>NC_090928.1:517988994-522788994 GCF_040938575.1 Ambystoma mexicanum | reverse complement strand
GGAAGTTGGGGGGAGGAGGGAGGGAGGGTTACTCCGGAAGACAGCAAGGATCCCAACACTCGGGCTCTCGTGACATCTAATCAGGGTCCTTTGGTATGGGGAAAATCAGAATTTTAACATTAAACGTTAGGGGCCTGAACTCCCCAGTGAAGAGGAAGAAAATAGAGAATATGCTTAAGAGGGAGAAGGAGGACATTCTGCTACTCCAGGAAACACATATAAGAGCACAAGACAAAAGTAAGGTTTATCTCGGGGGTACACTGTGGTGGCACAATCAAACGCAACTGGAAAAAGAGCGGGGGTTCTAATAGCCACACGGAGGGGAAGAGATGCAACACTAATAGATAAGCTGACAGACAGGGAGGGGCGGGCCGTGTTCGCCAATGTTTTGCTAGAGGGCTCTAGGCTCACCCTGGCATCAATATATGCACCAAACACGGGCCAAGATGGATTCTTGCGCGATACCATGGGGAAGTTGGAGGGGTTCGCGAAAGGGAGAGATAATACTGGGGGTGACTTTAACATGGCATGGCAGCCGCAATTCGATAGGAGCGCGGGGGGGCCACAAAACCAAGGGGCTCCCTCAAAGCATCTAAAGCAACAAATGGATCAGATGGCGCTTAGTGATGCATGGAGGGAACTGAAGGGTCTAAACAAAGGCTACACATACTATTCGCATGTCCACAATACGATGTCGCAAATAGATTATTTCTGGGTGTCGGTGGGAGTGCTGGGCAATGTTCAGGGGTTGGAATTGGGCCCAATTGCACTCTTGGACCATGCCCCACTCTGGCTGGACGTACAGACCCCGGGGAAGGGTGGTGGGTTGTGGCGATGGAGCCTCCCGCATGATCTGCTGTTAGACCCAGTGACAGGAGAAGCAATCAGGGACAAGATAGCAGAATACTTCGAACAAAACGACACTGGGAGGTCCCTTTGGGTACGCTTTGGGAAGCATTCAAAGCAGTTACCCGGGGACACATGATAGCTCTGAAGGCCGCCAAGGACAAACAAAGGCACGGGTGGGAAAGAGAACTTGAAAAGAAACTCACTGATATATGTGTGAAGCTATTGACACACCATACCAGAAGCCTTAGGAATGCACTGAGACACGCGCAGGGGCAACTGGAAATGCTTTGCAATAAAAAGGCAGAGACATCCCTCCTCTATCTCAAGCAGAGATACTTTATTAAAGCCAATACGGCAGATCGGTTCTTAGCGAGACAACTCTCCGCTAAACAAAAATCATTAACCATTCTAAACATCAAAGACGCACAGGGTGAGACGCATACATGCACTAAGGACAAAGGGGAGGTTTTCAAATCATTCTATCAAAATGTATACGCGACAGAGCACCCAGACGAGGGCGATCAAAACAAATTCCTCCAATCCCTCCCCATCCCAAAGATTTCAGAAGAACAGAAAATAGCTTTGGAAACCCAAATCACGGAGGAAGAGGTGAAGAAGGAAATAGCAGGACTCCCATATAACAAGGCTCTAGGTCCAGATGGTTTCACGGCCCACTTCTATAAAAAATATGCGGATATCCTTACCCCATTCCTAACAAAATTATTAAATACCTTCAAAGAAAGCAGAAACATAACCCCGTCCATGAATGAGGCCAAAGTTTTAGTATTCCACAAACCAGGCAAAGATCCCTCCCTCCCTGGCTCCTACTGCCCAATAGCATTGATAAACCTAGACTCAAAAATATATACAAAGATCTTAGCCGCCAGGCTGTCTCCGCTACTGTCCTCTTTAATAAGCCCAGATCAATCAGGCTTTATCCCTGGCAGGCAAACCCATGACAATATTAGAAGACTGACAAACTTAATAGAAAACGTAGGCATCACACACACGCCAGCCATACTACTATCACTCGACGCCGAAAAGGCTTTTGACCGGGTGGAATGGTCCATGCTCTTCAAAACATTGGAGCGAATGGGGTTTGGTGGGCAATATATAAAGATGGTCAAAGCCAACTATGTCTCCCCATCAATAAGAGTAGCGATCAACGGGATAGTCACAGACAGGGTCGAGATTACCAGGGGGACAAAACAAGGATGCCCATTATCTCCCCTCCTATATGCCATATTCCTGGAGCCGATGCTGATTATGATTAGGGAAACTGGCAAAATAAAAAGGGTTGAGATGGCAGGCAGGCAGCACAAGGTCATAGCATATGCAGATGATATGCTACTAGCCCTAGAGGACCCCGGGAAGTCATTATCGCGTATGCTGCAGGAACTGGAGGTATTTGGGGAGATATCAGGCCTAAAAATCAATAGGAATAAATCCGATATACTACTATTAACGGGGGATAATGAGGCACAGGAGAGGATGACGGGATCACTAGGTCTAAAAATCGCAAAAGAAGGAATCAGGTACTTGGGAATAACACTCACGCACAGGGTGGACCTACTGTACAAAGGAAATTACCCCTCACTACTGGCCAGAGTGAAAAAGGACTTGGAGCGATGGTGCCCGCTAAGGATTTCATTGTGGGGTAGAATCCAATCGATAAAAATGAACATTCTACCTAAGCTGCTGTACCACTCCCATGCCCTCCCGATCTCACTTCCAAACTCTTTGTTCAAAACTCTGTCAAAGACAATTTCATCATATATCTGGAATAAGAAACCCCCAAGGGTTGCAAGATCGGTCCTCACGACACATGTTAAAGCGGGGGGATTGGCATTGCCACACTTCTGGAAACACTACCAAGCAGCACAATTATGGGTACTGAAAGAATGGCTGGGGGACGATCAACAAACGATCTGGGTAACCCAAGACAGGGCGGTCGACAGGACCCCGCTGGAAGATATCCTCTGGAAGCAAAAACAGCATAGACACCCGAATCTCTGCATTAGTGAAATCATGAAAACTACACTGAATGCATGGGACGAACAGACACGTAAGGGCACCATGACCACGGCGACAGCACCATTCACGCCCATCTGCAGGAACCCGCAATTCCCACCATGACAAGAACCCGGGGCCTTTGAGAATTGGGAAGAAGCAGGGTGTAGGAAAATAGGAGAAATGTTCCTCAATAAGAAGGTAAGATCTTTTGCAGAACGTAAAAGCATGTGGAACTTGACAAAGGCGGATAGATACAAGTACGAACAGCTCAGACATTGGCTGGCAACACCAGAGATTACTCAGGCGGCCACAAGGGAGTCAACTCCATTCGAAAAATACATCCTGTCCAACTCAGGATCCAAGAAACTGATCTCCACACTCTATAATTTTATCAATACACAGGACGAAGAAATGAAATGGATTTACATGAAAAGATGGGAAAGAACACTAGGGGAAGAAATCCCAATTCAGCAGTTTTGAAAGCTGGGGGGGGGCATTCCCAAACTAACACGAGCAGTGCAGACCAGGGAAATGTGGACAAAAATAGTCACCCAATGGCACTACACACCGGAGAGGCTTAACAATATGTACCCGGTAACATCCGACCGCTGCTGGAGAGGCTGCCCGGAAGCCAGCACGTGGAGGCATATGTGGTGGGACTGTCAAGGGGTCAAAGGCTTCTGGTCGGAACTGATAATAGAAATGAAAAAGATGTTCCCAGATGCGGATCAACTGGGGGAGAAAGTGTGGCTCTGCGGGATGATGGGGCATCAGTCCAAGAAATACAGCAAGGCACAATGGAGAAGTTTCATGAGCCTGGCCATAGCGGCTTGGGCCACCATCGCCCAAAACTGGAAAAAGCGCGACCCACCATTAATTTTCACATGGTTGCATAAGGTCTGGTCGCAAATGACAATGGAAAAGATCACACACCACCTACAGGGCTTGACTGGGTCATTCAGGAAAGAATGGGGGGGATGTTACGCTCACCTGGACCCCACAGCGGTGTCGATCGGACCCAGACAGCTCCGGTCTCCATCAACGTGATGCGTAGTGCAGAGATGACTGTTTGGACTGGCCCACCTAGTCTTGTCTGCTGGACCCGAAGAAATATTTTCCTGCAAGTGGAGACAGGGATTAGCCACCTGTGGGTTTTAGTGATGGCCTCCCAACTGTTCTCGCTCTCCCCGACTAATCACCTCTGATATCCCCTTAGTAACCTCACCTTATGTTTGTAAAAGTTGAGCTCTCCATCCTGCGTGTCTTGCAGGTGCGCGTAGATACCAGTTACTTCAGTGGTTTGAAGGCGTTGGGAGAGTTCCGGTAAGTATTGACTCTGAAGTCCCAGGCGGGATTGGTAAGTATCAAGTTCAAAGAGTTCAATGTGCCCGATGTTCACTCTTGTCCCCTTCCTTCCTTAAGTTACAACTGAGTTCGTGAGAAGGTCTCGTAGCTGCTGCTGGCGTTCAGGTAAGAGTCTGTGTTACCCAAAGCTGTCCGGTAACTATTGCATGCGTTAACGTGTTGTTTTTCTCCCTCTTTACAGATGCGGCATATGAAGATGTGGAGAATAATACCGCCGGTGGTAAATCAGGTAAGTCTATGGTGGTAAGAGGTATTTGTTGATACCCTTGGCTCACCTTGTTATTCTTGTGCCCCTAGGTGCCGGAGTACGGCGAAGAAATGATGGAGACAGTGCCGGATCGAAAGATGCTATGAGAACTGGTGAGTATGGCGCCGTGCTGGAGCTGGCGAAGCGACGCGTGCAGGACTGATGTACTTTCCAGGTCGGGAGATGAATCAGGTGAGGAATTTGAAATAAGTTCGTTTTCTAACCTTGTCCTTTTCTTCCTCTTTATTCTAGGAGCTCTGGATTCGAGGCGGGCGTGGCAGAAGACTGGATGCTGGCTGCAGGCACGTGGGCGTGGCAGAAGACTGGATGCTGGCTGCAGGCATGGTGAGAGTCACGCTGCTGGATGCAGAATAACACGAAGCATGTGCTGCTGTTCGGGCGTGGTTTAAATAGCCTCCAAAGTAGTCCCAAGAAAGAAGTTCCCCAGGACCACACCCGAGTAAAAAATAGTCCCTGTAGTAAAATAGTCCCATCCAGGCTTCACGTTGGCTTGGCTTTATTTGCAGCATGGTCTGCATGAGGTAAGTAATGTCTATGAGCCTGGCGCCTATGGCGCCAGGACTGATTTTTATTATGAGCCTGGTGCCTACGATGCCAGTACTGAACCCAGACAGCCCCTAGCTGGGGCTGCTGGGGTTTTTGTAAATGTCTGGATGCCTGCTCCCGGGGCTGATGGGCTTGATCCGGATGCCCGGGGGTAGGCATCATGACAGCACTCCCCTCCAAGGCCCCTCCTAAAGTTGTTCTTCCCCTTGGCCCTGGTTTGTCTGGGAAGTTCAGATGGAATTTCTTCACCAACCGAGGTGCATGAACGTGGTCACTAGGCTCCCATGACCTTTCCTGTGGTCCGTAACCTTTCCAGTCGATTAAATAAAAAAGTCTTGATTTAACCAACTTAGAGTCCAGGATATTCTTTACCTCGAATTCAGGTTCTCCATCTATTAGGATGGGGCAGGTGGTTTGGCAAGTCTTGTCCCGGGTTGAACTGGTTTCAGAAGTGAAACATGAAAGACAGGATGGATCCGCATATTAGAGGGTAATTCCAACTTGACGGCCACCGGGTTGATAATGACCTTAATAGTGTAAGGTCCCAAATTCCTAGGATTAAACGTCCGAGTTCCTTTTAGAGGTATGTGTTTTGTAGCCAGCCAAACTTGATCCCCAATCTGATATCGTGGAGCATCGCTTCTATGTTGATCAGCATTTTTCTTATATTTCTCTTTCGCTTGTTTCAAATGTTCTGTTGCCTCCTTAAAGGCTTGTGTAATAGTAGAGTGTAAATGACTAACGGCAGGCATTTCTAAGTGCTGAGGCAAATCGAGTTCTGAGGTTCGAGGGTGATGTCCGTATATGGTATAGAAGGGGCTTTGTCCGGTTCCAGAATGTACTGAGTTATTGTATGCATATTCAGAAATCCATACAATGTTTTCGAGGAACTCCTTGGCCAAAATTGAAGCGGAAGGTATTCCTTTTAAAGGAATAAAGTGGGCCATCTTGGAAAAAAGATCCACAATAACTAGGATGGTGTTAAATCCATTACATGGAGGTAGATCTGTAATAAAGTCTAAAGACAAAGTGTGCCATGGTGTAGGTGGAATATCCAAAGGTTGTAAAAGGCCAGTGGGTTTTTTCTTCTGGCTTTTGTTTTGGGCGCAAATGCCACAAGACATCACAAATGACTTTACGTCTTTTCGCCAAGTGGGCCACCAGAACTGTCTCTTAATTTTCGCTTCAGTTTTTGCGATACCTGGGTGCCCTTCCATCAGGGTGTCATGGTAATTGGAGATGACTAGTTCTTGTATTTCCTTGTGTGGTAGTAATAGTCGTCCTTGATAGTAAGGTAGGTCATTGACGACTGAGTAGTCCGGGCCTTTCTTTACCCAGTCCTGCAGGATTGCTGTATCGAAGAGTTGTTGGATTTTTGAATGAATATCTTCTAGTGTCTGTAGAGTAGTTATGCCAAGAATTCTTTGCTCGGGAATTATTGGTACCGGTTCCGGGTTTGCATATGCTTCTCCTATCCCTATTCGGGATAAGGCATCTGCTTTGCCATTTTTGCGGCCTGGTCGATAAGTGATCACGAAATCGAGTTCGGCAAAGAACAATGCCCATCGAAGTTGTCGCGATGATTGGGCTTTGGCTGTTTTTAAATACTGCAGGTTCCGGTGATCAGTGATTACGGTAATGGTGTGCCTGGCACCAAGAAGGTAGGGCCGCCAAGCCTTAAAGGAGGATTTGATAGCTAATAGCTCTTTATCGGTAATCGCATAGTTTAACTCAGGTGCTGAGAACTTTCTGGACCAAAACGCTACTGGGTGAAGTTGACCGGTTTCAGGATCCTTCTGGGACAGGACAGCTCCCATGGCTAAACTAGATGCATCAGTTTCTACTATGTATGGAAGCTCAGGGCGTGGATGCTTTAAGACAGGTGCTGATGTGAATTTCGCTTTCAGCTCTTGGAAGGCCTTTTCAGCCTCTTCGGTCCACAAGAAGCATTTGTTTTTTTGCAAAAGTGCTATGATGGAGTGTACAACATGGGAGAAGTCCGGAATGAATCTGTGGTAGAAATTAGCAAATCCGAGCATGCTTTGTACCCCTTTGACTGAACTGGGTGATGGCCACTTGAGAATTGCGTCCACCTTTCGAGAGTCCATTCGGACTCCCTTTGGAGTCAGGATAAATCCAAGAAATTCAACTTCCGTAGCATGAAAAACACATTTTTCCAATTTTGCATATAACTTGTGCTGGCGTAGTTTCTCAAGGACTGCACGCACGTGCTTAACATGGTCTGATTCTGAGGAGGAGTACACTAGAATATCATCTATGTATACGACGACACAGACGTCAATGAGTTCACGAAGGACATCGTTCATAAAATACTGGAAGGCTGCTGGTGCATTGCACAACCCGAAGGGCGTCACCTGATATACGAATAATCCGTACTTGGTGCGAAAGGCAGTCTTCCATTCGTCGCCTTTCTTGACAAGTACCAGATGATATGCCCCTCGGAGATCTAACTTAGTGTAGATACAAGCATCCTTTACTTGGTCTAGTAATTCGGGGATCAGAGGCAATGGGTATCGGTTTTTTACCATAATCTGATTTAATGCGCGGTAATCTATGCACGTTCTAAGGTCACCTTCCTTTTTTGGCACGAAGAATAAAGCTGAGGATGCAGGAGACTTGGAAGGACGAATAAAGCCATTAGCAAGGTATTGGTCCAAGTATTGCCGTAGGTGAAGATTTTCAGGTTCCGTGAGGGCGTAGATTCTACTGGATGGGGGTTGCGCACCGGGTAGGAGGTCGATTTGACAATCGTATGATCTGTGAGGAGGTAATGTATTGGCCTGTTCTTTTTGAAAAACATCCTGAAATTCTTGGTATTCCTGAGGTAACTGCACGATTGGGTTAACGACTGTAGCCAGGCCTTTGTTCAAAGTTTTCTCTGGGTAACAGGTGTGTGCACAATCCGGGAAGGTTATTCTCTTCTCTCGCCATTCTATACAAGGAATATGTGTTTCCAACCATGGCATCCCCAGTATTATCTGGAACTGTGGGGCTTTGATTAGATCAAACACAATAGTCTCTCGATGCCCATCTTGACTCAACAGTGTCATCTCTGTAGTGGAATGAGTTACAGGCCCCGAGGCAATCTCTGTTCCATCAACTGTGGTGATGACATCCGAAGATGTCTTTTTGCAAAGAGGTAGATTCATCCTTGACACCAATTCGTGGTCCATATAGTTTCCTACGGCCCCGCTATCTATGTATGCCCTTACTGCGTGCATACATGATGGCTGCCTGGGATCAAGTAGGACCATTGGGATGATCAGATGGGAGGTCTGAGTGTCCTTCTTTAAGCTCAGCAAGTGGACCTCTACGCTTGTCGGGCATGGTCATTTCCCGAATCAGGCTCTATGTGGGTTTTATCAGCAACTCCTACCACCTTCTTGTGTGGTTTTGTAGGGCAATCCTGTAGAAAATGTCCTGAGGTTCCACAGTACAGACACAACTGCATCTGTCGTCTTCTTTCTCTTTCCTTTTGAGTTAAGGGTCCTTTAACCCCCCCGATCTGCATAGGTTCAGATGCATCTGTTCCTTTGGGGGCAACGTTGGGTTTAACCAATACCCGATTCTCGAACTTAGCTCGATCAGTCTTTCGGTTCTGAAGTCGGTGGTCTAGCTGAACCACTAAGTCTATAAATTCTGTGCAATCCTGAGGTGGGTCCACAACTTGAGCCAAGACGTCTTTGAGTTCTCCCCGAAGTCCACGATGAAACAATGTAATTCGTTTTTCCTCCGGCCACCCGGTTTCCACCACCAACCTATTGAAGGTTGCAATATAGGTTAGCAGATCCTGGTTACCCTGTCGTAAGGATAAAAGTTTGTTGTCCAGGGCTTGACCCTGTGAGTGTCTGGCGAATAGTTTTTCCATGCTCCTTTGAAAACCCTGAAAATCCCGGAGAAGAGGATCATCCTGGTTGACTAACGGAATGGACCAATCCGCTGCGCTGCCACTAAGATATGACAATACAAAGGCTACTTTGGCTTGGTCATTTGGAAAGGCTCTTGGTCTGCATAAAAAGTGCAAGCGGCATTGGTTCATAAACACAGCGAACCTTTTTGGGTCCCCAGCAAAGCGTTCGGGTGGAGCTAACGGAATATTTCCTCGTAAAACCACTTGCACAGGATTGCTTGATGAAACGGGGGTTGGGTTTCCCCCATATCCAGGTAGGGGCGTTTGCCCAGCTTGGTTTTGCAGTAGTTGCCTAGCCAGATCATCAGTGCGCTCCTTTGAGACAATCAGTTCTCTCCTGAGGGCATTAGTCTCTTGGTGAGAGGCATGTACTTCCGCCCTAAGTTCCCCCAATAATTGGGCCAGTTGGTCGGTTCCCGAGGTTTCCATAACACCCGGGTGAGTACTTTTGGAAAGGCTTTGTGTTCTGTTACGCTCACCTGGACCCCACAGGGTTGTCGATCGGACCCGGACAGCTGCGGTCTCCATCAACGTGATGCGTAGTGCAGAAATGACTGTCTGGACTGGCCCGCCTAGTCTTGTCTGCTGGCCCCGAAGAAGTATTTTCCTGCAAGTGGAGACAGGGATTAGCCACCTGTGGGTTTTAGTGATGGCCTCCCAACTGTTCTCGCTCTCCCCCACTAATCACCTCCGATATCCCCTTAGTAACCTCACCTTATGTTTGTAAAAGTTGAGCTCTCCATCCTGCGTGTCTTGCAGGGGCGTGTAGATACCAGTTACTTCACTGGTTTGAAGGCGTTGGGAGAGTTCCGGTAAGCATTGACTCTGAAGTCCCAGGCGCGATTGGTAAGTATCAAGTTCAAAGAGTTCAATGTGCCTGATGTTCACTCTTGTCCCCTTCCTTCCTTAAGTTACAACTGAGTTCGTGAGAAGGTCTCGTAGCTGCTGCTGGCGTTCAGGTAAGAGTCTGTGTTACCCAACGCTGTCCGGTAACTATTGCATGCGTTAACGTGTTGTTTTTCTCCCTCTTTACAGATGTGGCATATGAAGATATGGAGAATAATACCGCCGGTGGTAAATCAGGTAAGTCTATGGTGGTAAGAGGTATTTGTTGATTCCCTTGGCTCACCTTGTTATTCTTGTGCCCCTAGGTGCCGGAGTACGGCGAAGAAATGATGGAGACAGTGCCGGATCGAAAGATGCTGTGAGAACTGGTGAGTATGGTGCCGTGCTGGAGCTGGCGAAGCGACGCGTGCAGGACTGATGTACTTTCCAGGTCGGGAGATGAAATGGATCCGGAATCAGGTGAGGAATTTGAAATAAGTTTGTTTTCTAACCTTGTCCTTTTCTTCCTCTTTATTCTAGGAGCTCCGGGTTCGAGGCGGGCGTGGCAGAAGACTGGATGCTGGCTGCAGGCACGCGGGCGTGGCAGAAGACTGGATGCTGGCTGCAGGCACGGTGAGAGTCACGCTGCTGGATGCAGAATAACACGAAGCATGTGCTGCTGTTCGGGCGTGGTTTAAATAGCCTCCAAAGTAGTCCCAGGAAAGAAGTTCCCCAGGACCACACCCGATTAAAAAATAGTCCCTGTAGTAAAATAGTCCCATCCAGGCTTCACGTTGGCTTGGATTTATTTGCAGCATGGTCTGCATGAGGTAAGTAATGTCTATGAGCCTGGCGCCTATGGCGCCAGGACTGATTTTCATTATGAGCCTGGTGCCTACGGCGCCAGGACTGAACCCAGACAGCCCCTAGCTGGGGCTGCTGGGGTTTTTGTAAATGTCTGGATGCCTGCTCCCGGGGCTGATGGGCTTGATCCGGATGCCCGGGGGTAGGCATCATGACAGGGGAGTTCTGGAATACCTACAATCGGACTATATGGAACAATGGTGTCCGCACAACATTAGAATTACAGATTTATTTACCTCATAGTCGCACCCGAGAAAAGTTGGAACATGTCTTCCGGAAGGGGGTTGGGGGAGGGAAGAGAGGGGGATCCAAGGGGATGTTACTCAGTTATACTGTATTTGTTACACTGCAAAATAATAAAAATATGTTTAAAAAAAAAGATTTATTTGAAGAATTGAACAATATATCGATTACACTTTTATGAATATGAATAATATCTGAATATCACACTTATGAATATGAACAATGATCAGCAATGAGTAATATTACAATATCAACAATCTCTTTAATCAATTAGGAGTAGGGATAGGAAGAATAGTGTAGCAGAGAATAACTTTGTGTGGGTTCAAGGAAATGCGATGAGATGAAAGAATGCAACACAGAAATAAACTTGATATGAATTTAACCAAAGACAATATGATCACTCTTTCCCCTGTTACTACTCACTCCCCCAATATGAAGATATGGAATGAGGGCACACAGGTATCATCAAGAATAGCAATCAACAATTGCAGTTTCAATCCCACTTCCCCCCAGCATGCTTAGAGAGAACAGGAATGCTTTAAAAACAGGTCAAAATGCTTTTGAATGTGGTTTGAATTGAATGGGAAAAATGCTAAAAATGATTTTAATTCACTAAATGAGATTCAGAACTAGTTAGAGTGGCTTGGGATAGGTTCAGGTCAACACTAGCAATGATTGTAGAATGATTAGCAGATGGAAAACGAAATTCAGAAGTTGAAAGCAAGAAATAGCTGTTTTTCTATAGAGTGAAATTTAGCCAAATGCGAAATCGCAGCAACTTTTCCGCGTGTGGGAAACGCGATTAGGGCAAAACTATAAGGAATTGGAATTACATTTCGTCTCTAGGACGTACGGTTCAAAAGTTAGAGGTTTTTGTGAAGGTAGATTTTTCAGAAACAGAGTCAAGATTCAAAATGAAAGATTGCGCTTAAAGATTCGGAACCAATATGGATTTCTACTAAGGGGCTATGAAAGTACAAGATACCCAACGGGACAACCACCAGAACAGGGCGACTTCCACTCTGGTTGTTGTGTGCCAGGACACTTTACTTTCTTCAGAAAATAACAGCGCACAGATGATTATCGCTACAATTATCACAGACTATATAATGAGAAGAATTCAGGATGGACACAAGATTCTATAATGCAGTGCTGGATAGGTTAAAATGGATTGAATAGGATTACTTTAAACTAAGAGATGACTATGGACAGTTCTATACTAAATACTCATTCCTATGGATTTGGAATGGAATGGGCCCATCAAATATCTGGTCAAGGGTTTGGACTTCACTCGCCACCGGACAGGTCTCAGGCACTGGGTTCTGCTCTCAGCAAGGTCCTCTGGTCTGTGCGGCCTCTTGGACTGGATCTGACGGGTTCTGGGTTACAGCTCTGCTCTGCGGGTCTGGATCTTGGTTCTAGCACAGGGTTCTTAGCTAGAACAGCAAAACAGCACAGCCAAGCTGTTGGATTTTGTGGTGTGCCCCTTAGAAGTTTAGGGGTTAGAATCAGGTTGCAAAAGATTCTGAGGCCTGCTGAAAAAGGGTTCAGCTTCTTGGGTTAGGCCTCTCTGCTTCAAAGTTCTAGAGTTTGGTTCTAGAGTCTGGTCTCTGGATCTTCCTGCAGGGTGTTTCGCCAAGAAATCAGTTGAGGAGTGGAAAGTGTGTGTTTTGTCTGTCCTCAGCAGTCCCTATTTATGTATTTCCAAAGTGGGTCGGGAGGCTGATTATCTATACCCAATCATCTAAGGATCTGATAGGTCAGAGAATTTCCCCTCTCCTGATTTGAGACAGGAGCAGTGTGTCATATGTGTCAGAGTGACACAGTGTTAATGGCCCAAAGTGTAACGCTCACCTGATTCCCGTAGAGGCGCCGGTCTTGACTGGGCATATACCGTATCTTCAAAGGTGATGTGTAACACACGGCTGGCTCTTTGGGCTGGACCTCTGTGCACTGTATGTCTGACTCTAAGGGTAAGATGTCTGCAGATAGAAAATATGGGATTAATGAACTGGGTTATTAAATGTCTCTCTCTTCTTCCCTTTCTCTTCTCCTGTAGAACCCCGAAGGTTAACGCTCTCACCTTAGGTAAGTGAACGCCGTGCTCTCCATCTGCCTCGGGGCAGGGTGCTGTAACCAGTTTCTTCACTGGATAAGGGGAGCAGGCCTCTTGACTTCAGAGGACTGCTGTCCGTCGTTTACTGCACGAACGGTAAGTTTCGAGTAATTCTAATGTCTTTAAAGTCTTTAGTAATGATGTCTCTTGTTTTGCAGGGTTCCGGCGATGGTGGATGACGGGCTGAAGTGAGTTGAAGATGGAGCCCGTGTGATGAATAGAAGCGCCTGGAAGCACGTAAGTAAGCGCTTGTTGCCTGCTTCACGATGCGCTCTAACTGTCTTTTTATTTTGCAGGTACAAGTTCGGAGCGGATGCAGGGTGCCGGAATACCCACTGGGTTAGATGTGGAAAGGAGTAATGGCACGTGAGTATTAAAGTTCCCCAATGTCTTTAAACGCACCTTGTTTTGTCTTTCAGATGCGGGATGCAGCGCCGAAGGCCTCCGGAGCGTGCGAAGAGTAGGTAAGCCTTTGTCTTTCAGATGTCGGAATGCAGCGCGAGGCGTTGGTGACAGCCGATGGACCAGGTAAGTGAAGAGCTGTCACTGAAGACCGTAATGCTAACCTGTTCTTTCTTGTCTTTATAGGTGTTGCTGAAGACTGGATTCAGGATGGTAAGCCTTTTTCCTTAGGCCCAGGATCAGATGCAGAAGACACGATGAGCGTTCTGCTGCAGAGGATGCAGAATAACGCAAAGCAAGATTCATCCATCGGGTGTGGTTTAAATAGCCTCCTGTAGTGCTTAGGTGTCTCCTTCCACAGCCACGCCTAGGTAAGAAAAGAGTTCCTGCTTTCCAGAAGAGTTCCAGTGTTCTGAACCTAGGGAGTGGCTCCTGCCCCACCCAACAGGAAAAGTAGTTCCAAACAGAAGAGGATCAGAGGCTCAACTGGCAGGCAAGTAAGCAGCATGGTCTGCTGCAGGTAAGTCCACCCAAGCATTATGAGCCCGGCGCTTCCAGCGCTGGGACTGGGCATATTTATGAGCCTGGTGCCACTGGCGCCAGGACTGGGTCCAAAAGGTCCCAATTGGGACTGGTTGGCACTCGGAACCTGGGTTATGGATCTGCTTCCAAGGGAGTTGGGAAAACCCTGACCTTTTGGAAGCAGAGATCATGACACAAAGGAAATCCCTCCCCTTTACTTTTACTTAGGAAATCTATTTTCCCCAAAAAACATATTTCCAAGATGCACAACTTGTTAATACATAATTACATAACAGATTGCTTAAGGTACATTTCTGTCCAACTCTTATTTTCCTACGAGCTATGGTTCATAAATGACACTTTTTCGCACTTTTGGTGGGTTCCTCAATGTTAGTTCTGCACCAATTTTTATACATGCATGCACATCCAATCCAGGCACATTCCTGTAATCTTTCATGTTCCTAACATAAACACAATGACTACAATATGAATAATTTCCGGGGTTCAGTCTCAGAACATCGTACAGATTCCAGCTTAGTCTTAAACTGTGAGCGAATTTTTCATTTTACGAAACTCTGTTTCATATTTTTGTCAGTTCAGTACACTTTGCTGTAAGCATTTTTCTAAGACATATATTTAATCCAATGTCAAATCAACAATTTCAGTCTAGCCAGCCTCCAGAGCTGGGCTGAGTCAGAGGATCACATGGCCTGCCTTCCTGCCAGAGCAGTTTGTTGTCAGTCACACCCAAATTAGCATTCCTATTCAGTCCAAGGAACCCATTGTTTCTTGGTCAGGGCAGCAGAGGAAATCTCCTCCCCTTCTGATTAACATGCCAATGTGAAATGCTCTCCTTTTGGTAGGAAGGAATCTGGTGTGAGTTTCTCAGGGGAAGAAGGCCTCTTGGAAGTTTTAACTGAATCAGGTTACCTTCTGGTCAATTGTAACATAGTTCCTTGTGAAAAAATACATTTATAAATTTAAAATAAGCAAACCCATCTTTACTTCCAGTCCTTTTTCAACATGAAAATCAATGTGTGGCACTCTTATATGGCATTTTGATGGAAATCTCTTCTTTGGCATAGTTTGAGTTCAATGTTCAACTTTACACATAAGTTTTAAATCGCTGGCTTCTGACAGAGGTGAGTAACGGTACTACACCCATTTTTGACAGATTTCTTCCAGCTCAGCATCCTCAAAAGTGGACTTTGTTCAGATAATATATACTTCTGTGGACATTGTATTTATGTGGATTCTCGAAGTAGAATGATGTTCAGCACCCAACAAGGAGGTTGGATCTTTTTGTGTGGTTTGTGAGCCACGATTTTTGCAATTTTGACAACCAATAAAAACAGATTTTTAAAACCGCTCTGTGTTTCTTTTGCCATGATTTTGCTCTGTGGGCAGCCAAATGATGGCTTTTGGCATTGGTCTGCTGTGTTCCCACTGACATAGGCAAAAGTGGAAGGTGGCCCTTTCTTTCAGATTTTTACTGCGCACTTTCTGGTGATTTGTAGCTAGCAGCATGCTTTCCGGGGGCCATTCCTGAGGTTTATGCTGCCAGCAATGCACAGTAATGTTGCAGGGCCTGGACCAGTGGGTTGAGACATCCCACAATACTCGATACTGACCTAGACTGCACTTCCACCACACCCAGATCACTGACAGATGTGGCCCGCACACTTCATACACATGTTATTGACTTGAACCTAATGGATGCCTGGCGTTCACTGCAGGGAGCACAGAGGTTTTACCTTGTATTCTTCCATACACGATATGCACTCCCACATAGACCTATGGCTAATACTCAGCATGGCTCTGGGCTGGGTAACCGAAGCTCGGATTCTCCCCAGGACACTGTCTGATCACTCCCCTATATCACTCACCATAAACATCCCCAATAGTGAGCCTAGAAGAGCGCAATGGCGCTTCAAACCCACCTCGCTCCTAGACCCAGTTTTCAGAACCAATATGGCACAACATATCTCAGACTACTTTGAAACTAATGATGGCTCAGTCACTGAGCAACCTACACTATGGCAGGCATTTCTATATGCAGGGAATAGCAATGTCCACCGAATTCGGGTCATGCGAGACATCAGGCGGGAGCTCAAGAGATGTGAGGAACACATAGCTCAATTACAGCCAGAATACCTAGCCAATCCATCACCGCAGGTTACTGCAGAAATTAAAACACAACTAGAACACTTTCGTGAAGCTGCAGATAGAGAGCTGCGCTACTTCGACAGACCTATGGTGGCTCATAGATATGGGGAACAGGAAAGGCCAGGCAAACTTCTGGCACGACTGGTGCGTACCGAAAGGGGGAAGCACGGCCATCCCATGTATCACTAGGCAGGATGGCGTAGCGGTCACGAAAGCGGATGAGGTTAGTGGAGTGTTCTACAACTTCTATAGCAAATTAACAAGGGAGTCCCTCTGTGAGACATCAGTCCTAGTTATGAGTTCCTTGCCCACATTCTTTAGCTCACTATCTTTCACTATCTTTCACAGAGGAGAAATATCCAAAACATATCTGTCTTTGTCCTGTCCTGGGGCAGTCCAGCACCAAAATGCTAGCCAATTCTCCTCTGAACAAGAGTACCAACAGCAACCCCAGACACATGTTTGTCTGGTTGGACCTCATCAGTCGGGTGGAGCTGTGCCTCTCTAAGAATAGTGAGCAAGTGGTCCACGTCTGGATTCCCCTAGTAACTTAGGGTGAGACCCAAAGTTACTTAAATTATGCAAATTAACAAGGGGGGTCCTTGGAGTCCCTCTGCCAGACATTAGTCCTGGTTACAAATTCCTTCTATAGCAGCCTATTGTCCTCCCAGAGCGTGGCAACTGATAAGGAGATCGATGATTACGTGGTTGCCATACCCATGACACTGCTGTCCGAGGACACGCGCAAAGCCCTAGAAACCCCCATAATGCTTGCTGAAATAAAGGCAGTGATAAAGGACATTCCCAGAGGGAAGGCCCCGGGATCGGATGGGTTGGGGGCTGAATTCCATAAGGAATTTGCAGAGACACTTGTGGCCCTCCTCATGGTGGTGTGGCACTCTGCCGGAGTCAATGCGTTAAGCAGTCATAACTCTGTTGTTGAAGCCTGGGAAGTACCTTGAGGACTGTGGGTCATACCGTCCGCTATCACTCATCAACACTGATGCGAAAAAATCTTCGCCAAAATACTAGCTTCCCGCCTCAACCCGGTGTTGCCCTACATGGTACATGAGGACCAGGCGGGATTTGTGCTGGCTCAGCCCCCCAAAACTCTGTTTCCCCATGTTTTTAACTTCCCCTAGAATCCCTCCCACCTGTTTTATACTCTTACCCCCTATATATATATATATATTTGTTTGTTTTTTTTAAAATCAGTATTTTTGGGGTATATGCGTTTCGGTAAAAACTGCCTTGAATAAAATGCTTTTGATAAAATCACTGGCTACCACTTCAGTCATGCATGAAAAAGTTCCATTGACTTAGAACAGTGTCCATCTTGGGAGATCCGCCATCTTCTCTTGACCCACTGTTATCGCGAAGCACTTGGCATAAGATTGAAGAATAAACACAGAAATAGCAAGCACAAGCCGATGTACATCGCTATCAGTCAACAACATGGAATTCGAATACTTAAAACAAATATGCACCAAGAAATGAAGCTGGATACTGTGTTCTTTTCCAGTTTTTAATGAAAAATTGTCTTTTTGGCATAACTTTGATACGTCAACAAATCTCTAAAGTTCATTTTTCAAATTCCTGCGACTTCTCCACAAAAGGTTGCACTCCTGCTACAATATCTATTAAGAGTGTCCAATGTAGTCACAGTCCAAATGCACAATCTGCATTATTCAGCTCGTTGATTTATCGTTCTTCATCTTTGTCATTGATGAAGTCTGCACAAGCTGAGATTCTTCTTGTCTTGCTTCTGGATTGGCAACAGTAGGAGGGGGACAGTAGGCGTTGGAGGGGCAGCCTCGCTGGTGTACAATTTTACGTCGTTTAAATGAAGCCAAGCTTGCCTGCCTTGGACCCTCACTACTCAAGGGGTTATGTTTTCAACGATAAAGGGGCCATTAAAACATGGCTCATGCCACTTTCGGCTGACATCTTTAATTGGGACAATGTCGCCAACAAACAATTTAGGTGCCGATAAAAGTTCAGTTGATCCAGTTGCTGGATGCTTTTCATCTGTGTTCTGAGACCGACCCCACTGGCACTTCAGTTGATCTGAAATGAGAGAGTTGCTAGAGGTCATACATGTCAAATAGTCATGCAACTCTTCACCTAACAGTTTCGCTGTACTCTGGGCATCACTTCTACTCCTTTATGTAGGAGTAAGAGGCATTCTCATTCGCCTCCCTGTTACTAAGTCGTGGGGGTGAGGTGATGGTCTGAACCAGGCTGATTCCTTAGGGCATATAAAGCTAAGGGCAGGCAATTTAGCCATCCCTTCTTCAACGTTAACTTGATTTTGGCAATCCTTTCTTTAAGGAGGCCGTTAAGTCCCTCACATATTCTGTTTGCTTGCGAGTGTTAAGCAGAAGAAAACTTGTGCTTAAAAATCAATAATACTCATATCTATTTGAGCTCTTCATTAACAAAATGTGGCCTATTATTGGATCTCAGCACTTCACACACCCCCATTTTAAAAATACTTCACGTACTAAAAACTTTTCTGCGCAAGTGGCGTCAGGGTGTGTACACAGACCTGCTTCAATCCACCTGGAGAAGGGACACACCACCACTATTAGATATCTGTATCCATTGCACACATGCAGCATATCAACATAATATGTAAATGCTGAAAGGACCATTCGGTCGAGGTATTACTCCTCTAATTGTTCTTGGTGTATGCTCAGCGGTAAACATTTCACACACAATGCAATTCACTACAAATAATGCAACATGTTCTAACAAATTTGGAACAAACCAGTCTTCCGCAATCGGTGCAGTAAGACCTTCCCTAGTTACATGTGTTTGATAGTGCAGCTGTTCAAGCGCTACCTTTAACAATGCTACTGGCATCACCGGCTTTCCAGTGCTATCCTGTCGCAATAATGCTTCTGTGAGGGATAAAGAACACCCCCTTCTTTCCATAACTCTTCCTCTTCCTGTGGTGCACTACCATGGATCTCTATTAATTGGCATTCAGCAAATGATTAAACCCTTCTTGTATTACCATAATCATGACTACTTTCTCTTTGACATTTGGAGTGTCAAAGCTTGAGATATCTGGGGAATACGCAACCCTTTTGGCTTCTGCGTCTGCGGCTTCGTTCCTGCAAGAAATAAAATCTGTTCGCTTAGTGTGAGTGGCGCTTTTAAAAACCGCTAATGCTACCAGGAGTTGTAGTGCCTTAATAAGCCGGTCCAATAAGAATCCATGCTGCACTGGAGTGCCGTCTGCTTGGAGGTAGCCCCTCCTTTTCCAACGTGCCAGCTCTGCCTGTACGGTTCACGTCACATAAGCGGAGTCACTGTACACATCACTTCCTGCCCTTCGTGTTTATCGAGCACGACAGTAAGTGCTACCAATTCTGCCACTTGCACTGAGAAGGGAGATGGTAGTCTAGCACTTGCTTCAATTTCAAACTCGCCATTTTCTCTGTGCCTCACTACAGTTGTACCAGAATGCCTTTCTCCACTGGTCTGATGACAAAGCATTTTCTTTCACACAAGGTATATCATCATAAAATTCAACATAATTTGCACAGTCATGCACACAATCGCCATCAGCTATTGGCTCAGCTACAAACGTGGCATGATTCGCTGTTTTACATCTGACAATTTTGATCGTTGGGTTCAAAATCTTTATTTCATAAGCTGAGGCTCTTTGAGATGTCAATGTACCTTTAGGTTTCTCTAAAATGGCAAACAGAGCATGCTCCATGAAGAGAGTCATAGAGCAGCCTATAACAATACTTGTAGACTTCTCAATTGCGAAAGCGGCGGCTGCCAGTGACTGTTCACCAGGAAAGTGTCCTTTCATAACTGGGTCTAAAATCCCACTGTAATACGTAAGAGGCTTGTATCCCAATATAGTCCTCTGTGTAAGCACTGCTGTCATGACTGTCCTATGTGTGTGTGAAAATAAATAGAATTCATCAGCATAATTGGGAATTCCTAAAACTGGGGCTGTACAAATCGCTTGCTTCATTTCCTCAAATCCTTCCTCCATCTCCTCAGTCCAATCTATTTTAACCTCATTCACCTCTGCTTTCTTTAAAGCATTAAAAGGTGTCTTGTGTACCAACTCTATTCAAACACCCAGACTCTAACATAATTGCATAGTCCCAAAAATGGTTGCATTTGTTTTACTGTGTGCAGTTTTCATAATCACCTGAGCTATTTCAGGTGTAACCTTTTTTCCCTTATGTGAAATCAACAGTCCTATGCACACCACTTCCTGACAATATTGTAGCTTTTCCTTGTCTACCTTGTATCTTTTGTCTGCTAAGATAGTCATCAACTGTATCAAGTCCTCCCTGCACTCATCTTCTGTAGTGCTACAAATTAAAATATCATCTACATACTGTATCAGAGCACTTTTTAAATCGACATTGCCTAGGTCCATCTGGACGACCCTTTTAAAGATTGATGGAGACTCAGTACCCCTGGGGCAAACAAGTATGTTTGATATGAGTTTGGCGAAATGTAAATGAAGTCAAGTCTTGTGAGCCCTTGTGCAACGGGAATGAGAAAAATGCATTTTTCAAATCGATCACTGTGAAATGTCGCGCTTCCACCGGGATACTGCAAAGTATTGTCGCCAGGTTAGGCACTAGAAGGAACTCTGCTTCTACAATCTGGTTAATCGGTCTCATGTCTTGTATGAATCTCCACGGCCCTCCCTTTGATTTCTTGATAGGATACACTGCGATATTGCACAATGATTCTGATAGCACCAGAATACCTTGTTTCATCAGTGCTGAAATAGTCTTAAATATACCCTCATCAGCCTCTCAAGACATGGGTACTGTCTTGCTCGAGGTAAAATTGCTCCTGGCTTCAACTTTATTTTAACTTCCCCTATTCCCTTTAATAATCCTACGTCATTAGGGCCTATAGTCCATAGGATGCTGGGCACTTTCTCCAAGTCCTCTTCAAAAAAGGCTGGACTCTGCCGCCTTATTACCATTCATTGTGGGATTTCACCCTTTCTCCATTTTAATCCAGTATCTAATACGCATAAAGAACACCACATTGTCTGTTAGGTCTTCTTTAAACATATAATCATCAGTAATGTCAGTCAACCTTTACCCTTCCTTGAGAAATATTACTGTTCTCCATGGTCTACCCTCATCATCCCTTGATTCAAGCATCGCCAGTTCCCTTCGTAGTATGGCTGCTTCTAATTCTAGAGGGATAGTCTGTCCCCCCTCTTCATCCATGGGTATCTGTGGTCTAAACAAAAATTCATCAGGTATCCTCCGTCTTCCCCACTAACCTAGGTAGCCATGTCAGTAGAATGCTCACTCAATAAAGAAAAACCTCTGGTTCTACTGTAACGCCTTACAGAGCCATTTGCCCTGTGAACACCAGTAGAAATGTGCCCACATTTAAGTACTGTATTCTGGGAGTGGAACACACTTTTCCTTCATCAGTGAATGAAATCGTCATATTAAGTTTTGTCATTAAGTCTCTTCCCAAAATGTTAAATGGTGTCTGTCGTGAATACAACAATGAAACAGACATGGCACATTCTCCTATAGAGACTGGTAATTTGTCAGTAAAAGAAACCCGACTCATAGCTCCAGAGAACCCTTAAGCAGTCATGGCAATTCCTGACATTGGGTATTTTCCCTCTCGTATACATGAACGAGTAGCCCCAGTGTCTACTAGAAAAGAAAACAAATTGCCTCCTATAGTCATATGAACCCTTTGTTCCTCTTGGGGGGGGTCTAGTGTCCCTGATAGTACTGAACACAGCAAGTCACCCTGTGAGCTGTCCTATTGTGGGTACATGCATACCCCCATAACTGTGAAAGGTTTCCCTCCCACCACAGTAGCACCTCCTATCCTAGGGGTTCCGTGTGTTAATATCACCGCAAACATATCGCTATACAAAAATATTGCCATATTTTTGCGGCTATATTGACCCATTCACCCTGCGGGGGACACAACCCCTGCATTATTTTAAAATGTGCGGGGGACACCCCCGCAAACCTGCTCCCACAAATTATCCCCCCCAAAAATATCACCTATGGCGTGACAAACGGCCATATGTACGGCGATATTCTTGGTGGGGATATTTTGTGGGGATACCATCCTAGATGTCAGTAATTGTCCCATGTTTGCATACTGCTGTGTCTGCATGGGAGCGTGTTGCGACCGCCCTTGTGTTGGGTTCATTTGCACTTGCTCTGGTTGCTGTGTCTGCTGCATTTGCAGCGCTTGTGTCTGATAGACTGTCTGATCTTGGGCAAAGCCTTCCCTAGTTTTTGTGCTATATGGTGTAGGATAAACTCTCCCCCTCTTGAGAATTGGGTATTCTGAATATTCCCTTGGCTCCCACATTGCGCATTCTGATTCTCATTCTGTGCATTCTGAAACCCATCTTGATTGTTTTCCAATCCAGCCCTTCCTCTATATCCCATATCTCTGCTTCGTGGCATGAACCCATACCCGCCTTGGTCCCTCTGGCTCTGATTATTCGCCTGTGATGCACCCACTGCTTGCTGCATTCTCAGTCCTTTTACATTGGTCAATACCACCCCTTCTTGGCAATTTTCGACAGCTTTTTCTGAACTAATTTGGCTTGCTCTATTTTCCTAACCTCATCTTTCTATTTAATTTTCTCCTCCAACAGCCGATGGTGATGCACTATCGTCAACTGTATTTCAGCCAATGGCTTCACTTCCATTTACACTTGTTTCTTCAGTTGCGTCTGTACTGGCTGAAGCAATCCCTGACATAAAATGTGGTAAAATACTACCACCGTTTTTCACCTCTGTTCCTGTGTTTCAAGTTGCCAACGCTCTTGAATATCCTGAATGGAAGCAAGTGGGTCTTCATCTACCTTCATTTTACGTGTCATAATTGCACCCATATCTGATGTGTCAGGATACTGCACCCTGAGAGCCCTCCAGACATCTGCTCTACAATTATTGAATGCCGCCCCATTGTGCTCTGTGTTTTGTGCTGTTACAATTGAATAGCCTGCTCTCCTCCATATGCCATCAGCTCTTTCCCCCAACAATAGCTGCTAAGAGACCCTTGATGTCCCCTATAGCCAGCGTGTTTCCTCCTGTTTTTTTTCTAATTCATATATCCATTTCCCAGCACCTGATGTCAAACTCAGGAGTTTGCACCTTAAATTATCATTATCCATCTGTGGTCATGGAATATACTGTGGTCTTGTTCCCCCTTTTTCCAATAATGGAAACTATGTAAACCCTAACGCGCAGTCTGCTCCCATCGTCTGCCTATTCATGGCAGGGACAATCATCCCCGTCCATCTCCTCGCTGGTAACCTGATCACATATGGCAGTGATTCTCTCTTCTCACTATTTGATCGTCCTCTGGGAGGCTCTATCCTTAGGTTGCTCTAGATCGAGCCATCTTACTTCCGTGTCCGACTGCAGCCTTTCTTCGGTTGGGGACACACTCCCTCCCTCTTCCCCAAGGAAGGATTCTCTTTCCTCATCTGTCATGTCTAATCCCCAACTAGCGTGACTCTGATCCCCTTCACTCTTATCGAAGTCCAGTCTGCTTAAGTGGTCGAGACTGAATGGATTTTCTTCTTCGCTTCGTGATTGGAATACTAGGGACAATACTAGGGACTGATCTCCCTTTCCTCGGGTTGCAGATTTGCTACCTTCCTTCAATTCTTGATGGGCCTTATCGATCGTGTCTCCGATACTTCCTATATCAAAATTCTCTTCTAATGCTACTCTAGATGCCCCTGACGTTGCTTCCTTTAACGGAAGAAACTCTTCTATTCTGTTCCATCGTATTGCTGGGTTTGGCTCTATTTGTTCCTTGCGAACAAGGCTAATCTCAAAATCCTCCCGTGTCCTCCTTCTTTCTAAGTCTTCATCTAATTCTCTTTGTTTTCTCATGTCCCTCCTAATTCTTTCCTCTTCTTGTCTTCTCTCTTCTCTCCTTACTTCCGTTCCCCTTTCCTCCCCTCTCACTCCTTTCTTTTCTATCCCTATCTTCTATTGCTTACTGCCCATTATCATTCTTTGTTTGATCCTCTGCCCATTCCTGTATTTTCTCTTCCTCCTCCTGATACATCTGTTCTCATCGTTCCTTACTCTTTCTTTTGTGCTCATCTTTGCCACTCTTCTCTGCATTTTCTATCTTGTTCGTCCTTATCTTCCCTTTGTATTTTTTTCTTGATGATTTTTCCATTTAGCTTGAGTAATATCTGTCCTCCCATCCATTTGTTCTGCAAGAGTGTTACCTCGTCAGCTGTGTCCTTTTCTCCTTTCCATCTCTTAATCTCTCTTCTATTTCTGTTGATATATTTTCTACCACTTACTCTCCTCTTCTTTACACTGTATGATCTTAAAGATCTCTTCTTTCCTCTTACTCTCCTCTGGACTATCATCACTGCTATAAGCAGGCGGTTCGTATATCAGATTACTATACCCCATCGCTTCTTTCAGTTCTTTTAGAGGATACAACCCTACTTCTTCTGTATTAGCACCTTTCACTTCAGGTGAGGCAAGGGAAGCTGAGGGCTTAACACCTTCCGCCTTACACTGATTAAGCATCCACTCCTCAGGTGGTGGATCTTCCTTTTCTTCCTGGTATATCTTCCAAAGCTCTAAGATAGCTAACCTTTTCTCTAATTTTTCCCCTTTATATGCAGTGTGCAAGTATGTGGTCATGTGTTGCAGTACAGATTTTGACAATGATCCCCCTTGTGGCCACGGCATTAACATTTTATCTGCCGTGCATTTTACCCATTCCACACTATACTGTTTGAGCTTGGCCATGTGCTTTGGCAATGTCTTAAATAAATGCATGAGAGGAGTATCTCCCATTTTGACGCGTCTGTTGACTGTCCATACTTACCAGGTTTTATAAAAGATTCTCACCGCTTTTAATATTCTTAAAACAACAAATATGAGCGCCCTCCAACAATCGCTGCTCAAGCCACTGTCTATATCTGGATTGATACCAACCACTAAATTGTCCCTTTAGCTCCTTACTTAGTTTCAGTTCTTTTATAACATATCTTTTTTCGACACCTGACCTCAACACAAATACAGACCGACAGACTAGTCGACTTTACACATTTACAAAAAAATACTCTGATCACCTTTTTTCCTCCTCGCCCCTAATCAATATTCTGCCACAGGATTTATCTCATCTCCTTATATAAACTTGTTTACATGTAGCCTAGGGACTATGACTGGAGTGTGAGACAACTGCTTCTGGGACCCCCTTGGGTCAAGTTTCTGGTTGCTTTTATTATCTCTATCTCTGCTCAGTATTTCCAGTTACTTATAAATCACCACAATCCCGTCCCCTTAATTTGCCATTTCCCTCAATCTACTCACCATTCGGTCGTTTGACTCGAGACCTTCGGTATCATCGCCTCCTCCAACCGACCACTTTCGCCTTCCGTCCGCAAAGCATATGTAGAAACCATGCAGGCATTTCGTCAAAAAAGGACCTTGCCCACCATCTCGATTTTCTTGTAAGTTTTCTATTTGGCTGCTTTCCACAGGAAACCCTGCGATCCTCCGGCTAGATAGCGGAGGATGTCGGATAGTCCGAAAATCTAGAGCTAACAGATTGATGGGTCCGAACCATCTTACCACTGCTACCAAGTGACTATATGGGCCTTAATTTAGGTAGCGTGTCGTGCAGGTGGATGGGAACAGAATAACTATATACTCCAATAATCAAACTGTCTCAGGAAGAAGGCAAAGTCTTGTGACTGTTTTAATATCAACTATCTAAAACAGAGAGTTACAACGGACATCAACCGACGTTGCACAGAATTCTCTCGAAGCATTGCATAAAGAATTACACTTTTATGGTCAAAACTCATCATAAGTGACATCATACTACGTGGTAATAAGTGAAAACCTACGAGGGATTGTGGTTGGCTCAAAGGGAGCATCTAAGTATGCTTTACATAGGGACTGGGATTGTGATTGGATTTCTACAGTCAGGTGGACAACTCATGCCCACCCCTAGTGCAAGTCATCTTTATTAGTTATTAGAAACACAGTACTCTATTGGTTCTCAAACTATAAGGCCCTTCGTTATATGGCCCTCTGCAATTATTGGCACGCTTGTGTCGTTCTAGAACATTTGGTTCACTTAGCAGCATGTGAGCTCAGATCCAGGTGCCAGGGGGTAAACTGGACTGTACCTTCTGCCACGCAAACTCTCTTTGAACTTGGCCTTGCAATGTATTCTGGTTGCAGGGAATATAAGGGAGTATGGGCACATGCTTATCAGAGTTCCGGACTGCGTGCCCAACTTAATTCGCATCCTCAGTTCATTTGAGACCACAATTCAGCCCATTTTATAGCATTTAATTGTCTTGATTTAATAAACTTGGCACTCATGGTGTTCTTTCCTTGCACCTTAATGAGGGATAATTCAGCTTCTCGTGTTCACTGTTCCTTGAGGATAGATAACCAGTTCTTGGCTGCCTTCAGTCTTGACACCAGGCCAGACAGCCCTTCTCCTTCTTCCATGCTCCCAGCTAATTCTTTGCTGCAACACAGTTTTCAGCCCTTCTCCTCATGGTCGGAGCTCACTAAAATTGTGACACTGATGTCCAGCTTCTATATAATGACAGCTTCACCTGCAGTCTATTCACTATGTTTAGCCAGCTTCTATGATCACTTGGTCTACTTGTGTTGCTGCATCTGTACATTCATTAAACGGCTTGCATTTTCTTCAGTGCTTTTAACACGCGGAATCTTCATTTTGCACATGAAAGTTTACACGATTTGTTACTTCATCATCAGTTTCTATAAGGTCCATGCATTCTCTTCGTCAGCCAGTCTTCTCAGTGCATCACACTTGTTTCTTGTGACATCACCAACTTCTCTTTCTCTCTTTTTCATATTGCTTCGGGGATCTCCTCCAAGAGATTATCGTCTCTTTGGGAGTACATCTGAAAGGGTTTCCTTAATGGATATCTTTTCTCGAAGACTCAACGTGGAATAGTCACAACTGTTGGTGTTAGGAAAGATTTCATAATTGTATGTAATTTTCCCTCCATGTGTACACCCCAAAATCTTTTGCAGCTGTTTAGACACCATTGACTGACTTTGCCAGAGAAGCACAGCCTTCAGCTGCACTCTTCTGGACAATTGGTCACTTTTATGGGTAAACTGACATTCCCTTAAGTCAGTCAGTACTGGGAGACTTTGTTTCCCTTAGTCCTTTTCCCGTGTTGCAACTTTTGTGCAACATGTAACAAGTGTGCAATGTATCTTACCATACAGCACACTTGGGTCTACAGTCATTTTCCCAAGGCCCTAGATACTCTTACTGGACTTTTTATGAACTGTGGACAGGACTGGTGGCAGCTATCTTTTCGCATTATTTTTAACCCTTTCCTGCCATGTTAACCGCGTTAACTGCGTTTGGCACGGATAGGTGGCCTGGCTCCGAAATGGCCATGCCACAAGGTTCTTTGTCCGGTCCTTTGGCCATCTTGCCCCTTCACCTTCCCCAGGTCGAGTCGAACCGGGTCAGTCCTTATTTAGTCATGCACTTTCCCGCGAAACCCAATGCTTTTGTGGGCTTCTGCGTGCCTTGTGTGTGTGTCTCCAAGCTGTGGGCTGGAACGTCTGAGTCCAATACACATCCTGGGTGCCAGAGAGTCTGGAGTGCCATGAATGACTGGGACCACCGTGGTCCGTGATTGGTCCACATATGGAGTGCGTGTTTGTGAGCAGATCTCCCATTGGGTCCTGCAAGTAAGCTTTCTCAGAAGTGTCCCTGGGCCTACCAGTGGGCTGACCAGCTTACCCAGTTGCCTTGCTCTGTCACCGCTGCCATTTTGAGGAGGCCCTCAAAAAACTTGGTATACTGCTAGCTCTGACCCCGGCACCCTCACACCGAATTTTGTACACTTGGCATTCCCAGGTCTGAAGTGAGACGAGTGAGCCAGGACGGGAGTTAACGTGGTTACCGTGTTGCCCTGCCGCGGCAACTTCTTTTGAAAGTACACTGCATTTGTGACCCGCTTGCCCCTGAAGCCTGCTGCAGTGAAACTGGGTCGATTCATCCACCCAGAGCGGAGAAATCGCCACTGCCCCATTTCGGAATCATTGCTGTATCTCAGGAACTGAAAGCCACAGAGACGTCCTTTTTGTTGTGTTCAAACCTGCAACCAGAGTGGACCGAATGGGTGAAGTTTGGTTCCGAGTGCGCCTGGGACCGGTGAGTACTTCCAACACTAACCGGTGGCCCCTGGTGCCAAGGGCCCCTTTTACGTACAAGTGGCCCCTGGGGGGCCCTCTCTTTTCCACTGCTAGTGCAAACTAGCTACTCCATCCCTCTCTCTGGAACTGCCTCTGCCTTCAAGTGGAGGTCCTCCATGCATAGTGGGAACTTGTTCTGCATCGCCTCATCCACCTTCCCGGGCTGCTAGAGACCCCTGAAGAGACCCTATTTTGCCCATTGGAACAACCGCATGCGCTTGCATTGCATGTACTATTGAGCACAAGGCTCCTCTTTTCTTAGGGCTTGGACTGGCTCTTAGTTATGTGTATTGTCGATGTCGAAAGTAGCCTAAAGACTATCTGCACTGCCTGTTTCCTCCCCATCTAGGTTGTCGACATATTTCGTGCATTTAACCCTTTAGACCCCAATGGTCTTGTATAAACATTGTATTGATAGTGTTGTGTTGGTTTACTTAGTGTTACTGTGATTATTTTGCTATGGTCTATGTTACAAAGGCCTTGTAATAAATGTAGTTTGAGCATGGGTGGAGTTTTTGAAAGGCGGAACTCCCTCACTCCTGCGCACTTCTGGTTAGTTTAATTCCTTTGTCAAATCTGCAGCCTGAGTCCTGGTTTGTCAAGGAACCAACTCCAGGGTTCCTGATTGTGAAGACAAATTGTGGGGTTTGACAAACTGTGGACCTGTAGGCGCTGGTGGGATTGGTTAGTCCGGTATTTGTTAGTAAGGCAGCTTTGTCAGGTAATGGATGAGTCAGGTTTGTTTCGTGTTAGACAAGTGGTTAGTTTTATTTCTTTAGTTATTCAGCACTAATGAAATACAATCTTAGACGTAGAGTTGCCAGTTTTAACATATTGACACTTTACACAGCCGACGCACGTTTCAACCTTAGTCTTTTTCAAGGCCAATTGAGTTTTTTCATGAGCTTCAAGAATGGTGAACTGGTCCTACCCAGTAAGGTGCCAGTGGGCTGGATAGCCGTTTCTGAGCCGGTTGGCAGACATGTGTTCCGGAGTGGCGGAGGCGACGGTCGCCTGTCCAGCCCACTGGCACCTTACTGGGTAGGACCAGTTCACCATTCTTGAAGCTCATGAAAAAACTCAATTGGCCTTGAAAAAGACTAAGGTTGAAACGTGCGTCGGCTGTGTAAAGTGTCAATATGTTAAAACTGGCAACTCTACGTCTAAGATTGTATTTCATTAGTGCTGAATAACTAAAGAAATAAAACTAACCACTTGTCTAACACGAAACAAACCTGACTCATCCATTACCTGACAAAGCTGCCTTACTAACAAATACCGGACTAACCAATCCCACCAGCGCCTACAGGTCCACAGTTTGTCAAACCCCACAACTTGTAATAAATGTGTCTATATTTTTGATATAACACCTGTCTGGAGTAATTTGTAAGTGTCCTTGCTTTGTGTACTCATTGAGGTCCTTCAGTCACCCTGACCCCTCCTGAGACTTAGTCTGGACCGCCTGCCATAGCTACCCTGATTGGTCTGGCTTGTCCAGAGGTTCCCCTGTTTCAGGAAACTAGGCTGGCCCTCTGAACATCTGCCCCTCCAGGTCAGAGTTCAGAAATCCATCTTAACAGTTGGTATCAAACATGGCACTATTTCAGGCTTCCAGCATACCGGTAATAGGGGTTGGGACTGCTCCTCTACATTTTCCTTCTAGAAAGCTTTTACCATTGTCCTCTTGTTAGCGGTATCCTTTTTGCATTGCTCATTTGTTAAACTAGCTACTGGAGACGTTCAATAATGAGTATTTTCACTTGCGCTCACTCCGATACAATGTATACCATCTTTTCTTTATCGGCAAAGTAGTTAACAGCCTCCTTCAGCTTTCTTTCTTTTGCAGTCCTCGCATCTCAGGTCAGGGTTTCCCCACCCACCCCTCAGAACCTCCTGGGCTCTTATTCTTACCCAGGGGAACAAGCATGGACTGGGCAGCATGAACCATGGGATAAGCAGGCTCCTCGGCTTCATTCTGCAGACACCTCTGGCTCCCTGGAGACACGGCTCCCTCGCCACACTCCTCTCAGCTTCACCTGACAGCCCCTCAGTGTTTCGCCATCCCGTTCCCCTTGACCCAGTTCCTAGTTCTGCTGCAATCCACCCTCCACGTCAATTTCCAACTGGACCTCCAAGTCCTTTTTAACTTTATTTTCAACCACAAAAGTATACAACAGTTCCTTCATAAAATATAACTCTTCACTTATTGCTTGCGGGTCTCCATTCCCCATTAAAAAACAAAGCCCTTCTTAAACTTAGGGCTCCCCTGGTCGTGGCACAGTTTGAAGACCATACAGTCTACCCATTACAGGTTGTACAACCAGGTGCCTGACTTTACTTATTAGGGTGGGACTCTTCAGCCCTCTTGGATTTGCCTCCTACCTGGGGGGCACCCCAATGCTTCTGAATACCTGTGGTTCACTCACAATGTCTCTTTTTGTATTTGACAATTTTGCTCTTACTTCCACTGTGCTCTTTACTTCAGTTTTCTTCCAGTTCCCCTTCCAATGAGGAGTTTCTGTAAGGATTTCTATTTGCTCAGTTTTCAGCCGTGCACATCTCCCCTGCCGTAGCGGCACTTCCCTTTACTTTACCAGAGACTTTCAAATGCAGATATTCTTATATGTGACCACTCTGTGATACTGTTTCCTTCCAGAACGCTTTTACCATTGTCCTCTTGTTAGCAATATCCTTTTTGCATTGCTCATTTGTTAAACTGGCCACCAGAGACTTTCAATAATGAGCGCTTTCCCTCGCGGTCACTCGGATACAATGTACACCGTCTTTTCCTTACTGGCAAAGGAGTTTCCTTGTTTTACGGTCCTTGTGTCTGAGGTCAGGGTCTCCCCACCTTCCCCACAGACCCTCCTGGGCTCTTATTCTTACCCAGGGGAATGAGCATGGACTGGGCAGCCATAGGATAAGCACGCCCTTTGGCTTCCTCCTGCAGACACCTCCAGCTCACTGCAGACACAGCTCCCTCGATATGCTTTCCGCGGCTTCACCTGACATATCCTCAGCGTTTCAGTGTCCCGTTCTCCTTGGCCCTGGTTCTGCTGTGATCCGCCCTTCAGCTTGCTCTCCAACTCGCACTCAGACTTGTTCTCCAACTCGCTCTTCTTGCCAAGCATGTGTGTTCCTTTTACATTCATCTAAATAGTAATAACCTGCATGTGGGCAAGTCAATTGCCTGACCCTGCCTGGCCTCTATAATGGGGCATGTCTATTGGTTAAGTTAGTGTGCCTTAATCTTTAACTTCCTCGTCCCAATGCCACCATAGTGGTGTTTCTCATCGGAAATCTGTACTCCTCTTGATTTCCTCTTCTTCATCTCAGTATTTGAATGGTGTTTGGAAAAGTCATTATCAAGCAGCGGGATATCGTGTCTCTCCCTCGGGTATTCCCTCCCCAATTCCTGAGGACCCTCTACCCAGGTGATCCTCCATCGCTTGTCCGCCCCCAGGGTCGGGATCCAAAAGCGATGGCCCTTACCTGGCCACTTGAACAGAGGATCCTGGGGGAGTAGATGTGAGTTTACCCTCAGGATTCTCACAATAGATAGAGTGAGATGGATAAATAGAGAGAGATGTATAATGGAGAGAGAGAGAGCCACGGGGGGATGTATGGATAGAGGGAGGGAGGGATGAATAGAGAGAGAGAGAAAGAGACATAGGGAGAGAAAGAGAGAAGGGTTGGGTGTCAAAGAGCAAGTCAGGAAAATGGGGACCTAAAGGGAGTGATGGAAGGAGGGAGTGAGGGGGGACGGTTGGAGAGTGATTCAGAGGAAAAGGAAGTGACAGCATGTGCAAATTAATGACAAACCACATTTGCAATTTTCTTTTTACATAGACTGTCCCCAGGCAACATATTCTGTTGTCAGTCCATGTGTTTCCATTGCCAGAAAAGTCAGTCAGATATTTCACAAAGTCAAATTGCATCTGGTCTAATACTGGCTTAGCCACCCATTGCTTTTTTCTTTTGGTAAACGCCATGCTATAACGCAGCATACCAAAAGCACCTGCAGCTCTCACTTGTTCCATAGCAATGTTCTCATTGTGATCAAGTACAGCAAGCCTTGTTCAGGAGCACCATACCTTCTATGCCGAAATGCAACCTTTTTGGCCTGTGCTTTAAACGCATAATCTGGAAAACCTCCAAAGGCTGTGTGATCAGGAGAGCCGAGTAACAACCACATTTGTATACGCTCCTTCTCATCACTCAGATGTAACCTCACATGAGTGTTTGTTTGACGAATTTCGAACAGTGAATGCCACTTTTCCAATAAAATCTGAACTGAAGCCTCACAGTTTTTTAACACAACCATAGATGGTTGCAGATGGACTGTGACCATTTTAGAATTTCTTCTAACCCCCCTTTTTGTACCTGCAACAGTAACTTTTTGGGCTATGGATTTGGTGATTTGCCATACATTAAATGGATGCTTTATGTCCTGTAACTGCTCACGCATTATCTTTGCTATGCCCACATGCCTGTCCATGGCTATCACTTCTGGTTGCACTCCTCTTGATTACTGAAGTTCTATGAATTTAATTAATCCTTATTTCTCCATGGTAACAGAAGATGTGCATTTTGACATGTGTACTACGACAGGGCTTACTCTTTTTTCTGTGTCCATGTCCTGAAAGTGATTAGCGCAGTACTTTGTTGAGCAAACAGGACTGTCGCACGGCCCATCGCGAGAAAGCTGAGCCTTTTGCCCGCAGGAGCATTGTCAATTGCTATCTGTTCAAGATTCCAGGCATGACTTATAGTGGGGAACAAGTACTGCCTCTTATATTTGTAATATGCAGTTTTAGCCATGAACTCAAGTTCTAGAAATGTACAGAAACTTGAGATCTTACTGAAAATTGACCTACTGAATAACAGAGCACAAGGACTAATTACGTTTCCTGCTGGTATTTTTCCAAGAATGGGTTGAGCGGACCACACAAATGTTGAATGTTCGTTCACACAGCTATCCTTGATCATCAGGTTGGTATCTTTAGCTTTTCGATAAAACTCAGCCAATGGCTCCCTGCAAACCCTCTCATGTTTTCCTAAAGTTGCATTTAATAATTGTTTAAGTCTCAAATAAGCTTTGGGAAATAATGAAGAAGCATCTACTCTTGTATCTGTCAGTTCCTCTATACATCGTGTGCTGTAACGATGCATATTTACTTTCCGTGGCTTACTGGTGACATTCAGTTCAAATTCTGGCCACTGACCATCGACATCCTCATTCTTATCCTTGCAACGAGCATTGGCAACTTCACACAATTGTTGCTCCAACATTGGTTTGACAAGCAACATCAATAGTTAGTGGTGTGGTCTTTACTCATTCTATTTCTAAGTTACATTTAAAAAGATATCAAAATATTACTTTTGCTGCATGTGTACATTTTATATAGGTCCAGTGTTTTCGCACGTGTTCTTCCCTGGGCAGCGCCTTACTCCCTGATATGTGTTGCACTAGGTATAATGTAGGTGTAATATACGTGCGTCGTGCATCACAATGTCACCCATCACGTTACTTTTGGTGTTACTGCATTACTTCTTTAGCTTGTATGTGCACCCACCTTGTGAGTATTTGATCTGCATATTCACATTCCCCTTTGATCAATGTATTGATTGACACTTCTTTGTCCTTTACGCCCAACGTCTGCTGTGGTATTAAAATTGTAGAGACCCCCGCAAGCTCCCTCCCGCAGCAACATATTCTTCCAGAGTGAATCCCAAAAAGCAGCACTGCCCATCTCCATAGCAATCGGTCTCGGGAGGATAGCTCAGGGGCAACGTGCTCACCTTGGAAGCGAGACGACACTGAGCAACACACGTTCGTTCCCCTGGTCCACGCTTAGAAACCTCTGAGTATTCAGCGCGTTATAAATAACCAATCATATGATATATCAATCGACCGAGTAGGCTGAATAATTTTCTAAATCAAATGGTGGCATGAAAAATGTCCCCTGAGGCCACAAAGCCTTTTCCCCTCATACCATATCACTTTCGGTAATTGTTTGTGTCTGAATGTGTCTGGTCAGTGGTATTGCTTCCCTAACTTTGGCTGTCCCCATAGTCATCTTGGCACCACCTCAATCCCAACAGACTTGCACCAAAGGCACTGCGAGCCAATTCAAGAATTGGAACTGCTGTTTTCATAAGCACTGATAACCACATGACTAACGAAGCAAACACTCTCTCTAGCCATTCTTGTTTGGTCACTCAGCTCGTTTCGCTGACCATAGTATTGTGGAGGTCACGCAAAGCATCAATTGCTTCTGACAGTGTGCCATTTGTGGCGTCATTTGCGGGCGCATACGTGCAGCAACTGATCCCAATCTTGGCGTGAATGCCACCCTGCATGCCCCGTAACAAATCCAGTACGTACCTATTCTGAAGAGCGAACAACCTTAATACCCTTCATTCCTCCCTGACTGCATTCAGCCCTTTCTCTGTTCCATTTGCCAATTTTAACAGCTCATACCTTGTTATTTGCAGCCATCTGGCATTGGCCGCAGTTTGAACACTAGGCGCGAGCAACATGTAAAAAATATGGTTGTCTTATCAAATAGCCTAAATTCCATCAGGAAAGCATCCAGTTAGTCTGCAATCTGTTGGGACCAGTAATTGTTTCTTTTCCTGCTCCGCAAGTTCATCGACCGTCTGATGTGTGAACGCCTCTCTTCTTCAATATTTGCAGTGGCGCAGTGACACATGGATTCATCCTTTCTTCAATATTTGCAGTGTCCATGGACCTCAAATTTGCAGTGTTAATATATCTTTTAAAACTGGTGGCAGACACTTTCTGAAGGGTCAAATGATCATTTAGTAGCACAATGTCAGAATGGGGCACTACAAGGGCTGGGGACTGTAGGGTGACCAGGGAGCACTGGCCACTCCAGTTTTGTGGTAATTTGGTATATGCTTGGACCCACAGGCCCGGAAATTGTCCATAAGGGCAGGAGTTCTGAACCGTATATTCAGCAGTTCAAGTGTCCTCTGGCAGGCATGGTTGGTCACCAATTGGATCGAACCATATGTTCCTGTGGATCTGAAACATAAAGAATATCATGTGAGTGCCTTTGTGTGTAATGGTGCTGTCCATCATCGATCCAGGTAAGGGCCTGGGTGTGATCATTCCAAATAGTGTGACATTTATCATTCATCATCACTGTTACTTCTTCAGTGAATCCTACCAATCATTTTTCCCTACACCCTATTAGCCTTCCATCCACTGTTTGTTGTGTAATACTGAGCCCTCTATATGCAGCTGGGGACGCATTCTGCACCATGGAAACGGGTCTCCTGTATCATTCATACATGAGTGCGCTGTGAGGTAAATAGCTGCTCTGCCCTTCTGTTTGGTATTCTAGGACAATATGTTTTGTTTTGTCTGCCTCCGCCATCTTTATATATTTGTCTTCATAGGTCGGGTCTACCTCCTCCAACCATTTTGCTTGTGCCCTGTGTCCCTGAAATAACCTCTGACCTTGCAAAATGCCAGTTGTATAAGACAGTGTGCCATTTGTACTGGTACTTTCCTGTGGGAGGAAAAACGTTGGTATCCCAGTGACGTGTGGGATCAGAGAACACACTTAACATGTGTCATTTTCCCTCTCTCGACCCACCGTCTTCGTATGGTTATACCAAATGTTATCAGAATCAGTTGAACGTTGTTTCTCCACGCGGTCTTCAAACAGGCCTGGATTAAATGCTTCCCTATTTGTTTGTAATACTGATATGTTTTCATTTCCTGTTGATCTCAAAGTGGGTAAAAGATCTCCCTTCTTCCTTAAACCAAAGGAAAGGAAGAACAAAAAACAGACAAGCATTGGAAATGCCAACAGTTTGGGCTTTTGTGTTGTAGGCATGGGAATGGCACATACCAGGTATAGCCGTATGGTATTAACTGCCCATTGATGGTAGCAGGTGCAGAATACTGCAAGTACTTGGTCATCTAATAGCAGTGCCTGGCAAATGCCAAATACTTATACACAAGCTAAAACTGATTGTTTTGCCAATGCTTTTTTCTAACAGGACTTCAGTGAAGGACACACAGAGTGCTTCTAAATCGAGTGGCTGAAGGCAGACCTGATAAGACATTTTTATTATGCTAGCAGCAGGTTTACAACTCCAATTAACTCATTAACTCTCAGACGACTGCTTTGAAAAAACACTGCCAGGCACTTTCAGTGCAACGTATGATGGTAAGGATTGATTAAAGCGAGCTCAAAGTTTCCATGATGTGGTGTTTTGGGCGGGCGGGACAGCAACTGGGTGGGAATGGCCATAGGGATTAGCATGGCCATGGGCAGTTAATGGCTGGGTACATACCCAAACAAGACCTACAGGGTGTATCCCCCTTCTCAAATGCAACTCCTCCCTATCTCAAATGCAATAGTTTCGTCGTATAAGTGTCGCAGGCAACACCTAATAGCCTAAACTAAAAAAAAAAACGCCAGCACCTCTGAAAGACAAAACTACCTATCAGCCTTGCCAATGCTTGGTTCTGCTGAACTTTACTCGTTTTCCCTTATACTAAGTATTATAACCATGCACACTAATTTACTTAGCAGAGTTATGCCTCCTGATAAACAAACGTTTCATAAAACAGTTTGAAGGCTATTTATTAAGATGCACAATCCTACTGTATGCCCAATGCAGTGTAACATTGAATAAATGCACTGGCATTTTGAGAAGGCATGAAATCGGGGCCGTTTTCCCCTAGCAATATTTGCTATAGGGTGGTCCATTATAAGGCTTAGAATTAAGCCTTCACTGAGAGTGCATTATTCTGTAAGGTCATGTAAATCAAAATGGACCATTTTTTCCCACCAGGCCCTGTCTCTAATGACATGTTGGTTTTGATTCTTCCTGTTCTAAAGCTGATTATTTACTGTTAGTAATGCACTGTAAATGATGTGTAGCCCACCTGCCATCCCACTGCTTCCAAGCTATTACCTTGACACCTGATGTACAGCAAAACAATACAAAGTGGTCTACAGTAAAAAAAAAAAAAAAAAGGTCATAAGCCTTGGATAAAACAGAAGCTTTTAACATATGTGTGTGTCCGCGCTCAATAAATCCTATAATTATAATAATAATAGGAGGGGGGCTGAAGCTCAGCTTGACAGATGGATGACTTTGATTCAGGCGTATATATCCCATGAAACACACCGTTTGTGCCTATGGACTTTCGTTGGATACACTTTTTAAAGTGCCGTGGTGTAAATGTATTACCCAAAATTTGTGCAAGCAAGCGATTCAGAAACCAAAGTGAAGGGTTGCTGCGGTATGCCTCCAAGAGATTGTTCTTTAAATATTAGATCAACACGAGGTGCATTTTAAAGCACACATTTCGGGAGAAATTGAATAAAAAGCCATTGGATTTACAAACAGTTATGCAATCCGCCGCAGGAAATATTAAAAGCACCAAACCTACCGAATCAAATAGGGGTCAGTTACTTTGGATCTGTGTAAGCTAGTAAATCAGTTTCTCAAGGCCCTACCAACTATAAGAATTACAGCAATCCTAAAATCAGTTAGACTGTGCAAAGTTACGCATACAGTGCTTTTGCAGTATTTCATCTATCTCGAACATTGGCGATAACAAACCTACCAACCTAAATACGCAGCAATTATTTAGGATCTATATACACCAACGTATCAGTTTCTCTCAGCGCCTTGTAAACTACTAGCCACAATCTAATGATGAAGTATAACCAACAAACAGGTTCGTAAAAAAGCTGACCTTTTTGCACTCAATTTATACAAATACTCATGAATTCTGAATAAGAAATGCCTCTATATATTTCTATATATTAGAAGACTGCAACAAATGAATAAGGGCCTAACCTGTATGGACCCACACTGTAAAGTAACCTACACATCCAACCAAAGTTGTGCCAACCCTTATAAACAGGACACAGACTCATCTGGATCCTGGAGGTCCATGTGTGTCCGATACAGAGGCGGTTTACCTAAGTCGACTAACAATGGCAAATCACAAATGGGGCCTGATCCACAAGTGACCAAGTCCCTCTTCCTTACTTGGGGGACTCCACTACTTGGGGGACTCCACAAGTGGACTTATTCTACACAGAGTCGAACAGGAAGGGCCTGTTATTTTCCTCGAGGAAGGGCCTGGACACTGTTGGAGACACTCTGGAGATATATTGGGAAGGCATGACGATCCAGGTTTTCCCTCCCCTTCCTCCGATACACAGAGCTCTATGAAAGTTTCTTCAAGCAACACAATGCACAGCAATCTTCATGAACATGTCCCAGGACTCCCCATTTGTCGCCTGGATCTCCTGACACTTGTTAGCCAGGAGTGAGGGCAGATTTAGCACCCCTCCCTACGATCACTGAGCTTGGCAGAATTCAGGCATCTTGGTCTATCATAAGACAACATGCACATCATTCAAGAGGAAAGAAGATATTCCACAAGATTGCGGTACAAGAAAGAAAGTCTGAGGATTTGCTATTGGAGTCTGTAAAAAGAAAAGAATTGTCATAGATAATGTCTATGGCCTAGCAGCTTTAGGAAACAAGATTGAGACATGTACATGTCTGCCTTCAGTTCTGACGAGCAGTGTTTTTCAATATCAAATGCTGTGGTGAAACAGCATTTTGATGGACTGAGTCATCTTTTCACCCCCAGTTAGGCCTCCTCACCCCAGGTGGGACCTCAATATAGTCCTTATACAATTATGGCCTCAGCAGACATCAAGCCAGTCTCCTGGAAGGTCATTTTTCTAATATGGATTACATCTGCCAGATGCGTAATTGAGATTCAATCCTTCTCAGCAGGGGAACCATTTACATTTTTTTGTAAGGACAAAGTCGTACTACAAACTTGTTCTTCCTTTTTACCGAATGCGGTGACAGAGTTCCATATTTATCAAGACGTTTCTCTTCTTGTTTACTTTACTAATCTGACCAAGAGGGGAGAAGGGCTGTTCACTCCCTGGACACCAGGAAGGCTTTAAAATTCGATTTGTACAGAAGCAAGGATTTTAGGTCATTTTCCCAGCTTCTGGTAACCTTTGGGGGAGTGAATAGAGGATCCCCATCATCTAAAGCAACCATTGTCTGATGGGTTGTGTCTTGTATACTTGAAGCCCATGCTATTCAGAAGTTACCTGTGACAAATCTGGGGAATTGGTCCTTCTCCCCAAGGGGGAGCCACCACCTTTGAAGCTAAGGAGGTGAAGCCACTCGGCAAAACCTTTCTTAGGGGTTGGGGAAGCAGGACCTCACTGGGAGTGACTCGCCTTTAGGAGACAAGGACTCCCACTTCCATGAGGAACTCCCTACATCCAAAGTACTCTGCGCCTATATCAGAGTAAGAAAAGAGAAAAAGACGTCTTTCGCTAAGTGCAATACTGGACTTTCCACCTGCTTGACCACTTGTAATGAACACACCCCTTCTCATTACAGCCGTGAGAATAAAGGGCCAATGGCCCTTGAATGGAGGAGGATATTACCAACGCTGAGGTGACTCCCTGATGTGAGACCGCCGGCAAGGGGAAGAGCCGAGCAGACCAGCAGAGCCTGCTGCAGTTCAGAAGGGGGCAGACTCCTGACTGTAACACCACACACAAGGGGAGGACATTCGCAAGCCTGGAAAAGCCAAAGCCACACAGAGTGAACCAGACTTGGAAGCGGGACCACATACAGGACGTGGGGTGCCCGCGAACTGACGCCGAGTCCAGGGAAGAAGGGAGGTCTGAATCCTCTGCTCTCAGTACGAGAGCCAGCAAAGGGCTAGAAAGAAGTGAAACCGGTGGAACCTTAAAACCGCCGGCATCCACTGGGGAGAAGAATCAAGCCGCTGAGAGCGCTGCTGCTTGCAAGATAAGCCCTCCCTGGAGCAAGCACTGCAACAGAGCAGGTACAGAGGTTGCCCGTGTCAGAGGGATGAAGAAAGATGAGAGAACAAGTGGGGACCAGGGTTAGGACTACCCTAGCCCCATCAAAGGGTTACAGGGACCTGAGAAGCCTGAGAGAGTGAGAGTGAAAGGGTTGTGGGAACCAAAAAACCTGAGCAGCGTAAACCGACCAAAGCATCACAAGGGCCCAGAGAACAGAAAAAAACTAAACGCATCCACGGATCACAGGGACCCAGGAAAATTGAGAAAGCCTCAGAGGGATAAAGAGAGTCATGAGAACAAGGGGAGGGAGCTGGGCAGGCCTACCTTAGCTCCATCCAAGCGTTGCAGGGACCTGAAAAGCCTGAGAGAGTGAGACAGAGGTCTGAGAAAGCAAGACAAGTTAAAGGGTTGCAGGATTCCGAGAAACCTGAGCAGCATAAGCCAACAAAAGGGTCACAGGGACCCAGAGAACAGAAGAAAATTACGCCCATTCAGTAGCCCCCGGGACACAAGATTTTCAAGAAAGCCAGAAGTAGAAAAGGGTCAAAGGGACCCTACTGAGCTAAGTGAGATATTTGGTCAGGGGAGCCCAGGCGATCCCCAAGGGCTAAGTAAGCAGAGTGAAGAGAATGCACCAGGGGAGCACAAGAGCATCTGAAAGTGGGTCGAAGTGTGGAACAATCTAAAAAGTGGATGAAAGAGAGTCGGGGATATCTCCCTCTACATAAAGAAGATTGGGTATTTTGTTTTTTCACGCACTTGAGACTACTTTGAAACTTGGGAATATTTAGAGGAACTTTTGATAGACTGACAAGCACTGATTTCTTTAGAGGAATATTTGATAGATTGACAGGAACTGATTGCTTTGGAGTAACTTTTGATAGACTGAAGAGAACTGATTTTTTAAGGCACTTTTTGATAGACTGACAAGAACAATTTTCTTTGGGAGGGACATTTGTTAATTTCTAATATTGCATCAAGGCCCAGCAGCGATTCCTGGAAAGGGCAGAGAACTTTGTAAAGATCCATGAGTGCAGGGCACTCCTTATATTTCTTCAACGTTTTGGTAGTGGTAGGGCCAGTTTAGTAGATAGGTTTGGAACAAGGGCCATTTTTATTTTGGACTACAGACGGGCACCGTAGTTTAGTTTCATTAGGAAGGGAACTCCCTTTTAGCAGTAGGACCAGTGAGGTGTTTTCTTTTATTTTAAATTAGTACATGCTTGAACATGTCCATTGGTTTGTGTCATTCTTCGGGCTTGCCGCATACTAGACCCGAAAGGTCTGCATGCCCATTTGATCAGGGCCAAGGCGGCTTCAGTGGCTTTTCAGAGACATGTTTTGGGGGATCTGATTGCAAAAGCAGCTACATGGGCCTCTCCATGGGCCTTCTGCAAACAATATTGTTTGGATTTCAGCTCAAAGGCAAACATCCAATTTGGGCAAGCCGTTCTAAAACTTTTCAGTTAAGAAGTAGGTTAAGACCTTCCACCTGCAAGGAGTTTAATGCTTTGAAATATCCCGTAAGTATGGAGTAAAGGGGGTGAGATGTAGGAGTAAGGGAAAGTTACTCACCGTAGTGACTACTGTACTCCTAGTCCATAGTCCTCTTTCCTCCACACGCTCGCCCCCTCCCCTGAATAAAATGCCTTAGCTCCAGTCAGAGCCAGACCTCAGTGAGAGGAAAAGGACTGAGGGGTGAGTCACGAATGCGGGGTCAATTAGCACGCATGCACAGGGCCCTGCTTAAATAGAAGAGGACACATGTTTTGTGGTGCTACAAAAAACATTCCGGTTCCATCCTAAAGGACGGAATGTCCCGTAAGTATGGATGAAAGGGGACTATGAACTAGGAGTAGTACAGTAGTCACTACAGCAAGCGTGTTTAATTACATATAAGTACTTTAATGACAAATTAAGCAAACCATCTTTTATGTTGCTGGGATTTTTTTATGTTGGAGAGTGGTTGCATTGCATGGTTTGCTCAGTGGGGGTGTATCTTAGTGTTTCGGCCTGGCCTCTGTATTGTCTAGAAACGGCTCTGGACCAACCCACACAAAGTCTTGGAAGACTTGCCTGTCTGGCACATTTGTAGTTCCAGACCAGTTCACAGGGCTGCCAAACAGGAAACGCCAAGCGGGGAACATGTATTTCAGTGGTTCGCAGGAAGTTGTAGCAATCCCCTTCACCCCGAAGTTTTTGTTCTAGTTTGCAGTGGCATCCCAAGGGGGCTTCTAGATGGGGTCCTGGCTCCCTCATCATGTCTGGCCTCATTTCTCCTCCATTGTCTCCATGGAGCAGTAGACGACAGTTCTGGGCAATCCTGTCCTTGGGTATGTAGATGTCAACAAATGCCAAAGCCGATGGGTCAAACAGATTCTTATCAAACATGTGTTGCTTTTTGTGGCCTGGGAGAGCAGTCCTTAGATTTAAATGTATATGCATCAAGGGCACAGGAACTTTATTTTATTTTATTTCTAATGCGCACCGAGATACCCGAAGGCTTATGGGCGCACATATAACCGGGACAAAAAAAGACACAGTGCAACATAAATCAGGATACAACCTGGATGTCACCGGAGGGCGCAGACTTATTCATTATTCTGCAGCCTAATAAAATAAGTGAGTTTTTAACTTCTTTTTAAAGGTGTCTGTGGACTTTGTTTCTTTTAGGTCTTGGGGCATGGCATTTTCATGCTATGGGTGCTGCCAAGCTAAAAGCTCTCTTTAGTGTTTTGCTAGATTTGCATTGCTAAATTTTCAGTAGGTGGGTATTACTGTATCTCAGATTTCTTTGCCTCTGTTTCTCTACCACATCTTCCATCAGGTAGGTTGGCATTCGGCCTGTCTGACATTTATGGACAATCAGAAGCAATCTGTATTGAATTCTTGCCTTCACAGGTAGCCAGTGCAGGCTTCTCCTATCGTCAGACACATGGTCTCGCCATTTGAGACCTTTCACTATCCTGACTGCACTATTTTGGATCACTTGTAACCGATTAATTTCTGCTTGCGTGGTCCGTATAAGAAGGCTACAGCAATAGTCGATCTTAGCGCCGACTATAGCTCTAGCAGTTGCTTCTGCATTTTTGTGTGATATTAGAGGCAGAAGGTGCGTCAATAGCTTTAGATAGTAGGTAGATGACGAGATGAGGCTGTTTACTTGGGGTTTCATAGATAGATTATTATTCAGGATGATGGCCAGGGTTTTAACTTTCCATAGAGTCTCGATATGGCAATCTGCAATTTTGAAGATATTGAACGATGTTCCTAATTTAGCCAGTTTGCTATTTGTTCCCACCACCATTAGCTCTGTTTTATTGTTGTTTAAAACCAGGCCATTATTTAGCATCCATGTCTGGATGCTATCATGTATCGTGTTGATTTCAACTTAATCTATAATTTGTGTACCCCTGTAAGTGGAATGATACATTGTGTATCGTCAGCATAGTTAGAAAATATTATGCCCTTGTGTTCCAAAATATCAAAGAATGGTACCATAAAAATGTTGTAGAGACAAGGGGATAAACATGCGCCTTGAGGTAGTTCATAGGCTAAATGTATCGGTTCACACCCTGCCTCTCCGCTGGCTACCCTGCCCTGCCTGTCACTTAGAAATGAAATGTCACTTAGAAATGATACAATCCATTGCATTGAAGAGAGAAAGCACAGCTCGGCTGTCTGTCTGGACACACTACTGCTGCCTGGACACTGCATGAACAAAGATTGGTTGTCCAGTGTGACTTCCATATCCAGAATTCAGCCTGAAAGCTATTGCTATTTCATTGAGAGTTTCCTGTGTGTTTGAAGATTAGGCAGATCATCAAATTGTGTGGTTGATGCTGAGATCTGTATAGCACCGCAAGCTGCTTTAATCCTTGTGTGGCTCACTCAGTTCTTTTTTTTCAGAAGAAATGAATCAGACTTGTTTTAGGAACCAGGTTTCTGGTTTAATTATATATTATCAGCTTGATTTATCATGCCTGTTGGTGCTTGCAAGTCAAGTTTATTGAGGCGAGTACTTAGTCCGTAAAAGACAAATGCACAGCATTGCATTTTGGTTTTAAAAATGAAAGTAGAATAGTCTACTAAATTGTGGAGACAGGAAACCAGTATTCAAATCTCAGCTTCCACATTCTGTGATCCACAGCGAATCACGTTTTCTCATTGTGACCTTTATTTTCTCTCAACTACAAATACTGGGAAACCCATCAGTGAATCAATTCATCTATCTACATATATAACAGTCAAAATGTGTTTGTGGTGGGATTTGTGGTGAAGCGTTGTTCCTGATACACATCCATACCATTTCCCCTTCCCTATACAGTTCCACATTGTTTCACTAATCTCCACCAAATTTTGTATAGTTACCTGTTAGGACTCTCTGGACATTACTGGCTACATTTGGACACTCCACCCCTTTCCCTGGATTTCAGCAAAAGTCAACATTTATTTGTGGGTTTGTGGCTTGGCGAAGTGTTGTTACTTATACAATTCTATACCATTTCACCAATCTGCTCCAAAATTTTAATAGTTACCTGTTAGGACCCGCTGGACATTGCTAGTTACATGACATTTGGACACCCAACCCCATTCCCTGGATTTCAGCACCTTCACACATGAGAATTTGCCTGAAACCAGCGAAACATCAATGTGGTCATAGAAGGACTTGTCCCGACACGAGGAACAAAACTCTAGGTCCAGGCCCTAGGATGCACATTTTCCAAGATATTTGCACCGCAAAGAACCACACCACGCCAGGGTGAGGCGGCATGTAGCGAGAGAGCACAGAAGGTCCCAGTGTGCAGTAGAACACCAACTCTCGCCTCCCCCCAAGGTCTGTTCCGGAGTATGTCAGCCAGCCACACGCGCCCATTCTCAGTGCAGTTTACTTCAGGGTGCACACCACATCAAGCCATAAGCGCAGCGGAACAGCGGCCTACAAGATCAGTGCTATAATGTCTGTCTACAGAACCTGTTCAGAGAACGGGTACTCCTGCTAGTTATGTTATAGAGAAATTCTCACTCAGACATTGTTTGACTATATTATTACTCCCTTTATAAAATTAATCATTTACAGTAAACACTGTTAGTTAAATTGTCTCAGCGCTCTTATGGCAGCATCATCTTTAGTCATGGTTCTTTCACAAAAAAAAGTTTATCAAATGATTTATTGCAATGGCTAATGACAAATGCGTTCTAAATATAAGAATATTTAGAAACAGACACATATGCTATTCTTTGGCACTGGTACCCCATGGCAGTGCTTTTCTAGAGACATCCCTGATGGCGGGCCACAATAGGATTGCCTTTTTGTTAACTCTGCTTAGCAATTTCCCTCACTTGGTATCTTAAGTATTGAAAAATCTCATCTCATTAGATTTCTTATCCTTCATTAATAAATGTAAGGAGAGAAAAATGAAAATTAGAAACCACAACTGTTTTTTGTTTTCGTAGTTGGTTTACTATGCACGTCCCAGTATGAATGGCAATGGGAGTGCATGTGAATAACAGCATGGGTGTCTACTGGGAATCTCAGTTTAGGCACTGGGCCCTCGCGCATAATTTTGAAAAGGACACTGGCTCCCCTTCAGCCAGCCCTGGCTATAGCCTTGGAAATGCAAGGCTATCAATCTGCTGCACTGCTGCTCTGCCAGTAGCAACCACATATCTGTGAAAAGACTGGAGGCAGCCTTTGGGGCTACGATGTTTGCATATTGAAAGGCTGTCCACCAAGATAACTTTTTGTAATGTCATGAGTAAAAATAAAATATATGATCAGAAGGAAACATGCTATATTTAAAATAATCTGTACAGATTGCCCAATATGTGAACAAACTGCAACGGAATTTGTTTGTTATTCGTTTGCCTGTCTTATGCTTGAACTGATAATCCTGTCCTCGTTTTTGCTAGTACAATCAGTCCAGTATCACAATGTCATGTTGTTCTGTATTTATCAAAGTTCTCAATATAAGTATTTTTTTGCGTGTACACCCATATTACCAAATTACTGTGAATGAAAGCAGACGTCCATGGCCAAATGATAACGATGTGTTATTATATAGCACTTACGCGTAAGCGCTTTATATAGGAACAAATATACATACAATATCACACAACCTGTGTTGCTACTCATTTATCGACCTCAGAAGGATGAAAAGCCGAGTTGAGGTGTTTAAGAACAGACTAACAGGGTAATTCATAGAATTTCGCACAAAAGTGGCGCACGCGGCTGGCGCACAGTGTCCCTGTGCGATACACTGTGCCAGCCACGTGCGAAAAAACCAATTTCATCGCACGGCATATTAATGGATTTTAGCCTCCAAAACCAGCCGTGGCGCATAGTGGCGCTGCGACCCTGCAGCAGCGCCAGTTACGCCCCCAAGAACGCCCTCGCGCAAGGAAAAGCCATCAAAATTCCCAATTCATCGCAAATGTCTGCGCTAACCCTGGACCAGTTCACAGGGCTGCCAAACAGCAAACGCCAAGCGGGGAACATGTATTTCAGTGGTTCGCGGGAAGTTTCACACGCGAATGTCCTGGGTGCGTGTACATCAGGGGTGCGCGTGAAGTAATACAAGCGAATCCATCAGGGCACGTGTATTCCAGGGGTGCGCGGGAAGTATCACACGCAAATTCAGCAGGGTACGTGTATTTCCGGGGTGCGCGGGAAGTATCACACGCAATTCCATCAGGGCACGTGTATTTCAGGGGTGCGCGGGGAGTACTACATGTGAATTGGCCGTGTGGGTCCTCCCAGGTGTTCCCTCTACACCCTCCACGGCCCCTGCAGGCAGCCCACACCACAGGGGACTACCCTGCACCCCTGCTCATGTCCCGCAGGCAGCCCATCCACCATGGGCATGCCCCCCAGCCAACCCACATGTCACCTTGCACCACTGATCAACAACGCATGTCTCCCAGCACCCTCACTCCCCAGCACTGTGGGGCACCTGCCAGCAAGCCCCCACACATGTCCAACTCATGTCCCCCTGCACCCCCACCCACCAGCACTGTGGTGCACCCTCCACCAGGCCCCCACTCATGTCTCCCAGCACCCCCACCCCCCCCCCGCAGTGCAGGGCACCCTCCACCAGGCCCCACTCATGTCCAACTCATGTCCCCCTGCACCCCCACCCCCCTGCATCCAGGGACACCCTCCACCAGGCCCCCACACATGTCCAACTCATGTCCCCCTGCACCCCCACCCCCTCAGCATCCAGGGGCACCCTCCACCAGGCCCCCACTCCTGTCTCCCTGCACCCCCACCCCCAACCCCCAGCATCCAGGGGCACCCTCCACCAGGCCCCCACTCCTGTCTACCACCCCTCCCACCCACCAGCAGTGCGATTCGCCTGGGTACGTGTATTTCAGGGGTGCGCGTGAAGTTCCACACGCGATTGCCCTGGGTACGTGTATTTCGGGGTTGCTTGGGAAGTTCCACATGCGATTGCCCTGGGTACGTGTATTTCGGGGTGCGCGGGAAGTTCCACACACGATTGCCCTGGGTACGTGTATTTCGGGGTGCGCGGGAAGTTCCACACGCGATTGCCCTGTGTACGTGTATTTCGGGGTGCGCGGGAAGTTCCACACGCGATTGTCCGTGGTGCGTGTATTTCTGGTTGCGTGAAGTTTCACACGCGATTTCAGCAGGGTACGTGTATTCCAAGGTGCGCGGGAAGTTCCACACGCGATTGTCCGTGGTGCGTGTATTTCTGGTTGCGTGAAGTTTCACATGCGATTTCAGCAGGGTACGTGTATTCCAAGGTGCGTGGGAAGTTCCACACGCGATTGTCCGTGGTGCGTGTATTTCTGGTTGCGTGAAGTTTCACACGCGATTTCAGCAGGGTACGTGTATTCCAAGGTGCGCGGGAAATTCCACACGCGGACCCAGCAGCCTACGTGTATTCCGGGGGTGCCGTGGAGTCCTACACGTAAATCGGCCGTGTGGGTCCTCCCAGCTGTTCACTCTACACCCTCCACGGCCCCTGCAGGCGGCCCACACCACAGGGGACTACCCTGCACATGTCCCGCAGGCAGCCCATCCACCATGGCCATGCCCCCCAGCCAACCCACATGTCACCTTGCACCACTGCCCACCAACGCATGTCTCCCAGCACCCCCACCCCCCAGCACTGTGGGGCACCCTCCACCAGGCCCCCACTCATGTCCAACTCATGTCCCCCTGCACCCCCACCCCCCAGCACTGTGGGGCACCCTCCACCAGGCCCCCACTCATGTCCACCTGCACCCCCATCCCCCAGCACTGTGGGGCACCCTCCACCAGGCCCCCACTCATGTCCAACTCATGTCCCCCTGCACCCCCACCCCCAGCATCCAGGGGCATCCTCCACCAGGCCCCCACTCATGTCCAACTCATGTCCCCCTGCACCCCCACCCCCCCAGCACTGTAGGGCACCCTCCACCAGGCCCCCACTCATGTCTCCCAGCACCCCACCCCCCAGCATCCAGGGGCACCCTCCACCAGGCCCCCACTCATGTCCAACTCATGTCGCCCTTGAACCCCCACCCCCCAGCACTGTAGGGCACCCTCCACCAGGCCCCCACTCCTGTCTCCCTGCACCCCCACCCCCCTGCATCCAGGGGCACCCTCCACCAGGCCCCCATTCCTGTCCCCCTGCACCCCCACCCCTTGCATCCAGGGGCACCCTCCACCAGGCCCCCACTCATGTCCAACTCATGTCCCCCTGCACCCCCACCCCCCAGCACTGTAGGACACCCTCCACCAGGCCCCCACTCCTGTCTCCCTGCACCCCCACCCCCCTGCATCCAGGGGCACCCTCCACCAGGCCCCCACTCATGTCTCCCAGCACCCCCACCCCCCACCATCCAGGGGCACCCTCCACCAGGCCCCCACTCATGTCCAACTCATGTGCCCCTGCACCCCCACCCCCCAGCACTGTAGGGCACCCTCCACCAGGCCCCCATTCCTGTCTCCCTGCACCCCCACCCCCCTGCATTCAGGGGCACCCTCCACCAGGCCCCCACTCCTGTCCCCCTGCACCCCCACCCCCCTGCATCCAGGGGCACCCTCCACCAGGCCCCCACTCATGTCCAACTCATGTCCCCCTGCACACCCACCCCCCAGCACTGTAGGGCACCCTCCACCAGACCCCCACTCCTGTCTCCCTGCACCCCCACCCCCCTGCATCCAGGGGCACCCTCCACCAGGCCCCCACTCATGTCTCCCAGCACCCCCACCCCCCAGCATCCAGGGGCACCCTCCACCAGGCCCCCACACATGTCTCCCAGCACCGCCACCCCCCAGCAGTCAGGGGCACCTGCCAGCAGGCCCCACACATGTCCCCCAGCCAACACGTCATCACAGATCCCTGGCCCTTATGGGCAGCCTCCACATGCCAAACACCCACCCAAGTATTGCATCCACCCACTTAGAAATGCCAATTACATGATACAACCCCAATGGCAAGTATGTAAATGAAGACATGTCCCTCACATACACACAATGTGTGTCAGTGAATGTCAAAACCCATATCATGACATGCATGAAACCAATGAGATGATACTACACATTGAAGTATGATGAAAAAATATGTATTAAAAGCAACATAAATGGAATCAAAAATAAACAAACGAAAATGGGAATTAAAAACAAAAAGCAGCATGTACGTAAAATAATGTAAAACCACAAATCATATTCCAAAGGAAAGGTGTCCAAAGTCACAGTTCACAAAAGTAAATCCAATGGAAAATTAAAACCAAAAACCATTGCTCCATGGGTAAAATCAAAATAAAATAAAAAAATTCCCAACAGTCAACTATATACAGATAAACAATCCAGGGTCCATGATCCCAACAGAAGAAATGAAACCTATCTAATAATACTACCTAATCAAAAAAACTATATACAAAAATGTGGTCCATTGTCCAAAAGGTCCAAAAAATATAAAAAAGCAAAGGAAACCTAACACTAACTACAGAACTATTTACAAGGGCAGCGGGCCAGTCCGACAGCTCACTTCGGGATGTTCCGGGCCAGGGCATCATCGAACTCCTGCTCAATGTCCCAGAGGCGGTCCTCCTCCATGGCCCCGAGGGTACGCAGGCCGACGACATGTTCACCTCCAACTCCCTGCGGATTGCCTCGAGGCACTCGGCCCGCCTCAGGGCCCTCTGCATGGAGTTCTCCGCCCTGACCATCGTGAGCCGTGCCTCTTCCGCCCGCTGCCGCTCCGCATCTATGGCGTGGCCCAACCGCTGCCACACGGAAGACACTTCCCGTCCTGGGTCCTCCTGCCCTCCGGCCGATGCCTGCCCCTCCGATGTCAAAGGCCCCGAGCCATCATGGCTCCCACCTCGTTGCTGCTGCTGCTGCTGCTGCTGTGCCTGTGCCCGTGCCCTGGCTCCTGCTGCCTGCACATCCTCCACCGGCTGGGGTGCAGTCGTTGATGTGGCCACCCCTGCTGGACGTCCGACTCCCGACTGTGGCAAGGATGCCTCCTCCACCAACCTGGCCGCACCGTCAGAGGCAGCTCCACAGGGCACCCAGGTGACAAATGGGTGGGAAGATGGCACGGAGGACGACTGGCGCATAGGGTGTTCAGTTGAGGAGGGGGTCGGAGCAAGCTGCAGCAAACGGAGGAATCCGGCCTGGGTGACCTGTCCCAGTAGGCCAACGCGGTCAACGAGCCATTCAAGATGACGTGCAGTCTCCTCATGAAAAGACTGCAGGTCACCTCGCATGGCCCGTTGACGCAACGCCACACCAGTCAGGACAGGCTCAACCCATACCTGGATAGCCACATCCGCAGGCAGAGGAAGGCCAGTTGTTGTGAGCTCATCCCCTGCCTGAAAACGGGTCTGGACGTAGGCATCCCTGCTGGTGCAAGATGATGCAGTGACAGGATCAGGGACAGGATTGCACACAGGCACCTCCGCGGCGGCCTGTGCTGCCTCCTGTCCCTGGTCCTGCAGTGCACCACTAGCACCAGTGGAATCCCCACTTCCAGACCCCGTCTCTTTCGCTTGCACGGCCTCCTCCTCCACCAAACCCCCCACCAACCTGGATGACTCCGTGCCATCTTCCCCCGTTGGGCCCTGTGGGGTCCCAGCTGCCCCTTCTGCTGCCAAGGAGTCCAACTCCGACCTCCGCCTCTTGGACCTCCCCCCGGCAGCTGCGGCCTGGGACGCGGCACCGGACTCCTCACTCCCCGATGAGATCACAACCTGGGAGGGGAGCCGGGCCTTGCGTCTACGGCTGGCGGTGCGATCCCCGCCGCTGTGCTCCTCAGCACCTTCTCTGCCCTCTTCATCAGTTGACGCTGCAGACAGGGAGAAATAAAACACAGGCATCAGGGCACTGTACAATGGACACATACACACATGACAGTTGTACATGAGTGGCATTGGAAAACCTCAGACATGGCATCACAATCGCCAACACACATGTCATTTCAACTCGCACACATGAGCCATACCACAGCCATATCGCAACAGCCAGCACCATCCATACACATACAACAGCATGAGCAGGCAAAGGTGAGCCAGACATCACATGCAACACAGGGAGTGCACTACACATGCACACACACCACCACACTTCCATGCATGTGTACACCTCTGCCAACTGTCGCAGTGTTCAGATTGGCATCCATGTCACATCTGCCAATCAGGCTTCCACATCCCGCTGTCGCATGCATCCATGTTGCATCACTGTTGCACCCTTGTCAAATACACACACATGCACATGTACACAGTGCTGATACATGCAGCTGAAAACAACATCCATGTGTGACATCACGAACATCCCTACTTACATACACATTCATCCAAACATGTGTGCCCACACAACTGCATTTGGCATGCAAGCCTACACACACAAGCACCATCCATGTCTCAAACATGACAGCCCTCGCATGTGTTAGCCTCACGGCCCTGTACACCTCCCCCCCCATACTTGGCCCCATAAAAACACAAGTGCAACCTGCACACTACTGGCACATCACCACACGCACAGCTCACAATCATGATGCATGTACACCTACCGCTCGACTCCAGACGGGTCTGCCTCTCAAGGACCTGGACCTGGAGCGCTGGGGATATGCGTTCCAGGACCCTCATCTGATCGTCCGACAAGTGGCCCCGGCGCCCCTTAGCATCCGCTAACCTTCAAGAGGCGCCGGGCCTTGTTGAGGGTCCTGGACCTGAAGTCCTCCCAGCGCTTCTTGACTTGATGGAATAGTCGGACTGCCACCCCCTCCGCGTTGATGACAGTCACGATGTCCATCCAGGTCCGAGTCCGTCCTTCCTTGTCGGCGCGCAAACTTCCGAAGAGGGCATCATACTGCCCCAGGACTTGCTCCACCAGGACACCAACTTTGGTGGCAGTGAAGCTGGTGCCCCTCTGCCTCTCTGGCCGGGGGTTGTCAGTGGTGCCAGATGTTGCAGTGCCCGACATGACAACCCCAGAGGCAGGAGTGGGTGGGCAACTGGGTCCTGGGGCTGGTCTGTGGAGCGATGGAATCCCAGTCGGGAGTCTTCGGTTCCAGCAGGGGTGGTCACAGCAACAGCATCCCTGGCTGATGTGCAGGCAGCAAATGGCAGGGCACGTGGGCAGCAGGCAATCAGGCAGCAGCAGATGGCAGGTGGGAGCGTGCTCGGGGCTCTGGGGGCAGTAATTCGGCCTTCTGGGCAGGAGCGTGGTCATCCGTGTGCTTGCACGTGGCCAGCTTGGTATGGAGTGATTTGGCACGTGAAAATCCAGCACGTCTGCATGTAATTCGAGGAAAGGGCCTTAGCGCGTAAGCGCGTCAGCACACGTATGCAAATTCATTGGCCCAAAGGCCACCAGTGCGTATGCGCGTCTGTGACATGCGTGCGCGGGCGTTTCCCTGTACACGGGTGCATGTTACACTTCCAATGACTGCACGTCAGAGTGTCAGCTCGTGTAATTGGAGGATAGGGCCTTAGCGAGTACACGCGGAAGTGACGCTGGACGTGTGGGCATGTTTAAAAGGTACGTGTAGAACTCCATTTCCTTGTACGTGCTTTTCGTGGAGAGCGAGTGGGTGAAATCTGTACTTCTTGTCGGTTCACACTTTACTTCATGGCGTTCCAAGTTCGTACTCCCTGTTACCTCTGACAGCTTTTTCTCTTCTTGTCTTTTTCCTGGGCCTGTTTCCTCAAACAGCGTTCACTTCTCCTGGTGTCCTGTCTCCTCAGACAGCGTACAATTCTTCTTTTGGCGGGGGTTTTGCCAACTCGCACACGCGCATATTTTTCACGCGTTATTTCCTGGCAGACGGTGAGTCGCGCACGTATTTGACATCTGTGCTTGCCCCGTGTGTTGCCTACCCCTTCAGAGGTCAGTCTAGGCTGCGTTTGACACGCATACATTAATTTTTGTGTTTCTGGGTGCCACAGCGTAGTGCAGGTTTATTTTTCCACGCACGCGGTCTAGGAGGGGTTGCGTGCACATTATCTCCCTTTTAGGGGGTACCTGTGCGTTGCGTGACCCGTCATCTTCCCCCAGGGGTCACATACAGCCTTGCTAGAGCACTAGGGTACGAATTCCATCTAGTAGCCTACCCCTTTGACCCCCAATTGCCCAGGACAATAGTTTACTGCAACTTCCATACGCACAACAACATCAGTGCCATGGTTGGGAGGCGAGCACGCGGTAAGGGTGGCAAAGGTGGGCGAGCCACAAGAGGTGGCCGTGGTGGATACGGTAGGGGACATGGCCGGGACTTGCAGGGTGCCCCTAGCCCCCCATGTGTGGGTGACCAGTCAGGGACACCCATGCCCCCCCTGGTTTAGGGTAACGTGGCTGACACCATCCCTGCTCAGCCCTTGTTGGACCAGCCCATTGTGGCACCAGACCTGGCACAGGGTGACTCCATGGCTGACTTCCAGGTCAGCAGGTCTAGGCCACATGTGGCGGTGCACGTTGGTGTCACCAGCCCACGTGGATCAGGGGCAGCTATGTCATCAGCTGCCCTGAGTAGGCAGGGTGGGGAGGCTGCAGGGGCAGCTGCGGCTCCATCCACCCCAGCTCTGAGTCTCCCAGCCAGGACAGTGTCGGTCCTAGTCCATCCTGCTGACATTCCCCCTGACTACATCACACTTCAGCTAATGCCTGCACCAAGTCCCATGGTGAGTGTTCATTCCCACACTCCTAGTCCACAGTCCACCGGGGCTCCTGCCCCTAGTGTCCAGAGCAGCGTAGGACACTCAGTATCACCACCACCTTCCAAGCGGAAGAGGAAGAGTGCTCGTCCAGTACAGGCTGATGCCCCAGACACGGCTACACAGTCCGGCCCACCAAGGAAGCCCAGCTTCAATCAGGCTGAACTTGATGCACTTGTGGAGTATGTGTCCGCACATGACAGCGAAATGGTGATTACTGCAGGATGCAAGACCACACCTGCACAACGTCAGGCACACTGGCAGACCATCGCGGAACTCATAAGTGCCCTTGGATTTGTGAGGCGCACAGCTAATGATTGCTACAAGCGCTGGAATGACCTGAAGCGCAGGGCAAAGAAAAAGCTGGCCTCAAGTCATGCCGCAACTCTAGTGACTGGAGGTGGGTCTCCAGCAGAGGACATAGAACTCACTCCACATGAGTATGTTGCTGGGACCTACGTCATGGAGGAACAGATCCAAGGCGTGGGAGACCTGCCAGATTACGAGGCATTGTCCGGTGAGTGCACATGCATGTGTGTGTCATCCATGTGCATGGTGTGTGTGTGAGTGCTTCTGATTGAGTGCCAATTGAGGGGGTGTGTGCCTGAGTGGTTTGGGTCACCCATGTGCTTCATCCAATACATTCTGCGCACCAGGATTTGGGTGTTGCAGTATCCCTTCTGGCAACAGTAGACATTCAGCCCAACCTCATGCCAGTTGCCCTTGAAGTGTCATCTTGCCACAACATAGTTGCATATTATTCTGTGTTCATTCAGGCTGATTGTCTTCATTCCACCACTTTCACTAGGCATTTCTCAGTCCTATTGTCACATGTGTGACATGGCTAGAGTACATGCCATCTGTGTGATGGCATGTGTCATGTATGTGCATTGGACATGCCAATCACAGGCCAATGTGTGATGGCACTGCTAGCCAGCATGCATCAAATGTTTTGGTCTTCCATCTTGGTGTCATCAATGTGTGCCATTTGCCTCCCCTTCACACGCAGTGACAGTGTATGCATGGGAGGGTTATAGTCATGTGGGACATGTGTCAATGAAGTACTGTTTCTGTTGCTTCTCAGCCCTAATTGTGTGCCATGGTGCTAATGCCTGTTCCCATTTCTTTTCTTTCATGTCTTTGCAGGGGTTGACGCACTTGATACTGCTGGGGTTGTGAAGATGGTGCAGACCAAGGAGGGGTCTCAGGCCCGACCGGGCACCAGTGAGGGATGTGGTGTGGTGGTGGGTGAGAACCCACACCTGCTGCAGACCATCATCTCAAGGGGTGTCGCTGGGTGCACCTCCCCCGAGCTCTATTCAGGTGTCGATTCGGATGATGAGACCTACGTGCCGTCGCAGGTAAGTGTTTCTGGGAGGGATTCTGTACTGTCCAACCCACCTGCACCAGGGGTAGAACCCGCAATGGGGATGTCAGTGTTGGTAGGTCCGCCTTTGGTGGTTACGGATGCAGGGTCACACTGCGCTACATCTGATCCTGTTCCTGGGCCAGCAGATCAGAGGGGGAATGCAGTCCTGCAGCCTCAGGCAGTGCCGGCACAGCAAGGCGCAGTTCGCCTTGCCCCAGACAGGTGTGGTGCCCGCCGACGCGGTGGCCGTACGCCACCTGGCAATACCGCATGGGAGCAATCCATATACGGTATGGCAAACCAACAGGCAGCATCAACTGAGATGATGGCTCAGGCCATGGATAGGGTGGCCACTTCCATTGTCCCCCAAGAAAGGCTGATTGAACAACTACAGCAGGCAACAGACTCCATTAGCCTGTCACACAGGGAGGACATGTTGGGGTCCAACAGGGACAGGCGGGCGGCACTGGAGACTCTGCGGGAAGCCATTTCTATTGAGTCCCAGGGCCACAGGGAAGCCCTTAGGGTGGAACTCCGTCAGCTCAGGGTAACTCTGGTTGAGCTTGAGGCTTCAGCTAACACGAGGACAGAGCAGCAGCTGGAGCGGCTCACACGTACGCTCTCAGCTGAGATGCAGGCAACTAGGGAGGAGGTCCGGGCATCCCGTGAGTTGTTGCATGGGGACCTCCGCACAATTATCCTCCAGAACCAGACCTTCCACATCTGCATGCTTGCAGCCATGGAGGACCAGACTAAGGCTTTGCGTGGGCTGCCTCCCATAGTGCCACCACCTCCTGATGCAGCTGCAGGGGTGAGGAGAGCGACAGCAGCGATTCTCCCACAATAGGGTAGCCGTGCAGGCCATGAGCCCATGGAGGTGTTTTTTTTTCCGCAAGATCCACACAGGTGGGTTTTGGTGTGCACCCTGTCCTCGGACCTCCTGGGTGGCCTAAACCCCACCCCACCCGGGCCCATTTGTGAATTTTTGATTTTTGTTTTTTGATTATTGATTTTTGATTTTTTGGACAGTGTGTTGCCTTGTGTGGCTCCTGTGGGCATACACAGTATTGTGGCTGAGCACATGCAGGCTTGTCCTGAATTTGGGTCAGATGCTTGGGTTTGTGTGACACACACCCCTCCTGCTTCCCGTTTCCATGGGCTTGCAAAGAGTGTGCCCATGTGACATTGACTTACACGGTGACGTTGGACTCCCATTTGATGTGTGGGCAGTCTGTAGTCAATACTGTGTATACATTCCTAGTGCATATTGTTGTTGTATTGTACACTGCATGGTGTATTGATATATGCCTCTGCATCCATCTCATCCTCCTAATCTGCAGTTCCATTTGTCATGTCTTCACAAGGCGGTCTACTTTGGAAATGGAGACCATGTTGTAAGCAGTGCACCTACACTTTTACGTGGCGCTAACACTGTACAGTTGGAAGTGTTCGAAGTGCTGGCATTATCGGGTAGAGAGGCTACCAATTTTTTAAGTCCGTACTGTCATGTTTATGGTAGGTTGGAGGTTGTGTAGGTGATTAGTATTATTGGTAAGTATTTGGTAATGTGTGTTGTTGGTCCTGCATTACTGTGAGCATTTCATGTGTGTCCAGTTTCCATTAGGGACACTGTAGTTTGTGACACTTGGGTCATGTTGTGGGGATTAATTTGTTTGCTCTCACATAGCATGACATGCCATGGTGTGTTGTGTGGCCGTGCCTGGGAGGGGTTGGGTGACATGGCACTGTTCTCATGTTGTATTTTGCAAGTGGGTATTCATTTTTTCTGCATGGAAGTGTGTCTTTTGATGACACTGCATTGGTGGTGTTTGTGTAGGTAGGAATGCACACATTGTGACACTTCCAGATGAACAATCTCAGGCTGCTATGGTTCTGACAGTTGACTGTCCCTTAATTCATCATAATTGTCAGATTGAGTCATCATTGATTGTCGGATGGTATGTGCCAGGGCTGTGTGCACTCCACAGGGGTGTGATTTCTATGTGAAGTAATTAGCCACCAGCTGCGTATGGGCTGCCTCACCCCGTGCCCTTTCCCCTCCCATGCGCAGCAGGCGTGCATGTGGTTGGGGATGTGGGGGCACCACCATGTCCACAGCCAGGCCCCGGCGTGTTGCAACATTGTGCAGGACACATGCTGCCACTATGATCCTGCACACTACTGGGGGAGCGTATAACAGCTGCCTGCCAGAGCGGTCAAGGGAGCGAAAGCGTGACTTGAGCACTCCGAATGTGCGCTCCACTATGCCCCGTGTTGCAATATGGGCTGTGTTGTATCTTACCTTGGGAGGCGTGATGGGGTTCCGAATTGGCGTCATCATGTGGGTGCTCATAGGGTAGGCACTGTCCCCTGGGGAGGTGGGGATGGGGATCATTAGTGGGGTATTGACATTACTCTGTATCTGTCATGCATGCGTGTGCTGTGGCATTTATACTCACCAAGCAGCCATGCATCGCCATGCCGCCCAGCTTCCATGTCCCGGTTTAGGGTTGACATCCTGTAAATGAAGCTGTCGTGGGTGGACCCTGGATAGTTGGCATATACTGAGGGGATGATTCCCTTGGAATCACATACTACCTGGACGTTGATGGAATGCCAGTGCTTGCAGTTTCTATAGATGTGCTCAGATGCCCTGGGGAGACGTAGAGCCACATGGGTGCAATCAATGGCACCTAGCACTTTGGGGAATTGTGCCACCCTGTAGAAATCCTGGCTGACATCCTGCCTTTCTGCAGGTGTTCTGGGCAGGTAAATGTGCCTGCGGACTGATGGGCGTGCAGTGATGATGGCCAACACCTGGTGTAGGCACCGTGACTGCGTGGCCTGTGACACCCCCCCCCCCCCACTATGGCACTTGTCCGCTGAAATGATCCGGTAGCCAAGAAGTGCAGTACATTGAGGACCTTCTCCAGGGGGCTGAGTGCTTGGGAGCACAGGGTGCGTGATGTGAGGTCATCCTCCCACTCACTGAGCAGGTCGAGTATTATGTGTGGTGAAAACCTGTACCTCCCATACACCTGGTCATCAGGCATACCAAATAGGCTGGTTCTGGGTGTGAAGATTCTGGCCCTGACTATCCTTCTCCTCCTCCTGCGGTATCCCACGGCCACTGCTGCTAGGAACAGTATATTCATCCTGGCGTCTGAGCTTGTTTGTTGTTTGCGCACTCATTTATGCTGCGCGGGACGTGCGCCTGCTTCATGCTGGCGTACGTGTTTCCGGATTGGACCTTCTTTTTTTTGCACGTTGTAGGCGACCGTGTAAATCTTCCCGCCCACCCCAGGAATACACGTAACACGCTCTCCCAGGCCCAGTCGCGAGTAAATATTCCTGCCCACCCCTGAAATACACGTACCCTGCAAATTCACGTGTGAAACTTCACGCGCACCCCGTAATACACGTACCCAGGGCAGTCGCGTGTGGAACTTCCCGCGAACCCCGTAATACACGTACCCTGCTGATATCGTGTGTGGAAGTTCATGCGGACCCATAATACACGTACCCTGATGAAATCGCGTGTAAGACTACCCGCGCACCCCTGGAATACACGTACCCTGGCAAATCGCACTGCTGGGGGGCGGGGGGGTGGGAGTTATGAATTGGACATCAGTGGGGGCCTGGTGGAGGGTGCCCTACAGTGCTGGGGGGTGGGAGTGCAGGGGGACATGAGTTGGACATGAGTGGGGGCCTGGTGGAGGGTGCCCCTGGATGCAGGGGGTGGGGGTGCAGGGGGACATGAGTTGGACATGAGTGGGGGCCTGGTGGAGGGTGCCCCTGACTTATGGTGGGTGGGGGTGCATGGGGACATGAGTGGGGGCCTGGTGGAGGGTCCCCCTGGATGCAGGGGGGTGGGGGTGCAGGGGGACAGGAGTGGGGGCCTGGTGGAGGGTGCCCCTGGATGCAGGGGGGTGGGCGTGCAGGGGGACAGGAGTGGGGGCCTGGTGGAGGGTGCCCCTGGATGCAGGGGGGTGGGGGTGCAGAGAGACAGGAGTGGGGGCCTGGTGGAGGGTGCCCTACAGTGCTGGGGGGTGGGGGTGCAGGGGGACATGAGTTAGACATGAGTGGGGGCCTGGTGGAGGGTGCCCCTGGATGCTGGGGGGTGGGGGTGCTGGGAGACATGAGTGGGGGCCTGGTGGAGGGTGCCCTACAGTGCTGGGGGTGGGGGTGCAGGGGGACAGGAGTGGGGGCCTGGTGGAGGGTGCCCTACAGTGCTGGGGGGTGGGGGTGCAGGGGGACATGAGTTGGACATGAGTGGTGGCCTGGTGGAGGGTGCCCCTGGATGCTGGGGGGTGGGGGTGCTGGGAGACATGAGTGGGGGCCTGGTGGAGGGTGCCCTACAGTGCTGGGGGGTGGGGGTGCAGGGGGACATGAGTTGGACATGAGTGGGGGGCCTGGTGGAGGGTGCCCCTGGATGCTGGGGGGTGGGGGTTCTGGGAGAGATGAGTGGGGGCCTGGTGGAGGGTGCCCCTGGATGCAGGGGGGTGGGGGTGCAGGGGGACAGGAGTGGGGGCCTGGTGGAGGGTGCCCCTGGATGCAGGGGGGTGGGGGTGCAGGGAGACAGGAGTGGGGGCCTGGTGGAGGGTGCCCTACAGTGCTGGGGGTTGGGGGTGCAGGGGGACATGAGTTGGACATGAGTGGGGGCCTGGTGGAGGGTGCCCCTGGATGCTGGGGGATAGGGGTGCTGGGAGACATGAGTGGGGGCCTGGTGGAGGGTGCCCTGCACTGCTGGGGGGTGGGGGTGCCGGGAGACATGCATTGGTGGGCAGTAGTGCAAGGTGACATGTGGGTTGGCTGGGGGACATGGCCATGGTGGATGGGCTGCCTGCGGGACATGTGCAGGGGTGCAGGGTAGTCCCCTGTGGTGTGGGCCGCCTGCAGGGGCCGTGGAGGGTGTAGAGGGTGTAGAGGGAACAGCTGGGAGGAACCACACGGCCAATTCACGTGTGGGACTCCCCAGCATCCCCGAAATACACATAGGCTGCTGGATTTGCGTGTGGAATTTCCCGCGCACCCGGAGTACACGTACCCTGCTGAAATTGCGTGTGGAACTTCACGCGCACACCGAAATACATGTACCCTGCAAATTCGCGTGTGAAACTTCCCGCACACCCCGGAATACACTTGCCCAGGCCAATCGCGTGTGGAACTTCCCGCGAACCCCGTAATACACGCACACGATATTTTTCACACAGCGGGTGTCCGTGTTTGTCGGTACCCCTCATTTGTCCTATAGGGCCACAGTATGGATCATTCATCATAGCTGTATATGGGTGCTTTTTGTTAGCGCAAATTTTGGCGCACATTTATTTCAGGCGCAGGGACGCTACCGCCTGCTTTCTTGTGGCGTACTTGTTTGGCCCTGTGCGCGTCTTTGACCGTGCGCTGGTTTGCCCTATTCGATTCCATGAATACGAGTTGTAGGCGAGCGTGTGGGCGTTCCGCGCACTTGCCTCCTGTACTTCTCCCGTGACGCCCATATTTTCACGCGTTGTTCCCCATTCCGAGTGTTACGCCCCGTGTTACGCCTACTTTTGTAATGTGCGCCGCGCTATGTGCGATTTCGCAGCAGCCGTGGCGCACGCCCTTGGATGGCCTGTGAGCCGCGCACTTTTTCAGCGCACATCCAATATTTTTCTCACGCACGGACTTCCATGAATCGATGTGCGCTGGTTTCCCTGCGATTTTCACAGTTGCACTGCGATTTTCGCACTTTTACTGCGAATCTCACGTTTTGGCACCTCTGCGCCGGAATTTTCGGCGCACATTTATTCCATGAATCGGCCTGTAAATCAGTGACTCACCCCCTGAAGTGTGCCTGAAATAAACCTTTAATGAGTCTAGCAATTATTGCATAGAATTCCAGAAAGAAAAATTATTTGGTATTCCTATTCTTTCTTATTCAGGGTCACTGCTGAAAGTGTTATACATGTGGAACCCCTGTTCTTTTTTTTTGTTTTTTTTTTTTCTTTTTAAGAGGCCAGACCAAGTAAGCCAGCCCTCCCTCCCCCCCAAACCCCCCCCCCCCCCCCCCCCAGGAGCAAAGAGCCACATGGCGCGGCCCACAGCCCAAGGCATTGCATTAGAAAAAAAGAAGAAAGTTAAATATATATATATTATTTTTAGGGGGAGCAAAGGAGACCACAGGGGTAGCAAGGGAGACCTCAGGCGACCCCTAAATGACGTCCCTGTATTAAGTGTATAAACAGAAATCCACACGTGTGTCATTGCTATTGTCAGTTCAAGGTGCTTTTTCCTGTGGGCCCCCTTTGCGCCCCTCTAAATATGATTCCTAGAGCTGCCATTGGTTGCATGACGTTCCGCTCACCTGTACCTTGGCGTAACCACTCCCATCCACGATAAAACTCCATAAAGATTTGTAGAAAGATGAGAAGTGGTACATAGGAGGAGGGTGGGTGTGATGAAATGACTACTACTCCTATATAGCTGCACACTACTACTCAACCAGCAGACATCCAACTCATAAAGGTAAAATAGACATGGTCTGGCAGGTATACCTCCTCTGCCTTTTGTGGAAAACCTAGGCCGAGGCCGAATATACTCCAGGAGGGGTGTGATCTAATAACAGTAGCAACCCAAACAGCAATAATACAAAGACTTCAAATAAAAAGAATATCCAATCAAGTGTCTATAAATATTAAAAACATTTAATCACACAATAAAAATGCAATCAACTAATCAGGAACCACTACGAAAACCCCCCTCTGCAAAACAATGCAAAGAATGCAGACTTTTGTGAATGGGCAGTCTGGGTAGATGCGCGGGGGGTGTTCAAGCACAAGATTGCCACAATATCACTGTTCAAAGGATATGTCTTTCAGAACAAAGTAGAGAAGAGTGGCTTAGAAGTCACTATGGTCCCAAACATGGATGAGGGGAGCAGGGCCTCTTCACAGTGCCATAGCGTCTTGTCTTTGGGGCTCAACAGCATTGAAGGCTTTTGTGCATCAAACCAGGGGTGTGTGTGTTTTCGGCACCGGGCCGGTGTTGATTAGAGGAGCGCCAGTACTGGGTCCAGTGAAGCAGTGCTGTTCACCTGTTGGGTCAGCAGCACTGGAAGACAAAGCCGCCTCAGATGCAGAGAAGCAGAGACTGACTGTCACCAATAATCAGTCTCAGCTGGCTCAACACAAGAGTTACATTGGGGTAATGCAGCAGCATCTGCTTGGAACTTGAGAAATCTGGTGACGAGGCAACAGTGTTTCATTGGGGGCGCTAGAAGACTTGGCAGGTCTTGGATCCAGAGACGGCGAGAACTTCGGTGTCGGTGTTGACCAAAACTCAGAGAATCAGAGGACGTTGGGCCTCGAGGTCAGAGAGAATTGCAGCAGTTCTGTGCAGCAGCTTGGACGGTGGTGAAGATCCCCAAACTATGGTTGGTGTGTGTCTGAGAGGCAGGGAGAATCATGGGGCCACTTTCTTGGTTCTGTGGTTGCTGGGGGTCCCAATCTGGGGGCTCCAGGGCAAAGTGAGTCCTTATGCACTCCCCCTCCATGGAACCTGGCTTGCTCATACTGGGGAATCATTTACCCACCTCCAGTGAACAGGGGCCTGGCTCCAGTGCAGCCTGTATGGAGGCATTTGCCCAGCAGCAGTCACCCCCACTGTTTCCCTTGGGTGCCCTGTCATCCCCTTCCTGACAGAGGACTTTGGCATGGACTGTATATCCAGATGAACTCTTGTGGGAATCCAGCAATGAATACAAATAATTAGGAGTGCCCCTCTCCTTTTAAAGGCAAGACATCACAGGAGATTGGTCCAATTCAAACCTGCTGTAATGGGTTAAATTCAGGTTGTTGTGACAAGTGCCCTTTGCCTTATAGCCTTACACAAACACAGTACATTGCCTACAGGAAATCACCCGGATCTCTCTCCCTCCCCTCGAGTACCACTGCTAGACTCATTTGCTTGTAGCTTCACTGAGCTCTATTTACTCTTCTACCCATTGAACACGGTCCCCTTCCTTCCTCGCCCCTCTTTAACCCCTGCACATTGATTCTTGATTTCTACTCCTTCCCCTATTTCCTTGCTGACTCCCTTCACATACTCAGAACTAGCCCACATCCCCTACTGTAACAATTATGTAACCCTAGATGCATGCGAGCTAAAGGAACATATGCACTTCTCACATAGACCAGTATCTTTTCCCAAGCTGGTCATTGATGGAAACATCATTGAGCATGTCATTGTTATAAATACCTGGTTGTGGAATTCACTACTCTGACAGATTACAGAGAATTCATTAATTCTAGGAAACGGAGTGCAATGTCTAAAACATGCGTGATGTATAGGTGTGTGAGAGCAGCCTCTGGCTAAAGTCTCCAAGGCATTCTGACGACTTAAATAATGTTTTTGTACTTCGGTTTTATATGGCTTGGAATGACTGGGTTTGAAAGATCTTTCGTGGTTAGACATGTTGGAGGGGAAATTCTGGCAAAAAATGCTGGGCCTCAGCCCTAATGTTCCTGTAGAAATCATTCATCTGGAGTTAGGCCTTACTTGACTGTCTAACATGGCATTAAGAAGGAGGAAAGTACTGTTCTTTTAATCTCGCAAGACTCCTAGATACTCTCGTTTGCACTTGTTAGGCCAACAAGTTCCTAACTCACACTGTGAATCACTGACATTGTAGAATATTGAAAACATGGGGTGGAAACTTGTCTGGGAGGATAGCTTGCACTAACTAATTAAGAAGTCTACTAGCAAGCTTGAATATCAGGACTCGTGTGCAAACTACACCCACCTTGTTACTTTAAAGAGTTACTGCTCACATATTGGGCAGATAGCTTATAAATATAAAACTCCTCAAGGGTATATAAAGCTTTACCCTTCCCCCGAATTGTGCATGTTTGTGCTGTTGTTGCAAATTGGTAAACTACCAGTAATGGCATCCATTGGTCCCGAGTTGGGGGGTTCCTAAAGAGGGAAGAGTTTGTCGCTCATGTGGGCTCTCTGGAACACTAGAGACTGCTCAGCATGCATTGGCCGGGTGCCGCATATAAGGTCCACTCTGTATGAAGTTGCTGGGATCTTGTGTGTTCTAGTACACCAGCATTAAGAGTGAAACTTTTTGACAGTACTGCCGTAATAGGGAAATACATTGGTACATATTGCACTCTTTAACATCTGGAACGCAGTATATATCAGTTGGATAAGGTGGGAAAAGTGAGCTAATACAAATGGACCGAATGTGAAGTACAGAATGATAATCACTTATTCCCATACTGCAAGATAGAAAGTGGAATTGTTGGATTATGGCATGCATATGTACAGATTTTTTTCTCTTCTTAAACTTTTCTTGCTTTCATTGTTTTGTCATAAGTGATTAATTGAATATTGATCATTGTATTTTAAATGAATTTAATGTATTTATTGTCTTTTTGTATTATGATAAAGCTTGTTTGAGGTACAAACATAATAAAATATTTTTAAACAGCAAAATATTGTTTCAAGCTGTATTTGGGGTGTACTGTAGCCCATCTCCTCTATGCTCTCTAGGCACATTGGCCAGTCCCTATTGCTGCTTCCACTTAAGCGTACTAGCTGTGTTGAATCTAGGTGCATTTGAACACTGCAACTTTTTTGAATCTAGGTGCATTTTTAATATGCCATTGTTTTGAATCTAGGTGCATTTTTAATACTGCAATTGTTTTGAATCTAAGTGTCCTTGGTACTGCAAAGGCAAGTGGTTTGAACCCACCTACATCAGACTTGTAGCACATTTTCCCTTCTGACTACTTTTTGAACACGGCAGCTATCCTGAACTCAGCAGCACCATTTAATTTCATCCCTTCGCCTACCTACACCTCTCTCACTCTCACACTCTGAAGCCTTCCTCATTTCTGACCCTTCCTTTTTCACCCGCCACCCTTATCCAGGATTGAGTAAACAGACAAAGCTCCTAGCCCCCAGGTGCATCTTTCATTCCAACGCAGACTTCTCCCCATCATGCCTAGCAACAGTTTCAAAGTCAGAGGTGCTTTTTGACGCACTAGAAACCAGTCCATCACCCCTCGCTGCCCCCTTTTTGCTCGCCCCTCCCTCCCCTTCACAACCAAGCTCTGCTAGGCCCCCCCACCACCCCTGCCATCCCTTCAAGCCCCTTCTATATGCACCCCTTCATCTCCACCTCCCATCTCCTTCCCAAGGCCTCCCTTTCTCCCCCTTCACCTTCCATTCCCCCCCTCCTCCACCCAGCCATCCCATCCCTAAGCACAGCTCATGCAGCCCTAGCTAAGACTCCCCACTCAACGGCCACTCCAACCCTTACACATACACCTCAGGCACCCTCACACTTCTCAAAACACAGAAGGCACACTCACTGTAAATTCACATCCCACCATTCCTCTCCTATTCTCCCCCAAGAACTAGTTCTGCTTTGCTCTTCTATACATTGACAACCCCCCTATTCCCAACCCCATCATCCACTCTTCTCCTCCTCTGCCAATTCTCCAAGCTCTGCCCACATCCCCTCTCTGAACTCCAAGTCCCCCTTAGTCACGTGCACTCTTCCCTCCCAATCCCAGACCCCCTAGCATCGACTCCACCGCACCCTCAGAAACACTCCCCTGCTTGCTATCCCCTCTTCCTACCCCTGATCCCCCTCCACTTCCACCATGCACACCCCTCCCTCCACTGTCCTCACCCTTGAATCCCCCCTTAGAAGCTCACCTCCTCAGCACACACTCCCCTCCGCACCTAGTCACCCTGCCCCCACACTCCTCACTTTGCTGCTCACCCCACCCCCTCTCATGCATACCTATCAATGACAGATCTATTGCCAAAAACAAACACATTATATTTGACTTTATCTACTGCGAAAACTCAGATATCCTCTTTATTACTGAAACGTGGTTCTCTGACAACTTCCTATCCACCACGCATAAGGCCTTCCCCTCTGGATATTCCCTGGTATCACACAATAGATCCAGCAGAGCAGGGGGGCTAGTCATCCTCCACAATGTACACCTCACAGTCTTACACACTGAGAAACAACCCTGCAACGCTGACTGTGAATCTCTGCTAGTTAAATTCCAACTCTCACCCTCCCTCACCCACAGCTTCCTACTCCTTTACAGATCCCATGGCTATGATAGAAACTTTGCAGACTCCCTTGGTGACTCCCTATCGGCCATCCTTAACACTTCGCTTACCCTGCTAGGAAACCTCAACCTTTGGTTTGACACCTGTAAGGGTGCAGGGGGAAGAGACTAAAACACAGGTGGCGTGATTGTTGGCGTAAACCTTTATTTAATCAAAATAAAGAGGAACCCCTCCTTAACTCTAAGAGGGGGTTCACTGTCGGAACTAAGAATTCTGTCAGAATGTCCAAGTAAATTAAGAGTCCACCGTTGTGTGTCAAAATGCCTACTTCTGGGGACAACTAGAGGGCGCGGACGGCAATGGCCGCTTGATCGGAGGCTCCTGACCCAACAGGGAAAACAGAGATGATAAAGAGCATTATGGCCCCTCTCTGGCATGGAAAAGCTGGAAGGGTGAACCGTGGAAGCACAAGATATCCCTCCCAGAAATGGCATGGGGGAGAACTGAAGGAGAATCGACAGAGGATGGTTAGCTGACCCCCTCCCCACCATACACGAGAAGCAGAGGCCCAGTGAGAAAGAGTGCCAAAACGCCAGCCCGAGTCGCAGCGGTCAGGTGCCAGCAGAAAGACCAGGCTTAGAGTAGTAGCAGCCCCCGCCAAGAGCAGCGAGCTGCCATTGGGTCCGAGGCGTAATTGGAGCCAGATCCTCCCGGAGCACTGCGGGGAGGAAACCCAGGGAGGAGCGAACAGCAGTAGCAGAGGCAAGTGAAGACTCACCCGACAGAGGTTACGGAGGACTGGGGGTCCGCGGGGGCCCAGCAACAGACCCGCCGCCTCCCACAGAGAAAAGAGCAGCAGCAGACTTCCGAAGAGCGTCGCGGCTGTCCACCAGGCCGGGGGAGGTTGGAGGGGAGAAGCGCACAGTAAGGGCGGAGCCCTTCCACAGCCCTGTCAAGAACCCTATTAGGGCCAAGCAGAAAAGAACAAAGCCATCCACTGGGGGAAGCCTAGACAGACTACAGCAATACAGGATGGGGGAGACTCCAGAGTCAACGACCGCCAAAATGAGCGCGGCAGCAACAAAGGATGACATTGCAGGAATCATGGCAGAAATCCGCGAATTATGATCAAACATACAAGTCTCTATCTCAGAAATCGGGGGAAAAATGAAATCCATTGAGAGTAAAGTTGAGAACCTGGAGCACAATCAAATCAATACAGACCTAATGGAAATGAAGTTGAATGCAAGGATGACAGAAATAGAAATGAAAGAAGAAGAACTCACCCTCAAAATGGATGACATGGAAAACAGGGAAAGGGGGTCCAACCTGAGAATAGTCGGCCTATTAGAGACAGAAGGGGAGACGCCTGCCATGGTGGAGAGGAAAGTTCCTGAAATAATAAACCAGCTATTCACAAGAGAAGGGGGCAAGACCGTGCACATCGAAAGGACCCACAGATGGGGCACCGCATTTGCAGGAAGGCCACGATCTATAGTAGTAAAGTTTTTAAGTTACAAGGAAAAAACAGAAATCCTCCTCATAGCAAAACAGACACAAGACATCTTGTTCGAAGGTGCTAAACTGAAGATATTCCGGGACCTATCAAATTTTACACTAAACAGAAGGAGAGCATGCAGACCCCTCAACGCATGTCTAACAGAGAAAGCCGTGAGAATATCAATGGGGATATTCTTTGAACTCACCTTCGAATGGAAAGGGGAGGAATATCAAGTGGTCACCCCAGAGTAGGCAAAGCAGGTACTCCAGCACCTAACAGAACAGAACCAAAGGCTCAAGAGACAGACAGACCCCATCAATGGTGGAAACGATCCAAAACTGGTAGGAAGTATGCCAAACTAAGTCCAGAGTCACCAACAAAACCTCCATGAAGGCGCAAAAAGGTTGCAGAACACCAATGAAACCGAAAACACACACACATACAGAGGTAGAGGGATTCGCAAAAGAGTTCCCCCATTAGGGTCGAGTCCTAAACCTAGTGTTCCTCAACTTTAAGAGGGCGTCCCAACCCAGAGAACCTTGGTCAGGTACAATGACCGCGGTTCAGTTAATGGGTGATCTCACGCTCACAGTTCAGTTAGCGGGGTTACGTTTGTTAATAGTTCAGGTGGTGGGGGGAAGGGAGGGAGACACACGATGGGGCAGACAAATACAGGAGTCTTGGGGCGCAAAATGACAAACCAAGCACAATAAATACTGGGGAGGGAAAATGCGAACCTGGTGGGACCCAACCTGAAAATGGCAACACTCACCAAACATAGGCCAGCGATAGGAGCCTTGAAAATAGGCTCCCTCAATGTCAAAGGGCTCAACCCGCCCACCAAAAGATCACTAGTGGCACGAGAATTTGATAGAGCAGACCTGGATCTGCTCTTTGTTCAAGAAACGAGGCTAAAGGTGGGGGAAGAAAAATCATTGAGAGGGAGAGGAATGGGGCAAATATACTGGGCCTCAGCAGGCCATAAGAGAGGGGGGTGGGCATAATCCTCCACAAGTGATTCAAGTTGGAAAAGCCGGTGGTACAATCTCTGATGGAAGGGAGACTCTGGTACTGGGGGAATGGGAAAGGACTTCCGTCACGCTCGCAGGGGTTTATGCGCCGAATCAAGGCCAAGGAAAAATCAGTAAGGAGGCCCTCTCGACAATAGTAGGAGCCGCCAGAGGCTGTACAGCAATAGGGGGAGACTTTAAAATGTGGGCAGTATCCCAAATCGACAGGCAAGCCACGCAGATGATAACCAGACACTCCCCCCCCGCCCTCCAAGGAGGAAACTAGTGAATTCCAGAACAGCCTCGCAGAGACCGATCTGGTGGACGTCTGGAGGACAATTAACCCATCTGCAAAGGGATTTACATTTAGTTGTGCAGTCCACGGGACGTTCACCAGAATCGATTACCTGCTGGTTGCCAGAGGGACTGCATCTTCAATCAAGAACAGTGAGATTCGCCCTATAGGATGGTAAGACCATGACATGGTCACAGCAACACTAGAAATGGAGGGGCTTAGCCGACATGAAACCAAATGGCGGTGTAATGAATTCCTTCTAAAGGATAAGCTCTACTCCCAGGACTTAGACAAAACGATAGTTTCTGGAGTGGGCACCTGATGAAACAAGGGGCTCTGCGAATAAGAGAAAGGAAACTGCAGGAGGAGAAGATTAGGGAAGATATTTCCTGTCTGGAGGATAGGCTACACACCCTTGGCTCGTATAGAGGTGATCATCTAGTTAGAAACGCTTAAACAGAAAAGGGAAGAGCTGAAAGCACTAGGAAAGGGTGACGCCCTGAGAAAACTGACCATGGGATCATGCGCTCCTGAGTGTGGACTCAGAAAAGGCCTTCTACCGGGTGGAGTGCGCATTCCTCTGGGCTACTTTAAGAATCATGGGGTTCGGAAAACGTTTCCTAACAGGTGTACAAGCAATTTACAATAATTCTAAGGGCAGAGTGGCCGTGAACAACAAACTCTCAGGAGAATTCAGCCTGACCAGGGGAACCAGACAGGGTTGCCCCCCTGTCCCTGCTTCTTTACACCCTGTCAATGGAACCGCTCGGCAACGTAATAAGGAACGATCCAACCAGCAAGGGAATTGTCTACGATACAGAACTAAAACTCGCCATGTTCGCATACGATATAATGCTTTACTTGACAGACCCCAGCACGTCAATACCCCTACTGCTACGAACACTGAAAGAATTTGGTAAATGGGCAGGTCTAAAGGTAAATGAAGAAAAATCATCCCTCTGTACATGTAAGACCCCACTGGACCCCGGAGACGCACGCACACCCGCAGGTGGAATACCCACAACGCAACAGAATCGGAAATACTTGGGGATCAAAATCACCAAGGACCTCTGTACGAGGCAAACTTACCTACGCTTCTGTTGGAACTGAGGAAGGTCTTGGAAAGGTGGGCAAGCTCACGGTATTATGGCTAGGCTGCCTAAACGCCATAAAGATGGTAATATTGCCCGAAATCCTATATCAATACCACATGCTACCAATTGCCATCCGCCGTCGCACTTTTCTGAGCTGAGAGTCATGTTCACAAGATTCCTTTGGCAGGGGAAGAAGCAACGCCTCTCTTATGACACTTTAATCCAGCCAAATGAAAAGGGGGGAGTAGGTCTGCCAGTCCCCTATGCTAAGTACCACGCAGCTCAGTACCCTGCTCTCGTTCCGCACCTGAGAAGCGACGGGCAGAAACAGTGGGTGACCATCGAAAATTATCGACTGGTAACATTTGGTGAATGGCTATGGGCTCCTCTGTAATATATATGTTTTCTGAACAGTGATATAAATAACTGAATGGTTACCTCAAGGACTCACCGATATTTTTCTTCCTTTCCTTGCTTCCTCTTTGCCAGGGACAGTGTCCAACAGGGGGGTGAATGCGAAGGCCTCCCAAAGTCCCTTCGTCCGCCTCTTGGTCAAGATTAGAGGAGGGGAAAAGCCTCAGGGAAACCCTCTGGGGGAGAAAACCCTGCGTCGGCGGCTGCTGGAGTAATGTTGTCTAGACAGCGAAGATTCTTGGAAACTGCAGGTTGAGAGCCATCTAATGGAAAAGGCAGAAAAGGATGGTGATTAAGGGGTAGGTAAGTGTGAGACAGGGAATTCATGGTAGAGAGCAAGGAATTACCTGTAAAAGGGAGTGGTTGACCTATCAGGCTGGAAGGGAAATCCTCCGGTAAGAACCTGATGTGTGTAGTAAATGGTTAGCTCAGAACTGAGTTCAGAATAAACAGAAGATGAATAGTTTAGGAATATTACCTGATGGGATCAGAAAGGGGGACGTATAAGGAAGTACAGCAAGAACAAGCACCGAGAGGGCGGGTTGGACCACAGGATAAAGCCTCCGAACACTAGGGGGTGAAACCCTTTGGCGGACTGCTCTGCGGTTTCCGGATCGTAGCTAGTGAGTGTAAGAGCGAGGGCTCGAGTCCCCTGCTTCGGGAAGGAGCGGGGAGAGAAGGTTGAGTGTAGCGTTGTCAATGAAGAGTAGCAACGCTTCCGCGCGTTGCTGACAGGAACAGATGAACTGAATCTCGAGCAGGAGGGCGGTCCTTCCTCTGCACTGGGTTGCTCAACATCTAGACCCACACCTTCCGTAGCGGCGGCCATCTTGGTAGTAAAAATGGCCGAAATCCGCCTATGGGACCAATGATGCCACAGTGACCACGGTCTCCGGAGAGGTGTGACATCCTCTCAGAAACTGGCGAGGGTCTATCCTGATCAATGCCCTTACTTCCCTCCTCCTCCTCCTCACCTGTAATTGCGTCTTCAGAGGAATCTTCAGACGATATTGCTCTCCCTTCTCTCCAGGCGGTGTCTGGCTTTTTTGTGTGGGTTCTACTGGAGGCCACCTTTCCAAAATAGCGATATGCTCGGCAGTGGGACCCCCAGGGAGCTTGCCCCACTACCAGGGAAAAGCTTAGCTGAAAAACCCTTGAGAAGTGAATGTAGTCTCAATCACTGCTGGTATTTGGAGGATTTGATTGAAGAAAGGACCCCAACTCTGAGAAGGCACTCCGGATGCTTGAATGAATGTACTTTCCAAAGATAATGTTCGAAAGGATTCTAGGTAAGCGTAGAATCCGAAACAGGTATTGCAGCATACGAGGATACAACCTTCCCTAGAACCCCAGAAGGCGGAGCACAAAGGAAACACGGAACCTGCAACGAATGCAGGTAAGAGGGTGGAGCCCGGGAACTCCAGAAAGGAGACGAAGGAGAAACAACTGTACAGAAGGAAGGGAGCCGTACAGAAGAGGCAGCAGTGCAGCAAAACATACAGGGGGGAACAAAGAACAGGAGGGTGGACTGGGGGGGTCACAGGACAGAGAGAGAAACTACGGCGAAGATAAGCCGCTTACTTCGGTGTGCGGAAGAAAATACAGCGTGTTAACCCGTGAAGACAGAAGGGTTGCAACGCACCGATGCTTCTGAGAGACAGCATCCCCCGGCCTGGCGGGGAGCCGCGCCGCTCTTCGGAAGTCCGCTGCTGCTCTTTTCTCTGTGGGAGGCGGCGGGTCTGTTGCTGGGCCCCCGCGGACCCCCAGTCCTCCGTAACCACTGTCGGGTGAGTCTTCACTTTCCTCTGCTACTGCTGTTCGCTCCTCCCTGGGTTTCCTCCCCGCAGTGCTCCGGGAGGATCTGGCTCCAATTACGCCTCGGACCCAATGGCAAAAGCATTCCCTAAGAGCGTACTGAAGCATGTTGCAATGGGCCCCCTCATGAAGATGTGGTGGAACAAGAGGGAAATGAAAGATCTCACAACATGGTCCTCCCCACTGAGTTGTACTTGGGCTCAACCCATCAGAGACAATATCCAAGAACCGAACCGCTATCAGAGATGGTATGAAGGGGGCCTAGAAAGAGCGAGGCAAATCATAAAAATTAGAAGGGTGTATAACAGTCCAGGATCTGGAGGCAGGGCTGCAACTGGGACCTCTTGGAGTGTTTGTTTCTTCAACTGAAAGGAGTGCTCACGACCCCAGCATGGAAAGACAATCTTCAAAGAGACCTCACCACCTTTGAACAGATACTCAATGAGACCCAATCGAGCAGAGGCCTCACCTCTCGCGTGTATGGTTCACTGATAGCTGAGTGACGAAATAACCTCTAGAGCCTCAAAAAAAGATGGGAGAAAGATCTAGGCCCACTAATGTCAGACCAGCTCTGGACAAAAATGTGTAAAACAGCGCAAAAAACATCCATCTCGGCACAGTACAAGCTCCATGGAATAAAGCCATTGCACAGGTGGCAGTACGACCCATTAAGGCTCTCCAAAATGTTTCATCAGACCAGCCCTCATGCTGGAGGGAGTGCAGGGACACTGCTGACTACTAGCATGTGTGGTGGTCCTGCCCAAAAACACAAACATTCTGGAGGGAGGTGCTGGCATGGATTAGGAACATAGAAGGAATCACCAGGGACATTGTTCCAAGGCTCATGCTGTTTGGGTTCAAAGAACAATAAGGGCGCCTGGTGAAGGTCCCCCACATGACTCACTTTCTATTGCTGGTAGCCAGAGCCTGTCTCACAATAAGCTGGAAAGCTAAAAGCCTTCCCTCAGAACAAACATGGGCCCGAAAAGCCATAGAACTCTATCAAATGGAGAACATTACAGGGGCCATTCATGGAATATCCCCGAGCAGAGAAATGGAGTGGACGCCCTTTTTTGGAGGCCTATAAATTATTCGAGACCACACCAAGTGCCAGGATCCCCCAGAAAATACAACGCCCACGACCCAAGAACTCTTACCTGTGCTCTGTCGAGTCTCCCTAGGCGAGGGGTGAGGTTTGGGGGGTTAGGGGAGTTGGGACCAAGTTCAGTGTTGAATGACTGTCTAGTCATGAGTATTTCCAAGCTAACTTTTTGAGATTTGTCATGTTGATGTGCCACTATTCATGTACTCAAAACGATCAATAAAATACATTTTGAAGAAAAAAAAAAATGGCTACTTCTGTCCCTCACACTTAGTAGTAGTGGATACTCTTGTCCAGAAGAATGGCTCACTTCTTCTGGACAATGGATCATAGCTCCATTTGGCAGGTGGGAACCTCGCCTTAGAGAATGACTCCCTTCTCCTGGTCTCAGTTCCTTTCTAGGATACAAAGAAATGTTCCAGCGTGTGGTGCTGTAAGGTTCTCAGTTGAAACTCAGAAAGTAAAGTTCCGACTCCAACATTATTCCTTATTGCCCATAGTTGTCTTTGCTATTGGGTTCCTGAAGAATGCCTCCCTTCTCCAGGTATCTTGTTCTCAGTACTTTCACAAGGTCAGGGGAATGACTCCCTTCCCCGTGCCTTACTCAGCTTTGCTTCACGGTACACAATACCAGGGGGTATGGCTTCCTTCCCCTGATCTGTCTTGGCTTGCATTTGCACAGTAATAGGGGGAATGTCTCCCTTCCCTTGGCCCTTCCTAGGCTCTTGACCACAGTTCACGAAGGCTGGGGGAGTGACTTCCATTCCCAGGCTCTTTGTCACAGTTCACAAAGGCTGGGGAATTGGCTCCCTTCCACAGGCCCTTCTCAGGCTCTTTATCACAGTTTACTAAGGCTGGGGGGATCGCCTCCCTTCCCCAGGCCTTCTCAATCTTTTTATGAAAGTTCACAAAGCCTGAGGGAATGACTCTCTTCCACTGGCTTTGGTCTTCCTTTCACCTTGTTTTATTGGCTTGTCGGTGTGGGTCCTAGACCCGTAGGATTCTGCTGCTTACCCTTGTCAGGCCTTGTTCACTTTCCTGGCAGGTACTACGCTGAAGAAAAGAATTTGTGATGCTCTTCTCAACTGTGTGTGGATCCCAGACCCGTACTTTTCGCTGATTGCTCTGGCTGGCTCACTCCTCTGCCAGGTGCTGTGCCAAAGAAGAGGATTTGTGATGCTCCTCTCAATTGGTTGCGGGTCCCAGACTCGTGTTTCTCTCCCTTATTGCTTTGGCAGTCCTGCCTCACACCTCTGCCCGATACTGTGCCGAAGAAGAGGATTCATGATGCTCTTCACAGTTGGGTGCAGGTCCCAGACCTGCGCTTCTTTCTCTTTTGCAGCCCCACCAACCGTCGCAGTCACCCAGTTACCTTTGGGGTGTTTGCTGGTCCTCTCCAGTCGGTCTTGAAATTTCCCACGTGCATCTCCGTGGCTTCCTGTGACTCTCTCAGGGCTGTGATGACTCTGCAGCATTCCGCTCCTGTGGGCTCTGCAGCTTCACTTCGCAGCACGCTTCCACTGCTGCTTTTGCCTCAATGCTGAGCTTCCACGCTTGCCGGTCTGTCCTTCCTCGCTGGACTGATTTGGAACCCCTCCGGAAGTTCGCCTGGGATGCAACAAGCAACCGTGTTGCTTCATCGTTCTGGTCGGTGTCTGTACTTGTGGTAACTCCAGGGCGGGTCTCTCTCCCTCCTTGCTTTTCCAGCTTCTATTTTGTATTGGCTTTGGCCAGTCAGAACTCCAAAAACACTAGACTGCTACATAGCCTTGTCGTCCCAATATTTTCCTGAGAGCTCTCTCTAAGGTAGACCTGACTCTTCTTAATCCCAGTACTTTTACCATAGATCTCTCTTTGGTCGAATATGTTCTTCCTCGTCCGAGTACTGTTACTACTATATACATGACACATGTATATGGGATGGCAAGGTAAAGAGAGGTTAGGTGAGGGGGATTGAGGGGGAAGTATACTGCGTTCTTCCTGGATATTCGTCTCTATTCCAATAGGGGGGTCTCTCACCATAAGATCCTCCCGCTGAGTAACAAACCCAGTGGGGCAAACGGGTAACAGCCTCACCTCCCTGGCCCCATCGAAAGGGGTTCCACCTCTGGGAGAAGTGATGACATCTAAGGATTTGTCACACACCCCTTCCAATCCCATAACCCGTCCACGCATCGACAACTTGGAAGCTCTCACCATATGACCCAACATGTATTAGGACCCACCCACATAGCAGGGAACACCCTCAATGCAGTATTCAGCTCCACCGATTTGATCTCCCAACGCTTCACCCGCCCCGTAGTATGGACAGATCACTTCTCCACCCCCCCCCCCCTCAGCATTTCCGACCCATCCCCCCCGTGTCCCCCTTTGGAACAAGGTAATTGTTTCCCCTGACCTGACAAACTCCCTGCTCTCCTCACTCTCCTCCCTCCATCCCCAGGGCAGAATGCCATCTATCAACCTCTTCAACCAATGGCTCTCTGATGCCCTCATCCCTCTTAGATCCTCCTCCAATAGACCATGTCTGTCTTGAAAGTGGTTCACTTCCTCCCTCAAATCCCTCTGCCACCGCCAGGAACGTAAATGGCGGGCTGACCCTTCCCCATTACAAAGCCAACCTTACCAAGGCAGATCAGGGCCTAGAGGGCCGAAGTAAGGAAATCAGAATGATCATTCTGTGGTTCCCAAATCTCCAATACCCCCAACCTCAGCAGGGAACTCCACAAAATCTTTGTGGAATTCAAGGCCCCTCTATGGTCTTCCCCCTCCATCCCTCACTCCCAATCACTCTGTGATAACCTGTCAGATCACTTGTATAACATTGCCATTTAAAGGAACCTCACCATCAACAACAGATTAGCAACTATCCACCCTCTCGCCCATACTCTCTTCCACCTCTCCTGCCCCTCCCCCTCACACTCTTCCTCAGCTCCTTCTGCCCCATCTCCCATCCAGAACTCCTGAAGCTACTCTCCAGTAGCCACCCCTCAGGATCCCCCTGGAGATCCCTGCCTCCTCTCCTCCACCTGCGCAGGCAGCATTGCTAGATCAATAATTAGCCATTCACTAACATCAGGTGTTTTCCCAGCAGCATTCCAAACCTCTCACATCAAACATTTACTCAAAAAGCCCTCCCTCAACCCCCTCCTCCCATCCAACTACCGCCCAATCTCAAACAACTGCTTCATTGCTGTCAAGCCCCGCGTCCCCCTCCCGGTCCTCCTCCTCACCTGTGTCTTCAATTGAGCTCTCTGGGGTCTCAGATTCCTTCTTGTGTGGTTACCTTGATTCCTTGGCCTTCTTTTCCTTCTTGTGATGAAGGTAGGGGCGTGCTCCCTCAGAGGCTACCTTGGCCTGTTGATAAACCCAAGACGAGGGGGAAACCGAGGAGCAAGCCCACAAAAATCAGGGGAAAAGCCTCCTTAGCACAAAAAACCCTCAGATGGTAAGAATCAAGAATGCAGCTTCCGTATAGCAAGATAGTCTTCTCCAGGTAAGGATGTTAAGTCCAGGTGATATAGTAGTTCTGCGAAGAGCTAGAAGATTGTGTTACCAAGGTTGTTGACCTTCTTGCAGAATCAGAGAAATGTACTGCAATATGCAGCAGATGGCACAGAATAAAATCCGGAGATTCGAAGATACAAGGGAAAGGAAGTCCAAAATGTAACAGTGGAAGCAAGGCCGGTGGCTCAGAGAGAGACTACTAAAACAATCAGTAGCCTGCTGAATCCAGGAAGTAGACAGAAGTGTTATAGTCAAGAACAGGGGGTAGGAGGAAGGTAAGGAGCCTAAATAGGGCACTCAGCTAAGAAGGAGAGCTATGGCAGTATAAGAGCTGAAAATAAGAGAACAGCAAGAGAGCGGTGAAGGAACGGTAATACACCGAAGTTACAACCGCTGGGACGCGGTGAAAAGTAAAAGACTGCAAGTTCGCGGGGAAAAGTAGAGACCGCGAGGACGTGGGGGAAAAGTAGAGACCGCGAGGACGCAGGGAAAAGTAGAGACCGTGAGGACGCGGTGAACAGACAGCGAAGCAGCCGAGACAAGAACCCCCAGCTGCGGAGCACAAATGGCAAGGAGCCGAAGAAGAAAAGATAGGACCCGCAAAGGACCGGAAAAAAAAGGAAAAGAAAAATAGGAAAACGAACACGAGAAGAGCTGCAACCGCGTAGAACAGAGCTTCAGTAGATTAGGTAGGTGAATAAGACTTACCCAAACACTGGTAGAAAGCACGAACTCAGAATGATGACAGGATAGCTCACCCACGGTGGAAATTTAGGAAACAGTCGGCAAAGCCAAAGAAAAGAACGAGATAGACAGAGAAAATTTGATAGCTAGACTACTGAGCACAAAGGTCTGGCAGCGTAAACACAGGAAACGGATACAACGCACAGAAGACTGGTATGCACCCACAGTTAAGGTGGTGGCCATCTTGGAGGATCACTAGACCATAAGGATGGGAACCCAGGACACCATGTTACACCATGTTACAGGTACTTCCACCTTTGCCAACACTTCCACAGGCGCAGCATGACAATTAAACAAATCCAACGGTGGGAACCTCATCAAACACTGGCACCTAGAGGTAAAGCCATATAATGAAACGGAAAGTGGTACCAGGATAGCGAGATAAACTGGTGAGATAAGGCTGAAGGTAATGAGTATTAAATCATTATTTTTATTTTATATCTGATTTGAGTATATAAAAATATATCAATCACTGAACATTGTTTTAATTCATTCTTTTTTTAAAAAGCACATCCTAACATCATGCATTCATGCATTCATTCAGACTAATTTAATTCCTGAAACATTTCATTATTTTTTTAAGATTTTAAGAAAATTCCACTGTATTACTAATAATTGTTCACTCCAAACAAAATATACATATATTTTGTTTGGAGTGAACAATTATTAGTAATACAGTGGAAATTAATTGGAATTTTCTTAAAATCTTAAAATAATGAAATGTTCCAGGAATTAAATTAGTCTGAATGAATGTATGAATGCAGCATGACAATTGCCAAACTCTTAGATCGCACTGCATACTCCCAATTCTGCCTTTTCACAGAAACCAAGGGCCCATCGACCCTGCCCATTCAGGCTTCAGATCGCTCCATGAAACTGAATTCTGGGATTGACATGAAAAAAACAGAAGACTCAGAAGGATGTACTGCCCTCATCGTCCTTGACCTCTTGGCAGCATTTGACACAGTCAACCACGTCACTATGTAGGCATTAGGGACTCTGCTTTAAGATGGATCTCCTCCTTCCTTTCCAACTGCTTGCAAATCACCATCCTCCCTCCCTTCTCCTCTCCCACCAGCCCTTTCTTTCACTTGGTCCCACAGGGAGCATCCCTCTCCCCCTCTTCACCTCTACCTAAGCACCCTCCCTACGCTCATCTGCTCCCACAACCTTACCTGCTACAAAAAGGCTGACGACACTCAGATCAATTTCAAGATTCTTGATTCCCCAGCCTCTCCCCACCCAGACCTTGCATTCTGCCTCATGGATATCGACCACTGGATGACGGGCAACGACCTCCTCCTCACTCCTGGCAAAACTGAAATCCTGATTTGTGGCAAGACAGCATTCTTCCCCAACCCACTCCCTAGCTGCCCTCCCTAGGACCCCACCCTGCAGCATCGACCTCAGTAAAGAACCTGGATGCAGCCTCCGCTCAGACCTTGCACTCTCTTGCCACATCAACACCATCTCCAGATAATGCAACGTTCAACTCTGCATTCTCAGGCGAATCTTCCCCTATCTCTCATACCCTCACAGAATCTCTGCCATTCTGGCCATCATCCTCTCTCGCCTAGATTACACCGACTCCCTCTACCTAGGCGACTCTGCCTTTCAGCTTCGAAAACTCCAAAAGATCCTAAACCATAGCAAGGCTCCTCCCCAAGAGAACACATAACCCATGCATGTAGGGTGCTCCACTGGCTCCCAATTAGCCAACAGGCCACTTTCAAAGACATGTGCATCACCCACTGTGCCCTCCACAAGAAATACCCTGAATGCCTCCAAAACAAACTCTCTCACTACGAACCCAACAGAAACCTTGGATATGGCTCTGGACACCTTCCGGTGTTCCCCCCTTTCAATTTCACCGGATTAAGAGTATCCTCCTTCTCCGTCAAAGCACCCACAATATGGAACTCCCTCCCATTCAACCTCTGCATCCTAGAGGACCACCTTGCCTTCAGGAAGGGCCTCAAAACTTTTCCCTCCTGCAACCTAATTTTCCCCCCTCTGGTCATGCCTACCTGAAGATACATAGGCCAGGGTACCATGTCCGCCCTCCCCTGCCCCTCCCTCACCTGCCCCAATTTGGTTCGTGACTAGAAAACTTCGCTGACTCGCCAAGGGCAGCCTGCCCAAGCAGACGGTTAGGGCATGAGGCAAAGGGCAACTCCTGCGTCAGCACCTTGGTTCCTGTCTGGTCCCTGAGTCGAGTAACATAACCCTCGCTCTCGGTGGCTCAACCAGGACGCCCTGCAACCAACTGGGGAGGCTCCAGGAGCAGCTCCAATATGCAGTTTGCCCTTTCGCCTGTGGGAGCCCCCAACCAGCCTTTGAAACCAATCACCAGCAACTGCCAGGTAAGAAACAACATACCAATTCTTCATAGCCAGTGGTTGCATGCAGCCGGGTGACTGTTCAGGTGTAGGCATTGTGTACTTTCTAGCTGATAGGTATAGTGCAACCATTGTATCAACACTAGATGTTTGCAGTATGCAGCCAGAATCTAGGTGAATGAAGAATACAGTCCGTATACTGATTCTAGGTACTTGTATAATGTAGCCATACCTTTATTCCAGGTCAGTTTGGACTGCAACCAACTGTATTAATTCCAGGTGAGCCTAGAATGTAGCCATTGTACTGAATTTAGGTGAATGCAGATGAATCTATGCTTGGAATCAAGGCGAATTGAAGAATCTATGTGAATGAACATTTTTAGCCAGGTTTGAATCTAGGAGAATGTAGAATGCAGCCAGATATTTAATCTCGAAGAATGTTGATGGTAATTCGGGGTCACTGGTACAATGTAGACAATGCATTGAACCTTCTCCCTCTCCATGCATAGGGAATCTAGCCGAAGGCATGGGCGCAGACCCGCACGCATCTGCTATCATACACCACTCGTAGACACTTTGCATAACGTCTCTGCCATAAGAATGCAGCTACCATTTGCGACAAAAAGTAGCTCCACACAAAATGACTCTCCTGCTCTTGCATACCCTCTCTAGACCACTTATCATCAACCATCCGTATGCCAGCTTGACATGGGTGTTTAGCAGGGACTTTGCCACCCCACATAGTATCGTATTGGCCAATATGCACACACGCATACTAGCACCTCCTCAAATTTCTTCCCATACCTGGACTTCAGTAGCCCCAAGGGCGTTGAACCAACAGTGCGTTGTGACCATACTAATGGTGAAAGGCGTTGTACAAATGATGCATTACATTACATTCGTTTGGAACTAATAAAACGGTACCTGCTAATTAGCAGGTGGCATTTCATAATTGATGATTGCTATGAAATATGCCTTCTATTTACCAGGTGCAAATGTAAGGCGTATTCCATAGGGATCCACTGGTTTTATGCCTGTATGGCAATCTCATGCAGGCATAAAACCTGCTGCTCTTCCAAAGCTGAGGAGGAAAAGAAAGCTGAGTTGCAAACTCGCTTTGTGCCCATCCTACACCTTAGAAGGGCACGAAAATGAACAGTATACAAATAAGGTGTTCATGTCAAACTGCTTGCTTTTACACCTTACTTTTGCACCCCACAGCATTGAAAATGACCCCTTCAGTGTTGTTGGGTTGATGTGGTCAGAAGGGCACAGCTACAGCAGACCACACGAGCTTCCTATTTCCATGCGGGGAAGTCAGTGCAGTATTGTTTTTGCTTGGTAGGATGTGTCTTGTAGTTTTCAAATGGTTAAGAAAAAGTTCCAAAAAGCAAAATGAATAAAAAAAACAAAACTGGCTGGCCTTCTCGCAGATGGTCACAGGACATTTGAGAGCTCTGCTACGGATAGATATCGTAACAGTGGCTATCAAACATTTTCAAGCGTCACTACATTTAAAAAGGGGCTTTTGTACAGAAAATGGTTTGTTCTTACAAACAGAAATTCGTCCAAGGCAAAGTAATCAGGTTCCCGGGCAGGCCCGGGGCGGTAGTGTCTAAAAGCATGTTATCGCTTTGATTGTGAAATGTTTGTTTACAAGCGACAGCCGTCTCTTATCGAATAGACACAGGAGATGTAACAAACAGGAACACGCAGGGCGCACCGGCCTGTACATTCCATTAGGTTTATAATGCACGAGAGGGTTTGAAAGGACTCGTAACATGACACACACAGATAACGACGTCATTACGCGCGTAGAGATGAAAAGGTAACCTGCTTAGTATCGATAAGATGCCTAATGAGGGACATATATCAATATAATATTATTCCGGCAGAAAAGAGAAGGGCGGAAGCCAGCGCCATTCACATACCTTTAAATCAAGCCTTTGGCAAACAATTCCTCGCTGGAGAGATTGTTCTTGTATTTCATTAGCTCCTGCCGGAGATACATTGATTTGATTCTTTTTTATTTATTTGACATTTTGTTCATTACAATCCTCCGGTGAAATGTGGCTTCTTGTCAAGGCAATGGATAAAGCAACGTACTGAATGTCAGGCTGCATTAGCAAACTCGTCCCTTCTGCTTTAGTACATTCCTACGATCATCTATCTGCATAGGGCACTCATTTCACCTGTTTCCGGGACCGTTTCCGGGACCGCTCGCCTTAAGTTAATGTCTGAAGTCAGATACCATAAAGCAACTGCAGTGGGGTTTACGGGAATCATGTTCAGGGGGCCACAGGAAAAAGTAGGGGGGTACCTAAAATGGACATTGGTAACGACAGACTTGTTTGTTTGTTTTCGTACACTTAATGTACACAAAACATGAGCTTCATATATTTCTCATGGAAGAAAGGCAAGTGTTTGAGATTACAGCTAGAAATGGACGAAATGTACTGGGGGAACTACCTGCTCTGCCTCCCTTGATGTGCAGGCGGGGGGTTCGGGGATATCACATTGTGGAAGGTGTAGTGTCAGTGGTGTGGGCAGGACTTGGGGACAGAATTAGGTGTCGAATGTGAGTGGGCCTTAGGTCTACACGGAACGGCGCTCCAGCAAGGCAATTGTTCCGGCCCAATTCATTACCTGCTTGAGAGCATTTGCATTCTGGCATGTCTGAAGTTTGAAACACTAGTAAAGGTTATAATTGAGTCTATAGAGCCACCACACAACATTATTATTATTATTAGTATTATTATTATTATTATTATTATTATTATTATTATTAGGATATTTATTGAGCGCAGACCTAGCTTTGGGAAGCAACAGATTGCTTTACCATCATAGGGGGAAGAACACAGTGATGGAAGCAGAGAAAAAAGGAGTAGGGATCTAACTGGGAGGGTGGGCAGTTGGCAGCATGGGGGAAGACCGTGGGGAGCAAATCAATGAGTCTTAGGTAGGGTGGGGAGTGCAGGGTGTGTGGACCTAAGGGTTAAGGAGGAGCCATTTCTTGAAGATGAAGGTCTTGAGCTCTTTCCTGAACTGTAGAAGTGATGTGGCAAGTCTAACGTTGACGGGGAGGAGGTTCCAGAGTGTTGGAGCATAGACAGAGAAGACCTGTCTTCTGGTTCTTTCCTCCCTGCACTGTCGTAATTCAGATTTGGACATGTATATACTACTGGTGGATCGCAACCCTCCGGAGATGCTGTGTTTCTCAGTGAGGTAGTGTGGGGACTTCAGGATGACAGCCTTGTAGATGATGCAACATGATTTGAAGATGATACAGGCTTCAAGTGGGAGCCAATGCAATTCGACAAGGGTCATGTGGTCGAAACTGCAGAGTCCTTTAATGAGTCTTGCTGCAGCATGCAGGACACATTTCAGGGGTGCCAGGGTATTCGCTGGAAGGCCTTACAAAAAGGGCATTGACACCATCTAGGTGGGAGAGGACCAAGGCTTGGACAGCAGATCTAAAGTTGTTTTCAGGGAGGAAAGGCTTGAAGAAAGTTTGTAGTAGGCCGTTGCGTCTTCGTTGCTATGTGCTGTTTGAATGTGAGGTGTCTGTTGATGTTGAACACAAGGGACCTGTCACAGGGGGCCAGCAGGGGTGTGAATCCCTCGAGGTTCATAGCAGAGATTCAGGTTTGGATATCAGGGTGTTCAGTTTTATTGGCCAGCTGTAGGAATTCATTCTTGGAGTAGTTGAGCTTCAGGTAAGCACTGGACAGGACAGGGTCAACGTGAGGCAGATCTTGAGCCTCTGAACCTCTTCGATGGAGGATATGTTGATGTAGATCTGCGTATTGGTAAATGTGGACGTGTGTGGAGAGAGGAGGGTTCAGAGCGGTTCCATGTAAATATTGACGATCACGGGGGACATGATGGATCATTGCAGGTCTCCCCAGGTGAATGAGTAGAGTTGGTGATCTGGAAGATTCCATTTGTAAGAATTGTTGGCAGTTCGCAAGGTAGGATTTGATCTAGCTGAGGATGATCTTGCTTATCCCCATGCAGCGATGTAGATTGTCAATGAGTGTTTGGTTGTCTACTGTGTCAAATGCTGCCGAAAGGTCAAGGAGAACTAGGAGAGAAGGAGGGCCATCATGGAGGATTTTAAGGGCATCGTCGATCACCTTGATGGTAGCTGTTTCTGTGCTGCATCTGGGTCTGAAGCCAGATTGGTAGGACTTAAGGAGGTTATTGGCTTTGATGTGTTGGAGGAGTTGTGTGGTTACTGCTTTCTCAAGGATCCTACCTACAAAGGGAAGATGGGTGATGGGGCGGTAGTTGCTGAGATTGGCATTGTCCAGTGTTGGTTTATTAAGAAGCAGGAGGATTTTTCCACTCTTGAGGGTCGAGGGAAAGTTGCCCTGAGTTAAGGAGCTGTTGATGATTGTCAGGTAAGGGAGGAGTGCTTCAGTTGGAAGAGTCATGTCAAGTCAAGAGGGTTGATGCAGTGCTTTATGGCTTTGAAGAGGGCTCTGCTTTCATAATTGGCTTTGGCTATGGTGTTTTGGTTGTAGTTGACCTTGGCAGTGTTATTTATTTATTGGACATTTCTATGGCACCTATACACAAGTGTTGATCAGTCGCCTGCAGCACAGAATTCCTTGAGCAGGGCGAGGTCAGATGCGCTGCAGGACTTTCGCCAATTCTATTCTTGTTTTCTGATGGTTCATTTGTTGAGGTTGCGTTCTTCAGTGTACTTGGGTGCTGAAGCTTTAGGCTTGAGGTTGCTCTGTTTAACTGGGGCATGGCGGATGATGTTTGTGAGGGTGGTGTTGAGTTCTTGGAGAAGCGAGTAGCCATCCGATTCGTCAGTGGTATATCAGCTCATGTGAGGTGGAGTTTGGTGAGGTCTTCTGTGAGAGCCTCCACTTTCAAGTTCTTGAAGGATTTGAAGGCTTAGTTTCCAATGGCTTTGCTTGAGAGGTGTGGTGTGACTAATCTCATAGGAGATTGCTGTGTGAGGTTCAGTGTATTGAGTAGGCAGTTTAGATCTTTCTTCATTGATTTGGTTGCTGGGTTGCCAGGGAAGGTGAAGTCGCTGAGGAAGTTGTTGTTGGCATGCGTGATAGACATGGTGGTGACCAAATCCTTGAAGTCTTCGATGAAGAAGGTGTTGGATTTGGGTGGTCTGTAGATGAGATGAAAAGTGACTGTGTCCGTTGGGGAGAGCGGGAAGTGGTAGGATAGGTTTTCAAAAGAGCCAATGGTGGCAATGTCCATTTGAGTGGACGCCATGATGCCTTGTGAACGATGGTGAGCCCTCCACCAATCTTGTTTGGACGGTCTCATTGTAGAATTCTATAGCTGTTTGGGGTTAGGACATCTAGTATGTAGGTGGAGGTGGATGTGGATGTCATCCAGGTCCCTATAATGAACATTGCATCCAATTCATGTGTAGTGATGAGGTCTGCAATGTCAGCTGCATGGTTGATTGATGAGCGGACATTGGGCAGCATCAATTTTCGTGTAATAATGGATGATGGAGTGGTGATGAAGTTTATGGTGGCATGGGTGAGGTTGCTGCGATGTTGTGTCCATGATTTTTTAGGTGAGCGATGTGGTTGGCGTTGAGTGGCTATGGTAGGAATGGGCTGTTTGAAGAGAGGAGTGAAACACATATTCAAAAGAGCTTACCTGATTTAAAGGGGATGGGGGTTATGGTCCTGGGTATGCCCGTGCGAGAGACGCCCTTAATCTAAGAGTTAAGAGCAGAAAGGAAGAGGTAGAGCTGAGAAAGTGGGTGGGGCTTAGGCCATGTGACCTAGATCCACTTGCACCTGCTCACCAACTGAAAAGGAAGAGAGTCTGGAGGGCTCAACATGCAGCTCCAGCCTTTCACCGTAAAACTTTACTCACAAATGATGCCTTACAAAGGAAATGTAGCAACATACATATCAACAATATGAAGCAGAATGTAACAGTTATGATCAGGGATGTCTATAGAAAAACGCTTGCCACTCCTCGGGGCATAGATCTGAGCAGGTGATGAAAATAAATCTTCCCCAAAAGTTGAATATGACTTGGAGGAAACGAAATTGAATGAATGTTAAGGAGGAGAACCGAGGAGGTGCTATAAGGAAGACATGGTATCAAAGTAAAACAGACATAAGTGACCACAGTTCGAGGGTGTTTATTGAACTTTATGAAGTTTGTGATAAACACTTATCTAAACATAAATCTAAGATGGGAGCAAGTTACGACCATCAAATAGTAATAATGCAGTCCTAGGGGAGTCTCATCAAAATAAAAGGGTCTATACTAAAAATCCTATTGCCAACCCTTACAGCTAAGATACAAATAGTGTGGGCTAATGTTCATGAAAAAGAAAGAAGTGTTCACAAAATGATATATCAGGATGTTCAAGCCGTTGGGCTCTCTTCCCCACGTTTTCAGCACGGGACAAGGGGGTTCACTCGAGCATAGCACACTCTTGGGCTTCTTTGACACGAGGACACAGTTCTGTTACAATCATCAGGGCCTTCTATGCCCAAGTCTCTTAAGTTATGAAAAGTCTCTGTATCCAGAAGGCCTGATGTAGCAAACAAACGCAAACATTCCTTTCCAAGTATTCAAGTAGGGCAATTCACTCTTCACCCTGGATTCCCTTCAGCCGGGCTCAGATCCCTTTTGTACCACTGCCTTTTGTTGGGTGACTCACGGTTCACCGCAGATTCCTCTGTCGGGCTCAGATCCCCTTTCCACAATTAGTCTCTCTCAGCCGGGCTCTGACCAATTACAGTTTGTATATTTATCGAAGACTTTCGAATGTGCACAGGGTTTGGCTCGACCCGTTGCAGGATCACTGCAATTTCACAGTTCACAATTTTAGCCTCTCAGTTGAATGCCTAACAGAGACCTTCAAATGAGCACCCATGTGGTGCTGGACCAATCTCTACATGGCATTTACCTTGGTTTCAAAAGTTCAGTCACTCCTTGGATATTCAATTATATTTGCATCGCTCATCACATATGCCTTACACTCTGTTCTTTGCATATTTCTTCATACAATGTTTCTGCTCGCAACCTTGGTTCTAACACAGACCGGTCTGCTATCAGTCTCCTTGACTCGACGGCTGTGCTGACTTTACTGGAGTGGCTTTGTTGTAGGAATCAAGGACAGTACCACGGCGGCAATCACTCCTCCCTGCCTTGGCTATCGATGCGGGAGAGACCCGGGTACCTTCGACACACAACGCATCTTTCTTGAGCTTTAATTACCGGTTTTATGTACCTTATTCGGGAGGGCTTCTGAAAGTAGCGGTTTTCTTCGTCTAAAAAGGCCAAAGGCAATTCCCTCCTTGCAACCCTTTCTGGTCTTGCCGTCTTTCTCCTCGTGTTAAACTGCCATCTCGGAACTGCTGCTTCCTCATCTGTTTTTCCTTGCTCAAAGTGTGCTTTCGTGCTCTGCCTTGTATCCATGTGGGGAAGTGTGATGGAAGTCAACTGTGTGTAATTATCAGTAATTGCTTGACTCTGCCCCACCCTTGTGTTGGGACATGGCAGGTATACAGCTCGGTCGGGTGTTAGTCCATTTTCTTTCACAGTGACCTGTCCGGGGGAAAAGGTTCATGTTGGGAAAGGGGGGGTGAGTTCCTAGATATCCTACCTGGTAGGATGGGGAAAAGGTGTCATAGGGAAGGGGATACCGCAGCTAGCCCTCCCGTGTCCCACTTCCACTCCCCGAGGACCCCTCACCCTTCTGCACTTGTCCACCCCCTGGAACTGGATCCAAAAGCGATGGCTGTGTCCTGGCCACCTGGATGACAGAACCCCAGAGACTGGGGCGTGAGATACCTTCAGGTTTCTCACAGCTCCCACATGCTGCAAGGAAAGAAAAAACGCATAGGTTAGCACACTAAGGTCTGGGTCAGCAATATGAACTCCTTCTACTAAAAGGTAACTCTGTAATAATACATGATGTGGAGACAGGAAATGCAAGGAGATGACAGACAAACCTTACCACCAGAGAGCAGATGTATGCAGGGAATCAGGATGCATCACAAGAGTGCTCAAGAAAATACAAAAATGCACACAGAAAACAATGTCCAAAGTCTGTGTTGAAAACCAGGTAATCAATCGAAATGGGCAAAGCATTAAGCAATCCAATGTCAAAATCCAAAGTTCGAATCCAGGTAAACGATCCAAAAGAGGAAAACGGAAAAAGTACAAAGCAAGTGGTTGTGCACAGCCGAATCCACACACCAAATCAGGTGAAGAGAACCATAAGAACCCGAGAGAAAAAAACAAGCAGAGGATCAGAACCAGGAAGGAATTCCATTAAAGCACCAGGGAAACGCCAAACAAATGCCAGTGCTCGTTTATAAACAACATGTCTCCAGTTCAACGTCCTTTTACTTCCTGGACCGCCAGGGACACACAGCGCCTCGTGGGTGATGACACCTTCAGCGTGGAATGACGGTTAATGTAGTTCTGCAGCCTTGATGCTCTGCAAGCCTCCATGTCAACCCCCTGTGCTGTTTCCTTGCGTGGAGGTATTCCGGTTGCCGTTGGCTCACAACAGTGCTGTCATGGGGGACCAATGCATAGCGTATGTGTCCATTTGTAAATATACATATAATTCAAACACATTTGTCATTAATCAGTGTAATGTATCATTTCATTAGCATTTTAGGTGAGAAACACAGTGGCGTGTGACACATTTTTTATTTGGAGGGTCGTAAATATTTGCCATAAATCTGCTAGATCTTCCGAGCGTAGTGAGGGATCCGGAAACAACCAAGGGATGTTTGGGGGGTTTCTCACCTTGGGAATACTTTTTTTAATAATGGGTTAAAATTGTGCATTACACAGCATACTTTCTGTGACAAATTGGGTAAAAAAAAGCCAGACAATTGCAATCAATTTTGATGGGTAACACATGACAAAATTCAATAGATACAAGTCACCAACAGTGCACAGGAGCATTTCCCAACACATTTTCATGATGCCTTCCAGTGCAATATATGCAAGTGAAGAAAACATTTTCATGCTCGCTGAGCCCATACATTTCGTGGACTGTACCAACATATGCCAGTATTACCATATAAGAACATATGCTGTTAGTTTTACGTATTATGCCAGTAATCAAAATAGGAAAACATGTTCAAGCTGGCTCTGACAATATATGCCAGCATCCCCACATAACAACATACACCTGTTGACTTTGCCATCAAAAATACCATGCTACAATTAGAAAGCTTGTCCAAACTGCACCAAAATGCTACTCCAATTGCGTAATAACCCTTATTCTTGCTTTATCATAGATCTGAAATGCGCTTATCATGTTTGCGTTTTTCATAGATGCCAAGTAGAAATGGTATCTCCCATCCCCTGATAATATGTCCAAATCACCACCCTGGGCTGGCACACACAAAAATTGACTTTCTCATTCAAACATACATTAACACCGAATTCACTCGCTTTACATTTACATTTAAACATGTATAGAGCGCCTTAGGCCCGGAGGCAACCAGGTGCTTAAACAAAATGACACAAAAGAGTAAAACAGTACAGACAGGTAAAAAACAGAACTAAAATACAATGTAAAAAGACATAAAATAGAAAATCCATAAAACAGAACCACGAGTTTCAATTACTAAAGTACAATATAAAATTAAACAAATAATGGAGAATCCTTAAAACCAGAACCACAATTATCACCGGAATAGTTAAAATGCAAAGAAGTACAATTACCAGTAAAAAGTATAAAAAACAAAAATAGTGAAAGTTCCAGAACCCAAGTAAATAAGAATGTTTTCAAAGCCTTCTTAAACACAACTAGAGATGACTCAAATGGTAGGTGACATGGTAGTCGATTCCAAAGATCGAGATCAAGGAAGTTAAAAGATAGTTGGCCTGCTCTCACCAATTTGTAACGTGGCACCAGCAGAGAGTACGAGTGGCTACATCTAAGATTCCTCACATGTGGCTTCCTTGACAATCTCTGCTTTCAATAGGAGGTACTCTTTCCGAATAAACAATTTTGAGTGATAGTAAGGGGGGGCCTAAACTTAATAATCCACTCTCTCACTGGTAGCCAATGTAAGGCCTGTCTGGCCTCTGTGACATGATCACGGCGCTTTAGACAGGCTACTATCCTCACTTCATTGTTCTGAATTACTTGCAGTCTAGAGAGGTTCTTCTGACTTGAGCCCCCAATAAACTAGCACAACAATCCAGACATGCTCCTATAATGACCCAAGCCAATGCGGCAGCGTTGCTCTCAGATATATATGGAGGGATCCTGGCCATTAATCTGAGATACTACACAGTAGTGGAACATACAGAGTTGGCCTGGTGTTTCATAGATGAGGTAGCATCCAGGCAAACCCCTAATGTTTTAACTGTAGGAAGCACCTCTATTTGGCAGCCAACTATGGTAAACGCTTTATATGTAGCCAGCAATTTTTCAAGCCTTTGCCGTGTACATATAGGAAGCAACTCCGTTTTTGACCATTTTGTGCCATCCAATGCTGTATCAAATCAAAAATCGTATTAATAATTGCAGCATCGGCAGTATAGTCTCCTGGTAGTTTTAGCACAATCTGAGAGTCATCAGCATAATTGGTGTAAAAGACTCCCGCAGCATCCAACATAGAAAATAAAGGGTTTATATAAATATTAAAAAGAGTTGGGTAGAGTTTGGAATGCTATACACAGGGTCAGCAACCACTTCACCATTAAAATCTCACGCTGTTCTGCCAGTTAAAAATGATAAAATCCATTCAGCTGCCTGTTATGAAAAGAAAAGCCTCAGATTGCATCCTCTCAAACTAAATTTTAAAATCCACCAAGTCGAAGGCTGCAGAGAAATCCAATAAAAGCAGGATAGAGATCTGTCCCATATACATGTTTAGAGGAAGGCTATACTTTAATTCTAAAAGTGCTAATTCAGCACTAGGCTGGACACGAAAACCAAACTTCCTAGAGCCTAAGGTCATGAGTTTGAATTTGGAGACATGCCATTTTATCCAAAATGTTCACAAAAACAGAACATTGGTGATAGGGCGATAGTTAGCCGTTGCATCTGGATCCAAAGAAGATTTTATTTAGTAAAGGGGTAACCCAATGCAACATAGCCCCCTCTAGCTGTGCCTCCAATGAGCCAAGAACCAGGCCGGTGTGCAGAAAAATAAATATATCTATTTGAATTATATGTTAAGAAAATCGCACTAAAATGACACACACCACCTTACCCGTGGCACAACACAGTACACTTCTGAATATAGGTGCTTTCCGTTTACAACAAACTGGCAAAGATTACTGAATAAGAACAATCACAAGTTCATTTTGAAAACAAATCACACATGGCATGTATAGAGCTAGATATATGGGGTTGCACTGGACACTTAAAAACTTTCAGTTTTTGTGAACACCTCGACTTATAAATTGCATCTAAAAAGTCAAAGTTATCAATGGGAAAAACTGCTTTGAAACAAAAACACATACAAAGGAGATCCAGGGTTTTGTCAGATGGAATAAATGGAATTTTCACTTTAGAACAAAAGCACATTCACATGAAAGGCAGGTTTTGGCAAATTAAATAAATGTGATTTTTTTCATTTGAGAACAATAGCACATTCACATGAAAGACAGGGTTTTGGGATTTTTGATTTGGGGTAAGGAACCCCTTTCCTTAAAGGAAGTCTGGGGTTGAATGGACAAATAGGATTACCCAATTATATTACAGTCAATAGTTTTCAGTGCGCACTGAGAATGAGCTTTGTTTATTTCGAATTTTAACAAAAATCATCCTGTGGTGTTTTGCCAAAGGGAATTAATTAAATTAATATTTTTAGTTAAATCTGCAAAGGGTCCAAATGGTTTTGCCCCCCCCTCTTACTATTCAAGGAAATGGTCAAGGAAGACAGGTTCCCCTCACACATTTGTGTGTGTGTATGTGTATATATATATATATATATATATATATATACACACACACACATATATATTAAAAGAACAATGTAACGAAGTACATGTGGGCGGAGGGCACTCCAGAGAGCAGCAGCCGACCAGAATGGGCATACTGAAGAAAAAAGGCACTGTCAAATTTGGCCAATTAAATAGCCTTTATTTGTGCAATGGAACCAAATGAAAGTGCTGCCAGTTGACACATTTTGCGGCTGTCCAGCCGCTTGATCACTATATATTTACAATGGCGAGTTCTGTTTAAGATTCAGGAAAGCCTCACGACCGTCTCTGGTACAAAGCAGTTCTGGCCACAGTACGGTCCCCATAGGGCCCAGTCAGCTTTTAGGCTTCACCAGTAGGTCTCCCTCTTGCAAGGTCAGTGAGCTGTCTCAAAACCCCCGGTTAGGATAAAGGCAATCTTCAAGATGTCTCAGCTCCCTCCCTGCAAGTCTCCAGCAGAATCTCCAGCAGGACCCCTTCTCTCATATTGCATTGGCTTTATGTAGCAGGTATGACACAATCAATTTAGATCATGGAAAATGAAGGGAGGAGAAGATTAATTGTCTAAAACTCCCATTTAAACTTTTCAGATTTTTCCACTCACAAGGTCCCAACATGGGAACTTTTGGCAATTTACAAATGAATATAATATATATATCTTCTGATTCGTCTACTCATGACGGACCCAGAGAAACAACCTTTATTTAAAAACGAACATAGTGGGGAATATGAAACTCCATAATTCAAACACTAATTTACCATGCTATTAGAGCTCAATTTCTAACATTTACGGGAAGCTAAAAACACATATTCTGCAATAACACAAATTCTACACATTGCATGTCTATGGAATTCACATGAACATGGCCGGCCCGTCCTGAGCTTTAATATCATATATGCCTTGACTCTGTGCGTTCTTCTGTTCACCTATTATTAAGGAAAAATTATGTATCCAATGTTAATCAATGACCATATAGTTAATATAGGAAATATTTGGTTAAGTTTCTATTCCGCTCAGAGAGCTGGATTTCCATGAAGTCACATGGTGTAGAACATCTGCTCTAGGTTGACAGTGATTTTTACACTGTCTCCAATTTAAGTCCATTAGCAGCATTGGGCTTGAAACTAATGGTCAGTTTATGGCTGCCATAACCAGCTTTCATGCAGGGCTGGGATCTTCAAAGGTCAGGCCTGCGAAGTCCACCACAAATCCGATCTACACATGTCGAGGTCGGACCAAAGATCAGAGGTCATAGATGCAGATAAAGAGTCCAGCAGCATTTCAATGCGGGATGTGTAGAAATCTGCCCAGAGACCCACATGGCACTGTCCTGAGCTGAAAGAAATGTACATGTGCAATCAGAAAGAAATAGCCTTTTAAATTGGTAGGATGTATTCCTCATGTGAAACTGTTCATATATTTCAATGCGTGATATCTCACCCCCCATTGTAACATTTGTTCTTTAATGAGACAGTTGAGAATACAGGACTGTTTATTCCGAGTTATTCACAATGTGCATCTCCATTTATTTATTTATTATTTTTATTGATCATTTGTAAAGGTGCTTTATACAACAGAATTCTATTTCAAAGCGCCAAAAGGCTAAATGGGAATGGACCAGGGGAAATAATAACAGTGGCAAGAAACAAAAAGCAACAATATTAAATTAACAGTCGTGGTCCTACTAGGCCATTTGTCCTCTTGCTGTGCAAGTGCATTGATGAGAAGTGCAGGGGGAGGGAAATTATAATTCACATAATGTCCATTTCTGTGTTGAAATGTAGGTTTTAGTCACTTTAAACTAATACTATTATTTGGCTTTGCTTCCCCATACAAGGCACAGTTGGCACACATCGTTTCCAGATGCACTGCCTTGTGGTGTGTGGGATGTACCATGCAAAAAGTTGCTATTTGGTCTCTCATTTCACATGTGCTTTTTCCATCTACACCTTCCTTGTGTGCTTTGGAGAAATATTTGTCTTTAAACCTGTTAGGCATGTTTCTGCAGTATGTGTGTTTTAAGGCAAGATTTATATTCCATTCTCCAGTGTGCCTTTCCATTGCCACCAATGAATATTGTTCATGATTCATGCATTAGAAAAAATACAGTAGAGAAAATGATACAAACAAATGAACCCAAAATTGTTCCCCCAATCCACGTATTCCTCTGGTGTTACAGATCTGAAATGATGGATTCTAATCAAGGAAAGTTTGGGACAAGACATGATGTTTGAGCTTCGGGGGTTGAAGCACATCTGCACAGTCTGCAGTGCAGGGAATGCTCTGGAGCGGAAGACCAACTGCCTGTGTGTTCTAAGGTTGGCAATTGGTTCCAACGAAAGCACAAGTATAATTTGTGCACCTTATTACAAGGAAATAGAGCGACAGAATATTTTGGTTTTTCTTGGAAATTTGGCGTGTTCCTTGTGGGTCTGAAAGAAGTCTAAGAAATCAATTATGTCAGCCCAATCCTTAGTGATTAATTTGTACTTTGTTCTGGCCAGTCTCAAAACTAGTTCCTCCTCGGTCGATTGAATGTCATACAGGAGCTTGGCCATATTCGCTTTGAAGACATTTAGCGAATCCATAGTTTGGCCAGTTAAAATTTCTGTCAGGTCTATATACAAGGAATTTACTTGAGGACACAGCATCTTAGAATAAGAGGTTAACTGTCACCAATAGACCCGCCCCAGCTCGTGTCTACGAATGGCCGTTTGGAATTGCCTTAGACAGGCCAACGGTTTCTTTCTATATGGCTCCCTGCAGCAAGTTTAAATAAAGGCCCAGGTCTCTTGGAGTCATATTGAGGCTGTGCAAAATGATTGGTTCTACTTTGGCTAGGTAGAACCTTCCTAGCGGAAGAAGTGAACATTTGCACAATTGGTTATGAATTCTTTTTAATTGTGCTATCAAAGGCCCGGACTAGATTTTCAACTAGGCCTTCCAATCAGATATTTGGCAGGTGTTAGTGTGGTTATTCCCCAGATATCCAATAGATGACACCTCTTCCAGCCTTTGATCACCCACTTTCCTATACATAACTTTGGATTTCGTTTTGGTCATGAAGGTGACTATTTTGGACTTGTTTCCACTGACCAGGAGGTTGTTCCCGGTGGCGTATTGAAGTAACAGATCTAGCTTTCGCTGGAGCCCAATCTCTCGTTGTCAAAAAAGAACAGGTCATCCACGAAAGCTAACCAATTTAGCCTGAGGTGTCCCAGCATTATTGGTTTGGTGGGTGCCAGTGACCAGAGTTGATCAATGCTGCTAATAAGCGTTATAGTGGGGGAGGGGGGCAGGACACAACCCTGCTTTAAACCTACATTGGTCTCTAAAATGGGTCCTGACACCATTCTCTCCCTGGTCAATCTGACTTTGATCACTGTGCCGGTGTGCAAAGTAGTCAACAATTACACCGTTTTAGGGGCACTCCCCAAGCCAACAATTTTTTCCACAGAATCGTACGGTTTACTCGATCAAATGCACTACTAATGTCTAATGAAGCCATGTACGTAGTGCCGATCAAGCCCTTTTTGACAGCCGCCAAGCGATAGGCCATAATGTTGGCATATAGTGAAGTGTCTATTGATGGGCAAATGCCCACCTGGAACCTTAAAATGATGCCTATATGCGTAAGTGATGTATTCAAGTCTCTCAGTAATAGAGCTGTAATAATTTAGCTTGTCGCATCTAGATGATGGATAGGCCTGTAGTTGCAAGGGTCGTTGATGTCGCCTTTCTTGTATCTGACATACACCTCACTCATAATTGTTTTCTGTACTTTGGGATATTATTTTGGAGCTAAGAGTGCTCCGTTGCACCTGAGAAGGCTGTTTTTGCATTGTGGCAGTGAGCCCTCCTCTTTTCCAGCCCTCCCCATCTTATTGGCCAAGCAGCCCAGCTAGTGAGAAATGAGGTGTAGGAACCTAGCGCGCTTTCCATCTGAGCCACTTCTGATACCCTAAGACATCCGGTAAGTGCTGTGCACCCTCAGGGCACAGGCACGTGTTTCTGTACTTTGGGACATTATTTTGTATCTAAGAGCGCTCCGATTCACCTGAAAGGGCTGTTTCTGTGTTGTGGGCAGTGATCACTCCCTTCTTCCTGCCCCCCGCATCTGATTGACCAAGAGGCCCAGCCAGTGAGAAACGAGGTGTAGGAACCTTGCGCTCTTTCCATCTGAGCCACTTCTGATACCCTAAGCCATTCCAGTAAGTGTTGTGCATCCTCTGGGCCCAGCCACGTATTTTCTGTACTCTGGGACATTATTTTGGAGCTAAAGCGCTCCGTTTCACTGAAAAGGCTGTTTCCGTGTTGTGGGCAGCAATCCTCCCCTCTTCCCACCCTCCACATCTGATTGGCCAAAAGGCCCCAAAAGACATTCACTCAGGGCAGCCCCTGCTCGGGCAGCCCCTTTGGCGAAGGACCCTGAGTCAAAGGACAGCACCGGAAGAAGTAGCATCTCCAGACCGTGTTGGCCTGTGTTAGCCTGTAGAGACTGCAGCCGTTAACCAGCAGCTACTGCCAAGGTAAGTGTAGTTCCGGCAGGGGTGCAGCCATTACTGTGCCCGACAAAACTGACCAACCCAAACTTATCTTTATTTTTTACTCCCTATTAACATACACTATGATACTTTTAGCCCACAGTTAGTACTGTAATCCTATCTTGCATCTAACCTGATTGTGTTAGGTAGCCATATCTCGCATCTAGCCTGATTTTGTTTAGGTAGCCATTTCTCGCATATAGCCTGATTGTGTCAAGTAGCCATGTCTCGCATCTATCCTGATTGTGTTAGGTAACCATATCCTGCATCTAGCCTGATTGTGTTAGTTAGCCATATCTCACATCTAGCCTGATTGTGTTAGGTAGCAATATCTCGCATCCTGCCCGATTGTGTTAGGTAGCCATATCTTGCATCCTGCCTGATTGTGTTAGGTAGCCATATCTCACATCTAGCCTGATTGTGTTAGGTAGCCATATCTCGCACCTAGCCTGGTTGTTTAGGTAGCCATATCTCGCATCTATCCTGATTGTGTAAGGTAGCCATATCTCACATCTAGCATGATTGTGTAAGGTAGCCATATTTTGCATCTATCCTGATTGTGTTAGGTAGCCATATCTCACATCTAGCCTAATTCCTTTGGCAAACCATAAGTCTAAAGTGTCACTGCACTCACTGCTGTGCCCCACAGTAGACCATTCTCCCTCTATCCAGGTCTCACAATCTAGGTGTTACTACATTTATTGTTGTACCCTCAATCCAGGTGTTCCAAATTGAAGTGTTATTGCATTGACTGTTGTCCCCCTCTTTAGGCCTTTTCTCCCTCTACCCAGGTGTCACAAATCTAAGTGCTACTGCATTTACTGTTGAACCCTCCATTCCGGGGTCCCAAATTGAAGTGTTATTACAGTGACTGTTGTGCCTATCTTTAGGCCTTTCTCCCACTATCCAGGTGTGCCAAGTCTAAGATTGCTGCTTTTACTGTTGTGCCTCTATCCAGCTGTCCCAAACCAAGGTGTCATTCCATTCACTGTGGTGCCCTCTTTGGGACCTTCTCCCTTAGTGCAGGTGTCTGGGATTGCTTCACTTACTGTTGTAGCCCTCCACCTGTCGGGGTGTTATTGAATTGGCCAGTGTTCCCCTGTTTGAGCCTTCGCCCTCTATGCAGGTGTCCCAGGTCTAGGGTTACTGCATCTGCTGCTGTGGTCCCCTATGCAGGTGTCCCAGGTCAAAGTATTTGTGCATTGAATGTTGTGCCCCTTTGGGCCCCTCTCCATCTGTCCAGGTGTCCCGGGTCTGGGGTTGCTGCATTTGCTGCTTTGCCCTCTCTCTGGACCCTCTACCTCTGCCCAGGTACCCCAGGTCTAAGTTTGCTGCCTTGACTGTCGTGCCTTTCTTTTTGCCCCTCTCCCTCTGTCCAGGTGCCTAGAGTCTAGGTATTGCTACATTGACTGTGGGGCCCCCAAGGTTCAGGTGCCCACAATCCCTTGTAGATAAGGTGCAGGTGCCCTTTGGATGGTCGCCGGGGTCTACAGCCCAAACACTTCCACCCAGCATGGGTTCACACATCAGAGCCTGAAAGAAAATATCACTAAACAGCCAACTGCGAGGATTTACTACCCCTGGTTCAACAACCACAACCAAGGGACCCCTCAGATAAATAACAAAGACCACACAGGAGCCATAAAGGAAAGAGCAGTAAACAAACTAATCCACAAAGGTTTTCAACCAAGGTTTCAACAATCCACTACCTCCCCACTACAAGCAAAAGCGGACCACAAACAACAAAGACTAAACCCCAAGGAACAGGAACCGCACCAATCCAAAGAGGACGCCCACTCAAAGGAATATAAAATGGTCAGGAAGGTGCAAACCAGCATGATCCCCCAACTCCGAAAAACTTGACAAAAAAAAGCCCAGACGGCACAGGGAGACATACAAAGAACAGAGCAAAGACAGACCAGATCGCCCGCTACTTCTCCACGTAGGACTGCACGGTAAACAAACACGGACCAGCAACAACAAACCGACAGGCAATAGGCACTACCAATACAGAGCCCACCAGGACAGCAAGCGCAACACTACAAGTAATAAACCATCCAAATCAGGTCTGCACCATGGACAATACCCCAACCAGAATCGGGGACCAACTCTACACACCCTACTTTACCAAAGACTGGAAAAACAGACAGGTACCAACACAACTCACCACCCGGAAATAACCAAAATCAACCAACCCCACCATAAACCTGATCAGTCTACTCGATTAAAAGACCGAACATTAAACAACCACACCGCCCAGAAGAGAACCACCAACAACGGAAACGCAACCGCTAACACACTGAACCAACAATACAAACAACAACCCGAAAGGAAAATCGAACAAACTCATTGCAGCCTTCTCAACGTTAGATCCATGGAAAAACTCTTAATAGAAATCCATGACCTTCGAAGCGAACAAGGAACAGACGTGCTCTTTCTTACAGAAACCTGGTCATCAGACAACTACAAAGCCATTGCAAATACAGCGATACCGGACAATTTTAAACTAATACACGCCAACAGAGAAAACTGAACATGAGCGGAATCGCAGTCATACATAAAGAACACTTGTGAGCATCTCAACTCATCACAACCAACTTAGAAGACTCCTCATCAAAATAGAACTCAACCACCAAACCAAAATAGTGTTCCTCCTGACCTTCTTACAACCCCAACTTTGCAACAAAACAAGCGGACGCGGGTGCCATTTTATCAACCTACCACAAAAACCTAGTCATACTGGGAGACTTCAAAATCTGGTTCGAAAAAGAAAAACAATCCACTGCAAACTCACTCGGCGCACTCCTTCAAACTTTATATTTCAAGCAAATAGTAAATGGATCCACCCACAAGACCAGACACACCCTGGATGCAATTTTCTGCAGGGAAAGGATTATGCACATCCGTGCCACCTACACCAATGGTATGGAGTGACCACTACTTGATAACATTCTACATCACATCCCAAACTCGTCTACCGCCCGGAAAGGAAATACTCCATACCAGCAAGAAAAGAAACTGGAAGAACCTAGACCTGGAGGCCCTAACAAACCTCCTAGACTCAACCCTACCAAGCAAAAAAGAACCTACCGAAACAACCATAGACACAGCAGAAGACACACTCAACAATTGGATCACTAAGGGCCTTGACTTATTGGCACCAGCAAAAACATTCAAAGCAACACCAAAAAAACTGGCAGCAAAGTGGTTCAAAGATGAACTGAAAGAACAAAATAAAACTCCAAATGGAGAACAATACACCCAAAAAGACAAAATAAAATACCAAAGGCAACTCAAACTATACAAAGCAACAGTCCACAAAGCAAAAAAGTATTATTACGCCACAAGAATAGAATCAGCAGACAGAGAGAACTCTTCCAAATTATCAAAGAGATAAAAAAAACCTTCTTCCTGCAAGAATTCCATCATCCCGACACAAGCACTTTGCGACAACATCACCAACCACCTGAAATCAAAAATAGATACAATCCAGGAGACCATCAACCTAGCACGGGCAAATACAACCCCGACAGCCGGACCACAGACACTGGACAAAATGCAGATTACAGCACAACACACCTGCCTAGAACCAATCACAGAAGAAGCCTTTACCACACTGATCAAGGACACCAAACTTGCAGTATCCACAAGGGACCCCTGCCCCCCTGACATCTTCAAAGGAATCCTCAACCACAAAACACTGGCGACACATTTATTTATTTATTGTATTTGTTATACGCCCAAACCCTGAGGTATCACGGCGTAGGTTACAGAACAAAGGACTGGCTGGTTGAGGGTAAGCAGAACATAATGCAGATTTACATCATATTACATATATACACACATAATGAAGTGTCACAATTGGTCACGGTATGTACACATAATAGAAATAGTTGCTCATATTTGGTTTCGCTGTATGCAGCAAGATCAAGTTGCAGGAGTTATAACAGAGGGTGCTGGCACAATAAATAGGGAGGTTAAAATGTGTTAAATAACCAGGTTTTTATGAGTTTCTTAAAGCTATGGATATGGGAAAGCTCACTGCTGATACTGGTGGGGAGTGTATTCCATAATCTAGGGGCTGCAACGGTGAAGCAAGAATCTCTGCTTCTTGAGTTCTTGAAGTGCGGACACATAATAGAGTGTCATTGTTGGATCTAAAGAGCTTAGAGCTTGTTTTAAGCACAAGGCAGGCACTCGGGTAGGCAGGGGCATTTTGGATGATACATTTGTGAGTGGTGTGAGTGTTTTATGGAGGATCCTGGCTTGGATGGAGAGCCAATAACAATCTCTCCTGACTTGAGAGATGTGATCACTTTTTATTTTTATTCCTAGGGCTGCTCTAAGAGCATTGTTTTGTAAAAGTTGTAATTTTGAGAGATTTGTCTTGGATGAGCCTGGCAAGAGTATGTTACAATAATCAAGTTTAGACATGATAAGGGCTCTAGCAAGTGTGATGCAGTTGAATGTGGAACGGAATTGACGACTAAGGGAAATGAGTTTGGCTGTGTAGGATGTGGAGGAGGCTAGGGAATTGATGTGTTTGGTCATGGTGAGGCTTGAATCTAAATAGACCCCTAGGGTTTTCACATGGTTGGAGATTGGAATGGGGATATCCTCTATGATAATAGAGATGTAGTGTTGGGGCAGTTTTTTTTAATTGGGCTGATGAACCAACAGTGAGGATCTCAGTCTTTTCACCATTGAGACAGAGACTGTTGGTAGCCATCGAACTCTGGATAAGGGAGTAGATATTGTGTATGGTAATGGAGTCCTGGTCTTTATTACCTGTGATTGGGATAAGTATCTGTGTATCATCAGCAAAGTTGGTGTAGATGACTCCCATGGCATCCAAAGCTGAGAATAGCAGCTTAGTATAAGCATTATATAATGTGGGAGAAAGACAGGACCTGGCAATTCTGGACGTGCGTTCTGATGAGAATTATTTGATCCAGGAAGTTGCATTTTGGGAGAATTGGAAGTTATTGGAGAGTGATTGGCATAATTTATCGTGGTCCACTAAAGAAAGCAGCGGGCAGATCAAGAAATAGGAGAATGCTTAGTTTGCTTGAATCTCTGATGGAGTCCATTTGATTTTTTAAATCAAGTAAAGCAGTCTCTGTGCTATGTTTAGGACAAAAACTAGATTGTCTATCGCCTAGTAGATGGTTATTCTCTAGGTGGGCTTGGACTTGATTACATGCAATTTCATCCATTATTTTAAGGAGGAAGGGGACTTTGGTGATGGGTCTGTAGTTGGTGGGGATCTAGGGAGGATTTTTTCAGAAGGGGTGTTATCCACGCTTCTTTTCCAGAACCTAATGAATCTGTCACTCAAAAGAGGAATAGTACCGTTCTCCTTGAAATCAGTATACATTAAACCACTGAGAAAAAGGAATCAGAAAGTGCAGAAGACCCGGACAACTACCGGCCGATATCCAACCTGCCCTACCAAGCAAAGATCCTCGAGAACCATTAGTACAAAATCCTTCTTAAATATGTAGAAACAAACAGAATACTTGACTGGTCACACGTTGACTTCCGACCAATGAGAGTAACAGAAACAGCACTCCTATCGATATGGGACAACCTGGAAATAAATGCAGGTGACGATGCCCAATTGGCCCTCTTACTACTGACATATCAGCAGCATTTGACACAATCAGCCACGCAACACTAATCAAAAGATTGATGGAATGCGGCAGACAGGAATCTGCACTAAAGTGGCTTACCTCATTCCTAACAAACCGAACCAAAAAACATACCTGCCACCATTCCTCTCAAACACCAAAAATAAATCCTACAGTGTCCCACAGGGATCCAGCCTCTCTCCTCTGCTCTTCAACATCTACATGTGCCCACTGATGAAAATCAATTGAACCCATGGACTCACTGCCTACAACTACGCAGATGACACACAACTGATTGTGAAAACAAACAGAACCCAGGAACAAAATAACAGCCTAAACAACTGCCTCACAGACCTCTACAACTGGATGACAACAAACAATCTTAAACTGAACCCAGCAAAAATTGAAATAATGCTCTCACCCAGAGGATTCGACGGAGGGAACCCACAACTGGACTGGCTGACCGGCATGGGAAGGCAACCAGAGATCACTGATGTAGTAAATAACCTAGGAATACTCATGGACAAAGGATTATCCCTCGAACCGCAAGTCAACACAGCAGTCAAAAAAGCTTCTTCCACCTACGACTGCTCAAAGGATTACGCCTCTACCTTTCCTTCTCCCACAGAACCCTCACAATCACAAGAATTAACTATGCAAACAGCCTGTACCTAGAAATGCCAGAAAGACTCGCCAAGAAACTCCAAAGGGTGCAAAATAGATAGTGCAGCCAGGATCCTATTAAGACTAAACTGAAGAGACCACATCACTCCAGCACTGAAAAGCCTACACTAGTTGCCAGTAAAAAAGCGGATCAAATTCAAAGCACTCTGCATCGCCCACAAAGCCTTGCACAGACAAGGAGCTGAATTTCTACAAGACAAGATTAGCAGGTATCAAATAGAGGCAAAACACTATGCAAAAAGAAAATTTGGTGGAAGAGCGTTCTTACGCATAATTGCTACCATCTGGGAAATTGCATTTAGCTAGATAATTGTATCTGACCTATGTGTACCTTGTGATGTAAAACTGCATTTAGTTTGCTAGTTGCATATGACCTATGTGTACCCTGTGACTTAAAATTGCATTTATTAGAGTCTATCTATAATGCATCTTCATAGGATGCCTTAGAATTAGCTGACTAGCAATATATCTGGCACATCTTGGACAGTCCACTGGCCATACATCAGAATGTACATTCTAGCTCCAGGTAAATTCCTAACAGGCACCATCTCTATGATAGCCTGGTTACTAATTTTCATAGCCTCCTCCTATACACTAGCATTACAGACCTACAGCCTGCCAAATATAATCAGCACCTTGTCCTTATGCGCCTTGACCTCTCCTAATTACCGCACCAGCCTAACTGTGCAAAGCATTCAAAAGTAAAATATGGCATATACAACTAACCAGCTTCTGGAATACCCCATTATACAAATGCCTTGCAAAATTACGGATAGAAACTTGAGACTACGCGCCCCCTATCCAAACTGCATGAGATACCAGCAAAAAAAATGGAACATTAAACCTTTTAAAAAAGCCTCCAGCCTACAAAGTAGGTAGTGAACCCAAGACAAGACTTACTAACCACAAAAAACCTATACCTAACTGTACTAAACCAATGCCTAAAGATAGTCCTAACACCATGCCAGAAAGTCTCCTACCTAACCTCAAAGGAGCCCTCTTAAACATCAGGTCTCTAATTGCCCACGCAACAGAGATATCAGACATCATTCTGACAGATAATTTGGACTTCTTAGCCATCTCAGAATCCTGGATACATGAGGCAGCTGCCCAGCCTTATTGCTGGCAGTCCCTGACAACTATACGATCCTGAGAGCGGATCGACTCACCTCTCGAGGTGGTGGAATAGCAATTATAGCCAAGTCCACCTTAGACATGAGAATTGTCTCATCCCCCACTATGAAATCCTTCGAATGCCTCACGGTTAAACTGGCCACTGCCAACTCACAAACATTAAACATCTTTCTCATCTACAGACCACCATGTCCCTTCGGATCCTTTGTGGAAGATATTTCTACAACCCTCTCCAACAATCTAAAAAATACCTCACAATCGTTAGTATTACCCGAATTTAATCTAGGTTACAACGACACCAAAGACAACTGCCACGGCCACGACCCTAAAAGAGTTGGGCTTCTCCCAGAAAGTTAGTTCACCTACGCATAACAAAGGTCGAATTCTTGACTGGATAGTAGATTATAATTGCGAAGTAAAGATTACTGATGTTAGACCTCAGTTCTGGACTGACCACCATCTTCTACTATTCACAATGACGACTAACCTAATTATGGCCCAGACCTTACACGCCCCTTCTGTGCCCACGAGAAACAAAAAACTGATGACAACTGAAAAACTGCTGCTCCTTATAATTCCTAAACTTAATCTGGCCTCAGACGACATGGACCCTAACTCACTAGTCGAACAATATAACAAAGTTATGAACTCAGCCCTCGACCAGATCGCTCCGCTCAAACTAAGAAGCAGCAAACCTATAAAACATCTTAACTCCTGGTACAGTCCTCATCTAAAAAACCTCAGGCTAATCAAAAGAAAATGTGAAACGTCTTGGAGACTATTCCCTTCAGATGAAAATAAACTTAATATAACTAAGGCCTCAACCCAATACAAGAAAGACATTCTATTAGCCAAACAGGAAACCTATAACAACAGACTCTCTCAATCTAAATCCTGTGCCAAAGAATTGCTTAATATCTTGAAGGAATTAGAATCGCCCATTGTACCACAGGAACACTGTACCAAAGACAAAACAGGGTGTTCCAGCATCCAACATGCCCTAACAAATAAAGTGGGCAACCTACAAACCAAAATTGCGCTTAAGAAAGCCTCCCTAATGCCCCAAACCTCACAGAGTACAGCCCTCCTCCAACATCCTAAACAAGAAGCACGCTTCAGTTTCTCCAAAGTATCAATTATTGAGGTGGAAAAGGTTATATTGGGACTTAAACTGTCCAACTGCAAAGGCGCCGTCCCTAACAACCTGAAGGAATCTTGGGTATTGCCACTATTAAAGAAGCAAACCCTTGACCCGGCCATTCTCACAAACTTCAGGCCCATCACAACCATGCCATTTCTTCTAAAAATCATGGACAAAGTGGCATATATTCAAATACAGAACTTCCTCGAATCTAACCGTCTACTGGGATCACGGAAATCAGGATTCCGCCCCCAACATGGCACGGAGATGGCCCTAATTGATCTTAAGGCCCAAACAGATGAGTGCATAGATAAAGGCCAGGCTACCCTACTCCTCCTGCTAGACCTCTCAGCTGCTTTCGACTTGGTGGACCACACAGTCCTATGCAGCTACTTAAATTCCGCTGCCCATTTCTCAGATGATGCCATAACTTGGATCAAGTCCTTCCTTAGTAACCGGACTATGAGAGTCTTCTCTCCATCGGCCTCAGCTGACCCGATCCCTATAACCTGTGGCGTACCACAGGGATCCTGTGTGTCACCCACTCTATACAATGTATTCACTAAGCCCCTCTTCGACGAAATGGACCATATGGGTATCACCTACATCAACTACGTAGATGATACCCAGATCCTCCTTCCGCTTTCAGGAGATTATGCTGTGGATTTGGCTTTAGTGAATAGAATCTACAGTATCGTTCATGCATGGATGGGCCACTCACGGGTTATGCCTGAACGACGATAAAACTGAGCTCATTATCTTAGGTACCCCAACTCACATATCCAAAGTTAGCCCTGATTACGCTAACTTCACCATCAATGGCAATAACATAAAAGTAGCTAAGGAAGTGAAGAACCTAGGTTTTTACTTAGACGCTACCTTGAACTTGTCTAAACAAGTCAACTCCCTAGCCTCTGCTACTGCATACACATGCAAACTCATCAGAGCTAGTAAACAATTCCTTTCCACAGATAGTTTCCTTACGCTGGCCAGAGCCCTCATACTCTCCAAATTGGATTACTTTAACGCACTCTACATTGGAGCTAATAAACATATTATCCATAAAATACAGGTTCTCCAGAACAACGCCCTAAGAGCAGCTCTTAAAATTAACAGAAATGAACACATATACTCGCTAAGAAGAGAACACAAGTGGCTATCCACTTTTGACAAAATTCAACTCAAGATTACCTCTCTCACACACAAGTGCCTTAACAATAACGCACCGCCATACCTCATGGATAGAATTTGCAAAAAACCTCTCCCAGACCTACAAGAATAGCCAATCTGAACTGTCTCCAAGTTCCACGATTCAGACTCTCTACCATAGGAGGACACAGCTTCCCAGTCAAGGCTGCGCAATTATGGAATTCCTTACCACCTGGCATTAGAGAACCCCAACCTTTCTTTAAATTCAGACTGCATCTAACTAAATGGCTAAAAGTGAATGATAGTTAATCACTCTGACCACAACCTTTCTACTGCTGTAACTTTGCTTGGTAAGGAATTAATGCTATGATATGTATTTTCCTGTACTCTGTACTATGCCTAAGCTCCTGTATATGTGTCATGTATAGTTTATGGAGAAAGCTGGGGATGCGAGCGGGCACTGCTTGTTATTCTTTGTTGCGCGTGGGTTTATCCAAAAATAATGCTGCTTGGGGTGCAGCCCACTAACTTGTGCTACTGTGTGCCAGCACAGAAGAAGTGAACTGAAAAATGACCGCGACAATCTTGTCTGCGGTGTGGGCCGCACACCCTTTAATCCCAACGGGATTTATCAAATATTTCAATTTTCCATTAATCCAAGTTAAACAAATGTTTAATTCTTCAATTGTGTATTTTATTCTCAAAGTGTAGCGTGCTGACGTTGTTTATAAGTCAACATCATCAAATGGCCAATGCATTTCGGACTATGTAGTCCTTCATCAGGGCCTTTCCTAATCAAAGTAAATAGCCACAAAGTAAACAACAAAGTGCAGTGGTGTGGAATTACAAGAAGTATATGAACTCAATCAAGAATTGCATAAACTGCAGGGCAAATTACGAGCTCGAGGTTATGGTCAAGATGAATTAGACACTGCATTATCTAAAGTGTCAGCTAAAACAAGAGCTAGCACATTACAGCAAAGCACCAAGAAAGACAAACCACAAATGGTGTATGTATCAAAATTCTCTACCCAAAGTGCACAAATTAAGAGGTGTATTAATAAACATTGGCCAATACTCACCAGCGATGAGCGCACAACATCTCTATTTCAAAGCAAGCCAGTGTTTGCGTATCAGCGATCAAGTAATTTACGGGACCTTCTGGTCAATACCAAAGGTCACAATGTCAGTCAACAGAAGCCCAAACAACAGGGTACTTATCCATGCCTGAACTGCAACAACTGCAACAGCGTTATTAAAGGTAGCACAATATCACATCCACATAGAGGCGAAAAGATCCAACTCAGATGTTATGGGACATGCAATACTGAGAACTGCATCTACAGTATATGTTGCCCATGTGGGCTTTGTTATGTAGGGGAAACCGGAAGGAAGTTGAAGATCCGGATGAATGAGCATAAATCGTGCATACGCACCAAGAATCTTAACTCAGCAGTAGCCAGACATTTTGATGAGAAGCACCATACTGTAGCTCAACTGAGATTTCAGATATTAGAAGTGTTAGACAATCGGCAAGACATTCACCCAAGAAGAAGACGCCAGCAAAGAGAAGCATTTTGGATAGACCGATTGGACACTGTCACCTAGAGGAATGAACGAGGAATTTGATCTGAACTGTTTCTTATAAATCGTGTTGATTCACTGAAATACTCTTGACAGACAATTCTCCAATATCGACCACCTGATGTGGCATATATAAGCACAAGCTTTATTGGATTCTACGAATGACAATCTCATTGTTTGATCTTTCGATATCTTTTTTTCCTCTTACAATTCATTTCACTTTGTTTTCATTTCATTTTTTTATTTAGCTCAATATTTCAATTAGATTTTGTGATTACGATTTAACCAGGACCAACAGTACTAATATTAAGGATTTGTTTGATTCGTTTATTTTCTTTTTTGTTTGTCAATAGTTTTTTACTTGTTAGACCTTCTTGGTCATGTTCGGTAGACATTCGGCATGCATTACCTTGTTCTTTATAGATCAGGATCACATATATCGTGTAACCTTTATCTCAATTTCCATTGCAACAACAGTTACAAGAGACGTCCTAATCTTGTCCGCGTTCAACATGCGCGACACACATCTCAACTAATCTGAAAGGCACGGTTTACACCTATTTTTTCAGCTGATCGAACTATACACGCATCAGCCCCTACCAACATGGCGGCGCGTACATGGACTAATCCGCCATGTTGCACGTGGCGGTTACCGTAGTAACCGCTAGCCTCACTTTCAATGCAATACTCAGCATTTTTTCAGTCAAGCGACAGGCGGCAGCTCACTATGAGTCAGCGCCAGACGGCTTCTTGATACAGCGTTCTGTTACACAGAGGTATGTTACACAAGTACAGGTCCGCTATGGCCACGGCAGTGCACATTGCACCGGCAGCAGGTTTACTGTATTAAATAGTGTTAACAGAGTTTTCGCAGAATTATGGGTGTACTGAAAACTGAAAGGACATTTTTGGTATGTTTAATCAGGTACATGGGCGTAACAAACGCTACAAAGATACACATTACAATATATACAGAGCGCACTTGGCAAGGTCAGAAGCATGTATATTAGCAAATATCGCATGACTGGGACGTTGGTACCCACAATTCAGGCACAACAATACAGTTGTCAGACTAACACTCTGGCGTCATGCACGGTCACACTGAAGGTGTACAGTTACATTAGTAGACACATGCACCGTAACAGTATTGGGTGAACATATGTAAACATGATGACTATTGGCATGGTCAATGAAGAATATTTATGTATCTCTCCTTTTTTTCCCTCCCTCTCTTTCTTTATGTGTACATATATGTTGGTTGTACGTGGGTATCCTGTTGATTTTATTGTAATTTTCTTTGTACATGTTTCATTTGCTTGAATATGGTACTTTTTAACTTGGTTATATTTCGGAACTGGAACAATGATATACTCCTTGTAATTCCACACCACTGCACTTTGTTGTTTACTTTGTGGCTATTTACTTTGATTAGGAAAGGCCCTGATGAAGGACTACATAGTCCGAAATGCATTGGCCATTTGATGATGTTGACTTATAAACAACGTCAGCACGCTACACTTTGAGAATAAAATACACTATTGAAGAATTAAACATTTGTTTAACTTGGATTAATGGAAAATTGAAATATTTGATAAATCCCGTTGGGATTAAAGGGTGTGCGGCCCATACCGCAGACAAGATTGTCGAGTTCATTTTTCAGTTCATGTATAGTTTATACCTTGTACCTAAGTTGAACATATTCTTATCTCCTGCGCCCTGATGCCTCGGGGTATGGTGCGCATTATAAATAAAGAAAGAAACAAACAAACAAACGAGGTCCAAAGAAATTAGAACCACAGACCACCACATCACCTTGAGGAAAGGGACCAAAACCTTGGTATTCAACAGACAATGACAACGTCAAAGGACACCAGCAACAATAACACCACAGACAAACAACTAGAATGGAGACGATATGAGTCAAAGAACCGCACTCAAGCACCGGGCTAGATACTGCCAAGCAGCAACCAAAGAGCCGCGCCAAGAGCTCCAACAAACCGACCAATTTACTAACCCATTCTCCCTCTCCTGCTCCTCCAACATAACTGACGCCATACCAGACCTTGGGCTAACCACACTACACATAAACAAACCTAGAATCAATTCTATGTTCACACCCAGCATCTCTAGATGCTGAAGCACACCAAGCCAAGTTTGTTAAATTCATTTCTTTTTTTACACGCAACCACGGACTAGAGAAGCATATATCAGATTTCAACATGTCCCGAATCAAATGGTGTGTGAGAGGTATATCTGAATTACTCTTACCCAAGTTAACAAGGGCTTGATGCCGATGATGCCCACTAGATTGCATACGTAGTCAAGACCAGAATCCAAATGCAATAAGTAAGATGGAGCGCCTTTCATAGTTCAGTAAGGGTTGCTGAAAAAGTTATTTTCTTTCACTTGGATTGGAATACCAGGGGCGTGACCCCAAACCTCAGCACCATAAGTACCTGTAGCCACTGGCTTGGCATGATATATAGGCAGAATAGAATCAAAACTAAGGCCTTCCAGTCCCCTACCATACTTGCTCTGTGCTACCTTAGAAGCAGGGCAATTGACTTGCTCAGTTTAGCCCATATTACTACTGAAGGTGTTCCCCAAGTAAGGGAAATGGTTCGCTGAATTACGGGTAGACTGCCTCTAGTTTTACCAACCTGCATCAATTTCGATTTACCAATGTTTAACTCAAGGTCACGAAGAGCCATATATTCCGTATATTAGTTCTCAAGCCTTTCTTGTGCATTGGCAGTGCATGCCAGTATAACAGCCTCGTCTCCATAGATGAATGCACATATATTCCTTCCCGTAGTTCTTGGTGAATACCTAGTCAGTTAACTTAACTCTAGGGGCAAAGAGTTGAAATAAAAGGTCAAACCGCAGAGGGGCCAGCACTCACCCGTCTATCCCCATTGGTAACATTAAATACTGAAGAGTCATTACATTGCCTATCCAATCGCACCATGACAGTTAAAGTATTATCCATCGTGATCAGCATGTTAAATTGGGGCCAAGGCAAACCTAAGGGAAAAAAACAACTCTCGTAATTTGTGCAGATTAACAGAGTCAAAGGTAGAGCTCAAATCCATGAACCCCAGATAATTCAGGCACCTGTAACTAAGAGCATATATATCTAATAATAATTTGAGGTTTAGGGATTGCTTTGTAATACCAACGCCTCCTCTAAAACCATACTGTTCCTCAGCTGCAATATTATTTAATCTGTTCCAATCAATAATTCTGTTATATATAACCCTGCTGAACCATTTGACTGACGGATCAATGAGACGAATCAGCAGTCAGCATTTCGGGTCAGATCTGTTGAACTCCTTAAAGAGTGGCACAATAGTACACCCGTTCCCCCTCACCCCCCAACCTCCCTGGCTGTCTGGAAAGGACCTACTAACAACAAAAGCATTACAAATATTGCTCAACATCTGAGCCCAGAATGCTTTATTACATTTTTTGTATATCTAGTAGGATCATATCGTATTTATTTTATTTATTTGTTTTTAGTTCATAAATGAACTTTTACAAATGTTTAAAACAATCATATTAGCATAATACTAAAATTGATTGATATACGTAAAACACTTAACATTAATAGTTAAAAACAGTTAAAACAGACATTCATGTACACATGTAAAACCACAGTTCTCAATTATGTTTCACAAATATGCATTTATCTGGCGCAAAAGACTCTATAATGCTATGTAGACTGATTCAGAGTTGGTATTCAGACAAAAGTTCCAAAGTTCATCTGATTTAAAGGAATCGTACCAACTCACGAACTGACCCAAGGTACTCATGTATCTAGTACACATGTTAGCACACTGGGTTAGAACATGTCTTGGCCTTTCCAACATATCCAGATTTTTGCAAATACGACAAATTCTCTGTTCTATAGGTGTTTTTACACATGCACCCTGAACCACAAGTAGGGGAAGCTGGTTTACCCAGAGACGTAGAATAATGCTGCGTGCCAGTGGCCTGGGACACTTAGTATTAAATAAGGTTAGACCTTGATTAAGTATAAAATGTCCCTCTACGGATCAGGGCCTTGGCCTTCAAAGAAACCAGCCCTAACTCCAACCTCAAATAGGGCATGGAGGTGGCTTGCGGCAGGTTAAAAAATGTCCTCCAGAAGGTACCTTCTAATATATCCAACCATGACAAGTCCCTCATGGTGAGAACCTTCAAGCCCATAGAGAATGGCAAGGTTGAAACTCTGCCTGTAGAGTTGGATTGTACCTTCAATAGAGTATCCTGCTGTCTTTTTAGAAAATCTATGGATACCATAAGTTAGTTGTCATGCTTTTCGCTTCCTACCTTCAATGATGATATGATAATCACCACGAGCAGACAACTCTAGGCCCAGATAGGTATAACTACGCTAGTATTCTATTTTGCCCAGATCAGACCACATGTTTACACAATGCAGTATGCCACCATATATTGCTATCATTTTGGTCTTATTGATATTGATGACTAGGTCATTTTTTGTCCAGACATATTCAACAAGGGTGTTAAATTTACTTTTCACACCACGTATAGGATGGTCCATTAGGACCCAAATCATCAGCGTATAAGACACTGGTTAAAGAGCTGGTGCCTATTTTTTACCGGACAGCCCATTTTAGACAATACAGAATGTGGAAGATATGAAAGGTGGAGCCAGCACACAACAATGCTTGACTTCCCTGTTGATATTCACCAGGGTTGACGGGGATCCTGCGTCATCCAACGGACCTGAATGCCAGTATTTGTGTGTAGGCTGATGATAATGGTCAAGAGCCAGTCAGTGGAATCCAAATAAGCTGAGCTTCTGCTTGACAGTCGAACGCTGCACTAGAGTTGTGGGATTTATTACCTACTTATGCTCTGCCCTGCGGCATAACTGTGTGCTGATGGTGCCAGAATTATCAAAATGGACGAAAAACCCCTATGTGTGCCAAAACCTATGGAAATCACGCTTTACAACACAAAAAAGATGACTGCCAAATCTACCATGCGTGTTGTCAGTGGTGGAACAGAGACCTCACTCCTGAAACATGTCATTGGGCTGTCCAACAAGTAAAAATGGAGCACAGATGAAAAGCAGTGCGTTACTGAAAGAAATCCAGAATCTTGTTTTCAAATCTTTTTCTTGGTTGCTGAAAATACAGAATGCCGGTCCAAAACACCATCAAACATCCAATATTCTTGCTGGCTGTTACAAGTCACTTCATTCACGAAATCATTATGAACATACAAGGTCCAGAAAAGCTGGATTTGTCATCAAACATTCACAGCAGAAATGTGCCTGCCTCTGAAATCTGTCAAAATCCGGGCGCAGTACCAGCGGCCGTCTGTATGACAGCTGTCAGTAGCTTGAATCATAAGAACTAAACTTGTGCAACTGAAATCTAATGTCTGAAAACTAAGTGACCTGTTATTGAGAGTAACCTAAGTTGTAACTATTTAAATCCCATGGTTTAGAAGCTGGAATAAGTGTTCTAGCTGCTTGTTTGAAAATTGCAAGTTTGTTTTAAACCAAGAAAAAAATGTAACAAAATGACATTGAATTTAAGCTGGACTCAAAAACAATCAAACCAGTCCACAGCTTCCCCCCACAAAGGCCAGGCACCTCCCTTCTGCTCACTCCACCAGGAAATCACACCTCTGTGGTGATTAGATCAGGGGAGGAGATCTTGGTCAGCAGGGGAAGAGGGCAATGGACTGCCTCTGGCTGAAAGGATATGCAGAGTGTGAAGAGTCATAAACGGCCTCTCCCAGAAGGAAGGGGGCAGAGATTGCTTCTGAGCTGCCAGAAGGAGAAGGAGGCAGGGACAAACCACCATTTGCTGTTTAACAAAGGCAAAAGTACATTTTTAAAAAGACTGATAAATTACTGTGTAAAATTGTGAATAATATGTCAACAACAGATTTGTTAATGTGATTTCTGGATGCACAGTTTAAGAGATGCCAGAACTCTGTGAGATGTTCTGGGAAGTAGTAGCGGAAAAGATGGTTTTACACCAAATGTATTTATGCCAAAAGCACGAAACATTATACTCTTATGCCCATATGCAATGCACACATTTATACAAAATTTTGGATAAACTAGATATTGTATTCTGGCCAAGAAGGGCAAAATTCTGTCAAAAGCAGACACAAGATCCGGCAGCGATGAGGTTTGGAAGAGTATCTGCCACACAAAATATGTGATCTATATATGTTGTTGTTATAAAGATTGTACAGATGTAAATATGTATTGTACCAAAAGTAGATTTTATGTTCAAAGGAACAAGGGGAGGGTTCTCTGACTCATAAAACCCACATCATCATGGTGACCCTCTGTTTTCTTCTCCAATCAAGGGAGAGAACAGACTCTAGCCAATAGCCTGCATAAAGGGGCACGCTTAGGATAAACCAGCACACACCCCCTTTATCAAATGCATAAATTGAGACAGCTGAGGACTTAGAAAGACAGACACATTCACCCACTATCCTGATCCTGGCGAAGCACCCTGAAACAGAACCAGCCATATTCCTTGCTCCTGACTTCAGAAACTTGGCAAGCAGAAAGGCCCATTCCATTAATCGAACCATTTTCAACTAGGCCTTGAAATTCCAGAACCCCAGAAATCTAAGGGGAACAAAAGTGCTTTCATGCTAAAAAGAATCCTTACCAGAACCAAAAGATCCAATCCAGTTCAGCTGTGCTGTGAACAGAGAACTATTGCAGATCCGATCCAGTCCTGTGCCGAGCTGTGGCCAGAACCATTTCAGACCCAGTCCAATCTGGTGTGCCCAGCAGTCTGTCCCAGAACCAGAATTCCTGACCAGAATCCCTGAGGTTCCGTTTGAAACCCAGATAGTGAGTATCTATAGATAGGACTGTGTCACTAGCATATGTACTGTCCATAGTAATCCCTTATCCAAATCCATCCTATCTTGTCTTCAGAACCGGCATTGTTAGAAATCTTTTTGAATTGCCTGAACTCTCTATCTTATCCCTAATATCTTCCTTCTGTACTAGTATTGTTAAAAATATCTTTGCGCTGATATATTTCATCTGAAGAAGGCAAGCTCCACGACAGGCAGTCGCCCTGATCCAGTGGCTGTGCTCCCGTGTGGTATTTGCTTATTCATAGTCATCCCCTAGTATAAGAAATCCCATTTGTTTTTTGAAAGCGTTTCCCTGTTTTCCCTTTCTTGCGCCTATTTCAGAAAATCAACCTCCACTAAATCGTCCATAACTTTCTCAGTTTTCATGCTAGAAACGAGATTTCAACTTCTGCTTGTAGCTCACATCCACAGCTTTCCATAGAACCATATTCCCCGCAATCGCGATTACCGCGCACAGACAAGTTTGCCATGAATTTTGTTTTAGGAAATTTCTATCACGTGTAAAACAGCTTTTCATTGCACCCGACCTCAGTTTTAAGTTTTCGCATTGCTTATTAGTGCCAAATCATTGCTAGTGTTTGTCTGCAACTACCTAAAGCGTCTCCCATTAGAATTTAAATCATTTCAGCAATTTAAGCCATATTTAATGTTTTACCCAATCCATTCTCAGGTAACTTTAAAACCATTTTGACAGTTTGCCAATCAATTCTGTTTCTCTCTCGTGTTGCTGGGAGGAAATTGGGATTGATATTTTGTTGGAAGTCTGCATTCCTGAATACCTGCTCTTTCTCCTTCTATCTCTTTATATTGCATATTGGGGGGTTGAGGGGTGCGCAGGGGGAAATAGTAACCACATTATTTTTGATTGAACACACACGCAAAAGTATTAATTCTGTGCTGCATTGTTTTTGCTCATCATTACTCCTTGTGATTAAAGAGATTGCTTAGTGTTGCATCACCCCGTTGGTGATTATTGTATAACCATTAAACATAGTGTGATTATATTGTCAACTACATAAATAAATATTTTAATTTTGTAAACCAGCCTGATTCCTGGTTCAGTGTGACCGGGGGGGTTCCAAGAGAGGGGCGTGATATAAGTGGTACAGCATTCAGAATAAAAGAACTTTTAGACACAAATAAATAAATAAGGATTTCAGTTGTGCATTAGACGCTAGGCGTTGACTTAGGTGAAGTGCCGGATTGAAATCAATTACAGATTGGGGGCTCGTCATGAGATCCTGAATTAGATATACCACTTGTGAAAGTCTAATACAGCGTGCTAACTGACGGGGTACATAAACCCTGTTGGACGACCACACTGTGCTACACTATGAAAACACCCTTCAATAGAAAAACTCTAAGGGTGGCCTGTTTTGAAAAATAAAATAACTCCTGTAAGTCAGAAAGGAAATTAATATTTCCTGAATGGCGACCCCAGTAGAAATTAATATAGCAAAAGAGCACCTACTGCACAAATTATTTGTCAGGGGTGAATGGACAGAGCAGGATCAGAATGTTTGGCTGCAGGAAATCAAAGAACAAGCCACTGCCACAGGATTAGATAAATGGCAGGATCAGGGTCCATTACACATGGCACTTAGTGAATTGTACATGGTCCCTAAGGTAAAAGAAGAGCAAAGTAAAATTGCCAAAATAGCGGCATATCTGTACCTCCACATTGGAGCAATACAGGAAAAATATGCCGAAAACCTAGACCTGGCAAACAGGCAAGTACAATCATTAGAAAAAACCCAAACTGATTTGGACTCTGCAGAGCAAAGGCTACAAAAGAGCCAAGAATCAGAAACTTAAACCAGACAGTACCTGATAAAAGTAAAAGGAGATCTGGATATCCTGCAGCAAGAGAAGGTAGAACAGGATACCAAAGTAATGGCGCTGCAAAAAGAGTGCCAAGAAAGTTTGGACTCCCTACTACGGAGCCAACAAAAGCTGGAGCAGCAATTGAACTATAATAGAGTCTGTGCAGAGCAGATAGTCACCCTGCAAAATCGCCTAGAATCCTTAAAAGAGGAAAATAATAAATGAATCCTGAAAGACCTTGACTCCCAAACTGAATTTGATGAAGAGCGCCAGAAAGCTGGTGCACTCCAAAAACAAAGGGACGACCTGGCTGCACAGAGGGGTACTCTAATTCAGGAAAGGGACACCTTAGGCCAGGAGGTCAGTTATTTAAAAATCAAGATGGGAGTAAATCACCTGGCCCTTCAGGGACTGGGTGAGCTCCAAAAAGACTACAAAAAACTGTTAGAGAACACTAGGAGGGTGGAAGATGCTCTAGCAAAGAATGGCCAGGCCAGTAAGGACAGGACTCAGGAGGTAACCCTCCTGCAGCAAAAATTGGCCAAATACTCCAAAATTACACAGGAAGCACAGAGAGACAATGAGGCTCTCTGTGAGAAAAATGACAGGCTCCATAGATAGGTAGCTATGCAGGAATAGAGACTAGTAAGGCCTTGCTAGAAGAACAAAAGGGTCAGGTTCTTGCATATCAACAGGGAGTAGGGGCTGAGAGAGATGAGTTCCACTGGGAGAGGGAAACACCTGAGCGTAACCTCAGGAACCCTGGCACCAGAGACTTTCATCTCTTCAACTCCATGGACTCTGCCACACCCATGTCCACTGGCTCACATGAGCCAAGGACCATGGGGATGGTAGAGTTCAACCCAAGGGGAAATATGGGGCCACTAGGTCAGCGCCTCCCTGAAATCGATGGGCGGGCATCTATGTATGGGTTCCCAAGTGCTAGGGCTATCTTCTCTGATCAGGGAGACTCCAATGAGGCAATGAGGGGAGGATCAGAGAAATGGATCCTCAGAAATATCACTTGTCCTGAGATCAGACGGTAAAATTCAGTGGGGAATTCCAGGAGGGTAGGCCCACTAAGAGTATATTAAAAACCTCTTCCCAGCTAGGACAGTGGGGGAGGAGGTACTCAGCCAATCCTGGGAGCAAGGAATAGTCAGAAGACTCTTCTGAGCACCACAGGACCCAAGGAACTAGGCCCCCACATTCTGCCAGCCATTCCCAAGCTCGCAGAATCCGGGAGACCCTAGAAGACCAGACAGCCACCTCTGGTAGCAGTGCCTCTGAGTCAGAGGATGAGTGGACCAGGGTGACCCGAACTAAAAAAGCCAACAAAGTCAAAAGGGCCTTGCTCAAGGATCCCCTGAAACAAATAAAAGCCATTAGGAGCGTCATTACGCCCTATCACAAGAATGCTAAATACTCGGTTCGGGAGCACCTTGAGCTATTTGAACAGATGATGGACACTCTCCATCTGAAGGACAGCAAAGCTGTATTCAGTATGTGAAGTGGACATTTTCTCCTGAGTACTCCAGCTTCTTTGCGGGGCTGGAGGATCAGAATCATTCCAGATGGTCCACCTATAGGGCGGCCATCCTGAAACATTTTTCCGTTCACAGGAATCCTCAAGAGGCTCGCAAGGCAGCCTATAACTTACAATGTGGGGAAGACCAGGCTCCCCAAGAATTTGTTCAGGAGTTGAAACGCGCCTTTGCGCAGACTACTAGAAGGGTGTGCACTGACAGCAAAGAATTTGTAAACACTTTCTTTCATGCTCTCCCCAAGTATATTATGACCCAGCTAGTGAGGGACTTTCATGAGAAAAGATCACTAGACTGGGTCATTGAACAAGCAACGCACATCTATGAGGTACAGAAGCCGTTGGAAAACAAAAATAGTCCCAAAAGCCCCAAAACAACCAACACCCCTGCTGCTGCTAAAGTGGTGGAGGTGAAGGTTGCCCCATTTCAGATTTAGAAATGGGGCAGCCTAAAAACCTTCCCGCACAGAATCCAAACAACCCCAAACCCAGAAGGCCCTTGGGCCAATCACAAACAGGGAGCCAGGGAGGTAACCGCACACATGGGACCCCTTACTCCCCTGGCTACATCAGCCCACGCTACAGGGGGAATAGACCCATCCTGGGTTATGTTTGGACTCCTCCAGCCCAAGGGGGGGGTCCAACCAGACAGCAGGAAACCCACGGAACTTCCCTCCTCACTTTCCCCAGGAGGGCAGTAATACCCCAAATACCGGACAAAATTTCTTTCCTTGGGACCAGCCAAATTTCACCCCCCAAAACAATCCATCCTTCTTTCCCCACTTTCCTGAGCCCAGACAGCCCAATCCGGGAGAGGGGAGGCCAAGGGTGTACGGGTACCCAAAATTCCCTAACCCAGGGTATTTTGTGAGAAGGGATAGCTACCGTTCCCGCGATCAGCCCAGGGGAGACATGAGGACCCCGTACCAGCCAGAGCGGGTGTGCCAACTAGAGCGCCAGGTCCAGAACATGGCACAGGATCTGGGCCGCATGCTGAGGGCTCAACAGAACCCCCAGATGAGCATGGTGGCTCAGAATGCCTCAAATCCAGGATATGGCACTCCAGAGCAATGACGGGGGAAGAACCCCGACAACCCGCTGGTTCCCAGGGAGGTGGCACAAGGGGAAGTGGGTGTAACGCCTTGGAGGAAGCTTCCTTCCCCACTTGTGAAAAGCCCCTGGAAACCCAGGAACCGGAACCAAAATCTCCTGCCCCCGAAAGTCTGCCACCCAAGGAGCAGAGAGGGGGTAGGAGAAATAAAGAGCTCATAAAGACCCATTTTGAGGAGGAGGTACAAGTCTTTCAGTTTGAAGGAAAGGGATCCCCAGAGGATCCTTGGAAAAGGATCTTCTCCTTCAGGGATGGGGGAATTCCTCCCAAAGAAAAATGGGTCCCAAAGGATCCAAATCCAGACTGGGTATATAAGTGGGGACCGGGTTAGAACCGCCCATCATCAGTACCCAGAATGACCAGCACGGAAATCCGTTTGTTCAAATTCATCCTGGTGCCTGCCTCCAAAAGGGGGGGGGGAGCAGCCCAGAATCAGAACCAGGGGAACCCAAAACTTCCCCCATATCTAGCTTTCACCTTTTTCTTGCAGATTCCCAAGAGCCCAAACAGAATCCTGCCCAAATCACTTCTCTGTCAGTATCCAAAACCAAGAAATTCACTCACCAGTTGTCCAAAAATGTGCATTATCTTTGCCCCCTTGAGGAAAAGGAGGGAAGATTCTATGCCCCGGTCCAAATACAGGGGCAGTGTACAATTTTGGCACTGGTAGACACTGGATCCCAAGCTACTCTTCTGTCAAAAAGGGCCTTTGATCAACTGAATTCGGGAAGGGGGGAGAAATACCAAATTCTTGTCACCCATCTTCCTGGACAACTTCTGAACTTCGACGGGAAGACAAACGGGCCCATACTTCCCTATGGCCTCTTACCTACATTGACCAAGGGCTGGCCCAGATCCAGGGGTCAAAGGTACTCACTGCCATTGACCTGACCAATGGGTACTGGACTGTACCTGTCAGTAGGGAGGACCAATACAAGCTGGCCTTTACCTTCGGGGGGCAGCAGTACACATGGACCTGAACTCCCTTCGGATACATCAACTCCGGCAATGAATTAAAAGATTTTCTACACAAGGCCATGCCCGACCTGGGTGAAAGGTGGTAACCTGGCCTTTGTAGATGATGTTCTAGTCAAAAGCTCAACTGTGGAGGAACACATAGCGGAGATCCGTTATGTTCTGACACAGTTGAGGGCTGCCGGAGCAAAACTGTCCTTTCAAAAGGCACAGTGGTGTAGAACCCAAGTCAATTTCTTGGGGCATGAGATAACTCCTCAGGGTCTCTGTCCACAGGAAAAGAAAGTGGAAGCACTCCAGAAATAAAAAGACCCCACAACTCTGTGGGAACTAAGGAGCCTCCTTGGACTAACTAATTACAGCAGAAAGTTAATTGAGGACTACACAGAGATCGCAAGACCCCTGATCCATCTTTTGAAGGGGGGGGGGGGCGGTCAAGTGGGAGTGGGCTCCAGAACAAGCCAAGGCAGTAAGACAACTCAAAAGAAGCCTCTCACAAGCGCCTTGCCTAGCTTACCCTGTCAAAAACAAGGAGTTCTTCTTGGAGACAGGGTTCTCAAATACATGCTTGACTGCAGTATTCTATCAAAAGCATGACAAGGTCAATAAATGAATCTCCTATGCGGGTAAAACTTTATCCTCTGTGGAGGAAAAATTCAATGATTGTGAGAAGGCACTCCTGGCAACGGTGTGGGAATTGAAGAATTACCGCCCGTTTATCCAGGGGGAACACATCATTGTGGAGACTCCACACCAGCCTCTGCAATATCTCCAAAGTGACAGAATCTGGCCCGGAAATGTGAGTAATTCCCAAATTACTTCCTGGATTCTGTCAATGCAAGGCTTTTGCCAGAGTGCACACAATAATGGAGGAGAGTACTCGACACTCTGCCCCGAACCACAGAAGCCGAATGAATCGACCCTCTACCCGTGGTTGGCACAGGCGCCTGATTTGAGTACACAGGAAACCACGTGGCAGCCAATGGGGGGAAGAGGGGTTAGGGAGAGGTTGTGGATAGGTGTGAAGAAGTTAAGGAAAACTGGGTAGAGGTTTAGGGAACACCTAACTAAGTTGGATAGGAAGAGGGGAAGCACCAGGGAAAAACCCTACTTAACTCTAACCTGCATACATAGTAATCTGACTCTTGCTGTAACCTGCACAATCCTGACCCAGCCCTAAACAGATCTCAACACACCTTGATATGTGTGCTCATGTAGCAGACATACACATAGCGAAAAGCAAAATGAACACATAACAATGGAGTTCTTTCCATGAATGAAAAAAAAGAACACATGGCCCATTGGGCACGTAGAAGCAACACAAAACACATATCACAATATTATGACCCCCTCATGACTGGTGAACATTGTAGGGGTTCTTAAACCCTGTCCGGTTGCAGACACCTTTGTAACACACTTTTCCCCCTCTCCGTGCCTGTTGGTGAAATCACCCTACTATTCTCACACACTGTAACCCTTTAACAGTATAATGTTTGTTTGCTTGTAGCTTTTTGCAAATCAAATGGAGCCCAAATCATGGTCCTGTCCGTAATTACAGTAAACAAGTTTTGTCAGCGTTCATATGGGCAAAGAAAACACAGAGCGCACTTATCTGAGCTCCGAGATGCCCCACAGGACCTCTCGGAAGAAACGTAGATCGCCGTACACTGCCTGCCGGTGACAGCATGCCCCTCCTCGCACCCAGCGTATCACACGGGGAACAATATTTAGCAGCCGTTAGCAGCCGTCCATTCTGGCAGGATTCCTTCCGGGTCCCGTTCTCGTTTCTCCGCTCGCACTGCACCCAAAACGAAAATAAGCCACACCTGTGTGTGCACCGTTGCCTATTTTATGCTGCCTCTAATCAATGTCAGCTGGCAACGTGCATGCAAAGAACTACAGCCTTTCCCACAGCATGATGGGATTTGTAGTCTTGTTTCCTCTGCCGGCACTCAGGCTATACAGGGAGCCTTTTAATGCCCTTACTCCTAACAGCTTTCCTGTGGAGGTCAGATATGGCCAAAACAAGAAGAGTCCCCTCGTGCAAGGTCTGGCTGACTTGCACGATTGTGCCAGAGAAAACGGTCTCGAGGACGAAAGTCTTAAAATCAAGGACAACATGGAGGCATACCTTAATTCCCCACACAAAGTCTATGAAGAAGACCAGTGTGAGGGAATGCCCACCGTCTGTGTGGATGGGTGCTCCTACCATGTTGACAACAATGGGGAAAAAGAGCTTGTGGCCGGCGTAGGGAATGCATGGGTGAATGATGCCCCAGACCCCTCTGCTGGGTACTAAATTGGTCCCCCAAGTAGTCAAGTGGCAGAGTTGATGGCTGTGCATCAAGCCATCCTCACTGCTGTCCAACTCCACGAACCGGTCATAATCACAGATTCGGATTATGTACAGAACGGGTTTGTGGAGCACCTGGTTAATTGGAAAACCAGAGGCATGCTATGTGCCAATAACAAACCATTGAAACATGGAAAATTAATCCAAAATATTGATGATCTGGTCACCTCGAACGGGATGACCTTCTACTGGAAACAGATCAAGGGTCATTCTAAAGTAGAGGGACCAGACAAAACTGGGAATGACCTCGCTGATCAGCTGGCCAAAACCGGAGCCATCCAAGGGGATCTACTTGAGATCGAGTCCCTGTTGGGGGAAATCCAGGTCACTGCTATCACTAGGTCCCATACAAATGCTTACAATGAACTCTCAACTGCACAATGGATTAAGGAGACCCCAGATGCTGATTTGATTACGGCTCAAAAAGGGGATCCAATAATTGGTAAGTTTTTCAACACATTGAGGACCCTGAGAACTTTCCCCTGACGGATACCGATTACATAGGGAAAGAGGACCTCAGAGTGTTGATGAAATGTCCAAACATGGTGCGAATCCAAGACGGTTTGTTAGTGAGGAGATCCATAGCTGGCCATGATCAGTGGGTGGTCCCCACCTCATTCCGAAGCCTGATGCTAAGTCACCCCATGATGCGGCCACAGCCAGTCATCGGGGGTTTCATACGACAATGGAAATCTTGAGAGAGGTTGCATACTGGCCACACATGGGGCAGGACCTCAACCAATACTTGAAGGGGTGTCTTGTGTGTGCATAATTTCAGCCAACATCACTCACACACGATGCTTCCCTCCGAAAGAGGGGGATGACACTGCCTTGGTCAGATTTACAAGTTGATTTTATCGGGCCCGTGATTCGCTCCTCTAGGGGGAACAAGTACATGTTGACTGTAACATGCTTGTTCACTAAATGGGTGGATTGTCTCCTGGCCCCAAACTGCAAGGCAGAAACAGCAGCTGCCCTGATGATCAATCACATTTTCTCGCGTTTTGGACTACGCCAAAGGATTGAGTCAGACCAAGGTAGCCACTTCACTAGCGAAGTGATGACAAAGATGAGGGAGATACTTGGGGTCAAAAGGAGACTACACATTGCCTACCGGCTAGCCTCCAGTGGTGCAGTTGAGAGATACAACAAGACAATTGTGAGTATATTAAAAATGTTTGTGGCAAATTCTGGGCCAAGTTGCGACATTCGATTACCTCTTGTCCTCATGGCCATCAGATCTACCCCTTCTTCTGCAACTAAAATGTCACCATTTGAGCTGATGACTGGATGAAGGATGGTGCTTCCCCAGCATCTGCTCTACAGAACCCAAGAGCAGACCTTGATAAATGCCGCCACAACTCATGAGTATGTTGAGAATCTGAGAAAACACCTTCAACAAGCTTTTGCCTATGCTCAGCGGAATCTAGAAAGATCTGCAGATAGTATGAAGACCCACTATGACCTTAAAACTACTAGAAAAGAATACCAAGTAGGAGACCGGGTATACTTGTACAGTTTCTAAAGGAACCAGGCCAAACAGTGCAAATTTCTTCCTAGCTGGCCGGGTCCTTTTGAAATTGTAGACAGAATCTCACCAGTCGCCTACACAATCCGTATCCCCAAAGGCAGTTTGGCAGAAGGGGAAGATAAGTGGGTCCACATCAACCAGCTGAAGTGTTGCCATCCTAGGCATACTCTCCAGCAACTAGAGGAGCCATCTGGAAACCCAGAGGGGGACATTCCGGATCCCTAGAAAATTACAACTATTAAAAACCATTCAACCTGTTAAAATCAATAGTAATTACAGGCAGGAAAGATTGTCAATTGTATGTCCAATGTATGCATCTGCCCCACTACATAAATAGTGGTGTGGAAACGTCCACAAACATGCTCTGTTTTGTCTTATAGCACTGAAACCAAGGATTCCAAGCACCAAGGAGCACCACTCAGGGACCGGGAAGGAAAGACCCAAGGGGCCTGGGGTATCGCTCCATACTCCCACCTGGAACCGGCGAGGAGAACCTGTCGATCCAGCACTGATGGGAGAAGCAGACACATTTTTCCACTTGGACCAAAAAGAAAGAATGACATCCCAATCTCCCGACTTCCCCTTGATGGGCAGTCAAATTCAAGTCGTGAGGGGGGGCTTTGTGGGATGTATTACCCACTTATGCTCTGCCCTCCGGCATCACTGTGTGCTGATGGTGCCAGAATTATCAAAATGGCCGCAAAAAACCTATGGAAATCGTGCTTTACAACACGAAAAGATGGCTGCCAAATCTACCATGCGTGTTGTCAGTGGTGGAACGGAGACCTCACTCCCGAAACATGTCATTGGGCTGTCCAACAAGTAAAAATGGAGCACAGATGAAAAGCAGTGCTTTACTGAAACAAATCCAGAATCTTGTTTTCAAATCTTTTTCTTGGTTGCTGAAAATACAGAATGCCGGTCCAAAACACCATAAAACATCCAATATTCTTGCTGGGTGTTACAAGTCACTTCATTCAAGAAATCATTATGAACATACAAGGTCCAGAAAAGCTGGATTTGTCATGAAACATTCACAACAGAAATGTGCCTGCCTGTGAAATCTGTCAAAATCCAGGTGCAGGTCCAGCGCCGGCCTGTATGACAGCTGTCAGTATCTTGAATCATAAGAACTAAACTTGTGCAACTGAAAGCTAATGTCTGAAAACTAAGTGACCTGTTATTGAGAGTAACCTAGGTTGTAACTATTTAAATCCTGTGGTCTAGAACCTGGAATAAGTGTTCTAGCTGCTTGTTTGAACATTTCAAGTTTGTTTTAAACCAAGAATAAAATGTACCAAAATGACATTGAATTTAAGCTGGACTGAAAAACAATCAAACCAGTCCACAGCTTCCCCCCACAAAGATCAGGCACCTCCCTTCTGCTCACTCCACCAGGAAATCACACCTCTGTGAGGATTAGATCAGGGGAGGAGATCTTCGGCTGCAGTGGAAGAGGACAATGGACTGCCTCTGGCTGAAAGAATACGCAGAGTGTGAAGAGTCATAAACAGCCTCTCCCAGAAGGAAGGGGGCAGAGATTGCTTCTGAGCTGCCAGAAGGAGGAGGAGGCGGGGACAAACCACCATTTGCTGTTTAACAAAGGCAAAAGTACATATTTAATAAGACTGATAAATTACTGTGTAAAATTTAGAAAAATATGTCAAAAACAGATTCGTTAATGTGATTTCTGGATGCACGGTATAAGAGATGCCAGAACTCTGTGAGATGTTCTGGGAAGTAGCGGAAAAGATGGTTTTACACCAAATGTATTTATACCAAAAGCACAAAACTTTATACTCTTATGACCATATGCAATGCACACATTTGTACAACATTTTGGATAAACTAGATATTGTGTTCCGGCCAAAAAGGACAACATTCTGTCAAAAGCAGACACAAGATCTAACAGCAATGAGGTTTGGAAGAGTATCTGCCACACAAAATATGTGATCTATATATGTTGTTGTTATAAAGATTGTACACATGTAAATATGTATTGTACCAAAAGTAGATTTTATGTTCAAAGGAACAAGGGGAGGGTTCTCTGACCCATAAAACCCACATCATTATGGTGACACCCTGTTTTCTTCTCCAATCAAGGGAGAGAAGAGACTCTAGCCAATATCCTGCCTAAAGGGGCGCGCTTAGGATAAACCAGCACACACCCCCTTTATCAAATGCATAAAAAGAGACAGCTGAGGACTTAGAAAGACAGACAGATTCACCCACTTTCCTGGTCCTGGCGAAGCACCCTGAAGCAGAACCATCCATATTCCTTGCTCCTGACTTCAGAATCTTGGCAAGCAGAAAGGCCCATTCGATTAGTTGAACCATTTTCAACTAGGCCTTGAAATTCCAGAACCCCAGAAATCTAAGGGGAACAAATGAAACAGCCGGGCTGTGCTACAACTGCTTTCCTGCTAAAAAGAATCCTTACCAGAACCAAAAGATCCAATCCATTATTATTATTATTATTATCTTTATTGTTTTTGGTTTATGCAAACCTTTACAAAATAAATTCTTTTCATAATACAATCAAATAGTAGAAAAAGTTTACGTAAAGATACATCATAAAAAAGAGGAAAATCCAATAGACTATACTACACTTTTTAAAAGACATTTGTCTAATACAAAACCGAACCAACAATACATAAGACAGCTAAAAACGGATAATTCATATAAAACACTTTAAGTCTAATACTTCTCTATATACATAATTATTGCTAATTAACAACATTTATTAATAGACTATTGTTTCAACTCATTGTTTCTTAAAAACCTCCTGAGTATTTAGACATTTAAATGGTTTTCATGTTAATTCACAAATAATTCTCAAAAATTCATTAATACGTATTTTTAAAACCGTTGAGTTACCATGAAGCATTTCAAACCACAAGTTGCATCTATTTACATTTGATGTATCATGGACAAACATTGCAAAGTATTCTATTCTTTGTTTCAGTAAGGCAGGACAAACCAACAGCAAATGCATTAGTGATTCGTTAACCCTAGTACCAGCACAATGTCTGCAGAATTTCTTTGTCTCATTCCTGCACCTTATATTCTGGATTTCATGAGTATTTAAAACATTAAAACGAAATCTCATGAATTGGTTTCTGTATTCTCTGGATGGATATTTTTCTAGATATTTCTCAGGACAAGATTTCCATTTCCAGAATGAAATAGCTTGTAAATATATCGGGGAGTTTAGGATTATCACATTATTCTCCAACCAGTCAGAGGCTTTTAATAATTCTTTAACTTTAAGAGGATTCCTCTTTAGGTTTTCTATTGTAAGGCCTAAATCGCTTAGAATTTTCACACAGTCTTTTTTTAACTCACAAATGAAAACTCCAGTCAAATCTACACCCATGAAGTAGTACAGTGTATTATCTTCGGACATCATGTACTTACGTAATAAAGATAATTTTTTCCAATGTACTGTACACTTTAAGGAGGACAAACCTAACTCATAACGGAAGAGTTCCATAGGCAAACATTTCGGTAGATATCTTAAGACCCTTCGCCATACTTGTGCTTCGACTGTTTTCAAATAAGCTACCAGTTCTTCAGAGTAGAACTCAAGACCATATGTCAATCGAGGGATAGCTTTAGACCGATAAAACATAATACAGGGCATCATTGTAAACCTGCCATATCTTCTCTCCACAGCTAATATCTGGTTGGCAACAGCAGAGGCTTTTATGCCAAGATGTCTTTTTATAAACCCCATCGAATCAGGAGATGTGTATATATAACCTAGGTATTTTAGCATTGATTTGTTTTTTAATTTTAGACCACCACACATAATTGAAAAAGAGTCCTGTTTTATATTTTTCGCACCAGTGTAGAAAATTATTGTTTTATTAGGGTTTATCAGTAGCTTTCTATCCAAAATAATTTCTCAAATGCTACAATCAACCTTTGCAAACCCACCTTAGTCCCATCAAACAACAAAAAGTCATCCGCATAAGCCAACCAGTTTATTCTTATTTTGCCTAATTTAGGTGAGACTAAACCGCTATCATCTAAAAAGCTCCCTGCTTTTGAGACGTAAAGATTGAACAGTGTTGCTGCCAGTCTGCAGCCTTGTTTTAGACCATTATGGGTAGAAATTTGATCAGATAGTAGGCCACTGTTGTTGAGTCTCACTCTAAGCACAGTATTCGAGTAAAGGGCTATTATAACATCTAACAGATTTTTTTCAATGCCGAGATCAAGTAAGGTTGTCCATAGTGTTTTCCTATCTACCATGTCGAAAGCCATGGATAAGTCCATGGAAGCTAAGTATAATGACGGCTTGTCTTTTATTTTAGCCGTACTCAACAGATTAGCAACTATTGATCCACCCAAGTCTGTACCCATCCCCTCTCTGAAACCTATTTGTTTTATATCTAATATGTTCTTATTTTTTATCCATAGATTCAACTCATCCAAAACAATTGCTGCAAAAATCTTAGATTCTACATCTGATAACATGATTGGCCGATAATTCAAGGGACTTAAGCGGTTACCCTTTTTGTGTATCAATATAACATATGACAACTTCCAGGATTTAGGAATTTTCCTCTCGTATATAATGGAACTAAACATACAGTTCAATAAACCTGCCCATAGTTTTACATTATTTTTCAGTGTAATGTAAGAAAGATTGTTAGGACCGGGGGTGCATGTAGATTTGACTTTATTTATGTGCCTAGAGATGTTATTTAGTGATATGTTCAGTGACCATGACCGGTCATTAATATATTGGATTGAAAATTGGGTATCTGATTGTTGGTACAACTTCTCAAAGTGGTCTACCCAGATATGCCCAGCAATTGGATTTGTTGTCAGTTGTTGCTGAGACACTTCAGTACCATTGATTATAGACCATATATCCCTAGAATCGCCATAATCTAAGGCATTAATCATCGCTTCCCCATCCTTTTGTGCCATATTTGCTCTGTGAGACAGTAGCCAGTTTTTATATTTCTGCTTGATCTGTTTTGTTTTGCAGATCCGATCTGTCTGATTTGGTGTTACCTTTTTTAATATACGTAGTTCTTTTCTTAACAAAGCCTTCCTATTTCGAACTTCAATATCAAATACATGTAGACATTTGGTGTTGGATATTTGTGAAGTTGGTTTTATGATATTGCCTTTTACCAGCATGTGTGCTACATATATTTTGAAACAGTCTCCTGAATAAGTTGCATATTTCCACTCAATTGACGAAGATAAGTAATCATGTAACATCAAGGTGTTTAACTTGGTTATATTTACAGGGGTCCATTTTACCTTAGTACCAGCAACATTAACTTTAATGTTCCCCATATTTTGTACTACATCTATATTTGCCTTCCTCCAAGGTAAAACTGTTGATAACATTGCATGGTCACTTTCCAGCAGACAAGTCACCTTTAATGAACAAAAGTAGTTTTGAAAATTATTGCTTACAAAGATGTAATCCAATATGGAACTAAGGCCCCGTGCTTGCCATGTTGGAGTGGTATTAAACAGAGGATGCATTCCCCAACTATACATGAAAACCACCCACATACTACCTCTGTACACTTTGTTACGGGCCCCCAAAGCCTCCAAATCAGTGGATGCGAGAATCCAGGTTGCATCTTCATAATCCATGCTGCAATCTGCATTCAGATCTCCTGCAAGCAGCAAGGCACTACCCATGTATGAATCCAGCCTGTCATGTAGTATTTGATTAAGCATTGCAAATAGCTTTAGGAGCTCTGTATTTGCGTGTGAGGCGGAGTTCCAGTATACATTTAACAACATTATGAAGACATTGCCTTTATCTGTAGCTAGACTAAAAGTTCCAACAATTGCACAATCCATGACCTGCTGTTCAGAAACCATCTTTATATTAGTCTCTGAACGATACGCCAATATAAGGCCACCACTAGGACGGCCGTGCAGACCTTTAGAAGCCTTCAAGTTAATTATACCATAACCATCCCATAATAAGTTACCTGTGGCCCAGGTCTCTTGCAACAAAACAAAGTCATAGCACGTTAACATTTCAACAATTTTTGCATTAGCAGTCAGATGTGAGCATCCCCTAGTATTCCATGATGCAAGGTTAAAAGCTGTATCTATGCACCAATCCATTTGTGCTGTGCTGTGACCAGAGAACCATTGCAGACCCGATCCAGTCCTGTGCCGAGCTGTGACCAGAACCATTGCAGACCCAGTCCAATCCATTGTGCCCAGCAGTCTGTTCCAGATACAGAATTCCTGACCAGAATCCCTGACCAGAATCCCTGAGGTTCAGTTTGAAACCCAGATAGTGAGTATCTATAGATAGGACTGTGTCACTAGCATATGTACTGTCCATAGTAATCCCTTATCCAAATCCATCCTATCTTGTCTTCAGAACCGGCATTGTTAGAAATCTTTTTGAATTGCCTGAACTCTCTATCTTATCCCTACTATATTCCTTCTGTACTAGTATTGTTAAAAATATCTTTGCGCTGATATATTTCATCTGAAGAAGGCAAGCTCCTCGGCAGTCAATCGCCCTGATCCAGTGGCTGTTCTCTCGTGTGGTATTAGCTTCTTCATAGTCATCCCCTAGTATAAGAAATCCCATTTGTTTTTTAAAAGCATTTCCCTGTTTTCCCTTACTTGCGCCTATTTCAGAAAAATGACCTCCACTAAAATGTCCAAAACTATCTCCTCAATTTTCATGCTACAACTTCTGCTTGTAGCTCACATCCACAGCTTTCCATAGAACCAAACACTGCATCTCAAATCCATATAGTTTTCCCTCAATCACGATTACTGCGCACGGAAAGGTTTGCCGCAAATTTTGTTTTAGGAAGTTTCAATCACGTGTAAAATAGCTTTTCATTGCACCCGACCTCCGTTTTAAGTTTTCGCATTGCTTATTAGTGTCAAATCATTGCTAGTGTTTGTCTGCAACTACCTAAAGCGTCTCCCATTAGAATTTAAACCATTTCAGCAATTTAAGCCATATTTAGTGTTTTACCCAATCCATTCTCAGGTAACTTTAAAACCATTTTGGCAGTTTGCCAATCAATTCTGTTTCTCTCTCGTGTTGCTGGAGGGAAATTGGGATTGATATTTTGGTGGAATTCTGCATTCCGGAATTCCTGCTCTCTCTCCTTCTATCTCTTTATATTGCATATTGGGGGGTTGAGGGGTGCGCAGGGGGAAATAGTAACCACATTACCATTTGATTGAACACACACACGCAAAAGTATTAATTCTGTGCTGCATTGTTTTTGCTCATTATTACTCCTTGTGATTAAAGAGATTGCTTATTGTTGCATCACCCCATTGGTGATTATTGTATATCCATTAAACATAGTGTAGTTATATTGTGAACTACATAAATAAATATTTTAACTTTGCAAACCAGCCTGATTCCTGGTTCAGTGTGACCGGGGGGCAGAGGGGTTCCAAGAGAGGGGCGTGATATAAGTGGTACATCGTTCAGAATAAAAGAACTTTTAGACACAAGGGCCACCCCTTCTGACAGCTTCCTGGATCAGCGTATCTACCCACGTGATGTTGTGGGTTATACTTGACACTGGACGAAAACCAGTTTGTGTTAGTTGCACTATATTGCATTTGTCAACCCAACTCTGTATAGAAGCCAACACGAATGTAGCAAACAATTTCCCTGTCATGTTGACGAGAGAGAGCAATCTATAATTTTCTGGTTGGTCTCTGTCCCCTTTTATTGTAGACAGGAAGCAATATGGCTTGATGCCATGTGTTGGGTACCACTCCATCTCCACAGACCTTGTTGAATAACATTTTGTGTGTCCAGGATCATACTCTTGGATTTGCCTTTAAAACAGATTGGAAAGGCTGTTGGGCCCAGGTGTTCCGGACCACTGAAGGTGAGCGATTGTGGTATAGATATCCTCAGTATCAATGCTTAATGGCCAGTGTTCTCAGCCCTTATGCACTCGCTTCACAGTGGTTAATACAAATTTCGACTTTATATAGTCAGTCTATTTTTCTGCAGGAACTGGTTTGACTATTTGTCGCTGTCTGCCCAATTTGGCCTTAGAACAAAGTTGCCAAAAAGAATGTGAATCGTTACTACATAAGGCAACAAACATTTGTTGCCACTGAGAGTTCTTGTGGGAGAATCTCCTTCTGTTAAACCACTTCCTATATCCACAGTTGAACCTCTTGATCCTTGCCTTCACTTCCCACTGGTGACCACTAGCCTGTTTTACTTTTCTGATGTCACTTTGCATTTGTCGTTATTTGCCCCTGGGATTTTAACATCAAAAGCAAGCTTATGTTTAAAATTATGTATGTTCAAATGCCTTGGGCCGAGGGACCCAGTTTCAAATGCAAGTGACTTCAGTCGGTCTCCCATTTTGTGTACTCTGAGTGACGCAAACAATGGCAGCTCATAACTAAAAATCTGATAGGCTGACCTGGAGGCATTTTCAGTGTTCTATGGGATGCAGCCTATCCGGTTTCCAGCATGACTTATTTCAACCCCACCACCACCGACTGGTCTTCTATACAGGTCGCTCAAACCCAGTGTCAATGCTAGTATAGAGTGGTCACTATATTCTGTACCACATACGATAAGGGACTCAACTTTCTCTGCACAGGTGTTACTTGCGAAGAAATAGTCCAAGATGGGCAATTGTTTGTCCATTCGCCAGGTACACTGGCCCGGGATGTCGCCAGATGTACTTCCATGCCACCCATTTTCCCCTTTTCTTGGTCATCACACTAACAGGATTAACAAATCTGTAGGAGCCCCTCTTATCGGGGTCCCTGCAACAGCATTTAGATCACCTCCTATGAGAATGAAATCGTGTCCAACTGTAGTCAACCAGCCTGCACATTTGGAGTCAATACACTTGTGTATAGCTTCCAAGTTTGATAGAGCGGGGGACACATATACAATGACCAAAAGCATTGCAGTAGACCCAACCCCCCCAACTATCACCACCTCGATGGCCATAACATTTCCAGTACCAACAATCAATCTAGTACTCTGCACTGGTAGACATGACCTTATTCCAGTGATTAAGCTGCTGAAGGGGCGCCCACGTATGCCCTTTGCAGCCAATTCCTGGAGCAAGACATACCCCTCCATGTGTATTGTTTTGAGCCATGTTTCTTTCAAGAATATTATGTCCTATTCATGCACGAGTGGGAGAGAACGTTTAGGATCCAGGAAATGGCTATGGCCCCTGCTATTCCAGGACGCCAACTTCAGGGTTCATTTGGATTCTACTAGTTGACTTCCCAAGAATTTCTTAAACCATTCCCAGCCCAGTACATCGTCGGGTAGTGCTGCAGTTTTCAGCCTTGACCCGGAAGCACCATATGTTATAACGGCTCCACCACCTTTTGCAGCCTGCAGAGCCAGCTGCACATCATCTTGTTTCTTGGGGCACATGTGGGAGGAGCAATCCACCACATAGCCCACATTTAAAATAGGCACACGATGTGCTCTAATGAGGGCTGGGACTTCAGAAGTGACACAGAGTACACAAACACAATTTGCCCAATTTAGGTAAAAAATCGGAGGATAATACACGCAATGCAAGAACTTTTTCACATACGTTCAACAGGTCTGATCTATTGGTACGTTTGTCTGTAAAAGTCAAAAGCCCTCAGACAATCTTAAAAGATTTTGTGTCCAGAATAGGAACCTCACGTTCAGGGCTGTCGACCGTTAATAATAGGGGGCAGAGGGTGCTGGCATGCTGGGCCCAGATTGAAACTGGATTAACGGTAGACCAACTTGTGTAACTTGCCTGTGAAAAGACAGACAAGACAACCACTGATGATGATACTACTTAATTACTCGCCCCTAATTAGCTAGCTGGTTTAGGTACCAGCTGACTTTTGTAGTCTTTCTTTTGCGCGCAGCTTTCTTTTCTTTCCTATTATTGCGCTGCCCAGGTGATATAGTCATAGAGTTTACGTGTTCAGATATTGGTACTTTAGGCAACATAAGGGGATCTCCGTTGAAGATGGTGACGTTGAGAGTCTTTGCTCGCTTTGCAAGCCGTCTATCCTTTCTAGACATGTAGGTGGAAAGCTTTAACTGGTTTTCTTCTGTCGGATTGGTGTCTGCTTGAAGGGGGGCAGGCTGGTTGTGACGAGAGTAATCAATGTTTGCAGTGTTATTCCAATACTGGGTTACTATGGAATTACCTGGTGCTCCCCTGGCCTTGCAGTCGACGGTCGAGAGACTCAGTAACTCTGCCCTGTTTTTATACTTCATCCAAAATGACCCCCAGAGTCTTAAAATAATTTTTACTGCGAACTGCGCCATCCCGCGGGGGGGGGGTTTATTTGTGTCTGATGAGTCTGCATCTCCACAACTGCACAGCTATATTTTCACGACTATCTTCACCAGTGGAATTAAGAAACAGGTTGGGCGTGGCGGAAAGGCACTGATTCTTTTCAAGGAGGGGGGAAGGAGGGCCATAATGGGCAGATATTGGGGTTGCTTCTTTTTTTAAGTCCCAACTCCTGTTTTCGGCCGATGGTTCTACATTTACATTGCTGGCCACTGTTGCGCCTTGGAGGGAATAACATAGCGCCAGAAGAGAGTTGTTTTCCATGGGCCTCATTATGAGGTCGGCGGTTGCCACCTACCTCAAAACACTGAATCCGCCGACTGACTTCCCAGTGCCACCAGGACATTACAAGTCCCGCAGAACGGGAAGTCAGGCGGGGGATTCGGTAACTCCCCATTCCCCTGGAATGGGAACTCGGAAGCACTGGCACTCGTAGTGTGGCGGTGCGGAAACATCGGTGCCAGTGAGCCTACCGGCACCGTTGTTTCTGGACCACCACACTCAGAATGAGGCCCAATATCTCCAAAGTCCGAATTTGTACCATTTAAAATTTTGCCAACCGCTTTTTTGCCGTTTTCCACTGTTTTGGACGTGACCCCTTGGTCTGGGTGGAAGTAGTCAGTAATTTTCCCTGGGACGGAAAAGCATGTGTGTTTGACAATAGTCACTCCGTCATCTGACATAGGGGAAACACTGCCATGGTCGGGAGTCTCTTTCGATCAAATATCTGCACGTGTTGGAACTTTGCACACCCTTTCTGAGGTTATAGTTTCTTGATTTGTTTATGACCTGGCATTGTTCACACATTTATTTTGGGCTAATGGAAGGAAAAGTTTTATTGTTGCTAACAGATGAGGAGTTGGACATCGCCCACAGTACCACGCAACACTGCAGTGTAGAGCCACGGGACGTGTGTCCTGATTTAGCAGCCATCGCTAGTGTGACTCTGTGTGGTCGAAAGAGATCGAAAAATAGAAACGTCTGGGTGTTTGATGTTTAAAACAGATTAACTTAATTTTTTAAATTCAGGAACACTGTCCTCGATTCAGCAGTCTCAGAATACACCAGTACACAAAACACCGAAACAGTCAGCAACACACTTCACGCAAGGCGCTTTGCGCTCTCTCCTGGGTATTATAGGTTCCGCTGAGTTAAAGGGCCAGTGTCTGCAGTAGCAAGTCAGAGTGTCCAAGAAAAAATGTGTGGCCTTTAACACAGTGCAAAACACCGAAACACTCAGAAACACACTCTGCTATAGGATGATATCAGGGCCCGTTTATGCATTCCACACTTCCTGCAGCTTGAAAACAATTGATCCTTGGTCTTGAACTGGTAATGCACCTTGGACCAGTATTGGAAATAGGGTAGAGGGAGTGTTACTGTTTATAGCTTTCTTACATGTGACAACAAACATTACACAATAATGTGTAATCATCTCTGGAGGATAGCTCAGGGGCAACGTGCTCGCCTTGGAAGGTAGACGACATGGAGCAACACAGGTTCGATCCCCGGGTCCACGCTTAGAAACTCTGGGTATTAAGCATGTTCTAAATAACCTATCATCATCTCATTATGTTTTTAGTTTTCGTATTCCATGATTTACAACTGTAATAGGAAATATTATGGAATCAGTAGCTCCGTATACTTTGCCTCTTGATATATATGTTGCTGTGAAACTTTGGTATGACACTCCGTTCCAGAATTCCAGTATGCGTTTACATACATTGGTAGCCAGACACAGTGTATGTTAACAGCAGATGGCTATAGTTTTCTCGGTTACATTGTCATATTAATATGTATATGATATATATATGTGTTTAACCATCTTGGCATGTGATTAATCCGATGGAGTCCTCACTTCTCTTCCGCAGGTAGCTTCTCCTCATGTGGCCAGGGGACGGCAGCCACTACCTGATCCTGACCCTGAGGGTGGCTGTATGAGGCAGGATCAGATGTGGGGAGGCAGTCCTCGGGAGGGTGTCATGACTTCATTGGATGATGCTAGGTATTCCCCCAGTTCCTTAGGAGTATACCCCAGCCATTCCCCATACAGCTTGTTGTCTTATCTCCTCTCACCCTCCTAGGAAAAACATTGAGGACATTCTCTTTGACTCTGTACATTTGTGAAATGTGGATGGGCCTTTTAACACCATTAGAAATACTCTGCCAAACTTGAATTCAAATCTGTTAAAACCAAACTACCACTACCAGAAACCCAAAAGTACTTGGATGAAAAATGTGCACAGAGTAATGAGGATTACTGAGAACCCAAAGCACATGCTGCATTCTAGTGTTTGAAAAAGTCAATCCAAAGCCGGGAGATTTAAACCGGTGAAACAGCTGAGAAGGAGTCAAACTTGCTGGCTGGAGAACGCTACCTCTCTCCATGCGGAGCGAGATACCAGAGGGCGGCATCGTGTCCGTGGAGCAAAGAGGCTTTCCAGGATGTAGAAGGAAGGCAGACTGGATGTGGCCACATGCGGTGAGGATGCCAGAAGCAGACTGAGAGCTTCTGGGCGTACATGGTGCTGAAAAGCAGACGCCACTGAACCTAAGCCTGGAGAACCGTGAAACCGAAAGGTGGGAGCTGCGAGAAGCCGTGAAGCAGTACAGAGGCAGGAGAACAGGTAGAGAACCAGAATACACCAGCCAAAGCTGGGGAGCCCACCCAAGGGGCATGTCAGAAACCATGGAAAAGTACAAACAACATAATTAAGGCTAATAAGAAAGAACGAACAAGGGAAATACTTGCAAGAAGGCATAACAAAGTATGCAAAATAAGCTATCAAGTTTGTAAATGTATGTAATTACAACTGAGTGAGAAGCCCTGGCAGGATAGTACACTAGGCAAGTTAAGGAAGTGAAGCAAGTATAAAAGACTGACAAGTTTACTAGTGTGGACAGAGTACATATGAGAGAAAGCTATGGCAGGAGAATACACCAGACAAGTTAAGAGACACAGAAGTTTTCATGAGGAAAGGGCCTGACAGGAGAGTATACCAGGTGAATGTCATATTGCAAGTGTGTTCTAATCAGAAAGCCCTGGCAGGAAAGTATACCAAGCAGTATTAAGTTAATATGTGTATATTATACGGTATTACCCAAATTGTTTGTTTACAATTGTTCGAATGAACAATTGACCGAATTTAAAGGGTCACAATTGACCTTTTCACAATTGACCGTATATATATATATATATATATATATATATGGGGTTTTGGGCGGATTTGGGTTGGATGGGGGGTTGCGGGGGGTTTCCCCCCCGCATATATGTTACAATTGACCTTCACAATTCGGTCAATTATGAAAAGGTCAATTGTCATTCGAACAGTTGTAATACGAACAATTTGTATACAACCTATTATACAAACAGCAAAGCATGTACAGAGAAGGATATATATCAGGATTGACAAAAGACTGTGCAAGCATATTAAGAGAGAGAGAAAACCTGGCAGGAAAGTGCACCAGGTATCCTAATAAAACAAAGAAAAGCGCACAAAGCATTATTTGTGTCAGTTGTGTTATTGGGCAAGAGAAAACTAAGGAACTGATATCCTTGAACCTAAATCAGATTGCAGAGAAATCCAGAGGAAGGGAGCTACCCCCTGAGACAAGGAACTCTGACTTTCTGGAAATGTTGTTAAGAGGATTTTTTAAAACACTTATATACAACTCAAGGCCAAAGACATTACCCCTTTTCTCCTTAGAGTTAATTTATTAGAATGTGAGGGTCAGAATAGAACTTTGGGCATGGGAAAGTTTTGCTTTGGGCATTCTGGCACAGACAGACCTTCAGTTTTGGTTTTAGGCCGGCAAACCCTAATAGAGCAGGGACAGGGAGGCATTTCCCTACCCCCTTTTATTTTAATGAAAGTCTTTGACTAAAACCACTAGTGTCTGAGTTTCATTCCTGACTCCTCACAGCATGCATCAATGTTTATTTACAGATGTAAATGATCCGTATGTAGATAGCAGCACTCATCATTCCTGTCAATTGAACAATTGTATTAACAGGTCAGAAATTGAGGATGATGTCCATGTGCATATTTTTCTGCATATTAGAGATATTACATCAAAACATAAAGCACATATATTCGAGTCTCTGATACATGATGCAAATAATCAATAATTATGTTTTTCTTATAACAAAATGTTCATGTATATGAGAGATATTATTTTGCATCTCACACATTATTGTCAATTGCTTATAGACATTTTATGGAATACATTCATCAATATTGGATTATTAGGGTATTAGGATAACATAGATTAACAGCTAAGAATTTATGCCATTTTGCCAGTACGTTTTAGTAAACTGCCCTTACGTTCTCTATAGCACACACCAATATCCCTTTTACTCATTTTCAATATATATTTGACTTTTGCTCAAACAGCAATATGTTGTATTCTTTTCTTTTGTTATTTTTTGCAATTCTATTTACAATTAATTTAGACTTTTTCTATTGTCTTTCTCTAGTTTACACTTTATGACAATACTATGCGCCTATGTCTGTTTAATATTTTTGTTTTGTCTTGATGACGTCATGATGTATGACTATGCAATGACATCATCATGCACTAACGTGCCCACTACGCTTTGACTACCATTATTGTCCACTTTTTTGTGCGCTGATTATCCCTTTACAGCACTTTAACTTCTGGCGGCCGCTCGTAGCTTTTACATTGCATTGCTGGTAAGCACCTTTTTGGATTTAATGCCCGTCCCATCCGGGCTACTGGATAACAGATTTTATTTGATTTCTATTCATGTTCCCTTACATGCTTTACAATTATTGTTTCCGCTTAAGCACTTCTGCCACAAACTTAGTTCGTGAAAAAATGAATGTACTCTTTTCCAACGCCATGCCAAAAAAGCACTTTTCTTTTTTAATAATGATTTGTAGTGCTTATAAAATACTAATTTACTTATGTTGCTTGAATATTTTTGGAACACACCCAGATTTTCTGTTTTATTTAGCACATCTCCAAGGCGGGTATGTTTAGAACTTTGATGCAGTTGATTACGATTACAGCTTTATTATATAACTTAGTATTGGGATCACTGCTATATATGTTTTATGTCATTTTCAGACACTGCCCTGATGAAGGACCCCATTGGCCCCAAATGCTTTGGCCAGCGTTGTTTGCCTTTTGAGCTTTTAAGAATACGATGCAGTCCCATTGACAGATTGTTATTAGTTTCCACATAGAATCAAGTGTCATATGTTAGCAATGCATATGTAATCCTTTCTAGTTTTTGCTAATGGGGTGCACCCAGTACTGGGAGAGGTTGCCTCAATTCTTGTTGGACTATTCTAGCCCTCATATCATTCACTGGTATGCCCATGATATTGTTTCTACATTGATTTCATTACACTGGGCCATCATTTATCTCAACCAAATGTATGCAAAAAGTTGTGTTGCACTTGCTGTGTTTAAACATTGGTTGTCTTTTCAAGACCCCCGTTAAAGAAATCACAATTGGTTGGCAGAGCATTTTCTGTGCAGGCTGACATTGTATTGAACTCAATTCTTTATGCAAGACGTAAAGGTGAAAATCATTAACATTTCAAGAAAACCAGCAGAACCCGATTTTTGCTCCTTCATTAGCAGTCTTACGTTTTCATCAATGCCCACCATCAATTTCGCACTTATAGCCTTAAGCCTTTATTGAGCAAATCTCTCACTCAATAAATTAACATTTAACACTGACTAATATTATACCGCCACCTTGTCCATAGAGTACTTTAGGCAATAAATAAATGAAGTTCCTTGCCCTGCTAACTATCACCCAATCTCCATCACTCCTTTCCTGGGCACACTCCTGGAACAACTGGCCATCTCCCAGCTTAATCTTCACACTGAATCTGTTGGTTGTCTCCATGACCATCAGTCTCGCATCAGAGCTGCCAGAAGCATGGAAACTGCTCTCCTGAACATCCGCGAAGACCTGCTCTCCAACCTCGATTCCAACACCCCCTGTGTCCTCCTCTTACTTGATCTCTCTTCTGCCTTTGACACGGTCAACCATGCCATCTTGCTCAACCGTCTCTGTGATAACCTGGGTATCACTGATCAGGCCCTGGCTTGGCTGACCTCTTTTCTCTCTGATCGACCCTCTCAGGTCCAACTTGGGTCCTTCCTCTCTTCTATCTCTATCTACCTGCGGTGTTCCCAGGGGTCTAACCTCTCTCCCTGGCTGTTCAACCAATACCTGGCACTTCTTGCCCACCGCATTGCCACTCTCTGCCCCAACTTTCAGTGCTATGCGGATGACACTCAACTCATTTTCATGCTCCCTTCCGCCACTTCTTCTCCTTCTTTCATCTCTGACTGTCTGTCTCCTATCCAGAAGTGGTGTGCCGCCAATTATCTCTGCCTTATTGCCAGTAAGACAGAGATTCTCCTTATCGGCACACCTGCTCCCTCCTTTCCTGTCACTCTCTGGCCGGCCTCTCTTGGCCCTATTCCTGCTCCCACCTGTTAGGCTAAAAACTTTGGTGTCATCTTCGACTCCACACTCTCCTTCTCTCTTCACATTTCTGATGCCTCTAAGAAGTCACACTACCAGCTGCACCTCCTCAGAGGTATTCTTCCTTTCCTCTCCTTCCCCCAGAAAGTCACTATCTCCAGAGCTCTGGTTCTCTCTAATGTTAAGGTTAAAGGATATTTTACCGAGCACTATCACCCCTAGGGGTCCCCTGGCACTCTGGCAGATCTGAAAAGAAAAGGGGGATAGGTTAGGCGTGTTAGTGGGACAAAGTTTGGAAAAGAGCAAGGGAGCTGTGAAGTGCTGTTGGCAGCTTCAGTTCGGTTAACACCGTTCGCCAAGCATATTGGTGAGTTATTCGGTTCTGAGTCCGTCGTGTGCTGTTGTTTGGAGGTCTGTGTGGTGTGGTTGCTGTTGCGATGTGGTGTAGTGTGTGCGGGTTGCTGCAGTTTTAAGAGGTGTTAGTTGTGTTTGGTTAGAGTGTGAGATGTGTGTGAGGAGTGGAAAGGTTTTTACTAGTTTTTGGGGTTGGTTAGTTTCCTTGTTGTTAGGAGAAATGCTTATTCTTATTGTGTCTCCTTCATGATTTCGAGAGGGTCGTTTCCTTTTGGGAATTAGGTTTCAGCATAAGGCTGTTTCATCTCTTTGTCCTTATGTTAAGTTAGTTACTTTCGTGTTTCCATCTTTGCACTTGGCTGCCGCTTTTATCTTAATTTGTCTTTGCTTCAACCTAGGTTTGGATTGATTTATTTGGGAACTATGCCCGTGCCCTACGTCCTTTCTGAGTGGGCAAGGTTGTTGGTAGTGTTGGGCATGTATGTTACATTTCTGTCCATATGGGGCTGTTGCTTGAGTTCTATTCCACCTAGCGTTGTCTCCCTAGTTCTTGTTGGAGTTTCTCTTAGTCAGTCCTGTGTGTTGTCTGTGCCATCATGTATTCTGTCAATCTGTTCTTTCTGTTTCATGTTTCATAGTTTTCTTTTTTCAATTTGATTCTGAGGTGTTGAATAGCCAAGTTTTTAGAGGTTTTCTGAATTTTAGGTGGTCTTTGGTGTTTCTTATTTCTTTTGGGAGGTTGTTCCAGGTTTTTGCGGCTAGGTGGGAGAAAGATGAGTTTGAGGAGGAGTCTGGCTGCTGCATTTTGGATGCATTGGAATTTCTTGAGGAGGTATTCTGGCATCCCAAGGTAGGGGCTGTTTGCATAGTCGATTCTTGACATGATGAGGGCGACGATTGTCAATGTTTTGTGGGTGAAGGAGAGGAAAGGTAGGGTTCTTCTTGTGTGAAGGAGGAAGAAACATTTCTTAATTATTGCGTTTTTTTGTGGTTAGGGCGTTGTCCGTTTGGATTCGGTTCTCTTGATTTTTGGATACAATCATGATTTCTGTCATTCCTGGGTTGATTTCCAAGTTGTTAGCGCTCATCCAATCAAAGATTTCTTTTAGACATTCTACTAGGGTTGACTCATGGAGTGGATTTGAAGGGTTTTATTCATATGGTTTCTAGTCTGTCTGCTAGGAATGATTTAATCCAGAGTAGTGCCAAGCCCGTTATACCTGTATCTTCCAATCTTTTCATTAGGGTGTTATGGCTTACTGTGTCGAAGGCTGCGGAGAGGTCGAGCAGAATCAGAGCCAAGGTTGTGTTGGAGTCTGCATTCGTTTTTAGGTCGTTCCAGATGGATAGCCGTGCCGATTCTGTTCCTCTTGCGGGTTTGAAGCCGACTTGTGCTTGGTCTAGCAAGTGGTGTTTTTCTACATGTTCTTGGGTTCATATTTATGTTTCTGGGAGTTTAGCCGGGTAGGGAATGTTTGAAATCAGTCTGTAGTTGGAGAGGTCTTCCATGTCACCACTTGTGTTTTTTAAAAGTGGCTCAATATATGCTGATTTTAAGGATCGTTGTACTGTCCCTGTTCTGAGCGACAGATTTAAGAGGTTTCTGTAATATTCCGATGGCATTCCTTGTGCAAGTATTGATATGTAGATGTCCGGGGGGCAGGGATCTATTGGTGATCCTGCTTTCTTCCTTTGTTTTACCTGCTTGACGAATGTCTCTACTGATATTTACAGTAAGTTTTGGAGTTTGTGCAGTGGCTCCTCGTGAGGTCCGGTTGGTTGGGTGGTAGGATTGGTTGGTCTGTTTGATATGATTTGTCAGATGTCGTTGATTTTGTTTTTGAAATGGTCTGCCAGGTTGTCGCATAGTTTCTGTGAGGGTATTGGAGTGTTGTCGAAGCCTGGTGGGTTTCTCATTGTGTTTATGATGTTGAACATTTCTTTTTGTGTGTTGGTGGCATTGGTGATTCTGCCGTCATAATGCCTTCTCTTTGCCTTCTGAATTTCCTTCTTATATTATCGGATTTGTTTCTGGAACTGAGTTTTCTTATCTTGGTCATATCCTTTCCTCCATTCCAATTCCAGCTTCTTGTTGTTCTTTTTCATGGTGCTTAGTAGTGGGGTGAACCATTTTGCCATTGCTCTTTTTCTTGATGGGGTAAAAGGTTTTTCCAGGGATATGTTTTAGATTGTATTAGCAATCCATTTGTGGAGTAGCTCCACTTTCCCGTCTATGTCTGACTTCTCCAATTCTGCTGTTGAAGGTTTAGTCATCTCCAGCTGTTCTATTAGGTGGCTTGCTTTGACGGTTTTCCAGTTTCTTTTGTGGTGGTTGTGATCTTGAGGGGCTGGATGCTGACTTGAGTTGGTAGTGTGATCACGAATGGAACGATGAGATGGTCTCTCCAAAGTATTTGTATCTGGGGGGCCGTGGTCATATGTTTTTTCTTGGCGAAGATTGCATCAAGGGAGTGTGAAGGGTGCGTCAAGGGTGTGCCCTGCTGGCTGGATTACTGCAACAGCCTCTTTCTAAATCTACCTTCTTCTACTCTCCGCCCCCTCTGCAACTCATCCAGAATAGGACTGCGAGACTTGTCCTTTGCCTCAAGCCCAGGGATTGTATCTCTGCAGGACTGAAATCTCTGCACTGGCTCCCAGTGGCTGCGAGGATTAAGTTCAAAACCCTCTGCATTGTCCACAAGGCCTTCTGGGGCCTGGGACCTCAATATCTTCAACTCTCTATTCCTAAATATCTTCCTTCTCAGGCTCTTTGCTTATCCGCCTCCAACTCCCTCAGGGTCAGTCACTTCTCCAAGCAACAAGTTAGTGGTAGATGTCTTTCTTTGGCTGGGGCCTCCCTATGGAACAGCCTCCCTGAAACTTGAAGAGAATCCTCTCCGGTTCCGGAAGCACCTCAAAACCTTCCTCTTTGCTTCTGCTTTCTCTCCTCCTCTCCCCTGCTGAACTCCTTGCTGAAAATGTAACTGCACTGTTCACCTGGCTACCCTCTGATCTGGGGCCCAGGTCCCCTCCTCCGCCAGTTGCACCCCTGCAATGCCTCTCTGGCATCCCCCGCCTTTGGGGACTGTTTCCTGTATCCCTACAGCCCCCTATCAGCACTTGACACTTGATGTCTACACTTACCCTTGCACTTGCCACCAGCTGGCCGCAGTTTCACCTTTTGCTGTTATTTATTCTATTTCATGTACTGCACTGCCCCTCCCCTTGTCCCCCTCACTTTTCGCATTCCTCTGCACTTGCGCGATCTCAATGTCACCTGGCCTAGTAAAATCGTTGTCTCTGTGTTCCCCCTGTTCCCCCTCCCTTGCCTCTTTACGCCTTGAAAGACTTGTGTGTGGGGGCGTTATAAATGCCATATCATATCATATCATATATCATTACCTGCAGGCCAATTTTGCAGAGAACCGGTTTCCCTAGTCTGGCTTTGGCACTGCAGGGAATAATCTTTGGCCTCCCTGACCCTCCTCTTGGGTGGGGGACACCACCACAGCCCCTGCCCACTGGACCCTCTTCACTCCCCCCTGACCCACAGCCTCAACCTTTTTCTTGTGTGCGGACAACCCTAAATCCCCTGAGCTCCCTCTAGGCACTATCTCATCCTTCTCCACCCGGTGCCCCCATCCCATATGGGACCCCTCCTCCCTATCACACTTTTACCTCTAGAGGGGCGGCGTATTCTCCTCCTGCCTCTGCTTGCTAATTCAATAAATGTGCAGCAACAGGCTGCTTGTAAAACAGAGCTGCTTGCTGGAAATAGCAGACAGCGATAAGGGACAATCCTGTAAATAAAGGTTTGGATAACTCTGGAAAGCGGTTTCACCTGATAGTTCAACACAATATAAAACATGGAGAAGTGAAAGGGATTAAAAGAGAACTAATGATAAAGGTTCTGCAGCTTGAACGTTTGAAGTAGTCATTTGAGAGTAGGTTTGGGTGCAAAGCACTTGATTCAGTGGTTGTGCAGACGACTCTTTTGTGTTTTGGGACTGTACTGTACTGATGACTTTTCAGCGTGTTTCCTCTTCTGATCAATTTCTCGTGGCTCTCTTCCCTATACCTCATTGATATTGGTGCCTGATTTGCGTGCCCTTCCTGAATGTGCACCCCCTTCCTCACACTTAATACTGCGCTCTGCTGGAGACTAACCTCAATATGTTTCTCCCTACAAGAGTCTTTACATAAGTTGGATTTTGGTTTTACTATTGAAAGCCAGCAGGTGAGGAGGCATTTTTCTTGTAATCTACGAAACCAGTGGCTGGAATTGTTGTGGTGTTTGTTTTTCTAGTAGGTGACTAAATTAGACCAAAATGCTTTAAAACTTTCATTTGAAGATTTTATTTGACCATTTAATGAGATCATTAGCTTAATCATGATAAGGTGTTTCATATATTAACTTTCCAGAACAATGTCATTGCTTGCAATATCTACTGCACTATCTGCAGAAGAGGGTATTTCGACCATGTATAGCTATCTATTGATTATGGCTATGTTGATAGTAATTTGTTTGTAGGAGGATAACCTTCAAATAGGATGTTCACTGAGCATCTATCATAAACAGATGAATTTGATTTGCCGAAATTCCTCTTCTACAAGTTCAACAATCTGTGCACGAAATAAGAAATTCTGCTCTCATGTTTGGCGCACTTTGATTTTAGGGGCAGGAAATTGTAACTGGAAGCACAGAAGATGGGAATTACTTCAGGCTTCACGTCAACCAGTACAATATGGTGGAAACCATCACGTGTCTCTCACAAAAGCCCTTCCCGAGTTCCAACTACATCTGTTTGTATGGAGTGCACGAGAGATTTTTGAACAGTCTTTGTTCACGATTTAAGGAGGGCTTGATCTCAGACCTTTACAGGTAAGATAACTTCTACCATCTAATATTTTGGAGTGGTGTGATTTGCCTATCTCTGTTGCAATGGTAATTTTCTGGATTGGTCCCCCACCCCTTGATCAGTTCTACATTTCAGAAAAAAACATCATGGCCAGGCATGTGACCGCACCATTAAGGCCTGCCATAGTACACACGCACACTAAAAATCCTTTCATTTGGGGTTCTGTTCTACACAAGACCACCAGAGAACAATAACAAACTTCAACAAGTTCAATACAGTTCAAATTGTCAGTTTACACAACAATACCGAGAGTCAGCCTTTATTAGTTTAACATCTGCAGTTTCAGGTGTGCTTCTGGTGTCCCCAAAGGTGGTATTTGGAAGCTTAACCAAGGCCTCCACCCTAACCCTAGCCTCATGTGCTGAATACCACGTTGCAACAAAGGACCTTCACCATAGGCCTTAAGTATAAGTTGTAGTAGCATTTGAGTGATAGAGAAATACCTGACTTGAGAATGCCAGTTCACAAGCTCTGTGCCCAGGGCTCCGTCTGCCTCATATTGTGCCCCATACATACCAAGAAAAGTCAGAATGCAAGTGTGCGTGAAGTGGTTTCTTGAAACAATCGGAACCTCGCTCTGGCACCTGGAAACTCATGGTTCATACCATAGGTAAAGGAGCACAGTGTCACAGATGGCTCAAGAAATACTCCAAGTCTCACAGATAGTTCAAATGTTTTGATATGAATTTTCAGGGATTTCCTTCTCTCTCATCCAAAAGGCACCATTTCTAACTCAGGCATCCCTACTCCCCAGGTTAGTATATATTTATTTGTTTGTTTATTAATTTATAAAGCACACCAAACCCTTAGATATCTGGGCGCCTTGCATTACTTTCACATTTTCAGTTGCTTGGTTAGTTACAGACATTGTGTATAGGTATCAGTTGTCTACTTACAGGGGGACATATTACAGGGATTAAATATGAAGATGTTGAGTACATTATATAAACCACAAGACAAGTAATACATACATAATTAGCTGTACAATATCAGGAGGCAGAAACATGATAAAGCAGCTCACTGTGAGCATTCACACTTCAGATGCTCTTCCCGAGGAGCCACCTTTTGGTGTTTTTTTCTAAAGCTGTAGAATGACTGGTCGGTTCTCAGAGAGGTTGGAAGCGAGTCCCACAATTGGGTGGCCATAACCGGGAAGCTACTACCTCCTGCTTTTTTAAAATTGAATCTTGGGACTGTAAGGCAGAAAGAATTGCCTGATCTAGTCAGGTGTGTAGATGTTTTTTTAACAATATTTTCCATTAAATAGAGCGGGCCAGCGTTATTGAGACATTTGTGGCTTAGCGAAACAATTTTGTAATGGATTCTGTCGTTAATGGAGAGCCAGTTAATATTCCGTCTTGCCTCCGAAATATGTTGTCTCCTAGGTAAACTAAGGGCAGTCCTAAGCGCATTATTTTGAAGGATTTGGAGCTTGTTGATCATGTATTTATTCACCCCTATGTAGAGGGCGTTATGATAATTACGTTTGGAAAGAATTAGGGCTCTCGCAAGCGTGATGCAGCGTTCTGTGGAGAGAAATGGTTTGCAAGCTTGAATCAGTTTGCAGGAAACTCATGGTTATTGCAGAATCCACCCTACTATCTAAGTTCTTACTGGTGCTAGAAGTGGGGACTGAAAGACAGAACATTCTTCACAGGACCTTCCAGCCTGTCCCTACACTATCCAGTGGTTAGTAACCTAAAAGGGGTAGTGGATTGTGCATTCCAGTCCCTCTGCCTGATGTGGTCGCCTTTCTCTCACTTCAACGTATTCCTCTCCCTTCATGATGTTCTCCTCTCACTACTCTCTTCCTCCATCTCCGCCTGTTTCCACTATTTCTACTCCCCACGTCTGCCTCTTTGGCCCCTCTGATGTCTTTTGCTCCTTCTAAGCCTTGCCTCAACCCTTTGATGTTACTTCTTTCAAATGGATTGTGTCCTCCTACGTGTATTCCTCGTCTTTGATATATTCGAAAGTCTGCTTGCAGCTTCAGAAACTTTTCCATAGCTGTGCATCGTTGACCCTCGACGGCCTCCGTCCTGTCTTCGGTTGTGACGTTGATGCTGTTATAAGTAGCTTCATGGCACCCGTTGCCTCAGTTCCGTTTTTCTGCATGCTCAGCATGCTTCGGATGGTTCATCACCTCAGCGATTTCTCACTGCGTTCTTCGGTATCTCAAAGGTTTTCAACGATATCTACACTGAAAACTGGTTTTAAATGGTGTTTCGATTGTGGAGCTAAAATGTCCATTACGGACCCACTTCGGATCTGCCTTTGGTGTCTGGGAGTTGACAACTGCGGTTCCTGTCAGTCGATGACTCTGCAGACCTTAATGAAAGGGAAGCCCACTGCAGGTAGGCCCCTTTCTAAATCTCCTTCATCAACCCCTTCCAAAAGGAGGTCGTTGGACAAGTCCAGGGAGATTTCCCTGTTTAAGAAGCGCTCTAAACATTTGAAGTGCACGAGATCTCAATCTGGTCTTTTTCCTCCTCACATAAAACAACAAAGAAACATTGTAATTGTTCACGATCGTCTTCAACAGACTCCTCATCTGACAGAAAGCAGGTACGCTTTCCCAGCAAGTCGATATCTCAAGTTAACTGGGAGAATGTTCATCTCCAAATGCTGGATGTGTTGAAGAAGGTGGCTACAACTGCCCCTTCGAAGTACAAAAGGAGGCTTCGGACCCCACAACACCTAATAATAATGGCAGGGTGCCTTCAGAGACCACTACACAAGTGCCTAAGAGCCCAGGCAGGAAGTCTCCTCACCTTCCAGCGAACAAGGGTTTGTCTCCTCATAGACTGAAGCTAAAACCTTCCTCCTCTACTCCTTTGAAGGAGTGGGCACCAGTTCCATCTAGGTCAGTGTTGCCCAACAAAGCCATCAGCACCCCCAGTTCTTTCGATGCCATTGATGTCCTCGAAGTCTTCAAAAGATTCTTCGAAGGATTCTTCAAAGTTTTTCAAGTCTTTACTAAGGCCAGACTTCTTCAGGTCCATGGGATAGATTTCTGAGGAAGAGGGAAATGTGCCTTTTGGCTTCGAGTACAGCACTCCTAATGTGCCTGAGGAATTAATCTCAGAGGAATCCAGAATGCAAAATATTGTGGACGCTATGAGAGATGCTAGTGGCTTGGACACCTCAACAGAAACAGACTTTGCCACTCCAGAATCTGTTGGACATGCTGACACTTCCTTTAGGTTGGTCATGGGAAAAGTCACAGAGTATTTGGGCTGGACAGACCAGGGGCTATCTTTGACAATGATGATCTCGCAGACATCCTTTTCACACAGCATTAAGAAATAGGGTATTAGAAAACTGGTTGAAACCATATACTACACTGGCTGTTAACAAGGATTTGGCAAGGAAATACAGACCTGCCACAATTGATTCATGTTTTCTTTCAAACCTCCCTACCCCAGAGAGTCTGGTGGTTCAGGGACCCCCTTCAAGCTCTAAGACAGCAACCTACCCTACTATCCCTTCAGATAGGGATGATAAGACAGTTGACCCCTTGGGGAAGAGAGTTTTCTGGGCAGGCAGTATGGCCTTGAAGGCCATTAATTCAACTTGTGCTCTTGCCAAGTACATGCACACCTTGTGGGATGTAGCATCTTTGGCAGAGAAGCACATCCCTGAAGGGGTGGAGAGAGTTTCTTAAACAGTGTTCAGAATGGCAAAGATGCAATGTGCCAGTCTTTCCAGTCTGGATTAGATTACTCGGACTGCGTAAGCAGAGCCATGGCAGCGAGTACTGTCGCCAGAAGATTTGCATGACTGAGAAAGTCAGGTTTTTAACCTGACGTCCAGTCGAGACTATTGGGCATGCCAATTAATGGCTCCCAGGTCTTCGGCTCCAAGACTGACAAGAGCTTGGAGAAATTACAGGAATCCAAGGCAGCAGCTAAATCATTGGGCGCAGCGATACATCAGCATCAACAATCGCAAAGGGTCTTAACATAATTGGAAGGGGCAGCCTTTTTATTTCTATTCTTCAATTGCAAGGGGAAGAGGCCAGTTCTCACAGAAAGGTCAGAAAAGAGCACCTGTGGTTCACGAGTTAGAGGAGGTAAGGCTCCTCGCTCAGCATCTGCTTCAGCAACAGCCCCAAAACCCCTTTGAGTCCTTTGTTTACAGTACTGTGGTGGGGGCAGGCTGACTCAGCATTTGGAGGGTTGGCGAGGCATAACCACCGACACTTGGGTACTGCAGACAGTGACTCACGGCTACTGCCTCCCTTTCCTAAAAAAGGCCCCAGATTATCCTCCAGGAAGCCAATCCTTGAAAGATCTGCATATGTTCCCCCTACTGGAGATTCTCACCCTGTTGGAGAAAGGTGCAATAATAGAGTGAATGCCTGTAGTAGAGAGGAATCAAGGTTGGTACTCTCCTTATTTCCCAATCCCCAAGAAGAGTGGACGACTGCGACTCATCTTGGACTTCAGATGCTTGGACAATATCATTAAAAAGGACAAGTACAAGATGCTTACTCTTTCGCACATCCTTCAGGCCCTTCGACTTCAGGATTGGTTTGTGTCAGTGGGCCTTCAGGATGCTTACTGTGTGAAACCTGAAGGTGCCTCACCCACTAGTGCCCATGGATCTGACATCCAGGTGGCCAGGACACGGCCATCGCTTTTGGATCCATTTCCTGGGGGTGGACCAGTGCGGGAGGATCACCTGTATGAGGGGTCCTTGGGGAGTGGAAGTGGGTCATCAGAGGTGAGACCCTGCATCCCCTTCCCAATAACACCTTTTCCCCTTCCTACCAGGTAGGATACCTAGGAATTCCCCCCCTTCTCCCCTTATCTGACACAAACACTTTCTCACTGACAGTTCACAGTGAGTGACAGTGGACTAACACAAGAGCCGTATGCCTGACATGTCCCAACAACATGGGCAGGCAAGGTCATGAAATTACTTATTATTACACTCACATAACTTCCATCACACTTCCCCACACAGATAAAAGGCAGAGCATGAAAGCACACTCTGAACGAGGCAAACCACATGAGGAGACAGCAGTTCCAAGATGGCAGTTTAATACAAGGAGAAGACCAGAGAGAGTTGCAATGAGGGAAGTACCCGTGACCTCTAAAGACTGTTACTTTCATGAGCCTTGGAAAGGAAGAAATTGAAGACCAGGAACTAAGGCTGATCAAACCTGCATAGTGTGTTGGAGGTACCCGGGGCTCTCCCGCATCGATAACCAAGGCGGGGAGGAGCGGTTGCCGCCGTGGTACTGTCCCTGGCTCCTACAACAAAGCGACATCAGAAAAGACAAAACAGCCGGTGAGTCGGAGAGACTGATACCAAACCAGCATGTGTTTTGAACCAAGGTTGTAAGCGGCAACATTGTACAAAGAGGACAGTGTGCGAGGCATTTGCAAAGAGCGACGTGGATATAATCGGAAACCAAAAGGAGTAGTTGAACTTTATAATTGAACTTTGGGAGAAAAATACCATACACAGAGTGGTCCGGTGCCACGTGGGTGCTCATTCGAAAGTCTGTTAGGTATCCAAGTGATGCTAAGAGTGAGAAAAAGGAATATTGAGATCAAAGTGGTCATGCAACAGGTTAAGCTAAACCCTGTGCACATTCGAAAGTCTCTGATAGTTTAAAGTATTACACAATTGGTCTAAGCCCGGGTGAGGAAGACTAATTGAGTGGAAGAAAGGGATCTGAGCCCAGCTGAGAAGGATCCGGGGTGAACCATGAGTCTCCTGTGAAAATAATTATCTGAACAGAATTTGAAAAGGATCTGAGCCCGGCTGAAGGGGATCCAGGGTGAACACCCAAATTGAGTGCTGGAAAAGGAAAAGAACGGTTGTGTGTTGTTTTGGTATAACAGGCCTTCTGAATCAAGAGACTAGCAAGAAGAGGCTTGTACACAGAGGTCCTTGAACTGTGAAAGTGGAACTGTTTCCTTGTGCCACAGAAGCCAGAGTGTTTGCTTTGCTCGAATAAACCGCCTTGTCCCATGCTGAAAATGTGGGGAAGGGAGGCCAATGGCCCGAATATCCTGACTTACCATTTTCTGATCACTTTTTTCTTTTTGATGAACATCACCCCCACCTTATTTTGTAAATTAGTGGTAAGGATTAGCAATAGTTTTTTTTAGTATAGGCCCTTTTTAATTTGACAAGACTCAACTAGGACTTCATTATTATCATTTAATGTTCATAGCTTGCTCCCATCTGTAGATTTAGGTTTAGATAGGCATTTATTTTACCATTGTGAAGGTTCAATAAACACCCTTGAACTGTGGTCACTTGTGTCTGTCTTTCTGTTGATATATGCCTTCCTTACCTTACTTTGATACGGCAATCCATCCCAAGCACAGAAAGTACCTGAGGTTCGCCATTGGCGGTTCTCGTTTTCAATTCCGGATTCTGCCTTTCGGCTCATCTCTGCCCCAAGGGTCTTTACCAAGCTGATGGTGGTGGTGGCAGCAAGCCTAAGGAGGGGGCGTGGGGTCATATCTACCCCTACTTGCACGATGGGCTGATCAGGGCTTGCTCCCCTGAGCAGGCTCAAGATCAGCTTAGCTACACTTGCCACTTCCTTCACAAGCTAGTCTTCTCCCTAAATTTCAAGAAGACCAATCTGACACCTTCTCAAAAGCTTCCTGCATTTTCTTGGTTCCAGAATCCCTTTTGAGAATTAGGTCCCTTCAATGGCCCCACAGATCCCACAGGTCACAGTTCTCCAGCAGAATGACAGACCTTCTTCAGGTCCCAAACAAAGTCGCAAAGGATCTCCTGTGGTGGGCCAGTTGGGAGAACGTAATGAAAAGAAAACCCTTTTGGCAACCGTAGCCAGAGATAACGGTTGTTGTGACAGACACCTCCCTCAGAGGGTGGGGAGCTTACATGAACGACCTGTCAAACGGCGGTCGTTGGTCTCCGTCGGAGTCCAAACTTCCAATAATCTTTTGTAGATGAGAGCAATCAGACTGGCGCTGATGGCTTTTCTGCCTTCTGTATGGGGAAAGACTGTCTTGATAGTAACAGACAACAAAGTGGCCATGAATTACATGAACAAGAGAGGTGGTGTAGGGTCACTGCCACTGTGCAGAGAGGCAATGCAGCTCTGGTTTTGGGCACTATGAGAGGGAATCTCTCTGTCGGCAATTCACCTAGCCAGAGAAGAATACACAGCAGCCGATGCTCTGAGCAGGCAGAGCACTGTCTCCCACGAATGGGAGTTAGCTCAGGAAGTCCTTTTGGAGCTCTTTTACCAATGGAGAACCCCTCAATTGGATCCATTTGCATCCAGTGTCAACAGGAAATGCGAACTGTTCTGCTGCAGGGAATTTTCTCAGAAAGGAGCTCTAGGGGTATGTGTTAGCACCAGTCCCCGTCATTCCTCATGTCCTCAGGAGGTTGAGTAAGTTTGAGAAATCCATGATCCTGATTGCTCCAGATTGGGCCAGGAGAATGTGGTACCCAGACATTCTAGAGATCTCCCCTCCAATTCGTCTTTCCCAAAGAGAGGATGTGCTCTCGCAAGAGGGGAGGTTGCATTCTTCACCCAGAAATCAGGACTCTGAACATTCATTCACGTCTGGTGTCTGAGAGGGTAAGATACAAGGATTGGAACCTTCCGGAAGATATAATGGAGGTGTTACTTTCGGCCGGAAGGCCAGCAGCAAAGTCTCTGTACCGCTGCCGTTAGAACAGGTTTTGCAGCTGGTGCAGAGCTAAGAATATTGATCCTTTTAATTGCAACATTCCATCTGTGTTATCATTCTTACTACATCTGGTCCATCAGGGGCTTCAGGTTTCCACAGTTAAGGGTTACTGAACTGCACTTTCGATTTTTACGAGCTCGCCTGATCAGGGTTCCCATTTTAAAATCCCTATAGTAATTCAGTTTCTGAAGGGACTGACAAATATCTTTTCTGCTGTCCCATTTATCGTACCGGTACAGGATTTGAATTTGGTGTTAAAGTGCCTAATGGGAGCTCCTTTTGAACCCTTGCATTCACAAATTGGGACATGCTGTCACCAAGCAAACCATCTCTCGCTGGATAATGTTATGCATTTCTGAATGCTATACTTTGGCTGGCAAAAAAATGGCTTATGGTTTGAGGGTGCATTCCACCCAAGGAGTGGCCACTTCTTCGGCTCTTCAGAGAGGGGTGCCAGTTCAGGACATATGGAGTGCTGCAACTTGGGCTTCTTTGGACACTTTCAGCAAATAATACTGCCTTGGTTCTATGTCCGGTCAGGAGGCAAGATATGGTAAAGTTGTGCTTTGCAGCATTAATCAGCAATACAAATTATCTTTTCCCACCTCCTTCAACACACTGCTTTGGAAGTATATCAAATATAAGGACTATGTGAGAGTACACAATCCATTAGAAGAACACATTACTTACCCCTCATAATGTTCTTTTGACTAGTTGTTCCTCCCACATATCCCTCACCACCATCCCATCCTACCCCTCTATCTAGGCAAGAATTTCCATGTTTTACACCTTCCTCTCTTTCAACGCCTGGATCATATCTTGACGGCTGAGCATAAAGAGGGGAGCGGGGGGACAGGGCAAATATATAATTGAGGCAAAGGGCACCATGCAAGTTACTTATACCAGTGTCTACGTTACCACCGAAGACTGGACGGAGGTCATTGAGGGGCACCCTCTACTATGGAAAAAAGTTTCCAAAGCTGCAAGCAGACTTGTGAATATATCAAAGATGAGGAATACGTGGGAGGAACATCCAGTCAATAGAACATTACCAGGGGTAAGTCATTTGTTCTTCTCCCTGATGTTACTAATCCCGACTCCACAATGCTACTCCCTCCTCCACAATAGTGATCCCTTCACACTACTACTCCCTCCTCCTTACATTTTACATTGTAAAGATCGCATTTCATTATATATAAAAAGATTGTCAGCCTAGTCATTTGACGCAATACTGGTACTACTACTCCGTCCTCCCCACTATTACTACACCACCTCACCTTTTACTCAAACTCCTTTCACTCACACAATCACTTCACATTCACTCCCTACACTTCCTCTCCTAAACACACTTGCTACTTTTTCATGTGCCTCACAACACAGTACCACTTGCACTCCCTAGCCAATGCCTCACCTGCTTCGGAAATCCCCTCCACCACCACTCTACCACCCTTCCTCCTGATGGTCTCTTCATCTGCCACCTCCACCTCCTTGGACCTCACTGAAGCAACTCACTCCTTCCTGTTTCCTTTAACTTCCTCCCAATTTCCGGATTCGACCTATAACCCTGCCCAATCTAGCTCTGCCTTCCCCGCCCAGGAGAGATTAGCATTACAGAATGCTTTAAAATGTGGGGTAAGCCCTGCCCCTTTTCTCCGTGCTGAGCCACCGTGCTGCAAGAATGGTGGCCAATGCTGCAGTGTTCATGTTCGTGTTAGGGGACCGAGGCACAGTTCTACATGAGGTACGTACATTTCATTGGAGTGCCTGCAGATCATTTTAAAATCCCTGGTGGTCTATTGGGCCTGCCCTGAACTCCGCCTCTAGCATCCTGAGGCTGGCATGCAGGCCGCAGCTTCCTGACTCCCACATATGAGCTCCATCTCCTGTCCCGGTTACTCCCCCTGCAGTGCATACTACATAGCACTTAAGTGTGTTGGCTTATGTGGAAACCAGTTCTCTCTCCCTCCAGTGGGTTTCCTTCTATGCCGGAGAGCTCAAAAGTCTCTCTGCGGGGTGCTGATGGTTTGCTGCCTCATGGGTGTTCACCTTCCTGATTTGTGGGGTTACTGAAATGAGAAGAAAATACTCCCAATTTGAGTCATAGGCATGTGGTGATACAATTTGGTACTGCATGTTTACAGTTTGGCACAGAGCGATGGGATAGGAATTGGGGCCCTTCTAACTGCTACTGTCCCCTCTGGGTTACGACTTAAACTGGATTTCTCCTTGATAGACCTCCAAGGTCCAGAAGTTAAGGGAACTGGATACTGGGGTTAGGGTACTGACCTTGTTGCAATACATACAGAGAAGCACTACAGTGATGCAGACAGTTGTATCCTCATGGGCTTGGGCAGTCATAGAGACAGGACCACCTGACTGAGATGGCAGACTGGTCATTTGAGCTTTCAGACCACACATTGGCAGGCCACTCCAGCATAATTTAAACTTCATTTGCAGCACCTTCGGTGGTGGCTGAACAAGCAACCCAAAACCAGACACAGAGTTTAGGCAGTCAATAGGCAATCACTAGGATCCCGTCCTTGAACCCTTAGTCCTACCGTCTTGAAGAGTGGAGAGGTGTTCAGAACAGTGTTGTGGGAGTTGGGAGTTGAATGGTGAGCTAGGAGAGAGAAAGGGAGAAAACAGAGGCATGAGAGGGGGGAACGGTGCAAAGGGGGAGAGGAGAATGGGAATAAAGAAAATAGAGCAAAGAGGGAGAAGAAGAAACATAGAAAGATAGAGGAGCAGGATAAACATCAAGAGAGAAAGAGTAGGGGTGCGGAAGGTCGAAGCAGGGGGGAGAAGGAGTAGAGGAGTTTGAAGTTCAACAGAGGGAGGAAAGAGACTAGACGAGAAAGGGGAAAAGGGATGTGATCTCCAGGGGAGATGAAGGTGATAGTGGGCTGAGGAAATAATGGGCTAGAAGAATGCTACGAAGCTGGAGGAGCAGGTGGCAAGCAAAAGGCCGGAGTCATGCCACACAGAGAGTAGTGGATGGGAATGCTTGTCAGGGTAAAAGGACCACTTAAACGTCTTATTGGAATAATTGTTTTTCAAGATGATTTGTTGTCCCCAAGTTGTCAGAGGTATACTTTGACCCCCAGATGAACATGGTAGCCCACATTAGCGCCATAATCCGCTCCATGTCGTTTTACCTTTGTCTATTCACAAATATTTGTCCATACTTCCAGAAACATCACTTGGGCCATATGTCTAGTGCCAATATCGGTGTTAAACATGACTACATTAATGCAGAGGTATTTATTTATTTTAAAAGGGAGGACAGAAAAAGACAGCATGGTGTGGGACATGCCCGTTTGTGCGTATCCCATCTTACCATGGGCCCCGCCACACATGCTCAGTGTGACGGGACCAGGCTTAGGATCAGTGGGAGTGGCTGACCGAGGAAATAGACACCCTCGAAGCGCGCTCTCTATTCCTTTCCAGAGAGCGCCTTTCCAGGATGTTTCAATCCAGTCGCAGGAACGAAACCAGACCAGTATTATGAGAGGTATGGAGGGGGGCCATTGGGTTGTTTGTGGAAAGGGTCGGGGGATCTTTTGGAGCAGGTGGGGGAGCCCTGGGGTTGTTTTTTGAGCAGGTGGGGGAGCACTGGGACTGGTTGTGGAAAGGGTGCTGGGTTCTTTTGTGCTGTTTTTGGAGCGGGTGGGAGTGACCTGGGGTTATTTTTGGAGCAGGTGGGGGCCCTGGGATTGTTTTTAGAGCGGGTGGGAGAGCCCTGGGTTTGTTTTGGAGAGGGTGGGGGGGCCTGGGACTATGCAGAGTGTGGATTAGGGGGAGCTTAGGGACTATGCAGGCAGTGGGGGTAGGAAGCAGCGGGGCAGGGGCGGCTCATCCATAATTGGCGAGGGAATGTCGACCCAGCGGCCCCCTCACCCATTATGGAGAAGCGGTAGAGCCAGCCCAGTGAAATACTGAACGCTCCCTCAGCTGATTTTTCCAACTGAGGGAGTGCTCCTGGGCTGTTTCCCTTTGGCAGTTCAGTCCCCCAGCCGCACATGCTCAATGAGCCGTGGAAGGCTGGGGGCATTTTGCTTCGCAAACCTTGCATAGCTCATTGGAAATGCTGGCTGTGGAACTGTAAGTCTGTATGTGCGAGGGGGGGAGCTCCTGTGCTTCCTCCCACATACTGAGTAGGCTGTAGCATGGTGTTTCAGCACCCACGCTCAGACCCCTGCACACATGTGCAGGAACCAGGAAGCTCTTGCTTCCCGATTCCGGTTCATGATGCAGATGCTGGAGCGCTCGGGAGGAAACTTCAGGACCGGGGCAGAAGTTAAGTTTACGTTCATTTATTTTTTATTTAAATATGTGTATGGATGCGTGTATGCTTGTGTTATTGGGCCGGAGGATAGCTCAGGGGCAACTTGTTTGTCTTGGAAGCAGGACAACACATAGCAACACAGTTTCGAATCCCGGCCGTGCGCTTAGAAACCTGCCCGGTATTAAGCATGTTATAAAAGAACAATTATAATTATGAGGGGGGGGTGTGTGTGTGTGGGGGTGGGGGTGGGTCTGTGGAGCTGAAAAAGCTGGTATCTAATGAAACTGTGTGTGTTGTGAAGTACCATAGCAAAGAGAGATCATAGATAATTAAGGAAATGCTAGATCTTGGTAAACTGAGTCTCAAACTCCCTAGTGAATTGAAACAAGCAAGTGTCTAATGAAATGCTACAGGTTTGGAAACTGAGTCTCAAATTCCCTAGCAAGCAAAGTAAACCTTTATACAATGCAACAGTGCATGGCGGGACACTGTGTGTTTCATCACAAATGGAGTATAAATTGAACTAACAACATTTTTAATTTCAAGAAACTGAGCCTCGGGTACCATAGCACAATGAGAACACAAATACCTACTGAAAGACTTTAGGTGAAGGAAACGGTACTAGTATACCTATAATGAAGTGACATACTAACTTTTTTTTGTTGTCAGCGTAAAGATTTACCCAAAACAACTGACAGACTTTCATGACAGTTTAGGGTGACAGTTACAAAACAACCACATGGTTTAATTGTGACCAACGACTTCTTCTGTTTTCTTTGTCATAAAGCCTCTCAAGGCCATAGAACTCCATTGGGTAGCCATTCAGACCAGGCAGGTAAATATAAAGATTAAATTAGGTAAAGAAGAGAACAGGAGGATCGAAAACTGAATACTTTTATAGATGATGTTCCCTCATGAAGATTATAGATGAAGATAAGGAGGGAATAAAGGACAAAGTGTGCCTTTAGGGAATCACAGACCCAGAACAAAAGACGCAAAGCAAAAAGAGCCCTATTATAAATCCTTTCCCGATGGAGTTCTACAGCTGACTGTTAGGACAGTTTTTCTAAAGTCCAACTAAGGGCTTCATAAAACCATACATCTGAGGCAGTACATAAATCCACTCTTAGTAAAAGGCTGTGCCACTTGAGAACATTTGGTAGCATAGACAGAGCAGCCAGGCTAATTTTAGGAGGGAGAGAGGGCTGTAGCTTGGTACAAAGAAATTGTAGCATACGTATGGTCAAAAGAAACACTCAAACACTATGTATTGTAAAAAATAAAGTGTTTATTTAAATATGAGTAGGCCAAGATAAATCTTGGATAAATAAGTACTATAACACATATAAACACAATCATAAAAAACAACTCAATAGCTGCGGTATGCAAACCAAGGTATAACCTTATTTAGAGGAGCAGGAAGCAAGTCAAGGTGAGTCAAGACTAAGGTTATACATTCAGGATAGTAATGTACTATTCTTGGGGAATTAGACAAGGTTAGATATACTTTTATAATACAAGTAACCCAAGGGCAGTAGACCCTGTCTGTCGTGCATTGAAACTTAGTTATAGAAATCACTTAATAAACCATACCAGTTACAAGTGTGCCTTGCAACACGTGTAACTTTCTTCTTTCCTGAATGGATACAGTTACACCACCAGAATTACTTTTAAGAACACAGTTCATATATTTTCTGGAGGGGCCTTAAACTACTCAATAACAAGTATGAACACTCAATAACTGTTTTAGAATGCATTACGCATTTCAAGGAAAGCAAACTCCAATCAGACATTAAGAAAGACACAATGTATTTCAAGGTAAGTAATTGACCCTTGTCACTATTTTAGAACTGCTCTAAGCAGTTTCAGGGAAAGCGCAGCCCAGTGTTACAAGTTTAGAAGAGCAGCAGCTATTCACGTTAAGTAAGGAACCATATACTTTTAAGAGGGGCTTCAAGCAACTCATAAGACAACTATTAACTTCAAGACTGTTTTAGGTCTGCATGAAGCTGATCAGGGAAAGCAACCCCCAATGGTACACTTTAAGAAGAACACAATGTTATTCAAGGTAGGTAAACCCTATTGGTAAGCTTTTACATTCATTCAGTTAAGAATAATAAAACAGTACCACTGTTATTACTTTTCAGATAGAAGGGTTAAACACCATTCAAAGTTAGTAAAGCAATTTATACACTATTTTGAGGGGAAGACTGCAACTCAAAGGTAAGCATAAACATACAAACACTTTCTTCTTTTACAGAGATACAGTTACCACATTAACTTCTTTAGCAAGTAAGTACTTTTACACGTGTTATACTTTCAAGGCATCATCCTTATCTTATAAAGTCCTTCCCTAGTCTATAGCATGAGTTTTCTAAGAGGAAGAAGAGGGACCCTAGGGGTCTAGAAGCCTGCTGTAGGCAGGCTAGTATAAGTTTTGGTTGCAGGAAAGTCAATGTTCCAGGGGATATCTTCTTAAACAAGTAAGTGTTAGTTGAAGTGTTTAGGGACTTCACAGAAGGCTCTTTGTATGTGTTACAGCATTAGTCCTGGACAAGTGGTATGGGCAAACCCCCAACCACACAAATCGCCCACTCAGCTTCAAAGGATGCACACCAGACTTAAAGTATTAACCAAGCCCACACAGTACCTTAGACAAAAAGAAGAGCTTATGAGTGGATGTCTTCAGGATGCAGCAGCACAGGACACAGTCCCAGGATTCTTGGACTGGAGATGAAAGAACTGGACAGTGGATGGGAACTTGCCGCAGCAGTCATCAGAGGAGGCTTCATAGATTCTCGCGGCTCTGTGGATGTGGCGCCTTTTTACAGCACCCAGATGAAGAACGAACATCGCTGGTCAGATTCTCTTCACTCTCTGGGTCCTGCACTGTGGTGATGGGACTTCAGGGGGATCCAGCAGGAGTCCACCAACGTTTGTGATGGATTCGGACTTTGGAAGACCATGAACCACACTCAGGCTTGAGGTCCCAGGGTATTGGTGGTTTGCCTCCCAGCAAGGTTTCAGCACAACTGGGGATAGCTCAAAATGTAGGTCTTCCCGAGAATATTGGATCTCACTAGCCTCTGGGTCAGAGTCGTTGCATTTGGGACCCCCATATCTATTGTCAGGAAGGGTTGCATCTGGCTCCCATTACACAGCAAGCTCCCAGGTCACTGGAAATCGCTACAGACAGATTTTCTTCATCTTCCTCTTTGGATTCAGCTCTAGTAGTCAACTTGTCAGCAGCTTCAAGGATCGCAGTATTTAACAGGTACTACAGCACAACTTCTGCAAACTCTCGCTGCAGTTTACAGAAAGGGGTGGTCTGGCTGTCCAATCAGGACAGCCAGCCCCCCACTGGGAGCTGCTTCCTTTCAGGCAAGGTGAAAGACAAAGGGATGCAGTGTTTTGGACTCCTCTCTCCCTTCCTGCCTTCTCAGACACTCTGAAGCGATATAAAGGACTCCTGCCAAAGACAAAACCTCATCTGAGGTTGTTCCCACGTAGAATGGCAGGGATAGACCTCAGAAACAACAAGCATACAAGAAATGGCTAAAAATGGAGCAGGACACCATTTTAGCAGACTGGTGGCCCTTCAGTGCACTACCGGAGCTGATTTAACAACCTGTGAGTAATGACTAAAAGTGGGGGGCTGGCTGTCCAATCAGGACAGCCAGCCCCCCACTGGGAGCTGCTTCCTTTCAGGCAAGGTGAAAGACAAAGGGATGCAGTGTTTTGGACTCCTCTCTCCCTTCCTGCCTTCTCAGACACTCTGAAGCGATATAAAGGACTCCTGCCAAAGACAAAACCTCATCTGAGGTTGTTCCCACGTAGAATGGCAGGGATAGACCTCAGAAACAACAAGCATACAAGAAATGGCTAAAAATGGAGCAGGACACCATTTTAGCAGACTGGTGGCCCTTCAGTGCACTACCGGAGCTGATTTAACAACCTGTGAGTAATGACTAAAAGTCATAAACGTAGTTACACTGGGCACCATCCATTCAGGTAAACTTGATATTGCAACACAAATGTTACCAGGTAAGTAAGAAAGGGCATACATTGTATCCCCCAGCACTCCACATACGGTGGGTTGTGCTGGCTCACTATATACCATGTAAAGGTGATGAAAATCCCTCTTTACCCCTTGGGAACAGTAGTTCACCCAAGTACATTATAGAGAAATTAACAGGGAAGCCCAACAAATATAGGACACTGTAACTCCAATCACACACTTTGGAGAGACATAAAAAGGTCACTCATGCAAAGAGTAAAAGACTAGGTGAGAGGGGAAAAAGATTCCCCTTCACCTAGGGACAAGTGAAAATGATCACCAACTCCAAGCAAAAAGCTCTGGGGTTGACACAGGTCAGGAAGATTTATCTTAAATATGAAAATCTTACCTAACACTGACCTATACATGTGGACAGCATGTTCATGTGATGCTGGGAAGGAGTTAGGTTCCCTAAAGACCTCCCAACCCCATGATGGAGGTAATTACAAAGGGATGCAATACCCCAGAATATCTGGCTTCATACGGCTTTAAATCACTGATCATTGCTTAAAATATTTGCTAAGATACTAGTGAGTAGATTCATTGGTGTGATACCAGATGTGATCTCTGAACTTTCATGCTCTGAATGCTCACAATGCCTAGTAGGACCGCTTTTCTCTATCACTGTTATGCTTGCTTTTCATTACCATGTTCCCTCCGTGTTGCCCCGTGGGCGCTTTGAAACACAATTTGCTTGATGTATAAGTGCCTTACAAATGCAAAATAAATAAATAAATCCAGCCAAGTCAGAGCAGCTTCATGCACAATAGATTCACCAGGCTGATCTTGGGACTTGCCAACAAAATTGAGAAACCTAAGCCATAATGTCACTGCATGACATGGCCTTTAACTCTATTGATCAGCATTTTTTATGAGATTGCTTTAAAGAAAATGGGTCTGAACCCGAAATTCCTCAAATAGGGTGCAAAAAACATGTTTTTGAAACAGGTGGCAAGAGTAGCAGATGAGATGCCAGATATCTAGAGCCTCTGGCTTTTGTGGCATAGCACACACAGGGACACACTGAGGCCACTCCTTTTTGCTCCAGCAATTAAGCCTCTGTTGCAAAGGTTCCACCCGCCATGGGGCGTGGAACCCAGAATATTCCTTTGTGGATAAATGACTGATCTATGGGAGGAATCTGTCAATTTCAGTCCAATGAGTTAGACAGGTAAATGAGAGTATCAGAGTCATTTTCATGTCATGTATCAAACATGCCTGCACCGCTAACATACCTGCCCTCAATCACACAATTATATGGCCCAGCCCCAACTCTGCAGAACTTTACAAGGGGAACCCAGAAGGGGAACGGTGGGTTTCAGAAGTTGAAGCACAGAAGAGAATGAGAATCAAGTAAAGAGTAGAGCGTGGCGAAACCGCAAGCTAGAGAGAGTGGAGGAAAAAGTAGAGAGGAGTAGATGGAGAGGATAGAGTGGAGATTAGGAAAGAGAGCGAGGGGACAGAAAAGAGAGAGAGTCTGAAGGAGGAGGAAAGGAGAATGAGAGACAACAAGAAGGTGGAGAAGGAGAGGAGACAGCCTTTTTTAGAACCTGCATCAGGTGGGCACTGTTGATCTGGTGGGGCAGGGGCCAGTGTAAGGGCCTGAATAGTAAATCAAGGGCCTCAGCCTTGGCCGCTTGAGAGACCAAATTGCTGAGGATCCGGGAGAGAAAAGATGACAATCCCTTGGGGGTCCAAGTAGCTGACCAATTTATTGATGCTAAATCCTATCAAAAGACCTAAGGATACCAGTTGGGGCACCTGGTAGGAGTGTCCAAGAGGACCACCCTGTGAACCTGAAGACCTTAGCAATGACCAAGAAAGATGCTGTGAAGGCCAAGAAAAAGGTGCAAGAGAATATGAACCCTAGAGACTGTGACAGCCTGTTTTGCCTGTCAATGAGGTGGACCTTAAGTAAGGCGACAGAGAAGGACTGGCAATCACGGTCCTAAAGGGAGTCAAAGTGATAATTGTGACAACCTTAACCACATCCTCTAGGCTCAGTCCCATCCTTATACCTGCTTTACTTGTACAGACAAGATCTTGTATATGGTTTGATTGGTCTGTTGAGCCCTCAGCCATGGCGCTATTCAATAAGCTTATAACAGGACTGCTTATGCAAAGACAAAGGAAAACATGTGCAAAATCACAATGGACGCTTTACTATGGGAGAGTGAGAAAATGAAGGCATTCTGAAGCTTTGAAAGGAGGGGTCTTATCAAATGTACCATGAGGCGGAGCGTTGCAAGGCCTTAGGGAAAAGCAAAAACGATGATGGTATAAAAGCCAATGATACTTTTTTACAGCTCGAGCAGGCACATCACAAAGCTGCTGTTGGGAATTTAAAACATACCAGAATAAATTGCAATCTAATATCTTAAGGCCTCAGATGAAAACAAATATCAATTCTATCCAAAGTAAGAAGGTATTGAACACCCAAAAGATATGATGGGCAAGTTGGAGTGGAAGATAGATGAGGTGTGCCCGAGGGAATGCCCTGTGCGTTCTAGAGAAGCATGTCTAAGGCCCCAACTCTGACTCAGAGGTCTGCAATCTGTGGCTCTCCTGATGTTTTGGACTACAACTCTCATGATGCCCACCATTGACCATGCTGGCAGGGACTGATTGGATTTGTAGTCCAAAACATCTGGAGAGCCAAAGGTTGCATGCCCTTGCTTGATGAAACACAAATACTTCTTCGAATGGATTGTGTCCTCCCACATATTCCTCATTTTATGATAATATATCTCTCCAGCTTTGCTGCTTCAGAATTATTTTTGTCCCTTCAAGGGCCTCCATCAACCATCGACGTCATCATCAATATAAATGGTGCATGCAGTGCCCGTTGACTTCAGTTCTGTTTTTCTCTTTCCCTCTGAAGAGGAATTACCAGGCGTACCCAAGACCATAGGCTCTCAGAAAGCATAGCTTGTAATAACATGTAAATTGTACGGTGTGGTAAACTAGGAGGGGCGATGAGGAATACATGGCAGGAAAATCCAATCGAAAGAACGCTACCAGGGGTAAGTAACTTGTTCTTTGAATGGATTGTGTCCTCCTACGTATTCCTCATCTTATCTTATCATCCTCATCTTATGATAGACTCCCAAAGCAGTGACAATATGGAGGTGGGAGTACCAATTAATTATTTTTAATCATGGACCAAATGGAGGATGGCTTTTGCAAAAAGTCCTCCTTGACTGGAAGAATCCAGACAGTAGTGTTTTACAAATGTATTGATAGACGACCAAGTGGCCGCTGAACAGATGTCATTTATCGGGACACCCCTTTGAAGAGCAGCAGAGGTTGCCATGCCCCTTGTGCAATGAACCCTTAGGCATTCCAGCGTGTCCTTGCCCGCTAGTCTGTAGCATTCGCCAATAGCCAGGATAACCCATATGGATATTGTTTGTTTGGTGAATGCGAGGCCCAATTTGGGACCAGTATATGCAATAAAAAGTTGATCAACCTGGTGAAATGTAGCCATCCTGGATATATAAACACTTAGAGCCCTTTTTGGGTCTACTCTATGTAGCCTCTCCTTCTCCTTTCCTCGATGAGGAGGTGGGTAGAATGTTGGCAAAGTAATTTTCTGTGACAAATTGAAGTCGGAGACTACGTTCAGCAACAAATAAGGTTTTACCCTGAGAGTGACTTTGTCTTTATAGAAAGTAGTATGAGGATTTATGCACGAAAGAGCCTGCAACTCGCTTACCCTGCGGGCTGATGTTATTGCAATAAGCAAAACAGTCTTTAATGTCAGGAGCCTTAAAGGGCATGAATGTAAAGGTTCGAATGGAATACATGTCAAAAACTTTCATACAAGATGGAGGTCCCAAACAGGTACATTGAAAGGAACTAGTGGCTATCCATTAGTAGGGCCCTTCAAAAATTGTACAATCAAAGGAATCTTAAAATATGAATCCTCCTCCGAGAAGTGCTTGAAAATGGAAAGCGCTGCCAGGGGGCCCTTAATGGTTCCAATCTGGAGCCGCAGATTGGCTAAATGTAACAGAAAGGAGAGCACCATAGGTGTGTCGCATAGAAATGGACCACATTCTTATCCTTGCACCAGTTGCTGAACTTATTCCATTGGCAAAGGTACAAAGACTTAGTTGCTGGCCTTCTGGCCGAAAGCATCATCTCCATTATGTCATCCAGGAGGTCCCAAGACTTGTATCTCAGCCTTTCAGAAACCATGCCTGAAGGCTGAGTGTCTTGGCCTCTGGATGGGGAACCCAATCTTCCTCTTGCGAGAGAAGATCCTCTCTTTGTGGAAGACGTATTGGAGGGCAGATGGACATGTCCAGAAGGTCTGGGTACCACATCCTCCTGGCCCAATTCGGGGCATTCAGGATCATGGATTTCCTGAACTTTCTCAACCTCCTGATCATATGAGGAATGACAGGGACTGGAGGAAATGCAGGAATGGAAACTCTTCGTCCACCACAAATACGTCTCGTAGAGCTCCTCTTGGGGGAAATTCCCTGGAGCAGTACCGTTCGCACTTCCGGTTGACACTGGTCACAAACAGATCCAGTTGAAGGGTTCCCCAAAGGGTCAAGATCTCTTGAAGGACTTCCTGAGCTAGTTCCCACTCATGGGAGACTGTATTCTGCCTGCTCAGAGTGTCTGCCCGCCGTGTTCTGCTCTCCGGCTAGGTCAACTGCCCACATAGAGATTCCTTCTTGTGTTGCCCAGAACCAGAGCTGCATTTCTTCTCTGCACAGTGGTAGTGACCCTACACCTCCTCTCTTGCTGAGGTAGTACATGGCCACCGTGTTGTCCTTCATTATCAGGACATTCCTTCCCCGTACAGAGAGCAGGAAGGCCTTCAGCGCTAATCTGATCGCCCTCAGCTCCAAAAGGTTGATATGTAGTTTGGACTCCAATGGAGACCAATGACCGCTTATAGACAGATCATTGGTGTGGGCTCCCCACCCCGTGAGTGAGGCGTCTGTCACTACCGTTATCTCCAGCCTTGGTTGCCAAAAAGATTCTCCCTTGAGAGTGTTGTCTTTGCAAGCCCTCCACAGAAGGTCCTGAACAATTCTGCTGGGAACTTGCAGTTGGTCAGACATCTTGCCTGATAACTGGGACCCTTGTGTCCTGAAAGCCATTGAAGGGATCTCATTCTCAAGCAGGCCTCTGGCACCAGGAAAATGCAGAAGGCCATGAGTCCGAGCAACCTCAGAAAGTCGACGGCCGGAAGATGCTGAGAATTCTGGAATTTTGTTACCATCTGCAGAATGTGTTGAGCTCTCACCTCGGGTGGCGAGGCCTTCCCTGAGGAAGTATCCAGGACTGCTCCAATAAATTGGAGTCCTTGGGATGGTATCAAATGGGACTTATTGTAATTGAGGGAGAAGCCCAGTCTGTGGAGAGAGTGGCAGGTGATACTGAGATGTTCCCGGGCTTGCTGCGGTGAACGAGCCCTGATCAGCCAATCATCCAGGTAGGGGTAGACGTGAATCCCCCCTCTCCTGTGACTCGCTACCACCACCGCCATCAACTTGGTGAAAACCCTTTGTTCGGAGGTCAGCCCGAATGGCAGAACTCGAAACTGATAATGAGAACCGCCAACCTCGGGTACTTTCTGTGCTCAAGATGGATTGGCACATGAAAGTAAGCATCCTGAAGGTCCAATGATACCAACCAGTCTTGGAGAGCCTGAAGGATCTGAGAATGGGTAACCATCTTGAACTTGTCCTTCCTGAGGAACTTGTTCAAGTTTCTCAAGTCTAAGATGGGTCTCAATCCTGCGTCCTTCTTGGGAATCAAAAAGTAAGGGAAATTCCAACCCTTTTTCCTGTCCGCTACAGGTACATGTTCTATTGCACCTTTCTCTAGCATGGTCAAACTCTCCTGCACAAGGAGTGGATCTGGAATTTTGACAGAGTTGTGTCACGGTGGATGATCCAGAGGCCTTTTTTGAAAAGGAAGGCAATAACCTTGGGCCACCGTTTCCAGTGCCCACACATCTGAAGTAATGCCCCGCCATTCGTTCAGATACCGAGAAAGTCTGCCTCCCACCAGGGTCTTGTGGGTCAAGGCCTCAGAGTGGCTTAGAAGCGGCTGCAGTGGCTGAGGGTAAGGTTGCCGCTGCTGGGGCTGACCTAGCACCCCTTCCTCGTCCACCACGAGGGAATCTTCTCTGGCCCTTCTGTCCAGCTTGTCCTCTTCCTCTTCCAATTGAGGAGTAGGAAGGAAAGGACTTACCCCTCCAGGAAGATGAGCCCGAATAGGGTTGTTGAGGTGGTCTAATGGTGGCACTAAGGGATTTAGCGCCCGCTTTTGAGGTTTGCAGCTTCTCCAAACTTTCATCCTCCTTGCTGCCAAACACCCTCGAGCGACAAAGGGCATGTTGAGCAGTCTTGCCTGCACGTCTGGTGCAAACCCCGACTTCCTCAACCACGCAAATCTGCGTAATACCGTGCTAGCAGCCATGGATCTGCTGATGCTGTCTGCAGTATCCAAACCTGACTGGAGACATTCACTCATTGCCTTTTTACCATCTTTAAAGATCACCAGGAAGCCATCTTTCTACGCCTTCCGGGATGTGTTCAGCCGCCATAGCAACACAGTCCCACAGGGTAAACGTGGATTTAGACAGTGTGCAAGTCACATTAGTAGATTTTAAGGCCCTATTGCCTGCAGTGAAAACTTTACCGGCCCGTTCATCCACCCTCTGGTGATCCCTGTTAGGGGAGATGGAATGATAAGCTGATTGTCTGTTTGACCAAGCTTTCAGGAGTGGGGTGCTTGGTAAGGTATTCCGGGTCACTGCTGGAAGGAATGTATTTCCTTGTGAAGTTTTTGTTAACTGCAGCCACAGCTTTCGGGTCTCCCAAATAGCAGGGTCATGTGGAATGGTAAAATCGGGGTCTTTCTGAGGAGCCTGGTCCAATATGTCCGTCATGTCATCTTGTTCGTATGATGGAGTAGGCCTACTACATCCCATAAACTCAATGACCTTTCCCATCAGCTTTCCATAGGATGAGTCTGCGTGCTCAGAGGGGTCAGGCCTGCCAAATTCTAGTTCTGGCGAGGTATCTAAGCCACTAGCTGACTGGAGATTATCATACAAATCTCTCAGTCTTCATTCGTCAGAAATAATTTCTTCTGGCACATTGGGCGTTTCAAACTGCAGACCAAAGTGTGGTGAACTCTCATGAGAGGGTTGATCCTCCTCATAAATTGCCAACATATACTTAAAATAGTCTTTTTTAAATACAGGTTTATAAACCTTGTCTCGAACCAATGTCTTTGACAATGTCGAAGTAGTTTTTGAAGATGGTTTCGAAAATAGCAACAGTTTCCTCGGCGTCGACTTCAGTGTCGACAGCTCTGACCACGACGGAGACGGCAGAGTCGTTGAGGCTTTGTGCTTTTTTGTCGGAACCAAAGTAGGACTCGACTCTCAACTCGTAGACACTCTCGACACCTTCTCATCGGACAAAGGAGCAACCGGGGCATGGCTCTTTTGCATTTCTTTTGAGGGGGTCGAGGCCGCATTCTCAAACATTTGAAATATCTCTGTACGAAATGCGCCCCACTCTGCTGGGTAATCGGACTGCGTAGGGCATCTGATTACCTCTCTGGAGGAATCACTTGAGGTTGAAGGAGACCTATGGCATCTCTTCTTTGCCTTCTTAAAGGAAGAAGACGAACATTGCCGCAATCAACCTTTTTGTCTTTTTTCAGCGGGAAGAGTCTCTCAACTCACCAGTCTTTTTCTCCCTCTTTGAAGATGACTTTGATGCCCACCTCCCCAACACCAGTTTACCTCTACGCTCCCTGAGAGCTTTCTCTGTCAAGGCCTGACAGGACTTACAGTCGTCGGTACGGTACCCGGAGCCTAGACACCACAGGCAGACGCGGTGAGGATCCATAATCGACATTTTCGACCCAAAGTCGTGGAATTTTTTAAAAGCCGACTTGGGCGTCGAAGAAGTTGATGAAGAAGACATTTTCTCATGAAAATCTCACTGTAGCACGCTGTAATTTCTCAAAGCGTAAGCTCGGAAAAATTGAACTTGAATGATGATGTTGACGGTCGACGGAGGCCCTGAAGGGACATCGACTCAACGACACTGCATACAACGCCCTCTGTCGAAAAAGAAATTCTGAAGCAGCAAAGCTGGAGAAATATATTATCATAGGATGAGGAATATGTGGGAGGAACATCCAATCGAAAGAACGTTACCAGGGGTAAGTAACTTGTTCTTCTATGTGTGCCACACTAGAGAGAGGCTCCATATGCAGGGCCACCGGGCAACAATGCTGATGTTAGGCAGAAGCAGGGAATTCCGACACTACCATCTTCTCGTTCCCCAATATACTGAGGTTTTGGCAGGCGGTACTAGATTATATGTTGTAGGTTACAAACAAAAAGTAGAAGCAAGTCGGAGAACAATACATCTGGGAATATGGACCGTAAATGGCAATATCAAGCTATATGCTGTCTTGTGTCTCATTTGCCCTGCTCCTGCATGAATGCTTGCTTGATGGAATGCTTGGTGGAATGTTAGCTGGTAGAATGTTGTGGTGTAAGTGCCCCTTAAAGTTCTATGAATGCCAGTGGAGTGAGCCAGCCTTCAAGAGTGGAGGCCGGTGGATGTCTTCCTGTACCTTCCTACTTATTACCTTGAACTTATCCTGTTGTATCACCTTGTCAATCTGGAATTTAGTAAAGAAGTTCACTTCCCTACCTATGTCCTTGGAGTTCTTCTTTTTGAGCAAGAGTACATCTTAACAATGTCGATGAGTTGGCTTGGGCTGAAGGGCCAGGAACCTGCAGCTGTCCAGAGGGAGCAGCACCTAGAAGAAGTAAAGGAAGTGTGAAAGACCAGGAGAGAAGACATCCACTGGCCCCCACCCCCAATGGTGAGCTGACCCTTGTTGCAGAGTCCAGCAGCTGTAAAAAAACAGGCAAGGGGCAGCTTGGCGTGGGAGAGTGGCTGCAGGGGGCCGCTAGAGGGCCCTAGTGAACTGTTGGGCCATCCTGCAGTGGCAGGACAACAAGCGTGGCTCCAAGGGGCAGCTAGAGGGCCTTGAAAGCTAATGGGACAGTCCTGCCATTCCATGAAATCAAGAGGAGAGATTGGGCCCTGTGGTGACAGTGTTCCATCCTACAGTGGCAGGACACTGGAATCGCTGCTGCAAGGGGCAGCAAAAAAAAGGGCCCTTGTGTGCTGTGTGGGCCATTCTGTTGGATGCAGGACACCTGAGAAGACTGGTTTGGCCTGAGAGAGAACAAGGTGCTGGAGGAAGCCTGGTAGAGACATGGAGGTAGGGACACAGAGGCTCTGGCAACTTTGCAAAGTAATGAGGGCGGCCGTGACAGCATTGTGGACCGTTTCGTCTGCGTTTCCCTACAGACTGTGGGCTCAAGCTGCGGCTCATCCGTGGGCATGCAGTGAGATGTAGGTCTGGATCAATTACTGGAGAAGCGCTTTTACAGTTTTGACATGCAGCATGAAGAATTCTTGAGGCCCGGGGTGAGGTAGCGGTGGTTAGCAGACTCAGTGTTCCTGTACTCAGAGCCGTTTTTAGTCAGGCTCGAGGTCCGTAGGGAGCGATATTAGAACTTTGCAGACTCAGTGGGCTCCATTGTCATGATGACCCCGAAGAGCATTGAATAGGGCGCATCACTTAGGACGTCAGGATTTTCAAGAAAAGAACCCCGCTGCATCCCTCTGTGTAACATCAATGGGCGTTGGAGGGCGGGAGTGAGAATTCCTAATACTGTTCGGGAAAGTCTGGAGATCGGCACACAGCCTGTCATCACGGCAGGCAGAGACAGGCACTTGTAACGTCACATAAAATGAGAAGAGGAAATACTAATGGAGCAAGCCAGAAGTAAGAACAGTTACTGTGGCAGCCATGTTGACATGTTTTGCAGTTGCAAGCCAACCCTGGGGGTGCGTTGACTCCTGCTCAAAGGGACTGTGTAATCTGTGGCTGACACCTCGAGTATGTCTCCAGCGGAGGGCAGCATGTCTTCTTATGTTGCAGTCTTTGGAGGCCGATTCAATCTGTTGTCAGGGGTTGTCCTGGCACTTTTATGGCTTGGTACATCTTCCCCAGAGTAGGTTGTCATGTGAGGCCTGTAACTGCATTTGAGACCCGTGTGAAACCAAATTGGTGCAGTTTTGCTGGTGTGGGGTCATAAGTGATTAGTGTGGGTGGTTGTTATGGTTTGGGGGTGTATGTTGCTGTCGCAGATGTGGTTTGGACCCCTGGCTCTGAGTGAGAAGCAAACCTGGCGTGGCTCCTGTTAATAGTCATTGCCTAATTTTTAGTCTGGAATTGATAAATTCCTACAGCAAATATGTATTATGCATGTATTTTTGAGTAACAATATTGTGCCTCCACAGCACCACCTCTTTCTTGGGGTGTGGACAACCACACTTAAAGGAGGGGGGGTCCAGCCCATGCTACTGGGGAGTTGGACATCTGCGTTTCAAGTCCTCTCCGCTTGTTAGCGCAAAGGAGTGGGTGTCTGTGCCCTGTGCTCCAGTGCGTTTACTGTGGATTTCTTTGGCGTTGTTGTAGTTGAGGGGTCCACTGCAGTTCAGTGCACCACAGTTGTTGGTGGTGCAATGCTTGATGGTTCCATTTGATGTTGTGTGGCATTGAAGTGATTTGTGTTTGGACTGGTTTCCTTATTCAGAGTTTCTGTTGTGGGCCCGCAACTAGACTGAGAGTGTACTTGGGTGGTGTGAGATAGGCATGCTATCAGGAGATGGCACAGCCCTAGCTCTAAGGTGGGAATGTTCCGTACTGGAAAGTAAACTAAGGGAAGTCTAGGGCTGTCAGTCCAAAACAAAATGCTGTCTGTGTCCAAACCTATGCTTGCCCTCACTTCTATAAAATAAAAATGCATATGGGTCTTGGTAAACTCAATAGTGTTCAAAGTAAAAATAGTTTGGCATTGGAGTTCTTCTGTAACTCCCTTCCCCAAGTTCAAGGCACTTGGGGTAACAAAGTTCCACAAGCTTCTCAGGAGTCAGATTTCAAAAAGTTCTCAGTACCTTATTTGGCTTCTCCGGGTTCTCTCTCCCTGAACCCAAAAGCCCTTTGGTTTGCACTCTTCAAGGGGTCTCCCAGGCTTCCCTTGCCCAAGCTTAGACCCTTTCGATTCCACAGAGTTCACTTTCAAAATGCCAATATTCAACTGGTTTAGTTCTACTTTCTTTAACACCAAAGTTCCACTTGCAAAACCATGAGAGTTCAACGGATTTCCTTCGGGGTCCCCTTACCCATTCTCAATAGCTCATCTATGCTTATTTCACTTTAGTTTGTCAGGCAGTTCACTTGTTCAATGGGCTCCCTTGGTCGTGGCCCAGTTTTCAGACCACACAGTCCACCAACTACAGGTTGCGCAACCAGGTGCCTTGTAAATGTATTCTTTTCTTTAAAGTTCACTTTCAACAAAAGGTATTTTTCTTTCAACATTCACTTTCTCTGTAAATCATTGTTTCATCATATTTCCTTTATTGGGTTTAGTTGTTCTCCTGGGTCATTCCCCTGCCTGGAAACCTTCCCAATATTTACTTCTTTATTTAGTATAATTATTCTTCTATAAAGCGCTTAATACAAAGGACCAGTTTCAAAGCGCGGATTCGAACCTGTGTTGCTGTGCGTTGTCTTGCTTCCAAGACAAACGTGTTGCCCCTAAGCTATCCTCCCAATCTGGGTTCTCTGCGGCCCTCTGAGATCGGTCTTGTGCCTGGTGGCCACCCCAATACTTATCCATCGTGCTTTCTTGTAGTTATATCTTTTCCTTGCTTTCCTTAGGGGTTTCACCTTCTCGCAAGACTCCCCCTTTTATTATTTCTATTTTGCCCTCACTTCGTGTCTGCACACAGCTACCCTCTATGCAAAAGGCTTCCTCGATTTATACAGAGGCTTTCGAGATTGTGTCTTCATACACGCAACCACACTGTAACTTTGTAGCAATGCTTTGTTCTCTTCATCATTCGGAAGTTTCATTCCGCGCATTTCTCTTCCTACGCACTGGAGCTGTTACACTGTATCTCACTCGCAGCTTTCACATACCGGGTTTCTCACTGCATTTAACTCACTGATTGCGTTTTCTCAACTTCTTTATTAACGTCCTTTCCGTCTGAGGTTAGGGTCTCACCGCCTGCCCCTCAGACACTCCTGGGCTCCTGTCCTGGCCCAGGGGAACAAGCACTTTCTAGAATAGAGTTCAAAAGGGATTAGCACGTCTCATGGCTCCCTTACAGGGACTTCTCAGGCTCTTTGGAGACACAGCTCCCTAGCCACACTTCTTCTGGTTGCCTCAGCTTGCAGATCCTCAGCGTCTCGGCATCCTGTTCTCCTCTAGCTGGTCCTGAACAGCCCTGGTGTCTCAGCTCTCCACCCAACTCGTTCCCTTTGCTTTCTGACTGTGTCCATTTTGTACTCTCCTGAGTTTGTGACAGGCTGCAGGTGGGCATTCTTGACTTCAATTGCCTGACCTTGCCTGGTGTTGTTTTTGGGATGTCACCATACTGGTGTGCCTCTTTTTTGCATCTTCTTTGTCCCAGTACCATAGTGGTTTTTCACATGGGAAGTCTGTATTCTTCCTGGTTACGTCTTTTTCGTCACAGTGTTAATGTTAAAGGATATTTGTACTGCACACTATCACCACCGGAGTGGTTCCCTGGCGCTCTGGTGGCTCTGAAAGGGGAGGGGGGGTGAGTTAGTGGGAATAAGCGGGAAAAGTGCAAGAGAGCAGTGATGTGCCGTTGGCAGCCTCAGCCTGGTTAACACTGTTCGCTGGGCTTGCGGTGTTTTCCAGTTGGTAGCCGTCGTGTGCTGTTGTGCGAGTCTGTGTGGTTTGATTTGTTGTTGCAGTGTAGTGAAGTTTGTGTGGATTGCTGGGTTATAGGGTTGTGGTCGTGTTTGGTTAGAGTTTGAGAGGTGTATGCAGAGGGGTGAAATTGTTAGTGGATTGGTTAATTGGCATTGCTGTCTTGAAGCGAAGTGCAAAACTTCCACATTCCCTCCAGATGCGGTGCACAAACATCTCTGCATCTCCCACCAGATCCGGGCATTGGCCGAGATCCACAATCCCTTCCACACATGACGCCCACCCACATTCATAACAGTGTCCAAGTTTAACCCCCACCCACCTTTGTCACACCTGTCTGTATGCGGGGCAGGAAAGTGTTTGTGATTGCATCCAAAACTGGCCCTGATAGCATTCCCAATCCAGTCCATACACAGCATCTGTCAACCAACGTTACTCCATCCAGATGTGGCAGTGGCAGGCATTCACAGTCCTATCCAGCTGCTCATGTAGGCTACCGCTTATAGCCCCTTGAAAGCATGGCCCATGCCAACACTCGCAACTACGTCCAGGCGCGGCACCTGCCCTCATTCACAACTCCGCCCGGGCCCGGCGCATGAATAGTACTATGGGAAATTAAGATAGTGGGACTTATAATATCCCATGAAGGCTGTGGGGGGTTGGGTAGGTCAATGTCAGAGAAGGGGGATACCATGTCCCACTTCTTGAGGGGTATTTATGATAGAAAGTTTGCATTATTTTCAGTTTTCTCTTCCTCACCTCAAAGTTAGGGTGATGCTCAGGATGGTAATGGTATGACACGTTGAATCCTCTCCTTTGAGTGCCTGATGAAAAGTCATGGGGTAGTACATGACATGATTGACAATAAATATCCTGTGACAGTAGAGGGAGGGTAGAATGGATTGGGGTTTTAAAAGGTGGCATACCATGTCCTGCCCTTGGGTATTCGCTCCCCAATCCTTGAAGACCCTCTATCCAGGTGATCCTCCCTTGCTAGTCCACCCCAGGGTCTGGATCTATAGGAAATGGCCCTCCCCATGTCACCTGAAAAGAGGATCCCCAAGGAGTATGTAGGAAAAAACCCTTAGGTTTTTAACAGTGGTCTCATGTTTTCTTTGCATGTTGTTGAGGAAATGAGGTTGGTGGGAGCATTGCTCCTTGTTCTTAGAAATGGAGGGAGTGGTAGTGGTAGTGGTAATGGTTGTGAGTGAGTGGAGATTGAAGGTTGGTTATGGCCAGGGTGCTGTTTGCCTTCATGCTTTGGTTCCATTATCAGACAGTATTTCCTTTGTGCTCATTGCATACCTTGCTCCTTGGTTTTGTTAAGGAGGGAGATGTGTGTTGTGTCTCCTTTGCCCTGCTCCTGCATGAATGCTTGCTTAATGGAATACTTGGTGGAATGTTAGCTGGTGGATTGTTGTGGTGTGAGTGCCTCTTGAAGTTATTTGAATGCCAGTTGGAGTGAGACAGCCTGGAAAAGTGGAGGCCGGTGGATGTCTTCCTGTACCTTCCTACTTACTTAACTTGAATTTATCCTGTTGTATCACCTTGTCAATCTGGAACTTAGTAAAGAAGTTCACTTCCCTACCTGTGTCCTTGTAGTTCTTCTTGACCAAGAGTACATCTTAACACTATACCAAGACAGCCATAGCTGTAATAGAGTTACGTCACATTCACAAATGATCCTTCACAAATTTACAATTTTATGTGAAACAAAAGCTCGGGTTTTACAGAAGATTCTGTTAAAAAAAGAACCTAAGCAGTGCACTGTTTTGATAAACGTGGGCTACAACGGGGATGGTATTTATCTCACCAGGTTGGGACGAAAATTACCGGACTGCTATCTTATGGGCACACCCATAACTCTCGTGTGCCATAGCACCTTGAAGCGTCTTTTGTGCTAGATTGAATTACTTATAAAGCTCTCAGACCAAATAACCAGACAGACTCTAAGAATATGGCAAAGTACTACTTTATTCGGACTGATGCAGCATGCACACTCACAGAGTAGCTTGATTTCATAGAGGTCTTATACCCCAAAATGCGTCATCTATGACGTCATCCTACGTGGCAAATCATAAACCTATCAAAGGAAGGGATTGGTTAAGGAAACATGTCTACAAATATAACATATATGAATTAGTACATCATTGGCTGCCCCTTATCTGTAGGGCACGTCTTCAACTATCTCTAAATACGTATAATACTTAATATAGCGGACAGAATAACAGCAGATAGGTCTACTTAATTGCTTACAATGCAACATTGTATAGCAGGTTGACCCTTAAACCCACCGCTTGGTTGACATACTAGCCCAACCTTGGACTTTCGTCTCTCTAGCAGCACATACGTGAAAAGAAACCCAGGTGCTTTGAATTACGTCAAATTACTCCCTGTTCTCTCAACTAATCCATCATTCCTCATTGGTCGGCCATAAGTCAAAGTCTTCCATCTGTAGTTGACATTGCAGCCTGCTCACTATCCTAGAACATTTGAGGGAGTGTGAGCACACCACTTGCTTCGTCTGAGGCTCTAATGAATAGCCCTCGTCTTGAACTTCTGAGTCACATGTGAAGAGACCACGAATGTGTCCATTTCAGCCTCTTATTTACTGTTATTTGATTCAATTATACAGGGTGCTGTTGCTCCTCTTGGCCTCTAGAGACTTGCTCACTCTACCTTGCACAGATGTCATACACTTTTAATTGTCCATTTCTTTGGCTGTTACAGATGTTTTCTTCTTCCTTAATCTAATAGGAATGTCTTACATTCAGAGTGTATCCGTATAACTCCCCTTGTGACTTGCAATTATTCCTTAAAATAGTATCTTTGGTCCTCGGCCAACGTAGCCTTCTTGTTGTTCTGCACAGAGGGCTTTCCAGCTTCTCCTGATTCTGCAGGCTTGGTGTGTTTTTGAGGTAGTTTGGTTGAGTTTGACGTGACCCAGAGTCCATTTTCCTATCATGGCCGTCCTTGCCACGTTATATATTCATCTATAGTAAGCCTCTATATGTCTCATCTATCTTGCGTTACTGCACATTTACAGTTATTGGCCAGTAAGTTAACTTCATCTTCTTTGTTTTCATGATTACTTTCGCTTTAGATTCATGTTTCTCTTGGTGCTTCATTTACATCATCTCTCAAGTATTTTCATATCGTTTCAGCATAGATTCATATATCTTCTTCATGACATCACTCTGCCCATGTCAGATTTCACTTAACGTGCTGTGATGTTCATTGGTGCTTGCTGACATCCTTCCACACTTTCAGTGCAAGGGTACATTCAAAATGGCTGTCTGAGTGCATAACGTCTCTCATACACTTGATGCGGTATAGGCATAACACATGGTCTTCCACATATAGCCCTTCTTCTACTGTTCCAGTATGACGGCAGTGAGGAGGCGGGAGCTAGGGAAAATGTGTCCACCTGGTCCTCTACAGTCGACACACTGGCTAAATGATATGGTCAAATCCACAGTACTAGAAAGCTTATTTAACGTACATAGAAGTTGCGTGCAAAACTGTACACTAATGTGGGGGGCTTGGGTGGATCCACATGCCTTAAAAACAGGGCTGCTGGCAAATGAACTGAATGAGCAAAACCGGCCTTCTTTCAGATGTGGGGTTGGCGCATACAGCGTCTTTACAACCTCCCTAAAGTGGGCGGGAAAAGAACCCCCTCTGGTTACCCAAGACATTTGGTGGGACAGCAGCTGTTTTTTTAGTTGAGGGAGAAAGTTTGTGGTTGTTTTAATACGTTAAGAACAATTATTCTCGAAATGATTTCAAGTTTGTTATGAAAAAGACCCAACATAAAGTATACACTAAGGAACAATGGTCAAGGGAGAGAGAAGCAGGCAGGAAAAGGCTGGGTTGTTCCCCATGTCCCCCTCTTTGTTCGTGAAGTGAGGTATTCAACACATGAAGTGATGACGTTGCTTGCCACATAGGCGGCCTAGGAAAGTGTCTGACGCATGTAGGATCCTCTAACTGTAAGCTGCGACTTACAGCCAGTAGAGCGCTCGCTTTGACATCGGCGCAGAGTCTGCTAATGCAGGTCCGAATCCCGGCTGGGCCAAACTCAGCCTTTCATCCTTCCGAGGTCGATAAATGAGCGCCACACACAGTGGGTAATAATAAGCAGCGCTCATATACCCGAGGGTTTGTAGCGCTATATAAATGCCAAATTATTATTATTATTTACAGTGTTCACTTTGGAATGCAAGCTTATTATGGTTTTGTAATTTGTGATTTAGCATAGAGCACTGGCAGGAGAAGCGGTTGATATGACCTGTACTGTGCCGTAAAATCTCAGTAGGTGAATTGTATTTCGTTTATATAAAAAACAGACTCATGAGGGAAACAAAGAATGATGCCCATTAATATAGCGATTGAACCCCGTGGAAAATGCTGCGAACAATTGATATTCATACCCCGAGTTAAATAAGGGCAATTACCGGCAATCATGAATGTGTGAAAATACCAGTAGCGCATAATTATGCATATATTAGCGTGGAGATAAACTGTAGCCACTTAATTACTGCTCCAGCCCTCTGCTCGCAGCTTTTGGTTCAGTGACCTGCCAGCTCTTCTCAGGCTGGGGTAGCAGCATCAGGTCGGAGACCTGCGCGGGGATCAGGCTGCAGCCCCGCTTTGCAATTAAACATGTTTCGGGCAGACAATGGGGGCTTTGTTTAGAACATGTGCGATGGGGGGGGGGCTTGTTTGTAAACACCGGTCGCTGGGGGCTCTTACTGGGATCTTGTTCAGCAGCCTGTGAGAGGCAACAATCTCGTCAACCAGATGGCTTCTGGGGGCTGAGCCCCGCCGCGGCAATGTCAAATGCAGTCTGCAAAGCATACACGTTGAGATATAGCCTGAGCTGCTGCAAAAGTAGTGCAATGTATTCACTGCGTTTCTTGTAGCTGCCGGACCCTGAAACACTAGCTCTGGCATGGGCGATATGTATACAATAAACCGGCGTTGTAGCATTGTATTATATTTATAATGCATTGCCACTGTCGATTCTTTTGATACATTTAATCTAATTTTGACAGGTCAGAAAAACAGTCCAGAAAACAAAGATTCAAACTTTATTTCTTAGCCTAAAAATACAAATATTTAAGCTGTTATTTCGATGTATACTGCGCATCGCCGCCATTTGCATGGTCTCTGGGTGCTCTTCACTTATAGAATTGACCTTATCACCTTATTAATACCCTCCTACCAATAATGTTGGCATTGCTGTGCATGGCTCTGTAAGAAAGGAGGGCAGGGTGTGTTGGTTGGATTGCAGGAAGGCAGTTGCAGAAAACATTGGTGTTGATAGATGCAGGTCGGAAGTACCTGTTACCTGTGTGTTGATATGAAAAGTTGTTTGTGGTTGGTACCAACTGGCCAGGCTAGCCAGATGGTCATCCCCTGGATTGTGGAGTGCAAACATTGGCAGCATGGTTGTTGATAGAAGATGGATAGGGTCTGAATCTGTTGAGTACACTAGACTTGTAGGCGTGTGTGAGGTGTAAGGATGCAAGATTTTAATTTTGAGGAGTTAGTTGAGGGACGCAGGGGGTAGACAGTGGGGGCAAGGGTGTTGTCAATTCCTTGCTCTTGGTGGTAGGTTTACTGAGATTAAAGGTGCAGTGATATATATGTGCATGATTATAATATAAAAAGCCATAAAAGTGTAATGTTTTAAAGTAGCTACATGTTGTATGTATGTATGTGAATACCAACAGAGTCTACATGCTTATGTGCTTGTGCAGGCAATTACAAAGAGTGAAATTCAGCTGTGTGTTAGATATGCAGTGAACAGTATGGTGAGAAGCAAAGGTGTGATGTCTAACTCAATGATTAGCAACGTGTGTGTTATGTATGCATGCAGCAATCACACCTGACTGCCTCAGCCAATTGCTATGAAATGAGTGAGGAAAGGAGAAAAGCAAAAACTAACAAAGGATTTAGGCCCCAAACACAGTGCCGTATTCGAGCAGTCCAGATAAAAAACAGGCAGTTCTCCTTTGAATTTTCATTGGATGTATGCATAGACAGTTAACTTTCAACCTGTTGGTCAGGATACAATTGTTTGCTAGAACCAGCTTAAGAAAATTCAGTCCAATACCAAATGCCCTCTAACTGTGCTCCTTGCATGACCAGTTCATGCTATCAAATGCCTGATGTGCATCCAATGGTAGAAGTGCACATTTGCGACCCAATTGTGAGCCATAGTGGATCAAATCCCCTACTGGCCTATGGGTTCCTCTACCCCCTATCAAGCCTGTCTGACTGCTGTTTTCAGAGAAGGTAATACCTCCCTCAGTAGGGTTGCTAAAACCCTTGCATAGATTTTTGCATCACTATTGAGCAAGGAGATAGGTCGGTATGAGGTGCAGTCCTCCAGGTTTTTGCCAGGTTTTGGTATACAAATCGTAGCTGGTTTGGCCATGGAGGAAGTTACTGAGCCCCGGCCATCAAAAACCAGTTAAACAATTAAGTCAGTTGGGGCATCAGTATCTCACAGAATGTATAATAAAAAAGGTTAGAGAAGATGTGTCGCCCAGGATGGTCCCTCCCTGGAGCGATATAATTGCTTGTGCGACCTCTTCCGGCATGAGGGGCTGCTCGAGCCTATCCCTATCAATTTGGCAAATCTGTGGGAGAGAGGTAGAGGATAGGAAATCCAGGATTTCCCTCAAGTCCGTCTGGACCTCCACTAACAGGGATTGCTTAAAAACCTTCCATAATGGACAGTTTGCACTGTTCACTATTCTGCAGCCCTAGACATTCTTTAGGCATGATATGATAATGATATGATGTGGCATTTATAATGCGCCTGTACACAAGTGTTTCTCAGCGCGACAAGACAAGGAGGGGGAAACAAAGGGAGGACAAAAACTACGATCTTACTAGGCATTGTGTCATTCAGATCGCGCAAGTACAGGGAAGAGTGAAGGGGAGAAATTCAAGGGGAAGGGAGAAGTGTCAGGGGGAGGGGAAGGGAGAAGTGCTGGTAGATCAATAAGTGCGGCCAGCACGTGTCTCATAGGTGCAGTGAGAAGGGACTGCAGCATTGCATGAACAGACTTTTAAGTGCTGGGGGAGCCCAGAGGCAGTGCGACGGCAACTGGACAAGCAGGAGCCTGGGCCAGAGTTCAGAGGGTATCCGGGTGAGCAGTGCACCGACGAGCCAGGTACATTAGCAAGGGAGATGGAGAGAGAAAGCGGAAGTGAAAAGGAAGGTCTTGAGTTGCTTCAGGAACCAGAGGTGGTTCTGCTCAAGTTTGAGAGAGGCAGGGAGGCTGTTCTAGAGGGAGGCCCCAGCCGAGGAGAGAGATTTGCCCCCAACTCTCTGCTTGGAGAAGAGTCTGACCCTCAGAGAGTTGGAGGTGGATGAGGGGGAGCTCGAGAAGGAAGATGTTTTGCAAGAGAAGGTTGGAGGTAGAGCAGTCCCAAGCCCCAGAAAGCCTTGTGGACGATGCAGAGGGTCAAGCACTTGAAGACATGAAGACATGTCAGTGCTGGAGAGATACGATCCCTGGACATGGGAGAGAGAGAGAGAGAGAGAGAGAGAGAGAGAGAGAGAGAGAAAAATAAAAAGAGAAAGAAAAGACCCCAGTTGGACCTTAGAGGGTCGGTCAGTGAGAAAGGAGGTCAACCAGGACAGGGCCTGATCAGTGATACCCAGGTTGTCACAGAGACGTTTAAGCAGGATGGCATGGATGAGTGTGTCAAAAGCAGAGGATTGATCAAGGAGAATGAGGACAGAAGAGAGATTAGATTCAAGATTGGAGAGCAGGGCCTCACAGGTGTTCAGGAGAGCAGTTTCCAAGCTTCTGGCAGCTCTGAAGCCAGACTGGTGGTCGTGGAGGCAGCCAACAGATACAGTATGCCGATTATGCTGGGAGATGGCCAGCTTTTCCAAGAGTTTGCTCAGGAAAGGAGTGATGGAGGTAGGGCGATACATAGCCAGAGAAGAAGTATCAGCTGCGGGTTTCTTTAGAAGGGGTGAACAAGGAGGAGGGGAAAGTACCAGTGGCAAAGGAGTGATTGCAGAAATCAGCCAAGGATGGAGCAAGGGTGTCGATGTGGTTCTTGGCGGTTCTGGATGAGCAGGGGAGAACCTGCTTTAACAAGACTTTCATAGCTCAGACTTGTCTAGAAAGATCATCAGGGTGAAAGGGAGAAAGGAGTGGAAAGGAGGAAGAGAGACGGCCTCAGACAGGGCAGGTGTCATAGAGCAGGAGGAAGACGAAGTAGAGGAAGAGAGGGTGGACAGGATGTCCTGAGTTTTATTGGTGAAATGAGAAGCCAAGGCCTTGCAGAGTGCCTCGGAGGGAACAGGAGAGGTAGAGCCTACAGCAGGATTGCCCAGCTCCTTGCAGATTTGGAAAGTTCAGCTGAATTGTTAGATGCCTCAGAGATGTGGGCTTGGATGTATGCTTTCTGCTTAGAGCAAACAGAGTGTCTGTACTGCCTTTGTAGCAGGCCACAGGCCAGTTTGTCAGGGGGTGTGCCCGATGCCCACCTCTTCCTCTCTGCCGGCCTACACTTGTGTTTAAGGGTGGCGAAGTCTGAATCGTACGAAGAGTTGCACTTGGATTTGAGCTTCAAGCAGATCCTTCTGACAGGGACAAGGACATCCAGTGTATTAGAGATAAAGATGAAAGTTAGAAAGGGCTGTGTCAGGGTGTGAGTTAGCCAAAGGTGCAGGATGAGGAGAGAAAGTAGCGACGAAAGCCTAAACTGACACACGCTTCATGGGTCGAATGACTGAGAAGGTAGGTGGCAGTGCTGGAGTCGGCTTGCCCTGAGGGGTAGCAAGAGAGAGGTGGGAGAAAAGGAGAAAGTGATCAGTCCAAGAGAGAGTAGTTGTGAGAGGGTTACGGAGGGGGAGGTCTGAGGAGATCAGAACATCCAAGGTGTGCCCTGCAGAGTGAGTTGGGCCAGAGGGAAGAATAGAGAGAAAGAGAGAGAGAGAGAGTGACACAGGTTGCGAAACAGTCCACTGGAAGGGCTGGTAGCATCCAGGTGAATTTTCAGGTCTCAGAGGAGGAGATGTTGAGAGGAAGAGAAAAGGAGGGAGGAGGAGAGCTCAGCCCACTCAGAGAGGAATAGGGCGACCTGGCCAGACGGCCCGTAGATAGTAGCCACAGTGAGAGAGAGGCCAGGAGAAAGAGAGTCTGCAGACATGGCAATCAAAGGAGGAGTAATCCTGTATTGGAATGATAGAAGCAGGGATACACTCTGGGAAAATCGAGGCTAAACCGCCACCGGGACGGTTGGTTCTGGGTTTGGAGAGGATCTTGTAGCCATCTGGTCGGAGAGCGTCAAAACTTGTGACAGAGCTGGCCGTGAATCAAGTCTTGGTGAGACTGAGTACATCCAAATTAAGCTCTTCCAAGAGCCAGCAGATGTCAGAGGAATGTTTGACAGCCGAACGAGAGTTGAGAGTAATGATATGGAGCTGGTTGTCACATTTGAAATACTTCTGAGGAGGGGTACACGCCAGAGGCTGGGCAGAGGGGGAAGGAAGAGACTGCAGGGTAGTTAGAGAGGAGGAAGAAGAAGGTGCCAGAGAGGCGGCAGAGGAGCCTGAGAGGGGTAAGAAGGGATAGCAGGAGAGGAAAGGAAGTTTATAAGGCGCAGGACGCGTCTATCAAAAAGGAGGAGATTGGCCTGAGGGTCCTGGACCAAGACAGTGCCATTTAGGTAGACATTAATGATGTTCTTAGAGTAGTGGAAGGGGGCCAGGAGGGCCTCCCAACGGGTGCCACCATTAATGGGAGAAGAGGAAAAAGGAGAGAGAACAGAGACCATATGGGGTCCATCGCCTGGAGAGGGAACGACAAAGAATATGTCGGTAAGGGTCTGTCTGGAGGAAGCTCTGTTGTAGGTATCAGCGATAGGGAAGCCTGCGTTAGAGACCCAGGATGTGTCCCTTTTGAGCTTCTTCGTGCCTGACTTAGTGAGAGGGATAGGATAGTTGATAGAAAAGCAGTTAGGGAAGATAAGTGAGACAGAGAGCACCATATGGGCTGTGTGGGGCAGAAAAGAGGGAGAGGCCCAAGCAGGGCGAGGGTGGTCACACAGGGACGGGGGGACGCAGGAGGTAGGTGCATGGGGGAGCCAGGAGAGGGAGGTGGGCCCAACCAAGAGTAAGAACAACTGACCTAAAAATCAGCAGCAATACAGAACCAACCACAAAGCACAGAGCGTAGCAGGTAACCTAGCAGTAGAGAATATAAATGCAATACGGAACCAGAAACAAAACACAGAGCACTAGAGGGAACCTAGAAGTAACAAACCAGATGTAATACAGAACCAAAAACAAGGCACAGAGCACAACATGGAACCTAGAAGTAAGAAAGCAGATGAAATACAGAACCAAAAGCAAAACAGAGAGCTCAACTGGAACGTCTAGGTGAAGAATGCAGAAAATGCAGTGTATTGCCACAGACCGTGGGGAACAACACAATATCAAAACCATAGGGATCAACACAAAGTCAATACCATCCACAATGCACAGAGCACAATTAGAGCCTGTAGGAAGGAATGAGCAAACACAATGTCGAAAAACCAGTGCACAATAGATAAAGAAGAGAGAGGATAAGATGGGAACGCAGGGAGGGGGAGTAAACAGGATGCGGGGACCTACGATGCGAGGGAGCATATGCAGCAGAGAAGCAAGGCACAGCACACGGCCAGTTGCGAGGGAGCGCACGCACGTGAGCACGATGTGGGAATGGAAGAACAAAAGTTGCGTGCTTGGTTGTCCCTCAGTTAGCAGTCAGGATCTTGTTTGCTTTATTCCCTTTGGAATAATAGAGCTGTTTGGTTTAAAGAAGGGATTTCGCATTGGCATCTATCAAGTGGGTTTCTAATTGGGTCATGGGCAGTTTGAGAGCTCTCATGCTCTTTGTTGATTGCTTTTTCTTATGCCCGACTTCTCTCAGCCCGACCTATCTGACTAATGTTTGTCTTTGTCCATATCTAGTTCTTGCAAACGCTGCCACGTTGCCTATTGTCTCACCCCTTAAAACAGTGTTTGCTGAATCCCAGATGTTTGCCCTCCCCATTATCATTCTCTTCAAAAAATCTCTTCAGTGTTTCTGCTATGTGGATCTTAATCAGTGTTTTTCATAGAAAGAAGTCATTCAGGCACCATTGTTTTCGAGCGGGAGGGGGGTCAGCAAGCTCCAGGGTCGAAAGCACCGGGGTGTGGTCAGATCCCTCAGTCCGATCTCCACCGCAAGGGTTTCCGGTATTGAGGAGGACACCAAAAACATGTCCAATCTGGAGAATCCCTGGTGTACAGCTGAGAAGTGGGTGTATTCTCTCTCATCCAGATGGAAACATTTCCATGATTCAATCAGGGAGAATTCTCTAAGCAGTCTGGCACTGGCTATTGCCTGAAAGTTATATGTCCGAGTGGGGGCAGAGTTTTTTTCATTAGTGGGTCAAATGCGTAGTTAAAAGCCCCACCCATAACCTCCCCTTTGCAAAAGTGACCCATTTTAGGGATTATGTCAGTGAAAAAGTAATCTTGACTGTCATTAGCTGCGTATAGGAAAATGAGTGTAAGGGATTGTCCCAATCATGTACCCTTGACCATCAGCAATCTATCTGGCAGACCTTGCGAGATAGCTAGTTTTTTTAGCTGTGAGTCTCCTCTTCTTCCAACCGCTTAACAACATCATATTGTTTTATTGAAGCACCTCCCCTCACACTCCCGGAGCAGAGGAGTTTCCTGTTGAAAAGAAACGTGATGTAGGCATTCATAGTGTGGAGCCTCGGAAGGATTGATTTGCATTTGGTTGGTGAATTGAGGCCTCTGACAGTCAGAGTCACCAGTGTAAGAGACAGCCCGTTCAGCTCATCCCCCAGAATCTGGGGTGTTAGCAAGGAATGCATGCACCACCTCCTGTCTCCCTCCACCCCTGAGAAAGTTAACCAGACATTGGAGAAAAGGTATAAGAATAGCTGTCATGCCAATACACAACAAATGAGGGGAAAACATAAGTATGGGAACAATAACACTTCGATAACTGACATAGAGAATGTCAAACCAGATGGGGCCAACGTTACATACATGTAAAACTTCGGTCATAACCTCCAACTGCATCCTGGGGAGTAATCTCGAGTGGCTCTGAGCCCAACCCACGCCCCCAAAAGCGCCCCTTTTCAACCTCAAAACATATAAATCCCAGATAATCACTATCCTCACTCTTAATCATAAGTGGAGCCTAAACAGTATACAAACAGGATAAACTGTAAGAATAGTGTCGGAACCCTCATTAAGTGAACTAGCAGAAGTTCATGTTGGTACACACAGGAAGGGGTACGTCCTGCCAGAGACTTGTCCTGGAACTCAGCCCCTTCTTTCAGCCGCTCGGAGATGACAGGGATCTGGATTCTAGATCTGAGGCACCCTTACACTGTGCTCTAACAAAAAAGAGACCTTATCCCGGATGTACTCAACCGATCACGGTGGGGACCTCCACTAAAGGCAAGTGCTCCCACGTATCTCACCACTCATCCGCACCCACCCGGCCCTGTGATCCAGGTAGTCCATCCCCAACGTTGGAGGGTCTGGGCAGATTTTCCACCTCCGCTCGGGGTCCGTCTCGGTTCACCTCATGTATCGTTGCACAGAGCCTGACCGTTCACCAGCCCTGCTTGCTGCTGGAGCGAGAGAGAGCTTCAGGAGGTCGCTGCTGGCACCATCTTGGAAAGCATGCATCTCCTGAATCGCTAGGTGCAGCGTCAGCCAGAGGTCTGTGGCAGAGCCAGGGAAGGCACTGTTTAGTGCCTGGGGGTCATCTCCCCAGGGAGTTGGGCAGATGCTTCTGCTGGATCAGTGCTGTTACATGGGGGTTATTGGAGATGTGGGCTCCAGGCCATTTGGCGCTCATGGGGAGCATGTCTTCATGTTCAGCCAACTGTCCACACCCCGTGACCAAGTAACTATACATTTAAGATATGGTGATAGTCTGCTGTTTCATCTAAGACCAAGGCATGATTTTTAGTTTTGGCTATTAGGTAGTGCTAAAGAACCACTTATAAGCCGAAACTATTGGCACACAGATAGAAGGGAAATAGGATGTTCGGAGGGACACAGGGCTTGTAGGTGTTGTCTGGCTATTTAACTAGCCATTGACCACCAGTGGCCTTGCTAATCCCCGTGGCCATATCAACCCACATCCTGCTCCTCCCCGCTCAAAAGACAGCCTCCTGTGATCCCTCTGAGCTAGCTTGGTGAAGCACTGACATCCAAAATAGTGCTCTGCCAGTGTTATTTCAAAGCCGTTCTCTCAGAGTTAATGGCTTAATTGGAGCTGTAGATGCACTACTGGTATAATGAAAACATCTAAATCAAGTGTGCCTTCAGCTGCTTTATTTTAAGCAGTATGCTTGTTCTTCAATGAAGTCCTGGTAATAACATGCGCTGGCAGGATCTATGTGATTAATGTGCAATTTTTTACTGCGAATCCTGAGCATTTTGACATTTTTGACAATACATTTTTGCACTTTTTCTCACAAGTAAATTTTGGGGATACCCCCCGCAGTATCCCATCCCTTGAACTGGAGGCACGGTTGGACTAGATGCATAATCTCCACGCAGTCCCTAAGATAAAGGCAGAGACCACTTTCGATAGAATTGTCCTTGGAGAAGAAGAATCGTTGAGAACACCTGAGATACCATACAAGAGTAAAACTGCCTCATCCCTCCAAAATGATATTGACAGATTGAGGAAAATGATTAATCGAGTTGACTCGAGAGTCTTAAACTCACATGAATTAAATGATGACATGTCAAGCAAAGACCGTCTCGAGAACGCCCCAAGGCTAAATAGCAATGATCACAGTGTGGGCCTGACCCAGATTGAGTCCGAGACTGAGACTGAATCCCCAAATTCTTTACTGCCTGAACTAGAAAAAAAGCAAGTAGAAACGAAAGGGGATACGCTGAAAGGTGGGGCGCTGGATGCCCCCCAGATTTGCTAACAAGAACGTCTGGCTCAACCTCAGTTTCTCAATCCAACTACCATATTCCAGAACTGATCAAACAAAAAACCAAAGGGAAAAGGGCCAATACGACCCCTTTAGTCAGATGTCAGTAGTTAACATCGTGATGGCTCCTTTTATAAAACTATACGAAAGCATCAATGACACTCTAAGATCAAACAACTTTAATAGCGATGCTACACTCAAAGATGATTCACATTGAAGATTTTATTTTGGCTGGGAATACCGTTGGTGATGGCCGCTGTTTAGGAGTAGCTTGTGGTTGGGAAAGAGCAAATAAGCTAAAAAGATTTGTAAAGATGCACACTTTTCAATTCGGAATGAGTAACTAATATATTATGAGTAATGAGGTGCAGGGGAGTGTATAACGACCCTGACACTGGGTCGTAGTTAACAGAACAGAGAGAAAAGGTGTCCACCGTCTGTGGAACACTTGCGTCCCATGCACACTCGATGTGATTGTCCAAAAGACAAACACAATTCAAAAAGAGTCTCTGTATACAGTGAAGTGAAAGGATCAAATTGGAACATAGTGGGCTTTCCCACATTTTATGTGAGCGATTTAGCAATGAGGTATTCAAAGTACTCAGTTTACAGAAATTAACTTTCAGACTTGCATTCAAAAAGCATATATTTTATCAGGGTAATTCATGGAATTAATGTGCGCTGAAAAGGGGAGCGCAAGTGTGAACATCGCAGCGCACGCGTGCTAAAGCCGCGCATGCTGCCGTTTGTCGATTCATAGAATGCATTGTGTGTGTTTATCCCGGGATGTGTGCCAAATTCCTGGGTGGCGCACACGGGCACACACGTCACTAAATGCTGTGCGCGACGCGCACAGCGAAAGCGCACAACGTGTAAGGGGGGCGGAACACGGGGCGGAACACACGGAATGGGGAACAACGTGTGAAAATGTGGGTGTTACGGGGGAAGTACTGCAGCTAAATGCTCGCAATGCCCACACGCGCGCTAACAACACATATTCATGGAATAGAACAGGGGAAACTCGTGCGCCAAAAAAGACACGCTAATCCGGAAACATGTAAGCCAGCAGGAAGCAGGCATAAGCGGCCCTACGCAGCATAAAAGTGCGCGCAAACAACAAACAAACTCATACGCTACGATGAATATACCGTTCCTCGCAGCAGTAGTCGTGGGAAACCGCTGGAGGAGGAGGATAGCCAGGCCCTGCATTTTTTTTACCCAGGACCAGCCTTTTTGGGATGCCTGATGACTAGGTCTATGGGAGGTACAGGTTTCCACCACGAATAAACCTCGAACTGGTCAGGGAGTGGGAGGATGACCTCACATCACCCACCCTGTGCTCCCAAGCACTGAGCCCCTTGGAAAAGGTGCTCAATGTACTGCATTTCTTGGCTACTGGGTCATTTCAGCGGACAAGTGCCATAGTTGGGGGTGTCTCACAGGCCACACAGTCACGCTGCCTACACCAGGTGTTGGCGGTCATGACTGCACGCCCCTCAGTCCGCAGGCACATATACATGCCCAGAACACCTGCAGAAAGGCAGGCCGTGGTCCAGGACTTTTACGGGGTGGCACACTTCCCCAAAGTGCTAGGTGCCATTGATTGCACCCATGTGGCTCTACGTCGTCCCAGAGCCACTGAGCACATCTATCAAAACCGCAAGCACTGGCATTCCATCAACGTGCAGGTTATATGTGATGCCAAGGGAATCATCACCTCAGTATATGCCAACTATCCAGGGTCCAGCCATGATAGTTTCATATTCAGAATGTCACCCCTAAACCGGGACCTGGAAGCTGGGAGGCATGGCGACACATGGCTCATTGGTGAGTACAAATGCCTCTGCACATGCATGCATGTTAGAGACTGAGAAAGGTGAAAACCCAACTAATGACAACCATTATCACCTCCCCAGGGGACAGTGCCTACCCGCTGAGCACCTACATGATGAAGCCAATAGGGAACCCCACCATACCAACCGAAGTAAGATACAACTCAGCCCATATTGCAATCCGGGTCATAGTGGAGCGCACATTCGAAGTGCTCAAGTCACGTTTTCGCTCCCTTGAACGCTCTGGTGGGCAGCTGCTATATGCGCCCCCAGTAGTGTGCAGGATCATAGTGGCAGCATGTGTCCTGCACAACGTTGCAACCCGGCGGGGCGTGCCGGTGGACATGGTGGTTCCCCCACATCCCCAACCACATGCACAGCCGCTGCGCATGGGAGGGGAAAGGGCATGTGGTGAGGCAGCCCGTACCCAGCTTGTGGCAAATTTCTTCACCTAAAATCACACCCCTGCGGAGTGCACATAGGCCTGGCACATACCAGCTGACAATTGATGATGATGACAAAAGGGACAGTCAACTGTCACAACCATACCACCCTGAGATTGTTTACCTGGAAGTGCTACATTGTGTGCATCCCTAGCTATGTAAACGCATCCAATGCTGGGTCAGTAAAAGGCACACATTCATGCAGCATGAAGGACTAACCCCTTGCAAAATAGTACACCCAAATAGTGCCATGTCACCCAACCCCTCCCTAAACCCATCTCAGCTACCCAACACACCATGGCATGGCATGCAATGTGAAAGCAACCACATGAATGCACAACACATGACACAAGTGTCACAAAGTGCACCATCCCAAATGGAAACATGCCAGAGACAATTCCCTCTCACTAATGAAAAAGAAACAGCACACATAAAAAAATACTTAGCAGCAAGACAAAACTTTAGTACAGGACCCAACAGTGGCAACGGATGACAGTAAAAAATGAAAGTAGTGCAAGTGTCACAACCTGACAAAGGCAGCACATCGACCCCTTCCATCTCCAGTGTTTTGCTGGTAGGTAAATGTGGCAGTGTACCGCATACAACATGAACTGCATCTGCAATGGAGACCGGCTCGTTAAGACATGAAGAAGCTACATGTAAATATGCAAAATGTCCTGTATGGAATAAAATATACAAATCAACCATGCAGTGGAGAAATCATCAGCAATCCCCACTAGGGGTGTATACACAGTTTTGTACTACAGACTGCCCACACAACTTATGGCAGCCCAATGCCTCTGTGTAAGTTACTGTCACTTGGTCACAACCTTCTGAGCCCATGGAAAGGGGAAGCAGGAGTGGCATATGTGTCAAAAACCCAAACACAGGACAAGCCTGCATGTGCCCAGCTGGGACACACAGTGGATGCCTACGGGAGCCACACAAAGCAACACACTGTACCATGAATTTGTAATCTGAAAGAAAATAGTTATCAACAAAAAAGGAAATGCAAATTAAAAAAATGAAATAAAAAATAAGAAGAAAATGAAAAGTAAACAAAATAAATGAAATAAAAAATTTAAATACTAATTAAATTAAAAAAGAAAAAAGAAAATAAAAATCAAATGAAAAAATCAAATGAAACATGAAATGAAAATGAAAACAATAAACTGAAAAAATAAAAAATAAAAATCCAAAAATGAAATTCTAATTTTCTATTCGTAATCAAATATGAAAAACCAAAAATAAAAATACAAATAAAAAATGTTGGCAAAAAGAAAAATCAAAAATGGCCATGTGTCGACCAGGGGGGTGGGGGGGCGTTGCACCCAGGAGGGAGGAGGTACAGGGTGTACCCCAACACCTACATGCATGGATGTTGAGAAAAACAGACTCATGGCCTGCACGGCTACCCTATAGTGGGAGAACTGCCGTCGCTGTGATCACCCTCTGGTGGTACATTAGAAGATGCGCGGGGTATGGGAGGCAGACCACGCAAAGCCCTGGCATGCTCCTCCATGGCAGCAAGCATGCAGGTCTGAAAGGTTTGGTTCTGCAGGATGATGGTACGGAGATCCCCATGCAGCACCTCACAGGTAGCACGGATTTCTGCCTGCAAGGCCTCGCGTGATGCCCGGATCTCCTCACGGGTTGCCTGGAGCTCAGCTGAGATTGTGCGTGTTAGCTGCTCCAGCTGCTGTTCTGACCTTGTACTCTGGGACACCTCAAGTGCACCCAGAGTATCTCTGAGGGACCTGTGTTCTAACCTCAGGGCATCCCTGTGGGCCTGTGACTCTGCAGATATGGCTGTGCGCAGAGTCTCCAGTCCAGCCCGTCGGTCCCTGTTGGACCCCAACATGTCCTCCCTGTGTGAGCAGCACATGGCCTCTGTTGCCTGCTGCTGGAGCTCCACCTGCCTTTCAGGGGGGAGAATGGAAGTGTCCACCCTATCCACGGCCTGAGCCATCATCTCACACGATGCCCCCTGTTGTGCTGCAATAGTATACATGGAGTTCTCCCACACAGTATTGCCTGGTGGCTCATGGCCAGCGCATTGGCGGGCACCACACCTGTTTGGGGCAAGGTGATGTGCACCTTGCTGTGCTGGCACTGACTGAGGCTGCAGGACTGCATTCCTCCTTTGATCTTCTGGCCCAGGAAGAGGAGCAAATGTAGTGGAGTGTGACCCTGCATCTTTAACCGCCACAGGCGGACATTCCAACACTGAATGCCCCATAGAGGGGTCTACCCCCAGTGCAGGTGGGTTGGACAGAACAGCATCCCTGCCAGAAACACTCACCTGCGACGGGACATTTTTCTCAATGTCAGATTCAGCACCTAAGGCATAGAGGTCTTCGGAGGCGTACCCAGAGACACCCGTGGACAGGATGGTCTGTAGGACTAATGGATTTTCAGCCACCACCACCCCACGTCCTCCACTGGTGCCTGGTTGGGGCTGTGGGTACCCCTGCCCTGCGCCATCTCCTCCTCCTCAACAGCATCTAGTGCTCATCACCTGCACAAACATAAAAGAAAAGTAATGAAGACAGGCATGAACAGCATAGCCGACACACATAGGCATCACAATCTACACATCGAATACATAAATGACACATGTCACACATGACACTAACTCTGGCATGCATGCACTGGCAATGAAGTGGATGGGGACCCTAAAAGCAGACACTGAGGACTCCAAGATGGAAAAGCAACACATGTGCTGCATAGCACCTGCATCACACATTAGCGTGTGAGTGGCATGGACAATCCACATACATGACACATGCCAGCACATAGATGGCACGTAGCGTAGCTATGGCAGATTTGACAAGGACACCCATATGGTAGGAAATCATTACTGTCCCCCATCCATGTGAGATGGACATCATGAAATAGAACATGCATAAGAATGTGACAAAACACGCATGTGTGACACGCTGCAACAAAGGCAGTGTTTACTAATAAAGTGATGGCAGGCACATGGATACATCAATGGTTGATCACTTGGCCATGACAGAAGTAAATTGTCATGTTGAACATTCCAACAGGGCCCCGAAGTGATCGTGTGCAGAGCATGTGTAGGTGCACAAAAGTCAATCAGCCTGATGGATGAAATAATTTCCATAATAAGTAAAGAAATGTGGGGCATTGTGGGGTGAAATCTATGTCTGAAGTATGGTGAATTTGGGGCAGAGCGGCACAAAAATGTGTGTTTATCATGCAAATGATTCCACCAATCAGGCAGAATGAACAGGGCAACAGTATCAACAATGTTGTGGCATTATAGCAGTTGAAGGGCAAGTGCAGTAATCAGGTGCAAAGTGTAAACTGCGGTCAGAAGGGATTCTGTGAAACCCAAACCCAAGTGCGGGGGATGGGTTGGAGGCACCACATGGTGACCTATAGCAGTCATGACTACACAGCATCACCTGGCACTCAATTAGAACACATCACCCAAGCAACATACACATGGTTTGCACACACATGCATGGCCACTCAGCGGACATTGCCTCAAGATCTGGTAGGTCTCCCACTCCTTGGATCTGATCCTCTGTGATGAAGCCTCCAGCGATTGATTCATGTTCTGTGAGTACTGCCTCCTCTGGTGGAGACCCACTGCCTCAGAGTAGAGGCATGATTGGAAGCCAGCTTGTTTTTTGCTCTGTGTTTGAGGTCATTCCACCACTTTGAGCAATCATCAGCTGTGCGCCTCACAAATCCAAGGGAACTAATCTGGTCCGCGATGCACTGCCAGTGGGCCCTACGTTGAGCAGTCGTAGTCTTGCACCCTGCAGTCACCAGCATTTCACGGTCATGGGCCGACACGTAGCCCACAAGTGCGTCTAGTTCCACATCATTGAAACTCTGCTTCCTTGATGTGCCGGAGGGGTGAGCCGAGTCTGGGGTTCTGCGGGAGCACGCTTCTTCCTCTTGAGAGGTGGTGTGGACCCTGAGTGGCTTACGCCACTCTGGTCGGTAGGGGTTGAAGCGCAGATGGACTGGGCACTGGAAGTAGGCAAAGGCACAATGATCAAAGGTCTCACTGCAGGCATTGGCTGCTGGGTGCTGTTGCCAGGACCAACCTTGGTGTGATGGTCTGGGACCAACACTGTCCCGGCTGGGTGACTCAGAGCTGGGGTGGATTGAGCTGCAGCTGCCCCTGCAACCTCCTCACCCTGGCTACTTGGGGCAGCAGATGACATTGCTGCCCCTGATCCACATGGCCTGGTGACAGCAACTTTCACTGCCACACGTGGCTTTGACTTCGTGACACGGAAGTCGGCCTGTGAGTCATCCCGTGCCAGTTCAGTGAACAATATGGGCCGGGTTAACAGGGCCTGAGCTGGGATGGTGTCAGCTGCATCTCCCCCACCCATTGGGGGAGGAGGGGCATAGGTGCCCCTGATTGGTCCTCCACACACTGGCCTCTTGGGCCACCCTGCACATCCTGGCCACGTCCCCTACCGCGGACACCTCTTGGAGATCGGCCACCTTTGCCTCCCTTACCACTTGGTTGTCTCCCAACCATGGCACTGATGTTCTTGTGCGAATGGGAGGTGCAGTAAACAATTGTCCTGGGCAATTGGGGTGAAGGGGGCAGGGTACTCGATGGAATACGTACCCTTGGAGGAAGATGACAGTTCACGCAACGCTCAGGCACCCCGAAAACAGAATTTAACGTGCATACTCCTGGTAGCCCACGTGCGTGGAATATAGGACCCTCACTACGCTGTGGCACCCAGAAACACAAAAATAAGCGTACGCATGGTACACGCAGGCTACAATGACCTCTGAATGGGTACGCGACACACGGGGGCAACCACAGTTGAAAAATACGTGCGCGAATCGCCGTCTGCCTGGAAAAAGAACGTGAAAAAGACACGCGTGGGTGCGTTGGCAACTCCCCCGCCAAAAGAAGAATTGAATGCTGTTTGAGTAAACAAGGAGTACGAACTGCAACTGTTGTGAAGTAATCGCGTGTGAACCAACAAGAAGTACAAGAATCACCCGCTCGCTCTCCACAAAAAGCACATACAAGAAAATGGCATCCTACCCGTACCTTTTAACCCTGCCCACACGTGCCACGTCACTTACGCGCTAAGGGCCTTTCCTCCAATTACACACAGTGACACCCGGACGTGCAGTTTTTGCACGTGTGGAATCACTATGCACCCATGTGGAGGGAAACGCCCGTGTGCGTTAGGTCACAGACGCACTTGCGCGCTAAGGGCCTTTCCTCCAATTACATGCTGAAGTGTTGTTTTTTCACGTGCCAAATCACTCCATATCAAGCTGGCCACGCGACAACACATGAAAGACCACGCTCCTGCCCAGAAGGCCATTTTCCTACCCCCCAAAGCCCCGAGCCGGCTCCCACCAGCCATCTGCTGCTGCCTGCTGGCCACGTGGCCTGCTATTTGGTGCCTGCACGTCAGCCATCTGCAGGGGTCCAGTTGCTGTGACCACCCCTGCTGGAACAGAAGAGTCCCGACTGAAGTTCCATCGCTCCACAGCCCAGCACCAGCCCAGCACCAGGACCCAGTTGCCTACCCACACCTGCCTCAGGGGGTGCCATGTCAGGGGAAACAACATCAGAGACCACTGGCAACCCCCATCCAGAGAGGCAGAGGGCTACCAGCTTCAATGCCGCAGAAGTTGGTATCCTGGTGGAGCAAGTCCTGGTGCATTATGATGCCCTCTTCCGAAGACCATGCACCGACAATGAAGGATGGAAGAGGATCTGGAAGGACATCATGGCTGCCATCAACGTGGAGGGGGTGGCAGCCCGCGACATACCTCACGTCCGGAAGCGCTGGGAGGACTTCAGGTCCAGGACCCCCAGGAAGGCCCGGTGTCTCTTGGATGCAGCGCATGCAGAGGGGTGCCGGGTCCGCCTTGACGACAACCAGATGAGGGTCCTGGAACCTATACGCCCATGCTCCACCTCCAGGTCCTTCAAAGTCAGACCCGTCTGGAGTCGAGCGGTAAGTTTCCATGTGTACTGATTGGACGCAGTGCAAGTTGAGGTGTGCCAGGAATGTGCAGCTTGGACATGTGTCTGGAAAGGCCCATTTATGGATGTGTATGTCAGGGACATGAGCCTGCCGCATGTGAGTCCAGTCATGTGTGAGGCACACATGTTAGCATTTCTTTGTATATACTATGGCATGGTTGGGGTGTGACACATGGATTCTCTTTCCACCTTCATGTACGTGCACGGTGTACATGTGCGTGTCTGTGTATTTGACATGTGTGCAACTGTGATAGAGCATGGATGCATGTGACACCGACATGTAGGAGGCTGATTGGCAGATGTGACATAGTTGCCGATGATTGCACTGTGACAGGTGGTGGAGATGTACAGATGCATGTATGTCTGGTGGCATGTGTGCATGTGTTCGGCACTCCCCGCGTTGCATGTGACGTCAGGCTAACCTTCGGGTGTTCATGATGATGTATGTGTATGGATGCTGCTGCCTGCTGCAACATTCCTGTTAATTTGCGCATGTGTGTGGGTTCAAATGTGTGTTGGGGAGTGTGATGCCATCTGTGAAGTTTGACACTGCCACTCATGTGCAAATGTCATGTGTGTATCAGACCATTGTACAGTGCCCTGATGCCTGTGTTCTGTCTCTCCCTGTCTGCAGCGTCAACTGATGAAGAGGGCGGAGACGGTGCTGTGGAGCACAGCGGCAGGGATCCCACTGCCAGCTGGAGACGCAAGGCCCAGCTCCCCTCCCAGGTTGTCATCTCTTCGGGGAGTGAGGAATCTGGTGCCACGTCCGCGGCCGCAACTGCCGAGGAAAGGTCCAAGAGGCGGAGTTCGGAGGTGGACAGCAGAAGGGGCAGCTGAGCCCCCACAGGGGGCTATGGAGGTAGATGGCACAGAGTCACCCAGGTTGGTGGGGGGGGTTCAATTGAGGAGGAGGCCGTGGAAGGCCCACGCACGGGGCCTGGAGGGGGGATTCCACTGGTGCTAGTGGTGCAGTCCTGTGGCAGGGACAGGAGGCAGCACAGGCTGCCGCGGAGGTGCCTGTGTGTAATCCTGTCCCCGATCCTTTGACTGCATCATCCCGCACCAACAGGGATGCCTTCATCCAGTACGTTCTCAGTGAGGGGATGCGCGAACAACAACTGGCCTTCCTCTCCCTGCGGACGTGGCAATCCATGACCGGGTTGAGCCTGTCCTAGCTGGAGTGGTGTTGCGTTAACGTGGTATTCCGGATGACATGTGGACTTCTCGTGAGGAGAATGCACGTCATTTCTAATACCTCATTGACAGCGTCAACCTACTAGGACAGGTCACCGCGCTGGGTTCCTCCGTGTGCTGGATCTTCTACCGACCCCCTCCTCACTGCACCCCCTATGCGCCAGTCGTCCTCTGTGCCATCTACCTGCCACCTGGGCACTCTGTGGAGCGGTCCCTGACCCAGGGGCCAGGCTGGTGGAGGACACATCCCTGCCACAGTCAGGAGTCAGAGGTCCAGAAGGGGTGGCCACTCCAACAATTGGACCCCAGCAGGAGGAGGACGTGCAGGCATCGACAGGGAGGGCACATGCACGGCAGCAGCAGGCTCAAGGTGGGAGCGATGATGGCTCGGGGCCATCAACATCACAGGGGCAGGAATCGGCCGGAGGGCAGGAGGACCCTGGATTGGGAGTGTCTTCCGTGTGGCAGCGGTTGGGCCAGCAAATAGATGCGGAGCGTTGGCGGGCGTAGGAGGCACGGCTCACTATGGTCAGGGCAGAGAACTCAATGCACAGGGCATTGAGGCGGGCTGAGTGCCTCGAGGCAACTCGCAAGAAGTTGGAGGCTGCCATGACTGCATCCCTGCCAGACTTCAAGGCCAGTGAAGAGGCCCGCCTCTGGGACATTGAAAAGGAGTTTGATGATGCCCTGGCCCGGAACATCAAAGAGTGAGCCGTAGGACTTGCCCGCCGCCTTTGTACATAGTTCTTTAGTGTTAGGTTTCCTTTGTTTTTTCTTTTTTTTGGAGTTAATGGACTTTCCTCCACTTCATGTAAGACTGTTTGGTAGGTTTCATTTATTTTGTGGATCATGGACTCTTTGGCCTTGGTTTGTATATAGTTGAAGACTTGTTCATACTTTCTTTATGGACAATTCCCATGGATCAATGGTTTTATTTTTTTTAGATTTTTTTTTTCATTTTGACATTGGCGATGGACCACTTTTATTTTTTCATGCTGTGGATTTTTGTTTTTCATTGGATTGGATTTTCATTACTTTTTGTTCATATCTGTCATTGGGCCTCATTACAAGTCCGGCGGTAACCCAGCTGGAAAAACCGGCAGGTTACCGCTGGACTTGTATTACCATTCCGCCTCTGTGATACCCGGAATTACCGGGGCATTACAACCCCGGTGTCCCGGGAATTCCGGAGGCGGAATTCGGTTAATCCCCATTCCCATTGAGTCCGATAGGACTCAATGGGAATGGGGACCATGGAAACACCGGCACCATCTCCGCCTGCAGGACTCTGAATCACCCGGTATGGAAACAACGGTGGCAGCCGGTTTAATGCCACCGTTATTTCCATACCGGGTGACTCGTAATGAGGCCCATTGTTTATTGATTTTCAAGTTAGATTTTCTTTATATAATTTCATTGGGTTTTTAATACATTCATTCTGAGTTCATGATTGGTGTTGTGTACTATCATTGGTTTTGTGCATGTCTCAATGAACATTGCCTCAGTCATGTGTTGCCACTGTGTAGCTCTGTTGTGCATTTATGCATGGGCATGGTGGTTCTTTTAAGAGTGTGGCATATGGGAGTGGGTGCTGTGGATGGTTGCATGCTTGTACTGGGGGCAAGAGGGATTTGGTTTGGCATTAAGGCCATGGGTCTGTTTTGTTAGGACATGTTGTTTGGTGGGCCATGTGGCGGGGCCTTCTGGCAGGTGCCCATCAATGGGGGTGGGTGGGGGATGGGGTTAAATGAGTCGGGGCCTGCTGGCCCCGACACCAATGGGTGTGGGTGGGGGACATGAGTTGGGGCTCCCATGTGCATGGTGCCATGTGGCCTGCCTGCAGGGCATGGGCAGGGGTGAGGGGCTGCCTGCGCGGTATGCCCAGGGGTGATGGGCTTCCTGCAGGGCATGGACTGGGGTGTGGGCTGGTCCCCTGTGGTGTGGGATGCCAGCAGGGCATGGGGAGGGGGGTGCACACCCGGGAGAGCACACACTGCCAGATCGCGTGTGAAACTCCCCACGTACCCCCGGAATACACGTACCCGGCTCGCGCCAGCCCTATCGCGTGTGAAACTCCATGCACACCCCTGAAATACACGTACCCCGCTCGCACCAGGCCTATCGCATGTAAAACTTCGTGCTTACCCCCTGGAATACACGTACCTGGGTCGCACCAGGCCTATCGCGTGTGAAACTCCCGGCGCACCCCCGAAATACACGTACCCCGCTCGCGCCAGGCCTATCGCGTGCGAAACTCCAGGCGCACCCCCGAAATACATGTACCCCACTTGCGCCAGGCCTATCACGTGTAAAACTCCCCGCGTACCCCCGGAATACGCGCAGGCAGCCCATCCACCCTCCCCATGCCACACAGGCAGCCCATCCACCCACCCCATGCCCCACATGCAGCCCATCCACCCTGGGCATGCCACACAGGCAGCCCACACCACAGGGGGTCTTTTTCCATGCAATTTACCTGGCGCGAGTGGGGTACATGTATTCCGGGTGTGCGCCTGGAGTTTTACACACGATTTCACTAGCGTGAGCGGGGTACGTGGATTCCCGGGGTGCACCTGGATTTTGCACACGATTTCGCTGCACGAACGGGGTACCCGTATTCCGAGGGGGTGAGCGAGTACATTTTCACGTGTTTTGGCTGTGGTGAGCGGGGTACGCGTAGTATTTTCACACGATTACAGTGTAGCGGCTCTGTGAGCTGGTCCAGGGTTAGCGCGGCCCTTTGCGCCGTATTGGGAATTTCGATGGCGTTTCCTTGCGCAAGGGGCATTCTTGGGGGCGTAACTGGCGCTGCGGGATGTTCGCTGCGCCAGGGCTCAAAATGGCTTGGATAATCCATGAATACGCAGTGCGCTAGAATGCTGTTTAGCGCGCACGTTGGCGCACGCTCCCTCTCTGTGCTGCTCGCGTGCGCTTCCTATGCGCTGAAATCTATGAATTACCCCATATATTGTATGGACGATATTCATCTCAAATTGAACATTACACTGACAATTCTAATGAATAGTATTACATTACATTAGACAATTGAAGTTTTCAGGAAAATCGGAACAAAATCAAAAAGTAAAGATAAAGAAAATGAATTTGTAAAATCAAGAGCTCTACGCATTTCGGGACATAATATCACTTCTTCAGGAGCTGGACAATGTATCCAATTGGCATTTTCTTAATAAGTGTTTTTCTTCACTGTAAACAAACAGAAATAGTGTCAGTAGAATAAATTCCTAAACCAGAATGATTTCGTACTCTGATACTTGAGCAGGCTTGTTCATACCTGCCGTGAGTGCCAAAATAGAGGTCCTTGAAGATTTCACTAGGTTGCCGATCTATTCTAGTGCCTCGTCTAATGTCTCAAATTTCACCTTAGGAAGGCGTAGATCTGAAAAATGTGTGTGTTTCTTTTTAATAGATATGTCCTGAGCGTGATGTGTACTATAAAGGTAATGATAGGGCGTGTCGACATACCTCACTATCTGTTGTCTTGCTTTAAGGGATTGTAGTAAGGTAGTTAGTCCGTTCAAGGCTGATATCCACGTGCAGCAATTCTGCACAAATAATTCTGCATAAGTCCTCACGTGTATGATGTCCTGCATAAAAAATTATATTGCATGTACTCAGTAAAAGTGTCTCTAAATATGCAGTGCACAATTAAATCCATGTGTACATATATTATCTGTGTGTCAATTAGAAATGATTCCTACTCGATGGTAAAGATGTAATAGTATCCCCTTCGCAGGTTTGCCAATGAGACCAGTGTCCCTCTCTATGCTTGTATTGCGGCTATTATTAGATGCACGGTTATTCTGTGATCCTGATGGTAAGCAGGAAAATGGATAATCGTTACTAGAGCCATTGAGCGATTTGTCCACAGAAATGCTATTAAGTATATAATCCCATTTTACCAATCTGTGTGCTGGATTCAGGATATTATCGGAAAGCTGTCTTATGGCGAGGTACACATCCAAGCGCAGAGGCGCCGTCTTCAAGTAAGAAGAACCCTCGCGGACGCTCAAGTTTTAATAGCTTTCCTAGCAACCAGAAGTGTAAGTGCACGTGGTGGTGGCCTATGGGAGCAGGCTACGTCATCACATTGATGTATTGGAAGGGTCATAGTGGACGCTCGAGACCTGAAGGCTTCCCTAGCACCAGATGCCCTAGTGACAGGTAGCCAGGAAGTGTAAATCTGTGAGTCAGCAGGATACGCAAAGGCACTCTGGAATCACGTCCTCGTAAATGCATATGTCAAATCTCCATATAGGATTATAATGGGTTTTAGCTCATTTGAAAGACCAATTTAGATGGAAATATAAGGTACAGACTACAGATGGACCCTACGTGAGGTCAGTATAGTGGAGGCTTGTATCATAATAACCACAGTGATCACAATCATGACCAGTAACATCATTTATAAAGGGGCATACATGTATATAAAAGGAAACCACCACTACGTAGTCATAAATGTCGTAAGAATAGTCTAACTGTGGTGAGTAAATTGCAAATAAGACCTTTACTAATCCTGTAATATCTGTAAGGTTCACTAGATGCCGATTCCGGCAATTAATCGGTCTTTATGCATTGCAACACAGAAGGCGTAGAATCTCCTACCTGGAATTAGATGAACGACCAATTCGTATTTCCAGTGGTGTACCAGGCTTCAAGAAGAAAGGGTGGAAAGTTATATCCCCGTAGAACATAGGAATCCCCCTGGCAAACCCTTCGGAGCCTAGGTGAATACTTGGCGACCGTGGAAAAACCAGGGAAACCCTCAGGGGGAAGAAAACCCTATGAAGAGCTGCTGGGGAGCGTTGATATAGGCGAGGCGGACAGGAGGAAACTGAAGGACCTCGACTTCCTTCTGGAGGGAGGTTGTAGGGATGAAAGCCCGATGACCAAGGAAATAGCATCCTTCCTCCTTGACCAATGTAGGTAGCGTACCTAGTGGTATTCCGGATTTTCCAACCGATTCAGATTGATACCTCAGACGCGTCAGGAAGTCAGGGGAGGTATGTAACCCTAACGCCATCCTAGGAAAAATCGGTTCAGATCTAAAGGAATCATTAGGGAGCTGTTCTTTACGTGATAAAGCGTCAGCGATTACGTTATCTTTCCCAGGTATGAAGGAGAAAGTGATCCTAAAAGGGGAAAAAAAATGAGCCCACCGGGCCTGACGACTATTGCAAGTCTGGGCGTACTGTAAAATACGAAGGTTGTGATGGTCCGTTCGAACTTCCACCGGGTACTTAGCACCAAGTAGTAAATGTCGCCACTCTTCGAAAGCCCTTTTGATGGCTAACAGCTCCTTCTCCAATACCGTGTAGTTTAAATCTGCAGGTACCAAAGTCTTAGATAGGTATGCCACTGGATGTTCCTGTTTGGAATTATCCGACTGAAGAAGAACTGCTCCCAAAGCATATTGAGAAGCATCAGTCTCCACTATGAATTGACGATTCTGATCAGGGGTCTGCAGAACAGGTGCGGAAGTGAACAGATCTTTAAGTCTCTTAAAGGCTTGATCTGTAATCTCAGGCCATGAAAAGGATACTCCCTTTTTTAACAGATTCGTCAGTGGTTTAGTCAGGCTTGAGAATCCCGGAATGAACCGCCGGTAAAAATTGGCAAGGCCAATAAACCGCTGAATGTCTTTCCCTGAGGTCGGGATAGGCCCATCCAATACGGCGGAAACCTTCTCCGGGTCCATGGCTACTCCTTTGGCCGATAGGACATAACCTAAGTAAGTGACTTGTGGTTGGTGGAAAGAGCATTTCTCTAATTTGCAGAACAGGTGATTTTGATGAAGACGACGAAGAACCTCTTCCACATGTTTAACATGGTCCTGTAGAGTATAGGAGAAAACCAAAATATCGTCCAGATACACTATTACGTTATGTAAGAGTAGATCAGCGAAGAGATGGTCCTTAAAGCGTTGAAAAATCGCCGGGGCATTAGAGAGTCCGAACGGCATAACATGGTATTGGTAATGGCCAAATGGTGTCCGGAATGCCGTCTTCCATTCATCTCCGGCCTTGATCCTTATCAGATGGTATGCTCCCTTGTGATCCAATTTAGTGTATAAATTCGCCCCCCTGACTGCTTCCAGAATATCTGGTATCAGGGGCATCGGATATTTGTCTGGTATAGTGATTTTATTGAGACCCCGGAAATCTATGCAAGGGCGAAGTTCCGTTGTGTTCCGTTTAGATATAAAAAATAGGGAAGCGGCTGCAGGTGAAGTAGATTCAGTGATCAACCCATTCATAAGATTTACTCTGAGATATTCTCGTAGTACCTCCTTTTCATTCTGAGATAGGATGTACATTCGACCAAAGGGTAAAGGTTGGTCAGGTATCAGATCGATGGCACAATCGTCTCGTCTATGAGGTGGTAACTGCGAGTACTCAGAGGTGGAAAAGACTTCTTTATATTGATAGTACAGGTTGGGAAGACCTGTGATTTGATTGAGAGTAGTGATTCCCTGAAAGTTTGGAGAGGAAGAGCTGGTGTCCAACAGAACCTCTTGTTGATCTTTTATGCAGTGGCCAAGACAGAATTCGGAACCCAAAAAGAAGGACCCAGCTGTCCAGTTAATAAAGGGATTGTGCTTCTTGAGCCATGGTATCCCCAAAATAATAGGATGGTGTGCGGCCCGGATAATGTCTAGAATTATGAGTTCTTGATGAGAAGAGATAGACATAAGTAGAGGACCAGTATGATCCGTAATGGGTCCAGATATCAAAGGACTGCCATCAACACTTTCCACGGGAATGGATTCTATCTTACAAGACCGTGGGATACCATGAGAAGAGGCCCAGTGGTCATCGATAAAATTCCCGGCAGCACCACTGTCAATAAGGACCGGGATATCTTGTATGACCTGTTTCCCAAAGGTTAGAGATACCTTTACAACCCCCATGGTAGTATCCGAGGGATTGTTACAAGTGGAGGTATGGACAACTTGTGAGGAACCTTGCTTAGTCATAGGATCCCGAACCGTGGTTCCCCTTACGGTCGGGCGTTTGCGTTTCCCGATCTCCTTGGTGGTGCGATTGGACACTCTTGTACGGTGTGGCTATTGGAACCACAATACATACACAATCCAAGGGATCGCCTTCGACTCCGTTCTTCAAGGGAAAGGGGTCCCCTGCCTGTTGCACCTAGTTGCATGGGTTCCTCGGTGGATGGAACCCGTGGAGCAGCAGGCAGATTCGCAGGAAAACGGGGCAACCGTCCTTTCCTTTTTTCACTGATGCGTTCCTTCATTCGGTAGTCAATCTGAAGGACTAGGGCAATAAACTCAGTTAAAGAAGAAGAACGTGGAACCCTGGATATTTCATCTTTCAATTCTTCTGACAGTCCTCTCCTAAAGATGGTTATCTGTGCGTCATCGGACCAAGTAGTTTCGCTGGCCATTTGCTTAAATCTGGTTATATAGGCCAAAATGTCAGAACTTCCCTGTTTTAAGTCTAGTAAGTGTTCTTGGGAAGCTACTCGGATCTCCTGCCGGCCAAACATAGTACGAATACCATTACAAAAGGCCGTGTGGGAGTCTAATATAGGATTATTACTGGTGATTAGGGGTGTGGCCCAGGCCAAAGCTGGGCCAGTCATTTGGGATACCATGTAACCCACACGATCCCGATCGGTATGAAAAAAGGCGTTTTTGAAGGCAAACTGAACGTAACAGGAATCTAGGAATTCTTTAACCTTATGGGGATTCCCATCGAATTGGCCTCCAGGAAGAGGTCCTGGAGGGACCTCTGAACAGTGAGGAACTCGTGAGACAGCAGTATGTTGTGCTATCTGCTGAGCTGCCTGTTGTTGGTTTTGCTTTAGGGCAGTGTTCTCCTGCTGGAGTTGTTGGACCTCAGTGGTTAAGGATTGCATTGCAGCGATCAGCTGTTGGATCTGCTGTTGTTGTTGGGGGTCCATCATGAGGGTATCCTAGGCTCCTAGTTGCAATGACTAAAGACAAAAAGATTGTTTTAGGGCGTTGCTATCTATAATATCTGTAAGGTTCACTAGATGCCGATTCCGGCAATTAATCGGTCTTTATGCATTGGAACACAGAAGGCGTAGAATCTCCTACCTGGAATTAGATGAACGACCAATTCGTATTTCCAGTGGTGTACCAGGCTTCAAGAAGAAAGGGTGGAAAGTTATATCCCCGTAGAACATAGGAATCCCCCTGGCAAACCCTTCGGAGCCTAGGTGAATACTTGGCGACCGTGGAAAAACCAGGGAAACCCTCAGGGGGAAGAAAACCCTATGAAGAGCTGCTGGGGAGCGTTGATATAGGCGAGGCGGACAGGAGGAAACTGAAGGACCTCGATCCGATGGCAGCGTTGTATGTTGGTTAGATACTGGAGAGGTATAAGGGTAAATACATGAGGTTCAAGAGAAAACAACACAATAAGGAATGGGGGTGAGATTGAAAGAACAGAAATTACCATTCACACATCTAGCCGGGGAGTTAGTAGATGAGGAGCCCGGGGGACTGAGCCCGTTCAAGAAGTACTCTTTTGTATGAAATGGGAAGTTCTGGGAAGCAAGGACACCAAGTATTCAAGGATCAAGAAGGACGGAAGGTAAAGATTGGAAAGTATGAGAAAGAATTCTACCTTCGAGGGGAACACGGAATACTGTCGGGATTTGCCGCGTACTGTGGGGACGTGGCTTAGTGGTTACCAGTGCGATACCTTCGATCCGCCGATCGTGTTCCGAATACTAAGAACAAGCAGATGCAAGAATGAGAAGGAAACAAGGTACGGAGAGAAAGACAAAGGGAGGCATTGAGATTTAAAGGCTGAACTAGCTATACTCACTGAGCGTCCGTATACTCCTAAGAGAGTAGCAACGCGCCGGTATCCAGGACTTCCTTGCTGATATGCCGAAGAAAGATCGACTTCCGCATCCTGCGTGGCTCGAGGCAGGGAAACAACTAGATCGTTGCTAGGGCTGCCGCTGTCATAATCCGGTGCGGCCATCTTGGAATAGGTAGAAGAGGAATGCGGGGAAACAACGAGACCGTTGCTAGGGCTGCCGCGGTCATAATCCTGTGCGGCCATCTTGGAATAGGTAGAAGAGGAATGATTCGTCCTCACGAACATCACAAATCCCCTCTTGGAGGCGATTGTACAGCAATCGTCATCACAACAAAACTCGGCTGAGAGCAGGAGACCAGCTATTTTACCATACCCGGAGAGTACGGACGTGCTAAAACAATCATGTCCGGAGGCCGCCCTGAGAGGAACCTCCATTGTCGTGGAGGACCATACTACTGCAGCTCTAAATAAAACAGTACCTCCCCTTTTGACTGAGAATTCACTGGAACTGGGAACAAATAGGGAGGTAGTAACTACAATCTTGTACCTGCTTTTCAGTCAAAACAAACTTGGGAAACCACAAACGATCGGACAGTTTAAACCCAAGATACAAACGCCAATGATCAAATCAAATGACTTCAGGTGTTTCCTGAGGAAACTATCACTTTCGACGAGCAAGAAAACTGAGATTAAGAAGCCTAAAAAGGCAAATGAGAACAAACTCGACCAGAAGGTCGTAGAAGTGAACAAGCTAAATCCTGCCGAGGAAGAACTGGCCCTCAACATTTCAAATACAATCTTAAACTTATCAAACTATGTGTTGAACCAGGACGAAGAACCTATAGACGTCCCTCAAAATAACACACTCTGTTCAATGATAAATACTTCTCAACCGCCTCTAGATGTTTTACGTAGGGACGCGGAACCTGCACAACCTTTTGTAACTTTGGCAGAAAAAAGAGAGATAGTAATAGCCAAATTTAGAGTCTTGGAAACCACAGATGACAAAGGCCTGCACTCATACGGAAGTACCTTGAGGAAGGAGGACAATTATTCGGTAGGAACTAACTCACCAACGGGGACAAAAGCAGATGAACAAACAGTGTAAATTCACTGTGAAAATATCCCAAAGAAAGTGATTCTTTTGGGCCCTACAGCACTAAGTAACACAAAGAAAGTACACTGTAGTGATAATTATGGTAACAACCGAGTAAAGGAACCTGGAACTGACAGAGTAGACAGAGAAAAGAACTCCAAACGGTCATCTCAGACAAGGGACCATACGCGTTGGTTCAGGCTGGAAAGAGAAGTTGACAGAGAAGATGAGTTTATCTTGAACAGACATAACGTCTTAAGACTCTTGCAGTGCATTCTAAGCTTACGCCAAATAACTACTGAAGACATCTTGGTAATTGAGTTTGCATAAAACGATCGTATGGACCTAGTATATGTACATCTTTGTTCAAAGGTAGTAAAGCAACTAATTTTGGACTCAGCTACAACTTTTCAACTTTTGGGATTTGATCTAACAGTTATGTTTGACGCTGAAACAGAAGTCTTCCGAAACCATACATTGAGCAACAACCACCTTATTGTAAGGTCCTTAAAGCAGAGAACAATACTTCCTGCTTGCTGAGTGAATTAATCTAACATGACGATAACAAGGGATCCGGAGGTTAATCAAATTAGGTGTGGTCGGCAGGCAGTTAGCGACAAAGTTCACTTTAACAATAAAAGGCGCAGGAACTGACTTGAGTCAAAGGAAAATTGAACGAAAAAAACTCTTGGTTGCCTGCAGCAGTCGCAAATGGCAAGAGCTACTAACTAAGCTCACCAGTAAAAAGGAGATTGAAGCTCTCACTGATTTCGATGAACACTCAAGGCTTTTCGTACTTACTGAAAGAGGGTGAAATAAAGTGGAACACACCGGATTTTAAGTTTCCAAGAAACGTGGCTTAAATCGAAACCTACAATGGACGGCTACGTCACTTTCTTGAACCCAGATGTGAAAACCAGAAAAGGTTGCCTTTGTGTTGGACTCTTGGCCCTAATTAAAAGGGAAAGTGATTTAAAGCAGTTGGATCAAAGAACATTGGCCCATACATCCAAATCCAAAAAAAACTCCTTTTAAAGATAGGTCCTCTATCGAACACGGCAAAGGGGAGCTGGAAACATTTGACTATCATTAACTCATATAGGAACCCAACTGCAATACCTGTGAGTGACATGTTGGATAAGATCTTAGCCACGATTGACAACGTTTACAGTCTTGATGACTCATCCCTTATTGTATGTGGTGACCTTCATTTATTATGTATGAACAAACAGAGCAAATTAATTAGAAAGAACATTAGTAGGTCGAACCCCAGAAACAGAGAGGCTTACTTTTGATCGAACTAATGGACAGTAAGTGATCTCCACTTCTTAAACGGCCACTTTGAAGAAGACAAACTTAGCCATCCAACTTGGGAGAGCAGTGGTCAAACTTCTGTGATAGACTATATATTTGTTTCAAGAGACCTAATTAACGAAATAGCCTCCTTCGAAATCCTGCCAACAAAAGCCATCGACCAGAACATCCTTAAAATCACCAACATGCACACGGCCAGCAAGTAACCCTAAAAATGCAAGAACTGAGGTCTGCAATTAGCTATACTAAACAGGATTTAACCCCAAGTAAAGAAAGGATCATTGAGAGACTAAGAAATCAATACAAGAACTCGATTATCTCATACAAGAGCACTTTAATCCAGCAGGACGCAGAAAAATGATGAGGGCCATCACTAAAAAGAACTCATCGGAAATCTGAACTACATTAAATCATGTGGGGAATCTCAAAAGCTGTCACAGATAAATGGGGTCTTGGAGGCAGACTGGATAGACCACTTTAAGAAATTAAACGCAGTCTCACCCTTCAATGAGCTTCCATCAACCAAGCCACAGATAGCCTGGGGTTTGTTATAGGAACATGAGGAGATAGTGAATCTCATAAAGTGAGCAAATGCTTCTCGCGCACCGGGCCCAGAGAATGTTTTGAATGCTATGCTAAAAGAAAACCCAGAACAATGGGCCACACTGATAAGCCAGATAATAGAAAATGCAAGGGCAGCTCAAAATGTAGCCGCGTCATGGAAGTCTGCAAATGTCATCCCAATTTTCAAGAGTGGTAATAGGTACGACCCAAACAACTACCGTCCTATTGCCCTCTTAGACATCATGGGCAAGATTTACACCTCGCTTTTACTGAAAAGACTGAAGGAATGGACGCCCAGTGAAGGGAGATGGGACCCGTTCCAGCGTGGCTTCGTAAGGAGACTGGGCACTACTCCACCGATCTTCTTGCTCTCGATACTGAAAGACAAACTCAGCAGACCAAACTGTAAAATCTTCCTAGCTTTGGTCGATTTAACCAAGGTGTTTGATAGTATAAACAGACAACGCTTTTGGAATAAACTGACAAACTGGAATTTCCCGGAAGTCCTGGTCGGCCAACTGAAGGCTCCCCACACTGACATCTCATGTATGGAGACTTGTTCAAGTTTTGCCTTTTTATATTCTCATTAGTATTTGCTTAGGGTATTGTTTGCTTCAACAGAGAGAAAACAGACTAACACACGAGCAATATACCTGATGTGTCCCAATACAACGGTCAGGTGAGGTCAGGCAATTACTGACCATCACACACACACCTGACTTCCATTATACTTCCCCACACGGATAAAAGGTGGCATACGAGGGCACACTCTGAGCGAGGCAAAGCACACTAGGAAACCACAGTGTCGAGACAGCAGCTGAATGAGAGAAGAAAGATGACAAAACAGAAGGCGATCGCAAGGAGAGAAGTTCCCTTGACCTTTTCAACAAGGAACCATTACTTTCCAGAAACCTTGAGAATAGAAAGCGTAAAACCAGGAAACCAGGCTGAATAATCCTGCATTGCATTTTGGAGGTACCCAGAGAGTGTGTTAAGTTTGTGTGTGCTGCCTTGTCCTGAAAGGGGCCCCTAGGGGTCCCTCACGTCTGTGGAAACAAGGCAAGTCACCACACACGATAGATACGCCAGACACAAGGTTGTATTCCCAAAGCTAGGGTTTATTGCAATGCAAATAGTCTCAGTTGGCCAACTTGGTCTCACGCCCCGTGACGTGTATCTCTAGACCTCAAGGGACGCAAGAGAGCGAATTGCGTACATCAGTTACATATATACAAAATGCATATCATACAATCAGCTGTGACATGTTTAACACCCCCCTTTATTGGGTTTCTTTGAACTCAGTGTGATGATGGACACTTTCAACGAATATGACACCTTCGAATACCTATTCTAGTATCAATATGCAATTTTGCAAGTGCGGAGACATCTTTTACTTGTTGAACAGAACACAGTGCTTCTGTTCTTGGAAGCAAGCTACATACGGGGGAAGAGTCACATTCCAGACCTTGCTATCTATGAGGTGCTATTCGTGTCCTGGGAGCCGACACGCTCTACAGGGCTCGGTAAAGGGGGGCCATAAGAAGAGCAGAATTCAAGCCTTTAGCTGCTTTATTCTAACATATTCTACCATATAACGAGACTGGCTGGCAGCTGTGAAATGACTGTTAACTCTTATTAGCTTCGCGGCCCTGCGGCCTTGTCCTTTCACGTTCAGACAACAATATTAACAGTCGAGCAGTGTAAGCAGAAGATGTGCTGCGAAGCAATTTGAACAGAAAGCAATGAGCAATTGTTAGAAAACAAAATGGCGATCCTTGTTGCATCAAAATGGCCGTTCATTGGTAAACTCGGAAACCTGTATTTCTATCGTTATGTACATGAGACGGTTGGCCCACGGCCACCAAAATAGGTTTGCCGTCAATCATGAGAGGTATCCATTTTTCTAGACTGACAGTCCCGTGCTGAAAACGTGGGGAAGGGAAGCCAACGGCTTGAATATCCATACATATAATTTCTTGAACACTTTTCTAACATTGTTACCCCACACTATTTGTATTTAAAAGTAAGTATTGGCAATAGGTTTATTAATATAGGCCCTTTTATTTTGACAGACTCGACTAAGACTGCATTATTATTATTTGATGGTCGTAGCTTGCTCCCATCTTTAGATTTCGGATTAGATGGGCATTTTTTCAAACCCAATTGAAGTACAGTAAACAACCTTGAACTGTGATCACTTGTGTCTGTCTTACTGTTTGATACCGTGCCTTCCTGACATACAGCCCAGATTTTAAGAAAATAAATTGTCTGCCCTGAAAGGTCCCGGCTAGTAAGAGATAATTTCTTTGGACAAAGGCTAGGTCATAAATAATCTCAGACTCTTCTTCTGCTCTGGGTTTTATTATTGGTCTAATTGGAGGCTCCAAATCTGCTTGTCCGAAGCCCTTAATTCCTCTCACAGTTTCATCACAACCCTTAATTTCCTGGCATTTGGGAAATGGAGCTTTCTCCAAAATCCATTGTGCTATTCTCTCCCCTGCTTTTATTTGATGGTTTTTTTCCCATTATTTTGTATCATCACTTTTACATCTCCTCTATAACCAAGTGCCAGGAGGGGGAATAAAGACCAATTCAGTAGGTATTAAAGCTCGGTCCCCAGGTTGAAGCAATTCACCCCTACTACTATATAGGTCAAATCATATAGAATGTTCAGTGGCAGTAGTTGGATTGGAGGCTCTTATACTAAGCTTTTCCAAGTTAACGGTTCCCCAGTTTGTCAACTGAATCTGATCCCCCTTCTAACACCATATGTGAGGAATCAGAAATAAGAGACGGACACAAAGTGGTAGTGTTTTCAACATCACACATCGTTATTAAAGGAAAGGGGTTGGATACAGGCCTCTCTGTCCCTATCCTAAAGAGAGTTTCCCTACCTAGGAAACTAAAACGAAAACTAAAGATAAGTCTGTGTCTATATAAACTGTCCTTGTGTCCAAATCATATCTGACCCTCACTCTAGAAATGAACAACTAAGAAGTGTAAGGAAAAGTGTCTCTGATTATGTTTATCCAAAAAGTGTTCAAATGTATAGAAATCGAGAAAAGTCTAACAAAAAGAGTTTCTTCCAAGGAAACATCCTTGGATCCAGAGGGTTATTCCCTTCCCATTGATTATTTCAAGAAAGATGATGAAAATACCTTTTCCCAAACAATGATTCCTTAAGGAGGGTGAGAATGTCTCTTTTATACAACAATTTCTCCAATCTGGCAAAAGTGTTGCTTCAAGGATGATTAAGTGTCTCTTTTACACAACTACTTCACATCTGACTTCCTTGTATACTCCCCTGCCAGGAATTCAATTGATTCTTTAGATCCCCTGGTATACTCTCCTGCCAGGTATTTATTCACAATATTTCTTTCTTTCATACACTTTAAGTGAACTCCCTGGTGTACTCCCTTGCCAGCAATCCCCTTCTTGGTTTTATAGATCCCCTGGTGTACTGTCCTGCCAGGTATCTTTCTCCCGAAAAGGCTCACTGAATATTTTATCTCATTTATCAGGGCTTCATTCAATGTTCGCTTTGTTTCCCAGTATAGCACAGTTATACTCCTGCACCGTCTATACTTAGTGACTTTGGATACTACTTCTCCCGAGCTTCCACATATGGCATCCCACATATAAAGACTTGTTCAAGTTTTGTCTTTTACCTTCTTTATCGGTGTGCATCTGCTTATGGCAACGCTTGCTCCAACCTTCCCCATGTGAACCACTTGTATATGAAGACTTGTGCAACTCTTGTCTTTCAGCTTCTTCCTCAACATTCCTCTGCTCGTGGTTACATTTGCTCCAACTTTCCCCATAATAACATTCCAGGCATAAGGAATTGTGCAAATTCTGTCTTTCTACTTTACTGAGTCGATATTCAACTGTAACATTCAATTGTCTATGTGCCTGTCGGTACACCCCGGGGCTCCCAACATCACTGGGCCAACTCACTGGGCAAATGCATTGCTGACTCAAGGCACAATGCAGCTGTGAAGTCTCAGTTCGGGAATGGCATCTCCTGCTTAGCGGAATCTCTACCAGCTCCCCCTGTTAAACGGTAATTATATAGTGCCTCTTTTATATTTATATTGGCCTAAGCCTAGTCGCTTCACAAGGAAAACCGCATTGCAAAGTTCTGATTTTGGGTTGACTTCGCCACCATTTTAAGATTCATCCGGCATTTTGATTTTTACTCGTGCATTCTTCATTCTAAAATGGTGGACTATGTTTTCAAGTTGCAACCAAGCCTCCCGACCTTTGAGTTCTGTTAATGTTTAGACTGTCCAAGAGCCGAATGTTTAGACTAGGCAACGAGGCCTTGCACTGCATGTGAACTGTTGTTAAAGTGTTGTCTGCGCTCACAAGACTCATCCTTGAATACGCATTGGGGAAAACATAAAGTAAACCTCGAGCGTGGACACAGGCCGAACGCAATTGTAAAGGAACTATAAATGATGCTTGTTGCAGGATTTGAGAAAGTACATCGCTATTGTGCCTCCATGGAAATGCAAACTTATGTAATCCCTTGTATAATATTGTATGATCCGTATGTGAACTAGGTACGAACTCTAGACCACAAATTATTAACGTGAAGAGAGACTGGACAATATTACTCAAAATTGTATAAAAGCATGAACGTTTAGACGTCCAGCACACTCTCACCCCTCTCTGTCAGGCTGGTACACATGGCGGGATGTTGGGAGCCAGATAGCTATCTGTGTTACTTTGTAAACTGTACAGTAATAAAAGATCTGTGAATCTTTTCAGCCCGTGATTGGTGTATTTCCTTTGTGTTACTTACTCAGTCTCGATATTTCCTTGTTCTTACAGATGGCGCCCGAATAGGGACCCTCAAGATTGATGCCATATCGTTGAGGAGTTGACGCGGCTATCGGACCGGGATCGGAAGGTGAGAAAGGGGGCCCCTTCTTGGATGATATGCGACACCTCAACAGTACTGCACGACCCGATCCCTGGACGGTGAGCTCGCGGTCCGAGACGGCATCTTGATGAGGGTCCATAAATCGAGGCAGGCAGTTTTGCCGAAATCACCAACCACGAAGGTCCTTTGTTGTGCTTTGTAATCCGATCGGACCTCCCTTAGTCCTTTGAAGCAGGTGAGTTGTGCCCCGATTCCTAAGTATCCTGATATTTGGTTGTAGTATTGTCCTCGCGAGCGCAATCGTTGCCAGGTAACACCAGTAATCTGACATGCCTGGGAAATTGTTTGCCTGTTTCAGGGCGTTATTCCGCAGAGGCAATCTTTGGAATTTGGCCGTCCGGCACCACAGGAAGGGTCTCCGGCATGTACTATGTACTGTAAGTACGGCATTGATAGTGTAGTATTCAATGATATTTGGCAAAGACAAACTAGACATGCTTCTGAACTTCAGTGGCCAATCAATGGTAGCTTTGAGATTTCCCGTATAGAGTATTTAGAGTCTATATTGTTAAAGAACAAAGCTAGACCTGCAGCATTTGATGTAATACAGAAATGGAAAAAAGAATGCAGCAACTTAAAAGTAAAGAGAAACATGCGCGTCGACATATGTCAAACGCCAAAAAGGTATTATTATATGATCAGCAAAAACAGTCATAGGGCTTTTCAACTTGGTATACAGAAAATATATCCGTCTAAAGGTTTTCATGTATCAGATGAACTACTTGATAAACTCTTAAATGAACGTAGGCCTGGTGCCACTGCGCCACCTCCTTATGTACCTATTCCTGCTGTCGTTCCTCCTCCCATAGCAATTCCTGCTCCTCCTATTGTTCCTCCTATTGCTCCTACGCTGCCAGTTATTGCTCTGTTTCCTATTGTTGTTCCTCCGCCTGTACCTCCGCCTCTGCCAGCTGTTGTGGTTCCAGTATATTTGTCCTTGGCACCAGTAATAGTATCTCCACTGCCTGTTGTACAGGATTTATCTGCCCCTTCATTTTCAAGGGGTTCTGCTCTGCTTGTAGTTGATAAAGGAGCGGGTACTGAATCAAAAATTGCTAGTTGTAATACAGTTTCTAAAGCGAGAAAGAGAGACTTGAATGAATGAGCTAGACAATGTATGGAGAAAGGTCAGCAATCTGATGTCTTTGCTACACTCTCTAATCTAGAAAGTCTTCCTGAGAAAAATGTCTTTATTGAAGGGATGGGAATACATTTGACTGTAATGTAGAACAGACTGAAGGATGTAGATATCCCACAAGTGTTGAGGGATTTGAATGTTTTAGCTTATTCAAGAAATACTGCGGAGAAAGTATACAAGCACGTCAAGAGAGTATCTGAGTTTAGAAGGGAGTTTCGAAAGGTTACAGAATGATGGAATAGATGGTGATAGTTTGGATGCTTTTTATGTACAGAAACGGTTCCTTCCTCTTTTGTCGATGAGTGAAGAAACGCAAATTTGCACAAGAGATGTCCTTAGATGGATTTCAGACATGTCGATACCTCCCGTAGAAGTATATGACACATATAGTCAGTATACTCCAGGAATGCAGAGGAAAGTGATACAGGTAATGGTAGAATACCTGCAGGATGAATGTATAAAAAAAGATTTGTTGTCCCGCATAATTATTGACTATCTATAAGAGAGCTTTTTCATCTGACACTGCTTCCACCGCTCTAGCGCTCGATTTAGCCCTGTTGCTTTATAAGCGTTCAGAGTTGCCTGTTTCTCAGTTGCCTATGAGAGAGGTTCCTCCGACATTTGTTCCCAAGGTTGAGATTCCGGCTAATGCCGCAACGGGTGTAGCCGCCTATGATATTGATGCACATTATGTGTTAGTTTGTTCACGTCCCGTTCTCAAGACAGGAAGTGAATACTATTAGACAGTCCATTCCAGATATTAGGAAAAATCTGACAGGGTTTTACAAAGAAATAGAATCTGTCTTGCAATCGTCAGTTTTCACTTCGGGTGATATAGATTTGTTGTTTCCCTTACACCTACCTGCTGATTTATGGAACCAGGTTAGAACTGTAGATGATGCAGCGGGGTTAGGTAACACATGAGATGGCTTGGTTAGGCAAGATAGAGAAAGGAAAGCTGGTGAAAGACCACCACAGGTGATACTGACTTTGCCTGATAGAATAGTAGCAAAATTGAAGACCTTAATTCCTGAGAGAAGGATTGTTTGGGACAAACTTACTGCTTGTACCCAAGGGAAATCTGAGGGTGCTACTGATTTCTTTAATCGGTTCGAACAAGTATTCTCAGATTTTGGCGGACAGGATTTAAGCACTGTGTCTAGAAAATTATTATTTGTGGACAAATTTGTGCGTGGATTGTTGCCTGATATCCAGTCACAAATTATGACTTCTGAGAGCGCTTGGCAAGCTAAATCGCAGTCCGAAGTATTGCATATGGCTCAGTATTATGAGAATAGAGTCAATAATGAGAATGAAAGATTGAAAAGAAAAAAGGAGATCTGAAAACAAAGGTATTGTTGCAACAGATAGTTAGAGGACCTAGAGGGGGGTAGTCACAGTTTCGGGGACAGTATGTTCCACAAGGTAATGTGCCTTTGGGTCCTGTACACGTGAACCAATGTGCTTATTGCAGACAAGAGGGTCATTGGCGAGCACAATGCCCGATCCTCCAGCAGAGGTCGAATAACACATATGGTGCAATGGGTAGACGATCCAGAGGCCGCCCTGGGGTAGGGGGGTCTTGGTAGAAGCCAGTTTGCTCAAAATTCCCAGTCTTTTTCACAAGATAATCAGCAACCTAGTGTGGATAGCAGAAATATGTTTGATAATCCTTCTACTGCCTATCTTTCTGAAGATCTTCCCTTTGACGATATATTGTTTCGCTAGGATTGTCCGAGGCAGGGTTTGGAACCAACGCCTATTCCCGTTAATCAGAAAGGTCCTTACTTTGAAATGATGGTAGGGAATAGGAAGCATCTATTTTTGATAGACACTGGAGCACAGAAGTATTCCATTGACCATTCACGGGTTCCAGACATTCCACTGTCAGGGCAGACTAGCGTTTCGGTAGGGATTTCTGGTACGCCAGTGGTTAGTCCGGTTTCTTTGTTGGTACCGGTTTCACTGGGTCCATTTACGGATCACTGTCTGTTTCTTTTGACAACGAACTGTGGAGAGAATTTGTTGGGGTTGAATCTGTTGAAGGAATTAAATGCGGTAATTCATTGTTCTTTGGATGGAGTGCGTTTGATGATTTCACCACAGCAATTTTCTCCCTCACAGTTTCTGACTAGACCTTTGCCGCTGGAATTTAATGAAGTTCCGGAGTGGTTATGGGCAATTGATGACAATGATGTTGGTGTTTTACAGATTGAGCCTGTTAAAATTGTTTTGAAACCAAGAGTAAAGTTGCCACGAATTCCACAGTATAAGATTTCAGTTGATGGTGAGCAAGCTTTGAAGTGTATAGTTTCTGATTTTGTACATCGTGGGGTAATTGAAGAAATTGCTGGAAGTTTGTGCAATAGTCTGATTTTACCTGTGTATAAGAAAGGGGATGATGCAATTCCTTTCCGTCTCTTTATCGATGTACGCGCTATCAATAAGATTGTTGCTCCACAATTTCCAATTGTGCCTGAAGTAACAACGATATTAACGATGATTCCAGCTTCTGCTACTCATTTTAGTGTTGTGGATTTTAAGAATGCCTTCTTTAGCATTCCTATACATAAGGAAGCAGATACTTGTTTGTGTTCACCCTAGGGGGACGCTCGTTTACATCCACCCGTGCACCACAGGGTACACGGAAAGTCTGAGCATTTACAGTAGGGCTTTGAAAGAGCAGCTCGACACACTTGAGTTGCCTACTACTTGTACATTGCTACAGTATGTCGATAATCTTCTTTTGGCTGCAGATTCAGAAAGTGCTTACAAGGAAGGCACTGTGTTATTGCTTATTCATCTAGCAAAACATGGACATAAAGCTTCACTGAAAAAATGTCAATATTGTCGACAGGAGGCCGCCTATTTAGCCTATCTCCTGTCAAAGGAGGGAAGAAGATTGACACCTGAACGAATTAAAATCATTTCTAACATGTCTGTCCCAAATACACAGAAGGAAGTCAGAGCCTTGATAGGAATGGCTTCTTACTGTAGACAGTGGATCCCCAATGTTTCACTAGTGATCAAACCAATGTTGGCATTGACAAAGAAGGGCATTATTTCTTTGCCACTACCGTGAAACTTGGAACACCAGAAAGCTTTTGATCTGCTCAAGACTGCACTGTGTTCAGCACCAGTTTTGGGCACACCAAATTATGAAAAGGCCTTCGAGTTGTATGTGCATGAACGTGATGGATGCGCTTTGGCTGTGTTAACACAGGAACATGGGGGGAAGAAAAGGCTGTGCGGTTACTTTTCCTCCACCCATGATCCTGTTGCATGCGCTTTGCCGAGATGTATGAGAGCTGTCGCTGCTGCTGCTGCATCTGTAAAACAGAGCGAGGGTATGGTCCTAGGCCATGCTTTAATCTTGTTGGTACCTCACTCTGTAGACGTTCTATTAAACAGAACGCAAACACAACACCTTACTTCCACATGATTAACAAGATATGAATTGATCTTGTTTAAATGTTGCGTACTAAATCCGGCTGAACTGTTACCTCACCCGCAAGACATTGCTTGAATGACGAAATGTCACACGACTGCCTTTATACCACAGAACAAGAAACTAAAGGCAGGATTGATTCAAAAGATACACCTCTGAACGATCCTCAAGGGGAGCTATTTTGCGATGGTTCCTGATTCAACCTTCCGGATGGTACATCCACTGCTGCTTATACCATCACTACATTAAGCACGATTGTGGAAACCAACAGAATTTCACATAACTCCGCGCAGGCCGCAGAGATTAGGGCACTGACAAGAGCTTGTGAACTTTCCGAAGGGCTTATAGTGAATATATTTACTGACAGCCAGTATGCTTTTGGGGTGGTTCACAACTTCGGTAGACTACGGGCATAACGAGGTTTCTTGACCTCACATGGAACAAAGATCCAATATGGCACCTTGAGAGTTCAGCTACTCTCAGCGCTTGCTCTTCCCACTCAACTAGCAATTATGAAATGCGCGGCACATCATAAAATTGTAGATGACGTAGGAAAAGGGACCGCTTTTGCTGACCAGATAGCCAAACAGACTGCTACTGACCTCTACTCAGATATGTATACTACAAGGGAAGCCACAAACATTTGTACTATAGATGAAGGGATTGATTCCATAAGAAATATTCAAGTGGATGCCGCTCTAGAAGAAACCAAGCAATGGGCTGAGGGCTTGGCAAGGTTGGATGAAGAAGGGTGTTGGGTGGATAACTCAGAGGGAAAATGGATGTTGCCCGATGCGTCTGTTACCATGATGATTTCAATGGCCCATGGTCCTACTCATATATGTGCTAGGAAGATATGCAAAATGTTAGAATCCGTCTGGGTAAATGTTAACATCCCAAAAACTGCTGAGCGTTTTGTCCAGAGTTGTATGGTCTGTCTACAGCATAATATTGGGAAGGGGATATCGACACCAAGGGGTAGTTTTGGTCCACTTTCTATCCCTTTTGAAGTAATTCACTTTGATTTCATTGAAATGGAGCGCTGTAATAATTTAAGTACGTCCTGGTAGTCTTGTGCTTTTAGCAAATGGGTTGAAGCCTTCCCTGTGAAAGATGCCACAGCAATGACAACAGTGAAAACCATGCTTAAGGAATATTTTCCTAGGTTTGGTTTGCCGAGGGCCATCTGGTCGGATAATGGTCCACATTTTATCGCTGCTGTTATTCTGCAAGTATGCACGGGATTACAGATCGATAAATGGGTCCATTCCGCTAGACATGCTCAAAGTGTTGGACAGCCACCCTGCTGTGTGATTGACAGCCAGGCTGTGTGAATGGGGGAAAACTGCATAAAAAGCAGGTCTCTGGGTCTGGAAAGGCAGAGTCGCCACTGGAACCAAAGAACCGACAAGGAGCTGACAGAAGAGGACCCCTACCATGACTGAACCGCCCGGTGAAGCCCTGCTGCAGGTCCGAATCCTCGAACTCCAACGACAGAGAAGATCCTCCAGGAATCTTCTTCCCCTGAGCTGGTGGGAGCAACCAGTTCGCCAAAACTGCAAGCAAGGTCACCCTCCTTTGATCGAATTCGCTGTACAGATAGCCAGGAAGGTCGGACCCTGCTTGGGTTTTAAGGAGCGCACCTTTTATTTGTTGCTTTGCTCTGCTGCTGGTTTCTTTCCTGGGTAGTGCAGGACCCTCCAGTCTTCCTACTTCGTGTCAGTCCGACAGTCGCTTCAGGAACCGTGAGCCTGCAGGAACTACCAGGAACGTCCGCCTCAGCTACAGCTTCTTCTCCATTGAAAGGTACTGTTCAAATCCAGTTGTTCGTTTCATTCAGCCGCGGTGAAAGTGTGTAAAATCTTTCTCCAATCTGAGGGCTTGTCCTTCTCTACTCTTTAACCTAACTTTTCTGCTGACCAACTTCGTCCGGAATCTTGGAAAAGACTTAACCGCAAACTACGCTGAACTGTGTGATCTTGAGCAAAAGATTTTGTCCGAATGACTTTGGCCCTAAGCCTTTTTGAATTGATTCCATCACTGTAGTTCCTCTTTCTAGATTGCCCTGCTTACTTAACTGTTGGTGCTGTTAAATTTCTGCCTAACTTTGCCTTTCCCTCCCTTTTAAATTTCTGGAGTGCCATTTTGCTCCCACTACATTTTGTGAGCTTAACTTGTCTGGAACCTATTGGGAGTGGTGTGGTGTATTAAGAGTGTGATTTTCAAAACTGCTTTACCTTAGTGAAATGTTATACAACTGATGTGTAAATAAATGTATATTCTTTTACTCAGAAACCTTGAGTCAGTGTTTGTTTGAATCATAGTAATTGCTGTCCTTTGTGTAACTATTGATACTGCTCCCTTGCTCCTGAGATAAGTCTGGCTGCTCAGCCATCGCTACCACTTTTACTGTGTAGTACAGGCTTGTACCAAAGGTGAATTTGTACTGTCACTTGTAGTCTTAATTGTGTGTGGTGTTCCCAAAGGGTACTGCATATAATTCTGCCTAACAAGAAAGTAAAAAAGTGTAAATACTTGTGAGTTACCCTCAATAACAGTTCCATCGAAATACCAATGCAGGATGTACTCCTGGAGAAAGCTAAAACGTTAGCATCACTGGCCAAGTTAATGGATAAAAAATGTGTCAGTTTTTCCTTGGTTCCAGTAGTAAACTTTATAAGGCAAAGGAAGTTCCAACTTTAATTTGCGCGGCAGAGGGCATGCCTGAAATTCCTGGCAGCCTATGGCCTAAGCTGGAAGGGATATTTTGGAGGAAAACACTTAATTTCCCAAACTCTACGGCAATAGCCATCATCCGCAGAGAATTAAGCCTCTCATCGCTGTATGTATGAGCGGAATGGAACCGCATGGCGCTATACCGCAAAAGTAACACATCCACAAGCTCAACAATCTTTCAGATCTTAAACAAAGAAATATTGAATGACTCGAGCAAGTGGTCATGCAAAATCAAAAAAAAACTGGAAGAAATTGGCTGCTCAGAATTAGACTTGAGCTTAAATCTAACCAGAGTCAAGAAGAAACTCATGGACAACGACTGCATTAACACCCTGGAAAAGGCAGCCCTATGCAAACTAACTGGCAACTTACCTCCGAACACCAAAAAGCTGAATCAACTTCAGGGCTACTTGAAAAAGTTTCCGAATAGAACCTACAGAGAGACTTTTCTCAGAATGCGACTAAATTTGATCTCTACCAACGAAATCAACGCTCTACGTGGCAATACCGAGGGAAACACTTGTGGATTTTGCCAAATATTGGACCAGGTTGAAACCATCAAGCACCTATTAGTCTTCTGTTGAGGTTTGATCAAAGAACAGAAAAAATTCCTGGTCCTTTTGGTGGAACAGCTCCAAACATTCTAGGAGGAAGAAATCTGGAGCCTCCTGATCACCGGAGAAAGGACTGTCATGAACCATCAGACGCATCCTTTCTGGACTTCCTGGTCCCTGACCCATAGGGGCTTGCACTCAGCCGTACTCCCAACATGGCCGCCGAACACGGAATACTGTTTACCAGTTTCCGCGCTGTACGCATTACGTTCTATAAAGTGGACACGCCCCCGCGGCCCTGCGCGTCTCAAAGCTACCGCTTGCCGTGGCTAGACGTGTGCTGCCGTAGTTCGCTTGTGTTTTTCCTTTGATTCCTGGTTCCCGGTTCCCCTAATTCCTCCTCCTTCATTCCCCCTCCTTTTTGTCCTCCTTGCATCCCGGATCTCCATGCACTCGTCTTCCGTGTGCACTCTTTGCTGTTTCCTGGATTTCCTCGGACTTCCCGGACATCTGAATGTTCCCAGGACTCGGAACGCTGAACGCACGCAGGAACCCGAGGACCTGCACACTGGGTTATACAAGACCCGAACTCTGCAAAAGAAGACTCCATCGAAGAACTCCAACAAACAACAAAGACAGGTGAGAAGGGGGGAAACCTGTGACAGATTGAGACGCCAACAAACTGATACAGATACGGACATGGAGGCTGCAGTTCAAGACCTCATGCGCGGCATGTAAGAGTTAACCACAGAAGTTCAGAATCTCAAAGCTGAGAATGCCGCATTAAAACAACTAGTCCTGTCACGTGATTCCGCGACCAAGGAAAGTGTATTGCTGGGTGGAGTAGTGGATAAATATGATGGCTCCTCAAAGAACCTTCGTGGCTTCCTTGATTCATGTTCAGTGCACTTTACCTTTAAGCCCTACTACTTTTCCACCCCAGGGCAAAGGTGGGCTTTATGATTTCGCATATCTCCGGGAATGCGGCCCTTAGTTAATCTGGAGATGCCCTCCTGGATGATTATGATGGGTTCGTACAGGTTCTAAAGACCATGTTTGACCGCCCAGAACAGGTTTACAGTGCCCAAGAACGTCTATTGGATTTCCAACAAGGGTCCCAGGACATGCTTACCTATGTAACACGCTTTAAGCAACTGGCCAAGGAAGCAGATTGGTCCCCGGAGGCCTGTTTTACTCTATTCTGGAGAGGACTAAACGAAGAAATAAAAGACGAGCTAGCTAGGGTAGCTCGCCCAGGTTCCTTCCAGGCCCTTATGGACCTCTCTTTACAAATAGACTTTCGAATCCAGGAAAGGAAGGCAGAAAAGAATAAAACAAAGATGCCTTACCAAAAGACCTCTATAGAATCTCCCTCTAAACCCGAGCCCACTCCTGCCCCGACCACAGACCCTGAACCCATGCAACTGGGGGCCTTCCGCGGACGCATATACCCGCAAGAAAGATTGTGACGTATCCACACCGGGCTGTGCATGTACTGTGCCTCAGATAAACATCTTGTGAGAGAATGTCCTTTGGCCCCTCCACGGCGTTCGGGAAACGCCAGCTCCCGATCCTAGATGGAGCACAGCTTCAGGAGAGAGATGTTTGCTCCACATCTATTCCATCCTTGAACTCTCCTGGACAAAACAACCTTGTGATCTTGCAGGCCTTTCTATCGCCATCCAAGAAAGAAACTTACCCCATTCTGGCATTAGTGGATTGTGGAGCCATGGGGATTTTTATAGATCACGATTGGGTCACTACCCACCACATTCCATATGAAACTCGAGCCATTATGCAACCTGTAGAGGCCATCGATGGACGACCTCTCTCTTCAGGACCTCCCCAGTGGGAGCTTTGTTGTTTTTCGTTCCCAAGAAAGATTGGAGCTTGGGCCTTGTCTTGATTATCGTGGTCTTAATCAATGCACCCTCAAGGACCGCTACCCATTGCCCTTAATCTCGGATATCCTGGAAGCGGTGAGAGGAGCCGTAATCTTCACGAAATTGGATCTCAGAGGTGCCTACCATCTGATCCGTATAAAGGAAGGTAACAAATTGAAAACGGCCTTTAGAACACCCTTTGGTCACTTTGAATACCTGGTCATGCCCTTCGAACTCGCCAATGCCCCAGCGGTCTTCCAGCGTTTTATGGACCGGGTGTTCACCAATATGCTGTTCCTCTTCATCATAGTTTACCTGGACGGCATACTGATATACTCCAAGGACCATCTTAAGCATGAAGAGCATGTCAAGGCAGTCTTACAACGGCTACCTGAACATAAACTCCTGGCTAAACCCGAGAAATGCCTTTTTCATGTCTCTACTGTTCACTATCTCGGATTTGTCCTTTGTCCAGAAGGAATTGGAATGGACCACTCAAAAGTAAATTCCATACTATCCTGGCCTGTTCCAACTACTGTGAAACAGATTCAATCCTTCCTGGGGTTTGCCAACTTCTACTGGAAATTCATACCTTCCTTTTTGGAGATAGTTCAACCGATCATTACATTGTTGAAGAAGGATACTCCCTTCCTCTGGACCGCAGCCCAAGACAAAGCGTTCCAACGTTTGAAGTCGGAATTTACACAAGCCCCCATCTTGGCTCAACCTGATATTGATCGACCTTTCCTAGTGGAGACTGATGCCTCTAACTACACCATCGGAGCATCTTAAAGCATGAATTCGAGGATAAGTTAGAACACCCCATCGCTTATCTCTCGCAAACCCTAACTCCTAGCGAGACCCATTATTCTGTTCTGGAAAAGGAATTGTTGGCCATCCATCAAGCCTTCACAGAGTGGCGTCATCTACTCCTGGGAGCTAAACATCCTGTTCAGGTCCGTACGGATCATCGGAATCTCCAAGTCCTACAATCCATGGAATGTAGGAATGGTCGTCAAGCCCGTTGGGCCTTCTTCTTTGCCCAGTACCAGTTCCAAAGCCATCATGTACCTGGAACACACAACATAATTGCTTACGCCTTATCCCGACGTCCCGACTACGAAACTCTTGAAGATCGATCCTTCCCAAAGATGTTTCCCCACACAATTTTCGTAGCTCAAGCAATCACTCTCCTGGAAGACATTTGGATTCAAACCCAGTCCTCTGAGATGTGGAAGGAATTTACTGGGAAGAATCGATGGAATCTTAAAACCAAGGACGGGTATTTGGTCAAGGACAATGGCCTGGTCATTCCCACACAGAGACTGTGACAAAGGATTACAAGCCCCTGTCATGATACCCTTCATTCAGGACATTGTGGCATTAACAACACTCTCCATGTAATACAAAGACAGTTTTGGTGGCCAAAAATGAAACATGACGTCCAGCAGTACATCCAAGCCTGCGCAGTTTGCAATCAAAACAAGCATGATAACAAGAAGCCGGCGGGTCTCCTACTCCAACCAACGCTACCAACAAGGCCCTGGGAATTTATTGCTACAGACTTTATTGTAGAACTACCACCTTCCAGGGGATACACAACTATCATGGTTACCATTGATGTATTCACTCACATGGCTCATTTTACACCCTTGTATAAATTAGCATCTTCCTCAGAACTCGCTGGAATCTTCCTGGAACACATATTCCGACTTCATGGACTCCCTTCCAAGATGATATCAGACAGAGGTCCTCAATACATATCTCAATTCTGGAAATACTTATTCCGTATACTAGGAATCCAACGTGCCCTCTCCTCAGGTTATCATCCACAGACCAACGGAGCTACAGAACGTGTGAACCAAACCCTGGAGCAGTATCTTCGTTGTTTCACCACCAAGGTCCAGGACAATTGGTCTTTAATACCTGTGGCTGAATTCGCTTATAACAATTCGGATCACTCGGCTGTCAAGACCAGCCCCTTCTTCTGCAGCCAAGGATTCCACCCTTCGGTTCTACCATCCCTTCTCCAACATCCTACACCAGTTCCTACAGTCGGCTCCTGGATTGAAACCCTCCTCAACGTACACAAGGAAGCCAAAGAACACCTCGAAAGGGCCCGGGCTAACACCAAGCACTATGCGGACTCCAAAGGAAGACCAGGACCTTCCTATGCAGTGGGTGATAAGGTCTGGCAATCCTCGAAACTACTGCCTCGACACTTACGACCCAATAAGTTGGCTCCTCGGTACTATGGCCCTTTTTCCATAAAGGAAATCATAAACCCAGTGGCCTTCCGACTCAAATTACCAGACTCCTGGAAGAGGATCCACCCAGTGTTTCACACATCTCTACTGAAACCATACGTCCAGACCTCCCCGTCTGCTCCAAGATTTACCCCTGTGGTAGTCGTCGACCAGCTAGAATACGAAGTGTCCCGAATATGAGACTCCAGGTACAGATGTGGTCAGCAACCGTATCTGGTGGAGTGGAAAGGCTATCTACCCAGTGAATGCACCTAGGAACCGGTCTCAAACCTAAACGCCCACAGGCTACTTCAAAGGTACCACCTTATACACCCGGGCAAACCCGGAGGAACAGGCCTTCGGAGGAGGCATGCTGTCATGAACCATCGGATGCGTCCTTTCTGGACTTCCTGGTCCCTGACCCATAGGGGCTTCCACTCAGCAGAACTCCCAAAATGGCCGCCGAACGCGGAATACTGTTTACCAGTTTCTGCGCCGTATGCATTACGTTCTATAAAGCGGACACACCTCCGCAGCCCTGCGGATCTGAACGCTACCGCTTGCCATGGCTAGACGTGTGCTGCCGTAGTTCGCTTGTGTTTTTCCTTTGATTCCTGGTTCCTGGTTCCCCTAATTCCTCCTCCTTCATTCTCCCTCCTTTTTGTCCTCCTTGCATCCCGGATCTCCGTGCACTCGTCTTCCGTGTGCACTCTTCGCTGTTTCCTGGATTTCTTCGGACTTCCCGGACATCTGAACGTTCCCAGGACTCGGAATGCTGAACGCACGCTGGAACCCGAGGACCTGCACACTGGGTTATACAAGACCCGAACTCTACGAAAGAAGACTCCATCGAAGAACTCCAACAAACAACAAAGACAGGTGAGAAGGGGGGAAACCTGTGACAAGAACAGCATGGGTGATAGCGGCTGTTTCATTTGTGTGAAGAATATTGCCAGAGTTTAGTAACGCACTGACATCGAGTTACAACCAATGGAGCATGATCAAAGCTGTATTACGGTAATACGGATCAAAGATTTTGTTTTTAACTCTGTAACCAGAAAGACAAACTTGAACTCTAAACTCTTCATATGATCCATCTTTATGTTGAGGCTGGCTCGTACACTGGAATAGACCTTCGGGGTCTGGATGATAAAACATAGAATGTTTTAACAGGAGTTGTTGTAAATTTGTAAAAATTGTAACCAATTAAACCAAAAATAAAAAATAAAAAGATAGACCCAAGGCACCTTGGGTTCACGGAACAGCGCTCACCAAACAGCAGATAACTTCCTAAATATACTTAATAGTGTACATGTGTAACATATTGTAGTGCATAGTAGACAAATTAATGTCGTCCAAACAGCTCGGTTTTAATCATATTTTTCAATCAGAGGATGCTGACACAGTAGCGCCTTGTGTTGCCAATGCATTTCGGACTGCCGTCTGTCATCAGGGCAATTTACTACTGAACAACCATACCAATAATATATATGAAATCAGATGAGTTGATAAAAGCACCAATTGCAAAATAACATACAGTACAATAGGCATAAATTGAACAAAACATAAAGAAAAAACAAAAACAATATGCATCTTGTGTCTGAATAAATATTATACTTTTAAAGTATAATAATTACCTGTGCTCACGTCAATAGTAGAACCTCTGTGTTCTACAACAAGAAATCTCACTTCAGTATTCCAAATGCAAAATCCTATAGAACATATTTCTAGTCCCCCAGAATAATTCAAATGTCGCTTTACCTGGATCACTGTGTGTGCTTTCTCATCTCTTAAGGAAAATGGTACGCACTAAAGCATATGAATGGAAAACGGTCCCTAGTTAAAACGAGTAACTGACCTTCCACATCTATTCCCATATTTATCAGACTTCAAAACTTACCTTCTAACGAGTGGTGCCTCTCCCCTCATATCGACTAAAAGCACCTTGCCATTCAGTGCCCACCTTAAATACTGAGTGAAAACTCCATTTGGAAGCGTGGACATTCCTGTAGGCAACCTGATGACACCACAAAAAAAAACATTATGCCATGTCGGAGAGCTGAGAAATGGTCAGTAAGCTGGTTCTAGCATTGTAATATGCACACTCATTATTAAGTAACTTAGTTGTTTTAGACTCGTATAACATCCTTAGCAAATGGACAATCTCGCAGCAAAAATTCAATCCGAGTTCATACTTTTGAGTTCCCAACGACACCTTCGAAATGTGACTTTTCTATTGACAAGGGGGGTCTAGGTCCTAAATGTATGAGCATCACAAGTAGTATTTCTTTTATATACTTCTACAAATGTTAAAGCCGATATATGTCTGATCTGTTATGTGTGTTAAATAAGCTTTAGGCTCCCGCTATTTTAAATGGGTCTAAATGATGTATATAAATCTTGCAAAACAAATCCTCATTTACAAACAGAAAATAAAATATCATGAATTGATGTACTAGCGGTGACGTTGATCCATGTTCAAGGATAAAGGGTTATCATGTGAATCATGGCACTAAGTGTATCCCATTTTAAGTCATATATTCTTGTATACGCATAACTCATAATGAAACGTGTATCCCTCTCAAATGGTTCTTATTGTTCAATAGCTTCTCAAGTAATGTAAGTGACCGAGATTAAATAATGGGACTCCCAGTATACAATATTATGTCAGGAATTGTATTCAAATAGAATCCGCTCAGGTCATGTACTGTAACGGCTCAAACCAAAAAATGATTTGTTAATCATAGGAACCATGCAGAATTGCAGTCCTCGTTCATCCCATCAGGAGTCACTGCATTTAATATGTCTGTCTAGTAGGTTTGCCTCCATCCAACCTATTTGCAAGATTCTCATGTTGGAGCTCTTCTTCACCACTTCAAGGATTTGGAACCATATCTGTGAGATGTTGTGGCGTTTGACTTTCCAATGTCTGGCTACAGCTTAATTCTGGTTCTGGGTTCTAATGTTTGATCTGTGCTCGTTCCAGCATAGTTTACATGCTTTGGTGCATTGCCCCACATAGTAGATGCTGCATGGGCATTTCATGGCATAGATGACATTGTATGTGTCATAATCTTGCAGTGTTATTTTTTTCTCCTAATCTGGGATGAAGTACCACATTCCCTTTCATCATAAAGCTACAGTTAGTGGAATGCATGCAGTGATAGGTTCCTGTCTTTTGAGTACATTTCGGAATCTATTTCTTGAGATTTGTCTTTACCAGTCTATCTCTCAAATTAGAACTAAAAATGTATGCAAACTTTGGATGTGTCTGGAAAATGTTGTTCCACTCTGGTGGAATCTATTACACTAGCTAGGTTTTCACCCACTGAGTCAGATTAGTAATTTACCTTTTGGTCATCTGTTGAGGGTGAGGAAAATAGTAAATGATGATGATAAATGCACAAAAGTCCAAACTCTCTTCAACAAGGGTACACACTTCATGAAGTGAATGCATCCAAGGAAAAGGTACTTGTAATGAGTCAAAGTGATTAATTACACCGTGCCCCCAAAATAAAACCAAACTTGGACCAGTGTATTTCAGTTGCAGCCATGATCTATAACTAGCATGAAAAAAATAACTGAGTGGGTTGTGTGTGGCGTGGGCTCCCTGAAACTTTTGTTCCTTTCCCGTTACTTTTCTTTTTTTGCTTAATCAGAAACCTTGATATATTTTGAACAGCATCCTGAATATCACTCTAGTATTTCCAAAAGAAAATGCCTATCACAAGGTCCATAAGATTCCATCAATCGGGGCTGAAATCTGTATATACAAATATCCCTGTCAATAAGAGGGATAACTCGTGTAACAGGACCAATGTTAAAGTGTTTTCAGAAGCTAAATCCTACCTACAGTTATTCCTGCACCCCAGGATTACTGACGTATTTGGACAGGGAAGTCACTCCCAAGATTTTGGGATACCAGAAAACCTCTGCCAGAGTGTACTCTTGCTCCTATCTCTGTATCCTTTCCGTCATCACCAAGTGTGAGTTGGCTCTTGGAAGTCCTGGTGAGGAGCTCAAGATGAAGACACAGTAACTGAGACAGTCGAGAGTTGAAGATACAGAAGAGGAAGTTGGAATATTGCATACTCTTTCTGCAGTTTCTGAAACTCTGTTATGTTTAATAGCGTCTCAAGAGTGAACTCCGACTATATCCGCTGAGTAAGATGTCATCAAGCTCTCCAGAAAGTGTTGGTGAAAAGAACAACATTCCTGTCAAACAAAAGGGACCTTGAGTAGTAGGAGTTATAGTGGCCACAGCGGTCACATCTTTAACAGAGAATAACCCACCACAGCCCCCACTGATGGTGGTCGTAATGGCTCTAACAGATAATACAGCATCAACCAAGAATTCCTGCCTACCGCCTCAAATGCCTGTAGCTGAAAGAGTTCTATCTCAGTCTCCCTTGTTCCACCCGTGTGTGTTTAGTTCTACCTGGAAGAAGACAAGCCCAGAGTCGATAGACTGTGCCGACGGGCACATTATAACAGAGAGTATCATGACAAAACTCAACCAATATGACAATATAAAGGAGTTTCGGCAATGGCTTGAGATGGTCAAACAGGGAGAGAGTGAGGTCCCCAAAAGAACAGCAGGTACATTCTGGCAAACCACTCTAACAGCCATTCAGAAGCAGAATGGATGTTGGGGGAGAAGATGTAGGTAATCGGCAGGGTGAACGTGCACTCTGAAAACAGGCTTCCTCATCAGTAGTACTGCCAACTTTGGCAGCATATCCATGCAGTCCTGCACAGCCTCATTCAGGCCCAGCCAAATCCTCGAGACTGAAGCAAAGAACTTCAAAGGATTTCCACTTAAGGAAAAATGATATGCCACTGATTGCAAACAGCAAAATAGGCTAACTGATCCTGGACAAGAGGAATATCATTGTTACAAATATAGAAAAGCAGGTGAGGGCAAAGCAAGAGCGGCTCAGAGAAACATAGTTCTAGCTTGCTTACATTAGAAAGTCAGGCACTGTTTAATTAAAAGGCACAATCTGAAAGTTCTTTATAAGATACGGATTGAAAAATGGTGTCCACCAGCAACCGAGAATGTATTCTTGTGGGATGCAGCAAAACTTTTTTCTGAGTATCTGCGACAGCTTGACAAATGTGTTATCTGATTCCAACTTGAAAATTGTGGTGAATAATTTTAGTTGGCCAAATCCTGTTTAGGCTAGGTTAGTCTTGCGTAATGTGGGTGATCATTTATTAGGCTAATGTAATTTCTCTTTTTAATTCTAGAAGTCCTATCAACACGGCTTATTTCCTTTTTTGGATCACAGTCAAGCAGCCACGCAGTCCATGTATTATATATTTTTTCTTCAGTGTCTTTTGGTCCAATAGAGTCATAGTACTGGTCATCAGCACTGATAAGAAGGCAAACTATGCAAGAGAAACATTGACTACTGTATCCATAGACATGTTGAAACTGTTTAGGGGTTTGTTTTTATTGTTGTGTCAGTTTTATGATTCTATGCACTGATGTGTGTAATTATGATGTATCGAAGGCCTGTGGACGAAGCGTGTTCAATGAAAGCTCTCTATATCACACTAAGGGCAACTGTCTATAGTTTAGGGCTCTGCTATACTTTACATGCAGAACACGTAAACAATGAATAATATGAAATTACATGCACATTTCTCAGGTGTGCCAGAGATGCAGTCAGTGCATGTTGAATTATCAGGTCATATTTGAGAATTACCAGAGCTATATGACATTCAAAATCCAGATAGTTGGTGCCAGCCATGTGTGCATGCAGAATGCTGTATGTTATTTGATATTCGTATGGTTCCTTACCACTGTATCCAAGGTCTCAGAGCACTTCGGAATGTGCAGGCCATCAGCAGACCACAGTCAGAGCACTCATAAAACAGAGAAATTAGGTGCATGTGACTACAGAATCAACAATCACGGCGGACATCCAACCACCAGAAGAGATTAACAGATCAATTGCATCATGTCAGCAGCAATGCGCACACTCAAAAGGGCGCGGCACGGACCACTATTGCAAAGTGCATGCGATTTCTGGGCCAGACCCTGTATGTAACCCAGCCGCACTTCATGGAGCACAGTGCGCAAGGCAACACAGACGGAGCATATTTGAGTCTCCCGAATCCCAAGGTCAACTGTTTCTATTTATGAGCATAAAATACACTATATTGCACTTGCAAATGATTTGTTGGTTTAGTGATAAAACTGTGTATGGAAGATATTGATAATGTTTATCATACACACAAGGGTAATAAGCATCGATTCCTAGATACTCTAGAGGTAGACCCACGACAATATTTCTGTCCAATAGTAAGTCTGTCAGGTGCTTAGGGTTTCTCGTGCACTAAGTGGAGAGATCCAACTCTCTTCAGAGCTTTGCGTCAGGTACAGAACTATTCTCTGTCCAAAACCTGCCACAGTCCCAGGTGGGCATTTAGACCGCTTATGGGGGGAGGGGGGGTAGAGGTTAGGCTGTGGCATGAATGGTATGATCAAAATCATGACATTGGCTGCATTATGTACTGCCTCTACACCAGTGGCCCTCCCATTGTACACTGATGCCTTCTAATATATCTTGGGTTTTCCTCTCTGGATAAAACACATAACAAAATGTAACTCAAAGCGAAACCCAAGTGTTACTGGGTGCAAACCACATAGAACCTTGGGCAAAATCCCCTGCCTGATCTTGCTGGTGGATATTGGGCTTGTCGAAAGGGCTGGATGCAGCCACAAGTCAGGTGCTGATAGGCTTGGCAGTGTTTTGTGCAAGATTCCCAGGCTACCACTACCATTAACATGTGTGGGAGGCAGGGGCTCCTCATGTTGCCACCTTAGACACTCCCAGTGGTGGACTGCCAAACAGAAACTCTGGAGAGTTCCTGGTGGCTCTCTCTAATAGGGCCTCTTACCCTTTCCCCAAGTCAACAAACATTTCTTTCCATCGCTCCTCATTCCCCACATCCCTTTGAAGCAATGAAATTGTTATGCTTCTTCTGTATGTTATTTCTCAATATTAACAAATGTTTTTTTTTAATCTCTTTCTGCTCTGCTTAGTAGGGTTGGACTTTCTCCCAGGGTATAATCTGAAATCACTTTGAAAAACCTTTCCAGAGCCACATTTGGTTCCCGGTCCACCCTTGACACGCCTGACTCCTCTCATGAGGTACATAAACCAAATATGAAATCACTTTGGTTCCTTATGTTCCTCCTGCTGTCCCTTGCCATTATCAGGTGTCACCTGGGGACACCCTAGAACATGTGATAGACACTGACTTTTTAAGGTCCTGAAAAGGGGGTTTTCGGATGACGAGGATGAGAAGTCCTTTCCTCACTGCCACCTGCACAGCCCTTGCCAGCGCCACCACTTTTGATTATGCAGCTACCATGTACCCCCATGCTCTGGCTACCCCTAAACCGGCACCTGCCCCCAGTCAACCAGAGGCACATTCTCTGTCACTAGGAGTCTTTTCTACTCTGCAGACTATTGTATCAGAACTGCAGGAAAGAGTAGCAATGGTTCCGCCACCTCCACCTCCACGATAGCTACCTGCTCCCCTGGCTCCTCTTGGACATGCAGCCGCAACTCTGCATTGCCTTTGCGTCCTCCCGTTCATCTCTCCGATTCTGAGACTGAGGACAAAACTGTTCAGGGTGGTGCTACTACAATGGATGAGTTTGACGACCTCGTACCAGCTGACTGTGAGACTGATGATCCACCCATCAGAGATTTGCCACCTGACGAGATTGGTACTTTTCATTCTCTTATTTTCAACGCTACAAGAATACAAGAATATTTTTATCTACTGCCTGAAGACCAGAGGAAGGAATGCTTCTTGTACCAGGGCAGGGAACAGGCATGTAAAACAGTTCTCTATCCCTGTGCTCATTGACATCTGGGAGGAAAGCCTCCTGATTATGAAAAACACCTTTACAGCTTCTCCAAAAAAGGATAGTGTCGAGAAGACAAATAGGTTTCCAGATGGCACCCCCAAATGCTTTTGTACTGTGAGAAACCTGAGGGTATACTCATTCCTATACCCCTTGGATCCTCTGCACAGGTGGGCAGGGAAAGGCCATCGCTATTGGATACCGACCAAGGGGCAGGGGGGCGGAGAAAAGAGGGAGAATCACCTGGGTGGAGGGTCCTTGGCGATTGGGAAAAGGGTACACTTAGGTGAGACATGGTATCCCGCTTTCCCTATTGACAGCCAATCCAACTCTTCCCCAACCTTTATGGGCTGTTATAAGCCAGTTCCCCTCATTTCTCCACAATTGACACTTGACAGTACTGGGACGAAGAAGATGCCTGCTAAGAGTTATAATGGTCAGACATGTCCCATTAGTTGTGGTCAGGCAGGGCTAATCGAACACTCACACCTGCAGCCTGTCAAGGGGCTAAAGGGGCATAAAAGGACTTCAACAGAACAGCAAAAGGGTTGACAGGAAAAACAACAAGGAGGTCGGAGCAAGCGGCAGAGAACGTTCCTCGAGTGAGACGCCAAGACGCTGGGGACCGTAGAGAAAAGTGGTCCATGGAAACATGGTCTGGGACCTGGCACATAGTGGAGCAGAGGGAATGAAGGGAGGGAAGCTGTGTGGAAAGGCTGGCACTCACTGGAGTGGAGGGAATTAAGGGAGGGAAGCTGGGTGGGAAGGCTGTCCATTTCCCTTATGCTTCCGTTGCTCGCTCCCCTGTGTTGGGAGGTGTAAGGAAGGCATGGTATCAAACAGTAAAACAGACAGAAGTGATCACAGTCCAAGGGTGTTTATTACTTGAATCGGATTTGAAAAATGCTTATCTAATCTGTTGGGGTAAATTCTGGGGTCGGCAGAGCTGTACCTAGGGTCCGCGGAACCCCAGCTCTTGGAAGGCCCTAACTCCTTCCAATGTCCCAAAGAAGTCGAGGTCCACACAAGGAGCAAAGGGTTACTGCTGGTTTATTATAGCAAACAAGCAGGGATCACACGCATTGAGCAAAATCCAGTCCAGGCACATCTCATCGATTTTGGGCTCGCAGACCACTTTTGTAAACTTGTGACATTACAAACATTGTCACTTACCAAAATCCTTCCCCAAACCTAACGCCACTCCGGGTTGGTTCCCGGAGTGGTAGGTCCAGTATAGAAACATATAGTGTGCAGTGTTACTGGTGGACACTGTCAGGTGGCATACTTGGATCATACCAAAAAATTGCTACCTGGATAGTGTTACATTAGAGAGCCCGATGATTGGCTAAGGATTCCCGCCCCCAGCACCCAGTGTCCTCATTGGTCAGGCCGCGGGCCCCCAAGCCTGGGACTAACGTTGCTCCCAGCCTGCAAGACACCTGCTTATGTACAATGTGTATCGATAAGGTGTGACTATGTGACAGTGGGTAACAATGGGGTGCTTCTGCTAATGCCATGAGAGCAGTCCATTCCCAGCGCAAGTTGTAGGTGGATTGTTGCAATTTGTTGCAAGCTTGGTTACAGACGTGAGGCGGCGCGTCTTCCCAGCTTCCATGCCTTGGCACCATGTCAGTTCGGCAGAGTCATGTGTGAGGAAACCGTCGGTGAGGCCGAATTACTTCAATTTCATTTGTATTTTGGCTTGGAATATTCTTCCGGTCTGACTGTGGCGCAGTGGGTGAGGAATGTCACTTGCAGCATCATGGCCTTGGCGGCAGCTGTCCCTGCCAGGGCTATTCTGCTTGCATAGCATCTTGCGGCTTGGGATGTCTGTGAGACGATTCTGGCTTGCTGGATTTTCCTAAGGATGGGGGTAGATCTCTATCTTCGGCTGGGCCTCCCTGCCACTCTAAAACTTGAGGAGAACCATCTCCGGCACCTCAAAACCTTCCTCTTTGCTTCTGCCTTCGCTCCCCTTCTCCCCTGCTGATCTGCTCTCTTTACACTGTGCACCTGGCCACCCTCTGTCCCCTGGGCCCAGGTACCTGCTCACCCTGCCACCTTCCTGCACTGCCTCCTGGCCACCCCTTGCACTGGGGACTGTATCTGTACCCATACAGCCCCCCCTTTTTCTTCTTTTTCTGCACTTATTCAGACTTCCCCAGTCTGCTGCCTTAAACACAGCACTTGCCACTTGCTGGCTGCACTACCACAGTTTGCCTCAATTTGCCTCAATTTTCTATTTATTTTATTTATCTGCGCTCCTCGGCTTCTGCACTTTCCACTCTCCCCCTTCCATGCACTTTTTCTCTTTTCCCTTTCCCATGCACTTGCGCGTTCTCAATGTCACTGGGCCTAGTAAGATCGTTTTTATGTTGTGCTGTGTTCTCCCTTGTTCCCCTCCCTTGCCTAGTCGCGCTCTGAAACACTTGTGTACGAGCGCGATACAAATAAAATATTATATCATATCATAAGGCCTACTTTGGCTCTGATTATGTATTTGGCGTAGTTGTCCATAGGGTTAGGGCATAACATGGTCAGTCAGGTCCCTTGAGTGCTCCTGTCCATCCATAGGGTTAATAGCGAATAGCGTGTAGCACCTGCAAGCATATACACAAGCTCTTCTGTCATCTTGCGTTTCTGCGGTGTTGTAGCGAACCTAAGTGGCAAACTAATAAACATGCAGACAGTGTGTATATGTCACCGTCCTCCAACTCATAGAACTGTACACATGTGTTCTTCGTGTGGATTGGTGTGTGAGTGTCCCGAATCTGCAGGTTGCACGTGTGCTTCCTGTCTAACGCAGCTATGTCGTCATGGTGTCTCTAACTACCTGCAGCATGGTTTGCGGGAGATTTAGTCGATTCGGTCCATGTCCAGCTCGATCTTGACTGTCGTCGCTTGGTTTGGATAGAGTCCGTACCATCGTCGGGTTATATGGTCGGGTAGCTGGGTACTGTTCGTAGTGCATGCTCATGCTGAGAGCGGTGGGGATTGGTGCAACCTCATACGGTCAGTGGTGCTTCCCGTCGGGAGGGAAAGGACACTCAGATTTTCCCTCTTCAAATACTAAATCTAAAGATGCGAGCAAGCTACGCCACCAAATAATAATAATGCAGTCCTAGTCGAGCCTATACTAATAAACCTATTGCCAATCCTTACCTCTAAATAAAAATAGTATGGGAAACAATGTTATGCAAAAGAAAAGTGTTAAAGAAATCTGTTGGCTTCCGTTCCCCACGTTTTCAGCACGGGACAAGGCGGTGCACTCGAGCTTAGCACGCACTCTGGTTTCACTAAAACGAGGATGCAGTTCAAAACTTCAACATCAGGGCCTTCTGTGCCAAAGTCTCTTTGCCATTCAAAGTCTCTTATTTCAAAGGGCCTGATGCAACACGACAAAACATGAAAGTTCCTTTCTTCTCAGGATTTTCACTTATACACCTTCTTAGATGATTTACTGTTCACCCCGGGTCCCCCTCCACCGGGCTCAGACCCACTTTAACACAAAACTTGCAATTGGTCTCTGCCGGGCTTGGACCAAATTCATGTACTTTTCCAAACTTTATCAAGATCGAAGACTTTCCACTGTGTGCAGGATACTCTTACGTCCCGTCCCCTTTCCTCCATACTGTACGGGCGTCCCTTCCAAGGGATGGGAGACAGATCCTTTTTCACCAGAAAAACCTTCTTCCCCTTTAAATTTAGGCGCATGGGGGCGCGGCCCAAGGAGCATGCACTGCCCTGACTCTGCCCTCCGGCGCCACACCTCAGTCCCCTTTTCCACGTCGACGGAAACAGACCGAATTCACCAGCGCTCTTGGGTTTGGCTTCGGCCATGTAATTCCATGCGCAGATACTTCTTCTCTTTGTTTTTTGTGTCTTATCTATCATTCAGGTATTCGGTCCTCAGGCGTCACGCTCCTCCCCGGCGCATGTCAACTTCTACAGGGTTCAGCAGGTGTCCACCCTGCAACAGGCTCTTCCCAACTTCAGGCCCCCACACCCTCTGCCTACGTTGCCTTGGCCCAGGCCACGGTTGGCAATCATGTTCGGCGTGTGACTCGGTGTCCTCGAAGGCTCCAAAGAACAGACTAACCATGTGGAGGGAGCTCTTCTGGAAGTCGCCTTCAGAGGATCTCAAGAACTTTGTGAAGCTTCGTCACAGGTCCAAGGTAGGGCCAATATTTTCCAGTGCACCCCGCAAGGGAGACTCCTTCCCAGGGACTCTCACGCGCGGGAGGGACCGGCCAGGTCCTTCTTCCGGCACGTGCACCAAGGCTGCTACAGGTACCGGCCCTCGGGTTGAGAGGTCCTCGGATCCTCCCGGACGCAGTGTCGAGGGACCAGAGGTTCTTGTACCGGGCTTACACCCGAGGGGCTCTGAACTTTTACCGGCATGATGGCCGAGGGGCTACGCCCTAATGCTGACAATACGTCGAAATGGCTATGCCCTAATACCAGCAATACGTCCGAGGGGTTGCCTATACGTAGCTCTACCGACCCCCAGGTCGAGGGTGTCACACCTACCGGGCCGAGACCCGAGGAGCAGGGTAGGCCCAGTGATCCACACGCTAGAGTCTTGGACCAGTCCGGACCCAGCTGGCTGGGCATCACATCACAGGCACGTGGCAGGCAGCTCGACAAAATGGCTGCCGCACCAATCGGGAACACCCGTCCAACGCTATTCCACGAATTCGGCGAAGAACGAGTGTCAAGGTGGGACTGGTCGCAACCAGGTACGTGGCCTACAGTCTACCCTTCATATGCGCAGGGCAGCTTTCCTATGCGTCCATACGGACTGGGTACGCAGAGGCTCCAGCAGTCCCCCGCTACCCTGTTGGTACCCCCTACCATCTCTTCGGCCAGTGAGGAGATGCTCTTCGACAAATTCCTTGGCCTCGTGAGGTCTCCGCAGATGGGGCTATCATCAAGAACACAGTTAGGGAAGTCCTTCCCGCCATGCTAGAGGCACCACAGACGCCTTAATCGGGCCCACAAGCCCCGGTGCAGCCGCCTCCTCCGGCTCCACAGCCAACTCCGCAACCTCTGCCGTCTCCTCAGCCTCCATACCCCAGCCCCGGCTCCATCTATCCCTCCTCCTCCTCCAGATCTGCAGGACAAGGACGAGGAGGAAGATCCGGACATGCCACCCTCAGCTAGGGCCTTCCATGAACGTCTTGCTGGCCTGGCGGAGTACCTGGGCCTCCCTCAGCCCGAGGTCAAACAACCGGCAGAGGGGGTTCTGGCTGAAGTCATCACAAGACACCCCTCTGCCAACACAGGGATTCCACTATAAACCGATGTAGTCTCCCTGACCAAGAAGGGTTGGCTCAAGCCCCACTCAGTCCAGCCAGTCAACCGACGCCTGCATGCCAAGTCCAGGCAGATGGAGGGGGATACACTCTTGCTCTCGACCCATCCTCAGCCACACTCCTCGGTGATCGCTGCGGCATCACTATACTCCAAGCCTCAGTCGTCCTCAGCCTCCTCCTCTGCAGCGCTGCTAGGCAAGGAGGAGCAGATCTTGGAGACCTACGGCAAGAAGATCTACTCCAACACCTCCTAGCACCTGCGTCAGGCCAACACAGATGCCATGCTGGCTGCCGCCAACCAACGGTTATGGCGGGAAATTGCGGACTTCCTCCCAGAACTACCCTCCCAATGCCAATCTTGCTTTAAGGCGGGGCTAGCAGAGGCCAAGCTTTTGGCACACAACCTCATGGAATCCACAGTAGCGCATATCGATACCTCGGGCCGTGCCATCTGCATTGCCACAGACATGAGGCACACGGCCTGGCTCCGGGCGATGAAATTCAACACAGATATCCAGGAGCGTATCCTAGATTTGCCGTTCGAGGGCGGGACCTCTTCCACACCTCTACAGACTAAGAGCTGGACAAAAAGAAGACCAGCACACAAACGGAAAAGTCCTTGTCCATTCTTACAAAGACCACGCCCAAATCTTAAACCCAATCTCAGCAGCTCTCAGGGAAGGGTCATACACATGGAGGGTTCCGCGGCTTCCAGTAATGCAGATCCAGGCAGCCAGACCAATTGCCGTCCCAGAGCCAGCGCAAACAACAAAAAGGGGTGGGGGGGGAGTAAGGGCTTTTTCCAGTCCCCCTCCTCAGCCTCAGCCTCCGAGGGATAGAAGGCATGACACGCCCCTTCGGGTCCACGTGTCTCCGGTGGGTGGCAGGCTTGCTCTCCACGCACACTTCTGGCACCAGAATTTTGTGACCCCTGGATCCTCTCCATAGTATTCACGGGGTACCACCTACCCATCCCAGCCTCTCCTCCCTCCTCCCCTCCACTCCCACAGGTTGGGACAGCAACTAATTTGACTGAGATCCGATCGCTCGTAGAGAGCCAGGCAGTGGAGGAAGTTAAAGCCTCCCAGCGAGGCTTTGGCTTCTACTCCAGGATTTTTGCCATTCAGAAGAAGAACCAGGCAGGCCTGAGAGTTGTGCTGGACCTTTCCACCCTCAACTTCTCCTTACCCCTGCATAAATTCAAGATGGTTACGCCAGCTTTTATAGCGGAGACATTGGACAAGGGAGACTCAATGTGCTCCCTGGATCTGAAGGACGCGTACTTACACGTCCCAATTTGGCAGCTCCATCATTCTTTCCTCCGGTTCAGAATCATGAGCTGCCATTTCCAGTACAAAGTCCTTCCGTTTGGCCTCAACTCGGCCCTAAGGGTCTTTACCAAGCTCATGAACGCTGTAGCGGCCCTCCTCAGAGTGCAGGGCCTACACATCTACCCATACCTCGACGACTGGCTCGTCAGGGCTACGTCTCCGGAGGCGGTTCACCACTCGTCCCATGCCCTTATGAACACACTACACGACCTGGGCTTCTCGCTCAACCTCCAGAAGTCACAGCTGCTCCCCACGCAGACTCTGACATTCCTGGGACTCATTTGGGACACGTGCTCCGAGAGGGTTTTCCCGTCGGAAGACAAGATCTCGGCCATCAAGAAGGCCACCACCCACTTGATCAGCAGAGAGGTGACCTCAGCATGGTGGTACCAATATCTACTGCCTCTACTAGTGGCAGTCCTGTTAGCCGTGCCGCACACAAGACTAAGGATGAGAAGGACTCCGCTGCACTTCGCGGCCTCATGGAATCAGGAGCGGGGCTCACAATCAGAGATAATCAACGTTCCTCCATCTCTCCACCCGGACCTAACTTGTTGGTCCATGGACTGCAACCTACGGATGGACAAGACTTTTCGGCCGCCCCCTCCGCAGGCCACCATCACCACAGACTCCTCGTTCAAAGGCTGGGGAGCCACCCTCGACAATCTCTTGGCCCAATGCACCCGGACTCGACAGGAGCAGGAATACCACATCAATTGGTTGGAGCTCAACACCATCTGGCCAGCACTCAGAGCATTCCTCCCACTCCTCAAGGGCAAGGTTGTCCTCATCCAGACAGACAACTCGACCAGCATGTACTACGTCAACAAGCAGGGAGGCACCAGATCCCCTCCTCTGTGCAAACTGGTGATCAGCATGTGGGAATGGGCCTTGGAAAACGAAATGTACCTCTCGGCAGTCCACATCCCGGGGAAATCCAACCTGGAGGCGGACAGACTTAGCAGGCTGGGAGCGGACAATTACAAGTGGCCGCTAAACGACCTTGTTACTCAAGAGATCTTCAACAGGTGGGGTCATCCCCACGTGGATCTCTTTGCCACCTGGCACAGCAAGAAGTTCTCCCAGTTCGCATTCTAGCAAGAGTAGGGCCCTGGCTCGCTAGGCGATGCATTTCACCTACAGTGGACCAGCATGAAAGCCTACGCCTTTCCGCCCACTCCTCTGTACACAGAGTAATTTGCAAGATCAAGGAGTCTCACTGACTCCGCATCATTCTAATAGCTCCATGGTGGCCGGCCAGGCCATGGTTTTCGGAGCTCCTCAGCCTTTCGGAGGTGCCACCGATACACAGTCCGACGGGCCCAGCATATCATCTGGCTCAGCAGGGAGGCAGAATTATCCACCCCGCGCCAGGGAAACTAGCCCTCACAGCGTAGTACCTGAGCAGGTAACGCTTAGGCACCTTACCCTCTCATAGGCCAATCTGGAGATCATACAGGGCCCCAAGAGCAAATGGAATAGGTTCTGCCACTGGGCAGAATCCAAGGAAATTGGCCCCTTGGCCTGCAATTTGGATGACATGCTCGCCTTTTCAGCGCACCTTGCTCATTCGGGAGTACAGGTCGACACCTGCCGTACATACCTTGCAGCCATTGGGCGTACAGGAACTCAGAGGAAGTCATTTTTCCCTCCTCCAACCCTATCGTCAAGAAACATCCGACGGTCTTGCTAGGCTCTACTCACCCGTCAAGAGACCGCACCCTGTGTTGGACCTTAATCTAGTCTTGGGCGCCCTGATGCACAAACCATTCTAGCCACTGGCGTCCATGGACATTAGGCTGGTCACCATCAAGACGACCTTACTAGTCGGTCTTACCTCGGCTCGCAGAGTCAGCGAGATTCAGGCGCTGGTCGCCTCTGAACCATATACCACCTTTCACAAGAACAAAGTAGTCATGCAGACGCAACCGGAATTTCTGCCCAAGGTTCCACCCGCATTTCACCTGAATGAGGAAATAGTCCTCCCTATGTTCTTTTCCAATCCCAAGGATGATGCACAGAAAATGCTGCACTGCCTGGATGTCAGGCGTGCCCTCAAATTCTACTTGGATCGGACCAAGGGCTTACGCAAGTCAGACGCCCTGTTCATCACGTTTGGCGGCTCGAGGCCAGGCTACCAGGCCTCCAAGGCTTCCATATTCCGCTGGATGGTCGCTGCCATCAAGGAAGCGTATCGGGGTCAGCACAGGCCGCTCCCGGCCAACATGCATGCCCACGCAGTCAGGGCCAAGGCAACTGCCATTGCATTCCATCGCCATGTCCCGTGGCAAGTCATAAGCAGGGCGGCCTCCCCCTCAGCTTTGTGCAAGCATTACTGTTTGGATGCCGGCTCTAGATCTGATGCTGCTTTCGGACAGGCGGTCTCAGGAACCTATTTGCTTAAGGAGGGTCTCCTCTCCACCCTGGGGCTACAATCAATTGTAATCGCTCATACAGTATGGAGGAAAGGGGACGGGACGTAAGAGTAATTATAAGTTAATCACTGTAGTGACTAATTTACTCTTAGTCCATAGTCCCTTTTCCTCCATACGTCCCACCAGCCTCCCCCCTAATAATACTGGTGTCATTAGGCAATGTTAAATCTATTGTCAGCGCGTCAATGGGGACTGAGGTGTGGCGCCGGAGGGCGGAGTCAGGGCAGCGCATGCTCCCCGCATGCCTCTAAATTTAAAGGGGAAGAAGGTTTTTCTGGTGAAAAAGGTTCTGTCTCCCGTCCCTTGGAAGAGACTCCTGTACAGTATGGAGGAAAGGGGACTATGGACTAAGAGTATGTTAGTCACTACGGTGAGTGACTTATAATTTTTGCTTGACCCATTGCAGGACCACTCCGATTCACATTTTATTCTCTTTCAATTGGTCTCCCTCTGCCGGGCTTGGGCCAAAGTCATTTTTAGTCACTTCTCAGCTGGATACCTTACAGCGACCTTCGATTGAGAACCCACGCAGTACCAGACCACTCTGTCAAAGTTATTGTAGCTTAAAGTTCAATCACTCATCAGCAGCTCAAATTCACTCGCGTCTCTTATCAAACGCGTTTTACCAATGTTCATTCCAGCGCTCGCCATACAATGTAGCTGCTTGCAACACTGGCTTCAACACAGACCAGTCTTGTATCAGTCTCCCCAAATCACCGGCTGTGTTGACTTCACTGAAGCTGCTTTGTTCTTGGAGCCAAGGACGCTACCACTGTGGCTGGTGATTCTCCCCGCCTTGATTACTGATGTGGGTGGGCCCTGGGTATCTCTGACACACAATGCAGGATTCTTCAGCCTGGTGTCCTGGTCTTACACTTTCTATTCTCGAGGTCTCTGGAAAGTAACATTTCCTTGTCGAAAAGGTCAAGGGAATGTCCCTCCTTGCCCTTTCTGCTCTTGCTCAGCTGCTGTCTCGAAACTGCTTTTTCCTTGTGTGCTGTGCCTCGCTCAGAGTGCGCTCTTGTGCTCTGCCTTTTATCTGTGTGGGAAAGTTTAATGGAAGTCCGGTGTGTGTGTGATGGTCAGTAATTGCCTGACCTCGCCTGGCCATTGTATTGGGACTCGTTGGGTATACTGGTCGGGCATTAGTCTGTTTTCTCTCATAGCGCGCTGTCTGTGAGAAAATTTTTGTGTTGTAAAGGGGAGTGCGGGGGGAGAGTTCCTAAATATCCTGCCCGGTAGGGTGGGTTAAAAGTGTTATAAGGAAGGGGATACCGCGTCCCATCTGGTGTCCTACTCCCCGAAGACCCCTCACCCAGGTGATTCTCCCGCACTGGTCCACCACCAGGAACTGGATCCAAAAGCGATGGCCGTGTCCTAGCCACCCGTATGACAGATCCCCAGGGACTAGTGGGTGAGACACCTGGTTTCTCACAGAGGCCAACACAGGAGTGCCTGAGGGGCAGAAGGTGGGAGCCTGGCCTTGGAAGTCAGAGACTGTGTGCTCCAAGCTACAGAGAGAACTGTCAAAGCAGCCAGTGAGTTTCTGGTGGATGGGAAACCTGGTGCACAAGTGTGTAACAAGGAATACTTTGTAGCAGAGTGGTTGTGTCTCTCAAACAAGCACATTTTCGAAAGACTGCGGTCTTTCACTTTTTCAATTACTGAATCGCCAGCAATAGTATCGGAGTGGTAGCGTTTGGCATGAAACACATTTTCGAAGGTCTACGAACATTGGGCAATCAATTTAAAGTGAAATTAACAGATAATGAATCTTAAAGCTAAATTAACAAGCATTAAACATTGAAAGCGGAACGAACAACATTGAGCATTCAAAGCTAAACAAACAATACTCAACAGCAGAACAATTCTTAAACAACAGACAATGAAAACATGAGTTAGGAGTGAAATCCACAATTATTGAATACTGAACTGAATTAAAACTTTTTGAACCAACATAATTAAGACCTTTTTGAAGGAAAAGATGGAATGGTACCTTAAATTCAAGCAAACCACTCCAAAGTGAATATAACTTTAAAGAACAATAAAACTACTACATGTTATGTTCCATATTGAAAATAACTTTAAAGAATTAGCAAATAAAGTCTGATCTATAATGGAACTTTAAACTTAAACAACAGAAAGAAATGAAATTTCCAACTTGTGTGAAATCTACAAGCTACCAGAACAAATATTTAACCAACAATGCCCCTAACTATCCTACCAAAACATTCCTAAAATTGCAATCCACCAGACCTACACGGTCAGCCCAGTCCCATCTCCTTTCGATACCTAGATTCAGGTTACAAAGAGCGGGGCGGATCCAGCTTCCCAGTAATAGGTGTTAAACAGGTAAACGCTCTACCAGTTTGCCCAAGGGCAGAACCATCCTTCCGTCGGTTTCACAAATGCCTTAAAACATGGCTATTCTCACAAGGCCAATGCATGAATTTTTGGTACCTCCAACAGGTCATCCCTTCTAAGCAAATTATCCAAGTTTGAGCCTACTGCCATTGTTAGCAACTATCTATGTAATTTGTATCTGTTCTGATCCCATGTTCCTGTTCTACTCAAATGGCTACCTTTCCCTATGTGTCAAGCGCCTAGATGCCGCCGGGCTTGGTGCGCTATACAAATACTAAATAAATAAATACATTTGAAAATGGAAACAACGTTACTGTGGAAATTAACATAAAGAAGGCAAGGATATTTTCTTTTGAACTGCTTTGTTTAACCAAATTATACCCCAGGGAAGGAAACCCTTTTGATCAGAGACATTTGCTGAAGTGAGGACGGAGTCTCAAGGTTCCCTGTTTTGTGGCATGAACCTTGGGGAAGAGAACCCTGTGTATTGGTTAAAACTTTATCCTCTTGGATTCCAAGATGGCTGCGCGTGAGTGAACAACTCGTCCACCGCGCTCCCGACCCATGAGGCCTCGCTAAGCTGCGAACTGGTGCTTAGCCCTCCCCAGGCGTTCATCACCATGGAACCAACCCCCAGAGTGCCATCTCACGGCCTCCGACAAACCAAAGCCTTAGTTACAGCGGGCCTCCGGAGAGGCGGAGAGTACGCTGGCATGCACCCTGCAGGTCCCGGCCTCTGCCAACGCGGCCCGGTAGCAGAGGAGCACACACAGGGACGCTGTTGAGTGTCCCATAGCAGCCGAAGAGTCCTGGGGGAGTCTTCTCTCAGGACAGCAGAGCCGCCACATAGAGGATGCGGGGGTCTGGTCCTCCGACGACTAGTGTGAAGGAGTAACCACGTGGCCAGCAGGGCTCAAAGTACAGTGGACGGACGCACCTGCAGGCAACGGTCGGTGACTCCCCCCCTCAGTCCAGCGGGGCATGTCCTTCAGCACCCGAAAACGACCTGCATACCGTCGGAGGCGGCCCCGGCGGCAACACTTTCCAGGGCTCGCTGCCCGGAGCTCGGTGTGGGAGAGGAGAGCCTGCGGCACCAGCGGGCAATGCGGAGCACCGCCCCCCCCTTGGCCGCCAGCACTCGCTCACAGAAGCCCTTCCAGCACTGGCCCGAGAACCCACACAGCAGTCTTGGCACCGGCTTGGTCCATCTGTGCGGACCCTCAATGCATACTCTCATCATCCGGACTCCAGTGACAGAGGTACCAGACCCCGCCAACAGGAGACTACGGACTCTGATCCCCATACTCGCAACATCAGGAGTGATCCCAGGCTGGGACTGAGTCCCACCCAAACAAGGCAAAAGGAGCGCCTGGGTGAGGAGGGAGAGGTGAGGTCCCGCACCAGGGCAACCAACATCGACGAGGGGGCAGAGGAGCGCCAAGATCCAGCACTTCCACAAGGAACCGGCTGCGAGAAGAGGAGGTAGGTCGTAAGCGGCTTAACACAAAGATACGTGCTGCGGTCTTCCACAGACTGGCAGGATTCCCCTTTCCCCTCTGGGGGAATCGTAGCCCAAAGACATTGGTGCGGGGGGGCCTACCCCCAAGAGGGCGGGAAGGGATTCCCTCTTGATCCTCCAGCTTCAAGCACACGAGGAGCCGGGGGTCGGGGACCCCCCAATGGGGCCTCGCAGAAAGGGGCACACGCCCAGAGTTACAATAGGGAGTGAAAGATGCTCCGAACAGAGTCAGATGTTCGCCCCTCTAAAGCCACCCTTTAGGGGCAGGGCGGGGCCAGGGGACCAGTGGCGGGGGGGCCTCCCTTGGCAGAGTGCCCCACGCTGCCGACAAAGAACCCACGCAAAGGAGATCCGGAACAAGTCCAGTCGTGCATAGGGCCCCCCCCCCAATTTCCCAGTGTGCCGGTTACTGCCTACAGGGAAGCAGATCACTATGAAGAGACCCATACAGACCAGGGGGACGCAGGAAATCCTCTTCACATAACGTGATAAGGGACACTGTCCTCACCCAACCACTCAAAAGCTGACTGGCTGCTTACTGGCCCCACAAACACCACAGCGAAATGTCCAAAAATAGGGGGAAAGACTCTGGACCAACCCCAAGGCACTCGAAGAAGACACAGGAAGGTGCAACCTGATGACTGGACCGCGCAACTGCCGCCAGTGGACCAGGAGGAACAGAATCCACCAGTAAATCACTGGTCACTGAAACTCCTCCTCACGGAAATAGTGGACAAGATCACCACTGCAGGCCAGAAGCAAATGGATGCCCTAAGGGAACATCTAGCAGAAGGCTTGCAGGAAATCAAGAGAGACATCAATAAAGTGGAGGAGAGGGTGGATACAAATGAAAGAGCAATTCAAGATCTCGCAGAAGACGCAAGGAAGGCAGACACACTATTGGAGACACTGGCAGTAGCCACACATAACCTGGAGCTTCAGGCGGAGGACCTGGAGAACCGGTCCAGGCGCTCAAACATACGCATCAAAGGCCTCCCGGAGGAAACTGAGGACAAGGATCTATGCCAAGTAGTCAAGGGCATCTACGCGGACCTCCTGGATACCGAAGCACCCCCAGAGATACAGTTCGACAGAATTCATAGTCGGCCCCAGGAGACAAGAGCCGGGCACTAGACCTAGAGACGTCCTGGCAGCAATGCACTCCTACTCTGTCAAATAACTGATTTTAGAGAAGAATAGGAAATCGAGGCAGATTACATACAATGGGTCGGAGATAGTCCTGTATCAGGATTTGGCGCGAGCAACCCTCATAAAAAGGTGGAGAATGGCCGCACTGCTGGCCTTCCTAAGAGCTCAGGACACCGCTACAGGTGGGCCCATCCATTCGCCCTGACATTCGAACAGGGGGTAACCCTGCTTGGCCTAGACTGAGGCGCATCTACTCCACCCGTGCCGTCCACCCTCCAAAGCTCAGCTCGAAAACCATGGGAATGGTCCACAGTGCGGCCCAAGACAGCCAAGAGAGGAAATCTCCAACCAGAATGGAGACGGAACCCACCAGAGAATGATCAGGAGATACAAAAGAACCTGGATCCCAATCAGGAATGATTCCACTGACCGAACTGGGACCCTTGCAGAAAAGACGAGCAAGCCTGGGGAGGGCAAAATAGAAGCGAAATGTGAGTTCCCGAGGGTACACTAAAAATGAGAAGAGGCCTCGTGGGTAAGGGGGGGCAAATCCTGGAATGGGATTGGGGGATCCAGCGTGGGACAAGCCTGTGGGCAGTTGGGGGATCAACTCTCGAGAATCCGATTCGAGGGGGACTAGATGTCAGTTGACCCGGCCTATCACGGGGTAGGGGGGGGAGGAGGGTGGTTCGAGGGACTGATCCAGAAAGAGATTTGAGACCTGACAGGAGGGAACCCACCTCTGGTGGGGCAAAAACATTGGCTCCCCTAGTATTCCAAATCAAAGCTGTTTGGTATGAAGCACAATAGCTGAGGGAGGCACACTGGAGATAGAGTCCATGAATGTCAATGGCCTGAACTCCTTAGTTAAAAGGAAAAAATTAGAGAGATTCATCAGGAGGGAAACTCACATCCAGACGAGGGACAGACTCAGAATAAAGCTGTGGGGCTACACTAGAATCCTCCAGGCCACGCAATCGGTCAAAAAGGCAGGCGTCCTTCTGGCTCTGAAAGATGGCTTGGATTTAGCCATAAGAGGGAAGGGCTCAGATGGCCAGGGGAGATTTCTGGCATTGATGTTAGAAGAAGGGAAGTGAGAGATCCTCACGGTAGCCACACTTTACGCCCCCATCACGGGTCAAGACGCCTACTCACAAACAGCTATGACGAGGCTTCAGCGTTTTGCTAAATCTACAATAATACTACCGGGCTACTTCAACATGGCATGGGACCCTTCCAAATATAGGAGTAACGGGCCTGTAGCTTACCAGGGAAGACCCTCGGGGCAACTCAAGGCTAAAATGAAAAATATGTCCCTGGTAGACACATGGAGGGAGTTAGAAGGGGATAAGGACGGATTCACCTTCTACTCACATGCACACCGCTCACATTCGAGAATAGAGCTCATTTGGCTGTCAACTGGGCTGCTGAGAAGTGCGAAGAGCAGAACACTGGGTGCCATAGTACTTTCGGACCACGCCTTAATAAATCTTAACCTGGCCTGGAAGAGGCCCCCATCGGGCCTATGGAAATGGAGACATCCGACACCCCTCTTTAAGGATGAGCTACTGGTCAAGGAAGTGGAAGGGGAAATAGAAGTCTTCTTTGAGACCAATGAAATAGGGGACACAGCCCAGCAGACTCAGTGGGGTGCCTTTAAACAACCCTGAGAGGGAGGATAATAGCCATGAAAGCTAGAAGGAACAGGGAAATGAGGTTAGAAGAGGCCCGGGTGGAAGAGCAACTGAAGGGGGTAATGGTGAGAATGGGCCCAGGGCAATCTTTAGCCACTAGAAAGGAATGCATTGCCATCAGGGGTCAACTGGATCTGATAGAGACGAGGGCGGCGCAGCGCAATCTACTTCGCCTCAGGCAAAAATACTACATTAAAGCTAATAAAGCAGACCGCCTACTGGCGAGGATGCTGAGAAAAGAGGAGAAAGATAAAACAATATTGAAAATCAAAGCATCAGTGCTAATAGCGAGGACATTAAAAAAGAGTTCACCCAATTCTACACCACTTTATACAGCTCAGAAAACCCCTTGCTAGCTCTCCAGAACGATTACCTAGACAAAGTAGTCCTACCCAGAATAACTAAGGAGGAGTGCGAAGGATTGGAACAGGACATAACTAGAGATGAAGTTAGAGCAGCGATTCAGTCGCTACCCTGTAATAAATCCCCGGGCCCAGACGGCTACATAGTGGAGTTTTAAAGGAAACACTCATTCCCCACCTCCCTACCCTGTACAACCAAATGGGCAAGGACTTAGCCATCACCAAATCGATAGAGGAGGCAAAACTCCTCCTTATACTTTAAAAAAACAAGTACCCTGCCGACTGCGGGTCCTACCACCCCATAGCGTTCATTAATGTCGACTCAAAGATCCACGCGAAGATTCTAGCATCAAGACTTCACCATATTATCCCAAGACTAATTCAATCGGACCAATCCGGCTTCGTCACGGGCCAGCAGACTGGCGACAACGTCAGGAGGCTGTCCATCTGATAGAAAAGTCCCACAAGAAAGGAGTTCCGGCTATCATCATGGCGGTAGAAGTTGAGAAGGCATTTGACCGGGTGGAATGGGGCTTCCTCTTGGTGACCATGCACAGAATGGGATTTGGCCCCAACTTTCTGGCCCGGGTAACTGCAAACTATCAACACCCGATCCTCCGCCTTGCCATAAATGGGCAACTCACTGAACCGATAGCAGTGGAGCGGGGAACCAAGCATGGCTGCCCGATGTCCCCCATACTGCACGCGATACATCTGGAACCCTTCCTAGTGGCGGTGAGGACTAATGAAGACATACCAGGTATCCCCTTTGCGGGGGAGCCCCACAAGATAGCAGCGTTTGCGGACAACATGATTTTGACCCTAACCCAACCGGAGGAATCCCTAAGGGCAACGAGAAGGGAGATAGCGCAATTTGGGGAAGTAGCAGGACTCAAAATCAACCCATCCACAACGGAAATCCTTAATCCAACGCTTCCACCCGAGAAGGCCCTCAATCTTAAAGCAGTCTCTCCGTATATGTGGGTCGAGCACTCCATTTCCTATCTGGGCATTAAACTGGCCATAACAACGGAATCCCTATGTCAAGCGAACTATCCACCCCTCTTAGAGAAGCTATAATCCAAAATGACGGACTCGGGCCCATTAGCAATAACTTGGCTGGGGCGCATTAATGTTCTCAAAATGGTGCTACTTCCCCAGTTCCTCTATTACTTCACATCCCTGCCGGTCCCTCTGACGCTATTCAGGGCCCTACAAAAGATATCAAGTACATTTGTATGGAATAATAAACCACTGAGAGTGGCCGCCAAATTGATGAGGGCACCAACGGAGCGAGGGGGTACTGGTCAGCCGGATTTTAGAGCATACTACAGGGCAGCTCAGTTGAGAGTGCTTCGGGACTGGCAGAGGGATGATCAGGGGAAGATATGGAGACCCATGGATAGGGCGGTAGCGGCAGAGTACCTAGAGGGAATACTGTGGAAACCTAAGGGGGACAGGCCGGCTCGAATGTATTGTAGCTCCGTTCTTTCAGTAGTGGCCAGACGTGGGATGAGGCGGTGAAGACAACGCATCTCACAACGTACCCTTCGCCATACACTCCAGTAACGCTCAATTCACCCCGGGACATAAAACTTCCACTTACGTGGAATGGATCAGGGGGATGTAGAGTAGTCCGAGACATGTTTACACAAGGCCAAGTGAAACAGTTTGATCAATGAAAAGCGGACTTCGCCCTCGGTGAAAGAGAAAGATACCCCTATGTCCAAATGAGACACTGGCTACACCATCCCACCTTGCAAGAAGCTGCCAACCGTCAGCTAACTCTCTTTGAGAAATACCTTAGCAGCGACTCAGGGAATAAGCACTTCGTCACAGCAATATATAGGCACATAAAGGCAGGGGAGGACTCTCTGGACCGGAAATACATAGGGAAGTGGCGGGAGGCGACAGGGATTGAAGTGGAGGAAAAGGAGTGGATGAAGCTTTGGAAGCATATCCCCAAATGAACAAGATCTCTTCAAATTCTGGAGATCTGGATTAAACTCATTCATCAATGGCACATGACCCCAACAAAGTTACACAGGGTGTACCCAGGCACATCACCGCTTTGTTGGAGGGAATGTGGGGGGTGGGCTCCTGAAGCCACATATGGTGGGAATGTCCCAAAATTTACAGCTATTGGAAGGGGATAAATAAAGCCATCGAGCAAGTCATGGGGATTTAAGTGCAAGGGGAACAGAAGTCTGGCGATGATCGGACTGGGGAGGACCCTCGAAGCCATCAAATATAAGTCAGATCGTAAGGTGTACATCATCATGATGATGATGGCTGCTGCGCTGGTACTGGCTCGCAAATGGAAAGCCAGGGACCCGCCACAGGACCATGAATGGGTGGCAAGAATCTGGAGCCTCGTTGCAGTGGAGTGGCTCACATACTCTGTACAGGGGGATTTTAAGAAGTTCAACACAGACTGGGCCGCACTGCTGTAATATCTGAGACAAGGAGCTAGGGGAGCATGGTGCCCGCGAACCATGGGCCTCTTGGGTATAACGGAACGCCTACGCGATGAGGAACTATGAGCGCGAGTCACACGGACATACAACACAGCCTTGACGAGAGGGAAATGGGCCACATCACACCAGATCTTCACTCATGCCCGAGGAGCGATCGGAACTTTCGAACCATGGGGCAGGCGGGGGGAGGGGCTTTCTTTCATGTTTGAATGTATTGTTCATCATAAATGCCAATAAAAAGTTATTTTTTTTAAAAAAAGGTTATCCTCTTGAATTCAAGGAAGGTAACTTTAAGACTTTTTGTGAAACTGATTTAGACTTGGGGAAGGGAGCTGAAAGGAAGCTGCGAGCTGGAAGAAGCTCAGAGTTTTGTATTGAACACTGTTTTCTTTTGGTTACTGACATCCCTACACATTGTACAGCTGTAGCTGTGAGGGCAAGGTAAGGTTTTGGGCAGATCTTTAAGTTGAACTCTTTGTCTCAGACTTTTCTCAGTATTATTTAGGTTGGGAAATCCCACCTTTGCATAGGGCAAGTTAGGCGTTCAACCATCCTGACATATTAGCTAAATAAAAGTGTTTGTTTGAACTTCAAGTCTGTTGTTTGTGTCGTTCTTCATGATGCCCCTCGCAAAACAAATGAGGTGATGGCTGGAAGGTTTGGAATTAATCCTAACATCTGGCATTGCTCTGGGCAACCATCCAGACCATCGTCCTTCGCCTGCCAAGCTATTACAGAAGGGGAAAGACCATATGCAAATCAAGCTTGGTCCCATCCCAAAAGGAGTAGTCCAGCCGAAACTGCTAGGTCACATCCCTTCTGCGCGAGACCACAAGCATCCCCAGACATGTTTTGGCCTTGTTGGGCCTTATCAGTGAGGAGCAGCTTGGGTCTCTAGGCCAAGCAGGCACGAGACCCATGTCTAGGCATACCTGTCCCACTTGGGGTGACTTTCGCAAAACAAAGTTGAACTCTTTGTCTCTGACTTTCTTTAGTTTTATTTAAGTAGGGAAATCCCACCTTAGCATACGGAAAGTTAGGCGTTAAACCATCCTGACATATAAGCTAAATAAGTGTTTGTTTGAACTTCAAGCCTTTTGTCTGTGTCATACTTCATGATGCCTTCACAGTACGCAGACCAGCCCATATTCTTCAGTCTGTGTGGTGCTCGCAAATGCTCTGCCAACCCTTCTTCCCCATGTGCTGTTCCATCTGACAAAGAAGATAGGCATCTGCATGCTTTTGGTAAGCGTGTTATTTTCACTGTGTCCATAAAGCTGCCAACTCCTTGGCCATTCTGTCCTGCTACGACAGAGAACTGTGGTAAAAGCTGGGCCCCATTCTGGATGCCTTGCTGGATGAAGAGAAGAATGAGGCTTTTAAGCTTCTTTGTGAGAGTGAGTCAGCTTAAAACAACACCATCTCATTTGCAGTGGACATTGCTGACACCAATTTCCAGCACCGGTGGGCAACGGTGTGGTACTGCGCCCACAGGGATGGTTGAAGGCTACCAACTTTCAGCCAGAAGTACAAGCTAAAATCGTAGATATGCCTTTTGACAACGAGGATCACTTAGGCAAAAAGGTTGACAACACTCTCAGGGCTATCAAAACTGACATTGACCAGTCTTTGGGTGCCCAGCAGCAACGCCGGCATTCCTTTTGCTCAGGGAAGTCCCCGTTTTCAAGATCCAACAGGTAATATAGACAGTCTTATTGATCAGTCTTATCGATCCACCATCTATCCATCTGGCGACACCTACAGAAACAAGTACCAGCTCTACAGAGGCAACCAGCGGCAACACAGCTCCTCCCAGACAAGGGGTCAAGCTGGTAAGCAGGCCTGACCAGACTGCGAGTTCACCCCCCCCACTTCCACACAGCTGTGGGAGGGCACCTCTCCCACTTCCTCACCGAACGGTCTGACATCACCATGGACAATTGGGTGCTGTCCTTAATCCAGCACAGATACACCCTGGAATTTCAAAGCCAATCAACCGTTCCTCCAACCACAAAGGTCGAACACCATCTTTGACACTTCAAAGGGAGCCATCAAATGTGTTCCTCGTCTCCAGTGAAGACACATCATCTATTACTTGCATTTCCTGGTACAAAAGAAGTCTGGCAGTTGGAGGACAATTCTAGACCTTCGTCTTTTGAACAGAAACAGAAACATCCGTTCAGTCTTTCAGGATAGTTGCAATTCAACACCTACTCACTCAACTTCACAGGGTTATTTCCTGTCTTCACTGGACTTGGAGGATGCATATTTCCACGTTCCAATCCATCAGTGCCACAGGAGGTTCCTCCAGTTCACAGTAGCAGACTGCCACTATCAGTTCAACCCCTTCCTAGTCCACCCCAAGGATTTACACCAAATGCCAGGTCCATGTGGCGGCCCACCTTCGTCGGGGAGGCACCTACATATATCTGTACCTCGGAGACTGGTTGGTCAGAGCTCCTTCCCTTCCTCAAGCCATATGTCAAACCACAACGATGATTCGCTCTCCGTCCTCTGTAGGATTCTCCATCAATTACAGCAAGTCCTGCTTTGCTACTTACCTGCAAATTCTATTCCTGGGGGTACACCTGGACACTATCTCCTGCACGGTCACCTCATTGGTGGACGGGGTTACAGCCATCCTTGCAACAACCAATTTGCTGTGAAAGAAGCACACAGCATTAATCCGCTCATTGGAATCTCTGCTCGGGACAATGTCTTTCTTGATCACCTTGATACCGCACTGCCGACGTCTGATGAGACCGCTTCAAGAATTCTATGACTTCCGGTGGAAGCAAGTCTCGGGCAAATGGAAAACAAGTTGCCGCTCCTGTCCCCTCCACCTCACCCTACTCTGGTGGTTGGTGCCTGCCAACCTAGTCCAGGATGCATCGTTCCACCCTCCTACAAGCCAGGTCATGGTCACCGCTGTTGCTTCATTGGAATGCTGGGGAGTGCAAACCACAAGTTATCATGCAGAGGCCTGTGGTCTCCATCTGACAAATTGCCGCACATCAACGTTCTCAAACTAAGAGCTGTGTTCTGAGATCCATCTTCAGGGTTATGTGGTTCGGGTGTTTACACGCAATGCCACCACCATGTTTTACATTTGGAAACAAGGCAGCACCAGATCACCTCTCCTGTCAGCAGAAGCCCATTCCCTCTGGAAATGGACCCATCATGGGATGTTACTGTCCCTCTTTCATCTGCCAGGCATCCACAACTCCATTGCTGACTCCCTCAGCAAGGAACTGTACTGATGCCATGAGTTGGAGCCCTTCCACAACCAGCTTCAGCTTGTCTTTCAAACGTGGGGTATTCCAGAGATAGACCTCTTTTCTACCAAGGAGAACACCAACTGCAGAGCATTCGACAGTTGCAGGTTTCAAGAAGAGGGTTGAGTTACTCCACTGAGACTGGGGATTATCTGTTTCCACTCCTAAACACAGATTTCCACAGGTTAGACCAACTTGTGGCTAAGGGAGACCTCTTGTTTCTCTGCTTCCCTCTCCATATTCTTTCCTCTATGATTCTAAATCCCTTGGTTGCTTCCCAAAGCTAGGTCTGTGCTCAATGAATACCCTAATATCAATAGTAATAATCGTTTGTTGATACAGATACCCCAATAGTGACATGTAGACTTGTTCTGTTTGTGTTTATACCCCTTTCGTCTAGCCTTACAGAATGTTGCGTTGTTCTGGAATAAAACTGGCTACACCACACCTATCTTGTGTAGGAGTGTTCTGTTCTTCCTTCCTTGTAACAATAGATACTTATCACTGTGTTTGGTAGCTTATGCTAGATTTTTCAAAGAATCACTCTGCATCTTCCGGATAAACTAAAATATACAAGGCAATATAACTAACTAACAACAAAGCAGATATTTTAAAATGAACTAAAGCTGAGTGGGTCTCTCCGTGTGTCTGATTTACTGCTGGAATCGCCTTTTAATTTGCCATGCAGTCCTGAGAATCACCCTTCAATGCAATTGTAGTCTGGTACTTAAATTAAATGTGAATGGTTCAGTTGATGTGAAGCAAAACTACCCCCCCCTGAAACATATTTGGTCACAAACTGAAAATCCGGGACATGAAACATGGTGTCATTAGTGGCATGGAGTCATGTGGTAATCCTAGAGTTCATGTACACAATAACTGCCCTCCTGCAAAAAAGTATTTTCCACATTCCTGTTGTTGAGAATAAAAAAAAAAAAGAAATCGGGGGCGTGGCTAAGCACCGTTTCGGGATAACCGCCTAACACGAGCGCTCCCGCTCCAAAACTTCTCTTTTTTGGTATTTCCGTGATGGCGTGTTAAATATTACCTTTAATTACGTGTTCTTACTGGTTTGTACTTCCTTGGTGGTCCGTGGGGCACTCTTGGCCCAGTGTCAAGCTCCGACGAGAAAAGACACAGGTGAGGCGGAGCCATGCCTGCTGAGCCGGGAAGTCCCGTGACATGCCTACCAATGTTCCAGTCAGCTGGCTGGGTACGCGAAAGCTTGAGGAATCGCTATTGCAGCGAGTCGTGATTTTCCTGCACAACATGGGTCTGGCACCATTTCTTTTGCTTGAAAGTGTATGTTTCCTTATGGAAGTTAAAGGTACTGATAATATTTCAAGTCAAACTTGGAAAGTCTTGTAAATCACGATGTCTTCCTCCTATTTCACTTTATAATCATATTTATTAAGGTCTGGCTCCTCATGTGTCTGCACAGCTAAATCACAACTCCTACAATAAAATTAAGCAGCTACCTGCTCTCAAATCTTTACAGTTAAGTCTTTGGTCATCTGCTGGCTCTCCTGAATATAAGAATTTGAAAACCTTTGATCTTTTTCTGAACCTCATGTTCCCTTAGTTGCCTCAGTCATTGGTACAACATTAACAACTATCCTCACCCTTAACATTCTGTGTGTGACTATAAAATGCTTAGCTCTTTTATATAGAAGTACTGCAAAACGTGAGCTGTTCATATAAGTTAAAAGAAGTGCCTATGCTTAAAACTCCACAGTCTTATTATCTAGCTTTTGGCTGATATATGGCACATAATAACTGAGACGTCTACATTATTTTAAAATGAAATACTTGCTGCCCTTTCACTATTCATATCAGCTCACTTGGCGAAAATGTGCTGAATTCTCTGGGACTAAAGGAATATACCCTTGTGCAAGCAATATATCCATGTGTTTAGAGTCCTGCAAGATACATTGGCAGGGTGATTTTACTCAACCGAATAGTGATATATCATACCAACCATTTTTATGATGACATCTAAGAAAAATCAAGTTAAAGAAGCACTCATATCTACCCCAAACAGGAGACCGAAAAGTGAATCGCTGACACCTAAAGATGATACACCGGATGCTACCATGCAAGCCATACTTATGGAAATGAAAGCATTAAAGCCCTTTATGTAAGCAACAAACGTAAAGTTACAGCAAATGGATGATAAATGGTCTGCTTTTGAGGTGAGAATCTCTGAAGTCGAACAAAGGGTAAGCAATGCCAAAGACATTACAGGAAGAGTTCAAGAACTTGAGAACACTGTTAAATCTCTGCAGAAGCACACCGAAAACCTGGAAAATCGCAATAGGAGTAATAACTTGCAAATTGTTGGAATTCAGGCAGGTGTTGAAGGAGATGACCGAATATCTTTTGTTAATACTCTTCTAGTGAAACTTTTAGAAATTCCGTCGTTAGTTAAGCTGAACATCCAAAGGGCACACTGAATTGGTCCATCTACTGGTCACCCTCCAGACCAATGATATTTGCCTTATTGGATTATACTCATGTGCTCATGATTATGGAGAGAGTTAAACTGTTAAAACATCTTACGTGGAATGGCAGACAACTTTTCATCACCCAGGATGTATCAAATGCCATAGCAGCCAGAAGGAAAGAGCTCCTCGCTCGCAAACCTGTTCTTAAGCAACTCAACGAGCGATACAGTATTATACATCCAGCTATTCTCAAAGTGACCCTAAATGGTCACACATCTTCCTTTCAAGACCCTCTTACCTTAAGGCATTTCATTCAGAATCAGAGGAAAGATGATATGGACACGTCCAGACCATCTACCTAAAGGTCATCACTCAAATTTCTGTATTCATCACCGACCTTCGCCATTAATCATTCCTTTCGGAGTGGGGTGTGGAGTTAGCTGCCTCTTCAAAGGCTCTTCCTCCCTCATTTACTTCTTTTTGCTCAGCATGAATTGGAGTTGCCGCTTCCTGTTAGCCACAACCGTTGTTCAAGTTCTTTTTTTCTCTAGTTTGATGTTTTTCATGCTGATTTTGTTAGTTTCCCTTTTCCTCTTATGTCTCCTTCCTCAGGTGTCACTGCTGAGTGCTTATGTGATATCCACCTTTTTTCAGTGGATAACCTATACATTTTGGCTCATTGTAATTCTTAACTTGCCTTGCATTCCATTCAGTACCTTTTAGATACTCAAGTCTTGTTCCTCATCTTTTTAATTACTGTCACAACCCCTTCAATTCAATGTAACAACGTGGAATGTTAAGGGGTTACATAATCCTGTTAAAAGGCAGAGGTTTCTGTCTCACCTTAACAGAACGAAACCGTCCATTGTATGTATCCAAGAGTCTCACCTTTCCAATGCTGAAGCGGCCAAACTTAAGTGTTAATGGGTTGGTCAAGTCTTCTCTAGCAGCCAATGGGAAAAGAAATTGTGTCATAACTTTAATTAGCAAGCAGTTTAATTGTCAAGTACTAGCAAATTAATCTGATTATATATGCACATGCGTAATGGTCAAACTCCTAGTACATTCCACATAATTTACTGTCCTTATTGTCTATGGACCTACGTCATCGGATCCTTTCTTTTGGACACAACTTAAAAACCATGTCTTCCTCTCCAACCGCAATAATTTGATTGTATGTAGGGATTGCAATGAGATTGTAGACCCATACTTAGATAGGAAATCCAATGTACATCATAAATCCACAAAATCCCCTATACAATTTACCAATTTTATTTCTGAACTGGGCCTCATAGATGCATGGCGTATCACCCGCCCTTCTGACTCTGAATTCACTTTCTTCTCCAATCCTCACAAAACCCTATCTAGATTAGACTACATATTCATTTCCAAACCCCTTACGAGCTGTCTTGTTGATGTCAAGATTGATTGTATAGCATTATATGATCATGCTCTTGTACACTCACAATTATCTTCTCCACAAAAGCCATGGACCCCTAGTAGGTGGAGATTTAACTCAGCTCTGCTCAAAGATGAGACATTCGAGGCCACCAGGGGGCGCAGGCAAGATGGCTGCCTGATCCGTGAGCTCCCTTGATGGCCCCAGGAAAATCGCAGAGACTGAAGAAATAACGGAACGCCTGCAGCACTAAAGCGGAAAAACCGCTGTATGATGCTGCCGTGATCCTGGAGACACCTTCCTGAAGCTTGAGGCTGCCCCTGTCGCTAAGTTCTTCATCGGAGTGCTTTCGTGCCCTCCCCTCCCCCATCGGGTCCCGAGGCATACACGGGAGGAGGCCCTCTCGCCGCACTGCCCTCGGCGTGAGAGAAGCGACCTACGCGGCTTGGCGCTCATTCCGGCCAGCCGTCCCTCTTCCGACGCGAGTGCCCAGCGGGGGGAGTCGCAGCCCCCCCTCCAAGACATCGGGTTGCGAGACCCCCCGGGAGCCTCCTCCCCCGCCTCCCGACGAAAAGTGGGGGGCTGTTTGGCCCGCCGGGGGGCTCGCCTGGTGACACGTGGAGCCCCCGCTACCGGGGGGGCCCCGGGGAGCCACTCCGGCCCCCTCCGCACCTGCACTACCGGAGCGGCTGGAGATTCCGGGCCGTCGCGGGAGCGCGCCTGGCCCCTCCTCACAGTGAAGCACCGCAGACCCAGGGACATGTTGTGTGCCAGCGGAGCGCCGCGGAGCATCCCGTCTCCTGGACCTTGCAACCACCACTGTCACCGGCACCCTTCGAGGCCTGGGCCGACGCGGGAGCGCGCCCGGGGGCCCCCTCCGACCCACCAGCAGGAGCCAACAAGGCAAGGGGTGAGTGTCTAAGCCCAGCGGTGCCCCAACACCCCCGAGACAACTCCAGTGTGTGGGAGAAGACCCTGGTGGGCCCACAGCTGGCCATCAACACGGGCGAGATGCATTCCCCACCATAGGGGTTGGCTGGGGGACTGCGGCTGGGATACTACAGAGACTGGGGGAGCCCCAGAGCTCCAATTCTGGGGGAGAGTTCAGTGGACCGTGGGAAAGCCCCTGCATAGCCCAACTGCCAGTACTGAAACACCACCTGGGAACCTGCTCCTAGGACACCTAAGAGTAAACCATAGCAGGGGTGGTGGAACCCGCTCTAAGGGACAGATTGATCCTCCAATAAGTCCAAACGAGTTCAGGTCCCCGCAGGCCGGATCAGACTTCAAGTCTGGTGGGAGTGAGACTGGAGGTGAATTCTTGATCAGGAGTAAGACCACTGAGGCCACCGAACGATCACGGGGACGTTAAAGGGGGAAGCAACCCATGAGCTGGAAGGAAACCTTGGCGAAATATCAATTCTCAGCGGAGAGCCCAACGATGGAGGCTGGACCCCCCTCCGCCCAAGCCCCTGACATGAACGTTATGCAAAACAACATCCAAACAATCCTTGAGGAAATTAGAGGAATGAGAACTGACATGGGGGCTAAACTGGCACACCTCACTTCTAAAGTCTCTACCCTTGAGGACAGAATAGAGGGGGTTGAGAACAATCAGGTATCCACCGCCCTCCTGGAAACACAAATGGACTTAAGATTTAAGGAACTTCAGCAACGAGAGGAGGAACTCCGTCGCAAGGTGGACGACATGGAAAATCGGGAACGGAGGACTAATCTCAGGATTTTCGGTCTAGCAGAGCCCGAGGGGGAGACCCCGCCGGGCCTAGAGGCAAAGGTTCAAGACATCATTAGGATCGTCCTGGGTTCCGATTCGGGAGAGTCCGTCCTAATTGACAGAGTCCACAGAGCTGGAGGAGGCGGAAGGGGTCCACACTCTGTCCTCGCCAAATTTCACTAATACAGGGACAAAGCTCGGATACTCGAGAGGGCAAGGACCTTGAGAGACATACAATACTACAATTCCAGGGTGGCGATTTACTAGGACCTGTCCGCCCTCACGTTGCAGATGAGGAAAAAATGCTCAGCAATCACCAGGTGGCTACAGGAGAAGGGGGTCCGATATCGCTGGGGCCACCCGTTCTACCTGGAATTTGAATGGCAAGGGGGGCGACACCGCCTCATCACCGAGGAGGATATCCAGAGAGCCGCAGATGAACTGGTGGGAGACCCTCATAGCCCCTCTGGGGACAGGAATGAGACTGGCGGAGACTCTGCCCGGGCTCCCCGAGGTCCCCCCTCGAAGCAGGGGAAACATAAGGTGAAGGGCACACAGAAGTTCCAGAAAACGAGGCACCCGCCGGCCGATCACGGGGATCCCGTTTGATCCCACCAGGAGGGTCACAGGGTTGTCTGCATAAATGCATTGGCTAACACGGTCGATGGGGGTCTCCTCAGTTCCGAGGGAACCGCACACTATCTGTTGAAGTCGCCAAGGTTGGCGGAATGTCTGCGTCATTGACATACCTTGCTGTTTGGGCCCAGTTTGGGGGGGGAATCCGGGGGTGAGAAGAGATGTGGGGGATCCTTGAGTACGCAGGGTCTTCTCGATGGTCCTCCGGTGCCGGCAAATGCCGAGTGTTGTCTTTTGGTTAATGCCACTGCTGGCAAGGTTTAGGTTTAACTGATGTATTTGAACATTGGAGGCACCTCTATGCGGGAGTCGACAGCTCACCGTCCTTTCGTGGGGGTGGCGGATCGGGGGCCTCTGATGTTGGTGTCCGCTCCCCGGCACCTGCTCTGAGTCAAAGCGAGACACAGTTGACACCCCATGAGCGGCACGGGGGGGGTAGCTGAGTGGGTCCCCACATAGGGATCATCATCCCGACCAAGTTCGGGAAGGATATTCTTAATACAAAAGTTGAAGGGCATGTTCCATTTCATCTAATCTCCCGGGGTCTGGGTAGCAGCCCTGGTGGTTCGTTAACCAACCCTGATGCTTGTCGGGCAAGGGAGACGAACGCCTTACACAATGGGTAAGGGAGATGGGGTAGAAGGGAAGGGGTGGGGGAGGGATATAGGATACGGGGACACCACACCATGGCAAGGGGACTCAATCCAATTGATGAAGCGGGGGAAACTCACTGAAACTCCACAGGGCAAAGACAGTGACGATCATGGCTGAGGGAAGGATTAGTACGCTCAACGTCAAGGGACTAAACTCACAAAACAAGAGGTCTCTTACAAGTAATATGTTTCGTAAACAGAAGCTGCTGGTCCTCTTCCTGCAGGAAACACACTATAGGAGGTGGGCTGAATCGAAGATAAAGGGGAAGGATATTGGTAGGAACTTCTGGGCCTCACACAAGTCTTCTAAGAAGGAGGGGGTGGGTATTCTCTTGGGTAAATCATTCCATCTCATGGATGTAGAGACGAAAAGGGGCTTTGGGGGTAGATTTCTGGGGATCAAGGGCCTATCCCAACGCATGAGGGTTACGCTGGCCACCTTGTACGCACCAAACACTGGCCAAATCAAATTTCTCCACAAAATCCTTAAAGTCATGGATAATTGGGCGGAGGGAGCCATGATCCGGGGTGGGGACTTCAACCTTATTTCAGACCCACACCTTGATTGGTGGTCGGTCAGAGGGGTCGGGCCAAAAGCCCCCACCAAGGACAATCTAGCATTGAGGGACCTCTTCCAGGAATATTACTGGGTTGATGTTTGGCGGAAATGTAATCCTGCCCCGGGGGTTACACATTCTTCTCCCCTCCCCATCAAACATACACCAGAATTGACTTAATATTGATCTCAGAAGAAGGAGGGGGGGAGGTTGGAAACTCTATGGTCGAATCGGTGACCTGGTCGGATCATGAACTCCTTGTCATGGAGTGGCAACTACAGGACACCTCGAAAACATATAGATGGCGCTGTAGCGATACCCTCATGAGGGATCAGGTCTTTAAAGAGTTTCTAAGGAAAGAGATGGAAAACTACTTCACCACAAATGACACCAGGGAAATCCCAATGCCACCGTCTGGGAGGCGGCAAAGGCCACCTTCAGGGGCCTCCTAATTGCTGAGGGTTCGGCCAAAAAATGAGAGAGAGCACTAATAGAGTCCAAACTCCGTGATGACCTGCGGGCCCTGAGGGCCCAGCTCACGAACAGTAACACAGACAGCGAAAACCTCCTGAGTGAAACGAGGGACAAGAGGCAAGCCCTGCATACGATCCTAATTGGGGAGGTGGTCAAAAAAATGAAATACACGAAACAGAGATACTACGAAAAGGGAGATAGGGTCGGTACCCTCTTGGCACACAGGTTGAGGGGAAACAGAGCTGGTAGGAGAATAGAGAAGATTAGAGACGATACTGGTAATACCCAAACAAAAACAGGGCCTATAGCCAAAGCATTTGCAAACTTCTATAAGGCACTCTACACCAAACAGGAAGGGGAATCTTTGGATAGTATAAAAAGCTACCTAAAGGACCCCCGCCCCCCCCCAAGACTCACGAATCTAGAGAGGGAAACACTGGAAAAAGAGATAACCGGGGAAGAGGTGGAAGAGGCCATTAAGAAACTGAAGGTAGGCAAAACCCTGGGGGGTGATGGCTACACGGCTGATTTCTACAAACAGTACCAATCAGTGTTGATACAGCCGCTCAACAAACTCTTTAACCACATTAAATCTTCAGACACTATCCCGCCGACATTCCTGCAGGCCATAATCACGGTGATCCCTAAGCCCGGTAAGGACCCAGCGGAGTGCGGCTCGTATAGGCCCATCTCGCTACTAAATACGAACGCAAAGATCTTTACTAGGATCCTGGCAACCCGCTTAGAAAAATGTCTTCCTCGATTGATCCACCCAGATCAAGTCGGTTTTGTGATGCATAGATAGGGGGCCGATAGCATGCGCAAAACCCTACACATATTAAGTTCAAAGGAAGTTAGGGTGAAGGGCGCACTTCTTCTGTCCCTAGACGCAGAAAAGGCGTTCGATAGGGTAAGCTGGACCTTCATGGAAAATGCCCTATCATCTCTGGGAATGGGACCCAAATGGCTAGGATGGATAAGAGCCCTTTACTCGCACCCCTCAGCAAAAATCACAGTGAACGGATGTGAATCCGAAGCCATCCCATTGGAAAGGGGCACAAGCCAGGGGTGTCCACTCTCCCCCCTTATATACGCCCTAGTAATGGAGCCTTGGGCCATAGCTATCAGGGGAAACGACAAAATCCAGGGCGTTAATATGGGTAAAGCCAACTGTAAAATAACCCTCTTCGCGGACGATGTCCTGCTGTATCTCTCCAACCCATCCCAATCAGTTCCCGAGGTACTAGATAGCTTAGAACAATATGGGACCCTTGCAGGCTACAAGATATACCTAGATAAATCAGTGGCGTTTCCAGTGGGCCAACTTAACGACTAAGAGAAACAATATATTGAGGGCCTCCAGTTCTGTAGGCAACCTGAGGGATTCTGCCACCTGGGGATCCAAATACCTTCGGACCTGACCGACCTTTTTAATGCAAACTACCCTCCCCTCTGGTTGGCGGTCAAGAGAGATCTGCAATGCTGGACGGAATCTGGCCTCTCGTGGATGGCGCGCCTTAACTCCATCAAGATGGTCATCCTCCCCAAATTTTTATACTTATTCCAAATGCTGCTGACTCAGATACCGAAGCCGTTCCTCCTAGAGATCAAGCATACTCTCCTCCGCTACCTTTGGGTGGGAAAATCCCACAGAATTGCATACGACACTCTGATAAGGCCCAAAGACTAGGGCGGAGTTAACTTCCCTGACCTGGACACGTACTATAGGGCCTCCCAGTTGCGAGTCCTTGTAGATCACTTGACAACGGGCCCTAAGAAACAGTGGGTAGAGCTGGACAATCTGCTCTTTTCCCCGGTCACGCTAGACGAATGGCTCTGGGTCCCGAAAGTTAGGATTCCAAAAAGGGTATTGAGACACCCAGTCCTAGGGGTGATATGGACTATATGGAAGGAAGGGGGCTATCTTAGGTGGCTCACAACGTGGCCTTCGCCCCTGAGTTGCATCTTGGCTCCCCCACTCTGGGAGGGTATCAATGAGCCACTGGCCTTCCAGCAGTGGTACGAGGCAGGTCTTTGTAGAGGCGGTCAGCTCTGGACGGATGGGATGTTCATATCCTTGGGGGATCTGAAGGATGCCCTCGGCCTTCCCAATCTCTCCCCCTTTCGATACCTACAACTAAAGGGTGCCCTTACCGAAGGTAGATGGGGAGACACTCTCAGGAGGGAGCTAACAGACTTCAAGAAATGCATTATTACACACAAGGGGACGAAGGGGGTTATATCACGGCTCTACGGCTTTTTGCTGTTCTCCACCCCGCGAGACCCCCCATCCTCCCAGACACAGTGGGAGAAGAATCTAGGCACTCCCATAACGGAGAAAAGATGGACCAAGATATGTAGACAGGCCAGCCGCTCCACAGCCGCCCCCAATACCGTCACCAGGCTCTAAAGCTGATCCATAGATGGCACTAACCCCCGCAAAGAATAGCCAGAATGAGAGCGGGTAAGGATCCTCATTGTTGGAAATCCCACACAGAAATGGGGGACTATGTACACATGTGGTGGAAATGTCACGCTGCACAAACCTATTGGAGAGAAGTCCTCTCTTGGATAAAAGAGGTAGATGGAATGCATAGGTCCCCTATCCCCCTGGCTAATACTGTTCGGCATTGAAGTTGAGGGGGTCCAAAGGTGAAACACGACCACATGCTACACGTCATACTAGTGGCGGCCAGATGTTGTTGGGCCCATAAATGGAAGTCACCTCGAGCTGGATTTCTAAAGTATGGGCGATTTATTATATGGAATTCTTGACCCACTTGTTAGACGAATCCAAGTCCAATATCGAAGGCCTGTGGCTTCCATTCTTCGACAGACAGGGGAGAACGGCCTGATAGACTATAACGAGCCCTGGACAGTCTTTTAGATCTAGACACTGTCTTCTCGACACCTCCGCTATGCCCAATAGGGCCCTTTAAAATGTGTGACATTCCTCCTTCAGCATGGCCCTGGCGGCTTGAGCTACCCCCCCTAATGGGGGGCCACCTTGTACTTGAGAGTTTAATCTTCGTGAAATGACGTGCGGAACCCTGCTGATATCGCTATTTAATGTATCATGGTATGGGAGAGGGTGGAGGGAGGGAACGATGGGAGGGGGGATGAAAAGTTGTGAACATTAATCTTTTGTTTATTTCAAATGATGTAGCACTGTTTTATTCATGACATGATTATAGAAACTTAATAAAACCAAATTTTCAAAAAAGATGAGACATTCATCTCCTTTATTTTACAACAACATAATTTTTACTTCTCCGAAAATTCAAGTCAAGAAACCTCAGTCTCCAACATTGGAACTGCTACAAAGCAGTCCTTCGAGGACACATTATTTCCATTGTGGCAAATAAAAAGAAAGAACTTAAAGCACAGTCGGAAAATATTTTGAAAGAGCTTAAAGCCCTTGATTCTCAATTTTCACATACTAACTCAGTATCAATATTGAATTATATCACTAGACTTAGATTTCAATATAATAAAATAGTTACCCAATACTCATGTGATAATCTTCTTAAATATAAAGCAAAGATTTATCAGCTCTCTAATAGATCAAGCAAATCCTTAGCATCTTATCTAAAACTTAAAAAAGGTAAAACTAGAATTGCAGTTGTTAAAGATGATTTAGGCAGAAGAAGGTTTTCAGATAAAAAAAGTTATGTCTTCTCGAATTTCTATAAAAAATGATATTCTTCAGAAATATCCCCCAATAATGAGCTCATACAAAACTTTCTTAAAACCGCTCCTCGTTCTACATATCCATCAATTAATCTCCAACCACTTAACGCCCCTATCTCCATCAGCGAAATCAGAAAGCTATCACAGGCCTTAAAAAAGGTAAAGCCCCTGGACCAGATGGTTATTCTAGTTATTTTTGTATGCACACTTTATAAATATCCTGGCACCCAAGCTCAACAAGCTTTTTTCTCAATTTATTCTAAAGGGTGAAGTGCGAGGGTCTTTCTTAGAGGCAATGCTTATAGTATTCCCCAAGGCTGGTATGCATCCTGAACTCCCCCAAAGCTATAGACCCATTTCCCTTATTATTTATGAAAATATTGGCCAATACACTTTTATTAGTAATGCCCAGGCTAGTTAAACAAGATCAAGTAGGCTATATCAAAGGTAGACTTTCCTCCTCCAATATAAGGTTAATTTTAAACTCCATAGATAACATTCGTAGCTCCAATGACCTATACACAGCGGTCGCCCTTGATGATGAGAAAGCATTCGACTGAGTCGAATGGAAATTTATGTTTGAAGCCTTTAAATGGCATGGTTTGGAAGCCCCATTCCTGGCAATGGTTAAAGTGCGTTACTCCAATCCGATGACCTCCATTTTTATTAACGGACATATATTTTCCCCTTTTCAGAGGCACTCGCCAAGGATGCCCCTTCTCCCTCTCCTGTTCATCCTAGCACTAGAACCCTTTTTGGAAAAAATAAGACAAAATACCAACATTAAGGGCATAATTGGTAGTAACCTACAAATCAAATTAGCGGCATACGCAGATGATATCTTATTATTGCTCAAAGATGCCAATTCTTCCTTGCCACACATCTTAAATATTATCTCTCAATTCTCAGGCGTTTCAGGTTATAAATTGAACACAGACAAATCCAAAATTCTACCTCTCAATGTCCATTGTACCAAACATCATATACTAACTACGGGTATGAAATGGTGTCCTTCTGGTTTCAAATACCTTGGCATTCACATTTCCTCCTCCATCAAAGACATTATTAAACATAACACCACATCCCTTTTATTAAAAATAAAGGAAATTACCAACTCCTGGTCCCCTCTATACCTTTCATGGTGGAGACTAGAATCCATTAAAATGATGATTGCGCCCATTATCCTATAACTTTTATATTTGTTACCCGTTTCTCCCCTTCCTATTTCTTCAAATTCCCTGACTCCTGTTTAACCAAATTTCTCTGGAAGAAAAAGGAGCATAGATTGTCTATTAACAAACTTAAGCTATCTCGAAGAGCCGGAGGAGTTGGGTTTCCCGATTTCAGGAAATATAAAATAGCTTTTGTTTTCAAGCAAACTCAATTGTGGTATACTCATGAATTTTCTGAAGATGTACCCCAATGGCTATGTCTAGAGAGAGCGATGGTATCCCCCTTAAATCTAGCTGATTGCCTTCTTATTAAGGCTAGAACTAGATGTATTAAGTGCACAGCTACCATCTTATCCGCATGTTATTTAAGGAGATTCTTGTTCCCCTCAATTAACAAACCCCAACTATATATTTCATCCTATATTTGGTTCAACCCTTTAATCAAAATCAATAATAAGTCACTTTTTGGAGGCCATGGCTCTCTCTGGGCATCAAATATCTTGATCAGTTAATTTTTCAAGGCGCTCCAATTCATTTGAATGTACTTATTGACAGATTTAATGTTCCTTGCTTGTTTTTGCAACGAGCTGTGTCCATTATTAATGTTATTGTAGAAAACTTTGATTCTCTCAACAATAAAATCACTCCTCCGAATGCTGAAAGGCTGCAATCTCTCTACAATTCGACGATTTCTGCTGCCTTATATTACAAAACTCTTTGTCAAAGTCCCCCTGCTAGTGTATTGCAAGACTGCCTCTCATTTTGGCAACAAGACTACATTCCTTAAAATGATCAACTGGAACGGCCTAAGGTCTGGAATCATATATCCAAAATTACGCCCTCAGCAAACATATTGCAAACAGTGTTCTTTTTTCATCATAGAATTTGTGTAACTCCTTTACATCTTTTCAAATATGGCCTCTTGTAATATGATTAGGGTTGGAGTTGTCCTCACTCCCCAGGTTCCTTTAAACACGTGATCCTTGACTGCAAATTTGTTTCAGCTCTTTGGATTGATGTTTGGAAAGTCATTAAAAGCATTTTCAACATCTCAACTGACTTCCGTCCTCAGTTTCGTTTTACTGGTAGTGCTATGGTTCAAGATATCATCTGTAAATATAGCAGGTTTTTGTTTGATTTACTTATTATCTTGGCCATAAGAACAATTTCATCTCATTGGAAAAACTTAGATAAACTTCATCACAAACTTTGGTGGAATGTTGTTTGCAATACACATAGATTAGAAAGTTGTAATGCCTCTATGGTATTTCTATTACTTAAACATGAGCTCAAATGGAAACCCTTTACTGAATTTCTTGCACAATCTTCAGTGGTTTAATCAGTTAGATATCTCAAATGTTATGCACTCTCCCCCTTTTATCCCCTCCCCTTCTTGAACTCAGTACTCCTTCTGTGTATATCCTGTTTTTGTTATGTCATGTCTTTGTCCATACATACCCCCTGACCCCTTCGTTTTAAAAAACCATATACTTAGTGATTAATGAATATACATTCTTACAAGGCTTTATTGTATCTTAAAGGTTAAAAATGATGCTGTTACCTCTTCATACTTTATGTAGATACACTTTATCATCTGTTTGTGTTATGCCTTGTAATATTTGATTCTAATAAAACCTTTGAACTAAAAAAAAGAAATCAAAACTGCAGAGTTTGTATCGCTGCCCTTCATAATTGAATTCTCTGCTATAATTGGCATTGGGGCTCAATAGGAGCTTGGCGGTGCGGGAAAAAAGTGGAAGTAATGTCATTTACCTCCGTTTTTCCTGCACTGCCAAACTACAAGTTTTCCGGTATTACTGCAGTTGATATTACCAAATGGCAATACCAGCGATTTGTGGAGGTAAAGTGGAGGAGTTACCTCCAGCTTGGAGCTGGAGGTAACTCCTCCACCTTACCTCAAAAAATCACTGGAATTACCTTTCAGTAATACTGACGGCGGTAATACCGGTAAAAATCCCCAATGGAGTACTATATGGACTCCATCAAATGGGGATTTACAATGTCAAACCGCCACTTGTAATCAGGTGGTATTACTGCCACAGGTAATACCTCCAGTGGCAATACCGCCTGCCCAAGTGGTGGTATCGATAATTCCGTTTGCCGGTATTCCAGCAGATTTACTGCCGGAATCCCATAATGACCCCAATTATGCCACTTTCCTTAGAAATGAGAGTTTGATTGTGGTAAATAACTCTTTTCACAAATAGTTGAAAGGATTTTGAGCAACAGTGTGCCTTTTCTAGCTTTCACGTGCTACTGATGGTCCTTAGTTCCTTTGCCTTCTGTTGCTGCTCTTCTAAACATGAGATCGTAATCCTATTCTTCTGGCATCACAATCTGTGGCCCCACCGGAGGATTAGGACTTCTGAGCGGATCAGCAGCAGGAGCAGATGGATTCCATGAGACCACAATTGGCTATCTGTGAAAGCAGTCTTTTAATGAGTTTCTAAAATATATAACTTGGTTTTCATGTAGGATTTAGAAGACCTGCTGAGGCGCCGTGGTTCTGGAAATGTTAAGTTTCTGCACTAAGTGAACTGTAGCCTTCTAATTGCCTCTTAAAGGTTATTTTGAAATGGTTATTGGTGAAGAACGCACGTTTAGTGATTGTTTTTTTATTCTAACATATTTCACTGGCTGTAAAATAAATGAAACGTTGGCCCTGACCTTTGCTGCGGGTTTTTGTTTATAGATACTTTACAACCTAATTTGATTCTCCCAATTACCTTGTGCACAAACAGGACCACTGTTCTCATGTCTCTCTTACACCCTCGCCGACCTGTTGTTTCTTGCTCTCTTTATTACATAATTACATATAGTAGTATAGATGGCTATCAAGTATGGTAGTGCATTACACAGAGGTGATCAGAGCACTATCTGACAGGAGCCAAGTCCTAAACATTAAAGAGGGGGACTCATCAACAAATGCAATGGGATGTGACGTCACCAGAAATTAGCATATCAAGGTGAAACATGCACATTTCATTAAATTGGCTTTGCATAACCACCCAAATTGCACAGGACGAAAGGCATTTGCCTTTCATAAAATCAACACACACACAAAACCAAGAGAGGATATTTTCTTCTAATAGTATTTTTGAAAACGTTAACAGGTGTACATGTTTTAAACTCAAAGAACAAATACAAATGTTTTCCCTGGGGCTTGCAGTACCGAAATGGGACATTTTACCTTTAGTTCTTTATTTTTCATCAGATTATATAGTGCAGTAGTGAAGTGTCCAGCCTACAAATCTTACGAATGTGGTGTGATGATACCCATGGTTGGCTTTGATGCATAAATTCAAAGAGGACATTCATTGTTTCTCATTTTAGCTGTGGGGGGGCGGAGGGGACTGAGTCCACCCTCTGAAAAAAGTGGGTGGACTATGTCTCCCCACATGTACCCTTGACTTGAGCCCTGGTTGCCTATGATGTCGCTAGGAACTCCGAGATGAAATGCAGCTCGTAGTTCAACGCTACCTAATCGACAGTGGAGCTCCTTCAGCAATGTGGCTCAACGCTGGCGTGGCAGCACTCGTAATCAGTTTTATTTCCTGTGATTGTGAGTGACAGAAGGAAAACAACATTTGCAAAAAGAAATAGATCCGAACTTGTAATGAGGACGAAGTTCCCCTCACCCCCACAGCACCCTACAAAGGAAAACAATAACTGGCGGAGAGCATTCTGTATCCCCTGTTGTGATGTCATAGCAGTTGATTATGACTTGTATAATCCACTGCTTCGAGGTCGCAGCAGTGGAAAGCAGCATTTGGAAATGGAAACAGTTCCTGATGGCTTCCCGTGCATGTACACAGAGAATGACGGTTGATGTTGAAGGTTCGCCGTTTGTAGTCTAGTTTCCGTGACGTGAAAGGCTACATTCAGCGGCTCGCTCTTTACATGGGTTTACATGTTCGATGTACTGCGAGAGGGACCGTGAATACGGCTCGTCCTCTGGTGTTAAGGCTTGTCGATAGGATATTGGGTGTGGAGATCTACAGTGGGCGTGATTAGATAGAGGCGACATTCTCTGAAGCATAGTTGTGTGAACCCGAAATGCGTTAGACATAAAAACATAACTCGCCTGTCATCATTAAGAAGTTGAAATCGTGTCCGTAACAGTTTTTTTTAGGTAATATTCCGTTCTGTGCCCCACAGTTGCAAGAATGTTTAAAACTTGTTAAATAATATCTGGATTTAAGATGATGTTCTGTTAATCGTACTCTGAAACACTTGTGTACGAGCGCGATAGAAATAAAATATCAATATCACAATGTTCCTATCTTTTCTAAAGAAGTGTTGCCTTTTTATAAACCATTGAGGAATTGATGAAGGTTGACATGAAACTGTGTGATGCTTTGCATTTCATCTTCTTCATCCACGGTGTCTTTTCGCAGCCTGTGCTGCGTTTTACTTTTTGTAACCTTGAAATGTGACATTGGATGTTAACGCCCTCACCACAGCCGTACCATGTTGCATACTACTTGCTTCCTCGCTGTGTTTTGCATTTTAGCTACATTCAATCACTGACTGACTGTGCAACCTTGTTGGGTCTTTGCCTTTTTTTTTTACCTACTTGCAACCACTGGGTAGCCTTTTGCAGCATGTGCTGTGTTTTCACCGTTGTCCTTGGTTTCATATCTGCATGCCTGATGGAGCCCCTCATTCCATGAGGCGAGGCCTTCCAGTCTGCAGTCACTTCTACCTGCTTGTCTCAATTGCATGTCTGGTCTCTTATTAATGAAATTTACCAACTTGTTTGTGCACTTTTAACCTGTTTTGCATCTTGCACGTTCCAAATCGTCTCACGACCTAGTCAGAACGCTATTGTTGGTTTTCCTTCCCCCTAACCCCTTCCCGCACTCCGCCTCCACCTCTCTCCTGCTGTCATGCTATAGCACTTGTTTATTCCGATTGTTTCAAGACCTTTTAAGAACTTTTCTGCCCCACCTCCTCCTCCCTACACCCTTACCTTTGTCTTGATGCGCCTTGAAACAACATTTTCTTCCACTTTGAATGACCGATGTGGCCAATAAGGCTTCATTTGGAAGCCAAACACAACAGTTCTATCTGTCTTGAACTCTATTATTACTCCACCTTGTTGTAAAGCCTTATGCTAGACATTCAGGATGCATCACTGAAGTACAGACCAGCTGTAGTCTAGGTTTGGTTCCAGGTAGGCTTTATTCACATATGTACAATCTGTACAATACTCCAGTTACTCTTCATGTATTTACAGCACGCGTAGACATGGACAGAACTAACAAAGGAGCAGACCCACCGGCCATCCATTCAACCCAGCTCAGTCCTCCAACTGACTCTCACAGAACATTTACACACAGATCCACCCAACATTCTCCTGAGCTGCATTCATGCACCAACATTCTACAGCAAACATCCAGGCCAGTGGCAGGACAAGACTACATTACAACACACCTCTCTTCATATTGCTGTCTTTCTTTTTCTGTCTCTTGTTTTGTTTCTCTCTCTAGCTTTTGTTTTGCCATGTCTTGCTCGACTCCAGTTATCCCCTTTTATCCTACTTTTTTCTATCTCGTCCTCTCTTACTGGCTGTTGCCTGTAGTATTTAAATTGTTCCTCTATATTGCGCATCATTCCGGATTCCAGCTTTTCAGTGCGGGACCGGTTCCGTGCAGGACGAGTTTCGAACCTGCACAGCTCAGAGTTGGCTTGTTTCCAAGACGAGCATGTTTTCCCTAAGCAATCCTTCTGGCCATATTTCTGTCTGCTTGCCATTTCTTTCCGTCCTTCCCTCCTTTTAACCTCCATCGCATGGCACAGGCTTAATGCCACCCATTTTACTTCATGCAGTGTTTTATGTGTTCTTTTCAATAGCAAGATCAGGATAAGCACAGTTAAAGAGTGCAGAGGGAGGTTTTCAAAACAGAGAACTCGAATGAAATATCTGCTCTTTTCAAGAGATCCCAAAACCTCTCTGGCCTTCTTTTTTTTATTTGTATGCCTTAACAGCGTGCACAGCGTGTTAACTGGTGGAATAACTAAGATTGATCAAGGCTTGAGGTGACTGGAAACATCCAGAATCATACCTCATCTCACCAAGATGACTCAATTTCTAGATCCGGATAGTATGTAGAATCTGAGTGACGGTTTTCATGGAGATGGTCCCCAATGTGACTCCTGTAACTGTTCATGGATGAAGTTGCCGTCATTAAAATGAAACTAAATGTGGAACGGCAAGACTTAAAGAGAAATGTGGGTAATATATCAAGAATGAAAGCTTTGGAAAGGGAAACGCAATGCTCATGGGCAAGCAAAATGATCGAAAACTGTCTGAATGAAGACCGCCTTCCCAGAAGAAACTACTGAAGAAATAAGTCCATATTTGTTTCTAGACTTGCGCTGATTTTGGTGCTATTTCTATCACAGGATTTGCACAGGTATTTTGGTCAGCAGCACAGTGACCAGACTTGTGCTAATGTTAGGATTGGTGTGAGTGCAGATCCAAGCTCAAAATTGATGACTGTGATAGCTTTAATTCCTAAACAAATCCTGTCTCCGTGTCAGGACTCGAAGCAGCACAACTCTGGTCATTGTGTTGGCTCTGTGACCAGCCAATTCTGATGATCATTGTGCTTCAGCCCTGGCACCGATCATTTGGCACCGACTATTAATGTGTCACAAAATGTAGTTCTGAGAGGGAAGTGCTTTGAGCGCTGACCTCCTTGCTATTGGTTTGTTAGCTGGTTGGGTGATCTGCGCTTTGCATTTCCCCCTCTTTCTGTATTGACTGCTCTAACAGATAGCCTCAAGAACACACCAACTCTCAAAGGTGGTTCAAGGGTTTTTATTAAAATGTTTGAGAAAGGGCTGACTAAGGGCCATCACTCCACCTCTTGTCTCCCGTGGGCTTTTCTCTTCCTCGCCCAGGCATCCCTAAACACCAAGATGGCCACTAGAGATTGGTAATCCCTACTATTTAAGTTGTGACTGGCTATTTGTGAGGGCCTGAAGGCAATCACCTTATCTAGCTTATTCCTGCATGAATTGCTAGGTGTATCTTAACCTGAGGTCCCACAATAGGAATTGTAAAAAGGATTTGTGTCTTTCAGTCACCCAGGCCTCACCTACTCTTCTTCCTTGCACACTCTTGTACTTCAGGCCCTGATATTCTGTCTGTCTTTCTCTCTTTCTTGTACTCTCCTGCTCTCCTCTTCCTCCCATTCTTTTCTCTCTCCCTCTCTCTTACTTTATGTGCCTCCAATGGTACTCAGCCTTGCGTCTATTCCTACTCTCCCTCTACCCTTAACTAATCTCTTCGCTCCACTCTCCTTTTTACTGCTCTCCTCTCCATTTCTCTTCTCCACTACTCTACTCTCCAACCATCTCCTCTCCACTACTCTATCCACTCCTACTATTCTATGTTTCCGTCTAATCCCATAGTTCACTACTACTCTTCTCCCACAACACCACACTCCAGCCACACCTTCTTCCACAGTCACCCTCCGTTGACTTTCCCAGTCAATCTCACTCACACCCTTCCTTTCTCACTTAGTCCCACTCATTCACCTTAAACACACACTATTAAAGCCAAGTACCACTTTCGCTCACCAACAAATACCTCACCTTGCACACGCTTTCTGCAGTCCTCCTCCATGCTTCTCTGCAACATACTTCCCCCACCTGGTCTCTTGTTCTGCCTTTTCCCTTGGCCTCACTCAAACAACCTACACTGCCCTAAGCTTCCTGCCCTCCTTTGTCCTCCCCCTGTTGTTTCCTCTCCCATTGGCACTTTGCTCCAGCTGGTTTCCAGGGCCAATTGCTCACTTCCTTTTCCCAAGGGGCCAGGTTACATGAATCAGAAAACATAAAACGAGCCTTAAACCCACCCCATTTTTGAGAGCAGTCCATCGGATTTCAGCAGGTATAGCCCACAGTTATTATAGTTAGTTTCCAAGTTCAGATCTGGGTTTGATGGAACATCTGTATAGTGGGTTTCATCCGCATGACGTTCCATTGCCGTTCTGCTTGTCGCTTCCTCTTTCCCAGGTGAGATGTATGATGGGGTCTCCGCCGCCAGGAATCCTGGTATCAGAGGTCCTAAGGGAAAAGAAAAAGAACACTGGTCAGTGTATTATGCAAGGTATGGTTAAGTAAATTGTTTAATCCAGGCACATGTAGAAAGGACAGGTACTGGGCCCCTCCCAAATCTCTCACCATGCCTCTGATGTAGGACTGGCTTTGGCAAGTACCCAGGTAGGTCTCCTGCTCCAGGTTGAAATGGGGCCCCATGCCCTCGTGGCAGGACCTGGACCTGTCACACTGCTCAAGGTAAAAGCTTCTGAGAGAGCGGCGACTGAGAATAATGGAAACCTGCCACCCATGGTGTGCACATTGGCAATAAGGTAAAATGGTAATGGTAGGCAAACTGCCCTAATGAAAGGTGACATTGATTTGCTAAGTTTGCATAATGTAAAAGGCAATGGTGTGAAAGGTGAACATCTTGTACATGGGTTGTACACTGGAATAAGGTGCATAATGTACATTGCAATGATGAGATATTGGAACATAGCATAAACAGATAATGATGAAGCAATTCGGCCTAATTTAAAACGAAATCGTTCACCGGTTTTATTACGTTTTAAGGCAGGTCGGTAAGGGCTGAACCGCACTCTTTCATCTTGATTAAATGGTTCCCTCCCTAACCTAGTTGTCCTTGTTCCCCAGTTTAATATCTACAGCTGATTGATCCTTACTATCTATTTTCTTTCTGTCAATGAGAGCCTAAGGGCAATCGCCTTATCTATTTAAGCTCCCTCTGTGACCTACTAATCTGGGCCAACACAATCAATGTTGTTAAATCTAAGGCGATTGTAAAGTTCTGCCTCACAGACACTCAACCCACACACTATATTCCTACTCTCGCACCTTAATGTTCCTTTCCCTGTCTCTTTCTGATCTCCTGCTGCTCTCCTCCTTCCAACACCATCCCTCCACCTTCTCCAAGTACATTATCCTTCGGATCCTCCAGTGACTCTCTCTCTTTCTTTCACCTATCTCTACCATCTGATGTTACTTCCTCCTACTCTCTCTTGCGCCTCCCCATTCTACTACTGCTCTCCCTACCACTATTACGTTCCGCACCACTACTCCTCTCCCCTCTTCACACCACTACAACTCCCCCTTTCCACACATCTACTACTCCACTCCTCTTCACACTGCTACTCCACCACCCTTCTACTCAGTCACCCTCCTTTCACTCTCACAAACACTTTCCACTCACTTTCTTCATTCATCTAACACTCTCACCCACTGACCTTGCATGCACACTCGCAAAACAGTGCCACTCGCTCTAAAACAACAATACCTCACATTTTGTCCAAATTGCCTCAACACTGAAGCCATTGTACTTCCTCCTGTTGGTCTCTTGGTCTGCCACCTTCCCCTCCTCCGACTTACTGTTTTCTGTCACCCTTCTCACCTTTGCCCTCCTTCTCGCATTTGGGCATCTTTCAATGACCAGTCTTGTTTTGACTTCCCAACCCAGGAGGTGTTACAATGGTCAACATTTACAAATAGAGGGGTAGTCCCACCCCTTTGTTCGACGCAGGGCCACTGTGCTGCAAAACATGTGGGCCACATGGGAGAGTTTCGCCGTTTGTGTTAGGGGGCTGTATGGCAGTTAAATCCCTGGTTAGCAAATACAAGTCTTATTTGTGATGTGAAAGCCACAAATGAGTCCATATTGCTCTGTTTGAGGCAGGTCTGGTGCAGCATCTGGATCACGGCATACCCCGTTGTTGGAAACGGGTACTCTACGTCCCTGGTGGCTCATGCGCTTTCCTATCTTGCCTTCAGCAGTTATCTGTCCCTCTTCTGGCCGCTGCCATCTGATGATTGGAGTAGTCTGATAGGAGGCGCTGGTGGGTTGCTCTCTTGCAAGCGGTCTGTGCAGCCTTTGGTTGCATCTAGATGTTCTCTAAAAGAGAAAGAAACTGGACAGCATTGTTAACAGGAGGTTTGGGGTGACTGAAAAAGGGTACTGTTAAGACACATACATGAACTTGGGGAGGGGACAGGAACCAGGGCCCTCTCAACTGCCACCTTCTCTTTCTGCGGTCGGTATGTCTCTGGCCTCCACCCTGGTAGGCCTCTCAGCCCAGGCTGAGAGGGGTCCCCATCCCTTTTTGACAAGGTCTTAATGTACATGTATGCATGCTAATGGCGTGTAATCGAAACTGGCATACATTTACTAACTATGGATAATGGAAACTGACAACTACTACATGTATGTTTTAGAAACTGGAAAAGTTGTGTTAAATGTGGGCATACTGTACATTGCAAATGGTTTGCTTTTTGGGCACAATGAAAACTTGCTAATGTCTTAGCTACACATGATGGAAACTGAGAATCATGCACTAATTGACCATAATGAAAACTCCCATTGATGTGCTAACTAAGCATAATGGAGACGTGTACTAATGTGCTAACACATTATGCTGTATATTGGCAATGGTGTGCTAAGTGGAAATAATGTAATTTCTTAACTGGACTTTGGCGAACCAGAAGTAAGACTCAGACCAGAGGACATGATTCAACTTTAGTTTATTTAAATAAAAGAAAATGCCTCACTGGTCCTACTGCTAAAAGGGGATTCCCTTCCTAAGAAACTAACATGAAGGTGCTTGTAAGAATGTCCAAATAACAAAGACACAGTCCTTCCTCCTAACCTGTCCAACTATCTGGGCCTACCACTAAATGAAAACAAGCAAAACAAAGAAGCAGGTTTTCACCCTGGGGTTTTGTTAACACCTCCTACGCTGACCCCTCTGCTCCTGACAACCTTCAAAAATAAATGTTCCTCCCAGGACACGGCTCATCACCTCTGTCACTGCAACATTTCTTGCTAAGAAAATCCAGATCTTTCTCACTTCCTGGTATCAAGAACATCCCAAAGTCACTCAGTCTTTGATCCTTCCATTCATCAAAGCTTTCATGTCTTCTATTAATTGGGTATTCAACTAATCCCTTCCAGCAGCGTCTTATGTTGATGTCCACCTCACTGCCGCGAGATTTCCCACTCTGTGGTAGCGTGGGCATTATATTTTTCAATTCAATGTTCGTATTCTCTTGATTCTCAGTATTATCAGTTCTTGTGTCCCTCGGCACCCATCGGTTCTGCTGCAAGCTATGTGCGGGCTCTCTAGCCCCTGGACTTCAATTGTTGCTTTCTGCCAAAGATTGTATTGGAGTGTGGAGTGTGGTGAGTGCTGTCAGCACTGCTAACGAGTACGCTGATTCTACGGCTGTTGTTGCTTACTGGACTTGTTAAGCAGCGACGACCTCTACCTTCAATTACTCCGGTCTGGCGCAGAGCGTTGTGAAGAGTGGTGCTGATGTGTCCTCATAGGTATGAGCTACGGGGGTAGGACTATGCCAGGTGATATGCAAAGCACACTTGTACGTACAAAGGCTTTGCTGAATCAGGCAGGGACTCTCCCCTTGCACGCTTCCCTACAGGAAGTAAACATGCCATCAACAAGCTTGGAATCTGATTCCATGATGGCTGACAGCAACGGTAAAAGGGCAGTGAAAATGACTTCCCTTTTTACTGTGGTAACAAAAGAAACGCCTGACACTCAGATGGTGGAGGAAAGGAGAATGTCCGTCTCCAATTCTGAGCTTTTGAATTTAGTACACGGCCCATTTTCACAGAGTGCGATAATGTGAAAAGTTATACATCACTGAATTCAACTTCAAAGTCCACAATGAGGGGAGGATTTACATCCTTCTTAAGGCAGACATAGCCACCAAGGGGTGGGGGGGCAGAATCAGTCTGCTCTGAACTTTGTGCTATCCTCCTTTGTCATGCTATATGAGACTATAAAGATGGAGGGTAAATTACATAGTCCTACTAGAAGCATTGATGAAAAAGGTGGATGATATTGCAGAGTTGGACGAAATGTGCTCTTTGATCCAGCCCTCACTTACCCAAGCTTATCAATCATCTGTAGCTGTAAAGGATATGAATAGGGTGGAAAGGGCAGTTGGTATTACATCTGAGGATGTCATCTCTGTGCACAATTTGCATCCTATTACGATTCCATCTGAGTCTCAGGACATCTTGACTAATGAGACCTTGTTGATGTGCATCAGGGGCCCTCTTTGGCTCGTAATGCAAGAAACAGCAAAGAAATCCAATAGGCAATGTACACCAAGCAAGAAGTAACACTGTTTATTACAGGTCCAAACAAGGCTGGGAGAGCACAGTTCAGTCAGCACAGTGGAACAGGAAAGAGCAAAGTGAGATGTCACTTCCGGCCACCTTTTATAAAGTTAAACATTATTATCATAAGACAAAGTTAGCGACACTGTTTAGTGATCCTCTAAAGCTTATTGGCGGGCCTGCATCAGTCCCCTATAGATAGGCATAGATTAGTCAAACATAATTGGAGAAAGTCCTCTTGACTCCCTCTGCCCACAGCTTCCCTCAGTGATGTCACAGACCGTCCCACCATGCCCCACAATGCAAACTTTTCATGACATTGTTGTGCTGATCACCGGAACTTTATTAATCTGCCAGTGGGCAGTTCTCATGAGAAATACAATGCAACCTGGGTTTGGCAATCAAGAAATATTCATATGGCATCTAACCAATGAGGTTCCCCCGCTGACAGCAGCAAGGCCACAAGACACTGTTGCACTCTCAGGACATTGAAACTCTTCACCTGATTGGCCCCCTCCCGGCTCATCCCCTCGCCCCACTACCTTCTTCCCAGGCCATTTTGCCAAGGGTCGATTTGAAACCGCTAACCCTGCTACGATGCTTCTTCCATTTACCAGTGTTTATTAATTGAAGATCTTCCTTTCCCAGCGTGTGCCTAGGAGCCTGGCTCACTGACCTCCAACGTATCTGCTGGACCCATCTCCCAGTGACTGCAGTCTCCTGGCAGCGGTCGGGTTGAAATACTTCTCCAGCAACTTGGAAGAGCTAGAGTGCTCAAGAAATTAATGTCTGCCCCAAAATATGGCGTTCGTCAGTATGGAAACCCATGTGGCTTTACTAACCTCTGGTTTATATGTCATTGCGGTTAACACATAGTTCACCTTACACTGCGCCCCTGCTGCCTGTGGCCCAGTCCCCGGGTCCCTGTCCTACCTGGGTTCCCTCACTCCTGCTGTATCCCGCAAACTCCTTAAGCTGTGTCTGTGCACATGCTACATAAGGTACATGGTGCTGGTGTCAATGGTGTGTCCCCCTCTAGGGATGCCCCCTCCCCTTACCCATTATTCCAGCAACTGATAAGTGTGCCCCCATTGGCAGTGCTGTATTTGCACCTTTACTGAATTCCACCCTTCGATCGATCTATCGATGGACACACTTTTGCCCACCATATCCTTACTTACCTTCTTGGGGGGACACAACCTACTTACTCTGCTTATGTTCCCCCTTCTTCCTCGTATCACCCCAGTGATGATCCCAGTATCATACACTTCTGCCGACTCGTGGAATACGCCACCCAAAAAGCATTGTCTTCAACCGTATTCGCCGGGTGGCACTGTAAGTACCATATGTACATCTTCCCCTGTTGTTTCAGAATGTGTTGCATTCTCACTATTCCCCTGTTTGTTGCCCTCCTCTCCGTCAACCTATATTGATATCCTCCCCTTTATACGTTTGCAGTGCTTTAAAATCATCTGGCATGCATAGAAGGCGATGAGCACCAGGACGAGCAGAGGGACAGTCACTTTGAACACATTCACCAGCCAAGTGGGGACTCGCGCAAAGAGGGAGTCGAACCATGAGTCTGCTGCCACAGTATTTGCCTCTTGTCATTTTTCATGGAGAATACACATTTCTTCAATTGCTTCTGCAAGTGTTCCATGGGAGCATCGTTGGCAGGCACCTCAGCGCAGCAGATGCTGCCTGTTTTGTGGAAAACTCCACCCTCAATTGCTGTTGACATGTCTAAAACATACCTATTTTTCAGTGCAAATAGTCATAATGTACAGAGTTCTTCACACACTGCATTGAACCCCTTTTCTGTCGAATTTGGCAGGTTCAACAGAAAATAGGAAACCAAAGTTGGTTTCAGTTGGTTTTCTCACCAGGTGTAGTTTGGTCAATGTCACAAAAAAGAGTTCATTCAACAAGGGCTGTTCATAGGACCTTTTCCACAAGCATTGGCAACTTTTTCAGATACTTTCAGTGTCTGTGGTTCCTTGGGGTTTTCCGTTCCCCAAGCTTCAACTTGTCTAAGTTCCAAACTCCTCAAAAGCAATATAACAGTTCTTTTTGAAACTTCTCAGGGTTCTCTTCCCCAGCGTTAATCCTTTCAACACTTCAAAACAAAAAGTCTCCAACTTGGTTAGGCCTCTCGGGTTCCCTTCCCCAAGCTCAGGCCCCTTTCAGTTTCCAACACAAAATTCAGTTTTGTCACGTTGTACTTTGCTTTCCTTCAATATCATATAAATAATAGGTATTCCACTTTGTTAGGCCTCTCAGGGTTCCCTTGCCCAAGCTTAGGCCACTCCTGGTTTCACACACAAGTTCAGCTTGTCAGGATGTACCTTTACGTTTTATCTACAGTTCTTTCACACACACTTCACTTGTGGGGTACAACCAGAGTCTTTAGAAACCGCCTGGTTTTTTGCTCCTCTTAGGCGTGTCAACTCCAACCTGTAACACCCTCAAACCTGTCACCTTCAGGTGCTTCCTACACCCTTTCTTATTCTCCTTTGCTTCCTCCTTGTGCACACCTGCACCTTAATTTAGCTGTTCATTCCTTGTGCACACTTGCACCTTCTATTTGCAATTCCGTTTTTCAATCTGCATTTTGCACCTTCCTTTGATTTCTTATTGCGGCTCTTGCACACCTTACATACTTTCTTTTCCCTTAATGTGCACCCTTGCACTCGTCAGTTTCTTCCTCGTGCTTCCTGCAGCCTTGACACATTTCCTCTTTTTACTGTACACGCTTTGCACTGTGTATATGTCTTCGACACTTTTCCTTCTTTGCACTCTTCACATGCCTTTCTTTCACTTTACTTTTCTTCTGCGCTGCTAGCGCAACTTCGCATTTCTATTCTCTCACTCTCCGTGCTGCTGTCTTTCACTTTACCTTTCTTTTGCACCACTAGCGCAACTTCCTTCTTTCCATGCCGCTTTAAACTGTGTCTTTCTCCCACTCCGCTTCAGCCAAACGCACGCTCAACAAGCGGACCCTTTGGATGCACCGGGTTGAGATCAGGGTCTCACCGCCTGGCCCTCAGGCACCCTCGGGACCGGCACACGTCCCGAGGGAACAAGCATTTTACATAATGCAACCAGCAGGATAAAGGCTGCCATACTCTGGCTCCTTGGAGGCATGGCTCCCTAGCCACGCTGCAGCCCCTCAGAAACAGCCGGCCAGCCTCTCGGCACGCCGGTCTACTCCAGGTTTCCTCGCCTGCTGCTCTCTGCTCCGTGGCTTCTCCAGTCCAGACAGCATCCCCAGCTCGCTCTCCTTGTGAAAAACCACACCTTTTATAGTTTAGAAAACAGTCAAGTGGAGTCAGGTGTGAGTGGTCATTATATGTATCCCTTACTTTCCCCATGTTGTTTCTATAGGTAATCTTCATTGATCTTCGTGGCCTACTCCTCATCTCAGTATTTGTTGTAAATGGGGAGGGGGAGATTGGGTGAGATTGAAAATACCCCATGAAGCCTGAGGGGAGAGTAGGTTGGGGTGTTATTGGGAATGGGGGAATACCATGTCTCGCCCTTGGGTATCCTCCTCCCAATCCCTTGTGACCTTCCACACAGGTGATTCTCCCTCGCTTTTTCACCCCCAGGGTCAGGATCCAAAAGCAATGGCCCTTCCTGGCCACCTGAATGGAAGTTCCCGAGGGAGTAGGTGGGAGAATACCATCAGGTTTCTCACACATGCTGAACTTAAGGCAAACCTGAGACTTTTTGTTGGAACTGTTTTATAATTGGGGATGCGAGCTGAAAGGAAGTTGTGAGCTGGACGAAGCTCTGAACTTTGTGTTGATCACTGTTTTGTCGGTTGCTGACATCCCTACACATTGCATAGATTAGTTGTGAGGGCAAGTATAGGGTTTGGCCACGGACAGATTCCTAAGATGAACTCTTTTGACTCTTTATTTTGGTAGGGAAATCGCACCATAATATAGGGCAAGATAGGCAGTTTTCCATGCTGACTTTTAAGTTAATAAAGTTTTATTTCAAATTCAGAATCAGTTGTCTGTATCTTAGTCCAAGATGCCTTCACACAACCTGATACTATTTGGGCCCCATATAGAAACACCTTGGGGTGCAGGGGCTGCCCTCATAATGTGCTATGGGCATAGAGGGCACCAGTAATTTTAATGCCACCCTCACCGGATACACACCGGGAGTGAAACACACCATACCCTTTTCTGTGAATGAGATGGTAGCGTTTAGCTTGCTCAGCAAATCCCTCCCCAGGATGTTAATGGGAGTGTATTTTGAAGGTAGCAGAGGTGCTACGAGATGCTGCGTCCCTATCTTTAGGGGTAAATTCTTTGTAACAGGAACCGTGACAATAGCCCCAGAAAAGCCTTGTGTGTCGATTACTGTATTTGACAATGGAAAACCACCTTCCCTTATGCAAGATTTGGTGGCCGCCATGTCTATCCAGAAGGAGAAATCGCTCTGTCCTATCTTCACTGCTACCTTGGGGCCCTCATCAGAGTCTTCAGTTACTGCAAGGTCTGGGGACACACACTCTTTCTGTGGGAGGTCCCGTAGGGGCTGTACTTTTTGTGGGAATGGAAAAGGGTTCCCTCCCAGAATTGTGTGTCCCTGAAGGCAATCTTAACCCTGTGGTCCCTACCCCCCCATTCTTCCCTCTAACAGCTTCTATCCCTGCTTCCTCTTCGATAATTTTTTCTAATTCCTGATGTACACTCTTCTTATTTGCACCCCTCCTCCCCCTCATATTCCACACACACACACGTATACGTACAACTCCTTCAGCTCCCACCCTAATCGCATTCAACGGCCCTCTCCACAGGCCCGCCCACTCACCCCTGTCACACACTGGCCTTTTCCTCAGGCCCTCCTGCTCGCTCTGTTAGTTCAACAATAGCCTTGTCCACAGGCCCACCTCTTTTTAGGTTAGTGTGCAACACGCTGGGCCATGCCCTTCCTCCGGGCCCGCGCCTGCTATTATGCTAAGCGCATATGTACAAGTTATCTCTGGTGTCAACCCTTCTACCTTGGCTGACTCCACATCCATCAGCAAATACTCTTTCTGTTATGACAAACATCAAAAATGTAATAGACGAACTAACCCAACATGCAACACTCTATCATGCCTTTGTTCAACCCCTCTATCAGTCAATAATACCCTATTCCCACAATGACGCAACTATACAATCGCCTGTACTATATGCAACTCCCATCTCACTATCTACGTACTCTTCCGCTCTGCCGCAGATGTGCCCGCTCAACATTCACTCTCTATCGGGATGAATGGAACTAAATTCTACCACTAATATGGCCGATTGTCTTACCCCCCACTTTTGTAGGATGTGTCCTTAACACCATAAAAAGAATCCCTCCCCCCTCTGTGGACATGCAACCACAGTTTGCGCATTCATGCAAGGGTAGACTCACGTGTCCTAGAGATCCTCGAGTCCTCCTGGCTCGAGCCTTCCATCTGGCTCATCTCTCCACCTGAGCTTAGGCAGCTCTCGGGACCAGGGAGACCTTTATGAACTCAGTGTCTGCAGGACCTCCTCACTGGTGTGTGTGCTACTGGTCTGCGCTCGCCTGACCTGCACCCCCCTGGAGGGTGGACCAATACCCTTGACTGGCCGACGGAACTATGGATCTCCCTGGGGCCTTCTAATGTATCAGGGGTCCTCTCAGGCTTGTAATGCAAGAAACACCAAACTAATCCAATAATACATGTACATAAAGCAAGAAGTAATGCTGTTTATTACAGGTCCAAATACAGCTGGGAGAGCACAATTCAGTCAGCACAGTGGAACAGAACTGAGCGAAGTGAGCTGTCGGTTCCGCCTACCACAGCCAATGTTTGTATACAGTTAAACATTATTAGCATTAGACAAGTTGATCCTACAAAGCTTATTGGCGGAACTATGTCTCTCCCCTATAGGTTCCATCTGTTCAAATTGCGTCAAAAATGGCTGTGGACACAAAATATTGCGGCAGGAAGGCCATGGTTTTGCCGCAGCAATCCATGTAAAGGATGCAGGGGACACCCCCACAACCTCTGGACCATTATACCATTTAAGGGGAGCTTGGGAACCCCCACAAGACCCGCTCCCTTTAAATGGTGTAATGGGGTACACCTTTAACGGGTCAAACAGCATTTTTGTGGCGATTCTTTTGTACATGCGACATTTTTGCTGCATTTGTATCACTGCATACCCCCCTATAGCTAGGCATACATTAGTCAACATGATTGGAGCAAGTCCTCTTGACCCCCTCTGCCCAAAACTTCCATCAGTGATGTCACAGACATTCCCACCCCACAATGACACACTTTTCATGACATAGTTGTGCTTACCACCAGAACCTTATTAATCTGCCAGTGGCCAGTTCTCGCGAGAAACACAATGCAACTTGGGTTTGGCAATGAAGAAATATTCACACGGCATCTTACCAATGAGGTGCCCCGCTGACATCAGCAAGGCCACAAGACACTGTTGCACTCTCAGGACATTGCAGGGTCTATCACGAGGTTGGCGGCATCCCAGTGCTACTTGCGCCAGGATACTGCCAATGCAAATAGCGTTACGCTACTCGGTCTGGCGCTATTAGCGCCGGATCACGAGTAGCGGTAAGGCAGTAAATCCTAATTCCCCTTTGGGTCAATTGGACCCAATGAGCATGGAGTTGGCACTATTCATGCCGGTACAATTAGTGCTGCACTAATAGCACTGAAAACAGGCAGAAAGGGAAAATGTTTACCTCAAGGAAAAGGCTGGAGGTAAAAATCCCACTTTCCGCCCAACTCATGATTGGGCCAACCCTTAAATGCAGCGGTAATAGCGTTCCCGTTGCATTTAAGGGCTACCGCCCAACTCGTGATGATGCCCTGAAACTCTTCCCCTGATTGATCCCCTCCAGGCCCACCCCCTTGCCCCACCACCTTCTTCCCAGGCTCTTCTGCCAAGGGGCGATTTGAAACTGCTAACCCCACTGTGATGCTCCTTCTAATTACTAGTGCTTATTAATTTAAGATCTTCTTTTCCCAGTGTGTGCCTAGGAGCCTGGCTCACTGACCTCGAAAGTATCTGCTGGACCCATCTCCCAGTGACTGCAGTCTCCTGGGAACGGTCATGTTAAAACATTTCTTCACCAACTTCTGAGGGCAGAGTGCTCAAGAAACTCATGTCTGCCCCAAAATACAGGGTTCGTCAGTATGAAAACCCAGGTGGCTTTACTTACCTGTGGCTTATATGTCATTGCGGTTATCATATAGTTCACATTATACTGTGATATCCCTGCTGCCCGTGGCCCAGTGCTCGGGTCCCTGTCCCCCCTGGGTGCCCCCTCCCCTTCTGTATCCTGCAAACTATTCAAGCTACGTCTGTGCATGTGGTACATAAAGTACATGATTCAGCTGTCAATGGTGTGCCCCCCTCTAGGGATATCCCGTCCCCTTACCCATAATTCCCACAACTGATAAGTGCACCCCCCCCCCCTGGCAGCGCTGTATTTGCACCTTTGCTGTAGATGGGTCGGGCCCCTGCAAGCTCACAGTACATGGATGTTGTACCTAATGCACAGGTCCCTGGTGGGGTAAAACAGAGATGGAAAAAAGGTCCCAAGTGTGATGAATCCTATGGACCCCTCACCAAATCCCTGCCTAAAGTCTCCTCCCAGGTGGCCAGGGAAAGGCAGACTGCTGGTGCGCTGTGGGGGGATCACCTGGGAGGAGAAAGGGCTCAGGGAGGTGAGAGGAATCAATGCGGTGAGACACAGTATTTGTCTTCCCCCTCAGGAAGAGATGTTACAAATGCCAAAATACATAATAGTGTGTTGCCACAATAATATAACTGTTCCACTTGTTAAACCCCTAAATGTGGATGAAATAAGCCAATGCTCATGTGGTAAAAAAATTAACAACATCCATTCTAGAACCTCTAGAGCTTAATACTTCCCTAACCCAAAAAGGGGTTAATAGAAAGAAGTCTGTAAATAAGAAATACCAAAAGCCTAGAACACCTTATTCCTCTTTTCCAATAAGTCTGATCACTGAATTGCATGAAATGTCTTTAAAGGATGCTGTAGAAACTAGAAGGCAAATTGGCAAATCACAAAGAATTAGAAAATCAAAACTTTGTTCCCAGGTACTTCAAGTCCCATAATGTCCTCAGTACTAGGACGAGGAAGAGGGATACAGAGGAACAATACTGTGGGAGTGATGTCCTAATTTGTGTAAATTACCTACAGCTGAAGGGGACTGAGATGCCTAAAAAGCCACCTCAGGTGCAGGCATTAAGAGAGGAACAGCAGAGTAGGAAGTAGAACAGTGGAATAAGAAGAAGCATCCTGGGCCGAGATTGCAGCTGAGAGGGAAGTCTGTGGTGAGAGAAGATGCCGCGCCGCGAGAAGGAACTACGGAGCAGCCAGAAGCCGTGGCGGGTCCTGAGAGAGTCCTAGCCTGTGACTTTCCCTGTTGCAGAGGTCACGCAGCGGGAAGTGTGAAGAGGAGACGCTTGCCCGAAATAATTTTGTTGTGCAGAGTTCACGCAGCGGGAAGCAGCAATAGCGAGGGAAGCATTTCCTCGTTGGAGGTTTCAGGTGGCAGGGTTGCAAAGCAGGCTCCAGTCTCCAGTGGTGTGAGTGGAGGAGAAACAAAAGAAGCTGTCTAAACGGCTGCGAGGAGCCACAATCAAAGAAGTCCTGTGAACACTGAGCGGAGCGTAATGGAGCGACTTAACTGGTGAGTCCTTAACTTGTAATTGACTCCGGAGCTCTCGAAAGCTGTCTAGATGTTCAAAGCAGGCGGCTTCTCTTGCAGGTGAGGGAAAGCGACAGTAGCCACAATTTTGAATGCCGAACTGCATGAAACCAGCAAAAGTGATACTTGTTAGGGCAAAGTAACTGTATAGATAAGCACATCAGAGTGTGGAAAGCCCAAGAACCCCAGGCGAAAGCTGTAAACAGTTTGAAAGCTGACAAGCAAGACCCAATATTGCCAACCAGCAATACCAGTATAACAAACAGTATTCAAGGCAAGAGGGGAAGATTAAGCAGCTTAGTGATTGTAAGACCTACTGCTTATGTGCTATGACTTACAAATCTTCAGAACAAAAACAAAGAGGTTATAGCTGGTAGGTTTAGAATGAATCTTAACCTCTGGCATTGCTCTGGGCAACCCTCCAGACCATGGTTCTTCGCCTGCCAAGCCATTACAAAGGGAAAGACCATATGCAAACCAGGCTTGGTCCCACCCATAAGGGGCATTCCAGCCCGAACTGCTTGGTCACATCCCTTCTGCACAAGACCACACGCATCCCCAGACATGTTTCAGCCTTGTTGGGCCTCATCAGTGAGGAGCAGCTTGGGTCTCTAGGCCCAGCAGGCACAGGACCCATGTCTGGACATACCCTTCTCACTCAGGGTGACAAAACAAAAACAAAGAGGAGATGGCTGGAAGGTTTAGAATGAATCTTAACCTCTGGCATTGCTCTGGGCAACCCTCCAGACCATCGTTCCTCACGTGCCAAGCCATTACAAAAGGGAAAGACCATATGCAAATCAGGCTTGGTCCCACCCCAGAGGGTCCAAGTCTGATTTTCATATGGTCTTTCCCATTTTGTAGTGGCTTGGCAATGAAATACACATTTGTAGCCAGTCACGTGTACCAGAGTGTTATTAAATAATGTGATTCAAACAGGAAATCGGACGTTTATTTGATGTCAAAGAAAACTGTAAGTTATTATCAAGATTTTTCAACCAATGTAAAAATTCCATTATCAACTGCTGTTCACCCTGCCAAATAATGAGTATATCATTAATCTACTTCTTCTGAATTTATTGATGAAAGGGGCCTACAGTCTCAATATATGCTTTCTTGAAATGGTCCATATAAAGATTAGCCACACTGGGTGCAAAAGTGGTGCCCATTGCAATTCCTTTTCTTCTGTAAAATAAAAATTGCCAGCATAAAAGAAATACTTTTTTCCATCACAGTCAACAGAATATTGAAACTTTCAGCATCCACCTAACCCCCCACCCCCTTGTCCAGCAAAGTGGATGAGAACAAAATTGCTGAAGAGTATGACCTCACTCTGCCTATGACAGTCCTGGGAAGGCGCTCTTCTCTACTCCAGGAGCGATTCCTTGCTAAGTCATTCTTCATTTTCTCCTTTTGTTCATCACTGTCCCATAAACCTGCAATGCTAATCACACCAACAAATCCTTCCAAAGTGTTGAGACTCTGCAATAATCTTGGAGATAGCTTTGATGCTAAGCAATATGTAGTTTTACATTATCTCACATTCTCAATACAAGTTCCCCATTGTCTGGGTGTCCACGTCCCATGCTGTTCCCTAGCAGCAAGGTGCCTACTGCAGTGTAAGCAGATTATAGTGTGTGCGCCTACTATGGCTCGACTTCATAGCAAAGTACCATGAGCTCTAATAACTGTGGCCTTATGTAAACATACCAGCAACCCTTAATGAAAGTGATTTCAAAATACTATTTTATTAGCAGCAATATATTTATGTTAAATTTCCAAGCTGAAAGAAAAGGTACAAACCTAAGGAATGGAATCGAAGAAATATAAAACTGTTTACTACATGAGCCAATAAAGACGGAAACTCAAAATAATAAAATGGAATTCTGCTCCCAAAGAGTTTATCGTCGGAGTCAAATCACCATTCCTACCAAAAAGTGGTATCAGAGTCTCACTTAGAGCAGAAGATGGTATCTTCCAGTGTTCTACCCGGTTCATGATCCCACTTAGGCAGAGCAAACTTCACAGATTAGATCCGAGGCGAGCGCTTAGATTTTTTTATTTCCACAACTAAGGACTACAGACTACATTATCACATTTTGAAAGCTTGGATGGCCTTAAGAAGGGAAAGGGTAATTACAAAAAATGATATCTAGATGGATTGTACTTTCTACTAGAAAGAAGCAATAAACTAGCCCTTAAAGGGATTCCAGAAGGCCTCAGGATGCATTATGCCAGATGTAAAGCAGCTTTTTTGGCCCTTCAAAAAGGTGTCCCAGTGGTGGATATTTTTCTAGTGTTAACTTGGAAATCACTTCACACGTTCTCAAAGCAGTACCTTTTGAGCTCGCTGGCTAATGAGTATGAAAGAGTAGTTAGTAGTAGTAGTCCTGGAGAGATACGATCCCTGGGCTTGAGGCCAAGGACAAGTCTCGCAGTCCTGTTCTGGATGAGTTGCAGAGGGCGGAGAGTAGAAGCAGGCAGATTTAGAAATAGGCTGCTGCAATAGTCCAGCTTAGAGAGAACCAGAGCTCTGGAGACAGTGAACATCTGGGGAATGGAGAGGAAAGGAAGAATACCTCTGAGGAGGTGCAGCTGGTAGTGTGACTTCTTGGAGACGTCAGAGTTGTGAGGAGAGAAGGAGAGTGTGGAGTCAAAGATGACCCTGAGGTTTATAGCCTTGCAGGTGGGAGCAGGAAGAGGGCCAAGAGAGGCCGGCCAGAGAGCTAATGGAAAGGAGGGAGCGGGTGTGCCGATGAGAAGAATATCTGTCTTACTGGCATTAAGGCAGAGGTCATTGGCAGTGCACCACTCCTGGATAGCAGACAGACATTCAGAGATGAGGGAAGGAGAGGAGGAGGCTGAGGGTAGCCTGAAAATGAGCTGGGTGTCATCCGCATAGCACTGAAAGTTGGGGCAGAGAGCTCCGATGCGGTGGGCAAGGAGTGCCAGGTATTGGTTGAACAGCCAGGGAGAGAGGTTACACCCCTGGGGGACACCAGAGGTAGATAAAAAGATAGCAGAGAGGAAGGACCCAAGTTGGACCTTGGAGGGTCGGTCAGAGAGGAAAAACGTCAGCCACGCCAGAGCCTGACCAGTGATACCCAGGTTATCACGGAGACGGTTGAGCAGGATGGCATGGTTGAAAGTGTCAAAGACAGAAGAGAGATCAAGCAGGATGAGAACGCAAGGGGTGTTAGAGTCAAGGTTGGAGAGCAGGTTTTCACGGATGTTCAGAACAGCAGTTTCCGTGCTTCTGGCAGCTCTGAAGCCAGACTGATGGTCATGAAGACAACCAACAGATTCAGTGTGGAGATTAAGCTGGGAGATGGCTGGTTTCTCCAGGAGCTTGCCCAGGAAGGGGGTGATGGAGATTGGGCAGTAGTTAGTGGGGCAGGAGGGGTCGGCAGAGGATTTCTTAAGAGGGTGCACAAGGGAGTGCTTCAGGGTGGATGGGAAGACTCCAGTGGGGAAGGAATGATTGCACAAATCAGCCAGGGCTGGAGCCACAGAGTCGATGTGGTCCTTGATGGTTTTGGAGGAACAGGGGTGAACCTGTTTCGACAAGACTTTCATAGATCGGACTTGTTTAGAAATCTCATCTGCGCCGAACAGGGGAAAGGCAGAGAAGGAGGGTGGAGAGTTGGCTGCAGAAGGGCCAGAGGAAGAGCAGGGAGTAGAGGAGGGAAGGGATAGGAGGAGAGTGAGGACAGGATGTCCGTGAGTTTTAGAGATGAAGTGAGAAGCCAGTGCCGTGCAGAGGGCCTGGGAAGGGACAGGAGAGGTGGAGACTGCGGCAGGATTGGCTAGTTCCTTGCAGATTTTAAAGAGTTCAGCCGAGTTGTTAAAGACCACAGAAACACGGCTTGGATATGAGCTCTCTTCTTGGTTAGGACAGAGAGCCGGTATTGCCTTTGGAGCAGGCGGCAGGCCAGTTGGTCAGAAGATGTACATGAAGCATGCCATTTCTTCTCGGCCACACTACACTTGCGTTTTAGGGTGACGAGGTCTGAGTCGTACCAGGAGTGACACTTGGCTTTGGGCTTCATGTGGATTCTCATGACAGGGGCTAGTGTATCAAGAGTATCAGATATAGCAGAGTGGAGCATGGAGAAGGCTTTGTCAGGGTGACAGTCAGCCAAAGGAGGAGAGGGGGGAGAGAAGGGGGCGGCGAAAGCCTCAACTGATACACGCTTCATGGGTCGGATGACCGAGAAGGTGGGTGGCAGTGATGGAAGTGGCTTGGCCTGAGGGGTAGGGAGGGTGAGGTGGGTGGAGAGGAGAAAGTGATCACTCCAGGAGAGAGGAGTGGAGAGAGGGACAGAAAGGGGAAGGTCTGAGGAGATCAGAACATCCAGAGTGTGCCCTGCAGAGCAAGTCGGCCAGAGGGGAGAATAGTGAGTGAAAGAGAGTTGCAGAGGTCACGAAAGAGTCCCGAGGGAGGACAGGAGGTATCCAGGCGGATCTTGAAGTCTCCAAGAAGGAGAAGTTGAGTAGTCGAGGCCAGGAGTGAGGAGGAGAGCTCCGCCCACTCAGAGAGGAAGGAGGAGATCTGACCAGGTGGCAGATAGATAGTAGCCACAGTAAGGAAATGGCTAAGGGAGAGAGAGAGCCTGCAGACGAGGCATTCAAAAGAGGACTAAGCCTGTGTAGAAGTGAGAGAGGCAGGAATCCACTCTGGGAAGATCAGAGCTACACCCCCTCCAGAGCAGTTGGACCCGGGCACTGAGAGGATCTTGTAGTCGTCAGGTAGGAGCGTGTCAAAGCTAGTGACAGAGCTGGCTGTGTACCATGTCTCGGTGAGACCGAGGACATCAAGGTCAAGTTCTTCCAGAAGGCGGCAGATGTCAGAGGAGTGTTTGACAGCAGAGCGAGAGTTAAGAGTGGCAATATGGAGAAGGTTGCCATCCTTGTAGGACTTCCGGGGAGGGGTGCAGATCAGAGGTACGCCCTTCGGAGGTGTAGAGGAAGCCTGAGAGGGGGCAGAGAGGGAGGGAAAAGGTAAGGTAGCCCAGGAGGAGGCAGAAGGGAAGGGCGAGGTAGCCGAGGAAGGGGGAGAGGGGACAGCAGGAGAAGAAAGGAAATTCATGAGGCGTAGGAAGCGTCTATCATAGAGGTGAAGGTTGGCCTGAGGGCCTTGGACCAAGACAGTCCCATTCAAGTAAACATTAATGATGACCTTGGAGGAGTGGAAGGAGGCCAGGAGGGTGTCCCAATGGGTGCCACTATTAATGGGAGAAGAGGAGAAAGGAGAGAGCACAGAGACCATATGAGGGGTCCATAGGTCTGGTGAAGGAACGACAAAAAGGATGTCGGTGAGAGTTTCCTTGGCAGAGGCACTGGTGTAGGTATCAGCGATAGGGAGGCCTGGGCTGGAGACCAGGATGTCCTTTTTAAACTTCTTCCTACCAGATTTAGTGAGGAGAACATGAGGATTAAGTCAGTAACAAAGAAGAAGGACTTGTGCAATCCATATGGGAGGAAGTGGATACAATGTATAAAAAGGAACAAAGGACCATCAGATGTGTCAAGACAGGCCACTGAGCCGAATACAGCCAAAACAAGAAGCACAGATGTGGCAGGCACAGCAGTATCCAGTCCTGTTGGGGGAAAGCAGCCAGCATCCGAATTCTCCAACGCAGGAGATTCAAATGCGGGTTGACAACTTGGGAGAAGCAAAGAATGGCAAAACGCTGCCAAAGAAGTTCACCACCCCCGCTGAGTTGACGCAGACTGAATCCCAAAGCCAAGAAAATACCACGAGTGCAGAGGAGAGAAGCCCACAGAGTTACCAACCCGCATTCAGAAGTGTGCCCTGGTCCCAGGAAGTTCCGGTTACGTACTGGAGCCCAGGAAGAGGTAAGGGGAGCTGTGTGAGAACCAAAGGGGACCCAGGGATTGACACAGAGGCTATGGTGGTGTTTCATTGGCCCAATAATAGCGAGGACATTACTGTGCATAAACAGTGAAGGGTCTGGGACACTGAAGAGAATAACCGGACTCTTCCTCATCACATCGGAGAAACAAAACCCTTAGGATTAGTTTCAAGGCAGGGAAACCCCCTCTTAGAGATAGGGACAGTTAGGTTTTCAATATGATAAAATAAAAGTCTCTAACCAAAATCATACTACCTTTGTGTCAGCTTCCTTCTTCGACACCCTTGCAGCTCCCCTCCCTCTTTCCCCCCGGGGTGTCAAGCATTTTTTCCCTGGCCAGCACCCCACCAGGGCCACCCCAGGAATCCCTCACCACCTGACACCAACCTCCCCTCTCACACAACTTACCTGCTCGCCCTTGGGCCCTCTTCTTGCTGGCCGCCTACACTCCCTGGGAAAAGGGACTTACTCCTGAAATATTCCAGTGAGACCAGAAAGCACTGTAATCTTACAGTGGACCCTAACACAAATAAAAAAGTAACTTGTAAAAGACCAACCCTAGGGTTCATCACGTTTTGGCACTGCTTTTGCTGTAAATATCTTTTTGCAGTGCACCTAACATATATGTATTTAAAACGGACTCCTGATTTTCAATTTTCTTTTATCCACAAGGCGAGTGTGTGCTACTCTGTATCCTGAACCACCCCACTGCACTGCTGGGAGCTTTGCCTCCCTGCATTGCCACAGCTTCCAATAGATGAGCAAGAACAGCTGGAGGAGCCCTGTTTTCTTAAGTTTGAAACATTATCCAGTCTCTACCCTAGAATGTGGATACACTTCATGACAGGTGGTCTGTTGTTTTTATATATTTTAATTATGTGAAAACTGGAAAAGACCCCAAGATCCAGCTGTCTCCTCCTCTGCTAGGGATGAGAATTACGCCCCCAGGGGTGGTCAGCGTTACTGATAAAAGTGTAACATTTTATTTTCATGTTGAGTAAAAGTAAGGGCAATGTTCACAGGCAGTGTTTGCCATGGGTAATAGAGTGCTTTGTCAGGGTGATTCTGACCTGGCAAAAACAGCTGCCATAAATACACACAAGTCAATTACATACATTTGAAGTGATTGGTCTGAAAATTGGCTTTTATTCACTCAATGTGCTTGACATTGACAGTGCAGTTTTTGCAGCAATTCTTTTGTGGCTTTTTTTGCGAGATCAGGTCACCAATTAACAAGGCTTGAAATTCATGAATGGTCTTTATACCATTAAAATTACACAAACGTGTTAACACTAAAATGAACAGTGCATGGGAAAAGAAATGGTAAAAATCCACATTAGTTTTAGCAGTAAACCAAACATTGTAAATACTAAGACAGAGTTTGATGTTGTATAAAACATATTGATGTTCATTAATCTCCGAGTGAGTAAACAGCTTGGAAAGAAATGTAAAAACAAATCTTTATCTCCACCACAAAAGATCGCCACAGATAAGCTGTTTGGGCCATGAATTATTCTGAGTTTAGGTACTGAGGCTGTTTGGAATGAATATTCCAACACCACTCTTGTCTTCTAATTTGAAATTCTAGGTTACCTCTTCTTCTATCTAGTTTGATGTATTCTATAAGATGGAACAGGAAGCCAGCCAATGAGCCACCACGATAGCCCCTTAAATTGACAGATATGGTATCGGCGTTGTTTTTATTTTGAATAGCCCCATACACATTCCTGGACGTATAACTTGAGGGCTCAGTGAGAGTGTGATTGTACCGGGGTTTCTTTTGCAAAGACAAGAAATATTTACATATGCAAAGTGGAAGACACAAATTGATTACTCTTCCATTTCAAACTAGCACTCGATCAGCAAATTCCTGCTTAATATGCTGTGCATAGTCACACATCTTGCATTTGCCACAGCAGAATAATCCCTGGGAGCAATTTCTCAAGAAGGATGTGTTAGGTTCTGTGGGTATCCCTGTACATTAGCCATGGCACAGTTTATCTTTAAGATTAGGGATGCTCCAAGATGTTATCAAGGTATCCTCAGAGCAGGCAAGATCTGTATGATTGTATGATTGGACACAAGGTGCTAAATGTTTCTTACAGGACCCGGTCTGTGCAGTACTTGATAATGGTTCTCATCTATGGCTCACTCGGATCTTTAGCTATCACCGTTTCATCCTTTTCATGTAACAATGTGTTCCTATCAAGATCCATCACCTGATTAGAAGCATGGTTTAAAATTCAATCCTCGTAACCTGTCTCATTGAAATTGCTTGTGCTCTATATGGCCACCTGTTTAAAGATATCAATCTTTGTGCAACTGCTCAGGTCCCTCACCATTTCACCAAATGGAGTGGCATTAATGGTCAATTGAGGGTGAGTGCTTGTTGCATGATGAATGTTATTTACAGTTGTAGGCTTCCTGGACATTACTGCTAGAGGTTTCTGATTGCCTAGATTCTTGCATATCCTGGGATTTAAATGCACAATTCAATATATTGCATTGTTAACCTGCTATTCACCTAATTTGCATCCCACATTGACAGCAATGCTTCTATTTCTAATTCAGGACCCACCAATTGTGACGGATTGCGATCTGGTGAGAGTGTTGAAGCCCTGGCTTGTTTCATTTATAGGGTAATTCCATCTCAGGAAAGGAAATCTGCTGATCACATCTCCCGTTCATAAGCTCCATGCCAAATGCATAGTGTACACCTGTGCCCTGCTGGCTCAGTATCTTGATCTGCAGTGCATGCTCTCTAGTGGCACAGAGCAGGTTCAGGGGACACATGTTTGAAAGCTGCTTTGGCGGTCAAGTCACTGCAATAGAGTTGCTATCCTAGTGGAACATTAAACTTCAAATATGAGCCACAACTGAGTTTAAGGCATGGTGGCTAGGATCTTTCATAATTATCCAAGCCACATCAATTAGATATCTTTGATATCACAAACGTGTCAGCCTTGTGAGCCCAGCTCAACTGTGGGAGGGTTATTTCCCCCCAACCCCTCAGCCACGCTGTCTCGGCTGCTCTCAGGAAGACTGTAGCCCTTGAGGCTGCCTCTCCTTGATCTTTTGTGAGGGCAGGAAACACCCTCCTCTGTCTGTGAGACAGTCACAGTAAATAATAAAGGGTGCCTGGCTATGTCCTGATATGCCCAGGAGGGTAAGTAATCATTAAGAAAAAGAATCAGGATGGGAGATCCACACAACAAGAATTATGGATTGATACATTTAATCTAAAAATTATGGTGATAATACACAGACAAATTCACTTGTTTGTAGAATAACAGATAAACGGACAAATTTTGAATTGACATTTAGGGGTACCACTGTGTACCACCCTCTTTGGTGTCAAGGGTATTAGCCTCATAAAGGTGCAAAATCTCTCAAAACAGTTTGAACCTTGGTTACAGACAAGAGTATGCGGCCCAGGACCACTACTAGTCCGTGGGTTTTGTCACAAATAACACACAACAAGAAGTGTGAACAGGTAGATGTGCAGTGAAGTTGTGTCATCAATTGACACTGTAGTGTTTCAGCCACAAGTAGCGGTGAATAAACGCTAGTTGCTGGCGTGGCCTTCTTCAGGATGGGGGTGACGGATGAACACTGTCCGTGGGATATCGTCAAACAAAGAGCAATGTGGCGGTAGAGCGTCTGGTAGTTTCCAACAGTTTCAGTTTGTGGAGACTGGTTTACGCGGTGTGTTAAGTACACTGCTGCTATGGACAATGCGCCATACTGCATGTGCTGGAACTGGTGTGTCCAGGATGCAGGAGCGCCTGTGAGTTGCGTGTGCCTTTCGGCAAAGTAGAAATCACTGCCGAAGCATCTCGGTCTGACGCGCTTTGAGCTGGTGGGGCATTCGAACCCACCATCACAGCTTTCCCCCCCAACCTCAACCATCAACCCCGGCAGAGGTGACCCGAGGCTCACTCGCCTCCATGCACACCCCAACCCAGCCCTTGAGGAACAGTGTCCATCCACTGGCCCACACAGCCACAACAGGTGAAGTTCCATCGAACCTTAATCACCCGACGCCCACAATCAACTCCGGGGAGCCGCACTCCTCACACCCACAAAGAGAGTGATAGGACCCTGACCGCAACAACGGACCACGGTGCCCTGCGGCTCAGGCCCTAAGACAACTAGAGAGCAACCAACCCCACATCTGTTACTCACCGCTCCGGTAATTGATCACTGCCTGTGGATAGGTGACCTTGGAGATGGTAGTTTCCACAGATATTCACAAGACAGCCTCTGGTAACCCGACACCCTCTGAATTCTAAGATTCAGGCTTCCTCAAGGAGGGGCTCTTTTCTGCGATGTGCCCTTCTGCTGTTTCAACCTGAACAGGCAGAATTGCCAATCACCTAAAAGAGCGGGGAGAACACACACCGCCAACCAATGCTGCAAAGATATACAAAGATGGTTAGAGGAGCCAAGGTATGAAGGAATGCAAGAAAACAAATAGTACGAAGGAGTACCTAGATAGGATTTGAGGAGTGGAATCTGCTATAGGATTAACCTACAAAAGAAATGAACTATTATCCTCTACATAAATTTAATACACCAGAGCATCCCAGAAATAAATGGATAAATAATTCAAACACAGACCTGAAGGGAAACTGGCAGGATTGAATGAAGTCCAAATAGAGAGAAAACAACGAAAGGACAAAATAATAAAAAGGTAGGTTAGTACAGGAGAGTAACCCGGGCGGCACGAGGGACGCACTAGTGACGGGTTGGTGCATGTACCGTAAAGCGTCAATATGCACTTGGAGAGTAGTTCACTGTAGAATGTTGAAGTCCCAGAGGATGTAGAAACCAAGTTCCAAAGTTAAGGATAACGGAAAAATCCAGAAGAGTGTTTTTTTTTTACTAGAATGCACAGTTCAGGATAGCAGCAAGTGAAATGGCCTCAGGAACCAGAAAGAGGCCGTGGATGAGAACAGAGGACAACTAATTACCTTAGTGGGCCATAGTACCAGGAAGTCACTGAGGAAAAAGGCAGGCAGTCCGTGAAGAAGTCCGGGTCAGTGAAGGAGCGGGCGTAACCAAACCAAAGGAGTATCCAAATGCAGTCCAAATTGAATAGCCAAACGTCGGGAACCAGAAGATCAAAAATAGAGCACTGACTGAAAGTCAGAAGGGAATACGGAACGTAACCGCAAGGAGAGTAACGCTACAATTAGCAGCAGAGAGCTGTACGAGTAGCGGTGCTTTAAAATACAGAGGGGCGTGGTTTAGGTGCATGTTCCTTACACCTGCAAGGTGTCAGCTGACACGAGACGCGCCGGCGTGCAAACAAGCGCTGTGGCAACCTGTATCGCTTCCAGAGGGGAGCTTGTGAGTGTGCTCTTCTTCGCGTGAACGCCGCGGATGAACCAGCGCTGTCATTCCGCGTGGAATACGTAACAACATCATGATACAGAAGCTGGGGTGGCCACCACTGTAGGACCGGAAAAAACCACAACTGCGGCACATTCACGCTGCCCCAGCATAACAGCTCACCATCGAGCAAAGGGATAATAACCATGTGCAGCCACAGACGGCCCAGACTCTTTAGCGGACTCTCCAAGAAATAATATACACACTGTCTTCCCACCGCTATCCCTAAACCTAACCTACCCGCATGAATAAAATGAGAACTTGTTTACTTTGAAAGTGCTGTATCAGGGTACCCGGGCAGCCCTAAGCCAAGCCTAATATAAGGCACTCACTACACTGCAAGCCCCCCTCATCATTGTACACACGCATAGATCGCACAGTCACCTTCTACCACTGTGGCCTAACTAAGAGGGTCTACCCAGAGTGCGACCACCTCCAGATTCCCTCAGAAAGCACAACAAAGTGAGAGCACTCTGTCTTGGCTATGAACACGCCTGCAGCGGACCCAGCGTAACCTCACTGCAGCACCCGGGTTCTGGAAGCACTCTGAAGACATCCTCTAACAAACCTATACTTTGTAGCAACGTGTTCTGTCTCTAAATATACTAAGTGGCTGAAAGGGAGATCCAACCCACTATACAACAGATTACAGTATAAAACCAATGAGAAAAGGCGGAATTACGGAGTATCGCTCCAGGGAGGGACATCAACATCTCAACTAAACCCAAAGACAGTGGGGAAAAAGCAGTTGTATAACCAGCAAGAATAGCACTGTAGTGCACAACAAAGAGACCGTACGAAGGGCCTACCCCCTCACAACTCAGGGAAACACCCTACCCATACCTCCACCATACAGACAATTCCGCCCGCCCTCACAAAGTCTACACCGCACAACCAGGGCTACCCCCAAAGGCTACACGAGCGTGAGACAAAAACTGGCCCTGTTTGCTTATACCCCCATACCTATCGGAGCATACGATCCCACCATGGCAACCAGTGACACCACGGGAAACGAAATGGTGGCCACAAAAGGAGACATCGCGGCCCTGCTGGGACAAATAAATTAAAAACATTGGGCTAACATAGGAGGCAAGATAGACAAAATCACCCAAAGGCTGGACAACATGGAAGAAAGACTCGAAGGAGTGGAGAATAACCAGGCATCCCTAGACACTCTAGTAGCGCAACTCGACCAGAGGATGACAGAACTAGAACAACGAGAAGAAGACTTCAAGCTCAAGTTTGATGACTTGGAAAATAGAGAAAGACGGAACAATATACACATTTTCGGGATTCCGGAAAGAGAAGAGGAAACTGAAACAGATCTGAAGAAAATACTTCATGACATTATCAAGCTCCTGGTTGCGGACAATGCCATAGACAAGCCTATAACAGAACGAATCCACAGGGCCGGTGGCCCCCCAGGGTGACCAAGTTCGATTCTTGCCCGATTCCTTGTTTCCAAGACAAGACCAGGGTGCTTGAGAAGGCCAGGAGAAGTGAGACTATCACCTTAGGAGGTGCCAAAATCTCAATATTCCAAGATCTATCCTCTCTGACACTAGCCCTCAGGCGAATGTGCGGACCCCTCATGAAACGACTGAAAGAAAAAAACATTCGATACAGGTGGGGCTACCCCTTCGCCCTCTCATTTGAATACAAGGGAACCAAGATTAGACTGAGATCCGAAAAAGAAATCAAGGCATGCATTTCCGATATACTCGGCCCCCGGGAAGAAGAAAGCAACTAAGATGAACCAAGGACTGAAGATCGAGAATGGCGCATTCAAGGCCCCAGGAGAAAACGTGTGAAAGCGTCAAGAAAGTACTGAAGAGGCAACCTCTCCCCAGAAGGGGACAACTGAACACTCACGAATTTGATAAGACAGAACTCAACTCAATGTTGAAGATGTGATCGGGAGAAGGTGTCAATTTGCAGACATCTCTAAGGTCACGGCATGGATATCAGGGGGGAACACTAGAAGGGCTCAATTAAAACTGAGCTATCACACTTGGTCAAGGGGCGTGAAGTAACGGCCCCCACAGGTGATTCGATGCAGGTCTGGCGCAACCAGCCGGGCTCGATCGAACGCCAACAACAGGGAATGGGAGGGGAGAGGGGAAGAAGAGAAGGGGGGCAAAAAAAGGGACAGGGTCGAAACAGCTCTTATAACAATTCGAAGCAATCAATGCAGTGTGAAAAACAACGAGAAAATGCAACATCGGTCATGTAACTAAAGCCATCTCCTTGTAAAAATACTTAATGACACCGAACGCTGATATAGGAGGGAGGGATTCCCTGAGGTTAGGGACACTTAACGAAAAAGGCCTCAACTCACCAACTAAAAGGTCACTCGTGGCTAGAGAATTCCGGAGAGCCGAAATAGATATGCTCCTACTACAGGAGACAAAATATGTAAAGGGGGAAGAACAGCGAATCCTTGGGAAATGGGTCGGGATGGAGTTCTAGGGATCTGGTCCACTCAGAAAGAGAGGTGTGGGAATCCTCGTCAGGAAACGTATAGATTTTGTTGAGACCAAGACATGGTCCGATGTAGAAGGGCGAGCACTACTAGTAACAGGAAACATGGGCAAAGTGAATGTGACGATTGCAACACTCTACTCCCCTAATACAGGACAAGCTAGATTCCTTACCAAAACAATTCCCAAAATACTATTAGAAGCCTCAGGCCACATCATCCTAGGCGGCAACTTCAATCAGTGGGCAGACCCAGTCATAGATAGAAAACCGGGAAACCCAGACACGATACACCAGAATAAAGGCGACCAAACTGAGTTGGCAAAAATGATGGAAATATATGGAATGAGAGATGTATGGAGGGACATGCACCCCAACGAGCAAGGCTACACTTTCTTCTCCACCCCCCACAACACATATACTCGAATCGACTACATATACCTATCCAAAGATCTCACTGATACCAAAACACACTCGGAGATAGCCACGATCACGTGGTCAGACCATGATATGGTAATGGCTGAAATTCAGTGGAAGAATCTACCAGCAAGGGGAAGACAATGGTGTTGTAACGAGAGTCTCTGGAAAGATGCAGTCTTCAAGACAGAAATGGAGACGGAAATTAACGAATTCCTCAAAATAAACAATACAGATGAAGTGCCCAAACAGATTGTATGGGAGGTGGGGAAAGCCACTTGGCGAGGGATTCTAATAAGAGAGGGATCAAACAAGAAAAGGGAGCGACACATTATCGAACATATACTGCGAACCGAAATCTGCCAACTAGAGGAGGATATTAAGAGGGATACAGAGATTGACCATGTTAAAATCTACAAGGCAAAAAGTAAAAGGGAGGAATTGAAACTATTGGAACAGGAGCAGATAGCGCGCAAACTCAAATTTCTGAAACAAATATTTTATGAAAAAGGAGGCAAGGCAGACGCATTACTTGCCGCCAGGCTCCGAGAACACAGAGCAGAGCGAAAAGTATTAGAAATCATTGAGGATAATCCCGCCATGACACACACTCCCCCCACCATCCCAGAATGCTTTGCTAACTTCTATGAGAACCTATAGTCCTCAGAAGCAAACCCTGACCAATCAGAAACAGAGACCTACCTGTCCTCGATCAGTATGCCCAAGATACCAAGCTTAGACCCAGAGCTGCTAGAATCCCCAATATCCGAACAAGAAGTCCATGACGCAATAAAGAGGTTAACTATATGCAAATCCTCAGGTGAAGACGGCTACACAGCCGGATTCTACAAAGCCTTCAGTAAGCACCTAACGTCATTCATAGCAGAACTCTTTAATGAAATAATGGACACTGGGAATGCCCCAGATTCCTTCACCCGTGCACTGATTACAGTGATTCCCAAAGAAGGGAGGGACCCCAAAAAATGTGGCTCATATCGCCCTATCTCTTTGCTCAACCTGGATGCAAAAATCTACACGAGAGTCTTGGCTGCGAGGATTTAGGCATTAATGCCGCAACTTATACATCCCGATCAGGTCGAGTTCATACTGGGGAGACAGGGAGCAGACACAATGCGCAAGACACTTCATCTTATTCATACATCTCAGACCATGCTTAATGAACCAGCCCTCCTTTCAATCGATGCAGAGAAAAGCCTTTGACAGGGTAGAATGGGGATTCCTGAAGACAGTCCTACGCAAGGTGGGTATAGGCCCAAGGTTTAGAAGGGCAATATATGCTGTATATACGGCCCCCAAAGCATCTATATTTGTGAATGGAGAATACTCCAGATGGTACGAACTAGAATGCGGAATTCGCCAGGGATGCCCCCTCTCTGCAATTCTTTTCACACTCTCTCTAGCACCCTTAGCACAGACAATGAGGGCAGACCCTATGGTAGAAGGCATCCACTTAGGAACAACGGAGTACAAGGTAGCTCTCTATGCTGACGACATACTCCTGCACATCACCAACCCCATTACATCCATTCCCCGAGCCCTCCTCATGTTACAGAAATATGGTCAGCTCTCAGGGTTTAAAGTAAACAAAATGAAGTCCACACTCTTCCCTTTACAGGGACAGAAAGAAGAGAATGAAACCAAGTTCTCGTCATTAGGCCTTAAGATTGAGCACTCTAAACTAAAATACTTGGGTATACAGATCACCAGAAATTTGGCTGATCTGTACGAAGCCAACTTCCCTCCCCTCCTGGTTTTGTACCAATCTAGCAAGATGGAGCAAGCTGACAATATCTTGGCTGGGGCGCCTTAATGCTGTCAGAATGGTTTGCTTCCTCCGGTTTCTATATCCCTTTCAAATGCTACCCGTCAAGATGCCAAACAGTTTCTTTTCCGAGGCCAAGAAAACCATTGTGAAATTCCTCTGGCAGGGGAAAAAAGCAAGGATCCCATATGACACTCTGACACTTCCCAAAGAAAAGGGTGGGGTAGGGCTCCCTGACCTGAACAAAATCCTGTGAAGCGGCCCAACTTTGTGTCCTGATCCCTCACCTGCGTGATCACAAAGACACTCAATGGGTCCACATGGACAACCACTATCTATCACTAGCTACAATCTCTGAATGGCTCTGGTCCCCCAAGAAAAGGCTACATAATAGACTCAAGGACCACCCAATATTGAGCACCATATGGGATATCTGGAAACATCCCCTCTTAGCCACCTATGGTCTCCCGGAATCAACTACCACATTCCTAATGTAGAACAGTTCCAAACATGGTATGAGGCCGGTCTAGAGAGGGTGGGGCAACTACAAAAAAAGGACTCCTTTGTTTCACTCCCGAAATTGACGGATGCCTTGGGAATAGGCCCACTGTCTACCTTCCAATATATACAGATAAAAGGCATTTTAACCAAACCAGTGTGGAAGACCAAGCTAATGAAACCTTACCCCCTTCGAGAAGATATTAGACTCAAGGAAGGAAATGAAGGGCCTGATATCAGCAATGTATAAAGAACTGACAGAAGCGGGAGGTGGAACCACAGAGCCACTGAGAGGCAGATGGTAAAGGGACCTAAGCGAACAGATTAGTCCAGAACTGTGGGGAACAATATGTAAAGCTGCCACACAAGCATCCATTTCAAATCAATACAAGTTGCACGCTATTAAACTGTTACATAGGTGGCAATATGACCCTCTCAGGCTCTCTAAAATGTTTCAAACAGCTAATCCAAAATGCTGGCGGGAATGTGGGGAAAACGCTGATTTTGGCATATGTGGTGGGGGTGTGCTCGAATAACGTTTTTTGGGAACGAGGTCCTGGACAGGACCAAAGACATAGATGGTATTTCCAGAGTAGCAGATCCTTACCTGATACTGTTTGGTCTTGAAAAGGAAGAGGACAACTGGAACAGGGTTAGAGTCCTATCCCCTCAGTTACTACTAGCCGCCTGAGCGATACTTGTAACAAAATGGAAATCCATATCAACCCCCACTAAAAATGAATGGATCAATGTTGCCACCAACATATGTATAATGGAACTGATAACCGCATTGCTACATGGAAGATCATCACAATGCGAAACCCTATGGATGGACTTCACAAATGAACACCTTCCCAGTGGGCTCAGTCCCAGACTGACAACTACCCAGGAATCTAATGTAAATGAAGCGACCTGAGGCAGGACGCACTAACTTTATGAACACTTGTCAAATAATAATGTGACCTCCTATTGACACACACTGCACTGACTTTGTGGATGATTGCTTGACCTACAAAGGGCAGGGGGGAGGAGGGAGTGGAAAGGGGAAGGGGAAGGTCATGTTGAACTACAGTAGCCAGGTGGGAGAAACATGTTTGAAACGTACACATATTTTACCGAAGCCTCTGATCTCGCTCTGTAACCCTGAATTTGCAAATGTTTTATGTAATGTGATTTACAGTTAACAAAGTTTAATAAAACCAAATAAAAAAATATATAAATGACTGCTTGTTGTCTGCATAATAGTGAAAGTCACCACTAAGGAAGCAAATCGTGAAAAGGTCTCATAGCGTATGAATAATAACAAAGAGAGTATAAAGCTATCTGGGATTCCATATTTCATAAGTAGGTTATCAGTTCTAATAATATCAAGGTGTAAGCAATAGGAACAAGCCGATAGGAATGACTTAAACCATTTGAAAGCAGCATACAACACCCTAGCGACCAAACTAAACCTTTGGAGTAGGATATAAGGGTGGAGGGTGTCAAATACTACAGAAATATCTCCCATTATTAGAAGTGGCAGTTTATTGTTATAGGGATTCCATCATACCATCTGTTCCCTGACATCTACACAAGCAGTTTCAGTACCTTGAAGAGGCCTAAAACTGGATTGATGTTCACCTAATAGACCTTGTGATTTCACAAATTCCTGAAGCTGGAAAGTGGCCACCGTCTCAAAGATTTTCGCAACAAATGAAATGTTGGCAGTGACCCTATAAGTCGAAGGGAAGTTCATGTCCAGGGTGGGTTTCTTCGGTAATGGCATAATCCAGGACCATTTTCAGGATTCAAGAAAAATGCCCAATACAAAAGAATCATTAACCACTGAGGTTAGGTGTGGAAGTAAAATGTCAGCACAGTCCTGAACAAAAAATGGAGGGCACGGATTTCCTGGACATGAAGTAAGGTTTTAGAGAATTAAGAATTTGCTCTAAATCTGAGGGAGATATTCTATTAAGGGAAAACTAGGCATGGCGATTGGGTAAAATGGAAGAGTCAATATTTTAAATCTTAGATACTATTAGAGTTGAATTTCCTGTAGCCATTCTGCTGGGATCCGCTTGAATGGTTTAGGGTAACGCTTATTTTCTAGGAATTGTAAAGTCTGGAGTAACTTCTTTTAAGAGTTGGGAGCTAAATTTATTTTAGTTGGAAATAATACATGTTTTTGCTTGGATGATCTCCTTTTAATTGATGGATCGCAAATATTTTAATCTGTTGGGATTATCATCGGATTTATTTTACATTAGCATTGTTGCAGTCTTTGATGTTTTGAGATGTAGAGGCAATCTAGCAACTCAGGGGAGCACCATGGTGTACTAGCAGGCTTGGGACTACCTCTAGACCATCTTAAATGTGCAACCTAATTCGTAATATTATGTACAATGCAGTTATAGAGGTTAATATGATCATTAAACTTTAACTGAGGAATTTGTGGACTAAAACCTGTCGAAGTTAAGGGATGAAACAATTCTGTTTTTAAAAGACAGGAAAGCCAATGCAATGTTGGATTTATGATTGAAGACAACTTTTTATTTAAACACTCTAGAAGAGCCATTGAAAATGTAGTGGCCTTATGATGTGACCAATCTAAACCTTCCACCCGTGAGATAGTAATCACCATATTTTTGGTAAGAAGCCAATCCAACTGGTGTCCCTTTTGATTGGAAGAGCTGTGACGAATAATGGGATCATGTCAATTCTCTCAATGGGGGAGCCCTTCCCTGTGAGAGTAGGGAGGTGAGGCCACTATGCGATATTCCCCCTAGGCATGTAAAAAGCAAGAGGACCTCACAGGGAGAGATTCCCCTCATGGGGATGGGGACTTCTGTTCTATGGCGGAACTTCCTAACCTTCTTAGTTTTGAGTCCCAGAAATCCCTAAAATCTGTAAGAAAAACCTCTGACAGTACTATTGTATGTTATTGTGACACTCCTCCTTTTCTTGCTATGAGTCCTAACTTATTGTCTTATGAAAATACTGTGATGAAGAAGATTACAGGAGTTATACAAACTACTCCTTCATGTGATATCAAATGTACTGGGAAGAGGTGGCCCTGAGGAGGTCTGAAGAGTGCATCATGTATACAGACAAGCGACTATAACATTATGCTGAGGAGGGCCCAGCTATCTACCATAAAAACAGACAAAGGACTGCCCAAAAAGAAACCAGGGAAATCAGAGAGAAGCCAGCATGAAGATGCACCTGCCCAGGAAGTTCAAACCTGGCAGCCACACGCCGGATGGAGAATTTAGTCCTCGGTCGAGAGGACATGGTGGGAAAGTCGGAGGAAGCCTCGAGAGCCAGAAGGAGGCCCGACCAACGCAGAAGCTGCAGACCAGTTGACGGTGGCGTGACCTCAGGGAGGTGGACTGGCAGGTACCCTAAAAACGCCGATATTGAAGTACCGGAAATCCTGCCGATCTGAAGCAGGGTAGTGAGAAGCCGAGATAGAGTGGCAGCGAACAGCCAAAGCAAAATAGAGGCTCCAACGCCCCAGGAAGAACCAACGATGTGGTCCCAGAAAGAAAGAGTTAACGGGAAACATGGTAGGCCCGGTTGGGGATTGGGGGAGAATAACGAATGCATCTTGAGTGATCTCCCTCGTCTCAGCATGTTGTAAAGTTGACCAAAGCATCAGGGTGATCTCCCTCATCTCAGTAATTCTTGCAAAGCTGAACAAAGCAGCGGGAGTGATATTATAGTGTTAGACCCAATAGAATCAACATAGGCTGAGGCACTGCCATAGATATGCTACTTAAGCCTTGTATGGCCAGTTACCTCCATATTATGCTAGTTATAACTGCATGTCAGGTATTGTCATTATATGATAAGTAGAGCCCCTTGTGAGAAACCAGAAGGGATCCAGTTGGATCCCCAGGACCTCAGACCATTTAGCCGCCAATACAGAGGTTCTACCTAGATTGTTTGGAATGCACAAAAGGTAAAAGGACTTAATTTTGGGAAAGGCACTGGCATCCTGAACCATTTCAGACTTGCAAGCCAATTGCTCTCGACTGTGTGTAGCCTCAGAAATACAAGAGTCTACCAGGGAAATCAGAGCACGATGTGCTAGCCACTCATTAGGACCCAGATCCAAAATTATTCGAGCTTCCTTGGAACAGTATCAGCGTGCGTCCTTCATAGAGATCCATTTTGCAAACATATTGCCATTCCTCCTCTCGCTTAAACGGTGGCTGCTTACTCAAATAAGTACTCAACAGAGCCCTCAGGCTAAGCCACTGTGGAACAGAATTTGTGTCAATTACAGTGAGTTTGAGTGTTTGGTGCCAGTGAATTAAAGTAGGCCCTATAATGGGGTGTTTCTTTATGCATTTTGGGATTTTAGGTCATGGGATAGCAATGAGTTCCTCAAATGAGTAGGGCTGTAGGACAGCCATTTCCGTAACTCGCCAACTAAATGTATCCTCTGCGTTAAGACAACTTTTGACCCAACACACTTGTGCCGCCAGGAAGTACACTTTCCAAGAGGGAAGTGTGATTCCACCATCCTGTTTGGTCACTTGCAATATCTTATTATTACGCCTCACTTTTTCATGCCTCCAGTTAAACCCCTCTGAGAAACCTGGTGGTATTCTCCAACTCACTTGCTCAGGATCTTCCATTCAGTTGGCCAGGGAAGGGCCATCGTTTTTGGATTCCGACTATGGGGGTGGACAAGTGAGGCAGCATCACCTGAGTGGAGGGTCACGAGGAATTGGGAGGAGGATCCCCAAGGACGAAACATGGTATTCCCTCAGTCCCAGAAATGCCACAACCTACTCTGCCTCAGCCTTTATGAGGTATCTCCAATCTCACTCCATCTCCCCCTGCTCATTTCCAACAAATACTGAGATGAGGAAAAGGCAACTAAGATCAGTAGAGATTACCCATTGGAATAACATGGGGAAAGTAAGGGAAACATACCCTAGAAAGAGTTTTCCAACTAATAGTCAAGCAGGGTCAGGCATTTAATAGTGACCATTTACACCTGATTCCACACATATGCGAGAGCCAGCTGGAGAGGCATTTGGGGCCAGAGAAGCCACCAAGCTAGGAGCTTCAGGAAGGAGGATCTGGAGGAGAACGGCATGCTGTGATGCTGGCCCGGTATGTGAGGAGGGCTTCAGCGTGACTGGGGAGCCGTGTCTCCTGAGAGCCGGTGTTAGGCAGCTGGGACCCTGCTGGGAGTGTCCGTGCAAGTGCTTGTTCCCTTGGGCAGTGTGCCGGGTCCCAAGGGTATCTGAGGGGCAGGTGGTGTTACCCTGACCTCAACCCAAAGCATCCTGGAGAGACTGCTCGCCAGCACCGCACTACCTGGTGAGTTTCGCATGACAGAGGGAGAGAAACTCAGGAGCAGACCGGATGGTTGGAGCGGGAAAAGGAGGGAAAAGGAAGATTTGTAAAACATCACAAAGCTAAAGGCAAGAAGGACAGAGTAAGAAACAGAAAGTAGAAAGAAAGAAACAGAGGGAAAGAAAGTAATAGAAGAGAAATGGTGCGCTGGTCGTACAGAAATAAAAGACCGAAAGCAAAGCAAATAGATTTGAAAGAAAGGGTAAGCGGCCCGAAAGCAAAATTAAACGAGACAGAAGCAAAGCAAGAGGAAAGTGCTAGGGCGCACAAAAAATTCAAGAGGGGGTAAAACGGCCGAAAGTAAAGTAAGGAAATCACTGTGCGAGTAAGCACAGAGAAGGAAAGTGACAGTTTAAAGGTGCAAGGATGCAGAGTAAAGGAAAGAAAGTGCAAGTGGGCATGATCTAAGACAGAAGTGAGTGCAATAAAAGGGTGCAAGAAGCACAATAAAACAGGAGCACAGAAGAAGTATAGAGTGGAAAAGAACAGCACAAGGGTGCAAAACAAGCACCTGAAGATAAAAGGTATAAAGGAAAGTGCAAGTAAGAAATCACAAGAGGGGCAAATGATCAGAGTGGTCACGCTCAGGAAAAGTAAACAGCCTGGCATTTTCGAAAGCCTCCGATCATACCCCACGAGAGGATTGTATGTAAGAAAAACTGTAAATAAGGAAAAGGCATATCCTGACCAGCTGAATTTGTGTTTGGAACTAGAGGGGCCTGAGCTTGGGAAGGGCACCCTGAGAAACCTAAAAGGAACTGTGATATATTTTGGTTTTGTGTTTGAAATCTGGAAAGGGCCTAAGCTTGGGGAAGGGAACTCTAAGAGGCCCAACCAAGTTGGAGACATTGGTTTATTTATAGGGCCTCATAATGAGTTTGGCGGTATTCCGGCTGGAATACTGCCCAACTGTAATAGTGTTAGTGCCCACCGGTCTGGCTAAATTACCGCCGGATCACAGGTTGGGCGTTAACGGTAAATCCCCATTCCCCATTAGGTCCATTGGACCCAGTGTGGAATTTCCCGCACTAATACCGTGTGCTAATACAGCCGGCGGTAATACAGGGCGCTAAATGGGATTTTCACCGCAGAAAAAAGCTGGAGGTAACACAGCCCATTTAGCACCCAACTCGTGATAGGACTAGCCCTTAGATGCAGCGGTAATACCATTACCGCTGCATTTAAGTGCTACAGCCCAACTCGTGATGAGGCCCATAGTGTTGAAAGGACTGAAGCATGGATAAGGGAACCCCGTGAAGCTTCAAAATGAACTGTGATAGATTTCATTTGTGGTGTTTGGAACTCAAAGAGACTAAAGGCATTTGAACTCACTGCAAGGGCCCTGTGGCAAAGGTCTTGTTGATCCCCCTTTTTGATTCAACTCATTTTTGTGAACTTAAAACCACGCCTCACAAGAAGGCCACCAGAAACCAACTGTGTTTTTTCCTATTTTTCTGTTGAACCACTACTTTTTGTTTTTGACAAAAGACCCCCTAACCATTTTTTTGTATAGAGTGAGTGCAAGCATTTGTTTAGACACAGACATACTTTTTGTTTGCACTTTCAAACATTGACCGCGCTAAGAAGTATCAGTTCTGGGAAACATCCGTTTAGAGTTAGGATTAGTTAGGAATTACACCAACCGAGAAACTTTAAATAAAGGTTTTGAAATCTTACTTTCTGAGTCTGTGTCTCTCTTGTCACCGTGCCTGTCTCACACTTCCTTATCTGTTTATCCAAGTCCTGAATCATGTGCATAGGCTAGATAAACTGATTTTGGCAATGTGTTCTTTTGCACAGCATTGATTCTGCCTCAGATGGATAGTGGTAAAGCATTCCATTTAATTGAGGCATTCTTAATTTTAGTCAACATTGGGGGATAGTTATCTTGCATCAAGTATTCAATTTTAGCGCTCACCTGCACTCCCAGATATTTGATTTCTCTAAGTTATGCAACTCCGCGTGGATCATACGGAATGTCAGTCCTCGGCAGCATCACCTCCGATTAATTGCAATTGATTCTATAGCCTGCAATCGGCCCAAATGCAGATAAGATGTGATCAATGCGTGGGAGATTCAATTGCCATTGATTAATGTACTGCAGAACATCATCTGTGTACAACAAAAGGCAGTGTACTACTCCATGTTGGACAATGCTTTCCAGAGCTGCATCATTTCGAATCTGGATGGCCAGTGGCTCAATCACTAATGCATAATAGTGTAGACAGTGGGCATCCTTGTTGTGTACCTGTATATAGGGCAAACGTGCCAGAAGTATAGCCATTAGTGACCATTGTGAGGGGTCAAAAATGTGAGGCGGACAGCTTTGTAAAGAGTTTTCAAAATTCCCCATTTTAATAAATAAAAAGGGTGAATCAACGCCTCATTATCCCTACCCTGGTGAGGATTTCCCTTCCTAAAATAAACTAAAGGAAACACTCTAACAAAGAATATCTGTCCCTCACACATAGACTTTCAACAAATCAATAAGGAAATGCATGGCAGTTCAAAACAACAATATTAATGTAACCGTTGAGTTTGTAATGTGTTCACAGTTCCTTCTTATGATCTGGGTGAATTCCCCTTCCCCAGATTCAAGCAGGTTTCTAGTCAACAGTTCAAAAAGAAACCAGGAAGTCTGGATTTTACTCTCAACACAGTTCTTTGCAACTTTAACCTGATAACAGAAAGGTCCAACACTTCAATGATAAACCAAAGAAAATAGAATGTTTTTCTCTTCTTTGAGCAAGAATGAGTCTCAGAATTATCTTCTTCACATAAAAACGATAATTGTCTTTGTCAGGCTGTTTTGTCACAACTGAATGTTTCTGAAGAAATGTAACTCCTTCACAGCAGATTTATACAGTTCTTCCTTCAGTGCCATATACACCATATACTGTCTTTGTTAGGGGCACTTTACAGCACTTTCATCAACTGCTACCTGGTTTACTCCTATGCCAGACATATTACTTCAACGGTTTGCCATCCGGACATACTCCCTTGTCCAAACACTGTTTCAAAAAACAGAACATACGTCAGTGGTAACCTTCAACTTAAACAGCTTCACAACAGTCGTTCATTTGCAGCATTAAACTTTTTGAAAACTCTGGAAAACAAGATTCCCATTGGTGCTCTATAACACTGCTCTGCCAACTATGCTCCCCTCCTTCTGAATAGCCTTTTCCAGAAGGGCAGGCTTTTTGCCACTTATGTTTTCCCACTGCACAGTTAGCCAAATACTGATAAGGATAGATTCTTACTCTGCTTCTTTCCTGGTTTTGCCAGTGTGTGTTGATATCAGCTATTGTTATATGTTTCATAAAGTATGAATAACAAGTTTCACAACCCTTGTGCCTTCTGTTACTCCCCTTTCGCCTCTGGCAATATCTGTTAGGCTTAAATTGCTTAGGTTTTAGTTTCTCTTTGCATGGGGAATGGCTGTATGGATTAGCTTTTAACAATGTTGTCCCTTTGGGTTGTTGAACTCTCCATAAATGCACATGCTTATCTTTACAGGCATTTGGCTTTAACACATATGAGTTTCTGCTTTCTGATAGTTTGGTATTCAAAATTACTGCTAACACCTTTTTCACTCTTGCACGAGTGAAACTGCCTGTCCTGAACACACGAGCAGTCTAAGTGCGCTGCCTTGTCACTTTTCTCTCGTGAACTCACCGGGTAAGTTGCCTGACCCCAGTCCTCTCCGCGTTCGCAGGTCTTCTGCTTAAATGGCTCCTCGCCAGGGTCGGACTGGGACAAGAAATATGCCCGGTCACCCAAATAAAAGTGGGCCACCCCTCAACTCAAAAAAGTGGCCCACCCCTCGCCTCATGACCCTTGCCCTCTGATGACATCACCAAAAGTGATGACATTTGACCTCCACCCCAATGTGATATCCGGGGAAGCGATGAAACACGCCTTTTCACTCCTTGACAAAACAGGAAGTGGCATCAAATAGCATTTGGTACCTAAGTGAATCCAAGGCCAAATGATAATATGTTATAGTATAGCATTTATGCTTAAGCTCTTTTTTATAGAGCAAATATGCATACAATATCACCAAACCTGTGTTGGTACTCATTTATCGACCTAAGAGGGATGAAAGGCTTTTTGGAAAAAAAAGAATATTTGAAGAAAAAAAAACATTTCAATGTGTTTTTTCTCCAAGCCAGCCCAGGCATGGCCAGAAACTGGCCCCAACTCCCCACGGACGATTTTGGACCGAACCACAGGCCGAAAAAAGGCAAATCCGATGCCTTCTTCCTCGCGAACCAGCGAACAACTCTTCCTGGTCTGCCTTCGCCTGCACCACACATTACTGGAGCTTCCTTTGTTCCTGAGGCTTTCCGATGCATACCAGCCACCGGAGATAGCCTCTCAAGAGGGACAGCTTTCCTCTCTGCCACTTTCAGTTGTGCAGCCTCTGCACCACAGATTCCCAACAGTCAAGCGTTCCTCTTGCACGCTTCCCACTGCACAACCACTGCAATTGGGACAACTGGAGTCATAGACGATCTCTGGACTAGCCACCGTCTCTGTTTTCATAATGGTCTCAGCATCTTTCCTCTCCTCCATTCCCGCACATGGCTGCATACACAGTCTGCACGGCTCCTCCTGGTAACTCTGCTCTCTTCCTAATGCCTGCACCTGGGAGGGCGTTTTAAGCCTCTCAATATCTTTCTGGTGTGGGCCATTTACATTAATTAGCTGACCACTCCTGCAACATTGTTCCTCTTCAGCCCTCTTCCTCGTCCCAGTACTTGGGGAATCATGGTACTTGATGTCCTCAGTGTCAAACTTAGTTTTTCTTACTTCTTCGGTTTGGCAATAAACCATTAGAAGATTAGGGTTTCGGGGAAAGTTAATTAAGGGGTTTTCCCATTCCTCCTGACCTGCTTGCCCTTCCCCATGTGATTCTCACACAGAACTCAACCCCCTGGGTCAGGATCAGAAAGCATCTGCCTTTCCCCAGCCACATGAGGAGGGACCCAGGCCACATTTCCTGTGGGACTCGTTGTTGATTCATCAAACCACTGACACCTTTGGGGGTTGATATAGCAATTTAACCATGTCCATAAAGTCACCCTTGATGCCGAATTTCTGTGGGACGAGAAACATATAGTCCCACCAAATGTTTGTGTAATGCTTTTTCAAGATCGAGGCACAACACCATGCCTCCAAGGTCAGCCTGACCAGCGATGATGTCCAGAAGACGTCTTTATTACACCAAACATGGAACATCTCTGAGTGTTCTATCAGATGTTCTACAAGTCTGGGTGTTGCAACGTTGCTAAATTAAGTCTCCAGGGAGGGGCCTGCTGGGGTTCAGATGGGAGATTGATCCACAGTACAACCGGGGCATGATCAGATAGCGTCACAGGGAATATCTCACATTGCCTGACTATATGTGGCATAGTGGTCAGTAAAAGCCAGTAGTCTAACATAGCATAGCGTTAATTATGGTGAGAATAGAAGGTAAAGTCCCTTCATGCCGGATATAGTGTCCTCCGCACGCCCATGAACCGAATTTCCTCCATGTGGGAAAATAGCATCCTGTTTTTTAGACTGAGACTGTTTAAGAAATAGTACCCTGATTCAAGGGGGGAGAGAGGAACCCTAAATTCACTCATTTTGGTTTTCATGACCATCGCCCTCTTAGTCTTGTGTTTCACTACTCTATTTACCACAATACTCTGACTCCTGTGCCTCTTCTCAGTGTGCTTGCGCATTGGCGCATTAGGTTGATATCTGTGGAATGTCCTCCCACTTCACCTTTTCTCCTTCACTCCTCTACTTCACCTTCAACCTCTTCTAGCAAGTTGTCCTCTGATTTCTCTAGCCAGATTGTAGCTCTCCACTCTTCTATCGTCTTTAACAGCCCCTATACCAGCTCTCTGTCCCTCTCCCCCAGTTCTTACTCCCATTCTTCCTCCTTTTCTCGCCACGTCAGGTCTTGGTAATCTCCAACTCTCTACTTGCTACCTTCACCCATTTGGGTATCGTCTTTCCCTTAACTACCGCCTTATTCATCCAATTGGACACCACCCTTCTCAACACCAGCATTCTTACGATTTCTATTGCGTCTTTCACCTTCTTTACCCCATCAGGTACTTCCCACTTTTCTTATGTTCAATCTCTTTCTCCCGGTCAATTTTGTCAAAATCTGTCCTCTTTCTATCAATGGCTTTGCCCCTCTGGGCCTTACTCACTTCGCTCCCAGCTTTCCCAATTTCAATTACTTAGGGGTACACTTTTTCCTAGTCAAAACCAGCTCTATTTTCCCTGTCTTCACCTCTCTGACACCTCCTTTACCCCCTGGGATCCAACTTCCTTCCCTATTATTTAATATTTAAACAGCTCTATCCTCCCTCATCTTCTTCCCCCTCTAGCCCCCATCTCTGACCCTCTGGGCCCCAACCTCCTCCTCCCTACTGTCACCTTCAACCACCTCTTCGTATTTCCCACCTTCCTCAGCCCACTGGGTATTGCCTTTGAGGTTGCGTTCACTCTCTTTGGCCATCACTCATCCACTGCTTCCTAACTTTTCCAGTAAGATTCTTCTCTTGCCACTCTCCTGGATGTCCCCTTACACCCTGACTCAAGTGTCTTGCTCAGAGTCCAAGCTCATTTGACCACTCTCCAGCCATCGTCAAAGCGACTCTCCTGTCCTTCTAGTTGGTACAACACTCGTTTCAAACTCTTGTGCTCTCTCTCCTCTGGCTTCTCTGTCCAGCTCCTTCCCCGATCACCTCCACTGCGAGACTGAGCGTGTTTGCTTTTATAGGGCTTTAGACCCACTTCCCAGCCTGTTTCTAGTAAAATGTGGCTCCAGTGTGTTAGTTGGGAGGGGGCTTTGTGGTATGGCTCTGTCTCTTGGGATATTTTACAGCCCTAATGTGGGACTTGGAATTGACCTGTCATCCCCCTTGGGTGGTCCTTTCTCTATCTGCCATGCATGTTCTCATTTCCAGCCTCCCTATAGGGAAAAGGAATACAGGTGTATCTCTTCAGGCATCTGATCTAGAAATTGACTGATTGCCCCCACTCCTGAGGACTACTCCCAGTTCTGATGTGGAACTTGGGGCTGGCTAGTCCCTCCTCTTGGGTTGTCCTCTCTCTGGTTTTCATGCCCTAATCCAGCCCCGTGGGTGGGTTTACCCTCTGAGCCGCTCTGCTCCTGTTTGATATAGGATGCCTTGTATGATGGATGGATAATTGACAGTCAAGTGTTCCTTCCTAATTCAGGTCTACCCCCCATCCACCCTGTGGATAGCATTCCTGCACACACATGAGGTATCTGAGCATGCCTTGATTCGGTTAAAGGGCCAGTAGCTGCAGATTCACGGGATCGGTAGAAGTGAAAGCACTGTGCTTTGGGGTTATGGAGAGCCTGATTTGCCAGTCCCATATGCTGTCTGCTTCCCAGTTGTAGGGGATATGTGCCTAAAAGGGCCCCTGTCCCTAGGTGGTGCCATTTGATTTTCCCTGCCCTGAGCGAGGACCAAGTGAGGATGGCCAGTGGATCCTACCTTACTGGTCCCAGACCCATCACCCGCTAGCTTAGGTAGGCAATCTGCTCCCTTGGTCACTGTACTGGAGTTCAACAGAGTGAGGCAGGGGACTTAATCACATTAGCCACGGTGAGGCCTTTATCAAAGAAACCTTATCGGCACTATCAAAGTGTAGCTCTGGACTTATTTCCCATCTTCCTTTCCCTACCATATTGTTGGAATGCACTGTTAACTCCCTATTGTAAATTTTTGTGTATGCCCTAAAGAGTTTTCACTCCTAGCAAGTTTAGACCAGCCCACAGTACAGAGGAACATGTGCTCTCCATACTAAGTGATAGCTGGAAGCTTATGGATGGTGATGAGGGTGGGGTGGCATTCCTTTTGTTGCGTCTGTCAAGGGTCTTTGGCACTGATAATCATTGTATTCTAGTAGGCTGCCTGCATGAACTTGGCATCCAAGGAATAGCTGTGAGGTGGGCAAAAGCTTTCTTGACAAATAGAAAACAAATAAATATGCTCCTGACACATGAGTCTATAGCAGGGGAAACACTTATTGCAGATGTTGTGGCTCTATATTTTCATCTATGCTTTTTACTCTTTATGTTAATTCTCCAGGGGGCATACCATGCACTTCTATACCTAGGCAGAAGACACCTAGGTGCTCCTCCATTTGTAAGGAAGTCTAGAATTGATGGCATCCAGATTTAAAAACCTGTATAATAGAAATATGCCTTTGGATACATAGAAACAGATTAAATATTTATCTTAGAAAAGCGAAAATCCTACTCAGTGGAAATCCAATTCGGGCCCGCAGCATTAGGGCCATGCCCAGAGTCAGTGACTTCTCCATGCCAGTTAGGCATGTTGGCTGATGACATGCTCTCCCGAGCAGGGCAATAAAAGATCATCACTAAGACTTCTTTCTTTCATTTGTGGATTTAAGAAGAATCCTTTAGCGTTTCTTCACTTTCTTCCATGTAGTACTAGTCCGTGCCATTGTATTATGTATGCTGGACTATTTTAGCACTCTATTCATGGGCTTGTATAGCACTGTATATCTTAATAAGACAAGTTAGGGGAGGAGGTTTTGTTTGCCCTATAGCTGTGTTCGTTGTGAGGGAGGGGTTTCATTCCTTCTGGGAGAAACAGTGAGGGTTTCTGGCCTTTGCCGTGATTGCTTGATTGTTACCTGATGGGCAAAAGTGCCAGCAGGGCCCACTGAGAACAGTATCCATAGCTAAGCAAGTTTGAGGGATATTTGAGTCTGCTTCCAGTCTGCCAAACAACATACTGAGGGTAGGAAGGAAGAGAGCGCATTGAAGAGAGCAAAGGTGCTAACATGGGGAGTGGGAGTGGGGAGCGACAAAGTGGGAAAGTGAAATGGGAGCTGTCTATAGATACCACTGGTAGGTGTTCAAGGGAGTGACCCGGTTGTTTTGCCTTGCTAGGCCTTTTCATGCTTTACTATCCTACTATAATTGCCACTACACTCTGATTCTGGTGTCTCACTGTGCGTTGTGCCCTTTCGTTTGCGAACAGCTCCCTGTTTCCCAATACAGTTACTTCTCTGCTATGATGTGCTATCTGTATTATTCATGTGACTGACTCCTAGATAACGCACCTAACCTAATGACATGCTTAGTGGTTCCTAGGGACCCTAGCAGGACTCGCTATCCCTAGAACCCCTACTGTAACCTCCCCTCTGGAATTATTCTCACCACTGTCTACTCGATACCCACTGCTGCATGCTCCCTGTTATCCCCTGCACTCCCATGATCCTCCATTCAGGACCATTCACTACACACTGTCCACTGCAAGATACATAAGATGACAAAAGGGTGCCTATAGACATCTCACAAGTACTTTAGCTTAAGGGCACCACTACTTCGATGTAGCCATGGACATAGCAGATGGGTGCTCCAAGTTGCCCACCATGCTCTCCACTTACCTCAACACATTAACCTTGTCAACTTCTATGCTCAAGCACAATATACGCAGACCAGCTAGGCCACATGCATGCTGCCATTTAATATCCATCCCAACAGACCTCAACCTACAAAATTCTAAACCCTACAACCATCAACTCAACAGCTAAACTACCTTTAATTGTTCCCCTTAGCCACTAATCTAATGCACCCCCTCCCCTCTCGTTCCCAGCACCAGAGCACCTGGGGACATGGCCAATGGTGGTAGAGCACAGTATAAAACCCAGTAACATAACAAATTACGTACAGCTTATCCAGAAGGCAGCAGCACGGCTTGTACTTGGCCTGAGGAAATTAAATCTTGTTACTCAGGAGCCATGTTACTCATGGACTTGTAATCCTACACTGGCTTCCAGAGGCAAGAAGAGTTTAGTATGACGTGGAATGCCGTCCCTGTACCCTTTGCCTAATAAGAGAATATCTTGCATTTAGGGAACATTGTCAAAGCCTACCTTTATGCCAAATATGTCATGCACTTGTTGCCTTTTTTCTTATTATTTAGTGTTTACTCTGGCACAAAAAGTCCCCCTTATAGGCGAGCGAGCACTCCTGTGCAACCTGAATATGCCTTGTCATGCATGAGGGACCATATGAGTTTCATATCTAGTATTAGTAGTAACAGAAAAAATAAGGAATTGTTTTCAACTAAGGTCACAGGGTGGGATAGTTAAAGCAAAATAAAAACTGGTCAGGCTTAGGACCGTGGTTCTCAGTTCTTTCTTCATTCCCTAAAAACTCTTCCTTCTCTGTCACTCACAGTCTCTGGGATTTGAGTGCCCGGCAATTTTTATTTGGCCTTGTGTAAAGACTTGTCTTCTGCTGGCCTTGTCAGGATCGTTTAACGTGTTTTAATTGCCACAATGTTCACAGCACCTATTTTAATTGTGGTGTTTTCACACCAGCCGTTTTTTGGTGATGTTCTTCGTGTTGTGTGTTTGTGTAGGGATTTTGGGTGTGGTGGGATGAGGTGGTGGGGGTGTGTTAGATGAGGGTTGGGGGAGAAACCCCCTATTAAATAAAAAAAGAAATGAAATCTCCAGAAATGTCTGCGGTAAAGCACCATGGTTAAAATAGCCGTGGTGGAAATAGCCGCAATTAAAACATGTGAAACCGTCCGTATGTCTCACTGGATCGCCTCGCCTTCTGTAATACCTGGCACCACCACGTCTGGTTCCCTGGCTTGTCTGAATGGGAGTGAACCTTCAGACTCTTAAGCATGCATTGGACCCTGGTCTTTTCAGGCTAAACCCCTTTCTCATGACCCTTTGGACCTCACCTGAGTTTAACCTTCCACCAGACCTGCAGCCTCTTCGGTCCCTTAGGTCTTGACCAGTCCTCACTTTTACTTCCCCTCTCTTTGGCTGAAACCTTAGAACAGCTACCACGGATGACGCACAATCTCAAAATCCAGTACGAAGACCTAGAGAATCGGTCAAGGCGATCCAATGTACGTATTATAAATGTCCCAGAGGAGATCACAGACAAAGATCTTAAGCATGCAATACACACTCTCTGCGCTGACTTACTGCTGGAGATCCCTGTGGACGACATTCTTTTAAACAGAATAAATTGGGTGGAGCCTCCTAGCGAAGAACCAGGAACCAGACCCCGGGATGTGTTGGCTCCATTCACATCCTATGGCAGAAGGAAGGAGTCCTTAGGGCAGCACGGACAACTACATCCTTAACCATCAATGGATCTCTACCCTAATCAGAAGGTGACAGATGAACCTGGTTACCATTATTCTCAACCAAGGGGTAGGCTACGGATGGACCTTTCTGTTTGGACTGCTTTTTACCTGGAAGGGGAGATGGATTTGGGTAACGACATGTGAAGAGGGCCTGAATGTTGTGGCAGCGGAAGGCAGGAGAGACCAACCAGGATCATCGGAGGCAGAAGGAGGGACTTCAAAGCCGAGTCGACAATGGGAGTGGTTGATGGTTAAAAGGGACAATAGGAAGACCAGAGCTCCGAGAGGCTAGGACAAATCAAAGGACATGCCACAAACTGAGGGATGATGGGGGGCCGATCAGATGAATCAGGTACACCAGAGCAATGGGGATATATGCTATGAATAAGATGAGGGTGAGGGATAGTGGAATTGGAGGGCGGAGATGAGACTGGGCGATGAAGTAGAGGACTGGATTGGGATCTCATGGAAGGGGTTAGTATACCTTTCTGCAGTTGGTTGATCCCAGGTAGTTTACTGGCGCATTGACCGGTTCACCCGAGGTTGTCATTAGGACCAATATGCCGGCCTGGGACAAAGTTTAGGGATTGGGATTCTTGGGGCTGGCTGGGGGAGGCACAAAGTGGGGCATGGGGGTTCAGGTGAGAGCGAGAGAGACCGATAAGCAGGATAACTGTGAGAATATGACTTGGGGTCGAGGACAATCAAAACCAAATCAGGAAAGTTTAATATATGTAATATATGCATTTTACTTCACATTAACCACAGCCCGAACATATTTGGATGATCTCTTAAAGGGATAAGGGTTAGGGGCCCAAAGGAAAGGAATATCAAGGGTGGGATCAGACATCTATCATGAGCTTTAAAATCACTACATACAACATTCGTGGGCTAAACCCACCTACTAAATGAAGCAAGCGTGGATCGTTCTTGAGGCGCGAGAAGCCTGACTTTCTCGGCCTTCAAGAAACCCAGATATGTAGAAAAGATAAATCACAAATTAAATTACAGGGGTACCCGCAGATTTTACAGGCAAACATGGTTGAGAAAAAAGCAGGTGTCATAATTGCATTTATGAATAATCCTGAACTGGTGATTTTAAAAGTAGTAAGTGATAAACAAGGGAGGTACGTACTGGTGAAATTCCGCATTAAAAGGGAAATATTTACAATAGGAACAGTATATGCACCTGATCCGGGACAGGAAAGCTTCTTGATGGCAACAATGGAGACACTTGAAAATATGGCAGAGGGTCACGTAATACTGACAGGGGATTTTAAATTAATATGGGATGCGGGAATTGACACTAATCACGCCGGATTGATGACACAGGGTGCACCATCACAACGGCAATAAAGACACATTCTTACAATTAGGTCTGGTAGATGCTTGGTGGGTTAACAGACAAAGGGAACCGGATTTACGTTTTATTTGCACGTACATTAAACCAAGTCCCATATAGATTATATTTGGGTAGCCACAAGAATGGCAGTTCACATTCTTGAAGTCTCGACGGGAACAATAGCACTATCGGACCACGCACCTCTAGGGGCGATAGTGACTATGGCAATCAGAGATAGAGCACTGTGGAATTGGGTTCTACCGGAATGGATCCCAGTGGACACAGTCTTTTCAGGAGTAATAGAAGAACACATTCAAGTCTACTTTAGAGAAAATGCAATGGGGGATACCTCCGCTGGTATATGGTGGGATGCTTTCAAACAGTAGTTAGAGGGGAACTGATAGCCCGCAAAGCATTGAGGGAAAAGATGTCTAGGCAACTGGAAGATGATCTAGAGATTCAACTTAAAACATAATGCCAAAAATGAGTAACTACACTGCGAGGGAAACAATGAAAACATATAGGATAATTAGGGGACAGTTAGACTTATTAAGAACAAAAAAAGCGGAGAGGACTTTTGAGCTAAAGAGTATTCTTATGTTCAGGGGAATAGGGCAGGAAAGTTATTGGCACGTCAATTAAGACAAAGAACGGCCATTGAAAAAATATTGAAGATTAAGAATGAGGAAGGGGAAGAGGTGGGATCATAAAATGCTTTGAAAGTTTCTATGGAGTGCTGTACTCATCTGAAAGACTACAGGAAGGCTGAATAAACATATACTTAGCTGAAATATCTCTCCCGCTATCAGTAATGGATAGGGAGTAGCTTGAGGAGGATATTACGGATGAGGAAGTAATTGCGGCCATAAGGAAACTCCCATCGAAAAAGCCCCCTGACCAAGATGGTTTTACAGCCATATTTTATACGAAATATAGTCAAACTCTGGCCCCCCATTTAGTGACCCTATATAATTCTTTTGAAAAAAGTGGGCAGGTAATTGCGTTGATGGATGAAGCCAAACTGGTAGTATTTTTCCGAAACTGTGCAAAGACCCGGCATGGTGTGCATCGTATAGACCAATAGCGCTAATTAATATTGACGCAAAAATATGCACCAAGATTGTAGCTACACGAATGGAGCACAGACTTCATATATTGATAAGGCTCGATCAGGCAGGGTTTATTAAGAACCGGCAGACCTTCGACAATTTAAGGGTCTGCCACCTATTAGAGAAAGTGGGGCGAAGGGGTTTCCCTGCGATACTCCTCACTTTAGGGTGGTGTGGCCCTTTCTTTTTCAAACAATGTTAAAAATGGGGTTCGGGCAAGCATTTTGCAGAGGATACAGGCAAATTATCAATCCCCAACTTTACGGTTGTCCATTAATGGGCAACTATTACACCTGGTGTGCTTAGAGAGGGGTACTAGACAGGGGTGTCCCTTGTCCCCACTGCTTTATGCATTATATTTAGAACCATTTTTACAACATATAAGGGAGGCGCCGAGTGTTAAGGGAATGCAATTTGGAGAAAGGGAACATAAAATAATGGCATTTGCCGATGATATGTTACTAGCCTTATCAGACCTGGCCGAATCTCTAAAAGCAATAGTATTGGAACTAACAAAATTTGGAGCAGTGTCAGGTTTAAAGTTAATCAGCAAAATTCTGAACTACTCAATCTTACATTCACAAAAAATAACATAGCGGAAATTCGTTGATCTACCCAATTCTCAAGGGCAGAAGAAAAAATGTAATATCTAGGGGTTGTTATAACGAAATCAGTGACAACGTTATATGAGGTGAACTTTCCTCATCTGTTGGAGGCCTTGAGAAGGGACTTACAAAAATGGAATCTCTTGTATATATCTTGGGTGGGGCTTATGGCCTCAATAAAAATTGTGACTTCACCACAGTTCCTTTATTACTTTCAGGCGTTACTGGGTTCGATTTCCAAGAGCTTTTTTAAATCACTCAATCACATTTTATCACATTTTATCCACCTTTGTCCGGCAGAATGAAAGTCCTTAGGTGGCCTTACGTACGATGATGGCACCGAAGAATAGAGGAGGGATGGCCTTCCTGGATTTTAGAACCTGCTATTGGGTGACACAGTTGAGGATATTGAAACAATGGTTGACAGGGGATGATAGTAAATATTGGGCCACTATGGATAGGGCAGTGGTGGGTGCTCCATTAGCCTAGGTTGTCTGGTTTTCTAGAGCTGATCGCCCTCTAAGCATGAAGGCATCATGAATAACGGCACTGGGGAGCGATCTATGGGATGAAGTAGTGAAACAGAAACACATTACAACTTTCCTGGGACCATTTACACCAATATTTGGGAACCCTTTCTTTATCCCGGGGATGGCGACTAAAGATTTTGTAAAGTGGAAGGAAGGGGGCTGTACAAGGCTTAAAGATCTTACACTAGACCAAGGAATTAAAACTTTACAACAATGCAAACAATTCTTTACTCTCTCGGAAAAGGACCAACTTAGTCACTATCAGCTTCGGCATTGGGTCATGCACCCCCCAAATAAAGCTCAAGCGGGAAGACAATTTACAGCATTTTAGAAATATATTACATCACATACGGGGGATACTCACTTAATTTCATCATTTTACACCCTGTTTAATGAAGGGGGGCCCTGAGAGAAGTGGCTGTACATGACCAAGTGGGTAGGTACTTTAAAACGTCCAATTGCAGAGGGAGAATGGGAATCACTTTGGGTTAATATTCCAAAACTGACACGATCTATCCACTTAAGGGAACTGTGGTTTAAAATTCGTACTCAATGGCACTATACCTCGGAGAGACTTAATAGACTTTTCAAACGGACGGTATCGGATTGTTGGCTAAATTGCAAGAAAGGGGGTGATTGTCTTCATTTATGGTGGTCGTGCCCAGCTCTGCAGCTTTTTTGAGGCCAGGTTAATAGGACCATATGGGAAGTTCTAAGGGCCAATACACCAATAGGGGCAGGTGAGTGCTTACTGGTACTTTAGTCAACAAACTTGAACTTACGAGATAGGTCAAATAAAAAGGCATTTGCGATGATGATGCTAACTGCCCAATTGGTGATTGCAGGGAACTGAAAGAAGGAGGCGGCACCAATTTACCATGAGTGGCTATATAAACTTTGGCAAATATTAGCTATGGGAATGGGTGACCTATAACTTGCAACTTGCAAGGGGGTGGTAGTAAGTTCAGGTCGGAATGGGGCATATTACTGGACTATTTGAAGGATGACTACAGAATATATCTAGGCCCACAGAATATTAGGATTTTGGTCATTTCCTAAGGCCCCACTAATATATGGTACATAAGAGGAATGCTTTACTAAAGTATTGTTATAATATTAAAGATACTGCTGGTTGTGGGGAAAGGGGCGGTTGATGAAAGGAGGAAGTGTGTTATGTAACTTACGAAATGCCAATTAAATTAAAAAATATATATAAATATATGGGGTGGGGTAAAGGGATATAAGGGGTAGAAGGTCTGGGGAATAGGTAGTAAATAACTGGGAAGGAGGTACTGGGGGAACCCCCCAAAAATCATTTTATTTGTTTTTTCGGCCAAAAATCGGTGCCACAAAACTCAGTGAAACAAAGGAAACTGTAGATGGATTGACAAAGAACCTTATAAATAAAACAGAGGCTTCCACAAGTATAACACTTTGAGCAGTCACCCTAAATAAGAAAGAATAGGAATAACAAATCATTTTCTTTCTGGAATTGAAAACAATAATTGCTAATTAAAGGTTTATTTCAGGCACACTTCTGGGGGTGAGACACTGATTTAAGGCCTCATCAGGGGTTGGGCGGAGCGGTAAAAATGCGGCGATAACGCTATCACTGATGCATTACCGCTCTGCCCAATCCTGAATTTGGGCGGAAAGTAGATTTACCTCCAGATTTGGGCTGGAGCTAAATCTTGCCACTTTCCGCCATTTTGCGACGCTATTGCCATAGAGGCCTATGGGCTCTTAACAAAATGCCTTACCACAACTCGGGATCTGGTGCTAATAGCTCTGGACCGAGTTGCGGTAACGCTATTTGCGTTGGCTGTTTCCCAGCGGATTTACAGCCGGGATACCGCCAAACAACTGACGAGGCCCTTAGTCTGTTATTAAACACCTCAACTTCACAATGCAGACAAAAACTTCCGAAAAGCATTTTGAGTAGAAAAAGCATCTATTTCAGATTATGTATTTTGCTTTTCTCAGGTTGCAGTTATAGCATGTTATTTTCTTCTGTTGTCTCTGTTATGACCATCACAAGACATTCCATCTCGGTGTCCTCGGTCACCTGACAAAATCCTTGTGCCTAAAAGCTTGTGTACAGTGTAGAAATGTTTGACCATAGAACATAAAGGGGCCCTTGATTTCATTTAGCCACAATTCTTGCTTTGTTGTAATGTGTCTCTCTCTTCTGGCATGCTATTAAGGATGTTTGTTTGCATGTCTGAGGAAACAAGTGTCCAGAGTGCGGGATGCCATGTGAGTGCGCTCCTTTCCATGCATACTCTAAATTCTTTAATATACAGTTATGATCCCTCCCAACGGTACGTATTTTGCCAACTTCTAAAGCCTGAAATGTAGATCCACGCATGCTTGACATGTGGCCAACTTTGAACCAGACCTGCAGATGAACTAGCCTGCTGTTGAATCTCAGTTACCAGTTTAATGGTATTCACTACAGAGTGTAATTTGTTCTGCAGGTTACAGGTTCGAATCCCGGCATGGCCAACTCAGCTTTTCATCCTTCTGAGGTCCATACATGAGTATCAACACAGGTCGGGTGATATTGTATGTATATATGTTATATATAAAGTGCCTAAGCATAATGCTATATAACACATCATCATTTGGCCTTGGACGTCTACTTTCATTCACAGTAATTTGGTAATATGAGCCTATACACACTGATATTAACGATACATATGGGGATCCATTTTGTATGAAATGCATATCAAATTGCATTGATATCCTAACCATATTTTTCGTATTGTACTTAGGAACAATGCTATGTGATGTCCCTTCCTGTTTTGTCAATTGGTGAAAGCTTGTGTTTCATTGCTTCACGTGAGGTCACTTTGGTGCAATGTCACTTCCTACCACTGGCATTTTGGTGAAATGACGTCCCTGAACCATCACCGTGACTGCATGGGCGCTGCAGCGCTCAAGGCTTACATTGCTCATTATTCTTGAGGAAAATACATAAACGATGGCTGTGTGGGAGACCTGGTGGACATGGCTGATAGACGCCTTTCATTTTAGAACTTCGCTCGAATGTGACCCTACTTACTCAGGTAGTGTGATTTCATGAAGGGATACATGTACTGTAGCATAAATCAACACGTTGGCAAGGGTAGGAGGTGCTTGGCCAGTAACGGCCTGCTAAAACAAGTCATGGCAGGCCCAAACGAAGCTAACACCCCCTTCAAGGGCTTAGCGCCGTTACAGACAAAGATCGCCCCAAAGCATTGATTCGAGCTATAACCCCCGTAGGTAGGGGACTGTAAACAGGGCTGCAGCGGCACAGGGGGCACAAGTGCGAGGAGGGGAGGATGCCAGAAAGAAAATGGCGGACTGGGGAGAGGCGCTGGCAACCTTCCGTGAAACGCAAGTTTAAACCAGCTGAGCTAGCCCGCGTTTCAGCCAATAGGATTGGGAAGCATCTCTCTCCAGGGTGCTAATGATGTGTACATGGTATGTGGCAAGTACCTCGTCCTTGCCTGAACAGTGTGCTGTTGAAATGTGTTTTTCGGGTAGCGGTTTGTTTGCTCCGGTGGAAGGATAATGCAGGCAGTGTTCTCGGGAGAAGCCGCATCGTGTTGGGAACTAATGAGAAGGGTGTGCAGTGTTGCTTGCTCTTTCTCTGCACTCTATACCTTTCGAAATACACGACAGAACCGCGGATTAATTAGAAGCACAATGCGACAAAATAGTGGCCTTTATATTCCATTCCATTGTATGTCCCGTGCCCTTTTCGATGTATAGTGTAGTTTGTAATGAGGCTACGCCCTAATTGACAGTAATCCAGCGTTATTGAGGCTGTCTCCCTGAGCATCGCTGTGTTGGTTCCCAATAATCAAGCTGGACTGGGAACGTCCAGGGGCTACATCCGCACCGTTGCCGCGCGGCCACTTGCTTGTACATGAAATGCAGGACAGTGGGGCCTGCTCACCTGCACAAGCTACGTGCTCGGAAAGCCCCTTTCTGCCAGTGATGGGAGCATTCGCAATCCGTCGTGGGTGTGCAACCTCTTGCCGTTTTCCCGGAGTGCAAATTCATAATTCCTGCTGTTTCCCGGAGGCGATCCGTGATTCTGCAATTACTGCCGTTTTAATGAGATTGGGCTATAAATTGAACTGCTAATGAGTTAATGCAAATAAAACCCACGTTAATAATGGCAACATGCCCATTAGGAACACATGATCCACAAGCACTTGTTGAAGGGAGCGGATAGCACAGACCACCACCTTGGATGCCAAACACACATTGTACTTAACACGGCTTCGTGTTGCACTAAACAGAGACACCTCCCCCCGCCGCCGCCCCCCCCCCCTGGAATGCATTGGATCTTTAAGCATTAGTATGGCCATAATGACATTGCATCTGTGTGACCTTGTTCGTCTTGTTTGCCTCATCAGACAGACATATCGAGCCATTTTTTTTATATACAAACAGACAATGGATGGGGAAAGGGGAAGGCTTTGAGAGTGACTGAGTGGGTGAGCAGGACTAATGCGGCTGGGTACACTTTGCGGCCTAATTAGAGGAGCATAAGGATGCTTTTTATGGGCCCGAACAGTGGAGAAGAAATACATGAAGGGCTGCAGGAGCCGTAACAGCTTTCCCTTTCTGTTGGAATTACATCCTAGCCCCGCTCCATCCTACTGTTAATGAGGTCCCCGCAGAACAAATCAATACAAATAGCCAGAGCAGCTTAAGGAGGCTTTAAATATGTTGTTATGCATTTCCTTATGCGCCGCTTGTTTACAAGACGAGTCGCAAGGTCTGCACATGTGAGAGAATGCGGCCTGCCCATCACTGCGCGCGCACGGCAAGCACTGCTCCCAATTGCAGTGGAACTCCCGTGCCACGTGTGCACGGTCCCTGTTGGGGGGCGGTCCTGAGCCCCCCCGCTGCGTTCCCGTAAGCCCCCCCCACCTGAAAGGACACACGCACACAGCCTTTCGGTTCAGGCTTCCCGGTCGCTCTGCTCGCGGCCGGGAAGGCCCCTTTATTTATACATTCGGCGGCGGCGTGCTACGTCACGCCGCCGCGTAAGCCCGTCACTACGGGCAGCGCCACACTCCTCCTTTTTCGGGAGGAACCACAACAACGGCACTTTTAATGATCATAACTTTTAACACACAGCTACACTATAAACCACCACTGCACACCCAACACCCCTTTATTGTCAACCACCCGGATCCCTTCATCACAGTTCACACGCTAAGTGTCCAAGAACATACTCGCTGAGGTAAGCAGGTTTCCCTCGCCCAGCCCTCTAGGGGTACCTCCTGCCTACCTCCGGCCCGTGGTGTCCCTCAGCTGCGGCTCCCCGGATTGGGGAGTCCGGGAGCTCGTCCCGGAAATCTCCAGCGTCGGGGTCCTCTGGTGGGTCAGGTTCAGGCGGAGTTTCAGTCCGGGGATCACCCAGTTTCTTGAAGAAACTCACATTCGGGGTGACATCAGATCGCCCATCCGAGGCCGTCACCATGGATCCTTTGACAGCCACAACATCCAAAGGCTCGGGTTCATAGGGGAGTGAGAGTTTCCCATGGGGGTGTCGGTTGCGGACGAGAACTTCGTCTCCCGGCTCAAGCCGTTGAGGCCGGAGACCCCGTCGCATGTTTTCTTGGTCAATTCTCACTCGCCTTTCTGTTGCAACCCGCTGGTTGTCAATCACTCCCGGTTCCTTCTCCCCAACCTCAGGTAGCAGACCCCGGGGACATCTCTTGAACAGCGCTTCTGCGGGAGCCACTCCAGTTGAGGCATGCGGGGTGGTTCGATACACCCGCAGGAATTGGTACAGGGCCCGTTATAGGGGTTGACCCTGTCCCTGGGCGATCCGGAATGTCTTATTAAGAGTCCGCATGAGTCTCTCCGCATCGCCATTGGCTCGGGGCCACAGCGTTGACACCTTCCTGTGCTGCACCCCGCAGCTCTCCATTAGCTCGGAGAACCGCTCACTTTGGAAAGGAGCCCCATTGTCTGAGCACAGGGTGTGGGGAAAACCGTGGGCTGCAAAGATCTTCTCCACCGCCACCACCACATGCTCAAACGCCACGGATTCGACGAACTCCACCTCTGGATATCTAGAGTACTCATCGACAATTGCCAGGAAGTGGGTGCCCACCGACGTCGATCCAAAGTCCGCGTGGACGACCTCCCAAGGCCGAGTGCCTCGGGGCATCACTTCTATTGCTGGCTCCCGTTGCAGAGGAGAGGCTGCCTGACACCACACGCATGCCGCTACAAAGTCATCAACCTTCTTCTCTAGTTCAGGAAACCAGACCTTCAACCGGAGTCGCGCCTTGGTCTTGGCTGCGCCTTGGTGTCCATGGTGTGCCAACGTGATGACCTCCCTCACTTTTGACAGGGGGACGACAATCCGGTCACCGCGGAGCAGCAGGCCCGACTCCGAAAACGACAACTCGTCCTTCACTTTCCACAGCTGCTCAAGTGTTGTTTTGGCCTCATGTGTCCGCCCGGCCACAGCCTCGAGGACGGACTTCCAGGAGCGTGTTGCATCGAGTGCCTCAGTACTTGAAAGCATTCGTCTTGGGCCGCCGCGGCCTCCAGCTCCGCCAGCGGCATCGCGTTTGGTGTGGCCGCCTCCACCACCATCTGTACATGGCTGTCAGCCTCTTCTTCACAGACATCATGCCCTTCTCCCCCGCACACCCCCGGGTGGCGGGACAGGTAGTCCGCCGCATTGTTGGCCCCAGGCCGGTACACCAGGGTGACAGAATACTCAAGGAGGGCGAGCATCCACCTCTCAATCCTTGCCGGTGGCTTTGACGATGACCCCACCAGGATTGGAAGCAACGGCTTGTGATCAGTTACCACCGTCACCGGACGACCCAAGACACAGAGTCGAAAATCCGCGGCCTGTCAGGCAAAATGGCCGTCGGCCGCGTGTACGAGCCGCAGCCACGGCGTAAGACGGAGCATCCAGGCGCTCCGTATATGCAGAAAAATTCGGAAGCCTGCACCGCCGGGCCCGGGCATCCGCACTCGCTCGTCGCCACTGTTGGGGGGCGGTCCTGAGCCCCCCCGCTGCGTTCCCGTAAGCCCCCCCCCACCTGAAAGGACACACGCACACAGCCTTTCGGTTCGGGCTTCCCGGTCGCTCTGCTCGCGGCCGGGAACGCCCCTTTATTTATACATTCGGCGGCTGCGTGCTACGTCACGCCGCCGCGTAAGCCCGTCACTACGGGCAGCGCCACAGTCCCTAATGGTGCATAACGCATGGGGATCTGCAGCCTTTGCACAGGAACTGCCATCCAGGCGGGCGCAGAGGCTGCAGCATTTGCATGGGACAGAAACGCCCCTTCTCTCTTGCATACAAATGCTGGAAAATGAGCAGGGGCAGGATTGCAAGGCGTTAAAGCTGACGAGTAGGAGTCCCAAAGGGAATTTTGACTTTCTCCATGCTCTACAAGCCCAGATGTGCGGTATATTTCTCCAGGTGTTTTTACTCTAGCCCGAGCAAATATTCGGGTGGACTTCTGATCAGGTAATACAACTTTGGAGGCCCCCCTCTAAAAAATTTGCTCCCCAGCACCCAATGGATCATAACAAAACTTTCGAAAGAAAAAAAACAGCATCCCCCACACTCTTCCACATTTCCCTCAGCCCCTTTGCCACATTAAGCAACTTGGCTGTACACGTGGAGGTCAAGTAATACATAGTGGCATTTGAAAGCCATTCACCTTCCCGCAGTCTGATTGAGCAGGTCTGTACATCATAATATGCAATTACCCGTTATGTACACATGCCAATCACTAATGGGCATGGCAGGATTCTCGCGAATACTGGCTCCGGAAAGAGCGTCACGTGTGCATATATCGGCATTCATAGGGTTCACTTGGACAGCCCATTGTAAGACCCCATTTTCAGATAGCAATAATGTGGGTGCCCTTGGGCGGAGTTACACACAATCTGAATGTATTTGGAAAGTTTATCAGGGATTGCTGCGCATGGCCACATGGGTTAGGGGGAAGGAAACCTATTAACACAAACTCTTAACATGGTGTATTACCTGCACATATCATCGCAATCATCATACACCATACAAGACAAATGGCAGCACGTTGATATCCAGCACTTTTGCTTTGATTTTTTTAAACTTTCGAGCATGTATTTTAGATGTGTACCAAGCAACTAACTGTGATAAATCGGCATACAGATACAGGGAAGCTTTAAAGTGCTTCCATCACTGTGTTTCCTCCCCTGTGATTGTAAAGCACTGTGTTGCTTCCCGAAGCTAGGTCTGCGCTCCATAAATACCCAAGAATAATAATAATTCCCCCAAAAATAACTCGACATCTCTGTCACAAAAAGCAGGGTGGTTCTCAGCTAGTATCACAATAGGAATGGGTAGAGACCCCGTAGAGTGCGCTATGACCACTAACACTGCGTCACCAATTCGAAATAGGTCTACCCATAAAAACCTAAAGTAACAAGTAAAACAAATAGATTTTTAGAATTGGCGTATCGCACGCTCCTGTTCATTAAATCAATTGTGTGCGCTCATTGAAGTGACAAATCAAAAAAAGAGTATATGCAAAATTGTCATTGAAAGTTGGTTTAATTCTCCAAACTGTCAGCCGACACGTGTTTCGACCTGGGTCGTTTTGAAGGCTGACATAACATCCATGTCACCAAACATGTTTTGAGTAATTGTATAACATTCCTATGAATACAAACACCAACATTCACCAAAAAAAAGTTAAGTGAAATGTAGCAAATCAATATCAAGATACATCATAGCGTGTGCCAATTGGTCGGACAATTATTAATACGTTGAAACAATGGTTACATACCCAAGGTCATTCCAAGGATGGAGAGGTACACAGAGGCAGAAAACAAAAGGAAACACATCAACGTAGTTAACCATAAACCTTTGGAGCTGGACCTTCATTATCCTAGAAAGAGGTTGAGTGTGATACACCCAATCCATACCTGGCCACTGAGATGTTTGGCGACTAGATTAGATACACTGCAAGTTCATGCTGGTCACAGTTCCATGCTATTCACCAATAATTCCCAGGTGAGTGTTACATGATTACGCTATGAGCCCTAATTAAATAGGATATGCCACCATAAATAAATGCAGGTACATACCCAGTGAACCAATATCTGAACACCCTCATCTGTGACTGCGTGAAAGGCCTGCATAGAAACGCACCTAGATTTCCAATCTAGGAAGTACTGGCCTGAGGAAATGAAAGATATGGGTAACCACCCAGAGAAACATTACTTCACAATCCACTGGATTAACACGTGTATTCAAGGGCTGGAAGGCCAATTTACCAAATACGGCATTGTGATATGAATCCTTACCAATACATTGCTGATAGTATGAGATGGTTTTCACCTGTGGCAATATCTGTACGATAATACAGAAATGCATCAACTATATAATTCCTAATGGGGCTCACGATATCTGTTGATGGATTCCGTTAATTTACCAAGTAATGGCGCGCTGACTGTCAGAAATCTGAATATTCCTTTTCGAGATATTAGTGTGGTCCTTGTTTCAGTCCAATCAGCAACAGCATGTTCATCATAGTTGCCTACATGAAGAATATATAATGCGAAGTATAGCTGTATGGAGTAAAAGTTGCCCGGACAAAAATGTCTATTTTAAATCAAATCCAAATAACATCCCTATTGTAAATTCGCTGCAGTGCAACGCCGCCATAAAACATACCGTAGGCTGCCAGAAACGTACGCGTGACGTCACGCGCACCATCTGGTTGATGCGCGAGATGTCCCATGCACGAGTAAGCGGGTGAGGCCATTGATCTCATGCCCGCATGCATGCATCGCATACTTGCAAAGTTGTGAACAAAGAATGTGTAAAATGCATGATCGTCAGTAAAAGGAGTAACTGGCTTGCTAACGTGCTATATCTGCAGAGTTATATTTTTATAGTTGCTCGTCAAACTAATTAAAATGTTGACTGTTTAGAGGAGCATGCTAATAATAGCTGAATTGTAACCCATCGGGATGCATTCACAGAAAGATGTCACATTTAGGGGGTAATTCATAGAATTCAGCGCACAAGTGGCGCACGCGGCTAGCGCACAGTGTGTGCGTGCGAATTTCTGCACCAGCCGCGTGCGCTAAATTTCCGCGTACAGCGTATTCATGGATTTTAGTTTCCAAAACCAGCCGTGGCGCAGAGTGGCTCAGCGACCCTGTAGCAGCACCAGTTACGCCCCCAACCCCTCCCCGTGCGCCATGCACAGCGCACAAATCCCGTACATGGCGCACAGGCCCCCAACCACGAAAACGCCTGTAAAACTCCCCGCGCACCCCTCCGAATACACGTACTCCGCTGCACGGGGAGTGTCACACGCGATTGGAGCGGGGTACGTGTATAACAGGTGTTCGCGGGAAGTTTCACACGCGAAATACCCTGTGCGAGTGGGGTACGTGTATTCCTGGGGTGCGCAGGAAGTTTCACACGCGATTGGCCCTGTGCGAGTGGGGTACGTGTATTCCTGGGGTGTACGGGAAGTTTCACATGCAATTGGAGAGGGGAACGTGTATTTCGGGGGTGCGCAGGAAGTTTCACACGCGAAATGCCCTGTGCGAGTGGGGTACGTGTATTCCTAGGGTTCGCGTGAAGTTTCACACACAATTTTGCTGTCAGAGCGGGGTAAGTGAATTTTGGGGGTGCGCGGGGAGTCCTACACGTGAATTGATAGTGTGGGTCCTCCCAGGTGTTCCCTCTACACCCTCCACGGCCTCTGCAGGCAGCCCACACCACAGGGGACTACCCTGCACCCATGGTCATGTCCCGCAGGCAGCCAAGCCACATGTCACCTTGCACTAGTGATCACCAACTCATGTCCCCCAGCACCCCCACCCCCCAGCAGTCAGGGGCACCTGCCAGCAGGCCCCCACTCATGTCCCACACATGTCCCCCAGCACCTCCACCCCACAGCAGTCAGGGGAACCTGCCAGCAGGCCCCCACACATGTCCCACACATGTCCCCCAGCACCCCCACCCCCCAGCAGTCAGGGGCACCTGCCAGCAGGCCCCCACTCATGTCCCCTAGCACCCCCACCCCCAGCAGTCAGGGGCACCTGCCAGCAAGCCCCCACACATGTCCCCCAGCACCCCCCAACCGTCAGGGGCACCTGCCAGCAGGCCCCCACTCATGTCCCCCAGCACCCCCACCCCCCAGCAGTCAGGGTCACCTGCCAGCAGGCCCCCACTCATGTCCCCCAGCACCCCCACCCCCAGCAGTCAGGGGCACCTGCCAGCAGGCCCCCACTCATGTCCCACACATGTCCCCCAGCACTCCCACCCCCAGCAGTCAGGGGCACCTGCCAGCAGGCCCCCACTCATGTCCCACACATATCCCCCAGCACTCCAACTCCCAGCAGTCAGGGGCACCTGCCAGCAGGCCCCCACTCATGTCCCCCAGCACCCCCACCCCACAGCAGTCAGGGGCACCTACCAGCAGGCCCCCACACATGTCCCCCAGCACCCCCAACCTCCAGCAGTCAGGGGCACCTGCCATCAGGCCCCCACTCATGTCCCACTCATGTCCCCCAGCATCCCCACCCCCCAGCAGTCAGGGGCACCTGCCAGCAGGCCCCCACTCATGTCCCCCAGCACCCCCACCCCCAGCAGTCAGAGGCACCTGCCAGCAGGCCCCCACTCATGTCCCACTCATGTCCCCCAGCACCCACATCATGACGATCCTCAATCATGGGCCTCATGACCACCCACATCACATGCATGGATACAACCTGCGAAACAGGTCAACTGCTTATATTCCATCCAGAATGTATAACTTTAATAATTCCCGTAGGTCATTGTGGTTGGAGTGTGAAACAGTACTGCTGAAGACACCACTAGAGGGTGCAATAAAACAAACCCAGCCAAAGGGCTGTAGGGCTAAAAAATGGCTCTTGTAAAAGGTGTAGCTTGCTCTGTAAAGGTGAGTGTGCTACAGTTAGCAATTTTTAAAGAATACAGTCTCTTTAGTTGGTGTGAAAGAGATCACGGGTAGGTCATGAGAGCCCTCATGACCGAAAGAGGTCGACCGGTTTCGATGGCATGGGAGATTCAAACCATCTTCTTCAGGACCGTGACTTGAAATGCAAACAAGTTTTGCCAAATGTTCAGGTAGATGCTGAACAAGGGGATGCTGGTGTCTCCTGTAGGGAGACAGAAGGGAGGGGGAAAGAAAGAGAGGGGCAATCAAAAACTGATGAAAAACAAGCACCAATAGTGTGCAGACATACAGGTGGTGCTTGTCATGCGTAGAGTAGAGCATGTCGGAGCAACAGGACTACAGCGGTCAGAAGTTTGCAGGAATGGTGGAGGTGCCTGGACACCTGTGTAGGGTCTCAACGCCAAGAGTGAAGGAAAACAGGGACAAGGAGGTGAGGGGGAGGTAGGCCGTGAAACAACGAGTCTCTCCAGGTGACAGAAGAGCTGCTGCCTAGGTAGTGAGGGGCAGCGAGTATGCTAGTGTGAGAAATAGCGCACTACAGGGCAGGAAGGCCGTGAGCCTCTGTGTGGTCCACAATAAGGGGGGGGGGAAATATATCCCAAATTGGTGCAAGTAGAATGGAGGGGGCTGAACCTACCTCTTCGCCAAAACCTCTAGGCACAAGGCCTGTCTGGGAGGCGAGGGATGACACTGGTTAGTTTACAGCATCATGCTGGTGAGGAAGGATCGAAAACCTGCACAATCTGGTGATGATGTGCCTGAAGGAAAACAAGAAGACCACTGAGTATGGATGGAAATGGCTCAAAAACACATGGCTTTGTGAGTTAGAGTATAGAGCCAAAGTGTCTAGGGGTGTGCCGTACCTTTAGAGCTGCAACTGCTGGGCTCCGTGGAATCCGTGTGCTGTATCGAGCTGGTACAGCTCGAGACTGGCGTTCTAAAGAAATAAGGCCCACCGCCTATAAAAAGGAGCGAGCAACGCGCTCGCGCTGGTTTAGGCGGCGGCGTCGTCGACGTGACGCAGCTGGCTCCAGGGAAACGCCTCGAGCGTTCGGAGCCAGCAAAAGAAGCCCAAGCGCCTCTCGAAAGAGTGTCAGAGCGCGCTTTGGTTACGAAGGATCGGGCGCTGAAGCCCGATCTCATGTGGCAGAGACTCGATGGGAGGGGGGAGGGGGAGGGAAGGAAAGGGGGGGAGAAAGGAAAGTGCAAGGAAAGGGGGGGGAGAGGGGGGAGAGAAAGAGAAAAAAAGAAAAGAAAGGAGGAAAAATGAAGGGCAACAATTGGCACCAGAAGGACTCAAGAAAAAAAAGGGGGGGGGGGAATAAGTGGGACTATGTGGCAGGGGAGGGGGGGGGAAGAGGGATGTGGTTTAAGGGAAAGGGGAAAGGGGACAAAAGACCAGATGGGATGGTCAAGATTGCTCATGAACCCTGGGCAGTGTGAGGAGGGTATACCTCATAGGATATATGGTTGAGCCATTTCCTCAGTGGTCTTCTTGTTTTCCTTCAGGCACATCATCACCAGATTGTGCAGGTTTTCGATCCTTCCTCACCAGCATGATGCTGTAAACTAACCAGTGTCATCCCTCGCCTCCCAGACAGGCCTTGTGCCTAGAGGTTTTGGCGAAGAGGTAGGTTCAGCCCCCTCCATTCTACTTGCACCAATTTGGGATATATTTTTTCCCCCCCTTATTGTGGACCACACAGAGGCTCATGGCCTTCCTGCCCTGTAGTGCGCTATTTCTCACACTAGCACACTCGCTGCCCCTCACTACCTAGGCAGCAGCTCTTCTGTCACCTGGAGAGACTCGTTGTTTCACGGCCTACCTCCCCCTCACCTCCTTGTCCCTGTTTTCCTTCACTCTTGGCGTTGAGACCCTACACAGGTGTCCAGGCACCTCCACCATTCCTGCAAACTTCTGACCGCTGTAGTCCTGTTGCTCCGACATGCTCTACTCTACGCATGACAAGCACCACCTGTATGTCTGCACACTATTGGTGCTTGTTTTTCATCAGTTTTTGATTGCCCCTCTCTTTCTTTCCCCCTCCCTTCTGTCTCCCTACAGGAGACACCAGCATCCCCTTGTTCAGCATCTACCTGAACATTTGGCAAACTTGTTTGCATTTCAAGTCACGGTCCTGAAGAAGATGGTTTGAATCTCCCATGCCATCGAAACCGGTCGACCTCTTTCGGTCATGAGGGCTCTCATGACCTACCCGTGATCTCTTTCACACCAACTAAAGAGACTGTATTCTTTAGAAATTGCTAACTGTAGCACACTCACCTTTACAGAGCAAGCTACACCTTTTTACAAGAGCCATTTTTTAGCCCTACAGCCCTTTGGCTGGGTTTGTTTTATTGCACCCTCTAGTGGTGTCTTCAGCAGTACTGTTTCACACTCCAACCACAATGACCTACGGGAATTATTAAAGTTATACATTCTGGATGGAATATAAGCAGTTGACCTGTTTCGCAGGTTGTATCCATGCATTTGAGCAGCCTCACGATCTAATATACAGTTTTGTTGCACGCTGCCTTACCTGCTGAAGTCTACCACCTTTTTAGATGTCCCTGTTGGACTACTCGTGTCTGTTTTCAGACACCGCCACCAGTATAGAAGGTTGAGGGACAGTACTCTCCTCTATATCTTTTTAGTAGGCGATACATCACGCGTAACCCAGGGATAGGCACCCCGTCAGGGCCAGGGTGTTCTTCCTTAGGGCAAGGTACGCCGAGTCAGGTGGCCCTCCTTTTCATGTATTTGAGTGTGAGCACTTCAACTCACTTATTTGTTTGGCATACATCTGATGCACCTTGAATACCTTTTTTCCTATAAAACCGTTGTTTTTGTGTTACCATATGCGATTTTGTTAACGGTTAAAAGGACAAACACGGTTGTACCGTGCACCCTAGCTTCATAAGCTCTCCCTGTTGTTTCTGCACCCACATCACACCCCACGTCACCCCAGCCCAAAGACCCAAACAAGTATTGCATCCACCCACAGAGAAATGGCCATTACATGATACAACCCGAATGGCAAGTATGTACATGAACACATGTCCGTCACACACACACAATGGGTACAAGTGAATGTGAAAACCCATATCATGACATGCATGAAACCAATGAGAGAATACCACACATCGAAGTATGAAACAAAAATGTATTGAACACAACATGAATGTAATGAAAAAAAAACTCAATAATGGGAATAAGAAATAAAATGCAGCATATCCGAAAAAAAATAAAAAATATGAAATCAGAATCCAAAGAAATCCAAATGAAAATTTGTCCAAAGTCTCAGTCCAAAAAAGCAAATCCAAAGGAAAAAAAATATATGAAACCCATCGCGCCATTGTGAAATTAAAATAAAAACGAGAAACATCCACTGTTCAACTGTATACAAATCCCCAATCCAGGGTCCATGAGCCCAACAAATGAAATGAAACCTACAAAAAACACTACCTAATAACGAACTATATACAAAAATGTGGTGCATTGTCCAAGCGGCCCAAAATAAACAAAAACAGAAAGGAAACCTATCACTATCTAACTATTTACAATGGCAGCGGGCTAGTCCGACGGCTCACTTTTTGATGTCCCGGGCCAGGGCATCATCAAACTCCCACTCAATCTCCTGGAGGCGGCCCTCTTCCATGGCCCTGAGGGTTCGCAGGGACGACATGTTCACCTCCAACTCCCTGCGAATTGCCTCAAGGCACTCGGCCCGCCTCAGGGCCCTCCGCATGGAGTTCTCCGCCCTGACCATTGTGATCCGTGCCTCTGCCGCTCGCTGCCGCTTCGCATCTATGGCGTGGCCCAACCGCTGCCACACGGAAGACACTTGAAATCCGGGGTCCTCCTGCCCTATGGCCGATGCCTGCCCCTCCGATGTTGAAGGCCCTGAGCCATCATTGCTCCCACCATGTTTGCGCCCTGGCTCTTGCTACATGCAGGTCCTCCTCCGGCTGGGGTGCAGTTGTCGTGGTGGCCACCCCTGCTGGACGTCCGACTCTCGACTGTGGCAGGGATGTGTCCTCCACCAGCTTGGCCACTGGGTCAGGGGCAGCTCCACAGGGTACCCAGGTGATACATGGGTGGGAAGATGGCATGGAGGACGACTGGCGCTTAGGGGTTCCAGGTGAGGAGGGGGTCGCAAGAAGGTCTAGCACATGGAGGAATCCAGCACCGATGACCCCTCCCAGTAGGTCAACGTGGTCAAAGAGGCATGCGAGACGACATGCAGTCTCTCCACGAAAAGACTGCAGGTCACCTCGCATGCCCCGTTGACGCAACGCTATCCCACTCAGGACAGGCTCAACACGGTCCCGGATAGCCACGTCCGCAGGGAGAGGAAGGCCAGTTGTTGTGCACTCACCCCCTCCCTGAAAACGGGTCTGGACGTAGGCATCCCTGCTGGTGCCAGATGACGCAGTGACAGGGACAGGATTACACACAGGCACCTCTGCGGCTGCCTGTGCTGCCTCCTGTCCCTGCCCCTGCACTGCACCAGTGGAATCCCCACCTCCAGACCCCGTGTGTGTCCCTTCTGCAACCTCCTCCTCCACCAAACCCCCCACCAACCTGGATGACTCCGTGCCATCTTCCTCCGTTGGACCCTATGGGGTCTCAGCTGCCCCTTCTGCTGCCGAGGAGTCCACCTCTGACCTCTGCCTCTTGGACCTACCCTCGGCAGCTGCGGCCTGGGATGCGGCACCAGACTCCTCACTCCCCGACGAGATGACAATCTGGGAGGGGAGCCGGGCCTTGCGTCTCAGGCTGGTGGTGCGATCCCTGCTGCTGTGCTCCACAGCACCCTCTCCACCCTCTTCATCAGTTGACGCTGCAGACAGGGAGAGATAAAACACAGACATCAGTGCACTGTACAATGGACTGATACACACATGACAGTTGCACATGAATGGCAGTGTCAAACTTCAGACATGGCATCACACTCGACACACATGTAATTTCAACTCGCACACATGAGCATTTCCACAGCAATATTGCACCAGGCAGCAACATCCATACACATACAACAGCATGAACAGCCGAAGGTGAGCCTGACATCACATGAAACACAGGGAGTGCACTAGACATGCACACACACCACCACACTTACATGCATGTCTACATCTCCTCCAACTGTCGCAGTGATGCGATCGCCATACATGTCACATCTGGCATTCAGCCTTCTACATATCAGTGTCACGTGCATCCATGTTGCATCACAGTTGCACACTTATCAAATACACACACATGCACATGTACACAGTGCAGATACATGCAGCAGGAACCACCATCCATGTGTGACACCACAACCATGGCAACGTACATACACAGAAATTCAAACATGTGTGCTACCACACCTGCATTTGCACAGCATGCTTACCAACACATACACCATCGATGTGTCTCACACCTAAGAGGACTCACATGTGGCAGCCTCACGCCCCTGTTCATACACATCCCTACATGGCCCTATGAAAACACATGTGCAACCTGCACACTACTGGCACACCACCACACGCACAGCGTCCAGTCAGTATGCATGTACACTTACCGCTCGACTCCAGACGGGTCTGCCTCCCAAGGACCTGGATGTGGAGCGCTGGGCATATGTGTTCCAGGACCCTCATCTGGTGGTCGGACAGGTGGCCCCGGCGCCCCTTGGCATCCGCTGCCTTCAAGAGGTGCCAGGCCCTGTTGAGGGCCCTGGACCTGAAGTCCTCCCAGCGCTTCTTGACATGTTGTAAGTCGGGAACTGCCACCCCCTCCGTGTTGATGGCAGTCAAGATGTCCATCCAGATCCTGGTCCGTCCTTCATTGTCGGCGCGCGAACCTCCAAAAAAGACATCATACTGCCCCAGGACTTGCTCCACCAGGACACCAACTTCCCTGGCACTGAAGCTGGTGGCCCTTTGCCTCTCTGGCTGGGGGTTGCCAGTGGTGCCAGATGGTGTTGTGCCCGACATGGCAACCCCAGATGCAGGAGTGGCTGGGCAACTGGGTCCTGGGGCTGGGCTGTGGAGCGATGGTATCCCAGTCGGGAGTCTTCGGTTCCAGCAGGGGTGGTCACAGCAACTGCACCCCTGGCTGACATCCAGGCAGCAAATAGCAGGGCACGTGGGCAGCAGGCAGTCAGGCAGCAGCAGATGGCAGGGGAGCGTGCTCGGGGCTCTGGGGGGCAGTAATTCGGCCTTCTGGGCAGGAGCGTGGTCTTCCGTGTGTTGTTGTGTGGCCAGCTTGATACGGAGTCATTTGGCACGTGAAAATCTTGCACGTCAGCGTGTAATTCGAGGAAAGGCCCTTCTCGCGTAAGCGCGTCAGCACATGTACGCTGTTTCATTGGACCAAAGGCCCTTAAGCGTGTAAGCACTTCTGTGACGTGACTCGCGCGAGTGTTTCCCTTGTGACGTGGGCATAGCGGTTCAGCACGTCCGTGTGTGGATGCGTGTAATCAGAGGAAAGGGCCTGCGCGCGTAAGTGACGTGACGCACGCGGGCGGTTCCATCAACACGGGTGCATGTTCATCGTACACGTCCAAAAACTGCACGTCCGAGTGTCAGCTCGTGTAATTGGAGGAAAGGGCATTAGCGCGTACATGCGTAACTGACACTGTACGTGTGGGCCGCTTTAAAAGGTAGGTGTAGGACCCCATTCCCTTGTACGTGCTTTTCGTGGAGAGTGAGTGGGTGAATTCTGTACTTCTTGTCGGTTCACACGTGATTATTTCACAGCATTTCAAGTTCGTACTCCCTGTTACCTCTGACAGCGTTCTCATTTTTTTTGGGCCTGTTTCCTCAAACAGCGTTCACTTCTTCTTTTGTCCTGTTTCCTCAGAGAGTGTACAGTTCTTCTTTTGGCTGGGGTGTTGCCTACGCGCACACACACTTTTTTTCACATTCTTTTTCCAGGCAGACGGTGAGTCGCGCAGGCATTTATCAACTGTGCTTGCCCCATGTGTTGCATACCCCTTCAGAGGTCATTGTAGGCTGCGTGTAACACGTGTATGCTTGTTTTTGTGTTTCTGGGTGCCACAGCGTAGTGCGGGTTCATTTTTCCACACACGTGGTCTACGAGGGGTTGCGTGCACGTTACTTTTTGTTTTTGGGGTGCCTGTGCGTTGCGTGACCCGTCATCTTCCCCCAGGGGTCACAGACAGCCTTGCTAGAGCACTAGGGTACAAATTCCATCTAATACCCTACCCCTTTTACCCCCAATTGCCCAGGACAATTGTTTACTGTAACTCCCATACGCACAACAACATCAGTGCCATGGTTGGGAGGTGACCAAGCGGTAAGGGAGGCAAAGGTGGCCGACCTCAAAAAGGTGGGCGTGGTGGGGGACGTAGCCATGATTTGCAGGGTGCCCCTAGACCCCCATGTGTGGAGGACCAATCGGGGACACCCATGCCCCCCCCCATGGTTGAGGGAAACGTGGCTGACACCATCCCAGCTCAGCCCTTGTTGGACCAGCCCATTGTGGCACCTGAGCCGGCACAGGATGACTCCCAGGCTGACTTCCAGGTCAGCAAGTCTAAGCCACGTGTGCCGGTACAAGTTGGTGTCACCAGGCCACGTGGATCAGGGGCAGCGATGTCATCTGCTGCCCCAAGTAGGCAGGGTGGGAAGGCTGCAGGGGCAGCTGCAGCTCTATCCACCCCAGCTCTGAGTCTCCCAGCCGAGACAGTGTCGGTCCTGGTCCATCAAACTGACGTTGCCCCTGCCAACATCACACTTCAGCCAATGCCTGCACCAAGACCTATGGTCATTGTGCATTCGCACACTTCCAGTACCAAGTCCACCTGCGCTTCTGCCCCTACTGACCAGAGCGGCGCAAGCCACTCAGGCTCTGCTCCACCTATGAAGAAGAAGAAGGGTGCTCTGGCACTACAGGCTGAGACCCCAGACACGGCTACACAGTCCGGCATGCCAAGGAAGCCTAGCTTTAATGACCCCGAACTTGATGCACTTGTGAGCTATGTGTCGGCACATAGCCGCGAAATGTTGGTGACTGCAGGGTGCAAGACCACACCTGGTCAACGTAGGGCACACTGGCAGACCATTGCAGACCGCATAAGTGCCCTTGGATTTGTGAGGCGCACAGCTGATGATTGCTACAAGCGGTGTTCTCTCCTCATCTCCCTTTCTCCCTTTTCCCCCTGCTCTTGCTTCTCTACTCTTTTTGACAGCTTCCTCACTGTTCTCTCCTCATCTCCCTTTCTCCCTTTTTCCTAGATCCTCCCCTTACTTTTTCTCTGCACTTACTCTATCAGAATTGTCCCTGGACCTAGTATGATAGCAACCTCGTCTGTCTCCTCCCCCTCCCTTTAATTGACCCGCTCCCCCACCCCCAGCACTATCTAAAATGTCAGGCCTAGTACGATAGTTGCTTGTATTGTTCCTTCTCTCCCTTTCTCTCTCCCTCACCTTTTGTTTTTCTCCGGCTCTACTAGAAATGTTGCCAGGCCTAGTACGGTAGTCTCCTGTCTGTTTCCATTTCCTTCCCACTCCCCCCCACTCACTTGCACTGTCTGAAATGTCATCAGGCCGAGTACGATAGTTAATTTCACATCCTTACTGTTCATGGCCTGTAAGAATGTCATTGTATTTTCCCTTGTTCCCTCCCTTGCCTTGAAGCACTTTGAAACACATTGTGTATAGGTGCTATATAAATAAACTATCATATCATATCATATCAATGACCTGAAACGCGGAGCAAAGAACAAGCTGGTCTCAAATCGTGCTGCTACTCTGGTGACTGGCGGTGGGTCTCTACAAGAGGACAACGAACTCACTGAACATGAGTCTGTTGCTGGGACCTTCGTCACAGAGGAACAGATCCAAAGTGTGGGAGATCTACCTGATTACGACGCATTGTCCGGTGAGCCCATTCGTGTGTGTGTAATCCATGTGTATGTTGTTTGGGTGACGGGTTCTGATTGAGTGCCAGGTGAGGGTGTGTACTCCTGAGTGTTATGGGTCACCCATTTGCTTCCTCCCATATATTCACGTGCCTTGGATATGGGTATGACTGTATCCCTTCTGCCCACAGTTGCCAATTAGGGCCACATTAGTGCACTTTACCTTCAACTGTCATCTTGCAACTACATTGTTCAGATTTTGTAAGTGTTCATTCAGGCTGATTGTTTCCACTCTCCCATTTTTACTATGCATTTTCTGCCCTATTGCAACACATGTGATATGCTTCGGTCATTGTTTACAGCCCACACTGGGCCACTATGTTTACCTGTTTATGTTAATGATTACAACATTCAGGCCGATGGAGTATTGTGCTGCTGACATTTTTTATTAGGGCCTGTTTGCATGTGGAGCATGACAGATGTTTCCTGTAATGTTAAAGTGACCAACCATTGATCAGCCCACAATGACTGTATTATTGGACACTGGATGTGTTTCAGTGTATGGCACATGCATATTTAGCAACACTATTCAGCATTAATCTTCGCATCATGTTGATGTGACATGGATGTATGACAGTACTCATTCACTGACATATTGCTGTAAATTTGTCATTTAACGTGGCTATGCTACATAACATCTGTGTGGTGGCATGTGTCATGTATGTGTATTGGACATGCCACTCACAGCCTGATGTGTGATGCCGGTGCTACCCAACATGCTGCAAATGTGTTGCTTTTCCATCTTGCTCTCCCCAGTGTCTGCCTTTTTGACTCCACTTCCAACTCTTTGACAGTGCATGCATGGCAGGGTTATAGTCATGTGGAACATGTATAAATCATGTACTGGATCTTTGGCTTGTCACGGCCTATGTGTGTGCTATTGTGCTCATGCCTCTTTCCATTTGTTGTCTTTCATGTTTTTGCAGGTGATGATGCACTTGATGCTGTTGAGGAGATGGTGCAGACCCAGGAGGAATCTCAGGCACGACCGGGCACCAGTGGGGGACGTGGTGTGGTGGTGGGTGAAAACCCAATGTTACTGCAGACCATACTGTCCAGGGGTGTCTCTGGGTGCACCTCCCCAGACCTCTATTCAGGTGCTGAATCAGATGATGAGACTTATGTGCAGTCGCAGGTAAGTGTTTCTGGCAGGGATTCTGTTCTGTCCAACCCACCTGCACCAGGGGTAGAACCCTCTATGGGGATGTCAGTGTTGGTAGGTCCACCTTTGGTGGTTACGGATGCAGGGTCACACTCCACAGCATCTGATCCTGTTCCTGGGCCAGCAAATCAGAGGGGGAATGCAGTCCTGCAGCCCCAGGCAGTGCCAGCACAGCAAGGTGCAGATGGCCTTGCCCCAAACAGGTGTGGTGCCCATCGACGCAGTGGCCGTGCGCCACCTGGCAATACTTTATGGGAAAACTCCATGTACGGTATGGCAACCCAACAGACAGCATCAGTAGAAATGATGGCTCAGGCAATGGAGAGGGTGGCCACTTCCATTATCCCCCCTGAAAGGCAGATGGAGCAACTACAGCAGGCAACACACTCCATTTGCCAATCACACAGGGAAGACATGTTGGCGTCCAACAGGGACCGACGGGCGGCACTGGAGACTCTGCGCAAATCCATATCAATAGAGTCCCAGGGCCACAGGGAAGCCCTGAGGGTAGAACTACATAACCTCAGGCAGACTCTGGTTGAACTTGAGTCTTACAGTAATTTAAGGGCAGAACAGAAGCTGAAGCAGCTCACACGTTCGGTCTCAGCTGAGCTGCATGCAACACGTGAGGAGATCCGGGCATCATGCGAGGTCATGCGTGCAGAAATGCAGGCAACCCTTGATGTGCTGCATGGGGATCTCCGCACTTTAATCCTCCAGAATCGGACCTTCCAGACCCGCATGCTTGCTGCCATGGAGGACCATAACAGGGCTTTGCGTGGGCTGCCTCCCATATTACCACCACCTCCTGATGCAGCAGCAGAGGATGAGCAGAGCAACAGCAGTTCTCCCACAATGGCATAGTCGTGCAGCCCATGAGCCCAAAGAGGTATTTATTTTTTAGCAACATCCACGCAGGTGGGTGTTGGTGTGCACCCTGTCCTCGAACCTCCTGGGTGGCCTCCCCCAGACCCCCTTGCCCGCACGTGGCCATTTTTGATTTTAGATTTTTTTTTTACAGTGTGTTGCCTTGTGTGGCTCCCATGAGCATCCACTGTATTCCGGCTGGGCACATGCAGGCTTGACCTGAGTTTGGGTTAGTTGCTTGGGTTCGTGAGACACACACCCCTCCTGCTTCACATTTCCATGGGCTTGCAAAGGGTGTGACCAAGTGACAGTGAATTACACAGTGATGATGGGCTCCCATGAGCTGTGTGGGCAGTCTGTAGTCAATACTGTGTAGACATCCCTAGTGGATATTGTTGTTGTATTGTACACTGCATGGTGTATTGATATGTGCTTATGCATCCATGTCTTCCTCCTAATTTGCAGGTTCCTTCCTCATGTCTTCACAAGGCCATCTACTTTGCATATGCAGTTCATGTTGTATGCAGTACACTGAGGGATAAGCAAGTGTTGTGAGCACAAGGGTTTCCTCAATTTTTTTAAGGGGGCTGTGGTATGTGAGGAGAGATACAGCAGAAAAAAACGTACATATACCACTAGCTACCCACCTCTAACACACCGAAAGGTGGCTACTTGTCAGAAATGTACCTCACAGTAGGAATTTCATAGGATTATACCTCCCACCATAGACAAAGAAATGTGTTTAGCATATTTTAATTATTATATCAAACAACATGGTAAAACAACATAAAAAACCTATTTCCAGCGTTCGTTATTTGTAGAAACACAAATGGGCGGAAGAAGCAGACACCAAAACATTTGCAATGTACAATTTGCGTGATGTTAGTAATGGTGTATTTTGATCGCATTTTCAATTATACAACAACATGGTATAATAGCGTCAACATTTGAATATGTTTCTAGGGAGAAGGACAACACTGTTGCAGTTTAAAGCTCGTCAGTAAAGTCCCACGCCCCGTCTTCAGGACGCGATAGGTTAAAGAAACACGTTATACTTGCAACATGGCGCCTATGTGTCAGTGTAGTGACCTAAAAAGATAAATAAAAATTGTTTTACTCAAACATGATAAAAAAGGTGATGGTGGTGTTTGTGTGCATACAAAACAAGTAGCCAGGTTGCTAACCTTAAAAGTGATTTCTTTTGGTGTGATGGGCAAAGCGATTGCATGAATCAATTTAATTGAGGCGGCAGACCAGTCCGTCTTAAGAATTCAAGCTGTAAATCAATACGTACATTTATTTAGATTTTTGTTGAAACAAGTAACATATTGAACCAACAATAGTTACATTTTGATATATGAATCAATCATATTTACCACTTTATGTGTAAGGCAGGGATTATTGTTTCAAGTCCTGCAGAGAAATTTCAGTAGTGTACCGAGTTTCTATGGTATTCCGGATACTACATGTCCCATAATGCATCATGGAATCTAAAAGAAATGCGAAAAGCCTTTCAATTTCACAGGTTTCACCTGATTTGCGTTTCTTTCAAGCATTTAAGTGGCAGGGAGTAACACTTACTTGGCCATAATGATCCCCAAGGCTGTCTTGCATTGTTATATATTGGGTTAGATATTTTAAACCGCTCGCATGTCAGTGAATGGCTCTGTGTGGGAGACAAAGGCACCAGAGAGTACAATTAGACTCTCTGTATGTTTTTTTGAGCAACAATCAAGTGTGGCATGGATTTCAAAGCAGGCTTACCTGTCGTGTGTGCATTCGCCTTCACAGAATCACTTTACCCCGTGGCTTTTTCCTTGGTTGAATACTGGTGTAAGCCAAATGTCATTCGTTGACATCGAAAGAGGACTGCCAAGTCCAGTCCATTGGTGTGTGTAATAGAGGAAGGACTTTCCTCAGTATTAGAAAGGGGTCGGCCATTTTTGAGTGTATATGGATCCTATGAAGGTATACTTAACACTGCAGTAAATAATGATCTGCTTGCTAGTTCTCAGTAAGGGGGTGTGTATAGTGTGTCAAATACATTTTTTCTTATAGAGCAAATTTGTGCACACAATGGTTATGCATTATATGACAATTTTAGACAATGCATCACCCTCCAGCAGACATGATGGACATAAATAGCAATGAGATCATATTTCCTTAACCCCCCACTGGTTGTCTGAGCTATTAGTGGATAAACAGACTCCACTCTACGGCAATATTTAGACCGGACTGGACTGTATTGAGATTATAAATCCATTTTTGCTCCATTTTTTTAAGGAACAGATCCCTATTCCCTCCCCGTGGGTGAGCTTTAGATGTCGCAATAACAAACCAAAATATATCTTCGCATGGGTGTTTCGCTTATAAATAATGGGCCACCAATGGTTTATCCGGCGTACCATTCCATATGGCTGAGCAATGTTCGCCAATTCGTAATTTCACTGACCTGATCGTTTTGCCTATATAGATTAACCCACAAGGGCATTTTATCCCATAGATCACCCATTTAGTCAGGCAATTTGAGAAGGATTGGTATTTCCATAGCCTGTCATACAGATCAATCTGTTTCAAATTCTTGGTCAAATGGCAGACTGAACAATGTCCGCATGCATAATGACCACTGACTAGTGGCAGTCCCCATAATGTAGATTGAATGGGTGTCTCAATGTTGTTAATAGGGTAAGTGTGTACTTATTTATCCCGCAGATTAGGCATCCGCTTGAAGGCAAATCTAGGACAATTGGGTTGAAAATCATCGGTATGAATGATTTTCCAATTTTTTAGTATCACCCTTCTTAGGTCATTACTCAGGGGCGAAAAAGATGAGACACATGTAATTCTATCATCTTGTGGTTTTGTGTGTTTCTGAAGGATCACTTCGCGATTTGCGCTACGTGCTCTCTTCATAGATCTCTTGATTATTTTCCGAGGATATTGTCTCTGTTTTAGTTTTTCGCTCAAGAACTGGCTATTGATTTTAAAGTCAGCCAATTCACTACAGTACCGTCGGATTCTAAGAAATTGTCCATAGGGTAAATTTTCCCGTAGACTAGACGGATGGAAGATGCTGAACAATAAAAGCGTATTCTTGTCTGTGGGTTTTTTGAATAATGTAGTACCCAGTTGGTTTTCCTTTTTGAAGAATTTCAGATCAAGAAAGGCTATATTGTCAGTGCTTGATGACATGGTGAATTTGATGGTTAGAGTTTGGCTGTTGAGCCATATTAAAAAGAGATCTAGTTGGTCCTGGCTTCCGTGCCAAAGCATGAACACATCGTCTATGTAACGTTGCCATGAACTAATGTGTTCATGGAAGGGATTAGTCGCCGTGTAGATGAAGTTAGATTCGTAGTGATCCATATATAAATTTGCTAAGTCTGGTGCAAATGTAGCACCCATTGAGGACCCTTGCCTTTGTTGGTAAAAGGTTTGATTACACAAGAAAAAGTTTTTTGGCAGTGCCAGCCTCACGCATTCGATGATAAAATTGGATGGCACTGTATGGTCAGCTCTTGTCTCTAGATATTGATGTAATACTTCAATGCAGTGGTCCTGGGGGATGTTAGGGTATAACGACTCTACATCCAGGGTGACCAAGATGTCATCGGCCCCTGGGTGTAGACTGGCAACGATGTGTATCATAGCTTTAGTGTCTTGCACATATGATTTCATTATGCATGCGGACATTGTTCAGTCTGCCATTTGACCAAGAATTTGAAACAGATTGATCTGTATGACAGGCTATGGAAATACCAATCCTTCTCAAATTGCCTGACTAAATGGGTGATCTATGGGATAAAATGCCCTTGTGGGTTAATCTATATAGGCAAAACGATCAGGTCAGTGAAATTACGAATTGGCGAACATTGCTCAGCCATACGGAATGGTACTCCGGATAAACCATTGGTGGCCCATTATTTACAAGCGAAACACTCATGCGAAGATATATTTTGGTTTGTTATTGAGACATCTAGATCTCACCCACGGGGAGGGAATAGGGATCTGTTCCTTAAATAAATGGAGCAAAAATGGATTTATAATCTCAATACAGTCCAGTCCGGTCTAAATATTGCCGTAGAGTGGAGTCTGTTTATCCACTAATAGCTCAGACAACCAGTGGGGGGTTAATGAAATATGATCCCATTGCCATTTATGTCTATCATGTCTGCTGGAGGGTGATGCCTTGTCTAAAATTGTCATATAATGCATAACCATTGTGTGCACAAATTTGCTCTATAAGAAAAAATGTATTTGACACACTATACACACCCCTTACTGAGAACTAGCAAGCAGATCATTATTTACTGCAGTGTTAAGTATACCTTCATAGGATCCATATACACTCAAAAATGGCCGACCCCTTTCTAATACTGAGGAAAGTCCTTCCTCTATTACACACACCAATGGACTGGACTTGGCAGTCCTCTTTCGATGTCAACGAATGACATTTGGCTTACACCAGTATTCAACCAAGGAAAAAGCCACGGGGTAAAGCGATTCTGTGAAGGCGAATGCACACACGACAGGTAAGCCTGCTTTGAAATCCATGCCACACTTGATTGTTGCTCAAAAAAACGTACAGAGAGTCTAATTGTACTCTCTGGTGCCTTTGTCTCCCACACAGAGCCATTCACTGACATGCGAGCAGTTTAAAATATCTAACCCAATATATAACAATGCAAGACAGCCTTGGGGATCATTATGGCCAAGTAAGTGTTACTCCCTGCCACTTAAATGCTTGAAAGAAACGCAAATCAGGTGAAACCTGTGAAATTGAAAGGCTTTTCGCATTTCTTTTAGATTCCATGATGCATTATGGGACATGTAGTATCCGGAATACCATAGAAACTCGGTACACTACTGAAATTTCTCTGCAGGACTTGAAACAATAATCCCTGCCTTACACATAAAGTGGTAAATATGATTGATTCATATATCAAAATGTAACTATTGTTGGTTCAATATGTTACTTGTTTCAACAAAAATCTAAATAAATGTACGTATTGATTTACAGCTTGAATTCTTAAGACGGACTGGTCTGCCGCCTCAATTAAATTGATTCATGCAATCGCTTTGCCCATCACACCAAAAGAAATCACTTTTAAGGTTAGCAACCTGGCTACTTGTTTTGTATGCACACAAATACCACCATCACCGTTTTTATCATGTTTGAGTAAAACAATTTTTATTTATCTTTTTAGGTCACTACACTGACACATAGGCGCCATGTTGCCAGTGTAACGTGTTTCTTTAACCTATCGCGTCCTGAAGACGGGGCGTGGGACTTTACTGACGAGCTTTAAACTGCAAAAGTGTTGTCCTTCTCCCTAGAAACATATTCAAATGTTGACGCTATTATACCATGTTGTTGTATAATTGAAAATGCGATCAAAATACACCATTACTAACATCACGCAAATTGTACATTGCAAATGTTTTGGTGTCTGCTTCTTCCGCCCATTTGTGTTTCTACAAATAACGAACGCTGGAAATAGGTTTTTTATGTTGTTTTACCATGTTGTTTGATATAATAATTAAAATATGCTAAACACATTTCTTTGTCTATGGTGGGAGATATAATCCTATGAAATTCCTACTGTGAGGTAAATTTCTGACAAGTAGCCACCTTTCGGTGTGTTAGAGGTGGGTAGCTAGTGGCATATGTACGTTTTTTTTCTGCAGTACACTGAGACATTTGCGTGGCAGCAACACTCTACAGTTGGAAGGGGTCGATGTGCTGGCGTATTCAGGTTGTAAGACTACCACTACTTGAACTTAGTACTGTCATGTTTTTGCATTTTTCTATGGTGTGTTGCAGCATTCTGTTGGTGGTAAGTATTTGGTAATGTGTGCTGTTAGTTATACATTACTGGGAGCATATTGTGTGTAGGCAGTTTCCATTATGGACGGTGTACTTTGTGACACTTGTGTCAGGTCTTGTGCATTGCTTTGTTTGCTTTCACATTGCATGGCATGCCATGGTGTGTTTGGTGGTGGAGCTGGGGAGGGGTTGGGTGACATGGCGCTGTTCTCAAGTTGTATTTAGCAAGGGGGTAATGAATTTAGCAGCATAGATGTATGTCTTTTGATGACACAGCATTGGTGGTGTTTGGGTAGGTAGGGATGCACACAATGTAACACTTCCAGGTGACCAATCTCAGGCTGGTATGATTGTGACAGTTGAGTGTCCCTTATGTCATCATCATTGATTGTCAGCTAGTATGTGCCAGGGCTGTATGCACTCCACAGGGGTGTGATTTAATGTGAAGTAATTAGCCACCAGCTGCGTACGGGCTGCCTCACCACGTGCCCTTTCCCCTCCCATGCGCAGCGGGCGTGCACGTGGTTGGGGATGTGGGGGCACCACCATGTCCACCGGCAGGCCCCGGCATGTTGCAACGTTGTGCAGGACACATGCTGCCACTATGATCCTGCACACTACTGGGGGAGCGTATAACAGCTGCCCACCAGAATGGTCAAGGGAGCGAAAGCGTGACTTGAGCACTCCGAATGTGCGCTCCACTATGCCCCGTGTTGCAATATTGGCTGTGTTGTATCTTACCTCGGGTGACGTGGTGGGGTTCCGAATTGGCGTCATCATGTGGGTGCTCAGAGGGTAGGCACTGTCCCTGGGGAGGTGGTGATGGGTATCATTAGTGGGGTTGTGACATTGCAGTGACATTTATACTCACCAAGCAGCCATGTATCGCCATGCCGCCCAGCTTCTAGGTCCCGGCTTAGGGTTGACATTCTGTAAATGAAACTGTCGTGGGTGGACCCTTTATAGTTGGCATATACTGAGGTGATGATTCCCTTGGCATCACATACTACCTGCACGTTGATGGAATGCCAGTGCTTTCGGTTTCTATAGATGTGCTCAGATGCCCTGCGGGGACGTAGAGCCACTTGGGTGCAATCAATGGCACCTGGCACTTTGGGGAATTGTGCCACCCCGTAGAAATCCTGGACGGCAGCCTGCCTTTCTGCAGGTGTTCTGGGCAGGTATATGTGCCTGCGGACTGATGGGCATGCAGTCATGATGGCCAACACCTGGTGTAGGCAGTGTGACTGCGTGGCCTGTGACACCCCCCCCCCACTATAGCACTTGTCCGCTGAAATGATCCAGTGGCCAAGAAGTGCAGTAGATTGAGGACCTTCTCCAGGGGGCTGAGTGCTTGGGAGCACAGGGTGGGTGATGTGAGGTCATCCTCCCACTCACTCACCAGGTCGAGTATTATGTGAGGTGGAAACCTGCACCTCCCATAGACCTGGTCATCATGCATCCCAAAAAGGCTGGTTCTGGGTGTAAAAATTCTGGGCCTGACTATCCGCCTCCTCCTCCTGCGGTATCCCACGACCACTGCTGCTAGGAACGGTATATTCATCTTGGCGCCTGAGCTTGTTTGTTGTTTGGTTGCACTTTTATGCTGCACGGGTCCACGTATCCTACTTCCTGCTGGCGTACGTGTTTCCAGATTAGCGTGTCTTTTTTGGCACACGCATTAGCCCCGTTCGATATCATGAATACGTGTTGTAGACACGCGTGTGGGCGTTCCGCACATTTGCCTTCTGTACTTCCCCCGTGACGCCCACATTTTCACACGTTGTTCCCCATTCCGCGTGTTACGCCCCCTGTTCCGCCTACTTTTGTTGTGTGCGCTGCGCTATGTGCGCTTTCGCTGTGCGCTTAGCGCATGCTGTTTGGAGACGTGTGCTCCAGCGTGCGCCACGCAGAATTTTAGCGCACATCCAGGGATTTACACGCGCACGGACTTCCATGAAACGCTGTGCGTGGGTTTCGCTGCGATTTTCGCACTTGCACTGCGATTCGCATGCTTGCGCAGAAAATTTCAGCGCACAATAATTCCATGAATCGGCCTGTTAATATTGAAGGCAATGAAGCCACATAACAATTACCATGGCGGGCTATTTGAAAGGTAGTATGGCCTAATTAGGACAGTTGTCACGTTACCCATTGTCTGTGTATTGGGCACGGCTGTGCCATGCGCCAAAACCGCTACATGTCTGATTTAAGAGTACAATGGCCATGTTGGACGGGTGTCACAATCGCCATAAACCATAAAAAATGTAACACCAAAATAATTGTACATATATTGAAATAGTTCTGCTTGTGTGCAGACCTATAAAGGTCTTGCATGCAGCAAGCGTTATTTCAAAATCAACTTTACAAGAATGAGCTTTTTGAAGTTTATAAAACTAGTTACATTGGAGATGATCTCCTGATACAGCATAAGTCACAAAAAACATCTCATGGTCGGTTTTTAGTTCGACTTTGGTACAGCGTAAGTAACAAATGCATTTTGATTCCAATTGTCTCCATTTCAATTTTGCATCACCTCCCCTTTTTCCCCTCTTTTTTTTTAAAATTATTTTTTTTTCATTTGTTACACGCCCAGACCCTGGGGTATCACGGCATGGTTACAGACAGCTTTGGAAGTGGGAATACATTGTACATAGGGATGAATGTATACATTATTTACAGTCAAAGAACACACTTTACTCAAAGGCTAAATAGGTTTTAAATTTTTCGGCAGATGGACACTGTGCTAATGTTGGTTAAATAACCAGGTTTTTAGCAGTTTTTTAAAGCCTGTGAAGGATGTCTCTGTTTTGATTTTGATGGGGAGGGATTTCCAGTGCCTAGGGGTGAGGACATAGAAGCTACTGCCCCACACTCTAGTGTTTTTGTATCAGGGGATCACTATGGGTTGATTGTCATTAGATCAGAGTAATCTTGTAGGTTCTTTTTTCTGGATTGCGTTGTTAAGGTAGATGGGTGCTTTTTTGGCAAGACATTTGTCTGTGATGCAGAATGTTTTAAAGATAATTCTAGCTGTGATATGTAGCCAGTGTGCATCTTTTCTAGTCTTTGAGATGTGATCGAATTTTTTTATTCCTAGTGCTGCTCTTAGGACTTTATTTTGCATGAGTTGCATCTTGCTGAGGTTGGTGTTGGTTGTGCCTAGTAGTAGTACATTGCAGTAATCCAACTTCAATAAAACCAATGCCCTGGCCAGTGTAAGGCAGTTAGTGGGTGTCAGGAATTGTCTGCTTAGTGAGATTAGTTAGATGTATAAGCTGTGGAGGACGAGAGGTTGTTGATGTGTTTGGTCATGGTGAGGTTGGCATCCAGGTATATGCCTAAAGTTTTTACTTGCTTGAGTATTGGGATCAGAGTTCCGGCAGAGACTAGTTAGTGCATCCAATTTTGGATGATGGCATATATTTTGTTTATGGTTAGTGTGCCCAGGTCATAATTGCCTGAGAGAGGTATGAGGATCGGGGTGTCATCTGCAAAATTGGTGTAGATGACACCCATATCGTCAAGTGCTGGGAAGAGTAACTTTGTGTAAGCATTGTAGAGTGTTGGAGAGGGGCAGGATCCTTGAGGTACTCCGATGGGGACTGGAATAGGATCAGCTACTTCTTTAGGTGCGTTCAGCTAAGAAGGATTTAACCCACATAGTGGCGTCTTTGGAGAAGTTAAAGTCATTAGCTAGTGAACCACACAGTTTATCGTGATCCACAAGGTCGAATGGTGCGGATAGGTCTAACACCATTAGTATACAAAGTTTCCCTGAATCTCTGATAGTGTCCATCTGGTTTTTAAGATCCAGAAGGGCTGTTTCCGTGCTATGGTTAGGTCTGAAGCCGGAGTGTCTGGTTCCAAGGAGTTGGTTTTGTTCGAGGTGGGCTTGGATTTGTGTATATGCAATTGTGTCAATAATTTTAAGTAGGAATGGGACCGTTGTTATGGGGAGATAGTTGGTAGGCAGTGTGGGGTCCAAGGTAGGTTTTTTTTTAGAAGTGGGGTGACCCAGGCTTCTTTGATGCTGGCTGGGACATTGTTCGTGTTGAATGAAGCATTGACGAAATTGGTGATAGTGGGGTTGAGGGTGGAGGCACATGCTTTGACTAGTTTGGCTGGGACATTCTCTCCTTTGCAGTTGGATGCTCTCATTAGCCCAATGAATCATAGGTCTGACTTGTCTGAAAATTGATGATTCTGTTGCAAATGCACTGCGAGTGGAACTTTTGGATCTTGACTGTCCAGGATGGCCAGGTGTTTTATTCTGACACGTAGTTATGATATGATATAATAGGATATGATATGGCATTTATAACGCTCCTATACACACGTGTTTCAAGGCGCGACGAGGCAAGGCAGGGGAAACAGAGGGAAGACATAGACAAGAATCCTACTAGGCCAGGTACCATTGAGATCGCGCAAGGGGAGGGGGCAGTGCAATACATAGGATAACAGTAAAATAAATAAAGGCAATAAATAGCAGTGCAGCCAGCTGGTGGCTAGTGCAAGGCTAAGTGCAAAAATTAGGTGTCAAGTGCTAGTAGTTGCCTGATTGTGCTGCCCACGTATAGCATCTTGCAGACACATGTTAATGCATAGACAACATATCTGGTGTGACAATTAATGAAATCCATGATTGTTATTTTTAGCCCATTGAGATCTGTGCAGTCCAAATACACATGCCTGCACATGGAGCATGTGCCGCACTTGTGAAACCCTTTGGCATACTTTAACCATTTGCTGCCTTGCAATTGCCTGGTAACGCCTGTGTCCAGAAATGAAGGGCTCAATTTGTCCCTGATGGTCTGTGCTTTTGCAAATACAAACTTGGGTTTGTCTGCCAGAAAATGACATATATCTTTGTCTAAGAGTAAAATGTTTTTTGACAAGTTTGTACTGAATGTGTGCATCTTGTGAATATTTACTTATAATGGCAATACTCCAGGCTGATTTCGTTGTTTTGGCACTAGGACGCAATGTAGTAGTTCTGTTTACTGATTTGTAGTTAAACACTGTCTTGCTAATAATATCTGGTGTATACCCCCTGTCAAGGAATCTTTTGGCCAAAAGATCACATTCAGAAGGAAAGTCTTTGTCGTTACTGGAATTTCGACAAGCTCCAAAAAATTCCCCACCCGGTATGTTGCGCATGGTTGATTTTCGATGACAGCCTGAGGCATGTAATGTTGAATTAACTTCAGTTGGCTTACGGAAAGTCTTCGTATTGATCTTGCCATCTAGTATATAAATGTTTAGATCTAGAAAATCAATATGGGTTGCGTCACAATGACCTGTAAGTATGATACCGAAAGCATTCGCATTGGTATATGCCACAAATCTCTCAAAACCCTCCAAAGTGCTATGCCATATTATCAGGATGTCATCTATTTAGCGCTTCCATTCGATAATGTTGCTTGGGAAAATCATTGTTGTTAAGAACGTGTGTCTCCTCAAATTGAGCCATGAACAAATTAGCAAGGGGTGGCGCATACTTGGCACCCATGGCCACCCCCTGGATCTGTGCATAGTAAACAGCATAGAACACAAAGACATTATTGTTGAGTGTAAGTCTCAGAAACCGTTTCAGCATTTCAATATGCATGCAGTGTGATGCTGAAACGTTGTGATACGTATCATCTACTGATCTTACCGCCAGCTCGTGATTAATGCTAGTGTAAAGCGCTGTTACGTCTAAAGTTGCCAAACAGTATCCCTCTTGCCAATGTATGTCTGATAGAAATTGTAAAACATGCATGCTGTCCCTAATGTAAGATGGCATCTTGAGTACATGTTCTTTGAATGCATTATCCAAATACTGAGAAATGCCCTCTATGGCCCAACCAACCCCACTCATTATGGGTCGAGCTTCGAGAAGATTTATGAAAGATTTGTGGATCTTTGGTAAAAAATACAGTGTGGGCATTGTTGGTTCTGTGATACTCAAAAACGTCTTCTCATCATCCGTAAGGTACCCTAAAGCGTACCACTCTTGAATCAGTGCCAAAAGATCCTGAATGATCTTCTTAGTTGGGTTAGAGTCTAAGGTTCTATAACAGTTTGGTGTAGCCAAATGTTTTTTTTATCCATGTCTATATAGTCATGTCTATTGAGAATGAAAACATTGCCCTCTTTGTCTGCCTCCTTAATGACCATGGTATTGTCTTCTGCTAATTTGTCCAATGATCTTTGCTCTTCGAAGTTCAAATTGGTTGTGCATCTCTTTTTCTTGGCAGTTTTCCTGTCCAAATACTGGTAAAAGTCCTGAGTTAATGCGAGATGGAATGTTTCAATAACATTTTCATTACCTAAATAGGGTGTAAATTTGGACTTAGATTTCAATTCATCCATACTAAGATGTCTATCTTGTACTCTGAGTTCTGAACAAATTGTCGCCTGATCTGGAGAGAGATTCTCCTTTAGAGACAATAGGACCCTGATGTCCTCAATATCTCTCATGTTGAGAGTACTCAAAGACTTAAGTAATGGTTTGAAAATGAAACACTGTACTTGGGTTGAAAGACATTTCTTTAATTTCAATTTTCTCACAAATTTAAATACATCAATTTGAAAATCAACAAAATTGGTTTTGGACCTTTATTCAGAACAATCTGTTCCGAATTAGTTAAAATTCTATTTGATGGATTCACTACTAGGTCACTATTGGTCATTTCCCTAGTTGTTTTCTGGTGTTGGATCTGGTCAGTATACCAATGGGTCCTGTGTCTTCGTCCGAGCTTCCGCTCCCCCCTCCCCTACTTTCCTGTTGTGGCTTTCAGTGTTGTTGTACTTTGTACCAAAGGGCTTTGGAATCTCACTTGCTTTATATTTCTCTGCGTGCCCTTTCTGTACCTGCGGATTTGGTCTCAACTAGTTTCCACATACTTTACCCTGCTAGTGGGGGCACCTCAGGAAGCTGCACCGATTCTCCAACTCCCACTAGCGACAAAAAAGGTCCTCCAGTGTTAACCAGATATATTTAGCATCATATGTTTTTTTATCTACATGTACTTCATATATATTTCTACTCTAGGTATACGCAGAGGCGTCGCGAGGCGGGGGGGCTAGATGGGCTGTAGCCTGGGTCTTTTGGGTGTAGCCCCAGATAGAAGCTCAGAGTCTACAACCACCACAACATTGGCAGGATGCATTATCCCCTCGCGGCCGCAGCCGCGATGGGAGATGTGCCCGCCATTAGGTCACATTGCTGTACCTGGCTGGCACTTCTGTCAGTCACTGTAACTTCCTCTGGTGACCTCTCGCGCGAGGGGTCACCAGAGGAAGTTACTGTGCCTTTGTTTCCCCCGGTACCCGAGGCAGGCGTCTTTAACCCTCGGCGAACCTGGGGGACTCCTCGACATATTTCGAGGTTTATAAAAGATGGCTTGAAAAGTGCACAGTTCAATCCATCTTTTAAAAAGCTTTGCCGACGGGCAAAGACGCCTCGGCTTTGTCTGTCTGGAAAGCTTTATAAAAGATGGATTGAATTGTGCACTTTTCAGCCATCTTTTATAAACATAGACATGTTTAACAAAGATGGCTTGGGAAGTACACAAACCATCAGGTACGCACACAAATATATAAATGCTATATATTTGAGTGCATACCTTACTATGGTTTATGTACTTTTCAAGCCATCTTGAAGTACACAAACCATAGTAAGGCACGCAAACAGATGTATAAATGTAAGCATTTATATATTTATGTGCGTACTATACTATGGTTTGTGTAGTATGTAAGCCATCTTTTATAAACCTAGAAATAGGTTACATATTCCTCTGTTTATGAAGGATGGCTTGCATACTACACAAACCATAGTAAGGTACGCATACAAATATATAAAACGTTTGCTGGCGTCCCCCTACAATGGTTTGTGTACGCCCATCCCACAAGCCATGCCCCCAAATGAGCCCCCCCCTTCGATTTCTTACCACACTGAAACCCCTGGGGTTTGGAATAAGTCTGAGGGCATCCTGAATAGTGACTTTCTGGGATTCATCATATTTTTGACGGCCGGCAATCACATTACAGGTAAGGAGACAGATCCCTCTGTCTTGTGGCCTCTCTTTGTTGGGTTCCAAGAGCTCTCCCCATGGGGTTTGACGCACCCGTTTTGTATTTTTGCCTTTCAGATAAAGTGTGCTGTGGATCTCCCTTCTCGTCGTTTGGCAGCATGATATATGTAGTTTAATCTCCTCCTCCATTTTGTGTGGTTATGCGGTAACTGTCCTGTAGAGGAATCTCTCTCAAATCCCTGGTGTGGAACCTGTCTAAACGCAGAAGCGAGTTCTTGTCTGAAGGTTTGACGATGTGGATATAACTAAAGTTTCTTCTGATGCAAAAAAACAATACGCACAGAAACAGCATACTCTCTTTGTGTGAGAACGTGGTAAATCAGGTGAGTGCGTGCTGGGTGTTTCAACAAGTATGGAACATGAGGAGTTCCATTTCACGTTCCCCCCATATACAAACGATATTGTCAGTAAGTGCTTGCCAGGTGCATAATGCATCATTAAAATAGGTTTTCCCATTATAACTATAACTAATCTCAGTTTGCTACATTCACATTCACCACACTTTGGTTATCTGTCCTCCCATCGACTGCCCATGGGCATTCTAATCCCTATGACCATTCCCACCCAGTCCCTGCCCCTACTCGCCCAAAACACCTCATGGGAACTCTGAGCTCGCTTTAATCAAGCCTTGCCATCAAACCTTTCACTCCAAGTGCCTGCCAGTGTTTTTTTACTTAAGTTAGTGGGCCTCATTAAAGGTCGGGCGGTCCGGAATTAACAGTGGCGGTAAACCCGCTACCACTGTTAATTCCGGACCGCCCGATCCCGAGTCCTGCAGACGGGAGGTGATGTTCCCGCCAGGTCTGACCGAATTCCGCCTCCGGAATTCCTGAGACACCAGGGTCGTAATGCCCTGGTATTTCCGGGAGTCATGGAGGCGGAATGGTAATACGAGTCCGGCGGTAACCAGGCGGTTTTACCGCCAGACTCGTAATGAGGCCCAATGACTTAATTGGAGTTATGATACCTATAATGGTGAAATTAAAATGTCTTAACCAGGTCTGGCTTCAGCCACACGATTTATAAGCACGAGGCGTGTCCTTCACCGAAGTCCCGTTAAAAACAAGCTTTGGCTTGTGTATATGTAGTAGGCATTTTCCAGGCACTGCTATTAAATGAGAAGTACTCAAACCATTTTGCAGCTGCTACCATCAGTGGCCAGTGAATACCACTAATGCAGTGCCTGTCAAGTGCCTTTCCAGTGGCTACACTAAAGCCCAAACTATTGGCATTGCCAATGCTTGTTTTTTGTGGATTCTTGGGAAAGTGAAAATGTTAGCATTTATTGAGACACTGAAAATGCTGCATTTATTTGGGGAACTGCTTTTTAAATGTGTTGCAAAAACTGGTTTGTTGATAAATGGAAAAGGTTACTTCTATGCATGGATGTGCACATCCAGAAAAAAGGAGTGTGCGCATTTGTTGGAAAAACTGAAACATGTGTGTATGTGCATGTTTGTGGAAAGAGTGTGGATTCAAATTATAATTCTTTCAGGAACATCGCAGAAATGTGAAATAGATCCTATTGCGTTCGCATTTGTACAGCACTTGTGTAAAATTTGTCACATATGAGGTTTGGACCTTGGGGTGCCAATTTAGGTGGCCTCCCCATGCCAGAAGACAGCAGTTCCTGCCTTCTACATTTTCTCCAAAACGTGATGCAAATATGACCCCTATTTCAAGAGACTGCAAAATTCCAGAAAATAATATACTTTGTTCCAGCATTTTGGAACAAGTTGAGCTTTTCATAAGCTCCGAAGCCTCATTATTTCGATCGAACAAGAGAGACAGTGATGATTTGGCGTAGACCTAGGTGAAAAGAATAGCTCTAAGAGCTACCGATTGAGATACTCTGGTACTGGAAATAGATAGAAATATCCTGACATTATTATTATTATTATTATTATTATTATTATGGTATTCATAGAGTACAGATCTGGCTTTGAGAGCGCTTTACAAGTCACAGGGGGAAGTATACTGTGAAGGACATAGAGATACAAAGGTGCATGGAGCTAATAACTGTGGTGGGGGCGAGGGGTAGCAATTTAGCGGCAAGGGATCTGCAAGCAACCAGTGGTGGAAGGAAACAGGGGAGCATATTGCCCAGTCTCAGGGTAGGTGTAAGGGTGGAGGGTATGTGGATCTAGGTGTTAGGGAGGAGCCATTCCTTGGAGAGGAGGGTATTGAATTCCTTCCTGCAATGTAGAATTGAAGGGGCGAGTCTCGTGTTCGCCGGGAGGAGGTTCCAGAGTCTGGGGGTTGTGGACAGAGAAGTCCTATCTTCTGGTTCTTTCCTTCCTGTACTGATGTAGCTCAAGTCTGCACATTGCCTTGAGGATTGTAGGCCTCCGGAGATGCTGAGCTTATCAGCAAGGTAGCTTGTGGACTTGAGGGCAATAACTTCATAGGAACACAATTTACTTGCTGTATAAGCACCTTACAAATGCACAATAAATAAATAGATGATGCAACAGGATTTGAAGGTGATGCATGCTTGCAGCAGGAACCAGTACAGTTAGTTGCGGCCAGGGTGATGTGACTTCTAGAAAAGCATTGCCACTATGCACAGCAGATCTTGATGTATTTGCTGGGATGAAGGGCATGATTTTCCACTGGAGGTAAAGTTGGTACCAAGCGTTTCTGTCTTCCTTGTTTTGTGCTTCTTGAAGGAGAGGTGTCTGTGGATGCAAAACCCAAGGGACTTGGTGCAGGTGCTCAGCTGGAGTGTGAAGCTCACAAGGTTCATAGAGGAGAGGCAGATCCTGATGTCAGGGTGTTCGGTGTTGTTGGTCAGCAGTATCAATTCAGTCTTAGAGGGGTTGAGCTTCAGGTAAACACTGGACATCCAGGACTGTAACAGTGTGAGGCAGGCCTTTAGCCTATGGATGTCTTCGATGGAGGATATCTTGAGATCAACATTTAGACAAATTGGTGGTGGTTAGCAAAGAGTGTCTTGTGGTCTACTGTGACGAACGATGCTGAGAGGTGGAGGAGAGTCAGGAGGCAAAGATGACCATCGGCGAGGATGTTAAGGGCATCGTCGATCATCTTGATGGTAGCTGTTTCTCTGCTGCCTCTGGGTCAGAAGCTGGATTGGTAGGAATAGAGGAGGCTGTTGGTGCGATGATCTTGAATACATCAGAGTAAGGTAGAATCAGAAGTTCACCTAAAGAGTAAGCACATTGTATATAAGGAAAATAATGTATTTTATTAATTTTCTGAATGGATTTTGACATTGTCCCTTGCGAAATGTGGCATAAAACCTTGTTGCAAATGAACTTGCTACGGAAGGTGGTGAAAGCACAGGTCCCAGAGATGCTGTTGTGACAAAATGACTTCTGCCCTGCAGGAGTAATAGAGTAAGTAGTGGCTGAAGCGCTTACTCAGTCCTCAAACTGCTACAAAAAAGTGATCCGAATCATAAAGGTAAAACAGGCACAGTGAAGAAATATACCTCCTTCGCCTTTTGTGGTAACGGGGGATGATGGAAGGCTATACTCTTAAGATGGGTGTGAATGTGATCAAGTAGCAACCCAAACATCAAAGTCTAACAGCCAATATTAAAGGGAATGTTCTAGAAAAATATATGTACTTTAATTTAAAAAATTTGCAAAAATAACTACATTGAAAAACACTACACAAAAGTCATCCCTGAGGAAAAAACACAGAACATGGAACGATGGGAAGATGCGTCGCTCCGGGTAATGAATCGGGGATGAATTGCAAGTAAAAACCACAATGTTTTTTAAAAGGATATGTTCTTGTGTGCAAAAGATGACCTAACCAGTGTCTAGTGCTAAAAGAAGGACCAAGGAGGCAGTTATCAATCAATAATATCTTCTGCGATTCTTGGCGGTTCAACAGCAATATTAACGGTACAAATTATGAGCATGCTTGAACAGATTTTAATAGAGCCTTGAAAAAGACTGTTTAGGTTTAAACACATGTGAGCTACAGCAGGTATGTAAACCATAAACTGATAAGCTTGCTACACAGAAACAAAAACGGTCTTCCACAGCATGGGACAACCCCTCAAAAGGACTAGAGGTAGCTTGTGCTTGTGGACAAGGGTATACACCAAACGCATGATCTAATTGCTGTGTGGCATAAGGCATAGCCACATAACTTGTAGTCACGCAGCATTCCCCTGTACATTTTGATCATTCCACTGTTACTATTTATTTACACAGCCTAGTACCAGGTGTACCTAAATCATTGCACTGCTCTTTTTTGAATGACCTTCATAAAAGTGATCTGTTTTTTCAGGAGGCCGAACAGAAGATTGTTGTAGTAAACCAGCCTTGACAGGATTAAAGTGTAGATTAAAGTGGCTCTGTGTCCTATGTTGACATATGGCGTAGGTCAGGTGGAACTGTCTGTGTCATCCAAGCCTAGATCCCAGAAAGATAGTTGAACGTTCGCGTCAGACTGGATAGCTTTTCGGCATCAAACGGAACCGTCATTTGGTGTTATCTATGTACTTATTGGACGCCATAGCCAAGTGGTTGAGGATATTAGTCAAAGGGGAGGAAAAAGACATGCATTTGCCCAGGTGATGGATATGGTCTCTATAGAGGGTAAATAGCTCATTGAGTTTGTTTCCTACTGCTTCTAAGTTGTACCATGTGATTTTGTCCTTGGCTGCTGATTTTGGGTACTTAGTTAGTCTTGGTGCTGGGACCTCTTTTGACTCGGGGATTGCCTTATGGAATTTCTGAATTGAACCTCAGGGCAGGATCCTCTGGTCGAAGGAGAAAATGTTGACAAAGGCCTCCAGCGTGAGAGGTTTTCAGTTATGTGGGACCATTTTGGTGTGATGATGAGTTTTCCATTCAAGTGATGCAAGGCACATAAATATACAAGGCACACACAATCTGCTCCCTCTCCCAAGGCTCACAACTTTGGTGTTCTCTTTGATGCTGACCTCTGACTGCAACAGTTCATCACTACCACCACGTTTGCTTCTAATGTTAGCCTTCTTTACATTTAGAAAACATGTACATTCTTACTGACCAACCTACCAAAACTCTAATCTCCCCCCCGACCCCCCACCACCCTTGTGCTCAGCAAACTCGATTACTGGTCAATTCTACGCCTTGGCATCCCTTTCTACAGACAAAGTCCTCTATTTACCTACCTGCACTCTATACAGCCTACCAAGAGTCTCCCCCACTTCAACCTACCAACACCATGCTGGATGGCTCTCCATGCCCAACTGCCCCCTTTTCAAGACTCTTCACCTAATCTACAAAGCTGTCGATAGTTTTGCTCCTCATTACTTTCCTGATTATGTCTTTGTCTACCCACCTTCTCGTTCCTCCAGCTCCTCCTCTGCACTTAACTTCCCTGTTCCATGTTCTCCCCCCGCCCACATGCTTCTGCTCTTTCTCCCTACTTACCTCACTCCACTGGAGTTTTCTTTTTAACACTAGCCAGGCCAACCAAGGGGTTGCAGATTTATATTCAGTAGTTTCAGCCACTCTGTAGAACCTGTGGTGCTTTCTTAAAATGCGGAGTACAAATTGTGGAATGTTTAAAGGTCTGGGGAGGCTTCGCGTCGTAATATAGTGATTATGGCTCCAGAAATAATAGGAAAGAATTTGAAGAACTCTGGATATTTTCCTTGGATTTATATGTTAGGTATGTGAATATGTATTTGTAAAGCAATGTGTTGTTATAGCCTGTTGCGGGTGAGTAGGTCTGAAGGTTGGCATCCCTCCGGAAGGGCAAGAGCCTATGCACTGAGTAGCAGCATACTGATCATTGGGATTGCATGTGTACCTTGAAGCAGATTTTGGGGCAGGACAGAATGGCAGGCTGCAGGAGCCCAGGGATATGAGGGACTGGTTTTGGGAGGAGCAAGTCTGGGACAATGGGTGTCATGCGCAGAGTGGATAGGGCCTGGTTGTCGTGTTTTCTAGTGTTGAAAGCAGCAATACTTATCTGCCAAAGCGTCTGCACTACTTTTTGATTTTTTTCCCCTCTGTTTAAATCAGCATGTTTCATTTATTTGGTTCCATTTTGGATTGCCAACTCTATACAACTAGCCCCGAAATGCTGGTGCCCTAAGATTACAGAGAAGAAACAATGCACAGCATTGGCTTCTGCAGCAGCCAATTGGTGCATGCGGTCCCAGAGTGGATATAAAAAGGCAACTGTTTTGTGTAATTTCTGAAATTGTTGGTGTTTTTGTGAAGTTGTGAAACTATTTTGGAATTAAGAAGCGTGCATCTTTTAACGAAAACGACCTATTGCTTGCCCCCAGTAATTCGTCGTATTGATGCTTCTTCGCTGCAATTCTGGCAGGAATAATATGGTGAAGTACATTTAGAGCAGAAATGTACAACGCTAGCCACCATCAAACGTATATGATCATGTCATATAGTGGACATCCACACATTCATTGTTATTTGCCTTATTTATCTTGTTTGTCCTCTGGGTTTGGATGAAAGGAAATGCATAATATTTCCAATTGCATTAGAAAAGTCCCTTTTTCTGACATGGCAGAAGAAGGCAAGAGAAGGAATCACTGATGCAGACCCAGGGACACACAGTGCCGTTAGGAAAGTGAGATTCTGTGTAACTCACAGGAATGTGGTTTCTACGGGTGCACAACAGGGAATCCACCAAGAAATGAGTCGACTCTGCATCTGCCTTTCCCTACCTAACCTGCACCCCCTAACAGTAACTCTCTGCACCCTCTCTCTCCATATCCTTCCCAATCTCTTAATATATAAAAGGGAAATGTGTGGATGTGTGTGTGTCTGTTCGAAATGTTCAGCATACTTCCAAACATGCTACAAACCTGAAATTTGGCACGTGGGTAGATTCCATGGTGTGGATACTGTAACAAGTATAAAATGTACCTTTTTCTAATGTATTTATTTTTAAGCGGTCTGTAATGCTTACCCCTGCCATATTACTCTTTGCACGCTTGTGCTGCCTTAGTTCTACGTTCTTTGTTCCTAAAGTTCAGCAGTTCATTGTTCCAAAACTTTCCGCACTATCAGCATTCTAGCTGACATTAGTGGTGCTCACTTTTGAAGTCATGTGGGTGACACAATACAGTGCTTTTTTAGTAATGCGGATGACAGGAAACAGTGCATGTCTCTTCAATAGTGTCCGCGATGACGTTGTCTGTCACATCGTGGCAAATCTCTCATGATAATTACAGAAACTTAATTTCCCACGGAAGTTGATGAATGTATGCCATCTCAACAGTGCAGAGCTTGCATGCTTCAGCCATACACGTACTGGTGCAGCACTTCAAGCTTACACGCTTCAGCCCTACACATACAGCACTTATGTTGAGGTTGTGCTGTCTCGGCTGCAGATCGGGACACCAATAAAATTGCTGCAAAATCTCAGTGCTCGAACTCAAAGTAGCTGGAACTAATTTACGGGATTCATGCTTTTCTCATGGTCGGCTTTATGTGGCTTGCTCCAGATTTGGACACAAAGACAATTTGTTCACACTAGCTCCTACAGGAAAGACTAGCAATATTGTCTACAAGGAAGCATTGGTTTAGTTAATTAAATAAACTTCAAACTAGGACTGAAGTAGGAAATACTGTGCGAAACATGGGTACACCTGCTAGTGTATGCATGTATTGAATTATAGAGGGGTAGATATCAAACTACAGGAATATACGCCTCAAGGAGTTAGACAGCGAGAACAAAGCTCGAGTTATCTATGATGTCAATTTCGATTGGGTAATAATAATGTCTGCATTTACTCTAAGGACGCGCCACAAAAGTTTTGATTGTATTCCAATGTGCAGGTTTATTATGTTTCGTTAGCCTTTCAAGGTGACACGTGTTTCGATTTATGCACCTTTTTCAAAGCCGGGCTAATATGTTTATATTAGTTCAAAATAAGGTAAGTCAATTTTCACAAACCAAGATTAATAAGGAATGTGCATTATGTCATTGGTGTAAAACAGACAATAGGGGTTGACAGTAGGGAGGATATGTTAGGGAGTGGAGAAAAAGAAAATTCATGTTTTAATGCTTCCATTGCATTCTTATTTCATTTCATAGTCCATACTAGCAAACATTTCCCTTTTTTTTATAAGCCTCTCATTCGTATTATCTTCAACCTATTATTTCTGCTGGTAATTTCCTTAATTTCTCATCTTAAACTCATGTAGTTACTCATGTCCCTCAGTGGCCTCATCTCACTAAAGTGGCTGTTTTCCTTAGTACACTCAAATAGCGTTATTATTATGCTCACCTTGCATTCATTTGTAGTTGGTTTCCCCTCTTAAAGAGTCTGATAACAGCCGATGGTCCTCGGATAATCCCTTCCTGAAATAATATATTCATTTAATTGTCGGAATTACACATGATTTGAGCTTACTATATTTATGATTTATATTGAGGCACCCATTTCATTTTATAAAAAAACCTGGGTGTCTCCCTCAGTCCTGTTTATCTTAACCTAGTGCATTAAAAGATTGTGCTTGCCCTATAGTGTGTGTTCATTAACATAAACAAAGTAACCCCTCAGCAGGTCATGATCGCATGTGCTTGAGACCATACCTGCTGTCATCGCAGTATGCGTTCTTATCTGTTCCCTTCCTGTCGTCACTCGTACTGGCAATTCGAGAAACTGACGCCATCTTCTAATGTTGTTGATCATTGCTATGGCAACCATACCGCAACGCTGCTTCTCAAATCATGCAGTGAAATCCTGCAGCCATGTTTTGGGAAAGATCACTACTACATATACTGCATGTGTTACTCACAGCCCAATGGCTTGTCTTATGTCATTTGCCCAGAGTCTATTTACCAACCCCTGTATGTTCACTCCAGTTTAAGTTCAGTTACAAGAACCTCATTCCGAATAAGGTCGAAATCTGATGGACATGTGAATTAGTCTAATTAGGTATATTATGCCACATCAGCTTTTTAGGTAATGTCATTTAAATAATACACCATGCATCTATCTCCCCTTAAACCTTTATGGATGTACCCTAATTAGTGATTTAAATGTTCTGTGTTGTTATGACTGCATTGCTTGCCCAGAGATATTTCCAATCTTAAAGATAGCCCCACCCTGCTCTTTTTTCAGATTCTAATATCTTCATCTATTATTTAAAAAACCATTTAGTAATGTAAGAAGTATTTAGTTAATTGGCTATTTCTTACCCATTTGTTTAGAAATAGTTATTTTATGCAGTAGGCTGATAGTGCCTATCAATTGGTCTTCAGGTATGTCGCCATAAAGGTCAGCCACTCCTTTTAAGAAACAAGGTCATCTCATAATCTGAATTAAACCTAAGCCCCTGACTGTGCATTAATGGATGTCGGTCACTCCTCTAAAGAAATGAGGCCATCTCATTATCTTGGTTCAAACCAAATTGTGTTGCCCTTAATTCACAAATTAATCTTGCCTCAGCTTACCTTAGCACCCTCTCTCTTCCGCCACCTCTCTTTCCCATTGGTATCTTTTTCAGACCAATGAATCTGATGTCTTTCTTATTACCCAGTTGATGGGCCATTTGCCAGTGGTGTGCCAGGGGGAATTTAGGATCCTGGCTACCAGTGGTTGCAATGTGTTCCCTTATTCTGTTTCTTAATTCCCTTATCGTACTTCCTATGTATATGCGGTCACATATATATATCGTTCCATATACAACAACTTTTGATTTGAAGTTAATGTTGTCCTCAATTATAATTAGTGTTCCTTTCCCATCTGTGAATATTTCAGTTTTTCCATGTGCATATCTGCACACAGTACGTACACCGCATTGTGAAAACCCTTCGTGGTTATAGCCATGTTCTTACAGTGTTTCCGGCAGCAATGTCAGAATCAAGCTATTCTTTTGTGTTTTAGCTTTCTTTAAAATCAAAGATGGTTTCTCCTCTAAATGATCTTGCTGGTGCATGTCCAACATTAATAGGTGGCAATGCTTCTTCAGTATCTTCTGTATCAAGTAATGGTTACTACAGTATCTCGTGACAAAGCTAGGCCGGAAGCTATATTCCTTGTTGACTTTTTTCCTCTGTTTCAATATTTCACTTCTTGGCAGAGCCTGTGCCTTCTCCTGCGCTTCCTTAATGATCATAAGAAGTTGATGTGAAGACCTGAGGCAGATGTTTGTTAAATTGGAAAGAATGTCTAAGAAGGAAATAGACAAATATTGGGAAATGGTGTCTTTGGAAAAACTATTTTAAAAATGAGCAAATACCTAGAGGTCTGCGGATTTGAATTTTCCCGGATTTCTCGAATGAGGAAGACAAAGATCTGGCTGAGCAATGGGAGACTAATTTGAATACAAGCTCCAAAACAATGCTTGGGTTATTGGTCGAGCATGCTACAAGGGAACATAGAAGGGCAGCAGAATCAATTAAAAATGGAAAGAAGGAAATATCTGAGATGAAAGTATTGGGAGCCACTAAGGAAAAAGAACTATCAGAAAATATATGAAGTACTTGAAGAATACCAGGATGAAATCAAACTAAGAAAAATCTGTAAATTCTATAGAGATGAACAAGATTACCATGAGGTTCATGTATACATTTTCCAGGATAAATTCAACCAGCAACCAAAATCAGTTTCAAAGAGTAGTACTCTGAATACCTCAACAGGAAGTTCAGATATCGAAACGGGAGAATGGGACAACAGAAGGTGGGGAAAGTCTTGCTACGATTGCCAAGAATAGGCAAGGATTTATAACTCAAATTAGAAGGTACAAATGTGGAAACAGGAATGTAATACTGAAACAAGTCCGTTTTCAACTAACGACGAGTCCAAGCATACCAGAAACACTGCAAGGAGGAGAAGAAGGAGGGGTAGATGACAAAGGAAACCAAGATGCCTTAGCAGATCTAAACAGAAGACTAACCAGGGCGAGTATAAAGAAGTGACCAGGAGAAACAGGTAAGTAACCTGGTAATGAATTTGTCAGAGAGGATTTTAACAAAGGAGGAAATGTGGGTACTAAACAGGGGTCTCTCTTTTGCACCATCTATGCAATGTAACCATATTGAGGTACAGATAGATCTTTTCAAATTCACACGAAAGCTTAAGTTGAGGAAGCTCTTTGTCACCCATATATCCCATACAGCGGAACACTTTGAACAAGTGGAAAAAAGTTCTTTGATGATTGGTGATATCGAGAGCACGTTTTTGGCCAGATCATTAAGGGAATCAGAGGATTTGGAGATAAAAAATGTCCTCCAAGAACTGCACACCAAACCAGACCACTTCGACAGGAAGCAACTGAAACCGAGGTCGAGATTTATCTCACAGTTGCCACCAGACAATGTGATCGACACCTTTCATAAGGCAGTAACTGAGGACTTTAATTGAATAGCTGTAAAACAAAAAAAGAAATGAAACTGAGATAAATGGAGAAAGAACTTATCAGAAAATGAATCCATGGCACTCTAAAAATTGACCCAAGATAAATCTATTGTAATTGAAGAAGCGGATGAAGGGGACAACATCATTGTGATGAATAGGAGGGACTATATTAAAATGGCAATAAATGACTTGGAAACCCCCGGGTGTTACAGAATTGTTTAATCTAACCAACGAAAGGAAGTAACGGAGGAGGTAGGTGAACTCATCAAGAAATGGCACAGACAGTGGCTAATAACAGATGTGGAGAGGTCGTACCCAACTACTACAGAAACAACCCTACCAACCATCTATTTCCTCCCCAAGATCCATAATAAATGTAACTTGATTCCGGAGGCCAGAACAATACTGAGCGGAATTGGGTGTGTGACGGAAGCAATATTTGGATAACATTTTACGCCCACTTGTGGCAAATTTGCCAGCATATCTGAAGGATACGACAAACGTATTACAGAATTTGACAGGACAAGTATGGGAACCGGATTACATATTGGCCACTTTAGATGTCAAAGCCCTATAAACCTCGATCTGACATGATTTGTCAATAGAGACTTTAGAATATGTATTCAAAGAGATCTCTGCTTCCTATTACCAACATGTGGTGGTGCTCAAGGAAATGTTACAAACTACTCTGTATCATAATAAGCTTGTCTTCAACGACATGTTTTACCAGCAAACAAAGAGGTTGCGATGGGCACAAAATACACCCGGCACTCACCAATCTATTTATGGGATGTTTTAAGGACCAAGTAGTTTACACATACCAGGCATTTCAGGACAAAATAGTGACTTGGTCGCGATATATAGACGATTTACTACTGATATGGAAGGGAACAAAGGAAGAATTGGAAGAATTTACATATATAATAAATCAGAATGATTTTGGAATCCTATTCACTGGAACAAACAGTAAGACAGAAATCAATTTTCTGGATCTGACAATCTTTGTAGCAGGGAATAGCCTTAAAACCTGTACATACAGAAAAGAAACAAAGGTGAATTCAACGCTCTTTGCAACCAGCTGTCATCATGGACCAACAAGTACGAATATCCCCACAGGGGAATACTTTAAAGCTCACAGAAACTGTGAAGAACAAACTGATTTCAAAAAAATAATATGATCTACTAACGGAGAGATTTGAACAAAGGGGCTACCCTAAGAAGATCATTAAGGAAGCGGAGGAGAAGGCACAGTCTGTGCCAAGAAGTGAAATGTTGAAACAGAGGGAAAAGGTCAACAAGGAATATAGCTACAAGACTAGCCTTGTCACGAGTTACTGTCGTAACCATTACTTGATACAGAAGACACTGACGAAGCATTGCCACCTATTAATGTTGGACACGCACCTGCGAGAACATTCAGGGGAGAAACCGTCTTTGATTTTCAAGAAAGCTAAAACACTAAAGAATAGCTTGGGTCCAACATTGCTGCTGGACACACTGTCAGAACATGGCTACAACCAAGAATAAAGGATTTTCACAAATGCGGTGTATGCACTATGTGCAGATATGCACGTAGAAATAATGAAAATTTCACAGATGTTAAAGGCACACTAATTCAAATTGAGGACAACATGAACTGCAAATCAAAATGTATTATATGTGGAATAATGTGTATATGTGACCAGATATACATAGGAAGTACGATAAGGGAATTAAGAACCAGAATAAGGGAACTCCTTGCAACCATTGGTAGACAGGATCCTAAATTCCCCCTGGCACACCACCGGCAAATGGCCCATAAAATGGATAATAAGAAAGACATTGGAATCATTGGTCTGTAGAAGATAACAAATGGAAAGAGAGGTGGCAATAGAGAGAGGGTGCTAAGGCATGCTGAGGCTAGATTACTTTGTGAATTAAGGGCAACATAATTTGGTTTCAACCAAGATACTGAGATGTCCTCATTTATTTATAGGAGTGACCGACATCCATTCATGCACAGTGAGGGGCTTAGGTTTAATTTAGATTATGAGATGACCTTGTTTCTTAAAAGGAGTGGCTGACCTTTATGGCAACATACCTGAAGACCAATTGATAGGCACTTTCAGCCTACTACATAAAATAACTATTTTTGTACAAATGGGTAAGAAATAGCTAATTAACCAAATAGTTCTTACATTACAATTTTTTTAAAAACAAAATAATAGATAAACGGATTAGAATCTGAAAGGAGCAGGGTGCGGCTATTTTTAAGATTGGAAATAGCTCTGGGCAAGCAATGCAGTCCTAACAACACAACTTTTAAATCACTAATTAGGGTACATCCATAAAGGTTTAAGGGGAGATAGATGCATGGTGTATTATTTAAATGACATTACCTAAAAAGCTGATGTGGCATAATTTACCTAATTAGACTAATTCACATGTCCATCAGATTTCGACCTTATTCGGAATGAGGTTCTTGTAACTGAACTTAAACTGGAGTGAACATACAGGGGTCGGTAAATAGACTCTGGGCAAATGACATAAGACAAGCCATTGGGCTGTGCGTAACACATGTGGTATATGTAGTAGTGATCTTTCCCAAAACATGGCTGCCGGATTTTCCTGCACGACGTGAGAAGCAGCGTTGCAGCATGGTGTCCATAGCAACGGTCAACAACATTAGACGATGGCGTTGGCTACTCGAATTGCCAGTATGAGTGCCGACCTGAGGGGACAGATAAGAACACGTACTGTGATGACAGCCTGTATGGTCTCTAGCGCAAGCGATCATGAGCCACTGAGGGGTTACTTTGTGTTAATGAATACACACTATAGTGCAAGCACATTATTATAATTCACTAGGTTAAGATAAACGGGACATAGGGAGACGCCCAGGTTTTTTCATATGATGAAACGGGTGCCTCAATATAAATCGTAAATGTAGTAAGCTCAAATCATGTGTAATTCCGACTATTAAATGAATATATTATTTCAGGAAGGGATTATCCCAGAACCATCAGTTGTTATCGAACTCATTAAGAGGGGAAACCAACTATAAATGAATGCGGGGTTAGCATAATAATAACACTATTTGAGTGTATTAAGGAAAGCTACCACTTTAGTGAGATGGGGCCACTGAGGGACACAACTAACTACGTGAATTTAAGATGAGAAATTAAGGCAATTACCAGCAGAAATAATAGGTTGAAAATAATATGAATGAGAGGCTTTTAATAAAAGGGGAACGTTTGCTAGTATGGACTATGAAATTAAATAAGAATGTAATGGAAGTATTTCTCTTTCTCCACTCCCTAACATATCCTCCCTACTACCAACCCCCATTATCTGTCTTGCACCAACGACCTAATGCACATTCCTTATTAAACTTGGTTTGTGAAAATGGACTTACCTTATTATTAACTAATATGAATATATTAGCCCGGTTTTGAAAAAGGCGCATAAGCTGAAACACGTGTTACCTTGAAGGGCTAACGAAACATAAACCTGCAAATTGGCATAAAATCAAACTTTTGTACGCGTCCTTATGCATAAATGCAGAAAATCTTCGTAAACAACAGAATGGGTTTTTCCGTTTCACTCGGGGAGAGCGACCAATAGGACCGAATGATTAATAATCAAGTTGCACGGGCATAGTCTGACTATTAAACCCCACATAATAATGTATGTTAATATGTGCTATGTAAAGCTCTTTGAATCAAAGACGCTATATAAATATCATATTATTATTATTATTATTATTATTATTATTATTATTATTATTATTATGTCACTCAGAATCCCAAGGTGAAATGCACCACATAGTTGAAAGCTACCCATCTACAATGTTATGTTGTATATGCCCATCGCATGCGTCCCTTTCTTTACCTCTACGCTATGGAGTACTGTACTCAACATGAAAGATATCAGGTTTCCTCTCCCCTTACCCCACAACAACCCAAAAAATAAAACCATCCTTGCAGAGATGTAGCTGTATCCCCACGTTGTGATGTCACACCTAGCAATATTCCATCTTCCTAATAATATGCATGTAATTGTACCCTATATTGCCTTGTTGTATAGCGCTCTTTTGTCTCACCGCTGGATTTGAGCTGTGTGAAACTCAGCAATTAAATACCCTTTTATTGCATGTGACATTTTCTGAGACAAACCATGGGCAAATTATTCTTAACGGTACAAGCACAATCCAAAATACGAATATAAAAGGGAGGCATACAGACAATTTCTTAACACAGAGTATTGCCAGAAACTGAGTGATGATCCCACTATGGAGTACATAAAAACTCTGAAACAAATCATCAGCTGCATGTCAAGCAGTGTTGAGGAAAACCTCAACATCTGATATCAAAAAATCGGACTCCTGGGATATTCTATTTGCTCCCAAAGGTCCTCAAACCAGGGAATGCTGGCGGCCTGATCATCTCTGGGGTCATTCATTAACTGAAGTTGTAACTGGATATATTGAATCCAACCTAAAATGTCTGACGATGGACACACAAAGCTTTGTACAGGGCACAACTAATGTCCTCATTAAGCTTCAAGAGGTAGAGTGTGTACCACCGAATGCACTCTTGGACTCATTGGATGTCTCTGTATGTTATTCCATCATTTCACATGAAGATGGAATAGCTTTATTACGGAGATTCCTGCAAAAAACAATACAAGGGCCATCACAGATCTAATTAAGTTTATGCTCATACACAATTATTGCTTCCACAGAAAACATTTCCTACAAATGACTGGAATGACCATGGACAGAAAAAGTGTGCCTAGTATGCAAACCTCACCAGGGCAGACATTGAGCAGCAGGTTGTACACCAACAATCCCAAAAATCACTATATACATGCAACACATGGATGACATTTTCTTAATTCGGACAGGAGGCGAAGTAATACTTGGATTCCATAAATCCCTAAATGGCTTCCACCACGGCATTAATTTCACCATGAAATAGTCTAAAAAGAGCGTTGATTCCTGAACACCAGCATTTCCCTTGAAAGGAATATCTACCTTGAAACAACTGTAAAAAGGAAACCAACCGACCGGAACAGATACCTGCACAGGAGAAGTTTCCATCCAACCCACACAAAGCAATCTATTATCTACAGCCAGGCCTTCTGATACCAACATATGTACTCCAACAGGAAAACCAGGGACAGCCAACGTGCCATGCTTCATCCATCCTTCTAGCAAAAGGATTATTCAGCCAGGCAAATTGATAGTGAATTTGATTGGGCACTAAAAATACCCAAAGGGTACTTGCTCTAATATAGTCTGAGAAATTACAGAATAAATAACCCTGGTTGTCACATATCATCCACCTACAATCACTATACAACAACGTATGCACATTTTCAAGGAAACCCCTTTAAGTGCACACAAGCAACTGAAAATCTTACATGGTCCCACACCACAGGTGCATTTCTACCAGACAAAGAAAAAATGAAATGGGGAACAAACGCACGCAATTTTAGGAGTTGCCAAACCTTCTAAAAACATCTGCACTGGATCTGCTGCAACAATACCACAGAAACGAACAGTACAGTTACAAGGAACACACAAGTACAAATTATCCAATTTTGTATACCTCAGCCAATGTAGGAAATGCCCACAAGGAAAGAAAGCAGCTGAGGCTCGCAACGTGAAAGAAAAAGCCTGCATAGATGCACAATCTTCAACCGCAAAACAGAAATGCCTGTTGACCACCACTTCACGCAGGATGGGCACAACCTTCTGGACCTTTCACTGATGTCACTGAAAGGTGGACTCTCAAATACCACACAAAGAAGGATATTAGAGCTCAAGTAGTTGAAGATGCTCAACTCAAATAATGGAACGCTGACCATAGTATGGGATTTACGACCCAACATTGGCAAATTCAGAGTCTGGGACTCTTATGTTATGTTAAAGGTTCTTATACCGCGCACTGTTGTCACCTGCATTGTTTCTTGGTGCTCTGGTGTATCTGGACTGAGCGTGAAAAAAGGGAAGGAGAGCTGTGATGTGCTATTGGCAGCTTCAGTTCCGTGTCTGCATTCACTGAGTGTAGGCATGCTTTTTGATTGGTAGCCGCCATATGGTGTTGGGCAAAACTATGGGTGGTTTGTATCGCTGTTGTGGTGGAAGCCGTGTCTAAAGTGCTAGAAGGCAATCTGCTGTTACCAGCTTTCTCGTACAACTATGGGACATAATGTTTCAGTACCCAGAATGGGCGAGGTAACAGGACACCAAAAACGGCAACCTTGACTGTCTAAGCTCAAATGGTTGGTACCCATCATCGAGCATTGGGCATACTGAGCTAATAGCAGACATTGCGCCATTGAAACAAGGGTAATGCCACTGTGTATGCAAGCCAATAAGCACTGTGCCACATTAGGCATGCTAGGATAAAATTGCACCATTTCCATTTTGGAACATTAATGTTTTGGTTACATCATATGCCCACTAAGTGTAAGGTAACACTGGTTGTCCCCCTGTTTGACCATAGCACAGCACTGGGGCTGAAAAACATGCACTTTTATCTGACATTTCTTACGTTTCAACACACTAGTGCAATGTGCCATTCTTAGGCAAATGGGGAATTGCAGTTACTACAGGTGATTGTATTCGTAGGGATGCCAGGGAGATGCATTTGGAAACCCTGGAGGCTGGTTGAAGCAATGGAATTCCAACCCTGTTGTAGCTTTGACTGATTTTAGTGCTGTGTATGGAAGGTGTAAAACAACACATCCTTTTTTTCAAATTGTGTATATTTGAATCTTGTTGTGACACAATGCTATCTGTGAGAGTGTGCATTGCCGAGCTTTGTTTTTTTTCCTATGTAAAATTATGGTTTTCTCTCTCAGAAAGTGGACTCTACTAAACAGACCCCACTTTCAAAATGCTCCAGACTGAAAAGTATAGTGGAGACAAGTATACTCTTCTGGTCCCGCTCTACTGACACCTCAGCAGCTGCAATTTGAATTGGCAACATGGCAGCTACAGAGTCACATGTGCCTTCCTAAAACAGCCTTCTGCTGTCAAAATGAATTCCAACAGCCATGGGCTGACTCTAAATGGGCTAGCACCTATATTCAAAATGCCTTTTAGTGCATCTCCTCATTGTCTGATGGCAGTTCTTTGGTTAACTACAAATCTAAGTTATATTTGTTACTAGCAGAAGTAGCCGTTCTCCAAACTGGTTCTGTAGACAGACATGATTACACTGATCATGTAGGTCGCTGTTTCGATTTGCTTATTGCTTGACCTGAAGCAAACTGCACTGAGACTTGGTGCGTGTGGCTGCCTGACATACCACAGAGCAGACGTTCGGGGGGACTGCAGGGAGGGCGAGAGTTGGTATGCTGCTGAATACCAGGACCTTCTGTGCTCTCTCTCTCTACCTGTTGCCTCATCCTGGTGTGATGCAGTTCGTTGCGGTGCAACTATCTTGGAAACCGTGCATCCTAGGACCTGGACCTCGAGTTTTGTTCCTCGTGGTGGGACCGGTCCTTCTGCAACCTTATTGATGTTTCACCAATTTCAGATAACCGTCTCATGTTTGAAGGTTCTGAACTCTGGGGAAAAGGAGAGGCGTGTCCAAATGTCATGTAGCTATTAATGTCCGGAGGGTCCTAACAGGTAACTTTGCAAAATGTGGTGCCGATTGGTAAAACAGTGTGGAATTATATAAGGAACAACGCTTGGCCAAGCCACAAACACATTTTGACTTTTGCTGAAATCCAGGGAATGGGGTGGGGTGTTTAAATGTCTTGTAGCCAATAATGTCCAGAGGGTCCTAACAGGCAACCGTGCACAATGTGGGGCCGATTGGTGAAACAGTGTGGAATTGTATAAGGAACAATGCTTCGCCACAGATCCATCCATAAACACACACATTTTGACTATATATAGTGCCATATGACGAAATACAGTTAAAATTGCCAAGATCCTATCTGTTTTCATTTGTATTATCCACTGTGATCTGCAGCTGTAGAGAAATGTGTGCATTGTTTCTGGCCCTGGGAGTATCACCAAAACCAGATGGTGGCTTGCCCAGGAAACTGTGGCTCTCTGCTGAGAAGCTTTGACACCTTCCCAAGAGAACAGGGCATACCTTCTCTAGGTGGTGGGTGGGGACCTTGGAGCTTCAACAGGGTATTTGCAACTTAATATGGAAGTCAGACCAGAGAAATCATTTCTGGAGTCTCCTTGATCTGAGGCAGGGGATAGTGGGAAGGACTGTGTAGCTGGGAAGGAGACCTGCACATTCAAGAAGGGCAAGCCACCCTAAATATGCTCAGGCCTAACTTCCTGCAGACAAGGAACTCTGCGGCCTGACATCACAAGGAATAACCCCTGTTACAGCAGCATGGATTGTACCCTTACAGAAGACTTTGAGCGGACTTGGAATGGGCCAATCAGCTGTGGCAAAGTGACTATATATTTAATTGAATCATGTTAGAGATACCTTTTGGGGAAGCGTATTTAAGAATCATCTTTGAATCGGCTTTGAGGACATCTTGAAGAATCATCTTGGGACTAATTTGGAGCATTTAGAAGAAAGTTCCACTGAGATCTTGTTGGGTAAAGGCTTCCCAAAGTTCACATCCATTGGATGAACACAAGGACCTCCAAGGAGGGTGCAGGCCTTATTCCTAACCAATTCTGGCAATCAATTGAAACAACCTACTAGAGGAAAGCATGCCTGCTTATGGTCACTGGTACCCAGGTCTCTGCCTTCTTAGTGGCAGCCCTGCAAATGCTTCTGGCACCCTGGCTGGCTGATAAGGGCAGAATACTAGCTCAGGAACTCAATGAAGGTCCCAACTAGCACCCAAAGAAGCTTTGACTCTCTCTGCAATTTTGAGCTTCTTCAAGCTGATGCAAGTCCTTCAAATGCCTTAGAGTCGTTGCAAAGACCCAACGGAGCTGCTATTGACACTCTCTCAAGTGCCCTCCAACTAAGTGACCAGAAAATTGCCACCTGATCCATGCTTCTTCGATTGATGAGATGTTGCCATTTTTTTTAACTGCACTGCTTTGTTGAATCCATTCGAGCCATCTCACTACTGAAGCTGAATCTTGGCTGTCCTCGCATCAAGACATCTATTGCCTTCGAGCTACGCTGACTCAACATTGTCTGCCTATCCCAAGTTTCTTCGAGACAAAAGCTATTTCACTTGTCGACCCTAATCGCTTTACCGTCGAGCCAGGTCACGAATCAGCGCAAAGAAAAGTGCCTAGAACCTGGCTCGAGGCTGTTGAGATCCTGAAAGAAGATAAAGTTATACATCACTGGCTCTTGTTCGATGGACCTTAGTCACATTTAAGACCCCCTTTTGTGCCTTACAAACATACTCTTGAACTTGTTTGATTTTTCTACAAGACTACCTGCAGACCTCTGCTTTTCAATGTGCAGAGTGCCAGTTTCTTCCAAAGTCTGCCTCGTACATCTATCTCAGTACAGGGGAGGGTTATTCGTGTTCTTCATAGTTAAGTCTCTTCTTGTGATGCACCATTGTTTTATTGAAGTGAAATACTTCTTTCTACTTCACTTCAACCAAATAACCTCATGGGGATGTAGATATACATATGTATATTAAAGGGCAGAGGGTATGGGTGGTGGGACCGGTGGGGGAACGGGTGCTAGGGTGAAAGAGGCGATAATGGGGGGAAACATCCCCATTAAAAAAAAACGAAAAAAAGCATTTTGTCGAAGTGAAAACACAGAACCATTCTTGTAGTTTAATAAACGTTTTATTTTTATATTTTTATGGAACATTGATTGGGCATTTCTTTTATTTTGGGACTTACCGTACTATTGTTGTTTGAATGTTTCCATTCTGGGTCACATCTTTCTGATGAGTATAGCTGCCCACAGCCTTTGCTACCTTAAAGGAGGAGTGTGGGATGTTTTCCATGCATGCCATGCCTGGTGCACCTTAATGACTGGGTGCACTGCTGTTCTAGTAGTAGTGTGGGGCTGAGCTTAGAAGCCCTGCTCACCCATGCACTCCTGCTGGGCACTAGTCATTTCGTCATAGTCATTTCCTCGCACTTCCGGATTTCTATACAATACCATCAATGTATTTTCGTACTTACCTGGATTAATTCCTAGACTTGTTGTGCTTAAGGTTTTGGACACATTGCACATGCCATGCACAACATTGGGTCAAAAGGCACTGCTGGATTTGAGCTGATTTCCAATTGGTGCAAGTATGTGCCCGTTTCTTTCCTCCATGTATTGGGGGCCATCTGAGGACTGATTTCCTTGCATACTTTTTCCTGCAGCCAATGGAGTTTAAAGGGAACATTCGCTCCTCCTTTTCTTTGCCTACAGATACGCCCAGCACTGTATTTTTGTGTTGCTCATTTTATCGTTTGACCACCATGTGAGGAAGAAGTCTATGGGCAGTTTATCATCGCAGCGTAATATTTTCAGTTGGTCTAATGAACGGTGTTAAAACGTGGCTTTTGTTTGATGCAAACATTGAACGCCCAATGCCCCCTTCAGCCCCCTAGACGTCTTGTCCGAGCAAACTTGTTCAATGTTTGGTTATCATTGGCTAGTTTTTAGGCGACGTAAAGCTTCATTGACCATTTAACATAAAACAGTGAGTTGCATTTAACCGCAACTATGTTGTGGCGTGTTGTATGTCCTACGCTTTCTAAATGAGGGTCATATATATTAAAAGTCTGATTCCGTGGGAGACCAGTAGATCTAGAAGTGTGCTCAGCAGGTATTTGTCTTGTGTTTGGCAAACTCCACGCGTTTTGGGCTTGGTCTGTGTAAATGACATGCGTTGGCTACCTTTATTTATTTAATGGGGAAGAGCCGATAATCACCATTTTCTTCTTGATGTCAATTACTATAAGAGCGGAAATAATTAAGAACCTTTTAACTCGCCTAATGCACAGTACTCATGGCCTCAAAATTATGCAGCCTGATCATCTGATAGATAACTACATATTACATGGATTAAGGGATATTTTCATTCATATGCTTGCTGTGACCCATATAGAAAACATTAAGCTAAGCGATGGCACCCAAGTCATAATTATTGTGTTTAAACCGCAATGACTCGAGATTATTCATTTTACTGGGCTAATGGCTTTCAAGCATTTCTTCAGCTGATTTTATTATCTCTATAATGCACGCGAAAGGAGTCGCTGGTTCTATTTAAGTACAAGCGCAATGGTGCACCGGACCACCCCATTCCCCTCTCGCTGCATGCACTCATAGCTTGACTTTAAAAGGACTTCACGTCTCCTCACCTATCTCTATGCATGCCATGCATATGGTGAAGGCTGTAAAACTGAAAAACTGTCAGTGCCCAGTAGCCTGATTTTAGTTCTGGCTATTAGATGGGGCTACCATTACCTGCCCAAAACACATCCCATTCGGATCTCTTTAGCTGGCTCTACCAAGCAGCAACATCAACCTGTGCTGTGTGCTGCATGTGGACTGACAGTGTTATTTCTAAGCAGTCTTGTCAGAGCTTCAGCCATTTGATTTATAAGCTTCACGTGTCCTCCCAACTGTCCCTTGTACTAAAGTCCTATTAAAACGAATCATTGTCAAAGTCAACCGTTTTTGCTTATATATAGATATTAGATAAGCATGTACCATCATGTGCCAAGGTAATCGCACAATTTCCCAGCTGTTGCCATCTAATGGCCAGGTCATACCATTATGGCAGTGCCTGGTGTAAGAGACTCATGGTGGCAACAGTAAAGACACACACAAGTGATCACAGTTCAAGGGTGTTTATTAAATTGTATGAATGGGTGAGAAAAACGCCTCATCTAAAACGAAATCTATCTAAGATGGGAGCAAGCTACGACCTTCAAATAATAATAAGGCAGTCCTAGTGGCGTCTTGTCAAATAAAAAGGGCCTATACTAAAAAAAAAACTGTTGCCAATCCTTACAGCTAAGTTGCAAAGTAGTGTAGGATAATGTTCACCAGAAAAGAAGACGTGTTGACAAAATGATTAGTCAGGATGGTATAGCTTGGGTCTCCCTTCCCCACGGTTTTAGCATGGGACAAGGTGGGAATTCTGAGCACAGTGTATAACTGGGCTTCTCCAGCATGAGGTTACAGTTTTTCTCAGCGATATCAGGACCTTCAGTGGTCAAGTCTCTTTCATGCAAAGTCTCTTGCCTCTGAAAGCCTGATGTGTCAACAATAATAAAATGAAAGTTCCCTTGCGTAATCTTTTACGTTGGGTAATGACTCGACACCCCTGGATTCCCCTCAACTGGGCACCGATCCTTCTTGAATGTTAGCCTCTCTCCATCGGGTTCACTACAGCCTTTTACTCAAAATATTTTTTTCTGTAGTTTTCAGAAGTCTCGATGTCTTTTTAAACAACCTTTCACTGTGGACATCCCTCAGCCGGGTTCACTCTTGTCAACACAATGTTCACGGTGTTATTATGCTTTACCCCAACTTGCAGGCATCCCTCAACCCGGTTCACATTTGCCAGATACACACTTCACTTTGCTTTAACACAAATGCAGGATTCACTTCTCTTAGCTTCCCTCTCGGCTACGGGTCAAAGACTTTCGACTGCACACAGGCTTTTCACTCGACCCTTGTATGACCACGTTGACCTCTTACGTCAGGCTCTCCTAGGCCTTCTGGCATCGGTAGTTTCAACAAAAGGGGACCAACCAGAGTCTTTCAATTGAGCACTCACGTGGCACCGGAGCACTCTGCAACTGGTCTTTCCCTGGGCTTTAAAAGTTCAGTAACACACAGGTTCTTTGTTCATATCAGGTTGCCTTTTGCAATCTTCACTCAACACAGTTGGGTTTACTATCGGTTCTCCCTCTGACTCACTGGCTGTGATGAACCGCTTGATGTTTTCTTGTCTCTGGAGTCAAGGACGGTACCATGGAAGTAAGCGCCTCTCCCTGCCTTGGTTATCAGTGTGGGAGTGCCTCGTGCACCGTTGAAATCTGTTACACCACACACTAGCTGTAGTTCCCGGTTTTATATTCCCTTCCACAGAGGCTTCGCAGGTCTGGGTTGAAAGTGCAAGGGCCCTTACATCCTTGTCCTTTTGGTTCTCGATGCCTTTCTCCTCCTTTTGAACTGCCGTCCTGGTATAGCTGCTTCCTCGTGCGTTTTACCTTGCTCAATGTGTGCTCTCGTGCTCCGCCTGTTATCCCTGTGGGGAAGGGAACGGGCCATCAGGCATGCACAGATATTGTCAATTGCCTGACTCTGCCTGACCCCCATGGTAAACCGCTCTGGTGTTAGTCCATTGTCTTTTACAGTGTAGGAAAGTTTTCGTGTCGGAAAGCGGGGGGGGGGTGTTAGAGCTTCTAAATATCCTAGGGTACGGCGTCTCACTCGTTGGTATCCCACCTCCACTCCTCAAAAAAAAACATCCAGGTGATCCTTCCCCACTGGTCCACCCCCAGAAACTGGATCAAATAGCGATGGCCATGTCCTGGCCCACCTGGATGACAGATCTCTGGGGATTAGCGGGTGAGACACCTTCAGGTTTCTCAAACTGGCATGTGTCTATCCCATGCCTTCACCAATGCCAAAACTTTTGGCTCTGCCAATGCTGGTTTAGCTTAGCTTCCTTATACTTAGCTCCTCCTCTCCTCATATGGTTCTATCGGACATCATAGAAACATGTTCATTGAGGCACCCTGCAAGCTCATTAATCATTGAGTAATTCACCTTTTTGAAAATGTGCCACCCTTGTTCGTAATGGCAGCAGCAACAGCAAGTATTCAGTAGTCACGATCTTTGAGCTTACCATTGGATTATCCAGAGCAGACCTCAGACCTGCATGAATGACTGGCTATTAAGTTAAAATGTTCAGTGAAAGTGCAGTCAACTGCACCTACTCACCTTTGTTTGCTAACGCTGCTGCTTTCTGAGCCTGGAGTCAGAGGAAGAGGAGGAAGAGGATGAACACGCTAGTAAAAACACCTTCCAGCGCAGAGCGCCGCAGTACTTCTGCGGCGAAAGTACAGTCATTAAAAGTTCCATAAGCTGCAGTCTGCAGCAAGTCAGTGAGTAGGGTGCTCGGTAGACCAGGATCTTACTCTACCTTTCAGAGGTGAGACTATTTTGACTGTACCTTTGTGTGCCTTTCACTCATCTCTTATGGGTTCCTGTGACAGCCGTACCTGCTAAGTAGTAAACTAGCTCTGACAGGACATTGGCAGTATGTTTGATCTGTCTCTCGCTTCTTGACTCCTGCTTAGCCTGTGGCCTTGTAACTGTTATTAACCTCCCCTCTATGAAATTAAGGGGACACCACAGCTCCTATTGTTACCCATCGGGATGCAGGGCAAAGGAAGAATCTCAAAACAAGGATAATAATGATCTCTTCAACTCAGGCTCAAATTACCCCTGTTTTACCAGTTAGCGGTTATGCCGATATGGCGAAGGCACCAACAAATGTAGATTCCAGAATTACAACATTTTTTCATATATAAAGCATTATTGCCAACAACGTTCTACCCTTTGCCTCTGCATACTGATGAGGGCTCTTTGGCTGAGCCTGTGCCTTCAGAGCGAACCTGGCAATAACTAGGCAAGGAGAAAAAATATCTCAGATGGTCTTAATCCTCCACCCTCGTCTAACACTGAGATGTTGATAGCGGTAGTAATTCCAGATGCATAATTACTCTGAAATCAATCGTACTGTCCTAAATTCTTCATCACAGGAAAAGGTGTATAATAACAATTAGATTAACACACACATCCAGTCCACGGGTGGGAGAGGGGGCGCGTGGATTCAGTTGCCTCCCAAAATTAGATTTCCTTTTTTTCCTTTTCCTTTTCCCACCCCTCAACAATCCCCTTATTTTCTTCGCAATTAATCGACAGCTCAATACAACAATCCTCATTAGGTCAGTCACCATTGGTGATGCTTGATTGTGTTCTCAATTCATTAGTACAATTTATACGAGAACCTAAAAGATTGTCAGTCTGAATAGAAAACCTTGCTTCATACTGGGAGCACTAAGGTATTCATTGAAAGCTTTATTTTTGGAGAGAATAGATCTGCAGGGACTACTCCAGCACACTACTCTCATTCCCATGTCGAGTCTGAGGTGCCTTTTCCTGATCATATCGTCACAGAGAAAGTGCAACTGCTGCTCTCCACTCTGATAACCTTACAGGACGACATCCAAGTAAAAAAAAAAAAACAGCAGCTATTTGCGGCCATCTCTATAATTGATCTTGAACATGCAAATTCTCCATCACAGAATTTGGTGACAGAAAACTATTCTATATTTTACCAAAGAAAAAGGAGACAAGGGAAAGCCAGCCAAAGTGAAGCCTCAGGAGAAGAAAACTAAGGATCGATAAGGTAACAAAAATAACTACTACTGGAGTCCCGAAAGTTTCTACGTAACTTGGCGGGGTTTGCAACTTCTCCTGTGGATGTGGATGTTGTGACCACCGTACTGAAGGAGGAAGCACAGAAATGTAAGAGGAAACAACCCAACAAAGGGACCAGAAGGACAGTGAATAATCCACAAGAGCAGCACCTGGACTGGGAGCCTTGTGAAGTAGATCATTTAAACAACATTGATATGATAAGATATGATAGGTTATTTATAACGCTCGGACCTGGGGATCGAACCTGTGTTGCTCTGTATCGTCTTGTTGCCTCTGAGCCATCCTCCCGTTACACAATTTAATGAAGAAATGGCCCAGCGCATGAATATGTTGACATATTCTAATGATGACCATCAGTCCTGATTCTGTCATAAAACAAATGGATTAAAGACAAGATCGCTACGATAATTATGTTAATAAAGGATATGAAGTTGGCTTTTTGCACACTTGATGAAAAATGCACAAAAGCATGCATTTTAAGAAGTCCTGAGATTACCTGTACAGAATTATCATCCTCAGGCTTGGACTAAGTTCTGTGACACACGTCCTGCTCGAAAGAGTAGTGCAGCAGAAGACAAATTCACTCTTAATCTGTCTCTCACTATTCAAACTGGTCCCCAGTTTAAGATCACTTACTTCGAGTGACATAGATCAAATGGAATTCTTAAAAGATTATGCTTGTGACACTGTATGTCTTGCACATGAGATGAAGACTGGTCCTTGAAACTTTATAATCAGCAGTGCCATTCCTTCTCAGCTGGGGTTATGATCTTTGTGAAATGCCAAAACCATGACTAAGATAGGAGGGCAGTAGATAAGAGAAGTCTTGGTAGGAAAATTGAGTTGGATGAAAAAGTAAGTTGCCTTTGTGATTTTGCTCATTCAGAGGAAAGACAGGTGTTTTATTTAAATTCTAGTGAGTTAAGTAGGGCTGTGGATTCAAATGATTGTGTCTGGCTAGCAATGGTTTTGCAGCGAGGTCCTTCTAAAAGTGATTCAGTTCCTCATCATCCTTAAAACAAAAAATATTCGTATTTTGTCTTTGAATACATGTAGGCATGCACATTTATTTAAGACAGTTTCATTAAGTTTAGACAAATACGTTATTTTCTTATTGCAGGAGACTTGGCTGATGGAAATTCCCCTTCTAGATGGTTTCACCATAACGCTCAACCCAGCACTTAAGGGCCCAAAGGTTTGCCCGTTTGGAGGGCTTGTAATTGGGGTTAGGAATTAATGGTCTTGACATCTCTCTGGAAGGCTGGTCGGATAATACGCCCTACATTCAAGCAGCAGAACCTATATGGGATACTGTGATTTATGGGATGAATTGTACACATTTGATTAATGTTTATTGGAATCCCTTGAATACTCTGAAGATCAGTTTATGGATCAGCATCCTTAGTAATACATAAGTGGTTATCAATAAGTGGCTCCAACAGCATCTCAGTTGCTGGTGATCTGAATTGTTTTTGTGGTGACATAGAGGAGGACTTTCCCTCCCCCTCAAGAGATCTAATACATTGTGTAACAGTCTAGTGTTAAGGAGAATTATCTTCTAAGGCTAATTTCCCTTACCTATAGAGTCCCCCAGCAGCTTTGCTGGATTTGAAGGGTTTCTTTTTTTTCTCCTGCCAAGAGTGAGACTCTTTTTCCCACTCTTAGACATATTGCTGATGTGTGTTTTAGGCTATTTTTGTGCTTATGGTCGATGGGGGTTTTCTCACCCTCATAGGTATCATCTCTTTACATGTGTGTTACACAGCACCCTCAGTGCAGTAACACAGGGGTGTCATAGTGACCCCCAAACAGAGACTCCATACCCTGGGACTGACTACTGTCTCCCAGGGCATGTCAAGTCCCCATTGACTTTACTAGTCAATAGTTATGAACAAAACCAGTACAAACCATCTTACTATGGAAGTACTGGAAAGGGTTAATAGTTTTTCCCTGGTGTTCATTTTCGAGAGGGTACCGTCCAGTCCCTCTCTCCAAAGTTTCTGGCTGGTGGCAGTGGTTACTACCATAAATATTCGACCGCGAATATTTTCCTATGGGATTTTCCCATTGTTCGAGGCTACCACTTTTACTGACAGCCTCTAACATACCGCCAGTTTATTTTAATATTAACTTTACTCCGGTAGGTTTCCATTGCCAGAACTTTGTTAATATTTCTTTCTCGTGTCGTTCTCTGAAATCCTAACCCAGGTTGGGGATCCTTTGTTTGTCCTTTTGGCGGGTTTCTGCACAGAAGCCCTCCTTTTGGCACCACTGAGTTTCTGGGGTAGACAGGATGTGTGGGAGGGGGAATAGGCACCCTGGACAGGGTTACCTAGGCAACCGAAGTCGCACTCTGTCCTGATAGGCTGAGGGGTTATCCCGCCAGGATAGCCACCCCACTGTGTGAGTGACAGCTAGGCTGTATGAATGGGGGGTTTTCTGCATAAAAGCAGGGACCTGAGGACTGGAGAACAAGATGTTGCCATTGGAACTAAGAAATCCAAAGAGGAGAGAAGCTGAAGACATCTGCAATGACTGAACCACCGGTGAAGCCTTGCTGCAGATCCTCCCCACTTTTCTCCAGCGACTCGAGAAGATCTTCACCTGCAAGAGTCTTCTTCCCTTGAGCTGGTGGGGCCAACAAGTTCGCCAATCGCCTTCTAGGACATGCCTTGGTCGAATGGCCAGTGCCAAGCACTAGGAGACCAGATAGCCAGGCACCCGTCCACCACGACCGCGATTTAAAGGAGCATACCTTTTGTTTTGTTTTGGCAGCACCGCGGCTGGCTTCATCCCTGGGCAGTGTACTAACTCGTACCTTCCTCCACGATGAGAGCCTCTCTTCCTCTGCTGGATCTTCTGAACTGCAGGATCTGCCAGGAACTACCGCCACCGCAGGAGCCTCTTTCACTTTCAAGGTACATTGTTCCGCCAGGCCTCCCGTTTCGTTGGGTACTGCTAAAGGTGTTTTAAATCCTTTACTTACCTTCTGGGTTGGCTGCCTCTTTCGTTTAACATTATCTTGTTACATTCTGCAACCGCCTTTTCGAATCGTTAACAAAGACTTGACTGCAGATACTAGAACCGTTTGATCCTCGGCACTTGATTTGTACCACTGACTCTGGCTCAGGCCTATTGACTCTGGCTAAATCTGTTACAACTCCCTTCTCTAGATTGCTCTTCATCAAGAAATGTGTTGGTGCACCTAAACTCTTATAACCAACCCTCCTTCCCTTTTTAAATATTGCTGAAGTGCCATTTTGCTCTGTTTTCACCTAAGTATTGCTTATGCTAAAGTACTGCCTTGCCTAACCTGTTCACAATCCAATTGGGAAGTGTTGCTGCTGTGTTTAGGAGTCTAACCCTGTCTGACTTGTCCTTTCCCTCCCTCTGAAGAAATAAATTGTTAGAGTGCCATTTCTGCTTGGTTTACACTGTGCTGTTTTGCTCAGTTTTCACTCTTGCACAAACTTGTCTACAACTTAAATAGGGAGTTGTGTATACTTTTCCTGACTGTTTTAACTTGCTTTTATAAGAGTGTGTAAAATAAATATATATATTCTTTTTGATACAAAGGTTTGGTCAGTGTTTCCTTGTTCCATAGTACTGTAGTCTTACTGTGTAAACCCTGAATACTGCTCATCTCCCTCTTGAGATAAGTCTGACTGCTTAGCCACAGCTACCAACAAAACATTTTTTGGTACAGACTGATACCAAAGGGGATATATTGCATATACCTGTAGTCTTAATCTTCTGTAGTGCTCCCTAAGGGAACTGCATAGGATTCTGCCTAACACCTGGCTAGAGTTCATGAACATTTGGGGCTTCTATAAGTTAAATAGTAACGTTCAAGGAGCTATTCCTTCTCATTTTGCAAGGTGGCAAGATACACCAAAGTCAGTTTTAGATTACATGTTCACGACTGAAGGTATTTATGATAAATGTAATTCATATAGAAGTCCTTAAGGTTTACAAGAGTGACCACCTACCTTTTGTTGGCTGAATGGAGCGTTGATCTTAAGATTGCTCCTACTAAGGCCATTCAACGACTCCCTTAGTAGAAATAAATGGTTGAGCAAATCAATTAAGGTGGAATGTTCCCTTAGCAAGAGCCTTTAACTCACACCGACACCCCCTTGTCAGCAATTGGTCTCTGGAAGAATTCCACAAGGCATTTTCACCAGAGAACTTTCAGTTTTATTTGTAATTGCAAAGTTTAAATTAAGATAAAAAAAATTGGGTTAAATGCTATAAAAATCAGGCGTTGCAGAAGGACTCAGAGTCTATGCTTCATTGTTTGTCTTCCAACAATACTGTAACCTTTTGGAAATTGTTGAATAGCTCTAATTTGTCCCAAGCTTATACTAAACCGATCCCAGAAGATGCGTGGGTATGCGCTGTGATGAGATCTATGCTGTGCCGAATTCATAATTAGCCTTTTCCAGGTCTGACTGAATCATATTGAGCTCTGGGCTGTGACTTCAATGACATCCATAGATTAATTAAAAATAGTAAACCGTCTCGAGCCCCCGGCCTGGGCTGCCTTTCTAATGTTAGATGAGTAGTCATCTGGGAATGTGATTGAGTATTCTGAAAGCGTTATTTGATCAGAAACCTTCATCTTGCTTCACTCTTCGCACATCATATATAACAGATTTTCACAAAAGATGAAAGGACATTACCTAAAAACAACCTCACTATAGCCCTACTAGACGTTGCTAGTAGAAGGAATTTGGCCATATTATGAAGACATCTTGAATATTGGGCTACTGTTGAGAAAGTGCTCAATTAGTTTCATTCAGGTGTTTAGAAGCATCTGGGAACCTGTTGAATGGTCTAATACTGTAATCCTGTCCTTGCTTCAAAGTTGGTCACTTCTAAAAAAGCAACCTATCTTCGTGGCTTTTTTAGACCTTACCATGACATCCGACCGTGTCAACAGATACCTTCTTTGGACCAAACTTCATAATTCGGTTTGTCAAAGTATGCTCCTAAATATCTTGTGTTACTTACACAATGCCACTAAAGTCCACATCCAACTGAACGCTGAGGGCACTTTATTTAAACCAATTTCTAATTACAATGGCAAGCATGTGTCTTGGCACTGTTCCTCTTTAATATGTCTATATATGTCATTGGACAGAGCTTACGACAGGCAAGAGTCTTTACGCCAAAACTGAGAAATATGCTTGTCAGTTTGCTGTACTATGTGGATGATCTAGTCCTCCTTGATTACACCCCAGTTGATCTTCAACACCAACTCAAAGCTCTTGATGAACGTGTAACCAATTACGCCCTACAAATCTATCTGGCCAAAACCAGGATACTAATGTTTACCAAGAACTATAGAAGCAACCGTAAATTCACTTGAAGCCTGTATAACTCCTCGCTTGAAGTTGCTGAGCCTTTTATTTATCTTGGGTGTTCAATCTTTGCAAAAAACAATACTATGGCACATTACTCGAGGCTCCAAGATAAGTGTCTAACCCTTGCTAGTCAAGCGAAGAGAATTGATACGTGTTACGGACACTTCTCATTAATGCCGGTTCTGAAATTCTTAAAATCGATGGTTGTTCCCATTCTCACATATGGAGGGGAGGACGTGATGGGACATAGAACTAGGGATATTTGGGATAAACATGAGGGTGCATTTTGGAGGTGCATGCTTAATGTGCCCAATTGTGTTCCAACTATTACCATGAGATACGAATTGGGCTTGGGATCACTCATGGCAATGGTAAACTGGAGCTGTCTTTCCTTACATAGGAAGATACTTAAACCTCCTGGGCCTTTATTATTTCAGTGTTATAACATCTGCAATGTCTAATCCTTACAACAGACATCCAATTAATTAGACCTCCTATGGTGAGTCACTGTTGGAATCTGTAAATTTGACCTCAGAAGCTTGTGTCGTACATCCTTCCAAAGTAAAAAAAAAAAAACTTTGGACTGTGGACTGGATCACAATGGGGAAGATATAAAGACATACAAACTATACTTGTATGTAAGTGGACAGAGAAAGCATTAAACACTGCCACCTTACTTTAAAAAGTTCCCTGACATGAAGTATAGGTCATTGTATAAAAGTTTTCAGGCTTAATCTGCTCGCCACAAATGAAATTCTGGGGGCATGTAACAAGATTGCAAGAGCACAGAGGCTATGTAGATTCTTTAATGATATGTGGCTGGTCAGAAGAAGAACACAGATTCTGATTTTCCTTCTCAATGCTGGTATTTATTAAATGAAAGGTGGAAACTCATATCATTCCCTATGCTAAGTGTGTTCCCTACCTAACAAAACAAACTAATGTGCTTGTCAGTAGTCGGTGAGAGTCCAAATCAAGATCAGTCCACTGTCCAAACTAACCTATCCTAACCGTACCACTATTAGAGCAAGAAAAGCACAGAAGGACTCCTTTCTCGTGTGAAATGGTTCTTCACCAAGTTCAGTTCAATAAAGTACCCTTGGGTAGTTCTTGGTAACTATTTTATCAAATCACACAGTTCTGATAACAGTTCCTTCAAGGTTTCAACCGCCTTTCACTCGATTACTTCTTGGTCTCTTCTTGTTTTATTCTAGGTGTTTGTCCCTCTTATTTCATGGGACAAGTTTATTCCTTTCCCTTCATTCAGATTTAAGATTTTCCCTTTATTCAATGTCCACCCTTTATCTTGACTAGGACGTTTTTGAGGGTTCCAGTAATGATTCTCACTCTCTTCATTTATTCTTCACACTTTATCTCGACTGGGACGAGTATGAGCATTCCAGTAATGATTTTCACCCTAATTTATTCTTGATACCTTATCTTGACTGGGACGAGTATGAACGTTACAATAATGATTCTCACTCTCTTTATTTACTCTTGATGCTTTATCTCGACTGTGTTGAGTATGGTCGTTCTAGTAATGATTTTCACCCTCTTCATGTATTCTTGATACCTTATCTCAACTCGGACGTGTATGAGCATTCATTGAATTAATGATTCTCGCCCTCTTCATTTACTCTTTATACTTTGCCCTGACTGTGATGAGTATTCCAGTAATGATCTTCGGTCTCCATCCCGGGTATCCCACTTTCCCTGTTACCTGGATTGTTCAAGGAGAACATCACCAGGGTTCCTAACAGACTGGGACCCTTTCCTTTGCGTGTTAGGTTAGCTTCTTGTTTCTTCTGTAGTGTCACATACGGTTTCTCCGTTCTTTCTTCCGTCAGTTCTCTTGTGATATCCCAGTGGAAGTGGTATCAGGGTTCTTCACAGACCTCCTGATCCACCACGACTTGCTTGCAGTCCCGTCACCACTTACCTCTCACTCAGACTGCCTTGTGTCCACCTTAGTTTCTGGTGTCTCCTCTCCTCTCCAACGGGGCATGTCAGACACTGCACTTGGGCTTCTCTCTAGCCTCGGACACTGCGTGCCCAAGTTTCCTTCAGCATACCTCTGCCAGCTGATTCGAAACTCACGGGTTCTAGCTCTCACAATATCTCTGCTTCTAAGTTTTATGATACTGCTGTGGGACCTCCCCGGTTTAATGTCAAAGTCCTTCTTCTCTGCTTGATTCGTACTCTGTATTCTCTCAGTGGTTTTCTTCATCTCAGTGCCATATACGTTTTCCTTCATAGGTATAATTGGAGTGTTTGGAAGACAATAACAGCTTCCTGTTTGTTCTTCATATCTTTCTTCACTTGATGTTTTTGAAGAGGAATTAGTGATATGTTGCCTAGGGAGTTCCTCATAAGAATAGGAGTCCTTGTCCCCAGAGAGGGATTCTCTCCTAGCGAGGTACCACTGGCCTCTATCCCTAGGGAGGGTAATGCAGAGCGGGCTCGAGCTCACCGCCCTAGCCTCAGAAGTGGTGTGTGAAAAAAGTAAATGGAATGTTCCCAGAATTCTAAAGGAGAGTTAGTGAGTGCTTGATTTATTTTGCTCTGGCAGATTCTCTGGAAATCTCCCAAGAGGTTGAGAGAGAGTATTTGAAAGATTTTTCTGTAGGAGGAGGAGACTTTCATCGCCTAAAAGCAGAGAAATGGTTTTAAGCTCCTTCTGGGTGATCCCAGCCAATCATTGATGGACTTGTGGGATGTTGCTACCTATAATTAAGTCTTTGGGTAGGTTAGGGATAACTGCCACATCTAGATGCAAAGTTTCTCCCAAGATGGTCACACGTATTGGAGTAAAGGAGTAATCTCGAATATTGCCATGAATACAGTGAACCAGTCCTTTTGATGACACTTCCCATCCCAAGGATGTTACTCTCAGGTGAATGGCACACACCTTACTCCCAGTATCAGGATGAGCCCAAACCCTCTCATGTTGTATGGTAGCGGGGACCTTATAAGTGGTTCGGTTTCCCTCATATAGATATTGATTCTTAATTTGTTTTTGGGATCTCACACTTTTAGAGTGAGATGTAGATGGACCTTTCTTTCTCGGGGCTGGACATTTTTGTGTGTTTTGAGCATATAAGAGGGAGGCAAAGGACCTCTTGGGGTTTTCTGCCCCGGCATCTATAGTTATCTCTGTGCCTTTTTTCTGTGGTGAGGTAAGAGATTTAGGGGACAGTGCCTGGTAAGACGTCCTACTTCTCCATACAAATAACATTTGTGATCCCCAATGAAAGTAAGGGAGGTTTGTAGGGGTCTGTTAGCATCCTGAAGTTTCCCCTCATATATAGGGGTTTCACCATCTCACAGAATTTCTTGTAAATCTACTGCTCCCAGTGGCTTAGATGCCTCCACCCCTTCTGATGTGTATGTTACATTCCCATGGATAAGTTGTTCTTCCCTCTTTTCTTTATAGTCTATAGAAAACCTATTTCTGTTGGGGGACAGAAAAGGTGTTGTCTCAAGGCCCTATGAGTTTTCTTTCTCTGTCAAGGAAGACATTTCCTCGGATCATTGATAATCGCAGGATTCTATATTCTTTAAGGAGGCGGTAGATTCTGTCTGAAATTTTTTGAGGCATAACTCGCTCTCCAAATCAGTGAAAGGAAAATGTTTCTCAGGAGGGTTTTCTCTCTTATCTGGTCTCATCGAGTTTACGATACTTCTCTCTCCTTTCTCCTGATTTAATGGTTCTCATAGGAGGGCTTCAGACAGAAGATAGGCCAGCAATTCCTCCCTCTGGAATTCGATGGGCTCAGGAGAATAATTTAGGAGGACAGGTTGGAACACTTCTTAATAGTGTAAAAGGGAAAGAACAATTAACCCAGTTTTCTGCCAAGATTTAGCTGCCGTAATCACGTAGACCGTAAAACCGGAGGGGATGTCTATGTGGAAACCTAGACTAAGAATAGTCTTGTCCCTCCCAGGTATCGATTGCCCCGGGGGACTAAAGATTTTATAAACACCCCCCTCTACATTCTTCCGATTAGGCAAAACAGTTTTGGGATTCAAGGTGTGAAATCGGAGGGCCAACCTACTTATTTACACTGGGTTTAGGGCGATTATTGGATTCTATCCAAATGGGATGTTGAGGTCCTACATCTACTGGAGAATATAACAAGTTTTTCTTAGATGTTAGCTGGTATGTTTGGCCTGTGGATACTATGATGTGGGCCAACTCTGTATCAGGTTGTCACAATCCCACCCCTCACACCAGATGGGGTGGGTCGAAAGAACAACACATACTCTGATTTTCCATATTACTGCCGATATTTATTAATGAAAGTTGAAAACTTCTATCTTTCCCTTATGTGAGGGGTCACCAAGGTGAGGTGGACAATTTTTAGATGATTGTTCAAAATATGTAATTTTATTAAATTACAAATGTTATTAAACACTTCACTATCCCTCTGCAAGGATTTCCCTGCCTATCAAAACTAAAGGGAAACACTCTGAAACAGGATATCTGGCCCTCATACTTAAACATCAAATACACAAAGAAAATGATATGGCAATTCAAATAACATCAACAATGATATTCACAGTTTATGATAACGTCTTGGTAACCTGGGTGGGCTCCCCCTCCCCAGGTTTCAAGGTAAACTCAGCTCCAATGTTCAACAAAAAGAAACAAGGAAATCCATGTATGTAATACAGTCTCAATCCAGTTCTTGATGGTTTCACTGTCAAGTAGAGTTATGTTAACCAAAGTTCCAATAACAGAAAATCTTCTTCTCTTGGTGATAATACTTCCCATGTCACCCAAATACTATCAATGTTATTCTCAGCCATGATGATTTGCAGCAACTTCCAGTTGTCCAAGGAGAATTGCCACAGTTCAAAGGAAAGAAAATGCTGTAAATGTTAGTCAAACACAGGTCTTGGTTAACAGTTAATATGTCTCTTTTTACAAGATTTGGAGTCACAATAGGTATCTTTGACCAGATGACTTCACATCACTTTAACTTCCACAACTTCAACTTCTACAAGAAATTACTATGAGGACATATTCATTGGCCTCATAATATTCCACCTTCATTTTTGCTACTAAAGTCTGAAATCTACTGACAACTAAAATCCACCACCACAGCTACAGTACTTTGTGACACCACTACAGATTCAGTACTTTGTGACTTTAAAAAGGTTTTGGTTATGATAAGATTCACTTTTGGATACTTCAACACCTTCAAGTAGACAATGCATTCTTCCTCTGAATATTTTGCAAAGGGGCCGCCTATTTGCCTCTCTTGTCTGTCTGCAACCTAGATTTGCCTCTGCGACACACTTCTCTCTTTCTCTTACGGTCTTTGTCAATGTAGGTTGTAACAACTTCAAAGAATGGTTATCACCAGCGAGTTTCCCTTCTCCAACCTTACCTTCATCCCTCTGCCCAATGTTAGCCAGAATAATTACCCAGAAGCTTTATTGCCAATCTCTTGGCTTCAGGTAATGGTTACAGCTTGTAAATCGGGGAATACCTTGTTCACTATTGGCTTGGTCAATGCTTGCTCTCTTCCACCTCAAATAACAATGTTAAAACACTTGACTCCTCTTTGTTAGCAATTGTTGATAGCTTTCATAAAGATTCAGAAGTCACTATTCCTCCCTGAATCATAATTAGGCACACACAACCACTTCTTCAGGTACTTTATAAAGTTTTAGGTTTAACAATAGCTTTTCATAGCGTTTGGTCTTCACCCCAGTGAATGAGAGAATACCCGATCACATGTGAGTTCTACATTTCAAGTGTCCCATTGTTAAAGACTCCACAAACAACTTTGCATCACTTCTACTCTTAAGCAAGTCATTATTAAGCTGGATACTTTTGCTGGCAGCGCTCGTGCAAGGAATCAGAATGCCAGGTTTACCTCACTGGCGTCTGTGTTCCTTTCTATGCGTGTTGCACAACTTCTACAGCTTCTGGCTTCACTTGGGACCCACACCCTTCCTCGCTGAAAGGGTCTCCGGTCCGGTCACTCAATTAAGGAGCTCCTCTCGCTCCTGGGCCCCACAGCTTCACGACAGCTGCTCACCTCGTTCTTCAACACGCTTCCTGCTGCACAATCTCTGCAAGCGGGCTCAAATGGGGAAAGGCAGCCTTCCTTCACGCCTTCACTGTACAGTCTCTGCACATCAGAGTTTGAGGGAACAGGACCCTTCCAGGACAAGACCCACTAGGACACCATATGCCAATATGCTTTCTGTACCTAAGGTAAAAAGAGCCAGAGCAGGGGGCGCCAGCTTCCCTTACCTTGCTGCCTTACACTGGAACACCCTTCCCACCTCTCTGCGAGCTGAACCTTCACTGACTGCTTTCCGCAAAGCCATGAAAACTTCCTTGTTCAACTAACCAACACCATATGTTCAAGCTCTCATGTATGATGTATTATGATGTATGATACCTCCTATCGCTAAACACAGGATCCTGCCGCACTGTAACCCAAGGCACAACCTGTACTCATTGTAACTAAGTGCATCTACAAGTAACAGCGCCACAATGCCCCTGGGCTGCCTGTGCGCTATATAAATGTAATAAATAAATAAATAAATAAAGCAGGTGAAATCTGCTGCATCAGAATCCTGGTGTCCCTTTGGTTCTCCCACTTCCGCCGGATTGCCAACACTGTGCCTTCTTCCTTCTGCAAATGCCCCAGTCACAGTTCCAGCTCCTTTTTTGCTTGCACCCGAGGGGGCCTTTGAAGCCTCTCTGCTTCTTTCAGGTGTGGGCTATCAGGAAAATTTGCCTGACTACTATGGCATTACTCTTCAGCCCTCTTCCTAATCCCAGTACTTATCAGATTATGAGACTTTTATCAAATCACACAGTTCTGATAATGGGTTCTTCAAGGTTTCAAACATCTCTTTCACTCGATTACTCTTTCTTTCCTTCTTGGTCTCTTCTTGTTTTGTTCTAGTTGTGGTTGTGCCTCTCCTTTCATGGGACAAGTTTATTTCTTGCTCTTCATTCAGATTTAAGATTGTCCCTTTATTCAATGTCCACTCTTTATCTTGACTGTGATGAGTTTGTGGGTTCCAGTATTAATTCTCTTGTTGTTGATTCACTATTAATACTATATCTTTTGACACTTTATCTCTCAATGAGTAGGAACATTCCAGTAATGATTCTCACTCTCCTTATTTATTCTTGATACCTTATCTTGACTGCAACAAGTATGAGCATTCCAGCAATGGTCTTCAGTCCCCCTTCCAGGTCTCCCACTTCCCGCATTACCTGGATTGTTCAGGGATAATGTCACGGGGGTATATAACAGGTATCTAAGCTGCACTTGGGCTTTTCCTTACCCTCAGACACTTCATGTCCAAGTTTCCTTCAATGTACCTCTGCCCGCTGATTAGAAACTTGTGGGTTCTCTCTCACACAATGTCTCTGCCTCCAGGTTTTATGATGCTGCTGTGGGGCTTCCACAGCATAATGTGAAAGTCCTTCTTCTCTGTTTGATTCATACCATATATGTTTTCCTTCACAGGTATAATTAGAGTGTTTGGCAGAGAATAACAGATGCTGGTTTGTTCTCCTATCTTCTCTGCATGTTTTTGAAGATGGGTTAGTGAAATGCTGCTTAGGGAGTTCCTCATAAGAACGGGAGTCCTTGTAACCAGAGGGGGAGTCTCTCCCAGTGAGGTCGCTCATGCCTCTACCCCAGTGAGGGCGTTGAGGAGTGGGGTCACCTACCTAGCCCCAAAGAGGGGGACTCCGCTATCGGGAGAAATGGTGAATTCCCTCGATTCATCACAGATCCTATTGTCATTGAAACTTGAGACATGCAGACACAGAATGCACATCTTTGGCAGTGAAATGACAGATACACTTCACCAAATGTTTCCAAGATATACCTTTTATCACTTGAGCTGACCATTGAAAGAGAATTATGGTGGGCTATCAAGCGTTACTTATTTTAGCTACTGTAAGATTTGTAATAGAAATTTTGCCTGATTCTAATGAATTAATTAAGTCATTTTTATGGAGTTTGTTTAATGTAATTGATTACTGTAATGTGACTATTTTGTAAATGTAATGTGATCTATTTTGTATTGTGTCTAAATAGTGAAAGGTGTGATTTTTCAAGTCAAATCACTAAATACAAAATAAATAAAATGTTTAGCAGTCTCATTTTTTATGTGTGCAAGTCCTGTTTTATTTTGTTCGGGTTTTATAACAGTTGCAAACATGTACCTAAATGCCTACTTCATAGTACTGCCTGTGAGACAAAACGGGAGCACAAACAAGAAAATGTATGAATTACCACACAGGATGATATAAATTGGGAAACAGGTGGGGCATATAGTGTTCAGTCATGATCACCTGGTTGCTTGCCTGGCGGTGGGTATGAACGGGGATCCTATTCAGAAGGGTTCAATTTGTCATTGTTCAAGTGATAAGAGGTGGTGTGAATCATTTACAAACAATGCAGCTTAAAAGGGGTCGGGCTTTTTCAGTTCATGGATGCATGTTTCTTATCCAAGTGACATAAGTAAAAATTGCAGGAGTGCGAGAGTGCAGTTGTAGCAGCCTGTTGTTTCTTCTACTGCTGATGTTTGTTTGCTTGGACCTATTGCCTTATGGATGGTCATTGAGGTAACATAGCCTCATTAAAAACCTATTCCGGGCACAGAGCACCACACGGTGCGGTGTGCAGTTATAAACATTATCAGCGGTTGGCAGCAGGGAGGCAGTCCTGCTAGACCCAGGTGGGGTGTGGTGAGCTGGTAGACCTCCCTGCTGACCCGCCTTGGACTGAATGTCGATAAATGATGAGCCTACGATGAGGATAAATCACTCAACCCTTTAGTGTAGATTGACTGTTGGTGCTCCAGATAATGAGTAGGAGCCAGTGAGTTTGGTGGCCCGGCAAGTATTCCTTATGAGTTTGGTGGGGACTTGTAAAGCCTCCCAAAGCTTTCCACTACCAGGGAATAAAAATGGGTCACCCCCAGTCTGGTCTACATGAAAAGGGTAAAAGACGCTACAACTTATGTAACAAAGAGGATATTACTATTGTGAAGGAACTATCTGAGCATTCTGGCGACTCTACAAAAAGTAGGCCAGTTGATCCCTAAGTAAAAATGAACTCCTTTTTCCCCAAAAGGAGACAGTTCTGTTGTTTGGTGGCAGGAGATACCAATGGGCCTGATCTAGATAAGGGAGATTCTGTGTAAGTCTGCAAAGATTACCTCAGTTGAACATCAGGACACCATTCACCATTCCCTTTTAAATGGACGCCTGCCTAAGCTTAGAGAATGAAATATAATATCTGGACGCTACGGCTCAAATCTAAGTGCATCCCCATGCTTATTTATTCCTTTGGATAATTTATTATGGGATTCAGGGGGAGCAGTAATGGTTATGATCCTGGAAGTACTAATCATGAGGTGCCATACCAACATTTTGATACCTCGGATAAGTCAGTGTTTCCAGCTGGATCAACATTGAGGGCAAACTCTGTCTCTGCTCTAAATCTAGTTCTCTAATCGTTACTTCACTTGCTCGAAAATATCAATGGAGCAGTGAAGTCACAGTACTCCCAACTGGCAGCGATTTTGAGAGGTCTTAACTCATGAAAGCACTTGTCTCCTCCTAGTTCACCAGTGGATAGGATAAAGTTCAAAACCCTCTGCAGTCCTTGGCCTCAAGCCCAGGGACCGTATCTCTCCAGGACTGAAATCTCTACACTGGCTCCCAGTGGCTGCAAGGATAAAGTTCAAAACCCTCTGCATTGTCCACAAGGCCTTCTGGGGCCTTGGTCCTAAATACCTTCAACTCTCTCTTCCCAAATTTCTTCCTTCCCGAGCCCTTCGCTCATCCGCCTCCAACTCCCTCAGGGTCAGCCGCTTCTCGAAGCAACGAGTTGGGGGTAGATCTCTCTCCGCGGCAGGGGCCTCCCTCTGGAACAGCCTTCCTGCCTCCCTGAAACTTGAGGAGAACCATCTCCGGTTCCGGAAGCACCTCAAAACCTTCCTCTTTGCCTCTGCTTTCTCTCTCCCTCTCCCCTGATGAACAGCTAATATTCTTCACTGAAACTGCACTGATTATGCAACTGGACCACTCTTAACGGCCTCGGTCCTGGGCCCAGCCACTCTCCACTTGCACCGATGCACTGGAACCCCTCTGCACTGCGGGACTGTCTCTGTATCCCTACAGCCCCCCCCCCTTTTCCAGCACTTGTTCTGCACTTACCTTGCACTTGCCACCAGCTGGCCCTATTTATTTATTACTTTACGCCACTTACCTTGTACTGCACTTCCCCCCCTCCCCTTCCCCTTGCACTTTTCCCCCTCCCCCACCGCTGCACTTGCGCGATCTGAATGACACCTGGCCTAGTAGGATCGTTGTCTGTCTCCCCTTGTTTCCTCCCCTCCCTGCCTCGTCGCGCCTTGAAACACCTGTGTATAGGCGCGTTACAAATGTCATATCATATCATATCATATCAGTGTATAGGGCCTTGGATCAAAGATTTTATTCAAGGGTAATGGCATCCTTTCCCACTTTCACGCTCCACAGCCCTTTTGATCTCAATTACTTGGATAGAAAGATCGTATGAATAGGGCATGATTGGGAGGGTTGAAGTAATGGTGAGCAAGGCGCCAAAAAAATCATGCGGCCCAAGCTAAAAAGAAAAAATCTAAGAACTTAAAAAAGACCTTTTCCCCGAGACAAACTGGTTTGTGTACATTTCTGCGGAGAATTCTAAGAGTACCTTATTCTTCTCCAAGTCTGATACTAATGTACCTTCAAAAATAAGGAACTTGAAGAATAAGAAAAAAATGGTTGTGACGCAGTGACATAAATGGATTATTGACTGCCATCACAGAAGATGAGGGTTTAGTGGAGGCAGAAGGAAGCCAGGTAAATAATAATCCTAAAAAAAGAATCCAAAGAAAAATAACTAATTAAAATGAAGGAAAGATATAAGAGTCTTGTCTCCATCCATCACAGCCGCTAAAGGCCTGGAGGAGGTTTTAGAAACTACGCATATCCAGGCTCTTGATTCTCTTCTGACAAAAGATACGGCAACAGCCCACCCCTATGAACAAGTTCCTGACATGCAAGTGTAAGAAACTAAAGGGTGTCTCGCCCGCTAGTTCCCAGGGATCTCTCAGGTGGCTAGGGCATGGCCATCGCCTTTGAATCCAGACCCTGGAGTGGGCTAGTGCAGGAGGATCACGTGGGTGTGGGGTCTTCAGGGAGTGGGGGTGAGGTAGCCGATGGCGAGAGTGGTATTCCTCCCTTTCCCGTACCCATGATCCCTCCTATTTCATAGGATTCTTCGACGTCCCAACTCCCCCCCCCCCCCCATCCCCTTTCTACACAAACACTGGGCAGAGGAAGAGGGTGACAGAGAGTAACAACACTACCTCTTACACATCGCATTGGACATGTTCCGCTGATTGGGTGAGGCACTTGAATCTAAGTGCATACAACTGATGCCAATTTGCTCTCCTCATACAGATAAAAGGCAGAACGTAGAGAAACACTCTGAGCAAGGTGAAACACGAGTAAGAGCAGAACATCCAGGGTGAAGGCAAACCTACTGAAGCAGGCCAACAAACCCAGGGTGGAGAACCCCAAGAGTTCCCTGCCGGAGGTTGTTGCCTCCAAAAGGCTGGGAAAGACACATGGAGACGGCTGAATCCCAAACTAGAAGACTTCATATTGTTTCAAGGATGCCAGCGACCCTCCCATGTTAACGGCAAGGTTGGGGAGGCGAGGCCAAGCCTGTGGTACTAACCTTGACTCGTAGACTGGAAGACAAGAAAGACAAGAAAAAAACGCACACGGCCAGTGAGTTGGCAAGCGACCTGAGAGACCAGTGTGTGCTGTAGAAAGATTGAAGTGGCAACATTACATCGCCCAATTGAAGGCTGCATGCGTGTGGATGAGACGTGAAGAAAGGCAGACCAGTGATTAAACTTTGAAGTGATGATAGCTGTAAAGTCAGGGATACTGAGTAACGGAGTGGTTCGGCGAAAGGAAGTAGCGCACTCAGTCTCTGTAAAAGGTGAAATGTTTGCAGCGATAAAGTGAATGAACTGTAAAAGCGAGGTGATTGAAAGTAACCCAGAGAGAAGTGGAGAGTAAAAAAGGTGAACGTTGAACTTTGGTGCATGATACAGTGCATAATAAAGTGAACTACCCAGACCAGGAAGCACTGGGCAAATAACATAGGATTGTGAGTTTAAAGCTGGAAAATCAAAGTAGTCCTACAGAGGTCCGTAGAAAAGAGCCACGCACGTTTGAAAGTCTTCGACATCAGGAAATGGTCTGAGCCCAACTAAGGGAGACCCAAGGTGTAATAAATTAGGGGAAGGCAATCTCATAAAGGAGATGAATTAAGCTTGGGGAAGGAAACCCCTGAAAGTGTTTTGTTTTGCTGTGAAAGGTCTGAGCCCGACAGAGGGGGACCAATGTGAACTTTTTTGTCTAACTGTGTTTGAGAACCAGGAAAAAGAGACTTAAACGTGAAAGGCCAGGCAGTCCTTGATACACGGTTTGAACTGCATATTGTGGTAAGAGCCTGAGCCAGAGTGTGTCATCTTGCCTACAGGGACCGCCTTACTCCGTGCTGTACAACGGGGGGAGGAGAGCTGACTCAGCCACATTTATTCTTTATATTTGAACACTGACTTTCCTTTACATACACATTTTCCTTTTCACATTTTTTTGTACAAGGTATAGGGCAGGCATTAGGTTTTTATTAGTATAGGCCATTTTTATTTGACGGACACACCATGGACTGTTTTATTTATTATGTGATGGTCGAGACTACTCCCATCCTAGCTACAGGGCAAAGTAGGAGTTTCCCCAACCCCATTGAAACTTTAATGAAGGTTTTACAAATTGTACCTTTTGTGTCAGTGACATACATGTGATACCATGCCTCCCCTACACAAGCTTATATGGTGAATGTCACAACTGTAAAGTCAGAGGAGGTATTGAGGATGCCAGCATTTAGTGTACAGAGGGTCCTTAGCGGTCTGGTAACTTCACCGGAACCTAGAATAGAATTACATTTATGAATACAATTTGAGTCAATATTTACTGATGATCTGGACATACCATTGGTTAGATCAGGGATTCTTTGAATTTTTTGAGGTATACCATCTCTTTCCGTCCTTTCCTCAGCAGACTTGAAATTGATAGAATTTAATGATAGGGACGCGCTAAACAAGGCCACAACTCACTTTTACTCTAAACTGGAAATTAGTCTGGTGAGGGACACCAATGAGGCCCTTTTACAAAGAGGCTATGCCTCATTTATTCTAGTGCAAAATGGTATGGGCAAAGGAATACCTCAAATGGAAGCCTGAGAGGGAGGACTTGTCCGTGACCAAGGTATTGAAAATTAAATGTTGAATTGATATGTATGGTCGTAGGCAGGTTTGCAGTACCTCCAATTGCCATGAAACACAAACAGATTGGTTGTTGCTACAAACAGTTTTGCCTGCATTTTAAATCTCCTGACCACTTTCTTAAAGGATAGTTCCGGGACTTTTTTTTTATTGTCCCTACGGTTCGGCCATGTGTTTTTAAGCATAACTCGGTAGATCGTAGAAAACTTTCCTATGGACCTTACCCGACTTTTCGTCCATTAACGCACTCGAAATCAGCCGCCATTTTCTGATAATCCTATCATTTCCCCCCATCGCCCTGGCTCACCTGCTTTTGCGGCACTAAATCAAATCCCCCGCCCCTGAAACAGACTTTATCAAAACATTCATATTCCCGCCTCTATCCGTGACGTGACTGAGCTGCGTAGGCCAACGCGCCCAGGCGTCTTCTACGCGACTCCACACAGAACCCGGAAATCAACACAGATGAGCTCACACAACACAGCGCGCCACAATTGGGAATATGAAACTGTACTTTTAAATTAAACCGCAAGATTGTAAATTTGGTAAAGTACATTTATTTGACATCAAATGTTTTGAGAATATTCAGCGATTTGCATTTTTATTTGCTCTCGATCCAAAATAGTTCGTCTTGAGGCAAGCGATGTTCGTGTGCAGTACACAGGGTGTTGGTTTACGATAAAATAAGCTCTTCGGTCGCACTGATAATCGCATGGCTGTTCCAACAACGAGGCACTAGGCCACCACAACGGTCTGTATGTTGCATCTAGCCGTTAGTACCGCGTAAGGGCATACTTGTACTTGGCGATCGTCCCATAAAATGGTCAGGGTGGTAACGTTGTTCACGCGGAGAAGCAACTGGCGGTTAAAAAACCCATCCGCCGGTGTCTGGTACTCGTGACACATGCAATAATGAATGATGTACCTGTTTGAAAAACATAAAAAATGAAATTAGTCTCACCATCAGATCTTTATTAAAATTATTCATTTCATATATTAGGTCGGGAAATTATTTCATAGCTAGGACAGTGCAACTGGGTATTATACGTCAAGGGGGGGCTGTAGGATACTGAGACAGTCCCCCAGTGCAGGGGTTGACAGGGAGGCAGTGCAGGTGGAGAGTGGAAGGGCCCAGGACCGAGGTCGCAGACAGTGGACCAGTTGTAGCAGGGGAGAGGGAGAGAGAAAGCAGAAGCAAAGAGGAAGGTTTTGAGGTGCTTCCGTAAAAGGAGATGGTTCTCCTCAAGATAGTGCGCGGTACAAAACAATATGCCACATAGAACGAACAAGTACAACTTAACCCGTCTTTAAAGCTACTGTATAGTAATTAAATTGCGTATAAACTCATCTAAAGAGTTACTTACATTATATTTGCATTTTCCATTGTGTCTGTGCGTAGGGCAGCCCCGAAATACCACTCCTTCTATGCCGACGTTATTTCTTCTAATGAACGAACATTAAATGGCTTTCGTTTCTGAAATTATATTCATTATCGTTTACGTTATTGCACCACACCCACAAAAAGAAGTCTTTCGGGATGGTCCCGGCCTGTCAAGGTCAAATAACAATAGAACCTTATACTGAGTCGTGGGCCATTCCGGCACCCGAGCAAAAAATCAAAGCAGCTGACCTTCACTTTGAACGAGCACACATTCCTAGTTAGCTACATTCAGTGTAAGGCCATCTCACAGGACTTGAAATTTACACTCCATCTTTGCATTTTGTCTGCGTGCATTTGCAGCCCCAGAGAACCATAAATACGGAGACATTCTATATTTTTTGAAAAATGATTTATATTACTGTTTGGTTTAATTTAATGCGCAAATGAACAAGGTTGGATAGACACATTGCATGTACACTGAGCAATCAATTTTATTTACACAATACATAGCTACACATATTCAATGGGCCTGCGACATGAGGAGACTCCAGAGCAAAGTCACAGGTGACACCCGGGTGGTTCGCACAACTGCACGGTGAAGGGAGGGGCAACGGTGGAGAGACACATTGCATGTACACTGAGCAATCACTTTTATTTACACATTACATAGATACACATATTCAATGGGCCTGCAACATGAGGAGACTCGAGAGAACAGACAATCAAATTACAATCATTTAAACTGTGATGTGTATTTCTCAATGAGCTCTTCTTTAGGTGGACATGGAACACAGGCAATGTTGGGTGGCAATGCAGTTGTCCCCTGCACAGGTTCGTGCACAACTCCATTTATGTGCCTATCTAGGACGTCAACAATAAGTCTTTCAATAAACTCATATTGCATATCCTCAAACACTGGTTTGATCACCCATTGTTTACTTCTTTTAGTGAAGGCCTTATTGTAGCGAAGCGTCCCTAAAGTTCCGGTCGTCCTACTTTGTTGACGGCCAACATTATGGTTATGTGCCAAGACCGCTAGAAGAGTCCGATTTATCATGCCCTCCATGCCAAAATGCAATCGTTTTGGCCTGTACTTTAGACACATATTGTGCAACACCTCCAAATCTCCTGTGTGGCAGAATTCCGTGAGTCCCCTCAAATCTCTTGTTATAGTTTTATCAAATACAATCTTTTCAATGGCTTTGTGAGTGGGTGATGAAGGAATCAACCACTTCTTCTTCCGTGCCTCCTCTGTGGACAAATGGCCATGTTCACAATTGTGGAAATGTTGGTTTGTGTTCCAACGGTGAACGTTGGTACAGTGTAGCATTACTGACCGCCATTTTTCCAGTAGAATTTCCAACGACCCTCCACATGTTTTTGAGCTCCACCAAAGATGGTTGCTGATTGACTTGGACCACTGTGAAATACCTTGCATATCTTTTTTTTTACCTGCAGCCGACATTTTTTTATTGATTGTTTTTGCAAGATGCCAAACGTCAAATTGGTGATTTATATTTTTGTACTCTTCTCTCATTGTCTTGGCAATTGAAACGTGTCTGTCCGTGGCTATCAGGTCGATCACCATTCCCCGCGATTGTAGTTCTTGCAATGATGCTACAAAGCCAACTTTCTCCATGGCCACTGAGGATGTACTTTGTGACACCTGCACGACCACCGAACTCACAATTTTCTTACTTTCCATGTCCTGAAAGTGGTAGGTGCAGTACTTGGCTGAAAATCCTGGGCTGTCGCACTGTCCATCACCGGCTAGCCTGAACCGTTTGCCCGCGAATGTACTATCAATAGACATTTTTTCCATTCTCCAAGCTTCGCTAATGGCTGGAAATAGATAATCGGTTTGGTATTTGTAGAACTGAGTTTTCGCAATGAAATGGATTCCCACAAACTGAAAGAAAGACTCTACTTTTTAAAACTTGAACCACTAAAAAGTGCAGCCGCTGCACAAAGTAGATTGCCTGCTGGCAGTTGCCCCAGCATGGGTTGTGCAGACCATGTGAAAGGATGATATTTTGTACAGGTGGCATGTATTTTAAGGTTAGTGCCTCGAATTGCACGAGTCACATTAATCAATGGCTCCCCACATACTTCCCCACCAACCGAATGCCCACATTTCATCCGAATAATAATATCAATCAAACAACTATCGAATACAATGAATTTGGCCTCTTTCCTTATACTGTCACTCTGCATCCCAGCTGGTTCGGCCTGTAACGTTGAGGACATGTCACTCACATGAAAGGTAGAATCTCTGATATCGTCTTCCGCTATGTTCAGTGATATTGATGGTGTTTCATTGTCGTCCACTTCATTCTCTTCCATTGCAACATCTGTTCCTTCTCCGGCGATGGGTGAATAAAACAATTTCTTCAACTTTCTCGCGGTCTTAGTTTTTGCGGGTGTGGATTCTGTGAATTGATCTCCGACTGCATCCGAACTACCAGGAGGACATTCACTATCAATGGCTGGTGGTGGTATAGCTCCGTTGTCAATCACTTCATATTCTTCCCATTGGCACGATGCATCTCCAGTCTCAAGTCCCTGCCAAAAGGTTTGACAAGCAACATCTCTCGTTCACTTCACTGTCTGTGTAGATCTAGTTCGTACACCCACTCGCAACTAGAGGACAGATTGGAAAAGGGATGTTCAGTTTAAACACAACTTACAGTATTGAACTATTAACAGTGAAAAACAACATAATATAGTGACCAGGACACTAACCTTCGTTTGCTTTCTTTTCTTTGAAACTTTCTTGCCTCGAACTTCAACATCAGGACGCTGTTGCTCCGACTCGTGTGTGCATGTCTCCACTTCCTCTTGCGCTGCAACGACTATATTTTCATGATAAGCACATCCATCACGCACTGACGCTCCATCGACTCCCTGAAACATAGAACTTTCATTAGTATGTATAATAATATCGAAAACACAAAATGTACTTGGGGACCAATACACACGTACATCTCAATAGCAAAACACAAATGAACATTTGTGTCGAACATTCAAACGACAATTATTCACGCATTGTTGATCTAGTTAGAAGGAACTGTCAAGATCCACACCTCGGGCTCCTCATAGACTTCCATTGATGATATTATTGAAGATGATGCTTCAGTAACTCCCTGAAACACAGTAATTGCATTAGTATGGTTTTCTATTTTGTTAAAAAGAACATACACTTTGTGCAGGCGTCAACGGCTCATCTAAATAGACCTGCACAAATGATCAGTTGTCTAAAATAAATAATGGATATCTAAATATGATTCGATTTGCTCGATCGTTGGAAGTGTCACCACCCAGATATCTGCATCAACTACTAGGGGTGATGTTCTTGTAGAAGAAGCTCCGTCATCTCCCTGAAACATAGTACTTGCGTTAATAAAGAAGGAAGTATAGCGGATGTAATCACGTCATATGATTTCGCTTGATCGAACTGTCAGTATCCATACCTCGAAATGCATAAGAACATCAAGGGACGATGTAACTGCGGTGCACACTTCTGCAAGCTGTTGCGCCGACCCGTAACTGCATGCTCCCCCTTCTTCTTGGACTAATGCTCCATCGACTCCCTGAAACATAGGACTTTCATTAGTAATGAACACAATATTGAAAAAAGAAGACACATAGGAGGGCGACGACAGAAGGACATATCAATGGCTAAAAACGAAAGAAACATTGTGTGTAACAATCACGCTACAAGAATGCAAGATCTGATGATCTCCATCGATGGAACTGTCCGGAAACGTACCTCGAGCATCTGAGTGACATCAACGGTTGTCGTCAATACGTTGGACTCCTCAGCATCTCCCTGAAAGACAGTACTTGCATTATTTTGGATAACAATAATTATAACTGAAAACAAAGACTAGAGGACGAGTACAAGGGTGTACCATTAGGTAAAATAATCACACGATAAATTAAAACTATTGATTTACATGCCTAAAACAAGTCAGTGGCAGAATAGCTAAGTAAGATTACCCGATAGGCGCTTGAAGTGGCTGATGACTGCAATAACGACACGGATGGAGAATCTTCCGCCTTCATATTGAGTGGATACATAAATGGGGAAATTATTGTTAGCTAATGCTACACACTACCGCAAGGCCGAGAGATAAATACGTAAACTTGACTCACCAGTGGAGGGATGTGGACGAATAGAGTGGGAATAGCGGTTGAGAGCAATTTTCGCCTCGCTCGCGGTGTGTTCTTCTTTATTAGCAATGATGTGCAGTACATGTCTGAGCTAAAGTGCCTGCTGCAGATGCGGTATCGATCACCCCTCTTGTCCGCAAAGACTTCTAGGACTCTACTTTCAAGCTCAGACGGTGGATATCCGCAATATCGGACCCATTCTCTTATCTGATCTATTGTCTTAGGGAAAACATGCATTATAGTACCTTCAGATTTATTATGGGTCTTTGAAGGGCAACCGCCAATGGAACAGGCAGGCATTGTGGAAAGTTCTGAAAAGTAAAGATCAACAATTCTCTATGAATACCAATGTGTTAAAAAATTAAATGACACATAAAAGGTTCAATGCAAGGTTCGTTTTGATTCTTGGAACTATACACGTTATTCACATGCGGATAAGTATTTGAATAACTTTAAAAAAATAGAAAGATAATTTGACTAAACTCAGAACATGTGACTAGTTCCTTGCATGTACTGTCTTGAACGAAAAGAAATTGGACGCAAAATGATTATGGTACATGGCCTTACCTTGATGAACAAACAGTTAGATGCAGGGATCAGAGTAGTTTCTTGTCGTAGAACAGGGAGCAGTTCACAGGTTGCAAACTGACGAGTTTCCTCGAAGTGGTCACGGAAGTTCACAGAGAGGAAGAGCAGATAACCAGCACCTTTGCGGGTTGACTAGCAAAGCGCAAAGAAGTTCTCATTAGAATATGAAGTGGGTTATAAAGAATTCGAAACAGGGGTGTGTTTGTGAATGAATGACGTGTATATGTCGTGGCATTATGCGGTTTGCAGGGGGCCGTCCAGCGTGAGGGGGGATGCTTGGCAGGAGACACGGGGTCTGGAGGTAGACATGGGAACAACAACCCATGCTCTATAGACCACTTTGAAGTGTATATGGTCTTTGGCACCTCTTGGCCTTTATCGCTCCCTGACAGCTCCACTTGCCAGCGCAAGTACCCCGGTGCGAACTGCCTTTGATAGGGCGCGGGGGGGGTGGATTGGGGCGGTGGTCGTGCAGACAAGACACAGGAAGACTCGTGAATGGAGACACACTTATGTGGATTGCAGGGGGCCGTCCAGCGTGAGGGGGGATGCTTGGGAGGAGACACGGGGTCTGGAGGTAGACATGGGAACAACAACCCATGCTCTATAGACCACTTTGAAGTGTACATGGTCTTTGGCACCTCTTGGCCTTTATCGCTCCCTGACAGCTCCACTTGCCAGCACAAGTACCCCGGTGCAAACTGCCTTTGATAGGGCGGGGGGGGGGTGGATTGGGGCGGTGGTCGTGCAGACAAGACTCGTTTGCCGCAGGGCCTCACCAAGGAGAGGCCATCTTACTGCATGTAAGAGGCAGGCTGGAGGATCTAGTACATGGAAGGCAGGGGTGTGAGTTTATAAATACCTCACCCTCCCAGGAGAATATATGGGTGCAGTTCACCCTGGAGACCCTGGATGCCTAGGCAGTTAGTCAGCAGCAGGCTGGCCTGTGGTGGCAAGGCGGCACGGGCCAGAGGGGGTCATCTCTGTACCCGGTGCCCAAAAGGATGATTTATTATGATCAACCATATGGATTATTTACCTATAACCATGTTTTGTATCAATAAAATCCAACGGCCTTCCTTTTATTGCCAACGCTTGAACAAAGTGGTGTGGTAAGTATTTTTGGGGGAGGAGGCAAGGCCGGGAGGCTTGATGCCAACCCGCAAAATAACATATGTATGTCTTCTGCATATGGGTTCAACGCTTATGTGGATTGAAGGTGGGCGGCCAGCGTGAGGGAGGATGCTGGCCGGAGACATGTGGTGTGACAAGATAAGGCACAGGAAGACTATTCAATGGAGACACACTAGATTCATTTAAAAAATCAAAACAACCATTGTTAAAATATATGTTGGGTTTTATTTTAGATCTTAATTTCAATTGAACATAAATAATAAACATTACACATTGTAAAGTTCCGGTTGCAGCACATCCAGGGAAAATCTGCGGTATTGTCCACTGTCGCTGGGGAAATGTTGTCTAATGGCAAGTACCGCACAGGCAGGTATTACTCTCCGAACGCGGTGTCCGAGCCTCCCGTGAAGCCACCAAGTGAAGCAACGATAGGCCACCAGCCTGTACCACCTGTGAAAATGAAAGATGCAAACTGTATTAAAATGACAAAACTTTCTTATCACTGTCGATTCAGGTAAAAAATGTCATTCTGCTTTGAAAAAAATTCTATCTAGAAAATGCACAATATGGAACCAATTTACATGCGTTCGAATGATATGTAGATGTAATTTTATATGTGGGAGACGACCATGAAATAGTAGTGGCATCACTGACATCACAACCAGAGTATACTTACTCGTTACTCGGATTACGCGGACGAACAGTGCCGCGAAGTTCGTGCATAAGCACCATCATCATCCTCAACACGGTCCGTGAGAGGCAGGCTTCCCTGAACTCTGGCAGCTCGGTGATGCATTGCGGACTTGGCTCGCCTTCCGAAATGTAGGCCAAGCACCCGGAATTTTCACGGCAGCAGCAGTTCTCCTCCTCAGTTGGCATTAGCTCGCACCGATTGCACGTGCACCAGGTGGAGACGCCGTCCATGCGACATGGTCCAGGCTCTTCATCCGTTGACTGGTCCTCCCAACTGCCGTCCGAATCCCCATCGTTTTCGCGTGCTTGCCTTTCCAGTAGTTCTTCCTCGGTGTACTCGGGCTCGTACATATACGGCATTATTGTAGCCATTGTGTGGTAAAGAAAGTAAAATAATTTACAGAGATGGTACAGGTGTTCACAAGGCCTAGAAGCGGCGAAGGTAGCTGACCAGAGCACAGAAACGAGTCACAGAACACTCAAAGTAACACAGAGAGAGTAATGGAATCGAAAATCTGCTGCTGTGTGTTGTGAAACGGTGTGTTTATACTTATAGAGGAAAGAGGGGTCCTGCCATTTCCATGGAGACACTTCATTAGCGGAGGCGCAGCGATTGTTGACACGAAACGTGCTTTGGCGTTGGGAAATGGGCGGTACGCGTCTGCTGATTTCAGGCTCAGGGGCGGGGGATTTGATTTAGTGCCGCAAAAGCAGGTGAGCCAGGGCGATGGGGGGAAATGATAGGATTATCAGAAAATGGCGGCTGATTTCGAGTGCGTTAATGGACGAAAAGTCGGGTAAGGTCCATAGGAAAGTTTTCTACGATCTACCGAGTTATGCTTAAAAACACATGGCCGAACCGTAGGGACAATAAAAAAAAAGTCCCAGAACTATCCTTTAAGACCTAGAAAGACATTTTTACTTGATCTAACTCAAAGGGTTTTAATTGTTTCTGAATGATAATGTAAAATATGTTTTATATAAGTTTAAAATTATTTTTCGTAGAAATTATGGTTACTTGAGGTTCCAGTAATAGATGGCTTCAAAACAATACTCAGGAAAGAGAAAAAGGGATAAAGGAAGGCCTTCCGGGGAACTCCTAAAATCGTTAAAGATGGATTTAGGGGCCTCACAGGAACTAACGTACTGTAAGCTCCCCTCAATGTTGTTACAGAAGCTTGTTACAGGCCAAGAAATATCAGGAAAGAACCCTTTTGTTAATTAACTTGTACTGTAATCCACAGGTTGAGTGCAAATCTTTGCTTCTTGCAGATATGGATATTTTATTTGAGTAGGCGGAGAAAGGCGACTCCCCGTTTGGGATATGTGCAGTTGATTTAAACTGCAATTGAATGATAATAGTCATTTAATGCCGATCTCGCAGCTGAAATCAAGAGGAGAAATTTGGGCAGAATAAACGGATAAATGAAATATGGGTAGAGCTAATGGGAATCTTCATGGGGATTGCCCTAGTAAACCAACATTGTCCAGGCTAGCTTTACACTCGACTATCGATTACATTATTTTGTCTGCCTCGTTATTTGAACATGCCTTGTCACTTGAGGTGTTGAATTCATCAACTAAGTGTGTTCAGGCTAAATTAGTTTTGAAACCTAAACTTAAATATGTTTTAACAAGACTAGATTTCACAATGATAGATTTTGTTATCTGATTGTGAATAACACAGGCAATAGATTGAAGTAGTCTTGTTCAACCATAATAAAGATGAACCTCCTTCTGAATGCTCTTTTGAAGAACTTGGACTGTTCAGAATTGGCTGCAAAATGTGCACCTTTGGAATGCAATGACACAGTAAGCAGCTGGCTAGATCACTGGGTTACAAAACGAGTTTGGTCTCACCGACCCTTTATAGGTTCTTATAAGTACCCCTTTGATGAGGTAATAAGGGACCGTAAGAGGGTGCTGAGACGAGAGAGTTAAGAAGGGTTGAGCTTGATAGAGGTTCTAACTTTGAGGTAGAAATCCTAAGAATCAAGCGAATAAAACGAAAATACAAAAAGTGGCTAAAAAGGCATATATTATATAAATACATACATTCTAGCCGTTTAATGATGAATTACCTTTTTCAAAAAGATACTAGAGGGATATGGGCTCTCCTGACCAATGATGTGGCAAGCCCATCAAGCAAGTAAAATGTATTTCTGAATCAGTGTTGTGCGATCATTTCCGGACCCTGTACTTTCAGACTACAGATGAAGTCATTTTTCTCTCTCCTTATACTTTTCAACAGTGGACACTAAATTTCGATTCCGAAGACCTGGAGCTTTGCACTGCGAAGTTTGAAAAACATGAAGGCGTGCAGCCCAGGTGGGGTCCCTAATACAGTTCTAAATAGTGATGCGAGTCTCTGGTCCAAGATATTAATGTTGTTATTCTCACGTAGCCTCTTCACGTCTGATTCTGCTGTCTTGGCGCCATCATTGTCCCAATCCATAAAAAAGGCGATAGACTATCTGCGTAATTATAGATCGATTTCCTTGATTGATACCTCTAGCAATGTTCTTGTGGCCTTTTTCCTAAAAGTCTTGTCTTTTTGGGCAGAAAAGACCAGGAGGCTTAGTATCTTTCAAATGGGTTTCTTCTCTTAATGGTTTGATCTATTCATTGTGTCAAAAGTGTTAAGATTTAAAGGACAAGGGGCCTCATTATGGATTTGGTGGTATTTCAGCGGTAAATCTGCCAAAATACTGCTAAATACGATTATCGTTACTGCCACTTGGTCCTGTGGATTTACTGCGAATTACAAGTGGTGGTACGGTGGTGTCAATCCCCATGTTTGGAGTCCGTTGGAATACATAAGGATTTTGGCGGAATTACTGTGAGTGGTAATTCAGTCACAGCAATTCTGCCACATTTTTGAAGGAAAAATTGACTATAGTGGTTGGTTGTAATGGAATTTCCACCAGTTTTGTTACTGCGCTGCCATGGTCATAATGAGGCCCAAGCTCTTTACACTGTTAGCCTTGAAATGACTGAAGACTATGATAAAGTAGATAGAAGGTTATGAATGAAATTAACCTTATTGAATATTCCAGTCGGCCCTTGCCTATTTAATTTGTATATGTCCAATATACAGGTGATCTCCATCTCAAATTAGTTCCCTCCTAGAATAGGTGACCTAGTTGGGGACTGGCTTCCCTATGCAGATGATGTTATTCTCCTTGCAAAAGAAAATTCCAGGTTTGCTCTTTGAACATCCATGGGCTCTTGCTTATGCAGATGGTTGTTCCAAGGACAACCCATTCATTTTCTTTTGTATTTGATACCCTTGTGTCAAGGGCTTATTCACGATTGTGTTTCTGATATTGATATTGATAGTTTATTTTAAAGCACCTATACACAATGTGTTTCAAAGTGCTTCAAGGAAGGGAGGGAAGAAGGGGAAAAAAATACAATGAACATTCTAATAGTCCTTGGTACATTCAGAATGTGAAAAACGAAAATCAACTATCATAATCAGATAGTGCTAGTGCCAAAACAATGGGGAAGGAGGGAGAGTGAAACAGACAAGCGGCTACATTACCTTGCCTGATGGTAATTAAGGTAGTGCCGGAAAATAAACAGGAGGAGGAGGGGTTTGGGGGGGTATTGGAAAGAGGGAGAAGAACAGAACGAAGCAACTATTTTACTAGGTCTGACAATTCAGATAGTGCTGGAGGGGGAAGGGGAGAGTGGGAAATAAAGGTGGAAGGGGAAGACAGTCAAGTGGCTAATAAAGAGGTCAGGTGACATATTTGAACATGTAAGTGCTAAGGGGGGGACACAGGGGAGGGGGAACAAGATAGAATCAAGGCGGGATGGGCAGGGGAAGGGGGACACAGTCAGCATCATGGGGGACACAGTGATCAACAAAGGGGCAACCGAGGGGGAGGGGGACAACAGAGAACAACATGGGCCAAAGAAGGGGGTGGGGGGACAAAGGTGAGCAACACGGGACAAGGGAGGGGGTGAGGTTCATCTAAGAACAACGCGTGACAATGGAGGGGGTGGGGGGCATCTTAGAGCAAAGCGAGACAACAGAGGGGGTGTGGGGTATCTTTGAACAACGCGGGACAACTGAGGGGCTGGGGGTCATTTTAGAGCAAAGCGGGACAACAGAGGGGGTGGGGGGTATCTTTGAACAACGCGGGACAATGGAGAGGTCCGGGGGACATGGGAGTGCAAAGCAGAACAACTGAGGGGGAGGGGAGACATGGGAGAACAACGCAGGACAACAGAGGGGGTGGAGGTATCTTTGAACAACGCGGGACAATGGAGGGGGTGGGAGGACATGTGAGAACAATGCGGGACAACGGAGGGGGTGGGGGACATGGGAGAACAACATGGGACAACGGAGGGGGTGGGGGAACATGGGAGAACAGCGTGGGACAACGGAGGGGGTAGAGGGGTATCTTAGAACAACGTGGGACAATGGAGAGGACTCACCTCACGACCTGGCAACGAACAGGAAACAAACAGGGGCCTAAGTCTCGGGCCTTGTCATGCTCACCCGATTGGCTCAGATGAAGGGAGAGACAATCAATCATGGCGGGCAGGCGTGGTGTACAGAGGCCAGCTCCACTAACTAAGGGTCGGCCGTCTTGGAGGGCCTGATCATAACAGCGCAAGCATGTAAAAGTCGAGCAAAACTGCTTAAGCAGGCAGTCGCTGTGTATCATGCTAGTAATGTCACAGATTGTAAAATAGATATCACTCCATTCAGATGTTGAATTTCGTTTTTTTTCTGGAGGTAGTGCTTCATAACTTTGGTGGATATTTGGAAAGAAAGTTTTTGGAAACGTCTGTTATAATTTAGGAAAGATCAAAAATGTACAATTAAACAGATGATATTAGATTGATTTTAAGATGGCCAAAAGATGGAATGAGGGTCGGATGCAGTGATTTCAGACATCATGTGATGAGGCTGTACGTCACGCTAGGGGGCTCCATTTTTATTACAAAATACTGCTATAACACACATACGGTTTCGACCGATGAAGATGTTAATGTTGAGGAGATTGAGAGCTATATCCGGAATGACCAGGTATGCATTGTTGGATGTGTACATATCTCTTACTGAACGATTGAATCAAATTGTAATTTGATTACAATGGGATATTATCCCTAAAGGTCATCACTGATGAATGAGGTATGAGTAAAGTAAAGAAAGGTAGTACTTCTAACACATAAGTAACAGAACATAGAACTGGAGTGGTGCCCACCTTTTTCATCATGATGTTATTCTCCTTGACACTGCTCCAATAGGTCTGCAACAAAGCCTAAATGATTTTGGTGAATTCGCAAAGGCAAACAATTTGGAAATAAATCCTCTAAAAAGAAAGATTATTAATTGCATGGAGGAGGTTAAATGTAAGCATTTTAAATGGTACATGAATAATAACAACATTGAGGAGGTTGACCAATTATTGTACTTGCGGTTTATGATTTTCGAATCTGATGAATTTAGGTCATATAGAAGCCAAACTCTCTGCAAAAATCAGTATTTATCATACAAATTAACATTTTAACAGCTAGATACTGCTGCTGTTTGCTCCAACCTATAACTTTTAAAAAAGGAAGTCTCTCCAAGCATCACATATGGCCTGAATTTGTTTGAAATAAGGAATTGGACTTGGCTTGATATGTTGGAGGGTAGATTATGGCAATCTGTGCTAGGTCTTTCTGCATCCTTGCCGATCGCGATGGTAATTTTGGGTTAGGACTTAGATCTTGACGGTATTTGATAAGGATTATGGTAAATCTATATCTAAAGTTGAATGGCTGCAATGGTAAAACACATTTATCAGCTTTGAGTTTGGCCACCTGCCAAGGGCGTGATCATGCGCTTAAGAAATTTACATAAAGCTGTGAAGAATTCCTGGCGGAAGCAAATATTGTGTTAAGCTACGTGTTTTGTAATCCTGCTGCCATAAAAATAGATTTTGGGAGGCAGACAACATAGGAATTAGGGGTAACCTTTCTAAACTGAAAATCTATAAGGAATACGTCAACTGTTTACTGATTTTAAGGTCACCAATGGCATACAAACAAAAATGTCCACTTTTTACCATCAGGTTTTGGTATTTAAAGTTTAGATTCAACATTTTACATACGCTCGAAGTGATTAGGCCTCGACTAAAAATCCCTAAGGAATGACGTTGAAGACGGAAAACTCGAGCCGACTCTCAGTCCTGGACGACCCCCCCAACCGGAAGAAACACCAACAACAATATGGCCGTCAGTCATACGAACGTATGCCCGTCCCTACTGCTCCAATCAGGGACAACTACCACGAGCGGTACCCAGCCAGTCGGCCATATGTTCCCACAGTAACACGAACCCTGCCAAGAATGGACGAAGAGACACAAGACGGAGTTAGAGAAAGCCGCATGGACCGACTTAACTAAAGGCACGGTATTCACGGCTGGTATGATGTAGGTCGTTAGAGACATCCTGAAGACATAATCCTGTTAGACATGAACAACACGCTCAATCTGCGCATCTCACACATACACACCAATCTACATGAAGAACATTTACAGTTCTTTAGATAGAGGACTGTGACACCTACATAGTAGTATGTTGTTGTTTTATCATTCGGTTCGTTATAGCACTGCAGAAACGCAAGAAGCAAGAAGAGCTTGTATACGCTTGCTGATGGTTCTACACAACTAACCCGATGGAAGGACTGGAGCACCCAAGGGACCTGACCGACCGTAAAGCTCATACTAAAACATGGACATTATACCTACTCCATACTGGAAGCCAGAACAGGCCTCAGGAGGAAAGAGTAGGCCACAGGGATCGCAGAGAAATCCCAAACTGTAAGGTGCTGCGCTAGCAGAAACACCTACTGCGTAAGCCGCAGACTGCCAAGGACATCATGTTGCAAAGCGACATTTCATATCATGAGCCAAGGTATCATCGGCAGCAGCAGCAATTGTTCCCTGTAAAATACACACTAATTTGAGGCAAATTGAGCCTGCAAGAGTGGTCTCCGGCCACGTGACCCGGCCAAGTTATGAATAAGCCAAGACTCAGAGGCTGAGAGCGAGCAGCGGCCCCAGGACTGGACAGCGACTTGCAACATAGTTGTTACCTCCCAGACACCGTCTATGATGGGAGTGGAGCGCTCTCATGGCATTAGTCGTCTTCACACTATTGTTATACGCAAACACATACTTGCAATGATGGAAACATAGTACACATGTACTGAGAACAGGTGTATCGTGGGCTGGGAACAAAGCTTGTCCCAGCCTTGGGGGCCTGCAACATGACCAATTAGGACCAAGGGTTTTGGGGGCAACCAATCACCAAGCTTTCTCACTGTAACACTTTTAGTGCAGCAACTTTCGGGGATGAACCAAGTATAGCACCTGACACAGACCTGTCCAATGGTAACCCTTCCTCTAGGGGCCTATACTGGACCTACCAGTCAGTGGGCCAATCCCGGCCACGGTAGGTTTGAAGGGAAGTCTGCCAGGTGACAATGGTTATTGCGTCACGAGGACACAAAACTGGCCTGCGGCCCAGTCTGTGGCGAGATATGCCTGAATCTTGTAGTGGCATGTGATCCCTGTGCATTTGCCTAATAAACCACAGTAACTCCTTGCTCCTTGTGTGGACCTCGACTTCTTGGGATCAGGGAAGGAGTTAGGGCCCTCCGCTAGCTGGGAGTCTGCAGACCCTTGGCATGGCTCTGCCGGCCCCAGAAATTACCCTGACAAAGTACTTCGGGTTTGTAAAGAGAACTGTGTTGAGGCCATGCACCATCTCGTACTGGATTGTAAACTTCTGGATCACACGCGTTTGTGCCTCTTCGAGAAGGTTGATCTCTTCTGGCTGAGATTAATGAATGGAAGAGAACTTTCCCTGTCAATTACTTTGGTATCTTTCTTGAACTAAATATTCTTGAGATGGGGAAGATCCTAAAGTAGGTTGTCAGGAACAAAGTAGGGTTCTGAAGTCTATAGCAATATTTATTATATTATTAATGTAATTTCACTAGTCACTTTAAATGTGTTAACATTCTTAGTGGGCCTTGATCTTAATTTAACCAATGATTTAGGTTATATTACTGAAATTAGGCTGAAGCGGTGCCATTGTAGACTAGATCATTAAACTTGCCATTTGTAAAATTGTATGGTATTGTTACTTTCATGAGGTACATTTTATTTTTTCATCTTTAGTCTTTAGATGAAGATTTACTAGGTATTGTAATCGGAATCTGATAAATGTATCCTTGATTGTTTTAGGACGTAGGACTGTCAAAGATCTGAAGGTTTTCTTTCTTTGCACAGAGGTTTGTTAATGTCTGTTTTTTAACTAATTAGAATACAATATTGAATAATGTTTTATGATTGACTGTTCTAACTCTGTATGCTAGTGAAAGGTTAACATTTTGTTAAACCTATCACAATAAAACGAAAAAGGTTCCACTGTAAATAGCCAGTATAAGATTGGAATTCTGCTATGTCCCCAGCTAGTGGTGGGGGAGCCAGAGGATTAATGGTTAGAGCCAAGCCAGATTGCCTGACTTGCCTCTAAGAGGAAACACAATCTGAGCTGGCTAAAAACCCATGGTGGATAGCGACATTCCTTCTGAACCCCAGCACCACATAACACCCAGACCTGGTGTTCCACCTCCCCATCCCACAACACAAAACCTGTACCTGGTTGTCCTGCCTCCCCACCCATTTAACATAATACCTATTACTGATGTCCTGCAAACCCACCCCTGCAATACAAAACCCATACCTGACATCCGCCTCCCCATGTTATTTTGTTATTGACACCTGCATCAAACATTTGAGGAAGCAGAATGTTCTAGGAACAGCCATTGTAAACATTGTGGAAGGGTAGCCATGTTGGATGTGTAAGGAAGGCATGGTATCAAACAGTAAGACAGACATAAGTGATCACGGTTCAAGGGTGTTTATTGAACTTCAATTGGGTTTGAAAAACGCCTATCTAATCCTAAGTCTAAAGATGGGAGCAAGCTACGACCATCGAATAATAACAACACAGTCCTAGTTGAGTCTGTCAAAATAAAAGGACCTATACTAATAAACCTATTGCCAATCCTTACTTCTAAATACAAATAGTGTGGGAAACAATGTTATGCAAAAGAAAAATGTTCTAGAAATGTCAGGATATTCAAGTATTTGGCTTCCCTTCCCCACGTTTTCAGCACCGTACAAGGCAACGCGCTCGAGCTTAGCACACTCTCTGTTTTCTCTAGCATGAGGATGCAGTTCAAAACCTCAACATCAGGGCCTTTTGTGCCAAAGTATCTCTGCCATTCAAAGTCTCTTATTTCAGAGTGCCTGATGCAACACGACTAACATTAAAGTTCCTTTCTTTTTAGGATTTCACATATACAGCTTCTCAAGTGATTTTTGATTTACCCCGGGTTTCCCTCCGCCGGGCTTAGACCCACTTTAACACAAAACCTTCTCGGATGATTTACTGTTCACCCCGGTGTGATGGTCGCTTTATTTTGCTGCCTTCCTTCAACTGGTTAACCCCGCCTCCCAACGTCACTTGCCTCCCAGCCTCCCGCCTCCTCTCATCCCCGAACTAGAACGTCAACATGGCATCCCCCCAATTTAAACAGTTACCCAACATGGATCAAATACACAGGAACATTGTTCACTAGGCCATTTCCTCTGTGAGGCGGCAAGGCTTATTCCTGGCTCTCTGAGGTTGAGTGCTAAATTGTTCAACAAGTTCACCTATTCCGGATCTTCCACCAACGTCCTCCCTGTCTGATGCATCAGAGTCCTCGTGGTCTCCTCGGTACGGGTCATCTGACACGTAGTCAATGGGTATCTCCACTCTTCCAATGAGATGCCGTGATCCTGAGAGGGCGACCTTCTTTAAATGTGACGAGTTGCACATGGTCAGACCTCGGTCCCCTTGGGCCGTGATCATGGAGCCCTTCTTCTCGGTTATAAGTGGTTCTTCTTGGAATGCGGCTGTGTGTTTGAATCGGGGGTTATTTTACTGCAACCGCATTCCCTACTTCTAGTCGGGGGTCTCGAGCCTTCCGGCGACCATCTGCATATTCCTTCATATACTCCTTCGTGACCTGATCCCTTGCTCTCACTTCAGTGTCCACCGGTGACCGGTCCTCTTGTCGACAGGCTTGGGGCATCCGAGTCCTTATGTCTCCCACAAACATAATCTCTGCTGGGGTTTTCCCCGTAGTGCTGTGGGGTGTGCTGCGATAATCTCTCAGTAGCTGGTGTAGCACCTGTTCATAGGGTTGCCCAGTGAGTCGCGCCACCTGTAGTGCCCTCTTCAGATTGGTCATGAACCTTTCAATCATGCCATTGGCCTAAGGCCACAATGGGGTGACCTTGTGGTGATGGAACCCCATGTACTCACTGAACTTGGTGAAGCTATGCCAGCTGAATGGAGGCCCGTTGTCTGTTTTCAGCTGGTAAGGGACACCGTAGGCCATGAAGATGCAGTCCAGCACTGGAATAACATGGTGAGTGGCCGTTGATGATATAATTTGGGCCTCGGGATATCTCAAGTATTCGTCCATAACAGCCAGTACATACCTCCCCCCCTTGGATAGGCCCAAAGAAGTCTGCCACCACTGCCTCCCATACCGCTCCAAGGAGCTGAGACATTCTCAGTGGCTCGGGGTGGCGATTTGGAGTAAGGAGACAGCAGGTGGGACATTGCTTCAGGTGCTTCTTGACCATCAAGTTGCAGAAACCAAATTGTCTGGCGCAACATCCGCTTTGTTGAGACCACGCCACGATGCCCCTCGTGGACCAACTCTATTACTTTCTTTTTTAGAGAAGTGGGGATCACTACCTTGTGACCTTTCAGCAGGAGACTGTCCTCGGAGAGTGCTAACTCCTCTTTCACTTGCAAAAGTCTGTCCATCTCTTGACGCACCTCCTCTGAGGTGAGACGGCTTTGTTCCTTGGCCCTCCTCCATTGGCTGGATCGGAGCCCTTCTCACACATTTTGGCAGGCCTGATCGGTGTCCACTTCCTGCACCTGGCGTTATGTTTCGATGCCCTCAGGCACTGCTTGTTGGATCAGGTATCTTAGGTAGCGGTCTGCCACTGAGGGTTCACGTGTGCACTCCTCTCGGGGGTGTCGGGATAGAAAATCCGCCGGGTTCTCCTACTTACCCGCCCAATGGATGATCTCAAATGCATAGTCCTGTAGCCATAGGCCCCATCTCACGTTGCAAGGTGGCATCTTGGCTTGCAAGTTGCCATAGAGGAATAGCAGTGCCTGATGATCTGTCACTACCCTGAATGGTTTGCCGTAGAGGAACAGGTGAAAGTGTTTGCATGCCCACACAACTGCAAGACTTTCCTTCTCCACCTGAGAGCAAGCCTGTTCAGTGGCGGAGAGACTTTGGTTTGGTTAGTGCTCAAAGGGGCTCACTGACCATAGCAAAGTCCTTTATGTATCTCGTACAGTAGCTTGGTGGTGGTGTCTCAATGAGCGCTGCTACTTTATCTGGATCGGGTTTCATACCGTCTTTAGAGAATACATGGCTAAAGAAGCGTAGTGTGTTTTTCCTGAACTCACACTTCTCTTGGTTGAGAGTGAGGTTGGCAGCTTCAAGGGCCATGCACACTTGTGCCAGTGTTTCATCGTGCTTCCCCACATCAGTTCCAAAGACCAATATGCCGTCACTATAGTTCAGACAGTTTGGGATGTGCTTGATTATGTTGTGGACTTCCGCCCGAAAGATCTCGGCCGCCGATGAGAGCCCAAAGCTCAAACTTTTATATCGGTGCAATCCCAAGTGGGTGACAAACGTGATATTTTGACTTTCTGGACTCAGGACCAATTGGTGGTAGCCCTTCTTCAGGTCCAGCTTTGAGAGGACTTTGGCCCCATTTAACAGATGTATCATATCAGTGATACATGGAGCCAAGTGTCTCCCCCTTTGGATTGCCTGGTTTGGCCGTCTCATGAACCTTTCTTCGGCACAGGAACAGTGGGCTTATGCAGCTCGTCCTCGACCTTCTTCTGGATGCTCACTGGTATGCCCCTATAGTGTTGGGCAACGGGGCACACCGATTCATTGATGTGTACCTTGATGAGTCTATTACAGAGCTTTCCAATGCCTTTCAACAATTTGGGGTATAAGTTCTTTATCATGTGTACTGGGTCTATGTATTTCTGGACCATGATCTTATAGAGAACGTGTATTAGGCCCATTTCAGTGGCTGTCTTGAAAATTAGTATGCAGCCGCTCTCCTTGCCAGTCTTCAGCACGTGTATCAACACTTTTTTTTCTTGTCCCTTGTATCGGCATGAACCCTCAAATTGCCCGGTGGATTTAAGGAACGTGGTGGTTTCCGTATGCATAGATTTCTATGTTGGCCGGGCTCAGTTTTGAACCTTGTGGTAGTTCTTCAAAGACTTTCTCACTAATCACGTTCACGGTCACCCCAGTGTCGATGAGAAATTCAGTGGGTCTTTCATTCAGTTTTATGATTAGAGTGGGGCTGTGTTCCATGGCCATTGTATTGCCTAAAGCATACACATATACCTTCCTCCGATGTTCACTCCCCAAGGAGCTATCTTCGGATTCTGACAGAGATTGCTCAACTAGGTATCGCACATGGCATTGGGATTGTCGCTCTGGTCGCACTTGGGTTATGTATCTTCTCCTTTCCCTTCTCTCTCTCCTGTTTCTCTCATCCTCGGATTCGCGGTCCTTGGGTTCCGGGTCCATCGGTCTCACTGATGAATGGGGTGTTGCCCCCGAGGGTTGGGATGTCGAAGGTGGAGATTTTGATTTGTATCTGGGAGGACCGTCCCTCCATCCGTCTTACTTTGTCTCTATTGAGCCGGCGGACTGCCTTGAAGTGTCCTTCTTTGCCACACGTGGCACATCGCTGCCCGCTGACAGGGCAGGAACCTTTGTGGGGATATTCAAACCCACATTTGAAGCAGTAGGGTTCATCTGGCCTTCTCTCCTGCTGCAGTCGATGCACCGTTTCTGCTGTAGTTGTGGTTTTAAAGCTTTCAACTTGGGAGTCCACCGCCCTTTGCCCCCGCGTAAGCATCAATATTTAATACAAAGTGCGAGCTTTTTGTAACAACTTTCTTTGGCATGTCTGGGATTCTCATCCTGCAATGATTTGCGATCGTAGGGCCTCAGTGTTGGAGTAGTTTGCAAAATCGCAGTGCTTCATTTTGATTCTTAATCTCATGATGTAGGCGTCCGTCGTCTCACCCTTGGCTTGTTTGGTGCTGTGAAACAGGTGTTGCTCATAGTCCAGGTTAGTGTATGGGGAGAAATAGACTGATAGCGCTGCTTTTAATTCCTGTAAGGAGCCTATAGATATTGCAGGCATTTCGTCGATGAGGACACGTGTTTCCGGATCAACCGCCAATTTGAGCAGACATTTTTGCCTGTCCACCTTGATGGGCCCCTTGGCCCCCATGTATAACTCAGAATCCCTCATCCATCGGGACCACCTCGGTTCCATGTTGCTAGTGTCTGCAACATCGAAAGCCCCTGGCATCTGGGCTGTCTATAATGGGCCTGCTCTTGTTCAGCTGCTGGCCCCTGTATCAGTACCCCTTTGCCCCCATCGTGGGCCTGCACCCCATCCTGGACAGACATTCTCTCACCTGGGGTTGCTTCCTAGAGCCTAAATGCTTCCCACGGTCGCCTGTGAGGCACAAGCTCTGTGTCTTCGAGAGTGTTTAGGGTCCCTTCCCAGGCTGTACAGTCCCTTCAATGGCCACCTCCAGGCACACGCACCATTGTTGACTTTCTCCCCTACTCACTAAATGCAGAACATCACCGCTGCAGCCCGGGCTGTATATATGCTCAGCCGGGCGTTCCTCTGTGGACGGGGCACCATTTCACCGCATGCCACCCGGGATCTGCTCGTGATGCAGAATGCACCTCCACGTGTGCAGCGGCCTGTTTCCAACACCCACTCCATTCCATGTCACCGTGGGCATCTGCATAACCAGTGCGTTCCATCCTCATCGCCATTGTGATGGCCGATCTGAATGAGTCGGGTACGTACACCGCAGTGCTGAAATAATGCTCGAACACGGAGCTGCATATAAAAGCGTCCACTTTATTTCTTTGCTTTCCTTCAACTGGTTAACCCCGCCTCCCAATGTCACTTCCCTCCCAGCCTCCCGCCTCCCCTCATCCCCAAACTAGAACGTCAACATGACATCCGGCTCCCACTCTACCAGGCTCAGACCCACTTTAACACAAAGCTTTCAATTGATCTCCCTCCGCCAGGCTTGAACTAACTTTATCTACTTTTCCAAGCTTTCTTTATTTAGAAAATCGAAGACTTTCGATTGTGTACGGGATTTTGCTCAACCCGTCGCAGGACCACTTCGAATCAAAATTACTCGTTCTCTTCTTGATAAAAACCTTTCTTCTCACTTTCACTTTTGCCAATTCTCAGCTGGATACCTTACAGAGAGCTTCGATTGAGCACCCATGCGGTGCCAGACCACTCTGTCAAAGATATTATATCTTGCTATGAAATTTCAATCACTCAACAGCAGTTCAACTTTATTTGCGTCTTTAATCACACACGTTTAAACAATGTTCATTCCAGCGCTCGCCATACAATGTTGCTGCGTGCAACCATGGCTTCAATACAGGCCGGTCTTGTATCGGTCTCCCCAACTCACCGGTTGTGTTGATTTCACTGATGCTGCTATGTTCTTGAAGCCAAGGTCGGTACCACGACAGCTCATGCTTCTCCCCACCTTGATTATTGACGCTGGAGGGACCCAGGTATCTCCGCCACACAATGCAGGATTCTTCAGCCTGGTTTACCGGTCCTACGCTTTCTATATTTGGGGTTTCCGGAAAGTAACGGTTCCTTGTCAAAAAGGTCAAGGGAACTTCCCTCCTTGCGATCCCCTTCGGTTTTGCCATCTTTCTTCTCTTGTTCAGCTGCCGTCTCAAAACTGCTGTTTCCTTGTGTGCTTTGCCTCGCTCGGAGAGTGCTCTTGTGCTGGCCTTTTATTCATGTGGGGAAGCTTAATGGAAGTCAGTTGTGTGTGATGGTCAGTAATTGTCTGGCCTTGCCCGACCATTGTGTTGCGACACGTCAGGTATACGGCTCGGGTGTTTGTCTGTTTTCTCTCATAGCGGGCTGTCCATGTGAAAGTGTTCATGTTGTAAAAGGGGGGTAGAGTTCCTAAATATCCTAACTGGTAGGATGGGGTTAAAGGTGTTACAGGGAAGGGGATACCACATATCACCCTCCGGTGTCCCACTCCCCGCGATCAGGTGATCCTCCCGCACTGGCCAACCCCCAGGAACTGGATCCAAAAGTGATGGCCATGTCCTGGCCACATGGATGACAGATCCCTGGGGACTAGTGGGTGAGACACCTTCTGGTTTCTCACAGCTGGCACAGGGAAACTTGAAAGTCCACAAGTCACTGCGGTTAGAAAGTAGCAGGGTCTAAAAGGCACTGTCTAGTTGTGAGAATAATAGCACCAGAAGCCAGGACACGTGCAGACTTGAAATCCGCCGCTGCCAAAAGAAAAGGACCAGAAAATAAGCCTTCTCTGCATACTCTCCAAGACTATGAAACCTCCTCCCTGTCAGCATCAGACTTACCCCCATGCTCCTACAATTGAGAAAAGAACTCAAGACCCGCCTCTTTAAGGAGTCTCTCCTCCTCAACACCTAGGCTATCACATCGGTACTCACGCCACCTGACTCGCAAGATGCGGGCTACCCTTCTCCTTCCCGCCACCCTGTACAGTTGTACCCCTCCTCTGTGCCTCTCTTTATCCTAACCCCTGCTGTATATCTGTTCTGTTACCGCTGAAAAGCGCTCCATTATCTGTGCTGTTGTATACCTCCAGTAAAGCGCTCTGTTATGTATCTGTATTGGTGTATGTCTCTGTAAAGTGCTCTGTAGCTTCTCGAAGCTAGGTCCACGCTCAATAAATACCATAACAATAATAATAATAATAATGTGTGTCTTTCCCAGCCTCGAGCATCCCTGTTCGCCCCTCTCAATGTCGTTACCTCATTGGGAGCGTTCACTACCATTTGCTTGGTTCAGCAGCTTAGACACTTCTCAGGCAGAGCTCAGGCTTCTGGGTTTTCCGCTGCAGTCTGGTCTCTGCATCGGCTATCGGGCCGCAGGCCCACCATGACTTCTGTGTGATCGTGCCACCAGAAGAGAAAGTTGCTTTATCGTCTCCGTCTCTCTTCCAACCTTGGCTTCTCCTTGGTCCAGAGGCCAGCCTTCCAGCGTCTTGAGAGTTTCGCTCACTCTCGATGCTACCGCTGTCTGCGTGGTTTAGCATGAGACTGCCCTTCCAGGACATTTCTCCTCTGTCAGTGGCTCACCTATGCATAGGATTCGTCCGCTGTGATTCAAGGTTCCTTGTGATTTTATGTACGTATTCATAAACAAAGGGGGTGTGATGTTCCTCGTTGACTGTGGAATTCAGGCAGGATCCAGCATTACCTGAAGCCAAAGAGTTGGAGAAAATGATGCCACTATTCAGTAAATCCAAAATAGTATCACAAATAAAATGGTTGTGTTATTGTTCTTTGACTAGGGGGTTCAGGCAAGATCTAGCATTACTTGAAGCCAACACGTTTGAAGAAATGTCACTGCTTGGTGGATTCAAAACAGAAGTAACAACAGTCTTTCCAATTCCAATGTAGGCAGATAATGTGTTCTGGACCGGGAGTTCCACACAGGAATGTGATTTCTTGTCCCCAAGAGGGGAGTCGCCTCCATTGAGGTACCCCTTGCCCAGACCCCCAGGGAGGGTCTTGCTGAGCAGTCGCACCTTCCTAGCCTCAAAGGGGGTGGCTCCCCTCTGGAGAGAAGGGACGAATAGTCCAGAGTTAGGCAGTATGCATTCAAAGTGACAGTAACGGAATTACAGCCACTTTTACTGCATTGCTGAATCAGGGGTACATGAAATGGGCGCTAATTCCAACGGCAGGATAACCACCTAGAAGAAAAATGGTATTTGTTGAAATACTGACGAAATACCTCCCAAACTGGTCGGTAATTCAGTCAAAAACCCAGTGCAGTTTCCTCCACCTAAAACGTGGAGGTAAATGCGTATTGGTGATGGAAGACACGTTAGAGGTTCACCCAATCTACTCGGAAGGAGTTCACAAGGCCCACACCTGACCCAAACACACTGGCATGTACTCTGTTTAGGAAGCCGACTGACAAAAACACTCTGCTACATTATACGAGGTACCACCCACACAGCACAAGGGACAACCTACCACTAGGCCAATACTTGAGAATTCGAAAGAACTGCACAGTGCTAACTGATTTGAAACACAATGCAGAAATATTGGACATGAGTCTGCTGGGAATGGGTTACTCGAAGAAGGTTGTCAATCATTCACATAATGGGGCAAGATACAGCCCCAGGGAACACCTCATTATACCAAGAATTAAACCACAGGACCCTAGCAGAATGACATGTGTGACTACTTTTGGTCCCAACACACAGGACCTCTAGAAAATCAGACGTACCACTGTTTGCCCTTAAGAGTTCTAAAAACCTTCAGGACAACCTGATCCACTCACAATATAAAGAAATCATAAAATCACTGATCACGTGGAATCTGGGACCACTTGTGAGCCATTACCCATGTCGTAACTGCTCAATCTGCCAATTCACTAGAAAAACTGAACACTCCTTGCCACAAAAGATAAATTTGCCAACCAATGTTATGTTAAAGGTACTTATATAGCAGACCGTCACCAACGGAATTGGTCCCCAGGCGCTCTGGCGGATCTGAAAACAAGAAGGAGGGTGGGTAGGGTTAGTCGGGTGGAGCAGGAGTAGGAGAGTGGGAGAGGTGGTGTGCTGTTGGCGGATTCAGCTCGGTATACACTGAGTGCTGGGCTTTGGTGCAAGTATCGGATCGGGCGAGACCTTGTGTACTGTAGGTGCTGTTTATGTTTTGTTGATGCAGTGTGATAAAGTGCATGCAGATTGCTGGGAGAGAAGTGGTTGTGTGAGTTTTATGTGGGTTGAGTATGCATAGATTTGAAGGTTGGGTTAGTGGGGTCTGTATCCTGATTCAGATACTTCTGGTTCCGTTTGAGCTGTATCCCTGTGGTTGGGGTTGTTGCTGATTTCTTATAAGCCATCTCGCTGTGGTGTGTGATGGTGCAGCACAGATCCAGCTGTAACCTAGTGAGTATTGTATGGAGTGATAGGTATGTCTGAACCTTTCCTTTCTGGTGTGGAACTAAGGTTGGTACTACCTATTCTCTGGTTATCTATTGTGACAGTGGTCTGTTGGAGCTTGTAATGGTTCAGGGTCAGTGTGCTGTTGATGAGGCCTCCTAGTGCTTCCGTCTTGGTCAGCTTGTGTATTCAGTTGTTAGTTTCCTCCTATCATGACTATCTTTCAGTTAGTCCTTCGGTTTTCCGTGGTGTGAGTTCCTTAAGAGTTTTTGTTTGGTTGTTGTTTGTGTGTGATGGCGCATTGTGCTTCCTGCTGTGTCTAGATGAGCATTGTGTAATGTCAGTGCTTATTCTGTTTCTCACCCTCTGGTTTGGAGATAATGGGAGCTGTCAACACATTGATCTTGGAACACAGCTCCCAAATCAGATGCAAAAGCTTCAATGCACTGTGTGAAGGCATCATGAAGCAAGACACAGACAACAGATTCAAAGTTCAAAATAAAATGATGTGTTAACTGAAATGTCAGGATGGTTGAAAGCCTTACTTGGTCTATGCTAAGGTGCGATTTCCCTACCTGAACAAAACTAAGTCTGAGTAAGAAAGCTCAATTTAAAAGTCTGTCTGTGTTCAAAACCAATCCTTGCCCTCACAACTAAAACTGAACAATGTGTAGGGATGTTAACAATAAAATAAATCTTAATCAAAGCAAAGTTCTGATCTTCTTCCAGCTCCTAGCTTCCTTTTCAGCTCCCCTTTGCCAAGTTCAATAAAGTTCCACAAAAGTCTCGAGATTACCTGTCTCAAGTTCAGAACAGTTGCACAAATCCTTAGGATCACTTCACCAAGTTCAAGGCAACACAGTTCCACAAATCCGTGGGGTTTCCTTCCATAAATTCAAGACAACACAGTTGCAAAGAAAAGGGTCTTGAGGCTTCCGTCCTCAAGACAGTATTGCAGTTCATCAATTCTGAGGGTTTCCTTCACCAAGACTGCAACTTGTCAATTTATACTTGGTTTCAGTCTTTCAATGTTCAACATATCTCCAGATCCACTTGACACTCCTGGATTGAATTAACAGTTCACTTAAATTACCCCTTCTTGGTTTATTTCAACAATGTCTTTGGTTTTCACAATTGAGGGTTCCCTGGTCTAGGAGCAGGTGTCAGACCACACGGTCTACCCACAACAGGTCGCACAACCATGAACGCTAGGCTCTTCAGCCCACACAGGTTCTTCGGTATTTGCCCCTGTGTACAGACTCAAACTCACTTCTCCTTGTCAGCCTCCTGGCTTTATGTGAAGGCCCACACTCTCTTGGCTTCTCCTGGTTAGCCTATTGGCTTTGCCACAATGTGTCACATATCCTTTGCCAGTCTTTGGCCTTGCTGTACTGTATTCATGCATAACGTTCACTTTCTGGCGGTTTTATGTCTTCCCCACCTTTCGGTCATACTCTTTTGCAAAATTGCTCTCTTATTTCGTACGTTGTTTTTCAAATTAGCACTTTAATTTTTAACTTTCATCAGATCATTGCTTTGCCCATATATTTTTCATTCAGTTCGGCATTCAATATTAATAAAGATTCACTTCCACCCTTAGTTTCATTCCACCTGTGACTTCGGGTTTACTTCAATTTGTACATTTTGTTTGTTTCATTCGGCATTCGTCTCTCTTCCATGCAGCCCCTAGGAGTGCCCCGGCTTCGAGTGACATTCCCTTCCACTCACAGGTCTTCAGCGTTCCTCTCGGGCAGCTGCGCCGCTTCACTTCTGCTCCTCCTGCTGGTTTGCTTGTAAATGTGAGCCCCGCTCGCACTTCATATGCTTTTCTGCGCTCGCCCGCAACTCTGCTTCTCTTCCGCGGATGCTGACAGCAACCTTGTTTCTCTTCTTTAGCCCGCAGCTACAGCTGCGGCTTTCTGACCTCAGAGAATTCTAACGGCCCAACTTGCTCTGGGCTCCACAGTTCTTCAGGATCTTCTGCCGGCGCCCTGGCTTCCGTGCAGGACCCACTACGGCTGCCGCTTCTCAAACAGGATTCCCTGCTGGTCTCTCCCACACAGGCCTCCTTGCTGCTCCCTCTGCTGCTATTTTCCTATTCTCTTATACACCTGCAACCACTTGACAGGTTGTAGGTGTGAGTTCCCAATTGGACTTGCCTGACCTTCACAGTACTCTGCAGGCATCATCCCCGTCCCAGTACGAGAGTGGTGAAATGAGTGGTGAAATGTTCACTACTCCTAGTTGCCTCTTCCTTGTTCCAGTACTATCATAGGTGGAATGTGGGAAAATGAGGGGAGATGTTATACAATAGCCCATAAAGGCCAGGGGAGGGTTAGGTTGGTTTTCAATAGGGAAAGGGGATACCATGTCTCGCCTGTGGGTACCCTCTTCCCAATTCCCAAGGACCCTTCACCCAGGTGATCCTCCCTCGCTTCTCTACCCCCAGGGTCAGGATCCAAAAGCGATGGCCTTTGCCTGGCCACCTAAGAAGAGCATCCAGGGGGAGTAGGAGTGAGGATGCCCTCAGGTTTCTCACAACTGCTAGCACACCATTTAATTAAGATGAATCACTCAGCTGAGGCCATTTTTTGGTGGATCCTGGAAATGGTGTCCTGCAGCACTAATCCAGAACAATCCCTTCTATTTAAGGAAGCCAGATGGATCCACTGTCTCAAGACCCAAACCTCGGGTCTAAAACAAGACTTCCAGGCCACAACCTTTAACTTATGGAGCACTCCATTACATTACTCTCTTCCAACTACTCCAGATCTCCCCCTTATTAGGACACCCCTACGCCATCACCTTTGTTTAACTATATGTCTGCCCTCTTTCCAATGTTTTGCAGTGCTCCTACATAGCACAGCCTACACTTATAAATTTAGAACACAGTGGGGAGCATTGTGGTGTATAGTAATTGGCACAGCTTCTATTTTTTTAATTGCCTTAGCTTGGGCTTTCTACTTGCATACCACGTTTTCCAGTGTGACGCCATTATGTGATAACGACAGCGCGCACTGACGTCATCAATGCGATGGACTCAGCGCCCGCAGCTGGCATCCATTTAAGACACCTCACTCACCAATAGATAGGTAAGCATTCCATCTACATCCCTGAGGTAAGAGACAGTAATCCTCCCTGAAGCAATGTTCACATGAAGAGCTCTGCCTGCACTGCTTGTTTGCTCTCACTCTTTCCCAGCCCTACATGACTCAGTCATGACTTCTGATTTCATGTTCCTATAGGTCAATGCCAGACATTCTGAGTCATGTCCGAGACCTACAAATTCGTAAGGTACTTACACCTGCTTTCTTTTGCACGTGGACCATTGACCGCTGGTGTTTTATGGCCAGCCCTAAAATCCTGCCTCTCGGCTCTTGTCTTATTTCAAGGTTGTCATGCTAAACCTCTACACTTAATCACTCTGCCATGTGTGGATTACAACCCACATTTTAAGTGGGCACGCTGTATGACTGTACCTTTTTAATTCTAAATTAAATTAAAGCCTCTTGCACTTGCATATCACCATATTTCTGACATATGCGCAATTGTGCAAAACTTCCTTCGTATTTCTCTTTTTAAAAAAAAAAACACTCTTTCTATTAGGTATTTGCATAGCATGTAATTGACAGCTTACATGGCCCATCAGCCTAACACAGAGGCTGGGTATCCGTATCATTGATCCATACCTATCCGCCCCCTGCCCCCTGACACCCATCTTGGACATGAAAGAGCGAGAGAGAAAAAAACAACTTCCCAATTATTCACATATTTCAGTGATATGCCCCGCCACATAGCAAAAATGGTACCCGTTGTTATAACAGCGAAAGTAATAATACATCAACATTGTAGGAGTGTTTGGCATTTTGTACTCGGATAGGGGTCATCCGGTAGAGCGCAAAGTTCTGCTACCCAGAGATCAATGTCTTTTGAGGATAGATACAGTGTAAAGCAGCGTTTGTTGACGTTGCTCTTTCGAACCTGTTATTAGCTCGACTGCAGGGCATAGATGATGATAAAAAATGAAGGGGGCCTTGCCAATATTTCCGTCTTAATCGATGTATGTGTGAAATATACCCTTAAGTGGTCTGCTTGTGTAATCCTGCCTCTTCTTCTCAGGTCGGAGAATTCAAGTAAGCAGATTTTAGTAATCAGCGTTATGCATGCGTGTTTGGTAGGGATTTTGTCTGGTTTCCAATACATGATTAATAGCTTGCGTGCTGAGGAGAGGATTGTGTGTGCCCGTTTCCTTATAATTGGGTTGGTGTGCCAGTCCGCATCATCTACGCCAAATAGCATTGGTCCGGGGGTCAAGTCGATGGTTATGTTAGGAATCTGGATGAACATTTTGTGGACCCTCTTCCAATATGCCTTTACCAGAGGGCATAACCACATGATATGGCCCATTGTACCCATCTCACCACACTGTCGCCAGCACTCAGGTGAGCGAATAAGGCCCATACGGTAGAGTTTACTTGGTGTATAGTACAGTCTTTGGATCAGTTTATATTGTATTTCTTTGTGGCGAATATTTTGTGACGTTGAGGTTATGTTTTCGAAATAGTCATAGATATCACCCACCTCTATTGGTTTAACTCATTGGACCATTGCACAAAGAGTATTATGTTGCGTTTAGTGTTGTTCAGGATGCAGATGGTGTAAACTGAGCGCAATCGCGGGAACTCCGTCGGGTTTTGTTCCATTTCCAGTTCTCCCGCTGATGGGGTGTTTAGTAATGTCTGGCTGGTTGTGTTCGATCTAATCACCGCTCGTATGGTATGGTAAAGTATCCACTCTGTGTGTCGTAGTCAGAGTATTTGGCTAGCTTCTTGGAACCCCAGCAGTGTATCCCCGTCGTATATATCTAGCACTCTAATCTCTGGCCAGTAGGAGTTTTGGTATTTGTGTAGAGTGTGGTCTAGGCCCATTGAAAGGATTGCCCAAATGCTGATCCAGGCTGGGTGAGTCCGGATATCAGCGCCCAGCAGTTGTCTAATCCTATGCCATTGCGTCAGTGAAGGGCTTAACAGTGGGTGTGACCTTCTGCGTTTCGGTAGTTATTTAGAGGGATGGCCATGGTTTCTGTCAGGCTAAATGGTACTATTATGGATAGTTCCATCGATCTCCATCTAGATGTATCTGATGTATCAAGCTATCTTTTGGCCCAGCATATTTGGGCTGATTCATAGTAAGTCTGCCAAGCTGGAACTGCCAGTCCACCATCGTTTTTGGAGGCCTGTAGAATTTTGAGCCAGATCCTTGCCCTTTTGCCACTCCAAATGAATTTGGCCAATTGTGTGTCTAGGTTTTTGTACATTTGTTGTGATGGTGCACAGGGTAGCATCATCGCTATATACGAGTTTTGGGAGGGAGTTCATTTTAAAAGCGCTGATGTGACATACTAGAGAAAGCGGAAGAGTATTCCACCTGATAAGATCTGATTTAATCTTTGCCAGCATAGGTGGGTAGTTCAGGTCTGCAATTTCTTGGATGGATGGAGCAACATGGATCCCAAGGTATTTGATAGAGTGCAGCTGGAGGCAAATAGGGGCTGCCCCGTCTGGGTCCCATGGTATATCAGGTCTGAGAGGCAGGACCTCCGATTTTGTCCAGTTTACCTTGTATCCCGTCATGGGCCCAAATTCGTGGAAATTGGTGTAGGCGGGGGAGCGAGACTGTAGGATTGCTAATATAAACCAGAAGGTCGTCGGCATACAGGGAGATGCAGTGTTCTTCGAACCCTCTCATCATGCCGTTCCACTGTGGGTCAGTGCGTAGTTTTTCAGCTAACTGTTTCATTGATAGGGCGTACAAGAGGGGAGAAAGGGGGCAGCCTTGTCTAGTACCCGAATATCGATTGAACATGCACAAGCCAATCCCATTAGTGGTCACTGAGGCTTGGTGATTTGTGTAAAGTAATCATACGAGCCCCAGGAGTGTTGGCAGGAATCTGTAAGCTGTGAGGGCATTAAACATAAAGTCCCACTGAACTTTGTCGAATGCTTTTTCAGCATCAACCTTCAATATTATTTTGTCTGGGTCTTCCGGTCCGGCAAGTACATGTAGCAGGCGTATAACATTGTCAGCTGAGTGTCATCCAATGATAAAGCCTGTCTGATCACAATGGATTAGTTGTGGGAGGATTCTCTCGATTCTACGTGCTAGGCCTGTAGCCTTGATGTTGGCAGCCGCGTTTATTAGCGAGATTGGTCGGTATGACCCGCAATCTTCTGGGTTCCGGCCCTGATTATGAAAAACAATAATATTGGCCGCCATCATCAAGCTTGTCAGGTGGCCCAGGGTCAGTGCCTAGGCGAATAATATTTTAAGCAATGGGGCGAGGCAGTCCGTCAATGCTTTATATAAATCCATAGGAATGCCATGTGGTCCGGCCGCCTTTCCTGCTCTTAGTGAGGATATGGCTTGGGTTCTTTCAGCTGCAGTGATTGGTGTCTCAAGTTCCAATTTTTTGCGAATTGCCAATTGATTTTTAAACGGAGATTGGTGAGGAAACTATCAATAAAATCAGATGCAATTAGGTTCGAATTAGCATATATTTCACTATAATATTCTGCAAAGCGTTTATTAATCTCATTTTCATTTGTTAACAGATTCCCGGTACAGTCCCAGATGTCGGTTATATGCTGGGAGTTTTGTCTGGTGCGGAGGGCGAACGCCATCAGATGGAGGGGTCTTTCGGCATTATCTGAGATTGTGTGCAGTGTCTGGAACAGGACCTGTTTGTGGATTAGGATTGAAACCCCGCTTTTGCCTCTATGCGGCGAGTGAGCTAATGCCCCAACCCATCCTCATTTTAATTTCCCCAATTTATGCACGTCTGGGTGCTTTTCCTGAAGGAAAGCGATATCGCTCTGTATGTCCCGCAGGTAACTTAGAACTCGTCGTCTTTTAATTGGATGTCCCAACCCTTGTACGTTAAATGTCACCAGGAGCAGATTGGTCATTGCAGTGGAGCCCTGGTTGATTCGTGAGTGGGATTAAGTAAGAGAGGATCTACTTATGCCGAGGAGGGCTGTGTTGATTAAACAATGTGGGTGTGAGTGTATTGAAGAACTCTAAAAAAACAAACATGACCTCAAACATGTTGGTCATAACTTTAACATTGGGACAGACCAACAGTGTCCCAATTCTGCTGCTTCTGGAAAGCCCATGCCCCGGAAGGGATAGGAGATATAACGAGGATCTCCTCCGCCCATCTGGCATGCTGGTGGATTCGCTGGGGGCCTCCAGTAATACCGGCAGCCCATGGAGTTTGGGGGGGATCAGAGGATGGCTCAATGTAGAAGGGGGGTTATTTTGTCATCATTCGAATTGGTTAACATGTTTTGAACATTTAGACATGTTGTCATTGATTGCATATTCTTTTTCCTGAGTGTCTCAAACTCGGACACAAGGAATAATTACATTGGACCCTGTATGATGATATTGGTTGGGGAAAGATGATATAGAACAGTTCAATCGTGCTGGGGATCTGCGATCCTTGCGGTTGGGTCCATTTAAGCGTCTGCCGGAACGTTGTTGCTTACCTCTCGGTCGCTGCTGTTGTTGGATGTGCCATTGCAAATATTGTAATTGGTGGGTTGGTCTCTTATCTTTGGTATCGATAGGCAAGTCTGTAGAGACTAGATATTGTTGCCGTAGGAGGCGCCAGGCATCTTCTGGGTCATCAAATGAGTGCCATTTTTGGCCAACGGAATACACCAGACAGCAGGAAATTTCAAATAGTATTTGTGGTGTGTGCCTTGTAGTGCCGTAGATAGGGGAGCAAATCTCTTCCTCCATCGAGATACTTCGAAGGAATAATCATACAAATACGGACTTCTGATCCTTCGGTACAAATTATGCCGGTTTCTCTATAGACACGTAGGAGGGCTGCCTTATGCTGGAAGTTAAGGAGCCACACTGTAATGGGCCATGGGCGTCGTCCTGCCCCGGGGCGTGGAACGGGGGCCCTGTGGATCCTTTCAATCACATGTGATCTTGGGTCTTGGAAGTGAAGGTGGTCTTGAAATAGGCGCTAGGCATATGCCTCAAAGTCCGTTCCCGCTACCTGTTTGGTGAGGCCGACAAGACAGAGGTTGTTGCGCAGTGAGCGATTTTCCTGGTCCTCGACTTTCACTCCGAGGCACTGTACTTCTTTTATGAGACCATCCAGATCAGTGGTGGCCACAGCGCTTTTATCCTCGAGTGCACTCATTCATTGCTAATTGTCAGTTGTATGTTCTGCTTGGGCATTCAAGCGGGTCTGCATGTCTTGGATGTTGCGCTTGATCTTCAGAACTGTGATGTTTGTCTCTTGGGTGCTGTGTCCTATTGCCCTCATTTCTGTGAGAAGAGTCTGAAGTTGACTTTGTACATCCCTCTTGATGTATTTGCATACAGAACGACCTAAGGGCATGTTGGTTAGATTTAAATCAGTGTGTTTGCTGACATTGTTTCTGGAAACATTTTTTGCCATACCCCAGTGGCATGCTGATACCTGGTAGGTGTAGTGTGTGGTGCCCCGTGGTCAGTCGCTGTACCAAGGTGTTGTTTGTTGTTCATAGAGGTGATCGAGGTACCTGTAACATGCGACCCAGAGCCGCACCAGGTGTCTACCACATCAAGCCTGATATATTGGCAAATGTAGGGGTATAGATGGCGTTGAGGATGATCTCTCAGGTATATAGTCACGATAGTTAGTGTGTCCAATTCCTTGGCAGAGATCATGGGTAGCATGATTTTCATTGTCACATGGATGTGCTTGGGCTGATTCGCCCGCCTTCATCAGAGCAACATCACCTCGCCGCCATCTTGCTCGAGTTCTCGACCGCCCCCCTCGTATTTCTCTTTTTACTATAATTTTTGTTCATTCATTAAATTCCTTTGAACTCTAAATACTATATATGGCTGATATTTTAAAAAACTGTGTTCATTAATTGTCACCAAAGCTATTGTCTTGAAAGTCTTAAAAAATCAATTTGATGCTGTTTAATGTGCTACTACCTCAGTTCTTGTACTGTAGGAGTACCCCGCCCTTCAGTAGGCCCCAAACAAACTTTTCCAACACCATGCTGACAAGAGCAGTCACAAACTGGGAGATACTTCACCTTCTGCTCCACATTCAGTTGCAGAGGCAAGAACAGCAGCACATGGCACTTGGCACAGAGAGGAGGAAAATATGCTGTGCAGAGAGAGTGCCCATTCCCCTTGTCAAGCCCTCGTCCTGGGCATTTACTGATGCCCAACTAATTATCCAGTACCTGCTGAACAGGGAGACAAATGCAGAGGTACTGGCCATGATCCATGAGAACATCCAGACCAGGATCAATATCGGGACTGCCATGCCCCCTCTGCTGAAGCTAATGTTGGTGCTACATTTTACCTGTCCAGTGGCACCTTCCAACACACTATGGGCATGCTGCATGGTATGTCTCAGCCCACCTTTTCTGTTGTGCTTGGGAAGGTACTGGAGGTGCATCCTGGCACATCTTCCTGCCCACCACCCAGGGACAGATAAATGCCACAAAGGCATGGTTCTATGAAGCAGCCCACATGCTCAATGTAATTTCGGCACTCAACTGCAGCCATGTGGCGTGGGTTGCCCTCCAGGTATCCGAAGCGGCATCCCACAACAGGAAGCACTGCCACTAGATGAACATGCAGGCTAGGTTCAATGCTGACCTGGCCATTACACACTGCTGCGCACGCATTCCTGGATCCGTCCACAACACCATGGCTCTGTGCAATAGCACCCTTCCAGCTTACATGGAGAGGTGCAGAGGCCAACACACATGGATTCTGGGCGAGTACAAGTGCCATCACACAATGCAATCTCGTAGCACAAGTGAAATGCTATGTGAAGAAGAACTTCACTACTACAGATCAATGCATTCCCTGTCAAGGCCCTGTACATGCAGGACCCCGTACCTGTTATACACCAGCCCACAGGACTATGCAGTAGAATGCCAGCAATGCCTATTGTCCCAACAACCAACTCATGCACAAACAGGGAACTACAGGAACCATAATTCATAGGGCACAGGTCCCTACACAGCCAAAGCAACAGTTCAACACTGCCAGGCAGTGAAGCCATCTATGCTGCAAACCACGTATGTGAATCCATTGTGGCTGGAACGCAGACACCACAAACAAGCACAAAAACAACCAAATCGCCCAGCAGGGCACATGCTTGATAGCACAGAACAGTCTGAACACAGCCAACATGCACAAATCCCATCCATTGCCATGTCTGGCACAGATGGTGTGTGAGCTGTGTGCACAGTGTATCTCAAAGGGACGATGTATGCATACCCCCGTAGTACATCACACTTCATGTAATTACTGGAAATAAAATGATGTACAAATACACCATAAGTGTATCAAGAGAGTGTCCATCAACAAGCCATGTAACATTACATGCATCCTCAATGCACTGTAACTGATAACTGTCTCTTAAGCTCTTGCAGGTGACCCTGGTTACCCACAGCTCCCATGGCTGATGATGCCTGTGAGGCACCCACATACGCCACAAGGGGTGGGCTACAACGAGGCACATGTCAGGACCAGGCTCAGCATTTGGCAGACCTTGGGCCTGCTGAAGGCATGTTTCAGGTGCCTCGACTGTACCAGTGGGGCCCTCATATACAGGTCAGATAAGGTTGGAAAGATGTTGTGGAGCACGGCACAGGCCACAAATATCACAACATCTGCGTCAGGTGTAATGTCTCCCTTCCCACTGATCTGGACATGCCTCCCCTAGCAGACAACGATACACTGTCTGCTGATGCAGTTCTGCCTTACAGTGAGCCTGAGGAAGCCAGGGACAGAAACTTGGTGCGTCAAGTTGAACATTATTTCTAGTCACTTCGATTTTCCCATGCATTGCACTTTTGAATATACACACTTTTTTGAATGGATCACCTTCACACAAAATGCATTGTCCTTGCATTTCTTCAAGTTAACAGTTTTGTTATCAAGAACAGTTGTGCGCATCCATCCCCAACACCACTCCCACCCACCTCCTCATCCCCAACGCCACTCTCACGCACTACCATTGTGCCCAGTGAAATGGTGTCCTATCACATCATGTCACTTTCGTGGCCTCTTGCCAGCCTGCTCGGGCACTGTATGGGCGACATTGCACAATGAGTGCCGCTGTGGGGTCCCAGGCAATGACCGTAGGGATGATGGAGGTGGAAGGCACTGAATCCTGGCCCCAGATGTTTTGAATGGTGAGGCACATGCTTGCATGCATGGATTTGGCAAAGGCTGACATGCCCTCTGTGTGCTCCCTCATCCTCTGGCCCACAGATGTGATGGCAGACGTCATCATGCACAACTGTGCGCATTGGCGGTCCAATTACCTGGCAATCCTCCTTGAGGATCCCTACTAACTGTCCTGAATGGCCTGCAGATGCTGCACCTGCATCTCTACCAGGTTTTCTATGATGACCTGGTGCTGCTCCACAGCGTCCAGCGCCTCGCAGATTGCAGCCAGTGACTGCTGAGGCACAGGCTGTGGACTAAGAGAGGGCCAGGGCTGAAGCAGGTCTACAGATGCTGAGGTGATGTAAGGGGGCAGATGGGTAGGTGCAGGTTTTGTGCAATGTGTGACACTGGCACCATATTGCTCCTCGGGGATCACCACAGAGGCAGGCTGTGATGTGGCAGTTGTAGCTGCTAGGGGTGCTGCACCTGCAGCTGCATGTGCAGTGGCATCTGTGCCATGTGCAGTGCTGGCAGAGGGTCCACTGGGCACACTTGTGGGGGACTGTGGATGTATCAACAGTTGGCACAGCTGACATGGGGCTACTGTGATGTGGCCCCCTCCTGCACTTGCTCCCACTACTCCCATGACAGGCCTGTGCAGGAGTGGAGGTAAGTGCACTGCCAGTCGTAGAGGTCTCCTGGGCAGTGAAGGGCCCGCCTCATCAGCCAGAGTCAAATATGAACCTGTTGGGTGCATAATGACACGTTGTTGGTCAACGTGCATGCTAATGAGTGGGCTAGTGAGACACTCGTGCAACGTGAAGAATCGTCATACTGCACACATTTTATCCGATTGGCAAGGTTGGTTGTAGGCTAATGAGTACAGCTAATGCAAGTTGGCACTGGTGTCTGCCGAGGGTGTACATGGTACATGCATGGGCACATTGTCTATTGGCCTGCCAATATGGCCTGTTGTGGTGGCGCAAGGGGTTCACTTTGCAACATGGATTTTCACAGCACACATTGATGCTTCTCATGGTTCCATGGCTTCACATGCATATTTCCCCTACAGCGCATGTGTATTGCACCAGTATCCCGCCTTCCCTTGCATATGCATGTAGTCTCTGTACCTTTGTTCAGATTACCATGTGGTTGCCCATTCCAGTGTCCAATGGGCTCATCTATGTGGGGGACGACATACTTTTGGCCTGTGCATACACATGGAAGTGGGAACTTAAAGACTCACCGGCATCTCCTTGGCTGCTTACTCCCACTTTGGTGCTGCCAGTCCCCTCTATCCCTTGTAAAGAAGGCATGGTATCAAACAGTAAGACAGACAAGTGATCACAGTTCAAGGGTGTTTATTGACCTTTAATTGGGTTTTGAAAATCTAATCCTAAATCCAAAGATGGGAGCAAGCTACGACCATCAAATAATAGCGCAATCCTAGTCGAGTCTGTCAAAATAAAAGGGCCTATACTAATAAACCTATTGCCAAACCTTACTTCTAAATACAAATAGTTTGGCAAACAATGTTATGCAAAAGAAAAGTGTTCAAGAAATTACATGTCAGGATATTCAAGCCGTTGGCTTCCCTTCCCCTGGTTTTCAGCATGGAACAAGGTGGCACACTCGAGCTTAGCACACTCTCTGGCTTCTCTGGGACGAGGATGCAGTTCAAAACTTCAACATCAGGGCCTTCTGTGCCAAAGTTGCTCTGCCATTGAAAGCGTCTTATTTGAGCGGGCCTGATGCAACACGACAAACATTAAAGTTCCTTTCTTCTTAGGAATTCACATATACAACTTCTCAGTGATTTACTGTTCACCCCGGGTTCCCCTCCGCCGGGCTCAGACCCACTTTAATACAAAACCTTCAATTGGTATCCCTCCGCCGTTCTTGTATTGTTCTCCCCAACTCACTAGCTGTGTTGATTTCACTGACGCTGCTTTGTTCTTGGAGCCAAGGATGGTACCACAGTGGCTGATGATTCTCCCTGCCTTGATTATTGACACCGGAGGGCCCGGGTATCTCCGGCACACAATGCAGGATTCTTCAGCCTGGTTTCATGGTCTTGCACTTTCTATTCTCAAGGTTTCTGTAAAGTAACGGTTCCTTGTCAAAAAGGTCAAGGGAACTTCCCTCCTTGTGATCCCCTTCTGTTGTGCCATCTTTCCTCTCTCGTTGAGCTGCGACTCGAAAACTTCTGTTTCCTCATGTGCTTTGCCTCGCTCAGAGTGTGCTCTCATGCTCTGCCTTTTATCGGTGTGGGGAAGCTTAATGGAAGTCAGGTGTGTGTGATGGTCAGTAATTGCCTGACCATTGTGGCTGATGATTCTCCCTGCCTTGATTATTGGCACCGGAGGGCCCGGGTATCTCCGGCACAGAATGCAGGATTCTTCAGCCTGGTTTCATGGTCTTGCACTTTCTATTCTCAAGGTTTCTGTAAAGTAACTGTTCCTCGTCAAAAAGGTCAAGGGAACTTCCCTCCTTGCGATCCCCTTCTGTTGTGCCATCTTTCCTCTCTCGTTCAGCTTTGTCTCGAAAACTGCTGTTTCCTCATGTGATTTGCCTCGCTCAGAGTGTGCTCTCATGCTCTGCCTTTTATCGGTGTGGGGAAGCTTAATGGACGTCAGGTGTGTGTGATGGTCAGTAATTGCCTGACCATTGTATTGGGACACGGCAGGTATACTGCTGTTACGCTCACCTTGTTCCCACAGGGGCGGAGATCGAAGACGGACAGCTGCGGCCTCCACCAACGTGAAGCGTAGGGCAAAGATGAGCGTCTGTACGGACCCCCTTAGTCTTGTAAGCTTGACTCGTAGAAGTATTCTTCTGTAGATGGAGAAAGGGATTCAGCCCCGTGGGTGTGAATGCAGACCTCCTCCCCTGCTCCCGCTTTCCCCACTTGCCACCTCCGATATTCCCAATCAGTGTCCTCACCTTATGTTTTTGATTGGTGAGCTCTCCATCCTGCGTGGCATGCGCCTCGCAGATTGCAGCCAGTGACTGCTGAGGCACAGGCTGTGGACTAAGAGAGGGCCAGGGCTGAAGCAGGTCTACAGATGCTGAGGTGATGTAAGGGGGCAGATGGGTAGGTGCAGGTTTTGTGCAATGTGTGACACTGGCACCATATTGCTCCTCGGGGATCACCACAGAGGCAGGCTGTGATGTGGCAGTTGTAGCTGCTAGGGGTGCTGCACCTGCAGCTGCATGTGCAGTGGCATCTGTGCCATGTGCAGTGCTGGCAGAGGGTCCACTGGGCACACTTGTGGGGGACTGTGGATGTATCAACAGTTGGCACAGCTGACATGGGGCTACTGTGATGTGGCCCCCTCCTGCACTTGCTCCCACTACTCCCATGACAGGCCTGTGCAGGAGTGGAGGTAAGTGCACTGCCAGTCGTAGAGGTCTCCTGGGCAGTGAAGGGCCCGCCTCATCAGCCAGAGTCAAATATGAACCTGTTGGGTGCATAATGACACGTTGTTGGTCAACGTGCATGCTAATGAGTGGGCTAGTGAGACACTCGTGCAACGTGAAGAATCGTCATACTGCACACATTTTATCCGATTGGCAAGGTTGGTTGTAGGCTAATGAGTACAGCTAATGCAAGTTGGCACTGGTGTCTGCCGAGGGTGTACACGGTACATGCATGGGCACATTGTCTATTGGCCTGCCAATATGGCCTGTTGTGGTGGCGCAAGGGGTTCACTTTGCAACATGGATTTTCACAGCACACATTGATGCTTCTCATGGTTCCATGGCTTCACATGCATATTTCCCCTACAGCGCATGTGTATTGCACCAGTATCCCGCCTTCCCTTGCATATGCATGTAGTCTCTGTACCTTTGTTCAGATTACCATGTGGTTGCCCATTCCAGTGTCCAATGGGCTCATCTATGTGGGGGACGACATACTTTTGGCCTGTGCATACACATGGAAGTGGGAACTTAAAGACTCACCGGCATCTCCTTGGCTGCTTACTCCCACTTTGGTGCTGCCAGTCCCCTCTATCCCTTGTAAAGAAGGCATGGTATCAAACAGTAAGACAGACAAGTGATCACAGTTCAAGGGTGTTTATTGACCTTTAATTGGGTTTTGAAAATCTAATCCTAAATCCAAAGATGGGAGCAAGCTACGACCATCAAATAATAGCGCAATCCTAGTCGAGTCTGTCAAAATAAAAGGGCCTATACTAATAAACCTATTGCCAAACCTTACTTCTAAATACAAATAGTTTGGCAAACAATGTTATGCAAAAGAAAAGTGTTCAAGAAATTACATGTCAGGATATTCAAGCCGTTGGCTTCCCTTCCCCTGGTTTTCAGCATGGAACAAGGTGGCACACTCGAGCTTAGCACACTCTCTGGCTTCTCTGGGACGAGGATGCAGTTCAAAACTTCAACATCAGGGCCTTCTGTGCCAAAGTTGCTCTGCCATTGAAAGCGTCTTATTTGAGCGGGCCTGATGCAACACGACAAACATTAAAGTTCCTTTCTTCTTAGGAATTCACATATACAACTTCTCAGTGATTTACTGTTCACCCCGGGTTCCCCTCCGCCGGGCTCAGACCCACTTTAATACAAAACCTTCAATTGGTGTCCCTCCGCCGTTCTTGTATTGTTCTCCCCAACTCACTAGCTGTGTTGATTTCACTGACGCTGCTTTGTTCTTGGAGCCAAGGATGGTACCACAGTGGCTGATGATTCTCCCTGCCTTGATTATTGACACCGGAGGGCCCGGGTATCTCCGGCACACAATGCAGGATTCTTCAGCCTGGTTTCATGGTCTTGCACTTTCTATTCTCAAGGTTTCTGTAAAGTAACGGTTCCTTGTCAAAAAGGTCAAGGGAACTTCCCTCCTTGTGATCCCCTTCTGTTGTGCCATCTTTCCTCTCTCGTTGAGCTGCGTCTCGAAAACTTCTGTTTCCTCATGTGCTTTGCCTCGCTCAGAGTGTGCTCTCATGCTCTGCCTTTTATCGGTGTGGGGAAGCTTAATGGAAGTCAGGTGTGTGTGATGGTCAGTAATTGCCTGACCATTGTGGCTGATGATTCTCCCTGCCTTGATTATTGGCACCAGAGGGCCCGGGTATCTCCGGCACAGAATGCAGGATTCTTCAGCCTGGTTTCATGGTCTTGCACTTTCTATTCTCAAGGTTTCTGTAAAGTAACTGTTCCTCGTCAAAAAGGTCAAGGGAACTTCCCTCCTTGCGATCCCCTTCTGTTGTGCCATCTTTCCTCTCTCGTTCAGCTTTGTCTCGAAAACTGCTGTTTCCTCATGTGATTTGCCTCGCTCAGAGTGTGCTTTCATGCTCTGCCTTTTATCGGTGTGGGGAAGCTTAATGGACGTCAGGTGTGTGTGATGGTCAGTAATTGCCTGACCATTGTATTGGGACACGGCAGGTATACTGCTGTTACGCTCACCTTGTTCCCACAGGGGCGGAGATCGAAGACGGACAGCTGCGGCCTCCACCAACGTGAAGCGTAGGGCAAAGATGAGCGTCTGTACGGACCCCCTTAGTCTTGTAAGCTTGACTCGTAGAAGTATTCTTCTGTAGATGGAGAAAGGGATTCAGCCCCGTGGGTGTGAATGCAGACCTCCTCCCCTGCTCCCGCTTTCCCCACTTGCCACCTCCGATATTCCCAATCAGTGTCCTCACCTTATGTTTTTGATTGGTGAGCTCTCCATCCTGCGTGGCATGCAGGGGCGCGTAGATACCAGTTGCTTCACTGGTTTTAGGTGCTGGAGTTCTGGACGATTATTGACTCCGGAGTTTGCCAAGATTAAAGAGTTCAAAATGTCCAATGTTCACTCTTGCACTCCCCTGTTGATTTGCGCCGACAAATCCTGTCTGGAGGTTGCTGGCGGCGTTCACGTAAGAGTCTGTATCACCCAAACTATCCTGTAAAGTTGCGTGAGTTTAGCTCATTGTTTCTCCAGCATTGGATCTTTCATAGATTCAGATGCTTGAATATTCCCCGTCGTCAGACTGGGAATCCTCGGTGATAAATTAAATAATAATAATAATTAAAAAAAAAAGTTTTTTTTTTTATTTAATTATATACATACACTGCTACCTAGCAGTGCATGTACATAGCCCATTATAGCCTATGAGGCACTACATTGTGTAGCCCCTCCACCTCACTTTGGTCCTTTCTAGCCCCAGCCAATGAGGTGGCAGGGGTTAAGCTCCGCCCCCGGCAGCCATCTTCAGATTTTTCACCGCAGTCTTTCAGACACAGGGAATCCTCAAGCTCCCTGAGCTTTTTCAAATTCTTTCTACTTTTGTGTGGTATATATTTGTAAAATATATTCCATCTTGTTCCCCTTCTTAGGGGCCTTCTTTCCAATTAACTTTGGAGACAAAAACTTGTTGTTTTCCTCTCAAAATCATCGACTAAAACTTCTCTTCAGAAATGGAGGCACCTCAGGCTGTCAGGAAGCCTTCCCTGTTCAGGGACTGCACGAGGTGCAAGAAGAAATTGGTTTACTACAAAGACCCCCACGAGCATTGCATTTATTGTCTGTACCCACATGACATTAAAAAATGCGAGATTTGTAGAACCTTTTCCACCAAGACCCTTCATGACAGGCATAGAAGACTCCTTTCATACCTGGAATCCAGGGATCAATCTTCGGACGAAGAGTCTGTCAGAACAGCTCCTGTCCAATCCAGCACTCCATCTGAGAGACAAACTTCAAAGAGAAGGGCCTCTTCAGTGGAAAGGAGTTCCTCTCCCAAGTCCAAAAAGAGGAAGCTGGAATTGATACCCTTTCTGCCTCCAGTTGACTTACCAAGCCAGAAAAAGTCAGCAAAATCTGCCTCCAGAGGTAAGGAGGAGTTTGCAAAAAACGGGGGGGGGCAGTCGTCGGCGGATCAACCGTCCACGAATGAAGGGAAAGGTAAAGGCCCGTCATCGGCCATACCGTCGACGAAACCATCATCGACGACGACGACGCTTAAGACATCGTCGACAATTAGATCATCGTCATCGGACATGTCGACCACGAAGCAATCGTCGACGAGCAAGAAACACCACTCGTCCACGAAGCATTCATCCATGACGCAGTCGTCCACAGAACATACTCCACATTCGTCAACGAAGCCCTCGTCGACGGGAAAATGTCAGTCGTCGACGAAGCCCTCGTCGACGGGAAAATCTCAGTTGTCGACGGCGAAGCCCTCGTCGACGGGAAAATCTCAGTCGTCGACGGGAAAATCTCAGTCGGCAGCGAAGCCCTCGTCGACGGGAAAATCTCAGTCGTCGACGAAGATAGCATCGTCCATAACACCTTCAGAGGCACCACAAATTTCGGCAGTTACGGAGGAATTACTGCCGTCCACATTTGAAACTCCTGTCATTGAAAGCAATATCATTGAGAAGAATACTGAGACTGAACCACTGGTACAGCAATTTTCACCTTTGGGGCACATGGCAGAACTTCCGGATGTAATTCTTCAGGAAGAATTCTCTGATGCGGAAGTGGTGGAAGAGTCCTTACCGAAACAATACAGCCCTCCTTGGCACCCGTCCACGGGAGAATCCGAATATCCTCATGACCCGATACTCATGTTATCCGTGCAGAGGATTGTAGAAGAATTTTACAAACGGCAAAGGGAGAAGCAAATCCCGATTAATCCCTTAGCAGCAGGAATTATTCCTAGAGAGTCATCTCCGATTCCAGGCACATCTGGTTGCTCTCCTCACAGGAGTAGACCGCAAAAACGGATGAGATCACCTGCTCGAAGATCGAGGAGCAGCACCCACAGTGCTTCACCTACAAGAGTCCCGTCACCACAGTCATCGCACAGACCGCGATCTCCGGACGTGGACCCTACGATGGTACCGTCCACGATATCGGTATCAGACTGGCAGGAGGATCCTTTTAGAGAATTTTCGGAACCAGAAGAAGGAGAAATAACTCAGGAGCCAGACGCAGTCAGTGATTGGGATGACTACGTCGTCGAGAAACCCAGGAGGAGAGACTCGCCGGGCAAGGCCTCACCGCCGGATGATCTCGTCTCTTTCCACACCATTATTGGTAAAGCCGCAGAACTGTTTAAAATTCAGGTTTCTTCGGAGGAAAGGCAATCAGTGCTCTATGAGCACAGGGACAAACGAAGGAGGACAGTGACCACAATTCCCCTCCTCGATACCATCTGGGATTCCGGATCCAAGATCCTATCTACGCCCTTATCGACTCCGGCTTTGGTGTCCAGGCCAGAAAAGAAATATAAAGCTCCGGATTCGGCACCGCTTTGTTTAAGGGGTCATACGAAACCGGACTCAGTCATTACAGTGGCGGCCAGAAAGAAACTCGCCAACCCCTCCTCACCGTTGTCGGCACCACCGGATAAGGACGGACGTAAACTGGAAGCCATGGGCAGGAAAGTATCATCTTCTGCATCACTTACTATCAGAGCGAGCAATGCACTGGCCATGACCGCACAATTCGATCGCGAGCTTTGGCTCCGCATGTCTAACTTGGCGAAACAATTACCACCGGAGCTCCAGGAGGAGGCAAAATCCATAATCGCGGATGGTGAAGCAACATCGGATCACATGATCGACGCAGCAGTTGATGTGGCCGAATCAGGCTTCAGGCAGATGGCGCACGGCACAGTGCTCAGAAGGCAGGCCTGGATGAAGGCTACTAACTTTAGACCTGAAGTTCAGGCGCAGATACTAGACATGCCGTTTGACGGCCAAGATCTCTTTGGAAAAAAGATAGACGACCATTTGAAGGCAATCAAGGCAGACACTGACACAGCCAGAGCCATCAGTTATTTGAAGGACAAAAGTAAGGACCATCGGTCTTTTCGTTCCTTTAGGGGTTCATCCTCCAAGTTTAGAGGATACGGTCGTTCCTCCTATGGTCAAAAAGCACAAGGCGGCGCGTACCAAGACAATAAATATCAGTCTTCCAACAGATACGCCCATAGAGGCAGACGTGGCTCCGCCCAAGGGAAGTCGCAAGGCAAGCAAAACTGACGGCCAATTTCCCGCCCCCCTTCGCCACACCCCGGTGGGGGGGAAGGGTGAGCCAGTTTTTCCAGCGCTGGCGGTCAATTACATCGGACAAATGGGTGTTACAGGTGATCCGAAAGGGTCACACCTTGGAATTTCTGGACCAACCTCCTTCCCTGCCTCCAACTTCCCGCAGAGTGCATATGCTAATACAGGTCATGTCCGAAGTGAATAAACTGCTCCAGAAGGCAGCAGTAGAACCAGTACCTTATTCTCAGAGGGGAAAAGGTTTTTACTCCCGATTCTTCCTCGTCAGAAAGAAAAACGGTCAATGGAGACCCATCTTGGACCTGAGGGCGCTCAACAAGTTCATCAAGCGCATATCTTTCAAGATGGTAGCTCTACAAGGGGTGCTACCTTGGTTAAACAAGCACGACTTCTTGGCCACTTTAGACTTGGAGAATGCATACTTCCACATTCCGATCCATCCAGCACACAGGCAGTTCCTCAGGTTCACAGTGGGAGGGCTCCACTTTCAGTTTCAAGTGCTCCCGTTCGGGCTAAAATCGGCGCCAAGAGTTTTCACGAAATGCCTGGCACCGGTAGCGGCAAGTCTCAGGAGAGCAGGAATGGACGTTTTTCCATACATGGACGATTGGCTGATAAAGGCAAGTTCAGCTGCAAAAGCTCGTTCGGCAGTGTCGAGGACGGTCAACCTCCTAAAAGAGTTAGGTTTCTCCATCAACCAGACGAAGTCCTGCCTCGTTCCCAGCAAGGCTGCTCTCTTCCTGGGAGCCGAACTCGACACCAGCATTCCCAGAGTGAGACCATCCACAGAGAGGATAGCAGCGATTCTACGCTCTACTTCGAGCTTCCTTCAGAAAGAGACAACATCCGTACGCTCTTACAAATCCCTATTGGGCATGATGTCATCATGCATATTCCTCATACCGAACTGCAGGCTTCGCATGAGGCCGGTTCAGGAAGCTCTGGACCACCAATGGAAACAAGCTTTCGGATGCTGGGAAGACATTGTCCAGATCCCATCGACGTTGCACAAGGCCCTTCGATGGTGGAATGCTCCGAGGAATCTTCTGCAGGGAATGCCGTTTCAAGCACCGACATCGACCCTCCTGCTGCGGACAGACGCTTCCTTATCAGGCTGGGGCGCTCATCTCGCGGGCCTCCAGACCAAGGGATCTTGGTCGGCACAAGAGTCTCAGCTCCACATCAACGTGTTGGAGCTCAGGGCCGTAAGGTTGGCGCTGAAAGCCTTCCTACCGGTTATAGCTGGTCAAGTCCTTACAGTCCAGACAGACAACACGACCTCCATGCACTATACAAACAAGCAGGGAGGCACGAGGTCTCAGATTCTGTCGCAAGAAGCCCAACAACTATGAGCATGGGCCTTGCGCTACGGGATACAGATCAGGGCAGAGCACCTTCCAGGAGTGGACAATGTCCTAGCGGACAGATTAAGCAGAGAATACACAGCGTCACACGAGTGGGAGTTGGACAACAGAGAAATCCAACAGATATTTGCCTTATGGGGCCATCCGCAGATCGACCTTTTTGCCACCAGGAACAACAAAAAATGCAAGAGATTTGCTTCAAGATACCCCGAGCACCAATCGCTGGGAGACGCGTTCTCAGTGGATTGGTCGGGGAAGCTTCTCTACGCCTTCCCACCCATTCCCCTCATTTCGAGGGTACTTCGCAGGGTGAAAGAACAGGATTGTTCCTTGATTCTTATTGCACCCGATTGGGCACGGCAAGTCTGGTACCCGACTCTGAGACATCTATCCTGCAAAACCCCGATTCGTCTCAAGTCACATCAATATCTACTGACGCAACAGAACCACAAGGTCCTCCACCACGACCCGAGGAGCCTGTCTCTCACAGCATGGTTCCTGAACAGCGTAAACTGATGCACCTAAAGTTACCATCAGAATGCTGGGATATCATCAGGGCCGCTAGAGCCCCGTCCACACAACTCACCTACACCAGGAAATGGACCAGGTTTTCCAAATGGTGCGAGACCTCTGCGATCGATCCCCTCACGGCCTCGGTTGATCAGATCCTGCCTTACTTGTTGCACCTGGCTAAATCAGGGCTCTCACTGTCATCTATCAAAGTCCATCTGTCAGCCATAGCGGCCTACACAGTAACCGTGGAGATGCAAGCCTTACTCTCCTTACCAGCGATCAAGATCTTCTTGAAAGGACTGATGCGTACTTATCCGCCTACACCTACACCGGTTCCGGACTGGAGCCTCAACACCGTCTTAACAGCCCTCATGCAACCTCCTTTCGAGCCCATTCATAGATGCGATATGAAATTCTTGTCTTGGAAGACATCCTTCCTGGTAGCCATCACATCGGCCAGAAGGATCAGTGAGTTGCAAGCTTTGTCTTCGGAACCCCCGTTTACCTTGTTCCAGAAGGACCGCGTCATCTTAAGGCCTCACCCGAAGTTCCTCCCCAAGGTACTTTCGGAGATGTCGTTCACTGAGCGCATTGTTTTACCAACCTTCTTCCAGAATCACGCTTCGGAAGCGGAAAGGACATTGCACTCTCTGGACGTTTCTAGGGTGTTGAAGTTTTACTTGCAAAGAACCAAGGAGTTCCGCTCCTCAAACCGGCTATTCATTTCCTTCTCTGGCCGTACCAAGGGCCAACATATATCTAAACAAAGTCTGGCAGGCTGGGTATCGTCCTGCATCACCCACTGCCATCTTTTGAAAGGCGACCCTTTAGCTAGACCGCCGTCTGCGCACTCCACCAGAGGAAGGGCGGCGTCAACAGCATTCCACGCAGGGGTGGCTTTGAAGGACATATGCAGAGCTGCCACGTGGAGCACCCTGCATACCTTCGCGAAACACTACTGCCTGAATGAAGATACCAACAAAGAAACTGCAGTTGGACAGGCAGTACTCCGCCATCTCTTTGTATAAGGTAGGACCAGCCTCCTTTCCCACCTTTCCCGAAGTATGTAACCGTTGTGTTGCTGCATGGTAAAGGTTTGATCAGAAATATGTTTTTTCTGTATTTATGCATATCTGTTTATAATGATGGCATGTTTTAACTGCTTGGTATTCTATTCAAGCATCTGAATCTATGAAAGATCCAATGCTGGAGAAGTCTTTGTTACTTACCTGTAACTGTATTTCTCCAGCATTGGTATCTTTCATAGATTCACATGCGCCCGCCCGCCTCCCCTGAGAGGCTGCTCCTATGCTCGGCATCCATCATACTGTAATCTCTACGGTTCAAAATCTGAAGATGGCTGCCGGGGGCGGAGCTTAACCCCTGCCACCTCATTGGCTGGGGCTAGAAAGGACCAAAGTGAGGTGGAGGGGCTACACAATGTAGTGGCTCATAGGCTATAATGGGCTATGTACATGCACTGCTAGGTAGCAGTGTATGTATATAATTAAAAAAATAAAAAAAAAACAATTTAATTATTATTATTTAATTTATCACCGAGGATTCCCAGTCTGACGACGGGGAATATTCAAGCATGTGAATCTATGAAAGATACCAATGCTGGAGAAATACAGTTACAGGTAAGTAACAAAGACTTTTTCCTCCTTTCCTAGATGCGGCGTAAGAAGATGCAGCGTACTGAAGGATAAAGCCTCCGGTGATAATCAGGTGAGTCTCGTAATAAAAGTGATTGTCTTTTTATTCTCTTTGGGCTCACCTTGCTATTTTCTTGTCTTTTCCCCAGATGTTGAAAATCACAGAAGAAAATGACGGAGGCAGCGCCGAGTCGGAGATGCTGTGGGCTGGTGAAAATGGAGCGGCCCTGCAGCTGGAATACGATGCGTGCCGAAAGAATGTCCCTTTAGGCTCGGAGTGATGCAAGATCCGAAATCGGGTAAGGAATAGATTAAAATCCGTAATCTAACCTCTTCTCCTATTTTCCTTTCTCTCCTAGGAGCTCCGTGTTCGAGACGGGCGTGGCAGAAGACTGGATGCAGGTTTGCAGGCACGGTGAGCGTTACGCTGCTAAATGCAGAATAACACGAAGCGTGTGTTGTAGATAGGGCGTGGTTTAAATAGTTTCAAAAGTAGTCCCAGGTAAGAAGTCTCTAGAACCACACCCGAGTGAAAAGTTGTCCTTGTGGAAAAATAGTCCCTTCCAGGTCTCACGTTGGCCTGGATGCTTGTGCAGCATGGTCTGCCTGAGGTAAGTGATGACTATGAGCCTGTCGCCTTAGGCACCAGGACTGATTTCAACTATGAGCCTGGCGCCTAAGGTGCCAGGACTGAACCCAGATAGCCCCTAGCCGGGGCTTCTGAGGTTTAAACAAATGTCTGGATGCCTGCTTCCGGGGCGGATAGGCTTGGTCCAGCTGCCCGGGGGCAGGCATCATGACAGCTGCTCTCATAGTGGGCTGTCTGTGAGAAAGTGTTTGTGTTGTAAAAGGGGAGGGGGTAGAGTTCCTAAATATCCTACCTAGTAGGATGGGGTAAAGGTGTTTTAGGGACGGGGATTCTGCATCTCACCATCCAGTGTCTCACTCCCAATCCCACTCCCCGAAGACCCCTCACCCAGCTGATCCTCCCACAGTGGTTCACCGCCAGGAACTGGATCCAAAAGTGATGGCTGTGTCCTGGCCACCTGTATGACAGATCCCCAGGGACTAGTGGGTGAGACACCTTCTGGTTTCTCACACCCTTTCATGTGGGAGATGGAGCTGGCCTTTTCTGCCCATGGAGTCTGGACGAGGGGCTCTACAGTGCTGCCTCCTATGGTGGATGTTGCATGCCTGTGCCTGGAAATGAGGCTGTGGATCCTGGCCTTCAGGTCATTCTACCTTTTGCAACAGTCTTCGCTGTCCCGTGGGACAGTACCCGCTGCCAAAACCTTGTCCCATGTGCTCACCCAAATGGCAGCCTTCCTTTCGCCAGAGGTCCTCTGATGTCTGGTTCAATACAGCTCATTTGCATGAGCGACAACCTCCTCTACCAGCACCTGCAGTCCCCCATACTTATTGTGTGCTTTCGCAGCCTGATATCGGGTACCTTGCCTTTACCCTTTTCCTGGGACGTGACTCACGACTGTTGTCTTTGGATGCCACCAGGAAATGGGAGATTCAAGGTGGATTGTATTTTTGAAGATGACCACTGGCAGGCTTCCACTTGCTGCATTGATGTTATTTCCGCCCGGCGCTAATTCTGCCGGCAGAATTAGTGCCAAGTTGGGTGGCAGTAATGGTAATTCCACAGATGCTGGGTAGAATTACCGTTCAAAACTCATTTACAGCAGTAATTCCGCCTCACAGAATTACCATTGCCGCCAATGTTGTGTGTGTGTGCGCTCCCTACAACTTGTGGTAATGTGGAATCGCACCGTATTACCACCCTACTCGTAATGATGCCCAGAGTCTTTAGTGAAATGTTACTGTTCCTTTGAAATTGCATCTTTTCTGTGGAAACGTAAGTAGGCCAGCTCAGGCCTCTATCATACCAACATCTCTTTTCACATCACTAAGTTTCCCCAGCTCTCAAATTACCAATCTTCCATGAAACTGTGGAAGTTGTACACCCTTTCATAAATCCAACATCAGACTACACCTATGAAAACACAGGTTTACATTTACTTGGCTGTAGTTTAAAAAGATTGCACAATTTCTGTGTTGGAAAATGCTGTCTATTTTAAACTGCACCCACAGCACAGAGAAAGGCAAAAATGCTATTTGTTCTTACTTAAATCTAATCTCACGTGGCTTTGAATACAGTGAAAGCAAGAAAAGAACAATTCACACTAACAAGCTACAATATCCTATTCTCATTCTTTTGGGGAATAGTTAATCAGCCACTGGGTGCTATGCACAGGAAAATGCTATGTGTTTTACAATAGATCCGATTTCACTAGGTATTAAATATGGGGAAAAGCAAAGTTGTATTTCACATTGAAGTATTCAGCATTATATTTGGAATATGCCCCCACGCCTCTTACCGGAAATCCCTCACAGTCTACACACTCCTGTGACTTACCAGATTAATAGTTCTAGAGGGCTTATATCTCAATACGTTGGGGAAGTTCCATACTCACTTTTGAATAATTCTGCATACCACAGAGCCAGCTATGCCCCTAAATGTTAACAGGCAATTCCCAGTTAGCTATGCCCCTTCTCTTTCTTCATCCAGGAAACCGGGTCTGCCTCAGGTCAAATCTGCTTTAGGCTTCATTATGAATAAGGCCCTTTTACCTGCAGACTTTATCCAAGATTAGCACGTATCCATTTCATTTGGAACAGCAGTTCTCTTTCATCAGCTTTCAAAATCCTAAATCTTCATCCAATCCCTGTGTGTTTCTGCTTATATGAAGGTGTAATATTCCCACATTGTGTCATGGTGACCTCACACTTATTGATTGTCAAATATTTCTATTGGCTTGCTTAACAGGCGGTCACTCCTACAGACTACACACCGTACTTTCATAGGTTGATAATATTTCGGATCATGGGATGGTGTGTAGCTGTGCAATCTGGGACTCCGAAGCATACTTTCTGCCATATCTTCCACAAATTCAGGGACACCTGACATTAATATGTGCAATGGAATATGAGAAAGCTATGAATATTTATAATTTTTTACCTATTCATATTGTGTCTAGACTCATTTTGTAGAGGAGAATATCATGGTTACAAAACATGTTTTCTTTTTCATCGAAGTCATATTGTTGTGGAATTAGAGCCAACATTCTTTTTGAAATACTGCTAATTTGGAATAGTCTGAATTGTAGACGTGGAAACCTTGTGTTGGCATAATGAGCCTCATTACAAGTTTGGTGGTATTTCAGTTGTAAATCTGCTCAAATACCACCAAAGAGATTTTTGGTTACCGCCACTTGGTCCAGTAGAATTACTGTTGGATTACAAATAGTGGTAGGTGGTGTTAGTCCCCATAGGACTCCATGTGGATTGTGACAGAATTACTGCTGGCAGTAATCCTGCCGATTCAGCACTTTTTTGGCAGTAAGACAGAGGAATTAACTCCAGCATTCTGCTGAAGCTTTTTCCTCCACCTTACCTGCAACCCCATAGTTTGGCTGTGCGGTAATGCAGCAGTAACTCTGTTACCACTGCTTTACTATAGTTTTTGGCCACACTGCCAAAAGAATCCATCAAGGGCGAAAGGAAGAAGTGTGAACCCTCCGGATGCCAAGAGCTAAGGGGAAAAATGCCCCAGCCAAGCTCAAATTACCCTCCGATTCACAAGGTGGACAGTTAGAAAGCTGTTGATGACAGCGTACGGAAGAAAGTTTAACAGGGGAAATGGGGATTCAGCAGGAGAAGGGAGATAATGAATTTGAGACTCACAAAATGGCCCTGAACAAAGAAGACCTCCAGGAATGTCTTAAGAGCATAGAAGAGAGAATGGTGAACACCTTTCAAGAACAGCTTGAGAGAATGAAAGAAGACTTACGGAGCTCCCTAACAGAAATAAGGAAGGAGATAAATGACATTGGCATCAGAGTGAATGTGGTAAAACGAGGACTATCAGAGATGACAGAGGAAGCTTTTGCACCACTAAATCATAATACCCGCCCCTGAACCTGTCATCAGCAGACGCGTACCGCCCATTTCACAACGCCAAAGCACGTCTTGTGTCAACATCCGCTGTGCTTCACCTAATGACGTGTCGCCATGGAAATGGCAGGACACCTCTTTCCTCAATAAGTATAAACAGACCGTTTCACAACGCACAGCAGTAGATTTTCGATTCCATTCCTCTCCCTGTGTTACTTTGAGTATTCTGTGACTCGTTTCTGTGCTCTGGTCAGCTACCTTTGTTGCTTGTAGCCCGTGTGAACAGATACCAGTACCACCGCTATAAATGATTTTAGTTTGTTTAAAGGAATGGTTCGATCAAACATTTTGATTGCCCCTACGGGGCGGCCATGTGTTTTTAAGCCTAAGTCGCTCGATTTTAGAAAAATGTCCTATGGACCTTACCCGAGTTTTCGTCCATTAAACGCACGCGAAAACAGGCTGACCTGGTTTTGCAGCACTAAATCATATCCCCCGCCCCTGAGCCTGACATTATCAAATCATTCATATTCCCCGCCTCTCTCCGTGACGTTTCTGTGCTGTGTAGGCAAACGGGCCCAGTCGTCTTCTACGCGACTTCACACAGAACTCGGAAACCAACACAGATCAACTCACAACACAGCGTGCCACAATTCAGAATATGAAACTGTACTTTAAAATCAAACAGCAACACGGTACATTTGGTAAAGTACATTTATTTGACATTAAATGTATATAGAATATTCAGCAATTGCCAAATGAACTCCGAAAGCCATTTATTTTCTTTTATCTCTATCCGCAAATCCGTAAAAGTTTATCGTGAGTCACACGCTGTTCCTTTGTGGTCACAGGGTGTTGGTTTTCGTTAAAAGAAGCACTTTTGTCGCACGTTGAACCGCAAGGCTGTTCCATCAAGTAGGCACTAGGCCAGCGTAAAGGTTGATATGTTGCTTCTAGCCGCTAGTACCGCGTAAGGGCATATGAGCCCTTGGCGATCGTCCCATAAAATCATCAGAATGGTGCAGTTGTTTACATTTAGCTTCAGCTGGTGGTTAAAAAAAACATCTGCCGGTCTCTGAAACTGGTGGCATTAGCAAAAGGGAAGGGTATACCTGTTTTGAAAACATAAAATTTATAATTAGTCTCGCCAACCGATCTTTATTAATATTATTAATTTTATTTATTACGGCCGAGCTGAAACTATTTGCTTTCAAGGATAGTGCAATGGAGTATGTTCGGCTCAAAATCAATGCGAAAAGTAACAAAATAAATCGAGGTTAGTACACAAGAGGAACAACTTTTTGTCTACATGCGTGTGGAATGTGGACCTGCATGCCCATGTGCCCGCTACAAGGACGATCCCACAAACGTTTTCCAAGCTCTTCATTCATTCATTTATTCATGCATCCATCCATTCATTAATTCTTCATTCCGGTATGAAAGCGTCTAAAGAGTTACTTACATTATATTTGCAATTTCCATTGTGTCTCTGCGTAATGCAATCCGTAAATCCCACTGTGCTCTTGACAACGATTTTTCGTATACTGAACTAACATGAAACTCAGTCTAGTTTCAGAATTTTCTGCCTTATCGTCTCTTACGTTATTGCACCCTCCCCCTTCAAATGAAGTACTTTCGGCATGGACCCTGTCTCTCAAGTTCAAAAAACAATAGAACCTTATACTGCCAGTGCGAGTTGTGGGCCTCTTCAGGGCGCGGGCTGAAAATCAAAGCCGCTAACCTTCACTAGAAATGAGCATACATTCTTTCTTTGCAGCATCCCGTAGTAAAGCCATCTGTGAAAACTTGAAGTTTCAAATCCATCTATGTACTGCGCCTCAATGTGCAAATGCGAACTGGCTTCTCTCCCATCTGCAACGGCTCGCTTGGCGCGTTCTAAGGCCCCCAATTTTGTCCTCGTTGTCTGCGAGCTTTGAAGCCCCAAAGAACCATAACTATTGAGACTGGTCAGGGAAAGTATAAAGTACCCGAGGAGTTGAGTTGAAAGTGAGATTTATTGTTTTTGTTTTATTATTTGCAATACGCAAGCTTCCCCTCGGTTAACAGTGCGCAGCATTTACAAGAGATTGCGAAAATTAGTTACATCAACAAAAATATATACATACACATATAGACAAGGTCAGCAATATGAGGTGAATAGAGAATTCAAAGATGACACCCAGGTTGTTCGGCACCCAGGATGGTGAAGGTAGGGGTTAGGGTTAGCGTACTTTGTATGCACACTGTACAATAACATTTATTTACAAAAAGACAATAGTATTACAATTATTTAAACCGGGATTTGTACTTCACAACCAGCTCTCCTTTGGGTAGACATGGCACAGTGGTAATGTTGGGTGGCAATGGATCAGTGCTCTTCACAGAAACGTTCAAAATTCCATATCTGTGCTTCTCTAATAGAGCAACAATAAGGCTTTTGACAAAGTCGAACTCCATTTCCTCATAGACTGGTTTGATCACCCATTGCTTACTTCTTTTTGAAAAGACCTTAGTGTAGCGAGGCATCCTTACATTACCCTTAGTCCTAGATTGTTCACGGCCAAGATTCTCGTTATGGGCCAAGACCGCTAGTAGAGTCCTATGTCTCATGCCCTGTATGCTGAAATGCAAGCGCTTTGGCCTGTACTTTAGGCACATATTGTGGAACATCTCCAAACCTCCGGTGTGAAAGAATTCAGTCAGTACCCTCAAATCTCAACAATCTTCTCAATGGCTTTGTGTGTCGGTGAAGATGGATTCAACCACTTCTTCTTCTGTGCCTCTACTGGGGACAAAGGGCCATGTTCACATTGGTGGAAATGTAGGTTTTCTGACCAGCGGTGCACGTTGGTACAGTGGTGCATCAGTGACTGCCATTTTTCAAGTAGTATTTCCACTGACCCTTCACAAGTTTTGGAGCTCCACCAAAGATGGTTGCTGATAGACTGTGACCACTCTGAGATACTTTCCAAACCTTTTTTTTCCCTGCAGCCGAGATTTTCTTATTGATTGATTTAGCAAGATGCCATACGTCAAATTGATGTTTAAAATGTGGGAACTGCTCTCTCATTGTCTTGGCAATTGAAACGTGTCTGTCCGTGGCTATGAGGTCGATGTGCATTCCCCTCGATTGCAGATATTCCACTGATTTTATAAATCCTAGTTTCTCCATGGCCACTGAGGATGTACATTGTGTTACCTGCACGACCACCAAACTCACAATTTTCTTACTATCCATGTCCTGAAAGTGGTAGGTGCAGTACTTGGCAGAAAATCCAGGGTTGTCGCACTGTCCATCGGCAGCTAGCCTGAATCGTTTGCCTTCGAATGTACTTGCTAGAGACAATTGTTCAATTTTCCAAGCATCACTAATGGCCGGAAACAGATAATCACGTTGGTATTTGTAGTACTGCATTTTTTAAATGAAATGGAGTCCCACAAACTGAAAGAAAGACTCTAACTTTCTAAAACTGGAGCCACTAAAAAGTAATGCAGCTGCACACAGTAGATTTCCTGCTGGCAGTTTCCCCAGCATCGGTTGTGCAGACCATGTAAACGTATGATGTGATGTACAGGCGGCATGTATTGTGACGTTACTGCCTTGTTTTTGATGAGTCACATGAATCAATGGCTTCCCACATACTTTCCCTCTGACGGAATGCCCACATTTCAGCATACTTATAATATCCATCAAACAACTTGTAACGCTCACCTGACTCCCACGGAGGCGCTGGCCTGGTTCGCGCTGCTGTGACCTCTTCTAAGGTGATGCGCAGGGTTCGGAAGACGGACTGGACCGGGCCCCCAAATCTGGCTTGTCTGGCTCGCAGAAGTATCCTTCTGTAGGCGAAAATAGGGGATTAACTGTCTGCGGGGTAATGCAATCGGCCTCCCACTTTCCCCTCTCACCCTCCTCGAAACCTTTCTGTGATTCCCCGTAGCGTCTCACCTTAGGGTCTGGAAGGACGAGCTCTCCATCCTGCTTCCGATGCAGGGGCGCGTTGGTATCCAGTTACTTCACTGGATTTTCGGATTGGTGAGAACCAAACTTGCTTGGCTTCCAGGTAAGTTTTTTGATAAGAGGTTCCCCTTGTGTCCATGCATTAATGTACTAATGCTAGTGTCTTTTTCCCCATAGGGGCCAGGGTACGGAATCCCGGGGAACAGGCACCGACCCGAGATGAGAGGTGAAATCCTTGTAGAAATCAGGTAAGTCTTTAATGAGCGTTTTTTGGTAATGTCTTTTCATTCGCTCATTAACGCTGATGTCTCTTTTTCCCCTTAGGGGCCGGGGTCCGGAAATGCCAGGATGCGGCGCGGACCCGAAATGAAGAGGGAACGAATCAACAGGTAAGTCTTAACATGGAGGTTTAGCTTTCCTTATTCCCTTCTCTCTCTCACCTTTTGTTCTTCTCTTTTTCTCCCTAGGCGCTGGGGCGTGACTGCGAATCCGGATGATCGCTGCTGAACATGGAGGCGCCCTGTAAAGGTGAGTGGAATGTGGCGTTGCAGCGATCGACGCGATGAGCTTTTAAATAAAAGTCTTCCTTTTCAGGATTGTCGGCGAGATGTCTCCGGGATGCAGATTTAGCAGGTAAGGACTTTTCCTTCTTCTGTTCTCTTCTTCTCTTCCTTTGCAGGTGATCCAGGATGCTGGCAGGCGTGGCAGAAGTCAGGATGCAGGAGCAGACACGGTGAGCGTCCAGCTGCTAGATGCAGAACAACGCGAAGCACGTGTGGCTGTTCGGGTGGGGTTTAAATAGCCTTGGAAGAAGTTCCAGGTGTGTATCCTTCCTCTAATCAGGTATGTATCCTTCCCCGACCACGCCCGGATGGTAAATTAGTCCCACAGGTAAAGTAGTTCCTTTCAGGCCTCAAGGAGGCTGGGATCCTGCAGCATGGTCTGCATCAGGTAAGTGCACCCAAGCACTCCCATAATGAGCCTGGTGCCTATGGCGCCAGGACTGATGTCTTTTATGAGCCTGGCGCCATAGGCGCCAGGACACTGTCCAAAGGGCCCCTATATGGGGTTGCTGGGTCCTTCCTTGGGGACTGGATGTCCGCTTTCGGGGACGCAGGGCTTGAACCGGCTCCCCGGGAGCGGGCATCATGACACAACTGTCGAATATTATGTATTTGCCCTCTTTCATTAGACTGTCATCCTGCGTCAAAGTTGTTTCGACCTGTGACGTTGAGGACATATCACCACATTTGAAAGAAATATTGCTGCTATCAAGTTCGAATGTGTCGGTGAATGCTGCTGCTGGTTCATTCTCTGTCATTTCAACATCTGCTACTTCAACATTGAGGGGAGAACACAACAATGTCGACAGCTTTTTTGGTGGCAATTTTTGGCGGGGTGTGGATTGTGTGAATTGATCTGCGACTACTTCAGAGCTATCTTCAATACATCCAGTATCATGTTGTTGCGGTGGTGCGGTCGTACTGTAGCAATGGTCCAATACAACTTTGCCGGATTCTCCGGACACATTCATTTCATTTTCTGTCCATTGGACATGAGCATCCCGAGTCTCAACACGCCGCGTCTGAATTAATAGTTCCTCCATAGCCTCCATAGTGTAAATGGTCTGGCAAGCAACATCTCTCATTCGCTTCACTGTCTGTGTTTGTATAGTTCGTAGACCCACGGGTAACTAGAGGACAGTTTGGAAAAGGGATGTTCAGTTTAAACACAAGATAAAGTATAGTACAATTGACTGGAAAAAAACATAAAATAGTCCCCAGCACAAAAAAATTTCTAAAGTTATGAACTGTTTGTAACTAACCTTATTTTTGTTTCTTTTCTTTGCAACTTTTTTGACTTGACCTTCAACATCTGCACGCTGTTGCTCCGATTCGTATCCGCATGTCTCCCCTTCCTCTTGCGCTGCAACGACTATATTTTCTGTATCCGCATAGACAGCACGGAATGAGGCTCCATCGACTCCCTGAAACATAGTATTTTCATTACAGTGTATCAAAATATTGTTAGCATAAAACACACGTGAGGACGAACACACATGTACATCTCAATAGCCAAACACGATTTAAACATTGTGTGGAACAATCAAACGACAAGTATTCGAGCTCTGATGGCCTAGTTTGATGGAGCTGTCGGTATCCATACCTCTGGATCTGCATGGACTGCCACGAATGATTGTATTGAAGAGGAGGCATCAGCAACTCCCTGAAACACGTTAGTATGGTTTTCAATATTGTAAACATAACACACACTTGGGGTCGACGGCACAGGTACATATAAAGAGATAACCACAAATGTTGCAATGTCTAAAAGAATCAAGGAATATTTAAATATGATCAGATTTAATCAACTTATTTCTCCGATTTCTTTACATCTGCATCATCTAAATGGGATCTTGTGATTGTAGTGGAAGCTCCATCGTCTCCCTGAAACGCAGTACTTGTGTTAATAGGGAAGAAAGTATAGCAAATGGAATCACGTTATATGATCACGCTTGATGGAGCTGTCAGTATCCATACCTCGTGCTGCTGAAGAATATCTAGGGCTCTTGTCAATGTGGTGCGCACTTCCGAAAGCTGTTGCGCCGATTCGTATCCGCATGGTCCCGCTTCCCCTGGAATTACTTGAATGTCAGGCTCTGCATCAAGTGCGTGGGTTGACGTTTCAACATCTGCCTGAAACATAGTATTTGCATTAGTAAGGATTACAATATTGAAAACACAACACACGCTTGGGGTCGACCGCACAGGTACATATCAATGGCTAACCGCGAATAAAACATGGTGTAGAACAATCAAACGACAAGTGTTCCAGTCCTGATGATCACAGTCGATTGAGCTGTCAGTATCCATACCTCGTGCTGCTGAAGAACATCTAGGGCTGTTGACAATGTGGTGGACGCTTCAGCATCTCCCTGAAAGACAGTACTTGCATTAGTATGGATAACACTAATTATAACTGAAAACAAACACCAGGGGACGACAACTAAGGTGTATATCAATTGGAAAGCACTAACCAAACAATTGGTAAAATAATCTCACAATACATAAAAACTATTACTTGAAAGCATAAAACAAGTCTGTAGCGGAATAGCCAAGTATGATTACCTGATACGCGCTAGAAGTGGTTGATAACTGCGAGCACGTCACGGAAGTAGAATGTTCTTGCTTCAGATTCAAGGGAAAGTCAAGAAGTTGTAAAGGTAAATTATTGTTTGATAATGAAATGCCAATATTTAAAATTGCCATGTAAGGAGACAGAATACTTGAGTAATGCGCAATATAGCACAGTTCCCTGTGCCTATATATAGATTTCGTTTGTGGGTTATGAAATCTAAAAATAATATATTGATAAATATCATTATTCAAAAAGCTTTACACTCATATCAATGTCGAAAGTATTACAAATTGGAAACAACACCTAAAATATCAATGAATCTATTCGGCTACCCACACACTACCGCAAGGCCTAAAGCTAAAAACGGACACTTGACTCACCAGTGGCGGAATGTGGATGAATAGAGTGGGAATAGCTTTGCGAGCAATTTTCGTGTCGATCGTCGTTTATTCTTCTTTGTTACCCAAGATGTGGTGTACATGTTCGAGGGAAAGTGCCGGCTGCAGATGCGGTATCAATCACCCCTCTTGTCCTCAAGGACTTGTTGGACTCTACTTTCCAGCTCATCTAGCGGATATCCGCAATGTCTTACCCATTCTCTTATTCGATCAACAGTTTTCAGGAATACATGCATTGTAGTGCCTTCAGATTTAGCATGGGTCTTCGGAGGGCAACCGCTAATCGAACAGGCAGGCATTGTTGAAAATTCTGAAAAGTAAATATCAAGATTATTATAAAACCTTGATGAATAAAAATGTCATAAAAAAGTAAATGAACCATACCATGCTCAATGCAAGGTTTGTTTTGGTCGCCGGAACTATACCAGTTCATCATGTGCGGCTTAGTATTTGCATACGTTACAGAAATTTTTTAAATTATGTGACTAAACTCTGAACATGTGACTCGTCCCTTGGATGTTCTGTCTTGCACGAAAAGGAAACTATAATGCCCTACATGTACGACCAATAATGCCCTACATGTACTAGCCCGAGTATACCGAGGAGGAACTACTGGAAAGGGAAACACGCGAAAACGATGGGTCTTCGGACGGCAGTTGGGAGGACGATTCAACAGCTGAAGAGCCTGGACCTAGTCGCATGGATGGTGTTTCCACCTGGTGCACATGCAATCGGTGCGAGCTAATGCCATCCAAGGACGAGAACTGCTGCTGCTGTGAAAACTCGGGATGCGTGGCCTACATTTCGGAAGACGAGCCACGACCGCAATGCATCACTGAGCTGCCAGACTTCAGGGCAGCCTGCCTCACACGGTCAGTGTTGAGGATAATGATGGTGCTTATGGACGAACTTCGCGCAACTGTTCGTCCTCGTAATCCGAGTAATGAGTAAGTATACTCTGCTTGTCATGCTACTCCTATTTCATGGTCTTCTACTATATCCAAAATTACATGTACATATTGTAACGCATGAAAGTCGTTCAATAGTGTGCAGTGTCTAGATAGCATTTGTCTGAGCAGAATGCTATTAGTTACAAGAATTGTCATTGACAACAAACGTTTATTAAACTTATCTTGGTCATTTAAAAACAGTTTGTTTCATTCCTTTTCACAGGTGGTACAGGCTGGTGGCCTATCGTTCCTTTGTGTGGTGGCTTCACGGGAGGCTTGGACACCGCGCTCGAAGAGTGATACCCGCCTGTGCCGTTCGTGCCATAAGAGAAACGTTCCCGAGTGACAGTGGTCAGTACAGGGGTTTTTCTCTCGCTGTGCTGCAACCTGACCTGTACAATGTTTAAAGTCTTGTATTTTTGTGTCATCAAAATAAGATACAAAATAAAACACCACATATATTTTAACAACGGTTGTTTCGATTTTTTAAATGAATCAAGTGGATTCAAGGATGGATGTCAGACATCTGTGCTCGGAATGGGTGAAGGTCAGGTCGCTGTGAAGCAGGGTAGTCACTATCTAAGCTAACATAATATATTCTCAATAATGCATGCACTAAATAACACTTGTTCAAAGTCTTTCAGTTGGTTATGTCTCTATAAAAGTCACACATATATCTATACTATCAATTAACATTGGATTATACAGGCCTTAGGTTAAGGGTCTTGACCACTATAATACACTGTTTGAAGTGTGGGTCTGTGCTCACAAGAATCTCCGGTATGTGGCATTTGTTATTGATAGGCAACGATATACTGCAGTAGGGGTCTAATGTTAGTTGGGGATCTGCTAGGTGGGCATCATGGCGTGGTCAGTGGTCTGGCACATGAAGAGAATACCTTGCAGGGACACAGGGTCAGAATGGCAGTAAGTTTCCACTGGCGAGGGTGCGTGGGCAAGGACACGTTTGTGGAGATGAACGAGCTATGTGCTTAGTTCAGGCTGGTTCACATGCAGGACCGTGATCTCAGAGGAAGAGTGATGAGCTACATTTATTAGCTGTTGCAAATACCTCTGGAGTTTTCCAGTCAGAGTGGGAACGAGGGTGGGGGCCATGTGCTCTGCAAGCTGTACTATCTCAGTGAGGCCTGGTCACCAAGATGGAGTGGAAAGGGGGTACAAAAATGGATGCCCCGTGTCCTGCTCAGTGGTCCCATCTACGCGAATGTCATCCAAAGTTAACATCACATAAGGGCAAGGGGCGAACCCACTACTGGAGGCACTTGGTACAAGTTTCTACTGAGAAGTAAAGGATGAGAGGGGCCTGATGGCCCCTCGCTCCCACACACTTGCCTGCACGCCTCAGGCCCATCCATCCCACCCCCCTCTATCAAAGGCAGTTTGCACCCGGGGATGAGCGCTGGCATAGGGGGCTGTCACGGGCGCAAACGGCTAAGGTGCCAAACAGCATGTACACTTCAAAAGGTATCCCACGCCCAGGGGCCATCACTCACATGGCCTCCTCAGACCCCATGTCTCCAGGCAGGCCGCCCCCCTGCAATCCACATAAGTGTGTCTCCATTCAGCAGTCTTCCTGTGCCTTATCTGCACGCCCCAGGCCCATCCAACCCAACCCCTCTATCAAAGGCGGTTCGCACCCGGGGATGAGCGCTGGCATGGGGGGCTGTCACGGGCGCAAACGGCCAAGGTGCCAAACAGCATGTACACTTCAAAAGGTATCCCACGCCCAGGGGCCATCGCTCACATGGCCTCCTCAGACCCCGTGTCTCCAGGCAGGCCGCCCCCCTGCAATCCACATAGTTGTGTCTCCATTCAGCAGTCTTCCTGTGCCTTATCTGCACGACCCAGGCCCATCCATCCCCTCTATCAAAGGCGGTTCGCACCCGGGGATGAGCGCTGGCATGGGGGGCTGTCACGGGCGCAAACGGCCAAGATGCCAAACAGCATGTACACTTCAAAAGGTATCCCACGCCCAGGGGCCATCGCTCACATGGCCTCCTCAGACCCCGTGTCTCCAAGCAGGCCGCCCCCCTGCAATCCACATAAGTGTGTCTCCATTCAGCAGTCTTCATGTGCCTTATCTGCACGCCCCAGGCCCATCCATCCCACCCCCTCTATCAAAGGCGGTTCGCACCCGGGGATGAGCGCTGGCATGGGGGGCTGTCACGGGTGCAAACGGCCAAGGTGCCAAACAGCATGTACACTTCAAAAGGTATCCCACGCCCAGGGGCCATCGCTCACATGGCCTCCTCAGACCCCGTGTCTCCAGGCAGGCCGCACCCCTGCAAACCACATAATACCACGACATACACACGTCATTCATTCACAAACACACCCATGTTTCTAATACTTTATAAAACACTTGATATGTCTCATGAGAACATCTTTGTGCTTTGTAAGTCAACTCCTGAACCTTCTACCTGAGAAGAACTGAGATCTATGCTAATCTGCTCTTCGTCGTGCTATCTGTGACCGCTTCGAGCAAACTCGTCAGTGTGCTACCTGTGGCCATCTACCTGTTCTCCTGCAACATACTGCTCGGCCTGCTGAATCCAACTGTTTGTTGGTCAAGGTAAGGCCATGTATCCTAGTCATATTCCGGTCATTTTTACATTTCTATCTATTTTCGATTACAGTACCCAATAGAGCTATGGTCATTGGTCTCATTGCTATTGACTTGAGTTTCAATTGTTATGCTATCAAAAGATCTATTTATTTTCATCTGTGTCAATTGTCATCGAATTGCATCCTTCGGGGGTCCAATCTATAATGTAAGCATGTTTCCTTTTCGTGCAAGACAGAACATCCAAGGGACGAGTCACATGTTCAGAGTTTAGTCACATAATTTAAAACATTTCTGTAATTTATGCAAATACTAAGCCACACATGATGAACTGGTATAGTTCCGCCGACCAAAACAAACCTTGCATTGAGCATGGTATGGTTCATTTACTTTTTTTATGACATTTTTATTCATCAAGCTTTTATAATAATCTTGATATTTACTTTTCAGAATTTTCAACAATGCCTGCCTGTTTGATTAGTGGTTGCCCTTCAAAGACCCATGCTAAATCTGAAGGCACTACAATGCATGTATTCCCGAAAACTGTTGATCGAATAAGAGAATGGGTCAGACATTGCGGATATCCACTGGATGAGCTGGAAAGTAGAGTCCAACAAGTCCTTGAGGACAAGAGGGGTGACCGATACCGCATCTGCAGCCGGCACTTTCCCTCGAACATGTACACCACATCTTGGGTAACAAAGAAGAATAAACGGCGATCGACACGAAAATTGCTCACAAACGCTATTCCCACTCTATTCGTCCACATTCCGCCACTGGTGAATCAAGTGTCCGTTTTTAGCTTTAGGCCTTGCGGTAGTGTGTAGGTAGCCGAATGGATTCATTGATATTTTAGGTGTTGTTTCCAATTTGTAATACTTTCGACATTGATATGAGTGTATAGCTTTTTGAATAATGACATTTATCAATATATTATTTTTAGATTTCATAACCCACAAACGAAATCTATATATGGGCACAGGGAACTGTGCTATAGTGCGCATTACTCAAGTATTCTATCTCCTTACATGGCAATTTTAAATATTGGCATTTAATTATCAAACAATAATTTACCATTACAACTTCTTGACTATCCCTTGAATCTGAAGCAAGAACATTCTACTTCCGTGACGTGCCCGCACTTATCAACCACTTCTAGCGTGTATCAGGTAATCATACTTGGCTATTCCGCTACAGACTTGTTTTATGCATGTCAAGTAATAGTTTTTATGTATCGTGTGATTATTTTACCAATTGTTTGGTTAGTGCTTTCAAATTGATATACACCTAAGTCGTCGTCCCCTGGTGTTTATTTTCAGTTATAATTAGTGTTATCCATACTAATGCAAGTACCCGTCTTTCAGGGAGATGCTGAAGCGTCCACCACATTGACAACAGCCCTAGATGTTCTTCAGCAGCACGAGGTATGGATACTGACAGCTCAATCGACCGTGATCATCAGGACTGGAGCACTTGTCGTTTGATTGTTCTACACCATGTTTCATTGGTGGTTAGCCATTGATATGTACCTGTGCGGTCGACCCCCAGCGTGTGTTGTGTTTTCAATATTGTAATTCTTACTAATGCAAATACTATGTTTCAGACAGTTGTTGAAGCGTCAACCCACACACTTGATGCGGAGCCTGACATTCAAGCAATTCCAGGGGAAGCGGGACCATGCGGATACGAATCGGCGCAATAGCTTTCGGAAGTGCGCACCACATTGACAACAGCCCTAGATATTCTTCAGCAGCACGAGGTATGGATACTGACAGCTCCATCGAGCGTGATCATATAACGTGATTCCATTTGCTATACTTTCTTCCCAATTAATGCAAGTACTGTGTTTCAGGGATACGATGGAGCTTCCACTACAATCACAAGATCCCATTTAGATGATGCAAATGTAAAGAAATCGGAGAAATAAGTCGATTAAATCTGATCATATTTAAATATTCCTTGATTCTTTTAGACAATGCAACATTTGTGGTTATCTCTTTATATGTACCTGTGCCGTCGACCCCATGTGTGTATTATGTTTACAATATTGAAAACCATACTAACGCAAGTACTGTGTTTCAGAGAGTTGCTGATGCCTCCTCTTCAATACAATCATTCGTGGCAGTCCATGCAGAGCCAGAGGTATGGATACTGACCGCTCCATCGAACTAGGTCATCAGAGCTCGAATACTTGTCGTTTGATTGCTCCACACAATGTTTAAATCGTGTTTGGCTATTGAGATGTACATGTGTGTTCGTCCTCACGTGTGTATTATGCTAAGAATATTTTCATACACAGTAATGAAAATACTATGTTTCAGGGAGTCGATTGAGCCTCATTCCGTGCTGCCTATGCGGATACAGAAAATATAGTCGTTGCAGCGCAAGAGGAAGGGGAGACATGCGGATACGAATCGGAGCAACAGCGTGCAGATGTTGAAGGTCGAGTCAAAAAAGTTGCAAAGAAAAGAAACAAAAATAAGGTTAGCTACAAACAGTTCACAACTTTAGAAATGTGTTTATGCTGGGGACTATTTTATGTTTTTTTTCCAGTCAATTGTACTATACTTTATCTTGTGTTTAAACTGAACATCCCTTTTCCAATTTGTCCTCTAGTTACCCGTGGGTCTATGATACACAGACAGTGAAGCGAATGAGAGATGTTGCTTGCCAGACCATTTACACTATGGAGGCTATGGAGGAACTATTAATTCAGATGCGGCGTGTTGAGACTCGGGATGCTCATGTCCAATGGTCAGAAAATGAAATTAATGTGTCTGGAGAATCCGGCAAAGTTGTATTGGACCATTGCTACAGTACGACCGCACCACCGCAACAACATGATACTGGATCTATTGAAGATAGCTCTGAAGTAGTCGCAGATCAATTCACACAATCTACACCCGCCAAAAAATTGCCACCAAAAAAGCTGTCGACATTGTTGTGTTCTCCCATCAATGTTGAAGTAGCAGATGTTGAAATGACAGAGAATGAACCAGCAGCAGCATTCACCGACGCATCAGAACTTGATAGCAGTGATATTTCTTTCAAATGTGGTGATATGTCCTCAACGTCACAGGCCGAAACAACTTTGACGCAGGATGACAGTCTAATGAAAGAGGGCAAATACATAGTATTCGACAGTTGTTTGATGGATATTATAAGTATGCTGAAATGCGGGCATTCCGTCAGAGGGAAAGTATGTGGGAAGCCATTGATTCATGTGACTCGTTAAAAACAAGGCAGTAACGTCACAATACATGCCGCCTGTACATCACATCATACGTTTTCATGGTCTGCACAACCGATGTTGGGGAAACCGCCAGCAGGCAATCTACTGTGTGCAGCTCCATTACTTTTTAGTGGCTCCAGTTTTAGAAAGTGGTCTTTCTTTCAGTTTGTGGGACTCCATTTCATTTAAAAAACGCAGTACTACAAATACCAACGTGATTATCTGTTTCCGGCCATTAGTGATGCTTGGAAAATTGAACAATTGTCTCTAGCAAGTACATTCGAAGGCAAACGATTCAGGCTAGCCGGCGATGGACAGTGCGACAGCCCTGGATTTTCTGCCAAGTACTGCACCTACCACTTTTCAGGACATGGATAGTAAGAAAATTGCGAGTTCGGTGGTTCTGCATGTAACACAGTGTACATCCTCAGTGGCCATGGAGAAACTAGGATTTATAAAATCAGTGGAATATCTGCAATCAAGGGGAATGCACATCGACCTCATAGCCACGGACAGACATGTTTCAATTGCCAAGACAATGAGAGAGCAGTTCCCACATATTAAACATCAATTTGACGTATGGCATCTTGCTAAATCAATCAATAAGAAAATCTCGGCTGCAGGGGAAAAAAAAGGTTTGGAAAGTATTTCAGAGTGGTCCCAGTCTATCAGCAACCATCTTTGGTGGAGCTCCAAAACTTGTGAAGGGTTAGTGGAAATACTACTTGAAAAATGGCGGTCACTGATGCACCACTGTACCAACGTGCACCGCTGGTCAGAAAACCTACATTTCCACCAATGTGTCCCCAGTAGAGGCACAGAAGAAGAAGTGGTTGAATCCATCTTCACCGACACACAAAGCCATTGAGAAGATTGTTGAGATTTGAGGGGACTGACTGAATTCTTTCACACCGGAGGTTTGGAGATGTTCCACAATATGTGCCTAAAGTACAGGCCAAAGCGCTTGCATTTCAGCATACAGGGCATGAGACATAGGACTCTACTAGCGGTCTTGGCCCATAACGAGAATCTTGGCCGTGAACAATCTAGGACTAAGGGTAATGTAAGGATGCCTCGCTACAGTAAGGTCTTTTCAAAAAGATGTAAGCAATGGGTGATCAAACCAGTCTATGAGAAAATGGAGTTCGACTTTGTCAAAAGCCTTATTGTTGCTCTATTAGAGAAGCACAGATATGGAATTTTGAACGTTTCTGGGCAGAGCACTGATCCATTGCCACCCAACATTGCCACTGTGCCATGTCTACCCAAAGGAGAGCTGGTTGTGAAGTACAAATCCCGGTTTAAATAATTGTAATACGATTGTCTTTTTGTAAATAAATGTTATTGTACAGTGTGCATACAAAGTACGCTAACCCTAACCCCTACCTTCACCATCCTGGCTGCTGAACAACCTGGGTGTCATCTTTGAATTCTCTATTCACCTCATATTGCTGACCTTGTCTATATGTGTATGTATATATTTTTGTTGATGTAACTAATTATCGCAATCTCTTGTAAATGCTGCGCACTGTTAACCGAGGGGAAGCTTGCGTATTGCAAATAATAAAATAAACAAACAATAAATCTCACTTTCAACTCAACTCCTCGGGTACTTTATACTTTCCCTGACCTTTCCCAAAAAATTAAGTCTCAATAGTTATGGTTCTTTGGGGCTTCAAAGCTCGCAGACAACGAGGACAAAATTGCGGGCCTTAGAACGCGCCGAGCGAGCCGTTGCAGATGGGAGAGAAGCCAGTTCGCATTTGCACATTGAGGCGCAGTACATAGATGGATTTGAAACTTCAAGTTCTCACAGATGGCTTTACTAAGGGATGTTGCAAAGAAAGAATGTATGCTCATTTCTAGTGAAGGTCAGCGGCTTTGATTTTCAGCTCGTGCCCTGAAGAGGCCCACAACTCGCACTGGCAGTATAAAGTTCTATTGTTTTTTGACCTTGAGAGACAGGGTCCATGCTGAAAGAACTTCATTTGAAGGAGGGGGGGTGCAATAATGTAAGAGACGATAAGGCAGAAAATTCTGAAACTAGACCGAGTTTCATGTTAGTTCAGTATACGAAAAATCGTTGTCAAGAGCACAGTGTGATTTACGGACTGCATTACGCAGAGACACAATGGAAATTGCAAATATAATGTAAGTAACTCTTTAGACGCTTTCATACCGGAATGAAGAATTAATGAATGGATGCATGAATAAATGAATGAATGAAGAGCTTGGAAAACGTTTGTGGGATCGTCCTTGTAGCGGGCACATGGGCATGCAGGTCCACATTCCACACGCATGTAGACAAAAAGTTGTTTCTCATTGTGTACTAACCTCGATTTATTTTGTTACTTTTCGCATTGATTTTAGAGCCGAACATACTCCATTGCACTATCCTTGAAAGCAAATAGTTTCAGCTCGGCCGTAATAAATAAAATGAATAATATTAATAAAGATCGGCTGGCGAGACTAATTATAAATTTTATGTTTTCAAAACAGGTATATCCTTCCCTTTTGCTACTGCCACCAGTTTCAGACACTGGCAGATGTTTTTTTTAACCGCCAGCTGCAGCTTAATGTAAACGACTGCACAATTTTGATGATTTTATGGGACGATCGCCAAGGGCCCATATGCCCTTACGCGGTACCAGCGGGTAGAAGCAACATATCAACCTTTACGCTGGCCTAGTGCCTACTTGATGGAACAGCCTTGTGGTTCAACGTGCGACAAAAGTGCTTCTTTTAACGAAAACCAACACCCTGTGTACCATAAAAGAACAGCGCGTGACTCACGATAAACTTTTACGGATTTGCGGATAGGGATAAAAGAAAATAAATGGCTTTCGGAGTTCATATGGCAATTGCTGAATATTCTATAAACATTTAATGTCAAATAAATGTACTTTACCAAATGTACTGTGTTGCTGTTTTATTTTAAAGTACAGTTTCATATTCCGAATTGTGGCGCGCTGTGTTGTGAGTTGATCTGTGTTGGTTTCCGGGTTCTGTGTGAAGTCGCGTAGAAGACGACTGGGCGCGTTTGCCTACGCAGCACAGGAACGTCACGGAGAGAGGCGGGGAATATGAATGTTTTGATAATGTCAGGCTCAGTGGTGGGGGATATGATTTAGTGCTGCAAAAGCAGGTCAGCCAGGGCGATGGGGGGAAATTATAGGATTATCACAAAATGGCAGTTCCCTGATGCCTGTTTTCGCGTGCGTTTAATGGACGAAAACCCGGGTAAGGTCCATAGGAAATTTTTCTAAAATCCAGTGACTTAAAAACACATGGCCGACCCGTAGGGGCAATAAAAATTTTTGACCAAACCATTCCTTTAATACTTTCTTTATATGAGATTACCAGTGTAGGCATTGATAAGGCTTCAACACTAACACAGTGCAGGTCTTGTGTGGATACAAATAGTGTAGTGTTTTCGGTCAGCAGAGAACTCGGTGGCCTACTGTCGGTAATGTGGACTATTCAAAAAATCATGAGCGGTATGAAACGTAAAACAGTGTTAAACACCACTGTAAATGGCACAAACCATCATTCACATGAAGGCAGTGGTCGAAGTGGGAGGGAGCGGTGATCCTCTGCTGTTTTAAAATATTGTTACTGTTCCTATACTTTTATTTTTAAAAAGAAACTGTTCCGAAATGCTTTACTTTTAAAATAAAATTGTAGGAAGAAGTTTAAACTTGCACACTGATCATTCCCTAAAAGAGCAGGTCTGTTTTTTTGGGAGTTTGGATTGCGCGCGAGAGGGAGCATGGCGATGGGTTTTTGGGGACCGGGTACAGGCCATTAGGGAACTTAGTCACTACTTATTTTCGTTTGTCAGTCTTATGACACAGGAAGGGTTTGCATCACCTGGAGAAATGCAGGCGCCCCTTCTTGTGTTCTGTCTCCTTATTTAACTATTTAATATTAAGTGCAATGCCGTCATATTTACCCCGCTCCTTATTGTTGGTAGTTTCCATTTGTATTGCAGGTGATTGCAATTCAAAACTTGGAGAGCAGGATAACGTGTCCTAAGAATACGTTCCCGGCATTACTGCGTATTTAATTATGTGACAGCATTTTTTTTTCGTTGTGGCATTACTCTGTAATCTCTCAAGAGCAGAGCACACGTAGGGAGGGTTTCTAAGCCACACACTGAAGAAAATAAGCCCTGGAGTGGGTGCCAAGCGAGAATAACAAGCGCTTTTACGGCTCCAGCAGCTGTTAAGTAATATTAATTGAGTGAGACAGTCCAAAGGTCAGCGGCTTTTTATGTAAGGAGCCGAAACAAGATTCATTGAAAATAATTGCGACAAAGGAAACTCGCGGAGCAAACAACACTATGCCTTGTTTCGGCGGTGCATGCGTGAGGAACATGTTATGTTGGGCGAGCACTTTATTCAGTTAGGTTGGGTTTATGTGGACGCCATTTGTGATTACCATAACGAACTTAATGATGTTAGGCTCGCAGAGATGGGAGGCTGCTGCTGCACGAGCTTGCTTCGGATCACCTGCTGGGCGCAAGGGCGAGAGTTTAATCAAACAATCTACCACGTAATGGACATCTGCCCAAACAGTGACATTTATAGAAACCGAGCCCCCCCCCTCCACCCCCCCCCCCCCCCGACGGCTTAGTGTCGCTTTCACAATTGCCAGTTTTTTGTGCTTATTAATTTTTATTGACAGCCATGCAAGAAGAAAATACATAACTACAAATACATTAGCAGACATTGGAGTTCTCTGGGCGATTCCCCCGGACGTAAGCGCGCTACGTGTTTACTTAAATTCATGTTCATAACAAGACCTGAAACGACACAGCTTCAGGTGTCTTGCATCCTCTATTTCATTCCAAAAGGTCAAGTGATACACAGACATGCATGATTACCAGCTTGCCAACGTTGTGTTACTTTTGTAAAATAACCAGAATCGTTAAAGTACTAATAAGAATAATAAGCTAGCACAGATGGCAAAAGGCGTCAAATAACCCATATTAAAAAAGCAAAATGGACTTGACAGAAAACGTGTCTGTACAGAGTGCTGATGCTTGGGAAACTCACAGTGAACTGTTACTGGCTGAAGCAGAAGAGCAAGAAGCCAATAAGAATAATTGGAGAATGAAAATGGAATTCTCTCCGTGTAGCTCGTGTTTTAGAAATATCTAAAAATTGGTCATTACTTTACGTCAATGAAGGCAATCAAAAATGGTGACAAATGCAAGTCCCCTTTAAAGAAAGGCATTAACAGTCTTCTTGCCTATATTTGAGTTTTGTATTTATTTGGAGAACAGGGATGGCTCACAATAACACAATTACAGATGTCCGACCATTCCCACGAAGGGTGCCTGTCCAATAGCACAAAGATGTTGAGTAGTGAGCCATTTTATCCTGGTGCAAAGAATTAGGGCATACACCAGGGAGAAAACAAACAGAAAGAAAATGTATAAAAAGAAAACGGGTGACTTACAGAGGTGACATTACCCTAAGGAGGCAAGGGCATCAAACTAAAGAAGAGTAGTAAGTAGAAGGCTGTTTTACATCACCAAGCTAACTTTACAAAAAAAATGGATCCTCCTTTTACCACAGCAGAGCCTACCCTGTCACCACCGTGGATGGAATCAGAACAACACATCGGGATCAAGAAAATTGACGCAAACTCTGGACAAGGTGTGAAGGAAGGAGTACAGTTCACACAATGTCTAGCCTGGCTGCACGTTAAACGTGTTTTGCAACAAAACAACCAACTTCTAGATGTAATGATCTCAGTTTAATTCTGTATCAGGACCTCACTTCATAACACATCAGCAGTACCGGTTGGAAATAATTGGAAAGCAGCAAATAGATACATTGCGCTGAATTAGTTATACCAGGAAATTACCGGCCACATAAAAAATCATCCTCACCATGTCCTTATGTGGCAGACTTCGCTTCCTAGCAGCCAAGTCCTCTGTTCAGGGCACCCTGGTCACTCTAACTGGTGTCAGATCAGGGGGAGGTGGCCCCTCGGGAATCGAGGGCAGACTGGGCTCAGAGGCATGGCGAGGGGTGCGCTCTGTGGCATACGCTCTCCTCCCAGCCCCCCACTTCTAATTTACTTGGGCTACTCTACTTCTGGCTTTATGTCAGTCAGGCTAGAGAGAGGGCCCCTGCAAGTCAACACTTGCCGAAGGTAGTGTTTGCCCCCCTACTTCTAATTTACTTGGGCTATTCTGCTTCTGGCTTTATGTCAGTCAGGATAGAGGAGGGCCCTGCAGGTCAACACTTGCCAAAGGTAGTGTTTGCTGAAGAATTTAGATTTTTTCTTTTCCTCTGGGACATCATAAGACATAAATAGGTCATGGGAGAGGGTATGTGGGTGATACATCTGCAGGATGTTTTCCTTCAATGTCTAGAAAGAGTTTGTGGATTTTCTGTATCCATGAGAAAGGATACTGTGCTTCACTGCATCACAACATAGCCCTATTTGCAGAGTCGTGGACTCAGCAAATGCAAGGCAAGGGGCATCAATAAAAAAGGAAGGAGACAAAAACAACCCAGGAAAGAGAAGTTGACGTGTTTCAAGTGTCTCCTTAATGCAAATCTGTATGCATGTCTTTTCAAGTTTACACATAGACATATGGTGTATTACAATATGTTACAAAACTGTCAGTCTTTTTTTTGTGTCTGGATAGTGTACTTGCTTCAGATGAGGAGCAACACCTCGGCGGACCAGTATTTGAAACTCTGCCAGGTGGACTAATGCCTTCATGATTCTCATCATTGTTACACCAGCTACCAAGTGCTCTGAAACCAGGAAAGACTCTGGTCTGTGGTGCTACACAAAACACTAAAGATTATTTCTAAGGGTATTTAGTGTTTATCAATTTTTAAGTGGAATTTTCATCCCAACTTGCATTAAACATTCCCATCAGTACTCCATCCTCAGCAACTGTGAGCCATTATCAAAATAAGGCTTATTGTGAGTCGGTGTATAATTGTTTTACCCTACAATTGAGTAACCAAGCAACCGTTGCCATTCAAACTAGCATAATTGGAACTTATTTTTCATAATCACATATTAATTTTAATTACCAGAATTACACAGAGGGAATTAAACAGTTGAACAACTAAATAAAATAGCCATATAAGAGACGTGGCTCCCTCTGCCCCTCCCAGTTCCCAACCTCTCTTCAACATCCATCCTCCCACGAATATCCCGCCCCCGACACCAGTCTTTGGTTTTCCTCCTTCATATCTCCCATGCCTACCCTTATTGTCCTAACAAGTCCTATCCTTTAGCCGCCTTCCCTCCACTATATCCACTTCCCCCACAAATTTTCATGCTTCACCAAGCATTCCGTGTTTTATATACCAGTGTTTCTAACTCCATACTTCTATCCATGTTTTCTTCCCATTCAAACAATGAAGGGACCTCATCTGATTCCCAGACCTCCACGGTACCCGTCTTTGCTCATACAAAGCCAGGCCTTCAAAGCATTCTGGTGCACCGTTAATGATGAATCGACCCAAACTTCCAATGACCACAGTACAGGGTCTGCCTCGACTTTGTCTTCAGCTTTGGTTTGGAGTTCATCATTCGAAGGACCTCACCAGTATGTCTGCATTTGGGGAATCGGTAGGCCATTTAGAAACATTTTCCCACCTCATTTTTAAACTTACGACATGCATCAACTATCCTCCTTCCCATTCCATGTAGTGCTCTGGGGCAGGGGGAGTATAGTAGAACCTATGTAGAATTTGTATATTGAATCATGCAATGCTTGACATTGATGGGATTATTCCCTTGCTTTTCCCCATCATCCAGAGGAACTATGGCCCTCTCCCATTTTTCCTAAGTCTGCCAAGCTGCTTAGCTGTGGCCCCCTCTATCCCTTTCTATGCGCTAGAAATCAGTTTCTCTTTGAATTTATCAGTCACTGTTATGTTTAGCAGTGATGATTCCTGTGAAAATCAAAGGTCCCCCAAGCTGCCTGTCTAGTGCATGCCTCAATTACAAATATTGGTGAAATATCTTTTGGTCCAACCAAATTTATTTTGCAGATCCAAAAAAGGGACAGTGTTTGTGGTCCTGACCACGTCATCCGCATTTCTCACTCCTTTCTCCATCCAACTACGCGATCCCTGAATGTTATGTAGTTCTGTCAAGAATCTGTTGCCCCGCAGGAGTTCATCCCCCTCTGTCCTTGTCCATCCTCCTGTTCTATCCTGTAGGGTGCGCAATGGTTTTGTTACCAGTTTGCCTGTCGGAGGGAACCCACACAGATAAGTCTTGCAAACTGGCCCATTCTCCATCTCTCTTTTCTGTTGTTTGGCCTTCCTCCCGAAGACAAAACCAGTTGTTTTCTAATATCAGCTGCATTACCAAAATAACCCCATGACAATTTTCTCAATCTTTCCTTTACCTTGTGGAATTCATCTTGTGGAACCTCATATGGAGTATCCTGTATGACGTACAAGAACTTAGGGAATGCTATCATTTTAAAGAGTAACACACTATTCATTAATGTTAAAGGCAGGTGGGCCATCTCTTGACATCTGTAAGGAATATTAATAGCAAAGGATCCCAGTATTGCCAATTCTTTTTAATTTGATAGCATGGCGACGTTGGGTCCAGAGGAACTGATTCACATAATCTATCAAAGGCAAAAGCCTTCTGCATTTTTTAAATGTTTGGGATTTCATGAACTTGACCTTGGCCAGTCCCCTCAGGGGCATTCTTCTTGGGGTCAAGTTCATGTCGGTTGGTCAAGAAGGATAGGGATATAAATGCATTTGGATATCATCATTGGTACAGGAACCCTTCCCTCACACCCTCCTTCCATGGATTCCAGGTCACTCCTGTCACTTGCATTGTGATGCCTTTATTTCTAGTATCTCTGTTGAAACTATTGGATTCGGTTCTTGGGCCTTGTGTCTAGGGGTTTCTTGGCTAATTGCTTTGTTTTCTTTCAGGATCTCTGTCCTATTTCTCTTAACTCAGATGCTTTGCTCTTCTGGAGGAGGCTACACCATGGGTTTTATGTACACAGAGGTTTCCTCTTTTTCAAATGCCATTGTCATATATTTATCCTCCGCCTTTTTCTTTTTGTGTAATTTTTTCTCAAGAAATAAAGAGGATTCATCACCATTGGCCTATGCTAATGTTGTATCAAACTAGAGGGGTATTTTCGCAGGAGGTAAAATAACCTCACACTAAGGCTTGGCATATCTTTTCTGTCACATTCCCCCCTTTCCTCGGCTCCTTGTTTTTTTTAAATTGTAATAATTGTCTCTCATCATTGTCCACCCTGGCCTGTTGACTCATTCTGGCCAAGGCTTCTGCAAGCATTACAGACAGGATTTCCCTCTTGGGTTTGCATGATTTGAAAAAATGCTCTCTGTCAAATGTTTAACTTATTGCTCAAGTTGTGAAAATAGTTCAACCTTTTCTGGATTGCAAGGTAATCTTTGCTCATATCTCTGTTCATCCCTAGAAGGGTACCTATCTCTCGTTTTGGAAACTGTTGTATGTATTACCTGATCGATAATCACCCTGGTACTGGGAACTCTTACCCAGGTCTAATGTAAGTCTCTAGTTTTGTGAGATCTCTCCTTTGCATGCCAGGTGGATGACTAGTCAGCTTGCTTTGGGACAGTTATTATCCTTAACAGCAGTGGAATACATCTTCGGCTCCCCTGTCTCTAAGTCCAACTGATAAGTACTTTTTACCTTAACTACTTTATTGGCTGCCTGAGCAGGCAGTTGGGTCTCTTTTCTTGGTTTTGGGGAGTTTTGGGGTTCTGTACTTTATAGATCCTGGTAGCTACTGTGATAATCCACTCGATAGTTCTTGAGTCATCAAAATCATAACCTAACTTAGTCACTACATATTTTGGAAGAATGTAATTTTGAAATCTCGACTTTGGGTATCGACATGACAGGAAATGGGCAAGCGCATGTTTGAGGTCTTCAGCAAACACCCCACTAAGATTACATCTCAGCACAAATTAGTTCCAGGCTGTCTTACAGGCTTCTCATGAGCTTCTGTGAGCTGAAAGATATTTCAAAATGGCTGCCTTGTAAGTGGACCATTTGTAATGATTTGATCTTCCACCGCAGCAAAGAAACTAGAAATCTGAGGAGAGAATCTCCATTTTATGAATCCAATGTTGTTTTGGTCATTCTTCAATCCAAAGGATGCAATCATCTGTTCATACAGTTCTGAAAGTTCCAAACCAGAATATATAGGCATTTGTATGGCAAGTGGTCATAAAGCCTCCTAAGGATCTTATTCTGTTTGCTTGGGTTGTTAACAAACTGAGATTATTTTTTCTTTCTATGTCTCCTTACCTGGGTCCAACTTCCCTCATCAGAGTTAGAGCCACTACTTGAACCCTCTTCCCGTCTTGCAAATATGTCCCCGTCGTAATGACTGTAAGGAGGTTTCCTATGTGTACAGTATAGGGGATCCTCTGTCTTCTCACTTTTCCATTGGTTTTCTGTTTTATGGGCCTCAATTCATTTCTGCGGTGCTCGATAATATGGTATGTCGTCTTCAAAGTGTCACTTGGAATCAGTGTTTACCATCCACCTAAGGGTTCTACGGTATATCCATAATCCTTGCCATAGAGAAGGGTCTTTAAAATGCCCTTTTTGGGTTGCATTTTCTGTGTCTCAATGTCAGCCAAACAAAATGGTCTCTCTGGATCTTATGCTGTAATTCGTGTTCCCTTCATTCATTTTCATATCTTGATTCACTATTTCTCTGTTTGAACATGCACTCATTTCCTCTCCTGTCCACCCGTGACATACCAAGTTAGCCAATCCTCTCACCTACAGTTCTCAATATTCCTGTTTGTTTGGGGGTCGCTTGGGTACGAGAGATGGTTTGTCTGGCACCACCTATATACTGACTGTTGCTAAGTGTGCCAAGGCCACCAGTATGACTCAGGAAAGGTCTGGGCAATGGAGCAGTAGTCTCAGGAATTGGGGATTATCTCCCTTATTCCATGGAATTTATTGGTTTGTGAGTTGTAGGTTGTGATTCTGAACTCAGCTGAATATCTTTGATTTCTTGTATCAACCTAGCATTGTAGTCCCTTTCAGTTATCATTTGCTGTTGACGCTGTGCCAATTGTTCCCTAGATTCATTCATACTCGCCTGACTAGTATCAAATGCTCTAGTTTTGGAAGGCACATTTTCTTTCGTGTTTTGTAGCTCCTTTGGCAAAGAATAATTTTCTTTCTGATGAATGTGTATTTCTTCTTCTGACTCTTGGTTTACTGACTATAGCTAATTTTTTCTTGAGGTGCTCCATCTCAAACATTGCATTATTTAGATATTTCCTTAACGTTTCTGACTTCTTTGTTACATTTTATTTTATTATTTTCATTAGCTCTTGTTAAGTCACCTTCTTCTCATCATCTTGTGCTTGTGCTTGCATCTATTGTATGGTGAGCGGAAGTAGTTCTGTAATTACAATATGTTTCTTGTGCTAGATCCTTTCCTTTTGAATGATTTGTATACGTTATATAGCTTATAGAATTCATCCTGTAAATCTACATTTCTTATGATACACTTTGTAGCTATTTGTTTCCTCTCTTTAATTTGTGTTTATGTTCACAATGTCATCTAATAAGCCATTGATACAAGCAACTTAGTCAGTTAATTTAGCCTTTAACTGTAGGCACAAGCTATTAATGTCATTAGTGTTTAAAAGTTCTCTCTATAAGCATTGTTTGGCTTGTGTACACTTTCAATTCATCTTGTATTGCCTCTAATAAACTGTGTTGTTTTTGTAGTTGCACTTACTTGTCATGCAGAGACTCTAGTTCATGCTGATCACTAGCTTGTTGCATGAGTATTTATTCTGGTAATGTTTTTTGAGCATGTTCTGTAAATTGGGGTAAATAATGTACATTCTCAGCCAATCTGTCCTCCACCAATTTAAGGTGGAAGATAAGATGGGCAGAAAGATCACAATTCTTTGTTTCTCCTCCCCGGCTGTGAAGGGTGGATATCATTTTTGTAATGCTTCATCATTTAGGCTTTCTGAGGCACAAATATCTATATCTAATGGAGTGTGTCCTCCCACAGATTCCTAATTTTAGATATAATTCTTCAGTAGCATCAAACTATGGAACAATTTTCACCACTTTGGGGCGCCATACACCTTCGGTGTCGAGGTTCCTTGACATCCCTCAGTATCAGGACAAAATGCAATGTTGGCATCAGTATCAGTATCAGTAGCTAGCACCGCTCCCTCAGTTCCTTTTTTTCGCATGCTCAGCACGCCCATTCAGAACATTTCACACGCAGAAACATTTTCTGTCGTATTTAAATTCGACCTTTTCATTGAAAATGTTAACCCTGAAATTTGCCAGCTTCAATGGTTGTGAGGACTGCAATGTGAAGATGTTGCTTATTGATCTTCAAATCCTGAAATTTGTTTGTGGTGTCTCAGCTCTGGTTACGATATAACTGATTATAGCGGAGCTGTGTGGCTGAGGTGTGTGGCAGTTCCAGGCAGAGCAGAGCTGTCCACGTCGTTGTGCTGCAGGAAGTAGCATTTCTTTCACATCATACCGCGGAGTGGTGTAGCGGAGCTGTGTGGCTGAGGTGTGTGGCAGTTCCAGGCAGAGCAGAGCTGTCCACGTCGTTGTGCTGCAGGAAGCAGCATTTCTTTCACATCATACCGCGGAGCGGTGTAGCGGAGCTGTGTGGCTGAGGTGTGTGGCAGTTCCAGGCAGAGCAGAGCTGTCCACGTCGTTGTGCTGCAGGAAGTAGCATTTCTTTCACATCATACCGCGGAGCGGTGTAGCAGAGCTGTGTGGCTGAGGTGTGTGGCAGTCTGCCGCAGTCCGCTGCAAACGCGCAGTAAACGCACTCCAATGGAACCGGAGGTGCGTCCAACAAACGCCGACACGGAGGGGAGGAGAAGGCAAAAAACTATGACGGCATCCATCGCACCCATTGAGCCAGGCGGTGCAACACGTAGGAGAAGTAAGTCAGCCTCCCTACTGAAAGGACTGGGAGGGGGGTGCATTCCATCAGGGGCTACCTTTCCCCCAATGCTAATCAGACCCTGTTTGGCGCCAAAACTGCGACATTACAATCGCAGGGGGAGAGGGGAGAGAAGGACATATGCATCCCACTCATCCCATCTGAGTCACTGGATTCGGTAAATACTGCAAATTTAATTCTACCAGCCCTACGCGATCAGACTCACCTCCCGGCAACTTGCCAGTCCAATGACCTGCAGCCCTCGAGTGCGCGGGAGCTGGGAATGGGAGGGCAACAGGCAACAGGGCAAAGGCATTCAGAACTATCACAGGGACTGGGACAGGGACAGGAGCCTGGGGTTGAACGAACTGACATTTTTTCACACACAGACTCAAACCAAAAAGATGTCCCGTGCCCCAGAGTGGGAGGGGTAATGTCAACCAACTCAGCAACCTTATCAGACAAGATATGGGGTTCAACTAACACTATGCGTATCCAAGCAATGTTCCACGAGGATGAACAAAGAACTAATAACAACCTCAAGCTGGGGGATAATGCCAGTGTTACCATCTGTGACTCCACCGAGATAGAAATCGAACAAAAAGGACTGCCAAATGCTCATAACATAGAGAAGATTTTGGAATCAGACAAAGAGGACGTTGAGAGTAATATCTCAACGGACGAGGAGTCGGAGGGCTCCAATAAAGAAACTGACGCGGAACAGGAAAAATTACTAGGAGGAACGGCGAAAACTAAAGAGAGACCTAAAGTGAACACCACTTCGAACCCAGGTCTCCAAAATCAAAAAAAAGGGGAGACGAGAAACCAGCTAAGCTGACCCAACAGGGGCAACTGACACCAAGGAAAGAGCTCAAAAAACCAGGACGACGGCCACGAGGCCGCTATAATCCACCTTCGTCCCATCTATTAAAAGTTTTTCTTACTCAGCAACCTAAAAGAAAACCGACTATAGAGACCGAGATCTCGGATGCAGAAATGCTTGAAATCGCGGCTGATTCTCAGCCTGCACAAAAACAAAGAAGAACGGAACCAGATATAGGGCCGACAGACAAGAACGGGCTTGTGGAACAATCTCAACCTCACAGGGCTCCGTCAGTAAGAAAAGCACCCGGTCCGGACCTTGAAAACCTAACTGAAACAAGCACCCCGAAGAATCAAGCAAGGACTACCAGTGTCCCAAACATAATTAGTTTGGACAGTATACGATCTATAAGTCCTCCGATGAAAAGACCCGCGAGCATTGAAGAGACAATAATCCAAGAAGAAGGACAGGATGAGGAGGTCAGGGAAGTGAAATCTCCAAATAAGCCAATGGACGTAACACTGTTAGATCCCCAAAATAAAGAAGATAGATGGGCCTGGACTAAGCCCCACCTAACAAAGATCCAAGAAAAGGACCACCCAAACGTCAAACAAGCGCGGCAGGGTTTTGATAGCAAAATCTATGAGAATGAGAGGGCGACTTTTAGAAAAGGGGGAACTCCAGATAGACCGCTGGGGGCCACTGGATTAAGTCCCGCACTGGAACTCCGAACATCGCCAAAAAGATCGGAAAAATTGCTCACCCCCCCAAAAAAGAGATGCCTCAGTGAAATTGCAGCCTCACTACAAAAGGACTCGCCAATAAGAAGCCGGATATGATTGCGACTATGTCAGCCATGACCGTAGTTCTAGCACCTTTCTGCAAACTATACGAAGCAATTAAGGAAAATGTACAAAACAATACGGCAATTTTATCGAATGTGATGGACAAACTTACCCTCATAGAGACTCGCCTCTTGCCAATAAATCAAAAAATACCTAATCTGGATAACACCTTTGATTCTAAACGGAACACGAGACCACCATCAAGCGTGCCCGCATGTACCCTGTTCACAAAAAAGGGAACAAACCCAGGGATTTCACAGGAAGTTGAGACCCAAAAAATACATTGGGAAAAAAAAATTGAAGCCCTGGAAAGAAAGATCGAAAAGCTTGAAATGCTAAATAAACACCTTGAGACTCCACTATCGAATACTGCTACCGTGTTGGGTGAAAGGGGAGATCTCCATAAAAACCACAAACCCATCATGTTGCTCTTAAATCCAAAAAAACAGAAACAAGGGCCCAATGGGGCTAAGCCAACAAAACCGCAGTTACCTGAAAAAGAGCTGAGAAATATGAAATCTAATTCACAAAAGCAAACTCTGACTTCGATGGAAACGATCACCGAATTGTCGATAAAGAGCCCCACGAAACCACAACAAGAGACCAAAAGCCGAGAATCCACAATGGGCTCCCCAAGATCACCGAAAACAATGGAAGAGTTCCTACAATGTGCAGAGGTAATGAACATCTCCACCTATTCTGAGGATGGTTCAAATATAATATCGGACTCACCTATAAAAGAGGTCCAAATAAAGAAACGAACAAGCAAGGCTGATACCACTTCCCGCAATGTGAAAGCGACGGATGGGGGTCCCAATAAAAGGGAGACCAGAGCATCCTCCGAGAACCTGGACCAAAGAGCAAATGAACCAATGACATATAGTCAGGCGCTCAGATTAAGAAACAGCCCACAGACATCGAGAAAGAGAAAAGAGGAGACGCAGAGAACTCCAAATCGACAAACTGATTGTGAAGAAATTAATGTCCGGGAAAACACTTCAACAAAACCAAATAAGATAATTCGAGTCTTTAAACTGGAACAAATTCGACCAGATAGATACTCACTCATCTTAAATAGATCGACAATACTACAAATCATAAAGAAAGTTAAAACGTTGAAAAGAATTACTTCGGATGATCTGATATTAGTGGAACCCTATCACAGGGAAAAAAAAGCAAAAGCCTTTATTCACCTAAAAGCAGAGATCATTGCATATATCAACGAATCAGCATATCAAGATCTGCACCAAATGGGGTTTCACTTGTGGGAAATAAAAAGTAGCTCATACAGCCGAGACATCGAGGAGGACAAGAGACAAACACGAAACAGCCAGTATCCCCTCAGATCCCGATTTGAAAATCGAAATTGGGCCCAGAAAACTCCCCGCTCGCAAAACTCTCGAGCATATCTTGAGCATCGAAGATTTCTAGACAGAGATCGAAGAGACCAATCGCCAATCAAAGAAAGAACAAGGACTCACCTAACAGGTTATGAGAACATAAAAGATAAAAGGGGGAACTCCGGACAACCACAAAAAAGGTTAAAACAACAAGAAACTCCCACCCCTCCGCGAATCAACCACAACAAGAAAGCCTCGGGGGAGGACACACACACCCTTCGATCCTACACAGAAAAAGGAGAGCCAGAATCGCAAAGAATGAGACCGTGGAACTGGATCTCATCAAGATGGACAAAAAAACAAGTAAAATAGCAATCATCGAAGGTGGGGGTCTGTGAAAACAACTCCACAGATACAACACTCGACCACCCCACAGCGACCTCTTTTTCTCTTGCCTCTTGGAACACGAGAGGCCATATGCATTTGACAATGGCAGGAGACATCAATTTGACATATTATGTTTACAAGAAACGTGGCTCTCAATACAACCAAGTCTGGATGGGTACTCGGTCGCAATCTCTCCGGCAGTAAAAGGCCTACTCGGCCGACCGTCATCAGGATTGTTAACTGCCATAAAATCTAGCTCGGGTCTAACAGAACCCAAAATCTGGAAACAATCTTACGAAACACTGGTAACGCTGACTTCCCACACCCAGAGAAAGGCCAAGATGGAAAATGTTTTCCAAAAGACTGTAGCAATACTCAACTGCTACTGGAATCCACAAAGAATGTCCATCAAAACTTTCTGCGACAATATGACTATGGTGATCGATCACCTATATGCAGAATTTGAAAAAATTGAAATCATAATCTGTGGCGACTTTAATGCTAAATGCATTCAAGTAACGAAAGACCGAGCTTGCTCTAAATTGCAGCGACAGTGGGAAGACGCCGCCTCTAAAAGAGGAAAGGCATGGAATAAGGTCATGACATCGCGACACATTCAAAACGTGGCGACGCTTTTTCCCTCCCAAAATAATATTCCAACATGGGAACGCATGGGCTCCAAAGCAACATTAGACCACATTTTTGTGTCGTCTGGCCTCATCTAAGATTTAAAAAGCTTCCAAGTCCAGAAAACTGTGAATAGTGACCACAATTTATTGAGATCTGACTGGGTCGTTCCCCATATTAAACCCAAAACATACGACTGGGGGACAGAAGTAAACATACAACAAACGCGACTCAGACTGACTGAACGCGATATTGACAAAATTAAAAGTTCTTGGGAGCTAAATCACAACAAAATCGGCAATAAAGACACTGAGGAAAGACCTAATTACTTGCCGCTATTACTTCCCTTTCACAAGAAAAGTTCAAACGGAACAAAGAAGATAACAAATATCATGCACACCTATAATAAAGAGCTGGTCCAAAAAAGACAGATTGTCCGCAGATTACGAAGATGTGCGAAGAAAACAAACAATACAGAAGACTGGACTAGTTGGCAACTGGAAGCAAAAAAGTATAAAACCTGGCTTAAACAGAACAGGGCCAGTCGCTATCAAAATGACGCCGAACAGATGATGTCCGCACTACAATCAAAAAAATCTAGTCAACTCTGGTCATTGATAAAAGACAACAACGGTGCCAAGAGTTCGACTTTTACAAATGCAGTCCCAGAGGAAACCTGGATTCAATATTACACGACCCAATTCAAAAGCCCCCCAGATAACTCGAATGGGGTTACACCATTCCCAGACACTGTTTGGGTCGACCTATCAAATCCGGAAGACATCGAAACGGCCATTAGAAAACTAAAAACCTCCAGAGCCCCAGGTCCCGATGGTCTGACCAATGTAGACTTAAAGATCTCCCCCCCCCCTAAATGGGCCGCGGTAATCAGCAACATCTTTGACATCTGTGGCCGAACGAAGAAGATCCCAGAATCCTGGCAAAGAACCGTCATTGTTCCAATTTACAAAAAAGGACCAAGGCAGGACCCGGCTAGCTACAGACCAATAGCGTTGCTAGATATCCTGAGCAAATTATATGCCACTTGCCTTTTGGCCCACTTTCGGATCTGGGAGGAAAACAGCGAGGCCAATGACCACTTCCAAACGGGCTTTCAGAAACATGGTTCCACGACCATCAACCTTTTCACTTTGAACATCTTGAAAGCCAAAGTGAAAGAAGGAGCACCCAAAGTCTACCTGGCTTTCGTGGACCTCTCGAAAGCCTTTGACAAGATCGACAGATCTAGGCTATGGGCAAAGCTGCAAAGCTGGAAATGCCCGATGAAAATATTGGAGCCCATTATGGCACTTAACACGGATATAAAGATGAGAGTAAGACTCAATCAACAGGGTGATCTGTCAGAAGAAATACCTGTGAAAAGAGGAGTGAAGCAGGGCTGCCCGTTCGCGCCAGCGCTTTTTATCGCCTTTTTAGGCGACTATCAGCACTCTGAAACAAAGATCCGAGCGTTCCCTCCAAAAATTGGGAAAGTCAAGATCCCTCGTCTACTGTACGCGGACGATATTACTATCATCGATCAAACCAAAGTGGGTCTCCAACGCAAACTATCTAACCTACAAAACTACATGGAGGACAACTTGTTAGAAATAAATAAATCCAAAACAAAAATCTTGGTATTGGAGAAACTGAAGGCAAATGGAACTTCTAAGCCCAATATTTATCTGGACAATGAACATATCGAAGTGGTCACCAACTTTAAATACTTGGGGACACAACTGGACACTTCTAAAACAGACCTTAGTCTTCAAACTCAACTGTGGGCAAAAGTAAAATGCCTAACGGCCCAAATAAGGGCGATCGACCGTAAGTTCGGAAAGTTCTCCTTGCTACCAGCCATCCTGTTCTATAAAACGAAAGTAGTTCCATCCCTGACGTATGGAGCAGAAGCTTTGTTATATCTTCCTCCGCAAATCTGGACCAAATTGGAAGGATATGTGTGGAAAACGTTGCTGGGTCTCCCCAAGTCTACTGCAATAGCTGCCATCAGAAGGGAGCTAGGACTGGTTTCTTTAACATCCTTGGTAAACCAAAGTGCGATGCGCTTATATAGAAAAATCATCTCTGCGGACACTCTACCGATTTTGAACATCATTCACGCAGAAACTTCCACCGGCAACTGTTTCGCACTAAAAAACTGGGTTAACAGGAGACTAGAAGATCTTGAAATGATCAAATGTTCCCCGACGGAGCTAAAGGAAAACCCAGATCGTATCAAAACTAAAATGGAAGACATGGATTGGATTACCACAATAGAGCAGGCAACTAACAACAAACTATTGAGTCATCTACCACCCTCTCTTAACAAGCTGAAAAAACCCCTAAATTACTGTGCAAAATTTCCGGCAAAAAAACTGAGAAACGTGATTATGAGAGCCCGCTTTAACCTGCTACCAACCAGAGAGATACTGGCGCTCAGAAATCAGGGTTCTATAACACTCTGTCGTCTCTGTAAAAACCCAAATACAACTGAAACACTAAAACATCTGATAATGGATTGCATCGCCATTAATGACATAAGAAATGTCTATCTACTCCCTTTGTCTGAGAGACTATGGTTTTTGCAGAAAAACGACATATGGAACAGACTAATTTCCGGGGAGAGTACCAAATGGTCTCAGGCACTGTCTAAACTGATCGATTTAGTCTTTACAAAAATCATGCAGACTAATGCCAATGAGTTCGTGGAAACCACCTCCTCACTGGCCTCAACAATGGCGGAATGACAAAAAGGAAGTCGTCTCTCTTACCTTCTCTTCTCTCTTCTCTCCTTCTGCTGATCCCTGAAGAGTTTTGCCCTGGTCGGATCTGCTACTGTTTTCGTTGACAAAACTCAGTTTTAACTGTGTAAAGTTCAATAAAAAAAAAAAAAAATAAATAAAAATAAAAAAAAAATAACTGATTGCGACTTCTTTCAGTAGATTACGCCAAAAGCTTTGAAGGAGGGACGGTTGAAGCTGGCGCTTGGTCGATCCACTTCCAAATTTCAAAGCGCCATTCCCTTGAAGAAAGGACCATTTGAAGGAAAAGAACACGAATTCACCGATCGGTCTCCTGAGAGATCAAAAAAGATATCGAAAAAGCACAGATTAAGATCGCACTCCCAAAGCGATTCATACCATTCCCCCTCAACTTCTTCAAAAAACAGAAGAAGAGACATAGACATGCTTCATCAGACTCCTCGCCTGATAGGAGGATAATATTTCTTTAAAGTCCACTCCAGTGGAAAAATAGAAGGAATTGTATCTAAAATTTTTAAAGGTTTTGAAAAAATCAGCCCCCTTGGCATCCTCTTCTGAGCCAAAAGCAAAAAAGGGAACAGAACCCACGGCGCCTAACAAAGCCTAACAAAGCTGGCAGGAACTCATCCTGTGCACTGAAAAGCCTGATAAGGCTTGAGAAGACCCCAATGATGTTGACAGCCGTGACCTTCTAGACATTCTTCAATACCTTACAAGCTCCCCCTCCAAAGGGCCGTCGAGTATCGAACACTCTTTGATGGCGAAATATGTCTAGGATAGACTTTGTCTTCCTTTACTGAGATGTTCAACGAAGAGATCAAGTACCATTTGGAATTGAGCCTTTTGCCCAACCCACCTGAGGAGTTTTTCATGGAAGATGCAAGGATTTGAGATTTAGCAGCTGGCCTTCAGGGCATAAGTGGGCTTGACACTTCTCCTTAGGTGTATTTTTACCAGCAAGATCCACAGGGTCACCCTAATGCTGCATACAGATCAGTCATGGGGAATTTCTTTGAAGCCCTGGGATGGGGTCCTCCAGTCATATGTTACCAAATATGACTTGACAGATCTTAGAACAAGGACCTTAGAGGAGAAAGCAATTTCCTTCAACCAGCGGAAAGCGACTAGGAGGGAAAGGATAATGGCACCGTGATAGCAGAACCCCAGGATCCGAAAGAAGATGGAGTGGTGAGCGTTGGACCCGTGGCCTAACTCAGGCAAGTGGGCTGGGTCCTGTTGCATTGAAGGACCCCATGAGGGTCGACAAAGAGAAAAGTGATATGTATACAGGAACATGGGCCACTAACTTGGTGGACTGAAGGAACGGTGTGGACCTACGCTAGTACTAGCGGGAGCCGTGACTGACTGAAGTAGGAAGGAGCAATGTGTGAGAGGTAGTTCGTATCTGTGATTCTTCACTACTTTTTCACTGTACCTTATTTATAGCAGTGAGATGCCAGTCTTACCCACAACTTGGTGCCCTATTAAAGCCATGCTACTCACCGACTACTACTACTAGTGCAGGCGCTGAGCAGCGTGACCAGCTTTTGCCAGGAGCGTAAATGGCATGTTACCACTCAAAGAAAGGTACATGGTACACATGATTGAAATAGGGTTGCACGGAATGCTGCCTTCTAGTTCACTTTTATATGTTTATTTAGTATAATACAGCTATAAATATAAATGATAGCTTTTTATACAATATTCAAAAACTCATACACAAATACATAAAAAATGTTATGCAACCAAGCTTATTCATATCATTAGGAAAGCTTTGCAGAAGTCACATAGCAAGTAGATAGCACAGTGATTTATGGCATAGAGAGATTAAATGATAATCATTGCCTTCCATTACTCTGGACCAAATTATTTATTTTGTATAATTTTCTGCATAGGTGCATAGTATTCTCTAGAATATTTCATTCTATATTGCTCAAAATTTTTATAGCATAATATCAGACGTTTGACAGTCTCCACCCCTTCTTTGTCACATATGCGGCATCTTCTATTGTTTATGGACCTGTTAAACCATGCTCCTCTAACTACCATTGTTGCCAGTGTGTTACATTTAATATGTAGCTAGTCCTGTATAATCTTATTATTAGGCAATGTTAGTACATATGATGGAATTTTGCAAAGGCGAGGAGCATGTATACAGTAATCCTTTGAATTCGCTTTTGTGGCCAGCTCAATCCAGTTCTGTTCAAATGTAATCTCTGTTATTTTCTATTTTATTGAGAATGTATGTCCAACTACAGATCTGCCAGAGTCGGGGTTATGGGATAATTTGACTAATGAAGGCTGGTGCACTGTAGTTGCCCAAGGGTTGCCCTTTTGCACTTCTGTCAAGGAGTTCCCCCCTTCTCACCTGAGTTAGATCCTTGCTGGATTTCTTGATCGATAACTTCTTGCGGACTGATCGAGTCTTGAATAAGGCTGTACGAGTCTCTTCCGACTCCAGCGTGCGTTCAAAGTTCCGGGATGCAAGGATCCAGGAATCCGGGAAATTAACAGAGTGCGCTACTAGCACACGAGTCCCAGAATCAAGAAAGGAAGGAAAGGGACTAGCAATGGGGTAGGCTGGAAGAGCAAGGGAAACAATACCGCGAGCTACGGAGTACACGTCTAGTCACTACTTCGAAATAGCATTGAGACGCGCGGAGCTGCGGGAGGCGTGGTCTATAAATAGAACACGCTACGTCCAAGGTGTAGAGCGAGGAAGGTGTTTCACAGTGGATGGCCATGTTGGAAGTACAAGGGAGTGTAAGCCCCGTTGAGACAAGGACCAGGAAGTCCAAAAGGGGCGTGTTCTGTAGTTCATGACAGCATGCCTCCTCCGAAGACCCGTTCCTCTGGGTTTGCCCGGGTGTATAAGGTGAAATCTTCTGAGTAGTCGAGGGGCCTTGAGATTAGAAAGTGGTTCCCAGATTCTTTCACTAGGAGGATATCCTTTCCATTCAACCAGGCATTGAAGCCGACCCTGTTTATACCTGAAGTCACATATTCGGGATACTTCATATTCCAATTGGTTGTCAACCAGCAGAGGAGGAGGTTGGCAGGATTTCCGGGAGGATTGGGTGTAGGGTTTTAATAAGGATGTGTGAAATACTGGGTGAATTTTCTTCCAGGAGTCTGGTAGTCTGATCCGGTATGAAACTGGATTGATAATTTCCTTGATGGGAAATGGACCATAGTACCGAGGGGCCAACTTGTTTGCCCGTAGATGTCGGGGTAGTAATTTCGAGGACAACCAGACTTGATCACTGATTGCATAAGAAGGACCTGGTCTTCTTTTGAAATCTGCATACCTCTTAGTCTGTGTTCTGGCCCTCTCTAAGTTTTCTTTGGCCTCCTGGTTTACGTTGATGAGGGTTTCTATCCAGGAGTCGACAGTAGGTACTGGTGAAGGATGAGGGAGAACAGAGGGTAGAACCAATGGATGGAAACCTTGGCTACAATAAAAGGGACTGGTCATCCTGAACCTTGGTGGCGAAACATCGAAAATACTGCTCCAGGGTCTGATTAGCACGTTCTGTGGCCCTGTTGGTTTGGGGATGATAACCAGACGAGAGGGCGCGTTGGATTCCCAAAATGCGACAGAGATGTTTCCAGAATTGAGAGACGTATTGAGGTCCTCGATCAGATATGATCTTGGAAGGAAGTCCATGTAAATGGAATACGTGTTCCAGCAAGATTCCAGGAAGCTCGGACGAGGATGGCAGTTTACAGAGGGGTGTAAAATGAGCCATATGAGTGAACAGGTCTATGGTAACCATGATGGTCGTGTATCCTCGGGAAGGTGGTAATTCCACTATGAAGTCTGTAGCAATGAATTCCCATGGCCTTGTTGGCAGTGTAGGTTGCAGTAGAAGACCCGCCGGTCTCTTATTATCATGTTTATTTTGACTCTAGACAGTACAAGCTTTGATGTACTGCTGTACGTTGGTCTTCATTCCAGGCCACCAAAACTGTCTTTGTATAAGACAGAGGGTGTTGATTATGCCACGATGTCCGGAGTGAAGGGTATCATGAAAGAGGTTTATTATTCTTTGTTGTAATTTCTGTGTAGGAATGACCAGTGCATTGTCCTTGAATACATATCCTTCCTTAACTCTTAGGTTCCCTGGATTCTTCCTTGAAATATCCTTCCAGAGGTCAGAGGATTGGGTTTGCACTCAAATTTCTTCCAGGAGGTTGACTGCTTGAGCTACAAAGATCGTGTGGGGAAACATCTTAGGATAGGTCTTGTCTTCAGTTGTTACATAGTCAGGACGTCGAGATAAGGAGTCAGCAATCATGTTTTGTGATCCGGGAACATGAGTTATTTGGAATTTGGTACTGGGCAAAGAAGTAGGCCCAATGCGCCTGACGACTGTTCCTGCACTCCAAGGACTGTAGAATGTGAAGATTCTGATGGTCCGTGCGGACCTGAACTGGATATCTAGCACCCAGAAGTAGATGTCGCCATTCAGTGAAGGCTTGGTGGATGGCTAACAGTTCCTTTTCCAGGACGGAATAGTGTGTCTCACTGGGAGTCAGGGTTCGTGAGAGGAAAGCAATGGGGTGTTCCAGTTTATCCTCAAGTTCCTGCTTCAAGACCGCTCCTATGGCGTAGTTACAGGCATCCGTTTCCACTAGGAATGGCCGATTTATGTCGGGTTGGGCCAAGATGGGGGCTTGCGTGAACTCTGTCTTTAAACGTTGGAATGCCTTATCTTGCGGTGTAGGCCAGACAAAGGGGGTGTCTTTCTTCAAGAGGGCAATAATCGGCCGAACGATCTCGGAAAAGGTAGAAATGAACTTCCAGTAGAAGTTGGCAAGCCCCAGGAAGGATTGAACTTGTTTCACAGACGTGGGAGCGGGCCATGCCAGTATGGCCTTTACCTTTGAAGGGTCCATACCAATTCCTTCTGGGCTAAGGATGAATCCTAGGTAGTGAACAGAAGTAACGTGAAACAAGCATTTGTCGGGTTTGGCTAAAAGTTTATGTTCACAGAGTCGTAATACTGCCTTTACATGTTCTTCATGCTTTAGAGGATCCTTGGAAAAGATCAATATGTCATCCAGATAGACAATGACGAAGAGGAATAGCATGTCAGAAAACACCCTATCCATAAAATGTTGAAAAACTGCGGGGGCATTAGCTAGTCCAAAGGGCATGACTAGCTATTCATAGTGACCAAAGGGTGTTCTAAAGGCTGTTTTCCATCCGTCTCCTTCCCAGACACGGATCAAATGATAGGCACCCCGGAGATCCAACTTCGTGAATATTACGGCGCCTCTCACAGCTTCCAGGATATATGAGATCAGGGGCAGTGGGTACCGATCTTTGAGGGTGCATTGATTTAAGCCACGATAGTCGAGGCAAGGTCTGAGTTCCTTGGTGTCCTTCTAGGGAACAAAGAACAACGAAGCACCCGCTGGAGATTTTGAGGGTCTTATGGTGCCATTTTCAAGGTTGGTATCCAGGTATTCTCGAAGGGCCTTTTTCTCTGGTTCGGAAAGGATGAACATTCTGCCAAAGGGAATCACCGCTGAGGGATCTGTATCTATGGCACAGTCTTCAGGACTGTGAAGGGGGTAAGGCCTGGACTATGGCAGTTGAAAATACATCAGCATATCCCTGATAGGCCTCTGGAACTTGTATGATATTGGAAACAAAGAGTGGTGTTTGCTGGTCTCTTAGTGGTTCTTTATGGGGTGTCGAGGAGGGATCCAGGAATAGACAGTGGGACATACAAAACTCTGAGCCTAGGAATAGTGATCCTGCTTTCCAATTGATATACGGATTGTGCTTCTGCAACCAGGGCATACCGAATACCATGGGGTAATGAGCTGACTTAATGATGTCGAATGTAATCCGCTCTTCGTGATGGTTTATGGAAAGCTGGATCTCTTTTGTCTGCAGGCTTATGGGTCCTGAAGTGAGGGGTCTTCCATCGATTGCTTCCACCGGCTGCATGGTGCTTCGTGTCTCGTACGGAATATGACGACTAACAACCCAGTCTTGATCAATGAAAATTCCCACAGCTCTGCAGTCTACCAAGGCCAGAATGGGATAGGTCTTATTCTTGGAGGGCGACAGGAATGCCTCTAGTATCACCAAATTGTTTTGTCCAGGAGAGTTCAAGGATGGAATTGATGTGGAGCAAACATCTCTCTCCCGAAGCTCTGCTCCATCTAGGATCGGGAGCTGGCATTTCCCGAACGCCGAGGAGGGGCTAGAGGACACTCCCTAACCAAATGTTTGTCTGAGGCACAATACATGCACAACCCCGTATGAATCCTTCTCATTCTTTCTTGCGGGGATGTAGCTCCACGGAAGGCTCCTATCTGCATGGGTTCTGGTTCAGAAACTGAGCCTCGGTTTGTGTCCATCTTGGTGGTACTCTCAAAGGACAGCTTCGGAGGATTACCTCTGGATTTCTTCTTCTCTGCCTTCCTTTCCTGGATACGGAAATCTATTTGCATGGCAAGGTCCATTAGTGCCTGGAATGAGTTTGGGCGAGCCACTCTGGCCAACTCATCCTTAATCTCCTCATTCATTCCTCTCCTGAAAAGGGTAAAACTCGCCTCAGGGGACCAATCAGCTTCCTTGACTGATTGCTTGAATCGGGTAACATAGGTGAGCATATCCTGGGATCCTTGCTGAAAGTCTAACAGGTGTTCCTGGGCACTATAAACCTGCTCTGGACGGTCAAACATGGTCTTAAGTGCTTGTATGAAGCCATCAAAGTAATCTAGGAGAGCATCGCCGGAATTAACGAGGGGCGTAGCCCAGGTTAGGGCGTTTCCTGAAAGGTGGGAAATTATGAACCCCACCTTAGCCCTCGGAGTTGAAAAGTAGTAGGGCTTAAAAGTAAAGTGGACCAAACATGAATCCAGGAATCCACGAAGGGTTTTTTCCGACCCATCGTATTTGTCCACTATGCCGCCCAGCAACACACTTTCTTTTGTGGCAGAATCATGGGATAGAACTAATTGTTTGAGAGCAGCGTTTTCCGCTTTTAGATTCTGCACCTCGGTTGATAGCTCTTGCATGCCACGCATCAGGTCCTGGACGGCCACTTCCATGTCCATATCGAGTTCGGTCGGTTGGTGTCTCAAACTGTCAATGAGTTCCCCCCTTCTCACCTGAGTTCGATCTTTGCTGGATTTCTTGATCGATGCCTTCTTGCGGACTGATCGAGTCTTGTAGAAGGCTGCACAAGTTTCTTCCGACTCCAGCGTGCGTTCAAAGTTCCGGGATGCAAGGATCCATGAATCCGGGAAATTAAGAGTGCACTACTAGCACACGAGTCCAGGAATCAAGAAAGGAAAGAAAGGGACTAGGAGTGGGGTAGGCTGGAAGAAGCAAGGGAAACAATACCGCGAGCTACGGAGCACACGTCTGGTCGCTACTTCGCAATAGCATTGAGACGCATGGAGCCGCGGGAGGCGTGGTCTATAAATAGAACACGCTACGCCCAAGGTGTAGAGCGAGGAAGGTGTTTCACAGTGGACGGCCATGTTGGAAGTACAAGGGAGTGTAAGCCCCGTTGAGACAAGGACCAGGAAGTCCAAAAGGGGCGTGTTCTATAGTTCATGTCAACTTCTTGATATTAGGTAAACATGCATACAACATGGAATTTGGGTAGCTAGTTTTAGTTTGTTATAGAAGTTCATACTGAGTTTGATTATCGTAAAATCAATTGAGATCATCACAAATCCAGCACATAAATATTCAGCCAACAACCTTTGCGAACATGAGAATCCATTCTTAATACAGTAGTTATCCAATGTGCGCAGTGCCTCCACCTTTTTTGGCCCCTATATCCCTGCCCAATATGACATTATCTGTGTCAATTTTAGTTGGTATATGTCTATGAGTGACAGAGAATACTCATAATCATCCCAAATATTGCTTACCTGTTTATTGAACATAATCAAAATGAGCACTTCACGTCAGACCATTATCAATGTGTTCTCCAAGAAATCTGTAGCTTGGAACAATGTCTACCATTAATTGTTCAATGGTGCATTTATATTTCTTGTTTTTCTTGTTGCCCTTCAAAATAAATCGTAATCTTGGCTTTCTGAATGCTGATTACCAAGGAGTGTTCATCGGGTACTGTTAAATAGCATTAAGCTGTTTCTGTAATCCCGCTGGAGTGTAGTCCAATAGGGCAATGTAATCGGCATAACCAAGCCCTGCAAACTCATTGTGCCTACTTTTGGAGGGCAAACAGAAGTCAATTTTTATGCAGAGTTGAAGTCATCAAGATATAAGTTAAACAGGGATGGTGGAGGCACACAACTTTGCTTACAACCAATATATGTTGGAATCTGGTCATTCAATAGCCGATTCTAAGTCAAGACCGGAGGCAAGCATTATGCTTCAACTTCTTTACTTCAACTCTTCAGCAGTTTCAACAAATAACAGATAATGCCACTAAAGTTTCATTTATTTTTTTTAAACTAAATTTCCCATTTCTACCCATGGTCTCTGTAATCCTTCTTATTTCCTGTCTGTCTGGCATCCGGACCCAGACTCTATGCTCTTCCTCTTCTTTTCCTGCTCTTCAGCAAGATAAATACCCATTCTTACTGCTGAGCGTAGTAGCGTTAAAAAATTAATGTATGTTGAGTTTTGCGATATAGTAGAGGAAGCACTAAGAGTACACAGACTGTGGGAGTTAGTGGACAGAATATCAAAGGTATTGACTATTGATTTATGGACCTTAGGTGAAGCATGACCGAATACCCACACCAGCGTGTCACGTGTGACAAATGCACATAAATTACAGCAATGCGCAACCCAGAGTACTGCCGGGCAAGGAAGTGTGCTCATCTAGGAAACGGACAGAACCTGTGCTTAAGTCAAAGCACTCCCGGGCAGTGGTCGAAGTGTAAGAAAAGAAGTAGTGGAGCTATGTTCCCTACAGGCCTGCCCAGCCCCTCACAAACCCCATCGCCCTGCTCCCTCCCACACACAATACATACCCCAAACCACATTTGCCTTTAGTTTAAGGGAATGTTGAGTGCAGTGCACTGAAAGTGCAAGTTACAACCTCTTCCTACACTGCTATTTTAAAACGAAACCGTTCCGGAACGGTTTCTTTTTAAAATAAAAGTATAGGAGCTGTAAAACTTAATTAAAAAAAGTATAGGAGCACTGCTCCCATCCGCTCCCGCTCACTTCGACCACTGCTCCCGGGGCACCGTTCAGCTTCCTGGGCCTCAGAACGAGTGCAACAGCCCCCACCCTTGGGGGAGGAGCTAAACACCCTAGTGTTCCACTGCCTTGAGTACGAGAGGCGTGTGGCAGCCCCCACCCTTGGGGGGAGGAGCTAAGTACTCCAAGCATCGCATAAGCGACACAGCTCATTAAAAGAGCAAGCTTCACCAGAGCGAGATAGGCAAACAGATCGCTCCCTCCGGCACAGATTTGTTTTATTATACAGCCACATTCAGAGCGAGCACAGCGAAAGCTGTTAGCACATGAGCGCAGCCTGAAAAATAACACTGTCAATCAGAGAGCAAACAAAAGAATAGCAGCTAAGCTCCAAAACAGGGGACAGCCACAGTAGTTTAGAGCACACCAGAGGAGTAGTGGACGTGCAAACACACCTGCTCACAGGTATTTGGCACAAACCCAGGATTATTAAAAGAAAAGTAAGAATGTCTGAGCAAGAATGGAGCGAGGAGGAGCAAGAGCAGGATTTAGTGCTTAGCTTCAAGAAGTCCTGGGTAGCTCCCTGGTCGATGCAGTGGCGGAAGGAGTTATACCCCTACAAGAAAGGCTGGCAACATTAGAATCTCTTCTTAATAAAAGGAAGACCAGCGCCAATGTGAAGCAAAAGAGCACGTCCACAAAAGGCTCTGAGATTCAGAGCCCCCACGAGAGTATCAAGACCAGTGGAGTAACGTTGCTGAAAATGTTGGGGGGGACATGACATCTGAAGAAAAGGTGTCCCAGCCAAATGAATGGGGACAAAATGGTGTACCATGAAAGTTGGGGGGGACAAACGCCCCCGTCGCCCCTAAAATTTACGCCCATGATCAAGACCCAGAAGAGAAAAGCCTCTTTGACCCCCACGGGTCAACAACACAGGGCAGACCCAAAGGCACCAGAGGCTGCTGATGCATTTAATAAATTGAGGCAAGCCTTCCTGCAACGATCAGCAGTGCCAAGCCTCCTGACCCCGTCCCAAGGGGAAGACAATATGGGCAATGTAAATGAGGACTCCTAAGAAAGATCTTCCGAAGCCGCTGCCTCTTCACAAGAAGACGACAAGCCACTAGAAGAGTGGGTAGAATCCAGAAGCGGCAAAAGAACATGGAAAGAGAAGCACCTTGAAGGTGCAGAAATAGAATTGTCAGACATGTTTAATCTCAACGCCATCAGAAACCCGAAGTCGTCAGACTGACAACCATCACCCAGGGTGGCAAAATACATAGCACGGAGAATAGGGAAAGTGCTAGATAAAGAGACAAGCCTGCGCATGAGAGCACATGCCCTCATCCAGAGCTAATGGGGAACGTAGCAGAAGCCCCCGAGCTCAACCCCAAAATGTTAGCCTTTGTCAATAAATCCTCCCAGGACCTCCGGAAAGGGATGGATAGAGCCTGGAAAAGTTGGCACGAGAAACCTCTGGACTTCACAGGTCCACTGGTGAAAATAATGGACCTAGCAGAAAAAGCTAGAGATACCAGCGGAGAAATCAACACCGACACCCTAGCCAAATGGGCGCAGAGGGCAGTGTGTCTGTTGGGAAACATCAGTTGCGCAGTGTCCTCCGAGAGGAGAAATGGACTACTCCTGAAAATAGACTCGAAGCTGAGTGATTTAGCCAACTACGAGGCAGGAGAAGCAGCCTAAGGCTTACTCTTCAGAGAAGAAAGAAATGGGGAGATTTGTAGGTACTTATACCTCCCAGGAAAAAGCACAAACGTCAATAAAAAAGATTTTCTCGGGGAGAGTTTATACCAGGACCAGCCGCTATCGAGGTCGATCAGCCGGTCGTTTCCAATCCTCACCAAGACCTCAAGACATAGAGCCCACTATTGGGAAAGGAGGCAGCAAGATTCCTTCTTCCCAACCAGAGGGAGATTCCCCAGAGGACGCAGGAGCAGAGGGACCAAAAGAGCACACAGCTCGAACACGGGTGAGACACATCATATATTCGAGAATAGGGGGTAGAATGCAAACTGGCATGTGCTTTCCAGTGATGCATGGATGCTACAGACAATGCTAGGGATAGTAATAGAATTCGTACAAGAGCCCCTGCAGGAAGCGAACCCGCATCCCATTCACATGACACACTCAGAGAGAGATATTCTGCACAGCGAGCTCAAGCAGCTCTGGGAAAAAAGGGCCATCAAGCCCTGCATTCACAACCCCAAATATGTGAGCAATATGTTCCTAGTCCACAGGAAAGAGAAAGTGAGACCAGTCATGCTCTCCAGTCATCCCTCGCAGGATTCTCAAACTTAGGTGGCCCGGTACCTAATACGCATTACTGTTTGCTCTGAACTGTGGTAAACTAGGGTGTTTTTCTCCGCTCGCAGGATTCTCAAACTTAGGTGGCCCGGTACCTAATACGCATTACTGTTTGCTCTGAACTGTGGTAAACTAGGGTGTTTTTCTCCCCTCGCAGGATTCTCAAACTTAGGTGGCCTGGTACCTAATACGCATTACTGTTTGCTCTGAACTGTGGTAAACTAGGGTGTCCCCTCGCAGGATTCTCAAACTTAGGTGGCCCGGTACCTAATACGCATTACTGTTTGCTCTGAACTGTGCTAAACCAGGGTGTTTTTCTCCCCTCGCAGGATTCTCAAACTTAGGTGGCCCGGTACCTAATACGCATTACTGTTTGTTTGCTCTAATTGTGGTAACTTGTGCCTGCCGCTCACTTCCTGTCTGCGTGCTCTCGTTTCGTCTGTCTCCCCCCCCTCCCTCCTACTCCATGGTGCTCTCTGTCTCGCCTATCTTCTCTAACTGCTTCTCCATTGACTATCCTGCTCTCCTCACTAAATCTGGTAGGAAAAAGTTTAAAAAGGACATCCTGGTCTCCAACCCAGGCCTCCCTATCGCTGACACCTACACTAGTGCCTGCTCTAAGGAAACTCTCACTGACATCCTCTTTTTCGTGCCTTCGCCTGACCTATGGACCCTTCATATGGTCTCTGTGCTCTCTCCTTTCTCCTCCTCTCCCATTAATGGTGGCACCCGTTGGGATGTCCTCTTGGCCCCCTTCCGCTCCTCTAAGGCCATCATTAATGTCTACGCTAATGGGACCATCTTGGTCCAAGGCCCTCAGGCCAACCTTCACCTCTTTGATAGACGCTTCCCACACCTCATCAACTTCCTCTCCTCTCCTGCTGTCCCCCCTCCTCTATCCTTGGCTACCTTGCCTCTACCCTCCCTCCCTGCCCCCTCTCGTGCTCCTTCTTCACCTCCTTCTTCAACACCTCCGCAGGGCGTACCTCTGATCTGTACCCCTCCCCGGAAGTTCTTCAAGGATGGCAACCTTCTCCACATTGCCACTCTAAATTCTCGCTCTGCCATCAAGCACTCCTCTGATATCTGTCACCTTCTTGAGGAACTGGACCTCGACGCCCTCTGTCTCACTGAGACATGGTTCACAGCCAGCTCTGCCACCAGCTTTGACACACTCCTACCTGACGGTTACAAGATCCTCTCCATGCCCAGGCCTAACCGTGCAGGGGGTGGTGTTGCCCTTATCTTCCCTGAGTGGATTCCTGCCACTGTCACTCCTACGCAGACCTACTCCTCTTTTGAATGTCTTGTCTGCCGACTCTCTCTCTCTCCTAGCCATTCCCTTACCGTGGCTACTATCTATCGGCCACCTGGTCAAATTTCCTCCTTCCTCTCTGAGTGGGCTGACCTCTCCTCCTCACTCCTGTCCTCAACCACTCAACTCCTCTTACTTGGCGACTTCAACATCCACCTTGATGCCTCCAGTCCCCCCACTGGTCTCTTTCGTGACCTCTGCGACTCTCTCTCACTCTCTATTCTCCCGTCTGGGCCTACTCACTCTGCTGGGCACACTCTTGATGCTCTGATCTCTTCTGACCTTCCCCTCTCCGTCCCTCTCTCCACTCCTCTCTCCTGGATTGATCACTTTCTCCTATCCTCCCACCTCACCCTCCCTACTCCACAGGCAAAGCCACCCTCTTCACTGCCACCCACCTTCTCGGTCATCCGACCCATGAAGCGTGTGTCAGTTGAGGCTTTCGCTGCTACCTTCTCGCCCCCCCTGCCCCTTCGGCTGACTCCCACCCTGACACAGCCCTCTCCATGCTCCACTCTGCTATATCTGTTACTCTTGATATCCTTGCCCCCGTCATGAGAATCAGCCTGAAGCCCAAAGCCAAATGTAACTCCTGGTATGACTCGGATCTCGTCACCCTAAAACGCAAGTGCAGGGTTGCAGAGAGGAAATGGCGTGCTTCATGTTCATCCTCTGACAAACTGGCCTGCCGCCTGCTCCAAAGGCAGTACCGGCTCTCCGTTCTCACCAAGAAGAGAGCCCTTATCCAAGCCCGCATCTCTGTGGCATCTAACAACTCCGCCGAACTCTTTAAAATCTGCAAGGAGCTGGCCAACCCTGTTGCAGTCTCTACCTCTCCTGTCCCCTCCCAGGCCCTCTGCACTGCACTGGCCTCTCACTTCATCTCTAAAACTCAGGACATCCTGTCCTCGCTCTCCTCCTTTCACCTCCCTCCCTCCCTTCCCGGCTCTTCCTCTGGCCCTTCTGCAGTCACCCCTCCTCCCTCTTTCTCTGCCTTTCCACTTTTCTCTGCTGACGAGGTTTCCAGACAAGTCCGATCTATGAAAGTCTCGTCTAAACAGGTTCACCCCTGTTCCTCCAAAACTATCAAGGACCACATCGACTCCCTGGCTCCTGCCCTGGCTGACTTTTGCAACCACTCCTTCCCCTCTGGAGTCTTCCCTTCCCCCCTCAAGCACTCCCTTGTGCACCCTCGTCTCAAGAAACCCTCTTCCGACCCCTCCTGCCCGGCTAACTATCGCCCTATCTCCATCACTCCCTTCCTGGGCAAGCTCCTTGAGAAACTGGCCATCTCCCAGCTTAACCTCCATGCTGAATCTGTTGGTAGTCTTCATGACCATCAATCTGGCTTCAGAGCTGCCAGAAGCACGGAAACTGCTCTCCTGAACATCCGTGAAGACCTGCTCTTGAACCTCGATTCCAACACTCCGTGGGTTCTCATTCTGCTCGATCTCTCCTCTGCCTTTGACACTGTCAACCATGCCATCCTGCTCAATCGTCTCCGTGAAAACCTGGGTATCACTGGTCAGGCTCTGGCGTGGCTGACCTCTTTCCTTTCAAATCGACCCTCCCAGGTCCAACTGGGGTCCTTCCTCTCCGACATCTCTTTCTCCACCTGTGGTGTCCCCCAGGGATCTAATCTCTCTCCCTGGCTGTTCAACCAGTATCTGGCACTCCTTGCCCACCGCATCGCCGCTCTCTGCCCTAATTTCCAGTGCTATGCGGACGATACCCAGCTCATTTTCAGGCTACCCTCAGCCTCCCCCTCTCCTTCCCTCATCTCTGACTGTCTGTCTGCTATCCAGGAATGGTGTGCCGCCAATGACCTCTGCCTTAATGCCAGTAAGACTGAGATTCTACTCATCGGTACACCCACTCCCTCCTTCCCTGCAGCTCTCTGGCCTGCCTCCCTTGGCACCCTCCCTGCTCCTACCTGCAAGTCAAAAAACCTTGGGGTCATCTTCGACTCCACACTCTCCTTCTCTCCTCATATTTCTGACGTTGCTAAGAAGTCACACTACCAGCTGCACCTCCTCAGAGGTATTCTTCCCTTCCTCTCCTTCCCCCAGAAGCTCACTGTCTTCCGAGCCCTGGTTCTCTCGAAGCTGGGTTACTGTAACAGCCTCTATCTTAATCTGCCTGCCTCCACTCTCCGCCCTCTGCAACTCATCCAGAACAGAACTGCGAGACTTGTCCTTGGCCTCAAGCCCAGGGACCGTATCTCTCCAGGACTGAAATCTCTACACTGGCTCCCAGTGGCTGCGAGGATAAAGTTCAAAATCCTCTGCATTGTCCACAAGGCCTTCTGGGGCCTGGGTCCTAAATACCTTCAACTCTCTCTTCCCAAATATCTTCCTTCCCGAGCCCTTCGCTCATCCGCCTCCAACTCCCTCAGGATCAGCCGCTTCTCGAAGCAACGAGCTGGGGGTAGATCTCTCTCCGCGGCAGGGGCCTCCCTCTGGAACAGCCTTCCTGCCTCCCTGAAACTTGAGGAGAACCATCTCCGGTTCCGGAAGCACCTCAAAACCTTCCTCTTTGCTTCTGCTTTCTCTCTCCCTCTCCCCTGCTGAACAGCTAATATCCTTCACTGAAACTGCACTGATTCTGCAACTGGACCACTCTTAACGGCCTCGGTCCTGGGCCCAGCCACTCTCCACTTGCACTGATGCACTGGAACCCCTCTGCACTGCGGGACTGTCTCTGTATCCCTACAGCCCCCCCCCTTTCCCAGCACTTGTTCTGCACTTACCTTGCACTTGCCACCAGCTGGCCCTATTTATTTATTACTTTATGCCACTTACCTTGTACTGCACTTCCCCCCTCCCCTTCCCCTTGCACTTTTCCCCCTCCCCCACCCCTGCACTTTCGCGATCTGAATGACACCTGGCCTAGTAGGATCGTTGTCTGTCTCCCCTTGTTCCTCCCCTCCCTGCCTCGTCGCGCCTTGAAACACCTGTGTATAGGCGCGTTACAAATGCCATATCATATCATATCATATCATGAACTTGAAAGAGTGAAACAGCTGGGCGAAGTACAGACACTTCAAGATGGAAGGGATCCATCAACTGAGAGACACTCTAAAATGAGGGGCCTGGTTAACGAGAATAGACCTAAAAGATGCATATCTCACAATAACCTTAGAGAGCGTCTTTTGACTGTTTCTAGCGTTCTTCTGGGAGAGGCAGTTATGGCAATTCAAGATGATACCTTTCAGCCTTGTGTTAGCACCGTGGGCCTTTACGAAGCTCATGAGACCAGAAGCAGCAGCCATCAGAGGGAAAGCGATCAGGATAATCATATATCCAGATGATAGTCTGCTGTTAGCAGACGACAGAGCAAAGTTAATACTGCAGACAGGTTGGGTACAAAATCTCCTGACGTCACAGGGCTTCTTGATAAATTCTGGAGAAGTTGGGCATAACCCCATCGAAATGTCTCGATTTATTGGGATTTGTGATGGACACAAAGAAGACAACATTAGAGCTGCCGACCAGGAAAATCTGGGATATCAAGCAAGAGGTACGGGTATGCCTTGACAAGCAGGTGGTCTTGCTACGAGTACTAGCGAGAACTGTAAGATTGTTAGCGTCCTCTATGCAAGCCATCTTCCCAGGCACCCTGCATTACAGGGCACTGCAAAGGCTAAAGATAAGACACCTCCAGCAAGGACTGAGGTACCATCAATCAGTACTACTAGATCAAGAATCTAACAGAGAGTTACAATGGTGGTTACAGAATATGGAAGCATGGAACAGGCATGCCATCTTTGGGGATCGCCCAGACCTAGTAGTGGAGTCAAACGCCAGTAGAGCAGGCTGGGGTGCGTGCTGCGGTGCCTTAGAGACAGGAGGGAAATGGAGTGAGGACGAACTGCGCCTTCATATAAACTGTCTCGAACTGTTAGCTGGATCATTCGCGATAATAGCTTTCTCAAAAAGCAAAGCCAACTGTTGCATCCTGCTGAAGGTTGACAACATCTCAGCAGTCCAATATATAAATCACCTGGGAGGGACGAGGTGTGGACTCCTAGCAGAACTAGCAAAATATTTCTGGCACTACTGCCTACAGTCAGGGATTTCAGTGACAGCCGAATATCTGGCAGGTACACTCAACGTGAGAGCGGACTAAAACCCCCAACACCTGATAGACAGCAGTAAATGGAAGCTTGACACGGACATTTTCAAGCAAGTGGAACAGCTATGGGGTACCATAGACACGGATCTGTTCACCTCCATGCTGAACGGCCACAAAGAGAGATACTTAAGTTGGCGACAGGTTCCGACAGACAGCACTAGGGACAGGCGCCTTCCTGTGTGATTGACATGGGAAACTGCACTAGGCCTTCCCCCATTCATGATGCTGAGCAGAGTGCTAGCGGAAATTCGCACGGAGAAGGCGACAACAATGATTATACTGCCCATATGGAAATCACAAGTATGGTTCCCTGATGGAGCTCTCTGCAGACTTTCCACGGATTCTCCCGACAGGTGAACACCTTCTCACTGACACAGATGGGTCATTTCATCCTCTGAGAGTGAAGGGGACTCTTCCCCTTATGATATGCAAGGTATCAGGCAAAGATGATCACTGCCAGGAATTTCAGAAAAAGCTGCAGGAATCATTGCAGATTCATGGGCTCCCTCCACGAGAAGGAGCTATGACGCAGCATGGAGCTGCTGGGCGGCCTGGTGTAATGGGAGGGGTTTTTATCCGTTTCTGCCCCTGTAGAAGAGATCCTGAATTTTCTTGCATCTCTCCTGGCGGAAGGCAAATCGGCAGGGCATTAACAAGTAGATGGAGCACCAGTAAGGGACCATCTAGCGGTAACTAGTCTCATGAAGGGTGCCCACTTCTGAATACCGCCAGAAGCCATATACTCACAGATGTGGGATGTGAACATAGTATTACTGTTTCTAACGAGGTGGCCGACTAATAGATACTTATCTCTGACGCAGCTATCAGGGAAACAAGGTATGTTTTTATGTCTAGTGTCATATAGGAGAGTGTCAGACGTCAAAGCATTGGATGTACACAAGAAGGTATACGGACCCAATGAATTGACGTTCACGGCAAGGACCAAGATGAACTCTTTGTCAATCTCATACACTTACTTGACACACCAGCCGTAGTTATCCTTAGTAGCATGTATACTAGAATACGAGAGTAGGATGGCAGAGCTGGGCCCAGCTGGCGTATCCCAACTGCTAATAACGTGTAGGAAACCACATAAAGTGGTAACAACAGCCACCATAGCAAGATGGGTGCACAAAATCATTGCGTTAGAAGGAATTGATCTGATAAAATTTGGAGCGCACTCTGTGAGGGGGGGTGATGCGTCCAAAGCATTCAGAACAGGAGTAGCTTTGAGCGAGATACTGCGCGCAGCAGACTGAGCTAGCTATAGCGTGCTTAAGGCATATTATTTTAAATCAGTAGCATCAGCGGCATAGGGAGTAATGAGAAGCTTTGAACAAGCATAATGCTTGCCTCCGGTCTTGAAATACAATGAAGATTACCCCTGCATACTGGGCAGGGAATCTTGATTCTATTAAATACAAGGAGGCAAGCATTACTAACCCTCTAAGCGCTGGCATAGCGTATGTCAGACAAGTAGAATAACATGTTTAATTTCGTCCTGTGCACAGGCATTACCTGCCCCACCCTTAACAATGTCATATGCCTGACCCTTAGACGACTAGAAGACCCCTTGAGCGAGTGGCAGGGAAAGGATGTTCATGGCGGCAACAGTGGCAAGACAGAAGGGCTCAAGGAAAGGAGTCTGAAGTTTAAGACCAGGAGGTCAAAGTTTGTTTGTTGAATAGACTTGACAGTTCCAGTTGGGACTTGGTTCAGGATCAGTTCAGAGCATCCAAAGAAGAGGCGTCTGGGTCCAGATGCCAGACCGACACAGGAAATAAGAAGGACTACAGAGACCACACAGAGAAAAGGGAAATGTAGTTAAACAAAAGAAAAAAAGAAAATGAAAGTTTTATGACATTATTCTGTTGTTGGACCTGCTGAAGAGTTGAAGTAAAGAAGTTGAGGCATGATGCTCGCTTCCTTGTCTTTAATAAAATCAAGACTCCCTGTCCAGTAAAAAGCAGGGTAATCTTCCTTCCTATTTATACAAACTGCAACCGTCGTGGTTACGTGCAAAGCAATGATCATTTGAAGCAACCTTTCCAGGATGCCCTATTCACAAGGTTTGTGTCATAATAGGTGGTGGCTGACAGTGTAAAAAGGTAGCACTGAAATCTATACAAGCCACATATACATTTCAACGATAAAAAAAAGCTGTAGCCCATTTAATCACTGTTACTAAAGCGAGAATGCCAGCAAATGTCGACGAGCCCTTTCTGAACCCTGTTTGATTTATGGGTAAGATAAACATGTTGCTCCAATTTATTAGCTCTTTCAACAATCCTCTTGCAAATACCCTGGATGATGCATCGAGCATAGCCAAAATCCTATAGTTGGGAGTATCAGTACTGGCTCCTCATTCACAAATGGGTAAAATGATACTATGACGCCAGCTGGCTGGAAATGTACCTACTTCACTACTAGATGTAAATACTGTGTTAAATATGTGTCCCCAACCGATCACCTCTTGTTTCAGTGACGCATCGCATGGTCCAGCTGGTCCAGGTGCAGTTGGACTGGATTAGCTATTTGAAAGACTCGTGATTTCATCATCATTGCCAGTGTGCTGCCATCTGCCCATATTGCACGATAGAACCTCAGAGTCCTCTATCAATATGCAAGAATATGCTTCTCCCAACATTGCTTAGAGGCAGCAATATTGTATATATGTGTTTGTCCCATTCCATGCAGTTTTCCTCAGAATGCACGATTATCATTATTTTAGACAATGCTAACAATTTCCTGCCATCCCCTTTGGCATATCAGCAATTTCTGGGGTGTTAGCCATTTTTTATATAACCTCTTTCATTGTTTATTTGAGGTTATCTGATTCTCGGGCTGCAAAGACCTATTCATTGTGTATCGTAGCTCTGTCCTAAGTGGGCGTTTTGCTACTGCAATTTCCAGATCGTACTTGTGTCTATGTGGTCTAAGAAAACTGAAAGTGCGAATGTGCCTATTAGTTTCTTGTCCAAAAGTGTGTCAGTTTATCTACAAATGTAACGTAAATGTTCATGAACATCTCATGTTTGTTTAATATGCTGTCATTATCAGAATACTATTCGTTCTGATATATCAATGTTTCATTAAAGGCCCCATATCTGCTACAATGAGTGCGATCCCAATTTTAAAATCCCTAAATAAATAAATAAATAAATGTGTGTGAACCCAATTTTCCATCAGCAATTGCCCAAGGGCATGAACCCTACTAGCAATCTTGCCAATATTTTGAGCTGTCCATCTAATATGATTAGCACTTTGGTTAATTTCCAAGAGATCAGTTTTATCATAATTAAACTCGGGAAGTTAAGTGCCTGTCCATCTCATAACAATTGTCACTTTCCTCCCAGGGACAAATTGTCATATCAGTGACATATTGAATTTCGTCCCCATATATATAGTGAATAGTAGTATCCATCATGTTTGTTACCCTTGTATAATTGCCAGTTATATAATTTCTGACATGACCATTAACCATGCACAGTCCCAATGGTATTAGTATGTTCCACCCATGTATGCCCTTTACATTAGGATCCTTTTGTTTGAGGGGCACCCGTGGTATATTCCAGGTTGTATCTGAGTATTCAACAGAACAGCACTCCAGTTTGACTGGAATTGTAGCATTAAAATCACAAAAAACCACAAGAGCAGTAATATCCCAGTCATAATTACCATTCGAAATAAGATCTTCAATCTGTAATTTAATATCAGCAAAGCCACGTTCAGGAGGGTCATAGATGTTTATTATTAATGTTTGAGAGCGTCTATTAAACTATCTGATGACAGATACCATACCATACCAACAGATTATCACTCGGAATCTTGACTTCACAGATATCACAGAGATGTTCTTGTACTAATGACAAGTCCCCTTTTCACTCTCCCCAAAGATCCTTTGGTAGCAGTTTTTTGTAAAGTATTATGGATATCTGTTATACAAGAGTCAGTGAGTTAAATGTCTTGTACACCAAAAATATCAAATGTTTCAGTATGGTCATATCCTCCAGGTGTCATAATGTGAACGTCCTCCAGTGTTTCAGGAAATAATGGTTATGCAATGCACAGGGTTAGGGCCTATTGCCAGCCCTTGCTGGTAGGACAGTTGATAACAAATCCCAGTTAACTTGTTCAGGGCTTCCTTTACTATCAGGTGCAGTACTAGTCATAACACAGATCTCCCTTTCACCACCCTTTATCACTATAATTGTGATTCTGTTTCTGATCATTTTATTATCCCATTTATAGCTTAACTCGTTCTAACAGCCAGGAATGACCTTACAATAAGGGTCCCCTCTGGTTGTTTCAGAAACATATACCAGTCTGGATAAAGGTTCAGACTGGTTAAGTATATGGACAGCAGCATTTTTTCAGAAGAGAGATATATAACAGATGTACTCCTGTCTTCATCTTCTAATATATCTACTATATTGATATCCTCAGTCGTGATTGATCTTAGTTGTGGAAGCATGTGCAATAGAAGTAGCACAAAAGACTGATTCAGGTATGTCTGACAAGCTGCACAAACCAAACTGGCCAAAGTTATAGTTTTCTCAAGTATATTATGACCAGAATCTATGGGGTTTAAGTGGACAGGCCCAATTGCCTTCCCACTTTAGTTCGTATCTGTTTGTTTGTCAAGAAAGGGCCTATTAAATGTCACAGTACCTTGATGTTTTGGAGCAGGAGAAGTGTCTGTTATGCCAGTAGGTTTGGTCCGTTCAATATAATTGTTGTTACCAGGATTTAAACCTACTTGTGACACCCTATCTACCAGTTCTGTACCATGTTCAGGATCCTCTGATCATTCCCAAATACCATTAAGAATGAGTAGTTCCTCAGCACGGTCAGTTATTTCACATATATTGCCGTCACTGGATCCCACATTTGTTACCACAGGACAGTAAGAGACAATATCACTTTTTCTTACAACTGACTTTTTTTTCTGTCTACCCTTTTGTTTGATGGAAGTTCCATTACATTTATTCCTGCCTCCCTGTTTCAAGGCAAACATACCATCTGAAGTAATGTCAACTTTTGTATTTTCGAAGCTAGAGCTAATGATGTTACTGTGAATATTAGCCTTTTTCTTTTTTCTTTTGCCATTTTGAAGCTGTTTGCATTTTGTATTTCGACTTGTCCTCATTCTTCATAGTATCAGTGGAAATAGTGGGGGTATCATTTTCCATGATGTTAATGTTAAAGGATATTTGTATGATCACATCAGTAATAGCAGAGTGTTATCTATGGTAACTAGTATAGTATCAGCTTCCAGGATGTTAATGGTATCAGTAGTGTTAGCACCTAGAGTTAATTTACGAACTCCTAGATTCTTGTTGAGTACTTTTATTGTCATGCAATCTATAATTTTAAGATATTTGGTTTGTTGCAATGTGTCAGAGTATGTGGATCAACACAATTTCACAAGAGATATAAGTAAATAGTCAAGAGCCTGTAATTGACGGTTGGTAATCCTACACTCTTCCAGGTTGTTGTTATTGTTAAGAGATGTACCAGAGGTATCCTAAGTGACAAGTTTGAAAGGTTCTGGCTCCAGCTCTCTCGCCACACAGCTATTACCAACATATCAACAGATTAATGCCCTCAAGAGCAGTCTCTTTCATTAAGTCATTCAATGGATGTTGAGTTTATATCATAGAGCTCAGGTGTTCTGATGAAACCTTTGTCTACAATATCAGTTGGTGAATAATGAACTACAATGTCATTAACCATTATTTCTCTCGCTGAATGTACTGTATAAATGATTAATTCAGTCATTGGGCTAACAACATTATTACTAACTAAATGAGGTTCCGCTTTATTGACCTTGTTGTCAACGGCATGATATGACAAGTTAATGGCATGGGAGTCAGTTTTAGAGGCATCCGCCTTTAATGTATTCATCATTTCAGGGGCTGTGGGCTCAAGTAAGTTGGTCAAAGTTTCTGTCAACCGCAAGCCAAGGTAGGCCATGTTTGTTTCAATCTTAGTTTCCATGTTGAGCAAAGCAACGCAGGAAAAATGTGTTGCTACAGTAGGAAAATAGATAGGGATTTTCCTATTTTTTTACACGTCTAACGTGAGCCGTGTCCTTACATGCAGAGGTGTTATCAAGGTTCTTAGGCTACAGGTGATAGAGATTAGTGGCCATACATATTAACCTACATCACATCTAGGCATGACTGTAAATGTTAGCCTTCGTCAAATTTAGATAGAACTGTGAATACTGGCTCGCAACAACCCACATGACTCAAACCTAGAAAGTGCCCGTTGTGATAGAACTGTGAGTCTACTAGTCTGCGTCGAAGTTAGAATTTGAAATGTGCATTACCCTAACACTTAGAAACTGTTAGCATTGCATTGAACCAAACCTAGAAAGCGCCCACTGTGATGGTACTGTGTATTTACTAGTCTGCGTCACACCCTTTGTAACTCCTTACATTGGTCTTGTTTCATTGATTCAAATCTAGAGGATGCACACTGTGATGATACTGTCATGTATCTAACACGCTTAGGAATTTGATTCACTACTAAAATACAACTTTGACTCTCATCATGAAGTACCCCTGACATAGCACTGTGACTAACCAGCATGCGCTTCACAATTAGAATTGCTCTCACTCTCTCGACTCACAACTAAAAAGGGCCACCTGAGATATTTCTTTGTTACTTACCTATGTTTTAGATCATAACTCAACCCAAACTCTAACCCCCATATCACTATGCTTACTCTCTACTCTACTATATTAACCAACATCTGTGTATCCCTGTATATCATCTCAAAAATTGTTAATATTGAATTGCTTCTAATCATATCTCCTAGCCTTTAGGAGTCTATGGAAAATCAATCTGACCAAGATCACCCACTTGATGGAAAAAATGTTTTTTTTAATTAATTGTGTTTTGTATCAATTCAATAATGTTTCATTTGTGTATAGTTAAGTAAGAAGAATGTTAAATAGACAATTCCAAAGCAATTACTATCAAAATGTGAACAAGACTTAATCGAAAAAGTGATAAAATTCATAAGACAATAATAATAAACCATCAAATATGATTCTTCAGTGCTCATACTACATGCGCTAAATGACAATATTTATAGCATTGAATGGTCAAAGAAAAAGCATTGGCTGTTAAATAATCAATCCAAGCAAATGTTCATTCTTGTACTGTTAGTGCTTTATTAGGCCATATCCCAATTTAGTGGATCATCTTTCGGGGTCTGAAGTGTGAGATATCTCTGCCTTGCTCTACTCTACACCATCACTCGTTTAGAGTACAACTATACCCCTTGATCAAATTTGGACTAGCTGCTCACATACGAACATTACCCCATAAACACCTCATCATTCTAATAAAACGCAGCTATATCCCATGACAAACCAGCCTAGCTGCACACATAGCGACCTACAGGCCTAACGCAGCCAAGCCCAGTCTTGGTGTCCACCCGCCTGACTGCATACATTCAACTGATATCAATAACACCACACCTAAATTCTAGGATGCAACACCAGCTACACACATAACTGGTGCACCCAAGCACCCTACGACACCTTATTCTCTCAACTGACCTGGACTATGGTCCCCGAGAGCGTTCAACCTACCAGCGCTTTGAGGTCATACCAATGATATATAGAGCGCTATATAAATGCCAAATAACATAACATAACATTAGTGATGCAGCCTGACGCTGCAGGGTCCCATTCTCTTAATGCTGCTACCTTTTTCTTTATTGTGCCCCGCTTTCCAATTAATGGTTGGAAAGCGATGGATACCTCTGTCACCCCTGAATTCCAATAAAGTCAAAGAAGGGGAGTGGGGGACACCCGCTCAAACCCTGCCCGTTATTCAACATTTTCTTTTTTCTTTCTGTTTTTTTGTTGCTGTGCCGAATTTGGTATTTTTCCCCATTCTGCTTTTTTCCCGAACATTTATACGGAAACGATTTTATGGCATAGGGCACGTTAGTCTCTCACAACGCATTTCATCCAGAGATGCTGGAATGTGCTTCTGCTTAGCAAATGTAAACGACTACAGAGTAGGGAGAATGCGGCGATGGAACATTGTAAAAACATAGGTGATGGACCCTAAAACAAAAAAGGCTGCACCTAAGAAGACAAACAAAATAGCGTAAGTATTTGTAGGAGTGAGACTTGAGGCGAGGCATTGGGGATGAAAGAGAGATTGGGGCAGGTGGCAGGGAGGAACATAGCGAGAACCCTGTCCCAGCTTCAGAGCAGGCTCCTATCCGCCCCTGCCTCCAATTCGTCTTGAAAGGCCAGCCACTCACGGCCCCACTTACAGAATCCACACAGAGGCTCGAAGTACAGATGTAAGAGCTGGTGCTCAGAGCCAAGGGGAAAAAAATGGGAACTGTGGGAATTAGGGTGGAGGAGAACCTTAAAACCTGGGACTGTGAGCTCATGAGTTATTGTGTGGATTTACCACAGTCGAAGATCAAGGACCTGAACAAAATCAAAGTCGAATCCCAATGTGCAGTCATGTTTCCTCCACTAGCACATTCCTACGGTAGTGTTCCCACACGTGGAAGAGTTCCCTGCAAGTATGGAAATTCTGGGTTCCTCCATTGAATTTCTCTGTACAGAAAATGAGCCTGGACAAAAATAAATGAAGGGCATACATTAGGTGGACTCCCCCCAGGGGGTTGTTTTCAATTTGTGATCCCTCCCTCCAACACCCTAAGGCGGGGTCTTTGCAAGGGGGCTAGGAAGCCCGATGTACCTTTTTGGTTCCACTCTGAGAAAAGGGGTCTGGGATTCCGGCAATGTTCATTAGCATAGCTGCAGCGGGATTGGCCTTGGGTCTGCCCAGGACATCCCTTGCCTTGCCATCTTGAGTCAGGTATGGCAGGGCAAATATGAATCAGTTTATGTAGCCTCTCTGCAGTGTTTGACACAGTAGATTGAGGGTTGCTTTAGAAAAAACTTGGAGCATGGGGCATTCCTAAAGGACTGCTATGTTTGATAATTGATTTACATGAGGGATAGAATGTGCAGATTACATTGGACCAAAGGGGGACCTTATCTCATAGCGTGTCTACAACTAGAGGCGTGAGTCAGGAATGCATATTGGCTCCCTGCCTCTTTAACCTCTATCTGTCGGACATTGGTCACTGTCTGGAGGCATATGCATTTGCCACGCCAATACTCTACAGACTTTAACCAATATGGCTGGCATAGACAGATGACATCCTTTTATTTGATTACACGCCAATCAGTCTGCAACCCCTGCTTAAGGAATTTACAACATATTCACAGGTACATTCCCTTGCAGTGAATTCTTCTAAAACCAAGGCCCTCCATTGCACAAAAAAGAGAGAAAACACTGGTTTTACTTGGAGAGTGAGCAGGGATTGCTTGGAGAGGGTAGAACGTTTTTCTTATTTGGGCTTCCCAGTTTAAGCAAAAGTAAATAAAGTCCATTTAAAGGACTGGTTTAAATTATGCACAAAAGCTCTGTCTAATCAATTGAGCAGGGTGGAGTCCAAGTTCTGAAAGTCCTGGGTGATCCCTCTCACGAAATGTTATGAGGGTAAACTATTGCCAAAGCTTTTATATGGGATAGAGATCCATGCTGCCAGGATTCTGGATCTACTTCCTTATTTGGAAGGGATGATCTGGAGGCAAGCTCTTAGGGTGCCCAGTTCGGCGCCCATTGCTGCAGTCAGATACAAACTTGGCTTATATTCCCTTAATTGTAGGGCACAGTGGAAATTTGCATCTCTATTTTATAAAATCTTGGTTCCAGGGGGGCATGGACTGGAGCGCCAGCGATGTGGCAGCTCCATTGATGGCCTCTTCATGGGTCCGCGGCCATTAGCGCAGTATTACTGGTTCCTGCCATACTAACCGCCAGCACGACATAGGATGAGACACCGGAGCCTCCCCTGCATCACCGGCTGCAACCTGGGTGCTTAACGGCCCCAGGTTCACAGAAAACGCGGTGAGGGAATTGGTCTCTGTTGCCCGCAATGCAAATTCCAAGATGGCAGCCGCAATGATGAGTCCCTCCCTGCCCCCACGGCTTGTCAGCCTTACCTCGCCTGCCGGGGTCCAGCTTTGGGGATCTGATCCCCTCCGACTCGCACTAACAGTGCGCTGACACTGCTGGCTCCCTCCCACCCGTCGTCATCGCCCAGCTCCCGTGTGGGGGCCACCTGCACTCCCAGCTGGCCCTGATCCCTCGGCTCTACACCAGCAGCGCTCTCGCCTGCACCGGCTTGCCCACATGTGTCACTGGAGGGGCTCCGACTTCACTGATGCTCCTCCCGCAGTTCGCCTACCGGGTTGATCGGCTGGATGAGCCCTGATCCGCGGCAACCCTCTACGCAGACATGCTTGCCTGCACGAGCCGAGACGCTCCGGCTCCTCCTCCTGCTGAGGCCCCTAGCCCGAGGGATCCCGGGTGCACTGGCGACGCACTGGTCCCGCCGGCTGCCTTGCCCCGACAGCTTCGCCCAGCATTCGCGCGGGGGCCGCCCGCATCTCCAGCTGGCCCTGCCCATCCAACGGCGAAGAACTGGCCCTGCTCATCCCACGGCCGTAGCATCGGTGCTCCGGCTCTTCTCCTGGTTGGGGCCTCTTGGCCCGAGGGATCCCGCAGTGGCTGCTCCCGCCCCCCCTCCTCTGAAGTCAGCCACCTCGCCAGAGCCTTAGCCCCGTTGGGCCCTGCCAGCAGGACCACCAAATCTCTCCCATTGGAGCTGGGGGCAACACTCCAACTGCCGCTGGGCAGCCTCCTGGTGGGGGGGGCTCCTCAACATGGCACCAGCGCCTGGGAGGGGAAACGCGCTCCACTCAGGTGAGCCCCGGCCACCCCCTATTACAAGGCCTTGAGGTACTTCCAAGGCCCACGGGGGCTGCCCCCCCCTGCTGACTAATCCACACCACCGACTTCCTGGGGCACCCCTGCCCACCCCTCATCTTTACCAGCCGGAGGGAGCCTGCCATCTTACCCCGCGGGTCTGCTCCATTAAGGTATTTTGTTGCCCTTTGAGGGAGTTAAAGCACTTCCCGCCCGCCCAACCTCCTGGGGCGCCCCGGCCCATTCCACCTCCCTGGCCAACCCCATCCCCGGATCCCGCAGTTATTGGCCGAGATCTCCGTGCGCAGACACCAGGCCAAGTCCCCTGGAGTCGTCCCTCACTTTAGAGCCATGTCCAAAACATTGAAACCCCCTAAATCTGCTGACATCTCCACTATGCTGCTGGCCCCGGAGAAAGGGAAGAAAACCGATCCCCCTAAACTCACTCCTCAGAAAACCACCGAAGATAAATGAACGCTCACAACCAAAGAGGACCTCCAGGCCTTCATGTCCGATATCAAATCGGAATTTAGATCCTGCATGTCTGAACTCACCGCAAATTAGAGCAACCAGAGCAACGGGTCAGCAATATTGAGCATAGGATGGGGGAGACCGAGGAATTGGCCGTAGACCATTCTAACTCACTAACGGAGATCCAATGCACCATCCAGACACTAATGGACAGAACCGAAATCCTCAAATTCAAGCAGGAGGACATGGAGAATCGCTCCCGGCGCAACAACCTCCGCATTCGTGGGGTGCCCTGTGCCATTTCTGACAAGGAGCTCCCCGGATACATAAGTAACTTCTTCCAGTCTCTGCTGCCGGATCTGGAAGAGACGCGGCTCCTACTTGACCGCACCCACAGGCTGCGCCCCCGCCGAGGAGCCGACACAGACCCCCCTCTGGACGTAATCACAAGAGTTCACTTTTACATCACCAAGGAGGCCATCTCAGCGATAGGCCGCTCAAGGGATGAACTCTCCTTCCAGGGCTTCCCACTGCAGATCTTCCAGGATCTCTCCCCTCTAACTCTCCAGAAGCGCAGAATGCTTCGTCCACTCTCGCTTTTCCTGCGAGATCAGCAGATCCGCTACCGGTGGCTGTTTCCCATGGCACTACAGTTCTCCTACAAGGGCTCTGCCCGCACCATCAGCCACCTCGATGACGCAGCATTATTCCTGTGCCCGGACTCCCCCGTCCACCTCAAGCCAAAGAAGCCTTGCTCAGGACGCAGCCTCCCCCTAACCGAAACGGGCCCCCTGGTCAAGAGTACAGAGAAGCCGCACACCCAAATGACGAGAGCTGACTCGCCTGAAGAAGATATAGCGCAGGAACCATTAAAACTCTCTTAAGCTCACCGTGGACCCCATGCGGTCCATACCCTCCACCAGGGTGGATGTCACCATATTACCCCTGGAGAAAATCTCAACCATGCTGGCTATTTTACCTGTTGACATCCTGGGTGGCTGGGGGAGGCACCGACAGTTCAAAATCGGTCCCCCGGTCACAGTTTGGACCTCCCGTTGGAGGCCGATGTTGAAAGTTCAGATCTCCCAGCCACAGGAGACATCAAAGCAGCTGTTTCCTCGCAGATATGGCTGACTTAATTCGCCCCCATTCCTACCCCCCGCAGAAAACGGACTCGGAGCGCCAGCCCCTGCATCTAAAACTAAAGCTCACCACTTTGAACGTTAGGGGCTTGAATTCCCCCCAAAGAGGAAATCCATCCTGCAAAGGCTACATAACGAAGGGACCTCAATCGCTTTCCTACAAGAAACGCACGTAATCCTGGCAGACTTTTCTCACCTGCGAAGTAAACTCGTTCCCCTACAATTTTTGGCATCCAACAGAACTAAGAAGGGAGGCACCGCCATCCTCTTCGCTAAGGACCTGAAACCCCAGATCCTGGACTCGCTAAAATGCCAGGAGGGTCGCTTTATGGCAGTCAAATGCATCATCCTCAGCCAACTTTACACCCTCATCTCAGCCTACGCTCCGAATGAACACCAGGAAGGATTCTACCAAGATCTAGAAGATTCCCTCCTTCCATTCATCGAAGGGCAAGTAATCATCGGAGGAGGCTTTAACAGGGTCCCGGACCCCCTTAGGGATAGATCTCACCCCCCAACATCCAGGAACCTGAAGTTGGCAACAGCTCTGCTACACCTGTTTTGCACGCTTTATATTGTTGACACCTGGAGGGTGCTATCCACGGAAGAGAAAGACTTCACCTTCTACTCGTACATGCACCGTACCTTCTCTAGAATCGACCTACTGCTGGCCTCCCCCCAGATCCTGACCTTCACGGACGATGTTACGATTGGGCACCGGATCCTCTCGGACCATGCTCCGGTCTCGCTCATCCTGCAGTCCCATGACCCAGATCCTCCTCCCCGCCACCAGTGGAGCCTATATGACCCTATCTTGGGGGACATGGCGGTGAGAGACACAATCGCCAGAACAATTAAAAAGTTCTTCGCCGAAAGCCGCGACGAGGACACCTCCCCGGCTAACACCTGGGACGCTATGAAGGCAGTGCTGAGAAGGGAGCTGATCGCCCAAGGCGCCGCGTTTCACAAACAGAAGCAGGCGGCCCGCGCTGCCCTGGAAGCTGATGTCCGTGAGGCCGAGGCCACCCATAAATGTAAGAGCTGGTCCCCGAAATCTTATACGGTCCTACAAATGGTGAGAAAGAGGCTCGAGGCGCACTACGCCGACGCCACAGCAAACCTGCTAACCAGAACCAAACAATGGTACTACGTCCATAACAATAAGGCTAACAAACTGCTGGTCAGTGTTGGGGGTGTGTCCTGACCCCCAGCGATCCCCGTAAGCCCCCCAGCACACAAAGACTCACTCGACACACGTCCTTCTGGCTCGGGCTTCCCGATCGCACTGTCGCGGCCGGGAACGCCCCATTTATTTATGCTGCACGCGGTGGCGTGCAACGTCATGCGGCCGCATGCGCGCCCCGTCATCGGGCAGCGACACACTCCTCCTTTTTCGGGAGGACAACAACAAACATTTAAATACTACACACTGCAAACCAACTATCACTACAATGATAACCACATCTAAGACCCAGTTCCAAAACACCCCTTTATTGACAGCCACCCGGGTCCCTTTATTTAACAGTTCTCACCATCAGGATGCTCAGACAAATGTCCCAATACGTAGTCGCTGAGGTGAGCGGGTTTCCCTCTCCCAGCCCTCTGGGGGTACCTCCCGCTCACCTGCGGCACAGATAATCTGTCCATAGGCGTCGTCCGGGCCGGGGACTCAGGCAGGCAGGGTGTCTCTCCTTGGTCCTCAGGAACCACCCTTAAGTCCGGATCAGGGTGCGGGTCAGGTCTCGGATCTCCTAGCTTCTTGAAGAAGCTCACATTGTGTGTTACCGCAGACCTTCCGTCTGAGGCAGTCACCATGGATCCCTTGACTGTAACGATGTCCAGCGGCCCAGGCTCATACGGAAGGGAGAGCTTTCCATGGGGGTGTCTATTTCGAATGAGGACCTCATCGCCCAGCTCCAGCCGCTGCGGGCGAAGTCCTCACCGGATCTTTTCCTGCTCGATCCTCACTCACCGGTCTGCCTCGACCTGTTGGTTGTCGATTACCCCCGGTTCTTTCTCCCCCACCTCCGGTAACAGTCCCCGAGGGCACCGTTTGAATAACGCCTCTGCCGGGGCCACTCTAAAGGTCTTGTTCAGAGTCCTCATCCTCTGTTCGGCTTTGCCGTTTGCCCTTGGCTAGAGGGGTGTGATCTTCCTGTGGAGCACCCCGCAGTTCTCCATTAGCTCAGAGAATCGCTCGCTCTGGAACGGTGCCCCGTTGTTCGAGCACAGTGTGTGAGGGAAGCCATGGGCCGCAAACACCTTTTCCATGGCCACCACCACATGCTCAAACGCCACCCATTCCATGAATTCCACTTCCGGGTATCTTGAGTATTCGTCGACCAGCACCAGGAAGTGGGTGCCCATCGTGGTGGAGCCAAAGTCTGCATGAACAACTTCCCAGGGTCGCATCCCCTGAGGCATCGCCTCTATGGCAGGCTCACGCTGCAGGGGAGACGCCGCCTGACACCAAACGCAGGCCGCCACAAAGTCGTCCACTTTGCGTTCCAGTTCGCAGAACCACACTTTCAATCTTAGGCGGGCTTTAGTCTTGGCGGCGCCCTGGTGTCCACAGTGGGCAAGGGTGATCACCTCCCTCACCTTGGATTGGGGCACGACAATGCGATCTTCCCTGAGCAGAAGACCGGATGCTGAAAAATTGAGCTCCTCCCGGACCTTCCACAGCTGCTCCAGTCCGGTTCTGGCCTCCTGAGTGCGCCCCGCCAGGGCCTCCAGCACCGACTTCCAGGAGCCATGCTGCAGGGAGTGCCTCAGGATTTGGAAACACTCATCTTCCGCTGCAGCGGCCTCGAGCTCCTCCAGAGGCATTGCATTCTGCGTGGCCGCCTCCACCACCACACGTACATGTTCATCGGCTTCTTCCGCACATGTATCATGGTCTTCCTTCCCAGGCGCACCCGGGTGTCTTGAGAGATAGTCCGCCGCATTGTTCGCCCCCGGCCGATACACCAAGGTGACTCCGTATTGCAGGAGAGCAAGCATCCACCGCTCAATCCTTGCCGGCTGCTTGGATGACGACCCGGCCAAGATAGGAAGCAATGGCTTGTGGTCCGTCACCGGGCATCCGAGGACGTAGAGCCGGAAGTGCCTGCAGCCCCAGAGCACCGCCAGCGCCTCGTGCTCAATCTGGGAATACCGTTGCTCCGCATCCGACAGCGCTTTGCTGGCGTAAGCCACCGGGCGGACACCCCCATCACGGTCAATATGCGTCAACACGGCGCCCATGCTGAACGGGCTGGCTTCAACAATGATCTCTGACGGCAACGCTGGATCGAAGAAGGCCATGGTATCCTCTGCTGCCAGGGCACCCGTGATGTCATCGAATGCCGCCTGTTCAAGCGGACCCCAGTTCCAGGTGGTATCTTTCCTTGTCAGTGCTTTGAGTGGTTCCGACCTGGAGGCAAGATTCTGGATGAACCGTCCACAGTATGTAACAATACCTAGGAAGCTCCGCACATTGGAAACGGATTCCGGAGGCTGTGCCTTTTTAATGTCCTGGACCTTCTTGGGATCCAGTGATACACCCCCTTCTTTAAATACAAAGCCAAAGAACTCTATTGATGGTCTCAAAAACTTGCATTTCTCCTTGTGGAGGGTGAGGCCCAGGGACTGCAACCTCTCAAACGTTTTCGCCAGCCGCCTCAGATGGTCCACCTCCGTCCTTGCAAACTACAGGATATCATCACTGATATTGAAGACACCCTCCAGATCTGCTAGGGCATCGGATGATATTTGGAACACCTCCGCCGCCGAAGACACACCAAAGCTCAGTCTTTTGTAGCGGTATAGCCCTCGGTGTGTAGTAAAGGTGGTAATATACCTCGACTCAGGGTGGAGAAAAACCTGGTGGTAGCCCGCTCGGAGGTCCAGCTTTGAAAAGAAACGAGCGCCTTGTACCTCGGCAATGATGTCATCAATCGTCGGGGTTAGGTGCCTCTCTCTCTTGATAGCTTTATTCGGCAGCCTCATGTCGACACAGATTCTGACGGCATCTGGTTGTTTGGGTTTCTGGGCCACTACAATTGGGGACACCCAGGGAATCAGACCCTCCACCTTCTCAGTTATGCCAGGATTGACCAAGTTATCGAGCTCCTTGTCGACATGTTCACGAAGGTGAAAGGGTACCCTGTAATGTTTCAGGGCGATGGGCTGCACAGATTCATCAATATGCAGCCTCACTGGGTCACCAGCCATCTGTCCAATCCCATTGAACAGTATGGCATACTTCTCAAGCAAGTCATTGATGTCCTCCAAATAGACCGAGCATGCAAAGCTGACGATGCCGAGGGCCTCTGCCGCTGCACAGCTCAACAAAGTATTGGTGCTCACCGGTGTTACGTAGAAGCGTGCAGTGATTTGTGAGCTGTCGTGCTCCACCTTTGCCACAAAAGCACCATCCAGTGGGATAGGGTCCAGACCACCGAAAGCAAAGATGCAGGCTTTCGGTGCCACCAATTTAGGAGGCATGTCCATAGCGTCATAGTGTCCCCGGCCATCACATTGATGGACGCCCCCGTGTCCACCAGGACCGGGACTGGAGACCGATTGACTTCCACCACGCACCTTGGCTGCCTCCTGTTCTTCCCTCTCAGGATCCCCACGCTGGAGGCGAAGAAAATGTTCTCTTCCTCCTCTTCATCTGCCTCTTCCACTTGGGCGTCCTCGTCACTCTGGTCCACCTGAGCGACGTTAGGCGGTCTGCCCTGGTGAAGGAGACTGGACCGGGCCGGGCCTCGTGGCACCATCACAGGCATGGCCGCCTTGCACACCCTCGAGAAGTGATCTGGCAGCCCACACCTTCTGCATGTCCTTCCGGTCGCTGGGCATTCCATTGGGTGGGGCAGGTCGTACCCACACTTTTGGCAGGACTCCCCTGCCCTCCCGGCTCTGTCCCACGGTCCGCCGCCAGGTCTTCTGGTGCCTCTGCCACCGCGCCACATCGCACACACCTCCTCGGTCTTGATGGAGCGTGACCCAGCCTCCATTCTAGCTGCCCTCGCCTCAGACACTTCATGGCATCTCCCCAGTTCTAGGATGCGTGGCAGCGTGATTCCGGGCTCCCTTAACACTTGGCGCCTGAGCTTGCCCGAGGAGCATGCCTGGATGAGCATGGTCCTAATCATGTCCTCCGCATTGCCCCAGGCACAAGCGAGCGACAGGCGCCTCAGGCACCCATAGAACATGTCCAAAGTCTCGTCCTCTTTCTGTTTGACTGACAACATCACAAAGCGTTCATAGTCCGCGTTGGCAAGAGGCAGAAAATGGGCGTGAAGCGTGGTTTTTGCCTGACCGTAGGATCCATCCCCTGGTGGAAGCGATTCAAAGATCTCCTGGACCGAGGGCCCTGCCGAGTACAACATGGTTGCCAGCCTGCTGTTATCATCAACCACTTGAGCGGCCCGAAAGTACATGTCCAGGCGGTCAACCCACCTCTTCCATCTGGGCCCCAAGCTAGAAGGCGGGCCCAAAACATCAAACTCCGGGATGGGCTGCAAGGCCGCGTGTGCACGTGCCTGGGCCATGGCAGGAAGGATTGGCTGGACAACAGGTGCTACCACTGGCTGAACTGGAGGCACTGGGCCTTGAGGCCCTGCTTGAGCAAGTGGAGACTGCTGCACCGCTACTGGTTGTACACCTTTCTGATCTTCAGTATCACTCATGAGTTTGAGCGCACAGGCACCCCCAGCATGGAAATTGGAGGCCGCAACTCAAACTCTGATCCACCTCCAGGCATAGGAAAGTTCACCCTGGGAGCGAAGATGGCAAGAACACACTGCCCCCCTCCACGGGTAATCCTTAACAGCCCAGTCCCAGCCACCAGGCCTGATGATTCCAGGAAGCATAATGAAGAACCACTGCAACACACCTCCGTGATGATGAAGAAGATGAAAAAGCAGTAGGGGCACCAGTCTGATGATGAAGAGGATGAAGAAAGCCCCAGCCTTCAGCTGTTCCAAAAATTGAGTCAAGGAAGAATTATGGGTTATGCAGGCCCAGCCATTGTAGCCCTCCTCCTCGCTTGCACTCGACGTAGAAGACCCAAAATTCGGGCATAGGCACGCAGATTAAACTGTCCGCTAGCAGTGTGTCCAAAAATTAGACCTGGATGCCACTCACCGCCCAAACCGGAGCTCTGTGAAGTCCACGGCCTGATTATTCAAAATGGACGCCAGCCGCGTGGATGAAGCACGGCCTACGGCATGAAACGAAATGTCAGCAAGATTCCGTTTCAGGAAGAAAAATTGCAAATTTGTCACCGCCGGGCCCAGGCATCATTCCCCACTCGTCGCCACTGTTGGGGGTGTGTCCTGACTCCCAGCGATCCCCATAAGCCCCCCCAGCACACAAGGACTCACTTGACACACGTCCTTCTGGCTCGGGCTTCCCGGTCGCACTGTCAGAGCCAGGAACACCCCGTTTATTTATGCTGCACGCGGCGGCGTGCAACGTCACGCCGCCACGTGCGCGCCCCGTCATCGGGCAGCGCCACAGTCAGTAAACTGGTTAAGGAAAAGAGCAGAAACACCATCCTCGGTCTCCGCGACGCACAGGGGACAATCCACTACGCGGATCATGAGAAACTGCGACTGGCAGCCGCCCACCAGTCGGAAATAATGACCGCAGTCCCAGGGGACATAGATGAGCAGCGCTCCTACATCCAAGAGGCAGCGCTTCCGCCCCTGAACCCGGAGGCGAGAGAAGAACTTGAAATGCCTATCACAAGTGAGGAAGTGGAGGAAGCCATTAAAAGCCTAAAGCCCAGGGCCCCAGACCCAGACGGATTCTCCACACGCTTCTATAAACTCTTCCGCCCCCAATTAGTGGCCCCCCTGACCCGCCTCTTCAACTCGTTCGCAGCCACTAGAACGGTGACCACAACGATGTAGGAGTCCATCACGGTCCTGATTCTCAAGCCTGGAAAGGACCCCCAGGAGAACAGCTCATATAGGCCCATCTCTCTGTTGAACTTGGATGCCAATATATACTCCAAGATCTTGGCCAATCGCCTCGCACCTATTCTTCCGAGCATCATAGACCCCGATCAGACAGGGTTTATATACCACAGATCGACGAAAGACAACATTCGCAGGGCACTGGATCTAACAGAGGTCGCCAGTCAGGACTCTCAACAACTGGCCCTGCTGGCGCTGGGCACAACCAAAGCCTTCAACAAGGTGGACTGGCCCTATCTGCGCCTCACCCACGAGAGCTTCGGCTTCGACTCGACCTTCAGGAGGATGATCTTAGTGAACTATCAAGCCCCTAAAACCGGCTGAGAGTCAACAGCTGCTTGTCGGACCCAATCCATCTCACATGCGGAATGCGACAGGGATGTCCACTATCCCCCCTGCTCTTCGCTTTGGCCATGGAACCGTTAGCCCAGCGAGTTCACCAGAACTCCTTGATTAGTGGCCCGGGGATCAACTCAGCCAACACAAAATTACCCTCTACGCAGACAGTGTGTTGCTAACCATTACGAACATCAAAGCTTCCATGAGGGCAGCCCTGACCGAAATCCAGGACTTCAGGAGGCTATCGGGATTCGCCATCAATTTCCAAAAATCAACAGCTCTCGGAGTGGACCTGCTCTCAGGTGAGAGGGACGCCCTAGAGAAGCACAGCCTGTTTCAATGGAGCACCCAGGCGATCCCATACTTGGGGGTTCAGATCCCCACTCACCCAGCGAAAGTTTACAGGCCAACTTCCCCCCACTCTTCGAGGAGTTGAAAAAGGACCTTGCCCGTTGGCAGACGGGAGATCTCGTTGTTGGGTCGCATAACAACATGCAAAATGAACCTCCTCCCCTGCTTCCTTTACGCCTAGGCTTCCCTCCCAACCTCAATCCCTCTTCCCCCTTTACAGCGGCTCCAAAGGAAAATCATCGGCTTTATTTGGAAAGGCAAGAAACCGCAGATCCCTCGGAGAACGATGATGGCCAGCACGAGACTGGGAGGACTGGGCGTGCCGGACCTCCGGAAATACCAAATAGCCGCACAACTGGCCCACTTTCAAGCATGGGGACTCGCCACTGGGCGCCCGAAGTGGGTAGAGATCAAACAATCCCGCCTCCCCCTTCTCCCGTTTATTCCTACTGCACTACGCCAGAGTTGGCCAGGAGTGTTGACCGCCACGAAGCAGTCGATAAAGGCATGGGAGTGGGCCCGCAGACACCGAGGTATCCCAGGAGGCTTGAGCGCATCCTCCCCAATCTTCCTCAACCCCGCCTTTTCCCCGGGAGCACACCCAAAGAACTTTAGGAACTGGGTGGCAGGAGGCCTTGAAACTCTGGGGCAGCTCTTCGCAGGGGACGCCCCCCTCACCTTCGAACTCTGTAAAGCGAGTTTTCAGCTAGCGGAGACAGACTTTACCTATGCCCAACTGAGGCACTGGTGCTCCCATCCCCAGACTCGGGCGGCTGCAACACGACCCCTCGCCCCGCTAGAGCTCACAGTGAAGGACCTGCCAGGCGAGGTATGGTCTCATGCCATTAGCCCAGGCTGATTGTAGCTTGTGTTGTGAAGTGGGTCAATTGGAGACATTGAAACATCTATTCATCGCCTGCCCATGGGAAGCGGATGAATTTTCTGGAAAGATTTTCTAACCTACTACTCCTGGGTGAGAACGAGTTGGTTTGGGGCCACTTCCTCTGTTCTTGCCGTTATGGGATTCCTAAACGTGCTATAACTAGAGCACTCTGAACAGGTTGAAGAAGCCCAAGTCTTGTGGCCGTTTTATAGAAATAGTAGCAATTCCTGGTTACCTTACTGCGATTTGTTTTCATAGAGTTTTGTGACTAAAAAATATTACATGCTGGATGCAGTGTCTGAGAGAGTGTTTTTAATATGCAAAAGGTAGACAAATAGTCTAGAAAGTGGTCAGCAGACACGTGTTTCCAACCCTAAGGTTCCTTCTCAAGGCAAGAGAAGTTTTCTGGATCTTGGAATGTGGAATGAGAGATAAGACGTATGGTTGAAGTTCAATAACTGCTAAAATGTCAAGGCTGTTGCCAGCGCGAGCACTTCTTGATCCTAGGAGCCGAATGGAATGCAGCATTATTGAACTTCAACCTTAGGTTTCGAAACACGTGTCTGCTGACCAATGAAAACAAATTGCAGCAAGGTAACCATGAATTTCTACTTTCTCGTTATAAAAGGTGTTGGGTTCACCTTTCCACACCTGTGACCTTGCACGGAATTAGTGTCAGCCACAAAATAGAGCTCAGCACAGGAGTGTTCTATCCTAGAGCCCATTGTTCCCTCTTCTTATAGAAATACATTGTGCCTCTATTGTTTTTCTTCGGGAGAAGTTTAAGACTGGAATGACATTTTTGTAATGAAATTAGGAATGTATTTTAGGCAATTGTATAGTATGTTTGAAAGTGTTTTTAGGAACTGTATTGTATTGAAATGGATTTGTTGCTTTGGCGGCTATCTTAGTACATGTGTATTTTTTTGTTAAATGTATGAAAGAAAAGTAATGAGTTGGTTGAAATTGCCTAATCTAAGCGGCCCTCTTCTAGAAATGTATTGTGCGCTTTTGATGTATTTTTCTGGTATGAGATTATCCGGTTATGAAATTGGGAATGTAATTTAGATAATTGTCTAGGCACTTTGAATGTGTTCTTATGAATTGTATTGTTTTGAATTGCATGTGTTGTCGCGATGGCTATTTTAGTATATGTGTATCTGTTTTTATGAACTTTATGAAAGAAAAGTAACGGAATGTGTTAGGGGGTGAGTGTACTTTTACTTGAATATGATTCTGTTTCGTATCTGATATAAAAGCAATATGTTAAGTTGTTTGTCCAACTATATAACATAATCATCTGTGTATTAAGGAATGTGTGGGGATGTATGTGTTGCAGGGTGAGATATCACAGTAGTTCATTTGCTTCAAGCCAGTTGGCATCCAGAGGCACCATCCTGGCCTGTGTGAGTGTGCCTGGAGATGATGGACCGGTACAGTTGACGTGTTTGTCAGCGAGTGAGGTGAAGGTCAGCCAGAAGGTGCAAGGGTGTTGGGTGTGAAGGGATTCTTGCTATGCTTCAGGGGTAGAGTAGTGGAGGCGGAAGGGTCTATGCAGTGTGCTAGTGTTGGTTATGGTACATGGCTGAGAGCTAGATTGAGATTGCTTCGGAGCCGAACAAGGGACTGCATAGACATATTGAGCCATTCTGAATGATGTACCATAGAGAGCAGGGCAATGGAGTTCTTCTGATCTTGCTCCGTTGCTCCCCCTCAACACTGCCCTCGTTCTGCCTTTTTCGTTTGTCCCCTGCTCCCACTGGCTTCTACAGATAGATTGTCACTGTCTCTATTGTTCTCCCAATCTCTTTCTCTCGTTCTTTCTACACCCAAAAGCTTGGCTGGTTCATTGTGCAGAAAAGATGCGTGAGTGCCTGGTGAGGTGCCTGGGAGCGCCCCGCATTTCCTGAAGTGCTGGTGGCTTTTCGCCACATACGCTTTTTATTTGGGAGGACACACCGAGTTATGAAACCCCATGCCCCTGTTTTCCCTTCCTAATGGTGAGGATGGCAGTCTCAGAGCTGTCTCAGGCATCCCGCTGCCTTTCACAGGTTCTATTCTGAGTGTTGAGTGGGCCCGCCTCTCGGAATAGTGGTACCTCCTGGGTGTTGGCCCATTAGGAGAATTTCACTAGAGCAAAGAACTGCATTCGGCAGGAAAGCAGAGCTAGGACCAAAATCCGAGGTCATTTTCCCAGGACAGCTGGGCCGGCTTCAAACTGCAGGTACTTGGGGAGCTTGAACATGAGTTCTTCAGTGGACAAGTGGGTGACCAGTGAAGGGTCAATGTTCTCTAGTACTGGGGCCCGCCGACTAGAGTAGCAAAGAATAGAAGAGCACATATAATGCCCGCCTGTCACATAAGCACACATGCCCATTCAGCCACAGAACCCCCATTTCAGCTGGTGCTGAGGTATCTCCTTGGTGGTGAGACTTCCTGCACTTGTGGTGAATCAGTGCTGATCATGATGAGAGCTGCAAACACGTGCTACTTGGTGTTGAGACTTGCCGTCTTCTTCCCAAATCAGGTCTGCTCTGCTGGTTGTTCTGAAGTAGAATGCTGGAGTGCACTAAGGATAGTGTGAGATCCTGTGCAACACAACGCATTTACTTTTGAAATATGTCATGAGTTGTCTGATCTCCAGCCGCAGAGGCTTTGGCAGTACCCGAGCCCACTCGCTGCGTCTTTCTTGCTATGAAGCGTTGTTGGTAAACCTTTCCCTCAGGATACTCTCTATAGATGACCTGAATCCCACTGTATCTGAAGTCCATGCAATGGGATGCACTGTAGTCATCTGTTTGCCTTCTTTGTGTAAACCTGTGTCTCGCATGTTCATAAATAATCCCGCCCCCCCCCCCATGCTAGGCGCGGTTTGGCTTTTCAAACAATTGTCATCTATTTATTTCCCACAAATTGCGCAAAGCAGCTGAACATTTACGCAAGGGCTGACCACGCTGCAAGACTCTGGATTGTCTTTCCCTGACATATATTAATCCTGAAACACTAACGCCACACAACATTTGTGTCATTGTCTCCCCCAAATGTAATTTGTGTATGCAGCAGTTCAGTTAATCCCGCAATCTGCTCTGCTCAAATGAGGGCAGATAACGGAGGCCCCGTCCCTTACAGGTCCTCCGGCTTTCAAATTCTGATAAAATCGGGATTCTTTGCCGGGTCTTGGAATTAAGCCACTTTAAATGTAATTACTGGAGCTGGCTGGGCACCAGGAACATCCATTAAACGAATTGATTGGGCGTGATGCAAGGGCAGGCATTTTGTGAACAAGCGACCAGGGCTGTGAAGTACAAAAAGAGGGACGACTCGGACGAGGGAACATGTGAATACTTTATTCGTCGTGTGAGGATAACTCAATTCTGCCTCTTTTCTCCCCCAGCTACTTCAGCGAACCCTGGTCCTTGCCAATCTTCCACGATCGATTTATGGATTTCAGACAAGAAGTACGCCAGATTCTGGCGTCGGCGCAAGTAAGTCACCGTCACTAGTAGCAACATGAGGCGTTCGCTGGGGGTCGCCCCTAGTCCTATACTATTCCATTAGCATGTCGATAATGCACTGAGAACCAAAATGACCAGGTATCCCATTGTACTTCACTACTGTGTAGGTTTCTCATGGCAGGGGCGCAAGGAAACCTACATTTCGGGTTGGGGGGAGCTAAATGGTGGTGGGAGGGGCCACTTCAGAAAATAGGCAGGGCAAACTTGGAGGCTCTACCCTTCTACCCCCCAATGGTCTGTTGTGAGAACAAACTATCAAATAGTATATTTTAAAGTGCAATACGCAGAGAGGTGATGGAGGACTTTCTTGAAAGTAACAGCTTTAAAGTTTTACTGCATTTGTTCAAATACATTTTTCCGAACAAACACAGTAAAACTTTAACGCTGCCAGTTTCAGGGAAAGGCTTCCCTCACCTCTCTGCCTAACAAAATGCAAGTGCGCAGATCCAGGGGTGCACCTAGGCTTACATTTAGGTGGGCACTAATCCTTCAGGGCCGTCATTTAGGGGTCGCCAGGGTTTGCACATGCGACCCCTGAAGTCTCCTGTGCTACCCCTAAAAAAAAGAACATATTTTTGGGAGTTTTTTTATTTTTTTTTAATGGAAGGTCCTGTGCTGGGGCCAGCACCACGTGTCTCTTTGTTTCTGGAGTGGCTGGCTTTCTTGTTCAGGTTTTTAAAAAAAAATAATAAAAAAACAGGCGTTTCCTCAAGTGTACAACTTTGAGCTGTGACCCTAAATAAGAAAGGATAGGAATAACATATAATTTGTCTTTATGGAATTGTATACGATAATTGCTCATTAAAGGTTTATTTCGGGCACACTTCAGGGGTGAGTCCCAAACATGTTTTTTTCTGCTGCTGTCTCTGTTATGATCATCACAAGACATTCCACGTCGGTCACTTGACAAAATCCTTGTGCCTAAAAGCTTGTTTACAGTGTACACATGTTTTACCATAGCACATAACCTGTCCCTTGATTTCATTGTGCCACAATGAATACCATGTTGTAATGTGTCTATCTTTCCTATCTCCATGGCAAGCTGTTCAGGATGTTTGTTTGTATGTATGAGGTAACGAGTGCCCAGAGTACGGAATGCCATGTAAGGCCAACCTCTGAAGCCTGAAAAGTGGAAAACAGGCTTGACATGTGGCCAACTTTGCACCAGACCTGCAGATGAACTGGCCTGCTGTTAAGTGGTATCCACTACAGAGTTCAATTTGCTTTCTGACTTTGAGAACATTCAGACATGTAATTAATCATTTTACTATAGCCGGTAAGATGGCTATAGCCGGTAAGATAGCTCAGTGGGTTGATCGCTTGTTGCAGCAATGTGTCTGTGATCGGCAGGTTACAGGTTTGATTCCTGCCAAGGCCGACTCAGCCTTTCATCCTTCTCAGATTGATAAGAGTTACCACACAGGTTGGGTGATACTGTATGTATTTGTGATCTGTATAAAGCGCATAAGGGTAAGTGCTATATAATAACACATCATTATCATTTGGCCTTGGACGTCTGCTTACATTCACAGTAATTTAGTAATATGGGCCTGTACACACTGATATTAACGATACATATGGTGATCCATTCTTGCATGAAATATATATCACATTACAGTGATATCGTAACCATATTTTTCGTAGTGTAATTAGCAACAATGCTATGTGATGCCACTTCCTGTTTTGTTAAGGGGTGAAAGATCGTGTTCCATCGCTTCCTGTGATGTTTCTTCAGGTTAGGTCAAATGGCATCACTTCCTATGATGTCATCAGAGGTCAGGGGTTGTGTGATGTCACTTCTGCTACCCCTGGCATTTTGGTGAAATGACATCCCTGTAACCCTTCAAATGTTGGGAGAGGTGCTAGCCTCAGAGACAGTGGAGGAGTGGCAAACTTACTTGTGTAGGGGCATCTAACTTCTTTACTCATTGTAATGAGACTATTCTAGTGCAGCTTCAATTTTACAGTTGACTCTCTCCCTCCTTTAAGTCTGAAAACACCCACTTCTTGCAAATCCTGAAGGTCCTAGAAAGTGTGAAAATGGCAGATGGTGTGCAATGAAAGACTCAATATCATAGCATAACAAGACATAGCAGAGTCAGGGGTAGTACTTTGGGCGGGCCAAGCAACTTCAGTGGCTGGAGCAACAGGGGAGACAATGTAATGTTGGTTCTAACACAGTTAGTCCGCTATACTAGAATCTCTGGTGTACTGACTGGCTGGTGAGACTATGTCTGCCTGTCAAAGCAAGTAATAACAGACTCTGCGAGGGCCAGTGCAGCAATAATGCAATTATATGTGGCAGTATTGGAGCTACTAGCAGAGGAGCACCAGGGTACACTAATGTGTCCATACACTTATTAAAACTGTCCTATTGTAAGGGTGTAAATGTAATCACTTGGAAGCACTGCAATTTTTGCAGTTTAAGTCAGGGTGAGATTACATTATTTGCCTGGGATCACACACTTACACTAAACAGCGAAGCTGGGATTTTAACCAAATCTGCGTTTTGGGAACAGCCACCTTCTTCCATGCTTTAATTGGAATACATATTTAAGTTTAGGCTGTCAAGGCCTACCATATTACTGCCCTATAGGGTTTACTTGCAAAATACACAAATTGCATATTAAAGCATCATGCCAACATGTAAATCCTTATAGTGGCATGTTGAGCCAAAATAATATCTGTGTACCTTTTATTTTCCAATCCTGAACGCAAAACTATAAGATGCAAAAGGCAAAATATCTATTTACCCACTTTATTTTCAGCACTTTAAGACACACAATAAAAGAAGCTTTGTAATAAGCTCACTTAGGTTTGGAGATTAGTCACAAACTTCCAGCGTGTTATGTATGGTTTTAAGAACATTCAGTGAGGACATCACAACAAACTTTACTTTTTGGCATATCAAGCTATAGGACATTATGGGTATTAACAAATATTTCAAATGGTGCTTTATTATGTTGCTAGTTTTAACTATCACAGATTTGCAAGGTGACTGGTGGTCTTTCAGTTGGAAATACACCATCATAAATAAGAAAGGCTCTGCTGCTGATGACAAAAGAAACGTGTTGTGGTTCATTACGGCACAGGCTGACTCCTGGCCACCAGCCTTCTGAGCGACTGCGTTCCAGTGTATTTTTATTGCTGCCTTGTTTCCTGTAGCAATATTTGAAAGACCTTTTTCCAGTTGTTTTTCCTTTAAGTGGGCAGGGGGTAGCCGGAATGGAGCCTTGGCAGTCTCCAAAAAGTGCTACCGAGTTGGGGCTCTGCCGGTGCTCTGCCCTCCCCCACCTCCCCCCCATTAGCTCTACATGGGCAGCCCTTTCATCAAGGAGCTGCATGGTTAAAGGGCTGCCTGCGTAGGTTGGTGTTAATGATTCTTAATCAGAGGCGCCAAGCCCTCAGGCATCCCTTTGACAATGCAGCTTTGTTGAGTTAAAAGGATTGCCTGAGGGAACTGGCACCTCTTACAAAGAAGGAAAAGGAGAGGCGGGATGCACTGTCATCATTCCTTTTGGTGCATCTTTCCTCTCATTTTGTTTCCCAATCACAGACTCTGAATCCTGCATGTAGCCTGCCGGCAGGGCTCAGAATCTGTGATTAAGAAATAAAAAGGAGAGGTGGTGCACACCAAAAGAAATGATAGCAACGCGCCCTGCCTTTCCTGCTTGGCTCCCACGGCCAACAGACCAAGCAATTACCAGCCTACCCCCCAGCACCCCCCCACCCCTGCCAACCCCCCACCAGTACTTAGGCCATGCCCCCTAACTAAAGTCCACCCTGACCCCAGCACCCTCCATTTTTTTCCTAGTGCTTAAACTGAAGCAAAATTGGGAAAGGCGTATTTAGTAGACATGTTCAGTGCATGGAAAAGTAATACAGAAGCAACATGAGGTTGAGGGAATGGCATTCCACAGAATAGTAACATGGAATCAGGTTTTCAGAATAGATGCAATTTAAAATGCATTAGGATGAAATTACAAATGGCAAAGCTCAAACAATATTATTACTCACACTATAATTGGGGCAATGGCACCGGAGAGGGGGGTGAGGGTTGCTAAATACCGGGGAGGTCAGATCTCGACGGTGTCTAGCAACACTCAAGCCCTCTGTAGTGAGACCTCTCCGGTGTCTAGCAACACTCACTTCTCTGGTGAGACCTCTCTGGTGTCTAGCAACACTCACTTCTCTGGTGATACCTCTCCGGTGTCTAGCAACACTCACTTCTAGTGTCATGGCCTACTCCTAGGCTCACTGCTGTCACTGTGTCCTACAAACTTCTTTGCCCAACCGTGTTACTTCCCTCCCCGACAATGTCGGTCCCATTTATTTCATTTGTTTTCATGTGCTAGATAATGGAATCCAACTGGAAGAGGTACTCCTTGCAAGGGGAGACTTTCAGATTACTGGTGTGTGGATGCCTGACTGGGGTTGGGCTTTTCAACCCCCCAGTTTCAGAATTACCCTAAACATGCAAGCAATCAGTAATGAAATACATGATTTGTGATTGTGTATCTACGTATATTCATTTGCATCTGTTCGGAACACCTGACTGTATGATACTGTTCGCTAGGTTGACCTATGCCAGACCTTCAACTTCAAGTTGTTTCTGCAGACTGTCAAAAGGCTTTAAATGGCCAGCGCTAGCTGGGACGGTGACCCTGGCAGTCCAAAAACTGCTCCCAAGCCGGAGCACTGCCATGCCCTATCAGCCCCCCACCAATAAGTACCCAACACAATTTTGCCTGTGCGTGCACATGCACTTGTTGATCATCACAGGCACCTTGCCGATCGATTTACACTTGTTGAGAAAAATGCATTTAGGGAGATGAGCAGTTGTACTCTGATGAAGCAAGATAGCTCAAACCTCACAGCCAAGAGATGAGGCTGTCCAAATAAGTGCATATGGTTTGTGGCTGGCAACAATGTTAGTGCCATGGCGAGTATTGTGACAAATGAAATGAGCATCCACCCCCAGTGTGTATTATGTGCTCGGAAGGAATGCATGTTTGAATCACTATCATGCACATATTTGTCAAATATAAAAATCTGCGGTCATTCTGAGGCTCTCAAATTGCTCTTTGGTGTTATGTAAAGCAGCTAGCAAACCGCATTGGTGCTGTTTGTCCCATCTTTCTTATTGGTGACTTATTTACACAATGAGTTGAATCGTTAAATACTGTGAGAGACAGTGATTTATTTATAGACAGCTATTTATTTACAAAACAGCCAAAAATAGATGTATTTGCATTGTACAGATTGGATGTAAACAAAACCACCTGAGGCTATGCTGAGTGACCCAGTGTACATATTTGCATATATCATGATGTATTGTTTGGGGCAGCGGCCTCTGCCCAGCACACTTTAGACCATGCCGAGCACCTGGACCACAAACCACTTGTTAGAGGCCCATCGCCCCTCTATTTCTCATCCCACTATAGATAAAGTGCTATCGGACTGTGGGAAAGGGGCTGTGGGGGGGCGGGTGCATGGTGGGACAGTCATGAGGTGTGTTTTATCTGTGCCTGACCTCTATGTCTCTCTGTAGGGTCCGGGCGGGGCCTCCATGGAGCAGCTGGCCCGAGATGCATTGGAGAACGAGGCAGCGCTGACCGAACCCCCGCGGGCCTACTTGAAGAAGTGCTTCGAGGAGAAGGGCTTCCGGCGCGGCGTAGACCTCGGCAGCCTCCGTTTCCTGGACTACAACCGTGACCTGCTGCCCATGTTTGCCAGGCCTGGCATGGTTTAGAGACACCAGTGAGGCTACAAGTGAAAGACTACACGGGGCCTCTGCCATGGAGGCTGCAGGCAAACGTGTTCGAGGTTCCCTTTAGGCTGCACACTACAGAGGAAAACGGGTGTTAAACCGTACGTAAAGAACATGTGAGATTTGTTTTACAGGAAGAAAGTTCTGCTGGATTCTAAGTGATTGCTAATAAACATGTATTGTTATAAACGACTCCTCTGCTCAACCAGAACGTCTGTTATCCTGCAGAGGGCATCCAACCCCACATGTGTGCGTGCAGCAGGCAAGAGGGACCCAGCCAGCCAACACACACTTCCACGCAGAAGAGACACTCTCCGCAAGTGCAGAAGGAGAACGAAGCTCTGGGTTATTGTTACTGCACTTTATTCTTTTCCTAAATGATGCCTTAAACACAATTGAATGACACGATTAAAAAGCAATTGCAGCTAATGTGAATGTAAGTGACGACTCCATTCATTCTCTGTGTGATAGGAACACATGGGCGGTAGGCGGTAGGCGTCTGCTTTACAGGGCACTGATTAAACCGGAAAGTGGCTGGGGTCACGAGTAGACTCTGAAAAAAGCAATCCTTGGGCCGAATCGATCATTTCATGGGGACATGGGATTCACACACGGGGTGGGATCTTTCCTCTGCCCGGCTGCACGCAGCTGCCCCCGAATGTTAAACCAGACAAGCCAACTCTTCACAGAAACTAAGGGGCCTGAAAGAAGAATTGTGTTAAAGCGTGATCATGATGAACGTCCCTTTATGGTCAAATGTGTGTTTGTTAAAGACGGAGTATACAACAGACACGTGTCTGTAAAAGGTTGCTTTAATGTCACAGGTCAACAGCTTACAAACACCCTAACCAGGTTTGCTGCCTTAACAATGTAACACCCTCACAAATCTCTAATACAAAGTGTCCCCCTAACCCATCCCTCTCCCCTGATGCCCACCCTCCCTGCTCATCTCCAATGCCTGTAGCCATTTTCAGCGCCCGATCACCGATCCCCGAGCCGGGCTCTGATCCTTCTTGCAACTGTAACATTCCTCAATCAGGTTCACTACAGCCTTTTAATCAAATATCACCCCGCAATCTCAATGTCTTTTAAACCAACTATCCATTGTGGACATCCCTCAGCCAGGTTCACACTTGTCGTCACAATGTTCACAGGTATGTCACTGATTACCCTCAATTTGCAGGCATCCCTCTGCCGGGTTCACATTTGCCAGGTTCACAGTTCAATCAGTTTTCTCCCATGTGTCAAAGACATTCGAGTGTATGAGGGGTTTTGTTCGACCCTCATAGGAACACTTTGACACTTCACACTAGCCTCTCCTAAGGGCTCTTGGTCTTCGTAGTTTCAACAAAACACAACCCAAAAGGGCTTTAGTCGGAATCCTTCGAATGAGCTTCCCGCGACGCCTGACCTCTCTGCTTCTGAACCTTTTACTAGGGTTTCTTTAAAGTTCAATTACACAAGTTCTTTGTTCAACAAGGTTGCCGCCTGCAACCTTGGGCCCAGCACAGTTCGGTTTTACTATCTGTCTTCTCCGATTCACCAGCTGTGCTGAACTGTTGGAGTTTCTTGTCTCGGGAGTCAAGGACAGCACCACGGCAGCAATCGCTTATCCCCACTTTGGCTGTCAGCACAGGATGGGCCCCATGTGCTGTTGACACCTGTCACACCACACACCAGCTGGACTTCCCAGTCTTATGAATTCCCTTTCGAAGGCTTTGCGGATCTCAGTTGAAAAGGACAAGGGCAATTCCCTCCAGGTCTCTCTGCCTTTCTCCTCCCTCTGAACTGTCGGTCCGGAATAGCTGCTTCCTCATGCGTTCGGCCTTGCTCGAAGTGTGCTTTCATGCTCTGTCTTTTATCCCTGTGGGGAATGTGCGTAGTTATTGTCAATTGCCTGACTCTGCCTGACCCTTGTGTTGGGGCATAATAATTCATAATAATTTGGCACTTATATAGCGCTACGAACCCTCAGGTATCTGAGCGCTGCTTATTACCCACGGTGTGTGGTGCTCATTTATCGACCTCGGAAGGATGAGTTTGGCCCAGCCGGGATTCGAACCTGCGTTAGCAGGCTCTGCACGGATGTCAAAGCGAGCGCTCTACTCGCTGTGCCACTTGACCGGCATGTCAGGTAAACGGCTCGGGTGTTAGTCCGTTGTCTGTCACGGTGTAGGAAAGTGTTCGTGTTGGAAAAGGGGGGTAGAACTTCTGAATATCCTATGGGGGGATGGGGAAAAGGTGCTATAGGGAAGGGGGTACCACATCTCATCCATCGGTGTGCCACTTCCACTCACTGAGGACCCCTCATCCAGGTGATCCTCCCGCACTTGTCACCTACAGGAACTGGATCCAATAGCGATGGCTATGTCCTGGGCACCTGGACGACAGATCCCCGGGGACTAGCGAGCGAGACACCTTCAGGTTTCTCACAGTAGCCATAACAAACCCTTAGCTGGCTCCCCAGCTCATCCTCCTCTAGCTCATCCTCCTCTTTTTTCCACCTTGTTTCTGTCCCACTTCACCACTGAGCGATCGCAGATCCATATTTCTGATGAAAGTTGCATCGCAATGCTTGCAGCATCTATAAAGATCCTATTGGTGCTGGAAGGTGGGAAACTAAACACAAACAATCATTAGAAATCTGCCCCAATTTACCACACATACCCTTTATATGTCCTGGACTTCCATCTCCTGAAGCCCATTATTCCCCTCTCTCGTACCCAACCTCCCCAATCGGAAGATGCTTTAATCCTAAATGAATGAGTGAAATCAAAATAGCACAAAACAATGATATCATAACAGTCTACCTAAGCCTGATCACCAACCGCCTCTTCCTAACCCACCCTTCCAGCATCCCTATATCCATTCCCCCTGCCACTGACTCATAATTCCAAAACCATTTCCAAAACAAAGCTAACCCTGCTAATTTACCAGCGATGATCGTAAAGGACAAACCTTTCCTCACGATCTCCATGATAAATCTCACAATGGCCTTTCTATGTCGAACCAACTCACCAGGGCCCCTATACCCCTTCTTTACCCTGCTACTCACAAACTCTGACCAAGCCTCCTGATATTCCTGAAAGATCGATGCCACCAACGATCACTCAGCCATCTGTAACACGGTCAATGTCCCAACTCCATTGGTTTTTGCAGAATCCTTGTTTGTTGCTTGTCTACTGCAAGAGCCAGCCCTTGAAATCTGTGCCATTGAGAGAGAGAAAATGAATCAGCAATGATCCCCAAAGCAGGCCAGGCCTGAAACACAATATTATTCTCCAGACATCCCAACACAAACAACCTTGGCAATCACAACACCTTCTCATCCTTCACTTACTGCCTGTTCATCAACTGTACCACAGCCATTTAATACACATTAAAGGACACCTTCCTGTTTGCCAGCTCATTGCCTCATAAAACTAGGGAAATCAACAACTGGACAAATTCCAGAAATGCAATATTCATCTGCAAGCCACCACCCCAATCCGCCAACCAATGCTCTGCAAACCATTTCCCATTCCAAAAGAAAATGAAACCTCCTGCCCTTGCAACATCTGAAATAATTTGCACCAACCATTAGTCTGATTCTCCCAGAAACCAGAGGAGACCCTGTTGAAATGCTTCAGAAAAACCTGCCAAAAACAAACGTCCCCTTTAACTGCCCCAGCCAGCTTAATCCTGGGACGTGGAAAGTTAGCCTCTTTCCTGTTCCTTGCCACACTGCTACAAAATGCAGTACTCACCCAGAGCAACCACATTATAGGCAAAATTCAGTTACCTTTATCATCTTTGAACCTTGCCCAATTCCAACTTCTATTTTATTAAACCCTCAGCCAGTAACTGCAACAGCTTGTCCACCTTCTCCAAGGGCAACTTGGAACACATTCCTGCAAGCCACTTAGAACACATGTCAATAGAATTCCTAAAAAAGTAAATATGGTGGGTGACCCTTCTGCCTTACTAGCAGAAAGCCAAGTCCTCTATCGGGACTTCAAATACTTGCTGCAGTCTACCACACTCTTGTTCATCCCCAGCAAACCCCACTATCAAGAAGTCATCCAGGTAATACTGCATCTGATCAGACCCTAAATGGAACTGAAATGACAACTGCAAAAAATTGCTGAAATGTTCGAACAATGAGCATTACATTGAGCAACCCCTGGGCAAATCCCTGGCCACAAAGATACCACCCCAAACTGCATTGCCAACAGCCAAAAGTCCTGCGGATGGAGCGGCAACAGTCTAATATCACACTTTACAATCTACTCCTCCACCCTGCAATTCCTGACCAACTCAATGGCTGTCCAATATTGGCAATGGCCTGTCCATAAATCCTCTTCACTTATGAAATCATCAATCTTTGACCCTGACAAATCATGTATCATGCAACCTCCCCCGGCTCCCTCTTAGGCATCACACCGAACAGTGAATTCACCAAGCATTCCTAAGGCCTTTCTGGGAGTGGACCCCTAATGACCTCAATCCAGATGGGCCCACCACCTGAGGAACGAGTGCACGTCTTGTACGTAAAGCAAGTTTATTGTACAATCCTCCCAGGAGAAGTTAGATGATGCCGTGCAGTCAAATTAACACAGGTCTCACTGAACCACATACATTGACACATTAAACACTCACATATATTTTACTACAATCCACCCCCCCACCCCATGTGATTGGACAAAACGTCTCCAAAGAAATCCCATCTTTTTCCAATTCCTATATTCTCATTGGTAGCCATTAATATTAACTACCATCTTCAGCTCATGTGTAGAACTCGCCTCCTTTAAGGATCTGTCTGTGGTAGCTTATGGCATCATCAACCAGTTAAACATTTGTGTGCACACATAAGTCATTACTAGTAACAACTGGCCTAAACCATTTAACCCTAACTCTTAATTGCACATGGTTCAGATAAATACTTCAAGTAATATGAAGAAGGCTGAGTAAACAGGTTATCTTTGAATTTGCGTTTACTATCTCATCCCCCGGTTCACTGGCTCCATTGGAACATTCTAATCTAAATAACTGCCATTTCATCGCACATAGCACATCTGAAAATACAATGGAAAGTCCTGGGTTTTAATCACTTTAGCCTCGAGCATTGATTCACCCCATGGTGTATTGCTGGTAAGAACAAATAGCAAAAACCCTCTATCAAGCTCCCATGCATTCACAAGTTCACATCTGCCTTCTGCGATACTTTTCAGACCATAAAAACCATGGCAGGCTCGTATAGCTGAGCTGACCATCGCTAAGGTTGAAGTTACTTACTTGCCCATCTGTTGGCCTCTGAAACTCTGCAGAACTAATTTCTCAAAGTCATCCCCTGATTGCCATGTTTTAATCTGTTTATAAAAAGCCCACTACGTTTAGATTCATAAATCCCCTTTATATGTTTTCTCAGTGTGCATGCATGTTTAATAAATACTATCTTCCCTTTACAGTGGATTGTTCAGGACAGACCCCCTCTCATTGCCTGCTTCTGGGCACTCCATAACACGCAATGTCTGAATCCCGTTTATATTTCATTTGACAGTTTTAGCATTAGTCTGTCTATGCATTTGCAAAGCTAATTTTTATCAGTTTAACCAAATAATAACATATCCTATTCACATTTAACTACTGGATACATATGAAATTATAACACCAAGCCCAGTTTGCCACACACCCAGTAAAAAATATGGCCATGTAACAAAAAAAACCTCTTTATTGTGGGGACCTTTCCTGACCACCCCAACATTCCCCCCTTTAGTTAACACTTTCATCATAATCATCTTGTTGGGGAACAACCCTACAATCATTTCTTATCTCAGTCCCAAAATGGGCACAATCCTCCGCTGAACAAGCCCAACTGTCCTCCCACCATTTCCGCAATCTACTCGTTGCTCCAAACCATCATCACAACTTGGTGGAGGACACAAAACAGCTTCAGTCTGAGTACCCATGTGAGATGAAATCGTAGTGATTGTAGCTTTGGACAGGGTCACAGTCATCATGGCAGCTGCTTTCGGGTACCTGGGCAGCATAACATTGTAAGCGCAATTGACAGGAACAGAAAAGAAAAAAGACTAACATAGGTAACAGGAGGTTGACAGTGAGGCTCACCCAAGATGGCACGCAAGAGAAAAGAGACTCAAACCACGAATCATTGGTACCTCCTGCCTCATTTTCCATGATCACTCTGAGTTTGTGCAAGGCAGTGATAGATTACCATTCTCTGTGACATTTGGAGGAACAAATGTGCAGCAACTATTCCCAGTATTTTGACACACTCCTTCCACCATTGCTGTCAGGAGGTCGAGGATGTAATGATTTTGCTAAATCATTAGCCTCAGTGCACGTAACTGTTCCTTAATGGCACTAAACACAGACTCAGACGTGTTGACAAACAGCAAAAGTTAATATCTGGTCACCAGGAGCCACTTGGCATCTGCTGCTGCTTGAACACCAGGTGCCACCATAGAATCAAAGAAAGTCTCACGATGGGTAAACAGCTGATATTGATCAGGAATGTCCATTAACGCTTTTGATGATACAGCTGAGAGATAATTGGAATGTCTGCTTTGTTGCAATAGTTCCTGATTCTCGTCTAACAAAGACAATGTTTGTCCATGTAGGATGAAGGGGACACAAGGGGGATAGGGGACAAAGGAGGCACAGATGTAGCCTTTGGCATTGGATGGGCCAGGACCAGGTGCTCCTCAGGGCTAATGAGGACTGGCACATGGAGTGTAGAGAAACTGCACACAGCCTTCCAGGCTGGAGGCAACTGCCTATAGGCATTCTATCCACCGTCCAAAAATTGTCCAGAAGGGCAGCTGTACCTCGAGCCAGATCAGCAATGTGAAGCGTGTGACTGCAGTACCATTTGTGCCAACGGGCACCATGCTATCACCCTTAGAACACAGAGAAAAATGGGTAATTGTCTGTATTTTAACAGGTTTTTCTGGCTCCTTGAGCCACGTCAGATGCTGCAAATAATTTCGCCACAAAGTCCCACATTCTTGGTTTATTCGGGCCACCCCTTCTTCTGAGTTTCCCTCATTCTTCCAGCTCTGCAACTCTTCACCCCTTGCTTCCATCGATTTTTACAAAAAATAGCCCCTGCTAGATTCAATAGAGCTCTTTGTATACACTGCATGTTTTTCTGCTCTTTACGATTGGCAAATGACCAGTTTTCATCAATAGGTATGATTGATGCCGTAACCGATTGCCCTTTAAACTGCCCTCAGACCCTGCACAATGATAGGCACACTCGGCATAGTGCATATGCTACCTCTACTTTGTTTGGGATAAACACCCTAGGGACACCAGAAGCATGGGGGATGAGAGAGCAGATGTAGCAATATCCTACTAATCTCTCTCTCTCAACTTTCCACTGCAAAACCATGTGCATTTGTGTGGGATCTAGTTCATCATCCCCGTTATTTAAAAGATCAATATTAACATTTCTTTTTTGTCTTTACAATACATCTTGGAATTCCATAAAACCAGATACATTTGAACCTTCTATATTTTCACTTGTTGACCTCTTTAGACATGATGACAAGAGAACCGTAAAGACCATAAAAATACTCAAGTTAACACACATTGTGAATTTAAATATGTCTTATTTTTCTAAACACAGAAATCCAAGTCCCAAATCTTCATTCACACCCCCCTTTTCACCTGAAATGAATGGCGGATCCTTAGGGCATACGTAACTTTGTTCCTGCTACTGTGTTGGTGGACGGGTGCTGGTATCCCTTCGGGTATCACCAATATGAATCCAGTTCTTGTTGCCCTGCACCTTCACAGCAGTCGAAGTTGCGTAAACAACGCAGTGCGGACCATGGAAACGCTGCTTGTTCCAACAGCGCACAAAGATCCGAATGAAGATGCAGTCTCCAAGGAGAAGTTGTGGCTTGCGTTGATCGTCGGTTTTCTTGCATTTTCTCCTGTAATCTGTTGCTGAGAAGACACAACCTGTGCAGATATAATCTTAACTCTTTTGGTTAAGGCCCTAAAATACTCCCTAAACTCATATGAGGGGTCAGTAATGCAAGGCGGACAACTGCGTTTATTTTTCTCAAGATTAGACATTTTAAAAGTTTCTAAATAAATCCTTGCTTGCCCTACTCTATCAGGGAATTCTCTACCTAGTCTGAAGGCTAAGAGAATAACTCCTGCCATAGACAAACTGCCCCACACACGGAGGGGAATGCTAACGAGCCCAGCCAAAATGGCCATGAGCCTGTGAGCTCCCTGACCCCACAATAAATCCAACTGAAATCCAGTATTTACCAATGAATTCCAGGCTGCATTCCACTGTGTATCTGCAGCCTGATTGCCCACAGAACACTTTGCAGAAGGCTGCACTCGGACCAAAAAGAGACCCACTCCGAGTGGACTGGCAACATGCAGTAACCTGGAAGGTCTCCTCTGTGGATGACCCACACCAGCAGCTGGGGACTGCTGTGCCACCGGCGGACTGACAACTGAAGGGGGGGATCCGTGGTAGCACCCATGGACTGTGGTGCAAAGCCGGATAGAGGGTAGTAAGCGGAGCTTTCGCCCACCAGGAAGAGCACAAGCAGTGAGGGTCCTCTGGAGGTACGCAGCAGGAGCACCTGCGGTCGTTTCTCTGGATCTGTTTTTGATTTGTTCTTGATTAATAAAAACATTCTTGGCAAATGCTTTCACTTTAGTTCGACTTGCGCCGATCCAAGAATTTCACTGCTAGCGGCACATTACGAATGTCCCTGTCCCTTAATCAAGGCCTCGGTTACAAAATACAGCGAAAATAGAAGCAAAGTCCTAGTCCATTATACCTAGCTGAAACATTCAGGTGACCAGCCTGCCTTGAACACTCTAATTTAAAAATGTTTAAAAGTAAACGTTCAGTCAAGAGCATCAAGGGGGATGCCGAGAGGCAGGGGATGGGACATCTATAATTCAATATTATCACCAATACAACTGGTTTTCCGCCCCTCATTAGGGACAATGGAACAAGGACTAAATATCTGCTTAGTGGCCACCCATTCTTAATTTGTCAAAAAGGAACCAGTATATCTGGCATTCATGAACCTAATGCACAGCCTTTGATAAAGTTAACAGAGACAAACTCTGGCATGTGCTTAGGTCCTATAATTGCCCTAAATATTTGGAAGTAGCCTAGAAGGCAATTGCACCCCCTAGTTCCCGGTATGCTGAGGGGTTAGACAAGAGTGTGTTTTGGCTGCATTGCTATGTTCAATATACATTAATAATCTTCAAGAAATATTACTAGACTACAAAGCTAATGTCCCAAAATAGGCGAAAGACCTGTATGCTGTGTGCTGTATGCTGTATGCGTATGCTGACGACACCGTCTTAATCACCCACACATCAAAGGTTTTTCAAATCTTAATTAACAAATATACCCCAAATATGAACAGCCTAGATCTACATCTGAATTCAGTAAAATCTGCAACAATGGCTTGCTCATATGGCAAGAAGATACAAATTCCAACAATGTGGAGCAATGGCAACCCCATGCTGTGCATGAAATCTTTAGATTATTTAGGCATTTGCTTTTTGAATGACCTTACCCAGGATTCACACGGTGAAAAACAGGTAACCAGAATAAGGCAAATGTTTATAATGGTTATTCAAACCCGATCCAACATGTACCTATAGAATTTAATGACTTTTTTTTCCAAAATATTGAGTGGGGGCCAGCACCCCTCCTTTGCAGCCAAATATTTCAGCACCTGTGTGTGATCTAACAAATAGAAATGCTTGATCATACTGTATCTAACAAATATCTAACAAGTTAAATAACTTCTTGTACATTTTTGGTTGAAAGGGTGCTAACTAGCTGACTACAGGTTAGACCCCCCATCTAATGGCTTAAAACTCCTGTTCTGTAGCAGATCTAACATTGAAAATGGTTGATCGAACCAGATCTATAAAATATGTAACAGATTACATACATGTTTGTACTTTTTTATAGGGGGGGGGGGTCTGGCTGTGGGTTAGCCCCCTCTAAATAATTGCTTATAACTCCTGTCCTGTAGCAAATCGAACGTTAAAAATGGTTGATCAAACAGAAATCTAACAAAACAGATAATTGTAAAAGATCATGAAAAGGGGGGGCTAACCCGGGTGAGGACGGTTTTTGGTCATGGATGAGGACTGAGCTGCACCAACATCTCCACACTATCCTTCCTGGTTGAGGTACACTGACTTTGATTCTCTTCCTGAACTCCTTGTAGTGTTTCCTATGTTGGCACATTGTGCCACTTGTGAACCAAAGTGTTCAGGCTTAAGAAAGTTATGTCTGCTCTTTCTCCACTTTGCTTTCCCCTTCAGGTCCACGTGGTCCAAATACTGTGAATGACCTTTTTGCTGCCCCCGCTTTAGTTTTGTATTCCCCCCACCCTTCTCCACCTCGGTTCACTTGGAGTACCACAGAACATTCCATGTACTACTGTTGGCCCTTTATACATCAACAATAAATAAAGCACCCTCCTCTTTAGGAACATAGTGCTCATTGCAGACCTCACTCCCAAAGGTGCTGCCTCCTAAGTGGCCAAACAGTCACTCAGAGTCTCTGTGGTTGTAAGGGCCCGCCCTTTCTTTCTTGGTTGGCGCTGGCTACAGATGTCTTTGCCTTCCTAGATGTTAGGATGTTGCAAGCTGCCCTTAGAAGAAGCTAACACCTTGTCCATTGGGTCTATCAATGATGATCAATTTCACTCCTCCCTGGTTCATCTCCTCCTTCCCTACAAACTGCTCCACCCCACCCCCTAATCAATTTGCCTCCCCCCCTCCTCAATTAATAGTCTCCTGTTTGCCTCTACCCTGTTCCTTTACTCCCTTGATAGTCTCCTCCTTACCTCCAAACTACTCTACACCTTCTTAATCGCCTGCTCTCCTCTCACTTAATGGTATATCTGCAAGCTGTGCCTCTACCACTTCCGGCTAATTTACTCCTTGTCATGCACTGCCAAACTCATTTATTCTCCCCTCTCCCTTGTTTACACACCTGTCAGTGTGTTTTTGGTTTAAGTGATTAATGCTGAAAAGCTGATGTGGACCTGCAAGCGGGTGTTGTGACTGGTGCTTGCTTTGCAGGGCTACAATCTTGCTACCTGCGTTGATGTGTGACCAGGACTCTGTGTATGTCTGCTCTCTGAAGCTCCATCAACCCTGGGAACCATCTTTTCATTAGATGGCCCCAGGTTGCATTTAGCATGATGTGAGGTGCTGTAAACTGCTTTTGACTCCCAATGGATAAGCGATGGAACCTTGGGTCCCAAGTGGGTGTAAAGGGGCCATTTTGGTATTCTTACTGTTTTATGAAGCATCACTGTCTTTGCCAGCAAAGCATTGAAGGTGTACGCAAGAGCAGGCCTGCTGCCTAAGGCTGTCACTCTGGTCTATTGATGTTGATAAGCATCTGTTCTCTGTTTTTTCCATTCCACAACTGAAATGTCCGCCACATTCTTCTCTTTGCATTTTCCAGATCTGTCAGTAAAAAGGAAGGCATGCCTCCACCATGGATTACTGCTGAGTCAGTTTTCCCATGTAGACAGGGGTTTGTTGAACTTCAAGGCAGTACCATAACTGGTGATTCAATGCTTGGCTTGGCCAGGCTTATTACACTTAGGTTACCCGATGCTTTAAGAAACAGTTGGCCTGGGCTCCTTCTATCACTCCAGAGGGAGATAGGGATTTCTTGTCTGCTTGTTCTAAAACATCTTAAGGGATGTCCTTCAACAGAGCCAGCGTTACTTGAACCCGTTTGTTTCTTTTGCAGAGCACCTATTAGGCCCTTACAGGAAGTGTTGGGATCTAAGCATGAACAGATCCTTTAAGGCGGGTGATGGACTCGGAAACCTGTGGAATCCTCAGTTTACCTCCGACTTTGTCACAGGGCACTCACCAGTAGGTACTGATGTGGTAGATACACTGAGGGTGGGTCTGAGTGATCATGACCTGCAATCTCAATAGTGCCCATTTGTTTTGGTTTTTCTTGTTTTCTGGCAATCCTTTCCCTTCTGTCCAGCCTAGGGTATTACTGATTTGCTTTTAGCTTGAATCCCGATTTTCTTTCCCTTCTTTTTTAAGCCTTTAGAAAAAAACCTTTGTGTGGGTGGGCGAGGTATTTTTGATTGATTTTTTTAGCTTGAATTCCAATTTTCCATCCCTTTTTATGCCTTTAAAAAACTGCTGTGTGCTTTTAGCTGGATTGGTATTTTTTTCCCTCCGTTTTTTAACCTTTGAGTTCACTTCGAAAAGAGCTATTCACAAGCCCCTCTCCCACGTTCCCTTTGAGATCTCCAGGCCTCCCAAAGGCCATCCTCCAGCCCTATTTCTACAGTAAGCTGGTTGCCCAGGTAAAGCAGCCCGAGGTTAAGGGCATAGGCTAAGGGTGCCTCTGGTTTGCATATCGCTAATGCCACCACCGTTCAGTCAGAGAAATCGCAACATACAGGTACAATCTACATTTGAGTCTCCCCTGCACTCCTAGCACATAACTTGTTTGAATCTTCTCACTTTGTGAATCTGTACCATTAAATCTGTTTGGATCTTGATATCTATGACTGAACATTTTAGCACGCAGCTAGATTGAATCATTATGCTGGAGACACATCTGTATAGTTAATTACAGTGTAACCCACATATCTGGCACATAATCCGGTCTGAACCACTGTGTCTTCCTGCATACCAAACACACAGCCACATAGACTCCATGTTTGTATATGCAAACCACAACTGTCTAGATCATGATATCTGTCCCTGAACACCAGGCACTAAGGTATATTGAATCATTGTGTTATCCTACACAACCATTTTAATTTGCATAACTCATTATACTGCTGAGTCCATAACATAACTAGATGGACTATGGTTTGCCTGAAATTCCAACAAAACACCTTGATTGACTCATTGTGTTAGACTGCATGACTAGCAATTATCTAAACTGGATCTTCGTGTTTAGCCTCCACTACATTTGTATAGCTAATTACATTCCCCCCTTCATACACAACACATAGTTAGTTGTGCCTATGTGCCAAACACATACAGGCTTTGTATTCAAATCATACCTCTTTGTGCTGTCCCCATAATATTTGCATAGCGATGGTATTCGTTTAAACCTGACTAATAAATAGTTGGACTCCCCGTGTTCGCATGAACAAACAGTACCAAGCTCAATCAACACACCAATTAACCCAATCTGTCCTAACTAGTTAACTCACCGAAACTAGGCCCATCACATGTAGAGTATCACACGCAAACAATTCTTCATAAATCTTAGAATTTTTATATCAACCGCGTACACTGCTGCACCTAAGAAGTCCTTTACATAACCTGACTCCTGATAAATCATCTCATTTGTGTAGTCTACAAGCTAATTAGCCAGTAGCACTTCAGTAACAGTTCCAAATTCCTCAAGTTAACCAAAGTCAAAACAGGATTAGGAAATCCTTAAACAAATCAACCATAACGTATACCCGAAGAAAATCAAACGGGTAAATAGCACCCCTCCGATCTATCCCAGTAACAAGATAACTAGAAACCACAAAGATAGCAGAATCAAAAAGGAAGAAAGAACACGGAGAGAATCGGTAGCTGCCCTCACTAGCCCTTCCAATCAGTCATCTAAGACTCTACAGGTTTCCTACTACCTCACCTTAAGAGACAATTGACTGCTTTTATCTCCAGATACCTCCTGGTGCACTAAGCTGAACCACATTACTATGCCCAAATATTGTTCAGAGAAATCAGACTCTCCAACGACCCAATACCCTTGCTTACATCTACCCTGACAGCCATCCAACCATAATACCGGACACGCAAGAAACAGTGCCTGTTACTCCATTCATCACTAGACCCCCTCCACCATCCACAACCACAGCAGCAACTGATAGATATGTCAGGCATCAAGAAGAGCCTGATAGGCCTACAAATCTGAAAGCCTCAACGTGGAGCCCTGGGAAATTAATAAAAGCTCCCTTGAACAACCCAATAGCGCTCATCCAAGCAGCCAAACTCACACAGAAATGACTGGCACAAGATGCCTCTTGATCAATGCATGTTATGTCTGCACACAGTCCTTTGACATTTTTGATCTTCTCTCAGAAGACCAGATAGACGTACTCTTCATCACGGAAACTTTGCTTTCCAATGATCAGTCGCTAGTTATCCATGAAAATATCCCATCAGGCTTCAGGTTCATCTGTGCTTATTGCAACAATAGGTGAGGAGGTGCATAGCTCTGGTACACAGATACTCCTCCATGGTCTCAAAGCCCACCATTTACATCATCTCAGCTGTGAATCGCTCATGCTGACCTGCTCCATCTCTCCCAAAGTGGCACTAAGCTTCTTCATAATCTTCAGACCTCCCTCCTACGGCCATACTTGCTGACAAACTCGCTGCCATCCTGGCTGTAGATCATCATCAACTACTAACTAGACTTGGAGATTTCAACATCTGGCTCGAGAAAAAGACAACGCTATTACAAAATCACTTAGAGTGAACCTTCGCACACTACATCTCAAATAGATGGTTAAGGGCCCCCCCCACACATAGCTGAACACACTCTGGATTGCATTTTCTGTAATGAAAACATAACCACGTCTGCTCCCCAGTTTACCTCCCCTGGAGAGATCACTTACCTATCCCGTTCAAAATATTCACTGAGATACCACGCCTTGCAATACCATCAAAAGAACCATCGACCATCACCAGACCGTGGAAAGAAATACACATCAAGTCCCTACTAGAATGACTAGACGCAACCAAATCTACTGTCCACACAGATGGACCAACAATCGCACTGGATGCAAAACTTTGCAACATTTAAAACTGGATTATTTCCACATTGAACTGTATCAAACCTTTCAAAAAAAGAAAACAGCTAAATGGTTCACCTCAGATTAAACTCCTTAAAAAAAGGAGATTCACCTACCATCAACAGTTATGCCTTTACAGAGCTGAAGTAGTAGCTGACGTAGTCAAAGCAAAGAAAGCCCATTACTCCAAACACATTAATTTGGTGCATCACAGTGAAAGGGAAATGTATACGATCAACAGAGAATTAAAATATCTGACACCCAGAAATGCAACCCCTGCCCCTACACCTACACAAGAGCTCTGTGACCAGATTGCTGCACACTTAAACCAGAAGATCCTCGAAATCCAGGATCACCTTGACAATAAAGACGCTCCCACTCACAACCCCCCAACAAGATTCCACCGACACTTCCCACTACCGCCTCTCTATCATCTTTCTGCCTTCTGTCTGCAGAAGGCCTACAAGCTACCATTGACTCATAGAACCCATCAGTATCTCCTTAGGATCCATGCCCCCAATCTATCATGAAATCTCCAAACTTAATTGCAAACGTTCTATTTTTATTTATTTATCTATTTCTAACGTGTCAAAGCTTGCGGGCATCGGGACGCGGAGAGAGATCATGGAAAACAATGCAATAAGGGAGGTTTGACTGATCTGAATTACGAAAAAAAGAATCGTTTTCAGAGTTTTTTTAACCTAAGAAAGTTTCTTTCACATCGTTGGTCTGGGGGCAGTTTGTTCCAGATAGTAGCCGCTCTCACTGGGAAGGAACTTTCCTTCCCATTGACTCTATGAGATTTGGGGCATTGTAGACACATGGTGTCTTTAGATCTGGTATTCCGAATTGATGTTTGGACCGTAATGCGTTTTTTAAGATATCCAGGTGCATTGCCAAACAAACATTTGTGTGTCAGAACATTCATTTTGAATTCAATTCTAGTTTGCACAGGAAGCCAATGAAGGTCTCTCCTATGCTTCGACAAATGTTCATATTTTGGCACATATTTGACTACTCTGACAGCGTCGTTCTGTAGGATCTGTAACTACTTGATACAGCCCTTACTAGCTCCACCTAGTAATGCATTCCAATAATCCAGTCTTGATAGAGCCAATTCCCTGAATAGTGTAGCACAATTTTTAGTCGAAATGTAAGGTTTTACCAGGCATATTAGCCTCAGATGATAATGAATAATCTTAGTCACGCGAGCAACCTGGGTGTTTGCCTCAAGTGATGCTTCAATAGTGACCCCTAGGGTTTTTACTTTGTCGACCACTGCAAATTCACGATGGTCGATATATAGTTTTTTTATATGCTGTTGCTGATTTTTCTCTCATTTTGTCGGAACCAAAGATCAGAAGTCCAGTCTTCTGACCATTTAAGCAAAGACCGTTGTTAGTCATCCAAGCACGAATACTTTCATAGATGGATGTGAAGATACTTGCATCCTTTTCATAATTTCCGCTTAACCTAAACACGAGCTGAGTATCATCATCATAATTTGTGAAGTAGAGACCCACGGACTCCAGAAGGGCACATAGGGATCTATAAAAAACATTAAACAAAGCAGGAGATAGGTATGCTCCCTGCAGAACTCTGCATAGAATCTGTTCTAGGCTAGAGGAGGCATTTTACCAGATGATTTTGTTTTTCCTGTTGCTCAAAAAAGATTGGAACCATTTTACAGTGTCGGTAGAGCAGTTTCCATCTACCTGTATACATTTTAAGGGTTTAGCGTGATCAACAAGATCGAACGCTGCCGAAAGATCTAAAAGCATCAATAGGCCGGCTTTACTGTCATCTACTACCTCTAGCATTTCAGATTGCAGGTCTGCCATGGCTGTTTCAGTTGCATGTGCAGTCCTAAAACTGGACTGTCGATAATGTAAGATATTAGATTTCTCGATATGTTGTTGGAACTGACTCGTAGCTATTTTATCAACAATCTAGAGTAGTAATTGTGTGTTAGTAATAGGCCTGTAATTAGAAACACTGTAGGATCAAGATTACATTTATTTAGCAGAGGTGTCCCAGTAACATTTTTCAACAGCTCTGGTACATCATTGTGCAAGAAAGAGACATTTATGAAACGAGTTAATAATTCCTCAATTAATCCATCAGCATTAGAAGAGTCCCAGCTCAGTTGACATCTGCATACATCAGACCTCTGTTTAAAAAGCCCAGATCTGACCCAAATGGCTCAGCAAGCTCTCGCCCTACCTCAAATACCCATTTAATCAGGAAACTTCTGGAAAATGTCACCTATTGTAACTTCTGTGTTTTCATCTAAACAAACCACTGCCGTATTGAGGCACACCACAGATTTACATCTTCTAAGAGTACAGAATCGGATCTGTGCTCTAGCTAAGATACAATTTAAAAACAATGTGGATGAAAACTCTGAGAGTACACTCATCCTGATAGACACCTTAGATGCTTTTGACACCATCAGTCAAGAGATCCTTCTAAAACGACTGGTATTAAAGAAGCAACCCTACCCTACTCTGGGTCACCTCCGTCCTCGAAGTTGGAAAAGAAACCACTATCTTGGGCCCCTCCACTTTTTTGGCCTCACCAACTTACCTGTGGGGTACCCCGAGGATACACACTGGCCCATCTACTTTTCAACATCTACATGACACCTCTACTAGACATCATTAATAGAACTGATCTCTCCTGCTACAACTACTAGGATGAGACACAAATAATATACACATTTGTCAACCACCCATCACCAAATGCTCCAGATAATAAAAACTGCTTTGCACAGCTGGATGACAGCAAACATACTAAATCTCTACCCTAGCAAAACAGAACTGATGCTCTGAAATCCTGCAGGTTCTAAGAATCCTTTGCCCTGACGAAACGGGCCCTAGCCCAATCCTATCAACCATAGTAAGGAATTTTAGAACTACAATGGACAACACGCTCACACTTGAACCGCAGATCAGATCCACCATCAGAAGCTGTTTCTGCCAGCCGCGCATGCTAAGGCAGTTTTTACCCTACTTAACATTCACCCACAGTGCCATTGCCATAACTTCTCTAATAGTATCTAATCTAGACTATGCAAACAGCCTCTATCTCTGACTCCCAGATTACCTAATAAGGAAACTTCAAAGAGTTCAAAAAGCTGCGGCAAGACTACTTTTCAAAATGAAGCAATTTGAAAATATCACGCCAGCATTAAGTATTCTCCACTGGCCACCCATCAAAAAAAGGGTTATATTCAAAACTTTGTACATCGGATCCTCAGGAGATAGTGATGGGTTGTATGAGTCAATGGTAGCTTGTAGGTCCTCTGCAGACAGAAGGCAGAAAGATGATAGAGAGGAGGTAGTGTGAAGTGTGGGTGGAATCTTGTTGGTGGCTTGTGGGTGGGAGCATCTTTATTGTCAAGGTGATCATGGATTTCGAGGATCTTCTGGTTTAAGTGTGTAGCAATCTGGTCACAGAGCTCTTGTGGAGGGGTAGGGAAGGGGTTGCATTGCTGGCTGTCAGGTGTTTTAATTCTCTGTTGATTGTATACATTTCCCTTTCACTGTGATGCACCAAATCAATGTGTTTGGAGTAATGGGCTTTCTTTGCTTTGACTACCTCAGACTACCTTTACTTCAGCTATGTAAAGGCATAACCGTTGATGGTAGGTGGCTCTCCTTTTTTAAAGGAGTTTAGTCTGAGGTGAACCATTGAGCTGTTTTCTTTTTTTGAAAGGTTTGATACAATCCAATGTGGAAATAATCCAGTTTTGAATTTTGCTGAGTTTTGCATCCAGTGTGGTTGTTGGCCCATCTGTGTGGACAGTAGATTTGGTTGCTTCTAGTCATTTTAGTAGAGACTTGATGTGTATTTATTTCCACGGTCTGGAGATGGTCGATGGTTCTTTTGATTGTATTGCAAGGCGTGGTATCTCAGTGAATATTTTGAACGGAATAGGTAAGTGATCTCTCCAGGGAAGGTAAACTGGGGAGCAGTTCGTGGTTATGTTTTCATTACAGAAAATGCAATCCAGAGTGTGTCCAGCTATGTGGGTGGGGCCCTTAACCATCTATTTGAGATGTAGTGTGCGAAGGTTCACTCTAAGCGACTTTGTAATAGCGCTGTCTTCTTTCTCGAGCCAGTCGTTGGAATCTCCAAGTGTAGTTAGTAGTTGATGATCTACAACCAGGATGGCAGCGAGTTGGTCAGCAAGTATGGCCGTAGGAGGGAGGTCTGAAGATTAAGAAGAAGCTTAGTGCATTGTTCATACCATGGAGGGGGCCCTTCCTCCTTCAGAAATACGTTTCAACACTACAGTTCCTTCAAAACACTTTGTTGCCCCCACCTTTTATACCCCTACCCTTTCTATCCCCACCTTTTCTATCCCCATCCCTTCTACCCCCACCCTCTCTACCCACACCCTCTCCACTCCCTGCCATCTGTAACTCCCCACCCTACACTCTCTAAAACCCCACCCACTCTACCCATGCCGTCTCTACACCCACCCTTTCCTTGTCCCTCTCTGCCCCTGACCCATCATCTATAACCGCCAACCAGCCAACCCTACTCCACTCTCTCTACCCCCACCCAGCCTACTCCCACCTACCCGTACCCTCTCTATTCCCACCCACCAAACCCTCACCCTCTACCCTCACCCACCCTCTCTACCCTCACCCACCCTCTCTACCCACACCCACCCTACCCTCTCTACCCACCCTACCCCCACATTCTCTACTATCACCCACCCCACCATTGCCCACTCTAACCCATCCACCCTCTCTACCTCAGCCCTCTCTATCCCCACTAACCTTCTCTCCCCCACGCTCTCTGCCCTTGCTCTCTCTAACCCCACCCACCCTTCCTCCACTTACCAAACCCTCTCTATATCCACCCTACCCTCCCTCTCTCTACCCTCACCCACCCTCTCTACCCCTGACCTCTCTACACACACTGACCCTCTCTACCCCACCAACCCTACCCCCACCCTCTTTACCCACCCCCACTCACCCACCCTACCCCCACTCACCCACCCTACCCCCACATTCTCTACTCCCCCCTACCATTGCCCACTCTAACCCAACCACGCTCTCTACCTCAGCCCTCTCTATCCCCACCAACCCTCTCTCCCCTACGCTGTTGACCCTTGCCCTCTAAATCCCCACCCACCCCCACTATCACTATCCCCACACACCCTATACCCTACCCCCTTTGTACCACCAACCCTAGCCCCACCTTCTCTAGCCCTATCCACCAACCCTATCCCCACCCACTCTCACCCTCCATACCCATGTGCACCCACCCTACCCACACCCTTTCTACCCCCACCCTCTCTACTCCCATCCCCTCTACTCCCCACCCTACCCCTAACCTCTCTGCCCTCACCCTACCCCTCTGCTCTCTACCCTCCACCCACCCCATCACTCCCCTCTTTACCGCCCTACCCTTTCTACCCCACCTTATCTACCCCACCCTCTCTACTCCCCATCCACCCTACCCCACCCTCTCTACCCTCACCAGCCCTACCCCACCTACCCATCCTACCCTGCCTTCACTACCTACCCCCACCCTACCCCTGCCCAACATACTCCCAAACTTTCCACACCCCCACCAAACCCCATCCTCTCTGTCTCCTCCAACCCTGCCTCCAAGCTCTCTTCCCCACCTACACCACCCATCACATATACACTCTACCCCCACACACTATACCTTTACCCTCACACACCCTACCCCATCTGCTCTATCTACCCCACCCGTGCCCTCTCTACACCCACCTACCCTCTACTCCCCACACCCATTCTACACCCACCCACCCTACCCTCTCCATTTCCACCCATGCTACTCTCTCTAACCCCACCAACCCAATGCCCACCCATCCACCCTAGCCCCAGCTAGCCTACCCCACCCTCTCTACCCTACCAAACCTAATTCCACCCACCTTAGCCCCAACATCCGCTACCCCACCCACCCTATTCCCACCCACCCATGCTACCCCCACCACTCTACCCATGCTCCTGCCCTCTCTACCCCATCCACTCTTTCTACCCACCCTACCCTCACCTTCTGACCCATCCTCTCTAATCCCCACCACCTAGCCCACCTTCTTCCCCCACCCACCCTATCCTCACCATCTCTACCCAACCCACCCCAATGCCCAGACTACCCTGCCCCATTGCCCTCTCTACCCTGATCCACTCTCTCTACTCCTGTCCTCTCTACCCCTGCCCACCCTCTGTGTCCTGGCCCACTATACGCTACCCACCCTACCCCATCCTCTCTGCCCTCTTCTACCCTATCCCCAAACTCTCTTCCCCCATCCACCCTCTCTACCCACCTCTCACACTCTACCCCCACCCACACACTCTACCATCACCCTCTCTCTCTACCCCTACCCTCACCACCCCCACCTACCTTCACCTTCTCTACCCTCGCCCATGCTCTCTACTCGCCACACCCACTCTACCTCACATACCCCCACCCTCTCTACCCCAGCCACCCACCCCACCCTCTCTACCCGCCAGCCACCATACCCTCTCAATCCCCACCCTTCCCCCATCAACCTCCACCCTTACCCCAACACACCCACCCTACCCCACCCTCTCTACCCCCTCCCACCCATCCCACCGTCTATACCCCCACCCGCTGTTGAACCTTCACAAGCTCTTTGTGACTTCTGCTCTTTTTTTTCATCCTAAAATTTAATCTATTGTTAAGAATATCAGAGAAAACTTTGTCGGGAGTGCCACTGTTCAGTCATCCTCTGAATTGCCAGCTCCCAACGCCTCATGGCTATCCTTTCCTGTCTTCTCCGAGCAGGACATTTCCACAGCTATTCATAGCCTTAAATCAGCATCGCCTGCAGATGCCAAACCACTGTCTGTGTTCAGAGATATCTCTGGAGACCAGATTTCACATATTGCTATGGCAGTGAATCTGTCATTTCAAGAGGAGTTTATTCCCAGCACACTGAAGCATGCCCGTGTGCTACCTCTTTTGAAGAAGCCCTCCCTAGACCCTGGCGTGCTTGCTAACTTCTGGCTTGTTTCTCTTCTCCCTTGTTTGATGAAGGATTTGGAAGCTCTTGTTTCTCCCTTTCTGTCATCCTTTTTGGAAACTTCCAGGTTTTTCGATAAATTTCAGTCCGGTTTTCAGCCGGCGAGAGGAACCGAATCAGTACTCTGTGCTAGATGATTTAACCCCCCTAGTCGATCAGGGTGGGGTGGGAGCGCTTCGCCTGCTGGACCTGTCGGCGGCGTTCGACACTGTGGATCATTCAACTCTGAGTTCACGTTTGTCGATCGCCGGCCTGGGCAGCCAAGTACTGAGCTGGTTCAAGGCCTTCCAAGCTGATCGGTCTCAATCCGGTTTTTTGCCTCCCTTCTGCTCACAATCCCTCCCACTGTTTTGCAGCATCCCACAGGGATCCGACCTGTCGCCAATCTTGTTTAACATTTACATTCACCCACTCTTGCTTCTTATTCTGTCACATGGTTTCCGCTTCTATTCTTATGCTGACGATACACAGATTCTGGTTCGCCTTGATCTCTCTCGCCCTGAAACTGCCTCCTGGCTTTGTTAAGTATTTCAATCAGGTGATACACCCTGGTCTCAGCCTAGAATGCAGCGCACAGCTGAAATGCTTATTTTATTATCTCTATAGGTTCAATATTCTGAGTGATGTACCACTCATATCACACCCCTTCTCAAAATACCCCATGTCACAATGGATCAGGAATCCGGCTGGTTGGTAAAGGTCATATTTATTTATTTATTTAAAATTCAAATTAAACATCTACTTTTTAATAGGGAGCAGTAATCACCAGTGTGGTGACAATAACAGATAAGAAGGTATGTAAGGCAGTAAATTCACTCTTTAGCAACACAAATATAAAACACAGAGAAAAGAACACTTTTGGCTTGTTTGGAAGAATAGCACTTAAGTTAGGATTTCCCCCTGCAATACTCCTCAACCCACAAATTAGCAATTCTAAACAGATGTAAGGAGGCAGCAGGTATTCAGGAAGAAGAACAGTAAACAGAATTTGAATACAATCTTCCCTCCCCAAAAAAGAGAGAAAAACGGGTTTGAATTCTTACACTCTTAAAATGACATTCGAAAATGGTTTAGCAAAACATTGAAAAGTGTGCAAAAATCCTTAATTGTTAAGATGGATATCTGAACTCGGACCTGGAGGGGCAGAGGTTCAGAAGGCCAGCCTAGTTTCTTGGAACAGGGTAACCTCTGGACAAGCCAGACCAATCAGGGTAGCGATGGCGGCGGTCAAGACTAAGTCTCAAGAGGGGTGAGGGTGACGGAAAGACCTCAATGAGCACACAAAGCAAGGACACTTACAAATTACTCCAGACAGGTGTTATATTAAAAATATAGACACATTTATTACAAGGCCTTTGTAACATCGACCATAGCAAAGAATCACAATAATACTTAAATTAACCAACACATCAAATCAATACAATATATATACAAGACCGAGGGGTCTAAGGAGTTAGGAGCACGTAATATGTAAACCACCTAGATGGGGGGGAAAACAGGCAGTGCAAGTAATCATTAGACCCAGTTTGGCATCGGAAATACACCTAACTAGGAGGAAGTCCGAGCCCTACGAAGAGAGGAGACTTATGCTCAAAAGTACCTGCGCGCGCTGGTGACAATGGACAAAAGAGGCTCTCTTCGAGGATATCAGGCAGTTCAGGAAGGTGAATGAAGCGATGCAGAACAAGTCCCCACTACTCAAGCAAGGCCTCCACTTGTGGCCAGAGACAGGGTGAGAGTGCGGGATAGAGTTGCTATTTCGCAACAGAGGTAGAAAAGAAACAGGCTCCTGCGCGAGGGGCCACCGGTTGGGGTATGGACTACTCACCGGTCCCCGATGCAGGCAGACCCAGACTTCTCCAGTTCAGTTCATGTTGCTGGCAGGTTCAGCTGTGATGATCAGGATGTCTTGACATCGTGTAGATTCTGCGTAGCAGGATGCAGGGTCGAGGGTGTCCCAAATGCAGCGGACGTGCACAGGTTGTTACCAGCAGGCCAAAACGGCAACCGCGTTTACTCTGGTCCGGGCGCACTCATCTCACTTCAGAACTGGGAATGCCAAGTGTACAAAATTGGGTGAGAGGGTGCCGTGGACGCAGAGCAAGCAGTAAACCAAGTTTCGAGGGCTTCCCCGAAATGGTGGCGGTGACAGAGCAAAGCGCCCTGCGTAAGCTGGTCAGCCCACTGATTGGCCCAGGGACACTTCCGAAGAGGCTTACTTGCAGGGTTTGATGAAGGTGCCGGTAGTTGATCTCACTATTCCAATGGGTCAAAGCGCCTTCGCAGACCTTCTAAGACGATCAGATGCAGAGGGGTCTCGCAGGACGACAGCAGTTCAGGGTGCCAAACCTTCAGCGGGTCACCAGCGGTTCCTCGACTCAGCTTCTTGTTGCAGGATACTTGGCTCCTTATCCCTTGTTCGGTGTGAACTCAGGAGATCGACATGGTAGTGGTGTTTTCAGCCTCCTCTTATCCAAAGTTCCCTTTGAGCCAAAACGGAGAGGACCCAATGGGAGATGTGCTCACAAACACTCACACCATACGTGGACCTATTGTCAAGGAGTTCCCCCCCCCCTTCTCACCTGAATCCGTTCTTTACCGGTGTCCTTGGATGCTGCCTTCTTTTGGATGGTTCGGGTTTTGAAGAAGGCGGCCCGTGTCTCTGCCGAATCCAGAATGCGTTCAGTTTTCCAGGAGGCCGAATCCAGGAATCCAGGAGGCAAGGTAAGTTTGCTAGAACTAGAATCCAGGAGGAAGAAGAAGGGGGGGGGTTCGAGGAAGGGAAAGCGGAGTGGAAAGGAGAAGAACCGCGAGCTGCGGAGCACACGTCTGGTCGCTACGTCGCTATAGCATTGAGACGCACGGAGCCGCGGAAGGCGTGGTCTAGAAATAGAGAAAGGTTACGTCCAACGCATGGAGCGAGAAGGGAATGCGTTGGACGGCCATATTGGAGGTATTAATGTGTATAAGTCTGTTGTGACAGGGGCCATGAGGCCCAAAAGGGGCGCACCCTGAGATTCATGACCGCATGCCTCTTCCCTCCTGGTTTGCCTGGGTGGATGAGGTGGAACCTTCTGAGCAGCCGTGGGGCCTTGATGTTTGAGAGAGGTTCCCAGGTTCTTTCGCTAGGAGGATATCCTTTCCATTCAACCAGGTATTGAAGCTGGCCCTTTCTATACCTGGAATCACAAATCCGAGATACCTCATATTCCAATTGGTCATCGACCAGTATAGGAGGAGGTCTGGAGGGTTTTTGGGAGGATGGATAGTAGGGTTTCAATAAAGATGTGTGAAAGACTGGGTGTATCTTCTTCCAGGATTCAGGCAACTCGATCTGATTAGAAACAGGATTTATAATTTCTTTAATGGAAAATGGACCATAGTACCGAGGGGCCAGTTTACTAGGCCGTAGATGTCGGGGTAGTAATTTTGAGGACAACCAGATCTGATCACCGACTGCATAAGAAGGGCCAGGTCTTCTTCTGGAATCTGGCCTTCTCCAAAAATTCCTTGGCTTATTTATGTATGTTGACGAGGGTTTCGATCCAGGAGTCAACTGTAGGTACTGGTGTAGATTGGGGAAGAACAGAAGGTAGGACCGACGGATGAAATCCTTGACTGCAATAAAAGGGGCTGATCTTAAGTGCCGAATGGTCAGAATTATTGTAAGCGAATTCAGCCACGGGTATCAGGAGCGACCAGTCGTCCTGGACCTTGGTGGCAAAGCATCGAAGATACTGTTCCAGGGTTTGATTGACACGTTCTGTGATTCCGTTGGTTTGAGGGTGGTAACCTGACGAAAGGGCACGTTGGATCCCTAAGCATTGTCAGAGATGTTTCCAGAATTGTGAGATGTATTGAGGTCCGCGATCCGAAATGATCTTGGAAGGGAGTCCATGCAAACGGAATATGTGTTCCAGGAAGATTCCTGCTAGTTCAGAAGTGGATGGTAATTTACGCAGGGGCGTACAATGAGCCATATGAGTGAACAAGTCTATGGTAACCAGGATGGTGGTATACCCACGGGAGGGTGGCAGTTCCACAATGAAGTCCGTAGCGATAATCTCCCAAGGCCTAGTTGGCAATGTAGGTTGTAGTAGAAGGCCCGCTGGTTTCTTGTTATTGTGTTTATTTTGGCTGCAGACAACACAGGATTGAATATACTGCCGTACGTCGGGTCTCATCCTAGGCCACCAGAATTGCCTTTGTATCAGACGGAGGGTATTGGTGACACCACGATGTCCGGAGTGTAGGGTATCGTGGCAGAGATTCATTATTCTCTGTTGTAGTCTTTTTGTAGGGATGGCCAAGAGATTGTCTTTGAACAAATAACCTTCCCGGACCTTTACATTCCAAGGATTTCTTTTGGATTTGTCCTTCCACAGATCAGAGGATTGGGTTTGGGCTTGGATTTCTTCGAGGAGGTTGACTGCCTGGGCCACAAAGATCGTGGGGGAAAACATCTGAGGATATGCGTTGTCTTCAGTGGGCTCGTAGTCAGGTCTTCGAGATAAGGCGTCGGCGATCAGGTTTTGTGATCCAGGAACGTGAGTGATATGGAACTGGTACTGGGCAAAGAAATATGCCCAACGCGCCTGACGACTGTTCCTACACTCCAAAGACTGTAGAATCTGGAGGTTCCAGTGGTCAGTACGGACCTGAACTGGATGTTTAGCTCCCAAAAGTAGATGTCGCCATTCAGTGAAGGCTTGGCGGATGGCTAACAATTTTTTTTCCAGGACTGAATAATGTGTTTCACTAGGAGTCAGAGTTTGTGAGAGGTAAGCAATTGGGTGTTCCAGTTTATCTCCTAATTCTTGTTTCAGGACTGCGCTGATGGCATAATTTGAAGCGTCCGTTTCTACCAGGAAAGGACGGCTAATATCGAGTTGAGCCAAGATAGGAGCTGCGTAAACTCTGTCTTTAAACGCTGGAACGCCATATCTTGTGGTGTTGACCAGAGGAAAGGAGTGTCTTTTTTCAGGAGAGCAACAATCGGTTGAACTATCTCGGAGAAATTAGATATGAATTTCCGGTAGAAATTGGCAAGTCCCAGGAAAGATTGAATTTGTTTCACAGAAGTAGGAGCGGGCCTGGTCAATATGGCATTTACCTTTGAAGGGTCCTTACCGATTCCTTCTGGGGTAAGAATAAACCCTAGGTAGTGAACGGAGGTCACATGAAACAAACATTTTTCATGTTTGGCCAGGAGTTTATGATCTCGGAGTCTCTGCAAAACTGCCTTCACGTGCTCTTCATGTTGTTTAGGATCCTTGGAAAAGATCAGTATGTCATCCAGATATACAATAACAAAGAGAAACAGCATGTTAGAGAACACCCTATCCATAAAGCGTTGGAAAATTGCCGGGGAGTTAGCCAATCCGAAGGGCATGACTGGGTACTCAAAATGGCCAAAGGGTGTTCTGAAGGCGGTCTTCCATTCGTCTCCTTCCCTGACACAGATCAAATGATAGGCGCCCCTGAGATCCAACTTGGTGAATATCACTGCGCCTCTCACGGCTTCCAGGATATCCGAAATCAGGGGTAACGGGTACCGATCCTTGAGGGTACATTGATTTAGCCCGCGATAATCAAGGCAGGGTCTGAGTTGCTTAGTATTCTTCTTGGGAACAAAGAATAGAGAAGCACCAGCAGGAGATTTCGAAGGTCTTATGGTGCCATTTTGAAGGTTGGTATCCAGGTATTCTCTTAGGGCCTTCTTCTCGGGTTCGGAAAGAATGAACATCCTGCCGAAGGGGATCACTGCAGAGGGTTCTGTATCTATTGCGCAGTCTTCAGGTCTGTGTGGGGGTAAGGCCTGGACAATGTCAGTTGAAAACACATCAGCATAAGCTTGGTAGACTTCAGGAACTTGCAAGACATTGGATACCATTAGTGGTGTCTGTTGTTCCTTTGTTGGTTCCTTTGGGTGTGTTAATGGAGGTTCTAGGGATAGACAATGAGACATGCAAAACTCTGAGCCTAGGAATAGGGAACCCGCAGACCAGTTGATATTTGGATTGTGTTTCTGTAGCCAGGGCATGCCCAATACCAAGGGGTAATGAGCTGACTTAATAATGTCAAACCTGATCAGCTCTCGATGGTGATTTATTGAAAGCTGGATCTCCTTGGTCTGAAGGCTTATGGGTCCTGATGTGAGGGGTCTTCCGTCGATAGCCTCCACAGGCTGCATGGTGCTTCGTGTTTCATAGGGAATCTGATGTTTATCAACCCACTCATGATCGATGAATATTCCCATAGCTCTGCAGTCTACCAGGCCAAAATGGAATAATTTGTATTCTTGGATGGTGATAAAAAGGCCTGTAGTACCACCAAATTGTTTTGTCCAGGAGAGTTCAAGGATGGAATGGATGTGGAGCAAATATCTCTCTCCCGAAGCTCTGCTCCATCTAGGATCGGGAGCTGGCGTTTCCCGAACGCCGAGGGGGTGCTAAAGGACACTCCCTAACCAAATGCTTATCTGAGGTGCAGTACATGCACAAACCCGTATGAATTCTCCTCATTCTCTCTTGTGGAGATATGCGTCCACGAAAGGCCCCAATCTGCATGGGCTCGGATTCTGAAACTGGGCTTGGGTTGATTTCCGGTCTGGGGGTACCCTCAAATGATACCTTGGAAGGAGTTCCCCTGGATTTCTTCTTTTCTGACTTCCTTTCCTGGATACGGAAGTCAATCTGCATGGCAAGATCCATTAATGCCTGGAATGAGCTTGGTCGTGCCACTCTGGCCAGCTCATCCTTAATTTCTTCGTTCAATCCTCTCCTGAACAGGGTAAAACTTGCCTCAGTGGACCAGTTGGCTTCCTTTGCCAGTTGTTTAAATCGGGTCACATACGTGAGCATATCCTGGGCCCCTTGCTGAAAGTCTAACAAGCATTCTTGTGCGCTATAGACCTGCTGAGGGCGGTCAAACATGTCTTTTAGGGCCCGTATAAACCCATCATAATCGTCCAGGAGGGCATCACTAGAGTTAACGCGGGGAGTGGCCCAAGTCAAGGCATTCCCGGAAAGGTGAGAGATTATAAAACCCACCTTGGCCCTGGGGGTCGCAAAATAGTAAGGCTTGAAGGTAAAGTGAACCAAGCACAAATCCAGGAATGCACGAAGGGTCTTTGCTGAGCCGTCGTATTTATCCACGACTCCGCCCAGTATAACATTCTCTTTTGTAGCAGAATCCCGGGATAGGACCAATTGTTTGAGAGCGGCGATCTCCGCTTTCAGATTCTGTACCTCGGTTGATAGTTCCTGCATATGACGCATCAAGTCCTGCACGGCAGCCTCCATGTCGATATCCCTTTCGATTGGGTGTCGTCTCAAACTGTCAAGGAGTTCCCCCCTTCTCACCTGAATCCGTTCTTTACCGGTGTCCTTGGATGCTGCCTTCTTTCGGATGGATCGGGTTTTGAAGAAGGCGGCCTGTCTCTCTGCTGAATCCAGAATGCGTTCAGTTTTCCAGGAGGCCGAATCCAGGAGGCAAGGTAAGTTTGCTAGAACTAGAATCCAGGAGGAAGAAGAAGGGGGGGGTTTGAGGAAGGGAAAGCGGAGTGGAAAGGAGAAGAACCGCGAGCTACGGAGCACACGTCTGGTCGCTAATTCACTATAGCATTGAGACGCGCGGAGCCGCGGAAGGCGTGGTCTAGCAATAGAGAAAGGTTACGTCCAACGCATGGAGCGAGAAGGGAATGCGTTGGACGGCCATATTGGAGGTATTAATGTGTATAAGTCCGTTGTGACAGGGACCATGAGGCCCAAAAGGGGCGCACCCTGCGATTCATGACACCTATAACGGACCACGGTGGTCCCAGGCATTCAGGACACTGCAGACTCTCTGGCACCCAGGATGTGTATTGGGACCAGACATCCCAGCCCACATCCTGGAGGCACACACAAGGCATGCAGAAGCCCGCGAAAGCTTTGGGGTTTCACGGGAATGTGCATGGCCAAATAAGGACTGCCCCGGGTCGGCTCGACCTGGGGGAAGGTGAAGGGGCAAGACGGTCAGCGGACAGGACAAAGAAACTCGTGGCATGGCCATTTTGGAGCCAGGCCACTCATTTGTGCCAAACGCGGTAAGCGCGGATAACATGGGGAAAAAGGGTTCAAAACACAAGAGAAACGATAGCTGCCACCAGTCCCGTCCGTGACACACTTGCACAGTGCAGAATAAGTCCAGCAAGAGTTTCTAGGGCCTTTGGAATGACTAGAGACCCAAGAGCGCGGTAATGTAAGTTACGGTGCACTCTTGTTTCATGTTGCACAAAAGCTGTAACATGAGGAAAGGACTAAGGGAAACAAAGTCTCCCAGTACTGACTGTCTTAAGGGCATGTCAGTTTCCCCATAAGAATTGAGCGAAAGCCCAGAGGAGTGCGGCGGAAGGCTGCGCTTCTCTGGCAAAGTCTAGATCAGGGTGTAAAACAACAGCAAAAAGTTTGGGGGTTGCCACATGGAGGGAAAATTACATACAATTATGAAATCTTTCCTAACACTCGCCCCTCCCAGACAGGACAGGGGGAACTAATCCACCCATGGATGAGTTTCTTGTTCAGGTCGGTTAAACATTCTGGACAACCCATCAGCATTGCTATGTTGGACACCCGGCCTATGCTCAATAGTGAAGTCGAAGCCTTGTAGATTTATGGACCACCTAAGCAACTTTGGATTCTCTCCCTTCATGTTCATCAGCCACTTTAAGGGCTTATGGTCAGTTTGCACAGTGAAGTGGGTCCCATAGAGGTAGGGCCTCAGCTTCCGTAGGGCCCACACAACAGAGAAACATTCTTTCTCTACTGTGGACCATCTGAGCTCTCTGTCCTTAAGCTGGCGACTAATGAAGCCAATCGGGTGTTCCTTACCCTTCTCATCTACTTGTGATAGTACAGCTCCTATCCCAGTGTCAGAGGCATCTGTCTGCACAATAAAAGGTCTTTGGTAATCAGGGGCCCTGAGTACAGGGGCCTGGCACAAGGAGTCTTTTAAGCCATTGAAGGACTTCTCACGCTCTTCAGTCCAAGTTACCTTCTTGGGTTTCTTCGGAGTGGTGAGAGCAGTGAGAGGGGCAGCTATGGTGCCATAGTCTGCCATGAAATTTCTGTAATACCCAGTGAGTCCTAAGAAGGCTCTCACTTGGGTCTGTCTAGTGGGGGTAGGCCAGTCTTGTACTGCTTGTACTTTACTGGGTAGAGGCTGTATCCTCCCTCCACCTACTTCATGTCCAAGGTAAACCACTGAGCCTTGTCCAATCTGGCATTTACTGGCCTTTATGTTCATGTGGGCTTTCTGAAGAGCCTGTAACACAATCCCAAGGTGTTCCACATGGTCTTCCCAGGTGGCACTGAAAACTGCTATATCATCCAGATATGCAAGACAGAATTCATCCAACCCATTCAACACATGATTCACAAGCCTCTGGAAAGTGGCAGGTGCATTCTTCAACCCAAAAGGCATTACCCTGAACTGGTAAAGACCTTCCGGAGTTGAGAATGGTGTCTTCTCCTTGGCATGTTCTGCGAGGGCTATTTGCCAATAGCCTGCAGTGAGGTAAAACGTGCTGAGGTACTTGGAGGCACCCAAGGTAACCACCAGCTCATCTGTTCGAGGCAAGGGGTGGGCGTCTGTCTTGGTGACAGCATTCAGAGCCCTGTAATCCACGCAGAACCCCAATTTGGAAGTACCTGCTTTTGGAACCAAAGCCACAGGGCTGGACCAAGGACTACTAGAGGGTTCAATCACCCCAAGATCTAACATTTTGTTAACCTCCGTCTTAATGTAAGACCAGACTTTGTCTGACATCCTGTATCCCCTACTTTTGGTAGGTACACTGTCTCCTGTGTCTGTTATGTTTGCACCAAGGTGTCAAACCAGGGGACTGTGAAAACAGGGGGGAAAACTGCCTAAGCAAACTTTTCAACTCAGCCTGCTGATCAGAAGTCAGGTGAGGGGCCACTCAACACCCTCAAAGGAGCTATTTGAAGGACTGCTTTGAAACAGGTCAGGGAGAGGTTCAGACTCCTCTTCCTCAACATCTGAAGCCAATAGCAGTGCTGCGATTTCAACTCTTGGGATGAAAGCCTTCGGCCTATTTACATGGAACACTTTTGGAGCCTGTCCAGGCCTTCCAAGGTCCACTAAATAGTTGACCTCACCCAGGGGCTCCACCACTGTGTAAGGGCCTGACCATTTATCCTGTAAAGCTCTAGGCCTTATGGGATTCATGATCAGGACTTGCTGACCAGATGTGAAGTTGATGAGGGAAGCTTTCTGGTCATACCAATGTTTCACCAGGGCTTGTCCTGCCTTCAACTTGTCACTAGCCAGACCCATCAGGAGTACCATCCTTTTTCTGAGCCCTAACACATAGTCTACTACGTTGGTAGTAATAGGGGGAGTGGGCATCTCCCATCCCTCCTTGACTATGGCTAAGGGTCCCCGCACAGGCTGACCAAACAGAAGTTCGAAGTGGCTGAAGCCAACACCCTCCTATGGTACCTCTTGGTAGGCAAAGAGTAAACATGGTAAAAGAAGATCCCAGTTTCTTCTCTGAGGTTCTTCCAGAGCCCCAATCATACTTTTTAACGTTCTGTTAAACCGTTCCACCAGACCATTGGTATGGGGTGGTATGCGGAAGAGAACTTGTAGGTGACCCCACATTCTTTCCACATAGCCTGCATATACTACGACATAAAGTTGCTGCCTCTGTCAGACACAACTTCTTTAGGGAAGCCAACCCTAGTAAAGATGCCGAGTAAAGCTTTTGCGACTGGCTTGGTAGTCAGTCTTCAATGGGATGGCCTCAGGATATCTGGTGGCATGGTCGACCAATACCAGGATAAACCTATTGATTGAGGATGTTTGGGGGTCAAGGGGACCAACAATGTCGATCCCTACCCTCTTGAATGGTACTCCCACAACTGGGAGTGGTACCAATGGAGCTTGGATTGTTGAACCACTCTTACCAGATAATTGGCAGGAGCCACAACACCTGCAGTGACTTTCTACTTGCACCCCCATCTTGGGCCAGTAGAAGTGCATGGATAACCTTTGCTTGGTCCTCTTAATACCAAGGTGACCAGCAAGGGGCACTTCATGCGCCAGCTGCAGGAGGAAGGGTCTTACTGTAAGGGGAACCACCAACCTCCTATGGTCTCCTTCTGTAGACTCTGTGGGCTCACTATACAGGAGTCCACCTTCATAATAAATCTGATGCTTCCCAGGAGGTTCACCCTCAAGCTGGGAGCAGGCCTGTCTCCTTAGGCCTTCCAGAGATGGGCACTCACGTTGGCCTTTACTGAATTCTTCCCTGTCAGAACTACCTTCTACTAACAAATCGTTTGGTTCAGGATGGTCATTGGGGTCAAATACTTCAGGCATCACCACCTCCTCGTCAGGTCTGGGTGATTAACCAACTACCTCCACCGCAGTGCTAGGCGAGTTAGGGGGAATATTTTCTTTCCCTCTTTTTGGTTTCTTGACTCCTTTAGCCTTGGGTTTCCCCTTTGGCTGGGGCAGAGCATTGGTCTTGGCCAGTGCTGCCCTCGTTTCAGACCTTGTGCAGGGTCTGTCAGCAGTATCTCCCACAAACCCTAAAGCTCTGAGATCATTGCCCAACAAGACCTTTCCTGGGACACTCCTCTGAATGCTCACTGGAATCCTGACTGCTGTACCATTGATAGTAAGATTTACAGGTATTAGTGGGAACATGAGAGGTGGGCCGTCAGCCAACTTAGTGGGCATCAGAGTAGCTCTGGCAACTTCCTCTGAGTCTACCAAGGTAGAATCCACCACAGTTCGACTGCACCCACTATCCCTAAGAGCTGGAGTATCTACTCCATTGATCAGCACACTGTCTTTAAATTAGTGCTTGGTGTTATCTGGAATCCTAGCATAAGCCTCTGCGACTTTAGGCTCTCAGGAACCCAGGGAAACTAAAACTACCTCAGCTTCTATCCCACTGGGGAAGGAGTCTGAGGAGAAGGATGCTCCAGTAATCTCTTCTTCCTCGTAGGAGGAGAAGGCCAGATTAGCAGAGTGGACCCCCAAGGTTTTGACCTTACATCTGGGATCCCCCTTCACATGGTCAGTTGCTCCACAAGCAAAACAAGATCCATTGGGTCTGTTTACATAGGGAGGCTTATTATAACCAGAGTTCTGTTTTGGAGGCTGACCTCCACTACCCTGTGAGTTCTCTTGTGTCTTACCCTTATTTCTCTTTTTGTGGCCCTTTTGGGAAGAAGATGTATCAGTTTCCCCACCCTCCTTATCTTTGGACTTTTTCCCTTCCTTCTGCTTACCAGGATGAGTCTTGTCCTTATGGGACACTCGATGTGACACCCATAAATCTGCTGCAATGGCAAGCTTCTTAGGATCTATCTCCTTTGAATCTGCCAAATTCTGCTTAAGCTCAGGGGAAGAAGATGCAAAAATGTGTTCCAGCATCACAAGACTTATCATACCTTCAAAGGTAGAAACTTTATAACCTTTGACCCAGCCAGTCAAGTTTTTTAAGGATTCAGTTACATAAGATACCCAAGTACCACCTTCTTTTTTCTTATACTCTCTGAATCTTTTTAAGTATTGGGCAGGAGTCTTTCCAAACTTTAAAATGAGTCTGCTTCAGCATTGCAAAATCTGCTCTCTCAGCTTTCGACATTTCCATAATGGCACTGCAGCAAGAATGAGGCAGTCTGCTAAGTAACCAGGCAGTTTTATCAGCATTGTCAACTTGTTGAACTTCACATGCATACTCAAATGTATTCAGCCAGTCCATAATGTCATTCTTTTCCTCATACACACTGAGCAGATCTTTTGGAAACCTTGGATGAGAGGAGGCCCCAGACCCATGTCCAGGACCCTTGGATCCATTGGCAACTTGAAGCTTGGCCAGTTCCAACTGATGATCCCTGTCTTTCTGTTTTTCTGCCTGTTCGATCTTTAGCTTGGCCCTATTGAACACAAGCTCTTCCTGGAGTTTGGCCATATTGAACTCAAGCTCCTTCTGCCTAAACAGCAGCTCTTGCTTCTTGAATTCAAGCATGGCTTCCCCATCAGCACTGGCAGAGGAAACATTGGACATTTCATCCTCCCTATCGTCATGGTCGCTGTGGACCAGTGCAGCGGCAGAACTGTCAGTTCTAGCAGTGAGAGCAGCCCCACATCCTTCTGCACTGTCATCTGAAGCTATAGCGCTAAGCTGAGCTTCTTGCCACACCATGATTCTTTTGTGGGATGTATTTACCCATGCATCCGAGCCCTACTTCAAAACTGTGCAGTACTGACATGGAAAACATCATGATGGCCAGAGCTTCCCAGAAAATGCACAGGGAAATGCATGAAGAATAGGCTGCCACTCATTTTTGCCGATGTTATGGGCACAGAAGGACACTGCCTAAACCACCAGTGGACTACCCACACAGTAGTCTGAAACCATTGGGAGTGGCAATGCTGATTGCCAAAAGCAAACCCATAACTGTTGGGAATTCATTTTCTTAAATCCCAAAAAGGGGTGCAGTACCAGTACTCACCACTATCCAAAAGCCGGCGTTTTAAAACAACACCAGATTTTACTTTTTGTAAAACTGAATAAATGAACCCAAAACATGCCAAAGAAAGACATTTTAAGAGGTGGATCCAATGTAAAGTTATATTCTGAAGTGACTTGAAGGTTTATAGCAAGACTGGCTGAGCTGTGGATTTCAGCAGTTTAAGTAAATTTGGACTGAAAGACACTACAAATCTAAATGTTTAAAAGAAATGAGTGACCTACTTTGAGTGTCACATAGGTTGCAATTGTTTAAATGTCATAGTTTTAAACTTAGAATCAGCATCCTAGCTGCATATGTAAAAAAATGTCTTGACTTAAACTGGGTAACAAAAAGTGACATTTTATCTGAAACCTGGCTTAAGGAACTGAATTCTGCCTGGCAACTACCCCCATCAGGAGTGAAACTTGAGTCACAGCTGTGTTCCCAGGCCTATCTGCCTTTTGCTGGCCACACTAAGGATATGCCATCTCTCTGATAATTGAATTAAGGGGAGCCCCACAGAATACAGGAGCTCTGAACAAAGCCCTGTCCTGACTCAGGCAAAGGTTTTATTACGGGGGCTGTAAAAGTAGCTTCCTCCTGAAGCAAATGGGAGGGGCACTGCCTGTGAGAGCAAGCTGGCTTGGCAGAACTGGAAAAACCAGAAATTCAACCTTGTGCTGGAGGAAAACCCCACCCCTTTGGGGCCAGAACCTAACTCTAAAAAGATGAATAAATCATAGAGCGGACATGTGAAAATTGTATAAATGACACTTCATCAACTAATGTCCATACTCCTTGCGCACATGTGTGTAAATTTGGGGTAATGTCCGGTATTGCAAACCAGTTAAAAAGTGCAAAATATTGCCATTTCTGAATGCAAGCCCCCAGGAAGAGCAGAGTTTGGACAGGGTATACCTCCTGTGATATGTGATGGGTGCATGTAATTTCAAACCACTGTGTAGCTATGAAATATGTATTTGGTTCAAATCTAGATTTGTGTGCAAGTTGACAGGAGGAGTGGACTCTCTGCAGGCTGTAAAATGACATCACTCTGACACAACTTAGCTCCCCCAATCAGGGGAGAAATGAAAGCTTGGCCAATGATAAGTGGAGAGGGGTAGGGTCTAGTGATGCTGCACACACACCCATTTTGAAAACACATAAAAGCAGACAGACAGGACAGATAGGGACCTTCAAATCCATTTGCAGCTGGAAGCTCTGCCGGGAAAATCCATACTTTACCTCCATCAATCTCCAGAGAAAGCTGTGCAGAAAGACCCAGAGAAAGCAGAGCAGTATCCAAAACCAGAGAGAGCTGAACCGGAGTGCAGTCCAAAACCTGACCAGATCCGTGGCAAGGCATATTTCTAAATATATTGTGAGTACATAGCAGAACTGTGCAGAACCAATCTCTTAGTTAAAATAATATAATTCAATCCTATTTTAATCTAAGTAGAACTGCCTCCTAACTGTCACCTGTCATTTGTAAAGCTGTCACCTGTCATTTTCTAGTTGCAAGCTGCACTTGTCTTTTGAACTTTAAAATTTCAAATCTGAAAAACGACCTTTATTCAATCGCTCATATCTCCGCGACCGTTTGTGCTAGAGACTTGCAGTAACTTTCATCTGGAAGCTGAGATCCTAGGCTTTCATAGGACCCCAAAACGATATTGATAGCCCTTGTAGTTCTTCTGTAATAGCGCCCGGCGCATTCGCGAATTTTGCCGCGATTTGAAAATTTCTCCACTTGCAAAAAGATAGCTGCTTTTGCTTTCCTCTGAAAAAAATCGTTTGCCTCATAAAAACTATCCCTGCATCACTGCTAGAGTGAGCCTGAGCTAATATTAACTTGATTTCACTCACCTGAACCTCTAGAGGGAATTAAAAGCATTTTAGCATATTTTTCCCTTTATTGCCAGCACATATAAAAGCATTTTGCCTGTGTTTTAAACTTTTGTAGTCTAAGTTGCTGGGTGAACTGAATTACATTTGAATTGCATTTCTGAGAATTGTGTGCCTTCCTTCCTTTTCCTTGCATTGCATAAAAGGGGGGGTGAATTGTACAAGAAAGTGATTACATTGTCTTTGCTGAAATCCTATCAAGTTATTTTCTTTACTGCATTTCATTCCACATTGCATCCATTTGAAACCATAAAAGTATTGTTGCTATCTTATCCATTTCATGTCAACTCCTTAGTGATTATCAAGAAGTGTGCTAGTGCCAGATTCTCCGTTGTTAATCTTTATCATCTCAGATTAAGTGTGATATTCAATTATTAATTTATTATAAAGTGTGATAGATATATATTGCTTTACTTCTCAAATAAACCTTTTAACTTGCAAAACAGAACTACTTCTTGGCTCAGTGGGGTCAGGAGGATTCCAAGAGAGGGGTGTTATATAGGGGTAGTCATCCAGAACGCATGAACTGGACATAAAGATATATCAATAAGGGTTTTCATTCAGTATTCTAGACTAGGCGTTGACTTAGCTGTAGTGCTGAATTGAATCCTCTTACACTTTGGATCATTTCCATTTTGGTGCCTTGAGAGGAGACACCTCTTTCAGCACACATCTTTTTCAATGTTTCGGAATTAGAAGCATTTAAAGTTAACAAGGTACTTGTTTCCATACTGTTAGATAGGACTATGGCCTTTAAAAGGTTATACTACGACAATTCACTATGTGTCCTGGTAGGAATAACTTGAAATGCCTTCGCTCGTGCGCAACACTGGATACCTTCAGTCGTATCCCACTGCTGCCACCAATTTGTTAAGATGGATTTCTGAACTCGGACCTGGAGGGGCAGAGGTTCAGAAGGCCAGCCTAGTTTCTTGGAACAGGGTAACCTCTGGAAAGCCAGACCAATCAGGGTAGCGATGGCGGCGGTAAAGACTAAGTCTCAAGAGGGGTGAGGGTGACGGAAAGACCTCAATGAGCACACAAAGCAAGGACACGTACAAATTACTCCAGAAAGGTGTTATATTAAAAATATAGACACATTTATTACAAGGCCTTTGTAACATCGACCATAGCAAAGAATCACAATAATACTAAAGTAAACCAACACATCACAATCCATACAATGGCCCTCATTACAACACCGGCGCTAAACCATGGCGCTATTAGCACCATGCTTGCTGCCGGTATTGTAATGAGTCCGCCATGGTGAAATGGGGAAGTACCACCCCATTCCAAGGTTGGCGGGGCGGTACTTCCCCATTTCACCATGGCCCTTCCCCATTCCCATTTTGCCCCATAGGGCTTACTGGGAATGGGGAAAGGTGGTAATTACGGTACTGTAAATTGCGGTACCGTAATTATCGCCAGGGTCCCTTTGCGGGTCCCTGCAATAACGGCCGTTATGGGAATTGGGCGCTAAGGGATTACCAGTACCGGTACCCTTACTGGTACCCGTAATCCCTTTGCACCAGGGTCGTAATCACCCCCAATATATATACAAGACCAAGGGGTCTAAGGAGTTAGGAGCACATAATATGTAAACCACCTAGATGGGGAGGAAAACAGGCAGTGCAAGTAATCATTAGACCCAGTTCGACATCTGAAATACACCTAACTAGGAGGAAGTCCAAGCCCTACGAAGAGAGGAGCCTTATGCTCAAAAGTACCTGCACGCGCTGGTGCCAATGAACAAAAGAGGGCCTCTTCAAGGATATCAGGCAGTTCAGGAAGGTGAATGAAGTGATGCAGAACAAGTCCCCACTACTCAAGCAAGGCCTCCACTTGTGGGCAGAGGCAGGGTGAGAGTGCAGGATAGAGTCACTATTTCGCAACAGCGGTAGAAAAGAAACAGGCTCCTGTGCGAGGGGCCACCGGTTGGGGTATGGACTACTCACCAGTCCCCGACGCAGGCAGACCCAGACTTCACCAGTTCAGTTCACGTTGCTGGCAGGTTCAGCTGTGATGATCAGGACGTCTTGACGCCATGTAGATTCTGCGTTGCAGGGTTCAGGGTGTCCCAAATGCAGCGGACGTGCACAGGTTGTTACCACAGCAGGGCAACACGGCAACCACGTTTACTCTGGTCCGGGCGCACTCGTCTCACTTCAGACCTGGGAATGCCAAGTGTACGAAATTGGGTGAGCTGTGGACGCAGAGCAAGCAGTAAACCAAGTTTCGAGGGCTTCCCCGAAACGGTAGCGGTGACAGAGCAAAGTGTCCTGCGTAAGCTGGTCAGCACACTGATTGGCCCAGGGACACTTCCGAAGAGGCTTACTTGCAGGGTTTTATAAAGGTGCCGAGAATAGTTGATCCCACTATTGTAATGCGTCGAGGCGCCTTCGCAGACCTTCTAGGAAGATCATATGCAGAGGGGTCTAGCAGGACGACAGCAGTTCAGGGTGCCAAACCTTCAGCAGGTCACCAGCGGTTCCTCGACTCAGCTTCTTGTTGCAGGATACTTGGCTCCTTATCCCTTGTTCGGTGTGAACTCAGGAGATCGACATGGTAGTGGTGTTTTCAGCCTCCTCTTATCCAAAGTTCCCTTTGCGCCAAAACGGAGAGGACCCAATGGGAGATCTGCTCACAAACACTCACACCGTACGTGGACCTATCACAGACCACGGTGGTCCCAGGCATTCAGGACACTCCAGACTCTCTGGCACCCAGGATGTGTATTGGGACCAGACATCCCAGCCCACATCGTGGAGGCACACACAAGGCATGCAGAAGCCCGCGAAAGCTTTGGGGTTTTGCGGGAATGTGCATGACCAAATAAGGACTGCCCTGGGTTGGCTCAACCTGGGGGAAGGTGAAGGGGCAAGACGGTCAGCAGACAGGACAAAGAAACTCGTGGCATGGCCATTTTGGAGCCAGGCCACTCATTTGTGCCAAACGCGGTAAGCGCAGATAACATGGCGAAAAAGGGTTCAAAACACAAGAGAAACGAGAGCTGCCACCAGTCCCATCCATGACACACTTGCACAGTTCATAATAAGTCCAGCGAGAGTTTCTAGGGCCTTTGGAATGACTAGAGACTAGAGGTAATGTAAGTTACGGTTCACTCTTGTTTCATGGTGCACAAAAGCTGCAACATGAGGAAAGGACTAAGGGAAACAAAGTCTCCCAGTACTGACTGTTTTAAGGGCATGTCAGTTTCCCCATAAGAATTGAGCGAAATCTTTCCTAACATTAATCAGTATACATTTCTATGGGAGCAACATTGGAAAGATGCTAACTATCATGAGCTATAGTTTGAGCAAAAGTAAACCCTTTGAATCTTAATGGAAGTTTGAAAATAATTTAAAACAAAAATGGCACGTGTAAAACTTTGCAGAAATCCGGATTCCCGCCTAAAATTAAACAAATGGTTTTTAAGAAAATATACTGATTTTGAGTGCGGTTGGGATGTAGCAATGGGTCTTGGGTATAATCCAGAGTGGAAATTAAGTCTCTAGCTATTAAATTGAGTGAGTTATGCAATGTTGAATGAGAGGCATTTTTGGAAGATAAAGGCTTGAAAAAGAAAACAGAAACCAATTTTTACAAGGCTAGTTATGCTCTACACTATGGCATACAGGCTAGGTTACCAGATTGAAACACAGTAAGCTCTAGAGTTCATCCGCGGAAACCAACACCAGCACCTCTGCACCCGCCCTGGCGGACTCAGTCCGATTACCTGAAGGAGGATTAAGGGTTTGGGATTTCACAAGACAAAATTATTTAAAGAAGTAAGCACTAGCGCAAGGAATCAAGGGTAGGGTTTCACGAATGGTTGTGACAATATTACAAGTTCTTAAGGTAAGGATAGGATGGTTTAGAGATTGGGATGGAACAAAACAAGCCAAGGTATGCTATAATTTTCTATGCTTCCTATTAATACTTACAGTCCACTTTAATTTAGGATTTTGGACCATCGAGGGTTCTGGTCATCACACAGATCGGGTCTAACCAAAGACACCAGGGCACATCTGGCCGGATAGGGTCACCTGGGCGGTTCTGGTCACCGGACTGCACTGGACTGCACTTTTGGTTTATTGGAGACTGGAGATCAGTGGGATGGCGGGTTTACAGCAGGCATGCATTTAGTAGTAGCAAGCCAGCTGGGTCAGGATGCTTCCCTTGGATTTTTTTGGATTTGTTTCAGAATTTTGAGGCCTAGCTGAAAAGGAGTTCAGCAATGCTGAGGCCTTGGCTTTGTAAGGAAAATCAGGAACAAGGATGGAGAAATCAGGAACAGGGCGCCACACAGAAAATCAAGAAGAAGTCAGGAATCAGTGTATCTGTGTGCTGTGAGGTTCCCTTATTTATCATGCCAAATGACATCACTAAAGTATATGGCAGGGGCAGGCTTAATGTCCACACCCCTAATGCTAGGTTTGGGCAGGAACACAGTTTCTGCCTTGCTCTTCGCTGATTGGATGACAGAAAAGGATGTCATGTTTATGGGGTTACTTTTACAATGTCTAGAAACCTCCCCTAGCTATTGGGACCAAAATCTAACTTTCCCACAAATACATATTTATGCATTTAGAACCCTGAGAAAATCAGATACACAGATTACATATTTTGTGGGTCACATTTCAATCCAAATCCCAAGTCGGTGGGACCTGGTTTTGACTTTCTGCTACATTTTGGCAATTTTGGACATAGATGAGCATTTACCCCTAGCATATGTTTATAAAATGTTATATCCGCTGCATTAATACTTTTCGCGCAATCGGTCATTCTTTATAACTTCTGTTTCTTATGCAGTAGTAAGTCCTACCAAGTCTTCAAATGAATAGCATAAAATTTGATTTAGAATTATGCACTTTTCAAATTTTTTCTCATTCTTGCTGCCAAGTTAAATGTTAATTTTTTTTTCTTTTTTCCAAGTGTAAGCACATGTCAGTCCCTTTGAAGTAGAATGAGAGGCTTCTCCCTTGTGAGTGAAGCTTCCTGCCCCTCCCACTGGAAGGGTGAGCGTCTTAGCCTGCTATTGTCTCAGCCTGGAGCAAAGACGAATGTCTGATGGCGACTGGGAAACCCCATTGTCCTGGGTATTCAAGGCCTCCAGCTAGCAATTAGCCTTTTCCTGTTCCAGCAGTTTGAGTTGTCACCCTTTCTCAGGGCTAGCACTGGCAGGGCAGGTTTTTTTTATATAGCTTACCACTCAGACTGGGTTTAGCTTTGAGTTTCACCTTTTAAATCTTTACTTTAAACCTATGGAATTAAACAGTTTATAGGTGGATTTTTAACAGTAGCAAATCCTTTTACATTCTTAAATAATCAAGCCTTTACACAATAATATACTTTTACAAATAGGCCATTTTTGCTCTTCATTCAGGAAAAAGCACATTTAACTTCTCCTTTTAAATTCGGTTTTCATCTGCAGCAAATAGACATTTTAGTCAGCTCTAGTCCTTTCCTTGAGTGCTGGAATTGTTTGCAGCATGGATAAATGTATCAAGCATTTGTTTAGAGTATTTCTCTGGACAGCTGATTCTTTAGATACTGTTGCAAAGAAATAGCTGCGTTTCCTGTGGAAAATGAAAAACAAAGTCCCTGGATTGCTTTTTCAAAGATACTTTTGGTATGAGCTGTCATTCAAATGAGGCCCGGTTCCTCTGAGAATCGAGACTGATCCTGGGCATTGCAGGGCCCTTTAATCACAATGGTTCAGTAGAAATGATGGATTTAGCGCCAAAACAGCACTTTTTAAAGTTGAAAAGCTGACATTTTAAAGAGGCATTTTGGGTTTACAGCAAAGTAATGCTGCCTCTTTCACTTCACTCCATGTTAAATGTTGCTGATCACACTGGCACATTCCTACAGTGAGTACTCTGCTCCACCCCACCTGAAATATGTGTTGGCAGGGACGGTGCAGCCATTTCTGGTTATTGCAAAGTGCAGTTTAGGGATTTTGGCGTGCTCAAAGGTCAGCACATCCATTTTGTGCTGTTTCTTGCACAATGCAGTAAAGTGATGTAACACAGCTCAGCTGAGTGGGTCAAAATATCCCACAAAATACCCCCTCCCCGACTTCGTCTAGACTTCCAGTCGTGGGTGGAGTCGGGCAAGTGGGATTTTTTTTCTATTCTTGAAAAGCAGGTTCAGTTGGGTAGGAGTCCTTCTTCCATCAGCGAATGATACGACACACTCTCCTCACGGCCTCTGTTTGGAATATGGAACAATACCGCCAGCCTTCTCTCTGGTTTTCTTTTCTGGTGTGGAGTGACACTCTAGATTTCCTTGGGTGTCTCCTTCCGGGTCCCCGAGGAGGGCCTCCTTGGTTGTGGTATAATCCGTGCAAATCTATAAAATAGAACACAAACCGGTTATGACAATTTTCCCCCCTATTGTCCCCCAATTGGGATTTCAGCAGTGGGATATACGCATGCATTCAGTGGCATTGATATATTTCTATGCTTCAGAAGTATCCCCCTCTGGGTTTTCTATGGACTCCGTTATTTGCCGCAAAGTGTGCCTGGGGTGGCAACTCTTTAGCTGATTGATGTAGACCCACTTTTTTCTTCTGTCAAGTCGCCCTTGGGGATGCGGATTCTGTAGGCGACTGGTGACATTTTGTCCACAATTTCAAAAGGTCCCCGCCAGCTAGCAAATATTTGCACTCTTTGGTTTGGTTCCTTTGGAAATTGTACAAGTAGACCCTGTCTCCTACTTGATATTCCTTTTTGGTTGTCTTTAGATCATAGTGGGTCTTCATGCTGTCTGCAGATCTTTCTAGATTCCGCTAAGCATATGCAAAAGCATGTTGGAGGTGTTTTCTCAGATTCTCAACATACTCATGAGTTGTGGAGGCATTTATCAATGTCTGCTCTTGGGTTCTATAGAGCAGATGCTGGGGTAGCACCATCCTTCGTCCAGATCCTTCGTCCAGTCATCAGCTAAAATTGAGACATTTTAGTTGCAGAAGAAGGGGTAGATCTGATGGCCATCAGGACAAGTGGTAATCGAATATCCCAACTTGGCCCAGAGTCTGCCACAACATTTTTAGTATGCTCACAATGGTTTTATTGTACCTCTCAACTCCACCACTAGAGGACTGCGGTTTGCAATGCGTAGTGTCCTTTTTACCCCAAGTATCTCCCACATTTTTGTCATCACTTTGCTGCTGAAGTGACTACCTCAGTCTGACTCAATCCTTTGGGGTAGTCCAAAATGCGAGAAGATGTGATTGATCATCAGGGCAGCTGCTGTTTCTGCCTTGCAATTTGGGGCTGGGAGACATTCCCCCCATTTAGTAAACAAACATTTTACGGTTAACATGTACTTGTTGCCCCTAGAGGAGCGAATCACGGGCTCGATTAAATCTACTTGTAAATCTGACCAAGGCAGTGTCATCCCCCTCTTTCGGAGGGGAGCTCGGTGTGTGAGTGATGTTGGCAGAATTTGTGCACACACAAGGCACCCCTTCAAGTATTGGTCGAGGTCCTGCCCCATGTGTGGCCAGTATGCAACCTCTCGCAAGATTTCTAAGGTAGTATGAAACCCCCGATGACTGGCTGTGGCCCCGTCATGGGCGTGACTTAGCATCAGGCTTCGGAATGAGGTAGGGACCACCCACTGGCCACAGCCAGATATGGATCTCCTCACCAACAAACCGTCTTGGATTCGGAACATTTTTGGACATTTCATCAACACTCTGAGGTCCTCTTTCCCAATGCAAACGGTATCCGTCAGGGGAAAGTTCTCAGGGTCCTCAACGTGTTGATAAAACTTACCAATGATAGGAGCCATGATTAAATCAGCATCTGAGTTCTCCTTACTCCACTGGGCAGTTGAGAGTTCATTGTGAACATTTGTCTGGGACCTCTTGATAGCAGTAACCTGGATTTCCCCCAACAGGGACTCGATCTCAAGGAGATCCCCTTGGATGGCTCTGGTTTTGGCCAGTTGATCGGCTAGGTCATTTCCAGTTTTGTCTGGTCCCTCTATTCTGGAATGACCTTTGATCTTTTTCCAGTAGATGGTCATCCCACTAGAGGTGACCAGATCATCAATATTTTGTATTAGCTTTCCATGCTTGAGTGGTTTGTTGTTAGCACACAGCATGCCTCTGGTTTTCCAATTTACCAGGTGCTCCACGAATCCGTTCCGGACATAATCTGAATCAGTGATTATGACCAGTTCGTGGAATTGGTGTTGGACAGCAGTGAGGATGGCTTGATGAACTGCCATCAGCTCTGCCACCTGACTACTACAGGGACCGATTTTGTACCGAGCGGAGGGTTCTGGGGCATCATTCACCCAGGCATTCCCAACGCTGACCACCAGTTCCTTTTCCCCATTGTTGTCAACATGGTAGGAGCACCCATCCACATAAACAGTGGGCATTACCTCACACTTGTCTTCTTCATAGACTTTGTGCAGGGAATTCAGGTATGCCACCATGTTGTCCTGGGTTTTAAGACTTTAGTCCTCAAGACAGTTTTCTCTGGTACAATCATGCAAATCAGCCAGACCTTGCGCGAGGGGACTCTTCTTGTTTTGGCCATATCTGACCTCCACAGGAAAACCTTACATTGACAGAATCCAGGAAGTAATTCTGGAATTACTCACATTTCCGGCCCAGATTCTGTCACTTTGGAGATATTGCAAAGGCTGGTGTGGAGTCTCCACTATGTGTTCCCCCTGGATGAACGGGCGGTAATTTTTCAATGCCCATACCATTGCCAGGAGTGCCTTTTCACAATCGTTGAATGTTTCCTCCACAGAGGATAAAGTCTTACTTGCATAGGAGAGGACTTTATTGACCTTGTCATGCTTTTGGTATAATACTGCGGTCAAGCATGTATTTGAGAACCCTCTCTCCAAGAAGAATTCCTTGTTTTTGACATAAGCTAGGCAAGGCGCTTGTGAGAGGCTCCTTTTGAGTTGCTTTACTGCCTCAGCTTGTTCTGGACCCCACTCCCACTTGACCCCCCTTTCAACAGACGGATCAGGGGTCTTCTGATCTCTGCGTAGTCTTCAATGAACTTTCTACTGTAATTAGTCAGTCCTAGGAGGCTCCTTAGCTCACGCAGAGTTGTGGGGTCTTTTAGTTTCAGGAGTGCTTCCGCTTTCTTTTCCTGGGGACAGAGACCCTCAGGAGTTATCTCATGTCCCAAGAAATTGACACAGGTCCTGCACCACTGTGCCTTTTGGAAGGATAGTTGTGCTCCAGCAGCCCTCAAGTGGGTCAAAACATAACAGATTTCTGCTATGTGTTCATCCACAGTTGAGCTTTTGATCAGTACATCATCTACATAGGCCAGGTTACCCCTTTCACCCAAGTCGGGCATGGCTTTGTGTAAGAATATGTTAAATTCATTGCCGGAGTTGATGTATCCAAAGGGAGTCCGGGTCCATGTGTACCGCTGCCCCCCGAAGGTAAAGGCCAGCTTGTATTGGTCCTCCCTACTGACAGGTAAGGTCCAGTACCCATTGGTCAGGTCAATGGCAGTGTATACCTTTGACCCCTAGATCTGGTCCAGCCCCTGGCCAATGTAGGAGAGGGCCCATCGGGACGTATGGACCCGTTTGTTTGTCTCCCTTAGGTCAGCACAGAGTCTCCACTGGCCGTTAGGTTTTAAAATCCCAGCACTGGATTATTAAAGGTGCTGTGGACTGGATGAATTATCCCACGGGACTCAAGGTTTTTGATTATTTCTGTGAGGGACTCCATGAATGCGAGAGGCAAGACATATTGCTTCACAAACACTGGAGTCATACCAGGATCCATGGGAATTGTTGTATGGATTTCGGTGCAACCACAGTCATATGAGTTCACCGCAAAGAGATCCTGAAAATCTAAGAAAACTTGTTTCAACTTTTGCTTTTGCTCCAGAGTCTCACAGGCATCAGCTAGGTTGACTCTCTCTTCAACCATTTGCCTGAAGCCCGGAAAGACTTCTGGTTTGGCTATTTCAGTGGCCTCCTCCAGCTGGGTGGAGAGGTCCCTGGTTAGTGTTGACCTAGACAGCGGATTCCAGGTAGGTAAGGCAGTCCTTGTGGACCTGGAAGACCACCTCATCCCTCCTGAAGTCACAGGTCACCTCTTCCTTACCATAAGGGCAGGAAGAGTACAGCAGGAAATTCCCCCCTTGCCGGTTAAAGATCCTGTCCGGTGTTATGTCATTGTCGCTATCACTGTCAAAACAGTCATTGGGGATTGGTCCTATCAGTTCATTACCTAAAATGTTGGTCATCAACTTCCATTCCAATAATGGTGCCTGCGCCCAGAGTGATACTCCTAAGGTCACTGTTATCCATCAATATTGGAATGGTGTTGTGTTCTACATTGACTAATGGTGTTGGGTGTAACCCCATGTTGGAGATAGGCATTGAGGTGAACATATGCGTCAGGATTTTGCAGTTTCTGTCCTCTTTTATTTTTAATTCAAGCGGGACTAGTCGTATCCGTCCTAGGATGGTGACTTCCTCTACAATTTGAACTTACTTCAACTGCATATGGCAGCAATTGGGCTGACCTAAATGCTTTTACTGCATCATCAAAGTCCATGGGATTGCCCCCTAGTCAGGACCAGGCTTTGTAAATGATCAGGTCCAAATTAATGGCAAACCGATTGAGCATGTCACCGCCTAAATAGAATGCAGCAGGGGCATCTCGCACAACCCAACAGTTATGTACTATGCTTTTGTTGCCTATAGAAATTTTGAGCATACACCTGCTAGGCAGGAGATGTTTGGAATTGGGAGTTTCCAGGTCCTTTTCCTATTAGTCAATTAATTTAAATGTGGGAATGGCTGGATCTTTTGGGAGTTTTCGGAACATGGCTTCACTTATGAAGCTCTTACCGTTGTTCACGCACACTCGGGCAAGAACGGATTCCTTCCCCTCATTTAACTGAATAGGGATGAATAGCTGTTCTCTAATCTTCTGAATGTCAGCTAAGCTTTGAGCTGGTTTCTCATCATTTTGGACTATGGAATTGGAATGTTCTGATTGTGAATTAGTATAGAATTCCAGAGTATTTCCTTCAAATGTGGAATGCCACTTGGAACAGGAAGGACGGTTGATTTTCAGAAATAGAGAGGAATTCCCATCACCAGTTTGTTGTCCTACAGAAATTACTGTCACGTCAGGGATTTGGTTATTTTGAAAATGGAACTCAATATGATCCTGTTTTTGTTCAACCATGTGGCATGTGCCATTTAAACTAACATGGTTGACACTATGTTTTAATTTTACTGGCCGGTTAGTCTGGGTCCAGAGGACCTTGTTCACGCAGTCTAGTAGGGGGACAACCTTTGCAGGATGTCATTCCCTAGTAGACAGGGTGTGCCCTCTGGCGTCACGACTATGACTGGGTGTTTCACCTTGTGTCGCCCAATTTTAAATTCCAGATCCGCAGTCCCCTCGACAGGAATTGCCTTCCCATCGAAGTTCTGAAGTTGTCCAGGAAGAGGGGTGAGAGGGATCTGGTATCTCTCCCCCCTTCCTGAATTCAGCAGATCAAAGGCCCTCTTTGACAGAAGAGTTGCTTGGGATCCAGTGTCCACTAGTGCCGACACTGTACACTGCCCTTGTATTTGGAACGGGGCATAAAATCTTCCCTCCTTCTCCTCAAGGGGGCAGAGATAATGTGCATTTTGGGCCAGTTGGTTGGTCAATTTCTTGATTCCGGATTCTGACACTAAGGTAGTTTGGACATGATTCTGTGTGGGAGCATGGGGATCTGCAAGAAAAATGGGGCAGTTGGATATTGGGGGAGTTTTTGTCTCCCCTGGTTCTGATTCTGGGCCGCCCCCCCCCTTTTTGAAGGCAGTCACCAGGATAGGTTTGGGCAGTGTGGTTTCCTAGATTATCATTCTGTGGTTCAGTGATAGGCGATTCTAACTCAGTCCCCACATTCACCCAGTCTACATTAGGATCTCTTGGGACCCATTTTTCTTTGGGGGGAGTTCCCCAGTCCCTGAAGGAGAAGATCTTTTTTGCAGAATCCTCTGAGGACCCCTCTCCTTCAAATTGGAAGACACTAACCTCCTCAACAAAATGGGTCTTTTTGGATTCTTTATTTCTCCTACCCACCCTCTGTTCTTTGGGTTGCAGACTTTCGTGGGCAGGAGATTTTGGTTCTGGTTCCTGGGTTTCCAGGGGCTTTTCACAGGTGGGGAAGTAAGCTTCCTCTAAGGCTTTACACCTCCCTTCCCCCATGCCTCCTCCTCTGGAACCGGTGAGTTGTCGGGGTTCTCTCCCCATCATTGTTCTGGAGTACCAGACCCTTGGTTTGTGGGGTTCTGAGCTGCCATGTTCATCTGAGGGTTCTGCTGAGCCCTCAAAATGTGACTCAGATCCTGGGACAGGTTCTGGACCTGGCGCTCCAGTTGTGACACCCGTTCTGGCTGGTACGGGGGTCTCTGGTCCATCGTAGGTGACTCACAGGAAGGGTAACTGTCCCTTCTCCCATAGTACCCCGGGTTTGGACAATTTGGGTAACCCGCCGCCCTTGGCCTCCCCTCTCCTGGATTGGGCTGTCTGGGCTCAGGAAAGTAGGGAAAGAAAGGAGGGTTGTTCTGAAGGTTGAAGTTTTGAGGGTACCGGGGAAAGAAACTCAACCCGGCATTTGGGGGATTACTGCCTTCCTGGTGAAAATAAGGAGGGAAGTTTCCTGGGGTGGTACCTACCTGGTTGGATCCCCCCCCCTTGGGTTAGGGGAGTCCACACATCCCCCAGGATGGGTTTGCTACCCTTGTATCACGGGCTAATGTAATCAGGGGAGTTAGGGGTCCCATTTGTGGGATTACCCCCCTGACTACCACCTGTCTGGGATTGGCCCGAGGGCCTTCTGGTTCTTTGGCTGTAAGGATTTTGTACCAGTATATTTTTAGGCCCCCCCATCTCCAGATCTAAAATGGGGGCAACCTTCACCTCCACCACCTTAGGAGCAGCAGGGGTGTTGGCTGGTTTGGGGTTTTTATTTGTGTTCTTGTTATCTACAGGTTTTTGTACTTCATAAATACGGGTCGCCTGTTCTATGACTCAGTCCAGTGATCTCTTCTCGTGAAAGTCCCTCACCAGCTGGTTCATTATATATTTGGGGAGTGCGTGGAAGAAGGTGTTGATGAACTCTCTACTATATGTGCGCACCCTCCTGGTGGTTTGCGCAAAGGCATGTTTGAGCTCCTGCACAAATTCTTGTGGGGCCTGATCTTCACCACACTGAAAATTGTAGGCCGCCTTGCAGGCCTCTTGGGGGTTTCTATGTGCAGAGAGGTGTTTTAAGATGGCTGCCCTATAGGTGGACCATCTTGAGTGATTCTGAACCTCCAGTCCCGCAAAGAAACTGGAGTATTCAGGAGAGAATGTCCATTTCACATACTGGATGCAATTCTGACTGTCTTTCAGAGGAAAAGTCATCTGTTCATATAATTCGAGGTGTTCCCAGACCGAATACTTTGATTTTTATGATAACACTCCTAATGGTCTTGATCTGCTTCAGGGGATCTTTTTGCATGGCGCTCTTAATTTTGTTTACCTTTTTGGTTTTAGTCACCCGAGTCCACTTGTCCTCTGACTCAGAGGCACTGCTACTGGAGGTGGCTTCTTGATCCTCTAGGCCCTCCCTGATTCTGCGAGCTTGAGAAGGGCTTGCAGAATGTTGGGGCCTAGTTTCTCTATTCCTGTGGTGCTCAGAAGAGTCTTCTGACTCTCCCCTGCTCCAGGATTTGCGGAGTATTCCCCCCCCCCCCCACTGCCCTAACTGGGTAGAGGTCTTCAGGATACTCTTTTAGGCTTTATTTCCTGGAGTTCCCCACCAAATTCCACAAACTGATCTTTTGGTAGGCAGTATTTTTGTGGATCCAATGCCCTGACTCTCCCCTCATAGGAGTCTTCCTGGTCAGAGATATTAGCCCTAACCTTTGGGGATCTGTACAGGCACGCCAGTCCATCAATTTCTGGGGGGAGCTGACCTGTCAGTCCCATCTTACCAACTCTATTGAATTCTACCATCCCCATGGCCCCTGGTTCATGTGAGCCAGTGGACATGAAGCTGGCAGAGTTCATAGTATTGAAGGGGTTAGAATCCCTGAGCACAGGGGTCCTGATGTTAGGATCAGGGGTTGCTCTGTTCCTCTCTACCTTTTCTCTTTCAGCCCCTATTCCCTGGTGATAAGCAACAATCTGAGCCTTTTGTTCCTCTATCAAGGCCTTACTGGTCTCAATGATTCGCTCTTGCATTGCTACTTGTTGGTGGAGCACATCATTCTTTTCACAGAGAGCCTCATTGTCTCTCTGCGCTTCCTGCCTGGTCTGGGAATACTGGGCCAATTTCTGCTGCAGGCGACTCACCTCCTGAGTTTTAGCATCTTTGGTCTGGGTGTTCTCTTCCAGAGCTTCCTCCACCCATCTGGTGTGCTCTAGTAGCTTCCCATACTCTGGGCCTCATTACAAGAATCCCGCTAAAAACGGAGTCATTACCTTCATGGAGGTAATAGCGCGTCCGTGCACCCTTGACGCCGATAATAGCGGCTGATTATGAGTGCACGAGCACCCGCGAAACTCCTATGCCGGTAATGGCTGCACCGCCATGCCGCTAAAGGCCCTCCAACCCCCCGATAGTGCCATCACGGGACCCACCGTTACCGCCTCCGCCAAGGAGCAACCCCTTAATAACGACCCGGTATTAACATCATGCTAATACCGGGCTTGTAATACCAGACCCGGAAGTAACGTCATTGCGTCGGAACGGGAAATGTGCTGGTGGCCATCTTTAAAAACACAATCCATTGCAATCCTCTCAATCCAGCAGTGCTACAGAGTAGAAAGCAGGGACGTACCATCCAGCATGTCCAAGGCTACCCGCAAAACTACCCGCTGCCTGCGCAAGAAGCGCTTCTCCGATGAGGAGCTAAACATGCTGGCTGATACTCTTGCAGCCCATGCAGATAAGGTTTTTGCAAACAACCTCAAAAGGGAAGTACAACTAAGAAAAAAAGAAATATGGGAGGAGGTTGCATGTAAGGTGTCAGCGGTTGGCACCACCCCCCGCATGGTCAAAGACTGTAAACAACGATGGGATGACCTACGTCTCCGGGTCCGTAACATCCTGGCATCCAATCGCAGGGAGGCCATGGCCACAGACAGGGGTGCCCACTAACCAGTAAAATTGATGCGCTGAGAAGAGACCTGCAGCACCACCATACAAATGGAGTCCATAGAGGGCTTTGGCGAAATGGAGACGGGTGCAGCGACATCGGGAGATGGAGGTGAGTGACCCACGCAAACCCTAGTAGGCCAAACCATGACGTAGTACAACAGATGTGAAAGTGAGCCAAGCCAATGCATGCCCCATCATACAAACATACAGATCCATGTCCAGATGGAGGCCCAAACCCTGGCACAATGAAATGCATGCTGCGTGCCAATCCCATTACCAACAGACACCCAACACACAGGGACCAATCGCATGTCACACATCACACAAACCGCAATACAACGGTATGCCACCTGGTACACATCAGTACCGAATGGAGAGGCCATGGCTTATGCCAATATGCCCACGCCTTGAAAGTACCCTGTGTGACACACCTATAAGAAGGCAGTGCATGAGAAATCAAATACTGTACAGCACCAACTCGTGCATCTTGCATGTAACACCATCACGGATGCCCTGCATCTCTTGTTCCCCCACAGGCACTGATGCAGAAGGCGAAGGGCAGGACCCTGCCCCAAGGTCATCAACATCCAGGGGCAGACCAGAGGGCACTAGGCCTTCCACCTCCGGGACAGCACTGCGGGCCAGAGTGCAACCCAGGGCACCTGTACAGGCCATGCCGGCTGAGGCGGAGATAACGGCAGCGGGCGAGGCTGCAAATACTGATTTGGCAACAATTGCCGGAGGCGAGGCTGATGGCATGCAGTCCGCTGCCACCAGTTCTGTGGATGCGGCAGCAGCCACAGCCCCCTCAGCGATGTGGATGTGCAAGCGGAGGAGTATGAGGACATTGACGGCACAATCCATGTCGAATGTCCCCTCATACCAAGCCGCCCATCCCCCCCACCACTCCACACAGGGCACACCATCCAGCCCCCCATAGAGGAACCAGCGGTTCAACTGCAGAGTCCGCATCTGTCAAGCACCCCAGAAGCCAGCCCTGCAATGGCCCACCCAGCTGCAGAACCCTACACCTCCACAGCCCCCACTGACATGGAGGCACGTCTTTCGAGGGTAGAGGCCCGGCAGGACTCAATGATCGAGCTGGTGCGCCAGTATGTGGCCGAGGGTGAGCAAACACGTCGTGAAATACGGGAGGCGAATGCAGGAACCATTGCGGCCATCAATTTCAGTGCATTACTCATACGTGACAGTTTAGGGGCCGTCACACAGGTCCTTACCAGGATGCTGGAACACATGCAGCACCAACAACCTGCACTAGCAGTGCAAAATCCATCCACCTCCACCCCATCCACCACACCTGCAAGCTCGATTCCCTCAAGCACTGTGCAGATGACGAGGCGCAGTGCAAGGCACACAGAAATTCTGCCTCCCGACACTAAAAAAGCCCTCAAATAGCCGGTCCAACCACATCATGTGCGGGATGACAATGGGTGAGGGGGGAGGTGGTAATGAGGGGATTATGGGGGTGTTCATTGGGGGTATGGGTTGTTTTGGGGGTATGGGTTGTTTGGGGGGTATGGGGTGTTTGGGAGGTATGGAGTGTTTGGGTGTTTTGGGGGGAGGAGGGAGGGCGTGTGAGTGGTGGAGAGATGAAGCACTACATTGTTATTTTTATTAATACACCCGTTGTGTTCAAAATCATTTCATGACTGGACATTGCTCATTTCGTGTGTGTACATTTTATTCATGACAGCGCACCGTGCCCAACTCCCCACACACCCTGTGTCCATATCCACACGGTCCCAGTGCTCAGTGTAGTACCGACACATAACCATCAACGTCCCTGTGGTTCAGAAGTATTCGGCCATCTTGTGCATCACATACTGCCAGGAGTGCTGCTTCTCCTCCATCATCATCCTCATCATCCTCACCCGGTGCATGCATATCAATGTCAGGTGGCAGTGGTACGTTTCTCCGAATGCACATGTTGTGCAGCATGAGACAGACCATGGTGATCTTTGCCACCTTCTCAGGCCCAAAGAGGAGTGCTCCACCAGACCTGCTTAGGCAGCGGAACCATGCCTTCAACAGGCCAAAGGTCTGATCAATCACAACACGGGTACGGGTATGAACCCGATTGTAGTCCTCTTCGTGCCTGTTCTGCGGATTCCGTACAGGGGTAAGTAGCCACGGCTTCAAGGGATAGCCTCCATCACCTGCATGGGAGCACAAAGAGGTATGTGTGAGTCAATATCTAAGCTGACACCTGTAGGATTAACGGCCATGACTGCAGCTATTGGTGTTGACATGGACATGTCCTTGGATGTATGCACACAGGTTCATTTGATGCATTGGATACTGCACAATGGTCTCCTAGTGTGGATTGCGTTGTACAGATGATGCAGGGTGTCCACTTGCATGCGGATGTACTGTGGATGCGGAACGATGTCTTGCCACCCATTATTGCAGTGTGTGCTACTCTGTACCTAATCACACTAGCGCCATTGGCACAGTTGTAATCATATTTAGTCATGCATCGCTTGACATACCCATGGTGGCCTGCTTGTGCGTCTGGCATGTTGACATTGATGTGTGGCATTGGTCTTATGTATGGCATTGATGTGTCATGTTCAGGTTGGGATGTTCAGGACAACAGTGTTTAGCTCTGAGTGCATTGTCCACTCAGCGCCCAATCCTACCCAGGTGGAGTATGTTTCCCCCCCAATACCACCCAGGTGGAGTATGCATCCCCCCAATACCACCCAGATGGAGTATGCACCCCCCCAATCCCAACCAGGTGGAGTATGCATCCCCCCAATCCCACCCAGGTGGAGTATGCATCCCCCCACCTCACCACCCAAATGCACTGCCATGGCCCAGTCAGGCAACTTACCAAGCAGCCAGGCACGTCATCCAGCATGTCGCCCCATGTAGCAGGGTAGCGTGGGGTTACGCAGCACAATGGCATCATTGTAGATCTGTGATATCAGGCGCAACAATGTGAGATGATCTTGCTGGAGTCACATACCATCTGCACATTAATGGAGTGTTATGTTATGTAAACTTGGTAGAGCGCACGTACACCCAAAGGCATCTTGGCGCTAGTTACTGAGGAGAAATAGAGATCCAGTTGGCCGACAACACCATAAAAGAGAGAGAGATGGCCTAAAACAGAGTGGTTTTCAGCAACCGGCGGAAGGTAAGGTGGTCTTCAGTTGCCCAGAGAGCAATACGCAGCTTGTTCCAGGCTTTAGCAGCCGCCACCGAGAAGGCACGGCCTCCCATACGTGACAGACGATAACGGGGGGCAGTGAGAAGACACGCAGACTGAGAGCGCAGCAAACGGGACAGAGTGTAGTGAACAAACTTTGCTTGGAGATACTCAGCACCCACGCCATAAAAGGCACGATGCACCAGACACAGTGATTTAAACAAGATCCGGCTGGCCACAGGAAGCCAGTGTAGTTTCTTGAGCAGAGGAGAAATGTGGGATCCAAAGGGAGGGCGAAGTATGGAGCGAACGGCAGCATTTTGCAGCAGTTGAAGCCTTTGGATCAAACAGCGAGGCTGGGCCAAATAGAGAGAGTTGCAATAATCGAGAGTGCTGAGGACCAAGGCTGCCACTACCAGAGCCTGGCATTCAGCAGGAATAAAGGACAAGACTTTCTGCAAAATGCGGAGTTTAAAATGCCCGGCACTGCAGACACTCTGTTGCAGAGAGTCAACCCTTTCCTGACACTCCTCTTTAGTGCCTGTAATTGAGTGTCACGCTCTGCATTCTCTTTCTGTAGGAGAGTCAGATCTTCTTTTACTTTTGTGACATATTGTCTAGATTCTGCCTCTTCTCTAGATCATTCTGGATTCTCTCTAGTGATTCAATTTGATTTTGTGCCAGAACTATGTTTTCAGCGTGCTTTTGGCCGCCATTCTGGCAATTTTACTCTGCTCCTCTTTAACCGTTGGGGCCATATACAATTCACTGAGAGCTTGGTATAATGGGCCCTTGTCCTGCCATGTATCCAGGTTCATGGCAGTGACCTGTTCTGAGATTTCCTGCAGCCAGACATGTTCATTCTGTTCTAGCCACTCACCCCTGACAAAAAGCTTGTGCAGGGTGTGCTCCCTAGCTATGCTGATTTCTACTGGGATTGCCATTTTGGAAATATCAATTTCTTTATTAATTATTTCAGGGTTGGTTTACTTTTACCAACAGGCCTGATTTTGGAGTATTTGTTTTGCGAGGCGCTTGTACAGTGTAGCACAGTACACCAACCCAGCAAGGTGTCTCTACCCTGCAGGCTAGTCTGCTGCGTTAGACTGTCACGGGTGGAAACTCGAACTCAAGATCATGGCATGAGCCCCCAAATCTGTTAAGTATTTCAATCAGGCGATACACCCTGGTCTCAGCCCAGTATGCAGCGCACAGCTGAATTGTTTATCTTATTATGTTGATAGGTTAAATATTTTGAGTGATATACCACTCATATCACACCCCTTCTCAAAATACCACAGGTCACAATGGACGAGGAATCAGGCTGGTTGGTAAAGGTAATATTTATTTATTTATTTAAAATTCAAATTAAACATCTTCTTTTTAATAGGGAGCAGCAATCGCCAATGTGGTGACAATAACAGATAAGAAGGTATGTAAGGCAGTTAAATTCACTCTTTAGCAACACAAATATAATACACAGAGAAAATAACACTTTTGGATTGTTTGGAAGAATTGCACTTAAGTTAGGATTTCCCCCTGCAATACTCCTCAACCCACACATACGCAATTCCAAAGAGATGTAAGGAGGCAGTAGGTATTCAGGAATAAAGAACAGTAAACAGAATTTGAATACAACCTTCCCTCCCCAAACAAGAGAGAAAAACGTGTTTGAAATCTTACACTTTTAAAATGACATTCGAAAATGGCTTAGCAAAACAATGAAAAGTGTGCAAAAATCCTTAATCAGTATACATTTCTATGGGAGCAACATTGGAAATATGCTAACAATCATGAGCTATAGTTGGAGAAAAAGTAAACACTTTGAATCTTAATGGAAATTTGAAAATAATTTAAACACAAATCACACGTGTAAAAACTGCAGAAATGTGGATTCTCACCTAAAATTAACCAAACTGTTATTAAGAAAAATCGGTGAAATATACTGAGTTTGAGTGTGAATAGTAGGTTGGGATGTAGCTATGGGTCTCGGGTATAATCCAGAGTTGAAATGAAGTCTCTAGCTATTAAATTGAAGTGAGTTATGCAATGTTGAATGAGAGGTGTTTTTGGAAAGTAAAGGCGTGAAAAAGATAACAGAAATCCATTTTTACAAGGATAGTTATGCTCTACACTAGGGCATTCAGTCTAGGTTACCAGATTGAAACACATTAAGCTCTAGAGTTGATCCGCGGAACCAACACCAGCACCTCCGCGCCTACCCTGGCGGACTCAGTCCGATTACCCAAAGGAGGATTAAGGGTTTGGGATTTCACAATACAAAATTATTTAAAGAAGTAAGTACTAGCGCAAGGAATTTTCAGGGTTTCAAGAATGGTTGTGACAATATTACAAGTTCTTAAGGTAAGGATAGGATGGTTTAGAGATTGGGATGGAACAAAACAAGGCAAGGTATGCATTGATGTTCCATGCTTCCTATTAATACTTACAGTCCACTTTAATTTAGGATTTTGGACCATCAAGGGTTCTGGTCATCACACGGATCGGGTCTAACCAAGGACAGCAGGGTACATCTGGCCGGATAGGGTCAGCTGGGCGTTCTGTTTACCGGACTGCACTGGACTGCACTTCTGGTTTACTGGAGACTGGAGATCAGTGGGAAGGCGAGTTTGCAGCAGGCATGCATTTAGTAGTAGCAAGCCAGCTGGGTCAGGATGCTTCCCTTGGATTTTTTGGGATTTGTTTCAGAATTTTGAGGCCTAGCGGAAAAGGAGTTCAGCAATGCTGAGGCCTTGGCTTTGTAAGGAAAATCAGGAATCGGGAACAAGGATGGAGAAATCAGGAACAGGGCGCCACACAGAAAATCATGAACAAGTCAGGAATCAATGTGTCTGTGTGCTGTGAGGTTCCCTTATTTATCATGCCAAATGACATTACTAAAGTATATGGCAGGGGCAGGCTTAATGTCCACACCCCTAATGCTAGGATTGGGCAGGAACACAGTTTCCACCTTGCTCTTCGCTGATTGGATGAGAGAAAGGGATGTCATGTTTATGGGGTTACTTTTACAATGTCTAGAAACCTCCCCTAGCTATTGGGACCAAAATCTAACTTTCCCACAAATAAATATTTATGCATTTAGAACCTCTGAGAAAATCAGATACACAGATTACATATTTTGTGGGTTACATTTCAATCCAACTTCCAAGTCTGTGGGACCTGGTTTTGACTTTCTGCTACATTTTGGCAATTTTAACCATGAAAGATTTGGCCTAACATTTCCCAATTTTGTACATAGATGTGCATTTACCCCTAGAATATGTGTATAAAATGTTATATTCGCTGCATTAATACTTTTCTCGCAATCGGTCATTCTTTATAACTTCTGTTCCTTATGCAGTAGTAAGTCCTACCAAGTCTTCAAATGAATAGCATAAAATTAGATTTATAATTATGCACTTTTCACATTTTTTCTCATACTTGCGGCCAAGTTAAATGTCTTGAAAGTTCCGTTGCAAAATAGGCATTTTAAACCAAATGTCACTTGTCCGTTTTTTTTTCTTTTTCCCCAAGTGTAAGCACATGTCAATCCCTTTGAAGTAGAATGAGGGGCCTCTCCCTTATGGGTGAAATTTCCTGCCCCTCCCACTGGAAGGGTGAGTGTCTTAGCCTGCTATTGTCTTATCCTGCTATTGTCTCAGCCTGGGGCAAAGACGAATGTCTGATGCCGACTGAGAAACCCCATTGTCCTGGATATTCAAGGCCTCCAGCTAGCAATTAGCCTTTTCCTGTTCCAGCAGTTTGAGGTGTCACCCTTTCTCATGGCTCGCACTGGCAGAGCAGGTTTTTTTTATATAGTTTACCACTCAGACTGGGTTTAGCTTTGAGTTTCACCTTTTAAATCTTTACTTTAAACCTATGGAATTAAACAGTTTATAGGTGGATTTTTAACAGTAGCAAATCCTTTTACATTCTTAAATAATCAAGCCTTTACACAATAATATACTTTTACAAATAGGCGATTTTGCTCTTCATTCAGGAAAAGCACATTTAACTTATCATTTTAAATTTGGTTTTCATCTGCAGCAAATACACATTTTAGTCAGCTCTTGTCCTTTCCTTGGGTGCTGGAATTATTTGCAGCATGGATAAGTGTATCAAGCATTCGTTTAGAGTCTTTATCTGGACAGCTAATTCTTTAGATACTGTTGCAAAGAAATAGCTGCGTTTCCCCGTGGAAAATGAAAAACAAGTCTGTGGGTTGCTTTTTCAAAGATACTTTTGGTATGACCTGTCATTCAAATGAGGCAGGTTCCTCTGAGACTCAAGACTGATCCTGGGCATTGCAGGGCCCTTTAATCACAGTGGTTCAGTAGAAATGATGGATGTAGCGCCAAAACAGCACTTTTTAAGGTTGAAAAGCTGACATTTTAAAGAGGCATTTTGGGTTTACAGCAAAGTAATGCTGCCTCTTTCACTTCACTCCATGTTAAATGTTGCAGAGCACACTGGCACATTCCTGCAGTGAGTACTCTGTTCCACCCCACCTGAAATGTGTGTTGGCAGGGTGGTGCAGCCATTTTCTGGTTATTGCACGGGTCAGTGCATCCATTGTGTGCTGTTGCACCAATGCAGTAAAGTGATGTAATACAGCTCAGCTGAATGGGTCAAAATATCCCACAGTTTAGAAGCTGTCTCGAGGATCTGGGTGCCTGGATGGCTAATAACTTGCTAAAACTCAATGGCAGCAAGACTGAGGTTCTTGTGGTAGGTACAACTAGTCCACTCTCCTTTTGGACTCCTGAGTTTTGGCCTGTCTCTCTTGGCCCATTCCCTCTTCCATCTCTTTTGGTGAGAAATTTGGGGATGAAGTTCTCAGTTCCCTCTCTATGGCAGAGCAGGTTGGTGCAGTCTGCAATTCTGGCCATTTCAAGTTGCGCACCTTGAGAAAGGTTCTTCCTTTCATTCCCTGTAATCTCCATACCCCTGTGAAAGCTGCACTTGTCTTTAGCACAGCCGATTATTGCAATTCACTGTACTACGGCCAACCAAGTCATCTTATAAATCGCATCCAGTTGCTCCAGAATGCGGTGGCCAGAGCAATCCTCCGCCCCCCTCCACGAGCACATGTCACCACTTTTGAGACAGTTGCACTGGCTTCCTATTGAGAAACGGATCTGGTTTAAATCAATGTGCCTGGTACATCAAGCCTTTTACAAGTTAGGAGCTGAGTACCTTCAAGAAAAATGTGTCCACTATGTTCCTCCTCGTCCCCTTTGTTCTCAGACTGCCCTCTTCCTATCAGTCCCTCCTGTTCAACGGTCACAGATTGGTGGCTGTGCCTTTTCTGTGGTAGCCGCAAGGGCATGGAATCAGCTGCCCTCGGCTCTTCGAGCTACTACAAACCATCTGGCCTTTCGGCAGTCTTTGAAGACCCTCCTTTTTTAGGTTTTATTCTGTTCAATCACTCCCACATCGCGACTGTTTAGCGCCAAGATGCCCTTGGGCGTATGTGCGCTGTATAAATACATATAACATAACACCCTCCCCACCTTCTATACCCACACCCACCCCACTTTCTCTATCCCAACCCTCTGTACCTCACCCTACCCCCAAGCACCCATCCTACCCCAATCCTCTCTACCCCCAGCCACCCTACCCCTGCCTTCTCTAAACCAGCAGCCATCCTACCCCCACCCTTTCTACCCCCCACCCTGCCCTCCACCCATTCTACCAATGCAACCACCCTACTACATCCTCTTTAACACCACACGCCCACCCATCCCGCCTTCTCAACCCCCACCCTCTGTAACTCACCCTACCCCCAAGCACCCATCCTTCCCCAATCCTCTCTACCTCCAGCCACCCTACACCTGCCTTCTCTAAACCACCAGCCAGCCTACCCCCACCCTGCCCTCCACCTGTTCTACCAACACACCCACCCTACCACCCATCCCGCCTTCTCTACCCCCACCCACACATCGATCCCACTCTCTTGACCCACCTACCCCATCCTCTCTACTCCCAGACCCCTACCCACAACCTTTCTATGCCCCCACCCACCCTCCTACTCCATCTCCTCTGCCTGCCACCGACCCAGAACCTTTGTACCGCCACCCACCCGCACCCACTCTACCCCATCCTCTCTACCCCACCCTCTCTACCCCCACCTGCCCCCTCTCTAGCTCCACCCCCACCCTTTCTACTCTGCAAACACTCTAGCCCACCCACCCTACCCCAGCCTCTCTACCCAAAACCCACCTACCAACCCTATTCCCAATATCTCTACTCTTACCCACCAACCTACCCACACCCTCTATACCTACTCCCACCCACCCTACCCCCTCTTTATCTACTCCCACTCACCCTACTGCCACCCTCTCTATCTCCTCCCACCCACCCTTCTGCCACCCTCTCTACCTCACCCTACCCTCAAGCATCCAACACACCCCCACCCTCTCTACCCCCCAGCCACCATACCCTCTCAATCCCCACCCTGCCCCATCAACCCCCACCCTCTCTACCCCCTCCCACCCATCCCACCTTCTATACCCCCACCCTCCCCACCTTCTATACCCCCACCCACCCTGCTTTCTCTATCCCCACCCATCCATCCCGCCTTCTAAACCCCCACCCACCCTGCCCCAACCTTTCTACCCCCAAACCTCCACCCATCCTCTCTGCCCCTCACGAACCTCCACCCACTCTTCCCCATCCTCTCTAGCCCCCACCCTGCCCCCATACACACCCACCTTACCCCTCTCTATCTACCCTCCCACTCACCCTACCCTCTCTACTCCTCACACCCACTCTACCCCACCCACCCTACCCTCTCTACCCCGACCCACTATCCCCAGCCTCTCTACCCCCTCCCACCCATTATACCCCCACCCTCTCTACCCAAAACCCACCCACCGTACCACCACTCTCACTACTCCCACCCAGCCACCCTACCCCCACACTCTGTACCTCCACCTACCAATCATTCCTCCGGCCTCTCTGCCTAAACCCAAACACCCTACCCCACCCCACCCACCCTACCCTCTCTCATCCTTCCTCTCTCACTTTTGCTTTTTAACTTAACTGCTCATTCTCACCCTTTCTCCCTCATATTGCCTCTTGCTCATCATCCATGACGCCCTCTATCAATGGCATCTTGCCTTGCTCTATGCCCCTTCTCATTCACTTCCACACCTGCATCCTCCTTTGAAACTTTGCACTCTCCTTCTTGCACCCTGGTGCCTATAACTGCAAAATGCAAAGAACATCAATAAACGCCAAAACTGTTGCACATCTTCCCCAAACCTCTGCCCCTGGAAATGAACCACCTGACTTTCAGGAAACAGCTCAAGACTGGGCTTTTCTGCCAAACACTTTGAAAGGAATGAAAGATAATAGCAACTGTATACAAACTGTGCACCAGAAACTTGGGCTACTGTGCAACGAGCAGAGATGGCTTTCGGCAGAGGCATCCCGGGCGGCAGCCGGGGGCACCACGTTAGCCCCTTGCCAAGCCAACTCGGGCCGTCTTTGGAGGGCTCCCCCAATCTGGCTTTGTGAAGGCGCCCTATCAAGTAATTCCGTCCCTTTCTTATGGTCTCTATACGATGCTTCCAAGAAAATCCCAATGGTGGCGAACTATAGAAGCGACCTTCTGGAAACAATTATTGCAATTGCCCAAAAGCACTCCACTCCCATTAATCAGACATGAACTAGGTATCACATCGCTAGAATCTCAAATTAAATGGAAGATGTGCGCTTTATTAAGAAAAGCTACCTTGGGCCTGACCTCTGGCGGCTTGCTGACCATTCTAGCTCAACACCTGTTAGCACAAGATCATGTTTTTTCCAAAACGTGGTGCAATATTGTTTTGAACTCCCTTGCAGATGCAAGCATCACATTTGAACTATTGTTAATAAACCCAGTTCGAGCGAAACAAAAGCTGTTTGAACATGAATGGATTCAAAATCACACCTTGTGCCTCCAGTATAAAGATTTTGATACTCGTGTCTTTGGCATAAAAGCCTTAAATATAACAGAACCCTATTTATTAAAGTGCCCGAGCCCATATATACGCCAACAATTCCTAAGGTTTCGTTTTAACCTCTGGCCCACAACACAAATTATGGCCAGACGTAAGCTTATTCCAAAATGTGCAGATTTCTGACGTTTTTGTTTAGATAAATCTCAAATCGAAACCTTGGAACATTGTATTCTATTCTGTCCAATGCTGGCATCTCAAAGATCGAAATATTTAAAAAAATGCAACTTGACAAAGTTCATGTTTATGTCTACAAGCGACATTTGGTCAAATAGAAATAATTTCCCGAATCTGACCATCCGTGTGGCAATCATTTGCTTTCTCGATTCGATTTTCCCGAAACCAAATGATTTACATTTTGGAGAATATGTAGTTTAATCATTTATTTCTGATTTCTGTATTTCTGTATTTAACTTTTGCATTGCTTTGCTTTTAATTGAAATGTTGCTAAATTGTATTGAAAAATGGTTAAATGTTTTGTATTATTTGGCTATATATTTGAAAGGATGATTTTATTATCCATATCAAATAAAAAAAATTTAAAAAAAAGAAGGCGCCCTATTAAAATGAAAAGCAACCCGCTCTCATGGTAGCGCTGGGTGCTCCAGCATGAGAGCGGGGCACTTTCCATTTTAATAAAGCGCTACTGCTGCTACACCAGCATGGGGCAGCCTTGCTGCTCCCTACTGTAGTGGCAGTGGCGACAGCGCAACCCCAAATTTGCCACTCCTCCCCCCCCACCACTACCTTGACCGGCGAGGGGGTGACAAATTTAGTTTCGCCCTGTGCGTTGCCAGGACTAAGGCCGGCCCTGGTGACGAGCAATTGCAAAACTCTTTGCACAACCATCTGTGGGAAACCAATTGGATTGATGGATTCTCTGCTACGCACCTGAAGCTTAGTGCATCCTTACACAACCCACATTCCTGCATATGACCAACCAGGTCTAATTCAAGACTCAGACCCTATCCAGGGGAGGAAATGGACCGGGCAGAACCAGGGCTGTGTACTGCTACACAGCAAGCCCAAATGCACTCCAAGGGGATAATAATCGCTATATATAAATTACTGTTTATCATAATTATTTACACCGTTTTGACGAATATTTAAGTATAAGCGTATGTTAATTTCTTCTTCACTTAACTCAAATAGTTGTTAGCAATACGCCATTAGAAATCAAGCTTAACACATCAATATCAAATGTATAGAAAAACCAGAACCTAGATTATAGAGCTAACTCTTGGATTTTAATCTTTCAAGTCCAAAAAGTTATTAGAAGTGAGGAGATCAAATTTACACAGTGTCCTCTATTCACACATAGAGCATGTTTTTGACCATATTACATATAGCACACAAAATCTTTAGAACACAAAAAATGCCTTGCAACAACAGGCATTGTGCAAATCATTTACGGGTCTCAATTAATCTGTCACTTCATAACACAATAATCAAAGATCCAATCAACATAGACTTCCAGATAAAGTCCCTTTTGGGTATCAAAAGATAACCGACGCGTTTCGGTTCATAGAACCATCTTCAGGGTATGGACTTCACTGTTCATATTCACAATAATATTCATAACATGGACCCTGTTGGGTAAAAGAGAAAGAAGGCTATTCAGTGAAAACTCTCGGTTTTAAATTCCGAATCCACTAGAGGTGTAATGTAAGTGAGATCCACTAACCTTGCTGATAAATAAAAGGGGGGGTCCGGTAAGCAACCTAAAAATAGTGCAGGGGGAAAAGAAAGGGAACGTCAGGCCTTGGGACTAAGAAACTACCACAGTCTCAAAAGAAAGTGCAATCAAAGATGTCAATCGCCAATCTACTTACCGAGTCTTCAGGCCGAAGTCCCAAAGGACTGGACAGAGGTGGAGTGCGGTCAATTGAATTTCTAAAATGGACATAAATGACCCATATGTAATTAGCAGCCTCCAAATGAATGAAGACAATCTAACTGAGGGAACCGGCAAAGTCTATAAAGTGCGGGGAAATGAGAAAAAGCGTGGAAATGAGGAAAAGCATGCTCGGTACTTCCAAAGACTGGAAAGTGCTGAAAACATGGTCTGAATTGTCATGGAAATCAAATAGCTAACTCGGGCAGATTTACAGCAGAGGGGATGAAAGCTCCTAGATTGAATCCGTACCTGCATGAACAATAGAAGATGAACTAAAAGATCGAAAAAATCCCAATGTAAACACAGCATCCTTCTCCCTATGGTCTATCACTAACCCCGGGGTAGACGTCAATAAGGCGAGTGCGCACACAAACTCGGATCGAGCCGTGTATATATCACTTACTTGGGAACGCGAGAGCTTCGGAACAGTCTAGCCGCAGCGGAACGCGCGGTTCGACTGATCTGTGGCATTATGCGTCGCCCCTGCAACCCTGCGCATGCGCGCGGTTCGCCAGGGCGGCGTCCATCTTGGTGTGGGCACAGAGTGGTGCTAGGTTGCCAAGACAACACGGCACATGCGTCATGAGAAGCCCTAATTAGCGAAAGTCCTACTGCAAGATCAGGGAATTCATGAGCGCACATGGGGGCACAACCGCAGCTCAGAAGAGACCGCGGGGTGCCCCCATGGCGCAATGGATAAGTACGGACAGCCAGAGGGCCATCACTAAAAATAAAAATAAATACTGACTAAAGGAGAAGGGGAAAACCCTGCTTACTGAAAATAACGGGTAGGAGCTTAAAAAGAGTTCCGGAGGCGGGGAACCTCCGGACACTCTACTGCAATTGGGAGTCTGTATGGAACGACACCCATGGGGGCACGTCAGCGGTTCGAAGAATCCGCGGGGTGCCACCATGACATGTCACAAGGCAAACTGACTACCTGAAGACTGGTCAGGGGGGCAACATACTCCGACTAGAGTGAAAAATAGATGGGCTTGTGCTTCACCACATGGGATGAAGTGTCAATTTCATCTAGTTGTGTAAATATAAGAGCCACATTCACTGACATCTTCGTGTGAAATACAGAAATGGATTCTACAAGCATCTGTTGAACCAAATCAAGGTACAGAAACAATTTGTATGGCATGAATTCCACAGGTATAAACACACATAGGTACAAGCAACAAGAATTCATACTGGTTGTGTAACACAAGTGGATAATTGTAGATAGTCACATATAACACCTACCAATAAAATGCATGTACATTCAAGTAAGAACAAAGTTTCTTAAAATGGAGGTCTGACCTATCAGTATTAAACAAAAAACATGAGGTCAAACTCGGTGTTCATGCCTCGAGGGCTAAGAGAGTCCAAAAGTTCAATCCATAGGATTTCTCGTTGCAACAGTTTCCGCTGAACATCCCCACCACTGCTCCCCATTGTAACTTGCTCCAAAATAACACATTTTAGTTGTGCAATGGTATGACGTGCTTCTTCAAAGTGTAAAGATACGGGGGATCTTTGGCTCTTGGTGCGGATATTGGATTTATGCTCTGCCCATCTTGTTTTCACTTTCCTGGTGGTCATGCCCACATAATACAGACCACAGGGGCATTTTAACACATAAATTACATTTTGGGTGTCACATGTGCAGGAGTGTCTAAGTAGGATCGGTTTACCAGAGTGAGGGTGTGATATACTGTTGTCTTTTATGATATTGCCACAGTGCTGGCAGTTGTAGCAGGGGATAGTTCCCTTGAACGAACTCTGTGTGCAAGCAGGTGGTACTTCTGCTTTGACCAAACTCTTGCGCAATGACCTACTATTCCTGTATGCGAAAGTAGGTAGTTCTTGAAATAGTTGCTGTAATTGAGGGTCCATTCCTAGCATTGCCCAATTCTTTTTGATTATCCTCCTAATCTTCATGCTCTGCATAGAATAAGTGGTAACATAGACTAACGGTTCTCCTGATTTAGGGGGTTTAGGAGTCAGCAGTGTCTCTCTATCCATGCCCTTAACTTTCTCCACCACTTCAGTGATCTTGGGCTGATTATAGCCTCTTGACCTAAATTTAGTTTCAAGTAATGATGATTGGCGTTCATACTCGGCATTCTCCGAGATAATCCTTCTGTAGCGCAGGAATTGGCTTAACGGCATACTGTCAACAGTTCTCTTAGCGAGGAAGCTCGTAGCAAGCAACAGGCTGTTTCTGTTGGTCTTTTTCGTGTAGATCCTGGTCTCTAGAGAAGTGTTACCAACATATATCTCAACGTCCAAAAAATGGATGGCGATGTTACTTGTCTCAGTCGTGAATTTAATCTGAGGGTGCATTAAATTCATCATTTCATAGAAGTTGTGTAATTCGTCTTCTGGACCTGTCCAAATTCCAAAGATGTCGTCGATGTACCTGACCTATAGTGAGAGATGTCTCATCCATCTTGGTGATGTAAGGATGTGTTCATATTCTAGGTAGTACATGTAAGCGTTCGCGTAGCATGGTGCCATAGCCGCACCCATGCTCGTGCCTGATGTTTGAAGAAAAAAATCGATCTTGGAATTTAAAGAAATTGTTCATGAGCACCAATTTCAATAGAGTTAATACAAAGAGTCTGTCGCCTTGGCATTTGTCCGATTGCAGTAACAGCCATTCGATTGATTCTAGGCCCGCTTCATGTACAATGTTTGTGTAAAGCGATGTAACGTCCATCGTAAACATCAAGTCTCTCCCTTTGACAAATTGCACACTTTTCAATTTATGTAGGAAATGCATAGTATCTTTGACGTACGTCGTGGTTTCCTGTAGTAGAGGTTGCAGGATTTTATCCAGGTACTGAGCCAATGGTTCTAGGAGACTGTCCGTTGCCACTATAATTGGGCGTCCCGGAGGTTTAATTAGTCTCTTATGTATTTTGGGTAGTATATACATGACAGGCATAATGGGATGTTTGTTTTCAAGGAAGAGTTGTGTTTTCTCTAAGATGACATAATTTTCTTCCGCCTCATCCAGTACTCCCTTGATGAGGGATCGTACTGCTTCGGTAGGATTCAGGGGTACTTCCATGTATGTCTCTGCGTCATTCAGTTGGCGTTCAATTTCGTCAATGTAATCCCGTTTATTCATGAGTACCAAGGCTCCCCCCTTGTCTGCTGGTTTAAAGATGACATCCTGATTATCCAAAAGATTTTTGAGTGTCTGGCGTTCCCTCATCGTGAAGTTACCTTGTGTGTTAGTTTTGAACTGTATTCTCTTGAGGTCCTGTAGTACTGTCTTCTCAAAAGTAGATAGAATATGATTCTTTATCGGTGGATTAAAGGTACTTTTGGGACTTAATTCCAAAAATCTGTGTGGTTCTTTGGAGGTGGAGTCCTCCTCCAATGAATCAAAGAAGACCCTCAATTTCAGCTTTCTCATAAGTTTAAAGAAATCTATTTTTCCACGGAGCAGAGTGCTGTTGTAATTAGGGACAATAGATAGACCTTTTTTCAAGACTTGTAATTCCATTTTCAATAGTTGGTAAAATGAGATATTGACAATCAATGTTTCTTCGTTGTCTTTTTCCTCTGTGGGTTTTTTCTTTTTTCCTCTTCGGATTGGCCTTTTTCTAAAAAAGGCATAGGGGTAACTGCTGGATCCTCTACTACAGGTTCTGGTGTTGTCTCTCCACTCTGGCCTGAGGTGACTTTGCGTTCTGTACTTGAAACGTCAGATGAGGTATTCTCTGTTGGCGGTTGGCCTGGTTTACGTGGATTACTGAAATTGGGTTTGTTCTGAAAATGGCCGTACTATGCCTGCCAGCTGTACTCAATATCAAGCTTATAATCCTGAGTGTTGCGTCTGAAATTTCTGATCTTCTTAACCTCGAGCTCCTGTTTATAGTTTGCCAATTTCTGATTCGTCTCTGCCAGGATCTGCTTTAGTTGATCCATGGTGTAGCCCTTACTCAGTGAAGCTTTGAGTCCTTCTATATTTTCATTCAAATTTCTCAGTGAGTGTGCTAGTTCCTCAATAGTAAGGAGTATAAGGTCGAGAGAGTACTTATTTAGAATTTGGTGCCAGCGTTTGACAAAGGCCGGGCTCTCCTTACAGAGTGTCGGCTCTAAGTTGACCCGCAAGCCCCTTGGTATTCTCTTGGTGGTGTAATATTGAGCCAGAGTAGATGCGTGGAGTTTAAGATTGATCTCCCTTCGTATCTTCTATTCAAGTTGCTGTATTAGAGCTTCAGGTTTGTCAGTTGTTGTAATTTCGGCTCCTGCCGATTTAATCAGCCCTAGTATTTTCAGCGCTTCTTCTTCGCTAAAAGCAAGGGTTTCAGCTCTATTGTCGGTGGTCTGATCTATTCTAGAGAAGGACATATTAGAGCCCTAGGGTGATAGTAATATAATTTCATTTAGTAATTTGCACTGTCAATGGGTGCGTACAACCCCTCGGTTGTGGCCAAAGAATAGGGACATAAAGTGATCGGTGTAAGTGGTCGTTTACTGTTTACCCTCTCTACCCCCACCTGCCCCCTCTCTAGCTCCACCCCCACCAGTACAGCTCCGGCAAAAACTGTCCCGCCGGAGTGCCATTCCATAGAGCCACAAGGCCCACACCCCTCCAAGTTGAGGAAGCTCTCTGCCACTCACTGCCATGAGTCTCCTGAATACTGTGTGTGAGACACCGCATTCAGGAAACTGCCACGAGCATATCGCTGCTCAGCTGCATACATAGAGAGACACAGAGGCCGTGATTCATTGAATTTTTTGTGGGGGAAATCGGGAGATTGCATGTAATTCTGAGTGCAAAACCCCCTTCATCGATTTGTGAAATCGACTTTCCGGGGGGGGGAAACGTACACTGCTGGGCCTTCGCGCAGGTCCTGCACGCAGTCGAGAGCATTGTGCGAGATTCCACGCAGAGGGTGGGTTGGATCTACGCAGAGCTCAAAGTAGGGGGCGGAACATTGCAAAATGAGAAGAACAGGGGAAAATGTGTGTGTTTCGAGGGACGGCTCACGCCACGCAATCACACCCCCACAACAAAGCGTATTCATAGATCTGATTGTGCAACCTCATGTCAGAGAAAATGACCATGCAAAGCTCTGGATCGATCCACCCCCCAAAGGCAGGTATACAGCCATTTGATCATAGGAATCACTGTGCAAAGGTAAGATCGGATGTTGGATTATTTGGGGTGCGTGCACACAGTTGGGGTTCCAATCAAAGTTTGGGATTTGTATTCGCAGTGTAGCGAGGTGCAGGCATGGTTTAAGGGGGTTTGCACACATATTGACCCGGAAATTACTAGTTTTATGATATGTGGTACACATGCTGTGGGGGTGCTGGGAATCGCTATGGGGACTCTAAGCAGTGTTGCCGTGGTGCTGCCACAGATGTGTGGGTTTGCATGCAGTTTGGGCTGGGTATATTGATGCGTGATTGAGGAGTGTGCAAAGGTCTGTATGCGCGGGTTGAATTGCTATGGGTAGTGGTATGCCGTGGGCGTTAATCGCGCTTTTTGCGCATAGGGTTACTTTGCATGAATTATTCCATGAATACACGGAGCATGCAGTAATTCATATGCGCGCACAGTTGTTTTCGGTGTGCTGGCTTTATGGGTAAAATGCACCTTTTTCCATGAATCGGGACCCGTGTTTCTATGTGTGCAGTTCAGCTGCGATATGCAATGACTTCACAGACTGCATCTGAAAGTCGTCCTTTTCTCACAGCAAAAGCTCAAAAATGAAACCGTTCAAAGTTGTATATGTGGCTAATGATTTGCACACATTTTACTGTCAGGGTGACTATTTTGGCAGAGGAAATCAGCACCATACCGAATGTGCATTGCATGCTCAAAGGAATGAACGTTAAAATTACTAGCACAGACATGTTTAATTAATTGGTGGTCATTCTTATGTTCCCAAAAGGCACTTTGTTTTTATGCAAAGCAACCAGAATCCTATAATCAGGGCACACACATCATTCGAAACTTAGCTCCACTCCCCAGTCCTGGCCGCACCACTGATGACAACTGGCCCCTCCCATTCTGTCTATTTTTGCACTCCAGAATCCAGGGCCTGCCCATACGGCTAACCTGCCCGTTCTGTACCAACCACAAACAGATATTCAATAGCAGCACACCTTTAACCAGTGCTTCTGACCTGCATTGATCAAATCCACAGGTTTCTGCATTTGCATTCCTGCTATTCGGCTAACACACCCTACTTTCCTTTCTTAAAGAGACATGCGCAGCGAGGCCAACATTATTGGCAGAAGGGCGCTACATAAGACCACTTTACATTACATTTTATTCATCTGATGAACCCAGGTTTATGCACCTTTTAAAAAAACTGCTGGGGGAATAAAGGTCTGGTCTTGCTGGGGATGGGAGCCGACTTAGAGGAACTAACCACCAAAGCCGAATGGAAAGTCTATATGATAACGCTGTTGGCAGGGTCACTCCCTGTTAGCGGTGTTCCGCTACCGCTACCCGTGAGCCCCCCACCCTCCGTCGCACAGAGACACGGAGACAGAGATGATACTCGTGTGGGCTCCACGGTGGTTCTGACGCCACCGGGGGTGTCCAGTCAACTCGTCGAAAAAAAACTGGTCGACTGCAATTTGGTCGACGCAATTTGGTCGAAAACCAAATGGTCGAATTTTTTTTTTATTTATATATTTATTTTTCGAGTTTTCGTTTAGTTAAAAAAGGGGTTTTTAGAGAAAAAAAGGGGGTTGGGGGGGACCCCCCCCAAAAAAAAAAAAAAAGGGTTAAAATAAAAAAAAAAATTTCGACCATTTGGTTTTCGACCAAATTGGTTCGACCATTTGTCTGGTCGACCAATTTTTTTCAACGAAATGTCTGGCAACCGCCACCGGGAACGCCCCGTTTATTTATACGAGGCACGCAACGGAGTAAACGTCACCCCGTCGCGTGCGCGCCCCTACAAGGCCAATGCCACACTCCTCCTTTTCCATAACAACAAACTTGAAAAAGAGAGGAACTAACTATCACACATTTCACAGCACACAATAACACCCTCATAGTCCCCCCCCCATTTATTGACAGCCCCCTGGATCTCCCAATGGTGTTTTCAAACAGCATAGACATGTCCATCAATGAGCCTTCTTGCTCAGTCGTTCACATAGTCCGTGAGACGGGCAGGTTTCCCACGCCCTGTTCGCAGGGGGTACCTCCTGCCACCGTCTCTGGCCGGTGTGCCATCGCTTGCTCCTCCACGAGCAGGAGAGTCCATGGCGGGGGCTTGACCCCCACCTTCGTCCGGTGCCTCTTCACACTCTCGGCCGTCTGTGCTTTCCATTCTCGGCTCACCCAGCCTCTTGAAGAAACGAGCATTTCGGGTCACCGAGGACGTCCCGTCAGAGGCGGTCACCATAAATCCCTTCACCGCCACGACATCCAGGGGAGCAGGTTCATACGTGAGGGACAGTTTGCCCTGTGGGTGGCGGTTCCTCACTAACACCTCATCCCCCAGGGCAATATTTGGGGGTCTCAGACCTCTTCGGATGTTTTCCATCTGTGTCCTTGCCCGTCTGTCCTCCTCCACTTGCTCATTGTTAATGACAGCCGGTTTACGACTCCCCACCTCAGGTATGACGTCTCTGGGACATCGTTGGAATAAAGCCTCCGCAGGTGCCACACCAGTTGAAGAATGGGGTGTGGTCCGGTATCCCTGCAGAAATACATACAGCGCCCTCTGTAAACACTCGCCTTTCCCTTGAGCGATCCTGAATTCTTTGTTAAGCGTGCGCATCATGCGTTCTGCCTCCCCATTGGCCCGAGGCCAGAGCGGGGTGACCCTTCTGTGTTGAATGCCATAGTCCTTGATGAGATCAGCGAAACTCTCACCTTGAAATGGAGCCCCATTGTCGGAGCACAAAACGGAGGGTAGGCCATGAGTAGCAAAAATCTTCTCCAGTGCTATCACCACCTTATCAAACGCCACCGACTCTATGAACTCGACCTCGGGACATCGAGACCATTCGTCCACCACCACCAGGAAATGAGTGCCCCTCGAGGTGGACCCAGAGTCTGCATGCACCACTTCCCATGGTCTTGTCCCTCTTGGCATTGTTTCGATGGATGGTTCGCGCTGAGCCGGTGACGCAGCCTGGCACCACACGCACGATGCCACAAACTCCTCCACTCTCCGCTCCAGCTCCGGGAACCACACCTTTTGGCGGAGATGAGCCTTTGTCTTGGGAGCTCCTTGATGACCCTGGTGCGCCAGGGCGATGACCTGTGGGATTTTGGTCTGGGGCACCACAATCGTTTCCCCTCTCAGCAAGAGCCCCGACTTCGAGAATGTTAGTTCTTCATGCACTCATCATAGTTGCTCCAGAGCCACTCTGCCCTCACTCGTTCTCCGGCCCAGAGCTTCCAGCACCGTCTTCCAGGCACCTTGTTCCATGGCCGCCTTCAGTATGGCGAAACACTCGTCTTTCGACGCCAGCTCCAGGTCCCCCACCTGCATGGAGTTCGGGGTGGGCGTTTCTACGACCAGGCGGACGTACTCGTTGGCCTCTTCTGCTGACGTGGATTCGTGAGGGCCCCCTCTCGGATGTCTTGAGAGGTAGTCAGCAGAGTTGTTGGCCCGGGACGGTATATTAATGATACGCCATACTCGAGTAGTGCGAGCATCCAGCGCTCAATTCTCACAGGTGGTCTGGAGGAAGACCCAGCCATGATAGGCAACAGAGGTTTGTGGTCCGTGACCACGGTTACAGGTCGCCCCAGGATGTAAAGGCGAAAATGCCTGCAGCCCCACAGAACAGCCAACGCCTCCCTCTCGATTTGAGAGTATCGTTGTTCGGTGTCGGAGAGCGCCTTGCTTGCATAGGCAATGGGGCGGACCTCCTGGTCACTCCCCACTTGCGTGAGCACCGCCCCCAGGCCATAGGGGCTAGCATCCACGACAATCTCCGTCTGTAGGCTCGGATCGAAAAACGCCATGGTGTTCTCCGCCGCCAAAGCGCTCTTAATGTCGTCAAATGCCGCTTGCTCAAGGGTCCCCACTGCCATACAGTGTCCTTCTTTGTTAAAGATCTCAGCGGCTCTGAGCGGGACGACAGGTTTCGAGGAAGCAGCCACAATAAGTGATCATGCCTAAGAAGCTCCTTACTTCAGCGACATTCTCTGGCGGTCGAGCCTCTTTTATGTCCCTCACTTTCCGGGGATCAGGCGACACCCCATCTGCCTTGAAAACAAATCCGAAAAACTCAATTGTGGTCTTGAGAAATTCGCACTTATCCTTGTGTAGGGTGAGCCCCAACGAACAAAGGCGCTCGAAGGTCTTGGCCAGACGTGCCAGGTGTTCCGTCTCTGACTTGGCGTACACCAGGATGTCATCGCTGATGTTAATGACTCCGTCTAAGTCCGCCAATGCCCCTCTGATAATGTTCTGGAACACCTCTGCAGCCGAAGATACCCCAAAACTCAGTCTCTTGTACCTGTACAAACCCAGATGAGTGGTGAAAGTTGTTATGTAACGGGACTCGGGGTGGAGGACCACCTGATGATACCCCGCCCTTAGGTCCAGTTTAGAGAAGAACTTCGTCCCCTGTAGTTCCGCTATAATGTCATCGATGGTGGGAGTTAAGTGCCGCTCTCTATTGCCTTCTTGGGGAGTCGCATGTTGCCGCAGATCCTCACTGCGTCGGGCTGTTTGGCTTGCGTGCGATGACAATGGGCGAGACCCCTGGAGTGGGGCCTTCAACCTTCTCAATGATGCCCACACCTATGAGGTTGTCCAGTTCTCGATCCACCAGATCCCTAAAATGAAACGGTATTCGCTGATGCTTCAGCACCACTGGCTGGATCGACTCATCAATGTGAAGCCATACATGCTCACCCACCAACTGTCCAATGCCTTCAAACAGGGAGGTGTGCTTGGCGAGGAGCCCTTGTATATCGTCCAGGTACACCGAATAGGCGAATGTCACAATGCCAAGGGCCTCTGCAGCCGCACAGCACAGCAGCGTGTTGTGATGTAAAATCTGGCACGGATGGACGACTCGCCGTACTGCACTTCTGCCACGAACACACCATCCAGGGGAATGGGCTGGTCGCCTCCAAAGGTGAAAATGCGTGCCCTCGGTGGAGCTAGGGTTGGCGGAGCCTGCATCGCGTTGTAATGCAGTCTGGCCATCACATTTACTGATGCCCCCGTGTCTACTAGCATTGGTATCGAGTCCCCATTGACCAACACATTGCACCTGGGCTGTCTCTTGGAGTGGGTTCTCAGCATGCCCACACTGGATACAAAGAAAACATTTTCCTCGTCTTCTTCTTCCTCCTCACCCTCCTGAGGTGCGCCTTCATCACCCTGGTCCACCTGGGCAACGTTGGATGCCCTCTGGGTGCGGAAGAAACCAGCCCAGACAGGCCCCCGGGAAACTACCTTTGGAGCGGTCGTCCTGCACATCCTGGCGAAATGGTCCGCACCCCCGCACCGGCCGCACTTCGCTCCCGTAGCTGGGCACTCCGCTGGGTGCGGGAGATCGTACCCACATTTTAGGCATGAGGAGTGTGTCGCTTGTGGTCGTGGACCTTGTGTATTCATGGGGCGTCTAGATCCACACCCCCTGCTGACTGCGCACACCTCCTCCATCTTGCCGGGGCGCACACCTGCTTCCATTCGAGTAGATCATAACTCGGACACTTCATGGCACCGTCCAAGTTCCAGGATGCGGGGAAGGGTGATGCCAGGCTCTCGCAGTATCTGGCGCCGCAACTTGCCAGAGGCACATCCCTGTATGAGCTGATTACGAATCATAGCATCAGGGTCGTTCCACGCACATGGTGCCGCCAATCTGCGCAGCCGCCCATAGAAAACATCAAGAGTCTCATTGTCTTTCTGTCGAGCGGCCCCCATAAGGAAGCGTTCATAATCTGCATTCGCCATCGGCAGAAAATGGTTGTGGAGCGCATCCTTCGCTGCCGCAAACGACCCATCCGCTGGCTGCAGGGACAGAAATATCTCATGTACCGCCGGGCCTTCAGAATACAGGAGAGTAGCTAACTTACTGTCGTCACTAGTCTCCATCGTGGCCCTGAAGTACATCTCCAGTCTGTCCATCCACATTTTCCACCTCTGTCCCAGAATTGATGGTGTGCCCGAGACATCAAACTCAGGCATCGGATGTAGGGAGCCAGGTGGTTTGAGCAGAGGTCTTGACAGCAGGATGGGCGGAGGCTGAATTGCGGGAGCAGCCTGTTGTTGTGCCGCAGCCGCAGCAGGTTGGCTCATGGTGGCAAACGCACAGGCACCCCAACGAACTCCGAGTGAAGGGGCCGCAACTCGCCACCAGACACAGCTAAACACCTTCTTCAGTAGATGGTCACTCGACACGATCCATAAGCCGCCCACAAGTGGCAATCAGGCAGAAATGGAGAGTCCAGAAACTTCAGGAGGGTAGGCCTCAATCGGCATCCAGCAGGCCTCCCTGGGAGTCTCACCCACCGACTCGGTGAGAAACAGTGAAACCGTCAATAAATCGCTCTGAAAACGACACGTTACTGTTCCAGTGGCTGTCCACCACTGGATTGTCCAGATATTGGGCCTGGATGGCTCATGGGAACTTCGTTCTGAAACCGTGGACATCCGAGGCCTATCCCGAGGCCTATTCAACAAAATGGCCGCCAGCCACGTGTGTCTCTCCCCTCTCCGCGGTCAGATTTCGCCTGATGCGCTCACCGTAGATGATCTGCGCAACGAACGAACTTCGCCGCCTGTCCCGGGGTGTGATCCGGTCTTCGTCGCCACTGTTAGCGGTGTTCCGCTACCGCTACCCGTTAGCCCCCCACCCTCCGTTGCACAGAGACACGGAGACAGAGATGATACTCGTGTGGGCTCCACGGTGGTTCTGACGCCACCGGGAACGCCCCGTTTATTTATACGAGGCACGCGACGGAGTAAACGTCACCCCGTCGCGTGCGCGCCCCTACAGGGCCAACGCCACACTCCCCTTGGTGCAGAAGTGGAAATTGAAAGACCGCCCCCCTAGGAGCCCGAATGGGTGGGTAAGGTGTGGAATTTCACAGCACTTGAATGGGTCACATACTCGCTACAAGGTGACCACCAGGGGCTTCTCGCAGACTGGTCAAGGGTGATGGGTCACCTCCAACAGGGGGCGAGAATGGCTTGGTGCCCGAAGAGAATGAGACTACTGAACCTAATTTAGAGGACCAAGTTGACTTCGTAGGAGCCGTGCGGTATGGAGCTGCACAGGCGAAGGGTGGACTTGGTTATGTCTACAGGAGCGAAAAGGGACAGGAAGCCGAGCGCCGCCGAACCTGGGGGAGGGAGGAAATGTTGTTACTTAAGTTTTTTAAAAAAATCAAAAAACCCTGCGTTCTTCAAGCAAGCGACAAAAGGCGGGGGGGGGGCGGGCAATTGAATCATGTCACATTTTTGGAACGTTCTTTGGCCGCATTTCTTCACAATGCGACGATCAAACGGTATTTTCGAAAATAATAAAATCAAAGTATTGGTATTGTACCTAGCGAAACAAAAAAAACTCTTCCATTTGGACCCACCTCACTCCCCCCCCTCCCTCCCACACCCCGTCAATGTGTCACAAAAGTGTATGCGAATGCGATCTCATGAAGTACCCTTCTAGCCCCCCACCGAGAGCCCGCCTGAGCAAATATAGGATGAAAATCATACGGACATCAGTGGGCTCCGTTTATTGTCAGGTGCGGATTGCAAACATTAACAGAACTGTCGCTGAGTTGCAAGTACGGGTCAGTCAGTGTAAATGATCATAGTCCCAACGTATAATTCCGTGGTAAACAAACAATGTATTGGAATCATGGGCAGGGAGCCTGGCAGCCAAAACGGGCTGCTGGGTGGAGGGGGGGGAGGGGCGGGGGCATTGCTGTAAATATTCACAGCAGCTGAAGCTCGCGGCCCAGAAGCCGAGGGTGGGGTGGCAGAGGAGAGGGTAGCCATGTGTGAGAAGCGGCTGATTGTTTCTGGTTGCCCGAGAGCAGAAGTGATGATAAGGGCCTGGATAAAATGCCCATTGCTTAGTCACGGGGGGCGAGGGAGGGTGGAGGCTCCCGCAGCTGTATGCTAATCGCGCCCAATCTCCTGCCTCCCCCATTAAACAGAGAAAGAGGCAGGAGAGCACACATCGCTGAGCAAACACAAAGCCATCGGCGCTGGACAAATACAATAACGCATGTGCACACAAACAGCGGTCCCAGAGAAAGGACACGGGGAGAGGGACAGTCCACCGGCAGAAAGTGAGTCTGCGTGCGGCTTCACGGCAGAGATCTCGTCTTCATCTACCGCTATCGCAAGTGAGGTGCAAAGAAAGAACTTACAGGAATAATGACGTCTTGGGCGAGCTCACATTGAGACCCCTATGTCCGTAGCGAGTCTTCCCGCGACATGTCCTTCTGTACATGAGGAGCCGAGTGACGCAGCAGAACGATGTACATATGATATGCCGTTTCAATTGTTCGAGGCCTGCGCAGAGCGGCAGGCTGAACAGGTTGACGTAGCAAGACCAAAACAACTTTAACTCCAACTGTACACTACCTCTGTTCATCTACGGGCCACTGTCTTTCTCATGTTCTCTTCCACATCTGCTTTAATCTCTTTCCCTTTCTCTATTTCGTTCTCTCCCTTTTTCAATAAAAGCCTCCTTTTTTTTTAACGGCCCTCCTTCGCTGAAGGCTACAAAATGGCTGCTAAGCCCAAGGAAGTCCTATTTGTATTGCTGCCTTCTGTCCATCTTTTCACTTCTGGGGGGCCTGTTCGCCTTGTCTCCTCTCATGTCATTATGGGACTAACGCTGAGTATTCCGAGGTGACTAGGCTTGGACCTCAGACTTCGCTCTGGGCAGCAGGTCAGTTTTCCTATGTGGAGGCAAGGTCATGTTTCGGTAGTGCCTGCTCCGGCGAGGCCCACCACCAGGCTAGCATGATGGAGGATCTGCTGGTATCCGCGCCAACCAGGCCAAGTGGGAGGGGCAGCATTGGAGGGTGCCAACCTTAGTGGTGGCATGCACTGCTAGGAGCAAGTTAGCCATGGCAGTGGGGCACAATGGCAGGGGGCGGGGGAGGAGCTAACTATCTGGCGCCATTAACCAAGGGGTGCCAATCATTAGACAATAGGGGTGGAGGGGCTTCAGGCCGCGTACGCGGCTGTGGTGGGTGGGATTTAGGGGCAGGTAGCGCAGGAAGTTGTCGGGGGCATTCCTGTCCGCTTGGGACAGATATACACTCCCTCTCCCAGCCTACAGACAGCAAACTGTGGGAATTGAAGACCGGGACATCACACATTGATTCTTTGGGCGGTGTTCTCTCATCTGGCACATCCCACAGGTAGTGAAGGAGCGCATCGGAGAAAGTCGTTTATCAACATCTTTTGCCTCCTCGAGCATGAAACAAAAGGGTATAACACATTACACAGTAACGAAAGGTTAGAGCCAGTGAAACCCTGCAAAAGGGCCCATCCAGTAGAGAATATCAATAATTGGCTGGAAGCATTCAAAAGAATGGGCCAGAGAATTTCCCCAAAAATTCATGGATCTGGGTCCGGCATTATACAGTTACTGTAACTGAATCCTGAATGAATACAACAGATGTGGCGGTACAGGGTGGTTGCTAAGAGACCAATTGCGTATGGAACAGAACCCGCCGTTGAAGGGGGAACACTGATTCACCAAGGAATGGCTAGAACCATGGGGCAATACTTCTGACACTCTTAGCAAGGCAAGCGCCACCCCTTCCCTCAAGGTTCCCAACAGTGGGACTACCCCCCTTGCCCATATCGTGCCATCATTTGCTACAATGGTGGTACCGTTTCCTTGGGGGCCAGGGGAGAGGGGCAGTGGTTCACATGAAAGATTTGATGTTGGAGTCCCGGAATCCCTTTGATCAATCAGCCCAATCTACTCAGGATTAACAACATTGCAGCCACCAGTCAGTCTCTTCAAACGGCAGGTCGAGTAAACGCCCCCCCCTCATCCACATGGCCTGCCACAGCAACCATGTACTCCACCCTACGGGACGCTCCAATTCGTTTTGCAGGAGATATTCCGATCAGTCATGCACCTGGGGCTTTTTGTGCCGCTTTAGGAACGCTTGCACAATGGCTAATCCCTCACACTAATGTGAGATGGGGGTTTAGATTATATTAAAGACAAGGAGGACATTATTAAGCATTACAATCTTTACTCTGAAACCACAGCAGCAAAGAATTTTTTTTTACAAACAAAAAAGTTGTAAAGAACAGAACTAAATAGAGTTCAATGTCAATGTAAGGGAGCTCCCCAATCCATCATGGAGGACAGGTCATGCCCTGCAGGAGACCAATGAGCAGGGACCCTTCCTCATATAAATCCATTACTCTAATCCCAACTCCTCTTTCTGTAGCTGTCTTGAACCAGACGTCCACTGCACAGATCAGATGATAAACAATTAAGGCAAATCCATCGAAGCTCTCGTACCACGCACTCCATAACTGGTAACTGTGAGCCACACTCCTGATCAGAACCTCAACTCGTAGCTGTAAGAACAACAAGCAAGAAGGGTGGGTGGATGGGAAGAACAACAAACCAAAGAATGTTCTCTCTTGAAACACCTGTGTACTTGCGTGTCATAACTATCATATCAAGGGTGGGTGGGTGATATAATAATCGCCTCCTTGTCTTTAATAGAATCTAAACCCCCATATCACGTTAGTGTGGGGGATTAGCCATTCTATGACAAGACAGGAGGCTCATATTATGCAAGTTCGAAGCCCTTGCATCCCATTAGTACAACATGATCAATACAATAGAGACCATATAATAAAATAATATAATAAAATAATAGGAAAGAAAATGTTTTAAATACTTTCATTAAATCAATCAGCTGACCGCAAGAGAATTGCCCAAGACTAGGCTGCCCGAATAACTGTCTTATAAGGCATAGCCAAATCCACTGCAAGAAAAAACAACAGGAAGATGTACCAACTCCCCCGTTCCTTACAGGTCATCAAAACCAACTGGTTAAAAGAGGGGGAAAACATTGAACAAAGTTTTCCTATACTAATAGGTTAGGAAAAAAAACCATCGGAACAATAAACGCCTCTGTTGTCCAATCAAACATTTAAAACACTTACATTCATACCATCTTTGGGAACCTAGATAGCAAACCAAAGAAAATAAGCACCTAGCTCTCCTGGAGATAAAGAAAAGTACCCCACAGGGGTGAAAGTTTTGTAGGTTCCATCCCTTGCGTTAAAGGAAGATATCGCATTAGAAACAGGGCATGTCACATAACTACACTGGGGAACCAAGTGGGAAAGACACATCTTCATAAAAGGTAAAATGGGAGTAAAAGGTCATTTTATTAATCTGTAATAGGACGACCCATCCTGAGCGGAGCTGAAAAGCAATAGACTTAACACACAATTGTCTTCAGACAATATATATAGTGTATACTAAAGAAGGATGTCTTCTGGAGGCAGAAGCATAATGGAAGAAAGGGGCCCCACCTGAAAAGCTAAACCTGTCAAACTGCCAACACGGAGACCTTCAGACCTCCCGAGATCTTGAAGAAGGACTCTGCTACCATGACAAAAGGCAAATATTTACAAACCTGACCCTTAAGAGGCCAAACTTGGCAAGGAGAAAAAATGTATCTTACATCCAATCGTTACCATTGTAGTGATATCTAAACCCCCTTGTAGATATGCCCGGTGCTTGAACCTTGTTCACTTCTCCCTGGTTGATAAATCCCCTAGAGGATCAAAAACTAACTGAAGGAGGACCCCTAAATTCCAAAGTCTTAGCAAGACTCTAAACTGCAAAGAACTGTTCACTAAACAGTTAAACTGAAGTTGCACACCAGAAGAGGTCTAACCTCTATTTCAGCCAATTTGAAGAACCTTGAAGCTCACAGCACCCTGAGCTGGCACCTTATTGCAAAAACAAACTCTTGTGAGAACCCAAAGGTCCACCTGCCATGCAGGTGACTAGGAGAATCAAGTCATTAACTAAATATATATCCCAGCCCTCTGGGAATCGCACTGACTGACACCTTCTGATAGTTAATGTAGAGACACTGGAACGCATTGTGATAGAGGGTCGTAATAACTTGGATGGGAGATTAGTATCACTCCCAGACCCCTCTATCCCGCCAAGGGATAGTGAGCCTTCCCAAAGGCGGAGAACCATCCCCCACTTATCCAAGGAAAAAACCTTGCAACCCAGAAGAAGGCTACCCTGAGGACCACATTAAAGCCCCGCTTTACACCCTTAAAATAAATACACTCTTCCACTTCTAACCAACCCCCTGACCATGGACGGGCTCCGCTTAACTTATTGAAACACCAGGAATTAACGCAAAGGAAAGTAACTGACGGGAGGGAAATGCTCAGTGCGAGTCTGCACTGGTCACAAGCCAGAACTCCTGTAAAAAGGAAAACAGAAACCATCGGGAGTTACTCTAAGAGGTGTATATCATGATGCAATCTCCCCCAAGGATGGCGGGAAGGGGAATGAGGGGGAAAAGGACTCTGGGATTATTATCAATGCCCCGTAAATGAAAGGTTGTGAAAGAAATCTGGGACCACTGTCCCCTCAAACCCTGAGGTCTGAGTCTTTGTATTCGTGTGAGGCTGACTGGCCACTAAGGGAATCAGGGAAGGAAAAATTAAGCACATTGTGCCTAGCAAAATAGCACTTATATAGTACTACGACCCTCAGGTATACGAGAGGTGCTCATCACTACTTCAAACGGTGTGTGGTGTGAGGTGTTCACTTATCTATCTCAGCAGGAAAAAAGACTGATTTAGAACTTTCCAAATTAGGAACCTGTATCAGTAGGGTCAGCACAGATGTGAAAACCAGCACTCTATTCGCTGCACTGTAGAAAAAATATATATGTATATATATATATTCAGTGAAAAAACTTTGTCAAAGGGAAGTTATGGTTCCAAGTAAAACCGAAAAACCCTTGAAATTCGCCAGTTATGGTAAGCTAAGCAAGCATAACTCGCGCCACCACCATGCACTGCTAAGACTAACACCCAGGACATCAAAGATGACATCACAAATGTCACTGATGACATCACTGATGACATCACATGTGTATGTACTTTTCATGAAATATGTGTACAAGGGATTCTTATTATAATGTTGCAAAACAAGTGTCAAGGATCATTGCAATAAATATCATACCCTAATTAGTGCATCGAACGATGCATTGATATAAATAGCATTCTATTATGGGGTTCTATCTAGTATACTAAGCTACTCATACAGAAACATAACATTGTGTGCAGTGTACAAGATGAAGGTATAATATTCGTAATGTTAATATGTTGAATAATGAAATGATGATTGTTTTCTTAATAGATTTTTGTGTACTGTGAAATATGTAATAAGTAGCTAATAAAACACATGTATTACATAATTGCATCACTATAGACAAAACACAAAGACACAAGAACACATACCAATATGGGTATATACAGGGAAAGTGAAGTTAGCAAAAAAGCACAAGTGGTAGCAGAAACAATTCATAATTTAACTGATTATTTTCATGCAAAGAAATGATTGCTCTGTTTCAAAGCTGCTATTTACCCTAGGTATATGTATCACTTGATGTGATTGGACCCTAAAGAAAGTAGTGTGAGTACAATGTATACAAATATGACCATATACAGGGAAAGTACAGCCATAAAACAAAACAACAGAACTATCAGAAAGTGCTCATAAGTCTATTGATTATCTTTATGCACCAAAAGGATTGCTGTCTTTAAAGCTTGTGTCTTCCCGTATGTAAATGTTTCATATGATGCGACTGGACTCTAAGGGAATTACTGTAAGAACCTACTTGAAGGATACGTCTACAAATAAAATAAAATGTTTAGTTTCTGACTGTTACTGAAGAAAACCATGTGGCCTAGATATGTCAGCAAAAGAAAAAAGAGTGAGCCAGACATGTGATGTCATCAATGACATTTGTGATGTCATCTTTGATGTCCTGAGTGTTAGTCTTAGCAGTACACGGTGGTGGCGCGAGTTATGGTTGCTTAGCTTACCATAACTGGCGAATTTCAAGGGTTTTTCGGTTTTACTTGGAACCATAACGTCCCTTTGACAAAGTTTTTTCACTGAATTTCATAGGTTTTTAGTAGCGCAACTTAACCATTTTTTTTTTAAATATATTTTATTAGTTTCATAACATAGGAAAACAAGCATATCAAAAAAAAAATAATAAAGACCCCAACTCTCCTCCACCCATCCCTTCCCTTCCCCTTCCAAGACCACGGTTAGTTCTTTGTTCATCATGAGTCCATGCCCGGGCCTGGGTCGCCTTCCCCGATTGTCTCACCCTCCTGCGACTCTGGATGGAGCAGGGGTACTGTTAAGGCCACCCAACGGTGTAGCTCCTCGCTAGAATCAAGTCTCTGCACTTGGATCGCCGTCTCCCATGCCGCGGTTTTGGCTGTGATCCACTTCGCAAGATCACCCCACCATAGGGGCATAAGCCAGCCTCTGGGGCTTTTCCACCCCATGGCTATGCGCCTTTGGCCGTTATATATATATATATATAAGGTCTCTAAGCTTATTTAGGGGTTTATTCTTCCTGCTGCGCCTATACCCGCCCAGGATACATGCCGAGGGTTCGTCCACTTCAATGTCAATGTCTGCACCAGCCACTCTTTCCTTCACTTGTGTCCAGAACTCTCTAATCACTGGGCATCCCCAGAACATGTGGGTCATACCAACCTTGGGCTCACTGCATTTGGGACATGATTGGGTGCCTGCGCCGGTAAACCTGGATATAACTTCCGGGGTGAGGTACGCTCTGTTCATAATATACAGTTGGATGAGCTGTAAGCGGGCGTTTCGGGAGATTTTTTTGTGGTAGTGGGTTATATCACCCCAGGCTTTGTCTTCAAAAACAAGGTTTAATTCGGTCTGCCATTTGTCTCGGCATTTGAGATCATCTTTGGTGGAGCCCCATAGTAGGGCCTCGTAGATACGTGAAGTTCCGTGACCCCCCTCAGCAGCGTTCAATATTGTTTCGATGCATTCGTTTTCATCAGTCTGGTCGATAGTGACAGGCCATCTGCTATTCAAGGCCTGTATGACCGCTCTGTGCAACAGAAATTGCCCGGCCAGGAGGCCCGTGGCATCGAAGAGATCTGGGAAGGCCAAAACCACCTGTTCTTGGATCAGGTCCCCCAGTGTGGCCACCCCGAAGTGCTCCCATTGTGTACCAGTCTCAAGTTGCCCCCAGGAATGATTGGACATGAGTGCTGCAATGGGGATCTGTGGGGAGTACGGATCCTCGGACCCGACTAGCTTGCAGGCCCTTTTCCAGAGTAGGATCCCCAACTTAACGAGGTAAGGGCAATGTTCGAGGGCACTCTTTCTGGTCCACAGCAAATCCCTAAGTGACAGCTGGGGGAGGGCCAGCTGGAGGAGGCGAGTGTCTGTTGTGCTTTGATCGGCCATCCACCGCACAATTTGTCGTAACTGGTTAGCAAGGAAGTAGAGTTTGAAATTGGGGATCTTCAGCCCACCCCTCTCGTATGGTCTCTGGAGAGTCTCCAATGCCACCCTGTGCCTGCCTCCCTGCCAGAGGAAGCCCCTACAGAGTTTGTTGAGGTCTTTAAAGAACGTGGGGGGATGTAGAAGGGAATGTTAGTGAAGTTATATAATAGGCGGGGTAGGGCGACCATCTTAAGGAGGCCCGCCCTCCCGGCCACCGAAAGCGGGAGCCGCCCCCAAAACTCCATGGATTTTAAGAGAGAGTCTTTGGCCCTTACGGTGTTAAGAATATGTTCCGTGGCGGGGTTTCGATGTATAGTTATCCCCAAATATTTGAACGATGGCGCCTGCCATTCGAGGTCTAGGGGAGGGAGAGAACCATAATCTTCACTGTGTAGTGCAGCTAGCGGGAAGAGGCAAGATTTACTCTTATTAATCTGGATCCCGGTGTGCTTGTAAAAGCTGTCCAGGGTTTCAAGAATGTAGGGTAGGAGGTGTTCAGGGTCCTGTAAGTACAAGAGGGTGTCATCGGCATACATAGAGACGAGGTGAGTCGTTCCATTTATTTTAATGCCCCCATCTCCATATTCCTGTCTCAGGTAGGCTGCTATAGGCTCAGCGGCAATGATGTACAACATGGGGGACAGAGGGCAACCCTGACGGGTGCCTCTGTGTAGGGACCATTTAGCGGAAAAGGTTCTATTGGTTCGTACCCTTGCAGTGGGGTGGCGTAAACCAGCCGAGTCCATTTCAGAAACATGGGGCCTATTCCCATCTTTGCCATGGTAGCATATAGCCATTTCCACCTCACGGAATCGAAAGCTTTGGTGGCGTCCAGTGACGCCACTGCAAGTTTCTGTGATCTTCCCTCAGTACTATAAATGACGTGATGTAACCTACGCAAGTTCTCAGTGATGGATCGTCCGGGGACATATCCGGTTTGGTCTTGGTGAATCAACAGTGGGATCACTCTGCGTAGTCTGTTAGCGAGCAGTGCTGTGAGGATCTTGCAGTCTACGTCTAGCATAGAGAGGGGCCTGTATGGGCCACAATCTGCCCCGTCCTTCCCTGGTTTGAGTAGGGGTATTATCAAAGGCCTCGCTCAGGGAATCCGGGAGCCTCATTATAGACCTGAGCTAATATAGGGCGAGTGTTTCCTCATAGGTTTTATAGAACTCCCCGGGGAGGCCATCCGAGCCTGGGGTTTTCCCAGCTGGTAGGGATCTAATTACCACCTTGACCTCGTCGGGAGTGATGGGCTCGTCAAGGGTCTCAGCCATATGCGAGTCTAGTTTAGGCAAGTTGATGACGTCGAGGGCGTCTTCGATCCCTGTGTCAGAAGGGGGGGGGATCTCGGAGTACAGGTTGCGATAGTAGTTAGTGAAAACCGAATTAATTTCCTGTTGGGTATGCACGGCAGTGCCGTCTGGTGTGAGTATGTGGCAAATGGGTGGCCTGGGGGTTTCCCTTTTATAGAGCCAAGCTAAGAGTTTCCCGGGTTTGTCCTTGAAGGGTACAGGAGCATATAACGCAACCTAGCTGCCTTCAATCTGGCCTTCGTGTGTATAAACTGGGCTCTGTTCATTTGAACCTGGAAGGTATAATCAGGGTAGATAGCGATTGTGGCAGAGAACCGTTTGATTTGGCCACCTGCTCGGGAAAAAGCCAGGATTACCTCTCGGTCCATGTAGTTAAGAACTTTTGCTATCACCGGCCTGGGTGGGGCGCCCGGTGGAGGTTTCCTAGCGAGGGACCTGTGGGCTCTTTCAATGGTGAAGCCTTGGGAGAGTTTACCAGCTCCCACCTCCTGTAGCAGGAGGTTCTCTACATAGTTAGTAGGGTCGGAGCCCTCAGAACCCTCCGGCAGCCCGAGGAGACGAATATTATTACGACGGGCTCTTCCCTCCGCTTCCTCTGCCCTATCCTCCAAGTTCTTGACCCTTTGTTGGAGCTCGTCGACGTCTCGGAGGAGGTGCGTTTTGGATTCAGTGTTTTCTTTGACTTGTGTTTCGAGCACCTCAGTCCTGCCGACTAAGGAGCGGACATCCTGGCGCAGGAGGCCCAGGTCCATGGCAACGGCATCAATTTTATGTTCCATTGTTGTTTGGAGTAGTCTGATGGCTTCGAGGAGCTGGGTGTTACTGGGTTCGGGTGTCATCGTTGCCGTGGGGTCTGATTGGACGTCTGTGGTCACTCTATTCAAGCTCTCAAGGTTCGGAAATTCGCTGGCTGCGTAAGTGTCCATGGTGGTCTGTCGCTGCTTGGGCCTGCCGTTTTTACCAGCCATCTTGTGAGCACACAGTCCCCTCACGCCGAGGGCGCCGGGGGCGCAGGTGGTAGGCCGCTAGTCACAGTCATGGAGGGGTGCTTCTCACTGTTGCCGCAGGGCCCACAAGGCAGTACTGCTTGGGGGAGGTGAAGGTGTGAGGCTGCTCGGGTGGCCCGGGGGGACCCAGGGGTCGCTGTAGAGGGGGGAGAGGCTTCGGCCCAGTAAGGCGGGAGACAGCACCCGTTTCAGATGTCAAGGAAGGGGTAATACGCAGGCTGCTCGAAGGTGGTTATGCTCTGATCCCTCGCCGTATTACAATTGTTTGGCACCCCCTTTTCGTGGTGAGTGAGCAGTGGGGCCTTTAGGAGGTGATTTCTGGGCACCAAGCTGGGGCTACGTACATCCGAGTTGGAAGGGGGCGGGGTCAGGGAGATGCGCCGTGCCCACACTCCGTCCTGTGGGTGTAGTCAATGTTGGGCGGCGGGTCAGCTACGGCCGCCCGTGGGCTCACCAGTTCTTGTGGGTGCACACTGCGCCGGGCTAGGGCCGCCCTCGGTGTCGACTGCTGGGTGCAAGGCGGTCCCAGGCGACGGGGGACTACTGGGATCTACTCATGCGACTCTCCCTGATGTAGATTCACGTTGGTGGGGGGGAGGGGGCCGAGGTCCCGGCAACTCGGGGAGGCCAGCCCCGCAGCAGGGGGACGGAGCACTATGCGACCGCGGGTCCTTTATCGCTCCGCTCCCGAAGCACGAGTCAGGGCTGGTTACCCCCCGCCCCGCTTACCTTCGCGGCACCAGCCGGCCGCTGGTCTTGTCAGGGCCCCGCTGGGCTTCGCGGGGCTCTGCCGCGCTCCACGGGCAGGATGCTGCTGGATTAAGGCCCATGGGCCGGCCCGCTCCGTCTGCGAGCACAGACGCTCCGCTCCTCTCTCTCGACCCCGGCGCAGGCTGGCTGCTCCGGCTCCTCTACGCGCTCCGGTGGGCGACGTCTTCTGCGGTGCAGGCACGCTCCCGTCCCTCGAGACTCAGGACGTTAGTTGTCCCCAGCTGTCTGAGAGGCAGATCAAACGATTACGGATGGGATCCGGCGGCGAATGGTGCAGGTTGCAACGTTTAAAAGTTAGCAAAATTACATGAAAACAGCTTATGATGGCACATCGGCGCAGAGCTCACAGGAGACAGGTCCACTCTACATGGCAGTTAGCCACGCCCCGTAGCGCAACTTAAGCATAACGTCCCTTTAACAAAGTTTTTTCACTGAATTTCATAGGTTTTTAGTAGTGCAACTTAACCATAACGTCCCTTTAACAAAGTTTTTTCATTGAATTTCATAGGTTTTTATTAGTGCAACTTAACCATAACGTCCCTGTAACATTTTTTTTTACTAAATTTTAAAGGTTTTTATTAGTGCAACGTCACCATAACATCCTTTTCAATAGATGAAGATCACTAACATCTTATGTCTTCAAAGTGGGAACGCCGGGTGGTAAAAAAAAAACAAAAAGACAAGATGGCCACCATGGAAAGGGAAGGCGGGTGTATAAAGAACACAACAGGGCATGAGCGGGGGGTGGGGGGAAGCAGGGGAGACACATGGGCATGAGCGGGGGGTGAGAGGGAACAGGGTACAAACGGGGCATGAGCAGGGGGTGGGGGGAAAAGGAAGGAAACATGGGGCATGAGCGGTGGTGGGGGGAACACGAGAGAGACACGGGGCATGAGCAGCGGGTGGGGAGGAAAATGAGGGAGACACGGGGTATGAGCGGGGGGTGGGGAGGAGCACGAGGGAGACACGGGGCATGAGCGGGGGGGTACAGGGCACACACGGGACATGAGCGGGGTTGGGGGGGAAAGGAGAGAGACAAGGGGAATGAGCGGGGGGTGGGGGGAACACAAGGGAGACACGGGGCATGAGCGGGGGGGTGGGGGGTAACACGAGGGAAACACGGGGCATGAGCGGGGGGTGGGGGTCAACAGGAGACAGACACGGGGCATGAGCAGGGGGTGGGGCCAACAGGAGAGAGACACGGGGCATGAGCGGGGGGTGGGGAGAACAGAAGACAGACACGGGGCATGAGCGGGTGGTGGGGAGAACAGGAGACAGACACGGGGCATGAGCAGGGGATGGGGGAACAGGAGACAGATACGGGGCATGAGCGGGGGTGGGGGGAACAGGAGACAGATACGGGGCATGAGCGGGGGTGGGGGGAACAACAGAGACAGACACGGGGCATGAGCGGGGGGTGGGGGGAACAGAAGACAGATAGGGGGCATGAGCGGGGGAGTGGGGGGCAACAGGAGAGAGACACGGGGCATGAGCAGGGGGGTACAGGAGACAGACACGGGGCATGAGCGGGGGGTGGGGGGAACAGGAGACAGACACGGAGCATGAGCGGGGGGTGGGGAGAACAGGAGACAGACACGGGGCATGAGCGGGGGGTGGGGGGCAACAGGAGACAGACACGGGGCATGAGCGGGAGGTGGGGGGCAACAGGAGAGACACGGGGCATGAGCGGGGGGTGGGGGGGAACAACAGACACGGGGCATGAGCGGGGGGTGGGGGGCAACAAGAGAGACACAGGGCATGAGCGGGTGGGGGGAACAGGAGACAGACACGGGGCATGAGCGGGTGGGGGGAACAGGAGACAGACACGGGGCATGAGCAGGGGGTGGGGGGGGCAACAGGAGATAGAAACGGGGCATGAGCGGGGGGTGGGGGGAACAGGACACAGACACGGGGCATGAGCGGGGGGTGGGGAGAACAGGAGACAGACACGCGGCATGAGCGGGGGGAACAGAAGACAGACACGGGGCATGAGCGGGGGTGGGGGGAAGGGGAGAGAGACACATGGGGCATGAGCGGGGGTGGGGGGAGGGAGAGAGACACACGGGGCATGAGCGGGGGGTGGGGGGAGGGAGAGAGACACACTGGGCATGAGCGGGGGTGGGGGAGAGGGAGAGAGACACATGGGGCATGAGCGGGGGTGGAGAGGAGGGAGAGAGACACACGGGGCATGAGCGGGGGGTGGGGGAAGGGGAGAGAGACACACGGGGCATGAGCAGGGGTGGGCGGGAGGGGGAGAGACACACGGGGCATGAGCGGGGGTGGGCGGGAGGGGGAAAGACACGGGGCAAGAGCGGGGGTGGGCGGGAGGGGGAAAGAGACACGAGGCACAAGAGCGGGGGTGGGCGGGAGGGGGAAGAGACACGAGGCAAGAGCGGGGATGGGCGGGAGGGGGAAGAGACACGGGGCAAGAGCGGGGGTGGGCGGGAGGGGGAAAGAGACCCGGGGCAAGAGCGGGGGTGGGCGGGAGGGGGAAAGAGACACGGGGCAAGAGCAGGGGTGGGCGGGATGGGGAAAGAGACACGGGGCAAGAGTGGGGGAGGGGGAGAGGGAGACAGACACACGGGGCAAGAGCGGGGGTGGGGGGAGGGAGAGAGACACACGAGGCATGAGCGGCCGGTGGGGTGATGGGGAGAGAGACACGGGGCATGAGCGGGGGTGGAGGGGAGGGAGAGAGACACACGGGGCATGAGCGGGGGGAGGGAGAGAGACACACGGGGCATGAGCGGGGGTGGGGGGGAGGGAGAGAGACACACGGGGCATGAGCGGGGGGTGGGCGGGAGGGGGAGAGACACACGGGGCAAGAGCGGGGGTGGGGAGAACAGGAGACAGACACGGGTCATGAGCGGGGTGTGGGGGAAGGGAGAGAGACACACGGGGCATGAGCGGGGGGCGTGGGGGAAGGGAGAGAGACACACGGGGCATGAGCGGGGTGTGGGGGGGAGAGAGACACACGGGGCATGAGCGGGGTGGGGGGAAGGGGAGAGAGACACACGGGGCATGAGCGGGGGTGGAGGGGAGGGAGAGAGACACACGGGGCATGAGCGGGGGTGGGGGGGAGGAAGAGAGACACACGGGGCATGAGCAGGGGAGGGAGAGAGACACACGGGGCATGAGCGGGGGTGGGGGGAGGGAGAGAGACACACGGGGCATGAGCGGGGGGTGGGGGGAAGGGGAGAGAAACACACGGGGCATGAGCGGGGGGTGGGGGAAGGGAGAGAGACACACGGGGCATGAGCGGGGTGGGGGAAGGGGAGAGAGACACACGGGGCATGTGCGGGGGGTGGGGGGAGGGAGAGAGAGACACGACGTTCGTGTGCAGGCGGCAGATCCCGCTCCTCGGCCCTCCGCTGGCCACCGTGTGCCGATGGTGTGAGCGGGGGGCTGGAGGAACAGGGGAGACATGGAGCATGAGTGGGGGTGGGGGGGGACAAGAAGGACACACGGGGCATGAGCGGGGGTGGGAGGAACAGGAGACAGACACAAGATTTACTGTGCAGGCGGAGGAACAAAGCCAGACGCACTGCACGCTTTGACCGCATCCAATGAGAGAGCACGTCAGATGTCCACGGACATCACGCAAGCTGCTTGCCCAATCACCGTCCTGTCCGCGGAGCGAACAGGGAAGTGTGTCCGCGAAGCGAACACAGATATCACTAATTTTTTTCACTTACATTTTTGTCATTTTATTAAAAACTACTGGACGGATTTACACCAAATAAAGCAAAGCACACTTTCGGGACCAAGCCGCCGCTCCTGCCGCAAATTTGGTGTAAATCCGTCCAGCAGTTAGGGCTGTAGGTGTGAGCAAAGTTTTTTCCCATTATGTCTATGGCAAAAAAAAAAGTTTTGGGACCCCCTATAACTTTGCCCCCCCTGGACGAATCCTCACCAAACTTTGCAAAACAATTCAGAGTGACCCAAATACCTTTTTTGCAAAGTTTGGTGAGGATTCGTCCAGGGAGAGCGAAGTTATAAGCCGCCCAAAAAGTGCTCTTCCTATGGAAACAGCAACTTAACCATAACTGCCGTGGCCATGTAATATTTATATATATATATATATATATATTTATATATATATATATATATAATGAAAGAGGTTAAACAACGCTCTGGAGGGTACAGAAGCCTGCTTGTACTCTTCGAGCAGAGGAGAAATTGTAACAACTGTTAGATGGTTAGCTGAACAACAGGCCAAGCTTTGGGAGGAAAACCATGGGGCATGCGTAAGAAAGTTGTCATTTGGCAACTCGTCCATCTGATACCATCAAGTGTTTCAAAACACTCCATCCAAGTAGAACATGGTTGCTCAACTTGCCATGCAACAAAACTGAACAGTTACCCTCGATCTGACCTTGTCTCCACCACTAGTCCAATGGTATAATGAATGTCAAAATGGGACAAATAGTAAGGGAAAACACGTCCCCACTAAAGAGAGCCTCAAGCCCTGCAGACCTCAATAGAGGCATAACACATCATCGTTTTCTTCCTCATGTTGAAAGAAAAATACTGCAGCTTAATCAGCACAGGTATTGGGTGGAGCAATTGATATCGGGGAAAGCAAAACCTAAGGAAAGTACTGAGTTGTCCTGAAACTAACTAATTGTAAAGCGCGACAGAATTTTAACTAAAAGACGAAGGTTAACACCAGAGTGATGGCTAGAGAGGAAGGTATAACCCCCCACATGGGCTGTTTACAACCACCTCCACACACTCTTTTCTTTAAAGTACTTAAGAAATAAATAAATAATATATAAAATAATATAAAAATACCCAAGGAAGAGGGGTTACGCCCTCACAGGGTCCGAACCCCGGCCCTTATAGAAGCTGATACCTACTGAGCTATCCGGGGTACTGACAATTCTGAAAACGCAAATGTGTTCCAGGCACCACTTAAATATATATTGTTTAGCAAAGAGTACACTGAGCAAGTGCACCTCTACTGCTCACCCTAGCAGGGTGTGTAACCAGCAGTATACGAGGGGTTCACCTCACAGAAGAAACACAGGGAAAACCTGCCATTGAGCCGATTATGGCCCACATACCGAGAAGGTAATCATCAAGGCCATATGTAGTACACAAACAAAATTGTCAACTTTAAGCGAAGAATACACTGAGCAAGTGTATCTCAAACTGCTCACCCGAGCAGGGTGGTAACCAGCAGAACACGAGGGGCTAACCTCGCATTAGAACCCAGTCAGAGCTTGGAACCGAGCAGGCTATGGCACACTTACAGAAAATATATAATGGCATCTGCCATATGCAGCACCTAAACAAAGCTGCCAACTTTAAGGGAGGAATACACTGAGCAAGTGCCTCTCAAACTGCTCATCCGAGCAGGGTGTGGTAACCAGCAGTACACGAGGGGTAACCCCGCATTGTTAGAACGCAGGTAGAGCCTGAAACCAAGCAGCTTATGGCACCTAAGATGAACAATTTAAAACAAAATAATTTTTTTTTAATCCTTATATATATATATATATATATTAAAAATGGTATATATATATATATAAAAGTATTAAAGAAATTAATTTTGTTTTAAATTGTTCAGCTTAGGTGCCATAAGCTGCTTGGTTTCAGGCTCTCCCTGCGTTCTAACGTGGGGTTACCCCTCGTGTACTGCTGGTTACCACACCCTGCTATGGTGAGCAGTTTGAGAGGCACTTGCTCAGTGTATTCCTCCCTTAAAGTTTACTCTGTGATTTTGGTCCAAAACGGTTTGAAAAAGCGTGTTGCACAGTATATTATTATATGTGCATTTGAAGTGGCCGTTCCATAACGCCAGTTCTCCTGCAGCATTACGAGCCTTTATTGGCCCGTTTTTATGTAAAGAATTACCCATCAACAACTTTCTCTCCAGTATATGTCTGAAACATCTTTTTAATTATAAAAGTATGGCATCACAAGCAGATAGAGAAAATGCACGCTGCGAATAGGCACAGACTTTATTTTGCGAAACCCAGCATTTCAAGACACCATCCAAAATCTCCACAGAGAAAAGCACTGTGGAAAAAAACGAAATCAGTTTATTAAAAGAACTGGAAAAAATGCAAAAAAAAGAAATAAGCAAATGGTGGGAGGAACATTCACTTCAAAATTATGTGGATGTTGGAAGAATTCCACGAGGGCAGAGAATTCTAACCTCGCCTTCGTTTGAGGAGCAAGATCCGGAAATGCTGAGAGAGTGGGGTGACTCTACTAACCAGTGCTCAGGACAATTTCTGAATATTTTGATTAAGTATGCGCGCATAGACAGACAAAAGACATTGACAAAAATAGAGGAAATCAATGATCAAATCTCTTCCCTTCCCCTTAGCGTAGATGGAAATAAATTAAGAACAAGCATGGAAGGTAATTTGAAAACCTATGAAGAAGATATAAAACTGCACAAACAAAGGACATTTCTTCGTGTCAAGGAAGATTATGAACTGGGCAGAGTATATACATTTGCACGGCGATTTGATTACTTAAGGAAAAACATGCCAAGTCAAAAAGCAAAAAATAAAGAGACAACCCCAAGCGATATAGCTACTACATCAGATTCGGAAGCCTCAACGAGCACCAATGAAAACCCGCCAAAAAAGACCCATTTTCTAGACGAGATGAGAATGTTGGGGCTGGATGGCCGAAAAAATACCACCAAAAAGAACATAGGAAAGGTCCGTGGCAAACAACAGGGACCAGGAGGAAGAAGAAAACAAGGAGGGGACAGAGGAATAAGCAACTCAGAGTCAGATCAGAATTCAAGAACACGCTCTGGGACCAAAAAGAAGCAACAAATTTGAAAAAAATTGATAACAGCATCATCAACCTTTCAGATCATGTCCTTAATCCAGAACAAACCAAAGTACTGCAATATGGTTTAATTTGTGCCCTACTGCTGGGTATGACTATATGGAAACAGGAATTGACTTTTATAAATATATGCGAAAGATCCGATTGAAAAAATTCTTTATTTTGAATCCACCAAAAGAAAAACAAAACACTGGCTTATCGGGTCGAACTAAGGTAGCAATAGAAGATCTAGACACTCTAATAGACTTAGCTGAACTGGAATTAATTGGGGAACAAGCTGAAGGGTCAGTCGCTGTCACTCCTGAAATGTTAAACATAGACACCGATTGGCCTATAAAAAGCAAACTGAAGGCGAAATCTAGGTTCAACCCAACGTTCCAACCAGGAGGGAAAATTGAAGCCTTTCAGGATCTTGTCATACACGACCTAACGAAAGCCAGATTTCAGAATTAAAAAATGAAATCGAATTTTTCAATAGAAGAAAGGAAGACTCTTAAAAATCTGCAAGAGTTAAATGATGTTGTTATAAAAGCATCTGATAAAGGCAGCAATATAGTCATCCAAAACAGAAAGGACTACATAAAAGAAGCAGAAAGGCAATTGTCTGATGTTCCTTGTTATGAAAAGTTGAATGAGAATCCGATGGAGGCAGTAAAGAAGAAAGTGGAAGACTTCTTGAAAAAATGGACAGATCTTGACATCATGAATGACGACGATCACAAATACCTGTGTATAAGTTCCCCACCATACCGACAATCTACTTTTTACCGAAAGTCCATAAACATCCATCTCGTCCCCCAGGTAGACCCAATGTTACCCTGAATGGAGCCTCGCTTGAAAACATGTCGAAATATGTGGACCAAACGCTGCTACCTTTAGTCTTCACTTTACCATCCTATTTACGGGACACAAAAGATTTTTTGAGTAGGATTGAAGGAGTAGCCTGGGAAAAAGATTTTATGTTTGCAACACTAGATGTGGTATCTCTTTATACCTCCATTGAACACCAGGATGGGAAGAGAGCATGCAAACATTTTTTAGACAGTAGATCTTTAAACTACCGTACACACGGCGAAATGATTATGGAAATGATTGATCTATGCCTATGTAACAACATTTTTCTATTCGATAATGTTTATTATAACCAGTTGAGAGGCACCGCGATGGGCACGAGCTTTGCTCCGTCATACGCAAACTTAACAATGGGTTGGTGGGAGAAGTTTACAGTATGGACAGAGGCTAATAGCCAGTACACCAATCAAGTAGTTCTTTGGCTACGGTTCATAGACAATCTATTTATTCTCTGGAATGGCAAAGAAAAGGAGTGGCTCGACTTTGTAGAAATTCTGAATACCAACAACCTAAATTTAAAATTCACAGAGACACACAGCCGTGAGTCACTAATTTTCCTTGATGTATTGGTAAAAACAAACCAGAAAGAAATCAGCACAGAGCTTCATCGGAAACCCACTATTTCTGACATGCCTCTGTTTGCTAGCAGCAACCATCCAACTGCATTAAAATGGAGCATACCGTATGGAGAATTTGTTAGAATTCGGCGTAATTGTAGTGAACTTGAGTGCTTTGATAGAGAGTGCAAAATCACTGCCAACAATTTTGCTAATCAGAGATACCCAAAAGCAATTATTGAAAGAGCTTACTCCAAAGCACGCAATCTAGATCGAACTGCCCTATTACTAACTAATCAAACATCTGAAGAAGCAACAAAAACAGATGAAATAAGGCTTATTCTCACGTACGGTACTAAAGCTTAGACAATAAGAAATATACTGCGCAAACATTGGCATGTTTTAAAATCCGATGAGGCTCTACAACCATACCTTGCTGAAGGAGCAAATATAACCTTCAGAAAATCAACCTCCATCAAAGATCTTCTTGTGAGTAGTTTTTTGCCCCCCAAAATAGAAAAGCTTGGCATCTCTTCATGGATAGGGAGCAAGAATACAGGTTTCCATAAATGCACCAAGTGTAAAGCGTGCCAACATGCTTCAAACAAGAACAATTTTGTGCATCCTGTATTGGGCAATATTGTAGAAGTAAAATCAATGATCACATGTAACACAGAGTTTGTTGTATATGTACTGTCTTGTTCATGTGACCTTTGGTATGTGGGAAGTACCATAGGCAAATTGAAATTAAGGATTCTGCAACATATGCGAGCCATAAAGAATATTGATGCCTCCTATCCAATGGCAGTTCACTTTAGAGATGTCCATCAAAGTAAACTGGATTGTTTCAAGGTTTTTGGAATACACCAAGTGAAAGATAATCCACGAGGGGGCAATCGAGAATTAGAACTCTGCCAGATGGAAACCAGGTTTATATTAGATCTAGCAACCAGAAAGCCTAAGGGACATAACTTAGATGAAGAGTTGTATACTTTCCTCGGCACATAGAGTGTTTAAATACTGTACATTTCATAGATTTGGGAAATATTTTGCTAATTGTTGAAAAATTGGAATGACATGGATGCTGGGTTCCAAGAAAGAGAGGAATAATTGAAAAAATCCTAAGAAAGTCTTTTTACTTGTTTTATTAGTTTATATGTGATTGTTTATCCGCCAAAAGTATAGAGTGTTCATGTAAATGCAAATATGATGAAATCTACTACCTTAAATATTTTCCCTTTTTCAAGCTTTGGCCATTAATGTGTGAAAGAAGCATTAATAATGTGGCAGCTATGTATTTTAAGAAACAATGCACTATACACTTTAGCTTCTATACACATTGACAACATCAAGGTTCTTATCGGTCTAACCTTATTCTCCACCTTTTTATCCAATCATGGGAGTGCACAAGAGTTGTTTGTGAGTAATATATTATGTGTGAAAGAAGCATTAATAATGTGGCAGCTATGTATTTTATGTAATAATGCACTATGCACTTTAGCTTCTATACACAATGACAACATTAAGGTTCTTATTGGTTTAACCCTATTCTCCACCTTTTTATCCAATCATGGGAGTGCATAAAAGTTGTTTGTGAGCAAATATTTTTGTAAATTTAAAAAAGGAAAATTATAATAAGGATTTTTCTTTCCCGGGAAACTACTACATATTTTTTCATGCACTATGCACTTTATATATCTTTTTAAAATTAGTAAAGTAGTTTCTCCGATATATATTCATTCCTGAAAACATATGGAATACACAAACGACTATATTATCATAAGATGCACACTAATGATGTTTTAAACTAAAGGTGTAGTGAATACAAAAGTCATTACGAAATGGCCGAACGCTTTGAACAATGGAAAACATATAATACAACTATGGTAGAAAGTGAAAACGGACAAAGAAACTCTGTAGAACCATAGAGTATTTTTACTTTTGTACCTGTATTTAATGGCTGGATGTATGCCTGTTCTTTTGTACGTGATCAAGCAACGGGAGCGTTGCGAAACACGTTGTACATGGCGAATCTGTTTTCACCGATGCCTAAATAAAACTGGATATAAGAAATACATACGTTGTTGTGTGATGGGCTGACCTGAAGGAATTCTACGAATTGGCATACGGCTGTAACTTGACGAGTGCCGTCTCACTTTGGAAGAAGTGTGATAACTTCTTTTTCTTTGAAATATATATATATATATATATATATATGTGAAAAAAAGGAGGAGAGGGGCGCACTCCAGTTCCCTGCACAGTAAACCTTCTCAGCTACAGGTGTTCTCCTCCGACCGGTTTCTGTGCCAATACACGTCATCAGGGAGGCTGTCTTAACTTGCAGCTCACAGCAAGTGCAGGTGTTAACACTTAGTGATGATTCTGCTGCAAGGACTTCTGGTAGCTGTAGTCATCAGGTTTGCAAGGAACAGACTCACACCCAATCCCATAAATAGGGAAAGGGGGGGGCCTCACTGTAGGCTACTCCCCCCCTTTCCCCATTTATGGGATTGGGTGTGAGTCTGTTCCTTGCAAACCTGATGACTACAGCTACCAGAAGTCCTTGCAGCAGAATTATCAGTAAGTGTTAACACCTGCACTTGCTGTGAGCTGCAAGTTAAGACAGCCTCCCTGATGACGTGTATTGGCACAGAAACCGGTCGGAGGAGAACACCTGTAGCTGAGAAGGTTTACTGTGCAGGGAACTAGAGTGCGCCCCTCTCCTCTTTTTTCAACACATTTGCAAGTTTTCTGAAGGGTGGAATCTTCAGAAATCTTATAGGGTGCTGCACCGGGGTAATATATGCCCAACTTTGGAGTGCCTCACTGTAGGCTACTCCCCCCCTTTCCCCATTTATGGGATTGGGTGTGAGTCTGTTCCTTGCAAACCTGATGACTACAGCTACCAGAAGTCCTTGCAGCAGAATTATCAGTAAGTGTTAACACCTGCACTTGCTGTGAGCTGCAAGTTAAGACAGCCTCCCTGATGACGTGTATTGGCACAGAAACCGGTCGGAGGAGAACACCTGTAGCTGAGAAGGTTTACTGTGCAGGGAACTAGAGTGCGCCCCTCTCCTCTTTTTTCAACACATTTGCAAGTTTTCTGAAGGGTGGAATCTTCAGAAATCTTATAGGGTGCTGCACCGGGGTAATATATGCCCAACTTTGGAGTGCCTCACTGTAGGCTACTCCCCCCCTTTCCCCATTTATGGGATTGGGTGTGAGTCTGTTCCTTGCAAACCTGATGACTACAGCTACCAGAAGTCCTTGCAGCAGAATTATCAGTAAGTGTTAACACCTGCACTTGCTGTGAGCTGCAAGTTAAGACAGCCTCCCTGATGACGTGTATTGGCACAGAAACCGGTCGGAGGAGAACACCTGTAGCTGAGAAGGTTTACTGTGCAGGGAACTAGAGTGCGCCCCTCTCCTCTTTTTTCAACACATTTGCAAGTTTTCTGAAGGGTGGAATCTTCAGAAATCTTATAGGGTGCTGCACCGGGGTAATATATGCCCAACTTTGGAGTGCCTCACTGTAGGCTACTCCCCCCCTTTCCCCATTTATGGGATTGGGTGTGAGTCTGTTCCTTGCAAACCTGATGACTACAGCTACCAGAAGTCCTTGCAGCAGAATTATCAGTAAGTGTTAACACCTGCACTTGCTGTGAGCTGCAAGTTAAGACAGCCTCCCTGATGACGTGTATTGGCACAGAAACCGGTCGGAGGAGAACACCTGTAGCTGAGAAGGTTTACTGTGCAGGGAACTAGAGTGCGCCCCTCTCCTCTTTTTTCAACACATTTGCAAGTTTTCTGAAGGGTGGAATCTTCAGAAATCTTATAGGGTGCTGCACCGGGGTAATATATGCCCAACTTTGGAGTGCCTCACTGTAGGCTACTCCCCCCCTTTCCCCATTTATGGGATTGGGTGTGAGTCTGTTCCTTGCAAACCTGATGACTACAGCTACCAGAAGTCCTTGCAGCAGAATTATCAGTAAGTGTTAACACCTGCACTTGCTGTGAGCTGCAAGTTAAGACAGCCTCCCTGATGACGTGTATTGGCACAGAAACCGGTCGGAGGAGAACACCTGTAGCTGAGAAGGTTTACTGTGCAGGGAACTAGAGTGCGCCCCTCTCCTCTTTTTTCAACACATTTGCAAGTTTTCTGAAGGGTGGAATCTTCAGAAATCTTATAGGGTGCTGCACCGGGGTAATATATGCCCAACTTTGGAGTGCCTCACTGTAGGCTACTCCCCCCCCTTTCCCCATTTATGGGATTGGGTGTGAGTCTGTTCCTTGCAAACCTGATGACTACAGCTACCAGAAGTCCTTGCAGCAGAATTATCAGTAAGTGTTAACACCTGCACTTGCTGTGAGCTGCAAGTTAAGACAGCCTCCCTGATGACGTGTATTGGCACAGAAACCGGTCGGAGGAGAACACCTGTAGCTGAGAAGGTTTACTGTGCAGGGAACTAGAGTGCGCCCCTCTCCTCTTTTTTCAACACATTTGCAAGTTTTCTGAAGGGTGGAATCTTCAGAAATCTTATAGGGTGCTGCACCGGGGTAATATATGCCCAACTTTGGAGTGCCTCACTGTAGGCTACTCCCCCCCTTTCCCCATTTATGGGATTGGGTGTGAGTCTGTTCCTTGCAAACCTGATGACTACAGCTACCAGAAGTCCTTGCAGCAGAATTATCAGTAAGTGTTAACACCTGCACTTGCTGTGAGCTGCAAGTTAAGACAGCCTCCCTGATGACGTGTATTGGCACAGAAACCGGTCGGAGGAGAACACCTGTAGCTGAGAAGGTTTACTGTGCAGGGAACTAGAGTGCGCCCCTCTCCTCTTTTTTCAACACATTTGCAAGTTTTCTGAAGGGTGGAATCTTCAGAAATCTTATAGGGTGCTGCACCGGGGTAATATATGCCCAACTTTGGAGTGCCTCACTGTAGGCTACTCCCCCCCTTTCCCCATTTATGGGATTGGGTGTGAGTCTGTTCCTTGCAAACCTGATGACTACAGCTACCAGAAGTCCTTGCAGCAGAATTATCAGTAAGTGTTAACACCTGCACTTGCTGTGAGCTGCAAGTTAAGACAGCCTCCCTGATGACGTGTATTGGCACAGAAACCGGTCGGAGGAGAACACCTGTAGCTGAGAAGGTTTACTGTGCAGGGAACTAGAGTGCGCCCCTCTCCTCTTTTTTCAACACATTTGCAAGTTTTCTGAAGGGTGGAATCTTCAGAAATCTTATAGGGTGCTGCACCGGGGTAATATATGCCCAACTTTGGAGTGCCTCACTGTAGGCTACTCCCCCACTTTCCCCATTTATGGGATTGGGTGTGAGTCTGTTCCTTGCAAACCTGATGACTACAGCTACCAGAAGTCCTTGCAGCAGAATTATCAGTAAGTGTTAACACCTGCACTTGCTGTGAGCTGCAAGTTAAGACAGCCTCCCTGATGACGTGTATTGGCACAGAAACCGGTCGGAGGAGAACACCTGTAGCTGAGAAGGTTTACTGTGCAGGGAACTAGAGTGCGCCCCTCTCCTCTTTTTTCAACACATTTGCAAGTTTTCTGAAGGGTGGAATCTTCAGAAATCTTATAGGGTGCTGCACCGGGGTAATATATGCCCAACTTTGGAGTGCCTCACTGTAGGCTACTCCCCCCCTTTCCCCATTTATGGGATTGGGTGTGAGTCTGTTCCTTGCAAACCTGATGACTACAGCTACCAGAAGTCCTTGCAGCAGAATTATCAGTAAGTGTTAACACCTGCACTTGCTGTGAGCTGCAAGTTAAGACAGCCTCCCTGATGACGTGTATTGGCACAGAAACCGGTCGGAGGAGAACACCTGTAGCTGAGAAGGTTTACTGTGCAGGGAACTAGAGTGCGCCCCTCTCCTCTTTTTTCAACATATATATATATATATACACATATATAGACATGTAAATACATATACAAAAATAAAATACATAAGTGTACCCTGGGCATGGCGGGAAGCGAACCCAGGTCCTTGAGCATGGAAACTTGCAGCTCTTGTCATTGAGCTATTCTGCCTCTGAGCTTAATCTGAGATGATTGCTACTTTAAGTATGTATAACTACATAAACATTGCACCTTACTTATTAGGAACCCACGAAAATAAATATAATGGGCAACATAAAGCAGGACAACGCTGCACTGGGAAAGGCACAGCCTAGCAGGCTATAAATTACTGTACAGCCTAGCAGGGTGAATAGAAAGCAGCCATGCAAGGCCGGTAAGCTTGCTAGAGGAACATGCGTTGATGAAGCTGAGCCAGCAACTGTACGCAAGCAGCGTAAGCCTTTATAAGGACATAAATCAATCTTTAACCTAAATCCGCACAGTTTAAATGAAAACATTTGTGGCTTGCTGTACGCGAGCAGCGTAAGCATTTTTGAGGGCCTAAATCACCCTTTGAGTGAAAAAACATTAGTGACACTGTACGCGAGCAAGGTAAGCAGTTATGAGGCCCTAAATCACCCTTTGAATGAAAACATTTGGGAAGCGCTGTACACGAGCAGCATAGCATTTATAAAGTACATAAATCACCCTTACATGAAAACATTTGTGACACCATTATGACGCGCGGAAGGCCTGAAGCAAAGCTTCTTCAGAGGCCGCGTGCGTCAACATTACAAAGAAAAGCCCTTCATGGTACGCCAGTCCCAACGGACTCGCGTGCATCAGGAAAGAAAGAAATTCCTGACCGGCATACGCTCGCGCGTCGTGTGAAGCTTTGCAAGATCATAAAACAGCAATGAAAGAAAAAAGGAAAGCGCCGCTACCCACAGGCTTTTCCAATTACATTTCCACAATAAGGAAAAGAAAATGGAATTCCATTTTCAACATTCAAACACAAAAATCATTATTGAACTAATAAATTCTGGACGGCACCCGTTCAAATGTGGCCATATAAAGTACTATGTATATTTATACACAACAAGAAACTCACGCCCGTGAAACTAAAGCAAAATCACAATAGAAGCCATGAACTCCATTTTTCACCAAATCGTACTGTAAAATATAACACAACATTGGCAACCCAATTATACAGCTGCCCCACAACCAGCATTTCTAAGGAAACACAATAAGGTGTGGCTTAGCTGTGGCATCAGCAACAAAGAAAGAGGAGTTGGGATTAGAGTAATGGACTTATATAAGGAAGGGTCCCAGCTCATTGGTCTCCTGCAGGGCATGACCTGTCCGTCCATGATGGATTGGGGAGCTCCCTTACATTGACATTGAACTCTATTTAGTTCTGTTCTTTACAACTTTTTTGTTTGTAAAAGTGTTTTCTTTGCTGCTGTGGTTTCAGAGTAAAGATTGTAATGCATAATATGAGCCTCCTGTCTTGTCATAGAATTTGCAGTGTGGATGGTCATCCTGCCAGGTTTTGTAGCAGGATCCCAGCAGTCCCTCGGCCTAACCAGACAGCCACCCAGTCTTGATCCAGCCAGGACATGGCTAGCCACTACCCTATGGTATTTCGAGTATTATTTCATGTATTGGTGACTAGTACAGCGGGTGCCGCACCACAGTTTCTTGTTTACTTATTCTACAATGTCTCTATTGGTTATGTATTACTTCATGTATTCTCAATAAAACCTTAACGAGTACCATGTTCTAGTTCTTTCCTACTGCTTTTCAAGTCCAAAGGGAATACCCAGGGATTGCATGGGCCAGACCATCACACATTCAATCTGTCAATATCTCAAGCACTCGTCAAAATAAAGGTAAGGTACCGTTCTGATGCGTAAGGGTCACATCACCTTTGATAAGGGTTAATTAAGTGGGGAACAGTCTTTTAGATTGAGTAACTCTCTTATCCAGGGGGGTGGGGAGGCAAAGTGTATAGACCTGGGGCAGGACCATTGAACTTTTGAAAAAGGAACCCATCCCCATCTGCTTGGGTAGGCTGCTTCCCTGGTTGTCTGCGTACCCGCAACTCAAGCAGAGGGACCTCTTAGCTAGCAGCTTTTCTATGGATTTTGTAATCCTGTACATGGGGCTGCTGGAGGGGCGTTGGGCAAAGACGCATGCATCGGTGTTCCAGCATATGGAGGTGGTGAGTGAAAACATGGAAAAAGAAAGGTCTCTGAGCATGGTTGTGGGCCCCTACTTATACCCCCCTTGAACAACTTGGTGATTTCTCCTCTGGGGGTTGTGCCTAAGAAGGAGGTAGGCAAATTCAGGCTTATACATGATCTTTCTTATCCTAAAGGCGAGTCAGTAAATTATTCGATGGACAGAAATTTTATTGTTTGTTTGTTAGGCGCTTATACAATATGAAAATACTGTTTCAAAGCACCCACAGAGCAAAGAGGAGTGGGAAATACATTGAAATACATAAAAAACACAATATATAAGAGCAGTGGGGGGAAAGGAAAAGAGGACGAGCCTACTATGCTTTGTGAGTATTCAGAATGTGCAAGTGCAGCAAGGAAGAGGGCAGGGGGGTAAGTGCTGGGGAGTCTGAGCTCATGGGTGAACCACAGATGAAGTGCTAGGTATGTTGAGTGCTAGGCGGCCTGGAGCTGTGAGGGTTGTAAGTGCGAGTCTCCAGAGCGGAGGGTTTTAGTGCAAGTGCAGAGGATAGACAGGAGCTGGGTGGATTGGGTGCAAGAGGTCGGGGACCCAAGGATGCATAAGGACCCAGGACACCAATCGCAGCAACTGTGGGATTAGCAGGGGAGAGAAGGAGGGAAGGAGGAGGTAAAGAGGAGAGTCTTAAGGAGCTTCCGGAATTTAAGAAGATCCTGCTCAAGGTGCAGAGGGACGGGGAGGCTGTTCCATAGGAGGGAGCCAGCTGAGGAAAGCGTGTGACTACCTGCCCTCTGTTTAGCAAAACACTTTACACACAGAGTTGGAGCCAGAGGAGCGTAGTGGTCTAGAGGTAGAGTATTTAGTAAGATAAAGTTGAAGATAGTGTGCTCCCCGGGCCCAGACTGCCTTGTGGATGATGCAGGGGGATTTGAATTTAATCCATGCAGCAACCGGGAGCCAGTGAGAGCCAGTGAAGGCTTTTTAGTGCAGCTGAGATGAGGTCCCTGGGTTTAAGGCCAAGGATAAATCTTGCTACCCTATTCTGGATTAGCTGGAGGGGTCGCAGAGCAGAAGATGGTAGATTCAGAAGGAGGCTATTGCAATAGTCAAGCTAGAGAGAACCAGGCTTGCGTCACATTGAGCCTCTGGGGGAAAGTGAGCAAAGGGAGAACTCATTTGAGAAGGAAGAGCTGAAAGTGTGATTTCTTGTCAATGTCCTGAGTGTGAAGGAGGAAGGAGAGCTAGAGGAGTCAAAGATGACTCCATGGTTTCTGGCTTCAGAAGATGGTGCAGGGGGGGAGAGCCCAAAGAGGAAGGCCAGAGTGAAGGAAAGGAGGAGGGAGCAGGGGTCCCGATGGGAAAGATCTCAGGTTGAGGCAGAGATCATTGGTGGTGCACCGGGTATGGATGGCAGATAGGCAGTCTGGGATGATGGAGGGTTCAAGAGGGTCGGCAGGCAGTTTGAAAAAGAGCTGTGTGTTGGAAATTGGAAGAGAAGGAGGAGATGAGGCATGCAAGCAAAACAAGGTAGATGTTAAAGAGCCAGGGGAAAGGATAGAACCCTGGGGGACACCACAGGTGCAGAGGGAAGTAGGAGGGGAGAAGGTGCCCAGGATGACTTGGGAAGAGCCATCACTAAGGAAGGATGTTAGCCAGTCCAGTGTCCGTTCCGAGATACCAAAGGTATTGTGAAGGCTTTATATGAGGATGGAATGGTTGACTGTGTCAAAGTCAGAGGAAAGATCGAGAAAGATAAGGACAGCTGCGGAGTTGGAGTCCAGAGATGCGAGCTGTTCTTCATGGGTGTTCAGAAGAGCAGTTTCCATGCCTCTGGATGCTTGGAATCCAGATTGATGGTTGTGAAGACCACCAACAAGTTCAGTGTGTGAGTTGGGGCAAAACCAACTTCTCCAGGGGGTGATGGAAATAGGGCAATAGTTAGCAGGGCAGGTAGGATCTGATGAAGGCTTTTTCAGGACTGGGCGCACAGGGGAGTGTTTAAGGGAGGAGGGGAAATATCCTGTGACAAAGAGTGATTGCAGAAATCAGTGAGAACAGAGGCAAGCGAGCCGATATTATCCTCGATGGTCCTGGATGAGCAGGGGGAAACCTGCTTAGAAGAGGCCTTCATGGAGCAGACAACTCTCGTCACTTCTTCAGGTGTGACAGTGGTGAAGGAGGAGAATGAGGATGGAGAAGGGGGGTGAAGGTGAGGGGGTGTGGGACAGGTTGTAAGGGTGTGTAGCAAGGGTAGTAAGGATGTACTGGGTTTTGGTGGCAAAGTATGAGGCTAGTGCATTGCAGAGAGCCTGGGAGGGAGAAGGGGAGGAGGAGACTTAAGAGGGGTTGGCTACTTCCCTGCAGATCTTGAAAAGTTCAGCCGTGTTATTGGATGCACCAGAGACCCTTGCCTGAATGTGGGCTATTTTCTTGGCACGGATGGAGTGTCTGTATTGCCAGTAAGGGCTGTACAGTTCCTTACGCATCATTTGATGAGGCCATTAGCCTAGACTGTGTAACGGGGAAGGGCGCCTTGTTGGCAAAGGTTGACATTGAGTCTGCTTTTAGGTTCTTACCTGTCCACCCTGAGAGTTTTCACTTACTTGGATTCCAGCACCTACATTTCATTTATATTGACAAATGCATGCTGATGCGATGCTCCGTTTCTTGTTCCTACTTCGAGACCGTCAGTTTGTTTTTGGAATGGGTGGTAAACAAAATAGTCGACAGGATGTAAGACGCATTACTTAGATGATTTCTTGTTCATGGGTAAAGGGAGCACAGATGAATGCTGCAAGATTCTAGAAGCTTTCATTTAGATGGCTGATGAACTGGGTCCATTTGGCGGGTGACAAGACGCAAGGCCCCTTAACCACGTTGACATACTTGGGCATCAAACTCGATGGTGAGGCAGTTTTATCTTGGTTCCCAGCAGACAAAGTATCCGCATTTGCAGAATGTATTCAGACCATCCTGTCTAGCAGCCAGGTAACCCTACACAATGTTTAGACATTGTTGGGCAAGCTGAATTTTGATGCTCGAGTGATCCCAGCTGGATGGGCCTTCACTAGACAGTTGGCTAAGGCCACAGTGAGTGTGCGGGAGGGTTTGCATCATGTGCGTTTGAAGGTTTATAGTCATAATATCGAAAAAATAATGTCGAATTACAAAAATGTCGAAAAAAAATGTCGAATTCAAAAATGTCGAAAACACATACATATAATAGAAAAAGTCATTAATTCGAAAATAAAATGTCGAAAAAAAAATCGAAAAACCAATGTTAAAATAACTATGTAAAATGTCTCACATACTAACGTTTTTTATTGGGGGGGTCCCCCCCAAACCCCCCATCCCAAACCCCTACCCCAACCCTCCACTCCTCCCCATCCCCCCCAACACCCCCCATGGATATACCTTTAATTTTTAAAAAAAAGTATTTAATAAAACATTAATTAAATAATTAATTATTAAAAAACCCATCCCAAACCCCTACCCCAACCCCCCCCTCCTCCCCATCCCCCCCACCCACCATGGATATACCTTTAACCATTTAAAAAAATTATGTTTTATAAACTATAATTAATTAATTATTTATTTAAACATTAATTCGAAAAAATATCGAAAAAAATTCGACATTTTTGTAATTCGACATTTTGACTTTCGAAAATATTGCATTCGATATTATGACTGGACACCGCGTTTGAATAAGGGCTTGGAGAAGGATCTGAGGCTGTGGTGCCTTTCCTAAAGGGGTTCAATGGAGTGCGGATGTCCTTGTTTTGCCGGCTTGCAGATGAGGTTACATACAGGTGCATCTGGCAGACCTGGCTTTGGCGTGATCTTAGGGAGAAAATGGAAGAGGAAGGGGTGGTGTAAAATATTAACATTTTGGAACTCTTCCCTGTTTTGGTAGGTTTTCATACATGGACAGGGGTTTTGTGCAATAAAAGGCTGACTCTGTAATCTGATAATATGGGGGTGCTACAGGCCATTAAATATCAATATCCAAGATGCCCTGTCACAATGAGATTTGTTAGACTGCTGGTCAGGGAGGGTTTCCAGCTTAATACCGACCTTCGGGCCAGGCATGTGCAGGGTTGTGTAAAGGCTCACTCCCCGACTTACACATGCATATCCAAAAAACATAAAACACCCCAATAGGGAATCAGACTAAGAGAACAGGTTGCAAGATTTAGTTGCTTTATATAGAGTTGGCATCCAGAGAACTCTGCTGCCTCGAGAGCGCTCTAACAAACATTACAATTACATGAACTTATAAGGGGAAAAAGCATCATGAGTGACATCATTACATGAGGGATTACAATAGTTCAGGATTGGACGGGGAGCAAGGTAACATATGTATCCTTAGGTGCTGCTTTCTCCGGATTGGCTGCTCAGTTGGCGGGAGGGTGAGTGTCACAAGGTCCATCGGCCTGTGTCCGGGTGGGGTGGGGGTTAGGTCACGGTGAGATAGGGTGCACACTAACTAAGCTAGTATGAAAAACTACCACTAGACATACAATAAACAGTGATCATTAGTACACCTTTGAGTAAATCTTTACAAACCTATAAATTGCATGCACATAATTATATCATCATTCATTAGGACTTATATGGGGTAACATGCTTAGCAGTCTTGGTTAGCGCGATACCCTTGGTCATGGGGCAGGCCTGTGCTCATCATAGCAATTATGTGGCACAATGACATTTGTTAGTTCTTGGGTGCAATATACAATGACAGAGGTCTGGTTTTAGTAGGGGGGACTCTGGGGTGGGCTGCACAGCAGGGTCACACTTCTGGTACATCAAGATAATACCTTAGGAGGGCACAGGGTTACAATGGCAGTCCTTTTCCAACAGCATGGGTAAGAAGGCACAGGCAGGTTTGTGGAGATGGATGAGCTACAAGGCATGGTTCTGGCCGGTTCACACACAGGACAGTGATCACAGAGGAAGAGTGAGATGATATATTGTATTATTTGTTTCGATTATCCCTGGCGCATCTGTGAGAAAGGGATCTGTGGAGCTTTCAGACAGGGTGCGAAAAGGTGGGGCCACGACCGCACTGTGCGTGGCACTGCAGAAGGGAGAGAAGCCTTTTCATACCATTGAAGTGAGGCCTAGTCTAAAGATGGAGTTGAGGGCACAAAAAATGGAAGCCAAGTGTCTCCCGCAATAGCCCCACTTATGCTAATGTTAGCATACGGGCAATGGAGGCGTCCCCAGCGAATGCGCAAGCAAGTGGTTTATTTTGTGCTAAATCTGTGAGGGGGGCCCAAACGACCCCTCACTCCCACACATTCCCCCCTTTCATTACATCTAAAGTAACAAACTAATCCTTATTACGATTTTCACTCCGATAGTACTCTGCTTCCTCCACTGCCTCGTCCCATGCGGGAGTCCCTTTTATTGGCATCCACGCTCAAAACACACCTCGTAGGCTTTGACCCCTCCTGGCATATTCATCTGGTGTGCATGTCATATATTGTCCCCCATCCCCATCCAGGTCCACCCACACCTGTGGCTCCTTAATGGTGGTGTGGTATAAGTTATCTACCCTGTCCCCATGCTGGTGATATACAGCTGTCAGGCGATACTTTGGTGGATTTGGCTCCCCAGTCTGTATTTGAGCATCTATCATGGTTGCTACCATTGTCGATTTGCCCATTGGAACCAACATCATTGTTGAACTAGGCATAGATTTTGCACAACATCGTATGCCCATCTGGCACACACAGAAAAATAGCAAAAGAAAAACGATGACTGGAACAAAAATGTTCATCATGACGCTGAACCATGATGGTATCCAATGAAAAATGACATTGAACCAGTTGCTCGGCTCTATTCCGCCTTCCTTCCGCATTCTTTCCCCAGGCTGTGCACTGCCGAGATGACGTGGGAAAGGGTCCCATTATCCGCGTCTTCAGAAGGTACGAATGTACAACATGTGCTCCCAATTTTTCGGCAAACACCGCCATCCATTGCTGTGAGAAGGTCCAGGACGTACCGGTTCTGCATTGTCATTAGGCGTAGAGCTCGAAATTCCACTTTTATGACGTTGAACCCTTCTTCAGTGTCATTGGCCAGTTGGATCAGCTCCCAGCGCACGATTTGCAGCCATTTGCGTTTGTTTGCGCTTGAAGTCCTGGCACCAGGAGGGAAGCAAAGAAGGTTTCAGCAGAATTGAACAGTTTTTATTTGTACGGAATCTCAGCAAGGAGGTCGGATGATTTGCTGGAGATATAGTTGGATGACCTCCTTTTGCGGCATACCCTGTCCTGTAGTTCGTTTTCAGACAGGATGTCGTAAGTGGAAGGCTCTGCTGTTGATGGCTGGGGTGCTGCCGATATGTCCGTGGAATTTTCCCCCCCTTGGATATGGCTTTCTGGAATCACCATTAGCGCTGAGTGCAGTGTGGCCAGGGCACATGTACCCCTCATGGATGCTACGAGATGCAAGTATGCTTGTTTGCCATATACCCAATACATGTCCATGAGTGCTGCTGTGCCCTTTTTCATGTCTGGGATGATAATTGTTTTGTTGCATTTTCTGTTTGAGCCCATTTGCACCTTTCCCTCGCCATGGAAACAGAGTTCGTGTTCATTTTCTTTCTGTGTTTTGATGGGTTTCTCGAGAGCTGTGACCCATGTGAGCTTTGCAATGTGTTGGGACCAGACAGGAGTGCATGTTTCCTTGAACCATTGAAAGTTCTCCTCAGTAAGTCCTCGCAACGCTTCTGCTTTGCACGTCATCGTCTCATCATGCCATTTGTTTTCTGTGAACCGTGTCCCTCTAATAACAAAAATGGTTCTTTGATGCAAATCACTCCTTGCGGCTTACTCGTGCAGGTTTTCTTGTTCTGCAGCATTTCTATTGTAACTGTGTGTGACTGGAAGGTGCTCCGAATCCTACACAATACAAGATGAATTAAACATTGGGCATCCGACAAGGGCACTTCTTGAGGTATAAGTATTTTAGGTGTACCTGAGGCGTGTGGTATGAGAGAGCAGACATAACAGCTCTCAATCGAGGCTTGTTTTGCTGTTGCACTCATGTCTGAGTACCACTTGTTTGATTCATCTGGGTGGCGGGGTCTTCAATTTCATCTAATCCCAGGCCATGGTATACATCGTACCTTTTCCCTCCCGCCCCCTTTTCCGTCTCCTCCTCCCCCCTTCCATGTTATTTATCATTTTAACTCTCCTGTATTTTATGGGAAAGACATCTGCCCATATTGCATTGCTTACTTCACTATCAGTTTGCCAAGTCTGTGGTATCGGAGGGTCTTGGGTAGTTGAGGTATATGGGTTAAACTGTATTACAGTGCCTTGTGAGGTAGGTTCTGTGGTTGCATGTGCATTGGTATATGTCAGATCAGGCTCACCGAACCATGAATAATCACTGTCATACTCATTAGTCTCATTATCATTGCCTAAACCCATAGCAGCAAGTGGAAAAACAGGGGTTTTGACAGTTCGGTTTTTATGCAACGTAGTGAGATTGTCGTTTGCAGAGCCATTATGTTTCCACATTGTTTCAAAAAAGGTAGCAGGTGCTCCCCTCGAGAAAGAACATGGCATGGTAACCTGTTCTGAGATGAGAGTTTGCAGCACACGCTTTTTGCTCACTGTACCTTTCACAGATGGGAAATATCCATCTGCATATCAGTCTTTGTCCCACCCACATGGGCAGTCTAGCACCGAAATGCTATGGCAATTCCTCTCTGAACAAGAGTACCAACAGCAACCCCATACACGTGTTTCAGCCTTGTTGGGCCTCATCAGTGAGGTGAAGCTTTGCCTCAGGGTGACCAACCCCAAGTTCCTGCAAATATTTCAAAAAAGGTAGCAGGCGCTCCTCTCCAGAAAGAACATGGCAGAAAAGCGTGTGCTGCAAACTCTCATCTCAGAACAGGTTATCGTGCCATTTTCTTTCTGGAGAGGAGCACCTCCTACCTTTTTTTAAATATTTGCAAGGAACCTTTTTTCAAATGTTTCCACATTGTTATAACTTCAGCCCATATGAGGCTTGAGCCTTAACGTATCAGGTTTACCCCACTCCCCCCTCTTTCATATACCCAATTATGAAAGTAAATGTCCAATACAAGGCAGCGAAAAATAACATCACGTAAATACTATTGCTGTAAATGCTAATCCACATTCACAATTGTACCATTTATTTATTCTATCATCTACTCTATCACTATCTACATTTGAGTCGTTGTTAGTGAGGACCCTCTTTTCCGTCATATTTCCACCTGAAGGGGTAATATAAAATGGTTAAGTACAATGCAAAAAACTTTTCATACTTCTATACATATTTTCTTTTCGATCATTACCACATTATCTACTTTTAATTCATATACTTCTATTTCACTTCATAAATGTTTTTTGAAAAATATTTACTTATTTATAACACATAAAAAAAACATCAAATTACTGAAAGATGCAGAGAGATAGAGTGAGGTGAAGAGAGAGAGAGAGATGTATACTGTAAACTTTTAATGCAATTCTCTGCACATGTTTCTTTATCGTACAATTTTCTTCATTTCATATTTCTCAAAAATTATTTTCTAAATTTTGTTTGCACATTACACATCTGTATTTTAACCACTTGCAACTTCTGCACTCTGTAGTTGGTCACTTTGAGGAGTTGTGCTATCGTGTGCTCTTCTCACATCTGAGAGGTTCGCCCAATATTTCAACCCCTTGACCTCCACTGCAGTTGATGTGCAATAGATAACCTCTTAGGGACCGTTAAACCGTCGGGAGTTCCATCCCCGCATGAAACTTCGCACATACACATTTTCTCCTGGCATTAACTGACCAGTTGGGCTATCCTGTGCTGGCGTTGTTGTAACTTTCTCACTGTTCTGTGTAAATGGTGGTGCTATTTGTTTTGTTATGCTACACACTGCGCGTGCCAGTTGGGTAATGTATTCCTTAAATACATCCTTAAACACATCCCCCAGCACTGTGGCAGCTCTGTGAGCGTCTGATGCTCTCCTTACTGGTGAGAATGGCGTATGAATGCGTCGTCCCGTCACTATTTCGTGGGGGCTCAAATGTTGCTCTTTACTTGGCTGTGTTCTGAGTTGGAACAGTTCTAGAGGCAAGCAATATACCCAGTTATTTTTAAGTGTGTTGCACAACTTGGACAATTTGCTTTTCAGCAGGCCGTTGATCTTTTCTACCATCCTGTTTGCCTACGGTTGATAAATCGAACATAATTTGTGGTTTACACCTAAAGATTTCGTCACTTCCTTGAAAAGATAATTTACAAAATGGGTGCCATTGTCTGACCTGCATCGCATATGCCCCCACCTTGAGAAAACCTCTCACCAAAAACTTCACTGCGCACTTTGCATCTGGGTGTGGACATGGCCCCACTTCCACCCACTGTGAGAATGGGCAAACTATTACAATGAGGTACCTTGCTCCATTACATCTCTCTCCCATGTCTGCATAATCAATGTGGAGCTCTCTAAAAGGCCCCACTGGATGCGCTAGTGTTCCTCGCAGTGTTCTAAGAGTCATCCCTGAGATGTATGTTTGGCATGAAGTGCATTCTATTGTAAATTTGGACAAATGCTCCTGCGAATTCGGGACAAACCACTCTTCCTGAATCTCTGCTGCAATGTGTTGTTTAGTTACATGTGTTGGGAAGTGTAGTTGTTGAAATGCTATCTCTAACAATTCTACTGTCATCACCACCTTTCCTGTCAGTTCTTGTCGCCATATCAAATCTGTTGGTGATTGTTTGCATGATATGATATGATAGTTTATTTATATAGCGCCTATACAGAATGAGTTTCAAAGGGCTTCAAGGCAAGGGAGGGAACAAGGGAAAATACAATGACATTCATACAGGCCATGAACAGTAAGGATGTGAAATTAACTATCGTACTCAGCCTGACGACATTTCAGATAGTGCAAGAGCTAAGACATAGATAAGGAAGGGAGGGGGAGAGTGGGAAGGACATGGAAACAGACAGGCGACTACCGTACTAGGCCTGACGACATTTCTGGTAGAGCCGGAGAAAAACAAAAGGTGAGGGAGAGGGTTGCAGAAAGGGAGGGGGGGGACAAAACAAGCGACTATCATACTAGGCCTGACGACTTTCAGATAGTGCTGGAGAGGTGGTGGGGAGGAAAGAAAACAGTAATGGGAGGGTGGAGGAAACAGATGAGGTTGCTATCATATTAGGTCCAGGAACAATTCTGATAGAGTAAGTGCTTAGAAGAAATTAAGGGGAGGAGATAGGAAAAGGGAGAAGGGAAAGGAGGAGAGAACAAGAGAGTAAGCAGTCAAAAAGAGTGGAGAAACAAGAGTGGTATGTCCCCATAATTCTTGTTCTCCTAATGGTGCATGTTTTTTTAATTCAATTACTTGTACAATTGGTGTGTGGCTGTATCCTTCTTGCATGTCTGAACTGGTTGTTCTAAAAGTTGTGGGACATTAAAGTATGCTGCTTCTTTTGCGGCAGCATCTGCCGCGTTCCCCAGCGAGATCGCGTCTGTGTTATTGGTATGTGCTTGGCACTTCACCAATGCTACCACTGATGGTTCTGCTAGTGCTTCTATTAAATCATTCAATAGTGCTGCATGTTGTACTGGCGAACCATCTGCCCTTCTAAACCCTCTTCTTCGCCATCGTGACAACCCTGAGTGCACCGTTGTTGTCACAAATGCTGAGTCTGAATATATTGTCACAGCACATCCTCTAGCTGTATGTAGAGCTTCAATTAGCGCTATTAGTTCTGCTGCCTGCGCTGAATAATGTGAGGGGAGGCGTTTCTGTACGATAACTTCATACCCTTCTTCTTCCGTTCTTACCACTGCCGCCCGACATGTTTTTCACCTGTCTCACTGTCTATTGATGCTGACCCATCCACAAAATATATTTCCCCCTCCTCTAGTGCATTTTCACTTTCTATTGGAATGTCATCTTCTTCTCCTTCATATGTGGCGCAATATTGTACCTGTATGTCTTCTACCGTGCATGGCTCAGTAATGAATGTGGATGGGTTCACTGTCTTACATCTCACCACATGAAAGTGTGGACTGGATATTATGATCTTGTATGCTGTTGCCCTTTGCGTGGTAAGGGTGGATTTGGACCTTTATAAAATGGCAAAAAGTGAGTGCTCCACGTACAATGTCACCGAATAACCCATCACAATGGTGACGCTTTTTTCTATAGTGAAGGCCGCTGCTGCGAGAGCTTGTTCGAACACGAAGTGGCCCTGCATTACCGAATCTAGTGTGCTGCTGTAGTAGGCCAAGGGCTTGTGGCCTAATGATGTCTGTTGTGTTAGAACTGTGGTCATTAATATGCCATTGCAATGTGAAAACAAGTAGAACTCCCGGTCATAATCCGGGTTCGCTAAAACTGGTGCATGCGCGATGAGGTCTTTTAATGTGAAATATTGGGTCATCATTTCTTGTGTCCATTTTCGGGGGACGCTGTTCTTTTGTGCTTCTTTTAAGCCCTGTAATAGTGGGCGCGTGTACGCTGCATAATCAAGTATCCATGCGGGGCAGTAATTGCGAATGCATTTCTTTAACTGTCTTTGGTATCATCAAGTGGCGTATTGCTGCTGCTGTCCTGTCAGGTATGATTCTTTTGCCTGTTTACATGTACCCAAACCTTCCCTTGGTTATCATGTTTTCACACTAGGATTTGGGCAATTTTGCTTGTAATAAATTCTTAAAAAACAAAGGTTTTATAATACTTTTGTTGTTTGTCATAAAAGGCTGTCCTCAAGGTGAAGCAGTATTGACTTTATTGGGTTTCCCTTGAGGGCAGGTATTTCTTAAAAAGACCCCCACTGATCCCTAGATGATATCTTTACTGGGAGGTGGGTATGTTTGCTACATCTGGGACCTAGGGTCCTCACGTCAATTTCTTTATATTCTTCTTTTTGTGTTTTTCTTTACTCCTTTTTCTTGATGTTAATGATATAAAGAATTTTTCTTTATATATCTCTGTGTATTAGGTACACGATAATGATCCTTGATCAGCCCTTATCTTCATTAGGGTTGACCAAACTGTATTCTGGCGTATTTCGTTCAGTTATGCCGATATAGTGTATGCCTAAGTAGAGTACCTCGGCTAAGTAATATTGCAGCTTACCTTTGTCCACCTTGTATCCTTTTGTGGCTAGTAAATTTAGCAATGATATCAAATCAGTCCTGCACTGTTCTTCACTTTTACTGCAGAATAGCAGTTCATCCACATACTGGATTATTGTGCTCTCTACGTCCACATTACCAAGATCTTCATGCAATATTCTATTGAAAATGCTGGGGCTCTCGCAGTACCCTTGTGGTAATCTACAATGCTCATATCTGTTGCCCCCCAATGTGAATGCTGTGAGATACCAACAACTCGGGTCAAGTGGCACTGAGAAGAAGGCATTCTTCAAATCCACTACCGTGAAACAAGTAGCATCTTTAAGTATGCTACATAAAATGGATGCCGGATTTGGCACTGGAGGGAATTCTTTCTGTATAATGTCATTAAGTGGGTGTGGGTCCTGTAGCATCCTCCAAGCCCCGCCCCTCACTTTTTTGATCGGATAAATCGCTGTATTACAAGGAGAAATTGATGGCACTACTATACCTTGTTCTAATAATGGATTTATTGTTTCTTTTATTCCCTCCTCTGCTTCTCATGATAATGGGTACTGTTTTACTCTAGGCAGTATTGCACCTGGTTTCAATTTTATTTTTATGGGCATGACCTCTTGTAATAGCCCTACGTCATGTGGGCCTGTAGACCATAATTCTGGCAGCACCTTTTCCATATCTTCCCCAAATATAGTGGGTGGCACACTAACACTAGCCATGAGAGGGTTGTGTATTTCTTGGTGCTGTATCATTATGTCACATAGTACACTTATTTCCATTATTATTTCCCCATCAGTATCATTATCAGTTAACAATTCCTTGGCAGTTAAATCACGTAAAGCTATGTTCGGGTCTATGCACAGCACTGTTGTCCATTCGCACCCATGTGTGTCCAGTCCTATTACCGCAATACATTTGCTTGAAACCTGTACCCCTTCCAAATCAATAGACAATATCGTGCCAGGTATAACATCTGAATTTACAATTGGGCGGAAGACAAAATCAGAAGGCACTTTCCAATCCTTGCGTGTTATCTCAGGCACCACTCTAGCAAACACCCGTATTCCATAAATTAACATGTCCATGTCTATGGCCACCCCTCTTACCGCAATTTCATTTGTCATAGTACTTATCATCAACATTGCTCTTACTGGACACACCCCGCAAGTGGAGCACACTATCCCTCGTTCTGTGAAGGAGATGGTCACATTCAATTTGCTCAGGAGGTCCCTTCCCAACAAATTTATTGGCGAGTTTTCATGATATAGTAGAGGTGCTCACACTGTCTTTCCCCCCACCGTTACGTCTAGATTTTTTGTGTAAGGAACTTTTAAAAAGCCCCAGAGAACCCCTGCATTTCCAAATTCTTTCCAGAGAGCAGGAACTGGCCTTCCATGAGGCATGATTTTTCAGTTCCCGAGTCCACCATAAAGATTAACTGTTTGTTGCCTATCTCCGCCCCCACTAGTGGTTCCTCTTCTGCACGTAGGGTAGTTGATAGGACTGGACACGCAAGTGCTTTCTGTGGGCTGTCCTAATCTGCATATGTCTCTGTTCCTTGAACAGAGAAAACATTGTCCCCCACTACTGCTGTGCCATGAAAAGGTGCTGGCGCACCATTTGCAGCTGTTGCAAAAATGTTAGCGCTTGCTTTTCCTATCGTGTTCTGCCGTGCTACTTGTTGTTGCATGCCTCGCTGTTGTGGTTGCTGGCTCGGTTGCATTTGCTGTCTCAGTTGCATTTGCTGTGCTCTGTTGCGGTTCATTATAGCATTGTTCATTCTGCCCACTCCCACCCACTGGTAAACCATACGGACTGCCTGGATGTGGGTGGCCATACTGCTGTTCGTTTCCCATGGGAGGTTACCCTTGGTAATATCCCATTGCTCGCATTCTGCACTCTGTAGAAAAATGTCCCCACCTCCCGCAATTCCATCATGATCCTTGGGGCCCTCCCCTCATTCCTTGTCCCCCAAATCCTCTATTTCCCATTCCTCCAAATCCTCCTCTCTGTCCCCTGTACCCACCTTGTCGTCTTGGGGGTCTGCCCTGCCATGGGGGACCTTCGTACTGCTCTCCTTCCCATTGCTCCTGTCCGTTTGCGGACAAAGTTGCTGCCATCCTCGCTGGTGTATTTCCTGACCCCTCCTCTCCTTCCCCCTGCCTGTCAGTGGAGGTTGCTGAATTCCGTGCCGCGACCTTCACTAATTTATTCTGCACTAACTTTGCTTCATCTGACAACCTTCTCTGTGCTATCTCTTTTTCTCTTTCTTTGATCCTCCTACAATGGTGTACTATTATGCTCTGAATCTGTGGCCAGCCCTTGGCTTCTATCCCAGGTATTTTATCCAAGGCCTTCTGTACCTCCTTCGGGAGCCCTTTTTTAATTATAAAGTAGAACAGGGCGGTTGATTGGTCCCACGCCGTGCCTGTTTCAGATCTCCACAGGTCTTGCACCCGAAGGATGAATTGCATAGCCTCTTCCTCCTCTCCAATAGTGCATTGCATCACTAAATGTAAATCTGGAGTATCTGGAAAAGTTCTCCGCAATTCATCCCACACTTGCGCCTTTACATTGTTGAATGATGACCCATCATGGCAGTCACAGTTTATCGTTACCCCCAGGAAGCCGGCCTTCACCCACACTCCGTCTGCTTGGTCACTGACGGCGGACACTAGTAAACTTTTTACATCCCCTATGGCTAATGGTACCCCTGCTGTGTTCTTTCGGATGCATGTATCCACTTCCCCGCCCCACCCAAAAGTGGAGGGAGGAGTTTCAACACGTTATTTTTGTCCATCTGTGCCCATGGTATGTAGTTTGGTCTCCCTGCTCCCTTATGTATCAGAGGCATCTGTAGCTTGGCCTCACCTCCTTTTTTACTTACTGTTCCTTTATTTGTTTTACTTACCAACATGTTTCCTACTCTTTGCCTCAACCTTCCTTGCCACCTTGGGAGGCTTCCCTCCTCTTGGTCAAATCGAAATGGTAGCGGAGTCCTCGCCGCTGCTGCCCATTCTTCGTATTCATCTAGAACGCCCCATACTTCATCTATCTCTTCTTCTAACTCTCTTTCTCCTTGTGCCTCTCCTCCTTTGTTATCTGGTGTCCCCGGTCGTATTATTCTTACAGGTTTGCCATTTAAATGGAAGAGGAACTCTCCTGACTGCCACTCTTGTGCTTGCCCTTTCGGCATCAGTGCCAGTGACGGCAGGGATGGTGTAGATCGCCCCGCTACACTCGGCGGAGGTGTCAAATCGATTGCTACCAATGGTGGTACTTCCCCTAACCCTGGCAACATCTGGCCCTTATCACACAAGGCTCTTAGTCGTGTTATTTCCATTTGAGCGTGAGCGAGCTGTCTATCTAAATCTCCAGTTAACTGTGCTAGATTCACTGGAGGGACACTAGTTGGTCCGTATAGCCCTCCTGCTTCATATGGTGGCGGGGCTGTGGCAACGGCTGCTGCCGGGGTGCTTGGTGCTGGCACATACCGGGGCTCACTGTATCCCACAGCAGGCCTTGTCAGTAACGGGTAAAGTTTAGTGAGGTCATTCTCTCCTGTTTTTACTGTACGTTCATCCCCTGTAGCTCCCTCTCCCCCCTCCTGGGCTATGGGGTTTTCTACAAATGTCTCTTTACTTACCTCACCGCAGGGGCTGCCTCTTCTAACATTCTCCATAAGTCTAATACTTCCCGCCTATTTTGCAGCTGCTTTCCCCTGTATTTGGCTAGCAAATGGGTTGCTACAAGATCTAACACTCTTTTCTCAACAGACCCTCCCTCTGGCCATATTGTGGACGACCCTTCTCCTTTTATTTCAGTTAGCCATTGCTCGTGATATTTCTGTATTTTTTCCACTATACAAAGGGAGGTGTTGGCAAATATGCGCTAACGGAGTATTCCCCCATGACACCTTATTTTGTGTTCTTATGGGTATTCACTCTTTTTCTGAGTATAATTACACAATGCAATGTATCAAATGAACACCCTGTGTTGACACCTTTTTTCAACCTTATTTCACTGTCATCATCATAAATACCAATACCCTTTTTTACTTACACCTTTTTGCAGGAATCACAAATTGTTGCTAGCACTTTTCATCAATCCTTATTTCAGAGAACACATAGACACACATGTACTTATCAACAGACCGACACAATGTACTTCAACAACATTGAACATGTAACATGTACTATCTTTTGTTTTAGATCACCCCTTTGACCTTCTCTAGTTCTTTACCCCGTATTCGTATCTTCTCATTCAGTCCCCACCTCTGAGCCCCTTTACGCTACCTCTTTGGAGAATTCTGCTCACACGGAAAAAGAATATTCTAAATTACTACTCCGAGCCTCCTAAATATATGAGACTCCTACATTTTTCTCTTTATTTCCACTTTTCCCTGCACTGGTCGAGACAATGCTACACAGCGCTGCCTTCTACCCCCCTTCGGAGCTAGGATCCCGTATTCCTCTTTATCTCTTTTTCCACAACAACCTAACGGCCACATAAAGGATAGATAAGAAAAAAACTCAGTTCCACTCACACAGGCCCGAAACCCAACTTCCAGTTTTCACTTTCCCACTATTTTCGTCACCCTTGTCTCTTACACCCTTATTTCTCAATTTTTCCCTCTCCCCTGAGAATCTCACAACCAGTACTCACGTGTTCAGCCGGGTGGTCCGAGAGCCTCCGTTCACGGTCTATCCACAATCTGGGCCACACCCCAACCAAGTCGTGACCCGCCTTGGCAAGCAGTTAGTTGGGTATTTGCAAAGATGACGGGAATCCTTGGTACCTTTCGTTTTGTGCGTACACTGGTCAACCGCAGAGGCAATGGTTTTGCTGTGGGCATCCCGGGTCTTGCCGCATGGCACTGGGCCTCAGCGCACCTGTCTCGATCACGTCACGGGGGTCACCAAATGTAAAGGCTCACTCCCCGACTTACACATGCATATCCAAAAAAAATAAAACACACCAATGGGGAATGAGATAAGGAAAACAGGTAGCAAGATTTATTTGCTTTATATAGAGTTGGCATCCAGAGAACATCATTGCATAAGGGATCCCAATAGTTCAGGATTGGACGGGGAGCAAGGTAACATATGTATCCTTAGGTGCTGCTTTCTCTGAATTGGCTGCTCAGTTGGCGGGAGGGTGAGTGTCACAAGGTCCACCTGTCTGTGTCTAGGCGGGGTGAGGGTTAGGTCATGGTGAAATAGGGCAGACGCTAACTAAGTTGGCATGAAAAACTACCACTAGACATACAATAAACAGTGATCATTAGTACACCTTTGAGTAAATCCTTACAAATCTATAAATTGCATGCACATAATTATATCATCATTCATTAGGACTTATATGGGGTACCGGGTTTAGGGGTCTTGGTTGCCGCGATAACCTTGGGCATGTGGCAGGCCTGTGCTCATCAAAGCAATTATGTGGCACACTGACATTTGTTAGTTCTTGGGTGCAATATATGGGGACAGAGGTCTGGTTTTAGTAGGGGGCACTCTGGGGTGGGCTGCACAGCAGGGTCACACTTCTGGTACATCAAGAGAATACCGTAGGAGGGCACAGGGTTACAATGGCAGTCATTTTCCAACATCATGGGTAAGAGGGCATGGGCGGGTTTGTGGAGATGGATGAGCTACAAGGCATGGTTCGGGCCGGTTCACACACAGGACAGTGATCACAGAGGAAGAGTGAGATGATACAGTGTATTATTTGTTTCGATTATCCCCGGCGCATCCATGAGAAAGGGATCTGTGGAGCTTTCAGACAGGGTGAGAAAAGGTGGGGGTCATGAGCGTGCTGTGCGCGGTGCTGCGGAGGGGAGAGAAGCCTTTTCATACTATTGAAGTGAGGCCTAGTCCAAAGATGGAGTCGAGGGCACACAAAATGGAAGCAAGTGGTTTATTTTGTGCTGAATGTGTGAGGGAGGTCCAAACGACCCCTCACTCCCACACAGTTGTCACAACGATGCTGCAGATGCACTTGATGCAGTTCTGGAAGGATTGGCCGCAAACAGATGAGGTTATGACCCCTTTCAACCATGCGTTGTGGGATGTGGTGAACTGGTGGTGAGGTTGCATGGTTTAGCAGAAGGCACACCTTCCGAGGCAACAAGAACGCGCGACAGATGCGCTTTCTCCTTATTCCTGCGAGTGACGAGTCATTTACAGCTAGCGAACATAATAGGGTCAAATTCTTCCTCCTTTTGTCTAGGGATGAGGGTGCATGCAAATCCTGGTTGTCAGCCCACCTGTCAACAATGGCATTCTATGAGCATATCACAAACACCACTTCTTAGAACGCACTGCCGTTCGGGGTGGAAAAAGGGAACTCCAGCATTAAAAGACAATTGCACCCCCATAGATTTTGTAGACTTAGAGCATCTAATGAATGTCTTGGGATCGTTATGCCACTTGGATTTCGAGGTACTTCCCTTTAGGGCAGCTTTTCCCTTGGCATTCTTCACAGCCTTGAGGGGCAGTGAACTTGTACCGAGATCAGCAGCTGACGGTAGCAACCCAGCTTTGCAGGAAGGGGATGTGTCTGCTACAGCAGAAGGCATGACATTATTGCTATCAAAGACCTGCCCAGAAGGTTGGGGGAAGTACTGCTGCTAAAGTGTTTCCAATTACTGTCCTGTCATTTCGATGCTAAAATGTATGGCCATACAGTACATGGATGGCTATATTTTCCTTCATGCGGATGGTACACCATTAACGCTGTTTCAGTTCAAGAGGGTCTTACAAATGTGAGTGGACAGGGCCAACTTACCTCAGGGAAAGTACACCACCCATTAATTTTGCATTGGGACTGCGACAGCCAAATTCCTCGAAGGTTTGCCCATGGTGGCAATTCAGCAGATGGGTAGATGGTCTTCTGATATGTTCAGGTTGTATATCCGCACAGGCATATGAAGTCTCAGTCTCAATGGGGGTCTTTAGGGGTGGGTAGCACACAGTTTACGAGTGGTGGGGGAACAGGGTCTTCTTTATCCCACAAAGACAGCATTTCTGGACATGTACGCATAGGTGTTCAATTTATTTTCCTGTAGTCCTGGGCGAGTATCACATCATGTGGAGGTGGATTTGTACACATTTGAACAGCGAATCTGGCCATGTGAACAGATCCTCCTAACCTTTGATTTTCTTTGCATGTCAACACCAGCGCATTGTGTGCAGTGTGTGGGGATCGGTAGGAGGAGAGCCGGTGGCCATTGCGTGATTTTCCTTTGATATCCTTTGTCCTTTGACATAAGGTTGTCACGGCCATCATCTAATAGTGCAATGTTATTTTGCAGGCCAATGTACGGTTTGGGTCGTGGGACACTGATTTGTTTCATGGACCGCCAGAGGAACCAGTGCATCTCCTATGTGCACCAATTCTGGAACTGCAGCTGTAAGGAAGGCATGGTATCAAAGTAAGACAGACACAAGTGATCACAGTTAAAGGGTATTCATTAAACTGTAAAAGGGGTGAGATAAACGCCTAATTTAAACCTAAATCTAAGATGGAAGCAAGCTACGACCATCAAATAATAATAATACCGTCCTAGAGGAGTCTAGTCAAATAAAAAGGCCTATACTAAAATAAAACTATTGCCAATCCTTACTGCTATGCTACAAAATAGTGTGGGAAAATATTCACAAGAAAAGAAAGAAGTGTACACAAAATGATAAGCCGGGAGGATATGGACGGGGTCATCACCCACGTTTTTAGCACGGGACAAGGCGTGACTCTTGAGCACAGCACACTCTGGGCTTCTCTGGCACAAGCTCACAGTTCCATTTCTCTATATCGTGGCCCTATATCGGGGCCTTCTGTGCCCAGGTCTCTTCTCATGCAAAGTGTTTTGCTTCAGAGGGCCTGATATGCCAAAACAAAAGTTCCTTCTACTAACCTTGACATCGGGTGATTACCCTTCACCCTGGGATCCCCCTCAGCTGGGTTCCGATCCTCCTCTCATTCATTAGCCTCCCTCAATCAGGCTCATACCAACTACTCACTGTGGACATCGCTCAGTCAGGTTCATACTTGTTGTCACAATGTTGTTCACTTAGCTTCTTCACAACTTTTCTCTTGACGTCCCTCAGACAGGTTCACTATCTCCTTTTAATCACAATCTCCTTATTTGCAATATTCAAAAGTCTCAATGACTTTTCAAACAACCACCTAGGTTTAGTTAGGTCCCCCTCATCCGGACTCAGACCTTCCACAGCACTTGCCAACTTTAAACAAAGACTTCTGAAGGGCGATCACGTCTCGCTCGGTCACTCTGTTAGCCTATGGCGAGTGCTTTTTTTTTCTCAAAATCACAGTACGCACGGCCTTCCACTTCGCTAGACGCAAACGGCGGTTTCACAATTCCCTCATTCCCTCAGTCGAGCTCCCAATTTCATAATTGTCAAAACTCCTGCAACGTGTCAAGGGCTTTGGATTGAAAAAGAGATTTGGCTTGACCCTTGTAAGACCTTGACACCTCGCAGCCTTCCCTATTGCCTCTTGGTACTTGGAGTTTCAATACTCTTGTAGTTCAACACAGTCTCTTTGTTCAGGAGAGGGGTTCCAGTCAAGAGACCTCCGAAAAAGTGCCCACGTGGCGCTGGACCACTCTTATTTCTTTTGTTCACAAAAGACCTTTGTATCTTCATCTTTTTAATGTTGCCACTGCAACCTTGAGCCTAACACAGTCTGGCCCACTATCGGGTTCTTCCGACTCACTGGCTGTGCTGAACTCGTTGGCGTTTCTTTTACCGCTGGAGTCAAGGACAGTACCAAGATGGCAACCGCGTCTCCCCGCCATGTACTGTCGACATCTGTCACACTATTCGCCAGCTGAGATTCCCGGTCTTATGTTTCTTTTGTCGGTGGCTTGCGGGTTTGGGTTGAAAAGGGCAAGGGCAATGCTCCTTGACGTTTTTTCAAGACTCGCCGCTTTTCTTCTCCGTTTGAACTGACGTCCTGGAATAGCTGCTTCCTCACGCGTTCGGCCTTGCTCAGAGTGTGCTCTTGTGCTCCACCTTTTAGCCCTATGGGGGAGGGAAAGGCAGTCAAATGTGTGTGTAGTTGTCGGCAATTGACTGACTCTGCCTGATCTTTGTGTTGGGACATGTCAGGTAAACGGCTCTGGGATTAGTCTGTTGTCACTCATGGTGTGAGAAAGTGTTTGCGTTGGAAAAGGGGGAAGGGGTAGAGGTTCTAAATATCCTACTGGGCAGGATGGGGAAAAGGTGTCATAAGGAAGGGAATACCGCATCTCACGCTTCGGTGTCCCACTTCCACTCCCTGAAGACCTCTCATCCAGGTGATCCTCCCACACTGGTCCACCCCCAGGAACTGGATCCAATAGCGATGGCCGTGATGTGGCCCTCTGAATGACAGATCCCGGGGAACTAGTGAGTGAGACGCCTTCAGATTTCTCACACAGCATACCAGGATTCATTGGCTAGGAAAAGGAGCATGCTCTGGGACAAACTAGTATGGGTGGTGCTCCAGAATTGAAATTTTTTGAGCAAACAGACATTTTAGTGGTGCACCTGAAGGGGGGGGGCAACAACCTGGTACTTTTAGAGGGGAATACTCTCCTATAAAAGGCGAGGGGGTCCCTTATTTATTTGGGCAATGTCTTAACAGGGGTCGAAATAGCTTGGTTGGAGATTATCACTGGTAAGTCTTGGAGGCGGAATTGGTCTCAACAGGCAATAGAAAAATCTAGGCAAAGATTCAACTCAGATATGGGTAGGTTTTTGGTGGCATGGGCTAGATTTACCACCCCCTCATCAATCTTTGGATGCCCGGCTACTACACAGACGACCAGGCCCACCTGTCTGATGTCAGCTCTTTGTTATTGTGCATGGGCATTCATGGCATGTTGGCATACTATGGTTGTTGTTGAATGGATGTGCATTAAAGTCTGTATCCTTTTGCAGTTGGTGTTGGTTATTATTGGGGCCCAGACTAGTGTGGTGCGGGAAGGGTGTGCTGCAGACAAAGGGGGAAGAATCTTCGATGTCAGCAGCCTCCTACGAGTTGTGACAGAGTTAACGGGGTGCATCCATGAAAACAGAGCTGGTTGAGACCACAAGGGTCCAGTGCAGCCAAGAGTTAGAGCACGGCACTTCAGGGTACAAGACCTTCGTCAGGGCCACAGGACAGTGCAATGTTTTGTGAGGGACATGTGGGGAGTGGAGGGATTTGGGAGTTGTGACAAAAAACAACCTATGACCGCGGTGCCAAGCTGGCAGATAACAGGTAAACAGGTACATGAAATGGGCGAGGGCCCAATAAAAAAAATGGAGGGGTGGGAAGGGAGGGATCTTCGAGTTAGAGATTTCAGTGAGGGATGGGGTCGGTCAGCGGTTACTGCAGGGAGCCTACTCCACCAAAAGTAGTGCTTGAGCGGCTGACCTTAGGGCTGTTGCCCAGGTGACCGATTGAGGAGGTCACAAACCTCTTTGCAGGCAAGCCAGGATGCCAGTGCAGTGTAGAATCCTGTCACTGTGAAGTCGGTACATCGAGCACCTGTAAATTAACTCCTGCCTAATAAAGCACGCCGCAAGCGTTTTCCTTACCACCCATCGCACATCAGTGTCTATTTGTCCTGTTGGTTGAGGTAATGTATGGATGGTGGAGGACAGTGTAAGTCGAACTATGGGAGGGGGCGGGACGACGGGACGGTGGAATAATGGTGGATACGCATGCTGCATCAGTTCTTGCTGAAGGCAGTGTGAGTTTTCACTGCTAAGTGTCAGGGATGTGTGATCCAGAGAGTGCCCCTCTTCCCGACACACTCATTAGGCACTCCAAGTCGCATGTGACAACTCAAGGTGGCATAGCAGCAGGTACATGTCTGGTAAGATCTCTGACCCTAGTTTGTAATCTGCATTGACAAATGGCTCATGCTCTTTGGTAAGGGGGAGTGTTCCCCGCCTCAGCGGCCTCTTAAAGTCCTGTTACCATAGCAATGGGTATGTTTGCGTATTTTCCCAACAGGCCCTTACAAACTTGCAGGAACAGGGAGCCTTCCTCCTCCAGCGCCTCTCCCGTGCATCTGACAGCAAGAGCAAATACCTGAAAGCATTGATCAGAGAAACATTAAGTGTGACAAGGAGTGGCTACAGCCAGAGGCAGATCCATAGCTCATTGTGGCAGTCTTCCTCATGGACATGCTACTTTTCCCCCTCCAACGATCAGGAGATGAGTTCTGAGATGAAGCCATGGGAATATACCTCCACCAGTAAGCAGTGAGCAACGTCCGGGCGCATGTGCCAGGCCATATGCAATTTTTGGGCAATGAAACCCAGCGCCCCCTACTTCTATGTGGTCCCAAACAAGGCTGGGTGGGACTCCCTTTAAAAGTTGCATGCTGTTAGTAGGTGCCTCAACTTATTTCTTAAAGGGCATTAAGGCCCTACCTTTTTACTTTAATAAGTGCAGTGACCCACTCGGACACCTCCCAACAACAATACATGCAATGTGTATGGTCTCTTATTTCATTGTCAAATTGTCATATCAAAAGAACAATTATGTTGTATTTTCGGTGGCTTATTTATAATTAAATGGACTTTAAGACATAAAATCACAGTTCCCTCCTATCCTCTGGCTGCCTTCTATGGGTCCCCTATCCACACCCTCCTGTTAGGCAAAACACCTTGGTGTCATCTTTGACTCCTCCCTCTCCTTCTCTCCTCACATCACGGACCTTGCCAAGAAGGCCCACTATCAGCTAGGCCTCATCAGAGGCATTCTCCCTTTCCTGACCTTACCCCAGAAACTCATTGTTTCCAGAGCTCTTGTCCTTTCTAGGCTGGACTACTGCAACAACCTCTTCCTCAATCTTCATTTATCCTCCATTTGCCCTCTTCAGCTAATCCAGAATAGGGCTGCAAGACTTATCCTTGGCCTCAAGCCCAGGAACCGCATCTCTCCTGCCCAAAAATCTCTCCACTGGCTCCCGGTTGCTTCTAGGATCAAGTTCAAGAACCTCTGTATCATCCACAAGGCTTTCGGTGGCCTGGGACCCCGCTACATCCAACTCTCTCTTCCTAAATACCTCCCTGCTAGAACCCTCTGGTCTTCTAGCTCCAACTCTCTGCAGATCAGACGCTACTCTAAGCAGAGAGTGGGGGGTAGCTGTCTCCCCTCCACAGGAGCTTCCTTCTGAAATGGTCTCCATGCCCCTCTCAGGCATCAGCCGGAGCTCCTGAAGTTCCGAAAGCTCCTCAAGACCCTCCTCTTCTCTTCTTCCATCCCTCTCCTCTACTAACATCCCCCGTCTGCCACAGTGACTGACTGGAAGTTCCCTATGAGTTCTATAGGGCACCTCGCCCGCACTTAGCATGTGGACCCTGTCCCCTGCACCCCATGCAATCCCTGGCACTTGCCCACCTGGCCTCCCCATAGCACTTTCCTAGCCCCTGTGGCCCTCTTCGTCCCCCTGCTCCATCCCCCCCTTCGCTTGCACTCTCTCCTCTTTTCCCTGACCTCCCTCTCTTACTTGAACTTCACATGTCCCCTGGACCGGCAGAACCCCAGCCCCCTTTTCTCCCTCGCACTTCTTGTTACTGCACTTGCATGATCCGAATCTCACAAGGCCTGTCGTTATTGTTATCTTCTCCTTTCCCCCCCCATTTTTGTCTTGTGGCGCCTTGAAACACCATTTGTTGTATAGGCACCTTACAAATATCCAATAAATAAATGGTGATGTACCCTACTACGTGCATCTTCACCTTATCTAGTAAACACATGTTCCCCAAAAGAAATGACCCTTCAGACTAAGGACTCATGTTTCAAGATTGGGGGTTTTCTGCCTGCCACACCTATCTCCATTAAAATTACCTATGACCGCCCAGTCAAGATATCCAGGGTTTCTGTTGCAAATAGATGCTTAACACCTGGATTACCTGTAGAGCGACCCGCTCCAGTGACCAGCTCACCAGGGAAAACTCTTCTCTCCCTCTCTCTTTGAGATGAGGGTCTACCTACATACTTAATTAAGTTTCCCCATTAGTAACCTATCTCTTCACACACCCATAAGTGCACCTGTGTATGGATGCATTTTAAAAGTGACCAGCTGCCACAGATTTCTCTTCCCCTCACATACATGAACTAATCCTGTCATTATTTTGCCCTGCAAGACATTGAAGCGCCCAGGTTACAGGGTGACTGCCACCCCTCACTTCGTTTCTACCAACTATTATAGATTTATATGTGTTTATATTTCATTTTCTACTTGTCAGTCTGTCATCAATTCATAATGATGTCCAATACCTTTCATGGGTGCCTCACTCAGGTCTAAACACATGAACTAGCCCCTTCCCTGGTACCTCCGTCTTTATGGCTTCACCCACATATGGACAGTTTTCCTGCCACTATGCATTAGGATTCTCCCCTCTCTACTAGAGGAGGAGAGAATGTGAGGCTATCTTAAGTGGGACTCTGCTCCGCCTTGGAGTAGTTTCACAGTATCACTCCCCTTAAAACAAATTCTTCCCTAGCACTGAGATCAGGGCCCGCCAAGGAGACACGTACACACTTTCTTTAGAAAATACAAGGCCGCATTCATTTAAAACCAAATGCAACATTCAGAAGTAAATCAAATTCAATACTTTAAAACCAATATGTCAAAGGAGAAGCCATCAAGTACAATTACATAGCGTAAGCAGCATGTAAATGTAACAACAAAGACCTTTCTTCACCAACTGGAAGAGCTCTGGCTTGAGATTTGAACTCGTCGTGTAGATGACGAGTTCTTTTTGTCAATGTACCTATCAGAGGAATCAAATGAACTCCCTGAAAGGTCAATTGACCAAAAGATGAGTGGACGCCACCGGAAACAGCCAGACTGCAAAGGAACAATAAATTAGCAAAAGTAGGAGACAGAGAGTCAGCAAATATCCGATACTTAAGAATATAGTACATGAATGAAACTTGAACTGCAGAAATGTGGCTATTCCAATGGATAGATAAATGGCATCTAAATTCCAACAAAAATGAATTGAATAAATGACCAGAGCAAGGAAACAGAATACTAATGGAATGTAAATAACAGAACGGTCTTACCACATGGGAGTTGTTGTAGATTACATGAATGAATGATTGTCCAGGAAGAAATGATGTGGGAGCTTGAAGCAATGATGTCCATGAAATAATGAAGTGGGAACTTGAAGCAATCAATGATCCACCTACCCATCGCCGGCACGAGGACGCCTAAAACAACAATCCAACAAGGAAGTTCGGGCCCACCTAAACCGACGGCACGCGGATGCCTAGAACACTGAGCGTCTCTAGTTCAGAAAGAAAAACAACTGAGGAATTACAAGTCCAAAACACACCATGAAGAATTCCAGTTGAAAAATCCTTAGGGCAATGTAGCAGTAGAAATGAAATGCAAGCAGGTCCTTTAAACAGTTCCGTGGGTCTTTTACAATGTGGTCGAGAACCAAACAGAGGAAGCAGTGATCCAAAAAACAGTCCGTAAAACGTTCCAAGAGTCGTAGCAAAACCAGCAACCAAGGCAGACAGCAGAACCAGAAGCGGAAAATCCAAAAAACAAGCAGGGTCGTAAATTCCAAGAGTCATACAAAATACGTAGCCAAAGAAACAAATTCAGAAGCAAAGTGAAGCTGAAAGGCAGGGCCTAAATACGCGTATGCACGTTACGTGACTGTAACAGTGATCACTGTGCAAAGACACGTGACCCCAGAAACACGGATCGTCCGTGTTTCCAAGGTAATCCGCAGCGCTTCTTAAAAGAGCAGCAACATTCTAAATGACTGAACGTACGTGTACTCAGCCTTTGCTTTCCCAAAACGTCAGGAGATAGATAGCACGGGGAAGACAGAGGAATAGAGGTAGGTGTTTGCGTAGCATGTTTACCGGAATATCTCTATTCCCTACGATTCCTGACAGTAAACAGTACATTGTAGAATGACGTCTATGGGCATGGCGGGGTAGCGGGGCCCCTCCTCTCTGCAACCCTCACGAGGAGCGATACTATGTGGCCGCCCTGCTTAAGACCTACCAGGGCACATGCCGCTGGAATGCGATGGCAGTTGCCTTGGCTCCGACCGCGTGGGCATGCATGTTGGCAGGTGGTGGCGTATGCTGTCCCTCATAGGCTTTTTTGATGGCTGAGACCATCAACCGGGCTATGGAGGCCTTAGATGCCTGATACCCTGGTCTTGAACCACCAAAGGTGATGAATGGAGAATCCGACTTGCGGAAGCTCTTTGTCCTGTCCAAGCAGAATTTTAGTGCCCGTCTGATGTCAAGGCAGTGCAGAACTCTCTGCGTCCTGTCTTTGGGCTCAGCGAAAAACGTGGGCAGCACAATTTCCTCATTGAGATGGAATGAGGAAGGCACCTTAGGAAGGAACATTGGGTGCGTCCGTAGAAATACCTTGTCCCTGTGAAACATAGTGTATGGCTCAGAAGCAAACAGCCCCAGAATTTCGCTGATTCTGTGAGCCGAGGTGAGGCCGACTAACGAGGCCGTCTTAATGGTGACCAGCCTTATGTCTGTGGACGCCATTGATTCAAATGGTTTGTGCGCCAGGGCACCCAAGACTAGGTGAGGTCCCACACTGGGTGTGGCTTCTTGATGGGTGTGGAAAGGCGTATGCTGTCATTCCGTCCCACTTGATCTGAAAGATATCGCTCAGGGAGCCTGGGCCCTGACCCTGCCAGGAGGCGAACAGTTGGCACTTCTTGTTGCCCCAGGAGGCAAAGAGGTCCACCTGGGGTGGCCCCATTTGTGAAAGATCTCCTGCAGCACAAGGTCGATCAGCTGCCACTCATAGTTGTCCGCTCCCGGTATGCTGAGCCTGCTGCCTCCAGTTTGTATTCTCATGGCAGGTGGACCGCCCCGAGGAAGATTTTGTTCTCCAGGGCCCATTCCTGACCGCCAGCCTGCACAGTAGGGGGAGATCTGGTACCTCCCAGCTTGTTGATATAGAACATGCTGGTCGAGTTGTCTGTCTGAATGAGAATGACCTTGCCCTCCATGACCGTGAGAAAGGCCCTGAGCGCCAGCAAGATGGCCTCCAATTCCAGCCAATTGATGTGGTACTCCTGCTCCTGCCGGGTCCAGGTGCCATGGACGTAGTGGTCGTCCAGAGTGGCCCCCCAGCCCTCAAGAGAGGAGTCTGTGGTGATGGTGACCTGTGGCGTAGGTTCCCATAAAGGCTTGCCCGTCCTCAGGTTGCAGTCCCCAGACCACCATGTGAGGTCTGGGTGAAGTGATAGAGGAACGTTGATCATCTCTGACTGATGGCCCCGTTCCTGGTTCCAGGATGCTGCAAAGTGCAGCTGTATCCTCCTTAATCTGAGTCTCGTGTGGAGGACGGCCAAGAGGACTGATGCCATGAGACCCAGTAGGTGTTGGTACCACCAGGCTGAGGTCACTTCTCTGCTGAGGGAGTGCGCTGTGACACTCGAGTGCCGTGATCTTGTACTCCGAGGGAAAAACTTTCTCGGAGCACATGTCCCAAATGAGGCCCTAAAAGGTCAGTGTCTGCGTGGGGTGCAGCTGTGACTTCTTGAGGTTGAGAGAAAAACCCAGCTCATGCAGTGTGTTCATAAGAGCGTGGGAGGTATGGTGCACTGATTTCGGAGATGTAGCCCTGACAAACCAGTCGTCCAGGTACGGGTAAATGTGGTGGCCTTGCGACCTGAGGAGGGCCGCCACCGTGTTCATCAGCCTGGTAAAGACCTTGGGGGCCGAGTTGAGGCTGAAAGGGGGCACCTTGTGTTGGAAATGGTAGTCCATGATCCTGAATCGTAGAAAGGAACAATGAGGCTGCCAGATTGGGACGTGTAGGTACGCGTCCTTCAGATCCAGGGAGCACATCCAGTCTCCCTTGCACAATGTCTCCGCTATCAAAGTTGGCGTAACCATCTTGAATTTTTGTAGGGGTAGGGAGAGGCTGAGGGTGGAAAGGTCCAGCACAACTCACAGGCTGGCCTGGTTATTTTTCTGAATGGTGAAAATCCTGGAGTAAAAGCCCAAGCCTCGCTGGGAGGCTGGGACTTCCTCCACTGCCTGGCTCTCGACGAGCAACCGGATCTCAGTCAAAAGAGTTGCTGTCCCAACCTGTGGGAGTGGAGTGGAGTGGAGTGGAGAGGAGGAGGGAGGAGAGGCTGGGATAGGGAGGTGGTACCCCGTGGAGACTACAGGGAGGAGCCAGTGATCCGCAAAATTCTGGTGCCAGAAATGTGCATGGAGAGCAAACCTGCCCTCCACTGGAGACATGTGGACCCGGAGGGGCGTGTCATGCCTTCTTTCCCTCTGAGGCTGCTGCGGAGGAGGGGGACTGGAAAAAGCCCTTACTCCCACCAACCCTCTTTTTGTTGCTTGCGCCGATGCTGGGTCAGCGAACGTTGAGGCTGCCTGGACCTCCGCTCTTGGAAGCAGAAGACTTGGCCGTTTGAGAGCTGTTTTTCTTCTTATCCAGCTCCTCGTCCGTTGTGGAATGGAAGGCTCACCCCCTTCAAACGGAAGATCCAGTATGCCTTCCCGGATACCTGGGTTTAATTTCATAGCACAGAGCCAGGCTGTTCTCCTCATGACTCCATGATGTCCTGCGCCATGATCTTGGCCTCTGCCAATCCTGCCTTGAATCGTGATTGGCTCTGCACCAGAAGCTCTGGGAGGAAATCCGCAATTTATGCAAGAGCCTCTAGTTAATGGCTGCCAGCATGGCATCAGCATTGACTTGATGCAGGTGCAAGGACGCGTTGGAATACAGCTTCTTCCCGTACGCTTCCAAGATCTTCTCCTCCTTGCCTAGCAGAGCTGCAGAGGAGGAAGCGGAGGACGACTGAGGCTTGGAGTACAGTGATGCCGCAGCGATCACTGAGGAGTGTGGCTGAGAATGGGCCGATAGCAAGAGTGTATCCCTCTCAATCTGCCTGTACTTGGCGTCCAGGCGTTTATTCACCGGCTGGGCTTGAGCCAACCCTTCTTGGCCAAGGCAACTATGTCCTTCTGCATCAGGATCCCCGTTCTGGCAACGGGACATATCGTGAGGACTTCTGTGAGGACCCTCTCTGCTGGTAGCTTGACGTCGGGCTGAGGAAGGCCCAAGTACTCTGCCAACTCTGCCCGACGTTCGTGTAAGGCTTTGGCTGAAGACGAAGTGTCGGGGGTGGTCCTCCTCATCTGTGTCCACCTGTGGATCCGGATGTTCCGGCACCAGAGGGGGACTGCTAGGAGGCGGGGGCTGCGGTAGGGGGACCGGAGCCGGAGGCTTCGGCCGAGGCTGGTGTGGAACTGCCTGTGCAATCGGCTGGGGGGCCGGAGCGGGCTGCTGCGGCTGAAAAGGGGCCAGAGGAGCCTGAGGAGCCGGAGGGACAATTGGAGGGAGCAAGTCCCTGATGGCGTCCCTGAGGATGACCCCCATCTGTGGAGATTACATGAGCCTGAGGAACTTTTCAAATGACCTGTCCTCACAGGCTGGACTGGTGGTAGGCAATAGTGACGGGGTAGCGGGCGGCTGCTGGAGCCGCTGCGTGCCCTGCCCATATGAACGCAGCAGGAACCTGCCTTGCACAAAGGAAGGTTAAGCTGTCCCACCTCGACACACGGTCCTCCACTTGCCTTCAGTGGAGGGGCGTCAGCCAAATGTCTGGATTTTCTGGTACAGCGGCAATCTCTTCGAGCTGCCTTCCACGTGCCTGCGTTGTTTTGCTCGTGTCACTGGGCCCCGCCCTGTCCAGGACTCTTGAGTGTGGATCAGGCCTACCCCGTTCCTCAGGCCTAAGCCCGCAAGGCATTACGCCCTCAGCGGGTCTGCCGATAGAACGGCGTAAAGGTTCCCCCTCGGACATGATGCCGCTACTAGGGGCGTAGCCCCTTGGGTGAAGACCCAGTAAAAGAACCTTCCGGTCCCTCAGCACCCTCACAGGGAGGATCGGCAGATCCCTCGGCCTCTCGGCCGGTAGCTAATACAGCCTCAGTACTTGTGCTGGTAAGAGGGCCTGGGCGGTCTCTTCCACGCGGGTGAGTCCTTAGGAAGGAGTCTCCCTGGCAGGGTCCACTGGAAAAGAGTGGCCCTACCTTGGGCTTCGATCAATGATAGACAAAGTCCTTTAGGTCCAGTGGAGGCGATCTGTGGAAGAGCTCCCTCCACCTGGCCAGTCTGTTCTTCAAAGACCTTGATGAAAGTGCATCACACGTGGTACAAGCTTGCCAGCCGTGGTCAGGGCCAAGACACAGTAGGCAGATGGTGTGGGGGTCTTTAGTTGGGAAGAGCCTGTCGCAGGATGGTCACCTGCTGAACTTTGTAGAAGTCGACATTGCGCCGGGGAGGAGCGTGATGCCTGAGGGCCGTTTACCTGAATGAAAAAAAGACAAAGATAAGAAGTATCCATGCGTGGAATTACATGGGTGAAGCCAAATCCAGGAGTACTGGTGAATTCAGGCCATTCCCTTCAATGAGGGAATGGGGACTAAGGTGTGGTGCCGGAGGGCAGAGTCAGGGCAGTGCAGGCTCCCAGGGCTGCACCCCCACGCACCTCTAAATTTAAAGGGGAAGAAGGTTTTTTCTGGTGAAAAAGGTTCTGTCTCCCGTCCCTCGCGAGGGACGCCCATGCAGTACAGAGGAAAGGGGACGGGAGATAAGAGTACATTATGAGACTCATGCAAAAGCAGAGGACTCACTCCCAGTCATAGACTCTCCTCCTCCCTTCCCAGTGCTCAGCCACTGAAGGCAGTGCCAGGTTTAGAGGCTGGCAGCGGGCTCCTTCGCAGAAGGTCAGAGTTTCCCCTCCTCCCAAGACGTCTCTCTCCTGAATGGAAGGGCACTTTCCATCCTCTCTGGTGGGCAAAGGCGTAATCTCATCAGAGATAGTAGGGTCACCTCTGTATCAGATCCTTGGGTCTTAGAGGTCCTCAGCAACTTGGTGGAATTCGACTCATGCTCCTGCATACCAGACCTCTGTCTATTCCCTGGACCTTGGACCACCAGATGACAGCCTGCATGTGAAAAGAAATCCAGGAACTGTTACAGAAGAATGGTATTTGTCCATGCCATTGGGACAACAGGCAGCAGAGTTGCTACTCCAGAATCTTCTTGGTCCCCAAGTATGTCATCAATATTACATTTCAAAATGGGGACTCTGCAAAGGATCATCAGTTTGATAGCAAACCGATTGGTTGGCCTGTCTGGTCCTCAGTGGCATGTTGCAATTCAATTGGACCATCACAGATTCCTGAGGTTTGTAGTCGGGGAGTCTACATTTTCAGTTTCCCTTTTCTCCCGTACTGCTTCTGCTCTGCACTGAGGATGTTTACAAACATCTTGACACCCTTGTTGGCAAAGTTACATGAGGAGAGCATAAAGAGTCAATCCCTACCTGGAGGATCTGCTTATCCAGTGGGACCGCTGAGCAAGACAAAGCAGAAGTGGTGACATGGGTCTCTGCTTTCCTATCCATCCATTGCTTCCTGATCGAAACCAAGAAGTCACACCCAGCTCCCACCAAATACCTACAGTTCATTTGAGCTCTTTTTCAGATCAAGCAGGAGTTGGGTTCGGATTGATGATCTGATGGCAACCCCAGTGTTAGTCACACCTTAGGCACCATTACACGTACGGCCCCATGTTTTGGCATGTACATCATCCTTGGTTTCCAAAATCAGTGGACTCAATACATCCATCCTGGTCTCGACAAAAGGTGGTGGGCTTTTTCCAGTAGTGACTGAACCCAGCCAGTCTGCTTCAGAGGTTTTCGCTCGGCCCTCCCTTACTGGCTGTCTTCACCAATGCTCAGGGTTAGGACACTTTCGTGGGGACCATAACTATGCAGGGTCGCTGGTGCTCCCGAGAGTCCTGCCAATCTTCCAACTGGAGATAATTTTGAAGCCATCTGGTGTGACTTGTTAGGGTTTTCCCTCGGATCACGTCCCAGTCAGTGATGGTCTTAAAGAACAACAGAACAGCAGTCTTATCTCAGCCACCAAGGGGGAAGGATTCTCCCTCCCTGGCCAATATCTCACTTTGGCAGAGTTCCTGGGCAGAGAAGAACTTGTTGTCTCTGGAAGCCTTGCATATCAGAGATATCCACAACACCTCTCCAGGTGTCCTCAGCATGACTTCTCCTCTCAGGGGATGTTCAAGAGTCCAGCAACATTCCATCTAGTTATTCTCCTCTTCAGTCACCTGGAGGTGGACATGTTTGACTCCAGGGCCAATCACAGGCTTCCCTTCTTTTGTTTCAATGTTTGGAGATGGGTGTCTCGGTAAATGGTGTTCTGTCCATTATTTGGCCTCCCAAGTTCCTCCTCCAATTCCTTGGTTCCCAGAATTCTGAGGAAGATGAGACTCACCCAGGCCAGAGTACTCATGATAACACTGTTCAGTACTCTGAGCACTTGTGTTCCCCTACTTCTCCTCACATTTGTGCCCCGTTTTCTGCTTCCTAGAATCCTGGCAGGGGATCTTATGTCAACCAAAAGCTGGCAATGGGTTTCTTGGACATCGAGAGGGAGGGCCTCCAATGCCAAGGTGTCTCTGCCTCCCTCTCCCTGACGGATCAAAAATCCAGAAGATCAGCTACCCTTCTATTTTATGACCCACATATGTGGCATGGTGTAGCAAGAGCGCTCTTTTGTCTCTCAAATGTGGCTCCTCAGACATAGCCAGCTTTCTTCAGGATAGTTCCAATTTGGGACTTTCTCCGTCTGCCCTCGGAGTTCAGTGGGCGGCCATCGAAGCATTCTGCTTTACTTTGGGTGGGGGGTACAAGGCAGACATCATCTCCAAAATTTTGCACAATTTCAACATCGATAGATCCAGTATCAGGTCTCTGGACCCACTGCCTGATACACAAGGCCCAGCAAAGTCTTCTGTTTGACCCCCTGCACCTCACAGACGTTAGGCAACTAACTTTGAAGACTACTTTTGATCATCACCTTGGCCCATCACCTAGGCATGCTTAGACGCCCCTCTATTCCACCCTTACCGTATCTTGCTGGAAGCAATTATCCTCCGAGGCAGTCCTACTTTCTGCCCTAAAGGTGTCTCTTCATTTCAGGAGATTGCACTGTTGGCCCATCCCGCTGATCTGTCTCAGGATTGGGGAGGGAAGGCGTGTTATCATCCCTAGACGGAATAGCTGGACTGAACTTCTCAGTTCAGTTCATTAAACCATCTTTTTGTGACCTTCTGCAGCCCTAACATCAGTCATAAGCAAGGACTGTGGCTCAGTGGACTAATGCATCCACTACACGGCCTGTGTATGACCTCATGGTCACAGGTTTGATTCCTGCCAGGCCCACCCAGCCCTTCATCCTTCTGAGGTTGATAAAAAGAGTACTACTGAGCTGGGTAACAATAAACATCTGTTATCTGTCAACAGCACTAAGAATACCCTTCCAGGGCTTAACATACAGTCTACAAATACAACTATTATAAGACCTAGTTGCTGGCTGAAGGGCACCATCACCTTAGTCTATTCTATTTTGAGCTCTCTTGTTCCTATCAACCTGGTGGGCAGATCTGCAAGAAGTATTTCCACATCTTGGTAGAGGCATGGACAGGGTAGGGCCGGAGTACGCAAGGCCCACCCAAACTCTATAAATGCCCACTAAGAAGCACTGTGTGGGCATTTACAGATGTTGATGTCACTGTGAGAGGCCCAACTACATTAGCTTCAGGGTCAACTGGTTAGCCAATCCTGGCTACGCCTCCTCCTTGGGTAGAGGCAAGGAAAGCTTCCCTTATGGACATCTGTAGGGCAGCCACCTTGGCTTCACCAAACACTTTTCTAGGGATGGGCAACTGGTAGTGATGAGCCAAATGAATCGCGGCTTGACCTTTGTAGTGCAGCAGTCAGTTTTTCCTTAGCACCCATGCTTGTTGCATTGAACCGGGCACAGTTTCCTTGGCTATTATATAGGACCCCCTTTGGTGTCAGCTGTCATTGTGTAACCTCGAGTGGATGGAAGAGATGGGGGATGGGTGGTGGCGAGAGAAGGGCACTTAAAAAAGGCTTTTAGTGGAAAGGGTCTGTGGGAAGTGGTACGCCTTCCTTCATTAGGCCTGTGGCAAGGAAGATTACTGGTAAGGAATTTGAGCATCAGTCATTCACTCTCTCGATCTTTCTGTCTCACTGTTTCTCGTTTCACTCACCATCCTGTCCCTTAGTTTTCACGCCATCGCCTGCTGTTGTAGGAAATAATCTGCACTGGGGACCACAACATATTTTAACTATGATTGTTATAGTTTTTTCATCTTAGTTGAGGGCCTGTGTACTTTTGCTGTCCCCTATGTTCTGTGACAATGTAAAGTCTGCATGCATTTGCTGTAATGAATACATGTGCCGTGTTGAGCCATCATTTCCGGGGCACAGAGAACAAGTTCATAGGACCATTTCCCTTCTTGCCATGTCTATCTGTAGCCATGTGCAGGCAACCATCCACAAAGAATCTCAGGTAAAATGTCCTCTTTTCAAAATACATATGCTGTAAGTATCCTGCCACATTTCCACTGTAGCTCTCCTGACAGAAGAATGACAGCTGTATGTTCATTTCTTTAAATCCAAAGAAAGGTGCCTGGTGCTGTGTAATACTGAAGGTTGCATCTTGCACCAGGCCCAGAGTATTTTTCTCTAAACAGGTTTACCAAACATTTTCCTGATGAGTTCTCATCAAACTATTCATCAGGGATGCAAATACTGACTATGCCCATGAGAGTCCCTAAGTCTCCCAGGGCTAGGGCGCCACAAGGTTGCCTTCCCACTTACCTGTGCTGCTCCCCTTGCACAACTGACTGTGTGGGCTCCACTGGTCATGGCAGTCTTTGTTTGAATCTTGTGGGAGACAGCTGCTGTACCCCAGAGGTGTCTCGACCGGTAGGTACCCTCTGGGTAATCCCAATACAGAGTTCAGACATTATTCCTTTTAGAGGGTGTATAGGATACAGATGTTGCTATATATGGCCATGGCCACTGTCTGATTGGCAAAGCGAGGCTCACAGTAATAATAAAAAAAACAGATATGACCCGTTTGTAAATAGTGCTTGTGTTTGAAGTCTGAATCCACTCCTACAAAAAAGAATAGGACAAAACTAGAGAAATTTCAACCACAGTATCTGCATCCTTATTTTGACAAACATAGGTATGAGTCTCTAAGCACAGAAAACATTAAACTGAAGAAGAATTGTGAAGAGCCGTTGCAGGTCCTTGCCCCCTGCCAATATCCGTTTTGGGCTGAAGGTCTGTGCTTTAGGGTGTGCACTCCAACATCTATTAACCAGAAAGAGACATGGGCATTTGCATTCTTCACTTGACATGGTGGGAGCAGCCGAGTTGCCATCTCTCAAGCATTCCCAGCTCCCTGGAAAGACTGTGCATTGTCCCCAAGCAGACTTGACATAAAATGTCGAAGGCATCAGACACCCAGAGCACTGGCAACTGGCACAGTCTGTGACCAGTGGGTGCGCCTCAAGACAGAGAAGCAGTAATGCACTTCCTGTAACTCCGGTTCTCCAGCATTGGTATCTTTCATAGGTTCATGTTAGAATATTTGGATCTATGTTACCACTGCACCGACCATAATGTCGACTTTCAAAAAGCCGACTGCCATTGTGACGCAGCACAGTGATCACATATATAACCAGTGTAACTTAGAAAGAAAACCACACAATCATAAATGCAACGCGGTTGTATTTATACATGCAGTGGTTTTCTTTTTAAGTTTCCCAGGCTCCCCCGGGCTGGAGGAACCTGTGAAACTTAGAAAGAAAACCACAGCATTTGTATATATAGATGCCGTAGTTTTCTTTTTAAGTTTTCCCGGGCTCCTCTGGGCCGGAGGAGCCCCTTAAAAAGAAAACCACGACATTCATAAATACAACAATGTTGAATTCTGGTACTTTCCTTTTGAGTCTCCCGGGCTCCACCGACTCGGGGGAGCCCGGGAGACTCAAAGCGAAAGCCGCTGCAGACATAAATACAACACAGTTGTATTTATAATTGCTGTGGTTTTCTTTTTAAGTTTCCTGAGCTCCCCTGAACAGCACTATTCCTTTAACAAGATAATTTAACTACACCATAGACTTTGCATGAGGTTCACTTTTAATCATATTTAGCGCCTTGAAACCTGACCACATCATGAGCTAGGCACTAATGCATATCTTCTAACAGAAGTCACTTGCTCACTCTCTATGGAGAGTCTGCTGTTCAATTAGGGACTTCACTTTATTTAATTTAGGAAAACTTTGTCTGCCCCCAACACAAACCCCAGACATTCAGTCGATCATTTAGATCCCTCTACTTTAATGTAGGGTTCAAGGGAATGGGAAGCAGTAGGGAATTTTGTTTTTAATGCACCCCTCCCTTTGGGCACTGGGAATGAAATTAGGAATACCCACTCAGTTTAAATGACTATACTTCTTATTCACTCTGGGAGCGGTTTTGTAAATTTCAAACTTTAACAAAATCATCATGTGTTATTTAGCTATAATATATGTAGAAAAATAACCAATAAATATAGGAGAGTTAATTGAATTATTATTTTGTAAAATACTATTTGTCTACTTCCATACCCCATCCATTAATTTAGGGGGAGATATAAAATCACACAAATTCCCACACTTGGTTCAGTTCGACACATTACTTACATAAAAAGATCATAATTTCTAGTCACTGGGTCTTGCACACCTTTGGATGTATTCTCACACAAGTGGTAAATAAAATGCTTGAAACTTGATGTGATAATCGAAATAAACCAATTTAATTGTAAAGTTCAAAAGTTTGAATATTGTCTCTCAAATTTGAATATTTTCTCTCCTCCTCAGTTCACAAAAGGAGACATTCCCTCAACACATGTTTCCCCAAGTTCGTTGGTTCTTCAGGAGGGTGTGAACATTTTAACCTCATTTCATTTTATGCACTTGCAATTCAATCCAATGTATTATTTGCATACACTGAGTAGTTCTCTGTTGAAGAGTTAACCAGAATTAAAAATTAGAAATACCATACTGTGTTTGTTCAAAGATTCTAGTAAAGACATTGTTAGTACACTCTCTGAATAGTAGCTGTTGCTTGTACGTAGTGAGAACAAGGCAGTTAATTAATTCTCAAACATTTCATTTTTATAAAATTAATGCGTACTGTTTTAAAAGTACGCTCTAATGTTAGAAGTTGCTTTACACTGGTAGAACAGGATATGTGGGTAGTGAAAGTGTCATTCTCATCTTTAGTGGTTTTGAATAGGTAAATGGTAGAAGTTTCCTTATTGCCCCTTTGTTCCATTCTAAATTATGCGAGTTTCGCAGTCAACGTTACTTTCATTTCATTTAGCATAACGAGGTTACGCGTGATAATATGAAGAGAAAGCAGGATAATGTTTCGAAGTTTAAGAGCTTGTCTAAATTTCCATTATACAGCTTTCTATGACAGCGAGATCATGCTGTTTTGAACAAATCCCTTTCTTACCTTAAACGTACAGTGTGAGCTTCTATGCTTTAGGTCAGCGTGTTTCATTTTCTGATGTCGGTCGGGGCACTTCCTGACTTCAAGATGGCCACCAATTTATACATTACACATATTGCATACATTGCGTGCAGTACGTTTAATGCGTGCATTGAACGTCGCCATTTTGGTGGAAACAGTATACTCTACGCCAAAAGCAATCATCCATCTCACATAATAAACAACATTCCATATGGAGAATACCTACATATCAAAAGAAATTGCACTGAAGAGAAAGAATTTGAAAGACACAAACAACTGGCCACTGAGAAATTCCTGGCAAGAGGCTACTCCAAAACCATTCTGAAAAAAGCTCAAGCAAAAACAACTTATAGATCAAGAATTGAACTTCTGCAAAACAAAACCAAATCCCCAAATACAACCTTTGCAACTCAAAAACTGAGGTTCATCACAACATACAGCTCTGAAAGTGAAGTGCTCAGAAGAATTTTATCCAGACACTGGCACCTATTGAATTTAGACCCAGATCTTAAACCGTTCTTGGATGACCAGCCCAAAATCACTTTCAGAAAAGCCAAAAATGTAAAACAGATAGTGAGTCCATCACATTTTGAACAACAATCAAAGCAAAAATTGCTCTCTCAACTTTGGAGTGGAAACAGACTAAAAGCCAACTTCAAATGTGGAACATTTACAATGTGCCAGTACTCCGCAAATGGACTCACCCAAATTCAAATGCCGAATGGCCGGATTCATCTCTTACAAGACTTTTTAAATTGTAAAAGCAAATTTGTTGTATATGTACTGAAATGCCAATGTTCAAAACTATTTGTGGGCAGCACCATACGCATGTTAAAAACAAGGATTTCTGAGCATTTAGGACACATCATCAACAAAGATATGAGATTCCCACTTGGTCTACATTTTCTAACAGAGCATCCTGAAACCCATACGGATAAAATCAAATTCTACGGACTTGAAAAAGTGGAACTGTCATGTAGAGGAGGAGACGATGAGAAAAGACTGAGGCAAAGAGAATCATTTTGGATTTGCTCCCTAGACTGCTGTCACACAGACCTAAATTAGGACTTAGAATTAGGACATTTCCTGTAATATTTTCTTGTAATATTCTCGTTATTGTGAAATGTCAAAATAACAGATTGCAGCTATCGAAAAACAATAAGTAGACACAGTAACAATCTCTCAACAAAAATAAGCGGATGAGATTGAGAATTCAGGCTTCATGTATGTATACTGTGCAGCAAAAACTTCATTTATTCATTTATTATTACCATTCCCATCTTTACAAACTGCGCACCATTTATTTTCATACACACATTTCACCAGTCCTTTCTTCAAATATTTACATCATAATATAGCATTTTCATAATTTTCAATTTTTTCAAGAAAAACTTCTACATGATACGTTCCAAAAATTTGTTTCTGATCAATGGAGTAATTTCCAATACGTATTTCATGTTCATCAAATTGAAACTAGATAAAATGCGTCAATATAAGTTATTTAACTCGTATTATACATTCACTACAACTATTCACATAATCAGCCCGATCCAAAATGGTGACGTTCAATGCAGGCATTAAACGTACTGCACGCAATGTATGCAATATGTGTAATGTATAAATTGGTGGCCATCTTGAAGTCAGGAAGTGCCCCGACTGACATCAGAAAATGAAACACGCTGACCTAAAGCATAGAAGCTCACACTGTACGTTTAAGGTAAGAAAGGGATTAGTTCAAAACAGCATGATCTCGCTGTCATAGAAAGCTGTGTTATTGAAATTTAGACCAGCTCTTAAACTTCAAAACATTATCCTGCTTTCTCTTCAGATTATCAAGTGTAACCTCATTATTCTAAACAAAATGAAACTAACGTTGACCGTGAAACTTGCATAATTTAGAATGGAACAAAGGGGCAATAAGGAAACTTATACCATTTACCTATTCAAAACCACTAAAGGTGAGAATGACACTTTCACTACCCACATATCCTGTTATACCAGTGTAATGCAACTTCTAACATTAGAGCGTACTTTTAAAACAGTATGCATTCATTTTATAATTAACTGCCTTGTTCTCACTATCTACAAGCAACAGCTACTATTCAGAGAGTGTACTAACAATGTCTTTACTAGAATCTTTGAACAAACACATTATGGTATTTCTAATTTTTAATTCTGGTTAACTCTTCAACAGAGAACTGCTCAGTTTATGCAAATAATACATTGGATTGAAATGCAAGTGCATAAAATGAAATGAGGTTAAAATGTTCACACCCTCCTGAAGAACCAATGAACTTGGGGAAACACGTGTTGAGGGAATGTCTCATTTTGTGAACTAAAGAGGAGAGAAAATATTCAAATTTGAGAGACAATATTCAAACTTTTGAACTTTGGAATTAAATTGGTTTATTTCGATTATCACATCAAGTTTCAAGCATTTTATTTACCACTTCTGTGAGAATACATCCCAAGGTGCGCAAGACCCAGTGACTAGAAATTATGATCTTTTCCAGTTCCTGAAACACTCTGCAGTCTGAGTGATCTAGTCATCTCTTAGCAGCACCCAACTTAGCTCAAATCAGAAAATAGTTATTTCTATTCATCCAGCTCACCACCAGTTGTATCTTAGGCTGCAAAGGTTATACATTACTTACATAGGATGTCTCTGGGGCTGGCGCTCAGGAAAGAATTCAGCATTTCTGGACCCTCTATTGGGGGTAACCGGATCTGGTCAGGCACATCAGTCATGTATGGCCACCAGGATTCGTCCTTCTATTTGGCTCTCCTTGCAAAGATTCCAGCATCCGTCAGTTTCCCTGGTTTCCTTCAGCACTCTCATCAGCAATTCCATCCCAGGTAGTTTCAGACAGTCTTTCAGGCAAGTTAAATTCTGCAACACTCTTTCAGTATTAACACATATGATTTTAGGCACCTCTCCCCACTACAACTGTGCAACACCTTTTAACCTCAAAACCACACCTCCAAAATATTAAAAGTAGGAGGTGCTAGCTTATTGACCCTGAATTTCAATTGGAACCCTCGGTCCTCTCCACCCCCCAAGGCCTCATCTCTCTTTGGATAGCCTCCTGGAGTTATAAAACAAATTATGGTAGGGGTGAATCCACCCACAGGGGTTTTTATTTTACCCATTCCAATTTTTGCACTGGAAAAGTGCTACATGGCAAAATCCTTTATTTTAAACCTTAACCTAACAATACATATATTTCTGGGTTCCTCTCATCATGCAGCATTTGAGAAATGATGTCCCATTTGGGCACAAGGTTGCACATCCAAATGTCAATTTTTCGCAATCTACTCAAAAGTTATCAAAACAGTTATCAACCCGATATTGTCTGGGCTGATATCTAATTTAATAAGCTAGCACCTCTCCGACTCCTGTCTTCAGGGCATTTTCTGGGAAGCTAGGAGCACATTTTAGTTTATAGCTTGAGTTCCCAAGGACTTGGGATAAGCTTTAAAATGATAGTTACGTTATTTTCCTGCGATGTACGGATCTCAAGAAAATGTACACAATATGCTGCTATAGATTTGCATGGAAAAGCATAACTACATACATATGATTCTACCCAAATGGCACACTAAGTTTCATTTCGTGTTAGTTTCCCCTCTGAAAAGGGCATCTACTCCATTGTTGACTTTTGCGCACTGTAAATTCATCAGCCTTTCTTCTCACAAGGCTAATGGGTGATCTGTTGCTTATCTTAGATAGCAGCCCCTCATAAATTCCTTCTTGGTCACTGCTTGAGTGTTCTGAATAGTAACTGAGCCCTTCTCAGGAAATAGAAACTTAAAGTAATGTCTCTAGAAACAGATACTTAAGTGTGTGAAGGTTACATTTCCTTGGGCACAAGGCCTTCTGTTTATTTTTAATATAATTGGGTCTTGCCACCACTGTTCATTTTCACATCGTTATGCGTTCACATTTCTCTGGCAAGGAAAACTTTGACTCCAGAAACCCATAATCGCAGTTTATGTGTTTTCAAATGCGCCACTTTGGGCATCAGTCACCTTTATTAAAAGGTAGGCCTTTATTTTGGGGCTATCTCAATTTCATGCAGGGCCCACTTAGTAGTGTATTTTTCTTACTTTGAAAACAGCATTTTAATAAGTGGCAGATGCAAGTGAAATGCTGATCAGTGTGTGTTTTCAACGCTCTGCATTTTTAGGCCCAATGTGGCCAAATGCATTTGACCTTTTCTTGGCAGAATATATCCCACACTTGCCACTCTCTGCAGACCACTCTACAGAATCTTGTGGGAGCTTTACCAAAGCAAGCTAAACTTCTAGCCCACCCACCCACTCCAGTCCTTCAAATGCAGTTTCTTACAGTGAAGGCGAATCTTAGACTGGCCTTTGTGTAGTCTTATTCTAGAATTCATCTAATAAGTAGGCTTGACATGTACACCACAGTTATTGCGCAATTTGTCACCCTGGAAAAATAAATGAGAATGCTGTCTTGAGAAACAGAAGTCTATCTACAAGGATGTCTGCCTGCTGTACACCCTGGTACAGTGAGTGATGTGCTGTCCATTGGACTCTCAATGCAAGGGCTGTGAGACAGCCCGGTAACTATGAGCCTTAGTCCATGAACATGGGGCAGAGCTGTCAGGACCGTTCTGGAAGTATCTTGGGAAGATTGACTGAGTAGCTCATCAAAGCCCAGAAACCCCATTCTCACTATACACAGAAAAAAAACAGGGAGGTGCTGATCACCCATTCTCACTAACCAAGTGTTTTCCTTGGAATTTCACAGATCTGCAGCATTTGCTGCAAAAGTGTCAACTTAGTAGCAAGAGATAGTGAATTCGAATCTAACCAATTCTCTGTGGGTGACTAGAGAATGCTACGGAGACTGTGCCAGTGTTTTCATCATCACCGGGTGCAACATTGCGTGATCGGAGAGAATGCCAGCTAGCCAGAAGATGAGTGAACCTCGCATTCCCTCCCCCTGAAAATAACCTTTGTTACCCAACCTTTGCTTTGTGTAAAGATCCTGGTTTGTGGAGACACGCTGGTGGGCACTTTTATGTGTTAGAAATCATATTGATCAGGGTATTCATTTTTGGGTTGGACTATTAGTGAAACAGGTTTCCCTTTTTATTTTAAAAAATATTACATTTATTTTTATGCGGATGTGTCCCATTTTCCTGGAATTCGTGAAGTGATATTTAGTTAATAATTTGTATCATTATTGATCTGACAACTCCTCTTCTGAGATTATGCATTGCAACGGCTGTACGGTCTGCTTAGCATCCAACGAGTTATATAGCAGAGCGTTTCGTGCAAACTATGCTTCTCAGGAAGGCGGTATCCCTTAATTGTGCAGGTGATGCAGTGCTTTGAATGATCGGTGCACGGATTTCTTGTTGTGAGCAACTTCTGTGTTTGGGGGGGTTTCGCATCTTTTTATTACACCATCACTCCTCCGTTCTTTGTCGTTTATGGCGGCTCGGAGCTGAGCAAATGCTGTGCTTCAGCACAGATCTGTTGGGTGTTTGGCTGGATTCAGTAGCACAAAATGAGGTCCTGTAGCACAATCAGCTATTGCATGTGGCCACTAACTGAAAAGCTCTCGACTCCTGCCAGGGTTCAGCCCACCCAAGGATGCCGGAAATATGTAGTTCCCTCAGGACACAGATAAAGATCAGATCATTAAGCCTGCGAAAGTAGGGAGCAGAAGCAGTGTCTGCAGTGCAAGAGTGGGCCATGCACAGGACAGTTTTATGTATGAAGTAGGAGGGTTTTTCTCCTTTAGAAAGTATATCCTGGATATCACTTGCATGTGGAAAGTGTCCAGGGCTCCAACAGCCCTCCACCCCTCCACCACTCCACCCTCTCCCCCCCCCCCCCCACCTAGAGTGATGCTAGAGCTCGCTATGTGTTCAACATGCCTGAATTTGTCATAAGTCTCTGCAGCATTCTGATGTCCGTGTTGAAGAGCATTCTGGTGTAAGTGAGCAGAGAATTATGTGACCAGCACGACTGAATTTTGCCATACATAATGGCAATGTAAGCGTTCTTGTTTAAAGAGCTGAGATAGCTCAGTGGGTTGGACACTTGCTGTAGCAATGTGGGTTTGGGATCTGCAAGTTGCAGGTTCAGATCCTGGCAAGGAGAAGTGAGCCTCCCAATTTTCTGAAGATGGTAAAGGAGTACCGACTACAGTTGGAGGGGTAATTGTATGTGCAGCATTTGTGTGGAAAAAGCGATACAAGTAACAAGGGATTAGCATTAATTAAAGCATTAATGCTTCTGGGCACATAAAGTGACTTGCATCTATCAGAATTTTGTCAGCAGGCCTATGGTCTGAGAGCTCTATTATGCCCGGGGGCTTGGTGGGGGCGAAATTGCCTGGCGTATCTCTGTTTTGGTTTAATTATGGGAGCTAGTAAGACAGCTCAGTGGGTTGAGCACATTTGATGTAATTGTTTTGGGAGGTCTGCTGAAATATCTCAACCAGTCCCTTGGTGCTTCCTGGGCTGGGGCTCCACTAAGTTCCAAGAGGGCTGACGTGGATGTAGGAACTCAGGGCCAGGGTGCTGATACTGCACACTGGTAATGTAATTCAGTGAGTTAAGCACATGTGAGCAACAAGCCAGTCATTGATTAAAATCACTGCATGTTTATTGAGACTTTTATCTCTCCAAACGGTCTACCGTTGACTGGGGTAATGAGAATGTTTCCCAATCAACACACAATGTACTTTGTGTTATGCTCTAGTCAGCTGGCCATGATTTAGCCATGATTATTATTACGCCTCCCAACAAACAGGCACATTTGTAAAAGAATCAGGTATGGTTCACAAGATGCATTTAAGCTCAGTGGCAACCAGTTTATCTTGGAAGCGGGACAACACAGAGCAACACAGGTTCCATGTCAGAACCACGTCACAAAAGATCAATTAATTGATATCAGTGGGGACATGCGAGTTAGTGTATTAAGTTCACCAATGAAATAACACAGTGCAATACAACACTGGCGTGTCACCGGCAGGACCTGGTTTCAATATCCAGAACACCTGTTAGTGAAGATAGTCACTTTTGGGGATCCCAATAGCCCAGCTGGTAGAGCATGGGTATACCAACAGCAAGGTCCTGGGTTCAGGCTGCCTCTTGGGCAAGTGAAAGAGCAAAGGCATTGAGAAGTACAAGTGAGATGCAGGTGAATTTTATCAAGAGGGCAGTTCCGTGGATGGGAAAGTTTACCAATGTGGCCTAATTGTACTAATGGCTTGCTAGTTTTGTAGGTTATGTTGCAGGAGAATGGACTGGCAGAAGGGCGCAGTAGATAGGTTTGCATGATGCGACAGCCCAGTCGCAGAAAGGGGGAGTTGGGCACAGGTACCAAGGTTGCAGGCTTTTGCCCGATAAGTATTAGAATGAGTACAAGGAACATTGCATGGTCATGTATAAGGTAACATCGCTGTAATGGTGTGTGCTCGGGAGAGGTGGACGCAGTTCAGGAACGTGTGGTGGCAGCTGATGTTGTAGACCGGATGCTCTGGGACCTCGGGAGTGATCGCTCACACCAGGCGTTAGGTCCGGGTACCAGCAGGGCTATGGTGAGTTTCTGAGTATATCACACACACTGGGCTGTGCAGATTGGACATCGGAAGAACAAGTACACGCAATTTTTTACTCTGGAAGAAGAAGAAAGGAAAAGAAAAAAAACAAAGATAAAAAACACAGCTGCCAGTTAGTAGAGACGTGGCCAGAGCAAAGCATGTTGCAATGGTAGGTCCCAGGTTGCATTAGGATGTCTCTATGGTCCAGGGAAACCATGCGCACAGCATAGAAGGATGTATTTACTGTTCCAGGTAAGACATGTGTATTGGAAAGACAAGTACCAAAGGCCTATCAGTAGGATCGGGGTGTACAGTCCAAGATAGAAGGGCAGCGGCTGGTGATTGAAATATTAAACAGTATGGGTATATAAATAATATAAGTAACTTAGTAAACAGCATGGGTCAGGAAGGAGAACAACATAGAGCAGACAAGTCAGAATGCCTGTCAGGTAGAGAGTGTGGCAGATTGGTGGGACCGAATACGGTTCCTGGAGTATTACATGCCATTTTTCCAGTGGCTCAGCGAGTTACATTACTATAGCTAAAAATAAAGGTGACATTACAGGGTCACAGGTTCTAATATGGGCACGGCTGACTGCCTTCCTTTTATCCAGGTAGATAAAAATGGCAATTTGAGTTGTACAGTGATGATTGTATATAGCTATGGCCAAATTGATTTGGCAAAGCAGTATATATTGAAGTTACTTATTGTAGTGACTAGAGTATTCATAGTCCCCTTTCCTCCATCTTTGTGGGTGTCCCCCAACATGGGGACAGTACTGGAACTTTGGCAGAAAAACATTGAATTACTCATACATCCCGTCCCCTTTTCTCCATTCTTGGGGTGATTCCACTGAACAAGAACATAGGGTGGATCTGTGATAACCTGCTGCATATCTAGGATGAAGCTGTAAGGTTCTTCAGAACTACCTGACCAAACTCTGCATCGCGCCTGCAGCTGGTGTCCAGTGAGTAGTGCTTACAGAAGGCCGACAGAGTGGCCCAACTAGCCGCCTTGCTGATGACTTCCCAAGAAGCATGTTGTAAAGATTGTCTCAACACCATCTCTCTGGGCCCTGCATTCCTGGATGAGGAAAGGGACTCGGAAGCACATCAGGACACTGCAAGCATGATTTTCAAAGAAATCAGTTTTATTCTTGTAAGTGACTTCAATCCAGCACTCCAACTAAGTCAATGCCTAGTCCGGGATGCCCAATGGAAGCCCTTCTTTAAATCTGGATGATGAACCCTTATATAACGCCCCTCTCTTTGGATCTCCCCGACCTCACTGAGCCAAGGAGTAGGTTTGTTTTGCAAATTAAAAGGTTTATTTGAAGAATTGAACAATATATATATATATATATCACACTTTCATGAATAGAAATAATATCTGAATAGCACACTTATGAATATGAAAAGTGATCAGTACTGGGTAATATTACAATATCAACAACTCTGTAATCACTTAGGAGTAGGAACAGGAAGGATAAGGTAGCAGAGAATACTTTATATGGGTTCAAGGAAATGCAATGATGGGAAAGAATGCAACACAGAAATAAACTTGATATGGTTTCAATCAAAACAATGTGGTCACTTTGCAATATGAAGACATGGAAATGAGAGCACACAGGTTTTGAGAATACAATCAATAATGCAGTTCAGTTCCAGTTCCCCCAGCAAGCTTAGAGAGAATAGGTATGATTTTCAAACAGGCAAAAATACTTTTGAATGTGATTGCAATGAATGGGAAAATATGCTAAAATGATTTTAATTCACTAAAGGAGATTCAGGATAAGTGAGAGTTACTTTGGATTGGTTCAAGTCAACACTAGCAATGATTCATGAATGATTATCAGATTGAAAACGAATTTCAGCAGTTGGAAACAAGAAACAGCTATTTTGACAAGTGGTGAAATGGAGCTAAATTGCAATTCGCGGCAACTTTTCTGCATGCGTGAAATGCGATTATGGAAAAACTATAATAATTGGAATGTCGTTTTCGGTTCTAGGACGTGCGGTTCAAAAGTTACAGCAGTTTTTGTGAAGGTAGATTTTTCAGAAATTTTTCAGATTTTCAGAAATAAAGTCAAGATTTCAAAAATGACAGATCGCGCTTTAAAGATTTAGCAACAAGATAGGCTTAGACTAAGGAGCTATGAAGAAGCAAGACACTCAACGAGCAGCCACCAGAACAGGGCACCTCCGCTCTGATCTCTGTCCGTCAAAACACTTGTCCCTCTTCAGAAAAATATCAGCGCGAAGATGATTATTGCTACAATTATCACAAACAATATAATGAGAAGAATTCAGGATGGACACAGGATTCTATAATGCAGTTCTGGATAAGTGGAATGGATGAAATAGTATTACTTTAAACTAAGAGATGACTATGGACAGTTCTAGACTAAATACTCACTCCTAGGCTTTGGACTGGAATGGGCCTTGTCAAAGATCTGCTCAAGGGTTTGGCTTCACTCGCCACCGGACAGGTCTCAGGCCCTCTGGGTTCTGCTTTCAGCACTGCACTGCGGTCTGGATGGCCTCTTGAACTGGATCTGACGGGTTCTGGATACAGCGCTGCTTTCTGGGTCTGGATCTGGGTTCTAGCACAGGGTTCTTGGCTAGAAGCAAAACAGCTCAGCCAGGCTGTTGAATGGTTTAGTTAGGCCCTGTAGGAGCTTAGGGGTTAGAATCAGGTTGCAAAAGATTCTGAAGGCCTGCTGCAAAGAGTTCCGTTTGGGTTTGGCCTCTGCTCCAGGGTTCTAGAGTTTGGTTCTAGAGGTTGGTTCTAGATCTGGAGTCTGGATTCTTCCTGCAGGGTGCGGCGCCAAAAAATCAGTTGAGTAGTGGAAAAATGTGTGTGCTATCTGTCCTCACAGTCCCTATTTATGTATTTCCAAAGTGGGTGGGGAGGCTGATTCTACAATGCCCAACCCTCTAAGGATCTGATAGGTTAGAGGATTTCCTATCCCCTGATTGGAGAAAGGATCAGCGTGTCAGAATGAGTCAGAGTGATGCTGTGTTTATGGTCCAAAAGAAATCCCTCCCTTTTGCTTTTACATAGAAAATCTATTTTTCCCCAAAAACATATTTCCCAGATACACAAGTTGTTGAGAATACATAATTACATGACAGATTGCTTAAGGTACATTTCTGTTCAAGTCCCATGTTTCTACGAGCTTGAGTTCAGAAATGACAACATTTTCGCGCTTTTGGAGGGTTTCTCAATATTAATTCTGCACCAAATTTGATATATGCATACATATCCTCTCTGGGCATATTACTGTAAATTTTCATGTTCATAGCATAAATACAGTAGCTACAATATTAATAAATTCCGGGGTTTGGTCACAGAACATCGGACGGATTTCAGATTAGTCTTAAACTGTGAGTGAATTTTGCATTTTCACAATCTCAAAGTTTCACATTTTTGTCAGTTCAGTACACTTTGTTATAAGCGTTTTTATAAAACATACATTTACTCCAATGTTAAATCCACATTTCAGTCTGGTCCGCCCCCAGAGCTGGACTGACTCAGAGGGTCACATGTCTTGTTTCCTGCCAGCAGTTTGTGGTCAGTTACACCCAAATTAGCATTCCCCATTCAGTCCAAGGCCCCCATTGTTTCTTTCTCCGGGCTGCAGAGAAAATCCCCTCTCCTCTTGATTAGCATGCCAATGCGACATCCTCCTTCTGGTGGGAATGACAAGGTGTGAAGGGTTCTCAGGGGAAGCAAGCCTTTTGGAGTTTTAACTGCATCAGGTTACATTCTGATCATTTGTGACATAATTCCTTGTGAAAAAAAATAACATTTATAAATTTAAAATAAGCAACATATCTTTAAATTAAGTCTCTTTTTCAACATGAAATCACTGTGTGGCACTCTTGTATGGAATGTTGATGGAATTCTCTTCTTTGGCATATTTAACTTCTGAAACACCAGTTCTCCTGTTAGAATTATAAATCGCCAGCACCTGACAGAGGCGAGTAACGGTACTACACCCATTTTGACAGCTGTCTTTCCATCAAGTATCTTTAAAATATGATTTTGTTCTGAGAACATATGACACTTGCTGACATTGTATTGATGTGGAGTCTTGCAGTAAATGATGTGGAACACCCAACAAAGAAGTTGGATCTTTTAGGTGATTTGTGAGCCATGATTTTAGCAATTTTTGACAACCAAGAAAACAGATTTTCAAACAGCTCTGTGTTTCTTTTTCAATCAGCATTGCTATTTCCAAGTGGTTTCAGGCTACTTTGTGGGTAGCCCAATGGTGGTTTTTGGCAGTGATCTCCTGTGCTCACTAAGATAGGCAAAAAGTGGATGGTGGCCTATTTTTCAGGTTTTCACTGTGCAATTTCTGGTGATTTCTAGCGAGCAGCATGCTTTACAGTGGCCATTATGATGTTTCTGCTGCCAGCAATGCACAGTGATATTGCAGGGCTTGGATGAGTGGGTTGATACATCCCACATTATTTTTCAGCACGGCAGGACACAGCTTACAGCACACCAAGACATCTCTGCAACTCCCCTTAAAGTTAGAAAAAATATCCCTCCTTGTATACCCTTCTTGGTTGGTGCAGCTCCCCATCTATGATGCAGAACACTCTCATAGGTTCAGGCACTCCAAGAAAAGCCCCTTCCTCCTCTAGGGTTGGCTGACTGAGCTGTCAATTCACAAAGCTCTAATGTCACACTTATGCATGTAACTGATTAAGATTGTGTGAAATGTATCTGACCTTTAAAATGGGAACACTACCAACGTCAATCCTGAGTTAAATTTAGCAACAGTATCATGGTTTCCTGTCTCTGAAGCCCAAACATGGACATCCGCTCTGCCCTCTCTGCTAATTGAAACAGCTGCATGCAACACTGACTATCTTCCCTTGAATGATACCTCGCTCCCATGGCTCGTCACAGTCAAGAATAGAGATAAGAAGCCCAGACACCATGTCCTTGATTACTGAACTCCCACTGAACTACCATGAGGTAATTCTTTTTTCATTTCAGCATGGTTTTACAGAAATCCACTATTTGTAAGCCCAGCATTATCTCAGAGTTTGCCTGACTTTGTCCCACCCCAAAAATGGCTGATCACTTATGAAATGCCTGACCATCCTATTTTTGCCTATAGCTTAGTCCCTACTCGATTTCGAATGTAGATTGTTTGATAGTTTATCATAAACACGTACTACCTTATATATCACTCACTTTGTAAGGCATTCTGACCACTGGTGTAATGGGGGCCCCGCAGCCTCTGCAGTGCAGGGGCCCCCACTGCACATGTCCTGAGAGAGGTGCCCCACTTGGAGAAAAAAATGGAAAAAAAATATTTTTCAAAACATTTTTTTTAGATATATTTTTGGGAATTCACTCTGCATTCATAAAGACTTGATTTCTGTATAAAGAAATGATTTCTGTAATAGAAATTATTTCTTTATGAAGGCAGAGTGACTACAAAAAGAAACTTTTTTTAAGTCTGAGGGCTCCCCCCAAATGATGACATGGAAGACCCGAGGCTGGAGGCCTCCATGTCATGGGGTGGGGGTGTCCTATGACTTCAAAAAGAAATGGATTCTTTTTTAAGTCAATCTGACTTCATAAAGAAATTATTTCCATTAAGGACAAAACCATAACGGAAATAATTTATTTTTGAACTCATAGGGCTTCCCTCAACCCCATGAGGTTTGCGTGTCTGTGTGTAGTTTGAAAGGGTGTACACTTAAATGTGTAGGTGGCTGCCTGTTTGAGTGTATGGTGAAAGGGTACACACACATGTATGGTTGGCTGCCTGGGTGTGCCTGTATGCTGAAAGAGTGCACACTTAAATGTATGGATGGCTGGATGTGCGTGTGTGTATATGGTGAATGGTGTATGTGCTTGTGTTCAGGGGCACAACAAAACCTACATTTAGGGGGGCTTATCCTTCAAATGTTAGGAGAGGCGCTATCTTCACTGGTGGTGGGGGGAAGGACAAACATATTTGTGTGGGGGGATATTTCTTCTCTGTGAAAAGAACAGTGAGATAAAGACTTGGTTGAGACTCTCCCAGGGGCCATCCACCCAAGAACAAGTCAATGGGCTGTGTTCGTGCTGGTAGAGAGTTTCCCAGACCCCCCCTGTTTTGCATACCAAGTAACTTTGGGTCTCACCCTAAGTTACCAGGGTACTCCAGACGTGGACCCCTTGCTCACTGCTTTTAGAGAGAAACAGCTTCACCTCACTGATGATGCCCAACTAGGCTGAAACACGTGTATGGGGTTGCTGTGGTACTCTTGTTCAGAGGAGAATTGCCTAGCATTTCAGTGCTGGACTGCCCCTGGGCAGGACAAAGACTGATATGTGGGGATATTTCTTCTCTGTGAAAAGAACAGTGAGCTAAATACTTGGTTGAGACTCTCCCAGGGGCCATCTACCAAATAACAAGTCAATGGGCTGTGTTTGTGCTGGTAGAGAGTTTCCTAGACCCCCTGTCAAGGATGGCACTCTGTCAAGAGTGGCACAGGGCACTCATGTAAGGTTTGGGTGGCTGTGCTGATGTAAGGTGAAAGATAAGCACACACACAGCAGGAAGCTCAACAAGAACGAAGAGTAGGCAACTGTAGCAGGAAATACAAAGGTACAAACAAACTGGATTCCCTCTTGGGGTGTATGCAGAAATGGGAAAGTGTGTTCCACGGACCTTAGGAAACTCCAGCCTTTTGCACAGATTGCTATTACAGGGGCCCACGCTGTATGCTCATGGCTGGGAACAACAGCAGTGGGTGTCTGTAACACTGAAACACGACAAGGGAAGGGGCAGAGGTTGCCTGCCGGAAACCAACAGTCAAGCTCTGTACAAAGGGATCTACATACGATACAAGAGAAGACAAGAACAGAAATATCCAAGGAAAAGGAAGTCAATGAGCAATCTAACAGAAGGAAATGAAGGAAAAGCAGTATAACTGAAATGGCTAACCTAAGGGAAGGACAGAGGACTCAAGGAAGAGAAGGACAGGGATCAAGAACAGAGGGGGCTGCAAACAGGGAAGCAGGGCTGCAGTAACGGATGGCACAAGGTGCAGGTAAACTGTTGTGGACTGCAGAGGACTGTAGTAGGCTGCAAGGCACAGAGCCCAGAGGAGCAGGGCAGACAGCTGTAGTAGACTGCAGACAGAGAGCCCAGAGGAGCAGGGCAGCAAGGAGCGAGCCCAAAGGAGCAGGGCTGAAAGGCAGGGAGCCCAGAGGATAAGGGCTGTAGGCAAGGAGCCCAGAGGACAAGGGCTGAAGGCAGAGGAGTGTAGCAAGCTGCAAGGCTGGGGAACCAGAGGACAAGGGCTGTAGGCAGCGGAGTGAAGCAGGCTGCAAGGCAGGGAGCCGAGAGGAGCAGGGCAGCAAGGATCGAACCCGGAGGAGCAGGGCTGAAAGGCAGGGAGCCCAGAGGATAAGGGCTGTAGGCAAGGAGCCCAGAGGACAAGGGCTGAAGGCAGAGGAGTGTAGCAAGCTGCAAGGCTGGGGAACCAGAGGACAAGGGCTGTAGGCAGCGGAGTGAAGCAGGCTGCAAGGCAAGGAGCCCAGAAGAGCAGGGCCGCTGACTGTAGAGGGCTGCAGAGGACTGTATTAGGCTGCAAGGCAGGAAGCCCAGAGGACAAGGGCTGTAGGTAGAAGGCAGCGGAGCGTGATCGGCTGCAAGGCAGGGAGCCCGGAAAGGGCACTGGATCAAAAGCAGGATAAAGCAGGAACAGCATACAAAATCGTGGCTCAAGGCAAAAAGGGGCTGGGAGACTCTTGATGCAAGAGACTGAGCTCCTGCAGGCAGCTGCTTAAATACAGCCCTGCCCTGTACTGAGGCAGGCTAATTGGCAGCACCTGGAGCGGTTTATAGTGATAATTTCGAAAACAATAATGTCGAAAGTCATTATTTCGAGAAAAAAAAAGTCGAATTTTTTTTCAATATGTTTTTTTTTTAATGGGGGGATCCCCCCCCCCCCCAACCCCCTTTTTTAAAAAAATGTTTTTGTTTTACCCATTTTTTTTTACTCCCGGACCCCAAAATAAATATATAATTAAAAAAAACGGAATTCGAATTTTTTTTTGTTGTTGACATTTTTGTATTTCAACATTATTTTTTCGAAATTATGACTGACCACCACCTGGAGCAGCACACCTGAAGGTAATCTGCCTCCTCCCTCTCTGGTCCTGACATGGTGTAGGCAGCACTGATCGCTAGGGCTTCTGGGGATTGTGGTTCCAATACCGATGAATGGGAATAGCCAGGAATAGATAACTGTAGCAAGGTGCATTATGGTATATGTATTTAGCTGAATTAAATAAGAAGCACCAAAGTTGTGCAAATGGGAATTAAGGACCAAAGTGTGAATAGGGGTTGCTCAAAGAGTATTATGAAGATAAATGAATAACAATTAGTCCATGATGGTTGCCACACCTCCCCCCTGTTTTATATTTGTGTGGGGGCATCTAACTTCTTTACGCATTTTAATGATATGATATGCCATTTATAACGTGCCTATACACAAGTGTTTCAAGGCACAACAAGGCAAGGGAGGGGAAACAGAGGGAAGACTGAGATGGTGATCCTACTTGGCCAGTGTCATGATGCCTACCCCCGGGGACCCAGACCAAGTCCAGCAACCCCGGAAGCAGGCATCAAGTTATTCCAAGCAAGCCCAACAACCCCTGCTAGGGGCGATTTGGGTGCAGTCCTGGCGTCTATGGCGCCAGGCTCATATGGAGAGTCAGGCTTGGTGCCATAGGCGCCAGGGTCATAGATTAAAACTTACCTGATGCAGACCATGCTGCAAACTTACCTGATGCAGACCATGCTGCAAGAGCTCCAAGCCAAAAGAGGCTTGGAAGGGACTACTTTACCTAGGGACTATTTTTTTCCTCGGGTGGGGCTGGGGAGGAATACTTACCTGGGACTACTTTGGAGGATATTTAAACCACGCCCGAAGAGCAGCACACGCTTCGCGTTTTTCTGCATCCAGCAGCGTAATGCTCACCGTGCCTGCAAGTCTGCCTCCAGTCTTCTGCCACGCCCGCCTCGAGTCTGGAGCTCCTAGAAAAAGGGAGAAAGAAGGAGAAAAGGTTAGAACAAGAGCAATACCTTTGATCCTTACCTGAATTCCCAATCCACCGCGCCTTCGAGCTGGAAGAAAGAAGTTATTTTATGCACGTCGCCTTGCCTGTTGCAGCGCTGCGCTGAACTCACCGGCCTTCGCATCATCTCCACATTCCACTGCATCTTTCTGCATGTTCCCGCCGCACTCCGGCACCTACGGGGAACACAACAGAAAGGTGAGCCAAGGGATTAAACAGAGGCAATATTAGTTACCCCCCATAGACTTAGCTGATTTTACCACCGGGGGTACTATACCGCTTCACGCGTCGGCGCAGCTTCCACAGCATCCTCGCCGAACCCCGGCCCCTAAGGGGAAACAAAAGGATAGCAAGGTGAAACAAAGGGACAAACAAGGGGAATCCTCCTCACCACAATAGACTTACCTGATTTTACTGCCGGAGGCATTATTCCCCGAGACTTCATACTTTCTCTCAGCGCCTGAATAAGGGAGAAAGCAACAGGTTACATACTGACATTATTTTATCGAACTGTGTTGGATAATACAAATCCTTACCTGAACACGAGGAACTCTTCGCTAGGGTTAAACTGCAACCTGCAAGGAATCAGACAAGAGTGAAAGTCAGACATTTGAACTCTTACGAACTACATACTTACGGCGTCTTGCCGGAAATCTCAGAGTCAATATTGTTCTGGAACTCACCAATTCCTTTGAGCCAGTGAAGCAACTGGTTATCTACGCGCCCCTGCGCTCAATGCAGGATGGAGAGCTCATCTTTCCAAACCATCAGGTGAGACTATAAGAGGGGACATCAAAGGTGATCAGTGGGGAGAACAGCGGGAGTGGGTGGAGGTTAATGCTCAACTCCACGGGTGGTTAATTCCCTTTCTCCATTTGCAGAAGAATATTCCTGCGGGCCAAGCAAACGAAGCTAGGTGGGCTAGTCCAGTCCTTCATCTCGGCACTACGCGTCACATTGGTGGAGACCGCAGCTGTCCAGTTCAGATCAACGCCCCTGTGGGAGCCAGGTGAGCGTAACAGCCAGGTGACATTGGGATTGCGCAAGTGCAGGGGAGGGGGGAAGGGGAAAAGTGTGAGGGGAAAGGGGAGGGGGCAGTGCAGTACATAGGATAACAGTACAATAAATAAAGACAATAAATAGTAGATAAAAGTGGGGCCAGCTGGTGGCAAGTGCAAGGGTAAGTGCAGACATCAGGTGTCAAGTGCTAATAGGGGCTGTAGGGATACAGAAACAGTCCCCGAGTGCAAAGGTTGCCAGGGGGCAGTGCAGGTGTGTAACTGGCAGGGAGGGTACCTGGGTCCGAGATCAGAGGGTAGCCAGGTAACCAGTGAAGTTGCAGATTCAGCCAGGAGATCAGCAGGGGAGTGGAGGAGAGAAAGCAGAAGCAAAGAGGAAGGTCTTGAGGTGCTTCCGAAACTGGAGATGGTTCTCCTCAAATTTCAGTGAGGCAGGGAGGCTGTTCCAGAGTAAGGCCCTAGCGGAGGAAAGAGATCTACCTCCAACTCGTTGCTTCGAGAAGCGACTAACCCTGAGGGAGTTGGAGGCAGATGAGCGAAGAGCTCGAGGAGGAAGATATTTAGGGGAAGAGAGAGTTGAAGGTATTGAGGCCCTAGGCCCCAGAAGGCCTTGTGGACAATGCAAAGGGTTTTTAACTTAATCCTCACAGCCACTGGGAGCCAGTGCAGAGATTTCAGTCCTGGAGAGATATGATCCCTGGGATTGAGTCCAAGGACAAGTCTCGCAGTACTGTTTTGGATGAGTTGCACAGGGCGGAGAGAAGAGGCAGGCAGATTTAGAAAGAGGCTGTTGCAGTAGTCCAGCCTAGAGAGAACCAGAGCTCTGGAAACAGTGAGCTTCTGGGGGAAGGAGAGGAAAGGAAGAATACCTCTGAGGAGGTGCAGCTGATAGTGGGACTTCTTAGAGATGTCAGAGATATGAGGAGAGAAGGAAAGGGTGGATACGAAGATGACCGTGAGGTTTTTACCCTCACAGTTGGGAGCAGGAAGAGGGCCAGGAGAGGCCGGCCAGAGAGTGACAGGAAAGGAGGGAGCAGGTGTGCCGATGAGGAGGATCTCGGTTTTAATGGCATTAAGGCAGAGATCATTGGCAACACACAACTCCAGGATGGCGGACAGACAGTCGGAGATGAGAGAAGGAGCAGAGGTGGCAGAAGGGAGCCTGAAAATGAGTTGTGTCATCTGCATAGCACTGAAAGTTGGGGCAGAGAGCGGCAACGGGGTGGGACATTGCAGGCATTGGTTGAACAGCCAGGGAGAGAGGTTAGACCTATGGGGAACACCACAGGTAGAGATAGAGACAGAGGAGAGGAAGGACTCAAGTTGGACCTGGGAGGGTCGATCGGAGAAGAAGGAGGTCAGCCAAGCCAGGGCCTGATCGGTGATACCCAGGTTATACCGGAGACGGTTGAGCAGGATGGCATGGTTGAATGTGTAAAGTAAGAGGGATCAAGTAAGATGAGAACACAGGGGGTGTTGGAATCAAGGTTGGAGAGCAGGTCTTCACAGATGTTCAGGAGAGCAGTTTATGTGCTTCTGGCAGCTCTGAAGCCATACTGATGGTCATGGAGACAACTAACAGTCAGAGTGAAGATTAAGCTGGGAGATGGTCAGCATTTCCAGGAGTTTGCCTAGGAAAGGAGTGATGGAGATTGGACGATAGTTAGCCGGGCAGGAAGGGTTGGCAGAGGGTTTCTTAAGAAGAGGATGCACAAGGGAGTGATTCAGGTGGTAGGGGCAGACTCCAGTGGCGAAGGAGTTGTTGCAGAAATCAGCCAGAGGACCCAGGATGTCAATGTGGTCCTTGAGGGTTTTGGAGGAACAGGGGTGAACCTGTTTTGACAAGACTTTCATAGATCAGACTTGTCTAGAAACCTTGTCTGAGGAGAACAGAGGAAAGGCAGAGAAGTGGGGAGGAGAGGTGTCCAAAGAAGGGCCAGAAGAAGAGCAGGGAGTAGAGGGAGGAGGGGTAGAGGAAGAGAGAGAGGACAGGATATCCTAAGGTTTAGAGATTAAATTGAGAAGCCAGGGCTGTGCAGAGCATCTGGGAGGAGAGGTAGAGACTGCAGCAAGATTAGCCAGCTCCATGCAGATTTTAAAGAGTTCGGCCCAATTGTTATGATGCCGCGGAGACACAGGCTTGGCTGTGGGCTCTCTTCTTGGTGCGGACGGAGAGCCGGTATTCCCTTTGGAGCAGGTGGCAGGCCTTGTACCGGAAGCGCTTCATTTCCTCTCAGTCACCCTGCACTTGCGTTTAAGGGTGACGAGGTCTGAGTCATACCAAGAGTTGCACTTGGCTTTGGGCTTAAAGTGGATCCTCATGAAAGGCGCAAGAACATTGAGAGTATCAGATATAGTAGAGTGGAGCATGGAAAGGGCTGTTTCAGGGTGTGAGTCAGCTAAAGGGGAAGGCAGGGGTGAGAAAGTGGCAGCAAAAGCCTCCACTGACACACGCTTCATGGGTCGGATAACTGAGAAGGTAGGTGGCAGTGCTGGAGTTGGTTTGGCCTGAGGGGTAGTGAGGCTATTCTAGTGCAGCTTCAATGTTACAAGCAGTTAACTCTCTCCTTTAAGTCTGAAAGCACCCACGTATGGACTGCTGTGAGAATGAGCAGTCTTCTGTTCCCTCTCTACCCTTCCAATCACTCCCGTGGCATGCAAGTACTAAACCCACATCACGATTTAAATGGACTAAAAAATGTGGCATATGAATGCATGGCCTAACAGTGAAATGCTTTACGTTAGTAATTGCTGGGCCCTTGTTAACAGCGAAACCCAGGTGCCATTTAACATGGGTCCTGTTCTGTCCGGCAACTGCTCTGAAGGTCTGCCAGGTAGAGTCAACATAGCCCAAAATTTCAGGGGGAGTGCTGAAGCCAAGTGTTTCTAGGTGCGACAAGACAAGGGACAAAGACAAGGGAGGGAAGATAGAGGGAGGACAAGACAAACTACCTTACTAGGCCTTGTGTCATTCAGATTGTGCAAGTGCGAGAACGAGAAATGCAAGGGGGAAGTGCAAGGAAGAAGGGAGGGGAAAACAGGGCAGTTCTACCAGTGCAGCCAGGGCAGCGCGGCTCTGGGTAGTGCAATGAGAACAAGGGACTTTAGCGTTACAGTTACAGCCCCTATGTGCGTGGTAGGCCCAGAGGCAGTGCAAGGGTGACTGATCAAGAAAGAGCCTGGATTCAGTGAGACTCTGAGGGTAGCCAAGCAACCATTTGGTACAGCAGACAGGTAGGTCAGCAGGGGAGGGAGAGAAATCAGAGGAGAAGATGAAAGCTTTGAGCTGCTTCCGGAACTTCAAGTGATCCGCTCAAGTTTGAGAGGGGCAGGGAGGCCATTCCAGAGGGAGGCACCTGCAGAGGATAGAGATCAACCCCCACTCTCTGCCTGGAGAAGCGTCTAACCCTTAGAGAGTTGGAGGGAGCTGGGGGAAGGGCTCGAGAAGGAAGGTATTTTGGAATAGAGCGTTGGATGTAGTGTGGGCCCCCAACCCCAGAAAGCCTTGTGGACAATGCAAAGGTTCTTGATCTTGATCCTTGCAGCCACTGGGAGCCAGTGAAGAGATTTCAGGGCTGGAGAGATACGATCTCTGGGCTTGAGGCTAAGGATAAGTCTCGCAGTTCTGTTCTGGATTAGTTGCAGAGGGCGGAAAGCAGAGGAAGGCAGATTGAGAAAGAGGTTTGTTGCAGTAGTGCAGCCTGGAGAGAAACAGGGCTGTGGAGACAGTGAGCTTCGGGAGGAAAGTAATAAAGGGAAGAGTCCCTTTGAGGAGGAGCATCTGGTAGTGGGACTTCTTGGCGACGTCCAAGATGTGAGGAGGGAAAGAGAGGGTGGAGTCGAAGATGACAGCAAGGTTTTTTGCCTCGTAGGAAGGCAAAGGAAGAGGGCCCAAGGTGGGCAGCCAGAGTGAGAGAGGGAAAGCAGGGGAAGGGGTCCCAATGAGAGGGATCTCCATCTTACTTGCCTTAAGGCAGAGATTGTTGGAGGTGCACCAATCTTGAATTGCAGATACAGTCAGGAATAAGCGAGAGAGGAGAGGGGCCTGAAGGAAAGCAGACTGTCATCTGCATAACACTGAAAGTTAGAGGAGAAAGTAGTGATTAGGTGGGCCAAAGGGGCCAAGTAGAGGTTGAAAAACCAGGATGAGAGGATAGAGCACTGGGGAACCCCACAGGTAGAGAGAGAAGTGGCAGAGAGAAAGGGACCACGTTGGACCTGGGAGTGGCAGTCCAAGAGGAAGGAGGTCAGTCACTACAGGGCCCGATCCATGATGCTCAGGTTCTCACGTAGTCCATCTATCAGGATGGCATGGTTGACTGTGTCGAAAGTAGAGGAAAGATCAAGGAGGATTAGGACAGAAGGAATGCTGGAATCAAGGTTAGAGAGCAGATCTTCACAGGTGTTCAGGAGAGCCGTTTCCGTGCCTCTGGCAGCTCTGAAGCCAGACTGATGGTCATGGAGATAACAAACAGATTAAGTGTGGAGAGTAAGCTGGGAGATGGTCAGCTTTTCCAAGAGTTTGTCCAGGAAAGGGGTGATGGAGATTGGGTGATAGTTTGCCGGGCAGGTAGGATCGGCAGACGGCTTCTTGAGGAGTGGGTGCACAAGGGAATGTTTAAGGGGAGAGGGGAACGTTCCAGTGGTGAAAGAGTGATTACAGAAATCGGCCAAGGCTGGAGCGAGGGTGTCAATATGGTCCTTAATGGTTCTGTAGGTGCAGGGGAGCCCCTGTTTGGACGACACTTTCATATTTCAGACTTGTCTAGAAACCTCATCAGGTGTTGTCAGAGGGAAAGAGGAGAAAGGGGGAGCGGTAGAGATGGCCAAAGGGGGCCAAGAGAGGAAGAGGGAGAGGAAGATGGGATAGAAGACAGGATGTCCTGAGTTTTAGCAGAGATGTGAGAGGCCAGAGCCATAGAGAGGGACTGGGAGGGAACAGGAGAGTTAGAGACCGCAGAAGGATTGACCAGTTCCTTGCAGATTTTAAAGAGTTTGGCCGTGTTGGTAGAAGCCGCAGAGACCTTGGCTTACATGTGTGCTTGCTTCTTGATGAGTGTTATTGCTTCGACTTGCATTTTGGTGCAACACGTCTAGGTATGTCTAACTGTGGCCTGGCATGCTTTACTGTAATCTTATTACGTGTCTACATTGTGCAGCCAGTGGGACATGCTTTCAATGTGGCATGGCATTTTTCGGAGTAAAGCATTCATGTTCCTGTGCACTGTTGGTGACTTGCATGTGTTGGATTGGTGTTACCCTACAAAACAATTGTAAGCACTCTGGCTTTTTAGCCAGTTTTTCTCAGAAAGTGTGCTGTATATTGCATTAAAACACAGATTTATATCTTTCTGAAGGGGTATCCCACAGTGCGCGGGATACCCCTTCAGCAGCACATTTGTGCGTATTGTACAAGCGTGATAATCTAGGCCAGCCCAGAGTGTGGCATGACCTGTGATTTGTTGCTGAGTTGGGGCGGCCCGCTTCAGCATGGCTCGTAGGGGGGGGGGGGGCACCCACATTCTGTGTTACGCCACTGATTCTGACCTCATAAAATAGATCGCCCTTCAAAGGGCATTTCTAAACAGCACTACATTTCTTATTTTTGCAATATTAAAGTCATTGATCAACGCAACAAGTTATCAGCATTTGGTTTGAGGGGGAGGGAGTCTATCTCCACTACATTCAGTTTTAGGGGGGGTTTAACAAGCGCCTGTACACTTTCTCTGAAACACGACAGCCGTGGCCTTGGCACTGACCGCATGGCCATGAATCCATTCAGGAACATGTCTGCCCATGGCTGCGTACGCCTGAGAAATGGCCTGAACCATCCAATGGACAAGGGAAGCCTTGTAAGCCTGAGAGCCGGGGGAGCAGGCCCCAAAAGTCACAAAAAAAATGTCTCTCCCTTCCTGAAGGATTTCGTCTGAGAGAAATAAAACTTGAGGACCAAGGAATGCAGGGCCCTCTTCTCTGCCTCTGACTGTGGGTTCGGGAAAAACATAGGGAGGCAGATCTCTTGATTCAGATGGAATGGAGAGACCACCTTGGACAAGAAGTTTGGGTGAGTGTGCACCATGACCATGTCATTGTGAAATGTTGCGAAGGGCTTGCACGAGAACAGTGCCTGCAGCTTGCTAACCTAGCGCGCCGAGATGAAAGCCACCAGTAAGACTGTATTTAGTGTTACCAAGCTGATATCCAGAGGCCATCAGCACGAAAGACTTGCGCTGCAAAGCTGCAAGTACCACATTGAGGTCCCAGACTGGTGGTGGCCTATGCACTGGCAGAAAAAGCCAAGACAACCCCATAAGGTGGGCCTTAACCATTGGGTGGGCTGCAGAAAGCACATCCTTAGGGGGATTCTTGTAAGTCCCAATAGCTGCCAAATAAGTGCGGCACATATCCACCTGAACTGCAGAATGAGCCAGGTGTACCAAAAAAGTCAGAACGTCATCCAGAGGACAGATGACAGGGTCCAGACCCTTGTCACGAGCCCAATGGCAGAACCTAGTCCATTTACTCTTATACTGGGACCTAATCAAGGGCCTCCTGGCCTGCTCAATGATGTCCCAGTTGTCATTGGAAAATTGAGCATGCTGAAGCCTCAGCTGGTCAGGAACCAGGCCGCCAACTTGGCCGGGTCCAGATGCTCCACTGCCCTGCCCTGCTGTGTCAGGAATCCCTTCATGGAGATCGGAAGGTGGATCGGGCCTTGGGAGCACAACTGCAGCAGATCTGAAAACCAGTGTCTCAAAGGCCAGTGGGGGGCAATCAGGATGAGGCTGCAACCGACTGAAGCCTGGAACTTGCAAAGGGTCTGTTGGAGCAGAGGGGTGGGCGGGAACGCATAACACCTGCGGCCATGCCAACAGATTTGGAAGGCATCTCCCAGAGACCCCCGATCCCGTCCTGCCCATGAAGCAAACTGGGGGCACTTGGAATTCAGAGGGGGTGCAAACAAATCCAGGTCCCCAAACCCCCAATGCTGGAACAGGGGCAACAAGGAGTCAGTGTGCAACTCCCACTCATAGGTGTTGAACCCAAACCGGATCAGATGATCCGCTTCTGCATTACTGTCCCACGGGAGGTGGACTGCTGAAATCCAAATCCTCTCAATCAGGGCCCATTCCCAGATCCATACTGCCTCCATCCAGAGGAGGGGAGAACGGGTGCCACCCTGCTTGTTCAGGTAAAACATTGTAGTAGAATTGTCCGTCCAGACCAGAACCGGCCTGTCGCTGATGAGGGACAAAAACACCCTGAGGACCAGGCCCACTGCCCTGAGCTCGAGCAGATTGATATGCAGGGGGTCTTCTGTCCTGAACCATGCTTGATGAATCGCATAGCCTTTTAGAGCAGCCCCCCCAGCCCGAAAGGGAGGAGTCCATTGTCAACACCAGGGTAGGCTCCAGGCGGGTGAAGGGGCTTCCCACTGAAACATTGCCATCAATCAGTGAAGATCAGGCAGTAAGAGCGGTGGTATTGTGACTCTGTCTGACTGAGACCCCATCTCCTGATCCCAATGGGCCACCAGGTGTAGCTGGAGGCACCTCATCTTGAGGCGAGCTTGCTGTACAGTGAGCATGCAGCAGGTCATCAGGCCCAGAATGTGCTGGAACGACCATGTCAAGGTGGTCGTGTTGGCCAGAAAGTGCCTCACCGTCTTGTGGAGGGACAGAAGCCTCTCAGGAAACACCTGTTGAACGGTAGTGTTCCAAAGTACCCCTCGGAAGACCAATTCCTGAGATGGGCACAACTATGAGTTCCTATGTTTGAGGGAAAACCCTAGCTGATGAAGCAAATCTGCCAATCTCTGGGAGGAGTGCACCGCCCCTTCGGGTGACCCCACCCTCACCAGCCAGTCAATCAAATAAGGGAACAGATGATAGCCCACCAAGCTGAGAAGGACCGCCACTGCGTTCATCAACTTTGTAAAGACCGGAGGGACCGAGTTCAGGCCGAAAGGCAGCACCTTGTACTGAAAATGGTATGACATAATTGTGAACCGCAGAAACTTTGATGCAGTGTGTAGATGGGAACAGGCAGGTACACATCCTTGAGGTCCAGGGAACACATCCAGTCCCCTGCACACAGAGACTCTGCTATGTTTGCAGATGTAATCATCTTAAAGTGTTCGAGCGGTAAAGACAGATTAAGAAATAACAGGTCCAGGACAACCCCCAGGCCAGCCTGGCTGTTCTTGGGTACCGGAAAAATCCTGGAATAGTACCCAGAGCCCCTGTCTACAAGAGGAACCGGTTCTATCACCTGCATCTCCAAGAGTGAAAGGACCTTCTGTAAAAGATCCGGGGACACGATCTGATGAAGAGGAGCAGAGGATGGTAGAGGCAAAGGAAGTGGAAGACTGAAACCCGTGGAGACTACGGATAGGATCCACGGTTGCTGAAAAGATGCTTCCAGGTGTCCTGGAACAGAGCCAAACGGCCCCCCACATGCAAGCTGTGTTCCCCGACCTTGACATCAGTTCTTCTTGGTGTCAGAGGCTGGGGCAGAGGAAGGGGAGCGGAAAAACCGGTGCGACATCCTCTGCTGCTTCATCCTGTTGTTGCTGAGCCACCTAGCAGGCCTCAGTGTACCGCAATCCCGGAACCCCTTGGAGACGGAGAAGGCCCTGGGCTTGAACTTGGTCCTGCTCTGGGACTGAGGGACGGATTTATGACCTGCTTCTGTTAGGATGGCCAAGGATTTGGCATTTTGAGTGGAGGTTTTCTTCTTCGTCAACTCGTCATCGGTTGACAAATGAAAAAGGCCCACACCCTCGAAAGGCAGATCCAGGATCTATTCCGACACGTCAGATGAAATCTTAGTGGCGTGCATCCACCCGCCCTTCTCATCTCAACTCCAAGGCGCAGCCCTCTGCTGGCTGTGACGATGTGGGAGACCGAAGACTCCATGAGGTCCTACGCAATAACCCGAGAATCTGCCAGCGTGGCCTTGAAGGACACTTGCTTGTCTGAAGGGAGGTTGGGCTGCAGGTGGCACAAAAGGTCTGGGAGAAGCCCAGGGCAAACGCCCAGATGAACAAAAAGTTGGACAGCAGCTGTAGGCTGACAGATGAGGAGCCAATCCTCCTTGCCTCCCACCCGCAGCCACATTCCTCAGTGGTCTTTGTCGTCTTCCTCCACGGGAGCCACCTCCAGTTTCCTTTCCAAGCAGTACAAAGTCCCTGAGTCTTTGGGAAAGCGCTGTTATTCCATCTCAGGATTGCATCTGCCACAAGCCAAAGCAGATGCCCTCTTGACCGTGGCTAACCAGAAGCTGTGGTGGGAGATCAGGGAGCTTCTGAACATCCTTCTGGGGAGGGATGCCAGACAGATCGTGGTGCAATTCCCCAAGACCTCAGCTAGCACTCATAAATCATGTGGGGCTTCCTCAGGCAGAGGGAACGCCACCAGGCCCTGAAGGCAGTCATGAAAGGCCTTAACGGATGCAGAGGGTTCATCGTCCTGGGTGTTGTCGTCGTCATCATCCCCCCACCTTTGCACAAATCATGGGGAATCGGGGACCTGGGACACAGGTGCCAGTGGGGTTCCCGCTAGGTCCGGAGATGTAAACAGGTCCAACGGCTGTTGAGGGGGAGGGGTTGGTGGTACAGGGGGAGATGGAGGGGTCAGAACAACCGGTAGGGCCTGGTCTGGGGGAGGGACCGGCACTGGAACCGTCAGTACTGGAGGAAAAGGAGGCATATCCAGAGGAGGGCCGCAGTGCGCCACCACCTGCGGGATGACCTTCACAATGTCCTTCAGGAGCCCCCTTTATCTGAGGGGAACATATGAGGATGAGGAAGCAATTGAAGAAGTGGTTCTCGCAAGCCACTGGGTCCCTAGGGGCCCGGCCTTCCAAGGCACTGGGCCTCTGGTCCTGTTCAAAGCGCTGAGGCATCTGGTGCATATAGCCCTAAGTCTGTGATGGTAGATGTATCCCCGAGGAGACCAGAAGCCTGTGCCATAGGATCCACTGCCGCTTCCAGCGACAAGTGGACTGGGATCATCTTGCAACACCCCTTAGATGGGTGAAAGCACTTGCGGACCCTGAGCTGGATCCGAGATGGCCACCTGCCTGGCAGGCTCTGCCACGTGCATCTCCACCATTCTGAAGCCTGGTGCCATGCCCTGAGCCAAGAGAAGCCTCAGACATGGGAGGATACAGCTTGGGTCTTGCACCCAAAGCAGAGGTGTCAACCTCAGAGATCACTCATAAAGCCCTGACTCACAACCTTGGAGCGAGCTCCGGTAGGCTGGACGCCCTCAGCACCTGTGCCGGTAGCCGTGTTGGATCGTGCCAAGCACAGACTCTTGGAGGTGGCCCTCGACGATCCCTTACCTCCTGGGGTAGAAGAAGAGGACGAACTTGATCGCCCTTCCGAGGACAGCCTGGTACAGCCCCTGAGCCCCTCAGCTTGGGAGCCAGTATCCAGGACGGCCTCAGGTCTGTCCACGGTGCACCCGGAAGAGCCCCTGGGTCTCTCAGCTTGGGTGCTAGTAGCCTTGGAGGCCACAGGCCAGCCAGAACCTGAAGTCAAGGAACCCCGATCTGTGGGAACCCTGGAGGAGGAGTCTCTGTGCTGTAGAGCTGTGCTGAACAGAGGGCCTATCTTGTCTTGACGAGAGGTCCTGGAGACAAAGTCCTTAAGGTGGTGAGGAGGAGACGTGTGGAAGATCTCCCTCCACTGCGACAACCGATTCTTCAATGCCCTGTGACCGAGAGCACTGCAAGCCAAAGGGAAGTTAAATAAGATTGAAAAAACAAAACGAGGAGCAAGCGGAAAGTTAAAAAAAAGTCTCTATGCTGGCTGCCAGGTCTGACAGAGTCTGTGCAAAAAAAGGGACTGAGGTGAGGGGCAACAGGGCGGGGCCTCGGTGGACCGTTCCCATGCCTGAGGCCACACCCCCGCGTGCTGTACTAAATTTAAAAGGGAAGCTCAATTTTTCACAGCCAAAGGTTCCGGTACCATCCCCATGTTGGGGGACGCTCACAAGGATGGAGGAAAGGAGAGGGGACGTGGGAGTAAAATAAAAGAAAAAAGAAAAAATTGAAGTGAGGATGCATCAGTTGCTTCGTGATGGTTCCCACACCAATGTATACTGCAATAGATGGTGGCATAGGATATCTGCTTGGTCCAGGGAAATGTGGAGTAATGCGTAGAGGGGTGGTTTAGGAGTGCCAGGTAAAACATGCAAGTTCCGGAAGGAAAATCGGTAAGCAGAGTGGAAAAGGGAGCAGTTTAAGAAGGTATTGTTGGGGAGAACTCTCTGGTATGCCAGAGCGATGCTGGAAGTCTGCTGACATGGAGAGCCCAACTCCCTCCCCCAGTATACACAGAGGACTCAGTCAAGGGCAAGTTCAAACTGCGGTTTATTACAAATAAAACCAACAGGGATTGATACAAGAACACAGGTGGATTTCAGTACTTCTCGACGTCTCCTAGCTCACAGGCCAGTTTTACTATAAAATTACATCATTACTCTGTCATTACTTGGGCCTTTCTCCAAAAACCTATCGGTGTGAGGGATTGGCCATCAGGAGTCTAATAACCTATTTGGTCGCCTATATGTGTTATTCTACTGGCCCTCACATGTCAGGTGGCTGGCCTGTCCCATCCTCAATTCACAATCTATTACATTATTGCAGAGTAGTGGGCTTACCATTGGTTCTTGTCCATTGCCATCCACCCCTGGAATACTAAACTGTGATTGGCTAGAGCTGGTCGCTCCTCGAGGCCTGGAACTCGAACGAATTCTCAGCTCGCTGTGTTCCTCTTCAAGGTAATGTGAACGATTATGTGTCTGTATTGTAACTTGTGTACACCACCTTGCCTTATGAGAATATTCTCCTGACAGTGGCAACACTTGTCGCAACCTGCGTCTGGTTGCTATGACTGGCTTCTCCTTCCCTGCGTGGGAGACTGACCATTGTCTTGCTTGGCTGCACCACGTGTTTAGAGACCACGATTTTGAGCTCTGCAGCTCCAATTTATGAGGATTTATTCTGTTTCTCTGCAGCTGGTCCCTTTTTCGTCTGGGGGATTGGAATGCCTCTCCATATCTCTGGACCTTGCCAGTGGGCCCGGTCTCATGCATATTGCTCTCTGTGTAGCCTTAGTCAGCTATGTTCATCTGCTGCTCAGTGATTTGAGGCCTGCTGTAATTTCCTTAAACTTATGATGCAGTTTCTACTTTGTCCATGGTATGGTACGTTATCTATAGGTTTGTCACACTTGGTTCAGCCAGGTTCCATATATATATATATACATATATATATATATATATATATATATATATATATAAAAAGGAGGAAATAGCGAACCGCACTCCCGCGGGCCAGGCATTAGTAGCAGACTCCAAGATTCCGGACAAAACACGAAAATACACCGTGTTAAGAATCTGGATGCCTTTAATGTTTTTTTAAAAAGAAAGAAGTATTGTACAAAACAATATACAGTACAAAAGCAGCAACATAGAAACAGACAGAGGCAGTATGCCGTGGTGCACAGCCTGCAGACAACGCGTTTCGCACTACACTGAGCGCTTGATCACATATATATACAGTGCTGGTCATTGGGCTGGCTCTCAGCGGATCCGATATCCGGCACCAGATATGGAGCCGGATCTCGGGATCAGGCCACAGTCAGCCGCCCAAGACCATGAAACGCGATAGAATAGATAAAAAAAAATAAAAAAACAAAAGAAAAGCGCACGCGACTGCCAGCCAGCACTGCGGAGTCTTTCAAAGGCTCCCCCAAGCTGGGAGAAGGCGCGGCACCCGCCTCACATGAGCCCCCTCTCTGCACCCTCAATGGGATCCTGGGCGGGTCTGAACTGAACCAGTGAAAGATCTGCCATAATGCACATATGTGTGGACATCACCGGACACAACAAGGAGTTAAGTCAGCCTTTGATTCTCAGGTGCGTCGTGGGAGTCTGCATTACAAGAAGTTAAAAAGTGTGTGATGTGCATTCGAATGGTTCGCATTTCCACTATGACTGCTTTGTTTGCAAAGCCTTCACTGAGTCGCTTCTACCAACTCCGCATTTTGACAGATGGGGCGCAGCAAAAGAAAACGTGCGCAAGGTCACAAGATTTATTAATGGGCTGTGAAGCTGGGATTTGAACCCAGTCAATTAGCTTGCTCTGGCTGGTAAAAATATTCATTAAAGCATGGCATGTGTTAATGCGCATAGAAGACTGCTCTACATAAAGACTGTGTGAGGCTCCTAAAGGTGCGCAGGGAGGGCAGGGGCGCCAATTCGGCCAGGGCGTTGCTGCTGCTAAGGCCGGCGGACCTGCAGCATTGCCTTTTACCACGGCTTTGGCACTGGTGAGTAATGCACAATACTCGCTACATGTACAACTGATTGTACATGTAGCGACCATTGTGCATTACACATCAGTGCCAAAGCGAGCATTGTGCATTACACACCAGTGCCAAAGCCGCGGTAAAAGGCAATGCTGCCGTTGCGGGTGTTTATTTATTTTATTTTTTTAAGTATTCCAGTATTGCTGGATATCCACTACGAGCCCCGCCCGCCCCCTCTAGACCACGCCCCCTCAGGCACAGCCCATCACCAAACTCCTCCCCCACCCCACCCCTGTGTTGTGGGATTCCCCACCACATTCTTTCCATTTACACCATTTCCACCACTATATATATATATCCCTGCAGCTCCATAGGTTTATTCGCGCTAAGCATCTGAAAGCTTGCTCAGGATCTCTTGTGCCTTGCAGTTCTGCGATTCTGCATTTGTCTAATGACAAAATAATAAAAGCAATGACAGTATGTATATGCAGCTGTCCTCCATCTATAGAAGTGTGCGCTCATGTTCTTCATGTATTTGAGTGTGTGTTTGTGTGGTGCAGTGTGGAGTGCACGTGTGCTTCAGTTCCAACGCTTCTATGTTGTGGTGTCACTAATGACGTCAGTAACATGGCCTCCTGGTGCTTAGTCCAGGCTGTCCATATGGGTGTCTCTGTTGATGTTCATGGGCTCTTCTCCCACACTTGGAAAGATTTGCATTGCATTTGGTCTGTATGGCTGGCTGACAGGGTATCTCTCAGTGTACCTGTCAATCATTGGTACATTTGGGATTCGTCCAAAATAAGCTGAGTGGCTGTGAGCTTTTCTGGCCTTTCATCTTGTCATGAACTTAGTGGGGTGGAGGGGTGGTCTCAGGACCTCGACTCCCTCTTCAGTCCCCCCTCTGGTCGACCTGTTGACCACATCGTTATACATTAGTCCTTTAGCTCTTGGGGGCCATATCTTTGTAATTCCTCCAAGAAATCTGTAATAATTTACATGATCATCGAAAGTTTATTCCATATAACTGCATAGTCCTTTCGGGTTGCACCACACCCACTTCCCTTCATAGTACTTCATATCAAATGGGTTGTCCAACTCCATTGCCCTAATGGAGAACAATTCACTCGTTGCTATTCTTTCTCTCAGTTTGTCTCTTTCTGCCACTATTTGATCTCTTGCTACACTAATGTTCACGTGCATCAAGACCTTTATTCCAATGGTTTCTTCTGCGGTCTGCTTGCACTTAGTGGGCCAAATTTGTATCCCACACATTGACACTCCTGCTAATACCAGCGCTCCCATTATCACCTTTAGTCCATTTGACAGCCATGACGGCATCCATGACCATATGTACGCTATCCAACTCTGGTCCTTTCCAGTCCCCTTTGCTTCCTCCTCCATTTTGGCATGCATCTGGGAGAGCTGTGTTACCGCCTCTGTTAGTGTCCCGTTATCTACATCATTGGCAGGCATGAATGTGCAACAGGAACTCCCAATTTTTACGCAAGCTCCTCCTTCCATTGCTGTGAGCAGATCCAGAGCATATCTATTCTGGAGCACCGCCATCCTTACTGCTCGGAGATCTTCTTTTATTGCATTGAACCCATTCACTGTGGAGTTGATCGTCACCATCCACTCCCAACGGGTTATCTGCAGCCAAATGTGCATTTGAATATCTCTGTACAGATGGTATTATTGATTCAAAGAACAGTTGTGTCCTGCTGAATAGTCTGTGTTTTGCTGGACTTCATCTAGTGCTGTTTCTGATGCTTCTGATAAGTAATTACCTCCTCTCTTTACTCTGCTCAATTCAGCTGGCTTGTCATTCTTGGTTATCTGTTCCTCGTCCACAGACCTCTTACTTTTGTTGGTGTCCATCTTCGGGAGCTCATCAAGCTTCACATCCTTTCATGGCACGGCCAAATACGGCATATTGATGTGTACCAGCGAGCAAACTCCTCCTCAGTTGGGTGGCAGCATCTTGTATGCCTTTGATCCACACGCCCAGTAGTGATCCATCAGTAATGCTGCATCTATCTTCATGGCTGCATGCTTCTCTATGCTTCTGCATCAGACATTTTCGCCCACCTCCACTTTCCCAGTTTTCTGGTAACGGAGTGCTGGCATCTTAAGGGGTATTATAGGCATTGGTTCAGCTTTGTTCTCCACCCACATGATCAATTTTGCACTTGTCTCCCATTCCTTCAGGAACTTGTCATTCCCTTCCTTTACCTTGTTCACTGGTGATTGTGCTAGTGTCAACGCCTTGCTCTCCACCACTCCATCCTTCCATTAGTCTTCAATGTACACTTGGCCATACACAAGTATCTGTGGTCCCTCCCAGCATCCAGGCTCTCCTCCTATCTCCTTCACTCTGGTCCATGTACATGGCAGTTCTTTCAGTGTTATAGTCTTTGTTTTCCCTTTCTCAGGCCCATCAGTTATGTATTGTATATGTATTGTATAGCTTCGTCTAACTGCCACTAAGTGTTCATCATGGCTAATGTCTTTATGTACAGTATTCATACGGGAACATTGCTCGGGACATCCATCTCAATGTTGCTGTCTTCCCTTGAAATCTCCTTCGAGTTGTTACCATCGACAGGTATATCAGACATTGAGATCTTGCTGCTGGTATTTCAGTTGCTATGAACGTTCTGGAGGCACTCATAGTGTAGGGTATTAATGAGCAGACATAACAGCTCTCTGCGGTGGTTTCCTTGCCTACTTTTGTCATGTGCTTGTACCACATGTTATAAGACACTCAAGCAGTGTCAGTGAGAAACATGTGTACCCCTTTCATGCATGTGTCAACACGGTGCTTACCTCTCCTTACTGTGTCTGCAGTGCTCTCCTGTCAACCTGACATGGTCGTTCCGCCTGCTGGGGTCGGGTACATTTTAGTAGAGGATACAGCGGCAGCACTAGCAACAAATGAAATCCACCAAAATATAAATGCAACAACTCCACTTGGAATAAGGAGACACAGCAGGAGAAACATGTGTACCCCTTTCATGCATGTGTCAACACGGTGCTTACCTCTCCTTACTGTGTCTGCAGTGCTCTCCAGTCCACCTGACATGGTCGTTCCGCCTGCTGGGGTCGGGTACATTTTAGTAGAGGATACAGCGGCAGCACTAGCAACAAATGAAATCCACCGAAATATAAATGCAACAACTCCACTTGGAATAAGGAGACACAGCAGGATAATCACATTATTTATTATTTGACTCATCTTTACCTGTGCTGCTGGTCCTTGTGCAGCCTAAAGATATAGTTGCCTGCCTGAAATGCGTGAATAAATGCGTTATTATATTAGTATTTTAAGTAATCTATTAATATACTAAGTAGTCGTTGATTGCAAAGATGAACACTTCTTCCCACACTGCCCTTACTGCTCGGTCTCTCAGTTTGGCGAGTATAGGAGGATCGTTGTGTTCGAGTTGTGGGTATGTTTGGGCCAAATATTCTACAAAAGCAAGGTAATATACTCTGGAAGATTGTGCTCAAAACTTACTGGGTCGTCTAACAGTGTGGACAAACTGGTTTGAGAAAGTGTCAGGGTGGTAGCCAAGGGGCAACATGAACAACCATCAATGATTACATCGGCTTTCTCGTCGACAGTGTGTAGAGAATAAAATAACAGACCGTATATCCTCACTCCAAATCTAGTAAGAGTCCAGTACCTAACTCTGCTGTCCATGAGCGAGTAACTATTGGGTGTCCTCCACTCGGCAGGGTAAGTTCAGAATCGTTAGTTTGGTCTTCTTGCTGCTGATCGTTGGTCCTGTTGAACTCATTGTCCGGTGAGGCCGCTGCTTTGTAGGGCTTAATGTCAGACATGTGGTTCCAGACCGTTTTGCCTGCCAATCTTACAGGACGATCTGCCACCTGCTTTGCAGTGTGAGGACCAGTAAACCTTGGTGCGTTCCACCTCCAGATTAAGTTCCGCAATAACACTAGGTTCCCCACATTTACTGGTCTCTTAAAGTCTGAGTCCTTGGGTACGTTGTCACAATTGTTCTCTCTGCTGTCTTCTGGGCCTCCCCAGTGCCGTATCTGGTGAGAGATAAAAGACACACTAGCAATCAAGGAAGTAATGTATTCATACATTTCTTGCCCTAATACATCTGCACTACTCTCACAGTCCTTCAGTGCTCTAGTGGGAGGAGCTAGGGGGAGTTGCATGCGCTGTCCTGGCACCACCTCATGGGGCATTAAATGGTGGTCGGATCCAGGCTCATTTCGCAATGCAAACAAAGCAAGCAAGAGGTAAGCAGTACAGCCAACTTTTCTTTGTGCTCTGCTGTGTTTTGAGGCCGTTCAGGCGTTCACACACCCCATTTACTTCAGGATGGTATGCACAGGAGAACATAGGTTGAATGCCCAGCAATGTTGCAATGTGCTTGGACATCTCATTGGCGAAGTGAGGGCCATTGTCTGACCGCAGGACCTCACACAAGCCCCATCTTGGGAACACTTCTCTGACCAAAAATGTAGCCGCTCTGAGAGCATCAGGATTTGAACAGGGCCCAGCCGCAATGCACCTGAAGAATGGGTATGCACCCACTATCATGTAGCGGTATCCTTGGCACACTTGGATCCTGTCAATGTAGTCGACATGTAAATGCTGGAATGGGCCTACTGGCCGAGGTACTCTCACTACTCTCAATATATGTCCTGCTGTATATTGGTTGCATGTCAAGCAATTACTTACAAATTCAGCCACGTGTTCCGCCAAATTAGGACAGAACCATGTTTCTCCAATGCAGGCAGCAATGGCCTCTTTTCCCATGTGTTTTGGATAGTGCAACTGTGTCAGTGCAGTGTTCAATAATGCTAGTGGCATAATGATAATGATTTGTTATTTATATAGCACCTTAAGTCAAGTCAAAGCGTGTTACAGAGAACATATTTACATACATTTATCATCCCAACCAAAGCTAGTACTCATTTATTGACCTCAAAAGGATGAAAGGCTGAGTTGGCCTTGCCGGGATTCGAGCCTGCGTCCTGCAGATCACACATAGATTGCAGCAGCAAGCACTCAACCTGCTGAGCTATCTTACCGGCTGGACCACTTTCCCTGTGTTATTCTGCCTCCATAAGGCATCTGTTGTAGATACTGTATATCCCCTTTTAGTCCACAATTTCTCCTCTTCCCTAGGTGCAGCTCCCTGCAACTCCATAATCCGTGTCTCTGGAGTTCTTCCTTCAGTACCATGTTCCTGGCATAATCTCGAGCATTTTATGCTGTTTCCATTTCCGATAGCTTCCCAGAGTATGCTGCATTTTGCTTCTGATTAATCTGCTTCATTTCCCCTTGAGATAGGGTCCTCCTCGCGTGTGTGCCTGGAACTTCACTATTGCTAGCTGCATAGGGTACTGAATAATGTCAATCAATCTGCCCAATAGAAGTGTGTGGTGTACTGGTGTACCATCTGCCCTCCTGCACCCTCTCCTCACCCATCTTGCTAGCCCTGAGTGCACTGTTGACATCACGTAGGTGGAGTCAGAGTGCACTGTCACTTCCTTCTCTTTGCTGTTCTCCAATGCTAGTATTAAGTCCACTAACTCTGCTGCTTGTGCTGAATAACGAGATGGCAATCGCGCACCGGCCACTACCTCACTCGCTCCATCTTCTCTCAACCTCACCACTGCAGTCCCTGTATGCCTGACCCCATCTGTCTGGTCAATCTTTGAAGACCCGTCAATGTACAGCACATCTCCCCCCTCAACTGTGTCCACATGTACTTTGCGAGTGTCACTGAATTCCTGTATATTTTCTGCGCAATCATGTGCCTAGTCACCTTCTTGTAGGATGTCTGCAAGGAAAATCACTGGGTTAACCACGCTACACCTCACGATCTTCAGTGACACATTTGATAGTATCACCTCGTACCCTGAGGCTCTTTGTGTCGTCAACATGCTCTTTGGCTTCTGCAGTATCGCAAAAAGGGCATGCGCCACGTAAAGCGCAGTAGTGCACTCCATGGTAAATGCTGCTGATTTGTCCACTGCGAATGCGGCAGCAGCCAAAGCTTGTTCGCAACGATAATGTCCTCTCATTACTGGGTCAAGCTTTCCACTGTAGTAAGCTATGGGTTTGTGCCCCAAGCTTGTCTTCTGTGTCAGTGCTGCTTTCATCACAACACCATCAGTGTGTGAAAACAGAAACAAATCCCTAACACTGGGGCTGTGCATGTTTCCTCCTTCAGCATGTCAAATGCATCAGTCATCTCTGTGGTCCATGTCAGTGTCTTGTGCTCCTTCTGTGCTTCCTTCAGGGCGCCCAGTAGAGGCCTTGTGTATGTACTGTAGCTGTCTTGTGTATTGTCTCCGCCCTTTCTGGTGTGATCTGTCGGCCATTTTGGGAGACTGTCTGCCCAATGCATAGCACTTTCTTCTGATAGTACTATAGCTTGCCTTTGTCCACCTTGTTTCCCTTGTCAGCTAGTACTGTCAACATGTGTACCGAGTCCTTTCTACACTGATCTTCTCACTGAAAATCAAAATGTCATATACGTACTGTAGAACTGTACTCTCCATCTGTATATTGCACATGTCCATCTGCATCACACTGTTAAATATGGAGGGTGACTCGCAGTACCCTTGAATAAGTCTTGTATGTTTTCCCTTTCGGTTTCTGTACAGGAAGGAAGTCGGGTTTTGTGAGTCTGGCTGTAATGGTACTGAGAAGAATTAATTCTTCAAGTCTTTTACTGTGAAGCAGGCAGCTTCTGTCAGAATGCTGCATAGAATTGTCGCTGGATTTGCAACCAAGGGATATTCTGCTTCTACAATATGGTTGAGAGGCCTTAAATCCTGGATAAAACGCCACAACCCCCCCTTTTGCCTTTTTCACTGGGTACACAGCCGTGTTGCATGGGGACTCTGATGGCCCAAGAATGCCTCTCTCTATCAGTGCTGAAATAGTCTCATAAATGCCTTCATCCGCTTCTTTCGTGAGGGTATATTGTTTTACACCTGGTTTCAATTTTATCTTTACTCCCATATGCTTTTTAAAACCCCCTCATCATAGGGACTTGTCGTCCATAATGTGCTGGGCACTTTGGCCAAATCCTCCTCACAGAATGGTGGTGGTGCTTCCAGCGCCATTACCATTCTCGGTGGTGCCTCTCTGTAGTGTATCCTCAACCAGTAAGTCACACTCATCTCGAACACCATCTCTGTCTCTAATCTCTCGACCCTGAATGGCTCTTCGTCTGTCACTGTGGTCAGCCTGTACCCTTCTGCCACTGCGATCAATGCTTGCCAGAGTCGCCCATCCCATGTACTGCTATCCAATCATCTCTTGCAACCACTGCCTCTATTTCTATTGGCACTATTGTTCCCTCTTCCTCGCCCAATGGTATCTCAGGTGTCATGATGCCTGCCCCCGGAAGACCAGACCAGGCCCAGCAGCCCCGGAAGCAGGCATCATGCCACTTGGAGCATGCTCAAAAGCCCCAGTTAGGGGCTGTTTGGGTACAGTCCTGGCGCCTATGGCGCCAGGCTCATAAAGATAAAGCCAGTCCTGGCGCCATGGGCGCCAGGCTCATTATTGATAACTTACCTGAAGCAGACCATGCTGCATACTCACCTGAGGCAGACCATGCTGCATGAAGACTCAAGCCAAATGAGGCTTAGGAGGGACTATTTTACTGAAGGGACTATTTTGTTACTTGGGTGGGGCTGTGGAAGAATACTTACCTGGATCTTCTTCCAAGGCTATTTAAACCACGCACGGACAGCCACACGTGCTTCGCGTTATTCTGCTTGCTGCAGCGTAACGCTCACCGTGTTTTCAGCAGCTCCAGTCTTCAGCCACGCCCGCTTCAGTCCTGGGACTCCTGAAACAAGAAGACAAAAAGGATAAAGGTTAGAACAAGAGTTTTAACTTTAATCCTTACCTGAATCCTGAACCATTTCGCCACGGAACTGAAAGACAGAAGTCTTTGAAGCATCGCTTCGCATTGCTACGGCGCCGCGCTGAACTCACCTGCTTGGTGGTACTTCAGCATTCCATCACGCTCTCTCCATCTCGCGGCCGCCCTCCGACACCTAAGGAGACAAAGACAGCAAGGTGAGCAAGGGGACTCTCTAAGGCCATACAAGCTACCCCCAAGGACTTACCTGATTTACCACGGGAGGTACTCACCTCATTTCGGGTCGGTGCAGTCAACTCTGCTTCATCGCCGTACCCCGGTCCCTAAGGGGAGAAAGCAAGGACAATACCAGTTACCCCCCCACAAAACTTACCTGATTTACCACGGGGGTCTCACCTCATCTCGGGTCGGCACAGTCAACTCTGCTTCATCACCGTACCCCGGCCCCTAAGGGGAAAAACACAATAGTCTTACCTGAATCTTACCGAGTGCCATTTGGAAATCTTCGAGTGGATTAATCGGCAACCTGCAAGGAATCGGACAGAGTGAAGAGCAGTCATTTGAACTCTTATGAACAATTGGACTTTAGAGTCAATACTGGAACTCACCAATTCCTCTACGCCAGTGAAGTAACTGGTCATCAACGCGCCCCTGCGGTCGACGCAGGATGGAGAGCTCATCCTTCCAAACCATCAGGTGAGACTAAGGGAGTGGGGAAGGTGGGTTGACACTCAATTCCACGGGTGGTTAATTCCTCTACTCCTTTGCAGAAGAATATTCTTGCGTGCCAGACAAACTAGGCTGAGCGGGCCAGTCCAGTCAGTCATCTCGGCGCTACATGTCACGCTGGTGGAAATAAAAGCGGCCCAGTTCCGGTTGACGCCCCCGTGGGAACCAGGTGAGCGTAACAGAACGCGAAGCCTACCCACAAATACTCACCTGGGCATCATGGAGACCTCGGAAACTGATCAGTTGGCCCAATTATTAGGGGAATTAAGGGCCGAAGTGCATTCCGCCCGCCAAGAAACCAATGCCCTCAGGAGGGAACTGATAGTGTCAAAAGAACGAACTGATGAGTTAGCCAGACAACTATTACAGAGCCAGGTTGGACAAACACCTCTACCAGGACTTGGGGCAAGTCCAGCTCCTGTACCATCGAGTAACCCGGTGCAGATAAATTTACCTGGAGCCGTTCCTTTGGCTCCGCCTGAACACTTTGCCGGAGACCCAAAAGGGTTTGCAACATTCATGAATCAATGCTGCTTGCAGTTTTTATGTAGACCTGGAGCTTTCCCAAACGATCAGGCCAAGGTAGCCTTTGTACTGTCATATCTCAGCGGCAGTGCGGCGGGTTGGTCCATTCCACTAGTTAACCAGGATGACCCGATACTTCGAGATTTCCAGGGTTTTCGAACAAGCATGGAAAGACTATTCGCCCGACACTCCCGATGACAGGCTTTGGACAACAAACTTTTATCCCTACGTCAAGGTAACCAGGATCTTTTATCTTACATTGCAACTTTCAATCGATTAGTAGTGGAAACCGAATGGCCTGAAGCCAAGCGAATCACATTATTCCATCGAGGACTTCGAGGAGAACTCAAAGATGTTTTGGCCCAAATCGTGAACCCGCCTCAAGACTGTGCTGAATATATAGATCTAGTGGTCCAGCTCGATCACAGACTTCAAACCAGGAAGGCTGACCGAACCAAGTTTGAGAACAGGGTGTTGGTTAAAACCCACGTAAGCTCCAAGGGAGTAGATGTCTCAGAACCAATGCAAATCGGGGGGGTTAAAGGACCCCTAACCCAAAAGGAGAGATATAGAAGACGGCAACTGCAATTATGTTTATATTGCGGAACTGCTGGTCATTTTCTTCGGAACTGCCCTGTAAAACCACCCAAGGAAGTTATAGGAGCAGCAGACGAAAACCATGTGAAATCTGACTCGGGTAACGACCACGCCCGGCAAACGTAGAGGTCCGCTTGCCGAGCTTAAAGAAGGACACTCTGACCTTGCATTTCACCATACCCATGGTCCTTGTAGATCCAGAGCAGCCATCACGCATGCACGCGGTAAAGGCGTACGTAGACAGTGGAGCCATAGGAAATTACTTGGACTGGGAATTGGCTACCAGGATGAATCTATCTCTCACCCGCAAGACCACGGCCGATGTTGTCACCACTGTAGATGGAACGGAAATTGCCTCTGGACCCGTAACTCATTCCACTGCAGAGATGACATTGCTGAGTCAAGATGGGCATCGAGAGGCTATGATGTTTGACTTAATGAAGGCCCCACAGTTTCAGCTGATACTGGGGATACCTTGGTTGGAAAAACATAATCCCTGTATTGATTGGCAAGAGAAGAGACTAACCTTCCCAGAATGTGCTCACACCTGATACCCAAGGAAAACGCAAAACTCAGTCCTGGCCCCAGTAATTCCAGTAGCCATGCAATTACCTGTTGAATACCAAGACTTTCAGGATGTCTTCCAAAAGGAACAGGCAAACACCTTACCACCTCACAGATCGTATGATTGTCAAATAGATCTTGTACCTGGAGCACAACCACCTTGCAGCAGAATCTATGCCCTTATGGAACCCGAAAATCTTCATTTGCGCCAGTACCTAGACCAGTACCTTGCTAATGGCTTCATTCGCCCGTCCAAATCCCCTGCATCTTCAGCTTTGTTCTTCGTACCGAGAAAGGAAGGCGACCTTAGAACATGTATAGACTACCGCGCACTGAATCAGATAACCATCAAGAATCGATACCCACTGCCTTTGATCCCAGAACTACTAGACCAGGTGAAGGACGCCTGTATATACACGAAACTAGACCTTCGGGGGGCATATCATCTGGTACGTGTCAAAGAGGGTGACGAATGGAAGACTGCTTTTCGTACCAAGTACGGACTATTTGAGTACCAGGTGATGCCCTTCGGACTATGCAATGCACCAGCAGCCTTCCAGTTCTTCATGAACAATGTCCTCCGAGAGCTTATCGACGTTTGTGTGGTCGTTTACATCGATGACATCTTAGTATACTCTTTATCAGAATCTGAGCATGTAAAATACGTCCGAGCAGTCCTAGAGAAGTTACGCCAGCATAAATTATATGCTAAACTGGAAAAATGCATCTTCCACACTACGGAAGTGGAATTCCTTGGATTTATTCTGACCCCGAGAGGAATCCGGGTGGATACACAAAAAGTGGATGCCATTCTTAATTGGCCTTCGCCAAGTTCAATCAAAGGAGTTCAAAGAATGCTTGGCTTTGCCAATTTCTACCGCAGGTTTATCCCGGACTTCTCGCACATTGTACATCCCATCACAACACTATTGCGAAAAAACAAACGCTTTGTGTGGACAGAGGAAGCCGAGAAAACCTTCCAAGAGTTAAAAGCTAAATTCACATCTGCTCCCATATTAAGACACCCGCGCCCCGAGCTTCCCTACATAGTGGAAACAGATGCATCCAGTTCAGCCATGGGAGCAGTCCTTTCCCAAAAGGATCCCGAAACTAACCAGCTTCACCCAGTGGCGTTCTGGTCAAGAAAATGTTCAGCCCCCGAATTAAACTATGCCATAACCGACAAGGAGCTGCTGGCCATCAAGTCCGCCTTCAAGGCTTGGCGGCACTATCTACTGGGTGCCAGACATACCATCACGGTCATCACCGATCACCGCAACTTACAATACCTAAAGACAGCCAAAGCCCAATCTTCGCGCCAACTCCGTTGGGCATTGTTCTTCGCAGAGTTTGATTTTGTAATAACCTATCGACCAGGTTGTAAGAATGGTAAAGCAGACGCCTTGTCCCGGATTGGAATGGGAGAAGCAGAAATAACTTTAGAACCCGTACCCATAATTCCGGAACAGATAATCCTTGGCCTGACTTCCATACAGACACTGGAGAACATTCAAAACAAGATCCACCAACTCTTTGATTCCGTTGCCCTACAGGAATGGGCAAAGAAAGGTCCAGAGTACTCTGTCATCGATGATTTAATCTTATTACCAAGGCTGGCTATTTTTACCGCAAAAGGAACTACAGGAACTTGTCATTTCCCATTACCATGACACCTTAATAGAAGGGCATCCGGGAATTGCTAAAACCGAAGCTAAAATTAGGAAGCAATTTTGGTGGCCTACCTGGCGAAAGGATGTCAAGTCATTTGGCATGTCTTGTGGCATTTGCGCACAAAATAAAGGGCAAAAGAAAAAACCTGCTGGATTATTGCAACCATTAGACATACCACCTACCCCTTGGCATACCTTGTCATTAGACTTCATCACGGATTTACCCCCGTACCAAGGTTACAATACCATTCTAGTTATTGTAGATCTTTTTTCTAAAATGGCACACTTCATTCCTTTAAAAGGGATACCTTCAGCTTCAATCCTGGCCAAGGAATTCCTTGAAAATGTTGTCCGCCTGCATGGCTTTCCTTCAGTGTTAATTTCATTTCAGATCGGGGCAGTCAATTCATTTCACATTTTTGGAGGAAATGCTGCCAACTGGCACAAATTGATGTTAGGCTTTCGACCAGTCACCACCCTCAGACCGACGGTCAAACAGAGAGGACCAACCAGACTCTTGAACAGTACCTCCGTTGTATGCTACATCAGTCTGAGGGGAATTGGAAAGACATTCTGTGGATCGCAGAGTATGCGTACAATAATTCTGTACACTCAGGAACTGGACAAAGTCCTTTTTTTACCAATTATGGGCACCATCCTCAAACCTCGAATTTGGACTCTCCCCAGCATTTAGAGATGCCCGCAGTGGACCATCTCCACGCTGTTATTACACAAGCCTTTAAAGAAGCAACCATCCATTTGCAAAAGGCTAAGAAAAAATACAAAAAGGATGCAGATCAGCACAGAAGTGAAGCTCCTCAATACCAAATAGGGGACCAAGTATGGTTAGCCACTAAGCACTTACCACTCAAGGGGACTCGGACCTTTAACCCCAGGTATTTGGGACCTTTTTCTGTCAAGGCAATTATTAACCCAGTGGCCGTCAAGTTGGACCTACCTGCTCATATGCGAATCCATCCCGTTTTCCACGTGTCTCTTTTGAAGCCAGTGCAACCAGAACCAAGGCTAACCACTACACCTGAACCTATCCTCATAGACGGGGAGCCCGAGTTCGAAGTCAAGAATATTTTGGACTCAAAAAGAGTGAGATCAAAACTCTTTTACCTAATTGACTGGAAAGGTTATGGTCCACAGGAAAGGTCTTGGGAACCTAGTGACCACGTGCATGCACCTCGTTTAGTGAAGAGGTTCCATCGGGAATTTCCAAACGAACCACGGCCAAGGGGGAGAACGACTTTAGGAGGGGCCTTGAGGGGGAGTGCTGTCATGATGCCTGCCCCCGGAAGACCAGACCAGGCCCAGCAGCCCCGGAAGCAGGCATAATGCCACTTGGAGCATGCCCAAAAGCCCCAGTTAGGGGCTGTTTGGGTACAGTCCTGGCGCCTATGGCGCCAGGCTCATAAAGATAAAGTCAGTCCTGGCGCCATGGGCGCCAGGCTCATTATTAATAACTTACCAGAAGCAGACCATGCTGCATACTCACCTGAGGCAGACCATGCTGCATGAAGACTCAAGCCAAATGAGGCTTAGGAGGGACTATTTTACTGAAGGGACTATTTTGTTACTTGGGTGGGGCTGTGGAAGAATACTTACCAGGATCTTCTTCCAAGGCTATTTAAACCACGCCCGGACAGCCACACGTGCTTCGCGTTATTCTGCTTGCTGCAGCGTAACGCTCACCGTGTTTTCAGCAGCTCCAGTCTTCAGCCACGCCCGCTTCAGTCCTGGGACTCCTGAAACAAGAAGACAAAAAGGATAAAGGTTAGAACAGGAGTTTTAACTTTAATCCTTACCTGAATCCTGATCCATTTAGCTACGGAACTGAAAGACAGAAGTCTTTGAAGCATCGCTTCGCATTCCTACGGCGCCACGCTGAACTCACCTGCTTGGTGGTACTTCAGCATTCCATCACGCTCTCTCCATCTCGCGGCCACCCTCCGACACCTAAGGAGACAAAGACAGCAAGGTGAGCAAGGGGACTCTCTAAGGCCATACAAGCTACCCCCAAGGACTTACCTGATTTACCACGGGAGGTACTCACCTCATTTCGGGTCGGCGCAGTCAACTCTGCTTCATCGCCGTACCCCGGCCCCTAAGGGGAGAAAGCAAGGACAATACCAGTTACCCCCCACAAAACTTACCTGATTTACCACGGGGGTCTCACCTCATCTCGGGTCGGCACAGTCAACTCTGCTTCATCGCCGTACCCCGGCCCCTAAGGGTAAAAACACAATAGATTTACCTGAATCTTACCGAGTGCCATTTGGAAATCTTCGAGTGGATTAATCGGCCATCTGCAAGGAATCGGACAGAGTGAAGAGCAGACATTTGAACTCTTATGAACAATTGGACTTTAGAGTCAATACTGGAACTCACCAATTCCTCTACGCCAGTGAAGTAACTGGTCATCAACGCGCCCCTGCGGTCGACGCAGGATGGAGAGCTCATTTTTCCAAACCATCAGGTGAGACTAAGGAGGGGACATCAAGAGTGATCAGTGGGAAGACAACGGGAGTGGAGAAGGTGGGTTGACACTCAATTCCACGGGTGGTTAATTCCTCTTCTCCTTTGCGGAAGAATATTCTTGCGAGCCAGATAAACTAGGCTGAGCGGGCCAGTCCAGTCAGTCATCTCGGCGCTACACGTCACGCTGGTGGAAATAACAGCGGCCCAGTTCCGGTCGACGCCCCCGTGGGAACCAGGTGAGCGTAACATCAGGTCTGAATAGATATTTGTTTGGAACACGCAACATTTTCCCTGCTATCCCTGGGAGTCATGCAATGGTAATGTCAATCCCGTACTGGAACATTTCCTCGTCCACTGGCACCCCCTCTGTACCCTCCGTCCACAATAGGCTTGAATGATCTCTCTTACATAGAGCATGTGTATTCCCGGTGTGGAGCACACTATCCTCTTGTCTGTGAATGAAATTGTAATGCTAAGTCTGCTCATAATGTCTCATCTCAGTATTTTTACAGGTGTCTGTAAAGATACTGACAAAAGGCAGACATAAATCATGTTCTCCTGTAGAAAGAGCGATGTTGTCTGTGAAAGGAACCACTTCCCAAGCCCCTGAGAATCCTTGAGTATTCATGGCATCGCCTGAAAATTTAAATGCTCCCTCCCGAAATGTAGGACCTAGTCACCCCTGTATCTACAAGAAAGGAAAATATTTTGTCACCTATCGCCACCGCTATGCGAGGTTCCTCCGCAGGGTTAGGTGTGATCAACAGGATGGAACACAAAGTCCATCTGTGGGCTGTCCTAATGAGGGTATAGGGACATCCCATTCCCAGTAAAGGGGTTGTTCCCTATCATGGTTACTGTTGACATGGAATCTATGGAGGCCATGGAGTCAACGTGTGCCACTGTGTTATTGTTCTGTATCTGTGCCAATTGCAGTGTGTTCCTGTGAACCTGTGGTGCTTGTAAATACTGTGTTATTGGAGCTTCCATCTGTGGTATCTGTGGTTGCACCTGCTGTGCCTGCACCTTTGGCATCTGTTGGTGTGTGTTCTGTATCTGTCCTTGCAATTGTTGGTCAGGTGTGTAGTAGTCGTCCTGATCCCCTTGATATGGCTGCTGGCCCTGTGCTCCCCAATTATCCTGCATCCCCCTGCTCCTACACACCCTCGAAATGTGTCTTATTTGCCCGCACATCCAGAACTGTGGTGGCTCCCTCCCTTGCCCTTGGAACCTCGCTGTAAAGTCCCCTTGGCCCTGCTGCCCCTGCTGGCCATATCCCTGAAACCCTCCTGGAAAGCCCTCTTGGTTGTGATGTATCGATGGTCCAAACCTGCGTCCCATCAGTGGCCACCCTCTTCCTCGGAATCCTTGCTGTGGGTGCCCCGCCCCATGAACCCTCCTCTCATGGGGAGTGTGAACTGCTGCAGCGTCCCCGTGTACTCGGGCTAGTTATCACCGCCCCTTCCATTGCGTACTCTGATAGACGAAGCAAAACTAGGGCAGAGAAAACTATCTTCCTGTCCACTGCCTTTTTCTTAAGCTTCTCCTGTCATAGCCTACAATGGTAAACTATCATGAGCTGTATTTCTGGCAACGCTTTTGTTCCATGCCTACCAGCTTCCTCAAATGTTTCTGAATGGGCTCTGGCAGCCCCTGGCATAGTCTGTGATAGAATATAGCCACTGCCTTATCCCACGGTTCTCGAGTTTCAAGGCGCCAAAGCGCTTGAATCGCCTGAATGTTCTGTACAGGGTCTTCGTCTTCCCTCATTTTCCAAGACATTATTGCCCCGATGTCTGATGTGTCTGGGTATTGTGTCCTTAGAACTCGCCAAACGGCCGCTCTACAGTTTGCAAATGCTGAACCATCATGCGCTGTGTTTTGTGTTGTCACTCCGGGGAACCCTGCCCTCTTCCGTATATCAACAGCAGCATCCCAGAGGATTGCCACTAGTAGCCCCTTCACATCTACCGCTGCTAGCCTATCTCCTGCTGTCATCCTCTTCATTTTGTAAATCCACTTCCCAGCACCCGCGCTCAATGATGGCAGCCTGCACCTCATGTTTTCCTTGTCAGTGTGTTTCCATGGTATATACTGAGGTTGCACCCCTCCCCTTTCCAGTAAGGGCATTTGTGTAAACCCTTCCTCCCCATGTCCGCTTCTTTTCAGCCTAACTTGCCTGTTCTTGCTTTCAATGCCAGCGTATACATCTATCGGTTCTGGTATGGGTATCCGGATACTGTCATCATGTTTCCCCGTTAGCCTTCCCCTTGAGCATAGTATGGCTGTCTCTCCCTTGCTTTGTCCTGGGAGGTCTCTGAGCCTCTCTACATAGGGTGCTATACCATTGATGTTGCTCAAGTTATCCACTAACCGCGGTGCCCGCACATCCCTGCTGCACCCTACTCCCTCTGTGTGTGTCCCTTGCTTGCATGTCACCCGCTTGTCGGCCCCTGCCCCTATTGATTGAAGTTGACGTAGCTCCCCGCTCTTGTCCCCACTTTTCCGTCCTTCGTTGTTGGACCCCGAGCCCATGTTACTACAAAAGTCATCTGCAAAGCTCAGTCTCCTAGTTGTCAGGTCTCTGTTGGGTCTCATGCTAAGGTCGATATCATTCAAGTCATATCTGCTGCCTCCCTCCCAGGCCTCTAGGCCTGCACTGTCTCCTTCTGTAGAACTCCTGTCCCGTGAGGTTGTGCTTTCTGGCTGTCCTGAAGTCTGTTGTGTCGCCAGTCTGTTGTCCGTTGTGTCTTTACCGCCCATATTGCTCGCTCGTCCTCCTCCTTGCGTGCACGTTCCCATGCCAATCTGTCCACCTGCAACTTTCTCTGTTCTCTCTCAATCAGCTTGCATTTTTCCTGCTCAGCTACTTCCCTCTGCTTCTCTATCTCTTCTACTTCTCATCCTTCTGTCTCATTGCCCTTGTTCCTCTCGCTTCCTTTCTCTCTGATCTTTTTCTATCCTTTCTTATCTTTCTCTCCTCTCCCTATCCTCTCTCTCTAGCTTCTGCTCTCTTCTCCTCTCTCGGTCCTCTCTCTCCTTCCCCCTTTTGTCTGTTTCTTCCATCATCTCAGCCCAATCTGATGCTTCCTCGCTCCCCTTCAGACCTTCCATTGCCTTAGCTGCCCCTTTTCTTCTCCGTCTGTCTTCCCTTCTAGTTTTAGGAGTATCTGTCCCCCTAGCCATTCGTTTGTGGCTATGCTCCTGAGCCCCTTCTTTCAGCCCCCTTCTGCTCCTCGCTGTTCGTCCCCCTCTCAGCGATCAGCTGTCCTGCTCCTCTTGACCCCTCCATCCGAGTATATGGTGGTGGCTTATATGTCAGATTTGAATACCCCTCTGCTACTCTCAATTCCTGTTATGCCCTTACTTCTTGTAAAGGATACATCCCTTGCTCATCGTCCGTGTCATCTGATACTACACTCATGCGGGGGAGCAGAAGGTGGGGGTTGTAGACCCCGGTAACTCCTGCTGGCTCAGCATCCACTGACGCCTCGCTGCATTCCCCTCGCCCTCCTAAAACATGTGCCTCAATTCGAATATGGTAATGCGGCTTGCCAACTTCTTCCCCTTATAGGCACTCTGTATGTGTGTCAGTAGTAATTGCTGCACGTCTTTGAAGAAACTACTGCAAGGTGGCCATTGTTTAGTTAACTTCCCCTCAGTGCTTTTAGACCATTCTATGCTGTATTTAGAAATCTTCTCTCTTTAGGGTGGGAGTGTCTTACACGGGTGCTGCAAAGGCGTGTCACCCACGCACTTCCCTATATACATTGCGAGTGGATTTTGTCTTTTACCTGACCTCAAATCGAGGGTTTCAACAATCCACTGTTGAGGGAGAAAGATAAAAAGTAATGGCAATACTTTTGAATTTACTAGGAGCCTCTCTGGCTCCACAACTTATCAGGCGTGCTTTTTTGCGCCTCTTTACGAATTCACCGTCACTGTCTCCTCAGGCACACCCACAATCTTGCACATGCGCCTTTGGCGCACCACCACTGGTTCACCTTGTCTGCCAATCCCAAGTTCCCAATGCTAGCTCCTCACTGTCTCGTGCACTCCGTGTCCTATGTGCAAACCTATCAGTGACATCACCAATTTACTAAACAAGGTAGTGCTGAGAAACCAAACACTGCACGTACACTATTATAGCCCATTACTCCCAAAATACACAAAAACCCCACAGTTGTCTTTCCGCCTCCAGGCAGAGCATAGCCATATCCTCTTGTGATCGAACTCTGCCACTGAGTCCCCTCGTGTGCATAACGTCTCCCTCCAGGATCCTTAACCAGTCGACTCACCTTCTGCAATCTAGGCCAGCTCCCTTGCTAAACCTCATGGGGATACCGTCATCAATGACCCGAGCTAAAATACCCAACCCACAGGAAATGCACTATTTACATAACTTTTGTCAGCTGTGCCTTCAAGTTAATAGTCTAGGTTATTCACCAGAAGCGTTTACCTCTGAACTCAAATGTGCCCTAAACATAGAAAAGGGACATTTACCTCCACTCCTCACCCTACTAACTCCAACAATACTGGACAATACTAAGCTGAACAATACTCCACAATACTCAGTACCCTCCCTCACACACACTGCCGTTCGTCTAGGTCAATACTTACACTCCGTGGTCTCCTGGCACTGCTCAGCTGCCGTGTCCCCCAGAAAGTGCCACTCCCCCGTCCTGGTCTGCCTGGACTCCTCACTGACTTTGGGCAGGATAATTTCCAAGCTTGCTCCTGACTGCCTTTCCACGGGTACAGGTCTGTCTTCTCGAAATATATGAGGGTCCTGCAGCCTTTCAGGTTCCACGGCGGAGGAGACAACCTTGTGCCAGGCTGACACAGCGAACCATCAACTCTGCTACCAACTTGTTGGGGAGAACTCCCAGGTACGCCAGAGCGATGCTGGAAGTCCGCACACATGGAGAGCCCAACTCCCTCCCCCAGTATACACGGAGGACTCAGTCAACGGCAAGTTCAAACTGCGGTTTATTACAAATAAAACCAACAGAGATCGATACAAGAACACATGTGGATTCCAGTAATTCTCGACATCTCCTGGCTCGCAGGCCAGTTTTACTACAAAATTACGTAATTACTTGGGCCCTTTGCCAAAAACCTATCGGTGTGAAGGATTGTTCACCGGGAGTCTAATAACCTATATGGTCATCTATACGTATTATTCTACTGGCTCTCGCATGTCAGGTGGCTGGGCTGTCCCATCCCCAATTCACTATTACATTGTTGCAGAGAAATGGGCTTACCATTGGTTCTTGTCCGTTGCCATCCATCCCTGGAATACTAAACTGTGATTGGCTAGAGGTGATCATCCAAGGGCTGGGACTCAAACGAGTTCTCGGCTCGCTTTGTACCCCTTCAAGGTAATGTGAATGATTATGTGTCTGTATTGTAACTTGTGTACACCCCCTTGCCTTATTAGAATATTCTCTGGACAGTAGCAACACTTGCTGCAACCTGCGTCTGGTTGCTGGGACTGGCTTCTCTTTCCCACCGTGGGAGACTGTCCATTGTCTTGCTTGGCTGCATCACGTGTTTATTTATTTTTTAACTTTCCTTATTGGTTTTTCATAACAGTTAAACCATACCAATCATAACTGGTTCCCGGATACAATCCTTTGACCCCCTCCCCCTCCGACTCCCCGGCTCTAGGCACCAAACACTTGTTTTTACACATATTTGTCTATTCACAGTAGTTCATCTAGTATTGTTACAGTCAGTTATCCGTAGCAAGCATTGCTCCATCGTCATCCGGGTTCGTTAATGTTCCCAGCTTAGAGCCTGGTATTGTTCCACAGTGAACTCACAACTTACTACTGGTCTATCGTGTCTCCCACCTGATTTAGGTATCAGTGGGATATCTTTCTCCTTCTGGGTTGGGTCCGGTTTATTGCAAAGTTTCCCCTATTGTTTGCTTATTTTGTTTCAAGTCTGAGTAGTATTGCCGCAAAGGGGGGCCAGTAATCTATCGGTCGGCTACTGTAAGTGTCGAAGCATATCGAGTTTCTCTTTGTTCACATGTGTTCATAAACTCCAGCCATCTGATAAACCCAGGGGCTTTACTCTTCCCCCATGTCCTAGCCACCATGTATCTAGATGTTACCGTGGCCATCCCCAGCAGCCTTCGTTCAAGGTGAGAACCCTCCCCAATCAGGGCCAGGAGCCATAGCTCTGGTGTATAGTTCCGGTTGTCGATAACATCACAACCATTCCCTCCTCAATCTTCCCCCAAAATGATCTGATATGTGGACATAACCAAGATACGTGATAAAAATCAGCTGGGCCTTCATTGCACCTTCTACACGACGGTGATCTCTCAGGGTAAAATCGGTGTAACTTAGCTGGCGAATAATGCACTTGGTTTAGGAATTTGTAATGTATTAACCTCAATCGACTATTTATGGGACAGGGTCCGTTTCTGCATGCAGATAACTTTCCAGTGTTCTTCAAAGTCCACTCTCAGGCATTTCTGTACATCTGCCCCTTCACTACCCTCCCACTTCGGATCATCTTGTAAATGATTGATACCAGTTTTCTAGTGGATAGAGGATTAAGTTCATATTGAAGAACAGGGTGTGTAGTGGGTGCTCAGGGGAACTCGGGCCATTTGGATCTCAATACCGCCCTAAGCCTAAAATACATGAACAAGTATACTGCGGTCCATTCACCCTTGATACACAGGGATTCCCATTTTATAAACTGCCCCTCGTGAACTACATCTCCTAGTTTCTGGACCTCCAGTTTCTGAAAGTGGGTTTGGAAAGATTTCTCATGTGTGAGTGGGAGCCCGTGGATTTTATAAATTGGAAGGTCTGGGGAATAGCAGGTCAGTCAGTAGGCCGATATCATCCCATGCTCTACATGTCACTGCTATGGGTTGGACCTCAGTCCGTGGTGTTACACTGTTAAGGATTCTAATCGGGCGTCACACACCAGACCAGGACTCTTGCCCTTAGCCTAGGATGTAGCACTCAGTTAGAATACTTGTTCTTTATTTCCTAGAATTCAGATTGAGCTGGCACCCAATATGTCTCACACTCCCTTTTACAAATACCTTGGGTCACAATGGACCTTGAACCAGGTCGGTTGGTGGGAATACAATATTTATTTATTTTAAATTCAAAGAAAATCACACAATTTTAATATTTGGCAGCAATCACCAATAGGGTGATAATCACAATGTAACCTGATGAAATACACTTGGTTAACCTTCTAATAGAACATATCCAAAGCACAGATGAATAGGAGCAATTTTACTGTTCGGGTAGATAGAACCCGAGTTAAGATTTCCCCCTGCAATGCTCCCTCAAACCCCAATTAATCAAATTTTGGAATGCAGATAGAAAGGAGCAGCAGGGAGTCAGGGATACTAGACAGCAAACAGAATTAAAATCTGATCTTCCCTCGCGAAATGGGAGGCAAAATTGGGTTTGAAAACCTTTGCAATTGCATAAATGACACTCAGAATTGGTGAATAATTAATTTACATGTGCGGTTCAACAAATGAGGTAAATATGAGTGATACAGTATCAGCGATGTAAGAACACTAGGAACTACAAGGCAAGGTATCAACAAAGGGCCTACAGTTAAAAAAATTAACTTGAAAGTAAGAACACAGTGCAGCCAAAATCACACGTTGGAAAGTTGCATTTTCCTCTTTTTACAGTTTTAAATGTCAAAACAGTTTGGAAAAGAAACATCGGAAATAGACAGAATCGGAATGCGGTTTTTAGGCTGAGTGATAGATGCACATCACAGGGATAATAGGAAAGTGAAAGTGGGACCCTAGATGAATAACTGGATGAGATTTTAATATGAAAGGAAATTCGGTTTTGGGAAAATAAAAGCAGTTAACAGAGAAAATCGGTTTGGAAAGAAAAGTGATAAGTGCTACTACAACTATATCTTTGTAACTAAATTATCAAGAAGATAACGCTGCCCATGAAATAGGTTAAGCGGCCGTCTTAACCCCCTTCACACTGCGTATCTCTTTATGTGGAAATTTATTAATTTACTCCAAATATTACTAAGGACTTATACAATGGAATAAAGGGATGGGAAAGAATGGCGCTAACACATGAAATTAAGAAACAGGCTACGCAGAGGATTCAGACTATCTTAAACAAGTTATCTGGGATTTGGATGGGATTACTTAGAAGGTGGACCCAAGACAAGGTATCAAGATAGGGTAGGCTATGTGTTTTTATGGGATGGGGAGTTACTCACAATCAGCGCTGGAGTTTGGGATGTGGGACAGCCAACCGGGTTTCTGGACTCAAGGGATCTGGTCACGGCACCATGGTGGGACTCTCCTAGCAGAAAACAGCTGGGCCTGTCTGGTCACGGCACAGCGGCATACAGGTAGTGGTGAATAAATCCAGTCGGGTCACAGGATACGCTCCAAAAGGGGTACCGCAGCTTTTCCCCCTTTCTCCCTGAGTTAGTGGGATTTTGGTTTGGGGTTTAGTTCTGAAGGGTGGTTCTGCCTGGTTAGGGTCCGCTATGCTCTGGCCTGGCAGTGGTTCTGGAATCTGCAGGATGAATATGAAATGTCTGGATACACAGCAGCTGGACAATTCAGAAGAGTGTGTGTTTTGTCTCTGTGAGCTTCCCCCTTTTATAAGGCAGGTGACATCACATGATTTATTGTTGGGGCAGGCTTAGGCTGGCCATGCCTCTAACAACTGGATAGATCAGCCTATGTATGTTGCCTCCTTCCTAGAAGCAGATTGGACTGGAGGAGCGGACTGAGTTTTATGGGATGTGTTTTTATGAGGTACCGAGCCATCCCCCAGTCATTGTTGTCAAAAATCAGTTAGGCCATAAATCGCACATTTTTACAGTTGTGGCACTTTTACAAATCACATAGGCAAATGACATATTCCACACAGAGCATGGCAGTCCAACTCCCAGGTCTGTACGACATTGTTTCATCCTTCTAATAATCTTTCACACTTTTTGGTGGGTAATATTTCACTTACAATTCTATAACTTTATACATGTGTACATATTATCATAAGGCATGTTAGTATTGAATTTCAAAGTGGAACCATATACACTTTCCTCAGAATATACAATTATCTGCCATTTCTGTCCCCAACATGCTAGTGAAGGCTACCACGACTTAATTTAAAGCCACAAAAATTACATTTAAACTGTAAATCTCTCGCATTACTATATTATCCGGTTGCAGCAATAACAGCCTGGACGTTTATTAATTAAAATAGTCTTTTGAGCCAGATGGCCAGCATTGTCTCCCAAATAAGGGCATCATTCCCAAGGCTCCTCTGAAGCTGGCTTTGAAGCCCCCCAGTTGAGGTTGAGGGGAGAGGTTATTTGCAATTTCACACCCAAGTGTCCTGGAACTCTATTGTACCAGGCTCAAGCCCAGACTCGATGTCTGACGAGCGTGTGCGATGCTTCCTCTTGGTCCATTCATAGTTTTCAAGGGACTGGCCCCTTTGGGGCAAGGCACATCCTGTTCCCAGCAAGCAAATTTCCTTTGAGCCAAGCAGGAAAGCCTGTTCTGTGGCTTCCACAGTAAATGCACTTATTTATTTACTTATTTTTTTTTTTCTGAATCAGAAGCAAGTTTGTTGAAATAAAACATCTGATATATGTTTTCAAACAAAATCCCCCTTACATTTCTAGGCAAGCACAGGGCCTTATTCAACACTACACTTTTAAAACAGAAATTTACACATGGTGAATTTTCCTTTTTCTGTCACCTCCCAATGCAGTTTTTTCTTCCATCTAGATTCTAAACATTGTTTGCAGCCCTAGTCAGTTTCTCTTACACAGAAAACTGTTCAAGTCAAAGGTCCACTGATACTACATAGACACAGAGGATAAGGGCTTCTTTTGAAGAGTTCAGCTGGGATATTTTGTTGTAACGTGAAGCCTTTTTCCCATACGGCTGGGAGTAAAGTTGTTTATGATTTCACAGATTTTGCCTGACACAACCTGTCATTCAGTGGGAAATGCTTTCTTTTGCTGGAGCACAACCTGAATATGGCTGGGCATAGCTGGGTCTCACTGGATCAGAACTGTGTATTGTTGAACAGATGAAAAAGGGAATCAGGCTCCATCAATTTAAATGTAAAGTATTTCCTTTTTCAATGGGAAATTTTGGAGCTAGCAGCAAAGCAGCGCTGCTTTTCAATTCTCGTCTTTGATGCGCATAAGGAAACACACTGGCAGCCTTTCTCTGTGTGTTCCTTGTTCCATCTTGCCCAATAGGGGCTTGGCAAAGACAGCGCAGCCATCATTTTTGTAGCTGCAAATGCAGTTTTGATGCAAGGGAATGGCGCTCAAAGGAGCCAGCGCTGCCATTCTGCTGGTAACTGCTGAAGTGCAGATTGGTGATGGAGGGGAATTCTGCTGTGTGGGTAAATGTACCCCACAGCACCCCGGGTGCCCCACAGCATTCCCAGTAGGTTATTCAAGGTCATCACTGCACCTGCAAGTAGGGCGCGGGGTGGGTCGGACATAGGAGATCTCTATCCCGCTATGTATTGGACCTGTGCCGCCAGATAGTACAGATGTAGGTCAGGGTATTCCAGCCTGCCCCGCTCATATGGTAACGCGAGAGTGTCAAAGAATATCCTGGCTTGTCTGCCAGCCCAAGCCAGCTGTACCATTAGACTCTTGGCATGTGCCCAAAAATGTATTAGGGGGCCATATGGGTACATTGTTAAAGATATAGAGTAACTTGGGTAGTATTACCATTTTAGCTAGAGCAATAAGGGCTGCTTGAGAAATGGGGAGAAGGATCCAGGTTTATACTCTGTTCCAGTAACTCTATTGTATTCACATAGTTTTGCTTGTAGAGCTCCCCCAACGATGTTGTCACAAGAACAGGTATTGTATGCCCTGGGGCATTAGTGGAAATCTGTCTGCCCCTATATCCATTTGTTGCACGCCTGGGGTCAGGGGTAGTACCTCCAATTTGTTCCAATTGATTCTCAACCCCAAGAGTTCCCTGAATCTACATATATCTTGCGTGAGCCGAGGGAGGTTTAGCCTGCGGTGCTTAACTTATAATAATATATCGTCCCTGTACAGCGAAACGACAGTTAGATGTGACACTATATGTATGCTTCAATGTGCGTGAAATTCTCCAATGTGGCAAGCTAGCGGTTCCATTTCGAGGGCAAACAGGATCGGTGACGTACACCATGTTGGATAGATGTAGTCTGATGCTATCACGTTTATGTACACCGCTACCCTGTGTGCAGTATACAGTAAGCGGACCCAGCTTATGAATGTCAGACCGAAACCAGAGCGGCAGAGGACTTCGAAGAGGAAGGGCCACTCGATGGAGTCAAAGGCCTTCTCCCCGTCCAATGCCGCAATAGGGACTCCCGAGTCCACATTTTTCATAAGTCTAAACAGCCTCCTCAGATTACTTTGGGTCAATCGACCAGAGATGAAGCCCACCTGATCCGGTAGGACCAGCGCAGGCATATGTGCCAAAGGAGTCGGTCTGCCAATATTTTAGCAAGTATTTTATTGTCTGTATTGATTAACGATAATGGTTGTTATGATGTACATTTCCAAGAGTCTTTTTCGGGCTTACGAAGCACTGTTACCAGTGCTGTTCTTGTGGAGTCCGGGAGAGTGCCAGACGACAGAGCGTTTTCATACATGGAACAGATAGTCTAAATAAGCTTTATAAAATTTGGTGGTTCTTTCATCTAGACCCGGGGCTTTGCCATTAGGGGGGGGGAGAGTATTGCCTTGCGGATCTATTCATCCGTTATGGGGACATTCAGGGCACCCCTTTGGTCCGAGTCCAACCACTGCAGGGCTTTCTCAGCTAGGTATTGCATCATTGTATTGTGCCCTGCGGTGGAGCGGGATGTATATAACTGTTCGTAGTATTCTCTAAAAACATTGATCCCTTCAAGGTCTTTGATGAGGTGTCCATTGTGGTCTTCGACCTCCACAATGGATGTCGTTTGCGTTCTTGTTTAATATGCCCATGCTAGCGTCCTACTGCGGCGGTCGCCCTCTCCATACCTAGTTGCTGCAATCGGATCACCTAAAAACCTCTCCTCTCTAACTGCTAGCTAGTGAAGTTCCTCTCTCTATGTACTTTCAGGGCCTCATACGCTTCAGCCATATATGCAGCTCCTTGCTTATTCTCTAATGCTTTAATGGTCTCTTCTAGTGTTCGCAATGACCTACGTAGGGCTTTCAATACCCCCCTTCCTTAGATACACAGCACCCCCTTACATATACTTTAAAAGTCTCCCAGATCACTCCGGGGTCAGGTACTGAGCCAACATTGTTAGGAGGTATGTCTGTTTGTCTTGGCCAATTTCCCCACAGAACGCCCCATCTTCAAGAGCCGCGGCTCTGAACTGCCAGCGCAGTTGCCTCGGGGGTCCCTCCGGACCAGCCACGTGAGTCAGGACAGGCAAATAATCCGAGAGGGTTCGGGGGAGTATTTTAGCCTCCAATACACATCTGGCTATAAAGGGGGTGGTCCTAACAGAATCAATTCTTGATGAGCTACCGTGGACGCCGGAGAAGAAGGTATATAGTGTAGAGGAGGTCCCAAGTACAGCCCGCACTCCACCGTCCATTTTGAAGTACCAGGAACGTTGACACCAAAGTATGCTGAGCAAATAAACCAACAGAGAACCGCAGTGGGGCTCTGTCCAGTACCTATCAGAAAAGCAGCACCTATTGAAGTACCGATACTAGGGAAACCATGGACAGTAAGGTACCCATTGAGAAAGCCATATCAACCAATAAAAAAACCGAAATGAAGATTGTCTAAATACAGTCCCTGAAGAAACCAAAAAGGTCTTAATGGAAGACGAATGGTGACATCAGAAGAACTTGGACTGACTCACATATAGAAGATATAACGACCTGAGAACGATAAACAGAGATGAAACGCCATGAATAAAGGAGATTGTGAAACTAAAGTGAAAGGGCGATGCCAAACGTAAGAAGCTTAAGCCATGAGCATGGTGAAGATATTCAAGCAGTTTACACATGTACATATGCTTGGAACCGCAAGAAAGCTAAGAAAACTGTGCGGCTTGCTATGTTTAGTAGAAAGATAGTGCGGCAAGCGCCACCTATACATATCTACCTCAAAAGAAGCATGTTATATATATATATAAGTATATTTCCACTTTGCACAAGAAGCAGAATCAACCAAGAGGTTACTAAAAGGCCATACGGGAAGAGTTTCATATTTAGCGAAATCAAGAATAAAGCGGCAGAAACGAAACTCAGCAGAGGCAAATCGTGCCGGCAGAACCAAGGTCATATCTGTCAAGATGGACGACCAGTAGCTACAATTAATTGAAGCAAAGAACAGAATATACTGCTCTGAAAGGTCAAGATAAGAAGCCGAAGGCAGGTGGTGGGTGAAACAAAAATCAAATACACGAATTGTTGAAGAAAAGGCAAATTCACGGTTTCTGAATCATGTGACCAATCGAGCGAGCAGAAGTAATACCTTCACACATACGCATGGCAACAGGCCAGGAGAAGATATCAGAGCTTTTCCAGTCAGGAGAGGCAGTCTCGAGGCCAATCACAGTGAAATAATTGACGCATGGCTACTAAAGTAATGATTGATTGTAACCATAATTGGAGGAAAGCCGGGGGGAACTAAGGGGCACCCTGCACCTGGCCGACCATTCTACGTGCTGCTAAGCAAAGTGAAAAAGAGGGAGGTTGGTGTCAACCCAATCACAATGGACCAAGTAATCTAGGGTCCTATAGTTAGTAGAACCAATGGGACGTCGTACTTTTAGTGACGTCTACAGTAGCCAGTTCGAAGGTAGGGCTTAGATGCCCCACCTGACAATGTTTACCCAATCCCCTTACTCCGTTACCATATACAGATATAGTACCTATAGTAAAGGTACCTTTTCCAAACCAATAGAATTGTATGCCAACTTTTAAGTGTAACATGGCAATGATGACGAGTTTTTGGTATAAATGTTATGTTTTTTATGAAGTTCGTTGGAGTTGTGAAGCGAGAAGGAAGATCACGCATCCGCTGATATACATGAGACTCCCCATTTTCTGCACTTATCATTAAATTGACTCCCTTTGCCAAACCGTTGAGTTGTCATTATTGATTTGGTGTTGGAGTATTAATCTGCACCCCCGTCCATCTCACGGGTGCTGCTATCTTGTCTTAAAGTGCTTCTGAGCAAACCCCGCCTCTATAGGCCAGTTTGGGGTCTCAAAGCACACTTGGTAGCAGAGATCGGATGGTTATCGATTATCGAATAGACAAGGTACCCATTGACCGTCGACATAAAGTAACTCTAGGTCCTCGGCAATATCACGAGTCCTTTGCCATCCGGCTGAGTAGACCGTGAAGCTCCCCATAGACAGTGGTTAGAGTAAAAGTAGAATCTGAAGACAGAGGTCTGAAGGGACTTGTGTGCCCCACATAACCCCTTCCCACTCTTACGGGCAGCTAAGCGGGTAAACGGCAGGAGAGGCAGTGACGAAGATGGTGATCCCGAGAATCCAGAGAGGAAACATGTGAACGGTGAGTGAAAAAGACTAAATGCTTTGACAAAAGTATATACCTTAGAACAAGTAAGGGAAAAGGTAACGGAGGGAGGCGGGAAAACAAAATATAGTCAGAAGTGGAATAATATATATATATATATATATATATATATATATATATATGTATAAGGGGAAGGAAATAATGACTCATAGAATAACTAAGTAGCAAAAGGGGATACTGGGGAGTACACCCGAGAAGAGAGGATACCGTGGGGGGACACCCGAGAATAGAGAGGATTTGCCTAATTCCTACGCTTTAATATAGCAGCTAGAAGAAACTTGCATCCAGAGTCCCGAATAGAGAGGAACAAATAGGTCACCACGGCGGTTAAAGACGCCCGTGAAAGGGAGGACTTTAGCCTCTATGTTGGGGTAAAATATTAGAGGCAGGGGTCTATGTAACCAGCTGGAGTTTGTCTAGTCTGTTAACGTCCGTCTTATGTGTTATTTGTTGTGATGTCATAGGAGAATAATTTTCCTTCGAGGAACTAGCATAAGAATTACGCGATTGGATACTTGAAATGTTGTAGAATGTAACCTGATGTTTATTGAGTAAAATAGAAGATGTGCACTTTTTGTGGAAAAACAGGATTGGAGCTTGCAACGATTGGTGTTCGCTCATATTGTTGGAATTGTTTAAATAACGAGAGACATAACAAGTGTTGTATAAAGAGAAAGTCAACAGGTTTAAGCATGGAAGACATAACTCCATTAGTATACCTGTGCAAACAGTTGCCAAAACATGTACCTAAGCTGAAAAGTGCAGTGCAGAATGGGTTAAAGGAACCGCAAATAATATGTTTATGCCATTACCACAGGGTGGATCGTTATCTAAAGCAGTCTTGCAACACATGATGACATACTTGCACGCCACATACACGGGCAAGAAGTTAGACAAACGCCTAGCTAGTCTAGAGTTGTGGAAAATGTACCAACAGGATAAAGAGGAGGAGCCGCCATTAGACTGGATACTTAATGTATGCACAGAGGGGGGTGTGACGCCCTCAGCGCCACCCACCCCGTCTGAAACGAAAATTTAAAACAGTAAGGATGAAGGGTTATACCCGTTAAGAGATCTTAAAGCAGCTACAGGATATAGCATCCCGGCGTATGAGTCACCTACGCAAACTAGTGACGAAAATCCAGACAAAGATAGAGATAGAGATATCACCTCCAAAGTCCCGAGGAACAAGGGGAGACCTGAGAACGGGAGAAAAGACCAGACACAAGCAAGTATATCTCTCGATACAGAGAGAAAAGACAAAAGATGGAAAGGAAGCAAGGATAGAACTGATGAGATAGTATTGACAAAGAACGAATGAATGGGAGGGCAGATCCTATTGAAACTCGATGGCAAAGGCATTGATGGCGCAAAATAAAAAGAGAAGTTAGACGATGTACAGAGAAAGGAGAAGGAAAAGGAAAAAGGATTGAGAGTCGAAAGAATAAGGAAGAAAGTTAGGCAGAGACGAGAACAGTTATATAGCGAAGAGCAAGAAAGGCAACACGATCGTAAACAGAGAGCAGCCAATGATCAAGGCAGACAGGAGCAGCGAAGGATAGAAGAAGAACAAAGGATACGAGAGAAAAGAATAAAGAGACAAAGGGATGAGGAAATCCGAAGGGCAAACGAACGTAGAGACGCAAAGAAAGAGGAAGAAGATGGGGTTAGAGAAGAAGTGAGGAAGCGCAAAGAATATGATTACGACGTAGAGCGCACATGAAGACAGAGAGCACACGATCCTGAATATCTGCAAAGGGAGGTTAGAAAACCTGAGCCACTAGTAGACTGGGAAGATCTAAAAGAATTCTTTCCTGAGTACGATTCAGTATCAGGCACGTCTAGGGCGAATATCGACACCAGAAGCATCGGAGAGACGATCAATAGAATATATGATGAAATGGGGCTAGACCAAGTACCCCAAGGGGAGGGGGAAGAAGAGCGCCTAGTGAGCACTCAGCTTTACAACACTGAGGACGTCTCCCGGAGTAGTGGAAATAGAGAACTGTCTCTAGATAGGTTGGAAATAAGTAGGAACAAAGGTGATGCAACAAGATGCACGAGTTGGGTGCAGCCAATGTCTGACGCTGAAAGAGAGGAGCATGAAGGAAAGGAGGAAGAGAGAAGGCGTGAAAACGAGTCTCAGGAGGGAAAGGGATAAGATGGTCAGACTCTAGGAAGTATTTTTTTTTATTTTTTTTTAATATATTTTTATTTTATCTCAACCAAACAACATTACAACAAAACATAAATAAAACACCTCAAACAACAAAAACCAAACAAACAAAAAATAAGGCACTGCAATCCCCATCCCTCCCCCCTATGAGCCTGTAGAGTGTCCGCCATCAGTGTCCGTTCCATGCGGTGGGGCCTCATCACTCTCAAGTCCAGCCGAGGCCGACCCCATACCAAACAGCTCAGCTACCAATGACTTCCATGCCGTGAGAGAGCCTGTTTCTTCCTCCTCCCCTGTCATACTGCCATCCTGCCACGCTGCCGTTTCGGCATCAGCCCATTTTTGGAGATCTCGCCACCAGACCTCCACTCGCGGCTTATGGCATTCCTTCCACCCCATGGCTATCCTGCGTTTGGCAAGCACATAGGCCAGATCTTTAAGTTTCTCAACATGTCGAAGCTTACGCGCCCCGGGATACCCTCCCAGCAGACAGGCCCAAGCCGAATCCACCTTAAGTGTGATACCCCTCCCTGCCAGCCTCCGCGCCACTTCACCCCAGTAGGTTGCAATCACTGGGCACGCCCAGAACATGTGTATCATGTCCGCATTCTCTTCGTTACACTTGGGGCACGCCTGGCGCCCATTATCCAGAAATTTGGAAATTCTAAGGGGGGTCATATATGCCCTGTGCGTAATATAGAGCTGTATCTGCTTAAACCTGGCGTTCCTCGATACCTTTTTGTGGTACCCCAGGGCGCGCTCCCACATCCCATCCGCTATCGGGGCCCCCATCTCCGCTTCCCATTCCAGTCTCAGGTGCCCCAAATCCTTCCCAGCCTTTGTCATCAACATCTCGTACAACCTAGAGACCTCGTGCCCACCCTCTGATGCGTCATACATTATTTCCAGCGTGGCATCCGGTTCATCGGCCAAAGTAGTTTCGGGCCACGTGCTCCGGACCTCCCGGACCACCCTATGATATGTCACATATTGACCCCTGTGTAGCCCCGACCCTGCCTCCAGTTCATCAAACTCCATCAGGGTCCCATCCTGCCAGATGTCACCCATAGTGATCAACCCCACTGACTCCCAGTATGTCCGGAGAATAGCTCTCAGCTGCCCGTCTTCCTTCGCCAGGGCGACCAGAGGTAACTGCGGCATACACGGCAAGGGGTCACCCATCATCCGACAGGCACGCCGCCATATGTTCCTGCCAAGGGCTAGCATTTTAGGACGCTCCCACATCCATGAACCGGTCACCCAGATCACCTCCCGCAGATAGAAGGGGGAACAGTCTTACCCTAGCAGCCTGTGTTCGGAGGTCTCTTCATCCGAGAGCAACCTGGCCACATATTGCAGTTGCGCCGCCATATAATAGGCCTCAAAGTTCGGCAGCTTCACGCCACCTTTCTCATAAGAGTTCTGCAATTTCCACAATGCGACCCTGTTGCGCGTGCCGTACCATAGGAAATTCCTACATACACTATGTAACCTAGCAAAAAACTTCCTAGGTATCATATACGGGATGTTATTAAAGTAATGCAGGAGCCTGGGCAGCACCACCATTTTAAGCAGAGCTCCCCGACCCATCATCGCTAAAGGCAATCTTTCCCAGAACCTCATGCACTTCTCAATCTTCCCCACAGCTAGTTCGGTATTATGCCTGTGTTCTTCCTCGGTCGTGTGATACACGTCAATGCCCAGGTACCGGAAGGAGCTCGTTGCCCACGGGATCCGCAGCACTGGCAACCTCTCCACCGGTATCCCCACATAACTGCCTAGCGGGAATAGTGCGGATTTCTGAGGGTTGACCGCTATGCCGGACAACCAGGCGTACCTCTCCAATACCTCCAAGATATACTGCAAATTCTCTTCCGGATGTTTCAGGTATAACAGCATATCGTCTGCATACAGGGATATAAGATGGCATTCCCCTCCCACCTCTATGCCCACTGGATCATACTGCTGCCGGAGGTAAATTGCTAAGGGTTCGAGGGCCAGTATGTACAACATTGGGGACCAAGGACACCCCTGCCTAGTGCCTCTGCCTAACTGCCATCTATCTGACACCACTGCTCCCGTACGGACCCTAGCCAGAGGCGCACTATATAATAGCTCGGCCCACCTCATGTAGCCCGGTCCCAGTCCAAACCGCCCCAAAGCCGCCAGCAGCCACGGCCATCGAACAGAGTCGAACGCTTTAACCGCGTCCAACGCCCCTATCGCCATTTCGCTGTCCTCATTGCACCCCCATTCTACCACCCTGTGAAGGCGTCTATGATTCTGAGTAATATTCCGATTCGGGACATAGCCCGTCTGGTCAGGATGGATCAGCTTGCCTATCACCCTCCGCATTCTGGCCGCCAGGACAGCCGTTAGGATCTTGCTGTCCTGGTTCAGCATCGACAGGGGCCGGTAGGAGCCACAATCATGTCCCGGTTTATTGGGTTTGGGGAGCGGTACTATAATCGCCTCCCTGAGCGATTCCGGCAGCCGCCCCACCTCGAACGCTTCATTAAGCATCTCCAGCATGGGCGGGAGCACCTCCTCTCCATACGCTTTATAAAATTCACTGGGGAACCCATCCGCTCCTGGGGCCTTGCAAGTGGGTAGCTGCCGCACAATCTCCTGCAGCTCCTCCAGAGTGATCGGAGCATCCATCTCCTCTCGCTCTTCGTCACTTATCCTGGGCAGGCCTATGTCTTCAAGTACTACCTCTATCTCCTCCCGGCTTCCCCCTTCTCGATCCTCATATAATGCTTGATAATATTCCGCGAATGCCCCATTCACCCCTTCCTGGGTGTCCTCCTCCACGCCCTTTTCAGTGATAACTGATCGGATCGGGGTTCTCGGGGTCTCGCTCTTATACAGCCAAGCAAGAAGCCTGCCCGTCTTGTCCCCCCCCGCATGCAACCTCTCAATGTACTTCCTGTAATTCAGATTACAGAGCCTGTCCCAGTGTTCTGCGCACCTCTGCTGCAGATTAGTGACCGCCTCCGTATCAATCCCACCCTCCCCCAGCTCTTTCTCCAACTCAATCTCGGCCTTACGCAGATCAGCCAGGACTCCACCCATTAATCCCTTGGACTTCGCAATGGCAACCCCCCTCATTACAACCTTAAAGGCCTCCCACAAAGTACCAGCCGACTTGACACTACCTGTATTCGCCTCAAAGTAAGCAACTATCTCCTCCCTCATGTCCTCCCTGAAGACTGGATCCTTGAGCGCTTCCGCCCTAAGGCGCCATGTTGGAATTCGCGCACGTGGGGGACAAAGCTGCCATCGCATGACCAGGGGCGAGTGGTCCGAAAGGACTCTCGCCCTATAGTCTATCTGGTCACACTCCGCGACAACGTCCGGAGTGGCGAAAAAGTAATCCAGCCTTGTGTGTAGCTGGTGCGGGGCCGAATAATGCGAATATTGCCTCACGCCAGGGTGTCTCGTCCTCCACACGTCTGCCAGGCCAAGGTCTACCAGCAGCGTCTGCAGTACCCTAGCCGCCGGGCTGGGCCTGACCACCCTGTCATCCGACCTGTCCTCCCTGGGGTTTAGTACACAATTAAAGTCCCCACCCCAAATCACCGGACCCCCCATCCCTTCACCAAGTCTGGTGATCAGCGTCCTAAAGTATGTCGCCGTGTCCTGGTTGGGAGCATAAGTATTTATAATACACACTACTTTATTTTCCACAAGCCCCTTTACCATGACCAGCCTCCCATCAGACTCCACAACCTCCCCAAGTAGCTTAAACGGGACATGTGGTGCAACCCAAACCAGCACACCTCTGGCATAGGCAGAATATGTAGATCCAACTACTGTCCCTCTCCACTTCCTCCCCACCAGTTCCAGTTTATCCCGTGTCAGATGCGTCTCCTGTAACAAGGCGACATCTATCTTTTGCCTTTTTAGGTACAACATGACCTTGTTACGCTTAAGGTAGCTGTTGAGCCCTCTAACGTTCCACGTTAGTATCCTAAGGTCCCCCATGATTTATCAGTAGCTCCCTCCTCCCTCCCAGGTCTGCTCGCCTCCCCCCCACCTCAAGGACCTCCATTTCCAGTTTCTCTCCCAGGCTCATATAAAAACTAACACACCCCACCCCCCTACCCCAACCAACTGCCATCTCCATCCCTGGATCTCAGGCATCCCCGTGTTCGGTTCTCTCTGGAACCCAAGTAGAGAACCCGACAGGGTGTCACCCCACACACTGTGACTAACCTAAACTCAAACTGGGGTACAAAGAACAGCCCCTGGAGGCTCCTCTCCCTCGCATCCGTATCCGCGCACACGGACCATGTTCCAAACTCCTAACGCATACACTTCCATAACAAAGTCACAAAGACTATATTCCAGTCCCAATGTTCATAGCCCAACCGGGCCCGCATCGTCACTTATCTCTTCCCGTTCCATCCGCCGTCCGCTCATCTTGCTCCTGAGGACAGTTTTGTGCATCGAGCCACTCCATGGCCTCCTCCGGAGTGTCAAAGAACAGCATCTTAGTCTTGAAGAAAACCTTCAGTCTGGCCGGGTAGAGCAACATATACTTGTACCCAGCTGCCCGCAATCGCCTCTTAACCGCCCCAAAGTTCATGCGACTGCGCTGCACTTGCAAGGTGTAATCTGGGTAAGCAGTGATGGTCGCCTCACCTCGCCGTATGGTGCCCCCCCTTACGAAAGTGTTTGAGGATCCTTTCCCGATCCCGATAATTGAGGATCTTGGCGATCACAGGCCTAGGCGGGTTCCCCGGCGGTGGTCTCCTGATCAAGGCCCTGTGCGCCCTCTCCACCGCAAACCCCTGCGACAGGGCTCCCCCAGTGATCTCCTGCAGCAGCAAGTTCTCAATAAACTCCGTGGGATTCTGGCCTTCAGCCCCCTCAGGCAGGCCCACGATGCGAACGTTGTTCCTCCGGGCACGTCCGTCCGCCTCTTCAGCCCTACTTTCCAAGTTGCCCACCCGCTGCACCAGGGCATGGATATCACGCTTATGTGCGGTGCAGTTCGCCACAGTAGGGCCCATCTCCTTTTCCAAAGTTTCCGTGCGCTCAGCCAGGGCTCGCACATCCTGCCTCAGGAGGTTCACGTCCTCCTGCACCGCCCCAACCTGTAGTTCCATCGCAGTTTTCAATTCGGCCACAGCAAGTTGGAGCTTAGTCTCCCACGTCGCCTTCAGATCCGCGATCGCAGCGAGGACCTCCTGGTTCGCACCACCGGCGGCCATCTCCTTGGTCTGAGCCTTATCCTTGCTCCTGGCTCCTTCCGGGCCGGGCGGCGTCTTGGCGTATTCGTCGAGCGTGGGCTGTTTATTCTTCGCTCTCAGAAGCTTGTTCGACATATCTCCAGTCAGGAGCGTCCTTCTGGCCGCGCTCTGATCCAAGGCTGGGAGGCACTATGCCCATACACCACAACTCAGTTTGAGAGTCCCAGCTCGCCCAACAATCTCAGGCACCGCTGTTGTCCGGCGCTCCCCCCAGATGGGCCGGGTCGCGCTGCCCCCTTCGTAACGCAGAGAGGGCGCACGTATGCTGTGGTCCCGGTCCACCGCTCCTTTGTCCCCTCGTCAAGCGGCGGCGGCCATTTTGTCATCCGTCGAGGTCTCGCCACCAGCGCTTTACTCGGCTCCTAAGTACACGTACGCAATGCGAACCCGTGTAAAAATGTATCCTCGCGAGCAGCCGAACTTCATGTACGCAGTCATCACAATCTTCGCCAAATCACAGCGGTCCTTGCGCGGTATCAGTCGGATAATGTACGGATCAGCGGGAGCCCCCGTACAGGCACGTCTTTTCACATGGCTTCCAAGCCACGCCCCCCTGACTCTAGGAAGTATTACTTCTGCAATAGACAGAAGAACAATGAGAGAAGAGAGAGAGGGCTATGCGTCCCAATTTCCGTTGTTCGAGAAAGGTCAGCGAGACCACAGTATATTCCATGGCCACACATGGATCGGAAAAACCTGAAAAATAAGCTTCCAATGTTGACTTCTGGAGCTGGAAAATGGATATACGAGCTAGAAAAAATGATAGGAGGGAACATGTTAGCTATCGGGGATATCAAAGGTCTCTTAATCGCCATACTTGGTGATAGAGTAGGCGATGTGTGGACACGGGTAGGTTACCCGGGTGTGACCACAGTTAATACCGTGCATGACAGAGCTCCATTTAACAATTGCAGAGCCGCGGTATGGAAAGCATTACGATTGCTATATCCGGATACTTCCGACATGGGAGCCATCATGACTCGTAAAATGAAGGAGTCAGAGGACCCTTTGATTTACATCCAGAATTTCCAAGACGTGTGGGTACTCGAGACTCGTGAATCTTGGGGGAAATCTATACCTGTATTCCACCATATATTATGCCAAGATCTGCCAGATCCGGTACAGAAACAGCTCAAGAAATTGGTAGGGATCGAGGCCAAACTGTGGTCTGAAATACAGTTGACCATTGTTCAATATTGCAGTCTACTGCAAGAAAGGAATCACAAAAAAGAAGCTGCATGAAAGGGTGAAGAGGCAAAATTAGTGCAGAAGAAATTGTAGAAATGCGCCCTTGAAGGGGCAATGATAACTATCACAGATGGATCAAGCATGCAACAAGTCAATAATCCACAGCAGAATAATCAGGGCAATACAGGGTTTTACCCCAGGGGAAGAGGATTCAAAGGAAGAGGATGGCAGAGTAATCAGGGAGGTTTCCAGAATAATGGAGGCTTTCAAAACATGCAAAATGGCAATCAAGTTATGTCAAATGGGCAAATGATCAGACCACCGCCAGTATGTTGGTTGTGTGGGATGGCAGGGCATCTAGCACTCACATGCAGAAATCAAGGCATGATGCAAAATGGCCAAGGAACAGGAGCAGGTATGGTGAATCCACCTGTGTTTTTACAGCAGGGGGGAAATGGAGTTGCACAGAATCACACAGTGCAACAACAAACGCCTGGAGCACAGCAAAGGTTGCAACCTCAGAATTCCGTGAATCTTCTGCAGGGACAGTCCTAACAGTCACTGATGCAACTGTCACAGACAGTAAGTACAGGACAGGCCGTGAACCCTGAAATGAGGAATAACACTGGTGATGGGGGAAGTCCATTCACACAGAGTGGGACAAATTATATATGGACAAGGACAGCTCACTGGGAACCCTGATGTGTTCTATCCTATCAGTGACACCAGACCCTCACCAGGAATGATATTGTGGAGGCCGAGTTCCCTTTAGCCCCTAATCTGGCTACAATCCTAAGTAATATACCTGTTGAAGCTAAATATTTCATGGTGATTGACCATTGCACAAAGACTCACAAGATCTGACATTTACTTTCAAACAAATGGGTCTGAAAAGCACAAGGTTACCCCAGGGGTCCTGTGAGTCTCCTATCTTTAACAAAGTCCTGCAGATGGACCTAAGCAATATTGCATTAGAAAGTGTTGTCTTACAATATGTGGATGATATCTTAATTTGCAGCACGACAGAGGAGAAATGCAGACACGATTCTGTTCAGCTATTGACTACATTGGCTAAAAAAAGGATATAAGTTTGATACGGAAAAGTTACAATATTGTCAACAAGAAGTGCTATACATAGGCCAGTTGATCTCACATGAGGGGAAAAGAGTTACCCCAGAAAGAGCTGAAGCCATACTGAACACAGCCAAGCCACACATGGTAAAGCAGATGCAGAGCTTCTTAGGCCTTTGCAATTATGTCAGTGCATGGGTCTTTGACTACAGCTCATACACCAAGCCTTTGATTCAGGGCCTAAAGAAGGCACAAGTGACGAAAGAAAAGATTGAATGGTCTGAGACCATGGAGGAAGGATTTGCTGAACTCAAAAGAGCCATTTGCACAGCACCAGTTGTAGGGATTCCCAATTATGTAGTGGAATTCTACCTGTTCTCACACATGAATGGCAGTGTTATGATGGCAGTACTCACACAGAGAACCAAACTGGGGTACAAGCCCCTGGCATATTATAGTGGAAATTTGGACCCAGTGATTAGGGGCGATTTCCTGTGCGAACAAAGTTTAACTGCCGCAGCATTCCCCATCGAAAAGGCTACTACCATTGTGATGGGATGCTCAATGACATTGTACGTCGAGCACCCGCTATTTGCTATTCTAGAGAAACCGAAGGGCACACCGACATCTCAGAGAGCTTCTGCTTCTGAAGTGATCATATCGAACCCATCGATTAAGATAGTCTGATGCAAGATATTGAACCCAGCTATGTTTATCGCAGAGCCAGTCACTGAAGGAGAGCCTATCCATGACTGTGCAAATTACAAAGAATTCTATGATGAAATTCCCAGAGTAAAGGAAAATGCATTGGCAGAAGAAGAAATTGTCTTCATTGACGGTTCTTCGAGAATCGATCAAAACGATGGGCAAAGGTATACAGGCGTTGCTGTGATGAAGCACACAGCAAATGGAGTATTACGAGTGCTTCTTATTGCACGGATACCATCTCACTATTCAGCACAGGCTGCAGAATTATTGGCATTGATACTCGCAATTGAGAATCACGCAAACCAGGAAGTGACGGTGTACAGTGACTCCACTTATGTGACGTCTACAGTACATGCAGGCTTAGCGCGCTGGAAAAGGAGGGGCTACCTTCAAGCAGATAGCATGCCAGTACAGCACGCATCCCTATTGGATAGACTTATTCAGGCACTACAGCTCCCAGTGGGCGCAGCCCACACGAAGGGGACAGATTTTATCTCACAAGGAAATCAAGCAGCAGACACAGAAGCCAAGCGTATGGCATCCAAGAGTGAGACGATCATGGATGTGGAAGTCGCTAACATAAATGAGAAAATGTTTGTTGCACGAAGTGAACCTGAAAGTTACAATAATATGGGACAAACACAGTTAATGGAACTCCAAGGGGAGGCACCACAGGAGGAGAAGAACTGATGGACGCGGCAAGGGTGTTCTTTAAACCCCTCGGAAAGCTTGTGGCGACAAGGCAGCACTGGTAGACCAGTAATGCCTATAGACCTGTTAAAAATATCACTGGAGCAGTTACATTATCCAGCACACATGACAAAAGAAACACTCGCTGAAGACTGTTTCATACTAAACTTAGCAGAGCATGTTACATTTTTTATGGTGAACTGTATAATTTGCCAACAGTTCACAGCTGGGCACACACTAAAAGTATTTAGAGGAGTCATCCCAGGGCCCAATGGGCCTTTTCAGCACTTGCATGTCAATTACGTTGATATGATTCAAGTATGTAACGGGTACAGGTATCTAATTGTTGTGGTGTGTCCACACTTGAGATGGATAGAAGCAGATCCATGTACACACCCAGACTCAACCTGTGCGGGCAGATTTCTAGTGAGAGAGGTATTTCCCAGGTGGGGGTATGCAAAGTCATGAGAGTAGATAATGGGACTCACTTTGTAAATGAAGTTTTCGAACAGATCAGCTTGTTGCTTGGTATAAAGCACAAGTTCTTGTCAGCGTATCATCCGCAAGCTAACGGAATATGTGAGAAGCTCAATGGCTTATTAAAGGAGAGGATAGCCAAGTTGAAGCTTACTCTAATAAAGGGATGGTTACACTGCCTTCCGTTGGCACTGTATGCACTCAGAAACCAGCCTGGTTCTGACCACCATCTTAAACTGCACGAAATAGCCACAGGAAGAAGAATGCGCACTCCCCTGACACCCCGAGACAGAGCTAGAAGTGATGCCCAGTCGACAGCAGAAACCCTAGGGTCTGAAATGCAAAATTACTTGAATTGCATGACATCTTGCCTTACTGTAATTTCAGGTTAGCTGCAGTGACGGCAAAAAGGGTGCAGGGCAGCACTGAACACAGAAGGAGATACTACTGCCGAGACAGCTCAAGCATTACGTGTACCATCCATCTTCCCTGGAGATACCGTCCTGGTAAAGAACCCCACGAGAAAAAAGTGGGACGAGCCAAGGTTCAACAGTCCCTTTACAGTGGAAGACTGCACTCCCTCTGCAGTAAAGCTACAAGGAAGAAAAGCTTGGATCTTTTTGGGTGACATTAAGCCATACATCGGCGAAGGCCCCCTGCCTGCACCCCAGTGCGAATAGACTACAGACGATGGGGAAGAACCACAGAACGTGCAGACGAGATCCAGGACGAGGAAGAAGGATGCATGAGCAGCAGCAGAGCAAAGACAAAGAACTTTTGTGCAAAAGTTGTGGCTTCATTTTGGACATTCCTCTGAGCAAAAAAAAGAGGATAAGGACATAAAAACGGACACTCTGTGCATCCTAGTTGCAGGGTGAAGATGAAAAGTGCATGTGGAAGCCACAACATAATCTGTTGAATTTGAACTTCGGACTGAGGCACACTGAAGCCTTGATTAGAAAAGAATATGCCAAATTTTGATTGAGGACACATAAATTGGAAGAAAATACAATATCCAGATTCCTTCCACCCAGAGACTTTGTTCAGACTTCACAGTAGTGACATCACTAAGGATATTTTGAGATATTTCGAGCTAGTACTAAGATCATACCCGTCATTGGTGGGGAGGCTCACCAGTGTCACTGACTTTCTCCAAGATCCTGAAAATGAAAAGACTATCAGGATGCTGCTTACTGTAATTGCCGAACAGTTCCTCCTACTTCCAGAATACAGTGAGGAGAAACCAAATGTCCCGAGCGGAGGAAGAAGCGAATAGGCTTGTTAATAAACTTTTCTTTCGCCTAATTGAAGACTGTCCAGGTCTTGTTGGAAGAACTACAGAAGTATTTACATTTCTTCGCGATCCAGCAATTACAGAACATCTAAGCATAATCCTAAGTGAAATTGTTATGCAAGTAGCTCTTCACGCACACCAAAATTGAAGAAACTGTTCACAGTGAGTAAGAGCCAACAGTTCCAAACTTCAGCAAAGGCAGGACAAATGTCCCTGTCACCAGAAGACAGCAGGTTGGCGATTAATGTGTTCTTTTGCTAATCGAGGATTTTCCAGAGCTTGTGGGGAGAAATGTCGATGTTGACGTCCTCACATTCATAAGAGACCCAGCTAATTCTACACAGATGAGCATGCTCTTGCATGGTATCGTGATGCAAGTAGAACTTTCCAACCATCAACAGAACTATCTGAGAAGATTTTAACTTTCCGCTGAGGGACAGATCGAGAGAGTATTGCCAGCGATTCATTTTTATTTTTATACTGACAAGGACACAACATGTCTTCGGGGATGAAGCAGATCAGAGGTGTAGACTGGGACCTCGTATATTTTGAACATGCACAGTAAAGAGACTTACTGAATTACCTACATTTGACATTTTACATAGAAAAAGAAGCTGTATCCAGAGACAAGAGACAAACCATTGATCAGGCAAAGAGGGGCAGTTGTTTTAGTACCTGCAACTCACAAGCAGAACCAGCAGAATACAGAAATAATATTGGTTAGAAAGTATATTAAATGTTTGTATCTCTCTACAGATGATCGAGATGGGGATCCAGAGCAGCAATCTCGTCCTCCACCAGGTGGAGAAACGTCTGCGCTTTTCTGGAAGTAAGTGCTGCCGATTTACCTACAGTGTATTTATGTATTATATTCATCATTATTTTACTGTCACTAACGATTAGAACTGCATTTTTTATTGGTTGACAAAGCGTTCCAAGCCCAGTGCACCCACCTAATGGTGCACACATGAAGCCCATGAAGGCACCCAGACATTACATAATCCTTCCAGTCCCTAGGAAATCTGATGGTGGAGTGAGTGAATTTGAGATGGATATGATTAGCAATGACACACACACTCTTATGGTAACAGGCAAAGTGAAAATCCAGAGACAGGGTCGGCAGAGTGTGAATGTAAAAAGGTTATGGACAACCACACACACACAAACATTGAATGCACACACACAAGGCCTCGTGTCAACAACTGCAGAACCACAATCCAAAGCATGGGAGGAGAAGAGACTGCCTACTATGAGAAGTTCCACTACGAGTGAAGTGAAAAGACAAGTAGACAAAACTGAACTCCCGAAGAGACAAGAGGAGTTGGAGAGGAAACCAACAGAAATGAACACCCCTGACACTACACTGATAGAGACAAAGACAAGCTCAAAGGAAATCTCGCAAGCACAGCTGATAGCAGAATCAATATGGCCGTCATTAGCCAGAGCCAGGAAAAGGCAAGAGGAAATAGAAAGAATCGCCAGACTTTTGTCTACTCGACTAGCACAGATGAAGATACCTGCATCATGGACCGGGATACCTGAGAATCCTCCAGCATGAAGGAGCCATACAGATGCATTCAGGGATGTAGTTATAGTGAACTACAGGAAAACCTTAAGGATTAAGAGAAGCATACACAGAGACGACAGTGAACTAAACGATTATTTGGACAGCACAGCACATTTGGGAAACAACATTTGGTACCAGCATATGAAAGAAGTTGGAAGACGAAGTTCAGAGGGGTAATGTTTTGTTTGTGCACTCCTACTGTATAGCATGGGGAGGTCCAAGATATTCGTAGCTGTAGAAATTGATGTCCAGACAGCACACTGTCTCTCGCACGCAGCAATGTGCAAGACCAGAGGCCAGTTCATGGGAAGAGATGCCTCATTGAAATGGGCAACTGAAGCAACTGATCCTGATGAAGATGATTATGTCCAGGACATAAAGACAAGAAGCAGAGCTCATACTAAGAATCATGTGATCAGGTACGAGTAACCTGGAGTGAAAGGAGCTGAAATCAGATGGGAAGTGAACAAGAAGCTAAATGTCCAAGGGAAAACTCAAGAAGTGGCTCGTGGATGGAAGAACAGAGGCCAAATGCAAATCTGGGGAACAGTACTTTCACCAGATGGATGGAAAAAAGGGGTAGTCATTTGCAGGGCATGGATGGTCCTCTGAGCCTGCAAAGAAGCATTTGAAAATGCACAAAGGATATGCAAACCATTATGGCCAAAGCTTGCAAAAATGCTGACATGAGTCAAAGACAGAGGTGGACCCTTGCAGATAATGCCACTGGCAAGCCCAAAACTGTGCTTCAACACTAATGGCACAAGAAAGACGGGAGAGAATCAGAACTGTGGATGAATGGTGCATGGAACTGCAGTAATTATGGATCATTATTGGGCATGTTAATCCAATGCATACATCAGACTGCCAAAAAACCGGGGAGGTATATGCACAATAGTGAATGTCCACGTTCCAGCGTTGGTGATCCCGAAGAGTGACCTGAATATTGACAGTTTTCCGAAAGCAGATGCTCACCTGAGGAGGAAGAGATCTGTGGGACTAATAACCCGAATGAAGAGAGAGAACTACTTTTCGGACAAATCAGAAGAAGCTTTTCATGCAATCCCATATGAACACAGGCTCTTCAGCCTCACCTCATCAGTGTTCACGACAATCTTCATGCCAAGATTTCAAGTTGGAGCAAATACTAAATGGTTGCAGATAACCAGATGCGAGTTAGTGCAGACCATCAACACAACCATAAAGGGATTCAACGCTATCAAAGAAGAGTTAAGGGCAGTTCGAACGGATGACTCTCCAGAACAGATATGTACTTGACATGATCACAGCTATGGATGGAGATGTTTGTGCAAAAATCGGAGAATCATGTTGCACATTTATACCCTCTCACGATGAAGAAAATGGAACTCTAACAGAAGCCATATGTATGCTGACAAAACTACAGAATCAAATGATCGATGAAACTGACGAAGTCGATGATGACAGCTGGTTTGGATCACTATTCTCGTGGGTTCCGCAATGGATGGCAGATGCATTCAAATTCCTAGGAGCCCTGCTACTGATGATATTGCTAAGATTCTGTGTTATCAAGATAATAATCTCTCAGTGCCAGAAAACTGCGAAAAAAGCCATAGGGATGAAGATCATGATTGATTTCGAGCCAGGATGGAAGCCCAACGACCTGACTGATGAAGAAATACGAGACTTTGTGAAGGCCAGCATTCATGCACCAGAAGGAACAAAGTTCCTACATCCCAGGAAACATAGACATGATGTGGGAAGATGGGTTTACTGCAGCCCGAATGGACAGCGTCAACTGATGACGTGAACAAAGACGAACTCGTAAGAACAGCAGGACGCTTGAAAGGAGTAATAAAGATATGGACCCAAAAGAGACATTTCTTCAAACCATCATGTATGGACCCAGAAGATGAAGAAAGAATGGACTCAAACAGTGAAGCAAAAGAGAACCTGGGAGAACTGAAGAAAGAGGTGAAAGTGGTTGATGAATCGCCCAGAGGGAGGAGTGTGGAGGAGGTCCCAAGCACAGCCCGCACTCCAACCGTCCATTTTGAAGTACCAGGAACGTTCACGCCAAAGTATGTGACGTATGCTGAGCAAATAAACTAACAGAGAGCCGCAGTGGGGCTCTGTCCAGTACCTATCGGAAGAATAGCACCTATTGAAGTACTGATACCAAGGAAACCATGAACAGTAAGGCACCCATTGAGAAAGCCATATCAACCAATAAAACGAAATGAAGATCGTCTAAATACAGCCCCTGAAGAAACCAAAATGGTCTTAATGGAAGACGAATGGTGACGTCACAAGAACCTGGACTGACTCACATATAGAAGATATAACGACCTGAGAACGATAAAAAGAAGCGAAACGTCATGAATAAGGAGATCATGGACCTAAAGTGAAAGGACGATGTCAAACGTAAGAAGCTTAAGCCATGAGCATGGTGAAGATAATCAACCAGTTTACACATGTACATATGCTTGGAGCCGCAAGAAAGCTAAGAAAATCATGCGGCTTGCTATGCTTAGTAGAAAGATAGATATGAATAGGTGGCGCTTGCCGCACTACCGCAAAAGAAGCATGTTATATAAGTATATTTCCACTTTGCACAAGAAGCAGAATCAACCAAGAGGTTACTAAAAGGCCACATGAGAAGAGTTTCGCATTTAGCAAAATCAAGAATAAAGCGGCAGAAATGAAACTCAGCAGAGGCAAATCGTGCCGGGAGAACCAAGGTCGTATCTGTCAAGATGGACGACCAGTAGCTACAATGAATTGAGGCAAGGAACAGAATAAACTGCTCTGAAAGGTCAACATAAGAAGCCGAAGGCAGGTGGTGGGTGAAACGAAAATCAAATACACTAATTGTTGAAGAAAAGGCAAATTTACGCTGTCTGAATCATGTGACCAGCCGAGCGAGCAGATGTAAGACCTTCACACCTACGCATGTCAACAGGCCAGGAGAAGATATTGGAGCTTTTCCAGTCAGGAGATGCAGTCTCGAGGCCAACCACAGTGAAATAATTGACACATGGCTAATAAAGTAATGATTGATTGTAACCATAATTGGAGGAAGGCGGGGGGAACTAAGGGGCACACTGCACCTGGCCAACCATTCTGTGTGCTGCTACGCAAAGTGAAAAAGTACGAGTGGGGTTGGTGCCAACCCAATCACAATGGACCAAGTAATCTAGGGTCCTATAGTTAGTAGAACCAATGGGACGTTGTACTTTTAGTGACGTCTACAGTAGTAGTTCGAAGGTAGGGCTTAGATGCCCCATCTGACAATGTTTAACCAATCCCCTTACTCCGTTAACATATACCATATACAGATATAGTACCTATAGTAAAGTTACCTTTTCCAAACCAATAGAATTGTATGCCATCTTTTAAGTGTTGCACATCAATGATGATGACGAGTTTTCAGTATAAATGTTATGTTTTTTATGAATTTCATTGGAGTTGTGAAGCGAGAAGGAAGATCAAGCATCCGCTGATATTCATGAGACTCCCCGTTTTCTGTACTTGTCATTAAACGGGCTCCCTTTGCCAAACCGTTGAGTTGTCATTATTGAGTATTAATCTGCACCCCATCCATCTCACGGGTGCTGCTATCTTGCCTTAAAGTGCTTCTGAGCAAACCCCGACTCTATGGGCCGGTTGGGGGTCTCAGAGCACAATTCCCTATCGGTTGGATGCATTTGCCACCACACATCGTGTAATTTGTGGTATTTACCGAAGGCGGAACATGCATGGGGAGATCGTAGTAGGGATTGTTGTGCTGTAGAGGACCTATCCAGTTCCACTGTTAGAGCCATATTAAAATCACCCACCCAGATAATGTCGTAGTCCTGAAATGTATGAATGTGGTTAGCCCATTGGTGGAAGAACTCGGGGGAATCCGTGTTTGGTGCATATGTGTTTATCAACAAGAGTTTTAATCCTGAGATTTCTCCCGTCAGTATAATGTATCACCCCTCTTCATTCCCAATCTGTTCATGTAATTTGAACTCCAAGGAGCTGTGTATATAGGTTGTCACTCCCCTGGAGTGTGTAGTGTATGAGGAGCCATATCTATGGATGCACCAACCTGCTAACCTAGGGAGGGGTGCTTCCCGAGCTAGGTGCGTCTCCTGCAGGGACAGTATGTTTACATTGTGGTTCTTACTGTAATTTGCTATTAAGTGGGTCTTCTTCTGATGTTATGTTAAAGGTATTTGTATAGCACACCGTCACCAACGAAATTGGTCCTCAGGCGGATCTGTAAACGAGATGGGGGGTTGGTTTAGTAAGGTGAAGAGGGAGTAGGATAGTGAGAGAGGTGATGTCCTGTTGGCGGCTTCAGTTCGGTATACACCGTACGCTGAGCTATGGTGTGAGTATCGGATCAAAGGCAGGCCTTGTGTGCTGTGGGTACTTCTTATGTGTTGTTTGTTGTTGCGGTGTGGTGAAGTACATGCATCTTGCTGTGTGAGAGGTGGTTGTGCAGGTTTCTGTATGGGTTAGGTATGCAGAATTTGAGCTTTTTTGGTTAGTGGGTTATATGTCTCGAAGCTGACCTTCACAGTTTGGCTAAGTGCCTAGAGTTAGGAATCCTGTGAGGTGGGGCAGAGGCCTGGTCTCATAATACACTACTTTCACCATACAACGGACAAATATGGAGGCTATAAGTGGCATAGAGAGTCCTGTGAAGTGGGGCAAAGGTTATTATTCACAGTTCTAGGTGTGGGACTTGCTAATATTCACAATTCCATCTGAGTGTTAGGCTTGCTATCATTCACAGATTCCATCCAAGAGTGAGGCTTGCTAACCATCACAATTCCATCTAAGGGGGGGCTTGCTTCCCTTCACCGTCCTATGTAGATGTGCCGCAGGCTGATGTTTACTATTCTGTCTAAATGTGGCACATGCTAATATTCACAGTTCTAGGTGTGGGACTTGCTAACATTCACAAATTCCATCTTAGCATGAAGCTTGCTAAAATTAGTATGACATTAGGCATTAGAGGCTAACCTTCACAATTCTTATCTAAATAGCCTACCCCCTTAATAGCTACAACTGGACTAGGTGAACTTCCCATATACCCAACCCTGGTTCCCACCCATGCCAGAAACAGAAGCCTACCGGCACCCTTATCCGCCCCCCTTATCCGCCCCCCCTCCCAAAACATTCCATGTCCAAATTTTTTAACTATTCCGCAGTGTTTGCGGTTATCGGGGCGCCGAGGGTGGCCAGTACACTCTAGTCAGCAACGGCCACTGTTCGTCGTTTTGCGGATCAGGCCAACGCCCCTGGAACCTTCAATACAAGTCATTGAGGTCGCCTTAAAATTATTCTACTTCTCAAAGGATATATTGGTGCCTTCAGGGTGAGCGCCGAGGCGATATCCTCGGGTTATGGTGAGTCATAGCAAATCGTTCCGCCGCTTCTGGTGAAGTGAAGGAGGTCGTTGAGCCATTGTGCTATACCCCGAGTTTGACGGATACATCATTGAGTATTGTATTTACTTTCTGTGCAGAATAGGTTTCACAGATTGGAAGGCCTTGCGCTGTTCCTGGACAGCTGGGCTGTAGTCCGGGAAGAGCCGAATTGTGGAGGGCCCCAATCTTAATTCCTTCTTATCCCTGGTAGAGCGGAGCAAAATATCCCTATCGCATTGCTGAAGATTCTAGCGATCATGGGGCGTTCAGGGGCACCAGGGGGGCCTTGCAGCCAGGGAGCGGTGTGCCCGCTCTACTATGTACATGTTCGTGAGTGGGGGGTCCTCCAGGATCTCCACTAGTAACTTCTTCACAAATTTCTCCATATTGTTAATTGGCGTGGACTCCGGCACACCCAGAATACGGATGTTGTTCCGCCTGGAACAACCTTCCAAATCTTTATTCTTCACCATCACTTTCTTGACGGATTGTTGTAGGTCGGGCTACTTCCAGCTGTAGGGTAGCCACTTTGTCTTCCCATTCTCCTATCCTTTGTTCTGCCTCAGTCATCTGGTCGCATAGCTTATCGATTTGTATGGACGAGGCATCAACCTTACATATGAGAGCATCGATTTTCACACCCAGATTGTCGGTGCTGCTCTTCAGGGCTAATCGAGTCCGATTTAAGATCGCCACATCTACCTGGGCGGCTGGTTGGATTTGCTCGGGTGATGGGGTAGGCTGCTTCTGTTCTGCCCGTGCAAATTGATCCATTTTAGCCCGCTTTTTGGTGTTAACCATTATATTGCCGTCCACCCCCCTTTGCCACGTGCGCAAGTCGCCGTGGACATTGCGGTGTATGCTGGTGTTAGGATCCGTCCAAGCCTGGGCAGTTTTCAGAGACGCTGTGGATGCATGTAGCGAGGGCACTCTAGTTATGGCCTTCCACGTCAGTCCAAGTCCCGGCTGTAAACGCAGGGATGCGTTGAGCTTCGCAAAGGATCTTTCCGCCTCCCCAAGGCGGATGTATTGTGTCCGAGGTCAGCTGCAGATGGAATATAGCCTTGGCCGATGCAACTGTTATTGCCAGCTGTGCTGGTGTGAGTTTGACACTATGGATCAGTGCGGGTACAATCACAATTTTGGGCTGTTCGTTTTATAGCCTCCACTCAAAAGGGGGTGCGGGGCACCATTTGGTTTTGTTCGTGTTATGGGGTCCCTGCTGCAGCAGTCCTTCAGCCGCTGTACCCCCGCTGTCTGTCAATCCCAGCGTTCCCCACCTTCCTGTCTTTCCCTTCAATTACCTGCAGTGCCCCCAGCTGGGGCGACGAGGGCCCAGACCAGGAGATCCGCACGTCCCCACTGAGGCTCCGACCCACAAGAGTAACAGATAGATATTAGGTTGGGGTTCGGGCGTCCCGAGGGGTCGATTGCGCAGCAGGGGTAATATGAGGTGCAAGGCCTGCATGGAGTGAGGGTCTTGCAGAGTTATAGTGGGGTGTTGCAGAGTATTCAGTGTCTGCTGTATTGCACTAGATATAGCAAATATGGCAGTATGATTGCAGATTATGCAGTGACTGTTCACAAGCAGTACTGGGTGTCATATGCTTCATCTGTCTAGCCGGGTCTCTATTGCAACAACTGTGTGACTGCCGCATTATCTCCATAGTCCGTTGCTCACAGGGTTCCACTATTCTTTATTTGTTTCCTCAGGCACATTACAGTGCCACAGGGCGTTGAGGGCAGGGGTTGCTTAATGTTATCGCTGGGTGCCAGTAACTATGCATATAGTGCGTGGTATCAACGGATGGTGGCCACTCCGCGCAGCGTTTCCCAGCAGGGCCGCCTCAGACATAGGGAGCCGCTCACTGTGCAATTGTTGGGCGCAATCCGGCTGTATTGATGTGAGTTTTCCCTTTTAGTCCGCAGAAGGTGGTCCGTTAACCATGGAACCGGACCGGCCTCAGCAGCGCAGCCCGCATCACGCTTCTCGCCTCCGGGCAGAGTGGGTCTTCCTACAGGGGGAAGGGGCGGCCCACCGAACGGCTGCCACACCTCGCCCAAGGCTTCGATACTGAACTATCTCGTTGCAACCAGGGGAATGGGGCCTCCCAGCTCCGCCGCTCCCTTCAGCATCCGTCACAGCCCATGATAAAGAATCTTCTGGTCTCAGCGAGTTGTGGCCTAGGGGGTCCCCTCCACCTTCGGCCCTGCCAAGGCCAGGGCACGAGAGCACCACAGCGCTTCTCACAGTGCGGCTCCCAGGGTCCTCTTCCCGAGCTAGCACCACGTTCAGGCGACTCTCCTCAGTTTCAGAAATATAGAGCACCAGCTCCAGGAGGGTCACTGGGCCACCAGTCGCAGTATTTTACAAGGATATTGGTGCCATTGCTGGAGCTTCTCAGGTGGCGGTCATCTTCGTAGTTGCCCACCCCCCCCCTTGAATCACGTGTTTAGAGACCACGATTCTGAGCGGTGCAGCTCTGAATTATGGGGATTCATTCTGTTTCTCTGCAGCTGGTCCCTTTTTCGTCTGGGGATTGGAATGCGTCTCCATATCTTGGTTCCATGTAATAATGTCCCCGCAAAAATATCTCCTGACAAAAATGCCACTGTTTTTTTGTGGAGATTTTATTACATTGAACATGCAGGGGTCACCCCTGCATTTGTTTTTTACAAGGGGAGCAGGGGACATCCCTGCAACCTGTCACCATATATAATGTCGCCAATGGCTTTTCCCGACAACATTAGGTATGGGGACATTATTACCCGATACCCATATCTCTTGACCTTGGCTGTGGGCCCTGTCTCATGGGTCTTGCTCCCTGTCCAGCCTTAGTCAGCTCTGTTCCTCTCCTGCTCAGTGATTTGTGGGCTGCTGTAATTTTCCTAAACCTTATAATGCAGTTTCTACTTTGTCCATGGTATGCTCTACATTATCTATAGGTTAGTCACACTAGGCTCTGCCAGGATATATAGATATATATATATATATATATATAGATATATAGAGAGATTAGAGATATATATATATATCCCTGCAGCTCCGTAGGTTTATTCGCGTTAAGCATCTGCAAGCTTGCTCAGAATCTCTTGTGCCTTGCGGTTCTGCTTTTCTGTATTTGGCTAATGACAAAAAATTAAAAGCAATGACGGTATGCATATGTAGCTGTCTATCTATAGATCTATAGAACTGTGCATTCATGTTCTTCATGTATTCGAATGTGTGTTTGCATGGTGCAGTGCGGACCGCTCGTGTGCTTCATGTCTACGCTGCTATGTCACGGTGTCACTATGACATCAGTAACATGGCTTCTTGGTGCTTATCCAGGCTGTCCATATAGGTGTCTGTTCATCGGCTCTTCTCCTAAACTTGGAAACATTTGCATTGTATTTGGTCTGTATGGCTGGCTGTGCGGATACCTGTCAATCATGGGTGCGTTTGGGATTCATCCAAAATAAGCTGAGTGGCTGTGAGCATTTCTGGCCTTTAGTTTAGGATATTTGTAAAGTATTCCAGGCCCTCGGGCATCTGGGCACTTGGCTTGAGGTTACATAGTTGCATATTACAGATTGCAAAGGTATATACAGTTGACGGATGCTTGAAGATGCATATATACATTTTGCAAGTTACATAAGTACAGTAGCAAGTTGAGGTTGCATGTAGGTTGTAACATGTCTAAATATGTAGACAATGTTGGATAGTAATTACAGTGTGATTAAGTATCTGAATATATACACAGTGTTGTTTAATATTTACAGAGGCCAAAGAGACTAAGCAGTTGTGAATGGGATGAGGTGATTAGTATTGTTCTTGCTCTACTAGCCAGAGCTTAGTGTTTTTTCTGAAGAGGTGATATGATGGTTCTGCTCTTAAACTGGTGGGAAGTGCATTCCAGCTTTGACTGCTAGGACAGGGAAACTCGATCCTAGCACTGTTTGGAGGGTGAAGCGAGGAACCTTGATGCAGTGAGATTGGGCAGTTCTGGTTGGTCAGGATGGTATGTTGCGTTGGATGCTGTTAGTTAAGTTTTGAGGGGCATGGTTGGATAGACATTTGTGAGTAAGTGATAATTTTTTTAATGTGATCCATTGTTTAATAGAGACCCAAATCAGGTTGCGTCTGATTTCTGAGAGGTGTTGTGCCTTAGGGATGTTTAAGGCTGAGCGGATGGCATTATTTTGGATCACTTGCATTTTGCTCAGATTTTGTTGAGTGGTTGCTAGGTATAGCGCATTGCAGTAGTTAAGCTTTTATAAGACTAGCGCTCTAGCTGAGGTTATGCAGTTATCAGTTGGTAGGAATGGTCTGCAAGCGGAGGTAAGTTTGCAGGTATAGGCAGTTGAGGGTGGAATGGCATTGGTTTGTCTTTTTAGTGTGAGGGCCGAGTCTAAACAGATTCCTAAAGTTTTTACATCTTTGGATATATTAATTATGTTTCCATTGATATTGAAGGAAGTGAATTGGGCATTAAGTTTGTTCAATTTGGCAGGTGAGCCTAAAAGGAGGAGCTCCGTCTTCTTGTCGTTGAGGCAGAGTCTGTGCTTGGCCATCCAGGATTGTTGTGGGATATATTGACCCACTCAACAGTATTTCTCCACATCAAGAAGCTGCATTTGCACAGATACAGCAAAATGGTGCTCTGGCTCCTGTGAGCGCCTTGGCCTCAAAACTGCATTTTGCAGCAACAACAAGAAAATGGCTGCACCGTCCTGCCAAGCACACATCAGGCAGGATGGAACCAGGGAACACACAGAGAGCGTGCCAGTGTGTTTTGACATATACAAAAGGAAGAAAGTGAAAAGGCAGCACTGCTTTGCTGAAACCCCAAAAGGATATCTCATTGTTCTACAGCCAAACCAGGCATGATTCCTGAATGACAGGTCCTGTCAAAACAACTCTATGAAAAATCAACAAGAAACTTCACTTTCTGCCATGCACGGGAAACACTTTATTTGGTGATACAAAGTGTCAAAGGAATGAACCCTGCAAAAGATATCATAGCTCTGTGCACATGTCCATTCCAGGAGAACATTGCCTTGTACAGCCTGCTGTGTACAAGAAACTAATTATAGCTGCAAGACAATATTGGGAAGTCAGATGGCAACATCGAAATTGAAAGGAAATGCTAGCAGTTTTCACCACATGTGTAAAATGGGCTTTGCAAACCAAAGAAAAATAAATGCCAGTTTTAAAAGAAAAGTAATATGTGAAATGAAACCTTGTCTGTGCCTAGCAATGAGAAGGGGTTGGCTGCTGGGAAACACATATGGGCTACTTGTTTTTTTGATTCAGGACCAAATAAAAGAAAATAAAGGTTTTAAACTGACTTGGCTAGATTTTGCAAGCTTCCAAAAACAAGTTATTCTAGTTGGCAGAGCTAAGGCCTCCCCAAGAAAGGGAGCCACCATAAACTTCCAGGACACGAAAGTGATGACTGCTAGGTTGGAAAACTGTGACTGACCAGGACAAAGAAACTTCACATACTAATCAGACTTCAGTCTGGGCAGGGGCCTCTTTCAATAGAAATTCTGGGACATCAAAGTGCGAAGTGGATAAGGGGCAATAAACCTTCAATCAAGCTGTAAAAACCCCCACATTGCTTTGGGGGAAGTAACAGTGGGTGGCAGCTGAAGAAAGAAATAAATGGTCCAGTGACAAAGGACTGCCATTTGCTTCCAAAGACTATTTTATAAATAAACTTTAAAGACTTATCTCTGCAGCAAGACTTTGTAAAAAAGTAAAAATCTCGCCGTTTAAAAGTGATTTTGTGTTTTATAATTTGAGGCATTGTAGAAGTCACTGACACCGTCAGAATAGAAATGGCAAAGTATTGCAGATTACAAGAAAAGCATCCATGTTGCCAATGCAAATTTTTATAGTTACATCCCTTATGATCACCCACACATGTGCATAAAGTTATGGAATTTTAGGCCGAATCTTTCATACTCAAATTACTAAAAAAGTATTAAATGGACAAAACAATGTCTCACAGATTGCAGGATTGGACTGCTATGCTCTGCATGAAATATGTAACCTGATTATGTGCGTTATTAAGGTGCTGCAAATATACAAATGTGTAAATTCGTTACGACTAATTCTTGGAAAAAAGGTCTGTGGGAAGTCTTTTTACACCATAAAATGCAACCTCCTAAACTGAGTCACATCTTAGAGGAGGCAGCCAACATTGATTGTCAAATCCAGTTGCTTAGAGGCGTGCTTAGCTAAGTCGGCCAAGCAATATAGTCTATGATGTCACCATGCTCTATATAAAGAGTCAAGGACAAGACTTTAGACACGCACTCTTCCTGAAGTTCCTGCGCTGCATTCCTGTTCCATTCATCATCCAGATACCAGACCCCACTACAAGGCCAAAGCATCGCTGACCCTACTTCAGGGCCCACTGCAAAACCCAAGCAGTGCTAATCCCATTCCCAGCAAGGCCTCAATTCTGAAAGCCCACAAATCTCCCATTAAAAAGGGGAAAGCTGTGGTACCTTTTGCATACTGAACCAGCCTGGCTTGCTGCCCACTAACTGCATGCCATCCTGCTATCCCACCCTCCAGCTGACCTTTAGTATCCAGTGACCAGTATTGCCATTCCAGTCCAGTGCCATCCGGCGACCAGAACCGCCCAGCTGTTTGCCAGGCACACTGCCGTGTAGTGACCAGAACCATTGACGGTCCAAAAATCCCAAAACTAAAAGTGCACTGTAAGTATAAATCACCACCCCATAGAAATCCATAGTATACCTCGTCTTGCCTTGGTCCTTATCTCACACTCTAAATCATCCTATACTTATCCTGATAACTTGTTAAAACTGTCAGAATTATCCATGCAACCTTGCCCTTGATTTCTAGTGCTAGCGCCATTACTCTTTTCAATTTTGGCTTGTGTAATCCTATGCCATTAGTCCTATTTTGAGTGATCAGACTGGTTTCCGCCAGGGTTGGGAACTGGGGTGACGGGCTTGAACTCGCGAATCAACCTTGGATCTTACAGTGTCCATCTTTGGTGGCCTAGCCTGAATACTCCAGTTGTAACAAGAACAGTTTTACTTTACACTAATTTCCTTTCTTATTTCACAGCTTAATTTTATTCAAAGCGCACCTTTTTATATCTTGTATAACTCCTGAAATTTACCAGCTAGAGGCTTACTTTCACTTCCAGAGTATCCCTGTGAAATACCTCTATCCCCCGGCCCAAAAGCCGCACTCCAAATCAGTGTATTTCACCCGTGTTTTAGTAAAAAAACGTTTGGGTAATTTAAGGTGGGAATTGAAAAACTTTTACACGTGTCATTTTGCTGCAACATGTTTTAAACTTTCCATTCATTTTCGAATGATATGCTCCTGGTAATCCATTTTTTGTGATTATTAGTGTCTTTGCATTGTTGCTTTAGTGAGGAGTGATATTTGCTTCAAGGTTTTTAACGCACATTCATTATTTATTTGTCCATTTCCAAGTGTCATTTCATAACATTGCAAGGGGTTGGGGAGGGAAGGTCAGATTTAGATTCAGTTTCCTGTTTCTTATTCCTGATTACCTGCTGCTTCTGTTTACCCACTCAGAATTGATTTTTTGTGGATTGAGGGAACATTGCATGGGAAATCCTAACTTGGGTGCTATTGTTCCCAGACCAAAAAGTGCTCCTATTCCGCTGTGCATCTGTTTCACTAGAAGGTTAAAACGAGTGCATTGCTCACATTCTCATTGTAATTATCACCCCGTTGGTGATTGCTGCCCCATATTAAAAAGTGTATGATTTCTTTTGAAGTTTAAAATAAATAAATAAATAATGCATTTTACCAACCAGCCTGGTTCATGGTCCATTGTGAGCAGGGGTATTTGAAAAGGGGTGTGATATTAGTGGTGTATCATCTCAAAATTGAATCTGCATAAAATAAGGAGAAAAGCATCTCAATTGTGCGCTACATACTAGTCCAAGACCAAGGTGTGTGTCGCTTGATTGAAATCCTTAACATTGCATAATCCAATAGATGATGTTGAGTGTTTGGCTGTCTGTGGCATGGTCACCTGTGATGGGGATGAGTATCTGGGTGTCGTCTGCGTAGTTGGTGTAAATGACACCCAGATAGTCAAGGTCATCGAATAATGGTTTAGTAAACACATTATACAGTGTTGGTGATGCACAAGAGCCTTTCTTCTTGTTGTGAGCTTAGTGGGGCGGTCTCAGGACCCTGACTCACTTTTCAGTATGGTGGCAGCTGGTGATGTGGACCAGATGCTCTGGGAGAGTATGCTCACGCCAGGAGTTAGGTCCACGTATCAGTGTAGCGGCGGAGGAGGAATGATACCCGAGGGCAATAGGGGCCGGGGGCACCATGGTAAAGGGACACCCGGAAGGAGGTATGGTGAGTAGATTGGCCTGAAATTGGTGGGGGCATTGTTATGGGAGTCACTGACCTGGCAGTCGGATACCAGAGGTGGGCTGTTCTCGCAAGATTGGAAACCGGAGTGATACATACAAAGGTTGTGGGAGTGACTGCCCTCGCAGTCGGATACTAGAGGCTCTCAAGGCAGGAATTTGTGTTAACATGCGGCAAAGGTTTTCCTCGTGGAGGTATTCACAGCTCTAAAATGGGCAGGATGTGCGTGAGAAGACATTGGGCCTCATTACAAGCATGGCGGTCCGGGAACTACGGTACCGGTAAGCATGCCAGTACCGTAGTTCCCAGACCGCCATACTACGAGCAGTGCTCGCGGGCGCTTGTCAGCCCGCCAGGTCTGACCTGGTGGGCAGAGCAGCACCCGCGAGCACAGCACGTCTGGTGCACCGGCACCACTCTGAATGGTGCCAGTGCATCCGACGTCCCATTCCCATTCAGCCCTATGGGGCCAAATGGGGAGTCCCTCATTACCGGCACCCGCAAATGGGCAATTACCGGGTCCGCCAAACTCGGCATAACCTGGTAATTGCCCATTCGAGGGTGCCGGAAAAAAATGGATACCGGCGGCAACCGTGCCTGCACTACAGGCACGGCTACCGCAAGCCTCGTAATGAGGCACATTGTCAGTATAGGTGCATGAAGGTAAGGTCTGAGGCAGGTGGGGGGATACAGGGCAGCAGGGGCCATCCCAAAGCGTGGCACAGTTAGGGGCGGGCCTAGCCCGTGGAGGAGTTTTTTTCACTCCAGTTTCGGCCACGAGCGGTACCTGCTGACATTGATCGAGCCAGGTTCAGGGTTTGACAGGTACTGCCCCCCCTTACGGACAGTTGAGACTCCTCATTAACTGAATGCAGTGGTCCCGGATTTATTCAAGCCAAGCTAGGACATGTGCGCTACTGCCCGGCAGTTGATAACCAGAGCTAGACGTCTGCTACTTTACAAACTGGATGTGACATGGGTCACCCAAGGACAATAAAATACTGGTGAAAGCCCAGGAAATTAAAAGGGCCATCTTAAAGGTGCTGTAGGACATTGTTATAAAGGCAGCTGGGACCATCCCCATTTTGTTTGCCAGCTCCAATAAATGTGATCTGTTGTTTCCAAAAAGTATAAATTGTCTCTGTGGTCATTAGTTTGAAAGTACCCATTGCCTCTTGGTCTGGGGTTGGGGGGTCCATAAAGAGGATGGCCCTGCTAAGGGGATGGCCAGCCCCCAGACAGGCACTAGAGAGACAGCCTGCATAGTGGGATGCGCCTCTCCCCTCCTCCCCCGGGGTACACAACGCCTCGCCTCTCCTGAGGTAGGCAGAAGGGGCGTTCTCCTGGGCCGGCCGAAACAGCTATGGCCCCAGGGGAATGCTTAAAGGTCTGGGGCTGCAAAGGCTTTTCCACTTTGAAGCCCTGGACAAACTCCCACTGACCACCCCTCTTGTTTAGGTATCTATGAAGATTTAGGAATAAGATGGGTTCGGACATGTATTTTAAAGGGCAAGTGCCTTTGTTCTGTGATTACGATGTGCTAATAATTTTTTCATTTCATAGGTTGTGTGGTTATTGCTGCTAACTTTTCTTTTTCTGTCACGGGCAGGGTTACGGGTGGTCCTAGTCGGGGAAGATTTTTTGGCTGTGGTTTCGGCCAATGGCTGCGCTCGAGCCGGATTCTGGGTTTGACGGGCACTGCCCTGTTTACGGATAGTTGAGACTCCTCCTCAACTGAATGCAGTAGTCCCAGGTTTATTCGCTCCAAGCTAGGACCTGGGAGCTACTGCCTGGCAGTTGGTAACCAGAGGAGGAGGACCGCTAGTTTACAAACCGGAATTGACATGGGTCACCCAAGGACAATAAAATACTGGTGAAAGCCCAGGAAATTAAAAGAACCACCTTAAGGGTGCTGTAGGACATTGTGCTAAAGGAGGCTGGGATCGTCCCCATTTTATTTGCTGACTCCAATAAATGTGATCCATTGCTTCCAAAAAGTATAAATTGCCTCTGAGGTTATTATTTTGAAAGTACTTATTGCCTCTGGGTCGGAGGGGGATGCGGGGGGGGGCAAAGTAGGGGTTGGCCTTGCTATGTGAATGCAAACCTAACCAAGTCTCTGTGGGCGAGTAGAGAATGCTACGGAAACTGTGCCAGTGTTTTCATCAGCATTGGGTGCAACGTTGCGTGATCGGAGAGAATGTCCGTTAGCCAGAAGATGAGTGAATCCCTCCATCCCTCCCCCTGAAAATAGCCTTTGTTACCCAACCTTTGCTTTGTGTAAAGATCCTGGTTTGTGGAGACACGCTGGTGGGCACTTTTATGTGTTATAAAACATGTTTATCAGGATATTCAGTTTTGGGTTGGACTATTAGTGAAACAGGTTTCCCTTTTTATTTTAAAAAGATTACATTTATCTGTATGCGTCTGTGACTCATTTTCGCGGAAATCTTGAAGTGATACTTAGTTAATAATTCGTATCTTTGTGGATCCAACTACTCCTCTTCCGAGATTATTTTCTAGCTGCTCTGTGTTAGATCTTTGAAGGAGTAACTGTTGCAGCCTTGTGCTCATCCTGCGTTACTGCCGTTGGTGACCTCAAGGAGGCTGCAGGCACCCAGGTCTGCGCTCCGGCTCCAACCCCCGCCCTCTGCTGTGCAGAACGTCCGAGCGGCTCAAAGGCACCATCTGTTGTAATTGTTGAAGCAGCTTGGCCGAGAGGGCTTTTAGGGCTGCAAATGAAGGGTTCTTTCTCCGCAGGAATTGCTGAGGGATTCCAGGATTTCGTGGGGCCTCTCGTCTGACTAGCGTTGGGCTGCTGATTTGGGCGCGGACAGAACTGAATTACGCCTGCAGTTTCCACCAATCCCAGGCACTGACGAATTATACACAAGTGGTCCTCTCCGCTGTACAGTTCAATAAGGCCTTCGAGCTAAATTGTGTTAGTACTTATTAGCTTTTTCATATGCATGCCGTGACGTACGGCGCGGTTGTACATTTCACCTCACGGCCAGGCATTGGGGGGGGGGGGGGGTGCGGCTGCTCACGTTGCAGAGGGAGGCACAGGCGGATGAACAGCGCGCGCACACTCAAGGGCTCTCCTCTCTGCCCCGACCTCCGCACTTGTTTGAAAGCGCGGATCCATGGCAGCTCGAGGCTAAGATGCTGAACAAAAGCCCCGGGGTCAGGGGCGAAGAGCGGGGTCCGGGGGAGAGCGCGTGTCTAACGTGTGCCCCTCAGACAGACACAACAACCCTAATCCCTCCCAACGCGAGCTGTTCACTCCGGTCCGACCGGGTCAAACACTAGGCACCCCGGCCATTCTTTAGCGTTTACATGACAAGTGCGCCCGGCCGCCACCCCTGGCCGCGAGGCGCTCCCCTCCCCGGATCATGGTCGGGGGAGGGGGGAATCCCAGCGCAGGATCCAGCCCCGCGCTTTCATTAGCTCAAATTGGTCTTTTATTAGTTCATTCAATCACCGCGCGCCAGGAAGCTCGCCTCCATGCCTCTGGCTTAATTATTCAAATGTTTACAAACGCCTCGAACGTTCGGGAGCGAACTTGGAAATCAATAACAAGCTGCAGTTACCAGCATGGGAGCTGAAGCGATTAATTGAGCTCAGGAGCAGAGGGGCGGGGGGACGGGGTCTTGTTCAGTACCCCCCCCCCCCCTCCTTTCTCGGCAGGCACAGGTAGCAGAGACATGCAAGGAGCCGAGAAGGAAAGGGGAGCTCCAAAACAATAGCGGCATGTACAAAAAAGTGAAACATGTTCAGAACATTCCCGAAGCATCCTTCAAAATAACGGGTGACGCAGCTGAAAAATGCAAGGAAAAGAATAGGACCCAAGTGTCAAGATGCGAGGAGTTGCATACAAATAATAATAACAATAAGACAGCGCACATGAAATGCCGGTCCTTGGGGAGACGGGGGACGGTTGGGACGAATGTAAGGAGCTTTCAAATAATAGGTGGCATTAATGAAGTTTTGGGGAAGGACCCCTGATAGGTAAGACGAAAAACGAATAGGTATAGGACAGAGAATTGCAAATATTTATCGCAAAGCATATGATGCGGAGAAAGTACGTCACACGTCCTTCAAATACTGTACCACGAACTAGGAAAATTCGTTTAATAACGTACAAACTCGTTTATTAAGACAACACAATAAAACCGGGGCTATGCGCCCTGGCCAACAGACTCGGTGTATTAGGCCACGGCATAGGTTGCCCGCTTTCAACCTCGGTAACTTTTTAATGGCCCTATCACGTATGCGAGATCAATCAAGACTATTTAGCATTTTGCCACCTCCGAAAGTGGAAATGATTTAAAATATACGTCTCCTGATTTTCCTTAATAAATATATCCTAAAACGCCTGGTCCTGTGCAGTTTTATTATATAGTCTCTGTGGATTGAAATGGCATATTATGGCGGTTGCTGGGGACGAAAAAAAAACGACGAATTCCCCACATTCTGTAGAAAAGAAATCCAATTAAATTCGTACTAAAAAAAAGCGAAAATAAAAGGCACAATCGAATAAAGCTGTATTGCGGCGCGGACACAAAGCAGGCGGAGTCTGCGGCAAGCCTGAGAGCTTTGGGAGCGGGGGCGCCTTTTACAAACCCTGCTCCTCGGGCACAAAAGCCCGGCCCAGCCGCAGAGCCCGGGGTGTGTTTAGCAGGCAGCCGGCTCGGTGGCCCGGCTCTGGGCAGGGCAGGGGCTGCACCTGGCTCTGCCGAGGAATCGGCCCTTTCACTGGGGGGGTTTTGTGCTGTTCTTCAGCTGGCCGCTTCCAGGTCCGTCTGCGGCGGAGCCGCTTTTTTAAAGCTCATTTACGCCCCCGCACGGAACGGGGGCTTGGTCTTAGAAAAAGACCAGTTTAAATCAAAGATATGAAAAGGTTTTGAACGGCCTTCTTCCCACAGCCGAGACTGTTGCCTCCGTCCCTTTGAAAATTAAATCTAACCGAGTTCGACCTATGGAAAATCACAAAAGCCCCTCTACGAGCGCCAATGATACGGTATTTTGAGATATGTGAAAAAAACGTTTTTTCTGTCATAAGCCAACACCCGAGAGAGTGCATGCGGTAGAAGAGTGCTTGAGACGCACTGAAACCGGACGGCAAGAGTGGAAACCTTCAGAAGATGGGGCCAAGTTTCGTCAAAAACAATGCTACCCACTTTTCCAAGTATAGGCGGACACGCAGGCTTCGAGTACACTGCTGGCAAGGGGCCACACACATATTCCTGTTGGCATTGCCACCGCACGCAGCCACCCTGGCAGCATTACAATAGCCAGTGCTTCAACACAGACAGAACAAACAATACGGTCTAGTGTGCCAATGCCCCCATCTGCCCTGTGCCTTAGCCGCAAATACGTATATGCTTTGCTAAAACGCAATGTCCTTTTATTACCCAAAAGCCACGCTTTGCGGACACTAACGTTGCCACGGGTCACCTGCGAGCATCCCACCACATCCAGTTCTTAAGAGGCAGCGACTCACGCGGGCGGCCCTAGTGTAGGCTACAGCTAGCCCTGATGCAACAAGTGACCCTGCCCCGGCGCCCGCGTCTGCTGGAAGACAAGAATGGAGATGTATTGAGTGATGGGGGGCTGAGGGGGCTTAAGTCTACCGCTCTTGGGATGTTTTATGTCCTTGTTGCTTCTTTAGGGCGACCCCTCCCCTTGGGCACGCGTCTCTGGAACAGATTGGCCGCTGTTGCCTTTCAATAGCAGGGGATAATTTCCTGCCCAGGGGTGAAGGGCCAGGGCTCTGCTAGACAGGATCCTCTGCAGGCAGACACAGGCGTTATCTGCCCCCCCTCCCACCCATCCATCAGCCCCGCCCCCTGCAAAGTGCGAGAGCATCGAGGACAGCCTCGCAGTGCCCGCCCGATCGGCAGATCCAAAATAATGTATGTTTTCCTACCCTACCCAATTGAGCCGCAACAGTGCCCGGTGCAAAAGGGATGCTTTCAATTTCCAATGCCCCTTCTCGCCAGAGCACACCGTCGGCACATGCCGCCCCAGCACTCTTCCTGCACAGGCCGAGCTCGGAGCAGCCGCCCCTTAAGGTCCTCGAGCTTACTTGTCCCCCACCCCCTGCAGTCTGCCACCTGTGCTTGTTTTTGATCGTGTGCCGTGCCGCCCCCCCCCCCCACCCCCACACTAAAAACCCTTAGAAAGTTCACAAAGAGAACACTTCAGGTCCGAACGAGAGGAGGCAGAGAGCCACACGCCAATGAAATGTGCTCGGCACACGAGTTTACCTTTTAATTTATATAAACAGGTGCATCGCCTGCCCTGTTTCACTCGCCAGTACTGGAAAAGCAAGCCTCGAGCGGCAGTGTTGTTGTGACTTGTGAGCAGCATTTGCCATCCAGGCGGAAACCAAATAAATAATTCTGCAGGTGATTGGCAATGCCCATTTCAATTCTAAGTGGCGAGACTGGTCGTGTGCCAGAGATGCCACTGGAATAGTCCTTCTCAGCGGAGCCTTGGGCCATAGGTTAATTGGGTGGCTATCTCTGTGGTCTGAGTGCCTCAGGGTCACTGCACCCCATTCCAATGTGTGCCCATTCAAATGCCCTGCCCCCACCCCCTTAAGATACCATGTTAAAAGAAGGCGTTTCTGGGCATTTTAAAAAGCACCCCAAGTTCATATAACGCACATGCTTCAAAATGCCCAGAAAGCAACAAAAAAATCACTGCACCTGTTTGGGGTGTGTGCAATGCAGGAGAGGGTCACTTTTGATACTTGCAATTTGTTTTTTAGTGTGATGAATACCTTTTTCTTTGTGTTTCGCAACGACAGGTTAAATGCACGTGCAGCAGCCCCGTGGGTGCTGGAAGCCTGTTACGAATCAGTGTTCAGAGTGCGCTCCCGTCACTAATGATTGCAAAGAGGCTGGCCAGGGCATCATCGGTGCTGCTGCTGCAAGACAACCCCCTGGAAATGGGCAGGTCACCTTTCAGAATAAGGCGACATGCACACTTCTTATAGCCGCACACACTTGCGTAACTGTTTGGGAGTCTGCCCCTTGAGTGCAAGATGCGGTTACCTTTATAACCCGTAGAGTAGCAATACTTTTCCATCATTCAGTTAAGTATGTGATCCAAGAATTATGCAATGTTCTACTGTTCCAGTAGCATTTCCTAGTGGGAGGGTTTTTGGGATGTCACTTTTCCAGGTAGGTGTTGATAAGCAGTGCTCTTCGGTCACTTAAGCTAGCGAGGGCACAGGTGACAGAGCTACCGCGAGTAAGGCGCCGGCCCCCCTATTTCTTTGTAGTTTGAACTCTCCTCCAATCTAGCAAGATGGCGTGAGTTGCAGGTAGGTTGAGGGGTGCCAATGCTCTGAGACTCAGTTGTACAAAGGCTCAGATGCCATTCAGATTTCAGCTGTGTGCACGCTCAAGAAAAATCCACTCTGCTATTTAATAGAAACAACTAGCTTATCATACACATATTGGTCATTGTGTCACAATACTTAACATTCCACATGTCACACAGGAAAATCCGTTTCCTCTGTAACTTTTAATCACAGTCATGTAACTTCACAAAATGTGGCTAACGTTAAGCTCTGGGCAGGGGTCAAGTCGTAAAAAAAAGTGGGCGGACTCATCAACATACCAAATGAATGGGGTGTCGCCAGAAATGAACATATCAAGGTGCGGGGGGAGGGGATGAGTGGGGGGGACTCCATCCACTCACGTGTTCCCTCGACTTGCGCCCTGGGAGAATTTGATTATGTATGCAACATGTGGTGAAGTTTCTTTAACAGTTGATACGGTTCTATGTTCTTTCCCTGGAGGCAGATTTCATCGAAGTCCGGTTGTGTGGACCCGATGCCGGCGCTGCTGGGAAACATCTTTCCCTTGTTCCTTCGCCTGTCCTCGTCCCCCCAGGCCCGGTCATCTGCACAGTGGGTGACACCCCTGCCCGATCCGTTCATGACATATACTCACACACATCCCTCCCCAAACCTCCTCCTTAACTGGCAGTACCGCCATGTTCAGCCCACTTCCTCTATGCGAAGGAAACGCATGCGCAGTTCCTCGAAAGGAGGCCTTTCGGGGAAATCGCTGTGAGGAAAGTGGGCTGAACGGTTGCTACATATCCCTGCTTTAGATTAACACCTATTAGAGTTTATGAGGAATTATGTTTTGGGAGGTGCCCAGCAAGATGTATTTTACGCCCTGGCAATGACTTGTGAGACCCTCATGCTTTTCATGTGATGTGTTAACTCACCCTTCACCTAATTTAGAGAAAAAATGATATGCTGTCCCCATACCTCCACATCTGACAGAGTGTCCTGGGCATTGTTGCATGTATTTATTGAAAAGGAAAAGTGGTTCATCAAGATTCAAGGTACAAAGGGCATAACTGCACTGGTTACCTGGTGAAACTCTGATCTCGGGCTTAGGTCCCCTCCCTCGCCAGTTGCACACCTGCACTGCCTCCCTGGAAACCTCTGCACTAGGGGACTGTTTTCTGTATCCCCACAGTCCCCTACCAGCATTGACACCTGATGTCTGCCCTTACCCCAGCACTTGCCACCAGCTGGCCACACTTTTTTCATGTTTTGCTTTTATTTATTCTACTGTTGATCCCATGTACTGCACTGACCCCCCCCCCCCCAACCCCCCCTTCCCCTGCACTTGTGCAATCTCAATGTCACCTGGCCTAGTAAGATCGTAGGCTCTGTGTTCCCTCTGTTCCCCCTCCCTTGCCTCCTCGCGTCTTGAAACACTTGTGTATAGGCGTGTTATAAATGCCATATCATATTGAAGGCTGTAAAGCACCCAACAGCACTACTCTATAGCCACAATCTAGTAGTTAATGCACTAAATGGGTTGGTGGTGCAATGTCAGTATTTACAGATGTGCGATTAAGTGAGTACATAAGTTGAGGATCATTAGGGTGTGTGATGACAGCACTCTGCGTTTCTAGGGCTCCCTCTTTGGAGTGAAGGTTGTTAAGTAAGATCTTGAAGCCAACGTTGGCATGCCCTGAATTTGAGGCAGGATGGAGTTTCAGTGAAGAGAACAAGGATGGCGAAGAAGGGATATGCAGAACCAGCACACAATGAACGGTTAGGTTGAGAGCTTACAAGGGCATTAATAATAATTTGCATTTATATAACATACGAACTCTCAGGCATCTGAGCACTGCTTATTACTACCCAAAGTGTGTGGTGCTCATTTATCAACCTAGGCAGGATGAAAGGCTGAGTTTGACCCTGCCCGGATTCGAACCTGCGTGGGCAAGCTCTGTGGATGTCAAAGCGAGTGATCTACTCGCTGTGCTATCTGACGAGAGAGCCCATCCACGGTTTGGGTGCCAGCCAACGAATGGTGGTAAACACAAGCAATTTAATAGGAAGCAATTCTGATTGCTATCCACCCATGGTACAAGTCGAGGGTACACATGAGTGGACCTCGTCCTCCCACTTTTTTCAGTCTCTGGACACTGCCACCGTGTGTGTTTTAAAGGAATAATAATTAAAAAAAAGTGCTGCCCCGACGTGAAGTCAACAATGCCGCGACCCGGATTCGAACCCTGGTTGCACGCTGTGAGGCCGGAGACTTCGCTCCAAGACTTCCTGATTGTGAACTTTTGAAATGTGGTACATGGACATAGTGCTATACAATACATGTTTTGTTACCGATTCTTAGATATAAAAGGTGCAGACTTTTCATACTCAGTCAGCAATGTTATTCGAAAATCTGTTCTATGGACACATCTTAATTTGTCCTGTACACATTCTGCAGTGAGAAGGACAAATTGAATGAAATGTGCATTTAGAATATGGTCACTTCCTGTAGCGTCACTTGCCATTGCTTAAGCGCGAGCCGCATCATTTATTTTCGGACTTGAGCGCTGTATAAGCCACCCAATGTGAAGGTGGGTAGGAAAGCAGGTTGTGGTAGCAAATTACAATTCTGGCCATGAACAGCTTGCACATTTCCATGCATCTACTTTGCAGCGTACATAATGTAATGGAAATACGTAGCTGTGAGCCTGAGGAAACGTTAGTTACATTTATTATGAGTAACAGCAGCAAGTCGTGCATTTTACCACACACGCCTTTTCTACTGCTGATTTCTGTGAAAGCCGGACTTTTGATGATGGTATCTTGGGAATTAAGTAAGCCATCATGCATGTGTTCACAAGCATGCTACGGCGCTTTGCCCCTCTACAATTACATTAGCAGCGCTCTGTCCGATCATGCTACCGCGGCCGAATCTCGTGCTACGCTCGCTAACCATTACCTCCCGAAAAATAACTAGCTGCTCCTATCCCCGCCACACCGCCCTTTCCTGGTAAGTAACAAGACAACACAGCACGTGCGCCTATGTCTAAAGAAGAGTGTCTGGCGCGTGGCCGCAGGGGGCGGAGTCTGGCGCGTGCCTCTCTCTTTCCATGTGTGCTCTGGAGCGTGAAAAGAAAGGCATGGGGCGGGGCCAGGCGCGTGCCTCCAGCCGGACGGGGCGTGGTCCAGACCAAAGAGAAGCCTGGACTGGGGCAGCGACAGAGAAAAGAATCGCCCTGCGGCGAATCACTTCCCCATCATAATACTCGGGAACTCCAATACACCTGCTCCCCGCCCCTAGGCTGCTGTTGGCTCCGCCTCCGTAAATCGGTGGCGGTTTTTAGAGCACCGGCGCGAGCGGAGTTTCTGATTGGCCAAATGACTGACAGGGAGGCGAGAACAATGGCGATCGCGGCGGTTTAAAAAGGTGCGCAGCAATGCCAAGAGTATCAGACTTCCCAGCATCGCAAGAGCAACTCTCCTGCCGCAGGACCCCTCCGCAAAGCGAACCATGCCCAAAGGCTTTCTGGTGAAGAGGAACAAGCGGCCCACGCCAGTCTCCTACCGCGTGCGCTGCAGTGAGGAAGATGAGCGCGACGAGGCTCGACTGCTGCTCCTCATCACGTCGAGCTACTACCAACAGCGTCCGGCGCCGCCCACGTCTTCGCTCCTGCTGCTAAACAACGGCGGCGCCGCGCCTCCCCTGCCCAGTTCCGCAAGCCCCGAGCGAGCCACGGCCGCCGCCGCCCCCTGCCCAGCCTCGGGTGCTCGCTTTCAACAGCAGGAGATGGCACCGGAGCTTCAACGCCCCCCACCTTTGCTTCAGTTTGGGCACCAGGGATGTGGGTACCACCCCAGCGCACTGTATAGCCCCAGCCGGCCTGTCAGCCACGAGCACCAGCCAACGGAGAGCAGAGGCTTCGGGCCGGGCTCCTCCCCCATCTGCGCAGAGTCCTTTCCCGGTCCTGCCCCCGCCGCCGCCACCACCAAGAAGCCTCCCCAGCCCGAGGCCAAACCGCCACCCCAGCACAAGCAACCCAAAAAGACCAAAGCCATCCGCAAGCTGACCTTCGAGGACGAGGTGACCACGTCTCCGGTGCTGGGTCTGCGCATCAAAGAGGGTCCCCTGGAGCCGCCACGCGCCCGGCCCCCCGGCGCGGCCGCCCGCCCGCTGGGTGAGTTCATCTGCCAGCTCTGTCGCGAGGAGTACGCCGACCCGTTGGCGCTGGCCCAGCACCGCTGCTCGCGCATTGTGCGCGTGGAGTACCGCTGCCCCGAATGCGACAAGGTCTTCTCGTGCCCTGCCAACTTGGCCTCTCACCGGCGCTGGCACAAGCCACGACCCCCGCCGCAACTGCCGACCGCCGTCTCTGGGGAGGTGAAGTCCGAGGTGGGTGAACCCCGTACCGACACCCCCAGCCCTGGGCCTTCAGAGTCTGGCTCGGAGGAGGGTCTCTACGAGTGCCCGCACTGCAGCAAGCGCTTCCGCCGCCAGGCCTACTTGCGCAAGCACCTGCTGGCACACCGGGCCCCGCCGAGCCCAACGGCAGGGGAAGAGCTGTTGCTCTGTGGGCCACTGGACATGAGCAGTAGCGCTCCAGTCTCCGAGCCTCGTCGGCCCTACCCATGCCCAGTGTGCGGGGAGGCCTTTTCGTGCCAAGGAGGCCAGGAGCGCCACCTCCGCTTGCTCCACGCGGCGCAGCTCTTCCCCTGTAAGTACTGCCCTGCCACCTTCTACAGCTCCCCCGGCCTCACCCGGCACATCAACAAGTGCCACCCGTCTGAGAACCGACAGGTTATCTTGCTGCAGGTACCAGTGCGCCCGGCCTGCTGAGCATGCCAATTTCCGAGACCCGTGCCTTGTGCTCTCGAGCGGGAATGGGATTTTTTTTGGTCAAATTGTGACGTTGAGGGACAAGGAATGCCACGCAACTTGATGCCAATCTTATCGTTGGGCGGGCTTTAACCATGTGGAGGTATTTGGCTTGTGGGGAGGGCGAATGTTGCATCAACTTATATCGGTGTTGGAAAGTTTTTTCCGTCCCTCGAATGTCGGAGCAAGTGGTAAGGTACCCACCCCAGCGTCATCTGCAACTTACGCCCCAAGAGACTATCATCTTGCGTGCGCTCCCAACACCGCCTGTGAACGTGGTCTTCAAGTTTCGCAGACCAGGCTCCTCTGCTTCAGAACCAAATCGCGTGTTCGGATGTCGCATCGCGGGACAGAGACTTATCGCACAGAACTTGTTCATTTTTGTCTCCAGACACTGGGAGAAAAGCAACCGCCTTTGATGGCAGGTAGTTGTCCTGTACCAGTGTCTCTTATTCCTCTGTCGTAATGTATGTAGCCTACGGGTTTGTCAATCTTTGCGAAATGTTGCCTTTGTATTTCACAGGCTGTGACCTCCCCATGTGATTAGCTTTATTATGGCTTGTGAACCGCTGCATTCGGCTTTACTTTCGTCCTGTGGGAACTAAACTGCGTTTGAGAGACTTATTTAGACTAGCCACAAATGCCTTGGATGTTGTCAAAAGTATGCTGTAGAAACTGCCTTAAAATGTATCTTTATTTATTTTTTTGCGCGTCTGTATATTATGAACTACGTGTATGTCGATTGGATAATTATATTTATTTGTCTAATTTATGCGAAGCTTTTTGTGTCCTTGCCGTTTCACTGTGTATATTTTTTAAATAATACGTCCCAAGTGCCAGACACAAATAAAAGGTCTTAAATGTTTTGTACATTCCTTAACGAGTGGCAGCCGTGCCGTGCCTGCTCCGAAAGGGACGGCAGCTATTTTGAAAACTGACAGCTCTTAAATTTTAGATGCACTCCTTTTCTACACACATTATTTTCTTATTTGCTAGCTCTTTATAGAAAGCTTCAATACAACTGTTGGACTGTGTTAATATTTGCAATTCAAATAAAACATATTTTCTAATTCCAATCCACCCCTGCTTGTCTCCTTTCTGAAAGTGTGCCTTTTCAATAAACAATCTCTTTAGGCCGAGCAGGTGGCCATTTCCAATGGGAACGACAACCTTTCTTGTACACGAGGATCTATGGCATTTAAGAAGCCCAAACTACGCACCCCAGGGAGTTACAGGCTGAGTACGCCGTGGTTTGAGGGAGGATCAGGGCCGAAAATAGTGGTGTGTTTATATAAATACGATCGGCATATAGAAAAACACTAACCAAGCTAGGAAGTAACATCGCTGAAAGTTGGGGTTACAAGTGAGGCGATTCGGTAGCAGAGGCGCCAGCGTGGTAACGTTTTTTCGTTGAGTGATGAGACATATTTTGTAGAGTATCTACTTTTTATGCACCGTTTCAGGTGTGTTTTGGGCACGGTTAGATTTGCATCGTTTTCCAATGGATTTAGTGCATCTGATATTTTTATTTGCCTGCACTTTTTTGTGTCGTTTGAACACATCGTTACGTTAAGATTAGTTGTGCAAACGAGGAGGGGCTGGATGGCGGATAATCAACACCGCATACTTTAGCCAACCCCCTGAACGTCAACTTGTAATAAGGGGGGAAACAAACATTTGCTATGCAGGGGGAGGAGAGCGTAAGCCAAAACACTGGTTTGTCTACAAACAGCGGCAGTGTTGTTTGTACACGAACATCTTGCGCATCTGTAGAAAAACGGCACATGTAGCCAGCAATACACAACACATCTCACGTCAGTGGCACCTGTGGATTCGAATGCCACTTTCGACTGCGGCCGACACTCCCCCAGCATACAGCTACGAAATGTGTGTAGACACGTTCCTAGTGGCCCTAAAAGGGATGGCGACACCCGCCCCCCCGCGTTCTAGTCAGAAACAAGTGTTCAATTTTCAAGCCGTCACACGTTCCCTGCAGCACTGGAAGACTTGGTCAGTGGCTCAAACGCGGCTCTGATTAAGAACTCCAGACGTATACTTTGTGTGCCAATGATGCTGCCGCATACAGGTATAATACACGGAGGAATACATATACACCCATTTATATCTTTAATGTAATTTATTTTTATTTGCAAAATAAAATCTACAGTTTGCATCATAAAAACGTAATATGTCAAGAGCAGAGAAATTTCAAGCATTTATTACAGTGTTCCCGTACAGGCAATGCAAAACAAAGAAAAACATGACACCACTCGACAAAACTAACATGATCTCTTGATTCCTTAACAATATACATTTTTAAAATGCCGATATACAGATACAACAGGCCAGTGCTTGGGTGAGAGCAGCAGCTGTCCTTAGTCCCAGTTCAGTAGTGCAGAGAAGAGGTGCATCTATTATTTTAATCAACGTGCCACCAATACTTTGTACACAGTAGACATGTAAAATACGATTTATCTCCTTTGTACACAATACAACCTTCAAAATCGAATCTGCTTTTTGAGACTTCACATTATTTTCCTAATAGGCTATGGGACAAACAATATCTTAGGAAAGAAATGCCGTTTCTATACACAACAAATATTAGATTAGTATAAAACAGGTATAAAGTTGTACACAGTGGCCATTGCAAGTTCAACGACGGCCTAGTGCAAAAAAAAAAAAGTTTTTACATCTCCGTTTTCGACTACAGCCTTGGGGGCCTTTCACATAGTGATTTACAATCGTTTCACAAACAAGTGCATCGTTGGGGATAGTTTGTAACCAAAGCGCACCGTGCTATGGAGAGTGCAAGTAGGATAGCATTGTGGAAGGTTAAGTCCGATTCCTTCATATAGGTCCTGCAATGTCTTGCCAATGCACGGTCCAGGAGGCTACTTGTGAAGGTCTCCCCCAGGATAGATTTTCAATTTAAGTGCCTACCATGCTCTAGGAGAGTAAAACAGACCCGCATAAAAACCAAACAGTGCACTGAAGGAGCATAACATTGCTGGTTTTTGTTTTAGTTTCCAGTCACATTAAATTGGAAACAAGCCAACTAACCCACAATGCTATTGAGTAATCCTAAAAAGAGACAGTAACATAGGACATTAACTCAGTGACCAGCAGAATCCTTAAAGTGGACCCCTGCAATAGTACTCCCATTTAGTTGGAGGTCAATAATAAAGTCGTTTTTCAGCACCAGACAAACTCATTTATAAAGTGAGCACCACCAAGGAACCAAACCTTGGCAACTCAGTACTGGCGTGTACTTATGAAACTGTCCATATGTTACAATTCTAGTAGTGACCAAAACATTTTATTTAGCGAAAAATCCCGTGGGGTGTATTGATCTTCAATAAGAGAACACCTTTTCACTTGGGATCAAACACTGCATCTCAGAAGAGACATTAGGTTTTCTACAGTGGTTGGTAGACTCAAAGACAATGAGCAACTAATGTGGATTTTCTGTCTAGAGCTTCCACATTTCACGGAGAAACAGACATGGGTGACTTCGACCTCTGCAACTTTTTCAAAATGATAATCACTCACTATATTCTCCCACACCCCTTGCAGGTATTTGCAGGTTGAACTTGAGCGTCTCACTAGATTTGAAAGCAAACGTTTAAAGTGAGCCACTGTTAATTTATTGATTTTACAGAATACACAAAACTTACTAGTTGGAGGTATTTTGAGAGTGCCATTTAAAAGCTGATATTGGTCTTTCGTTTATACAGAATCCTGTTTTTCCTCCCAATGTGTGTTTCAATAGCAGCTTTAAGTCAAATGCCCCTGTGGAATACGGAAGCAATACCTCACCATAAAAATGACTTATTAAGACATTCATCCAACTACAGGTGGGGTAAGAGGCAACAAAAGAGTGTCCCCAAAGTACCTTTATATTAACTTCTTTTCAAAGAAGAGTGCAGGGCTCGCTGAGGGAGGAACATGAGACAACCTTATTTCCTATTCTTTAGTTGAGCACGAAATCCCTAAATACCCCTAACTCCGAAAGAAAATACGTTTTCCAAAACTTTGGCCCAACTATAACATACTTGAGTGATTGGAATCTGCAGGAAGCAGTCGTAATTGGTCAGGTGTGTTGCCTCTGCTATATTTTTAACTATTACTTTTGGGGTCCAATCATAGTTGACAGTTCTGTTCAGTGATGTAATATCGCTCTGAGGTTTTTAAAGTGCCTGTAACTGAATTTAAGTTAACATAGAAAGTGTTTAATTCGAAGATTTGCTCATAGCACTAGTAGAACGTCGCAGTTTCCCAGAAACTTTAAGTTTTGTGGCACGTGGTAGCGTTGGAGATGATGGATCAGCTACCTCAGTTCCAGTGAGATCAGCGCTTGCACTCGTAGTAAGATTTCCTGCAACAGAGAAATTAGGCTTTAAGTACAGCAAAGGAAGCATCACTTTACCACCCACCGTCATGCATATACAGGGAAGCTTGACAAAAAAAAAGAAAACGTAGCTGATATTTTTAAAATAAAGAAGCAACACTCTCGTAGCAGTACTAACAGGATAGACACATAAAAGAAAGTTTATAACTTTGGCAATTAGGCATTCCGCTTCTCCCCTACAAGCAAGCAGATATTGTAAAAAGCAAAAGATAAATACTGTCATTGTGTGTAAGATTATTCTACCAGAGAGCATGTTGAGTGATTTGGGAATGATTTATTGCCTAAAAAAAGGTTACGTGTGTGTATACCAGAGGGGGGGAGGGTTGTGTGTGTGTGGTCAGCAGCCATGCTGTGATAACCTACTCCCGCTAAGCTCCCGAAAGATCTGACAATGATGAGCTGAATAACTGCCTGACACTTTGTGTATTCAGGGTGCACGCAGCGCAAAACTGTCACAGATTGGTTGCTGCACTCCCTCTCCCCAAGCGTCAGGAGATCTGGAGTTGGTGGGCACCGCAGTGCAGGTGGCAAATTGAGGCCCACTGGTGACCACTGCCTGCAGCGAGAGGCTGGGCTGCTGCGCTGCCTGGTGCCGACACCTGGAAAGGGCTGTGCCCCGGGGCGGCGGTCAAGCCCAGTAGAAACTCCTAATCCCGCCAGGTGAAAGCGCTGGGAGATGGGAAAGGCGAGCTGAGCTTTGCGAGCTGCCGCAGGAGCCAAGGGCGCGGCGGAGGGCGCTCTGCAGCCGCACTGAGGGACAATCGCCCATTGACTGCGCTACGAGGTGAGGAGGCGGCCTCTGTGACTGCTGGGCCCACTTAATCCCCCTATGAGGACCGCGTGGGAACTGCTACTCCTGGGCGCACTTTCAGACCTTGCACCGCTAAAGATGTCTCCACTTGCTTGAGCACTGCAGAGTTGAGGAGTGTGTGTACATGTTAACTCTTCACCATAGAAACCCCAAGAAGGAGTTCTCTTCAATTAGGAAGGCCCCCCAGACTCCAATGTTGAATTGGCACCTCATGAACTGTTCAACAAAAGGCCTCTCACAATTAACAGTGAAATACCTTGGGACTGGCAATCACTTGAGCACTGGCTGGAGGCGTTCCTTGCTTCAGAGGAGCGGAGACAGGCCACACAAAAATTTGACAAGGCGTTGCATGCCTGGGTAGAGATCCATCAGAATCTGGGAGCACAGGGCAGAGGTATTCATGCCCGGAAGGCAGGGCATGGGGAAGAGCAAGCAGACAGTGATGGGAGAGGGGAGTGTCCCTTGCACTTCTGCACCAGCATCATCGGGGGCACAGGCCCCCACTACAATAAATCAGCAGGGAGAGGGGCAAATCCTTACAGCTATTGTGGTCCTACAGGCATCTTTGGAGCACAAAATAGATGCAGTAATTGTGGACATGGGCCTTCTGAGACAAGATGTCCGCTCGATAGCTGAACGATTGGGCACAGCGGAGGAACAAGTGCTTGAAAATAAGGCAAATCTAAACAGCACTCAGTTCAATGTGGCCAACTTGACCTTGAGGACGCAGAGGGACAGGCAAGGAGAAACAACATGAGGATCCTTGGCCTTCCGGAGGGGTAGGAGGGGCCAGACCCCACTTCATGTATTGAAAACCTGCTCCTGCAGGAGGTTGGAGCTTAGGTGCTTACGCAGGGCTTCACAGTGGAGCGGGCACACAGATCCTTGGTCAGGAGGCCCCCTCCTGGAGCACCTCCACAGGCCCCTGTCAGCCAGAATCATGAACTATAAAGATATGGAGCGTATGGTGGTGTTCTCCAGCGATGGGGGGTGAACTATCAGCAGAGCATCCTCAAAGCTGGCCATATATCCAGACTACACCCGGCTGGTGCAGCGGAGAAGAGCCTGGTTTGGCCCTACCAAAGAACGGTTACGCTGTGGCAACATAAAATACATTTTAATTTACCCAGCCAGGCTCAGAGTGGAGCATGAAGGCAAGTCGTATTTGTTTGAGGACACTGTGAACGCGCACAACTGGATGGACAGGGTGGGAATGGCACCCCTCCCAGAACAAGGTAACAACTGATCCAAAAGGAAGGAATAACCAAGGTTAGTCAGTCACTGCGGATGACTTGCAAGGGAGGGCAGGGAAGAGAATGTGGGATTAAGAATCACCTGGACCCAGGATTGGTGGTAGCAGCTTGGTGGGTTCCACCACGCCTGGCTGCTGCAGCACCCAAGTTGACAGTTCATTTAGGGTACCAGACGCTGCCCCGGCTGCCCCGAGGGAGGAAGCCAGGGGCGAGAGAGGCGACTGGGCCTGAATATGCATGCCACTGGCTTTTGTTTTATGGTTGGGTGGTGAGTTTGTTGGTTTCCCCCTTCTGTTTGGGATTGTATAATTGGTCGTGCAAGGTTCTACTGGTGGGCATTCTGCAACTTATCATTGGGGTGTTCACTGTTGGCATAGACTGGAATACTCGGGAGCGGGTTGGGGGCTTTTCAAGCAGATGGGGTCTGTGGGGAGATAATAGGCCCTGAGGATTTTCAGAATGGCTAGGGGGGGTGAGAGTGGCTACTTGGAATGTGAGGGGCCTTAATAGTTACATCAAAAGTCCAAAGAGTCCACTCGTGTCTGTGGAGGAAGGGGTTTGAAATAGCACTCCTGCAGGAAACCCACCTCACTGCAGAGCGACGGAACACATTTGCTAAAAAGTGGGGTGGGAAGCTGTTATCTCCTTTTTCTGCATACGCTAGAGGTGTCCTCATCTGGGTGGTGCCCACTGTCCCATTTAAAGTCCTGGAGAGTAAGCATGGTGATGAGGGGAGGATGGTGTTGGTACATGTTTTTTTAAAAATCTTTTTCAAATTCACTGTACCTGTGACTGTCCCTATACAGAAGGGCCTTGTGGATCGGGGGGACAGGGGGGCCTTTAACTGCACTCTGAACCCCTCCATTGACAGGTCAGATGACAAACACAAGAAGCCCGCCCCACCAGCCAAGACCTTGCTGGCGTTACTGGGACATGTTGCACTTGCAAACGTAAGGAGGTTGCACAGGGAAGACTTGCTGTTTTACTCGCACTATTCAGCCCTGCACAATGTGCACACCCATATAGACTATTTTTTGACTGAAATGGAGAACATGGGTGAGTTTTATTGGAGTACCTGCCAAGGCTCCTTTCGGGTCATGCCCACTACTGGCCACGTGGCGGAAGACACCACACAGGCCGCCGATCCCCGTTTGAAGGCTGCAGGCTGAAGCATTGTTAGATGACACAATTAGGGAACACATGGCGGATAGCATTGAGTGCTTCTTTGGTACTAACATGGGCAGCGTGGGCACACAGTGAAAGCTTTCAAGATTGTGATGAGGGGGGAGGCGATAGGCAGGATGAGTGGCATTAGGAAGGACCTGTTAAGGCCCTTCTCGAAAAATGAAGCAGAGATTGCTGAGGTGGAACACAGGCACATAGGGGCAGGTGGAGGGGACCTGGCCAGGTTGCGTCAGAAATGCATGGCACACAAGGATAGTCTGGACATGTTTGACTACACAAGATATATGGAGAAGCTGTACAAGGGTGGTGATGAGAGATTTTCTTGGCAAAGAAAAATTGCTTGATTGCCAAATTGCTTGTTCCAAAAATGACTCAAAGAAACAGATTTGCAGAGACTCAAAAAAACAAAAACAAAGCTGCGATACACTATATTACGCCTTCCAATGCTGTCAAGAAATCCAGAAAGCATTCCCAAATAAGATGGACAAAGCGCAAGCTACCATCGCCCTCAACAAAAAACGGTTAGATGTCAAGGTATGTTCAGAAACTAGGAGGGAAGTTGACCAATCAGAGGAAGCTACATTTTCCTTCAAACTTATTCTGGAGGAGGACTTGGGGAAGACAGAGCCAGGAAACCATCTACCTGTACTGGGTAAACTCTCCAGTCTAAAATTATGTTTGCAAATAGCAAACTTTTTACACCTTTCCTGACTCGCTTAATCAGCTCCTCTCGCTTTACTGAAGGACGAGTAATAGCGAAAGGAACCTCCCCTCCATTGCTGTCCCCTAGGACGAAAAGGCGGATGTTGTCGAACTGCAGCGCCCAACGACTTTGCTGCAGCTTTGGAGGTCTGCAACCTCTCAAGGCTCTCGTCAGCCTTGCTGCCAAAAGATGTTCACCGTCAAAGGGCATGTTGAGGAGCCGGGACTGCACATCAGGAGCGAACCCAGACTTCCGCAACCACGCAAACCTGCGTATTACGGTGCTCACCGCCATGGACCGGCTGACACAATCTGCCATGTCCAAACCCGACTGAACGGCCTCACACATGGCATCCTTGCCATCCTGAACCATAGCAAGGAAACCATCCCGTTCGTCCCCTTCGGGAATATGTTCAGCCGCTAATGCAACACAGTTCCACAGAGTGTGTGAAACGAGACAAGGCACATATGGAGTTGGCCGCCTGAAGCGCCATACCCCCTGAAGAAAACACTTTCTTCGCCCAGCCGTCAAAAAGTTTGTCGTCCCTATCCGGAGGAATGGTAGGATACGACGCCTGCTTTGCCGGGCCGTAGCCGCCTGCACCACCAAACTCTCCGAAGTGGGGTGCCTGGACAAGTAGCAGGGGTCGCTACTGGCTGGACGGTATTTTGGCGACTAAGACTTGCCCACTGCCGGGAGACTCTCCGGAGCAGTCCAAGCCGCCGCCACCCTTCTCTGCAGAGCCATATGAAATGGCCATACCGGGTCAGTGGGGGGCCCAAGATCAAGGATGTCCGTGAGATCATCCTGAACGAACTCCCCTGGGGGAGCCGACCAACCCAAGTACTCTGTGACCCGAGACATAAGGCGCCAATATGAAGAATCGGCATGAGTGCCAGGCTCTGGCCTACAAAACTCCACCTCCGGAGAGGTGTCCAGTCCACTGGCATCATGCAGTGACTGCCTCAGGTCATCAAACTGGCTATGGCCCGAGATAAGCTCATCTGGTACCGGAACCAAGCCTTCATCAGAGCCTTCATCACCCTCTGAAATGTACTCTAGGAAGTGAGAGGAAGACATCTGGGGACCAAAGCTGTGCCTGACCTTAGCCAGAGCCTTTCTAGGGGATAACCCCGTGCCACGGGGCCCCTCCGACACCACCGCCTCGAAAGGCGTCGAACGAGTTGGCGCCGGCGTCGAGCGAATTGGCGTCGAGCGAATCGGCTTCGACGTCAGCTGCAGCTCTGCCAGCATCGACGGCATCGACACAGGCCTCGAAGCCGGAGCGCCAAGCGTCTCTCTCGACGACCTCGGCGCCACAGGCGTCGACATCTTCTTCGAAGACGGCACAGGATCACGCGGCCTCGAGCGCGTCGAGGACCGGGACCTGGAACGGGCATGGCGAGAACGGCTACCCTTGTCCGAGCGGGACCTCTCCCACGAGCCGTGCTTACCACCCGAGCCCGAAGGCGTACGAGCGGTGTTTCTCGACCGGTGCCAACCGACCCCACTAGGAGGCGCGGACGGACCGGTGCCCTGCGATTCAAGAATCACTAGCATCTGCTTCCCGAAGGAAGCCCATTCCTCCGGTGTCGCTTGCATGGTGGGATAAGCGACTTGCCAACGGGCGGAGTTCTCAGAAGAGGACGGGGAAGGCGACCGATGCCTGCTCTTCCGGGAATGCCTCAAAGAGGCGGAGGAGTGGCGAGACCGACTCCTGGAAGGAGACCCACTGGACTTCCGACGATGACGCGGAGAGTCGCCTCTCGAGTCATCCGTCGAAAGCCCCGTAGACCTAGACTTCCAGGGCTTAGACACCCGACCTACCGACAGCTTCTTCTTGCGTTCCCACAAGGCCTTGGCCGTGAGCGACTGGCAGTCGACACAGTCGTCCGTATCGCGGGCCTCCGCGAGGCACCAGAGGCAGGCGTCGTGCGAGTCCGTGACCAACATCTTGGACCCACAGTCCCCGCATTTTTTGAAGCCCGGACGCGGGGTTGAAGACGAAGTAGATATGGCCATGAACAGGTCTTCACAAAAAACCGAACAGGTTCAACGAACCGAGAAGAAAACAGCAAACTCCAAAGAGCCGAGGCGTACCGAGATTCACAAAGCGAACACGTTCGCGGAAAAAAACAGAACTGAGGGTATGGGCGTCGTGCGTCCTACTTATCACATCAGGTAAGGTCGGCCGTCGGAGGAGGTCCTCGGGGATGGCGCATCGACGTCATGGACGCAGGACGCAGGCGCCGAAGATTTTCCGAAGCAGCACAGCTGTGGACATTACCTGTCATGGATATGGAATACGTCGGAGGACCCAATCCCCTCGAAACTTAGTTACAGTGGGTACAGGTTGTGCCTTGGGATGTAGTAAGACAGGATCCTGTGTCAGGCAATAGGGAGTATCATACAACATGATACATGGTAGTCCTGGGCGCTTGAGCAGGTGGTGTTGGTTTGGCGAACAGGGTGGTTTTCATGGCTTTGCAGAAGGCAGTCAGTGAAGGTTCAGCTCGCAGTGAGGTGGGAAGGGTGTTCCAATATAAGGCGGCAAGGTAGGGGAAGCTGGCGCCACCTGCTCTAGCTCTTTTGACCCTAGGTACAGAGAGCATAATGGCATAGGGTGTCCTGGTGGGTCTTGTGGAGGAGACCGGGTGGATTCTCTGGGATAGGTACGCTAGGGCAGAGAGGTGGATGCACTTGTGGGTGATGCTTGGTGCTTTGAATATAATTCTTTCCTTTATGGGGAGTCAGTGGGAGGCTTTCCTGGCAGCAGTGATGTGCTCACTCTTGGCAATGCCTTGTGCAGCACGATTCACGATTCTCACAGCAGTCTTAGCAAACAGACTAAAAGGGGTGATAGGTACCTTAATTCACTAAGACCAGATGGGGTATGTCCCGGGCAGGAACACCTCTTAGAGCTTGAGACGTTGCATCACATTATATACTGTACTAACCATATGCACAAGGACTGTGCGGTCACCTCCCTGGAAGCGGTCAAGGCGTTCGACTCCGTTAGGTGGGATTGGCTGTATGACACGCTGGGGCGTTTTGGCATTGGACCCGGTTTTCTAAGGTGAGTGTGCATGGTTTATACAAAACCCATGGCACGAGTGCAGGTAGGAAGGCACATCTCTATGAGCTTGGAATCGAGAAAGGGCACAGAGCAGGGATGCCTGCTATACCCTGTGCTGTTTATTTTGGTTCTTGATCCTTTGGCGGCTTTCTTGCGGTCTGAATATGCAGATATCATAATAAAAGGGACTATGCATGGCACCTCGCTGTACGCGGATGACATGCTGCTTTACATAAGACAGCCTGACATCAACCTACCAGACGTCTTGGACAGGTTCGCACAGCTTGTGGGAATAAGGATTAGCCGCGATAAGTCTTGTCTGTTCCTGCTGGGCGACAGGAAGGGTCTAGGGAGGGAGCAGCTACGGGAATTGGGGCTTAGGTGGACCCCAAATACGTTCAGATACCTGGGGGTGAATGTCTGGCATGACTTAAGAACCGCACATGAGCAGAACGCGTAGGTATCACCGGACAGCCTTGAGAGGTCCATGCATATTTGAAGGAAGTTACCGCTGTCAATGGCCGGCAGGGCAGCCCTTCTGAAGATGGTGGCACTCCCCCGCCTGCTGTACGACTTTGTGAACATCCCATATGAAATACCTGGGAGGTTCTTTCAGCGGATGGAAGCGACCACTAGGGAATTCCTGTGGGGAGGGAAGAGACACAGAATTGCGCTGAGTAGGTTAAGGAGGGACTATGCCAATGGAGTGGAACAAACTATATAACTTCGAGCTATACTATGTAGTGGGACAACAGCAGTTTGTTATGGATTGGCTGGCGGACGAGGTCTCTTTGGACATGCAACACCTGCAGCCTTGGGTGGAACCTCATCTCTGGGTGAGCAAAGCTGACCTTCCCCAGTTACTGCACCTTCTAGCCCATGGAAAGAGGTTGTAGCGAAGAGCCTGGAAACTCATGGTTTTTAGGGACCCCTACTCCCCCACATTCCTCCTATAGTATTAGCAGGGGTGATACCGGATGTGAGAAAGTATATCAGGAAATATTGGGAGGAGAGTGGGGTGGCCACTTTGGGGGATTTACTGCGGATGGGCCGGCTGATAGAATTTTTCAACACTGGCTCAGGAATACAGCGTTCACACAGAGCAATTTTTAACACATATGGGCCTAGCTCGGAAGATTGTGAGGTGGCCTGAGATCCGATCCGGCATTGAGAGTGACCAGGTACTGGAGGCCATGTACGACATGTCAGAAGGGGGTCATGTGGTATCTCGGCTATATGAGCTATTTCTGGGGTGGCTTTGGAGGCGGGGAGGGGGACGGGAGGGTGCGTGTGAGCTGGGAGAGACTTGGGCAGGACATTTAAGGATGTGGAAGGGGCAGGGGTCCTACTTTACGCAAAGCGAGTCTCGGGAAATGCCAGATTCAAGCTTACGCAGTTATATCTAACGCACCACACATACATGACACCGCACAGGATATCAAAGATCAGGGGGGCAGGCAGACAGGGTTTCTCCATATGTGATGAGGATGGAGCTGGCATATTGCACATGTTCTGGACCTGCCCAGTGATTAAGAGGTTCTGGGCAAACAGACAGGGTGCCCGGGGTTGGGTGGAAATGCACGTCTGATCCCCTCCCCTGAGGCTTGCCTATTGGGCATGCTCCCTCGAGGTTGAAGAGGGAGAGAACAAAGGAAACACATGGCATGCCTAGCGAAAATGAAAGACCAAATCTGTGTATTGGCAAAGTGCAGGATAGCCATGGCCAAGAAGTCGGCAGCTGGTCCCAGCATTGACGCGTGGTGGGGAGACTTGCTACATTGGGCAATGGCGGAGACCATGGTCTGGCACAGGGCTGTGTACACGGGTCAGAGAAGCGAGCGAGGACGTTGCATCCTGGAATGTGCTAACCCAGGCAATGTTTGGTCCCCTCCCTGATAAGTGGCCCACGCAGGATGGGACCTAATGAAGCCCCTTTTTAACAGATGAATGTGGCAGAAGCACCGTAGGATTCCCCCCGGAATCCCCTTTTGGGTTTGTTTGTTTTTGTCGTTATGGTTACTCATGTGTTGTTGGGTGCAAGGTTTATCACTAACTGTAAAAAAGGATGTTTTTGATAGAAATGTTATCTGGATGGTAAAGTTGAACCTTTTTCCATTTTTAAAATATGCAATGGTGTGTGTGTACCATACCACTTAGAAAAGGGAATAACTTTTTTTTTTTATTTTTAAAGTATAGTATGGAGACCACTAGGGGGTGCAGCCGGCAATGACTGCCTGAAGCGAAGCTCCACTAGCTGAAGGGGCTCATGTGATGAGAAAGAGCAGTTCCCAAAGCCCAAAAGCACCCGAAGCGGTGGTCGAGACGCCGGAGGAAACAAGGAAGCCGCAGAACCCTCCAACGTGAGAGGAGTCCCAGCCAAAGATAGGAAAGACCACGGCGGAGAGGAGCCAACGCCGTGCCCTGGCCAACTCCAACGGGCCGAAGCAGGTGCGTGCCAAAGAGAAAGTGGAAGGGCGGCATCCCGGAGCCTGGTGCAGAGATCCCTGCAACAAGAAACGCTCACCCCAAAGCCTGTGTAAAGGGCAAAGGCACAGAGCAGTGGCCTGAAACCACGCAGCACCCCCCGGGGAGAAGCGCAATACTGAGGGGAGCCAGCGGGTGCCCAGCTAAGAAATTGCTGGCGATGCAGGAGATCCATCCTCACGCCTGCCGTGGGCCAAAAAACGAAGCAGAGGAGGGGAAAACATGACAGAACGGAGATCATTGCTGACAAGGACGCAACCCCAGCGGTGGCTGAGGGAAAAGGAAAGCAGCTAGCTCCTCTACGAGAGTTCCCTGAACTGCCATCTCGCACCAGGGGAGACAAAGCATGAAGAGGCAGCCACCGAGGGTGCCAGGAGGAGGCGCCGACAACAGGAGGTGACATCTGGAGGAAGGTGAGAGTGCCCCATTGCTCCATGCAGCATAGAACACAGCAGGTACAGGGGGCGCTGCACCAGCCTCCGCCCAGGCCCTCCACCCATTTCAAGATAAAGGGGGCAGCGCGAGCCGGGGGCAGGGCGGTGAGCCCCAACACAGGTCCCCCACCGCGTAGAGCACAACAAAACATTGCGGATACTAAAGAAGGCAAGGAAAGATAACCTGGCCCACGGGCCACAAAACGAAAAGAGTGCGCACACACAACCACGCAAGGCCGGTTCCCGCAGCCCAGCATCTGAGAAGGGACACATCCCCCCCAAAGCCCAACATAAACAACGGAGCCCACCTCAAAGGAGTACTTCACAGGGCAAGTGCAGCATCAAGACAGGTGAGGGCTCCAGGAGCAAGCAAGCCCCCACTCTAGAAGGTGGGAGAGCCAGGAAAGAGCACCACCCGGGGAGCCCACAGGCAAAACAAAACATGTAGGGCGGTGGAGAAGACTGGAGAGATGAGCGACCAAGGATGGTGAAGGACCACCACCAGCAGACAGACTCCTCGCAAAACACCCACCAATAAAAGAGCTAGGGCAACCCCATACCGGACTCACCCATAGCAGCAACAGGGACGCCAAGAGCGGAGGGACAGCGCACAGCCTCCTGGGAAAAGCCTGTCATAAAAGAACACAAACAGAGCTACCCACATGGGGAACATCAAGGGGAGAGCGCCAGACCCTAGCCGCTCAAAGGGAAAAAGACAGCGCACACCGAAGCAAAGCAGCAGGGGACAGGCACTGATCTACAGCAGAGTTCTTGGAACAGGACAAACAAAGCTCCACCATAGGCTCTCAAGAAGGAGAGTGACGGTCGAGGCATGCCCCCCACCCCACAGGAGATCCGGAAGCACTGCAACAATATAGAAGGGAAGGGGCCCACCACTCAAGGAACACTCACAACTTGGTCCCAAACATGGGCGACGCATCCATAAAAGAGGACATAGCGGGAGTAATGGCAGAAATAAGAGCCCTGCGCACGGACATTCAAACATTCATAGCGGAGCTGCGAGGAAAGGTGGAGAAAATGGAGGGAAAGGTAGAAAACCTCGAACACAACCAAATCAATGCTGACCTGGTGGAGATGAAACTAAATGCCAGACATCGAGTTAAGGAAGGAGGAGTTCACCATGAAACTAGATAACCTAGAAAACAGAGAACGTAGAACAAACCTACGTATAATTGGTCTAGAAGAAACAGACGGGGAAACGCTGGCCCAGGATAAGAAGAAAGTGCAGGACATTGTGAACCTCCTCTACCAAGTGGAAGGAGGGGAAAAAAGTGCAGATCAAAAGAGCCCACAGAGGACGAAGAGCATTCAGCGGCGGTCCACGCTCCGTAGTAGTGAAATTCCTGCAATACAAAGAGAAGGCAGAAGTCCTCGCCAGGGCAAAGCAGGCACAAGAAATCGACTAGCAGGGATCTAAGGTCAAAATATATCAGGATCTGTCGGGCCTCACCTTGGGGTGAAGGAGAAAATGCAGACCTCTTACCACATGGCTCACAGACAAAGGAATACGGTACAGGTGGAGGTATCCCTTCGCAATGCTGTTTGAGGTCAAGAGAGAAGAATAGAGAGTCACCACAGCAGAGGAAGCGAAGCAAGTTCTGCAACATCTAACAGAGCAACGAAAAAAGAGCCCCAACAGTTCCATCGGGGGCTCACTCCCCAAGGACAATGCAAGAAGAAATAAGGCCCCAGAGGCACAAAAGAAGTAAAGCGGGAAGAAAGTATGTGAAACTAAGCTCCCCATCGCCGTCAAAGCAGCCATGATCTAGAAGGAAACAGAGGCAGCTTTTAAAAAGAAAACTCAGGAGGTAAACAGGGAAGGTGAAGGGAATGAACAAAAAGACCCCAAGCAGTGGGGAATTCCTAAGCTAATGGCCCTCAGTTAAAAGAGGGTGTCTCAATACGTGCCCACAAATGAGAAGATGTAGCCCAGGAAGTTAAGGAAAAGTAGTGGAAATGAATCGAAGCAGCCTCCTGAGGGGGGAACTCTAAATGTAAAGGGTATGAATTCTCTCACCAAAAGGTCCCTGCTAGCACGAGAATTTGAGACGGCATCCATTGAGGTTCCCTTCATTGAAGAGACCAGACTGAAAGCCGTGGAAGAAAGGCCACTGAGAGGAAAGGGGGTGGGGCAGACTTATTGGACCTCAGAAGTGCAAAAAAAAGGAGGGGTAGGTAGGTGTGATACTACACAGGCAGGTCCCATTACTAGGCCCAGGGGTTCACTCTTTGATGGGGGGCAGGCACTTGCTGGTGCAGGGGACCTGGGAGGGGAACTGGGTAAACCTAGATGGAGTATACACCCCCAACCAAGGCCAAGATGGCTTAAATGAGGAGGCCCTCACCACTATACTGACCAGGAGCAGGGGGGTAATCATAATTGGAGGAGACCCAAGACTGGACAGACAAGTGACGCAAGCGGAACAGAGAGGGACGCTTCAGGGAGACGGGAGACACATTTAGAAAGAGCCTGGAAAGCAAACCCCTACTAGATGTCTGAAGAACCCGACACCCGGACAGATTGGGATACACATTCCTATTGAGTGTGCACGCAACCTTTACTAGAATTGATTATTTGCTAGTAAGCGGAGAGCAAACATCTCAGATAATAAATAGCACAATCCGCACGGTGGGCTGGTCGGACCATGACATGGTCCCCATGGACCTCAAGATGGAGGGTTTAAGCAGGGGTGATTCCAAAAGCTGCAGCAACGAATATCTGTGGCGAGATAAGCTTTTCGCCCAGGAGCTCACTCTTGCAATAGAGGAATATTTCCAGATTAATGACAATGGGGAAATAGAGGAGACAACGCTCTGAGAGGCAGGAAAGGCAACATGGAGGAGGACCCTAATAAGGAGCTAGGAAGAAACGAGAGCAAAGGCTGCAGGAAAATAAGCTGGGAAAGGAAATTAAGAATCTTCAGGGCAAACTACATTCCCAGTGGACCTACCGAGATGAAGACTTGAGAGCACTAAAACAAAAAAGGGCTGAATTGAACGCACTGGGCGTTGGGGACACAGTACGGAAATTAAAATTCTTAAAACAAACATTTTATGAAAAGGTAGACAAGGCGGACAGGATGCTGGCCACCAGGTTGAGGGATCAGAGGACAGAGAGATGGGTCAACAATTCCAGGGGGAAGATGAACACGGCACCTCTTCCCTGGAAGATATAGCAAACCACTTTGCCAGATACTACCAAGAGCTTTCAGGCTCCGGAGGTAGGTCAGAGATGCACGAATATATCACCGGGACAAGGTTGACAACTGACCCTAGCGGAAAGAGGCTTCCTAGAATCCCCATTAAACACTGAAGAAATAAAGGTGGCAATTAATAGACTGCTGTCGGGTGGAGCGACAGGGGAAGACGGCTAATACAATGGGATTTTATACAAAATTTACAGAAAGCCTTGCCCGCCACATGACCAGACTATTCAAGCATATACAAGACTCCAGTCAGGCCCCCACCCTCCTTCAAAAAAGCACACACAGTGTTCATTCTCAAAAATGGCAAAGACCCCACCAATTTTAAGTCATACCGCCCCAATATCCCTCTTGACTACAGACGCAAAGGTCTATATCAGAGCCTTGGCCCCCCGAATGGAGGGAATCCGGCCCCGCTTAATTCACCCTGACCAAGTGGGCTTTATAAAAGGCAGACAAGGAGCCAACACCATGCGCAAAACCTTAGACATTATGGAACACTCAAGGAGGGAGGAGGAAACCATGCTTTGCTCAGTTTAGAGTCAGAAAAAGCTTTCAATCAGGTGGAGTGGGAAATCCTTTGGGCCACACTGGAGATTGCGGGATTTGGGGAGCGGTTCATGACAGGGTTTCAAGCGATATACAATGCCCCTACAGCAACAGTGGTTGTCAATGGGAAAACCTCCAGAGCATTCAATCTCACAAGGGCAACCATACAGGGCTGCCCGCTCTCACCTCTCATGTACGCCCTCTTCATAGAACCCCTAGAGAACATGGTCAGGAAGGAACCCTCCATAGAAGGAATCGGTGTAGGGGATAGAAAATATAAACTGGGAATGTTTGCCGACGATATGCTCCCTTTACATGGCCAACCCAACCTCCTCCATACCGAAAATCCTTCAGACCATAAGGGAATACGGCTGATGGGTGGGATTGAAGATCAATATAGAGAAATCCATAATTTCCCCATTCAACAACCCAAGGGACATTGTAGAGGAGGAGTTATCTAGCCTAGGAATCTCAATTGCCCTGAAAACGCTTAAATACTTGCGTCTTAACATTACAAAGGACCTCTACGAGGAAAACCTTCCTCCGATCATGTCGGAGCTAAGCACCGAGCTGGACAGGTTGGCAAAACTGACGATCTCTTGGCTAGGTCACCTCAATGCAATTAAAATGGCAATCCTCACCAGAATCCTCTATCACTAACAGATGCTCCCAATAGAGATCCCTGGGGACCACTTCACTGAACTGAATAGAAAAATCAGCAAGTTCCCACGGCAAGGGAAGAAGCAGAGTATATCACAGAAGACTGATACGGGGCAAGGAGGAGGGGAGAGTAGGCTTCCGGGACTGTTACTCATACTACCGTGCAGCCCAATTCCGGCCCCTGGCCTGGTGCCACATCTCCGGGGAGACGAAGACAAGCAGTGGGTGGAAATAGAAAACTATTTACTGAGGCCAGTGAAGCTGGGAGAATGGCTCTGGGCGCCGAAATCAGCATACCCCAAGAAGGCCATAAACCACATCATACTGGGGAAACTCCTAAAACTGTGGTGGAACAAGGGCGAAATGAAGGGTCTCACAACATGGCCCTCTCCCATGAGCCACATCTGGGCTCCCCTGCAGCGCTTCCAGGAATGGTACAAAGCTAGACTGGAAAGACTGGGTCAGATGATAAAAGGCAAATCATGCCCCCAATAACTAGAAGACAGATTAAAAATCGAACCCATACCGCCCCTTCCACTTCTTGCATCTCAAGGGGGTCTGGACGTCCCCAAAATGGAAGGACAAACTGCAAAGACACTTAGTTCCGTTGGAAAAGATACTGAGTGAAACCACATCAACAAAGGGCCCCCATCTCTCGAATATACAAAATTCTTTAGTGCAAGGAAACAAATGCAAATGAAGCCCTCAGGAAAAGATGGGAACAAGACCTAGGTTACTCGATCCACAAAGAGCTTTGGAAGCACCTCTGTAAGAACACCCATAATAGAACCTCCAACTCATGCCAGTATAAACTGCATGGATTGAAACTGCGCCACAGGTGGCAATACGACCCCAAGCGCCTCTCCAAGATGTTCAGAGGGTCAAGCCCACTCTGCTGGAGAGGATGTGGCGAACAAGCAGACTACTGGCATGTGTGGTGGTCGTGCCCGAAAGTGCAGGCATTCTGGAAGGAAGTTCTAGCGTGGATAAAAAGTATAGACTGGGTGCAACGCAGCCATACCCCCTGGCTAGTCCTATTTGGGCTGGAAGAATCGGAGGGCCGATGGTCGCATCTCCCGTAAATGCCACACCTCCTGCTACTGGCAGCAAGAGTATGCCTCACTGTAAGATGGAAAGCCCAGACCCTCCCTTCAGAAAAAAATGTGGGCCCAGAAGCCCAAAGAGATCTACAAAATGGAGAACATTACGGGTGCACTCCACGACACCACTCCAGCGACAGAAATGGAATGGTTACCCTTCCTCAAAGTGTACAAATGGATCACCCCCATGGCCTACCGCAGACGCCTCGTTGACCTACCCGAACTCCATGAACGCAAACTGTCACGCTTGACCTAGCTTGTCCAACAGGGAAGGATGGTTTAAGAGGTTACCTCATTTGAACATGCACACACAGAAGATCCATTTTAAGTTGGGATAATTTTCCAAGGTCGCTGTCTCGTCGTGGGGAACTGAGACATTTGATGAATTATATTGTTTTTACTGATGTGCTTTGTTTACCCCAAAAATGCTTAATGAAATGAGAATAATAATAACAAAAAGTGTAGTATAACAGAGGTATATTAGGGATAGTGTCATGACATTTGTCCGAGGGAAGTGCCAGATTATCTTCCATGGATTAAAAATGCTAAAGACGGCTATGAGCGTAATGAGGTTGTACCAGCCAGAGAAGGGGCCTCTTCAGATGTTTTGGACCACACCTCCCATCATTACTAATCATAATAGACAATAGCAATGTAACAAGGGAATTGTAATACAAAATATACAAAGAGCCAAAAGTTGCAGGCCCCTGAGCTAGAGTTTGTGACCGACGGGCTCAATCTCTTAATGTAACAAAACCTGCTTTGCAAATGTTTATCTTCTGTAATTGGGAAATCTCCAAAGCACAAACGGTTAAACATCAAGTCGGGGACAAAAGCACTTTCACTCGCAAATACCAGCAGACCATGAGTGAGAATTTGTAAAAGCAAGTTCATCAATGTTGCAAACAAATGAGATAATAACGGCTGCGGTTGAGGATTTTACATTCTGTATAGCTATTCATCTTGGAGGAAAGGAACACAGTATATCTTGTGTTTATACCGACAATCTTATAGACTAATGAACAACCCACTTCCCTTGGGTAGTGTTATTTCTGATGCCAACAATCTTTCTCTCACAAATTCTTACTTTTACAAGTCAAACTGGATATAACCCACCCAGGATTGGACACCAGAGAAGATACAGCTGGCTATACAAGTGGTACTGAATATGCCTTCCTCCCTCATTCCACAGGCTAAAGGGTACGACTGAATTCACATACAAAGAGCACAATACTAATTGTTGCATTCCTTTTATTTAAGGGGCAAGCAAGAGTAGGAGTAATCAGTGGGAGAAAGTGTATCCATGAGAAGGAACAAGTTACTTACCTGTAACTGTTGTACTCCTACATCCCGTCCCATTTCCTCCATACTGTAGGGGCATCCCTCGCTAGGAACGGGAGATTGAACCTTTTTTCAGCAGAAAAATAATTTTGCATTTAAATTTAGATGCACACAGGGGCGTAGCCCTGGGAGCATGGGCTCCCCTGACTCTGTCCACCGGCGCCACTCCTCGGTCCTCTTTTCCGCGTTGACAGCAACAGATCGCTTTCACCGGTGCTCCTGGGTTAGGCCTCTGGCCTTGTAATTCCACGCGCTGTTCCCCGGAGAAGTATTCTTGTGTTCTTTTTCTCTATTTCAATATTAGGTACTGCTCTGTCCTCTGGCACCACGCTCCTTCCCGGCGCATGTCGAAGATGGCAGGCTTCAGCAGGTCCAACCCCCATGCCCTCTGCCTCCGGTGCCTTGGCCCAGAGCATGGCTGGGAGGGCTGTACCGCATGCAACGCCCTTACTCCGCGCACGCTCATGAATCGATTAGCCAGGTGGCGGGAGCTCTTCGGAAGATCGCCTCCAGAGGACCTTAAAGCATTTGTGAAACGGAAGACCAGGCCCAGGGTAGGTACCCTGTTCTCCCCCACACCTCGCAAAGGTGACTACTTCCCGTGGAGGTGCCCAAGTGGGAGGGACCTCTCAGGTCCTAAGACCAGCAAGAACACCAAGGCTGCGCCAGCTACCAGCCCCCAGGCCAAGGGGTCTCTAGATCCTACAGGTGCTACCCCTGAGGGGCCACAAGGCTCCATTACTGGGTTCCAACCCGAGGGGCTACACCCTAACACCGGACCCATGTCTGAGAGGGCACCTGTACGCAGCACTACCAGCACCACAGCCGAGGGCACTCCGCCTACCAGGCCTCGACCTGAGGTGCAGAGAATGTCATAACCATCACTGCTGAGTGTACTGGCGGAAGCAGGCCCCAGCTCAGAAAGTTCCATGACGCAGGCCTGTGGCACAAAGCAAAACAAAATGGCCGCCGTGCCAGACAAAATGGCGGCTCACCCAATGCCTTTTCCCTTTAGAGATCAGGGAGAAGAAAGAGCTTCCAGGTTTGATTGGTCAACTCCCGTCACTTGGTCCATATCCTACCCATCCACTTTGCAGGGCAAATACACTTCACGCTATGTAGCGAGACAGGTCGCGCCCAAGACACAGCAGCCTCAGGGCCCTACCCCAATACCATCAGGCACACCTGCAGCTTAAGAAGACAGATTCATTGAGAAGTTCCTTGCCCTCATGAGATCACCACAGATGGGTACCATCCTCAGGGACATAATCAGGGACATGCTCCCTCCTGTACAGCCACACGCACCCACAGCACCGCCCCTGGATCCAGCTCAGCCCCCGGCTCCCATTCCTGTACCAGTCACGGCAGCCCCGGCTTGCCACCTCAGCAGCCTCCGGCACTGATAATCAGCACGCCACAGCTGCCTGTGCCCAGCACTCCTCCAGCTCCCCCGGATCCGCAGGACACAACAGTGGACACAGACGAGGAGGAAGACCCGGACTCCGCATTGTCAGCCAAAGCTTTTCACAAGCGACTGGCGGGCCTGGCTGAGTACCTAGGAATCTCGCAGCTGCAGGTGAAACAACCGGAGGCGGGGGTACTGGCTCAAGTTCTCACGCTATGCCCTCCTACTAGAACTGCAATTCCACTTCAAAAGGACATCTAAGCACTTGCCAAAAAAGGTTGGCTCAAGCCACACTCTACCCAACCTACCAATAGGCGTCTTGACATTAAGTACAGGCAAGCTGAAGGGGACCCCCTCCTATTGTCAGAGCACCCCAACTACATTCCTCAGTGATAGCAGCAGCATCACTATACTCCAAGCCACAATCCTCCTCATTAGCTTCGCTCTCTTGAGCAAGGAGGAAAAGCTTTTCGAGGCATTCAGGAAGAAAATGTCTTCTAATGCCACTCTCCACCTGCGCCAGGCCAACACAGACGCCATGTTGGTGATTGTCAACCAGAAGCTGAGGCAGGAAATTGCCGATTTCCTCCCTGAGCTCCCCACACACAGTCAGGCCCACTTCAAGGCTGGGCTGGCGGTTGCCAAAATCGTGGCACAAGACATAATGGAGTCCACAATGACCCACATTGACACTTCAGGGCAAGCCATTTGTATTGCCACAGACATGAGAAGGATGGCTTGGCTCAGGGTGACAAAATTCAATCCAGATGTTCAGGAACGCATACTAGACCTGCCTTTCGAGGGGGTGGGGGAGTGACCTGTTCCATTCAACAGTGGATGAGGAACTCGATAAGAAAAAGAATAGTTCACAGACAGCGACATCTTTATCTATCCTTACTAGGTCCGCACCCAAGACCTACAGCCAAATGCACCAGCACTCGAACAAGGGATGGTCCTTCGTAGGCTTTAGGGGCTTCCAGGAAAGATGGTCCAGACAACCCTACAGATCCCCTACCCAGCACAGGCGCAAACATCACAAGGTGGCTAACCAGGGTTTTTTACAGTCCGCCCCAGTCGCAGAGGGGAGAAGTTGTGACAGGTCCATCCAGATCAATGAGTCTCCCGTGGGAGGCAGGCTTGCCCTTCACGTACACCGATGGCGGACAAAGTTCCCGGACCCTCGGATCCTTTCTATGGTATCCACGGGCTTCCGTCTCCTATTCCACCTTCTCCTCCTTCCTCTGCTCCGCTCCCGCAGATTGGAACAGCAACTCTGTTGGTGGAAATCCACTCGCTTGTAGCGAGCCAGTCAATGGAGGATGTCCCAGCCTCACAGCGGGGTTTGAGCTTTTATTCACAATTTATCGCCATACACAAAAGAAAACAGGCAGGCCTGAGAGTTGTGTTAGACCTTTCCACTTTGAACCTTTCCCTTCCCTTCCAAAAGTTCAAGATGGTTACCCCAGCCTTCATAGCAGAGACATTGTGTGTGGGAGACTGGGTGTGCTTCCTGGATCTGGTAACCCCATCGGTCCTTCCTTAGGTTCAGGATCATGGGTTTTCACTTTCAATACAGGGTTCTACCTTTTAGACTCAATGCGGCCTCCACGGTCTTTACAAGACTAATGAACGCTGTGGCAGCCTTACTCGGGGCACAGGGCCATCACATTTAGCACATTTATCCATATCTAGACGACTGGCTAGTCAGGGCGAGACCGCCCGAGGCAGTACAGCACACGACCGCCCCCTCATGGATATACTATACGACCTGGAATTTTCTATCAATCTCATAAAGTCACAGTTATTGCCCACGCAAAGTTCTGACCTTCCTCGCCTTATATGGGACACAAGGGCCAAGAGGATTTTCCCCTCAGCGGACAAGATCGCAGCTATCAAGAGGGCCACTGGACATTTTCTCAGCAGAGCAGTGACATTGGCGTGGTGGTACCAACACCTGCTGGGAGTCATGGCTGCATGTCTCCTTGCAGTGCCACATACAAGACTTAAAATGAGGAGGCTGCAGCTACACTTTTCAGCCTCCTGGAACCAGGAGTAAGGATCTCAGGCAGAGGAGGTCAGCATACCACAGCATCTTCAGCAGGACCTAGTCTGGTGGGGTGGGGTGGGGTGGGGGTACAGACAACAACCTGTGGATTTGGAGGCCCTTCCGGCAACCAACACCTCAGGTTGCCATTACCACAGACTCATCTCCACAGGGATGGGGGGCTACCCTGGATAGCCACAGTGTCCATGGAGTATGGTGCCGTCAGGGGAAGCTGGTGGACATCAACTGGCTCGAGGTGATGGCCATCTGGCTTGCTCTCAAAACCTTCCTCCCCATGATCACCGGCAAGGCTTTTCTCATTCAAACAGACAGCTCCACCGGCATGCATTACATCAACAAGCAGGGTGGCACCAGGTCTACTCCCCTCTGCAGACTGGTGACTGACATTTGGGAGTGGGCTCTGGCGAACAACATTCACCTGTCGGCAGTCTACCTCCCGGGGGGAGTCCAACCTAGAGGCGGACAGGCTCTGCAGGATGGGATCAGTCAACTACGAATGGCAGTTGAATGAGGAGGTCCCTTCAGGGGATCTTCATCAGGGGTTTGTTAGGCGATGCAACGCAGCCTCCCTGCAACAACATGAACATGTAAGCGTTTTACCCCACTCCCACGGTGCACAGGGTCCTCTACAGGATCAGGGAGTCGCAGGACCTTCGGATCATCCTGATGGCTCCATGGTGACCAGCAAGACCCTGGTTCTCAGAACTTCTCAGCCTGTCGGACCAGGCCCCGGTACGCCTGCCAGTGGGTCCAGTATACCTAATCTCTCAGCAGGAGGTCACAGTGATTCACCACGCCCCGCAGAAGTTAGCCCTCACAGCATGGCTCTGAACAGGTCACCCTGAAGCATCTGCACCTGTCACAGCCTAACCTGGCTATCCTACAGGGGTCCAGGAGCGACGCTACCATGAGCAAGTACAAGAGCAAGTGGATTAGGTTGTGTCACTGGGCAGAATCAAAAGAAATTGATCCATTGATTTGCATGTCGGACGACGTTCTATCCTTCTGTGCACACCTCGCACATTCAGGGGGCAGGCAAACACATGCCGCACATATCTGGCGGCCATTGGGGCCTACAGGCACTCGGAAGAGGAAGTCTTTTCTTCCTCGAATCCCGTGCTTAAGAGGCAGTTGGCTGGCCTGACTAGACTGTATCCACCTATCAAGAAACCACCCCCTGTGTGGAACCTTAATGTGTTCCTGGGCGCCCGTGTGCACAAACCATTTAAGCCTATGGCCGTCCGCAAACATCAGGCTAGTTACTATTAAGACGGCACTGCTAGTGGGCCTTACCTCGGCACGCCAAATCAGCGAGATCCAGGCGCTGGTGGCTTCAGAGCCATATACATTTCACAAGGACAAGGTGGTGCTCAGAACACACCCCGCATTTCTACCCAAGGTCACCTCCTCTTTTCACCTAAATGAGGAGATAGTGTTACTGACATTCTTCGCGGACCCAGAGGCTCAGAAGGTATTGCACTGTCTGGATGTCAGTCGTGCGCTAAGATTCTACCTGGACAGAACCAAGAGCTTCCGTAAATCAGACACCCTCTTCATCACCTTTGGGGGATCAAAACCAGGCTGTCAAGCCTCCAAGGCTTACATAGCAAGGTGGATGGTTATGAACATCAAGGAGGTGTATGAGAGGAAGCACAAACCATTGTCAACAAACATGCATGCCCTCGCCATCAGAGCTAAGGCCACGGCAGTAGCTTTACAAAGACACGTTCTGTGGCAGGTTATCAGCAAAGCGGCTACGTGGGCTACTCCCTTGGCCTTCTGCAAGCTCTACTGCTTGGATGCCAGTGCCAGGTCAGACGCAGCATTTGGCCAGGCAGTGTTGAGGAACTTTTTTCTAAAGAGGGGCAACTCTCCACTCTGGGGCTACATTCAGTTGTAATCGCCCATACAGTATGGAGGAAAGGGGACGGGACCTATGAGTAATTATAAATTACTCACCGTAGTGACTAACATACTCCTAATCCATAGTCCCCTTTCCTCCCTATGTCCCACTACCCCCTCCTCCTAATAGATGTGGTGTCATTAGGCAATGTTAATATTGTCGAAACATCAAAGGGGACTTGGGAGTGGCGCCGGTGGGCAGAGTCAGGGGAGCGCATGCTCTCAGGCCCGTGCCCCCGCGTGGATTTCAATTTAAAGGGGAAGATGATTTTTCAGTTGAAAAAGGTTCCATCTCCTGTCCATAGCGAGGGGTGCCCATACAGTATGGAGGAAAGGGGACTATGGACTAAGAGTACGTTAGTCACTACGTTGAGTAACTTATCATTTCTCCAGCATGGGGTCTGGCATGGATTCACATGCTCATGAATACTATTATACAGCAGTAACAAATACACAACCATGGGAGGTGGCAAGGCTCAACAGAAGTACAACACTTACCCCCGGAACTGCTTGGCTGCCTCTGGACTCCTCCCTGGAATCCCTGTCGACACAGTAGAATTTCGTGAAGGTGTGCGTCGACCTCCATGTAGCAGCCCTGCAAATATCCAGCATGAGAACCCCAGAGAGAAGCGCTGTCGTAGCAGCGATGGCTCTGGTGGAGTGGGCTCTCGGCCGGCCTTGAAGGGCTCTGTCGGCCAAATGATGACAGTGCATGATGCAGCCGGAGAGCCATCTGGATAGGGAGGCCTTGGACAGGGCCTTCCCCTCGTGCACAGGACCAATGTTCACAAAGAGCAGTGAAGTCTTCTGGAAATCTTTGGAACGAGCCACATAGAACTTCAAGGCACGAGCACCGTCCACCGTATACAGTGACTGTTCAGCAGCCGAAACCGGATTCGGGAAGAAAACTGGAAGCATCAAAGGTTTGTTGAGGTGGGAATCAGGCGGGACTTTCGGCATGAAGGAAGGGTGGGTGCGGAGTACCACCCTAGTAGGCTATAGCGATAAGTAGGGGCTTTGCAGGAAAGAAACACGATCTCCCCCATCTGCCTGGTTGAAGTGATCACTACCAGGATTGCAGCCTTCCATGAAAGAAACGTGAGAGGAGCACAATGTAAAGGTTCAAACGGAGGACCCATGAGCTTCGTGAGGACAACATTGAGCTCCCATGCCGGGGCCAGAGCTTTCACTGGAGGGAAAGACTTAAAGCGACCTTTCATGAATTCTTTGACCAGTCTGTGGGACCATAACAATGGCCTTGTAGGTGAATGGGTGTATCGTAAAATGGCCACCAGGTGAACTTTGATGGAGGTGTGGGCCAAATCAGACTTGGCCAGCGAGAGCAGGTATGGCAGGAGCTGAGGGCCAGAGATGCACACTGTGAAGTGTTTCCACTTGTGACCTTAGCACAATAGAGTAGAGGGCGCACTGGACTTGGCAAGAACAGCTTTACACTCCACCGGAAAGGCCTTAGTGGCCAAAAACCTAAGGCTGCAGGAGACAGCCTGCGAGGTTCATTGACGTGGGATCGTGATGCAGAATGGTTCTGCCTTGTCTGGAGAGCATGTCTGAAGAGGCGGGAGCCTGATGTTAGGTGCCGCTGACAGGTGGAGCAGGTCTGGGTACCAGATCTAGCATGGCCACGCTGGGGCGATGAGTATCATCTTGCAGCGGCATCTCTTCAGGGTGCTGACGCGTAGCAGGAGGGGATCAGAGGAAAAGCATACAGGAATAGACCCTCCCATCTGAGTGAGAAGACATCCCCCAAAGCCCCCTGTTGAGGGAACCTGCTGGTGAACTGCTTGCATTTTAAGTTTGTTGCCGTGGCAAATAGATCGATCTCGGGACAACCCCATTGGCAGAACAGATGGGTCACTTGGCCCTGCTGCAACTCCTATTTGTGATCCGACCGAAGCGCCCTGCTGAGAGCATCCGCTATGGTGTTATTTATACCTACTATGTGAAAGGGTACAAAGAACATGTTCTGAAGGATCACCTAGTGCCACAGGGCCTGTGCCTCCAACAACAGAGCAGGGGGCCGGGTTCCGCCCTGCTTCCTGATGTAGACATTTTTTTCATGGTGTTGTCTGTGAAAATCCTCACCACCTGACCTTTCAGCAGAGACGAGAACAACTTGAGGGCTCAGAACAAGGCCCACAGCTCCAGCACATTGATGTGTAGATCCTTCTCCTCCGGCGTGGGAATGCGCTGTGTGGGCACCCTATCCGTCTAGAGAGTCTGTGGTGACCGTTGCCAGAAACTGAGGGGTCCGGAATGGAGAACCCTGCGTAAGGTGAGAGTGCACCCCACTATTGGATGGCTTGAGCTTCAACTTGTCTGACCAATTGCCTGTGGCTTGGTGCCACCTGCAGTCCAGGAACCTCTGGAGTGGCCTCATCTGCAGAAGGGGATCAGATGTATGCAGGAGGACATCATTCATAGCAGCAACTTGATGATCCGGATGGTTGCGGATTTCACGGCGGATAGACGGTGTGCCTTCCCCAGGATGGCCAGCACCTGCTCTTCTGAGGGAAAACTAGCGACGCCACTGTGTTGAGACGCACCCCCAGAAACAGAACGTCCTCCGATGGCGTTATGCAAGGTTTCGGATAATTGATAGAGAATCCAAACCCTATTATCAGGCATATGGTCTCCGGTGTGTGTTGCACCGCCAGGCTCTGAGAACGTGACCGGATGAGCCAGTCATCCAGGTACGGGTAGACGTGTATGCCCTTGAGATGTAGATGTGCAGCTACCGGGGCCAAACACTTTGTGAACACCCTTAGTGCCGACTTTGGCCGTAGGGCAGCACCTTGAACTGGTAGTGGTTCCCTAGAACCATGAAGCGGAAGAACTTTCAATGCTTTGGATCAATGGGGACATGAAAGGAGGCATCTTCCAGATCGAGAGTAGTCATGTTGTCCCGTCTTTCATTTGGCCGAGCACTTGCTGCAATGTGACCATCCTGAACGTTTAGGACCTTAGGTACTTGAAGTGCTGTAAGTCAAGGATTGAGCGCCTCCCACCCCTCACCCCCGACTTCTTCCGTACTAGACAATATCTGGAGTATGCTCCGGAGCCACAGACGGAGAGGCTCTGTTGTAGGTGGAATATGAGGGCACTTGCGTTTGAATTCCAGCATGTGACAGTTCTGCAGAATGTCCAGCAGCCATTCATCGGTGCTGGACATTTGACAGATGGCTTCCCACTGGGTTGCGGAAGTGGGGGCCCAGGGCCTGGGCTAAGGGAGGCCTGCAAGCTTGCGGCTTCCCTTGCGGGTGCCGACACTGTGAGCCTCCAACGAAGGACTGCGACTGACTTCTGTATGATTCCTGCACTGTGGAGCGGGAAGGCTGACAGTAGGAAGAAGAGGCGTATCCCTTCAAGGACCTTCCAAGTGTACTCCTGGAGGACTGAAATGAAGAGGAGCGGCACTGCTGCAGGGTTAATAGTGACCTTGCTGTCTCTGTGTCCGTCTTGATGGCTTGCAGTGTTTCATCCACTGCCTTCCCGAACAGATTATCACGGTCGAGAGGCACATCTACCACCTCAGACTGGAGGTTCAGTCTGAAATTGGTAGTCTTCAGCCAACCTTGACGCTTGAGAGCTACGCCATTTCCCCATTTGGCGGAAGCCAGAATCTGTGATGTCCATAGTCACAATGATAGCATGATGATTGGAGGCCACCTCCTGAAATAGTGCAAATCCCTCCGTCCTCTTGTCGTCAGGCAAGAAATCCAGGAGTGAGCCCAGCTTAAACCACAGCTCTCTATTAGACTGGGCCAGGATGACCAGCGCATTGGCAGCCTTGATGGTTGATGCTGCAATATATAGGATGCACTTTCACAACGCATCCAGCTTCTTCCCCTCTTGGTCTGGAGGGACCATAGACTTTGAGGATGGGTTCACTGACTGCTTGCTCGCTGCAGCCAATACCACTGAATCCGGGGATGGCTGAGAGCGGTGGTATTTGGGAGCTGAGTGCGGGACCCTATATTCTTTCTCCAGCCAGTCCTGCTTTGCCAGGGCAGAGCTCAGGGACTTCATTAGAGCCAGGCCCTCTTCCCATACCTCGTCCAGCAGCAAGAAAGATAACATTGTCTTTCTAGTTGAGGTACGTCTCTGGTAGAGGAAACCTTCCTTTCCTCTTCTCCTCTGGCACTAGATTAAACAGAGCATTAGCCCTAGCCATCATGGAATGGAATGATCCAACTTCATCAAGAGGTGAAGCCCTGGGTGTATCATCAGTACCTGCTGCCACTCGATCCGCCGCAATGAAGTCTTCGTATTAATCTGTGTCCATTGTGCCAGCGTCCATGTTAGTTGCTGTATCAGTGTGCGGCGCCTCGCCTGGCAGTGTTGGAACAGGCGATGATGCCAGTGCGGAGGCCTTGAAGGGCTGTACCTATGGTCGCTCCCTTAAGAGCCCGCTATGGGTGGTAACCGCTTCTGTATCTCTGAGACCAGAGAACTGAGCACTGTGAGGATGTCCTGGGACACATCCCTAGGAGTTCACAGAGGGTCCCTTGGAGGAATGCTTGTGTGCCTGAGCAGGCTCGTATGCCTTGGCGGATCCATGCTTACGGGGCTGTAGCCCCCTGCCTCCAGGCACTCATGCAATATCTTGTTGTTGCAGCTAGTGTAAATGGCCAAAGGAACGACTGCACTCTCTGCGTACTGTTCTCCTGGTCTAGCCTCAGGGCTATAGGTCAACAAAGCAGTTGTCGTGGTTCTTCGATTCAGCAAAACCCTTGCTGCAGGTTTTTCCAGTGACTTTTCCTTACTCGTCGGCGAGGCAGTTGTTGACCACATGGCCGCTGACGAAGCAGTCGCTGACTAGGTGGGCATTGACGAAGTAGCTGCTGACGAGGAGGCCGTTGACGTCCTTGACGCTGATGAGCCCACTGCTGTCGACGATGAAGCAACTGTCGACGAAGGTCTGGTTGACGTAGCTGTAGACTGTTTTGCAGTCGCTGACAAAGTCGTAGCAGCTGACGTCGGCATGGCTTTGACGAGGGTTCCTTTCGGGAGTGTGTCTTCTTCTCCAGTTACGAACCACTGATTTCTTCTTTTTACTGGGAATTCCCAGCCTGACGACGGGGAACATTCATGAGCATGTGAATCCATGCCAGACCCAATGCTGGAGAATGAACATTGCCAGATATCTAGAAAAGCAACACCTCTCTACAAACTTAAAGCAGCCCATTGTTACCACCTTGTCTAACCATAATGGCGTCTCTAGGGAGGTTAGTGTCACTGGCCCCTCTTCATAATGTTTCTCCCCTAGTCCCCAGCAGTGAGCAGCTGGACGCCCAGCACTGGGCAGGAGCATCAGTCAGAAACAGAGAAGCATCACATCGTTGCGTGTTCCTTTCTTATACACTTAAGTCAGCTGCAGTATGACATTTCCATGATTTCCTCAATTAACTTGTGATTTGGGTTTGCCTATACAGAACAGGCAGCCTGGATGTCCCTGCATGTCTTACAGCAGCTTATCTACAGTCAACTGGATTGTTTTAGATTTCTGTGGCATATCATATTGTACATGCTAAAATACTAGTGCTGGACCAGCCCGGTAATGCTCTGCCAGACCCGCCTTTCGGGTTAGTGCCTGCCCGAAGCAGGGGCTAGCTGCAATGACAGGTATCAACAAAAACGTTTGAAGTAAAAAAAAAAGCTTTTCTGACATAAGGAGCGCTGTTGCCTGCTTCTGCCTGTCCTCCTGTCCCAACTCACCACATTGCTTGGCTGGGACAGGGAGTTGAGCGGGTACGTTTCTCTGCCTTTTATTTTACACCCCACCTTGGCCCCACCAGCTCCACCATGGTGCCACCCCCCCCATTCTGTCCCTGTTCTTCACCCTTCGCCCACTTACCTGCACGCCACCATCCACCCCTGTTTGCCTAGAGTGTTGCCCGTCCCCTTTTTCCCCCATCCACAAAATACTGGTGCACTGCCGCCCCAGTACCACTATCTGATCTTCTTACCCAAGCCTCTTTTTTTGCCGCCAACCCCTTTAGCGCCTTTCCTTCCCCAGTCCCGCTTTACCTCCTTTGTTCCCCCAGCCCGTGAGTCTCTTTTCTCACCCAAAACCCTTTTTTGCCCCAACCCCTTTAGCCAAATATGTTGCCGCCAGTCAGTTTAGCCCATTTTCTGTGTTCTTGACCCTTTTGTTGTCCCAGCCCCTCCCTCTCCCCCTCCCCCCACCTCAGCAGGAAAGGAGTATGGGGATATCTTGGCGCAGCTTCATGGCCCCAACAGGTAACAGGATACTGTGGTGTCTATAGTGCAGGATAATCTGGAAAGTACAAGCCCAGCAATGAGACCTAGGCGAAAAGGTGTGCAATAGAAAGAAGCTGCTACTTAAAAAGAGGAGGCTAAGAAAGAAGAAGCGAGGGGAGGGGTGTTTCAGTCTCCTGGTATCACCCCCAAGAGGGCTTGGCAGAAGGATGGGCTCCTGCCACACATACAATATGGATGGGAATTTTACCATGATGATTACTCACTTGCGTAATGTGAATGTATTTTACTTATCATTTGTTGCATTTTGATTAAATAAATGTGGTATAATGTATTTTCGAAGTTATTGTGTTGTGTGCCTTCTTGGTGGGCCCTAGCACCTGCACTGCCCATGGAATTGCAACAAGAGGAAAGTGCCTTCACACAGCTTCCTGGGAACAAAAACGAGGATGTTATCAATCTATACGTTATATATAAAATGCACTAAAAAACGAGTAGGTGTGTGTTTTAGGACTTTGCTCTCACCGATTTTAAATAGGCCACTATCCTATGCCATTCTCAGAGATGGCACTTACACACATGACATCATAAGCATTTCAAGGGCCAGCAAACCTAACAATTCAAAGTAAGTGAATTCAGCACGCCATGGAATGCGACACATGAAAGGTGAGCTCCTTCTCAGGATCAAGGTGAAAGAACGAGAAGCAGAAAAGTGCCACTGGAAGATTACTCTTCATAGAGATGAAACTCCGAGACCAACTTTAAATTAAACAGAAAGCAGGCTCCCCACACAGCACCTGCAGCTTACTCGGGTGGCGATACTAGCCATCCGGAAAACAATCACTCCCAAGAGCCCATATTACAAGACAGCATAGGCACACAAGCAGCAGACATTGAGACAGTCCAGCCCAGTCTCAAGTCCCAGGACGGAACCACAATTGACTTTGGGGAGGAAACAAGATAATAGATCCTTTCAAATACTGCATAATAGTTGGAAGTACAAAAACCCTGCTTACAGGGCTCTGTTGAGCACAGGAATATTGGATAAATCGACTGACAGACGACGAATGGCAGTGGGGATCCATAATCTAAATTACATTTGATGTGCAGGATTAGTTAGAAGGAACGCCTCGTTCAGTTGTAATGTATGGGTGTTCCATGTGATTGATGTTTGGTGATATGTTTATTTTGCAGAGGCAGTTATACTCGCATGTCTGTTGAATTATGTTTTTTGGTTTTCTTTGTATTCAACCTGGTGCGTTTTAGAACTATGTGCTAAACAACATGTAGAACTTCTCAAGTGGCCACGTAAGTATAGAAAAAGTATTCAAACATGGTTAAAAAAAGATATATTTTTGAAGATGGCTTTAGCATTTAAGCATTGTGATTAGGTAATCACTGAATTACGTGCAGATTAATTATTGAATATGTTGTATCTGTTTAACAGAGGGGTCGGTTTGTTGTAAAAATATGACACGGAGTTCCTGATTTCTGCCACAAATGGACTGCAATCTACAGATTAACCAAACGGTCAAGGCTGTCTATTATCAACTCAAACTGATTAAGCCCCTGCCGCCGGTTATTGAAGAGAAGGCCCACACAATGGTGGTAGGTGTACTTACAAATTCAAAATTAGATTACTGTAATGCCCTCCTTATGTGGGTGCAAACTGTAATGCCCTCCTTATGGGGGTCCAAAAATTTCGATCACGATGATTGCAGGTTGCACAGAATTCTGCAATCAAGCTGATCTTCAATTAGTCAAGAAGGTCAACTGTTTCCCAACATCGCAGAAGCCATCATTGGCTTTCACTAAAGCAGAGGATATTGTTTAAAGTGTTGTGCACGGTCTTTAAGTGCATTCATGGATTAGCACCAGCCTTTTTGACTTCGAAAATTATAATTCATCCCCCAACTCGATCACTTTGATCTATGGGACAGAACCTTTTGGTAGTCCTCTCGTCAAGACATCTACATGGGGCGAAAGACCTTTCTCCTCCTTTGGTCCTCGATCCTGGAATAGCCTACCACTGAAACTGCAAGGGAGTCTCTTTCCATGTTTAGAAAGTGATTAAAACGTTTCTCTTTATCTCTTTATATAACCATTCTATCACCTCTTCAGATATTGAGCCACAGTTTAACAAAGTTTGACTACTAAAATTACATCTGCGCCTAGATGCAGTTCTGCTTGGACCCTGTGGGGTATGCGCGTTAGAAATTTCAAAATCAAATCAAGTACCCTCAAAAGGGTTGGCAGCCTTAGATTCCTCTTGTCATCAGTGGCAGCATGAGCCTCTGAGGTGGAAGGTTCTCAAGCAGGGGGCTGTGTCTGCTCTAGTGCTGACCACCTTGCGTGATGCTGGAAAGGGGTCCAGGTTTGGTTCCGGAGGCAGCAGTCGCACAAAGACCGATCCTGTACTAATGTCGTGTTTGGTAACATGCCGCTAGGTGCTCTCCGACAGTAGGTGTTGGGGCAGTCTGCTGTAAAATGGACAGCATGCACCGCCTGAAAGGCTCCAGGTCAGCTGGGAAAGGAGTCTTTGAAGGAAAGGTCATCTTGAGCTGAATTTTCTCTAGCACAAAATGTGTTCCGATTCTATGTTGAAATAGGGGGTTCAGTAGAACCACTTCAAGAGACAGGTGAGGAGTGATGTCTAGAGAAAGGACTTGCCCTAGGACCTAGATCTCTAAGGAACACATTACTTACCTGTACCAGGCTGATAATCCTCTGTAAAAAGAAAAGGCAGTTTCACTTTGGCCTGAAAACTGCATTTCGCCTCTCAACCAATCACTGTCTTTGGGTCATACTGCCCCATCCAATGACAGTTTGCTTCCCTAAGCTCCACTTCTGGTGGCCATCTTCAGATTTGGTACAACATGTAAAGAGGGAGTATGAACCAGACAGAGCAACAGAGGGGAAGGAGGGAGGGTTCGCATTTGAAACCATGCCAGACCCATGCTAGAGAACAGGAGTTACAGGTAAGTAAGTTGTTCCTTCTCCAGCATTGGGTCTGACATGGATTCACATGCTCATGAATATGATTACATAGCAGTACCCATACACAACCACGGGAGGTGGCAAGGCTCAACAGAAGCAATACACCTAACCCTGGAACAGACTCACCTCAGACAAACAGGTTGTGCAACGCTGCTTGGCCGGCCTGTGACTCGTCCCTGGAATTCCTGTCAACGTAGTAGAATCTCGTGAAGGTGTGGGTGGACCTCCATGTAGCAGCCCTGCAGATGTCGAGCAGAGGAACACCAGTGAGAAACACGTTGTCGCTACAATTGCTCTGGTGCAGTGGGCTCTCGGCCAGCCTGGAAGAGGTTGGTTGGCCAGACGATGACAGTGCACGATGCAGCCAGAGAGCCACCTGGATATGGAAGTCTTAGACAGGACCTTCCCTTGAGTCACAGATCCAAAATTCACAAAGAGTTGAGATGTCTTCCGAAAATATTTTGTGCGTGCCACATAAAATTTCAAGGCGCGAGCAGCGAATGCAGCGCCCTTTCCACCGGTGTGGAAGGAGTCGGGAAGAAGACCAATAGAACTAAAGGCTTGTTGAGGTGGAATTCTGAAGGAACCTTCAGCATGAAGGTGGGGTGGGTCCGCAGCACCACCCTTGTAGCGTGGAAGGACAAGTACGGCTGCCTGCAAGAGAGGCTCTGGATCTACCCGACCTGCCTTGCCGAGGTGATCGCCACACAAGAGAAACTTCAGTGGTGCCTGATACATTGGTTCAAGTGTGGGCCCCATGAGCTTAATCAGAACGACGTTAAGCTCCCAAGCAGAAGCAGGAGCCTTCACTGGTGGAAAAGTACTGAAGAGGCCATTGAGGAACTCCTTGACAAGTCTATGCGACCACAGGGATGGCTTACCAGGTGTCCTGGTGTAACGGGATATGGCAGCCAGGTGCACCTTGATAGAGGCGTGAGCCAGGCCAGCCTTGGCCAGGGAAAGCAGGTACGGACGGAGCTGTGACACGCAGCAGAGTAATCTCCTGAGCCCTGCACCACACTGTGAAGCATTTTCATTTATAACCAGAGCAGGCCAACGTAGAGGAAGCTCTGGCTTCGACTAAGATTTTCTTACATTCCAGTGGCATGGAATAATACCCAAACTCTAGGGTTACAGGAGCCAGGCTGTTGAGGCTCAGCTATGCTGGGTTGTGGTGCAGTATCACCCCGTCTTCTCTAGCAAGAAGATCGGGAAGTGGACGCAGCTGGATGGATGAGCCACTGACAGACAGAGCAGATCTGGGTACCAGATCTGTCGAGGCCACGCCAGAGCGATGAGTATCATCCTGCAATGACACAGGGTATGTTAATGACTCGTAGCAGGAGCAGGATCGGAGGGAAAGCATACAGGAAAAGCCACTCCCACAGAAACAAGAAGGCATCCCCAGGCTCCTCGGCTGAGGAAACCTGCTGGCAAAACTCTGGCACTTGAGGTTGACCCCAACACTTGATCCTGACTATGTTCCCATTTGCGGCAGGACCACAGCTCTCTGCTGAGCGAGTCTGCAATGGTGTTCTTGGTGCCTGCTGCCCAGCGCCACAGGGTCTGGTGTTCCAGGGAGAGTGCTGGGGAGCTTGTCCCGCTCTGCTTCTGGATGTAGAACATGGTGGTGGTGTTGTCTGTGAAGGTTCTCACCACCCACCCTCTCATCAACGGCAGGAATGATCTGAGGGCCCAGAAGACTGCTCATAGTTCCAGGACGCTGATCTTAAGGTCCTTTTCCTCTGGAAACCAGAGGCCTCTGGCATGCAACTGTCCAGTGTGGGCCTCCCACGCACAAGGGAGGCATCTGTGTGACAGTCTCCTGGTATGGTGGGATCTGAAAAGGAGTGCGCCTTGCGTGAAATGTGGGCGCACGCCGGAACTCCTGGGTGAGAGCGATCTGGTCTGTCTAAGAGCCTGATACCAACAGCCACCGTGCGTCCAGAAACTCTTAAAGAGGCCCCATCTGCAGCCTGCAGAAAGGGACAAGCTGGATGCAGGACATCATGCCCAACAGCGACTTGATGGCTTGCACTGTTGTGGAGTGCACCTAAGACAGGAGCTGTACATTCCCCAGGGTAACCACCGCCCTCTTCTCCTAGGGGGCAGCCAGGCATGCAACTGTGTTGAGACGGACACCCAGGAACAGAGCGTTTGCGATGGCTCCATGCAGCACTTTGAATAATTGATGGAGAATCTGAGCTTCGTCAGCAGACGAATGGTCTCCGCCATGTGCTGGTCTGCCAATGCATGAGAGTGGGAGTGGATGAGCCAGTCTAGGTAAGGGTAGACCTGGATGCCCTTAAGGCATAGATATGCCGCCACAGGAGCCAAGCTTCACTTTGTGAACACCACAGGACCATATTTCAGGTCGAAGGGCAGGGCCACGAACATATAGTGCTGTCCCTGGACCACAAATCGCAGGAACTTTTGATGCTTTCAGTGGATGGGGACGTGAAAGTAAGTGTCCTCCAGATTCAACGACACCAAGAAGTCCCCTTCCTCCAGTTGGCTGAGCACAAACTGCAATGTGACTATCCTGAACTTCTGGGACTTCAAGTAATTGTTTAGGTGTCTTGGATCTAGGATCGGCCACCACCCTCCTGACTTTTTTCATCCCAGAAAGATCTGGAGTATACTCCGGAGGCACTGGGGGATGAAGAACATCCAACACCCATTTGTCTGTAGTGATGGTTCTCCACTTGTGGATGTTACGACTGATTTTCTATACTCTGGCCTGGTGGACAGATGTATAGAAGGCCAACCTAGCATTGTGAGGGGACAACTCTGATAGGTATAGCCAAACCAGTTGAAGGAAGCAGGGCGAGTGATCTAGGCTAAGTCTCAAGAGGTGGCGAGCTTGTAAGGAGTCCACAACGAGCACACACAGTGAAATAATCAAGGAACACACTTAAACAGGTATAGAAAATACTTCTTTACCTATGACCAAATAACAGTGAAAAATGACAACAGGTAATATCACTCAATACTAAATATTAGACACATATATACAATTACTGGAGTAGGGCAAAATACATATCAAACCCCTGAAAAGGTACAGATTAGTGTTAGTACGACTAGTCCACAGAGATTCAATCCTAACTTCCGAAGTCCATCCCTAAAACATATGGGGCCTTGTGTCCAAAGGTTCAGCAAAGTTCCATACAGTTTTGTGAAGCTGGAAAAAAAGAAGGTAGGGTTTCTGGGGTCCAGTGAACAGTTCAAAGTGTCAGGGAACGAGTTAAACTAGCTAACAAACGTGTTCCCAACTTTCGGAGTGCTCGTGTGAAAAAGCAATGGCAAAGCCAAAGTAATCTAAATGTTTCTAAAAATTACCAAATTTCTAAAGGGGAGTAAAGGGATTCGGGTAAGTATTGCTACAACACACCCCCGTACTCTGATTCTTCACAGGACTTGGCAGTTCGGTTGAAGAGGGTCCAATGTCGCCTTTCCCGTCAGCCTCAGCCTGTGATTCCCAAGGGTTGCAGGTTCGAGCAGCTCTCTGGTTGGTGTCCAATGCTGGTGCAAGGTTTTCCGGTTGAATAATGCAGCGGAACTCGATGCAGAGCCCCTCTCAGGACAGGAATGGACACAGGTAAACAATTTCGGATGATGGCCACCGATGCACGGCGATGAAAAGGGATTCACTTGCCGCGGTCAGAAGTTCCCCTCTTATCTCGGGTCCCCTTGATGCTAGGTCCATGTGAAATTCTGCAGAGATAAGTCTTGTTGCACAAGCTGAGGATCCCTCAAGTTCCAGGCCTGAACTCGGAACAGTGACATCTGCTGCGCGGTAGCCCAACCTTAGAGCTGGTCAGCCATAGGGCGGTCCTGGGGCACTTCCAAACGCTCTTCTTCATAGGACACCGAACTGACGTCGAGAAGGGTGTTCCATCCACTCCAAGGGTCGCAGCTCCTTCACAGGACTGTTGGAGATCTTGCACAAAACAGGGCAGCAGCAGAAGTTGGTCACCAATCCTTCTTCAGACAGGTCCACGGTCTACTCGCAAGTCTTGTAGCTGGACATGAGTTTCGGCTCCTTCAGTTTCTTCCAGGATCTCTCCAGAGTGGGTGCAGGGGTCCTCTTCTTATCCTAAAAGTTAGGTAAAAGCAACAGCTTCCAATTGCCAATGACAGATTTACCTCACACACACACCCCAGCAGTGGTCCAGTCAGGACAGCTGGCGGCGAAACTCATACATACCACTCACACATTGGCACCAGTTTGTGGATTGGGTCCAGACAGTCCCAGCCCACTCGCTGGTAGCAAACATACATAGCCCTCCAGTAGCCCGCCAAAAGTCTCTGCTCTACCGGGCTCTGTAAGTCCATATAAGGATTTTCCTGGCCTCACAGGCCAGGAAGAAGGCCAAAAGACAAGATGGTCAAAGGATTAGGGAACAAACGTGTGGCATGGCCATTTTTGACCACTAGCCATAGTTAGTAGACAAGCGTGGTAAACCTATAATGAAATGCACCTAAAAAATGGTAACAAGTCACTGCTTCCACCAGCATGTCCATTTAGCACACCTTGAGTAACCAACAATCCTCTGAGTGTTAGTCGAGGGCACAATAAAAAGTGTACCATATTATACTGCATTGTAAAATGCATTGTACAATGATAAAAACGATCACAAGTGGTAAAAAGTTACTACACTACGTCAGTTTCCCCATAGCAGTTGAGCAAAAGCCAGTGTAGTGAAGCTTAAGGCTTCATTGCACAATAAAAAGAACAGGTCAGATACAAAAATAAAAGCAAAAGGTTTGGGGGTCCTTAGAAATAGAAGGAAAGGTGCAGTAAAGAGGAACCTTTCCTAACAGTGGACAAAATTGGCTAGTCAGCCTCCCACTGGGGTGTGCAAGCAGGGGCCCAGATCCGTGGCTGGTTCAGGCCTGCTTGGGCATCTGCCTTCTGACCTGCGGGCGACGACAATGCTGGCCCTATGCTGCTGTAGGCCTGTGAGCGGCCTCTGTATGCTTCCTGGGCCGTGGAACGAAAGGGTTGGCGATAGAGGCCATTATACCCCTTGGAGGACCTGCCTGACTTATCTTTTGAGGATCGAAAGGACAACTACCTCCTCTGCTACAATGTTCTCAGCGGGCGTGCCGTCTCCATCTTAATCATCTGGAGAGACTTGTCTTGTCTTGCCAAATAGATTGTCCCCATCAAAGAGCAGGTCCACCACCACGGACTGGACATTCGCCCTGAAGTTAGTGGCCTTCAACCAGCCTTGTCGTCGGAGGGACACCCTGTTGCCCATCTGGCGGAACACGATATCCGCGATGTCCAGAGCCACTGTGATGGCGTGATCAGACACGACCTCACGTTCCTGAAACAGGGCCAGGACCTCAACCTGCTTGTCCTCTGGTGGTAAGTTCAAAATGGGGCTGAGCTTATACCACAGCTCCCTGTTGTAGTGGGATAAGATGGCCAGGGCATTAGTGGCCCTGACAGTGAAGGCTGCGGTGTAAATGATGTGCTTTCCCATTGCAATCAAGCTTCTTCTCTTGCTGGTTTGGAGGCAGACACCACAGTCTGGTTAAGGCTGTAATCGCAAGAACTTGGGGGCCCGAGTCCGGGACCATGTTCTTCTCCAGCCTATCTCTCTTTAGAGACGTGGTACTCTGTCTCCATCAAGGCCATACCTTCCTCCCAGACATCACCCAGCAAAGGAATCAACATGACTGTTTTCCGCCTGTATTCCAGGTGTTGGAAGAGGAACCCCTCCTTCCTCGTCTCCCCTGGTACCAAATTGAAGAAGGTACCTCTAGATCATGGCGTGAAAGGAACCAACCTCATCCGGTGACAAAGACCTGGTGGGTTTGTCAGCACTGTGAGAAACCACAAGGTGTCTCACCCACTAGTCCCTGAGGATCTGTCATCCAGGTGGCCAGGACACGGCTTTCGCTTTTGGATCCAGTTCCTGGGAGTGGACCAGTGCAGGAGGTTCACCAGGGTAAGGGGTCTTCGGGGAGTGGGACACCGGATGGTGAGATGTGGTATCCCCTTCCCTGTAACACCTTTATCCCATCATACCAGATAGCATATTTAGGAACTCTACCCCCAGCCCTTTTACAACACAAACACTTTCTCACGGACAGCCCGCTATGAGAGAAAACCGACTAACACCCGAGCAGTATACCTGACGTGTCCCAATACAATGGTCAGGCAATTACTTCGATCACACTTCCCCACACAGATAAAAGGTGGAGCAAAAAAGCAGACTCTGGGCAAGGCAAAGCACACAAGGAAGCAGCAGTTCCGAGATGGCAGTTTAATACGAAGAGAAAGACGGTGAGACCATAAAGGTTTGCAAGGAGGGAATTGCCCTTGCCCTTTTCGGAGGAAGGAAACTGCTACTTTCACGAACCCTTGAGGATAAGAAATATAACTCTGGCAGTTAAAGCTGAGGAAAGGTGCATTGTGTGTCGAAGGTACCCGGGGCTTTCCTGCATTGGCAGCCGAGGCGGGGAGAAGCGATTGCTGCTGTGGTACTGTCCTTGGCTCCTAGAACAAAGCCGATCCAGTAAAGTCAGCACAGCTGGTGAGTCGGTGAGGCTAATAGCAGACTGGTCTGTGTTAGAACCAAGGTTGCAGGCAGCAACATTGTATGAATAAATCTACAAAGAACAACGTACAAGGCATATGTGGTGAGCGATGCAAATATAATAGAATATCCAAGGAATGACTTAACTTTTGTAAACCAGCACCAATACCGAGTGTTCCAGTGCCACATGGGTGCTCACTCGAATGTCTCTGTAAGGTATCCAAATGAGGGTGTAGAATTGTGAACTGCGAAATCAAAGTGGTCCTGCAACGGGTTGTTAGGGAGAATTCTCTGTTTAGGCTGAATTTCCTAACCTAGTGAGTCCCCCAGCAGCTTTGCTGGATTTTTGGGGTTTCTTTTTTTCTCCTGCCAAGAGTGAGACTCTTTTACCCTCACCGTTGGACATGATTTGAGTGTGTTCCTTTGACTCTAGATGTGTTTAATGGGCTAGGGGGTCTTTTACTCCATAGGGCTTCATGTGTTCTTGTGATATGGGTTACACAGCACCCTCAGTGCAGTAACCCAGGGGTGTCATAGTGACCCCCAAACAGACTCCATACCCTGGGACTGACTACTGTCTCCCAGGGCATGTAAAGTCACCATTGACTTTACTAGTCTCAAATTCTGAACAGAACCAGTACAAACCATCATATTGTGGGCGTACTGGCCGGGCAATTCGATTGCCCCGGATCTGTTAGTCGAGGGGGCACGTCTCCGTCCCCCCTGATCGAGATTTGGCTGGTGGCAGTGGATGCTACTTTTTATATTCAACCGCGAATATTTCTCTATGGGATTTCCCATTGTTCGAGGCTACTATCTTTATTTATTTAATTACGATAGCCTCGAACATACCGCCGGTTTATTTAATTATTAATTCCCAGGTTGGTATTTTTTTGCCAAAACTCGGTTCTAAAATGGCATTTGTGTTCTCTTCTGTGACTTCAACCCAAGTCGAGCCCTTTGTTCCACTTTTTGGCGGGCTTCTCCACAGAAGCCCTCCAAAGTGGTGCCACTCTGTCTGGGGTACTTAGGAGGGGTGGAGGGGGATTTAGGCACCCTGGACTGAGTTGCCTAGGCAACTCAAGTCGCACTCCGACCTGATTGGCCCAAGTGGTGAGCCGGCCGGCTCACCACTTAGCAGGTTTGAGTGACAGTTAGGCTGACTGAATGGGGGTTTTCTGCATAAAAGCAGGGCTTTGGGGACTGGAACTTCAGAGGTCGCCCAGGACCTAAGAAACCGAAGAGGGAGAAGCTGAGCCGACCTGCCACGACGACACCACCGGTGGAGCCCTGCTGGACCGTCTCACCATTTTTCCCCAACGACAGAGGAGATCTCCCGCCGGAGAGTCTTCTTCCTTTGACTGGTGGGGATAACCAGTTTCACCGTCTTTTCACCTTCCCGACGCATCTCGTGGCCGCCTTGCCTGTGCCAAGCACCTCGGCAACCGAATACCATGTTTTACCACGACCGCAAAATAAAGGGTAATACCTTTAACCGGAAAACTCTGCGGCTGGTTTCTTCCCTGGCAGTGCAACGACCTTCATCTTTCCTCCAAGTTGAGATCTTCTCTTCCCCTGGACGACGACGAGACTTGCACCCGCTGCCAGGATTAACTGCCACCGCTGGAGGATCCTTCCCACTTAAGGTACCGTGTCCCGCCTGGCTTCCCTTGCCACCGACTGTACGGGGTAGATTTAGCCCCCGGCTTTCGAACCTGGGTTAGCCTGGGACACCCTGGCTAAACTGTTCTGAGCCTCTCTAAACTCATTTTGCACTCTCTGCAAGACTTTCTAAGCCTAGTGTAACTGTGTGATCTTGGGCGCATTTGTGCTCTGCTCTCTCTAAGAGTGGGCCCAGCCTATGGACTTTGGCTCACAAGTGACTTTTGCTCTTCTGCCTTGCTAATAGTGTTCCTAAATCTTAGAGTGGTGCATCTCTCCATATTCTGTCTTTTTCCCTCCCTTCATCATGAACTTATTGGAGTGCCATCTATAGTTAAGCGCTCACCTCTGTATGGAAATAAGTGGTGTTAACTAAGACTTATCTGATAAGGAATAAGGGTTGTATATATTATAATAGTAACTGTGTTTAGAGTGTTTTACAATAAGAGTGCTGGAGTGTTTCAAACAGTGTGTTTTTAAATAAATAATGATATACTTTGATACCAAAGCGCTGGTCAGTGTTTGCTTGTGTTATTGTATCTGAGTGCCTATTTTGTATACTTTGCATACTGCCTAACTCTTCTTGAGGGAAGTCTGACTGCTCAGCCACACCTACCAGGTAAATCTGGGTGGTGCAGACTGCTACCAAGTGGGTTTACTGCTAACACCTGTAGTCCTAAATCTTTTGCAGTGTTCCCAAAGGGAACTGCACAGGTTTCTGCGTAACACGGGTCAAGCCAAACCCTGTGCACATTCGAAAGTCTTCGATAGCTAATGCAAACTGTAATTGGTCCGAGCTCGGCTGAGGGAGACTAATTGTGGAAGAGGGATCTGAGCCCGGCTGAGGGGGTTCCAGGGTAAACAATTAATCACCCTATTTGAATATCAGGAAAGGAAATTTTCATTTGTTTGATACACCAGACCCTCCGAATCAAGACACTTTGATAATGTAAGAGACTTGGGCACAGACAGTCCTGATGTTGGTAATGGAACTGCGTCCTCATGCTGAATAAGTCCAAGAGTGTGCTATGCTCGAGTGAACCGTCTTGTTCCGTGCCGAAAACGTGGGGAAGGGTGGCCAACGGCCTGAACATCTTAACTTATTTTGTGAACACTTCTATCTTTTTCATGAACATTTCCCCACACTATTTGTAACTTAGCGGTAAGGATGGCAATACGTTTTTTAGTATAGCCCCTTTTATTTTGACGAGACTCCACTAGGACTGCATTATTATTATTTGATGGTCGTAGCTTGCTCCCATTTTAGATTTAGTTAGGCGATTATCACACCCTTGATAAAGTTCAATAAACACCCTTGAACTGTGGTCACTTGTGCCTGTCTTACTTTGATACCGTGCCTTCCTTACAAGGGGTAGTGGGGCACAGGGGCTGGTTGTGGGGAAGCAGTGTGGGGTGTTGGTTATGTAATGTTTGTCAGACGTCCGATTCTCAACGTGGTGTCTTACTACCGTTTTCCTCATTCGAAGGCTGGTCTCTGCTCAACGGGCGGCAAGCTAATGGGAGAGGGGAGGTTGTCCCTGATAAAAACCTGCAAGGGTGGAGTATACCACAATTAACACAACCACTGGCAAGGGGGTGCTTAGCTCTACCAGATCTGGAACAGTACTATTGGGCAACGCAAGTGCACTTTCCTGGGCACTGGCACACCACTCATTTTGTGAGGCCGCATGTACAGGTGGAGAGAGCGCTTGCCGCCCCAGACCTGCTGCATGAAATGATTCTTGTGGCGTCCCGATTAAAGGATAATACCGTAAACATTGTCAAGATTGTCTGTGCGGTTTAGAAAAAGATTGCAGGGAAAATTGATGTTTGTAATCTGTATTTGCCCCTCCTCCCGGTACAACATGTGGCCGGGTTGGCTATAACAGGTGAGCAAGTCTATCTTCAGTGGGAGGACAAGCTTGGTATTGTCACCTTTGTGGATCTTTTTTGTCAATGGTGAGTTTCTCTCCATTCAGCAGGCGAGGGGGCGATTCAGCTCTGGATGTTTTTCTCTATTTTCGAGTATGGCATGCAATGAAATCACTATTTCCCTCTTTCCCCTCCACGTGGACACTATTGTAGGGGGTGATCCAATCTCAGGGAGAGAGCTGCTTTGTCTCACAGATATATAGTAGCATTATGTCAGACATAGCGTGGGAGGGGAAGGCGCCGAGAAGACGGTGGGAGAGGGACCTGGGCAGGACCATAGAGGGTATATGTGTTGAGACAAACACAGAAGGTGTAATTAAATTCCAAATTCAAGTTAATACACTTCAACTTCCTACATCAGGTCTATCACACCTCGGCCAGGCTTCACAGGCATTTCCCTTCCACACCAGCTGCCTGTGCCAGATGTGGCTTTGCCCCGACAGGCTTTCTCCATCTGGCCTGGGAATGTCTGCAGGTCTCTGGCTTCTGGACAGGGGTACTCACGAAAGTCTCCTTGATCATTGGTGAACAATTGGAGCCGGACCCTGTGATAACGCTTTTGGGATATAGAATGGCCCTGCAGTCGGGGATGAGGTGATTAGTGGGGCTGCTGCTTGTGGCAGCTCGCAGGAGGGTAGCCATGGCCTGGGGAAGGGGCCACCCCCCCAGTGTACAAGGGTGGCTACAGGATGTTGCATTTTGCCATGATGTGGAGACTGCTTTCATTCGAACTTTACCACTACATCACCGGCCACCGGAGGTTTGGGATCCATATGTACAATATTTGATTACAACAGCCGACTAATACAATTGGGTGGAACGGTGGCCAAGCCAATGTCTTATGTACTGCTGATGTGCACAATATTATGTTGGGTGGGCGGCGGGTGGAATCAGATCCTTGTAGGTTTATGTTTTGTTGGGAAACAAAAGAAATTGGGTAGAAAAATGGAGCGCAAGCAGGAGAGTAAAGGGATGGAAGTGCAAGACCATGGGCACACTTGAAGATGATAGATAGTAATCAAAACTGGAGAGGCAGAGCAAAGGGGAGCCAGTGAAGGTGTTCCTAAACCCACTGGTGGCTGTTTAAATATTTCTGTATTCCAGACTGCCTGGAAAAAGATAGGAAATGTGTGGGAGGAAGGGTTCCATTAGAAAGTGTCATATCCTACCATAAAAAAACTCGACCCCACTCATTTCAAGGTTTGCTCCTGGAGCAGCTACACTCACTTGCCACAGGGACTTCAATCATTCAAAGATTCATAGAAAGTTAGGACGACTGTTCATTTTCCTAGCCATTGCAGTCCCCGAATACAGAAACAACAAGGTATGGTAGCATTAATGCAAAACCTTGCCAGTTACAACCATAAGCATGGCACGGAGCACTGTCTTGCCATACAACATACCTTTACTTACAATGAGGCAATAGTTATTATAATAGTGCAACACTGGCATCTATATAAATTTGAGCAACACACCAATTACTTCGCAGCAGCCTCCAAGGATGTACATGCCCACATTTGAAACATTTAGTCCGTTCTAATTTATTCCCAAACAATTACTTTTTTAAAAGACCAAACATAATGGCTTGCTTGAATAGGAACAGATAAGGTTACTATTATAAAAATGAATAAACTGGCACTGTGTGTCTCGAACTCTAGCCATCTCCCTGTGCAATTAAAAATATGCCCCAAGGAATAGAAAAATGCCTGCTGCAATAATAGAACTGATGTTGCTCTTGCAAATGCGCCTTCTCCCAGGACAGTTTGGCAAGTGTGTATGTCATTTCATCAGGTTGCTCCCAGTACAACAGTTCCATATGATGACATGTCGCCACAAACAGCTGTTTGCACTATAGTAATGCTTTGGAGGAAGGTTATTATCCTATAAGCTTTATGCCAAAGCGGTAGCAACAATTTTGGATTCCATGGTGTCAAGACAGCGATATTCTGCCTGAAGGTGCGTTTGTATAAAACACTTGCAAACGAGCACACACTTTTCACGGGTTCCCTGTGTATTGCATGCTTTGCGCAACGATGCAACAGGTAGTATTTCAAGAGAGCTTACACATAAGGGAATGTTTATGATGACGATCTTCAGTGTCTACCATCCGATTCAATTTGTTTGTGGCACTTCTCAATGGGTGATTTGGCAGCCCAACTATATCAATATTTTTACTTTGAAAAGGAAAACAAAAAAGACAAGATAAACATACTCCCAAACTGGCACAGTCTACGAGGATCTCGGAGTTCATTTTGAAAATTCCACAGGTCTGAGGAACAGGAGACACGTGTAATACTAATTCGTGGTGCTCGGCGAAATGATCAGTCTGCTTAGTAGTAGTGGGTGACATGCAGAAGCAGTGAGTACAGCATTTTAGTGCTTGGATGACGATGATGAGGCACCCGGACCTCGAAACATTTGCAAGGCTCCCAGGTGGGCAAAGAGGTGGTGTGTGGGTTAACGTGAGAAGGGAAATGTCTTATTGTGTTTTTTCTCCTTCTCGCTCTCCCTCACTCTGTCCCTCCCTCACCCTGCAAGGGAAGACTTACCCCAACAAAGGGAAACAATGAATGGCAACTGCTCCACAGGAGTACACGGATGAGTAGTGGATCAACGGCCTACTCAGACCCAAACTACTTCTAAATTAGCAGTGATCCCAACCATAAAGGTGAAACGGGCACATCCCAAAATCAATACCTCCTTGGCTCATCCCTTCAGTATGGGTGTGAGCTAACAACAGCAGCAACCCAAACAACTTATGTGCAATGGTCCAAAATGAATGCGTGTCTAATCAAAGTCCTAAAAAAATACACTTTTAATGAAAGAAAAAGCAAACAAGCCAGATAGAAAATACAAGCAAAATCCATCCCTGTAAAGAAAATTGATAATATAGACTTGTTTAGAAAGGCACTCTGGGGAATATGAGCTGGGGTGTTGAACCACTTCATTGGCACAATGGCAATGCAAAGGAGGGTTGGGGGATTAAAAGTTACTAAGGTCCCAAAAGTGGACATGGGGTACAGGGACTCGAGTCACAGAGCGGCAGGGATGGGGCCCATTGATGCAGTGCTGCTCTGCAATGGCATCTGCCCGCAGGTTGAAGATGCTGGGGATGGAGAAGCAGAGATGTTTTGGGCATCGAGGTCAAGGATGACTCTGGCTCTGGTGCAGCCGCTTGGACGCCATTGTTAGGAAAGATTTATGTGTAATTTAGCCTCTAGTTGTGAACCTCCCAACTTTTTGCTGTTGTCTGACAATCCTAGCCTGACTTTGCCAGTGAAGCCCAGCCTTATGCTGTACTCCGCTGGGCTTTCCCTTTGTCATGGGGAAACTGACATGCCCTTAAAGACAATCACTCTTTCACTTTGTTGGTAGTTCTTAGCAACATTTTATCAGTGCACAAAGTACCTTACAGTACGGTGCGCTGGGGTCTCCCTTTCATTTTTAAGGCCATAGACACCCTCAAAGGATTTTTCGGTGAATGTACAAATGTGCCTTGGACAGAGCTGGTGGCAGCTGTTATTTTTCCTAGATTTGTAACGCTTTTGTATGGTCCATACCGTGTTTACCGCGTTTGGCCCATGACAGTGGCCAGTGCCTAAAATGGCCATGCCACAAGGTCCTTTGTTCTGCCCTTTGGCCATCGTGTCCCTTTGCCTTCCCAAGGTCGAGCAGACCCGGGAAATTCCTTATTTGGTCATGCAGACCCCAGCACAAACCAAAGCTTTTGCAGGCTTCTGCATGCCTTGTGTGTGTGACTACAGGATGTGGGCTGGACTGTCTAGTTCCAGTACACATCCTGGGTGCCCGGATGTCTGGTGTGCTGGGAATGACTGGGACCACCGTGGTCCATGATTGGTCCACGTCTAGGATGGCTGAATGTGAGCATATCACTCATTGGGTGCTCTTCATTTTGGCACAAAGGAGATTCTGGATAAGAGAAGGCCCCATAGACCCATACCAGACAATCTCTTGAGTTCACACCGAATTTAGGATACAAGCCAGATATGCTGAAACCAAGAGCAGAGCCGAGGAACCGTTGGTGACCCGATGGAAGGTTTGGCACCCTGAGCCTGCTGTCGTCCCGTTGGACACCGCTATTTCTGATCGAACTTAGAAGGTCTGCAAAGGCGCGGCGACCCATTCGAATAGTGGGACTAACTATTCTCAGCACCTCCAACTTAATCTGTAAGCGAGCCTTCTTGGAAGTGATCCTGGACCACCCAGTAAACTGAACAGCTGGCACGGAACCTTTGCCCTGGAACCGCTGCCATCTCGAGTTGACACTTGAGCCTTTGGAGACTGTAAGCTCTGGGTATAAGGCACTCTCCCGCTGTGTTTCATATACCTACCATTCTTAGGTCTGGAATTAGGAGAGTACTCCTGAACCCGAGCATACGCGTTCACCGTGTCACACAGCCGTGGTGACGAAGTTCGTGGGTGCCTTGCTGCTGTGCCACCCTTTGCCCTCAGACTCGCTACAGTGGAATTGGCCTGATCACTTCATCAGGAGCCGAGAAATCGCCACTGTCCCACCACAGAATCATCCCTGGAACGCAGCCCCAGAAAGTTGAAAAGCCGCAGGATTCAAACCTGCAACCGAAGTGGACTCCACTGCCGAAGTTTGGTCCAGAGTGCGCTGAGGGTCGGTGAGTACTTGCAACCTTACCGGTGGCCCCTGGCACATCCATTCAATCATTTTCACACACTCGAGGGTCACTCTTCTTTATTGAGGTAGTCTGTGCTATCGAGCCATTCCCAACTCTTGGATCCTGTTCTGCCCTCTTGGGGAGACCGTCCTTGAATAGTGGGAACTTACTCTTCACTGGTTCACCCACCTGCCTCAGTCGCAACAGCCTCTGCAAGAGACCCCGTTTTGACATAACCGCACGATCGTGTGCACCAGCACTGAAAGTACTTTTGAGCTCAAGGCTCCAGTCATCGTAGGGACTGGACTGCCTCTTAGTTAGGGTTTGAATTGTAAAGGACTACCTAAATGATATTTGCACTGTATGCTCCCTTTCTTTGCAGGTTGTGGAACCATACTGTGTGCTATCCCTTTAGGCCATTGGTGACTGTATATCTGTTTAATAGTAGTATTGTGTTGGTTTAGTGATTACTGCTGATATTTACTTTGTGTTTGATTTAAAAGGCCTTTAATACATGTATATGTATTTTTGATATATACACCTGACAGAGTAATTTGTAGTGTCATTTACCTGTGTGCTCATTGTTGGCTTTTGGTCACCCTCACCCCTCCTGAGACCTAGTCTTAACCGCTGCCAATGCTACCCTGATTGGTCTGGCTTATCCAGGGGGTTACTGTGTTCCAAGAAACTAGATGAGCCTTCTGAACCTCTGCCCACCAAGTCAGAGTTCAGAAATCCATCTCAACAGCCATCGAAAGTGCCCAAACAGGCGCCGTGAGTTCAGAAATACAGGGAGAGCCAGGGGCCACCTCTTTGGTTGAGCAGTTCTTGTGAGTCCCAAACCAGGGCCTCCAGAACAAGTTAAGTACTTCTGTTCTGCCCTCCTACTGCAGGGAGCTTGCCTGGCACCTACAGGGGATCCTTCAACTTCAGTGAACATGAGCCTGGTTCCTCTGTCTCCTAATCAGACCATGGTTAAGGGACAAAGCTCTCTTCTGTCTTGGATGCCTTCTGTCTACACCTCTGTCGCAGTGGTCTATGAAATGGATTGCACTCCCAACAGATGTCCTAACGTATATCCCCCTTCTATTTATGGTCCTAAAATGAATCAAAGAAGAAGGGAGTGCCCCTCTCCTTTTAAAGGCAAAATGCCACTGAGGATTGTTCCAAAGCAAGCCTGCTGTAAGTGGCCAAATCTGCTTTGTTGTAACAAGGGTACTTTGCCCTAGGACATAACACCCAGAGTACCTTGCCCACAGGAAATGGAGGGTACAGGAAAAAGGAAGAGAGTGCCAACAGAAACCAAGATAGTCGGATAATTATCTAAGCCCATCTTCCTTCTCTGGCTAATCTAACTCTGCTCCCTTTCCAGCCCTGCTGGCTTCAAAGGGAATCCAGTGATCAGCACTGTGTTGTGAGGCTCGCTGTATGTCTCGTCAGTGCTAGCTCTGAAGTACTGTTCCCAGGAGACCTCCCGGGGGAAGTTTCTATGCCTTGGGATAAGGGGTTTTTCTTCATAGCATCTTGTGGCAGGTGCCGATAGCTAGACACCATGTCCTAACCCCCTGCCACCACCAACATACCCCCACCCCGGAAGACACCTGCCTTTTTCCCTTGGCTGCACTGTGTGCATGACCCAGGCTTCAGCATCCGTGATGAAGGGTTTCAAAGGAGAATCCTGAAGGTGAGGGATTGAATCAGAAGGATGGTTCGGTGATTAGAAGATGGAGTGGAAGGTTGGGGTTGCATCGATGCCACAACCCAGGCTACAGTGACCACATGTGGCCAAAGCAGGGTTTATGACAGAATATTTTTGTGCCGAAACAGTGGGTACTAACATTCAATACGCAATGACGTGTACATTTCTTATGTAGCAGCACCATATTAACGTTACCTAGCAACATAATAAACACGTGCTCAGTCTTCCCCTGCAATGGTAAAAAATTGAACAGTTAAACACTGCAGTGACACTCATAATCTTAGCTCATAGCCCCCTTTCCTCCATACCCACAGAACAGGAATGGGACCGGAGTGTGCTGCAAAGCAGCGATTAATTAGTGTGGGCGAGTCCGTTAATTCTCAAAATGCGCAGTCTCTGCGGGCAGTAAGCCTCTCTATAGTCATCATGTAAGAAGGTTAGTACCATCCCCCACTCAGTTGAGAACTTGGCGCTGTCCCCCTGGAGCAAACGGGTCAGCCATTCTAATGCTACAAAGTAATACACTTTGGAATACCAGTCTTGCTCGCTCAGGGGGTCATCCACTCTCCATGTTGCGCAATAACTAACAATGCTGCTAGATTTAATATTGCATAGACCTTTCTCTTGGGCTTCAGCCAGGATTTGCCTTCAGAGTCTGAGTCCCAATATGCTCTCCTCCATATCTCTCCTGATCTGATTGGCAAACACTTATCACATTATCGTTAACAGTGCCCAGTACTACGACAATCTTGGGCAGTAGCACTAAATATGGGCCCAGTACCCGCATTCCCCACATGACCACCAGCAATCCTGTGATGCTTTTCAGCTAATGGAGTGCAGCCGCACTGGCGTATAGTGCCACTGGTTCAGGACCTTATACCATATTTCCCTAGTCTGGATTGCCCATGTGAGCTTCGGGATGTCCCACCATAATTGCCCCCATTCCTCCAAGTATATGGGCCAACAAACTGATCGTTCCAATCTAGACATGTATGCATTGAGTGATCTATGCGTTCCGTCCACCAGTAGTTTATGGGATACATTACTCACCGTAATCGTATTTCTGATGCTTGTATCTGCTTAGATTCACATGCTGTGCATAGGCCGACATCTAGTGGAAGCTGCGGAGTATTACAGTTTGTTTTTCGAAACTCGAAAATGGGCGTTGACACAGGGCGTACCAGTAATACTATCCCTAGTGTGACGTCCACTGTACCCAAGATCCCTCACGCGTCTAGGATCCTCAGATTGTATTTTTTCCTGACATGAGGTAGCATGAGGAGTAGCGTGAGTACAGATAATACAAGCAGATAGACAGAAAGGTAAGACTACAAGCAATCATGCGCCTTCTCTCAGAGGGGAGGAAGGGTGGGTCGCATGTGAATCTAAGCAGATACAAGCATCAGAAATACGATTACGGTGAGTAATGTATCCCTTCTGAGGCTTGTGGAATCTGCTTAGATCACATGCTGTGCATAGATTAGCGAGCAGTACCTGAAGAAGGAGGTGGGATGTGAGAAGGGTCATGAGCAAATAAGTGTCTTAGAACCGCTTGTCCCACTTGTGTATCTGCCTTGGAATGGGTGTCAATGCAGTAATGCTGAGTAAAAGTGTGAATAGAGCTCCAAGTAGCTGCTTTGCAAATGGTGTCAAGGGGTACATTTGCAATGAAAGCCAGAGTGGCCCCAATGCCTCTGGTAGAGTGGGCTCTTGGTGTGAAAGGCAGAGTTCTTTCAGAGAGTGAGTAACACAGCTGGATACAGTTAATAATCCACTTCGAGATGGCACCTTTAGAGACGCGATCCCCCTCTCTGCCTGTAGCTACGGAGACAAACAGTTGATCTGTTTTTCTTAGCAGTCTGGTTTTATTTACATAGTAGAGGACCGCCCTACGCACATCTAGGGTGTGTAGTTTCACCTCAGCCGAGCTTTGTGGGTCCTGGAAGAAAGCCGGAAGCTCGATGGACTGGTTTACATGGAATTTAGATATAAACTTAGGTGAGAACCTAGGGTGTGTGCGTAAAACCAGTTTGTCTTTATGGACTGTAAAGAAGGGATCCTGCACTGACAGAGCCTGAATTTCACGGACCCTTCTTATAGAAGTAATAGCTACTAAGAAGGCCGTTTTATAAGTCAGGTGTTTGAGACTGCTTTTATGCATGGGTTCGAAAGGGGGGCCCATGAGCTTGGCTAGCACCACATTAAGGTCCCACCCTGGTGGTGGGTTTGAAATAGGAGGGTGAAGTCTCTTTACTCCTTCCATGAAGGCTTTAACTACTGGTACTTTCCACCACGAAACTTTGCTATGGGAAGTGGTGTAAGCCGACAGGGCTGCCAGGTGTACCTTCAGTGAGTTAAAAACCAATCCTGCATCCAGCAGGTGGAGCATGTATGTAACAATAGTGGAAGGAGTGCAATTAACCGGGTTGATTGATCTACTCTGGCACCAGATAACGAACCTCTTCCACTTGTCAAAGTAACAGTGCCTTGTGTTTGGTTTCCTAGATTCCTTTAGGATGTCCATACACCTCTGTGGCAAATTGAGATGTCCAAACTCTATGACCTCAGGAGCCATGCTGCCAGGTTCATTGAGTTGGGTTGCTGGTGCACTGTTTGACCTTGGTGCTGGGACAGTAGGTTGTACCAGGCTGGAAGTTTGATGGGCTCGCACACTGCCATCCTGCGTAGGTGTGGAAACCACGGTTGTCTTGCCCACATGGGAGCAACTAGGACGAGCGTCATCGACTCTCTGTTCATCTTGTTCACCACTTTACTGATGAGAGGAGTTGGTGGAAAAGCGTACGCAAACATCCCTGACCAGTTCATCCACAGGGCGTTCCCCTGGGAGTCTGGTTGGGGGAACCTGGATGCAAATCCTGGGCATTGTCTGTTTTCGCTTGTGGCGAATAAGTCTATAGTGGGGAAACCCCACTGAGAGAAGATATTTTCTACGACCCCTCTATGTAGAACCCATTCGTGTTCCTCTGGGAGGGAGTCTCTGCTCAGAGCATTCCCTAGGGAATTGAGCTCCCCTGGAACATGTTGTGATGACAGGAAGATGTTCCGTCTGAGTGCCCATATCCAGATTTTTTCTGGGCAAGCTTGGACAGATTTGGCGAGCGAGTCCCTCCTTGCTTGTTCAGGTAGAACATGGCTGTTGTGCTGTCCGTCCGGATTTGCACTGACAGGTTTAGTAGGTGGGGCTCGAACGCCTGAAGCGCTCTGAATACTGCCAGAAGCTCTAGCAGGTTGATGTGGTTCTTGGCCACTGAGTGAGACCAGAGACCCTGAGCTGTGTGGTGGAGATGGTGAGCTCCCCACCCCGTCAGGCATGCGTCTGAAGTGACTATTGCCTGTACCTCGGGATCGTAAAAGGGTTTCCCCTGTGCGAGATTCTCTCTTGTCCACCAGTGAAGGCTTTGTACCAGTGTTGGTGAAACGACCACTAGATCGTCCCACTGACCACTTGCCTGAGACCACTGTTTCGCCAACCATTCCTGCATGGGACGCATGCGCAGGCGCACGTGGGGGACCAGGTAAATACATGACACCATCATGCCCAGTAAACGCATTGCTTTGCGTACCGTTATTTGTTGACCGGACTGATAATGCGGAATTTGCAGTAGTATATTCCGAATTCTTTCTTCTGAAGGAAAGGTCAACCCCTCTTGGGTATCTAGGATTGCTCCTAGGAATTGTTTTGAGGTGCTTGGCACTAGGCTTGACTTTTTCTCGTTGATTGAGAAGCCTAACTCGTGAAGGAGGTTGATAGTCCTTTGAATGTTTGTCCTGCAAATTCCTGGGGTTTCCCCCGTTATGAGCCAGTCGTCCAGATAAGGGTACACTGGGATTGCCTCCCTGCGTAGGTGTGCAGCCGCCACCGCCAGTACCTTGGTGAATACCCTTGGTGCTGAAGCTATCCCGAAGGGCAGTACCTTGAATTGGTAGTGTCGGCTGTCCACCTTGAAGCGCAAATACTTTCTGTGCGCTGGGAACATGGAAATATGAAAATAAGCATCTTTCATATCCAAGGTTGCCATGTAATCCCCCTTTTTTAGGAGGAGGATTACCTCTTGTAGCGTGGTCATATGAAATTTTTGGGGCTTGACATACTTGTTGGCAGGCCGTAAGTCCAATACTGGGCGCATTGTCAAATCTTTCTTTGGCACAAGGAAGTAAATTGAATAAATACCCTTGTTTACCTGGTGTCCCTGGACGAGTTCTATCGCGTCCTTTTCTAGCAGAATAGCGATCTCCTCGAGGAGAATCTTCTGATGTTCTAAAGAGGTACTCTTTGTCGTGGAGGATGGTTCCGGGGACGCTGCAGTAGTTCTATACAATATCCTGTGGATACTGTTGACAGCACCCATCTGTCTGATGTGATCCCTTCCCAAGCCTGGGTGAAGTTGGAAATGCGTCCCCCTACTGGGGTTGCGTGAGAAGAGACCCTGAACTGATCGTCACTGCTTTGGTGGAGGCGTGCCGCGTCCCTTGTTGGGGCTGCCTCTGCCTTTACCACAACCTCTCCTATTACCCCTGCCGTAACCCTGGGTAGACTGTTGGTGGTTGTTCCACTGTGTACCCTGCCCTTGGGAATAGGTAGATCCTCTCTGGGAATTTTGGCCGCGTGGGCGACGAAAATTACTATTCCCTCTCTGGTTAGGGGGTTTATTGGTTAACTGGCCAAGGGACTTGAGTGTTTCGTATTCGTCCTTGGCATTCTTCAGTGCGTCTTCGACCGCCTTACCAAACAACAGATCGGTTTCCACCGGTTTGTCCAACAATGATGCCTGGGTTTCTGCCTTAAAACCAGACTGCCGTAACCACGCATGTCTTTTGATAACAGTGCCTTCCGCTATCAATCTGCCTGCGTTGTCCGCGGCATCGAAGGTTGCTTTCAAAATGCAACCAGACACGGCTCTACCCTCTGCGGAAATCCGAGCTAACTGGCCCTTTAAAGGTTCAGGATCAGAGGCTATGAGTGCCGCGACTTCTTCCCACTGATGGCAGTTGTAGCTGCCAACAGGGTGGTGGAGTTTGCAATCCTTGCTTGATAGGCGGACGTTGAGGCTACTTTCCTGCTGAAACCGTACAGTTTTTTGCTCTCCTTGTCGGGAGGAGCTTCGGACGATGACAAGGGTGTTCCAGCCCTCTCACGAGTGTTGGTGACAACTAGGGAGTCTGGCTTCAGATGTCCTCTTATATAGAGAGGGTCAGACTGGGCCGCCCTGAAAAGTTTTTCAACCCTGGGATTGACTGCTCTGGTGAGGTTCGGGTTCACCAGGGACAGATCTATTCTCCGCTGAATGGATTTAAGGATAGGGATGGTCTGGGCAACAGGCCTCCTTTCTCCCACTAACTCTTCTGCGAAGTCCCTTTCCTCCTGGACACCGTGGGTGTCAATGTGGAAATGTTCTGCTGAGTGTGCGAGAACCTCGTTTAGGAGGGGTTGGTTATCGACCAGGGAGTCGGTAACCGGGGCTTCGTTCTCTACCGGGGAATCTACTCTGTATGTTTCCGGGTCCTCCTCTTCCTGGTCCTCATCATCCCCATAGTAGCCCGTCCCGGTTTGCTCTTCTATCATACCAAATTCTTGGTCCTCACAAAAGGAAGCCTCTCCTTGATACAGTGAGTATGGTCTTGCGTATGGTTGTACCTCGAAGGGTTCTGACCTCATCAGAGTTTCAAACCGGGGCTTTTTACTCGGGGGGGATAGGATCAGTAGAGCCTGAGGGTGTCGCCCCCTGTGGATCATACGAGAGGAAATGTTCTGAATTTTTATCATAAAAATCTGCCAAAGAAGACATTCTTGACATGACCCTATCTATGTCTTCACTGGACCATTTTTTGGAACTGGGAATGACTCTCTCAGCAAGTCTATGGGATTTATCTTGAGTAGCTTTGCTGGTTTTAGACATATCAGCAGACCTTGTGTGTCTGTTTAGGGGGAGTGGAGTGTTTCACAGGTGTGGAAGAGTGCAAAGGTTGTTTCTTCTGCTGTTTTCCCCCTTCCCCGTGAGTGGAAAAATGTTTTCCCTGTCCTTTAGTGGCTCCGGAGTTTTTCGACGCCTGGCGTCGAGGATCGGGGGTGGTGTCCCTGTCCTTCGAGCGTGGGGCCTCGCTGGTTTTAACTGCGGGCTCCGACTCCTGGAGCGCGGCCTGGGGGTGGAAGTCGTCTTCGTCTTCCGACGATCGAACTTCTGTTAGCCTAGGGAGCGAGGCACTCTTGGCAAGAGTGGATGATTGCCTGGAGTCATGCGGCGATCTTGATCGAGAGCGCCCAGAGGACACCGAATCGGACCGTTCCGTTTGTGCCTCTTTCCGAGAACTCGACGTCGTCGAGTCTCGGTTGGACTTAGTGTGTTTAGTGTGTGTAGTATGTGAAGCGCTTGTGTCGCCGGGGGTCTTCCCCATAGCCGCCCTGCCGGACGACCTTCCGAGGTCGGGGACCTGCGCTCGGCTGTCTTTCGACGCCGTAATGCCCTCGCCGTCCGAAAGTACGGCGTCGCTGCCGTCGCTGAAGGCGCCCTCCACTGCCATGGCCGCCTGCCTGGCGTGGTGGGCCCAACGCTTCGTCGAACGGTCCTTAAGTGTCTTAGGTGATGACCACCGGGGGCGTGGCTTGGAAGCCATGTGAGAGGACGCGCTCTTGGAAGAGCTCCTGAAGATCCTGCATTTATCCTGTGTAAAGGTGCATTGAGACTAACTTTCGCGACTCAGGAACGAAGGAACCCGTCCATGAATGTATGCTGCATAAATATTGAGGAGCTGAATCCTTCGTAAGCCCGGCAACAACAGAAAAATTGCGATCGAAGATCCGGGAGTCACGGCCCGGACGGAGGGAGGATGGCGGCCATGCCGGACAACGGAGGAGATACAAGCGGGGCGATGAAGAGGCATTCTCATAGTGGTCGGTGGCAAAGTAAGCTGTGAAGGGTGAGAATGGCCTCTGGGAAAGAACTGGCGAGTCTCGGTGGGCACCGATTACTTATTACGGGCTTTGGACAGTGACGGTCAGTGGTCGGCACTAGGACCCACCCGAGCTGACCAGTGAAACGGACCACCCGCCCTAAGTGCCGGAGTATCGCGTGCTGGTCAGGCGGCATCTTTGAGACGGAGGGCCCACATTGTGGAGGAACTCGCTGGTAAGGATCCAGTCGAGTGGCGGAAGGAGGGACTGCGGAGGTACACTTGGTGCGGGAGAAGCGAATCGCTCCATTGTGAGTGGAAGGTGGGCTCCTCTCTCCCGGAGTGGGGGTGAGGCGGGAGTGTACGGGCCCGCGACATACAGTGGTGGTGGAATGGCGAATAAATCCGTCAGACAGAAAGTGAAACAACCCACATTGGATGCGTTCGCCAGGACACCACCAGGCCCAGAAAGTGCTCGGAGCAAGGAGAAGCCATCTGCAGGCGGCATGGCCGCCGCTAGCCCAAATCAGGACGTGTTACTTGCGCTCGCAGAATTGAAAGCGGATTTGAAAACCGCTTGGGAAGCCAAGCTCGAAATGGTGGTGGCGGACCTGAAAACAGTGCTTGACCTCAAAGTGGGAGAGGTTCGGGAGGAGGTGAACCTACTTCGACAAGATGTGAGGACTCTGTCGGAGCGCACGGGGAGCCTGGAAAAGGAGGGGAGCGCCAACACGGTAGATTGCGCCTCACACAAGACCGACCTACATGTCTTGGAACAGAAAGTGCGCAACTTGGAGAACAGGGCCGAAGAAGCAGAAGGGCGCGCCCGGAGGAATAATATCCGTGTAGTGGGCATCCCGGAAGGATTGGAGGGTTACAACCCCACGGACTTCATTGAGAACATGTTACTCCAAGAGATCACTGGGGGAGCGCTGTCGCAGGGTTTTGCGGTGGAGCGAGCGCATAGAGCATTGGCCAGGAGGCCTCCGCCGGGCGGTCCGCCCAGGCCAATGATAGCCAAAATCCTTAACTACCGAGACAGGGAGAGGATTTTGGAACATTTTCGCAAAGGAGGAACCATCAAGAGGGGGGAGGCCACCATAACGGCCTACCCAGACTACACCATGATGGTGCAGAGGAGTCGGATGAACTTTGCAGCGGTCAAAAGGAGACTTAGAGAGGCGGGGAAGAAGTATATGCTCCTCTACCCGGCCAAATTGAAGGTGATCCACAATAACAGATCCTTGTTTTTCGAGTCGCCTGAGGAAGCCATGGGTTGGTTGGACACGCAGGGCAGCCCCCAGGAGCCGGAGGTCCAGACTGATGAAGGTGGCAACAAAAGTTAAGTGCGCTACGACGATAAAGAGTGCAGCCAGCAGACTATGGGACTAGAATATAGTTACTGTTATGGCCGGGGGAGGTCGGGCCTGGAACTGAATGACCAATGCACTGTTTGCACCGGATCTGTGGTTATACGAAGGAGCCTTTCGGGGACGGTCCATGCACCCCCATTTAGTGTTTTTTAGTTAAGTGGCCGTTAGGGCGACTTTACCCTACTGGGCTCTGTGTGTAACAGCCAGAACTAGATGTGGGGGGGCCTGAGTTCCCGAGGTGGAGCTGGGCAACAGTTGGGGAGGGTGTTGGGAGGACGGGAGGGGGGAATGGGGGGAGCGGGGAAAGTTGGGGTGTACATAGTGTTGGGGAGTTTAAGTTTGACCGCGAGCCTTGGGAGTACATTTAGGATGAGATATCTGGACGGCACGGATGAGCGGGATGGGTTGGGGGGGAGGGGGCAGGATACCAGTGAATTATGGGGGAGCTAAAATTGTTAACATGGAACGTCAGGGGTCTCAATAGCTATCTAAAACGGAATAAGGTCATGCTATACTTGAGAAGGCAAAAGATAGACATCGCATTGTTGCAAGAAACGCATTTGACCCGAGATAAACTGGAGCTGGTGAAGAAAAAGTGGGGTGGAACGGTGGTGGGATCCACGTACTCGGCTTATGCCAGAGGCGTACTGATCTGGGTGGCGCCACATGTCCCGTTTCAACTGAGGCAGGAAATCTTGGATACTGAGGGGCGCCTGGCTATGATAAGAGGGGCAATCGAGAATAAAGAGATGTGTGTAGTGAACACGTATGCCCCGAACCAAGGCACGGCAGAGTACTATCGGACTATGAGTGCCAGACTGAGCTGGTGTGTTGGGAGTGCGGTGTTCTGGGGAGGGGATTTTAACTGTGTGTTGGATCCGGGGATGGATAGATCCGACGATAAAGTGACTAGGCCCGCCCCGGCAGCCCGGGTGCTGCGGACGCTGCTGCGAGACTTCGAGCTCGAGGATGTGTGGAGGAATAGGCACCCCAATGTGAGACAGTACTCACACTACTCGGCCCCGCAGCAGTTGCACACTAGGCTTGATTACATATTTGCCACATCGGATGTCTTGACAGAGGTGTCTAAGGCGGAATATAAAGCGAGGGTCCTTTCGGACCACTCGCCATTGGTGGTGGGTTGGCAATATGGCCGCCCCAGAGCGCGGATCCCCACGTGGCGTCTGCGCGCAGAGGCGCTTAAAGACCAGGTTTTCAGGGAAGATATGCGGGAGGAAATAGCGAGTTATTTCGATACCAATACTGGCAGTGTGGATTCGGCAGGAACTTTGTGGGAGGCTTTTAAGGTTGTGATGCGAGGGGCGGCGATTGCCAAATCGAAAGGCTTGCAGAATGGGGTCCTGGCTGATTTACAGAGGGCAGAAAGCGAGTTGGAACGGGCGTTGAAGAGCGAGCCCATAGACAATGAGCTGATGCTTCAACTGCAACAGCAGTGTACGGAACACTGGGGGAGGCTCTGTAACCTAAACTATAAAAAATATATTGAGAGACAACACGCGGGAGGAGACAAAACGGGCCGTCTCCTGGCATGGCTATATAAGAAAGAAACCCCGAGACCCCCGATTAGGACGATTACTAGAGAGGATGGGAAGCAGATAGATACCCAAGAGGGCATAAACGAACAATTTGTGAATTATTATAGGGAATTGTACGGGGATCCGGGTGGCGGTGACCGGGAGGAGATGTTGGAGACCCTGCAAGATATTGGGCTGCCCAGGATAAGCACGGAAGAAAGAGAGGAATTAGATGCCCCGATAACATTGGAGGAGTTGGAGGCGGTTGTCCGGCAACTACCCACTAGTAAGACCCCAGGGACGGACGGCCTGCCCAGCGAATTTTACAAAACCTTTGGAGCGGAAGTGCTCCCCCCGATGCTTGATATGCTCAATGAGGCGTTCGAGACGGGGAGGTTGCCGGAATCGCTCAGAGAGGCGGTCATTGTACCGCTCCTTAAGCCCAATAAACCCGGGCATAGTTGTGGGTCGTACAGGCCAGTATCTATGCTGAATCAGGACAGCAAGATACTAACGGCTGTCCTGGCAAACAGACTGCGGAGGGTGATAGGCAAACTGGTACACCCGGACCAAACAGGGTATGTCCCGGGGAGGAATATTACCCAAAACCACAGACGCCTCCACCGGGTGATAGAGATGGGATCCATTAGCGACGGGGAAATGGCGATAGTGTCGTTGGACGCTGTAAAGGCCTTCGATTCAGTTAATTGGGGGTGGCTGCTGACGGCCTTGAGAGAATACGGACTGGGTCCAAGATATGTTAGATGGGCGGAGCTGCTGTATAGTGCTCCACTGGCCAGGGTCCGGACGGGGGCAATCATATCCGAGAGATGGCAACTCAGCAGAGGCACTAGACAGGGTTGTCCCTGGTCCCCGATGCTGTATATCCTGGCCCTGGAACCCCTGGCACTGTACCTGCGGCAGCAGTACGACATCGTGGGTATTGAGATTGGGAGGGAAAAGCATCTGATATCCCTGTATGCGGATGACTTGTTATTGTACCTGAGTCATCCGGAGGAGAATTTACAGTATATCCTGGACGTGATGGGGAGATATGCGAGGTTGTCAGGCATAGCGGTCAACCCCCAGAAGTCGAACATTTTCCCATTGGGCTGCTATACGGGTGTCCCCATAGAGAGGCTGCCGGTGCTACAGGTGCCCTGGGCAGTTAACACGTTTCGTTACCTGGGAATAGATGTCTGCCACACGGTAGAGAAAGAACATAAGTGTAACACTGAGATGGCTGTGGAGAAGATAAGCGCATGCATGAGGTTCTGGCAGAAGTTGCCCCTGGCGATGATGGGGCGGGGAGCAATGATTAAAATGGTGGTTCTGCCTAGGCTGCTACACTACTTTAGTAACATCCCATATATGATCCCTAAGGGTTTTTTTGCTAAAATAAATGGGGTTTGTAGAGAGTTCCTGTGGCATGGCACTCGAAACAGGGTAGCACTCTGGAAGTTGCAGAACTCTCATGAAAAAGGGGGAGTTAGACTCCCAAACTTTGAGGCTTATTATATAGCGAGCCAACTACAGTTTGTATCCAAATGGCTTTCCGATGAAGAGACCCTAGAACTCAGATTATTCGGGCATGATTGTGCCCCATTCTTCCTGAAGGAAGTCATTTGGTTGCCCGAGACTGTTACGAGAAAGTACCCGGCGATGGTGAGGCTGGGATGGAAGGTGTGGAGACGAGCATGCAAACTGATGGGAGACCCACTCCCGTGTTCTCCGCAGATTCCACTGGTTGCCCTGGCGGGGGTAGACGGACAGCTGAGGGGGATTATTAGGACCTATTGGGAATCGGTGGGGCTGGTGACATTGGGTGATGTGTGGCAGGAGGGTGCCATCAGAACGTTTGAGGAACTTAGGGGGGAGGTTGGATTACATGGGGGTCAATATGTAACATACCACAGATTGGGGAGGAAAATTCGGGAACTAAGGCCTGAATTTACCGTGGCAGACGAATCGGAGGTTACGCTGGAAGGGATATATGACACGACGGAAGGGGGACATGAGATCTCTAGGCTGTATGAGATGGTGATGTTGAAGGTTGGGAAGGAATTGGCAGGCCTACGATTGGAATGGGAGTGCGAGGTGGGGACCCAGATGGGAGACGGGATGTGGGAACGGGCCCTAAGATACCACAGCAAAGTATCTCGAAATGCCAGATTGCAGCAGGTACAGCTATATGTCACGCACAGAGCGTATATGACCCCACTGCGGATATCCAAATTCCGGAATGCGGGCAGACAGGCGTGCCCTAAATGCGACGAAGAAAATGCGGACATGACGCATATGTTCTGGGCATGCCCAGTGATTGAGGGGTTCTGGAGGGAGGTGGCGCGCAAGCTAGGAGAGAAAGGGGTCACGCTTGCCATAGACACCGCCTGGGCATGCTTGCTGGGCGGGTTTTCCAGACCTAGGAAGCAGAAACATGTGTGTAAATTGAAAGACTTGGCGTATGTGCTGGCCAAACGGAGAATAGCCATGGGCTGGAAAAAATGTAGCAAGCCACGGGTTGAGGTGTGGTGGAATGACCTACAGAAATGGGCGGAGGCTGAGACAGCAGTGTGGCAGGAGGCGAGTTGTATGTCTTGGGAGGAAGAACTGGCCTCTTTGATGGCATGGAGGACTTTGATATCTTGCATATTTGGGACAGGGATGGCCTCGGGAGGGTCGGATGACAACGAGGCCCGCTCAAGTGCGACAGATGCGGAATGTGACATGGAAACTGGCTCGCGAGGGGGGAGGGATCAGGGAGATAGTGCGCACTAATGATTAAATGTTTTATTGTAATATTGTTAATTGCACTATGGTTTGGTTTGTATGGTTGTTTGTGTTGAAAAATCAATAAACTTTAAAAAAAAAAAAAAAAAAAAAAAAAAAAAAGTGTCTTAGGTTTAAACCTACTACACGCTCTGCAGTTTGCTTCGGGGTGGTCCCTCGGCAAGCAGAGATTGCACGTGGCGTGCCTGTCGATCCAAGGGTATTTGCGATTGCACTTGGGGCAGAATTGAAAAGGGGTACCCTCCATACGCACCTTGAGGCAGCGGGCTGTTAAGTGTAGTAAAAGTATAAGGTGTACCTATATACCAAGAGTGTAGAGTATGTACCACCCCCCACTCTCCCTACTTGCAGGGCCGAGGCCAGAGGCCTTCCAAGGCCCGGGCCGAGGCCAGCGGCCTTCCGAGGCCCAAATCCGTCGTGCAGCAGCCGACGGTCGATTTCTTCTCCAGCCGGCGTCGAGTGTCGAAGTTCGACGTTGGGGTGGGGAAGGATGTCAATAGATTATTATTTTTAAATTTTTAGCAAAAGTATGGCTAAGGCCAGGGGACTCCGCAAAATGCTTCCGACCAGTATGGCGGAAAAAAACAATCTGAGGATCCTAGACGCGTGAGGGATCTTGGGTACAGTGGACGTCACACTAGGGATAGTATTACTGGCACGCCCTGTGTCGACGCCCATTTTCGAGTTTCGAAAAACAAACTAATACTCCGCAGCTTCCAATAGATGTCGGCCTATGCACAGCATGTGATCTAAGCAGATTCCACAAGCCTCAGAAATATATATATTGGATACTATCTACTTGTCCCCAGGGTTGGTGATGAGATCTCTTGAATGGCGTAAGGGGCCCTTTTGCCGGTGCTTTGTTAGAGAGGTACAATAACAAATGCCTGAGCTGCAAGTATTTAAGACTATCACATTCCTTCAGTCTTAGCTTCACTGTTCAGTTTCATCCCCTGAAACATATCCCCCCATCTATGTACACCCCATGGTCTTCCAACGAGAGAATGCTCCCAGCTCCATCCCGGGGGTAAACTGGGGGTTTTTAAATAGTGTAGTGAAAGGGGATGGGTATGTGGTAATGCCGCATTGGCGCACTTCTTTGCCCCATGTGTGTCAGCAAACCCGTAATGGAACTCTTATGTACATTTTGTGGTCTATCGCCTTTGCTCAGCCAAAAGACCTCTCCCAAGGGGATGCCATTCACTACCTTGTCCATCCACACCCATATTGTTTCGGGGTTTCCCGTAAACCAATCTTCAATATACCGCAGTTGGGCTTCTTTCTAGTAGAAGGAGAAATTTGGTAAACCCAGCCCCTGCCCACAGAGAAGCAGAGACATCATTATGTTCAGGACAATCCGCAGGGCCCTATTGTTCCACACAAAAGCTACCAGTATCTTGTTTAGAGTCCGGAAAAATTGCTTGGCGATGGGGATCGGGAGTGCCTGAAAATAATACAGCAGTCTGGGTTGGATCACCTTCTTGATAGCGTTAATTCTCCTAAGCCAAGAGTCTGACAAGGGGGCCCACTGGCGTAGCTGGGATTTGGTTGCCTACAGCAGGGGTTTGTAGTTTGCTGCATATAGCCCCACCAGGGACTTGGTTATTGTTACCCCCAATAGCCTTATACCCTGCAGGGCCCATCTGAAGGCGGTGCTGCTAACGACCCTCGTCAGAGAGTTGCCCACTAGTGATAAGTTCATTCAGGATTTCCGATATGGCAATGTTGACTGTCAGTCCTGCCACCACCCCAAACACTTCTATCTCTCATACGGTGACCCGAAGGGAGTGCTCTGGGTCAGTGAGTGTGAGGAGCATGTAGTCTGCGAATGCCATCACCCTATGGTCCTCACCCCCAAAATGGATCCCCCGAATGTCCCCCCGAGATCTAATTTTGCTAAGAAATGTCTCCAAGTTGATGGCGAAGAGGAGTGGGGACATGGGACAGCCCTGCTTGGTTACTGTCACGCCCCCGTTAGTGGCCCAGTTAGCAAAACAACAAACACTTCAGGTTCCCAGACAGACTAGGTCCCACTTACCTATGCAGGTCTGCCGACGGCGAGTGGGCGACGGCACTTGGCACTCTCAGAGGACATGCGTCCAGTGCGCCCGGTGCGATCCCCTTTTCTACATTGGCGACTGCCGTGGCAGCTTGCCACCGGGCGCCCAAGGCACCGGCACCCTGGCTCGTCACGAGATTCGCCACGTGACCCGGAAGGGACCTGGCCGGAACAGTGAGACGCGGAGCACACATAACGTGTCGAGGAGCTGCTCGTAAAGAAACAATCCACGGTGCACGGAGCATGATCACGTGACTGAATTATGTGATCACCTTTGTATTCAAAAGGAAACGTACTGACTCACATTCAGCGCTTCACAGCTGACTTCGTTAGTACTGTTTGGCGTTCTCACGGATTTTGTTGCTCTTGATTATCTTGACCACGGACTGCTTCCTGGATTCCTCTTTGCCTTCCTTTGGTACTTCTGCATTTGTTCTGGCGACTTACTCAGATTTTTTACCTCAGCCTTCCATTGGAATTGTTATTGTATTTTCCCCTGCATTTGACATTATCTCTTGGTGCTTTGACCTTGGATTGTTTACCGGACTGATTTTCGACTCTCCTGGTTCTGCCTTTGGCTCATGTTTTTTCTCCTGCATCAGGTGTTACCACCAAACTAGAGTGCCATCCTGTGTAACAACTGTCGCCTACCGCCGTCGACTACTGCAGACCCCCGTCCATTCGCCTTATCCTGGGTACCCTGTCACCTGCATTGGGTAAGCCTTCTGTAGTGATATTGTATTGCTCCGATTGGGATTACTTCCATTGTCTAACCTGGTTGCTTGACTTACAGTGGTCGGGGGGTCCTTCCGGCATTCCTGGTTCCAGGCTGACGGTACTCTACACCTGCGACCTCAAAGATTGCACGAGCAGTAATATTACTATTTTGCTTGTGTGGTACTTGGGGACTGAGGTTTCATCATCTACACGACCATCAAGTCCTACAAGTTACTCTTCCTGGCAGAATGGCCCTGGACAGCTGACCGTTGATGAAGAGCTTCACTGTTGGATTGTTATAGTTGGCACGTACCTTTCACAGGTATGATGCCCGAACCCCTTCATTTCCACAGTGCAGAACAGGAAAGATCACTCGACTCAGTCAAACGCTTTTTCTGCGTTGAGTGAGAGAAGGACTTATGGAGCAGCTTCCTTCGAGGCTCTCAATTAAGTGTCAAACCCTCTTAATGTTATCGAACGCTTGCCGCTGCTTGATAAATCCCGACTGATCTGAGTGTATTAGTTAGGGGAGGAGGTCATCCATTCAGTTCATTGGGTCGAGGGATTTGTTGAGTGGAAGTTCCCTTATTGCTCCCAGTACGTCCTCTACAGTGATGTCTGTCTCTAATTGTTCCTGTTCTCCTAGGGTTATCTTCTGTAAGGGGACCGAGTACAGGTATGCATCCTGCAAAGCACGATCAGGGCAATCAGACGAATAGAGGGAGGTGTAATGTCCTGCTTGGCAGCAGCTTTGGACCCCAGGGGATTGCTATCGCTCGGATAGTCTGCAATGCCGCTTTCTGCTTTAATTGGCGCACCAACAGCCTATCAGCCTTGTTTGCCTTCACGTAGTATCTGTTCCACAGGTGTAGCAGACCCTTCCCAGCCTTTTTGGTCTGCAGCAGATTGAGCTTACCACGAAGGCATCTATACATTTTGCAAAGCTGCATCAGTCTCCATTTTGTGCATAATTTTCTGGAGCTTCTGCGCCAGTTTGCATTCTAGCGCATAAACCTCTTTCGCCCTTGCTGCTTGCACTGGTATTAGGTCTCCCCGGAGAGTCACCTTGAAGGTATCCCAGAGGCATTGCTCTGTAACCTCTGGAGAGGCACTAAGTTCAAAGATATCTATAACTTTAGTTTCTATTTCATCCTTCGATAACTGATCTGCCAGGAGCCCTTGAGGGAATGACCAATTTTCATAGGCCTCTCCTCACCGTTGGCAAATCAAGCCTAACAAATAGGGGAGCGTGGTCTGATACAAGGACGGCACCAAGGTCTATCTACCTAACTCTGCCCAACAGGGTAACCGAGGACCAGATGTAGTCGATGCGGGAAAAAGATTCATGGACATGAGAGTAGAAGGTATATTCCTTCTCCGTCCCTTTGAGAGCAGTCCAGATATCTGTCAGGACCAAATGGTCAATTTTAGTGCAGAAGGTTTGTGAGGGATGGAGTTGCCTGTGGTACATACTTGCGCTCCTATTCCTCCCCGGGTCTCATGCCAAGTTAAAATATCCCATCAACAGGATCTCCCCCTTCCCAAAGGCCTCCAAGTCCACTAGGACTGTTCTAAGGAAGCTGCCCTGTCCTGAATTTGGGGCATCTATGGTTGCGATTGTAGTGTTGTTATACCCTTCTGAACAGTCAGAAACAGGTACCTTCCATGACTGTCCTCCTCATGTCTAGCACCCAAGGATCAAGGTCCGAGCAAAGTGCTATAAGTACCCCAGCCACCTTTTCCTGGGCGATGATAAATGTGCGTGTAGTGTCGTAGTTTGAATCTGTGCCCGTCACATTTTCTAATATGGGTCTCTTGGAAGGCCACTATGTCTGGTTGTGCTCTCTGGAGGAACCTCTCGACTTTGTCTTTTCATAGGGGAATGTAGGCTCCCCCCCTTCGCCTTCCCCAAATCCCTGGAGGGAGCCAAAGATCCTAAGGAATCTTCGGGCATGTCACCCTCACCTTTGGCTCGCCAATGATTCCAGGGCAAACTGGCTGCTGTCCTATAACCCCTTGTGCGATTACAAGTGGTTTAAAGTGAGGTGAACCCCTGCCTCCCTATGTCCCTTCATCTCCGTGATGTGGGTATCTTCTGTTCATCCACTGTTTGCCCCCATCATGTTGATGCGGGTTGAGGCTCGCTTACAGGATGCATGTCCCATGGGCCCGTGCTCGGCCCAGGTTTCTCCTTTGTGGTCTTGTTACTTTTGATAATTCCCATGCTTTCCTCCTAGGGGGTGCCTATTCACCTCCAGATGTTCTTGGTTGCACGTCCCCATTGTTAAGCTGTAGAATGTGGATTCCATCACAAGTAGTAATTCTTTGCTATCACCTGTCCCAGGTGAAGAGAAGGCCAAAAGGAAAGGTCTATTTGTAATTAACTTGTTTAGCCTGCAGGGCCCACGCACGATCAGTCCCATCTGCCTGCGCTTCTGAAAGGTTGACGGAGCAAGGTCCTGGTACAGGTGGATTTCTGTCCAGATGTAGGAGATAGGTTTCTCCTGGCAGGCTGCTCCGAGGATAAGTTCCTTCTGGGGGTAGCGCGAAAGTGCCGCCAATGTGTCTGTGGGCCGCGCACCAGGGTCTAGCCTTTTTGGACTGGTCCTATGGACTCTGTCAATGTACACCTCCCTCGCTGTCCCGTCTCCCAGGTCGTCTGCGAAAATCTGATGGACCGTCTCCTTAAGATCCTTGTCCTCCACCTCCTCCGGCAGGTTACGAATGCGAATATTGGATCGCCGGGACCGGTTTTCTAGGTATTCACATTGAAGCTCGGTACCGTGCCTGGAATTCTTCTAAAGACCAGAAATAGCAGTAAGGTACCCCTTCACAGTGCCGTTCTGAAGGCTTGTTCTAACCAAAGAAAGCAGGGAAGCCAGTACAAAGGAAGTTGAACAGATCAAAGGATGCAGACCTCTCTCCCAACACCAAACTGAGAACTTGGGCCATCTGCATACACAGACTGACAAGGTGGCAGGCATCTGAGTGGAAAGAGGTAACATCCAGGATGCAATCCGATAAGTCCCACTCTAGACTCCTTAATAGCCAATCAAGAAGGTTCTGCTGCTGAGGCTTGGTTGGAGGACTTACCCCAGACTGGGGGAGCAGATCCACCCTCGTCCTTAAGCACCAAGGAAGACAGATGAACATGTCCAGAAGCTCTTGGTAACACAGCCTTCAAGCTCGATCTGGAATGGTCAGAATCAATGCAGACCCAAACTTCTACAGTCTCCTGATGTCAACGAGAATGCATGAAGGAGTTTGAAGTTCAATTAGACAGCTAATATGTAACCCAGAGCTCGCTGGAGAGAAGATTCCCTGGAGCAGAACAACTTGCACTTACGGATCACACTAGATGCACTTGACATAACCCCCAGAAGGCCAAGATCTCCTCCATAACTTAGTGGCAGAGCTCCCACTTGCGGAAGGCCAAAGTCTGCCTGCTGAGAGCATCTGCAATGACGGTCCCTGTCCTGGCATGGCGGGCTGTCATTCTCCAGAGCTCAGAACCACAGTTGCATTGCTTCGTTGCTCAGAGGCAACAACCCCACATCACCTCATTTGCTGAGGTAGTGCATGGCCACTGTCATCACACTCTCGCCTCACACAGATCGGATTAAGGCATTCATGACCAGCCCGATATCCCAAAGCTCCATCAAATCGATGTGTTCTTTAGCTTCTGTCTGGGACCAGAAACTGCTCGCTGCATGATCTAGCAGGTGAGCACCCCAGCCATTCAAGGAGGCGTCAGTGGCCATTGTAATGTAGGGCCCGGGTTGTTGAAGCAACACCACTCTCAGCACGTTGTCTCGCAGGGTCTCCCACAAGTGATCTCAATCAAGATAAAGCTTCCAAGAACTGCAGCAGCTCTGACATGTCCTGGAACTGAGACTAGTGACTCTGAAGAAACCACTGGAGCAGCCTCATGCGTAATTGGGCATCTAGCACCACTGGTAGGTTTATGGCCAAAAGGCCCAGAAGATGCAAAAATAAAGTGGCCGAGACTAGCTTCTGGGATTGAAAGACATGGATAATCTGAAGGATGCCCGCTTTCCGATCCTCAGGACGGAAATCCCCAACCAGGCGGGTGTTCAAGACTGCTCTAATGGCCCGGAGGGACTGGGACAGCAAAACATTGGACATCCTGAAATTCAGGGAGAAGCCCAAACTGTGAAACAGGCTGCATGTGCAGTACAAATGTGCTGAACGGGAAGTGGTCTCCAATGAGTCAATCACCCTGGGGGGGTAGATGTGAATCTTCTAACTTCTGAGATGAGCCACCACCATGGCCAGCAGTTTGGTGAAGACCTTGGGTACCAAGAAAAGAATGAACGGCAGTATTCTGCTAGTAGATGTTACCAACCACGAACCTTTGGTACTTCCTGTGGTTAAAGATGAATCGGCACGTGGAAATAGGCATCTTGGAGGTGCAGGGACACAAACCAATCACTACAGTTTGACGGCCTTAAGGATCTGGGGCCACGTTGACCATCTTGAATTTGTCCTTGCACAGGTACACGTTCAGGAGCCTCACATCCACGATGGAATGCAGTCCACTGTCGTTTCTTTGGGACCAGAAATTAAATCAGGGAACTAGATGCTTCCACTCTGAATGGGGCACTAACTCTATGGCACCTGTCAGAAGAAGCTGGTATGCCTCTTCCAACAGGGGAGCATCCAGAGGCAGTGAAGGGCTGCAAGGATGGGTTTGGGGGTCAGGAGTATGCTGAAAAAAAGGGAGGCAGTACCTCCGAGTGATGACCTGTAAGGCCCACTCATCAGATGTGGTGTGGTGCCACTCCTTAATCAGGGAGAACTTCCTGTCCAAACTGGAGTCGAATGGAAGAAGTCCAGCTCACAGTGGCTTAGCACTGGAGGTTGGTGTTTGGACTGCATAGGTGAGAAAACCTCTCTGGACTCCTCTGTCACTACCTTGGCAGGGAGGATGACAATATAGTTGCAGTGAGGCGCCAAAAAACATGAACTGTCTGAGCAGAGGTAGAAGGCTGCTAAAAAGTAACGACTAAGGACCTGGCTGTGGCTTTGGACCCCTGGAATTTCTGTATGGATTCATCAGCCTTAGCCCCAAACAGATGTTTACCATCAAAGAGCACATCCAGAGGTTTTTGACTGGACATCTGGTGTGAATCCAGAGGTCTTCATCCAGATGTGTCTATGCAGGACTAAGCCATCGCTTATAGCACATGCCACACAATCAGCCGTGTCATGCCCTGATTGTAAGAATTAGCATGCAGCCTCTTTACTGTCACTCAGTGTTGAAGTTATCTGCTGTTCCAGAGATCACACTCCACAGAACAAATGTGTACTTGGCCACAGCATAGATATGTATCATTAAGACTCCAAAGCATGGCTGCCACACCCAAAGAACTTGCCCCCATTCCCCAAAGCATCCTGCTTTTTGCTCTTCCTGTCGGTTGGCAAGGAAGCAAAAAATGAAAGTTTACTCACTGTAGTGACTAAAGTACTCCTAGTACATAGTCCCCTTTCTCTCATACTGTATGGGCGTCCCTCCCAAGGGACGGGACTGGAACCTGTTTTCCCCCAGAAAAAGAGCATTTGCCCTTTAAATTTCAGGCGCATGTAGGTGCAGCTTCAGGCAGGCCCACGCCCCTCATAGCCCCGCCCTCCGGTGCCTGGCCTCAGTCCCCTTGAACGTGCCAGACAGTTAACTCAACCTGGCATACATTTCATTGGGGGGTGGCTGGAGGGTCGTTTGGAGGAAAGTGGACTTTGGACTAGGAACATGTTAGTCACTACGGTGAGTAACATTTAATTAGTCCTATGCCCCATCCCCTTTCCTCCATACTGTATGGGTGATTACAACCGATTTAGCCCTTAGGGATGAGTGCAAGTATGTACTTTGCAAATAGGTTCTTGAGGACAGATTGTCTGAACTCAGCATCTTACCTGGCACGAACATTAATGCAGTAGGGCTTGCAGAAGGTTGCTGGGGAAGCCCCTTGTGGCACCTTACTGATGACATGCCATGCCGCCTGCCTCTGGAATGCGACCACTGAAACCATAGCCCTCACTGCATGTGCATGCATATTCGACAGGCACTGCCTTTTCTGAAGTTTGTATCCCTCTGAAATAGCCTCCACCAGCCACCTGGCAATGGAAGCGTTCAATGCTTAAGCCTGTGGTGAAGACCCGCCGAGCGCGATCAGCAAGGCATCCAACTTCCTGAAATGTTTTGTCCTGTCTAGGTAGAACTTGAGGGCTCTCCTAATGTCCAAGCAATGTAATATTCTCTCTGCTTCTGACTGAGAATGTGGAAAGAAGGTTGGAAGCACAATCTCCTCATTGATATGAAAGGAAGAGACTAATTTCAGCAATAATTATTGGTGTGTACTCATGAGCACCTTATCTTTGTGGTAGATCGTGTCAGGCTCCGACATGACTAGCACCTGAATTTCACTAATGCATCTAGCTGATGTGAGGCCCACTAAAAGTGCCATCTTGAGAGTCACCCACTTAATTTCTCTAGTAGCTGTAAGGCAATACATGCAGACAACCAGACAATAAAAAACACTCCACCTATTTTGCAAGGAAAACTAGATTTATTTTGTATAAAAAAAGGAAAAAAGGTGACAGAAGTTCTTGTAGAACCAAACTGCAACAGAGCTCTGTTAGTTCAAAGCGAGCATGTGGTTATATGGAAGAAAATCGTTATTTGTGATGTGAACAATATACAGTGTTAATCCTCCACCTTCATTGGCTACCACCTATATACATACTACCAGTCGCCGAAAGTTCCTTGACTGATTGGCCACATCCTAATCTACCCCTGCCCTCCAACACATGGTTCCCCTACTTCATCACCTTCGCTCTTGCTACTGCATTGGCGAGTTACCTGAAATGTTACCCGCACCCAATGACCTAGTCATGTGGTGTGCACCTGGTCATTATGCGCTCAGTGGGTAACCCAGAGGTCGAATTTTCTCCTTGGATGATGGTGCGCTTCTCTTGATACCAGACGCCCTCACCATGCCTCTCCAACTCTGGACAAGATTTGTTGGCATCACCTCTTGCTCCTCTTATCACAAATCACATAATGTTCTGCTTCTCGCTCCCCTCTTATCAGCTCCCTACCCGTGGTACTACTTGGGGGCCAAATAAATTGGCCTAATTCAGATAAATGTAGACACTCTACTTTCCAGCTGTCTGGCAGTTCAAATAGGGCAACCATTATCCTGGGGGGGGGGGGGTGAGGGGCGCTAGTGCTCCAAATCCAAACCAAGCATGTTGTCAGCTCCAGATCACCAACCTGACTCCCATGGGTTTGTCCTTCAGAACCGGCATAACCCTACCATTGCTCTGCCGTTCACATTCCATTCTGGTTTCGCAGGCCCACAGCTGGATACAATTAAACAATTAGAACATTATCCTGTTGCCGTGAACGCTGTTATTCTCAGCTTCACTACTGAGACTTGGAAAGGGGTGAGAGATTCCAACCTTTCATTATATTATGGTGCACTGCTACACCTCCTACAGGGAATACAGAATGCTATGCCTTATTTCCAATATGGCGGTACTTCAGTATTTCCCGCACCCAGGCCATGTAACTTTTATCATCGTCACACAATTTATGTTGCTACTGCTATGCAATATAATACATGCTCTATATGTGGGCCTACCTATGCTGCTATGACTATTGTAAAACAAATGCATTTGTTGCTCCCATTTGCATTCCCCATCCCCCTTATGGCCACGTACCTTAATTTTCTCATGCGTACTAGATTTTCCTGAGCCTGAATCGTTTGGGCGAGCATGGGAGCTGTACGTGCATCCCAACATAGCCATGGGCTCAAAAGGCTTGTGTGCCAGTGCTGCTTGCACCACATTAAGGTCTCACACCGTATGAGGTTTTCTGACTGGAGGATATAGCCTGGCTAGCCTCTGCAAATGTCTCTTCACCACAGGATTGGCTGTGCAGAATGACTGGCCCTCCGTGTTCCTGTATGCGGCAAATGCCACCAAATATGTGCGACACATGTCCACCTGCACACCTGTTCTTGCTAAGTGGGCAGACAAAGATAAAACTTGATTGAGCGTGCCACTCCCTTGTCACTAGCCTAGTAACAGAACCGGACCCACTTACTCTTGTGCTGGAGCCTAGTGGACTCCTTTCTAGCATTTTGGATAATATCCATATTGGCCTGTGAAAGCCCAAGTTGCTGCATCATTCGTTGTTCAAGAACCAGGCTGTGAGGGCTAGGGGCTCTGGATGCAGGTGTACTACTGCTCCCCCCTGCTGCTAGAGGTGTCGTGGCCCATCGACTTCAGGGGGATTGGGCCCTGACTCGCCATCCTCACCAGGTCCAAGTACCAGTACATGGCTGGACAGTGTGATGAATCTGAGGATGTCATCCCTTCTCCCCTAGAGGAGACCTTTCCCATGGGGCCAGAGTAGTGCGTCCACAGTACAATAGTCCCACTGGGGGTGGTGCACTGAGGGAGGATCACATGGGATTGGGATGACGTTTTGCATGGAAAGTGGTATCCTCCCACCTTAATACATCCAATCCCTTCTCAAATATCAAATCCTCCTTCCACCCCCTATAAGTAGAGCAAATATACTCTGTTCGAGGTCAGTCAATTTATTATACTTGACAAACCTAAAATACTAGAGAATACTATGTATCTTGCATCTGAGATGAAACGGAGTACTGTGAAGAAGATCATGGAGAACCTGACGATCATTCAGGAGAAGCAGAGTGGGCGGACTAGCTTCTCACAAGATGGCATTTTCCCAAACAAATACAGCTGGCCACGCGGGAGTTCATAAGGAACTCAGCTGTGAGACAGAAGGAGAAAGATCCTGCGAGGAGGACGTGCGGGGGCCGTGCATTGGGCGGGCCGAGAGAAGCCAAAGGGGGACAAGCCGCGAGGAGAAGTGGAACCTAAACCTGATCCAAGCGGGACCGTTCGGCTGTTGTCGATATGTACCATGGGCACCCTAGGCTCCGGTGAACCGCTTGCAAGGCAGGACGCGCAACCGGGCAAAAAGCGACACCTGCGGAATCGCTGCAGACCTCGCCATTCACAAGGAGCTGCCAGAGCATTAGGGAGCAACGTGTAGGCTGGAAAAACGCTGATACTTATCGGGAAGCAGGAAACCGGTACGCAGGTTTTCCAGGAGGCGGAGGTCTGGGGAAGGAAGAGGGTGAATACAAGCATTGGAGAAAGAGGGTCTGGGACCCTGAAGGGACATTGCAAGTCTGGACCCGCACCCACATGGAAACGAAAGTATAAGATGGTTGTAGGCCCTCAGAAACCCCTAGAGAAGAGAATCATGTGTGTGGCAGGAGAGTGAAACGAATAGATATAATAACAAATAGGACTCACACATGGTTCTATATCATATTTTCGCTATTACAAAAGCAAACATATCCGCTTGCCTTGCCCCAACCCTCTTTGTCCGGATGACTTCTAAATCAGGGGTTCCACTCCCGAACTCCCCTTCCTCACCCACCGCCGCTTCCCTCCCCACCCCAGAAATCCCTGTTCCCAAAAACACACACACAAACACACAACACACACACTCACACATAACAGTTAGCCCCTGCGTGCCTGTTAGCCCCTGCGCGCACTCGTGTGCGGCAGGGGAATGACAGCTGGATTTAGAAAGAACGCTCTGTGTTGTCACAGAGCGGTCTTTCTAAATCTATCTTTTTTTGAATTGTGAAAAAAAAACGGCATTTTGACCAAATACCCTCACACCCATATGCAAAGCAGAGAGTAACCAAGAAAACAGAATCAGGAGGGTAAACCAAACGTATATCTTAACGAACTGAGAGTCTGGCACCCGTGCCCTTGTGAAAGACAGGCGCCGAATATAAGGAAGGAAAAGAGGGCCTGGGACCCATGTGAAAGAGTCCATGAGAGGACAAAAGCTTGGCCGGAGAGTGAACCACATTTGTAAAACGAAATCCTATATTTTATAACTAACTCTATGAAGTTGACAAGACAAAGGATTTTGAAATTAAACAAAATACCCCATGTGAATTGTCCACTGACATTTGCCTAAGAGAATAAAAGGGATCCAAAGGAGGGAAACTGAGGACAACTCTAGGGGAAAGGAGCGCAACCCTAGCCTGGGAATCTTGAAATAAACAATGTTCAAAAATGCATCACTTTTTATTACCAGAAAGACAGGGAACTTTTTTGTGGATTGAAAACACAAAAAACACTTGTTACTTTAAGAAGAGATCATCCTTGCACAGTTACTAGAAATTATTATTATTTTTGTTAGGGACAGAACCAGGTTTTTGGACACGACAGTGAGATTCTTTGTTTTCAGACTTTGACAATTTCACTAGTGTTTTCTGAGGTAGGAAAACGCCCCTTAGCTTTAGGGATAGAGGCATTTGTTGAACCCTTTCGATACCCGAAAATATGCCACAATTGTGCCCGACCGCAAAAATTGGAGGGAAATCAGGTATAACTGAAGGTTTCAAGGGAGCAAACCTGACATTTTATATCAAAAGCAAAATTGGGGGCTCCCGCACCTGGGGTGGGTGTGGGCATACACTTTACTGGATCACTAGAAAAAACACACTAAAAGATAATTTGATGACAGTGCAAAATCGAAGTCTAAGGAAAATACAACCTGACTTCATTAGAAAGTACAATTAATAATAGAATTTTAATAAAAAAACATTCAGATATTAAAATCAACTGTATAAAACTCACATGTAAAATCTACATATACACTGGCAAGGTGATTAGTGCTTACAAGACAAAGTGCTAAGTGCTGGTTGCCGAACGGCTAATAAAGAGCAAGGTGCATAGATCATATCAGACTCCAAATGTACATACAAATTTGTAAACAATTATTTACTTTTGAATAAGTCCTATATACAACTTCAAACAAACAAAACAAAAACCACACAAAGTGCGTAAATTGAGACCTTCTTTGTTAGGTGTCTCTAATTCTGATGCCCTAGTCAAGGATTACCTAAAGTGCATCAATGGAGTACTAATCCAAAAACAAATACTTCACATTAGTATCTGTCCAAAGCCCAACATGTTTCATTCCTATATTCCTTTAGGTTGATAGTAGGAACTTCTTCAGGGGAAAGTGTGTGGGGGTTGGAGCGAGAGACTCTCCCAGCCCAAGTTGAGATAGTAGCTGTCAGACTGTCGTGAAAGTATGAAGTCTTGTTCAATATTTCTTAATGGACAATTCGGGGGGATAAATGTCCATATACTCTTGTTAACAATACAAGAAAGTAGATCCAGGCCACACCTATTCAAGCAAAACACAAGAAAACCACATCTTGATTAGTGTGGTTGCTCAATAAGCTACATCAGTAATCAAATGTCATTAGAAGATGCACTTAGAGTAGGCGCTTACCATCTCTTAGTGTCGGTAAGCGATCCTTAAATACTGCATGGAATCACAGTGTTGCAGTCTCCAGTAAGAACCCTATAAACAGACAGATACAAAACACACCGTCCTGTCCAGCCCAAAGTTATGGGGTTCTCTATGAGTATTGTAAAAAATATTGTGTGATAGAGAGATTTGATGAAGTCACACAAATATAAATGAAGACTTACTTTAAACTTCACTCATGGTCTGGGTGAATCGTTGGAAGTTTAGAGTGCCATTTTAAATGTCATCGATACAGGCGGGCACAGTTATGTACCAAATTCTGTAGAATAGAAAATGGTAGACCGTGTAAATATGTGGATGACAATAGTGGTCTAGAGCATTCATATGTTATTGATTAGTCTAAGACGTAGCAGTGGAAGAAGTGAGGGTCTAAATGGTAAAAATGGGAAGTATGAATCTTAGAAATTAAAGACACCGTAAGGCTAGGAGTGAACCAGAGCTATTACAAAGTACCTCAAGGGAAGCTGGCGGACATATTTCTGTGTGGTGAAGTCGAAATCCGAGTGGGTACACTCAGGCAATTAGAGCCGACTCGAAGAAAAGACTGCAATTGAATCGGTAATTCAAAACAAATAAGGAAGAGTTGTTAGAGTGATAACTCGCTGTGTGGCATATTAACTTCAGTGAAATGTACGGACACATCATGGTGTGGCCGCGGCTAAAAGTTCAGCTGTGGAAGAAAGGCTGCCGTTGCGAAGGTTGCCTTCTAAACAAGAAAAAGTACGTGCGCAAAGGCTGCGCACGCGGCGAGTGACTAGCTTCTGTCCTGGCGCTTACATTGAAAAATAGAGATATAGAAATTCTTGCTCTAATTCGCGAGTATGTGCATAGTCCTATGGTAAGAATATTATCACTGATATGGTGCAGCTGGTCGGATGTTGGAATCTAAGGGTCTGCTGCAAAGGTTGTACGAATGTGTTTGTAGCTTAAAATTGCTGAGTGGAACGAAGGGCCGATCATGCGCAGTGACAGAGATGCTAATCTCTATTGTCGTATACCTGTGTTGAGGTAGCTGTCAGTGTCACTGGAGTAATGAAGGTGGCATGGGCTCTGGAAGGAAAGTAGGCTAACGTTGAATAGTGCACAAGTCAAATATGAATGGCAATACAGCTGAAGGTCGCGATCAAATTCCAAACACACATCCTTAGAGAGCAGTCTGCTTGCGAGGTGGAGCGCAAGTGTGGAGAACGGTATGCTAGTTACGGGAGCGGCATACGTAGTGGCACTGTTGTGTGCCTGGTATATTGTGTGCCCTAGAGGTGCTCATGTTCAGAAATCCTCGGGGATGAAAATAGTTGGGTCTTCCTTTTGTAGAATAGCCCGGGGGTGCGGGATATTGCAAATTAGTTCAAGGTATGGAAGAAGAACCACCCTTAGATATCAATATTCTACAATTAAACACAGCTAAACAGCTGGAAGATATCTCTGGATAGGAGTGCTAGTTGAAAGATGACTAATCTCTTAGGGTAGTACAAACCACCTCTGTTGAGTATAAGATACCGAAGAGTTCTTTCTGCTAATAAATAGTTTATTTTATAAATACACTCCAATCTATGTTTTCATTGAGCCCTTGTGGATAACTTTTGGTCAAAAAAATAATTTTTTGTTCTTGCACGCTCAGAGTGTGTTTGTCGTTGGAAAGGTCTTGTGTAGGTCCAATTTTCATCACCACTGTCCATCTTAGTTCTTCTGGTTTGTGTCCTAGGCTTACAAAGTGGCCTACCACGGGTGCATTAATGGTGTTGTTCCTGATGCAGCTTTTGTGTTCGCCTATCCTAACTTTGATTTTTCTCTCGGTTTTAGCAATATAGAGTCTCTTGCACGGGCACCATATAGCGTAAACTACCATCATTGAATTGCAGTTTGTCAATACTCTTTGTTCCCATCCTTTGTCAAGTCCTATATCAATGTCTTTAGAGCAGATAGTTTGTGCACAGCAATTGCAGTGGCCACACGGGCTATGTCCTCTAGTTTTAAGTAAGCCCCAACTTTCAGTTGTTGAGCACTTGTTTTAAGGGAAGAACAAGTAACTCTCTTACCTGGTAACGTTCTTTCGGTGGGATGGTCCGACGACGTATTCCATATCTATGACAGGTAATGTCCACAGCTGTGCTGCTTCGGAAAATTTTCGGCACCTGCGTCGATGACGTCGATGCGCCGTCCCCGAGGACCTCCTCCGACGGCTGACGTCACCCGATGTGATAAGTAGGACGCACGACGCCCGTAGCCTCAGTTGTAGTTTTTTCCCCCAGAACGTGTGACACCAGTTTTCTGCCAGTCAGACACACAAGGTCTTGCAGAACGCAAGCTGCATCGCATAAGAAATTATGCAGCGGGGAAGGAAGGGAGGGAGCGATATGGAATACGTCGTCGGACCATCCCATCGAAAGAACGTTACCAGGTAAGAGTAACTTGTTCTTCGAGGGGATTGGGTCCTCCGACGTATTCCATATCTATGACAGACTCCCAAAGCAGTAACAAGCAAGGAGGTGGGAAAAGAATTTAGAACACAAATTTAGCATGCCCAATCAAATTGCAGAATAAAGGACTGCCTTGCCAAAGGCCAGATCCTGCCCTCGGATGGAATCGAGGGAGTAGTGATGTACAAAAGTATGTACCGAAGCCCAGGTGGCTGCAGCACAGATGTGACGAATAGGAACACCCCTCTGCAGGGCAGTAGACGCAGCCACTCCCCTGGTAGAATGGGCCCGCAAGCCAGCCGGAGGGTCCTTACCCGCCAAGCGGTAACACTCGGAGATAGCTAAAATAATCCAACGAGACGAAGTCTGTTTCGTCACAGCTTGTCCCAAACGCTTTCCAGCGTAACCAATGAAAAGTTGATCGTCCACTCTGACCCGGGACATGCGCGAAATATAAAAGCACAACGCTCTCCTAGGATCAAGCCTATGGAGCCTCTCCTCTTCCTTACCAGGATGTGGAGGAGGGTAGAACGCCGGAAGAACAACCTTCTGGCTCAAATGAAATTCCGAAACCACCGTCGGAAGAAAGAAAGGACGAACTCTAAGGACAACCCTGTCCTTATGAAACACAGTGAAGGGTGGCTTAACTGAAAGTGCCTGTAACTCACTCACTCTGCGAGCGGAAGTAACCGCAACCAAAAACACAGTTTTCAGAGTTAACCGTCTCAAAGGGCAAGAATGCAAAGGCTCAAACGGAGCACCCATAAGAAACTTAAGAACAAGGTTCAAATCCCAACCGGGCACCAGAAAAAAGGTGACGGAGGGAACACATTAGTGAGCCCTTTCAAAAACTGAGAAATTAAAGGAATCTTAAAATAGGAACATTCTTCAGACGAGCGCTTAAAAATGGACAGCGCCACCAGGTAACCTTTAATGGTCCCCACTTGCAAGCCCCTGTGGGCCAAGGAAAGCAAAAAAGACAGAACCATGGGAATGTCACACTCAAAAGGATCCACATTCTTAACTCTGCACCAGTCGCAGAACTTTCTCCAACGGCACAGAGACTTTGTTGCCGGCCGCCTGGCCGAGAGCAACACCTCCATCACGTCTTCAGGGAGGTCCCAATCCTTATGCCTCAACCTTTCAGAAGCCAAGCGTGAAGGTTGAGGGATCTGACCTCTGGATGGAGAACCTGACCCCCCTCCCGTGAGAGCAGATCGTCCCGGTAGGGAAGACGACGTGGAGGGCAGATGGACAAGTCGAGAAGGTCCGGGTACCACGTCCTCCGGGCCCATGCCGGAGCAATGAGGATCATCCGGGAACCGAACCTCCGTAACCTCCGCAGTACTTGCGGGATGACGGGGAATGGAGGAAACGCATACGGCAGTGGGAATGACCACTCCACCACGAACGCGTCTCCTAAGGCTCCTTTTGGAGGTAATTCCCGCGAGCAGAACCTCTCGCACTTACGGTTGACACTGGAGGCGAAGAGATCCACTTGAGGGGTCCCCCAAAGGGCGAAGATCTCCAGGAGAATCTCTTGAGCCAGCTCCCACTCGTGAGAGATCGTGCCCTGCCTGCTCAGAGCGTCCGCCGTCTCGTTGTCTCCAGCCAGATGAACAGCCGAGATCGAAACTTTCTGCTAGATGGCCCAGAACTCGAGCTGCATCGCCTCCCTGCACAGAGGAAGTGACCCTGTCCCCCTCTTTTTGTTGAGGTAGTGCATGGCCACCGTGTTGTCCGTTAGAACCAGGACACTCTTTCCTCGCACAGTCGGCAGAAAAGCCTTCAGGGCAAGCCTGACAGCCCTCAGCTCCAACAGATTGATATGGAGTCTGGACTCCGACGGAGACCAACGACCAACGACCACTGACTGTCAACTCGTTGGCATGAGCTCCCCATCCCATGAGGGATGCGTCCGTCACGATCGTCACCTCCGGCCAGGGCAGCCAAAATGGGGCCCCCTTCATCAGATTGCCTTCGACAGCCCACCACAGAAGGTCCTGGGCGACCAAGGGCGGCACCTGAACAGGGTCCGACATCCTGCCGGAGGACTGAGACCACTGGAGCTTGAGTGCCCACTGCAAAGATCTCATCCGCAGACGAGCCTCTGGCACCAGAAGAATGCAGGATGCCATGAGGCCGAGCAGTCTCAAGAACTCGGACGCTGGGAGAGTCTGGGCAAGCTGAAACTTGTGCACCATCTGCTGAATGTGAAGAGCCCTCACCTGGGGAGGAAAACACTGCCCCAGGGATGTGTCGAGCACTGCTCTGATGTACTGCAGCCGCTGTGTTGGCGTCAAATGGGACTTCTTTAAATTGAGGGAGAAGCCCAGCTTGTGAAGGGAGTGGCAGGTGACGGACAGATGATCCAGGACTTGCTCAGGAGAGCTCCCCCTGATCAACCAATCCTCCAGGTAGGGGTAGACGTGAATCCCCTCTTTCCTGTGATGCGCTGCCACCACCACCATGAGCTTGGTGAAAACCCTCGGGCCGGAGGTCAATCCGAACGGCAGGACCCGAAACAAAGTGCGAGTCGCCAACCGCGAACCTCAGGTACTTCTTGTGCTTGGGATGGATCGGCACATGGAAGTAAGCGTCCTTGAGGTCGAGAGACACCAACCAGTCCTGAAGTTGAAGGGCCTGGAGGACTTGAGAGAGAGAGTAACCATCTTAAACTTGTCCTTCCTGAGGAGTTTGTTCAAACCGCGCAAGTCCATGATGGGTCTCAATCCCCCGTCTTTCTTGGAAATCAAAAAATAAGGGGAATACCATCCCTTGTTCCTCTCCGCTACAGGCACCAGTTCTATGGTGCCTTTCTCCAGCAGGGGTTGAATTTCCTGCGCAAGGAGCGGATCTGGACTCTTCAAAGAGAGGTTCCCAGGTGGATTGTCGTGAGGCCTCTGCCGAAAAGAAAGACAGTAGCCGTGGGTTATGATCTCCAGAACCCACACATCTGAAGTAATGGCACGCCACTCTACAAGATGCTGCCCCAGACTTCCCCCAACCGGAAAACCATGGGACCTGGCCTCATGACTGAGTGGTAGCGGCTGCGGCGTTGCCTGAGGGCAAAGAGGCAACTGCCCGAGCGGCCTTGGCACCTCGAGTACCCTGTTTTCCACCTCTGGCACTCTTATGGTGGCCTCTTTGACTGACGGCTCCTCTTGCTTTACTGAAGGACGAGTAATAGCGAAAGGAACCTCCCCTCCATTGTTGTCCCCTAGGACGAAAAGGCGGAGGTTGTCGAACTGCAGCGCCCAACGACTTTGCTGCAGCTTTGTGGGTCTGCAACCTCTCAAGGCTCTCGTCAGCCTTGCTGCCAAAAAGATGTTCACCGTCAAAGGGCATGTTGAGGAGCCGGGACTGCACATCAGGAGCGAACCCAGACTTCCGCAACCACGCAAACCTGCGTATTACGGTGCTCACCGCCATGGACCGGCTGACACAATCTGCCATGTCCAAACCCGACTGAACGGCCTCACACATGGCATCCTTGCCATCCTCAACTATAGCAAGGAAACCATCCCGTTCATCCCCTTCGGGAATATGTTCAGCCGCTAATGCAACACAGTTCCACAGTGTGTGTGTGAAATGAGACAAGGCATATACAGAGTTGGCCGCTTTAAGCGCCATACCCCCTGAAGAAAACACTTTCTTCGCCCAGCCGTCAAAACGTTTGTCGGCCCTATCCGGAGGGATGGTAGGATACGACGCCTGCTTTGCCGGGGCCGTAGCCGCCTGCACCACCAAACTCTCCGGAGTGGGGTGCCTGGACAAGTAGCAGGGGTCGGTACTGGCTGGACGGTATTTTCGCGACAAAGACTTGCCCACTGCCGGGAGACTCTCCGAGCAGTCCAAGCCACCCCCGCCACCCTTCTCTGCAGAGCCATATGAAACGGCAGTACCGGGTCAGTGGGGGGACCAAGATCAAGGATGTCCGTGAGATCATCCTGAACGAACTCCCCTGGGGGAGCTGAGCTGACCATCCCAAGTACTCGGTGACCGGAGACATAAGGCGCTGGTACGAAGAATCGGCATGAGTGCCAGGCTCCGGCCTACAAAACTTCACCTCCGGAGAGGTGTCCAGTCCACTGGCATCATGCAGTATCTGCCTCAGGTCATCAAATTGGCTGTGGGCCGAGAGAAGCTCATCTGGCACCGTAACCGGAACCAAGCCTTCATCAGACCCTTCATCACCCTCTGAAATGTACTCCAGGAGGTGAGAGGAAGGCAACTGGGGACCAAAGCTATGCCTGACCTTAGCCAGAGCCTTTCTAGGGGATAACCCCATGCCACGGGGCCCCTCCGACACCACCGCCTCGAAAGGCGTGGAGGGCGCCGAACGAGTCGGCGCCGAAGTCGAGCGAATTGGCGTCGACGTCAGCTGCAGCGCCGCCAGCATCGACGGCGTTGACACAGGCCTCGAAGCCGGAGCTCCGAGCGTGTCTCTCGATGACTTAGGCGCCGACAGCGACAACGAACCCCTGGGAGGCGGAGCCTCGAGAGAGATCATCGATGACCTCGGTGCCACAGGCATCGACGTCTTCCTCGAAGACGGCACAGGATCACGCGGTCTCGAGCACGTCGAGGACCGGGACCTGGAACGGGCATGGCGAGAACGGCTACCCTTGTCCGAGCGGGACCTCTCCCGCGAGCCGTGCCGACCACCCGAGCCCGAAGGCGTACGAGCGGTGTCTCTCGACCGGTGCCGACCGACCCCACTCGGAGGCGTGGACGGGCCAGTGCCCTGCGATTCAAGAATCGTTAACATCTGCTTCCCAAAGGAGGCCCATTCCTCCGGTGTCGCTTGCATGGTGGGATAAGCGACCCGCCGACGGGCGGAGTCCTCGGAAGAGGACGGGGAAGGTGACCGATGCCGGCGCTTCCGGGAATGCCTTGAAGAGGCAGAGGAGTGGCGAGACCGACTCCTGGAAGGAGACCCACTGGACTTCCGACGATGACGCGGAGAGTCGCCTCTCGAGTCATCCGTCGAAAGCCCCGTAGACCTCCCGACAACAACTTCTTGCGCTCCCGCAAGGCCTTGGCCGTGAGCGACTGGCAGTCGACACAGTCGTCCGTATCGTGGGCCTCCCCGAGGCACCAGAGGCAGGCGTCGTGCGAGTCCGTGACCGACATCCTGGACCCACAGTCCCCGCATTTCTTGAAGCCCGGACGCGGGGTTGAAGACGAGGTAGACATCGTCACGAACAGGTTTTCACAAAAACCGAACAGGTTCAAAGAACCGAGAAGAATACAACAAACTCCAAAGAGTCGAGGCGTACCGAGATTCACGAAGCGAACACGTTCGCAGAAAAAACGGAACTGAGGCTACGGGCGTCGTGCGTCCTACTTATCACATCGGGTGATGTCGGCCATCGGAGGAGGTCCTCGGGGACGGCGCAACGACGTCATCGACGCAGGACGCAGAATATTTTCTGAAGCAGCACAGCTGTGGACATTACCCGTCATAGATATGGAATACGTCGGAGGACCCAATCCCCTCGAAACATCATTTCTTGTTATCAATTCCTTAAGGTTTTTGCTCCTCCGGAATGCATTTCGGTGTCGATAAAGGGCAATCACCTTTTTCAAGTATATGCCAGTTGTGCCTCACAATCTTTGTTATGGCATTTGATAGTGGATTGAATGTACTAACAAACACAATATTGTCATCATTAAACTTTTTTTGCCTGTATTCCAAAATGGCGCCTCTGTTGTTATTAGATGCTCTTTTGTATGCTGTTTTTACAATCTTTTTCGGATAACCCCTCTGGATCAGATCTTTTTTTAGGTTGTCTGCTTCTTTCACAAAATCCCTTCTGTTACTACTGTTGCGTTTCATACGCAAGAATTGTCCAAAGGGTAAATTTTGTCTTGTACGTTTGGGATGAAAGCGCGAATACAGTAACAGAGTTCTTATCCGTTTCTTTATGAAAAGGTCTCACTTGAAGCATCGATAATTCTCTATCTATGAAAATTGTAAAATCTAGAAAATTAATCTTTTCTGCACTCACAGTTTTGGTAAATTGTAAGAAGGGATTTTGTGAGTTCAGCCATAGTACAAACGATTCAAAATTTGACAGATCTCCCGTCCAGATCAAAAAAATATCGTCAATGAACCTTTTCCACAGTTTGATGTATTTCTTGTAGGGATTAAGTTTATTCATGATGGTATGCACTTCAATAGCTTCTACATACAGATTGGCAAGTGTTGGTGCTACAGCAGACCCCATGGCTGTGCCATGTATGTTTGTAAAATGATTTATTGAAAGAGAAGACATTTTCACATAATGCCATCTCTGTGCACCAAAGAATAAATGAGTTTGGTGTTTTACCTGTGTTTCTAGAGGACAGACATTTTTCTTCTACCATATTTAGAGTTGCTGCCTGAGGGATTTTGGTATATAGTGAAACTACATCGAGTGTCACTAATAGGTCTTTGGTATCGATCTTGAATCCTTCCACAAGTCTAATTACCTCTGTTGTGTCTTGAATATAGGATGCCATTTATTTTACATAGGGGCTGAGAAACCGATCTGCAAATTTAGAGAGTGGTTCAAGGAGTGAATCGCGACCCGATACTATTGGTCTCCCTGGGGGTTTTACCAGGGTTTTGTGTATCTTGGGCAGAGTATAGAACTTGGGGACACTTGGGTGTAAGGGTGTCAAATAATCTGCCTCTTGTTTTGAGATCCATCCTATTTCTTCAGCTTTCGTGACCTTTTGGTTGATCAGGGATTGTACTCTCTTAGTGGGGTCTGTTACAAGTAATTCATAAAACTGGCTGTCGCTTAGTTGTCGCTCACATTCAGTGATAAAGTCTTGTCTGTTTAGGATTACTATAGCTCCTCCTTTGACCGCTTTTCTGATGATTATGTCTGGATTCGATTTCAATGTCTGAATAGCCTCTTTCTCTCTTCTGCTGATGTTTTGGAAGGTGTGTGTGGGGGTTTCTTTCTTAAGTTTTTCCAGATTTTCTAGGTCACTCATTACTCTTTTCTTGAACACTATAGCTTCTGGGGTGTGACTCGCGGTTGGTGGATTGAAATTGGAGGGTCGGAGTAGTCCTGTTCCGTTTGTTTCGTCCGTATATGGGTTCATTGAGATAAATTGTTTCAAGTGAATTTTCCTGAATAGCATTTCTAAGTCTGTTCTGTTGCCAAATGGATCATAGCGATTGGTGGGAACAAAGCTCAATCCTTTTTCCAAAATGTATTTTTCTGCATCGTTAGGGATGTAGTTAAGACAGGTTCACTAGTAGGGTCTCTTGCTCCTCATGTGCCGTGGCTCGAAATCCCAATTCATCTGTTCCTGGTCTAAAAAACTGGAGTTGTACCTTGAGTTTCCTCTGCCTCTCCGGGGTCGTTGTGGTTGTCCACGTCTCATACCATTCGGTCTTCTGCCCCTTAGTGAGCCTCTATTGTTGGGGTAATCATCATCATCACCCTCTTCTGTGTTTTCATCACTGGAGCCATAAGAGCTGTAGGAAGTGTTGCCAAATCTTATTGTGTCTGAGCCTTACTTCTGCACCATTGCACCAGTCTGGGACTACCAGAATCATGCGACATTGGGTTGCATCTTGGAACTTCCACAGCACTCTCTGGATTAACGGAGTTGGAGGGAAAGCGTAGCATCACATGCTGTTCAGGAGATTTGGAAGCCATCCACTATTGAGCTCCTGCCTCTCCCCATCCATGAGGCAAATTGCTTGCAATTTGAATTGTCCTCTGAAGCAAACAGAACCACCCCTGGGTGGGTCCATCCCCTGTAAATGGAGTTGAGGACCTGCCAGCCCACTTCCCATTCGTAGTTGTCTGCCACAAGCCTGCTCAACCCGTCTGCCTCAGTGTTGCTCTCTCCCGGAAGGTGGACAGCAATCAAGTGAATGCCCTGGTCCAGGGCCAACTCCCAGATCTGAATTGTCCATCTGCACAGCACAGGAGAGCATGTTCCTCCCTGCTTGTTGAGGTAAAACATGGACGTGGTATTGTCCGTTCGGATGAGCACTGTCATGTTTGTGATCATAGGGCGAAACGCCTCTAGAGCCAATTGGATCCCTCTTAGCCCCCAAGTCGTCCGTAGTGATAACCACTGACCTTCTGCTGGCTGAACAAACGCTCCCTTCACCAGGCTTTTCTGCTGCCTCCACCATAAGAGATCTTGTCTGACCTCTACCAGTATTGTGATCTTGTCCATCCGAGAACCTCTCTCTAGGTCCCAGTTCAACGCCAGGCGCAGCTACAATCTCTACATCTTCAGTCTGGTATACAGCACTGGCAGAATGCAGGCCGCCATGATACCCAACAGGTGCTGCTACCACCATGCCGACGGCACCTGTCTGCCAAGTCAATGGCCTGTCACCCTGAGGATCGCATCGACCCTTTCCCGTGCTGAGAAAATCCTTTGCCTGACCGTATCCCATGACAATCTGAGCAAGATCAGCGACTGTGTATGGGTAAACTAGATTTGGTCTGGTGTTTACAGAGAAGCTGAGGTAGTAGAAAAGGTCAATGAGGCACTCCAAAGTGTGGCTCGCCCCTTCCTGTGTATTAGCCCTGACCAGCCAGTCGTCCAAATATGGATAGACCCGATGACCTCCACTCGGAGCAGCAGCACTATTGTGTTCATCTGCCTTATGAATACGCGAGAGGCTGAGTTGAGACCGAATGGCAGCACTCGATATTGGAAGTGCCGCCCCATTATTGTGAACTTCAGTAATTGACTGTACGTCTACCAAATCGGGACGTGCAAGTACGCGTTTTTTAGGTGCAGGGAGCACATCCAATCTCCCTTGCAGAGAACCGCCGCAATCTGCGCTGGCGTCATCATCTTGAATGTTTTGAGTGGAAGGTAAGGATTTAGGAGAGATAGGTCGAGTACCACCCTCAGACCCGCCTGGTTGTTTTTTCGGGATAGCAGCCAGAGCCCCTCTGATGCTGGAATACTTCTTCCACCACCCTGCTCTGCATAAGGGAAGCAATTTCTGCCAACAGAGCTGGTGAACCTATCTGTATCTTCAATTCAAGAAAGTGAAATTAACCAGAATGTAAAGGCTCAAAGGGAGCTGTCATGAGGAAAGTGAGAATTAAGGTAAGGTCCCAGTCTGGGACAACAAAGGGAACAGGCGTAATCTTATTCAAAAGGCCCATCAGGAATTCGGCCATAATCGGGATCATAAATAAAGACCCGTGATCCAGAGATCTTTTGAAAACAGACAAAGCCGCCAAGTATCCTTTGATTGTTGCAACCTGAAGACCTGACGAAGCCAGTGACAGTAGGAACTCCATCACTGCAGTGGTAGGGCAAGAGATAGGGTCAATCACACGTTGCCTGCACTACGCCTCAAATCTTCCCAGTCATCATACCTCATCTTCTGAAAAGCCACGCATGTAGGTTGAGGACTTCTGAGTTCGGGTGGAATACCCGACCTTCCGAATGAGATAGATCTGGCCAACGAGGCAGCCGGAGACGCAGGCATGTGGCCAAGTCTAGAAGCTGTCAGTACCACGTTCTCCTGGCCCTGGGGAGATCAAGATCAGGGTTGCTCTGAACCTCCTCAACCTCCTGAGAACCCACAGAATGACAGGAATCGGAGGGAAGGCATAGTAGAGGTCGAAGACCCACTCCACCAGGAATGCATCCCCTCTAGTGCGCCTCTCGGTAGGAATTCCCTCTAGCAGAACTGCTCTCATTTTTTGTTGGACGCTGTGGCAAACAGATCCACTGCCGGGATATTCTACTGAGCGAAGACCTCTTCCAGGACTTCTTGCCACACTTCCCACTCACGTGAGACCATGCTCTGCATGCTCAGAGCGTTCACCAATCCATTCTCTGCCCTACCAGATGTACTGGCAAGACCAAGACCTGGTTCTCCAAAACCCAGAACCACAATTGCAGTGCCTCTCTGCAAAGGCCTGCTTGTTCAGGTAGTCCATGGCCACCATATTGTCAGTCATAATGACGACGTGCTTCCCTTTGAGAGAGGGCGGAAACGCTTTCAGGGCCATGCCGATTGCTTGTAGCTCCAGCCTGTTGATGTGCCACTGGACCTCCATCAGGGACCAAAGACTGCTCACCTGCAAATCCTCGCAGTGAGCACCATAACCCTGCAGGGACGCATCCATGACAACCCTGGCCTGGGGCCACAAAGGCCAGAAAGGATCCCCCGCCATCATGTTCTTGCTGCTGGCTCAACAAGAGAGATCATTGGCCACCGACCTGGACACCTTTAGAATGTCCTTTAAGATGAACAAGTTACTCTCTTACCTGGTAACGTTCTTTCCAATCCCCTCGAAGTTAAAGTACTGGGCCATAGACCCTTCAGGAGCCATTGTAGGGATTGCATTCGCAGTCTGGCACATGGCACTCGAAAAATGCAGGAGGCCAGGAGACCAAAGAGAAGGAGGAAGAAAACTGCTGACAAAGTGGTGTGGTTCGGGAACATCTGAACCATCTGTCTGACTATGGCGACTCTCTCCTCAAGGGGTGAGAGGGGGGGGGGGAGCCTTTCCCACCTGAGTGTCCAGGACCACTCCAATGAACTTGAGCCTTTGTGTTGGTGTTGTGTGAGACTTCTATAAGTTCAGGGAGAAGCCCAGCCTGTGGAGTTGCGGGCAAGTTCCCTTGAGATGGGGCAAAATATTAAAGTTACTCACCATAGTGACTAGAGTACTCATAGTCCATAGTCCCCTTTCCTCCAATCTTGTGGGCGTCACCCAACATGGGGTTGGTACCGGAACCTTTGGCAGCGAAAAATTGAGCTTCCCTTTTAAATTTAGTATAGCGCATGGGGTGCGGCATCGGGCGTGGGAACGCCTCACCAAAGCCCCGCCCCTCCAGTGCCTCACCTCAGTCCCCTTTGAACACATCAGACACTTAGATACTCTTAGTACATTTTAGCCCTTGGCATACTAGCGGGGCGAAGGTGGGTGGGGCGTATGGAGGAAAGGGGACTATGAGTAAGGAACTCATGGTGGCAACAGTAAAGACAGACACAAGTGATCACAGTTCAAGGTTGTTTATTAAACTGTAAATGCGGGTTGGAAAAACGCTAATCTAAACCTAAATCTAAGATGGGAGCAAGCTACAACCATCAAATAATAATAAGGCAGTCCTAGTGGCGTCTTGTCAAATAAAAGGGCCTATTCTAAGAAAAACCCATTTACAATCCTTACGTTAAATACAACCAGGAGTGTGGGATAGCATTCTCAGTAAAGAAAGAAGTGTTCACAAATAATAAGTCAGGATGCGATTGTTGGGGTCTCCCTTCCCCACATTTTGAGCATGGGACAGGTGGAACTTCTGAGCACAGCACACGCTTGAGCTTCACCAGCATAAGCTAGAAGTACCACTCTCGGCTAAATCAGAGCATTCAGTGGTTAAATCTCTTTTCTACAAACAGTCTCTTGCCTCCGAGGACTTGATGTCTTCAAGATTTATAAGCTAAAGTTCCTCTCATTATATTCACGTCGGGTGATGCCTTTCCACCCCTGGATCCCCCTCTTCCGGGCTTAGATCCATAAGAAGTTCTTAGCAATATCACGTGCCTTGGTATATAAACTTCTCGCTTCTGAGGGTCTAATGGGCTCAAAATAACAAACAGAAAAAGTTAATAAAAGTTCCAAAGTTCTTCTTTGAAGGTATTTGGGTGATAGCTCTTCAACCTTGGGTCCCACGGTTTCCGGGCTCAGACCCCTCTCGGATATCAGCCTCCCTCTGTCGGGTTCACACTGGCATGTATTCAAAAGATTTTCTCTATCTCACTCTTCTTTATTTCTTTCACAGATTGATGGGTGATTGTTTTTCACCCTTGGATCCCCCTTTTTCACCCTTCTCAACTGTTAGCTTTCCTCCGTCAGGTTTACTATGGTTTTTAACACAATTTCATCTGTGACATTTACGAATCTCACAGTTTTCTTATACCCTCAATTGTGAACATCCCTCTGCCGGGTTACTCTTGTCAACCCATTTTTTCATCGCGACTTTGAGCTTCGCCCCCTCTTTAATCGGCATCCCTCCCTCGGGTTCACTCTTGCCAACTTGATCAAACAGTTCTTACAATGCAGGACTTGCTTCCCTTAGCTAATCAATCTTCTGTTTGGTCAAAGGCTTTCGACTGTACAGAGGATTTTACTAGACCCACGCATGACCACTTTGACCCCCAACGCCTTTTGGTAACTGTCGTTTCAACAACTGGGTAATCGTCCAGAGTTTCTCGAGTGAGCAACCACGTGGTGCCGGACTCTTCTATAACTGGCTTTCCCCTTTGCGTATCAATAGATCTTGTTATTTTCATTAATTGCCAGCTTGCTACTTTCGTTCAACACAGTTCGGTTTCTTATCGGCTCTCCCCTCGACTCACCAGCTGTGATGAACTGCTTGGCTTTTCTCATCTCTGGAGTCAATGCCGGTACCATGGGGGCACGCATCTCACCCCGGCTTGTTTGTCAGCATAGGTGGGTCCTGTGTACCGCTGACATCTGCTGCAACACATGCTGGCTATTGTTCGCGGTCTTACAATTCCTTCTGCAGAGGTTTCACAGGCTTTGGTCGGAAAGGGCAAGGTCGGTTCTCTCCTGGGCACACTCTCAAATTGCGCCGTCTTTCTCCTCCTCTTGAACAGCCGTGCTCAGTTAGCTCTCTCGTTTGGCGGTCTGCCTTGATCGTATTGCGCTCTAGTACTCCACCTTTTATCCCTGTGGGGAAGGGAAAGGGCTGTCGGGTTTGTGTGATTCTGGTCAGTTGCCTGACTTTGCCTGAACCTTGTGCTGGACATGCCAGGTAAACGTCTGGTGTTTGTCCATCATCTTTTGTGGTGTGCAAAAGTGTTTGTGTCGGAAAGGGGGTAGGGGGGGCAAAGTGTTAGTGTATCATACGCAGTAGGATTGGGAAAAAGTGTTATAAGAAGGGGGATATTTCGTCTCGCCCATCGGTGTCCCACTTCCAATCTTGAGGACCCCCCATCCAGGTGATCCTCCCTCACTGGCCCACCCCCAGGAACTGGATCCAATAGTGATGGCCGTGTCCTGGCCACCTGAAAGACAGGATTAGCAAGTGAGACACTTTCAGGTTTCTCACAGTACTCTAGTCACTATGGTGAGTAACTTTAATTACTCATACGTCCCGTCCCCTTTCTGCCGACCTTGTGGGTGATTCCACCAAACAAACACATAGGGTGGGGCTAATATATGTAGTATGAAGTGAAAAGATTCTTCAGAAATGCGCGACCAAACTCTGCATCATGCCTGGAGTCAGTGAGTAGTGACTACAGAAGGACGACGGAGTGGCCCAAGTAGCTGCCTTGCTGAAGGCATTCCAAGAAAAATGTCTCTAAAACGCGACGGCTGTGGCCTTACCTCTGACCGCATAGACATGAATCCCCTGAGGAACAGGTTTGCCCATGGCCGTGTACGCCTCCGAAATGGCTTGAACCATCCAATGGGCGATGGAAGCCTTGGAATCCTGAAAGCCGGGGCAGGAGCCCCCAAAGGTCACGAACAATGCCTTGGACTTCCTGAAGGATTTTGTCCGAGAGAGATAAAACCTGAGTACCCTTTTGAGGTCCAATAAATGTAGGGTCCTCTCTGCCTCTGAGTGTGGGTTCGGGAAGAACACCGGCAGGCAGATCTTTTGATTCAGATGGCACAGAGACACTACCTTGGGCAAGAAGTTTGGGTGAGTATGCAAAATGACTGTCATTGAGAAACCTGGTGAAGGGCTTGCACAAAGACAACGCCTGCAGCTCACTAACCCTGCACAGAGGTGAAAGTCACTCACAAAACCGTTTTTAGAGTCACCAAGCGGATGTCCACAGAGGCCATTGGCTTGAAAAGGTTTGTGTTGCAAAGCTGCAAGAACCACATTGAGGTTCCAGACTGGATGCAGTCTATGCTCCAGAGGGAAAAGCCTAGACAACCCCTAAGGAGGGCCCTTAACCACTGCGTTGGCTGCAGAAAACACATGGTCAGGGGAATTCTTGTAAGCCCCAATGGCCACCAAATACGTGCAGCAAGTATCCACCTGAACTCCCGAGCAAGCCAGGTGCGCTATAACAGCCAGTACATCATCCAGAGGACATGTGACAGGATCCAAAGCTTTGTCGCAAGCCCAAAGGTAGAACCTAGTCCATTTGCTCTTATACTGCGGCAGAGTTCATGGCCTCCTGTCCTGCTGAATGATGTCCCAGTTGTCATCAGAAAATTGAGCATGCTGAAGCCTCAGCTGATCAGGACCCAGGCTGCCAGCGCTAGTTTGGCAGGGTCTGGATGTTCTACTGCCCCGCCATGCTGTGTCAGAGCAGAGCGGTGGGCGGGAACATATAACACCTGCGGCTGTGCCAACAGATCTGGAAGGCGCCGCCCAGCAAACCCCGGCCCCGCCCTGCACATGAGGCAAACTGGAAGCACTAGGCATTTAGGGGGGATGCAAAGAAACCCCGGTCTGCGAACCCTCAATGCTGTAAATAGGGGCAACAAGGAGTCATCATACAACTCCCACTCGTAGGTGTTGAACCCTAAGCAACTCCGCTGATCCGCTTCTGCATTGCTGTCCCTCAGCAGGTGGACTGCTGAAATCCAAATCCCCTCAGTCAGGGCCCATTCCCAGATCGAAACCGGCTCCATGCAGAGGAGGGGAAAGGGTGCTGACCTGCTTGTTCAGGTAAAACATTGCAGTAGAATTGTCCATCCCAACCAGAACCAACTTGTCCCTGACGAGGGGCAAACGTGCCTTGAGGACCAGCCCCCTGCCCTGAGCTCCAGCAGATGAATATGTAGGAGGGCATCCGTCCTACACCATGCTCCATGAATCGCGTAGCCCTCCAGAGTAGCCCCCCAGCCCGAGAGGAGTCCGTCGTCACCACCAGTGTAGGCTCCTGATCCCAATTGCCCGCACGGTGGAGTTGGAGACGCCTCATCTTGAGGTGGAGTGCTCTACAGTGAGCATGCAGGAGGCCATCAAGCCCAGAATGTGCTGGAACCACCATGCTGATGTGGTCGAGTTGGTCAGACCCCTTGCTCACTGTGCTCAGAGGCACAGCTCCACCTTACTGATGATGCCCAACAGGGCTGAAACACGTGTATGGGGTTGCTGTTGGTACTCTTGTTCAGAAGGGAATTGCCATAGCATTTTGCTGCTGGACTGCCCATGAGGGCAGGACAAAGACTGATATGCGAATAGATATTTCCCATAAGTGAAAGGTACAGTGAGCTAAAATGTGGCTGCAGACTCTAGAGTGGGTACCATCCCATAGAACAGGCCATTTTCCCTGTGATTGTTCTCATAGAGGGGCTCCCATGACACATTTTTTGATATGTAGGAGGGCTTCTGTCCTGGACCATGCTCCATGAATCGAGTAGCCCTCTAGAGTAGCCCCCACCTGAGAGGAGTCCATCGTCGCCACCAGTGTTGGCTCCGGTCGGGTGAAGGGGGCTCCCACTGAAACACTGCCATCAATCAGCCACCAGTGAAGATCGGGCAGAAGGAGCGGTGGTATAGGGATCCGGCCTGACTGAGACCCACTCTCCTGATCCCAATTGGCTGCAAGGTGGAGCTGGAGGCGCCTCATCTTGAGGTAGGAGTGCTCTACAGTGAGCACACAGGAGGCCATCAGGCCCAGAATGTGCTGGAACCACCATGCTGAGGTGGTCGAGTTGGTCAGAAACTGCCCCACTGCCTTGTGGAGGGGCAGAAGCATCTCAGGCGTAGGAAACATCCACTGAATGATAGTGTTCCAACGCACCCCTAGGAAGACCAGTTCCTGAGATGGGCACAATTGTGACTTCCTCTGGTTGAGGGAAAACCGTAGCTGATGAAGGGTATCTGCCAGTCTGGCATGAGTGCACCACCCCTTCGGTTGTAACCCCGCCATCACCAGCCAGTCGTCCGAGTAAGGTGATAGATGATGGCTCTCCAAGCGGAGAAGGCACGCCACTGCATTAATCAATTTCATGAAGACACGATGGACCGAGTTCAGGCAGAAGGGCAGCACCTTGTACTGAAAGTGGTACGACAATCGTGAGCCGTAGAAACTTCTGATGCGGTTGATATATGGAAACATGCAGGTACGCATCCTTTAGGTCCAGTGAACACATCCAGTCCCCTGCACACAGAGACTCGGCTATGTGCACAGGAGTAATCATCTTGAAGCGCTCCAGCTGTAAAGACAGATTTAGAAATGACAGGTCCAGGAATGCCCTCAGGCCAACCTGGTTGTTCTTGGGTACTGCAAACATCATGGAATAGTAACCAAAGCCCTGGTCTACAAGAGGAACTGGTTCTATAGCCTGCATCTCCAAGAGCAAAAGGAATTTCCGTAAAAGAGCCGGGGACCCAATTTGATGAAGTGGAGAGGATGGAGGAGGCATAGGAAGAGTAAGACTGAAGCCTGTGGAGACTACAGAGAGAATCCATGGGTTGCTGAAGAGATGTTTCCAGGTGTCCTGCAACAGAGCCAAACGGCCCCTCCACAGGCGAACTGTGTTCCCTGACCTTGACATCACTGTTTCTTGGCGTCAGAGGCAGAAGAGGGGGGGAGTGTAAAAACCTGTGCAATGTCCCCTGCTGCTTCCTCCTGTTGTCGCTGGACGACCTGTCAGGTCTCCTTGTACCATGGTCTCGGAATCTCTTGAAGGCAGAGAAAGCGTGGGGTTTGAATTCAGTCCTACCCTGGGATTGAGTGAAGTATTTATGACCTGTCTTTGTCAGGATGGCCAAGGACTTGGCAGTTTGAGTGGAGGTTTTCTTCTTTATCAATTCGTCATCGGTGGACGAATGTAAAAGGTGCATGCCCTCAAAGGGGAAATCCAGGACCTCCTCCTGCATGTCAGATGAAAACTTTGTGGCATGCATCCACACCGTCCTTCTCATCTTGACCCCAAGGCAGAGCTCTCTGCTGGCTATGTCAATGTGGGAGACCGAAGACTCCATTAAGGTCCTGCGCAATGGCCCAGGCATCTGCCAGACCGGCCTGGAAGGAGGCTTGCTTGTCCGAAGGGAGGTCAGGCAGAAATTCCATGAGCTCCCGCCACAGCTTCTGGTTAGCCCCAGCCAAGACGGCGTTCCCGTTGGGTTTCTGCAGATGCAGTCCTGAGATGGAATAACAGCGCTTTCCCACTGGAGGTGGCTCCCCTAGAGGAAGACGACAAAGACAATGGTTTAGAATACGAGGCCACCAGAGAGGAATGGGGTTGCGGGTGGGAGGCAAGGAGGATTGGCTCCCTGTCCATCAGCCTAAGCGTGCTGTCCAACTTCTTGTTCATCTGAGTGGTGGCCCTGGGATTCTCCCAGACCTTTTGCGCCACCTGCAGGACATCGTTCTGGAGGGCAAGGCCAGACCGGATCGTAGTGAGTTTGCCCAAGACCTCTGCTAGCACACCAGACTCCTCGGGGGGCTTCTTCTGGAAAAAGGGACTCCCAAGAACTCTGCCAGGCCCTGAAGGCAGTCATGAAAGGAGGAGTTGGGGGGGGGGGGGGGGGGGGGGTTTGGGATCCGAACCACTGGTGGGGCCTGAATGGGAACCGGGAGCGCAGGAGGAATACCCAGAGGAGGGGGCCAGAGCAGCGCCTCCTGCTGGATTACTTCCTTCAAAATGTCCTTCAGTAGCCCATTCATCTGAGGGGAACACATAAGGAGAAAGCACTTGAAGAAACGGTCCTCACAAGCCACCAGATCCCTAGGAGCCCTGCCCTCTGAGGCACTGGGCCGCCGCTTCTGGTCAATGCGCTGAGGCGCATGGTGGGTTTAGCCGTGTGGCTGTGATGGGTAGCTGTAGCCCCGAGGGGACCAAAAACCTGCACCGTAGGATCCGCTGCCGCTTCCAGAGGTAAGGGGGCTGGGATCATCCTGCAAAGCCCATTCGATAGGTGAAAGCACTGGCGGTACGTGTTCTGGATCCAATATGGCTGCCTACCTGGCAGGTTTCCGCCACATGCCGCTCTGCCATTTTGAAACCTTGCACCACGGCCTGCATGGGAGGGCACGAAGGCCCTGAGCCAAGAGAGGCTCAGACATGAGTGGATACAGTTTGGGTCTTCCACCCAAAACAGAAGCGTCAACCTCAGAGATCCCTTTGGTAGGCGTTGAGCCCTCAGCTGGACGGCCGGTAGTCATAACACCCTGACTCACAACCTCAGAGCGACCTCTGGGAGCCCTCAGCAAATGTGCCAGAAGCCGTGCTGGATCTAGCCGAGGACAGACTCTTGGAGGTGACACTCGATGATCCCTTACCCCCTGGGGTAGAGGAAGAGGACGAGCCTGATCACCCTTCCATGGACATCCTGAAAGGGGCCCTGAGCCCCTCAGCTTGGGAGCCGGTAGCCTGGAAGGCTTCAGGTCTGTCCCCGAACAGCCTGGAAGAGCCCTTGGGCCCCTCGGCTTGGGAGCCAGTAGCCTTTGAGGCCTCAGGCCTGCTAGAATCTGAATCTGAGGAACCCCCATCCATGGGAACCCCATCGAAGGAGTCAACACGCTGTGGAGCTGTGCTGAATAGAGGGCCTACCTTTTCTTGAGGAGAGGTCCTGGTGACAAAGTCTTTAAGGTGGGGCAAAGGAGAAGTGGGGAAGATCTCCCTCCAACAGGACAAGCGATTCTTCAATGCCCTGTGACCGAGAGAGCTGCAGCCCAGACAGGAGTCCCAGCGGTGGTCGGGCCCCAGGCACTCATGACAGAGTGCATGGGGGTCCAAAGCCAGGAACAAACTTTTGCATGAGGCACACCTCGTGAAGCCTCCTGCAGTCGACATTCGCCGGGCAAGGTGAGGCAACAAAGGGAAGTTGAAACAAGTATTGGAAAAATAAACGGGGAGCAATCAGAAAGCTCAAAAAGTATCTGTGCTGCCAGGTTTGACACCATCCGTGTGGAAAAGGGGACAGAGATGAGGCGCCAGAAAGTGGGGCCTCGGCGGGCGTTCCCATGCCCGAGGCCGCGCCCCTGCGTGCTATAATAAACGCAAAAGGGAAGCTCAATTTTTCACTGCCAAAGGTTCTGCTATCGTTCCCATGTTGGAAGACGCCACAAGAATGGAGGAGACGGGATGTACGAGTACTGCTCCGTCGACTTCACTCGGATGAGCCAGTCACCCAGGTATGGTAACACATGGACACTGTATCTCCTGAGGTGGGCTGTGACTACCACCATTAGCTTGATGAAGACCCTTGGTCAACCCAAAGGGGTGCACTTTGAACTAGTAGTGCTTGTCTCCTATGAGGAATCTCAGGAATGTCCTGGGCTTTTGGTGGATCGGCATATGGAAATATTAGCTGTGGAGATCTCTTGACACCAGCCAGCCCTGAAGTCTGAGAGTTTGGATAATTTCTCTCAACGTCACCATCTTGAACGTGTCTTTTCTCAGGATCTTGTTCAAGGCCCTGAGGTCCAAGATGGGACAGAGTCCTCCCCCTTTCTTGGGTACCAGGAAATACAGAGACTACCAGCCCGATACTCTCTGCTCAGAAGGGACCACTTCCACAGCACCCTTCAAAAGGAGGGCTTGCAGTTCTTCCTGGAGCCCCTGTTCTGGTTGTTGAGGCGGTGAGGGTGGTCTACCTGGAGACCTTTAGGAAAGGCAGACAGTATCCCCATTGGACGAGCTGAAGGGCCCAGGCATCAGAGGTAATCTCCCGCCACTGGGGCCAGTGCTTGCCTATCCGTCCGCCAACCGGTGAAGCATGGGGGGAGAACTCAAAGCGGCTTTGATGGCAGTGCCTCCCCAGCTGCCGTTTGCTGGCCCCTAGATGCGCCCCTGCCCCTTCCGGAGCACAGAAAATGCCTCTACCCTTGTCTGGGCTGCCAAAGGGGACATAACAGCTGTATCCCTGACCTCTAGAGGCGAAAGAGAATGCAGGTTTTGCTGAGTGCTGCACAGCTAGGCCCAGTGACGCTGCTGCACGCTTTGAGTCCTTAAACCTTTCCAAGGACTCATCGGCCTTTGACCCAAACAGATTCTCGCCATCAAATTGACATCCAGCAACTTATTCTGGACGTTTGGTGAGAAACCCGAGTATGGAGGTAGGCTTGCCTCCTCAAGACCATAACTGACCCCATTGACCTGACACAGTCAGCAAAGTCCAGGCCCATCTGCATAGACTGCCGGGTCACCTCTTGTCCATCTTCCATCATCCTTAGAAAGCCTTCCTCTATCTCTGATTTGGCAATGTACCCTATGGTTTTCCACAGCCCAATGCTGTATTTCGCAAATGCGCAAGATGCATTAACCACCTTTAAGGCCATACCACCTAACAAAAATAATTTCTTTGCCAAGGTGAGAAATTTTGTACTTTCACTGTCCGTAGGGAGAATGGAAGTTGAGGTGGACGTCTAGTATTGACCATGGCTGCTTGTACTACTAGCCCATCGGGCATAGGGTCAGACAATAGGTACAATGGGTCCCGCCTTGCCGGCTTATACATTTTCATGAATTCAGAGCTCACAGGCTGTGTAGTACAAGGCTTCTGCCACAAGGTGGCAATAGGGTCAGCAATAGCCACATTGACTGGCATGGCTCTTTCCGTAGAGGCTCCCTCATTCAAAATGTCAGTGAATCCTATCCCGACAGGTCAAGCTGGGGCATTCCAACATAGGGTCTCTACCACTGAGTCTACTGTGGCACGATACATCCCACTTGCGTGAACCTAAGAGTAGGCTTGCTGAGTTTTCACATCAGGGGAAGTATCTAGGCAACGTCCGAGTTAGACGTTTGCTAGTGCATCTTTTATCCTTTTATCCTTTTACTAGTGTTGTTGTTGTGCTCAGAATTCTTTAGATAATTGTAGCACTTAGAAATCTTTTAGCCTTTTCACTCGTGACATTTTAAAATATTTTAATATTTTCGTGTTGATTGTATTAGGGCTGATAGTAAAACCCTTGTCCTTCAGGGTGTTTTAAACTGTGATTGCAACCCGTGCGAGTTAAAACAGCAAAGTAGTTGCTGCATGCACGTGGTTTCCAGCTGTAAAAACTACGAATCCCAGCAGGATTGTAGTTTCGCAGCCCATTATCCCTACAAACCCTGCGCAAACACGCAGGCGCGGACGGGAAGTCTGTGGCAGTCCGTGGGCAGACTGGGGCGGACGGGCGCTCTGTGAGTAAACTTCTTCTTACAAGCTTTTATTTTCAATATTTCAACTGTAGCCTGGCCCTTTTTCCATCTACTTACATGCTCCTAAGGTGCCGCGTTAGAACAAAGACAAATAGATACTTTTCCTACTGTTGTGTTATAAGCAGTAAGAATTCTCGTGCTCACACTGGTGTAAACAAAATCTTTGTTATCCACCATGTACCATACTAAACAGGAATCCCCTAAACCCACATCAACTAAAATCTTCAACAATTTTGGATCTACCAAGGAGACTCCGGCTCCTAAGAAACTGAAGGTAGCCCTATTGAATACAAGATCTCTGGTAAAACACATGGTCGATATACATGATTTCATTTTAGATAACGATGTTGACATTATGTGTGTTACAGAGACTTGGCTTACCGACGCACATGGCCCCACTATAGAGCAGGTGACACCTCCCGGCTATGCCTTTTTTGGTAAACACAGAGGCGAGCACTGGAGGTGGTGTGGCAATTATATGCAAGAAGGAACTAGGCATTTATCAATGCAAAATGGACTGTGTAGGCTGCAATCTCCTACACACTAAATTACTTATCGGTCCCAATCATAGTATTAATCTCTTCCTACTCTATCGCCCTCCAGGCAAATCCTCTAATTTCAACGATGACATTGTAGATATCATCATACCGCTGTTGACCACAAATTCTGCGGTGGTAATCTTGGGCGACTTTAACTTGTGGAAAGGACATGTTAAAGATAGTAAGGCTATTGGACTTGAAAAATCTTTTAATAGCCATCATATAACTATCCACAACAATGACACCAAACATTTAAAAGGACATATTTTGGACTGTTTGGGAAGTGGAAACACCTTGATAGACAACATAACTACTACGCCATGTGTCTGGTCTGACCATTTCTCCATCTGTTTCCAGTGGACACTTCCTACTACCCCTCCCTGGAAACACGAACCGATGCACAAAGTGCATAGTAGGAATATGAAGGCTGTTATCCTACCCATCCTCTCAACATGCTTGGAGGTTATAATGAACAAAACCAACAACTCAGATAGCCCAGATACGCTTATTAACACTTATAACGACAAAATCTTAAAACTGTTAGATCAGGTTGCCCCTCTGAAAATTAGAACGGTCAGAGATACTCCAAACCATCACAGATGGTTTACTCCCGCATTGACAGAACTGGAAATAGCTAAAAGACAGGCTGAACATATTTGGCAAAAAGACAACACCCCAGAAAATCTAGAAATCTGGAAAACCAAGGCCAACGATTATAAGATGAAAATAGTAGCAAAACAGAATTTCTACAACTATCAAATTGCCCAAGCCGGAAACCAAACCAAAGAGCTATTTGGACTCCTGAGGTCTTGGGAAAAACCTGCTAGTATAAGTTTTGTCATTAAACCTACCAATGACGGCTGTAAAAAAGTGCAAAAAGCATTAGCCGAAAAACTAAAAAAGGCTCAAAAGAATATTCTTCAAGAATTAGTAAAAATAACTCTCACTGCCACTCAATGATTTCAACCATAATAATACCAAGAAAACACAGTCTTAAAGTAAGACCGCTTCTAAACCTCCAGTTGATGGAGAACAACCTTCTCAATTACCTCAGGCCGAATTCACTTTCAAAGAACACACCATCACAGAAATGTGTAACAACATGAGGGCCATGCACCCCATAAATTGCCCGGGCGAACTTACACCGTCAAAAATCATACTTGAACATAAGGACCTTTTCGCCCCCTTTCTCTGTCGGTTCATAAACTCCTCGTTCCGCACAAGTCATATTCCCTCTTCTGTAAAACATGTAGCTGTCACTCCACTGCTAAAAAAGGTTGTCCTGGACCCTAATGACGCTGCCAACCTTAGGCCGATTACTAATACTCTTTTCTTTTTAAAATTAGTGGATAAGGTAGCAAAGCTACAATTACAGACACATGTGTTGAAAAATGGCATTTTTCATGAAAAACAGTCAGGATTTCGTAGTTTCCATGGCACTGAGATTGCCTTATTGGATTTGCAGACATATATGCTATTAGGTTTGGAATCAAGCAAGTCGGGGCTGCTGATGTTATTAGACCTATCGGCAGCTTTCGACTTGCTGGATCACGGGATCCTGTTGCATCGAACGTCAACTGTGGGAGGTCTCTCAGACGAGGCAACGACCTGGCTTAAGTCGTTTCTCAAGGGACGTAGTTCCCGTGTGCACTGGGGTGAGAGTGCCTCTGATGCTGAGATCACCATCTGTGGAGTCCCTCAGGGGGCTTGCCTTTCCCCTCTGCTTTTTACCATTTATATCATCCCACTTTGTAGGGATCTTGATAGCTCAGATCTTTTTTTCTGCAACTATGCAGATGACTTTCAGCTGGCACTGGAGGTCAGTGGAGATCACAATAAAGATCAACAAACCCTCGATCAGGCTTACCAAATGGTGAAAAGCTGGACGACAACTAATTGGCTCTGCCTTAACGCCACAAAGACAGAACTAATGCTGTACGGCCCTAAACAGGTTAGAGAGAAACTGGACCCCCTTTACAGCAGTTTCCTGGTTGATGGAAATCAGATACGAGTGGTACAAGAGGTCAAAACCTTGGGCACTTATCTGGAGGCCAATGTAGAGAACAGCGCCCACGTAGACGCAATTATAAAAAAGAATTAATTATCACCTGTAAGTACTCCGCCAAGTGGCCCCTCTAGTTTCAGAAGAAAACCGTACAAAACTAGTTTGGGCTATAATATTACCAAGAGTTGACTATTGTAATGCCCTCCTGGGAGGAGCCAAGAAGATGGATCTTCAGAGACTTCAGAAGATTCAAAACTCTGCAGTACGTGTTGTTTTCCAGATGAAGTGCCTTGAGCCCACATCAGCAGCCATGAGGACTCTCCACTGGCTGCCAATCTCGGCCAGAATTCAATTCAAACTTCTGACATTTTGTCACAAATGTGTCTACGATGAGGCGCCTATATATCTCAAAAACAAGCTGAGATTATATATCCCTAGAAGACCACTTAGATCGGCTAAAGACTGCCTCCTGCAAGTCGATCGCTTTAAAAGGACTGGCGGAAACGGTCATGCTTTTCATGTGCAGGCCACACAGGCTTGGAATGCCCTGCTGGTTCCTCTACGTAAAACAGCAAACCTTCTAACCTTTCGGAAACAGTTGAAGGCCTTCCTGTTTAATTAGATTTTGACTTGCCATCTGGCTTATATAGTGTCTACCCTTTTTCTACAATGGCGCTTGGACGCCTTCGGCGCCTTATAAATAAAATAACATAACAACACTTGCCTCTCTAAGCCCTTTGCTAAGCCCTCAAATCAGCCTGATATGTGAAAGAGTCTCTGCCTCCAGAGCCTGAATATGCGGGATCGGCATCAAACGGCTCGAGGATGTTGTCGACACCGAAGATCAGGACTGAGGAGCGTATGACTGGTTGGGCATAGACATCAACGGATCCACACCAGGCAGTGCAGATAGCGGCTTCAACGCTTTGGCAGCTGTCAGCTCTGAGCCAGAGGGCGCTGGCACTGGTCTCCTTGGCACCACTGGAGCCGATGGAGCATGCCGCTTCGAGGAGTCATCCATACCCACAGCTGCTTTCCTGAACATATCGAGCATTTGCTCTTTAAAAGCCTCCCACTTGGTTTTCGATGTAGGCCCAGAAGCAGACTTACCATGTTCATCAGAAGAATCGGAAACGTGCCTGTGGCCATGACGCTGTTGCTTTTTATGGGAGGAGGAGGAAGAATGACTGCACGAATGTCAGTGCTTTTTAGCCTTTTTTGGCACCTATACTCCTTTTCCGTAGTGGGCCACTATGTCTCGAGTTCCAACGACCAAGCGGGCTGGACATTTCGATGTGGGAAGGGATATCTATCGGATGAGGAATCTGTGGGAGAAAGGCAACCCATTGAAATTGATGTCAGAAATGACTCCCATCAGACTGCCCCATTCTGTAATATACCCAATGACCGTGGGGGGTCTGCTGTGATGTCGTTTTTGGAACACTGTCAATCACATACATTGAGCAATTAGATTGGGGAAATTGTACACCCCTCAAAAAAGGTAGGGTTACTGTTCTATAAAAGTTCAAACACATACTCAAAGGGGGACATTGTTCAAAGACACACTTGCTCACTCACTGAATGATGAAGAGGAAATAGAAGAATGGGTAACACGAGGAGGGAGAAGGAATAGATTGCTCTCCTATTAGTCCCATATTGTATCATTATCAACGCTCTATAAGTGAGCCCTAGTCAGAGTTAAGGGCCCAGGCCTTCTTCAGTGGAAGAAATAGAAGACAGATTGTAGAGGAGAGCTGATTACTTCTTGCTGACGGATGCCCAACTATTCCTACAGTGGGAGAATTGAACCAGTCTTTAAGGCGGTGCCCAGTTGTTTGTGGGACAGCAAATTAAATTCATATGCAAGTATAATTTAAAGGGGAAATAATCCTTAGGGGAGAAATACTAAAAAGGGAATTAGATCAATTCTGATTCCTGGTATTTATCAGTATTGAGGGGTGGGAATATATAATTTGATTGTGCATCCCTAGGAAGTTAGGGAACATTTCAGAGCGTACGTGCTTCTGGGAAAATATATATTTTATAGACTAGGTCCCATGGTGTGTCTACAGTGAGATCCCCTCACTCTTTTCTCTGTGTGAAGATGTCTAGTGTTGAATTCTCACTGAGTTCAGGGGACATCTCACTATGTGCATACTGTGACGAATCCCAGGGTATTGTCAATGCTCCCATGGGGGAGCCCTTTCCCATGAGGCCAGGGAGGTGAGGTTGCTACCCGGTGCTCAGCGGGGGGATCTTATGGGAAGAGAAACCCTCTACGGGACCAGTGACGACTATCATGGGAGAACATGGTATAGATCCCCTCCTCCTCGGTCCCCTCACCTCATTACACCCTGTATAGTTCTCCACAAGTCTAAATTTTTGTAGAGTAGAAGACCACCTCTACACAGACCACACTGGGATGAGGAAGAGTGAGAGCTACCCCAATTGAGTCCTTGTTACAACTGACACAAAGAAGATTCGGCAAGGAGGAAAAAGCCCACCACGGAACCAACATAAGCGGTACTGTCAAAGTCAAATTCAATCATAAAAAGGGAAATAGGACTGTACCCTTGGGCAGATTGCCCCTGGAGGAACCGAGAGCTGGCTGGCGACTCGCTGCGCAGAGCAGAGGATGCTGAGAATCGGAGGACTGGGAGCCGGACCACGCGGTCACAGCAGGAGACGCAGGACGAGAGGGACAAGACCTGGAAGAACAGCGAGGAGATACAAGGACTGCAGGAAGGTGTGCAGGAGCCCACAGCAGCAAGCAGCAGTCCTGCAAAGCCACCTTAGAAAGCCAGTAATGCCACGAAAGGTACCTGGGTTACTGTAGCGGGTGGTAGTGATTACGAAGAACGAAGGAGGTAGTTGGGGAGAGACAGATCCCCCATCTTCCTTGTACCAGTATTTGGGGAAATATACAAAGCGGACATATGAGAAACAGTACCTAGCAGGTTAGTGAACCAGGCCTGAGCAGGTCATATCATAAACCTGAGAGTGGGGTCTAGTACCCATATGAAACTGGGGAAGTACAGTGCATCAAGGTCTGGGCCCACAAGCAGACGGGGAAGGCGTGCAAGAACAGTATAGATTTGGTGAACGAGTCCCTCCCTGTTTGTTTATGTAAAACATTGCTGTCTGTTAGGATCTGTACTGACAGGTTCAACAGGTTCAACAGGTGGGTTCGAACGCCCGAAGCGCTCTGAAGACTGCCAGGAGTTTTAGCAGATTGGTATGATTCTTGGCCACTGTTTGAGACCAGAGACCCTGAGCTGTGTGGTGGAGGAGGTGAGCTCCCCATCCTGACAGGGATGCGTCTGTAGTGACTACAGCTTGTACCTCCGGATCGTAAAAGGGTTTCCCCTTTGACAGGTTCTCTCTTGTCCACCAGTGAAGACTTTGTACAAGTGTTGGCGAAACGACCACTAGATCGTCCCACTGACCACTTGCCTGAGACCACTGTTTCGCCAACCTTTCTTGCATGGGTCGCATGCGCAGGCGCGCGTGGGGGACCCGGTAAATACATGACGCCATCATGCCTAGCAAATGCATCACTTTGCGCACCCTTATCTGGCGACCGGGCAGATATAGAGTAATTTCCAGTAGTAGATTCCGAATTCTTTCTTCTGATGGAAAGGCCAACCCCTCTTGAGTGTTTAGTACAACTCCTAGGAACTGCTTGGAGGTGCTTGGCACCAGGCTTGATTTTTTCTCATTGATAGAGAAACCCAATTCGAAGAGGAGGTCGATCGTTCTTTGGATGTTTGATCTGTAAATTACTGGGGTCTCCCCCGTGAAGAGCCAGTAATCCAGGTAAGGGTACACTGGGATTGCCTCCATGCGTAGGTGTGCCGCCGCCACCGCCAGTACCTTGGTGAATACCTTTGGAGCCGAGGCTATACCGAAGGGCAGCACCTTGAACTGGTAGTGCTGACTGTCCACTTTGAAGCGCAAGAATCTTCTGTGCGCTAGGAACATGGAAATATGAAAATAGGCATCTTTCATGTCCAATGTTGGCATGTAATCCCCCCTTTTTAGGAGGGGGATTACTTCTTGGAGAGTAGTCATGCAATATTTTTGGGGCTTGACATACTTGTTTGCAGGGCGTAAGTCTAATACTGGGCGCATTGTCAAATCTTTTTTGGCACAAGGAAGTAAGTTGAATAGATACGCTTGTTTACCTGGTTGCCCGGGACGAGTTCTATCGCGTCCTTTGCGAGAAGATTGACGATTTCCTCGAGGAGGATCTTCTGGTGGTCCAGTGAATGTATCCTTTGTCTTGGAGGGTGGTTGCGGGGGCGCTCTAGCAGTTCGATACAGTATCCTGCAGACACTTTCGACAGCACCCATCTGTCCGATGTGATCCCTTCCCATGCTTGGGTGAAGTTGGAAATGTGCCCCCCCTACTGGGGATGCGTGGGAAGGGACCCTGAGCGGAACGTCACTGCTTTGCGGGAGGCGTACCACCTCTGCCGGGGCTGCCTCTACCTCTACCACGGCCCCTCTTGTTACCTCTGCCGTAACTTTGGCAGTCTGCTGGTTGCCACCCCATGATGTACCCTGTCCCTGTGCATAATTGGAGCTCCTCTGGCAATTTTGGCCACGTGAGTGATGAAAATTACTATTCCCTCTTTGATTAGTGGGCTTATTCTTCAATTGTCCCAGGAACAGTATCATACTCGTCTTTGGCAGTTTTCAGTGCGTCCTCTAATGCCTTGCCAAACAAGACATTCGGTTCCACCGGCATGTCAACAAGGGTTGCCTGGGTCTCGGGTTTAAACCCTGACGGTCTTAGCCAAGCGTGCCTTTTAATGACAGTGCTCTCTGCTATGAGCCGGCCTGCATTATCTGCAGTGTCAAAGGTGGTCTTCAGAATGCGACCGGACACGGCTCTACCCTCTGACGCGATCTGGGCCAACTGACCCTTTAGTGGTTCCGGTGCGGAGTCAATGAGAGCAGCTACCTGCTCCCACTGGTGGCAATTATAGCTTGCCAGCAGAGTGGTGGTGTTGGCGATCCTTGCCTGGTAAGCGGAAGTGGAGGCTACTTTCCTTTCTAACCCATACATTCTTTTGCTCTGCTTGTCTGGGGGAGCCTCAGATGATGATAGAGGTGTCCCCACTCTTTTCCTGGTGTATGTGATTACCAAGGAGTCGGGCTTCAGTTGACCCCTTATGTAAAGAGGGTCTGACTGGGCGGCCCTGAACATGTTCTCAATTCTGGGGTTCAGAGCTTTGGTGAGATTAGGAGTGGGAAGGGAAGGATCAATTCTACGTTGGATAGATTTGAGAATAGGAATGGCTTGAGCAATGGGTCTTTTGTCCCCCACTAGCTCCTCTGCAAAGTCCCTCTCTTCCTGCGCCCCGAGTATCTATGTGGAAGTGCTCTGCAGCTTTAGCCAAGACCTGATTTAGAAGGGGCTGGTTATCTATAGGTGAGTCAGTAACCTGTGGTTCCTTGCTAACCCGGGAGTCCATATTGTAGACTTCCGCATCGTCTTCCTCCTCCTCATCCTGGCCCTCGTCATCTCCATAATACTCGACCCCAGTTTGGTCGTCCAGCACCAGTACGTCTGGGTCATCCTCATACTGTTGGTAAGGCTGAATATAGTAAGGGTCTGAAGACAGTCCCTGAGCTGGAGTAACAAGCCGAGATCTCTTATTAGGAGGCTGAGGGTCCTTGGATCCTGAAGGAGTAGCATTGTCGGGGGTATAGCTAAGAAAATGCTGCAGATTTGTTTCATAAAAATTAGCTAAGGAAGACATTCTCCTCATCACCCTGTCTATGTCCTCAGTGCTCCATTCTCTGGAACTGGGGATTACAACCTCCTGTTGAGGTTAATCTTCTAATACCATATCGTAAGGAGTGGGAGGGATGAGCCTGGGTGTAGTGACAGGGACAGGGGTCTTAGATTTGTCCTTATCTGACGACCTGCGTTTGTCCTTGTTTACCTGGGGTGCAGAAGTTGAATGTGTAGACTTTTTCTGCTGCTTGTCCCCTTTCCCGTGAGTGGAAGATTGTTTCCCTGACGGTTTGACCTTTTCGGAATCTATAGACGCCTGGCGTCGAGATTCGGGGTACTCTCTCTCTCTCTTTTGAGTGCGCACGCCGGGACTCGGAGGCAGACGGCGAACAGGCTGCGGGAGCCAACTTTGGGTGTGCGGCTTGGGGATGGAGGTCGGATTTGTCTTCTGATGAACGTACCTCCGTTACTTTAGGGAACGAGGCACTCTTGGCAACTGTGGATCTCGACCTGGAACGCCCAGTGGACACCGATTCGGTGGACCACTCTCTTTGTGCTTCTTTCTTCCGTGAACTCGACACGCGTGTCGAGTCTCGGTTGGCCTTAGTGTTCTTAGGTGTAGAAGAAGATTGGGTAGCGCTTGTGTCGCCGGGTGTGTTCCCCTTAACTGCCCTGGCGGACAATCCTCCGAGGTCGGGGACTAGCGGTTGGGTGTCTTTAGACACCCCTGTGCCCTCGTTGTCCGAAAGGGCGGCATTGCTGCCCTCACTGAAGGCACCCACCGCTTCCATGGCCTCGAGCTGCCTGGCGTGGTGGGCCCAACGTTTAGTGGAGTGGTCCTTGAGTGTTTTTGCTTTAAAAAGCCTACACGCTCTGCAGTTAGCTTCAGGGTGGTTCCGCGGCAAGCAGAGATTACAGGTGGCATGTTTGTCAACCCAAGGGTACTTGCGGTTGCACTTGGGGCAAACTTTTAATGGAGTACTCTCCATGTGTCACCTTATGGCAGCGGGCTAGTGCGTGTAGGAAAATAAAGAGTGCAGAGTATGTTTCCACTCCCCACTCTCCCTACTTGCAGGGCCGAGGCCAGAGGCCTTCCGAGGCCCAAAGTCAGTCGTGCAGCTCTGGACGGTTGTTTGTTCTTCGGACAAGCGTCAATCTTCGATGTCTCAACGTGGGAGTGAAAGAACGGGGAAATTAATATTGATTTTTGGCAAAATGGCTTAAAGCCAGGGAACTCTGCGCAATGCTTCCGACAAGTATGGCGGAAAAAAACAATCTGAGGGTCCTACCCGCGTGAGGGATCATGGGTACAGTGGACGTCACACTAGGGATAGTATTACTGGCATGCCCTGTGTCGAAGCCCATTTTTGAGTTTCGAAAAACAAACTGTAATACTCTGCAGCTTCCACTAAATGTCGGCTTATTATGCACAGCATGTGATCTAAGCAGATTCCACAAGCCTCAGAAATATATATATACACACACACATTTTTCCCATAGGAAAAGGAAATAAGGATTGCCCATTATGTCTAAGACATTCACTTATGTATTCTCTCTACCTCACTTTGGTCCTTTATGACCCCAACCAATGAGATGGCAGGGCTTCAGCTCCACCCAGGCAGCCATCCTCAAATTTTGAGCCATATAGTGACTGCTTATATGATGACTGCAGGGCCTTGGAGCAGCCTCTCAGGGGAGGCGGGAGGGCGCATGTGAATCTATGAAAGATACCAATGCTGGAGAAATACAGTTACAGGTAAGTAACTAAGACTTTGCCAGCATTGGATCTTTCATAGATTCACATGCTTGAATAGAATACCAAGCAGCAGAAGCATGCCACCTACTTCACTGAGGCACCCATCAGGTCAACAATATTGCCCAAGAAAGTACCCTGAACACATTATTCATGCTTGAACCTGAAGGGAAGGAGGGAAGAAACAAAGGCTGTTCCTACCTCACACAAGCATGTGCCGCATGTCAGCTTGTCCTGACGCTGACTTCCTTCTAGCATTTTCTCTTTGACAGCAGTGTTTGGCTAACGTAGAGAGCGTGCTCCAGGTTGCGCCTTGCCCAAGTCCTTCATGGCCACTCCAGCCTGGAAAGCCAGTGTAGCTACTCTCCCTCTGGTTGAATGGGCAGTACCTGTACTGGTAAGCGGGTTGGACCTGATTTTTTTACAGTGGGTAATGCAATACACCACCTGATAGGGCAAGGCCTTGTCTAGAGATGCCTTGGCTCATACAGGGGCCTACAACTGAAATTAACAATCTGGAAGACACTCTAAAAGGCACTAGTGCACTTCAAGTAACATTTACGTACTTGCGACTGGTGCAACAAATGCAAGGCGTGTTGGTATACCTGCCGACAAGAAATTGGCAGTGGGTGCGTCCGATACCACCTTGGGAAGGGTAAACGGAGGGTAAGTGGACAAGCTTGAAGTTCACCAATTCGCCTAGTAGACATGGTTGCCAATAGGAAGGTAACCTCTCCTAGGAGAGGAAGCTTAGATCGCATATGTGGATGGGCTCATATGGAGGAGAGATCAATGCTGTTAACACTGTGCTGAAACTCCAGCTTGGAGTAGGAGCTGGAGTCTCTGGGTAGGTCATTAGCAAAATCCTACAAGAGGGTTTTTACTGCAGGGTCGGAGACAAAGGAAGTAGATGCAGGACCTCTGGAGAAAGATGTGATAGCTGATACATGAACCTTGAAATAAAATCTGCGATAGGTGCGCTTTAGGCCAGTGGAGCAGGTAAGATAGTATATTGCTTACTGTGTCCGAAGAACGGGTGGGGCTGCTGTGTTGCACACCAGGTTGTAAACCTTTTCTATTTCTTGTTAAACTTGCCTATTGTGACCGAAGATGGGAGGAGCTGCTATGTGCCACACCAGGTTGTAAACCCTTTCCATTTCTTGGCATATGTGTTGCATGTGGAAGGTGCTTTGGAAGACTGAAATGATATCCCAACATTTGCCTGGCAACATTAGGTTGGTATGTTTATGTTGCTCAGCAAGCAAGCTCCGACAGATAGCGACGCTGGGTTGTGGTGAAGGATGTGCTTGTTTCGTTGCAAAAGCAATGCTTGGTGCGCTCTGAGGCGGATGGGCATGGACGCTTCTTGTGTAGGAGAGTCGGATACCAGACTTGCCTTGCTCAGGCTGGAGCTATGAAGATCATCCTGCAGGGTATCCTGTGACCCGTCTGAGCCCCTGGATAGCAATGGTAGCAGCGTGAAGTGTAAAGGAGCTCGCCTGCCCATGTGAGGGAGCAGGCATCCCACAGTGAATTTTCTGTCAAGTAGCTGGATGCAAAATGGAGGGCAGAAGTGGAGCTGACCCCATGTTCTGAAAATGTGTTCGACCTTGATCCAAGAGTTCTGTTCGACCTCAGTGCAACAGAGTTCCCAATTGTGGGACGTGGAGCATTCCCATCTCAGTTGATTTGCCAGAAAGTTGTCCTTCCCTGGAAGGTGTTCTGCTCTGACCTGAGTGTTGAGGGAGAGGCCCATTTCCAGAGTCTGTGCCCCTCTGAAGATCGCAATGCTGACCTTGCATGATGGTATAATGCATAGAGGTGGTGTCTGTGTAAGGTGACCACCCGTCATGCGAGGTTAGGTTGCAAAGACTTCAAAACCCAATAGAGGGCTCTGAGTTAGAGGACATTGATGTGGAGGTTTGATACTTGTGCAGACCGGGTGTCCTTTGTAAGTTTCTGAAATGAGCTCCACATTCTGACAGGGATGCATCTGTTCTGAAAAGTGTGGAGTGGGGGCCTGGAAAGGCCTGCCTTATTCTAGACTCTGGTGGAAATGAAGTGGCAGGTGCACAATGTCCTCCCACAAACCTGATGCTTGGATGCATTGACAATCTAGTTCTTCCTGGATCAACCTCATTCTCAACCTGCAATTTGGAAGTAGTGGTATACATGACATTATGCCCAGTAGGGATTTGTGATGATGAGCCATGTTGCGTGTGCCTTTAAGAAAATCTGTTGACTAGCTGGGATATCAATGTTGTTCTTCCAGGGGATGGAGTCACCCTCGGAATGTGGGTGTCCAGTTCAGTTCCCAGAAAGAAAAGGTGCGTTTTTTGTATTTTATGGGTTTTTTCTTGTCAGCTTGACCACTGATTTACTGTTGTGATGGAAAAAAGGTCTGCCTTGTTGATGGTCTCCTTTGTTTGCCTGACCACCTTAGTTGTGTGCACCCTTGACCTTGCTCTGATGAGCCAATTGTTGAGGTATCGAAAGGCTTCCACACCTGCTCTTCTTAGGTGCACTGCCACCGGGGCAAAACCTTTGGTGAAGACCCTAGGTGCTGACACTAGGCTGAAGGGAGCACCCGGTCTGTTGAAGTGTGGCTAGTTTGAAAAGTTATGCACTTGACGTCCTTGCTTAAAGCGCGTAGGTCTAGAATCGGGCGCCACTGCCCATTCCTTTTCTTTACTACAAGAGAGCGCAAGTAGAAAACCCCTTCCCCGTAGATTGGGAGGAACGGTGTGTACAGCAGCTTCCTGTAGCAATCTGTCCATCACTAGCTCAGCTGGGCCATTGATGCGCGATGTGAGCACGAGGAGTTAAGGCTGATGGCTGCGTACGGACTCAACGGAATGTCCTTTGTTTATTATTTGGGCACCCTTTTTTCTGACTAGATCTTTTGCCACTGATGTAATGGTGGCTGATCTTCCACTCCACCGGGGTGCGATGTGGGAGGAGATGGTGACCGTGCCCTCGTTTTGCCCACCCGTGCCTGCCCTTGTGCGATGTGAATTCAAGGAGGACTGCTGGTACCTTGTGGAGAATTGTTTTGCCGAGACGGACCTCTGCATGGAACAGGGTCTGTTGTAGGATTGAACTTTCCATGATACGCCACAGTAGAGCGAAAGGTACACCTTTCCTGGTCTTTATCTCTTAGCAAACTGTTAGCCCTAGCTATGTCAGTGTTCGTCTTGATCCCCCTTTAGGTGATTGACCGCTGTCTCACCAAGGAGCTGTTGGCCATTGAAGGGAATGTGAAAGATTTGCACCTGTACCTCATGCATGAAGTTGAAGTCCTCATGCATGTTTGGCTCTGTGAGCCAACTCTGTGACCCCAGACACAGTCCCCCCCCACTGTCGAGTGAATCTTATGATCAGGAGCTGTTTCTTCGGTTTGAATTATGGCATAAGACCCGTTTTAAAATTCGACTTGAAGTTGCCCCATAAGCTTGTACATCTTGTCCCACCTTTGTCTGTCATATCTCGCTGTTAGAAGAGAAGAGAAGAGACACCAGAACAGGGACTTGAACCCTGGACACTAAGATGAAAAGTCTGATGCTCTACTAACTGAGCTATCCGGGCTCTGGGAAAGCGAGGGTGCTGGCTGTTGTAATAGACAATGATGCTGAAACGTTGCTATGTACAGCCGCAAGATTTCTACTTTATTTGCATGCAGAGCCGTTCGTGGTGAATCAGGATTTGTGTGTTTCTTCTTGGTGGCCACGGTGGTGACTGAATGAGGTTTTGGGTGTCCCCACAACATAGTGGTGCCTCTTCTGGGGCCTTGTATTGCATTTGTGGCCTCGTCATGGTTATAGCTGTAAACCGCCACCCCCCCTCTTTTGACTCTATGCTGATACAGTGCTGACTTCTTCTCTACACACGATACTTGGAGATGAAACATTGCTGCGGTCTTGCAATTTGAATGGAATGAAGACATGTCATCAGGTGGTGAAGAGCTGCCAGGGGAGTCACGCCTCTTTCTTCTGAAGGACATACTTCTCCCCATTGGTAGGTGTCCTGTTCGGTTGAGTATGGAGGATACTCCACCTCTTCAGGCTTGTCTGTGTTTCTGAAAAGGGATCATGAAATCAGGTCCTGTCAGTCAGTCAGACACCATAAAGAAGGTGCCCTTAAGGACCATGTTGGGGAGACACTTCCTTGTGTTCACGGTGGCCCAGGCGGAGCCCCCTGAATGACTGATGATGTGCTTGTTATCACCAGTGGCTGCAGCCAAGTGCGTCCATTGCCGTTGGAGTTTATTCATGATACTTTTAGAGGGTTCTGCTCTTTGGGCACAAACTGTGGCCTGTCCTTTTTCTCAGTCAGACCCTTTGCCTTGCAGAATTATGTTAGGAAGTTTACCCATTTCCATGATAGGGACAGGTTAGCATTAGAAAATTAACCTGTGTCACTGACAGCGTGTGTTTATGACTCTGTTTCATGGACGAACGGCCCTTAGACAGTGTTTCCCCCAGCAAATATGCCTTTCCCGTTGATTAAGAACTGGCGACGATGTAGTCGTGGATGAGGATCCCTTTGCCGAGGACTTCAGGTTAGCCATGGACAGGGATCCTCCGTCAATGACTGCCGTGGACGGGGGATCCTCCCGCCCGACGAGGACTTCAGTTAGCCGTGGACAGGGATCCTCCTGGGAGGACCCCCGTTCACGGCTAATCCGTCCCGGTCGACGATGACTGCTGTGGACGGGGATCCTCCCATTGATGGGGACTCCTCTCTCCCGTCGACGAGGACTTAGGGTTAGCCGTGGACGGGGAGGACCTTCATAGACGAAGACCGGCAGTGTTTCCTTGATAGGTCCCTCGTGGACGAGGCACTAGTCGACGTCAATTAGCCATTGATGACAGGGCCATGGAAGGAGGTATGCCCATCAAATTGTACCTCGTGGACGATAGTCTGTGGACGGTACCTTGGTAATAGTCATGGACAAGGAGGTCTTACCTGTAATTTTTGATGTTACTTTGGCAAGAACTGGAGTTCTTTGATGATGTGGAGGTTTCAGAGGCGTCATTAACTCCTTTTCTGGCTGCTCCTTCTTAAGCAGGAGGTGCTGTCCCCCTTTCCACTGAAGAATCTTGGAAGCATGCTTCTCCGGGATCCTTTGAGAGTGACAGGAGCTGAGCTGTGCATCCGATGAATGACACTCTCCAGAGAAGGAGTCTCCTGTGCCTGTCCTGTAAGGTCTTCCGAGGAAGGTCTGACAAAAGTGACATCCTTGAATGTCATGAGGGTAAAGACCGATATGCACTCCTGAGGGGGGTCTCTCATATAGCCTGAAACCCCTGATGCCATGAGGGGTCAGTTTAGGTTCTTTCCTCATCCATTTAAAGATGAACGTTTCCAGTACTGCAAAACATGGTATGTGTAGAGCAGAAGAAACTCTCTCAGTTAGTGAAATGTTTGCATGAAAAAGACTAGTAAAAAAAAATCTGTATAATAAGACAAAACTCAGGAGAGCTGTGGAGGATTCCCTAGTCACTAGAATGCGGTGAAAAATCTGAAGATGGCTGCCTGGGGTGGAGCTGAAACCCTGCCGCCTCATTGGTTGGGGGTCATAAAGGACCAGAGTGAGGTGGAGGGACTACATACGTGAATGTCTTATTAGACATAATGGGCAATCCATATTGCCTTTTGCTATGGGAACAATGTATATATCTTCAGAGGATTCACAGTCTGGTGACGGGGAATATTCAAGCATGTGAATCTTTGAAAGATCCAATGCTGGGGAAGTAGAGAGAATTTGATAGGCAGGAATGATTTACATTAATTTGTTTCTTTCAACAAGTGAAAGTCTTATCCTGACCCCTCATGCATTTTAATCAATGGTGCATGCGCACCCAGAGTAAACAAAACATGTAAGTGGTGATGTGTGTGTTCCAAAAGTCTCTATTTCTCCAACAGTAGCATTGAAAACTGAGCAACAGTGTGTTGATTATTTTTCCTTACTGGCATTTTATGTATATATACCTTATTCATCTTTAAATTGATTCAATTATTTCTATTTGGTCAATAAATATGCCTTTGGTTCAATCCCGTGTGTTTCTTGTCCAGAAAGAAGAGGGAATATGTAAGGAATCAATATTATTAAATTGGGGGACTCAGATTCATAAAAAGAACTTTATTAAATAAGGGAAAATTGTGCATGCCTGGTTTGAGGTGGGTGGAAAGTTCCCCTGAATTAGATGTCGGATGATTAAAACATCCTACAGCCTTCAGATAAGTGGATATGACGTTGGACCCCCTGCCAGAAATGACTTTTTTGGGGAATTCATATCCCTATCAAAGCCTTTGCCACCACTGTGGCGTTTGATGCTTCTCAGGGGTACAAGCCTCTGGGTACCGGGTGGCATGATCTACCACAACCAAGATTTACCAATTTTTTTAGAAGGCCTGAGGATCCAAAGGACCTACAATAACCATGCCAATTTTCTTAAAAGATGCTCAACCACTGGCAGTGGAATTAAGGGGGGCTGTGTCGCTCTGCCAGACTTGCTAGGAAAGTCTGACGGGACCTTACACATTCCTTGATTTTTACACTCATCTGGGGCCAGTAAAAATGGGCAGAAAACCTATCACCTGCCTTGGCCCCTCTTAAGTGACCTGCCAAAGGATTGTCATATGCAAAGCCCAAAAATAACCCCCTGTGAGATTGGGGCACCACCAACCTCCGGTTGGCCCCTGACACAGGATTCTTGAGCTCCCTATACAGGAGACCATTCTCCCAATACACCTTGAACACCCCAGTGGCTTTCCCCTGAGCCCATGTATCTGCCTGCTCACGCAGATCTGCAAGAGTTGGACAGTCGCATTGCACCTGGCAAAAGTCAGCCTGGCTGGGGCCTACAGCTAAAGACAAGTCACTCAGCTCTAGCAGGCCCTTGAGGTCTGAGACTTCTCACCCCAGGTTGTGGTTCTAGGTCTGTAGGCAACCCAGGTGTCAATGACTGGACCCACTGCATTTGGCACCTCAGTGGCCTCTTTCGTATGCATCATACACTTCTGTAGACTCAAGAGCTGAACTAGGCAGCACCAGTGGCACCATTCTTTCGCCATCTTCAGCTGGTAGCATCCCTGGACCAATGGCTACAAGCTAACAGCGCTCTTTCTTTGGCCCTAGATATTGTAATCAATTCAAATTATTTTGGCATCAGGCTCATCATTCTCTAATAGGCAGTCCACTGGAATTGCGTCCTTCACAGTGACGCAAAGCTGAGAGGTTTTACTCCTCTAGCTAAACTCTATGATAGCCAGTTGGCATCTGGTGAGGACATCAAATTCCCTGACTAACTCAGGAGTCCTCATGCACCCACCATTGTCAGACAGGAGTGATACTTGCAGCAGTACCACAAAGTGGTGGGGCTCTGTCCCCATTTAGGAACACATGGTCTAAATATGTCACTGTGTTGTCGGGAACTGGGGTCTCTGCTGGGGACGCAGTTCCTTTCCCACATAAGAGATAATTGAGTACATTCAGCCAGCCCTTGGCCTAGTCGGAATTAATCATCTATGATGCCTGCGCGATTGCCTCCTCCTCCATGAGCATAGCACCTGTTCTTTTTGGGCCTAGCTTTGCAAGCTGGATCTTCTTTCCTGTGTGCCATGTCACCACATAGAAAGCAGCCTCTTGGGGCTGTCGAGGCAGGTGCCCCAGTGCAAGGGGTGCCCCCTCACCCTTTTTTTCTGTGGGTGCTGACGAACAATGCATCAGGGATTTCCCTTTGTATTTTTTGGTTCCTTTCTGTGCAGGAGGACGAGAGCCTGTGCCCTTATCCTCCTTGGATTTGCTTTTATCAATTCCTGTCTCAACTGACGAAGATGTGGTTGCCTGTGCCTTATTCGGGAATTGAGTGCTCACATACCTGTTGGCATCCTTAGCAAGGTTTCTTGGGTCTGTGATACTCTTGTCCACTAAATGCTGGTATAACACCATTTTATGGATAGTCTCACATGCAATCAGATTGAATATGCCATCAAATGCGTCAACTTTTCTATTTTTTTTATTTTTTAAATCACCTTTATATTTTTTTTCTCTTCTTTTTTAACCAGCATTTGCTTTTGTTACAAAAGAGTATCTCGTTATGCAGGTATTAGTAATTACTCAGGCGTACAAGAAACGGAACAACAAAAAACAAAGGAACACAATCCAAGGAATACATGTGGGACAGACCTGCTCAAACTTTGCTTATAAAACGTTCTAGCAAAGACGGGCTTGCTGGTGTAGAGTCCGAAGTCACTGGGGCAAATAAAGTACATTCCAAGATGTTATGTCGTCATTGGTATCAGACTGCTCTGTGTGTGCTGCTCGGTGCCATACTACTGATTCGGCCAGGGCCCATGAAATGTGTCAACTTTGCTACTTTAAACCCATCCATTCTGATACTTCAGAGATTGATGCACAAACGGCTCAAAAGTTTGACTTCCTTTGTTGAACAGCTGTCTAAGGCTTCTGAGGTACTGCTTGAGACCTTGCAGAACTTCTAGAGGATGGCAGCCTTCTTATAGATAGGCCTCTTTTCAGAAGCCAACTGAATACTAATATCAGTTTTGGCTGTCCAGTAGGTGGCTCATAGGAGCTGCACCCCCACAACTCTTCATCCACATTCTGCATGTGGAAGGCGAGCTCCAGTCCCTCAAACCAGTCAATTATGTCTTTGCCCATCTCAGAAGGAGGAAGCAAGTCCTTGGGGATTTGGCCCCTTGGTTTACCCTGGGTTAGACCACTTCAGGTACTCCCTTTCCCACTGGAAGTCCTCTTCTGGTTCTCTAGTTTGAGTTTGGGCAGTAGCACAAAATCTCTCATTTTGTCACTCATCCCTCTGCTTCTGTTCCTCTAAGACCATCTGCCTTTCCTCCAGGGGGAACCCCATTTCCTCTATGTTAACTTCAGGGTGGCTCCACTGGGACCTAACCAAAGGGTGGGACCTTGCAGAAGCAGGACACCTGACTGAGGCCTGGGACCATTGGGACCCCTGAGAGACTACCTGCTCGCTGGATGGAATCGTGGGAAGCGCGCTACCACTGTCGTTCTCCCCATCCACTTCCACGACCCCACAAAAAATGGGAACTTCAGTTGGGGGCTCAGTTTTGCTACTGACCTCTTGGGAATCCTCCACCCCCACCCACCCTAGCTTCCTCAAAAGCTTGGAGGCTCTTCAACAGTTCACCCTTATTAACCTTACTGCCATCTGAAAGTCCCCTGGCTCAACATAACTCCTGCTGTTCACCTACTGACAAGTCGGCTGCAGAGATTAGGTAAAGTTCCATTGTGCAACTAAAAAATAATATAGTACGAATGGTGGTTTCGAGCGATGCAAGTGCAGCAGCACTTCTGTGTTTGAGCTGAGGCAACAAAGCGATTCAGTTGGCGAACTAGTTGGAACGGGTGAAACTGCAGTTCGAACTGGGTTGAACACGTTTGAACCATGGCTCCCAGCGGTTCAACACAGAAATGGCAGGAATCCTGGCTGTCGTGGTTCTCAAGAGCTGCGAGTCGCACTCCAGGATGTCAAGGACAAGATTAGTCATTTTCTCTGGCTCTCAAACACCGGGGAGGCTGGCACGCACCTTCAGGGGTCCTTCAGCACTGTGAGGTCTTGGGGAACAGTGTGGCTGGTAGAGCTGAAAGTCTTGTTCCGGCAGCAGTTAACCCCTAATGGTCCTTGGGGAGGGTTAGGGGATAGAGATTGCCTCTGCGCTGGAACACTAGGCTTCACCTGAAAAATAGAGGACTTTGGAAAGGACTGCTCTCCAAACAGGGTCCAACTAAATCTTCTTGAAAGTTTGAAGTCCAGAGATGATTTAAAGAAGTGGTGGGCGACCCCTTTCTTTTAAAGGCAAACATCTACAACTGATTGGACAAAAGCAAGCCTGCTTTAGGGGTCCAATCCCTGTCCTTGGAACAAGTTGACTTTGCCTTCTGACATCACACCGAAAGTGTTTTGTGTTACAGAAAGTGGAGAGGACAGGAAGGAAAGATAATGGCAGAGAGAAACAAGATTCTGAAACCCTTTCCTCAAGTTGTAAAGTGCTCCCTCTGTCTACAATAACCCTGCACCTTTCCCTTCTAAATAGAATCAAAGGCCTTTTGGTATGCAGTACCCTGGTTGCGAGGTCTCCTGTCATTCCTGCTGCCAAGAAAAATAGTGGCAGCCCACCATCCCCCGCAAGGCTACAGTCTTGCTAGCAGAAACAAGGACAGCCTGTCTGGGGAGAACACACAAACCATTCCACAGCTGAACTGGGCTGACACAGGGCTGACACATGTCTGATATCAAATTGATGGTTGCTAGAATAGGTTTTAGTTACTTACCTGTAACTGTATTTCTCCAGCATTGGTATCTTTCATAAATTCAGATGCTTGAATATTCCCCGTCGTCAGACTGGGAATCCTCGGTGATAAAATAATTATTAGAAAATGACTAATATACACACATTGCCACATAGCCCTGCATGTACATAGCCCATTATGGCCTATGAGCCAATCTATTGTGTAGTCCCTCCACCGCCTTTTGGTCCTTTATAGCCCCAACCAATGAGGTGGCAGGGCTTAAGCTCCGGAACCGGCAGCCATCTTCAGATTTTGAACCGTAGAGACTACAGTACGATGGATGCTGAGCATAGGAGCAGCCTCTCAGGGGAGGCGGGCGGGCGCATGTGAATCTATGAAAGATACCAATGCTGGAGAAATACAGTTACAGGTAAGTAATAAACTTCTCCAGCATTGGATCTTTCATAGATTCAGATGCTTGAATAGAATACCAAGAAGTTAAAACATGCCACCATCATATACATATATGCATAAATACAGAAGAACAAGTTATTTTCTTACCTGGTAACGTTCTTTCGATGGGATGGTCCGACGACGTATTCCATATCTATGACAGGTAATGTCCGCAGCACAGCTGTGGACATTACCTGTCATAGATATGGAATACGTCGGAGGACCCAATCCCCTCGAAAACATATTTCGGATCAAACCTTTACCATGCAGCAACACAATGGTTACATACTCTGAGAAAGGTGGTAAAAAAGGAGGATGGTCCTACCTTATGCAAAGAGATGGTAGAGCACTGCCTGTCCAACTGCAGTTTCTTTGTTGGTATCTTCAGCCAGGCAGCAGTGTTTAGCGAACGTGTGCAGAGTGTTCCACGTGGTTGCTCTGCACATGTCCTTCAAGGCCACCCCTGCGTGGAATGCTGTTGACGCTGCCCTCCCTCTGGTGGAGTGCGCTGATGGCGGTCTAGTTAGAGGGTCGCCTTTCATCTGATGGCAGTGGGTGCTGCAGGACGAAACCCCAGCGTGCCAGACCTTGTTTAGCGATATGCTGTCCCTTGGTACGGCCAGAGAAAGCAATGAACAGTCGGTTTGAGGATCGGAACTCCTTGGTTCTCTGCAAGTAAAACTTCAAAACTCTTGCAACGTCCAGAGAGTGTAATGCTCTTTCTGCTTCAGAAGTGTGATTCTGGAAAAAGGTTGGCAAAACGATGCGCTCAGTGAGTGTCATTTCCGACAGTACCTCGGGAAGGAACTTAGGATATGGCCTTAAGATGACGCGGTCCCTCTGGAACAGGGTAAACGGAGACTCAGACGATAAAGCTTGCAATTCACTGATCCTTCTGGCTGATGTGATGGCTTTCAAAAAGGCTATTTTCCAAGACTAGAAGAACAAGTTACTTTCTTACCTGGTAACGTTCTTTCGATGGGATGTTCCGACGACGTATTCCACATCTACGACAGTTAATCACCACAGCTGTGCTGCTTCAGAAAATTTTCAGCATCTGCGTCCTGCGTCGATGACGTCAATACGCTGTCCTCGAGGCCCTCCGTCGAGCCGATGTCACCGGATGTTATAAGTAGGACGCACGACGCCCGTAACCTCAGTTGTAGTTATTTCCCAGAACGTGTGGCACCAATCTTCTGCCAGTATGACCACAGAAAGCCTTGCAGAAACGGAAGCTGCAATCGCATAAGAAATTCTGTAGAGGGGCAAGCTGGGAGGGTACGATGTGGAATACGTCATCAGAACATCCCATCGAAAGAACGTTACCAGGTAAGAAAGTAACTTGTTCTTCGAAGGAATTGGTTCCTCCGACGTATTCCACATCTATGACAGACTCCCAAAGAAGTACCAACGTAAGGAGGTGGGAAAAGAATTTAGAATTTTAAAATGCCCAATTAAATTGCAGAATAGAGGACTGCCTTGCCAAAGGCCAAATCTTGCCCATGGATAGAATCCAGGGAGTAGTGTTTAACAAAAGTATGGGCAAAGGCCCATGTGGCTGCTTCACAAATGTTACGAATGGGAACACCCCTCTGCAGGGCCTTAGAGGCAGCCACACCCCTAGTAGAATAGGCCCGTAAGCCAACCGGAGGGTCCTTAGCCGCCAAGCAGTAACATTCAGAAATTGTCAAGATAATCCATCTAGACAAAGTCTGTTTAGTAACAGCTTGTCCCAAACGCCTTCCAGCGTATCCTACAAAGAGATGATCGTCCACTCTGACCCGGGACATGCGTGAGATGTAGAAATTTAAAGCTCTCCTAGGATCCAACCTATGGAGCCTCTCCTCTTCCTTACCAGGATGCGGAGGAGGATAGAACGCCGGAAGAATGACCTTCTGGCTTAAATGAAATTCCGACACAACTTTCGGAAGAAAAGAAGGACGAACCCTAAAGACAACCCTGTCCTTATGGAACACTGTGAAGGGTGGCTTAACGGAAAGTGCCTGCAACTCACTCACTCTGCGAACGTAAGTGACCGCAACTAAAAATACAGTTTTCAAGGTCAACAGTCTCAAAGGACAAGAATGTAAAGGCTCAAACGGAGCTCCCATTAGGAATTTTAGAACCAGGTTCAAATCCCAACCGGGCACCTGGAAAGGTGACGGTGGGAACACATTAGTGAGCCCTTTCAGAAACGGAGAAATCAAAGGAATTTTAAAATAAGAACACTCTTCAGACGAGCGCTTGAATATGGACAGCGCCGCCAGGTAACCTTCAATGGCACCCACTTGCAGGCCCTTGTGGGCTGACGAAAGCAAAAAAAGACAGAACCACAGGAATAGCACATGAAAAAGGATCCACATTCTTAACCCTGCACCAGTCGCAGAACTTTCTCCAACGGCAACAGTACAGGTACTTCGTTGCAGGCCTTCTGGCCGAAAGCAACACCTCCATCACATCTTCAGGGATGACCCAATCCTTATACCTCAACCTTTCAGAAGCCAAGCATGAAGAATGAGGGACTTGACCTCTGGATGGAGAACCTGACCCGCCTCCCGTGAGAGCAGATTGTCTCGGTAGGGAAGACGGCGCGGAGTGCAGATGGACATGTCGAGAAGGTCCGGGTACCACGTTCTCCTGGCCCATGCCGGAGCAATGAGGATCATTCGGGAACCAAAACCCCGTAACCTCTGCAGCTCTTGCGGAATGACGGGGACTGGAGGAAACGCATACAGCAGTGGGAAGGACCACTCCACTACGAACGCGTCCCCTAAGGCTCCTCTTGGAGGAAATTCCCACGAGCAGAATCTTTCGCACTTCCGGTTGACACTGGTGGCGAAGAGATCCACTTGTGGGGTCCCCCAAAGGGCGAGGATCTCTAGGAGAATCTCCTGAGCCAGCTCCCACTCGTGAGAGACCGTGCTCTGCCTGCTCAGAGCATCCGCCGCCGCCGGGTTTTCGTCTCCGGCCAGATGAACTGCCGAGATTGAAATTTCCTGCTGGATGGCCCAGAACCAGAGCTGCATCGCCTCTCTGCACAGAGGGAGAGACCCTGCCCCCCTGTTTTGTTGAGGTAGTGCATGGCCACTGTATTGTCCGTCATAATCAGGACAGTTGTCCCCCGCACAGATGGCAGAAAAGCCTTCAGGGCTAGCCTGACGGCCCTCAGCTCCAACAGATTGATATGGAGTCTGGACTCCGACGGAGACCAACGACCATTGACTGTCAACTCGTTGGCATGAGCTCCCCATCCCGTGAGGGATGCGTCCGTCACGATCATCACCTCCGGCCAGGGTAGCCAAAATGGAGCCCCCTTCATCAGATTGCCTTCTACGGCCCACCACAGAAGATCCTGGGCGACCAAGGGCGGCATCTGAACAGGATCCGACATCCTGCGGAGGACTGTGACGACTGCATCTTCAGAGCCCACTGCAGAGATCTCATCCGCAGCCTGGCCTCTGGCACCAGGAGAATGTAGGATGCTATGAGGCCGAGCAACCTCAAGAACTCGAACGCTGGGAGACTCTGGGCATGTTGAAACTTGTTCACCATCTGCAGAATGTGATGAGCCCTCACCTGGGGAGGAAAACACAGCCCCAGGGATGTGTCGAGCACTGCTCCGATGTACTGGAGCTGCTGGGTAGGTGTCAAGTGGGACTTCTTTAAGTTGAGGGAGAAGCCGAGTCTGTGAAGGGAGTGGCAGGTGACTGACAGATGATCCAGGACTTGCTCGGGAGAGCACACCCTGATCAACCAATCGTCCAGGTAGGGGTAGACGTGAATCCCCCCTTTTCCGGAGATAGGCTGCCACCACCAACATGAGCTTGGTGAAGACACTCGGGTGGAGGTCAATCCGATCGGCAGGACCCGAAACTGAAAGTGCGAGTCACCAACCGCAAACCTCAGGAACTTCTTGTGCTTGGGATGAATCGGCACATAAAAGTAAGCGTTGAGAGACACCAACCAGTCCTGAAGTTGAAGGGCCTGGAGGACTTGAGAGAGAGTAACCATCTTGAACTTGTCCTTCTTGAGGAGCTTGTTCAAACCACGCAAGTCCATGATGGGTCTCAATCCCCTGTCTTTTTTCGGGATCATAAAATATGGGGAATACCATCCCTTGTTCCTCTCCGCTACAGGTACCAGTTCTATGGCGTCTTTCTCCAGCAGGGATTTGATTTCTTGCGCAAGGAGCGGTTCCGGACTCTTCAAAGAGAGATTCCCTGGTGGATTGTCGTGAGGCCTCTGCCGGAAAGGAAGACAGTAGCCGTGGGCTATGATCTCCAGAACCCACACATCTACAAGAGGCTGCGCCAGCCTTCCCCCCAGCCGGTGAACCATGGGACATGGCCTCATGACTGAGCTGAAGCAACTGTGGCAGTGTCCGAGGGCAAAGAGGCAACTGCTCAAGCGGCCTTGGCACCTCGAGTACCCTGTTTTCCACCTCTGGTACTCCTACGTTGGCCCCTTTGACTGGCCGCTCCCCTCGATCTACCAAAAGACAATTAGTATCGAAAGGAACCTCCCCTCCATTGCTGTCCCCTAGGACGAAAAGGCGGAGATTGGTGGACTGCAGCGCTCAACGACTTCGCTGCAGCATTTGAGTTCTGCAACCTCTCAAGGCTCTCGTCAGCGTTGCTGCCAAAAAGATGGACACCATCAAAGGGCATGTTGAGAAGCCAGGCTTGTACGTCATGAGCAAACCCCCGACTTCAGCAACCACGCAAATCTGCGCATCACGGTGCTCGCCGCCATGGACCGGCCTACACAGTCTGCCATGTCCAGACCCGACTGAACAGATTCACACATGGCACCCTTGCCATCCTGAACGAGGGCAAGAAAACCATCCCGTTCCTCCCCTTCGGGAATATGTTCAGCTGCCAAAGAGACACAATTCCACAGCGTGCGAGTGAAACGTGCTAAGGCACACACAGAGTTGGCTGCCTGTAAAGCCATATACCCTGAAGAAAACACTTTCTTCGCCCAGCCATCAAAACGTTTGTCGTCCCTATCAGGAGGGATGGTAAGGTATGACGCCTGCTTTGCCGGGGCCGTAGCCGCCTGCACCACCAAACTCTCCGGAGTGGGGTGCGTTGTCAAGTAGCAGGGGTCGCTACTGGCGGGACGGTATTTTTTCAGCAACGACTTGCTCACTGCCGGGAGACTCTCCGGAGCAGTCCAAGCCACCGCCACCCATCTCTGTAAAGCCATATGAAATGGCAGCACCGGGTCAGTGGGTGGACCTTGGTCAAGGATATCTGTCAGGTCATCCTACAGAAAATCCACTGGCGGCGCAGACCACCCCAAGTACTCCGTCACCCTCGACATGAGGCACCTGTACGAAGATTCAGCATGCGTATCGGGCTCAGGCCTGCCAGACCCGACCACCGGGGAGGTATCAAGACCACTGGCATCGTGCAAAGACTGATGCAGATCTTCCAACTGGCTATGACCAGATAACAGGTCGTCAGGAACCTCATCAGGTACCAAACCTTCCTCAGAGCCTTCATGCACCTCAGAGATATAATCCAGAGGCTTGAATAAATCCCTGGATGAGGGCACAGAAAACTGTTCAAATACAGGCATCACTGACTTTTTCAGGGACTTCCTCGGAGTTTCCACCGATGCACGGGGTACCTCCGGTAAAGCCTCCACAAAAGCCGTTGAGGGCTTCGACGGAATCGGCGTTGACGTCGAGCGTGGCGCCGATAGCTTCGACACAGGCCTCAAGGGTGGTGCCCTGAGCGTGTCCTTCGACGGCCTCGGCGCCGATGGGGTCGACGACTTCCTCGGAGGCGGAGCCTCGAGAGAGTACCTTGTTGGACATGGCGCCGATGGCGCAGACGTCTTCTTAGAAGACCTCCCAGGTTCCGCCGGTCTCGAGGGCGACGAGGACCGGGACCTGGAGCGGGCATGGCTAGAGCGGTCCACCTTGTCCGATTGGGACCTCGAAGGCTCCCGATTATTGTGCTGACCGGCCGAGCCCAAAGGCGTGCGAGTGGTGGCCCTAGCACGTTCCCTGCCGGCTTCTTTCAAAGGCGCGGGTGGGAGGGAGCCCTGCGATTGGAAAATCGCCATCATCTCCGTACGAAATGCATCCCATTCTGCAGGAGAGGAATGCTTGTTGGGACAAGCAACCCGCTGTCTGGTGGAGTCCTCGGACGAGGACTGCGACTAGTGACAGCGCTTCTGCGAGTGCCTCGAGGAGGCAGAGGAATGGCGGGAACCACTCCGGGACCGAGACCACCTGGACTTACGCCGATGATGCGCAGAGTCACCCCTCGAATCGTCGGTCGAAAGCCCCGCGGATTTTGACTTTCGGGGTTTGGAAACCCTACCTACAGTAAGCTTCTTCCGCCCCCGCAAGGCCTTCGACATTAACGACTGGCAATCGTCACAGTCATCGGTGGGGTGGTCCTCACCGAGGCACCAGAGGCAGACGTCATGGGGGTCCGTAAGTGACATCTTGGAACCACAGTCCCGACACTTCTTGAATCCAGACCGCGGGGTAGAAGACGAAGACATGATATCTTCACAAACACCAAGTTCGAAGAACCGATAGAAGTAACAGAAGAACCGAGGCGCGCCGAGATCTCCGAAGCGAACACGTTCGTGGAAAAACCGGAACTGAGGCTCCGGGTGTCGTGCGTCCTACTTATAACATCCGGTGACGTCGACTCGACGGAGGGCCTCGAGGACAGCGTATCGACGTCATCGATGCAGGACGCAGATGCCGAAAATTTTCCGAAGCAGCACAGCTGTGGTGATTACCTGTCATAGATGTGCAATACGTCGGAGGAACCAATCCCTTCGAACTTTACGTTGCATCTGTGTATGGGTTCGAAGGGAGGTTCCATGAGGGCTGTCAAGACGGTATTTAGGCTCCAGTTCGGAACTGGCGTAGGAGGATAAGTACGCATCAGCCCTTTCAGAAAGAATTTAACCACCGGCAAAGAGAGCAAGGATTGCATCTGTGGAGTTGTTGTGTACGCCACTGTGGTTGACAGATGGACCTTGATGGAGGACAATGAGAGCCGTCTTAGCTAGGTACAATAAGTAGGGTAGAATTTGGTCAACCGAAACCGTGAGAGGATCAAGGGCAGATTTCTCGCACCACTTTGAAAATCGAGTCCACTTCCTGGTGTAGGTGACGCGTGTCGACGGGTCTCTCGCGGCCCTGATGATATCCCAACATTCTGATGGTAGCTTAAGATTCATCAGTTTACGCTGCTCAGGAACCATGCCTTGAGAGATAGGCTCCTTGGGTCGTGGTGGAGGACCTTGCAGTTCTGTTGCATCAACAGATATCGATGTGCCTTGAGGTGAATCGGGGGCCGCCGGGATAGATGCTACAAAGTCGAGTACCAGACTTATCGCGCCCAATCCAGCGCAATTAGGATCATTGAACAATTCTGTTCTTTCAGTCTGCGCAGTACCCTCGCAATGAGGGGGATTCGGGGGAAAGGCATAGAGGAACCTTCCTGTCAAAGCCACTGAGAACGCGTCTCCCAGTGATTGATACTCCGGGTACCTCGAGGCAAACCTTCGGCACTTCTTGTTGTCCTTGGTGGCAAAGAGGTCGATCTGCAGATGGCCCCACAAGGCAAACATTAGTTGGATTTCCTTTTCGTCCAGCTCCCACTCGTGAGATGACGTGTATTCTCTGCTTAGCTTGTCCGCTAGGACATTGTCCATTCCCGGAAGATGCTCTGTTTTGATCTGCACCCCGTGGTGCAAGGCCCATGCCAATACCCATTGGGCTTCTTGCGACAGGATCTCTGACCTCGTGCCTCCCTGCTTGTTTGTGTAATGCATGGAGGTCGTGTTGTCTGTCTGGACTATAAGAACCTGTCCACCTACCACCGGCAGGAAGGCCTTCAGCGCCCACCTTATAGCCCTGAGCTCTAACACATTGATGTGGAGTTGGGACTCTTGCCCCGACCGAGTGCGCTTGGTTTGGAGGTCCGCAAGGTGAGCGCCCCAGCCTGAAAGTGGCACGTCCGTCCTCAGCAGAAGGGTCGATGTCGGTGCTTGAAACGGCATCCCTTGTTGAAGATTACGTGGAACATTCCACCATCGAAGAGCCTTGTGTAACATTGATGGAATCTGGACAACGTCCTCCCAACATCCGAGCGCTTGTTTCCATTGGTGGTCCAGGGCCTCCTGAACCGGTCTCATGCAAAGCATGCAATTTGGTATGAGGAATATGCACAAGGACATCATGCCCAGAAGGGATTTGTACGAACGTACCGATGTTGTCTGTTTCTCCAGGAAGCACGAGGTTGAGCATAGAATCGCTGCTACCCTTTCTGCCGATGGTCTCACCGTGGAAATGCCGGTATCGAATTTGGCGGCCAGGAAAAGAGCTGTCCTGCTGGTAACGGGGCAGGACTTCTTGCTGTTTATGGATAAACCTAACCCTTTTAGGAGGTTGATCGTCCTTAAAACTGCGGAGCGAGCCCTTGCGGCGGAACATGCTTTTATCAACCAGTCGTCCAAGTATGGGAAGACTTCCGTTCCTGTCCTCCTGAGCTTTGCAGCTACTGGTGCCAAGCATTTTGTGAAAACTCTCGGTGCTGATCTTAGCCCGAACGGGAGCACTCGGAACTGAAAATGAAGCTCTCCCACCGTGAACCTGAGGAACTGTCTCTGAGCTGGATGGATCGGTATATGGAAGCAAGTGTCCTCCAAGTCTAAAGTTGCCAAGAAGTCTTTCTTGTTTAACCAAGGGAGCACTCCTTGCAATGCTACCATCTTGAATGTTATGCGTTTGATATATTTGTTGAGCGCCCTCAGGTCCAAGATGGGCCTCCATTGACCGTTTTTTGTTCTGATGTGGAGGAAGCGGGAGTGGAAACTCTCTCCCCTCTGGGGGTACGCACCGGCTCTACCTCTGCTTTCTGAGGCGGTTTTTGTACTTTGGACATGACCTGTTTTAACTTATGCACCCTGCGCGAAGACGGAGGCAGGGAAGGAGGTTGTTCTAGAAATTCTAAGGTGTGACCCTCTCTGATCACCTGCAACACCCATTTGTCCGATGTAATTGACTGCCAGTGTTGGAAGAACTGGCTTACCCTTCCCCTCCACCGGGGTGTGATGCTGAGGTGACGGAATCGGATAGTCAGTTTTGTTTGCCTTGTGCCTTCCCCTGGGCGGAGCCACGCCTGCCTCTATGGGAGTATCTGTTGGAGGATTGATACTGGTTCTCTTGGTACATGCTACCTTGCACCTTCTGACCATAAGAGGAGCGGCCGAACCCTCTGTATTTAAAAGATGAGCCCCTAAAGGGGCGAAAAGACCGACGGTCCTCATCCTTGTCCTTTAAAGAACTGATGGCTCGGGCCGTGTTCATATCTGATTTGATTCCCTTCAGGTGGTTGTCTATTTTCTTCCCGAAGAGCTCTTGTCCATCAAAGGGTATGTCTAATATATGGGCTTGGACTTCAGGCCTGAAATTAGTAGCCTTCATCCAGGCCTGCCTTCTGAGTACTGTGGCATGTGCCATCTGCCTGAAGCCTGATTCGGCCACATCAACCGCTGCGTCGATCATATGATCAGAGGTTGCTTTACCATCAGCGATTATCGATTTAGCCTCTTCCTGAAGCTCTGGTGGTAACTGCTTAGCCAATTTGGACATGCGCAGCCAAAGTTGGCAATGATATCTCGCAGTCATGGCCATCGCATTACCCGCTCTGATAGTGACGCTGAAGCCGATACCTTCCTGCCCATGGCTTCTAGCTTACGCCAGTCCTTGTCCGGTGGTGCCAACAGCAGCGAAGCGGGATTGGCAAGCTTCTTCCTAGCTGCAACTGTGATAACAGAGTCCGGTTTCGTATGACCTCTCAAGCAAAGCGGCGCAGTCTTGGGTGCTTTATATTTCTTCTCTGGTCTGGACACTAGAGCCGGGGTAGACAAGGGCGTAGATAAGATCTTGGATCCGGACTCCCAGATGGTGTCGAGGAGAGGAATGGTGGTAATCGTCGTCCTGCGTTTGTCCCTGTGCTCATAAAGCACCGATTTCTTTTCCTCTGATGTAACCTGAATTTTGAACAAATCTGCAGCCTTGCCCATTATAGTATGGAAAGAAACCAGATCATCCGCAGGTGAAGCATCTCCTGGGGAATCTCTCCTCCTGGGCTTCTCGACGATGTACACGTCCCACTCACTGGCTGTGCCAGGCTCCTGTGTAATTTTGCCTTCTTCTGGGTCAGAGAATTCTCTAAAAGGATCCTCCTGCCAATCTGAGACTAAAACGGGGGACGGCACCATTGTGGGATCCCTATTCGGAGATCGAGGTCTATGCGACGATGGTGGTGATGGGACCCTTGTCGGTGAAGCACTGTGCGTCCTGTTCCTAGACCTTCATGGAGGCTCAGGTGATCGTGCCCTCTTCTGAGGTCTACTCCTATGAGGAGAACTTCTTGATGTGCCTGGAGTTGGAGACGTGTCTCTCCGATGGGGTTCTGGTTCTAAAGGATCAGATGGCATGCTCTTCTCCCTTTGACGCCTGTAGAACTCATCCATGATCCTCTGTACGGACAACATCAGTATCGGGTCATGAGGATAGTCGGCCTCTTCCGTAAAGGGCTGCCAAGGGGGACTGTGCTGCTTAGGGGAAGGACAAGGTCGTTCTTCCACAACATCTGTATCTGAAAATTCCTCCTGGAGAATTACATCAGGAAGCTCTGCCATGTCCCCCAAAGGAGAAACTTGCGCTACCATTGGTTCAGCAGCTTCAGCAGCCTCAAGGAAACTGTCCTCAATGACAGGTGCCACCCTGGCATGAGTTGAAGGCACCTCAGGTTCCAATTCCTCCGTGTTCGATGGTACTTTCGTCGACAAGTGTCCAGCTGGTGGTAGTTCCGTCGATGAACGCGGCTTGGATGGTTTCTCCCCCGTCGACGAGTGTTCTGTCGACGAAAATGTTTTAGCTGGTCTCTCTCCCGTCGACTAGTGTTCCGTCGACTAATGTGTTTTGCCCGTCGACGAGTGCTTTGTCGACTAATGTGTTTTGGATGGTCGCTCCCCCGTCAACGAGTGCTCTGTGGATGAGCATTTCATGGAGTGCTTCGTGGACGAATGGTGTTTCTCCTTCATCGACGACTGTTTCGTGGAGGATAAATCCGATGTCAAGGATCTTGCCATAGACAATGTCTTATGTGTAATCGTCATCAATGAGGGTTTCGTTGACGGTGTGGCCGACGACAGGCCTTTATCTTTCACATCACTCGTGGACGGTTTCCCCATCGACGAATGCCCCCCCCACTCTCCTGGCTTTTTGCAAACTCCTCCTTACTTTTGGAGGTAGATTTTGCTGATGAATGGTAGAAAGGGTATTTACTCCAGCTTCCTCTTACTGTTGGCAAAGGGAGAGGCACCCTTTTGCACTGAAGAGGACATTCTCTTAGAAGTTTGCCTCTCAGATGGAATGCTGGAGTGGACAGGAGCTGTTCTGACAGACTCTTCGTCCGAAGATTGATCCCTGGCTTCCAGTTGTAAAAGGAGTCTTCTGTGCCTGTCCTGAAGAATCTTGTTGGAAATAGTCTTGCAAATATCGTATTTCTGAATATCATGTGGATACAAGCAGTAAATGCAATGTTCATGGGGGTCTTTCATGTAGACTAACTTCTTCTTGCACCTCTCGTGCAGTCCCTGAACAGGGAAGGCTTCTTAGCCTGAGATGCAGCCATTCTGAAGAGAAGGTCTGCACGACGATTTTGGGTCAAAAACAAGAGATATTTGTCTCAAAAACCACCTGAGACCAAAGCCCCCTCAATAGGGGAACAAAGTGGAATATATTTGAAAAATATATTCCACACAAAAAGTAGAAAAAGAATTGAAGAGCTCCGAGAGCTTGAGGATTCCCTATGTCTGTTAGGCTGCAGTGAAAAATCTGAAGATGGCTGCCGTGGGACGGAGCTTAAGCCCTGCCACCTCATTGGTTAGGGCTATAAAGGACCAAAAGGAGGTGGAGGGACTATAATAGAACGGCTAATAGGCCATAATGGGCTATGTACATGCAGGGCTATGTAGCAATGTGCGTATATTAGAAATGTTTTGATAATTCATTTTATTACCGAGGATTCCCAGTCTGACGACAGGGAATATTCAAGCATTGGAATCTATGAAAGATCCAATGCTGGAAAACTATGTGAGATGCCGGCCACCATACCCTAAACTCAGGTATGGCTTATATTTGCAGTTTAATTTGCCACCAGGACTGCCTTCTCATAGTTAAGTTGCTTTGGAACCAAGGGGCATATGTTAAATGCAGCCCCAGGGCTGCAGAGACTTGGCTGTCACTGCAGGTGTCAAGTGGGTACCTGTGACTTATGAACCTTCTCTGTGCCACTAGTAGAGCAGGCGCTGCAGATCCAGCTACTGATCCAGCATGGTACAGGTGTACAGTATGCTTTTGGCATGGAGCTTATGAAAGGAAAATCTGATCAGCCGACTTCCCTTCCTGAAATGGAATAACCTGCATCTTTTTAACAAATATAAATCCAAAAAGCCAAGGCTTCTACATCCTTGCCAGATGGCAATTTCTCACACACACTTTCATGCACACTCACATTACATTACTTGCACTCACAAACCAACACCTCACCTGCGTTTCCCCTATTGTGGTAAGAATCGCCCCTACAGGACATTTGGTGTTTGTCTACGTTTCTGGTGGTCTAGTGCCCTGTTAGGGGTGTGTCTCTGGGCTGCTGTGTAACATACAGCAGACCACTCTGCCCATCTGGAGCACCTGCTGCGCTCTCTGGTTCTTCTGTGACTCAAAGGTATTGGCCTTAACACAATGAGTGGAATGCAAACCCGATCAGAGGGAGCCAGATGAGGATTTTTGACAGTTATGGTCTACTGTAGGGACCAAAGCCAGCTTCTCCCAAGCAGCCAACACAGGGGCAGGAAAGGCTGGGTTGAATGGCATATGGCAATAGTCTGCTGTGGAGGACCCTCATCCAAAATGTCAGTCACATTATATAGCAGTTTAGTGGGGGTTGACAAACCCAGTCTTCACATTGGCAATCACCGTCTGTATGAAGTGTGAGAAACCTGAGGGTACTCTCTTGAGTAGCACCCAGGAATCCCTTATCTAGGTGGCCAGAACACAGCCATCGCTGTTGGATCCAGTTCCTGGTCGGTAGACCAGTGGGAGGAGGATAACCTGGGTAGGGGGACCCGGGCTTGTGCTCGGGAAAACAGGTGAGACGCGGTACGACACAGAGGAAGAAGACGAGGAGGACCAAGTCTCTGAGGCGTTTATAGACAACTCTAGATAAACCTCCCTTCCACTCAATGAATCTCCCTTCCCTTAATCCAGCGACCCCTCCACATCTAGTAAACCTATTAGATATCCAAACCTGGCGGCCCTGGGAAAGTACATCTCCCAGAATCCCTGTGCTGTTGTCTATTCGAACACTCCGAGTCATTCTTTTCACCGTTCCCCTGATTATTATTTCCCGAACTCCCAGTCTGCTTTAACCAAACATTACCGTTCCCACAACCCCCTTGTTCATTTCAAGGTGGTAATCCCGGTCATTCCTGCTTGTTCCACAAACCCTACCCCATAGGATATCTGGAAGATCTACCACCCCCTCCTTTTGCTACCAACACTTTCTCACACTGTAAAAAACAGCGAACCAAAACTGTTTACCTGACATGTCCCGACATAAGGATCAGGCAAAGTCAGGCAACTGACAATAACCACGCACATCTGAGGACCCTTTACTTTCCTCAGAGGGATAAAAGGCAGAGCACGAAAGTACAGTTTGAGCAAGGCCGAACGCACGAGGAGACAAGTTACACCAAACCGACAGAACAAAGAGAGAAGAAAAGCAGTGAGACCTGGAAAGACGACGAAGGGGGAATTGCCCTTGCCCTTTTTAACTCAGACCCGAGAAGCCTCCAGATTGAAAAGGAGTTACAGCTGGCGTGCAGAGCAACCAAGGCTAATGGTACACAAGGACCTCCCGCTTTGATAACGGAGGCGGAGAGGCAAGCTGGCTACCGTGGTGCTATCCTTGACTACAGAGAACAAATAGGCCAACAGGTTCAGCACAGCCGGTGAGTCGGAGGAAGCTGATATCAAAGGGAACTGTGTTAAACCCAAGGTTGCGAATAGCAACATTTTGAACGCAAGAAGAACTTGTGTGTATGTTTCAACTTTAAGCCTAGTTGAGGTCCAGGTGCAGAGGGGTCTGGCACACTCATTCGAAAGACTCTGACCAGGACCGTTTTTTTTTTTAAAACTACAGCAACCAAAAGGCCCTAGAAAAGGGTGGCATATGGAGTCAGAGTGGTCCTATAAGGGTCACGCCAAATCCCTTATACAATCAAAAGTCTCTGATCCATGATCAGAGGAAAGCTAGGGGAAGGGAACCCCGCTTTCCACAATGATTGTGAACTGTGATAATTGGCAAGTGTGAACCTGACAGAGGGATGCCGAATGAAAGCTAAAGAGAAGGAAACCCCGCTTTCTGATAAAACCGAGTTATACATGAACTGTATTAGGAATACATAAACTTTACACAAGAAGGGGGCCATAGTGAACCCGACAGAGGGAGGCCCATTTGTACAAGAAGGATCCGAGACAGGCAGAGGGAGATCCCAGAAGCAAGTTTGTACAAGAAGCATCCAAGCCCGGCAGAGGGCGATTCCAGGGACGAAAAACCAATCGCCCAAAGAACTTCTGTTTATTTGTTATTTTCATCAAGAGTAATACACCCGTGAACATTGTGTCCACAAGAGTAAACCCGGTCGAGGGTTGTCCGCAGTGGGGAATTGTGTAAAAAGACATTTGAATGATATAAGCAATATTTGAAAGGCTGTAGTGAACCCGACGGAGGGAGATCCAAGGGGCGAAGAACAATAGCCCAAGGTACAAGAGTACCAATGCAGCCTTTTGTTTGTTTGTCACTGTGAAGCACCACAGGCCTTCTGAGGCAAGCAAGAGAATTTCAAAGGAAAGAGACTTGGCCTAAGAAGATTCTTTGATATTGTTGAACTGAACTGTGAACCTTGTGCTGACGAGGCCAAGGGGTGTGCTGTGCTTGAGAGTCCCCCCTTGTCCCGTGCTTCAAACCTGGGGAAGGGAGACCCAGCCTTACCATCCTGACTTTCATTTTGTGAACACTTCTTTCTTTCCTGGTGAACATTATCCCACCCTCTTTTTGTAATATACTAGTAAGGATTGACAATAGTATTTTTTTAGCATAGGCCCTTTTTATTTGACAAGATGCCACTAGGACTGCATTATTATTTGATGGTGGTAGCTTGCTCCCATCTTAGATTTAGGTTTAGATAGGTGTTTATCTCACCCATTATAAAGTTCAATAAACACCCTTGAACTGTGATTACTTGTGTCTGTCTTTACTGTTGCCACCATGAGTTCCTTACAAGTGGCACAAGGTCTGCCTCGCCCTAGTGCTGGATGCACAGCTCCAGAAAAGTGCCAAAGCCACTGGGCTCCTGTAAGGTTGTGGCAAATCCATTAGGCTCTCGCCCCCACCACAAAACTCCTCAGAGAAATCTGCTGTCACACCGGAATAATGTGGTTCCAAAACAAAGGGGATGGCATCCCTTTCTTCATTGAAGATTTCTCATCTTCAAGAGGAACTGTTCCCTTCAAAGGGGCATGTAATTCCAGAGAACTGCTGGTGCCGAGGTGAGGGGAGCCAGCGCACTGAAGGCTGAGTCGTGTAATGCTAGGGCTAGGTCTACTGCAGGAGGCAGTACTGAGCCAACAGACATGCTATTGAAGTCTAAAGAAATACCACTGCTGGCTTCACCAAGTGCAGTGGGTCCCAATGGCACCACCTGTGCTGCAGGCACCTTAGCTAACATGTCAAGCATTTGCTGCCTGAATTTCTCACACTCCTCCGAGTAGAGTATTTAGTAGAGAATGATACATGCATGGTATATAGTGAATCTTCTGATGTATCGCTGGAGTGGGAATGATGACTACTTCTTGATGATGCCTGGAAGAGTCACTTGGAGATCGGGACTGCTTCCTATGATGCTTCTTTGTGTCCTTCCGAATCAGAGAACTTCCTCCATTGGCTTGTCCACCATGGACTTCTTGGCCTACAACCAGCAAACTTAGAAGTGGGTCCTCCTACCACTTTTGTGGTAATAGATTAAGAACTTGGTGGCATGCCCCTGAAGGCCTTCGGGTGCATTGACTGGCAGACTTCGCAATCCTCTGTGTTGTGGTCTTAAAGCAGAAGAGGCACACCCTTTGGGGATCTGACACAAACATTTGTCTCACACAATCTGAACAGGGCTTGAACCCTCAGGCCTTGGAGGAATAGGCAAGTCACAGTAGAAAAAAAGGTAGTTGGCGTTTCAAAGGCATGCTTAGTGTGCAGAAAAAAAAGAGCTGAGGTTATGGGGGATCGACAACTCTATATATACTGGCCCAACGTCCAATCTGTCATGCACGGGCACCAGGTAGAGCCGACGCGGAGCTGCACTGCATCCCCTGGTGGCTGAAAAAGCTTCTTAAGTCAGCGGGCGCTGGAGTGAGAAAGTACTGAATAAGCCAAGTGTTGTGACTAGAGTGTTTGGAGACTAAGACTCAGTATGTTGGGTTAGAACCCCGGGCCAGCTTGGAGACCTGGAAGAGTGGTCAGTCCTGCCGATTTGCCAATAGGTGTAGGCGAGATATTTCACCCATCTGCCTCCAACACCTCTCATATCCAACTTAAAATCACGTTTCCTTTTTAGACAAACTGTACGAAACCCATCTAAAACAAAAAATGTCAATTTTATTGTTAAATAACTATAACAAAACTAAATATTTTGCAACTTTTAACCACAAAATTAGCAAAACAGTGTGAATTTCCTTTCAAAATTATGCGAAGAAAAAATAAACAATCATATGATACACGGATCATAGTCTTATTTGAGGGGCTAGGTGGGTGTATGTCCCCTTATACGTTCTACCATTACATGTGCAGCTGTTACAAATCTAAGTAAATCAAGCTTCATATACATGTGTTTCATATGAAAACAAACTGCACTGCACTGCGCCTAAGTATGCGAGTCTCCCCAGGAAACTAACTTTAAAAAAAAACAACGCCTAATGTTGAAAGGCGTTTTTTCGTTGGCAACCAACGACATTGGTTAGATCTGGGTTAGCAATTGGGAATCGTGTTATCGCCGGGGGGCATGGGGAGAGAGGGTAGGACGGACTGACGGAAGGAGTCTTTGTCATATTTTCCTGCAGCTAAACAGCATGGCAGATGGTCAAAGCAATACAAATTCAGACAATGAGGCAAGCTCAAGCAATATTCACGTGCGCTTCCAACAACCAAGCCTGTGCATATGAAAAGCAGTACAGAACAAACAGGCACGGGTATGCAAAAACGAGCCGCACCTTGGTCCTTTGTAACATACACAACATTCCATTAGCCTTTGGAGTTTGCACATTCCACCAGTCAAAACTTTCTACGGGCAAACCGTCACCTATGTGATCGGCCTTGAAGCTGCCCCTGAACTCGCCTGATTGACGAAGACAACAGCTGCGCATCGAACAAGTAGTAACCGCAGAAAACAAAGTGTTCCATTCCATACAAACATTAGAATTCACTCGCAAGCTGTTGTCTCTGGTGACCGCACCCCCTTTCATGTCAAGAAAACGTGGCATCGCTCTACCCCACCACCGTGCCCCGCTCCCAATTAACTGGAGAATGAAGGTGAAACACACACGTAAATAATCCATTAAAACGTCAGGATACTATTAGCGCCTTTATCCTTTTGATACGCATGCTTGTGATTTATAACGTCGTCCCATCACAGCCCCTCGAGGCTAGAGAGGGACAAAGATAATGAAACAAAAAAGTCTATAAACAAAACCATGCAATGTCTAAGTATTAATAGTAATATTCCAAATGCATAAAATTCGCCACCGTTGAACTAGTAGTACGAAAATTAAGCGTGTTTGGTTTTTTTTTTTTATAAAGAGGCAACACTTCAAAAACATTAATGTTTTGCTAACGGTTTTCTTTTACCGCAAAACGTATATCTAGATTACTGCACTAAATAATATAAATATTATAGTTGCATTCATTGAACAAAGATGCTTAATAAATTACATTTTTTGTTTAGTAATTATTGAGTATCTTTGATTGTTCCATTTGTTATAACGTCTACTTATTTTATAATACATTTTATATATGAACTGTTTGTAGTTGGTGCAATTTGGTTGGCCTTATCCCTGATCTCAATACAAATGGTTAACTCAGAAAACGTATTATAAAAAGTTCCAATCGGTGTCATTGATTCTGTTGTACATCAACGAATACAATCCGTAGAGATTACAGAATTTTGTGGTATGGGAAGGTGTCCTCGTTTTGTTATGTCAGACATTTTTTTCATCGTTCAGTTCTCCATATCCGATTTGGCCCTACCCGTTCCAGAGACCTAATGGAGTGAAACGTGTTTGCATAATTTCCCATCTCACACCCGGTTACAGCAAGCGTGCTGTCAGAATTCTTCGATTCCGAAAAGCCATTCTAAATTGCACACACAAACGAGCAGAACCAGCAAGCCTGCAAAGGTCACACCTGGCGTGTGGACGGCCTGCTCCCGGCCCTAAACTGCGCCCAGCCAATCTACCGCTTCATGGTACTGTTTTCCACTCCTTTGTCTCGCTCTTCCTCCCCCAGCTGTTCCAGTCAGGAGGCCCGGGCTCGGGCAATCTGCCCTCCCCAGTAACCAGGCACTTATTAGGACCAGAGCTGACTGAAAGGCCCAGCAACAGCAACAACACAGCACGTGCCGCTTCCTATCTGCGCCATCTCAAGATTCTGTTCCATGGTGCTTAGGCAGCACACACAAAAAAAGTAAATGGACTTAACTCCAATTGGCTTCCCTGCCGCAATTCAAACAAAAGTGCAAGCAACAAAGACATTTTCCAGTATGGCAGGTGTTGGTGTCAGATTCCGCCTGAAGCAAACAGAAGCAGAAGGAGAAAAAAAGTGCGTGCTTGTATTTCCCCTTGAAAGCTTAAACATGCAGGGACAGGGAACATGCTAATAGTACAGCAGTGTTGTTAGTGCCACTACACAGCCAGTGCGTTTCCAGAACCACTTGTTTCTGGGTGCTTTATTGGAAATTGTTGTTTTTTCAGAACAGTAGGACTTGACATTTAATACAAAAAAGCAACACAAAAAGCTTGTTAGTACAGCCGCGGTGAAACAAGCTAGTGCGCTGTAGTGGACCTGGTGCAGCCTGCTCAAAGGATAAGTCTTACCTTTCTCAATTACGATAAAGAGCCCTTTACATATTCTAGTCTAAAGAGAAGAACAGAACATCCAGTAAATACACACACAGCGGACCTATTGTCGAACTGTTAAGCAAAATGAGACAATTTTGAAAAGGATTTGAAGGCAGGCTTTTAAATTCTATTTCGGAAACAAATAGGGTCGATTTTGCCTATGTACATGCATGCTATATAAATGCATTAGTAAACATGAACGATTGCTATAATTCAATAGGAAAGAAGGAGAAATTACTCACTGTAATGATCTTTCTATGGATTCTTCAAATGCAGAATCCTCATCTTGATAGATATCATCCAGCTCAGCTGCTTGGAAACTTTTTGCCAGGGGGCATAGTGGACCTCAACTCGGCCGTCGATACGTCTCTCGATCGACGGCTCTGGAAGTGACACCAGGCGTCGTATATATAGAATGTCACTATGCCCATGCTTCAGTTCCTGCCCCCTCCCCCTCACACCTGAACTCTGCAGAAGGAAAAACCACAGAAGGAGGCTAATCGGCCAGTAAAAAAGTAACAAGGATACATCTCAACAAGGTGATCCCACACACAATGAATGAAGAGATTGTTTTTTGTTTTTGTTTTTAAGGATGAGACAGAAGCGGTCATCTAATAGCCATCACCACATGCCTTCTCGTTTGGAAAGAAGCATCAAGCCACAGAACTTTCTGAGCGGGGATGGATGGGAGGGTCAATGAGGAATCTGTGGGAGAATCCATAGAAAGATCATTACAGTGAGTAATTTCTCCTTGAATCGATTGCTATTCTCCCACAGATTCCTACTCTTGATAGACTCACCAAACAGTTGGAACAACAGAGGAGGGCAGAACGTTTTAAACAAGTAGATTCTGTAGAAACACCCTACCAAACCGTGCATCAGCTCCCTGTGCAACATCCAAGGTATAGTGCTTGGTAAATGTATGTAAGGAGGACCATGTGGCTGCCTGACATATGCCCCTAACAGGAACCCCTCTTTGGAGGGCAGTAGAGGCAGAAAGCCCTCTAGCCGAGTGGGCCCTGATGTCCGTTGGAAGCTCTCTGCCTGACAATTGGTAACACTAAGATATGCAAAAAAACAATTCAACGTGAGAGTTTGTTTTGTTATGGCAAGACCTTTTTTGAGACAAAGAATAGGCCACAAACAACTGATCTGCCCTTCGAATCTCAGATAGGACAGCAATATTATCTCAACGCTCTCTTCGGGCCAATGCGGTGGTAACGCTCTTCCTCTTTCGAGGAATGTTGAGGAAGGGTAAAAGACAGGCAAATCGATAGACTCTGACAGGTGAAACTCTGAAATCACCTTAGGAAGGAACCCAGGGCTGACTTTGAGAGAGACTTTCTCACGAAAAAACCTTACAAAAGTACGTTTGCAGAACAAAGCTTGCAGCTCGCTAACCCTCCTGGCCGATGTGATTGCCACCAAAATGTCTGTGTTAAGGGATAACATTCGTAAAGAAAATGAGTGGATAGGCTCAAAAGGAGCCACCATCTGGAACAACAAAAGGGGTTGGTGGAAACTTATTCAGAAGGCCCTTCAGGAATCGGGCCATGACCAGAATAGTTAAGAAAGAAACTTGGTCTGGGGGACCTCTTGAACACAGACAGGGCTGTCAAATACCCTTTGACTGTGTTAACCTGAAGCCCTGACAGAAGGAACTCCATCACTGTGGTGGTGGGGCAAGAGATAGGGTCAATGTTGCGTTTCCTGCGCCACACTTCAAATCTTCTCAACCTGTACACATACATAGATCTTGTAGAAGGACTGCATGCAGCCAGCAATACCTCAGGTACCTCCTCTGAGAGGTCTCAGTCATCATACCTTATCCTCTCAAGAGCCACGCATGTAGGGTGCGGGAATCCGGGGTCGGGTGGAGCACTCTACTCTCTGACTGGTTCAGGAGATAATAATAATAATTTAGCATTTATATAGTGCTACAAACCCTCAGGTACCCGAGCGCTGCTTATTACCCACGGTGTGTGGTGCTCATTGATCGACCCCGGAAGGATGAAAGGCTGAGATTGGCCCTGCCAAGATTCAAACCTGTGTCAGCAGGCTCTGCACAGATGTCCAAGCGAGCGCTCTACTCGCTGTGCTATCGGACCGGCTCCAGACGCAGAGGCAAACAGTGAGGCGGACAGATGGTCAGACCCTAGAGATCTGAATACCACGTTCTCCTCACCCAATCCGGGGCGATCAAGATCATGGTCGCCCAAAAACTCTTCAACCTCCTGAGAACCTATGGAATGACAGGAATTGGAGGGAAGGTCCAATCACCAGAAAGGCGCACCTCAGTGGACTGTTCGCTAGCAATTCCCTCAAGCAAAACTGTTTGCACTTCCTGTTGGACTCAGTGGCGGACAGATCCACTGCTGGGGTACCCCAGAGAGCCAAGACCTCCTCTAGGGCTTCCTGGCACACTTCCCACTCATGTGAGACCGTGCTCTGCCTGCTCAGAGCATCCACCAAGGTGTTCACCGTTCCTGCCAGATGAATTGCTGAGATGGAGATTTGGTTCTCCCGTAATCAGAACCATAGCTGTATTGCCTCTGTGCAGCAGGGGCAGGATTGAGGTAGTACATGGCCACTGTGTTGTCCATCAGGACGAGGACATGCTTCCCTCTGAGAGACGGGGCAAAGGTTGGGAATCTGCAAATCCATTTTCTGGATGTCTAGATCACCCCTAATGCACCTAACTTCGACACCAGCTTGTATCATAAACCCACAGACCGCAATAATCTCTCACACAGAATGTGTTTTCACCCTCCGGCAACTATAAAGAGTCAACCTTACAGCCAGCTGCTACGGGTCAAAAGAATTGTCAACATTGAGTCAGTATATGCACATGAACAAGACAAAATAATGAGTAAATTCAAAGCAAAAGGATATAAAGAAGAGGAACTTTTGACAGCCACCAAAAAAGCAGCCGCCAAGGAACGATCAACGCTCTTGACTCCAAAATGCAGAGCTACCCCATCAAGTAATCCACTAGTGTTTGTTAGAAAATATAGTGTACAGACACCTAAGATTAAGAAGACCATATTAAAACACTGGCCACTTTTGTCCTGTAAAAACAAGCTACAAGATTTGTTCAAAGATGAACACATTTTTGCTTTCCAATGCAGCAATAACTTAGGAGATCTCTTGGTGAAAACGCAACCAAAGCAAGAAAAAATAACTAACACTAAGAAGAAAGGAACTTTTCCTTGCATGTCGTGTGGCAATTGCAATAGTGTTATAAAAGGTGATTCCATAACACACCCCAGGACAGGTGAAAAGATTACACTTCGAGACTACTCCACATGTAACTCTCAATGTGTGATATACTCGATTAAGTGCCCCTGTTGCCTTATTTATATAGGCCAAACCAGCAGGAGAGCCAGAATAAGATGGAATGAGCACAAATCCAACATCAGAAAAAGGAACCAACATTCACCAGTTTCTAGACATTTTGAACAAGCCAGGCATCAAATGTCACAAATCGGATTTGAGATTATGGAGGTTATTGATTCTGCTAATCTTAGACTCAATCTTAGTAAAAAACGTGCACAAAGGGAAGCCTATTGGACTGAAAAAATGGATACCATCTCCCCCAATGGTTTGAACGAAAAATGGAACTTACACTGTTACCTATAACTACTTTACTGGTTAAAATGACACTGTGTTTCACCAAGACTTTAATCATGATACTCCTTAGGCATTTGCACTGTATCAACGAAGAAATAGTGGTGTCACTGTCCTGTTATTGAATGTTATAATAAGAATGTCAATCAGTGCCTCATGTACTGGTATTAATCGATGACAAATGGGGTTACTGCACTTGTCAGCAACTAAATGTGCACTTTTCATAAACTTGAAAATGTAAGTATATATGTAGATAAGAACACCTAGAGCGAATAATTAGCAGCATGTTTAGTGCCCAGTTGCACTTACATTGATTTATTCGCACCACCATAATACACGCTCGTCATCCATTAATCGGGCAGCCATATCGCAATCAGTTTTTTAATAATTTGGACAATACACACAGCATTCAGCACATCAGGCAGCTAATTAGATTGATGACTCATACACACGTTCCCTTAGCAACAGGATGTGCAGGAACACACCAGACCCAACACGTCATCACGCTGCATAGCGTGGTTTCCCATGGTCATGGATTAGCATATGGACAACAGAGCTATGATCGTAACTACGTAACACGGATGCAGCTGCCTCCTTCAGAGAAACCCCTCCTTTCAGAATCGTAGATTCATGCAAAGGTAAGCAGAACTTATAATTCAACAATGAGATACTGAGTTTACTGCCTCTGTGGATAGTAAGGACATGCATCGTAATTTGAACGCTGAGAAATACCTTTGTTTATCACTAGTCAAGGCTTTACAATCTTGAATCTGTCCGAGATGACAATTCCCTTAACCACTACCTTTCACATTTGACTGGTTGGATAAGCATCATTGTCCCGATACATTGCTTTGTATCATTATTTTTGTTTTAAAGAACTAAGCATTGAGACTTTAGTTCTGAGGAATACATAGATTCACGTTCACACATTTACATTGTAGGAAGGAAGCGAGGCTTGATCTCTAGAACACACACTTTCATTAGATTTTCCAAGATTTCACGTACAATGAGGTTATTCTTTATTTTTTTTTCTTGCATGTAAGGCCATTTAGCAATGTGTTTAAGTTGAAATACGCATTTCCTAGCTGAACCATCAGCCAACTTTCTAAACAATGCCTGTATGATATTGTATTTGTAGAACCTGCCCTGAAGAAGGACTCAAGTCCCAAATGCATCAGAGGTAGAGGCTTCTGCACAACCAATGTGGAAAATGAATATGACTAAAATAAGAGAAATTATTTATCTTATATACATATGGTATCATCATTCATGGTGACGATTAAGACAATTATGGAAGAACTAACTATATAAGAATATATGCAGCAGTATTTACTACATCTTTTGGTGACCCCAGGTCTGGTGGAGGTTTCACCAGATACCACTTTTGCTTCAGCGGGGCAAAGGCCCTCAAGGCTAACCTGATGACCCACAACTCCGGCCTGTTGATGTTCCACCTGGCTGCTGATGGAGAGCAGAGGCCATTCAGCTGCAAACCCTCGCAGTGAGTGCCACAACCCTTCAGAGACGTGCCGTGACCACTCGGCCGTTAGGCCAAGGAGGCCAGAAGGGTTCTCCCGCCATGAGACTGCCGCACGTGCTGCACCAGCTGAGTTTGCGGACTACCTGGCTGGACACAGAGGTGATCCATGAGTGCTCCCAGATACTGAGACTACTGGTCCCTCAGTATCCACTGAAGGGGTCTCATGCGCAGCCTGGCCTCTGGCACTAGAAATATACAGGAGGCCATGATACCCAAAAGGCAGAGGAAAGAAGCCGCTAGAAGGGTGACATGGTTCTGAAACAAATGCACCATCTGGGCTATATTGCTGACTCCCTCTTCGGGAGGAAAAGCCTTCCCTACCCACGTGTCTAGGACTGCTCTGATGAACTGGAGCTGCTGAACTGGTGTCAAATGGGACTTCAAGTTGAGGGAGAAGCCCAGCCTGTGCAGTAGTAGGCAGGTGTCCTCCAAGTGAGACAAAACTTACCCCGCAAGTTTCGGATCAGCCAGTCCAGGTAAGGGAATATGTAGACCCTGGATCTCCTGAGGTGATCTGCGACTACTGCCACGAGCTTGGTGAAGACCCTTGAAGCGGAGAACAACCCAAAGGCAGCACCTTGAATTGATAGTGCATGTCCCCTATGAGGAACCTTAGGAACTTCCTGTGCTTTTGGTGTATTGGCACATGGAAATAAGCATCTTGAAGGTCTATCGACACTAGCCAGTCCTGAAATTCGAGAGCGTGAAGAATTTCTCTCAGTGTCACTATCCTGAATTTGTCTTTCCTCAGAAACTTGTTAAGGGCCTTAAGGTCCCGAATTGGACGGAGCTAATAGGTTACAGAGAACCGCCTATTCGAAAGCTGCATCAGATCTGGAGCCGGCATCCAGACAGTAATACTTGCAGAAAGCCAAGGAAGTGGCCCATGTGGCGGCCCTGCTTATGACTTGCCAAGGGACATGGCGCTGGAAAGCGATGGCCGTTGCCTTGGCCCTGACTGCATGGGCGTGCATGTTTCCTGGAAGAGGCTTGTGCTGCCCCTCGTATGCTTCTTTGATGGCCGAGACCATCCAGTGGGATATGGAGGCCTTGGAGGCCTGATAGCCTGGTCTTGCACCTCCAAAAGTCACAAATAGGGCATCTGACTTGCGGAAGCCCTTGGTCCTGTCAAGGTAGAATTTCAGGGCACGCCTGACAACTAGGCAGTGCAGAACTCTGTGCCTCATTATTAGGATCGGCAAAAAAACGTAGGAAGCACTATTTCTTCATTTAAATGGAAAGCAGGGTGTGTCCGCAGGACTACTTTGTCCCTGTGAAAGGTAGTATATGGTTCTGAGGCAACCGGCACCTGGATTTCGCTGACTCTGCGAGTCGAGGCCGATTAGTAAGGACGTCTTAATGGTGACCAGTTGGATGTCCGCAGACGCCAATGGCTCAAATGGTGTGTGCGCCAGAGCACCCAACACTATGTTCAGGTCCCACACCGGGTGTGGCCTCTTGATGGGCGGGTAGAGCCTTGCGAGTCCCGTCAAGTGTTTCATGACAATGGGATTGGAGGAGGAGAAGACCCCCTCCTCTGAGCTCCTGTAAACCCTGATGGCGGCAAGTTAAGTGTGTCAGGTGTCCACCTGTACGCCTGAGTGGGCGAGGGTGCTCTGAGAAGGAGAGCACGTCGTCCAAAGTACATGCCAGGGGATCGATGTCCTTGAGTCTGCCCAGTGGCAGAACCTGGTCCATTTACTTTTATACTGGGCCCTGGTAGCCTTGCTCCTTGTGCCCTGTATGATCGCCAGATTAGCCTGAGAGAGGTTGAGGTGCCTTAGCGTTATCTGGTCAGGAACCACGCTGTGAGGGCCAGCTTCTGTGGTGTCGGGTGGATGACCCCCTGCTGCGCCAGAAGATTTGCTGGGCTGTATTCTCCTCATCCTGAGTCTCGTGTGGGGGACAGCTAATAGAACCGCTGTCAGGACACTCAGGAGGTGCTGGTGCCACCAGGCCGAGGTCACTTCTCTGCTGAGAAAGTGAGTTGTGGCCCCCCTGATGGCTGCAATCTTGTCCTCCCATGGAAACACTTTCTCGGAGCACGTGTCCCAGATAAGGCCCAAGAACGTCAGAGACTGCGTGGGTTTCAGCTGAGACTTCCTGAGATTAAGTGAAAAGCCCAGATCGTACAGTGTGTTCATAAGAGCCTGGGAAGTGTGGTGCACTGCTTCTGGAGATGTAGCCCTGATGAGCCAGTCGTCGAGGTATGGGTAGGCGTGGAGGCCCTGAGGAGGGCACTTTCTAGGCGCATTTTTGAATGCTTTATGGAACCTTACTTCTAATCTTTACATCAAATGTGTACCCTATAGACTTCCCTAGACAGAAGAACACCATATCCCTATAGGGGGTCGCTGCCCCAGGAAGGAGGTGGTGCAGCGCCTATCTAATAGGGACAGAAAGAGGTTCTACCCCTGCTTCTACAATGTTTTCAATTGCAATAGACTGTCAAAAAGGTTGGACCCAATCTACTTATCCCTCCATGGACATTCTCTGGAGGTCTTTTCTATTTATCTATAATGGGTGCAGAGTCCCTAGATAAGCTTTTTTTCACCCCCAACAGAGGTGTGTACATTGAGATGTAGACAGAATGGTATAGTGTGGTTCAAAACATCAATAATTGACGAAGGCTTCTAGGCCAATTATTTGTAAGACTTAAAACAAACAACCCGTTTGTGATTTCAGGTAAAGAGACCATTCGTCTCTAAAAAGAATGTGGTGTAATGTCACCACAGCAGTTTCCTGACCAGTTTCCTCAGCTGCATCTTTGTCCACGAAGCACAGGCCTCCATGTCATGACTAACACCTAGACACCACAGACAGATGTCGTGGGGTTTGGCCATGGACATTTTGGCCTTGCAATCGCGGCCTCGCTTGAAGCCCGAAACCCTGTGAGACATTGCATAGAGGTTTTCGAAGGAAAACGCACAAATCGTACAAAAAAAATGTTGAGTAAACTCTCGAGTCGTGTTCCTGATGCAGCGTGCAAGCACATAGAATAAAGGAACTGAAGCATGGGGTGTAGTGATGTGGTATATATACAATGCCTGACATCCCTTCCGGAGCAGACGATCGAGAGCCAGACAAGATGGATCGACGGCTGAGTCAAGGTCCACAACGGCCCCTGGCGAAAAGTTTCTGAGCAGCAGAGCAGGATGATGGATATCTATCAAGATGAGGAATCTGTGGGAGAAAAGCAATGCATTGAATCTACCATATAACACTATTTCTTGGGCACTGAAAGAGTAAGTTACTTACCTGTGACACCTGTTCATCAGAATTGGCATCTTTCATAGATTAAAATGATGCGAATAATTCCCTGTCGTCTGGCTGGGAATCCTTGGTAACAGAGCAGTTAAAACTTAAACTGAAAACGTCAGCCACTTTTGTGCTCTACTATAGTCACTTTTGGATCATACTGCCCACAGCCAATAGGAACAGCTCCCTTAGCTCCTCCCCTGTTGGCCATCTTCAGATTTTGGCACATGCACACGAGTGGCAGTATGAGCCAAATAAGAGCCAGCGGGGTAGGCCGAAGGGGCCCCATGTGAATCTATGAAAGATACCAATGCTGGAGAACAGGAGTTACAGATAAGTAACATATTCCTTCTCCAGCATTGGATCTTTCATAGATTCACATTACTCCTACGTCCCGTCCCCTTTCCTCCATACTTATGGAACATCCCTCCGTCCTGTGGGGCGGGACCGGAGCGCTTTGTAAAAGCATCCAAACATTTCAAAATGATTTAGTCCTTCCTCTCTTTCTACGCAGGGCCCGGCACGCGGCCGTAACCCTGCCCATCTTGGCTCCACCCCACGCATCGCCCATCAGTCCTTTTCTCCACTTGTTCGGGACTGGACGCACTTGCATCCTCGGAAGATCTTCCCTTTTTCCTCCTCTCGGGCTCTCGCTAGCGATCATGTACTAGTCTGTCTATGTCGTTCAAACTAGACTTTCCAGGTTGTTCATCGTGTCACCGACGCTTAGCGAGGGCGGACCCCCATCCTCTTTCTCTAGAGTGTTTGGGTCCGGATCACCATTGGGACTCCTGTTTTTATTGCGACTCCCTTTCGGTCGGGGCACTTCTACGTTGGTTGGAGTGGTGGGAGCAGGTGTTTCGACGTACTCCTCCTTCGCATTTTCAGGCGTTTATCGACGAAAAGAAGAAACGCCCGGTAAGTTCTTTACTTTTCAGAGCACCCCGGCTGGGAGATACCTTTCCGGGCTCTTTCCGAGCCAGGAGGAGCGTTGATCGCTCTGTCACCAGGGATTGTCCCAAGGTGCCTTCTGGGCCTAATACTTGTACCAGAGTTTTCTCAGAGGGTCTCCGTAAGGGGCCTGTGGATACCAGAGCACGCTCTGAGGCCCCTCCTGAGGGGGCTGCCTGTAGACCCTGTTCTACTGAGTCGTGGGGGACCTGAGCTCGCTCTGAGGCCTTGTTATCGGCTTCCCTAAAAAGTACCGGGGTGCGCCCCGAGGCCTCGGCTGGGCTTGCTGTTACCGAATGGATGTTCGAGGCCCACGCTAGTAAGGCCATTACTGGACCTGGGTCTGAGGTCCCTCGTACAGAGGCTAAAGTGACCAACATTTCTGAGAGGCCAGCCAAGGCCTTATCGGTGAAAGTTGTTCCTCATCGTTCCCGCTCTTGTAGCAATGCCAGAACTGTTGAGGGGGCAAGGAGGGAAAGTTCTTCCTTTACCGGCAGTGCCGAGGTCCTTCCTGTGGAGGCTAGTTTGGCCATTGGTATGTCGCAAATACATTCCAGGCCACATAGTACCGGCTCGGCCGAGGTTCCTTATGCAAAGGCTAAAATTAAGACCCCTGACCCACCAATGGGGACCCCTGCCTCACTTCCACACGTGCCGCAGTTCCCCTCAGGTAATGGCAAAATGGCGGCTGTTTCCGCCACACCACAGCGGCCATTTTGGGCGCTCACCCTACAACTACGCCATTGGCCTCAGGTGTAGGAGTGGGTTCCGCGGGTGAACATAAAATTCCTTGTACGCATCAGTTTCGTCCAGTTTACGATTGGAACGCCCAGATGCCCCTTCCGCACAATGTCTCGTTGCCTGTGGGTTCGGCACCTTTGATTTTTGTGGACACTTCGGGGGATGGGCCTGTATGGCAACCCTCCCCATTGCGTCCCTGGAATTATCCTCCTCATGAGAGGCCTTGTCCGGCAGTTCCAAAACCATCTCCGGAGGACGCCTTTTTTGGCAAATTTCATACGCTCATGCATACCGACCTCATGAGAGAGTATTTCAAGGGTCTTTTCAGAGAGATATGCCCTCCTGCGCCTCGGGCTCCACCCGTTCTACCAGTGGTTCCGCCGGCGCCGCCCTTGCCTACGGTGCCTCCACCGTCCCTTCCGCCCTTGTCCCCATTGTCCCCCGTGGACAAGACGGTGGATAAGATGGTGCCTGACATGGTTCAGCAGGATCCTGACCTGTTGGATGATGCGCAGGGCGAGCAGTATAGTGAAGACCAGCCCCGCTCTATTAGAGCTTTTCACGACTGAGTACTGGACATGATGTGCCTATTGGATGTTCCAGTGCCCGAGGAACCCGCTCCGCAGGAGGGTGTGCTTTCGGGGGCATTCACCTTGTCTCCTTCAGAGCGTACCTTCCTGTTCTTGCAGAAGGACGTTTTGGCCGAGGTCCGCAGGGTCTGGGAAAAGCCACACTCTGGACTTTTCGTCAATAAGAAAATTGACGCGCGTTACAGGCTATACTCTTCAGAAGAGATGGCCCTGTCATCTTGTCCGCCCCCCTCCTCCACAGTGGTGGCCGCGGCCACTTTGCAGTCCAGGCCTGCAGCGTCCTCTTCTACGACGACGACTCAGGTTCTGGGGAAAGAGGATAAACTCCAGGACTCCCTTGGGAGGAAGATTTTCGCTAACTGGGCCTTGCAGCTCCGGCAGGCCAACACGGAACTGGTGTTAGCGGGGGCGAACATGAAGATGTGGAAAGGTCTGTTCGAGTTCGAGAAGTTCATCCCGGTCGAAAAGCTGGAAGACTTTAAGGCGGGTTTATCTGACGCCAGAGTCTTGGCCCAGGATCTGCTCGAGGCCGCGGCTCATCACGTCGGCTCGGGGCCTTATGCTGGGTGTTGACACCTCTCGACAGGCGTGGTTGCATGCCACCAAGTTTCGAAGGAGGTACAGGACAAGGTGTTGGACTTGCCGTTTGACGGTAAGGAGCTTTTTCATTCCACAACGGATGTGGAGCCCACCAAAACGAAGGACAGCACCCAGACAGCTAAGTCCTGTTTAAAACCCCTTTCAGGTCCCAGAGGCCTCCTCTGGTTTCAGGGGATTCCTAGACCGAAAATCTCGCCGAGTGGATACTCCTTCGGGTAATAACCGCCGGAGGCAGCAACAGACTCGGTTTTTCTCCCGCTCCTCAGCCTCCTCCTCAGGTTCAGATGGTAACACCACTGAAAAGCCTGCCAAATGAGGGTTTTCCTCGCTCGCACGAGACCCCGGTGGGAGGACGCGTCTCATTGGGAGGCGTGGCAGACCATCACAGAGGGCAGGTGGGTCTTGTCACTCGCTCGGGCGGGCTTCCGCTTACCCCTACCCACAACCGCACCCGTCAACCCTCATTTACAGCAGTCAGGATCGCCCTCATTAAAAGCCGAGGTCCAGAAATTGCAGGACATCAGAACTGTGGAACCCGTTCCTTTTGGGGAGCGAGGGGAGGGCTTCTACTCCAGGCTGTTTACGGTGCTTGAACCCAACCAGGCTGGCCTGCGCACCATCCTAGACCTTTCCCAGTTCAATCTTTTCCTACCCCAAGAGAAATTCAAGATGATCACGCCCGGCCAGATACGGTCTTCCCTGCAGATGGGCGATTGGCTCAGTGTGGTGGATCTTCAGGATGCCTACATGCATATCCTGATCTGAGGTCCACACAGGAGATATCTCTGTTTCTCTGTGGGAGAGGAGCATTTCCAGTTTCGAGTGCTTCCTTTAGGCCTAAATTCGGCACTGTGTGTCTTTACGAAGATGTCGTCGGTGATCGCGGCCTATCTTCGTCTGCATGTTATCCATGTATATCCGTATTTGGATGACTGGCTCTTGCGCAGCCCTTGTCCGCTGAAAGCTGCCTGCAATCTTCAGTCTCTCCTCCAGCTCTTGTTCCACCTCGGGCTGTCGGTGAACTGGTGGAAATCTTCCATGACGGTCTCTCAGGACTTGATCTTCCTGGGTTTTCGCTGGAACATGATCGACTGCAGAGTGTACCTGACCGGGGACAGAATGGCGGATCTGTTGGCCACGTGTCAGATGTTTGCGCAGTCGGAGAGCATGTCGGCCTGGTGGTTCCAGAGGCTTTTGGGCCTCATGGCCTCGTGCGTTTTGGCACTTCCTCTTGCTCGCCTCAAGATGAGGCGGACTCAGATGGCTCTTCAGAGTTCTTGGCTTCAGGCTGTGGATCCGGACTCCAAGTTGATAACTATTCCGGCTTCCATGAGAGTGGACCTGGACTGGTGGTCGTCTCTCAGCAACCTGTTCGTGGGGGCAGGGTTTCAGGACCCAGCCCCGATGGTAACGGTCACGACAGACTCCTCCCTCCTGGGGTGGGGTGAGACGTTGGATCTTCTTCAGGTCTCAGATCTTTGGTCGCCTCAGGACAAGCTCCTTCACATAAATCATCTGGAGCTCCTGGTGATCTTCCTAGCGCTCAAGGCGTTCAGACCGATCAAAGCCAACAAAGTGGTCCGGATTCATACGGACAATGCGGTGTCGATGTTTTACATCAACAAGCAAGGGGGCACCAAGTCCCCTCTGCTCGTGGAGCTGTCCATCCAGATTTGGGAGAGGGCGGTTCAGCGTGGTGTTTGGCTGCTGGCAGTACACATTTCAGGCCAGTTGAATGTCACGGCAGGTGCCCTCAGTCGGCGGACGATAGTCAGCTACGAGTGGGAGCTGAAGACGGAGGTCCTCTCGTGGATTTTCCTGCGCTAGGGCACTCTGGAAGTGGACCTCTTTGCTACGGCGGCAAACAAGAAGCTTCCTCTGTATGCCTCCAGAAACGGACTGGGAGCCTCCTCTCTGGGGGATGCTCTCGAGATTCCATTGCACAACATGAGGGCTTATGCCTTCCCGCCTCTGGTTCATCGGACGATTGGAAAATTGAAGAGCTTGGTGAACTGTTCTCTCCTACTCATAGCCCTGTGGTGGCCGGCCAGGTTTTGGTTCTCAGAACTTCAACACCTGTCAGTGTATCCGCCGATCAGGTTACCGGTGACCCCCGATCTTCACCAGGGGGAGCAACAACTGTGGCACCCCTCCCCACAATCACTCAGCTTGGCGGCGTGGTGCCTGAGTTCAGGTCTTTAGAACATCTTGGCTTGTCCGCGGATAACATGCGCATTATCCAGGCAGCCAGAAAACCTTCGACTAGGTCCCAGTACAAAAGCAAATGGCTTAGGTTCTGTCATTGGTGTTTAGACAAGCAGACACAGTACTGTCCTTTGTATCTCACCTAGCAGAGTCGGGAGTTCATGTTCTGTCATGTAGAACTTATCTTTCGGCGGTTTCCGCCTACCTATCTACGGACCAATGTTCTTACTCTCTGTCTAATCCAGTGGTTAAGAGACATTTTGCAGGCTTGACGCGCCTTTATCCTCCGATTCGCAGTCCACACCCGGCGTGGGATCTAAATGTGGTCCTGACGGGGTTGTGCCATAAGCCTTTCGAACCAATGGCCACAGTGGACCTCCAGCACCTCTCATGGAAGGTGTCCTTTTTGATGGCCGTCACTTCGGCAAGGCGCGCGATTGAACTCCAAGCTTTGTCGGTGGAACATCCCTACGGACAAACCCTGCTTTCTTGCTGAAGGTGGTTTCTGAGTTCCACCTAAACCAGTCTATTTCCTTGCTGGTCTTTTTCCCGAACCCTGCTTCAGAGGTGGAAAGGGTTCTACACAGTCTGGATGTTAGAAGGGCTCTTAAGTTCTATCTTGACAGAACTTCTGAACTTAGGAGCTCTTCTCAACTGTTCGTCACCTTTGGTAATCCACAAGGTAAGCAGGCCTCTAAGGCAACCATCTCCCGATGGATCGCGGCCTGCAATACGGAGTCTTACACCGTTCAAGGGCTGAAGCCTCCTAAAGGTATTCATGCACACCTGGTGCGGGGCAAGGCAGCTGCGGTTGCCTTTCAGAAATATGTCCCCTGGAAGACCATCGCAAAGGCGGCTACTTGGGCCTCCCCATCGGCTTTTTGTAAACATTGTCTAGACCGGAGATCAAGAGCTGATGCTCAGTCAGGCTGTGCTGAAGAACCTGTTTCAATAAGGTTTTTTTTCCATCCACCCATAGTTCCTGTAAGGAGTGCTTGGGAATCTCCCATAAGTATGGAGGAAAGGGGACGGGACGTAGCAGTATAACCAGGTTACTCACCATAGTGACCTCTTTACTCCTAGTCCATAGTCCCCTTTCCTCCATACGCCCGCCCGCCGTCCCCTCTAATAAGGTTACTCTGTTATTGCTAAAAGTTCTCTGACCTGGCGATAGAAAAGGACTGATGGGCGATGCGGAGACAAGATGGGCGGGGTTACGGCTGCGTGCCGGGCCCCGTGTAGAAAGAGAGGAAGGACTAAAAAATGTTGACATTTTTGGATGTTTTTATAAAGCGCTCCGGTCCCGTCCCACAGGACGGAGGGATGTCCCATAAGTATGGAGAAAAGGTGACTATGGACTAGGAGTAAGGTGGTCACTACGGTGAGTAACCTGGTTAGTTGTGAATAGATTACAAAGCAGTGTTAAAAAAAACTTTACAGCAGGGTGGAGACATGCTCCATGCAGAAAAAATATATGACAGGAGACCAAGTAACTTCACACAGATTCCGATGAATCGACTGGCCAACACTGTACTTTGCTACAGAATCCCTGTTGACACAGTAGAATCTGGTGAACATGTGCACCGATCTCCAAGTTGCTGCACAGCAAATGACCATCAGTGGAATCCCGGAGAGGAAGGCAGTAGTAGCCGCCACTGCCCTGGTGGAGTGTGCTCGGGGCCTGCCCGGAAGTGGCCTGCCAGCCTGTTGATGGCAGAAGGAAATGCAATCCACCTTGAAATGGAAGGCTTGGACAGAGCCTTCCCTGGCCCAGAAGGACCAATTGTTATAAAAAGTTTGTCTGTTTGACGGAAGGACTTTGTATGAGCAACATAGTACTTAAGGGCGCATGCCACGTCCAAGGAATGTAATGTCCGTTTGAGAGGTGATGTAGGTGTGCCAAAGAACACTGGTAAGACCACCAGCTTTATTAAGTTGAAACGTGGACAGCACTTTTGGCATAAACATAGGATTAGTGCGTAGTATGACTTTAGGCCGTGAAATGTCGAATAAGGAGCTTTACAAGAAAAAGCTTGAATCTCACCCCCTCTCCTGGCCAACGTTATGGCTACCAGAAAAGGGGTCTTCCAAGAGAGATGTTCGAGTGACGCCTTGTGCAGAGGTTCCAAGGGTGTTTTAATCAGTCTCGGCAGGATGTTTAATTCAGATGACAGTGCTCGACATTTAACAGGCGGGAAAGACCTGAACCATGCAAACCTTTTTTTAACCAACCAGTGAGACCAGAGGGAAGGGACGCCAGGCGAACTGTTATATCTGGAAATAGCAGCCAAATACACCTTGATAGAGGAGTGTGCCAGACCTGCTTGTGCTAGAGACAGTGACTTAATTGCCAATGATTTAGGCATGACCATGAGCCTCTTATCCCCACCTCGTTTGAGACTGTGAAAATAGACATGTGATCATCAGTCGTTTCATGCCGACATTCACCCTAGGCTGTGTCTCAGCGCTAAAAGACAGGCCTGCCTAGGTTTGTGTGCTTACCAACATGATTTAACCTATACAGCCAGGATCTGTAAAGCTTTGTACTCATTCAGTGACTGCTTCCACTGTATTCCATGGGTGTTGGCTTAGCAAAGAGACAGTTCTGTCACTTGTTACTTCATAGTCTTGCAGACGTGTACCACGCTTCTATTCGTGCCTATTTCCTGTCCTTGACTCCTTATCTGCATGTAATGCTCAATGGTGTGAAGTCAACACTCGCACCTACTCGTGTGCAGTTGAAACAGGTAGCTACCGTTTGTGGTTGCTCATCTGCAAGAACAGGAAAGCACCACTTCCTGGACTTTGGGTAGGCCAAAACATTTGTCAGTCTAAAATGTGTGGTTTATGTTTGACGACCATTAACCTTTATCAGCTGTCATCTACATTTGTCATTGTTTCACTGGGTACAGGCCGCATGAGCTATTAAGAGCTATCTTAAATTAGATTTGTTTTCATATCACCCCACTGAAGACAGTTTGTCATAGATCAAAGATTTGAAGCACTGTGAAGTCGTTATTCCAGGCCACCTATAATGATGGCAAAAATAAAGCATACAAATCCTAGCACTTGCGAGTATTAATTAATTCATGCAAAAGTAAATTAGTTGCTTGATAAATATATGAGCACCTAAAAACATATTGTAGGTGCTACAAAAATAAATCAAATAAATGACTGCATAACACTTCAAACAGTTATCAGTAATTGCCAACACAAGCATAAATGAATACATGTATTTAACAGTGAGGTATTCAGGATGGTAGGATTTGCTGGGGCAGCACTGGATTGGTTTCATGCTTCTTGACCTCTCGCTCGCAGATAGTTTCCCTTCCTACCGCTCTTCTATGGTTTCAGTCTCCTGCGGTGTTCGCAGGGTCTGGATCTCTCTCTCTCCCCTGCTTTTCAATTTATATATTCACCCTTTGCTGATCATGATTCATCTGTTTGGCTTTAGAGTCTTCTTATATGCAGATGACACACAGATGCTGTTTAGACTAGACACTGAGCAGGGCGATTTAAGAGATAAGCAAAAAAACTTCCTGAAAGCCGTCCGAGTCTGGATGGAGTCAAATTGGCTCAAGTTGAATGGTGGGAAGACAGAGATTTTGATTTCGGGCCCGGCAGGGGATGCTGAGGGACGGGCCCATGCTTTTTGGCCCGCATCATTGGGCTCGTTACCTAAGCCTTCCAAGACAGTTTGTAATTTAGGTGTAAAGCTATCGAAATTCCTGTCTATGGAGGCGCAGGTTAACTTGATGTATGGTGCAGGCTTTGTTAAGCTCAAACAGCTAAAGAAACTCCTCCCATTCATTCATGCTCAAGTAGTGGCAGCTTGTGTTAATGGGAGTCTGGATTATTGTAATGCCCCTTTCCTGGCACAGCCTGCCTTTGTTATGCAGTGCCTGCAGGTGCTACAAAATGCAGCAGTGTGTTTGGTTACCCACTTGCCAGCCACAGCAGGCGTAACAAAGGCTAGACAATCTCTCCATTGGCGCCTGGTAGAACCTCAGGTACAGTTTAAGGTGCTTTGCATTATGCACCGTGCACTAGGTGGAAATGGATGGTTAGCCATCCAGGAAAGACTGGTTAGATATAGCCTGGTGCGTTCTTTGAGATCCGCAAATGCAGCACTCCTTCAGATACCCAAGTACCGGAAAGAACGTTTGGGTGGCTGGGCTTTTCAGTGGTCGGCCCCAGGCTTTGGAATTTGTTGCCTGAAAATTTGAGAAAAATTGAGGATTTCTTAACCTTCATCTCAAAACGTTTCTCTTTAGATAAAGCTCAGAGATACTTACCCCTTTCGACACCTGGGTTTCATTTACATCTATCCCGACTATCAGTTGTTTGAGCCCCATGATGCCTTGAATGATAGAGCACTATACAAATAAATTGATTGATTGACTGATTGAGTCCAATATATTGTAAGTGGACCTAGCTAAGGATGCATGAATGAATATATGCCTTTAATGTGAGATATTTGAGCTTACTGGCAATAGCTTCAAGGTAAGACAAGGGATTCTTTGAGAACCCATTAGCAATTAACAACCAGCATAGATTGGCTCCTGACGTTCGGACCCAATGCGCCTTAGACTGTGTGATCACACATATAAACCATCCACAGTTTAAATTGGTGTCTTTTGAAGTACACCAATATATGAGTGCCTTTGTTACCCACAGTGATTTGCAAGTGGAGGTTGTCCAATACGTACATATGTTGTGTGCAAAAACTTGTACCTTGAAGTATAATGCGGTATATTTTCAGTTCTGTGGACCCTGTCTGTGATGCCAGCAGTGGTGGATTTGGCAGAATTTCAGGCTTTCTGGATTCATGGTTTGCTGCTAACCTTCTTTTGATGTGCATTAGGAAGCAAAGTGGTGAAGGAAACAAAATGTGCATGTCATCTTTCTGCAAGGACATGGGCATTAGCTCCTTATGCCATGCACTCCTGGAGCCAGAGGTATCCATCACTTGACTCGCCTGTGTAAGCTCCCTGGGATTCAGGGTTTGAGAGTAGGCAGGTTTCATCTTGTGTCTGGCTTGAATCAGACTTTGCAACTGGATGCCCAGCTGTTTCCTTTGCTGGGGTGTTGGTCTCACGGGAGACATCTGGACATAGTCGTCGCTTTCGTTGTTCTCTGAGCTGTTTCCTTTTCCTTGGCATGTCCCCATGGAGAGGTATGGCTCCCGTTTAGGGTGTCAAGGACATCACAGTAGAACACTTGAGGGAAGATTCTCTGGATGCCACACACATCTCTGCACGGATAATGTTTTGGCCAGTCTGGTTTGCCACAATGCAAGTCTGGATGAGGAGACTTTGACCCGCACGTTCTTGGCAAGAAGTGGTTTCTTGGCACACACCCTGCATCTGGCAATAGCTGATACCGTAGACTTCTTCCTGATCAATGAGAAAATGAAATGCTTCAAGGCTCTTCATGTTGCGACCTTTCATGATTCCGTTTCTACAGCAACACAGAACACAGGTTCCAAATATTAGCAGCAGTCCACAACCCCAAGCACTTCGCAAATAAGTCAGTGTTCTAATGAACGTGTCCAGCGTGGTGAGCCCACTGCAGAGTGTGCTTCAAGATAAAACTCTTTACTGCTGCACACTTTTCGACACATGTTTTGCAGTTGTGCCATATGCAAGCTCAATTTCGGATATTCTAATTGTCGTAACTTGAAACCTGGCCAGTGTAAGGATCTGAATTGGGATGGCATAGGTGGATACAGAATAAACCCACACCACTTAACTTGTGTACTCAAAGTAACCCATTGCAACATGACAACAGGACTCATTGAATTGCACCAAATATGAGCCATTAGATAAGCTGCGTACTTGACTGTGAAAAAATGCAATTGGTGCAACATGAAGTGTGCATTTAGTGTTACTGTCACAGGAATTTACTGGTGCAGCATGCACGCACACTACACACGTAAAGCCTCTGCATTCACGTAAGGAGTACAGTGTTATTTTGGGACTTGAAGGTGACATACATACTTGTGAATACGGCACAACATAGTGTTCCCTGATCCAAGTGCCATTAACCAAGTGCACATTTCCCCAGAAATGCAGTTCCTGACATACCATGGAAGGTGTTTGAATGGGCATATTTAACACAAAATGCAAAATCCAATTAGTGAAGCCTGGTGCCCAGGCAGATGATGCTGCAAAACTCTTTGTACGTACACTAAGCAACAAGAACGTAGAGCCCGACATTGCCTGGTGTACTGCAACCTTGGACAAGTCAAGTGCATTTATTTGTTCCGACCATGAAATTACATTCCAATCTGGGACTCCTCTGCTAAGAGTTTTCCAAGAAATCTGTTACCACAGAAAGACTTACTGCAGCTTCTTGTCTAATCATAGACAGGTAATTTTGAACCAATCCCACTACATCTGTAATGACATCTCTTAGTACATAGAAGCCCTGCTCTAGCGCTTCATCATTAGAATATGATGCATGAATTCCTAGTCGCACTGCCTCTCTTTCAGTCTGCAGGATTTGCATTATTGCTTGTGACCAGGTGTAAGTTCTTCCTGTTATGGACGCTTGTCCCACCTCACAAGGTATTCTAGGGTCAGAGGTGGTGCAGGTAGCTGCTCTGCTGATATGCCCACTTTGTGTGCGCCTCAGGACAGTAGCTGACTGCATGATTGCCGTTCAATTTTCTTCTTTTATGAAGTTATCTATAGATTCTATCACCTCACTCAGGTGATACTGGGAAAGCATTCCTTGGCATAGATTACCTATGGATATAGCTTCTGTCAGGGAAGTGTTATGGGAATTCCAAGCCCTATAGAGGCCCACAGTGGTTCCTGCTTTTCTTTTATTGCTTTCATTTGCTTGACCCGCCCATAATACAGGTCTCCCTGATGACTAAGTAATATGCTTGGTGCCACTGCGTTCTTTTTCTTCTCTATAGGACGCACTCCAGAACTCACCTTCTTCCCTCTTCCATGCTGGGTAGAAGCTCAAGTTCCTATTACTGCAAGTGGTCTGGAACTGCGTATAATTTAAAAAATACATCAAATGTGGGAATCTGCAGGCCATGCCTAAAGTGTGAACGCCTTTGATTTGCTATATCTGTTGACCCCAAGTAGACCATGGAGGGGAAGTTTCCCGCCATGTTTGTTCAGTCATGTTTGTAAAGTATTCTCTGTCAAAAACGACTAAATCCGCAACATACATGTGTTGTACATTATGTGGCTCTCGAGGGAATTTATACTGATTTTCAAACATGTAATCAATCCCCTGCTTGGTATGGTCTCAGTGAAATATATGGGAACTGTGCTTGGAATTCAGGACTATTGATTTGAAACGGCACTGCACAGTGTTCTCAGAACGTGTATTTGGGCCACAGGATGGGCTCATGCTTGACAAGAAGAAAGGCATATTGCACATAACGCACATGGGACCCCATCTCATGGAGATCCTCAACATCATCAAAAAACATCAAACAACGCAGATCTTAACAGTTATGATATGATATGATATGATACAGCATTTATAACGTGCCTATTCACAAGTGTTTCAAGGCGCAACGAGGCAAGGGAGATGGAACAGAGGGAGGACAGACAACGATCCTACTAGGCCAGGTGTCATTCAGATCGCAAATGTGCATGGGAAGGGGGAAGTGCGGGGGGGAGGGGACAGTGCAATACATGGGATAAAAGAATAAATAATAAGTAAGTACAGCCAGCAGGTGGCAAGTGCAAGGGTAAGTGCAGACATCAGTGTAAGTGCTGGTAGTGGGATTGTAGGGATGCATAAAAACAATCCCCAAGAAAGGGGGTTGCCAGGACGGCAGTGCTGCTGTGTGACTGGAGGGGGAGGGGACCTGGGCCCAAGATCAGAGGGTGGCGAGGTAACCAGCCCTGTTTAAGTTTCAGCCAGAAAGTCAACAGGGGAGAGGAGGAGAAAAAGAAGAAGCAAAGAGAAAGGTTTTGAGGTGTTTCCGGAACCAGCAATGGTTCTCAAGTTTCAGGGAGGCAGGGAGACTGTTCCAGAGGGAGGCCCCAGCCGAAGAAAGATCTACCGCCAACTCGCTGCTTGGAGTAGTGACTGACCCTGAGGGAGTTGGAGGTGGATGAGCGAAGAGCTCGAGAAGGAAGATATTTGGGAAGAGAAAGTTGCAGGTATTGAGGCCCCAGGCCCCAGAAGGCCTTGTGGACAATGCAGAGGGTTTTGAACTTAATCCTCGCAGCCACTGGGAGCCAGTGCAGAGATTTCAGTCCTGGAGAGATACAATCCCCTGGGCTTGAGGCCGAGGACAAGTCTTGCAGTCCTGTTCTGAATGAGTTGCAGAGGGCGGAGAGTAGAAGCAGGCAGATTTAGAAAGAGGCTGCTGCAGTAGTCCAGTCTAGAAAGAACAGGAGAGCTTCTGGGGAAAGGAGAGGAAAGGAAGAATACCTCTGAGGAGGTGCAGCTGGTAGTGTGATTTCTTAGAGACCTCAGAGATGTGAGGAGAGAAGGAGAGTGTGGAGTCGAAGATGACCCCGAGGTTTTTAGCCTCACAGATGGGAGCAGGGCGAGGGCCAAGAGAGGCTGGCCAGAGAGTGACAGAAAAGGAGGGAGTGGGTGTACCGATGAGGAGAATCTCAGTCTTACTGGCATTAAGGCAAAGATCATTGGCGGCACACCACTCCTGGATGGCGGACAGTCAGAGATGAGAGAAGGAGAGGAGGTGGCTGAGAGTAGCCTGAAAATGAGCTGAGTGTCTCCGCGTAGTACTGGAAGTTGGGGCAGATCGTGGCAATGCGGTGGGTGAGAAGTGCCAGGTATTGATTGAACAGCCAGGGAGAGAGGTTAGACCCCTGGGGAACACCACAGGTAGAGATACAAATAGAGGAGAGGAAGGATCCAAGTTGAACCTGGGAGGGTCGATCAGAGAGGAAAGAAAACAGCAATACCAGGGCCTGACCGGTGATCCCAAGGTTATCACAGAGACCGTTGAGCAAGATGGCATGGTTCACTGTGTCAAAGGCAGAAGAGAGATCCAGTAAGATAAGGACACAAGGGGTGTTGGAATCAAGGTTGGAGAGCAGGTCTTCACGGATGTTCAGGAGAGCAGTTTCTGTGCTTCTGGCAGCTCTGAAGCCAGACTGATGATCATGGAGAGAACCAACAGATTCAGTGTGAAGATTGAGCTGAGCTGAGTTCTCTATATGTTCTGGACACAGGATTACTGGGTGCAAACAGTCTGGATTCATCAAAGAAAAAGTGTGAACTTGCAGCTGTTTGGCTGGGCCATTAAATGTGAAACAATGGCATCCATACATGACCCGTGGTTAGAGGAAACATTTGTATTGAGATTTGAGTTCCAGGCTCTTGGAGCTTTCTTTTCTCTAAAATGCGTGAAGAACTTAAAGGCTTTAGAACAACTTCTTTGCTTGCAGGTGGAGTGGAAACCTTGCTCAAAAAAAGCCCAAAAGGTAGTGAGACGAAAAACACAGTGAGGCTCAGCCACAGTAGGAGGAAATCTACTGCCAGAATTATATAACACTGTTTCAGAAAAGTCTGTCCAAAATAATTCTTTCATTAATTTAGCAACTAGAAAGGCTTTCCGTTTCAAAACTGGAAGACTGGCAGTACTTCTCTGAATTGTGGAGTTGTAGTCTAGAGTGGCATATTCTTCCTAATCTTGAGCGCCAATCATCATCATTTGTCAGATCTCCATCTCTTCTTCTGCGGGCTCAAGTGGAAGAGGAGGATTGCATGGAAACATTGCGGTAACCATCTGGAACGGGTTTCAGGTGATCCACAGAAACTTGCTTGGTATCTCTCTTGGGTGGTATTGTGGGCAGGACAGCAGTTCTGGAACCTTTCACTCTGATTACTTGCACTGCTGGTCTGTAAGACAGGCCAAACAGAATATTATCATGGATCTTCTCCAGGAACCAATCCCCTTCTTTGAGAGTGGTCTTAGGACTGGCGCCAGCAGGTTGCACCTGGAGGCATTCCCTGGGCAGCGTTGTCACCAGCAGTTGCTCTTGCCTAGAGAGTGGGCTGGTGGGAGTGTGCAGAGCAAGCATATACAGTTTTCTCCCAAACAAGAGATCAGGTGGAGTCTTACCATTGCATAGAGACTGGCGTGGTAAATTATTTAAACTTCTGCTAACTAGATGCACATGCTGTACCCATTTACCCGAATTGAAATAATGCATTTGGTCATGCACAACATTACTGAGTGGTTTGCCCTATCAGCCCAGAGAAAAGTGCATCCCTGATCCCCAAGCCTCTGATGCAGTTCTCAGGGCTTGCCCTGCAAAATCTGGACCATTATTAGCATGGAGCATGTGAGTTGCTGTCATGGCTACTACACCCCAGAATGCCTGTATGACTGATTTGCAGTCTGCTCTCTTTTGGGGAATCATCCATGTGAACCTAGTGCAAGAATCCACTATTACTAGAATATATTTGTACTTATTTATTGCTAGCAGTGGGCCTATATGATCCAGATATTGAATCTCAAACAACGAGGTTGCCTTTCTTTTTTAAATTTTTTTTACAGTTTTATTAACGCACATTACATTCAACCGACACGTCACAGCATTTCTAACAGCAATATGAACTCACATTTTAACTTCGTTGTTTATCGCTGAACAACTGGAACCCCTGAGTTTTGCCCTTTATTCTAGGTCATTTACCCCCACACCCCACCCAAACTCCTTTCTTTTAAGTCCCAGAATCCTTTCTCATTTCCTCTAGTCCTTCCCCATATGGGAGTCGTGCTTCCTTTTTGTTCCTGGCTATCCGCAGACATGAACGTTCTTAAGGTTTTGTGTTTTATAGAAAAAGGCTTCTCTTTCCCCAACAAAGTCCTGAAAGGGGGACCAAATGGACAGGAATTTCTGGTATTTCCCTGCTTTTATAGCGGTTATTTTCTCCATTGCCATGACCCCCCAAACTTCGACCCACGACCATGGCATTGTTGACTCCTCTTTCGTCTTCCATCATTGTGCCAATGTCATTCTTGCAGCTGACAGTAGGTGCTTAACTAGGGAGGCAGAGTGAACCGAGGCTGCATAAGAGCCCTCCAACACCGCTCCTACTAGAATTATTTTGGGCGATAGCGGCAATTCTCTACCAGTTATTTCTTTAATGTGCGCCAGTACCTCCTTCCAGTAGGACGTTGCTTTAGGACATGTCCACCACATGTGGAACATATCCCCCTTCTCCCCACATCATCTCCAGAAATCCAGGGAGTATTCAGGATTAATTTTATGTAGTCGGTAAGGGGGCATATACCACCTGTAGCAAAGTTTACATGCTGCTTCTTTAATTGCTGTGCTTTTAGAGGATTTGTGGGCTCTGACCCATATCTGACTCCACTCCACCTCTGTAATTGGTTCCCCAATGTCTCATTCCCAGCTCCCTTTGTACGGGAGGTTATCTGCTGGTTGTGCTCTGTCCAGCAGTCTGTATAGTCTCGATATCCCCCTCGCGGTCTCCCCTTCCTGCATAGTTAGTTCAAGACCTGTAGGTGTCCTTGTAGCTGCTTTTTTCACCGCTGGATGAGAGATCCAATGTCTTATTTGTATATCTGAACCTTTCTTGTTCACTGATAACAAATTTCTTTTTACACTCTGTGAAGGGAATCGGGTCTCCCTCCAGAAACATTTCCCTCAAGGTCCGGGCTTCCACATCCTTCCATCCTTCCCAGAATTTCTGCTGTAGGCCCGGGGTGAAGTCTACATTGTGTGCCACTGGGGGGAATGGGCCCAATCCCCATCTAATCTTCTTCATTTGCATAGCTCTGTCCCAGCAGCGCAGGGACACCTTAGTAGCTTCTAACAGTTTCCCTCCTGACTCTCAGGCTTTGGGGTTTAGTGCTTGGAGTGCTATTAATGGGATCGAAGTAGCTTCTTGTTCGAACCTGCACCAGCCCTCTGTATTCCCTTGTGTGGCCCAGTTGAGCATTGGGGCCAAGTGTGCTGCCATAATGTGCCTCCCAATTTCCTGGACTCCCAGACCTCCCAAAAGCGGGGGACGCGTCAGGATACGTCTATGTATTCTGGGTCTCTTTTTCCCCCATATGAATGTGTACATTGCTTTTTGGAGTTCCTCGATTAGGCGGGGTGGGATCTCAGTGGGTACCAAGCTCACCACATATAGCAGACAGGGGAGGAGAGTAATTTTTATTGCTGCAATCCTTGCGCACCATGATCATTCCTGGTTGTCCCATCTTTGCAAGTCCTCTTGTAGTTGTTTCCAAAGCGGTGGGTTGTTTGTTTTATACAGGTTCCCGGGTTCGCTCATCAAATGTATCCCCAGATACTCCACAGAGTCTCTTTCCCATATCAGGGGGAATCTCTCCTTCATGTTTACAATCACCTCAGTTTCCTCTGTTATATTAATTGCTTTGGATTTGGAGTAGTTTATTGTAAACCCTGAAGTGGCGGCAAATTCCTCTAGTTTCGCTATGGCTCTCGGCAGTGTGTTCCAGGTGTCCCCCATGTATAGCATTAGGTCGTCCGTGTACAATGCTATCTTTTGTGATGTGCCCCCAACTAGAACCCCCCTTTATGTCGGGATCCCTTCTAACCTGGAGAGCCAGGGGCTCCATTGCCATTGCAAAAATCAGTGGTGATAGCGAGCATCCCTGACGTGTACCCCTCCGTATGTCTACCTGTTTCGATCTCTGGCCATTCACTAAGAAGAATGTGGATGGGCACTGGAAATGTGCCAAAATCATTTTACTGAACACTCCTCTGCACCAGAACCCCTCTAGGACCAGTTTTAGGTACTCCCAGTCTAAGCTGTCGAAGGCTTGTTTAGCATCCAGGGCCGCAATTGCAAATTTCTGTTCCGTTCTTACCTCCCCATTCAATGGTATCTATGGCCTTTCTGACTTTATCTTGGGTATGTCTCCCTCTGATGAATCCCGCTTGATCCCCATGGATAATATCTGGGAGAACTCTCAATAGTCTGTTTGCAATTATCTTAGCATATAGTTTTGCATCCGTGTTCAGGAGCAGAATTTGGCGGTAGCTTGAACATTCGGATGGATCTTTCCCTGGTATTAGGGTTAGTATTGCAAGGGATCTTGCCATATCCAACGAGACCGACCCCCGTCTCCCTAATGTTATTAAAAAGGCGGGCAAGCGGCCCAACTAATTGTGCACGGAATGTTTTATAAAAACCATTCCCTAGTCCGTCCGGACCCAGGGTTTTATTCTCCGGTAGGGACGAGATGGCATTGTTGATTTCTTGGGTCATAAACTGGCCCCTCAATACTTCTCTGTCTTTTTCTGAGATTTGGGGGTAACAGGGTTGCGAGCAGATAGGACCTTTGGGCTGTCCAGTTTAGATTTTCTTTGCGTAGCAGTTCTTCATGGAAATGTGCCATCGTTTCTAACTTTTCTTTGTCCGATCTGCTCGTTCCCCCTCTTCTATTATTAAGGCGGTCAATATAATTACGGGATTTTTGTTTATTCAGTTTAGCTGACAGGAATCTATTCTCTTTCCTCCCCATGTACATAGTACAACTCTTTGGTATATAGGAGCGACTGCGCCACTCTATCCACCGTATGATTTTTTAGTTGGGAGCAGATTATCTTTAGCTCCCGCCAAGATTTTTGCGTTTGTCGGGATTTGTGTTTGTACTCCGCCCCTTTCAATGCCTGTTCCATTTTTTGTTTTAGTAGGACTCTCTCCCTGTAGTACGCCGCTGTTTGTGCTATGAATTCGCCCCTCACTACTGCTTACCCGCATCCCAGACTGTTTTCCAATTGACGCCCTCATTATCATTCTCCTAGAAGTAGTAATTTATGGTAGCCTCCATTTGTGCTCGGAGCGTTATATCCCACATGATCAGTTCATTTAACTACATGGGAGGACGCCGTTTACCCCAGAGGTTGCCTTTCTTAAAGAAGCCTCTTTAGATTTTTTGCTGTGGTCCAAAGTTGTCTTCAGACATGTGTCACGGTTTGCTATGTATACTTTAACCTGTTGCCTTAGTCCTGGCCACCAATACCGGTCAAGGAGTAGCTGTGCAGTTGCACTAACCCCAAAATGGGTAGGTTTAAGTCCAGTGTGTGTGACTGCAATCCGCTTTTTCCTGTCTGCTCTATTAGGCATTCATCTTTGAATAGGAGTCATTTTATTTTTGCGACTACTGCATTATTATCCTCAATGCCATAAATGTAATTACTTGGGAAAACATTTGGCCTATGTATAATACCCAAACCAGCTTCTTTTATTTCCTCATCCATTGCAGTTGCTGAGCGAGTTATGGCTGCTATCGCTTTTCTCACTGTGTGCTCTTTGGCATATTTATCTGCTAATGCATTGCCAATGCTATGGATGTGCCCTTTAGTATGTGGTCTTGTGTGCATCACTCATAGCAAAGGGTAAGTCTGTTTAAGGTCCCAAAATGGTTTCCAGAGTTGCCTGAAAGCAATAATTTTATGCCTAATGTCTCTAAAGTCATTTTGAATCCACCAATGCAAATCAGTGTTATAAGCCCTGACAATGTAATCTGAATCTGAGACTAATAGTGTGGGCTTCCCTGGGTCTGCTTGGCGCAATGCAAGCAGCAATCCCTGAAATTCAGCAGTTTGGGTAGACATGTCTCCCAGATACTTTGTTGTAATATCTGTATTTATGAATGCTTCATGTGGAAAATGTCCTACCACTGCTGCACATGCAGCAGCATATTTGGAACGTGTCCCAACAGCTGGTACGGCGGAGCCACCATAGTAAATTTGGAAACAATGGCATGTCAGGCAGTGAAGTTTCTGGCTCTGTGTCCATTGTCCAAGTCAATCCACTCATTCTTTGCAATTCTGCCTTATAATGATACTTTACATCTGAAGCATGCTGAGATGCTGACCACTGAATCCATCTGGTATGTAATGCCTTTGCATTGGGCACGCTAGCTTTTGTGGCAGCCTCAAGTTGCGCTTAAGGTGTATTTATGTGTATAGTTCTATTTGCCGCCAACAGCCATTCCTTCTGAATGATCATCTGAACTGAAGACAGAATTTCTTTCTCAGATGTAAATCTTAATTCAGGTGTGGAATATACATGTGACTTATATGCAATTGGTTTAGTCTCCCTTAGATTTCAAACTGTGTATGTGAAAGCATTATCCCCACCAACAGTTTTCTTTCCAAGTATTTGTCTGTATTTCTATCTTGGAAAGGACCAGTGTGAGTCATTAATGAGTACAGATGGTGCAGAATGTGAGTGGGCTCTGGCAACCAATGAGCTGCTTTGAAATTCGGTTTTATCAAGGCAAAAAATGGTTTCATTTCACTAGCTCAGCAAAGTTAAACACATAAAATATGCCAAAATTGAAAACCCCTAAAATTACCTGCAATTGCCTAAGTGTGTTAGGCGGCCTTATCCTGGCACACTTCTCAAGAAAATCTACTGACAAGCCTCTGCCCTCATCTGAAAGAGTGAATCCTAAGACGGTAACCTCACAATGAGCTATTCTTGATTTCTTGAAGTTAATCGGGTACCCTTTTGCAGCCAATGTGTGAATGACTAAGTCTACTTGTTGCACATGTTCATTGAGATTCTCATGGGTGATGTAAATGTCATCTACATTTTGCCAACAGATAGGAATGTCTGCCAGCAATCTCTGTATTCTACTTGAGAATGTGCTGGGCGAATACTTATACCCCTGCATTATTCTAGTGAATTGGAAATGCGTTCCCTTAAAAGTGAATGCAGTGTATTTCTGGCTTTCTACACTTAAAGGTTGGGTGAAATACTTACTGCCTAGATAAAGGTTTGTTTTTATATTTGCATCTGTGTAAATTGGCTAGAAGTCCAGAACTGTGCTGGTTTTGGACTGCCTCTGTCTTACAATGTGCATTCAAAATTCTAAAATCCTCAATAAAACGATAAGTACCATCAGGTTTTAAAACCTGGATCACCAGACTGTTATGTCGGCTTGCTTGCTTTATTATTACCCCCTGGTCCATTAGTTGGTCCACTATGGTTTGCGTGTGAGCAACTGCTTGTAGCTTGACTGGATACTACCTCCGTGGTGGGGGTGGTTTCAGTACTGGAATCACATGTGCTGGACATTCCAGATCATGCCCTACATGATTTTTAAACAGCTGCATTGCTGCCAGTGCTGCCCAGTCTTGTGCATATTTTTGCACTAGTTCCCCACTCACTTCTTCTGAAAAGCCAGGCATTACTACCTCTTCACCTCTTGGTACTTGCCACACATACAATGGTGGCCAATCTTGAAATGCTAAATGTCCTTTATATTGGATATATAACTGTCCAAAACAGTGCTTCAATCTCTTTGGGATGTTCACTGTCCAGCTGAAGGGTTTCAAAATACACTTCATTATTTGCTAATGTCTGCCCAGTGGGTGTAGTTATTTGTGCATTTCTGTGTGCCTTTGTATGCTCCAACAGTGCCTTGTGGCTGCATTCAAATACGTAAATATCGAACCCAGAGTCTAACAGGACCTCTATCCAATCATTGTGTCGCTTAGTCTTGGGAATGATTCGATGAGTGCGTGGGGGCTCTGCATTCTGTGAAACTTTTAGGGCTGCCGTGTGTTTTTTCTCAACTTTCTCATCCTTCCCCCTCAGTTTTAAAACGGTCTGGCATTGTTGACTGTGAGGAAGGAGAGGAACCCTCATCAGTGCCATACTTTTGTGGGCTTTTCATGTGTTTTCCGTCTCTGAAATCATAGTCTGTTCGTCTAAAATGGGACTGCCGCTAGACTTACCCCAAGATAGTCTACTCCTGTGAGTGCCTTGCCACTGTGGGGCATCCCTATCTTCTGTAACCTTCTCATTCTTTGGCTCATGCTCTGGGTAATTTTCTTCCTATATTGGCGAAAGCGGTCGTCTATGTGGTTTACCACCCTTTTTACCTTGAAACAATCCCCGTCCTTTCGAGGGTTTCCCTTCGTGGCATGTCTCCTTGTATGGCTTATGTTAGGCAGAAACCTGTGCAGTTCCCTTAGGGACCACTGCAAAAGATTTAGGACTACAGGTGGTTGGCAGTAAACCCAATTGGTAGCAGTCTGTACCACCCAGATTTACCTGGTAGCTGTGGCTGAGCAGTCAGACTTCTCTCAAGATGAGTTAGGCAGTATATAGAGTATACACAATAGGTACAGAGATACAGTAGCACAAGCAAACAATGACCCGAGCTTTATTGTAAAAGTATATAATTATTTATTTAAAGACACACTTGTAAATTACACTATCACACAGAGGTAAGTAAATCCAACACACTGTCACTACTATATATATATATATATATATATATATATATATATATATATATATATATATACAACCCCAATTACTTATTAGACAAGTCTTAATGAGAAACACCACTTATTTTCAGACAGAGGTGAGCACTTAACCTAAAATGGCACTCTAATAAGTTATAGAAAAGGGAGGGAAAAGGCAAAGTTATGAAAGCACACACATTTCAATACTTTTCAAAGAACCACAGTGAGGCAGGTTAGGCAAAGTCTACTGGAGAGCAAGGAAGTTCAAATGCCAGGCCCACTCTCGGGAGAGCAAGCGAAATGTGTCCAGGATCACACAGTGGGGTTATGCCCAAAGAGTCTTTGTAGATAGTTCGTAAAAGATTGAGATCAAGTCAGGAAAAGTTAGTTAACAGGCCCCAGGCTAATCCAGGTTAGAAAGTCGAGGATTTACTGTCACTCCGAACGATCTGTCGCAAGGGAAGCCAGGCGGGACACAGTACCTGAAATGGGAAGGACGCTCCAGCGGGGGCAGTTGTTCCTGGCAGCGGGTGCAAGTCGGTGTTTCGTCCAGAGGAAGAGGAGGTCTCCACGTGGAGGAAAGATGAAGGTCGTTGCACTGCCAGGGAAGAAAGCAGCCGCAGAGTTTTCCGGTTACAAGGTACTACCCTTTTCTTCGCGGTAGTGGTAAATCGTGGTATTTCGGTTGCCGGGGTGCTTGGCACAGGCAAGGCGGCCACAAGATGGTCCAGGAAGGCGAAAAGACGAGCAAACTGGTTATCCCCACCAGTCAAAGGAAGAAGACTCTCCGGACTGGAGATCTCCTCTGTCGTCGGGAAAAGTGGTGAGACGGTTCAGCAGGGCTCCACCGGTGGCGTCGTCGTTGCAGGTTGGCTCGGCTTCTCCCTCCTCGGATTCTTTAGGTCCTGTGGCGACCTCTGAAGTTCCAGTCCCCAAAGCTCTGCTTTTATGCAGAAAACCCCCATTCATTCAGCCTAGCTGTCACTCAAACATGCTAAGTGGTCACACAAGAGTGTGACTTGAGTTGCCGAGGCAACTCAGTCCAGGGTGCCTAAACCCCCTTCTACACCCCCTATGGTACCCAGACAGAGTGGCACCACTTTTGAAGGCTTCTGTGGAGAAGGCTGCCAAAAAGTGGAACAAAGGGCTCGACTTGGGTTGGAGTCACAGAAGCGAACACGAACGCCATTTTGGAACCAAGTTTCGGCAAAAAATACCAACCGGTGAATTTATATTAATTTAATAAACCGGCGGTATGTTCAAGGCTATTTTAAAAAGTGGTAGCCTCGAACAATGGGAAAATCCCATAGGAATATATTCGCGGTCGAATATAAAAAGTAGTATCCACTGCCACCAGCCAAAACTCGGTCGGGGGGGACTGGGCAGTGCCCCCTCGAACAACAGACCCCGGGGCAATCGAATTGCCCCGACCAGTACGTCCACAATATGATGGTGTGTACTGGTTCTGTTCACAATTTAAGACTAGTAAAGCCAATGGTGACTTTACATGCCCTGGGAGACAGTAGCCAGTCCCAGGGTATGGAGTCTATGTTTTGGGGGTCACTACGACACCCCTGGGATACTGCACGGAGGGTGCTGTGTAACCCACATATCAAAAACACATGAAGCCCTATGGGTTAAAGGACCCCATAGCCCATCAAACACATACAAAGTCAAAGGAACACCTCACATCATGTCTAAGAGCGGGAGAAAAAGAGTCTCACTCTTAGCAGGAGAAAAAAATAAACCCCAAAAATCCAGCAAAGCTGCTGGGGGACTCACTAGGTTTGGGAAATTAGCCTTTACAGAGAATTCTCCCTAACAGCTTACTATCTTCATTAGCCTTTTTCTGTGCCTCTGCAGGTCTCCTGCCAGTGATTGATAAGTGAATGTCACTATGTCCCCAAATTGCTCCCTTTTTTCCTTGCTCATTTAACTGGGACAATGGTCTATGAACTTCTAACCTTGCAGGCTCTCCTTTCAATAAGGGTAGAAGTAAGCTTTCCACCATTTGATAATTATTAGATGCTATGGCGGCAGCAGCGCCTTCTGTTCCCATAATGTCTGCCAATATTAATGCTAGCGATGTGATAGACGGCGTGCCTATCAACTATAAATAAAGCCAGCTATGAATTGAGATCCAGCAGTCACAGCTCGCTAAAGGCAGTGTGCAGCCAGAGGGAAGAAACATGGCTAGTGCCCTATGCCTATGCTGTGGTGCAACCTGGGGATAGGCAGCTTGCATCTGTCCTAGCTTTTCTGAATATCACTTGGGTATGTCTTAATTTCTGGATGGGCAAGGCCCTGATATAATTCTCAATGTCTGTAGCTGCACTCCTCCTGCGTCTATCTGTCCTTGTGGCTGCTGGGCAGGCGCTAAGCCTTGCTGCTCAGCATATTGCAATGTAAGGTTACACATGGTGTCAAAATGTGTAGCCAGTAATTTATAGTCTGTTTGTAAAAACTATACGTTACTACACATAGTGAATAACGTACTGTTAGTCCATAGTCCCCTTTCCTCCGTACTGTATGGGCGTTCCTTCCAAGGGATGGGAGACAGAACTTTTTTCACCAGAAAAAACCTTCTTCTCCTTTAAATTAAGAGGCACACGGCGGTGCGGCCCAGTGAGGATGCAATGCACTGACTCCGCTCTCTGGCGCCACACCTCAGTCCCCATTGACGCATCGACAATAGATTTAACATTGCCTAATGACACCAGTATTATTAAGGGGAAGGTTGGTGGTACGTATGGAGGAAAGGGGACTATGGACTAAGAGTATGTTAGTCACTACGGTGAGTAACTTATAATTACTCTTACGTCCAGTCCCCTTTCCTCCATAATGTAAGAGTGATTACAACTGAATGTAGCCCCAGGGTGGAGAGAAGACCCTCCTTAAGCAAATAGGTTCCTGAGAACCGCCTGTCCGAAGGCCGCATCTGATCTAGAGCTGGCATCCAAACAGTAATGCTTACAGAAAGCCGAGGGAGAGGCCCAAGTGGCCGCCCAGCTTATGACTTGCCAAGGTATAAGGCGCTGAAATGTGATGGCCGTTGCCTTGGCACTGACTGCGTGGGCATACATGTTGGCCGGAAGCGGCTTGTGTTGGCCCTCGTACGCCTCTTTGATGGCAGGGACCATCCAGCGGGATTTGGAAGCCTTAGAGGCCTGATAGCCTGGTCTTGAACCACCGAAAGTGACGAACAGGGCATCTGATTTGCAGAAGCCCTTGATCCTGTCCAAGTAGAATTTCAGGGAATGTCTGACATCCAGGCAGTGCAACACTCTCTGTGCTTCGTCCTTGGGATTGGGAAAAAATGCCAGAAGGACTATTTCCTCGTTCAAGTGGAACGTAGACGGAACCTTGGGCAGAAACGCCGGGTGTGTCCACATGACTACCTTGTCCTTGTGAAAGGTGGTATATGGTTCAGAGACGACCAGCGCCTGGATCTCGCTGACTCTGCGAGCCGAGGTAAGGCAGACTAGTAAGGCCGTCTTGATGGTCACCCGCCTGATGTCCACGAACGCCATTGGTTCAAATGGTTTGTGCGCAAGGGCGCCCAAGACTATGTTAAGGTCCCACACAGGGTGCGGTCTCTTGACGGGCGGGTAGAGCCTAGCGAGACCCGTCAGGTGTTTGACTATAGGGTTGGAGCAGGAGAAAATGCCCTCCTCCGAGTTCCTGTAAGCCCCAATGGCTGTAAGGTATGTGCGGCAGGTGTCCACCTGAACACCTGAATGAGCGAGGTGCGCTGAAAAGGAGAGCAAGTCGTCCAAAGTGCAATCCAAGGGGTCGATACATTTGCTTTTGTACTGGGTCCTGGTGGCTTTGCTCCTGGTGCCCTGTATGATCTCCAGATTGGCCTGTGAGAGGCTAAGGTGCCGAAGCGTTACCTGCTCAGGTACCACGCTGTGAGGTCTAGTTTCCCTGGGGCAGAGTGGATGACTCTGCCCCTCTGCTGTGCCAGATGATGTGCTGGGCCCGCTGGAAGGTGAATCAGGGGCACCTCCGAGAGGCTGAGTAGCTCCGAAACCATGGCCTGGCCGGCCACCATGGAGCTATCAGAATAATGAGAAGTCGGGGAGACTCCTTGATTTTGCAAATTACCCTGTGGATCAGGGGAGTGGGTGCAAAGGCGTAGGCTTTCATGCCGGTCCACTGGAGATGAAATGCGTCGCCCAGAGAGCCGGGGCTCTGACCTTGTCAGGATGCGAACTGGGGACACTTCTTGTTGTGCCAGGTGTCAAAGGGATCAATGTGGGGGTGACCCCACCTATTAAAGATCTCCTGTATAACGAGGTTGTTTAGCTGCCACTTGTAATTGTCTGCTCCCAGCCTGCTGAGCCTGTCCGCTTCCAGGTTTTATTCCCCTGGGAGGTGGACTGCCATGAGGTAAATGTCGTTTTCCAGGGCAGACTCCCACATGCTGATCGACAGTCTGCACAAAGGGGTGGACCTGATGCCTCCCTGCTTGTTGAGGTAGTACATGCTGGTCGAGTTGTCTGTCTGGATGAGGACAACCTTGCCCCTGAGAGGCAGTAGGAATGCTCTGAGCGCTAGCCAGATGGAGTTCAGCTCTAACCAGTTGATGTAGTATTCCTGCTCCTGTCAAGTCCAGGTGCCATGGACAGATAGGCCGTCCAGGGTGGCTCCCCAGCCCTCGAGCGAGAAGTCTGTGTTGATGTTGGCCTGCCGGGAGGGCGGCCGAAAAGGACGTTTATCATCTCGGATTGAGAGCCCCGCTCCTGGTTCCATTAGGCCGCGAAGTGCAGCTGAATCCTCCTCATCTTTAATCTCGTGTGCGGCACAGCTAACAGGACCGCTGCAAGTAGACCCAGGAGATGTTGGTACCACCATGCCGAGGTCACCTCTCTGGTGAGGAAGTGGGCGGTGGCCCTCCTGATGGCTGAGATTTTGTCCTCCGACGAAAATACCTTCTCGGAGCACGTGTCCCAGATGAGGCCCAGGAATGTCAGAGTCTGCGTAGGCTGCAGCTGTGACTTCTTGAGATTGAGCAAGAAGCCCAGATCGTGCAGTGTGTTCATAAGAGCCTGGGAAGAGTGGAGAACTGCTTCTAGAGATGTAGCCCTGACAAGCCAGTCGTCGAGGTATTGGTAGATGTGGAGACCCTGCACTCTGAGGAGGGCCGCCACGACAGTCATGAGTCTGGTAAAGACCCGGGGGGCCGAGCTGAGGTCAAAAGGAAGGACCTTGTATTGAAAATGGTAGCCCATGATCCTGAACCAAAGGAAAGAACGAGGGGGCTGCCAAATCGGGACATGTAGGTACTCGTCCTTCAGATCCAGGAAGCACACACATCCAGTCGCCCTTGTCCAATGTCTCCGCTATAAAAGCTGGCGTAACCATCTTGAAATTTTGCAGGGGTAAGGAGAGGTTGAGGGTGGAAAGGTCCAGCACAACTCTCAGGCCCGCCTGGTTCTTCTTCCGAATGGCGAAAATACTGGAGTAAAAGCCAAAGCCCCGCTGGGAGGCCGGGACTTCCTCCACTGCCTGGCTCTCTACGAGCGACTGTATCGCTGCCAAAAGAGTTGCTGTCCCAACCTGTGGGAGCAGAGGGGAGGAGAGGCTGGGATAGGAAGGTGGTACCTCGTGGATACTACGGAGAGGCACCAGAAATGTGCATGGGGAGCAAGCCTGTCCCCCACCGGAGACACGTGGACCCGAAGAGGCGTGTCATGCTTTCTTTCCCTCTGAGGCTGTCGCTGAGGAGGGGGACTGGAAAAAGCCCTTAGTTCCCCCCCTTTTTGTTGCTTGCGCCAGCTCAGAGACGGCGACGGTCCGACTGCCTGATTCTGAGTTCATGGAAGCTGCGGAACCCTCCATATGTACAACCCCTTTCCGAGCGCTGCTGAGATTGGGTGTACAATTTGGGCATGGTCCTTGTAAGGATGGATAAAGCAGTTTGCGAGCTGTTTTTCTTTTTGTCCAGCTCCTCATCCAAAGAGGAGTGGAAGAGCCCCCCCCCGCCTCGAAACGGTAGATCTAGAATGCGCTCCTGGACATTCAGGTTGAATTTTGTTGCCCGGAGCCAGGCTTTTCTTCTCATGGCACGGCCTGAGGTATCGATATGAGCCACTGTGGATTCCATGAGGTCATGCGCCACCAGCTTGGCTTCATCTAGCGTCGCCGTAAAGCATGATTGGCTCTGGGTGGGGAGCTCCGGGAGGAAGTCCGCGATTTCCCGCCACAATCTCTGGTTCGCGGGAGCCAGCATGGCATCAGCGTTCGCCTGATGTAGATGTAAAGAGTCGTTGGAATAGAGTTTCTTACCATATGCCTCCAAGATCTTCTCCTCCTTGCCTAGCAGCGCTGCAGAGGACGAGGCAGAGGACAACTGGGGCTTGGAGTATAGTGATGCCACAGCGATCACCGAAGAGTGCGGCTGAGGATGGGCCGAAAGCAAGAGTGTATCCCCCTCCACCTACCTGTACTTGGCGTCCAGGTGTTGATTGACTGGCTGGGCCGAGTGGCGTTTGAGCCAGCCCTTCTTGGCCAGGGAGACTACATCGGTCTGCATAGGAATCCCCGATTTGGCAGAGGGGCGTTGCATGAGGACTTCAGCCAGAACCCCCTCTGCCGGCTGCTCGACCTCATGTTGGGGGAGGCCCAGGTACTCTGCCAGACCAGCAAGACGCTTGTGGAAGGCCCTGGCTGAGGATGGCGTGTCCGGATCCTCCTCCTCATCCGTATCCTGTGGATTTGGAGGATCTTGTGGGAGAGGAGGAGTAGTTGGAGCCAGAGGCTGTGGCACAGAGACCGCGGCCGCAGGCTGAGGAGGCGGCCCGATGGGGGGCCAGAGGAGTTGGCTGCGCCGGGGCCTGGGGCATCAGCGGAGGCATCTGTGGTGCCTCTAGCATTGGGGGTAGGACTTCCCTGATGGCGTCTTTGATGAGAACCCCCATCTGAGGTGAATTCATGAGGCCGGGGAACCACTTAAAGAGCATCTCCTCACTGGCCAAAGAGGTGGCAGGGGGTGCTGTGGGGTACCAGGGAGCTGCTGGAGCCGCTGCGTACCCTGTCCATATGATGCCAGGGAAAGCTGCCCTGCTCAACTGAGGAGTAGACTGTAGGTCACGTACCAGATTGTGGCCAGTCCCACCTTAACACTCGTTCTTCAACAAATTCCTGGAATGGCATCGGACGGGTGCCTCTTTCTGGCGCGGCAGCCATTTTGTCAAGCTGCCTGCCACGTGCCTGCGACGTGGTGCTCAGCCCGCTGGGCCCGGCCTGGTTCAAGACTCTTGCGTGTGGATCATGAGGCCTACCCTGCTCCTCGGGCCTAGGCCCGGTAGGAGAGACACCCTCGACCCGGGGGTGGTAGAGCTGTGTTTAGGCACCCCCCCCTCTTGGACGTATTGCTAGTATTAGGGCATAGCCCCTCAGACCTATTGGTGGTATTAGGGCGTAGCCCCTCGGCCATAGTGCCGGTAAAAGGGCAGAGCCCCTCGGGTGTAGACCCGGTAAAAGAACCTTCCGGTCCCTCATCACTGCGCCTGGGGGGGATCAGAGGATCCCTTGACCCAAAGGCCGGTAGCTGAAGCAGCCTCTGTGCACATGCCGGTAGAAGGACCTGACCGGACCCTCCCGCGTGGGAGAGTCCCTGGGAAGGAGTCTCCCTTGCGGGGTGCGATGGAGAATATCGGCCCTACCTTGGGCCTGGTTCGATGCTTCACGAAGTTCTTGAGATCCTCTGGAGGCGACCTCTGGAAGAGCTCCCTCCACCTGGCTAGTCTGTTGTTCAGCGCCTTCGAGGACAGCGAGTCACACGCCAAACATGATTGCCAACCGTGGTCTGGGCCAAGGCAAGGTAGGCAGATGGCGTGGGGGTCTGAAGTTGGGAAGAGCCCTTTGCAGGATGGACACCTGCTGAATCCGGCAGAAGTCGAAATGCGCCGGGGAGGAGCGTGACGCCTGAGGACCGAGTACCTGAATGATAGAAAAGACAAAAAAGAGAAGTATCATCCACGCGTGGAATTACATGGCCGAAGCCAAACCCAGGAGCGCTGGTGAATTTGGCCCGTCCCAGGCGACGTGGAAAAGGGGACTGGGGTGTGGCGCTGGAGGGCGGAGTCAGGGCAGCGCATGCTCCCTGGGCTGCACCCCTGCGCGCCTCTAAATTTAAAGGGGAAGAAGGTTTTTTCTGGTGAAAAAGGTTCCGTCTCCCATCCCTTGGAAGGACGCCCATACAGTATGGAGGAAAGGGGACAGGACGTAAGAGTAAGGCGCCTCTGCGGTTTGGATGAAACCGGGCTAAACATTATAGTGACAGGTTGGGTGGGGCTACCGGTCCATGTCTACCATTTGTTTCTGGATAAACTAGATTACCTCCAAACCAGTTGACATGATTTATATGTGTTAAAGCCAATTCAGGAAACTGGTAGGGGTGATATTGGATGGTGTTTAAACCTCTCCTTATCAGGAGAGTTGCATACACGTTATTTATCTTGTTAGCTGAGGTTTTTAAATAAAGAGCGATTCGGCGGGTAACACACCTAGTTGGCCTATCGCTACTATGAAGTTGGTATTAATTCCCTGACAATGAGACACTCTAATAGCGCTGTCCTACAATGGATGGGAATATTGATTTCCTGATGGGCCATCTTCTGTACCCACCTAACCTATTTTGATGAAAAAGGTTTTTAGAAAAAATATTTTTGCTGGTCAGTTTATCATGACTGGGGCATGAGGTTATTTTATTATCCGCAATGCTGCGGTCATTTCTAAAAGACGGACCATCTGTACGGGTACCATCTGACTTAATTGCCTACGATTTAGGCGTGATCATGAGCCTCTCATCTCCAGCTCGTTTGAGGCTGTGAAAATAGACACGTGATCATCAGTCGTTTCATGCCGACATTCACCCTAGGCTGTGTCTCAGCGCTAAAAGACAGGCTGCCTAGGATTGTGTGCTTACCAACATGATTAAACATATACAGCCAGGAATTGTAAAGTTCTTGGACTCAAAGAGATATCACTCTGACACGTTACTCTGAATTATACACTTGACACAGGGGTTATGTTAATGCATTTAATATGGCACCCTACCTTCTGAAGGCTCTTATTCTCATTACACAAGCTAAAGCAGAAGCAGATATAATATAACATAACATCACACCAATCAACAAGATTGCCATGTGGGCAAAGAGTATGTTTGAGTAGATAAATAATAGAACAAGTGGTAGTTTTAGTTTAACAGTATGTATAACCTTGGAACTAAGCTACACTATACTACACGCCATCAGACTCAACAAGTCCCCACGCTTCACTCATGTTTAGAGCAGAATGTGCTTCAAATGAAACTGCGCCTTCTGTGTTTTACAAGTTCTGCTTAGCTTGGCCCGGCTGTCTCCTTCCTGTTGCTGCTCTGCACTCTTCCCCAGCACAGCTGGCTTTGATGGACAGGGAAGTCTGCTGATCTCCCGTTCCTCTTTTTGCTTGTGCCTTATATGCATGAATGAACATGGTTCCCCTGCCCGTGAGCCTGAGTCATATCCGCTACCTGGAAGAGTAAGGCCTAGAGCTCAGTGTGTCACTGTGCTTGTTGAGTACGGTCTCCAATGTACAACTCCATTAAGTGGGTATTAGCACCTCGTAGTGAGAGATTTGTACTCGTTCAGTGACTGCTTCCACTGTATTCCACGGGCCTTGGCTTGGTGAAGAGACAGTTCTGTCACTTGTTACTTCATAGACTTGCAGACGTGCATCACGCTTCAATTCGTGTCTGCCTATTTCCTGTCCTTGACTCCTTATCAGATGTAACACTAAATGGTGTGAAGTCTACACTAGCACCTACTGGTGTGCAGTTAAAACAGGTAGCTACCGTTTGTGGTTTGCTCATCTGCCAGAACAGGAAGGCACAACTTCATGGGCTTTGGTTAGGCCAAGACATATTCGTCCAGCGAGCGTGCACACTAGCTTTCTGTCTAAAATGTGTGTGCTGTATGTGTGACAACCATGAACATTTAACAGCTGTCATCTCCATCCGTCATTGTTTCACTGGCTACAGGCTGCATGAGCTATTAGGAACCGTCTTCAATTAGGTTAGTTTTCATATCAACAGTAGCTATGGTAAAATGTCCTGCGGACAGACGGCGAGAGGCTGCAGATGTTGGTTTCTGCACCACACCTAAAAACGCTTCCATTTACTTTTGTGATATGCCAAAGAGGACAGGGCCGGAGCATCAGCCAAAACCTCCTGGCAGTCATGCAGTAGCGAGATTCATCCGAACTTGCTTGGTCATGGTGAAGCAAGAGTGTCCTGCACAAGATGGGCTTTGACGGACCACCAGCGAAAGTTGTACTTGAACTGCTGCGTCAGTGTGATGTGATCTTCCCAGGACCCTGAAACTTGCACCCAAGTAGCATCCAGAAATTCTTGCAGGGGCCACGTGTGCTGTCTGTAATGACTGATCAGAGTAATGCACAACAACATCATGCCCAACAGGGACTTGTTACTGCAGACAGACATCGTCTGAGCCATGGTGAGGTGGTGCGTCTTGCAGAGGAGTGTGGCCAGCTGGTCGTCTGATGGCCTTGCTGTACATGATACAGTGTCTAGCTTTGCTCACAGGTAAAGATCCTGTCTTGTTGGTCTTAAGCACGATTTGGGGAAATTGATGGAGAGTGTGAGGAATTGCCGACATTGAATGACAGCTGCTGTGTTCCTTGCTGTCACCGCATGAAATGGTGCCCTCACTAGCCAGTCGTCTAAGTATGGGTAGATTTGGATGCCTGCTTGGCTTATATGTGCTGCCACTGGAGCAAAGCATGTGGTAAAGACTTGTGAGGCCAAGTGAAGGCTGAAAGGCAGAGCTTTGAATTGGTAATGTACCCTGGCCCCCACAAACCCCAGGTAGCAGCAGTGTGAGCGGTGAGTAGGGATGTGAAAGTATGCATCCTCAAGGTCGAAGGACGCTAGGAAGTCCACTACTGCAGTTGAGACAGCACCTGTTGTAATGTAACCATATGAAATGTTTGTACTTTGAGGAACTTGTTGAGTACCCTTAGATCTAAGATGGGCATCTACCCCATACACACCCCCCCTCCCGACTCCTCGCATAATGCCTTTTTTTTTACTAGGACATAACTGGAGTAGACTCCTGACGTTAGTTTTGGCTTCGGCCACGTTTCCGTCGCCACCTTGGCCAGCAACGCTTGCACCTCTTGTAGTAGCAGATGGTGGAGATTGTCCAGTTTGCATAAGGGGGGGAATGTCAGGCGGCTTGCTTATGAACTCCAGCGAGTAGCCCTGCTGGTGAAGGGAGAGCAGTGAATCGTCGGATGTCAGTCTTCCAGTCCTCAACAAACTTTGATAGTCTTACTCTCACCGGGGGCTGAAGTGGGAGGGATTGACCCTGGGCCGGTCAGGGCTGGTTGCTTGGCTGACCTCTGGACTGGGAGGAACCACTGCAGCACCAAGTGCCACAATAGTTGTTTGTTGAAGCTAAAATACCCGAACAATGGAAATGTGGCACTCCCGTATAATGTGAAAGTCATTTTACTGGCGCGAGAAGCTAGCGTTCCTTAAACGCATTATTCAATCCAGTGGTCGCGTGTCACCATTTAATAAGAGTGAATGCTGCAAAGACCATTACTGAATACCTAACCTTGACAATACCATTGTTGAAATCTTTAAACCTCAAAAACTATATCAAGGAGTGGTTGTGTGTGCCAAATTGTGATTCCCAAAAGAGGACTGACCTCTAACCTTTACTTTCACACAGGAATACAATTCTATACTAATCTTTAAACCTTGAAAACTATGTCAAGAAGTAGTCGTATGTGCTGAATTGTGATTTCTAAAGAGACTGAATCTCATTGCTATTGTGGCAGACAGACAAGAGAGGCAATGAGGCTGCCCCTTTTGAAGAAAGTTATTAAGAGGAAGAGTGCCTTGCCTACTTGAAGTTGTTGAAGTACTGTCAACTGCATCTTCTTGAAGCCGGTCTAGAAGTACAAATCACTGAAGCTGTGGTGGCAGTCCCAAAGTACTGAAGCTGTAGTGGTATATCTGGTTGTCAGTAGATGCAAAGTTGCAGTCGTCTAAACCAAGTGGAGCACTGTGAGACTAAGATGACCGTTCTGTCATGATGCCTAGCTCTAAGGAGCCAGGCCGGGCCCAGCAAACCCAGAGGCAGACATCATTTTCCCCAGGGAAGTCTCAGCGGGCCCAAGTCGGGGCCCTTTGGACTCAGTCCTGGCGCCTTAGGCGCCAGGCTCATAGCGGAACCCAGTCCTGGCGCCTTAGGCGCCAGGCTCATAGAAGAGGATATGTGTTTAAGTGCTTGGGTGCACACTTACCTGATGCAGACCTTGCTGCTTCATCCAGGCCCTCTTGAGACCTGAATGGGACTACTTAACCTGTAGGACTACTTCACCACCCGGGTGTGGTCGGGGAAGGATACATACCTGATTGGTGGAAGGATACATACCAGGAACTTCTTCCAAGGCTATTTAAACCCCACCCGAACAGTCACACATGCTTCGCGTTGTTCTGCACCTAGCAGCTGGACGCTCACCGTGTCAGCTCCTGCATCCTGACTTCAGCCACGCCTGCCAGCACCCAGGAACACCTGCAAGGGGAGAAAGGAAGAGAATAGGAGAAGAAAAGCCCTTACCTGCTAAATCTGCATCCCGGAGTCATTTCTCCAACGGCCCTGAAAAGGAAGACATCATTTTAAAGGCATTTCGTTTCGATCGCTGCAGCGCTGCATTTTACTCACCTTTGCAAGGCGCTTCCATCTTCAGCAGCGATCTTCCGGATTCTGCTACGCCCCGGCGCCTAGAGGAAAAAAGACAAGAACAAAGGTGAGAGGGAGAAAAGGAATAAGGAAAGCTCAGTTTCCTTTTAAGTCTTACCTGTTGGATTATTCCCACTGCATTTCGGGTCCTGCCGCTTCCTGGCATCTCCGGACCCCGGCCCCTATGGGGAAAAAAGACAAAGACATTGAATGAGCGAATGCAAAGACATTACCTGAGCGCTCATCCAGAACTGTTTCACTTCGGGTCGGCGCCATATCTCCGGCACTCCGAACCCCGGCCCCTAAGGGGAAAAAGACATAAGCATTAGCGCTTGCTGCAATTAGACAACGAACATTATTATTAAGCTTGAACTTTTGAACAGAACTTTTACAGCGCCTTACCTGAACAGTCAAGCTTACCTGAACTCCCATCAATCCTCAATCCAGTGAAGTAACTGGGTTTTAATGCGCCCCTGGATCAGAAGCAGGATGGAGAGCTCATCCTTCCAAACCCTAAGGTGAGGCTTCACGGGGAATCGTGGAGGAGGTATCGTGGAGGGTTGGAAGGGAGTGGGAGGCTTGAGCATTGTTCCACAGTTGGTAATACTCCCTTTTCACGCACAGGAGGGTATCCAACGAGCCAGGGAAGCCAGAATAGAGGGGCCCTTCCTGTCCATCTTCAGAGTTCTGCGCCTTCGACGCCGCGCCTCCGTGGGAACCAGGTGAGCGTTACAGAACGCGAAGCCTTACCACAATTTCCCACCTGGGCGCTATGGAGACTTCCGAGACAGATCAGCTGGCCCATCTTTTAGGGGAATTACGGGCAGAAGTGCACTCAGCCCGCCAGGAGACTAATGCTCTCAGAAGTGAACTAATCCTATCCAAGGAAAGAACTGATGATCTGGCCAAAAGGTTATTGCAGGGCCAGGCAGAGCACACTCCTTTACCTGTTTCCGGAGATATTTCTACAACAATGGGTTCGAATAACCCGGTACAAATCAATCTACCTGGACACATGCCTTTGGCCACGCCGGAACGTTTTGCGGGGGATCCCAAGAAATATGCCGTTTTTATGAACCAATGCCGTTTACACTTTTTATACAGGCCCGGGGCCTTCCCCAACGACCAGACCAAAGTAGCCTTTGTACTATCTTACCTCAGTGGCTGTGCTGCCGATTGGTCTATTCCATTGGTAAATCAGGATGATCCCATTCTCCGGGATTTCCAGGGCTTCCAGGCCAGCATGGAAAGATTGTTCGCTCGACACTCGCAGGGACAGGCCCTTGACAACGAACTGCTATCCTTACGACAAGGTAATCAGGATCTTTTGTCCTATATCGCCACCTTTAATAGACTAGTTGTGGAAACCGGATGGCCTGAAAATAAAAGGATCACATTGTTTCATCGAGGCCTGCGCGGAGAGCTTAAAGATGTTATAGCTCAGATAGTAGATCCACCCCAGGCCTGCGCAGACTACATAGACTTAGTGGTTCAACTTGATCACAGACTTCAAAATAGAAAAGCAGATCGGCTCAAGTATGAAACCAGAGTACCTATCAAGACCCACGTTAACTCCAAGAGTACTGACGTTTCCGAACCTATGCAAATTGGCAGTGTTAAAGGACCATTAACGCAGAAGGAACGAGAGAGAAGGCGACAAATGCAACTTTGTCTGTATTGCGGAACTTCCGGTCACTTTCTTCAAAGTTGTCCAGTTAAACCACCCAAGAAGGTGGTTGGAGCCACTGATAACGAGTTATTGACACCTGGTTCGGGAAACGACCTAGCCCGACAAGCGTAGGGGTCCGCTTGCCGAGCTTGAAAACAAACTCTTTGACCTCGCATTTTGTCATGCCAATGGTGCTTGTGAACCCAAAACAGCCTCAGCAGTTGCATGCTATAAAAGCATACATAGACAGTGGAGCTATTGGAAATTACATAGACCGTGAATTGGCTTCCAGGATTAAGCTTCCTCTCCGCCCGAAAGTAACCCAAGATGTAATTACTACAGTTGATGGAACCGAAATAGCCTCAGGGCCTGTAACGCATTCCACAGTTGAAATCACTCTGGTGGGTCAGGACGGACATCGGGAAGCAATCGTGTTTGATGTGATCAAGGCCCCACAATTTCAAGTACTTCTTGGAATCCCTTGGTTAGAAACACATAATCCGAGAATAGACTGGCGAGCAAAGAAGATAACTTTTCCTGATTGTGAACCAACCTGTTACCCAAGGAATCCAGCTATGGGTCTAGCCTCTAACTTCCACCCCTGTACAGCTACCATCTGAATACCAAGAATTCCAAGACGTTTTTCAGAAAGAGCAGGCTAACACCTTACCTCCCCATCGATCTTACGATTGCCAAATCGACTTGGTACCCAATGCACAACTACCTTGTAGTAGGATTTATGCTCTTACTGAACCTGAGAACCTGCATTTGCGCCAGTATTTGGATCAATACCTGGCCAATGGTTTCATTCGCCCATCAAAGTCACCAGTCTCTTCCGCTTTGTTCTTCGTACCTAAAAAGGAAGGAGACCTTAGGGCCTGTATTGACTACCGCGCCCTAAATCAGATAACGATTAAGAATCGTTACCCTTTGCCCCTGATACCTGAGCTTATCGACCAAGTAAAAGATGCTCGTGTTTACACCAAGCTAGATCTCCGAGGAACTTACCACCTGGTACGTATAAAAGAGGGCGACGAGTGGAAGACTGCATTCCGCACCAAATTTGGGCTCTTCGAATATCAAGTAATGCCCTTCGGTTTGTGCAACGCACCTGCCGCCTTTCAGTACTTCATGAATGATGTTCTTCGGGAACTTATCGATGTTTGTGTCATCGTTTATATTGACGACATCCTGGTGTATTCCTCCTCAGAATCTGATCACAGAAACCATGTTAGGGCAGTTCTTGAGAAATTGCGCCAGCACAAATTATTTGCCAAGCTCGAAAAATGCGTTTTTCATACCACAGAAGTGGAGTTTCTCAGATTCATCCTGACACCTCAAGGAATCCGAATGGACTCGCGGAAAGTGGACGCCATTCTCAAATGGCCATCTCCTAGCTCTGTGAAGGGAGTGCAAAGCATGCTTGGCTTTGCCAATTTCTATCGAAGGTTCATCCCGGAATTTTCTCGAACTGTTCAACCCATCACAGCTCTCCTAAAGAAAAATAAACGCTTTGAATGGACTCTTGAGGCTGAACAAGCCTTTCAGGACCTGAAAACCAAATTCACCTCTGCACCTGTATTGAAGCACCCGCGCCCAGATCTCCCTTACATCAAGGAAACCGATGCATCCAGTTCGGCCATGGGAGCTGTCCTGTCGCAAAGAGACCCAGAAACTAACCAACTACACCCTGTAGCCTTTTGGTCCAGAAAATTCTCTCCACCTGAACTCAATTACGCAATTACCGACAAAGAACTACTGGCTATTAAATCAGCTTTCAAGGCTTGGCGTCACTATCTTCTCGGTGCAAGACACACCATCACCGTAATTACGGACCACAGAAATTTGCAGTATTTAAAGACGGCCAAAGCTCAATCTTCGCGACAACTCCGATGGGCTTTATTCTTTGCGGAATTTGATTTTGTAATTACCTATCGCCCTGGCTGCAAGAATGGTAAGGCAGATGCCTTATCCCGGATAGGCATGGAAGAACCCAATTCGAGTTTAGAACCTGTGCCAATCATACCGGAACAAAGAATTCTGGGCTTGACTTCATTGCAAACCATTGAGGACATCCAAGCTCAAGTAAAACAGCTTTTTGACTCTTCTGCCTTACTGGAATGGAGTCAAAAGGGTCCTCACTACACCGTTAAGGATGATTTACCCTACTTCCAAGAGCGGTTATTTCTGCCAAGTAAAGAATTGCAGGAACTTGTCATTACCCGTCATCATGAATCATTAATGGAAGGACACCCCGGTATCGCGAAAACAGAAGAAAAGATCAAACGCCACTTCTGGTGGCCTTCTTGGAGAAAAGACAAAGTCATTTGTGTTGTCTTGCGGAATCTGTGCCCAAAATAAGAGTCAAAAGAAAAGGCCAGCCGGCCTACTTCAACCTTTGGACATTCCACCAGCACCTTGGCACACCTTGTCAATGGACTTTATAACTGACCTGCCTCCTTGTGGTGGTTACAACACGATTCTCGTAATAGTGGATCTATTCTCCAAAATGGCCCATTTTATCCCTTTAAAAGGATTGCCATCAGCTTCCACCTTGGCCAAGGAATTTATGGAAAATATAGTGCGGTTACATGGTTTCCCTTCCATATTAGTCTCAGACCGTGGAAGTCAATTTATCTCCCACTTTTGGAAGAAATCTTGCCAACTAGCACAAATAGACGTGCGGTTATCCACCAGCCACCACCCCCAGACCGACGGACAAACCGAGAGAACGAATCGGACTCTCGAGCAATATCTGCGGTGCATGTTACACCAATCCGAGTTGAATTGGAAGGACATCCTTTGGATTGCAGAATATGCATACAACAATTCAGTGCATTCTGGAACCGAACAGACTCCTTTTTATACCCTGTATGGTCACCATCCTCGGACCTCTGACCTAGATCCACCTCTAACCCTGGAGATGCCTGCAGTAAATCACCTACATTCCACAATAACCCAAGTCTTCAAAGAAGCTACAACCCACTTACAGCAAGCCAAGAAAAAGTATAAAGAAAACGCTGATTTGCACCGAAGTAAAACTCCTCCTTACCAAGTAGGAGATCAGGTATGGCTAGCAACTAAACATCTACCCCTCAAGGGTCAGCGAACTTTTAATCCCAGATTCATTGGGCCTTACCCCATCAAAGCTATTATCAACCCAGTGGCCTTTAAACTCGATTTACCATCCAACATGCGGATTCATCCCGTTTTTCACGCATCTCTTCTAAAACCAGTACAACCTGGAACCAGACTGTCTGAGCCCCCAGGCCCTGTCCAAATTGATGGAGAATTAGAATTCGAAGTGAAAGACATTTTAGATTCCAAGATAGTTAAGTCGAAACTCTTCTATCTTGTTGATTGGAAAGGATATGGACCTCAGGAAAGATCTTGGGAACCCAGTAACTATGTTCATGCACCACGATTAATTCAAAGATTCCATCGAAGATTCCCGCACAAACCAAAACCCCCGGAGGAAAAGACCTTGGGAGGGGCCTTGAGGGGGGGTACTGTCATGATGCCTACCTCTAAGGAGCCAGGCCGGGCCCAGCAACCCCAGAGGCAGACATCATTTTCCCCAGGGAAGTCTCAGCGGGCCCAAGTCGGGGCCCTTTGGACTCAGTCCTGGCGCCTTAGGCGCCAGGCTCATAGAAGAGGATATGTGTTTAAGTGCTTGGGTGCACACTTACCTGATGCAGACCTTGCTGCTTCATCCAGGCCCTCTTGAGGCCTGAATGGGACTACTTAAACTGTAGGACTACTTCACCACCCGGGTGTGGTCGGGGAAGGATACATACCTGATTGGTGGAAGGATACATACCAGGAACTTCTTCCAAGGCTATTTAAACCCCACCCGAACAGTCACACATGCTTCGCGTTGTTCTGCACCTAGCAGCTGGACGCTCACCGTGTCAGCTCCAGCATCCTGACTTCAGCCACGCCTGCCAGCACCCAGGAACACCTGCAAGGGGAGAAAGGAAGAGAATAGGAGAAGAAAAGCCCTTACCTGCTAAATCTGCATCCCGGAGTCATTTCTCCAACGGCCCTGAAAAGGAAGACATCATTTTAAAGGCATTTCGTTTCGATCGCTGCAGCGCTGCATTTTACTCACCTTTGCAAGGCGCTTCCATCTTCAGCAGCGATCTTCCGGATTCTGCTACGCCCCGGCACCTAGAGGAAAAAAGACAAGAACAAAGGTGAGAGGGAGAAAAGGAATAAGGAAAGCTCAGTTTCCTTTTAAGTCTTACCTGTTGGATTATTCCCACTGCATTTCGGGTCCTGCCGCTTCCTGGCATCTCCGGACCCCGGCCCCTATGGGGAAAAAAGACAAAGACATTGAATGAGCGAATGCAAAGACATTACCTGAGCGCTCATCCAGAACTGTTTCACTTCGGGTCGGCGCCATATCTCCGGCACTCCGAACCCCGGCCCCTAAGGGGAAAAAGACATAAGCATTAGCGCTTGCTGCAATTAGACAACGAACATTATTATTAAGCTTGAACTTTTGAACAGAACTTTTACAGCGCCTTACCTGAACAGTCAAGCTTACCTGAACTCCCATCAATCCTCAATCCAGTGAAGTAACTGGGTTTCAACGCGCCCCTGGATCAGAAGCAGGATGGAGAGCTCATCCTTCCAAACCCTAAGGTGAGGCTTCACGGGGAATCGTGGAGGAGGTATCGTGGAGGGTTGGAAGGGAGTGGGAGGCTTGAGCATTGTTCCACAGTTGGTAATACTCCCTTTTCACGCACAGGAGGGTATCCAACGAGCCAGGGAAGCCAGAATAGAGGGGCCCTTCCTGTCCATCTTCAGAGTTCTGCGCCTTCGATGCCGCGCCTCTGTGGGAACCAGGTGAGCGTTACACGTTCTCATAGTGAATCAAGTAGAAGTGAAGTTGTTGAAGTGGAAGCAGCAGCACTGAGAAATCATACTGACAAATATATCATTGTGAATTCTAAATGAATTCTAAAACAGTAACTAAGAAAATACTAACCGTTAACCAAGAACTGTGTTATCACTGATAGTTGTGGGCATTGCATTTCTTCTGAACTCTGGCAAGTCTTCTTAAAAAGGTGACAAAGCATTGTGGCTGGGATTACCATGCCGCTATTTGGTGGAAGTGGAAAGTGGATTTTTCAACAAGGAGAAGAGATTTGCTATCATTGGAACATTGATTAACACACCTTTACATTGACTTTGAAACATCAGGAACTGATTTGAGACATTTCTTTCTTTGGTTGAACACTAACATAATTGACCTTGAATCCTTGGGAAAGGAAATCACCCAGGACATTAGAAGGTTATTGAGAGACTGTGAATGTTGTTCATGTTATGTAGTATTGCCATATATTTTCTTTGTGTATTTGTTGCTAAGTGTAAGGGCCAGAGAGTGTTCCCCTTAGCTTGGGTTAGGCAGGGAAATCCTCAGCAGAGTAGGGATAGTGAAGCATTTTGAACCTTAAACAGTTGTCCGCCTCACATTACTGACCCCTCATAGTAGGGAGAGTTAAACATGCAGATAGCATTGCCTTTTATTGTGTTCCCATTTAAAGCATTTATTTTAAAACTCTGATTTTATATCATATATCAAACTCTTGAGTGTCTAAATGATATAAAATATTCAATTCTGAAATTAAAATATTGTTACAAAAGTTTGTTTCCTGTCCTAAAATGTGGGATGTGATTGTTGCCATTTGGAGCGATTAAAATGGGAAAGATTCCATTCTGTTCAAGAATCTGAACAGCGTAGTGAGCAGTTCTTGCTTTAGGGTGGGTGTCTGTATTGTCCCGAAATGGTGTTGCCCCATTAAATATCTGCACTCATATGCCTGTTGTGTTGATCAGGATAAATATAGCCCTTTTCAGAAGAAGAAATTACGAACCTCTAGGTAATGTTCAGTCTGATGGATGTTCCTCCCATGGATCCCTCATCTATGATAATCTATCCACCAAGCTGCAGTTTTCCAGAAACTTTTTCACAGCCAGTGGGCACAGCGCAGCTCCACGTGACACCTCTATGCACCGGACATGACGTTGGTGCATATATATATATATATATATATATATATATATATATATATATATAGTTACACCCTTTATCTCTAGCACTATGATATTGAGGGACTGCAGGAACCGATGGTGTACTAGCTATGCGCCGAGAGGGGCAGGTAGTGAGGGCGAAGAGGAATCTGTGGGAGGAACATCCAGCACAAAGAACATTACTGAGAGGTAGGTAATGTGTTGTTCTAGTGGATTCCTTCCTTCCACGGATATCTCATCTTTGATAGAGCAAGGGCACCACTTAGACCAGGCACCTCTGGGAGGCCGCCCGACCAGACCTGAAAGGGAATCCAAGCAGTAATGCTTAGCAAACTTGTGCAGAGTCGCCCACGTTGCCACCTGGCAGATGTCCAGGATAGGGACTCCCCTCTGCAGGGCAGAGGTGACAGCCACTCCTCTGGTAGAATGGACCTTGAGATCCTCAGGCACATCCTTTCCAGCCAGATCATAGAATTCTGAAATGCTGACAATGATCCACCTTGACAGGGTCTGTTTGATCACAGACCTGACTGCATGAGCCAAGCATAGCCAATGAAAAGCTGGTAAGCATTTGTAGCCCATCTCCGAGAGACATGGTAGCCGAGGGCCTGCACTGGGTCCAGTCAATGGAATCGGTCCTCTGCCTTAGAAGGGTGAGGCAAAGGAAAAATCACAGGAACATAGATCTTTTGAGAGAGATGATGATGATCCAAGCCATCTATGGAAGAAAAGAGGGTCTCCCTCTCAAAGTCACCTTCTCCTTGGAGAAAACAAAGTATGAAGGTTTAATAGATAATGCCTGGAGCTCTCTCATCTGTCTCTAAGCAATGATGTAAATCCAGAAAATCACCTTAAGGGTGAACAATGTAATAGAATAGGAAAGAAGAGGATCAAACAGCGCTCCATTAAGGAATGTCAAAAACAAATTTGAATGCCACACTGGGACAACAAACTGCTGTGGAAGGAACTGTTTAAACAAACCCCACAAGAACTGCATGACTGTCGGGACTGTAACGCATGAGCATGAATTAAGGCAGGGGATTTATTATCAAATTTCCCAATTATGAGCAAGAGGAACTGGGCCGAGAAAGTCCCCTGCACCAAAAACAGAAGATCCAGCCATATGACAAATTGTACTGTTTTTATTGAAAAATCAATAACAGGGATTGAGAGATGAGCCATGAAACATTGTCCAGTGCTCGCTCATCGATCCTTATCCAGTCGTCTAGTTTTGATACTGTGTGATGTCACAAAAATAGAAATACACCATAAACACCTAACGTGGATCGAGGTTGGTTAGTAAGGTAGACTATATACACATGATAAAGGGGGTTAGTGCAGCGATTGGATAAAACATATCTGGTGGCTCCTCCTGCGACCACCTTTTAAGTGTTGCAACTAAAGACATTTGCACTGTGATTGGGTGGTGCAACAAAGTGTGAGCTTAATGTAAACAGTGAATAGGGATTGGGCAAAGGGGGTCTATTCAGCTTTGGAAAGGGCTAAGTGCAACTATTCACGGTGGTGAGAATGGCCCCGAAGATCAGATGGGATCAGCCACCTTCATCTGGCTCGAATTAATAGGCTGTCTTGCAGGTTTGGATCACGAGTGTAGGGACCACAAACTTGATAACTCCTGATTGCAAATATGAGGATTTTCAGCTTGTATTCTTGCAGGTGTCCTATCTCTTCTGTTAACTTGAAACCTTCGCTCTCAGTGTCCTTGGCAAGGCTGTGCACAGTGGCTAGACTGGGAGCCTGGTCTGCACGCCTCAGCAAAGTCACCATGTCGTGTCTCCCTCCGTGATCTCGATCCCTTCCAATGTCTTCCCATCCATTTCAACTTGGCTGCGGCTTCCATCTTTGTTTTCATGGCAGTCCATGCTAATTGCGTTTAAGCATCAGCAAATAGTTCATATGTATTCTTGTGCGCTTACGGTTTCTGCATAGAAAGAGTGTGTCTGTCCTCTAAGTGAGTCATAAGCATGTTCTTCGTGTCTGCCAGCTATTTAATCTGTCTGCGTAATTTCATGCAGGGATGCCTGTGTGCTTCATGTTTAATGCATCTTCGTCATGGTGTCAGTCGTGATGTCACAGATTTCTTCGAGGTTACAGTCAGTCGATTTGCTCATCGACTGCAGCTGTATCTCTTCAACAACGCCATCAGGATAGGGTCTGAATGGCTGTCTGAGTGAAAAGCATTTCTCAAACCTGCGATGAATCGACTATGGGGAGGAGGGACCCAGAAACGATGTACACCTTTCGTTACTCTGCCGCTAAGATGAGAGTGGGATAGTTACAAGGGCCACGTTTAGGTCTCCCTCTTTGGGGGACCTCTTGAAAACCAAAATAGCAGCAAGGTATCCCCTTTACAGTGCCAATCTGCAGGTCCTCTTGGGCCAAGGACAGCAAAAAAACTCAAATAGGTGATAACCGACAGGATGGGGGTCCAGATCACTCTCCTGGCACAAAGCTGAACATGTATGCCATCTGCAGGCATAAAAAGACTTTGAGGTGGGTCTCTGAGCTGAAAGGAATATAAGGACATCATCCGACAAGTCCCACTCCTTGTATCTCAGCTTCTCAATAGCAAAGCACGAAGTTCAGGGTGCAGAGGTTCAGGTGGAGAACCCGTCCCTCCGACTGGGAGAGAAAATCGGCACTCAGAAGTCACAAAGGAGGTCCAGCAACTACATCCTCCGGTTGAAGTTCAAAGCAATTGTAATCAATGTGGTTCTGAGCAGGCGCAATCTCCTGAGAACCAGCGGAATGACAGGGATCAGCAGGAACGATAAAGGAGGTTGAATGTCCACTGGAACGTTAGTGACTCCAACAGAGCTCCCCGATGAGGAAATGCCCTGGAGCCGAACAACTCACACTCCTCGTTCACATTGGAAGAGAAGAGGTCCACTTGAGGAGTTCCCAAAAAGAAGCTCTCCTCAAGAACTTGCTGGCAGAGCTCCCATTCGTTAGAAGCTGAAGTGTGTCTGCTCAAGGCATCCAATGTGCCATTCTCTCTTCCAGCCAGATCAGATGTGCTGCTGTCAGAGAGACACCGTTCACCAGAGCCCAGAACCAAAATCGAATTGCTTCTGCGCACAAACGCAAGGACCCCACATACTTCATTTGTTGAGGTAGTGCATGGCCACTGTGTTGCTTGTCAGAATTCGTAAAGTCTTGAATTTCCCAGAGGGGAGGAAGGCAACCAGGGCCAACCTGATCGACCTCAGCCCCAGGAAATAGATGTGTTTCCGATACTCAGTGGGAGACCACAGTCCACTCACTGTCAGTTCTGACAAGTGAACGCCTCAACCAGTCAGAGATGCGTCAGTGACCACCCTCACCCAGGGCCAAGGTTGACAAAACAACACAAAACTCAGCAAGTTGCCTCGCAGAGCCAACCGCACAAGAACCCGAGCCACTTGGTCAGAGACCTGCAACAGGTCAGGCGTGTGGCCCTGAAACAGACCATTGGCAACGGAGAAGCCACTGAAGCAATCTCATGCACAACCTTGCCTCCGGAACAACTAGGATGCAGGAGGTCATGAGGCCCAGAAGGTGCAGAAAGGCCGAGACCTATTCCTGGGATTAGAGGACAGTGACCATCCGAAAGATGTTTGCCACTCGGTCCTCGTGTGGTAACGCCCTGCCCAGGTGAGTGTCCAAGACTGCTCTGATAAATCAGAAAGACCGACAGAAAAGACAGACTTTGAAGTTCATGGAAAAAGCCCAAGCTGTGCAATAGAGTGCAAGTGCAGAGTAGATGCTCCACCACTACATCTGGGGAGTGAGTCCAGACAAGTGAGACGTCCAGGTAGGGAAAGACATGAACGCATTCCCACCTGAGGGGCTAGCCGCCACCACTGCTAGCAGCTTGGTGAAAACCCCGGGAGCTGAAGAAAGGCCGAACAGCAGGACTCAGAGATGGTTTGAAAGGAAGAGCAGGATATTTCCAATTTTCTTCGGGGCCTACGGCACCAATCATGTTGAGGATGAAGTCAGGACCGGCGGCGAGATCTTGATGCCCAAAGGCAGAGTCAGGCAGAGGGGAAGCTTTTCCCTCTTTTTGCTCAGGCCTGAGCCCGTAGGCATGCAGGAGTGGTCCACAGCGGGAACCTTGGCAGTCAAGGAACAAGCGGTGGGTTGCGTCGGCACCGGAGCCGAAGCCAACAGTGCTGAAGCCGCAAGCACCAAAGCCATCAGCGCCTTTGCAAAAAGAGGTCAGGCGTCACGCCTGCTAGGTCCTTGATAACTTGTCTTTGAGATTATTGCCCACAAATACAACAAAGGTAGGGTTCAACTATGGAGTGACACATGATGAACTTTTCACTGAATTACATGAACAACCAAATGCAATTTCAAGCAACTTTGTCAAATGACCAGCAGCCTAAAAATGTAAATGTTGAAATACAGGCAATTGAGACAACTCGCTGGAGTCAGGATGCTAATCACATGGTAAGAGTTTGAAGACCTGATCAATTAAATATGCACAGACATGTTCTTGTCATTTCCCTATAGAATTTGAGGTTCCCCTTCCAGGTTGGTAAACCATAGCGGAAGAGTCTCAAATCCCCAAATACAAAGACAATATGAGCTTTCTTTATCATTAAAATGAGCTTCCTCAGAAAGACTGAGGAGGATATCAGTGGCTTGTCCAAGGCATTTTAACCAGTATTTCCTTCCACAGACAGAGCGGTCATTTTCAGGGTGTTTTCTCTACGCTCATTATTGCTAGGCTTTAGCCATGTTTCAGTAATCTTACTCTGTACTAGGGCTGAGCTTAGCAAAAACACTAAACGGTAAAATTCACAATAAATAGGTATGCCAACAATTAATAAGCACAGAATTTCAGAAGATGATGTGCATTTTGTTTATTTGTGTTGGTTTACACATAAACCTTTACAAAAAAAGAATTAAAACAATTTGCGACAAAAAATTAAAAGAAAGCTTCACAGAAGCAAAAAATAAGAATCTAGAGCAGGCAAAATACTTTCTTATACAATGGACCAAATTTACAAGTCTGTCATAAAATAAGACTAAGCCAGCTGTCACATTTACAAACATTCAATGCCTTCTTCCCATTGCCTCTTTTACAGACAGAATTAGTTATTGGTCTTTATACATTCAAAGATTGCAAAGAAATTCACAGAAGTAAGCTCATTTTAAAGGCCCAGAAACCCTACAGCACACTGAAGGAAAGCTCAATCGCAATGACACAAATCAGAGTTCATTTGTAACCGATAGTCAATGCAGACACCCAGTTTGCAATGATGCAACAAAAAGCAAACCACAGCAATCTGTAGGGGAACCCTATTCCTGTGAAGCATCTGCCACCACAAAGCATCAGGATTTACATATTCCGGGTTCATTACAAAGGTTTTAAAACATGCTATATGTCAATTCTCAAAGATGGACATTCAATAATCAAATGCCTCAGAGTTTCGGTAATACCTTTAAGTTTACAAAACCGACACAGCGTTGGTGACCCCAATCCGCTACACCTTAAGTCAACGATCTCACCAGTCAGTAATACGTTAAATATGAAACGCATAAATATTTGGCGCCACCTTTTGTTGGGAAATTGAAACAGGTAAGGTTCTGTGCAGCCCACTCTCTTGAAATTGGAGACCAAATGTGAATACAGCTTGGTACCAAAAACCCTATCAATGGTATTGCTCCAATCCAAAGACTCCCACATTATTTTCAGCTTTGTAGGATTGAAAAGAAGAAATTCATAGGATACACCCAATTTTGACAAAGATTACATACATTCGATTTTCAATTCAACCAAATAAGCAGATACAATGGAGTCATTACGCAGGCTTTTACCCATCAGGTCGTATAGTGTGGATTTCGGACGTGTAATCAACTTTCTACACCACATGATCCTGCGCCACATTCCCACGCTTTCAACAGAAAGAAGGCCGAGCTCGTAACCTATTGTTGCGAGAGGAATGCACTTAGGAAGGCAAAATAGGAGCAAACGCAAGATCCTGGCTTCGTATTTGTGCAATTCCCCTCTTGCCCAGGCCGGTAGGAGCTGAAGACCATAGCAAAAGTGTGGAATTACTTTAGACTTATAATAACGCAGGGCCGGATGAAAAGAAAACTTCCCAAACTTATTGTCTATTTTTTTCAAAGGTGCAATTTGGGATACTGCTTTCCCTTCCAAATATTGTCTGTAATGAGTCTTCCTCTTATCCGCAAAAATGGGAAAACCCAAGTAGTGAATGCAGCTCCTCACAGCCAATTTTTCATGGTTCAGAAACCAGGAATACTTTAGAGGGGTGGATTTGGAGCAGAGCCGCATGACTATGTTTTTCTAGCATTGATACACAGATAGTTTGACTGCGTGTAGCCCCTAAAGACCGTTAGCAGATGTTGTAGACCCCGGGCGGTATGGTCAAACAACATAAAATGGTCTGCGTATGCCGTCCAGCAGACCCTCACTCCCTCCACCGCAGGAGGCGCAAAAGCTGCCTTTTCCAAAATCCGCCACGTACAAGTTGAAAATAGTGGGAGCAAAGATGCACCCTTGGCGTAGGCCATTAGAGGATTTAATGGACTGAAAGTACCAGAGTTGTTCAGTCGCATCTGAAGTTTAGATCGCTCGTGAAGATGGTACAGGACAGAGTAAGGGAGTAGGGAGTCCAGCCAGTTGGAGTTTGGTCCAAAGGGTGTTCCTGTCCACAAAATCGAAAGCCATTGTTAGATCAATGGAAGCCACATATATAGGAGTGCTATTTGCACGCCAGGCTTTCAGTTGCAGAATCTTTAAAAGTAGACCTCCCACGTCAGTTCCTACATACCTTCGGAAGCCAAATTGAAATTTGGAGAGAATGTTATTCTTTTCCGACCACTCCTGTATTTGCCGCAAAACAAGGCCGACAAAGACTTTAGAGTCAGCATCCAGGAGTGTTATGAGTCTGTAGTTTGGCAGGCACGTGCAGTCTCCTTTTTTGTAAATAGGCACGATGTAAGAAACATGCATTGTCTCAGGAATGGACCTGGTACGAATTATGTTTTTGAAAAGGATAAAGAGAATATTGGACCAAAGTTCAACGTTCTCTTTAAAGATAACGTTTCCCAGGCCATTAGGCCCCGGTGCACGAGACATAGAGGCCTTCCTTAAGAGGGATTTTATGTCCTCCTGATTAATTTCAAAATTCCAATTTGAGTCTATTACGTGAGCAGAGAGTTGGTGGGAATCCCCAGAAGGAGCGTATAAACGACTAAAGTGGCCCTCCCATTCCCCCTCAAAAATACACACAGATTGGGCCACGCGCCTTGGGAAAAGACTTTACAATTGATCAGCTCCCAAAAAGTGCGTGACGAGGAGTCTTTTAAAGCCAAGATCATACTTTCCGCATTGGTCTGATAAAGAACGGCCCGATGTCTCTTGATTTTATTTTTCCATTTGTTTTTAACCCTTTTCAGAATTGTAGATTTTTCGCTCTGTGAAACTCAAAGGGTACGGATGTACCTCAGTTCCCTTAATTTGCTAGTTTTCAGAGACTTGACCACAACGTCGAAAATATGCCTATGTTTTGGCTTCCCTAAGTTTGTTCTAGGAGAAATGGAGGCCTTCTTTATAGAATAATGAATGTAATGTCCGAAGGAGTCGTGGGTGTCAAGAGACCACTTTTTATGCAAGTTCATGGTGGTAAAATCAGAGATGAAAACAGAGTTGAGTTTGTAGACACTATCCCTGTGCCATGAAATACGTGTATGTGCAGTATTTACTATCAAGGGAAGGGGACATTTCTCACCTTTTCTAATTCCCCAATCCCCAGAGAGCCACAAATACAGCATTTTATGGTTGCTGCACTCAAAGCTCTTCATGATAAAAGAAACCAAAATATCAAAGACTTGGAAAGAAAAATATAATCAATAATGGACGAAACCGTACCGTTCGTCCACATAGTTGGATCAGATGAGGAGCTTAGCTGGTCATTTTGTATGTTAAACCCCACGGTTCAAGGAAATTGAGCCACTGATTTCCCTGAGAGATTTTATGAGATCGACGGGGCAGGGTACTAGGACACACGGGTTTGGAGCACCCCCCAGAGGTTTTACACATTTTGGAATATGCATATTTTGGAATATGAATATGCATTGCTTCCACTTCCCTGTCGTGGAATGTAAGCATTCAAATCCCCAGTGAAAACAATAAGTAAATCAGAATAAAGTTCATAGCATTCCTCAAAACGATCATACAGTAAGGACAGAGAAGCTGTCAAGTTGGAGTCAGGGCGCCAATAAAGGTTTACAATTAAAAGGGTACACAAACCTGATATGTTGGTAAACTGCGTCAGGACTGCAAGACACCATCTGGATAGCTGAAAGGCCTTTACTACATGCAGATTTGCATCAAGTATTATGGCTAAAATTAGACCTCCCGAAGGTCTCCCTCGTGTACCTTGAGTGGCAAGTTCCGAGAAAACAATGTATCCATTCAGTACATAGGAATAAGTTAGCCAAGTTTCTTTAAAGTTCACCACAGTATGATTCATTAAGATGGAACATATAACTGGAGAATTTAAAAGTGACCATAAGCCCCTGCAATTCCATGACACCAGAGAGAAGCTTTCAGATAAGCTAAAGGCCAGATTTTAGCCCCTAAAGCTGAGATAGGGATTCACGCAAATTCACAGCCAGCCAACGGATGCTTGGATCACTGCCCCCCCGTCCCCGCCCCTACAACTGTCTGCTGCCTGTATCCTGAGGACAATCCCAAGCCCCTTCTCCTGGAACCCCTTGGGAGTTCTCAACCCGTGGACTTATGCAACCAATACTATAATTGCGAAGATCATACCCAAATTTACTAAATGACTCCACCTCCTGCAGGAGAGACCGGATGGACCACAACTCGCTCAAGCTTAACAGAGATAAGACAGAGGTGCTGGTGGTTGGGTGCCCTCCTGACCCTTCACTTTGGGCCACTGCCTTCTGGCCTTCCACCCTTGATCCCCTCCCTTGCCCAGTTGGTGAAAAATCTTGGGGTCATCCTCTCCTTTTCTCTATCTATGGCAAATCAAGTTGCGGCTGTGTGTCAAGCAGGTCACTACCAACTAAAGGTTTTGAAGCGGATTCTACCTACGATTCCCAAACCGCTCTGTACTCCGATGGTTGCGGCGTTTGTCTTATCCCGCCTGGACTATTGTAACTCGTATTTGGCTCAGCCGTCTGGCCTCATACAGCGGTTGCAACGTATACAAAACCTAGCTGCTAGGTTGGCTACTGGCACCCCTTATGGAGTTCACATTACCCCGGTGCTGTGCTCTGTCCACTGGTTGCCGGTTAGCCAACGTATCAGAATTAAGGCTATGTGCATAGTTCATCGGGCCATTCATTGTCATGGGGCGGAATTCCTTCAGGCTAAATTGCTCTGTTATCAGTGTGAACATTGTCTTCGCTCCTCCACCGCTGATCTTCTTGCTGTCTCGAGGTTTCGCTGTACCAGGATAGGTGGCCGCGCCTTTTCCATAGTCGCTGCCAAACTATGGAACGGCCTACCACTGCCAATGACAAAAATGTCTAATCATATGGCCTTTAGAAGAGAGCTGAAAACCTTGCTCTTCTAGGTTCCTCCCTGTGGCTCTATACCTGACTAACACGATCTCCCTCTCCAGCGCCATGCCGCCTTCGGGCGACCGTGCACTTTAGAAGTGAACATCACAACAGCCTCATAAACGTTACGAGAGTAAAAGACAATCCGAACAAAATCATATTGCACAGGGTGCACAAAGTCCACCAGCTTTATTTGATAGGATAGGTTATTTATACCACGCTTAATACCCAGAGGTTTCTAAGCGCGGACCCGGGGATCGAACCTGTGTTGCTCCGTGTCCTCTTGCTTCCTAGGCGAGCATGTTGCCCCTGAGCTATCCTCCCGAGACAATGGGGATATAAGATTAAGTCTTGGGATCTCGTTAAACAAAGAAAGAATTTGCCATCGGCTTAGCGAAAAAGGGCCACCATAGGGAAACATGAAACGTAGCACTTGGGTCGTCAGGAAAGTGTGGGGGTCTCAATGTGGGTTCCTCAACATGGTGAAGATCACTATTATTAGGGATGTGATAGGCCAGGCACCAAGGGACTTCCAACTCCCTCAAACCATCCCTAATGGCATGTTCAGAGGAGTTATCAACAAGCGTCCCACCAGGATTTTTAGCAGGTTTGAACCCCAAAACACCCTTGTTTGAGTCAGTAGTGCCACACTTAGCCGATTGGGGGATCATCCTACTTTCCTAATTTGCTCCAGCTGTTGCATTACCTAATAACTTAGATGGCAAATTAGACCTATAGGGGGAGACAGTAGTGGGGGATTAGTAACAGCTTAAATAATGATTGTCGCACCAGAACTTCCAAGTTGTCCCCATGATGTGAGCCTGCAGTATCCTAGAATCCGTCCACTCCCCCTCCCCCCAAACCAAGGGGGCCCATAAATATTGTTCGTCGGAGGGCCATCGCAAATGTTTTCAGCATTGGGATTCTCCATGGGCGATGATGAGGCAGAGTGGGAAGCCGACATTCTAATGGGCACCGACACTGCCTCTTGCTCTAAGTTAACTGAAGAGCCTTTGCCTGGCTCCCCCGACCCAGGCATAATGCCAACAGTGCTACCCATAAGAGGGACTGATGGACAACCCCCCATCCAGGCTGGATGCGCCTTCAATAGCTACAGCTAGAGGAGGAATTTCAGATTGAACATTTCCCAACTGCGACTCCCCCGACCCAGACAAACAGCCAATGTTGCTTCCATAAAGGGATCTGGCGTACCCCCCCCCCCACCCCCAACTCCATACTTGGTATGCCTTCCTTAGCAATGGCTTGAGGAGGAATTTCAGATAGAGGATTTCCCGCAATTGAGGGGGGACATTTTCCTTTTATTAAAGAGATCATAAAGACCCGATTCGTTACTGGCGGAGCCAGGCATAGGCTTCAAGGGGGCAGTCTTCATTTGATTGTTTTTTGTATTTACTGTAGAAGCTTTATGAGACATCAACACAGAAAGAGTATCCACGACGGGAGTGAAGGCAGAGGGTTCATCACCGTCACACACAGAATCAACCTCAATTTCAGAAGAGGCAGCAGTGTCACCCCTACTAAAATTTCTCCAGTTTTTGCGTGAGAGTCGACTGGAACCTTTCATGTATTGCCAAAGTTGGGGGCGATTATCTTTGTTTTTTCCTTTTTTCTTTTGGGCAGATGGCTTTAATAGGTTCTGGTCCTCCAAACTGGGGACAGGCTCATTACCCCCTCACCCCCCAAACTGCCTAAGACTGGATCTTAAGTGTCATTTCTGGCTTTTAATGGTGAGCGGCAGCAGGCAGGTAGGAGGTCGGAAGCAGGAGCAGACAAATCACCCCCCAATGGAAGACTGGGTCCCTCGTCCGTCCTCCTAGACCATGGCTCCGCGTTGCGGCAAGGACCCCCCCCCCATCGACTGGGTTTCCAAAAGGACTGACAGGATGGAGTGTAGACAGAGTAGAGTATGTTCACCTAATTCCTATAGAATTTTAGAGGCAATTCCCATGCCCATTTCACCTTCCCCCGTCCCACCCCGTCCTCTTGTCTCTTGGGCAGAGTGTACATGACCCCCCCCCCCCCCCCAAATCAGTAGCAGAGTCAGACAGGTATTGTGACAGGCCCAAGAGAGAAATGTCACCCTCTCGAAAAAAGAGTGGAGTATTTTTTTTTTTAATTTGGTTTGTACAAACCTTTAAAAGAGGGACTACAAAGATACACAAAGAAATAGAAACATAAATGGAAAGCCAGCATGTGACATTTCAATTGTGATCTTCCTCCGCCACGTCTACAGTTTATATTTCATCAAGTTCCAAGAAAAGAAAAAACAAGCAACAAAAAAAAAAAGAGCAGAAACCCCCTTCAAGTTTTTGTTTCAAAAAGGATAGTGCCAAATGAACTCTTCAGTCAAGACCGCTGCATGTGGTGGAGAGTAAGTCTCTTAGGTCCTCTAGGAAAAACATGAAGGCGTAATTTAGTTTCTTGTTGTGCCTACTAAACATCATTTGCCACCATTCTTCGCTGCTGAGTGTTTGTTGGCTTTCAATGATGGAGACCAGTCGTTTTGTCCTTTCAGATTGGATGGCAGTGCAAAACAGGACCAGATGTTTTAGGGTTTCCTCATGTTGATTATAGAATCTACATTTTACTTCTCTATCGCGATTTTTGGACCATGTGCTCAGTCTTTCCTTGGTTTTGAAAGCGTTTAATCGAAAACGCAGGAATGTAGTTCTGTGATGAGGAGCTGGAAAGTGCTCTACAATGCTTGCACATACATTAAACCTTCTGGCTTCACATGGGACATCCTTCATTAGTCTTTGGCCTGCCCTTTGCTCTTCAGTTGTTATCCAGTCAAGCCTCCAAAGTTTGTTTTTGACTGAATCAGGATTGTTTTGTAGAGTTAGGCAATCGGGTTCCAAGTTGTTTAATATGTTTTCACAACGTCTTGACCACAAAGATAACAGAGATCCAGTATTGCTATTTTCTGGTTGGTGCAAGATTGCAAATTGAGGAGCAGCATCGTGCATTATGAGTATACAATATAGGGCTAGCGTGTTCCAGCAAATTCGTGCATTGAGGGATAGAAGCCCTAGCTGGTATCGAATGCACACTGTTGCCGTTCCCTTTGGAATTTGAAGAATTTTTGACCAGAATATGTTTTCCAGCATCGCCCATAGTTCATATGCACAGCCCAATGCACACTCCGCTCCAAAGATTAGGACCGGGACTGCTTTTTGGTTGTAGAAATTTAGTACTGGTCGCAATGAAAATGTGCCATATTTCTGTTGATAATGGAGGCTTAACATGCTAGCTGTCGGCACTTAGTTTTTGCTTTCTCCGCCCAAGGACTGTCGTCAATATGAGCGCTGATCTGCATCCCCAAATATCTGGTATTGGTCACGATGTTGAGAGTTTCAGTTCCTAGTCACCATTTGAACTGTTTCCCTTTTGTTTTGGTTCTCAGATTCTGTAAGACCAGAATTTCACATTTGTTTTTGTTAAAGCAGAGCCCATTGACTTTCGTGTATGTTTCTAGAGTTTCAAGCTTTCATTGAGGCCCAATCGGAGTGGCAGCCAAAAGAATGAGGCTGTTAGCATATAACAACCAACTCACGTGGGTTCCATGTATTTTGGGTGGAAATGAGCACACGTTCTCAATGGTCTGGCCGATGTCAGATATGAACATACTGAAAATAATGGATGCCCAAGGACAACCCTGCTTGACGCCACAAAATGTAAGAATTGCGGCCGAGAGGGTGCCAGTGTGATCTAGGCGAATCTTGATGTTGGTGCCAGTATGTAGCTCTTTAATGGCCACCAGGAGGTCAGGCACACTCAGACCATTCTTCAGGATTCTGTTTGATGGTATAGTTTGTGAAGCCATCAGGCCCCGGGGCCCTTGAGGAGCTCACCTTGTTTATGATGTCTAGAATGTCACATTTCTTGAATTCTAGATTCCAGCGTGGCAGAGTTGGTAGCTCAGTCCCTTCAAAATGTCCTTTTTTGCTATAAAGTTTTCTGTAATGTTTTATCCAGTCCGCCTCGGATACTGTGTTAGCCTGGAGCGCAGCTTGTGTTACACTGTCATTGTTGTTTATTTTCCAGAAGTCACAAGAATTTTTGTTTTTTAGTTTTTCCATCATGAGGTCTGAATCATTTTGTAGCATGATCACCTGATGCGATTTTAACAAAGTCGGCAGCATGCAGCTTTCTTAAGTGTTGTCGCATCATTCTCTTGCGCCTGCAGATTTCAATATCAAATACGTGTTTAGATATGAATTTCCGATGTTTTAGCCCTTGATTCTTCTCAGTAAATTGAGTTAGCAGAGTACTGTATTCGACATCAGATTGTTGTTCGCAGAATTTCTTTGTGATTAAATTGATTTCAGAGTCGCTAACATAAAGCCTCACCCTGTTGGATTCCACATTGACATTCCAATGCCATAGGGTGTTCTTTTGTTTTGCAACAGCGTTAAAGGTCATCTTTACCATCTTATGGTCACTGCGCGGTCCATCTAGGACTTGCATAAGAACGACTTGTCTATGTATTCTTCCAGATATGAAAAAATAGTCCAAGACTGAGCACTGATCCATTAGACTCCAGGTATGCTGTGCTGGTATGCCATCTTTGATGTTACCATTTTACCATGTGGATGTTTCTTCGGTCCATTTCAAGACACCATCTGTCAGCAAGCTTGTCAAATTTGGTTTTCTCTGAATTGAAGCACTTTATGTTTAAGTAGCCACAAATGATAAGTCCTGTTACACTCAATTCTGTATAGACTTCATGAATTAGCGTGGAGACCTGATCAATGAAGGGTATTAGACCAGCTGCGGCGTGATGCCAATATAGATTTATGACATAAATAGTGCCTTGGATTGAGAATCTCAGTCACTTGGATGTATGGAGATGCATTCGTGGATTTAATGATTCGAAAGCCTAATGTTTTCCGAACAAGTGTGAGGAGGGCGGCTATAGGTCTGCCTTTAGAATTGCCTATTGCTGGATTAAATAAAATCTCAAATTCGTCAGATGATGGCCTCTCCAAGAGCCAAGTTTCCTGCAGGCACATTATGTCGATGTCGCCTAGCCAGTTGTTTTGGAATAGGTGCTTAACGCCTCTTGTGTTCCACGGTCCGATCTTGATCATGGGCTCCTCCGTTGAGTCTTTGCATTATGCTATCGTTGTTTTCGCCATTTTGGTTGTCAATGCATCAGCCAGCCAGTACCAATCTTCCATTTTTTGTTCTGTGCTCTCAAAGTCTTCTGAAGCCTGATCAGTGGGTATCTCACTTGTTTCGCAACCAAACGTTATTTTAATTTGCTGTATGTTAGACCAGTCGTTTGGGATGCTACTACATTCACTTTCCAGTACATCAATGTTTTCAGTTAACTCTTTAGGCTTGATTGACGTAGAGATTGTGGCGATGTTGTGACTGATCACTGGGCCAGTTTTAGAACTTTGACACAGATTTTGTTTTGAGGCCAGGCTATGTGGCTTCTCCTCAGGCAACCCAGATAGAACATCACCAATCTCAAAGATGTCAAAACCTAGCGATATGAGCGCCGATGTTTCTTCCAGTAAAACGTTGAATCGAATTTTTGAGTTTAGATGTAGTATGGCTATAATTTTGCGATTCATCAACAAATTCCACAATTTTCAAATAATCCAATACGATGGTTCTGAGACTGGGGACATGGAGTAAGCAGAGGACATTATGTCGGGTTAAAATGAGACTGTCACTACTCACAATGCGTTCCAGTCCAAGTTTAAAAGTTATTTGTGGTTTATTCTCTGGTCTTCTTGGATCTTTTTACGATATGCCTGATCACGATATGCCTGATCACAATGATAGTCTGTGGCAACGTGATTTGAAGCAAGCGTTTGCAAGTGAGGGTGAGAGTTAGCTTTGGGTTCATAAGTACTGGACGACGTCACTCTCGTTTCCATGTGAGCGGAAACCCCACTGCTAAGTGCACTTGTGCTTCCAAAAAGTTGGTCAAGTTTATGCCATCTTTCGCTCAAAGTCATATGAGTTGGACTGGCTTTTGCCAATGTTTTAATGACCGAGGGTGCCGGTTGGATTAAGGTACAGATTCTTCGGGAAGAGGCTACTTTTGGGATATTGGTTTGATCCATTGTTTTTCCTTCAGATGGTTTTTTGTCGATTTGAGGCTCTAGCTGAACTGAGGAGATTTTTGCCGTTTGGTCACCCGTTTTTAGAGTGTCAGGAAGTGTTGGTGACACATCAATTGTTATGTCAACATTTGCTGTCTCCGCGATTGGATGTGCTTCCAAGTTTTTCTTCTCATTGACCTTTTTGTTTACTTGTGTGACATCATTGTTGGTGTTTACCGTGAGATTAACGGTTTTTATATTACCCAAGAATTTTCTGCAACTGTTGCACATCCGGCGGTTTTAAGAGCTCTTTTTTTTGTTCTAAGTTTTTTGTCGCCGGTTGCTTAGAGGATGCTGCATTTTTGTCGAAAATAGCAAAGATTTCCTTATTTTTTGTTCCGTTAGCAGGAAGTGCACTAGTTACTTTGGTGTTGATTATGTTACATCCTGCTCTATTACCTGAGGTGTTTGATGGTTGCAGGTCAGGTAAGGCAGGGTTCATACTCCCCATCGCACTTTGTACTACACAGGCAAATGAAGATTGCATGGTTAAGATTTTGATTGCTTCAGATGATGCAGCAATGTCATCGTGTAAGTTGGTTGCTGGTCCATTATGACTCTGGTCTCTGTCATCTGTCGCGTTAGTTTTCTTGCAGTATGAGCATCTTCATTTATTTTTTGAGTCATTTCGTTATGCGGAGTGGCATACAAAGCGGTCAGGTTTAGTGTTGGAGTTGCATGTGCCGCACTGCAACTTGGAATCTTCGTTATTAGGTCATCAATGCTTTGGTTTGTGCATCTCGGTTGTGATCATTTTTGTTTGCAGAGGTTGGAGCCTGTTGTGGCATCAGTCCATTCTCACTTTGTAACGAGTACAGCGTATTGTGTTTCCCAGGGAATGTTCTTTCATTTTGAGCAGTGCCAAGGCTTCCTTTGCCACTTCAACAAACAGTTTATTTTCTAGGTTACAGTTTTATTTTTTGGTCCGTTAGACTGATCAACGACGCTTCAATCCTTGAGTTCATTTCGTGTTAAGTGTATTTGAATAGTGCATTGTCACTTTCTAGGTTTACCACCTTGGAATTCAGCAATGCCACCAGTGTTGTCAGGTCTTTGATGTTATTGTTCATTTGTTTGTATAGTTCGATAAATGACGAGATTGTTATTGCCATCATGGACATCAGTATAGGTTGTAGTTTAGTTAGATCAATGCGTTTGGCTTGCTTTATACGAGGGCAGAACTTTATTTTCCGGATTTTGAGGAGTCAGTTGAGGAAGACGTTATACAGTATGAGTTTTTTCTGTGTTCAGTTATACGGACTTGTGTGTACGTTACGGTCCAGATCCAGTGTTTGTTTTTCCATGTGTCGTTGTGAGCAAGATAGATTAGGGGACATACTGAGGTCCACCCGTCTTCGTTTGTACGGTCCACTTTTCCATCTCATTTTAGATGGCGTTTCAACTGAGGCAGTTTTTAAGAGTGTCAGTTCAACTTCGCAGCTCTCTTTATTCACTTCAAAACTAGCCTCTTTATTTTTGTCCATTTTGTTGGGATAAATCAAGTAGAAGCTTGTTTACTATATTAAGCGCGTTTCCTCTTTCATGATTAAGTTCATGTTGTGGGTTATCTTGAATTTGAGGTGGTGCCCCAATGAACAATACGTCATTTTCGGGCAGATGGAAGGAATGCGAAGAGTTGAGCAAGGGTGTGTGAAATACATCATCTTTTTCTTGCTCAGTGTCGAGATCAAGGTCTCCTTGGTTTGTGCTCACAGCAAAATTTGACTTTGCTTTTGTTAAAGCAGAAGAGTTGTCACAGTGATTGGGAGAACTTGTCACATCGATTTTAGATTTTTCCTACAGTTTAGCTGTTAATAGATTCCAAGTCATTGAGTAAAAGTGGAGCATCAAAAGTGGGCTCAGGTTCAGGGTTATCGTTGAACTCAAGCCCTACACCACTCTTCATGGAATTCACCCCATTTGTAATGTATCCCGCATGCCATGTGAGGACTCGCAGCATTGGTATTTGATGAAGCTTTCCATCGTAATTCGTATGGTTTGCAGAGAAACCGGAAGTAAGGTCAGTAAGCCGACTAGGAACCAGACAGTTGAGGAGTGGCCGTAAAACAACGTCATCATACAGGTTCTGATCGATTACAGACAAGGTACTATTTTCATTCGTGGTTGCAAGTTTGTAATCAACACTATCTAAAGGTGCCGTGGGAGGCGTCACAGGCAGGACGTTAAGTGCAGTAGTTTTGTCCACAGCAACTGCATCAGATGCATCAATCTTAACTGCGTCTTTTGTATTAGACGCATCAATCTCATTATGGTTAGATAGGGGGAATCAGTACTTCGGGTCACACTGTGGCGGCTTCATTCGGGCGCACTTTGGTGACAGAGTTGACTTACTTGTTTTGCCTGGGTTACGGCACACTGTCCACAGGCTGACATTTGCGGAGAGGTCTGGGCGCGTTCTTCCGCCTCGATGGGATCCGCTGATATCACTCCAGGGTCATTTCGGGTGTCTTCCAGCTCTCGATGCATTTGGGCACAGGTCTTCGGTTGCATAGACAAGGATGTGGACGTCGCTTGAGTAGGGATGAGAGATTTTGTGCAGGCACGTGTATAAGACATAGCCAGCAGTAGCAGGATCCCGCCTCACCCACCTCCTCGCCTCCAGAGACTCCAAAGACTCTGCTCGACTCTGCGACCGCTCTGCAGTTGAGTTGGATTTTAAGCAGAGTTAGCCCACCAGGTAAACACTGTAGAGTTACTGCTGCTCAGGTTGCTCCAAAGACTCTGCTCGACTCCGTGGGGAGGAGTATTTAGAAAAGCTCTCTATACTCTTTAAAGACAGAAGTCATCCTTCTCCTGCCACCAATACCACCCTCCCATCTCCCATCCCTTTCTTCCCTTACCTCATGCTGCCAGCCAACCGCATGGTTCTCTTTGACAGTGACCTGGAATTGCAGATCATCATGACCACTGCCACCACAGCCAGACTCCACCTCCTAAACATTAGAAAAATCTGCTCACACCCCTCAATAAAACCCATATCTCTACTCTTGTGCTCCGCAAAATGGACTACTGCATTAGCCTACTTCTTTGTCCACCCTCAAACTCTTTTGCTCGCCTCAAAAAAAGTCCTCAACTTCGTGACATGCTACCTTTTCAATAGCTTATCTACCATCACTACACTGGCTGGCTCCCCATGTACAAATGCTCTCCTTACATTCTCGAAACTTGTCTAGAAATCCATCCATGGTTTTGCCTCCACTACCGCACTGAATATATCATGCTGCAGTCACCATCTCAAACTCTCGGATCCTTGGCACTCCACAACCCATCTGGCCCCCTCCTCCCTTGTGGTTCCTCTTGCTTTTGCTCCTTTTCCCATCTTGCCCTGCTGCACTGGTATGCTCATTCCCCCTCGACCATTAAAGCCATCTCTTCAGTGGAACTTTTGAAAACAAGGCTCAAACTTCAATTTGTAGCAACAAAACGAGCCCACAAAGCTCTGCCATGCTCATACCCAAACGAACCGTCCAACCCACGTCTGAAGCGTTCCGCCTTCAGACCTATGTAATTTGTAAATATGTAAATAATGGTTCTCGATGTTGAAAAGGTTGTGATGTATTCCAGTCCGAGTCTCTAGTTTATGTTCTTATTCTTACCCCTTCACCACTCGGCATATGTCATTCAATACGGCAACGCTCTTATGTAAAGGCACCTTATATTAGGACTGCCTCTACTCTCTGTCACTGCCTACTTTGTAAGTCAATTATGTTTCTAGTGATACCTCATGCTTAAATAAATACAAATTCATCCTTTAAATTTTCGTATGCTTGGGAAATGTGAAATAGCTGCAGCAATTTAACCTTCAAATTAACTGGCTTCTCTGAAATATTAGGTTGCTCTTTTAGGTCATCCATAACAATGGGGTAGCTGAACTGGAGACTTTCGCAAACATGGAGCAACAATTGTTCAAATACATCAGCCCAATAGTTCCCACGGAAGCAAGGGGTTGAAAGCAGAGATTTCAGCTAAATCCCAGAACAGCTAGAGTATAACCAGTAGTGCGATTATCGTACATGTTAGAACAGGTACTTCTGAGATTGTCATTCACAAATTAAAGCACGCCTCATGCCTTCTATACTTGCATCAGATGCTGGGCTTGTGCCAGAAACCAAATCACTTCTGCTCCTCACCAAATTCCAAATGTCAAGAAGGAGATAGCACTTCCAAATAAAAACACGTCAAGCCCAACGCAAAGTCAAATACATGCAGTAGAGAAAAATAAAGGGAGAGCGCTATAGGTTGTAACACAGTAGATGTGAGAGATGACAATCTTATCAAATTCTGTAAACGAGTTGCCAATGAGTTGTAGGTTTATTCTTGCTAACCAAACGGTTATAGTTAAGAGTACAGGAAACAATATGCAAAATACAAAGCTCATGAAATTCTTTTTTCTTTAATTCCACAGAAAAGGGGAATCATGCAGCAAGGAAAGAGGAAATATGGAGGGCAGCATTCCGCTCAAGAAGCTTTTTGGGGTTTGCTCTGATTGCAGACTTAAAAGATAAGGCATGCAATGTTTGGTGATTTGCTCCACACACACGTTTTATCTCCAACATGCTGTTAATGGTAGCAAAATAAAGGTTCTTACACACAGACTTGCTCGTGGGATAGTTCTTGCCAAAATACACTCCTTGCCACTTTCTGTACGCTAATATGTACGAATGAATGGATGCAAATAGAAAAGATACCAATTAAGTTATTTCTATTTGAACAAAATATATGGTGCTTCATTTTCCTGCCTTGAAGCCGGACCACTCTGCTTAAAGAGCTATAGATTCAGTGTGCCAACATAGGGGAAAGAGCCCTTTGTCAACAATTCTACAACTGTCATTTCCGATACCTAGCACACGTAAAAAACGATTATTAGGTTTATGAAACAGAAACAAGACAAAGGTAACTTGGGTTATAACAGAACACATTATTTACCTTAGATACATGGATACAATATCCAGCCCACAGATTTGTTAATCTTTTCCCAAAATACAGACGGTGCAGGCTGGATTCAGAAACACAAGAATGTGAGTGCTAGCATGGCTCCATACCTGTTCAGTCACAATGTCACTAATGCTGGAATGGACAAAGTTGGCATATAAACATATCTATGAATGTGCCACATACTTTAGTTCTACCCAATTTTACAATCAGCAGAGAGGCCAAAAAGAACAACTGCGATGAAAAGAACACACCCCAAGTTATGGGTTATCATAGAATACTAATCAGTTGAGGGGTAGGCAACATGAGTAATTTGTGAACAAAGATGGTATCCATTACAGAGATCACCAAATATTCTTCCTAAAAATACCTTTCTCTCCTCTGGTTTCCTCTTCTTCTGAAATAACCCCCATGGGAGTGCATTTCTGACAGCGAGGCCAGGCTTTAATGACCACCAAACGCTGCATACAAAAAGGGGGTTTATAAAGATGTTCCATGTGATGGCCCACCCCCGGAGGAAAAGAATAGACTTACATTAGCCCTCAAAGTTAGCTGAGACATGGAACCAACGGCAGGAGGGGAGGAAAGGACATGAACAGTGAGTCACGGGTATAAAAGGTGCGCAGGAGCAAAATGTGTTGGGGTGCGGTCAGGAGGTGGACCAAGAGACAAGGCAGAGGACAGAAGATGGTGCGGAGTGCTGAGGAGCCTGTGCCTGTGTTGGATGAGTGTAGGCGAGGTGTACAATGTGAGCGAGGGCAGTACCAAGTTCAAAGAGTGAAGCTGTGATTGTGTGTGTGGCAGAAAGTGTTGGAGGAGAAGAGTGTGGCAGATAGAAGAGTGAGGCAGATAGAGTGAGTGTGTGAAGGTAGAGAAGGGAAGGAGAGAGTGAGAGTAAAATTAGAAAAGGGAAAGAGAAAGATAGTAGATGGAGCAGAGAGGATGGAGACCAGTGGAAACAGTTGGTGGAGGAGTGAATAAGGTGAGAGATAGAGAATGTATATTGAGTAAGGGAGTTTGGAGCCAGGAGTGAGACAGTGAAACAAGGAGGAGTGTAAGAAGATTGGTGGGGCAGAAGAGGAGAAAGGAGGAAGATAAAGGGAGAATGGGGAGAAGAGACAGGTGGAAATAAAGAGAGGGAAGAAAAATGGTTAAAGAAGACCTTAAAAAACCAGGGGTGGGAGAAGAAAGAGAACGCGTGAGACAGAGCGAAAGAGAAGAAACAGAGTAGGGAACATTTAGGAAGTTCCAGTGGGAGTAAGAAAGAGAAGGCCTCTGCCTTTAGCCTTTCAAACTTAAGCCTAGGTTAGATTAGTCAGTAAGGGTCGCCCATATGCAGACTCTTCTATTACATTTGGGGATTAGGGAATCAAGTGTTAGGATGGAGGGATCAGGTAGGGAAACCCATTAGCTTTAAACATCAACAGTCTCCCATGATCATAAGAAATCACCTTTTGTGAAAATTGTTAATAAAACCCCTTAAACTATCCTCTCTATTCTGGAGATTATTAAAGCCACCTGTGACCATGTATAGTGACCAACGGTCCAAACTATACATACGTTGTAGGGGCATGGTGGGTGGAGCACATGGAGGAAAAGGGATTCTCAACTAGGAGAACAGTAGACACTGGCGAGTAACCTTTCCTTACTCCTACACCCTTTTTATTTCCTCCATATTGCATGGGCAATTATAACTCACCACACACCACAATGAAAAGGAAATCTAGCCGACTTACTATGCAAAAAGGGTTTTCAGGACAGTCTGTCCAAAGGCAGTGTCAGATGTGGAACTGACATCCAGGCAGTAATTATCCCACAAAACGTACCTTTGAAAGACCACAGCTGTAGCTTTTGCCTTTACTGAATGTACGTGAATACCCTCAGGAATGGGTTTCCTCTGAGCTTTGTAAGCCTCAACAATGCATTCCACTATCCACCTGGCAACGGAAGCTTTGGTTACTTGCCTTCCCGGGGATGCACCAGCAAAGGTAAGAAACAGAGCACCTGGATTTCTAAACACCTTTGTAGGGGTCAATTAGAATTTTCAGGCTCCCCTGATGTCCAAAATGTGCAATCATTTATCCACCTCTGACTGCGGATTGGCGAGAATGGAAGTAAAACTATGCCCTAGTTTATATGAAAAGCCATTACCGCTGCAGTAAAAAAGGCTAAATGGATAAGCAGGACTGATTTAATCTTGCATACTCTTTTGGCTAACGTCAGATGTATCAGAAGGATGCTCTCCAAAGTGATCAACCTGATATCAATTGATGCCATACTTCCAAAAGGCTTATGATCCAGCACTGCAAGCTCTATATTGAGGTCCCCAACAGGATGAGGCCATCAGACCAAAGAAAACTGTCTGCATAGTCCTTTGAGGTGATTATCATGAAAAGATCATCACTTTAGTGTTTCCATACAGTGAAGGGTCAGGAGTGAAACTCGGACACATTGGATTCATGTTTTTTGGTTATAGACTTTTATTAACCCCTTAAGTGCCATGGGTATTTCTCCCCAGTGCCAGGTCCTTTTTTGGTGATTTTGGTATGTGGCCATTCAATGGCTTGTAACTTTTTTGTTACATAAGGTATCTCGGCCAAATTTGGCTCCTTTTTTTCCCACATGTAGGCAGTTGTAACGCCACCCAGGAATCCTAGGTTGCTGTAAGGGGTGAGAGAAAATAAGCAAAAAGGGCGAACATTTTGGGTTTTTTCAAAAAATGCCAATAAAATGATGTACAAAGAAGCCTGTGGTTTTTTCCTTGTAAGAGCTAGGAACTAATGGTTTGCTGTGCTGAATTCCCCAATTTCCTGGCTTTCAAGAACAGGTTGAGTGGAAACGAAAACAAATTATTTTGATGTGGTTATCAACCGTTTTGTGAGAGGTGGGCGATTTTGGCCATTTTTGCCAATTGGACATGCATGGACGCAATGGAAGAAAAGGGTAGGAAAGCCGAATTGGAGGACAGAAAGGCAAGTATTTCTGAAAAGTAGACAAAATTCCAAGTTTCGGAAGGGGTGATTTGCGTAGGTCAGGCAACAACTAGGTAGGGGAAACTGACATAGATTGGGGGAAAAGCGGGAAAATGACAGAAAGAAAAGTATGTGTTGGACATGGTTGGCTTGGTACGGCAATGGCTTCTATGAATTTTGAGAAAAGAAATGCTCCGCTACATTCCCCCGACTCTTGCAGTTAGGAGAGCACACATTTTTTGTAGTGTTTTACAAAACAAGCAATACCACAAGCCAAACACTGAGCCATGGTACACAGGAGTTTTACGCTCATGGCCTGAACAGATGCACTTAGCATGTGTAAATCGGGAAAACCATTGTGGTGAGGAACGGCAAGCATACATTTTTTGAAAGAGCACAGGAATACCTTTCAAGGGTAGGTGACTTGTGCAGGTTACAACGGTGTATGGTGCCTAAAGCAGCGACTAAATGTAGGTCACATTTGAGAAATGAAAGGGTTGTGTGACAAAGGCCACCAGCAAATGGATCAAAATGTTATGAAAACCACACAAACACAACACATGGCCTACCGTCCCGCGTTCCCACAGTTGTCCCGATGAAAACGGTACCTCACATGTGTGGGTGCACCTACCTGGCTGCCAAGGGGAAAGCCTAAAACACATGTAACCCCAAGACTGTTTTCAGACCGGAATTTGATACGCTCTGCCAACCGGCACAACATACAGATATGGGCCTCGGGTGTCTAAGCCACCGGGGAAAACAGGGAACCCCAGGCATTTCTGAAAAGAGGACACCCATGGGAATCCGCAGAGGTATGTTATGCCCAAATCGCCCCAGAATTTATTACCCAGACACCCCCACAATGTCCGAAATGTGGGGAAAAAAACGCATTTTCCGCACATTTCGCTCGGCTCACCCATCGAAACACGCCCCCAACAACACATGGCCTACCGTCCCGCGTTCCCACAGGTGTCCCGATAAAAACGGTACCTCTCATGTGTGGGTGCACCTACCGGGGGCGCAAAAGGAAAAGGGTAACCCACTGGTAACCCCAAGCCTTTCGCCATTGCCCATTTTGTTCATGTGGGCAACCTACAGATTTGGGCCTAGGGTGTCGAAGCCAGCAAGGAAAACAGGGAATCCCATGCATTTTCCAAAAGGGAACACCCGTGGGAATCCACAGAGGTCTGCCTTGCGCAAATTGCCCCAGTTTTTATCAGCCACAATCCCCGACAAAGTGTGGTATTTGGTGGGGAAAAAACACAATGTTCACTTTGTCTGGGGTTCTGGGTAATAAATTCTGGCCCGCTTCGTTCAAGTCAGACCTCTGCGCATTCCCACGAGTGTCCTCTTTTGGGAAATGCATGGGGTTCTCTGTTTTCCTTGCTGGCTTCGACACCCTAGGCCCAAATCTGTAGGTTGCCCATATGAACAAATTGTGCTGTGGCGAAAGGCTTGGGGTTACCAGCGGGTTACCCTTTTCCTTTTGCGCCCCCGGTAGGTGCACCCACACATGTGAGGTACCTTTTTGGTTGCGACACCTGTGGGAACGCGAGAATGTATGATATCTGTTGTTGGCGACGTGTTTCGGTGAGTGGACACAGGAAAATGTCTCTGAAATTGTCTTGAAATGCAGACAATTCTCAGACATTTCGCTCTGGCCACCCACCGAAACACACCGCCAACAACACGTGGCCTACCTTGCCACGTCCCCACACGTGTCCCAATGAAAACGGTACCTCACATGTGTGGGTGCACCTACCGGGGGCGCAAAAGGAAAAGGGTAACCCACTGGTAACCCCAAGCCTTTCGCCACTGCCCATTTTGTTCATGTGGGCAACCCACAGATTTGGGCCTAGGGTGTCGAAACCAGCAAGGAAAACAGGGAACCCCACACATTTTCCAAAAGAGGACACCCGTGGGAACCCACACATGGCCAAATTGGAGGGGCAGCCCATCTCATGTAGCCCTCCCCAGGGGCAGATAATGGGGGGGCTGTCCTGCACTCCTCCCTGGGCTCAGGCGTCCGTTCCTAGGAGCAGATATCTGGTCCCAGGGAGGGCTGCATGATATGGCACCCACTCCATTGCGGCTGGAGGGGGGAGGGGTCAATGCCCCATCCCATTAGAAACTTCCCAGACCCTTTGGGGTGCCCCACAGCCCCCCTAAAAAACGTTCCACCATTTTCCATTTTTTTCTATGTTTACGAAACTTGTCTTGGTGCAGAGGGGCACATTGGTGTGCCAATCTGGCCCCGGGGTGCCCAAACTTTACTGCCCCACCCACTGGGGGGCCTGTCCCACCATTTTTGGGGGCCCTCTCCCCCCTCACCCCAAATGGGTGGCAGGGGCACCTCATGCAGGCCTCCCTGGTCCTCCTACAAACGGCTGCGTGAGGTACACCCCCCTCCATTTGGGGTGGGGGGAGAGGGCCCCAAAAAATGGTGGGACAGGCCCCCCAGTGGGTGGGGCAGTAAAGTTTGGGCAGCCTAGGGGCAGATTGGCACACTAATGTGCCCATCTGCGCCAAGCGAAGTTGGGTAAACAAAGAAAATAATACAAAATCATAGGCTGCTTTTTAGGGGGGGCTGAGGGCCACCCTAAATTGGCAGCGAATGTTGTACTGCAACGGGGTGTGGCAATCACCCCCCCCACCCCAAATGGAGGGCCCCACCTCATGCAACCCTCCCTGGGGGCAGATATCTGCTCCTAGGAAGGGGCATCTGACCCCAGGGAGGGATGCATGAGGTGGGCCCCCCCTCTCTGATGCCAGGGAGGGATGTATGAGGTGGGGCCCACCATTTGGGGTGGGGGGGGAAGAGGGCCATCCCCCGTTACAGTAGAACATTTGCCGGCAATGTAGGGTGCCCGTCAGCCCCCCCTAAAAAGCAGCCTACAATTTTGTATTATTTTCTTTGTTGACCCAACTTCGCTTGGCGCAGATGGCCATATTAGTGTGCCAATCTGCCCCCAGGGTGCCCAAACCCTACTGCCCCATCTATTGGGGGGCCTGTCCCACCATTTGTGGTGGCCCTCTCCTCACCCACACCGAAGGGAGGGGGGCACATCATGCAGCCCTTCCTAGGAGGCTCAGGGAGGGCTGCATGAGGTGTCCCCCCCCCAGCCATTTGGGGTAGGGGGGGACAGCAGCCCCAGCAGCGGCGCCACCTAGATGATAACCTTTGGCACAATGACTCTTTTCAACACGATGGGCGGGGTGGAGAGGGTGGGAAGGGTGCAGTTTTCACAGTACGACCGGCGCTCGGTCTCATGGTTTGTTTGTTTTGTTGGAAAAAACCAATAAAAGTTTAAAAAAATTCAAAAAAATATACTTGTATTTTGAAATGCCTGGTATACGCTCCTGCCAGGACTTCCTATACTAGTATTGTGCACACTTACTTGACAGTCTCTTGTTGTAACACTGTTTGGTTTAAGTATTTTAGCGTCTTTTGTTACGTCTCACCAGCTCATTTACTTTATTTTCCTTTTGGCACCATTGTTTGAACAAACGCACACTCTTGCAACTTTTAACAGACTCTGGATATTATATGGTTCGGTTTCTTTAAATGATACGACACCTTCCTTTCTGTTTCATTGATTATATTTACTTTGGCTTCCTTTCAGCACCATTGTTTTGCATGCCCCGGTGTCCCCTCTTCCCTCAGGTGGATTCACCGGGTTGGTGCACAGGGGATAGGCTCTCTTGCGGTAAACAGCCCCGGCCTGCAGGTGTTCCAGTACCATATCTGGGGTTCGCTTCCTCTGCCGTACGGTTCCCATTCTTCACGCGTGTCTTGCTCAACTGCTCTTCACCTCCCTGGACTCCAGTAGCATGGAGGCTGCTCTGCGGTACAGCTGTACATCAGGATGCCATCTTTCTCACTAAAGCATTCCTGCAGCTGTCTCTCCTCCAGTTCCGCTCCTGAGCTACGTGGCTCCACTGACCTTGCTTCTGATCCCTCAGTCAACACTGAGTAGATATACGTTTGCACTGCAGGACCTCCTACACAACTGATTTCTCTGTTTCAATGTCCCGCCTGCAGTCAGGTGCTTGCAACAACTCGAACTCAGTGAGGGTTCCTGGCCATTCGTGATCCTCATTACTCGCTTATCTTCCTCATGGCACTGTTTTAGTAAAAAGTCAACTGGTATTTTACAGGCAGAGTTTCATGATATGCCTTTAGGGAGTCTTAAAAGGCAAGTTTGACCTTCTTTGTGTAGGGGTTAAAGTGATGTTTCCAGTAATTTTAAAAGGGTGTTTAGCAAATTATTTAAAGTGTGGGCAAAAAGCATTTCCAATAGTCTCAGATGGCAAATTAGGTTCTAAATAGCTTGAGGGCTATGAATATCAAGTTACCCGGGAGTAATCCTCATCACCCCATGGCCTCTTCTTCATTCCAATTACCTGCATAGTCTCCCTAGTGGAATTGTGATGGTCAGACACTCCATCCTTACACTGAGATGGCATTTGAGGGTAACAACATGCCATTAAAGCATGGGGGACTGGGGAAGTATCCTTTAAGTGAAAAGGAGGATATGTGTGTTTCCCTCAGAACTACCTATCCCAGGTGGTCCTCCCTCATATAGCCACCCCAAGGGTCAGGACCAGAAAGCAGCTGCAGTCCCCTGAACACATAGTAGTGGGCTCTTCAAGGGAAAGAAGTGATTACATCCTTGAAGTCATCACAATACACATCTATTGCTTTGAGGTTCTACAAGTATCCACCTTTACTCCTTACTGAGTTACATGTGCTGAAAATTATACCACAACGTCAAGTGAACAGGAGAGAGGGTCAACTTCTTTGTGCTCCACCCAAAGGCAAAACTGCATCCATTTGATCTTATACTTTGCGCAAGTGAAGTCGTTCCAAGCTCGCTGGAGTACTTTTACATTTTCCTCCAACAGCCCAAGGTGGCTTACAGTTTGCTTATCAGGGACATTGCTACTAGCGATAGAGTTTGCTGATTTAGATGGAGGACTGAACACCCTTAGACAATGCTGAAACAGCATGTATTGGGGCATTTCCAGAACCAGAAGCATCTGATTTGTCATCCAAGTCAAGTCCGAAAAACACACTCTGGAAAGCCAGATAGGCAACACCATAAAGAATTTGCACCTCCTGGATAGCCAAAACTTGCTGATATCATTTCTAATGAGAGGAGTTAAGGTGTGGAATAAGTGTAGCAGCTCCACTGGTTCCACCTTATCTGGAACATGTCCCCTATTGACCCTTCACCTAGACCTCACCTGGAAGTGAATTTAGGACACCTGGATTGCCCTTCATGGCAAACAAAACCATCTCTGTGAGACCCCAAAGGTCGAACACCATTTGGAGGGTCATTGAATGCCGTTCCCACTTGTAATTTTTCACTCTGAGCCAGTTGAATTTGTCTGCTTCGGTATTGCTTTCACCGGGACATGAACTGTCTGGAGCATGATCCACTTGGCCACTGTCTAGTCACAGTCTCGACCACCAGCATGCACAAAGCAGCAGATATGCCCTCCACTCCGCTTGTAGATATTTCTATTTCACGGTGGATACATGCTTGAAATGCGTATGCAACACTGTTCCTAGAATAGCCAACTCAAACAGGACATGACAGAGAAAGAGGGCAAAAAACAACTGTGACTCTAAAACAGAAAGGTCGTAAGTCTCTTCCTGAAATCGAGGAGGCCTTTAATAATGCGTAAGTGCTGCAGCGGATCAAAAGGAGGACGCTGACAAGAAATTTTACTGGAAGGTTTATTTAAAGTAAAATAAGGCCTATACTTCCCTATGACTATGGGGTGTTCCCTACCTATTTTACTAACTAAGGTGCTCACCAGTCAGTGCAAATGCCCAAAACAAGTCAGTCCACTGTCCAAATCTAATCTGTCTGACCCTACCACTAATATAAAAAGACCGGGAGAATGACTCCCTTCTCCTGGTTAATGTGTTCTTCACAGAGATTCCGTTTTGATTCTACTGTTCCACTCAGTAGACCAAATGCAAATATTCTTGTTATGTTAGTTCAAGTTCTGTAGCTCCCTTTGGGGAATGGTAGTTCCCCTTTTCTCTTTAATTATCAAGTTTGTTCTCTCTTGTAGGGTTCCGGGACATTTGTATAGTGTTCTTATCTCCTATACTTTGAATACTGAATTCCCAATTATAATTCACCTTTTCCCAGAATGCTGTTTCATGCATGAGGTTTATCTTCTTGCTGTCAGAAGACTGTATTCCCCAAGTGTGCTTTCATCTTATATTCTCCTTTTTACCTTTGGTTTATGGGTTGTCTTGTCTCTTTTCCCAACGTGAGAAATGTCCAACTATTCTTCCCTCCCACTTTGTAGTATTTGTGTTTCTCTTAATTTCATTAACACTGTTCTAGCTTCTTACTTCATTTCCCATTCCCTCCACACCAATACTGGCTCGAGTTTCTTTAGCTTTACATGGAGTCCCTCTTGCCCTTCCTGTATTCCCATTCCCCATATTCCCTTCTGTGTTCAGGGGCAAGGGTGCCAATACCTGGTGGACATCAGATTCCATTTCATCTGCTTTTCAGCTCTGCGGCTTAGTTTCCGCAGTGTCTTTCTTCTGTGCCTCACTCTCATCTTCTAAATGTCACTGGTGCCGTGACCTGGATTGGGAGTGATTTCCTCCTGCTGGTTGTGCTGCCGTTATTGTATGGGCGGCCTTGCCCACCACGACTGCTTTGTGGTCACGCCACCACTGAATACTTTCTTCCACCAGACTTGTTTTTCCTTGGCTCCGACACACCGGTCGTCCAGTGTTTCTCGCTCCATGTCAGAGCTGCTCTGGCTTACGCAGGCTCTGCATTCTACGACAGTCCCGCCTTTTCCCGTTCTTACGTGCAAGGGGGCTTCCCCGGGTTCTCTCAGCATTCGCCTCTCTGTTAGCTCTCTGCCCTCTCTCGCTGGTTCTCTGGCACAGCATCCCTTATAAAGATTTTTTAGAAAAGCTGGTGTCCCTACCCTCTAGATTCAGGTAACAACAATATGAACACAGACAGAGATTGGAATTAAAAAAAGAACATTATTATTTTTTTTTTAACATATTTTTATTCAGTTTTTTCTTTCAACAAGTTTGACATAATACATGTTGGATTCACAGTACAGGTCAATACCAAATCGATGCAGCAATTTCAATGCAAATCTTGAGCTGGAAAATCGTAACTTGTCAACGAATCTCATCCTTCCTCCCTCCCTTCCCACCCCCCACCCTCACTCTTTGTAACAGGATTAACTAATACAAACAGAATAGGCGGAATCGCGCACAGCAGGAATCAATGTGCATATTGTACCATGCATAGACTACATAGCAGGCTTTAGACACAAAAATGAAGTTAAGTGGGAGACTCGGGGTGCTCCTAATGGTATTGCTCATCGGCCTCAGTGTAGGGGCGAGCCAGGTTGTCTTAGCGAATTCCAATATGCTGTATAGTATTCCAAAAAGGGTAGCCATATCATGTTTATGTTCTTGCGGGATTCCATGACAGCAGCCGTGAGACTCTCCATTTCGTATATGGCGTGTGCTTTGGTTAACCATTCTCTTTTTGTGGGGAGGGAGGCTGATTTCCATCTGGCAGTTAAGCAAACCCTTGCTGCTAAGAGAAGGTTACGTGGCATGTATGAGAGTGACACGTAAGAGCCTTCTTCCTCTGATTCTACCCCAAACAGAACTAGCACTGGTGAGAGTACTTTCGGAATCCCGTCTATGGCCTGAATCCACCCCACTACCTCTTTCCAATACATCTTCACTTCCCGGCAGTCCCACCACTGGTGCCAATAATCACACCTCTCTCCGCAACCTCTCCAACAGTGGGAGCAGGGGGTGCCTGCGAACATCCTGGACAGCCGTGCGGGGGTATAGTGCCATCTAACCAGTAGGCGAGCATTATGCATTTTGTATTGCACGGAGATTGATGATGCCCACACCGCTTTATGTATTGCCTTCCAGACCTCTGACTTGTCTGCCAGTCCCAGCTCCGTGTCCCACTTGGTTTCGGACGTTGTGCATGCGAGGTGACCTCTAGTGAGAAGGGACTTGAACATTCCAACATTATTTATTTTATATACATTTCACAGAATTAATAAAAAAATTCTTTTAAAAAAAGCTCAATTCAGAACAGGAGGATAATGATAGAATAAATGCACAAACAAAATCAATCATAAGAATCACACCCATATATTCAAAAAATCAATCACAAACATACTAAATCCAGCAATCTATGCATATTTAAAGCATGTGGTCATATTCCAAGAATTGATTGTAGCCAATACATGAGATGGCATTGAAATTCACATTTCCACCTTCAGGCTACTTGACATGGACCGACCGGTTTTGACGTATGGAAGTTAACGTATCACGTCTTGATCAGGGATACATAGTCAGCCTCAATTCCTGATCTCCCAGGGTGTGTGTATATATATATATATATATATATATATAAGTATATATATATTACACATAAAAAAATTATTATGACCGCTTTATCAAAAAGACTATCACATACATTACACAAAAAATCCTCAGTGTACAATATTTGAAAGAATTCACTCTTTTATTCCAGAATATATCTTTAAACGATCAATGAAGTTAAAACATTATTGCCACGTACAGAAACCGATCTAGTTCATAAAGCAGGATTGTAAAATTAACAGAAGGGAGCCGAGTGGTATTAAAAGCATATAAGCTTACCTAGTTGCAATGCATCTCTTGAACTGTTACCAAGTCGAGCATTCTCACATGGGCAGTAGCATGAATCACAGCACCGCGTGACGCTATAACTGAAGCGGGTTGTCCGTGGGGCAGACAAACTCCTACAGTTGCACGCCAGAATTACATTGAAGTTATAAGAGCGGCTAAACGGTCCAAGACGCCAATAACCCGGACCGCAGACCCTTCACATTAGATGAACGACAGTACGTTCAAAAATATGCGGCAGCCTCTCCAATCACGTAATCCTTCAGTCTTACTGCTGCCAACTTGAAGGAAAGAGACAACGCCACATTGAGAAACCAGAGGGTATCCTCACACCTACTACCCTTGGATCATCTGCTCAGGTGGCCATGGAAAGGCCATTGCTTTTGGATCCCAACCCTAGGCATGGAGAAGTGAGGGAGGATCACCTGGGTGGAGGGTCCTTGGGGACTGGGGAGAGGATATCTGATGGCAAGACATGGTATCCCCTTTTCCTTCTGAGAGCCCACCTCACCCTCAGCCTGCCTTTATAGGCTATTGTAAACCATGTTCCCTCATTTCACCACATTCATACCATTATAGTACTGGGACGAGGAATGGGCAACTAAGAGTAGGGAACACTAACATGTAATTTCACCACTCTAGTACTGACACGAAGTAGAAGGCTGCAGACTGGTGTAATGGTCAGGCATGTCCAGAGTACTTCACTAACTTTGGTCAGGCAATTGTACCCAAGGACTCACACTTGCAACCTGTCGAGTGGTTGCAGGTGTATAAAAGGAGGCAAGGCCAGAAGGAAACAGACCAGCAGGGGACAAGCCGGGCCAAGCGTTGCAGGCCTCAAGAGGTAGAAATCCTGTGGAATACGAGACAGCCGAAGAGGATTGTGTCAGGAAATCAGGATGCCCGAAAGAAACTGTGGCGCCGGTGCCTGGAGGAGCCGTGTGAGGACCACAGTGCTGGGAACCTCATTGGTCGATGCCTGCAGATGATGCTGTGGGTCGAGGAAGAAATCCAAGAGCTGCAAGTCACCGGCAAGCGCAGCTGCCGGAAATCTACAGAGAGAGGGGTGCGAACTGCAAGCAGTGCTCGCAATCCACCGAGAACCTGTTTGCAGAGCAAGAGAAGACCCCCGCATGGAGGAGACGGCAGGGACCACTGAGTGAGAAAAGGGAACACTCGGACTGGGGCACTCCTGGGGGCCGTTGCGTGCCAGAAGTGAACACTGAATGAAAGATACAGTGAACCCAAATAAAGGTGTTGCGATGAATACTATGAATCAGACGAACTATGAGCAAAGGGAATAACAACTTTTGAACTATTGAACACTGAATTAAAAGAGGGCTTTTGACAGGCATTTGAAAGCCTCTGATAACAAGAATGAATATACAATATATTGAAAGCAAAGAACAAGTTTTACGAAATGCAATGTAAACCAAATATGGAACATTGCTGAGGAGTGTGAGCATTATGGCAGAGTGTGGGGACGGGAAAAGAACACCACAAATTAAACTGCATGAAAAAAAGTCATTGTGGCAAAGTCAAGAGACTGGCAAAGAGGAAATCAGGTTTTGGCAAGTAAAAAGCAAAGCAAGTGCGAACCAGAACACAGGGGCAGTTACAGAAGAACCTGTGTGGGCAAGCGAGCCTAGGATAACCTTCTGTGGGACCTGTGATGGGTGGACCGTGTGGTCCGACAACTGCGCCTAGACCGGGTATACCCTATCTGTGAAAGACAAAGAAACATACAGAGAGCAAATAAAAATGCATGAAAGAGATTGCTGAAGTGAAGCAGAATAAAGTAATCTGCATGAACTGTCAAGAACTAGAATCAATGTAAAGTTGACCTGGAACTGGTTTAGAATATCGAGAGACTGAATATAAGTACAAGGTGGCAAGCTGAACAAGCTGGTGTCTTGGGGAAGGGAAACCTGAAACCTTATGAACTTTTTGGCTGTCTTGAGGAAGGGAACCTCAAGGCCTCTTTTTGGAACTGAAGAAAAGTAGACTGGGCTTAGGGTTACAGCTGGTCTGTTGGGCGACTCTTGTTAATTTGGTAAAGGTGCAACAGATTCTCGCTTCTCCAAGCTAATCAATATTGTAGCCGCAGATCACTGGACCGACGGTAAGCCACAGGTAAAACCGTCTAATATATGAAAAAGCAGCATGCAATAGCATGAAAAGGAGTCCAGGAAATTGCGCCTGGTTTCCAGTAAATTTATTTGTATTAGTTTACTTTACAGGATCTCACTTGCCCTTGTTTATTACACGTGTTTCGGCCACCAAAGGCCTTTCTCAAAATAGGGCTTGTCAAATTAGTACGCAAATTAAACTGAAAAACATTAACATAGCAATGTATTACATCATACATATTAGAAATCAAAAAATGGAAAATACATAATTACCCAAGTGGTGGTGGGGAGGCAGGAGAAACAAACAGGATGAGAGAAAAAGAGACAAATGTGATGTAAGTAAGGTACAATACCTAATATTATATACTAGAAGACATAGGCCACTGAGCTTAAAGGTCCAGACTTACTCACTAGGGTGTTCAATAAATCCTTACTCTTCACAATTATAAAGGGTTAGATCCCGTTGTAATCTGTTACATACGAAAAGAAAAAGGATAGAACAGTATATGCCATACTCCTTCAAAATTCCATTTTGTTATGTTTCAACAAATCTATTAAATGGTGCAATTCAAATAGGTCCTATTGGTTAAATGATCAAGTATACTACAAATATGGGTAAATAAAATTGCGCCCTATATCTATCCAAACATGCGGTATTACCCCATATGCAACATTCTGTGTAATCCGAGCAGAACAGGTAAGTATAACCATAAAAGAAAGTGTATACTTTGGTTAAGTGCTCCAAAGCACTACAATTCTGGGCGCGTGGTAATGCACCATGTATTTATCTAACACAAGCATGCGGTATTACCCAATTGCAACATTCTAATATGTCCGGACTCTTAATAAGAGTCATGTTACGAGGAAAATCCTCAACTAAATTGAGAAATATGTGTTGTGAGCAGTACTTACTCACCAGGTAGCAAAACGGTCTCTCGCGTCGGCTCCTCTCGATCTGAGCCGGCGCCATCTTGGAACTACTTTATGTGTCCCCATGGAAACTAGACGCCGTAACCACGCGCCTCAGATTGTTGCTTGGCAACATGTCCGTAACGTTGCCATACCTTGTGCGCTTGCGCATGTACTCAATATCTCTCTCTCTATCGACTGCAAAACTAAATACAGTGTATAATTTACTCTAAATTATAAATTCACTCAGGAAGTGCCTGAATGCCTTAAGTAATATATGATAAACAATACTCATTTGTTTCAAAATAGACTTAAAGGGATATACACTTTAGCTGATACTGGATCCAGATATCCCAAGTTAGGTACCCTAAATGCATTGCTATTTCGTCTGCAGCAGAAATAAGTGATGTTGAATCTCATGATACATTAGTAATCTGAAACAACATATTTGAACAGTTAAGTTCACCTTCGTTATAGCATATAGTGATAGATATCTTCACAGAAAAGATGCCATTTCAGCATCCAAATTCAGACCCCATATAGTCGCATTGAAAAAACAAATAATTCTCGCTTCCGCCTGGCGCAATGCCCTCAATCTGTCACCATCCCTCTTATTCATAGTAACCTGCTTTATGCCGATGAACTGTATATCAGATTTATCATCTAGTTCGTGGTTCTTTTGCCAATGTACCACTAGTGGCAGGGTGGTATCCTGACTTCCAATTTTTGCCAGGTGTTCCCTGATTTTAATGCGCAATTCCCTTCTAGTGCTCCCAATGTACAATTTCTTACAGGCGCATCTGATTACATAAACCACATATTTAGATCTGCAATTAATTGACTGTTTGATCACAAAATTTCGTCCATTATTGCCCTCTACATGAGTAATTTTATCTCCAGCAAATTTACACATGGAACAATATCCACATTTCCTAAATCCCGGCTCCATTTTAGTGAGCCATGTAGTTTGATGGTTAATCGATGGTTCTGGTAGCAAAGATGGACAGATCATTGATTTGAGAGTATTAGCTCTCTTGAATATCATGTTTGGGGTATTGTCAAGGAATTTGTTCAAATGCTCATCTAATTGTAACAGATACCAGTGCTTTTGTAACGTTTTTCTAATCTGGTGGTGGTCTTTGTTATATTGAGTCACAAACATAAGTTTCCTCTGTTGGTCTTGCTCACTCTTTCTTGGAGTCAGTGTATCCTTTTGTTGTACATTTTTAGTCTTCTCAAAGGCTTTTTGGAACCACTTACTGGGGTAACCTCTCTGTTGGAATCGACCCCTCAACAGTTTGCATTCTTGATGAAAGGTTTGGTCATTCTGACAATTATGTCTAGCTCGTATGTATTCTCCTAACGGGATGTTCCGGATGGTTGAACGTTGATGGCAACTGTGTGCATGTAAAATTGAATTAACCTCTGTTGGTTTACGAAATGTTCTTGTCTCCAGGTGATCTTTCTTCGCATAAATGTTAAGATCTAAGAAATTGATAGATTTGGCATTCGCTTCTCCCGTAAATTCAATCTCAAATTGATTGTGGTTCAATTTCTCAATAAACTCTTGCAATGTAGTTACAGGTCCATCCCATATTAAAAAAATATCATCGGTGTAGCGGGTCCATAATTTGACATGTTCTTCAAATAATATGTCCGAATATACAGTGTATTCCTCTAACATACCCATAAAAATATTAGCAAGTGAGGGGGCATATTTTGTCCCCATGGCCACTCCTTTCTGTTGCTGAAATAGACAGTTATTGAACGTGAATATATTGGAGTCCAAAGTTATTTGTAACATCTCTTTTAGCATTTGAATTTGACCATAATATGATGCGGAATCCTTCCTGAAAGTGGAGGCTATGGCCCACTTATGTTGAACTTAACTGTTCAAATATGTTGTTTCATATTACTAATGTATCATGAGATTCAACATCACTTCTTTCTGCTGCAGACGAAATAGCCATGCATTTAGGGTACCTAACTTGGGATATCTGGATCCAGTATCAGCTAAAGTGTATTCCCATTTAAGTCTTTTTTGAAACAAATGAGTATCGTTTATCATATATTACTTAAGGCATTCAGGCACTTCCTGAGTGAATTTATAACTTAGAGTAAATTATACACTGTATTTAGTTTTGCAGTCGATAGAGAGAGAGATATTGAGTACATGCGCAAGCAAGGTATGGCAACGTTACGGACATGTTGCCAAGCAACAATCTGAGGCGCGTGGTTACGGCGTCTAGTTTCCATGGGGACACAAAGTAGTTCCAAGATGGCGTCGGCTCAGATCGAGAGGAGCCGACGCGAGAGACTGTTTTGCTACCTGGCGAGTAAGTACTGCTCACAACACATATTTCTCAATTTAGTTGAGGATTTTCCTCGTAACATGACTCTTATTAGAATCTGGACATATTAGAATGTTATAATTGGGTAATACCGCATGCTTGTGTTAGATAAATACATGGCGTATTACCACGCGCCCACAATTGTAGTGCTTTGGAGCACTTAACCAAAGTATACACTTTCTTTTATGGTTATCCTTACCTGTTCTGCTCGGATTACACAGACTGTTGCATATGGGGTAATACCGCATGTTTGGATAGATATAGGGCGCAATCTTATTTACCCATATTTGTAGTATACTTGATCATTTAACCAATAGGACCTATTTGAATTGCACCATTTAATAGATTTGTTGAAACATAACAAAATGGAATTTTGAAGGAGTATGGTATATACTATTCCATCCTTTTTCTTTTCGTATGTAACAGATTACAACGGGATCTAACCCTTTATAATTGTGAAGAGTAATGATTTATTGAACACCCTTGTGAGTAAGTCTGGACCTATAAGCTCAGTGGCCTATGTCTTCTAGTATATAATATAAGGTATTGTACCTTACTTACATCACATTTGTCTCTTTTTCTCTCATCCTGTTTGTTTCTCCTGCCTCCCCACCACCACTTGGGTAATTATGTATTTTCCATTTTTTGATTTCTAATATGTATGATGTAATACATTGCTATGTTAATGTTTTTCAGTTTAATTTGCGTACTAATTTGACAAGCCCTATTTTGAGAAAGGCCTTTGGTGGCCGAAACACGTGTAATAAACAAGGGCAAGTGAGATCCTGTAAAGTAAACTAATACAAATAAATTTACTGGAAACAAGGCGCAATTTCCTGGACTCCTTTTCATGCTATTGCATGCTGCTTTTTCATCTCTTTTTGGAACTGTTTTATCTTCTTGGGGAAGGGAATCTCAAGACTTTGTGGCACAGTTTTGAACTTGGGGAAAAGGGAGCTGGAAAGCAAGCCAGAGCTGGAAGAAGCTCAGAACTTTATTTGGAACACTGTTTCTTTTGTTGCAGACATCTCAACACATGGTTTAGCTTTAGTTTTGAACACAGACAGACTTTTAAGTTAAGACTTTCCTTAGTTTCTTTAGGTAGGGAAGTTCCACCTTAGCATCGGGCAAGTTAGGCCTTCAACCATCCTGACATTTAAGTTAATAAACCATTTTTGTTTGAAGTTTGAATCGGTTGTCTGTGTGTTGCTTCTTCATGCCTTCACACCGCCTAATACATCCGATTTATGGCCGCCACTTTGGCATATGGGTTTAATTGAGAAATATGTTTAAAAGAAGAATTCGATTTACCAGCATGACCATATTCTTAATGGTAAAGTGCACAAAAAGTACATCTGTGAATGTAAAATCATATGTTGCTTTCTTTCTAATGGAAAAGCTGTGGGAATATGTGATCAAAAGTGAAGGAAAAACACACCATAAAGTTGCATTACTTTGGATAACACTGCATTCTATTTAACTTGAAATGGTACATGCCTGCACATGTGAACGTGGACTTAGCAGAAAGCAGTTAGCGACAACCTTAGGAATGTGTCATAAGACTCAGGTCACAAAATGTTTGCTTCTTCACAGTAAGATCACAGTAGGATTGCCTGAATCCTGTTTAAACCAGTTTTCCAGGCTCTGATCACAAGATATTTTTTTTACCCCAAGAGAAAATCAGATTTTGAGCTTCCTATAAAAGTATGTTGAAAAAGGAGCGTATTTGCACCTGTGACATGTGATGGCCAAACGTGAATATTTATTTAATATTTGCTTCTTGTCAAACTCAACAAAACATTGCATGTGTTGCATTTCAATCCAAACATGTGTACTAGATTAAAATCACTAATTTATTAGTCGAAAATGCTTGGGATTTAAACCCAATTGTGTTTCGTTGAAAACATTTCTTTCAGCCAAGACTACATTTGAATTGTTGAAAATTAAAAACCATTATCCTTTTAAATATACATCCCACAGAGTCATGGAGCATCACAATTGATGCACCCTGATGTGTACATTTAAATAATCTTTACATTTGTGAACTGGTAGCTTCACAGTGAAGGCTATAGTAAAAAAACGAAATTGATAGTGAAGCACCTCCAGCTTTTCCAAGTCACAAACCTTTAGGAGTGGCAGATGAGAGCCAGTCAATTAAAATAAATTAGCAACAAGATATTGTCAAGGGGAGGATCTTTGATTAAAAACTACCTTGCACACAGAGAGGGGCATTATCATCATTATTATTCTGGATACTATTGGAAACACAGCTTCAAAACCTGTACTGCCATTACCAGTTATAAACCTCAGGAGGGGTCATTATCACTTAGAATAATGACCTATCTACAACTTATGGACCTGGGGTGGTGGGTCATTATGCTGCGATAAGGATCCAACCCTCGGTCTTCAAGGCTACTTTCAACTTCTAAATGGCTGTCCAGTACCCATGATGAACTTTTTTAACTGAACTTACTACATAGAGGAGTTGGATAGTGGCTCCAAGGAGCAGATACACATATGGACTCATATATAAGATAAAAATGATTAAAGACAAATGATACAATATAACGGATTGCATCAGACACTACAGAATGGCATGTATTATCTGGCCTACAAGGATGTAATCAAAATCCATGCTAAAACATTTTGGCTATAGAGAATGAAGTTGGTACAATGTGCAAATACCTATAGCTTATATAGATTCTAACAAACAGTTTAGTGTATGCTTCAGAAAACTTCTTAGTGAGCCGAGTTTACAGTGATTTCCTATATAATTCAGGATGAAAATATACACCTTTAGCACTTAAGGGAATAAGATCATATCTTTCTTATTCACTTTTTGTACTGTTTAATATACGAGTAGATTTAATTCAATGGGCACCTGGCAACTCTTTTTTATTTGTTAGGAACCAATATTAACTTCAAATTATTTGCTTTTTTGGATAGTCTAGTAATCCCGTTAAGCAGAAATCAAAAAATGATATACCAAAGTGTTCCAATGCCTCTACATGTATCAGGAGGTGCAATTATGCAAATATGACTTGTTCCCCTATACTTCTGCCAGTTTGCTTATCTTCAAAGCCTTCTGACCTGCTGCTACTGGCAACCAATACAAGTGTTTGCATACACCTATTAGCTCCAAAAAATAGTTCTGAAAGCACAAGGAGTGGAGCAGTCGATGTTAAACAATGATGCATGATTGATTTTTATTTGTAAGTTAATTATTTCACCCAGTTCAATTCTTGTGTTCAATTTCATGGCTTAGACATACAGAACATATGAACTAAGAGGGCGTCTACGGGTGAGGGAGCAGATTCTCCAATTCATTAACAAACAACTCTTGCACACAGAAATGAGCCAAGCAACAAACAGCCTGTGCAGAAAAATGGAGGGATACAATAAGAAGCCACTCAGAACCTCCCACCGCCACACTTTTACACAAGAGGGTGGTAGGTCATGTGTAAAAGCTGAATATAAATTTCAATTAATTGTAAGGATCATTACTGAGGTAGATTACAGAAGGAGAAATTCAAGATTGATGAATTGATTTCAATGGGAAAGAAGGGTTTGCGTTGCACGTACCCGACTGATGACTGCGGTAGATTTGATGTTGCAATCTGGTATGTATCTAGTATAGTTAATGAGAATGGGATGAGTGATGCTGTTAGTGTTATTTTCTCTATAGTTGAAGTATTTTAGATGTGCATACACATAGCAACATATTGACAAGTATGCGGATAGTGTGAACCCAATGTGGTTGTGTGACATGCAATGTAGTGCCTAAAGGAGGGAAGCGATGAGCTTTATATGCGCACGCAACAGAAGAGATTTGGGGCTTGGGAAAGCCACTGTGAAGGGATGCAGTAGTCGTGAACACACAGGCACAGACCTATATACACAGGGGTTTTCAGGGAAGGTGTCTGGGACAGTTGGGGAAAAGGGGGCACATAGTGACTACATGGGAAGGTATACCGCAGGTCCCTCATAGCTGGGACTTTGTGTAGGCCGCAGAAACCTGGGTTGGCGAGATAAACTTTAGGCAACCTGGAGAGTTGGTTGACCAAGGACAAAGGATGAAGGAAAGCGGATAACCGCATTCAGCCAGCTGCAATAATATCAAATGGTTAGTTAAGGCCAGGACGAAATGACATGCTAGTGGGTCATAGGTTAACAACTTGGTGTTGATGTGGATAAAAGATGTAATCTTCCTGAGAACATGGGAGTTTATTATTCAGTGACCAGGGAAGTCCAGCCACATGGCAGGGTCGACTTGGGGCCAAGTAATAAATCCGGTGCAATAGGTGTTGAAGGGCAGGCGTGGCAAATGGTTTATGGGTTTAAATTAGGCTCTCATGGAAATTACCAGGATATGGCCATAGGCATTGTGAGCTGAAATGGTAGTTCTAATAGATTAGCATGAAACGTGAATTCCCAGGGACGCTAGCAAGTGTGGGTGGATAAGATGTTTATCACTGGTTCAAATGAAACTTTTTTTCTCTCCCTCCTCATATTGATGAAGTGTTCTTGTAAAAGCCATGTGCATCACACCCAGGGTTAAGAGGTCCCAGAGCAGATGGAACGTGTTTAAGATTGTTGTAGGTGAATATGTAATTGTGTGATGTCATGACCGACTATGGAAAGAGCACAAAAAGGGGTTTTACTTTAAATATGCGCTAATGTAAATATATGTTGAAGGGGATGGTAGTTAGGTGAATGTATCCAATAAGAGCGTGGAACATAGGGGGATTAGATTTCCTTATAATCATATTTGGGGGATGAATTCATAATGCGCTATAATGGGGCCATGTGGATTCTATTCTTTCGCTGTTTTTGTAGCTGTTCTGTGTGTCTTCCAACACTGATGGTTGCTGCCTCGGAATTTCTTCATTTAGACCATTTTTACTGGTTTCAAGTTTGAATATCCAATTTTGTTCCCACTGGAGCAGAATTTTGTGTTGGTCACCTCCTCTAGGTGGCACTTTTATTTGTTTAAGTACAGTTCACTTGAAGTCTTTTTGTGCAGGTTGCTTTTGTACGAAATGTTCTACCATTGGTGAATTGACCTTTTTCTTGCAAATACATGACGTATTTTCCATTATACTTATGTTCCGCTATTCGTTTTTCTTTATTGGTCTCTGGGTCATGCCCACATATCTCAATGCACAGCATGCTACTTTTATTGCAAACTACAAATATCAATCTGTAGAGTGGACTATATCAAACTCAAATTAATTGTTAGTATTAGGGCAAGCATATTCTGCTGTCCCCTTTTTTAGATAGGCAGAGCACCAGCAAAAACTACGGTTTTGCACCCTGCACTAGGGCCAGCAGTTTTTTCTGGATGGTGAGATAGTGACTCAATAGGGCACTCTGGAATCAAATTGGAGTCTTTGATTTTAAAGTACACCAGACTCCTGCACAAAAAATACTGGAAAAAATAATAAAGTAGCATGGCACAGTAGATTCACAATGTACTAAAGGGATGTCATTCCTGCATCTCTGCCACATTAATCCCTGACCCTAGTATCTCAGCAGCATAATCCCCGTTTAGCATTAGCAGCAACGGTTTTCACTGCGAGGGGCTCTTTTTTTAATAAGCAAGCAGTGATTGTAGCCCAACTACTGAGCGGCATATCCCAAGCGCAGTGAGAAACCCACCCTCCCGCATGAACAGGAGCACATTACCACGAGAAAGTTCATTAACCCGGCTAGCTTCGGAGGTTAACACAGTAGAGGGAACCTCGCTGAACAGCTCACATGTCAAACAGATCAACATGGATGCCGTGCTTTCTTTTGATATTCATTAGCCGAGTCGAGGGGAAAAGGGCCCTAAGAATGGCAGTCTTGCATTTACAGCATTTATCTATGATAAGCACAACTGCATCTGCCTCTGCATGTTGGACGCAAAGTGATGAAGGAGCTTAAAAGTAAAATAATACATTTGAATATCATGTATGTACTTACCAGTTCCTCCAACGGAATAGGTAGGGCTGGGAGAAAACACTTGTGCCGCAAAATCCTCAAATGTCAAGACTTCTCTGTGATTCTGGATTATTGCTTCGAGGTACAGAGCTCTTTCTTCATAGCTGTAGAGAGAACATGTTAAGGAGAAACCATGCTGGCTAGACACTGTTTCGGTGAAGATGGGTCCAGTCAAACACATGCAAACATGTAGGAAACATCATGAACCGGCATTCGCCCTTATTGCATTACATGTCAAACCAACACATGCTCGGAATACATTAAAGAAAGCAGGCCACATGCTTCCCAATCAAAAGTAACACATTTCAGAAATCATTAACGAGCAAATAGATCAGAAAACAATATAGCTTCCTTTCAAACTTATTTTTTTCCGAATAAGGAAAATGCAAGCAGTAGCTACTGCAAAGAAAATATTCATGATCAGAAAACAAATCTTGGTAAGGGCAACATGTCTGCAATGCAAACAAAACCACACAAAGGAACATTCCTCAAAAGTAAAAAATACATTCTGATTTCTGATTAGAAATGCAATTTTCCAAAAACACTAGTGGACCAGTAACCTAAAAATTAATGTTAAAATACACATTGCGAAATAAAGTTGCTTTAGTATTAAAATGATTCTACTCTTCAAATCCAGTAGGCCACACATATTTCAGTTAGTAATAATAATGCAAACGCCAGAAAATCAGTTATGAATTGTGTCACTGGACAATCCCAAGTGTGCTTGTCCTGCTACAGTAAACACCATGGTTGAAATCAGTAGAAACCAGAATCCAGTCAAGAGCAATGACCAGCCAGGAGGCCAGTAACAGAAGTCTTGCCTCATATTAATGTCTGAAAGTGAAATGATGGAGCTCTTTAAACCACCGCGCAGCCAGAATTATGAAGTCTGATCATTTAAATGTGTGAGAAAAAAAAATAATCACCAATAAAAAGTACACGCAAAACAAACTCAAGTGACTTAGCAGATGCCCCAATGGGCCCCTTGCTTGTGGTGGCTTTTCAAAGAGTGGTTGCAAATCCTTGTCCTTTGCCTCGAGCTTATGCTTTAACGTGAATCACGCACTCCCAATAACAGCATAATAGCTCGCATAGGACTCTGAATTAAGTCTGTAGGTGCCCAAAGTGATCACTCATTTGTAGGCCCAAACCGTTGATATTTTGAGCGCAAGTTGCATTTATTCACAGCAAGAATGCTTCCATATTGTGCTTTTTAAAATTGGATTTAACGAGAACAGTATGCTGGATGCAGTTGAGCAAAGTACATGGGACTTGTTTTACTAATCTTTGCAATTGAATGCACAAGGAGGTGGTCAAGTGATTCCCACAGAATGATGCTTTTTTGGGCGTCACATACTGAAACGGGAATTACAAACCCATGGGCCTCATTACGAGTCCGGCAGTAGCTGTGCTGGAAAAACCGGCAGGCAGCCGCCAGACCCGTATTGCCATTCCGCCTCCTTGATTGCCGGAATCACCGGGGCATTACAACCCTGGTGACCCGGTAATTCTGGAGGCAGAATTCTGTAAATCCCCATTCCCATGGAGTCCAAAAGGACTCCATGGGGATGGGGACCATGGAAACGCTGGTACCGTCTATGACAGAGCCGGTGTTTCCATGTGCGCCTGCAGGCAGGTGGTGTTACGCCCGCCAGGTCAGACCTGGCGGGGGTGACACCTCCCGCCTGCTAGACTCGTTATCAGCCAGTCAAGAAACAACGGTGGAGGCGGACTTACTGCCATCGCTGTTTCCGGACCGGCTGACTTGTAATGAGGCCCTATGTCTTGGTGTCAAAAAGGTCTGGTACTTACCCCCGAAACATGCATGGTTAAGTTTGACGTGTAATTATCCCCTTGCAAGATGGGAGAGGTACATTAAAGCTGTTTTAACGTTTTTAACAGTTTCAGAATGGGCTTCTGGTACAAAAGCCGTTTATTACGATACTTACAAAAAGATCTTTACGGTCAAAGTAGGGAGGCTTGTATGTATCGTTCACTGTTTAATTTATGAACTGACCACCTCATCTTTTCACAGAGAAAGCTCTGACAAGGTCGGTGCTGATTTACCCAGACACACACACAGATATCTGCTCTATGCACGTCAACAAATCAAGATGCCAAGTTTATTCTGGATGCTCAGTTGGGGTCCGTCCCCATAAGTACACCGTACAGATTAACAACCTTAGCTCTGGACACATATCGGGGTGCACGTGTTATGTTTCAGTGAAAGGCAGACTTCAGATCAGTTTGCTTAACCTATGTAAAAAAAAACACCAGTACAGTACGGATACATATATTCCTTACGGCGGTGACAGCACCGCTTGTCTAGCGTTTCAACTTATAGGGACCGCATTCCTGGTAGCAGTAGAGAGCATTCGTCTCCCTAGCCCGCACCCCTCCCCACCGACTGAACTCCTGATGACTCTGGTTGATAGATGGGATGCCAAAGAAGTTCCTGGGAGGGGAAGCACATGCCTGCCCTGGACTGCAGGGGCTGGCAGACGCTATGTCCGCGCCTCATTATCAAGGCTGCCCGCCCTGCGCGGCGCTAGGCGGCTGTTGCCAGGGCGCTCTCCTTTTTAGGCCGCTGGTCCCACTGAACAGCAGGGCACTAGGCCTGAGTGGCCGGTCGCCTGGCGCACAGGCCCTCTGACACTAAGCTGGCACGTGCTGGCGCAGCAGGGGCGGCGCACGCCGTGACCAATTGCTGAAAGGCCTCCACTAAACTTGGGACAGACGGCCACCTGAGCCCGAGGACCTCACCAGGCCTGCCATCCACTCCCAAATACGCACCAGGTTTATACGTTTGCATACTCCCGAAAGGCTTTTCACTGTAGGCCGAATAACATCCCGCGAAATGTAGCGAAAGCACTAGGACGTCTAACACGTAGGCATACAACACACTGGTCAACAGTTAACAGAGCATTGCTACGTTATTGTGTACGGCTGTGTAAGCCTGGGAAAGACAACACTGCATCACTGTTTGCAACCAAGTGCGGCGGAGGGTCTCCGTTCAGTACATGTTCCACGAGAGAGCAACCCAGCAATCTACAACACAAACTATAACATTGCACAAAGCAAAGAAAAAATGGTTTTTCCTTACTAGGGACATACAGAACAAAAAGGCACACCAATCGGCTTTAAACACAATAAACACATGGAATACACAGTGAAGACTCTTACACTTTGTAACTATTCTTTACATATAGACCCCTTTACGGGAGAGGCTGACCCTCCCCCCCCTCCCCTGTGATGGTAGCTTCTAACGACGCACACACTTATGTACGAGTCCCTCCCCAAAATTTGTGTTGTAACACGTGATACACCATGTGAGCAGGTTAATAAAAAGGACACGTCCTCACGTGCGCCAGTTCCCAACCAGCCATTGAGTCGGTCGTGTGAGTCTCTGTGAGCATACATCAACTGGGGGTCGGGTCTTTCCCGACCGCATAACATTGACAATGAGGGAAACGAACCGTGTGTCTACAATGGCCACACCGGCACACGCTGCAGGGAGCGCCCGCTGCGAGGTGCTCTGCATGCGAGCCGGACCTGCTCCAGCGACCACCCCCCCTACGAGGTCGCGCTATGCGCGTGCTAGTGCCTCCGGAGTCCCCAGAGCATTTGCAGGATTTGGCGAGAGGTGTGCGCACAGATCTCTGCTGCCGGGCCTGTCCCGTTGACCACCTGTTCCAGGCAAGATTTGTTATTTTACTGTTAACCACTGCGGAGTACGGCGCACAATATTACAACTGCCGAGGTGTTGCCTCGTAGAGGCCTTGTAAAGGAGGACGCACACACACGGAGATCTGCAGGCTGCTTCTTTATTTCTCTCAATGTCACTCTCACTGGCGCTCAGCGCGCCTTACCCATAAACCCCTTCCCTTCGTCCTCCCGCCGTATCATAGCTCCGCCCCCACAACGGTGGGGGCAGCACTCCTTAACCCCTGAGTGCTTGGCAACATCACCCCCGAACAATATATTCAAACATCGAGATCAACATTCTTTAACAAGTCTCACGGGTTTTCTTACAGTTCTCCGTGGCCTCTCCTCTTGGTCACCTGCCTCTTGCAGTTCCGTGGTCCTCACTTCTCTGCTTGTCCCTCCTGGGTCTCCTCCTGGTGGGACCCACAAGTCATCCCGCGACTCTCGCGGCTCTGGAGAGGCCGATCGCTGGAGCGGCTCTGTTCCTTCTCGTCTGGAGTAGTGTCTGAATTGTTGACAGTTCCTGGTGACAGCTCTACTTTGATCCTCGGCTGTCACCATCGTGCCTTTCACTGCGGTTACTCTCATGGGACTTGGAACAAACCGCGGATCTGTCTTTCTGAGCGTTGGTTGCTGGACGAGTACTTCGTCTCCAACGTGGAAGTCTTGTATTACTGCATGGCGGCGGGCGTCTGTCTCTCGTCTCGCTCTCTCCTTGGCTTCTGCATCCCTTCGGAGCACGTCCATGTCAAGCGGCTCCTCATCAGATGGGTTGTGTGGTATGCGGGTTCGTACTTTGTAGCGAAATATGAGCTCGGCCGGTGTCTTGTTGGTGGCTTCGTGAGGAGTGTTTCTGTAGTCCCGTAGGAGTCGGCACAGCGCCTGGTGTGGGTCGACCGCTTCTACTCTGGCTCTTTGTCTCGTTTTTTTGATCGATGCCATGAATCGTTCAGCCATCCCATTAGCTTGAGTGTGGCGAGGAGTTATCTTCGTATGTACAAATCCTAGGTGTTCTGCTAGTGTTCCAAATTCATGTCCACTGAACGGGGGCCCATTGTCGGATTTGACTATCTTGGGGATCCCCCACTCGCTGAACACTTCTATTGCCGCTGCTACTTGGGGGAATGCGGTGGTGGTGACCGTTTTGACGATTGGGAAACGTGAGTGTTCATCTATTAGGAGCAAGAGGTAGTCACCCTCTTCTGTGGGTCGATAGAAGTCCATGGCTACCCGTTCCCATGGTCGTTCGGGTATCCGTGTGTGTTGGAGCGGGGGTGGATGTTCCGCAGGGGCTGTGCACTGACAGGCATGGCAGTTCTTCACCCATTCTTCTACTGCAGCATCCAGGAACGGGAACCAGACATGGCGCCTCAGCTGCCTTTTGGTGTTTTCTGCTCCTCTATGACCCTCATGGGCCGTGCTTACTACTTCATTCCTGAGCGTGGCGGGGATGACGATTTTGCACCCTCTGAGGAGGATGTCGTTGTCCTTGACGGCCAGTTCGCTATGTACCCTGGCCAACCTTTCAATTTCTTGTTTGCACGCTCCTGGGTGTGCCAGCGTTGCTCTATGGTGATCCCTCCATTTGCTGGACAATGTGAGGCTGATGGCGAGTGCCATGGTGGGGTCAGCAGCTGATGCGGCAGCCACTGTCTCCAGGGACAGCGCCGGTGGTAGTGAGTTTGACGCTATGTATTGTACATAGGCGATGTCTCCCTCACGGGTCAGTGGGGCCCCAACTGGGTGGCGTGACAGGTAGTCAGCGGGGTTGAGGTCGCCCCCGGGACGATGCACGATGTCATAGTCATACTCCTGTAAACGGATTCCCCACCGCTCGATTCTAGGAGGCATCTTGGTGTGCGGGTTGCCAAAGAGCGATAGCAGGGCTTGGTGGTCCGTTATTAAAGTAAACTTTTTCCCAATGATGAAGTCATGGAAATGTTCGCACGCCCAGACGGCGGCTAAGATCTCTTTTTCCGCCTGGGAGTAGGCCAGTTCCGGGGTGGACAGGGCCCTGCTCGCATACGCGACAACGTGTCTCGGGTGGACATCCGCCCCGCTGGTTTGGGCTAGGATGGCACCAAGGCCCACCGGGCTCGCGTCCACCACTATTTCAGTGTGCCATGCGGGATTGAAGTATGCCAGGCGGTGTGCTTCCATCAGGGCCCGCTTGATGTCGGAGAAAGCCTGGATTCACGCAGGGGTCCATTCAAACACCGTTTCTTTCTGGAGGAGTTTTCGTAGAGGGTCGGTGAGGGACGCGTAGTGCGGTATATACCTCGCACAGTAGCCAGCCATGCCGAGAAACGAGCGGACGTCAGCGACCTGTCGCGGTTCTTCTAGGTTGGTGATAGTGTCAACTTTATCGGGATCCGGCATCATACCCTCGCTGGAAAAGATGTGTCCAAAAAATTTCAGCTTGGTCTTGCTGAAACGACATTTTGCAATATTGAGGGTGAGGCCTGCTTCTTGGAGTGCTGCACATGTAGCGAGCAGAGCCTTGTCGTGAGACTCTTTCGATGATCCAAAAACGAGGATGTCGTCACTGTAATTCAGTGTGCCCTTGATGGGTCTGATCACCTGCCGGATGGCCTCTTGGAAGATTTCTGCAGCTGATGAGATGCCAAAGTTCAGGCGCCGATATCTGTAGAGACCATCATGGGTCGCGAATGTCGTGATGGGTCTGGATTCCGGATGCAGCTCCAGCTGATGGTATCCTTGGTTGAGGTCGAGTTTGGAGAACATCTGGGCGCTGTTCAGTTGCACGATCATGTCCTCGATGCAAGGGCCCGGATGCCTCTCGCGCTGAATGGCAGTGTTTGCCACTCTCATGTCCACACACAAACGGATCTTTCCTCCCTCTTTTGGTACAACCACGAGTGGGGAAACCCATGGTGTCGGACCTGTGGCTGGTTCAATGATGCCATCAGACAACAGTTGTTGGAGTGCGTCTGATACTGCCGCTTGCAGGTGGAAACCCACTCTCCGGGGGTGTTGCGGTACCGGCCTCACCAATGTGTCAATGTGGAGTCGGATGGGGGGGGCCTTGAGTTTGCCCAGCCCCTTGCAGAGGTTGGGGAAGTCTCTTGTGATGTCAGCCTGTGTGACCAGGTTCTGCAGCTGGTAGCATGCGATGGCACCAACTGTATCTTTCGCGTTTGTGCTCTCGGAGGTTGCTGTGATGGAGTCTCCCGCCCTCACGTGTATTTCGATTAAACCCAACCGGGACGCCGTGTGATAACTGAGCAGGCATCGGCTTCTAGCAAGTGACCGGATGATGTGTATTGTTGTGTCTACTTTCCGGCCATTCAGGAGAAGGCGTTGTGTGAAACATCCTACTGTCGGTAGGGGGGTGGTGGCGCCCCACTGAAATATCCTTGAGCGGGACTGTTGAAGTGCAGGTGGGTTCGGTAGTATGGCATAGTCCTGTTCGCCCATAATGTTAACAGTAGCGCCTGAGTCAATCATGAATTGGAATTGTCTATTCCCCATTTTGATGGGGATTTTCGGGGCTTCTCTGGCCTCTTCAGTGTCGAGTATGAGGTTGACAAACTCATTTTGGTCGTATGAGTCATACGGCATGTCATATGCGGCTCCCTGCACCTCCTGGCAGAAAGTCTCAGGCCCATATTCCTCTGGGGGATGATCATATTCATCGGTGAAGTATCTGGTCGGATCAGTCTGCTCTGGCTGTGGCGGGTACCCCGGCGTATGGTATTCGTCAATGGCTCTGACGTACCGTCTCTGTCCTTGGCTTTGTTGGTAGTATCGGGGTTGAAAGTGTCTAGGAGGTGGCGGACGGACAAATGTCCTGACTGGCGTTTGGGGTCTCACGGGAGGAAATGGTACGCCTTCCCTGCACACCGAGTGGAAATGGCCTTCTCTTCCGCAGTTTGTGCATCGTTGAGACAGAGCTGGGCAAGATCCTGCATGCGGAAAAGACATCCCACAGCGATAGCATTGTCTCTGTAGGCGGGGTGTTTGAATGTTCTGAGTTCTGTATGGCTGTGGCCCCCTGTCACCTGGACGAGATGGTTGTATGGTTGCGACCAGTTCCGCTGCGTCGTGTTTGGGGTTGCTTGAACTGGCCATGGATGTAGCTTGGGCATCGACCCTCTCATGTATGCGAGCTCGCTCGCTCACTTCCTGGATGGAGAGGGGTTTTTTCAAGAGCTGTTTCTTGAGGGCAGGGGATAAGCAACCTTCAATGACCCTTAATCTTATGGCTTCTTCCAGAGAAAATGCGTCGAATTGGCAATTTGCACCTTTTACTCTCATGCGGGTTATGAATTCATCAACAGTCTCCTGCGGCATTTAAGTGCACTTGTTGAAAAGGTAGCGTTCATAGTCACGATTGACTTCTATGATGAGGAGTTTGTCTAGGGCCTTTATTAAATCCTTGAAAGTGTTCTGTTCAGCTGCAGGAATAGTCTTGACCACAGTCTTTATCTCGCCCCCCACCAGATTAAGGAAGATGTCTCTGATATTGGGGGAATTTCCATCACCAGATCCCCTGACATAGTGCTGGAAATCTTCCATCCAATCAGTCCATCTGGGTCCTTTCGTGGCTTGTGGGGTCATGGTGAAAGGGGGTGGTAGACGCAGTTGAATCGGCTGTACCGCGTGAGCCGGCGTCGGCGACCCTGGGTTGGACCCTGACGCGGAGGCTGGCGTGCTCATGATGCCGGAAAAATATGTACTTTGTGCCTGATTCGGGTAGGCTAGTGGAGCTTGGCTCGTTTGAAAGGGTGGAAAGTTATGGAGGGGGGGGGCCAGGCAGACTCACCGGTCTACGACGTGTGGGGTGTCGCAGCAGATGTCCAATGCTTCCATGCGCTGTGCTGCGCCAGGGGTGTGTGTGGTGGTCACGCAGGCTCCTGGGATCCACCGACGAACCTCTTGAGGTGTTGAGGAAGTAGGGAGAGGAGGAAGAGGGCTCCCGCCCGTGTAGGACGTCAGGATGTAGGAGAAAACGAGGCCTGGGGGCATTCAGGGCGTGTTGAGGAAAGTACTGGGAGGAGGAAGAGGGCTCCCGCCCGTCTGGGACGTCCGGATGTAGGAGGAGGAGGCCCGGGGCATTCAGGGCGAGAAAATTGGCGGACTGCCAATGCGGATGCCTTTGACCGCGCTTGCGGCGCGGATGTAGGAGGAGGAGGCCCGGGGCATTCAGGGCGAGAAAGTTGGCGGACTGCCAATGCGGATGCCTTTGACCGCGCTTGCGGCGCGGCGAGTGGCGGAAAGCCAAAGGAGGAGCGGCGGATTGCCAAGGAGGACTCCGTGGGCGCACGGGGATGAAAACCTCGTCGCCAGTGTTGCCTCGTAGAGGCCTTGTAAAGGAGGACGCGCACACACGGAGATCTGCAGGCTGCTTCTTTATTTCTCTCAATGTCACTCTCACTGGCGCTCAGCGCGCCTTACCCATAAACCCCTTCCCTTCGTCCTCCCGCCGTATCATAGCTCCGCCCCCACAACGGTGGGGGCAGCACTCCTTAACCCCTGAGTGCTTGGCAACACGAGGTGGACTGAGCTATATTGCTGCGGCCCTGAGTACCGAGGGAAAGAGCTGGAGGAGTGTCAGTCCACGACTGCCACGGCCCTGGTCCAGAGGTGCTGGCGTGGTTTTGGCCCAGGCCCGTGGGAGTGTTGGGGGTGCAGGGGCTCTGGTTAAATTTGGAGAAGGGACTTGTCAAGTTAGGTCGTGAGAAGACGCCTGGAGACACGACTCCCGAGTATTTTGCCAGCAAGAAGGTGCTGTTAGCCCGCCTACCGCAGTGCTCACCCCCGAGAATGTTTTATGTGGTGTGGCCCAAGAACTTCACATTTGCTTGGCTGAAGAGGCACAGTCCCAAAAATGGAAAGAGTGTGGACAGAGACCCCAGGTTCAGTGACAATAGGGGAGCTGGCAGCAATGTGCTATTTGGAACGCCCAGACCGAGCAACATACAGGGGCCCGCCAGAGAGCAAGCAACGCCCCGGCATCAAGGCAAGGAGTGGGTGGGACTGTACAATCTCAGGGTCCCCTGTTTCTTAGCCACCCTGTGCCAGAAGTTGGTATAAAGGGGTGTCCAACGTCCCTAGGGGCCAACTGGGCGCATTGGCTGGAAAGATTAGATGTTTTGTGAAGCAGCTGAAATAACAGATGATGCAGAGAGGAAGACCCTATGGCTATTTTATCCGGGGAGTGGCATCCACAGCAGAGGCGTAGCTAAGGGGGGGGGCAAGGGGACTATAGCCCCAGGTCTTTTGGTTGTAGCCCCTGATAGAAGCTTAGCTGCTACAACCAAAATGCTAGACAGCCCAGACTCCCGACATTAGCTTAGCCCTTGATCTTTTCCAGACGTAGCCCCTGGTCCACAGGCTCTATAAAACGCTGCATCCAGGAACTGGCACTTATCAGGAGGCAAGAAAGGTGCTCACTGAATATTTTGAGCCGATGGTGAATATTGACTTTGAGAGGTTCCGCTTGCAGCAGGCAGCACAGCGCCCACTCTACACAAGGCTTTGCCTTCTAGCTGCCACATGTGCTTTTGTGGATGAAGAGGGGGAGCTCAGGGGTCAAATAATTCAGCTGTGCCACTCCAACAAACTACGCACTCAGATATTAAAAGAGCTGGGCACGGCCATATCAAAATGTGGGAGCTAGGACGAGCCCAGGAGTTAGCCACAACACGTTCAGCTATGATGGAGGACGCCATCAAGGGGCTGAATTATGGGGTAGGTGTGCATGGTCCGGGAGCAGAATAAGAAGAGCGGAGGTGAAGTGTGACAGCCCTGAAAGCTTGAGTGGAAGATGTCGGCCCCCGGGAATGTTTGTACTGCAGCAGAGTGTTGCCACATTCAGGAGCGTGCCCGGCGATGGGTCGACAGTGTGAGTGATGCCACAACGTAGGACACTTTGCTGCTTGGTGTAAGACCCCCACGGCCATGCATAAGTGCAGTCAAGACAACAGGACCGGGAAAAGACGGACGTCACAAGGCAGCCGCCCAGATGGCAGCCAGTGGTGAAGAACAAGAGTGGCCCGGACACAGCGGTCAATATGAGGATGTGGTTGCTATGTGGGAGCTAGAATACGTAGATGTGTTCTTCCTACGGGTTGGAGCACAGGATGGTCCGGTGAGCAGCATGGGAGCTGCAGCGAGGAGGAGGTTGCGTAATAAAGCAGTGGCCAACCCACAGAAGAATGGCATTGGACTTGGGTGAAGGATGCAGCAAGCCAGTGGAGGAGCAGCAGCTCACTAGGTTGTATTATTAAAGTGTTGCATTGTTTGTTTTTGTTATAGTTGACATGGGATATTATGTACAAGTCCCTCGCCAAAGTTTGTGCCGTGTCACGTGTGCTGTAACATGTGACACACCATGTGAGCAGGTTAATAAAAAGGGCACACATCCTCACATGCGCCAGTTCCAACCAGCCATTGAACATGTTGTGTGCGTCTCCGTGAGCCTACATCAACTGGGGGTCGGGCCTTTCCTGACGCCATAACACGCACGTCTTTTTAGCAGTTTCTATTTTTCGATGTCATGTCAATATGCATAAATCACAATCTTTCACCCAAGGATAACATTATAACTGGCAACTAATTGTCTGTGCCTGTATCTATCTGGCGACAGTGCCAGAACTGAACCCACCCCCCCCCCCGCCCCTACACTCTTCCCCCACAAAATGGAATGAAAAGAAAGTCAGTCTTCGGCTAATTCCAGTGCTAGTCCATATAAATCAGGTTTGAAGTGTAAAAGCAGCAAGTTAAACGTCTATTACCCTCAGACTGTAGAGGGAAATAATTATATTGAAAACAAACAAGCTAGACCTTATTGTGGTTTGCGCTTAAACAAAAAGTATCACAATCAAAAAAATGTTCTTTGATAAATAAAGAGTTGATTCCAAAAAGACTTGGTGTGGTTTACTTAGTCTCAATTTAATCCAATTGTTACTCCCCCACAAAACCCTTACCTTTCGACATTAAAAGAGCATTGCGGCACCTCAGGCTGTCTATGTGCAAACCTGCCCCAACGGATACATTTCTCATTGGGGTTAATGGGACAGAGTAGCTCCAAATGGTAATTGAAAGAACTCTTGTGCAGCTGCTTCGACTAGTCAGAGGAATTAGTTAAACTGTGCGCGTTCAAAGGAATTGGTTTTAATGAAGCTATTCTGCCAGTCGACTGCCACCCATCCCTAATTTTACGACCCTAAATACCACACAAGTGGTTAAGCTACCAATATCATGTGTTTGAAATGTTTTTTCTTTTTTCATTCCAACATCGATTGGATTGTTGTTGGATTGTGGTAACCTAACCATATATTAACCACTCAAACTGTTGGTTTAATTGTAACCTTTTGTGTTGATCAAATGAAGCAATAACACCCTGATGAAGGACTCTAAACATTCTGAAATGCATTTGCAGCTTTTTTGCATCTGCAAATAAATCATGCATTCTTTTTGAATCTATAACAAATGAATCATTTCGTATTTATTGACTAAGCACTAATGGATGAACACTATTGATCACAAGTGAATGATCAACTAATGTATTGAAACTCATAGAAACCACTTAAGTGGTATTTAGGGTGTGCAGCACACACTAAAGGCTATTGAGGCCAAGTCTTTCTTTCTCTATGTGGTGTTATGTACCTATTCCTACTAACTAAGGTGCTTGTCAGTCTGTGTAAATGTCCAAAACAAGTCCATCCACTGTCCAATCCAATCTGACCCTACTACTAATATAACGAAGACCAGGAGCATGACTTCCTTCTCATGGTTACTGTGTTCTTCACAGGGATTCAGTTTTGATTCTTCTGTTCCACTCAGTAGATCAAATGCAAATAGTTCTTTGTTATCTTTTTAGTTACGTTCTGTGGCTCCCTTAATTGACTGTTAGTTTCCCTTAACTCTTTCTCTCTATCTTAGTTTGATTCAAGTTCATTCGCTCTTTTGTAGGGTTCTGGGTCCCCTTGTATATTGTTCTCCTCTCTCATACTTTGAATACAGAATTTCCAATTATAATTCACACTTTCCCAGAGTGCTGTCTCCTGTATGAGATTTATCTTCTTGCCATCAGAAGACTGTTCCTCAAGTATCTTTTCCTCTCCTATCTGCTTTTTACCTTCAGGATGTGGTTTGTCTTTTTCCAATGAGAGAAGTTTCCAACTTTTCTTCCCTCCTGCTTTGTAGTATTTTTGTTACTTTCTATTTCATTAACACAGTTCTGGTTTCTTCATTTATAGTTCCCTTCACACCAATACTGGGACATGTTTTGTTTGCTGTATATGGAGTCTCTCTTGCGCTTCAGGTATTAACGTAACCCGGTTCTGTGTTCAGGGGCAATTGTGCTGGTACCTGGTGGACATCTGATTCCCTTTTGTCTTCTTTGTAGCTCTGCAACTTACTTTCCACGGCGTCGCTTTCTTCTGTGCCTCCGTCTCGCCTTCTAAATGTCACTGGTCCCGTGACTCAGATCGGGAATGATTTCCTCTCGCTGGTGGTGTCGGTGTTGTTTTATGATCGGTCTGCCCACCATGACTGCTTCGTGGTCACGCTACCACCAAAGAACGTACTCTTCCACCGGACTTGGATTTCCTTTGCTCCGACACGCCGATCTCCCAGCGTTTTTCACTCTGTGTGGTAGCTGCTTTGGCTTATGCAGGCTCTGCGTTGTACGACAGCCCTGCCATCTTCCATTCTTACGGATAGGGGACTTCTCCTGGTTCTCTTGGCGTTAGGCTCACTCTCCGACCTCTGCCCCCCTCTGCTCTCTCTTTGCTCTCCACTCTCTCTGCTTCTCTGCATATCACCCCTCACCATCCTCCTCAGCACGGTGCATTGGAGAATCTGATTTATGGGGATATGCTCATTTTCTTGGTGCTAACGATATTGGTTTACTTTATCTTCACGAAACTGATAAAACTCCAGTGTATTATACAAGACCATATAAACCATCACGTGGAAGGCCTCAGGGAGTTCCTCACAGGAGCAGGAATCCTTGTCTACAAACGGAGTGTCTCTCCCAGCGAGGTCCCACTTGCCTCGACACTTAGGGAGGCTGTTGTGGAGCAGGCTCACCTCCCTAGTCTCACATGGGGAGTGGTTCCCCATTGGGGGACAAGTGGCACGCTCCCTTGATTCATCACAGTACACTGCTGTGCTTGCTACTAATGAGGTCTGCCCCGATAGCGAGGATGGGTTGAAGGTTGCTGAGGGAATGGGGAGAGGGGTAGAGTTTGGATAGTATCAATAAGTGTAGGGGAATCGGACTAGTATCCGGTGCGCACCTGGAGTGTGAAAGTAGCTAGTTGATGTGTGTGCAGTAGACATCACAGGCCTAAGTGAGGAAATCAGTTGGCTTAGTTAAAATCTTACCATCATGTTCAGCGCCTTATACTGGTTTTTCCTTAGCAACATGGCCACTGCAGAGAACCACTGGAGCCCTTCTTTAATGTTGAGGTAGGAGTTGCAGTCTTCAGTTCGTAACAGCATGGTCAGGTGACCAGCCCGCTTCGTTACGCATGTTCTTTCAAATAAGAAAGTCGAGTGTGGTATTCACAATTCAGCAGCGCTCAGCTCTGTGATGGGCCTTTGGTGGAAAACCACATGGCAATTGTTGCGCTACATTTTTGGGGAAAAATGGCTTTGCTTTTAATTAATTCGATACAAAACACACTGTGGTTATGAGTTTGCGGCACATGTTTTAAAAGCGATAAGGAAGTTGGAAGGTTATTAATGTAGGGGATTTGATTTATTTTGGTATTTCCTCTGCAGAGGCTACATCTTTCACAGTGGTTGCATCATTGGAAGCATGGGGCTGTGTACTTGGGCACATTTAGGACTTTTATAAATAGACCTTTAAAAAAAAAGATCCCCATAGATACTAGTTGGGATTTACTGTTTCAATATATTTGTTGAGAGTAAGGTATGATTGACACCAAATTGATCGTTGTTTGTAGATGGGCCCATTGCACTATTAAAAGCTGGTGGTGAGCTGGCGGAAATTGCGAAAGTACAACCATGTGATCATGAAGGCCATACATGGAACTTCTGTGAAGTATGCCATGCCCTGACCATGCTTAGTAAAGGTTAGTAGTGGTTGATTGCCAAGTGCCATTTTTGATCTCGCCACGCTTTTCACGCTACGCACGGAGGACCGGTTGGAACGAGAATGTTCTTTCTGGTTCCTCCATAGGCAGGCAGTCTGGATTTTGGAAGAATTGCTACTACATATTTCTCCGTTTTAGGAGTGTCTGTAATGAGTAATTTGGTTTAGACAATTTTTACTCGATTATGCTCGAGTAAACAATAGTTGGGGACTAGTAGGATTGTTGTTCATTAATGGTAATTTGTTCTTACATATCATTGCAGATTGTGTTGTGTGGCATGCCATTTGTTACATTTCTTGAACCGGGAAGTCCATAAAGAGGATTTTTTTCAAAGAATCCCCCTGAAGAATGTTCTAACTTAGCAGGAACAGAAACATGTTGGGGCCTAAAGCTGTGTGAAGCAGATCATATACAGCTTCTGAAAGAAGTGTTTTTAATTAATGTATACATTTTATTCACTATGTCACTGGGTGTTGTGGACGTTTTTTTAATATGGATTTGATGCAAGTTGTCCATGTGTCTTATTTCCTTGCTGGTGCTTTAATATTTTTGTGAAGTTTAGAAATGACAAAAATGTTTATAAAAATATTTGACAATAGTTTTTTAAATAAAGATACAGTCTATATTTTGCTAATAATAGTTGAGTATGTTTGATTGAGGCAAATCCTTACTAGTTTTCCTGCTTAAAGAAAATACACATATCATGAACCAAAAACAGAATTGTAGCTATGGGGTGCCAATGTGGGTAATGGGGTACGTTTGTTCAAATACCCATGTTTGCATAAGCCAAGCCATGTTTCAGCACACTGATGTTTCAATGCAGTGGAGGTAATGTTGAATTGTGAATCAAAATAACTATGAAACAAGAGTGTATGTATTAACTTAATCAAACGTTCAGGGCACCGGAGTGTTAGGTGTTCCAAAAACAATGCTTCAGTTGCTTCCAGTGGCTAAACACAGCCAGTATTTTATAAAATGATTTGGCCTCTGCAGGTGAAACCCCTTGTGTTTTGTGGAGCAGGCTTCTAATTACCTTAACCCAAAGTGGGTCAACCACCTGAGGAACAAATGCACGTTTTTTACGTAAAGCAAGTTTATTGTACAAATGTCCGGTGAGCAAACTAACCCAAGTCTCAACAAACCACATAAGTGGACACATTTTAACAGCTGAAAAAACACACATATATTTTATTGCAATCCACCACCCACATGTGATTGGACAAAATCTCTTCAAAGAAATCCCATCCCTCCAATTCCTACATTCTCATTGCTAGCCGTTATCTCAACTACTATCTCCAGCTTATGTGTAAAACGCACCTCCTTTTAGGATTCGTCCATGGTACGTCATGGCATCATCAAACAGTTAAACATTTGTGTACAAGCATAATTAATTACTATTACTATTAGTAACCCGGCGAGAGACAATCTGAATGCAACAAGCATTCCGATTGGCTCTTGCCAGGTACCTACCTGGCAGGGAATCCCTCTGTCGGGATTCCACAGCCTTTGTCCCCAGCGGGGGGCGTAGCAACCCCTCAGCCAATGAGGAGGCTCAAAGCGGGGCCATCCCTGCTCCGAGCCTCCCCGCGGCTCAGAGGCTGCCTTCGCCCCCCGCTGGGGACACGGGTAAGTCTTTTTTTTTTTTTTTAATTCCCTTCCCTCCCTCCCACCCGCCCCCCCCAACTTACCTTCTTGGTCCTGCGTCCCTGGCAGGGGACGAGGGAAGCCTCCAGCCGTGTGGAGACTCGGATCCTTACCTATGGGCCCCGGGGCATTACCTGAGTCGGTAATGCCCCCGACGCTCAGGTTCTATTGCTTAAGTAGCAACTGGCCTAAGCCCGTTAACCTTAATTTTAATTGCACATGGTCCGCCTGGATACTTTAGTGAAATGAGGAAAAGTTGAGAAAACAACTGACCCCATTGACATTCTAATTTATAAGACTACCACTTCAGTACATATGGCCTCTGGTTTCACCCTGAGAAAACAATTGAGTATCGAACACCATGGCCTCGGGCATTGCTTCATCCCATATTTATTGCTGGTCAAACAGATGGCCAGAACCCCCTGTCAATCTCCTATGCATTCAAGAGATTATATATGCTTTCCGCGATACTACCAGGTCATAAAACCCATGGCCGGCTCCTTTAACTGAGCTGATCATTGCTAAATCTTAGTTACGTATTTACCTGTTTGGGGGGGAAGGGCACTCCCAGGTATGCCAGAGCGATGCTGGGAGTCCGCGGACTTGGAGGGTCCAACACACTCCCCAGAACAAAATGGACAAATCAGTCAGTGGCAAATACAAACTGTGGTTTATTGGACACAAAACCAACAGGGATCAGTACAAGAACACAGGTTGATTCAGGCACAGCTTGAGGCTCCCCGGCGAGCAGGCCAGTTTTCTAGCATTGTTACGTCATCACTCGGGCCCTTCTCATGAAAACCTATCACCATGAGGGATTGGCTCCTGAGACCCTCTACTACTTATAGTGGACCATATAAGTGTTATCCTATTGGTCATCGCATATCAGGTGGCTGGCCTGTCCCATCCCAGAAGAACGATCTATTACATTGTTGCAGAGTAGTGAGCTTACCATTGGCTCTTGCCCCTTGCCATCCACCCCTGGAATACTATACTGTGATTGGTTAGAGCTGATCACCCCCCCCCCCCTTTACCCCACAGACCCGGGACTCAATTGAGTTCTCAGCTCGCTGTGCACCTCTTCAAGGTGATGTGAACAACTATGTGTGTTTTGTAACTTTGCCCATGAGAAAATTCTCTTTGCGTTTGCGACACTTGTTGCGGTCTGAGTCTAGTTTGCTGGGACCAGCTCCTCTTTCTCACGGTTGGTGACTGCCCATTGTCTTGTTTGGCTGCATCACATGTTTAGAGACCACAAATTTGAGCTCTGCTGCTCCCATTTATGAAGATTTATTCTGTTTCCCTGCAGCTGGTCCCTTTGTCGTCTGGGGACTGGAATGTGTCTTCATATCTCTGACCTTGGCTGACAGCTTGTCTCATGCGTCTTGCTCTCTGTGGTGCCTGAATCAGCTCAGCTCGTCTCTTGCTCAATGGCCTGAGGCCTGTTGTAATTTTCCTAAACCTTATCATGCAGTTTCTACATTGTCCATGTTGTGCTATGTTCCCTATGGGTTAGCTATAGGTGGTTCAATCGGGTTCTATATACACTCCTTTATGTCCACACGAATATTGGCTTTAAGGATCAGCAAGCCTGCTCAGGATCTCTTGTGCCTTGCGGTTTTGCATTACTGCATTTGGCTACTGACAAACTATTAAAAGCATTGACAGCATGTGTATGTATCTGTCCCCTAGCTATAGAACTGTGCGCTCATTTTCTTCATGTATATGATTGTGTGTTTATGTGGTGCAGTGTGGACTGCAAATTGGATTCATGTCTAACGCTGCTATGTCGTGGTGTCACTAACGACGTGCCCGGGACTCCCACTTCATAACCATCCTCTGGCCCTGAAATTCAGCAAAACAGGTAATCAAAGCAATTTTCAAATTCTCCTTGCAAAAACCCTGAATGCCGTGTTTTATCGATTTGTCAAAAGAAACCCACTACATTTAGATTCATGAATTCCGCATGTATGTGTATCGGTGTAAATGCAATGCATGTTTTATAATTGTCCTATTCCCGTTACAGTGGGTTCCCTATGACCAGTCCTCTTCCTTGCATGAGCATTATGGAAAACTCCTTGTTGCCCTGTTTCTAGACACTTCATAGCATAACATGTTTGAATCATGTTTTAAATTTCATTTGAAGGTTTTGGCATTTATCTTTCTATGTGTGTGCAGATCTAATATTTATTAACTTAAACACAAAGCAACACTTGAATACTAAAGTAACATATCCCGGCCATAAACTGGGCAACAAGGAGTTTTCCATAATGCTCAATAACCTAGATCCAACAAATAGAGAACTATCGACCCATCACCAATGTACCTTTCATTCTGAAGGTCCTTGACAAATTGGCATATATCCAACTCCAAGCTCATGTTGAAAACTAACATCCTGAGCACTCGTCAATCGGGTTATAGGGCTCGCCATGGCACAGAGACTACTATGCTTGACCTTAAGTCCACCCTGGCAAGCATAGCAGATAAAAACCAATCTGCTCTGCTGATGCTATTAGACCGCTCCACAGCCTTCGATCTCTTTGATCACACACTTCTAGTGACGAGGCTCGGAGAGGTCGCAAACTGTTCCACCTTAGCATCAAAATGGATCGCCTCTTTCTTAGGACAACGCACAGTGAGGGTTTGCGTTGGCAACAATCACTCTACTCCTTATCCTTCAAACTTGCAGTGTTCCGCAGGGCTCTTGCCCATCACCACTACTTTTTAACTTGTATATTCGGCCACTGTTAGATCTACTGAACAGCCTGGGTGTCCAAAATACAAATTACGCAAACAACTCCATGGCCATTACAAGAAAAACGCAGCAACCCTCAATAACATCTACAGTGCCATTCAGAAATGGAAGGTCTGTAATTCTTTAGCTCTCAATAACAAAAAAACAGAGCTCATGATCGTCACCACCAAGAACACGCGGAGCAAGTTAACACCAGACTATTCCAACTTCTTGATCGCAGATCATGATATAACATTCTCAACAAAAGTTAAAACACTAGGCGTTATTCTTGATGACAAACTCTCAATGAAGTCTCATATCCAGTATCCGGTCGAGCTGCGGACTCATTAACAAACGGATACAATACATCCAACCTTTCCCAACAAATTACAACTGCGCTTTGTTGTCCACAGCGTTGATAAATTCTAGACTGGACTATTGCAATAGTCTGTGGACTGGCACTACTGCTGCCAACATACAGGCACTCCGAGTCACACAGAACAATGCTATGCAAACCATTTTCAAACTATCGCGTCGCACACATAGCTCTACTTTCAGAAAAACTTTACACTGGCTTCCCGTAAGACAAAGAATATCACAAAAAGCTCTCACTCTGGCTCATAAATGTGTGTCTCCTACCAGTCCCACATATCTATCAGCGCGTATCAAGATTAAGCCTAAGAATAGGAATCTTCGCTCTACCACGGCCACGGTACTCGTCCAGCCGAGATTCAAAATGTCTGGTTTGGTGGCACCAGCTTTGACACAGAGGCTCCTACTCTATGGAGCGCGCTCCCAGCGGCCATACGCCAAATACAGAACTACCCTCTCTTTAAGAAGGCCATAAAAACCCATCTTTTCAACGTTGGCCCAGAATAACCAGCTTTAGCTCTCAGCTCATCCATAGCTCCCACCTGCTTTCTGTTTGTGCGTTTTGTCACTGTTTTTCTGTGTGCTCTGAGGCCTGCGGGCATGTGGCGCATCATAAAAATTAAAATAAATAAAGGAACTACGCTGGATACATATGAGATTGCAACATCGCACTCAGTTTGCTGCACCCCCAGTCATCAATATAGTGTACGCAACATGAATCCCTTGTGCTCGTAGGGACCTTTCCTGACCACCACAACAGTTTTATCAATGGCTCGACTCCCCATGATCCTTAGGATATTGTTGGTACCCTGTAAAGTAGTTGAAATGTGTCATACTGTGTAAGAAAGAAACCCCACAAACTGTGCAAGTGGAATACATTTAGAGTCTGTGTCTACTGTTATGGGGACAACAGTATTTTTGACAACTCGTAGGCACTTTGGGTAGTGTATAGGACACAGGAGTGATGAGATCTCACAGGGCCGAACTTCTTTTTGAGCACAAGTAAGTGTACCTGAATGCACAGCATGCACTCTCCCATGGAATCTTGGAGCAATGAGTTATGTATCTGCATTGTTGTATACATGTCTAAAGCGTTCCGTTGCTTCTTGAAGCCAGGTCCGCGCTCATTAAATACAATAATAATAATGACAAACACGTTCTCGCCTTGGTCATTCAAAAGGGTCACGATAGGGGCATCATGGAAAACAACTATGCATTTTAGAAATGGGAGCCCTTTGCATGAGAAACAAGAGAGATCTTTCAAGAATCTATTTGCGGACCAATCTTTTATAGGGGAATCTTCAGTCGGGTTTGAATAGTTGTATTTATTAACAGATGGTAATAATCTAATGCTCTTAATAAAAAAGTTTCTCAAATAAATCTACAATATTGTTCTTCACTTATAGATTGAATGTGCCTATTGGCTTGAAGCCAACATATTAGTGAGGAGTTTTCTCCACATTGATCACTGCATCTTCCATTTCTTGCTCTTGGAAAATGATTTCTTCAGTTTGAAAAAAACATTTATGTTGCAAAGAACCTTGCTTACTGTATGGAAATTAAAAGTATGCCATGGTCCTTTCTTATTGAAAAACGTAGGACAATAGTTTCCATCGATTTGCTTACACTTTTTAAATCCTCCATAATGTTTCCCTTAGCCCCTCTCCGCACCAGATTTTCTGAGCAGTGCACCTCTACAAATATGAACCTGGGCATTGATGGGACCTTCCCTGGTGCCGTCCACTTGTGGAGTACCTGTTGGTGAAAGTGTATGTGCACCACTGATTCCTATTACCCTTTGCTCACAGTGCTGAAGAAAGGGGTATGGTCATTATTTTTCATTGTCTTGGTGAATCTATTTTGATACTGATCCACCACTTTCTAAATGAAACTGTTCAAATGATGAAATAGCTCAGTTAGTGCATCTTTTTTTAATTGTATTTTCTGTCACCATGTTTTTGTCCATTGTTCTATTAAGTTAATCAAGTTGTTCTTGCCTTTTTTCCATTCCCAATTGTTTTATAAGATTAAAATCGATGTTATGAATTTCTTTCACCAACTGAGTGGTGAAAAAGAAAGCTCCATAGTTAATACAATCAAGTGAAAAATTATAATTGTTAAAGATTAAATATCATTTCCAGACTCAAAATGTTTGTCTTGACAAAATGTCAGTTTACAAATACTTCAACACCCGCTTTGTATTTGGCCTACAGTAATACATAAATTGTGATTAACCTTTTGCCTGATAAGGCATTCAGAGGTGTTTTAAATTCTGTTTACAGTTTTTCAGTTTAAAAGAGGAGTGCAATGCTATGGAAGCTTTACTTCTACTGAACAAAATGGCCTGAATTGATTGTGCACTATTATTCGAAGAATCACATGTACATGTTTTTAAAAATTTGGATCGAAACAGTCACAGCATGTAATTGATCTTGATTGGTTGCCATCAATGGACCAGAAGAGCCATTGAAATTCAAACAATAATACGCATGAGTAGTATATGGGGCCCCCTTTTAGCAATATTACATTTTTGACAGGTGGAAATACCCCCTGCTTCCGGCCTTAGTCCTGCCTTCCTTTTGATATGATTTTTTTAATATCAATTTAATATAAAAGTGATAAAGATATCCATCTTATATTAAATGTATTGTTCTTCCATGAAGTGTTTTTGTAGTTTGATATTAAAAAGGATATCATTTATATTAGTTTGATATATAAGCGAATATCAAATTCATATAAAAATGTACCTGGGAGAGCACGTGTGCGCTGCTGCCTGTTGGAGGGCGCAGTGAGTTGTGAAGTGAGAGACTGCGAATGTTAGGGTTTTGCCGTGGTGATGCATTGATGACGTGGGGAGTGGGTTTGGTTTTTATATACACAGCCGACGCCATGATTTTATAATATTTTTTTATGTAAAGCAGGTCCACAGGCACTTTGTGTAAGTTGCTTTATCGTAGTTACATTCAGTTACATCAAGATGTCTCATATGAAACCACTGGCCCCCATCACCCAAGTAAGCTCTCTTCAATTGGCCTTGTCTATGATGTTATTGCATTCCCCAATACAAAGTATCAGTCATTAAGGGAACCAAGTGTAGTGTCTGTTTTTTCCATCTTAAGACTAGGGTTCCCGTGGTTTATCCCTTAGACCGTTGTAAACTAGGCAAGAAAATACTGCTGGTAACTTTGGTAACTTCAGCAAAACATCCAACGATTTTGCTTTCTCATGTTTCTGTCCTTGTCATGGGTTAGTGAATCATAACCACATTCAAGGCCGTTGATGCAGGGTAATGGAGAGGTATGTTTTTTTTAATGTGTCTCATGACATGGTATGAAAATGCCATTAAATACATAGGCAACAAAAACAGCAGCTTGAACGAGACACAAAAGAGAAGCGTCACATTTTATTTATTTACTCCTCAAAAGATCCAAGTTCATTTTGGCCCAAAACAAAAAGTTACATATGGGTACCATGGTGCCAATCCATCTTTGAAGTGTCCATCCTCGCAAGATTTATAAGTGTGGGAAACAGTTAAAAATGCCAAGAGCAGACAGGATCAAGAGGTCATCCCACGTCAGATGAAACAGAACAAGTCCAGCATCTTGTGGAGAATCAGTTGAAGGGTACAGAGAACCTACTGGAAAAGTTAATGTCTGCCCAATATTGGAAGTCATGGGGTGCAGAGGAATAACGTCTACTAACTATGCAAAGACAAATCTTGCTGCTAACTCTTTATATTCATAACTTCAGGCTCTATGTTGAATTTGCACGTAGTTTTAAACACACGAGCTCTGAATACCTGGGACCACAGAAAAGGTGTTAGTGCAGCTGCTGAAGCCATCAATTGTTAATGTATGCACAATCATAACCCCCACGCAGATTTCTTTAGGTTACTTGACTGGCTGGCAATGGACTCCAGGATACAATATACATTTTCACACCTCAGAACCAGAAGGAACATTGGCAGACCTGCTCCCATCTGCCTGGCCCACGAAATACATATTCATTCACCCCATCACCCCTTTGAGCCACAAAACAACACGTGTTGAAACAATTTGGATATAAATTGAACCGCACATTAGGAAACCACTGTTCTAGAAAACTAAACACACACTGCAATTAATGTACTCTATCAGCATTAGGCATGAGACAACCATGGAGGATTGAGGAAACATGTGAAAAGCTATGCTTTTAGCATTGCTGAATAGGCTAACTGCCCCTCTCTAGCAGGGTCTGGTTGGTGGTGATGGTTTACCCCATGCAGTTGCACCATATAAGTGCTCTGAATCATTGATTCTCAAATGCATTTAATGTATATATAAATCCATCGCACTTGACAATAAACGCAGCAAAGCACACGAAATCTGGCCGCACATGACACGACATCCAGCCTAAGTGGCTCCCTGAATGGCAAAGGCCGAGTACCGCTGGCTCACGGAAAGCATTAAAATGCACTAATGCTACAGCCGCTTTGTTCCCAAATATTCATGTAAAGGGTACTTGTAAAATTCCCCCACAGTTGTACTCCTGCGATGCGTTTCATCTGAAGGCTTGAGCCGGACACAAAAGGCACATCTTACATTTTTGCTGCCATAGAAACCAGAATTACTGAGCAAGAAGTCGATTTTCGGATAGGTGAAGGATTCGGCTGCAACAGTAAAACAACAGGATTTTGCAGCTAAATTAGGTCAATCAAAACGATTATTTTATTGAAATCAACACAATAACTCAACTAAAGCCTGTTGAACACAATCCGAAGCCTTAAGCATCTGAACCCAACTGGCAGTTCGTTGTGAACGCGAGAGACGCACAGACACTCACAGATACAGACACACACACAGACACACACACACACTTGCAGGGTTGATGCTTGGGGTTTTTAGGCAAGTATGAAGCACATTCCTGCCGTTAAGCATCCTTCCCTCTATTCGGAGAAGCCCTTCCTGATTAACAAACAATAATGCACACGAGACGAAGAAAGGGAGAAAAGCCTCGGGAGAGGACCTCGCTAAAACAAATGGGATAACTCTTTTACATACAAATTGCATTTTATTGCCAGGCCGCGTGCGCAGATGGTATTTTCCAGCACATCAACATTGTTCACTCAGCCTGCTTCAATAGAGGAGCAGAGGCGGCTAGAAGAAAGAAATGAAAGGTCTACAATTATTGATCAACTGCACTAACAGAATCACATGGGGAATATGGCCTTACATTAGAATAAAACAATACTAGCATTTAACGAGGCTGGGGGGGGGGGGATACAGTATCTGTTAGTTAAAGAGCTGAATTTGAACAGGAACACGGCACAAATAACCGCACAGAACTGCACTGTTGCAATCTGTGGAAAGGAAGGTCTGAGAAGAATAAGAGTTGCCCACCTAGGAGGGTTCTGTGGACTGGTTGGTGGTCACCATCATTCCCTCTGGAGCAAGGTGATAAGAACACAAGTGCCACTGCGAAACCTACAGTCACCCTTTGTTTCCCAAGTACTTTCAAAATCGGATACCAAAACAAAGGAGTGAAAGCACTTGATACAGAGATGCTATTACAAGGTTTAGGTTTCATCTGCTCTTGGCGGGAGAGGTGTCTGCAATACCAGTTTTGAAGGAAATGGCCGCGTGTTGTTTCTGTGCATGCCTAGGGGAATCCCTGAAACACAATGAGAGAGTGTTTAGCCCTGCAGGAGGTCAGGATAAATCTGTTTGGCAAATGTGTGCATGATATTAATTCTAAGAATACTGAACACTTTCGGAAATATATTTTGCAAGGGTTGCCCTCAATGCTCGGGATTCGTGTGATAAATACATGGAATGTACAAAGATCACATGAATGAACCAGAGAAAGTGTGGTGCAACTCCAGGGTGCAAGTTATTCTCATGGAAATAATAGCGAAAATGAAATGGTCAAGCTTCAGTGATCAACTGCTTCTTTTATTGGTCTGTAATTGATTTGTTTATATGTTTACAACTGTATTGTAGATAATGAATTTCTTTTTTAATGTACTGAGCTGTATACATATTGTAATAAACCAGTTACAATAAACAAAACAAAAAAGAAGTGAAAGTTTCGAGCAAATGATACAGGATGCAAATCGTCAAATCTTTGAGGCAAAGCGCCCTGATGACATGTTTTAAAAGACGACAATGGGCCTCATTACGGGTCCGGCGGAAGCCGTGCCAGTAAAACTGGCAGGTAGCCGCCGGGCCCGTAATGAATTACCGGGGCCTGACTTCCCGGTAACACTGGGGTATTACGACCCCGGCATGACTCCATGGGAATGGGAATGGGGACCACAGAAGCACCGGCACAGTTAACGGTGCCAGTGCTTCCGTGAAACTCTACGGGTGGGTGCCGTTGCACCGGCCAGGTCTGACTGTTGTACTGTGCTGGTCCGGTAACAACAGTGCCGGACCGGACCAGCACAGTCGTAATGAGGCTCAAGGACAACCTTATTTTCTCCTTTCCAACTCAAGGCATAAAAAAGCACCATGCCATCTGGAATGCAAGACTGCTTACTAAAAACACTTAAAAACATGGCCATATATATATATTCACTAAAAAAAACTATAGTTAAGGGACAGTTAAGGTGATTTAATGCCAAAAAACACTTGAAATTCAGAGGATGCGGAAAGTGATGATCATCTTGGCGTCCCCCGTTGATGACCCTAGGATCTAATGATGTGTTATTTATATAGACCTTACGCTTTACAGAGAACACAAACAAACAATATCACCCAACCGGGGTTGGAATGCATTTATCGAGCTTGTAAGGATGTGTTGGCCTTGCCGGGATTCAAGCCTGCGACCTGTAGATCTCGCACAGATCGCAGCAGCAAGCACAAAACCCACTGAGCTATCTTGCCGGCCTCTAATTTTGTATGTCATTGTGAATCTAGTCTGATATGTATGTGCTCATCGGCTTTGCAACAGGAGGGACACTGAATTAAGATGATCATCACTTCCCACATCCGCAGAATTTCAAGAGTTTTGTTGCGATAAATCTTATCACCTTAAAGGAGAGTTCCGGGACTTTTTTTTTTATTGTCCCTACGGTTCGGCCATGTGTTTTTAAGCATAACTCGGTAGATCGTAGAAAACTTTCCTATGGACCTTACCCGACTTTTCGTCCATTAACGCACTCGAAATCAGCCGCCATTTTCTGATAATCCTATCATTTCCCCCCATCGCCCTGGCTCACCTGCTTTTGCGGCACTAAATCAAATCCCCCGCCCCTGAGCCTGACATCAGCAGACGCGTACCGCCCATTTCCCAACGCCAAAGCACGTTTCGTGTCAACAATCGCTGCGCCTCAGCTAATGAAGTGTCGCCATGGAAATGGCAGGACGCCTCTTTCCTCAATAAGTATAAACACACCGTTTCACAACACACAGCAGCAGATTTTCGATTCCATTACTCTCGCTGTGTTACTTTGAGTATTCTGTGACTCGTTTCTGTGCTCTGTTCAGCTACATTCGCCGCTTCTAGGCCTTGTGAACACCTGTACCATCTCTGTAAATTATTTTACTTTCTTTACCACACAATGGCTACAATAATGCCGTATATGTACGAGCCCGAGTACACCGAGGAAGAACTACTGGAAAGGCAAGCACGCGAAAACGATGGGGATTCGGACGGCAGTTGGGAGGACCAGTCAACGGATGAAGAGCCTGGACCATGTCGCATGGACGGCGTCTCCACCTGGTGCACGTGCAATCGGTGCGAGCTAATGCCAACTGAGGAGAACTGCTGCTGCCGTGAAAATTCCGGGTGCTTGGCCTACATTTCGGAAGGCGAGCCAAGTCCGCAATGCATCACCGAGCTGCCAGAGTTCAGGGAAGCCTGCCTCTCACGGACCGTGTTGAGGATGATGATGGTGCTTATGCACGAACTTCGCGGCACTGTTCGTCCGCGTAATCCGAGTAACGAGTAAGTATACTCTGGTTTTGATGTCAGTGAGTGATGCCACTACTATGTCATATTCTAGATAGAATTTTTTTCAAAGCAGAATGACATTTTTTACCTGAATCGACAGTGATAAGAAAGTTTTGTCATTTTAATACAGTTTGCATCTTTCATTTTCACAGGTGGTACAGGCTGGTGGCCTATCGTTGCTTCACTTGGTGGCTTCACGGGAGGCTCGGACACCGCGTTCGGAGAGTCATACCAGCCTGTGCGGTACTTGCCATTAGACAACATTTCCCCAGCGACAGTGGACAATACCGCGGATTTTCCCTGGATGTGCTGCAACCGGAACTTTACAATGTGTAATGTTTATTATTTATGTTCAATTGAAATTAAGATCTAAAATAAAACCCAACATATATTTTAACAATGGTTGTTTTGATTTTTTAAATGATTCTAGTGTGTCTCCATTGAATAGTCTTCCTGTGCCTTGTCTTGTCACACCACATGTCTCCGGCCAGCATCCCCCCTCACGCTGGCCGCCCACCTTCAATCCACATAACCGTTGAACCCATATGCAGCAGACATACATATGTTATTTTGCGGGTTGGCATCAAGCCTCCCGGCCTTGCCTCCTCCCCCAAAAATACTTACCACACCACTTTGTTCAAGCGTTGGCAATAAAAGGAAGGCCGTTGGATTTTATTGATACAAAACATGGTTATAGGTAAATAATCAATATGGTTGATCATAATAAATCATCCTTTTGGTCACCGGGTACAGAGATGACCCCCTCTGGCCCGTGCCGCCTTGCCACCACAGGCCAGCCTGCTGCTGACTAACTGCCTAGGCATCCAGGGTCTCCAGGGTGAACTGCACCCATATATTCTCCTGGGAGGCTGAGGTATTTATAAACTCACCCCCCTGCCTTCCATGTACTAGATCCTTCAGCCTGCCTCTTATATGCAGTGAGATGGCCTCTCCTTGGTGAGGCCCTGCGGCAAACGAGTCTTGTCTGCACGACCAGCGCCCTAATCCACACCCCCCCGCCCTATCAAAGGCAGTTCGCACCGGGGTACTTGTGCTGGCAAGTGGAGCTGTCAGGGAGCGATAAAGGCCAAGAGGTGCCAAACACCATGTACACTTCAAAGTGGTCTATAGAGCATGGGTTGTTGTTCCCATGTCTACCTCCAGACCCCGTGTCTCCTGCCAAGCATCCCCCCTCACGCTGGACGGCCCCCTGCAATCCACATAAGTGTGTCTCCATTCACGAGTCTTCCTGTGTCTTGTCTGCACGACCACCGCCCCAATCCACCCCCGCCCTATCAAAGGCAGTTCGCACCGGGGTACTTGTGCTGGCAAGTGGAGCTGTCAGGGAGCGATAAAGGCCAAGAGGTGCCAAACACCATGTACACTTCAAAGTGGTCTATAGAGCATGGGTTGTTGTTCCCATGTCTACGTCCAGACCCCGTGTCTCCTGCCAAGCATCCCCCCTCACGCTGGACGGCCCCCTGCAATCCACATAATGCCACGACATATACACGTCATTCATTCACAAACACACCCCTGTTTCGAATTCTTTATAACCCACTTCATATTTCTAATGAGCACTTCTTTGCGCTTTGCTAGTCAACCCGTGAAGGTGCTGGTTATCTGCTCTTCGTCTCTGTGAACTTCCGTGAACACTTCGAGGAAACTCCTCAGTTTGCAACCTGTGAACTGCTCCCTGTTCTACGACAAGAAACTACTCTGATCCCTGCATCTAACTGTTTGTTCGTCAAGGTAAGGCCATGTACCATAATCATTTTGCGTCCAATTTCTTTTCGTTCAAGACAGTACATGCAAGGAAATAGTCACATGTTCTGAGTTTACATTGGTATTCATAGAGAATTGTTGATCTTTACTTTTCAGAACTTTCCACAATGCCTGCCTGTTCCATTGGCGGTTGCCCTTCGAAGACCCGTAATAAATCTGAAGGTACTATAATGCATGTTTTCCCTAAGACAATAGATCAGATAAGAGAATGGGTCCGATATTGCGGATATCCACCGTCTGAGCTTGAAAGTAGAGTCCTAGAAGTCTTTGCGGACAAGAGGGGTGATCGATACCGCATCTGCAGCAGGCACTTTAGCTCAGACATGTACTCCACATCATTGCTAATAAAGAAGAACACACCGCGAGCGAGGCGAAAATTGCTCTCAACCGCTATTCCCACTCTATTCGTCCACATCCCTCCACTGGTGAGTCAAGTTTACGTATTTATCTCTCGGCCTTGCGGTAGTGTGTAGCATTAGCTAACAATAATTTCCCCATTTATGTATCCACTCAATATGAAGGCGGAAGATTCTCCATCCGTGTCGTTATTGCAGTCATCGGCCACTTCGAGCGCCTATCGGGTAATCTTACTTGGCTATTCTGCCACTGACTTGTTTTAGGCATGTAAATCAATAGTTTTAATTTATCGTGTAATTATTTTACCTAATGGTACACCCTTGTACTCATCCTCTAGTCTTTGTTTTCAGTTATAATTATTGTTATCCAAAATAATGCAAGTACTGTCTTTCAGGGAGATGCTGAGGAGTCCAACGTATTGACGACTACCGTTGATGTCACTCAGATGCTCGAGGTACGTTTCCGGACAGTTCCATCGATGGAGATCATCAGATCTTGCATTCTTGTAGCGTGATTGTTACACACAATGTTTCTTTCGTTTTTAGCCATTGATATGTCCTTCTGTCGTCGCCCGCCTATGTGTCTTCTTTTTTCAATATTGTGTTCATTACTAATGAAAGTCCTATGTTTCAGGGAGTCGATGGAGCATTAGTCCAAGAAGAAGGGGGAGCATGCAGTTACGGGTCGGCGCAACAGCTTGCAGAAGTGTGCACCGCAGTTACATCGTCCCTTGATGTTCTTATGCATTTCGAGGTATGGATACTGACAGTTCGATCAAGCGAAATCATATGACATGATTACATCCGCTATACTTCCTTCTTTATTAACGTACTATGTTTCAGGGAGATGACGGACCTTCTTCTACAAGAACATCACCCCTAGTAGTTGATGCAGATCTCTGGGTGGTGACACTTCCAACGATCGAGCAAATCGAATCATATTTACATATCCATTATTTATTTTAGACAACTGATCATTTGTGCAGGTCTATTTAGATGAGCCGTTGACGCCTGCACAAAGTTTCTGTTCTTTTTATCAAAATAGAAAACAATACTAATGCAATTACTGTGTTTCAGGGAGTCACTGAAGCATCATCTTCAATAATATCATCAATGGAAGTCTATGAGGAGCCCGAGGTATGGATCTTGACAGTTCCATCCAACTAGATCAACTATGCGTGAATAATTGTCGTTTGAATGTTCTACACAAAGCGTTCATTTGTGTTTTGCTATTGAGATGTACGTGGGTATTGGTCCCCAAGTACATTTTGTGTTTTCGATATTATTATACATACTAATGAAAGTTCTATGTTTCAGGGAGTCGATGGAGCGTCAGTGCGTGATGGATGTGCTTATCATGAAAATATAGTCGTTGCAGCGCAAGAGGAAGTGGAGACATGCACACACGAGTCGGAGCAACAGCGTCCTGATGTTGAAGTTCGAGGCAAGAAAGTTTCAAAGAAAAGAAAGCAAAAGAAGGTTAGTGTCCTGGTCACTATATTATGTTGTTTTTCACTGTTAATAGTTCAATACTTTAAGTTGTGTTTAAACTGAACATCCCTTTTCCAATCTGTCCTCTAGTTGCGAGTGGGTGTACGAACTAGATCTACACAGACAGTGAAGCGAACGAGAGATGTTGCTTGTCAAACCTTTTGGCAGGGACTTGAGACTGGAGATGCATCGTGCCAATGGGAAGAATATGAAGTGATTGACAACGGAGCTATACCACCACCAGCCATTGATAGTGAATGTCCTCCTGGTAGTTCGGATGCAGTCGGAGATCAATTCACAGAATCCACACCCGCAAAAACTAAGACCGCGAGAAAGTTGAGGAAATTGTCTTATTCACCCATCGCCGGAGAAGGAACAGATGTTGCAATGGAAGAGAATGAAGTGGACTACAATGAAACACCATCAATATCAATGAACATAGCGGAAGACGATATCAGAGATTCTACCTTTCATGTGAGTGACATGTCCTCAACGTTACAGGCCGAACCAGCTGGGATGCAGAGTGACAGTATAAGGAAAGAGGCCAAATTCATTGTATTCGATAGTTGTTTGATTGATATTATTATTCGGATGAAATGTGGGCATTCGGTTGGTGGGGAAGTATGTGGGGAGCCATTGATTAATGTGACTCGTGCAATTCGAGGCACTAACCTTAAAATACATGCCACCTGTACAAAATATCATCCTTTCTCATGGTCTGCACAACCCATGCTGGGGCAACTGCCAGCAGGCAATCTACTTTGTGCAGCGGCTGCACTTTTTAGTGGTTCAAGTTTTAAAAAATTAGAGTCTTTCTTTCAGTTTGTGGGAATCCATTTCATTGCGAAAACTCAGTTCTACAAATACCAAACCGATTATCTATTTCCAGCCATTAGCGAAGCTTGGAGAATGGAAAAAATGTCTATTGATAGTACATTCGCGGGCAAACGGTTCAGGCTAGCCGGTGATGGACAGTGCGACAGCCCAGGATTTTCAGCCAAGTACTGCACCTACCACTTTCAGGACATGGAAAGTAAGAAAATTGTGAGTTCGGTGGTCGTGCAGGTGTCACAAAGTACATCCTCAGTGGCCATGGAGAAAGTTGGCTTTGTAGCATCATTGCAAGAACTACAATCGCGGGGAATGGTGATCGACCTGATAGCCACGGACAGACACGTTTCAATTGCCAAGACAATGAGAGAAGAGTACAAAAATATAAATCACCAATTTGACGTTTGGCATCTTGCAAAAACAATCAATAAAAAAATGTCTGCTGCAGGTAAAAAAAAAGAAATGCAAGGTATTTCACAGTGGTCCAAGTCAATCAGCAACCATCTTTGGTGGAGCTCAAAAACATGTGGAGGGTCGTTGGAAATTCTACTGGAAAAATGGCGGTCAGTAATGTTACACTGTACCAACGTTCACCGTTGGAACACAAACCAACATTTCCACAATTGTGAACATGGCCATTTGTCCACAGAGGAGGCACGGAAGAAGAAGTGGTTGATTCCTTCATCACCCACTCACAAAGCCATTGAAAAGATTGTATTTGATAAAACTATAACAAGAGATTTGAGGGGACTCACGGAATTCTGCCACACAGGAGATTTGGAGGTGTTCCACAATATGTGCCTAAAGTACAGGCCAAAACGATTGCATTTTGGCATGGAGGGCATGATAAATCGGACTCTTTTAGCGGTCTTGGCACATAACCATAATGTTGGCCGTCAACAAAGTAGGACGACCGGAACTTTAGGGACGCTTCGCTACAATAAGGCCTTCACTAAAAGAAGTAAACAATGGGTGATCAAACCAGTGTTTGAGGATATGCAATATGAGTTTATTGAGAGACTTATTGTTGACGTCCTAGATAGGCACATAAATGGAGTTGTGAACGAACCTGTGCAGGGGACAACTGCATTGCCACCCAACATTGCCTCTGTTCCATGTCCACCTAAAGAAGAGCTCATTGAGAAATACACATCACGGTTTAAATGATTGTAATTTGATTGTCTGTTCTCTCGAGTCTCCTCATGTCGCAGGCCCATTGAATATGTGTATCTATGTAATGTGTAAATAAAAGTGATTGCTCAGTTTACATGCAATGTGTCTATCCAACCAAACAGTAATATAAATCATTTTTCAAAAAATATAGAATGTCTCCGTATTTATGGTTCTCTGGGGCTGCAAAGCACGCAGACAAAATGCAAAGATGGAGTGTAAATTTCAAGTCCTGTGAGATGACCTTACACTGAATGTAGCTAACTAGGAATGTGTGCTCGTTCAAAGTGAAGGTCAGCTGCTTTGATTTTTTGCTCGGGTGCCGGAATGGCCCACAACTCTGTATAAGGTTCTATTGTTATTTGACCTTGACAGGCCGGGACCATCCCGAAAGACTTCTTTTTGGGGGTGTGGGGCAATAACGTAAGAAACGATAATGAATATAATTTCAGAAACGAAAGCCATTTCATGTTCGTTCATTAGAAGAAATAACGTCGGCATAGAAGGAGTGGTATTTCGGGGCTGCCCTACGCACAGACACAATGGAAAATGCAAATATAATGTAAGTAACTCTTTAGATGAGTTTATACCGCAATTTAATTACTATACAGTAGCTTTAAAGACGGGTTGAGTTGTACTTGTTCGTTCTATGTGGCATATTGTTTTGTACCGCGCACTATCTTGAGGAGAACCATCTCCTTTCACGGAAGCACCTCAAAACCTTCCTCTTTGCTTCTGCTTTCTCTCTCCCTCTCCCCTGCTACAACTGGTCCACTGTCTGCGACCTCGGTCCTGGGCCCTTCCACTCTCCACCTGCACTGCCTCCCTGTCAACCCCTGCACTGGGGGACTGTCTCAGTATCCTACAGCCCCCCCTTGACGTCTAATACCCAGTTGCACTGTCCTAGCTATGAAATAATTTCCCGACCTAATATATAAAATTAATAATTTTAATAAAGATCTGATGGGGAGACTAATTTCATATTTTTTTTTGTCAAATAGGTACATCATCCATTATTGTCTGTGTCACGAGTACCAGACACCGGCGGATGGGTTTTTCAACCGCCAGTTGCTTCTCCGCGTGAACAACGTTACCACCCTGACCATTTTATGGGACGATCGCCAAGTACAAGTATGCCCTTACGCGGTACTAACGGCTAGATGCAACATACAGACCGTTGTGGTGGCCTAGTGCCTCGTTGTTGGAACAGCCATGCGATTATCAGTGCGACCGAAGAGCTTATTTTATCGTAAACCAACACCCTGTGTACTGCACACGAACATCGCTTGCCTCAAGACGAACTATTTTGGATCGAGAGCAAAGAAAAATGCAAATCGCTGAATATTCTCAAAACATTTGATGTCAAATAAATGTACTTTGCCAAATGTACAATCTTGACGTTTGCTTTTAAACCAGTTTCATATTCCGAATTGTGGCGCTGTATTGTGAGATGATCTAAGACCCTGTGTACAGCAAAGGAACATCGTGTGCCTCAAAAACAAACTTTTTGGAACGTGAGCAAATAAAAATGCAAATCGCTGAATATTCTCAAAACATTTGATGTCAAATAAATGTACTTTACCAAATTTACAATCTTGCGGTTTAATTTAAAAATACAGTTTCATATTCCCAATTGTGGCGCGCTGTGTTGTGTGAGCTGATCTGTGTTGGTTTCCGGGTTCTGTGTGGAGTCGCGTAGAAGACGCCTGGGCGCGTTTGCCTACGCAGCACAGTCACGTCACGGATAGAGGCGGGGAATATGAATGTTTTGATAAAGTCTGTTTCAGGGGCGGGGGATTTGATTTAGTGCCGCAAAAGCAGGTGAGCCAGGGCGATGGGGGGAAATGATAGGATTATCAGAAAATGGCGGCTGATTTCGAGTGCGTTAATGGATGAAAAGTCGGGTAAGGTCCATAGGAAAGTTTTCTACGATCTACCGAGTTATGCTTAAAAACACATGGCCGAACCGTAGGGACAATAAAAAAAAAGTCCCGGAACTCTCCTTTAACTGTCCCTAAAAAGTTTTGCTGTGAATTTCAAGAATTTTGTTATACCATAGTTGATTCAAGGGCCTTTGGCCATCACCCCTGTACATGCTCCACCTATAGATTTCCTTGTGCCCCACTAGCCATGACCTTCTGCCGTGCCCACTGTATATTTTAAAACACTAGGGGCCTGATTCATGGTATGTTTTCCTATGGGATTGCGCCATTATAAAACACTTCCATGAATCAGGCCCTATGTTTCTTTCAAGCCCACTAGTCATGGCCACGGCCAACTTTACATATTGCACCAGTAGGTTTACTTGGGGCCCACTAGCCATGGCCTTCTTCTGTGGACACTGCACATGTTGCACCAATAGATTTCTTTGGGGCCCACAGGCCCGGGCCACTGTCACAAAAATAGAGTTATTCACCATAGTGACTAGGGTACTCTTAGTCCATAGTCTCCTTTCCTCCATCCTTGTGGGCGTCCTCCAACATAGGGATGGTACCGGAACCTTTGACAGTGAAAGATTGAGCTTCCCCTTTAAATTTAGTACAGCACGCAGGGGCACAGCCACGGGCGTTGAATGCCCCGCCGAGGCCCCGCCCTCTAGCGTCTCGGCTCAGTCCCCTTTCAACACATCGGACGCTTAGATACATGGCTATGCTTATTACATACTAGCGGGTGGAAGGCGGGTGGGACGTATGGAATTAAGGGGACTATGAGTACTCTAGTCACTATGGTGAGTAACTTTAATTACCAATACGTCCCGTCCCCTTTCCTCCATTCTTGTGGGTAATTCCACCGAACAACAACATAGGGTGGAGCTGTGATAACCATCCTTATATCTAGGATGAAGCAAAAAGGTTTAGAACCGCCTGAACAAACTCTGCATCGCGCCTGGAGCTGGTGTACAGTGAGTAGTGCTTACAGAAGGCCGACTGAGTGGCCCAAGTAGCCGCCTTGCTGATGACATCCCAAGAAGCGGGTCTCTGAAACGCGACGGCCGTGGCCTTGGCTCGCCCGCAAGGGCATGGATTCCCCTCAGGAACAGGTCTGCCCATGGCTGTATATGCCTCTCAAATGGCCTGAACCATCCATCGGGCAATGGAAGACAGAGCCGGGAGAGGAGCCCTCAAAAGTCACAAAAAATGCCTCAGACTTCCTGAAGGATTTCGTCCAAGAGAGATAAAACGTGAGGACCCTCTGAGATCCAAGGAATGCAGGGCCCTCTCTGCCTCCGACTGTGGGTTTGGGAAGAACACTGGCAGGCAGATCTCTGGATTCAGATGAAATGCAGAGACCACCATGGGCAAGAAGTTTGGGTGAGTGCGCAAGATGCCCTTGTTGTGAGACGTGGTGAAGGGCTCAAACGAGGACAATGCCTGCAGCTCAATAATCCTGCGTGCAGAGGTTAGAGCCACCAGTAAAACTGTGTCACCAAGCAGATGTCCACAGCAGCCATCGGATCGAAAGGCTTGCGCTGCAAAGCTGCTTGAGGTCCCAGACCAGGTGCAGCCTATGCACCGGCGGAAAAAGCATAGACATCCCCTTAAGGTGGGCCTTAACCACCGGGTTGGCCGCAGAGAAAACATGCTCAGGGGAATTCTTGAAAGCCCCAATTGGCGCAAAATAAGTGCGGCAAGTATCCACCTGAACTCCAGAAGAAGCCAGGTGTGCTGAAAAAGCCAATACGTTATCCAGAGGACAGGTGACAGGGTCCAGACCCTTGTCACGAGCGCAACGGCAGAACCTAGTACATTTATTTTTATAACGGGACCGAGTCGAGGGCCTCCTGGCCTGTTGAATAATGTCCCAGTTGACATCTGAAAATTGAGCATGTTGAAGCCTCAGCTGGTCAGGAAGCAGGCCGACAGCACCAGCTTGGCCGGGTCCGGACGTTCCACAGCTGCATCAGGAATCCCCTGCTGGAGATCGGAAGGTGGATGGGACCCTGGGAGCACAACTGCAGCAGATCTGAAAACCAGGGTCTCAAAGGCCAGTGGGGGGCAATCAAAAAGAGGCTGCAACCCACCAAAGCCCAAAACATGTGGAGGGTCCGTTGGAGCAGAGGGGTGGGTGGGAACACAAAACACCTGTGGCCGTGCCAGCAGATCTGGAAGGCATCTCCCAGAGACCCTCGACCCCATCCTGCCCATGAAGCAAACTGGGGGCACTTGGAATTCAGAGGGGATGCAAACAAATCCAGGTCCGCAAACCCCCAATGCTGGAACAGGGGCAACAAGGAGTCGGTGGGCAACTCCCACTCGTAGGTGTTGAACCCCAAGCGGCTCAGCTGGTCTGCTTATGCATTGCTGTCCCCTGGGAGGTGGACTGCAGGAATCCAAATCCCCGCCGTCAAGGCACATTCCCAGACCGATACCACCTCCATGCATAGGAGGGGGGAACAGGTGCCACCCTGCTTGTTCAGGTAAAACATCAAAGTAGTATTGTCTGTCCCTGATGAGGGGCAAAAACGCCCTGAGGGCCAGGCCCACTGAACTGAGTTCGAGCAGATTGATATGCAGGCGGGCTTCTGTCCTGGGCCATGCTCCATGAATCGCACAGCCCTCCAGATTAGCCGGCAGCCAGAAAGGGAGGAGTCCGTCCTCACCACCAGGGAACGCTCCGGTCTGGTGAAGGGGGATCCCACTGACACATTGCCACCCATCAGCGAAGATCAGGCAGTAGGAGCGGTGGTATTGAGACTCTGTCCGACTGAGACCCTGTCTCCTGATCCTAACTGTCCTCCAGGTGGAGCTGGAGGCACCTCATCTTGAGGCGAGCATGCTCTACAGTGAGCATGCAGGAGGCCATCAGGCCCAGAATGTACTGGAACCACAATGCAGAGGTGGTCGTGTTGGCCACAAAGTGCCCCACCGCTTTGCGGAGGGACAGAAGTCTCTCCAGCGTATGGAACATCCGCTGAATGGTAGTGTTCCAACGCACCCCTAGGAAGACCAGTTCCTGAGATGGGCACAACTGTGACTTACTCTGGTTGAGGGAGAACACCAGCTGAGGAAGGATATCCGCCAATCTCTGGCAGCAGTGCACCACCCCTTTGGGTGACCTCGCCCTCACCAGCCAGTCATCCGAATAAGGGTACAAATTATGGGCCTCCAAACAGAGAAGGCCTGCCACTGCGTTCATGAACTTCATGAAGACACAAGGGGCCGAGTTCAAGTTGAAGGGCAGCACCTTGTACTGAAAGTGGTACAACATAATCGTGAACCGCAGAAACCTTTGATGCGATTGGTAGATGGGAACATGCAGATACACACCCTTGAGGTTCCAGGTAACACACCCAGTCCCCTGCACACAGACTCATCTATGTACATGGTAGTAATCATCTTGAAGCGTTCCAGCAGTAAAGACAGATTTAAAAATGACAGGTCCAGGACATCCCTCAGGCCAGCCTGGTTTTTCTTGAGTACAGCAAAAACCCTGGAATAGTACCCGGCGCCCCTGTTTACAAGAGGAACTGGTTCTATCGCCTACATCTCCAAGTTCCCATAAAAGAGCCGGGGGCCCGATCTGACGAAGAGGAGGAGAGCATGGTGTCATGACCACTGTGAGGGGGCAAAAGTTGTGCCACAAGCAGGCTCCCACCAGAACCCTGAGGGCCTTAAAACCACTGCAAAAGGGCTCCTGGAGCCAGTCCTGGCACCTTTGGCACCAGGCTCATATGTAGGAAGGAAGGGCTGTTCAAACTAGGTCCCATTTATGTACATGGGCCTTTAAATCCAACATGGAAGCACCCACACAGTCTAGTTCTAAGAACCAAGCCATGCAGTCTAGTGTTTTGGGTGTGTCAGGCCTGGAACTACTTTCCCTGGTACTACTTTACCTTGGCTATATAAACCACACATGCTTCGTGTTATTCTGCAACCCGCAGCGTGACGCTCACCGTGTCCAGCTCCTCGTCTTCAGCATCTTCCTGTAATCCTGCAAGAACAAGATTATTCTGTTTTACCTGAGAAAACACCATCCAGCACTCAGCATCTCAACTGAGCTGCAATCTGTGGAAACCGAGAGAAGAAGAAACATCACTCACCTGTGAGTACTAGCTTAAGGACTTCCGGCGAACCGCTACCACAGCTGCTGTTCGAACATTGCGACCTGCAATAACGAGAAAGGGAAAAACAATATTAGATTGCACGCTTCCAAAACATCGAATTCCATCAGTCTTACCTGAATTCCATCGTGCTACGCCACGCTTCCATCCGGAGCACCACAGCAACACCTCCAAAGGAAAAGAGACATATTCAGGTTCGTTTTCAATGTTAAACAACCGCACAGTGCTGTACTTGCCTTAACGGATTCCGGGGGCCTGTTTTTCATTGTGCTTTCATCCACTCGCAGCACCACAGTGGTCTGTGAGGAAAAGAAGAAGAAAACACAGGTTAGCTTTAAAAGACAATAAAAGGCGCTGCGCCTCGCGCTTTCTCTTACCTAGAAAACGTGCCTCTCCATCCGGCACGCCAGCATCAAGACCTTCGCACCTGAAAAGAAGGAGATAAAGACATTAACAAATTCCCACCATAAACTGAACAAAGACTTACAATTAACAAACCTACATGCCTACCAGCAGATTCGGGGTCAGAGCAAGCCTGGACCAAGGAAGGCGTACTGCACCAGTGAAGCAACTCGGGCAGCTCGCCAACAAACATGAAGCGCCCCTGCACAAGAAATGCAGGACGGATTGCTCACCCTACAAATAACTAAGATTCATTATTCAGCACTGGGGAAACTACGCGTCCAGGGTTCCAGATCTCAGAGCCTTCCAGACGCCCCCGGGGATATCAGGTGAGTGTAACAGAACACAAAGCCTTTAAACCTTATCCACCTGGGCGTCATGCGAGGTACACGCAGCCCGGCAGGAAACCAATGCCTTAAGACGAGAGTTAATAGTCACAAAAGACCGTACTTATTAACTAAGCAAACAGCTACTACAAACACAGGCGGGGCAGGCTCCATTGCCCGGATTCGCCCCATCCGTCGCTACAACATCATCAGTCAATCCAGTACAGGTAACGTTGCCGGGAGCAGTACCCCTGGCACCACCAGAACGGTTTAATGGAGACCCCAAAAGGCACGCAATATTCATGAACCAGTGGCGCCTCCATTTTCTTTGTAGGCCTGGGGCTTTCCAAAACGGCCAGGCGAGCGTGGCCTTTGTGTTATCATATTTGAGTGGAAGTGCCACAGACTGGTCAGTACCTTTAGTGAGCCGGGATGACACATTACTGCAGAACTTCAGGGGTTTTCAACAGGAGATGGAAAAGTTATTTGCTCGACACGTGCATGGACAAGTTCTTGATAACGAACTCCAGTCCCTCCGCTAAGGGAATCAAGATTTGCTGACTTATATTGCTACCTTTAATAGACTGGCTGTAGAAGCGGGGTGGCCAGAAGATTAAAAAAAACACGTTGTTTTATCGGGGCCTACGAGGAGACCTGAAGGATGTCCTTGCTTGAGTGGTAGACCCACCTAATGACTGTGCAGAGTTTATCAACCTGGTAGTTCAGTTGGACCACAGATTACAGGATCGAAGAACAGACCGAAGTAGACTCGAAAATCGCGCCATGTACGTACGTTCAAAAGATAATGTTCAACGTCCATCAGAAAATACCACAGAACCATGTAGATTGAAGGAGTACAACCCCCCCCTTTAACCAAGGGTGAAAGAGACAAGAGGAGACAGCTACAGTTATGCCTATACTGTGATAATTCGGGTCAGTACCTCAAAGAGTCAGGTCAAAACCTACTTGCCTACCAGCAGATTCGGGGTCATAGCAGGCCTGGGCCCAAGGAAGGCGTACTGCACCAGTGAAGCAACTCGGGCTGCTCGCCAACAAACGTCAAGCGCCCCTGCACGAGAAATGCAGGATGGATAGCTCACCCTACAAATAACTAAGATTCATTATTCAGCACTGGGCAACTATGCATCCAGGGTTCCAGATCTCAGAGCCTTCCAAACACCCCCCGGGGATATCAGGTGAGCGTAACAGATGGTAAAGGCAAATCAAAAGGCAGATTGAAGCCTGTGGAGACCACAGATAGGATTCACGGGTTGCTGAAAAGACACTTCAAAGCGAGCTGGGGCTAGGGTAAAGGGGTGAGATGGAGCTGACATTATATTGCGCTGCGCCCGCCTAGCGGTGGGAAAAAGTTTCTGAAGAGCTGCTTGTGCTGGGAGATAGATATCAGATGAGGAATCCGTGGGAGAAAGTTGTCCATTAAAAACGACAGATATGATACATTCTCAACTTCTGCTTAGAAAACAATAACATTGCATGAAAATCTAGGTGTAAACTACAGAATATCGACGAAAACCCATTATGAAAATGGAGCATAGAAACTGCTGCATTAAGTACAATAATGAACCGTCAGTTTCAGAGTGTGCATTAACCTGTGTGCCATTTAATATGTTCATTGGACTGCAAAAGGTTATGGTCCACTCACTAGCTCTGCAATATTTAACGATAGGACTTTCGGGGGATTTCTGCTATCACACAATATTCAGCAGAAAACACCAGATGAAACGATGTACACTGTATTCAAACATGGAAACTATAATATCCAACATAAAGCAGCCACTGAAAGTCTGGAGGATGGCTGAACGAACAAGGTACTTTGCGCTTTGTATTAAGATTACAATGATTGCCAACGTGAAAGTTGCTGAATATATTGGTCCAAATAAAGGTGAAACTTGACATCTCCGGATGTGGAATGGTGCTCAAGTGACCTGGCCGCAGTATTATTCTTAGGTGTTGGGAAGGACTTTGTTACACGATTTGTTCACTTCCCAGAAGTTACTGCCAAATGAAAAATATCTAATTTGCAGTAGTTTCCCTCCTCCTGCCCATGAGTAATTAATCAGCAGCATAAGGAATTAGTTGTCTATTTGCTAAGATTTGGAGATTAAACCCGGTTTTGCGGTAGCAACATGAAGGGCTGCGTTTACTGACACACTTTCCAGCTCTCAGATTAGCTCTGGTGGGCTACGCATGTTCATTTTCGTGTGCATGACATTTTGTTGTTTGGCTGTGCACGCGAGGCTTCTCCTTTAAAAAAACCCAACATATTAAGCACTTGACTTCCTTAAAGGAAATCTTTCTCTAATCACAATCAAACAATTTCAAATCCACCATTACAAATACATATGTTAAATTTCATATACAATAAATTAACAATCGCCATGCAATTTTACCATTAGTTAGAAGGATAAAACATGATAAGGTTATAAATCCAACTGTTTTAAAAATCTCCCAATGGCCAGAGTGAGCACTCAATGCTTTATAAATCTTTCAAAAAATAAACCTCACTGCTCCACCAATTTCAGGCAGACCAGCAACAAATGTTTTAAAGTTTACAATTCTAACAGCGATTTACAGAACCTACAGTCTAGCAGATTCTTGTCTAGCTTTGTTGTTACACCTACAACCTCTCGACTAGGCAATAGATTAAAACGCACTCTTAAAAATAAAACAAAAAAATAAAAATAAAAAAAATAAATCGGCGGAATTACTGCCGCAGTAATTGGCACCAAAAAAGCCTCAGAGTCCTATGGACTCATATAAAATGGGGATTTACACCGCCTCTTGTAACCCATCGGTAATTCCGCCAGACCAAGTGGCGGTAACAGTAATTCAGTTAGGCGGTATTCTGGCGACTTAGCGCCAGAATACCGGCCAACTCATAATGCGGCACAGAGTCCTAAAACCAGCACTACGAAACTGCTTTAAATAATTAGGGAACTGGTTTAGTGACTTTGTTTCCCCTATTAATTTAGCAAAAAGTATATATTTACAACCCAAAAGCTTGCATTCAAATCCAGTCCTGCATCCAGCATTTCTCTTTTGCCTAAACCGGACTGTCTAAAAGTAAATCCAAGTCAAAATCCAAATCCTGGATCAGATTCAATCACTTTCCCAGTTTGTCAAAATTGTAACTTTTTTTTTTTTTTTACACTCAATGCATCCGTAACAATTTGGAACTAATAATTGTCAGCGATTAAGCATTTTCTGTATAACACAATTGTTTTCCACTGCGCTATGGAAAGAAGTCCCAACTCAAATCGAATTGGTACGCTTTTAGGAATGCCTAGCACCTATTTCCAAAATACTCCCTCTAGAGCGCCCACATAGGACTACACATCATGACTTCCGCACCATATGTCAGTGTAGGGACACGTTAGTGTAGGGACTCTAGCGTCATGATACCCTCGGGTGACAGTGCGCTATAAAAACGTCCTCAACATAACATAGGGACCACCTTCATTTTGTAGAACTGGATCAGTGGAAGCAATGAAAAATGTCCAAACCTGTGGTGCAATGCTAGCCCTTGGGCAGCTCACGCTTCTGCCTTTCGATCCGAGTACAACGTTTGCATAATCCTTCCCACTGTCATTCAATGTACAACCTAAATAACAAAAAGTATTGGCTCGTATAAGAGGAAATGTATGCAGTTGCCAGTTAAAATTCCACTTCCTCCTCGTCCTTGTGTTAGATTTAGCCACGTTAATCACCAAATTATTCTGGGTGGCATAGTCCTGCCAATGGGTGTTTGATCCAACAGAACTAGATCATCTGCGTACAGCAGCCATTTGATCGGATACCCAATTAATCGAGGAGGAAAGGCAAGCACCTTTACCAAGGCTTCTTTGAGATCCAAATTGAATAAATTAAATAAAGCAGGGGTGGGAATACACTCCTGCCTTAGACCTCTAAAAGTAGGGATACCTTTAGATAGCGTTCCCTGTTGATTTAATCTAGTTTGTAAAGACGTATTACTATAAAGGTCTACTAAAATATCTAATAAATATGCCAGACAATTCCACCCTTGTGGTTTACTCCATAAAAGCTCCCGATCAACACTATCGAAGGTCTCGGCGAAGTCTATAAAAGCAAGATACATTTCAATGCCAGTCGCTAAAACCTTTTTTTGAATGAGTTTAAAATAAAACCATTCAACCCAGTGCCAATTCCTTTTACAAACCCGTCTGCTGTATATCATATTTAAATGTCTCCTTTGCCAGGACTTCAATTTATCTAGCACTAGTGACACAAAAATCTTTTCGGGTGCATCCAGCAAGGCCCATCTTTAGACAAGCCACATCACCTTTTAAAAAGATTGGAATGATTATTGCAGTTTTCAAAGCTAGTGTGATTTGTTTATTTCTAAACACTTAACAAATCCTGGAAAGAGTAGGTGGCACTAATATTGCTGTTACCTTAATTCAGCTTGAGATATCTGTTCCATGTTGTCCGTCTATGTGAGCGCTTTGAGGCCTATGGGCGATAGGGCGCTATATAAAAATCACAATAGATAGATAGAAGAAAAGGTATCTAAAAGATTTGCCCAGGGAAGTGGACACATTTTAAAAATAAGGGTGGAAAGGCCAACAAAGCCAGGCATCCAGAAACAACTACATTTTTCTATTTAGCAATATTATCTACAACAAATAAGGGCCATCCTTCCACACTGCAATGACATGGCTCAACTCTCTCATAGTAGATTTGCGAGAATATAGATGTGATATGCATCACCCATGCCTCCTTGGAAACTGGATTTATTTGCAAGGCCCTTTGTGACCTATCAAAGCTTTTAATTATTTTCCAAACTTCATCCACACGTTTTGACACCATCAGCTTGAGAACAGCTTCCGCATCCTGTAGTGCTAGTCTAGCTCTATGGCCACAAAGTAAATTTTTAAATCTTAGCGTTAATTTCTTAAATTCTGCAAAGCGGGTGGATTTAGTCACGAATCTTAGAGCCCTAAATTCTGCCGCCTTTTTTTCTGCTGTGCAAGCAGTTCAAAAACATGCTTGTACTTATAATAAGGTCTGATGATTTCTGGGTCAACAGGCACAAAGGACTTCAAAACAGTAACATTGAGGCAGGCATTTGGGCTTTTGGCTCTTAATAAGGAAATGAGACCTCCATTTAATTGCGTTACTCGGTCTTCATTCCATAACACCCGATTCCGATCTGTGTTTACCACTATCTTAGGTGCATATCTCGCTTCAGGTTGTGTATTCGAAGAAAATAGCCAGTTTGACTGTAAAGCCTGGTGATCACTCTGCAAAGTGGTCAAGACCTTGAACCCAGAAACGCGATAGAAGATGTTGCTTGAAACAAACATACAGTCAATGCTGGCCTGTTGGCTACCCCTGCCCCATGTAGGCCTAGCAGGGTTATCCCCCATCACATTGCCATTCAGCATGGACAAACCTCCATCAGGGCCATCCATGCTATAACCACATTTACTTGGCGCTATTCGACGCTTAGTTTGAGAGGGTAAATGGGCATCCAAACTTGAACATTTCATATTCAGCTCCCCTCCAAGCGCAATTACAGATATAAAAAAGTCCCCCACACACTCAACTAAAATTTCTGCTATTTCATCTATAAATTCATTGGTACTTATATCGTCCAGGTTCCAATAGATATTTAAAAGGACAAACGTTTCGACACCTGGAAACAATTTCACATCCAAAGACAGCTTTGAGGCTTGGATAAATAAATCGGGTGATTTCCAATTCTGTAAACCAAGCCCCCTTCCATTACGAATTGCTGTCATGAGTCAAGACATCGGCCTCCCCTTAGCACCTTTTGCTGCTGGACTCAGAATGAGGGTAAACCCATCTATAGTCGGCAAGTTGGTCAGCCAAGTTTCCTGTAGAAATAAAACGAAGGACATAATGTTATCTCTGGACTGAAAGAAGTGCGAAAACTCTCTTGTATTCCATGATCCCATTTTGATCGTCGTCGTCACTGATCCATCATCTAGCTAAGGCCCATTGCTACTAGAGGCTAGAGCCCCTACAAGCCAAGACCAATTGTGCGCCTTCACCTTTGTATTTGGCACCTGCAAGATTTCCATGATTCTTCTAGGACACAAGTTTGAGTAAAAGAACAGGTTACTTTAAGCGCTGGCATGGTAGAGAGTTTATTAGTCTCCCCACAATTAGTAGCCCCTAAATTCATCAGTCTTAGATTATCTGATCTGTAGACTTTGGATAAGTCATAATCCATTGGGAGAAGGACATTTGCTGCGTCTAGTATAATGTTCCTCACCAGCCGTGAAGGAATATGGAAAAAGACCTGATCCAATCGGTGATAATTGCAAAATTCAATTTTCTCGATGTCCCTTAACTGGATGGCCCGAAGAGGTGGTATTGCATCTAACAGAGTCAGTACGTTGGCTCTATTCAAAATTGCTACATCCTTTGATATCAGCAGTCTACCGAGGAGCAAATATCCATCTAGGTTCCCTTCCAGTGTACTCATAATGGGAATCGCTATACGTCCAGACCTGTTGGCCTGATCTGCACAGGCTCTTCTTTTCTTCCAGATTGCAAAAGTCAGGAAATTGATCAGTATCAGGTTCTTTCACATGATTAGTTCTGTGCCCACATGATTAGTTCTATGCCCTCGATTAGGAGTAGGTTGAGATATTGTTGTTAACAGTGCACAAAATACCTCCGGAGGCAATTGAAGAGCCATTCGAGGCTGCGGACTACTAGATGAGGCATCAGAACTTCATCAGAAAAGGTGGAAACATTAATGATTTCCTCTTCTCGCTCGCTGGGTTCATCCAGTATGACCTGCGGGGAGGCGTCTCTCATGTGTACGTGGGGCAGAGTTTGCTCTCTTCTAGTGGAACTTTTTGATTCTGCCCTTAATGCCCTGCTGTCTGGTTTATTGATGCTGCTAATGTATACAAAAACTTCCTAAATGCTCGATTCCTTGATTTCGCAGGCACTTTTGGATTTTTTTTTCCTTACTTGAGACTTTAAATAGGACAGTTGCATCAACATCATTAACATTCGTAGCCACTTAACAAATTCCCTGGAAAATATCATGGAATTGAAAAATAGCAGAAGTAAAAGATTATTGAACGAGTGACGCTCCAATAACTCAGATTTTGTGGGGTAGACTTGATGGAATAAAATCTATTTTGACTTTGATAAAAGTTTATCTCCACACAATTTCTTTAAGCAAACTAACAATAATTTTTATAGATTGTTGGTGGTGCAGAAGGAGGCTTAACTATTCTTTAAGCTCTAAATATAGGTCTTAATAATATGGAAGCAAAGCAATAGCGAAAGGCCAATGTATGTCATGTTTTTAAATATGATTAAGTTAATTGCCAAAAGCTGCCAATGTACCACAAATCAGATCCTGCTACGTTTGTTTGTGTCAACACTTTCCCAAAAAGGTGCTTCCTTGGATCGTTCCAAAGATTTGTCAATCAGATGCTAAGGACGTGATGTATTAACTTATAACCTCAACCTTTCGTAACACAATGTCACAACCAGAACCTACTGCTGAAGGACTGTAGATGGTTTTTCTGACATACAAATTAACAGATGCTAAGAGAAGTGGAATCCAATAACAATAGTAGCCATTTGCTGATGTTGCCAATTTAGCGACCTCGGAAGGATGATATGCAGAGTAGGTCCATTGGGATGCAATATAGTGCGACTAAAACACAGATCTCAGTGGTGCGTGCTTGAGACCACTGAGCTTTCTTACCAACTGTAAGAGGTGATAGATGGACAAGATGGCAGGGAGGTAATTTTACCAAAAGCGGAAGTGGCATCAAACGACCCCTGACCTCTGATGACATCACAGGAAGTGATTTAATTCGACCCCACCCTGAAGTGACATCACAGAAAGCAATGGTATCCAACGTTTCAACCCTTGACAAAACAGGAAGTGATATGATATAATGGGTTATTTATAATGTGCTTAATACCCAGAGCTTTCTATGCGCGAATTCGGGGATCGAACCTGTGTTGCTCCTGGCGTCTTGGTTTCAAGATGGGCACGTTGCAGCTGAGCTATCCCCCGACCTCACATAGCATTGTTCCCACATACACTACGATAAATATGGCTACAGTATCACTGTAATGTGATATATGTTTCATACAAGAATGAATCACCATATGTATCGTTAATATCAGTATGTATAGGCCCAAATTACTGTGAATGCAAGCAGACGTCCAAGGCCAAATGATAATTATGTGTTATTATAAAGCTCTTACGCTTAAGCACTTTATATAGAACAAATATACAAATAATATTACCCAACCTGTGTTGCCACTCATTTATAGACTTCAGAAGGATGAAAGGCTAAGTTGGCCTTGCCAGGTTTCGCACCTGCACATCGCAGCAGCAAGGGCTCAACCCACTGAGCTATCTTACTAGCTACAGCTATCTTACCAGCTATAGTACAATGAGCAATTACATGTCTGAATGTTCTCAAAGTCAGAAAGAAAATTACACTCTGTAGTGGATGCCAATAAACTGCTAACTGAGATTTAACTGCAGGCCAGTTCATATGCAGGTCTGTGGCAAATTTGGCCACATGTCAAGCGTGCGTGGATCTAATTTTCATGCTTCAGAGGTTGGCAAAACACATACCACTGGGAGGGTTCATAACTGTGCATTAAAGAATTTAGAGTAGCGCAGGGAAAGCAGCGCTCTCACACGGCATCCCGTACTCTGGGCACTCGTTACCTCATACATGCAAACAAACATCCTGAACAGCATCCCAGGGAGATAGGAAAGGTAGACACATTAAAATAAAGCACTCATTGAGGCACACTGAAATTAAGGGCCACATGATGGGTTCTATGTGATATAACTGTATTTTAAAGATCACACATTTTTGTGTCAGCTTTAAAATGCGGCAATATCCCTTCCGCACCCCTAACCTCTCCCGCTGGTTATGTAAAACGGGTGGGGTTCCCCCCAAATCACCCTTTCCCCACCCACCACCCCTTCCCAGCACAACACACACCAAGTCCACACACATCCGTAAACACATACACTCATGCAAACACTCACGCAGACACACACACACACACACACACACACACAAACACTCACCTGTCAGCCCCTATGCGCACTTGTGCGCGGCAGGGGCTGACAGTTTGATTTAGAATGACTGTTCTGTGCGGTCACACACGGTAATTCTAAATCGATCTTTTTAGGTTTCTGTCAAGTAAAAACTGTTTTCACTTCGTACCTCTTGATGTGCAATGGTCAAACATTTCTACACTGTACACAAGCTTTTAGGTACAAGGATTTTGTAAAGTGACAGGACACCAAGATTAAATGTCTTGTGATGATGGTAACAGAGACAACGGCAGAAAAAAACATGCTATAACTGCAACTTGTGAAAACCAAAATACACATAGTTTTTGTCTGCATTGTGAATTTGAGATGTTTAAAAACAGACTAAATCAGTGACTCACCCCCTGAAGTGTGCCTGAAATAAACCTTTAACAAGTCTAGCAATTACTGTATAGAATTCCAGAAAGAGTATTTGTTATTCCTATTCTATCTTATTTAGGGTTACTGCCCCAAAGTGATACACTTGTGCAACCCTGTTTTTTAAAAAGAGGCCTGAACAAGAAAGCCAGCCACTCCAGAAACAAGCCCCATGGCGCTCGGCACAGCCCAGGATGTCCATTTAAAAAACATTTTTTTAAAATGTTTTTAATTTTGTTTTTTAGGGGTAGCAAGGCAGGGAGGCGACATGGGTAACAACCGAGACCTCAGGGTCCAACTGCGAGCCCAAATGACTTCCCTGCAAGATGGGACAAGATTACATGAACAGACATTCACAGTAAAAATTAAACAGAGGCTAAGCTAGTATGTTGGATGTTAGTTATTGTCAAGAACTAAAAAAGGGCATTTGATAAAACCCAAGGACTGTGATACAGAAGTTTAAGAGTAATTTAAGTGCTAAAAAAGCCAGTCAAATATTTTGATTTTGTACTGTTGTATGCAATTGTAAAGTGTTCCATTACCTTTTTGTCATCATGTTCTCTGTATTAACACTTAGAAAATAAAACAGTTTCCCAGCAAAAGGAAGAGTGATACATGATTCATCAAAACTTCATCCCCTCAAACAAAGGTAGAGACTGTACACAGGGCAGGAAGGAAAAAAACTTCCATTGTTTTTTTTTACTGTCATCTCTTACATGCCAATAGAAAAATGCCTAAAATGTTCACCAATATGTACTTTGTTAGATTCCTAAAACGATATATTTTCTATCCCCTTTCTCACAATGTTGCTATTATTCCAGAATCTTCACAGATAAAACGGCGTGGCTGCAATTTTGTGGGTGTTAGCCAACTCTAAACTCCATAGCTTATTTGTGTAGTATTTGTGCCAATGATTACAGTTTAATGCATCCTTTGGGCTAGCGAACTAAGGGCGAGGGCCCTCTTCCACTTTTGAAAGGGTTGGTCACTGTAGTGACAACAGTACTCTGAAGCCATAGTCCCATTTTCTTTATACTGTTGGGCCGTCACATGGAACGGTTATGGGAACAGAGACAATCGCAAAGCTGCAATGTAATAGAATATTCATGCAAGCACCAGCACGGGAGCACCTCATACATGGCTCCCCGCAGCACTTCACGTTGCGGCCTGTTCCCTTTCCACCATACCTCTGGAGGATGGTTGAAAGCTAATGACCTATAGCAAAGACATTCTTCAAAATGGCCTGTTCAAAGACTGCATCGTTTCAAGAGATGAAATCATCGAGTGAATAATGCTTGCAAAAGCAGTAACTGGTGGTGTAAGCGGCCGCCATTTATATGTCTAGTAAGGGGCCGTGCTTGTGGAAGGCAACCAAGGCTGCCTTTGCACTCAAAAGATAAGCGTGGCGTCCCTGTAGTGGGGTGTTGCCTCTACACCTGTATACCTCAAGAATTAAGGACGCCAGCCAATGAGCCACTGTAGGATTAGACATCTTTGCACTCTGTCTCATCTCTCCAAAGGTCAAGAATAATTGAGCTGATTTCTTAAAGACTATGGTCCATTCAGGGTACAACGTTAGATACCTTGCCATATACAAGGTGTGTGAGTCCGCTCCGTCTCTGAAATGTGGTTCAGAAAGAATACAGGATGTAAAATGTCCTCATTAGGATGGAAGTCAGACAAAATGTTTGGTAGGAAGTTTGGGTGGGTCCTGAGAATCAACATATCTCTATGAAACATGATGTAAGGCTCATCGATAAAGAGGGCTTGCAATTCACTAATCCTGCAGGCAGAAGTAACAGTAACCAGGAAAGCTGTCTTTAGAGCTACTCCTCACAGCTCCGTAGAGGCCATAGGCTCAAAAGGTTTCTGCTCAAGTGTGGAAATTACCACATTCAGGTGCCAACTTGCAGGGGTGGCCTTTTTGGTGAAAGAAATCTAGAGAGACTATTGAAATGCCTTTTCGCAACCTTGTTCACCATGGAAACCCTGCATAATCTTGTAATGAGGCTCAGATTGCCACCAGGTTCGTCCTTCATGAGTCAAGAAACACTCATTTTATCCAATGAGGTAATGAAGGAGACTACAACATCTCCCACCTCTAAAGGGGGCTGTGTCCTTTCCAAGGCACCAGTAGCAGAAACAAGTCCATTTAGCACAGAGATCCGGTTGATCCCCTCCCCCCTAATTATTCCATTTTCTTTTCCAAGCGACTTAAGGCACTGTTAACTAGGTCCTGAGGGACCAGGCTGCTAGGCTGCTATGGAGAGCAATTGAGGGCAGGTGAAGAACCACCCCCCGTGCTGCTGTAAAAGGTCCCTGCAACTCCAAAGAACCCAAGGAAGTAGGCCGACACCTTAGATCTTGGAGGTCGGAGTACCATATTCTTTCTGGCCAATCTGGCACAATTAGAATAAGATGGCAGTTGATTGAGCAATTAATTTTGGATAGGGCATCATATAGGAGAGAAAGGTGCGGAACACACACTGTTTGCATGTCGCAAAAAGGAGAAAGGCATCTCCCTGAGATTCCTCGCCCTCCCCCCATCCAGGAGGTACACAGAATGCATTTTTGCTGCGTTGCATCTCAAATAAGTCAAGAATAGGGGTACCCCAAGCATGGAAGATTGTGGTCAGAACATCTCTGCAGAGATCACACTTATGAGGGGCATGTGACTGCCCACTTAAGATGTCTGCACTGATGATGTCCTCCACTGGCAAATGGTGGACTACTGGGAAGCTGGAGTGCTGCAGACAATAGTCCCACATCTCCAAAGCCAGGAGACGCACAAAGTGTGCTCTGACCCCTGCCACCGTTTGTTTAGATAGAACATCACTGTGGCGTTGTTTGTGTAGATTATAACATGATGGCCCTACAGTGATGGTAGCAAAACCTTCATGGCAAGGAAGATGGCTTTCACGTCCAAGAAGTCTATATGCAGATGTCTCTTCTAGATCCCACAGTTCATGGGCCTCCCAACAAACCAGTACTGCCCCACCACTCCAACTCGTATGGGATGAGTCTGTGGAGAGGCTCCACATAGGGGGAGGAGGAGGGAATGGCACACCACTAATGAGGTTGCTTTCATCCTTTCACTAGAGGAGATCTGTTTGCGAAAAAGTCTAGACCGTTATCAGTTTTGTCAGAGAATTATGTGACCAGTGTGAGGCCAGGTGCGGCTGAATTGACCTCATATGCAGCCTGGCAGTTAGGACCACCAGGATACAAAAAGCCATCAGGCTTAGTCACTGTTAAAACTATTCTGCAGGAAAGCACAAGCTTCTCAGGAACTTCTCGCAAACTGAGCGGAGATTTAGCACTCTTTGGGTAGAAGAAAACACTCACCACACTGTACAATCCCAGATCAGTCCATTGCATTGGAGTCTTTCAGCCAGAATGCGTGTCAATTTGTCTAGACTGATAGTGAGGCCCAGCGCATACGCCAGATGGAAGATACGACTAAGACTCCTCCACCCGCAAAGTGGTGGCACCCCATATCAGCCAATCCTCCAGGTATAGGTAAATATGGACCCCCTTGGACATGCAGATGAAACAAAAGAGAGTATCACCTTGGTGAACATTCTCAGGCAGAGCTCAGCCCAAAGGGCAGTACTTTGTACTGTTAGTATCTTGGATAGGGCAGCAAAGAACATTTTTGTGAAGCTTCCAGATTGTTATGTGCGTGCAGACATTCTGTAGGTCTAGTGCACAAAGCCAAAAACCAGTCGTGAGGGCTGATACAATTTGCCCCTGAATGACCATTTGGAACCTCTGCATTGGGAGGAATTAATTGAAGTACTACGACCAGCCTTACTTAACAGATATCTTGAACAACTTGTGAAGACCCTCCATCAGGTTTGAGGAAAATTGTTGGGGGAAAAAGGTAATGGGGAGTTGGGTCGATATGAGCAAGCATGTATATGCTTCTCACTACCGAAATTGTCCAAGGGTCTGTGGTTTGTGAAGGCATCATGAAGCAAGACACAGATAACAGATTCAATTTCTGAACAAAAAGATTTTTATTTTATATGTCAGGATGAATTAAGGCCTATCTTGCCCTACGCTAATGTGGGATTTCCCTACTTAAAGAAACTAAGGATTGTCTTTGTCAGTGAGTTCAACTTAAACGTCTGTCTGTGTCCAAAGCCTATACTTGTCCTCTTCACACTTAGAAATACACAATGTGTAGGGATGGCAGCACCAAAAGAAAGTGTGTTCAAAATAAAGTTCTGAGCTTCTTCCAGCTCGTGCTTGGGTCAGCTACCCCTTCCCCAAGTTCAAGATAGTTCCACAAAGAAAACCAGACTCAGGGTTCCCTTCCCAGAGTGAAACACAGTTCCAAAATGGCACTTGGTTTTCTTCTCCAAGTTCACAATAGTTCCAGAATATCTCAGGGTTCCCCTTCCCCAAGATCAACACCGTTCCAGAATATCTCAGGATTCCTTTCCCCAAGATCAACACCGTTCCAAGTGGTTCTAGTCTCTTGGTTTTCAACAATATTATCAATTTCCACTCGTACTCCTTTCAACTTGTACAAAACAGCCTTTGTCTTCAGGCTTTTATTTGCTCTTCCTAGGTTGGGGCTACTCATTCTAGGCGCAGTTGTAGGACCACACGGTCTACCCATTACAGGTCACACAACCGATAACACTTGCCACTTTGTGATACCGTTTAGGCCTTCTTGATAAACACTGGATTTCCACCCATTACCAGTGTTAGCACTCAGCATCTGTGGTGGTTTATTTTCCGCTTTCTGGCAACTTAGGGCTTCATCACTATTTGTCTGTTGGCAGTATTTTTGGCTTTGCCAACACTTGCATTCAACTTGATTGATGGTGCATATCTTCTTCCGCCACCTTGCATTCATTTGGCCCTTCTCCACAACTTGCCTTTTACATATTCAGTTCATAATTGCACAAGCATCTCTCACTTTGTTCCTTATTGCTTGCAACACATTTCAACTCCTTGTAACGCAGTACGTATTTGTTGTCCAGCTGTACCACACTTTTGCATGCTTTTCATATCTTTTCTGTAGTTCGGTATTCAATATTCGCTGTGGTAATTTCTTTAATACTTGGCACCTTTACCATGCTTCATTCCTATTTTCGAAATCACCTGGTATATTTATTCACAGTGCCTTCTCTCTTCCCTTAGGTTCCAAACCCTTTTATTATATGCCTTTCTCCTGCGCTGCAACAAAAAGATATCTTGCATGTGCCCCAGAGCACTCTAGTGCCAGTATTCTCTCCCTCGTACTCACCGGAGCTGCTCTGCTTTGTCGGGAGTCTTTGTACGGCTCTTCATTCGCCTCTCTGCCCCTGGATAGGCGTCGGGAGTTGTAGTGAGCAGCGCTAGCTACTCAAGAATCTTCAGGCAGCGGCCCGCGGCAGCCAGGAGGTCTCTGTTCCCCAGCTCCAGGTGGGAACACGTAACACCAGCAAGTGTTGGGGGTTTGGTCCATTCGCGGCCTGTAGCATCTCCTTCCTCCCCTGGGAACACACAGCATCCTCTCTGCCCATCCTGCTCCAGCCTGCTCTTCACCGGTCATCTGCCCCCTTCTTTCCTGGCAGGTTCTCCCCGAACTGGTGCTTGGGCCTGCCTTTAAGCACCTGCAGCCTCCCAATAGGTGGCAGATGTGAGTAATTGGCCTGAACCTCATTACAACAATTAACAAGACATGCCCGACTCTTTCCAGGCATCCTCCTCATTTCAGTACTATAGTGGTGAAACTGACTAGTAGTGTGCATTATTCCTAGTCGCCTCTTCCCCGGCCAAGTCTTAAAAGGGCCTGAATGGGATACAGTTGGAAAATATATCAGTGGGGAAGAGTCACAACAACCTATAAAGGTTGAGGGAGAGTAGGATTTATTTGGACAAGGGAAAGGGGGATACCATGTCTCGCCTGTGGGTGTCCTCTCTCCAAATCCCAAGGAGCCTCCAACTATGTGATCCTCCCGCGCATCCCCACCCCAAGAGTCAGGATCCAAATGTGATGGCCTTTCCCTGGCCACCTGAGAAGAGGCTCCAAGGGGAGTAGGTGTGAGGACACCCTCAGGTTATATCCCTTCAAGATAATAATGGAGAGACACCCGCTTGCCAGCAGGAGAGCAATTCAGCTGGGCCTTTGAAGCATCAAACCATGTGTCCCACCTGACCTGATGAAGTACTCAACAACCATTGTCGGTTTGCAGGTCTTTTTCTCTTTCTTTTGGGCTGGAACTCTGGCCCCGTCTGTCCCTGCTTGGAGCATGGGACAGGAAACCCCTAAACCCACTGCTGGTGTTTTGGATTCTTTGAGGGATGAAGAGGGGGTAGCATTTGAGGCTGGCTTTGTGATCGCTGACAGACTCTTAGAGGTCAAGTAGTATGCCTTTATGCAGAGCCATTTGCTTTTCTGTACTTGGATGGAAGAGGGCGAGGCCATTGAAAGGTAGGGCCTTGACCTAAAATTGCACCTTAGGCAGAAGCTTGGTGCTTTTGAGTCAGGTTCCGCTTCTCTAGTCCAAGCCCAGGCATACCCCCCTTGTGGCCGTGTCCACATGTTTGGCCATAGACACCAGAATATTGTGCACAATTACCTTTGCTTCCCGTAAGGGGATGAGGAATAGGCCTTCTATCACCTGGGTGGTCTCCTGCAAAGTCCTCCATCACGCACCAGAATGCATTATTGCAGGCTGAAAGAATGGTGTCCATGTAAGCCTGGCTCAAGCAAAGGGCACTGTTCTTGTATACTAAGTTTAAGGCTTTTTCCTCCCTGCCTGAAGGTGTGAGCGAGGGGACTCCAGAGGCAGAGGTCAAGGCAAAGTGGGATTTTCCCTTGCCAATGCAGGCGAGAACACCGCTGAGTAGGCCGGGGGATATGAGCTGATGTAGAGAGCCTTAATAAGGCTCTGTCTACAGCACACATCCAGGCTCTTATCAATTGGGAAGACATTAAAGGTCTTTTGCCATATCTTCTTCACCTTGATCACGAGGTTTGGATAAAGAGGGATTGCGCTCCTGTCTGGTTTCTGTGTGAGGATTACTACCAACACTCCCGTTTCCACATGACGTGGGTGGGGTGGGTGGGCGAATGGTGGGGCGGGGGAGTGGAGCTCCAGGAGCTCCATAATAGCTGCAATGCGCTCATGGAACACTGATCGAGTAAGGGATTTCATCCTGTTTTTACTCCATCCTGGGATCTGGTAAGTAGGTCAGAGTTCTTGAACAGTTTGTCCTGTGCAATACCTGGAGAGCAAACGGGGACCAGGGACTATGGGGTATGGATCCGGCACCACCATCTGTACCCATATACCAGGGCTGGTATAGCAGCCGCAAGACTGGCTAATGTTGCAGGAGTCATTGTTTTGGGAAAGATATCCAGCATGATGTCCTTAAAGAAGGTCATCATGTGCGGCCCATGTAAAAAATGTAAAATCTGCTCATTAGAGGCTCCCCCCTTGGTCAGGACCTCTATCTCAAACCCGTGGCACAAACCGGCTGTTCTGGTAAAGCCTAAGTTCTCTGGCCCATACATGGGTCATGAAAAAGAAGAGAGGGATAAAAGGCTACAAGCTCAGAAAAGGCCGCAAATCGATATGGAGTGCTGGAGCAGAGGCATTAAAAAGCACAAAAGTAGGCCTGAGGCAGGGCTTGTTGTTTATTATGCCCAAGCGGAGCGGATGCCCAAGGGTAAGTTATCGGGAAGTGGTTAGACTCTAACCATCCTCTGGAAGTTGACCCTGAACACCACATGAATGTGTGGAACTGTCCTCTTTACAGGGTTTCCCCATACATGCAACATGCTTGTGACAACCAAGGCCACGGGTTCTATGTGAGGCAGATCTAAGGTTGCATATTTAAAAGCAAGAGCTTGGTGTAGTGGTGTGCATCCTTCTCAAAGTATGAACTGCAGGTGGATAAAGCAACACAGTCTACGGTGTCAGACCCTTCGAAGGCAAGCATGGGGTCTTTTCTGGTTTCCAATGCTTTTTCGCAGCAAGTGGCTGATGCCTTTCCCAGACCTGGGGCATGCCGGAACAGGGTTTATTGTGGGCTTGGCAGGAGGGAGAGCTCTCATTCCTTGTCTGCAGATCTATAGAATAAATACTGCAGAGTACAGCTGAAGCAATTGCACAGCGAGGTGACCATCTTCCCATGCTAAGACCCAACCGAGCGGGATACATCGCAAGTCTCTGGCAAGACCGAGGACTCCAATCCGGTAAGACCTGCCTGAGCGGGTGGAAGATGGTCTGATTGACTACTGTTGTATGGGGAGAGACAGGTAGGTAGTGGTCTTCTGGAGGTGACCCCACAAACAACGCTCCCCTTAACCTGTTCTTGACTCTCAACGCAACAAAGCTTTCGATGACCTGGGGAGGAGCCTCTCAAAAGGCTTCTTCCCACCATGTGCATCTGCACAGAAGAGAGCATCCGGAGTATGACCCACATGCATTGCACAAGTGCCATGTATGTGTACATCCCAGGCAAAACAGACAACAGTTGTGTGGGTCAACGGACGGAATGCTCCATGGACAACCTGCAACATTGGTCATGAGATGCAGAGATTAAAAAAAGAAAATTGTAGGCACAATGAGGCGCATCTGCAGGTGCAACAGTTCATTCCATCCAACATGGAGAAAATGACTGAGCAGTTGGCATTGCGTGCGGCGGAGGTATCACTTAGAGGCATGACTTGAGCACCCCCTCTCTGGTGCATTCTAGAAAATATTATATGTTTCAATATAGTCAAAGGGAATTTCTTGCTTGTTATTAAGGTTCTGCCTCTGTAGCGCTATATTTCCTGCATACATGCACAGCTGATGACTTGAATTTGGCAGCACCACAGGCAGCATACCAGAGAGACTCACAACTTACATGCTGTAATAATTGAACAACTTACCGCCACTTTTTTTTTGGGATGAGTAAACAAACCATAGTAGTCAGTGGACACATAGTTGACAATGCTGTGAACATTATTTTAATTTGATTAAATCGAACTGGGATTATGTAGATTTTAAATGTATACAACAATGGTAAATAATAATGCCGCACAACTCGGAAAACCGTCATCTTGTGATAAACTTATCCATTGATCAAACATCCCAAATTCAAGGACCCTCGCAGCATTAAATCATAACACCCACCCCTCAATCTGACATCGACATGTGAAATCGATATGCTACACCTCTTGTCATGACGTTGGTGCGCAGTGTAGACAAACGTATTCTCTTCAGCAACATCATCACATTACGAAAACGCAAAACCCGGAAGATGAACACACACAAACACACAGAGTAAAAACATACTCCATTTTCACAAAAAGAAGCAAACAACGTACAGTTTTCAATAAAAACTCATAGCTGGTAATTTACCAATTTTTTATATTGAATTCAATGGAAACAGTTCAGTACATTCAACGAGACATTCAAACCTTTGGCACACATAATGGGTGGAAAAACAGATTGTGTACTTCATTTTAGTTCGACTGAACCATTCAATGCAATCTTTCAGTTTCCATTCTTCAACGTTTTAATACCAGTACTTGAATTTTGCAAGTCAAAGTTACGTGGAGTGAAATATAATTCCATTAAGTTCTATCATCTTTTTTCTATCTAAGCACATGGCGTTCCGTTTGGGAGATTTATTGTGCAGTCTGCATGTCTTCATTGAATGAATGCAGGCAAGTTTGTTCAGATGAAGGGCACTGCAAATCGGCAAACCTGGGCAAGTCTATCATCCCAGAAGATGCTGATCATTGTTCTGTTCTAGATGATGAAACTCCAATTCTGGTTGAAGAAACCATCAACGGGCAGATGATTGCCATGACATATGCACATTTTTATGACGCAACTATATACATTTGTGAAAAGAAAAATATATTTTGGTACCCACTGGCAAAATAATTAACAATTAACATAAAAAAAAAACCTTTTTCTAAATAGTTTATATTTCTATTAAATAAATGAACTGTCTTCCCGTCAAGTGGATCAATGTGGCACAACATTTCTCGTCAAGCAGACATTTGCATAAACATAGTAATACTGAAAACATTGCTTCCATGATTTGCTGAATTTGCATTTTAGCAATGCAAATTGCAGCTCGTTCTCGTTCAAAAGCTCCTACGAATAGAAACTTGAACTTCGTCCACTGTTTCTTTCAAGTCCATCCTATCTTTTCTTCAAGCTTACTTAATATATTGTATCCAATATTATGTCCCAATTTTAGTTGTGACATAAATAAGGACATATTTGTACTCTTCATAAGCAAATAATATTTACTTTCAAAGTTACTATTAAGACACATTCTAAATCAAACCATGTGAAATTATTATTAGTTTATGAAACAAGACCACATGCACACGTGGGAGACTGTTTTGGTGTTACATACGGTCACCCACTTTTACAACACAAGTATATTACTTGTTTTCCCAGTTAAATTGAATTGGCTAAAACAAATAACGACAAGCTAATCAGAGGACAGACCAATATGTTGATCAGTTACAAAGGGGACTATGGAGACACCGGGGCTGAGGTGGCCATGTGACCAATAGTCCCAATAAGAAAGACCCTTTTGAGTTGTACATGGTATTCGACACCTTGTGCGTTCACATCCACCTACTTCCCATTAATTTACTTATTTTAATTTACTGATAACGCACCGGTAGCCCACAGGCATCGGGCGCACATGAACACATTATGGATAGACAAAAAAGAATGGACAGCTTGTAAAAATAGATAGGAGAACAGGAGGAGAGGAATACAAATGTTTTTAGGGACCGCTGAAAGGAAATTGAGTTTTGCTCCTGTCTAATACTCAATGGGAGTGCGTTCCAGACATCCGTCGCACAGACTGGGAAGGAGCTGCCCAGTCCATTCTTGTGATTACATCTTCCACACTTAATCAGGAATAGATCAGATCTCAGGTTTCTGGCCGAAGTATAGCTTGACACTAATGACATGAGGTAGCAAGGAGCCTGGCCATACTGACATCTGAACTAGCATGGTCGTCTTGAATTGGACTTACGCATGGACAGGGAGCCAGTGTAGGTCTCTCCTAAAGTTGGAGATGTGCTCATCCTCGATATTCCTTTGATGATACACATAGCATTGAGCTTGTGGCCCTTTAGTAACGTGCATATTTAATGGATGGGATCACGCCAGAGTAGTTCTCAATCCAAATAACGGAACCAACTCAGGAAGATGGCAAAATACTGTTTTATTAACAATTATCTAAAACAGTACAGTTACAACGAACAACAACGGACTTACGCTCAGTATCTCAACGATCTTCACAAAAAACATACTTTTTATAACAATAATGCGTCAGAGTGACATCATACTACGTGGCAATAATGAAAAACCTTACCGAGGGTTGTGATTGGTTAAGGGAAACATCTAAGTATACTTTTCTATAGGAGCTAGGATTGTTATTGGCTGGCCATTAACAGGTGGACAACGTATACCTATCTCTAAAAAACATGTAATTTTGGAAACATCAGATACACAGTTTCTCATTGGTCTTCAAACTATAAGGTCCTTCATTATAGAGACTAATATAATTGGTTTGCACGCTTGTGCCATGTCTGGAACATACGGTTCACTTAGCAGCACGTAAGCCGAGACCCAGGTGCAGGGAGGTAGGTCATGAAGCTACCTGACCACCCAATTAGCCCAACATCTCTCATCGCACATAGCTTCTGCAATGAAATTGTCTTGTACTTGGCCTTGCAGAATATCCTTGTCTTTGGGAATGCACGGGAGTAAAGGAACTCGCTGTCGTTTCTGGGACTTCCAGTTCAAGCCCTATTTCCATCCTTGGCTCACGTGACGGGAGACCACAATTTGGTCCATTTTGCAGCTTTTAAATGCTCTAAATGAATTAAAAGTTTGGCATCCTTTGTGTTCTACCTTGTATCTTAATGTGAAAAGGTTCATCCTCCGCATACCAGTCCTCCTTCGGAATAGAAAGCGGACCTTGATTTTTGAATCTCCACTTGAGGCCAGACAGCCTTGCCCTTCAGCTTCACAAGCAGATTATTCTAGCTGCGACACAGTTTTCTATTCCAACGTCCTGGGTTCTGGCCTACTAAATTTGTGATACCAAAGTCCAGTTTCCATACAATGGCGGCTTTGCCTGTATTTTATTCACTACTCATAGCCAGCTTCTATGATGACTTAATCTATCTTGCGTTTCAGCAACTGTACATTTGATTGAACGTTTAGTTTTCTGCAGTACTTCGGGCACATGTAATCTTCCTTTTTTATGTCGGGAAAACTCACTAAATTCTTTATTTCGTCATTAGTTTCTTCAGGATCATCAACATCAACGTTAGCCGACATCGCGAGACATCGTGCACACTTCTTATGATGCCATTAATTCATTAGTTAGCTTCTTTTCACACTCCTTCAGGTTTTTCCTCCTGCAGGGTATCATCACGTCAAGGGAACAATTGGTATGGTTGTCTCAATGGGTATCTTCTTTTAAACACTTGCTGCGATATTGATATTATGGCACGTGCTAGGCACGGCACGATTTCATGTCTCCAATGCACAGGAGGTAGGGGGCAGGATCTCCTGCAAGGGCACACAGTTGCTCCTCTACAGCATCGCTCTGAATGACTTGACATTGTTGGAGGACTTATTTTCTCCAATCAACAGGGCGCTACAATAGTCAAGTCTGGGTAGAATAGTGGACCTTGCTATTGTGGTACAGTTGATCTCGGAGAGATAGGGACGGATATTCCGTAGGAGTCTAAAGTGGTAGGCAGAGGTCCTAGAAATTAGTTTGACCCGAGTCACCGCACTGAATGAGGGCTCTAGGTAAACTCACAGCGTTTTTATTTTATCAAGGACTGGCACCTTGTTATTCAGAATCTTAAAACAGATAGTTTGGGTGCAATCTCGATCTTGCTTGGTTAGAACCAGATATAAGCAGTTCAGTTTTGTTCCTGTTGATACAAAGCCAATTGTTTGTGATCCATGATTCTACCAGGTGGTAGATGCGTTCAATATGGCCTTGCCAGAGTCATAGAATTGACTGAGCTCGATGACGAACTGCATTTCATTGGCGCAGTTAAAGAAAATCCCCTTTTCCTCTAGCAGTGTACAAAGAGGTCTGATGTAAATAATATAAAGGGTCGCTGATAGGCACGCACTCTGGGGCACACCACAGCTGATGGTGACGAGGAGTCCCCCCAGTATATGCTGGATTTACGATAAAACAGGAAGGATTTGATCCAGGCAGTTGAATCATTGCTACAGTGACCCAGCTCTCCCATGGTGTAAATCAGGCGTTTGTGGTCTAAAAGGTCGAACGCTGCTGAAAGATCAGGCAGGACCAGGAGACCTGTCTTCCTTTATCATGAATGCTTAACATATGTGTTTGGAAGTCAATGAGTGCAGTTTCAGTGCTATGCATTGGTCTAAAAACGGACTGTCTGCTGTGGAGAAGCATGTGTGACTATGTATAGTTGTCACTGTGAGGTGGCCATTTTATCCAGGATCTTTAAGAGAAAGTTGCAGTTCCTAATGAGCCGTAAGTTAGCGGTTGCCTTTGGGGTCCAGACCTGGTTTTTTAATCAGGGGGGTGTCTGAAACAGACTCCATGGCCACAGGTACGTGATTGTCTCTTGACAGGATGCATTGACCTTTCAGGTCAAAAACGGGGCAAATACTTTTTTGTGGGCAGAATATTTTCCAGGCAGGATGCTGGACGCATTGAATCAAGAGTTCTTTCCATATCCGCAAGAGAAATAGGGGAGAACTTACATTTTGGAAGATATGTTTTTTAGTGTCGAAATAAACCAAATCTGTTTTAGTAGGGAAAGCAGCTAGATCTTTTTTGATTTTCTCCACGTGCTTTTGCTACTTTAGGGGCAAATATTGTCTGTGCATTAGCACAGTCTAGAGGTGATGGAGAGAATGATAGCAGTTGCACTCCCAGTGTTTCCAAAGATTTTAAAATCTGGAACAGTTTCCTCGATTTGTTCGGTGCGTCTTTAATTTGTTTGTTAAAAAAGTTCTTTTTTGCAGTAATAACAGAGTTCTTATAACATTTTTCATGGTTTTTCTAAGTTGCATTTTGCTTCTAGTTTTCTTTTAACCTTTTTGAAGGTTACGAGTTCATGAGAAAACCAGTTTTGGTGGCCTACATGCTCTCAAACTGACTATTTTAAAAGAAGCGGTTCTATCTAGTAGTCCTGTAATTCAACCGTTATAAGTGGATACCAAGTTCTCATCCGTATCCGTGTCAGAGGTACGTACTGGACATGATGCCTGTCAAACACTTTTCCAGGTCCGCTGGTCTTAGTTTTTTAAAGTTGTGACTGGAGATTTTTTTATACAAGTTACTCGTTTTTGGGAGGGGTTCCTGATCTGGACCTGGAATTCGATAGTGTAGTGGTCCGACCAGATGCATGGTGAGGTATAGCCCATATGCACCGTTATATTCTTTGCAGCAACCCAGTCCAATATGATATTCTTGGCAGTGGTAGGTTCATTATTCCAGACTTGGAATTCTATGCTTTTAAGGGAAGATTCCAGCTCTATCAAGTCTTTATCCACTTTGTTGCCTCGCCAGTGATTTAAGTCACTGCCACAAACCGTGGAGCAAATTGGGCTGAGGCAATTGCTCAGGATTTTAGAGATTTTCTTGTTAAAACCAGGCATTTCCACTTGAGGGCGATACATTATGACAAAGATGGTACAGCTAAGGTCCGGAAGGGTCATTTTTAGGTGTATGATTTCACAATCTTGACAGCTACAAGTAGCGGGGAAGGGTTTGAATTTATATTTTTGCAATGATGGACACTCCACCCGTGGCCTAATAGGCGGTTCTTGCAGTAGATGGAGTAGCCGTCTGCAGCCGCAAGTGCACTCATAGGACCACTAGCCTCAGTAATCCAGGTCTCAGAGCACATTGTCCAAGTGAGACCTGCCTTTGATACAGGGGGATACGGATCTAGTCATAGCAAGCGAAATAGGACCGCCATCTTGTCAGAGGACACAGGGATATGCTGATTGCAGGGACGGGGGCTTCAAAGGGGACTATGGAGACACCGGGCCTGGTTGGCCATGTGGTCAGTGGCCCCCTTGTGAAATACCCCTTTGAGTTGTACATGGTTTTCGGCATGTTGTGCGTTCAAATCCACCCACATGGTCTACATGAGACCTGCCTTAGATACGGGGTATGTGGGGTGGTGGATCTGGCCATAGCGAGCATAATAGGCCCAGGTATCTTGTCAAAAGACACAATGATATGTTGATCCCAGGATGGGGGCTTCAAAGTGGAATATGGAGACACTGGGGCTTAGGTTGACAATTGTCGATACATGCAGGAACACGTTGAGTTGTACATTCACCTACACTCTGTAGAACGTGTGAGCCCAAAACCCAAACCAAACAGCATGGAAAAAATGATAACAGTGCATTGATAAGAGAGAAGGGTTTGGAAAGATTTTGATAAAGTGTGATTGATACTGGAAACATATTCATGGCAACAACAATAAACTTTGTTGATCTTGATCGTGTAGCACATTGTTTTTATTAGTTTACGTGGTGATGTTGGTGACTTGGACAATCACTTTTCATCATATTACTTGATAGCTTTTATTTCCTATGACTGGCAAAGTGTGATGATTGTTAACATTTAATGAAAGACTTGTGTTAACCTAAATCAAATCAACTGCACTTTAAAGTATTTGAAACAAAGACATAACATGTGAAGAAATGCAACTGCCCTTATAATGCCAGCATTGAGTATTTGGTGGTTGTGACTTTAAGGCTTGTATCTTGTATGTTGTTGCGGAACATATGAGCACATTTGAAAGGAAAACTAGAAACTTTTCCTGAAGCACACCGACTTGAAATAGTCACAAAATCAAGACTGCCAAATTGTTAGATACATATATCTTTATTGCAAGTTAGGAAGTGTAATAAAATACACACTACACAGTATATAAATCTGGTAGGGGCACTGTCTGTACAAATCCTGTGTATTGTCCGGAGGTACTGGGAAATTGCTGACAGATGGCTCGAACACCACAGGTAGGTATTGGATTTTGAGTCATTTATATAACGCACCTAACAAACCAAATGGTATCTGGGCGCAGATTGAACAAAACAAAAAAACATTTATTACCAGATGAATTAAATTAATCCCAGGAAGGTGGCCAGTCTCCTATATTAGTTTCTCCCCAGCCAAATTACTTGAACAATGGGTCTTTAAGACTTTACGAAAGTGGCAAAGAGATTTAAAGACTCAAATTTCTAATGCAAGCTTATTCCATAACTTTGACCCATATACTGCAAGCCTATGGTCTCCCGTAAACACACAATTCTAGGGGAGAATTTGCATCAACAGTTTATCATTTGACCGCAACTGTCAAGTTGGTTGGTACCTGGGAATTATTCCTGATAAATATGTTGGGACTAGCTCATTTATTTACCCATTTAAAAAAGAAGAGAACTTTAAAATCAACACAATCCTTTACCATAAGCCAATGTAGGGACCAAGGCAAGCTTTAAATCGGGGAGGATTTCCTTGTTTGAAAAACTGAACTAACCAAACCATTTTGTGCTTTCTGCAGGCGCTGAACTAGGGTAAGTGTAATTCCTGCAAGCAAACTGTTACAGTAATTAAGGTGCAAGTTTACCAGCGCTCCCACCACCACTGCATGGTCCTTGGCCGGGATAAACAGAGATCCTGTCTCTGGAGGTGCAAGGTGCCACACACTGACTGTACCTTAGCACTCACTTGAGCTTCACTCCCCAGATCTTCCAGCCAGATACATCCTAGATTTTTTATTTTAGGAGCAAGTGATAAATCTGAGCCCAGGAAACCAGGTGAACCTGGGCACCTACTGAAATTGACAGAAATTACTTTTTTCCACTCTCAAAATAGAAGATGGAATCGTTTAGCATGAACAAAGAACAATACATTTTTCAATATATCAAAACATATATTGTGAGTGAACACATATCAAATTGGGCTTGGTGAACAACATGAAAGGCTATAGTGCAAGGTTGGCACAGATAAAACAGATAGACACAATACTTACTCATTACTAGGAGTATGAGGGCGAACTGTTGCAATAAGTTTGTGCATTTGCACGATTAGCATTCTCAACACAAATCTTGAAAGGCATGCTGCCCTGAAGTCTTGCAGCTGGGTCATTTATAGTGGTGCAGGTTCTTCTTCAGCTATGTAGGCCAAGCAGCCAGAGTTTTCGCAGCAGTTCAGTTCAACAGCATTGGCATAACCTCACATCAATGGCACCTACACCAAGTGGAAACGTCTTTCATGCGACAAGGATCAGGATCCTGCGAATGATTGTCATGAATTTCACTCGATTCACCATCATTTTGTTGACTTTTTCTATCACGCATTTCCTCTTTGGTATACTCAGGCTCATTAAGGTATGGTTGAATCACAGCCATAATTATTTAGAATTGAAGTAGAAGAAAAGCAGCTCTGGGAGACAATTTTGTTTTAGTAATTTGGATAGAATAATGCATTGATGTTTTATTTTAAAATGGCATGTATAAGAAAATCATAAGCCGAGTAAACACGGTATAAAAATCCATAGTGCAAAGACAGCAGGATAAGGCCAAAAGTTTGAAAGTTCTCATTGGCAAATGAAAAAAAAACTAAAGTAAATATACAATGTAAATCTGGTTTAGCAAAGAAAGGTGTCAATTATGTAATAATTATTGAAAACACCGGTCATGAAAAGTCATTGCTAGTGTAAGTACCTTTTTCGGTTCAATTCGTTGTAGTTGTTAGTCAGCTGAATAGAGTAAAAAGGAGTCGCGGAGAGCTGGAATTAAATAGAGGTACACAAAGATAGAAGAAACTCAAACGTTGTCCGATTTAAAAGGGTTTGTGGATATGTATTGAGCAAAGAGGATTCTTGGAATTTCCATGGAGACACGTCAATAGATTGCGCACGGAGGATGTTCGAATGAGACATGCACTGGCGTTGTGACAAGGGGTGTAAGTGTCTAATGATGTCACATTTAGGGGTGTGCGCTATGATTTAATGGCTGGGGGCACTTGAATTTAGGGTGACTGATCAAAGGATAAGATTATCACAAGATGGTGGTTCCCGAGCCGTGAGGTTCACATGTCTAAATGTTAGAAAATCGAAGGAGGGTGCATTGGGAAAAAATGTCTGATCGATTGAAATATGCTAAAAAATACATGCCCTGTCGATTGGGACAATAACGTTTGTGAGTGAACTTCCCATTTAAGTGGTAAGGATGAGTATGTTAGTCCTGATTTTCCATGTAGTTATCACTGTAAGACCCAACCGCTACTGCAGTTAACGGCAATGAGCATCGAGCATCTAAATAGTTGTGCAGTGGATTTTGGTCTGAAGTGCTGGATACTATAAACATGATAAGGAAAGTTATCTTGTACATCTGACTCAGACCATTCCCTTTATGGATATGACATTTTCTGATCTTGGCAAGGGCCACAACAGCTGGATTAATACAGCGTTGATAGTAGCAAAGAAACAAATATTCAAAGTCTGGAAAACAAGGAAAAACACTAGATGATTGGGATCACAGACCTTCACGTTTTGTCACTGTTTGAGAAATTAATGTACAAAAAGATTAAGAGGAGTATTATTTGGATATGGGGGGGTGTTTAAGGAGCTATATGGGGGCGATTATGAAAAGCTAGTGAAGAATTTCGAGTTATAACAACTTCCTGTTCTTTTTTTCTTTAAGACTACTATGTTCACAATTACTAATGTGAGAAGCGTAGTACAAATCTGTGCTCATAGTGTTTGTTTGTGTCAGGGTCTGTATTTAAGATTTCTGTTATAAATCTTAACTGTCTTCTAATAGTTAGGCTTGCTACTGATGTAATTGTACAGAGCGACTGAAGATGCCAAATGGGGATTGAGATGTTATACAATGTAAGCAGGTGGTGGGTTACAGGGTATCAAATATGCATTTGCGCATAATGGTTATCATTGACTTAGTATTTATTTCTCACCTGTGAGATTGTTTGAAAACATGCTCTTTATGTACTGTTTAGTAAACTAACCCTTTAAAAAAAAAAAAAAAAGGTTCTGCAGCTCTGATGGATATCATCAAGTCTGCTGAAGAGCTTACACAAAATCAAATCCCCTTAAATGGAAGAGCTTTGCAGTATGTTGCCAGGACAGCAGATTAAAGACTAGAAATCTTTTCGAATGGCAGAGCCACAGACACCTTCCATTTTGAAGCAAATCATTTATGTGTCCATCGAAAATGTGTGTGCTGAAAAATAAAAAAAAAACCTGAATGAAAAAGTCAACATGTTTGTAATGCCTGCTGCGGTGTGCCATAGTGGGAAAACTGCAACCATAAAACAATTTGTTACATTCATTCATTCATTCATTCATTCATTCATTCATTCATTCATTAATTTTCGTCAAATCCAAAGTATGGGATAATTGGGAAGTGATATTGTACATGTGTGCTTTTCGGCCATTAAAGTTATGAAAAGGTGGCCAAGAGCCATTCATGTCTGATGGGTGGAAGGAGGTATATTAGGAGCTAAGCAGGACGGTGTGTATAATAGGATAGACGGTTATGTGTGGAGCTACAGTCTAAATGTGTCGTGAAAAGTAGCTGCATTCTAGCGGCAGTGGTGTAACGCAAAAGTGTTTGAGTTATAAGTGAAAGCAGATGTGTGTGGGAGTGAAGCCGTGCCTTCGGCTAAGTTGCGAAGGTGCACAGTGTGAAAGGAATAAATGGGTTAGCTATACATTGAACATTGTCTACCCCCCTGGATTCCATCTAGGTGCAAAGAGCATTACTTAAAGTGACATACAATCTAAATGCAATGTGGATGTTAGAGTGATACATTGCCCATCCCCAGGTCCATCAAGTGCAATAAAATTCCCACCTTAAATGTCTAGGTGCAGCAACAATGCCCACCCTCATATACATTAAGGTATGATACATTGTCAATCTCCAATGATTCAAATGCAACTAATTATCCTCCTCCACATCGATCCAATTGATTGTCCTAAAGGTATGTTTAAGTGTGATACATTGCACACCCTACTAACCCGTTTGAGTGCAATATCAGGTCCACTCTCAGAAATTCTTATCAAATGCCCACTTGACTTCTCTGGGTGCCAAACGCTGGCTGCATTGCTGGAGGGGGTGGGGGGGGGGGCAGTGTCTGTGTTCACATGCCGTGCGCCGTTTGGTGGAGCTAATGAGAGCCCCAACCCGTCATTTCTCCTGTTCTAGTAAATAAAATACACATTACATACAACAATCAGAGCTGCTAGTATAAGCAAGAGAGCGAGTTCTCCATATGACAAATTACTCCCAAAGTACATCTGTGTGGTGTTAATCATAGGGTTCTCAATGTGCCAGCCTGGCAGAGGTGCTGCTAAAATACTTGTACCGACCTGTCAAATTAAACACAGCCATGCCAATTTGCACAATTACAAACCAGTTTCACACAGGCACAGTAAACCCTATAATTTAAAAACAGTTTTAAATGTAACACTATTTTTGCCCTAATAAAGTATGTTGCTGGGGCGTGGCTAAGTGCCATCTAGATCGGACGTGTTCATGAAGAGCGGACGTGTTCATGAAGAGCTCCTGTGGATCCGACAAACATATGCTTCAATAAGGGGCAGAGGTGTTCCAAAAACTGTGGCGGGTCGCATGAATATTGCAGCAACTGGGGCTTGTAACTTGTTTTGCCCAAACTGATCTCGCTTGAGAGGAGCACCGAGCAAAACGAGCCTCAGAAGTGTCGTGCAGAGATAAAATGGCAGAGGACACGACAGATTTGCATTGAGGAGGCATAGCTGATGAGAAAGAGCGGTCGTGGGTCGGAACTGTCCCATGGGGTGGAAAAAAGGTAGTGCCAGGCTACAGGAGTGAAGGAGGATTGAAGAGCCAGGGAAGCTGGCTGCAAGAAACAAGGTGCATCTCATACATGAAACAGAGCATACGTAAGTAAGGAGGCATCCCCAAACAAAGAAGGTCGGAGCTACTTGGAAGCATGATTTCGCCAAAGTACGGGAAGCATACCCGAGGCGCCTGGACCATAAGGAGAGGAGCCGCCAAGAATGAATAGCGCTCCAGCAAAAGAGGTGCACTGGATCAAAGTGGAGCACAGCCCCAGGAAACGAATAACACCAAGGTGGTGGGTGGTGGGTGGTCTGAGTCAAGGGAGGCTTGAGGTGCCATGCATCAGGGCGAACAATGGAGTCCATCCTCAGACAGAGGGAAGCGAAGCGACTCCACAGAGAGAGGTCGCCAGTGCGCGGAAGGAACAAGTTACTTACCTGTAACTGTTGTTCTCCAGCATGGGTCTGGCATGGATTCACATGCTCATGAATATTCCCCGTGGTCAGGCTGGGAATCCTCAGTAAAGAAAAAATCAGTATCAGGTTCGTTTCTGATCTGACTTTCGTAGTAGTAACCAATCACTGATTTCTGCGTCATACTGACCACAGCCAATGACTGCCCTCTCCCTAAGCCCCGCCTCTGGCAGCCATCCTCAGATTTGGTAGCACGTGAAGTGGCAGCATGACAAGTGAAGAGCCGCAGAGGGGTAGGAGGGAGGGTTCGCATGTGAATCCATGCCAGACCCATGCTGGAGAACAACAGTTACAGGTAAGTAACTTGTTCCTTCTCCCGCATGGGGTCTGGCATGGATTCACATGCTCATGAATAAGAGAATACATAGCAGTACACACATGCACAACCACGGGAGGTGGCAACAGGCTCAACATTAAGCAATACAACAACTCAACATTAAGCATCTCTTACCTCCTCACCAGGCTCACCTTAGGCGAACAGGTTGCGCAGCACTGCTTGGCCGACCTTGGACTCCTCCCTGGAATCCCGGTCGACGCAGTAGAATTTCGTGAAGGTGTGCGTCGACCTCCACGTAGCAGCCCTGCAGATGTCCAGCAGGGGCACACCAGATAGGAACGCCGTGGTAGCTGCGATCGCTCGGGTGGAATGGGCTCTCGGACGGCCGGGCAGCGGTCGGTTTGCCAACCGATGACAGTACATGATACAGCCAGAGAGCCATCTAGAAATGGAAGCCTTTGAGAGAGCCTTCCCCTGATTGACAGGTCCGAAGTTCACAAAAAGTTGTGACGTCTTCCGAAAGCTCTTCGTGCGGTCCACGTAGAACTTCAGCGCTCTAGCCACATCCAGCGAGTGCAAAGTCCTTTCAGCCGGCGACAAAGGCGACGGGAAGAAGACAGGCAACACCAAGGGTTCGTTGAGGTGGAAGTCCGATGGCACCTTGGGCATGAAGGAAGGGTGCGTCCTGAGCACTACCCTCGTGTCATGAAAAGTCAAGTACGGGGGCTTGCAGGAAAGGGCCTGGATCTCTCCCACTCGTCGTGTGGAGGTGATGGCCACAAGGAACGCTGTTTTCCACGACAAGAACTTCAAAGAAGCTGAGTGCAGAGGCTCGAACGGAGGTCCCATGAGATTGGTCAGCACCACGTTGAGCTCCCACGCCGGGGCCGGCGCCTTCACCGGCGGGAACGATCTGAACAGTCCCTTCATGAACTCCTTCACCAGACGATGAGACCAAAAGGACGTCCGTCCCGTGGTTCTGGTGTATCGGGAGATCGCAGCAAGATCAATCTTGATGGAAGCGTGCGCTAGTCCAGCCTTGGCCAGCGTCAGTAGGTACGGCAGTACTTGCGGAGCCGTAATCCGTAGAGGGTTAATCTTCTGTGCGTGGCACCAGACAGAGAACTTCTTCCATTTGTGTCCGTAGCATTTAAGAGTTGAGGACGCCCTGGCCTTTGCAAGAACCTCTCTGCAGTCGGCCGGTATTTCGTAACCTCCAAACTCTAGAGCTGCAGGAGCCAGGCCTGCAAGTTCAGCGACTTCGGGTCGTAATGGAGGATGGCACCTCCTTCCCTGGAGAGAAGATCCACGTCCACTGGCATCTTGATTGACGGGGATGCTGACAAGTCCAGAAGGTCCGGGAACCATATCTGCCTCGGCCACGCGGGTGCGACGAGTATCATCCTGCATCGTGACCTCTTGAGCTGGTTGATGAGCCGGATCAGCAACGGCAACGGCGGGAATGCATAAAGGAACAGGCCGTCCCAGGGGAACGAGAAGGCATCGCCGATGCTCCTCGGCTGGGGAAACCTGCTGGCGAACCTCCGGCACTTGGAGTTCGTTGCCATCGCGAACAGATCGATCTGGGGTGTGCCCCAGCGTCGGAAGAGGCGGTCCACTAGATCCTGTCGTAGTTCCCACTCGTGGCACGAGCGCAGCTCTAGCTCTCTGCTGAGCGAGTCGGCGGTGGTGTTTTTTATTCCTGCCAGATGAAACAGCACCAGGAACATCCCTTGGGCGACGGCCCAATGCCACAGATCCTGCGCTTCCTTGGACAGGGCTGGGGATCTGGTACTGCCCTGCTTCCTGATGTAGAACATGGTGGTGGTGTTGTCGGTGAAGATCCTCACCACCTTGCCCTTGAGGGACGGAAGGAAGGACCTGAGGGCCCAAAACACTGCACGGAGCTTCAGGACGTTGATATGGAGGGATTTCTCCGTCGGTAGCCAAAGGCCTCTCGCGTGCAGATTTTCGGTGTGCGCTCCCCACCCTTCCAGGGAGGCTTCCATGGTCACTGTCTTCTGGTGGCCCGGGGTCTGGAAGTCCATACCCGCCGTCAGATGCGCGTGGGTGCCCCACCACCGGATCGCTCGTCGGAAACTCTCGTCGAGTGTGATCCTGTCCTCGAAGCTGCCCATCGTCTGGACCCAGCGAGCGTCCAGGAACCCCTGCAACGGGCGCATCCGAAGCCTGCACAGGCGGATGAGATAAATGCAAGACGACATCATCCCGAGGAGGGATTTGATGGACCTCACCTTGGCCGCGTCCGCAACCAGCATCCGCTGCACCTTGCCCAAGATGGCCCTCGTTCTTTCCTCTGACGGCGAGGCCAGAAGCGCCACTGTGTCGAGTTTAGCTCCCAGAAACAGTGCGTCTTGCTCGGGCACCAGGTGGGACTTGGCGTAGTTTATGGAGAATCCCAGGTCCGTGAGTAGTTGGACGGTCCTCGCCGTGTGTTCAGCGGCGAGTTCCCTTGTCTTTGCTCGGATGAGCTTGTCGTCCAGGTAAGGGTAGACGTGGATCCCCCTCCAGGCGCAGCCGCGCCGCCACCGGTGCGAGGCACTTGGATGGGGATAGGATGGGGATATGGAAGTAGACATCCTCCAAATCCAACGACGACAGGAAATCGCCCTCCTCCAGCTGACCCAGGACGTGCTGGAGGGTGACCATCCGGAACCTCTGTGCCTTGATGAATTTGTTCAGTCGTCGTAGCTCCAGGATGGGACACCATCCTCCTGTCTTCTTCTTCACGAGGAAGTATCTTGAGTAAACTCCAGAGCCCCAAAGCCTCTTTGGGACGAGCTCGATGGCGCCTTTCTTGAGCATCGCCTTTACCTCCAAGAGAAGTTGAGGGACATGATGTTCCTTCCTGGCTGCGGGGGGGGACGCGCGGGCACTTCTTTAGAAACTCGAGCGCGTGACCCTGGGCCAGGTCTTCCAGCACCCAACGGTCGGTGGAGATGGACTCCCACATGCCGACGAAGTTCGCCAGCCGGCCTCCCACCGGGGTGCTTCGGTGGGGGCCCTGACCCCACGGCCGGTTCAGTCCTGCTTCGACGAGGCTTTGCCGCCTTGTCCTCCCTGGCGACGACGGCGGGGTCCGCCCAACTTGCCTCGTCCCCTGTAGGCTTCCTGTGACAACGAACGGGCCTCTTGACGGTAGGTGGAATATCCGCTGCCGGAATCTTTGGAGGCACCCTGCTTGCCTCCGGTGCTCCGAAAGGGCGGCCGTCGTTGCTGGAGAACACCAAGAGCCCGGGCCGTCTCCGCCTTGATGGCTTGCAGGGAATCGTCCACTGTTTTCCCAAACAGGTTGTTCCCGTCGAACGGCATGTCCAAAACTCTGGTCTGCAACGTCCTGCCGGAAGTCCGTTGCCTTGAGCCATCCACGCCGTCTAAGACACACGCCGTTGCCCAACTGGCGAAAACCAGTATCAGCGATGTCCGTCGCTACCGTAATGGCGTGGTCCGACGCCACTTCCCCTTCCTGCAAGATCTCCAGGGCCTCAGCCCTCTTGTCGTCCGGTAGGAAGTCCAGCAGGGGGGCGATCTTGTACCACAACTCCCTGTCGTAGCGTGCTACGATAGCCAAGGTGCTGGCAGCCTTAATCGTCGTCGCTGCCGATGAGATGACTCTGCGTCCTATCGTGTCCAATTTCTTTCCCTCGCCGTCCGGGGGGGAAGTTGACGTGGAGGCCGATGCCCCCCTGCTTTCTTCCTGGCCGCCGCGGAGACGACCGAGTCCGGGGTCGGCTGTGCCCGAAGGCACAAGGGGGCCGCGTCCGGGACCCGGTACTTCTTCTCATACCGATCCCTTCTCACAGGCGTTGTGGATGGGTTCTTGAGGAGGGAGAGACCCTCATCCCAGATATCGTCCAGTAGGGGTACAGCGAGGACCGTCTTCCTCTTGGTCTCGCGCCCTTGATAAAGGAAGCCTTCCTCCTTCTTCTCTTCCGGGCAGAGCTGGAAAAGCTCGGATGCCCTGGCGATCATGGCATGAAACGATCCAATCTCGTCGGGCGGGGAAGCCCAGGGAGGAGGTGACGACGGAGGATCCTCGCCGTAAACTTCATCGTCTGTACCCGTCGCGGTCGTGTCCGTCCCCGTGTCATCCCCCCGGGTCGTGGACGGGGAGGAGGGCTGAGACGGGCGAGATGGTTGAAAAGGAGGTGGAGGATGAATCCTTCTTCTCTTAGGAGGAGGGCTCCCAGAAGGGCCCGGCTCCAGGTCCCCCATCGGGAGCGCTTCCTCCGTCGGTGGTAACGGCAATCTCGTCCTTATCTCCGAGCATAAGGACTGTATAGCCAACAAAATGGCTGCCGAGTTGTCTTGCGGCACTGGTTGAGGGGGTTCCGACGTGCGGACAGGAAACTTGTCGGTACCCTCGACGTTCTCGTCGTCCACCTCGTCGGGGTCCCTCCCGACGGGCTGGTCTTCCTCCACGCCAATGCCATGGCTTAAGACTTCGATCAGCTCCTCTTCAGAGGTTGAGGCCGAATCCACGATGGCCTCCTGCCCCCCCTTTTTCTTCTCCGTCGGAGGTTTCACGGGGGTCCTGTCGATGGGCTTGAAAGAGGACTCCCTCCGCGGTGGCAGGGAGACTCTGGGCCCCGAGGTCGCCTCCACTGGTGTAGCCTCCACAGGCAGAGCCTGGGCCGCCGCGACTGTCTCGATAGAGGCCTTGGCCGGGTGGATCAAGACTTTCGTCACCTTAGGTGCACTCACCGCCTTGTCCTTAGGGGGGGGGGGTCACCGCCTCGCTCCCCCTCCGAATTGGCCTTTGAGCTCGACCGGGGCCTCTCCAGAAGCTTCGCCGGGTGCTCGGACTTCCTCTTACCCGAGCCAGAGCATTGGCTCGTGGTTGATGGCGCCAGGGAGGTTGCGCCCTGCCTGGCAACCGAAGAGCCCGACCTTTCGGCGCACCCGGTGCCCGCGGACTCGCGGTGCTTGGCCTTCTGTTGGGCCCCAGTCGCCGGGGCGCCCTCAAAGGTCTTAGAAGACCGCTCAGACTTCTTCTTTTTCTCGCCTGACGGGCTCTTCCCTTCCAGCCAGTTGGCGAGACGCAGATGGCGGTCCTTTATGGTCCGCTCCGACATGTTCCCGCAAAACGCACAGTCCTTCTCCACGTACGTCTTGTCCTCATGCAGGCAGTAGAGGCAAAGGGAGTGTTCATCCTCCTTGAAGACATTCTGAAGATGGCATGCAGGGCAGACCCTGAACAGCTTCCCGGGCGTTGAGCTTCCCTTCTCCTGGGCCATGTCCGAGATGGGCCTGAGAAAGTTCTGGAGTCCTCCAAAAGCGTGGCTCAACGAAATCTTCACCCTTGAGGGGCGTAGAAGAATCCGACACGGGTCCCCGTTGATCAGATATAGAAACGGTGGAGCTTGAGGCTCTTTGACCGAAAAAAGAGAGAATTTTCCTATGAAAAAAGCGCGAAAACGCACAAGCTCGAGAGCAATAGCACGAGGATCCCAACACTTGAACGTGCAGTAAAAATCTGAGGATGGCTGCCAGAGGCGGGGCTTAGGGAGAGGGCAGTCATTGGCTGTGGTCAGTATGACGCAGAAATCAGTGATTGGTTACTACTACGAAAGTCAGATCAGAAACGAAACTGATACTGATTTTTTCTTTAGCAAGGATTCCCAGCCTGACGACGGGGAATATTCATGAGCATGTGAATCCATGCCAGACCCCATGCTGGAGAAAAGTGGATACTAGGTGCTGGGTTCTGAAGGGGGGTGAGCTGCAGAGAGTATGTAACGTCTAGGAGAGAGAGGTGCGCTTAGGTGGAGTGGTGCATAGCCCTGAGAGGAACTGGACCGGCACCAGGCGATGTGCGGTTTACGACAACAAAGAACTGAGATACCCTGAACAAATGGGAGGGAGACATGCTGGCATGATGCGGAACGGCAGACCGAGACACGAGAATGAAGTCCCTGACTGCGGAGCTGAAGAATCAGAGCGTACATAGGCGAGGGAAAGGGGGACTGGACAGATTGAGGATGCCGCTACTGAGAGGAAGATCAAGGTACCAAGCCCTGAACGAAGGGGGAGTGTATACTGGAAAGGAAGGGATTTGAACGAACGGATGGTGTTAGATTAATGTGGAGCAAAGCCAAGTGAAGAAGCTGTGCTAGCACTGGTACGGCGAGTGAGCCGTGCCGAAATGGAGCAGAATCTTGATGCTCTGGAAGTAGTGGCAGCAGCGACCGAAGAGAAGGCTTATGCCCGGAGATCAAGCTGAGAGGCCCCTGGCCCAGAGATGGCAGTTGCGGTAAGGAGCTGGGGGCAAGAGGGAGGAGGCGGTTTTCCCGAAGAGTGTGAGACCTTACAAATGACATTATGGGATACTAAAAAGGGCCTACAAAAAACACTCTTCCAAGAGGGCGCATCACAAGCACTGCTATTAATGCCAGGGAGCGGAGAGGAGCCCTTATTGAAGGGCAGGGGCCCCAAAATACAATGGCTTTAGTATGGGGAGGCCTGAGACATAGGCGAGGGTCCAGAAGAACGTAAATAGCACAAAAACCCACCAACACAACAAACAGAAGGCCAGATCTTGTGAGGGAAGTTGCGCCACAAACTTAGAGGACAGAAGAGACATTGTGAGTAAGCTGCCACTCCTCCAGATATGCATAGGGCAAACCAGGTGAAAGGATATCCATGAGCATAGTGAGCCAGCCTGTGGCCCCTAATAAGCGAAAGTAGGCTTCTGGATAGCCTGGAGGGGAGCCATTGCGTTCAACTACTTGCACAAAATAAGGGAGGGCTACAGTCTAACAAAAGAGGAATTTAATGAGAAGGAAGCTGGAGGACTAGCCCCTGGTAAGCACAAGGAGGGGCTTACACCAAAAACCCCCCCTCCCCCCAAGTCGGTCAGGGAAGAATACAATAATCTCCCCAGACTGAATGGTGACCTAGAGTAAGAGAGACCTAGATTTCGGCCTCAGCTACAAAGAACCCTTCCCTGGAAGGCAGACGCAGAAACGGCTACAGGAAAAATACCTTGGACGGAAACTCTATAGGGCACACACCAGAGAGAGGGACAAGCTAAAATAGCAGAGGCCCAGATGGCGATGAAGAGCACAAGTCTAAGGTGAAACAAACCACGATGGAGGCATTCGCGAAAGGGCAAGGAAGCCCTTCTTAAGACAAAAACAAGGGAGAAGAGGCAGACCAGTCTAAAGGCCAAAAAGATAATGTAGAATGTGGGAACCAACACATTCTAAATACCATCGCAACATTGCAGGCCACCCTGGAATTCAAAATAGATGAAGTACGGATTGATGTGGGCCAATTAAGATAAGATTTGAGGGGTCTGGTGGTGCGCACTGGCGAACTGGAGAAACAAGTCCAGGAAAATAATATGGAGAGGATACAGACATCCAAAAAAGTGCACATTCTTAAGCAACAAGTTAAACTACTAGAGGACAGAGCAGAAGATGAAATGGGGAAGAGGCACGTCGCAATAACATCAGAATCGCTGGACTACCAGAGGGAATGGAAGGGTCGGACCCCACCAATGATGTTGAGAATCTTTTGCTGCAAGAATTAGGCCCAGGCAACCTAACACAGGGGTTCACAATAGAGCGAGCGCACTGCGCCTTGGTCAAGAGGCCTCCTCCAGGGGCCCCACCCAGGCCCATCAGTGCCAAGGTCCTTAATTGTAAGGACAGGGAGTGAATCCTGGCCATCTTGAGAAATGGCGGGGATGTACAAAGAGCATCTGCCAAGTTGGCGATTTACCCTGACTATACCTTTCAGGTTCAAAAGAGGAGGGCACAATTTATCTCAAAGAAAGTAAGACTCAAGAAAGCTGGTTTGAAGATAATCTACCCGGCTAGATTAAAGATTCTACATAAAGCAAAGGACCTGTTCTTCGAGACACCAGCGGAAGCGCAAGACTGGATGGACACGAGAAACTTACAGCATCCAAAGACCATTAACAACAAGAGGAGACTTGAGCTGAACGGGATGTGAAGGACTATCATAGAGACTGAAATGCGACTAACAGAGGCTGCCAGAAATAGCTGTAAAGACCTACGGCGAAACAACATAGCACGGAAAGAACACTAGATTCTGTTGCCTAAAGTAGCGACTTGCTGTAGGAGATCACAGATTGGACACAGAAGATCAGTGGAGCGGACCCATCTGAGAAGGTCCTTTCACCACCCCCACGCACATTTCTAAGGGTGCCGTAGAGCACCCACCCGTTGGGCACCAGGAGCCCTGTCTACTGACGGGGCATTTGTAGAGCGGAAATTGGGAAATCTAAGAATGCTATGCATTGCTGGACAATTTCAAGTTTTGAGTGTGTTGTTATTTAGTAGAGGTTGAGAGGGCACCAGGAGTCTAGTCCAGCGATTAGGTATAATGGAGTGGAAGAAGTTAGTGTGTTTTGTTGTAAATTAAGGGGGGTATTCAAAGGGAAAGGGGAAGCCTGGTATAGGAGGAGGTGCACACGATCCCGATCAAACATAGCTGGACAATTCAAGTTTAATGATGTTTTGTGGTAGTTTGAAGGGGAGGGGGCTGGACAAGGGAGGGACGCCTGGCATAGTGGAGCACACACTGCGCATGGTTTCTGCCAAGGGTTGTAGTAGACCCAAGACCCTAACAGCACCAGTTGCACTGAGATATGATGGTTGAAACAATTAAGATAATGACATGGAATATCTGGGGACTAAATAACTATGTCAACTGCCGAAGGGTGAACATGTATATAGGGAGAAACAAAATGGGGATTGTGTTATTGCAGGAAACACACTTAGATGCACAGAAGCAACAGAACCTAGCGCATGAGGCGGCGTGCTGGTGGGATCCACATATTCAACAAATGCAAGAGGGGTCCTTATTTGGGTAGTAGACCCGGCAATATCACTCAGAGTACTGACCACCAAGATGGCGGTGAGGGCAGGAGGCTATGATACATGGCATGCTTGCGAACCGAGAAATATGCATAGTTAACACCTGCACACCTTATCACAATGCCCCTGTCTTCTTCAGGTCATTGTATTTGAGGCTATAGAGATAGAGCACTGATATGGGGCGGAGATTTTAATTGCACCCTGAATCCCACCATAGACAGGTGCGACTCAAAACACAAGAGGCCAAACCCCCCCACCACCCCCCGGCCAAAGGCCTGAAGTCCTGAATACGTTCCTGAAACGCTTCCAGTTGGAAAACATATGGAAGACACAACATGTGAATAGTAGAGAATATTCCCACTACTCAGCCGCACAAAGTACACACCAGAATAGACTACTTGTTCACAGGAGAACAACACGTGGGGGAGTTTACTGAGGCAGAATATTTAGCGAGACTCCTTTCTGATCACTCCCCCTCTCAACAAAATGGAGGATATCTGCCCCAAGGCCGCCCATTTCTACCTGGAGATTCAGAAGCGAATCGCTATTGGATAAGGCATTTAAAGAGCACATTAGGAAAAGCACTGTTGATTTCATAAAGGTTGACAAAGGAAGTGTAAAACAGATGGGCAGAGTTTGGGAAACCTACAAGATGGTTATCAGAGGTGAAATAATAGCGACATCAGGGGGGGTACAGAAAACCATCACAAACAACCTCAAAAGAGTAGAAGAGAAATTCTTGGAACTAGAGAAGAAGGCAATAGGGCACGAGGAGCATGTAAAGGAAGAAATTGGACTGAGGCAAGAATGCCTAGTACAATGGGATAGACTTGGGAAATGTAACCATGTGAAATACTTGGAAAAGAGTCATGCTCAGGGTGATAAACCAGGCCGAATCATGGCCTGGCTGTATAAAGACTGGGATAAAAGATCCCCAATATGCTCCATTCGGAACACAGACCAAGAAGAGGTAAACACACAGGCAGGACTTAAAGTCTTCTCAGAGTATTACAAGACATTGTATGCAGACCCCCACACGAATAAAGAGCAAAATGCAGGATGCCCTAAATCTCATAGCCCTGCCACATCTAGATACTGAACAATCGAACATATTAGAAGAACCTATAACCCCTGATGAAGTCTTAGCCACTATAAGAACATTGCCTACAGGGAAAGCCCCAGGCACAGATGGGCTGACAGGCAAATTTTATAAGGCTTACGCGGACACGTTGGCGCCACTCCTTGCCAAAGTGTATAATGAGGCACATGAAGTAGGGATCCTCCCAGAAAGTATGAGGGAAGCCATGATAATCCTGCTATTAAAACCGAACAAGGTAAATACAGATTGTGGCTCCTACAGACGATTGTCCCTGCTGAACCAGGACAGCAAGATCCTTACAGAAATTCTGGCAAACAAACTCAGGAAAGAAATAACCACACTGATTAATCAAGAGCAGATGTCATACGTCCCAGGAAGAAATACTTCAGGGAACCTGTGACGTCTACACCATGTTATTTATAGCACTGAAGATAGCGAGGTGCAATGTGCTGTAGATTTCTTAGATGCGACCAATGCATTTGATTCCGTTCAATGGGATTGGTTATATGCCACCATAGGTAAGATGGGAATAGGGCCGCAATACATGAAGTGGGTACAACTAATACGCTAAACCAATGGCTACGGTCAGGACAGGTGCCACGTACTCGAACAAAGGGCACATATATAAAAGGTACCAGACAGGGGTGCCCTCTGTCCCCCATGTTGTATATAATTACAGTGAAGCCCATAGCACCTTATCTGAGAAAGGAATATAGTGATGCTGGAATAGAAATAGACGGGGTGAGGCATTTAGTATCAATGTATGCAGATGATATGTTGCTATACCTGAGCAACCCAGCAGAAAATCTACAATATGTGTTAGAGATATTAGACAATTTTAGCATACTTACGGTGATCAGAATAAATAAAAGCAAGTCATGTCTATTCCCACTAGCCAAGACGGCGAATGACAGAGGAGGAATTGCCAGCTCTCCCTCTGACATGGAGCAGGAACTCCTTCAAATACCTGGGGCTGAACATAAACCATGATCCCAAATCGGAACACATTTAATACAATACAATCAAAGGAAGGGTTAGTGAAATCAATTGAGTTTTGGGGGAAGCTGCCCCTGTCAATGGCGGGAAGGGTGGCATTGATAACAATGGTGGCACTACCAATGTTAATGCATTGTTTTGGCAATGTCCCGTATAACATCCCCAAACGGTTCTTCCTAGAATTAGATAAAATCTGTAGGGGCTTCTTATGGCAAGGAGGGAGACACAGGGTAGCGCTGAACGTATTGCAAAGGCCATACGGGCAGGAAGGCTTGAAGATACCAAACTTTTAGTTGTATTTTCTGGGATGCCAGTTACAACATGTAGTGCAATGGATGGCAGATGATCCCACGACAGAACTACTCTCCTACAACCAGCCATAAAAAAATGTATATCCCAGGGACCTGATATAGACTCCTTCGGGGGAACAGCATAGCCACCCTTATTTCGTAAAAATGGCTATGGAATAGGACCTGTAAAATGATGAGACTCGAAGACCCTAGCTCGCCACAGATTCCCATAGCGGCACTGATGTCAGAGAAGCATGGACGCAGGGTGAGTGTGTGCGAACACAATGGGAGCCATGCAGCATAGCCACAATTGGAGACCTGAGAAACGAAAAGGGGCTGATGGAATCTGCAGAAGTACAAGAGGTCACGGGTATACACCAAGGCCAATTCCTGTTAGATAGGACTGTGATAAGTTTGATAAAGAATAGGTGGCCGATCATTATAGAGAAGTCAATAGGAAGTGAAGAAGTGGAGACCCTGGTAAACACGTCAGAGAGGGAGGGCATGCCATTTCAAGAATTTACAAGGTATTCATAGACCGCACGTCAAGGGACGAATTAAGGTGCAAGGGGAGATGGGAAACAGAAGTGGGTAGAGTGTTTGGAGCCAAAGAATGGAGCGATATAGTCATATACCACAAAAAGGTCTCCAGAAATGCCAGACTTCAATTAATCCAACTCTATGTAACATACCTTACGCCAGCGGCAATAGCAAAGTTTAAGGGTGCAGGTAGACAAGTATGCCCCACATGTAGGAAGGAGGGGGCAGACTTGACACACATGTTTTGGGGATGCCCTGTAGTACTGATATTCTGTAAAGGGGTGGCAAATAAAGTGGCCCATGTAGGTATCGAACTTGATATACAATCCCCAGAAGCAGGTATGCTTGGCCTTTTTAGGAGAAATGCAAAGAACAAATCACTGAATAAGATCAAAGACCTAATATACATTCTAGCCGAACGCAGCATAGCCATGAGGTGGAAGGACAGCAAGGAACCAAGTATAGATAGATGGTTGGAAGAGCTGAAAAAGTGGATAACAGCAGAAACAGGAGTATGGGAAAAGGCACTAGGGGAACAAAGACAGGAATTAGGAGAACAAGTTACTTTCTTACCTGGTAACGTTCTTTCGATGGGATGGTCCGACGACGTATTCCATATCTATGACATGTAATCACCACAGCTGTGCTGCTTCGGAAACTTTTTTCGGCGTCTGCGTCCTGCGTCGATGACGTCGATGCGCCGTCGTCGAGGGCCTCCTCCGACGTCCGACGTCATCCGATGTGATAAGTAGGACGCACGACGCCCGTAGCCTCAGTTGTAGTTTTTTCCCCCAGAACGTGTGACACTAGTCAACTGCCAGTCAGACACAAAGCCTTGCGGAACGTAAGCTGCAATCGCAAAAGAAATTCTGCAGCGGGGAAGGCAGGGCGGGAGCGATATGGAATACGTCGTCGGACCATCCCATCGAAAGAACGTTACCAGGTAAGAAAGTAACTTGTTCTTCGAGGGGATTGGGTCCTCCGACGTATTCCATATCTATGACAGACTCCCAAAGCAGTACCAGAGCAAGGAGGAGGGAAAGAATTTAGAATCAAAATTTAGAATAGCCAATCAAATAGCAGAGCAAAGGACCGCCTTGCCAAAGGCCAGATCCTGTGCTCGGATGGAATCGAGGGAATAGTGACGTACAAATGTATGTACTGAAGCCCAGGTGGCTGCATCACAGATGTTGCGAATAGGAACACCCCTCGCAGGGCAGTAGACGCAGCCATACCCCTGGTAGAATGGGCCCGCAAGCCAGCCGGTGGGTCCTTACCCGCCAAGCGGTAGCACTCCGAGATGGCCAAAATAATCCAGCGAGACAAAGTCTGTTTCGTCACAGCTTGCCCCAAACGCTTTCCAGCGTAACCAATAAAGAGTTGATCGTCGAGCGGAAGTAACCGCAACTAAAAACACAGTTTTCAGAGTTAACAGCCTCAAAGGGCAAGAATGTAAAGGCTCAAACGGAGCACCCATAAGAAACTTAAGAACAAGGTTTAAATCCCAACCGGGCACCAGGAAAGGTGACGGAGGGAACACATTAGTGAGCCCTTTCAGAAACTGTGAAATCAAAGGGATTTTAAAGTAAGAACACTCTTCAGACGAGCGCTTAAAGATGGACAGCGCCGCCAGGTAACCTTTAACGGTACCCACTTGCAAGCCCCTGTGGGCCAAAGAAAGTAAAAAGGACAGAACCATGGGGATGTCACATGCAAAAGGATCCACATTCTGAACCCTGCACCAGTCGCAGAACTTACGCCAACGGCAACGGTACAGAGACTTTGTTGCTGGCCTTCGGGCCGAAAGCAACACCTCCATCACGTCCTCAGGGAGGTCCCAATCCTTATACCTCAACCTTTCAGAAGCCAAGCGTGAAGGTTGAGGGATCTGACCTCTGGATGGAGAACCTGACCCCCCTCCCGTGAGAGCAGATCGTCTTGGTAGGGAAGACGACGTGGAGGGCAGATGGATAAGTCGAGAAGGTCCGGGTACCACGTCCTCCGAGCCCACGCCGGGGCAATGAGGATCATCCGGGAACCGAACTTCCGTAACCTCCGCAGCACTTGCGGGATGACGGGGACTGGAGGAAACGCGTACAGCAGCGGGAATGACCACTCCACCACGAACGCGTCTCCTAAGGCTCCTTTTGGAGGAAATTCCCGCGAGCAAAACCTTTCGCACTTCCGGTTGACACTGGAGGCGAAGAGATCCACTTGAGGGGTCCCCCAAAGGGCGAAGATCTCCAGGAGAATCTCCTGAGCCACCTCCCACTCGTGAGAGATTGCGCTCTGCCTGCTCAGAGCGTCCGCCGTCACGTTCTCGTCTCCGGCCAGATGAACTGCCGAGATCGAAACTTCCTGCTGGATGGCCCAGAACTCGAGCTGCATCGCCTCCCTGCACAGAGGAAGTGACCCTGCCCCCCCCTTTTTGTTGAGGTAGTGCATGGCCACTGTATTGTCCGTCAGGATCAGGACACTCTTTCCTCGCACAGTCGGCAGAAAAGCCTTTAGGGCTAGCCTGATGGCCCTCAGCTCCAAAAGATTGATATGGAGTCTGGACTCCGACGGAGACCAACGACCGCTGACTGTCAGCCCGTTGGCATGAGCTCCCCATCCCGTGAGGGATGCATCCGTCACGATCGTCACCTCCGGCCAGGGAAGCCAAAATGGAGCCCCCTTCATCAAGTTGCCTTCGACGGCCCACCACAGAAGATCCCGGGCGACCGAGGGCGGCACCTGAACCGGGTCCGACATCCTGCCGGAGGACTGCGACCATTGCGTCTTGAGTGCCCACTGCAAAGATCTCATCCGCAGGCGAGCCTCTGGCACCAGAAGAATGCAGGATGCCATGAGGCCGAGCAACCTCAAGAACTCGAACGCAGGGAGCGTCTGGGCATGCTGAAACTTGTGCACCATCTGCTGAATGTGAAGAGCCCTCACCTGGGGAGGAAAACACTGCCCCAGGGAAGTGTCGAGCACCGCTCCGATGTACTGGAGCCGCTGTGTTGGCGTCAAATGGGACTTCTTTAAATTGAGGGAGAAGCCCAGCCTGTGAAGGGAGCGGCAGGTGACGGACAGATGATCCAGGACTTGCTCGGGAGAGCCCCCCCTGATCAACCAATCGTCCAGGTAGGGGTAGACGTGAATCCCCCCTTGCCTGAGATGTGCTGTCACCACCACCATGAGCTTGGTGAAAACCCTCGGGCGAAGGTCAATCCGAACGGCAGGACCCGAAATTGAAAGTGCGAGTCGCCAACCGCGAACCTCAGGTACTTCTTGTGCTTGGGATGGATCGGCACATGGAAGTAAGCATCCTTGAGGTCGAGTGACACCAACCAGTCCTGAAGCTGAAGGGCCTGGAGGACTTGAGAGAGAGTAACCATCTTGAACTTGTCCTTCCTGAGGAGTTTGTTCAAACCGCGCAAGTCCATGATGGGTCTCAATCCCCCGTCTTTCTTTGAAATCAAAAAATAAGGGGAATACCATCCCTTGTTCCTCTCCGCTACTGGCACCAGTTTTATGGCGCCTTTCTCCAGCAGGGCTTGAATTTCCTGCGCAAGGAGCAGATCCGGACTCTGCAAAGAGAGGTTTCCCGGTGGATTGTCGCGAGGCCTGTGCCGAAAGGGAAGACAGTAGCCGTGGGTTATGATCTCCAGAACCCACACATCTGAAGTAATGGCTTGCCACTCTACAAGATGCTGCGCCAGCCTTCCCCCAACCGGCAAACCATGGGACATGGCCTCACGACTGAGTGGGAGCGGCTGCGGCGTTACCTGAGGGCAAAGAGGCAACTGCCCGAGCGGCCTTGGCACCACGGGTACCCTGTTGTCCACCTCTGGTACCCCTGCGATGGCCTCTTTGACTGCCAGCTCCTCTCGCTTTACTGAAGGATGAGTAATAGCGAAAGGAACCACCCCTCCACTGCTGTCCCCTAGGACGAAAAGGCGGAGGTTGGCGAACTGCAGCGCCCAACGACTTTGCTGCAGCTTTTGAGGTCTGCAACCTCTCAAGGCTCTCGTCAGCCTTGCTGCCAAAAAGCTGTTCACCGTCAAAGGGCATGTTGAGGAGCCGGGACTGCACATCAGGAGCAAACCCCGACTTCCGCAACCACGCAAACCTGCGTATCACGGTGCTCGCCGCCATGGACCTACTGACGCATTCAGCTAAATCCAAACCCGACTGAACGGACTCACACATGGCATCCTTACCATCCTGGACCATAGCAAGGAAACCATCCCGTTCGTCCCCTTCGGGAATATGTTCAGCCGCCAACGCAACACAGTTCCACAGAGTGTGTGTGAAACGAGACAAGGCACAAACGGAGTTGGCCGCCTGAAGCGCCATACCACCAGAAGAAAACACTTTCTTCGCCCAGCCATCAAAACGTTTGTCGTCCCTATCAGGAGGGATGGTAGGGTACAACGCTTGCTTTGCCGGGGCCGTGGCCGCCTGCACCACCAAACTCTCCGGAGTGGGGTGCCTGGTCAAGTAGCAGGGGTCGCTACTGGCTGGACGGTATTTTCGCGACAAGGATCTGCCCACCGCCGGGAGACTCTCTGGAGCAGTCCAAGCCGCCGCCACCCTTCTCTGTAAAGCCATATGGAACGGCAGTACCGGGTCAGTTGGGGGACCAACATCAAGGATGTCCGTCAGATCATCCTGCACCAACTCCCCTGGGGGAGCAGACCATCCCAAGTACTCAAACCCTAGCCATAAGGCGCCGGTACGAGGAATCGGCATGAGAGCCAGGCTCAGGCCTACAAAACTCCACCTCCGGAGAGGTGTCCAGTCCACTGGCATCATGCAGTGACTGTCTCAAATCGTCAAACTGACTATGGCCCGAGACAATTTCATCTGGAACCTGACTAGGAACCAGGCCATCAGAATCCTCATCCGCCTCTGAAATATAGTCCAGGTGGCGAAAAGAAGGCACCCGAGAGTGCTTGCTCTTAACCAGAGCCTTCCTAGGGGGTTCTCCCGTGCCACGGGGTACCTCCGACACGAAAGGCGTCGATGGCGTCGAGCGAATCGGCGCCGGCGTCGAGAGAACCGGCATCGGCGCCGAGAGGATCGGCGCCGAGGAAATCGGCGTCGACGTCAGACGCAGCGCCTCCAGCATCGGCGGCGTCGACACAGCCCTCGAGGCCGGAGCCCCGGGCGTGTCCCTCGACGACCCGAGCGTCGACGGCCTCGACGACTTCCTCGAAGCCAGAGCCTCGAGAAAGCCTGTCGACGCCCTCGACGCCTCAGACGTCGATGTCTTCCTCGAAGACTTCACAGGTGCACACGGTCTCGAACGCGTCGAGGACCGGGACCTGGAACGGGTACGGTGAGAACGAGTCTCCTTGTCCGAACGGGACCTCTCCCGTGACTCATGCCGAGCACTCATGCGAGCGGTGTCTCTCGACCTCACACGACCGACCCCACTCGGGGGCGCGGACGGCTTAGTACCCTGCGACTCAAGAATCGCCAGCATTTTCTTCCCGAAGGAAGCCCATTCCTCCGGCGTCGCACGGCTGGTGGGGTAAGCGACGTGCCGGGCAGAGTCCTCCGAGGAGGACCTGGAAGACGACCGGTGTCGGCGCTTCCGAGAACGCCTCGAAGAGGCTGAGGAGTGGCGAGACCGACTCCTAGAAGGAGACCCACGAGACTTCCGACGCGGAGAGTCACCCCTCGAATCATCCGTCGAAAGCCCCGCAGACTTCGACTTCCTGGGCTTGGACACCCGACCTACCGACAACTTCTTCTTACGTTCGCGTAAGGCTTTGGACGTGAGCGACTGGCAGTCGATACAGTCATCCGTGTCGTGGGCCTCCCCGAGGCACCAGAGGCAGGCGTCGTGCGAGTCCGTCACCGACATCTTGGACCCACACTCCCCGCACTTCTTGAAACCCGGACGCGGGGTCGAAGACGAAGTAGAAGACATCTTCACACGAAGGATTTGCACAAAACGAACAGGTTCGAAGAACCGAGAAGAACAGAACTCCAAAGAGTCGAGGCGTGAACCGAGAATCACGAAGCAACACGTTCGCGGAAAAAACGGAACTGAGGCTACGGGCGTCGTGCGTCCTACTTATCACATCGGATGACGTCGGACGTCGGAGGAGGCCCTCGACGACGGCGCATCGATGTCATCGACGCAGGACGCAGACGCCGAAAAAAGTTTCCGAAGCAGCACAGCTGTGGTGATTACATGTCATAGATATGGAATACGTCGGAGGACCCAATCCCCTCGAAACATATATACTGCAGTGGGTTGCCTTACTGTAACATTGAAACGGACAAAGTGGGAGCGTGGCCGGCATGCGAGAGCGGAGGACGTGAGCCTCAGGTGCTCTGCTGGCTGCCAATGAAATCCTGTCAAAATATCCTGTCTGGAGCTGCGGTTTGGGTCAAACCTCGACATACGGCTATGTGACTACCTCCCGCTGCTATGATGGAAAGCACATTTCATCCCTTCCGAAATTATTCGCTGAGCAGAATCCTACACGGCTGAGAGGACAAGCCCTCACAAGATGGCCGCCGGTGCGAGGCAGAGGAGAGGGCTGTGATTGAGAGGAGGCAACCCGGAGCGGTGCAGCTACGGCGGCGGTAACCCGGCCCTGAACTGCACCGCTGGTGCACGAGTGCCAGTCCCTGCAGGCCGGGTCTCCTGGAATACACGCCAACCCCGGCAGTACAGAGAGCCCACCTCTCCGACGCACGGCGGGACCACAACATCACAAGCCTCCCTGCCCGGACACGCACAACGTGTGGGGCAGTGACGGATGACGGAGCGAGAGCCCGAACACTGGATAGCGGCGGGGTGGCAACGGAGGGGGCCGGGCCGCCGAGTGCCGGGGAGCCGTTTGGGAGGCGGACCTCCCCTCCCACCCTGAGGCCCCCTGGGCGTGAGGCCCGCACTGCCCGAGGTCCTGCGGGGCTTGCTGCCGAATTGTGCTGAGATCTGGGGGAGAGACGGAGCAGCATCCCCGGGTTGTGCCCCGGCTCGCCCCGGCTCCCATACCATTCGAATAACCGCCTGCCAGCATCTACTAATCGACCGAGGAGGCGACGGTGCTCCTAGCCGGCGGGGCCAATGGAGTACCGGTACACGGATACGTGCGCAGGAACTGGCCCCTGGAGGGGCTTGTGGCTGGTGGGGTGTGCGCAGGCGGGGTCCCCAGGGGTGTCGAGCCTCGGCGGGAGCTAGGTTCCCGCTCTGACAATGCTGACTCTATTCCGGTGAAGAGATGTCGGACATTGAGTGGGCAGACTGAGCACTCACTATCGCACGCGATAATGGACCAAGCACTTCATGCAGCACCGAAACGCTATGCACTGGGGGATCCTGTAAGAGTCCCCCCGCCCATCCTCATAGACCTTCTAGCAAAGGGCACGAATGCTCATTAAAACTCTGTCGGGACACGGCCGGCAAACGCCGGACCCGCTAGATCCCTGGAATAGACCTGCAGGAGGACTCCCTGGAGTGCTGACCTGAGCCCCAATCATCATTCCGTGGAAGGACATTGTTATTGCCCGCTCCGGAGGGACTCCTAGCGCGCTTGGGGAAGCCTTGGTGCCCCCTCCTGGACATAGAGACGATGGGGGGCCATCCAACTCCTGACCGGACCGCCCGACCGATGCTCTGTTTGACCACCCGAGATGCCCGCTTGCTGCAGCTGCGGCCTGCCTGAGTGCATACCAGCCCCCCTTCTCCAGCACAACTAAAGGACATTAGAAAGGGGATAGTAGCACTGAAACCAGCCACTGGAGAAGATGGCCCTCAGGCGAGACCTACAAACACCATAAAGGAGACAAGGATACCCGGGACCGAAGGGCGAGACTGCTGGGCTACCAGGGGAGGGGATAGCCCGGGCTGCCCTGCCCCCTGGGGAACCGCAGAGCACCCTTTTGACACCCCCCCTGGTGGCAAGGGAGCACGGGACGACCGGAGTCAGCACTGTCCCCACCCCATCGGGAGACAACACTTCGGGGGACCCTGTGATCGGATGAGGCGCGGGCGGTTGGTTTCTACTCTCCCCCCTGCTGCGCGCCATTGGAAGGGTCCGGGGGCCCGCAACTGCCCAGAGGCAGAACCCCATAAGGCAAGCGACGCCGAGTACTTAATCATCGCGGAAGTCCACCGAAACACTTGAATCGGTGGGTTGCCCGGAGGCGTAGAGAGCACACATCCCTTGCCCCCTCGCCTCGACTTGTTGTGCCGAACCGGGTACACCGCCAAAAACAGAGATGGTCAAAGATAAAAGCAAGAGAACTACAACACAGAGCACTATGGACCAATATGCCACAAGCTCCTCCACTGCACCCTCGGATGCCGGAGTGCCACAGACCTCGCCACCACCGGAGGACTCCCTGACACTGAAGGATGTGATGGCAGCGATCGCCAACTCCTGCTCCTCGATGGAGAAAAAGATGGACGGCATCTCAGCGGAGGGGTCCTTTCTCCGCCATGATCTGCAAAAGCTCTCGGCCCGCACAGGAGAGGTGGAGAATCGACTGTCCGGCGTGGAGGACGGACTTGGCGGTGTACAGCAGCAACTATCACAGGCGCTAACATGCCTTAAAACACTAGAAGCACGTGTGGAGTAACATCCGCATACTGGGCCTTCCAGAAAACTCGGAGGGACCCAGTATGGAGCTCTTCTTGGAACAATGGCTGGCTGTTCTGTTTGCACCCAAGACCCTCTCAAAGTTCTTCACCATCGAATGGGCCCACAGAATCCCAGCGGGCAGACCAATTCCTGGATCGTCTCCGAGAACGGTCATAGCCAAGCTATTGAACTACTGCGATCGAGATTCAATACTGCAGATGCCCCGAACAAAGGGGACGATCACGTACAACGGCAGCAAGATCGCCTTTTTCCCGGACTACACTCGAGAAGTGCAACGCGCCAGACAGTCATTTGAACACCTTAAAAGGAGGTTACAATCAATGAATGTGAAGTATGGGCTGTTGTTCCCGGCCCACCTCAGGATACAACATCACGGCACCACTGTCCAATTCACAGACCCACAGGAAGCATGGAAATGGGCTGAAACTCACATTGATGGGGACTGGTCGGCGCCACCCCCGGGAACAGACCGCGGAATAGACCGCGCCAGGAGACCTCCAAGACAGCCCAACCCACAGGAAATCCCAGAGCTGGAAGGGAACGGAGGATGATGAGGACAGTCACACACCAGAAGCCAATGAGGCAAGGCAGCCATCTACCACCTGAGATCGGGCGGATCGCCACCCTATCTGCCAGTGGCCTCACCACACCGCAGCCGCCACCGTAATTTGACTTCGGCGGCCAAGCCGGCAGCCGACATACCCCTCTGGCAACTACACGGGACAGTAAGTACCGGAGACGACTGAATTAGGAGAGTTCATTTAGTTAACCAACGCTGTAGCGCCAGTTCCCTGGTGCCGGCATGTTCGGGTGACAGATACTTCAGGTTTGGGTGGAGTATAGGGTGGGGGTAAAGGGAGTTGTTTATGGGTTCATTAAGAACGTAGTTATACCAGTTCCGCGCCACTCACGGGTCCGCCGGTCGCCTATGTCCAGTCCCAATCACTCTGTGACACACGACATCACACCCGTCCAACAAATCCCACATCACAGAACACCACAGACCATATAATGGCTGAACAAAACCCACCAACAATCACAAACAGCCTTAAATCCCTCAAATTCCTGACGTGGAATGTTAATGGTATGGGATCAAGCATTAAACAACGCCTTGTAGTTCAATTCCTGAATAGACGTTCCCCTGACGTAGCCCTCCTCACTGAAACCCATCTGGCAGGTTCCACCTGCCTGTTGTTCCGCAGAACCAACTATAGTCTGGCGTTCCATGCTGGGTACAGCATGGCCTCCCGGGGTGTCCTAATACCTCTACACAAACGTCTCCCATTCGAACTGACCGGGTGGAACAGGATCCCATTGGCCGATTTGTGTTGGTGCTGGGCAACCTCTGTGGGGAAACACTAGCCATACTAGCCATATACTCCCCGCCCGGATTGGGGGGGGGAGACTGCTGGGAGAGGTGACCACCATACTAGCTAAGTACCAGCCAGAATTATGGATCCTCGGAGGTGATTCTAACGATGTGCTTTGCAACACCCGTGACTGAACTCGCATACAAAATCGCAACCCCAACATACCCACTAAACTGGCCACCTTCGTGTCAGCGCTAGGCCTGAGCGATGTGTGGAGGGAACTCCACCCCACAGAGCAGGGCTTCTCCTTCCATCCTTCCACTCAGGGGCCCACGCATCTGTCTCCAGACTTGACTATTTCTTTTTTCCAGCCTCCGAGGCGTGTAGAGCCCTTAGAGCAGATCTGCTCCCCAGAGGTATCTCAGATCACTCCCCCCTGGAGATGGCGATAAGTACAAATAGACCACGACCCCCCAAGACGTGGAGACCTAATAACTATTATCTCGGCCTTCCCGAATTTGTCGAGTTCATCACCGAGAAATCGGAAGAATACTTTGAAATAAACGCGGGCTCTGTTGAAGACCCCATTATATTATGGGAGGCACACAAGGCAGTACTTAGAGGGGAGGCGATCGCCTGGACAAGTAATAGGCGGAAAGAGTATCACAGGAAAATAACCGAGGCAGAGGGGGAAGTGGAAAAATGGGAAACCAGATACGTACTAGACGCCTCCCCAGAAATACACTGCACCCTGGTAAAGGCCAGGGCGTCCTTGCACAACGCGGCATTAGATAACACAAAACAGGCGCACAGGGAATCTAGGACCCGAATATATGAGTGTGGGGACAAAGCGGGCAAGTTACTGGCCTGGTTGGAGAAGCGGGAGGAGGGGCATAGATACATTAGGCAGATCAATCATAATGGAGGCAACTTAGCCCAAACGGACTCGGATATTACAGAAGCATTCGCAGAGTTCTACGCCAATTTGTATAGGGCCCCAACCACACCAACAGACCCATCCCTTCTGAATGAAATCACGATCCCACAAATATCAGAGCAACAAAGAACCGGCCTCAATAGAGATCTAGAGGAAACCGAGATAGCGGAGGCCATTGCCCAGTTACAAACCGGGAAAACGCTGGGCCCAAACAGGTTCCCGGTTGAAACCTGGAAACGACTGGGCTGCGATAAGATGGAAACTCCTCTCCACAATATGTTCCTCACAGCCAAGGTTCGATGCTCCCTCCCAAGGAACCTGAGAAAGGCCTGTATCGGGGTAATCCCCAAGCAAGGGAAACCCCCTGAATTATGTGCATCCTATAGACCAATATCGCTTATTAATGGCAAAGCCAAGGTCCCTGCTAAAGTGTTGGCCAATAGGCTCCAATTGGTTATATCCTCGCTGGTCCATCCAGACCAGTGTGGCTTCATGCCACAAAGGTTGACCAGAATGAATTTGCGCCGACTCCATCTGTTGCTTGAACGTGCCCCAAACCTCGAACAGCCACTCGCGCTTCTTGCAATCGATTTCAAGAAGGCATTCGACTCAGTGACGTGGGGTAGCCTGTGGGCGACGACGCGACGTATGGGGATTGGAGAATCCTTTATCGAATGGGTCCAACTTCTATACAAGGAACCACAGGCGGAGGTCAGGGTAAACGGCTGATCCTCCAAAACCTTCCCACTGGGGAGGGGCACGAGGCAAGGCTGCCCGCTATCCCCCCTCCTCTTCGCGCTGGCAATTGAACCACTGGCACTGTGGCTGCGACAGGTCACCACATGGCTGGGATTCCCATGGCCGGAGGGACGAGAAGATAGGGTTTCCCTTTATGCGGACGATCTGTTGCTCTACCTGACCGATCCAGAGCATGCAAGCCTGATTGTGACCAGAAAGCTGATCGCATTCGGAGAATTCACCGGTCTAAAGGTAAACTGGGACAAGTCAATCCTTTTTCCAATTAAAGGAGGTGATCGGGCACTCCCACAGGGTATCCCGTATCTAGTGGAGAGGGAGGGATTTAAATACCTGGGTATATGGATCTCCAGGAGTCCTTCAACATATGTGCCCCGCAACCTACACCCACTGATCGAACGCTTCACTGAGGACGTGGGGCACTGGAAGCTTCTTCCCTTAACAAGAAGGGGCAGGGCTCACTTTAAGATGTTAGCGCTCCCACGGTTTATATACGTACTACAGAATGCACCACATTTAATACCAGAATCGGAATTCGTCCGAGTGGAACGCCTCCTTAGGAGGTTGATATGGCAGGGCTGACAACCCTGCATAGCGTTAACAACATTGCAGCAATCTATCTGGGAAGGGGGCATTGGACTGCCACACCTTCGATCCTATTACTGAGCCGCCCAGCTTCAGGTAGTGAACGATCTCCTCCATGGAACCCGAGAGGCCCCACACATTAGAGCGGAAATGTCCGTTACACATGATACCCCGCCCCTCGCCATACTATATCAGAACCTCCCCAGATCCCCCCCGCAAACTACCTCAGCACACATTGCAGCCATCTGGAGACAGGCACATACACACATTGGCTGGGGGAACAAACTAACCTTAGCACAACCAATATGGCAAAATTATATGCTAATCGAAATGTGGGATCACACGATGAAGACCCGCTGGACTACAGCAGGGATAACCACAGTTGGGGACGTGATAGAGGATGGCTCCATCCTTCCATTCGAGGCACTGAAACAAAAATGTGGAATTCCCGAAAATGAGCGCTTCCACTATTTGCAATTTTAATGGTCATAGGCGGGCACTCGCTGAGGCCCCGGAGTGCTCCCCACTGGAGCGCAAACTCCTCCCACAATTCATTCCCACCAAAGTCACATCAACCTAATATAAAGTCATAACTGCATTCGCCACACCGGAACTCACCAGCATAAAGACCAAATGGGAGAGGGATGTTGGCCCCATGGAACCGGAGGACTGGATCCAGGTACTCATGCATCCGCGTGAGATTGCTATAGACTCCAAAATCAGACTAGTACAACTTAAGATATTACACTGAGTCTACTATCCTTGGGTCGCCTTGTTCCGATGGGGACGAGCCCCGGACCCCAACTGTTTGAGATGCAGGGAGGAGAAGGGCACCATTTTCCATCTGATCTGGGAATGTCCCTGGATACAATCCTTCTGGACACAGTGCTGTCAAACTGTGCGGGGTCCTGGGATGCACGATAGCACTGGAACCTGCGAAACTGCTGCTAGGGGTCCCGGACGAAAATGATCTGAACAAATGGGATAAAATATTTGTATCCAACGCACTGGGTTTAATGAAGAGGGACATAGCGCAGAAATGGGGTGCCCCGGATGCTCCGACCCTAGCCCAGTGGGCAGCCGAAATGGACGTCTGTGCAGCAAAAGAACATAGAATATATACAGCACGGGGATGCCCTGCCAAAGCTGCCAAGATATGGGGAAAGTGGGAGGAGGAAATGGACTGAGAGTCAATGGGCAGAAATTAACTGGAATGAATGTGGTGCGCACAATGATGCAATGTATTTATTTTATTTATTGATTTGCATTTTTAAAGCGCACAGCTGCCCTCGGGCATTGTGGCGCTGTTACAAGAAAGTCTACTTGGCATGGGTGAGTATCATGACTCAGTGGAGACATAGTTACAGACATAGCTAAAGTTCCGAGGTTACAAGGGAACAGTGAGCGTGGGTACAGTTGTATATTACAGACATTGTTCAAATCGTAGTAGTATTTTAAGTAGAAATAAAATGGTTTTCAGTGCTTTTCTGAAGGCTATGAGGGATGTTTAAGCTCTCAGTTTAGGCTGTACAGAGTTCCAAGCGAGCCGCTGCTTTAGCTCTGTTGAAGTTGGGGACTGAGAGTTGGTTAGCGTACAGGTTCCTTTTGGGTCTGAGTGTCTGCACTGGTTGTATACGTTCAGTCAGGTAGCTAGGGGCAGATTGGGATATGCATCTGTGGGTAATGGTGAGAGTTTTGAACTGGATGCGCTCTTTGACTGGGAGCCAGTGGGCCGCTCTCAAGGCGTTGTTCTGTGTGATTTGAAGTCTATTAATGTTTTTGGCAGAAGTGCCTAGTAGGAGGACGTTGCAGTAATCCAGTTTGGCACCTATGGTGGCCCTGGCGATGTTGAGGCAGTTTGTAGTGGATAGGTGAAGCTTTACTGCATTGATGATTTTAGTCGTTAGTGCTGCTGAAGAGGAGATGTAACTGACATGTCTATCCATGGACAAGGTAGAATCTAGGTATACTCCCAGAGTTTTTACAGCAGAGGAGACCGAGATTACCAAGTTCTCAATTAGGAAGGTGCTGTATTTGTTGTCTAGCTTGCTGAGGGATTCTTTTGGTTTTTAGGTCTTGCTCGTAGTCACCAGTTAGTGGGAGAATAATGTGTGTATCGTCGGCATAATGGTCGGCATGTATGATGTACGGGTAGGGACGAAAGAAGCGACAAACTAACTAGATGGCCGGGCGGCAGGTGGGACCGGGGGTGTGCTTGCATTTTGTATGTTGTATATTTTGTTGAAAAAACAATAAAACGTGTTATTAGAAAAAAAAGAAATGGACAAAGTCTCCACGGAAGACACACCGTAAAGAATGGTGGAATATGTATTGTACTAAAGACATTAAACAGAACTATGTGTAGGCAATTAAGGGGGAGGTTGGGAAGTTTAAGGGGTAAAAGATGGAAATTGATGCTGAACTATGATAATGTAAAGTAAAGTTTGTTTTGTTATTGTTACAATGGAAAAACGAAGCTATATAAAAAAAAGTATGTTGTCTTTTCAGTTTCTGAGTTTCTTAAAGAAAACTTGCTTTTGTTAAATTGGCATAGATATCCATTGCAAACAAGTGCATTGACAGACAAAATTACAATTAGACAAAGTGCCTCTCACTGCACACATCAGTACAAAGATCTGTACAGAACTAGAAAATCTTAAAGCAAACCTGTTTGATGGCAGTATACATTCATTATAGCTAAGGGTTCAATATGTTTTAAAAACAAGTTAAGACAAAAGCTGTGAATTGTGTGCTACATGGGCATTCAATAAACAAAATGTAGTAAATGTAATGTTACTACTAATCCTTTTCATTGGCACAACATCTGCTTTCCAATTGTAACAAAGTTGAGTTATGACTAATGATATTCCTGGAATAGTCTCTGGAAGCTGAAGTGCATGCCTCTCAATTCTGGTATGCATGTCTGAATCATTACATACTGTTTTCAGCTATACACACATGCATGTAAAGGGCGTAGGGAATATGCTTTGTCCGATCAACGACTTCAGCATAACATTTACAACTCCTCATTTACCACAGAATACTAGTAAAATCCAGAGTAACAGCCTTAACCTGGAACAGTCGCATACACGGTTTGCAAAATATTCTCCACAGCAAACACGTCAGATGAAAATTAAAGCCAAGTTGACAGACCATGGAAGAAAACAGAGAGACCTACCATGCCAGATAATTTGGCAACAGAATGGTCCTCAAATCCCTTTACCACGATAATACTTGCTCACCAGCTTCCAATCTCCTCGTGACTACCCACAATATCCGTTACAGATCCACCAGATTCAGGGTGATGATACCCTATCCCAATGTTGATCCCGGAGCCTTTGTTAAGGTCTGACATTTTCTGGCAATCGCATCTAGAAAATGCGTTTGCTAAGCAGTGATCATTGAAGAAACCTAATGTTGGCCCCAGAGCCTTTGCTAATGTTTAGGCTTTTTTCCTGTCATGCAAATCTAGACAGAGCATTTGGTTAGGGAGTCATAAAGAGTAATTTCTATTGCACTTGCCATTTAAGGTACATCCAACTTAAGGCCGCAGCTGGAGTAGCAAATTTTGTAATGCCAAAAATGGCTTTTTATCTTATTTGAGTACTTCCATCCAACCCAATGTTGCACTATCATACATGATGGAGTGTATCAACCACTCATAGTAGGCCTCCTTTAGGGGGAAACCGTTATAGCAACATTTTCTTTAATACACTGAAAAAAGAACTTTGAAAGCAGATTTATTAGTACCACCCAAGTTAAGATCAGGTGTGAAGTTCCTTAATATTTAAACTTGCACAGCTGATGTAACTCGCTAGAGTCAAAATATTTAGCAGCTCTCTTGTGCTGGGAGAACACTGCAGATTTAGTTTTTTGAACATTTAACATTCTAAACTGTATTTTGCAATATTACGCAAGCGCCTCAGGCAGCCGTTGGAAGCCTTTCTCGATCTGATTCAAAAGGACAGTGTTGACCACTGTGGCAGTCGCATTAATAAAACATGGACAACATAACGTTTCTCACTTAAAGTTAGGTTACCCCTCTCTGTCAGGATTGCTTTGTATCTCAGTCTAATATTCCACCTCTTTACTCAGTTCTTGATACTGGTAATTTCTGTTTGGTCAGGTGACAAACCAGCTCAGCCATCTTGGATTGTGTTAGTTACTCTGTTTGATGAAGCCACCACATATTGGCACTTCATCACACTGCATACATCAAAGGAAACATATGTTAACATTTGCAGCAAATCGACATAACATGCAACACAAAATAAAGATTCAAACATATTTTTTTCAAAAACAGAGGTTGGATGGGATAAATAACCCTTATTGGGGCTAAGGGTTTATCTCGAACATAAAAGGAAACTTCTCCCTGGGAAAGATCTGTCCTAAGAGTGCCAAAATGGGTCAAATAATGAAGGGTCAGGTACTCTAGTAAAGTAGCCCTATACTTCTATTGCAAACTGAAGTGGTGCCTCTCCCAAAAAAGTTTGTCCCCTACAACGTTTCCATGGGCTCTTGCAAGTATAAACGGAAGGGGGGTTTCTGGATATACCCAAGGGTTCCGACACTCCCATTAAAAGGTATTTCCCCCTTGGACTACTGGAAATAAAAATGTGTCAGAATTGGAAAAACTATTTGGGTGCATGGGTCTTCAACTAGAATACTTGGTTACTTCTTTCTCTCAGACACAGTTATTTCGCCCAGCTACTCGTTGAATTATACCAGTGTCACAGAGATACAGTGCCAAACTCTTCTTTGCCACACTCCCACTTTACAATGATCTAGCATCCAGCTTGCTATTTGTAATCCAGCCAGAAAGACGATTTAAGTAACTTACTTGTAACTATTTTTCTGCAGTATGTGTCCGGCATGGATTCACATGTTCATGAATATTCCCCGTCATGCTGGGAATCCTCGGTAAAAGAAAAACCAGTTTCACTTTCACTTTAAAACTGCATTTCTCTGCTAAACCAATTACATTCCTCTGGGTCATACTGCCCCATCCAATGACCGTCCTCTCCCTAAGTTCCACTGCTGGTGGCCATCTTCAGATTTGGTAAGCACGTAAAGTTGCAGTTTGAACAAAGAGGAGCCACAGAGGGGAAGGAGGGAGGGCTCGCATGTGAATCCATACCAGATCTATGCTGGAGAACAATAGTTACAGGTAAGTAACTTAAACCTTCTCCAGCATGGGGTCTGGCATGGATTCACATGCTCATGAATAATGATTACACAGCAGTACATATACTCAACCAAGGGAGGTGGCAAGGCTCAACAGAAGCAATAAACACTCACCTCTAGGACAGACTCGCCTCAAACAAACAGGTTGCGTAGCACCACTTTGCCGACTCGGGACTCCTCCATGGAATCCTCACCGATGCAGTAGAACCTTGTGAAGGTGTGCGTGCACCTCCACATAGTAGCCCTGCAGATGTCGAGCAGGGGCACACCAGAGAGAAACTTCTCATTGCTGCAATGGCTCTGGTGGAGTGGGCTCTCGACCGGCCTGGTAGAGGCCAGCTAGTCAGTCAATGACAGTGAATGATGCAGCCGCAGAGCCACCAGGAGATGGAAGCCTTCCATAAGGATTTTACGTGATTTACAGGCCCAAAGCTGATGACAACTGAGAAGTCGTCCAAACATTATTTGTATGTGCCACGTAGAACTTCCAAGGCATAAGCAATGTCCAGCCAATGCAAAGCCCTCTCCGCTGGCAACAACGGATTCCGGAAGAAGCCAGGTAACACCAAAGGTTTGTTGAAGTGGAATTCTGATGGCACCTTTGGCATGAAGGTGGGGTGCATAAGCAGGACCACCTTTGAAGTGTGGAAGACAATGAAGTCTGTTTGCAAGACAGGGCCTGGATCTCCCCGACCCAGCAAGCCATGAGGAAGGCAGTCTTCCAGGAGAGAACTTGAGCGTGATTTGATGCATAGGCTCAAAGGGAGCCTAGTTAAGACTACCTTGAGCTCCCAGGAGTCTTCACAAGTGGAAAAGTCCTGAAGAGCCCCTTAAGGAACTCCTTGACGAGTCTGTGTGACTACAGAGAAGGCCTACCCAGAGACCTGGTGTAACGGGATATGGTGGCAAGATCCCTCTTGATAGAGGTGTGAGCCAATCCCGCCTTGTCCAAGGAAAGCAAGTATGGTAGAAGTTGTGGGGCTGTGACATGCAGAGGGGTAATATTCTGAGCCCGGCACCACACAGAGAAGAGCTTCCATTTATGGCCATAGCACTTCAACTTTGACAAGGCTCTGGCCCTTGCCAGGATGTCCTGTCAATCCGCAGGTAAAGCATAACCTCCAAACTCTAGGGCTACAGGAGCCATGCCTTCAGGTTCGGCGACTCCGGGTTGTGGTGCAGAATTGTAACTCACTATCTGGTGAGAAGGTCCAGGAGCAGTGGCAGCCTGATGGGCGAGGCCACTGACCGACGCAGCAGGTCTGGGTACCAAATCTGTCGCGGCCACACTGGGGCAATGAGTATTATCCTGCAGCTGCACTGTCTGTGTTGATCACACGTAGCAGGAGGGGAAATGGAGGAAGAGCGTACAGGAATAGTCCCTCCCACGGGAACGAGAAAGCATCCCCCATGCTTCTTGGCTGAGGGAACCTGCTGGCTAACTTCTGGCACTTGGAGTTTGCATCTGTCATGAACTTATCGATCTGGGGTTGGCCCTATTTGTCGAACAGAAGGTCCACCTGGTCCTGACGAAGCTCCCACTTGTGGCAAGAATGCAGTTCCCTGCTGAGCGATTCCGCAATGGTGTTCTTGACGCCCACCAGGTGAAATGGGATGAGGAACATGTCCTGGCGAATGGCCCAGCGTCACAGATCCTGGGCCTCCTTGGAGAGGGCCCGCAAGCGGGTCCCTCCTTGCTTCCGGATGTAGAACATGGTGGTGGTGTTGTCTGTGAAGATCGTCACCACCTTTCCCCTCAACAACGGCAGAAAAGACTTCAGGACCCAGAATACGGTCTGAAGTTCCAGAACATTGATGTGGAGGCCCTTTTCTTCCGGTTGCCAGAGGCCTCTGGCATGCAACTGTCCTGTGTGGGCTCCCCAGCCTTCTAGAGAGGCATCCGTGGTGACTGTCTCCTGGTAAGGCGGAACTTAAAACAGAGTCCCCTGGAAGAGATGCAGCCGCACACCCCACCACTGTATCGCCTGATGGAACTCCTCTGAGGGAGATCTTGTCCGTAATGGTCCCCGATACTTGCATCCACATCACATCGAGGAACTTCTGGAGAGGCCTCCTCTGCAGTCTGCAGAGGAGGACGAGGGTGATGCAGGAAGACATCATGCCCAGCAGCGACTTGATGGCCCTTACCATTGCCGTCTGTACCGCTGTACTTTCCCCTGTATGGCCACCACTCTCTCCTCCGAGGGGGACGCCAAACACGCTACTGTGTTGAGCCAGGCACCCAGACACAGCACTTCTGAGATGGCGCCAAGCAGGACTTTGGATAGTTCATGGAGAACCCTAACTCCATCAGCAGACGTACGGTCCTGGATGTGTGCTTGCTCGCCAGAGCGTGGGAGCAGGTTCACATGAGCCAATTGTCCAGGTAAAGGTATACATGGATGCCTTGCAGACGAAGATGTGCTGCCACCGGTGCAAAGCACATTGTAAAGACCATCAGAGCCGATTTTAGGCCAAAGGGCAGAGCCTTGAACTGGTAGTGCGGACCCTGAACCATGAATCGTAGGAATTTTCAGTGTGTCTTGTGAATGGGGATGTGGAAGTAGGCGTCCTCCAGATCCAACAATGTCGATACGATGATACCTGCGTTGGAACTTCAAAGTGTGCCCCTGTTTGAGAGCTTCCAGCACCCATCTGTTGGTGGTGAACCGCTTCCACGTGCTGATGAACTTCGCCAGCTGGCATCCCACTGGAGTGCGCAAGTGGGGGCCTGTGGCCAGAGCGTGTTCAGGCCTGCTTTTGGCCAGGCCCTGCCCTATGGGCGGCGTCGATGCTGTCCTCCACTGTCGTAAGCCTGAGAGCGACCCCTGTTTGCTTCTTTCGAGGAGCAGGAAGGCTGTCAGTACAGGGTAGTATATTTTTTGGAAGATCTGCTGGGATTTCCTCTGGACAAACGAAAGGACAACAGCCAAGGTTGTGGCAGGGTTCCCAGGGAGCGCACCATCTCTGTGACTGTCTTCATGGCTGGTAAAGACTCGTCAACGGCCTTGTCGAAGAGATTTTCACTGTTAAGCGGCATATCCAGCACCTTAGCCTGAAAGTCCTGGCAGAAGTTTGTGGCCTTCAACCACCCTTGTCGACGAAGGGACACGCTGTTCCCCATCTGGTGGAATCCTGTGTCTGCGATGTCCACCGTCACTGTAATGGCGTGGTCCAAGGTCACCTCCCACTCCTTGAACAGTTTTACTGCCTCAACCTTCTTGTCCTCGGGCAGGAGAGGCAGGAAGTCTAGAATAGGTCCCAGCTTGTACCATAGTTCCCAGTCATATCGGGACAAAATGCTATGGCTTTAGCGACCTTGATGGTAGAGGCTGCTATATAGATTATTCTCTTGCCCATTGCGTCCAGCTTATTCCCCTTCTGGTCAGGAGGTACCATGGCTGGCGACGATGGGTTCGCTGAGGAACCAATTTCATCAGGCAGGGAGGCCCTATGGGGGTCGTCGGTGTCTAGTCAAAGGATCGAATATAAAGGGACGATAAAGGGACGACCGGTCACTTTTTTTGGGGGGGGAAAAAGTGTTTTTTAGCAAAAAAAGAGGGATGGGGGGGGAACCCCCCCCCCCCAAAAATGTGAAAAAATAAAATATTCAATCCTTTCACCTGTCAACCCTTTGGTGTCGATCCTTTGACCCGTCGACCCTTTTACGGTCGATCCTTTGACCTAGAACCGGGGTCGTCCACGTGTGGTGTTTTCCCTTCAGCTGGCAAAGAGTCATCTTCCTTGTCTGTGCCTTTAGCCCTGGTAGCCGTGTCCGTGCCTGTGTCTGTGTGCAGAGCCGGATCTCAGGGTGGACTCCGGTCGCGACGCAGCAGTGGTGGCAGAGGTGTTGGCTGGCGTCGTAAATTCTGATGCTCTACTGATTGAGCTATTCGGGCTCTGGTTGATGGGGCCGTCATCAAATTGGTTGACTTGGAAGGCTGAGAGGTCTTAGTTAGTTTTGACTGGTCCTCCCCGGACTTCTCCCTCGCCGGTTTGTCCGCTGATGAACTAAGTTTGGACAGGAATAGGGACTTTCTCTTAGAATAGGCCACCTTCGTCGGCAGGCTCACCGGCATCGACTGTGAACCCAGCAGAGCCAGCATCGCAGAGCTTGGCCTTCTCGTTGACCCCCGTTGGTGGGGCATCCTCAAACGATCTCGGCCTCCTCCCCGTGGGAGTTCACTCCTCGGCCTTGATTGATTTGAGCCACGCTGCCAGCCTGCTGTACCGATCTTTCTTGGTTTTCTTTTAGAAATAAAGCACACCTCGCATCCCTCCTCATTGTTGTCCAGATGCAGGCAATATAAGTATTTACAATGTCGATCTTCTATGAATGCGTTCCTTAATCCACACTTTGTGCAGAGTTTGAAGAGACTCCTGCCTTCCTTTCTTCTCCTCGGACACGGTGGAAAAGGTGTGAATCAGGCCCAAGGCCGGTCCTTCTCGAAAATTCGATGGACGATCGGACGGTGGAGGGAGACCTTCGCCGGCAGCAGATCCCCACTGTCGGGAACTGTCCTTTGGTTGAAAATGATGAGCAAAAATCTGTCAAAACTAGTCCATTTTCTATGGAAAAACTCTAAAATGCACTAAAATTGCTCCGACAGCAACGTGAAGACTCCCAAAACTGGAGCGTGCAGTAAAAATTTGAAGATGGCCACCAGTGGTGGAGCTTAGGGAAATGACTGTCTTTGGATGGGGCAGTATGACCCAGAGGACAGTAATTGGTTTCGAGGAGAAATACAGTTTTAAAGTGAAAGTGAACCTGTTTTTTTTCCTTTTACTGAGGATTCCCAGCCTGACAATGGGAATATTCGTTAACATGTGAATACACGGCAGACCCCATGCTAGAGAAAGTGACTTCTTCCGGATCTGGGGTTATGGTGTGCCAGTTCACTCTAAAGGGATATGTTGCCCTTCTCACGCCTAACAGATACTGTACCCTTCTCAATGATAAGGGATTTTGTAAACTTCATTTTTCACAAGAGATATGGTGCTGAGCACGTGCTGCAACGTGACCATCCTGAACTTCTGGGACTTCAGATACTTGTTGAGGCGTTGCAGGTCCAGCATCGGCCTACACCCTCCTGCCTTCTTCCGGACCAGAAATTATCTGGAGTACACCCCAGAGGTGCTGGGGGACGGGTTCTATCGCCCCCTTTTTTAACATGGCTTGAACCTCCTGCAGCAGCTGCGCTACGTGCTGTTCCTGAGGAGCCACAGGGGGATACAAAGACACTTGCATTGGAACTCAAAGGTGTGCCCCTGTCCGAGAGCATCCAGCACCCATCTGTCGGTGGTGATGGTCTTCCACATGCTGACTAACCCCGCCAGCCGGCCTCCCACTGGCGTGCACAAATGGGGGCCTGAGTCCACAGCCAATTCAGGCCAGTTTTGGTGTCGGGGCCCTGCGGGTGGCACCAACCTCAACTGCCGTTTGCCTGCGAACAACCTCTGTATGTCTCTTGCATTGTGGAGCGGGAAGGCTGCCAATAAGGGGTGATTTAGCTCTTGGAGGACCTGCCGGGTTTGCCCCTGAGGAACGAAAGGACGACGACCGACGTTGCTGCAGGGTACCTAGCGAACGTGCCGTCTCTGTGTCAGTCTTGATGATTTGAAGAGACTTGTCGCCCATCTTGCCAAAAAGGTTTTCCTCATCGAATGGCATGTGCAACAACTTAGACTGAACGTCTGGCCTGAAGTTGGTGGCTTCCAGCAATCCCAGTCGACTAAGAGACACGCTGTTTCTCATTTGACAGAATCCAGTGTCCACAATGTCCACCTCCACTGTGATGGGGTGGTCTGAGGCCACTTCCCCTTCCTGGAACAGCTCAAGTGCTTCTGCCTTCTTGTCATCAGGTAGGAAGTGCAGAATAGAGCCCAGTTTATACCAGAGCTCCCTTTCGTAGCGGGACAAAACTGCCAAGGTATTAGCGGCCTAAATGGTGCTGGCAGCCGTATAGATACTACTCTTCTGCATAACATCAAGCTTCTACTACTCCTGGTCCAGGGGTACCATGGAATAGGACGACAGGTTCGCAGAGTGTTTCCTGTCTGAGGCTGAGTCAGGTGAAGGTTGGGACCTCAGGCACTTGGGGACCAAGTCCAGAACTCTGTATTTCTTTGAGCCTGTCCCACTTGGGTGGGGTGGTGCTCGGATTCTTCAACAGCCCTAGGCCTTCATGCCACATATCGTCCAACTAGGAGACAGACATGATGGTCTTCCGGCCTGGACTCATGACGTTGATAAAGGAACCCATAATTTCTCGTCTCCTCAGGCACCAGTTGAATAAGTTCAGGGGCCCTAGATATCATTGAGTGGAATGATCCGACATCATCCGGTGGAGAGGCCTGGTGTGGGTCCTCCATGCCTGCTGGCTCTCCGTTAGCTGGCACGAGGTCATCGCCTCATCTGTGTCCATCGCTGTAGCCGCCATATCCGTGCCCGTGTATGTGGCAGGATCAAGTGTTGGGGTGAATACCTGAGGTGGAGGTGGCAGTAGTGTTGGTTGGCGTCTTGGACCAGAAGGGTCCTTTGACTTGCATTTGCACCTAGAAGGGCGTCTTGAAAGCGGTCTTTAAGGACATCTAGGCAGAGTATGGCCCGGTGTGGACGGCAGTCTCTGCTGATTTCTGATACCCAGTGTGGGCGGCATGCTCTGCTGAATTTCTGATACCAGCTTGTACAGTGTGGTCAGAATGCCCAACGAAACATCCCTGGGCTGAGGTGTGGGAGGAATGAGAAGGGGAGGCTCCAGACTGCTAAACCTCTTCTTCAGAGGTAGACTATAGGGTTCACCCTGCGTTGACCCACCTTCCAACACGGGTCCCCAGCCCCCTTCGTGGTCCGAATAGTAGCCCTCATCAGAGCTAGTATAGATGTGCACCGGCACACTTGGTTCAGACCCTTGTTCTGTACCCCCTCGTAGGGGGTCGTAGGAGCCTTACTCCTTCCCTTGTCCTGGGACTTATGGGGGAAGCGGCTGCTGACCCCCTTCCAGGGATATTTGCCTAAGCCGTGGCAGTTAGCTCAGGCTGTGCTGATAGGGCCACCTGCGGGGCACCCGTCGCTGCAACTGTGGGCACCACCCTCGTGGTCTGCCCCCCCTTTGAAGAATCTCTCGTTGTCGACAAGGCCATTAACAAAGTCGTCAACAGGGTGGTAAACAGCAGTCGTCGATGTGGCCGTTGATTATGGTGTTGTCTTGGCTGGTTCTGAGGCACCAAAGCTGATAGCGTCGCTGCTAGAGGCAGCAAAGGGCCCACTGTGGATCTCTCCTTCGTGGCCTTGTCTGACGATGTTGAGCAGAGTTTCGAATAAGTCAAGGACTTTCTCTTAGAGGGGGCGCCCCTCACCAGTAGGCTCACTGTGGAAGTGGTCAGCAATTGCAGCCTTGTCCTTCCCGACCCGGGACCCACAGCAGCGGTGAACCCAGAGGGATAGGCGGCGTGTTGCCTTGCCTGCTTCTGCACCCCACGCAGGCGGGACGTCCTCAAAGGACCTCAGCCTCTTTTCTGAGGGAGTTCGATTGTGAGAGCGGTCGGTCCTGGGGGAAGCATGACCATGCCGAGAGGCCGAGCCAGAGGCCTTACCCGATATTAACCACGCCGGGAGCTTGCTGTAGCGATCCTTCTTGGTCTTTTTCTAAAAGCCACAGCAAACCTTGCATCCCTCGTCATCACTGTTCGGATGCAGACAGCAAAGACATTTGTGGGGATGATTCCCCATGAAAAAGTTCCTTAGACCACATTTCGTGCAGAGTTTGAAGAGGCATCACTTCGATTTGGTAATGTTAAAAAAGGCACAAAGTAGGCCCAAGCCTGGGCCTTCTCTGATCCGATGAAAGATCCTCGATGTAGTATCCTCACCAACAGCGGATCACAGCTGCCAGTAGTCGACCTCTGGTCGAGCGATAAAACCAAAAATCGGTCAAAACATTTACCCAAAAACTCAAACTTTAAGGAAAATAGCTTGGAGACCACTAGGAGGACTCCTAACACTGAAACGTGTGGTAGAAATCTGATGATGGCCACCAGGGGTGGAGCTTAGGGAGAGGACTGTCATTGGATGGGGGCAGTATGCCCCAGAGGACAGTGATTGGTTTAGAGAAGAAATACAGTTTATAAGCAAAAGTGACACTTTTTTCTTTTACAGAGGATTCCCAGCCTGACGACAGGGAACATTCATGAACATGTGAATCCATGCCAGACCCCAACATGGAGAAATCCTGACTTCATCGGGTGGCACACGGTACCTCCCATTTTCCCATGAGGAAGAACCCCTGTTACCAATACCCTAATGGCCTACTGCCATGTATCTGTTTCTCCCCCCACTCCCCACAGACCCCCATAGGGAAATTAAGGACACCCTTTCCCCAAATCCCTTCAGGCCAAACTCCCATCCGTAACCTGAAGCTTCAAGAAAACCCTTTTTAGTTCTAATTTTCCTTCATGTAGAACTGATCTTTGATATGGAATAATTGAGAAAGACCAAGTATTATGCATCAGAAAACATGAATGCATTTCAATTCCCACAACCACCTAAGTTATCAGTTAATTTTAGTGGACTTTAATTCGCACAACCTCCCAAGCACTGGACGAGGAGGATGAATTAATTGCTACAGAGCAGCAGGTTCGTCAACAAGCTTGATGAGCGTGCTAGTTGTTGGGTAAAAACTCCTGTGTGCTGGACCTTTAAAAATGGTAACCAAACTATGATAGAGATCTCAGGAGAACACGTGGCATCTCCATTGAAGGTGGACAGAAGCTGAAGGCACGAGCCGGTGTGCAGAAGCTGGAGGCACGAGCCGGTGTGCAGAAGCTGGTATGGCAGAGAAAAAAAGATTGCCCGCCAAGAAGGAAAGTAGCGTGGTGCGAGTAAGGTGTGACGTGGAAGTGCCAGGAACCACAAGAGGATTCGTGGGCTTCTGGGAGAAGCTGCGTTGTCCTTACCGGGAGCTGAAGAGAAGCTGGCATGCAGGAGCAGAGCTGCGAGAGAAGTTGGAGAGATGTCAGAGCCGCCCAGAGTGGGAAGCAGGTGTCAAAGGTACGCAGCATAATCGCAAGCAAGGCTGAAGATGCTACACAGGGCCGGTGAGTCAGCCCAAGCAGAGTAGGGATCCTGGGCGTTTCGGAGACCGCGCCAAACAGAATTTGAACATTGTGAAGTTATGCAAAGTGAAATGAGAAGATTGTTTGTGAATCGAATGGGCAGAGTGCCAACTCAAACCCCAAAAAGAAGTGAATGCAAATGTGGAGAAAGCTTAAAAGAGCTGTGAAACAAGTAGATATACCAAGCTAAGAAAGGTGGGCTACTTTGATGTAAAGAAGAACTGTAATATATGAGAAGTCCTGGCAACCATTCACCAGGCAGTTGAAAGTACAAGAAGGGAGGTCCTGGCAGTGGAGTACAAAAAGCAGTTGAAAGTACAAGAGAGAAATGCTGGCAGGAGAGTACACCAGTCAGCTGTGAGTACAAGAGAAGCCCTGACAGGAGAGTATACAAGCCATTTGTGAGTACAAGAGATCCTGGCAGTTGGACGTACATAAAGAGTCCTGGCAGGGGAGCATACCAGGAAAACTGCAAACCTTCTAAGATTGTCAAACAGAAACAGTGTTTGTAAAACAAAGAAGGAAATTGTGTTGAAAGAAGGAATTTTTGTTAAAGAAGGAGAAATTACTTACCGTAATTTTCTTTATATGGATTCATCTCCTACACAATCATCCGATTGATATCTTCATCAAGCTCTGCTGCTCAGAAAATTATTTCGACAAGGGGTGCAGTGGACCTCGACTCGGCCGTCGATCGCCGATTCATCTTGCTCAGTATTCAATCGTCGTTTCCGGACATGACGTCGGGTGTCGTATATATAACACGTCACTACGCCCCATACCTCAGTTCTCCTCTTATTTTCCAAGCTAGACCTTTGTAGTGGAAAACAGTGAGAGAAACGGGCTAAACAGCCCATAAGAGGTTAACAAAAAGCAACAAACTTCCCAATGGGAAAAAAAAACCCTTGTGGATAGGGTGCCACAATATGCAGAATCAGAAAAAAAAAATGGTACTTTATTTTATTTAGATTGGTTGAGAAAACATGCAGCATTTTATACAGAAAATTGTCACTCTAGGACCATCACCGGGTGTCTACTCACCAAAACAGACGCATACCAACTGCCAACACTTTCTGACCAGGGATGGACAGGAGGGGAGATGAGTAATCTGCGGGAGAAGAATCCATATAAAGATCACCAGAGTAAGTAATTTCTCCTTCAATGGATTGCCTGTCTCTCACAGATTCCTCATCTGATAGACTCCCCAAGCAGTTAAATAAAGGAGGCGGGAAGAAAGTTACAGTACCAGATTTTGAAGCACCGCCCTGCCAAAATGCGCATCAGCCCCACAGGCGACGTCCAGAGTGTAGTGTCTGGTAAACGTATGTAGTGAGGACCATGCTGCCGCACTGCAAATATCCCCATCTCAGACCTCCCCGTTTGTAAGGCCGTCGATGCAGGGACCCCTCTGGTCGAGTGCGCCCTAATGCCAGGATGAAGCTCCATGCCTGCAGACCGATAGCACACTGCAATGCACAAGATCATGTTATTGGCAGACCGCTATAGACTAGAGAGTAGGCCACAAATAGTTGATCAAGTTCCGGCGTCCTTGCGATGCAGAAACTCAAGGCCCTCTTGGGATCCAGCCAATAGAAGCTCTCCTCTTCCTTAGAAGGGTGCAGTGGTGGGTCAAAGACTGGCAGGTCTATGGCTTGGGACAGGTGAAACATGGATCCCATCTTCGGCAGAAATCCTGGCCTTACTTTAAGTGAGACCTTTTCCCAAAACAACCTCAAAAAGGGCAGTTTGCAGCAAATGGCCTGCAATTCGCTGACACGCCTAGCGGATGTAATCGCATGTAAGAAGGCGCTCTTCAAAGTGAGTAGCCACAAAGCACGTGTGCATGGGCTCAAAAGTAGCCTCCATTAAGAAAGTCAGAACCAGATTAAGATCACAAGGGAGTTGGTGGAAATTATTCACAAGGCCCTTTAGGAATTGGGCCAAACTGGGATTGTAAAAAAATGTACCATCTTATTTATTTATTTTTATTGTTCATTTATAACATGCTTAATACCAGTGAGTGGTTTCTAAGTGGGGGATCGGGATTCGGACCTGTGTAGCGCAGTGTTGTCTTGCTGACCCGGGGACCTCCTGAACACAGACAGGGCCGCCAAATAGCCTTTGACTGTGGTAACCTGAAGGCCTGCCTAAGCCAGTGACAGAAGGAACTCCATCACTGTAGTGGTGGGGCAAGGGATAGGGTCAATCTCGAGTTCCTCTGCCCCGAGCCCTGAATCTACTCCACCTGCACGGAGCCAGAGATCTCGTAGAAGGCCTGCATGCAGCCAGCAACACCTCGAGTACATCCCCAGAAAGATCCCAGTCATCCTACCTCATCCTCTCAAGAGCCACGCATGTAGGTTGCCCGATTCTGGGTTCAGGTATAGCACCCAAACTAGCTGGGTTAGGAGATCCGGGAGATGAGGCAAGCGGAAAGGTGGGCAGATTGTCAGGTTTGAGTACCATGTCCTCCTCACCCAGTCCGAGACGATCAAGATCATGGATGCTCAAAAACCCTTCAACCGCCTCAGAACCAAAGGAATGATGGGAATCAGAGGTTAGGCGTAGTGGCGAGGGAAGGTCCAATCCACCCGAAATGCGTCCCCTAGCGTGCCGTTCGATGGTAATCCCCTCAAGCAAAACTGTCTGCACTTCCTGTAGGACTCTGTGGCAAACAGGTCTACTGATGTGGTACCCCAGCAAGAGAAGACCTCCTCTAGGAGTTCCTGGCATACTTCCTACTCGTGTGAGACCATGCTCTGCCTGCTCAGTGCATCCGCCAAACTCTTCTCTGTCCCCACCAGATGAACTGCTGAGACCGAGATCTGGTTCCCCAATAGCCATAACCAGAGCTGCATCGCCTCTCTGCAAAGTGGGAGGGAGAGCACAACACCTTGCTTGTTCAGGTAGTGCATGGCCAGCATATTGTCCGCCAGAATCGGGACATGCTTCCCCTTCAGAGACGGGGAGAACACTCTCAGGGCTAGCCTGATGGCTCGCAACTCCAGCCTGTTGATGTGCCACCTGGCTTCCATTGCTGACCAAAGGCTGTTCACCTGCAAATCCTAGCAGGGAGCACCCCAACCTTTCAGAGACACACCTGTCACCACTTGGGCCTGAGGCCACGGAGGCCAGAAGGATTCCCCCGCCATGAGACTGCTGCTGTTGGCCCATCAACCAAGGCTGTTGACCACTGACCCAAATACCCTGAGGGAATCTGAGATGGTTCCGAGGTAATGGGACCACTGGCATCGTAGGAGTCATTGAAGGGATCTCATGCGCAGCCTAGCTTCTGGCACCAGAAAAATACAGGAGGCCATGAGGCCTACGAGGTGGAGGAAGGAAACTGCTGGTAAGGCGGCGGGGTTCTCTCCTTGGCAGGAAAGACCTTCCCCACCCGGGTGTCTAGAACTGCCCCAATGAACTGGAAACTTTGGACCAGCGTCACATGGGACTTCTTCACATTCAGGGAGAAGCCCAGCCTGTGGAGTAGCGAGCAGGTGTCCTCCATGTGGGACAAAACCCACTCTGCCAACTCTCCCACGATCAGTCAGCCATCCAGGTATGGGAATACATGGACTCTGGATCTCCCGAGGTGAGCCGGGACTACTGCCATGAGCTTGGTGAAGGCCCTTAGAGCGGAGTTCAACCCAAACGGAAGCACCTTCAACTGATAGTGCTTTTCTCCTATGAGGAACCTCAGAAACTTCCTGTACTTTCAATGTATCAGCACATGGAAATAAGCATCCTTCAGATCTATGACACCAGCCAGTCCTGCAATTCGAGTGCATGGAGATTTTCTCTCAAAGTCATCATCTTGCATTTTGTCTTTCCTCAGGAACTTGTTCAAGGTGCTGAGATCCAAAATGGGACAGAGCTGCTGCCGCTGCCTGCTGGCCTCTGGAAGGCCCCCCCTGCCCCTTTCGGAGAGCAAAAAATGCTTCTGCCCTTGCCTGACCTGCAGGAGCTGCACTTTCCTGCCGTAAGGCACATAATGTCTGTAGCCCCTGCACCTAGAGGTGAAGCTGAAGGCAGCTTTGGCCAGCTGTGCAGCTAGGACCAGCGACTTTGGGCGATCATTGACTCCTTACATTTTTCCAGGGAGTCGTTGGCCTTCTGGCCAAAAAGGAATTCACCCTCAAAGCGCATTTCCAGTAATCTGTTCTGGACATTTGGTGAAAAGCCTGAAGACCTCAAGTAGGCCCGTCTCCTCAATGCTATAGCCGATGCCATTGAACAGCCCATGCAGTCGACCACGTCCAGGCCGGTTGCAGCGACTGCCTGGCCACCTCTTTCCCATCTTCCACCAGCTGTACGAAGGTGTCTCGAAGCTCCACCTCGGGGATGTATTGGGTTGCCAGCTCTACTGCCTTCCAGAGGCAGAAAGAATACTTGGCAAACCCACTGGCCTTGTTAGTAGCTTTCAGAGCCATGCTGCCAGACGTAAATACCTTCTTGGCCATAGAATCCATTCTCTTACCTTCCCTATCAGGAGGCTGATTCAAGGTAGAAGATGCTGGTCTGGTGGAAACTGTGACTGCCTGCATGACAAGACCTTACGGGGAAGGGTGAGAAGACAAAAATGGCGGGTATCCTCTTGCCGGCCTGTATTTCCCGGTCATGGTGGAGCTGACCAGAGGAATGGAGCAGGGGTGCTGCCACAAGGAGGCTATTGGATCGGCGATCGCCAGTTTCAGTGGCATATTCCTTTCTTTAACCGGGCCCTCATCCAGGATGTCGGTCAATTTGTAGCCTTGAACTGGCACTGCCACAGCCCTAAGGTATCGACCAAACTATCTACTATTGCCCATAATTTGCCATGGGTGTGGGTTTAAGGCTGGGCTTGCTGTAGTTCCACGCCAGGGGATGTGTCCAGCCCGCTGGCGTTGTTGAGCCCTTGTGCCAACGCCAAAAGTTCAGCCTGGTCTTCGAAGTAGTCGACGCCCCCGTCCCTGTGTACACGGGTTTGATGTCCCCTTGATCATCTCCACCATTAGCGCTGAAGATTGACGCCATGGAACTGAACAAATAGTCCAGGAGAGAGGGATAAGGTGACTGTCCTTGTCTATCTGGGCTTTGGCACAGAGGAGGCGCCGGGGATGCCCGAACCCTGTGGTTCGCAGGAAGGTCTCGTCATCGAGGGTTTCAGTGCCTTTTTTTCGCAATTGAGCCTGAAGGCTTCCCTGAAGCAACGGGGCTTGCGTGAGGGGACGGGTGTACCGAGCGCCGCTGCTGCCTCAGAGGCCTGCTGCTTAGGGGGCGCACCTGCACCAGCATGTTTTTGAAACCTTCCCAGCATTTAGACTTTAAACTCTTGCCGAGTGGTCAATACAGCCGACAACTTACCTCTTTCCAGAGTCGGAATTTGTGTGACGAGGAAGAGTGGCTCCTCAAGTGGGGCCGCTTCTCGTCTTATGCCAAAGTTTCTTTTTCGGGGGTAGGTCCTTTGGTCTTGGCCTCAGAGGACCCGACAGTCGAACGCACCAGTGCTTTGAAGGCGGTCGGCCCAATGCGAGTTTAGCTGCCTCATCACACACTAGTTTTGGGTTCATCTTAGCGCACGCCGCACACCCCTCGGTGTCGTGATCCGTGCCAAAGCACCACACGCATAACACATGCAGGTCGGTCACCGACATCTTAGAGTGGCAGACGGTACAGTGTTTCAAACAAGAGGCACGGCCATCTTGCGGTCAAATGAAAAAAGCAATTCTGACGATAATACATCAAAAAGAGTCGAAGACTCCATTCACTGTGTTCCTCAGAGCAGCGCGTCGAGTGCGTGCTCTGAGGAACAGAGCCGGAGCTCTTCCAGCTCTCCCAGCTGCAGGAGCAGCTCCATCGGCCTCTTCACCCTGTCAAGTGTTTAGGTAAGGCGCAGGGCTCATTACAGAGCCTACAGCAATTTCATGGACGAAATTGCACCCAGCGACCTCCAGACCAACTTATTTATCCCTGGCCGCCCTGCATCCATCCACCACAGCATACCCGAAAGAAACGTGGCTTTTTTGTGCTTTATTGCAAAAACGAGTGGCTACCGCCATTGCCCGCCACAAGGACCCAGCACACTCCAGCATGGCCGCTCCAGCCTCCTGCATTCTCCCCACTGGTTCCATTGAGCTTGGAAGCTCCAGGATTGGCTGCCAGCCTGCCTAAACAGCTAAACCACAGCGCCGGTAGGCGAGCGCCGGCCCACGGACAAAGGCACACGAAATAAGGCACTGACTGAGCTGACCGAGCGTGCCGCGCTGCGGGCTGCTACAGGTCATAGCTCCTCGGTAGTGCCTCCGACTACTCATTTCGCCCGGAACAGCTGCTAATACGGTGAGAGACCCCGCTTCTCACTATAACAGTATAAGATCCATAACAACTAGGGCCCCGCCAGCCTCAATTGCAATACACTCCACAAAATGCTGTGTACAAGCATGTTCGCACCGCCCCACCTACCTCCACTAACCCACCTATGTCTTGCGTGAGGTACGGATGGCTTCACACGGACAACTCACACATGTGTTTAAACATGACACTATATGTACTAGACTACAGCCCTTGCCCTATTATAGCATTGTTACTTTAATGTAGGCTGCGCCCATATCCATGCTATATACATGCGCACTGCCACTCCTTGCATTGCCACTGCGGCCACTACCTGCACATAAATGCCCAGTCGCTGCTAGACCTATGTGATATCTGAAAACTGCTACATATCTAGCCATTGTTGCCTATGCCTAGCCACTGCTGCCTTTACCTAGCCATTGCTGCCTCTACCTAGCCATTGCTGCCTCTGCCTAGCCATTGCTGCCTCTGCCTAGCCATTGCTGCCTCTGCCTAGCCATTGCTGCCTCTGCCTAGCCATTGCTGCCTCTGCCTAGCCATTGCTGCCTCTGCCTAGCCATTGTTGCCTCTGCCTAGCCATTGTTGCCTCTGCCTAGCCATTGTTGCCTCTGCCTAGCCATTGTTGCCTCTGCCTAGCCATTGCTGCCTCTGCCTAGCCATTGTTGCCTCTACCTAGCCATTGCTGCCTCTACCTAGCCATTGCTGCCTCTACCTAGCCATTGCTGCCTCTACCTAGCCATTGCTGCCTCTACCTAGCCATTGCTGCCTCTACCTAGCCATTGTTGCCTATGCCTACAATTGCTGCCTCTACCCAGCCATTGTTGCCTATGCCTAGCCATTGTTGCCTATGCCTAGCCATTGTTGCCTATGCCTAGCCATTGTTGCCTATGCCTAGCCATTGTTGCCTATGCCTAGCCATTGCTGCCTATGCCTAGCCATTGTTGCCTATGCCTAGCCATTGTTGCCTATGCCCAGCCATTGTTGCCTATGCCTAGCCATTGCTGCCTCTACCTCTGACTGTGTTGTGCATTATGGTCGCCACCAGACCACTCCTTATAGTGTTGTGCCTTATGGTTGCTACCAGACCACTTTGATTGTGTTATGCGTTATGGTCACTTCAGACCACTTTAAATTGTGTTGTGCCTTATGCCTTACGTCAATTCTAGGTGCCATGTCGCAGCATGTATGCATTATTAGCCATGATTAGGACTCTCTAAGCCAGTAGCCCTGCTGTAGCATATCTGCCCTATAGATATTAACAGGATTGTCCCATCTAGATGCCCCTGTGATAGTACATCTGCACCCCAGTCCCCACCGCATTTGCAAAATACAGGCGCTATCTTGCCACTCTCTCAATATGCGCACTACTAAGACCTGCTTCTCACACACACGTGGGTCCCTAGCCTGGACTCTCCTAACCATCACATTAACAATGGCCCTCACCAACTCTACACCCTGCAACTTGCAAGAGAGAAACTTGCGACTTAGAGCTAGGCTGCCACGACTTTATGACACCAAAAATAGAAGAACCAGTTCACCAGTACCCACACGCACCTCTATTGCCAATAATCCTAACCTCCTAGACTTAGCGACGACAGATCGTCCTGAACCACTTGAGGACCTATACTACAAACAGAGGAGACCTAACAACCCCAATCCCAGATCTGCCAAAGACAACACTACAACCCCGACACTATCAGGAGCCCTTATTAATGCTAGGTCCCTTATAGCACACAATACTGAAATAGCTGATATACTGGCCATGGACAACTTAGATATCCTTGCTGTCACTGAAACCTGGCTCCACGATGCAGCCGGCCCTGCCCTCATGACTGCCATACCGGATAATTACAATATCCTAAGAGTCGACCGACCTAACACCAGAGGAGGCGGCCTGGCCATCATAACCAAAACACAGCTAGCTGCCAGACTAACCCCACACCCAGCAATCACATCGTGCGAACTTCTTTCAGCAAAAATACCTCTCTCAAACAATAGCACACTAACGATACTCCTAATGTACAGACCACCAGGCCCACTAGGCAACTTTGAGGAAGACCTATCCAGCCTCCTCACTAACAGCATTAAAGACTCCACTCAGCTACTTCTACTAGGTGACCTTAACCTAGGCTTTAATGACGCTAAAGACAAACAAGCCCAAGCTATCCAATCCATTCTAGTTAATCACGACATTACCCAAAATGTCCTAGCTCCTACACACACAAAAGGACGCACACTAGACTGGATAGCCAACCACAACTGCAACATCACCATCTCTAGTATCCTACCTCAAATATGGACGGACCACTACCTTATATGCTTTACAGCTAGCATCGAGCCTCCCAAACCTAACAAGATAAAATAGCACCCCCCATGCCAACAAGAAGTAAAAAAGAAATCACAGTTGAAAAACTACTTCCACTTCTCCTACCAACTCTCACAGCTAGCTCCAATGAATCCAACCCTAGCAAGTTAGTTGAATCATTTAACAATTCCATAACCAAAGCGCTAGATTCGATCGCCCCTATCAAACTCCATAAAAGTAAACGTGAAACTCACCTTAACTCTTGGTTCACCCCCCATCTCAAAGAAATGCGCATCCAAAAACGCAAACTCCAAGCTATTTGGAGGCATACCCCTTCTGATGACAATAAAACCACACTTGCCAACTTTGCCAAAAAATACAAAAAGGAAATAATCCAAACTAAAAAAGATTCATTCAATGATAGAATTAGTAAAGCCAACTCGAACTCCAAAGAGCTCTTCACCATTCTCCGTGAATTGGAAAATCCTATTGCCCCTATAGACAATGTCCCCAAAGACAAATCTTGGTGCACCAGCATCCAAAATGCCCTAGCTAACAAAATCACAACCCTTCAATCTAAAATTGCTAAGAAAAAAGCCTCCTTGAACCCTAGTGGAACTCATACCACCCCACTGAAGGAGATACCCAGCATATCCACCCAAAGTAACTGTAAACCCTTCAGGTTTACCAATATTTCCATATTGGAAACTGAAAAGGTCATTATATCCCTTAAACCGTCGAACTGCCAAGGTGACAGCTGCCCTGCGCAAATCATCAAGGATGCAGCCAGAGATCTAGCACCCTTCATCTCGAAACTCATCAACGCCTCCTTCAACACGAATACTGTACCCACTAACCTTAAATAATCTTGGGTTCTGCCCCTACTTAAAAAACAGACACTCGACCCAGCAATCCCTACTAACTACAGGCCTATTACTACGGTCCCATTTCTCCTTAAAATCATCGATAGAGTAGCCTACTTCCAAATCCAAAACTATTTGGAGACACACCAACTATTAGGTTCTCGGCAATCTGGCTTCAGACCATTGCACGGTACTGAAACGGCCCCCATTGACCTCAAGACACAAATTGACGAGTTGAAGGATAAAGGTACTACAGCTATGCTCCTCCTCCTTGACTTATCAGCGGCCTTTGACCTGGTGGATCATGCAGTATTATGCAACCACTTAGCATCTGCCGCTCACTTCTCAAGTGAAGCTATAGCATGGGTACAATCCTTCCTAGCTAACCGTACGATGAGAGTGTTCTCCCCTGTAGCGGCAGCGGACCCAATCCAGATCACTTGTGGTGTCCCACAGGGCTCATGTGTCTCCCCGACAATGTATAATATCTTTACTAAGCCTCTCTTTGACAAACTTGACAAATTAGGGGTAACCTATACGAATTATGCGGACGATACGCAGATTCTCATACCACTATCAGGCAACTTTGTCAAAGACACAGCTTTAGTAAACAAAATTTACCTCCTCATTCAGGCATGGATGGCCTCCCACGGCCTCTGCCTAAATGACGAAAAAACTGAGATATTGATCTTGGGTTCCGACTCCAACCTAAAAAAACTGAGTCCCAACTATCGCAACTTCAACATAGATGGTAACACAATCAAGGTGGCTACTGAGGTAAAAACTCTAGGCTTTTACCTCGATTCCACTCTATCTCTCAAAAAACAAGTTAACACCCTGGCATCCTCTACAGCGTACACCTGTAAATTAATCAGGACCTGTAGACCTTACCTCTCTAAAACTAACTGCATCTTGCTAGCCAACGCATTAGTAATGTCCAAACTGGACTATTGCAATGCCCTCTATGCAGGTGCCAACAAATCCATTATCAATAAAATGTAAATCCTCCAAAATAATGCTCTTAGAGCAGCCCTTGACATACCCCGCACAGCACATATTTCTAACTTTAGGAAAGATCACCACTGGCTCAAAATCAGTGACAGAGTCCTGCTCAAGACACTATCACTTACCCACAAAGGGCTCAACAACACAGCACCCCCCTACATCTCAGCCAGATTGACTAGAAAATCATCCAGCCACCACACTAGGGCCACCAACCACTACCTGCTCGAAACACCTAGATTCAGACGATCCAAAGCAGGTGGAGCAAGCTTCCCTGTCAGAGCTGCCCAGGCCTGGAACGCATTGCCCATCGCACTGAGAGCTAACCTACCCTACTCCAACTTCAGATGCAAGGTAAATAATTGGCTTTGGTCGAACGACAACTAATTCTAGTGGCACCCAACGGCCATGACACCCTTGTAATACAGTCCAAGATGATTCTGCTTTCTTAATACTGTAACGTGTTAGTGTCTCATTCCAACTGCTTGCATTGACATGTATGTACCGCACTGTTATGTACTTTTATACTCTGTATGCAACCCAAGCTTAAGTAACCTTGTACCTGCTGCGCCCGGCTACCCCTGGGTTTTGTGCACATTATCAAAATAATAATAAACATAAAAGGAAATAAGCTATGAGGCGTAGTGACGTGATATATATACGACAGCCGACGTCATGTCCAGAGCCGACGATCGAGCACCGAGCAAGACGGATCGACGATCAGGTCGAGGCACAACCACTGTCGCAGAATTTTCCGATCAGCAGAGCTGGATGAGGATTTCTATCAGATGCAGAATCTACGCTAGAAATGCAATACATTGAAGTATTTACAATGCTGCACAGTTTTAATCCAACAGGATTGTTGTGGGCCAAGAAAGATACAAATAACTGTTAGATCCAGCGACAATTGTGACACCAGTGAAGAATCTAAGGGAAGGGAATCCCCCTCTGGAACTAAGGTCTTTTCCATTTTGGCGACCATTTACGTTGGAACGGTTTTATTTTTTTATTTCAGAATATATTTTGCAAATGGCAGGTTTAAAGGCATTTCCCATTTCACTTTATTATTTTGTTTGAAGTGCGAGGGTCAGGATAGAACGTTTGGACGCAAGACAGATCCTTCCTTTTGGGTTTTAGATAGGGAAGCTCCTCTTTAGAACAGGGTCACAGAGGCATTTAGTCAAAACCATTAAAGTTGAATAAAGGTCTTCAACTAAAAATACGACAATTTTCCGTACGGCTTTAATTTCTGACCCCTCACAGACTACTATCGGCAGCTTCCCATTGCCATTAGAGGAATCCCTGCAGCAGATTCCCAACACTCCACCAACATACACACAAACATGCGTTATTTTTCTGTGTATTTGAAGCACACAAAAGGACCACAAAAAAAAGGAGATGCGTTACCTTCTCTCCCCAAGTTCTCCTTCCCGAGCGGCCATCAATGAAGATGGCTATCAGTTTGCAATGCATGCGCAGGTTATGTGCATGCACCAATAGGGAAATCCTGGGCCTTTCACATCCGTCCAGGAGGGTGCACATCACTGTGTCTTTGAGGAGACACATGCTGTGCATGCCCATGTATGGCTGTGGGAGCTTAGTTCGCCTCCATGCACAAGAGCAAGCTTTAATACCATTCCGATCTATCCTGCGTGCTTGTGCCCAGCTCAGATAGAATGGGGCACCTCAGGGCAGGCCTCTCTCTGCCCAAGGGTAGAAAGTTACTGAGGAACCTACTCCCCCCCACTGTTAGGGAGAATTCTCTGTTAAGGCTAATTTCCCAAACCTAGTGAGTCCCCCAGCAGCTTTGCTGGATTTTTGGGGTTTATTTTTTTCTCCTGCTAAGAGTGAGACTCTCTTTCTACCACTCTTAGGCATGATTTGAGAATGTCCTTTGACTATGTAATGTGTTTTATGGGCTATGGGGTCTTTTACTCCATAGGGCTTCATGTGTTTTTGGTATGTGTGTTGCACAGCACCCTCAGTGCAGTAACACAGGGGTGTCATAGTGACCCCCAAACATAGACTCCATACCCTGGGAATGACTTCTGTCTCCCAGGGCATTTAAAGTCACTATTGGCTTTACTAGTCTCAAATTGTGAACAGAACCAGTACAAACCATCATATTGTGGGAGTACTGGTAGGGGTAATTCGATTGCCCCATGGTCTGTTTTCCAAGGGGGCACTGTCCAGTCCCCCCTTGTCGAGTTTCTGGCTGGTGGCAGTGGATACCACGCGAAATATTCCTCTGGAATATTTCCTATGGGATTTTCCCATTCATTTTAAACGCACCACTTTTTGGTGCAATGTTAAAGATACCGCCGGGTTATTTATTTAATATTTATTCCCCGGTTGGGTCTTTTTGTCAGGACTCGGTTTTAAAAGGGCGTTTGTGTTCGCCTCTGTAACTCCAACCCAAGTCGAACCCTTTGTTCCACTTTTTGGTGGGCTTCTCCACAGAAGCCCTCCAAATGGTGCCACTCTGTCTGTGGTCAACAGGATGTGTGGGAGGGGGATTAGGCACCCTGGACTGAGTAGCCTTGGCAACTCAAGTCGCACTCTTGTGTTATTGGCCTAGTGGTGAGCCGCCCGGCTCACCACTTAGCATGTTTGAGTGACAGCTAGGACTGGTGAATGGGGGTTTTGCTGCATAAAAGCAGGGCTTTGGGGACTGGAACTTCAGAAGTCGCCACAGGACCTAAAGAATCCGAAGAGGGGAGAAGCTGAGCCATCTACAACGACGACGCCACCGGTGGAGCTCTGCTGTACAAACTCACCACTTCCCCGACGACAGAGATGATCTTCTTCCAGGAGAGTCTTCTTCCCTTTGAGCTGGTGGGACCAACCAGTTTGCCTTTTTCGCCTTCCTGGATCGTCTCATGGTCGAATCGCCCGTGCCAAGCACCCCGGCGGCCAGATAGCCACGCTTCACCACTAACGTGAATAAAAGGGTCGTACCATTTAACCGGGAAACTCCGCGGCTGGTTTCTTCCCTGGCAGTGCAACGACCTCCAGCTTTCCTCCACGTCGAGATCATCTCTTCCTCTAACCGAAGCCCCAACTTGCATCCACTGCCAGGAACAACTGCCCCCGCTGGAGCTTTCTCACCCTTTCAGGTACTGTGTCCCGCCTGGTCTCCCTTGCAACAGACTGTCCAAGGTGTCCCGTAAATCCCTGACTCTCTATCCTGGGGTGACCTCGGACCTGCTAACTTTACCTTTCTGACTTGATCAACCTCTTTTGACTTTCCTGCAAAGACTTTGAGTGCATTTCCACTGTGTGATCTTGGGCACGTTCCGCCTTGCTCTTTCCAAGAGGGGGCCTGGCCTATGAACATTTTGCTATACAGTAGACCCTGCCTTTCTTGACTTGCTGTGGTTTCTTAAAAGTGTTGGTACTGTGTTATTTTCCTATTCTGCCTTTTCTCTCCCTTTTTAAACAAATTATTGGAGTGCCATCTACGGTTACGCGCTCACCTCTGTTTTGCTAAATAAGTGGAGTCTTAACCTAGACTTGTCGAATAATTAACAACTAGGGAGGTGTATATACTTATAGTGACTGTGTTTGAACTTGCTTGACATATTAGTGCCAGTGTATTTTTACAAGTGTGTTTTTAAATAAATAATTATATACTTTTATACCAAAGCTCTGGTCAGTGTTTGCTTGTGCTACTGTATTTTTAGCCCTATTGTGTATACTCTATATACTGCCTAACTCTTCTTGAGATAAGTCTGACTGCTCAGCCACAGCTACCAGGTAAATCTGGGTGGTGCAGACTGCTACCAATTGGGTTTACTGCTTACTCCTGTAGTCCTAAACTTTTTGCAGTGGTCCCTAACGGAACTGCACAGGTTTCTGCCTACCACCCACCCATTACTGGTGAAAAATACACATTTAGGGGGGAAGAGCTCCCACTTTGTCAATTTCTACTCAACCTACACTTTCTGTGACAGGTAGGTTAACAGTATGCATATGTTGCACGTGGTTCTTTGTGAAACCCCCGTCTACATGTAATTTAGACCTTAACAGAAGTTTAAAAAAACTACATTTTCACTTGTAAAGAATGCATTTTATCATCAGTAGTGCTCAATGTTGTTCTAGATGTTTACAAAGAGACAAAATGTCATTCTAAAACATTTTAAAACGAGTGTTTTTCACATGCATCTTTTATCACAACCACTAATAATTAATTTAAAACTATGTTCTCTTTGTGGATGTCATGAAGGCAGAAATAGATTTTGAGTGCCACTAATTCTTAATTGGTAAACACTATATATAACCGGTTACGGTGTACAATATTTTTGGGCATGATTTATACTTAAAATCAGTACATCTCATTGACAATACACTGCAGGAATCGGTTTTGGACGAAAGGTAAGACACACATGCATCTTACACTTTTCTAGTGTAGCTTACAGCAGGAAAAATGTTATTTGCAATTCTAGAAGATGTATTCCCCAACAACAATCATTTTACATTTCCAAAGACATACTTTGAGTCATCTATGCACACTGCTGGATGAATGTTAAGAATAGGCTTAACATACCTACCGAGGACATTATTTAGTAATTAAACACAATAGCACTACTGCCCCTCGGCTCGAAAAGTAATTGCAGGCTAGCCACGAGTAGCTACTATTAAAGTCGAGCAGATGCCTTTAATACGGAATTTCTCAAGCAAGAGGAAACGCGGAAAAGGGACATGTGGCTATTTTGAGGCCTCGTGTAACACTCAGTGCACTGGAAAGGTCTCATTGCTCACTGCTTTCTGAGACAAATTCCCAGGTCATTTGATCAGTATAACAATGCAGCTGACCCATTTTCTCAGCACAAGTGCAGCTGCCAATAGTCATGGTGTGTAATTATCCATCTTGTTGAACATGCAAGGTGATCATCAAGGGAGGAACTGCTGATGAAAGGTCACATGCTACTAGGCAATGGTCCCCCTGTGCTTTGCTACAGTGCTAATCTTATTCAGAAAGCTGGCAAAATATGCCTTTTTCAACAGGTTCTCTAATGAGCTTTTACTTCTGAACTTTCAGGCAGAGGGCAACTACAATTAATTGAGCCTACTGGGATTTCCAACTTGACATGTGGTGATGCCATCCAAACCGTTAATGAGGGCAGAACCCAGGTCAGGATGTGCATGCTGTTGTGGAGAAATGTTTATTTAAACAAATAGATATACTTTGCATATAAACAATTGTATAACAATAATGCAGGGTAAGCAAATAGCTGTTAAAGGAGACGAATATTAGGACGGCTGATTTTAGCATCGCTATAGATTAGAGCTAGAGTTGTTTGCCGTGAGGCTGGTTCATTTAACCAAGTTCACCCAAGAGGATGGATGGCATTGCAGAGCTCCCAACGAGATCCAGAGCCTAAAGGACAGCCTCAACTATTTTATCAGATAACATTAAGAAATGATCGGCTGCTGGGGATAGATGCGGAGATAGAGCTATCAAGATTTGAAAAACTCATGTTCGCAACAACCACAAGTCTTGCAAAAAGAAACATTGGTCAATTATGGGGCTCACCCACACCACCATGGGTAACGGATGTAGATGTGTGTGTGCCAATGGAAGTGAGAGTGTACACTACGAGGGGGTGCCCAGAGAAAGTGACCAAGATATGGCAAAGATGGGAGGACAACTGAAGGCTAATAAAGAAGAGCCATAAAAACACTGAATGCTAAGCAATGAACTTAGATAAGTGATTGAAACGAACTCAAGATCTATTAGATGTAAGAACTGTATAATGCATGCAAAGATAAGCCAGATGCCGGGAAGAAGTGTATACCTGTGTGTTTAAACTATAGTGACTAAGGGTGAATTATGTATTTTGGTTGTGTATGTTTTTACCTATAAAACAATAAAAAGTATTTTATTAAAAAAAAAGAAATGATCGGCTGGCCCGTGAAATTGGGTGAGTGGGAATCAAACTGGCAGAGCGTGGTGTTCCTCTTCAGTGTTGAGGTATGTGGGTGGGCGATGTAAACAGAGTGTGTGGGGGAAGAGCCCCATCGTATCCACAGTGGCATGTGACATTTGCTGCCAAATAGGACATCAAACAGATTAATTGGCATCTACATATACACGTTGAACGGCTAATTAACCTACTCCTGAAGTTTACAATTCAATGATGCAGCCATAAAGTAAAGTCATCAATTATAATGCTATATTTTAGGGGGGTTTCAGAAAAAGTAGCCTTCTTGTCTCAGGGGTGACTCTTTTTAAACGAAAGACCTCCCCTCCTTCTTCTAGTCTAGGGGTAAGACAGTTCAAAGCATCGACCAGCCTGGAATTTCAAGTCATTCCCCGCATTTGGAAAACTGTTTGGTTTAAATTATTGTGTACATGAGATACTTTCACCCCTTATTTTGGTTAACATTTCAAGGAAAACAAAACCTCATTGTGGTCCCCTGCGTGAGAGTGCAACCTCTGGAAGGTGAGCTTTCTCTACTGATATGTACACTTCCTTTCATTCTATTCATTCTAAAAGAATTAACAGAGTTTGTATTTTGATTAATTAGGGAAAATAACCAGACAGATCGTCTGAGCAGCAAAGCATGCTCCATTTCCAAGAGGCCATCTTAGCCTCGACTTGTCTCCGTTTTAAAGATATAAGGGAGTGGCTGCTGAGGTGATTAAGACTGTATCATATGCACAAAAAAGGCTGAGAAGCATAGGCAAGAAAGAATATACACAGAATATACACACGGTCGCCACAATGGGCACTTAACCTGTAGACTCCCATTACAGAAAGCCATTACTAATTCGTTTTTAATCCCTGGTTAAAAGGGGGTTCAAAGGGGTTTTGGCTGGATCTGTGACTGGTGAAGGGTATGCAGTAAGACCTAACCCAACGTGACACGTGAGGAAGAGCTCAACAAGCAGTGGTCAAATATTCATTATGCAGAATCTGGCTGTGTACATGTGTGAGGTGTCACCAGTGGGAGGGCCAGACCAAAGTCCAATAACCGGTTCTATGGGATGGAGTCCACTGAGGGGGGGTCTCCAATCAGGTTTTTAGCTCGCTGTATTCTACGTATGTGCATGTCAGACCGGTTCTTCCCACAGGGACAGTCCAGCACGAAAATGGCAGAACAATCTCACCTCAACATAGTGACAACAGCCACCCCAGAAACGTGTCTCTGCCTTGTTGGGCATCAGTGAGGTGTGGAATCTCTCTGGGCACAAAGTAAGGTGTTAACGTTTGGGTGAAAGTCCAAGTATTTTAACATTTGCCAACACAAAAGCAAGGGAATGGTTGTTTTCTCAAATGCAAAGTAAAAACCTAATGAGTAGTCCAAGCATTATTTTAAAACATGTCATTCAGTTTGGTCGCAGAAGTTATTATGACTTGAATAAATAAACCAAGCATTTGCATAGTGTAGCTTAGCAAACGAAATCGCTTCAACGTGCGTTGGGCTAGAGGAGTGACTGCTGCAAATTCTTCATTGCACCTACTGAATGGATTCTGGGTATGTAACACATTAACAAATTAATCGGGAATTAAATATTTCTGGAGTCTTTGGTTCTGGTTCAGAGATGTAAGAGATGTACTTGTTTGTTAGTAAAAATATGTTTACTTAAATGTCCTACATTTTACAACAGTTGTCTGTTATATTGCGTCCATCTTGCATTACACCAGGCATACCACTATTACACACAGACAGCTTAGAAACAGGGAGGCGGGAGGATTCCAGAGGGTTAAAAGCAGGGCATTCTAAGGGAGACGGGTTGGAACTGTGGAGAGGTGGTCAGCTGTGCTGCTCCAGGGGGCCTTTGTATGGACCTACGACTGTACCCTGGCCTGGAATAAAGTCTTCTGGAACTATATACCACATGTAAGTACTTGCATCCTTTTTTTTTTTTTAATTCTTTTTATTTGCATTGCAACCACAAAAAAAGAAACGGCCATGTGCAGCAAGAAAGAAATAGGGAGTAAACAGTCACACTTCATGTGCATTATAGCTTCAATAGTTACATATTCACTCAGTTCCTTATCAGTGTCCTTGCTGAAATGACTACTTCAGGCTTCCGATGCGTTCTTCCGGTGCTTTCCCCCAAGACCGCCTCATCCCATGTGAGCATGTTTGCATTCGGCCAAACCGGGCCCCAATTTATAAACGAAAGGCAACAAAACTAGGCATGCTGCCCAGTCCCACCTCCCCATGCTATCACCCCCAGCCCAACTCCAGCCATGCGTCAGCCTTTGTTCAGTGTTCCAAGTTTTTCACACATGTGCAGCATATCTGCCCACTCACTTGCGCATCTTGGGCATCTCTGTTCACCTGCTCCCAGGAACTGAAATGGCATGTGGGGTCATGTACGCCCTACGTGTAACATGTAGCTGTATATCTTTAAATCTGGCGTTCCTGGACACTTTCTGTGCATACAGCAGCGCTCTGGCCCATTCAACAACCGTAAAGGCTTGTCCCACATCCTCCTCCCACGTGGCCCTCCCTCTAAGTTCTGATCTACTTAGTAAGTCCCATATCATAGAGCCAAGAGATCACATGACCCCCCTCTCCGTTAGGTCATACAGAGAGCCCAGTATGGCGTCACCAGTAATTCCCTTCTTTATTTCCGGCCATCTGGCTTCCAAAATCTTGATCGCCCTATGATGTCAAAAACTGCCCCTTTGGAATATCGTACCCATTGGTCAATTCGGGGCAACCCAGCAGTACACCATCTCAGCACAGGTCCCCCAGAGTAACCACCCCGTTCGGTTCCCAGTGAAGTCTGATACTACGGACCTCGTCTTGGGTCCTCCCGCAGAGTGCCGTCAGAGGTATATTAGCGGAGTACAGACCTCGTCTGCCCACCATCTTCCATAGTCTACACCATAGTTTCCGTCCTAGTGACACTAGCGCGGATGCCCCCCTCATGGCCGGCAACCTCCACCAGAGCACTTCCTTCCAATAATATGGTTCAACCTCGTCCTGCAGCAGCCCTGTGTCTATTGAGGCTTCATCTGTCCGCCAAGTCACAATGAATTGCAACTGTCCCTGTTCAATGTGCCCAGCGAAATTCGACACCTTCACCCCCCCATCACCCCCCAACCCCCCCGAGAGGAATCCCGTTACTAAAAAGTCAAGATTGCGAAAGAACTGTCCCGGGATAACATAGGATATGTTTAGAAAATGGTACAATAGGCACGGCAGCATCGCCATCTTGAGGAGAGCCACTTGGCCCATCACTGACTGGGGGAACTCCATAGATCTCTTAACTCTGTGAAGCGACCTCAGTGTGTTTGCTTTGTGCTCCTTCCTACAATCATGATATATGTCCTTCCCCAAATACCGAAAGGTGTCCACTGTCCAGTGCAACCCCAGGTTCGGTAAGTGCCGTTGGTCCAGCCACACCAATGGGAACAGCCTCGACTTCTCTTTGCTTATAGTTATGCCTGATAATTTTGAAAAGCCATCCAACACATCTAGTAAGTTGACTTCTGGGATTTGCACATGGAGCAACATATCGTCTGCATATAGCGAGACCACGTGCATGCTGCCCCCTACCGGTATGCCTGCTTCCTTGAAGTCCGCTCTGAGGAAAGCCACCAGGGGTTCCAATGCCAGGATGAACAGCATGGGGGAGAGCGGGCACACCCATTTGGTTCCCTTACCCCACTCCCACGGCTCCAAGATCTGCTTGATGTTCTCACTTGGGCCAACAGTTTCTCATATAACAAGTGCAATCATCAGGAAAAGTGCAGCCCTACCCCGAAGCGTCGCAGCACGGGGTGTAGCCAATCCCATTTCACAGAGTCAAATGCTTTTATTGCATCCACCTCCCATTCTTGTCTATTACATGATGCAACCTGTGCAAATTGCAAGACGTGCTACTTCCTTAAACGTAATCTGTTTGGTCAGAGTGTGTCAGAGTGCTGATCACTCGCCACAGTCTGTTTCGGGAATAGCGCAGCAATGATTTTGCAGTCCTGATTGGTCATCGAGAGCTGCCTGTACAAGTCTCATTCAAGCGGTGGCTTGCCTGCCTTAAGTATCTGCGCTATGATATACTGCCAGAGGCTTGCTGGCAAAAAAACCCACTTCAAAGGCCTCCACCAGCATTTGCAGACAGTGCAGCGCGAGGTCTCCAGCAAACTCCCTGTAAAATTCCACGGTAACCCATCAGCGTTTTACCGGCATTTTACCAAAGGGTAGCATGAGTATGGTTGCCTTCAGCTCCTCTTCAGTGAGTAGAGCATCAAGCATCTCTGCCTGCTCCAAGTGGTGCAGATCGGACTTCTTCTATATTCCTGACAGAGCCTTCCTCACCAGCATCATATAAGCGCTGGTAGAACCGGCTGAACGCAAGCTGATCTCACTTTGGGCATGCCATTCCTCCCCGCACTCGTCCTTATTGGAGCTGATCATACCCTTTCTCTCCTCAGCACGGCATAGCCAGGTTAACAGTCTTCTGGGTGTATCCCCGCTTTCGTTGAGTCTCTCTATGTATTTGTTGTAATCGTGTTTGCTCAATCACTCCCAGGCTGCTATACAAACCTTTCTAAGCTCAGTAAGCTTCTCGCACCCTACAGGTTGTCCCAACCCACTCAACAATGCCTCCATTTGCACTTCCGTGCTAGAGATGTTATGCAGCAGGTCCCTCCGTATCCCACCCATTTTGCCGATTGCCTCTCCCCTCATCACTACCTTGACGGATTCCCAGAGTCCCTGCAAAGTCCATACTCCCCGCGTTATGAATGAAAAATTCTTCTATCTTTTCTCCCATATAAACTCTAAACTGCCCACTGAGCAACGCCTCAGCTCTTAGTCTCCACGTCGGGATTGGGGGTTTACTTGCAGCTCTCTGCCACGTCACGGGCAGTGGTGCATGGTTTGAGGGGACTCTTGCCTTATATTCGGCAGCAACACTTTCACCCAGGGTCTCAGTGCCTGTGAGCACATAATCGATGCACGTATGCACCCCATGCAGGCTTGAATAGTAGTAGACCCTCCTATCCCCATGCAGCTGCCAACATATGTCACACAATCCCAGTTCCCGCTGTAAGGTCCCCAGCACCTTAGCCGGTGGCACCCGCTTCCTGTGCCCATCGTCTGACCTATCTAGTACCGGGTCCAGGGTGCAATTAAAATCCCCTCTCCACAACCACTGGACTCCTCTGTATGGCGCTAGTTGGGACCATGTGCCTTAAAGATGGTGTCACCATGATTGGGAGCATAAGTGTTGATTACGCAAATCTCTCTCTGTTCCAGGAACCCATATACAATAGTCATCCTGCCCGCATTCCAGGGGATTAAAAGGTACCGAAGGGGCCACCCATAAGAGAGTACCCCTGCCATAGGTCGAGTATGGCCATCCGTGTACTAGACCCCCCCCACTTCTTGGCAATCGTGGCCAGTCTGGCAGCAGTGAGTGTTGTGTCTCCTGCAGAAGGACCACGTGCACCCCTTTGGTCACAAGTATGTGTATACCCTGTTCCGCTTGACAAATCTATTGAACCCCCTAACATTCCAGGAGATTACTTTATTGTTGCTCATCCTGGTTTTTCGGTTCCTCACCCTCCCTGGCCTTCCATTTGCCCCCCCCCACCCTCTACTTCCTTCAGTCCCTCGCAGACAATCAAGACCGACAGTCGACCTCTGCCCAGCTTTAAGGCTACCTTCGTTACACTCCACAATCTCCTTTCTGGTCCCACCACAGGGGTATCCTGCATGTATGTGCGCAGCTTGGCAGCACCACAAAGCAGGTTGCAGGACACGTCAGCATGACATTTAAACCAACAGAAAACATTCCCCAAACATCCCCAAAGGCTCCTGGCTCGTTCAGGCATGGCCACTTCTCACTTTTAACCGGTACTCCACCCCCCACCACCCACCTGCTGGTCTCACGTGTAGCAGCAAGATGCCTCTAACCAGCACCCCAAAAGAAAAAAAGAGTCAAAGAAGAGGGTATGCAGCGCCAGTTGGTGAACCACTTACACCACGGTCCAAAAGTCAGCGCATCTCCTCACCCACCCGAGGTGTGCCGTCTCCCCCTTCCACCATATGCTCATCTCATGTCGCCCTACTAAGCATTTCCTAGGGACCAAGTGTGCCTGCTCCATCACTGCCCTTCACGGGGCCTCCTTCGGAGGGGGTGGGGGGCACCCCTATCATGTCCATCCATGCATGTGCCCCTTCCATGCAGTCAAAGAAGTGAGAAGTGCCATTGTGAAGTACTTTTAGTTTGGCAGGGTATATCAGCATGTACTTTAAGTCTGCCTGCCGAAGTCTCTCTTTCATGGGGCTGAAATCTGCCCTCTGCCTTTGCACCTTCAACATGTGACGTGTAATCTATATACGTTATCCTAACTGACCCCCTCTCAATGATTCATCCTTGTCTAGAGAAAGCCAGAATTGTTTCTCTGTATCTATAGTTCAAAAGCTTTGCAATCAGATGTCTCGGAGGTGCCCCTGGTGGCGGTCTTATGGCTAAGGACCTATGGGCACGTTCCACCATTAAGCCCTGCTACAAGGTGCCCACCCCAATCTCCTACAGCAACATGTGAGTACTTACATCCTTGTTAGCTCGACTGCTGTGGTCATGCGTCTTAGCACACACCAGATTATAGACAACATATACTCATTGCTTCCTGACTGCTATCAGGGTAGCTGCCATACTCTGTGCAAGCCATATGTGTCACTATTTTTAGGGTACTGTGATGAATCCAATGGAGTCATCACAGATTCCCCAGAGGTGACATCCTCCCATATGGCCATGGCACAGCAGCTGCTACCATATGAGAGAGGATCACATGGGAGGAGACAACTACCGGGGGAACGCCATGACTTCATTGGACGAGACGTGGTAGCCTCCCTTTCCCCTGAGGAAGACCCTCTAATGCTCAAAACCTTAATGGCACATTGTCAGGTGTTAGTTCCCCCTTGTAGGGGGAGTAAAGAAACCTCTTCTCAATATCCCTTAGGTCAAAACCCCATCTTTGACCTAGCTACACAAAGCTTCAACAGAACCCCCTTTGCTTCTAATATACCTTTATGTGAAGATGTCCTCATGTAAAACCACTGAGAAAAACTGCTGTATGTCTGATGGCATCTATGGACTCCAACTTCCATAATCCCTGAGATGAGGAGGATGAAGGAGTTACAGGTAACAGAAGCCCAAAGCTCAACGTTCAGACTAGTTCTACAAAAATACCTGTGCAGGGGACATTTAAAAGATGGTAACAGCACTACTGAGGGTGGCCATGCAGGAAAAGGCATCAGCTCCAATGAGAAGGCTTTTGAGTGCGGGAGAAACGTACCGGTGGGGTGCAGCAGAGATGTCAGCTGAAGCAGAAAGATAAGAAGAAAGTCCTGTGGGGATGCCATGAGCCGCAAGAGATTACTGGGTCCTCAGCAGCTCGAGGAAGCAGCGTTCTCCAGACCAGGACCTGAAGGGAAGCAGGCAAGTGGCTGCAGAGTTGCAAAGGAAGTTGGAAGGATGTCAGCAGCATCCAGAGGGGAAGCGAGCCACGCCGCAGAAGTGCGAGCAGGACCGGGGACGCTAGAGAGAACCGGTGAGTTGACCCGAAGTAAGTGCAGACCCGGGGCGTGGCGGCAACCGCGCCAACGACAATTTGAATGTTTTCAGATTACTGATACAGAAACTACAAAAAGTTTATTTGAATGCAAATTAAAGTACAGAGTCAAGCTCCAATGAGATACAAATGCGTGAGATTCAAGTGTGGGGCAAAGTTTGAACAAATATTACCGCAACAGACATACAGAGTACACTACGTTATATTGAGTTTTGGGGATACAGAGGAACTATGAAACGCATATGAAGTCCTGGCAAGAGAAGAATAGCAGTCAATTAAAATGCATAAGTCATCCTGGCAAGTGAAGGATACCAGGCAATTAGAACGCATAAGTAGTCCTGGCAGGAGGGTACACCAGGCAGTTGGAATTACATAAAGAGTCCTGGCAGGGGAAGATACCAGGCGAGTTGCAAAGCTACAAGGAAAATTACGCAAGAACAGTGTTTGTTAAATAAAAGAGATACTTGTTTTAAAGAAAGACTGTTGCAGAACTTGTTACCTAAACAGGATCATTATGAATCAAGAAAAGACGCGAAGGAACTGTTAGTAAAAGAGACATTGCCAGCCCATTTCAAGAATACAGGGGTCGGGAACTATCCTATGGGTGCAATGTCTTTCACCTTGGAGAACATTTTCCATTGTAGCATTTCTAACTTTTAGTTGTTAACACGTTGTTGCCAGTATCAGGTTTAAGACATTTCCTTTCACACTTCATGTTTGTTTGTAGTGTGAGGGTCAGGATAGGACGTTTTGGACACAAGGACGGCATTTCAGTTATTGACATCCTGACATAAACTGAACCTTAGTTTTTGTTTTTAAGGTAGGGAAACTCCTCTGTAGAATAGGGTCAGAGGCATTTTCCCAACCTCTACATTTAAAATAAAAGTCTTTAACCAAAACAAGACAACCTTGTGCCCAGCTTTCATTTCTGACCCCATACAGTACACAAAATAATGCAGTCGGTTTCGCACGTAGATCACCACCCTGTTTCACATTTTTCACAATTTTGAGGCTTTCATTTCCAGTTCATACACAGACAGTCTGGACCACAAGAGTCACCATTACGTTATGTGCATGTTAAACAGTTTCAAGCATTTCACAGCACCAGCTGCAGGCTATACACACAGAGACTTTCCAAAATACCAATATCTTAATTTCTTTGCGGTTCTGAATTACAACAGCCTTGCTCTAGACAAATTGACAGCCTGCACACACCAGTGGACTCTGTGATCCACAGCTACCGTTCAATATTATGTGCACTCGCCTTCACAATATGGTGTGCCAAGTTTGCTGCTGCTTGAATCGGCTTGTATAACAATGCCCATAGCTTCAAATATCAACAAACTTCCACTAAACCCATGGAAGAAGTTACTTAACTGTAACTATTGTTCTCCAGCATGGGCTTTACATGCTCATGAATATTCACTGTCATCAGGCTGGGAATTCTCATTAATAGTAAAGCAGTTTTGATTTAAAGCTAAAACAGCTCGCCACTACTATAGCCTATTGCTGTCACTTTGAGTCATACTGCCCCAGCCATCGACATTCGTCCTCCTAAGCTCCACCCCTCATGGCCATCTACAGATTTGGCTGTGCATGTAAAGTGTCAGTCAGAACCAAGAAACGCCAGAGAGGGGAAGGAGGGAGGGTCTACACATGAATCCATGTAAAACCCCTGCTGAATAACAGGAGTTACAGGTAATGGTTTCACATGCTCATGAACACGATTTCACAGCAGTACATGCACAAAACAATGGAAGTGGCAAGGCTCAAAGAGAAGCAATACACTTACCCCTGGAACAGACTCACCTCATGCAAACAGGTGGCAAAGCACTGCTTGGCCAATTTGTGACGCCTCCCTGGAATCCCTGTCTACACAGTAGAATCTTGTGAAGGTGTGGGTAGTGCAAGAAAGGTATGGTATCAAAGTAAGACAGACACACATGATTACAGTTCAAGGGAGGTAATTTAACTGTAAAATGGGTGCGATAAACGCCTAATCTACGCCTAAATCTAAGATGGGAGCAAGCTACGACCATCAAATAATAAGAGTCCTAGTGGAGTCTAGTCAAATAAAAAGGGACTATACCAATAAACCTATTCCCAATCCTTACTGCTATGCTACAAAAATAGTGTGGGATGTTTCACAAGAAAACAAAGAATTGTTCACAAAATGAGAAGTCAGGATGTTATGGCCGGGGTCTCCCTCCCTCATTTTTTTTGCACGGGACAAGGCGGGACTCTTGAACAAAGCACACTCCTGGGCTTTTCTGGAACAAGCTCAAAGTTCCTTTTCTCTATATCAGGGCCTTCTGTGTCCAAGTCTCTTCAATGCAAAGTCTTTTGCCTAAGCGGACCCAATATACGAAAACAAATGTTCCTTATGTTAACCTTGACATCGGGTGATTACCCTTCACCATTACATCTCCCTCAGCTGGGCTCCGATCCTCAGTAGTTAACCTCCCTCAATCTGGTTCAGACCAGCCATTCGCCGTCGACATCCCTCAGTCAGAGTTCATACTTGCCGTCACAATGTTGTTCACTTATCTTCTTCACACTTTTCTCTTGACGTCCCTTAGTCGGGTTCACTATCGCCTTTCAATCAAGTTCCTTATTTGCAATATTCAAAATTCTCAATGTCTTTTTAAACAACCACCTTTTAGCAAGGCCCCCCTCATCCATGCTCAGACCTTGAACAGAACTTGCCACCTTTAAACAAAGTGTTCCGAAGGGTGATCACATCTCGCTGGGTCACTTTCTTAGCTTATGGCAAGGGTCTGTTTATTCACAATAACCAGTTTGCACGGCGTTCCCCTCCGCTAGGTGCAAACCCCAGTTTCACAATTCCCCCAGTCATCAAAACTTCTGCAACATGTCAAGGACTTTCGATTGTACAAGGGGTTTTGCTTGACCAGTGTATGACCACCTTGACACCTCACGTCGGCCTTACTTATGGACTCTTGGTACTGGTATTTTCTTTTCCCTTTTTGTTCAATAACGTCTCTTTGTTCAGGAGAGGTGTACCAGTCAGAGACTGCTGAACAAGCGCCCACGTGACACCGGACCACTATCTCTGGTACCAAGTTCGCTCACAAAAGACCTCTGTCTCTTAATCTTCTTAATGTTGCCACTGAAACCTTGAGTCTAACACAGTCCGGCCCACCATCGGGTTCTTCCGACTCACCGGCTGTGTTGAAGTTGTTGGCGTTTCTTTTGCCGCTGGAGTCAAGGACAGTACCACAAAGGCAACCGCATCTCCCCTCCCTGGCTATCAGTACAGGAGGGTTACATGTACCGCTGAAATCCGTCACACCATTCGCAAGCTCCGATTCCTGGTATTAGGTTTCTTCTGTGGGAGGCTTTGTGGGTCTCGGTTGAAAAGGGCAACTCCATCCTTGACGTACTTTCAGGTCTCGCCACCTTTCTCCTCCGTTTGAACTACTGTCCTGGAATAGCTGTTTTCTTGTGCATTCGGACTTGCTCACAGTGTGCTCTTGTGCTCCGCCTTTTATCCCAGTGGGGAAGGGAAAGGGCAGTCAGGTGTGGGTAGTTGACTGCAATTGCCTGACTCTGCCTGACCCTTGTGCTGGGACATGTCAGGTAAACGGCTCGGATATTAGTCTGTTGTTGCTCACGGGGAGAGAAAGTGTTTGTGTCGGAAAAGTGGGCGGGGAAAAGTTTTTAAGAATCATACTGGACAGGATGGGGAAAATGTGTCATAAGGAAGGGGATACCGCGTGTCAGGGAGGATAGCTCAGGGGCAATGTGCTTGCCTTTGAAGCAAGATGACACGGAGCACCACAGGTTCGATGCCCGGGTCCGTGCTTAGAAAGCTCTGGGTATTAAGCGTGTTATAAATAACGCATCATAGCAACTTCGGTGTCCCACTTCCACTCCCCGAAGACCCCTCATCCAGGTGATCCTCCCGCACTGGCCCACCCCAAGGAACTAGATCCAATAGTAATGGTTGTGTCCTGGCCACCTGGATGACAGATCCCCGGGGACTAGGTTTCTCACAGTAGACTCCACGTAGAAGCCCTGCAGATGTTGAGCAGGAGAACACCAGAGAGAAACACTGTAGTTGCTACAAGGGCTCTAGTGGAGTGGCCACTTGGCCAGCCTAGTAAAGGTCTGTTGGCCAGACAATGGCAATGTGTGATACATCCAGAGAGCCACCTGGAGATGGAAGCCTTAGACAGGGTCTTCCCATGTCCCATATGTCAGAAAGGCCAGAAAAGCTGAGAAGTCTTTCGAAACAGGTTGGTGCGTGCCACATAGTACTTCAAGGCATGCAAAACATCCAGTGAATGCTACACCCTCTCTGCCGGTGAAGATGGGTTAAAAAGAAAACAGCCAAGACTAAAGGTTTGTTCAAGTGGAAGTCAGATGGAACCTTTGGCATAAAGGACCGACCACCTAGGAAGGATGGAATGACAAATACAGAGGTTTACCTGAGAGCTTGAATTTCCCCAAAACGTTTGGCTGAGGTGATAGCTACTAGGAAGGCCAACTTCCAAGATACAAACTTCCAAGATGCTCAATGCATTGGCTCAAAAGATGGAGCCATTAGCTTTGACAAAACCACATTGAGCTTTTTCTCTGAATGGTCCCTTTTTGCAGGGACTGTGCTAGGGATGTCCATGACCAACAGGTCATTTTCCCAAACGTCATCCAGAAGGGGAACCAAAACAATAGTCTTCCTGGAGAACTCCTGCCATTCAAAAAGGAACCCTGCCTTCTTCTCTTCAGGAATGAGTTTGAACAGCTTTGCCGCCCACGAGATCATTGAATGAAACAAACCAATCTCATCTGGCGTAGAATCCCTGGAGGGCACCTCAACGTAAAGAGCCTCCCCATATGCAGGAATTTAGTCATCAAGCTCATCAGTCCCCTGTGTGTCATGGGTTGTGACAGTATCAGTATCTCTCTGAGCTGCCTCTTCCACAACGGGAGGCGATGCAACTGGGAATTGTAGAGGGGCAGCCGGGGCTGCGTGAGATGGTGCCAGTCAGGCCCGGGAAGGCATCGCAGGACACCTTTATGGAGCTGGTATGGGTGTTGCCAGGAGACACTGCTGGATTTCTGACACCAAGGTGTGGAGAGTGGTCAAATGTCCAATGACATTTCTAGGCGCTGTAGGATCCTGCGACGGTTCATGAGGCCAAGGGTTAGTAGGGCGAGGTGGCTGGCAAGATGGCTGATCCTCCTTGCTGAGGAGCTGGCAGAATAGGATGAGGCTCTCCCTGACTGCCTTCTTGGTCAGAGTGAGTCCCACTGGTAGGTCCTCAACTCGAGGACTGAATCACTGAGGATGGGGATGATAATGTGAGACCCCAATAGAGAGAGTGTGAAGAGTGGCGTGGCCTTGGTTGGTCTTGGGAGGAATGCGAAAGCCGGAGGAATCTCTCTCTCCAAACTAGCGCCTCTAGAAAGGAGGTAATCACTGGGACCTGGGGCACAGGTAATGGTGTCGCCGCTGACAGGATCAGTGCTGGTACAGCCGATAGAAACCTAGATGGCAGGGCCACTCTGGGAGTGGCAGTAGTAGTTGTGGAAACGGTGACTGATGGATGAGCCAGTCAGCGGGATCAAAGTCGTCAACGGAAGACCAGTCTTTGTGGACAAAGTCATTGACGGGGTAATCGTTGATGGGTTAACATCCTTGGTGGATGAGGTAGTCGACGGTGTAGCCGCTGACTGGTCTCTCGGCGAGGTCTGTGATGACCAGATGTTATGCTTTGCAGCTGGTGTTGGCCGTTTCTCACAGATTGAACCTGGCTGCTCAACAGTAGATTACCCATCGAAGGGGAGGGCGAAGACAACCAGTTCCTATCAGACAGGGGCTCCGCAGCAGCAGTGCCCGTCTATGAAGAAGTCAGAGCGTGAGATGACTTAGCCTTTTTTGGGATCTTCCCCAGGGAAGTATCCTCAAAGGATCTCAACCTCTTGACAGAGGGAGCATGCTCTTTGGGCTCACTGACCCTGGAAGGGTCATGAATGCACACTGTTGGCAAGTCATAGGCCCTACTTTCCACAATCCACGCCACTAACCTTGCATTGTGGTCTTTCCATGTCTTGGAGGTGAAGGCCTGGCAGATGGAACATCCGTCTGCATCGTGGTCTGGATGCATTCAGTAGATGCATTTGAGATGCCGATCTTTGTAGGCTGCATTTCGAGCAGGACTTGAAGAGGCTTTTTCTCGTGGCATCCGACATGGTACGTGTAGAAGATGCAGCCAAACACAGTCTGGAGATACGATGATGGAATGGACTTTGTCCGGCAAAGGATACCCGCTGCCGGCAGTCACACAGTGAGCATAGAATGAAGAATTTGAGACTATTTCTCATAAACACAGAAAAAGTTAACGATATTTCAAGGAGCGAAACATGAGGACATCCAACAAAAAAACATGCAGTAAAAATCTGAAGATGGCCACCACGGGTGTAGCTTAGGAGGATGAATATCATTGACTGAGGCACAGCAATAGGCTAAAGAAGTGACAAGCAGTTTTAGCTTTAAAGCGAAACTGCTTATAATGACCGAGGATTCACAGCCTGACATCGGGGAATATTCATGAGCATGTGAATCCATGCAAGACCCCATGCTGGAGAAAGGGTCAGTAACTAACTTTGTTGTTCTAAACTATAAGTGAACATGTGCCCTTAAGTGCTCCGTATCACAGTAGACTTGTTTTTAAAGTCAATGTGTGGTTTTGTGTAAATGTAAACAGGGTACAAGTTTCATTGTTGAAGTCCTTGCACTGCAAAATGTCTAACTCCTTTTGAGCTGTACTATGTTTTGGTTGGGTAAACGCAGAGAACCTTTGGGGTGCTGTGGTGCATTGTCTTGCAAAGTTATTTTGAGGCTCTCCAATGGACAGATTTGTTGGTGCAGGAGAGTAACTGTGAAGGAGATAAGGGCACTAGGCTATGGCAGTTTAGAGACCCCATGCTGCTTTCCCACAGCCAGTCCAGCTATGAAGCTCTGGGCTACTTAATGAGGTAGAGTTAGTACTTAGAAGTACAAGACAGAATGAGATGGGTAGGCAACATGTCAGTTGATGTTAGTGCAAATACTATCAAGTGAGCTCTGTTTAGGGTTGGTACTTTGGTGTAGATAAAGTTACCATGGGTCCAATCCGAGTCCTGACAATCATTTTGAGCTGAGGGTAATGTGATGAATTCTATGGACTCCTCACGAATTCCCTGCCTAACGTCCCCTCCCAAGTGGTCATGGAAAGGCAGACACTTTCTGATGTTGACCTTGGGGGTGGTGTTCTGCAGGAGGATCACCTGGGAGGAGAAAAGTGCCAGGGGGAGGACTCTGTGGGATGAGACGCAGTATTGGTCTTCCTATAGGGCAGATGGCTCTGCAATGCCAAAATATCTAATGCTTGTTGTAATAACCATCTTGCTGTTCCACAAGATGATCATATAAATAAGGGTGAAAACAATCACAAGGGTGAAAACGATCACAAACTCCTAGGCTTTGGGAGAAATCAAAACTCTTCTAAAAAATCGGAAGACCCGTGAAGCTAAAGATCTCCCTAACACCCAAAGGTGCAGTGAAAGGAAATTTGGGAACAACGGCTTAAAAGAATTGCCTTTCCCTTTACAATCATGGTTAATGACTAATGCTTATGATGTTTCTTTAAAGAATACTATAAGTAACAAACTGGGATTTAAAAGCAAAACAACAAAAACTCAAAAACCTAATTTGTTCCCATTAAGTACTACTTCAAATCGCATAGTTCCCTAAGTACTGGGAAGAACGAGAGAGCTGAAAAGGTATTATGTTGCAGGAGTAGTCAGCTCATTAATGCAAATAACCCACACCTGAAGGAGACAGTGGCTTAAAAGGCCCCCTCAGATGCAGGCCATAGAGTAGTAGTAGTTGAAGAAGAGCAAGGAAGCAGAAGCACCATGGTTTTTGCCGGCAGCCCAAGCAGAAGCTGGAGGAGAAAGAGGACGCCAGGACCACTGTTTGGCAGATATCAGCTGCCGGTCCTGAGAGGGTCTGTTTGTCCAGAAATCTTTAGTGCAGAGGTTGCGCAGTGGGAAGTGTGCCAGAGGAAAGCTTGCCCTCTTGTGACTTGTTCTGTAGAGGCTGTGCTGCAGGAACCATGCAGGAGGCTGTCTCAGGTGGCTGCCGTGCATGAGAGGGCCTTGAGGCGGTGTCCGGTGGTTGGCGTGCACCAGAGAGCCGCAGGAGCAAGAGGAGCTCCAATTGTAGGTGGCATGGGCAAAGGCGGACTAACAGAAGCAGTTTGCTGGGTCGCAAGGAGCCACAGCAGCAGAAGTCTGTCGCATGGCGAGGGGAATGGAGGCGCACATCTTACCTGGTGAGTTCACAAACTAGTAGTGATCCTAGAGCGCTCCATACCCACTTGCGTGTCAGAAGCATGCATTCAGCGAGTGAACAGCGCTCTAGTAGAAGTAAAAGTAGTTCAGAGAATGATTGTGAACACCAACTATAGCAAAGCAGCAGAAGCAGCACTCGCATATGAGTGAAAGTGATTCCCAAGTTAATGTTGAATACTGAACTGCTGCAAAACAGCACTGGCGTATGAGTGAAAGCCATTCCCAAGTTTATTTTGAATACCGAACTAGGGAAAAGCAGCAAAAACGTATAACAAAGCCAAATGACTAACCTTAAAAGTGTGAGTCTGTGGAAAACCCCAGCAACAAACATTGCCAAAGACTAACACCAAGGCAAATACAAGCTAGAAAATATTGCTAAAAGCAGAAGGGGGCTAATGCAAGGTATATAAGATCTGAAACGTGTTTCCCATATTGTGTACAGCACAGGCTAAAAAGCTGGGACAAACACACATTGCCAAAACCCAGGGAGAAGAGAAAGAGACCCTATCCATGTCAGTCTTTGGTTACTTGTGTAGTGGGGCAACAAGAGTGGCAAAAAGGCTACCCTTCTAGCAAAAGATATCCAGAGGGAGAGGAGCATCATTTTCAGAGCAGTATGAAAGAGCACCACTGTGAATCTTGTTTTCCCTGAAGAGTTGTTGAAAGTGTTGAAGCTGCAGTTTGTTGAATACTGTGAAGATGTTGTGAACATCTTGTTAGTTGATCTTAACCACACAAGCACTTGTTTTTGTGAAACACTGTTCGGGTAGGGGAGTATACACGGATGGCAAACCTGTGAAGAAGTAGGCCTGGCAAGGGAGTAGGCATTGCTTGGCATTTCGGTACTGGACTGCCATAGGGCTGGACAAAGACGGATATGTTATGGATATTTCTCCTCTGTGAAAGAGATAGTGAGCTAAAGGATCTAGGTAAGATACTCGAAACCAGGATTTATTGGCCGGCGGAGGGACTCCCAGGACCCCCCCTTATTTTTGCATAGTTAAAGTAACTTTGGGTCTCACCCTAAGTTTCTAGGGTAATCCAGACGTGGACCCCGTGCTTACTGCTCTTAGAGAGGCACGGCTCCACCCCACTGATGAGGCCCAACGAGGCCGAAACACGTGTGTGGGGTTGCGGTCGGTAGTCTTGTTCAGAGGAGAATTGCCTGCCATTTTGGTGCTGGATTGCCTCAGTGCAGGAAAAAGACTGATATGTTATGGATATTTCTCCTCTGTGAAAGAGATAGTGAGCTAAAGAATCTGGGTAAGACTCTAAAAACCGGGACTGATTGGCTGGCATAGGGACTCCCAAGACCCCCCTTGTTCTGGCAAGGAAGTACACCAGGTGTGTACTGAGGTTGTGGGCCTGGCATGGAAGTAGACCATGTGGAAGTTGAAGAGCTACGAGGTGGTCCGGACAGAGACCAATGATGTTGTTTGTGGTGCTAACAGAAGAGCTGTGTGAATTTGTTGCAAAGAAGCTAGATTTCTTTAGAAATTACCAATGGTGGCAAATCTTCCTGACCAAGACAATTAGTGTTGCTATTAATGAACTGAGAACCTTTTCAAGGAAGAGGAAGAAACATATATCTTCTGTGTTTGAACTTTCTGTTGACAAATAAAAGTTGTGTCAAACTGTTTTAGAACTAAGTTGCAAACCAGGATTTCCTTGTTTTCTTTTCCTGGACTGTGAAGCAATATCACGTTTAAACTTGGGGGCGCTCACCCAGGTCATGAAGAGAGACTGTGGTTACATTGTAAATTCAATCATTGTTTTGATCTGCCATTCATTTCCTTGTTTATTTGTTGTATGTATTAGTGTGTGGGACAGATATACTTTGTTATAGTGTTTCCTTTAGTTTAGTTTAGGCAGGGAAATCCTCGCCTGGGTAGGGATAGTGAGGCGTTCAGCCAACCTTTGGCTGAAGAAAACTGCACCAAGTGGTTAGCCTCACATTTCTGGCCCCTCACAGTAACAACTCGGTTTCTGACTTTGCCGCCTGTCCTATGTAAGAGGATTCAATCCAGCACTACAGCTAAATCAATGCCTAGTCTGGGATACTGAATGGAAACCCTTACTGATATATCTTTATGTCCAGTTCATGAGTTCTGGATGACTACCCCTATATAACACCCCTCTCTTGGAATCCCCCTGACCCCACTGAGCCAAGAAGTAGTTCTGTTTTGCAAGTTTAAACGGTTTATTTGATAATTTAAACAATATATATATATATATATATATATATATATATATATATATATATATATATATATATCACACTTTATAATAAATTAATAATTGAATATCACACTTAATCTGAGCAGTAATCAATAATGGATAGTCTGGCACTAGCACACTTCTTTATAATCAATGATGAGTGGTTATAGGATGGATACGATAGCAACAATACTTTTATGGTTTCAAATGGATGCAATGTGGAATGAAAATACAATACCGAAAATACTCAATATGATTTCAACAACACAATGTAATCACTTTTCTCTGGCAATCCACTCCCCCCCTTTCTGCAATGCAAGGAAATGGAAGGAAAGCACACAGTTCTCAGAAATGCAATCAAATGTAATTCAGTTCACCCCAGCAAGCTTAGACTACAGAAGTTTGAAACACAGGCCCAAAATGCTTTTATATGTGCTGGCAATGAAGTGAGGAATATGCTGAAAATGGTTTTAATTCCCTTTAGGAGGTTCAGGGTGAGTGAAATATACTTGGGATGAGTTCAGGCTCACTTTAGCAAGGATCTAGGAGTAACTAGCAGGTTAAACGAATTTTTGGCAAAGGAAAGCAAGGAAGCTGCTGTTTTCACACGTGGCTGGATTTTTAACCAAATCGCAAATCGCGGTAAAATTCGCGAGTGCGAGAATCGTGATTACGGCAAAAGTACAAGTCGGTTCTAAGCCTGTTGAAAAGCTGAGATTCTAAGCTTTCTGAGGAAAGGTAAACCAAGTTCCTAGCCCAAACGGTTCCAGAGATACGGATGATTAAATAAAGGTAGTTTTTCGGATTTGAAATTTTAAAAGTTCAAAGCGACAGGTTACAGCTTGCAGCTAGAAAATGACAGGTGACAGCTTTGCAAAGGACAGGTGACAGTTAGGAGGCAGTTCTGGTTAGATTAAAATAGATTGAATTATATTATTTTAACTAAGAGATTGGTTCTGCACAGTTCTGCTAGGTACTCACAATATATTTTAAAATAGGCCTCGCCACGGATCTGGTCAGGTTTTGGACTGGACTCCGGTTCTGGTCTCGGCACTTCACAGTGATCTGGGTCAGCTCTCTGGTTCTGCTAACAGCGGTCTGGGTCACTCTGGATCTCTGGCCTCTGGTTCTGGATACTGCTCTGCTTTCTCTGGGTACAGCACTGCTTCTGGATCTTTCTGCACAGCTTTCTCTGGACCCAGCGCTGATCTGCACGGCTCCTGGATGCTGCTACCGCTGTTAGGTTTGCTGGATGCTGAGGCCTACTGAGAAGAGTTCTCAGTTTGTGGGTTTAGGCCCTTGCTTTGAGTTCTGAATCAAGTTCTTTGGAGTTTTAAAGTCTAAGTGTTAAATCTGGTATCTTCTGGATGTTGTATGGTCCGGCAGAGCGCGTTGCAGCAAATGGAATTGAATGTCTCCATCTGTCCTGACTGTCTGCTTTTATGTGTTTTGAAAGTGGGTGGAGAGGCTAGCTTTCTAGGCCCTAGCCCTCTCCACTTGTCATTGGCCACTTCCTCCTCTTCCCCTTGATTGGGGGAATGAAATGAAGTGATTGGGGGAATGAAATGAAGTGTCATCATGATGAGGTCTGTTTATGATACAGAGAACCCACCCCTGTCAACTTTACACACAATCTATATCTGATCCAAATACATACTTCCCCGATAGACAGTTGTTTGGCATTGCATACACACATCCTGCATTTACCGATGGTAGCCCCTGTTCCAATTCTGTCGTTTCTAGGAGCTTGGGTTCAAAAATGGCAACATATTTCACTTTTTGGTTGGGTTACCAATATTGGATTTGTCCCCGCATTTACACAAATGTTCGCAAAGCATGTGGCATTAGGTGGTGGAGTGTCAGATTTTTAACATACATACATTTAGAGTAATATCCTCTTTTCCGCTAAAAACCCCCCTGAACATACCACCGGGTCCTAACACGTCTTCAAATGTGCACAGAAAAATCACAAGAATAATGATATCACTTATAAAATTTTCACAAGTCCGCTCTATGAATGATCCATCTTTTTAGATTTATGTTCTGGCCCCAAAGGGGTGTGGTTTCCACCCAGCACAAGGTTGAATTTCTGGTTTTTCCAGTTCTGCCAAGCCAGCTTGCTCTCACAGGCAGTGCTCCTCCCCTTTCCTTCCAGGAGGAAGCCACTTTTACGACCCCCCCAATAAAACATTTGCCTGAGTCAGGACAGGGCTTTGTTCAATTTCCTGCAGAGCCCAGGTAATTCAATCAGAGAAGTGTCATATCCCTTTTGGTGTGAACAGCAAAAGGCAGCTAGGCCTGGGAACACAGCTGTTGTGCAAGTCTCAACTCCTGTCGGGGGTAGCTGGTGGGCAAAATCCCCTCTCTTTTTAAGCCAGGCCTCAGCTAAATGTCTCTTTGGCTGCCAGTCTTCCTGTCCAAATCAAACTTCCAATTTTTACGCATGCAGCTAGAATGCGGATTCTAAGTTTAAAACTATGACATTTAAACAATTGCAACCTATGTGACACTCAAAAGTAGGTCACTCATTTCTTTTAAACATTTAGATTTTTAGTGTCTTTCAGTCCAAATTTACTTAAACTGCTGAAATCCACAGCTCAGCCAGTTTTGCTATGAACATTATTTTAGGCTCATCCTCTTTCCAGATTTTGTATGCCCACAAGACTTTATTCTGTCAAATGTCTGCAGGTGTTCAGTGAGATTGTTGGATATTCTGCAATGTTTGAAGTGGGCATTCTGAGCTTGCCTTCAGAGAAACAAAGGGTGATTTTTAAAGTGCTTTCTAGCGAACAGGCACTGCTGTTTTTCTCTTTGGCACCCCATTTCACTCATGGCTCTTCTGACCCAGCACACCCGCACCGGGGGGTGGCAAGTCAGGCGACCATTTTGGTGTGCGCACAAACTGCGCGGTTTTCATAGATTCTGGCGCACATGTGGGCTTTTTCGGCCATCTTGGATTTCCTAAGCCCACAGCATCAAATGTTGCAGCATAATAGTCCAAACGTGGGTCAGAACACCCAACACCTAGGATTAGAGGGGGAAGAGGGTTTGATTACTTGGGACATTGATGGTACTAAAGTGGACAAATTAACGCAAGCAGAACATCTTTTACCCATGAATGAGCGGGAGCTTCAGGCTTTAGAAAATAAAAGGCCTCGGTTTCCAACAGCTGCACCTTTTCTTCCATAGTGGTGGCACCGGCCCACGGGCATCTCTTCATTAATGGGATGCCTCGCAGGTGCTGGAGTCACCATTATGGAGAAAAGATTTTGTTTTACAGCCTGAAGCTCTCGCACATGAGCAGGAGCTTCAGGCTTTAGAAAAAAAAGCCTTGTCCACAAGCAGTCGGGGCTGTCAGGGGACATTAGTGACGCCCAGCAGAGCCCCACCTCAATTTTCAGAGCCTGCCTGGGCTCGGCTTCGGCTATCCCCGCCCACTTAAAGCCCTGCTTTTACCCTAAAACTGCTTAGTAGAAATAAACTAAGCTAAGAGGCCCGAACGATAGGTGATTTTTCAGATCATATTTGTGTCAAGGGGTACAAGTGGAACTAGTTTAAGCAAACACAAAATCTCAAAAAAGCAGCAGGTCCAACTAAAATGGCTGATGTTTCCTGCAAAACAGTCTACTTATTAGCAATTGCATAGTTGATAGTTATCATTTATGACGCAAGTTTTCGACCAGTGCTAAATAATGTCAAACACTGCGTCATATTTACCAGTTAGAAAAAAACACTGCATTTATATTATTGTGCCAAGTGACCACACATTGTGTAAGAAAGCACTTACAAAGGGGGCTTTCAAAAACACCCTTGCGACTTGCTCGCATGGTACACCATTGGAAGGGCGTCCTCTGTAAATTATCAAGCATATCATCATCTCCAGGAAAAAGAGTAAAACAAATGCGCGACTAATATGTTATGTTAAAGGTTCTTATACTGTGCACTGTTACCACCTGCATGGTTTCATGGCACTCTGGCGGATCTGTAAAGCAAGGGGAAGGAGGTGGTTTGTTTCGTTGTCCAGGTGTAGTGAAGCGCGTGCAGGTGTTGTGCTGTACAGATATGCTTGTGTTTAGTTCAGGGTTTGGGAGGTGTATGCAGATGGGTTAGTTATTAGTAGAGTTGGTACCCTTTACTACCCCTGCTGTTCTGATTAAAGGTAGCCCACATCCCTTCCCCTGTCGCACATTCTGGCGTGCTGCAATTACCACCACGCTCTGAATGCAGAAGTGTGGGAAACCCATGAGCACAGCCATACACGCTAGCATATTCTGATGGCAAACACAGATGCATAGCCACGAAGTTTACTTACATTACAGAACGAACCGCAGACAGGAGTCAGAAAGCTAGAGCTGTTGCTTTAGGGTGGTGCCACGAAGACACTTTGGCAGCTCCCCACCTGGCAGCCGCTCGCGGAGCGGACATGATGGGCGGGCGGACTGGCTTGTTTGCCTCACCTGGTGCTGAGGACAGCTCCTAGCGCCGCCGCCATTTCCCTTCACGGGCACGTCGGTAAACGCCCAGGTAAAGGGACACAACGAATGTTTTAGCATTCTGCATTCAATATGAAATGCAGGTGTTTTGTGGACTCTTCTCCCTCGGAAATAAAGATGCGATTGTCAGAAAGATATTGCATACTTTGATAAACCTATTCTTTCAACTATCGATTAAGCAAAAAGTGCTGATAAATTACAGGGCGCGCGTCATATATGTTTCGTCAAAGTAATGCTAGATTGCAAAAGTGAGAACTTACAAATGGGGAGGTTCATTTAACGTTAAATGTATAAATAGCAGCACCATCATTAATCGCCCCAATAAATGTTCATTAGGATCTCTGCCGCCTGTGGCAAAGCATCATGTCTGTTGGATGGAAACAGTTTCACGTGTGCAGTACATTATGCGATCGAGCGGAAACCGGAGGTTCAGAAAGCCTCGATTAAGAGTAGGCGGGACAAGGTATTGGTGTTCCACCAACTACACGGGCGGAATAAGATCTAAAAGTGTAACACAAGTGATGTAACCATCCACGAAACCAGGCACTTATGGTTTCGAAAATCTCGAATTCGTGTACACCCACGACCGAGTGCAGCACAGCCATTGTGTCCCAGAAAAATCAAATACAAGACACGCGTATTTTCACAGACTACCAGCCACACTCGAAATTCGAAAGTGATGTTTTGTTTTAAGCTTTATGTACACAGTAAATATTAGTGCATCAGACATCAGTCACACAGCCTTTTAAAAAATCTGTGTATAACTCAAAACATGTTTTAACTGAACTTTTTTCTTAACTTTTGTTTAAAACACAACGTTTTGTTCTCGTGGGGGTTTTAACAGGTTATATTGTATATTGGATTATTATTCTAAAGTATTATACATTAAACCGATAATGTTTTTTTTAAATACTCTCTTTTAAATCTAGAAAATTAAGTACACAATCATCATTAGACACAACATATTCTAACAAAAGGATCAAGTCTTTTCAGAACATTCGCAATATATGCCCACGACCAATCAATTTCAAGTGTGCACATGCTGGACAGAAGAACACTCCAAAACCTGTAGCTGTCGACCTAACACAAAAGGAAATCATTTTGACAATAACTAAACATATACGCTTACAACCACCATGGACTAACAGGTATTTGACCTAGAACGAGCCAAGCAATCGACGTTACTAGTCACACAGTTATTGCAAACGTTTGTTAACATATCCTATGCATTGGACTTACAATGGTTTAATGCCAGTTGTATTTTGCTAAAGAGGAGTACTCACTTATTTAACACGCTAGTTGAGACTAATTGGCACTGGGGCGTTACCTCACATACTGAGCTGCGTGTATTCCATTGCAATCCTCTATTGCGTGTTCCTCGCACCCTAGACTGCATGCGTTCCCTCTCACCCAGAGCTGCACGTAGTCCATTCGCAATCCTCAATTGCGTGCGCTACTCGGGCTCCAGGGCACGGTGCGTTCCCTCGCACCGTGAGCTGCGCATAGTCCACTCGCAATCCTGGATTGCGTGTGCTTCCTTGCACCTGGCTGCATGTGCCTCCTGCAACTCTAGGTAGGTATCCCTCCTCTAGGCTCCCTAGTTGATCGCTGCTGTGCTCATTCTTTTCTTCTAGGTTCCCTGCTCAATTGTTCTGTTCCTTGGCATTTTGTTATCCACATTTGTTTTTTTCTCAGATTGTAGTGCCTGCATCCCTGCTGTTTCTTCCTTATTCTAGGTTCCCAAAGTGATCATTGTGTTCTTTCGCTCTGTTACTCTTTGCTAGCTTGATTATATTGTACTGCCTGCATCCCTGCTGTGTCCATTTTACTCCCCCGCCACTTCCACTCTCTCTCCCTTCTGCACCCTCTATGATGCTCTCTGTCTCTCCTATCTTCTCTAACTGTTATTCTATCGACTATCCTATCCTTCTCACTGGGTCCGGCAGGAAGAAGTTCAAAAGGGATATCCTGGTCTTCAACCCAGGCCACCCTATCGCCGATACCCACACCAGGGCTTTCTCCAGACAGACCCTTACTGACATCCTTTGTTGTTCCCTCTCCAGGTCTATGGACCCCCCCCATATGGAATCTGTTCTCTCTCCTTTTTCCTCTTCACCCATTAATGATGGCACTTCCTTACTTCTCCTGCTGTCCCCTCTCTTACCTCTCTGGCTCCTCTGCCTCCTCCATCATCGGCCACCTCTACGACTGTCTCTGCTGCTTCTCCGTCAACCCTGTTGCCTCTTGCCTCCGGCATCTCTTTGGCACCCACCTCCTCTTCCTTGGCTAACTTGCCCTTTCCTCCTTCCTCTGCCCATCCTCGGGCACCTCCAACACTTCTGCAGGGCGTACCTCTGACCTGTACCCCTCCACAGAAGTCTTTCAAAAGGGGCAACCTGCTCCACATTGCTGCTCTCAACTCTCGCTCGGCAGTTAAAAACTCCTCTGACATCTGCCGTCTCCGCAAAGAACTCAACCTAGATGTACTCGGTCTGACCGAGTCGTGGTTCACAGCCAGCTCTGTAACGAGTTTGGACACTTGCCTTCCCGAAGGCTACAAGATCCTCTCTGTGCCCAGAACCAACCATCCCGGTGGGGGTGTAGCCTTGATCTTCCCGGAGTGGATCCCTGCTTCTATCATTTCTATGCAGGACTACTCCTCCTCTGAATGCCTGGTCTGCAGGCTGTCTAGATTTCGTGGCCTTTCTCTCACTGTGGCTACCATCTACCGATCGCCCGGCCAGGTAGCCTCCTTCCTCTCCGAGTGGGCAGACCTCTTCTCCTCCCTCCTCGCCTCAACCATACCATCCTGCTCAACCGTCTCCGTGATAACCTCGGTATCACTGGTCAGGCTCTGGCGCGGCTGACCTCTTTCCTCTCAAAATCGACCCTCCCAGGTCCAACTGGGGTCTTTCCTCTCTGACATCTTCTTCTCTACCTGTGGTGTCCCCCAGGGATCTAACCTCTCTCCCTGGCTGTTCAACCAGTATCTGGCACTTCTCGCCCACCCCATCGCCGCTCTCTGCCCCTACTTTCAGTGCTATGCGGATGATACCCAGCTCATTTTCAGGCTACCCTCGGCCTCCTCTTCTCCTTCCCTCATCTCCGACTGTCTTTCTGCTATCCAGGAATGGTGTGCCGCCAACGACCTCTGCCTTAATGCCAGTAAGACTGAGATTCTACTCATCGGCACTCCCACTCCCTCCTTCCGTGCTGCTCTCTGGCCGGCCTCTCTGGGCCCTCTTTCTGCTCCTACCTGCAAGGCAAAAAACCTTGGGGTCATCTGCGACTCCACACTCTCCTTCTCTCCTCACATATCCGACGTATCTAAGAAGTCACACTACCAGCTACACCTCCTCAGAGGTATCCTTCCTTTCCTCTCCTTCCCCCAGAAGCTCACTGTCTCTAGAGCCCTGGTTCTCTCTAAGCTAGACTACTGTAACAGCCTCTATCTAAATCTGCCCGCCTCTACTCTCCGCCCTTTGCAACTCATCCAGAACAGGACTGCAAGACTTGTCCTTGGCCTCAAGCCCAGGGACCGTATCTCTCCAGGACTGAAATCACTACACTGGCTCCCAGTGACTGCGAGGATCAAGTTCAAAACCCTCTGCATTGTCCACAAGGCCGTCTGGGGCCTTGGGCCAAAATACCTTCAACTCGCTCTTCCTAAATATCTTCCTTCTCGAGCTCTTCGCTCATCCGCCTCCAACTCCCTCAGGGTCAGCCGCTTCTCCAAACAACGAGTTGGGGGCAGATCTCTTTCCACTGCAGGGGCCTGCCTCTGGAACAGCCTTCCTGACTCCCTGAAACTTGAGGAGAACCACCTCCGGTTCCGGAAGCACCTCAAAACCTTCCTCTTTGCCTCCGCTTTCTCTCCCCCTCTCCCCTGTTAATACTACTGAAACTGCACTAAATCTGCAACTGGGCCATTCACCGTTCTCGGCCCAGCCACTCTCCCCTGCACTGCCTCCACGGCAACCCCTGCACTACGGGACTGTGTCTGTATCCATACAGCCAGCCTTCCCAGCACTTGTCTGCACTTACCTCGCACTTGCCACCAGCTGGCCCTTGTTATTTATCCTGTATGCTGTATGCTAATAACCCTGTACTGCACATTCCCCTCTCCCTTTCCCCCATGCACTTTTCCCTTCCCCTCTACCCTTGCACTTGCGCGATCTGAATGACACCTGGCCTAGTAAGATCATTGTCTGCCTCCCCTTGTTCCCCCCCCCTGCCTCGTCGCGCCTTGAAACACTTGTGTATAGGCGCGTTACAAATGCCATATCATATCATATCATACATCTCAACTTCTCCTCCTCAGAGACCTTACCATCCACTTGGATGTTTCATGTACTTCTGCAGGACTCTTCTGCAAAATCAAATCTCTCTCTCTCTCTCTCTCTCTCCCTTTCCTTCCCTCTAGCCTGACTCACTCTGCAGGGCACACCCGGAATGTTAATGAAAAAGTGTTTTTTTACCGTCAAGTTCACCTACAGAAATTCAATAGTCTGTATGTCAAACAGATGAACTTTATTTCATTAGTTAGCTTAACTTATTTCCAAAATGTGCATGAAAAACATTGTGTATATAGATGGAATTGGATTCAATTTGATTATTCACTGGTAAGTCCTCTTTAGTGGTCCTTTGAATTACGTCCTTGTGGATACCTAATGTTACTTCACATTGGTTCTTGGATGGTTGTTAGCTGTTGGAATCTTGAGGGTGCCTATTTTTGCTTCACATAGGTGTTTCTTTCTACTGACTTGCAGGTTTTTAAGCTTATTGTTCACATTGGTCTTTTATGATTTAGTTGGGATTTGGTACTCCTCGTAGATTCTGTTGCATATCTCTTGCTGATACACTGTGGTATTTACCTCTAGGGTTGAAGTGTGATGTCCTTCCTTAATCAACGCGAGCTTATGACCCGCACTTACTGGGAATTTGACACGTGTTTCCCCAATCAAATATAATTGGTTCTTCAGGAGGGTAGTTAAGTATTGAATCTGTCACACCCTGAATGTTCTGATCTCCTCAGATCCTAATTATTGAATAGAATTAGAATAGAAGAATTAGAGATTAGAAAGTCATTATCTCTAAGATCTTTTAGAATTGTATGTTCTTAATGTTTGTCTTTTTCAACACGATACACTCGTATCTTTTTAGAGGGTTTAATCATGTATTTTAGACTATTTTGCTATCTCCATTAAAATTTGTACTTTTTGAATTAACCAATGGCATTCAGATGAATGGATAACTGTTGATAAAGGATTAAGTCGAGTCCTTTCTAACCTCCATCTTTCTATCTCAGACAGTCTTGATGTACTTGTATGATTCCGACCTCGTCACCCTCAAACGCAAGTGCAGGGTGGCTGAGAGGAAGTGGAGAGCTACAGGAACACCCTCTGACAAACTGGCCTGCCGCTTGCTCTGAAGGCAGTATAGACTTTCTGTCCTCGCCAAGAAGAGAACACACATCCAAGCCCGCGTCTCTGTGGCATCTAACTCGGCCGAAACTTTTAAACTGTGGAAGGAGCTGGCCAACCCTGCTGCAGTCTCTACCTCTTCCTGTTCCCTACCAGGACCTCTGTATGGCCTGGCTTCTCATTTCATCACTTAAAACTCAGGACAGCCTGTCCTCCATTTCTTCCTCTTCCACCTTCTCCTACTTCTCCTCCTCCTCCTCTACCTCCTCCCCCTCCACTCATGGCCTGCCTGTGGCCTCATCTCCTCCTTCCTTCTCTTCCTTTACCTTGCTCACCCCTGACGTTTCTAGACAAGTTCGATCTTTGAAAGTCTTGTCAAAACAGGTTCTTCCCTGTTCCCCCATAACCATCAAGTACCACATTGACATCCTTGCTCCAGCCCTGGCCTATTTCCGCGACCACTCTTGCCACTGGAACCTTCCCCTCTCCCCTTAAGCACTCCCTTCTGCACCCCCCTCCTTAAGAATCCCTCTGCCGATCCTTCCTCTCCGGCTAACTATCCCCCGATCTACATCACTCCTTTCCTGGGAAAACTCTTGGAAAAGCTGGCGATTGCCCAGCTTAATTTTCACACTGAATCTGTTGCTTGTCTCCACGACCACCAGTCTGGTTTCAGAGCAGTCAGAAGCACGGAAACTGCTCTCCTGAACATCTGCGAAGACCTGCTCTCTAACCTTGATTCTTACCTTCCTTCTGTCCTCAGTCTGCTCCATCTTTCTTCTGCTTTTGATACGGTCAACTATGCCATCCTGGTCAACCGCCTCCATGGTAGCCTGGGTATCACCAATCAGGCTCTGGCCTGGCTGACCTCCTTTCTCACTGATCGACCCTCCCAGGTCTAGCTTGGCTCCTTCCTCTCGTCTATCTCGCTCTCTACCTGTGGTCTACCCCAGGGGTCTAATCTTTCTCCCTGGCTATTCAACCAATACCTGGCACCTCTTGGCCACCACCGCTACTCTCTGCTCCAACTTTCAGTGTTATGCGGGTGACACCCAGCTCTTTCAGGCTCCCCTCAGTCGCCTCTACTCATTTTCTCATTCCCGACTGTCTTTCTACAATCTAGGAGTGGTGTGCCAACAATAATCTCTGCCTTAATGTCAGTAAGACTGGGATCCTCCTCATTGGAACGCCAGCTCCCTTCCTTCCTCTCTCTCTCTCTCTCTGGCCACCCACTCTGAGCCAACTTCTTCTCTGACCTGTGAGGCTAAAAACCTTGGGGTCACCTTTGACTACACCCTCTCCTCCTTCCCTCACATCTCTGATGTCTCTAAGAAGTCAGACTATCAGCTGCACCTCCTCAGAGGTATTCTTCATTTCCTCACTTTCCCCCAGATGCTCACTGTCTCCAGAGCTGTGGTCCTCTCTAGGCTGAACTACTCCAACAGCCTTTTTCTAAATCTCCCGGCCTCTACTCTGCGTCCTCTACAACTTATCCAGAACAGGACTACAAGACTTCTCCTTGGCCTCAAGCCCAGGGATCGTATCTCTCCAGCATTGAAATCTCTTCACTGGCTCCCAGTGGCGGCAAGGATCAAGTTCAAGTCCCTTTGCATCTTCCGCAAGGCTTTCTGGGGCAATACCTCAAACACTCTCTAGCTAAACACCTCCCTTCTCAAGCTCTCCGCTCATCCACATCCAACTCCCTACAGGTCAGTCGCTTTTCCAAGCAGAGAGTTGGGGGCAGATCTCTTTCTTCAGCTGGGGCCTCCCTCTGCAACAGCCTCCCTGCCTCTCTCAAACATAAGCAGAACCACCTCTGGTTCCAGAATTAACTCAAGACCTTCATCTTCGTCTCTGCTCCATCTCTTCCTCTCCAAAGCCTTTCTCTCACTGGTCACTTGGCCACTCTCTGAACTCGGGCCCAGGTCCTCGCTTGTCCAGCTGCACCTACTTTGCACTGCCGTCTGGCTCCCAGAGCACTCGTGGTCTGTATCTGTAACCCTACAGTCCCCTCTCTGTGCATTTAAGAGCCACCCATTGGCTGCACTTTCTTATACCTGCACTGATCCACCAGTTGGCTGCACTTTTGATTACCTGCGCTTCTCCACCCCTCCTCCCCCTTTTTGGCACTTCTCCCCATCCTTTGCTGCACGCGCGATCTGAATGACACAGGGCTTAGTAACATCGTTGTTTTGTCCTCTCTCTGTTCCCCCTACCCTGTCTTGTCGCGCCTAGAAACACTTGTGTACAGGCGTGTTATGAATGCCATATCATATCATAACACCAGTGCTTCAAGTGACACTGAAAAATAAGTCGAGCTGATCAAGGGGGCGTGGCCTAACAGCAGGGGGTCGCATGCGGGCTCGTTATGCCACGCCCCCTCAAAACCTGAAGCTCCCGCTGATTCGCGGATTCAGAATTTTGAAAAAAAAGGCCTCTCACTTTTTCTCCATAATGTTGGCACCAGACCATGGCCATCTCTTGCTTGAAGGAATGCCTCGCAGGTTCAGCGCCACCATTATGGAAGAAAGGCATTTTTTTAATGAAGCCTGAGGCTCTCGTCCTTGAGTGAGAGCTTTAGGCTTTAGAAAAAGTATTGTCCTGTAGTGGCCGTGTATGCCAGGGAAGCTAAATGAGCCCGGGCAGGGCCCCACCTCAGAATGAGATTTCTGAGCCTGTCGGGGCTCGGCCCGGCTAGCCCCAGCCCACTTAAAGCCCTGCCAAACACTACAAAATGCTCCTCTGAAAGTCTTCTATATGGTAAATTATGTATTAATGTTATACGTGCCGTGTTTTACCTTCAGCAAAGCTAAGGGTGTAACTTTACATTTAGCATTTCTAAGAATATGTTACATAAGTCGAGATATCAAGAATTGGTACGTCAGGGCTGGGCAATTCATACTCCTTCTCAATACTTGACGAAATTAAGTAGTATGGAGCTTAAGAGGTTTATCCTATATTTACAAATGAATGTGTTGCCCACAAAGGAATGTATAGGAGCAGGATCAAATACCCCGACTTAGAGAGATTATGTAGATTGTGTAATAAAGAGATTAAAACAAGTCGGCATGTTTTAACAGATTGTAACTCTCGAATCAGCTTCATATTAAGGAATACGAAAACCTTTCAAACGATTGCTCAGGGGACCAATTTTGGTCATACATACATGGGGCAGCATCGGTAGTGGCATGTACAGCGGCTTTTGATATTTGGAAAGAGATTCAGAAGAAGGGGATCTAGTTGTTGGTGGAATAGAAGTACGATAAAGGTCGGCAAGTCACGATATTGCTTCTTTTAAGATTATTAGGTGAGGAAAAGGAAATATTGATATGTAACGATGATAGAGACTGTATATGTTGCTGAGAATTTTAATAACAAACGTTCTTTAGGAGATTAAATTAATTGTAATTGAATTGTAATGAAATTGTGTATTTTAAATTGTGTGCTTGAAGTTTTAAATGGATGAAACTAATTGCACAATAAATAAAAGAAATATGTAACATTAACATTACCAAAAAAGAATACATACATACCACACAGTGCACATCCCATTACACCACACACACCTCACAAATACACATGGCACCAATCACCAAAGAATGCACATTCCAAACAATAAAGTTATGCAACATTACACACAATGCTCATAGCACAACAAAACAGACCCACCCCAGCAATGCTTCTACATACCACAGTACGCATACACAGACACACAAACCATACATGACCCAAGATAACACACAAGCACATACAATACCCATACCTCAATCACACATTCCACAACACACACCACACAATGAACATACTACACAATGATCACACCGTAAGTACTACACATATCACATATACCACAACAGACACCCGGCCTGCTTCATCGAAACCGCCAACAAGTCTTTCTTAAACTATCATCCTCTCTCCTCCTTCCTCAACAACCCCCCAGCACCACATTGTCCTTCCACCCACGTTCACTCATTTGGCTTTCAAAGGGCTGCGATTCTTCTGTTTTTCCAACAAGAGACCAGTTCTGCTGACAGAAATTACCAGTTGTTTGGTCTTTCCCACCATTTTTCTCCAGGTGGCCAGTCTGTCCTTGGAGAATGGATTATACTCGAGTACACCAGGAAACCCACCACTAACACATCTATGTCAAATTGCCATGGCGCTCGCCATCAATGTCTGCCCTATTTTGTAGACTTTAAAAGACCTCTGACTAGCCACTTGCAACCACAGTCGGTCGGACGAGCCAGAGAACTCTCAGTCCAGAAAAGGCACTTGAAGCCTTTAAGTTCTTACGTGGGAGAGTGGCCATGTAACAATACAGGATCACAGACTATTCTTAATGCTTTCTATGGCGGTCATGAGTGCTAGGACTACTTACGTCTTCCATGTCTTTTATTGCTATGTTTATAAGGCATCCAATGCATTTTTATTCATGTTAATGCCTCTGTCTTTTAATACCATGCATTCCCTTTAACACACCTATATTCATTTTATGCCTCCCAGTCCTGTAATGAACTTTCATGATTTGCCCTCTGCCCCCACACACAACCTGTTACTTTTACATTAATGTGGAAAAAAGGTGCAGTTAAAAGGCATAGGTCACATTAGAAGGCATACGAGTATCGACGGTACAAGTCACCTTGTGTGTCTTTTTACGCACTTCAGGCCTTCTTATGCCACTTAAATGCAAATTTGCTATACCTTTCAATGCACTTTTATGCCTTCTTAAGTCTTTCGGCCTTGTAATGCACACTGTATACCACTTAATGCCAATGTATGCCTCTTTAGGGTTCCCATGCCTTCTAATGCACCTCTGTCTTTTTGTGCATCACATCTCTCGTTACTCACTATTTGTACCTTTTATGCATTCTAGGCTTTCAATGTACTGTTTTGCTTTCTGGGCCATTACGTGCAGCGTTATGCCTTTTATTCCTCCCATGGTTTTAAAGTATGCTTAAGCATGTTTTATGCTCTATGTATATATGCATTTCAATGCAATTTCATTCCTCTTTATGCCTTGTAGGTCTTTGTATGCACCTCATCCTTTTTTATTCCATTTTCCCTTTTTTGGCATTCACACGTGTAAAGCACCGTTTATGTCTCTCAAGCTTCTGAATATGCCTATATGCATACCATGCTTTCTAATGCATATTTTCTGCATTCAGATTCTTTGCATGTCTTTTTAGGAGGACTATTTCCTTTTGTAAGTCTTCCATACCTCTCCATGTACATTTTGTGCTGGTGTATGCTACCCATCCATTTTTATGCTTTTTATGCACCTTTTTGCATTCCTTGACTTATAGTGCACCTTCCCCCAATGGAGAAATTACTTACCGTAATGATCTTCCTATGGATTCTTCTACCGCAGATTCCTCATCTTGATAGATATCCTCGTCTAGTTATCATAGATAACTAGATATCAGATATAAGATAGAACTAGATATAACTAGATGATAACTAGATATCAGCGCCTTGGTGTAAAGCGCTCTATAAATAAACAAATCAATCAATCAATCTAGTTCCGCTGCTCCGAAACATTTTAGACAGGGGGCATAGTGGACCTCGACTCGGTCATCTATCGTCAATTCGTCTTGCTCGGTGCTCAATCGTCGGCTCCGGAAGTGGTGTCAGGCGTCATATATATAGTATGTCACTACACCCCATGGTTCAGTTTCTCCCATTTTTTCCCCCCGTGCCCAAACGCTGTAGAGGAAGAACAACCGGGGGGAGAGGGGTGGGGGGGCTAGAGAGCCCAACAAAGATGGCCGCAAGGCTGTGAGCTCTGCGCCACCTAACCAAAATCCAGAGCAATAACTGGCAGATTCCACCGATGGAGTCATTACACAAGCAGAAACTTTGAGGCAGGAACCATCACGGCATATTCAGAGAGAAAGGGTGCCCTCACCCGAGGCCCCCCGAAGCACGGACAGCTGGCCACCAGGAATCGGGTCCTCACATTGCCCAACGGTGACCCCGGGAGCTACACGGATATTGAATTGTCCGTGTCGGGGAGTAGAATACTACAGGCGACTGCGGGAGGCGTGGAACTTCGGCTGGCAGGCGGGTCCTGGTCGAAGCCCATCCAGGGGCCGCAAGCAGATCCAGAGGAATCACAGAAGCCAGAGAGCACGGACAGCCTAAAAGCGTGGGTGTGGGTCTTGCGCTCTGGCGACCCCCCCACTAAGCAGACGAAGGTACGACACGGCAGAAGAGCGGTCCGTACCTAGTGTGGGTGGCAGTCCTGTTGGACAACTCCAGCGATGAGACAGACCCCTTCCAGCAGCAACACTTGTGCACAGTTTACAGGCCAGCAAGACATTGGAGCGAGGCTGTGTCAGTGGCACCTGCCGAAAAGTACCGGGGCCACAGTCTGCCCCGACGGAGTGTACCTTCTCCCCTGCTGCACACGGAGAAGGGAGCTGAACCTCTCCGCCTGCCGTAGTCCCCTGCCAGCATGCATGATCAGGTAAGTGGAATCTAAACCCAGGATATTGGGGACACGGCGGCGGGGGCACCTCTCTCCCTGCATATACTTGAACCGGACCAAAGGGGTGCAGCGAGAGGGGGCATACCACTGGCAGGGGAAGTACTGAACGGTGGCAGATCCTGTGGGGCATCGCGGAGCACGCATAGACTGATCTGACGGGTGCTCCAGGAAAACACAGCGCATTTTGGATTGAGCCTGATAACGTGGGAGGGCATAACTCATTCGAGATCTGAGCCAAAAACAACACCGGATACTCCAGGTCACAGGAGTGACAACATAGCGACAACACTTAGCACAGAGAGGCCTCGGTAGGCATGAATGGATGAAGAGACACATATGGTCGATAAAAGAAAGGTGGGAGACCCGCGCTGAGCATAAGGCGGTTTAAGAAGAATCACGTGAATTACTCTGCGCCCTCCTCCAGGAGAACGGGGACAGTGTGCACTTGCGGCCCGCAACCATCCTGTTTGCATATGGCCGCGGGGTGGGGACCTTATCTAGGGGCCACTATAACATCGGGGAGTGGGACACCTTGCAGGGTACGCCACACAGGCTGGAATTGAATACGTACCCCGCGTCGCTGATGGCCAGTGGATGAGAAGCTACCCTGATAACCTGTGAGGGGTTGCACCTTCCTGGACATCCCTGCTGGTCACACTGGCTGTCTGCCATAGGGGCAGGGAACGGACAGCCACTTGCCAGGATGCACAGACCAGGACCCACAAGTGATCACTGGACACCAACAGGCCACCACTGCACTGTCGCAACTAGGATCATTCAAACCCACAGCAGAGACGGCCCTGAAGAGGGTCTTGCCCGCGACCCCTGCTGCGACCCACCTGCACAGGACTTTGGTGATAATATAGTGGTGGAGTGGACCCGTGAGGGAGAGCACTGGTCAGGTACCAGCGGATCAAAGGTTCAGTCATCAACCGCAGCTTTGACAGCGCACACTGCTGGGACGACATTGCATCACAAGTTTGGTCAGAATTGGCAAAAGCCAGCCGCCCACCCCAGACAACATCACACTGACGGTGGTGGATAACCCCTAAAAAGCTAGCACCGGAGCCATTGACAACCCCCTCAACCACCGATTACCCCTGGCGATGTCCAGATCAGGGTAAGGTGGCAAGCATCGGACCAAACTACACTTTTGAGTCACCCGCTCCAGCCAAAAATAATAAAACAATGGAGGCCGCGTCAGAGATGCACTCTCAGGCCCCGGCTCAGGACCCAGCGGGCACATTTCGAGACATTTAAGGAAATGTTCACGCAGCTACAATCCGACATCCAATCCCTGGCCGGTAAATTGGACTCCCTGACCTGCAAAATGGATCACATGCAGGTCCGCTTAGACAAGCATGGTGAACAGCTGAATGAGGCAGAGAGGAGGGTCTCAGAAGTGGAGGATGTCTCTATCTACACCGCCAGGGAGATGTCTGAAGTGCGAAGAGGCCTAAAGGAACTTGTGGACAAGCAGGATGATCTGGAATCCAGATCAAGGAGAAATAACATCAGGATTATAGGTCTCTCGGAGCAGACCGACAGGAAAGACACAGAGACCCTGGTAGAAGAAATACTACAAGAAGCTCTGGGCCCCAAAGGGTTTTCCTAACAATGCATTGGGGAAATAGCGCACCGGATACCGGGCAGAAGGCGGCCCACCCCAGGAGCACTACCACGCCCAGTAATAGCACGATTACCAATTTACCGGGACCGAGATGCAGCACTATGCAAGTCGCGGGAGAAAGGGATAGTTCACTACAAGGACAGCACAATCAAATTATTCCCAGACTTCTCGGATAAGGTGCAAGCATCGAGGAAGACTTTTTGGGAGGTCAAGACATTGCTGCGGGACTGAGGGATGAACTATGCTATGCTATTTCCGTCTAAATTGAGAGTTGAGCACAATGGCCGGGCAATTTTCTTCAACACCCCGGAAGAGGCCACAAAGTTCCTTGAAACACTGCTGAGGAATCGCAGACAACGAGGAAACAATGACTGATTGATCTTAGCGTAAATATATCCTTTCACAATGGCTCAGCTGTGAAACCTTCAGTGATATGTGCTCGAAATGTTGGGGGGGGATCTATGGTTTATTCGAAGGTGTTTGGAGGTCGTACTCATAGTAGCCCCCCACCCCAAGCGGAGGCTTGTTAAGGCATATGTGTAGAAAAGGGAGACAGCTGAATAGTTGGGGTGATCAGCGCAAGAGGAGGGGGCAGGCTCAGGGGAGGGAAGGAGAGAGGGAGGAGATTCAGAGTTGACTGATTAGTTGGGGTTGTCGGTGGGGGAGGGGGAACACATGGTACACCTACCACGATATCCACATCTTCCCCGGCATCGGCGGAGATACAAATACGCACAATAAGTTGCCAACCAGTCATGCAGCGGGCAAAACACGGGAGAGGAAAGAGGTTAACATTGACAATCTTGTGAGCATGGGCTTCACTGGAAGTGAACCAGCTTTTTCTGTTAACTGTACGACATGGACACACTTAAGCTTTGCACACGGAATATAAGGGGGTTGAAATGTTCCACTAAATGTCAGAAAATACTGCTGCATATGCAGCGACAAAGTAGGAATTGTATTTTTACAAGAAACTCACCCCACTCCAGACACAGAATCCAGGATTGGGAGAGCTTGGGGGCGTCACAGGTATTTCTCCTCATACTCTTCATATGCGATGGGGATGGGCACCCTGATACACAGCAACGTGGGGTTCTATCAAACCACAGTAGTGAAAGATGACGGGGCAGAGGCCTCTTCGTTCAAGGCACCATCCAGGGAGAGCTGTATACGCTGAGTAACTACTATGGCCCCAATGTAGATACAGTGGACAGACTAGAAAGGGTGGATCAGCAACTTGGAGAGATACCACATGGGAACATCATCTGGGTGGGAGACTTCAATGCAGTGATGCAACCGGCACTAGACCGAACTGGGGGCTCTCAGGGAGCTGGGAATAGAGAGACTAACAGGTTGCAAGACATGACCGTATCGTGGGATGTTGCTGATATGTGGAGAGTTCGCAACCAAGCGGAGAGACAGTATACATGCCACTCAAACCCTCACAACTCAGCATCAAGGATATATATCTTTCTGATATCGCACTCCCTTATGTATTGGGTGTTGGAGGTGGGAATTCATGCATGTACCCTGTCCGATCATGCCCCTGTAATGCTAGAAGTGAATTTAGCGGGAAGGCAACAGGGAAAACCCCCCTGGTGCTTTAAAAGTGACTTACCAATACAGTTTTTCGGGACGGTATAACCAAAGCAGTAGAAGCCTTTTTTGAAGAGAACGTGGGTGCAGTACAGTCAGAGGGGACTCTGTGGGAGAGCTTTACGTGCGTGCTGAGGGGGTAATGCATCTCCAGGGAGACAGGGATTCGGAGGCAGAGCAGGCGGGAACTAAAACTTAAGGAAGATAGTATACGCAGGTTACAGATGGCATCCCCGAACCCCACGGATCAGGAACAGGCCGAGATTCGGACCCAGCTACAAGAGTTTCAAGACTTAGAACTACGGGAGGTTAAGTATCTCAGCAAACAGTCTAACGTGCGCCAATATGGGGGAAGGGCATAAACTGGGGCAGACTTTGGCTAGGGCAACCAAAACGGATTAATTGAATGGTAGGATCCAGGCCACAGCAGAAGATCAGGGGAGGGATGGATTCGAAGATGCCGAAATAGTACAGCAGTTCTTCAGTTTTTATAGTCATTTATATTCCTCCCAGACTAAGGCCTCTCAAACCAATAGAGGTATACCTAGCGCAGGTGGCCCTACATTGGTGCTCTGAAGAACAAAGAGAAATACAGAACTGCCCACTGGCATTAACCGAAGTGATGAGCGCCATTAAGTCTCTGCCGAATGGTAAATCGCGGAGACCTGGCAGGTTCACGACGGAATTCTATAAGCATTATGCTGCAAAGCTAGGACCCCACTTATTGGGAATGTATCAACAAAGTCTGGAGAGTGGGTCCCTACTGGATATACTAAGGGAGGCAGCGGTTGTAGTACTGTTGAAGCTGGACAAACCCAGCAATGATTGCTCGTCCTACCGACCAATCTCGCTAATTAACTCAGATAACAAAATTCTGGCAAAAATGTTAGCGTCTAGGTTATTGCTGCTGATGCTGGCGATGGTTCGAGCAGTTCACGCAGGCTTCATCCCGGGACAATCCACTTCCCACGGCTTCTGCAAGATGTTCGGAATGATGGCGGCAATGTCGCCTGAGGACCGGGTAGTGGCGGGCTTATTAGATGCCACCAAGGCGTCTGATTCGGTTGAATGGCCATTCCCGATTGCGGTGCTACGACGAATGGGACTAGGTGCAGAATTTATCGCTATGATCAAGTTGCTATACACGCAGCCGGTGGCCAGGGCGAGGGTGAATGGCCAGATGACAACATAGATGGCCCTTGAAAGGGGAACCCGACAAGGATGCCCGCTCTCGCCTTGCTTTTCGCTTTAGCGATCAAACCATTTGCAGAACAGATATGGGAGGAACACATACACAGAGGGGTGCAGCTACATACGCATAAAATAGTAATCTCATTATATGCAGACGACATGGTGCTGTTTGTTTAGGACCCAAAAATCAACTTTGATCCGATAATAAGGGATGTCCAGAATTTTGGGGAAATATCCGGTCTGAGAGTAAATGCCTCTAAATCGGTACTCTTCCCACTGACGGAGGCAGCTGAACAATATCAGGATGGCTGGGGCTTCCAGTGGCACATGACTCAGACCCGCTACTTGGGTATCAATGTTACTAGGGACAAAACAGTAGTGTATCATAGCAACTACCTAAGAGTTCCGGATCAAAACCGAACAGCGATGGCGCAGTGGACAAACCTCCCCCTGAATTTATATGGTTGAGTATCCTTAGTTAAAATAACACTGCTCCCCAGGTTCCTCTACGTGTTTTTAAATGCCCCGATAGCAGTACCCAGGGTATACTTTCGAGAGGTGAAGTCAGTCATTTCACAGTTCTTGTGGGTGGGGCAAAGCCCCACAATATCCTGGGATATGCTAGTGGCGCCTGTCTCAGCAGGGGGCCTGAACTACCGGACCTTGAAATATACTATGTGGCACAAGCGGAATATCTAAACCACTGGTATGACATACAAGGGGACAGGAGACATGTGGAGGTGGAAAGAGCAGTGGCAGCACCAAATCTTCTCAGATCAGTCATACTTACAGCACCAAGCGGGGCGCACTCACCACTGAATCTAGTGGAAGTAACTTGTAGGGCATGGGTATGCCGTGAACATAAACAGAAAGAAGAGGTTCTCTATTCCTCCAGGCTTGCCGTGATACACGTGCCCAGTATCCCGAACACGGCCGAACCAGGCTTTGTGGCTTTGATGAAGAGGCTGGAGATATCGAGCTTCGGGGAACTCTTTGCAGAGGGGAAATTCGTTACACTAGAGGGGCTGAAAGAGAAAGGGGTAATGTCGGCTTTTCTCTGCTTATGGGTGAGTTTAACCTAAGTATTTACTACACTTCCGGAACAGCCCCAGGCCTCCCCATGCTGGATAAAACTTTGCAAGGACTGGTGAGTAGCAGAGTGACGTCTGGGCTGCATGCTATGTATATGAATACTGAGAGTAAGGCCTGTATCGTGCTGAAGGCAAAATGGGAAAAAACCTTGGGAAGGGAAATCCCAGAGGAGATATGGACATTTGCTGCGTGGGGATCAGGAAGGGAGCCATTAACGCATGATTCAAACTGATCCACTTCAAATACATTCACCAGTTCTACCACACCCGGCTAAACTAAAGGAATACTACCCAGACACCACAGGGAGATGCAAAAAGTGCAACACTAAACAAGCAGACTTCCTTCACGTGTCCTGGAGCTGCACGGCGATACTGGGAGGAGGTATTTGACACAATCCGTGACATAATGGGCCAACCAACACTCTTGGATCCGTTAATAGGCCTACTGGGTTATACCAAAGAAATCCCCAAGTACACTAGGAAAGTAGTTAGTCTACTGATTATACTGGCCAAACGGTGGGTGGCAATGTACTGGGGGGGAGTTGGGGGGTGGGGGAGAATCTATAGGCCCAAGACACTTATCAGTGGAAATTAGACATAGCATACTGCATACATATGGAAAAAGGTTGGGAGTCGCTAAATCAAAGTCGAGGCAATGTCGGCAATATGTGGGATGCGTATACGCAATATCTGATCTGACATTCTGAGGAGGCCGCAGATACTCTGCCTGCAACAGGGGTTGAATGTTAATTGACATGGATGATGTGCAACACCGTGAAAGTAAGATCTACTAGAGTGACTGTGAAGGTGTGCTATCACCATCGTACAGCCACATGGCTTCCATGACTCAGCACATGGGACAATAATGCATCAGGACTCATGAACAATAATACATCTCTGAATTGTTGGAGGTGTACCGGGAGGGGAAGGGCAATACCAGCACACAGTGCTGTTTGTTTCAATGTTATTAAATGCCAATAAAAAGAGTTTACATTTTTTTTAAAAAAAGAACAACGGAAAGGCAGGCTAACCAGCCTATAAAAACGTAACTATGGGAAACATCCCAAGAGGAATGAGCCCCCAATCAATTGCAAATTGGAATAAAAACAAGCATTTAGCTGATAGAAGTGGTCACCTTAGAGCCATTACAGTCTTTCCCTTAGGTAGAAGCGTTAAGCTATAAGAGCTTTCTGAGCAGAGATGGATGGGAGGGCGATGAGAAAACTGTTTGCACTTCCTGTTTGACCCCGTGGCGAACAGATCCACTGCTAGGGTACTCCAGAGAGAGAAGAGCTCTTCCGGGACTTCCTGGCACAATTCCCACTCATGTGAAACCGTGCTCTGCATGCTCAGAGCATCTGCCAAACTGTTCTCTGCCCCCCCCCACCCCCCGGATGAACTGCCGAGATCCGGTTCTCCAGTAACCAGAGCCGCATCACCTCTGTGCAGAGGAGACAGGAGTGCACCCCACCTTGTTTCCTCAATAGTGCACGGCCACCGTGTTGTCTGTTAGAATCAGGACATGCTACCCCCCTGAGAGACGGGGCAAAGGTCCTCAGGGCTAGCCTGATGGCTCGCAACTTCAGCCTGTTGATGTGCCACCTGGCTTCCACCGCTGACCAAAGGCTGCTCACCTCGCAGTGAGCGCCCCAACCCTTCAGAGATGCATCCGTGACCACTCGGGTCTGAGACCAAAAGGGTTCCCTGACATAAGACTGCTGCAGTTGTCCCACCATTCGAGGTCCACTTGCTTGGACACTCAGAGGATCTGTGAGGGCTCCCAGGTACTGAGACCATTGTTCCCTTAATAGCCACTGCAGGGTTCTCATGCACAGCCTGGCCCCTAGCATTAGAAAAATACAGGAGGCCTTGAGACCTATGAGGCGGAGGAAGGAAGCCGCTGGTAAAGTAGCGTGGTTCCGGAATCAATGTACCATCTGTGCTATGCTATCGGCTCTCTCTTCGGGAGGGAAAGCCTTCACTATTCGAATGTCTAGGACTGCTCTGGATGAACTGGAGCCTTCGGACTGATGTCAGATGGGACTTCAAGTTCAGGGAGAAGCCCAGCCTATGCAGTAGTAGTGAGGTGTGCTCTAGATGAGACAAAACCTTCCCCGCTGACTGCCCCTGCATCAGCCAGTCATCCAGGTAAGGAAATACATGGACCCCAGATCTCCCGAGGTGAGCCGCCACTACCGCCTTGAGCTTGGTGAAGACACTTGGAGCGGAGGTCAACCCAAACGAAAGCACTTAGAACTGATAGTGCTTGTCCTCTATGAGGAACCTTAGGAACTTCATGTGCTTTTGATATATCGGCACATAGAAATAAGCGCCCTGTAGGTCTATTGACACTAGCCAGTCCTGAAGTTTGAGAACGTGGAGAATTTCTCGATATTGAAAAGGGCATTGAAAAGAAATCAAATTCCAAAATGTCGATCAAGGGGACGGGGGGTCGTGGAGGTATCCCCACAGCTCCCCTTGATCGACATTCTGGGACTTCGGTGGTTGCGGGGGTGTCCCCAGCTTCCATAAAAAGGAAAGCAGGGGACAAGCGAAGTTTGAGAAAAAAAAAAAAAGGAACGGATCCTGCAGCGCCAGTTCTCTTCCATGTGCTTGAAGAGAACCAGCGTTGCAGAGGGATTGCGGAGGCGGTGGCATACTTCAATGCCTGTGGGAGACAAAACCGAAAGTTATTTTAAAAAGAAATTACTTTTGTTTTGATCCCCCCTCGACCAATTCGGATACGATCTATTCATGTTAACTGAATTTCTCACAACGTCACCATCCTGAATTTGTCTTTTTTCAGGAACTTGTTTAGAGCCCACAGGTCCAGAATGGGACAGAGCCCTCCTTTCTTGGGTACCACAAAATACCAGCCCAACTCTCTCTGATCGGGAGGTACCTCTTCCATGGCACCCTTCGACAACAGAGCTCTTAGTTCTCCCTGTCCCGGTTGGATTGGAGGCAGTGGGGGGCTGTCCAGTAGCTTTTTTAAAAAAGGGCAGACAATAACCCCACCAAATTGTCTGCAGGGCTCAAGCATCGGAGGTAATCTCCTGCCACTGGAGCCAATGTCCTGCCAACTGTCCACCAAGCGGTAAGTCGTGGGAGTGTAAATCAATGCGGCTTAGAGGGCAGAGCTGCCCCCACTGCTGGCCCACGACTGCTGGCATCTAGAAGCCCTTCTGCCCCCTTCTGGGATGCGAAAAATGCCTCTGCCTCTGCCTGGCGGAGCTGCGCCTTCCTGTCATAGGGTACATAGCGTCTATAGCCTCTGCCTCTTGAGGCACAGCGGAATGCAGGCTTGGCCAGCTGCACAGCTAGGCCCAGCGATTTAGCAGCAATCTTGGACTCTCTACATTTTTCTAAAGAGCCATCAGCTTTTTGACCAAAAAGCATATCTCCCTCAAAGGGAATGTCCATTAGCCTTTTCTGAACATTTGGGGAGAAGCCAGAGGTTTTCATATAGGCCTGTCTCCTCATCACTACTGCCGACCCCATTGACTGGCCAACGCAGTCCGCAACGTCCATGCCTGTCTGCAACGACTGTTTGGCTACCTCCTTCCCATCCTCCACCAGCCGTATAAAACCATCGAGTATTTCACCCTCCGGGATGTACTGGGTAGCTTGTTCAACAGCTTTCCACAAACCAAAAGAATATTTGACAAAACCGCAAGCCACATTAGTGGCCTTCAAGGCCATGCTGCCTGAAGTTAAAACTTTTTTGGCTATGGCATCCAGTTTCTTACCCTCTCTCCCCGAATGCCGATTGGATGTGGAACGTGGATGCCGCAGGTCCGGTGGTGATAGTGGCAGTTTGCACAACAAGCCCTTCTGGCGAAGTGTGTATACAGAGGAAAGAAGGATCTCCTCTTGCTGGCCTGTATTTTACTGTGCAATTGGAGCTTAAGTGAAGCATTGCGCATGGGTGTTGCCATAAGGAGGCTACGGGGTCAGCTATAGCTGGGTTAAAAGGCATATTCAGCTCAACTGTAGGACCTTCATCCACAATGTCGGAGTTTGTACCCCTAAAGGGGTGCAGTAGAAGGTTTAAAGCCTAGGGTGTGTACCACCCTCTCAACCAAGGCTCAGAATTTAGCACGAGTATGCTTGTAGGGCTGACCTTGCTGGCACTCTAGATCTGGAGATGAATCTAGCCCGCTGGCGTTTTATAATTCTTGGGCTAGTGCCAACAAATCGGCCTGGTCGTCGAAAAAATCGACAACGCCGGTGTCAGAATAGATAGTCAACATCGCTTGGTTGTCGGGCTGGTCGATGTCGAAGGCTGACTGCATGGACTCAAAGAATCCCAACCTTGATAGTGGTACAAAGTAACCGTCACCGACAGTCGGGCCCCAAGGGTTTCCCTGTGGATGTCGACACAACGGTTTTCGGTGTAACGTCTTTCGGTGTCGAGGAAGGCTTCGAGTACGAATGGATGTCAAAGACATCAGCCTTATGCTGGAGAACCGATGGCGGTTTCTGCACCTTTGTTGGCGTCGAGCCAGAAGCCTTGGTCGGCGTCAATGGAGTCGATGGACTGCCTAGCATAGGGTCGTGTGCACCGGGCGCTGCTTTTGCTGTCAAAGCTTGCTGTTAGGGGAGCGGGGGGACCGCACCTACAGCAGCTTGTTGTTTGAACATTTCCAGCATTTGTGCTTTAAAACTTTCCCACTGTTTCCGAGTGATCGGCCATGCCGAGTGTTTACCTCATTCTGACGACGAGCTAGACTTGCGTCGATGATGGAGGTGCTGCTTCTTCTTTCGAGAGGAAGACAAAGAAGAATGGCTTCTTGAATGGGACTGCTTCTTGTTTTTTTTATGATGCTTTTCTTTCCCTTTTTTGGGCGTGGGTTCCTCCATCTTGTAAAACAGGATGAGTGACCGTGCCAGAGATTTTTTGGACGGTCAGCCCAAAGCCCGTTTCCCTGCCCTCTCGCACAGGGATTTCGGCTGCATTTTCAAGCATGAGGCACAGGCCTCAGCGTCGCGACATGCACCCAAGCACCACAGACAAACGTCGTGGTGGTCGGTCACCGACATTTTGGCCTGGCAATCGGTGCACCTCTTGAAGACTGAAATCCAGCGAGTTGAGCTTGCGGTCGAGATTTTCTGAAAATAAAAGTCCGTTTTTGACAAAAAAACACTGAGTGAAACTCTAGGTCGTGTTCCCAATGCAGTGTGCAAGCGTGCGGACAAAAGGAACTGAAGCATGGGGCGTAGTGATGTGCTATATATATATGACGCCTAATGTCACATCCAGAGCAGACGATAGAGCATCGAGCAAGACAGATCGACAGCCGAGCCGAGGTCCACTACGCCCCCTGTTGTAAACATTTCCGAGCAGCAGAGCAGGATGAGGATTTCTATCAAGATGAGGAATCTGCAGGAGAAAAAGAAACCCATTGAAATACATTTTTATGCATTACTTAGGAGATACACCCTGAGGTGGCGGGCCAACCCCATCACTAATGGGATGGGGGGCATATAGCCTTTAGCACCGCAAGTAAATACATGCTAGTGCTAAAGGCAATGTTACATTTTTTAAAAGAAAAAACATACCTTTATTCCATCCGGCGATGCCGCGTTGAGAACAGGAGTCAGTCTTTAGTTTTGATTCTGAAACAACACTGAAGATGGACTCCTCTTCCTGATGCGAGTCACAGGAAGGAATAAAGGTAAGTTTTTCCTTTTTTTAATTTATTTAGTTTTGCTGGTGCGTAATGTGCTATGGGGGCAGTGGGAGGGAGTAAGATAGGCCAGGGTGAGGGGCACACAGCCCTGAGGGAGCTAGGAATGCAGGCTTATACCAAAGGATTCAGCCCACACTACGAGCTCCCCGGTTGGTTGGCATCCCCGCCCAGGGTGTTAATGGACAATGGTCTTTCAAAAATCCCAGAACTGTACAAACTGGCACACCCAGTCTGGCCAACGTGCTATAAAACCATAACAATGGTAGATGAGCACTCTGCAAATTAGCAGTTTTACCGTTAGAAGGAAAATAGGCAATTTGTGTTACATTGTATTGAAACGTACGGAGGCAACAGGAAGAGTCTCCCTGCTGCTTCTCCACAATCAAGATTGCGTCACCCGGGGAAGGGCCTCGGGTGGCTGGAAGATGCAGGCGGTACACTGTGTTGTCACCCGCATTTCCAGACACCTAATTGGCTGAGCGCCCTTCCCCGGACGCAAATATGAAATAAAATATACATTATTGTATGTATGTACCATTTATTAAACCATCATGTATATCATGCCCACTTATAAGGCAAAGACATTTTAAGTGGCTGCTTTGGATGCCAGCACACAGAAGAGGACATGAGATACATTTGGCCCTATGAAAGCCTTAATTGACACTGATGGGAACAGAAAAGTGGCAATTTGACTAAGGGGGCAGAAATGTTAGTGCTGTGAATGCCACCCACACTAGATGTTATAATGAAGTAGAGTGACATCATTGTGGGATATGCAGGAGTTTCGGGAGGGTGATCCAACTAGTGGGCAGGGTACAAAGCCTTTCTACCTGGAACCGCTCTTTCCCGTTGTGATGCCGTCACCACACCCATGTATTACTAGCCCTAGTGCTTTTGTATTTGTCTTTATATCACAGCAGATTCTGTTGAGGGTTTTCCACACCCTTTTGGCTTAAGGCAATGCTTATAGATTATGGTAGGTATAGGGCACACATGCCCCATACAGTGCTGAGCTCAGGACTTTTCAACAAGCTTGAGGTAACTTTTTATGAACCAATCGGATTTAAACCAGTACAGACAATGAACCCTACACCAGCGACAGGCAGTACGAAAGGTGGCGGAGCACCTTATCACTTCGCCTGAGGAGGATGTAGCCAAAGTGGCAGAGTTATCATCATGACCCAGAAGTTGACTGCTACGTGATACCTGTGCAGCGTCTACCTCGAGTGTCTTGAGGGGTTATAGGAGAGCACACCTTGGGGTTGGGTGTTGGGATTAAGATGGGGGTGTTGTCTGTTTTCTTGCAAGAATTCACTGTTAATAAACCTTTGCCTGTTCACCTACTGAAAATTAAAATTTCTGTTTCTTTGCCACATTAACAGTATCAATTGCTGATTGGTATAGTACACAACAAACATCAAGTGTGATATTAATGGGCACAACTTCCTAATGGAAGTGTGTCACTGTCTCCTGTGTATCTAAGGTCCAAAACAGAGTTCTTCAAGCAAACACTACCAAGTTTGGAAGAGTAGAAAACCCAATACTGCTTTATAAAGTAAGCCTGAATGGTTAAAATGAATGCTGGTTTGTTCAAAAGGTGTCATTTGCAAGAAACAGTTTTAACTAGGTAATTACGCCAATGATGGCAGTCAGAGAAAAAGGGTCGAAGATACGATATGCTGAGAAAAGGCTTAACTTTCTAGACCCCAATGAATTTTAAAAAAACACAACACACGTGTTGACGTGCAAAGATGATTTACTGAAAAATGAAAACTGCAATTTAAAAGGTCCATCCATGGATGTCAGTATGTCTTTTCTTGTAGATGTTGTGTTTACAAATACACAGTATGAGCACAGGAGGCCATACACACTAAGCTGCGACGACTCCTTCAAAAGAAAAAAATATACGTGACTCTCACAACACAAACTCCTCACTTTCTAAGGTACTGTACACATTGTGTCAATGACTATTAGTTTGTTCACAAGATCCTATTTGATAGTAAACCTTGTAAATGTAAGTTGCCTGTACTCTATTAAAAATTCCATTTGAAATCTGGGGAAATTCCATACGGACAGCTGTACATACTACTAAAGCAACAGCTACAATCAATTAGCACTAAGCAGCAAACCTTCTGGCGGTCTGAATGGAAAGTCCCAGCATTGAATTCACACAGAGAGGGAATGATCACTCTGCTCTGTAGACCGTGCTATTCCGGATCATTGCAGTAGCTGTGTTGCCAACCTGACACACTGCTTCTGATTCAGTTGTTCACCTGTGGAAATATGGATGACCTTTCTTTCAAGCACTTAGGTCATGACGCTCAGAACCACCAACAGGTCTAATACACAAATAAAAATGCAACAACATACCACCCGTCCCCTGATTTTCTTATAAAATTGCAATAGAAACGGGATATAACGTATTCAGCTAATGACTATTGGCGGTCAAAACTAACCGTTGTTCCAAGTCAAAATAGATGGTTTCTAACGTGCTGCACACATTAGATACATTATATTCTCATCAGATAAATGAGATGAGAGACAGATCATGCATATTCTGGCACAAGAAAAGGAATCTGTTTCAAATTGATTTAATGAGATAACACCATCATGGAATCATGGCAAAATCTGAATTTTTATTCCCACAGCTTCCCTTCCATATTTCCTTGGATACTGGTTGGACATCCATTAATTAGAAATGCATGGTTACTTTTGCTGCAATGGAAAAAAAATAACAAATTATGCTGGCTTTCCAATGTATTTTGGAGGCCACTTGGATGTTGAGCTCCCAAAGCAACTGAGCCTTCCTTCAGCAAAGATCGTCATATGTAGAGTAAGAAGGGGAGACGCTCGTTATGCGCCGGCATTAGAAAGGAGTATGGACTTGCATCCCCACTAATTGCTTTCTTCTCAGCCAAAAACCAGAAAGAATGCTAGCCTCCTTTTTATCTTGGTATCTTTGACAGCAGCATGTCCTTCCACAATCCTGAGCGACACACTGAATATCTTAACTATGTTGCTCGTTATCTAGTCTTTCTTTTAAAACCAACATATTTTAATACCAGACCTTTAGTTCAAGCTGTCTCTCCCGTAAGGCCAGCTGCCATAAAACAATTATTCTGGTAAAACAACATCGCCGTTCAGAGTAGCAAAAATGGAGCACAATGTCCTTGAACCCGCTGACATTCAGCAGTCTTCGGCAAAGCTGTAATTCATTTTTTTAAATGGAGACTGTGGCCTGACATTTTAATGAGGTCCATGGTATGCTTGTAAGGAATGCAATACGATGCAATTAATGACTGTCACTGTTCATCTCCAACATTCTATCAATACCAGGTCTCTCCAGAGCAAGTACAAGCGGTGTAGGTTCGCAGCTTAAACGTGAACACTTCCTTTAATCCAATATATGTGCCAAAGACATAAGAATGTGTACAGTGATAACACAACAAAGGCGTTTGTTCTAGTCTGGCCACATTTGAAATTCAAAAACCCGAAGATATCTGCACTGCCCAGAAGTATTCAAACTTCTACCATTGCCTTGCACCATGATTTTAAAAAGTCTGCGCGTGTATGTGTGTGTGAATGTAGATAAATCAAAATATATTATAGAGGCCAAATAAACATTTTGTTATGTAGGGATTCTTTCCGGCATATCGTGGTGCTTTGTGTTTTATCATATGTGACACATTTCTTATCAGGCAAACTGAAAAGGGGCAGCAAGTACAACTAATCATCAAACAGTCCTATGTGAAAATGTCTCCAGGAAAATGTCATATGAAAATATAATCAACTAAAACTAATTTTATAAAAAGGTAGTCATTCAATAAAATAAATGTAAAGTGTGAAAATGTTGCTGGTAATAAAGTCGCCAAAAAAGGTCTTACACAAAAAACAAGGCTGTAATCCTAACAATGACCCAAACCTTTAATAAAACCTCCATAATCACTAACTCTGTTCCTAAATCTTCTGCTAACTCTACCCTGAACTCTTACAGAATACTTCCCCTTCAGCATGCTAAAGCAGAGGTACTGCTGGGGGGCTGAGGGGGGAGGGGAGGGTGGCTAAGGGTGCTATTGCCCCGAGCCTTTTGGTTGTAGCCCCGATTAGAAGCTCAGGTGCTACAACCAAAATGCTAGCTAGCCCCGAGTCCCACCCGTCCCGTAGTAGCATAGCCCCCGATCTTTTCCAGACCTAGCAACATCCCTGCATTAAAGCATTTTATTAGCATGTTACTCAATACAAAATCAATGGAAAATGAACAGTGAACCACCTAACTCCAGCCTCACCACCAGCTCACCATAAATGACATAGCCCTTGCCCAAACACTTGCTCTAATCCTATCCTTAGCCATGCCATAACTGCATTTCTAACACTTAACCTAATTCTTTCGCTGCTCCAACCACTAGCGTTATCCTAACCCCTATCCTAGGTCAACATCACCAGCCCTCCCCAACTTCCCTACTCTTATCATTTACCCAAACCATTACTCTATTAGCCCTATCCTTACCTTAGCCATGCCATAACTGCATTTCTAACACTTAACCTAATTCTTTCGCTGCTCCAACCACTAGCGTTATCCTAACCCCTATCCTAGGTCAACATCACCAGCCCTCCCCAACTTCCCTACTCTTATCATTTACCCAAACCATTACTCTATTAGCCCTATCCTTACCATAACCCGTACCATAACACCACGTAACCCGACACTTAATCTACCCTACCGACTAACCAGACCCTATCACCAGCTCTTGCCAACCACCCTGACCCTAACTATTACCCTTGTTCTATCAAAATGTTCACTCTAACCCGGCAAAACAAAATAGTTGATGGCTGGAAGGTTTAGAATTAATCTTAACCTTTGACATTGCTCTGGGCAACCCTCCAGAAAATCATTCTTTGCCTGCCAAGCCATTACAAAAGAGGAAAGACCATATGCAAACCAAGCTTGGTCCCACCCCAAAAGAGGCAGTCCAGTCCATACTGTTAGGTCACATTCCTTCTGCACAAGACCACAAGCATTCCCAGGCCTCATTGGACCTCATCAGTGAGGAGCCCCTTCAGTCTCTAGGGACAGTAGGCACGGGACCCACATCTGGGCATACCCATCCCACTCGGGGTAAAAATAGCAAAACAGAAGAGCTGATGGCTGGAAGGTTTAGAATTACTCTTAACCTCTGGCATTGCTCTGGGCAACCCTCCAGACCACAGTTCTTTGCCTGCCAAGCCATTACAATAGGGGAAAGACCATATGCAAATGAGACTTGGTCCCACGCCAAAAGGGGCAGTCCAGCCCGAACTGCTTGGTCACATTCCTTCTGTACAAGATCACAAGCATCCCCAGACATGTTTCAGCCTCAATGGGGCTCATCAGTGAGGAGTAGCTTGGGTGTCTAGGCCCAGCAGGCACAGGACCCATATCTGGGCATACCCGTCGCACTTGCAGCGACTATAGCAAAACGAAAAAGATGATGGCTGGAAGATTTAGAATTGACCTAAATTGAGAAATTAACCTCTGGCATTTCTCTGGGCAAACCTCCAGACCATTGTTTAATGCAGAAGTCGTCTTCAAAGTGGCTTCGCACCCGAGGCTGCTGAGGGCATGGTTGAGGCTGGCGTTGTCGTCTTCGGGCACATTAGCCCTTCCACCTGGCTGCTCATAATTGCATTTGTTGCTTGCGAGCCGAAAACTCCTACCGCTACCCATGGGGTCAGTGGGTTGCTGATGCTGAACAGGCATACCCAGAGGTATGGCAGTCGCCCTCGAGGACTGGAACATCTGGAGGGATTCATCTACCTTTGCCCCAAACAAGTTGTTGCCGTTAAACAGCATATCCAGGGGGATTCCAAGATGGCCACCGGCAGTGGAAGTCGCGTCTGAACCGCGTTCCCGCCAGGCCGCCAACAAAAAAGCACCTTAATAGGAGAATTCCGAGCGTTTTGGCACCAGACATACAGCCGCAGCCCCCGAGTAGCAGCGGGCACAGAAGCGACTTGAAATACTCCCAGTAGGACCCCCCCCTCCGGGGGAGACATTGCCACAGAGAGTGCCCCTCCCTCACCGAGGGAGATCCCGGCAGACAACCAGAAGAGGCCGTGCGGGGACAGAGCCGGAGGAGAGGAGCACACAGTGGCCCAGGGGGCAAACATTTTGCAGTCATCTCACCCCCACGGGAGAAGTCTCTCTGATGCCCGGGGGTCCCGCACGCCAGCCTCAGAGGCACATCCCCGGGAGCAGAGCGGACGAGAGAGCACTCCCGCGGCAGGGCGCGAGTGACACTCCCCCTCCCCCCCCCCCCACGACAGGGTTGTCGAAAATCACCACACGGACAAGCGGAGAGGGGCAGGGGGCCAGGCGGGCCTGAGCAGATCCCCACGGGGACTCCCACGCAGGGGACACCAGCGCACGCAGGAAGGCCTGAGGATCCCACCTGTGCAGGAACCGGCAGCTCCAGCGCGGCACACAGGGCCTCGGCGCATTAGGGTGACAAGCGGGAGGAGGAGGCACCATCCACAGGCACGACAAGAGAAGGCACCAGTCGTGGAAGAGAGGAGACCCGGAGCCTGAGGTGAGCGCACCAGCAAAAGCACTCCCCCTCTCCCCACTTCACAAGGGCCCGGACGGGCGCACACGGGCAAGACACCGCTCCCTGAACAGAGGCGCGGTGGCACACCCCCTCCCATCATCTTCATTATCGTAACTAAGCACAGGGGGATGGGGGGGGGCGCGGCTCCTTGGGAGGGTGAATAGGACTCCATCTCAACAATGGGCAAGCAGCATAGCCAAGGAGGGAACAGGAGAAGACTTAATACTCTCCCCACATTAAAGCAGACCCACGCCCAGCGGCCCAGTGGCCCCTATTACAAGAGCACAGTGGGAGGTGAAAATACAACCCTATACATCGGAGAGACATCACAGCTGCCCCACCACAGGCCCCCAGGAGACATCCAGTGACAATACTGGACCACCATAACCAGGGAAAGATGTCAAGGGCAAAAGGGAAAGGGGGCGCTTCTCAAGCCGCATCGCAACCTCCCAGACAGGACTCAAATCTGCTCCATATGTGGTCTTCAGATGCCTCAGCGATCTCAAAGGACAGGGCAGGTGAAGAAGCCACAATGGGCACCACCCCCCTAAACCAGAGCACCCTCCCCCAACAAAGGACGACATGCATGCTTGGTTTGTGGAGCTGCAGGACAAGTTCATGTCCACAGTACAGGACCAATTTACCTCAATGAGGAACGAAATGAAGCAGGCAGTCCAAGAGTTGAAAATAGACGTGGCCAAACTGGAGGAAAGGACAGACACCATAGAGAGAATTGTGCAAAATGTAGAAGAGGAAGCAAAACAGAACAGTGAAACGCAGGAACACCTGGCTTGGTTAACCCATAACCTAGAAATTCAGTGTGAAGACTTGGAAAACCGTTCCCGCAGATCCAATATCCGCATCAACTATATGCCCGAGTCGGTGTCAGACAAAGACCTCAAGAGTGCGGTACAAGAAGTATTCAGAGATAGAATAGAGGCTCAAGAAGCGGAGAACATCGGGATCCATAGGGTGGGCCAGAAAAGAACAGGCGCCCCAGGGAAAGACCAAGGGACGTACTAGCGGCCCTCTCATCATATCCACAAAAGGAGCAGATCCTAAGGAAACCGAGGCAGCTAGACCACATAAGGATGAATGGGGTGGAAATACAATTCTACCAGGATCTGGCCTCGGCGACACTCTTAAAAAGGAGGGAGATGGCCCCACTGGTGAGGGAGCTGGTGGCGAAAGAAATAAGATACAAATGGACGTTCCCATTTGGTCTACTATTCGAGTGGGAAGGCAAACAGAGAAGAGTGACCACCAGTGAGGAAGGACTTCATATAATGGACCTGCAAGCAGAGGAGGCAGACAAGAGAGGCGTCAGGACCAAGGGGGACCCGCACAAGAGGTCGAGAGGATGGGAAGTAGTGCGGCAAAAAAAGAAACAAAATGGCTGGGGGAAAGCAGGGCAACCTGCAGGGGAGTAGTCAAAAAATCTGTACAAAAATCAACAGCTCAATCTCCCGAAAGGCGGGAGAAGAAAAACCAGTGGAACCTCAGAATACCAGATAGTCCGTGGCCCGGAAGGGACACTATCCAGGTCTGAGGATGATGCAGGGTTTAGAACCCCCCGCAAAGTTAATCCCGGGTCATGTGAGGGCAAGGAGCGATAGGCGCAACGCCCTAGCAACCTTAGGTGCCTGGGCCCTCCTCGGGATCAAAGTTGAGTTAATGTTAATAGTTGGGGGGGAGTTGGGTAGGTTGGGGGGAGATTGGGAGGGAGGACTCCGGAAGAGTGAAGGGATCACATCAAGTGGGATTGATGGCAGCTGCAACAGACTAGACGGGATGGGGAAGTTCAGAATATTTTCACTAAATGTAAGGGTTGAATTTGCCAGAGAAGAGGAAAAAAGTGGAGGCTCTGCTAAGGAGGGAGAAGGTGGACATTCTGCTCCTCCCAGAGGCACATATAAAAGCCCAGGATAGAAAGAAGGTACACCTCAGAGGGTACACGGTTTGGGCGCAGGCAAACGCAGGGGAAAAAGAGTGGGAGTGATGATTGCGGCAAATGGGGGATTGGTGGCAACGCTCATAGATACACAGGTAGACAGGGAAGGGAGGTTTGCATTTGCAAATGTCTCAATAGAGGGCCTCCGGCTTACCCTAGCAGCAATATCTTCACCAAACTCTGGGCAGGACGGATTCCTCCGAGACACCTTGAGGAAACTAGAGGGATTTGCGAAGGGTGAGGTAATACTGGGGGGAGATCTGAACATGGCCTGGCAACTAAGGTTGGATAGGAGTGTGGGAGGAACTCATGGTCCGGGGGCCCCGTCCAAACAACTCAAGCAAAAGATGGAACAGTTGGCATTGCGCGATGCCTGGAGGGAATTGAAGGGACAAGCTAGCGGATTTATGTATTATTCGCACGTGCATAACACGATGTCGAGGATAGATTACTTCTGCGTGTCGGTGGGACTGATTGGGAAGATACAATGAATAGAAATGGGCTCTATAGCTCTATCAGACCATGCCCCGCTTTGGCTGGACATCCAGACCCCCGGAAGGGGAAGAGGCCTCTGGAGGTGGAGGTTGCCATCAGATATTCTTATGGACCAGGTGTTAGGAGAAGCAGTAGGGGACAAAATTAAAGAATTTTTCGAACTAAATGACAATGGGGAGGTTCCTCTAGGGACTGTATGGGAAGCCTTCAAGGCAGTAATTCGGGGACACATGATAACACTAAAGGCCGACCAAAGACAAGCAGAAGCAAGAATGGGAAAGAACACTAGAAAAGAAAATAACAGACATGCAAGGGGAGCTGGTAATTCATCCCACAAGAAGCCTCAAGAAGGCATTGAAACATGTGCAAGGACAACTCGATATGCTCCGCAACAAAAAAGCTGAGAAATCCCATCTCTATCTAAAACAAAGATACTATATCAAGGCCAACAAGGCAGACAAATACCTAGCAAGACAACTCCGAGAAAAACAGAAATCGATGACTATTTTGAACGTCAAAGATGCACATGGAAAGACACAAACATGGACCAAGGACATAGGGGAGGCCTTTAAGGCTTTCTATCAAGAGCTATATGCGACAGAACAACCGGATGAAGAGAAACAAGACAGCTTCCTACAATCTCTCCCCATTCCAACAATTTCAGAGGAGGACAAAGTGGTGCTGGAATCTCGGATTACAGAAGAAGTAGTCCAGAGGGCAATAGCGGACCTCCCAAACTCAAAGGCACCAGGTCCAGATGGCTTTACGTCCCCCTTCTACAAAAAATATGCAGACATTCTCATTCCAGTCCTGACAAGGCTACTTAACACATTCAAGGACAGCGAAAATGTAACTCCATCCATGAACGAGTCGAAATTCCTAGTGTTTCATAAAACAGGTAAAGACCCCACTGTCCCTGGCTTGTATCGCCCCATTGCCCTGATAAATCTGGACGCTAAAGTCTATACCAGGATACTGGCCGCCAGACGATCACCCTCCTACCGATCCTAATAAACACAGATCAATCAGGCTTCATTCCCGGCAGGCAAACACATGACAATTTAAGAATAATAATTCACCTGGTAGAAAAAATAGGCATTACTCACACACCTGCAATATTGCTCTCACTAGACGCCGAAAAGGCATTTGACTAGGTAGAATGGTCCATTCTATTCAAGACACTGAAACACATGGGATTTGGAGACCAATTCATAAACATGGTCAAAGCCAATTACACAGTCCCATCCATATGAATAGCAATAAATGGGGAAGTCACGGATAGGGTGGAGATTTCAAGAGGTACGAAACAGGGATGATGCCCCCTCTCTTATTTGCCATTTTTCTGGAGCCCCATCTAATTAAAATCAGGGAATCGGTAGGGGTAAGGGGGATCGGAATGGCAGGGAAGCAACATAAAGTTATAGCTTACGCAGACAATATGCTACTGGCCCTTGAGGACCCTGGGAAATCCCTACCACAAACCTTAAAAGAACTGGAAGAATTTGGGGTGATCTCTGGCTTAAAAATAAACAGGAACAAATCAGAGATCTTGTTCCTAGCAGGTGATAAGGGGACACTGGAAAAGGTGGTGGGCTCGCTAGGTCTTAAAACAGCGGAGGACAGTATCAAGTACCTATGGGTGACACTCACACATAAGGGGGACAGGATATATAAGAGCAATTACCCACAGCCAGAGTGAAGAAGGATCTAGATAGATGGTGCCCGCTGAGGGTCTCATGGTGGGGCAGAATTCAATCAGTAAAAATGAACATACTCCCCGGGTGCTCCACTACTTCCACGCCCTCCCAATAACAGTCCCAAACTCCTTCTTTAAAGCAATGTCAAAGGCCATCTTGTCATACGTATGGAACAGGAAACCCCCAAGGGTTGCCAGAGCCATCCTCACGGCACCAACCAGGGCAGGGGGAATGTCACTCCCACATTTCAGGAAATACTATCAAGCAGCACAACTCTGGGTCCTGAAGAAATGGCTGGGGGATGACCAACGAACAACTTGGGTAACACAAGATAGGGCGGTCGCCAGGACATATTGTGGAAACAGACACCAAAATCTTTGCATCAGCGAGGTCATGAAAAACACCTTAGATGCCTGGGACGACCAAACCAAGAGGGGTATTATGACCACCCCACTGGCCCCCTTCACGCCTATATGCCGAAATCCACTGTTTCCACCGGGACAAGAATCTGGGGCCTTTGAAAAATGGGAAGCCGCAGGGTGCAGGAAAATTGGGGAGATAATCCAGGACAATGAAATAAGAACATTTGCGGAATGTAAAAAAATGTGGAACCTAACATAGGTATAAACATGAGCAAATCAAACATCGGCTTACCACACCAGAGGTCTTTCAGGCTGCCACAAGGGACCTAACATCATTCGAAAAATGTCTAATAACCAACCCAGGCGACAAGAAACTGGTGTCAACACTATATCACTTTATCAGTACACAAGAAGAAATCAAATGGATATACATGAAGAGATGGGAAGGCACGCTGGGGGAAGAGATAACCAGACAGCAATGGGAGGAAGTATGGGCAGGTAGCCCAAAACTCACCCGGGCAGTCCAAACCAGAGAAATGTGGCTTAAAATAATCACTCAATGGCACTACACTCCAGAGAGGCTCAAATCAATGTATCCGGAAACGTTGGATCGCTGCTGGAGGGGGTGCCCGGAATCAGGCACGTGGAGGCATATCTGGTGGGACTGCCAGGGGGTAAAGGGCTTCTGGAGGGAAGTGCAAACGGAAATAACAAAAATATTCCCAGAGGCTGGCCAAATGGGGGAGCGGGTGTGGCTGTGCGGATTCAAAGTCCCACAGGCCAAGAGACTTCACAAAGCACAATGGAGGAGCTTCATGGGGCTAGTCATCGCGGCGTGGGCAACGATTGCCCAAAACTGGAAAAAACAAGACCCGCACTGATATTTACCTGCCTGCAAAAGGTGTGGTTGCAAATGACCATGGAAAAGATTACGCACCACCTTCAGGACCAGAAGAACTCCTTCACAAAGGGGGGGGCAGTGTTGGAATATTTGAAGTCGGACTACATGGAACAATGGTGCCCGCATAACATCAAAGTATCAGACATATACAACACATAAACTTTCCCAAAGCAAATCCGAATGGGGCCCTAATCTTCCGGGGGGGGGGGTTGGTGCTGAAGGGGGGGTGGGGGGGGGGCGGGGGGTGTTATGCGGGTTTAATGTGTTGATGGTTTGTACATGGAAAACAATAAGCTGTGCCAAGGCCAGACTGCAAGATTTGACACGGTGCCTCCCTGCCATCATTGCTCAGGACCTCAAAGCCCTCTGGCACCTTGTGCACAGTCATGTACGCAGCAGCACCTGAGCATGCGAGCTAGAGGCCAAAAGAGAATTTGTTGAGGGCACAGGAGGCATTTATGGCCTGTAAGCCCACTGTGATGAATCCTACGGAGTCATCACTGATTCACTGGTGGTGGTCTCCTCTCACTTGGCTTGGAGAGGGCAGTCGCTACTTGATCCCAACCCTGGGGGTATTATTATGAGGGAAGATCATATGGGACGGGACAGCTATCAGGAGGAAGTGGTGACTCCAATGGAAGAGACACAATAATCTCCCCTCCCTGAAACTATAACCTCTGAGACAGTAATGGCGTATTTTCAATCCGAGATCATTCTCACAGTTAAGCACAATGATAATTTAACATCTTCTTGATCTAACCATCTTGACCTCAATGTAAATCCAAAGTATTGTAACTTTACAAAGCCTCAATCTATAATGGACTCCAAGTCCCAGAAAACCTAGAGTATTGGGACGCGGAATAGGAGAAAGGAGTTGATACGTGAGCAAGAAGCACACCAAGCTGAACGTGCAGACTAGTTGTTGAGATTCTAATCATATGTGCGGGACATTTAAAAATGGTATGCTTTTGGAGCCAAACGTAAAAGAAGGAGAGGAGAGATGCAGAACGGGCACAGTGGGAAGCAGAACCGGAGACAGACACGCACAGGCAAGATACGCTGAAGGAGGCAGGTGCTACCTACCGGAGTGGAGAGAGACTGGGAGTAGCGTGGCAGAAGCAGAACGGGGAACATGAAGGAGCTGGCAGCAAGAAGAAACTGGCGGGAATGCATTCACGTTGCAGGGCCTTCATTCCACTGGCGAGTAAGAGAGAAGCTGGCGGGAAGACCGAAGAGGTGCCTGCAGGGCGGGGAATGCTTGCCCATCCCCAGCATTCAAACATTGCAGCAGCAGTACCAGGGAGTCTGTCCTGGAACGTTGGGAGGCCCGGGGCGAACCGACAGGTGTACCAGCAATTACCAAGATGTTTTAAATTTTTGCCAAGTAACACTGAAAGATTAAGTTTACACAAGTCTCCAAATAAGGGATGCCATTATGGGGAAAGTTGGGAGTAAACATCATGAAAAGCAAATGAACATTACAAGTGAAGTAATTTAAAGGCAAGATTTGTACATCTCATCATATGTGAAAGCTCAATATGGGGAAAATTGGAACAAGCATTGCCACAAGGCAATGAACAGTATTAATGAAGTAGAATGGCAAAACTTGAACAACATAGTATGCCATTGTGGGGGAAATTGGAACAAGTAATAACTGAAGCCATTTGAGTATGAAAACGGGGAAGAAGTAAGAATTCTGTCATACTCAAGAAAAGAAAAGAGTATTGAAAGACCTGGTGAAGGTGTTGCATCAGACAGTGAGTCTTTGGGGGAGAGATACCTGTCGGGAGAGTACACCGGGGATCTTTAAGGCCCAGAAGGGGAATGCCTGGCAGGGGAGTATACCAGAACATTCACATCAATAATCTGCTGAGTAGAAAGAGACACGTGTACCATCCTTGGAAATCATCATTTGTTTGGAAGAGACATGTTTTATCTTAAGGAGGTGTTATATGCAAGAGAGATTTCGATCACTCCTAAGGATCTGTTGATTGAACTTAACATTTTATACCTGAAACAATTCAGGGGAAGGGAGCTATCCCCCGGATGCAAGGATTGTTCTGTTGGATTCATATACGTGTTGCATGCATTCTTCTAAGTTTAAAACGGAGGCATTCACTTTGCAGATTTTGTTGTTCATTTTTAGTGTGAGGGCTAGATATGTTTTGGACACAAGGACTGTTTGTTCAAGTTGGACGACGAGAGACAGACAGTTCCCTAGTTTTGATTTCATATGTAGGGAAACTCATCTGGATAGTGATAGAAAGACCGTTTTCCAACCTGTTTCCTTTATTAAAATGTCCAACATTGAAAATATTACACATTTGTGTTCCTCTCTCATTTCTGGCCCCTCACATCACAGCGCCCAAGCCAAAAATCATCCTTCCCAAAGCCTCTAACCTCTTACTCTCCCTCGTCAGAGGTTTGAGGAGGAAAAAGAGGATGTCTTCAGGCTCGCCACTGTAGCTTGACTCAACCGGCCCTCAGGTGAGAAAAAATGGGTCCATAGGCAATCAGACTATGCTTTTTCGCCAGTACCTGTCTATTATTGGGACTGAAGCAGGTTTAATCCACAATTCAAGCACCAGGGCCCTCCACTGCCAGATTGAATGGCAGTAGGGTTTCTATTTACAGACCTTTGTCAAGAATGCCTGTTAATTTAAATTCAACTTTTGGCTTGGAAGGGACTGACAACCCTAAGGTCTTCACCACCTTTGCCATCAGGCATTGGAAAGAAGCCACAGGCTTTCCCAGATTCGGTGTAGGTAGCATGTCCAGCTCCAGGGACGTGTCCAGCCCCCTTGACAAATTAGAGGCAATGTCCATCCAATCTTCCCCATAAAATTCCTCAGGCAAATCCCCAACATCCCTAGGGCATAAGGGTCCTAGCCCAAAAGGGATGGAATCACCCACCTTCTCAAAGATGTCCTCCACCTATGACATGTATGCTTCCCTAGAAAGCAGAAGATATTCATGAGAAGCCTTGGCACCAGTCAGCGCTGATGGCGCAGGCACCGGAGGATCACTTCAGTAAATGGAACGGTGTGACGTGTTGAGATATTCATATGTTTTGATATGGGCTCACGCATATGTGACATACCAATATCATGTTCCCATCCATACAATCCTATTCCCACAATTCAGGGCAAAGATCAGACAGTGAGATAGTCAAAAATCAAAATGCATTTGAAAGAAGACTTTTTAATCAACTGGGACTCCAGCGTTACCATTGAGACAACAGTTTTGTATGTAACCAAATAAAGTACTTCAAGAAAACAAAATTATACCGGCCTATATGAATGTCATATATATACATCCACAAAGGCATCCACTTTCATTCATGCAGTCTTCCTCTAAATATTATGGCCATCTAAAACACACTAGGCATTGAAACATGTGTGCTTAGTATTACCAGCTGTATTAACATCACTAATTTCTTAATAGAGCCATTTCACATAATGCAAGTATAGTTAAACATTTGATTTTCTGAAGTATCAAGACAGGTATGGTACCAGAGAAAGTTAAAGGAAAAATTACAATCAAAATACCTTTACCCTCCACCAACCTCACCCCCCATGCAGGTGCGAGATAGTGAACGCTTTAGCTATGTACAGACAGCTTGACATATAGACAATGACTGTCTAGCATGGGACTATGTGTTAAGCCATGTACGTGCAAAAGGTAGCTTGTCTGTATTTACTGTGAATTCAAACTAACATGAGCCAATACAAAGAGGTGATGGCTGAAAGGTTTAGAATGAATCGTAACCTCTGGTATTGCACTGGGCAACCCTCCAGACCATCGTTCTTCACCTGCAAAGCCATTACAGAAGGTGAAAGACCATATGCAAATCAGGCTTGGACCCACCCCAAAAGGTGCAGTCCAGCCCTAGGTCACAAGCAACTTCTCACTGATAAGGCTGAAGCATGTCTGGTGATGCTTGTGGTTTTGTGTAATGAGCACTGTAGCTATGTTCATGCATAGCATTAAAAAAATAAATTCACTGAAAAAAGTTAAGTATAGCTATTTTGCAGGGACTTTATGTAAACAGAGAAATATCAACACCACAGAAATGTGCCAGATATAGTTCCTAAAGAAAACCTTGCTTAGCTACCACCTGTGATGCTGGAAATGCATTGGAGAGACAGGGCCTCAATGTTCTTGTCCTGTACTCCCTAATGTGTTTTCTGTGTTGTTATCTTCACGTGAGTCCATGTGGGACTCCTGGCAGTGCAGCTCTTCCTTTTTTCGGTTTGGTGAATATAGACCCTTGCGATACCCTTATGGCACCCATGGGTGGGGGTACAACCCTGTACCACTAGTGTATGTTTTTGGGCACCTGTGTGTGGCCCACAGAGCAGGGTATGGGCTGGTGGCAGCTCCATGCCAGGTGCTCCGAGTATCCCCCATTTTGGGATATCCAGGCCCTGCTATAGGAATCAGTGGATTACTGATAGAAGGCAAGAAGGCCCCTGTGGCCTCTTGGTTTTTATTACCCGTTACCTTGTTTTCACAAAGTCCTGGGAATCCCTGACTCTGTCCCTTCCCCTGACTGGCTGTTGGGTGGAAGAACCATATATGGTATTGTGGAGCAAGTGCAGGCCAGACTGAGTGCTGTGGATACACCCTTGCGGTGGGACCTGTGTGAATGGAGTGTGTGACCAATATGCATTCCATGTTATGGGTGTCTGTTATCTGTGTGTGTGACACAAAGAATGAGACAGCCCTGCCTGAAACTGACATGAATGCAGTGTGGTGTGCTGAAATGCGGGGTTATCCACATTGCTTGTTATGGGTGTCTGGGTGGAAGTGAATGGCCTGAATGCACCATGAGCCTAATTGGCTGCATGCCTGCATGAATGCCCTTCTGACTGATTGGCGGACTGAGCTTGGCTCAGCAGTGTGAAGGAGGAACGGATGTGTGTATCTGGGGACCTCTCACCAATTTGTTCAGAAGCTGAAGTTGAAACTTGCAGCTGCTTATCCTTGAAGCCCAGCTGGAAGAAGAAGAATTGCTGCTGCTTTCTTTCGACCCAATCCGAAAGCTGTCTAGTCTATCGAGGACTGATCCGCGAGAGGACCTGGGTAGGAGACCTCTCCCCAAGGTAGGAGGGAACATTGTGCAGAAGCTGATCTTCATCGAGGCACCCTGCAAGCCAGTCCCGAAAGACTGTCGACCGGAGACTTGGTCCGCCAAGCAGTCTTGAAGTAAAGCAAGACATTAAGGCCATCAAAGCCCATTGCCGTCGACCGTGGTTCGGAGGATTTCCGAGATCGCTAGAAGTCAGTCGAGTCGTGTTTCCCAGAAGCGGGGACAGCTCAACGCGGTGCTGCTTGATAACCGGAGACACAATGCTTCACCTTTGCCTGAGAACATTGAAAGAAAGACTCCCTTGCCATCACCGTCGACTGCTTTAGCCCGCCGGAGAAAGTTGAGGTCGTCGACGACCAAGGAGAATCCGCTGGTGGGTTTTCCGCCACCCAAAGTCCACAAAGACACTGACAAGTGAAAATCCTAAATCCAGTCGTGGTCGAGTCCCGATCGTCGACGCAGACATCCGACGCGGACACTCGATGCCCGCTGCTGGGCCTATGTGCTTCATCAAGCCTTCTTTGCGGCACCAAACTCTTTTCTTCAAGGACTCTCGACGCCCTGTGGCTCCGGCTTTAAATGGAGTCTACCCTCGAGGAATCCGTCGATGAACCATCCAAGAAACTCTTCTAACTCAGGTACATTGGGGGTACTGGAACATTTTAACCAGGAAACAAGACTATTTAAACATTAATGGACTGCGCTTGTTAATACTCTTTATTGCATGTTACCCAGGTTGAGGGGGGGGGGGACCTCACACAGAACTGTGTCTTAGTAGCTAAAGTACCATTCTGCCATTGTTTAACCCAACTTGTCTTCCATCCTATGCTGATCCACATTACTGTTTGATTTGTATGGCATTAGAATTGTCAGCAGTTGATGCATTTTAAAGGGTCAATAGCTAAGTGTGGTACCACATAGACATTGTATAGATTTGCCATATTAGAATTGCCAGAGCACAAGGTGTGTTATTAATTGTTTTATATTTTGAACCTTATTTATATAAAGAACTGTGTTAGCAGATAACAGTGTGTGGACATTCCTTTGTGGGGGGATTAGGGACTACACTGTACTTAAGAACACGCCTACATCACCCCCTCAGAGCTTAGGCCTTGGTTGCTCATCCATTGATACCACAGAGAACCTTGGCAGGGGTGCTCTGTGCTTCTACACTGCCATATAGAGGGCAGGAGTACACATAACCCCCCTCCCCCTCCGTCCAGTCTTTACACCACAATACATTGTTTATTATACCCAATAGATCCCATGCATGTACTCACTGTTGCTGTAGGACATGAGGAAAACAAAGAGCTAATGTAGTACCCCAGAATGGATACAATATGTTTTACCTTTGATTTGAGAGCTAACTGAAAATGATAGCACAAATAATGGTAAGGATTACTTGCAATAGGCTATCCCATATCAAGGAGCAAACTTTCACTCTTTAAACCCATAGAGATTCAGGAGACACAACATCCAGACCTGACACTTCCTATCAGTTTTTTTTCTAGGTTTTTCCCTGGCATTTGATGGACACAGCACCAACACCACCAGACTCTGAAGCAAGGGTGTGTTGCTGGACAGACTCCAACTCAGCAGTTCAAAAGCCCCAGCCCTTTAAAAGCTGCAGCCCTACATGCTTCTCAGGGACCTGCGAGTCCCATGTCAGATTCTGCCCTTTCCTCATGGGGGTTTAGAGAAACTCCATCTCAATATTGTATTTGGCTTCAGCCTTGTCAGAGCACCTTCACCAGTCAACAGCCTAACACATGACTGATTGTGCCCCCTCCCCACCAGCCTCCTAGAGGGACAAGCCAAACATGTGGATGTTCCACCATCGATTTCGCAAATGGAACAGCCTGACAGATGGCTTACTGTACTCTATTTCAACCAATCCAACCTTTTAGAGGTAATGACTGGAAATGTGAACAACTGCCTGATAGGCCTTCGAAATGCAATAATCTAACATGTGACTGTGCTTCCTATCCCTAGCTTAAACATAGATGGGCATAGTAGGCAGCAGACTCAATCAATCAATATTTTATCAGATGTTTCCATTAACAGTTTACAACATCAAAAATGATATAGTTGCACACAATACACACATAACAAGCCTGCAATGTAAGAGCAGCTTTAAAATATTCAAATACATTATAGATAAAAACCTGATCGTTGTAATTCATTATATAAAACATAGCTTCCCCAAGTTCTAATACTTTTTTTTTTTTTAAAACCAAGTATTACCAAAACTTACACAAAGCAGAATATTTACAACATATTAACAAGAAATTAACCAAATCCTCATCGACCCCCATTTTATAAACACACAACTGGGATGGACAAAGAACTTGCTTTGCCTCTAATCTACTGGCCTTTAACAGGTTTGAATCTACCATGACTGACACTACCTCATCCCTTTGTGCCTTTGTAAGATCAGACCCACAGTGTTTCTACCTCTCTACTGTTCCAGCAGTGACTGTTTTAAATCGTCTTGCTATGCCAAAACCTTAATTCTACCTGTACCAGAAAAGGTGAGCAGAAGATCACGAAAGCTTGCACGTAAATGACTGTTTGCCTAATTAAAGTTTTAACTTGTCTTTTGGATCAACACAATCTCGTTCTTGCTGTTTCTCGATGGAAATATAAAATATGAGGAGAGGGATGGAGAAAAATTGCTTTAGTGATAGATGCAGGGAAAGAAAAGAGTCATAGAGATTTCTGTTAAGTCAAAATGGCGGTAACTTCCTACATTGACTTCTATGGCTTAAACCGCCTTTCTTTCTTAAGTCAAGTAATAATTATAAGTTTGGCACAGGGTTACAAAGCAATCCTGAAGTTATAAGGAAGAGCCATCAATGAAATAGAAAGGTAGCTAGATTTTACATCACTACAGGAAGGCCTTGGGACTTATGCAACTGTGTTTCAGACTAAAAAGACAGCCAACGAACACTTGACACATGTGAAGGTGGCCCTGAAACAGTGCGTAAGTATTACAGAAGTAAACTTTACACAGAAGCAAAAATGGCTTGAAGAGAACACGTTTCCAGAAGTTATTCCTTTCACGCAAACAACTTTTTAGTGGAATATAATGGTTTAAGTTAAGGGTTTTAATATTGACCAATCAAATGGATTGTCTGCAACTTAAATATTGTGTTGAGTAATGAAATCTGCGCCCAACTCTTCTTTAAAAAATAGGATTGCTATACGTTGTCCTGTGTATCCTGGAAGGACAGCCAATCATTGGATATCACCGCTAGGAAGTCGGCGTAACATGGGAGGGGGGCAGCCACCTCAGTGATGACTTGCAGTGTGTACAACCACTAAAATATGTTGAAGATAAGGGTAAGACCCAGCCTACCTCTGCGCCTCAGCTTGGTCTAATTTAGTCTGAACTCCGAAAAAGAGGTGAAAAGTGCATGGCATAAGTGAGATGGTTAGTTTTTTTTGGGATGGTTGCAGGAAGCGCACAGATCTCATTTCAATTAGCCCCAGCAAGCAGACAATCCTATTAAGCATATTACTAGTAGAACCCTTTATTTTATTTGTGTACAGTTACCAGGCAAACCAAAAGCAAAATGGAGCAGCTAATCAAAAAGTAATTGAAAGGGAGCTTAGATCTTGTGAAGTGGAGCGGCATCAGAGTCAAAATGACACCATTAGGATGAACATAATTTTGTTCCACCTAACTAAAGACAGGTGAACACTGACTCATGCACCGTCCCAGATACAAATGTTCCCAGAAAAAAGCACTTTGACCTAGAGAGGGTAATGAAAAGGAAAATACTTTATTCAGACAAACAGCCTGTGCTCCAGATAGTATTTTGGAGTGGGAGTATTTTACTCCCTAATTGTTTCAGTTGGGAGCAAGAAGACTTTAGTGAGTAAAAAACGAATTCCAATTTCCAACAGTATGTTTTTTAGGGGATACAAAAATACAGTTTAACTCCAAAATAGATATCACATAAGATCAGGAAGAAAAAATGGTAACGCTCCTGCCTCTAGCACTGCTTTGCAGGTACGACTAATGTAAACTTATATCTGTGGAGCTGTTTGGGTGCAAACAGAGGGCAAGATCCTATGTGTTCACTGTTTCCTATTTTCTGGGGGTCAACTTCTCATTTTTGTTTGTAGGGAACATTCACCTATGCTTACTGAGTAACTATGACTGATATTCTGAAATCTCTTCTAGGATTAATGGAAGAACTGGAGGCATTTAGAGAAGTGCCTGCTTTCTTCATAAATCTGAAAAATATATGTAGGGCTAAACATCTGAGTCTGCTAGCAAAATTGCACACCAGAAACAAAAATATCCATTTCGATGGGTGGCAGGGACAATAGATTGTCTAGGTATTAACCTGGCAGCTTCATATAAAGATCTATACCAGGCCAACTTTCTGCCATTATTTAAGGAATTTAGGAAAGATCTGTACAGATGGGAAAACCATGAGCTATCATTGTTTGGATGCATAACAGTCACAGAAATTAATATAATCCCTAGACGAACAAGTTACTTACCAACTGGTAACGTTCTTACGACTTGATGTTCCTTCAACGTATTCCACATCTTTGACATGTAAAGTCCACAGCTGTGCACTTCGGAAACTTTTTAGGCAGAGGGCGTCCTGCATCGCTGACGTTGGGTCGATGTCCCTCGAAGGCCTCCGCCGAGGGCGACGTCACCGGATGTTGTAAATAGGACGCACGGCACCCGTAGCCTCAGTTTAAGTTTTTTCCCCCAGAGAACGTGTGGCACCAGTCTCATGCCTGCTTGACTGCACATAGCAATGAAGTTTGTAGAAAAATTATGAAAAAACCCCTCACAACACAAACCTGGGGGATCAGTATGAGTGGTGCGTGGTCTTCTTCCTTAAGTAATAGTAAGATATTGGGCAAGGTGTGAGCATGAGAAGGGGTGAAAGAGGAGGCATCAACAACATGAGTCGTCAATGTGCAGGACCCCAGAAAGGCCCAAAGGAGATAGGAAAGTGACATGGCAAATGAGAGGGATGGAAGGACGATGCAGAGGAGGCACACTTCCATGTGCATCAGTAAGAAGTAGACCATAACGAAGTTGAACTAAAAGAAACACTGGGAAGAGGCCAATCCCATTGTTTACTACAGTTCTTTTTTAGTTTGGGCAAACTGGACACATCATTTCAATATTTACTGTACTTTATATAAAGCTGCCTGCAGGTCAGGTACCAATTTGTAAGTACATGATTGTTTCGCATTTTAGAGGCCTGACTTTATAGTGTAACTGCCCTATTTTCACAAATTTGCCATTAACCCCGATGAAGAAAATAGGAATGGTTGTAAAGATTTTTTTTTAGAACGTAATATTACTGAAAACTACATTTCTAAAAACTGCTTGCGTTTTAAGAAACCAAAAGCAGAAAACAAAACATAAAATAATAAAGTGAGTCCATTGACAGGATGGAAGAAAACGAAAGTTGTGCAAAGTCGTCTAGTTGAGCAACAGGCACACAGACCCAAAAATGCATGTGCATGTTGTGATTGCAGCATACATACAGCATGCCAAACTCTACAGTTGTCTGTGATCCTGATTTCAAGCAATCAGGGATGCGTTGCTAGTCCTCCTTCCTTGCCATTTACACGCGTTTCTCATTAGCAACGGACTTGACTACATATTTTCTTTAAAGGTCTAACACATTATTCCACCTTAAACAGAGTTTTCATTACGAAAGACATCCAACTATGCCTGTATGGAGCTGGAGCTCCGATCCAGCTGAAAACAATGAGCATCACTTATGAATGAAAAGAGAACAAGAGAAAAGTGAACATTAGCACATCAAAAGCGCAGTTCTAAAAAAAATGGGGGAAATGCATGATACCCACTTTAATCTTTCTGACAATCTATGCACGGGGAGCACTGAATACTATCTATCTTTTACATGAATGCTAATTATTTCTATAAGGACATGCTTAGCACCACAATAGAAACAAGATGACAGAAACCCGTGCTGTTGCAGCCTTTGAACCGTGCAAAGCAGTGTGAAACACTATTTAACTATCCACGCTTAGTTTATAATTTCCATTTTTTAATTGGTATTTTGGATAAAATTGTACCACGAGCTGAAACAATAGTAAAAGCAGAATTTGAATACATTTCTGCTTATTGTCGGTCACCAAATAGAAACAAATGCACAATATGCTATTAAAAGTATTCTAATAAAGAACTACTAATTTCCTGTCATTTTAAGAATATAATCTTGAATACGAAAAAAAATACCTTCTCTTCCTATGCTGCAAAAAGCCCACAATTTACATGAATGTGTAAAAAAATAAATAAACTACAGCAACAGTCGTTATACAACAACCTTGTATTCCAAGGCAAAACCTCTATTAAACATTTTTCTAAACAACAGAGTCAAAACAAATAGTAATTTATTTTCTTTGCTCCAATAAACCAGGGAAAGAATTAAAGTGGCACATGGCTTGTATGTGGTTCTCTCAAGACATTAAGATCCCAACTCATGTGTTTGGACACACACTATACAGTACATTTATCTCTAAACACTCTTATGCTTACTCTGCTGTGCTCAATAGACCATCATTTGAATCCTTTGCAAAATGATCTGCTCTCACTCTTCGGCATCAAGCTCATAATTCCTCCCATTGGAAATCTATCAATAATAGACCCTGAAAGAAAGGTTTCTAAGAACCCTTTTTAAAACTTTTCATTAATTAAGTAACTACTGACATATTGATTTCTGACACCCAGGTAAAGATGTCTATTTCCACATTCCTTAAAAAGAATGTCCTCTCCAGATCATCGAAAATAATATATTACTTACCTGTCAGTAATGTTCTTTCCAATGGATTAGTCTTACCTCCCACAGCTTTCTCATCTAAAATACCTCCATCATTGTGTGCTAGCTGTTTTCGGAAACCTTCAGCCACCATTTGGAAGCATGTAGCTACATGACAGCTCTACTCAACTCAGTGCGCATCCCTGATGCCAGATGTTAGGACAGAGGCAGTATACAGGGAGCTAATGGCACCCCTATGGCCTCTGTTCTGTGTTCTTCACTAACACTCAGAAGCTGAGGGACCGCAGAACAGAAAGAGCTAAACCAGCGAGCCAACCTGAAGGTAAGTTTGGAAGGTCGATGAGGAATCTGTCAAAGGAAGGACTAATCCAACAGAAAGGATTCCTTGCTCCCGCAGATTCCTTATTTTAGAGCCTCCCAGAGCAGTAATTTTATTTATTTTTTATTAAGTGCATATAGCTAAAAAAGCTTTTTGCACCATTTCATAGAATTGAAACTTAAAAGCAAATGCAAACCAATATATACATACATATGCATATACATGTTCACTTCAAATACACAACAGTAATCTCATTGTTTAAATAAATTCATAACCATCAAATGATAACAAAAAGCATTAATCCAAACACAGACATCCCTAATTAAAAATATATAAAATCTCATAGAAGTCACATTTGTGAACAGAATTGCCAGTGAATGTGAGGTATGATGCCGACAGCCTCAAAGGGAGTGCTCTTATTTTATTATATCAGTCAGCATTTTTTAACTCTCTAAATTGCCCTAAGTTCTTAATCTTTTGCTGTACCAATGACCAGATATGGTATGCTGCTGACGTAATTACAACAGAATCGGCTGAATAAATTCATGACCAAAATTGCTCTGATTGAATACTAATCTCTGTATTACAAAAACCACCATATCACTTCAGATACACGTTTCTGGGCATCCAGTTAGTATATGCCTTGATGTTTCAATACTAAGGTTGCATAAACGACAGTTGTAACTCACGCTCAACACCAGCCCATGTGCCCGTATATTCATACACCAGTCAAATATTGAGTCGTAATTATGCAATAAAAAGCCCAATCAAAGGGCTACAGAGCTTCGTTAAATAGTTTTTGCGGAGCGCCAAGCACGTCTCCGTGAGTGATATTTAGACTATACCGTTTCTATAATATTTTAACCATTTAATACTGAAAGGTTGATTCATTCAGCCATAACAATAAAAAATAAAAGACTATACGTTTCCTAAGTGCGCGTGCAAAAATAGACGGCACTCTATCTTTAGTGATCTTGTTTTTAACAATTTATCATTTTCTTTAGGTATGCCTGTTTCTATGTCTGTCAAATGCAACTCGACAATTTTAACCAGGTCTCTGAATGCTCGATTGTTCTGCAAACCACTCACATGTTGTGACATTAAAGATGTGTCTTTGTTCTCTTCGCTGTATAGCAGTTTAATATACAGTTTACAGCATGCCACCTTCCAGAGTATAAGTAAATAGGGTGGTCCTCGACTCGAGCTGCAATGCCTCGACTGGTACTGATTTTGGAAGACCTAATATTGAGCGTAGGTTTTCCCCCTCTATTCTCTTGAACCAAACGATAGGCTCTTCTGGCAGTGTTTCTTCCACCCTGTACTCATGGTGCCTTTCCCCGTCTTCCCAAGGTATTCGTTTTTCAACCTCTTTACTTCCCATACAGGGTCATTTGTCACATTCTTTATTGGCTTCTCAAGTCTAGTTCGGCTAGTTTATTGTTCGTATATTGTCCTTATGACTGGGACGAGTTTCTCCACTCATATTGTTGCCCCGGTAGCTTCCCGCTTTTCCCATTCTCCTTGGTACCTTCGGGTATGCAGGGGAACCTTGCAGGGCTCGGCACTTGCTCAGGTAATCAACTTTGTTGGCTGGCTTCTCGATCTTTGTTTTCACCGGTATTCCGTTCCCAGCTTCGCTGCAGGCTACTGCCGTCTACAGACGCTGGCAGTAAGCGTTAGGGAGAATTCTCCAGAATGGCTAATTTCCCTTACCTACTGAGTCCCTCCACAGCTTTGCTGGATTTCTAGGATTTATTTTTTTGACCTGGTAAGCGTGTGAGCCTTTTTTCCCACTCTTACGTGTTTTTGGCTATGTGTTGTACATTTTTACACTCATGGACTATGGAGTCTCACCTACTCCATAGACATCTTTTTACTGTGTGTCACACAGCACCTTTAGTGCAGTGACATAGGGTTGTCTTTTTAGAGTTCCCACTTTAAACTCCATTTTCTGGGACTGACTATTGTCTCCCAGAACATGTAAAGTTGCCATTGACTTTACTAGTCTTTTAAACTTACAGACCCAGTACAAATTATCTTCCAGAGAGTACTGGAAGGGTTAATAGTTATCCCCGTTTGTCTGTTTCTCATGGAACATTATTTTGTTCCCCTTTCTCTAAGATTTGGCTGGTGGCAGTGGTATCTACCCTTTTTATTTTACCGCAAGCTATGAAAATAGCCTCGGTACTGTTAGAGGCTATGGTGTTAGCCTCGAACTTTAATCCGCTGGACCCCTTTTAATTTTATTTGGTTCTGGTTGGGTTTATTCACCATTTCTTTTTGTAAAGGTCTTTCTCGTGTTTAACTCTGCGCGCCAAACCAGGGTTGGTTCCTTTGTTCTGCACAGAAGCCCTCCTTAGGCGCCTGAGTGTCGGGGTGGACAGGGTGTGAGGGATGTGTTTTAGGCCCCCTGCACAGGGTCTCCTTGGAGACCCAAGTCACACTCCAGTTTGATTGGCTAGGTGACTGTCCTGCCAGGACAGCAACCCTGCTGTGTGATTGACAGCCAGCTGTGTGCCTTGGAAGGCAGAGTCACCACTGCAACGAGAGAACCAACGAGGAGCTGAAGGAAGAAGACTGCTGCAGCTACTGGACATCCCAGTGAAGCCCTGCTGCAGGTCCGAATCGCCTGAAACTCCGACGAGAGTGAAAATCCGCAATGAATCTCTCCCCTTGAGCCTGGTGAGACCAACCAGCTCACAAAGCCCTTGGACCTCCCTCTTCAGCCTGGTCGAATTTGCTGTGCCACAGGAAACCGGAGAGCCAGCTTGAGAGAGTCCCTTTGTGCTTTTAAGGAGCACACCTTTTATTTGTTCTTTTGCTCTGCTGCTGGCTTCTTCCCTGGGCAGCGCAGGACCCTCCAGTCTTCCTCCTTCTTGTCAGTCCGACAGTCAGTTCAGGAACCGTGAGCCTGCAGGAACTGCCAGGAACTACTGCCTCAGCTACAGCATTCTTCTTCATCTAAAGTACTGTTCAAATCCGGTCGTTCTTTCTGCATTCTTCTTCATCTAAGGTAGTGTTCAAATCCGGTCGTTTGTTCCGTCCGACCGTGGTGCAAGTGTTTGAAATCTTTCGCCTCTCCGAAGGCTTGTCCTTCTCTACTCTTTTGAATAACCTTTCCTTCGACCAACTTCGTTTTGAACTCTTGGCAAAGACTTAACTGCAAACTACTCTGAACTGTGTCATCCTCTGCAAAGACTCTGAAACATTAACATTGGCCCAGGCCTATTGATTTGAATCCTAGTTGTAGTAAGCCTTTTCTAGATTGCCCTGCCCATCACTTGTTGGTGTTGTTGATAACCTTGTCCTTTCCCTCCCTTTTAAATTGCTGGAGTGCCATTTTGCTCTCACTTCATTTTGAGCTTAACTTGTCCAGAATTGATTGGGTGTGGTGTAGTGTATTAAGATTGTGATTTTCTGCTGCTTTATATTAGTGAACTGTTTTATAGTTGATGGTGTAAATAAATGTATATTCTTTTACTCAGAAACCTTGAGTCAGTGTTTGTTTGAACCATAGTAATTGCTGTCCTTTGTGTAACTTCTGATACTGCTCACTTTACTCTTGAGATAAGTCTGGCTGCTCAGCCATCACTACCACTTTACTGTGTAGTACAGGCTTGTACCAAAGGTGAATATGCACTTGCACTTGTAGTCTTAATTGTGTGTGGTGTTCCCAAAGGGTACTGCATATGATTCTGCCTAACAGTAAGGAGCTGCTAGCGCACATTGTTACGATGTTCTCAGCGTCGTTAGCCCGGTGTCTCGCCCACCACGATACAGTCGTGGTCACGCCACAACCTTGCACAGGACTCCTCTTCAACTTCTACCAATGGCTTTCCCATTGATGACTCAGGGACTTTACAGTGTTTCAAGTTGGCATTCTTTGCTGTTCTGAAAGTGGCTTGCTTCTGCTCTGCCTCTCCAAGCCATGCTCACATCAGGGGGCTTCCTGTGCGCACCATACACTCTCTCCTCATAATCCACTTGCCCCAGTTAAATACGCCTCTCTTCTTAGAGACATCTTCATTTCTTTTTGATGACTGGTTCACTTCAGCATTGCCTGTAGCCAAATGTAAGGAGGAACTATTTTTCTTCATCACAAGCAGTTCCATATATGTTGATATGGTGCTTGGTCTAGGGAGTTCCTCATGGGAATGAAAGTCATTGTCTCCTAAGGGGGAGTCACTGCCAGCGAGGTCCCAATTGCCCAGACCCCTAGAGCAGGTTTTAGGGATCAGGCTCACCTCTATAGTCTCAATGGGGGTGGCTCCCCTTGGAGGAGAAGGGGCAAATACCCTTGATTCCACTTGAGGGGATGGTAGCCATGGCAACATTGCCTCTTTTTGTTTCTCATACTTTATTCGGAACTGTGGAAGCCCTAAAGGAACAACCTCTAGAAGATATGGAGACTGATATGGAGACTGTTGCTGAATGGCTAAACCAAGGGGCTTTGCTGTGGCTTTGGAGGGTTTAAACCAGGCCAAAGGATTTAGCCATCGCCTTGCATACCTTACATTTTTCTACTGACTATGGGCTTTAGCTCTGAACAGATTATACCCATCAAAAAGCATATCGAAGAACTTTGCTTGAACATCCTTGGCAAACACTGACGTTCAAAGCCATGAATGTCTTCTAACTTTGGTGCTCATGCTCATAGAACTGCGGTGAGTGAACGTTTAGTAATAGTCACTGCTATGGAATGTTTGCCCTTTTGAATTATCTTAAGTGGTACTGCAGACTACGTGCAATTACCCACATTCCAAGATTCGACGAGTTGCAGTTCACACAGTTATAACAGTATTGAGAAGAGTGTTTTGATAGATTCTTAATTTTTTTTCTCGTGCTGAATGCCAGTAGTGATTAGAGGCTTTGGGTAGATTATGCAATTTTAGGCTCTCACGCAGTGCAATAACCCTGATGTGTATTGAGTATTTGGAAAACATACCTTTACCATTTGCAACCATTGAAGTGTGGAGCTACAGATGCCTTAATTGCAGGTATTTTACTTTCTTTTTAATTCACAACCTCAGAGGTCTACGTCCTGTGTCTTGTGCTTGGTGTACAGTTGACCCCTTGAGTGACTCAGTAAGAAAGCATGGAGGAATTGATTTCCTTAGTATTTGTTTCTGCATCTTTTTTAGATCGTGATTTAGTCTTGAGCAGAACATGTGGAAAACATTTATATGCCGAACCAAAATGAAAGGTAGGCTAATTGCTTAAGATAACAGGTACACACACACATTTAGTTCAGGGGATATTGTTTTATATGCATTACATGTGGAGTTCTTCTGGACCCGATGAAGACGTATTCATCGATTCTGTCAGTCTAAACTAGGGGGATTCTCCTGGCTGATAATATCTTTGGTTCACTATAACCACTAGGTTTAGCTCGAGTTCCATTAACATTATTACCAATGAACACTAGTAGGCCATAATGGCTATATGACTCAGTGCCATCCCCTGTGATTGCACCGTCATCGTAGCCATCTTGATCGCCGGTTTGGAAATTATAAATTACTCATCGTATTGACTAACGTACTCCTAGTCCATAGTCCCCTTTTCTCCATACTGTATGGGCATCCCTCGCTAGGGACGGGAACCAAATCCTTTTTCACCAGAAAAATATGTCTTTCCCCTTAAAATGTAATTGTGCGTGGGGGCGCACTCCCGGGAGCAAGCGCACCCTTAACTACATACACCTCAGTCCCCTTTGACGCATTGGCTATATTATATCTGCCTAATGACACACCTTTTCGTAAGGGGAAGGATGGTGGGACGTATGGAAGAAAGGGGACTATGGACTAGGAGTATGTTAGTCACTATACTGAGTAACTTATAATTACTCCTACGTCCCGTCCCCTTTCCTCCATACTGCGTGGGCTATTACGACTGATTGAAGCCCGGGAAGCGAAATGATGCAACTCCCAAAAAAACCCACATTTTTCAGAACTCCTTAGCCAAAGGCCGCGTCTGATCTAGCACTGACATCCACGCAATAATGCTTGCAGAAGGCTGAAGGGGTAGTCCAAGTTGCTGTCCTGATTACCATTGCATGTGTCTTTGGAAGGCCACTGCTGTCGCCTTGGCTCTGGACGCATGAGTGTGCATGTTTGCTGGTAGCTTCATGTGTTGCCCTTCGTAGGCTTCCATAACCATCCACCTAGCATTAGATGCCTTCGAGGCCTGAAAACCTGGTTTATATCCGCCGAAAGTAACAAACAGGGCATCAGAGTTGTGGAAATTCCTGGTCGTGTCAAGGTAGAATCTCAGGGCTCTCTAGACAATGTAACACCACCTCTCCATCTTTCAGGTTTGAGAAGAAAGTGGGAAGCACTATTTCTTCATTGAGGTTAAAAGGCGACACCACCTTTGGTAGAAAAGACGAGTGTGATGGAAAACCGTATATGGCTCTGAGGCCACGAGGGCCTGAATTTCGCTAACTCCACCAGGAGTGCTGTTTTAATAGTGACCATTCTGAGGTATATAGATGCCATGGGCTCGAATGGTTTGTGGGCCAGGGCGCCCAGAACCACGTTGAGATCCCAAATCGGGTGTGGGCGCTTGACAGGTGGGTACAGTCTGATTAGCCCTGCCAGATGTCTTTTGATTACTGGTTTGGAACTGGAGAAAACATCACCGGAATCTTTGTATGCACCTATGGCAACCAGGTATGTGCGGCATGTGTCAACCTGCACCCCCAACTGTACCAAGTGTGCCGAGAAGGAGAGCACGTGCGAAGAAGGAGGGCGCGTGATCCAGAGAACCCAAGAGGTCTAGGCCCTTCTCCTTGGCCCAGTGGCAGAACCTGGTCCATTTACTACTGTATTGACTCCTATTGGAAGTACTTCTTGCCCCTTGGATGATCTCCAAGTTGTTCTGTGAAAAATGGAGGTGCTGTAAAGTTAGGTGCTCAGGAACCAGGCTGCTAGGGCTACCTAATTCGGGGAGGGGTGCACTACTGCTCCCCTTGCTGGTACAGCAGTGGATCCCTCACCACTGGGAGGGGAACAGATTTTCGATTCGATAGTCTCAGTAGCTCTGAGAACCATGCTCTGGCTGGCCACTGTGGCGCTTTCAGATTGAGGCATAATTGGCGTGCCTCTTTGACTTTGCACATGACCCTGTGGATTAACAGAGTCAGTGGGGAGGTGTAAGCCCACATGCAGTCCCACTTAAGTTGCAAGGCACCCCCCAGTGAACCATTGCCCTGTCCCATCTAGGACGTGAACTGTTGACACTTCCGGTTGAGTACGATGGTGAATAAGTCTATTTGTGGGTGACCCCATTTGTTGAAGATCGCCTTCAGGACCCTCTCATTCAACTGCCACTTGTGGTTGTCGACCCCCAATCTGCTGAGCCGGTCTGCCTCTAGGTTGGACTTGCCCGCCAGGTGAATTGCAGATAGCCAAATGCTGTTCTCTAAGGCTCATTCACAAATATCGATGGTTAGCCTGCACAGAAGGGGTGATCTGGTGCCCCCGTTTGTCAAGATAGTACATGCGGGTAGTGTGCCCGTTTAAATGCAGCATGGGCTGTTGATAATCGGGAGGAAAGCTTTCAAGACTAGCATCATTTCAAGCCAATTGATGTGCTTGTCCTAGCCTTCTCTCAACCATAGGCCGTGCGGACTGTGGTTGCCCAGCGTGGCTCCCCATCCCTCGAGGGAGGAATCTGTCCTCATAGTGTATGCAGGTCAGGGCTGTCTGAAGAGTCTGCACGCCATGAGATTTGTATCCGTCCTCCACCATAATAGCGGCTGGAGAAGATGGGTTTGAATGGTGATTAATGCTACCTGAGAACCAACTATTTGGCTCCAAGGGGCTGCAAAATGGAGCTGCGGCCTCCTCATTTTGAAGGGCATGAGGCACTGCCAGGAGGCCCACTGCCATAATCCCTAGCAGGTGCTGGTACCACCATGCAGATATCACCTCCCTTCTGAGAAGATGCCCTGTAGCCCTTTTCATCACCAACACCTTGCCTGCAGTGGAAAATATCTTCTCTTTTGTATCCCAGATGAGACCCAGGAAGGTCAATATGACTGTGTAGGCTGGAGCTGCAACTTCTTGAGGTTGATGGAGAACCCCATTTAGTAGATAGTATACATTAGTTCGGCTGCTGTATTCTCGACTTGCTCTGGCAAATTTACACAAACCAACCAGTCGTCAAGGTATGGATAAACATGGTGGCCCTCTGATCTGAGCAGAGCAGCCACTGCATTCATAAGCCTCGTAAATCCCCTTGGGGCTGAATTGAGGCCAAATGGAAGGACCATGTATTGGAAGTGCAAGCCCATGACCCAAAACCATAGTAAGGAGCAGTGGGGCTGCCAGATTGGGACGTGTAGATATTGTGGGAAACCAGTCCTCGGGGATCCAGGTGGTCAGGACACAGCCATCGCTTGTGGATCCAGTTCCTGGGGTGGACCAGTGCAGGAGGATAACCTGGGTGAGAGGTCTTTGGTGAGTGGGATTGGGACACCTGATGCAGAGACGCTGTATCCCTCTCTTCCCTGCAACATCTTTACTCCATATATGGAAACTCTAACACCCCCTCCCCCTTTTCCTGCACAAACATTTTCACACGGACAGCCCACTCTGGGAGCAAAAAGACTTGCATCAGAGCCATGTACCTGACATGCCCCACTATTATGGTCAGGCAAGGTCAGGCAATTAGTGGTAACCATTCACACCTGACTTCCATTAAACTTCCCCCACACGGATAAAAGGTGGAGCATGAGAGAACACTCTGAGCGAGGCAAGGCACACGAAGGAAGAACAGTTTTGAGACGGCAGCTGAACGAGGAAAGAAAGACGGCAAACCACAAAGGGTGCACAAGGAGGGAAGATACCCTTGACCTTTCCAGTGGAAAGCCATTACTTTCAAGACACCTTTGGATTTCTGAGCATAAGGCCAAGAAACCAGACTGAAGAATCCTGTATTGTGTGTCAGAGATACTCGGGGCCCTCCTGCACGGCTGATCAAGTAGGAGAGAAGCAGCAGCTGACGTGGTACTGTCCTTGGCTCCAAGATCAAAGAAATATCAACACAGTCTGTGAGTTGGGGAAACTAACGCAATACTGGCCTGTGTTGAAGTTAAGGATGCAAGCGGCAACATTGTACATAAAGAGCAAGGATAAAGATTGTTGAACGCATGTGATAAAAGACGCGAGGACAGCCTAACGGCTGATGGATATTTCAACTGTAGCAAATAAGACACAATATCCGTGACAGCGTGTCTAGCACCACATGTGTGCTCAATCAAAGGTCTCTGTAAGATATTCGTCTGAGAAGCGAAAATAAAAGATAAATTAATAGTTACTCACCATAGTGACTAACATACACTTAGTCAATAGTCCCCTTTCCTCCATACTGCATGGACGTCCCTCGCTAGGGACGGGAGACAGAACCTTTTTCACCAGAAAAAATATGCTTCCCCTCTAAATTTAGAGGCGCACAGGGGCGCGGCTCTGGGAGCATGTGCTCCCCTGACTCCGCCCACCGGTGCCACTCCTCACTCCCCATTGAAGTGTCGACAATATTTAGCATTGCCTAATGATACCATTAGTATTAAGGGGGGGGGGGGGGGTGGGACGTATGGAGGAAAGGGGACAATGGACTAAGAGTACGCTAGTCACTACGGTGAATAACTATTAATTACTCTTACGTCCCGTTCCCTTTCCTCCATACTGCAATTACAACTGAATGTAGCCCCAGGGTGGAGAGGAGACCCTCCTTAAGCGAACAAGTTCCTTAGAACTGCCTGTCCGAAAGCTGCATCGGATTTAGAGCTGGTGTCCAAACAGTAGTGCTTGCAGAAAGCCGAAGGCCGCCCTGCTGATGACCTGCCATGGGACACGCCGCTGGAATGTGACAGCCGTGGCCTTGGCTCTGACAGCGTGGGTGTGCATGTTAGCTGGAAGTGGTTTGTGCTGCCCCTCATAGACCTCCTTGATGGCCGAAACCATCCACCTTGCTATAGAGGCCCCTTGACACCCCCCCCCCACCCCTGAAGGTGTCAAACAGAGCGTCCGACTTGCGCAAGCCCTTCGTCCCGTACAGATAGAATTTCAGAGTGCGGCTGACATCCAGACAGTACAAGGCCCTCTGAGCATTGTCCTTCGGGTCGGCAAAAAACATAGGCAAGACTGTCTCCTCGTTCAGATGGAATGCAGAGGCTACCTTAGGTAGGAACGTGAGTGCGTTCGCAGGACCACCTTATACTTGTGAAAAGTAGTATAGGGTTCTGAAGCCACCAGTGCATGGATCTCGCTGACTCTGCGAGCAGAGTTAAGACCCACTCTGCACCACCCACCCTATGGGCTGAGGCAAGTGGGATCTCATCGCGAGACTCCCCCTTTGGGGACAAGGACTCGCGTTCCTGTGAGGAACTCGGCAATGCCCTCTATTTGATGGCTTATATGGAACTAGCTAATACACCAAATCATTAAAAGTTCCATGACTCGGACGAAAATAAAGTGAATGTGTACCGTTATCAAAGAGAAAGCAAAGCTGATCCTTTAAAACACAATCTCCAATGAACTGTGCCGAGTATGTTGAAGAGAGAGGAGCCAACAGAGGGAGAAGGAGAGCGAGGATCATAGAGGCACACAGACAATGCCCCTTGTACAGAGAACACCTAAAGAAGGTGGAGCTGAAGCGGGCGCCGAAGCCTGTGAAGTTCAGAACTGCTTCAAGCTGAAGCAGGAGGCGCTGGAAGCCCAGCATGCAGGAGAAAGAGGGAGTCGAGACGGCTAGACGAGAGGGCTCAGTGGTTGCGTGACCATGAAGCAATTTGTGGTGTGCATGCTGCCCTCTCAACGACGCTGTCACCACCTCTGTGAGGAAGTACCAAACAAACCAATTGCCCACAGCAGTATCGAGAAGCCAAGCAGGAGGCTTGGCTTCTAGGCACATGTAGTGGGTCTGGTGGAAAGCGAACCAATAAGCAAACCAAAGAAGGAAAAAGGCCCCACCTACCTACGGGCACCAGAGACGTTCCTCTACAAGACTGAAGGTAACAGGCAGGGCAGAACTACCGTGAAGCCAAAGGGGACTTGTTACAGATGTAACACAACTCGTCCCAGTATGTTAAGATGGATTTCTGAACTCTGACCTGGAGGGGCAGAGGTTCAGAAGGCCAGCCTAGTTTCTTGGAACACGGTAACATGAGCACACAGAGCAAGGACACCTACAAATTACTCCAGACAGGTGTTATATCAAAAATATATAAACATTTATTACAAGGCCCTTGTAACATAGACCATAGCAAAAGAATCACAGTAACACTAAGTAAACCAACATATCACAAGCATTACAATATATATATACAACACCATTGGGGTCTAAAGGGGGAAATGCACGAAATATGTCGACAACCTAGATGGGAAGCAAACAGGCAGTGCAGTTTGTCTTTAGGCCCAGCTCTACATCGACAATACACCTAACTAAGAGGCAGTCCAAGCCCTAAGAAGAGAGGAGCCTTGTGCTCAATAGTACATGCAATGCAAATGCACACGGTTGTTCCAATGGGCAGAACAGGGTCTCTTCAGGGGTCTCTAGCAGCTTGGGAAGGTGGATGAGGCGATGCAGAATAAGTTCCCACTATTCAAGAAGGACCTCCACTTGAAGGCAGAGGCAGTTAAAGAGTTCGGGATGGAGTCGCTATTTCGCAATAGCAGTGGAAAGGTGAGGGACCATTTGTGCGTAAAAATGGGCCCTTGCGCTAGGGGCCACTGGTTAAGGTATTGAGTACTCACCGGTCCCCAACGCAAGCAGACCCAAACTTCGGCAGGTCAGTCCACTTTGCTTGCAGGTTCGAATGCAGCAAAAAGGACGTCTCGGCACCTTTTAGTTCCCGAGATAGAGTGATGATTCCCAAACGGGACAGTGGCGATTTCTCTGCTGCAGGTGGATGAATCGACCCAGTTTCACTGCAGCAGGCTTCAGGGGCAAGAGGGTCCCAAATGGAACGGACTTGCACAGGAGGTTGCTGCGGCAGGGCAACACGGTAACCATGTTTACTCTGGTCCTGGCACACTCGTCTGACTTCAGACCTGGGAATGCCAAGTGTACAAAATTCGGTGTGAGGGTGCCGTGGAGACAGAGCTAGCAGTATACCAAGTTTCGAGGGCCTCCTCGAAACAGCGGCGGTGACAGAGCAAAGCAACTGGGTAAGCTTGTCAGTCCACTGGTTGGCCCAGGGACACTTCTGAGAAAGCTTACTTGCAGAATTTGATGAAGGTGCCGAGAATAGTTGGTCCCACTATTCCAATGTGTTGAAGCATCTTTGCAGACCTTCTAGGACGACCAGATGCAGAGGGATCCCAGGGGACGACAGCGGGATCAGGGTGCCAAACCTTCCAGCGGGCCACCAGCGGTTCCTCGACTCAGCTTTGTAGTTGCAGGATACTTGGATCCTATCCTTTGTTCAGTGAGAACTCAGGAGATCGACCTGGTAGTGGTGTTTTCAGCCTCCTCTTATCCAAAGTTCCCTTTGTGCCAAAATGGAGAGGACCCAATGGGAGATCTGCTCACAAACACACACTCCATACGTGGACCAATCACGGACCACGGTGGTTACAGGCATTCGTGGCACTCCAGACTCTCTGGCACCCAGGATGTGTATTGGAATCAGACATTCCAGCCCACATCCTGGAGGCATACACACAAGGCATGCAGAAGCCCGTGAAAACATGGGGATTCGCGGGAAAGTGCATGACCAAATAAGGACTGACCCGGGTCTGATCGACCTGGGGAAGGTAAAGGGGCAAGATGGCCGATGGCCAAAGGACAGGACAAAGAACCTCATGGTATGGCCCTTTTGGAGCCAAGGGACCTATTTGTGCCAAACACAGTTAGCACGGTTAACATGGCAGGAACGGGTTAAAAATAATGCGAAAAGATAGCTGCCACCAGTCCTGTCCATGACACATCTGCACAGATCATAAAAAGTCTAGCGAGAGTATCTAGGGCCTTTGGAAATTACTATAGACCCAAGTGTGGTAAGATACATTTCACACTTGTTACATGTTGCACAAAAGCTGCAACATGAGGAAAGGACTAAGGGAAACAAAGTCTCCCAGTACTGACTGTTTTAAGGGCATGTCAGTTTCCCCATAAAAAGTGAGCAGCTCAGGAGGGCAGCTGAAGGCTGTGCTTCTCTGGCAAAGTTAGTCAATCGTGTCTAGCCAGCAGCAAAAAGTCTGGGGGTTGGCAGATGGAAGGAAAATTACATACAATTATGAAATCTTTTCTAACAGTACAAATGACGAAAGTGTGGAAAACAAATTGATAAAGTTGAAATATACTAATGTGGTAAATACACAGATCACCAACTGAAGGAAACAGAATTGGAGTGTTGATACCTTGGGAAAAGGGAAAGAGTACCCAAGAACTAAGAGAGAGAGTAGAACACAAGAAGAGACACTTGGGAACAAAAGACCAGAGGGGTCCCTAGAATAAACCTTAAACAAGAAAGGCCCCTTTTGGAACAGGGGAACCATAAGCAGTTGGACAATAAAAACCCCAGAGAAAAGAACACGAGACAAACAAGTACATTCAGAAACCTATAATAAAGAGAGAAGAATTCCGACAAGAGCATGGAAGAACCCTAACAAAGAGGAGGAAAAGATAATCAATCCCCTAAGAGAGTTGAAAGAACTAATACAGATAATAACAAGTGACTATTTAAGGATTGTATATTGATCAGATCTCAGGAAAGAAGAGAACATATGTGCAAAAGACCAATGACCAGGAGAAGGGAGTCATTCACCTGACTTTAGTCGTATAAAATAGTGGTAGGGGCAGTAAGGTTAGCTTTGGAAAGTGGACGGATTCTTTTGGATATTTATTCATGACTGACGAGCAACCTTAGTTAATAAAGTAGGCAGGAAACACCCCATGGTGATAGGGAAAGGTAGGCCTTTTTATTCTTTAAGAAAGCACGTCAAAAATATCCTCAGAGGGTCCATGTCCTGCTTCTGATCCATCAGGCCTCCTTCAGTGGAGAAGATAACAGACAGGCACAATACAGAAAAAGGGAAACCAGGCTGTGGAGGGAACCTGATCCAATGTTGCTGACTGATACCCACCTGTTACCAAAGTGGGAGACTTGAACCAGTCCTTAAGAAGTTGCCCACCTGTCTATGCAAGTATAATGTTATAGGGAAATAATTGAAAGGGGAACGACACTATAAAGGGGAATACATTAGATCCCAGCCCTTTTTATTTGTGAAAGTACTGATGTGCCCGGGGGTATATAAATTAACTGTACATCCTGAGTAATTAAGAAATATTTTAGAAGTGTATGTGATTCTGGAATTATAGATTTTATAGAATAGGTCCTACGGTGTGTGTATACTGGGAGACCCCGTCTCCTCCTCCTAGTAACAATCAATCAAAAAAGAAGTATTCTGGGAGCCAAAAGGATAACTGACTGTGTATATACCTAGAAAAATATGGTAAGTGAAGTCACTCCCAGGTTACATCACTAAGCAGAGTTATGTTACTAGCAGTGAACCATTCAAGACAAAGAGGAAAGGACGTTTAACTGCTACCCATTTTCCTGCATTCAAGTTGTCCATTGAAAATAAGAAATGTACCCTTTTACACAGTAATGCAATAGAAGCACCGGTGAAGGAAATCTAGCAAACGGACATGTTAAACAGAAACATTTGCCTTTACAGGCAATTTACATGCAGGAATATTAAGTAGCCGTTATTTCAACTGAGTTGTCCAGAACGCGTTTTGAAATTCTAGCATGCCCTCTGAGTAAGAGGGAGGTATCTATTTCCAATAAGGGGAAGTAGCGAGAGTTAAAGTGGAAGAGAACTTCCTATATACTTTACAATGCATGTTGGATGCGCTGTGTACTTTCACTACTACTGCCCCTGGATCCTCTTCTCAGGTGGCCAGGGAAAGGCCATCGCTTTTGGATTGTGACCGTGGGGGTGTAGAAGCGAAGGAGGATCACCTGGGTGGAGGGTCCTTGGGGATGGGGAAGAGGGTAACCTCAGGCAAGACATGGTATCCTCCTTTACCTCATGAGGACAAAACTAACCCTCCCCCAGGATTTATGGGCTATTGTGAAACAACGCACCTCATTTTCCCTCATTCAACCTAATACAATACTGGGACGAGGAAGTGGCGACTAGGAGTAGTGAAAACTAGTAAGTAATTTCACCACTGTTGTACTGAGACGAAGTAGAAGCGTGCAGAGTATTGTAAAGGTCAGGCATGTCCCAAATTCGACTCTAATTGCAGTCAGGCAATTTCAATTGGGAACTCACACCTGCAACCTGTCAAGTGGTTGCAGGTGTATAAGAAGGGAGGATACCACCAGCAAAGAGACCAGCAGGGGATCCTGTTTGCGAGGAGGCGGCCGTGGTGGGTCCTGCATGAGGGCCAGGACACCGGCAGATGACCACAAGGAACTGTGGTGCCCAAGACCAGGCGAGCCGTAAGTAATCTATAGGAGTGGGAGCCTCTGTGGTCGGAGATACAAAGCCGGACCTGCGAGCAAAGAGGAGGAAATAAAGTAGCCACCAGCGTCTGCAGAAGAAAAGCACAGCTAATAGCTGGAACAGAGGAGCATCCAAAGTGCGAGCAGGGCATGCAGATAAAGGAAAGCCAGCAGGCGGAGCATAAACAGAACCGCTCAGCTGCCTGGTGGGAGTGCCAGAGACTTGTGAGTGAAGGGGAAAGTCACTCGATAACGGGGCGCTTCTGGGGTGCTGTGTGGAAGCGAGGCGAATGCCCAGAGTAATATGCGCACAATGAAACAAACCCGAAGCCACAGGCTGGGAGAATAGTAATGTAGAAAAAGTGAACAACCACTGATATTGAATACCAAACTGAATTAAAACTTTATGGGCAGAGCTACGACCTTATAACGGATGAATGTGAAACTGTCCATTTGAAAGCAACGTATGAATTAAGTGAGCAAGTGTGATAGAGCTTAAAGAGCATCACAGAAAGGCGGGGAAGAAATAAAACCACCAAAAAGTGAACTGTATGCATGATTATAGTGTGGCAAGGCCAAAGACTGGCCAAGATGTAACACATTGTGGCAAAGGAGAAGTCACCTAAGGGTGAAACCTTCATGTAATGCCAAGAGGCTGACAAGGAGAAGCCAAGTGAGTGTGAACATTCACACAGGGGCAGTTACAGAGGTAACTGTGTGGGCTAAAGAGCCTAGGGTTGCTGGTTGAGTGACATCTAATGGGTGGATCGTGTTGTCCATCAACTGCGCCTAGACTAGGGAATCCTCAATTGTGAAGGCCAAAGACATTGTTGAAGTAAATCAAGCAGGGATAATTTAATTGAGCTGTTAAACCAATCCAGAAGGAGTGTCAAGTTGTTCTGGAGTTGTTTGACCATTGAGAGATTAAGACCAAGTATAAGTTGGCAGGCTGAAGTCTTGGTGAAGGGAAACCTGAGACTTACTTAACTTTGGTGCTGTCTTGAGGACGGGAACCTCAAGACCCCCTTTTGGTTGGAACAGTGTTATTTTGAACTTGGGGAAATGAACCTTGAGGATCTGTGGAACTGTCTTGAACTTGGGGAAGGGAACCTGAGGATTTGTGGAACTGTCTTTAACTTGGGGAAGGGTAGCTGAAAAGTAAGCTAAGAGGTGGAAGAAGCTGAGAACTTTATTTCAATCACCATTTCTTTCATTGCGGACATCCCTATACATTGCTTAGCTTTAGTTGTGAGGACAAGGACAGATTTTGGGCACAGACAGATTTGTAAGTTGAACTTTCTGACTTTCCTTAGTTTCATGCAAGTAGGGAAATCCAACCTTAGTTTGCGGCAAGTTAGGCCTTCATCCATACTGACATTTGTGTTAATAAAGAAATTCAGTTTGAACTTTGAATCTGTTGTCTGTGTCTTACTTCATGTTGCCTTCACAGCGAGCTCAGGGTAAATCAAAAAGGTACAGATGGTGATTTATACATTTACAAAAGTTCACATTCATGTAAACATAGCACAGATATTTCATGCTATGTATATTGATCATTCTTCATCGAGATTGGAATTTCATAGATGATTAATGTGTTCATATTTAAATTGGTTTACTTATTTCTATTTATTAATGCATAGACTTACTGTGAAACACTGTTTCTTGCCCCAAAAGGGGAGGGCGGCTGTAGGTGAATCAATATTGTTAAATTTGGGGTCGCGGGGTCATAAAAAGAACTTTTATTCAACAAATAAAAATTGTGCTTGCTGATGTACGGGCGGAGGAACATTCCCCCGAACAAGTTGCCGCATGATTAAAACATCCTACATCTAGAGACTAGAATGAACTCCAAGGCTGACCAATGTCAACAGTGTCAAAGGGACGATAAGAGTTCAGCAGTATTGACTTTGACAGCAATGGTTGGAGCCAGTTGCTTGATGCGGATAGGCAGAGCTGAAGGTCACTGATGGGTGTCATGCCTAGATTGAGCAGGGGCAAAGCCAGAGGCTGCTTGGACTATGAATTTTGAAGTGCCACAGCTAGCCTTGGAGAATGGGGGAGGTGGGCAGTGGGACATGCGTGTGCCACAGCCATCGAAACGCTGGCTGGCAGTACCAAGGCGTATGTGAAAATAGCAAACATTTCATTTTTAAACTCCTCGGACTGCTCCAAAGTAGAAGAGCTTGTGGGGAAACTGTACCTGCTTTTGTTTTTCCCTTAAGGTGATGTACCCACTAAAGAGCTTTTGCAATCATCGGCGCTCCAGGAATGATGGTGCTTCTTTCATGAGGAAGAAGACTAGGAATGGTGTAACTCACTTTGGCAGTGGGACCTTTTCCTGTGTTTTCTCTTTTTCTCCTTTATGGGATCTTTTTCTTTGACTGGAGATCACATGCCCTCCAGCTCCTCAGTGTCTAGCGTCTCAACAGATTTCGCTACATCCCTCTCCGACTTCTGGGGGCTTAGAAGTTAAACTACCTAGAGACTTTGAGGCGGTTCAAGATCTGCTCTTGTGGAGAGCAGGAAAGAGTTTTGCCACCCACTGCTTGAGGAGCCTAGGGTGCATGATCTTACAGGAAGCACAGTTATCCATTTGGTGATCAGCATCCAGGCACCAAAGGCAGAATTGGTGGGGATACGACACACACATTTTTCCTTTGTAATCATTTAATGGCTTAAGCCCTGAGGCCTTTGGGGCACCTGGCAAGGCAACAGGAAAAATGCATCTCTGAAAAGATCTTGTTCGGACTGTGAGAAACCTGAAGGTGTCTCACTCACTAGTCTCCAGGGATCTGTCATCCAGGTGGCCAGGACACAGCCATCGCTATTGGATCCAATCCTGGGGGTGGACCAATGCGGGAGGATCACCTGGGTGGGTGGTCTTCAGGGAGTGGAAATCGGACCATGAAGGGTGAGATGCAGTATTCCCTTCCTTATGACACCTTTTCCCCACCCAGCAGGATATTTAGAAACTCTACCCCCCCGCCCCCTTTTCCAACACGAACACTTTCTCACACCATGAGTGACAACGGACTAATACGAGAACCGTTTACCTGACATGTCCCAACACAAGGGTCAGGCAGAATCAGGCAATAGCTGACAACTACACACACACCTGATTGCCCTTTCCCTTCCCCATAGGGATAAAAGGCAGAGCACAAGAGCACACTCTGAGCAAGGCAGAACGCACGAGGAAACAGCTATTCCAGGACTGCAGTTCAAATGGAGGAGAAAGGACGGCGAGACCTGAAAGGACATCAAGGAGGGAATTGCCCTTCCTCCTTTCAACCCAGACCAGTGAAGAAACTTAAGACCGGCAATTGCAGCTGGCGAATGGTGTGACGGATGTCAGCGGTAAATGGGACCCTCCTGTTCCGATAGCCTGGGCGGGGGGAAGCTGCTGCCATCGTGGTACCGTCCTTGACTCCAGCGGCAAAAGAAACGCCAACAAGTTCTGCACAGCCTTTGAGTCTGAAGAACCCGATAGTGGGCCGGACTGTGTTAGGCTCAAGGTTGCAGCGGCAACATTAAGAAGATTAATAGACAAGGTGTTTTGTGAAAAAACTTGGTACCAGAGATAGAGTGGTCCGGCGCCACGTGGGCGCCCATTTGGAGGTCTCTGGCTGGTAAGGGAAGTGAACCCCACATTGTGAAGAAGCTAAGTGAACTACATTGTGACAACAAGTATGAACCCGACTGAGGGATGTCCACAGTGAGTGGTCGGTCTGAGTCTGACTGAGGGGGGGGCTAACAACAGAGAAGGATCGGAGCCCGGCACAGGGGGATCCAATGGTGAAGGGTAATCACCGAATGTGAAGATTAGCAGAAGGAACGGTTTTGTTGTTTTTGGCATATCGGGACCTCTGAAGCAAGAGACTTTGCATGAGAAAAGACTTGTGCACAGAAGGCCCGGATATAGAGAAAAGGAACTGTAAGCGAGTGTCCTGTGCTCAAGAGTCCCACCTTCTCCCATGCTAAAAACGTGGGGAAGGGAGACACTGGCCATAACATCCAGACCTATCATTTTGTGAACACTTTCTTTCTTTTCTTGTGAACATTATCCCACACTGATCCATTTTACAGTTTAATAAACACCCTTGAACTGTGATAACTTGTGTGTCTTACTTTGATACCATGCCTTCCTTACATGATAGAGTATGCAGAGTACGTGTAAAAAAGGAACAGAGGTCAGAGGATGCTGTTGCTGCCTGCCCTATATTTAATGAGTTGTGGTGTCACTTCTCATGCAATGGAGTCGATGCTGAATGGGGCCTGTGTGAAGCTGCACTGCACCTCCTAGTGGCTTAAAAGTATCAGAAAATCAGCTGGCACTGGGAATATATCCAAGATGAGATGTCTTTGGCAGGACGCAATCCATTAGAAGTAAACATTTTAGCAGAAATAGTAAATTATCAAATCATTTTTGCGAGTCCACCATAAGATGGCCACCAAAAGAACCAATAGAAAAGATATGGTCAATACAGGAAATTCAGCAGAAAGATTCCAGAAGTATGAAAGAAGTGCAGAGGAACATAATAAAACTACTTGGCTATGAAGCAACAGCAATAGGTGCAGCAGAAAAATGGGGCTAGTGGACGAAAAGATGGTAGGTGAAGGAGGACCAGAGTAGGTTTTGAGGGAAGCTAAGGATTTAGATGGCATGGTATTCCTCACGTGAAGATTAGAAATATGCACACACTACACATTTTCCACATTAACAAGACATGCATGACAACTATTGCTTCAGAGCAGAGCAATCCAGAGCTAAATTATTTAGAAGTTGTGTTGAATACTTTGGTGCCGTCAGTTCGATTTTCCCTGCCAACACCCAAACAGATGGTGTACCTGGTGCTAGTGAAGTAATGGAGATTAAAGCAATGTCTTAAACACAGCTGAAACCAACGAGAACAGGGATTCTATGCCTAAAATACATAATTTACAATGATCTATACAGATATATTTTCCGATTTTACTTAGGTTACGTGTCACTTTCAAACAAATTAAAGATACTGTTCAGAAATGGTTAGAATATCACCAAAATACAAAGGCGCTGTTGTATTGTAAAGATGACTAGCCTAAAATTACCCAGGCCACTTCAGGACCCAATTCAGATGTTAAACACTATTTCATAGGTGACATCAGGGTGCATTATACACAACTAATGGTAATTGAGGACAAATGCTAACTTATAAAGTATAGTCCATGTAATTTAGATACATAGGGCTTGACTGGGGTACTTGCTTGAGCATGGTTGTAGCAAGAAAAGATGCTTCAAAATGGCCATACCGGCGTGGGTATCAATGCTCAAATGGCATCTGCCATCCTCAAGGGTCCAGAACAGCAATTGATGTCTTAGATATAAGAGTGCATATGATTTGTCTACTGGGAAGACACACAATTCACACTCTGCCACGACAGCGTAAGAAAATGCAACAATAATAACACTTGTAAATCTTACCTCTCAGAAATAGTATGAAATTAACACTTTGACATTCAACCATTATAAAATGAAAACACTATGGGCCTGATTCATAAAAGCTTTTTATAATGGTGCAATCCCATTGAAAATCAGGCCCTATGAATCTATGTATGTTCCCTAGTTTTAGTACGGTTAAAGTGGAAAAAGCCATCGCGCAGGCAAGAAAAACTGCATAACGCCCTGGATATTTATTGCTCATAGTCGCCATAATAGAATTCAAATTCTTCCTTGCATCAGCCATCTTTATTCCATGAGGGCGAGTCCACACACAAGCAGAAGACTGCCTTGTTGACCTTAAATATGGCAACGAATTCTGCTCCTAATGATACCAGACTCACTGGTACATCGCCCAGCAGAACGTCTTGTTCAGTATACTACAGATGAATTATTTAGGTAGCATTGTCATTCACAAGGGTTGGTGGAAGGAAGCAGACAGAGTATAGTAGGATACTACCGAAAACCTGAAATGCTTAGCTCAGGGGTATGCAACCGTTGGCTCTCCAGATGTTTTGGACTATAATTCCCATCGGCCCAACCCAGCACAGTCAACGGTGGGAGATCATTAGGATTTTAGTCCAGCAAGGACACTCCTTTCCTGAACCCCCTCTCAATCCACCGCCTATGGTCCACTGCCAGTTATGCTCCCTAACTCCCCCACATACCCACGTGAGCCTCAATCCCACTCACCATCACCACTCTGCCACCCGGTTCGGCACACCAGAAACCCACAATAGCACGGCACTGCCGCGTTCCACCACAACAAACCTTCACACAACAACTCCCTTCCACCAGAGGCTAACCGTCACAACAGCCAACACGGCACCTGCATTACAAGCCATTGTTTCCACCCCCAAAAACTCCTACCCCCCCAACCACATATCCAATCCTGCACCCAATATGCCCCGTACCAATACACCCCCCACCTTTATATCCTCGAAGGAAACAAACTCACTGCATCACTATCAGCACACCAGCAGGATCACCTGCACCCACACTCAGCAACACTATCTACCCACCAGTAAAAAAGCTTTTGCCACCACAAGCACAACCTATTTACCTATTGAGCACCGCCTCTGCCAACACCACCTCCCGCAGAGCTAGACTTTCGGTCAAGCATGTCAAAAACCGCAATTACGAGCCTTTTCACACACCTCAGATTTCATCCAGAGAAGACAACAAATGGCCCCAGGCGGCAAGGCACCAACTTCTCTCCACTCAATGCACTACTATAAAGGCATCACCAAAGCTTGCCGAGGCACCTCACAATGTTCTCGTTTCAGAGCAAGAACACCCCCCCCCAGACATCACACACGCGCTACCAAACTCCCCTCCTTAGGAACCCACAGATTGGCCAGTCTTGCCTCTAACATCACCCACGCACACCGATCCTCCACCCTCGAAGCTTCCTCCCCCCATTACGCAAGAACAAAAAAAAAAAAAAAAAAGGTGCCCTAATTAAGACTTGCTCCCTAGGAGCTCATGCAATTGATGTCCATGAACTATTGCTAGAACACAAGCTAGACCTGTTAGCCATCACTGAATCCTGACTACACCCAGCCTCAGGCCCTACCCTCACATTAGCTGTCCCACCTGAGTACTCTAGTCTCAGAGTAAAATGCATTTATGTCCTAGGCGGAGGGGTAGTGCTCTTAGCAAAGAGCTCTCTTCTAATCTGATCCTGCCCATCCCTACTTTACCAAGATATGAAATCCTACTCATGAAGCTGACCACTAGCCCTGAAACCACCTAAAACATTGTATTAGTCTATCTGTAACCCAACAAAGCCAATCGGCCGGACATCGACATCCCACTACTTATCACTCTGCCTCTAAAGCCCTCTACTAAATTCATTATCCTAGGTGACATTAACCTTGGCTATAATGACACAAACGATCCCAACACCCCTCCAGTAGCAACAGCCATTGAAGACATGAATTTCAATCAACACACACACACACACACAACTCTGTACTGGATTCTCACTTCCAACTCAGACATTAACTTACCTCTATCTCAGAAATTCCCTGGTCGGATCACTTCCTAATTAAGTTCGACCTCAATATCACCAACTTACAGGCCACCACTCCTCACAAACCCAACCCTATACTGGTTAGAAACTCCTTCAAACTCACATTTGACAACCTGAACCCCACCGTCAAAGCCTCACTCAAAAACCATGACCCCACTAACACCAACCCAGATGATATTGCCAGCATTTCTCACTCCTGCCTTCAACTTACCCTAGACGCACATGCACCACTCATATTAAAAAGCCCAAATCCCCACAAACTGAGTAACTCTTGGTTTGATGAGGAACTCATTAACATACGTCGCAAGAAAAGAGCACCTAAACATCTATACAGCAAAAAATCCCCCCACCAACAAGTGCAATACATTAGTCACAGCTACCAAAACCTATACATTGGCAGTTGTAGCACAAAAATCTAATTCCTATACAGGCAATCTCTAACACTAAAGAACTCTTCTCTATAATAAGAGAACTGGAATGGCCCATTCCACCCTCCACCCCCATGCAAATAGACAAAGCATGGCGCATGGTCATCCAAAATGCCACGAGACACAAAATTGAATCCCTCCAGGATATCTACTGATCATGCCAACCAGATCTCTACTCACATAACTCCCCTGTTCAAATTCAATAAAGTCTCTCAGATCAGGTTCTGTCAACCATCCATGCCTTAAAACCCTCGAACTGTAAAGGAGGCACCTGTTCTGCCCTCTTAGTAAATCTCTTTGCCCCTACCTTGGCCCCTATCATCACTGACTTCATCAACAGATTTTTCACCACTAACTCAGTACCTACGAACATCAAAGCAGCATGGATCACTCCTCTCATTAAAATAACCTACCCTAGACCCCACCATTCCTACCAACTATCGTCCCATTACCACTGTCCGATTCTATTGATGACAATAGATAGTGTAGCATATTCGGAAATCCAACCCTTCCTCGAGCGTAACCAACTCCTTGGCTCAAGACAATCAGGCTTTCGACCAAAACATAGCAAAATCCAGATGAACATCATCTGTGATAAAGGAAACCTAAGCATCCTCCTCCTTCTTGATCTATCGGCTGAATTTGACTTAGTCGACCATGAAAAACTCTGCCAAACCCTCAGCCACAACTTTCACTTCTCACCAGAAGCTACACTCTGGATCCATTATTTCTTATCTGATCGTACCACTAGAGTTTTCATTGGCGATTTGGCAGTGCATCCTATCTCTGCACCACTTGGGGTCCCTCAAGGATCCTGCCTCTCACCTATGCTCTACAACACCTATACAAAGCCCCTCTTTGATGTTCTAGATTCCATGGGCATCACATACACAAATTACGCTGTTGACACCCAAATTCTTATCCTCATCTCTGGCAATTACACTTAGGGCCCTGCCACAATCCATAAAGTATAAAACACTATCCAAAACTGGGTGGCTATACAGAGACTCTGCCTCAATGATGACAAAACGGAGATCATCATTGTGGGCTCTCCCGCACGTCTGAAATCTCTCAACAACACTTACTCCACCATTTGCATTAATGGTACATCTATCCAAGTACTGAAACATGTAAAAACATTGGGAGTCCACCTAGAAGCTGACCTCCCAATAGCCCGGCATATCGATGCTCTCTCATCCTCCACTGCATACACATGCAGACTCATTTCACTAAACAGACAATTCCTATTAACCAACAATTGCCCGACACTTGCACGAGCACGGATCATTTTCAAATTGCACTATTGGAATGTTGTACTCCTCGGAACCTCAGCCACCAACTTATCAAAACTTAAACTATTGCAAAACCAAGCATTACGTGCTGCACTTGGCCTAAAATGCTGCGACCACATATCTTCCATGAGATGCCCGCTGGCTGCCTATAAAAGCGTAGATTGAATTCACGCTGCCTCACAGTTGTATTTACAATGCTGCTCCTACCTACCTCAATGACTGACTCTTCAAAAAATCGCCACAACGTACTTTAAGATCCAGCGCCAGCATTACGCTTGACATTCTGCAATACAAAAGCAAAAGTGCAGAAGGCTCGAGATTCGCAGTTGGTGCACTGACTCTGGAATACTTTTCCCTTATCCATTAGAAATTAACAGTCGTACTCAGCATTTAAAAAACTAGTCAAAACCTGGGTTTTTCACAAATATGACTAAGTCTTCAATGTAATTGATTACGGTCTTTGTAACTGAATGAAATCTTGTAACAAACGCGTGATACATCTGTTTTGGGCGTTCTATAAATGCTACAAATAAAGGTGCTAATCTATCAACTGACATTTCATCAAAAATAACGTTGTAATTACATTTCTTTGGTACTCCTGGCACAGTTTGACTAATCTGCTTCTGCTTCCTGCTTCCAAAGCACCAGATAACAGGTGGCGTGAATGATGTACTACTGCCAAGGATTTGTGATAATTTCTTCATACACTGCATTACCCACATTCATCATGGAATCACTTTTTATAGAGGCACTAATTTGAGTCAGATTGATGGAAACCCTATTTTGATTTGCGTTATTAGTCTGCTACATGGGCATTTGCACAGAAACCAAAACTTGGAAGAATATGAATATATTATTGATGACCATTATCGCCCTCTCAGACGCAAAGAGTGTCAACTGTGGGTCTTCCCTTAAAATAACTGGCATGATCAGTAGAAATAGGAGCAGTAGGTTTGCTGACAAGAGAGTCTCTTTTAGCCTTTATATTATCCTGGAAGGATTCCATTTTGTGTGTCAGGGCATTTGTGTGTGAAGACATTCAATTCACTAGTGCACACCAATCCTAGTTTGTAGTCATTCGCAGGGGTCCTGAAAATGCCAACTCTAGAGAATTTAACCCGCTCGTGTTGAAACTCAGCTTCTTAGATAGATGAAACATCTCCAGAATGTTTATTCCTGCAGTTGGCAATTTTCCACACCGACAAGAATGGGTTTGAAGCAGTGATCATTGATATGCCATTAGGGTTAATGCTGTAACTTGTCATTCCAGAACTCTGAAAAATAAGGACTACCAGATTTCATGGAAGCCATATTAGCACCTGGAAGCAGGAAAGCAGTTAACTACACAGCATGGACCACGTGCATTACATAACAGTACATGTCAGCATTCTTTACAACCTTAGGCTGCAGCTCTTCCACCCGCCTCTTGCCCTGTCCCAAAATATATATTTTTTAATATGACCTGTCTTCACTCATGCTTTATACCTGCCATTCCTCATCTTTCCCCGGCTGCCGACAGAATTTCACCTAAAAGCACTTAATTTAGAGAGGTAGGTGGGAGGGGGAGGAGGAGGAATCTATAGGAGGTACCATCAAATCCATCAGAAAGAAATTACTAAATGTAAGTTGTTCTTCTAATGAATACATTCTACTGTAAGGAAGGCATGGTATCAACAGTAAGACAAGTGACCACAGTTCAAGGGTGTTTATTGAACTTCAACAAGGTTATGATAGGCGCCCATCTAAACCTAAATCTACAGATGGGGGCAAGCTATGACCATCAAATAATAATAACGCAGTCCTAGTGGTGTCTTGTCAAAATAAAAGGGGCTATACTAAAATCCTATTGCCAATCCTTACCTCTAAATACAAATAGTGTGAGGGTACATTGCGGGGACTAGCGGGTGAGACACATAGCTTGTCTTTATTCATAGAACAATTCATGTCTCCTTTGAGCTCTCCTTCTCTTTCCTGGCACCAGCGAGTCTAACAAACAGGCCATCAACAAAAATGGGTTTTATCTTGAGTCACAGACGTTTTAGCATATCTTGGCCCTAACCTAAGGAATTACATCTTGACCCACGAAGGGCAAGGAGGTAAAAAAGAAAGATTGACAAAAGGATCTTCTGTCACAGTTCACACTCTGAAACCACATTTGGGAAAATGAATTGTTTTATCCATGAAGTCACTTTTTCTTTGGCGAACTGTACGAATAGGGAAAAGTTAACAAAGGTTGAAGTTCTGAAACCCTACTGGACACAAGTCAAGGCCTTCAGAAACGCTATCTTGAGACACAGGATGCACAATGGATAAGAATGTAAAGTTTCATAAGGAGGCACCATAAGTGATGTTTTCACAAGGTTGGGGTTCCAAAGATGGGCAAATGGTTTTGGAGGAAAAGTATTGGTTAAACCACTTGTATTCCTGACTTAGAAAATTAAAGGAAAAACTAGAGAACAATGCCGGCAGGGCATAACAGAGGGTCAGTATCCCTATCACAGCATAAACTTGAGAACTTCGAGATCAACATGCATATTTGGACTTGGTGAAGGGCGCCTTGCAGAAAGCATCGCACCAAGAACCGCTTCACAGAAATCCCAGTGCTTACTAGCCAGGCATGCAGGCTCAGCATTCTGCGATTGGGGTGAAGCACTCTGCTGCAAGCATGCAACAGAATTGCTTCCCTCCAATGGATCCGCCAAGAAGAGCAAAGAAACATGCCTAGTATCTCTGGGTAACAGGTGATCCATGCTCAGGTCGGAATAATCAAAATCAATGCTGTTCTGCCCTGTGTCAACTTCCTCAACACCAAAGGAATCGGCTGAAACAGAAGAAACACGCACGCAATGCTAAACTCCCAGGAGGTGCATTCAGAGATCTCCCTAGAGCAGAATATCTCAAACTTCTTGTTTAAGCTGCAAGTGAACAGATAGATCTGGGACACCACTTACAGAGCAGATCTTGAAAATCCGATTCAGCCTGCCCATATAGGCAGGTATATAGCATATCGAGGCCACTTGCCTTCCTTAAATCCCCAGCCAGCTGTGACAATCTTCTTAAAGGAGCTTCCTGGCTGTAAGCAATAGGGCACAATCCTCAATCAAAAGGCTTGTGTAGCCAGAAGTCAAAGCCAGGGAGATGGAACATTGAACCAGAATGTGTGATGCAGCAAGCCAGGCTCGGATTGGGGGGTGGAGTTAGGGACATAGTGAATCTGTACCTGCCCTTTGTGTGACTTACATGTTCATGCTAGAGAGAGCTTAGGGATTTGGGAAGCAGATCGCACAAGTGGGGCACGTGTGTGTATGCAGGTGTGTGTGCTTTTGAGCGGTATGCAGGGTTTGTGTGTGGGTGTTTCAGTCAGTGCAAGTGCATGTATCTGGAGGACTGTTTATGTGTGTGTTCATGTATGTACAGGCATGGAGGTCACAATCGTCTGGTATGCACCAGCACTGTGGGATGATATACAGTGACAACGCTAACATATGTTGTGCTGTGGATGCATCATCATTAAAGTGATTATGCTGATGTGTTCTCTGAGTATGCCCAGACAATGCTTCGGGCAAATTGATTTGCACTTGCAGAGCTGGTATTTTGATGTGGCCACTGCATCATCGGGCGATTGGTGGAGGGCAGTGAACTGTGGAGAGAAGCATCATGAAAGCCATTTAAAGAGGCAATGCTGACATACATCTAGTGACTGAGTGAAGGAGGGAATGAGGATTTTCGAGAGGATTATTAGGGGTACTGTTTGACACACGTTAAGAGAACTGCAGGGCGCGAGGAGTGTTGACAGTGTCCTTTACTCACAGTGTGAGCTGATTTATCAGCGACAATGTGATAGTCTGATCAAAAGAGCTTCTCATACTTAAGAATGCCAGGCTTGCTACATACCCTGCAATCTATCAACAGATCCATAGCAGCACTTCGTAACATTTTATTTCTCTAACTACATTTACCTTTCACCGAGTTCATCTTTGACCATGCTGCACAAGGGCTTGGCAGTCCTTGAGTTACTATTCTGCAGTTTGATCCATGAAGAACTTAAAGGAAAATGTGGGTAAAAAAAAGTGACCATGCTCTACCTGGGTGTTATGACTAATCCAGGAAATGTGTCCCCCTCGCCCCCCAATAAGGAGCCACGACCTTTGCGACTAGGGAGGTGAGTCTGCTACGTTTAACACTCCCTAGGGGACAGGGCAAGTGGGTTCCCACTAGAGGTGACTCCCCCACCCCAGAGGACAACAAAATCCCCAAATAAGGGTTTTTACACCATCCGACTTTAACACCAAATCCCAAGTGTTTGTTGGCTATATGGGAATCGACAAGGGTAGAAATGTGCAGGGCCCTTTAAAAGTGGATGGTTTGGTTTCAGACCCGTTTGTTAACACCCATGCCAGAAGAGCGTAAATAATGGATGCTCCCATTGAGTTCTAGGGAGGAACATACAGGGCCCAGGAGAGAGAGGGGGGAGAGAGAGAGAGAGAGAGAGAGAGGAGTGAGAGAGAGGAGAGAGAGAGGAGGGAGAGAAGAGGGAGAGAGAGAGAGTGAGAGAGGGGGAGAGAGAGAGAGAGAGAGAGAGAGAGAGAGAGAGAGAGAGAGAGAGAGAGAAGCCTGTGTAGGGACGAAGAGGAGGGAATGTCTCCCCTTCAGGAGGAGCCTGGAGGCAGAGCTACACAGTTGTTGTGCAGGGCAGAGAAACACTGAAGCCTGCAGAACACTGCAGAGTCCAGGAAGGTGGGGAGCCTGATAAGCTTGGAGCCGCTGAGAGGAAGAGAGGCAAAGCCACGCCAGAAGCAGCCTCCCAGCATCCGTCATCCAAGACGCTGAGGTCCTGTCAATCACAGATACAGACAGGAGGAACGAAACCAAAAGATCTGACTGCAAACAAGTCAGTCACGGTTCAATGCCAATCCAAGATGCCACTGACCCAGATGAGTGACGTCACCAGTAGGGATTTAATAGGATATCGCGAGCACAAGGAATTTTGGGTTTGAGAGTGGTGGGGAAGAGAAGAATGATAAAGGAGCTGATACGGAGATAAACTATAAACCAGTGGATCAAAAGAGAAGAAGGGGAAAGGGGCGTGGCTGCGCACGGAGAACGCCGGCCACGGCAAGTGTAAAAGGGGGAGGAGAACGGAGAAACAGGACGACTGTATAAGATCATCGTAAGGGGTACGCAGCCGCAGGGGGCTGCGTGCGCTTCGGCCGCAGGGGGCCGTAGGGGAAGGAATATAATATAACATCATACTTATTATCATTGCATAATTTGTCAAAGGATTGTCGTAAGTCCCCACACTTGCGGGGCGAGGTAAGCAATACAAGGTTGTATATTGCAAACTGCTAGTAAGGGGAAGGGTAACAAGGGGAGTGCAACTATGTCATACGGGAGAGGGTCGGGAGGGTGGGGGAACACCCTCACTACCCCACTACAACACATATGCACCACACTGCCACCACATAGGGAGAAGTTAATTAAGTACAGCATAGAGTGGACCCAGGGGACAGACAACAAAATGTTAACACCATGGCCGCCTAATGGTAGTTTTGATCCTTATGCCCAACATTCACTACTAAACCATCTGCACAATACATACAAGGGGAAGAAGTTGGCAAACCATGTGGAGGTGTTTAACTTATGGAGGATGTTCCAGGGGTCTCGACCAGGACCAAATGGAATGTTCACTATGGGGGAAACACCGGAAGAAAAGGAGATTAAGAAAGAAGGAACGGATGGGGAAAAGGAGTGCGAAAGCACAAAGAATACGGGGAACGGAAGACAGGGAGGAGAAAAGATTGATAAATCAAACGACATAAAAAAGGAACCGAGCAATGAGATACCCATAACACCGGGAGTGAAAACAGAGGGAGGAGGGTTGTACCCTTTAAGAGAATTAGGAGAAATAGAAGGACAGTTCAGGGCGGCTGAAGGATACTCAAACCCGGCATACAGCCCTCCACCATATGTGGCTCATGGGAAGATACCAATGGGGGAAGGGAGGATTAGAGAAGAGCAGACTGTAGAGATAGGAAACGATGAGTGGGTAGCTGCACAGATATTATTGAAATTACGAGGCTCACTAACTGGAGAAGAAAGGGAGGCGGTAAAGAGAACAAACGAGGATAGTGCAAGAGAGAGTGAAATGAGGGGAGAGGAGCTACTACGGCAGAAGGAAGAGATTTTAGAGGAAAGATTAGCAAAACTAAGGGATGAGCAGAATGAACTGATCAAACAACTTGAAAGGGAGGAAAGAGAGAGAGTGAGGAAAAGGAAAGAAGGTAAGGACGAATTGGAAAAATTAAGGGAACGAAGTGAGGAGCAAAAGAGAGAAGCTGAAAGGGTAAAAGCAGCAGCAGATAGAGTATCAAGAGTAGTGCTGAGAGAGAAGAAGAAGGAAGAAGAAGAAAAGGAAAAAGAAATGGAAATATGGAGGAGGAGGATAATATCAGAGACAGCTAAGAAATATGAAGAGGGGAAGGTAATAGAGAGTATAGTAGAAAGAGAAAGGGTGAAATGGGAAAGGAAGAAAGAGGATGAAAGGATATTGGAACAGATGAGCAATGAAGTAATGGAGGAATTGAAAAGGAAAAGGGAGGAAAATAGTAGGGAAATGGAGGAGAGAAGTGAAGGAGGAAGAGAAGGGAGGGGTAGGGAGAGTGAAAGATGGGGAGATGTATATAAAAGTAGGGAGGTAGCAACGACATCAGCACTAGGGGGAACAGTTGGTAACAACGAAAGGGGAGAAAGAGACCTAATAGATTTGAAAACAGTAACAATAAAAGGAAAAAAGGCAGAGTGGGGGGTGCCATTTATGAATGATTTTTGCAGTGAGGAGGAAGGAGGAGTGGAGAAGGATGGAAGAAGGAGTGAAAGGGAAAGCTTAGATAAACTGTACCTCACTAGAACAAACATAGATTCGCCCTGGATGAGTAGAAGATGGGAGGAGCTGGAGAGAAGTAAGGAGGAAGTGAAAAGAATAGGGGAAACACAAACCAATGAAACCACGCCACCCACGTCCCCATCACGCCCTCCCACGTCACACCCTACATGTTCAACCACCGCACGCTCTCTGCACAGAATAAAGCTCGCGCCCTTCATGAACGAACTTACACCTTATGCATGTCGGCTTAGGGACCTCCCTAGTCGCAGGCAAGACAGACAAATAAACATACCCATATTGAACACAGGAAATGATGAAAAAAGGGGAAAGGAAGAAGAGGGAGGTAGGAGCAGAGGTAGTAAGGAAGAATTTGAAGTAGTAAAAGAAATGGGGGAAGAGGAGGGGTGTGAAGACTCAATATTATGGAGCGTAAAGGGTGACACAAGACAGAATTTAATGCCACTGCTGGAGAGAGGAGGGGTTAGACCACAGTATGTACCTTGGAAACATACGGATAAGGAAAATATAAAATGTAGGCTCCCATCACTAAGTGGAGGTGCGGGTAAGTGGATATATGAAATGGAAAAACACACCGCAGGACAGAAACTAGCAGTAGGAGATGTGAAGGGCCTGTTAATATCAATATTAGGGGATAGAGCGGATGACATTTGGAAAAGAGCGGGATTCCATGGGGTAACAATAACGAACACATCGCATGATGGGGCACCATTTGCAAACTGCAGACATGCGCTATGGCAGGCACTGAGAGTACAGTACCCAGACACATCAGACATAGGAGCCATTACTTCCCGTAAGATGGGTGAAAATGAGGATCCTGTTGATTATATCCAGGATATTCAAGAGAAATGGCGCATGGAAACTAGAGAACAATGGGACAAAACACCAGCCATATTTTATCATATACTAGTACAAGGGCTCCCAGAAGGAGTTCAGAAACAACTAAAGAAAGTAGTGGGGATGGAAGCAAAACCATGGCCTGAAATACAACTGACTATAGTACATCACTGCAGGACATGGCAAGGAAAAATGAAACAAAAGGAGGAGGACAGGAAAACAGAAGAGGCCAAATTAGTACAGAAAAAACTTACTAAATACACAATGGAAGGGGCACTAATAACTACGCCCACACCAATGGCCCAAAGCCCAACGCAAGTAGTGGCTGCACAAGATCCCGCTCAAATAGCGCCTCCACAAGGTGTAATACAGCAAGTGCCGCCTCTGCAATTACACGCACCAAACATGGGAGGAGGTTACCCAATGCAAGGAACTGGGTATTATAGTTATAACAGAGGGAGAGGAGGGTTTATGAGGGGGAGAGGATATGGATATAATACCCAACAACAGGCTGGGGGACTTAGGAATTACTACCCTCCAGGGCAACCCGTATACCAGGACAACACAGGGAGCTTCCCATGGCAAAGCAGGGAACCACCCGTGTGTTGGAGCTGCGGACTATTAGGACACATGTCACGTACATGTAGGGTCAGGCCAGGAACACCAGCATGGAATGAACAAGCACAACCTAGGACCTCACAAGAACAGCAAGGCATACAACAACAGCAGATGTCACAACAAGGGAGTGACCAACAACAACAAACACAACAGCCACAAACCTATTCACTGCCACAACAACAAATAACACAGCAACTGACGCTGCCACAACAACAAGTGGCGTTAATACAACCACCACCCCAAACTCAACGAACACAATTGGGTGGGGTGACGGTGTTGGGACACAACCCTTACACAGGGAATGGCCAATCATTGTACCCCCAATAGGTCAGCCCACAGACGGCCTTGGTGTGTCCCATCCTGTCAGTAACACCTAATAGTGCGGAGGAGCCACGCATAGAGGTAACGATAGGTGACAAAAAATGATCATTCCTTGTTGACACCGGGGCAACCCGGTCTTGCATAAGGGAAGGTAAATTTAAGATGTCAGGCGAAGCCATGAACACCCAAGGATTTTCTGGGGCTAAAGGGTTGGTTCCATTTACTGATAACGTTCCCTTATCTATTGGAGATTATGATCTGTCAGTCCCACTTTTGTATTATAGTGCCTCACCAGTAAATATACTGGGGAGAGACATAATGAACAGGTTGAATATGACGATCTCCTTTACAGAGGATGGCATAATTTGCTCTACTCCAGGGATTAACATGCTCGCAGCACGACAGATTTTGCAAGCATACTGTGGACAGATAGCGATTAGGGCGGAGCCAGTAGATGGCGAGCTATTCCAGTATGGCACAGACATGGCATTTGCATGGATGCCAGGGATAGGAGGGAAAATATGGAGGAGGCCAGCAGCCTATCTGTTCCGACCAGAAACACCAGTTAATGAACTGGAAGGGAAGGTGTTTGTAATGGACATTGAGAGCATTATTGCAACAGCTGATTATGTTGCTGTGCACGCCCAAGATAAAGAAGGGAGAGCATGGAGGGCAGTGATAGCACTAGCAGAAGGATGTAGGCTGACCCAGGTGTCAGATGAAGAGCTGTTTTCAGAAGAAAAGGAGGAAGGTGAAATGGTGTTCATGATGAGTGTAGAAATATGGCTAAGAGTGGCTCACAAACAAGTAGCACAGAAAATTGCAATGGCACTTGAGGCACCCGCAGGCACCCCAGTCCCATTTTTTAAGGAAGATATGTCAAAGGTGCCCAAATCATTATGGACTGTTAGCCCTTATGACGTGGGATGTATAAAAAGCATAGGGGGTGTAAGGATAAAATTGAAAAAAGGGGCCATACTACCAAGAGTGAAACAGTACCCATTGTCAAAAGAGGCAGATGAGGGCATATATGAAACCATAACGGCCCTTATAAACAATGGCATATTGGTCCCCTCAGAATCACCATGTAACACAGCTGTGTACCCGGTGCGCAAGGCTAAAGGGGGGTCTTGGCGCTTCATACAGGACCTCAGACCCTTGAACAACATAGTAGAAGCAGAGTATCCAGTAACAGCAAACCCGGCCACAATATTGTGTGGCATTCCAGCAGAAGCATCACGATTTACAGTGATTGACCTTAAAAATGCTTTTTTCTCAATACCATTACACCCAGACTCACAAGATTTGACAAGCTTTACTTACCGAAATACAAAGTGGAAACATACCAGATTACCACAGGGGTATTGTGAATCACCCTCAATTTTCAATAGAGTAATACAGATGGTTTTGGGTAACGTTGAGGTGGAAAGCACAGTGTTACAGTATGTGGATGACATAATAATTTGCAGTACAAACGAAAGTAAATGTAGAGAGGACTCCTTAAAAATGTTGACGATACTGGCAGAAAAGGGGTACAAGGTAGACATGGAAAAGATACAATACTGTCAGGAACAGGTACTTTACATTGGCCAACTGATATCCCAACATGGAAGAAGGATTGCACCACAAAGAGCACAGGCCATCTCAAGCACTCCCGTGCCACAGACTGTGAGAGAACTGCAGCAATTTCTGGGGCTGTGCAACTACTGTAGAGCATGGGTATTTGATTACAGCTCATACATAGGACCCCTGCTTGAGGGTTTGAAGGAAGCAAATAAAGGGGAGAAAAAGTTGGGGTGGACTATGGAAATGAGGGAGGCATTTGACGAATTAAAAGACGCGATATCAACTGCTCCAGTACTGGCATCCCCAGACTATGAGCGGCGCTTTTTTATATTTTCACATTGCGACTCAGCAGTGATGAAAGCAGTGTTGGCCCAAAAAACTAGCATGGGCTATAAACCAGTAGCATTTTACAGCGGTCACTTAGACCCTATAATGTTAGGCCACTTCTCTTGTGAACAAGGTCTTGCTGCAGCTGCTTTTGCAGTAGAAAAAGCATCAGCAATAACTATGGGGTGTCCAACTACACTATTTGTGGAACATGCACTATTTGCGATATTGAATAAACCTAAGTCCACACTAACGACACAGAGGGCATCAGGTTATGAGATTATTTTGTCTAAAGCTGAACTAGCAATTGTTAGATGTAGCACGGTTAACCCTGCAAGGTTCCTAGCAGAAGTAATTGAAGAGGGAGATTACGCCCACGACTGCACCCAAGTAACTGAAATGTACTCATGTACTAGGAAAGTTGAAGAAAACGCACTAGAGGGAGGTGAGCTTTTGTTTATTGATGGGTCATCAACTATTGATCAAGGAGATGGGATACGAAGGACTGGGGCAGCAGTAGTAAAAATGATGGAGGCGCCGGTGTGTGTGGCTATGAAGTGTGTACAATTACCACAGCATTACTCTGCTCAAGCCGCGGAACTCGTTGCACTAATATTGGCATTAAAGGAAAGTTTTAATAAAAGAGTAACTATATATTCCGACAGTGCATATGTTACATCGACTGTCCACTCAGGGCTATCAAAATGGAGAAGAAGAGGGTTTAGGAGAGCTGATGGCACTCCAGTACAACATGCCCTCTTGTTGGCTGAACTAATTGAAGTAATAAACGACCCCCAAGAACTAGCCCTAGTAAAATGCACCGCACACACAAATGGAGAAGACTACGTCTCAAAAGGAAATGCAGCAGCAGACGCACATGCGAAATATGCTGCATATTTTGGTGAGATATGGAACCCCACAGACTCACAGAGAGGGAGAGGGAGGGGAATAGCTAGGGAGATGTTAATAAGAGAAGGGTACACCCATCTCCCAGCCACACAGATTATGGAGCTACAAGCGGCTGCACCAATGGCCGAAAAAGAAGTATGGGTGAAAAGAGGATGCACAATGTCACCAACCGACGCACTATGGCGCCAGGGTGGCACTGGGAAAGTTGTAATACCGTTGGCACTGTTAAATACCGCCCTGAGCCAATTACATCACCCTGCCCATACAGGCAAGGAAATAATTGCAGCACGAATTAGAGAAGATTGGTTTTGTCCCGAGTTAACCTCTCATGTGTCAAATTTTATCAGCAATTGCCTCACATGTCAACAGTTTACGGCCGGTCATACTTTAAAAGTGATAAGAGGTACCATACCCCGGCCAGAAGGACCTTTTCAGCACCTTCACATTGACTATGTTGATATGATCAACATATGTCAAGGTAATAGGTATATGATTGTAGTAGTATGCCCATTTTCTAGGTGGATTGAAGCAGGGCCCTGTTCACACCCTGATGCGTTTAGAGCAGCCAAATTCATAGTAAGGGAGGTCTTCCCCAGGTGGGGAGTGTGCGAGGTGTTAAGATCAGACAACGGCCCCCATTTCGCAAACGAAATGTTCCAGCATATCACATCCCTGCTGAACATTAAACACAAATTTGCATGTGCATACCACCCACAGGCTAATGGTGTATGTGAACGCCTGAATGGCTTATTGAAGGAGGCAATTGCTAAAATACAACAAACAACAAAGAAAAGTTGGTTGTATTGCCTTCCGTTAGCATTGTTTGAACTTAGAAATAGGCCAGGGTCCGACCACCACCTCACCCCTCACGAAGTGGTTACTGGACGTCAAATGCGCCTTCCCCTAACACCAACGTCAAGGGCATTCACCGACCACGAAAGTTCAGCGAATGTGTTAGGTGATGAAATGTATCAATATGTGTCTTCTTTGATTACTAGTGTCGTGTTTGTGTCTCAACAGCTCGAGCGCACACGGGGCGGGTCTACCAGCAATCAAGAAAAAGACGGAAGTACAGAATTGGGAAAGGAGAACTCGTGCAAACTTGCCAAAGGTGACCACGTACTACTTCGCAATTTCAATAGAAAGTGGAACGAGAAGAGGTTCACTGGCCCCCATCTGGTGGAGGACGTATCAACAAGAGCAGTAAAACTAAAGGATAAGCGTGCCTGGAACCACCTACATGACGTAAAGATCTACAAACTGCAGACCCGCCCAAGCGCCAACGACAGGTCCATTGGAAGGACAGTAACAACACCCCCGACAGCGGAAGAAAGTTCCATCACAGACAACGACCCAATTGTTGCCTCGGAGACGATAACTGACGAAGAAAGGGGTGATCCCCATACTGCCCACCCTATGGTCACACGCTCAAAGAGTAAAAATACTTCCGCCATCTGAGCAAAAACCCCCCCCCCATTGACTGCTAAGTACAGTTGTAACTAAAACTGAAGGACATTGCTTGCACCAATACACATGTAAACACGTGAATGTTCTCTTTTTTCTCTCGCACATACAGGAACTGCGTAATATTGTATTGTTAAGAAAAGCTAATTAACAAGTTCAGTGTGCAGGCGTAGATGGTGCTGCCAGACGATAACTACCCAGAAGAATTGTCACACCAATTTGTATACGAAATAAAAAGGCCAACATACTTAAAAAGGAGAAGGGTACGCGTCTACTACACAGCCTTCCTCCTGGCCATAGAAAATTACATGCCCCACCTCCGCCCATACTTGCCGGTCCTAAGAGACCGATCACTTAGAGTAGCGTGGGAGCAGCTCTTCACCTGGGCACTGAATGACTACTTGATAGGGAGAGCTTAAGGAAACAAAACTAACATTTAATAACGAGCACTTTTGAGAATTTTTAGGCGGGCAACTTTAACGTCACAAGAATACGCTGCCAGGACTGCAGCAAGGTAAGAGCAAAATGCCGGTGAGATTAGCATATGTAATAAAAATAATAGGGATTTTTATGATCACCGGGTTCTTGGCTGCCTCTGTCTGGCAGTACAGCTATGCTATCAGTTTTATTGCTGCACCCAAACCTAATATACCCCCGTTCCCTGCTGCAACAGGTGTTACGTCAGGTGGTAATAGTAACATTGCACCCAAGCAAAATAGAGTTAAACGCAGCACATACTCAGACAATAAAGGTATTGATAATTATGTACAAGATTCAGCACACGTCACAAACAACATATGGTACCAGCACATGACCCGCATTGGTAAGCAGACAACTGAGGATAGCTGTTACGTTTGCTCATTAATACCATACGCCATGAGCGCTTCACGAACATTTGTTGCCACTGAAATAGATGAAAAGACAGCACAGTGCATAATATATTTGGCCCTGTTCCAAACGAAAGGAAGATTTCAAGGAACAGTAGTGCACATGACATGGAAAACACGAGACTCATACCCATATGAAAACAACTTCCTCAAGACCTATCTGAGTTATCACAAGACCAGTTTACATGCTGAAGCATTCAAATACATAACAAGTGGCCCTGCAAAAGGAGAAACAAAGAAGGTAACACTGCAGTATCTACCATGTGATTGGTACGCCACTGAAGTTCCGGGTAAACAAGGATGCTGGGAGAGGCCGCTACTGACGATAACAGGAAAGGTGTATCTGGACAACAGCTGGGAGATAGGAGTAATTGGCAGCAACATGGTAACAAAAGAAACTATCTCAACCATCGAGACACACAATCATCGATGTTGGACGACGTGGATCAAGTACGTACCAATGCTCACGTGGGTAGAAGAAGATGAAGACCCAATAACAATACTACCATTGACTGCGCCCAAAGTATGCTACCAGCATAAAGGAGAGGTGGACGTAGGATATAACACCAATTGTGCAAGCGTGATGGAGTTACCTGAGGGGGGAGCGGGAACAGCAGTAATAATGGACCATTATTGGGCCTGTGGAGAAAAGGCATATCATACACTGCCTCCCCTGTGGAATGGTGTGTGCACAATGGTACACGTCAATGTACCATCACTAGTGGTACCTAAGAAGCATGTCAATGTGGCGAAATTTCCTAAAATGGATGAAGGGGATAAGAGAAGAAAGAGATCTGCACCACTTCAGAAGGAGCAAGAGAACAAGACCAACAGCGAGGATACTGTCCTAAATAGGAGAAAACGACAAGGAGAGCCACTGACAGGAAATTACCTGTGGGGAAGGTCGGAAACGGAACTAACGTCAATACCGCCAGAACACAGACTATTCAGCAGAGCAGCAATGTTTTTCTCCTCAATAATACATCCGGGACTGCAGGCATACGCAAACGCAAAATGGCTCCAAATAACCAGATGGGAACTAATGATGACCATCAATTCAACAGTAAATGGGTTCAACGCAATTAAAGAGGAGCTGCGAGCTGTAAGGATGGTAGCACTACAGAACAGATATGTATTGGACCTTCTCACAGCAATGGAAGGAGGAGTTTGTGCAAAGATAGGACAATCTTGCTGCACGTTCATACCTGCCAACGATGCTGACAATGGTACACTGACAGAAGCAGTATCACAATTGGCCCAGATGCACTCCAAAATGATGGATGAAAGTAACGGTGTAGACAAGGATAAGAGCTGGTTTTCACTATTATGGTCATGGATGCCATCTTGGCTGCCAGATGGACTGAAAATAATAGTGGGGTGTACTATTTTGGCTGGAGCTACTCTGATCATAATTAGATTTTGGAAGGCCCGGAAGGCACGCACGACTGACGAGTTGCTGGAAATGGTGGGAATGCACCCCTTGATGCCAGCAGATGATGGCCAGCATACAGGGGTGATAATACAAGAGAGGGAGAAGTTGCGCACCCAAATCATCACCAACCATCTAGACCCACCATCAGTGAAGATCGAGAACCCAAGGAACCCCAGGAGCTACATAGGAAGATGGGTATACTGTACTCCTGGAGGAACATGTGAATATATGTATTGGTCATTTGAAGATCATGTAAACCATTATGGACATCTCGGAGGGATAACTAAGATATGGAGGGTAAGAGGAGATAACGAGAAGGATATGTTTGTGGTCGACAAGTCGACCAGAGGGGGGACTGAAGTGGGAGAATGGAAGACCAGGCTCCCGTCCTTCACCTCTCGCGCTTGGCCTAGAGGATCACGGCCCAGACACCCGCCGCGAGAAGAGTTTGTCCATTTACCAGACGACCAGGTACCCTGGTACAGGAACATACGGATGTGTCCATCTGCCTGCCCAACAGCCCGCACTGGCCATGCCGACACCTGCGGTTCGGATCAGCTAGACTAAAATCCACACGTCGTTAGAGATGCCATGACGACCTAGACAACGGGAAGCACTTCTGTACAAATATACACACTGAACATTTCCACACCAATTTACACGAAGAACATACTCAGTGCTCTGACGTAGGCGACAGGCATATTCACGGACGTGCATCTTTATTATTTTTACATAGGCTTTCAGAATGCAGAAACGCAAGACGCATCATGAGCTCATTTATAACGCTTGCTCACGCTTCTCTTGAAACCCATTACCACCATAGAGGTATAATGGAAACACGATACTGGTCATGGAAATATATGCTATTATAACCTAAAAGCACCTATGCACCAAACGGACTAATTATGCACCAGGCCCAAGTAGGCCTCAACCAAGAGCTCCCGTGGACATTAACAAAGCACGAGTCAGGTTGCTGATCCTGCAGAAAGAACCCAGTGGAGCAACCAGCCAAGGTCGTAATGTTGCAAACTCACAGTCCAAGAACAAATCATCAGAGGCACGATGTTGCAACCTCGCACTCCGCGCACCAACGTTAAAGTCACGCCGGCAAATTAAACCAGACGCGCAGTAGAAAAAGCAATATTAATTGTGCAGAATTCTGCCTCTTTCACGGTCCCTCCCCACGTGACCAAGCCGAACCTGACGAGATGCCAAAGCCCAGGAGAAAAAAGGCGTCTGGGTCCCTCGCTACGAGACACAGGCCAATACACTTGAAAGGCTCAATGGACATCTGCTACAGTGGGAGCGGTCAGTCTTCCACCTATGAATAAATCCTCACATTGTCTGCACGTACCCATATTGAAACATTGTTGCAATCACAGGTACACCGAGAGCTGGGAACAACGGTGGTCCCAGGCTGGGAAGCTCACGGGTGCACCAATCAGAACATGGGGCTCTTATCTCAGACGTCAGTAACATTAGCCAATCCTCAGGAGTCTCCATGTAACAATTCTTATGTATCTAATTGTAGGGACAACCCAGATATACCACCTGACTACACCTTGTCCACTAATATCATTCTCTATATGTGTACTATACTAACCCTACCACTCGAGCAACCAATTAAGAGTGGCGATAGGTTTTTTGTTAACTTTTTGAAGTGACGCAAGTAGCGCGTCATAATGCAGTAAAAAGGGCCTGCGAGCCCCACGATTGTGTGTGTGTCAGGACGAACGCGTACGCTCCTTGACCCATCCCTGCCGTTTTGTATAAATAAACAGCAGAGTCACCTTGCTCCTTGTGTGTGTCTCATACTCTATCTCATCTGGGATATACGGGAGGAGTTGGGGCCTCCCTGCCCGGAGGTCTGCGGACGGCCCGGCCGACCCCGGCAGAATTTCCCCCCGACAAGGTACTTGGCAAACACTGAGATGCAGGAGGAGGGCGGTGAGGCACAAGGGTGTTACAATATCAAGAACTCAAAAACAGCTGAGAAGCCACCTAGCCCATGAGGGACTGAGCACCAAGGTACCCCACACTAAGGGGGGGGGTAACAGTATTGAGACTGGCTGAGAAAACACATAGCACACATGGGGCCGAGTATCACGATATCCCACAAGGGGGTGAAACCATGGGTAATCCCCAAACATCTGAGGGAGCTACTGGGCATAAAAATCAAGATACCCCACAAGGGGGTGGAAAAATCCATAATCGAAGAAGGGCTAAAGAGCCAGTACGAGCATGTCGGGCTAAAACACGAGATAATCAACACAGGGGTGAAAACCCCAACCACACAAGCAAGGGCAAAGAAGAGAAACTACAGAGACATGCTGGAGGACAAGAGACCATGAGTAGGGGCCAAAGAGATTCGCAGTTGCGAGAAGAGAGGCAAAGGCAGAGACACAAAGCCTGTTGAACTGGAAAAGGAGCATACTTGGAGTCCTTGGATAGGTTTAAAAAATTAATGGTTTAACTGATGAGATCATTTGGGTGTGGATCCATAGCAAACTCTACCAGAAAGAGTGTAAGACTAAAGGAAATGTTTTAGTTGCATCCGCAGTTCCAAAGCCTGAGAGAAAACCGAGAAAATGTTTAGGTAGTGTCAGGAACCATCCAGCAATAGCCATGTTACAGGGGGAATAATCTTTCATAGGCTAAATTTGGGTTGTTTTGTACGAGTGGTAGGGAGAGATAATAGGTTAGATTAGGTTTGGATGGGGGACAGTATTTGTCTATAAGACATCCGGACGAGCACTAGTTTATTTTCTTTGAAGCGTAGGGAAACCATCATAATAGCTGCAGGGACAGGAGAGGCATTCCTTGCTATAATAAAATGGACACACTGAAAATATATCTTCTGCTCAGACTCGTATGCCTGACTTACTGCAGTGGCTTCAATACATCGCCAGCCAATCACACTAACTACTACACTTACAAACTGCCTCACACATAATCTGGTCTGTTTGATTAGCAACATATTACAATACACCTTCCTTCTGCAATCCTGATTTGTGTCTACCTTTAGTGTTCCAACACGCAGCAAAACGATCACTGACATTTTTCCCTTGCTTCTTCACCCCTTTCCTATGTCGTTTTTATCTGCATCTTCTTATCCTCTCTTTCCTCCTTTATCCTCCACAGACCAAGATCTGGATAGCCTGAGCGGAGTCACAACAAGCCACGACATTGATGAATTTGAAAAGCCTTGCAACATAACACAACATGGAAGAGAGTGTCTGAAAAGCATATGGCTGCATATTATCAGCCACAAAAGCAATGGTATGTTCTCTTTTTACTGGGTACACGCCCCTTGGGTGCACATTTCTTGATTTTCAGAGTTTACACCAAATTTGAGAATGCAAAACAACTATGTCTTCATTAATAACATACACAATCCAAAACAACAAAAGCATTAGCATGCCCGCAACAGTAGAGCAAAGGGCTTGAGCAATGCACTATCAGTAACATCACGGTGGCTACCTTTTCATGACCGAAAAGAAAAGGCAAGGGCCTTCAAATAAGCATGGTCTTATTAAAGCGGATTCTGGCAATGAAAGGGTTAACGCTGGTTCAAACAGTACATCAGCCTCCTCGCTACGAGTGCAAGTGAAAGGCAGCAGCCCTTTGGATGCATTCATTAATAAATTTACATCCCAATCAGACGAATGAAGATACTTTCCTTACCACTTGATGCGTCTAATGATTGCAATCATGCTATTTAGGCCTCTCTGATGCATTCAATTGTCTGGTCTCTGCGGTCATGTATATTTAATAATCTGTTTCCCGGTCCTATTCTAATATAAAAAAATAATATTAAAGAATAACTGCAATGTGAGACAAACAACGGCATTAAAATCTGCTCTTCAGCAAGAAATATGCAGATGGATACAGTGCCATAGCAGGAAATCATGCATAGGGACTATCACTCAGATGGTTAGCAGAATGCATTCACGTTTCTAGGTGAAGAGGTGTATGTGGAAAGCTAAACCATCAGCATAACGTGGGAGAGAAGTCAAAAGGGCATAATCAACTCTAGCACATCCTCTGGATACCGTGATAACTTAATTCTTAATTCATTGACCAAAATCATGGTAGGTAATCGCACAATTAATGTGTTGGGTACAAGAGGTTTTTCGTCCTGAAACCCTGTTTCGATTACCATTTGAAATATTTAATGGCAAAGATATACATTTGATGTACTTTTATGGTTTGATTTATATCTATAAGTTGATTCAGTTGCAAGGAGCTGCCGTGGCGATTGTGAGCTCTGTCGTAATCTTGTATTCGTGTTATTTCAACAAACCTCCTTTACTGAAATAAAACCAAAGCAAAACCATTTTGAAACTAGAAAAGAAATTGTAAATGAAAATGTTAGCACAAATATTACGTTACTGACATTTTTCTATTCCAGATTCGAAAATGTGGATGTGCAGTCAAAAAAAAGAATAATTGAGTTTTACCTTTAAATCTAGTATAGCACGTGGGGGCCCTTTTAACACATTGGACGCTTAAATACCTGGCTACCCTTATTACATATTAGCCATTGGCATACTGGCGGGAGAAGGCCGGTGGGACGTATCGAGGAAAGGGAACTATGGACTATGAGTACTCTAGTCACTACTGTGAGTAACTTTAATTAATCATACATCCCGTCCCCTTTCCTCTATCCTTATGGGTGATTCCAATGAACCAGAACATAGGGTGGAACTGTAATAATCTGCCTGGTATCTAGGAGGAAGCAAAAAGGTTTTTCAGAACCGCCGGACCAAACTCAGCATCGCGCTTGGAGCTGATGTCCAGTGAGTAGTGCTTATGGAAGGTCGACGGAGTGCCCAATTAGCCGCCTTGCTGATGACATCCCATGAAGTATGTCTCTGAAACGCGACGGCTGTGGCCTTGGATCTGACCGCACAGGCATTAATCTCCTCAGGTACAGGTCTGTCCATGGCCATGCACGCCTCTGAAATGGCCTGAACCATCCAGCAGGCGATGGAAGCCTGAGAGCCGGGGGAGGAGCCACCAAAAGTCACTAATAACCCCTCAGACTTCATGAAGGATTTTGTTAGAGAGATAAAACTTGAGGATCCTCTTGAGGTCCAAGGAATGCAGGGCCCTCTATGCCTTCGACTGCGGGTTCGGGAAAAACACTAGCAGGCAGATCTCTAGATTCAGATGAAAGGGAGAGACCACCTTGGGCAAGAAGTTCGAGTGAGTGCGCAAGAGGACGTTGTGAAACGCGGTGAAGGGCTCGCACAAGGACAACGCCTGCAGCTCACTAACCCTGCACACAAAGTTGAGAGCCACCAGTAAAACTGCCTGTAGTATCACCAAGCCGATGTCCACAGAGGCTATCGGCTCGAAAGGCTTGCACTGCAAAACTGTAAGAACCACATTGAGGTCCCAGACCAGGTGCGGCCTGTGCACCAGCACAAAAAGCCTACACAACCCCTTAAGGTGCGCCTTAACCACCGGGTTGGCAGCTGAAAACTCATACTCAGGGGAATTCTTGCAAGCCCCAATGGCCGCCAGATAAGTGCCGCAAGTATCCACGTTAACTCCAGAAGGAGCCAGGTGTGCTGAAAAAGCCAGTACATCATCCAGAGGACAGGGTCCAGACCCTGGTCACGAGCCCATTGGCAGAAACTAGTCCATTTACACATATACTGAGGCCGAGTCGAGGGCCTCCTGGCCTGCTGAATGATGTCCCAGTTGTCATCCAAAAATTGAGCATGTTGAAGCCTCAGCTGGTAAGGAACCAGGTCGCCAGTGCCAGCTTTGATGGGTCCAGATGCTCCACTGCCCTGCTCTACTGCGTCAGGAATCCCCTGCTGGAGATTGGAAGGTGGACGGGACCCTGGGAGCACAACTGTAGAATATCCAAAAACCAGGATCTCAAAGGCCAGTGGGGGGGCAATCAGAATGAGGCTGCAACCCACCAAAGCCTGAAATTTGCAGAGGGTCAGTTGGAGCAGAGGGGTGGGCAGAAACACATACCACTTGCGCCCATGCCAACAGATCCGGAAGGCATCTCCCAGAGACCCTGACCCTGGCCTGCCCATGAAGTGAACTGGGGGCACTTGTAATTCAGAGTGGATTCAAACAAATCCAGGTCTGCGAACCCCCAACACTGGAACAGGGGGAACAAGGAGTCGGTGTGCAACTCCCACTCGCAGGTGTTGAACCAAAAGCGGCTCAGCTGGTCCACTACTGCATTGCTGTCCTGCAGGAAATGGACTGCTGATATCCAAATCCCCTTCATCAGGGCCCATTCCCAGATCAATACCGCCTCCATGCGGAGGAGGAGGGAGAGGGGGAAACATTGTAATAGTCTGTCCTGACCAGAAGAGACCTGTCCCGAATGAGGGGCAAAATCGCCTTGAGGGCCAAGCCCACTGCCCTGAGTGTGAGCTGATTGATATCCAGGAGGGCTTCCGTCTTAGACCATGCTCCATGAATCGCATAACCCTCCAGAGTAGCAGCTACGCAGCCCGAAACGGGGAAGTGCGTCTTCACCACCAGGGTAGGCTCCGGTCGGGGTCGTCACCACCAGGGTAGGCTCCAGTCGGGTAAAGGGGGCTCCCACTGAAACATTGCCATCCACCAGCCACCAGCAAAGATCAGGCAGTAAGAGCGGTGGTATTGGGACTGAGACCCTGTCTCCAGATCCCAATTGGCCGTGAGGTCGAGCTAGATGCACCTCATCTTGAGGTGACCGTGCTGTACACTGAGCATGCAGGAGGCCATCAAGCCCAGAACTTGCTGGAACTGCCATGCCGATGTGGTCGAGTTGGCCAGAACGTGCCGCCCCACTGCCCTGCAGAGGGACAGGAGCCTCTCAGATATAGGGAACACCCCCTGAACGGTAGTGTTCCAATACACACCTAGCAAGACCAGTTCCTGAGATGGGCACAACTGTGATTTCCTCTGGTTGAGGAAGAACCCCCAGCTGATGAAGGATATCTGCCAATCTCTGTCAGGAGTGCACCACAAGTTTGGATGACCATGCCCTAGCCAGCCATTGACCAATAAGGGTACAGATGATAGCCCTCCAAGCCGAGAAGGCCCGCCATTACGTTCATCAACTTTGTGAAGACACGATTGGCCGAGTTCAGGCCGAAGGGCAGCACCTTATACTGAAAGTGGTACGAAAATCATGAACTGCAGAAACATCTGATGCAGTTGGTAGATGGGTACATGCGGGTACGCATCCTTGAGGTCCAGGGAACACAACCAGTCCCCTGCACAGAGACACTCGACTATGTGCATGGGAGTAATCATCTTGAAGCGTTCCAGCGGTAAAGACAGATTTAGAAATGACAGGACCAGGACAATCCTCAGGCAAGCTTGGTTGTTCTTGGGTACTGCAAAAATCCTGGGATAGTACCCACAGCCACTGCCAAAAAGAGGAACCGGTTCTATCGCCTGCATCTCCAAGAGTGAAAGAACCTCCCGTAAAAGAGCCAGGGTCCTGATCTGAATGAGAGGATGATATAGGCAAAGGAAGAGGAAGACTGAAGCCCAAGCAGAGTACGCATAGGAACCATGGGTTGCTGAAAAGACGCTTCCAGGTGTCCTGGAAAAGTGGCAAATGTCCCCCACAGGCAAGCTGTGTTCCCCGACCTTGGTGTCACTGCTTCTTAGTGTCAGATACGGCGTCAGAGGAAGGGAAGCAGAAAAACCCACGCAACGTCCTCTGCTGCTTCCTCCGGTTGTCGCTGGGCGACAAGTGAAGCCTCTGTGTACTGTGGTCCCGGAACACCTTGAAGCCAGAGAAAGCGTAGGGCTTGAACTTCCCTGGCACTGAGGGGAGGATTTCCGTCCATGTTTTGTCAGGATGGCTAGGGACTTGATGGTTTGAATAGAATTTATTTTCTTGGTCAACTAGTCACCGGTTGACAAATGAAAAAGTTCCACGCCCTCGCACGACAGATCCAGGATCCGCTTCTGCACATCAAGATGAACTCAGTGGTGTTTATCCACGCCGTCCTTCACATCTCTTCACCAAGGCACAGCCCTCTGCTGGCTGTGTCGATGTGTGAGACCGAAGACACCATGAGGTCCTGCACAATGGCCCAGGCATCTGCCAGAAGTAGGCTTGCTTGTCCGAAGGGAGGTCGGGCAGAAATTCCGAGAGCTCCCTCACCAGCTTCTGGTTAGCCGCAGTCAAGAGGGTGTCTGCATTGGCTTGCCACAGATGCAGTCCTGAGATGGAATAAGACAACTGGGGGTGGCCCTCATGGAGTTAGATGGCGCAGACTATGGTTTCTGTTGAGATGGATTTCTAAACTCTGACCTGGTGGGCAGAAGTAGAGGAGGCCACCCGCGGTTTAATGAAACAGGGGAAACTTCTGGACAAGCCAGACCAATCTAGGTAGCCTGGCAGGCGGTCAAGACTAAGTCTCAGGAGGGGTGAGAGTGATCGGTAGCCCACAATGAGCACACACAGCAACGAACTACAAATTACTCTTAGACAAGTCTATATGAAAAATATCTATACATTTATTGTCGGATAGACCAAATTGACACAAGTAACATTTGCAATTAGAAAACAGTTATCACACAAATCCTTAAACTATACAATATATATATACATTACATTTCCTAATGCAATTTTGTGACAGAATACTACCACAACCTGTAAAGAGAGTATTACACACAGTTGACATTAGGTAATTCTTCAGAGTTTGTCCCCTAACTTTCGGGTTCAAACCTAAGAGGAGCACAGCCTTGTGCTCAATAGTACAGCTGTGTGTAAAAAAGCACGATCGCGCAGATTAACAAAAAAGTCAGGAAGGGGTTTGAGGCGATGAAGTATTGGTTCCCGCTGTTCGAGTAGGCCCTGCCCTTGGCGGCAAAGCAGTGTTCAAATGGCAAGAATAGCTAGGGAGCACAGGCTAACGCAGCCAAGTTTGAATACCTTTAAGGGATACTCGTGCTTAAAGGGTAACAGTTATACCAGGGGGCCACAGGTAAGTGATGCAAGTACTCGCACTCTGCACAGTCTGGACCAAACTTTGACAGTTTAGTCGAGGTCGCTAGTAGGTTCCAGTCTTGCAGTTTTGCGGTGCTCCTGCTCTCATCGGCTTCAGTGGAGAGCGATCGTCCGTGCTGGGACAGTTGCCTTTTCTCAGCTTCTGAGGGAGATATGAAGAAAATTCTGGTGCAACTGGCTTCAGGGCACAGGAGAGCAGAACAGCAGGGGATCTATAGTGACCGTCACCACCAGATAGTGATGTGGGAATCATGGATGCGGGCAGCGTTGCACTCTCTCCTAATTTGGGAACCATAGGAGCTAGGCCTGCGAAATTTGGCCGCCAGAATGCACAGGACCACGAGCAAGCGATATCCCAAGTCTCGGGTCTTCATTCGAGATGGCGGCAGTGCTGTGGGTTACACTGAGGTAGAGCTTGACAGTTTGCTAGACAAGGAACACTTCCGAAAGGGCATATTTGGTCGATAAGCAGGGCGCGCCAACAGTAATTGTTCCCACTTCTCCAAAGGGGTAAAGTGCCTTGGCAGGCCTTCTTGATCGAAGAAGAAAGCCGAGGTCCAACGGGACAGCAGAGGGCAAAGGGTGATAAAACCTTCCAAAGCGTCTCTGGCGGTTTCACAAGTCTGTTTCTTCGTGTAGGTGACTTGGCTCCTTCTGTAGTTCAGTGAGAACACATGTGATCGACCTAGAATGGCTGCAGAGTCCCCACTCTTATCCAAGATTAGCTTTGCGTCAAAATCGAGGCCGTCCAATAGAAGATCTGCTCTTTTGCAGGCATTCCAGACATGGACCAATCATGTCCCACAGTGGTCTCAGTCATAAAGGCACTCCAGACATCCTGGCACCAGTGGTGTGGATTGGGACAAGACAATCCCAGCCCACTTCCTGGGCACATATACGTGACAGGCAGAAGCCTGCAAAAGAGATCTTTTTTTGGCGGGAGGCTGCATGCCTAAATAAGGAAAACCCGGGTTACTCGACCCGGGTGAAGGCAAGGGACAAAATGGCCATGGGACAGAACACAATGCTCTGTGGCTCGGCCATTTTCTAACCAGGCAACAGTCTTGAATCAGAACGTGGTAAACGCGGTTTAACTCAGTAAAAAAAAGTAACACATTATGAAAATTAACTGCTGCCACCAATTCGTCCCAGGCACACTTGTACAATCACCCAAAAATTATTTATGGGTGTCTAGGGTCATGAAACAAAAAGGGACCCCAGCGCACAGTACTGGAAGTTGCACTGTGCACTGTTAAAAAGTTACTAAAAACTGGCAACATAGTCAGACTCAGGGAAACAGTTTCCCAGTACTGACAGTCTGAAGTACGTGTCAATTTCCCCATAACAAGTGAGCAAAAGCCCAGGGGAGTTCAGATGGAGGCTGGGCTCCTCTGAAAAAAGTCAGGTGAGGATAGATAAAAACCCAAGCAAAAGGAAAGGGGGTTCATAAATGGAGGGAAAATTGCACATAATTGAAATCTTTCCCAACAGTTTTGGATACAAGTAGGCCGCTGGCACCACTGAAGAATGAGGCTGCTGGTGGGAGGCCAGGAGAACCGGCTCCCCGTCCGTCAGCCTGAACCTGCTATCCAACTTCTTGATAATCTGGGCATTGGCCCATTGCTTCTCCCAGACCTTTCGCGCCACCTGCAGGACATCCTTCTGAAGAGGGATACCAGACCAGATCATGGTGCACTTACCCAAGACCTTTGCTAGCACTCCCGACTCCTGGGGGGGCTTTCTTGGGCAGAGGAACCCCCAAGAACTGCACCAGGCACTGAAGGCGGTCATGAAAGGCCTTAACAGCTGCTGAGGGTTCATCATCCTGGGCGTCATCCTCGTCATCATCCCCAACCTCCTTTTTCACTGGTCAATGGGAATCCAGGCCCTGGCTCACAGATGCCAACAGGGTCCCCCCCCCCCCTAAGTCTGGAACCAAAGACAGGTCCAACGGCTGTTGAGGGGGAGGCGTTAGTGGTACAGGAGGAGGTGGAGGGGTCTGAACAAACGGTAGGGCCTGGACCGGGCGAGGGACCGGCACTGGAATCAGCCCGCTGAAGGAATGGCAGGAGTACCCAGAGGCTGGGGCAGCGCCACCAGCGGGATGACCTTCACTATATCCTCCAGGAGCCCCCTGATCTGAGGGCAACGCATAATGAAGAGGAAGCGCTGGAAGAAGCGGTCCTCGCAAGCCGCCTAGTCCCTAGGGGCCCAGCCCTCGGATGAGCTGGCCTCAGATCCTGGTCAAAGCGCTGAGGCACCTGGGGCGTGTAGCCGTAAGGCTGTGATGGGTAGATGTATCCCTGAGACCACCAGCTACCTGTACCGTACAATCTGTGCTGGTTCCAGAAGGAAGGTGACTGGGATCATCTTTCAAAGCCCATTCGATGGGCAAAAGAACAGGGGGGCCCTGAGCTGTATCCAAGATGGCTGCCGGCCTGGCAGGCTCTGCCACATGCCTCTCCGCCATTTTAAAGTCTTACGCCATGCCCTGGGCAGTAGGCAGGAAGGCCCTGAGCCACGATATGCCTCGGACACGGGAGGGCAGGTTGTACGCCCTCTGCACCTGTGCCGGTAGCCGTGCTGGATCGTGCCGGGGACAGACTCTTGGAGGTGGCACTCAATGATCCGTTACCCCTTGGGGCTGAAATAGAGGACAAATTTGATTGCCTTTCCGTGGACAGCCTGGTAGGGCCCCTGAGCCCCTCAGCTTGGGAGCCAGTAGCCAGGACGGCCTCAAGTCAGCCCCCAGAGCTTCCAGAAGAGCCCCTGGGCCCCTTGGCTTGGGAGCCAGTAGACTTAGAGGTCGCAGGGTTGCCAGAACCTGAATCCGAGAAACCCCGGGGTGGGGGTCGCCGTGCCGTGGAGCTGTGCTGAACACAAGACCTACCTTGTCTTGATGAGAGGTCATGGAGACAATGTCCTTAAGGCGGGCAGAGAAGTGCGGAAGATCTCCCTCGACCGCAACAACTGATTCTTCAATGCCATGTGACCGAGAGCGCAGCTAGCCGAACATGCGTGCCAGCAGTGGTCAGGCCCCAGAAACTCAAGACAGAGTGCATGGGGGTTTGAGGCTGGGAACAAGTGGTTGCATGAGGCACATCTTGTGAATCCAACAGCTGACATGTGCCGGGGGAGGCATGGCTCCGAAGGGAAGTTAAATAAGATTCAAAAAACAAAATGGGGAACAGGTGGAAAGCTAAGAATTTTAAAAAATATATATTTATTCTTTTTTGCATCATAACAATAACAAAACACAATGTACATAATAACATTTCTGCATAATATATTGGTGTCTACTTTTCCAATTTCACTGCAATCTACTATTTATAGTTTATCTTGCTTAACGACTTCGCCTATGTCATGATTAAACCGGGTCACAGTCAAAGCAATTCATTGTTGGATGTCCATACCTAATTCTTGTTTTTGTTCCCTCAGCGCCCTTTCCCATACTCCAGTTTCGGCTGTTGCCCATTTTTTCAAATCTTCCCACCATCTGGTGATGCTCGGTTCCTTAGAATCCTTCCACCTCAAGGCTATGCTGTGGTTAGCTTTTATATACATTAGATCTTTAAGCTTAGTCAATGATTTATTCTTCACACTCCTCTTGTATCGACCAAGCATGCATGCCTCTAGGGATTTTATGTCAAGATCAATACCACCCGCTTTATGTACCACTTCTTCCCAGAACCCCTGCACTACTGGGCATCCCCAAAACATGTGCATCAAGCCTTCCCCCCTCTTCCCTGCATCTAGGACATTGTTTGTCGGCTCCCTTGAATTTTGCAATTGCAGCTGGCGTGAGGTATACCCTATGTGTGATGTAAAGTTGTATTAGTTGAAGTCTGGCATTTCTGGAGACCCTTTTGTGGCATAGTGCTATATCACTCCATTCTTTATCTTCAAACATTTTGCCCAATTCAGTTTCCCATCTCCCTTTGCACTTCAATTTAACCCTCAAATCACATTCTAGCAATACCTCATAAATCCTTGAAATGGCGTGTCCACCCTCCGATACGCTGAGCAAGACCTCTATTTCGTCACTTCCTATGGTCTCCTCATCGACGCTCGGCCACCTACCCTTCATCGCGCTTATCACACTACCATGTAACAGGAATTGCCCTTTGTGTATACCTATAATCTCTTGTAGCTCTTCGAATTTCATCAGCCCCTTTTCGTTACGTAGGACTCTGATCATGGCAATGCTGCATGTTCCCCATTGAGTTTGCACCCGTGTCCCACTCCCTGGCATATCTGCCATTATCGCCACTATAGGGGTCTGTGGCGAGATCGGGTCCTCCAGTCCCATGATTTTGCAGGTCCTTCCCCAAATTTGGATATCCATTTTCGCTAAGTAAGGATGACTCTTCTGTTCGCTAGCAGGGGTCCAAATCAAGTCTCTGAGGTATGCATTTTTTAAGGCTAGTTGCAGGAGAATAGTTTCCGTTGTGGGATCGTCCGCCATCCATTGCACCACATATTACAACTGGCACGCCAAAAAATACAACTCAAGATTTGGTATCTTCCAGCCCCCCATGCTTGTAGGGCCTTTGCAATATATTCAGTGTCACTCTGTGCCTCCCTCCCTGCCACAGGAAGCCCCTGCATAGCCTCCCTTATTCTCAAAAGAATTGCCTCGGAATGTCAAACAGGATGTTTCCGAAGCAATGCATGATACTTGGCATTGCCACCATTTTTAGTAATGCCGCCCTTCCCACCATGGACAGGGGTAACTTGCTCCAAAATTCCATCGATTTCTCTAACCCTTCTTTAGCTCATAATGTGTTGAAGTCATGCTCTAGTTTAGGGTCATGATATATGTTCACTCCTAAGTATCTGAAGGATACCTTGTTCCATGGCAGGGGAAGGACTTACAAGTCCCCCGATGCCACAGTCGCTGTCTTGTCCAGTGGGAATAGACATGACTTACTTTTGTTTATCTTGATCCCCCGTCAATATACAAAAATTATCAAGCACCTCCAATACATATGGTAGGTTGACCTCTGGGTTGCTCGGGTACAGTAACGTATCATCAGCATACATGGACACTATATGCTTTATCCCATCTATTACAATTCCAGCGTCACCATATTCCTGTCTCAGAAAGGCAGCTATGGGTTCCGTAGCGATAATATATAGCCTAGGGGACAGCGGGCATCCCTATCTAGTGCCCCTATGTATCTGCCATTTGTCTGAATAGCTGCTCCCTGTCTTGACCCTGGCCATCGGTTTTGTGTATATTAGCTGTACCCACTTCATATACTGCAGTCCTATTCCCATCCTGACCATAGTGGCATACAACCAATTACAGTGGACGGAATTGAATGCCTTAGTCGCGTCTAGTGATGCTACAGCGCACTGTGCAACGCTGTCTTTTGTACTATAAATGACGTGGTGCGGTCTGCGCAGGTTCTCTGCAATATTCCTCCCTGGTACATACCCTGTTTGGTCTTGATTTATCAGCGAGGGGATTACTTTCCTGAGTCTGTTTGCTAAGATCACAGTGCGGATCTTACTGTCATGGTTCAACGGGGACAGTGGTCTGTAGGATTCACAGTCTGTGTCTACCTTGTTTGTTTTTAGTAGCAGGATTATCATGGCTTCCCTCATGCTATCAGGGAGGATTCCTACTTCATATGCTTCATTATACAGCTTGGCGAGGAGTGGTGCCAACGTGTCTGTGTAGGCCTTATAAAATTCCCCTGTAAGCCCATCTGTGTTAGGGGCTTTCCCCGAAGGCAACATTCTGATGGTGGCTAAGACCTCCTCAGGGTTCTGGGCTCCTCTATTATGTCTGATTGTTGTACATCAAGGCGTGGCAGTACAATAAGGTCTAGGGCATCTTGCAGTTCGCTCTCCTTCTCTGTCTGTGGGTCCGCATACAAGGCCTTGTAACACTCTGAAAAGACTTCATTTATGCCTGCCTGCGTGTTTACCGCTTCTTGGGTCTATGTTTCGGATGGAGCATATTGGGGATCTTTTATCTTTTTGTTTATACAGCCAGGGTAGCACTCGACCAGGTTTATCTCCCTGTGCGTGGCTCCTTTCTAGATATTTCGCATGGTTGAATGTCCCCAGCATGTCCCACTCCACTAGGTATGCTTGCCTCAACCTGATTTCCTCTTTCATATGTTCCTCATCTACCTTTGCCTCCTTCTCCAATTCCAGTAATTTCTCTTCTATACTTTTGAGGTTATTTACAATGGATTTCTGGACTCCACCCCGAAACCACCATCATCTCTTCCCTGATCTACCTTGTATGCTTCCCAGACCGTGCTCACATGTTGTACACTTCCCTCATTTATTGCAATAAAATCCACAGTACTTTTTCTAATGTGCTCATTAAATGCTTTATCTGTTAATGCTTCGCTTCTCAATCTCCAGGTGGCTAAGGGTGGTCTTTGGGTAAACACCCACCATTTTACTGAGATTGGGGAGTGGTCTGACAGGACCCTAGCTAAATATCCTGCTTCTGAGAACGCTGTCACATGTTCCTCCCTTGCAAACAAATAGTACATTCTTGTATGAACTTTATGTGGGGCTGAGTAATGGGAATATTCCCTACTAACTACATGTTGTTCTCTCCATAAATCTCTCAGCTGGAAATGCTTCAGGAGCGAGCATAACACTTTGGTTGGGGGGACGGCCTTTTATGTTTTGAGTCAGATCTCTCCATGGTGGGATCTAGGGTGCAATTAAAATCTCTGCCACATATCACTGTACCATCTCTATGAGGACCCAGCCTCGAATATAGCGACCTCAAGAATACTGTGGCATGATTTGGTGCATATGTGTTTACAATGCATATTTCCCGGTTCTCCAACATACCGTGTATCATAGCCATTCTACCTTCATTATCCGTTCTAGTGGTCAGTACTTTGAATGGTATGGCTGGGTCTACACAAATTAGGACCCCCCTTGCATATGTTGAATATGTGTAGTCTACCAGCACTCCTCCCCATGCTCCCGCCACGTTCATCTGTTTTCGAGCATCTAGATGCGTTTGCTGCAATAGCGCAATCCCAACTTTATTCCCCTTTATATACATACTTACTCTTCTGCATTTAACATAAGTATTTAGTCCCCGGACATTCCATGTCATAATTTTTACTGTTTCAGCCATTGTGTCTCCATACCCAGGGTATCATGGGGGCCATATGTCTGATGGAAGCTTTAGCAAGAATTGTATGCAGTGTGTTCCCAAGTATGCCAGGCCCCCCTCCCCAAACCCACTCCCTTCCCCCAAATAACAAAAAAACCACAAAAAAAAACACTCAAACTTAACTTGTCCAGCTGTGCTAAGCACGCTAGGACTTGCCCATTTCCGCTCCATTCAACCTGGTCGATAGACTAGTCTCCAGGTGCCCAACGGGCGGGCACTGTACAGGTACCCTGAAAATAATCTTTGCGGATTAGTGGGTCTGCATGTAGCGTTCCCCCTACCGGGTTTCTGTGTTTACACTATATTGCTCCTGCTATTACTTTGAATAATCTATCGATTCCATGTGTTTTAGTTGCGACTCTCCAAGTGAAGTTTAACCTCATCATCCCTTTAACGTGCATATCAGTGCGTAGTCTGGTTAGCTATGTAGGTCTTCAGCGGGCCCTCCGGCTCATATCTGAGAAGATTAACTCAGTTGTCTCTGGGATCTGCATGCTGTCCATCCAATCCTGTGCTTCTGTAGATGCCTCGAAGAAAAGTACTTTGCCATTTTCGATCACATTCAATTTCGCCGGGTATAATAACATATACTTCAGGCACTCCTTCCTGAGCTTTGCCTTTTTTGTGATGTATTGAGCCCTTCTCTTTTGCACCTGGAAAGTGTAGTCTGGGAATAATAAAATCTTCACTGAGGCTTTTTGTATTATTCCTCCAGTCCTGGAAAAGGCAGGGATTTTCTCTCTATCTTTATAATTTAGAACTTTAGCAATTATGGGACTGGGCAGTGTGCCTGGAGGTGGTCTTCTGATGAGGGAACAGTGTGCCCTCTATATCATGAACCCTTGCATGAGTTCCCCCGCTCCTATTTCCTGTAGCAGTAAGTTTTGATATATGTGGTGGGATCAGATCCTTCTGTTCCTATGGGTAGCACTACAATTCTTATATTGTTCCGTCGTGCCCGACCCGACCACGTCCTCAGCTCTGTCTTCCAGCAGTTTATCTTTCTGCACGAGGATGTTGATGTCTTTAGTTGTTTGCACCCTGACCACTGTGTTTTCTTTGACTTGTTCCTCTAATTTTCCTGTGCGTTCTGCTAAAGCCCTGACGTCTTGTCATAATAGTCCAACATCAATGCTCACAGCATCGAGCTTGACTTGCAATGTCGCGTGTAATGCTGCAATTGCTTCCAGGACCTGTTGATTCCCCAAGTCTGTCGTATCCACCAGGGGCGACCCCTGTCCCTTCTCTGTATCTCCACCGTCTACCTCATGTTGGTACGCTTGGCCTTTCGTAAAAATGTTTCCATTGTAATCTGCTTGTTCTTAAATTGGTTTCCTTTGGTTGCCATTTTCCGCCACCAGCCCAGATCTAGCTGCCTGTATCTGTCCTTTCTGAGTGGACTATCTTCACTTTTGGTCACTTTTCTGTGGTCTTTTAGTCTTCCTTCAGGATTCGTATAGTTATGTTCTTGCGTGGCTCAGGACCACCCCTCTGTCGCTGGTTGTGCTTAGTTCCGTCCACTTTGGTTTTCTTCCTTGCTATGAGCCAAACTGGGGGCTCCCGGCTGAGTGTGTGATGTTGCCTACAATTTGCTGCGATTCAGTGCTCTGTCTTCCTTTGCCGCCAACATGCCTGCGCCTTGGCCTTGCTTCGTGGTCTAGGCACACCGTATTTTGCATTATCTGACACAGCACTAGTTGTATCACAAAAGTTTGTCTGTTAGTGCTGCACTTTTTAAAGTAAGTTCACTGTACTTTCGTGTAGCGGGTCTGGAGGGAGCCTGGGGCCAAACTTGATGGTCTGCGCGTTTACTTGTCCTCTCATATCCCAAAGTCACTTATGCGGACATCAGTCAACCTTCTTTCTCAGATTGCAGCTATGTTTGAGCATTTGTGTCTGCCTCTGTTGCAGGTCGTGGGTGGCTATTACTTCCTTATTATGTGCGCCTTGCGTCCCGTCGTGGGAGAAATCCCCGATTTATTGTCTGTATGCAGCGATGTTGTTAATGGCGGCTATGCAGCTTTATTCTTTCACTTAGGTTTCATCGTTCTCTGGCGCACTCTTTTTACTTTATTTCGCCCGTGGTTCCTCTGCATACAAGGGCCACTCCTGCCTTAGAGCATTTGCCATTACCGCACTTTTTAAGCAACTTCACACTACTGTTCGTGTGCTGGGTCAGGAGGGGATCCAAGGGCCAACCTTTGTAGTCTGCACTATTATATGGCTAAGCACTGCTCTTTCTCATCTTCCCTTTTCAGAGAGTCACTTGGTGGCTGTCAGCGCAACTCTCCCCCCCCACCCCTGTTCTTTGTTAGGCACTTGTATCTATCTCCGTTCTGGATCCTGTGTGTTTTTTACTTTATCCCCGCGTGCGCCTTGTGACCTGCTACACGTGAGATCTCTTGTTCCTTTGACTTTAGGTAATAGTATTGCTTAGCCGCCGGGGTTGTGTAACATTACCACGCATGTTAAGGTTGTGCCGTTTGCTGATGCGCTCTTCTAGCGTAATTTGCAGCTTGAGCCTTCTTTCCTTTATTCAGGTGCCACGCCCGACTACGAGTGTATCCACAGCTCCTTGTTTAGCCCCTTCCGATTTTGTGAGTACCCTGGCTCCAGCGCTATACTTGTCCTCCCCGTAGGGCGCGGCAGGTGGGGTAACGAGCTGGGGGGTGGAGTTTGCGCTTCCAAGGAGGTGTTTTTGTAATGTCCGCACTGCTATGACGTCCTCCACAACAGAGCGCCAAAGTTCTGGGAATAGCGGGAGGAGGGAGGAGGGAGGAAGCCCTCATCTGGCGTTTATGATATGCTGGTGTGCGCATAGGGCTCTCCCTGCCTCCTCCGCTCCTTACCGCCGTCCGTAGAGATGGCTCTCTTCCTCTTCTCCCGACTCTCCTCCGACCTCCTCGTGATCTATGGCTGTGGCTGCCCTCAATGAAGTGTCCGCTGCTACAAACGCCTCTCCGGCTGCTCGTTCGTCCCTGCCACAGACCGTCTATGCTCATCCTCCGGGCGCCGTCCGGATCAATGGATCTGGCAGCTGGTCCTCCTCCACTATGCCACCACCAGGGCCGCCACTGCTGCCTCTTACTTCCTTATCGTGTGCATTGGCAGCGCTCAATTCTCCCAGCCTGTGTCTCCGGTCCTTTGTCATCCTCCTCCCAAGATTCAGCGGAGGCTCCTCGGACACTTAACTTTGGTGTCTCACACTGCTACTCCACACCTTTGATGTTGGGAGTGCTAGGTACCTCAGCTTCTGTGCCTGTCTACACTCTGCGCTCGTTTCGGTGTCTCCCAGCTCGCTTCTCAGCCGCTCACTTTCACCTCGCCGCCATTTTCTGCACGTCCCCCACAGCACCTTTCCAGCACGACATATCATCCATTGCAGAGTCGTATGGGGCTTACCACTGGCACATAAGCCTACCTTACTTTCTGAGCTGCTGCTTCAAGGTTTGTAGATGAAAACGTTATTTGGAGTTTATTATTGTACGGATCTGCAGGAGCCTCCAGTGAGCACGTCTTCCTCACATGGCTGCTAGCCACACCCCCCAAGCGAAGAAAAAATATCTGCGCTGGCTGCCAGGTCCGACACCGTCCATGCGGAAAAAGGGACTGAGTTGAGGTGCCGGAGGGCAGAGCGTTTCCATGCCAGAGGCCGCACGCTATACTAAATTTAAAGGGGAAGCCCAATATTTCGCTGCCAAAGGTTCCGGTACCGTCCCCATGTTGGGGAACGCCCCCACAAGAATCGAGGAAAGGGGACGGGACATATTAGTATGATGAATTCCCAAGGAATCCACCTGCTTTTTACACTAGCAAAAATGAGTTGGATTCCTTAGGAATACATTTAATATGCTGCGTGCCATTCGTAAATGACAGGGAATGTTTACTCTGCTTGCACCGTGTTGTTGGTATTTATGCAGCAACCATCAATACAGGGAGTTCCTTCCCCCCAACCCCCAAATCAAAAGCGCCACAACAATATTCCTTTTAAGTTCAATCTAGCCTTGTCTTTGATTCATATAGAACCACATGGGGCCCTCACCCATTAGCAAGAGGTAAGCCAAGAACCAGGCCGGTGCATAGAAAGAATATATATTCATTACAGAATAGGAAAAATATTTGTACAAAATCACAGATCCTGCCACATCGCTCCGTGGCCCAAATGCTTTTCTTTCCCAATTATTTTTTTTCACAAATTGAAAACACTATTTGGGTTCAGGATAACACAGATCACAAATTCTTTAGCCCCACAATATGCAAGGTCAAAACACTTAGCCTGGGGATCACTTTTAATAGAATGTAACACCTTGAAACATGACAAGACCATAAACTTGATACTCTACTTTATATGAAGTTTACTTTAAATAACATGCAACACTTTTCTATTGGCCAAAAACTATTTCACACATGTGGCGCTCTGCCTTTTTAATCTCCAAGCGGACTTGGAAATGCACACAACAGACTTTTAAAAACAAAACCCTTTTTATACATAGAGAACCCTTCTTCCTTCACTAGAACGTAATGAAGAATCTCTCCTACCAAGAGTCACTTCCCAACTCTCGGTAGAGAATATGCTGTTCAATCTGAGACTTCACTTTTAATTTTGACAAGACACTTTTCTGCCCCAGCACAAAAACCCAGATATTCAGTTTACATTCAGCACCCCTCTGCATTAAGACAATGTCTGAGAAATGGTGAGCATTTGGAAATTTCGTTTTTAATCACCACTCCCGTTAGGGAATTTTGGGGTTGGCAATGAGAGTAGGAATCCCCAATTACTTTAACAGAATGTTTTTTATTCACACTGGGAGCAATATAGTTGATTTTGAATTTCAACAAAATCATCCGGAGTTAGTTGGCTTTCGCGAAGTTAATTAAAATATTTGGCTTGAAAATGCTAGGGGTCTACGTTGTCTACCCACCCAATCAATAATGGGAAGATATTAAATCAAACAGATCCCCACATTGCTTGAACAAGTTTACTTACATTAAATATCTCTGGGTTTCATCTCGTAGGGACGAGATGAAACCCAGAGATATTTAATGTAAGTAAACTTGTTCAAGCAAACCAAATCCTCAAAGGCTTCTGGATACTGAGGGGAAACATCAGGACTTGGTTAGAGGCCTTTCCAGGTTCAGTCATAAATGGCCTGCAGCATTCATCCCTTTATTTGCTTCTCCTTGTTTAAATCCCAGCGTCTGTTCCTGGTTAACTCCAATTCCTGCCTCCCCAGCCAATGTTATTTTTCCAGCAATTTTGCAGTAGTCCCAACTCAAATGAAATCAGCCAGATTCCCATTGTGTGACACCTTATTAACATCTAAACCACAACCCAGAAGTGTCTATATTGTGAGATGCCGGCCCAATGGCTCTTGTTCTGGATTGGACACCTATTCTCCACCCCCTTAACCCAAGGCTAGCCTCTTTTCTTTGATTGGTACCCTTCAGTTACCAAGCCCACATTTGGAAAGGGGTCAGGCCACTCACTTGAATTTAAATGTTTACACATTTCAATTTTGCACTCAAAAACTTAACGTGGCAACGTTCTCTAAATAAACCTAACAATATATGCACTTTTGACTTCTTATCATCCTTTGCTGTTTTAGTTTGTCCTTCTGGAGCAAAGAATGTTCCTCCACTGGTTCATCAACCATGATCTTCTTGAACTCCATATCCGTGGACCTCAAAGGCACTCTCTTTACGCCCTGTGGAAATAAGTGAAGAGTTTTATTGCCTGCTCCCTTTGGGGGTTGGAGTGCAATGATTGGCAGGGGCAGCAACTATTCCAGTTGAGATCATCTCTAAGGGAAAAAAAGCCATGTGTAGTGTGGATGTCACTGACATTTGCCTCCAGTAGTTTGGGGGTTGGACATGATGCAGCAAGAGCTAGCAAGGCTAGATGGCATTCCAGAAGCATGATCAGTTCACCAAAAAAAGTGTACTGAGGTCATGGGTGCGGCAGATCAAATGTACTGGGCCTCTTAATACAGTCCGTCATCTGGTCACACAGCAACACAGATGCAGAGCCATGCTGTGCCCCCTGGTGGCTGAAAACATTTCCCAAGAAAGCTGGTGATGGAAATGATACATTTAAGATGAGAAATCTGTTGGTGAAAGGTATCCATTAGAAATGGCACTGGCACATGTGTGCAAATGGCAGAAACCACGACCCTTAGAAAAGGTAGAAGAGGGCACAAGAGTATGAATGTTGTTGCAATGCTAAGCCCAATAATTTCCTGGTAGTTTTGGAGGTCTTAAGATTTTCTGAACATTTGTCTACCTTCAATCCAAAAAGTTATACCCCATTTAAGGGCATGTCCAGTAATTTTTCTTCTATGTCGGGTGTGAACTCAATGTGATCATCCACCAGTGTCTTCTTTCTACATACAACGGGTAAACCAATACAACATGTCCAAGGCTGCATGCAAGGCTTGACACGCAGCCTCCTTGCCGTCAGCCAAAAACTTGTACTTGCGCAGCATCAAATTCAAGATAGCCATCTTGGCCCAGATCCTCTAGACCCTCAAAATGAAAGGCTGGCTGGTGTCATTAGACCTTCACTATGCCTACTTTCATGTGCTGATCCAGCACATGCACAGGAAGTACCTGGGGTTCATGGGTGGGGTCACACACTACCATCTCTTATTTTGCTCTCCAGCAGGTGTTCTGATGCCACCAAGATGACCTTCCATAGAATGTGGGAATAGTCGGTCAGCCACCTGACGTATTTGTGGCTTTAAGGGCCACAATACTGGCACCAAAGCTCTCTTTGCTAAAAGCATTTAATTTTTAATTTCCCTATCCAGCAGACTTGCTGGGAAGGTAGGAGACTTTACAGCTACAGTGGCTGGCTGGCCCATGAGGCTTCCTGGTCTGGCACGCCTCAAAAGATAGATGGGGCTTGATGGCTTTTTTCCCACCTCCTTATCCACGGTGCATGTTGCCAACATTCCAAACGAATACCAGTAATAACCTATGCCTTCCTTTCAACCCTGACCAGCCGTGCTAGCGCTTTCCCAGTTCTCTCTGCTTCCCCATACGCTCAAGCCGTCACAGGTTTTGCCATGTACTGAACTTCTTTTTCGGCGAAGTCCTGAAACTTTAACATGTTCCATTTAATCACTCCCAATAGTGCTCAGTCATGGGACATACTATACTCATTTTCAAGCTGCTTAATCTGCCGTTCCACCTCACCCAACTAGCTAACTAACTGACTTAAGGGTTCCTGCACTAACCGACAATTCACTCAGTATCCAAACCTTAAATGCATGCCACGCCACAGAATACGCGGATACTGAACCAGAGACGACAAATCCTTCTTGTGCAGAGGTTGTTTGGTCGCCTTCCCCTCCTCCAAAAATAGTCTTCTCAATGGGGAGTCTTGCGACATGGATGGAGGTCAGCTAAGAGCCACCTTCTTTGCCTGTTTGTTGCCTGACAGCAACCGCAGTCTGAAACATTGTGGTCGGCCCCCCAAGCACCAGATCATATATTGGGGCAGTCAGTGAACATTTTAAAGATAGTTCCTTCAGCACTGGAAACCAGATGTTTTAGCCAAAACTGGCATAATGAAAGTTGGAAATTCTTTCAGAAGAAAGTGTGTTCCAATACATTGTGCTGAAAAAAGAAACTGAGGCCATGGAGCGCAGTGTGCTCTATATGTAGGCCGGTTGCTGTCACTTCTGGAACCAAAGAGTGGACCACTGCTGAGGGTCAGCGCCCAGACACACCTTGTCCTCACCCCCCCCCCCGCGGATGGTGCCAGCTGATGCTGCTAATTAATTACCTAAAATGTGGTATGTGTGGGATGATCCAATCCATTACAAGGCGCAGTTACGCAACGGAGCATAGCCCTCATTCCGTCCCTCTCTCCCCTAGGCAAGTCTGCAGTCTTGGTGGCAAACATACAAAAGAAACCCAGGAGATTATAATTGGTTGAAACAAGTGCTGTTCTGGAATGGGAGCAAATAGCTCAGTTTCTCTCAGGACCATGGCCCTCAGTCCTTTCCACTCTCCTCTGAACAAGGCCTCCTACTCTAGCAGAAAAAAACACTCAAAATATTTTGGGGTTTTCAGTGCTGCATTCGTCATTGTCTTTCGTGTCTTGAGTGAGGCTAGCCAGGATGTCACCTTAGACCACCAGAAAAATTGGTACCATCACCCCTTGTGCCTTAGGTTGTCTTGATTGGGTCGGTATCTTTCACTGATGTTAGACCATGCCCTAATGATCTCCACCTTTGAGATCAGCTGCTTACTCTTGCAGGCCATCAAGTATTGGCATCTGACCACACTCGACCCTGGTGTGTGCTAATAGAGGCATGCAAGGTCCCCAGACATCAGTGTGAGCAGCACAGGCAAACTTTTGCCATTCCACAAAAGAGGCCTTAATATTAGCGACACTGCCTATGGTGGCAGCTCCATGAACAACATGTCCTGGAGTTGTAAGCTTGCCCTTCAGGTCATGAAACAACTTATCTTTCTACTACCAAGAGTAAAGGGGTGCACACTGGTGGCACAAACGCACAAAGTTATGGATGGACAAGGCAGCCTCTGTAAATCCCACTTCACGGTTTGAAAAACAAAACAGGAGGTAGGCCCTAGCTCCCAGGGTCATCCAGGTCCCATCTAATAGCCTTGGGTATGGGAATTCATGACATAAGTTTGGTTAAATGGTTGCACTTCAAAAATTCTGGCACTCACTCATGTTAATAAGGTGAGCACCAAGAATGGGGCCTTAAAATAGATATCAAGATCTCCATTCAGATTATCTCGAATTTAAATATTGTCTTTCAGGACACTCATGGAACAGGGTGACCAGGGGGCCCTTTATCTTGCCAAGAACTCAACACAATTACACAAAAAACCACTTACTTGCCTTATTTGTAATAGTAAACTATTGCTTTGTTACTCATAAAATAAATGAGAGAGCACTGCAAAAATCACCTGGGTTTGGGTATTATAATACATGAATAAGCAACTTATCTGGACCTGTATTCTCCCAAATCAGCAGTGATGATATACCCAGCTAATTTGTATTCTTATTTCCCAATGATATTTCTTAAGTGCCCCTTTTTTTGTTTTGAAAATCATCTTTAAATGTTGGCTGCTGTCCAAAGATAGCCTAATTCTTTGTCTCTCTTTTTTTGACATGCATTGCTTATCGAGATGCACCTCAAAATCCAGTTCCCCTCGTTTTCATTTGGGAAGGACTCAAGTATATCAATATAAAGAGGTGTTTTTTTGGGCACTAGCCACCACAGCAGTGCTCTAACAGAGAAGAGGCTTATACGATGAGTGGCAAATTGTGCCCAGCCAGGGTTATCTAGAACTTTTTTTGCATGAGAACAGAAAATTGCAGCAGAGTAGAGGAAGCGGCACAGCAGGAGGAAGGTTAAATGAATGTGAAAGATTTTCACGGATAAGAAAGAAAATGAAGTGCAGTGATTTTGTTTTAACAGAGGAAAGGCACTGTGAACAGAAAGAACATTAGAGTATTAAGTATTTTGTTCTTCTGGATTCTTTCCTCCAACAAATTCCTCCTTTTAGACAGATTCCCAAAGGTATACAGAACCCTGGAGGGAGGACAGCGAGAAATCAAAACCAACACCTGGACCCTTTGGAGCACGGCTTGCCTAAAACAGCTGTCCTGACCCAGTAAGGGATCAATGCCGTAGTGCTTGGCAAACGTGTGCAATGAACCGCACATAGCTGCATGATAAAGGTCCACAATAGGGGCACCCCTCTGCAGGGCAGAGAAAGCAGTCCAAAATGAAGTGGGCCCTCCACCTTGACAGAGCATGCTTAAAAAGAGCCCTCCCAGTATGGGACCGAACGTAAAAAACAAAGCTGACCATCCTTCCTATTGACCCTTTTCCAAGAAACATAGTAGCTGAGAGGCCTCCTGAGATTCAGAAGGTGAGACCTCTCCTCCATCCCTGATGGATAAGGCAGAGCGTAGACAAAATGGAGATGAATCTTTTGTTGGAGATGGAAATCTGAAACAACCTTGAGAGTGCACGGAACTGGCCAGAGTACAGAAATGGCAGAGTGGATGGAATTGTTGCCATATATCTGCTATATAAGCTATATATCTGTATCCCTGTACATATCTGTATCCCATATATACCCTGTCGCTATATATCAATATGTCACTATGTATGTCCCCACCGTCCTGTCCACTTGCCTTGTCTCAGGTGCTTCTACTGATGACTACCACATCACACCACTACGCTTACTCTCTATTACACAGCATCACTCAACTAGAACACAGCTATACCCCTGATAATTCGGCCTGGCTGTTCACTTACGAATACGACCCCATGAACACCTCATCACCCTAATAAAACACAGCTAGCTGAACACATTCCAGCCTAGCTGTTCACATAGGCGTTCCTCAGGCCTAACGCAGCCAGAACCCAGTCTGGATGTCCACCCACCAGACCGCACATATCCAACTGATAACTCCTCCTCCAGACCTATCGCTAGAAAGAAGCTTTCAGCCAACAACTACACCAGCTGCACATATATCCGGTGCACCCCTGCACCATACGGCACCATCTCTCTCTCCACAGACTTGAAATACGGTTCCCGAGGGCGTTCAACCTACCAGCGCTTTGAGGTCATAGCAATGATACATAAGGCGATTTATAAATGCCAAGTAACGTAACATAACATGTGAACATCAAAACAGAACTGTCTTAATTTCAAGCTTTGGATTGAGCAAAAGAGTGTATTACAGCTAGTTTTGCAAGACAAAAATGCAGCATCCTAGCATTAACCCATTACCAACCCACTAACATGCTCCAAGCGCAGGTCTGCTCATTAAATCTCCTGTATACCCTCAACCCCACAACATCGAAAGGCACTTATTGGGCCTTCAAGCAGAATATTCCAGCCTTCCATAGAACAATGGAAGCATTTGCCTCAAGGGATTAGTCCACTCTTTATGTCCATGGGGAATAACGTGGTGGACCTCTTCCAGGTGAACTATGACAGCACATTATACTTCTGGTCACATCCACATCAGGCAAGGGGCATAGGGCCTTCAACCCCATTAAAACCTCCAGTGACCAGCACACTCACCTTACTGTGCCACAATAAAAATATATCTAGACTGCCCCACCAACCTAGGCCAAACTTGACATGAAAAAACAATATGGGCATCAAGGGTAAAGCAAACATTAATCAGGTTTACTTTGCTCTTGATGGACATACAAACCTGCACGGTCATGTCCTGGCATATCCAACTCAGCTTGCCCAAGTTCAGAAGCCACTGATCCATAATGGAAAAAAGGCCTCTGTCCTCGTCCTGTGGCAAAATATAATAAAGTGAGACTAACCATTCCAAATTCTCAAGGCGGGTACCAGCTCTACAACACTTTTCACCTGCCATTACTGAATCTCCTCCAGCAAGAGAAAGTACAGAGGGGTCAGGAGAAGGATGTGTATGAGGGTGGTCAGGTGGGCTTGCTTTGTGGGCCCAGACAACGCAAGGATCTCAACAGCCTTGGCAATGGTCTTTTAAAAAGACATACGGTTTCCCATTGGCCAAAGGCCTGCATGAAACAGAAGTCACCACCTCAACAGTGTCCAAGGGCTCTAAACCATGTGGTACAGGATCAACCTATCCATCGAAAATTAGCCCCATCTTTGAAAAAATGTACTCCTGAAATCAGAGCACAGTCCAGTGAATTGTCGCTGACCAGCCGAGGAAGTCTGTCACAGCTATGCCCGAAAGCGGACCCAAGTTACGCTGCTGGGGAGCAGCACCAAGCTAGCAGATGTGCTGTAGCGGGCTGAGACATGCCTTTGCCAGCTTCAAGAAGTGTAGTTGGCCCTGGCTCCACCACTCGCACCAAGGTAGAAGCCTGACGGGGTCGCAGCAAAGATGTAGAGCAGATGGCACCTGAATGCCTCCCACTACTCAGAAACAGAAAACAGTGACAAAAGAAAAGAACAAACGAAATCACAAAATGCAAGTGGCGTTCCAAAATGGGGCACAGAGTGCATGGAAAAAAGGAACTGAGGTAATGGAGTGCTTCTGCACCCTCCATATAGACTGTTCCTAACGTCACACTTGGGCGTTATGGGGGTGCAATGGCACGAGTGGAACTGAGAAAAAGTCACACTGCCCCTGGCCCCACTTCCCCAAGGACGTCATTTAAGGGTCGCAACTGCAACCCCTGAGGTCTCCCTTGCTACCCCTAAAAAAAGTAAAAAAATACAAGCTTCTTTTTTTGTAAGCTCCTGGGTTGTGGCCAGCGCCATGTGCCCCTTTATTTTTGAAGTGGCTGGCTTTCTTGCTCATCCATCTTCAAAAAAAATTGGGGTTCCAAAAGTGTAACACTTAGAGCAGTGACCCTAAATAAAAAAGAATAGGAATAACAAATAGTGTGTCTTTCTGGAATTCTATACAATAATTGCTAGACTCAATCAATGTTTGTTTCAGGCACACTTCAGTGGGCGAGTCACCGATTTAATCTGTTCTTAAACACCACAACTCTGCCTTTCATTCTTCCGAGGTCCCTAAATGAGTACCAACACAGGTTGGGTGATATTGTATGTATATTTGTTCTATACAAAAGCGCTTATGCGTAAGTGCTATATAATAGCACATCATTATCATTTGGCCTTGGACGTCTGCTTGCATTCACAGTAATTTGGTAACATGGGCCTATAAACACTGATATTAACGATACATATGGTGATCCAACTTGTATGAAATGTATATCACGTTATAGTGATATCGTTACCATATTTTCCGTAGTGTATTTAGGCACAATACTATGTGATGCCACGTCCTGTTTTGTAAAGGGGACAAACGTTGTGTTCCATCACTTCTCGTGATGTCACTTTAGGATGGGTCAAATGACATCACTTCCTGTGATGTCATCAGATGTCAAGGGTCGTGTGATGTCACTTCGGCTACCCCTGGCATTTCGGTGAAATGACGTCCCTGCCCTTCCCAGTGGCTGAAAATGTTTCCGAACACATATGTAAAATGAAATAACCCTTAGAATATCGAAAAGGATGATTATGGAATCTTCTTTATGGTCTAATACCAGAACCTGATTCTATTTGTGCCTGTCTGGGATTTCAACGACAATGCTGGGTAGAGACTCACATAGATTAGGTTCACAAAATCAGTCCGCCATATCCACACTCTGGAGGGTTAGCCTTCATGGAACCTTACACTCACCAAAACAATTTGTTTCAAAATGAGGGATTTTTGTCCAGGCTTTTGTCGTCTAAATTAGTGCATCCGATTCAGAAAAGACAACTGCAAAGCGACGCCGAACGGAACGTTTGTTGTGCTTCCTCCGCGAGATCTGCCATTTCCATCTTTGTCTCTTGCTACACAATAAGCAGATGAAACTGACAGATTCTGAGGCGACTCCCTCATTAAAATGACAATGAGCTGCTAAAGGATTACCCCAGCATGACTGTTTTATCAACCAAAGCCGCCTGCTGATTATCTTGGCAAACAGCATGCAGGCCCCAGGTCAGAACACATTTGTGTCCATGGTTCTAAAAGTCATTTCATAATCAAAGATATTTTATAGGTGCCCCTATAAATCTGCAGTCAATAAAACGGCCCAGCAGACTGCTCCCAGTCTGTAAAAGATCAAAAGCGTGAAACAACCGCGGATGGTGTTCTCCGCGGTCCTGCTCTGTTTGCTACCCGACTGCTGGGACAAGATATTAGAAGACATGTCAAGCCACGCAGCGGCGGCATTCACAATACTCGAATGATGTACGGATGAGCGGATGCTGTGGTGATCCAGGCATATTGGATGGAGCCTGCCCTGAGTTGCATGTTCTTTGCGCAACTTGCAATGCAGAATTGAGGAACATTGAACTAATTGCAATGATATGCACGCCTGATCACTTTGTGCGCATAGGCAAGTATGGAACAAATGCGAACGAACACCAATTTGAATATTTTTAATATTTTAAAAAAATCATGTTTTTTTTCGAAAATGTAAATCCCATTTTAAATGTGAAAGGAGCGAGGCATCGGCAAAAACATAAGGATAAAATTTACAGGAAAGACACTTAAGATGCAAATTACAGATTAAAGCTTTGAAGACAATCAAAAATGGAGATCTGTTACCCAGTCGCAACCATAGACCTTACATACTGCTGCTTTGAAACGGATATCGGATAGCGGGAGGGTCTTTCTTCACAGTAAGGAAGAATGAGACAAACACTACCTACGGATTTTCAAAGTGCAACATTTTAAACTTCATTTAGGGAACACATTCTACTCAGTGATGGTGCAAGGAATTTTGCCACCCTAGGCAAATTGTCAGATTGGCGCCCCCCACCCACCACGATCTTTCCGGGTCCTAACCGTTCTCAAACAACCGTCACCATTTTGTTACTGATTGCTGCAACCCATTACATTACCTTCACCTAGCACATTGCTCACCTCTTCTGCTGTGTATGGATTCCAATGCACTTTCTTCACATTAAACTGCAAGAGCACTAGCATGTCGCTGATACACTGTTTCCAGGCAGGCTGGCTGCCTTGTGAAGGCTCTCGGATGCGGTTGTGTCAGCTGCAAACATGCTTGCAGCAGGTGATGGCAGGTTCAGAGATGGCCAGGAACAGCAACTGTGAGCTTATCAATTGCTTCTGCAGGGTTATTATTCAAAGGGACTCTTTCACAGTGCATGGAGTGTTCATGTCAGTGTGACACTTATTTGTACACAGGGATGCACACATCAGGCTTTGCTTGTATTGATGATTGATGTTGGCTGATAAAGTAAAGTAAACACAGTTTGGCTTTCTTTTGTTTTGCTATCACTCAACTTACCCTCCACACTGAATCTGTTGGTTGTCTCCATGACCATCAGTCTGGCTTTAGAGCATCCAGAGGCACGGAAACGGCTCTTCTGAACACCCGTGAAGACCTGCTCTCAAATCTTGACTCCAACACTCCCTCTGTCCTCATTCTTCTCGACCTCTCTTCTGCTTTCGATATGGTAAACCACAACATCCTGATCAGCTGTCTCAGTGATACCCTGGGCATCACAGATCAGGCCCTGGCATGGCTCACATTCTTTCTCTCTGACCGGCCCTCCCAGGTGGAACTTGGGTCCATTCTCTCCTCTATTAGTCTCTCTACTTGTGGGGTCCCTCAGGGATCTAACCTATCCCCTGGTTTTTCAATATCTACATGGTCCACAGGATCTCTACCTTTGCCTCTAACTTTCCAGTGTTATGCGGATGACACACAGCTCTCTTTCAGGCTACCCTTGGCCGCCTCCTCCTCCTTGCTCATTCCTGACTGTCTATCTGCAGGTCAGTCTTGGTTTGCTGCTAACTATCTTTGGCTGAATGCCAGTAACACAGAGATCGTACTCATTGGGACACCTGCTCCCACTTTCCCTCTCTCACAATGGCCGACCTTCCTAGGCCCTGCACCCTTGCCTACCAATGAGGCAAATAATCGAGGGGTCCTCTCTCCTCCTCCTCTCACATCTCAGACATCTCCAAAAAGTCACACTACCAACTGTACCTCCTGAGAGGTATTCTGCCTTTTCTCACTTTCCCCCAGAGACTTACCACCCCGCAAGCCCCGTTTCTCTCTAAGCTGGACTATTGCAACAGTCTCTTTCTCAATCTTCCTACCTCTACTATGTGTCCTCTACAACTCATCCAGAACAGAACCGCAAGACTTATCCTTGGCCTCAAGCACAGAGACTGCATCTCTCCGGCGCTGAAATCCCTCCACTGGCTCCCGGTGGCTGCAAGGATCAAGTTCAAGACCCTCTGTATAATCCAAAAGGCTTTCTGGGGCCAGGGCCTGCACTATCTACAATCCTCTCTTCCTAAACACTCTCCCTTTCGAGCCCTCCAATAGTCATCCTCCAACTCTCTGCGGGTGAGCCACTTCACAAACAGAGATTTGGGGTTAGATCTCTCTATATTCCGAATCCCCAAATGGGTAGCGTGGGGTACTGGCTACATTATTCGAGGTCCTGGCTCTGTCAAGAACAAGTGTTGCCCCAAGGAAGGAAATGGCAGCCATGTTATTGATTGACCTTGGAAGGTTGAAAGGTGGAGTCGGCCCTGCTTGCATTAGCACCATTGACCAGAAGGGTTTGCACTGCACACAGGCTAGGCAAGCGTGTTAAAGTAAGCTAAGTTAATGCATAATATATTGCATGCACGCTCCTCTGCCTACACGCCGTGCTATTTTCCACTTTTATAGTCAGCGCATTTAGATTAAGGGTACAAATGGGCATGCAACCCGAACTATGTTTTAAAGGTGTTAGCAGGGGACAGACTGACTTTCATGTAGTGGAGCGTGAAAGAGACACAGGGCACACATGAGCATGCAATCTGCACAGTGTCAGTCTCCTTATGTTGCACGCGCAGTACAGCAGAGCACACCTGTTAACGCAGGTACCAGTTCCGGCTAGGGGAATTTGAAGAGGAGGAGGGAGTGTGTGAAGGAGGTTGGGTCGATTCTATCAAGGCAAGGCAGTTTACAATTAGTGTGGAGTCCTCACCTGCGTGACGTCGGACTGTTCTCAGCACAGGCTCCAGTACAGGCAGGGCCCAGCCCCAGGCCCGCTCTGACAGCACAGCACGGGCTGCTGCGTCCAGGATTGGTGGCCTACGCGACAGATACTCACTGGCCTGGCGCACCGGCGCCTCACAGCAAAAGGCTGCTGCCGGCCTCCAGCCATGGTGCGCAGGCCACCACGTCTGATGGATGATCCAAACCGTGGACCAATTCAAGATAACAGGCTCAGGGCAGGGGGCTCAGCCAGGCTGCACAGTGCACTGCGCATTCCCTGATAGACTTACACCATGACCATCACGACGATTGGTCGAGACTCGAGGGGGTACGTATGGCGCTTCGTTCATATCCTGCCAAGTGGAGTGCAAATGCGCAGGTGCCAGACCGTGCCAGCGCTACCACGCCCATGCCACTGGTGACCCTGACTCGACCCCAACATTTGTGGCGTGGCGGCACTGCCTGGTCTGCAGCTGCTGTTGCAGGCAGCCTCAGCCTGCAGACAGTCAGGGCCGGTGCTATCACAGGCAAGGCAGTTAGTATTATACAATTAGTGTGGAGGTGTTAAAGCAGAATTTTGCAGCTCTAACATTTCCACATATAGGCAAGCGCCTAACCTTGCCTAGTGATAGCATTGGCCCTGTGGTTGTATATTCTGAAATGTCTCAGCTGCGATGAAAGCAGAAACTAGTTACTACCTGTCGGATGCCTAGAAGAGATGTATTCTTCAGCTAATTGTGGCTTTGAGACTACTCAGCAGTTGGTGGTTAAAGAGAGAAAAGGGTGACAGAGAAGGTTCTTTCTAGCCCTGCCTCTCCATACCCCTATCCCTAGGTAGGTGGGCTGCCTATCTAATAGTGGATATATTGAGAAAAACACCTATATTTGTAATTTATCAATTGTATACATTCTCGGTTTGATTATACTTCAAGCACCAACTGCTTATTTCCTTGTTCGTTTGTTAGTAGTCGTGGTGTTGACAGCTGAAATCCAGCAAGTGATTTGTATATTTGTAAATAAACGAACTAAAAAACGAGAGAGCTAAAATGGAGGCAAGTCTCCACCAATACTTTGGCAATGGCTGCTTTATTGGGCAGTACTGAGGGCGAGTGTGCTGTAGTTAATAGAAAATTACTCTCATATGAGTGGTTAAAACAACTCTTCTGTGAAGACTCAGCTGGTGAGGGGTGACCCGTTGATTTACAGATCTCTCTGCTGCTTAACGACGTGGAATGCAGCAGGAAGCCTCTCGTTGTCTCCATGTGTTTGGTCAACTGGTTTCGGTGGACCGTCTAGATCCTGCCACCTGCTTCAGGAGTGTCTTCTTAGTTGGTTGCGAGTGTTGTCTGCGTACACCGAGTAACCGTATTACTGGAACTCTGGACACATTTCCAACATATATTTATTTGAAAATGCATGACTGGCCATAGCTTAATTTATAATGCAGGTTTGATTAGATCAGGGTTAAATATTTCTAAGAAATAAATAAAATAACATTGCATCAATTATATGCTTTATCTAGGAGCACTCCTTCAGAATGAACTATACTGACGATCTACTGGCACATCGTCTCAGTTTTTCTCTCTCCAAGAAAGCAGTGCTCGAAGTGGGTGGGAGCTTGAAGTGGGTGGGAGCGGTGCTCCTCTACCTTTATTGTTGTTTAGGTTTTACTGTTCCTATACTTTTATTTAAAAAGAAACCGTTCCGGAATGGTTATGTTTTAAAATAAAAGTGTAGTTAGAAGTTGAAACTTGCACTTCAGTGCACTGCACTGAACATTGCCTTAACCAGCCGATGTTTTTTGGGGGTTTGGATTGCATGTAGGAAGGGGTATGGCAATGGGGTTTGTGGAGAGCTGGGGCAGGCCAGTAGGGAACATAGTCCCAGTACTACTTTTCGTACATTTCGACCACTGCAAGAAAGGCACCCGGACCTGGTCCCATCTTCCTCTACTGCCCCCTGTCCCTATTCCTCCCCCATGCGCCAAGTGCTCTAAAGCAGTTTCTTCTGTACACTGCACTGTGAAATACGCCAAACGTAAAAATAATTATTAGTATCCAGCCATGTTTTGCAACAGGTTTTTGACATTTATTAAAGAGAGAAACATAATTATCAGTGACACCTTCAAGACAAGATCGGGAATCACCGACTATGGACGGATGCACCCTAGAGGGCACAATCAGATAGATAAAGATACATATTAACCATTGAGAGATTACCCGTTTCTGACACCTACCTTAATCTAATCCGCATTTGTATATTCTAGACGACATGGTCGAAGCACGTGTTGGCTTAGTTACAGCATTTTATGGTTTTGTGAGCACTGTAAAACTGCACTAATACTTGAATATTAAATTCTAAAAACAAAGTTAGGCTCAGCGCAATATGATTGGTGTTCATAGAAACCGTCCACTATTTCTCGAAGAGGTGAGGAAATTCCCTCTTGAACACCATAATACGCAGCAGCCAAACTCACTATTTAACTATTACAACGTCACCTCAGAGCACAAGACAATTGGTTGCCCTAGAAAATTGTCTACACCTTCAAGAGAGTTAGATATCTTAGGTTTTTAAACTTGTTTGGTTCCCTCTTCTTGGTAGGTGGTCATATAGCTTGTGTGAGCACATTTCTTGGGGCACTTTGATACATTCATTTTGTTGGAGTGGCATTGATGGCAGTGTCCTTTGTCACCACCGAGGTTTTGTGTACTTTTGAAACAAGACAGCACACTGGGTTAGCCCATATTCAGTTCTCCAAATGACAAGATTAAATAAACGTCATCACCTGTTGCTGTCGTTGATTTTGCTGTTGGTGCATCTTTCTCTGTTGCAGTTGCCCGGTTGTTTATGGTTTTGACTGAATCAAGTTGCTGACATATACATTATTTCTTTTATAGTGTTTAATCCCAATATATAATAGTGGTGTAGAAATTAACTCTTTTAAACTGAAGGAGGGGTCATTATCATGGGATAATGACCTGCCCACACGTTATAGCCCAAGGCAATGTTGTGTAGAAAAGATGGGCACACACAAGCAATTTGTTTTTTTTTTTAACTTAATGAGCATGAAACCCTTAACAATAAACTTTACACATTGGCTATTTCATAGCTGTTTGTTAGTTCGGGGTATTAAACTGCAAATGCTACTCTCAGCATTTACAGTGATTTGTTGCCCAATGCTCAAGTGACAATGTTTGGAAAGAGGTCTATGCCAGAGATGATAGACCGAGTTGCAGACCTTTTCAGTAGCTGAGGAGGCGGCCTATAATTGAATCCATGTTGTAGTAGGTGTTTTTACTTAATTAAGTAAGTACTCAATGTATCGACCTTCAATGGATAAAGGGCTGCCGTGGTTCGAACATCTGAAAACAGGTTGCACACCAAGCTCTCAAGTGAGCACTTTACTCGCTTTGCTATTTTAACCATACAGGTTTCTGTCAACGATAAACAGCTACAAATGCAATTCCAGTTGCTTTTTTAATTGCACAAAATCCAAGTTTTGATACCTTTGTATGGATTAAATGCAAATAATATGCCTAGTTGATAAAATCCATAAGCTTTTGAAGTCCCATAGAATTCTTCACTAGATGATTAAAATAAGCAAAAAAGAAACCAGTGCCCAGCATATCTTTTCCATACAAAAAAAGGAAGAGACTCGTTCACTGTAAACTCTTTCGGCTGCAGGAAAAACTATAAATGGACGTCAGCACCCCTTTTCTACAGAGCAACACATTTGGGATAAGGACACACACTTTTATTCATTGGAAAAAAGTTCTGAACTACAGTAATGCGGGCAAATTCCATTTACAGAAGCACTATGTTATTTGCACAGGTTTTGCATTTAATGTATCTAAACACTTGAGCACAGCGAGTCTAATAACTGGGACCTTGTCACTATGTAAACATCTCGTAGTATTGCAGAGAAATCTCAAAACGAAGATTCAAAAACATGTAATTTAATTCAGAGATGGATTGTTGCACACCTTCTCCACAAAGCCTAACGTTTTTCACAAAGAAAGGAGGCTTTAAACTGCATTGTGCCAACGGCCTCTTCCTTGCATCCATACCCATAAAACTACCTGCAGTGGTTGCAATTCCCAAACTAGCCCAAGAAAGGCAAATCACCCAAGTGTGTTGAAATTTAAACATTGTCAGTGGCAAGTGCATGTTTTTGTGGCCTCCATCAAGTGCCGAGGTCGCATCGTAGGTCAACCAGAACTACCCATGCATACAGGCCTGCATATGATGGAAAGAATACAGACTTTTCCCCAAAGTTTAAATAGTGCAATGTCCAATTTTATTCTACCACACCTTATTCTCGATGCATACAAAGTGGCAAATACAAAAATACATTACCACTTTTAGGTACGTTGTCGACTGTTAGCTCAGTGAGTCTCATGCTAGGCAATGAGTGCCAATTATTTGAATTTAGGGGCCCAAGTTGTCCGAGTTTAATGTCTTGTGTCCTCTCCCATTTTGGGTTCTGAAACACTGTGTCCCAAATCTATAGGTGAGAGATGGTAATGGCAAGTTGTCTTCTGGCATGTGGTTGCCTTAATAGTTTCAGGATCCAAATTCATCATATTGGTCATACATCCTATATCTACATTTTAACCAGCATCTCAAAGTACTTGACCTCCCGCGCTGCTCTGTCTGCAAATCTCTACCTTGATTTTCCCTCAGGGGCCAGTTACACAGGATTAATGGAATTAAAAAGGTCCTGCAAAGCACACCCCTTTTTATCGACGTGGGTCTGTCAGCATTCCGTGATGGCTCCTCGATGGAGGAATTTCTGGCTTCTAAGCTATGAATTTGCCACGGTGAAAGCGTCTACAATGCTGGTGTGCATTCAGATGGTTTCTTTAAACTTAAGTTTGTCACCATGTCTCGCTCTCGTGGGTCAGGTAGATCATGTTCCGCTGCAGGAGATTTCGAAGGTTGTAGATCTGAGAAGGAAAAGAGAACACTGACCAGCATGGGGTATATATAGCAAGCAATGTGTGATTGACAGTGGTACTTTGCATGTGTAACCAGGACGGGAGGTGTGGGGGGCAGAGACAGCTAAGAGAATCCTCACCTTCTGTTGAAATCATTAACATCTTAGTGGTTTCTGGGATTGTTGTGGTAAAAAACGCTGCTTGAAGTCTGCCAAGAAAAGGTTTCCACACTGAGGCAGCATTTCTGTACCCATAGACGTTCCAGTCTTTCGTAGGAAATGTCTTTGTAGTGAAGCAAACACTGTTATGGGAGAGCAGGGCCCTCATCGAAAATGCTCTGATTGAGGTGCCTCGTCTTGCTGGTCATGTTCTTAAGTGATCTCTGACATGTAGCTATTTTCCATCTTCATGTGGAATGTTGGAATAAATGGAGGAGACACCCAACGTGGTCAGAAGTGCCTTTGGTGGTACACATTCTATCTCTTGAATCTTGGTAAGTTCATGTGTATTATTATCTTGTACAAAGCTTTGTATCCATCACCTAAAGTTTTACAATAAAATCGACATATCCCGATGGGGCTTTGATTAATCTATTAACCCTAGAGATGATTAGGTGGCCGGATGACTTGGTTTGTGGATTTTTGGGATCATATAGAATATCTCAGTAGCAGGATGGTTTGTTATCAGATGTTGGAGGTGTTTCTCAACACAGCTTGGAATGGACTACATTAGTTGTTAACGCTATGATGGCGTCCTCACTGGGTTCCTGGAAATATTTGTGTTAAGAAGTTGTTTATATGCCTCCCTTTTGTACTTCTGTATATCCAGGACTACGACTACACCACGGTCTGCTGATTTTGTTAGGGTTTCCTTGTTTGGTGTGTTCTTACCGCCTTTTCTTCTTGGGAGGTTAGGCTTCTTTTAGCTAGCTATCAGTTTATTGAGTATGTCAGCTCTTAGAGGTTTTCTAAGACAGTCGGTGTAGGTTTCAAGTTTCAGGCCACCCTTTGCGCAGTTGCATTTTGGAAACAGTTGCTGTTTCGATGATCTCTATTGCTTTCCGTTGATATTTCTGAAAAACAGTGCAATTTCTTTTGCTTTCTCTGTTGGGCATATAAAGTCCAATATTCCAAAACTCATCTGACAGAACAGATACAAATAAAAACCATTTGCAACTGGTCAACTGCAATTTACACCAAGCATTGGATTCATTGTGTTCTTAATAAATATATAAACATTTCCGGAAAACAAGCGGCGTTAGACGAACACTTGAGCATGAAAGACATGGGCCATAGCGTTTTCTGGGTTTAATGCACACTGCCTATATGAGAATTATAATTAGCCATGACCATCATTAGCTACATGAATGCGTCATTTCGTTGCAACGTGTTTTAAGCAGCGCTCAATAAGTGAGTTTTAGGATTCCATAATTATCACCACCTCAGGATTTCTTTTTGTGATCGATACGAAAAAAAAACTGCATTGAAATCCTTACTCAAGAACTTGCCACTGCTAAGAGCCTTTTACGAGCCAGAGAAGGCGCGTTAAAACCGTTCATTAATTAAACAGTGCTTGTGGAACAGATGGAGCGGCTATCGGAGCTCCAATTACTGCAGGTTAGTGCAGAGGTTTGCAGCCCTTAATGAGGCTCAATAAAACGAGTGACTGCGTTTCGGTCACAATTACGGAAACCTGTAACGCGAGCCGCATTATCATGGCAACAAGTCACAAAAAACACGGAACAAAGGCCAACAGCCACTGCAGAATCGCATCGGAAGATGCTTCCGCATAGCGTGCTGACTATTCATTTGGGTGGAAATTGTTTTATGAGACCCCTCCAATTTCCTGAAAGACAGCGTCGACATTTTACATACAATGCCACAGTACAGTGTGTTTTTCGGTCCTGTAAAACACGTACATTATGTGGGAGCTGAAAGAGGACCCGCATAAAGGGTTAAAGTAAATGGAAAGCAAAGGGCCTGTGATCCGAGTCTAAGTGGTTAGGGGGATGAATAGGACAGAAATCTTTTTGTCAGATATTAAATGCGTTATTGAAAATGAGACACTGAGCTTTCTCTTTATATGAGCAGCAAAGGGGGAGCAAAATGTCAGGTGCTTGGGCTTATTAAACAAGACGTGGTAGAAAAGCAGCTAGCCAGAAAATTGAGTTAAGATTTGGGGAAAAATCATATTTCTTCTTCACCATTAATTAGGGCCCAGCTCATAGACCAGCAAAAGGCTCTTTACATTTCCTTTCCCAGCTTGCTTTTGTTCCCCGTGACACGATGTATCCTTCAAATGTGTGTACTTGTTAGAAAAAGAAAGGTCATTCCGCAGGATACTTTTAGCTGGCACCAATTTCTTCATCTCTAGCACTCCCACCTAATTCCTCTAAAGTTTTCACAGACATTAAGCTTGAAGTAAGTACCGAGGAGAGGGGCAATGATTAGGGTCGAGGTAAGTTAACAGGAATTCCTATTAACTCGATCCTGGATGTTTCTGAAACCCAGGCCCGGTTAAGCTTTCATCTCGACTCATCATAGCCAATTGTACTTCAATTCCTAGCATATCATATCAAAATCCTTAGGTAGAATTTTTGCAAAATTGACTTTTTATTAGGCAGTGCATAAAAGTTGAAACAAAAAGTTGAAAAAAAAGTTTAAAATAATGGTATTCCATTAATTTCATGAACGCGTAAGAGAAGCATGGACTGAGTAACACACAGTAGACTGAGTACATCACTTATCTGTCAGTCTTGCCCATCTCTTGACTTCTTCTAATGTGCTGCCCAGCATCCAGCAATCCCACTTTTACAGAGTGATTCTCAGATGCAATAGCCAACCTCATGATGGACCACAAGCACCCAACTGTACTTGGAGACGTCAGCATTTAGTTAAACACAATAGAAGTCTTAAACGTCAAATATGTAAAGCCTTCACCTGAAAGAACTAGTAAAGAAAGAAACAGGTACAGGAGGTTACACACTCGTCATCTTATGCAAGAAATGCCCCACAGCTCCATATTGAAATCCCATTATGTTCAACATTAACTTTCTTGAAGCATACTCAAGGCACCCCACATAGCCAGAGAAAGAGAACAAACTACAAAACTAGATCCCACAAGTTTTGAACTGGCACCTCTGAAAAACCGAATCCCATCAGACTAAAAAAACAAGCATCAAGAAAATCAACAGAAAACTGGAAAAGGCCGAGAGGAAAAAGAGGGAGAGAATAAAACTGCCTACCAAAGGTAGGTATGATAATACAAAGGAGTCTTAAGAGCAAAAAGGTGACTATGCCAAATGCATCATGCACGCCGACTTCCCACAAAAGGGAATGTTCAAGCTAATGAAGGGAAACCCTACTGTATGCAACAATGCCTCAAAGCAGGCCACCACAACAGCTTTTTGTAACATCAGTTGTTTGCAAACAAATGGCAAAGATCCATTAAATCCAAGATTAAATGCAAATAACCAAAAAAAAACAAGACCCAACAGCAGAAAACAATAACACCACTTCAAAACCTCTCTCTAAAAATAATGTCTTTAAGCTTATTGCTGCAAACAACAAAGCAAGGTCGTCACCAGACCCATGCTCTCCGGAGTCAAGATGGACCCCAAAATCATAACATAATGGCATTCATGGGACTACCAAAACTTGTGAAGTATCAATGCTGGGCTGAAGGAGAGGCTGAGGGATGCTATTCTTCAGGAGAAAGATCAAATATATTTTAAGGAACAGTAGCCAATTCACTGAGACTAGTGGATTGAAAGGAGAACACTTGCCATGTAGAGAACATGGACGAAGAGAAAGAGCATTGCGTCTCCATGCAGGGGAAGTTCCCTGCTGACGGAGCCATTGCGGCACGTGTAATCCGTGAATTGTAAACTTGCTGAGAAGCAAGCAAACAAATGATGAATGGTCAGCATACCCGAGAGCTTAAGGGGAGAAGAATTGGTGGTGGCGTGACCATGAGAGAATCCGGGTGGGCAGCTGGCCTACGCAACAACGCAGAGACCATGAGGGGAAGCTGCTACAAGCAACGTGGCTCCCTTGTGAGATATCGAGGAAACCAGAAGAAGCTTGAGGACCACCGAGAAAGCAGTCTTGCATGCGCAGCAAAGAAGTCAGGCCACGAGGCACTGAGGAACATTAAGATGGCCGCTGCCGTGGTTGCCCCAGCAACCAGAAGTCAACAGAGTCCGGATTGGCCCCTGTTCCCTGCCTGGCCCTCCCCTCCTGTTTTAAATGGAAGGAAGGTGCGCCGGCAGGCAAAGCCGTGGAGCGAAGGCCTGGAGATGAGGCCTAGCTCCCTCTCTACAGCTCTCCACTGCTCGACGTCTCGGTACAAACCCCAGCTCCTACAACCAGGGTCGGAGTACCCCTCAGCCCCGTTCTCAGTCACCTGCTTTACCTCTTACCCCTACCAAGTTAACTGCATCAGTCATCCTTCACCGTAAGTCTGAAGTACATGACACAGGCATTCTAGCTCCTACTTCAGACTGGCGTGCCCCTTACCTTCCCATGCCACCATCTGCCACGCAGCAGCTATCCGCACAGGTCAGCCACTTCACGGCTTTGCTACCTGCCTCTACTTGGGCAACGGCGGAGCCCCCGTGCAGGCATGCGCAAGACACAACGTCTGCTGATGCTGTTATTGACTCGCTACCAATGTCACCGCTCACTTCTGTTTCCCCCTCACCCAGCCGATATATATTGTGCACTGCTATTGCCCATTACTACTACTGTTGTTGCCGGTACTATGTCCAAGGCTGCTAGCCAAGACCAGCACCAGCACACTCCTCACGTGGGTTGGGCTAATCACACCACTGCCAGGATTGAACTGCTTCCCACCACTATTCCACATGTCAGAGTGCCATCCCCCTATGATGTGCATTTGCCTCCCCATGATGCTGCTGATGTAATATTGCCTGTGTCCCTCGTTGAGCATTTGCCTCCACATGATGCTGCTGATGTAATATTGCCCGTGTCCCTCGCTGAGCATATGCCTCCACATGATGCTGCTGATGTAATAGTGCCTGTGTCCCTCGCTGAGCATATGCCTCCACATGATGCGGCTGATGTAATATTGCCTGTGTCCCTCGCTGAGCATATGCCTCCACATGATGCTGCTGATGCTACTCTACCTGTGTCCCTCGCTGCCACAAGTCTCTCACAGGTGTCCATCCCTCTTCCTAACTCTGCCCGGGCCCCACCACCTAATGGCCCTCTTAAGTGTGCCTTGGTTAATGCCCGTTCCCTCCCAGCCCATGCCTTAGACATGCATGACCTTATCATCGGGGACAACCTCAACTCACTTATACTTAGTGAAACTTGGTTAAATGAAACATCTGGCCCCGCCCTTAGCCTCGCTATTCCAACTGGTTATACCATCTTTAGGCAAGACCATAGAGGTAGAGGGGTAGCTCTCATCTACTAAGAGTCCATTTCAATCCGGAGGATTGAAAGAGAACTTGGCCAGAATTCTGACTACCTTTTGCTCAAAATAAGTCTTAACCCTAATTGTACCATCTCTCTCCATGTTGTGTATCAACCTCCCGGTCCAGTCACAGACTTCCATGAAGCCTTGATTCTCTCTCTTTCTGTAAACTTGAAAATAACTTCTAAAGTTATGCTCTTGGGAGATCTCAATTTAGGTCTTAATGACCCTTATGATGCCCATGCGACTGCCCTGAATAAAGCCCTATCCACCTTAGGGTTTTCTCAAGCAATCTCTGAACCAACCCACATTAAAGGTTGCACGCTGGATTGGGTCAGCCATCATAACTGCTCTATTCGGGTTACCGATATTACCCCCATACCATGGTCTGACCACCACTACATCCAATTTGACCTTAATACATCTAAAGAGCCTCCCAAGCTGTTGATCCCACTGCCTGCCGCATTCACGAGAAGTGCCTGTCAACTCATCAACGCCTTACCTTAACGTGCCTGCATTCCTGCCGCCCTTTTCCAAGGAAGAAAAGCAAAAATGAGTGGGCACCACTTGTTCATAATCACCTTAAGTCAAAAAATAAAAATAAGCTCGTAGAATTTAGCTAATTAACACAAGTAATGAAAAAAATATTTAGGAGCTGACCGTGAAGAGTCGGGAGACACCCTGACTCAAAAATACACACGGAGCAGAAGGCTAGGTAAAAAACCAAGCCACACAGTCGCTCTCTATTGAATCCCTGCTGGGATGTTGAATCTTAGAGTCTCTTATTCTCAATTAGCATGTGTAAAGTTTGAAGATAGAATAGTAATAAATTGTGAAAAGTCATCACCAATGAGTCTGTGTTTGGTTCCTTAATGCCAAGTTTACATTAAAGGAAAGAAGAGTTACTATATTGGCATTAAGGAACCAAACACAGACTCATTGGTGATGTCTTTTTGCAATTTATTACTATTCTATCTTCAAACTTAACGGCTGCTAATTGAGAATAAGAGACCCTTTTCCAAGGACCCTGAAACTCCTGCAAATGAATTTAAATTGGCCATCACCCAAGCTGTCGAGGCCATTGCTGCACACACCATGAGGAAAGCCAAGAGAGCTAAGCACTCTAATGCATGGTTCTCTCAGGAGCTTCTTGAACTACACTCCAAGAAAAGAGTTGCACTCTCGACACGGAAAGCAAACCCCAATGACACCTCTAAGCTAGCCTTTAAGGCTATCTCTAAAGAGTACCAATCTAGTATGATCAAAGCCAAAGCCGTCTCATTCAAAACAAGGATGGCTAATTCAAAATCAGGGACGAAAGACATTTTTGCCATCTTTAGAGAGCTGGAAAACCCGGCCATCTCGCCCTCCATTCTCTGTAAAGATGAAAACTGCTGTAATAACATTCAATCTGCCATGCTGGATAAACTAAACACCCTGCAAACTAAAATCCTAGCTCATCAACAGGCTCTTACTCACCCAATAGCCAACCTTCACAGTAAACTGTCCAGAGTTACCACTGCTGATGAATCTCCGCCCTTTGACTTTAAGGATATGAGTGAACCTGAAGTCATCGCCCTCCTCAAAACTATTAAACCATCCAACTGCAAGGGGGATGTCTGCCCTGCTCAGCTCATCAAGGACTGCGCCCCTACCCTTGCCCCTTTCCTCACTGCCTTTATTAATGCATCCTTCCAGTCTGGCCATTTCCCAACTGGCCTTAAGGAAGCCTGGGTACGCCCTCTCCTTAAGAAACCCTCCCTCGACCCAATGGTCCCGGGGAATTACAGACCCATCACTACTGTCCCTTTTTTGCTAGAAATCCTGGACAAAGAAGCCTACCTGCAAGACCAAAAATTCCTCGAAGACAACCGTCTCCTTGGTCTTCGCCAGTCTTGCTTTCGTCCATGACATGGCACCGAAACGGCTCCATTAGACCTGAAAAATCAAACTGACGACATTAGAGATGCAGCAAACCTGCACTCCGTCTGCTCCTTGATTTATCCGCCGTATTTGACTTGGTGGACCACAAGATACTACGCCACCATCTCTCCACTGCGGCTAACTTCTCCCCCAAGGCTTGTGCTTGGATCACCTCTTTTTTTACAGGAAATGGCTATGAAAGTCTTCTCTGACTCAGCCTCTGCCACTCCAAGTCACCTCAAATGCAGAGTCCCACAGGGCTCGTGCATTGTGCCCACCCTACATAACCTATTCACGAGGCCTTGGTTTAACCTTCTGGACGCACTGGGCATCTCATACACCAACTAAGCAGATGACACCCAGGTGCTTAGCCCCCTCTCAGGGGATAATAAGTCCGACATGAACACCCTCAATTCCATTTACTCAACGATCCAATCCTGGATGGCAGAAAACTGGCTATGCATCAACACTGAGAAAACTGTACATCTGTTAATTGGATCTCCAGTCACCTTGGGTAAACCTGACAAACAGTACAAATCCTTCACCATTGACAACATACCTATCTCAGTTTCAAACTGTCAAGACTCTTGGTATTCATCTTTACTCCAATCTTCCCATGAACAGACAGGTGAATGCCATTGCCTCATCCTCAGCGTACTACTCCAAACTGCTTAATGGAGCCAGACCCTTCCTATCTCAACAGAACTGCCTCACCATTGCGAGGGCCATAATTGGATCAGGGACTTCTGGTAAGAATATCGCCAAACTGCAACTGGTACAAAACAATGCCCTTAGGGCTGCCACTGGGATCTCGAAAAGGGACCACAACTCTGTGTTTCGGGGGCAGGTTTACTGGCTCCCAGTTAAAGAGAGAATTGTCTTTAAAACCCTTGCCCTTACGCATAAATGTGTCCATAACCTGGCACCCCCTTGCTTGGTCCAGAGAATAGTGAAGCCTACTTCATCTATGCCTACTAAGATGGCCTACGCCAATAGGATCTCCTTGCCTATGACCCAGAGAATTTGGGCAGGTGGCACCAGTTTCCCATCCTTGGCTGCCTATCATTGGAATGCCCTACCATCCCACATTAGGATGAATGACTCGCACATAGCCTTCCGCAAAGCAATCAAAACCATGTTATTTGTATGATTATGGAGCCTTTATCTGGTACCTTACTGTTAGTTTGCTTTCTGCTAGATGGTAACATTTGGTATGGAACTTACCTGCTATTGCTCTGCCTACTAATGGTGTAATTATCTACTGTAATGTGTAACTAAGAAACCTACTGTTGGGCCGCTCTCAATGTAACCCTGAACCAAGCCTACTTACAATCACCTGTCACAGAACCTCAATGCCTCAGGGCTGTAGCGCGCTCTACAAATACAAATAAAATAAAAGTCGAAACAACGCCGGACATGTAAGAGTCCCAGGAACGTTTCCTAAGAAGAATTAAGGCAACAGGGATCGGGGAGGCACGGAAAGAATAACAGAGTATAATAAAGTACAAATGAGAAAGAAGAGTTACTATATTGGAACAGTGATGAAACAAACACGAAACCAATAACACTCATCGAAGGAGAGTTGAAAACAAGTGAATTATCATAGTTAAATGCAATAGTTTGGGGAAAAGAACAAGAGTGTTCCCTACAGGGGATGAAAGCAAAAATATAATACATTAACTGAAAGTGAACTCTGCTAATACTAAGGAACAAAGATTAACATTCCCAAAGAGGTAGGTGAATGGAAGTGATAAAACAGAACAAATAAGAAAGAAGAGTTACTATATTGGAACAGTGATTAAACAAACATGAAAACAATAATGCTCATTGAAGGCGAGTTGAATACAAGTGAATTATCATTGTAAAACGTGAACTGTGATAGTTTGGGAAAAAGAACAAGGCTGCCCTCTGGAAGGGATGAAAGTAAAAATATAATAAGTTTAATAAAAGGGAACTCTGCTAATACAAAGGAAGAAAGGATAATGTTCCCAAAGAGGGAGGCAAATGAAAGTGAATGAAGCCTAAGGTCAACCTTAATGAATGTGAATACCCTGAGTAAAAGAAAGAGAATATATCCGCAGTTAAAGGCAAACCTAGCCTGCAAAACAAGCTGGACAAAGCAAAGACTTGCTTAAAGCAGAATGCAAATTGTCTAATGCGATAAAGGAATTAAATGAATTGATAAAGAAAGTTGCCAAGGAAGAGAATATATACCAAGAAGACAAGAACTGGAAGCGTGGGGCAGGAGAAGGGAGCCATTCTCCCGCTTTCCTTTTGTTACAACATTGATGGGGTTAGATAGTATTAGTTTGGCTGGTGGACAGATTCTTTTTCGACATTGAGAAAAAGACTGACAAGCACCTTAGTTATTCTTTAGGTAGGGAACGCTGTGTAGCCAGAGAGATAGCTAGGCTTTTCTGACTGATTTAATAAACGTTACTTAAAAAGGTCCTCAAAGAGATTGCGTCCTTCTCCCCCATCACACATCCCAGAACACCCTCTGCAGAAACTAAAAAGAGATCTACCTGGACTGGACAAAAAATGCATATCACCCCAGCACTTCAAATGCTTCTCGGGATGGCCTTAAGCCAACAAGTACAATTCAAAAAGCACACTTCAAAGTTCCCTTCAATAAAACTTCAGAAGGGAGCGTCAAAATGTTTCCAAAGGAACATCACACATTAACACCCAACAAGGCCATTAAGATCTAGCAATGTTGCATTCATGAGAGTGCCTTGCCACAACATTAAATGGCATGACGACTCATTAGATATAGGAAGCCCTGATCTGTTAACTCTGGACCACATTATAAAAAGGGATTTGCAGGACCATCTCACCTTCCGAATAACACTCAAGATCTAGAGGGCGCTAGAGAGCCATCCAAGATGGCGGCTCACTAGAGAGCTCCGTGCCGAGCCCCTGAAATATCATGAAATCAAGTGCTCACTACATATCTACTCACTTCCAGCCAGCAAAATCTGTAACCTGAACCCCACGCGGGGTCTCGGCGATTGCTCAATACACCCTTCGGCCTCGAAAAACGCGCAGGTGACACTGGGGGTGTGGCTTGGGCTGAGGGAAGGCCCACAGCCTCTGGACAGCCCCGGGCCGCAACTGAACTGTCGCCGTGCCTCCCCTGCAACAACATCACCCGGCAGGTGCTAGACCAGGAGTGCGCCGCCGGCGGAGAGCCCGGAGGCGACCGTGGGGGACGTGGCTCGATCCGACGACTGACCAACTTGGCAGCTGAAGAGCAGGAGCTTGCGGAACCCAGAGCGGGCACGAGGCAGAGGCAGTCCGAAGCCCGCCCAGGCACGTCAGAGTGTCAGCAACCCGCCAACAACAGTGAAGCACAACTGACAGACGATCAGCCCGAGAAGCTGGAATCGCCACACAAATAAACCACTGCGCCACTAACCCGACAGCCTGCCCAGAGGAGCTACGGCCCAGCACAGAAGCCTGATTCCACTCCACTGCACTGCGGACACACGGCGAGGCGGGATTCCATCACTACCAGGTCACCAGAACCCCCACAAACCACCACGTATGAGCAAAGCCTGCACTCCCCGTCTCCCCCTCTTGACCCACCGAAGCCCTCGATGAGGGCGGCAATCCTGAGACAGCAACACCGAGGCCGGAGTCTCCCGACCTCACAGACCTCCCCCGCCTGCCTGATAATCGCTGCCAGAGCCGTCGTTCCAGGCCACACAACACTGGAAGCCACAGCGCTCCCCCCGAAGCGAGCAGTCTTGTGGACAAGGACACGCATCACAGGCACCAGGCGAACGAGAGGCCGTGAGTAACTGCGGGCTGGCGGGGCACCAGGCAGCGCAAAGCGCATTCAGATGCACCGCCCCCCTCATTTAAACGCTCCAGGGGAGTGGTGGTGTCCGCTGGGCGAGCTCAGGGGCGCCCCATCATTAGCAGGGGATGGGTAGCGCTGAACCCCAACACCCCCCGAGGCACCTCCAACAACAAGGCGAGGAACAGGAGGCTGGGGTCCTTCCCCCAACGTATAACACAGGGCCGGAGGCACACCGCTGCTCGACCCTCCGCTCACCAGTGCTATGAATTAGAAGCCATTTCTTACCAACAACACTGAGCGCAGCTGCTGGGACTCGGCCACCGCCAAAACTTCGGCGTAAACGTGCCTCAGCCACACGTCCAGCTTAACCTACTGCAGGCCTGGTTTAAAGATCCCTACCGTGAGCACCTTATGATAGGTCGTGAGACTGGCCCACCACACCAACCCCAAGACATTCAAGGCCCGCTATGCCCCCCATACAGACGATTCCCTGAGGGGAAAACAACCTACCAAGCCCCACATCGCCCCTCAGAAACTGGGCCATGTAACATCCGCCACCCCTACCAGCATAACCAGTGGACCCATAACCCCACAGGTCCGCCCGCTCTGAGAGCCAGGAACATCCACAGATCCTCCTTCCGAATCGCTGATTCCCCAAGGCACAGGTCCTGTACGTGGCCAATGACTTCATCATGTCGCCCTTCAACAAACGCACAAACACAACCACCACCAGACGGCTCCAAGATACCACCCTCCTCACTGCCAGTTTCCTATCCCCCCTCAACCAGTGCTCAATCCAAAATGGGCAAAACAGGTAAATCACTACAGAGACTGACCTTTGAAACCGGTGCTATAGTAAAGAACCCAAGATAACCTTGTCAAGCGGCAACCCATCCTCCGGCCATGGAGCAGGATGACGACACGATGTAGCCCGCAGCATTTGATATCTGAGAAATCCTCCTTGAACTCAAAGTGGGCATTGGCAATCTGGACTATAAAATAGATACCTTGCAATCCAAGGTGGACCTGCTGCAACACTGTCTGGAGACAAACACGGCGAGAAACTCGACACAGTGAAGCAGAGGGTCTCGGACCTGGACGACCACACCATTGTCCAGAGTTAGGTCACTTGAAAGACAAATGAAAGCAGTGGTTGACCAGAACGAGGACCTGGAAGGGCGTGCCTGCCGAAACACCATTAGGCTGGTAGGCCTAAGAGAACAACTGACTCCGCCAAAGATGGAAGAATTTGTGGAGAAGTTGTGCAGGGACCTCTACGGGGAATTGACATTCTCCACACTATTCGTGGTAGAGCGAGCGCACAGGGTCCCATCCAGCCGCCCGATCCCCGGAGCAGCACCTCACCACATAATAGCAAAGCTTCTCAACTTCAGAGACCGCAACACTATCCTCAAACTAGCCAGAGACAAAGGTGACCTGCAATACGACGGAGACAAAGTCCAAATCTTTCCGGACTTTTCACCAGCGGTACAAGCATCGCGTAGGGCTTTCACCAGGGTGAAACGCCGCCTGTGCGACAACCAAATTCAATATTCAATGCTACTCCAAGCCAAACTGCGGATTCTGCATGCAGAGAAGACTCAGTTCTTCACCTCCCTCGAAGAGGCTAACTCCTTTCTAGACAACATCGACTGTGGCCCCCTACGAGATAATGCGAGACCACAGAGAAGAGACAGAGGGGGGAGAGAACCACCAAGAAACCACAGCTAACGGATTGCTGCATGGCCAGGGGCAATTCCGAGAATATCATGTGAGCACACAAACGTTAGATCCTGAATGGGGGTAGCTGTTCTAGGAGGGAACTAGCGCCCCACGGTCAGCACTGTTTAATTTCAGCCTGTTAAAGGGGGGGGGTATGACAGCTGGCGAGTTGGGGGTTGCACGACAGGGAGGGAATAAGGGAAAAGTTTACAAGAACTGTTATGGGAATGAGCCAACTGACCCTCACACCTCACCACTTCACGATCACCAGAATCTTCACAGTCTCTTCACCCCAATAAGAAAAGGACCAATCATTCTCCTATCGCACTCTCCACATTGCCATGTGACCCCATGGGAAACAAAAACTCAAACTTATCCTAAATGAAAAGCCACGTGCCCAATTCAAGGTAGCTACATGGAATATTAGAGGAGGCAACCGCCCGTCCAAAACAAGGAGGATTCTACAGCACCTCAAACAACACAAAGTGGACATAGCCATGATACAAGAAACGCACCTCCTCCCAAGAACCGAACACCACTGGGCCCGGAACTGGGGTTGCCATCGATATTTTTCTTCGTACTCGTACGCCAGAGGTGTGGCCATCCTTATCGACCAAACATCCTGCTTCCGTCTGATAAAAACGGAGAAAGACACTAAGGGCAGAGCACTTCTAGTAAAGGGAGTCCTAGCCGGGAAAGAAATAGTTCTTTTAAACTCCTACGCCCCCAACGTAGATGGATAAATAACTTTGACTGGGTGCCATCACATCTCGCAGGGGCAGACACGGCGACCATTATCTGGGGAGCCGATCTGAACACACCGCTAGATCCACAAATAGACAAGTCACGGAACACAACTGCTCAAGCATTCAAAGCCAGCCTCCAGGTTCAAGAGATCTGTACAGCCTACGGCCTAGTCGACATATGGAGACACAATAACTGGGATGCACGAGAATATACCTTCCACTCAGCAGTTCACAATACCAGCTCACACATTTTGGTCTCTTTATGAAGCCCGCTCCAATGGGGAACATGTCAAATCCTTCCTAAAACCTTCTCCGACCATGCTACAGTTAAAATAGAATGCAACCCCCCGACGTCCAACGTAACCCACCCCAATGGCGATTCAAACCAGGATTGCTATCAGACCAAGTATTTGCAACAGAACTATGGGACAAAATCACATCTTTCCTGGAAACCAAACAAGGCACAGTCTCCTCAGCGGGCACACTCTGGGAAACACTGAAGTGTTACATTAGGGGGTGTGCATTGCAAAGGAGAACAGAATATTGAAACTGATCAGAAGAGAGCCAACTACCAGTGAGGACTGTCTGAAAAGTCTGGAGCTTCAATGCTCCACTTCGAACGAACCACGCACCCAAGCAGAGCTCAAAGAGGAATTACTGAAGTTCAGAGCCACAGCAGAACGAGAAATGAAGTTTCTGGGACGAGGGCACCAGATCCGCCAATACGGAGAGGGCCAAAAACCCAGGGCCCTACTAGCCCGTCTGATAGCCGCGGACAGGAAGCCAATGCTGGTAGAAAGAGTGCGCACCTTGCGGGGCATGCTAGTACACACAGAAGACTAAGTCGTTGAGGAATTCCGAGCATTCTACCAAGAGCTATGCAGCTCTAAACACAATATAGACACCGAAACCCTTTGCAGCTACCTAGATGACACTGAACTTTATTGGGTAGAGAGAGAACTCCGAGAACCCCTGAATGAACCCATCAAGACTGAAGAGATCTTAGATGCCATAAACAGTCTGCCTAATACCAAGGCCCTGGTTCCCGATGGACTAATAGACGAATTTTACAAATCCTACACAACCATTCTGGCCCCCCTCCTCCTTGTTGTGTACGAGGAAACGTTTCAGTCCGGGATCCTCCCATAAACCCTCTGGGAAGCCAATATAATCCTCCTACACAAAACAGGCAAACCCCCTGAATAGTGTGCGTCATACAGACCGATTTCGTTGATAAACCTGGACAATAAGATCTTGGCAAAAATTCTTACCAATAGACTACTCCCCCTGATGCCAAGTCTGTACTTGCAGACCAGGCAGGCTTTGTGCCAGGGCGCAACACAACATTTGGCATTTGACGGATGTTTGGAGCCATGGAGGCACTTGACCCTACCCACCAGGCGATTGCAGTCCTCCTTGATGCACAGAAAGCCTTCGATTCTGTCGAATGGCCCTTCCTGTTCGCTGTACTCTGACAAGTAGGCTTGGGAAACCACTTTGTCAGACTAGTCTCCTTACTATATAATAAACCCCAATCGTCCATCGTTCTAGGAACGATGAAATCCACCCACATAAACCTACAACGTGGGACCAGACAAGGCTGCCCGCTATCAGCCCTAATATTTTCATTAGTAATGGAACCCCTAGCATCAGGCCTACGTACGCATCAAATCCAAAGCAGTCGCTCCATAGGGCCCCACAGGCTAATGATATCCCTCTATGCTGACAACGTGGTACTATACGTCCAATACCACAGCGAAAACCTGAATCCTGTCATGCACGAAGAAATTAAATTCTGCGCCGTCTCCGGCCTGAAAATTAACCACACCAAATTGGTCATATTCCCCCTAACACCAAACACTAGAGTATACACTGACGATTATGAATTCAAGTGGGAGAGCTCTCGCGTACGATACCTAGGCATACTAATGACTCAAAACTACCAAGATATATTCCGTGACAACTATGAAACGTTATTGAAAAATACTTCAAGACAAAGTAAATAGATGGAAAACACTCCCACTAACTCTATGGGGGAGGGCTTTGCTGGTTAAGATGGTGATTCTCCCCAAATTCCTCTATTTGTTCACTAACATACCACTATTAGTACCACAATCCTTCCAGAGGAAAGTCAAGAGTATAATACTGAAATTACTATGGGCCGGCAAACCGGCAAGGGTGGCCTACACGACACGTATTCTACCAGTATCCAAGGGTGGCCTAGCACTCCACGACCTAGAACGATACTACTGGGCTGCCCAGGCACAATTCCTTAGTTATTGGTACTCCACACACTTCATCAGGCCACACGTTCAAATAGAATGAGCCTTGGCATCCCCTAACCCACTGAGAGCAGTCATCAGGTGGCTTTCAGTGCCCCACACCACAATGAACGTAGTCCTATCCACCTATGCAGTCTGGAAAAAAATAGCCCAGAAATACAACATCCAGACCAGATTCTCCCTTCTCCTACCTGTGAAATTTATACCAGGGATATCCTTAACTGCAGAAAAGGTCTTCCACCAATGGGCTGATAAACTACACCTAAGCACACTGGGCGACCTGTTCGAGGAAGGAACCTTTATTACACCTCAGCAAGCCAAGGAGAGAGGTAGTGTCACCTCTCTAGATGCATACACATACTTTAGACTTCGTAATAAGCTACAAGCATTCTTTCCCTCAGTCCCACAATAACTACAAACGTGGCAGCTACTACATAATGTGATCCAGGCACAAGGCGAGGGCAGACTGGTCTCGTTAATATACAAATCCCTTATAGTCAATACCGTACCTGCAAACACACGGACGAAAACGAGATGGTAAAAATCCCTACGAATCTCAATACCAGACGAGGAGTGGTCATACATTCTACAGCAAACTCAAAAAGTGGCATTGAATTCGCACTTTAAACACATTAATTTCAATTAACTCTACCAACATACTACACTCTGGCTAAAAGCTGTGCACAACGACCAGAATCGGCAGCGTCATGTGAAAGATGTGGCGTTCCATCGGCTGACTTCCTCCACTTAGCCTGGGACTGCCCCGCTATAGTCCCGTTTTGGACACAAGTCCTCCAAAAAACAGCAGCGATAATCAGAGAACTACGACCCATCCCTACAGTGGCATTACTTGGGATGACGAAACAGCTATCACCCACAACTAGGAAACTAGCCAATGTCCTACTGGTACTGAAACAAAGGAGAATTGCCATGTCCTGGGGCCGAGGCCCAGTTCCGACGCAAGCAAATTGGCTAAAAGCCGTGCTCTACTGTCAAGATGTGGAAACAGAGTTTATCAAGACATTGTCCCTACATGCACGTCCTCCGGACATTTGGGGACCATACGTGGCGTATCTAATCTCTACCTCAGACATCTCCTCTTCTTCAACCCCAACAAGACCGGACACTCGAGAGAGTGCCCACGACCACTCAGACCTGGAGAATGGAACCTAGAATGAGACGACCTAAAAAGGGGATCACATAATGACCTACTGCAGGGGATTTAGAGGGAGGAGGTGAGGGGATCTTAACGGTGCACTTTTGACACGCCCGCTGTTGGGTGGTCTTGTTTGTAACTGAAGTTTAAAATAAAATCACTCAAGATCTGACTTCACACCAAACACTTAATCAACAGTGCTTGGAATAAGGTTTTATTCAACCTAGTTACAAACCTCAATCAGGAACAGTTGAACAAATGGAACGTTACAACCGAATGAGTATTCCCTCAATCACTTCTGAACATAAATCACTTCTGAACATAACAAAGGACTAACTGAGAAAATAGCCGACAAATCAGCATACGTGTTCCCCATAAATTAGAATAACATTGCGAAACCTATCCAAGGAACCACCAGAAGTTATATAGTGCAACAAAGGTATCTAATATCCACAAATGCATAGAATAGCCACAGCTTGGTTCTGCACATGGCAGCCTAGCATCGCTAGCCATTGGGTTGTGCACAGCCTTGTCCTCAGCCCACGCCCTAAAACCCTGGAAAAGGCAATGCTCAGGGTGTCTCAACTTCTCTGTCGATAATGCTCGTTGATTCTTCTCTGCCAGTCCGTCTCCCATTCTGCGGAGCTCCCTGTGCCCCTGCCTGCCTCATTTCCCTGCTACTCTTCTCTGGCTACTCTCCTTTTGCCTTCCTGACTGGTTTGTGGCCTTTTCCCTTTATCTGCTTTTCTTGTTGCCTTGCGTCAGCCTCCTTCTACTTCATTTTCTTGACCAGCCTCGATTGGTATTTCGTGGAATTACTTGGAACTACCTTCTGTCGTATGCAGTGCCCCCATCCAGTGTCTTGCACTATCTTTGCACCACGATAATCGGGGGCACCGTCCTGTGGTGCAGGGAGACCTCCCCTGTCATTATCCCCAGAGTGATTCAGTTCTCAATGGGAGGGACTGGGCAGTATTGCAGTGCCACTCTCAAGTCATCTGCCGGTGACTCCTGACAAAACTGTGGCTCGCTCGCCACGCCAGACCCAGAAATCAGGTACGAGGCTCAGCTTTCGGAAATCCTTGAAATGACGGTCATCAGACTTTGGACCAAATAAATTTGCCCCATCAAAAGGCATCTCCAGTAATCTGGCTTGAACGTTAGGAGCAAAGCCTGATTTCCACAACCATGAAAATCTTCTGGATACGCAGCTAGTGTACTTTCCAACACAGTCTGCTGTGTCCAGTCCTGACTGCAGAGGTTGGCATGCTGATTTTTTACCATTTGCAATTAGGTTAAACAACTCCTCTCGCATCTCACCCTGTGTGACATATTCTGCTGCATCAGCTATTAATGACCCAAAAATGTAAGTGCATTTGGCCAACTTTCAGGACACATTTATGGCTTTTGAGGGCCATGCTACAGATGCAAAACCTTTTTTCGCTAAGGCATCATTTCTATTATTGTGCCTGACTGGTGGTATGGATGGGTAGGCTGAGGACTTTGCAGTACATGGCAGCTTGAACCACAAGACTCTCTGTGGTGGGGTGTTTTGAGAGAAAGTCATGCTCAGAGGAGGAAAGCTTGTATTTTCTAACCATATCCTTGTGTACCACGGGGGATGTACATTTCTTTTCCATACCTCAAGGAGGGTGTCCTTTAAGGCTGATCCATTAGGTCGCCCTTTGTCAAGTTTATCTCTAAGGTCCTATTCAGTAATGTCCTTAGTAATTGGACCCCAACCTAAACATTATATGATCTTACTCATAATCTTCATATTTGTGTCATTTGGATGAGCATGTGCATCAGGTTGTTCAAATTCAACCGTGGCAGAAGTGTCAAGCCCACTGGGCGTCCTTGTGATTGAACACCAACACCTCCATCCTTGCATCTTCCGGGACTAATTCCTTGGGGATGTTGGAAGGTCGTAAAGGCTTGAACCCGAATAGGATCTGGTCACCATCATCATCATATAGAGATTGGAACGACTTCATATAATCTATACATGATAGAGCAGCAAGCACTGACGTCGAAGGTCTCTTCGGCACCTCCGGGTCCTTCAACGAAGGGGTCTATAGGGCTTTGATGTAGGAAGGGGCACCGGCGGTCAACGCTGCGCTTATCTAACCCTCTCGTTACTCCGCTCTCCGGGAGTGACCACTATCTCCTTTCTTCCCACCTCTCTCTCTCTACCCCTCAGGCCAAGCCGACTCCAGCACTGCCACCTACCTACTTGGTCATCCAACCCATGAAGCGTGTGTCAGTTGAGGCTTTCTCCGCCACTTTCTCCGCTCCTCCTGCACCTTTGACTGACTCAGACACATCCCTCTCTGAACTTCATCTCTCTATCTCTAACACTCTGGATGTCCTTACCCCTGTCATGAGGATCTGTTTGAAGCCCAAATCCAAGTGCAACTCTCGGTACGATTCCGACCTCGCCACCCTTAAACGCAAGTGGAGGACGGCTGAGAGGAAGTGGAGGGCATCTGGCGCATCCCATGACAAACTAGCCTGCTCCAAAGGCAGTACAGACTCTCTGTCCTCTCTAAGAAGAGAGCCCACATCCAAGCCTGCGTCTCTGCAGCATCTAACAACTCAGCCAAACATTTCAAAATCTGCAAGGAACTGGACAATCCTGCTGCATTCTCTACCTCTCCTGTTCCATCCCAGGCCTTCTGGATGGTCTTGGCTTCTCACTTCATCACTAAAATTCAGGACATCCTGTCCACACTCTCTTCCTCCTCCTCTAGCACTCCTGGCCTGCCTGTGGCCAATTCTCCTCCTCCTCCTTTCCCTTGTTCACCCCATACAATGTTTCAAGACAAGTCTGATTTATGAAAGTCTTGTTAAAGCAGGTTATCCCCTGCTCATCCAGAAGCATCAAGGACCACATGGACACCCTTGGCTGATCTATGCAATCACTCCTTTGCCACTGGAACCTTCCCCTCACCCCATAAGCACTCCCTTGTGCACCCCCTTCTTAAGAAGCCCTCTGCTGATCCATCCTCTCCGTCTTGCTATCGCCAGATCGCCATCACTGCTGGAAAAGCTGGCCATCTCCCAGCTTAATCTGCATACTGAATCTGTTGGTTGTCTCCACGACCACCAGTCTGATTTTGGAGCTGCCAGAGGCAAGGAAACTACTTCCCTGAACACCCATGAAGACCTGCTCTCCAATCTTCCTTCTGTCCTCATTCTCCTCGATCTATCCTCTGCTTTTGATACGATCAACCATGCCATCCTGCTCAATCGCCTCCGTGACAACCTGGGTATCACTGATCAGGCCCTAGCATGGTTGACCACCTTTCTCATTGACAGACCCTCTCAGGACCAACTGGAGTTTTTCCTCTCTTCTATCTCGCTCTCTACCTGTGGTGTTCCCCAGGGGTCAAACCTTTCTCCCTGGCTTTTCAACCAATACCTGGCACCTCTTGCCCACCGCATCGCTACTTTCTGTTCCAATTTTTAGTGTTATGTGGATGACACCCAGCTCTCCTTCAGGCTCCCCTCAGCCACCTCTGCTCCTTCTCTCATACCAGACTGTCTGGCCGCAAATCAGGAATGGTGTGCCGTCAATGATCTCTGCCGTAATGCCAGTAAGACTGAGATCCACTGCGTCAGGACACCTGCTCCCTCCTTTCCTCTATCTCTCTGGCTGCCCACTCTGGGTCCTCTTCCTGCGCCTTCCTGTGAGGCTAAGAACCTTGGTGTCATCTTCGACTTCACCCTCTCCTTCTCTCCTCACATCTCTGACGTCTCGAAGAATTCAAACTATCAGCTGCACCTCCTCAGAGGTATTCTTCCTTTTCGCAATTTCCCCAGAAGCTCACTGTCTCCAGAGCCATGGTCCTCTCTAGGCTGGACTACTGCAACAGCCTCTTTCTAAATATGCCTGCCTCTACTCTTCGACCTTTACAACTTATCCAGGACTGCAAGACTTGCCCTTGGTCTCAATCCCAGGGATCGTATTGCTCCAACTCTGAAATCTCTTCACTGGCTTTGCATTGTCCACAAGGCTTTCTGGGGCCTGGGACCGCACTACCTCCAACATTCTCTTTCTAAACATCTTCCTTTGCGAGCTCTCTGCTCATCTACCTCCAACTCTGAGGGTCAGATGCTTCTCCAAGCAGAGAGTGGTTGGTAGATCTCTCTCCTCGGCTGGGGCCTCCCTCTGGAACAGCCTCCATGCCTGCCTCAAACTTGAGCAGAACCACCTCCAGTTCCGAAAGCAAATCAAGACCTTCCATTTCACTTGCGCTTTCTCTCTTCCTCATGTACCCTGCTGATGTACCCGACTGCTCTGTGCACTGGTCACCTCTGAACACAGGTCTGGGCTCCTGCATGTCCAATTGTCCTTGCACTGCCTCCATGCTCCCCCAGCACTTGAGGGTCTGTACCTACAACCCTAAAGTCCACTCTCTCTGCACTTATTGAGTTACCTGCACTTCTCCCTTCCCCTCCCCCTTCCACTTCTCCCCTCCCTCTTCCCAGCACTTGTGCGATCTGAATGACACAAGGCCTAGTAAGATTGTTTTGTCCTCCCCTTTTTCCTCCTCCTTGTCTTGTCGCCCCGAGAAACACTTGTGTACAGGTGCGTTATAAATGTCATGCCATATCATAACCTTCAAAGAAGTCTTTCCACCTGGGCTGTTGGGCGTGCAGGATGGACTTTTGCCGGTTCCCCTGCTGTTCTTGGATGACACAGTCAGTTCTATTTTTTTTTTTTTACTTTTCCCTGAGCACTGCCTTCAAGAAAACCTCTAGCATTTTCGGTCTAAACTCTTCTCATTTCTCTGCCGAGGCAGATTTTGATGGGAATCGTAACAGACATCTTTTGGGTCGGGTGAGAAAACCGTTGAGGATGAGGAACAGAGTTTGCTTTTCTTCTTCTTGGTTGATGAGGAATAGGAGTGGTGAGGGTTGCTTCTGGAGCGTAGTCTCTTCATATGATTGTCTCCGGAGGATTTTTCAGCAAAGGAGCTCTGTCCTTCGGAGGATTACCTCTTTGACAGCGTAGTGCTAGGCGACTTGAACGCGGACCGCCCCAGAACCAGCTACAACCTTCTCCCTTTCAAGCCTTTCAGTGTCATTGATTAGCACGAGCCACATTCAAAGGCTTCATGTTCGGTGCCAAGGCAAATCTGCGAGGATCTGTTAGGGACATTTTAGAGTCATGTTTGAAACCTGCTGTTTGTGGAGTGGACATTTTCAAAGACGTTTTGATAAATTTAGCCAACGTCAAAAGCAGAAAACATATGCAGCAGTGTTGAGTGTTCCAAGAAGCATGCTGATCATGTGGAAAAAGGTAACTTAGGTAATACGGCATGGTGCAAGCTATTTCAAGTATGAGGTGCGTCAAGGAACCTCGAGGCCGATGTTGCATGCGCCCCCTGCTGTTAAACATTTCCAAGATCTGCTAAAGGAGGAAGAGATCTAAGATGAAAAATCTGTGAGAGGTCACAATCCGTTAGAAATTATATTTAACGCTGCTACAGACACCCATTTGTAAACCATACTTCTTTACATTTTGTAATTCATGCAAATTAAAATATGCATTTTCGCTTCAAAATGTCTTTTCAGCTACGGCAATTATAACAGGAGTTCCTTTTGGCTCTACTCTGCTGGTGCCATTGATCCAAACATATCTTTGGATTTGAGTGTGCAGAACAAGGGTAAGGAAAGCTGTTATATATAGTTGCTTACTATTTCTTGTTGGGAGTATTCTTCCTACCCAATTTCTTTATGTTGTGAGCATTTTGCTCTTCTTGGGGAGTAAAAGCACCACATATGCCTCTTATCAACAGGGCACAGTATAATATCTGCCTTAATTGCCAAAACATCTGGCATTACTTGCACTTTTTAAATTTGGTAATTCAGTCAATTTACATTCCAGGCGAAAATCCCAATTTATGTGGTAATATGGAAAATGTCTACTCAAAGTATGTTATTTATTCTTCGTATTTAATTAAATCTTTTGCTATTCCCATCATATGGTTTATAGCTACATACTTTTTATATCTGTTTTTTGATTATAGCTTTTACTGCCATTTAACTCATGTGAAAATCGTAAACTTTGCTTGTTTTCCTCGCTCACACAAAATTTCCCTCCCCACTCATACCCCATGTAACAAAGTCCTCTACCTGCTCCTAAGAAACCTTTAGTAGGGGGAAAAGGGGGCAGGTTTCTCTCCAATGTGCAAAATGTGCCCGTTGGTGGATTGGGGGGGGGGATATAGATCCCCTAGCCTCCCCTCTCTGAGCCTTATCTCAAGGCAGAGATCTGTCACAGAAGAATCTACTGTGAACCCCCTCCCTTGAGAGAGCATAAAAGTGTGCATAGGACAGAATCAAACCCCCCAAGACATAAACAAATATGCTGACTAACAGTCAGCTTTACACCAGGAATATTATTTTCCCCCACACTGCTACTATTGCAAAACATTCCGAGGTAGGAACAGTCACTTCAAAGGCTCGGAGATGCTCCCTAAGGCCTGTGTGTGATGCCGGGTGATGGTTATCTGGCTGTAGGTCTACCCGCAAATGACAAACATACAAACTGATTTGGTATCGCGCAGAGCATTCGCTCAAACAGGATACAGAGTTGCAAATGTACCAAATGCCAACAGCCAGAAGAGGACGACCCAAGTCTCTATAGCCAAGAGGTCTAGAGAGACTGTCAAAGGATTTACCAGCAGTAGGTTTCACGCGCTGAGACAGCTGTGGATATGTGTCCTTCCCAGGCAGTGCTATCCAGTAACAGGGAGGTGAAAATGTATTCCAATATGGCACCCGGGCCAGATTAATGCTTGGTCCAACCTTTAGAGCTCAAAGTAACTTCAGGTGAACCTAGGAAATGCAGTCAATACCAGCTCTGCATGAACTTCAGAACAAAGGTGTACACCCTCACATATCCCAGCCCTAAGGGAGAGAACAAAGCCCTGTAAAACCCAGAGAGCCCAGTCAATCAGTGTAGGTATTCAGAGTAGAAGCTGGAGACCACAGAGCAGAGATGGGTGTTTATCCAGAGATGCTGCAGGAGAGAGTTGGTGAATGAGCAAGTCCCAAAGGACTGGAGGATAGGTTTAGGGGGCTGAACAATACTGTACCCTGGGAGTTGGCGGAGACCTCTAGAGGACCATATCACAGAATCAAGATAGCTAGAGGAAGAGGCCCGGAGTGGGAGAGGGATAGCCAAAGAGGACAGCTGTAGTACAGAGTAGAGGGGTTCTAGGCAGAGTGAAGTAGCAGTTCAGGGAAGCAGAAAAGAGGCCCAGAGGAGAGAAGTGTTTGAGGGTGAAAGCAGTAAAGCATAGGGTAGTGCTTACAGGTGTGAAGAAGGTGCGTAGAATAGTCAGGAACTGAAGGATGATGGTAGTATGGAGGAGGTTAGTGCTCACAGGAATCAATAGGATTGGGACAATAAGAACAGGATCCAAAGATCCCTAATAAATCACTTTAACCTTACATTTTTGATTTTGTCTTGTCCTTTGATATATTTCACAGAGATGGCAACCTACTAACGTCATCTGTACAAATGTGAGCATGTTACTTGCAGTGGGATTGAGAGAAAGCTTGTGCAGCTTCACTGGTAGAAGGCTTTCATTTGCTTCTTTCAGACTGTCTCTCCCACTTCACACCATTTCCTCAGATCTCTCAGCTGTACTGCTCTTATGCCTTACTTTTGTGCTTTTGTTATTGCATTTTTTATTATTGTATTCAGTAAATATCCTGCTTCAGTTGTTTTATTTATATACTTAACTGTACAATCATGAATAACTTTTACTTTAGCAGCATCCTGCAAGTATGCTTGAGCGCCTGTATTTGTCAGTTTGTCTACTGCATACAGGGTTAAGTGCCAAGGACGAGTATGCTTGTCCTTTTTTGCATAGACTTGTATAATAGCCTGGCACTTAAGGGGTTAAATTCCCACCTCTATTGATCAGTGGCAGACTAAATATCAAGTCTAACTAACATTCTGTGACCTTTGTAGCAAAACCATGTTTTTGTCTATGAAAGGGCTATGTTAGGTTTTCTTACGTATACGGATTAAAGTTCAAACTTCTTCTGGGGGCACACTTTGTTAGGAACCTTCCATGCTAGGTCTCCATGTGCTTGCCGTGGAGGGGGAATGTGTCTTTTAGTAAATTTATGATAAAGGGTTTAATATTCACATCCAAGAACCCCATTTAGTGAATGGCATTAATAAGTATGATCAAGATTTGTGTTTGTAAAAGAGCAATTTGTTATAGCTTTTTACAGCTTCACTTCGTATATCGCCTGTTTTATATCAAATATATGTACCTCCACTTTTTCATTCTGCACCATAATTAGCACTCTCAGGTCTAGGGACTTCATGGTGTGTGTCGATTGTTTAGTCACAGATGCTATTAAACACTTTGTGATTATGCTGCATCAAACTCTGCGTGTCGGTTAGCAGTCTGTAAATCGCTTAACTGTCAGCAAATCCTCTCATGTGATTTTGAAATATCAATTAAAACTTCATTTGGGGGATGTCTGCTTTCATTTAGTTTCAAGTTCTCAATGACTTCCTCATTTTTCATTCTCTCTCTTTGCCCCCCTTTTGGAATTTCCCTCTTGAAGATCCTTTCTGGTTTTTTTTATTTTATTTATTTTTTTTATTAAACGTGATGCCTTCATGGGTTTTATGGTCTACATTCCTAATAGAGGTTGAAAAAAATATTGCTCTGGATCTTAGCTTCCAGTCTCTCAATCACCTTTTTGTCCCTAGTTAATCTGTCAATTTCCTAGAAATTAATGCTTCTGCTATTTTCAACTGTTTGTGTTACTTAGCAGCTAATCAGTAGAAGACTGAAAAAACAGAATCAGATAACAAGTCACCTAAAATCTTGTTAGAGTGACTGCATGATGGTCTTCTTTCAGAGTTCGATTTCATATTTAAATTGCAAGGACCAGTTGCCAGGGAAGTTTCTACTCTCCTTCTCAGGTGGTCAGGGAAAGGCCATTGCTTTTGAATCCTGACCCTGGGGGTGGATATGCAAGGGAGGATCACCTGGGTTGAGGGGCATTGGAGAGTGGGGAGACAGTGTCTTCAGAAAAGACAAGACACAGTATTTCCCATTCCCTTTTTTTTCCTGAGGAACCTTTTTTATATTTTATTTTATTTTTATTTTAGTATTTGTATAGCGCACTACAGCCCAGAGGTAACGAGGCGCTATAAGGAGATTTAAAGAAGGCTTACTTGAGGGTTACAATAAGCGGCCCCAGAAAGGTATACTTAAGTAGATTCAGTTACATGGTTACAGAGGATATACAGTGAAAGTTACATTTAGTTACTCATCTTTTCTGGGTAGCACGAGGCATAACAGACAGTGTCCTATGCAAGGTGATACAGTGGAGGTGCAAACCTGGCAAGACGGGCAATTTATACAAAGAGCTGGGTTTTCAAAGCCTTGCGGAAGGCAGTGTGAGAATCTATAGATCTAATCTGAGCTGGGAGGTTGTTCCATAACATCGCCGCCATAGAGGGGAAGCTTGTGCCTCCTGCACGCACTCTGCGCGTGTGCGGGACAGTGATGCGGTTAGCATAGGCTACTCTAGAGGGTCTGGTGACAGTTTGTCTGGTTATCCTCTGTGTCAGATAGAGGGGGGCCTGATCGTGCAGACACTTATGTGTAAGGGCCAAGGTTTTGAAGACCACCCTTTCCTTGATGGGGAGCCAGTGTACCTGCCTTCTGATCTCTGAGATGTGTTCCTTGCGTGAAGTGCCGGTAGCGGCTCTTAAGGCATTATTTTGTGCAATCTGTAGTTTGCCGAGTTTTTTTGGGAGGTTCCAATGAACAGCGCATTACAGTAGTCCAGTCTGGAGCCGATGATGGCTCTGGCAATTGAGATGCCGTTTTGCTGTGATAGGAAGGGCCTGATAGCCTTTATGAGTTTGGAGTGATATGCTGCGGAAGAGGCGACGGCATTGACCTGTCTGTCCATGGTGAGGCTGGGTTCTAGATAAACACCCAGTGTTTTGATGGTTTGGGAGACTCTGATGGGAATATTATCCACGGTGAAAGATTGGTAGTTAGTGTCAAGTTTGCCCAGTGTAGATGGGGAACCGACAAGCAGGAGTTTGGTCTTATCATTATTTAGACAGAGCCAGTTCTCTGCCATCCATGATTGGATGGTGGCGTAAATCCTGTTGAGTGTGTCCAGGTCTGTGGTATAGTCACCTGACAGGGGGATGAGGACCTGTGTGTCATCTGCATAGTTTGTATATGAGATGCCCAAGGAGTCCAGTATCCTGAAGAGAGGCCTCGTGAAGAGATTGTAGAGTGTGGGGACTATGCAGGAGCCCTGTGGGACTCCGCATTTGATGGAGCTGGGCGTCGCGTTAGCAGAGTCTTAAAAGACCTTCATTATCCTCTCCTGAAGGAAAGAGGAGATCCAATCACATGCTTTGGTTGAGAAGTGGGCTGAGTTTGTGAGATGGTGGCATAGCGTTTTATGCTCGACCAGATCGAAGGCCGCAGAGAGGTCAAGGAGTAGGAGGAGAGCTGGTTTGCCCGCGTCCCTTAGGTCATCCATTTGATTTTTTAGGTCCAGTAGTGCCGTCTCGGTACAATGTCGAGGGAGGAAGCCAGACTGGCGAAGCCCAAGGAGTTGATTGTCTTCAATACATTTTTGAACCTGCAGGTAGGCTGCTTTGTCCAGGATCTTCAGCAAAAAAGGGACAGTTGTGATGGGACGGTAGTTCCCTGGGATGGAGGGGTCGAGAGATGGTTTTTTTTTTAGGAGAGGTTTGACCCAAGCTTCTTTTAGAGATGTCAGTACATGCGACGATTGAAAGGAAGCGTTGATGGGAGCCAGGGCAGGAGCGCAGTCTTTGATAATGTGTGAGGGGCAGGTATCTCCCTTGCAATTAGAAGGCTTAATGGATTTTATGAGTGCAATGACCTCCGATTCAGTCATGTTGGAGAATTCAAATTTCAGTACTTGGCTGGGAGTGTCTGGTGATCGGGCTATGGGAGCTTCAGTGCGATCGAGCAGAGTGGATAGTGCTTTTTGGTGTGCTAGGATTTTTGAATGCAGGGTGTCTAGATTGTGTAGCATGGCTGCTTGAATTTGGTTGCACCAGGCCTCATCTTTGGAAATGGTGGAGGGTGGTACGGACGGTGACTCAAGTTCCCTGAATATGGCGAAGATTTCCTTAGTATCAGAATTGGCGCTGCTAATCCTGGTGTTGTAAGAGTCTGCCTTAGCCTGTGTAGTGGCTATTTTGTAGTCTCTGGATATGGACTTGAAGGCGATTTTGTTTGCCACGGAAGGGTACTTTTTCCAAATGGCCAGTATCGCTCTCTTCTTAGTACGGAGATCCGCAAGGTCTTGTGTGAACCATGCGTTGGAGTGCTTGTTTTTTTTAGCTTTTTTAGTGGTGAGAGGTGCAATGGCATCTACCGCTGTAGTTATCGCTTGGCTCAATGTGTCGGCTAGGAGGGAGGGGTCGTTGGGGAAAGAGGGTTGTAGTGCAGGGATGAGCAGGTGTGGGAGGAGTGAATCTTTTGTAAGTTTTTTAGAGCTCCTTGAAAGCCCTGCCGGGAGAAGGATGGAGGGCCTTGCAGGTTCTGGTGAGGTGTTGACGTGAAAGTTGATGCAGAAGTGGTCCGACCATGGGATGGGAGATATGTCGCGGAGGAGAATGGGGCAGTTATGTTGTATCACCCAATCTAGGGTGCGACCTTTGATGTGCGTGGGCTTAGTGATAGCTTGGATGAATCCTAGAGAAGCTAGCGCCTTTTGTAGGGATTGGGCGTTGTGGTCCTTGGTGTCGTTGAGCCCTAGGTTTATGTCGCCCAACAGTACTACTTTGGAGGGTTTTTTTTTTAGGTTGTCTGAGATCGAGTGGATAAGGGCTTCCTGGAAGTCATTGGAGGGTCCTGGGGGGCGATACACTAAATGGAATGCAATGGTAGTGTTGTGGGAGATTTCGAGTTTGATGGGTAGATAGTCGGCGTTGAGGCCTATTTCTGCCTGTGTTCTTCTAATGTCAAGAGAGCAAACCCCATCTTTTTCTTCCATTAAAAGTGACCCTCGGATCTATCACCAATACAAAGGGACAAGAAAGGGATCCGTCGGGAGGACACACCCTTATGTGAACAGGTTAGACCTAGGTACACCTTCTTTTGTTAATTCAGGAAAATGACAGAGTGCACACTGTCATCCTCCTACCTTTATAGGTTATTTTCGTTCTGCCCCTCTCTCACACACCCACATTGCCCCACAATCATCTGCCTTTGGGACTGAGACCAATAACTAAGAGTAATGCACACTTCTATTGGTATGCACCACTCTGGGCCTGGGAAGAAGAGGAGGACGGTTAAACACTACTACCATGGTCAGACATGTCCCACTAATTGGGGTCAGGTAAAGGACTTACACCTGCAGCCAGTTGAAAGGCTACAGGTGTGTATAAAAAGAAATCAGCAAATGGCCAGTAGAGATCTGCCTGGGGATCGTGAGCTGCCTGGGGTGAGAAGCCCGCCTGGAGGAAACACGACAACAGGTTACAGAGCAGACTGGGGAGGCACCGGTGGGAAAGGTGCCGAGCGCTGCAGGAGAGCAAAAAGGACGCTGCATCCCAAGCGGGTTGTGAGTAGGTCAGAGGCCCTGCAGATTACAGTGCTGTGTGTCCTCCTCTGGAGCTGGGGGACACTGAAGACTCTGGGCAGCCGTCAAAAGCAGCCGGAATGATCGGACTCGTCAGAGCTCCCGGCGAGTAAACGGGGAGCGAGAAGCCGCAGAGAAGAGAGCCGGAAGCACCCAATGGAGCTGCAGGAGACCAGTGAGTGACAAAAAGGGAATAGTCACACCAGGGTGCTCCAGAGGCTGAGCTTGGGCACCAGGAGGTGCCGGTTAGATGAACTCATTTTAAGAGGGTCGGAAGACCGAAGGAAAGATTTGGGAATGCCGAACAAGTTACAAAGTATTTTATTGCTCACTGAATACCGAAATAAAGAAAAGTTATGCAAACTACATAAAAGCACTGCCCGAGTGAAATGAGAGTCAGGTGCAAGTGTGAATACAGTGAAAGAAAGATATAAAAGCAATGATAAAATGCACAATGTAAAAGCAATTAAAATAACTCATCATAGTGACTAGAGTACTCATGTGCCCCAACGTGGGGATGGTACTGGAATCTTTGGCAGCGCAAACATTGAGCTTCCACTTTAATTTTAGTATAGCGCATGGGTGAAGCCTTGGGCGTGGGAACAACCCGCTGATGCCCCACCCTCCGGTACCTTACCTCAGTACCCTTTGAACACATCGGACGCTTAGATACCTGGCTACTCTTATTACATATTAGCCATTGGCATACTAGCGGCAGGAAGGCTGGTGGAATGTATGGAGGAAGGGAGTAGTTTCTTACCTGTAACTCCATTTCTCCAGCGTTGGTATGTTTCATGGATTCACATGCTGTGAATATTTCCCATCGTCATGATGGGAAAACCTTGGTAACTTTAACATAGCGTTTTCCTATGGAAAACTTTGACACTGAGTGTCCTATCAACGTCTTTTTAGGTGCTTAAGGCTGCACCAATAGGACGTCTGGTATAAATATCCCCGCTCCCGCGGCTTCCCTTCACATTTTAACAACCCAAAGTAGAGTAAACCCGAACCAAGGTTTGCCTGCAGGGGCGGGCGCATTTGAATCCATGAAAGATACCAACGCTGGAGAAATGGAGTTACAGGTAAAAAACTACTCACTTCTCCAGTATTGGATCTTTCATGGATTCACATGCTGTGAATAGATTTCATAGCAGTATTATAACCGGTAGTGCATGACAGGCAAACAAAAAACCCCAGGCCCCAGGTCATAGTCATCAACATAATGAAACCATCCAACAACAGGCATGACAAACACCATTAGACAAACCAAAAACCCCAGAAGCTGTGGGCCTACCTTACTGGAACAGGCGTTGGAGGACCGCAAGTCCCACCTGCACATCTTCCACATGTTGTTGGCCCAGACAGTAGAATCTGGTGAAGGTATGCAGCACCGCCCAAGAAGCTGCTTGGCAGATCTCACTGAGCAGAATACCCGCCCACAGCACCACCGACGACACCGTGGATCTCGTAGAATGGGCCTCAGGAGTGGCTCGCAAAGACTTGCCAGCCTTCCTGTGGCAAAAGGAAATTGTAGAGGAGACCCAACGGGAAAGTCCTTGTTTAGAAATTGACTGCCCCCTGTTGGAAGGGCCAAAAGCCACAAACAGCTGTCTCGACTTCCTGAAGACTTGAGTGCAGTTGAGATAAAACTTCAACGCCCTCTTGATGTCCAGGGAATGCAGCAATTTTTCCGCAGGAGCGGTAGCCGTAGCGAAGAAAGTGGGCAATGCAATTGTAGAGTTTTTGTGAAACTCCGACAGAACTTTAGCGATAAAGTGAGGATTAGTAGACAGGGGAACCTTGTCCCTCATGAATCGCAGATACAGCGAGTTGTTGACCAGAGCCTAAAGTTCAGAAACCCTCCTGGCAGATGGAATAGTCACCAGAAAAGCGACTTTCCACGAGAGGAACGTCGCCGTCGAAATAGGTTCAAACGGCAGCTTCATGAGAGCTGAGAGAACCACATTGAGACTCCATACCGGAGCAAACCTATTCTCCAGGGGAAATGTCCTGAAAAGTCCTTTGAGGAAGTGTTTGACCAACCAGTCACTGAACAGAGGTGTAGAGTTGCACCGTCTCGTGAACCTGGAGATGGCAGCCAAATGCACCTTGATCGACGGCACCGCCAGGCCCCCCTTCGCCAGTAGCATAAGATAAGGGGGACTGTGAGCTGGTGCTACTTCTAAAAGGCCATAAGTCCGGCTGCTCCGCGCACCAGGCACAGAACCTAGTCCATTTTCGACTGGAAGACATATTGGTAGATGGCGCCCTCGCCGCCGGCAAGATCTGACGCCAATCCTGCAGGATCCCCAGATGTCCAAATTCGGAGGGGTCAGGAGCCACGCTGCCAGACTGAGGGATGCCGGGTCGTGATGCCACACTTTTCTGTCGTCCTGTGATAGCAGATCCGGCTCTAACCCCAGATGAAGTGGGCCGTCCACCGCGAGGTGAAGCAGATCCGAGAAGCAAGTCTGCCTGGGCCAGAATGGGGCCACCAAGATCACTCTGCACTGGACCTTGCGCACCATCTGGATCGTTCTCTGGATCAGAGAAAACGAAAGAAACGTGTATGCGAACAGGCCCATCCACGGGAACGACAACCCGTCCCCCCTAGAGTCTGGATGAGCCAACCTGCTGGCAAAGAGAGGGCAGTGCTTTTTTCCAGGCTGGCGAACAAGTTCAGAGAGGGAAACCCCCATTTCTTGAAATTTCTCACCACCTGGGCGTCCTTCAGTTTCCATTTGTGCAACTGACCTGCATCTCTGCTGAGAGCATCCGCCTGAACATTCTGAACACCTAGCAAATGGTAAGTGGTGATGTGAATCCTGTGAGCAATGGCCCAATGCCAGACCGCCTGAACTCCCTGGACAGGGGCCGGGAGTGTGTTCCACCCTGCTTGCGCAGATAAAACATTGTGGTGGTGGTGTCTGTCAAAATTCGAACCACTGTACCGTGAATGGGAGGTAGAAAATACTTCAGAGCCCAGTGTACAGCTTTCAACTCTAGAATGTTGATGTGTAACAATGCCTCCTTGAGGGACCATAAGCCCTGAACCTTAAACAGTTAAAGGTGCGCTCCTCAACCCACCTAGGACGCGTCCGTCACAATCGTGTAGTCACAATCGTGTACTTTAAGTCTGGCTCCACCAGGAGCATGCCCCTCAAAATGTTTTCTGAGCGAGTCTACCACCGCAGGGCCTCCACCAGAGCCCGGGAGGAGATAACCTTGTCGAACCAGGAACCGAGACTCTGTGACCACCGGGAGGCGAGAAACTCCTGCACTGGATTCAAACAGTCGACGATTCGGGATGAGTGGTATGCAAGACGCCATGGATCTGAGAAGAGACATGTAACCTCGGACCGTGACCGATGATCCTGGCCCACATGAGGCCGCCCTGGAGATCAGCTTCTGAATTCTGTCGACCGACGGCTTTGCCAGATTGAGCTGCGTGTGAAACTGGGCTCTGAGGAAAACCAAGTCCCCGGATGGTGTCAGACAAGATTTTGCAAAGTTGACGGCAAAGCCCAGCCACTGTAACAGGAGCATTGATGCATGGAGAGACTCTTGAAGTCTTTTGTGGAGTTGTGCCTCTGACCAACCATGAACAGAATGGTGTTCCCATTAACAATGGGAAATCCCGTCCCCTGCACACCTCTGGGTATTGGATAAAAAGTCCAAACAAAATATAATATACTTTTTTGTTCACTGGTTGTTAATTTTAAGGATTATAAATTATCAATTAGGCCACTCTTTTGTACAGATATTACATATCCAAACATGAAATAATTTGTTTCAATATACATAAAAGTTTCACAAAATCTTTATGAAGGCATAATAGTATTTTAATACTATTTACATAACAAAAAAGAATGTTCGAGTTTTAATTCACTCGAAAAGAATATACAATAATACACTAAAAAGGGAAAAACCTTCCTAATTCAGAGCTCTACGCGTTTCGAGAGTGTGCCTCTCTTCTTCAGGAGCAATAACTTATCAATATAAACACAATGTTTTCTTAACTTATTATTAATTCACAGTCAACAAATAACTTCAAAATATAGCTATTTCATTATTCTTCAATTTCAGAACTTCAAGCATCCCTTCTTGGTGTGGAATGGTGAAAACGTCATCTAGTGAAGTAGCAATCTGATGTGCTGTGAATGACAATAATATCTGTATTAACTAGTGATTAAACCGGGGATCAAATAAATAAATATAAACCCGTGTGGGAACCAGTATTCCTACCTGTGTTTCTTGTATGTTTCTCAGTTCAAAGGTGACTGGCATCTGTAACTTCTAATAGGTCTTCGTTCTGTCATGTGCCTCTGACCAACCAGTCGTCCAGGTATGGATACACATGATGTCCCTCCCTGGGGAGGAAGGCAGCCACCAGAGCCAGGCACTTGGTAAACGTCCTGGGAGCCGACTTGAGGCCAAAAGGGAGAACCCCAAACTGGAAATGATAGTCGCCGACCACGAACCGCAGGAACTTGCGATGTTTGGGCAGCATTGGGATGAGGAAATAAGCTTCTTCGAGATCCAACGACGCCAAGGATTTCCCCGGCTGGACAGAGCGTATTATGTCCTGCAGCGTTAGCATCTTGAACTTCAGGCGTGGCAAATTCTTGTTCAATGGCGAAGGCCCAGAATACAGTGCCAATTTCCATGTGGCTTTTTGATCACAAAATACAGGGAGTACACCCCCTGTCCTTTTCCCGACACCGGGACCGGTTCTATCGCCCGTTTTTCCACATTAGACGCACCTCTTGCCGCAAGATTGTGAGATGCGGCTGCGACACCTTCACTGGTGGAATAGGGAGTTGCGGACCCCAAAACTCCAACGAGTGGCCATATTGTACTGCATCAAACACCCATCAGTCCATCGTAATTAAACGCCACTCGTCGACGTGTTGCGCTACTCTACCCCCTAGTTTACTGCCTATATGGCAGTCATTGCTGAGGCTTGGACTGCCGGCCTCTAGTAGCTGAGGCGGCTGGACCGCTCTTCTGCTGCGCTTGATAGTCATTGTTTATCTGCGCAGAGTAGAAATAACGTCGGAACCCTTGGGATGAATAACTGGGGCGACCGTAGCCCTTGTCGCGGGAGCCCCTAAATCTGGCATTCCCTGAGACTCCTCGAAATGCCCGAAAGTGGCGAAAAGAACATCCACTCAGCAGCGTTCCTAGCGATCTCGCCGTATCAGAGTCCTCCTTCATCCCTTTCAATGCCTTGTCAATGTTCTCGTGAAACAGCTGCTCACCTTCACATGGCATGGACACCACTTCATGTTGGACCTCCCGCCGAAAATCGGTACAGCACAGCCAGGCTTGCCTCTGGAGAACAACCCCATTATTGATCTGTTTGAATCCGGATTCTGCCAGGTCCACTGCAATATTAATGCAGTGGTTGGAGGCTTCCTCCCCCTCCCGAATCAGCAGCATAGCCTCCTTCCGTTGTTGCTCAGGTAGATGATCCCAAGAGTGGGGCCAACCAGTGCCACATTTCCCTGTCGTAGCAAGCCATAATGGCCAAGGAGTTGGCTGCCTTGACCGTCATAGTGCCTACCGTAAGCACCTTCTTGCCAAATGCATCCTGCTTACGGCCCTCACTGTCCGGGGGCATCGCACACTTGTGCTGACTATGTGCCTTCTGACTAGCTGCCGCCAACACCGCCGACTCCGGAGTGGGTTGCGACGTGAGGCACTTGGGCGAAGATTCCGGCGCTTTAAACTTTTTCTCCAAGCGCCCATTGACCGGCGGCTTCAAGAATGGACGGCGCATCGTGCACAGACCATCCTGCCACATGTGGTCCAAAATGGGGTCAGAGAAGAGCGCCTTCCACCTCTTCCCCATGTGATCAAATAGAAAATGGTCCTTTCACTCCTCTTCCTGAGTAAGGCCAAATTCTTGACAAGCCTTCGCCATCATTGCATGAAAAGCACCGACATCACTGGGCGGAGACGGCTGAGCCGGGCTACTCGGGGGATCCACTTCTGGGTCTCTATCCCAGGTATTCGCCTGCCTGGGCGACGACACCATTGACAGTGTCACGAAGAACACTATCAGGATCAGAATCCACCAGCTCCCCTTTCTTCTGGATGTCCCCGGGGAGGGGTGAAACCTGCTGGAGACTGCACCGGCGGCCGAACTGGAGGTGATTTCTGCGGGAGGCCCTGGCGAGGGGCATCCACACCCCGAAAGCATGTGTAGAACACGAAGAGCAATTTTCTCGAGAGAAAAAACAAGGTGATCGCAACAGTTTGGAGCCGGTTGAAATCTGAAGGGAAGCCGCGGGGTGGGGCTATTTATACTAGACATCCTATTGGTGCAGCCTAAAGCACCCAGAAATACATCGATATGACACTCAGTGTCAAAGTTTTCCATAGGAAAACAGTATGTTAAAGTTACCAAGGTTTTCCCAGCCTGATGGGAAATATTCACAGCATGTGAATTCATGTAAGATTCAATGCTGAAGAGAGGGGACTATGAGTACTCTAGTCACTAAGGTGAGTAACTTTAATTACTCATACGTCCCATACCCTTAACTCTATCCTTTTGGGTGATTCCACCGAACAAAAACATAGGGTGGAGCTGTGACAAACTGGCTCATATCTAGAATGAAGCAAAAAGGTTCTTCAGAACTGCTGACCAAACTCTGCATTGCGCCTGGAGCTGGTGTCCAGCGAGTAGTGGCTACAGAAGGCCAACGGAGTGGCCCAAGTAGCCGTCTTGCTGATGACATCCCAAGAAACAGGTATCTGAAACGCGACGGCCACGGCCTTGGCTCCGACCGCATCTGCATGAATCCCTTCATGAACAAGTATGCCCATGGCCGAGTATGGATCCGAAATGGCATGGACCATCCAACGGGTGATGGAAGGCTTTGAAGCCTGAGAGCCAGGGGAGGAGCCCCCAAAAGTCACAAACAAAGCCTCAGACTTTCCGAAGGATTTCGTCCAAGAGAGATAAAACTTGATGACCCTCTTGAAGTCCAAGGAATGCAATGCCCGATTTGCCTCTGACTGCGGGATCGGGAAGAACACCCGCAGGCAGATCTCTTGATTCAGATGAAAAGGAGAGACAACCTTGGGCAAGAGGTTCGGGTGAGTGCGCAGGATGTCGGTGTGAAATGTGGTGAAGGGCTTGCACGAGTTCAACACCTGCAGCTCACTAACCCTGCACACAGAGAGCCACCAATAAAACTGTCTTTAGTGTCACCAAGCGAATGTCCACAGAGGCCATCGGCTTGAAAGGCCTGCGCTGCAAACCTGCAAGAACCACATTGAGGTCCCAGACCGAGTGCCGCCTATGCACCAGCAGAAAAAGCCACGACAATCCCTTTAAGTGGGCCTTAACCACTGGGTTGGCTGCAAAAAACACATTGTAAGCCCCAATGGCCGCCAACTAAGTGCAGCATGTATCCACCTGAACTCCAGAATGAGCCAGGTGTGCTGAAAAAGCCAGTACGTCATCCAGAGGACAGGTGACAATATCCAGACCCTTGTCACGAGCCCAAGGGCAGAATCTAGACCATTTACTCTTCTACTGGGACAGAGTCGATGGCCTCCTGGCTTGCTGAATGATGTCCCAGTTGTCATCCAAAAATGTAGCATATTGAAGGCTCAGCTGGTCAGGATCCAGGCTGCCAGTGCCGGCTTGGCTGGGTCTGGATGTTCCACCGCCTCCCCCCACTGCCCCACCGCCCCACTGCTGCATCAGGAATTCCATACTAGAGATCGGAAGATGGACGGGACCCTGGGAGTAAACCTGCAGCAGATTCAAAAACCTAGGGGACTCCCACTGAAACACTGCCATCCATCATCCACCGGCGAAGAACGGGCAGTAGGAGCAGTGGTATTGGGATCCTGTCTGACTGAGACCCTGTCTCCTGATCCAAATTGGCCACCAGGTGGAGCTGGCGGAGCCTCATCTTGAGGCGAGCATGTTGTACAGTGAGCACGCAGGAGGCCATCAGGCCCAACATGTGTTGGAACCACCATGCCAAGGTGCTTGAGTTAGCCAGAAAGTGCCCCACTGCATTGTGCAGGGACAGGAGCATTTCGGGCATACAGAACACCCACAGAACGGTAGTGGTCCAACGCACCCCTATGAAGGCCAGTTCTTGAGATGGGTACAACTGCGACTTTCTCTGGTTGAGGGAGAAGCCCAGGATATCTGCCAATCTCTGGCAGGAGTGCTCCACCCAGTCAGGTGAACCCATCCTCACCAGCCAGTCGTCCAAATAAGGGTACAGATAATGGCCCTCCAAACTGAGAAGGACCGTCACTGCGCTCGTCAAATTCGTGAAGACACGAGGGGCTGAGTTCAGGCCTAAGGGCAGCATTTTATACTGAAAGTCGTACAACATAATCTGAAACCGCAGAAACTTCTGATGCGGTTGGAAGATGGCTACATGAGGTACGCATCTTTGGGGTCGGGGAACACATGCAGTCCCCTGCACAAAGAGACTCAGCTATGTGCGCAGGAGTAATCATCTTGAAGTGTTCCAGCAGTAAAGACAGATTTAGAATTGACAGGTACAGGACAACTGTAAGGAAGGGATGGTATCAAACAGTAAGACAGACACAAGTGATCACAGTTCAAGGGTGTTTATTGAACTTCAATTGGGTTTACAAAATGCCCATCTAATCCTAAATATAAAGATAGGAGCAAGCTATGACCATCAAAAAATAATAACGCAGTACTAGTTGAGTCTGTCAAAATAAAAGTTCCTATGCTAATAAACCAATTACCAATCCTTACTTCTAAATAGAAATAGTGTGGGAAACAATATTGTGCAAAACAAAAATGTTCACAAAATGATAGGTCAGGATATTCGAGCCATTTGCTTCCCCTTCCCCACATTTTCAGCTGGGTCAAGGCGGCACACTCAAGCTTAGCACACTCTCTGGCTTCTCTAGCACAAGGATGGAGTTCAGGACTTCAACCTCAAGGCATTCTGTGCCAAAGTCTCTTTGCCATTCAAAGTCTATTATTTCAGGAGGTCCTGATGCAACACGATGAAATATTAAAGTTCCTTTCCTCTCAGGATTTTCACTTATACAACTTCTCGAGTGATTCACTGTTCACACCAGCCCCCCCCCTCTGCTGGGCTCAGACCCACTTCAACACAAAACCTTCAACTGGTCTCCCTCTGCCAGGCTCGGACCAAATTCATGTATCTCTCCAAACTTTCTCTACTTGATCAAAATCGAAGACTTTCAATTGTGCGTAGGATTTTGCTTGACCCATCGCAGGACCACTTCAATTCACATGTATTTGTTTTCTTTCAATCGGTCTCCCTCGGCCGGGCTCGGACCAACCTTATCTACTTTTGTCACTTCTCAGCTGGCTACCTTACAGAGACCTTCAATTGAGCACCAACGCAGTGCCGGATCACTCTGTCAAAGGTATTGTAGCTTGCTTTAAAGTTCAATCACGCATCAGCAGTTCAACTTCACATGCGTTTTAACAATGTTTTTTTCCAGCGCTCCCCATATAATGTTGCTGCTTGCGACCTTGGCTTCAACACAGACCAGTCTTGTATCGGTCTCCTCAACCGCTGTGTTGATTGATTTCACTGGAGCGGCTTTGGTCTTGGAGTCAAGCATGGTACTATGGCACTGGTGACTCTCCCCGCCTTGATTATTGACACGGGAGGGCCCCGGGAATCTCCGACACACAATGCAAGAATTCTTTAGCCTGGTTTCCGGGTTTTATGCTTCATATTCTCGAGGTCCCTGGAAAGTAATGGTTCCTTGTTGAAAAAGTCAAGGGAATTCCCCTTCTTGCAATCCCCTTCGGTTTTGCCATCTTTCCTCTCTTGCTCAGCTGCGGTCTCGAAACTGCTGCTTCCTCATGTGCTTTGCCTCGCTCAGAGTGTGCTCTCGTGCTCCGCCTTTAATCTGTGTTGGGACGTGTAATAGAAGTCAGGTGTGTGTGTGCGTGTTGGTCAGTAATTGCCTGACCTCACCCGACCCTTGTATTGGGACACGTCAGGTATACTGCTCGTGTGTTAGTCTGTTTTCTCTCATAGCGGGCTGTGCGTGAGAAAGTGTTTGTGTTGCAAGGGGGGGGAGGTAGAGTTCCTAAATATCCTACCCGGTAGGCTGGGGTAAAGGTGTTACAGGAAAGGGGATATTGAGTCTCAGCATCCAGTGTCCCACTCCCAGAAGACCTCTCACACAGACGATCCTCCCGCACTGGTCCACCCCCAGGAACTGGATCCAAAAGCGATGGCTGTGTCCTGGCCACCAGGATGACAGATCCCCAGGGACTAGTGGGTGAGACATCTTCTGGTTTCTCACCCAACCCTCAGGCCAGCCTGGTGGTTTTTGGGTACCGCAAAAATCCTGGAATAATACCCGGCGCCCCAATATAAAAAAGGAACCGGTTCGATCGCCTGCATCTCCAAGAGCGAAAGGACCTCCTGTAAAAGAGTCGGGGACCCGATCTGATGAAGAGGAGGAGAGGATGGTAGAAGTAAAGGAAGAGGAAGACTGAAGCCCATGGAGACTACGGATAGGATCCACGGTTTGCCGAAAAGAAGCTTCCAGGTGTGCTGGAAGAGAGCCAAACAGCCCCTCACAGACTAGCTGTGTTTCCTGACCTTGATATCACTGCTTCTTGGAGTCAGGGGGAGCAGAAAAAACAGCACAATGTCCTCTGCTGCTTCCTCGTGTAGTTGCCGGGCAACCCGTCAGGCCTCTGTGTAACGTGGTCCTGGAACCTGTGAAGCCAGAAAGAGCACATGGCTTGAACTCAGTCCTGCCCTGGGGCTTATGCAAGCATTTCTGGCCAGTTTTTCTCAGGGTGGCCAAGGACTTGGCGGTTTGAGTGGATATTTTCTTCTTCGTCAACTCGTCATCGGTGACGAATTAAAAATGTCCATGCCCTCGAAGGCAGATCCAGAACCCACTCCTGCAAAACAGATGAAAACTTTGTTGCGTGCATCCACGCCGTCCTTCTCATCTTGACACTAAGACACAGCCCTCTGCTGGCTGTGTCAATGTGGGAGACCAAAGACTCCATGAGGTACCATGCAATGGCCCGGGCATCTGCCAGACTGGCCTTGAAGGAAGCTTGCTTGTCCGAAGGGAGGTTGGGCAGGAATTCCCAGAACTCCCGCCACAGCTTCTGGTTAGCCACAGCCAAGAGTGTGTCTGCGTTGGCTTGCCGCAGATGCAGTCCTGAGATGGAATAACAGCACTTTCCCAAAGACTTGAGGACTTTGTCCTCCTTGGAAAGACAACTGGAGGTGGCTCCCATGGAGAAAGATGGTGAAGATGATGGTTTAGAATAAAAAGAGGCCACAGCCACCGCTGAAGAATGAGGGTGGCAGGGCAGGGGGATTGACTCCTCATCCGTCAGCCTGAACCTGCTCTCCAACTTCTTATTCATCTGGGCGATGGCCCTGGGCTCCTCCCAGATCTTTCACACCACCTGCAGGGCATCCTTCTGGAGAGGGATGCCAGACCGGATCATGGTGCACTTACCCAAGACCTCTGCTAGCATTCCCGACTCCTGGGGGGTTTCCTTGGGCAGAGTGACACCCAAGAACTCCTGGTAGGCCGTGAAGGTTGTCATGAAAGGCATTTACAGATGCAGAGCGTTCATCATCCTCGGCGTCATCGTCAACATCCCCCGACCCCCTTTTTATAGGCTGAGGGGAGTCCGGGACCTGGACACAGGTGCCAACGGGGTTCCCCCTAAATCCGACACCGAAGGCAGGTCCAACTGCTGTTGAATGGGTGGTTTTGGTGGTACAGGAGGAGGTGGATGGGTCTGAACAACCGGTAGGGCCTGGACCGGGGGAGGGACCGGCACTGGAACAGGCAGCGCTGGAGGAATGGGAGTACCACCCAGAGGAGGGGGTCAGGGTGGCGCCACCTGTGGGATGACCTACACAATATCCTTCAGGAGTCCCTTCATCTGAGTGGAACGCATGAGGAGGAAAAAGTGGTCTTCGCAGGCCGACAGGTCCCTAGGGGCCCAGCCCTCCGAGGCACTGGGCCTCCACTCCTGGTCAAAGCAACGAGCATATGGGGCATGTAGTTGTAAGGCTGTGATGGGTAGATGTATCCCTGAGGAGACCAGATGCCTGTACCGTACAATCTGCTGCCGCTTCCAGAGGTAAGGGGACTGGGATCATCTTGCAAAGCCCATTCGATGGGCGAAAGCAAGGGCAGGCCTGGATTTGGATCCAAGATGGATGCTGGCCTGGCAGGCTTCGCCACGTGCCTCTCTGCCATTTATGAAGCCTTGTGCCATGCCATGGGAAGGAGGACATGAAGGCCTAGAGCCACGAGAGGCCTCAGACACAGGAGGATGCAGCTTGGGTCTTGCACCCGAAGCAGAAGCGTCGACCTCAGAGATCACTCTAGTAGGCGCTTAGCCCTCGGCCGGTAGTCATAATGCCCTGACTCACAACCCCAGAGCGAGCTCTGGTAGGCTGGACGCCCTCGGCACCTGTGCTGGTAGCTGTGCTGGATTGTGCCTTGGACAGACTCTTGGAGGTGGCACTCGACAATCCCTTACCCCCGGGGGTTCAAGAGGAAAAACTTGACCGCCCGTCCAAGGACAGCCCGTTAGGGCCTCTGAGCCTCTCAGCTTGGGAGCCGGTAGTCAGACGGCCTCAGATCTGTCCCCGGAGCACCTGGAAGAGCCCCCAGGCCACTTTACTTGGGAGCCAGTAGCCTTGGAGGTCTCTGGCTTGCCAGAACCTGAAACCGAGGAACCCCGATTCGTGGGAACCCCGGGGAAGGAGCCGCCATGCTGAACAGAGGGCCTTCCTTGTCTTGACAAGAGGTCCTGGAGACGAAGTCCTTAAGGTGGGCAGAGAAGTGTGGAAGATCTCCCTCAACCACGACAACCGATTCTGCAGTGCCCTGTGAACGAGAGTGCTGCAAGCCGGACATGGGTGCCAGCGGTGGTCGGGCTCCAAACACTGAGGACAGAGCGCATGAGGGTCCGAGGCCAGGAACGAGCAGTCGCATGAGGCACATCTCGGGGAGCAAGTGGAAAGATAAAAAAATCTCCACACTGGCTGCCAGGTCCGACATGTCTGTGCAGAAAAAGGGACTGGGGTGAGGCGCCAGAAGGCAGGGCATCTGCAGGACGTGGCCATACACTATACTAAATTTAAAGGGAAACTGAATTTTTTAATGCCAAACATTCCGGTACCATCCGCATGTTGGGGGACACCAACCAGGATGGAGGAAAGGGGACGGGACGTATGTGTATTAAACGATTCAAAAACCAGTGACAAGGGCTTAACAAGTAAACAAAAAGCAAATGATGAGCACTGCTGTGAAGTTTAAAAGCAAGGTGGCAACCAGGAAAGCACATCATGAATAGTGTGAAAGGTACGTTGTGGCAGAGGCAAGAAGCTGCCAAGGATGATGATAACTGTAAAGTGAAGAATTGGCAGAGGGTGCTAGCGAGCCCAGCCAAGATGGCTGTGTGCCCCTAAGCGCCTCCATCAATCCCTAGATTATCCTGACGGCCTCCTCCTTGTTACTATCTTAATCAGTAGCAATCCGGCTGTGTGTTCGCCTGGTGCACACCCCCAGAAAGTTTGGAGACTCCAGCTTGGGTCAGAGCAGATAAAAAGATTGTCTTCCTCGAGTGGGGAGCAGCTTGGCAACACAGCGACTCGAGTTGACCGTGTGCCCCTGTCGAGGAGCGCCGGTGAACCTGGTGAGGGTCGCTGTGGCAAGCGTGCAACATCACATGTCGAGTGCCCCAGTCAAAAGCGGAATTGAGGGACAGTGAAGTGCCATACAAGTTGAATTGGGTCCGGAGGAGTGTGCACGCCCAAGCCGCAGGATGACGTGCAGCCTCCGAGTCAATGCAGAGAGTACATCAGCGGCCTGAGTGTGGGTGAGAGCCGGAGAGGCTGTACTGCAACATTGCATAAGAGCACTGGGCTCCGCAGACAGTCAGACACGCGAGTGCCAGGGATTGACGCCAGGGCCCCTGACACAGCGAGTCCCACTTCAGCGACTGGAGGTACTGGAGTGAGCAGGGCTAGCAGGAGTTGGTGCCGGTGAATTCTGCACCTCTGTTGGGGACGCTGGTCTCCGATCTCTACAGTGAACTAACAGCAGGGATCCACACAGCAGGCAGCAGCGTGTGCTCTGCTCTTGAGGAAAGCAACGCCATATGGACAGTAAGGTTTGTGGGCCAGACCCTGCAACAGGCTGCCCCCAGAGCAGTGGTGAATGTGAAGGTCTGAATAATGAGGATTTAAGGTGTGGATGGGAACATCTGAGAAGCGCTGAGCGAGTCCACTGATAAGATGCTCCCTGTGCCCTGGAATACACCTGCTGAGGGAAGGCTGTAGGGACTGAGGAAAGAAGCTTGCGCAGCTGGCTTGGCCATCATTCGTGGGGTTTAATCACTTAACTTGGGGTCACTGCGAGGGGGCATTTGGATGAAGGTGATGGATGCCCTGTTGAATTGTGGGCTAGATGGACATACACACAGGGCTGGTACAGCTTGGGGGCCATAAGTGCTGGAACTATGAACTGCAACTGAGTGGTGATGACCCAGTAGAGGAGCTCTAGAAAAGCCACAGGAGACTGTCGGCAGACAATCTGGTATGTGTGGTGGGGGTGGGGATACTATTGGCTGCATTGCTGACTGACTACTGGTGATCTGATGGGTGTGTTGATCTGTGCTCCGAATAATGTTGGCTATTCCTCGACACTAGTTGCATTCTCCCATTGGTTCTTCTTAGGCTTCCCTACTGGAGGTGTGAATAAGCGGTTTCTGGGCGAGTCACAAATTGCTTTAGTTATGCGCACTGAAGTGGATATACTCCTGACAGCTGTTGGGGGTAGAGGAGAGAGGTATCTGAACATCTGGCGTTGCAGTGCCCCAAGGTGAGTTGGCATAGCAGGTAGGACTGTCATAGTGTGTCCCTGAGCAGATGGGCCTGCAGCGTCTGAGGGGGTGCGGGTCCTTCAATTGCGGGCACATGCCGCAACCAATAGATTGCAGCAGAGGGTACCGTAATCATTGTCTGAAAAATATGGGTGGCTACCTCTGGGATTCTGATTCGCCGAGGGTGTGACAGCAGCTGTGGGTTTGCAACCTTGCACGATGTCTATCACAGGCAAAGCTGGGAAATAGGAGACAAAATTACACTTTGACACGCAGTCTCAGGCCACAAGCCACATGATTATGGAATTCTCCCCAGGTGAGTTCCCAACCCCTTCCCAGGATGCCTCGGGGGCGTTCATGATATTAAAATTATGTTTAATCAGCTACAATCCAGTATACAATCACTGGACGGGAAGATTGACACGCCGACTTTTAAGGTAGACTATATTGAGGTACGCCTAGACAAACATTGGGAGAGGTTGGATGAGGTTGAGGGCGTGTTTCTACAGTCAAGGACGAGTCTTTCTCTATGTCCAGAGCTTGTTCAAGTAAAGAGGGCCCTGAAGGAACTAGCTGGTAAGCAGGAGGACATTGAGTCCATGTCTAGAAGCAATAACTAGAGCATAGTGGGAGTTCCCGGGACACGGGAGCAGAGTTCAATGGAGCCACTGCTCAAATAAATACTGTATGAGGCACTGGGGGCAGAGGATTTCTCAGCGGTGTTCATAGTGCAGATGGCGCATCGAATACCAAGTGGCAGGAGACTGATTCCTGGAGCTCCAGCCCGCCCAATTATAGCCCGGATGCTGAAATATTGAGACAGAGATCTCGCTCTTCATAAAGCCAGGGAGAAAGGTACTCTGACATATAAGGGTGATACTATCAAGCTCTTTCCGGACTTTTCAGACAAAGTGCAGGCATCCAGGAAGACATACATTGATGTGAAGAAGCACATGTGGTAGAAAGGCATGAGGTATGCCATGCTGTTCCCCGGCAAGCTCAGGGTAGAGCCTGAGGAATGAGTACTATTTTTTTATACCAGAACAAGGCAAACACTTTCCTTGATTCGTTACCAACACCACCCAGGCAACGAGGGAATAATGTGTGATATTGTGATTACTGTGATGTAGACGTATATACTGAGAGTGGATGACATAATGTGTGAAATGTAGGGTGAGAGGAGGCCAGGAGATGGCCAGGAGATGGCCGTTGGTGTAATAGGGGGTACATGGAGTTGGTGGGCGCTAAGCTGCCCCTCATGCGGAAGCACCTAATTGTTCATGGGGTGGAATGGTTTTGACTGACCTGTTGGGGTTGCTGGCGGGGTGGGGGGGGGGGTTGTAGGGAGTTGGTGTTGTAGAAAGGAAAGAAGGATGGTTCGGGGGGTTGTCCTCGAACGATACTTGGGTTTGCTTCCCGTGTGATATGACTCAGTGGGAGATGACGGAGGGTGACCTGGATGGAAATGCAGCTGTCTTTCACAGTCGAGATGGGGTGGTGGTTTATGGAATGCATGGAGCCTATTTGAATTGCCTACATGGGGTTGAAATGTATGAGCTGCAACATCAGGGGGTTGAAATGCCCATCCAAAGCCTGTAAGGGGTTATTGTATATGAGACGTCACCATGTGGATGTGGCATCTTTGCAGGAGACACATTTGACAGCTTCAGGGGATTCACGCTTTGGGCAGGGGTGGGGCTGTCATTGCTACTACTCTTCCTATTCCTCCTACTCCAGGGGGGAGGTTTATTGATGCAATTCAGTTGGCTTTCACCTGACACACATGAGTAAAGATCAAGAAGGTAGAGCGTTGATCATTACGGGTTAGTGGTAGATAGTCAGTCGCTTACTCTGCTTAATTAGTATGGCCCTAACATTGACACAGTGGACTCATTGGAAAGGATAGCTCAACAACTAGATCAGGGTTCCCCAGTTGATGTTATCTGGGTGGTAGAGTATAATGCGGTGATGCAACCAGACTTGGATAGGACAGGAGGGGTATTGCGATCCCTCCTCAAGGTGACCAGTAAGCTACAAGAATTGTGCTGGGAGTGGGAACTGAATGACATTTGGAGGACTAGACATGGGGATGAACATGGGTATAGTTTAGATCCTCGGTCCATCAGTCTGAGGCACGATTAGATTACTTTTTGATTTCGGAGAGGATTACTGGATGGGTAGTGGAGGTGTCTATATTAATGGGTACAATGTCGGATCACGCACCAGTAGCTATGGTGCTGGATTTGCCGGGACGAATGGGTGGGAGACCGACCTGAGTGTTTAAGAGGGAAGGTTTGTCTGACACAGTGTTTTCGGTAACAAATACAGTAGTCATTGATAACCTTTTCGCTGAAAATGTAGGCTTGGTCACCTCATATTCAGTGTTGTGGAAAGCTTTTAAATGTGTGGTGCGAGGGAAATGTATCTCGAAGGAGGCTGGGGTGTTGAAATTAATAAGAGTTGAACTGACAGACAGCGAGGCACGCTTTCAGAGTCTACAGGGTGACGCTGATTTAGTAAATGACCGATTAAGCAGAATACGGATAGAGACGAACTGGGGAACTGTAGGAATGCGGCATAGAGGGAAGTGAAGTTCCTGTCCAGGGAAGTGGCAGTCACGCAGTATGGGGAAGGTCAATGCCCCGGGAAATTGATTGCAAAGGCAGCCAGAGTTAACACGCCTAGGTCACATATCACTTCTATTAAGGATAGACAGGGGACATCGCAGTATGCATATAGAGATATTGAACAGGCATTGCTTGTATACCTCGCAGACCCGAGATGCACAATCTGAGGTGAATGCATTTCCTGATAGGGTAGCACTTTACTGGTGTGATGGGGGCAGGGAATGGCTCTGCCGGCCCATTACAGTGCAGGAAATTCCTCTGACGGACGAGTTTTACAAGCACTTTTCACCCCATTTGGTTCCACATCTTCTGAATGTCTATCAGCAGGCATTACGGGAGGGGCAACTGACAGATTCCATGAGGGAGGCAGTGGTCACCGTGTTGTTGAAACCTGGTAAGGTTGCAGATGATTGCTCTTCGTACCACCCCATTTTGATGATTAACTTGGGTAACAAGATTCTGGCGAAATTGTTGGCTACAAGCTTGGACCCCCTGATGGAAAAATGTGTTAAATCGTACCAATCGGGGTTTATTCCGGGACGTTCTACCTCGTATGGGCTGCGCTGCATGTTTGGTTCAATGTCAGCGGTATGTCAGGATGGCTTTGTAGTGGCATCACTGTTAGACGCTGAGAAGGCCTTTCACTGTGTGGAATGGCCCTTTCTTTTTTGCAGTTTTGCAGAGGATGGGAACTGAATTTCTGTCAATGGTCTTGTTGTACACCATCCCTAATGCCAGAATCAGGGTGAATGGCCAGTTGACATCTGGTTTACCCCTGAAGAGGGGCACCAGGCAAGGATGCCCTCTCTCGCCCTTATTGTTTGCCCCGGCTATTGAGCCTTTGGTCGAACTACTGAGAGATAGCCACATGCACAGGGGGATACAGGTTTATAGACATAAGGTGGTGGTCTCGCTCGCTGCGGACGTATGGTGATTTGTGTTAAGGATCCAAACGACAATCTGGCACCGATTATGGCGGATGTACTGGCATTCAGAGACTTTTTTGGGTTGAGAATAATAAATACTACAAAATCAGTGCTTGTTCCTCTCATTGACTCCACTGAGTGGTTTGATGAGGGCTTGGGATTCCAATGGTATACAGATTACACACAGTACGTGGGGATCTACATAGCTGGCACACCACAGGTGCTACATGAGCGTAACTATATGAGAGTGTTGGAGCATGCCAGATTGGTTGTTGGGAGGTGGATGGGATTTCCCCTCAACCTTTATGGTAGGATCTCACTGTTGAAAATAGTTTTATCCTCCGTAACACGTGTCGTTACTGTAAGGACACAAACCAAGTCGAGAACGTGCAACATCTTCTACTGTCATGCCCAGGAACAGCTAAAGCGAGAACCACTTATCTGAAACATCACTGGCAAGAGTCACACATACTTGAGGAAGAGATCTGGTAGAACAGGATGATGTCTGGTGAGAACACATACCTGATCATTGCAACAGACAGAGGGATAACGGACAATAAGGGTTAACTCCCAACGCTATAGAAACAAGCCCACGGTGTACGAATTTTGTAAAAATTGTCATTGTTACAATTATACACAAATAAATAAAAAGATTAAAATAAAAAATAAATGGTTGTACTGCCTCGATTTTTGTATGCGTTTCCCAATGTGCCACTGGCGGTACCCAAGCCTTATTTTCATGAAGTGCAGTCGGTGCTGTCCCGGTTTATTGGAGCTGGTAAGCAACCTCGATTAGCCTGGCAGAGACTTTTAGCACCATTGGAGAGAGTGGGTTAAGCGCTCCCTGATCTGGAAGCATACTATGAAGCAGCCGAGGCTGGTTTTTGCTATACTGGTTTAGTAAAGGAGTGGACAGGCGTCATGTTGAGGTGGAGCGTGCTCTTGCAGCGCCCTCTTTATTACGAGCGGTCATATTGACAGCTCCTGGTCGACCGCCTAGGCCACAGAACATGGAGGAGCTGACCCGTAAAGCGTGGGTACGTATTGAAGGGAAAAGGAGAGGAGAGGTGCTTCACTCTCCTGAATTACTGGTTATTCACATTCCTGGTTTACCATTGACAGGGGAGGTTAGTTGTGCGGTGCATGCAAAGGATGGTATTTTCCAGCTTTCGAGACTTGATACCAGAGGGGCAATTTTTCATCAGTAGAATGCTGGAAGGGTAGAGGGAATGTTACACTGTTGGAAATGTTCACATATTTTCGGTTACGGGACTCCCGGGTCGTTTCTGACTTTCTGAAGGAACCAGAGACGGGCTCCACACTAACTGGGATGATAAAGACTTAAGACACCAAGAAAGTGGTGTCCACTCTGTATAGTAAAGTGTTTGAGGTCCATGGAAGCTGGGCAGAGGAATATCGAGAGAAGTGGGAAACAACACTAGGCAATGCTATAACTGATGAGATGCGTCAGTACTGCTGTCCACAGATTAAGAAGATTGGACTTAATTGTAGGTACAAATTGAAACATTTTAAATACATACACCAATTTTACTATACTCCTGCAATGTTACACAAGTTTTTCCCCGAAACCTCAGATCAGTGTGCTCGATGTGCGGCTCCACCGGCGGACTTCCTCCATGTGGCCCAGGGTTGCCCCCCAGTTTATCAATTGTGGGAGCCGGTATTTGAGGTATTGAGGGACATTATTGGGGAATGGGTGGAGCCTACACCAGAGATGGCTTTATTGGGATACAGCAAGCAGATTATGGTTTGTGTGCAATGGCTAACTGGACTGTTGTTGCTTCTAGCAAAGAGGAGGGTGGCAATGGCATGAGGGAGAGCTCAATGTCCTACAAAAGAATGTTTGAAAAATGACATCCTCTATTGTAATGAGTTGGAGACTGAAAATGGAATGATTGTTCATCCGTGCGCTAAGCCTAAGGACATTTGGAATCCTTATAGACTATACTTGATTGCACAGGCTCGGTCAGCAGAGGTGAACGATGATGTTAACCAGTAAGAGGTCGAGAGGATGCTGCTGTCATGCATGAGGGGAAGGGAAGTACATGTATTTGGAGGAGATGAGTGGACTCGCTGAACCACAGTTCTTTTGTAATGTTAATTGTTGAGACAATAAAGAGTTACAAAAATGTGGACAATTGGCACAGGTTCAAGAGGAAGTCTTTGTTGGCAAGGAATTCCAATGAAACAAGTGAATATAACAAAGTGTCAGTGGTTATTGGTTGCGTGACCTGTAGTGGGTGGACTGTGTGGCCCAACAACTGCGCCTAGACCGAGTAAACCCTACTTGGAGTGAACCAAGGAAAGTTAAGCTTCTGAAGCTGTTGTGCCGATCAAATCTAGAAGAGAACTCACCGAGTCAACCGCTAAGAAGCCTGAAAGGTTGAAAAGGTGATTTGGAACACTTATTGAAGTCAAGAGAACTATGTTGAATTTGGAGAAGGGAGCCCCAAGACTCTTTGGAACTGTGTTGAACTTGGGGACAGAAACCCCAACCTTTCTTTTGTGCGGAAATGTTGTGAACTTGGGGAAGGGGCTGAAACGCAAGCTAAGAGCTGGAAGAAGCTCATAACTTTGTTTGGAACACTATTTCTTTTGGTACTGACATCCCTACACATGGTTGTGTCTTAGTTGTGAGGGCAAGTATAGGTTTTGGACACAGACAGACTTAAGTTAAACTTACTGGCTCAGACTATCCTTAGTTTCTTTAGGTAGGGAAATCCCACCTTAGCATAGGGCAAGTTCGGCCTTAGTCCTTCCTGACATTTGTGTTAACAAAAGTCTTTAAGTTGAAAATTGAATCGGTTGTATGTGTCTTACTTCATGATGCCTTCACAATAGGCAAAGCTTATCCTGTCGGTATGATCTCTTGTAGCCATACCATGCGTTCACACAAAATCTATTGCTTCACCTTTTGCTCCTGGCCCCGTTTGCTTTTTAAAGGTCATTACCTACACCTCAAATACCATTTTACCCTCCATGCCTATTTTGAGTAATGGGTTAATAGGTCTAGTGTAATCTTATTCGGCAATCATGATTTGCTCTTCTGTGTAAATTCTAAGGGCTCTTCTACAAAGGAACCCTTTAAAGTTAGATTAGATGTCAAGTTAGAGATCAGGGCAGATATTTTCCTGTATGCAGAGTCAGAGATTTCTTATAGAGATAATTAAGAAGGTATATTATTTGTCAAATTCTATAAAGTTAGTATGCCCGTGTCTGAACTATATTAATTTTTCTTGTCTTTATATTTGACCTTTAATTCACGTCTTCTGAGCCTAATGTTGTTTCTCCCCGTTTTTCTTGTTTCTCCTGCAGAATATGTTTGAATAAGAGTGCTATAACTTTTTTTAGAGGGATATCTAGCTTGCTATAAGCTCTGTGGCTAATTTCAGATCGTTCAAGCTTCCTCTCCTAGCAGCTTCCAGCCGCCTCAAATGCCTCCACCTTGGTCTCACAGATATAGGTTTGATAGGTGTCACAGATACAGCACCATGGAATTGAATAGCACGCATTGTAGTGCATCGTAGTGCTAACTTTTCCTTTGCAAATTTGTACCATTTAATGTTTTTAATGTTCTATGAATATTGCTAGGCAAGGTTAGTTTAGTTCAAATGCATTACAGTGGATAAACAGATCTTTGGAATTGGGTCTCTTTCTCTTACACACCAAGGGTTCACACTTAAAATGACTGCAGCCCTGTTACCACAATCATATTAAAATTAACGTGAACAAGCGGCAAGGCAGCCGCTAAACGCGTAACTCTGCTGAATTTGCGGGTGAAATCACTGTGGGAGTGCCATACGCTAATGGCTTTTTTATCAGATTGCTGTGATGTGTATTTAAAATGAGAAAATAAAAGGAGGTAGGTCTCAACGGATCTGTATGATGATTTTATATTGATATCACAACAGAGAGTCCAACTCATCAACTGATGTAAAGATCAGAAGTAGGAACAATAAAGTTAACATTAGTATGGTTCAACTGTTAACTATCATACTCGTTTACTGAGTTGAGTAACCTTACTGCGGTTGTCTCTTAAATCGCTCGGGGTCCTTGTAGTACACTTTAAATGGCCATTTCTGGATTCTCTTTCAAGAGTGTTGCTGGGCATCAAGATACTCTCATTTTCATACACCAATAATAATTAGCATCTCACCAATTAAATGTGCTGCAGCAGGTCGACATCCATTCGCTGTAGGTGGCACTTTTTTTTGAGGTTTAATAATTTCTGCCCAATTACCTTTCAGTGTTTTTGTAATAAATGGCATTCTTAAATTAGGGTATACTGAAATGTGCCTTCAAATCTCAAGCCGCAGGAAGGTGGCCCACAATGTTGATATTCAGCTACCTACTTTGAGGATTCTCCAGCCTAGGTTGAAAAGTTAAAGGAGGCATTTCTCAAAAAATGATTAAGATAAAAAAACAGTTTGGACAGAGCCAAGAAGGGGTGGAAATGGCTGCATTGCCCTGAGTGATGCTCAGAGCTCTCACAGCAGGCTGAGCCGTATGCATCAATAAGAGTGCCAGAGACTGTGTGCTTGAGCTGTGGAGGGGAGGTGGCAGAGGTTCTGTGATCGCGTTCCAGTGCCATGGTGGCAGCATAATTTGCTGTGGACTACTGTTTTGCTGGGTCCTTCAATTTTGCACAGGATAGTGGCAACACGGTGGACACTAGCAGAGAATGGCAGTCACAGATTAATATGCAGCGTTCGCTACAACTAGCTGAACTACAACTTGCGCAGTTCGGGAACTAGATGTTACTAGCCTGACCGATCTGAGAGGGACCCTGACTCTTAGTAGGGGACTGAAGAAGTGAGCAACCTTTATGATATCGGATGATTGCACTAAGAGTGCCGGAAAGTTTGGGATAAATTTACTGGCCCTTGGTCATGGCGAAGTGAGGAAAATAGTCAGCCAACCACAGCAAATGCAGATTTTTTTTGCACTCCAATCTCAGAAACAGAACACCCAAGTGCAAGTGGCAACTCAAAGGCCCTTCGAGCAGTACACAATCTGATTAGGGAGGGAGATCTCACAAGGCACAAGAGCGCACTATGTGCATCAATGGAGGTTATGAACAAGAGAATTGATACAGTAAGGAGGTTGCAATGGCAGTAGAGATTACGTGAATAGCCATGAATACCAGACCAGATTGAAGGGGTTTGTTAAAGAAATTGTCAGAGGTTAAAGGCTCCCATAAGACTGTGGAATGTGGAGGTGTGTGGGTTGATGGCTGCTAAAGAGAAAAATGTAGGTGTGCAGCTACATCTTTGGTGCAGCCGGAGAACAAGATGGAGAGGATGGAAAATATAAGCTCTGCAGAAAACATTAGAATCCTGTGCACTCCCCCCACCATCATGGAGGACACCATGAACACAACAGGACTATAATGACGGCTCTCCTGAAACAGAATGCAAACCCGATCTCAATACGGCCTCCATCCCAGCCTTTCGACTTGACACTGAGGGGACTGAGGGGGAGCAATAGGGAGCTAGGAGGGTTATAGCTTTGGTAGCAGTCCCGGAGTTGTGGTATAGAATTCTGAAATGTTCTTTGATCCAGAAGAATTTAAATTATAAGGGTCACCCTTTACTCCTGTTCCTAGACCTTTTTCCTGAAGGCCTCATCAAAAGACGAGAACTGCACGCTTTGAGAAATTGAGTGGGTTGGGTCTTCAGGCACCCATTGTAACCCAATAAAATCGAGGATTTTATATATTGGGGAGGTTTATTTATCTGTGGGAGTGGAGGCCACCAATAATTGAGAACATTCCTCCTTGACCATGGTGCTTGAAGTGGGCTTAATGGGGTTGCTTTGTACCTCACAGAGTTCTGGGTGCCTTTGATAGTGCCTGCTTCTGGATTTACGTCCTTTTGGACAGAGTCTGATTGTACTGGACTATAGGTAGGCTGCTTGCCCCTCTGAAGGGTTAGAGTGGGGAATCAGAAATGTGGTTGGGTTAATGTTTACTGAGTTTAGACAGCTGACACAGCTCTACCCACTCCAATGAGTTATGATGGGTGTTCCCTAGACGTTGGCTGTTTGCTGTTCAATCAACTAATTCCTTTGATGTGAATCTATAGAGAAAATGCATACTGTAATTTATTGATGTTATTCAATTCAATCTCAAAGGTTTTTAGGAAAAAGAAAACTTTAGTTCAGGAATTATTATTTTACAAATGAATTGAAATTGTTGCTTGCTGATAACTTACCATTTTCAGGCTTAATGACAAATTATGCTTATAAAACTAAGAGGAATAAATGAACATATGAACAATGCACAGACATTATTGTGATTAGTTTTCTAATGTGTTTTTTTAATCAAGTATGGAATTTACGTTGTTTAAAAACTGTTGTGCTTTGGCCACTTTCTTGGCCAACTGTACTGCCACCATAATTAAAATCCTCCTATTTTTGAGAATGCTGAAGCATAAACCCAACAGTCCAGCATCAAAATTAAGTTTCCATGAAAAGAGGTAACCAGGTTTTTCTAGACAACTGAAATGGTCACACAAAATATTCCTGAATTGGTTCTTCGTCGGAGAAACCGTACATAGCCTTGGGGCGTTCGCTTAAACGTGTGCGGCATGTACTCTGTGCTCCTAACCCCTAAGCTAATTAAACTACAAAGCACTGAAGGGCAGACAAGAAAGTTGACATTGCTCCATTAGTTTTCCATCAGTGCAAGTCCAACAATAAAGCGTGGAGTGCAGTAATGAAGGTGCATAGGGTGAAAATATACATGTCATACCCGACGTCATAAATGAAATGCACGAATGAAAGAAGAGACTTTGAAAAACACTGCACTGCAAACCTAATCACATCTGGGTAGTACCCATCTAGGGGAGTGGCAGTAGAATGCTTAGCAGAGATGTGTTTCCAGGCCTTTTCTGAATTCCAGGTTTTGGCTGTAGTTAGAAGTGTGTATGTGATATTAGTGAACGAAGGGATTTGGATAACTGCAACAAAATTAAATTCACGTTGATTGGCCCGCTGTTAGGCACATCGAAATAAGCCATCAGACTCATCTAACCAGTGTTCCATAATTGCTAAAGAGGGCTCATCGTACAACGCATCCGCCAGGCTATGCATGTGAAGATCTCTCCCCCCCTTCCCCCCCACATGCTTGCATTGGTTACCGGTTAGGAAAAGCACTAGTCTTCAAAGTCTCGTGTATGCTGAACAAGGATAACTAGGGAACCAACCCGTTTAGTCACCGCGTTTTCGGAAGCATCATCCAGATGGACTTTTGAGATCTAGATCTCACGCTAAACTGGTGATGCCAAATACTGACAAAGCTAGAATGGGGACACGGTCATTTGCTTTTTATACCACTAGGAACTGGAACTTCTTACAGCTCAGTTCGTAAAAGGCCGAAGATCGACTAAGATTCAGGAAAAAACTAAAAACCTGCACTTTCAAACTCAGCTAGTTTGTGTTTATTTGTTGTGTTGGAACTGTGAACACATTTATCATTCAGTGTACATCTTACAGCGCCACAAAGCATTTTTGACAAGAGCAGCACATTATAAAACCGTCAACACTACATAACTTGGCAGCAGCCCTCCTGTATCCCTACAGAAAGGCCTGCATGATATGGAGTTATGCAACTCGGGGCCATTCTTTTTTCAATGGGTGTTTTCGTTAAACAGACAGGGAGTCCGCAAGAAGACTCAACGGGAGCAGAGGTCTTATTGAAGTGTTCACTTTTTGTTTATTTTGGAGGCCGTTTGATTACAGTGTGTCTCGGTTTGGTCTATGTCCTAGTGGCCTAGCCAGGATTGTCTAAGAAGTGGGGCCTGAAGCTAATGTAGCTGGGGCCACCACAGTGGCATTAGCTTCTGTAAATGCCCACAAGGCGCTGCTGAGTGGGCATTTACAGATTTTGGGTGGGAAGGCCCTTGCCTGCTCAGGCCCTACCCTGTCGACGCCAGAAACACCACATCTAGTGGAATCTGTTCATAGCACACCAGTTATCTCTATGTTGTTTGCGGTGCTAGTGAGGCATAGGGTGCCTGTAGAAAAGCACAATGAAGCCATGGTGCTGCGTTGTACATACATACTAAGTAAGGATAATAGACAAGGTTAACAGACCGTCTGTAAATGACCTCCTCCTACTCCGACCTACTCCAAAGGACATTGTATGACAGGGCCCTTTACAAGTGACCTGTGAAAATACATGCTGTATTACTTAGCTCCGAGCGTATGCACCGTTTTCATGCTGGGCCATGGAACAACATAAGCCACTTACAGCCTAAGAACACAGCCTACCATTTCTGCACTACAACCTCTTGTGCTATTGAGACTACCCACCTCCCACCCAACTAATAACATTCAATGCTCACCTATTGCATTTTCCAATCGATTTCCTTCATTCTTGCTGTTGCTGCGTTTGAAGATCCACTCCTGGCCCTCTTCAGTCCGCTCAGAAAGCTTTTTAGGAACACTCTGAGAACATCAAATGAAACTAGAAACCCAGCCTGCCACAAAAAGGAACTGAAGTAACTTTAAGAAGTCAGGATGATCCGAGCATCGCAGATCGGAGCTGAAGACTTTAGTTCAATTGCAGGCAGCACTGCATAAACGAAAAGGTTTGCACATCTGCAAGCCTCGTATAACCCGTACACGAGGGCGTCTGGTGTGTGAAAACAGGGAAGATGGGTGAGGAAATACAGACAAATATGGGCTAAATCACAATCACATCAGAAGCTAGTGATCTTGTGTCCTTTTCTGGTTGTTTCATCGTGAATAAGCTGCAGCATCACTCCGTTATGGAAGGCGTAGTGTCACGTCAAAACATGGTGAGTTGTGGTTGCTGGTAACGGGGAAGAGTGTGCATTTCGGACTTTGTGAGAAAAGTTTGGGGCTTGTGGCAGATGGGTGAAATGAGCAGCAATTCTGGCCCCTGCTGTGACCAACGCCTCACCCTGCACTTGAAGGGCAAACGTCCCAGCACTGCAATGAGCAAAGCACCTGAGCATGTTAGAGCGAGCTGGAAGGCATCTCTCAACCACCTAACCATCATACTAAGGAAGGTGAAATGGGTGTATCTGATCTTCAAATTGTGTGTGAGAGAGAGAGAGAGAGAGAGAGAGAGAGAGAGAGAGAGAGAGAGAGAGAGAGAGATCTTCCCAGCATAACCAACTCAGTCTCATACCCCTTTCCTAGTGTTCAAAAATGGAGTACCACTATTCGATAATTACAGCAGTTCAAAGCAGAAGGAACTCAGAATTAAGTGTTACAAAATTTAACGTGATACTCTTCAATTAACTAGGGAGTTGGTTTATATGTTGATATTTCAGGCATTAACATCCCTAAAATGTACTTCCATAGGGGCACATTATAGTGTTAAGTAATGAAACAGGGGTGGATTTGGCCAATAATGGCCAGCCAACCTGAGCCCTGGTAGGCCACAGAGAAGAGATGGCTTAGGGCTGATATAGGCCAAGTCTGCCACCAGTCCTTGATGCTATTATCGCTGTGAGCTCTCTCTGGTTGCTAATATGGCAATAATACACAATCAGCGAGGCTGGATCGGGTGGTAACGGACAGGGGTGCAAGTTATAGGCCCCCGAGAGCACTGAGAGCCTTCACAATGGGCCCCAGGACCATTACCACCTGATCCTGCCCGCCGGATGGAATGTTATTGCCATATTAGCACCGTGGGTTTCCAATGACCTAAAAACCCAAGCAATATTACCATAATAATCTGGGTAAAACGAAAGGGTTACAGGAGCACGAGAAAATCCTTTTTTCCTTTTAAGAACGGAACACATTGGAAGTGCGGGAAGACTTGAGGTTTGTCATCAGAACCTGAAAAGCGGATGGAGAACTGAATTGTGACCATTTGACGAAATGTGACCATTTGATGAACATTATTCAGGAGGAACCCAGGTAGTTTGGCCGGGCGTAGCCCTAGTGGGAAGGCTACTGCTCGGGTCTCTTTTTTTGTTATGTTTTTCTAAAGGGGTAGAGACAGATAGCAAGTACATTTTGGACCGAGGACAAGTTTTGTTTTGGACATTTGATGAGCACCCTTAGTTTAGTTTATTAGGTACCCTCATAGCAACATGGTTAGATAGGTATTTTTCATTTTATTTAAATAAATATCCTTGAACATGCTAAGTCCATTCCGACTCCTCCTTATGGTTCACCACATATTGAGTCAGAAGTTGAACTTAAGAGACCCAATAGAGAGTCAGACGCTCGCCCATATCGTATGGCCAATCTCAATGACCGCCTCCCACCAATAGGACAGTGCGGAATACAGCCATCTTTTCGGGAGCCCCCCAAATGTCTAACATTGAAGACACCAGGGCCTATGGCCCGCTCGGCCAAACTCCCAGATGATTCTAAAGGGGAAGAAGACCTTCAGTACCCTCCTTCGGAAATATTTTCAACTGAAGAAATTCTCTGATCCCAGAATCCTCGAGAGGATCATTGAATATCAGGCCCAGGCCGACCAACGCCACTAGGAGAGTCTCGACTGAGTAGGGGTAGGAAGAAGTCAGCAGGCCTTCCTTCATGGGGTCCTACAACCATACCACGAAGGAGAAGACCTTAGCCCTTTCTTTACTAATTTTGAGAGGTTAGCTACGCAGTTCCAATGGGACAAAGCCCTTTATATTTGTAATTTGCCCCACCTACTGAGGGGAGATTTACAGGTGGCTTATCAGAATGTCAACCCCCCAAGGAACTACCTCATTTTCAGAGATTAAAAAAAGCCGTTACAGTGGGTCGGACATACAGAGGCCTTCTTTCGGCAGAAATTCCGAAACACACAGTTGCTTCCTATGAAAGCACAGTGGAATTAGCTGGAAAAAATCAAAAATCTTCTTGGCCAATGGTTGGGGAAGAAAAGTCTACCCGAGATGTTAGAAACTATCGCATTGGGACAATTTGTCTATGCTTTACCTCCATGCCTCCAAAAAGCTGTACTCCAACAACCCCAAACTTCTCTAGAGATGGCTATTCAAATAGCCCAAGCCCCCTCTGATGCGTTTAAATACTTTAAAACTGCACGGAAGCAGGTGGAAAAAAGAAGGGGATTTAAACCATTCATTACAGTCCCTGTTATTGAAACCCACAGAAAATCAGAAGGACCATTCAGTAGTAGGCCAAACCTGAAGGAAGAAACTGCTCAGAGACCTCTGGCACAACTAAAACTGACCCCCAGGAGAAGAAGTTGGATGGAAGAAACCTCTTGTTCCTACCATGCCCACGTGTTTCTCCTGTGGAGAAAAGGGCCGTGTTGCCTGACTGTGTCCTGAAAATGGCATAAACGAGCCCATGGAGATAGGATGGGTAAGGGGGAAGAATGGGTGGGGGGGGAGACAAGAAGAGGAAGAGAGTCTGGAAGAGGCAGCTATTTGTTACTGCAACCCTCAGCCCTTCCAAAGCCAAGAGATCATCTGGTTCAAGAACACCTGGGCTAAAGGCCTGATTGACTCTGGAAGCAAACAAACAGCCATACACTGTGGCCTAGTCTACCCAGAAGATCTAAAAGGGGAAGGGCAGTAAAAATCACATGTGTACATAAGGATATGGTGACATAATAAACCATCCCCTTCAACCTAGAGCTTAGGGGTCATCTCACTAAGATAAGAACAGCCATAGTAACTGGTCTACCAGAGGAAGTCATCATAGGTACAGACTTACCAACTTTCCCAGATCGCAAACCAGCTTCCTGCTGAAAATTCCTCAATTAAATTCTCGCCCTCATCGCCTTGGGAAGGTTTTGTAGAAAAAGAAGAACCATCAGTGTGGACCTGGAGAAACGACCACCAACAAAGAACAATAGACTCCGAAGAGGGGAGGTTCTCTGTAAAATATTGAAAAGGGTAAAACCGAAAGGGTTACAGAAGTATGAGAAACCAGAACAGTGGACACGGAGAGATGCCCAAGAGAGGCTATGTTGAACTAAACGTATTAGAGGGCAGGAGGGCTTTCGAGAGCCCTAGAAAGGCAAATAGTAGCGAGTAGTGGAGAAGGCTGGGAACGAAGAGAAACTGGAGGGGTCCATTGCTCGAAGTCAAACCAACAGCCAATCCAAAAGACAAGGCCTAATGGGGTGGAATCATACTAAGAAAATCCCTTTTCCCTTTAAAGAGCGTAAAGCATTGGAGGTGGATAAAGACTTAAGATTTGTCATTCAGAACCTGAAAAGAGGATGGAGAACTGAATTGGGAAAAATGAGACTGATCATGTACATCATTAGGGAGAAACCGAGGTAGTTTGGCCAGTCGAAGCCCTAGTGGAAAGACCACCAGTCTGATCTAATTTTTGTTACGTCTTTCTTAAGTGTAGGGTTAGATAGCAAGTAGGTTTTGGACTGCGGCCTATTTTGTTTTGGATATTTGACTAGCACAGTTTAGTTTATTAGGTAGGGAATTACCCTCATAGCAATAGGGTTAGATAGGCATTTTTCTTATTATTTAAATAAATATATTTGAACATGCTAAGTTCTAGTCCCACTCCTACTGGTTCGCCACAGTGTGTTTTTTAAAAGGAAACTGAGTCCACGCGTAGTGTTAGCACGATTTGCTTAGAAAAAGGGTGTAAGGTCTCTTGTCTATGTTACTGACTGCCATCTAGGGAGGATGGCGGGCGCAAGCGAGGCACTGGAGCAGCAGCCTGCAGGTATGTGGGGCAAGGATGGGGCACAGCAACAGGGAGGTGGGAGCAAAGTAGAGGATGCGAGATGAAGTATAAATGGTAAACTGGGGAAAGACACTGGCAGCCCTTAATGGAAGGCAGGTATATACTGCCTAATCCAGCCACAGTACAATCTGATGTGATTGTGCAGCGCCCAGACTCGGACTGGCTTATAGGGCAATAGGGCAATTTACAAACCAAGAACGCAAATTGCTAGTGTGGGCAATTTCTTTTAGTCAAAGTGGCACACTTTTTGGTCAATGTGGGCCAGTTATTTAACTACGAGGTTAGCAGTTTTTACCATTGTTGTTGAATAAATATTCTTTAAATAGCTAAATTTGCATTACATTTTATTTAAAAAACTCACTCTTGAGTACTATTTCAACAGTTTGTCACAAAATGAATGAATTTCTATTTGCAACTGTGGGACACTTTTTCATTGGTGCATGAGACAATTTTATGCCCCAGTCTGACCCTCGCAGCACCTCTGTCCAAATAATACAATGACGACTATTTGAATTCAATAGTGAATAAATAGGTGCCTTCTAATTCAGAAACGTGAAAATGTTTGCAAGGGGTCCCTTTTCTTTCTGGAAAGCGAAGCGGTCGATGACTCCATGAACATAGCGCTTTAACTAAGAGCGGGATGGGCCACCAGGGAGTGCACCCAGCTGCCTGAATGTGTCCCGCCAATAAGAGCTTACTGGAATCACGGCATGGGGAGTTACAGCACACTCGGTCAATTGTGATGTCATTCTTAGGGATTGGAATTATATTATGGTCTTCTATTCCCCATTTTCAAACCTATTTTTCATTTCATAGTAAGAGAGACAAATCCGTGGTGCTGGAGAAGTTGTGCAGTGTGCATTGCAGCGGGATGCCAGATTAATGCATATAACCGGGCATGCCAACACCGACCACATCGTCTGAAGGCACTCCCATCCACAGTCTCAAGAAATAGCAGCCACCTTGCGCAATGTATAGCGCAGTACCCCAGCAGCGGCTTGCTGGCAGTTGGCCTGGTATCGTTTGCTACATTCAAATGATTTAGAAATTGTGTAACTAGGGCCGTCTCCTGCGTGATATCATAGAGTGTGTAAACTCATCACTTGCAGCTCTGCTTCATTAAATACAGTGTCAAACCAAGGAGTAAATCTGCAGCTTCGCCGTCCTACTGAGATTTTAATGCTAAGGGGAAAATCGATCTACAGAACTGGTAAAAGAATAAACACCTCTTTCAAGGTGCGAATATGGACCACACTGAATGCAAAGTCAAAAAAATCCACACTAGACAGACGAAAAGGCCTGGATTTTTAAAGTGCTGCTTAGAGACGAGAACACCCACACAAGTCCTACATTTTCGAATATTGTAATCAATAAGAGTGTCGCTGGTCCAGAAGCCGCCTTCTTACATAGCCACAGCTCGTAACCAAAGAAGACTTCGTCGCCTGAGGGGCTAAAAGTGTGGGCGTGGACGTAACCTTTTGTTCGCAAGAAAATTACCAATGCTATGAGTCAGTGTGCATTAGTGGCAGAATAGTTTTGCATCTTGCATGAATCCAGACGCCATATGCCATGCGAGGCTCGGTGGCTTTCTTCGGAGCCGTTGCTAAAAGGCAGACACGTGGCTATCCCCAGCGGAAGGGCTGTCTCCTCTCAGCAGCGAGTGCAGGAACCCAGTGATCTGAACACATCAGACATTGTCACGAGCAGCAGGAACAGCTGGTGAGCTAGCGCGGCGCCCTGGCTGGCAGGACAGGCCTCGCATGTCAATGAGGCTGACCAGGCTCGCCTTCGGAACCCGGATGTACAGGCTGCACGGACAGAAGGAAGCCGGACCAGAGCCAGCTCTTTCTCCGTCATGCACGAGGTGCGCCACGTTTATAGAGCACACGAGATGAAAGAGAAAGTGGCACCGGGCTCATTCTTAACGCGACATCACAATTGGGTTCTAGCTCCGCGCAGCACAGGACACGATGATTTTGTAACACGGATACCTGGGGCCTACCCCTGGCTTCGCCACTTCACCGGGGGCAGTGTTATTTTGTGCAAATCACTTTTAGGCACAGACCCAACGTGTAATTGTGTGCAAAGTCATGTTTCTTTATTTGTTGAGCGCTCACTGTACCACTTAATTGCTTCTTGGCGCTTTTGGCTAATTCCTGCGGTAGTTGCTCCCAAGTGTCTTATTAGCACAGACAGATGCGAACATGTACAACACGACTAAATAGTATTCTAGAATTATTTAAATTGCATTTTTCCACATCCTTCCCTAGAGCATGTTGCTTCTGTCATCTGGGCTCAGATGGACCCCACACAAAATACTACCCCCATAGTCAGCCTCTCATATTTGAGAACTAATTGCTAAAAACACACTTTGGAGTAATGTACTGTGCTATATCATATTCCTGAAATACAAATAACCACGCTTACAAGAGAAGATGTGGCTGTTGTACGTTATAAAGCAAAACGTATTAGTAAACTAATTATCACCAGTACCCTCAAACTGGGAGCATGGAATATACTCTGTACCATGAAAGAAAGAACATAATAAAACAAGCATTGGCAATGCCAATAGTTTGGGTGTTTACTGAGTTTATTTGCATACTGCATTTATAGGTGCCTGGGTGCAAGGAGGGGAGTGCAACGTTTCAAAGGACTATGTGTTAAGGGGTGCAGAATGAGAACTGGAATAGAGCAAGGGAGGAAGCCATTGATAGAGGGTGCCACTGATGACGAGCAAGAGGACATATGAGAGAGAGAAAGAGTGAGAGGGTAAAAAAAATGAGCGACAGTGTGAGAGCTAGGACGAGCAGGTATAGGGAGAGGGATAATGTGGATGGTGAATAGAGGGGTCTAAGGTGGGTGGTGAAATAAAGGGTGTAAAAAACAAGCCCAGAATCGCAAGGAAAAAAAACAGGACTGGGAGGCCTCTTCACTTGGGAGCTCTGTGTTGCCATGGCAACGCCCTACACTGCGCCTGAACTCCGCTTTCTCCTTTTCGTTTTAAATTTACAGCACCAATGTTTTAGTGATTAGGTGGCTTAGGCCACCAAAGTGTCAACACCCCCAACATTGCATTCTCCTTACGTGGGGAACTTTCGAAGTTCTGTGTTATATGGAGCAACTTTTTGACACGCTTCACAATACTACAGGCAATCGGACTGCTTGTTAAAGGCATTTCAGGGTCACTGAATTCAGGCTAGGGATGTATGCATGTGAGCATGAGAAACTTTTGGATATGTAGTCTCTTTCAAACGTGCAGGGCATTCTGTTGGGTCATGCTCCATGCATCTCAATGCATCAGTAAGTCGCAATGTGAAATGTACCTTGGCATGCTGGTTGGATATATTATGTCAAAGAGTCCCGCAAGGTCAGAAGGTGGCTATATTTTAGGAACAGCGGGCAATCAGATCCCAGGTACCAATTCGGCGCTAAAGAGTAAATGTGGCCAGCTTTTGTGGAATGTTTTTACCCATGCATCCAAGCCCTACCATAAAACTGTGCATTACTGGTATTGAAAAAAACATGATGGCCAGAACTCCCCAGAGAGAGCAGAGGGAAAACATGAAGAATAGGCTGCCACCCATTTTTGCCTATGTTGTGAGCACAGGAGGGCACTGCCTAAAACCACCATTGGGCTATGCACACAGTAGCCTGAAACCATTGGGAATGGCAATGCTGATTGCCAAAAGCAACCCAGAACTGTGGGGAATTCATTTTCTTAATGTCAAAAATGGATGCAGTACTGGTGCTCACCACTATCAGAAAGCCGGCGTTTTAAAACCACCAGACTTTTGCGTAAAACTGAACAAATTAACCCAAACCAGGCCAAGGAAAGACTTGCTAAGAGGTGGATACAATGTAAAACTATATTCTGAAATGACTTGAAGGAAGTAATTATTTAATGTATATATAAAAAATAGCTGGGGATGTCAGCAGCTTAAGTGAATTTGGGTTTAAAGCCACTAAAATCGAAATGTTTAGAATAAATGAGTGACCTACTTGTGAGTGTCACATAGGTTGCAATTGTTTAAATGTCATCATTTTGAACTTAGAATCAGCATTCTAGCTGCATGTGCAAAAATTGTAAGTTGGATTTGAATGTAGAAAACTGGGAACCAAAGGGACATTTAGCTGAAGCCTGGCTGGAAGAGAGTGAATTCTGCCCGGCAACTACCCCCGACAGGAGTGAAACCTGCTCAGCCACTCTTCCCAGGCCTGGCTGCATCCTGCTGCCTCCACCAAAAGGAGGCGACACCTCTCTGATTGAATTAGGGGAGTGGTACCTGCAGACTGCAGGAAGTTGAACAAAGCCCTGTCCTGGACTCAGGCAAATGTTATATTGGGGGGGGGGGCGTCGTAAAATGGCTTCCTCTTGGGAGAAACTGGGAGGGGCAGTGCCTGGGAGACCAAGCTGAGCTTGGGGGAAGTGAATAAACCAGAAATTCCACCATGTGCTTTGGAAAACCACACCCCTTTGGGGCTAGAGCATGATTTTAAAAAGATGGATAATTCACAGTGTGGACTTGTCAAAATTATATAAATAACATCATCATTCTTGCGATTTTTCTGTGCACATTTTAAGAGGTGTTAGGATCCTGTCGTATGTTCTTGGGGATAAGTAGCGGAAAAAAGGGTTGTTACTCCAAATGTATGCATGTTAAAAATCTGACACTTTATCCTCTGAAACCCATATCCCTGGTGCACATTTGTGTAAATTCTGGAAAGGTTTAGAGGTCGTTATCTGGATGAAAAGGGGAGAATTCTGTCATTAGTGAACACAACATCGTACAAAGACCGGGATCGGATGGTTTGGTGCTACAGAAAATATATTAGCTGGACCTATAATATTAGAAAAATGGTACATAGATAATTGTGTGTTTGGATCAGAAATAGATTTGTGTGCAATTTGACAAGGGGAGGTTCCTCTGACCATAAAACCTACAGCATCACTCTGACACTCCATTTCTTTCCCCCAATCAAGGGAGAGAGGAAAGCTTGGCCAATGATAAGTGAGAGGGGCAGGCTTAGCTAGGCCCAGGCACACACCCATTTTCAAAACACATAAAAGGAACATTGAAACCCAAGTAGAGACATTCACTTTCCACTTTCTTGCGGGACGCTTTGCCGGGAGACTCCAGACTTCAAATCCACCAATCTCCAGAGACCAGAGATCCAGACTTCAAATCCATCAATCTCCAGAGACCAGAAATTAACTCCAGAATTTGTAGCAGAGAGGCCTGAATCCACAAGCTGAATCCTCTTCAGCAGGCCTCAAAACCAACCAAACTATTCAACAGCCGGGCGAGCTGTTTGAATTCTTTGCCAAGAACTTTTGCAAGAACCTGTAGCAGTATCCAGAAAGCAGTGCTGTATCTGGAACCAGAGAGAACCAGAGACCAGACCACTGTGAAGAACCGCTAGCAGAAGTCCAGCCAATCCTGACCCGATCGGTGACAAAGTCGCATTCCTGTCCAAAATCTAGTGTGAGTACCCAGCTAGCACTGTGCCAAAACCAATCTCTTAGTTTAAAATAATCTAATCCAAACTATTTTAGCCTATTAGAACTGCCTCCTAGAATTGTGTCATTCTGTCATCTTTAAAACTGAAAACTGTCATCTGTCATTCTGAGGTTTAAAATTTCAAATCCGAAAAAACTACCTTTACTAAATCGGCCGTATCTCCGGAACCGTTTGTGCTAGGAGCGAGTTCTAACTGTCATCTTAAAGCTAAGATTCTAAGCTTTCCAGCGAACCTACAACCGACTTCCCCTTGTAGTGCATCCGTAATTGCGCTCGACGCACACGACTACATTTGCTGTGATTTGACATTTTGCTTAATTTCAGCCACGTGTAAAAATATTTGTCCTTGCCTTCCTTACTGAAATTCGTGTGCAACCTGACAATCATTCATAGAGCATTGCTAAAGTGATCCTGAATTAATTTAAAGTATCTCTCACTCACCCTGAACCCTCTATAGGGAATTAAAAGCCTTTTTAGCATATTTTTCACTTAATTGCAACCACATCATTTTTCACTTATCTTGCCTGTGTTTAAAACTCCTACCTGTTTTCCTCTAAGCTTGCTAGGGGGGAACTGAATTATATTTGATTGCATTCCTGAGAACTGTGTGCTTTCCTCCCATCTCTTTACCTTGCATAGACGGGGGGGGGGGTGTGAATTGTCAAAGAAAAGTGATTACATTTTCTTTTGTTGAAGTCATATCAAGTTTATTTTCTGTACTGCATTTTCATTCATCAGTGCATTGTCCTTGAAGCCATAAAAGCATTCTCAGCCACTTTATCCTCTCTATCTCACTTTTAAGCCATCAAAAAGAGTACCACTGTAACATTATCAATTGTTGATCACTATCATCCTCACAAGTGTGCTATTAAATATTAATTTACTATAAAAGTGTGATAGATATATATTGTTTAATTTTCAAATAAACCTTTTAATTTGCAAAACAAACCTACTTCTTGGCTCAGTGGGATCAGGGGGGATTCTAAGAGAGGGGCGTTATATAAGGGTAGTCATCCAGAGTAAACGAACTGGACATAAAAATATAACAATAAGGGTTTCCCTCAGCATCCCAGACTAGGCATTGACTTAGCTGTAGTGTTGAATTGAATCCGCTTACAAAGTGGGGGCTCGTAGCCGGGCTATTCTGGATTAGATTTACCACTTCTGCATCTTAATACAGTGTGTCAACTGACCGGATACACATATCCGGTTAGATCACCACGCTGTTTTACACTGTGAAAGCACCCCTCAAAGGAACGCTCTAAGGAAACTGTCTGTTTTGCAAAATAAAATACAAACTTCCGTAAGTCAGGAAGGAACTCAAATTCCAGAATGACGACACTGGTAGGCATCAAAATAGCCAGAGAGCACTTCTTACATAAGCTATTTGTGAGAGGTGAATGGACTGAGCAGGGCCAGGATGCGTGGTTGCAGGCAATCACACGACAGGTCACTGCAACTGGGTTAGATATCTGGAGAGATCAGGGTCCCTTACATGTGGCCCTGAGTGAACTATACATGGCTCCTAAAGCTAAAGATGAACACGACAAGATGATTAGGATAGCGGCATATTTGTATCTATATAAGGGAGCCATGCAGGACAAATGCGCTGAAGGCCAAGATCTGGGAAATAGGCAACAGATCGCGTTAGAGAAGGCCCAATCTGACCTGGTCTCTTCTGAGCAGAGGATGCACAGAAGCCAGGAGTCAGAAAATGAGAGCAGACAGTATCTCATTAAAATCAAAGAGGACATGTGTATCCTGCAACAGGAAAAGTCTGACCAGGATACCAGATTTCTGGCCTTGCAGAAGGAGTACCAAGAAGGTTTGGACTCCCTACTGCAGAGCCAGAAAAAGCTGGTGGAGCAACAATTAGATTTTAATAGGGCATGTGCTGAGCAGGTAGTCACCCTGCAAAGCCACCTAGATAGGGAAAAGGCAGAGAGCAATAAACTGATCCTGAAAGACCTGGATACCCAGGCAGAGTTTGATCAGGAGCGCCAGAAAGCTGGTGCCCTTCAAAAGGCAAAGGGACGACCTGGCGGCACAGATGCAGACTCTTAGTCAGGAAAGGGACACCTTAGGCCAGGAAGTCTGCCATTTAAAAAGAAAAACTGAAGAAAATCACTTGGCCCTCCAGGGGCTGGGTGACCTCCAAAAAGTGCATCAGAACCTGTTAGAGCACACCAGGAGGGTGGAAGAGGCTCTGGCAAGAAAGGAGCAGGCCAGTAGGGATGGGACTCAGGAGGTAACCCTCCTGCAGCAAATACTGGTCCAATACTCCAGGACCCATCAGGAGGAACAGAGAGAGAATGAGGCTCTCTGCCAGCACAATGATAGGCTCCAGCAACAGGTAGCCATGCAGGAGAGACTGATAGAGTCTAGTAAGGCCTTAACTGAGGAACTGAAAGCGCAGGCTCTTGCATTGCAACAGGGAGCAGGGGCTGATAGAGATGAGGTTCACTGGGAAAGGGAAACGCCCGAGCATAACCTCAGGAGCCCTAGTACCAGAGGCCTTCATCTCTCCCAGTCCCTGGACTCTGCCACCCCCATGTCCCCTGGCACACATGAGCACATGGCCATAGGGATGGCAGATTACTATCCAGCCAAAAGGATGGGGCTCATAGGCCAGTACCACCCAGGAATGGATGGGCGGGCTTCCGGGTATGGGCACCTAAATACAGTGCAATTTAGTGGGGAACCCCAGGAGAGTAGGCCCACTAAGGACATCCTGAAAACCTCTGCCCAGTTAGGTCAGTGGGGGAGGAGGGGTACCCATTAAATCCTGATAGCAAGGAGGGATCTGAAAACTCCTCTGAGCGTCACAGGACACAGGAGACCAGGTCCCCACATTCTGCCAGCTATTCCCAGGCTCGCAGAATCTGGGAAAACCTGGAAGATCAGACGGGCACCTCTGGGAGCAGTGCTTCTGAATCAGAGGATGAATGGACCAGGGTTAACCGAACCAAAAAGGCCAATAAGGTAAAAAGGGCCTTGCTTAAGGACCCCTTAAAACAGATTAAGGCAATCAGGAGTGTTATCACGCCTTATCATAAGAACGCCAAGTATTCTGTTTGGGAACACTTGGAGCTCTATGAGCAAATGATGGAGACTTACCATTTGAAGGACAGCAGTAGCTGCATCCAGTACTTCAAATGGACATTCTCCGCTGAATACTCCAGTTTCTTTACGGGGCTGCAGGACCAAAACCATTCAAGATGGTCCACATATAGGGTGGCCATCTTGAAACATTTTTCTGTACATAGAAATCCCCAAGAGGCTTGCAAGGCAGCCTACAATTTGCAATGTGGGGAGGATCAGGCCCCACAAGAATTTGTGCAAGAATTGAAGCGTGCCTTTGCGCAGACCACCAGAAGGGTGCGCACGGACAGCAGAGAATTCATCAACACATTTTTCCATGCTCTTCCCAAGTACATAATGACCCAGCTCGTGAGAGATTTTCACGAGAAAAGATCTTTAGACTGGGTCATTGAGCAAGCCACCCGGATCTATGAGGTGCAGAAGCCCATAGAAAAAAGTAATGCGCAGAAAAACCCCAAAACCAACAGCACCCCTGCTGCTGCCAAGGTGGCAGAGGTAAAGGTTGCCCCCGTTTTAGATTTGGAGATGGGGGGGCCTAAAAACCTGCCTGCACCAAATAATTCACAGCCCAGAAGGCCCTCGGGCCAGTCACAGACAGGGAGTCGAGGAGGTAGTCCCACAAATGGGGTCCCTTGCTCCCCCGATTATGTAAGTCCCCGCTACAAGGGAAACCGACCCATCCTGGGTTATGTGTGGACTCCTCCAGCCCAAGGGGGGGGATCCAGTCAAGCACCTAACCCAGAGAACTTCCCTCCAAACTTCCCACAGGAGGGCAGAAATTCACCAAACCCTGGGCCGAACTTTTTCCCCAGGTATCCACAAAGTTTCCAGCCTCAAACTCATCCATTCTTCTTTCCCCAATTCCCTGAGCCCAGACAACCTAATCCGAGAGAGGGGAGGTCAATGGTGGAGGGGCACTCAAATCTTCCCAACCCAGGGTATTACCAGAGAAATGATAGCTACCCTTCCCGGGAGCAGCCCAGGGGAGAAAACCGGACCCCGTATCAGCCTGAGCGGGTTTCCCAGTTAGAGTGCCAGGTCCAAAACATGGCACGGGATCTGCGTCACATGCTGAGGGCGCAGCAGAACCCTCAGATGAGCATGCCACCACAGAATGCCCCGAACTCTGGGCCTGGTGCTCCAGAACAATGACGGGGGCAGCACCCCGATAACCCACCGGATCCCTGGGAGGAGGCACAAGGGGAAGGGGGGTGTAAAGCCTTGGAGGAAGCTTCCTTCCCAACTTGTAAACAGCCCCTGGAAAACCAGGAACCGGAAACAAAATCTCCTACCCCTGAAAGCCTGCCTCCCAAGGAGCAGAGGGGGGTAGGAGAAACAAAGGACCCAAACAGACCCACTTTGTGGAGGAGGTACAGGTCTTCCAATTTGAGGGAGAGGGATCCTCAGAAGATCCTGGGAAAAGGATCTTCTCCTTCAGAGATGGGGGAGCTCCTCCCAAGGAAAAATGGGTCCCAAGAGATTCCAATCCAAACTGGGTAGATGTGGGTATTGAGCTGTCGCCGCCCATCATCCTATCCCAGAACCAACAATACCAAAAACCCCTGGTTCAAACCCATCCTGGTGACTGCCTCCAAAAAGGCAGGGGAGGCCCAGAACCCGAAACCATTTCCAGTTGCCAACTTTTTCTTTCAGATTCCCCAGGCTCTCCACAGAATTCTGCCCAAATCTCTTCTCTCGCCATGTCCAAAACCAGAAAATTAGCCCACCAGTTGTCCAAAAATGTGCATTATCTGTGCCCCCTTGAGGAGAAGGAGGGAAGATACTATGCCCCGGTATAAGTACAGGGGCAGGGTACAATTTTGGCAATGGTGGACACTGGATCCCAAGCTACCCTTCTGTCCAGAAGGGCCTTTGATGCACTAAATGTAGGAAGGGGGGAGAATTACTGCATTCCTCTAACCTCTCTTCCTGGACAACTGCAGAACTTTGACGGGAAGGAAATTCCCGTCGAGGGGACTGCAGATTTGGACATCAAAATTGGGCGACAGAAGGTGAAACACCCGGTCATAGTAGTGACTCCACAGGGCACCCCTTGTTTACTAGGGAATGACCTCCTGAGAAGGTTGTCACCCCTAATAGATTGCGTGAACAAGGTCCTCTGGACCCAGACTAGCCGACCAATAAAATTAAAGCAGAGTGTCAACCATGTTAGTTTAAACGGCACCTGCCACATGGTTGAACAAAAATCTGACCAAGTAGAATTTCACTTCCAGAACAACCAAATTCCAGACGTGACAGTAATAGCAGTAGGACAACAGACTGGTGATGGGAGGGTCCTCTCTATTTCTGAAAATCAACCTTCCTTCCAGTTTAAGGTGGTATTCCACGCTGGAAGAAAATACTCTGAAATTCTTTACCAATCCACAATCAGACACTCCCACTCCTATAGTCCAGAAAGATGTGAAATCAGCACAGAGCCTGGCTGATATTCAGCAAATTGGAGAGCAGTTGTTCATCCCTGTTCAGTTAAATGATGGGAAGGACTCTGTTCTCGCTCGAGTGTGTGTGAACAACGGTAAGAGCTTCATCAGCGAAGCCATGTTCCGCCAACTCCCAAAAGATCCAGCCATTCCCACATTCAAACTGATAGACAAATGGGAAATGGATCTGGAAACACCCAATTCCAAACATCTCCTGCCAAGCAGGTGTATGCTCAAAATCTCCAATGGCAACAAGAGCATAGTCCATAATTGTTGGGTCGTGCGAGACGTCACTGCCGCCTTTTACTTAGGCAGTGACATTCTCAATCGCTTCGCCATTAGTTTGGACCTAATAAACTTCAAAGTTTGGTCCCGATTAGCGATAATCCCATGGGCTTTGATGATTCAGAAAAAGCATTTAGGTCAGCTCAATTGCTACCTTATGCAGTTGAAATTCAGATTAAAGAGGAAGTCACCATCCCAGAAAGGACCCGACAATTCTCCCTGGAAGTGAAAGTTAAGAGGACAAAAATTGAAAAACCCTGATGCTTATATTCATCTAAATGCTTCTCTCCAACAACAAGGGTTAGGGGTAAACCCAACACCATTAGTCAACATAGAACATGACACCATTCCAATAGAGGTGGATAACAGCGACTTACAGAGTATTACTCTAGCCGCAGGCACCATTATTGGAATGGCGGTTGATGACCAACATTTCTCCATTGATTTAGGAAATGAATTGTTAGGACAAATCCTCAAGGACTGTTTTGACAGTGACAGTGAGGACAATACAACACCAGACAGGATCTTTACCCGGCATGGGGGGAGCTTCCTGGTGTACACTTCTTGCCCTTATGGTAAGGAAGACGTGACTTGTGACTTTAGAAAGGATGAGGTGATTTTCCAGGTCCATGAGGGCTGCCATTCCCACCTGAAGCCTCCAGTCCAAATCAGCACTCTGACCAGGGACTTCTCCACCCAGCTGGAGGAGGCCGCTGAGATAGCCAAACCAGAAGTCTTTCCAGGCTTCAGACAGATGGTGGAAGAGAGAGTCAACCTAGCTGATGCCTGTGTGACTCTGGAACAGAAGCAAAAGTTGAAACAAGTTTTCTTGGATTTCCAAGATCTCTTTGCGGTAGACTCATATGACTGTGGTCGCACCGACATCCACACAACAATTCCCACGGACCCTGGAATTACTCCAGTGTTTGTGAAGCAATATTGTTTGCCTCTCGCATCCATGGAGTCCCTTACTGAAATAATTAAGAACCTTGAGTCCAGCAGAATAATCAGTCCAGTACACAGCACCTTCAATAATCCGGTGCTGGGAATATTGAAGCCAAACGGCCAGTGGAGACTCTGTACCGACCTTAGGGAGCTCAACAAACGGGTCCATACTTCCCGATGGCCTCTGCCCTACATTGACCAAGGGCTGGCCCAGATCCAGGGGTCACAGGTATTCACTGCAATAGACCTGACCAATGGATACTAGACTGTGCCTGTCAGTAGGGAGGACTGATACAAACTGGCTTTTACCTTTGGGGGCAAGCAGTACACATGGACCCGGACTCCCTTCGGATACCTCAACTCCGGCAATGAATTCAACATTTTCCTACATAAGGCCATGCCCGACATGGGTGCGAGGGGTAACCTGGCTTATGTAGATGATGTCCTCATCAAAGGTTCATCTGTGGAAGAACACATAGCGGAGATCCGTTATGTTCTGACACAGTTGAGGGCCGCCGGAGCAAAACTTTCCTTTCAGAAAGCACAGTGGTGTAGAACCCGTGTTAATTTCTTGGGGTATGAGATTACTCCTCAGGGTCTCTGTCCCCAAGAAAAGAAAGTGGAAGCACGCCAGAAACGGAAGGATCTCAAAACTCTGCGGGAACTAAGGAGCCTCCTTGGACTGACTCATTACAGCAGAAAGTTCATTGAGGGCTACGCAGAGATCACTAGACCCCCGATTCATCTCTTGAAGGGCGGGTCAAGTGGGAATGGGGTCCAGAACAATCCGAGGCAGTAAGACAACTCAAGAGAAGCCTTTCACAAGCGCCTTGCCTAGCTTACCCTGTCAGAAACAAGGAGGTCTTCCTGGAGACAGGGTTCTCTAATACGTGCTTGATGGCAGTATTATACCAAAAGCATGACAAGGTCAATAAAGTAATCTCCTACGAGAGCAAAACTTTATCCTCTGTGGAGGAAAAATTCAACGATTGTGAGAAGGCACTCCTGGCAACGGTGTGGGCATTGAAGAATTACCGCCCGTTCATCCAGGGGGAACACATCATAGTGGAGACTCCACACCAGCCTCTGCAATATCTCCAAAGTGACAGAATCCGGGCAGGAAATGTGAGTAATTCCCGAATTACTTCCTGGATTCTGTCAATGCAAGGTTTTCCTGTGGAGGTCAGATATGGCCAAAACAAGAAGAGTCCCCTCGCGCAAGGCCTGGCTGACTTGCATGATTGTGCCAGAGAAAACTGTTCGAGGACGAAAGTCTAAAAATCAAGGACAACATGGAGGCATACCTTAATTCCCCACACAAAGTCTTTGAAGAAGACAAGTGTGAGGGAATGCCCACTGTCTATGTGGATGGATGCTCTTACCATGTTGACAACAACGTGGAGAAACAACTGGTGGCCGGCGTAGGGAATGCATGGGTGAAGGAGTTTCCAGAACCCTCCGCTGGATACAAAATTGGTCCCCGAAGTAGTCAGGTGGCAGAGTTGATGGCTGTGCATCAGGCCATCCTCACTGCTGTCCAACATCAACTCCACGAACTGGTCATAATCACAGATTCGGATTATGTACGGAACGGGTTCGTGGAGCACCTGGTTAATTGGAAAACCAGAGGCATGTTAGGTGCTAATAACAAACCCCTGAAACATGGGAAGTTAATCCAAAATATTGATGATCTGGTCACATTGAATGGGATGACCATCTACTGGAAAAAGATCAAGGGTCGTTCCAAAGTAGAGGGACCAGACAAAACTGGAAATGACTTAGCTGATCAGCTGGCCAAAACCGGGGCAATCCAAGGGGATATAATAGAAATAAAGTCCCTGTTGGGGGAAATCCAGGTCACTGCTATCACTAGATCCCAGACAAATGCTCACAAAGATCTTTCAACTGCACAATGGAGTAAGGAGACCCCTGATGCTGATTTGATTACAGGTCAGAAGGGGGATCCAATAATTGGTAAGTTTTACCAACACATTGAGCATCCTGAGAACTTTCCCCTGACGGATACCGATTACATTGGGAAAGAGGACCTAAGAGTGTTGATGAAATGTTCAAAAAGGTTCAGAATCCAAGACGGTTTGTTGGTAAGGAAATCCTAATCTGGCCATGATCAGTGGGTGGTCCCTACCTCATTCCGAAGCCTGATGTTAAGTCACGCCCATGATGCGGCCACCGCCGGTCATAGGGGGTTTCACACAACACTGGAAATCTTAAGAGAGGTTGCATACTGGCCACACATGGGGCAGGACCTCGACCAATACTTGAAAGGGTGTCTTGTGTGTGCACAATTTCAGCCATCATCCCTCACACGCCGGGCGCCTCTCCAAAAGAGGGGGATGACACTGCCATGGTCAGATTTGCAAATCGACTTCATAGGCCCTGTAATTCGCTCGTCTAGAGGAAACAAGTACATGTTGACCGTTACATGCTTGTTTACCAAGTGGGTGGAATGTCTCCCGGCCCCAAACTGCAAGGCAGAAACAGCAGCTGCCCTGATGATTAACCACATCTTTTCCCGTTTTGGCCTACCTCAAAGGATTGAGTCAGACAGAGGTAGCCACTTCACCAGCGAGGTAATGACAAAGATGTGGGAGATACTGGGGGTCAAAAGGAAGCTACATATTGCTTACAGGCCAGCTTCTTCTGGGGCAGTGTAGAGATACAACCGAACCATTGTGAGCATCTTAAAAAAGTTTGTGGCAGATTCTGGGCCAAGTTGGGATATCCGATTACCTCTGGTCCTAATGGCCATCAGATCTACCCCGTCATCTGCAACTAAAATGTTACCATTTGAGATGATGACCGGACGCAAGATGGTGCTTTCCCAGCATTTGCTCTACAGGGCCCAAGAGCAGACACTGATAAATGCCTCCACAACTCATGAGTATGTGGAGAATTTAAGGAAACGCCTTGAGCATGCTTTTGCCTATGCTCAGCGGAATCTAGAAAGATCAGCTGATAGCATGAAAACCCACAACGACCTGAAGACCACCAGGAAGGAATATACTGTGGGAGACCGGGTCTATCAATACAATTTCCAAAGGAACCAGGCCAAACAGCGAACGTTTTTGCCTACCAGGAAGGGACCGTCGGAAATTATAGACAAAATCTCCCCTGTAGTTACAAGATATGCATCCCCAAAGGCAGTTCGGCAGAGGGGGAAGACAAGTGGGTCCATATAAATCAGCTAAAGTGTTGCCATCCTAGGCACACTCTGCAACAACTGGAGGAGTCCTCTGCAATACCAGAGGGGGCCGCTCCAGATTAATTCAGTTCCCATCCTAAAAGGAACAAGTTACTTACCTGTAACTGTTGTTCTCCAGCATGGGTCTGGCATGGATTCACATGCTCATGAATATTCCCCGTCGTCAGGCCGGGAATCCTCGGTATAGAAAAAATCAGTATCAGTTTCGTTTCTGATCTGTCTTTCTCAGTAGTAACCAATCACTGGTCTCTGGGTCATACTGCCCCCAGCCAATGACTGCCCTCTCCCTAAGCACCGCCCCTGGCAGCCATCCTCAGATTTGGTAGCAAGTGAAGTGGCAGTATGACCAAGTGAAGAGCCGCAGAGGGGTAGGCGGGAGGGTTCGCATGTGAATCCATGCCAGACCCATGCTGGAGAACAATAGTTACAGGTAAGTAACTTGTTCCTTCTCCAGCATGGGGTCTGGCATGGATTCACATGCTCATGAATATAAGAATACATAGCAGTATACACATGCACAACCACGGGAGGTGGCAAAAGGCTCAACATCAAGCAATACAACAACTCAACATTAAGCAACTCTTACCTCCTCACCAGGCTCACCTTAGGCGAACAGGTTGCGCAGCACTGCCTGGCCGACTGTGGACTCCTCCCTGGAATCCCGGTCGACGCAGTAGAATCTCGTGAAGGTGTGCGTCGACCTCCACGTAGCAGCCCTGCAGATGTCGAGCAGGGGCACACCAGACAGGAACGCCGTAGTAGCAGCGATCGCTCTGGTCGAATGGGCCCTCGGACGTCCTGGCAACGGTCGGTTTGCCAACCGGTGACAGTGCATGATGCAGCCGGAGAGCCATCTGCAAATGGAAGTCTTCGAGAGAGCCTTCCCTTGATTCACAGGTCCAAAGTTCACAAACATCTGTGATGTCTTCCGAAAACTCTTCGTGCGGTCCACGTAGAACTTCAGCGTTCTAGCTACATCCAGCGAGTGCAGAGTCCTCTCAGCCGGCGACGAAGGAGACGGGAAGAAAACTGGCAACACCAAGTGCTCCTTGAGGTGGAAGTCCAACGGCACCTTGGGCATGAAGGAGGGGTGCGTCCTCAACACCACCCTTGTGTCGTGAAAAGTCAAGTATGGAGGCTTGCAAGACAGGGCCTGAATCTCTCCCACTCGTCATGCAGAGGTGATGGCCACGAGGAATGCTGTCTTCCACGACAGAAACTTCAACGGCACTGAATGCATAGACTCGAATGGGGCCCCCATGAGCCTAGTTAGCACCACGTTGAGCTCCCACGCCGGGGCAGGGGCCTTCACCGGCAGGAATGATCGGAACAGTCCTTTCATAAATTCCTTCACCAGTCGATGAGACCACAAGGACGCCCGTCCTGTAGTTCTGGTGTAACGTGAGACGGCAGCCAGATGTACCTTGATGGAAGCATGAGATAGGCCAGCCTTGGCCAAAGACAATAGGTACGGCAATACTTGAGGGGCCGTAATCCGCAGAGGGTTATAATCTTCTGTGCACGGCACCAGACAGAGAACCTCTTCCATTTGTGTCCGTAGCACTTGAGAGTTGAGGATGCCCTGGCCTTCGCAAGAACCTCTCTGCAGTCGGCCGGGATGTCATATCCTCCAAACTCTAGTGCTGCAGGAGCCAGGCCTGCAAGTTCAGCGACTGTGGGTTGTGATGGAGAATGGCGCCTCCTTCTCTAGAAAGAAGATCCGCGTCCATCGGTAGCTTGATTGGTGTGGACGCTGACAAGTCCAGAAGGTCCGGGAACCAGATCTGCCTCGGCCACGCCGGTGCGACGAGGATCATCCTGCACCGGGACCTCTTGAGCTGGTTGACGAGCCGGAGTAGCAACGGCAACGGCGGGAATGCATAAAGGAACAGGCCGTCCCAGGGGAACGAGAAAGCATCGCCCATGCTCCTCGGTTGGGGAAACCTGCTGGTGAACCTCCGGCACTTGGAGTTCGCCGCCGTCGCGAAGAGATCGATCTGGGGTTCGCCCCATCGTCGGGAAGAGTCGGTCCACTTGATCCTGGCGCAGTACCCACTCGTGGCACGCGCGCAGCTCTCTGCTGAGTGAGTCGGCGATGGTGTTTTTTATCCCTGCCAGATGAAAGGGTACCAGAAACATCCCTTGGGCGACGGCCCAATGCCACAGATCCTGGGCTTCCTTGGATAGGGCAGGGGATCGGGTTCCGTCCTGATTCCGAATGTAAAACATTGTGGTGGTGTTGTCATTGAAGATCCTCACCACCTTGCCCTTGAGGGACGGAAGGAAGGACCTGAGGGCCCAAAACACTGCACGGAGCTCCAAGATGTTGATGTGGAGTCTCTTCTCCTACAGGAGCCAAAGGCCTCTCGCGTGGAGACCCCCGATGTGCGCTCCCCAACCTTCCAGGGAGGCATCCGTCGTCACCGTCCCCTGGTGGGCCGGGGCTAGGAAACCTGTTCCCGCCGTCAGATGAGAGCGGATACCCCACCATCGTATCGCCTGATGGAACGCTTCGTCGAGCGGGATCCTGTCCTCGAAGCTGCCCGTCGGCTGGATCCAGTGGGCGTCGAGGAATTCTTGCAAGGGCCGCATCCGAAGTCTGCAGTGGCACACCAGATAAATGAAGGAGGACATCATTCAGAGGAGGGACTTGATAGACCTCACTCTGGCCACGTCCGTGGCCAGCAGACGTTGCACCTTTCCCAGGATGGTCCTTATCCTTTCCTCCGACGGGGAGGCCCGCCGCGCCACTGTGTCGAGCTGTGCTCCCAGAAACAGGGCGACTTGCGACGGGACCCGGTGGGATTTTGGAAAGTTGATGGAGAACCCCAGGTCCGTGAGCAGCTGGACGGTCTTCGCAGTGTGTTCCACGTCGAGCTCCCTTGTCCTTGCCCGTATGAGCCAGTCGTCCAGGTAGGGGTAGACGTGGATCCCCTGCAGGCGCAGCCGCGCCACCACCGGTGCTAGGCACTTGGTGAACACCCTGGGAGCCGATTTTAATCCGAACGGGAGGGCCTTGAACTGGTAGTGTCGCCCTTTGACCACGAACCTGAGGAACTTTCGGTGTCTCTTTAGAATAGGGATGTGGAAGTATGCATCCTCCAAGTCCAACGACGACAGGAAATCGCCCTCCTCCAGCTGTCCCAGCACGTGCTGGAGGGTGACCATCCAGAACTTCTGTGCCTTGATGTATTTGTTCAGTCGTCGCAGGTCCAGGATGGGACGGCATCCTCCCGTCTTCTTCTTTACGAGGAAGTATCTTGAGTAAACTCCGGGGAGGATGCGCCCTGCCTGGCAGCCAAGGAGCCCGACCATGCTTAGCCTTTTGTTGGGCCCCTGTCGCCGGGGCGCCCTCACAGGATTTAGAAGACCGCTCAGACTTCTTTTTCTTCTTTTCGCCTGATGGGCTCTTCCCTTCCAGCCAGTTGGCGAGACGGAGGTGGCGATCCTTCATGGTCCGCTCCGACATGTTCCCACAAAACGCGCAGTCCTTTTCCTTGTGCGTCTTGTCCTCATGGAGACAGTAGAGGCATAACGAATGCTCGTCCTCCTTGAAAACGTTCTGAAGCTGGCATCCAGGGCAGGTCCTGAACAGCTTCCCGGGCGTTGAGCTCCCTTTCTCCTGGGCCGTGACCGGGGTAGGCCTCGGAACTTCTGGAATCCTCCAAAAGCGTAACTCGACGAAATCTTCACCCTTGAGGGGCGTAGAAAACTCCGAAACGGATCCCCGTTGATCGGATGTAGATACGGTGGAGCTTGAGGCTCTATTTAACTGAAAAAATGAGAAAATCACCTGAAAAAAGCACGAAAACGCAACAAAAGCTTGAGAGCTACAGCACAAGGACTCCCAACACTTGAACGTGCGGTAAAAATCTGAGGATGGCTGCCAGGGGCGGGGCTTAGGGAGAGGGCAGTCATTGGCTGGGGGCAGTATGACCCAGAGACCAGTGATTGGTTACTACTGAGAAAGACAGATCAGAAACGAAACTGATACTGATTTTTTCTATACTGAGGATTCCCGGCCTGACGACGGGGAATATTCATGAGCATGTGAATCCATGCCAGACCCCATGCTGGAGAATATCCCACATATAGTCTCTAAAATATTATGATTTGAAAAAAAAATGTTTCATGTTATATCTTGCTTTTTAAATCAAGACTGAAAAATGTAACCGGATGTATAAAATGTATGTGTTCGCCACACCATTAATAGTGTTGGAGAAATGTCTACGAATAGGTATTGTTGCTTTTGCTTTATCATTTTAGGAGAGATGAAACCATGGAGACTGACCACGGAAGGCGACCTGGGGACCGGGAGCGAAGATCCGAGGGGCCCGGGGTACCACCCAATCCTCCCATCAGGACCAGCAAGGAGAACTGATTGATCGACTGGAGGGAGGAAAAGATGCTGAACTGTGCCATCTATGGAATTGGAAGAAGATGAGGCGAACATCCCAGATCTTGCGAGTTCCATCAGTGAAAGATCAGAATGGCCATCGCAAGAGGGGGGGCTTGTGGGATGTTTTTACCCATGCATCCGAGCCCTACCATAAAACTGTGCATTACTGGCATTGAAAACATCATGATGGCCAGAACTCCCCAGAGGGCACAGGGAAAACATGAAGAATAGGCTGCCACCCATTTTTGCCTATGTTGTGAGCACAGGAGGGCACTGCCTAAAACCACCATTGGGCTACGCACACAGTAGCCTGAAACCATTGGGAATGGCAATGTTGATTGCCAAAAACAACCCAGAACTGTGGGGAATTCATTTTCTTAATGTCAAAAATGGATGCAGTACTGGTGCTCACCACTATCAGAAAGCCGGCGTTTTAAAACCACCAGACGTTTGTGTAAAACTGAACAAATGAACCCAAACCAGGCCAAGGAAAGACTTGCTAAGAGGTGGATACAATGTAAAACTATATTCTGAAATGACTTGAAGGAAGTAATTATTTAATGTATATATAAAAAATAGCTGGGGATGTCAGCAGCTTAAGTGAATTTGGGTTTAAAGCCACTAAAATCGAAATGTTTAGAATAAATGAGTGACCTACTTGTGAGTGTCACATAGGTTGCAATTGTTTAAATGTCATAGTTTTGAACTTAGAATCAGCATTCTAGCTGCATGTGCAAACATTGTAAGTTGGATTTGAATGTAGAAAACTGGGAACCAAAGGGACATTTAGCTGAAGCCTGGCTGGAAGAGAGTGAATTCTGCCTGGCAACTACCCCCGACAGGAGTGAAACCTGCTCAGCCACTCTTCCCAGGCCTGGCTACATCCTGCTGCCCCCACCAAAAGGAGGTGACACCTCTCTGATTGAATTAGGGGAGTGGTACCTGCAGACTGCAGGAAGTTGAACAAAGCCCTGTCCTGGACTCTGGCAAATGTTATATTGGCGGGGGTCGTAAAATGGCTTCCTCTTGGGAGAAACTGGGAGGGGCAGTGCCTGTGAGACCAAGCTGAGCTTGGGGGAAATGGATAAACCAGAAATTCCACCATGTGCTTTGGAAAACCACACCCCTTTGGGGCCGGAGCATGATTTTAAAAAGATGGATAATTCACAGGGCGGACTTGTCAAAATTATATAAACAACATCATCATTCTTGCAATTTTCCTGTGCACATTTTAAGAGGTGTTAGGATCCTGTGGTATGTTCTTGGGGATAGTAGCGGAAAAAAAGGTTGTTACTCCAAATGTATGCATGTTAAAAATCTGACACTTTATCCTCTGAAACCCATATCCCTGGTGCACATTTGTGGAAAATCTGGAAAGGTTTAGAGGTCGTTATCTGGATGAAAAGGGGAGAATTCTGTCATTAGTGGACACGACATCGTACAAAGACAGGGATCGGATGGTTTGGTGCTACAGAAAATATGTTAACTGGACCTATAATATTAGAAAAATGGTACATAGATAAATATGTGTTTGGATCAGAAATAGATTTGTGTGCAATTTGACAAGGGGAGGTTCCTCTGACCATAAAACCTACAGCATCACTCTGACACTCCATTTCTTTCCCCCAATCAAGGGAGAGAGGAAAGCTTGGCCAATGATAAGTGAGAGGGGCAGGCTTAGCTAGGCCCAGGCACACACCCATTTTCAAAACACATAAAAGGAACATTGAAACCCAGGTAGAGACATTCACTTTCCACTTTCTTGCGGGACTCTTTGCCGGGAGACTCCAGACTTCAAATCCACCAATCTCCAGAGACCAGAGATCCAGACTTCAAATCCATCAATCTCCAGAGACCAGAAATTAACTCCAGAATTTGTAGCAGAGAGGCCTGAATCCACAAGCTGAATCCTCTTCAGCAGGCCTCAAAACCAACCAAACTATTCAACAGCCGGGCAAGCTGTTTGAATTCTTTGCCAAGAACTTTTGCAAGAACCTGTAGCAGTATCCAGAAAGCAGTGCTGTATCTGGAACCAGAGAGAACCAGAGACCAGACCACTGTGAAGAACCGCTAGCAGAAGTCCAGCCAATCCTGACCCAATCGGTGACGAAGTCGCATTCCTGTCCAAAATCTAGTGTGAGTACCAAGCTAGCACTGTGCCAAAACCAATCTCTTAGTTTAGAATAATCTAATCCAAACTATTTTAGCCTATTAGAACTGCCTCCTAGAATCGTGTCATTCTGTCATCTATAAAACTGAAAACTGTCATCTGTCATTCTGAGCTTTAAAATTTCAAATCCGAAAAACTACCTTTACTAAATCGGCTGTATCTCCGGAACCGTTTGCTTTTGCTTAATTTCAGCCACATGTAAAAATATTTGTCCTTGCCTTCCTTGCTGAAATTCGTGTGCAACCTGACAATCATTCATAGAGCATTGCTAAAGTGATCCTGAATTAATTTAAAGTATCTCTCACTCACCCTGAACCCCCTATAGGGAATTAAAAGCCTTTTTAGCATATTTTTCACTTAATTGCAACCACATCAAAGTATCTTGCCTGTGTTTAAAACTCCTACCTGTTTTCCTCTAAGTGTGCTAGGGGGGAACTGAATTATATTTGATTGCATTCCTGAGAACTGTGTGCTTTCCTCCCATCTCTTTACCTTGCATGGGGGGGGGGGGTGAATTGTCAAAGAAAAGTGATTACATTGTCTTTTGTTGAAGTCATATCAAGTTTATTTTCTGTACTGCATTTTCATTCATCATTGCATTGTCCTTGAAGCCATAAAAGCATTCTCAGCTACTTTATATTCTCTATCTCACTTCTAAGCCATCAAAAAGAGTGTACCACTGTAACATTATCCATTGTTGATCACTATCATCCTCACAAGTGTGCTATTAAATATTAGTTTACTATAAAAGTGTGATAGATATAAATTGTTTAATTTTCAAATAAACCTTTTAATTTGCAAAACAAACCTACTTCTTGGCTCAGTGGAGTCAGGGGGATTCTAAAAGAGGGGCATTATATAAGGGTAGTCATCCAGAGTAAACGAACTGGACATAAAATATATATCAATAAGGGTTTCCCTCAGCATCCCAGACTAGGCATTGACTTAGCTGTAGTGTTGAATTGAATCCGCTTACACTTTGTACATGGGAAGGAAGGAAAGGGGTTCACAACACTTCACAGTGTTCCAACATGGTCCCCATGTAACCAGTGCCAATTCAAAGGATTGTTGTGGGAGTTGGTCTTAAGTGTCCCTGTGTATCGGTGCCCCCAGGAGGAACCTCCCGCCCAGAGACTCATGTTTGGAATGGTCAGTCTATCTGGGACGCAGCCGCACCTGGAGGTCAAGTGTCACTTTGTCTCCCCGTCAATGCCCAATATTCGTGCCCATGTTTTTAAATGGATGAATTAATTACTGGGGATATCCGAATTAGAAAAGGAAGCGAGCACAATGCATAATAAATGCGTCCACAAGATGGACCCTTTCAGGGGAGTGATATTATCCTGTGGCCAAAAAATGGAGCCGTTTTTTATGCCCGATTCAGACTGAACCCTATAGGGTTCTACAGTACTTCGAGTCGGCTGTGTTCTTTTTTTTGTTGTTAAAATAGCGTGGCGATTCATGAACGGCATGACAAACGTATTTCTGCGCCTTTTCGTTCAGCAAACCTTTGACGTGCATTTAGATGACAGCAGATGCAAGCAATTTTTTTCTGCTGTAAAGTGTCTGCATTGCTATTTCAATGGGGGCGAAAGATTCGAGATGTTAAATGTTAGGCTCGTGGCCACACATCTTGTTATACAACCCCGGCAGTCATTTGGGTCAAACCGTTCATATTTGCCTTAGTCCCGCGAAATCGTTAATGGTAAAAACAAGACCAGTATAAAGCACAGCAGGCTTACAGTTTGGTGATTGTGGGACTCGGGTAAAGCCAGCTTCAACCACTGCAACGTCACCAGAACACTGAAAAGGGGGCATGTGAGATATATATATATATATATATATATATATATATAGTCCCTCCTTCAAGCGCTGTCCTCTAAATCTAACGCTGGACCGCCTGGACGAGTCGTCGTGGGAGTTTTTTGGTGGGGACTTCAAAATGAACTCCACGTTCCCCATGTTGGTTTTGCACTGTACCTCTTGGGTTTTGTCTTACCCATTTGTGAAAATGTGCACATGTAAAAGGTTCCTATTGTGTTTAAGGTTGTAAATAAGTATATCTGAACATTCCAACAAAATGCATGAAAAGTTAAAAAAATGTACCGGTGAGTACACCGGCCTTGCTTCAGACAGGAATCTTTTTTCTTCTGATGTCAAATAAACGTCTCCTGCCTCATTTTAAAGGGTGCAATGCGACCGCAGTCTCTAACATTCAAGCACCACTGAATTTCTTTGAGATGGTTAAACCGCCGTAATCTTTAGAAAAACCAGAACCCCACATTGCGGGCATTCTGGGATATTCTTTGAATCCTAAATGTGGACGTGTGTAGTGGAAACCAAAACTAATGGTACTTTCACAGTGTATCATCACGTACAACTGAATTGGATACTATGCAGAAAAAATACTGTAAGAACACGCACCAAAATATGTTGACCGACTGTTGCTTTACGTAGTATGTATTGCCGACACACTTTTGATGCTACGATTATCCTAACATTACACAAGATCGTTACCAAAAGGGCGAGACATTATAAGGTTCTCAACCCCCACTATCTACATGAGCACCAAAACATGAAAATGAGAACATACGTGTTCTTTTCTGCTGTAAATAGGGCGCACGTAAACGGACCATGCTCACATTCGTCAGGTGCCAGGTACCTAACGCATAGAAGAAGATAGGGGGTATGTGGTAATGACACAGATGCGTGCAATGTACTTCAATCAAGTGATCTGTTTTAACACATGCTTGTACTTCACGTGATACAGCAGCAATGACAAGTTATTTTTGCATTACAAAGATAATACACAGTTTATTTTTTAAAAAAAGCATGCCATATGTGGGAGTTTTCCAAATTCAATTATGGAAAATGAAGTCTTGCTGGAGAGAGAGGGCCCCGCCCAGAAAGTACAGTGCACACCGATATTGTGCCAACGTGTTTATTATAGGGCGGTACCGAATAGCATATTTAGTATTCAGCCGAATACTGAATAGTTTGTCAACTATTCGGCCGAAGCTGAATATGAAGCCGAATAGTTGCTTTATTTAATATATCATGTTCCAAACTTTAAAAAAAACACACTTATTAAAAAAAAACCAAATAAAGCACCATTTTAAATGCATTCTATACTTTTATTTCACTTCATTGGAATTAATGTAGCATCTTTATTTAAAGCATAAAAGCCAGAAATAAAGCATATTTAACCAAAATGGAGGGACCAAATGTACAGAAGATTGTTGCATATTCAGTGCCATTTAAAGTAGGAGGCTTCACAAATACAAAAGGACTGCCTTTGTGAATCAGATGCATTGCATTCTCTATCCAGTTGCAAAGCCGATGCGGTCAAGTTTCGAAACTTCTTTGCAGCCCACATAGAAATGTATAAAATGGTTCATGTTGGCACATGCAGGACAAGTCAAGAGGAAATCTGAAATGCGTGAACTTCATTTCACAACTATTCACTTATCTTAGCCACTCCTTCTCACCAATACACAAACATATGCAACTTATCATTCCTGATAAAATATCAGATAATGTTAAACTCTGGACTCAAGTAGTTAAAATAAAAAATAGCAGGGACTATGACGTACGCAATGGGAACTGACATGCCAGGAACTGAAAGTATATGTGCACATTTCTTTCAGTTTATGTTTTCCAACTGAAAAAAAGTGCACATTGCATATAAACATTCACCAAAAGAAAAGAGTTTCTTGTATTGTTGCAGGCTAAGTATAAAAGATGAGCACCTTTTATGTGTAAGAATCTGTAACAAAACATGCCCTAAAGAGCAGATTACAATATAAGATATTTTTCAGGTGTGTGATGGCAATTTGTCTGGTCTAATTCTATTCAGTTTTGCAAACTGAAGTCAATATTTGCCTTTCTGAGTTCATGTTGCATTGTATTCAAATGAGAATGTCAAAGTATTCGGCAAGAGCTGAATAGCAATAAACTATTCGGCCGGAGCTGAATAGCTTTTTTTCAGCTGGAATTTGGGCGAATACTTACTGGAAGCCGAAGTTCGGTACACCCCTAGTTTATTATGCGCAGTACTTATTTGGTTACTTTTAAAAGAGAAACCGAAGGAAACTTGTCGCTTGCTTTCCACTACACGATGCAACCGAAGTAGAGCATTTTATGTAAATAAATGCTAGCTTTCAGCTGCTGGACATTCAACAAAGCCCGCCAAGTCAGGACTGATTGGCAACAAAGCCAGTCGGGTAACTCGGCGAGTTAAGCGCTTATTGCATTCTCTCCATAAGTCAGACGTTTTAAGAGCCACCAAATCTGAAAATTACGGCAACAATATAAACTGTTACTATATATGGGATACATTACTCACCGTAATCGTATTTCTGATGCTTGTATCTGCTTAGATTCACATGCTGTGCATAGGCCGACATCTAGTGGAAGCTGCGGAGTATTACAGTTTGTTTTTCGAAACTCGAAAATGGGCGTCGACACAGGCGTGCCAGTAATACTATCCCTAGTGTGACGTCCACTGTACCCAAGATCCCTCGCGCGTCTAGGATCCTCAGATTGTATTTTTTCTGACATGAGGAAGCATGAGGAGTAGCGTGAGTACAGATAATCCAAGCAGATAGACAGAAAGGTAAGACTACAAGCAATCATGCGCCTTCTCTCGGAGGGGAGGAAGGGTGGGTCGCATGTGAATCTAAGCAGATACAAGCATCAGAAATACGATTACGGTGAGTAATGTATCCCTTCTGAGGCTTGTGGAATCTGCTTAGATCACATGCTGTGCATAGATTAGCGAGCAGTACCAGAAGAAGGAGGTGGGATGTGAGAAGAGTCATGAGCAAACAGGTGTCTCAGAACCGCTTGTCCCACTTGTGTATCTGTCTTGGAATGAGTGTCAATGCAGTAATGCTGAGTAAAAGTGTGAATAGAGCTCCAAGTAGCTGCTTTGCAAATGGTGTCGAGGGGAACCTTTGCAATGAAAGCCAGAGTGGCCCCAATGCCTCTAGTAGAGTGGGCTCTTGGCGTAAAAGGCAGAGTTTTTTCAGAAAGAGAGTAACACAGCTGTATACAGTTGATAATCCACTTCGAGATAGCGCCTTTAGAGACGCGATCTCCCTCTCTGCCTGTAGCTACGGAAACAAACAGTTGATCTGTTTTCCTTAGCGGTCTGGTTTTATTTACATAGTAGAGGACCGCCCTACGCACATCTAGGGTGTGTAGTTTCACCTCAGCCGAGCTTTGCAGGTTCTGGAAGAAAGCCGGAAGCTCGATGGACTGGTTTACATGGAATTTAGATATAAATTTAGGTGAGAACCTAGGGTGTGTGCGTAAAACCAGTTTGTCTTTGTGGATAGTAAAGAAAGGATCCTGCACTGACAGAGCCTGAATTTCACTGACCCTTCTTATAGAGGTAATGGCTACTAAGAAGGCAGTCTTATAAGTCAGGTGTTTGAGACTACTTTTATGCATGGGTTCGAAAGGGGGGCCCATGAGCTTAGCTAGCACCACATTAAGGTCCCATCCTGGCGGTGGGTTAGAAATAGGAGGGTGAAGTCTCTTTACTCCTTCCATGAAGGCTTTAACTACTGGTACTTTCCACCACGACACCTTGTTATGGGATGTGGTGTAAGCCGAGAGGGCAGCCAGGTGTACTTTCAGAGAGTTAAAAACCAATCCTGCATCCAGCAGGTGGAGCATGTATGTCACAATGTTGGAAGGAGTGCAATCAACCGGGTTGATTTGTTTATTCTGGCACCAAATAACGAATCTCTTCCACTTGTCAAAGTAACAGTGCCTTGTGTTTGGTTTCCTGGATTCTTTTAGGATGTCCATACACCTCTGTGGTAAATTGAGATGTCCAAACTCTATGACCTCAGGAGCCATGCTGCCAGGTTCATTGAGTTGGGTTGCTGGTGCACTGTTTGACCTTGTTGCTGGGACAGTAGGTTGTACCAGGCTGGAAGTTTGATGGGCTCGCACACCGCCATCCTGCGTAGGTGTGGAAACCATGGTTGTCTCGCCCACATGGGAGCAACTAGGATGAGCGTCATCGATTCCTTGTTCATCTTGTACACTACCTTCCTGATGAGAGGAGTTGGTGGAAAAGCGTACGCAAACATCCCTGACCAGTTCATCCACAGGGCGTTCCCTTGGGAGTCTGGCTGGGGGAACCTGGATGCAAATCCTGGGCATTGTTTGTTTTCGCTTGTGGTGAATAAGTCTATAGTGGGAAACCCCACTGAGAGAAGAGATCTTCTATGATCTCTCTGTGAAGGACCCATTCGTGTTCTTCTGGGAGGGAGTCTCTGCTTAGAGCATCCGCTAGGGAATTGAGCTCCCCTGGAACATGTTGCGATGACAGGAAGATGTTCCGTCTGAGTGCCCATATCCAGATTTTCTGGGCAAGCTTGGACAGATTTGGCGAACGAGTCCCTCCTTGCTTGTTCAGATAGAACATGGCTGTCGTGCTGTCCGTCCGGATCTGCACCGACAAGTTTATTAGATGGGGCTCGAACACCCGAAGCGCTCTGAATACTGCCAGAAGCTCTAGCAGGTTGATGTGGTTCTTGGCTACTGAGTGAGACCAGAGACCCTGAGCTGTGTGGTGGAGATGGTGAGCTCCCCACCCAGTCAGGCATGCATCTGTAGTCACCACTGCCTGTACTTCGGGATCGTAAAAGGGTTTTCCCCTTGCAAGATTCTCTCTTGTCCACCAGTGTAGGCTCTGTACAAGTGTTGGCAAAACGACCACTAGATCGTCCCACTGACCACTTGCCTGAGACCACTGTTTCGCCAACCATTCCTGCATAGGACGCATGCGCAGTCGCGCGTGGGGGACCAGGTAAATGCATGACGCCATCATGCCCAGTAACCGCATTGCTTTGCGTACCGTTATTTGTTGACCGGACTGATAATGTGGAATTTGCAGTAGTATATTCCGAATTCTCTCTTCCGAAGGGAAGGTCAACCCTTTCTGAGTATCTAGGATTGCTCCTAGGAACTGTTTTGAGGTGCTTGGCACTAGGCTTGACTTCTTCTCGTTGATTGAGAAGCCTAATTCGTGGAGGAGGTCGATAGTCCTTTGAATGTTTGTCCTGCAAATTCCTGGGGTTTCCCCCGTTATGAGCCAGTCGTCCAGATAAGGGTACACTGGGATTGCCTCCCTGCGTAGGTGTGCAGCTGCCACCGCCAGTACCTTGGTGAATACCCTTGGTGCTGAAGCTATCCCGAAGGGCAGTACCTTGAATTGGTAGTGGCGACTGTCCACCTTGAAGCGCAAGTACTTTCTGTGCGCCGGGAGCATGGAAATATGAAAATAAGCATCTTTCATATCCAAGGTTGCCATGTAATCCCCCTTTTTTAGGAGGGGGATTACCTCTTGTAGCGTGGTCATACGGAATTTTTGGGGCTTGACATACTTGTTGGCAGGCCGTAAGTCCAGTACTGGGCGCATTGTCAAATCTTTCTTTGGCACAAGGAAGTAAGTTGAATAGATACCCTTGTTTACCTGGTGTCCTGGGAAGAGTTCTATCGCGTCCTTTTCTAGCAGAATGGCAATCTCCTCGAGAAGGATCTTCTGATGTTCTAAGGAGTGTACTCTTTGTCGTGGAGGATGGTTCCGGGGACGCTGCAGTAATTCTATACAATATCCTGTGGACACTGTTGACAGCACCCATCTGTCTGAGGTGATCCCTTCCCAAGCCTGGGTGAAGTTGGAAATGCGTCCCCCTACTGGGGTTGCGTGAGAAGGGACCCTGAACTGAGCGTCACTGCTTTGGTGGAGGCGTGCCACCTCCCTTGTTGGGGCTGCGTCTGCCTCTTCCACGCCCTCTTTTGTTACCCCTGCCGTAACTTTGGGTAGACTGCTGGCTGTTGTTCCACTGTGTACCCTGTCCCTGGGGATAGTTGCCTCTTTGTGAATTTTGGCCACGTGGGCGGCGAAAATGACTATTCCCCCTCTGGTTAGGGGGTTTGTTGGTTAGTTGGCCAAGGGATTTCAGTGTCTCGTATTCGTCCTTGGCGTTTTTCAGTGCGTCTACGACCGCTTTCCCAAACAATAGATCGGGTTCCACCGGCTTGTCTATTAATGAAGCCTGAGTTTCTGTTTTGAACCCCGACTGCCGTAAGCACGCATGTCTTTTGATAACAGTACCTTCTGCTATCAATCTTCCTGCATTGTCCGCGGCGTCGAAAGTTGCTTTTAATATGCAACCAGACACGGCTCTCCCTTCTGCCGATATCCGAGCCAATTGGCCCTTTAACGGTTCAGGAGCAGAGGCTATGAGCGCCGCGACCTCTTCCCATTGATGGCAGTTGTAGCTGGCCAACAGGGTGGTGGAGTTAGCAATCCTTGCTTGGTAGGCGGACGTTGAGGCTACCTTCCTGCCAAACCCGTAAAGTTTCTTGCTCTCCTTGTCGGGAGGAGCTTCTGATGAAGATAAGGGTGTTCCAGCCCTCTTCCGAGTGTTGGTAACAACTAGGGAGTCTGGTTTAAGATGTCCTCTTATATAGAGAGAGTCAGACTGGGCTGCCCGGAAAAGCTTTTCGACCCTGGGGTTGACTGCTCTGGTGAGGTTTGGGTTCACCAGGGACGGATCTATTCTTCGTTGGATGGATTTAAGGATAGGGATGGTCTGAGCGACCGGCCTCCTCTCTCCCACCAACTCTTCTGCGAAGTCCCTTTCCTCCTGTACACCGTGGGTGTCGATGTGAAAATGTTCTGCCGCGCGAGTGAGAACCTCATTAAGGAGGGGCTGGTTGTCGACTGGCGAGTCGGTAACTGGGGCTTCGTTCTCTACCAGGGAATCTACTCTGTAAATTTCCTGCTCATCTTCTCCCTCCTCCTGATCCTCATCATCCGCATAGTATTCCGTCCCGGTTTGTTCCTCCATAATTTCAAACTCCTGGTCCCCCTCAGGGAATGGAGTAGAGTAAGGCTGCACCTCGAAGGGTTCAGGTCTTTCGAACCGGGCCTTTTTACTTAGGGGGATAGGATCAGTGGAACCTGAGGGTGTGGCCCCCTGAGGGTCATACGAGAGGAAATGCTCTGGATTCTTGTCGTAGAAATCAGCCAAGGAAGACATCCTTGACATGACCCTGTCTATGTCTTCACTGGACCATTCTTTGGAACAGGGGATGACTTTAGTAGGCAATTTAGGGGACTTATCAAGGGTACCCTTGCTGGATGTTGATCTCTCAGTAGACTTGTATTTGCCTGTCTGCTTAGGGGGGAAGGATGGTCGTATAGGAGTGGAAGAATGTGCTTTCCGCTGTTTCCCCCCCTCCCCGTGCGTGGAAAAATGTTTTCCCTGTCCCTTGGAGGCCCCGGAGACTTTCGACAAATGGCGTCGAGGATCGGGAGAGGTATCTGTGTTTTTCGAGCGTGGGGCCTCGCTGGTGTTAACTGCGGGCTCCGTCTCTTGGAGCGCGGCCTGGGGGTGGAAGTCGTCTTCGTCCTCCGACGATCGAACTTCCGTTAGTCCAGGGAGCGAGGCACTCTTGGCAAGAGTGGATGATTGCCTTGCGTCATGAGGCGATCTCGATCGAGAGCGCCCAGAGGACACCGAGTCGGACCGTTCTATCTGTGCCTCTTTCCGAGAAGTCGACGTCGTCGAGGTTCGGTTGGACTTAGTGTGCTTAGTGTGTGTAGGGTGTGTAGCGCTTGCGTCGCCGGGGGTCTTCCCCATAGCCGCCCTGCCGGACGACCTTCCGAGGTCGGGGACCTGCGCTCGGCTGTCTTTCGACGCCGTAATGTCCTCGCCGTCCGAAAGTACGGCGTCGCTGCCATCGCTGAAGGCGCCCTCCGCTGCCATGGCCGCCTGCCTGGCGTGGTGGGCCCAACGCTTAGTCGAACGGTCCTTAAGTGTCTTAGGTTTAAACCTACTACACGCTCTGCAGTTCGCTTCGGGGTGGTCCCTCGGCAAGCAAAGATTGCACGAGGCGTGCCTGTCGACCCAAGGGTATTTGCGGTTGCACTTGGGGCAGAATTGGAAAGGGGTACCCTCCATACGCACCTAAAGGCAGCGGGCTGGTAAGTGTAGGAAATATATAAGATAAGGTGTACCTATATACCAAGAGTGAAGAGTATGTACCACCCCCCACTCTCCCTACTTGCAGGGCCGAGGCCAGCGGCCTACCAGGCCCGGGCCGAGGCCAGCGGCCTTCTGAGGCCCAGATCCGTCGTGCGGCAGCCGACGGTCGATGTCTTCTCCAGCCGTCGTCGAGGGTCGACGTTGGGGTGGGGAAGGATGTCAATAAAGAATTATAAATTTCAATTATTAGCAAAAGTATGGCTAAGGCCAGGGGACTCCGCAAGATGCTTCCGACCAGTATGGCGGAAAAAAACAATCTGAGGATCCTAGACGCGTGAGGGATCTTGGGTACAGTGGACGTCACACTAGGGATAGTATTACTGGCACGCCTGTGTCGACGCCCATTTTCGAGTTTCGAAAAACAAACTGTAATACTCCGCAGCTTCCACTAGATGTCGGCCTATGCACAGCATGTGATCTAAGCAGATTCCGCAAGCCTCAGAAATATATATATACAGTAAAAAAAACGTTGTTAAAAAGGGACGTTATGGTTAAGTTGCCCTAGTAAAAACCTGTAAAATTCACACAAAAAAAACTTTATTAAGGGGACGTTATGGTTAAGTTGCGCTACTAAAAACCAGTGAAATTCACACAAAAAAAACGTTACAAACGTGACATTATGGTTCAAAGTAAAACCGAAAACCCCCTGAAATTCACCAGTTATGGTAGGCTAAGCAACCATAACTGCCCGCACCACTGTGCACTGCTAACACTAACACCCAGGACATGAAAGATGGCATCACAAATGTCACTGATGACATCACTGATGATATCACATGTGTAGCCCCTTTGTTTTTGTTCACTGTCATATATATATATATATATATATGTATATTCAGTTAAAAAAAAAACTTTGTTAAAGGGACGTTATGGTTCAAAGTAAAACCGAAAAACCCTTGCCATTCACTAGTTATGGTAAGCTAAGCAACCGTAACTCGGGCCACCTACGTGCATTGCTAAGACTAACACCCAGGACATCAAAGATGACATCACTGATGACATTACATGTGCATGTACTTTTCATGAAAAGGCTGCACAAGGGATTCTTATTATAATTTTGATAATCTGTCGAGGATCATTGGAATAGATGTCATGAGCTATGTGGTGCATTAAGCAATACATTGATATAAATAGAATTCTATTATGAAGTTTTTTACAGTATAATAATGTACTCGTGTATAAACATAAGCATTGTGTGCAGCATACATGATGGAGGTGCAATATTCATTATCTTCCCATGTTATATAGTGAAATGGTAAATCCTTTCTTATTACAGTTTTGTGTACTGTGCAACATGTTATAAGTAGCTAATCAAACCCACTTCCTATATAATTTCATTATTATATACGAAACACAAAGACAAACTAAAATATGAGTATATACAGTCAAAGTGAAGTACGCAAAAAAGCAGCAGTAGAACCAGAACTTGCTCATAACCTACCTGATTATTTTTATGCACAGAAATGATTGTTCTGCTTCAAACCTGTTACTTCCCTATGAATAACTATCACATGATGTGACTGCACCCTAAAGAGAGTAATGCGAATACAAATATGAGCATATCCACAGAAAGTACAGTAATACAAAAAACAGCAGACCAATAAGAAAGTGTTGATAACCTTACTGATTGTCTTCATACACAGAAAGCATTGGTATCTTTCAAGTGTGTATTTTCCCTATGTATATGTTTCATATGTTATGAGTGAACCCCAAATGAATTACTGTAACAACATATTTGAAGTTTAAGTCTACTAATATAGTACTTTTTGATTTTCTTTGTTCCTAAGTATTACTGGCTAAGATATATCACTAAAGGAAAAAAGAGGGAGCCAGACATGTAATGTCATCAGTGATGTCATCAATGACATTTGTGATGTCATCGTTGATGTCCTGGGTGTTAGTTTTAGCAATGCACGTAGGTGGCGCGAGTTATGGTTGCTTAGCTTACCATAACTAGCGAATGGCAATTGTTTTTCGATTTACTTTGAACCATAACGTCCCTTTAATAAAGTTTTTTTACTGAATATATCCCTCGGCAAGCAGAGATTGCACGTGGCGTGCCTGTCGACCCAAGGGTATTTGCGATTGCACTTGGGGCAGAATTGAAAAGGGGTACCCTCCATACGCACCTTAAGGCAGCGGGCTGCTAAGTGTAGGAATATATATAAATGTAACTTTATATCAAGAGTGAAGAGTATGTACCACCCCCCACTCTCCCTACTTGTAAGGGCCGAGGCCAGCGGCCTACTAGGCCCGGGCCGAGGCCAGCGGCCTACCGAGGCCCAGATCCGTCGTGCAGCAGTCGACGGTCGATGACTTCTCCAGCCGTCGTCGAGGTTGAGGGTCGACGTTGGGGTGGGGAAGGGAATAAGAATTAAAATTATAATAACAGCAAAAGTATGGCTAAGGCCAGGGAACTCCGCAAGATGCTTCCGACCAGTATGGCGGAAAAAAACAATCTGAGGATCCTACACGCGTGAGGGATCTTGGGTACAGTGGACGTCACACTAGGGATAGTATTACTGGCACGCCTGTGTCGACGCCCATTTTCGACTTTCGAAAAACAAACTGTAATACTCCGCAGCTTCCACTAGATGTCGGCCTATGCACAGCATGTGATCTAAGCAGATTCCACAAGCCTCAGAAATATATATATCGTGAAGACATGGAGAAAAAGAAAACCGCACTCCAAGCATGAGGTCAGCAGGTCCTAATGGAAAAATAAACTTGGATCCAATAAGCAGAAAGAGTTTAATATATGGTAAAAAAAAGTGATAGGCAAGACACACAGCAAAACACAACAGGACGCCAGGGCAGTGTCCTGAACGACGCGTTTCGCGCTCCTCCGAGCGCTTGATCACGTCATTTATATATGGCAGTGAACAAAAACAAAGGGGCTACACATGTGATATCATCAGTGATGTCATCAGTGACATTTGTGATGCCATCTTTCATGTCCTGGGTGTTAGTGTTAGCAGTGCACAGTGGTGCGGGCAGTTATGGTTGCTTAGCCTACCATAACTGGCGAATTTCAGGGGTTTTTCGGTTTTACTTCTAACCATAATGTCATGTTTGTAACTTTTTTTTAGTGAATTCCACAGGTTTTTAGTAGCATAACTTAACCATAACTTCCCCTTAACAATGTTTTTTTTAGTGAATTTTACAGGTTTTTAGTAGGGCAACTTAACCATAACGTCGCTTAAACAAAGTATTTTTTTACTGAATTTCACAGGTTTTAGAAGAGGAACTTAGTCACAACATCCGGTTAAAGTTTTTTGTAACTGAATATACACTTTCATTATGTGATTTTTGGACATATGTACTATAATTTCCTTACTTTATATACATGTAACATAAAACATACTGAACCCCCTCTCTAATAATATTTGAAAGGCACGGACTGAGCGCCTGTCTGTGGACAGGCGGGGACGAGATCACCACTACCCAAACAGTCAGGGGGTATCTTAAATTGTACTATTGTGTTATATGAAAAATGTACAACTTTCAATTAGAACACAAAGACATTATAAGTACTAATAAATAACCAATTGAACCTAAAAGTCTGAAACATTATCCATGCATTTAATGACCATGTAGAATGAAATGGATTATACCATAACAGAAAAAGGTATGCCTCCAACGGTATTACCTCACAGAAACTGTGCAACCAGGAGCGACAGTAGATGCACACAGTACAACGAAGACAAATTACAACAAAATAGTAAGTGAACTTCATTTGTCTTATATGTGTGTGTCCTTTTTTTGTATGAGGGGCAGAAAAAATAATGTATTTCTGTTGTTTTGACAGAGAAATGTGCAGTACTTTGGAGTGGCCGGAGGAGAATTTTCCGAATGGGGAAATGTCGGAAGATAGCGATAATAATGGTAAACACTACTCTGCATAAGCAAACTAACGGTCAGTATTTTATGGGCATTTAACATATATATATATATATATATATATATATTTATTTATTTATTTATTTTTAACAGACCAGGTAAAAAAAGAAGAAAAGGCCAACAAAGGACACAGATGAAGACAGTCTAAAAAGGATAAAAGTGAAAATGGACATACTAAATGACAATTTTAACAATTTAAGGCAATTTGTGGAGGAATATGTGAGAGGAAAAATACGATATCACTGTCCCACCTGTACCTGCCCCCCTTCTCCATTTCCCAGTGAACCATGTCCAAACCTTCAAGAAGAAAATAAACGTTTTGATGAAACATCTATCCCTTCATCCCCTCCCAATTCATCCCCTCACAACAAGTCTGTGTTAAACCCTAATTCCCCTATATTCGTTTCAGCATCTGCTTCCCCCTGTATTTCTCTTGATTGATGTGTGTGTGTGTGTGTGTGTGTGTGTGTGTGTGTATTGACATTTTTTTTATGTTAGTTGTAGTGAAATGGTTTGAGGCAAAACATTTTTTTAAAAAGAGTTAAAATGTCCGCGGACAGCCTGCCTGTTCGGGCTGGCCGTAATCAATATAGTATGGATGTTCTAGGGGCAATACACCACCTACCTGTAGCAATCGCAACCAATTTGGACCTAATGTTATAACGCACCAGGTGTCCAATTTGTCCGCAATTGGACACAATGGGGACATCCTAAGGACATTATACCTCTCCGTACTGGTCACAAACAACATAAAACATGTTCTTAGAACGCACCAGGTGTCCGGGATGTCTGTAAATGAACAAAATGTGAGTGTTTTAAGGACAGTATACCTATCCGTACCGTCCGCAACCAAGATGGAAATGTCCGTAGAACAGTCACAGTGTCCGGCATGTCCGTAGTCAAACAAAATGGGGGTGTCCTAACGACACTGCACCTGGCCGTGCAGTCAGCAGAACATCTACGCACATGCGCACCACACCCATAAGTACAACGAACATTGCGCCTGTCTCCAACTGTCCGGCTCACTTGTGTCGCACTTTTAATTAGGACCCGAACACTGTCCGTAGAACTCCTGCACGCATGCGCATGTCCGTTACTCTGCATTTGGTGTCCAGAGAGCAGCCATTTCCTTCGCGGATGTGTTCACGACGTCATCATGTGACTGCACCCACGCTGAGCGTGTGGACTAATTTGCGCAGTATGTCTGCTTCGGCAACATTTCAAAAGAACTTAAACAAACATGGGAAATTATTTTACAATATAAAATCACCATTTCACATGTCCCATACAATGGCCCAACCTTACAAATTATTGTTTAGCATTTTTGCAACGCTTTTGAGTGATCAATATGGTCACGAGCCGCACCCCTCCACCCCTATAAATGGCCACTCCCCCCCCCGCACTCATCTTCATTGTGCTTCTGGCTATAGCAGATTGAGTTGTGCTGCCTTTACTGCTGTAGCGAACATTAGCCGAGTAATCCTTATGGCATCCGTGGCTGATGTTGCTTCATTAGCCTCAGCACCACCCCCAAACCCTCCACCGCCACCACCTCCCCAAGGGCCTGCAGAGGGAAATACGGGTGAGGATGTAGACAGCGAGGAAGAAGAGAATGAGGTGGAGAACTCCGCACTACAAGCACTCGCCAGGAGTCGTGGGTGTGGCGGTTGTTTAGCATTTTTGGGAACTCACCAAAAGCACGTGCGAACCTGGTCAAGTGTAACCAGTGCAAGTTGGTGCTGAGTCGCGGGAGACCTGGTGCGTACAGCTTTGGTACGACAACCATGAAGCGACACCTAACATTGTTCCACAGTGCGGACATTCGCAAGGTGGTGCCATGTGAAGAACGTAGTAGATTGAGTTCCCCCACAGCATCCTCCATGTCCGATCCTCTCACCACAAGAGACACTCCTGTAGGGAAGCGCATCCCTCCAGCTGCCTCACAAGCCATTTGCGATGCTGTTGACCCTTAACTTTTGAGGGTCACAATATTGTGTATGTACTGCGACGCAGTACTCTGCAGGGGGGAGAGTCTTCGAACTGCTTTTGAGGCTACGGTCACGGAGCACCAGAAGAACTGCCCCCTACCTAAGTAAAGGCCACCCTACATCTTTCTCTCACCACCTGCCCTTTCTTATCCCCGTGGCTGGTGTCCCTTCCTTACCCCCCTTTGCCCTCCTCTCGTAGTGTGTCGTGTGCTGAAAATCAATAAACTGGAAAACAACAAAAATGACAAAAAAGGCTCTTTTCAGAGCCGCCTTTCTCAGTTTAACAATAGAACTATCAAGTGACCGGTGTAGACCCCCGCGCATTGTTCAAAAAGTCCACAGACAGTCGTAGGACGCACAAAAATGGAGGGTGCAAGCAGAGCAAAACCAATGCACTTGTCGCTGGGAGTAAGTGGTGGCTCTGAAAAGAGCCTTTCGGTGGTGCTTTGTGTATTTCAAAAACTGTGGATTTGAAAAAACGGATTGCCAAATAGATGACTATGAATCCAAAAAAGGTTGCAATACATTTTGTACATTGCGAAGAAAAATCTGATTGCCAGCATATGTGAGATGGACTCCAACCCTGCGAAAAATGAAAGTGCTGCAAAAAAAAATGTTTTCATTGTGGAATGAGGACATGCCAACATCTCTTAGGAAGGTACAAACAGCCTTATTGACATTGTGCCTCGCTTTCTCCATTTGTGGACCAAATGCAGAAGAACGCAGCCATATTTGTCTTTGTGCAATATGGGAAAAAACTATTTGGCAATTTGGAAACATGTTCATGACCTTCATAAGTCCTTCCTTCATTGCAAATTGCAAAGAAATTCCAGAGACATGGCCTAAACTGTTTCCTCCACAATGAATGATAATTATATCAGGATGAAGCTGTGTGTGTAAAGTACCACAGAGAGGTACCAAGTCTAGCCACCTCATTCCATGCACGCCATGCCAGTGCACGTCCACATGAGGAAATCCAAGATCTGCAGATAGACTGCAACTTTCCGCATGCACCTTTAACCAATGTATCCATGAGTCTTCCAAAGTCCAGATAATCTGTTTTCGAGCACACAGAGCCACGGCTGTCTGGTCTCCTGTCAGGGAAAAGACGTTGTGACTAAGTTTCTCCATTCAGAACACACCCACTGAACTTTACTGACCAATCCCTACCTTTGCACATTCTCATTTGCATGTGTCTCCACCCCAGAATCCCCATTGGTAATATGCGCTGCCTGCAGACTACCGCCAGGTGCGCGGACACGTAGAGGATCAGAGCGTGACTGTACATTTAAATATTATTCCCCTTTTCCCCGTTAAGGTGGGCTCTGAAAAGAACTTTTTTTGTGTTTTTTGGACAGATACCTTACAGACACCTGTTGTTTTGTTTTTTAAAAAAATACTTTTTCTTCTTACTTTACTCCTACAATCATTACAGAACCTTCTCCAAAGCAAGCCTTACATTCCAAAAGAACATGGCATTTCCCAAAGAAGATAACGCAACACTATCTGCTTCAAAATAAGCCGCATTACTGGGAACAATGTTCTCGTGGCTGCACAAAAACATACCAGCTCATAACATGAAAGCACGCATGCTGCGATTGATGTTACACCTCCCAATGCTTTGATCAGGACAGAAAACAGAACTGTTGTCCCGTTTTCCTCTAGGCAGTAAGCCAGAAAAAATTACTTTCGCACTTGGAAAGATAATAATGACTGCTTGCACCAACTGTTCCAAATCTTCTAACAAAGTACGTGAACTCACGTAGCCGAAATGGCAAGCACCATAGTGCAAAAGTACCACATGGGGACTGGTCATCCTACGCATCTCTCTGCAAACTTGGAGAATTGCTGCAACATTGCGATCAGTCTCAGCACTCCACACAACCTCCACTCCTCTCACATCGAAATTGTGTGCCACATGCCTACTTTCGGAATAGTGCTGTAAACCATGGACAAAAATATCTCCAAGCACCAAAACCCTGACTCTCCACCTCTGCCATCTTCAGTACACGCACCGTCTTTCGACACAAAAGAACAATGTGAACATCTGATTGGCTGATGCTTACAGTCCCCTTTCCATGCTGGCTTTGCTGTAGAACCCCGTATGTGGCACGCCCCACCCGCAGACAAGCGCTGTATACGTGCGGCACGTAACTCTTAGCGAGTCCTTCTACACTTTCCACATCACTCGTGAATCCATTCCCTCATTGGACACAGCTAAGCAGTCGCACAACCATCCACCAATCACATTCAACATCTCTACATCTAACTCCGTCATCAAAATTTCACACTTCAAATGTACTATTGATCACTCTGAATGCATGTCGCATATCATTGCAAAGCACCTACTTCAAAAACGACTGTGCAAGTGTCGCAGATTTCTACGTAAAGTTCCATGCATGCGCACATGCATGAGTATAAAGTACAGGTATACAAATTTTAATCAGAGAACATGTGCAACCCTTATGATTTCATTTAAGCAAATTAATGGCATTAAATCTGCATAGCCAATACATACCAGCGCTCCCCCTTTAAGTACGAGACTTCTGATTTTTCATTGACAAACCGCACTACTTCTTACTGTCTCCTGCATAACCTATAAATACGTAACAACCCTCCCTATTTAGCCCGAAACTCGATTTTCCATTTTTTACTATGTACCGCCTACATTAATGCTACTTCCAATGTGATAGTAAGAGAAAAATAAACGCTTCCCATTGCTGTGGTGACATCTCCCTTTGAGGGTCTCCTGATTTTTCGGATTTGTACTTATATCAAAGTAGTTAAATGTTTCCCAACTACTATAATGACCTGTCACTTACAAACCTCTCTGGTATGGACAACACAGCGTAAAAAAAACAAGGCATTTTAATAAACTAAAAATTGTACTCATTTGGGAATCACGTTCAACTAACGTACTACAAATAACATACAAAGGCAGCACATGGTGAAGTGAAATGCACACATGCACTGTGTTGAGATATCAAAGGAGAATACTCCGACGAAAGATGCAAAATTTACATGTACAGTAACATCACTGCTTTAAACACACAAAGTTACTAACGTCTTCTTTTTACAATTGCAGTGAAGACTACTCTCCTGAAAATCAAAAGCATCTACACTGCAAACGACATATCCGAAGAAAACTGGTCATTCCGCAAAAAAAAAGTAAGTACAGTACTACATTTATATTCTTACTGTTCCTCAGACTGTGTGGGTTATATATTTGATTTGCGCACCAAAACAAACATTGATTTCTGAACCATTCTACCCACAAATCCCCATTTACTAAAGAAAGAATAACAGGCAGAATGGCTCACAAATCCCTGTGTTTTTGGAACTCAAATAACATACAGAAGCCTTAGAATGTTAGTACTAGAAAACAAATAGCTGTTTCAATTTTATAAAATTACGTTTACTATTAATGCTTATCCTCACAACTAGCTCACTTTGTACTCTCATCTGAAGCACAGTGTAGCCTTCCCAACTCATTGTAACTGCCCAATGCACATTCACACACCACCACAAAGAGCTTCCCCATCAAACTCATGCACACAGCACACATACATTGGACAACAGACCAAACCATGCCTTCTTTTTTCAACAGACCCCAAAGAATGCCTACCAAAAAGCAAGTCTGTAGAAAGGAACGCAGAAATAGAGCAAATGAAAATAAAACTGTCCAAAGTAAGCATCCATCTGTAGCAGAGTTTGTAAAGAACGTTGGAACAAAACAGCCAATAGTCGTTTAGTGAAACAAAGGAAGCTTCAACTACCGAAACTGTGGCTCCTCTATCAAAATGTGGCACGAAACAGAAAACGCTTTACAAAAAATCACCTACCAGTACTGCTAACAATGCTCCTATTGATCCTGATATAGTAACAAGAACCCATAGTAAAAAAAGTATTTTAGCAAAAATGTTTCGCCACAGAGTCCTTCAGAATCTAATAAGAAGAGGACCTAATTCATCCTGAACCATTAAAACCTACCGTACAAAATTAATCCTACAAGCTCTCGTAGACAGTGCAATCCTTCTCAAAAGGAAGTTATTTATTTCAGTGTTAAATAGGATGAAACCACTAACAAAAGTACTAAACTACAAAAGAAACTTATCAATAAACGGAATGTCAACAAAAATAACTTCTTAAATATTTGTGGAGGAGAATGGAGTCACACTGCAACCACAGAACCGTATTTTAATGAAAAAGCATACATACAAAATCAAACAAACACAATTGCCATCCATAGCAGTGACGACGGTATGAAAAAATCAATAATACCATCATGGAACAAGAAACCCTGCTTACAAAAGTATCCCCTGAAAACTCAGAATTACCTCTCGATTCGACTGAACCAGACCGTCCAGTATACAAATGGCCGTGCACGTCAATGTGCGACATTCCTAACAAATCTTTCAAATCTTTACGTCAGTTCCTCAATCAGTATGTGAAAGGTAAAGACAAAATTAAAATGAAAGTGCTGCAAAATATGGATATCTGTCCAGTGCGCAAATACACAGGACTACAAGGACATTCATTAGCCTGCATTTCAGGACCTATTTGCAAAAGCACCTTCCATGATATCAAAAGGATATCAATACATCATTCAAATGTAAGAAATCTAGTGTATAAAATGTACTATGCTAAAAGTCCAGCTTTAGAATTAGCCAATATAAATAACACTCTTCTGCATGGTACACCCAAAAACCTACAAGAAGAAATCAACCGTATCCAGAGAAAATGTTTTGAAAGTGAAAGCTACTTACAAAATGAAATAGTTTTAGAACAGACTAGCAACAATTGTGCACATAACAACCTTCTATTATACACATACAAAACCATGTGTGTGTGTTGCCGCAGAACGTTTTACAAAAGGAACACAAAATATATAGACGTAACATACAAAATAGAAGACAATGAAGATTCCAAATGGTTTGAATTAGCTCTCTACCTTTTAGCGGAAAACAAATACCAAATAAGTGAACCCCTAATATGTTGCACTTACTGCACTACAAAACTGGACAACAAACAAACTCCTTCACGTGCTATCACACATAATTTGGAATTGTTCCCACTACCAAAACCCCTGCAACAACTCAATTTGTATGAGAGCATCATATTTCAAACATTTCGGGCAATAATACGCCTTCACCCAAAAACAGCAAAATTACCTCCCTCTGAATTGCTGAAAGGCATTTGTGGCAAAGTAGTTTATTTGCCATTAGAACTAACAGAAAATGTACACAGGAGTGCAACATCCAATAGAGCATTCTTTAATTGTCTTGGTAAATGGTGTACCAACAAAAGACAAAAAGAATTGCCAACAACTGGTGGACTTACATAAAGTTAGACAAGCATTGCAATATCTGAAAGACAATAACGAATACTACAAAGAAATAAATATTGAAGAAAGCTTAAGGGAAACAACTGAAATAATTCAAGAGTCATCAGAAACTGGTCAATTTGAACTTCTGGATCCTGCTGCAGTATCCACTCTCTTGGACCATTACACAATTCATCCATTGCATTCCAATGAAAGCATAGATGATGCACTAGAAACCTACCAAATTCGACAAACCAAAGGGTCACCAATGAGCATATGGGAAAAAAGTATAGAAGCACGTGCTTTTCCACTGCTATTTCCTACTGGTAAAGGCGGAAGATACGAATGTAGACCCACTCAGATTACAGCATCAGAATACTGCTCATTACGAATGTATTCGCAAGATCCCAGATTTAGACAAAATGTGGAATACATATTCCACCTACTCTTTGAAAGTGAACTAGCAACCCTATGTTACGGAGTTCCACACATTTAGAAATCTGGAACCCACTTTCCAAATATGTCAGCTATGCAATTAATACAAAAAGTACATGAAAAAGATGAGGTTTTACAATGAAATATAACAAATCTTTTGCAAACATGCATGGTAAAAAAAGAATACTGGTTCCAACGGCACGGAGATGTACGTTGTATGATCAGAAACCTTGGAACACCCACTTGGTTTGTTACACTAAGTTGTGCAGAATATGCATGGGAAGATTTACATCAGTTCCTACGCATATCAAACAACAACAAAACCAACATAGATATATTAACACCTAGAGAACTTTGCTCTCTAGATCCAGTTAATGTGTCAAGATATTTCCATCATTGTTTCATTGTTATGCTACACTTTATTTGTAATAAAACTGTTCCTCCCCTCGGAGAAGTGCAACACTTTTTTTGGAGAAAAGAATATCAAAGGTGCACCTAAATTTGGTCACGACAGTGATGCCACTGTTTTGCAATTCATCCAAAAATATGTGACTTGTGAAATCCCTTCACAACCTGACACATAGTGACCTGCATGGGCAGATTTTACAATTTCAAAGACACAAATGTGGCAAATATTGTCGTCGCAAATACAAAAGCAAAGGAAAATACTACACCAAATGCTGCTTTGGTTTCCCTAGACCAGTTACAGAAACAGGTGAAGTGAACAACTTCATGTCTTCAGTTCGACATAGTGTTAAAGGTAAATCACATATTACATAAAAAGAACAGAAGAATCAAAATGTATCAATGATTACAATGCAATCATTGCCCTCTTATGGAATGCAAACATAGATGTGCAGTACATTGCAGACAATTCCACTGCAGTTGCACGATATGTTACAGCCTACTTAACAAAAGCAGAAAAAAACAGAGCTTCAAGACCTCTGGAATGACCTATCATCAGACAAAACACTCTCTCAGAAATTGTACAGCCTACGCATTAAAATGCTCTCTCATAGAGAATGTGGCGCCTATGAAGCAGCAGATCGTTTAACCGGTACTGATTTGCATGGAAAATCAGACAACATAGTATGGCTAAGTCTTCATCCTGCTAAATCTAGAAAAAGAGTTCTGAAATAATATGAGGACATAGAAACAATTGCAAGAAATGATCCCAACAGCCAAGACATTTTAAAAAATAATTTACTGGACGCATACTATCCGAACAGGAGTTGCACTTTGGAAAGCATGTGTCTTTACCACATAGCTCAAAACTTTGCATACAAAAATAATATAAAACCCGATGAAAGCAAAGGTAGATATAGAGTGACAGATTGTGAAGGCAGCTTAGTGAAACGTACCAAACAAAGCTTAAATAATCATGTCAAAATGTCATTAAAAACTCCTCAACAGAAAGAACTTTATTACATGTCTCTGCTATAACTTTTTAAACCATGGAGAAAAGAGGAAGAGATACTAGATAACTATGACTGCTATGAAGATGCTTTCAAAGCAAATGAAAGCGCTATCATCGATGTGAAGTTTATGCAGAACAAAACAATGTTGCACAATGAACAGCAACACGAAGACGAACTTCAGGCCCAACTAGATAAGGACACTTCCGACAGTAGTCAACCTCCTGTAACATGAAGCCAAGAACCACTAGGACAGCCACTGATAGCAAATGAGGCAGAATTAGCTATGACAGAAGTGGAAAACACCATGTGTCACTATGAAGATGTTACAGAAGACTTAACTGTACTACAAGCAAAAATTAACAAAGATCAGCACACCATTTTTGAGGAAGTAACAAAACAAATTGCACATGGTGTACAACACAAAAATAAAGAATGTACCTGCCAAAAATACAAACATATACTGCTGTACGTCAGTGGTGAAGCTGGGTCAGGAAAAACATTCTTAATCAAAATCATCCGCAAGTTCCTTCAACAATTCACAAACAACAAACTGTAAGCTGTTGTAACTGCCCCCACAGGTTTAGCTGCCTACAACATAGGCGGTGTCACATTACACCGATTACTACTCCTTCCAGTAGAACACCAAAACAAATTAGACTATTACAAACTTTCTGCAAAAGCTGCAATGGAACTATGCAGAGTATTAAAACAAATGAAAATGCTACTAATAGATGACGTGAGCATGGTCTCCAACCTAATGTTGGCTTTGATTCACCTCAGATTGCAAGAAGTACTTAAAACAAACTACGAAGAACTCTTTGCAGGGAAACACATTATCGTTTCCGCAGATCTTCTACAATTGACACCAGTGAAAGGTGAACCTATTTTTAAAACCTTAGGACACAAACTCTGCCGTAAAACTGTTGGCAGCATAGGAAATGTCAACCTTTGGCAACGTTACCAATACAGAGATTTAACAGAAAACATGCAGCAATCTGCAGATCTCACTTATGCCAACATTTTAAAAAGTATTAGAGTTGGTGTACTATCTCAAGAAGCTCAAGCAATATTGAAAAACCGGCACATTCATGCACTTTATGGCGATAACGCATGTGCTACTGATGTTATGGAACAATTAGCACACAAAAATGTCAATTGTATGGCCTTAATCCCAACTCTTGCAAGCTGTTAGAAATTCAATGAAACAATGTTAAAAAAAGAAATGCAACCAATAATGGAAATTTGTGCCACAGACAAACTAGACGTACATGGTATGACACTACCCATGTGTGAGCAAGCCACAACAAGACTAAATACCTTAGAAAATTCAATCTCCAACACAGCTGGGTTGGAAAAAATATTAAAATTATCCTTAAATGTAGAGTAATGCTTAAACGTAACCTTGACGTGAAGCAAGGGCTAGTTCATGGGGCACTGGGTACAGTTGTTGGCTTTCAAACATACCCACGTGACAACAACATTCAGTTTGTCAATATTCGCTTTGACAAACTTTCAGAAGTGAAAAGGATAGGGCGGTCAACTGCTCGATTCCTTCTCTTCAAAGACATGTATGTACGTAGAGAACAATTTTCTCTAACTCTTGCATATGCAGTCACCATTCATAAATCCCAAGGTCTTACCCTAGACAAAGCATTGATAGATATAGGAAACACAGTCTTTAAAGAAGGCATGAGCTATGTAGCACTATCACGCTTGTGTACACTTGACGGTCTATTTCGAATCAACTTTGGTGCAAGTAAACAACGCGGATATTCCTTGCATTTTAGAATACAGTAGACTGCGTTCACTGTACACACCCCCATCTGAAACCATATCCTGTTCCAGAAAAAGTAAAACGTGGTAAAAGAAAACTAATTTAAACAGAAATGCAACAGAATCTGACAGCAAATCCTTCAAAGAAAACAAAAGAAGCAAAAACTTCATCAATTACCACAAGCAAAGAAGAACCTAATAGGGAAAGTAAATCAGGTACTTCTTCAAAGAAGGTACAGACACTCCGAAAAAACCACTTGGAGACAGAATCTGCTGGTCCATTCAAATTTTCTAATGAAACTGGTATAAGTTGCTATGCAAATGTAGCAATGAATATTCTATTTCAATTGCCACCAATTGTTAACATGTTTTACTTATACAGTACAGACCAATTGTGTTTGCAAATGTTACTCCTTCATAGAAACACAACAAACAATCCTGACAACACGTACAGTGTTCACAGAATAAGACAAGAATTGGACTACTGTGCTGCAATGGTGAGATTCACTATAAACTCACGAGAAGATCCTGAAGAATTTCTAATGTACTTACTACAAGTACTGGAAAACAAAAACATACCTATAAATGAAATCTTCCAGATTTCATACATGTGGAAAAATACATGCACTCTCTGTAACAATGTGATTCTTGAACAAATCCCAAATGAGCGATATGTGTATGTATCCATACCTAATTGTGAATCCATTCCATTTCAGCAACTTGTACAGAATGCAAACCATGGCAGATTATGTGCTATGTGCAATTCATATAATCGCTCCACCTTACAGATACAAACACATAGTAACTACATAATACTTATGCTTCTACGTTACAATGCAAATGGTACCAAAAACAACTACAAGCTGACTGGATTCACACACGGTCAAGTGTCACTTCGAAAGAAAAACCTTTACAACAGTAGGTATAATCTACCACGCAGGAGCTACAACCAATGCAGGTCACTACACTGCATACATTAAAAAGGAATGTGGATGGTTCGAATGTAATGATAGCACCATTACGCTAAAGCAGAGATTGGCAGCTAATCTTACAAATGCGTATTTAATCTTCTTAAAGCCAAAATTTAATAACTAATGTGTACTTCAACATTAACCAAAATTCAAGTAAAAACTATAAGCAGTTAGAATAAGCCAACAGGTATCTAACTGCCCAAGAGTGTATAACAACCACACAGATAAATGAATACCACAGATCTGTAACAAAAAATGCACAGTTAGAATACGCCAACAGGTATCTAACTGTTTTTAAAAATCTGCAACAAGCCAACAGACATAACATTAATCAGAAACAACAAGGAAACACTCCAAGAAAACAAAGAAATAGTTTGTAGCATAGCAAAGAAAGTTTTTTTTTTAATCCGACAAGGATTTTTTTTCCACCAGACCCAAGGATTTGAAAAACAAACACAGAAACTGAGCAAAATGCACAGTACACTGTTTTGTAAACTAAATATGAGGGTAAAAAAAAAGCTAAAATGTCTATTGTACAATGTAATAAGTCTTCATAAAATACAAACACTAACATGCTCTTTTCTTTTATCACAGAATTAAAAAAGGATATTTCTGCCAAGTACTAAAGTCATGTAAGAAATATATGGATTCTCAACAAAGTAAACAGTAAGTATAATTGCACACATGTCATACATATTCGAATCTACACATCTAATCTATTGCAGTGATATGGTGCAGTGGATGTAGGCAGGGCCTAGCGTCTTGGATGTGTAACCTACCACCTACACCCAAGCAACCAAGACTATAGGTCCTACCCATAACCATAGCAGCATATCAAAACCATGGTGCTTATAATTTCACTATAACTTTACTCTTGGGTGCATGGTCTGCAGCCATGCACCTAAGACTAAATCATGCACACAACCACCGCACCACAGCACACCTATGCTGACTTATAACCTCACTGCTTATGACTTCAGTCTTGGGTGCATGGCCTTTGGCCATGCACCCAAGACTCTCGGTCCTGGCCAGAACCACCACAGCATATCGCACCGATTGCATCTTCTAACTTCACTATGTATACATTTGGGTTTGGGTGCATGGCCTTCAGCCATGCACCCAAGATGCTAGGCCCTCCCCACAAACACCTGAAATATGTTTGATACTACGGGTGTACCTATAACTCTAATATGCTGCAGTAGTTGTGGCCAGAGGCTAGAGTCTTGAGTGTAAGGCCATAGATTTTTCAATGTATGCATGTATAATATATAAAACCCATAGTGGCTTATAACTCCAGTGCTTATAACTTTGTTGACCTTCGGGGATGCACCACAGACTCTACGTCCTGACCACAACGACCACAGCATATCACACCCATTGTGGCTTCTAACTACACTACGTACAAATGTGGTCTTGGGTGCATGTCCTTCGGCCATGCACCCAAGACTGCAGGCCCTCCCCACAACCACCTGAGTGATGTTCGATACTACGGGTGTACCTATAGCTGTGATATGCTGCAGTGGTTGTGGCCAGGGCCTAGAGTATTAGGTGCATCTCCATAGATATTTCAATCTATGGGTGTGCAGTGGCTTATAACTCCAGTGCTTATAACTTTGTTCTTGGGTGCATGGCCTTAGGCCATGCACCCAAGACTCTACACCCTCTTCACAGCCATCTGATCGATGAGCAATAATACAGGTGTATCCATTGCTGTGACATGCTGCGGTGGTTGTGGGCAGGGCCTAGAGTCTTGGAAGTACGGCCTACGGCCATGCTCCCAAGACTCTAGGCCCTGGCCACAACCACTGTAGCATGTCACACCCATGGCGGCGTATAAATCAATAGCACACCGATAGATTTTTTTTTTTTTTAACTACGGCATGTACTCAATTTCAATGTTCGCTAACACCACGCGTGTTCTTAGAACATTTTCAAGTTGCCTGCGCACAGCACGGACTGAAGTACTATCCTTATTAGACTACTCATTTTCTGTACTTACAAACATCGCAAACAAGGTGGGCATAGGGAATACATCATTAACACCTACCGCCTGAACAAATACAGTATTTCACCCATCTCTTACTCTCTGAACCTCCCCAAGCACACTGACACACAAAAACAGTTTCCGAAATAGCATTTTGCCGCTGGTCGCCGCCGCTCTGTCGGCGGATCCAAGATGTCGGGCGCATCCAAACAATCTGACGCAGAACATGGCTCACTGCAGCCAATCGGCAGAGACGTCGCGTGTCCGCGGTCATGACGCCAGCCCCTTAGCCAATCAGTATCTTGTCCGTGGAGCGAACAGGGAAGTGTGACCGCGGAGTGGACATAGATATCACTCATTTTCTTAGACCTACTTTTTGGTCGTTTTAATGAAAACTGCTGCACGACAAATTTGCGGCAGGGGCTTGGTCCAGAAAGTGTGCTTTTGTAAATTTGGTCACCATCCGTGCAGTATGTTTCTTTAAAATTATCAAAAAGTAGGTCTGAAATAATTAGTGATATCCATGTTCGCTCCGCGGTCACACTTCCCTGTTCGGTCGACAAACAAGATACCGATTGGCTAAGGGGCTGGCGTGATGACCGCGGACACGCAACGTCTCTGCCCATTGGCTGCTGCGAGACGTGTTCTGCGTCAGATGGTTTGGATGCGCCCGACATCTTGGATCCACGGAAAGCGGAGCAACAACCAGCGTACACATGCTTTTTTCATGACACTATTTTGCTGTGTCACAGAGCATTGGGAAAGGTTCAGACAGTAAAACATGGGTGATCAATGCATTTGTTTTTCGGTCGTCATGATGTAATTTCTATGGACACCTTGTACGCACAGTAAATGTGGGGTGCAATATCGATAGCACTTCAGTCCATGTAGTGGGCAGGACATTTCTAACACTTCAGTCCATGTAGTGGACATTTTTAACTGTTGAAAGCACACGCGTATTGGTAGGAAACATTGAAATTGACAACATGCCGTGAATGCATTACTTTTTTCCAATGGCTATTATATTCATTAGTATGCCGCCATGGGTGGGACATGCTACGGTGGTTGTGGCTAGGGGCTACAGTCTTAAGACATGGGTGATCACTGCATTTGATCTGGGGGTCGGGGGTCATTATGTCATTTCTATGGATATCTTGTACGCACAGTACACTTATACCTACTTAATGACGTATGTTCTATGGCCTTCCTGTACGCACAGAAAATGAGGGGTCCAATAAGGCCAGTATTGCAGCCTGTGCAGTGCATTTGTAAGGACACCTGTGGTGTTAGGGAACATTGAAAGTGACAACATGCCGTGAATGCATTCTTTTTTCCAATGGCTATTATTATATTCATTAGTACGTCGCCATGGGTGGCGCATGCTACGGTGGTTGTGGTCAGGGCCTAGAGTCTTGGATACATGGCCGTCGGCCGAAGGCCTTACTTCCAAGACTGTAGGCCCTGGCCCCAACCACCGCCGCATGTGCCACCCATGCATACACCCATAGTGTTGCATTTTGATTGGCAAGTTGTGGGGAATGCGTGCAGTGTTGGGTGGATGGCCAAAGGCCATGCACCCAAGAACAAAGTGGTAAGTATCAGACGTGGAAGACACTGCACACCCATCCCATGTAAGATCCACAGACATTCAGCTAGGAGTGAAGCCTCTGTGCAGACGTACTGAAGGATAACACACCTATAGAATAACACCCACTACCACACATCACTGAGGTGGTTGTGGGGAGACCCTGCACTCTTGGGTGCATGGCTAAAGCCCATGCACGCAAGACTGAAGTCATAAGCAGTGGAGTTACAAGTCAATATAGGTGTGGTGGGATGTGCTAGTTGTGTTGATGCCCTAGTGTCTTAACTTCATGGCTGCAGACGATGGTCCGAAAAGTAAATTTATAAACAGCTAATTCACAAGGACCATGGTTTCCATATGCAGCGATGGTTGTGGATAGGAACTATACTCCTTGTACCTTGGTTTTAAGGCGTAGGCGCTAGGTTACTCACCGAAGATGGAAGGGCAGCCTACAGGCACTGCAGCATTTTAGTACCATAGATTAGACGTGTAGATTCCCATGTGTAGAACATGCCTGCCAATATACTTACTCCTTAGTTTGTTCAGAATCCACATACATTTTTTTATTTGGCTACCGTACTTGGCGGAAGTATCACTTTTTCCATTTCTGTGATGAAACAAAAAGGTGCGTTAGTGTTTGCATTTTTTAAAAATGTACTACATTGCATAATACAGTTAACATTTTTTTTACCCTCATTTAGTTTACAAACCAGTGTACTGTGCATTGCGCTCAGTTTCTGTGTTTGCTTTTCTAATCTTTGGGTCTGGGAAAAAAAATCCTTGTCGGATTAAAAAAAATAATAATTAATTTCCTATATTACTAACTACTTCATTTTTTCCTTTCAGTGTTTTCTTCATCTTTCCGATCAATGTTATGTTTGTTGTCTTCCTGCCCATTTTTAAGAACAGTTAGATACCTGTAGGCGTATTCTAACTGTGCATTTGTTCCTACAGATTTGTGATACGGATTCATTTGTGTCGTTGTTGTATCTTGTTTCCTTCATCTTTCCCATTAATGTTTTCTTTGTTGCCTTCCTGCCGATTTTTAACAACAGTTAGATACCTATAGGCGTATTCTACCTGTCAATTTGTTTCCAACAATCTGTGATGATCATTTATTTGTGTCATTCTTCCATCCTATTGGGTAGTTAGATACCTGTGGGCGTATTCTAACTGTTTGTAGTCTTTCACATACTTTGTTGACAATCTTGAAGTACACTTTATTTCGTAAATTTTGCCTCCAAGAACATTAAGTACGCATTTGTTAGGCTAGCTGGCAACCTCTGCTTTAGAGTAAGGGTGTTATCATTACATTCAAACCATCCAGAATTCTTTTTAATGTATGCAGTGTAGTGACCTGCATTGGTTGTAGCTCCTGCATGGTAAGATTATTCCTACTGTTGTAAAGGTTTTCTTTCCAAGTGACACTTGACCGTGTGTGAATCCAGTCAGTTTGCAGTTGTTTTTGGTGCCATCTGCATTATAACGTAGAAGCATAAGTATAATGTAGGCACTATGTGATTGTATCAGTAAGGTGGAGCGATTGTCTGAATTGCAAATACTACATTATCTGCTATGGTTTGCATTTTGTACAAGTTTCTGAAATGGAATGCTCTCATTATTTGGTATGGAAATATACACAAATCTCTCATTTGGGATTTCTTCCTGTATCACTTTGCTACAGAGAGTGCATGTATGTTTCCACATGTACGAAATTTGAAAGATTTCATTTACAGGTATGCTTTTGTTTTCCAATACTAATAGAATGTATATTAGACATTTTTGTGGATCTTCTTGTGAGTTCATAGTGAATTTCACCATTCCAGCACAGTCGTCCAATTGTTGCCTTACTCCATGAACACTGTATGTGTTGTCAGGATTGCTTGTTGCATTTCTATGCAGCACTAACATTTGCAAACACAATTGGTCTGTAATGTGCAGGTAAATATTGTCAATAATTGGTGGCAACTGAAATAGAATATTCATTGCTACATTTGCATAGCAACTTAATCCACTTTCATTTGTAAATTTGAATGGGCCTGCCCTGCAAGTCCTGTATCTGAGTGCATTTTTTGGTTTTTCCGTTGCTTCTTTGCTGATGTGCCTGGTTTACATTCCCTAATAGGTTCTTCTATGTTTGCGGCAATTGATGAAACTGTAGCTTCTTTTCTTTCTTTTACGGAATTTGCTGTTGCATTCAGTTGCATTTCTGTTTCATTTACTTTTCTTTTACCACGTTTCACTTTATCTGGAACAGGGTATTGTTTCATATGAGGGGTGTACAGTGAACGCAATCTATTGTTTTCTAGAATGCAAGGAATATCAGCTTTGACTTTACTTGAATCAAAGTTTATTAGCAATAGACCGTCAAGTGTACGTAAGCGTGATAATGCTACGTAGCTCATGCCTTCCTCAAACACTGTGTTTCCTATATCTATCAATGCTTTCTCTAGGGTAAGACCTTGGGATTTATGAATGGTAACTGCATATGCAAGAGTTAGAGAAAATTGCTCTCTACGTACATACATGTCTTTGAAGAGAAGGAATCGAGCAATTGAGCGCCCTATCCTTTTCACTTCTGAAACTTTATCAAAGCGAATATTTACAAACTGAATGTTGCTATCACGTGGGTATGATTGAAAGCCAACAACTGTGCCCGGTGCTCCATTAACTAGCCCTTGCTCTACGTCAAGGTTACGTTTAAGCATTACTCTACAATTTAATGATAATTTCAATATTTTTTCCAACCCAGCTGAGTTGGAGATGGAATTTTCTAAACTATTTAGTCTTGTTGTGGCTTGTTCACACATGGGTACTGTCATACCATGTACGTCTAGTTTGTCTGTGGCACTAATTTCTAATATTGCTTGCATTTCTTTCTTTAACATTGTTTCACTGAATTTGAAACATCTTGCAAGAGTTGACATTAAGGCCATACAATTGACATTTTTGTGTGCTATTTGTTCCATAACATCAGTTGCACATGCATTATCGCCATAAAGTGAATGTATATGCCAGTTTTTCAATACAGCTTGTGCGTCTTGCGATAAATATACCAACTAATTCTTTTTAAGATGTTGGCATAAGTGAGATCTGCAGATTGCCGCATGTTCTCAGTTAATTCTCTGTATTGGAAATTTTGCCAAAGGTTAACATTACCATTTCCCTACAAAGAGTTCTTCCTTATTATTTTTAAGTACTTGCAATTTGAGATGAATCAAAGCCAACATTAGGTTGGAGACCATGCTCACTTCATCTATTAGTAGCATTTTCATTTGTTTCAATACTCTACGTAATTCCATTGCAGCTTCTGCAGAAAGTTTGTAGTACTCCAATTTATTTTTATGCTCTACTGGAAGCAGTAGTAATCGGTGTAAAGTCACACCGCCTATGTTGTAGGCAGCTAATCCTGTGGGGGGCTGCTACAATAGCTGACAGTTTGTGGTTTGTCAATTGTTGAAGGAACCTGCTGATGATTTTGATTAAGAATGTTTTCCCTGATCCAGCTTCTCCACTGACATACAGTAGTATAGGTTTGCAATTTTGGCAGGTACATTCTTAATTTCCGTGTTGTATACCATGTACAATTTGTTTTGTTACGTCTTCAAAAATGGTGCGCTGATCGTTGTTAAGTTTTGCTTGTTGTACAGTTAAGTCTTCTGTATCTTCTTGATACTGATACATGGTGTTTTCTACTTCTGCCATAGCTACTTCAGCCTCATTTGCTATTAGTGGTTGTCCTAATGGTTCTTGACTTCCTGTTACAGAAGGTTGACTACTGTCGGAAGAGTCTTTATCTAGTTGGGCCTGAAGTTCTTCTTCCTGTTGCTGCTCATTGTGTAACATTGTTTTGTACTGTGTAAAGTTCACATCGGTGATAGTGCTTTCATTGGCTTTGAAAGCATCTTCACAGCACTATGTCTTCCTCTTTTCTCCATGGTTTGAAAAGTTGTAACAGAGACATGTAATATAGTTCTTTCTGTTGCAGAGTTTTTAATGACATTTTCACATGATTAATTAAGCTTTGTTTGTTAAGTTTCACTAAGCTCCCTTCATAATCGGGCACTCTATATCTACGTTTACTTTCATCGGGTTTTACATTATTTTTGTATGCAAAGTTTTGAGCTACGTGGTATAGACACATGCTTTCCAGAGTGGTACTCCTGTTCGGATAGTATGTGTCCAGTAAATTGTTTTTTAGAATGTCTTGGCTGTTGGGATCATTTCTGGCAATTGTTTCTATGTCCTCATATGATTTTAGCACTCTTTCTAGATTTTGCAGGACCAAGACTGAGCCATACTATGTTGTCTGATTTTCCATACAAAGCAGTGCCGGTTAAACGATCTGCTGCTTCATAGGACCCACATTCTCTATGAGAGAGCATTTTTATGCCTAGGCTGTACAATTTCTGTGATAATGTTTTGTCTGATGCTAGGTCATCCCAGAGGTCTTGAAGCTCTGTTTTTTCTGCTTTTGATAAGTAGCCTGTAACATATCGTGCAACAGCAGTTGAATTGTCTGCAATGTACTGCACATCTATGTTTGCATTCCATAATAGGGCAATGATTGCATTGTAATCATTAATCTATTTTGATTCTTCCCTTCTTTTTATGTAATACGTGTTTTTAGGTGATTTACCTTTAACACTATGTCGAACTGAAGACATGAAGTTGTTTACTTCACCAGTTTCTGTAACTGGTCTAGGGAAACCAAAGCGGCATTTGGTGTAGTATTTATCTTTGTTTTTGTATTTGCAGCGACAATATTTGCCACATTTGTGTCTTTGAAATTGTAAAATCTGCCCATGCAGCTCACTATGTGTCTGTTGTGAAGGGATTTCACATGTGACATTTTTTGATAAACTGAAAAACAGTGCTATCACTGTCGTGCCCAAATTTCGGTGCACCTTTGATCCATAACAGCATGTGAATATGTGGTGCTCCTCTCGATAGATATTCTTTTCTCCAGAAGAATTGTTGCACTTCTCCAAGGGGAGGAACAGTTTTATTGCAAATAAAGTGTAGCATTGCAATGAAACGATGATGGAAATATCTTGAGACATTAACTGGATCTAGAGAGCAAAGTTCTCCAGGTGTTAACATATCTATGTTGTTTTTGTTGCCGTTTGCTATGCGTAGGAACTCATGTAAATCTTCCCATGCATATTCTGCACAACTTAGCGTAACAAACCAAGTTGGTGGTCCAAGGTTTCTGATCATGCAACGCATATCTCTGTGCCGTCTGAACCAGTATTCCTTTGTACCACGCATGTTTGCAAACAAATTTGTTATACTTGATTGTAAAACCTCATATTTTTCTTGTACTTTTTGTATTAACTGTGTAGCTGACATATTTTGAAAGTGCGTTCCAGATTTAAGAATGTGTGCAACTCCATAACATAGTGTTGCTAATTCACTTTCATAGAGTAGGTGGAATATGTATTCCACATTTTGTCTAATTCTGGGATCTTGCGAATACATTCGCAACGAGCGGTATTCTGATGCCCCAATCTGAGTGGGTCTATCATCGTATCTTCCACCTTTGCCAGTAGGAAATAGCAGTGGAAAAGCACGTGCTTCTGTACTTTTTTCCCAAATACTCATTGGTGACCCTTTGGTTTGTCGCATTTGGTAAGTTTCTAGTGCATCATCTATGCTTTCATTGGAATGCAATGGATGAATTGTGTAATGGTCCAAAAGAGTGGATACTGTAGCTGGATCCAGAAGTTTGAATTGTCCAGTTTCTGATGGCTCTTGAATTATTTCAGTTGTTTGCCTTAAGCTTTCACCAATATTTATTTCCTTGTAGTATTCATTATTGTCTTTTAGATATTGCAATGCTTGTCTAACTTTCTGTAAATCCACCGATTGCTGCCAAACATTTTTGTCCTTTGTTGGTACTCCATTTACCAAGACTATTAAAGAATGCTCTATTGAACGTTCCTCTCAGAGTGTGTACATTTTCCGTTAGATCTAATGGCAAGTAAACTACTTTGCCACAAATGCCTTTCACCAATTCAGAGGAAGGTAATTGTACTGTTTCTGGATGAAGGTGCATAATTGCTTGAAATGGGTGAACTGTTTGAATTATTTTGCTCTCATACAAATTGAGCTGTTGCAGGATTTTTGGTGATGGAAACAATTCCAAATTATTTGTAATAGCACGTGAACGAGTGTGGTTGTTGTCTAATTTTGCAGTACAGTAACTGCAACATATTAGGCGTTCAGTTATTTCATATTTGTTTTCAGCTAAAAGGTACAGAGCTAATTCAAACCATTTAGAGTCTTCATTGTTTTCTATTTTGTATGCTATGTCCACATTTTTTGTGATTCTTTTGTAAAACATTCTTCGGCAACACACACACACATGGTTTGGTACTTCAGCCGATGACCTTTTAAATGTTACTATTTCTTTTCTGTATGTGTGTAATAGAAGGTTGCTATGTGCAGAATTGTTGCTACTATGTTCTAAAACTGTTGCATTTTCTACGTGGCTCACACTTCCAAAATACTTTTTCTGAATACGGTCCATTTCTTCTTGTAAGTATTTGGGTGTACCATGCAGAAGAGTGGTATTTAAATTGCCTAAATCTAAGCTGGACCTTTTGCATAGTATATTTTATACACTAAATTTCTTACATTGGAATGATGTACTGATATTCTTTTGATATCATGGAAGGTACTTTTGCAAATAGGCCCAGAAATGCACGCTAATGAATGTCCTTTTAGTCCAGTGTCTTTCCGCACTGCACAAATATCCATATTTGCAGTACTTTCATTTTACTTTTGTCTTTACCTTTTACATATTGATTGAGGAACTGACGTAAAGATTTGAAAGCTTTGTTTGGAATGGCACACACTGATGTGCATGGCCATTTGTATACTGGACTGTGTGGTTCTGCTGAATCGAGAGGCAATTCTTTTCAGGAGATAGTTTTGTAAGCAGTGTTTCTTGTTCCATGATGGTAGTATTGATTTTCTCATACCCTCTTCCACTGCTATGGATGGCAATTGTGTTTGTTTGATTTTGTTTGTATGCTTCTTCATTAAAATATGGCTCTGTGGTTGTTGTGTGACTCCATTCACCACCACAAACTTGCAAGAAATTATTTTTGTTCACATTCCGTTTATTGCTGAGTTTCTTTTGTAGTTTGGTACTTAATTTTGTTAGTGCTTTCATCCTATTTAATACTAATATGAACAACTTCCTTTTGAGAAGGCTTGCACTAACTTTCTACGGTATGTTTTAAGGGGTAAGGATGATTTTGGTCCTCTTCTTAGTAGATTCAGAAGGACTCTGTGATGAAACATTTTTGCTAAAATACTTTTTTTACTATGGGTTCTTCTTACACTATCGGGATTATTAGGAACATTGTTCGCTGTACTGGCAGACGTTTTTTTTACTGTGTTTTGTGACACTTTTTGATGGAGGAGGTACAGTTTCGGTAGTTGAGACTTCCTTTATTATGTTACCCAACTGCATTAGCTGGTTTGTACCAAGATTCTCTACAAACACTACAACAGGTGGATGCTTACATTGGGCATCTTTATTGTTCTTTGCTCTAATTCTGCGTTCCTTTCTACGGAGTTGCTTTTTGGTAGGCATTCTTTGGTGTCTGTTGAGAAAAAAAAAATACTTTGGTCTGTTGTCCAATGAATGTGTGCTGTGTGCATGAGTGCATAAATCTGATGGGGAAGCTCTTTGTCATGGTGTGTCAAAGTACAGCGAACTCTAATAATCATTTGGTAAGGCTACTTTACTGTTTGTATACTACTACTACAATGTGCTTCAGATGAGAGTACAAAGTGGCCTACTTGTGACGAGAACCATTATTAATAACCGAAATGCCCAAAACTTGCTACAGCAAATTATTTTCACAATCTAACCTTCAAAAGATTACCTATGTTATTTCAGTACCAAACACACAGGGATTTGTCTGCCATTCTGCCTGTTATTCTTTGTTCAATAAATGGATATTTGTAGGTAGAATGGTTTACAAATCAATGCTTGCTTTGGTGCCCAAAATAAATAAATAACCCATGCAGCCTCTTTGAGGAGTGGTTACAATATAAAGGTTGTATTGTACTTACGTTTTTGTGCAAGATGACCAGGTTTCTTTGGATATGTCGTTTGCAGTGTAGATGCTGTTGATTCTCAGGAGAGTAGTCTTCACTGTGAATTAAAAAAACAAAATCAATTACTTTGTGTGTTTGCAGCCGCGATGATACTGCAGACATTACTTGTGCTTCTTTCGTCAGAGGATTGAACTTTCATATTTCAACCCAGTGCACATGCACATTTCACTTCACTCTGTGCAATCTTTCCATGGTACTTGAAAGTCCTTCAAAATAACTAAATCTTTTAAGGGTATGGAAAAGCCTTGTTCTTTACAAAGTGTACTATGCATAGGAGAGAGGTTTGTAAGCGACAGGGCAAAGTACTAGATGGGGAAACATTTTGTACTTGTTAATGAAAAGCACGGTGTCGAAAAATCGGGAGACCCTCAGAAGGAAATGTCAGCACTACAATTGGGAGCGCTTACTATTCTCATACGATCACATTGCAAATAGCATTACTGTAGGCCGTACAGAGTACAGAACTCCGACATTTTCACATCCAAAATTGAGGTCTGCCCTAAATAGGCATGCTTGCAACGTATGTACAGGTTATGCGGAAGAAAGTGAATGACAAATCGGCAATCTTGCACTTTAAAGGGGGAGCGTTATGTATTCCCTATGGATATTTAGCAGCATTATTTTGTCGATTTTAAATCATAAGGCTTCCACATGTTCTCTGATTAAAATATACATACCTGTACTCTACACTGATGCATGTGGACATGTATGGAGCTGCATGTAGAAATTCACAATCCTTGCACAGTAGCTTGTAAAGTAGGTGCTTTGCAATGGTATTCGACTTCCATTCAGAATCATCGACAGTAATTTTGAAGTGCGCAATGTTGATGACGAGTTAAAATTAGCGATGTTCTATGTGATTGGTGGATGATTGTGCGCCCGCTTAGTTGTGTCCAATGAGGGACTCGCTTTGGTACCGCTGTAGAAAGGGTGAGAGGACTGGGTAAGAGTTACGTGCCGCACGTAGGCAACGCATGTCCGCTGGTAGGGCACGTCACAAACGGGTTTCTACAGCAAATCCTGCATGGAAAGGCGACTGAGGTGGAGAGGGTCAGGGTTTTGATGCTTGGAGACATTTTTGTGCAAGGCTTACAACACTATGCCGAGAGTAGGCATGTGGCACACCATTTCGATGTGCGAGGAGTGGAGGTGGTGTGGAGGGCTGACACTGATGCCAATGCTGCGGCAATTCTTCAAGTTTGCAGAGACATGCGTAGAATGACCACTCCTCATGTGGTAATTTTGCACTACGGTGCTTGCCATGTACTTTGTTGGCAGATTTGGCACAGTTGGTTGAAGCACTCATGACCATCTTTCTAACAACGAAAGTAATTTTTTCTGCTTTACTCCCGAGAGTACAATGGAACAACACTTCCGTTTTCTGTCCAGATCAAAGCATCGGGAGTTGTATCATCAATCGCGGCATGCGTGCATTCATGCTACGAGTTGGTATGTTTTTTTGTAGCCATGATAACATTGTTCCAAGCAATGCGCATTACTTTGAAGGAGATGGTGTTGCGCTATCTTCTTTGGGAAATGCGATGTTCTTTTGGAACGTAGGGCTTGCTTTAGAGAAGGTTCTGTAATGTTTGCAAGAGTAAAGCAAGGACATAAAATACAAAGAAATACATAAAATACCAGATGTCTGTACGGTATCTGGCCAAAAATAAAAAAACGGCTCTTTTCAGAGCCTACCTTAAAGGGGAAAAAGGGGAATAGTACTTTAATGTACCGTCGTCACGCTCTGATCCTGTACATGTCCGCTAACATGCTAGTAGTTAGCAGCCAGCACATATCACCACCGGGGATTCAAGGGTGGAGCCGCATGTAAATGAGAATGAGCGGAGCTAGGAATTGGTCCATAAAGTTCAGTAGGTGTGTTCTGACCGACGTACTTTCTTAAGACCGTCTTCTCCCTCACAGGAGACCACACAGCGATGGCTTTCCATGCTCGAAAACAGATTATCTGGATTTTGGGAGACTCATGGATGCATTGGTTGAAGGTGCATAGAGAAAGCTGCAGTTTATCTACAAATCTTGGATTTCCACATGCGGAAGTGCACTGGAATGGCATGCGTGGCATGAGATGGGTGGACTTGGTACCTCTTTGTGTTACTTTACTGACAGAGCGTCCTCCAGATATACTGATCATTCATTGTGGAGGAAACAGTTTAGGCCACGTATCTGGAATTTCTTTGCAATTTGCAATGAAGGAAGGACTTGCGAAACTCATGGACATGTTTCCAAATTGTCAAATACTTTTTTCCCGTATTGCCCAAAGACAAATATGGCTGCGTTCTTCTGCGTTTGGTCTACAAATGGAGAAGGCGAGACGCATGTGAATAAGGCTGTGTGTGCATTTTTAAGAGATGTTGGCATGTACTCTTTCCACAATTAAAACATTTTGTTTTGCAGCACTTTCATTTTCCGCAGAGATGGAGTCCACCTCACATATGCTGGCAATCAGATTTTTCTTCGCAATGTACAAAATGCATTGCGACCTCTTTTGCAACCACACCAACCTACCTGACAATCCGTTTTCCCCAATCCACTGTTTTTGACCCACACAACCCACCACCGAAAGGCTCTTTTCAGAGCCGCCACTTACTCCCAATGTACACTTTATTGCGTTTGCTCCGCTTGCACCCTCCCTTTTTCCTCTATGACTGTCCGCGATCTTTCTCAGAACTCCGTAGGGGTCTACGGCCGTCACTTCATAGTTCTATTCTTATACTGAAAAAGGTGGCTCTGAAAAGAGCCTTTCGCGTAATTTTTGTTGTTTTTACGTCATTGCTCAACAGCACACTAGGAGAAGAAGCGAAAGGAGGGTAAGGAAGGGACACCAGCCACGGGGATAAAAAAGGGCAACTGAACAGAGAAAGATTTAGGGTGAGTTTTATTTATGTAAGGAGCAGATTTTCTGGTGCTCAGTGAAAGCAGCCTCAAAAGCACTTCGAAAACTCTCCCCCCTGTAGAGTACTGCGTCACAATACGTGCACACTACTGTCACCTTTGAAAGATAAGGGTCAACAGCATTGCGAATGGCTTGTGAGGCAGCTGGAGGGAGGCGCTCCTCCACAGGAGTGTCTCTTGTGGTGGGAGGATCGGATACCGAGGTTGCTGTGGAGGAACTCAAACGACTACGCTCTTCACATGGCACCACCTTGCGAATGTCCGCAGTGTGGAACGAAGTGAGGTGTCGCTTCATGGTTGTCGTACCAAAACTGTACACTCCAAATCTCCAGCGACTCAACACCACCTCGCACTGGTTACACTTCACCAGGTTTACACATGCTTTTGGTACTTTACCATAAAGAGAAAACAACCGCCACACCCACGACTCTCGCTGAGTGCTCCTAGTGCTGAGTTCCTCCACTTCATTCTCTTCCTCCTCCTTCTTCCTCGGTCTCTACATCCTCACCCATATCTCTCTCTGCAGGCCCTTGGTGAGGTGGTGGTGGTGGTGGCGGCGGGTTTGGTGGTAGTGCAGAGGCTAATGACCCAACAGCAGCTATGGAAGCCATATCGATTAGTTTCCTTTTGGTCACTACAGCAGTAAAGGCAACACACCTCAATCTGCTATAGCTAGAAGGACAATGAAGATGCGCTCGGGGGTGTGGCCTTTTGTAGGGGTGCAGGGGTGTGCCTCGTGACCGTCTTCATCCCTACAAAACAGTACACAAATTATACACAGCAAGTCCTGAGGTGGCCTATTGTTTGGGATGTGTGAAATTACATTTTTACATTCTACAATACTTTGCCTTGTGTCCACAAGTTCATTTGTATTGTTGCGGAAGCACACCAACCGCGCAAATAAGTCCCCACGCTCAGCGTAGGTGCGGTCACATGATGACGTCCTCAACACATCCGCCCTAGTAATGAAAGTCCCCTGAACAGCAAATGCAAAGTATCAAACGTGCGCATGCGCACAAGTGTCCTACGGACAGTGTTCGGGTTCTCAAACTACTTCAAAGTGTGACACAAGTGAGACGGACAGTTAGGAACAGGCGTGCTGTTCGCAATACGTACGTTTCTACTGTGCATGTGCATGCATGCTATGTTCACTGTACGGACAGTTCCAGTGTCCTTAGGACAACTCCATTTTGTTTCCCTACGATCTTGCCGGCCACCGTGCCTGTTCTACGGACGGCACCATTTTGGCTGCGCCAGATACAGACCGCTATACTGTCCTTCACACGCTCCCATTTTCCTCATTTACATCCATTTCGGACATCTGGTGTGTTCTACGAACAGGTATTATGTTGTTTCCAAGTGGTACGCCGAGGTAGTATATCCTTTGGACACCCCTTTCTGTGTATCTACACACAATTTCAACAGATGGTTCAGTCACACATCACATCCTTCTTATTTGACATTAGACAGCACCCACATTCCATTCCTTGCGGATAGGTCGAACAGGCATGCTGTTCGCAAACATTTTACGTTTAAAAAAAAAATAATAATTCTACACACAAACTCTTTCTCTACAACTACTGTACACAAACATTTCAAACACACACACACACACACACACACACACACACATCATTCTAAAGAAATACCGGGGGAAGCGGACACTGAAACAAATATGGGGGAATTAGGATTCAACATGGGCTGGTTATGAGGAGAAGATATGTGAGGGGAAGAAGGGATGGATATTTCGTCAAAACGTCGATTTTTCCTGTTCAAGGTTTGGGGAAGGTTCACTAGGGAATGGAGAAGCAGGGCAGGTGCAGGTGGGGCAATTATAACAAACTTTTCCTCTCACACAGTCCTCCACTAACTCCCGTAAACTTTGAAAATTGTCGTTCAATATGTCCATTTTCTGCTCTATCCTTTTTATCCTGTCTTCTTCTGTCTTGGTTGTTGCCCTTTCTTCTTTTCTTTCCTGGTCTGTTCAAACAAAAAAAAACATAAGTTGAATGCCTCTAAAATACTGAGCACTATTTTGCATATGCAGAGCACTCTGTACCATTATTGCCGCTGTCTTCAGACATTTCTCCATGCGGGAAATACTCCTCCAGCCACTCCAAAGTACTAGCCATTTCTGAGTCAAAACAACAGAAAGAAATTATTATTTTTGCATCACATACCACAAAAAAACCATCACCCATATAAAAAAACGACCTGCACTCACTCTTTTGCTGTAATGTCCCTTCGTCCTACTGAGTCCGTCCACTATCGTTCCAGGCTACAGAGTTTCTATGAAGTGATTACGCTGGAGGCATCCTTTCTTTTTTATGGTACCATCCACTTTATTCTACATGGTTATTAAATGTGTCGTTTTCTTTTCCCAGCTTCAGGTTTCCATATTTATGTATGACTACTACTTATAATATCTTTATGTCCTTCTTCTACGCTGCACATTTTTTGTGTAAGACAATAGTACATTTTCAGCTATCCCCCGCCTCTTTGGGTAATGTTGATCCTGTCCAACCCCGTCCGCAAACAGGCGCTCAGTCCGTCCCTTTCGAATATCAATAGGGAGGGGGTTCTGTATGTTCTATGTTAAATGTATGCCAAGTACGTAGATTATACTACATATCTCTCAAAAACACATGATTACAGTGTATATTCTGCTCAACGACTTCATTGCCACAATTTCATGCTTAAGTTCCACATTCCAAAAACCTATACAATTCCCTACAAAGAAAACATTGTTACCGGGATGTTATGCTTAAGTTGCACTCCCAAAAACCAGTGCAATTCACTACAAAAAAACTTTGTTGAGGGGACGTTATGGTTAAGTTGCCCTAACAAAACTTGTACACTTCACTAAAAAAACTTTCCTCCTCCCCTTTATGCTTCAAATTAAAACCGAAAACCCCCTGAAATTCGCCAGTTATGGTAAACTAAGCCCACAACTCTGCCACCACCTCTGTGCACTGCTAACACTAACACCCAGACCATGAAAGATGTCATCTGAAATGTGTATGCTGACATGTCCATGCCGTCCAATCAGCGAACACATCGCATGTCCGCGGACATCACGCAAGCCGCCCGGCCAATCAGGGCACTGTCCGCGGAGCGAACCGGAAGTCCGTCCGCGAAGCGAACGGAGATATCACTAATTTTTTTGCCTTACATTTTGGTCATTTTAAAAAAAAACTACTGGACGGATTTACACCAAATTTGCAAAACCATGCTTTCGGGAGCAAACCCCTGCTCCTGCCGCAAATTTGGTGCAAGTCCGTCCAGCGGTTTGGGCTGTAGGCATGCGCAAAGTTTTTTCCCATTATGTCTATGGGAAAAAACAAACGTTTTGGGACCCCCCCCCCCCTATACCAAACCTCTCCAAACTTTGCAAAATAATTCAGAGGGGGCCATATACTTTTTTTGCAAAGTTTGGTGAGGATGCATCCAGAGGGAGCGAAGTTATAAGCCACCCAAAAAATGCTCTTCCTATGGAAACACCAACTAAACCATAACTACATGGACGCTACCGCGTTATATATATGTAGTTTCTGTTCTCGCTTGTTCAGCTTGATATTATCGGCAAACAGAAATCTGACTATTACAAAATAACCACTGTACATGTACAATCGATCTCCTCGCTGCATAATCCCCAGGGTGCGTAGAGGCCGATGGCACTCCAAACCAACCCTTTCTTCTATGGCCATTCATGGTTCCCTGCCCGTCACAGATATCGGTGTCACCGAGGCCAGGGCAGAGATCCTTACCTGCACTCTATGGAGGCATCCAGAGCAGAGATCTCAAGCAGGGCGCCAGGGCCATGCAGCACTGTGAGGGGAGGCGGCAGAAGATCACTGAGGACAGACGTGGTGCTGCGATGGAGAGCCTTTGGGAATGTCTGTACCATGGATGGCAACAGTAGGGAAAGACAAGATGGTGGTCATGACAGAGGGGGAGGGAAGGGGGGCATAGATCCACTATCCCACACAGCCCTGAGAAGGGAGGCCTGGCTGCCTCAGTCTCATCAATGTCTAATGGCAAGAACTAGATCACTCCGCAGACTTTAAACATAGTCCAACAGGAGTTTAAGGGAAAAGAACCATTGTTGCATACAAATGAGTAAGAAAACACGGCACACAGTAAGTGCAGTCATTTTGCTCCTACTTGAGAGTTTGCACCGCTTCCACAACAGCAGCAGCAGCAGGCAGCCAGACATGAGCAAGAGGATGGCAGCCCAAATGGTGCTTCAGCCAGTTCATCGCCCAGGCGTCTGTCGGCAAGTTGTCATGCCAATGTCATACACTGCTCCCTAACTCCCATTTACAGTTTTTTACATTAGCAATGTTTCAGCAATATTTTGGTGGTTACACCACTAAAATGTGCCAAAGCCAAAAACACAAACACTGAGTTACTGTTCATGGTTTTTGTTTGCAGCACCATTGGCAAGGCCTTGGGGGCTTTGACAGCCTGAGAGTAGTATTGATTCTTCTTTGTCTCCTTCACCAACATCATGCTTTTCATCTACTCTTCCCCCGGTTACCTCCGTTTCTCATTTCTCTACCATGACAAATGAAGACATCTCTCTCCTGATGACTCGTGCCCATCCCACTGCTGCACCCACTGATCCCATTCCATCGGTCCTTAACGCTAAGGTCTATCCCTCTCTTCAATCCTATCTTACATCTTTAATATTTGTCTCTTAACTTCAACTTTCGCCTCCTCGTTCAAACATGCTTCCATTATTCCTATTTTAAAGAAACCCTCTGCCAATCCCTCTCGTTTCTTTCATCCTATTTCTCTTCTTCCGTATCTATCCAAGTTACTTGAACGTCTTGTCTATCTACAATTCTCCACATTTGTCTCTAACAACTCTATTCTTCCTAATTTCCAATCTGGTTTCCGACCTATGCACTGAACCGACACCGCTCTTCTTTCAGTTCCAAACTCGCTACTTACAAACCGCTACTCCAAACATTCTTCTATTCTCATTTTATTAGACCTTTGTGCCACTTTTGTTACTGTTGATCATTCACTTCTGTAAGCTTCTCTGCCTTCCTTTGGCTTCTCCGGTTCTGTTCGTTCCTGGTTTACAAGCTTACCTGTCCCAACTGATATGTTCTGTTTCTTGAGGTGGGACAACTTCTGTCTTCCATCCTCAGCACTTCTATGCTGACGACACCCAGCTCTGTCTGTCTTTTTCCTCCTTCTCATTTGATATTCATGCCCAGCTGTCTTCATGCCTAATGGCCATTAAATCATGGATGTCCTCCCAATACCCCACACTTAATACTACAAACACAGAAGTAATTGTTTTCCCTTCTAGTACTATTCCCTCTCCTATTCCTCCTCCATTCATTTCATTTCCTCCTCCTCAACTTTTCTTTGTATCTACTGCTCGCAATCTCGGATTCTACTTTGACCCCGCTCTATCATTTAAACATGACATTTCAATCTCTTCTCGAGCCTGCCGCTATCATCTATTTAATATTTCAAAAGGCTGCTCTTTCTAAACTTTTGACACAACTAAACTACTTATATCCTCTCTAATTTTCTCACGTCTCTTTTACTGTTCGGCTACACTCTTTGGTCTCCCAACCTCTTGACTTGCTCCTCTAAAATATGTTTTCAATGCTGCTATTCGGGTTCTCTTTTGTTTGAACTCCAGGAATCAATATCCTCTGCTCTTCTCACTCTGGGCTAGCAGCATTTCTATGCACAGCTTAAATGTGATTGTCTTTGCTTGGTATTTAAAATCTCTTTATGGTCTTACTCCTGACTACCTTTGCTCACTGGCCTCATTCTACACTCCTTCCCGCTCCCTTCGCTCTAGTTCTCAGTTTCTTCTTGTAGTTCCAGCTCCTCCTTCTGCCCAATCACGCTTTTGCACACTTGCTCACCTTATCCCCGCACTTCAATCTTCTTTCTCTATGCTCTATCACCACCTACTCCTTATTTCGCAAATCGCTGAAACTACATCTGATCCAGCAGGGCTGATCCCATTCTCCCTATGTCAAGCTTCATTTGTTTACTATTGTACCGTTTATACTTTTGCTATGTTAAGCGCTTTGGATTAAGGCGCTTTATAAATACCAAATAATTACAAATGCTCTGATAGGCTGGAGGAAATGTGTGTTAAAGAGTGCGGGTCTGAAGTGTGACCTATGCTAGGGAAGGTCAGGTTTTGCGCACGGTGGGCTGCAATACGTCATGGAGGGCATTCAAGCCACCCTAGATTGGATTCATGGTTGTAAAGGTGCTCGGTTGTAGTGCATCCTAGACCAGCAGTTATTTGCCACTGTACTCTTTGATGGACCTTATTGCAGTTTACGGTTTCATGTGCAGATGTTCATCGAAGTTACTGCTGGTCTTAGCAGCGGCAGCGCCCCGGGCGGGTTCAGGAAAATGTAGTGTACTGACATACGTACTCTTAGTCCATAGTCCCCTTTCCTCCATAATGTATGGGCGTCCCTCGCAAGGGACGGGAGACGGAACCCTTTTCACCAGAAAAATCTTCTTCCCTTTTAATTTAGAGGCGTGCGGTGCACGGCCCTGGGAGCATGCGCTCGCTTAACTCCTCCCACCAGCGCCACTTCTCAGTACCCATTGACGCATCAACAATATTCAGAATTGCCTAATGACACCAGTGTAATTCGGGGGGAGGATGGGGGACGTATGGAGGAAAGGGGACTATGGACCAAGAGTATGTTAGTCACTACGGTGAGTAACTTAATTACTCTTACGTCCCGTCCTCTTTCCTTCATACTGTATGGGCGATTACAACTGAATGTAGCCCCAGGGTGGAGAAGAGACCCTCCTTAAGAAAACAGGTTTCTTAGAATCGCATGCCCGAAAGCTGTGTCTCACCTAGAGGCGGCGTCCAAACAGTAGTGCTTACAGAAAGCCAAAGGGGTGGCTCAGGTAACCGCCCTGCTGATGACCTGCCACGGCACATGCCATTGGAATGCGATGGCCGTGGCCTTGGCCCTGATCGCATGTGCATGCAAGTTAGCTGGCACTGGCTTGTGCTGCCCCTCATAAGCCTCCTTGATGGCCGTGACCCTACACCTTGCTATGGAGGCCTTAGAAGCCTGATAACCAGGCCTTGACCCACAGAAAGTGACAAACAGGGCGCCCAAATTACAGAAGTCCTTGGTCCTGTCCAGGTAGTATTTCAGAGCACGCCTGACCTCCAGCCAGTGCAGGACCCTCTGAGGCTCATCCTTGGGGTCGGCGAAGAACGTGGGCAAGACCATCTCCTCGTTGAGATGGAAGGAGGTGTTCACCTTGGGTAGGAATGCAGGGTGGGTTCACAGGACCACCTTGTCCTTGTGAAAGGTGGTGTAGGGCTCTGATGCCCCCAGAGCCTGAATCTCGCTGACTCTGCGAGCGGAGGTGATGCCCACGAGTAGAGCGGTCTTTATGGTGACCAGCCTGATGTCCGCGGACGCCATTGGCTCGAAAGGTCTGTGCACCAAGGCGCCCAACACAACACTGAGGTCCCACACAGGGTGTGGTTTCTTTATAGGCGAGTTGTCTGTGGAGGCCCACCAGATGTCGCTTGACCACCGGGTTGGAAGAGGAAAAGAGGCCCTCCTCCGAATTCCTGGAATTAAGGGGCTCCTGTAAGCTGGCAGATAGGTGCGGCATGTGTCCACCTGTACGCCAGAGTGGGCAAGGTGTGCTGAGAAGGAGAGTACGTCGTCCAAGGTGCACCTAAGAGGGTTGATCTCCTTAGAGACGGACCAATGAAAAAATCTAGACCATTTATGCCTATATTTGCTCCTAGTAGCCTTGCTTCTAGCGCCCTGGATGATCTCTAGGTTAGCATGAGAGAGGTTCAAGTGTTTCAACGTGACCTGCTCGGAACCACGCTGCGAGGGCTAGTTTGTGAGGAGTGGGAGGGAGTACTCTGCCCCCCTGCTGGGCCAGGAGAGGAGCCGGGCCCAGCGGGAGGTGAATGGGTGGCCTGTCCGATAAGCTGAGTAGTTCAGAGAACCACAGTCTCACAGGCCACCATGGAGTTATCAAAATTATGCTGAGGTGACTAGATTCCTTTATCTTGCAGATCACCCTGTGCACCAGGGCTGTCCGTGTATCTGGAATGCGTCGTCCAGGCAGTCGGAGTCCTGCCCCTGTCAGGAGGCGAACTGCAGGCATTTCCTGTTGTCACGGGAGGCAAACAGATCCATTTGGGGATGCCCCCACCTGAGGAAGATGTCCTTCAGTACCGGGTCGTTCAATTGCCACTCGTAATTGTCCGCCCCCAGTCTGCTGAGCCTGTCCGCCTCCAGGTTGGACTTCTGGGGAGGTGGACTGTGGTGAGGAAGAGGTTGTTCTCCAGTGCTCACTCCCACAGGCTGACGGCTAGCTTGCACAGTGGAGGGGATCTGGTACCCCCTTGCTTGTTGACATAGTACATGCTGTGGAGTTGTCCATCTGGATAAGAACTGCCTTGCCCTCTATGAGAGGGAGAAAGGCCTTGAGAGCCAGCCATATGGCCCTCAATTCCAGCCAATTGAAGTGGGACTCCTGCTGAGTCCACACACCATGGATGCTGTGGCTGTCCAGAGTGGCTCCCCAGCCCTCTAGGGAGGAGTCTGTAGAAACAGTGACCTGAGGGGCCGGCTGCTGGTAGGGCTTTCCCTGCCGCAGGTTGAAGTCTGCAGACCACCACATGAGGTCCGGGTGGAGATAGAGAGGAATGACGACTGGCTCCCTTCGGGGCCCTTCTCCTAATTACACGAGGCTGCAAAGTGCAGCTATTATCTCCTCATCTTGAGCCTTGTGTGGGGTATGGCCAAAAGGACTGCCACCATTATACCCAACAGATGTTGGTACCACCAGGCCGAGGTCACTGCCCTGGAGAGGAAGTGAGAGGTGGCTTTCTTGATGGCCGCTATCTTGTCCTACGAGGGGAAGACTCTGTCGGAGCTTGTGTCCCAGATGAGGCCCAGGAAGGTCAGGGTCTGCGTGGGCTGCAGCTAAGACTTCTTGAGATTGATAGTGAACCCCAGGTCATGGAGTGTATTCATCAGTGCGGAGGAGGTATTGTGAACCGCTTCCGGAGATATAGCCAGGACGAGCCAGTCGTCCAGGTATGGATAGACATGGTGGCCCTGGGCCCTGAGGAGGGATACCACTGCATTCATCAACCTAGTAAACACCATGGAGGCTGAGTTGAGGCCAAAGGGTAGTACCTTGTGTTGGAAATGGCAGCCCATGATTCTGAACCACAGTAAGGAACGATGCGGCTGCCAAATCGTGACTGTAGGTACGTGCCCTTCAGATCCAAGGAGCACATCCAGTCTCCCCTGTCCGGTGTTTCTGCAATAAGTGCTGGCGTAACCATCTTGAATTTCTGCACAGGAAGGGAGAGGTTGAGGGTGGAAAGGTCCAACTCAACTCTCAGGCCAGCCTGGTTCTTCTGTATGGCGCAAATCCTGGAATAAAAGCCAAAGCCTCGCAGGGAAGTTGGGACTTCTTCCACAGCCTGGCTCTTGACGAGCGACCGGATCTCCACCAACAGAGTTGTTGTCCCAATCTGTGGGAGAGGAGGGGAGGATGGAGGAGATGAAGGTACCAGTAGGCGGTACCCCATGGAAAGGTACCAGTAGGCGGTACCCCATGGAGGCTATGGAGAGGATCCAGGGGTTGGAAAAATTCTGGCGCCAAAATTTCATGTGAAAGGCAAGCCTGCCCCCCACCGGAGACACGTGGACCCGAAAGGGCGTGTCATGCCTTCTTTCCCTCTGAGGCTGTTGCGGAGGAGGGGGATTGGAAAAAGCCCTTGCCCCCCCTTTTGTTGTTTCCTCCGGTGCTGACTCCGAGAATGGTCAGGTTGCCTGGACCTTCGTTCTTGAAAGCCCCAGAACCCGCCAAAGGCCCGCCCCCTTGTCGAAGCGTTGCTGTGACTGGGTGTAGACCTTAGGCCTGGCCTTTGTAAGAATAGATAAATTTTTCGCCATTTGCGAGCTGTTCTTCTTTTCATCCAATTCTTCATCCATGGTGGAGTGAAAGAGGTCACTACCCTCGAATGGAAGGTCCAATATGAGTTCCTGTACATCGAGGTTAAACTTAGTAGCCCGGAGCCAGGAAGTCCTTCTCATGTCCATGGCGATGTAGATGGCCCGGCCAGAGGCATCGATGTGGGCTACAGTGGACTCCATGATGTCCTGCGCTACCAGCCTGGCTTCTCCTAGACCCGCCTTGAAGCGCGCTCGGCTCTGCGGTGGAAGGTCTGGGAGGAAGTCCGCAATTTCCTGCCAGAGCCTTTGGTTAACGGCTGCCAGCACGGCATCCGTGTTGGATTGACGCAGGTGCAAGGATGCGTTGGAGTACAGCTTTTTCCTGTATGCCATGAAGGTCTTCTCCTTCTTGCCTAGCAGCGTCGAGGAAGAGGTGGCCGAGGACGACTGAGGCTTAGAGTAGAGTGACGCTGCAGCGATCACGGAAGTGTGGTTGAGGATGGGGCGAAAGCAAGAGTGTATCCCACTCCATTTGCCTGTACTTGGCGTTGAGGCGCCGATTGACAGGTTGGGCCGAGTGGGGATTGAGCCACCCCTTCTTGGCCAGGGCAACTACGTCTTTCTGCATCAGGATCCCCGTTCTGGTAGGGGGTCTTAGGGTGAGGACTTCTGCCAAGAGCAACTCCTCGGGCTGCTCTTCCTCGGACTGAGGAAGGCCCAAATCTGAAAGGCGTTTGTGGAAGGCCCTGGCTGAAGATGGCGTGTCAGGGGCCACCTCCTTGTCAGTTTGCACCAGAGTGCTCGGAGGGTCTGGAACTGTGGAGGGGTGCTGGGCACCGTGGGCTGCGGTGTGGATACTGGAGCCGGTGGCTGCTGAGGAGGCTGTTGTGGAGCCGCCTGTAAAGTGGGAGGCAGGGAAGCCGTAATTGGAGGAGCCGGCTGGGGCAGTGGTGGTTGCGCTGGGGCCTGTGGCACCGGAGCCATAGGAGGAAGGACTATGGGTGCCACTGGGGTGACCTGGGGGAGTATTTCCATGATGGCATCCCGGAGGATGGCCCCATCTAGGGAGTTTGCATGAGCCCTAGGAACCCTTCAAAGAACCTGTCTTCGGAGGCTGCAGAGGTGGCAGGTGATATTGACGCAGTGGCTAAGGACAACTGGGGCCGAAGCACACTCTACCTGGGGTGCAGGGGAAACCTGCACTGTGCTGCTCATGGATCAACTGTAGTCCACGCACCTGGTTGACACCAGCCCCACCTTGTGACTCTTTCCTCCTCCCGCTCCACAAGAGGGGGTATCGGACGAGCGGCCATCTTGTCTGGCGTGGCGGCCATTTGTTCGACCTGCATGCCACATGCCCAAGTCATGGTGCCTGGCTCACTGGAACCAGCCCTGTCCAAGACGCTTGGTGTTGGAACAAAAGGCCTATCCTGCACCTCAGCCTGTGACCTGGAAAGCGTATTGCCCTAGACAGAGCTGCCGGTAGTGCTGAGTGAAGGCGCCTGCTTGGGCATGAGGCCGATACTAGGGCGTTGCCCCTCAGAAGTAACCCCGGTAAAAGAACCTTGCGGTCCCTCAGCACGACCCGGAAGGATCCGCAGACCCCTCGGCCGTGAGGCTGGTAGCTGGACTAGCCTCGGTATGTGTGATGGTGCTAGAACCCAACAGGTTACTCCCGGTCGGTGCTTCCTTGGGAAGGAGTTGCCTTTACAGGGTGCAATGGTGAATAGAGGCCTCTCCTTCAGCCTGGAGCGATGTTTGATGAAGTCCTTTAGGTCCTCCAGAGGTGACTTCTGGAAGAGCTCCCTCCACCTAGCTAGCCTGTTCTTCAGTGTCCTTGAAGTCCGTGCGTTGCACGCGTAACAACCTTCTCAGCCGTGGTCGGAGCCAAGGCAGCAGAGGCATGGGGGTCGGATGTAAGGAAGAGCCTCTCGCAGGCTGGACACCTGCTGAAGCCCGCTGAAGTCGACATGCGCCAGGGAGGGGCGTGGCAGCGGAGGACCAAGTACCTAATTGAAAAGAAAAAGACAAATCTAGAAGAATATCTGGGGAAGAGAGCGTGGTTTTACATGGCCGAAGCCAAACCCATGAGCGCTGGTGAATTCGGCCCATTCCAGTCAACACGGAAAAGGGGACTGAGGAGTGGCACTGGTGGGCAGAGTCAGACGAGCGTATGCTCACAGGGCTGCGCGCCTCTAAATTTAAAGGGGAAGAAGATTTCGCCTGACAGAACTCGTCATTAAGAGATATCTAGTCCGTAAAACTTCCGGACACCTGTATCCAGAGGGCATCCAGGAATTCCTGAAGGGGTCACATTTGCAACCTGCAGAGCCAGATGAGGTAGATGCAGGATGACATCATGCCCAGTAATGACTTGATGGCGTGCACCATGGCGATTGTCGTCAACAGCCGTTGCACCTTCCCCAGAATGCCAGCTATCCTCTCCTCTGAGGGTGATGCCAGGCAAGACACTGTATTGAGTCTGGCGCCTAGGAACAGAGCGCTCTGTGATGGCATCAAGCAGGACTTTGGATAGTTGACAGAGAATCCCAAATCCGTAAGTAGCCGGATGTTGGACTCTGTCTTTCGGCCAGCTCCCGCGAGTGGGCCTGAATCAGCCAGATGTCCATGTACAGGATGCCCCGTAGACGTAGATAGGCCGCCACTGGTGGCAGGCATTTTGTGAACACTGGGGGCCAACTTCAAACGGAAAGGTAGGGTCCTGAACTGGTAGTGCTGTCCCTGCACTACGAAAAGTAGAAACTCGATGTTTCTTGTGAATGGGGATGTGGAAGTAGGCATCCTCCAGGTCCAACAACCTCAAGAAGTCTCCTCTTTCCAGTTGGCAGATCATGTGCTGCAACGTGGCCATCTTGAATTTTTGGGATTTTAGGTATTTGTTTAGATGTCGTAGGTCTAGGATGGGTCTCCAGCCCTCTGACTTCTTTCTGACCAGAAAGTATCTGTAATAGACTCTTTAGCCCCACAGTGACTGGGAAACTAGCTCCATCGCCCCATTTCGCAGCATGGCCGTACCTCTTCCAGGAGTTGAGGGATGTGCTGGTCCTGGCGGGTAACCGGAGGGATCCACGGACACCTGCGTTGAAATTCCAGGGTGTGTCCTTGGGCGAGAGCATCCAGCACCCATCTGTCGGTGGTGATATTTCTCCACACGCTGACAAACCTCATCAGCGGCCTCCCACTGGGGTGTACGAGTGAGGGCCTGACGTCCCAGCCAGTTCCGGCTTGATTCGGAGCCGGCGTCCTGCCCTGCGGGTGACGGTGATTCTGTCCTCTGCTACCGTAGGCCTGGGAATTGCCTCTTTAGGCTTCCTGAGTTGTGGATATGGAATACTGACAGTACAATGAGGAGAAACTTTTTGAAGACCTGCTCGACTTTCCCCTGGAAAAGAGAAAAGAAGAGCTGTGCTGCTGGAGAGAGCCCAGGGAACGGGCCGCCTCTGTATCCGCTTTGATGGCCTGGAGAGACTCCTCAACAAATTTCCCAAATATGTTCTGTCCGTCGAAGGGCATGTTCAGCACCTTCGCTTGGACTTCCTGGCGAAAATCCGTGGCCTTCATCCAGCCTTGGCGACAAGGCAGACATAGTTCACCATTTGCCGGAACCCTGTGTTGGCGACATCCAATGCCACTGTGATGGCATGATTAGTGCTACCTCCCCTTCCTGGAAGAGAGCGATTGCCTCCATCTTCTTATCATCAGGGAGGAAATCCAGAATAGGCCCCAGCTTGTACCGCAACTCTCACTCATACCGGCTAGGATTGCAAGTGCGTTAGCTGCCTTGATAGTGGATTCTGCAGTGTAAATCACCTTCTTTCGCATGGCGTCCATCCTCTTCCCCTCGTTGTCTGGAGGAAGCTAAGACTAGGATGGGTTAGCCGAAAGTTTCCTCGCCACCACCAATACCACTGTATTCGGCGATGGCTGCAACCTCAGGCACTTGGGTGCAGAACCCGGCACCTGATATTTCTTCTCCAGCCTATCCCGTTCGACTGGAGCCATGCAAGGGTTCTTCATGAGGGCCAGGCACTCTTCCCAAACATCGCCGAGAAGGGGCACCAGCATGACCCTCTTTCTCTTGGCCTTGCGCCTCTGGTACAAGAAGCCCTCCTTCTTGGTTTCCTCGGCCACTAGCTGGAATAGCCCAAAGGCTCTGGAGATCATGGAGTGGAATGATCCCACCTCATCCGGTGTAACACCCTATCTGGAGCATCCAAATGTGGAGATTCACCGTCCGCTGCGACGATATCCTTGTTGTCGTCCGTCGTGGGCATATCCATCTCTGTACCTATACCCATGTCTGTGTCTGCTGACGGAGAAGGGACCCGATGTGGTGGTGGAGGTTGAAATGGGGGCATTGAATGACACTTCCTCTTCTTTGCGGGCAACCCTTGGATGCTGATCGGGGACCTGGGGTACCCCATGTGCTGGAGCCGGCGGCATCCTTATCTGGATCTCTGACACCAAGACGTGCAGGGTCGACAGAATATCCAAGGAAATGTTGCTCGACTACGAAGGTGGAATAGGGAAACTAGGCCCTGCGCTGTCGTCGTCGTCCTCTTCCATGTCCTCATGGGCCGTGTGTAAGGACTCCTGATCTTCGTTGTCCGTAGACGAGACCTCCATGGCTTGGGTGACATCCTGTAGGGGGTGCTTCAGGGCCTCCTTGACCCCCCCACCTCTTTTCCCCCCTTTAGGGTCTTGAACCGGGCCTAAACCGGATTCCCCCCTTTCTGGTGGGCCAGCAAACATTGGCAAAGTCATTGCGGCAGTGTCGCATCTATGGGTAGGGACACCTTCTGAGCTGCAGGCCTACCTTTGCAGGGTCAGCGCCCTTAGCTGTCGTGGCAGTAGCAGTAGTGCCAGATCTGTTGCAGACGAGGTCGTAGCCTGTGCCATTTGCGTCTGCTTGGGCTGTTCGCCCTTCTCCTCCGTCCGCGGCTTCTCGGATTTCTCATGTAGTTTAGCTGGGGTAAATTATTTCCTTTAAGAAGAGGAGCTCGATTGCCGGCTGGCAATGGTGGTGGAAGGTGATGTCGATCGCGCCCTAACCACCTTGGGACCCGCTTTCGCAGCGAACCCAGTGGACTCAGATTAGCAGCTATTGGTCTTCTTTTGGCCCCCCACGGATGAGGCACCCTCAAAGGACTTAGAAGACCGCTCCTCGGACCGGCTCATTCAGGGTGAGGCCTGACCTTGCTGAGAGCACAGGTCAGAGGCCTCAGCGTTAAGACATGCCGCCAGTCTACTGTGCCTGTCCATCGTCATCTTCTTGGTGAACCCGAAGCATATCTCGCACTCCACTTCCTTGTGGTCAGGGTGCAGGCAGTAGAAGCATTGCAGGTGCTTGTCCTCCACAAACACATTCCGTAGCCTGCATTGGGTGAAGGGCCTGAAGAGGGACTTTCCCTTCCTCCTCCTCTGTCCTGGTCGGAGGGTGCGAAGTAGGCCTAATGGCCTTCTAGAATCTTTGACAATCTTCGCCCTTGAGGGACGCGGAAATTTACCCACAACGGGTCCCCGCTGTCAGCAGGAGAAGCAAAGAGCACACAGGCTTCTTGGAAATAAAAATAGAATTTTTCCTGTCAAAAACAAGAAAAAACATACAAATAGCTCAGAGAGCAAACTCGAGGACTCCGAAGACTCAAACGTGCAGAAAAAATCTGAAGATGGCTGCCAGAGGAGGGGCTTAGGGAGAGGAGTGTCATTGGATGGGGGCAGTAGGACCCAGGGGACAGTGATTGTTCTTTTTTTTTAACATTCTTTATTGTAATTCTTAACATGAATGACAAAGAAAAAAACGGCACAGCAAAACAATCGCTAAGCAAAACAGGAATCATGCAAGAATAGATAACATCTAGATTCTGTAACAGTATTTACAAAAAGCACCGTGTTTAGAAAATTAAGAGGGGAAGGAGTAGACAGAAACAGGGGGTGAGAGAGAAGCAGGAGAAAAAAAGAAAGGAGAAAAAGAAAAGTGAAAAAGAGACAAAGGAAAAGATGAAAGAAGAAAAAAAAAGAAAAAAATATTATAAAATAATTTAAAAAATAATACAATAATTGAGTAAACAAGGGAGACATCATGCATATAACTCAAATATATCCCAAATCACAAGGTATTTATTCTCGTCATCCGTTTATAGCTGGTTTTCTCTCTGTTTGATAGAATAGTCAAATCTTGTAGCCAGCCATCTATCGTTGGACGAGTGTCACTTTTCCAATATCTCAAAACCTGTTTCTTCGCTATCAAAAGTGCTCTGTAAGCCCATTAAGATTGATCTACAGAAAATTGAACACTCAGTGGAAATAATCCTAACACACACCTATGGGGTGAGCGAGGAAGCAACCGACCCAATACTAGCTCCATTCGCCCTAAGACCTCTTCCCAAAAGCTCACCACCTTCGCGCAAGACCAAAACATATGCAAATAGTTGCCAACCTCCTTCTTGGAATTCCAGCATTTATCTATCTGCAATAGCTTACAGTGCTTCATTCTTGCAGGTGCCCAGTAGATACCATGATTAATTCTGTTGAGTGAACTGCAAATTCAGGTCAACCTTATACCTAGAGGGCCCGCGCAGATGCAACTCCAGTCCCTATTCAATATTTCAGAGGCCAATTCCAGTGACCACAAAGCTTAGCATGCTCCAAAGGAGTATTACTTACTACACGTTTGCGTCAGCAGTTTTTATATATAGAGGAGGCCGAAAGTGGAGAGCCCCGGAGAGGTGGAACAATGGAGGAATGTCTTGCAATGAGGGATTCGAAGGCATTAAAGCATTCACAACCACTTCACTAAGAATTTGATAGCGACCCGCCTCAGAGGCTCTCAGCTTATATTTGAATTTAAGAAAATCAAACAATGGCATAGATGCACCTTCATATATATGCCCCAGACGCCAAACGCAGGTAGATCACCATGCAGATCATGAAAGTGGGCGATTATTAAAGTGGAGCTTTGAGTTCCACCTAATTGAGGAGGCAGAATTCAGTAAATAACACCAGAATCAATGCAACACTTTTTCCAATCTTTCGAGACGTATCTGATGAATGGAGTGGATTTAGCTAGTGGCATTCTCTTTTCCATGCTGAGTAGACAGTCTAAAGGAGTTGGACGAACTACACTCTTCTCCATGCATACCCAAATTAGGGGATCCCAGCTCATCCCCTCTCAACCAAAAATGCAACATACGTAATGAGAATGCTCTGTGATGAGAGACAATGTCGGGGAAATCAAACCCATCCATGTGACAGTGATTGGTTTAAAGGAGAAATACCGTTTTGAAGTGAAAGTGAAACTGTTTTTTTTTTTTTACCAAGGATTCCCAGCCTGATGACAGGGAATACACATACTGTCAAAAATCCTTTCCAGCCGTGCTGACGTCAACAGTGACAACACGACATAGAAACGTTGGTCACGAAGTAAACTTGCATTTCTCCACAAAGTTACACAGACACAAACATACACACATGAAGAACATGTAGGCTATGATGTAGCATTTATATTGCGCCTGTACACAAGTGTTTCTAGGCGCAACAAGGCAACGAGGGGGAAACCAAGGGATGACAAAATAACGGTCTTACTAGGCCTTGTGTCATTCTGATTGTGCAAGTGCAGGGAAGGGGGGTAGGGAAAGAGGGAAGTGCAGTTACTCACAAGTGCAGCCAGCGGGTGGCTCATAAGTGCAGAGAGAAGGCACTGTAGGGTTGCAGATACAGACCCTTAAGTGCTGGGGAGCCCAGAGGCAGCGTGAGGGCAACTGGACATGCAGGAGCCTGGGCCCGAGTTCAGAGGGCGACCAGGTGACTAATGCACGGAGCAGTCAGGTGCACCAGCAGGGGAGTAGAAGAGAGAAAGCGGAAGCGAAAAGGAAGGTCTTGGGTTGCTTCTGGAATGGGAGGTGGTTCTGCTCAAGTTTGAGAGAGGCAGGGAGGCTGTTCCAGAGGGAGGCCTCAGCCAAAGAGATGGATCTGCCCCGAACTCTCTGCTTGGAAAAACGTCTGACCCTCAGAGCATTGGAGGTGGATGAGCGGAGGGTTTGAGAAGGCAGATGTTTTTGAAGAGAATCTTGGAGGTAGAGTAATCCCAGGCCCCAGAAAGCCCTGTGGATGATGCAGAGGGTCTTTAACTTGAACTTGATCCTTGCAGCCACGGGGAGCCAGTGAACCATTCTGTAGATGGAGGACAGATAAATATACATACTGTTAGAATCCTTTCCTTTTCACTAGTCATTCTGTAAGCAGTAGCAAGGTAAGAGGTATCTTACGGGCCCATTGAACATATATCGGGTCTTTTTGGGTGCATATTCATTTTTTAAGCCTCCTGCGCACATACTAAACCTCTCCCTTCCCTTGCCGTATAGCCCAGCCCTTGTCCCCACCCCCTCCCCTGATTGGTCCTTACCTCCACCAGGTCTAAGGCCCACAAGGTCCTCCCTGCATTCTGTAAGCAGCACATACTAAACCTCTCCCTTCCCTTGCCGTATAGCCCAGCCCTTGTCCCCCCCATCCCCTTCCGGCCCTCCCCTGATTGGCCCTTCCCTCCGTCAGGCCCACGAGGTCCTCCCTGCATTCTGTAAGCAGCAGCAAGGTAAGAGGTAGCTTACTGGCCGAGTGAACATATTTCTGGCCTTTTTGGGTGCATATTTGTTTTTTAAGCCTCCTGCGCACGTACTAATCCTCTCCCTTCCCCTGCCATATAGCCCAGCAAAGCAGACAAGATTGATACATGTGTTGTCCACCGAACATTGTAACCTGCAGGCACTCTCCCAGGCTACCTGGCTATATCAGTCACAACAATGGGGGGACACAGTCTTTCTCATTACCTTGAAAAGGTTCACTGGGCACTTTGAACAGAACAGGGGCCCAGGCGTGGGGAGACCCACTGCGGCCAATCAAGACATTCAAATCTTGGGGTTGTGTGCGCGGATGCAAGGGTCAGTGGTTGTCCTGTGACCCTGCAACAATGTAATAGATAGCTTTTGGGGAAGTCTCAGGTGAACCCACCAGACATGGGAAGACCAGTTCAATAACTCATACAGGAGATCCCTATAGGTGCTATTACCCAAGCTACACAATGGGTTTGGTTCTTAGGTTTTTTGGGGAGGGTTGGAGATTGTGATGTCACTATGGGATAAAAGCTAGTGACAAGGGCCCAGGAGCTGCGATTGCCTGAGATTCTGAAGTTTCCTGCATGATCCCTGTTTGTTTGGAAAATAAAGGACAGTTCTAACTTGCCCCATGGCCGAGTCCTCAGTCATTTTATTTTATTTATTTTACATTTATAAAGCGCTCACACAGCCCGCAGGCATCGAGGCACTGTTACAGGAATTTTTTATTTTTCTTAGTTGCGTAATTGTGTTTTTTTTGTTTTTTGTCTTAGTTACGTATTTATAACGCGCTTAAACACTCAGAGGTTTCTAAGCGCGGACCCGGGGATCGAACCTGTTGTTGCTCCGTGTCATCTTGCTTCCAAGACGCGCACGCTGCCGCTGTGCTATCCTCCCGAGACACGGGAGGGTTCGATGGGCCATGGATTCTGTGCTAAACTGTGATTTTTAAAAAGGCATTGTTCTTCCCTGCATATAAATAAATAAAAATAAGTACATTTATTTTATTCTGGTACCTGTAGTTATGCATCTATAATCTGTATCGGGATGCAAAATGACATGTGCCAAAACTCCGGGCATTTCAAAATAGAATGCTAGAGACTGGTTTCAGCATATTTTTAAGAAACAAGAGTAGGAATTTATTTGGGACATTAGGTGAAATAAAGCGTGCAGTGGTTGTGTTTTAACTTTGGTGTGCTTTAGACTGATGATATTTGGCAGTTATTTTACATGTATGTCACTGGTGTGCATCAGAAGGGAAAACATGAACTTACTAATGGCAGTTAAGTGGATTCACATCATGTGTTCATGCACACACATGTATATCTCCAGGTGTGTAGGGGCAACCTGCATCCATATGATAGGATTCAGGTTGACTGCCTTTTATTCCCATGGAGTCATTAACACGAGTACCAGTTAGATGGGTAATAACATATTTTATTTACAATGGCGCAAAGCTATCATCAGACACTGTGGTGAAGTGACGACTTTTCCTCGCAACGTGTAACCTCTAAATGAGTGTGGTTTTTCCAAAGTCGCCCAAGGGAGATTGCGGTTTTTCAGGCCTGTCTTGGACTACACACCGAGAGACTTGGATTGCGCTCCCAAAGAAAAGGAGTCTTTCATCTTCCCGCTCCTCCCATGCTGGACACTCTTCTGGTAACATAGAACAGCAGAAAGGGAGAACACTTTCTATAATGTCTATTTTCCACCATCGCCAGAACCTAGACAGTAATCATGTGATAATTTCCAAGAAGGCAGCAAAACATCTTAGAACAACATTTGTGGAATTAACTCTGATAAAGTAAAAGCGAAATATGGTTTCCTGTTCCAAAACATCACCATCAAAATAATCATTATTTTATGCAGTACTGTAGTATCAGTCTGTGATATGCCTCGAAGCATTCCTCCGACTTGGTGATAAAAAAAATAACACAAAGCCTGCCAATACTAAACCATAACTCTACACCAAGGCATAACAGTTCTCAACAAGGCAACTGAACATTTACTCTCCACATCAACAGGTTTCATGCTCTCTTTGTTGTTTTTAATATAACGAACTGATAAAATGCACCCTACACCTCACTTGTTTTTGGGAAAGCACCACTATTGATTCCATTTGAGGATTGGCTTTGAATTATTTCTAATTCATTAATTTGTCTCTTTGCATTGCCCAAGTTGAAAACAACCCTCTAAAAATATGGCTTCCCTAGCGTCTTGTATACTGGCAAAATGACTGAGAACCCACAGTGCTTTGCAAGTCACAGCATGATATTGTGCACTGCTGTCTCGAATCAGACCCAGATCCTTTACATGTCTTGTTCTTTTAGAAATCAAGCATCTTCGTTTATACTCGGTCTCTGTCTTACTGGGGCAGAATTGCACTGCCGTGTACCCTATCCACGTGAAACCACATGTGTTCCTTTCCCTTTGTTAACGATGTCCATATCCTTCTGTAACTTCTTGGTTTTTAGCTCCTTACATTCATCACTATCATTCTGGGTGTGGTTTAAAAGCTTTGGCCAGTTAGAATATTGCATCATGTCGCACACCACTAAGAAACAGCGCCTTTAATAGTCTTAGGTTTTTCTGGTTTGTACTCCTGCATGAGACAATTTGCACAAACGACAATCCGCCCCGATTTCAGTATCGTAGAAGGTAACCCTTTTAAGCAAATGCTGCCGCAGAGTCAATGGTCAGAAAGTCATCTTATTACATAGACCTACCTTTTTGCTGCCAATAGGACAAACGCCTAAGCAGACTAGCATGGCACGTACTATTGCATTTTGGTCGTGCCGACTTGGCACTGTAAAGGACTTGTCTGCCAACAACTTTACTGCCTGACCAACCTGTAATTGCCAAATTACCTTGTTGTCTCATTCTGATATAACACACCCCACCCCCTCCCTCCGACCCCCTACCCCTGCTTTCCACCAGTTGTGGAATGAAGCCGGATGGATGCTTCCTTTAAAACTGATGCGCAAGTCTAACATCATTACATTTACGGGTCATTCTCAAACTGTCGAAAAATAGTACAAAGGGGAGCCATTAATTCTTTTTTTTTTATAATAATTTATTTTCAAGAAATTATAGAACATAGAAACAATATGTACATGAACTAACATCATGAAATAATGATAACAAAGTCAGCAGAACTATATACATCAGAAAACCCCCCACCCCTCAGGAGTCACAAAACAATCAAATAACTGGTCTAATATAATGACAGAAATTTACTCCAAATCGTGTTAAATAACGCAGTTTTCTTCTCTCTCCAATAGAACACTCTCTCCATATCAGCTAGAGAATACATCTCTGAAATCCATTCCTCAATAGTAATAGGGTTAGATGTTTCCAGTGTCTCAAAATCAGTTTCTTCCCCACCATTGCCCCACAAAAGATCCATTTCTTCTGAGAAGTAGTCAGGTCGTCCAACAAATCCCCAGAACGATTGTCTTAAAAGCCATATGAACCATCTCCTCCAAAATCTTTTCACAGATCTGGTCAAACTCAAACCACAAACCCCGCACCCTCGAGCATCCCCACAACATATGTTCCAAGGTGCCCACCTCATGCAAACATGCCCAACATTCAGAGCCGTCACTCATCCCCCTTTTCATCATTCTTTCAGGTGTCCAGTAAGTTCTATTCAAAATCTTTATTTGACGTGACCTATCAGCCAGACTCAAAGAACACAATTTCACATTCTCACAAATACGTGTCCAATCATCCTCCATAAGATCCTCACCAATTCTCCGATTCCAGTCCAATCTCAAAGCATCATTAGCTCGATAGTTCGACACCACCAGTCTATGAACATAGCTCACCAGGCCACATCCACTCACTCTAGGCACCCAACCAAGCCTATCTATATTTATCCTCTTTTCCAAGTCCACATCCCCCAACGCCCCCGTGATCTTCCGATAGTCCGCCAGACAAAAAGTAGGAATAGCAAACCTCAACTGTATTTCCGTAGCCGTCATCCAATTCAAACCATTGAACAGATCCCTAATCCAATGCACCCCAGCTAGATACCAATCCTGCCAGAACAAAGTTTTCCCTTCAAGCGTAATACATGGATTCAGCCAAATTGAAGCACTCAGATCTCTTAATGCATTGAAACCCAGACACTCACACAAGGCCACCTAAGAGTTCCATAAACTCCTAGTTAGCAGGCCTTCCACTCTTGTTCGCAATGGCTTACTGGTCAACATGGCCCTAGGCGACAAAGGGCCAACATGGCTAGACTCTGCACACATCCAGTCCTCATGTTCTGATTTTAGAAAATCAAATATATTCCGCGACATAAAAGCCAGAAGGTATGCCTTAAAATTAGGGACCCCCAACCCACCCTTAGACAAAGGCAATTGCACTTTGCTAATCTTCAGGCGAGGAGGTTTATTATCCCACAAATATCCTGCATAAGTATGTAACTCTCGCCAAAAATGCTTCTCAATATCCAAAGGGATCATACTCAGAACAAAATTCACGAGAGGAGTCGACACCGTTTTCAAAGCATTCACCTTCCCCCAAAGGGAAAGGTGTAACACTCTCCATCTTTTCAGATCCGATTTCAAATTAGTACACACCATCATCATATTTTCCCTCACAAAATCTGCGACATTAGGCAAAATCCATACCCCCAAGTTCAATAGTTTTTCAGCACACCACTTGAATCCCAACCGGGTTATAAATTGTTTGTCACACAGCGACATTAACGGCAAAACCTCCGATTTTGCAAGGTTCATCATGTGGACTACAAAGTGCAAAAAGGAGGAGTAAAAAATAGGTCTAATCACCTTTACTTCTACTTTTTGCACTTTGCATTACCAATTGTGTAAAGGCCACCTCAAATGTACGAATGGCAGAGGCAGCATTTACAACCGATTCTTATGAAAAATGCTGCTCTGAGCAGATGCAAAAAGCATGCAGATTCCACAATCCAGTGCATTATCGCCAGCAACAAAATCATGTTTTGGCGCTAATCCATTCATATTTGTATTGGGGAACAGTTGGAGGTGGCAGAAGGGGTAATTCCACACTGTACCCCTGCTTCGCTATAAAAATCAAAGAAGATCTGGTGGAATGTAAGAACCATGCATAAAAGCTTGATGAACGCTTTTTAAACTATGGCAGAAGGAAAACGACCTCCTTAGTGTCTTAAGCAATTTGTTTTGTTTGTTTTGTCATTTCCATCTTGATCGAATGCCATATGTATTTATTTATGCGAATTTCCTCAAGCTGTTTGTTCCCTTCCCTGTTCCTCTGGAACCACACGGTTGTTTCCCGGGTTTAATAGGATGCAGAGAAATACCCAGCCAATAAAAACTCATGGAGAAGTCCTGCCTTTTCTAGATTCTGAAAAGGTTCAACCAGACCATTATTCACATATTCCCGTTTTGTTTCTAAATGCTTCTTTTTGGCTTCATTTTGCAGTAGTGGGAATATAACCAAACAACACTTACACAATGTGTGTCCCTCCTTATATACCATTTCTCCCTATCTGTACTCTAATGTAACAGTTTTGGCTTACAGGTGAAACAAGCACCACCTAACAGCCCAAACTTAAAACGAGATGCAGAAGAATTGAGAAAAAGGACAAAATAAACGTATACACTGTAGTAAAAAAAAAAACTCCTGCAAAACAATGTTAAGCGAGTACAAATTCTTCAACTGCAAAGGATATTTTTAAATTTTTGGGTGAGAAATGCAGGTTTGCAATAGAATTGCAGCCACTGAGATGGGCATAGATGATGCTTGGAATAGTGGGCAACTTGCACTTTCCACAACCTTCCCAAGGTTCTCGTTTGGAAAGCAAAGTGTTTACAATCCATAGCCAAAATGGACTAATGATCCTGAAGGTGGTTTTGATAAAGGTTGCTAGTAGTGGGACAGAGCCTTTGGTAGCTGGCAGCATGGATGTCAGTTTTTCTTCTTTCTTCCTGCAGCAGCTGCGCGCAATCAATATGGCTTTGTCGTGAGGTCTGTGTCAGTAGTCTAGTCATGAAGTATCAATTTCGATTTTAATCTCGCAAATTCTTTTGAGAGAAGAAATGTATAAATTCTAAGCTTTTATATGGCAGATGAGAAACTAACTGGGGGCAGGTAATCTATACATTACAAAAATATCAAAAGAAATTGGAGTATTGCTGTCTTTATATGTTTGAGATAGGACAATATAGTATGTGTTCTTTCTTTATTTAAGGGTGTTCAGGTGTGAACCATTTTGTTTAGTGTGCAAGAAGAGAACATTATTTTTATTGCATATACATTATTTTTGGGATTCTGTGTGGTGTAAGGGTTTATATTTCTACATCTTTCTACTGGGTTATTTTCTTCATAATTCTTCAGGATCTCTTCACAGTCTATTTTTGTCGGGTACACCTGCCTCTTTTTGAAGATTCTAATCCAGATTTTATGAAAATTGTAGTTGGCCAGTATAATGTTGTCAAGATTGGGTGTGAAGTGAAATATCAATCATAGAGCAATTTTGCGCTCATAACAAAAACACATAATTTGTTACATACAAACATGCAGCAGTATTTCTATAATGCAGATACAAATTCACAAAATGCATCATTTTACCTATTGAACACTAACCTGAAATAGTGTAAAGGTCAAATCACTCAACTTCTGATGTCCGCCACCCAGAGTACCAGTGTTACCAAGGCTTGCACAACCTTTAAACGAATCACCGAGGCACCATAAAGACATTGGCAATGGAATACTGTATTTTGAGTTGCTAACCACAAAAATGACACACAATTAACAGAGTTGCAGCCCAGCGATTCATTGTCAGAGCCAGACACGTTTTAAATGAATGCCACTATATTCCTGGAGGGTATGGACAATAGTAAATGTGAGCACCTATGCCCTGGAACCAGGTTTTGGGAACAGGGTTCGGGTACCTTTGGTGTTGCGCATTCCAGTTTATTGTGTAGTTTGAGTAGATGGCTTTTTTTTGTATTTGATTTACAGAACTTTTACCAACAAAAATAAACCCATTCCTAACTTCATCCCTTCACAGTACAAGTTTGTAAATTCATTTCAAACCAAACCAAATTCCTATTGAATTCCATATAAAAACTGGGAAATAAACCTGTTAGTCCAAGGCTACCCAAGCCTCACGAGCTGAATCCATTTTATGGTCATGCAGGCTCTGTTAGATCCAGGCTCAACTTGACATCGTTCCTCCCCCCATATTTCTCAGTTTTCAGGTGGAAAAACCTTCTGTATAAAAGATACTGTGCCAATGGTCCAAGATGTGTTACTGCCGTTGATCAAGGCCGCCCACCGGCACTCATCATCCATTGTACTGAGCTTTCTCATGAGCGGTTTGAGTAAAAGATCACTTTCCGTGGTCAACCCAGGGCAGACCATTATCACGTGCTTCATTGTTTCCACTTGGTCAGGGTTGAAGCAGAATCTACATGCCTTAGATCAGGGGTGCACAACTGATTTTGACAGAGGGCCGAAAGTACCTTACATGATAGCTATAGTGGGCCGAAATGTATATGTGGGTGGGGCGGTAGGTGCGGTGGGGCGTGGCATGGCAGGAGGCTTTTTCAACCCCCAATGTTTATTAAACACATGGAAAAAGAATACGTTTTTGAGGTGTCATGATTTTTATTTGCATTTCAAACTTACATTTTGTACTACACAAGACACCCACCCCTCATTCAAACACTATGCCCCAAGACACCCATCCCTCATGCAAACACTATGCCCCAAGGCACCCACCCCTCATGCAAACACTATGCTCCAAGACACCCACCCCTCATGTAAACACTATGCCCCAAGACACCCGCTCCCCAACCAAACACTATGCCCCATGGCCCCCACCCCCAACCAAACACTATGCCCCAAGACACCCACCCCTCACACAAACACTATGCCCCAAGACACCCACCCCTCATGCAAACACTATGCCCCAAGACACCCACCCCTCATGCAAACACTTTGCACTCATACAGCCCCGAACCCCCCACCCCCAATTCAGCACACAAACTCACAAGCATACACCAATACACTATGGACCCTTACAGACTCCCACCCCAACTCACCATACAAACTCACAAACATACACCATGCATCCCTACAGACCTGAACCCCCCCAAACCCCCAACTAACTCACAAGCATGCACCCATACAGACCCGGATCACCCACCCCCGCATCTGAACATACACTGAACGTGCACAAACACACATTCAGGCAGACCCGACGCACACCTTAATGTCTTTATTGGATGGAAGGCAGTGACTTTTGATCGAAGGTGTTCCGCTCTTTGTCCATGCAGTGCCCTGTGAGTGGGGTGCGGGGGCTGATCAGTATTGTTTGGGTTTAGTTTTGGGTTGCTGTTGGTCACCCAGTGAGTTATCTCATTGAAGAAATGATTGAGCGAGGGGTTTGAGTTTGTACATGTAGTCATCTTGAAAATGTAGTGTCACCTGCATAATTGTACCATGTGTGCCCATGCCTTGTAAAATTAATTTCATGAGATTGGCCATGTTTATATTGAATAGAAGGGGTGTGAGGCTTGATCATTGTGGGATACCGTAGTTGTTGGGTCTTGTAGGTACAGGCATATCTGATAGGAACAACTTTCATAGTAGATGAGCACTGGGCATATTTTGGCAACACGTGGCAAAATAGAACACTACCTGGCACTACAGGTGGCAAAAGGTGCGACTACCTGAGCTCATGAAGACAGTACTGGACAAACGCCTACCCAATGCCTGCACAAAAGCAAAGACTTGGCTTTGCCAATGCTTTTTTTATGCAGCTGAATAATTGTTCTGAGGGAACATGTCGTTTGTTGACTTTCAGATGACTGTGCTCAGTTGAGCTTATTCTAAACCTTTCATGAAGCACTGGACCTCAGTGGGTGGAGGAGACCTTGAGAGGGGACCGAGTCTTGCAATAAGTGCTGCTTCTTTAGGGGGGCTTTGGGGGTTGCAGCCTCCGTTTTAGGGTAGCACACTGCTGCCCCCAAAGAGCTGGTGAAGTAGATGAGCAGAGCACTGCGCCTGCTCCCCAAATCTGTAAATTGCATGTTTAATGCCTGAATCCAAACACAGCCTGCAGGCTTCATCCTGATAGGGTAATATTCGGTTGCAGATATTGTGTTAAAGGCATGGTCTAGTAAACATTTTTATTTAAAAAATAGATAGGCAACATAAAAAGAAAAATACTAACATTCTCTTTTTTAAAACTTCCTATGTAAAATTTTGAGCTATTCAAGCTCAGAATTCGCAAAAGCAAGCACATGGCGCATCCATTTTGTGAAATGGATGCCCTCCTGTGCTGGCTTTTGCTTTTGCGGCACTAATGAAGGAAAAGCCATCCAGCTGTAGTAAACAAAAGGTACCGCTGGGTGGCTTTCCCTTCATTAGTGCTGTACACGGAGGACGGGGACCGGAGACCAGAGCAGGAAAGCTGCAGCTGAATCTCGGTAAGTGCTATTTATTTTTTTTAAAAAATAAGCACTAGCTGCGTTTTTTTTCCTAAGTTTTCCGGTCTGGAGGAGCCCGGAAAACTTAGAAATAAAACCACAGCTTTAAAAACGTTGTATTTATGTTTGCGGTCGCTTTTGAAGCGACCGCAAACATAATTACGTTATTGTGTTGGAAAACGCTGCGGTTTTTCTTTCCAAGTTTCTCAGGCTGCTCCGGCTCGGAGGAGCCTGAGAAACTCGGAAAGAAAAACCGCAGCGTTTTCCAACACAACCGCGTTGTGTTTCTGCCTGCTGTGGCTATCACTTTGGGTCTCCAGTGCTCCCCTTGGGGAGCACCAGAGACCCAAAGTGAAAGCCAAGGCAGGCAGAAACACAACACGGTTGTGTTTACGTGCCGCAGTGTTTCTGCCTACAGCTGATTTCCCATTTGGGGCTGTCGGGCTCCCCCCGGGGAGCCCGACAACCCCAAATGAGAAATGCTAAATGTGCGTTGTTTCTGCCTGAATCTGCTTTCCCATTTGGGGCTGTCAGGCTCCCCACGGGGAGCCCGAGAGCCCCAAATGGGAAATGCTAAATGTGCGTTGTTTCTGCCTGAATCTGCTTTCCCATTTGGGGCTCTCGGGCTCCCCGTGGGGAGCCCGAGAGCCCCAAATGGGAAAGCAGATTGAGGCAGAAACAACGCGGTAGTTTTCCGCAATGCTGCGTTGTTTCTGCCTGAATCTGCTTTCCCATTTGGGGCTCTCAGGGGAGCCCGAGAGCCCCAAATGGGAAAGCAGATTCAGGCAGAAACAACGCAGTTGTTTTGGAAAACGCTGCGGTTTTTCTTTACGAGTTTCTCAGGCTCCTCCGAGCTTCAAAAAGCGACCGCAAACATAAATACAACGTTTTTAAAGCTGCAGTTTTATTTCTAAGTTTTCCGGGCTCCTCCAGCCTGGAAAACGTAGAAAAAAAACACAGCTAGTGCTTATTTTTTTAAAAAAAAATAAATAGCACTTACCGAGATTCAGCTGCAGCTTTCCTGCTCTGGTCTCCGGTCCCCGTCCTCCGCGTACAGCACTAATGAAGGGAAAGCCACCCAGCGTTAGCTTTTGTTTACTACAGCTGGCTGGCTTTTCCTTCATTAGTGCTGCAAAAGCAAAAGCCAGCACAGGAGGGCATCCATTTCACAAAATGGATGCGCACATGTGCTTGCTTTTGCGAATTTTGAGCTTGAATAGCTCAAAATTTTACATAGGAAGTTTTAAAAAAGAGAATGCTAGTATTTTATTTTTTATGTTGCCTATCTATTTTTTAAATAAAATTTTTTACTAGACCATGCCTTTAACAATGCAGGATATTTCCATCACTGTAAACCCAAAAGACTGCTGCATTGGGTGTTATAGATATAAAACCGAGTTTTTATTTGTCTAGGGAGGATAGCTCAGGGACAACGCGCTTTCCTTGGAAGCAAGACAATGCTTCCTGGGTCGCGCTTAGAAACATTCGGGTATTAAGCGCATTATAAATAACCAATCACAATTAATACAAGGGAGACTGCTGGCTCGCGGTCTTTTGATAATTTGCGACTATTATCTGTATCTTTATCTCCATTATCATGTATGCCCCCCCAAGGGGTCACTCAGACTGCTTTTCATTCTAAACAAAGGAGGGGGAATACATTGTAATGGAGATAAAGATCACATTAATAGCTGCTTTAGTAGAGGTGCAGACAGTCCCTGTCAAACAGTTTACTTATGTAATGAAATGTGGCCAACTGCTTGAAGTGGGCCATATCTCATTACAAAAGTAAACACTCTTGGCGGGCCGCATATCGCGGGATGGAGGGCCGCATTTGGCCCGCAGGGCGTATGTTGTGCACTCCAGCCTTAGATGAACTGGCACCACGAATTTCCTTGATCTCGTTTGTTAGAATCATGTTGAAACGCATTCTCATAAAAGTTTCCCTGAAAGTTCTATTTGGAAACTTTAAGAGATAAGCGCGCGGCTGATTTAGCTTCCTGGTGTTAGGTGGCAAATCACCAACAAGCTTGTAAGCCCCTGCGTTCTCCTCATTAGTGATCCAGTCGGACTCCATGAGTTTCCTTTTAACTCTTATAGGATTCGTCATCAAGACTTCCTCATTACAACCAATCTTTTCTAGTTTCTTCCTGTTATTTTTGGCCCACTTTGTTAACAAAGACGAAGATCCTTTCATAATTTCTCGGATGATTAACTTCAAGATCGGTGGGCTTCTCGGCAATATAACCTTTGCGAAACAGAGCCAGCCCTTTCCATTCTACTGATACATTGAGAGACGGAAGGCCTAGTTATCTTCGGATTACAGAGATGATTGTTGTATTTGGCAGAATCAACATTTCTTTCCATAAAATGCCTTCAAGGTTTTGCCATAACCTCTTCGGGATGTCAGGAAATGGCTACACATCATATGTAGGTGTGGGTACCACCATGCCTTTATAAAATTTGATGGTTGCCATGAGCGAAAATCGACCATATTTTTTGTCCATACGTTTTGCCTGGGTCGCCAGCGTTTTTGTTTTTGATAGTAACACTTCTTGTAGTGGAGTCTCCACTTTACTGTTTATGATTACTCCAAGGTATTTGAATGTTTCAACCTTTTCTATGCCGTTAGCCCGCAAGGTCCATTTAAAAGGTTCTTTCTTCAGGCTTCCTGGTTGGAAAGACGTTATTTTCGTCTTCTCTTGATTTATCTCCAACCGATTCAAGTTCATATATCTCTGTAAACTATCCAACTGCCGTTGCAGACCTATTTTAGTTTGGTCGATCAGTATGAGATGGTCTGCATATAGCAGTCTAGTAACTTTCTCGTCACCAATGGTAGGTGGAAATGACCTCAACTGAGGTTCAAATCGTTGGATATCAGTGATGAAGAAGTTGTAAACTGCAGTACCCCTGCTTCACTCCTTAAATAGTTGGGATCGCTGAAGACAAAAGGCCTGCTCGGTTAGACAGACTCTTATCTTGGTGTCTGTGTGAAGGGCAATCAAGGGCTCCATTACATGTTTCGGACAATTCCTTTCTTCTAATTTTGCCCACAGCAGATTGCGGTCCACCCGATCAAAGGCCTGAACAATGCAATAAAGATCTTTCCTTTGCCTTGATGGGATTTGTCTTTCAAGATGTTTAATATGGTTCCTACCGATTCACAAATCCCGTTTGAAGTGGATCAATTGAATCAGACGCCTTGGTCTACACCAGGAACTTTTCCAGTAAGAAGGACCCAAAGATCTTGCCTATCACGTCCAATAAAGTGATAGGCCTGTAATTTCTATGGTCATCCTTATTCCCTTTTTTAAAAATAGTAATACTCTGGTATAGCCCTTTGTTGGGAGACGTTCGTAATTACTGCATATATGAAGGCTGACCATTCTTCAGGGTTTTCCCTCCGCATTATATTAGTGTGTCCCTCTTGATGGATTTAACTTGAGAATCTTTCAGAATATCGTCTGCGTCGTGTTGGAATGCCCAGGCCTTCTCCTTGTGCAATGTTTTGACAGTTTGGGCTGTAGAGTAATGAGCGTTCCAAACTAGTTCACTTGCACAGTTTTCTTGAGTGTCCTTTGTAATGGCTGTCATTTGTTTAATCAGTGACCACAAATCCTTGTATTTTTTACTGCTTAAAATCCTCAGCATTTCCTTTTAAGAAGCTGGCTAAGTCGTAGACTGCTGAGGTGCTTAACCAAGTGTAAATTTACATCCAAGAGGAATTTGTTTTCTTGGATTCTATGAGCTAGGTGTTCACAGAGGGGGTGGCGAACGGTAACTATAGAAATGCCATTAACTGTAAACTGTTTATGTATACAGTTTTATGTATACAATTTATGTATAACTGACATTGACGTGAAAAAAATGGGCCAGCAGATTGGCACATGTCCTAGCATATGCAATGTAAACATGAACACCCTAAAAGCCCAGAAACTGTTCTTGCTGCCCTCAGCTTTCTTTTCCCATTTCTTCAAGCAAAGGATGCAGTGAGGTTCACAGGTAGTGAAAACATAACATTTGTACATAACCAGACATTGGGCAAGGATCACCCTCACTCTTTGCAGAGTAACAATGGACATGGAGTGGGCTGTTCTATGAACTACGTTTTTGGTGAATATGCTTTCTTCATAGGTTTTTCATATTGCTTAGATGTAGCAGGAGAAGTGTCTAGAGCACCTTCATCATAAAAAGAACATTTTTGATATAAGGAGATGTATATAAAGAAGAATAGTATTTTGATGTATGATGAGGGATCCCGTTGAGATTGGATTACATAAACAAAGTGGGGAGGAGGGAAACAAATAACTTTTTTCTGACAGATGAGGTAATTCCTTTCACAGATTTCTCATTTTACAAAATGTGCCTCAGCCATAATGAGGTACGCAAGCATTTCCTCCAGCCACCAGGGAGCTCGGTACAACTCCAAGACTGCTCTATCACAGCACCTTGGTGCCATGTCGTGCTGGAGGTGCCATCATATCCATAAACAATCTGACCTGCCAGTACAATTTTACTTCTTTGCTGTCCATCTGACCTCAGGCCTTCACGAAGTATAGCAGAGCTTTCACTCGTGAGATAAAAACAGAACAACAAAAATGTTTTGAGAGTAACTGCAAAAAAGTCCATTTGAGGACTGAGTTAGCATGGTATGAGGCCGGGTGATGAGGAATCTGAGGAAGAGCTTATTGTGTCCATTCAAAAGAACAGTACAGCATTTAGGTAATTTGTTTTTATAATAGATACATTCATTACACGAAGATGGAAGTGGGAGCCATTAGAACTCAATTACGTCAAGAAAGTTTGGAGTGGGGGTGTGGCCAACCGGCAAGCTATGAGGACGTGAATCCTTAGGAGCTCTGGCAGTTGCCTGAGAAATCCTGCAATAAATCCTACTTTTTTGGTGTGAAACGTGACATAAAATGTCCAGCAATTTGGCAAGGCGAGGGGACCGCAGATAAGAAGCGTGAGCAGGGGACCTCGCACAGGGAGGAAGATATTTGACCCGAAACGCTGCAGTGTGAGCGGGAAGAAGCATTGCCAAAATGGCCGACGGAGCTCACTCGCCCTAAACGGAAACACCTCCTGCTGAACGCTCCAGCCTATGCCACTGCGGACACCCGCACTGCCAGAGAGTGACACAGCAACGATAAATCGAGAAAACTCTGCACTTGTGGCCATGGCTCACTGAGGTGTGTGTGGTGCGCAGATTTCCTGGGGAGCTGTGGGTGCTTTGGTGGAACTCCGGTTGAGGGTATACCCCTGCAATGTGAGAGCTGGAAGCCCGGGTTCTCATGAGACATCTGCTTTAGTGACATGATCCGGGGCTGCACCTCGTACCGGAGCGCCCCACAACAACTGCTGCTGATTGCCTCCACCATTCGCCCGCCCCATGCCGCCGAATCTGGGACTCCGGACTGGAACATTAACACCGCACCTTCTGGGTCTGAGCGGCCGACAGAGGGCGCGGGAGGAGCTTTAAGCGGGGTGCAAGAAGGAGTGTACTCCCACAATTGACACCCTCACAACCCCTTGAGCCCACGGCTGCAGCCGCACACTCGGAGCAGGCTGGGTGCTGACAACAGCGGAAGGCGGCGACGTGTGCGCACCCCCCAGCCCCAACTTGAGAGTCCACTGGGGAGGACCAACTCCATTCGGAACACGAGGACACAGAGGGAGCCGGCGCACCCGGAGAGACACAAGACACACAAGTAAGCAATCATAGACTGGGAGTCCTCCTTTGGTTCTTGGACCAGGGCGCAGCCCCCATATTGGGGGGCATAGTGCTGACTTCGATATTCCCCTTAAACTGCAACACCAACTCTTGCAGGATTACACCCTGCTGAACGGGATCAAATACAGAGACCAGCAACCCCCGTGACACTAACCACACCAACCCTGTGGTCAGATCAGTATTGATGCCAGCCTGCGCAAAGTATGACCCATTAAACTACAACGGGGACAGACGTGATGAGAAGTAAGTGACACCAATAGCCTGCTAGGAGGCACTATTTCTATACTGTGGGATCCCTATAGAAAGCAATAAAATTGATATTGTAGCGCTGTCTGCTAGGAACTCCCCGAGCCAGAAGAATTGATCCGTGCTATATCACGCCAGAGACCGGACCAAGTGACTGGATTGCCGAACTTTCAGGTAGGTGCCTGTCCCAACAGACTGACTGACTGACCCCATTGGGGGCAGCCAATGAGTCAGTAACTAATATTGCTGACCAGAAATCAGGATGCATATGTAGAGAGACCCAATCCCCGCACAGTTACCCTCAACTCACGGGCAGAGCACTTTTCCAACTACATCCCGGTATTCATCCCATCACGTGGCATTGAATGATCCATCTAACTGGGCTCCCATATGGTGCTGACTGGGAGACCCCTGGATTAATCCAGACTCTGATACAATGATACTGTGAGCATCCCTCCGGCCTGTAACTCAACGGCTAGCAAATACCTAGGGAAGGGGACACCACCCAAAATGATGGCTTTGCCGGACTCGTCTTGAAAGAGTGGCAACTGCGCTAACCAATAGACTCTTTAATACGCCCTGTCAAGGCTGAAACCAAACTGAAGAGGATACCCCCTCTGGGAATGATCGACCAGAGCATCACGCCTACAGCAAGTCCCTTGCCCGATCAACGTCACTCCACAATTTGGCTGGGATAGAGACCTCACCTTCCTGAAAGGACTGTATTCCTGGCCTCCCGCCTGGGGTTCCCCCGCTTCACCACTTGGAAGTGACACACTTCGAACCATCCTCTTTAATTGACTACTCCACGCCAACTCAGTGGCTATGGATTGGAGTCTCAAATGGGACTAGGCCTCTTCGGCCCTTGTGATCCCTCCTACTGCATCATGGGGAAAGACAAAGGTAAAAAGAAATCCACACAAAGCACTATAGACCAATTCGCAACCAGCACCTCTAACACAACGATGGACACAGCCCCGCCGACAGTCTCCACATCAGAAGCCCCGACGCTCAAAGATGTGATGGCAGCTATCACCAACTCTCGTTCCTGCATGGGAATGAAGATGGATGGTATCTCGGCAGAGGTGTCCTTACTCCGGCATGACCTCCAGAAACTGTCTTCCCGTACCGGAGAAGTGGAACACTGCGTCTCGGAGGTGGAAGATAACCTCAATGGGACTTGCCAGAAACACTCACAAACAATGGCCCGGCTCAAGACCCTTGAGGCGCGAGTGTAGGAAGGTGAAGGCAGATCGCGGCGCAATAACATCCGCATCATGGGTCTTCCGGAAAGTGTGGAAGGCCCCAGTATGGAATGGTTTCTAGAACAGTGGTTGGCGGACCTCTCCGCTCCAAAATACTTTTCAAACTTTTTCTCAATTGAAAGAGCTCACTGGATACCCACAGGAAAACCGATTCCAGGTGCCTCCCCCAGAATGGTTATAGCTAAACTTCTAAAGTACCGCGACAGGGATGCTATTCTGCAGATGGCTCGAACAAAGGGGACGTTTACGCACAACGGCTCCAGAATCGCCTTCTTCCCGGATTATACCCGGGAAGTGCAGAGAGCTAGGCAATCCTTCGAATTGCTGAAAAGGAAACTCCATTCCATGAATGTTAAGTATGGACTCCTGTTTTCGGCCCAATTGAAGATCCAACATGACGGCACTATATTGCACTTCTCTGATCTCCGCGAAGCCTGGAAATGGGCAGAATTGCCGTTGACTGGAATACGGAAGACCCAGAGGCAGAACCCGACATAGGCGGAACCGGGAACGCCCGGCGCAGCACCCAGCCCCAGCCCGTGACATCGACCCTTGAGATTGGTAACCTGACATACCGACTGAGAATGGGAGATGCAGCAGCAAATGGAACAATGACATCCACCTCACTGACAGGAGGGGCACCTCCATCTTTTTTTTTTCTTCACCGAAAAACAACATTTTGATGGCGGCCACCGCCTGGGAACCTACACTCCTGACAGAGGCACCAGCCCTTGTCTGGACCGAGGGCAAAATAGTCCCAGTTCTTTTTAAGTTAGTGCTGACGCTGTAGTTTCGAGTGTCAACGATGTTCAGGCGACAGATACTTCAAGTTGGGGACGAGTATAGGGAGGCGGAGGGGAAAATTGTTACAAGTTTTATGTTGTCTACACATTGTCGCAGGCTCTGGATGCCACATGATCCGATTGACCAAGACACCCACCATACACTATGCAATTTCGACACACAACTTCCAAGTGCCCCAGGCACACTGATTCAACCTACATGGCAGCAACATCAACCAGGCCAAGCCCCTTAGACCGCCCTAGGTCCATGAAACTGCTCACATGGAATGTGAATGGAATAGGTTCTGCAATCAAACAATGCCTTATCACCCAATTCCTCAACAGACATTCCCCCGATATAGCGCTCATTACTGAAACACACTTGGCAGGATCGAATTGCACCCTATTCAGAAGAACAAATGACCACACTGCTTTTCACGCAGGATATACCATGGGATCCCGAGGCACCTTGATTTTACTGCACAAACGCATCCCACTCACCCCACTTACATTGGAACAGGACCCCAGGGGCCGCTATACAGTCCTGCTCGGCACATTGTGGGGGGTGAAACGCTGGCTTTAGTTGTTATATACTCTCCACCAGGGCTTGGGGAGGAACTCCTGGATGATATTACCGCCCTAGTAGCAAAGCATCACCTGGATATCTGGATTCTGGTGGGAGACTTCAATGATGTTATGAGTAATTCGTTAGATTGCACCGACATTCTAGGTCGGAATCCAAATACTCCCACTAGAGTGGCTTTTACATCAGCACTGGGCCTCCGAGATGCACCAACGGAGCTTCACCCTGACAGCAAAGGCTATTCATTCCACTCCGGGGAACCCTGAGATCCTCCGCTCTCTGGATAAAGCTAAAGAGCGTCTTCGTAATATCACGCTGGATAATGCTAAACATGCACACAGAGAAACAAGGGCCCGGATCTACGAACAGAGACAAAGCTAGAAAAATATTGGCCTGGCAGGAACGCAGAGACGAGGCCCAAAGACACGTCAGGGAAATTATTGACGAGCAAGACGAACAGATACACTCGGACCAGGGCATGGCCGGAGCCTTCAGACGCTTCTATGCCACCCTTTCTAGCCCAATCTCCCCACCCAACCTCTCCTTCTTAGATAATATTATGCTGCCATGTCTCGCCGAGCAGCAGAGGGTGGACCTGGACGGAGATATCATTGAAACCGAAATTGCTGAGGCTGTCGCACAGCTGCAGTCCGGGAAGACCCCGGGTCCCAATGGTTTCCCAGTCGAGACCTGGAAGAAGTTGGGTGGGGAGAAAATTGCAACTCCCCTCCACAGGATGTTTCTCAAAGCTAAAGAACAAGGCATCCTTCCACCGGACCTGTGCAGTGATACGATCGTAGTCATTCCCAAACCTGGTAAACCACCAGAACAGTGCGCCTCATATAGACCCATTTCATTGATTAACGGAGAGGCCAAGATCCTTGCTAAACTCCTGGCTAATGGACTATAACGGGTCATCCCCTCATTGGTCCACACAAATCAACTCGGATGAACATACTACGATTGCATCTGCTGTTGGAGCGAGCCCCTATCAGACGGCCCACTCGCAATACTTGCAATAGATTTCGAGAAGGCGTTCGATTCCGTTATATGGGATAGCCTCTGGGAAACTATGCGACGCATGGTGTTTGGTGAAACCTTCTTGAGCTGGGTACGACTGCTATACATGGGCCCGCAAGCGGTGGTTAAGGTAAATGGGTGGCTTTCTGGACCGTTCCCGCTCGGGAAGGGCACGCGACAAGGATGCCCCTTGTCCCCTCTCCTATTTGCACTGGCAATAGAGTCACTCGCCCTATGGTTTCGTCAAAGCACAGAATGGTCAGGTTTTAAATGGCCGGATGGCACTGAAGATAAAGTGTCTCTATATGCTGATGACTTACTAATATACTTGAGCGACCCATCCCAGACCTGCCCAATAATCGCACAGATGCCAACACGCTTCACTGAATTCAGTGGACTGAGGGTCAACTGGGGAAAGTTGATTTTCTTTCCAGTGAAGGGTGGGGCACATACTATCCCCACAAACTGCCCATATAAAATAGAGGATACCGGTTTCTGTCATTTGGGAATCTGTATCTCCGGGGATCTCTGAAATTACGTAACCGATAATCTATACCCGATCACTGACCAATTTACCATTGATGTCCGACACTGGAAACTCCTCCCTCTAATGGTAATGTGTAGAGCGGCGCTCTTCAAAATGATGACTTTGCCACGATATCTCTATGTGCTCCAGAACACCCAGCTTTAGATCCCTGACCGGGAATTTGACCGGGTTGAGGGCCTTCTTAGACTTATATGTGGGGGGAGGGCAATCCCGAATTGCACTCACTACGCTGCAAAGATCGGTGTGGGAAGGGGCATTGGGGTACCCCACCTCCAAACTTATTACTGGGCGGGCCAATTGGCGGTGGTGAATGACCTACTCCACGGAGAACCAGAACTGCCACACATCAGAGCTGAACTATCCAGTATCCAGGGCACCCAACATCTGCTTTATCAGCCTCTCACTAGACCCCCACCACAGACGATGGGTGCTCACATCACAATGGTTTGGAAACAAGCACACACTTTAATTGGTTGGGGGCACAAGGTCTCCATGGCTCAACCCCTATGGCACATTAGTAACCTACCCGAAGTGAATAAACTAGAGGTGTGGCCCAAGTGGATTGAAGTGGGGATTGTCAGGGTGCTTGATGTTCTCGAGGAAGGTAACATGGCCTCATTTGAAACCCTGCAACAAAGATCTAACTCCCAAACACCAAACAATATAACCACATGCAATTTACTCATGCCCTGAAAAAACACATTCAGACAAACACTGCTGTAGCATACTACACGCCCTAGGAACGTAATTTACTCCCCGCAAACATCCCTGCTAATCTTATCTCTATCTTATATAATTCCATGATGTCTTTGCTACACCTGAGCTATCTAGTCTCAAACAGAAATGGGGAAAGGATGTGGGAACCATGGAACCAGAGGACTGGATACAGGTCTTAATGCATCCGCGAGAAATTGCAATTTCATCCAGACTCCGACTCATCCAACTTAAAATACTATATCGGGTCTATTACCCCAAGGCAGCGCTATATAGTTGGAAACGGGCCCCAAATCCGAATTGCCTACGATGTCACAATGAGACAGGCACCTTCATACATATCCTATGGGAGTGCCCCCGGGTCAGACACTTCTGGAGCCAGTGCTGTAATAAAGTAACTGTATGTCATGATGCCTACCTCCAAGGAGCCAGGTCCGACCCAGCAACCCCCAGAGGCAGGCATCATTCCCCCCAGGGAAGTGCCAGCGGGCCCAAGCTGGGGCCCTTTGGACACAGTCCTGGCGCCCTAGGCGCCAGGCTCATGTTGGACCCCTGTCCTGGCGCCTTAGGCGCCAGGCTCATAAAGCTAGACATGTGTTCAAGTGTTTTAATGTGCACTTACCTGATGCAGACCATGCTGCTACATCCAGGCCCTCTTGAGGCCTGAATGGAACTACTTTACCTGTGGGACTACTTTCCACCTGGTTGTGGTCGGGGAAGGATACATACCTGATCGGTGGAAGGGTACATGCCTGGAACTTCTTCCAAAGCTATTTAAACCACGCCCGATCAGCAACTCACGCTTCGCGTTGTTCTGCTCCTCGCAGCTGGACGCTCACCGTGTCAGCTCCTGCATCTGGACTTCAGCCACGCCTGTCAGCATCCTGGGTCGCCTGCAAAAGGAGATAAGAAGGAATTGGAGAGAAAGAAGACCTTACCTGCTAAAGCTGCATCACGGGGACATCACACCGACGATCCTGAAAGGGAAGACATCATTTTAAAAGCATTTTGTTTCGATCGCTGCAGCGCTGCATTTCACTCACCTTTCCTGGGCGCCTCCATCTTCAGCAGCGATCATCCGGATCCGCACCCACTTCCCAGAGCCTAGAGAGAAAAGACAAGAAAACAAGGTGAGAGAAGGAAGGGAAAAAGGAAAAGCTCAGTTTCCTTCTAAGACTTACCTGTTGGGTCATTCCCATTTCATTTCGGGTCCTGCCGCTTCCAGGCATTCCGGACCCCGGCCCCAATGGGGAAAAAGACAAAGACATTGAATGAGCGAATGCAAAGACATTACCTGAACGCTCATCCAGAACTTACACTTCGGGTCGGCGCCATATCTCCGGCATTCCGAACCCCGGCCCCTAAGGGGAAAAAGACATAAGCATTAGCGCTTGCTGCAATAAGACAATGAACATTATTATTAAGCTTGAACTTTTGAACTTGCAACAGAACTCTTACAGCGCCTCACCTGAATAGTCAAGCTTATATTGAACTCCCATCAAACCTCAATCCAGTGAAGTAACTGGGTTTCAACGCGCCCCTGCATCAGAAGCAGGATGGAGAGCTCATCCTTCCAAACCCTAAGGTGAGACTTCACGGGGAATCGTGGAAGGGTATCGAGGAGGGTTGGAAGGGAGTGGGAGGCTTGAGCATTATTCCGTCAGTAGGTAATACTCCCTTTTCACGCACAGGGGAATATTCCTGCGAGCCAGAAAAGCCAGAGTAGAGGGGCCCTTCCTGTCCATCATCAGAGTCCTGCGCTTCACCATTGAAGAAGCATCAGCACTCGAAGCCAGACCTGCGCCTCCGTGGGAATCAGGTGAGCGTGACACTGTAACCCTCACTCGTACCATAGCACTGGATCCGAGGGTGCTGCTCCTCGGTATTCCAGATGAGAACGTTACTGATAAATGGGAAGGCCTGTTTCCATCTACGGCCACTGGCCTGATGAAACAAAATATTGCGCAAAAATGGGGCGCCTTGGAATGCCCCACCTTAAACCAATGGATCGCCGACATGGATACTTGCGCAGTCCTGGAACACAGAATTTACACAGCAAGAGGCTGCCTGGCCAAAGCTGGGAAAATTTGGGGCAGGTGGGAAATGGGGGTGGGAGGGTCTAAATAACTACATGTGTGTGTCGACCTGCGTTGTTAACAAGGATTGTTACTAAGGTCATGCATATGAAGTTAACCTATTATACCATGACCATGTGCTACAGATATGTGTTGACAGATTAATTTGTTTGAATTGCGTTATTTTGATTTGTTACTAAAATCAATAAAAAAAGTTTTTGTTTTTTTAAACGAAAAGAAAAAAGTTTGGAGTACCCAAGACGAAATGACTACTGCTTTGCAAGAGTACAGGAATGAGTAATGTTTTCTAAACTCCTACTCAGCCCCACACTAGTACTAAGCAAACAGTTACCTCAATCATAATGGTGAAACAGGCACATGTGACGAATTAAGGGAATTTGTCCCTTCTAACCCAAGGGGGAGCACTGCCCCCACCCTGTGAGTCTACGAAGGTGAGCCGCTCCGCAATACCCTCCGTAAGGGTAGAGGCAAGTGGAACCTCACTGGGAGAGACTCCCCCTTTGGGGACAAGGACTCCCATTCCCAGGAGGAACTCCCTAGAAAACCTAGCAACAACACCTCTTCAGATCTATGTTATAAAGGTTTATGGGAAGAAAATATCAATATGTGTTATCAACTGGAAACTGAATATTCCTGTAACTAAGGAATTCTCATTGACTGAGACAAAGAAGAGGCCCTGTGGAGAAGAGAAGCCATATGAGACAGAGAGAAATGAATACAACCCCACGGCTAAGTAATCTATGAGTATGAAAGGGGAGGAGCCTGGAGCACTCTGAGAGAAACCCACAAGTTAAAAAATTGCTTGCATGCCAGCCCGGAGCAAAGGCGGGGAGCTCGAGATCTTGAACGAGCAAGGGAACAAGAACCAGACTGAGACGCGCAGCGTCTCACACCGGCAAGAAAGAAGAGAAGTGAAGCTGGTGGGTGCAGCATCCTAAAAGTGAGAAAACGAATGAGAAGGAAAGTGGTGACGGAACCACAGGAAACTTGTGGTGGACGAGCGGTCCTTTGAATGACACAGATACCGCTCAAGCAGAACAGAACAAACCGGGAATTAAGCGACAGGAGAACCTGTAAGCCTGGAGGCAAAGAGGAGGAGACGTGAAGGAAATCTCCACGGCCAACTTGACAAAGGAAAAAGTAGCATAGAAGGGAACTGAAACCCTGGTGACGTTTTCTCTACCAGTTGCAAGTAAACAGGAATACGTGAGACACAGGAGGGGGATAGAGAAGCCTTCTGGGATGTTTCATTCTCGTCCCATCATAAATAAAGAAACTATAATTTTAAGAACCGGTGAAGCCAATAAGAATCATTAATGGAATATTTCTACTCATCCAAGTAAAGAAGAAGAGTATACGAAATGGATGGTTAGACGAGTGAAGGAGAATCATTACTATAATGCTCGTACTCGTCCCAGTGAGAAAATGGAAAGCATCACACTAATCCCCAGAAGAGCGAATCTTCGTGCTCAATTTAATCAAGAGTGACTAAGCCAAGAAGAAATATCAACAACCACGGAAAGCAGCAAAGGAAAGATTTGCAAATCCCCAACAACCTTACCAGGGAAAGGAGAGAACATCCTAATAAAGGAATTTACAAGGAAAACTAGCAAGAAGGTGAAAAATATAATACAAGAGAAAAGAAAGTAAAGGCCATGAAAGGTCTGAATGAACTGTATGAATTGATCAAAGCAGTCACCAAAGATTACTTGAAAATATCCTATTGAACTGAAGTTTAAAAGAAAGGGACATACCAGGAGAAGGGAGCCATGTTCCTGGCCTTAGTTAAGAGGTTAGTGGTAGGGTCAGATAACTTTAGTTCGGACAGTGGACTGATTACTTTAGACTTTCACTGACGACTGACAAGCACCTTAGACTGTTAGGTAGGGACGCCTCATAGCACAGGGAGGGATAGACGTATCTTTTTCTTTAAATAAACTTTTCAGTGAAATGAATGATCAGAGTCTGCATCCTCTTTCGGACCCGCCACACACAACATAAACGGTACACCTGTTTCGTCTCTTTAAGGTAGCATGGGCCATAGCTCTGTGCGTCTTGTTGCAGCTCGAAATGGCTCAAAAGTTGTGAAGTTGTCTCAAAAAGCTGTTCTAATGGTCCTTGGTTGCTGTGGCACCCTATCTGGAATCTTAGTGGTTAAGTCGAGTCCTCCTCCTGCCCTTCTCAGCCAGGAAGGTTGCTAGAGAGCACTTGCAGCGGTTGTCACTTGTAGTAAGCAGAGTGCTGGGTACCAGTGTCTAGGCAGCAAGCAGGCCTTGTCCAACATGAGGAATAGACCTAAGAGTGCAATACTTAACTCCAGTAGTCTTTGTGGAGGCTAATAGAAATCTTGCAATTCTCTCATGCACCTCCATGTGGTGCACAAACTGACAGGATCCTCAGTATCATGTTCTTTACCAGGACAAAAAAGGCAGGAAGCCGTCACAACACAGATGAAGATGAATAAACTTTAAAGCCAGAAGTAGTGGATCGGGCCCACTTTCCTCTTCAAGTACATTTTGAGAGGTGAGAACTCCCCCTTTGTGTCTTTAGTCCCACTCTCGTTTGATAGGCTTTTGATATGAATTTAGTATCAAAAATGTTTATCAAAAAGATATCAATATACTATCAAATGTTTATTATAGGAAGTTTGATATGTTTTGATATGAAAAGGGTAGCATTTATATTAATTTGATATAAAATTTATATTAAAATATTTTTAATATGGGAGTGTGCATGTGAGCTGTTGCTTGATCGAGGGTGTTGTGAGGAGTTAATCGGCGAGTGTGAAGTGTTGGTGACGCTTTGATGACGCAGAGTGGGTTGTGGCCTTGATGGTATGACGTTATGATGTTATATAAAGCTGGCCTTTGATAAGCCTTTGAATAATTTTATATACACTTTATATTATTTCTATTTATAAATTCTATTAAAAATAACAAATAAAAAATGTGCCATCAAAAAAGTTGGTTTGATATCAAAAAAGAATTATATTAAAATGTTAAAAAAGTGATATCAAAATTATATTGGATTTTTTTACATCCAAATTAAAAAAAAATATTAAAATGTAAAAAAATTTATATCAATTTTTACATCAAAATTAAAAACTATTTTATATAAAAATGCTACCAAAATTGTATCACATTGTTTAAAAAAATATGTAAACATATCGATATTTTATATCAAAATTTGTAAAAAGAATGTCATCACATTTGTTTATATCAAAATTAAAAAATGTGATATCAACGAGGGGGCGCTAGAGGGCCAACCAAGATGGCCGCTCTTACCTGAGCTCCCGCTCTGCCCGTAATAAATCCTGCTGAATCCTGCGGTTCCTGGCTGCGCTTTCGAAACTAGAAGGCTTCTCCCTGCTTCTGTATGCACCGCGCCCTCCCTGGCGAAATCTGGGGGAGGATCGGCCAGTTCAAGACTCCACACACCACTACAACGGTGCGGAGGCCAGAGCCTCCCCGCGCGCCGAGCGGGCGCTGAGGGGCGGGGCGCGGCTTCGTGGGGGCCGCTGTGCGGACGTCTCATCCTCCAGAGATCCATCATCCACGAGCGCCGGCGGCCCTCGCGGGGTGCTGCCCCACCCCCGGTTCCAGGCCGGCGTGGGTCCCAACGCGATCCTGTATGGCCCCCCCCTCCTGATCGCGGCACCACACTCCGGGCGCGAGGCCGAGGCCGGCGCTAGTGGAGCCACCTGGAGCCCGGCGGGCAGCCGGCTGCCTCCCATCCTTCCCAGGACCACCTCACCAGCGGACTCCGAGGAGAGGGGTGTCGACGCTTAACCATCTGGCGAATCCTCGCCCGCGGGCGGCTCCGGGCCGGCGGAGGCCCCAACATGATCCTGGGTGCCCCCCCCCCTCCTGATTGCAGCACCTGCGTTCCGGCGATAGTGGCGCCTTCCCGCTTCCCCGGAACCATCTTGCAGAGCCGCACCGGACCGGGAGGCGGCGGCGCGGGCTGTGGAACGCCAGAGCACCCGTTCGACGGATGAAGACCTGAGGTACGTGCCGGGAACCACCGGGGGCCCCGGAGAGTAGATTGCTGCGCCCCCAAACCGTGGCCGTGGGCGCGGTTGACCGTTGGTAGCGGCGGCTCGGGGGGCTGGACTTCCTCCAGTCTACTAGGAAGTCCATAAGACACCGTGGCCCCGGCTTCGACCCTTGGAGCTACTTCGCCCCAAAACTCCTGATACCCTACTAGCGGTCGCGCCTCCTCCGGAGCGGGCCGTGCTGTCGGGCAGCCTCCTGTGCGACCCCTGCGTGGGGACGGATCATATACCAACCAACTCCGGGTCTTCGACCCTCTCATCGCAAGCGCAAGATAATACAGCCACTCTCTCTCTGGAACACAATTGAAGCTTCAGGAGGATCAAGGTGTGATCCTAACTTTATCCCCTTAACTGTCCTCCATACAACTGCGCAGTCCTTCACCCCCCATCGACCCAATGCCAATGCCCCTTCAGTCACGGCGATAACTGCGAGCCACCTAGCCACCGCTGACCCTCTTCATTTAAACTGCTTACATACATCTGCCAAGATGGGCAAAGTAGACAAACTACAAAAGAAGCTGACATTTGACAGCAACACTGCACCCAAAACCCCAAACCCACAACAAGGAGATGACCCGTCACCGTGCAGTTCTAATCAACCAGTAGCCGAAACCTATCCGATGGAAATAAAAGAACTCCTTCTAGACCTAAAAGCAGGCATAGGGAGTCTAAATAACAAGATGGATGGTCTATCCTCCAAAGTCGACCTGATGCAACATCGCCTAGACACACATTCGGAACGGCTAACTGACGTCGAGCAAAGAGTCTCGAACCTCGATGACGGTGCTACATCCCTCTCCAACAAAGTCGCGCGACTTGAAAGCCAAATGTCTGCAACAATGGCCAAGTGCGAGGACCTGGAGGGTCGCTCTAGGCGGAACAATATCCGAATCATTGGGGTCAAGGAATACGACACCCCAAGGAAGATGGAGGACTTTGTGGAGTCCGTGTGCCTCTCCCTCTTCGGCAAAGACTCCTTCTCGCAAATGTTCATGATAGAGAGGGCCCACAGGACCCCGACCTCCAGACCAGCCCCGGGCGCCCCTCCCAGGGTCATCATAGCGAGGCTGCTCAATTACAGAGATCGCGACACCATCCTACGGCTGGCAAGGGAGAAGGGAGATTTACACCATGACGGAGACAAAATCCATATTTATCCCGATTTTTCATCGACAGTACAGACCCAGAGAAGAGCTTTCACCAGCGCCAAACAAAGACTTCGTGAGGGGAAGCTCGCATATTCCATGATATTCCCTGCACGTCTCAGGGTACAACACAACGAAAAGACTCACTTCTTTGATTCTCCTGAGGAAGTCCATCTATTTCTGGATCGTAACGGCTGCCCAGCTCACAATCCTCGACGACCCCGCGCACAGAGAGAGAGGGTCCCCAGGAATCCTCCTTAAAACCCAGGTCGGGCTCCGAAACATACCCAAACAGCCAGAACACGCTCATTCTCCATTAAACAATTGGGCAGAGTTCTTGGAGAAGCCCCAAGCGCCCCGAGCACAGCATCTGTTCCCTCACCCAAGTTTGGGGGGATCCCGTCGGACATGTTGGGGGTTGTCCGCGTAATGGGAATAGTTCTGAGGACTATTGGGTTGTTTATTGCTTTTTGTTCAGGGTTGGGATAATAACCACCCTTCTGGCATTGCCAGAACTTGTTAAGTGCAAATTTCTCACAAGGAAAAGCCAGCACCTTCCCGGAATGCCCCCCACCAGATTCGCTCCCCGCTCTCTGCTTCCAGCTGTCATGCTCCATGTAACGTACCACGATATGCTCCAAGCCCATCATTCCACAAACAAATGTATAACAACTGCAAGACCAGTGAACCTCCAACGCAATTCCAAACATATTTCTCCTTTCAACATTCAAGGTTGCAACCTGGAATATAAGGGGAGGTAACATCCCATCCAAAACCCGCAAAATCCTGCAATACCTAAGAAGACATGAAATTGATGTGGCAATGATACAGGAAACCCATCTGACACCCGAGAAAGAACGCACATGGGCCAAATCATGGGGATGCCATAGATATTATTCATCATACTCCTCCTACTCTAGAGGCGTGGCTATTCTAGTGCACAGAAGAACCAACTTCCGTCTCACACATGTTGCAAAAGACTCTATAGGAAGATCCGTACTGGTCAAGGGCATAATAGCAGGCAAGGCAATAACCTTCATTAATTCCTACGCCCCCAATGTGGACGGTCCAGATAACTTTGGCTGGGTTCTGTCGCAGCTCTCCTCACTTGAACAATCCACGGTGGTTTGGGGTGGCGACATGAACACTGTCATGGACCCGGCCAGAGACAGATCACACACCACGTCACAACAGACCTCTAAAGCCAGCATGCAAATAACAGAAATCTGCCGTGCCTTTGACTTAAGGGACGCCTGGAGAACGGTCAACGGTGATCTGAGAGACTACACTTTTCACTCAGCGGTCCATAATACCAGCTCTCGCATCGACTACTTGTTCACATCCAGAACCGGCCCCCTGCAGCCCGGTCCCTGTCACATCTTACCACGGACTCTATCAGACCACTCTCCAATGGTCCTCTGTCTCCTCCCCTCCCAGCCTGTTCCCAGACTACAGAATTGGCGCTTCAAGACGGGTTCCATGCTGGACATGGTTTTCGCAGCAGAGCTAAAGGAGGAAATCGATATTTTTCTCGAAGCCAACGTGGGGTCGGTCTCATCGGCCGGAGTGCTGTGGGAGTCTCTGAAATGCTTCGTAAGAGGAGTGTGCCAGGCCAAGGAGAACGGCATCATCAAACTTATTAGACGCAAACTCAAAACCTGTGAGGACCGCCTCAAAGATCTCGAACACAAAATTAGAGACTCGGACGAGCCGAAAACGAAAGCTACCCTGAAAGAAGAACTACTGAAGTTTAATACACTCGCCGAGCGCGAACTAAAATTTCTCCACCGTGGCACTGTAGTCAGATAATACGGCTAGGGGCAAAAACCTGGAGCACTCCTGGCGAGGTTGCTGAGAGCTGACCGCACACCGACGCCTATTACAGAAATTCGCAGCCAGAAGGAAGAAACATTGAACACAGATGTCGACATGGCGGAGGAATTTAGACTCTTCTACCAAGAGCTTTATAGTTCCCAACACTCCGACAATTCTGATGCTCCACTGAGATACCTGAGGGAGACTGAATTATACTGGGTAGAAGCACAGCTAAGGGAACCCCTCAACGAACTGATCTCCCCAGAAGAAATAGTTGAGGCAATTAAATCACTCCCGAATACCAAAGCCCCCGGCCCCGATGGCCTAACCGGGGAATTCTATAAAGCCTTTGCGCTTACCCTTGCTCCCCTTTTGGCCGATGTATACAAGGAAGCCCTGGAGGAAGGTACCCTACCACAGACCATGCGTGAAGCCAATGTGATTCTCCTGCACAAAGCAGACAAGCCACCGGATAAATGTGCTTCCTACCGCCCCATTTCCCTCCTAAATCTAGACAACAAGATTCTAGCAAAAATCCTAACGAATAGACTGATGCCACTAATGCCTGCTCTAGTCCTTGCTGACCAGGCGGGGTTCATACCGGGCCGCAATACCACATTCGGCATTAGGAGACTATTTGGAGTGATGGGAGCACTGAACCCATCCCAACAAGCCATTGCTCTTCTTCTTGATGCTGAAAAAGCATTCGACTCGGTGGAGTGGCCATTCCTATTCTCAGTACTTACCAGAATGGGCCTGGGGGCTCGCTTCATTAGACTAGTTTCCCTGCTATACTCTAAACCTACAGCCAACATAATAGTCGGCACAGCTAGATAATCCATCATCAACTTACAATGTGGTACCAGGCAAGGCTGCCCACTGTCAGCTCTATTTGCCCTAGTAATGGAACCCCTTGCCTCCAATCTACGCGAGCACAGGCAACACAGAGGTCTGGTCATAGGCCCGCATAAACTCATCATCTCATTGTACGCTGATGACGTGGTTCTCTATATAAGGGACCCAGTCGACAATTTAAACCCTATCATGAGCGAAGTGATCAGATTCGGAGCTGCATCTAGCCTCAAAATTAATCAAACAAAATCAATTATCTTCCCGCTCACCCCGGCGACTCGGCCATTCCATGATGACTTCCATCTCACCTGGAAGTCATCCAAGGTGAGATACCTAGGCATCCAAATGTCACTAAATCACCAAGAAGTATTCCAGGACAACTATGAAGTGGTCTTCAAGTCCTTAACAGAAAAAGTGGCCCGATGGAAAACCCTACCCCTAACTCTATGGGGAAGAGCCTCTCTTGTCAAGATGGTGATTCTACCGAAACTTCTATATCTCTTCACCAACATTCCCATCCTACTTCCACAACCCTTCCTGAAGAAACTAAAGAGTCTGGTCCTGGAACTACTGTGGGTCGGTAAACCTGCCAGAGTGGCTCATTCCACGCTAACCCTCCCAGTAATAAAAGGTGGCTTGGCGCTCCCCGATCTGGAGAGATACTACTGGGCGGCCCAGGCGCAATTTCTTAGCCACTGGTACACCACAAACCCTGTCAGACCACACGTGCAAATAGAGAGGGCCCTGGCCTCACCGAACCTACTGAAAGCAGTCATCTTCGGGAAAATCCCGGTCCCCAACGACACTATGAATATAATCTTAACAACGTACAAGATATGGAAGCTCTTGGCGCAGAAATACAACATCGACACTCGATATTCTCCACTCCTCCCAGCAAAATTCATACCGGGGATCCCGTTGACGTCCGAAAAAGTATATCTCCAATGGCTAGAGAAACTTCAAATCAAGAACCTTGGGGACCTATTCACAGATGACGGTTTCCTGACTCCCGATCAAGCAAGGAGAAAAGGTGGCACTACCCCGTTAGACATCTTTATTTATTTCAGGGTACGCCACACTCTGCGAGCAATCCTTCCTACCTTTCCACAGCAACCCCAAACATGGCAGCTCTTACACTCAGTAATTCAGTCCCAGGGTGAAGGGAGACCACTCTCTCAGATCTACAGAACCATCATTTCAGACACATCTCCCACAGTGTCCCGAGCCAAGATTAGATGGGAAAGGGCCCTAAATATAACCTTCTCCGACACCGATTGGTCCTTTATCCTTAGACAGACCCAGAAGATTGCCCTCAATACCCGCCTCAAGTTAATCCACTTCAACTACCTGCATCAAACATACTTTACACCAGCCAAAGCAAAAATGCAGCATCCAGAATCGTCTTTCGGATGTGAGAGGTGTGGGTTGACCTCAGCAAACTTCTTACATCTGGCATGGGACTGCCCTAAGCTGGCCTCATTTTGGCCCCAGGTGCTGGAAATCACGAGTAAGATAATCGGTGAGCCGATTCTCCCAGCCAACACTGCAGCTCTGTTGGGCATGACCAGACTGTTGAAGACCCCTACGAGAAAGCTAGCAGGTATTCTGCTGACACTGGCTCGCAGAAGAGTCACCTTGGCCTGGAGCCGCAGTCCCCCCCCAACTGTCACCGCATGGCGCAGAGACATTCTTTACTGCCAAGATGTTGAAACCGATTTCATTAAGCTGCTGCCACAACATGCACGCCCACCTGACATCTGGGGACCACTAGTAACTTTTTTGATGAATGAGTCTGTGAGTGCTCTTGCCTCACCGGCCATTACTCAGTAAAGGTAGTACCTTCTCGTCATTGACAGCGGGTGAAGTTTCTCTTTTCATACCGACCGCTGATTCGGTTACATACTCATAGACTTGGTGGAGTATACACAATATAGGGGTCGGGGGGAGAGGTCGGGGGGACAAGGCTAGGCTAATTCCACCCTAATGTGGGTGAGAAGTTGTTTGTTGTTTAAAAAAAAAAAAAAAAAAAATGGTTAAAAAAAAAAAAAAAAAATGTGATATCAAAACGATTTCAGAGGGCAAGCCCAGGCATGTCCTTACATGCAAGCGTTGTGAAAATATTATGCCAAAAGCTGCGCTATGTTTTTTGTTAAACAGCTGAGTTACATGGCCTGTGAATATATAGTTCATAATGTATAACAAAATGAAAAGTGAAGATCTAATTCGAGGGCTACAACAACAACAAACATATGCAAAGGGATGCACAATGCTGGGGCACTGGATTCTACCACTCTCCCTGTTGTGCAGAAAGCAGTGTTCCGCGACAGGGCAGATAATTCACAGATGACACACACATGTGGCCCCGAGCTCGGACTCAACTATTTCGGTTTCTCCGTTTATTACAAGTAATAGGAAGCTACATCAGAATGATCCAACCTTGCAATGAAGCCCCAAGGCTATTGTAATCACATGCCGCCATGTGCCTGGTGTGACAAAACTGTATTTGCATGGCCCCATTTATTGTAAAGGAAGCGTAGCCCCAAGGCACCTGTAATCTTCAGTCGGCATGGGACTGCTGTGCCTAAAGGCCATGTGAATGTCCTATTGTATCCTAAACTCCCTGTGACTAGGGGTTTTGCAAGCTCCCCAGCAGCCTGCACGGAGAAGAGGCCGGATGGAGGGCAGGGGGGCGGGGGGGCAATTCTGCTGAGGTGGGGGTTGGATGTCTTTAAAGCCCATGCTTTGGAAGCCTGCCAGAACATCTTTGCGGATTTCGGGATATTTTCAAGCCCCGGCTGAAACTGAAGACCCCAGGACATTTAAACATCTAAAGTCTGGTGACGAAAGGGGCATTCTACTTTTAAGAAGTGAGTTGATTCTATGTTTTTACTGCAAGCTTGTAAATAAAAAGCAGTGTCTTGAAGTGTAAAATATTTAAACAAGATGTGAAAAACCTTTTAAAAGTGTATGTTCTAGAATCTAGCCCTGTGTATTTTTATTTAACGGTGCAAACAGACCTTTTAAAACTAAATGTGTGTATTCTTTAGATGCAGGCAGGATTAACTGCCAGCCTGCATTTTTTTATATATTTAAGTTAAAGTGCGCCTGGAAATGGAAAAGCTGTCTCTGGAAGCTGACTGGCGTGAGAAGGTCATTTTGTAATGCGCATTCTATGGTGTTTTGTTGGAGAGGGTCTTTGACACGTTGGCTTTTAGGTTATTAAGGTTTTTTTGTTAAAGTCGAGCTGGTTTATGAAGCCTTGGGGCTAGGGTCTTTTGCCACATAAATTGCTGACAGCGCGCACAATAATAGGACAAAACGTGTGGTTTTATGCAATAACATTATTTTTAAATGTTGAGCTCTGCCTATGCACACATGAGGCGATGTGAAGAAAATCCCACTTTGTTATGACACAACCCTAAAAAAATGCTGCTTTAAACAATGGTGCAAATGAGCACATTTTTTGAAGAAAAAAAAAGTCATTGAGAACCCAACAAACAGGGCATTTATATAGACACAGGGAAGATTGCTTAAAGCAGGCATGGTTTTTATTTTAGAACACATTTTTTATTTTAAAACAAATATTTGTTTTGGTTGGAGAGGGTATTAGACATGTATAAGTATTTAGAAAGTGCACAAAACTTTTGGTTCTAGGAAAACAGCTATGCACACATGCTATAGGCGCTTTTAATTTTGGACCTGTGACAAAGCGAATGGGTGTGGTGAGCCCTGATTAAAGTAACAAAAATGATACGTATGCACCTAGGGGACTGAACCTGTATGCACACGCTTCCAAGAAAAAGACATTGAGAAAGTGTTGTAGCAAAGATATATATATATATATATATATATATATGAACAAGCGACGCACCTGTCGCGAAACGAGTTATGAAGCTGCCGAGCTTTCGGATTTGATTTTTCCTTTTGGGGAACGCCGTATTTGTACGGCTTTTAACTCGTGTTTGATGCACTAATAAAGACTGCTTTTTGAATCACTGGACTCGGACCTGATGCTTCAGCTCACAGGATTTCTTAGAGTGCAACTAATTTTACTACTAATTTTCAGGACCTTGTGTTTGGTTGTTATACAGGTTTAATATGGTTGTTCGGGTGCACATGGGTGTTTGGAAAACATGTGAAGGCTGAATTAGAGCATTAGTATTTTTAAACATGTAAGAGTTACACTGTGGGTTTATTCATTGTGTGGCAGGAATTGAGAAAATAATTGCAACTTTTATACAATTGAGCTTCTACCAATGTGGCGCAGATCACACATTGACAAAGTTTTGTAGCAGAGAATATATATATATATATGTATATATATATATGGATTGAAATTTTAATTTTCAAGATTCTGTGTTTGGTTGTGATACAGGTTTAATATGTTCTTGCGGACTATGTTTTTTTACAGAAATGGCTCTTAACAGTTGGATGTTGCAACAGGGTACTTCTGGACAACTCTGGGATGTTGGAATGGGGCAGCCTGTTTCTGGATCAACAAACCTTGGATGTTTTAACGAAACAGGACAGGGTCTAATGTTTTTGTTACAACAGCAAGGGCCGATGGATTTGGAGGCCCCGTCGTCACAGATGTCTTTTGTGAAATCATCACTGGGGCCGCTTGGTTCTGGAGTTTTTGTGACGCCGGTCAGAATGTCCAGGGGCCCATCTAGTGATCAAAAATTCTCCAAGGGGTGGTGTGCTTTTTGTGGATCAGCAAATTCTGAATGTTTTCAGAGCACAGGGATGGGTTACCTGTCTCTACTGGATCTGTTTTAACAGGTGTGATCAGTGTTTTTACAGGTGTGATGGGAGGCTATATGCTGAAAGATTCATACCTTCTAAAGCTATGTTGTGTGTGTTATATAATACATGTGTTTTATACAGTTTACAAGATGCATGCTGCATAATGTTTTTTTTTTATAGCTTTTTTATTTACAATTCAGTGTAAGTTTCCATGTAGCGCTTTAACGGTAAATAGAAATGCGCAGATGGGAAAAGTTTCTTACCTGTAACTCCATTTCTCCAGCATTGGTATCTTTCATGGATTCACATGCTTAGAATATTCCCCGTCGTCAGACTGGGACCCCTCGGTACACATATATAGCCTTTTCCTATAGGAAAACTTCCGACACTTTTGTGTCCTATCTACGTCCTTTTAGGACCCGCCTACGCATGCTCCGTAGGCCGTCCCAGTATAAGAGGCCCGCCCCCGCGGTTCCCCTTCAGATTTCGGCCCCTCCAAAGTAGGAAGGGTTAAACTTATCAATCAAATACATTGCATTCCGGGGAGGTTGGCGGGCGCATGTGAATCCATGAAAGATACCAATGCTGGAGAAATGGAGTTACAGGTAAGAAACTATTCCCTTCTCCAGCATTGGATCTTTCATGGATTCACATGCTTAGAATAGATTGTATAGCAGTAACACTTGAGACGGTGGTGAGAATGTAATGTAATATACCCTCACCATACTACACAATGCATATGTACAGTAGGAATAAGTTAACTCATATAACCTTACCCACAGAAAGTATACTGTCATCAAAAAGGTAGAAACGGATTCTCCACAGCGTGGAGCTTACTTTACTGAAACAGATGGCGCAGGACAGCTCTTCCCATCTGCACCTCGCCCGCATGCTGCCTGGCAAGGCAGTAGTGGCTGGTAAACCTGTGGGGCACTGTCCATGCCGCAGCTTGGCATATGTCCGTCAGCGGAATTCCTGCCCATAAAGCTGCTGAGGAGGACATTGATCTTGTAGAATGGGCTCTAGGATGTCCTTGCAGTGGCCTTCCGGCCTTGGAGTGACAAAACGCAATCGTCGATGAGACCCATCGAGCCAATCCCTGTTTAGAGATTGCTTTTCCTCTCGTCGACGGACCATATGCGATGAACAGTTGTCGAGTAGACCTGAGTTCCTGTGTACGATGTATGTCAAATTTCAGAGCCCTCTTAACGTCCAGGGTATGAAGAGCTTTTTCTGCTGTCGATGATGGTGTGGCGAAGAAAGTAGGGAGAACAATGGACCAGTGTTTGTGATACACTGTCGGAACTTTTGGGACAAACGTAGGATTAGTTGCCAGGACCACTTTGTCCTTAAAGAATCTTAGGTATGGCGGGTCTACGACCAGCGCTTGCAGTTCCGAGATTCTCCTAGCTGATGTGATAGCAATAAAGAATGCCAACTTCCACGAAATGAATTTTATGTCGGACGTGGCCGTAGGCTCAAAAGGCGGTTTCATTAATCCTGCCAACACTGTGTTGAGACTCCAAGTTGGGGGGAAACGTTTTACCGGGGGAAAAACTCGAAATAAACCCCTCATGAAGTGTTTCACAAGTCTGTCGCTAAATAGAGGAGACGACTGCCTCCCCCTCGTGAACCTTGAGATGGCCGCCAGGTGCACCTTTATCGATGTGAAGGATAACCCCCTCTCCGCCAAGAGGAGCAGGTAAGGTAGAACTTGTTCCGGCGTCACCAACAACGGTTGTAGGCCTTGTTGTCCTCTACACCATTCACAGAACCTCCGCCACTTATAGGAGTAAGATTTGTTTGTAGAAGGGGCTCGAGCCGCCTGCAGAATTTTTTGACAATCCTCCGAAACGTCTAAAGCACCGAACTTCGAAAAGTCAGGAGCCAGGCTGCAAGGTTGAGACTGTCCGGGTCGTGATGCCACACCGTGCCTTTGTCCCGGGATAGTAGGTTCGGGACTCTCGGAAACGCTATGGGATGTTCCAGCGACAGGTGAAGCAGGTCGGAGAACCACGGTTGCCTTGGCCAGTATGGTGCCACTAGAATTACCCGGCAATTGTATCTGCGTATCCACTGTATCGTCCTCCGTATGAGGGGGAACGGGGGAAAAGCGTAAAGGAACATGTCCGTCCATAGGAAGGAGAATGCCTCCCCCATGGAACCCTCTTGGGGCCATCTGCTTGCGAATTGCTCGCATTTCTTGTTGTCTTTGGTCGCGAAGGCGTCCAGAGGGGGGTGACCCCATTTCTCGAACACTTTCATCAGGTGAACTGTGTCCATTTCCCACTCGTGTATCTGGGCCATGCTTCTGCTGAGGGAGTCTGCTTGGGAGTTCCTCACTCCTGGGAGGTGGTGAGCCACGATGGAAATGTCGTGCTTTAATGCCCAATGCCATGTTTTCTGGGCTTCTATGGAAAGAGTTCTTGATCGCGTCCCTCCTTGTTTCCTCAGATAAAACATGGCCGTTGTATTGTCGGTCAGTACTCGTACTCGCGAACCCTTGATGTGTGGTAGGAATGCCTTCAAGGCCCATCGTGCTGCTCTGAGCTCTAACACGTTTATGTGTAGGAGTGACTCCGTTGGAGACCAGCGACCTTGCGTTTGGAGAGCACCCATGTGAGCTCCCCATCCGGTTAGGGACGCATCCGTGACTATGGTTCGCTGAAACTCCGGTTCCTGTAGGGGTACACCGTTGTTCAGATTGTGGAAACTCTGCCACCACTGAAGGGTCCGAAGCAGCTTGTCGTCGTCGATGGTTATCTTGTCTGACCACGATCCTTGAGCCTGCGTCCATCGGTCCGCAAGGAATTCCTGGACTGGCCTCATGAATAGGCAACAGTTTTCCACCAGATGGATGCAGGATGCCATGGCCCCTAGGACCGAAACGTATTTTCTCACCGAGAGCCTGGTGTTTCGCCGTAGTCGGCTCGCTTGCTGATTGAGTCTTGAGGTTCTGTCGAGAGACGGTTTCACTAGCCCTAACTGGGTCTCGAACTGTGCCCCCAGGAATACCAGCGTTCTCGATGGCCGCAGATAGGATTTTTCGAAGTTTATGGCGAATCCCAGCTGTTGTAGAAGCTGCATGGTGGCTTGTAAACTTGTGTTGGTCGACGCTGGGGAGGATCCCCTTACCAGCCAGTCGTCGAGGTATGGGTATACATGGTGGCCTTGCTTCCTTAGCCAGGCCGCTACTGGAGCCAGGCATTTCGTGAACGTTCTGGGGGAGGTCTTGAGCCCAAAGGGAAGAACCGTGAACTGGTAGTGAGTCCGCCCTATTACAAATCTCAGGAATTTCCTGTGTTTCCGACACATTGGAATATGGAAGTACGCGTCCTGTAAATCCAGGGACGCTAGAAAATCCCCCTCTTGAACGGCGAGGATCACCTCCTGCAGAGTGAGCATCTTGAATTTTAGGCTCTTTAAAGACTTGTTGAGATCGCGGAAGTCTAAAATGGGACGCCATTTGCCGTTCGGCTTTTTTATGACGAAATATCTTGAGTAGACTCCTTGACCTCTCTGTGATGTTGGAACTAATTCTATCACGCCCTTTGCTAACATGAGTGTTACCTCTTGTTGCAGTATCTTCAGATGGGAATGAGCGGTGAACGCAGGTGGAATGTGCAGAGGGCTGTGTTTGAATTGTAGAGAGTGTCCGTTTCTTATAGTGTCCAGCACCCATTGATCTGTCGTTATTCGTTCCCATTCGTCGACATATGCTGACACTCTTCCCCCCAGAACGGTGCGTTGTATGTCACTGCTGATCTTTATTTTGCTTGTCTCTCAACGACGACGGATATGATGGTCTTTTCCTGGACGTCTGGAAGTTACGGCGTCGGTTTGCCGTTTGGGAAGCACGTCTGTATCCCTGGGAGGGGTAAGCCGATCTGCCAAAGGATCTGTCTCCAGACGCAGAGAATCTGGAATTACCTGAAGCTCCTCTAAAGGGACGAAAAGACTTGTAGCTTCGGCCACTCTGGAGGGCACACAATGAACGTGCCGTGTCCGAGTCCTCCTTCATTCCCTTTAGGGCTTCGTCCACCTTCTCACCGAAAAGAAGGTCTCCCTCAAAGGGCATATCTAAAACTTTGTATTGTACCTCTGGCCTGAAGTAGGTACACTTAAACCATGACTGTCGTCGTAATACGACCCCACTATTGACTTGCTTGAAGCCTGACTCAGCGAGGTCCACCGCAATGTTTATTGCGTGATTTGAGGCTTCCTCACCCTCTCGGACCAGTAACATTGCTGCTTTCCTATGCTCTTCCGGAAGATGATCAAGCAACGGAGCTAGCCTGTGCCACATCTCCCTGTCGTATCTGGCTACAATCGCCAGAGAGTTTGCGGCCTTTACTGTGGTTGCTCCCACGGATAGCACTTTTTTGCCAAAGGCATCCTGGCGTCTCGCTTCGTTTTCCGGTGGAGTCGTGCACTTGTGCTGGGCCTTCGCCTTCCTCGCCGCTGCCGCCGACACCACCGAGTCTGGCGTTGGTTGGGAGGATAAACACTTGGGGGTAGACTCTGGAGCCTTAAACTTTTTCTCGAGGCGTCCTTTCACTGCCGGCTCTGAAAAAGGGTGACGCATTGTCTGCAAACCATCCTTCCACACGTGGTCTAGTATTGGTATTGAGAACACAGACGACCTTCTCTTACCCATGTGGTCGAACAAAAAAACAGTCCTTTTTCTGTTCTTCCTGGGACAAACCAAATTCTTTGCAGGCCTTCTCCATCATAGAATGGAATGATGCAATGTCGTCCGGAGGGGACGGGTGAGCTGGGCTTCTAGGGGTTTCCAACTCCACCTCTGACTCCCAGGTTGGATCCCTGGAGGGGGATGATGAGATATCCGACATGGCTTCCCTGTCAGACTCCGAATCTGGCAGCTCACCTTCCTCTTGTGCCAGTGCTGAGATTGGCGTGCGTAGGTGCGTCGGTGGACGGGACGGGCCCGGCTCGTCGACGGGTGACTGTGGCGGGTTTGCCCGAGGTAGTCTCTAGTCCAACGACTGTAGCAAGGACTGAAGCGTGGACAGAATTTCCAACGACAAAACAGATTGAGGATTGAGAAGAGGGGCAGATACCGGTATACCGGATCCCCTCGTCGACGACTTGTCAGCCACTCGTAGCCCTAGGTCTGCTGGGCCAGCTATTCTCTCGTTCTCGTCTTCCGAGGACAGCGACACAGCCTGTTCCTGCAGTAAAGTATCCGGAGGGATCGGATCAAAAACTTCAGGCCTCCAGGCCTCCTGTAGAACCCCCGTCGACGAGGTCATCGTCGCCGCCGTTGTCGGTGGGACCGTGGATGCCACCTGCGTTAGTGGCAGGGTGGAGGCCGATGACTGGACCGCCGTCGATGACGGTGACTTAGCAGGTGGTTTAGGCGGTCCCGCCTTTTTCACACTTGGCCTGCTTTTACTCGACTCTCGACTCGTGGTCGATATATCATGATCGCCTGAGGAGGATTTCCTTTCCTTTTCATGCTTTTTTGATGAAGATGATTTCTTTGACGAGGAGTCTCTAACTGAGTGACTCCCAGATGACTCTTTTTCCGTCGGTCGAGATTTCTTCGCCGGTGGTTCCGACGAGGCAGCGCGGCGTGATGTTTTCGCTGATTGTGTGGAGCCTACCTCCGAAGGGGGGTATGCCCCCGCTCCATCATTCAGCCATGCCACCAGCCGTCGACTCCGGTCTTTGAGGGTTTTTTGAGAAAACCCTTTGCATATGTCGCAGTTATCCGCCGAATGATGAGGGTGGAGGCAATATATACAATCCATATGTCCGTCCCCCTCGTAAACTTTTTTCAAGCCGCACGTCGCGCATGGACGGAACAGCGCTTTTCCTGACACGGAGGACATTTTCTCTAACTCCAACTCCAGGTATACAACCTTGTACAAAATAGTAAGACAACGCGAGGAGATCCCACTACTTTGGAGACGGTTGAAATCTGAAGGGGAAACGCGGGGGCGGGCCTCTTATACTGGGACGGCCTACGGAGCATGCGTAGGCGGGTCCTAAAAGGACGTAGATAGGACACAAAAGTGTCGTAAGTTTTCCTATAGGAAAAGGCTATATATGTGTACCGAGGGGTCCCAGTCTGACGACGGGGAATATTCTAAGCATGTGAATCCATGAAAGATCCAATGCTGGAGAAATAGTAGTGTTTGTTTTATCAACTTTTAGAAGCTTGAAAGTCTAGCCATCTGCAGTGAGTTAAATTCGCCCGAGAAGCTTGCACATGGATATCTGTACATATTTTGCTACTGTGCAGGTATTTGTCATTATGGATACCAGGCTACAACACCCCTTTGCATATGTGCTGGCTCGTCCCTCTATCTGCAGGAAGAGTTACTTTGTCAAAAAACTTTCAGAAAACACCCACACCGCGGTATAACATGACCCAGAAAATATTATTTGGTTTTACAGTTGCTGGAAACCTCTTTACAACACCCTACAACAGCAGTTTAAACACCATTGGTTTGTAGATGGTATTCCGGAGAGTCTCAACGATCGTTTATTACTGCCGACCATGGTGAATAATTATTGTGGACGATTAAATGACCAAGGGGGGGTCAGAACGTCGAACTAGAAAAAGCCTTTACTCAATATTTCCATCACCGCAATCTGAGCATATGTTATATTGTGCAAAACCTATTTAACAAGGGGAAGAGTAACAGATCGATAACACTAAACGCTAGCTATATGGTGTTATTTAAAAACCACGGGATAAACAGCAACTAGCCATGCTGGCCCACCAGATGTATCCAACCAAAACACATTTATTCATGGAAGCTTTTGAAGATGCAACTATATCTCGTGATTGATTTAAAAACACCACTCTAGAGGTTTATTGATTGCGCACTGATATATTTCCGCCAGAGTTGCCTGTTGTTTATATCCCAAGAAAGACATCTAAAAAACATCATTAAGCGCAATATCGCGTCAGTACCTGATCGCACTTTCACCATGTCAACACGCATACAGAGAACCATCGCGCTGTTGAAAATACTAGTATTTGACACCCCTCAACAACGCAAGGCCGTTCTAGCCACAGCCTCCGACGACTTGGTGGCCGCTATTGTAGTGATTGCTCAGAACACTGTAAAGGGCCACATCCCCCTAACACAGCGTCAAATAAGTGTGTTGAAAAAGAAAAAGGTCTTTAAGAAACTGTGCAATAAGCAAATATCGCTAAGGGTTAAAAGAAAAGTGGTCTCGAAATCCGGTGGGTTCATAGGATTGCTCATTGGTATAGCCTTACCGCTAATCACCAGCTTGCTCAGGAGTCAATAATGGAACACACCCATAAAATGTATCTGGTGGACAAGCGTCAGTTGGAAAACCTGATAACTCCCACACCCCCCATGAATTGGGATATATGAAAAGTTGCTACCATGCGTCTCGACTCGTAAAGGAAGTATGTTTTAAACAGATCTAATTTACCGGCATATGATAAAGAGGCATTGTACTTGAATGTTCTACACACATCCTTAAACCACGCCCGACATGGCAATGCAGAGAAAAACAAACTAACTTTATACATGCCGCCCAAAGAATCTAGCGGTGCAGGGGAACCTCTTTGGACAGATCCGGTTGTAGCTGATATGGTAAGCACTCTAAGCCAATGCTATAAACCTAATGAAGAACTATTGCTACATAAGATGTAACTTGCAAAGGATGTGGCCGCGTGAACCAATAGAGGGAAGTTTATTTAGAAAGGCAGGTTTAAAGGGGTTCGAACTTGCATGATCTAGTACGAAGTGTTACAAACCAAAACCTCACTGCTACAATAAATGCACCCATCGGCTGGAACGAGTTTATGCAGGCGGTGGTAGATTTATTTAAATATTCCAACTTCGGTCATGGGTAATGCCGCCTAGTGACGCCTTCTGGAGCGGCTAAAAACTGGGGTTCCTGCAACTCCTCGCCAACAACATAGCCCATTAAGCAGCCCTATAAGCAGTCCTCTGTCACAAAGCCCTGAAAAGGATTGGAATACCAGTTGGCTTACAGATTCATTATCCACCTCCGGCATGCGTGCCTCTAAAACATCTAGACCATGCCAGGGCAGTGGCAGGCCTATATGGCTATCTGAATAATGTGACCCCCAATCACTGTTGAACGTATACGTTTCTTGGCTGCTATATTCTGCTTTAACCTTTCTTTTCTTTCAGTATTAAATATGTCTTTTTATTAATAAAGGTTTTCAATTTATAAATATGACTGGTTGTTTATGTTATATTATTTAGTATGCATAATAACGTACAATGCATGTTGATTTTTAGAACTATTTTATTGATACATGTATCAGTGTATAGACTATTAACATTTACATTTTTGACACACTGTAAACATTTTGCGAGATCTATACAAATTAGATAACATCTTGTTAACAAATCTGGTCACTTTTTGGTCGTTTTGCATGCAATTGCTCCAATACATTTTCAAAACAGCCGCCAATGATTTCCATTCTGACATTTGGCTGATAAAGAATATGCAGTGCTGACTGCAGGTCACGGCTTTTGAGTCTTGAACCAGTACAGTAATATGATGTAAATATTTTGCAATGCTTTTTACATAACCCATTAAAACTCTGGCGTATATGGGGTGTTGCTGGGAAGTGCGCCAAACTGTCAAACACCGTTAGCACATCTCCCTCCAGCCACAAAGCTATCCAGTGTGTTCCAGCCTGGACCTGGCGATCAGTGTTCACCACTAGGCTAACCGGGCGATTTCTGGGTAGGCGTTTGGGACATGCATCGCTGGCATATACACCATGAAATGTTCTTTGATTGTGTCCATGTTTACGCAAAAATCCTTTTATCTGTATAGTATCCATTAAAAATCAAAAAAGTATGTTTCTTTGTGCGTTGATCTCAAGAACGCAGTCGAAAAGGCTCCACACTAGCAGGGAATGTGTGGTGGTTAGGTTTTTTCAAACTTTATTTCAGCACGTAGGGTTCTGCTCCTCATGAGGTTCAAATGACCCGCTGATGCATTATCGGGTCTTAGATCTAAGGCCAGCAAGGTATAGCCGAGCGCATGCTCTTTGCATGTGAATGGAATAGGTACATCACGCATGTGCTTTCCAGTGACAACCACCAAGGCCATGTACTCTCCAATTATGTTCTGCAAATTGGGTGTATATGGTTTGGCAGGAATTAGAACACTGTCCTTGTGCAGAGCCGCATAGTTCATGTTACAGTGTCTGAAGTTGTTTTCATCATATGCACCGGCAAGCGACATTGTTTCAACAATTCTCATGATGATTATCTTTGAGAGCTGCCCCAGAAACAGGTTGTCTTGACTGGTGCCGTGGCTACCGGTAGGAATGCTGAAGACTTTAAGAGCGACTCGCTCCACGGGATATTTCACGTTCGATATCTGCAGTGCCTCTGCATGCGCCAGTCTAATAGTCAGAGAGATGCTTACACGTTTAACGAATAAACTGGCCAATACAATGACTAGTTTGTACTGTCAGGCGTCCCCGCTCGTGAGGCGAAAAGCGTCTGTGTTCCTGGATAGTTTCACTTTAAGATCAGAACTGTTGATCAATAGTTTAGACTGAAAGAAAAGGTCAGCGTGTAGGCGGCCCAGTAAGTCAAATACTGTACTGGTCCTGATGTGAGATGCTCTTTTCACGATTCCCTTGTTATTGCCGTCCAGAGCTGCATTGTCAAAATGGCCTGCGTTATTGCTGTAAAAAAGCCCCGCCGAGAGCTGCTTATCCAGGACATCATAGCCATAATTTAACAGACTCTCTATGTAAGTCCTGTAGGCATACATATTATCGCTATGTGTTATCATTCGATCGCCAAACGCCACGTCCATCTGATTAAACATGCTGGCTATCAGGTAATCGATCGTACCCACACGTGCTGTAGCTGCTGTGTCAGTTCCAGCCTCCTTTGTTATTTTACAGGTTAGATGCAGCAGCGCATCGTTCAAATCCAGATACATGTCGGTCAAGCCCAATACCAAATATGCTATGAGGGCTAATGGTAATAGAGCAGCCAGAAGCGGGACCTCAATAAAGAATCTGTTATCGATGCTGGTCTGTGTCAGGGGCACTGTAAAAAGATAGAGTTCTGATTTTACAGATTCCCCCCCCCCACCCCCCGAGGCTCTATTTAAGAAGGCAATTGTTCTTTAAAAAGTATTGCTACCCTTGTGTCTTTTAGAAAGAACATGTTTCTTCTTCTTCTTCCTATTCGCCTGTGCGCCTCAGGCTTTTGATCTGCTTTTCCTAGTGGGTTTCGGGGGCCGTGCAGCAGAGACACCAACCTCTTCCTCTTAACACTCCTATGTGGTTTATAAATTAGGGCGGATCCGTCCTGCCCCTGCTTTTTCTGTTAGGCGAGCCACTCAGCAATCGTAGCTGTCGCGCTTCCCACAACGACTTTTGCAATATTGCTTGCAGCCATTTTCACATGCAGTTTAACCAATTCAAAACTGCGACATAGAAAGGGCATTGCCTGTCTAAAAAGACTTTTAAAGATACCGCCGAGTCCCGCCCCATACATGACGGGAGTTCCGCTAAAATATGGCTGATCGCCATAACCGGCCTAGTTCATGTAATATTCTATATAGGCACCGGGGTCTCCATAGTTCTTTACCACAGCAACTATTATGCTGTTTTATTAATCTTTCTGCCAGAGCGGTCTGAATAGCAACCGCAGCCATATTTTTCCAGATTTAAATGATACAAACTGCACTTCGTCGTCTCTTATCTGGATGTTGATGGTGTGAAAATGTTTTTACACATGGGAACCTAGTTGGGTTGGTTGTATTGAATGTTCACAATATCGTTGTTGTTCCCTTTAATCTCCACAGTTCTAAGTAGCGGGGCGTAACTACACCCCCACCCATTGATACTCCACAATAGAGCATTAAGCTATCAAAACCCTGTTAATGTCAGTGCAGGTATTATCCCATGGTTCTTTATCCCCAGTCTCCCCGCTGTTGAAAACCTAACAGACGGGTCTAGACCCTGTAGAAAAACGTCACAGTGATGGGGGGTCTAGTTGTAACGTTGTGTCCTCATATTCGGGTATGTTTGATACAGCCTTGTTAATGACTCTCACAAGTTCCGCTATAGTTATAATGCCACTTGGGAAATCCATCCGGCCATACCGTCGAAGGGTTTGTTCCTTTTATAATAATGGTTGCTCCCCCCGGGGCTAAAGTGTCCCACGATCAGACTTAGTGAACTTTGGTGAGCGCCACGGTCCAATACACCTCCAGATTTACGTGTTTGGCAAGCTTCACAGTGAAGTTGGATATTTTGTTACCTGGAAATGTCTCGGCTGAAGCGTTGCTGGGAAGCATGATATAAAAAGATGTAGACTCCATTTTGACCACCGTTACATACCCATGGTCTCTAGGGATCCGGCTGGCACCCAACTGTTGAATTTGTCTGGCCACCTCACCCATTTAACTAGATATTGTTTTCTGGCTCCACAGCCTTTACCTTTTATGACTTTTTCGATTCTACGAACTAGCTTTTGGTCTTTACTGAATTTCTGGATCTCCTCCCTATAAAAAAAACACCTTGAACACCCTTGTCCGAATAATCAATTAGCATGTATATATAGACACCGTCACTCTGCGTCACTCCTTCTACGATAAAGATCTCGTTGCTGTAGTTCTGCTCATACCCCTTTGTAAAGACGGCTTTGTGTTTTTCAATTCACACATGAGCCCCCTTTTTAAGGGGTATACGTTTTGTCTTTTTAAAAAGTCTTTCACCATACAGTTTTTTTCAGACCTCCAGGGCATTCTGTGACGTTACATCAGCAGTGTTGGTTTTAATAGATCTATGATGATATTGTTATATACATTTATAAATGCGGGTAGCACCTCCATGTATCTTTGGGTGTTTTTAGCTGTAAAAAATCGCTAGAGTCGTGTTTTAAATGTTCGTACAAAACGTTCTACAATGGAGGCTTTAACTTCAGAGTGTGTTACAAAGTGGTACACATTGTGTTGCTTTAGAAGATCCTGCAACGGCTTATTTAAAAACTCTTTACCAGCGTCTGTCTATAGTTTAGAGGGAACCCTGCCTTTGTTAAATATGCGCCTAAAAGCCATTGCCATGCTGTGGGCCACCGTGTTCTTCAATGCCTCAACATAAGCATATTTTGATAGAATGTTGAGGACGGCTAGAATATATCGAAAACCATTGTTATCTTCGTGAAACTGACTCAGATCCATAATATCTGCCTGCCACTGCTGATGGACATCGCATTCCACTGTAATCCTCTGAAATGTTTTCGGGCCGGTTTGTGTAGCATGTAGGCATCCTCATCTGCAAGTCGCATCTTAACCTCTCCCTGTAACACCTTCTCAACAGCGGTTCGCCATTTACCACACAGGTTGTCAACCTGTCATAACTACCGACACCTCCTTCATCATAATATATTTTCAACAGATTCATGGTAGACATGTTACCCCGTAACAGCTCAACATAAAGACAGTCAGTTTTTATAAACAGATTTTTATTCGCATTTAAGACAAAATATATGCATATCAAAATAATCGGCCCGGTTATAGAATACATAATACGTGTGAATACTGCACAAACACATTGCATGCCGTCACTTCGTTAAGCGATCGTGTTACACTCTATTAGGTGCTCATTTATATATATACTTTCAGGCATGAGTATGGTCAAACAAAGCCCACAATCAGTAGTTGAGCATCAGCCAAGCACATTTCAACTGCACCTCTTAGATGGTGGCGAAGGCTACCATACCTGAGAAATCAACAAGATCTGTAGAATTATAAATAGCAGTTTAGATACTTATCAGTATTTAGGTACCCTACTAAAGTTCTAGGATACGCTAAGAGGTCAACAGACAGAAAAGGGCCTTTAACAAATGATATACTCCAACAAAAACATGCAGGTCATTTACCAGAAAATGAATGAAGGCTAGTTGTTACACAAATGAAAATCCTCTGCAAAATAGGTTGGCAACCCTTGACGGAAATAATGGCAAAAATAATCTAGGAATCGGCTGTGTCCAGTTGTCTCCACGACAATGAGCCAATAAGCTAGTCATATTTATTGGGCAGTGTAAAAATGAGTTAGTGGGATGCTTGCTGCCTCTGCATGTACCTCCACTCCATTTCAGCTGCTAAGATAGCATTCCATTCCTTTTCCAGTATTACAATGCAGCATCAAACACAATGTAAGCATTATCCTCAAAAGCTATTTACAAAATGAAACCACTCAGTAGCTTTTAGTGACTGCATTGTCCGCTAATGAAATGAATGAATGAGGAGATTGCATAGCACAGCTCTTCGAAGGAAACCTCTATCCTGATGGAGGTGAAGTCGAGGAGAAGTATTTCGCAGGACAAGGTCTACATCTGAACTTACTTCATGCTCTGGTACAAATTGACTTTTGTTTATCACTCCTTTATTCCCCTCAAACCGGAATCTCCTGTTCTTTTTCTCATCTATAAAAGCACATTGGAGCGGCTTTAAGGTGAGAAGGGCTATACAGAAAACCTACATATGCATAAAAGCAACAGCTTGCATTGGTGTTTGATGTGCCTTTACAGTGCGCGTATGCTTCCTGTAGCAGCCTATGAACAATGCACCAATAATGGAACAAACGTTTGCAATTGTGAATGCCTGTGGCAAGTCCCATCTCAAAAGATCCCTTTGCAGTGGCTTCCAGTACCCAAATAGGTCACCCTGCCTTCAAAACACTACAGGAAAACAATGAATAACTATATTGCTAAAGCGTACATTTGTGGGACTAAAATGTTTGGCTGCAGCAAAACCAACAAAAGGACAGGACCGGGATACCAGTGCTTACACACCAGGGATGAAGGTTCTAGCAAAAGTGTGCATTCGATACCAGTGAAAGCCTTTGTTGGTTGTCAATCGAGAAGCAGGAGAAACTGCGTGTTTCAGTCTTGGTATAAATGATGAGGCCAGAATCTGCATCCTGAAATACAAACCGATTGCAGAGTCATACCAGCCAAGAATACCACAAGGATCAAGCAGGAAAGGGCCGCTCTTACATGGACTGCAGTGAGGATCCTAAAAACAGCTCACAATTCATCCTGCTGGTTAAATCCAGTAAATGCCGGGTTCTCTAACAGGTACGTATCTCCTCCAGCTAATGTTAAAGGACTTGCCCTGATCCACTTTAATGGTGACACACATTGTGCAATAACTCATTTGTCTCGATTTCAGCGCATGCTGCCTTTAAATAAGCATCAGTCACACTGCTACTGAAAGAAAGTACAAGTAGACCTCTCAGATATACCACGTTTTAGACATATTTCACATTTGAAATACCATAGAAACCTTTTGTTGAAAATTGTGGTTCAACAGTTGCAATGATTGAGGAAAATCATCTCCTCGGTCAGATGCAGGCCAGATTATGGCATCCCCACACAAGAGAACCTATGGCTATTCTATTATTTATCATTGGTGTATTTGGTCAATTGGACTTTTTACAAACATAAAACATTTCATACTAAACTGTAAATAAATACATAACTACCAATTCACGCTATTTCAGTATAAATAGGAACAGTAACAAAAGAAAAGAACGATAAAACGGGTCCATCTACCCAAAGTTTCCCATCGAAAACAGCTATCTATTGACAGTTTCACAAAGAAGGCAACTGTTACAGAATAGATGTAAAATTGTAAAGTTATCATGAGGACCATCAAAGTCATATTAGTAGAAAGTGCATGTACAAGCCTAGGGCAGTGCAAAGATACTTTAGTTGGTAATTATCACATGCATATATTTGGTACTATAATACAGATTTCTCTGCATTACTTATGGTGACTAAGGGGAAAAATTGTAGTAGGCAACATCTTTACTATATGGCACCAGACCCTGTGCAGCGCAATGTGGACCGACACTGAGGGAGAACTTAAACAGTAGGCCCAGAATTAGGTAGATTTAATGTAGTCATACTTGTGAGCAAAGTTATTATATGTGCACATGTAAAGTGTGCTTAATTTAGGGCACTCAGTGAACAGGTGCTTAGATGTTTCCAAGCTGCCACATTTCTTACACACACAACAATATCTACCTTCCAGCAATATTTTCAGTTGCGGACTCGAAATGGATTGCAATGGAAGTTTGTTTTTTCAAAGGCACAGCATAAGCCAGCGCACTTCTGGATTGGGACTCAAAATAATGTAGGATTGTGGTCTTTTGTAACTATGTACCACCTTTCTTACATTGTTCAAACTTTTTAGGGTAGCAATGCGTTCATAATTTTTGTTCCAATCACATAGATCGAATTTGGCTTTAAATGATAATTGTAAACTTTGATAGCCACCCCTAATTTTCCAGTTTGGGTACCAGTTAATCGCTTGGAAAGTTGACATCACAAGGTCGTAAAACATGTCACTGTTCAAGTGTCCACCTCTCCCACAATTTGCCCCCAGAATTTTCAAAACAAGACACACCGGTGTCTTAGCCTTCAAATAAAGTTCTACCCTCCTCCTTTCAACCTATCCTCCCAGAGAAATCAAACCCAACTCCAGGCGAACAACCTCCATAGGCACAGAAGGTCTCAGTCTCAATAGCTTTCTACAGAATATCCCCTTAAGACAAATGCTTCAAGCCTGTATAAAATGGCTGGACAGAAGCACTGCTTATAATGGACTAGTATTCCCTCGATGAAGTATCCTGCTGTCTGGTGGGCAAAACTGTTAGAGTTGGGTCAATAGTCTTGCTTGCCTCCTCTTGTTTGCAGTGATATAAGAGTAAGTGGGCCCAGCACTCATTTCCAGCCCAAGATGAGGATAATGATCGGCATATGACGCATCTCCCAAGAGAAAAGTCGAGCGTCACCCTGTTTACCTTCTTCCCAGTTATTAAAAGGGTCTTAGTTTTTTCAATGTTAATCTCAAGGTCGTTCTCCTTTGCATAACCCGCCAGAGTGTTCAACATAGATTTACAGCCACCAAGTGTATAATCAAATGACGAGGCCATCCGCGTACAACATACATGCAACTAATTTGCCCAATTCTGGCAGACAGTTGGAAGCGGACAACATCCTCTCAGGAAGGTCAGATATGTAGACATTAACTAGCAGGGGAGCCAGCACACAACCCTGCTCGACTCCCCTTGAAAGCTTCACTGATGAGGACAGCCCTTCGTCATTATCCAGTCGAATACAAGCTCCTGACCCTTTGTGAAGTTTCTTGGTTATGTCCAAAAGCCACCCTGGACACCCCATGGACTCCGGATTGCTCCAGAATCTAGCTCTACTCACAAGATCAACCTGAAATCTACGAATGTTATATATAAAGGAGGGGCGTCTTTTTGTCTAGCTTCTAGGATGAGCCAATCAAGCAAGTGTATGTTATGTGTGGTTGATCAACCCGGCCGGAAACACGTCTGTAGATCATACATGATGTGCTCTGCCGCAACCCAAACCTGAATCGACCTTAAAACAAAGCCTGCAAACAGTTTACCAGTTACATCCAATAACGAGAGCAGCCTGTAATTCTCCGGCCTGGTCCTGTCTCCTTTCTTATAGAGAGGAACAAAAACAGACCGCTTCCATATGGAATGGAATGGTACGCTTCTGACCATACCTTATAAAATAAGGTCTACAACCAAGGTGCCCAACCCTCAGGGTCTTTCTTAAGGACTGCATTTGCCAGTCTGTTTGGGCCAGGAGCCCTTGAATGCTTTGGGTTACTAACTGCCAGCAGTATTGCCTCATTAGAGATGTCCAGTGGCTAGAGATCCCCATTATCTAAATCACATTCTGTCGAAGGCACTAGCATCGGGTTCATCTTTGTACCCATACAAGACAGCCATGTACTCTCGCCAAAGGGATTGATAATTCGTTTTTCTTTAGGTCCCTTAGCAGCTGACAGCACTTGCCATATGGATTGTGTATTTCCTCCACTGAGGACTCCAATCATACGTTGTCATTGTATGTTTACCACAGAACTCTTCCAGTGCCACAGCCACCGCCTGTATCAATTCTTAATTGTGTTTATTTCAATATTGAGCTGGGAGCCCGAGGAAACAGACTTTGCCCAGTCCCTGAGCGCTTCACGCATATTTCGTTTGGAATTACAGATAGCAAAAATCTATTAGTGAGTTGGTTTAACAAAACCTTTTCACTATATAGAGTAAAAAAATATACAAATGTACAAATGTTCATCATTTACAAGGTTCCACAACTACACAAGTTATTTAAGACAATTATTTTTCCATAAAAGAAAATAAAAAAAGAAAAGAGAAAATTATAACCAAGAAAAACTGAAAATGAAAATAAGAAATCCAACCCAACTCATTTAAATTTGGATTCCTGAAACATTAGGACAAGATATTCCATGGCAGCAGTTGCAAGGGTTGTGGAGGAACATACCGAAGTTGACCAGGTCCATACAATTACGAGAGGATTGGTATAGGATGATGCTAGAGTGGCACTATACACCGAGTAAACTACACAAAATGTACACAACTCAGGGGCTGCAAGGGAATGGGGGTTTGGAGGCATTTATGGTGGGACTGCCCCATAATACAGAAATTCTGGGAGGGGGTGAAAGGACAGAAAACCCACATGATTCCCGGATTGCGCGTCCTCTCCCTGGGAGAAAACGTATGTGGACTGTTAGAGCTGGAATTACATTCAATCCTGAAACCGCAAAGGAGAGCCTTGGGGACAATTTTGTTGACAGTCTGGTTGGTGATAGCAAGGAACTGGAAGCAAAAGCAATCACGCACACTGACGGGTTGGCAGCACAAACTCTGGGAAATAGTGGCAATTGAGTATCACCTACTGAATACAAGGGGATGCAAATACATTTGGGAAAGACTGGGGAAAGGTGTCAGACTACTTGAAAAGCGATTATATGCAACAATGGTGTCCCCAAAACCTGAGGATATTGGACATACAGTGAAATAATGTGTGAACCAGTTAGGGCCCGTAGAAGTGGGGGAACAAGTACATTTACAGGACTATATAACCTAACCACTGAGAGAACCAAGGTGCGGGGGGTGGAGGGATGAATGGGTGTAATGTTGTAAAAATGCTAATAAAAATGAAATTACAAAAATAAATAATTTGTATTCCTGACATTTCAAATACCTTTATTAGCATTCAATAAATCTAGCAGTGTTGTAATACTATTCCCCCATCATCAATTCAGACCAAAGAATATCCTCTCTTTCACTGAAACTAAAATCTTTAAAACAACCAGAGCGTCTTTGCTTAACATGTCTAGTGGTTTCACAGAAAAGTACCAGATGCTTGATTGTTTTCATACAGTCAGATTGTTTACACAGTCTATAGGTTCTAAAGCTCTCCAATAACTATATTCTTGGTTGCATGCATTCCAGGGCCGGCAGTATATTAAAATTAAATCGTATATAAATACCCCAGACTTTATGGCATGGGAAAAGTGAAATATATCTAGGTAGTAATGTTCTTTTCCAGAGAAAATTACCATAATCCTTATAAAGTGAATATGTGCATATTTTATCTGTGGTCGCACACCAATCATAATCCAAAAGTTTCCAATATGATCTAGGCCAAGCATAGACAGTAACTGTCATGTTTGTTCCAAATTGATTCAGTGTGGATATAACGTTTCCTTTAAACAAGGTATGCAAGGCATCAAACATAGAGTTAGGGGGAGGGACTAACAAGTTGCTAAACAGTCACTTTTTTGCCCACAATACTTAATGCCAAGGAAGTTAGCCCAAATTCATACCAAATGACACAATTAGGAATTGCCATAGGAAGACCCAAACCTTGCTTCCATATAATTCCCTCCAGGGAATTAAGAAATGGAGCAATATCGATCAAAGAAAACTCCAAACCATAAGTTAGCACAAGATCTAACTTTGCAAGATAAAACTTGCCAAATGGAACCATGGAGAATCGGCACATACTCTGGCGTATTCTCTTTAACTGTGTAATCAGGGCAAGTGATTTAACTCCAATACGGTCTTGAATGGCCCCCGGGATACATTATAAGTTAAATCAAAACCTAGGTATTTGATAGAATGGCAAAGTTCCCATCACCTTCAGTTTGTGGCTCTGTGAAAATATGACTATTCTTGATTTGCCCCCATTGACTATCAAATTGTTATCTTCTGTGTATGACGAGAAAGATCAAAGAATAGCATATCGTCAGCGAAGGCCAACCAAGCTTTACTAGGAAGGCATTAATTGAGTCCCATAAAGAGTCTCTATCCAAAACACTGATGTTAAAAAGCAGTGGGGCCCAGACAAATCTTTGTCTAAGCACCACTGAGGTTTTTATCGCCCTCGATAAGGTCCCATCCCTATAAATCCAAACTTTAACAAAAGTGTTATGTCATAACAAAGAGATGAGCTTAATCAATGCAGGCGGCACCCCGCGCTCTAATAGTTTGTGCGATAATCCTTGACTAATAACTATCGAAGGCATTCAAATCTAGGGAAGCCATGTAAACTGTTTCCAAGGTGCCATCGCATACCGAAGCACGAACATGTGCCAAGATAGTACCATTCAAACTAGTGCCTACCCTTTTCTGAAAACCCACTTGATTGTGGATTAAGATGTGGAGTCTGTGTACCCATAGTTCTAGTACATTCAATATTGAGGATGCAAAGGATTTACTGACAGCGTCCAAAAGGTTGATCAGTCTATAGTTGGCGGGATTTAGAATTGTGTAGAACAGGCACCAGGAGGTGGGTAATATACCGGTGGCAAACATTTGTCGTAACTGATGTTTTATGATGTTAGACCATAAATCGGGTTGTGTTTAAGAGTAATGGGTGCAAAATTGTCTGGACCGGGGGTCCTAGATCCTAAACTATTCTGTATAATAAGACGTAGCTCTTCCGGTTCTAAAGAGGTCCATGTGTGTGCTCCCGATCTGTTGGCAAGTTGGGCAACAAACAGTTTTTGGGCTCTGCAAATATTTAAGCATAATATATGACCCAAACTTCTTCATTAATAATGCCCAGGTCTTCAACCCTTCTCTTATCAGTGGTAGAATTGCCAGAATAAGGACACATCTTTTTTCATCAAATGCTCTACAGCCAATTGGCTGTCCCTGAAGCACAGCTGAAATGTTCGTATAATTTCGGTAGTGTTGCATAATTTTCTTTTTATGGAAAATAAACATCCTAACTTTTCATTTTCTTGACATAGGCCACTCTTCTATCCTATGAATGAGCGTGATTAGTGGACGTAAGGCGAACACCCCAGCACCAAGACTTATTTAAACAGTAGGTGGTGTTTCCTTTAAGCATTCGCAAGTAAACAGATCATAATTCGTTGTACTTGATAGTTTTCTCCTCGCTGGACTACTGAATTTGTTCAATAAAGAATAATTCCATCTAACTCCCAAACCCCTATTGGAAGGTTCCAGAAGCGTTAACCACTGGCAAGTTTCAAAATTGGAGTAACTGAAACAGAAAACATGAAGGGCAAATGATAACTATAATTTGGTCATCTGTGAGTGAAGTCTGAACTATCTGAAAAAAATAGAGGTTGAAACGTAAACGTGATCCATCCATGATTGTTAATGTCATCTGGACCAGATGTGAACATTAGGAGCTGTGATGAATCTGGTGGAGTCATCACTGATCTCCCGGCGTTAATCTCCTCACATGTGGCCAGGGGATTGGAGCTGCTACCTGATCCTGACCCTGGGGGCAGGGCTATATGAGGGAGGATCACATGAGAGGAGACAGCCTCCGGGAAGATGTCATGGCTCCATCGGGTGAGACATGGTATCCCCCATTTTCCCATGAAGTTAATTAACATCCCCACGTCTGAAACCCTCATGGTTTTTGTCATGCATCTACCCCTTTTCCAGTGAAGAACAGAGAAATACCTTTCACTGAATGAATGAATCAACCCTGCCAATCTGATTGAATTATCTTTTTCAATTCCAATTATCAATCAATCAGAAATGACTTGCCACCAAAGCCGTTTAAAAATGCTTGTCAATTGTCAACAACAAACTTCAATTACCACAAGAGAGATCAAGCAAAAGAAACTAAGCTGAACGAGCGCTCTAGTGTTTCCTGGTGCACACCTAAGATCGAGAGATTTAAACAACTCAAACTGGGAATCAGACAGCTGCTGTGGCAACTGGTCTGCACCTCTCTGTGAGGCTCCAAGAGTCAAAGCATGAGGATCAGTGTGGTGGAGCCAGGCGGGTCATCGACACAGAAGGAAGAAGCTGCCGAGAAGAGCCGCAGGAACGGCAGGAGTCAGTAAGAGACCTCTGGGCGTTCGCAGACAGAGGAAAGCAGCATCACGCTTTCCGAATCCAAGAAGAAAGCAGGCGTGTCCAACAGAAGCCACAGAGGATCAGTTAACGGAGAAAAGACGAATGTGAGAAGAAGGCAGACAGGAATCCTCCGTCTGCAGAGCGAGACAACGAAGCAACGCCAAAGAAATCCGTTGAGTGCATCCAAAAGCAACGGGGAGCACGCCAAGTGCAAACAACTGGACATTCCGCAATTGAAAAGGAGATAAAGACTGGACATTTTTGGAGTGGATATAAATACAAAAAAAAGGAACAGAAGCCCTAGCAGGAAAGTATACCAGACAATTGAAGATGATTATAATACATTTAAAAAAAAGAAAACCAAACAACCGACGAGAAATACCAGGTGTCCTGAGAGAAACCATGATTTGAAAGCCAGACAGTTTTTGTGTATAAGTTTAGTAAAAAGTCAAGAGAGGTACAAATAACTATTATTTTTAAAAAAACTCTGGAGGGGCCACCAGGGGGCGCACAGGCAATGGCAGCCTGAATACGCTGCTCCCGCCGTAATTGGGCTGCGCAGAGGGATTGAGCCCCCCCCCGCAACCCACCCACGGGACATTTGCGGTCCGCGGAGCCCGTGAACCTCGGGTGCCCCCCGGGGCGAAAGAGCGGCATCTGGGGACCCCCGGGTGCCCGAGAGCGAGCTCTGCGGCCCGAAGGGAGGAGCCCCCGGAGAGCCCCAGGCAGAGTCCTGACCATCGAGGGAGGAGGTGGTGTGCGCGGGCGGCCCGGACTCGTTGTTGCGCCCGACCCCCTCATCACCCCGATCACGGAGCGCGCCGGCGCCCCGGCAGAGGACCCGCCGGCGACACCCCCGCAGCACATGAGAAAGGAACCGGCGCGGAGGGGAAGTCCCCGTGGAGGAGCCGGATGATACGCGGGCCGCGACCCGCTTAAGGAAAGGCGGCCTGCCTGCGCTCCCGAATTCAGAGCCGAGGTAGGTGGGGGGGGCCCGCCCCAGTCCCCACGCAACCCTCAAGGACCCCAGAGGACCCATCGAAGGGCGCATCGGAGGGCACGGGGGGGCGAGACGGCCCCGCCCCCCACTGCCGAGCCAAAAGAAAAAGAAAAAAAAAACAGGGGAAAGAAGTAAGAGAGAGGAGGGGAAAAATCCTTTCAGTTCTAAAATTGAAATAGAACATTTGGAGGAGAGTATCCTTGAGCACATCACTTCCCCAGGTGGTGGCCCCTGGGTTCTTTCCCAGGGTGAGTGCCCGCCTGGGGGCTCTCACTGGAGGAATCACGCCTGAGAGCCCTCCATCAGACCGCTACCGGACATCCATAGCCGCTCCCCCCCCACCCTAAGAACTGCTGACCAAAGACAGAGGACACAAGGGGGGGAGGGGGTGTGAGGCCCCCACCAGAGGTCTGGTGGGGCGTGTGCCCGCCCACGGGAGGCCCCCCACGGAGGGCCATACCAGAGGGAGAGAGAGCACGCTCCCCGACCGGGCTCTGTCCCTTGCCCCTTGGGGCGCAACAGCAGAGGGGAGAAGTAGGAGGACCGAATGAGTTGGCGCCATACCCTCCAGGAGTACCGCTATCAGGACGCCAGAAGGGAGAACAGAGACCAGGACCGACGGACCGGCATGTCCCAATCCGAGACCCCACCTCCGCCCGCCCTCACCATGGAAAAGGGCTTTGCCTCGGTCCTGCAGGAGATTAGGGACATGCGGGCAGACATTGCCCAGAAAATGGAAAACATGGACCGCAGAGTGGACAAAGTCGAGGATAGACTGTCACAATTAGAGTCCAACCAGTCCTCAGCAGCGACCCAGGAGCTGGACACGACCCTGAGACTAACGGCCCTGGAAAAGAGAGACGAGGAGAGGGCAAGACAAATGGACGACTTTGAAAACAGGGAGCGGAGGAACAACCTCAGAATCTTCGGGGTGCCGGAGTCGGAGGGGGAGACGGAAAGAGACCTGACCCGGGTGGTGAGGGACATCATCACCCTCCTCTTCTCGGATGAGATGACAACCGAACCGACGTTTGATCGGATCCATAGAGCGGGGGGAAGAGCTGGGGGCCCCCGGTCAATTCTGGTCCGCTTCCACTATTACACTGAGAAAGCGAAGGTTCTAGAGGAGGCCAGGAAGTCCCGAGAGATATCCTACAACAACACACAGGTGTCCATTTTCCAGGACCTCTCATCATACACGCTGGCCAAACGTAGGATGTGTCGTCCGCTGACCCAGATGCTGAAAACGAAGGGGGTGCGCTACAGATGGGGGTACCCCTTTTCCCTCACGTTCGAATACGAAGGCCAACGAGTGAACCCGATTACAGAGGAGGATATAAGGAGAGCCATACAGGAGTACGCAATAGACCCGACCCCGCGGAGGGAACCCTCCGGGTTCGCCGCGGATGAAGCCAGTGCGCGCAGGTCACGAGGAGAGAGGAGAAAGAAGACAGGCCCACGGAAATTTAAAAAATTGAACCCACCGTCCCCATCGACGGACAGGAATGACACGGAACCCGGCCAGGGTGGAGCGGGACTGTCGGGCCCGGGGGAGGGAGGGAGCTGAAGCATCTCACGGCGGGCGACAACAGTCTCGGGGGAACTGTGTAAAGATCTCACCACGGGGACTCATCATCTGTTCCGGCCCGAAGACGAGCCGAACTCCAGGACCATGGGGTCCGAACTTATGTGGATCCTCCTGGAACAGCAAGTATGAGAGTTGCATTGGGGGGGGGAGGGGAGGGTAGAGGGGGGCTCAAGGAGGTTTTCATTTGGACATTCACCCAGCAGGAGGCGGTAGGCTGGTGGTCCGGCCAGTTACCAACAATGGTAGAACTGTTAGGCTGGACGGGCTCGGATAATATCAGGAAGACTATAGACCTAATCCACTATGCCCAGGAATCAGATCTAGAGGCTAGTTTGCTTTCCTTGGACTCCGAGGAGGCATTCGACAGGGTCGAGTGGAGGTACATGCAACTCCTCCTCCGTCGAATGGGCTTTGGGCCTCACGTCAGGACCTGGGTTTCCGCCCTCTATGGAGCCCCAACAGCGAGAGTACAGGTGAACGGGGAGCTTTCCGATTCATTCCCCCTCACGAGGGGAACACGACAGGGGTGCCCACTCTCTCCGTTAATCTACGTCCCGACGATGGAACCTCTGGCCATAGCAGTCCGGGCCCACCCCGACATCAAAGGGATCAAAAGGGGAGAAGTAGAGTTCAAGCTCTCCCTGTTCGCTGACGATATCCTAGCGTACTTGGTGGAGCCTAGCTCCTCGCTCCCCCCCCCCTCCTGCGTCTGATGACAGCCTTCGGGAAGTTTTCAGGACTAAAAATAAACGCAGCAAAGTCAAAGCTCCTACCCATGAGGGTCCAGGACCTGTGGTTGGACCCCCGGGACAGGTGTGTGGGGATTACGGTGGGGAAGGATTCCATTAGGTACTTGGGGGTGACCCTGACTAGAGATCTCTCGAGATTGGCCCCGGTGAACTATGGGCCTATCATGGCGGGGGTCACGTCCGACTTGAGGAGATGGGGTGGTATGATTCTGTCCTGGTATGGGCGCATGACAGCGATAAAGATGAACGTACTGCCGAGATTACTATATTTGTTCACCGCGCTCCCAACGGAGGTCCCCGCCCAGTTGCTTCGTGATCTACAAAAAGCAATCCGCGAGTTTGTATGGCAAGGGAGGGCCCCGAGGATAGGAAAGGCCACCCTAACATTACCCAGAGAGGAGGGCGGGTTCGGACTACCGGACTTTCTCCTTTACTACCGGGCCGCCCAGCTGCGGGTCTTGCTGGAGCACATGAAGGAGGGGATGGGCACCTACTGGTCATACCTGGAGGACATGGACGCCCACCCTCTGAAAGTGCGCGACCTCCTGTGGCTGCCGCGTAGACTCATCCCTAGCAAACTGAAAGCCCACCCAACCCTGGGAATACTCTGGACAATCTGGAGGGAGGGACCCACAACCTCATACCTCACGACGTGGCCCTCTCCAATGTCTTCGCTCTGGGGCCACCCGCTCAGACTAGGTAGCAGGGGATTCAGGAGTGCCCAGTCCTGGTCGGATGGGGGTTTGGAATGGGCGGGACAACTGTTCAAAGAGGGCGAGTTCCTCGATTACGAGGCCCTGCGAGATGCACTTGGGCGGGAGTCCCTTTCAATCTTTGAATACCTGCGCCTGAAAGGCATCCTTTGTGACCAAACATGGGGCCAGAACCTACGGAGACAGCTGACCCGCTTTGAAAAGTTCTTGGACACGGCCACGTCAAGGAAGGGGGCGGTCTCCAAAATGTATCAAATACTGAACACTGTTAACTTGGAGGGGAGAAGAGGGTTTCGAGGGTTTTGGGACGACCTGGCAGGAGAACCACTCACAGAGGAGGCGTGGTCCAAAGTCTTTAAGATAGCATTTCACGGGAACCTATTTACATCGGACATGGAGCACAACTTCAAGATTCTACAGGGCTGGCACAGGGACCTGTTGAAACTGTCCAAGATGTTTTCGGGAGTGTCCCCCAGATGCCCAAGTGGGGTCGAGGGGTCATATGTGGTGGTTCTGCCCCAAGGTGCAGGGGTTCTGGGAGAAGGTACGGGGGTGGATGGCCGAGGTCACCGAGGAACTAATCCCACTCAACCCCCTAACGATGTTGCTGGGCCTCCCCCCGGAGGACACCGAACTGTATAGGTACCCAAGAATGTGGGAGACGATGTTGCGAGCGGGCAGAGTGGCCCTGGCACAAAGGTGGAAGAGCCCAGAGACCCCATCTAAAGAAGACTGGCTTAAGAAACTCAAAAACATGTTCTTAATGGACAAACTGACGGCCATGGTAAATAACGAATTGAGCACCTTTCAGGCTAACTGGTATGGGGTCTACGGGGCATGGGGATGGGACCCCCACTGACAATATGAGAACACTCTGGCAGGATGGTGGGGGGGGGGGTCTGGAATGCTCTACTCAGGGATGAAGGAGTAGCCCAGGACCCGGGAGACAGCGGATCTGACCCAGTCAATTTGGACGCGAGAGTATAGCATATCTCTGTGGCAATGAACAATGAGCAACGACGACAGCTCCAGCGGTTCGACTTTTGATGAGACACTGATCTGGGGGGAGGGGTGGAGTTGGGGAGGGGGGGAGGGGGAACCTGGGGGTTTGATGACAATGTTAAAAGTGATAACTACAACGCTCCCAGCGTTGCCGTCTGTTTTTTTTTTCTAAAAACTGCCAATAAAACCAAAGTTTAAAAAAAATAAAAAAAATAAAAAAAAACTGTTGTAAAGAAGAATCCAAGGGAAGGAAATTATCCTTTGAAGTCACAACTTCCTTGGAAGAACTTTTGTCTGAATCATTATAAAGCCAAGAGGGGTCTTATGAACCATTGTTTATAAAAAGCTCAAGGAGCAAAGAAGAATACAGGGGCACGGAATTACCCTTTGGAGCCACAACGTTCTTCCTCAAAGAACCTTTGTTTTGTTTGAATCATTTATTCTTCCTTTATGAACACTTCACTACACCTTCCAAGGCTACAAAAATGTCCCCTTTTTCACCTTGAAGTTTAATTTATAGTGTGAGGGTCAGAATAGAACTTTGGACACAGGCCAATTTTTGTTTTGACATCCTGACGCACACTGTTCCTTAGTTTTAGTTTAGGTAGGGAAATTCAGAGAGGCCTTTCCCCAACCCCTTTTATTTCAATAAAAGTCTTACAAAAAACATGACAAACGTGTGTGAGTTTCATTCCTGACTCTTCACAGAGCATTATCACAAGCACCTGGAAATAATTGACAAACTCCATGAATCACACCAGGTTCTACTCAAAACCACAGATAGTTCACCCTTTTAGGACCCAATTTACATAAATCAGCAGCACGGGACAAATTAAAGTCTCCCCAACTAGAATATTGGCCTCATGTCCATCCCCCAAACAAGTCTCCATCACATTACCCAATACACCTTGAAACCCTCTGAGTTGGCTTTTTGCAGGATTCCAGCATACAACAGTAGTAGTTCTTGTTTACTTTCTTGCAACTCAAGCCCCAGTGCTAAAATGACTATTGTGACTATCAATAACAAGAGGTATGAGCCTTAACCCTGAGAGTAATAGCTATTGCGAACCCCCCACCGTCTCCCCTAGTTACCTTTGACCGCACAATGGGAGAAGACCTGAAGCCCGTTCAAAGTAAAAGCAGAAGAGAACATAGTCTCTTGGAACATGGAACAGACAGCTCACTGTCTCCAGAGCTCTGGTTCTCTCTAGGCTGGACTACTGCAACAGCCTCTTTCTAAATCTGCCTGACTCTACTCTCTGCCCTCTGTAATTCATCCAAAACAGGACTGCAAGACTTGTCCTTGGCCTCAATCCCAGGGATCGTATCTCTCCAGGACTGAAATCCCTGCACTGGCTCCCAGCGGCGGCGAGGATTAGGTTCAAAACCTTCTGCATTGTCCACAAGGCCTTCTATCGCCTGGGTCCTCAATACCTTCAACTCTCTCTTTCTAAATATCTTTCGCCTCAAGCTCTTCGCTCATCCGCCTCCAACTCCCTCAGGGTCAGTCGCTTCTCCAAGTAGCAAGTTGGCGGTCAATCTTTCTTCTGCTGGGGCCCCCCTCTGGAACAGCCTTCCCTGCCTCTCTGAAACTTGAGGAGAACCATCTCCGGTTCCGGAAGCACCTCAAGACCTTACTCTTTGCTTCTGCTTTCTCTCCTCCTCTCCCTTGTTGATCTCCTGGCTGAATCTGAAATTGCACTGTTACCTGGCTACGCTCTGATCTCAGGCTCAGGTCCCCTCACCGCCAGTTGCTCACCTGCACTGCCCCCTGGCAACCCTTGAACTCGGGGGACTGTTTCTGTATTCTTACAGCACCTACTAGCACTTGACTCCTGATGTCTGCACTTACCATTGCACTTGCCATCATCTGACCGCACTTTTATTTATTGTATTTATTATTTTACTGTTATCCTATGTACTGCACTGCCCCCTCCCCTTCCCCCCGCACTTTTCCCCTTCCCCCCCTCCCCTGCACTTGCGCAATCTCAATGTCACCTGTCCTAGTAGGACCGTTGTCTCTGTCTTCCCTGTTTGCACCCTTGCCTCGTCGCGCCTTGAAGCACTTGTGTATAGGCGCGTTATAAATGCCACATCATATCATACCATATAGATATCATAATCCCACACAGAAGACCTGCAATTGGCCAACTCAAAGATTATTAAAGCCACAACAGTTCCAAGACAACAGTCTTAGAAGATTGCTGTTAAAAACTGGGCTGACACTCTTTTGGCAAGATGGTCTTATAAATGGCTTCTAAGAGCCACAACAAATCCACTGTTGTACTGTTCACGTGTGTTAGCTAGCTGAAAGAGTTTATAGTAGAAGTGACTGGTAAATCCTTATTAGAATTGACCACAGTTATTTTTGGGGATTCGATCTTATTTTGTTCATTGTTGTCATAGAGAAAACTGATGTGTTGGGAGTTTTTAAAGGAAATTACATTGAATTCCATAGATCTAATTGTGTCAGACTGATCACATACCAATTTTGCACCTAGGCGCAAATGAAAATAAGCTACTAGCTTATTACAGCCAAAATCCGGAATTTCCACAAAATTAGTTTCCCCTGAGTGAAGTGATCGAAGTGCTGATATCTCAGAAAATATCATAAGTAACTTGATACGTTCAGGTTGCGAGAACGGTTAATTTGAGTTACGTTATCTGGTCTCCCAATATGAGAATCCTAGTACGTTTAATCATCAATTTAATTTGTCAACACTTTACTTATATAGGACTGATCTTAAAGTGTCTTTTCCCTTAGAGCACTATTCGACTGCTTCGACTGATTCTGATTTGAAAATCGCATACATTCTTAGGAGAAGTAGAATAGTATTATCTTGCAGTTGGGCTTCATTAACTTCAAAATCTTCTTTCAATGGACCTTCAATAGTTGACTCCACTACCTTATTTGAAGTCATGAATCTCGTTTTTTTGGCCTTGAAGGATTTATTCGATTTTTTTTGGGGGGGGGGGGTCTTTGTCTTAGCAATGCAGACACTAGGTGGTGTGTGGAAATTATCCTCCATGATATTTCTTGAACACTGGGAATTCCAGTCGATTATCTCGTGATTTATAGTCAACAATCTCTAAAAGTTTCTGGAGGATTTCTTTCTATTACCCTTTATGTTAGGGAGATTTCTAGTTTTCCAACTCTGTGGGTATCAAGCTCTCTTTTTATTCATTTGTCGATGCCGTCTGTCTATCAGCCTTATCAGGGGTACCTACATCAGCTTGGATCTCATTAGACTGTGTTTGAAACAAATCCGCAGAAACGCTTAGGCAAATGGTGCCTAAAGGAGAATGTACATTTATAAAACATGTGGCCTGATTAAAGGCTTCATCCGCTGTAGTTTCCAATACCAAAGCCCTTGCTGGTGTTTCACAATTGCGTTCATTGATAGTAGAAACAGTCTGCTTATCCATCCATTCCAAAATCATTTTTAGTAGCCCAGTATTATGTGTTACAGAATCTTTTACCTTGTTGTACAATCTTGGAATACATTCAAGCACAAGATAAAGAGCAGCTATTGAAAGGGGGCCAAGAGTATTTACATTACAGATAGACTCCATTCTCATTCTAGGGAATACATTAGTAGGCGTAGCAAATTCAGCATATGAGTTAGACTCTGGATAAGAAGATTTTTCAGGCAAGTTTTTGGGAAGAGCAGCTCGCCCTGCTGAGGGACTAAGTCACCAATTTCAAAAGCCAATGGATTGTCACAAATCTCTTGGCACATGCGAACAAGGAATTTGTCCAGCACAAAAGAATCAGAGAGGTCTACATATAAAAAGCGCTAGACACAGTCTCTGGCGAGGTCCGAAGCTGGATTCTACAGGAATTAGAAGTGGGTTTGAAATGGCAAAATTCAGTAATGTTTGCCTTTTTTTGTTATGCAGGGAAACCCCTATAATAATGTATTTATTGTCATGTTTATAGCTCAAATGAGATTTATCATAATACTCACATGATTACAATTTAAAAATTTCAGATATATTTGAATTCACATAGTTAGATAAAACAATAAATGTATACAACTATCAAATCGAATCAAAAGTACATATTGAATACCACCATAGCAATACATTCATTCCGTCTCATAAATTACATGTCTTCTTAATTTCATTTGAGTCTTCAGGTATGGTTTAAAATCTGGCACAACTGCCCACTTTGTCGCATTCATTGCTAGGACAGACACTGACAACAGACAACACGAAAGCTGATTAAATACTCAGAGCATTGTTCCCAACTTTACCCAGACTTAGAATGGCCTTTCAGATGTCAAATAAAGCTACGTGCATAGTTTTGTGCCCAGAATTGAAACAAAGCCAGAAGGCATCACTCTTTATGTTATTACAGTCAGACGCGAAAGGGCTCAGTAACTTTATATATAGGGGTCCATGTTCCCTACATTCTGTCGGAATATGCTGTGCGGTCGCCAATTTACACGCAACTCCACATGATCGACAGATTCTCCTTTCTTTCGGGATACCCAGCTCTGGGCCAATGGTAGTTAGTAATGGAAGTTTGCCCATTCGCAGCAGGAGAACAAACATGCGCAGCTCAGGATAAGGGGAAGGATAAGGGGACAATTTAATGCAGACTTGGGCAGTCATAAAACTATGTTCTAATGAGTTGATGATCGGACGGTAGCTACTTCATGCAGTAAGATGAGTGTAGTTAGCACACCAGTCCCATTGAGCCAACTTAGCACTAAATGTCTTGGTCAATACATGCACATTCCCTTCCCAACACGGGCTCCATCCCATAATATCAACACTTGCAAGGAACAGTGATACCATAGAATCAGATGTCTTACCAGGTTGTAATTGTCCCAGCAGGGTGAGGAGGGGACAGATGGTGACTTACGCGCTTTTTCGAAATAATACATTTCTTCTTTTCCATGCCATTGAAGCCAAGGACTTAAGGCCCAGCTTTAGGTGGATGATTTCGACCGATACACCAGGGACTAGTCCAAGCATTTTCCTCCCAAATCTGCCCTCTAAAATATTAAGCCAGGAGAAATCCTTCATGTTGATATATACAAAGTGAGTATCCCATGAAAGCTAAAGCCTGATGCCGCCTTCACACATCTATATAACCTGTTCAGCTTAATCCTTTGCTTTCCTGGCCTCCACCAATTCAGCATACTCTGTCTTGGTGGTCAATTCTACGCCCAAATATTTGAAACTGTGGACTTGCTCTATGATAGTCCCATCAATAACCAGAGGGGGGACTGTAGCACGGTTATGGGAAAAGAACATGACCTTGGTTTTCTCATTGTTCAATATTAGGTCATGTTCATTAGAGAAGCTTAACAGTGCTTCCATAGATATTATTATTGTGCATTAGTCAAAACACTGACTTTTAACAGTTAAAAACAATTTAAAACATACATTTTACATAATCAGTTACACACATTAGATTTTCGCATTTCTCATTACTCATCCAGATGCAAGATGCTCCCCAATATCCTTGGCGGACAGTTGTGCACCTTCTCAAACAGGCAGGGTAATTCAGTTAGGTATATATTGACCAGTAGGGGGGGGGGCATTGAGCACCCCTGTTTTACACCAAGGGTTTGTATTGATTGATGTCGTTACCACACCCCTATTATCAAGCCTTGCCTCTATTGAAGTATTTTCATGCAGGCCCATAGTTGCCAACAATAGATCTAGTGGGCAGCCCAAACTATTAATTTTGTCCCATAACTTATTCGTATTTACTGTATCGATGGCTGCCCGGAAGTCTGTCATGGCAACGTATAATTCAGGTTGCCCCTTTGTTTTGGCCCTTCTGGTCAGGTAGTCGAGAAGCCACCGACAATGGGATGTTCCCGAGCCTGCTCTAAAACCCATTTGGAAGTTACTCAATAGGCCTGTAGTCTTCACCCATTAGGATAGGATAGGATAGGAAGGCAAACATTTTCCCGTGGAGTCTTACCTGGCTAAAAGTCTGAAGTTCTTGGGGCATGTTCTGGGCCCTTTCTTATGTATGGGAACAAGTATCGAACAGCACCAATACTTGGGGACCAATCCCTGTTCAGATACTCTTAAATAGAAGATATATGAGGTCTCCCCAATATACTGTGTTCTTTTTTATTATTACATTGACAAGCCCATTGGGGCCGGGGGTGCTAGAGTCTTAACGCAGAGATTTTTAACACAATCTCAGCATGTGTGCAAGTTCAAGCAGAACTTCTCCCGGGCAAGAGTGTACTTCCCACAGGAGAGCATGGGTCATGAAAAGACTCACATAAGTGTCTGGTCCATTCCTGCTCACAACTCAACAATCTCTACAGGTTTCGTAAATCCTTTGTCTTCGCTACAATTAACAGGATTTGCCATTGGGCAGTTCTACCTGAAGAAACCCACGCCCACCTACGGTATCATTATTTTGCCATTTTCTTGGCAGCCAGAGACTCCTCTAAGCTATTACTGGTCTTACTAATCCTGCTCAAATCCCTTTTCTGAGGACCCTTTTCGCTTCTTGGATGGTTTTGACATACCGATATTTCTTAATGGATTGGTTTAGGGTATTTTGGTACCCATTTTGGACCGCCAGTTTAGAGGTGCAATCATTTATCAATCTCGGCTGCTGAGACGCTTGCTCCCATATCCAGTACATTTGCTGCTTGTTCATAGAAATAATTAACGGCCTCCTTAAAACTCCTTTCAGTCCAGCGAATCCTGTTGCCCCCTTGATTCATATCTAATTCCACAACATAGCCTTGGTGGTGGGCCTCTAAGGAGCACTGGGCCTTCAGGGTAAGGATTGCATGGTCACTGTATGTTGTTTCCAGAATTTCAAGCTTCCTAACCACCAGGATTGGCACACAATTACAAAAGAAATAATCGAGGGTAGAACTTTTTGTCCCTGATTGCAAGGTTGTTTTGCCCGGGATATGGCCCACTGTCCTTCCTTCCATTCAACAAATAATCCCAATCAAGTAAGGTGTCCACCCAGGCATCTCCCTTTGCAGGGTCGTTTTTTGCCAGCATACCAAATAGAGACCTGCTTTTTACATAGTCAGTTTCCAGTTATTCATTTAGGCACCGGCAGGGAGCATTGAAGTCCCCTCCAACAAAGATCTGGTCATATTCATTAGCATTCTTAATGTCACAGATCAAACTCATTATACAATTAGTAATATCATCAGTTTTTGATGTGCCAGGAGGATCATATACATCAATGTTATTGATGCCACTGCCTGTGTTCTTTGTGCTCACTCTAACGGCCACTACATGTGGATGCTCAATACAGGTCTTAATTCTTACTGCGTTCAGATGTTTATTGCCAATTATGAGACCTCCATAAGGGCAACCTTTATTAGCCAATGTTTGGAGAATTTGGTAGCCATCAATTAGGATGTCTGTGAGCAGCCAGACTTCCTGAAGCAGGAAGACATCACTTTGTGTGATCAGTTCCACAGATCCCTCTGGCTCAGTCAAATGGGTGAAACCTTGCGTCTTCCATGAAGAAATGGCTAAATCTCAATTTCCACCTTGTTGAGTAGTATCATCGTTTTGTACGAGCTAGTCCAAAAATCCCCAAATATTGGTTTGTAGGGCACTGTTAGAGTTTATGCCCATACCCTTATTTCCTAATGATTTGATTTTATCCTTTATTAGATTTAGGTCTTGACTTTGTAAAGGGGGAGGGTGGGTAGGGCAACACTCCTCAGCGACGTGGAGTTTGTAGCCAAGATCAGCGTATCGGTTATTATGTGCTCTGATCAGCTGTGCTGTCTCGCTCGTACAACAATAGATTCTGCTAAACTGTGACTTTAAATCCCCGATTGGTTCGATATAGTCGAAATCTCGAGAATATAAAATCCTTAGTGGGAGGATTTTCCGAGTCAGGGATAGAAAATCAGTTCGATTGGCATGAGGATTAGCCTTAGATTTACCCTGATTTTTATTTTTAATGGTAATTGTTAAAGGAGGAAGGGGGAGAAGGGTGGCCTCCTTCGACACAGCCTCAAGGGTGTCATCAGAGACAAGGTTGTGGCCGTGTTCTCTTTGAGGGCATATTGATAAATAGCAAAAGTCCCTTTCTCTGCCGCTGAGGGTTGGAGTTGTTATTAGTGATAGTAGACAGTGGGTGTAGGGCCACATTACTGCCCTCAGTGGCAGTCAGTGGGACCTGGTATCTGTCGTTTAGGGCCCAACTAGTTAGAGCACCTTTAGCCTTGGGTGCCCTTTTTCTTTTCTTATCAGCTTTTTTGTTATTGTTGCACCGGCCCTCATATTGCACCATATTGGTACCTGTAACGCTCACCTGATTCTCGCAGAGGCGCCGGTCTTGACTGGGCGACTACCGTATCTTCAAAGGTGATGTGTAGCACCCGGTTGGCTCTTTGGGCTGGACCTCTGTGCACTGTATGCCTGACGTGTAGAGTAAGATGTCTTAAGTAAGTGAATGCCGAGCTCTCCATCTGCCTCGGGGCAGGGTGCTGTAACCAGTTTCTTCACTGGATAGGTAGCGCAGGCCTCTTGACTTCAGAGGACTGCTGTCCGTCGTTTACTGCACGAACGGTAAGTTTCGAGTCATTCAAATGTCTTTAAAGTCTTTAGTAATGATGTCTCTTGTTTTGCAGGGTTCCGGCGATGGCGGATGACGGGCTGAAGTGAGTTGAAGATGGAGCCCGTGTGATGAATAGAAGCGCCTGGAAGCACGTAAGTAAGCGCTTGTTGCCTGCTTCACTATGCGCTCTAACTGTCTTTTTATTTTGCAGGTACGAGTTCGGAGCGGCTGCAGGGTGCCGGAATACCCACTGGATTAGATGTGGAAAGGAGTAATGGCACGTGAGTATTAAAGTTCCCCAATGTCTTTAAACGCACCTTGTTTTGTCTTTCAGATGCGGGATGCAGCGCCGAAGGCCTCCGGAGCGCACGAAGAGTAGGTAAGCCTTTGCCTTTCAGATGCCGGAATGCTAACCTGTTCTTTCTTGTCTTTATAGGTGTTGCTGAAGACTGGATTCAGGATGGTAAGCCTTTGCCTTTCAGATGCCGGAATGCTAACCTGTTCTTTCTTGTCTTTATAGGTGTTGCTGAAGACTGGATTCAGGATGGTAAGCCTTTTTCCTTAGGCCCAGGACCGGATGCAGAAGACACGATGAGCGTTCTGCTGCAGAGGTTGCAGAATAACGCAAAGCAAGATTCATCCACCGGGTGTGGTTTAAATAGCCTCCTGTAGTGCTTAGGTGTCTCCTTCCACAGCCACGCCTGAGTAAGAAAAGAGTTCCTGGTAAGAAAAGAGTTCCTGCCTTCCAGAAGAGTTCCAGTGTTCTGAATCTAGGGAGTGGCTCCAGCCCCACCCAACAGGAAAAGTAGTTCCAAACAGAAGAGGATCAGAGGCTCAACTGGCAGGCAAGTAAGCAGCATGGTCTGCTGAAGGTAAGTCCACCCAAGCATTATGAGCCCGGCGCTTCCAGCGCTGGGACTGGGCATATTTATGAGCCTGGTGCCACTGGCGCCAGGACTGGGTCCAAAAGGTCCCAATTGGGACTGGTTGGCACTCGGAACCTGGGTTATGGATCTGCTTCCAAGGGAGTTGGGAAAACCCTGACCTTTTGGAAGCAGAGATCATGACAGTACCCTCTTGGCAGTTGACAACCTCAGGTCTCCCATTTATTGAGGCAGTGTTCCTATTCAACCTCTTTTTATTCCTACGCCGTTTCCGGGTAAGGAAAATGGTAGCGGTATCACTGAGAAGTTCAGCTGTTTCATCCACCACAAGATCAGCATCGAACATGCTCGCCTCCTCAGAGATGGCTTTTTCATTGTGTTGGTCAAGATAATCTGAAGTGAATGGGACAGCTGCCACTATAAGCTCGTCTAGCTCTTCATCATCATCTAATTTAGGGGCAATATTATTGGACAGGGTAGAGATCACCTCCAGAAGTTTGCCACACATTTTTAATACCACCTTCATAGCAAACAGGAGAACTAACAATTGGGTTTGAAATTTGCTTTGCTTTACAGAGTCCTTGGTACAAGGCTTACAGAGCCTAGCAGCTTTTTCAAGGGGATTCATTTTAGGGGGTGCAGAAAGCCTAGGGCCCACATTGTTTTCTTTGTTGGTTTCAAAAGACTTTCATCAGAAATGTTAAGTCTGACAGGTACCATGTCACTAGCACCTTCCTGCAACGCCCCCTGGACCACCCAGTGCTGCTGCATTGTGGGCTCTAGTACTTATGAATCTTGTCATGAATAACAAAGGGCCAGCAGGGAATGGTTATTGTCCATAGCACAGAAGGAAAGATCAGTATGGTCAGTATTATTGTTAGATTCGTCAGGCATTACATCTCCTGCTGGGCAATTAACAATAACCTAGGCAGTTAAAGGAACTGGGTGAAGTAGTGTTTCAGCAATGAAATCAGTCGATAGTCCCGGTCCCACACCAGTTAGAATGGGCACTGCTTGGGGAGCTTGTAGCACGTGATTTAGTGGCGTTTCCTCATTTGCCTTTCGCCCATTCTCCATTACCAACCTCTATTTTGGGGCTGGGTACTTTTTTACTTATTGTATGATTATTGGACCTCAGGCATTGCTTTCCTTGCATTGCATATTATGATAATGCACTTTTTCTTAGAACAGCAATGACCAACTGTGGTCCATAATCTACAGTTAGTACTAGAGATAGATCCAATAAAAGCTAATTGCGATTGCAACAGTGTCCAGCTGGAGTCAAATCATCAATAGCGTTGGCTCCAATGCATAAAAACAAATGGTTAAACCCCCATTTAGAAATCGCTAAAATGTTTATAAATTGTCTAACTCCAAGGACTTTACGAGTTCAAAAACAGCCTTGACTGAAGGCCTTCGGCAGGAGCTCCAAAAATAAATAAAATCGAAAAATAAATACAAATACAGGTGTCAAATGGTGCACTTGAACTCCAAGAGGCGATAAGAACAGAAGTCACACCCTAAAAGTATCCCGCAATCGTGGGAGAAGTCAGAAGCGCTAAATGAACCAGAGTTCAAGACAGGCTATGGAAGCCCCTGTATCAACAGGTGGATCAAACTCCCGCAAGCACTCCCTGTCCTAGCACAAAAGCGAACTTACGGCAGGAGGCCACAAAGCAGGCAGCAATAAAATGTTTGCATTGTGAGGAGAAGGCAGTAATAAAGAGCGGAACACTTTTAAAGCACAGATTTCAAATGTAGCTACATGCTAGGGACCAGCACGCCTCAACTACAAAAAAGTAGCATATGTCCTTACAACCTCATGACTTCTGCGGACCATGACAGACTGCGCTTCACTCTTCCTCACCCCGCTCCGCAGTATACTGAGGCAAATAAGGTATCTGCAGGCTTCCACAGCAGAAGGTCCGCCTGCAATGCAGTAGAAATGAAAAAAAAAACACTCGACCACGGCAGACCACGCTTCACTCTTCCTCACTCTGCCAATAAAAGCAGCAGTAGGAGTGGAATCCCCTAAATTGAATGTCAGAGAAGCCTCCTCGATGATACAGAGAGAGCAGGAAGGTTCCAGAGGGAGCTCAATCGACATATTCAATGAAGAAATGCTTTTTGTATTTGTATTTGTTTTATTTGTAGCGCGCTCCCTCAGGCCCGGAGGCATCAGGGCGCAACTTGGACAAGATTACATAGCAAGCATACATATATTCAAACTATAGGTACAGTGCAAAGTATTCGGAACATACAGCTATATACATCAATTACAGAGTAGAGATTAGCGCAGTCACATTACAGACACATAAGCAGTCAAGGTTTCAGGACTGATTGAAGAGCCAGGCTTTTGTTTTGGCCTTGAAGGCACTGAAGCATTCTTCCGATCTAATGGTGAGGGGGAGAGCATTCCAAAGCTTGTAAGCTAGGACGGGGAAACTTGATCCGCCTGCTTTTTGTAGTTTGAACCTGGGGATAGTTAGACAGTGGGTCTGGGCGGTTCTTTGAGGGCGGGTAGGCGCGTGGCGGGATAGCCGGCTGCAGAGATACGGGGGGGCTTGGTTGGCTAGGCATTTGTGGGTAAGGCCTAAAGCTTTCAGTGAGATTCTCTGTTTGACAGGTAGCCAGTGTAGATTGGATCTGGATTCCGAAATGTGGTGGTTTTGCAGCATATTTAGAGCCGCTCTAATGGCATTGTTCTGAGAGATTTGCAATTTGTTCAGATTCTCTTGGCTAGTTCATAGGTAGAGGGCGCTACCATAGTTGATTTTGGCCATGATCAGGGTTCTGGCCAGTGTGACCGTGTTTGGCGTGGTCAGAAATGGCCTGCAGGCTGCAATGAGTTTGCAGGTGTATGCTGAGGCAGATCCGACTGCATTTGTTTGTCGGGATAGGGATAAGGTGGCATCAAGGTAAACGCCTAAGGTTTTCGTGTCTTTCGAGACTTGGATGGTGTTGCCATCGATGATGAACGATTGGTAAGACGGTTCAAGTTTACTAAGACGTTGCGTGGTGCCCAAGATGAGGAGCTCAGTCTTGTCATCGTTGAGGCATAGTTGGTGTTGTGCCATCCAAGCTTGGATGACTAAGTAGATATCATCCAGGGCATTGGTGTCAGCCAAGTAGTTTTCAGTGATGGGAATGAGTATCTGGGTGTCATCAGCGTAATTCGTATAGGAGACACCCAGATAGTCAAGTACATCAAAGAGCGGTTTTGTTAAGACATTATAGAGAGTTGGCGACACGCAAGAGCCCTGGGGGACGCCACAATGAATAGGGGGAAGGATCAGCAGCTGCAGATTGAGAAAGGACCCGCATAGATCTATTACTCAAAAAAGATTTGATCCAAGCTGTAGCTGACGGGGAGAAATGGGCGGCAGAGTGCAGATGCTTGCATAAGATTTGGTGATTGACCAGATCGAATGCCGCGGAGAGGTCGAGTAGGAGTAACAGGGCCAGTTTGCCGTTGTCCTTTAGAACTTCAATTTGAGTTTTTAAGTCTAGTAGAGCTGTCTCAGTTCCGAGTCTGGGGCAGAAGCCAGATTGTCAGAGACCTAGGAGATTATTGGCTTCCAAGTACTCTTGGATTTGCAGGTATGTTGCGAGGTCTAGGATTTTTAGCCAGAACGGGACAGTAGTAATGGGTCGGTAGTTGGTGGGTATGCTCGGGTCCAGGGAGGGTTTTTTGAGCAGGGGGATCACCCATGCGTCCTTGAGGTTGTCAGGGACAGTTCCTGTTTTAAAGGAGGCGTTAATGAAGGATGTGATGAATGGGGCCAAATAATGTGCCGAATCCTTAATGATTGGGGCAGGACAGGGATCACCCTGGCAGTTGGATGGTTTGAGCCTCGGGATAATGTTTTCCACCTCTGCAATGGTGAGCGGAGCAAAGGCAAACCGTTTGAGACTGGGCAAGTCAGGGGGGAGTGCCCCAGCTGGAGTGGGAGGGCGATTGTCCAGTTTCAGACTGTCTTGCTTAGCTATAATTTTAGATTGGAGCATGGTGATTTTGTTCAGTAACGCTGCCTGAATGTTAGAACACCATTTGCTATCTTTGATGCAGGTGTCGGGGGGTAGGTGGGAGTTTCAAGCTCTTTTAGGATCTTAAAGAGTTCCTTGGAATTGCGATTATTGAGGGACTCTTTTTTTGCCTCTATAATGGCTGCTTTGTAAGTAAGCAATGCCAAGAAGAAACCGTCTTTGTGCGCGTCAGAAGGGTGACTTTTCCAACGTTTTTCGGCATAACGTTTGGTTTTACGGAGTACTCTTAGCTGTGGTGTGAACCACGAGTTAAGGTGTGCCCGTGGTTTGGCCTTCCTCAGTTTGATAGGGGCAATGACGTCTATAGCTTTGAGCATGCTAGAGTTATAAATGTCAGCTAGAATGGTGGGGTCATTGCTGGAGTCAATGGCAGCTTTAAGCGAAGGGAGTAGCAGAGGGCTTATATTTAGCTTATATTTCGATGACGTTGTTGCAGACATAGATTTCCAAAATATTGTCTTTTCTAAATCGATCGATCTTCCTAGATTGCGCACGGAGTGTAAAGTTAGTTATCTGTGACTTTTTATAGTAAGTGAGGTGGTACTCACACGCACAATAGTGGCTGGCCCTCCTTGGCCTGCCCACTGAACATTGCAGACTATGCTGCACTGCCACTGAGATTTTTATGCGGTGCAACGTTCTTCCACTCGGAATCCATGGATACTTCCATACCGGAGGACATGCGGTAGCTGGTTGACCAAGGCTCGAGGCTCTAGTGTTAACCGACTTTTCAGCACTCTTCACCACCATCAGTCAGACTCTTTCTCGTTTATTAGATTTAGATCCTTTCTCTCCGACCAACATCATTGAGCTGTTTTATCTCCTTTTGAATCCGCTACATAGCTGCACTGTGGAGTGACTCAATGATCTGCGTTGTCGCCCTTGCAATTAAATGTCTTTTTAGGCACATTTAATCCATCTTATTTACACCATTAATGCCGAAGTGTACAACTATGTGGAAGAGACAGCTGGTTTTATTGATGGACCCCAACCATGATGAACCTTCAGTGATGAGAGAAAATGATCTAAAAAGCCCCATAATTCCAGTTTGTTGTTGTACAATGTATTAAGAAAGTTTGAATATCTATATTAAATGAGACCACCTTCTCTGCATATCAAACTAGCAGATATTATAGCTGTAAACTAAGCTTTTGGAAGGGAGTTGTATTATTGCTTGCTTTCATTGCCTAATAAGAAATTCGGCAGGTAACTAGAGCTGTGACCGAGTTTTCAGTCGAAAACGTTCCATCACAACGCCAATTACTTAAACATTTACATACTAGAATAGGCACTGGTCGTAACAAGGAAACATCTTGACAAAGTAATTTCCCAGGCTTTCCAAATCAATCCTTGCTCCATTAAAGGGCACCAATGGTAACAGGTGAAACGCACTTAGGGAAGCAGTGTTCAGCACCTAGTTTGCTGAGAGCACAGTAGATGCATGTTTGTCTCTCCTTTTGTTCTGCAGGGTGGGCCCTGAGAAGGAGACATTATGGTCACTGTGGGTGGTGGAGAGAGGAGGTGGGAGGGGGGCACTGCTTTCCCCAGCAAAGGCTGTAGAAGCCTTATCCCTTAAGTTGTTAGAAAGTGGAATGAAAAGCTTTAATTTTCACCTGCAACATAGTTGAGTACCATTGCTCTCTTTCGGGCATTGAGAAGTAAATGCTCAAAAATAAGAAGTGCAGATACTGAGGGCCGGGTAGGACCGGCCCATTTAAAGCATCGCCCTACTCCCCAATGCACATCAAAGGCCAAGAACTGTGGGGGACTACCATGTCTTGGCAAAGGTAAGGCAAGGATTCTCCCCTTCGAAAATGCAAATGCGTATGCGTATTCCCCCGCCCCCCTTACTGAACTTTCAGTGGGAGATTCCAAACAGTCAGGACTCGTCATATCTCATATGATTATGAAAAAAGCATCTTCCATGCAACCATCCAAAATATCGTATTCGCTGTTTCTAGAGATGGCAGAACATAACGTAAAGAAAACAAAATAGACTAAGGAGTTTTATATATTTATTTTAAGCAATAGCAATAGCGGAGGACGAACTAAAAGTGCACACCAACATTGTGTGTGAAACTGTTTTCTGTAGACATTCAACACACTGTAGCAATTTGAGCATTTATGAGCTATTGGGGAGAATGTGATGTAGTTTGCACCCGAGCGTGTATGTCTACATTGTTACGTGTGGCTTTTACGCAATCCCTCGGCAGAAAGAACGACGGGCTCCCGCGCCCTACAAAGGAGGGCCGCTCGGCGGGGGCCCCCCTTAGTGGCGACTCCCTCAGGAGACACGGCGGAAGTGGTGGAGTCGGCGGGGGGGTGGTGGTCGTGGAGCTAAGCTGATCCCCACCCAGAAGGGGGAGGAGGGGGCAAGGGGGGTGACATCATCCCAGAGCGACGCGGGCCAGCGCGCCCCACCAAGAGACGCTACATAAGGCCCGGGAAAATGCAAGAGGGGCCTCTTCCCTGCCGACTCCCGGACAAAGTTGCTGCAGCTTCTTGCCTATGGTTTTGTTCGAGGAGTTCCAGGCCAGGAACTGCACAGCCATCAGTTTAGTATGAACGGCGCCCAGGAGTATTAGACTCAGGGGAGGCCCACGTTAATGGGAAGGGTTAGGGGGCTTGGAAGACCTTCCAACTCCAAAAGTGGGTGGGGGAAATGGGAAGTGCATCGTTGGAAACAGAAAATGGAGAGCAACAATGAAGTCTGCAAGGGGGGGTGAATTGAAAGATTGCATAGTTAACGGGGCTCCGGCAAGTAGGTTGGAAACGGAGGGGAAGGGGGCCCATGGGAGATTAGGGGTTGTTGAGGGGGGGGTTCAAGAGAAGTGGGGCATTCGATATTGGCAGATATAAAGAAACACTTGGGGGGGGGGGGCTTTGGAATGCGGGGGGGTAGGGGCCAGGTCGAGCAGGGGGGATAGGTGAGGAGGACCCCTCTTTAGCAAAAGGCAGGGGAAGACAATGGGGATAAGAAGGCGGCTGGGCCCTGGGGTGTAGGTAGCGCTGGATGGATGGGGCTCTCGAGAACAGGAGGGTGCTATGGGGAAGAGGGGCCGGAGGGGATGGGGCAACTAAGGCGGGAAGAGCTAGGGCAGCCCGGGGTCTTGGCGGAAGGGGGTGGGGGGCTCACGGGTAGGACAGGCTAAGGGAAGACCTTTTGGGGGTGAGAACATTAATAAAGATTAACAAGCCAACCAGGGGAAAGGGGAAGATGGAATCCGGGGGAAAGGGAAGCAAAAAGGGGGAATAAGGAGACCTAAACGCATCCTTAAAAAGGGAGCCTAAGCGGAAATGGAGAATGAAAAGAAAGTAATATATGTAATGAAAATTGCACTTAAATAGAGATGGGAAAGAAAATGAAAAGAAAATTGCAAAATAAAGAAATGGCCAAAGGGTAGAGAGGGACTGTTGAGGAAGGGACTGGGCGCCTGCGTCGGGTCCCCCAAGGACCCGAAGGGGCGGGGGGGGGAAGTTGCATTGCTCTCAGCGCAGAATCCTGAGTATAAAACGGATAAACTAACTCCTGACTTTATGTTGTAATAAAGTTTGCTGTGGCAATTTTTCTCCCACTCATCCAACTGGTCATGCCTCTCATTTGGGTTGTAAGGAGGTTGGGTTCCGTGGGAGGAGGGTAGCCGTGGAGTGAGTCTGAATGAGTGCCTGTGGGGTGGGGGCATTGGGAACAACGATGGCCGTCGACGTGCCCCCCACTGAGGGTGTCGGCGCTAAGGCTATTTGTCAACAATAGCTGCTGCGAAATATTGTTTCAGATGCCTACAAATCCTAAAAACCTTACTTTTAAATGTTACTTTACGCATCTGTGCTCGGTTAGGGTTTGGCGGGAGGCCATGACACCGAGTAAACGGATGGCGTTCAATGTCTGGCCTTAAAAAATAAATACTGAAATGTTCCGTCTCAGAATTCTTGCGATTCCTAAATGTGAGGAGCCGGAGAAGTGGGGACGGTGCGGCACTTAGAAGAATAAGGCGAAGCTCGGTTAAGCACCTTGTACACTTTGAAATTCTAAAGCCGCGTAATATTGGGCAAATTGATGAAATAGCTGCAGCAGGCACTTTGGCAGCACTCAAGATCTGGAATAGCACATGCAATGATCCACAGGGCGAGCATACTCCAAATGGAATGCGACACATTTCTCTGCAAGTCCATGAAGTGCACGAGGCGCCTCCGCGATCCCATGTAATGCCACCTAAAAGCTTTGCCTCGCATGACTTATTACAGGCTGGAACAGATTAGAGCTATCGATTGATGCCTGCAGAAGAGTCGCACTGTGAGGACGGAAGGTAAGCAGCAGAGGCAGACGGCTAAACTATCGATCTGCTCCAGCAGGGAAACTGCGCTTCAGAATGAAGGTCAGTGCTCCCTCGCCTCCCGATTAGAGCTACCGCGGTGTTCATCAGGACACAGCCGAGATTGGTGTGACTGGGCCAAACGCTTGCGCCTCAAACTCAAGCCTTCCCTGCGATAGCCAGTTACGATAACTGACAGAGAGGCTCAAAATGGCACATTAAATTGCCAGCTGTATACTAGACAGGGGAACACAGGCTGACTGCAGACACTTCAATCAGTCAGAAATGATCACTGCCGCGTGCCACCGCCAGAGAAATTGCCACGGCAACGGTGACAGACGAAGTCTTCATTTTCCACCTGTCGGTAAAGCTGCACAAACCAACTTCAAAGCACACCCCTACCTGATAACGAAATGCGTTATGACAAATTGATCACCCGAACTGCACCCCGCCCCCTATTTGTGAACTACACTGCAGGATAAGTTAATTAATGGGGTCTGTTGTGAAATGGTTCATAACTGTGCAACTAACACAGAACAAACAAGTGCTAGACTTTTCCGTAGGCGGTCTGGACAGCTACTTACTAGATCACACGAAATAAAGAGAAGGCAGTACCGGAAACAGAAGGCAGTATGGGAAATAGCAAACATTGGCTACACGCTTGAGCACTCACAGTCCTCTGAGACAGGCCCCCAAAGTTGACTGCGCGTTCTTTACAAAGATACTGACATTGAACACGGTAAATGATGCTAGGTACTTATTTCTTGCAGGAAAGTTCATAGATCAAAGCATCTTGCAGATAGAAAGCAGAACCTTTCAAGAAGAAGATTGTAATCGAGAGTCTGAAGGAGAGCAGATATCAAAGACGGTAGGAGGGCATCAACAGGTGGCCTGTGAGCAGCTCTAAAGTACATTGTTACGTACCTGTTAAACTATAGAACAAGGCTCGCAACAAAATAGCCTGTACAAATGTGAAAGAGGTACCTCTCCCAAAGGGAATTTCTGACAGAACCAGTCTAAATCACTAGATGTTTCTATAGCAGAAACCACGACGATCGATCCCATCCAGCACAGGAGGCTTCCTTTTGCCTGAAGATGTTAAAAGATTACCTGGTGATATGTGTCTACCACCATCACTTTTGTTTAAACACTAGGTTGCCCTTATTAGCCAAGATCTTTGATTAAAACACACCAAATACCTTTAGCAAAATGCCTTGCTTGGGATTTCATTTCCATAAATAATGTCTCAGTTTCCTAAATGTTCACCTCTAGAAGCTCCAAATCCAACCATTGTACTTTCAGGGCTGCCTTGAAGGCATCACGAGTTATAGTCATTACATGGCCTGTAATGAGGTTTCTGCCAAATGGTCAGGAGCACACTGATATTCAATGGTAATTAATTATTGTTTGTATAGACTGGAGGGGGCATCTGTACTTCTGCCCTCTATATGGTTGGGACAGAGGCACAGAACATCCCAGCTGAGGTTCTCTATATGGTAGCTTGGACAGCAACCAAGGCTTAGGCACTCGGGAGGTGATGCAGGCTGGTTCTTAAGTACAGTGAGTCCCCAAGCACCCAAAACAGAATGTCCACACACTATGTTAGGGGATAACACGGCTTCTTTATATAAATTAAAGTTCAGTAATATATGTACATATAAATAATAACACTTTGTACTCAGGCAGTTCTATTCAACGAATGGCAAATGTAATATATATATATATATATATAGAACAACTCCTCACACACACAAAGATGTTCATATTGTATCAACCGCATTGGTAGTGAGAAAAAAGGGTGACTGAGCACTCGACCCAACTTACATTAGCACCATTCTTTATTGAATAAAATTACATATTGCATAAAAGTAAGTCTAAAGCAGCATGGACTTAACATATGTAGCTTAAGAAGCTCTCCGCTTCACGCCACGCGTTCCACCTCTCAACAGGGACTTCCTCAGGCGAAGTGTTACAATTTCTGTTTCATTAAGGTATGCCCTTCTATTAAATATGTAATATTTATTACAAATAAGAGGAATAAGAAGCTTTATGAGCATGAATAGTTCAAAGATGGCCACCGATATGGCTAAAAGGTAAAGAAGGCTGTGAATGGTAGTCACATGATCACGGAATGAAATCACTTCCTGAAAGTTTAGAAATAGTAAAGGGGTCGTGAAACAAAAACCCCTGTTGAGGGGTGGAACGTGTGGCGTGAAGCGGAGAGCTTTTTAAGCTACATATGTAAGTCCATGCTGCTTTAGACTTACTTTTATGCAATATGTAATTTTATTCAATAAAGAATGGTGCTAATGTAAGTTGGGTCGAGTGCTCAGTCACCCTTTTTTCTCACTACCAATGCGGTTCATACAATATAAACAGCTTTGTGTGTGAGGAGTTGTTCTGAAAATCACAAGGTGTTTGTCCATTGAATGTTGATGACTGAGCACCCATTGAAAGTAGGCATTGTGCACCACCTTATAGACATAACATTTTGTTATATATATATATATACACACACACACACACACACACACACACACACACACACACACACTATGTGGTACCACACAATACTTAAATTCAGTAATAAATGGACCAACTCCAGATAGTTTCAAATACGCATGTGAATTCTTAAGTGAGGTGTAACAGCATAGATTAGGAAGGAAAGTCAGGTTAGTTGTGAACAGTGACAGAATGCTTTCTTCAGACTAGATAAACAATTCTGTGCGGGTCCCCTCACACCTGGGCAACCTGTAATGGTAAAGTTAGGGAGTAACTTATCTTCTTTTATAGCCCAGTCCAAAAATGTACAACAATAATCTACTTTATTTTTAAAGGTTCTACTACCCCATAGTACCTGAGAGGCCACAGAAGAACAGGATCCAAGACAAATCTGTGACCCCTGGACGACACCAGAGGCTAGAAGAGGCTCTTCCTCGTCACAGTACTTTTGGTGCCTAGGCAGGTGAAGTGGCAGAGTTTCTCAGTTTCACGCGATGATTCCCCTTAAGGATGGAGCCCCCTTGGAAGAAGGAGCCACTGGGATGCTGATTCCAAGAAGAAAAATTGAACCAAAGTCTTTCTGAAGTGCAGCAGTTTTTGCGCTTTGCAGTGCGCTCCGTTGGTCGATGATTTCTCGGACTGTAGAAGTCCTGGAAGATTAAACTTGCCATGGGCCAAAGGCTTGGCAAACGAGAATAAGACCCATGGGGACCTTCAATGACTTCTGCTAGCGATGGTGCAGAGGCAACTTTTGGTGTCGGGTTTCGGGATATTGCGGTTTTCCAGCTTCTGTTCTTCGGTGCTGCAACCGCAGCACAGACCTCTGGATGGCGTCTGGTAACCTGTACTCGACCACTGGAGTGGACCACAGACCCCACCAAGTCTGGACCTTTGGGACGTCTTTGTTGGATTCTGGTGGCGGGAAAACCACTGGCGGACCTTCCTCTGCACTTAGTGACCCTGGATCTTCTCTTGTAGGAAAAAGTGGTCAGCGATGACGGCAAGAATCTCCCTTGAAGTACTCTTTGGCAGTTTAGAACTTTCGTAGCTCATGGTGTCAAGCAGCCCCTGCCAGGATACCCCTCTTCTGGGCACTACACTGCAACAGGCTTCCAGCGGTCACAAACGCTCCTCCGGACCCTGGGTAACATCAACGGAGTTCTTCCACTTGAGATGTCGAGGAACTTCTCTTCTAGATTCACAAAGGCCCCTTCTCCAGATGCCAAGCCCACAGTACTGACTTTGAGGGTACTTCTGATCTAGAGCAGCAAGTTGCACAATGGTCCCTCATAGCTCGGGGAGAGGTCCCCGATCTAGATCCTCTCTTGGATCAGTCCTTTGAGTGGCACAGCAGCCTTTGGATTTCAGTGAAGAGTAGCAGCCACAATCTTCCTCCTCCAGCTGGACTCCAGGGATCAGCTTCGGTTTTGACTTCTCAACAAATTGGTGAGTGCAGGGACCCTAGTTATACACATTTGTTCCCAATCCATCAGGCTGAGCCAGGCTAATTCAACCAATCTCGCTTGCAGGCATTCAGGCCATTCAACCCACTTAGGCACCCATAACGCAGAATGTGGTTTGGCGTAAGCACCCAGCCTTTCAGAGCACTACACTGCATTCATACCAGTTTCAGAGAGGGCTCTCTCAGGCATTGGGTCACACACAGAAACCAGACACCCACAACACAGAATGTGAGTTGACTTCCAACTGCATTCACACAGGTCCCAAACCAAGGGTGTACTTACAACACACAGGCCCTGGGAAGGCTCCAGTCAGTCTGACAGGAGGCAGCTCCATGGCCATATTTGGTATTTCCACCCAACAGCCAGTCAGCTGGCAGGAACAGAGTCAGGGCTTCCCAGGACTTTGGGAAACAAGGTACAAGACAATAGAAACCAAGAGGCCACAGTGGCCATCTTGCCTTTCTTCGGGAATCCATCGATTCCTATGGCAGGGCCTGGGTGTCCAAACAACTGAGGACACTCTGTGCCACTGCCAAGTGAGCATGTAGTTACCACCAGCCCATACACTGATCTGTGGGCAACACAAAGGTGCCCAAAAACAAACATAAGGTGTACTAGGGTGTAAACCCCACCACGGGTGCCATAAGGGTATCCCATGGGTGTGTTCACCAAGAGGAAAACGGGAAGATGTGCACTGTCAGAAGTCCAGGCTGGACCTCATTGGCAGAAAAGAAAGAAAACACACACAGAGAAGTGGTAGGACAAGGACTAGGAGGCCCTGTCCCTCCAAAAGGCATTTCGGCATCAGAGTTTGAATATGCAAGCGGCTACATGGGAGAGAAATAACCCTGGCACTGGGTTATGAACAGACAATTGGGTGTCAACAAACTATGGAACACTTGCGTCCGCTGCACACCTAGGGTAATGTCTACCAATCAACTATTTAGAAAAGTTTCCAAATGAACAATATAGTTAGTCAGTATTGATGTTAACAAATGGGAACAGCCAAGAGGACACAATAATAAAACAAGTGGAGGTCTTTGGACCAGCAAAGTTCTAGCACCTCTTTTTTAAACCAGTTACCTCAAATATTTAAACTCATTCAAGCAATTTGCAAGCATTTTACATTTAAATTATCAAATAATTTAGCACGGAAAGTTGTCATTTTCTATGAAATTAGCCATATGTAGTGATCAGAGACAGCAAAGGCATATGATCCAAAAATAACAAGAGGACGCATTTCTGCATAAACAAGTGTGCACATATTTTAAGCAAACACTGCATGGAAATGGGGCTAGAATTAGTAGGAGTAAGCCAAGCCTCCATAAATCCAGAAAATCCATTAATACATCCAGAAAACCAATTACTTTAAGCAACATCCCAAGGGTTCATGGGGAATTTATTGTGAGTGAACATGATCTTCTTTTAATAACCCAGCTGATGTTCTAAAATGCGGTTAGAAAATTAACTCTTAAGATTAAGATGTCGATTCCTGGTGAGAATCAGAACAGGTCTCTAATTTCTCTAAAAAAAAATGAGAACGCTTCCGTTGTAGCAGAGATGTTTTTGCACTGTCAAGGCTTTGTCAAACACACATCACACTGCATTACATTGTGGTACTTGTAGTCTATTCATCATGGGAAGCAAATCCTCAGAACAGAGTGCAGCAAGTAATTTTTCGCCATGGGCAGCATTATAAACACAGTTGTATCCAATAGTTAATTTGTGCATTAACTTGCAACAAAAGGGGGCAAATTTAACATATTTGAGACTTTGAAGGAGGTGAGGTTCCTTACAGCGGTGCTTCAAGTATTCCAATGAGCAAATGGCTAGGATCTTTGCCCTCTTTATAGCAAAGTTTTTTTTTAAAAAACATTTTTTTATTATTTTATAACACACCGAACATTACAATGGTTGGGACTTCCATGTTCAAGTCTAACAAGGTAACATTACAAACTATGTTCTTCAGTCCCACTCCCTCCTGCCCCCCAACATAATGTCCGTATCATCAGCCTGTGCATGCTCAGGCGGGTCTATTGTCCTCATCTCATCCTTATCATCACTGTGATCGGGCTGGGGGGGGGAGGGGACCACCATGGTGGCCACCAATTGCCTCCATTCGATTAGGGATCCTACCTCCTCCTCACCTCCCCTGCTGACCGCTTCAAACCAAACAGCCGTTTCGGCCTCAGCCCATTTCAAGACGTCAGCCCACCACAACTCCATCCTGGGCCTGTGAGCTGCCTTCCAGCACATTACAATCCTCCTCTTGGCCAGGATGTATGCCAGGTCCTTCATCTTGCTAATGTGCCTCAGATGACGTGGCCTAGGGAAACCTCCTAGCATGCATGCCAAGACCGACTCCACCTCCAGCCGAATGCTTTTTTCCGCCAGGCGTATCTTCAGTTCAGACCAAAATCTACCCAACTCCGGACAAGCCCAGAACATGTGTAAACATCCCGGCTTCCTCCTCCCCGCACCTAGGGCATCTCTGAATCGTCTGGCCCCCAAACCTAGCAATCTTACTGGGGGTCAGATATGCCCTATGTGTGACGTATAATTGGATCTGTTGGAGCCTCGCGTTTCGGGACACTTTCTTATATCTCTGGGCTGTATCCCATAACCCATCCGACATAGGCTCTCCCACCTCCTCCTCCCAGAGCTGTCTCAAAAGGGACAATTCCTTCCCCACCTTGGAACCAGTAGCTTGTATATGCGGGATATCTCGTGCCCACCCTCCGAGATGTCATATCATCTCCATGGTGGATCCGGTTGTTCCGTGAGCACCACCGCCGGCCATTTTTCTTGCACCAGCTTAACAATTCTGGAGTGGGTTATATGTTGCCCCTTATGCACCCGGTGACCTCCATCAGTTTCTGGAATTCTAACGCCTCACCATCCTGCCATATGTCTCCCAGAGTGGCCAGGCCCATAGGTTCCCAGAATCTATGGACACCTTGTATCAATTGGGGGTCCTCTCTGCATAGCGCCGCCAACGGCACCTGCATAGAAAACAGAGCCGGGTATCCTACCATCCGCCATGCTCTATGCCAAACCTTCCAGCTAAGCACCAACAGCCGCGCCATCTCTAGTACCTTAGGCTTAGACAGCCACACCACCCCTCTAAGGAAATAGGGAGCCGGTTCCATGCACAACAGCCTGGTTTCAGCTGTTTCTTCCTCAGACAGCCATCTGGCCACGTATTACAATTGTCCCGCTAGATAATATAACTCAAGGTTCGGCAGGTTTATTTCCCCCGTCACACGAATTCTGTAATTTCTAAAGAGCCACCCTGTTCCTGGAGTTATGCCATATGAAGCCCCTGCACAAGCTGTGGAGACTAGCGAAGAAACGCCTAGGGACCCCAAGCGGGATATTCACGAAGAAGTGTAATAGTCTGGGCAGGACTACCATCTTGATTAGAGCCGCTCTCCCCATCATGGCCAGGGGCAGTCTGGACCAGAATCGCATGCTATTTTTGATGCCTTCAACTGCCGTCACCATGCTGTGTTTATATTCTTCTCCTGTCGGATGGTATATGTCAATTCCCAGATACCGGAACGTCCTGGTTCGCCAGGGTATTGGCAATACCGGCAAACCCCCTGGTGGAAGAAATCTGTATCTCCCTAGGAGGAACATGCTAGATTTCTTGGGGTTCACCGATATGCCGGAGAGGGCAGCATATCGTTCCATCACCTCCAGGATGTATTGTGTATTCTCTTCTGGGAAGCGCAGATACAAAGGTATATCGTCAGCATAAAATGAAATGAGATGCGGACCGCCTGCGGTGCGTATCCCAACTTCCCCGTATTGTTGTCTAAGACAGACAGCCAATGGCTCCAACGCTAATATATACAACATGGGTGACCAGGGGCAGCCCTGTCTGGTGCCCCTGCTAAGTTGCCATTTGTTTGAGATCGTGGGACCGTTTTAACCCTAGCAATTGGGGAGCTGTATACCATTTTAACCCACCTAAAATACCCCAGACCCATTCCATAGGCTTCTAACGTTGCCACCAGCCAGGGCCATTTTACTGAGTCAAAAGCCTTGACCGCGTCAAGCGAGACGATCACCAGCTCACCTGGGTCCCTCTCTGTCTGGTCGATAATGTGATGCAGTCTCCTATGGTTATCAGTTATATTCCTACCAGGGATGTAGCCTGTTTGATCAGGGTGTATCAGTTTGCCAATGACACCCTTAAGCCTGTTTGCCAGCACTGCCGTAAGAATCTTGCTGTCTTGGTTGAGCATCGATAGGGGTCTGTATGAGCCACAGTCTGTGCTCGTCTTACCCGGCTTTAAAAGCGGAATGATCATCGCCTCTCCTAAGGACTCTAACAACCTGCCTTGCTCATACGCCTCATTAAACATAGCCAGCAATGGGGGTAGCAGCTCCTGTTTGTAGGTTTTGTAGAATTCGCTCGGGAGCCCGTCTGACCCCGGAGCCTTACAAGTGGGCAGGTGTCAAATCACTAACTCAAGCTCTTCTATTGTGATTGGGGCGTCCAGGTCTGCCCGTTCTAGGTCGTCTAAGGTAGGCAGGCCTATGTCTTCTAGCATGTCCCGGATTTCTTGGTCCCCAGCTCCGCCTGGGTCCTCGTAGAGCCATTTGTAGTATCCCAGGAACTCGTCATTCACTCCCTCCTGGGTGTCCAGGATCCGACCTCCCTCCCCTCTAATTTCCCTGATCAAGGGCCTTGGTGCCTCGCTCTTATACAGCCAGGCCAGCAACCTTCCAGGGTTGTCTCCCCCTGTATGCTGCCTCTCCACATATTTCTTATAGCTTAGTTTACATAAACTGTCCCAATGTTTACAACTAGCTTGTTGAAGCTGTCTCATCCTGACCCCGTCCTCCCTAGAGGTGTCTCCCCTACGCATAATGTCTTCCAACTCTTCCTCCGTTACCCGCAGCACTCGTTCTATGCCCCCCTGGAGCCCTTTGGATTTTGACATAGCAACCCCCCGCACCACCACTTTGAATGCCTCCCACACAGTTCCCATAGATCAAACACTGCCAGTATTAATCTCAAAATACTCTGTGATCTCCTCCCTTAAATCCTCCCGGAATCCCAAATCCTGCAGAGCCTCGGCTCTGAGCTTCCACGTCGGAATCCGCGCTCTAAGGGGTTGGTGTTGCCACTCTAGAACCAGAGGGGAGTGGTCTGATAGCACCCTGGCCTTATATTCCGCGCCTCTCATCCCACGTACCAGATCGGCAGCGACAAACACGTAGTCCAGTCTCGTGTGCAGATCATGTGGCGCTGCATAGTGTGAGTATTGCCTATCTGCTGGGTGCAACTGCCTCCAGACATCTACTAAATCGTAGTCTCTCAGGAGGGCCTTGAGCACCTTTGCAGCCGGGGTGGGCTTGTCTAGCTTATTGTCTGACCTGTCTACCTTAGGATTCAGTACACAATTAAAGTCTCCTCCCCATAGGATCCCGCCACCCAGTAGGGGGCTAATCCTACCATACAGGGTCCGAAAATAGGCCGCTGCATCCTGGTTGTGGGTGTATAAGTTTACTATACTCACTTCCTGGTTTTCCAGCATCCCCCTCACAACAATCGGTCTGCCCTCTGGGTCTCCTGTGGACTGGAGCAATTGGAATGGTACGTGAGGTGCTACCCAAGTGATAACTCCTCTTGCATAGGCCGAGTATGTGGCACCCGCAATGCACCCCCTCCACTTTCTCTTAACCACCTCCAGTTTCTCCCTGGTGAGGTGGGTCTCCTGCAATAATGCTATGTCAACCCTCATCCTTTTCAGGTACATCATAACTTTATTGTGCTTCAAGCAACTATTGAGGCCCCTAACGTTCCAGGTAACCACTCTAAGGCACCCCGACGCCATAGATACAATATCCTGCCCCCCCTCTCCCCCCTCCTTCCCGCCTGATAAGATTCCCATATTGGCTCATTACCCACCCGCCCTCAACAAACTCCCCCTCCCCCTTTTCCCAACAACAAACCCCCACACACCACCCTTCCCCTCCCCTATCCCCTCCCAACCCCAACAAATGCCCAGCTCCATCCCTGGATCTCAGGCGACCCCGCTTCTGGTTCCGCCTCGGTGTGCCGAGGACAGAAGCCCGGCAGGGTGTCAACAGACTACCGGTAACCTAAGTAATCTACTCTAAATGGGGGTATGAGGACTAGCTCTGCGAGGCTCCCTAGCTGGGTTAAAAGTCTCAGTGCTCACGGATCATGTCCCATTCCAACCTGATCGTGCCAGCCCATAAGCTACATCTGTTGCAATAATCAAGTCCCATAGTCTTAGGCTGCGACACCCTCTGGTGCCCGCTCCAAAGGTTACTTATCTCTTCCTTCTACTTCTGCCATCTGGATGCCCGACTCCTGGGGGCAGCTCTGCGTGTTGAGCCACCCTATAGCTTCTTCTGGGGTTTCGAAAAACAAGGTTCCGTTTTTATGGAACACTTTCAGCTTTGCCGGGTAGAGCAGCATATACTTCACACAATCTTCTTTTCACAGTCCCAAAGTTCATGCGGCTACGTTGTACTAACAGGGTATAACCAGGTATGCGGTTACATTTGCTGTCCCTCTTTGTATTGTTCCGCCCTTACGGAAGTGTTCAAGGATTCTTTCTCGATCTCGATAGTTCAGGATCATGGCGATCACTGGCCTAGGAGGGGGGCCTGGCAGCGGCCTCCACATTAGAGCCCTGTGCGCCCTTTCCACTGTGAAGCCCTGGGACAAAACTCCTCTGGTTATCTCCTGCAGCAGCATAGATTCAATGAGCTCTATAGGGTTGGGTCCCTCGGCCCCCTCCGGCAAGCCGACAATACGGATGTTATTCCTTCGGGCATGTCCCTCCACCTCCTCCGCCCTGCATTTTAGGTTACCCACGCGTTGCACTAGGGCATGAAGGTCTGCTTTATGTTTTGCACAGTCCGCTGTGTTCGGGCCCACCTCTTTCTCCAGATTCTCTGTGCGTTCTGCCTGCGACCTGACATCTTGTCGGAGAAGGTTCACTTCCTCCTGCACTGCCTCGACTTTCAGCTCCAGTGCAGCTTTCAATTCAGTCATAGCCAGACCCAGTTTGGTCTCCCAGGCTACTTTCAGATCTGCGATCACCGCAAGGACTTCCTGGTTGGTGCCCATGGTGACTGCGCTCAAAGCGGGGGTTTTATCTTTGCTCCTGGCTCCTTCCGGGCCCAGCGGTGTTCTGGTGTACTCTTCCAACGTGGGCTGCTTGCTCTTCGTTCTTGATGGTTTGCTGGACATGGCGTTGTGCCAAAGAATTGTGGGCAAGCCTCCCCTCTCGCCAGCCCCAGCGGGACGAAACTGCTGCTGGCGCCTGGGCCCGTGCGGGCCTCATAAGGGGTGTCTGGGAGCCAATTATTAGCTACCGGAGTGGATTGTGCCCTCCCACGTAACAATGGAGCTTCACTCCGATCCTGCTAGCACGCGCTCGTACCGTGGGCCAGCCGAACTAGGCTCCGTGTGTCACACTGGCTGCGGGCTCAAGCAGGTCCACCAGCTCATCACATGTGTTTCTCATGTGTCCCTCTCATTATACACACTCCCCCGATTCATGCACGCTGGGTGACTGCTGCTGTTCAAGGTACTTGACTTCGAGAATCAATCAATGCCTATGGTCCCCGCAGCATCCTTCATCCCTCTGGCCTACCGCCTTTTGGAGCTCATCAGCTGGCCTTTCTACTCCCACTTCCACCATGGAGTGAGGGAGTGTGTACTTTATTGTGGTGCCACCAGACTAGCTTAAGTGAGGGAACGCTAGCAGTTCACAGATTTATCAGGCCACCTCACTGACCCATTAGAGTCAGTCTTCAAAAGCTTGCCGGTCCGCTCTTTTCCTCTTTCCTCTCCGTAATCACAGGCCGGCTTGCTTTTGCCATTGTTCAGCGCTCCCCAGCGGACTTTCGCCTTCGCAGCCCCGCGCCCACAACCATAAGGTCGGATCATACAGCCCGCCTTCTCACACTGTGGGGTGCCAGGGCCACCCCCCTGTTCAGGCCACGGGGTCCGGCTGCTCAGTCCCTGCCCTGCATGCGGGCCCAGCACCAGTCATCCGATCTGATGTCCGCTACAACATACAGCGCAACCCGGGCGCTTCTCATGCCGCCTCCGGGCCTCCACCGAACACCCAAGTCTACGGGGCCGGAAAGCTTGTGGGCGGGCGCTACGATGCCGGCGCTGCAGTCCCCGGCTCCCGGCGATCCGCGTAGGACCGGAGTCTGCCGCTCGCTCCCACCAGCCCCAGGAGGTATGGGGCGCTTCTCTGTTCTGGCCGCGAGGTCCCGCTTCACCTGCCACAGCTCGGGCGCGGTCCTAGCACCGGCCGCCCCTCCGCCTCACGCGTCCTCCTGTTCCTGTGCATTTGGGGCAAACCGGAGCAAATGTGCGCATCGGTGACACACCGAAAGGTGTATGTTCGCCTCACTCGGCCGGTCACACAAGGGGTGCCGCTGCAGGTCTGCATGTTTCGTCTTCTTTGTCCTGAGCGGCCGCCATTTTGTATCTTCGGATCTCCATCCCCGGGAACTTCGCTTGCCCTTAACTGGTGTTCCTTTGGTTGTGTGGACTCCAGATTGTCAGCAACTGTGCTGTATGTGTTCATAAACTGACGCCTATGTTTCCATCTTCAAAAGGCTAGTGCAACTGCACTTTTTCACCGGATGAATTCAGGATCAACAGGAGCTCCTCCAAGAGCACGTCTGCTCACATGGCCTTCTAGCCACGCCCCCTTATAGCAAAGCTTATTGTCTGAATCGGGAATTACTCTGCTCACACTCACTGCTGCTCGCACTCACTGCTGATCACATTTTCAATTCTTAGTCGGGCCAGATTATTTCTGGTTTCCGGGGTTGGAAGAACATGGCCCTTAGATTGCTAGTTCTTGCACGAGTGCTGTGAAGCAGGATGGAGGCTTTAGACATAAAGCATTTTGATTCTGCTATGACCCATGCACACTGTCAGATTGGGAGCAAAGGGTTATAAAGAGAACATCAATCTAATCCTATGACACAGAAAAGTTGGTAAAGGGTGTAGAGATTTTCTAGCCTGTTCTGTACAGAAATGACGTTCAGAGAGGTACATATGAAGGGGAGCATTCAAAGGGTGGTCTTACAGTGCTCAGATCTGTTACTTCCTGTGCTGTGGGGGTCCTTCTAGCCCGTTCATGATTCAAAGATATGTTATGTTATCTTGCATTTGTATAGCCGTTCCTGCCATAGTTTATGGCATCAAATCGCTTTTGCCAGTCGAAAGGCAAAGGAGAGGGGCGGTGCTGAGCAGCATCGAATACGGATGCATAGATATTGAGCTCCGATCCCCAGCGATATGCTGCATTTAATAAATCCTTTCCTGGACCATCTACACCAATTTCCCTGACGGCGGAGGGTACCTAAAGAGGGTCCTGGCTAAGTCTGGGGCACAGCAGGGGCTGATGATATCAGCAGCAACCCGACTGAATATGATCCGAGAGGGATCTTGGCGTGAGGCCTTTACAGACTTCTGGACGGATGCGACCTGAGCCCACGGCTTGGCAGGGCCTGTGACGGCCACCTGCCGGCAGGCTGCCCATATAGGGTAGCTCTGTGATGAGATCTGCCCTGCTGGGAGGGTGAGCCGTTCCCCAACCCTGGCCAGCATTTGAGGACTCCCGGTGGTGGCTGCCAAGAGCCCCAGGACCACAATTATCGAGCGTCATGGGGGCTGAAGCACTTCACACTTGGGGCGCAGCTGGAACAGGAGATGGCGCATTGGTAGCGTGGTGCTGTAAGATCCTGTTGTCCCTGCAGAAGATGGTCTGTCGGTGCCCAACTGCGGTGAACTCCTACATGTGGAGCGGAAGTGAGGAGGCACTGTGCTCGCTTGGGGGCTGGGTGCCTGGGCGCTCCTGGGCATGGGAAGCGGCATTCAGGTCCTGATACAGGCTGACATCCTTGGCTATCGCTGGTATAGGAAATAGACTGTTTGAAGGAGACTAACCTCAGGTTGGTGATTGCTCTGGCACACAGTATTGGCAGGTTCACTGGGCGGCTTATTACAGTTGTAATTTGCACCAACAAAATCTGTATTGGACCATATTTGCTTCACTGGTGCGGAAAAGCGCATTCCGGCGGGGTGTGTCTATGCCATGCCCGAGAGGGGCTGGTAAGAGGAGAGGCCCCATGGATTTGTTCACGAGTACACCAGCCAATGGAGTCGGCTCCACTGGTTGCACCAGTGGATGTACAGACACCGCAGGCCCAGACGGATCCTGTCATGGTTGCTGTACAAAGTGTTTTTGCCGCAGTCAACTCGAAATTGGATGATCTAGTAGCCAACATCAACTCGCTGTGAAATACTATCGATAAAGAACAAGTTACTTATCCGTGGTAACGTTCTTTCGACTGGATGTTCCTACCACGTATTCCTCATCTTATGATATCTCCATATCCAGCTTTAGCTGCTGTCGAAGCAGCTAAATCTGGATATGAAGATATCATAAGATGAAGAATATGTAGGAGGACACAATCCATTCGAAAGAGGACACATTACTGAGGCAGAAACAAGGATCAGAGATCTGGATAAGGTGAATCATGACCATGAGAATGCAGCTAAGAGGCCTATGAAGCAGTTTTTTGAAGATCTTTTCAAATCTGTGCTGTGCGCGGAACACTTTTCAGCACAATTTCTCAGAGCGAGATCATCGTGTGCTGGCCCCACCTCCGAAGCCTGGCACACTACCACGTCACCATCGCCAGGTTGCTAAATTACGGAGACCTAGATCGCATACTGAAACTTTCTAGATAATGTGGTGTAGATGGGGGCCAAATCTGACCCACATGCCCCCCGCACGACTCTCGACATGAACACAGAGAAACAATAGATGTGCCTTGCTCTTAAACCCATCACTCCAATCATCAATGTATCACAAGCGTATAAAGCGATATTCCTTTAGAAAACAATTCAGACCATACCCAATTGATGATTTGAACGACATGGAATTGACATCAATCAATCAGGTCGACTGACTGGGAAATCAGAACCCAATGACATCACTGACATCACGATGTAGCCTTGCTTATACATGAAGTACAAATTCATCCATTCATGAAGCTACACAAACCTGCAGTAGTTTATTGCATATAGGCACGAAGCACATGCTTATGACCCACATAGGTAAGAGGACGAGCACATATACATCTCTCTACATTCATATCTTTGGCCAAAGCTGAAACCGCAAGATCGATGCAAATAATTCATCTGTTTAGCTTGCACATGCTTGACTGCCAGTAACATGGAGAAGCCGTGAGTAACACTATAGAAGTTACAGGCCTCTGAAATTAACAAGAAGGGAGAGGAACATTCGGGAAACACAGACAAGCTGATATGATTGCTGCAACACGAGGCGAGCAGAAACAGGAGACCCAGCCAAGGGTGTTTCAAGACCCTGGCTGTTGCTGGCAGCACCTTGAATGTGTGGTAGTTGATTCTGCACAACCACCGCTCACAGCTACAATGAACAGGTAAGACCACATGTAAACCTAAAAAGGATGCAGACGAGTATGGGCTAGACCATCCAGAAGGCGTTAGGTGCTAGTTTGAGACATAGTTCACAGCATCTATCCCTCATGCAGACTTGGTTAAAGTTCTCCCAAGGCATGAACACGATAAGAACAGGCAACCATGGAAGAGAAAAAGGTGGAAGAAAGAAAGCCCCGAGGGCACATGATGAACACACACCTCAGAGTACACCACAGAAAGAAAAAAAGTGGCAAAAGAAAAGCACTGTAATGAGGATAAAAGAAAGCACATGGTAGAAAATATCCTCACCCAGCTCGGTCGAGGAAAACGACAGTTGGCGGGAGCAGTCCAGTGAAGAGAAGATGGAAATGCTGTCATCGTCCAGTGAAGATAAAGACAAAAAAGCTCTAAAGGAAAGAAAGACTCAGTAAAATCAGAAGGAGAATGGAGGCCACTTTGACCTAGACACCCATTCATACCTGGTCATCAGAATGGAAGCCACGAACAAAAAAAGCGGCATACTTGAGGAGGTTGAGAACACCACTGGCCCAAAAAGCCAGAAACAAACTATGGAATAAGTGTCCCAGACCACATCTGGCAAAAGGAATTCAGGAAAACACCTAAAAAAGACAAAATAATGCTCACCTGCATGGGCAATTATACTAAACACATGAAGACACAGCTTGATGGATCTTGGAAATCATTCCAAGATAAATTACTAGATGTGTTGGGACCAATTTCATAGATACTCATGCTGGCTGATAAAGTAAAATAGAAAAGGAAGGAGCATCGACTCTACGATTCTGACAAAATGGGCCAGAAAGCTATATGCCTACTGCATAATACCAACAGTACAATCACAACAGAAAGGAAAATGGCCATCATAACAGAAATTGATCCTATTTCAAGCAAGCAACCAACATAGAAGGCAGCAAGCAGCCAAGGGCAAATTATTTGGCAAATCATTCAAAGAAACCCCTAACAATTTCTTTTTAATTTTATTCATTCTTTCAGACTTTGTCCGTCCCCTATTTAAGAAACTGCAGTTTAGTGAAAAATAAACATGTGTTACTTGTTCTGTTTTGGTCGATTTTTATATAAATCACTAGCTTAAACAACTTCGACTACATATACTGTTGTCCTATTTCAGGGATATGTCTAAGTTGCATTGGACATTGTCACTTTCTTGGGGAATTTGCAAATCACTTGCTCAAACCTTACAGGAAACCAGCTCAGCAAAGAGGAAAAAGCAATGAAAGGCAGTTATAAAGATGTGCATGGGTATGCTAAATATTCGCCTTAATTCCATGGAAGGAGCACTGTGCCCAAAAAACGCTCACTGACAGCTGGCAGTATTTCTATGTCAAGTAGCATTGGAGTAAGGAGGACATTAAAAAAGTTCAGTGTGTTTCCTATTGTAAGCTATTACAGATGGAAGCTTCCAATAAACCATCCCAAACATTTGCAACCTCCAATTTAATTAAGCACCTCATCCAGTCCCATCACGACAATATAGAGGAACCCTAAGCAAAGGCTAATTTACATCAAAATGTACAAACCCATGACCTACAATCTGCGCACAGGTATCTGCTGTAGAAAAGCACGTCTGTGTCACTCTCTTCCACTTCTATAGCTTCCTCTGTTCCAGCAACCTCCACCCAACCTCTTGCAATCCTACCTATCCCCAATCTGCACGACTGCAGTGAATGGATGTTAAAAAGATGTGCATCGGTATGCTTAAAGGCATGGTCTAGTAAAAAATGTTATTTAAAAAATAGATAGGCAACATAAAAAAAAAATACTAGCATTCTCTTTTTTAAAACTTCCTATGTAAAATTTTGAGCTATTCAAGCTCAAAATTCGCAAACAGAAAGGGGGCAGTGATGGGTGTGCCTTGTATTGAGGAAGGTGGCTGCTTTGCAGAAAAAAATGTTTGCTAAACCTAATTTGCAACAATTTTGCAAAAACGTTGTCTGGTAGTAATGCAGACAGTCATTTCTTCTGAGCATGCAATGCACACTTGGTACAGAGCTCATTCCTTTTTTAGCAACTGTCACCATTTCTGTGGCCCAATTCCAACAGTGGTCCCTGTGAGCCCTGCCAGGGTCCCCATTCTTTTGCAGGGGGCAAAGCAGTAACGAAGGGTAGCTAGAGGGGCAGGACAGTCAGGGGGTGATGTCACTGGCCTTGGCCGCCTGTCTCCCATGTGGGTGTTTTCTCCCCCAAGTTCAGCAGTAGGTGCAGGGTGCCCCGGCAGTGTCCCCATCCCTTCCTGGAGGGGAAAGCTGTAGCGCTGGCCTCTCTGCCTTTTTAGTTGAGTGCCCCAAGGTCACCAGTGGTCCTGGAGCTGTGGCGGAAGCTCTCAGTGAAACTGTCGGAAATTGCATCCATTTGTGGTGAATGGCGCACATTCTGTCAGGGTGCCTATATTCAGAGAGCATACAAAGCACACTTGCTGTGGAGTTCTTTTCCTCTGTCAGAATACTTACCCTGCCAAAGTGTAATGGTGCTGCATGTGCAAGTCACTGTACCACCGTGCAGTGCAATCGGTGGCCCACAGGAGCACAAACCTTCTGTGATGACAATTGCGCCAGCACAACTGTCATTGGCACAAGGTGACATACTGTGTTCTGCTTGAAAAAACTTTAAGAGACTAGAGGGAATATTTATCTGAACCCTCAAAACGTCAAAACCACTAAACATACCACACTAATGCTTAAAGGGTCCCTTGCCTCTCCAGTACCTTCTTCTAACTCAGTCCTGCATGTTGTTTAACTCATTAGATTACAACATACTTATTCCAAACGTTTTTTTTTATCAAAAATATCAATTTATTTACTCTCAATAAAAACACCACTAAAAAATACATTCACAATTATCTCAACAAAGACAGCATCTTGCACTTTTGTCTAAGTTCAATTATTACACATTTGCCACTTTTTTTGGTATCATTGGCCACAGACAACTTCTACATAACATTCTATTTTCTAATACCTATCTCTGTTATTAAATAGTTCATCAGTAGAAGACAAATTTTTCAGTTTTTCATTTACTTTTTATATCTTCTCCTTTCTTCACTGGGTACTCTAACTTCCCCATAAAAATCGTTCTCTACTCATTCACACTTATGTCATTCACACATCCTTTCTTTCTACAATCCACACTACCCAACATGTTTCTTTCCTTTATCAGTTCTCATAATTTCAGGAAATTCTTCAGGGGTTATATTTTGTATAGCAACAGTCTGTTATGTAGTGACTATTCGGTCTTCTTGTATTCTTTATACTTCTTGGTCAAGGCTCATGTGTTCGGTTCACATCTGTTTCATTTCTGGGCCAGAGTTCCACAAGAAGGTATCTGTGAGAAGCAAGTGTATGAAGAATGGATTTAATTATTAACCCAACTTCTATGCAGTCTTATTCCTACATTCGGGGTATACAATTTACCATGAGAGAATATATTCTTCCAATTCTTCAGTACTAGACATGCACTACTTGGTAAAGGACATTATCACGACACGACGTCTTTTCATAAGGTGGTTTACCGTTTTTCTAGTGACCTACCCTCTCTATTTTTTACCGTAATTCCCCTGTTCTTAAAAAAGGGGCATTTGATAATTTATTTAGTTTCCCAACGCTCTCACCCTACTGTTGTGGTACACTATTTACCTTCTGGCTTTTACCTGCAGGTTGTTTATTTTCATCCATCCAGGTATCTATCTCTAGGTGCTTCTTAATACTGTGTTCTGCACCTCGTTCCCCCTAAGAAAAATATGCCCTTTATGTATCGACCTACTGTTATCTCACATGAGAGGTGCATGTCAGAATGGGGGAAGTGTGTGTCTGGGATTGTCACAAGGGCCATTTGTTGACACAATCGCTGTGCTATTTGGTAAACTGTAGGTCTGGCCATATTCATGGGGGTTTACTTGTTTCCATTTCCTAGTGAGGATGAGGGTTGTGTAGATAATTGGATACTCTTTCATCCAAAGGGCTGCACGATTTTTCTGAGGGCCAAACACATCTGGGTCACAAAGGGATTACCTCCCAGTGCATTAGTTGGGGGTCAGGTGGAAGCGCTTTCACCAGCTCAGAGGAGCCATCAGCGATGTCCAGCCAAAAGGAGATGCACCCCCACTGACCTTACAGTGGTGCACCTGGGAGGAAATGATTTGGCGTCTGTGGGAGGGAAAGGGATACAGGAGCTGCTCATGGAGGAACTGGAATGGATTGCACAGAGGTTTCCAAACACTGGTGGCTTGGTCCCAGATAATTTCCAGGAGGTTTGTTTTGTGCTGAGGGATGCCATACGCCCACTGGTCTTATTTCCATTTCCAATCAGTGTGCAGTCCAGCCTTCCGTGGTGGTAGATGACTGAGAAGTGTCCTGTATCTGGTGGAAGGAACTGAAAAATTTACAGATAGCTGCCAGACAGTTTGGATGTGTTATTGGTAGGCAAAGCACTGAATTTAATTTTTTTATGTTTCCTTTGCAGTTGCGGCTACTGAAAAGCTATCACTGACTTATGTAAGTACTACATATATTACTTGGTAATGTTGGGGTGGAGGGCTACTGTGGTCGGAGGAACTGTGGCTGCAGTGTCAGTGGTATGGGTGGGAAAGGGTAGTGGGGAGGTTCGGGGGCCAGTGATGGGTGTGCCTTGCATTGAGAAAGGTGGCTGATTTGCAGAAGGAAAAGTTTGGCCGACATAAGTAGCAGCAAACCTTCAAAAATGTTTCCGTAGTTATGCAGATGGTAATTTTTTTTGAGCATGCTATGCACACTTGGTACAGAGCGCATTCCTTTTACTGCAACGGTCACCATTTCTGTGGTCCAATTCGAGCAGTGATCCCAGTGAGCCCCACCAGGGTCCCCATCCTTTTGCAGGGGGAAAGCTGTAACGCATGGTAGCTAGAGGAGCAGGACGTTGGGGGGGGGGGGGTGATGTCATTGGCCTTGGGCGTCCGTCTCCCAGGTGGATATTTTGTCCCCCAAATTCAGCAGTGGGTGTAGGGTGCCCTGGCAGGGTCCCCATCCATTTCTGGAGGGGAAATCTTTAGTGCTGGCCAGGCAGAGATGTAGGCTGGTGGTGGTTGATGTGTGTGACCTTGGCCGCCTCTCTGCCTTGGTAGTCGAGTGCCCCCAAGTTCACCAGTGGTCCTGGAGCTGTGGCCGAAGCACTCACAATCAAAGTGTCTAAAGTTGCATTCATTTGTGGTAAATGGGGCACATTCTGTCTAGGTACCTATATTCAGAGAACGTATAAAGCACACTTGCTGTGGACTTCCTCTGGCAGAGTAGTCACCCTGACAAAGTATAGTGGTGTAGCATGTGCAAGTCACCTTACCACCGTTCACAGTGCAGTTGGTGGCCCACAGGAGTAGAAACCTTCACTGATTACAATTACGCCAGCACAACTGTGTTATTGGCACAAGGTGACATACTGTCTTCTTCACCTCTTTCCCCTGAAAATAATGTGCCAAATACGTATCGACCTACCGTTATCTCACATGAGAGGTGCATGTCCGATTGGGTGAAGTGTGCGTCTTGGATTGTTACAAGAGCCATGTGTTGACGCAATCGTTGTGCTAATTGGTAAACTGTAGGTCTGGCCATATTCATGGGGGTTTTCCTGTTTCCATTTCCTAGTGAGGATGAGGGTTGTGTGGATTTTCGGCCACTCTTTCATCAAAAGGGCCACAAGACTGGTCTGAGGGCCACCCACATCTGGATCTGGAAGGGATGCCCTTGCAGTGCGTTGGTTTGGGGTCGGAGGGATGCGCCTTCATCAGCTCCGAGGAGCCATAAGCGATGTCGAGGCAAAAGGAGATGCCCCTCCTCCCCCAGACCTTATAGTGGTGCACCTGGGTGGAAATAATTTGGCACCTGTGGGACGAAAGGGGGTACGGGAGCAGCTCATGGTGGAACTGTAATGGATCATACAGAGGTTTGCAAACACTGTGGTGGCCTGGTCCCAGATGATTCCCAGGAGGGATTGGAGAACTCCAGGGAATGCAAGGGAACTCCTCTGTGAGGAAACTCAATGGGGAGCTTGCCAGACTGACAAAGGGGAATGACAGAATTCGGACTATACACCATGGCTTCATCAAAGGGGAAGTGATGTTTCACAGAGATGGGGTCCACCTTTCAAAAAGAGGCATGGACCTTTTTCATTGAAGACATTTTGACCTTTGCCCAGACGCTATTGTGCGTGGGGGAGGCCAGTAACTGATGGACTAAAAATGTCAGTAAGTATGGTGACTGCGAGACTCCCACTTCCTCGCAATTGATTTCTGTGCATTGCATGTCAATGTATTTTGTATATGTAGATGCTGCTTATTTCTTTGCTACCCATCATCACTTTCATCAAACTAATTCCACTTGCTTGCCCTTGCATTAATTTGGTCCTTGTGACCTTCACCATTCCAACACAGAACCCTATGTGAATGTGCAGGTGTTTTTGTCAAAAGTGTGCTAGCAATTGTCTGGAAGAGCCTGCCATGTAATTTTCTTATCTTCCCAGTCTGTGTCTTGATTGCCTCTGGCTTTTCAACTCACCCAATCACTTATATGTTGCATGGTTGCTTCTCATCTCCATTTCCCATCCACCAGCATCCCATGGACGAGGGGATGGTGCAACGCACGTTGGCTGTTTGTGCATTGGTAGTGTGAGTGCAATCTTCATCCCTACACTTGTATTTGTGTAATGTATAGCGCAACAGTACATCGTCCGTAGTTTTTTTGTTGTCTTTATTTTAGGTGCAGGTGTGTTGTAGCTGTCTACCCACTTGTAGGAAAGCAGTCAGCTGGTCCTTAGCATTTCACGCGAGTGTTTGCAAAATAATACTCCATTTCTTGTAGCGTGTTGAGAGTACCTCATATTGCAGAGGGCTGCTACAGTTTCTGAGCAAAGTCTGGACCTTTTGGCGTACTTGTGTGGTGTAGGTTTGTGGCACTGAATACCACTAACTGTACTATGTTCCATACTTTGAGAAGCACACATACTTATTGTTTCAGTCTTCATCTGGTCTCTGGGCAGTGAAGGGTTCCATAGCAAAAGCACTCATGGCTTCTCGCCGATCAATGTCTGGTGAAGAGGCTTTTGCTGCAGTGATGGAGTCTGCCTCGGAGCAAGGCACAGAGGTGGATATGCAATCTGAAACAGAAAGTGCTTCTGAGGGTCAGCAGGAAAGTGATTGGGGAAGTGAGTTTTCAATGGATGAAGGTTCCGGCGCCGCCGCCTCCTCCTCATCATCATCTGATGACGAAGAGCATGACAGAGTACATGTACCTTTGTGCACACTTCCCACACGCAGGGGACCTGGAAGGGGGAGGGGACGTGCAGGACGTCCACGCAATGTGCCAGTTCGTGACATGGCTGAAGAGTCGCAGTGGGTGTCTCCAGCAATGGCTCAGCCTTTTGTGCCCCCTTTAACTGGTATATCTGGGTGCACAGTGAATACAGATGGGTTTCAGCCCATTGATTTTTTCAACCTTTTTGTTGATGATGGGTTCATTGTAGATGTGGTTGAGCAAACCAATTTATACGCTGCACAGTTCTTGAGGTCAAGGGGTCCCACTCTGAAACCCTAGTCCAGAGCACATGCATGGGTTCCCACAACCGATGTTGAGTTGAGAAAATTTTGGGCGCTCATCCTGCTCATGGGAGTATCGCAGAAGCCGGCTGTCTCAATGTACTAGTCTACTATAGTGGCACATTCTAGCCCCTTTTTTCCAGCTATAATGAGTAGAAATCAGTTTCAAGCACTGCACCGTATGTTGCATTTCAATGACAACTCGGCAGCATTACCCACAACTGACCCAAACTTTGATAGGCTCTTTAAACTCCAGCCATTTCTGGAGCACTTCAGTCAGCGATTTGCAGAGGTGTATGTTCCTAGCCAGAACATATCCATTGATGAATCGTTGGTGTTGTTCAAAGGTCGCCTAGTGTTCAGGCAATACATTCCTAGCGAGAGAGCACGATACAGGATAAAAATGTACATGTTGTGTGAAAGTACCACTGGGTATGTCAGCAGCATGAGAGTCTAAACTGGCAAAGACTCCACCCTAAACCCTCCGGTCTGCCCAGCCCATTTAAGGACATGTGAGAAGATAGTTTGGGATCTTCTCACACCATTGCTCAACAAGGGTCACCATTTGTATGTAGACAATTTCTACACTGGAATTCCACTGTTCAAGGAATTGTTGAATGTGAGCACACTGGCATGCGGTACAATACGCAGTAACTGGAAAGGCCTCCCCAGACAACTTGTGTGTAAGAAGTTGGCCAAGGGAGAATGTATGGCATTGCGGTGGGATGAACTGTTAGCAGTGAAATTCTGTGACAAAAGGGATGTGTACATGCTAAGTACTATTCATGATAAAAGTACTTCAGCAGTCACTCCGCGCGTGCAGACCCGGCAAGTGTGGAAGCCCAACTGCATTCTGGACTACAACAAGTACATGGGTGGAGTAGATGAAACGACCAAGTGCTCGAGTCATACCGTGCAGAGCGCAAGTCGCGCTTCTGGCACAAAACGTTGGCCACACGCATTGTGCATATTGCAACGTACAATGCGTATGTAGTGTACCGGGCAGCTACTCCACAAAACAAACTTTCTTTTCTGAACTTTGAAACAGAAGTTGTTAATTCTCCGAGTATGGGCCATGTAGAAATGTCCTCCTTTCAAGAGGTAAGAGATGTGGCCAGATTGCAAGAGCAACACTTTGGTGATTATGTTCCTCCCACAGCCACGAAGTCACAACCTTACAGAAAATGTAAGGTGTGTACAAAACAAGGAAAGAGGAAGGATACTCTGGTGTACTGTCCCCAATGCCCTTCCCACCCAGCCCTCTGCTTTCAGCCTGGTTTCCTTTTGTATCATACAAAGGAAAAATATTGGGAGATCGACTGATTTCCGAAAATGGCCATCATTCCTTGAAGGGGACCCTTAGGCTCTGAATTTGTGCATGTCTTATAAAGGAATGGCACTCCTGCTCCCTGGTCTGGAGGTGTACCTTCAATAAAAATGCAACAGTATTTCAACTCACTTCACTAGATTTAGCATGCTTTCATGAGCATTGCTAGTCCTGCTCCCTCTACTTGAGGCCTGCCTTGGAAAGGCACACCGCTGCCGTAGCTTTCCCTTGAGCCCTACCTACGAAATAAACTTAAGTCCAGCTCCCTCAGCTCAAGGCGTGACTTGCAAAGGAACGCAAATCAGGCTCCTTCCATTACAGACCTGCCTTTCAAAGAACATTCATTATGGATCCCTCCAGTTGAGGCGTGCCATGACCAAGAAAGGAACTCTATTGTGGTTAATTCCCCTTTGGTATGCTTTGGCAAGCAATGCTAGTCCTGATCCCTCCACTTGAGGCCTGCCTTGGAAAGGCACACCATCCCAGTACCTTTCACTTCAGGTCTGCCTCAAAAGGAAAGGTCAGTCTAGCTCCCTCTGCACGAGGTGTGACTTGCAAAGTAATGCCATTCAGGCTCCTTCCACTACAGGCGCATCTTGAAAAGGAATGCCACTCCAGCTCCCTCCACTTGAGGCGGGCCTTGGAGAAGAAGGCAACAGCACTCTGGGTCACTCCCCTTTGGGGTGTCTTGGCAAGGCACGCTAGTGCAGCTTGCTGCACTTCGGGATTACCGTAGAAAAAACGTCAGGGAAGCCCCCTTTGCTTCCAGCGTACATTGGAAAGGAACCCGATTCCAGCTCCTTCCACCTAAGGTTTGGCATTCAAAGAAACACCAGTCCCGCTCCCTCTACTTGAGGGGTGCGTTGGGGAAGACCAGAACACCATTCAGGTTCCCTCCACTCAAGGGGTGTCTCTTGAAAATAGTACACGCCACTTTGGCTCCCTCCCTTGAGGTCTAAGTGTCATGAAAGTGGTACTTGGAAACAAACTGTATGGCAGCAGTGTCTTGCATACTTTGTAACATCCTGCCTTGTTTATTGTTATACTGTAAGATGTAATTTCTGTGAATACACTTTCCCAGCACTGCAGAAATGATTGCCATGTTTCAGGGTGTGTGTTTTGTGTGGGTACGGTTGAACATATGAATGTTTTAACAGAGTGGCTAAGGGCATACTTGAAGTTGGTGTGGAAGACAGCGCCTGTAGGGCAGGTAGCCAAGTGAGCCAATATGCACTTGCGATCAGTGTCCACATACCATTCTAGGCACGTAGAGGTTGAATGCAGACACAGTTGCTATGCAATTGCTGACAAATGATGTACAAGGTATTGCTAGAGACAGTTGCATTGTGAGTAGATGTGTATGCTATAAGTGTGTAGATATGCTCAAGTGTAGATGCGCTTGCTCTGGCGCAAGTGATTTGGTAGAAGTGCAACTGCTGAAATGGATGCCTACTGACTGCAGACACGAAAGGGGTACGAATGGCCAGTGATCCGGTGGGTGCCTTGTCGTGGCATCACTTCTCACAATGACAAAATCCTTGTGCTACACAAGGAGGTTCGTCCTTGTGCTAAATCCCACCTTGCCTGTGCAATAGCAGTGTGACTGGTATGTATGAGAAGTGTGAGGAAAGGTGCATGTGAAATGGCTTACTGACAGTACTTTACTGTTTCCTGAACGCACTAAAGAGAACTTACTGTACAAATGATGTTCCCATTGTCACTCAGGAACGACACCCGCGCATGAGAGGTCTGCCTCTAATTGGGACACCTGTGGGAATGCAGGAAGGTAGGACATGTGTTGTTGTCAGCCTATTCCGATGGCTGACCAGAGTGAAATTTGTGGGAATTGTTTATATCCAATAAATTTCAGATACATTTCCCTCTGCCCACCCACCGAAACACGTTGCTGACAACAGATGTCATACCTTCCCGCGTTCCCACAGGTGTTCCAACAAAAACGGTACCTCACATGTGTGGGTGCACCAATCTAGCCGCAAAGGGAAAAGGCTAACCCAGTGGTAACCACAAAAGAGTTTGGGGAGATAACCTACAGATTTGGTCCTAGGGTGTCCAAGCCACCAAGGAAAACTGGGAGCCCCATGCATTTCTGAAAAGAGTGCACCAGTGGGAATCCACAGAGGTCCAACTTGCATGAAGTGGACCAGAATGTTTTACCCAGAACCCCCGACAAAATGAAAAATGTGGGTTTTTTGCCACATTTCAGCCTTTACTGGGGCTTCTGGGTAATACATTCTGGGCCGATTTGCGCAAGTTAGCCCTCTGCGGATTTCCACGGGTGTCCTCTTTTCGGAAATGCATGGGGTTCCCTGTTTTCCTTGGTGGCTTGGACACCCAAGGCCCATATCTGTATGGTGTGCCCGTCTGGAAAAAGTGTGAAATTCAGCTGTCAGAACATACTTGGGAGCAGGGGTCTTTTAGGCTTTCCCCTTGGCGCCCAGGTAGGTGCACCCACATATGTGAGGTACTGTTTTCAACAGGACACCTGGGTGAACGCAGGACGGTAGGCCATGTGTTGGTGGCGGTGTGTTTCGGTGGGTGAGCCGAGTGAAATGTGCGGAAAATGTGTTTTTTCCCCCCACATTTCGGACTTTGCCGGGGTGTTTGGGTAATAAATTCTGGCCCGATTTGCGCAAATCAGACCTCTACGGATTCCCACGGGTGTCCTATTTTCGGAAATGCATGGGGCTCCCTGTTTTCCTTGGTGGCTTGGACACCCGAGGCCCAGATCTGTATGGTGTGCCCATCTGGAAAAAGTGTGAAATTAAGCTGTCAGAACAGACTTGGGGTTACCTGTGTTTTAGGCTTTCCCGTTGGCGCCCAGGTAGGTGCACCCACATGTGAGGTACCGTTTTCATCGGGACACCTGTGGGAACGCGGGACGGTAGGCCATGTGTTGTGTTTGTGTGGTTTAACGTTTTGACCCATTTGCTGGTGCCCTTTGTCACACAACGCTTTCATTTCCCAAATGTGCCTTACATTTATTCGCTGCTTTAGGCACCATACACACTTTTGTAACCCGCACAAGTCACCTACCCTTGAAAAGGTCTGCGTGTGCCCTTTCAAAAAAATGTATGCTTGCCGTTCCTCACCACATTGGTTTTCCTGATTTACACATACTAAGTACGACTGTTCAGGCCGTAAGCATAAAACTCCTGTGTACCATGGCTCAGTGTTTGGCTTGTGGTATTGCTTGTTTTGTAAAACACTACCAAAAATGTGTGCTTTCCTAACTGCAAGAGTCGGGGGAATGTAGCAGAGCATTGCTTTTCTCAAAATTCATAGAAGACATTGCCGTACCAAGGCAACCATGTCCACCACATACCTTTTTTCTGTCATTTTCCCGCTTTTCCCGCAATCTATGGCATTTTCCCCTACCTAGTTGTTGCCCGATCTATGCAAATCACCCCTTCCTAAACTTGGGATTTTGTCTACTTTTCAGAAATGTATGCCTTTCTTTCCTCCAATTCTGTTTTCCTACCCCTTTCTTCCATTCCGTCCATGCATGTTCAATTGGCAAAAATGGCCAAAATCGCCTACATCTCACAAAACGGCTGATAACCACATCAAAATAATTTGTTTTGGTTTCCTCTCAACCTGTTCTTGAAAGCCAGGAAAATGGGGAATTCAGCACAGCAAACCATTTGTTCCTAGCTCTTACAAGGAAAAAAAAACCACAGGCTTCTTTGTACATCATCTTATTGGCATTTTTAGAAAAAAAACATTTTCGCCCTTTTTGCTTATTTTCTCACCCCCCCCCCTACAGCAACCTAGGATTCCTGGGTGGCGTTACGACCGCCTAGATGTGGGAAAAAAAGGGGCAAAATTTGGCCGAGATATCTCATGTAACAAAATAGTTACAAGGCATTGAATGGCGACATACCGAGATCACCAAAAAAGGACTTGGCACTGGGGGAAAATACCAATGGCAGTTAAAGGGTTAACAAACCGAGGCGAGAAGTAAACCAGGGGTGCGTGCTTGCCTCCTTGTTATTTAACATATATGTCGCTGAACTACCAGATGCGCTGGAGTCGACTAACATCTGTCCTCCTAAGTTAATGGGGGTCAAAGCTTCATGTCTCTCATATGCAGATGACCTGGTCCTATTCAATCACACATTTGCCGGCCTCAAAAGATCTATGGAAGAACTGCAAAGGGTTGCCAAGGACCATGATCTCATTATGAACTATTAGAAGAGTAAAGTTATGCACTTTTCATACAAGCGTGTCTCTGTACCCACCTTGGTTATTGATGGGATTATTATCGAGCATGTTCCAGCTATTAATATCTGGGTGTTGAATTAACTACTAGGACTGATTAAGGAGAATTGATTACCGCAAGAAAACGAAATGCAATTACTAAATTGAATATGATGCATAGCTGTGCGAGAGCGGCTTCAGCTTTTAGTTTCCAGGGTAATCTCACTCTTTATAGGCAGTACTTTTGTATTTTCATCCATATATTGCCTGGAAGAAAATAGTATGAAAGTTTTCCTGGCTAGATGTGTTGGAGGGCAAATTCTGGTGTAAAATGCTGGGACAGGGTCCTAGCGTTCCAGCTGAAATTTTCTGTCTCAAATTGGGCCTCATTATCGCTGTCTACCCTGGCATTGAAAAGGAGATCATATTGTATTCGAAATCCCATAGTTCTCCAGTATGCCTACTGCTACACTTGTTGGGTCAGTAAGTATCCCTACCCATTCCGATTCGCTGGTATCTTTGGCACATGCAAGTTTTGAAAATATGCAATGCAATCCTGCTTGGCAGAACAGCCTATGGGAATTAGTTAAGAAGGCTTCATGCAAGCTGGAGCAATGGGAGTGGTGTGCACATTATTCCCATCTTGTTACGCTGAGTAGCTATTGCCACATTATTGACCAGCTAGTTCATAAATACAAAGAACCTCAGTGTGATATCAACCTATGTTCTTCACCAGAATTACACAGGTTTGTATTATTACTGCGAATTGTTAGATTGCCTGTATTAGCTTCTATTGATCCAGAGCAGGGACTCCCAAAAGAGGGGAGGAGCTGTCACTCTTTTGGAATAGCAGGAAAATTTGAGACTGCTCAACACGTGCTGACGGAGTGTCTTGAATATGGCCCACTCTATCAGACTAATACTTCATCAAGTGAGAGGCATTTTGGCACTTTTGATTGAACACTGGACATAAATCGATGCATATGGCCTGGAATGAAATACCCAAGTTAGGAAAAGTGGGAAAAATGGCCAAATTGAACAATCAATGCTGATAGTTAATTTTGGCCATCTGCCTATAGATGGTAGTGGCCACATGGCCTTGATCGTACTGCCAATTAGCCAATGTGAATCTAGTAAATGCAATGATGAACTTGTAAGGCTGAATTGTTTCCCTGCTTTTGTCCTATTTCATGGAAACATCAGGATAATGAACTGACATGTGATGTGTATAGTTGTATATGTATTACATCTTGTTTGTTTAGTTGGTCCAGGTATTATCTAGTAAATTATGTAAATTAGGATGTAATTAATTGCAATGTGTATATTGTATTGTGATTAATCGAAAAAAAATGTATTTTAAATGTATTACCCGTTTTATATTATAACACTAATTTGAGCTATACACATAATAAATTATATATATATATATATATATATATATATATTCTGAGTGTATATTTAAAAATCAAACCAATCAAAACATATTTTTCATGAAATTAAACACTAGGTTTCACAAAACAACAAACACATGAAGACCGTTTTTTTTCTCTTATAGAAAACCACACAGAAACACACTCCACTCCAACAAAAACAATCTTTTTAAAGCACACACATTTTCAGATGACCCCAAAAAGTACTTTAATACACACCATAACTGATTATAAAAGCACTGTAAATAAAATCACATTTCTACTGCTCTGTGATGATTCTTTTATTTTGAGTGCATGAAGTATACTTAGTGATTCTATATCATACACCTCACTGAAAAACATTTTCTTCCATAATGAACAACTTTTAACAATTGTTCCCACCCATTTTCTACATGTACAGCAGGACCACTTCATTGTTAACAAATATAGTAAGATACAACAGAAATAAATCACAAAGCCCCATTCTCAACAGATTATCAAATAATACTTTCAACGAACCAATGACAACCAATTAATGCCACTCATATTTTGTTGCAGGGAACATGAACTGCACAGTGTGAGTTCTGTAGACAAAATGGTGGGTGTTATTCTTTCCAAAACCAAAAGCATAAAAAGGGGACTATATGACTATATTGTAAGAAAACTTAAATGGCCGACAAATGTTCACAGCAACCTATCACAAAGTAGTACACATTTACAACATTAACACACGCCAATTAGAAACATTGAAACACATACAAAACACAGCCCAGCATCTTTAGTAGCCGCAGCCATTCAACGCGACTACAAATCTTTGTTGTAGCTGTGCTACACCTACATTTCCTACTAACTGAAAACCAAACTAAGCCAACCTTCAAAACTTCAAATAAGACAAGAGAACACCCAAGCACACAAAATAACACAGATAAAATTCGGACCTGTATCATCCACATAAAAATATGATTATTGCACAGAAAATGCGTGGTTCAATAGACGCGGCTATAACAGTAGCCGCGTCTATCAGAACCAACAACGAAAAGGCAAAAAAGTGTTGACGATCTGTATATGGTATGCCAGAGGACCAAGGGTCATGCTACACAGTTACCGTTCAGCAGAGTGCCCCAGGCCCAACGAACCCTCCCCAGGCAATGACCGAGGACTCAGCCAAGGGCAAGTTAGAGCTGTCCTTTATTGTCTAAGCAGACAGGGATCACACAAGAAAAAAAACAATTATCCAGCAATCACAGCTCCTGAGCCTGTGTCACGAATTTTTATTACACAATGGCGTCACACCAGCTAACCTTCCCCCAAAAACCTAAGAGCCCATTCTATTTGGGTGGTTAGGGTGGCATTAACTCAGTGTACCTTCTCAAGGTAATGAGAAAGACCGAGTATAGTCACCTAGCCAGATAGAGTGCCTGCGGACTAGAATATTTATTGGGAAACACATGTATTGGCTCTTGTCTGCTTCGCTGGAAACCAATCCTCTTCCCACCACAGGTAAATGGCTACTGTTTGGCTCGGCCGAGTCACGTGGGCGAGGACTGCCAAACTGAGCTTTTTGGTCTGCAATTAGTGAGAATTTATTCCGTTATTTTGCAGGTGGCTCCTTGTCCCTGGAGTCAGGAATGTTCCACCTGCCCTTGTCCTTGGCTGCGAGCACTGGCCCTTTGCTTTGCGCTGCAGAATCGGCTTCTCTTCGCCCCTTATTCTGAGGCCTGTGGCTTCAAGCAATTACACTAAAATCACTCTATAGGTTTCCTAAATGTTTATATTGTGGTGTTCTCCTTAAGGATTAGTAGTATTTGGCTCCTCCAGGTTCCTTATACATCCCTGAAGTTCCATATGGTTAGTTGCAATAAGCGGTTGCAAGCCTGCTCTGTATGACTCTTGCTTTCTAGCGTTTCAGCGTTTGGTAAATGAAAGAAAAAAGGTTTCTGACAGTACATACATGTATCTGTCCTCAGTCTACAGAACTGTGTATGCATGTTCTTAGTGTGTGTGTGTGCACGTGCATGTCTGTGTAACTTCGTGCATGGATGCGAGTTGGCTTCGTGACTAACGTTACTGCTTCGTGGTGTCACTAATGATGTCAGTATGGCTGGATGTTTATCATTAGTCAACCGGGTCCAATGATGTGGCACCAGTATACGCAAAGACATCAGCTGGATAGGGTTTGAACGGTTGTCTAAGAGAATGTCTGCTTGCATACGTAGAATGTACTGGCTCTCCTGGGGGTTGGCCGAACAGTGACTGGCATCTCTCGTTTCTCAGTCTTCGGGCTGTCATTTGTATAGGGGATACAAGGGCCATTCTAGGGACCCTCTTCAGTTCTCCCTCTGGTCGGCCTGTCGACCACATCTCCAAACCTATTCACTGTAGCTCTCAACAGCCATATCTTTGCTACTCCTCCAAGATGTCCGTAGTAGTTTGCATGGTCATCTAAACTCCATGTCATTTAACAGCACTTTCCTTCCGGGTTGCACCACACCCATTTAGCCCAATATTTTTTGTAGTCGTTGTGATAATTGAATACTATCATTTCAGTCGGGAACAGTACACACTCCTTTATCTGCACCCTTATTGTATTTTGAGCTTCTACTATATTGTCCATTATTGTCTAATAATATTTTCATCCTTACTGTCTTCTCTGTCATCGTCTTGCATTGCGTTATGCATATCCTTATCACACACAGTGTCAATAATAATAGTATCAGTGCTGCTAATAAAACTTTGTCCATTCTCCGTCCATGTGGGCATCCATGAGAATATATATGACACCCAGTTTTCATCTTTTCCTGCACTCTTTGCTTCTTCCTCAATTTTGGCATGTATTTTCGATAATCTGGTAACTACTTCAGTTAGTGTTCCGTTCCATTTGCTTCATCATTTGCTGGTACGAATGTGCAGCAAGAAGACACGATCCTGGCATCTGTTCTGGAGGGCCATCAACCTCACTGCTCTGAGCTCTTCTTTTATGGCGTTTAAGCCGTGGACAGTTGAGTTTGTCTGCATCAGCTCCCACCTCGTAATCTGGAGCCGTTTTGCGTTTGTGTATGTCTGCACTGCTGGAACCACTGATGCGAGGAACATCTCTGTTCTACTGAACAACCGGTGTTCAGGTGGTATGTCGTCCAGAGAAGCTTCTGATGCGGACTATATGTAGTTCTGCTTGTTCACCCTAATCAATTCTACTGACCTCTTGTTTCTTCTGGCATCGTCCATTTTTAGGCAAGCTGTCCGTTTTGATCTCTTACTGTGGAACTACTAGTGTTGGCGTGTTGATGTGCACCGACGAACACACTCCTCCCCAGTTGGGTGGCAGCTTCTCATATGCCTTAGATCCACAGGCCCAATAATGATCCATCAATACTGCTGTCCCAACTTTCATGTCTGGAGGCTTTACCATTCACTAGCATGCTTTGTTTTTCCCAGCCTCTACTACGTCACCATTCTGGAAACATAATGCTGCTTTCTTTAGCGGTATTATGGACATTGGTCCAGCTTCATGCTACACCCAGGTCAGTAATTTTGCACTTGTGTCCCATTCCTTCAGGCATTTGTAATTTTCTTCCTATACCGAGTTCACTGGAACTGATAGGAGCGGGTGTGCTTTGCTCCCCACTACTCCTCCTTTCCATCCTTCAGCTGGGAAAACCTGGCCATAAACAAGCGTCTGTGGTCGTTCCCAGCATCCTGGTTCTCCTCCCATTTCCTTAGGTCCCATCTTAGGACATGGTCATTCTTTCAGTGTTATCATTTTTGTCTCTACTTTTTGTGGGCCGTCAGTCGTGTTTTGTGTAGCCTGGTCTTTTTTCCAATAATTGTCTATCATGTGAAGCGATTTTATATCTTCATAGGGGAATGTTGTTTCAGACATCCATCTCAAGGTTGCCGCTCTCCCTTGGAATCGTCCTCAGGTAGTACACATCTAGAGGTACATAAGGCACTCTGCTCTTGCTGCTGGTATTTCAGTTGCCACAAATGTTCTGGAGGCACTCATGGCATAGGGTATTCGAGAGCAAACATAGCCGCTCTCCCCAGTGGTTTGTTTGCCTACTCTGGTCATGTGTTTATGCCACGTTATTGGATACTCGAGCAGTGTCAGTGAGATAACGATCAACCACTCCTATATCTATATCGGCAATGAGTCTACCTCTCCTTACTGATCTGGCAGTGCTCACCTCTCCACCTGACATGGAAGTTCCATCTGCTGAAATTGGGGTTGTGTTAGTAGGGGTTACAGCTTTATTCTCTACAAGAAAGGAAATTCGCCAAATAATGAGGCAAAAATACCAAACAAAAGGAAGACCAGAAACAGCACGCTTTTAATAATGGTACCCATTACCTACTCCGCTTCCGAATCTTGTGCAGCTTTGAAGATGTTTATTGACCGTCTGCAATGCACCAAAAATGCGTTAATCTGTTAGTATTTTATTAATTCAAGCCCTGCAAACGTGATGTTGGGTCATTGCAAGGAAAAACAATTGTTCCCAGACAGTGCATATCCAAGGATCACAAAGTACTGCAAGCACAGAAGGATTTCCTCTATTCAATTGTGGGTATGCTTGGGACAAATAGGCCGGGAAAATACAGAAAAATACACTAGGATGGCGTCTTCTAGTACTGTTGAATCTCCTAACAAAGTGGACAAATTGGCCTTGCATGGTCGTGGGATGCGGGCTATGGGGAAGCATCGGACAATGCAGTAATAAAAGATGCAACTTTCACGATGAATGCTGTCAGTGTGCAGAAAGAAAAATAATAGATAGTATGCCCTCACTCTGGATGTGTAGGAAGTCCTTTCCCTATACCTCTTGCTCTGGAGCGAGTAATCATAGGTTGGCCTCTGCTGGGCTGAGATGTTCCTGGATGGTCTCATCGTTCTTCAGCTTGTGGAACGTTGGCCCTTTTGCCGTCGGTGCTAGGAGAGTCCACTGCTTGACAGGGCTTGATGTCGCCAAGTTAATTCCAGGCTTTCTTATCCTTCAATTTTACAGCTCGGTCTGCGATTTTCTCCACGAAATGGGGTCCCGTAAACCAGGGTTAACACTTGCGGGTAAAGTTAGGTAAAAGGACGGTGACCCCTGGATAAAGTTGTGGAGCTTTCAAAAGTTGTTTGCTACTGGGTTGTTGCTTTCTTCTTATGTTTCGAACCTCTACCATTGTCGCTGCAGTTGATGAGAGGCACTAGCCATCAAGGAAGCAGTGTACATTTCCTGTCCCAATACATCAGACATTTTTCCAGATCTAATAATGCCCTAGTGGGAAGAGCCAGGGGAAGTCTCATGCGCAGCCCGGTTACCACCTCATATGGGCTTAAATGGTGGTCGGACCCGGGTTTGTTGCGCAATGCAAATAAGGCCAAAGATAAACAATGTAGCCAGCTTTTGTTCAACATTTGCTTTATTTTAGCAATGCCTTCTTTGAGCAACCCATTGAGGCGCCCACACACCGTTTGCAATGTGTGCTGTGTCCCTAGCAAGGTTTTAAGATGATGAAACATCTCATTGGCAAAGTGAGGACCATTATCAGACCGCAGGACCTTGCACACAGACCTTTGTGAGGACATTTCCCGTACCAGGAATTTTTCTGCTCTAATGGCATCAGGATGTGAACAGGGACCTGCTTCGATCCATCAGGAAAATAGGCACACAACCACTATCATGTAGCGGTAGCCCTGGCATACTTGGAGCATGTCTACAAAGTCGACATGAAGGTGTTGGAATGGACCTATTGGGCGAGGTATGGCTCCTCTCACTACCCTTGGTGCGTGACCTGCTGTTAACTGTTTACACACAATGTAATTAGTCACAAATTCTGCTAGATGTTGTGCCAAATTAGGCCAGAACCAGTCTTCTCCAATATGAGCAGCAAGTACATAATTCCCCATATGGGTAGGATGGTGTAACTGTGTTAGTGCAGGTTGCAATAATGACAATGGCATTATTACCTTCCCTGTGTTTTGTCGCTATAGGGCGTCTGATGGAGATACTGTTTCACCCACAATTCCTTCTCTTCTTTTGCTGCCGCTCTCTGCAATTTCATAATCTATCACTGTTAATGTGTAATATCCTTCTTTCAACACCATTGTTCGTATATGGTTACACGCTGTGGACAAAGTATCCATTTCTAAAATGTCCGCGAAATAAGTGGTTCATTTTGCCTCTGCATCGCTGCCTCGTTGCCCCTAGAGACTGGGTCCTCCCCCCTCGTGTGGGCCCGGCACTTCACTACTGGTATGCGCAGTTGGAGCTGAAGTGCCTCTATGAGTCTGCCCAATAGTATTGCATGTGGCACCAGTGACCCATCAGCACATCGGAAGCACCTCCTCAGCCAACGTGACAGCCCAAAATGCACTGTGGATGTCTTGGATTTATTAGAGCTACCAATTCTGCAGCCTGGGATGAAAAATGAGACAAAACCATGCGCTTACTACCACCCCACTTTTCATGTCCTCTTTTAACCGCACTACTGCAATCCCAGTAGGTCTGTCTCCTGACGTCTGGTCAATTGTGTATGACCCATCAATATAAAGTACGTTTCCCCCCTACAAGTGTGTTCTCCTGTACTTTCGGGATGTCATCATGGTTTTCTAGATTCGCGGTGCAGTCATGCACGTGGTCGTCATCCTCTATAGGTTCAGCAACGCATGTTGCCGGGTTGCAAGGTCGGCATCTCACTACCTTGAGAGCTGGGTTTGACAGTAGCACCCCCTGTGTCTACAAGAAAGGGGAATGTTTTGTCACCCCTATATGTGGTTCCTCCTCTGGGTTGGGTGTAATTGATAGGATGGAACACATCAGGTCTGTCTGAGGGCTGTCCTATTGGTTATAAAGACACATTCCATTTCCTGCCAATGGGTTGCCTCCCCCCCCCACAGTAGTCCCTCCTAGTTTTCGAATGGGAGTCAGTCCCATGGAGTCTGTGTCCCATCGCTTTGTTGTGCCTAATACAGTGGCTGCGTATTCTGCATTTGTGGTAAATGTGTTGCCTGTGGGTATGGTTGTGCTAGCGTCTGCATTTGTGGTGTCTATGTCATGGGTTGATAGGACTGCGTGTATACGTTTGGTGTCTGTCCTTGTGTCTGGTCCTAAGCATAGTACACAGACTGATATGTTAGCTGATATTGCATTCCCCCATTCTGCTGCATCCCCCCTCTGCTCTACACACCCTGGAGATGTGCCCCATCTGTCCGCACACCCAGCACTGGGGTGGTTCCCTCATTTGACTTGGGTACCCCTCAGTCAAACCCTCTGGGCCTTATTGTATTGGGTGCCCAAACCCGCACTCCTATTCCTTTGAACCTGTGATGCGCCTCCTCCCAGCTCATGAAACCTCCCCCCAAGGGAGGCGGTGCATTCTGCGCTTGTGGTGTACCCGGTCCTCCTGTGGGTGTCAACATTGCCCCTTCAATGGCATATTTTGACAATTTCTTCTGCACTAACTTTGCCTCCTCCTGCTTTCTTTCCTCATGCATTTTGCTTACGTTTTCTTGCATTAGCCTGCACTAGTGTACTTTGGTGAGTTGAATTTCTGACCACGGTTTTGCTTCCATCCCCACTAACTTCTTGAGTTGCTTTTGGACTTGCTCTGGCAACCCTTGACACAATATATGATCAAATAAACCCACTGTCTTGTCCCACGGTTCTCGCGTTTCAAGCCTCCATTTCTTTTGAATCGCCTAAATATACTGCAAAGGGTCCTCATCTTCCCTCATTTTGTGGGCCATGGTCGCGCTAACGTCCAAGGTATCTGGTACTCCACCCTTAGAGCTTGCCATATAGCCACTTGGCAGTTAACTGGTGATCCGGTGGCCAGCCCTTTTCCATACCTCATCAGCGACCTTTCCGAGAATCGTAGATAATAAACTTTTCATGTCCCCCACCGCTAATGTCTGACCTGCACTTAGTCTTTCCATCTCGTATATTAATTTCCCCGCTGCCGCAGTGAACGAGGGTAGCTTACACCTCAAATTGTCTTTGTCTGTTGCCATGGTATGTATTGAAGACTCCCCCCCCTCCCCTTCTGCAGTAAAGGGAACTGTGTCAGTCTGACCTCCCCATCTAGTCTCCTAGTGTCTTTAGTGGCGGTGAACGCCCTCGCCAATTCTCCCCCCCGCGCTGGAAGGTGTCTGAGCCTCTGTGTATAGGGGGTTACTCTGTGTGGTAAAGCCCTAGAACGATGTGCCCTCTCATCTTTGACGCCCGTAATCCATACTCATCTTTGTGTAATCACCTCTATCGTTTCTCGGTCTGTGCCATTCTATAAGCTTCCTCAGGCAGGCTCACCTAGTCCCTCATCCTCACTTCCTCCAAAGTCATCGTCCGACTCTGTGTCTCCGCCGTCACTGTCAATATTGTTTTGGAAGCTTAACTTTCTCAACACTGGGTCTCCCTGCTGCCTTTCTTCTATGTCAATCATGCTTCCACAGTGCCCCCTCATGGATGACCCGGTATTGCTTTTTCTCGGAAGCATAGCTGCCCTATCGTATCTCGATTTGCTCTTGCTCCACTTGCTCTGCCCTCTCCATGTTATCATCAAAATGTGCTAAACCCAACTTTACTCTCACTTCTCTCACAGCGCACTCTTCCTCTTCTTTGCGATGTTGCTCTCCTACGAGCCGCTATATTTCCAACTTCCTCTTCTCCCTGCTCATCTGTACTTGCTTTTCCCTTTCTTCATCTTCCCTTTTCCTTGCCATTTTCTCAAGCTTTCACTGCCGCCTTATTGTTTCTCCCTTCGCCCCTTTCCCGTTCCTCCTTTTCCTCCTCCTCTCTTCTGTCTACCTCTTCTTTCATCTATGTCCATTCCCTTGCTTGGCCAGTGTTCTTACAAACCACCCCTTCATTGGTTGGTCCTCCTGCTTCTACTGCTGTCTTCCCACCTAGTTTTAGAAATATTTGTCCTCCCACTGACTCGTTCGATACTATATTCTCCAGGCCTCCCCTCTGTTCCCAGGTTATTCTCCTTTACCTGCATTTGGATCTCGCTGTGCTCTCTTTTAGCCTCCTGTACTTTCCATTCCCATGGCTGCTTGTCCGACCTGGCTTTGCCCCTCCCTTCTGCTGTATGCTGGAGGTGCAAATATTGGGTTTGTATACCCTGCTGCTGCTCTCAATTCCCTTGCTGGATATAATCCTTGTGCCCCTGCTGTTGCCCCTTCGATCCCATATTCAGGAGGAGGAGTGAGTAGGGGGGCAGAGGGCTTTTTGTGCAGGGTCTCTTGTTGGTTTAGCATCCCTTGATGCCGCGCCACCCCCCCGACCCATCGTCCTGTAACAAGTTCCACAATTCAAATATTGCCATTCGTTTGCTTGACTTCTTTCCCTTGTACACCTCTTGTATATGTGTACTTGATGGTTGCTGCACATATTTGGAGAAGCTCCCACCTTTTGGACACGGCTTAGGCAGCTTACACTCTGTGCTCCATGTCCATTCAACACTATATTTACACATTTTGTCCTTAAATCGCAGACGGGACCGGCACGTATGTTGGAGGGGTGTATCCAGCACGTTGCTTCCACAATACATTATCCTTGATACTTACTTGACCTGCAAATCGGGACTTTCGACACTTCCGCTGTCATTTATTAAATACACTTTACTTTGCTCACTTTTAGAGTTTTACAGATAACAATTCTCTTCACATCATCACAAGCCTCTCTGGCTTTCAGCCAATTTCTTAGGCATACTCCGCGCACCGCTCTGTACAATTCTGCACCTTCTCAAGCTTGCTCGGTACTCTCGTGCATGCACCTTACATGCACAGCCACAACACAAGGCAACTCTGCAAATCCTTTCTTATGCACCTCCTCGTGCTCTCCTACTCCTATATAGAGACCTCAATGGTGATGTCACCTCTACAATGCATAAATGAAGAAAACAAACCACTAACAGCTCACACTACCATTGCCCAATGACACCGCTATTTTCACAAATACAAACATATACCCACAGCAGTCCTCCTGCATCCTAACAGGGGACACCAATATTTCATGTGCTCAACCTGTACCTACAGCGTCGCCTTGAAGATAAAACGTCTCTGCGAGACTTAACCAGACAAACACCTTCTGCAGTTCAAGCTAGCTTCATTTGTCGAGCCCTATACACAGGGATACCATCACCCATGAGGCAAGCTAAAATACCCAGCCCACAAGAAAATCAATATTTACATAACTACTGTCATCCATACTCCTGAGTCAATAATCTAGGCTAATCGCCTCAACCTTTTACCTCAAGATCGAATGTTCCCTAACATCATCAATAAATTATTCTACAATACTCGATGATACCCAACACTACTCAAAATATTTAACAAGCCTTTACACTATTTCAACACCACCTCTGACGCAGCCTCTTTTTACCACCTGCCTCAATTGCTGTGTGGCTGAGTCAATACTTACACTCAACTGACACTACTCGGACATCGGCTCTCCCCAAAGCTGCCACTGCGCCCTTCTGGTCTGCTAGGCTTCTCACAAACAGTGGGCAGGATTTTCTTCAAGGCAGCTCCTGACGGCCTCTGCCTGGGGTGCAGCTCCGTGTGCCACTCGCGCTCTGTGGGTCACCTCACAGTCCTCCAGGTGTTGCGATGGAAGAGGCGGCTTCATGCCGAACAAACGTAGTGAACCATCCTCTGCTACCAATTTGTAAAGGTATGCCAGAGGACCAAGGTACGTGCTACAGAGTCACTGTCACCGTTCAGCACAGCGCCCCAGCCCAACAAACCCTCCCCCTGCAATGACGGAGGACTCGGCCAAGGGTAAGTTAGAACTGTCCTTTATTTTCCAAACAGACAGGGAATCATACAGGAAAACATTCTCTGGCAATCACAGGTCATGAGCCTGTGTCATAAGTTTTTATTACACGACATCACACCAGCTAACATTATAAAAGAAAACTAAGAGCCCATTCTATTTGGGTGGTATTACCTATAGTGGTAGGGGGGCGTGGCCAGCACGCATGCCGTGAGGACAGACTTCCACGGAGCTCCGTCCGTGATCCTGAGTTAAACGAACTGCTTTCGCTTAACCCATGTCCGTAACGCTATATAAATACTAAAATCCCGCAGGGGAACCGATTGCCCGCACTCGACAGCAAGCTCAGGTGGAATCGGTGAGCATACGCCGGAGAACGGGAAGCCTGACGCAGAGCCCCCTGCGCCTTCAAGATGGCGGCGCCCACTGCGGAGTGTCACTGACCCGGACTCGCCCGCCCAGGCAATCCGGCGGACCGCAGCGGCTGAGGGAGCCAAGACGGAGGAGCTTGCTGCCTGCGCCACTTGGCATTGAGGTCCCCCGCAGCCGCGGAGGACAGAGATCGAAGGAGCGGGTGCGTGGGCGCGACCCGGAAGAAAGATCTCCCATCGAAGACCCAGGATCGTGGGTCTCGGAATCGAGCCCGAGCCGCCGACCCACCAGCAAGAAGGTGAGACCGGGCGGACCTCCGACTGGCCGAAGGCGCGGGGAGCGCAACCGCAGGCGGAGGGCCCTTGAACTACGCCGAAAGCGGGACTGGGCCCCCCTCTAGTGTCCGATCTTGCCTTGATTCCCCAGCGGCTCAAGGGTGAACTGAACGCCCGTCCCTGAGGCCCTGAATTAACTCCTGCGAGGGGGCCTGGTCTAGCCCAGTAGGGCCCCTGCCGCCCCTGATCCAGAAATAAGCAAACCACCCCCAAAAAATCTCCCATTGAAGACTCAGGATCGAGGGACTCGGAATCGAACCCGGGCCGCCGACCCACCCGCAAGAAGGTGAGACCGGGCGGGCCTCCGACTGGGCGGGAATCCATTCACAGCACTAAAGCCCAGAGAAGTAGGGTGAACATTATAGGGACCGGAGTCCCCAAGCTGCCCTGTTCATAGGAGGCGAGACAACATCTCCCCGCCGCAGACGACCCAGGAATCGGAACTCACCCGAATACAGACTGTGGTCTCAGACAGATCTGCACCACTGCGTCTGCAAGCCCGAGGACTTCCAAAACCCACGTCCACAAGCTCCTGTAAACTGGTCTCGGAAACGCGACCTACTCGAGACAGCGGAAGAGCCGGGGTTGCGTCCCTACGAAAACCAGCAAACAGAGGCCGGAGCCCGACCTGCACTCCGCACGAGACTGCATTTACAGCCTCCAGGGCAAGAGATGTCTCCCCTCAAGGCCAAACCGAAACTAGTCACGATGGACTCCTTCACAACAATCAGATCTCAAAGACAATCAACACAACAAGATCAAGAGTCCCCCGAAAATCCGCCTCAACAGGAAGAGGACCTTAAACACACGCAGGTCCTCCAAGCAATAGCTGCCCTTCGCACATCACTCGAGGGACGACTGGAAGAGGTGAAGTCAGATATACAACTCATGCGCCAGGATGCCCGCAACCTAACGGAACGAGTCACGGTGGCTGAGACCACCCTGCATGAAAAAGTTGAAGTCACCCGAGATCTAAAGAAGACGGTTAGAGAGTTGGAACAAAAGGTGACAAGATTGGAGGCCCGCTCTGAGGATGCTGAAGGTCATGCGCGCCGTAACAACATCCGTATACTGGGGGTTCCCGAGGATCTAGAAGGCCCAGACCCGACGACCTTCATTGAGACGCTCCTGCAACAAGAGATAGGAGCGGGAAACCTCTCCCAGGGGTTCTCTGTTGAAAGGGCCCACAGGTCTCTCCAGAGGCGTCCCCCGCCCGGATCCCATCCCCGGCCAATCATAGCTAAGATCTTAAACTTCAGAGATCGCGAAACCATACTTCGGTTCTCCAGGGAGGGCGGAGAGATAAAAAGAAAAGACTCAACAATAGTTATATACCCCGACTACACCCCGGCAGTGCAACAGGCTAGGAACTCCTACATTCCAATAAAAGCTCGGCTGAGAAAGCTCAACTTGAAATACATGCTGCTATATCCGTCACGTCTCAAGATTTTATATAACGGAAAAGCGACGTTCCTGGAGACCCCGGCCGCCGCCAACCTGTGGCTCGAGCATAATAACCTTGCGGACGACAAGGAAAAATCACTGCACCCAGATCAAAGATGACCGTTCACCCCCCGGCGGAAGCAGGCAAAGGATAGTCCCCCCCAAAAATGAAAGTACAGGCAATAAAACGAACGGAAAACGAACTGCAGACAATTGTATCAACACGATAGTCCCGCTGTAAAGTACGCAACATCGGACGAGAGCTCGGAAAAACACATGAGCGGCAGACAAGCAACCCACCCCACCAAGAAAGGTGTAAGCACTTTGCTCACACACAACCTGATCCGGAAGGCCAGGAGTGGCCTGGAAGGCTCAGGAACCCCTGAGCGCTGCAAGTTAAAAGCAACTGCTAGGGACAGTTTGAAAAGTTTTGTTTAGTTTTTCCCCATTTAACATGATGGGAGTTCCACAAGCTCAAAAATCTCCAACCAGCGAAAAGATTGAAGCCGGGACGAGGGGCCAGGCGGAGAGGAGGCCGGGACATGGCGAAAAAGTGAAAAAAGGAGGTCGGCAGGGGCCAGACAACCGTAAGTGTAACTCAACTGCCCTGACATGACGTCTAATGCAACCATAAAGATATTGACCTGGAATGTGAGGGGCCTGAGCTCTTACCTACGCCGAAATAGAATCAAATCCTATTTGACCAGAAAGAAAGTGCAGATAGCGCTACTGCAAGAGACACACTGTACGACGGAATCCCTGACGAGGTTGAGAGAACACTGGGGAGGTCAAGGGGTTGGAACTTCGTACTCCAAATATGCAAGAGGAGTATATACCTGGATTCACCCACAACTCCCTTTCCAATTAATTAAGTCGGAAGCAGACCCAGAGGGAAGGTTCGTAATACTATGGGGCAGACTAGAACAAATGGAGATTTGCATAGTGAACTCTTACCTCCCTAATACCAACATCCCAACCCACCTAAACTCCATGTACGCCAGGATTGCACCATACAGGCATGGAATCCTTTTCTGGGGGGGAGACTTCAACTGTGTCCACAATGCGAAACTGGACAGGTCCCTCCCGCACCCAAAGGGGCCCTCAGCGGCTACAACTGCCCTCTCCCTATTAACGCATAGGTTACACCTAGCAGACACCTGGAGAGAGTGCCACCCTGCCGCCCGGGGTTACTCATATTTCTCCTCCCCACACGGTCTCCATACGCGACTAGACTATGTCTTCATAAGCAATGAACATTTGTCTCAAATAGTAGAGGCCCAATACCTGGGCAGAACCATTTCCGACCACTCGCCACTCCTGGTGGATTGGAATCACACGGGCCCTAAGCCTCCCATTCCAATGTGGAGAATGCCGATAGACGCCCTTGATGACCTAGTATTCAGGGAAGATCTACACGAATTTATAGAGAGCTTCATTGAAAGAAACACCGGAAGCGTGGACCAATTAAGCACGGTGTGGGACGCCCTAAAAGTAGTGACAAGGGGAGAAACCATAGCAAGGGCAGGGGGCATTAGGAAACAACTTAAGGGTGAGCTTAGTCATTGGGAGCAGCAGATTGAACAACTGGAAAGTGCCCCGGTGGCCACAGAGCGAAGAGAGGCCAACCTCAAAGAACTTAGAAATGACACTGCTTTAGCATGGGATAGGCTCGCCAAATTTGACTATGCCACCAAAACCGACAGGATACATACCGAGGCAGATAAACCTGGTAGAATGTTAGCTTGGCTCTGCAAGAAAGAGCACCCCAGGCACACAATCACGGGGGTACAGACCGACGACGGAGGGATAGCACAGACACAGCAAGCCATAAACGAAACCTTTAAAGGCTTTTATGAACACCTTTACTCTCATAACGATCAGGTTCCCTTAGAACAAATCATGGATACGCTGGAAGAGATAGGACTCCCCAGGATACCCCCGGAACACTCTGAGGCCCTAGATGCAGACATTACACCTGAGGATATCTCTGAGGCAATTAGATCACTAGCCAACCGTAAGACTCCTGGGAGCGACGGCCTGCCCACTGAGTTCTACAAGGCGTACGAGTCCACCCTAACGCCCCTCCTACATGAGGTCTTTCGGGAAGCACATGAAATAGGGATTCTACCCGACAGCATGAGGGAGACCCTCCTGATCCCGATCATTAAGCCTGATAAGCCCCCTGATAGATGCGACTCTTACCGTCCGATAGCAATCCTTAACCGCGACGTGAAAATCCTGACCACAGTGTTAGCAAGCAGATTAGCCAGAATCATAGGGGACGTGGTACATGAAGATCAGTGCGGCTTTATACCAGCCCGAAATACTACCATGAATTTGCGCAGAGTCCAACACGTTATTGCCCAAACCGAAGATTGCACAGAACAGTACGCCCTGTTGTCCCTTGACGCCATCAAGGCGTTTGACTCGATTTTTTGGGAATGGCCAATACCAGTTTTGGAAGGGTTTGGCTTCGGCCCGGGGTTCATTAGGTGGATCAAGATATTATACACAAAGCCTAGAGCCAGGGTAAAAACCGGGAAATACATATCGGAGGTCTGGAACATATGCAGGGGAACCAGACAGGGTTGTCCTCTCTCCCCTATGCTTTATGTGCTGGGACTAGAACCCATCGCTATCTACTTCCGAAAACAATTTTTCGATGCTGGAATCCGACTGGGCAACTCGGACCACATTATTTCCCTCTATGCGGATGATGTCTTATTATTTGTCAGGGACCCATACAACAATGTGCCCACGATGTTAGACGTCCTAGACAACTTTGCGAAGTTTTCTGGTATAAAATTCAGCCGGGCAAAATCCTGTCTTTTCCCCCTGGCAGATCTTAAGAGAAAGGTGACTTCGCAACTACCCCTGATGGGAATAAAATGGGAGCACACCTCGTTCAAATACTTAGGGATACACATAATGCACTCCCCGGAACAAATGCATGAACATAACACTAAGGCTGCTCTTCCTGCCTTAAGGAAATCTATGGCCTTCTGGGCGAAACTCCCCCTATCCATGATGGGCAGGGCCTCCATAATTAAAATGATCGTCCTCCCCAGATTCTTGTATGGGTTCCAAAACGTACACTTCTATATCAAAGCCCCCTTTTTTCGCCTAATGGAAAGGATGCTGAGAGACTTCCTGTGGGGGAAGGGAAGACGTAAGATAGCACTTACTACTTTGTCATTACCGTACACCCAGGGGGGAATCCAACTCCCGAACTTTGAAAAATACTATCTAGCAGCACAGCTTGGCTTTATCACCAAGTGGCTGGCTGACGATGCCACATCGGAAACGCCATTCCTGCAGCCACTGATCTCCCCGTTGTATATGAAAGAACTTCCCTGGGCCCCCACCCACCTGATAGCAAAAGCACCCATGTTGGTCACCCTTGGCCGCAGAGTCTGGAGTAGGACTGAATCTCTTGCCCATGCCAAACATCAATACTCCCCGAACATACCGCTGATCTCGGACCTATGCAAATCCCCCGAGGACTTACAGCACCTCAGACACTGGGAACAAAAAGGGATATACACATGGGGGGACCTGTACACAGAGGGGGAGTTCAAAGAATTCAAAACTCTCCAAGAAGAAAATGATATCCACACAGGCCAGTTTCTGTGGTACCAAAAGTTAAGATTCACGGCAAGAACCAACTGGCCGACATGGCCAGAGGAACCAAATTCAAACCCCCTGATCACACTACTATACGAATTGGGTGAGGGAGGTAGACCGGTCTCTCAGATCTATAGCCACCTAAGCGACACCCCCAATCCACGCAGCGCTGGCCTAAAATCCAGCTGGGAAGCAGACATAGGCCGAGAATTAACAGATGGCGAATGGGAGAGGGCCCTGACATATCCTAAAACAGTGTCCAGGAACCATAGATTTAGACAAATACAACTGAACCTCTTGCACCGGACATACTTAACCCCATCCAGACTGGCCAAACTTCACAAGTCTCAAAATTCCAAATGCACATGGTGCGAAATGGACAATGCAGATCTGCTTCACGCATTCTGGCAATGTGCCAAGACACAGTCTCTGTGGTTCTTCATTCAACAAACTAGTGAGAAACTGGGGCTGACCAGATACGAATGGTCTCCGGCGGTATGCCTACTGGGCACACATCCCAGACCAGCAAAGCTAAAGCACCTCGCCAAATTAATGGATATCATGTGCATCCTGGCTAAGAGGACAATCGCGATGTCCTGGAAGAAACCATCGGGGCCTCAACAGAAAATCTGGCACAAAGAACTGAAACGCTGGGTGCTAGCAGAAACAAAAGCCTGGGAGGAAAGTGTGGCCAGATCCGCAGAAGCCTCGAGCATGGCCTTGGATGCCTGGAAAGGACTCACAGACCCCTTGTTCTACCCCTCTGATGATAAGCCCCCATGAGCCGGCACGAACCCACTATAAGAAGATCCATAGACTAAACTGGAGCCCCGGAAGCAGTCCACTCATGACTGCTCGTAGCCCCGACCGGAAGATCCCACCTCCCCCGAAGGGATTAGCCCCCCTTTACACCCCCATTTGGCACCGGCTTCTCAGGAAACGAAATTGGAGATAGTTAAAGTTCTAATGTCAAGTTGTTATTATTTTTGTTTTGAGATGCAATGCAATTCATCCTCTAATGGCAGCTGAGGTAACTGCCCTGTGGTTGTACTACATAACAAATGCCAATAAACAAATTTTAAAATAAATTACCTATAGTGGTCACCTATACGAGTGGCCTTACTGGTCCTTCCATGTCAGGTGGTCTCGCCAGAGACTTCTCCAAAAATTATCTATTACATTGTTGCAGGGTCGCAGGACTACCATTGGCCCTTGCCCATTACACACCATCCCAGGATTTGGCATCCATGATTGGCTGGAGCAAGTCCTCCCCCCACCCCAGGCCTGGGCCCCTGTTCTGTTCACAGCGCTCAGTTTACCTTCTCAAGGTAATGAGAAAGACTGTGCCCCAATTGTTGCCACTGGTATAGCCACCTAGCCTGAGAGAGTGCCTGCAGATTGCAATGTTTGTTGGGCAACACATGTATCAGTTCTTGTCTGCTTCGCTGGGAACCGCTCCTCTTCCCACCACGGGTAAATGGCTATTGTTCGGCCTGGCCGAGTCACATGGGCGATGACCGCAAAACTGAGCTTTTTGGTCTGCAATTAGTGACGATTTATTCAGTTATTTTGCAGGTAGCTCCTTGTCCCTGGAGTCAGGAATTTTCCACCCGCCCTTATCCTTTGGCGGCAAAAACTGGCCCCTTGCTTCGTGCTGCAGAATCTCCGTCTCTCCACCCCTTATTCTGAGGCATTTGGCTTCATGCAATTACACTATAGTCAATCTACTGATTTCCTACACGTATATATCGTGGTGTTCTCCTAAAGGATTAGTAGTATTTGGCTCTTCCAAGTTCCTTATACATCCCTGAAGTTGAATATGTTTAGTTGCAATAGTGGTTGCAAGCATACTCTGTGTGACTCTTGCTTTCTTTCGTTTCTGCGTTTGGCTAATGAAAGAAAAAAGGCTTCTGACAGTATGTATCTGTCCTCGGTCTACAGAACTGTGTATGCATGTTCTTCGTGTGTGTGCACGTGCAAGTCTGTGTAACTTTGTGCAGGGATGCAAGTTTGCTTTGTGACTAACATTACTGTGTTGTGGTGTCACTAAAATAAGGCTGTATGTTTATCATTAGTCATTCTGGTGCAATAATGTGGCACCTGTATCCGCGAAGACATCAGCTTGATAGGGTTTGAACGGTTGTCTAAGAGAATATCTGCTTGCATATGTAGAATATACTGCCCTTCTTAGGGGCTGGCCGAACAGCGACTGGCATCTCTAGTATCTCAATCTTTGGGCTGTCATACATATAGGGGACGCGAGGGCCATTCCAGGGACCCTCTCTTCAGCTCCCATTAACATGCTTGGTATAGTCGGCTCGGCTGTTACCCACGGCTAAGACATGTCCACAAACACTTGACATGCCATTTGCTGGTATATAGTCGCGGCTGCAAAGGGTACCACTTTTAACCACGAGTAGCAATGCTGCGCACCATGTGGGTGCAGGATAGTTGCGGTTGAACACACCAGCCTGTTGCGGTGGCTAGGCACGATTCTCAAAAGACCAATCACTCTTTTTTTGTATAGCTGCGGTCCTCTTATATTAAAACCCTCTCATAGCCATGGATATCACACACCCACTAACAATTGATGTGCCATTTGCCGGTATATAGCCGTGGCTGCACATGGTACCATTTCTAACCGAATTTACCTTCTACCACTTCTAATCAAATGTATGCGCCTCCATCCAGCATTGTATTGTCCGTTAATTTTAAAAATTGTATTTAGGTGTGCCTTCATCCTGCATCGTTTTGTTTGTACTCTTTAACACCCACTTGGCCAACTGTGTATCGGGTTCGGAACAGTACATTGCAGCACACACACCCTCATCCCCCTCGCGTTTGTCTCTGCCTCTTACTTCCTCCTCTTGCTCCGAGAGGGCACTCTCCATCTCTCCAATCTACTCCAACTGCTAAACCATCACCTATCCTACCTCTCTCATTAAATCTGGATGGAAAAAGCATAAAGAAAGACATCCTTGCTGCAAACCCTGGGCTCCCAATTGCAGACAACTATGTTGGTGCATCCTCAAGAGAAATCTTCACCAACATCCTCTTCTCCGTCCCATCTCCTGACCTATGGACCTCTCATCTCACTGCCACTCTCACAACCCTACTCTTCCACATCCATTAACAGTGGCACCAAGTGGGAAGTCCTCCTTTCAGGCTTCTTCTCATCTTGCTGCTGCATCAATGTCTACCTCACGGGCACGGTCCTGGTTCAATGCCTTCACGCCAAACTCCTTCTCTTTGACCAGACCCTGTCATCTCTCATCAATTTCCTTCCTTCCACTGCCTCTCCCCATCTGCTCCCTCTGCTCCACCACTTCTGACAGAAGCCCCATGCCTGACACTCCTCCTCAAAAAACCTTCAAAGGTAGCCATCATCGCCACCTGGCGACCTTCAATGCACGCTCAGCCATCAAACACGCTGCTAACATCTGCCTTCTCCTTGAAGACACTGACCTGGACATACTTGTACTCACTGAAACTGGTTCAATGCCAGCTCAGTTACGTCTTTTGACTCACTCGTACCCGACGGATTCAAGATCACCTCAAAGCCTAGACCCCACTGCGCTGGCAGAGGGGTTGCCCTTATCTTCCCAGAGTGGATTCCTTCTTCTTTCCTACCCTCTTAGCCCTGTTCGTCCTTTGAAAGCCTAGTATGCAAATTGGTCATCTCTCCTTCCACCACCTTGACCATTGCTACCATCTACCAGCCACTTCATCTCTGTTCCTCTTAGAGTGGGTGGACTTCTGTTCCTCCCTACTCTCTACCACCTCCAACCTGCTACTACTTGGTGACTTCTACTTCCATCTAAACTCCCCTTGCACAGTAACTACCCTCTTCACTGATCTCTGCTCCTGCATATCCCTAGCTATTCTTCCCTCTGGCCCTACTCATTCTGCTGGACACACGCTAGACCAATTTAATATAGGTGAAAAAAACAAAAACGGTCCCCTCAATAAGGTCTATTACACAGACCTACTAATTTCCTCTGTCTGGGAACACCACAATAACGTACATTATAGTCGTATAAGGAAACCAGACCCTATACATGTCATCTTGTAGAAACACAAATGGTGGTGTCGAGAAAGACTTGTCCATGAAACCACAACATTTTTTCAACAATAAACCAACCTAGATATAAAAATATACATTTTTATTTTGAAATACACAATTTCATACGAAATGTATTCTTTTTTTATATAAATATAAAATAGTAGATTTATAACCCTAAAACCAGGTTAGAAAAGACGATCACATATAACACAAATGCAAAATACGACACATACATTGCAGATTTGATTTTAAAAACCAACACTAAACATCAAAAACCTTTAAAAACATTTGTTGCGTTCTTCCTCCTTCTCGTCCTTCGCTCCTGTCTCCCCTGAAGAAATCACCAGAGTTGTAAACTCCATGAAGGTCTCTTCCAAACAGGTTGCCCAATGTTCTTACAATGTTTTTACAGAACCATCAAGGACAACATCTCCTCTAAAGCCCCTACTCTTGCTGATCTCTGCAACCACTCATTTGCTACTGGTTCTTTCCCATCCTCCCTCAAGCACTCCTGTGTGCCCCCTCCTTAAAAAACCCTCTGCAGACCCTTCCTGCCCAGCCAACTATCACCCCATATCCATCACCCCCTTCCTGGGGAAACTGCTCCGGAAGTTGGCCCTCAAGTTGGCAACTCAACTCTCATACCGAACTTGTTGGTGGTCTACACGACCATCAGTCTGGATTCCAAGCATCCTGAAGCACGGAAACTGCTATTCTGAACACCCGTGAAGAACTGCTTGCATCCCTTGATTTCAACTCCCCTGCTGTCCTCATCCTCTCTTCTGCATTTGACACAGTGAACCATTCCATCCTCATAAAATTTCTCCATCATACCCTTGGTATCTCTGAGCGGGCACTGGACTGGCTTACCTTCTTCCTAACTGACCGTTCCTCCAAAACCATTCTGGGCCCTTTCTCCTCCCCTACTTCCTCCTCCACCTATGACGTCCCCCATGGGACCCATTCTTTCGCCCTGGCTCTTTAACATCTACCTTTCCCTGCTGGCATGTCTCATTTCCTCTTTCGCCCCGCAACTTCCAGTGCTACGCTGACGACACACACATTTTCTGCAAAATTTCTATTGACACTCTTCTACCTTCCTTCATCCCTGACTGCCTCTCTGCCATCCAGGTCTGGTGCACTGCTAATGACCTCTGCCTCAATGCCAGCAAAAGTAAGATTCTCCCTATTGGGTACCCTGCACCCTACTTCTTGCCATCACTCTGGCCTTCCTCCATGGGCCCCCTTGCCCCCTCTTCTGAAGCCAGGAATCTTGGGAGTCATCTTTGACTCCTCCCTTTCCTTCATTCCTCATATTCAGGACATTGTCAAGAAGTCCCACTTTCAGCTCTTACTTCCCAAAGGAACTCTTGCCTTTCCTCCCCTTCCCCCGGAGACTCAATATTACCCGTGCCCTGGTTCTCTCCAGGCTGGACAATTGCAATAGCCTCCTCAATCTTCCTTCGTCCACCCTGCGACTCTTCCATCTAACCCAAAATAGGGCAGCAAGACTTATCCTTGGCCTCAAGGCCAGGGACTGTGTCTCTCCTGCCCTACAAAGCCTTCACTGGTTCCTGGTCTCAGCATGGATGAAGTTCAAATCCCTCTGCAACATCCACAAGGCTATCTGGGGCCAGGGACCACTCTATCTTCAATGCTTCCTGACCAAATAATCCCCTTCTAGACTCCTGTGTTCCTCTGGCACCAACTCTCTGCGTGTGAAGCGGTTTGCTAAACAGAGAGCTGGTGGTCGATCACTTTCCTCGGTGGGCTCCCTCCGGTGGAATAGCCTCCGCCTCCCTCTGCATCTTGAGCGGGACCTCCTTAAGTTCCGAAGAAGCCTTACGACCTTTCTCTTTACCTCTTCTTTCTCCTCCTCTCTTCCCAGCTAATCTTACAGTAGCGTGACTGATGTGCAGGGTCCTTATGTATCCTTGGGCAACTGAACCCCACATCTCTCATCCCAGCCGCTGTCTATGTACTGCACTTACTTAGGCTCAGCCTCCCCAAGGGAGGCTGCACTTATGTTCTTATCTTCTTAGCCCTTCTCCATTAGCACCACAGCACCTATCCCTTGCCCCCTTCCCCTCTGCACTTGCACATTCTGAACACTCACAAGGCATAGTAGGCTCCCCTCCATGTTATTCTCATTATGTATCTGTACTATTAATTCAATAATTTATCATTGTTGCAATTCATTGTCTACCTTCCCCTGTCCCCACCCTGTTGCCTTGTTTTGCTAATTGTATAAGCGCCTAACAAATGACCAATAAATAAATTACCGCGGGTAGCAATGCCGCGCAACGGTTGGGTGCTGTGTAGCCACGGTTATTAAAGAAAAAAAAAGAAATGTATATATCGGAGTATAGAATATGAAAGACAAAAGAGACCGTAGTGATACAATGGTAGTTAAAGAGTTATATAAGATACATGATAATAAAGAGAGCATGTCAAATGGGCTAAAACTGTCCTCTTAAAGACTACTTATCACATATGAATATACAAATACAATGAAATAACATTCATCACATATGCATACACAAACACAATGAAATGACATCGAATTTCTTTTTTTTTTTAAATTGACTCATTGCTCACAGCCACGGCTAGAGTTCATTGACTTTTTTCCTAGCCGTGGTTACAATATGCAACTTTGGGGTATTAGGTCACATAGATTTTCATATATATATATATATATATAATTCTTAGAAAGGACTCCTTCAGGTACAAACATACTTTTTTGCACATTGAGGCCTATGGACGTGGTCATAGTCAAACAAACCCACAGCTATGATCCTTCCGAGTCATTGCTGCGGTTAACCGTGCCTGCAACATTCAACACCCCGTTTGCCAATACCATAGACGCGGTTATTCATCCAATTTAAAAAATATATATATATATCCGTCTATCTGTAAAAAGTAAACCTAATAAGTTAAAGAACACACACGCATGAAGAAATAAACCCTACTACCATCATTTTTTTGCAGTCTTTTTCACACCACTAAAAAACAACTTTTAAGCACACCGTTGCAAATAGTTCGAAATATTTCACGAAAAAAGAACATTATTTTATAAAAAGGAGATCATCATATCCACCTTCTGCAAAAATACACTAAGACATGGACCTTTAAATGTTAAATGTTCCATTTCAAAATGTGTAAACATCCAGTTTCAGTGGAACACAACCAACAGTGAATGAACCCTGTACTGCTGCAACATTGTCAATTCCACCTATACCAATTGTACTGCTCCTAATGTTTCAGTTATGCGAGTAATGTGTTGCCTACGCCACAAATGGCTTCTTCCGAACATGCCACACTAGCCCATTGACAAATCCCTCTCTTCAAACATAATGTACATTGCCATTCCTAATTCACTTACAAAATAGAGGTAGAATACACGTATTAGAATTGTTCCTATAATCAGTGAACATACATACATAAACTGGGGGAGAAAAAAAGGACATTGTGCTAAGGAATTACAATAGAGTAAATGGGGTATGTTAAGTAACCATGCAGAACAAGAAAGGATGGAGGAGGTTCAGTAAACTTGGAGAACATGGGAAACACTTTGAATATAGGTTGACCTTTCACTGGAGTTAACTGAACAAGTTTTTCAGTAGCCAGAAATCCTATTCATTCTGACCACAATAAAAATAATAAAGACCCAAACAGAAAATAAATACAAATAATCCAACTTTCTTTCAACAGAAACTAAAATAAGCAACCAAAAGAAAATCCATAAATAAAAAAATTACTAAAATGAACTTCCAAAACACCATTAATTGTACTACCTCACAGAAAAGTAAAAACAACAAAGAATACTGCAATGCTGAAACTGCATTAAAATTACAAAAAAATACAATCCAATAAACGTTCAACCACACTAACATGAATACAAAAACAACATGCCTGCATATAAATGCCATTGACAAATCTAATTATGTCGGTCCAGGTTAGTGAAAATTAAAAAAGACATTAAAAAATACTTGCCACACAATCAGAGCACATGAAAAAATTATAATAAACACAATCTAATAGCAGTGTTTAATATAATTAGCACACACAAAACTGCAAATAAACCTTAAAATATGTAAATATTTATTAACACTTACTTTCACTATTGCCATGTGCATGCGGTCTGTTCTGAAATCAAAAGGAGAAAACTGCAGAAAATTGTGGCTTTTATACTTTAAAAAATGAATTCCATAAAAAGAGGACTATATATGAAAAACCCTATTAAAATGGATGACACATTTTGACCACAACCTATCACATACAGCCACACAAATAACAACAACCAATAACAAACTAACTAAAATGTTTTTTATCCCTGGCCACCATCTCTCATAGCCGTGGCTACCACACGTCCACAAACAAATGGCGTGCCATTTGCCACAATATAGCCGCGGCTGCACATGGTGCCACTTTTACCCGCGGGTAGAAATGCTGCGCACTGAGTGGGTGTTGGATAGCCACATGTAAATACCCCAGTCGTCGTTGCTGGGCACGATCCTCAATACACCAACCACTCCCCTTTTTTGTATAGCCGCTGGTAACAGAATTCTTTTTTTTTTTTTTTTTTTTTAAATCAGAGCATTAAATATAAATGACAAAAGAGACAGTTGTGATACAATGCTACTCAAAAGGTGTCAATACAATAATTGACTGCTCCAAATCAAATCAGCGGCTTCGCCTGTGCGCTTGACAAAAATTGACTGTCTTTTTACAAATCTTTATGAAACTTTGTAGTCTGGGGAGGCCCACGAGTCCTCAATCACTTATGAACGTTTGGTCAAATCCGTTACTCAAATCAAAAGTTACTAACAATAGAATTTTGAGGGGTTCTTATGAGAGTCCGACTATACCTCCCTATAATACATATATGAAAAACAAGCCTGTAGGCAGTCGAAGGACGGCGGCACTCCTCGAGTTAGTTTTGTATTAATCACCAACTCCTGGAAACTCCAATCAAAGTCCTTTATTGAACATGAGTGGACGGAAAAAATAGCAACTACGCATTTCACCCTGGCAGCCTACGGCGCACACACACACACACACACACACACACACACACACACACACACACACACACACACACACACACACACACACACACACACACACACACACACACACACACACACACACACACACACACACACACACACACACACACACACACACACACACACACACACACACACACACACACACACACACACACACACACACACACACACACACACACACACACACACACACACACTAATGCTTCTTGAAAGTACCTGCAGGTTCTACATTGTGCCACTCTGTGTGCTGCTACATGTCCGTTACCTCTATAACATTCTGAAAAGATAATTAAAATTGCATATAATTCTCCACAAATGAGATACAAATACACTAGCCAAAATAACATCTGTGCTCAAGGCATATGGGACTATTACATTTTCCTCTTAATGTTTGACAGTGTGTAGAAACAGAATTGCAGATGCAGTTTTGTTGACCATGGCACCACCACTCAGTTCTCTCTGTGCCACCATTCCCCATACCCGTTATAAAACTAAGAGGATTTCAAAGATGGAAGGTGGTCACTTACAACTAACTGTCCTTAATTTATGTCCCATTATGCTGTCCCTTCACCACCTGTTATAGTTTTCTCCATACAATCATTGTTTACTTTAAAGGCCCCCTATTCAGTGAATGTTTGAGTCATCTGGTATGTGGTCTCTGTAAGTCATTTCTTTTAGAAATTACATCATTATAAAAAATGCATATAAATGGTCAGTTCTGTACTTAGGCCAGATGTATTCCCTTCTCTGAATTAGTGGGCAAGGCTGGAAAAGGTCCGACATTTCTCCTTTATGTGCAGGTGTAGTACACTCAGTAGAACTAACAATGAAATAAAAAGGTGCCAAGATCCCTCTTACAATCTTCGAAAGGGTCTTGTGGATGCAGAGTAAAGGAGGGAGACAGACAGCAGGATAGGGGCGGTGTCAACGATACACAGGGCTCTTATAGATGTGAAGCACAGAAACTGTTCCAATAAAGAGACAAAAAAGAGGACATTTTCCTATCACATTAACTTCCCGTTCCTGTTATTTTCATCTCTATAATATTGCAAGGCTCATTCATTTCTTACCTTTCAAGCATCTAAACTTCTAATTTCATCTCTAATTTTCTCTCAACTTTTCTACTGTTCATCTGCTCTGCTTGTTCTCCCCAACTCTAGTCTTGCACCTCTTAAAACACCATCTCTACTCTCGTCGCCGGACTCTATTACCTCTTCTCTTGTAACACTTGATTGGCTACCCTTTCATTCTCAAATTAAATTTCTATTTTTCGGTCTCGTTTTTAAATCTCTGTATGATCTTGCTCCCAGCTATCTTACTGCTTTAATATCTTTCTGTATCTCATCATTTTCTCTGCGCTCTCAATTCCTAATTTTGCCTCTATGTCCCCCTATGCACAGTCTTGTTTTCGTTCCTTTGAACTCCTTGCTCCTCTTCCATTTTCTCTTTGCTCTATCTGTGTCTATTCTCTGTTCCGTGGTTCCCTGAAAGTTTACCTTCTTCAACATTGAGTGATTCTTGTCTGGATTTTATTGTTTATACATTTATATTGTACTGTTCTGTATCCAATGTACAGCGCTTTGGTTTAAGGCGCTTACTAAAATAAAAATAAAATACAAATACATAATAGATGAAGACTGGACTCATTTCAGTAGATACTTAAAGGGCCATTTGCACTTAACCAGTGAACATGTCCTCTGATGAAGAGGTATAAAGAAGTACTCAATGGGGTACATATGTTGACACATGTAGATTTATTTTCAAACCCATTGGCAATGGTTCTCAACTAAGAGACTGTCATGCTACAGGAGTTGCTCATAGCAGCCACAGTAGAACAGGCTTCCAAATTGAAACCTATGTCAGTGCCAAGTAAAAAAGAGATGCTTCAAAATGTTTTTCAGATTTTCATTATGGAGAAGAAATCACTGTTTTTGGGGAAAAGGTAGAACAACTTAGTAAATCCATTCCTCCTCTTTCTCTCAAAATAAGTAGGCTAGTGTTATGTGAAAAGCGAAAGATTCATGAAATCATTTTCAGTGCTTTGATTAACAGGTAAAACAATTACAACAGGAACAAGGGAAGCTGCTCCCTTGCTGTCGTGCATTAGCAGGATCTGCAGAAGAGGGTGTGGGGTACTGCTTTACGCCAATGCCATTTAATTGGGCTAAGTGAATGTGGGCATGAACCCTCTTGGGGTGAGGGATATGGTAAAAGGTTTTACTTTTGATCACCCTTGGAAGTCCAGTAGGATCCATTGAATGCTAGGTATATCTGCTGGCAGGATGGCAGAAGGCACAATGGAGCAAATTGTGTTTCCATTTTATGCTGAAACTAGATGACTAAATGATCTTCACTTGGGCCACATCAAGTCATAGTGTTGAAGATAAATGTATATCGCTGCTTGTTTAAGAAATAAATAATAAAAAATATTTAAAAAAAAGATACACACACCACTACCCGAAGATGAATAGACAGATATGGGGTGTACTTTGTGATACCACTACAGAACATATGTTTTGCTGAAACACCACCGGGGTGCACCATACTTACCATCCTGCCAAATAAGCTGTCATGCATTGATACTGCATTTACAACGAAATGGTAAACATCTTCAGATTTTTCCAGCACTTTTACATTTTGGGAGTTCACACTGATTCGCTCCTCAAAATATCGACTTCAACATGAGTCACTTTAGTGACCACCGGTAACTGGCATCCATTGCCGGTGTAGATACAAACCATCGACAGATGTTCTCACTATGTGTAAACACTGGAGGGGGGAGAATGGCCTGAATGCACTGTGAGCTTGATTGGCTATCTGCCTGCATGAATGCCCTTCTGAGTGATTGGTTGCCCGAGTGTGACCCAGCAGAGTGAATGAGAGACCAAACAGTATATCTGGGGACCCTTCACTGTTGGAAATTGTTCAGAAGCTGAAGCTGATACTTTAAAAATGTTTTTAAATTAGTTTTCAAGTTTAATGAATAACCATAACATAACATTGTAGTATGTCTTAGCGTCCCCCAACTTTCTCACCCGCCTCCAGCCCAAACCCAACGTTAGTGAAACCTGTCCTAACTTGGACATGCTACTATAACTGTCACATGTTTATTCATCGTCCAGCTTTTCACGCTCTGGGTGATTTTCAGACCAGCACTCGTCTGGTGGTGATTTAGTTCTAGCGCCATATACTTCTTTTGCCGCTCAGATATATTGAGGGAAGTTTGATTCATGGAGGTTCATCATCAGGGGAGGCAAACATATCCTGCAGTATTGAATTCCATATTGTTATGTCAATGGAGCCTTCTCTTCTTCCGGTGCGCAGCGCCTCCTGCCAAACTGCCGTTTCTGCAATGGTTCACCTCTGTAGGTCCTTCCACTATGTCTCTATGCTTGGTTCTACCGTCGCCTTCCAGCCCATTGCTATTCGTCTTTTGGCAAGTGCCCATGCTAGGTTTATCATTTTTGCCATTGCTCGGTTTTTGCTCGAAAAGTTGTAAAGGCCTAGTAGACAGGCTCCTATGGTCCGAGTTTTCCCTTTTACTCCTTTGTCTCTTAACCGTTTCTCGATCTTCTCCCAGTAGGATCGGACTTTCGGGCAGTGCCAAAACATGTGTCCCATGTTGGCGATTTCCGCCCCACATTTCGGACATGTTTGCACGGTAGCACCTGGGAAGCGAGCTATTTTCTCTGGGGTGAGATATGCCCGTTGCAGTATATAGAATTGTAGCTGCTTTAACCTATTGTTTCTTGATATACTGAAGCCGATACTTGATGTTTAACATCGAAGCCCACTATAAGCAGAATTGCTGCTGCTGTCCTTCGCCAATCTGAAAGCTGCTGTGCCTTCAAGGAACTGATCCAAGAGAGGACCTGGCTAAGAGACCTCTCCCCGAGCTGCAAATGACCATCGTGCACCAGCAAACTATTGCCGAAGCGCTCTGGAAGTCAGTCCTCGAAAGGCTGCCAGCCGGAGACGGGGACCGCCGCGGAATTGGAAAGCGCCCGGACATTGAAGTCCTTCACCATCGACGACGATCATCATCGACCGGAACCGCAACGCTCCATTGATACGCTTGGAATGAAGGACTCCCTCGCTAATCACCGACACCGCCTTGTTCTGCCGGAGAAAGTCAAGGCCGCCGACGTTTTGAGTAGAATCCACCTGTGGGTTTCCGCCACCCTAAGACCACAAGAGCACCCTAAGACCACAAAGACGCAGACGACCCGAAGCCCTTGCTGGGACAAAGGTCTTCAGTAACTCTTTGCGGCAACAAATTATCGTCATCGAGGTGCCTCGCACGCCTCAACACGTGTTGGCATTTGGGCACGCCTCGGCACTAGGCAATTGCGAACCCCATTGTTCTATATAGTGTTAATACTTTGGCTAATTTGAATAATTCACAAGGAAAATACTATTATTGTAGATATATTCCAAGGCGCATTTTGAAACTGAATGATTGTTGTGTGTAAAGTTGCTCATCATTCAGTGCATTTCAGAAGTATTAAATCTACACAAAATGAGCAGTCCCATTTTAACTTCAATTTTGTATTAAATGCTACAGTAAGTACTAGCTATGCTGTATTTGTAATTCAAGGACACAATTAAACATTTGATTGCCCATTTCTAACCCAGAACTTTACAAACTAGAAACACAAACAGCATGTATCTTCTACATTGTTTACTAGGTGCATGTCTATGTCTCAAAGCCCTTCTAGTAGAGTGGCTCAGGGGGATGGATACCTACTCGATCCAGTGGATGATTTGTCTAGGGGCGGTATGCAGAGATACTCCTTGTCACCCACACTTAATACCCTTGTGGAGACAGGGGATTGTCACTTGCACACAACCATAGTCATTAAAGGAAATTAACTATTGATGAGAAAATGCAAAGGCTGCCCCTCTTGAAGGTCAGGACCCTATACCAGAGAACACCAAAAATAAAACAGCTGTCCGACATGCTGACATTGTTTAGCGAGAAGGACAGCATAATAGCAAATTCTTCACTTAAAACAAACTGCCCTTAAGTGCTTACCTATCTGAAGGGTTCAGATGCGGTGTGGCTACTGCGGTGGCACTCTCACGTGAAGAGAGGCAAGATTGACCGCCCGAAGATGGCAGACAGGATTTTTATAACCACGGTCTAACAACTTCCCATTCCAGCAATATTGGCTCAACAAACACTGAGCTGCAATGGCTTTTCAAATGGAACCAATAGCATACCCAAGAAAATAATAACGCACACCTGAAAACCTCCATCCCAAACCCAACTCCTGGGCAGGAGTGGACTGGGGATAAATACGGTGACAAAGACAACTGCAGTGTGGGCGTTTTCCGGCAGGAAAGGAGTATACTTTCCAGACAGATGACACTGGGAAATAGGGCTTCAGGAGCAGGGCAGTGGAGTATGAGTGGAAGGAGTGGTGCAGATTGTAGAGGAGGGCAGACAGAGGAAAACAGCAGGGGGCAGACAGAGGAAAACAACAGGGGGCAGACAGAGGAAAACAGCAGGGGGCAGACAGAGGAAAACAACAGGGGGCAGACAGAGGAAAACAACAGGGGGCAGACAGAGGAAAACAACAGGGGGCAGACAGAGGAAAACAACAGGGGGCAGACAGAGGAAAACAACAGGGGGCAGACAGAGGAAAACAACAGGGGGCAGACAGAGGAAAACAACAGGGGGCAGACAGAGGAAAACAACAGGGGGCAGACAGAGGAAAACAACAGGGGCAGACAGAGGAAAACAACAGGGGCAGACAGAGGAAAACAACAGGGGCAGACAGAGGAAAACAACAGGGGCAGACAGAGGAAAACAACAGGGGGCAGACAGAGGAAAACAACAGGGGGCAGACAGAGGACAACAACAGGGGGCAGACAGAGGACAACAACAGGGGGCAGACAGAGGACAACAGCAGGGGGCAGACAGAGGACAACAGCAGGGGGCGGGAGGGGGAAAACAGCAGGGGGCGGGAGGGGGAAAACAGCAGGGGGCGGGAGGGGGAAAACAGCAGGGGGCAGGAGGGGGAAAACAGCAGGGGGCGGGAGGGGGAAAACAGCAGGGGGCGGGAGGGGGAAAACAGCAGGGGGCGGGAGGGGGAAAACAGCAGGGGGCGGGAGGGGGAAAACAGCAGGGGGCGGGAGGGGGAAAACAGCAGGGGGCGGGAGGGGGAAAACAGCAGGGGGCGGGAGGGGGAAAACAGCAGGGGGCGGGAGGGGGAAAACAGCAGGGGGCGGGAGGGGGAAAACAGCAGGGGGCGGGAGGGGGAAAACAGCAGGGGGCGGGAGGGGGAAAACAGCAGGGGGCGGGAGGGGGAAAACAGCAGGGGGCGGGAGGGGGAAAACAGCAGGGGGCGGGAGGGGGAAAACAGCAGGGGGCGGGAGGGGGAAAACAGCAGGGGGCGGGAGGGGGAAAACAGCAGGGGGCGGGAGGGGGAAAACAGCAGGGGGCGGGAGGGGGAAAACAGCAGGGGGCGGGAGGGGGAAAACAGCAGGGGGCGGGAGGGGGAAAACAGCAGGGGGCGGGAGGGGGAAAACAGCAGGGGGCGGGAGGGGGAAAACAGCAGGGGGCGGGAGGGGGAAAACAGCAGGGGGCGGGAGGGGGAAAACAGCAGGGGGCGGGAGGGGGAAAACAGCAGGGGGCGGGAGGGGGAAAACAGCAGGGGGCGGGAGGGGGAAAACAGCAGGGGGCGGGAGGGGGAAAACAGCAGGGGGCGGGAGGGGGAAACAGCAGGGGGCGGGAGGGGGAAACAGCAGGGGGCGGGAGGGGGAAACAGCAGGGGGCGGGAGGGGGAAAACAGCAGGGGGCGGGAGGGGGAAACAGCAGGGGGCGGGAGGGGGAAACAGCAGGTGGCGGGAGGGGGAAACAGCAGGTGGCGGGAGGGGGAAACAGCAGGTGGCGGGAGGGGGAAACAGCAGGTGGCGGGAGGGGGAAACAGCAGGTGGCGGGAGGGGGAAACAGCAGGTGGCGGTAGGGGGAAACAGCAGGTGGCGGGAGGGGGAAACAGCAGGTGGCGGGAGGGGGAAACAGCAGGAGGCGGAAGGAGGAGAACAGAAGGTGGTGGAAGGAGAACAGAAGGTGGTGGAAGGAGAACAGAAGGTGGTGGAAGGAGAACAGAAGGTGGTGGAAGGAGGAGAACAGAAGGTGGTGGAAGGAGGAGAACAGAAGGTGGTGGAAGGAGGAGAACAGAAGGTGGTGGAAGGAGGAGAACAGAAGGTGGTGGAAGGAGGAGAACAGAAGGTGGTGGAAGGAGGAGAACAGAAGGTGGTGGAAGGAGGAGAACAGAAGGTGGTGGAAGGAGGAGAACAGACGGTGCTGGTAGGAAGAAACCAATGGTTGGTGCACAGGAGGCAGAAAGAGGTAAACAGCAGGTGATAACGGAATAAAATCATCCAAAGGCAACTAGAAAGTAGGCAAGTTGGAACATTTGTAAGCTTAGAAGGTAGGGGATGAACCCCCAATCTGAACACATGGCTCCACCACGGGGAGGAGGAGCAAGCACAGGTTCAGCAAAACAGGAGAAATGTATAGTTGCTCACTGTAGTGATTAACATACTCCTAGTCCAAAGTCCCCTTTCCTCCATACAGCATAGAACCTTTTTCACCAGAAAAAAACTTCTTTCCCTTTAAATTTAACAGTGTGTGGGGGTGCCGCCCTGGGAGCAGACTCTACCCTGACTCCACACACAGGTGCTACTCCTCAGTCCCCATTGATGCGTCGACATTATTAACATTGCCTAATGACACCAATATTATTGGGGGGGGGGGATGGAGTATGGAGAACGCTAGTCACTACGGTGAGTAAATATTAATTACTCCTACGGCCCGTCCCCTTTCCTCCATACTGCATGGGCGATTACAATTGAATGTAGCCTTAGGGTGGAGAGGTGACCCACCTTAAGAAAACAAGTTGCTCAGAACCGCCTGCCCGAAAGCCGCGTCTGACCTAGAGCCGGCAACCAAACAGTAGTGCTTACAGAAAGCCGAACGGGTGGCCCAGGTGGCCACCCTGCTGATGACCTGCCATGGGACCTCTCTCTGGAATGCAACCGCCGCAGCCTTTGCTCCAACAGCGTGGTCATGCATATTAGCTGGAAGTGGTTTGTGCTGCCCCTCATAGGCCTCCTTGATGGCCGAAACATCCACCTTGCTATAGAGGCCTTGGATGCTTGATAACCTGACCTTGACCCCCCAAAGGTGACAGAGCGTCCGACTAGCGGAAGCACTTGGTCCTGTCCAGATTGGATGTCAGACGCGCTCTGAAATTCTGACAGTGTAAGATCCTCTGAGCATCGCACTTAGGATCGTCAAAAAAAACAAGGGTAAAAATATCTCCTCGTTTACATGGAAAGCGGAGCCTACCTTAGGTAGGAATGTGGGGTTCATTCTCAGGACCACCTTATCTTTGTGAAAATTAGTATAGAGTTCTGATGCCACAAGAGTCTGGATCTCGCTGACTCTGCCGAGCAGAGGTGAGACCCACCAAAGCAGCTGTTTTAATTGTGACCAATCTGATGTCTGCGGATGCAACTGGTTTGAAGGGGTTGTGCACCAGGGCACCCAACACTACATTGAGATCCCACACGTGGTGTGGCTTCTTGATGGGCGGGTAGAGCCTGGTGAGGCCCGCCAGATGCCGCTTAACCACCGGGTTGAAGGAGGAGAAGACCACCTCCTCAGAATTCCTGTAGGCGCCGATGGCTGCCAAGTATGTGCGGCAGGTGTCTATTTGCACCCGAGTGAGCGAGGTGTGCCAAGAATGAGAGCACATCGTCCAGTGTGCTAGTAAGGGGGTCAATCTCTTTAGAGTCCGCCCAGTGACAGAACCTGGTCCATTTACTCTTGTACTTGCTCCTAGTAGCCCTGCTCCTAGCGCCCTGAATGATGTCCAGGTTAGCCTGAGACAGGCTCAGATGCTTCAGTGTGAGCTGCTCAGGAACCATGCTACGAGCGCCAATTTCTGCACAGCGGGGTGCATGACCCTGCCCCCCTGCAGCGAGAGGAGGTGAGCGGGGACCAGTGTCAGGTGAATTGGTGGTATTTCCGAGAGGCTGAGGAACTCTGTGAACCAAGGTCTTGCCAGCCACCACAGATCTATCAGAATGATGCAGAGGTGACACGGCTCTCTTATCTTGCAGATCACCCTGTGTGGGAGGAATGCATACACTGTCATTTTCATGTCCGTGGCAATGCATATGGCCTGGCCAGAGGTGTCAATGTGGGCCACGGTGGACTCCATGATGTCTTGCGTCACCAGTTTAGCCTCTGCCAGTACCTCCTAGAAACGTGCCTGGCTATGCACTGGAAGTTCTGGAAGGAAGCCTGCTATTTCCCACCAAAGCCTCTGGTTAACGGCTGCCAGCATGGCATCCACGTTGGATTGACGAAGATACAGCGATACGTTGGAATAAAGCTTTTTCCCGTATGTCTCCAAGATCTTCTTCTCCTTGCATAACAGCACTGAGGACGAGGTGGACGAGGCAGACTGAGGCTTTGAGTAGACTGATGCCGCAGCGATCACCAAAGAGTGCGGTTGAGCCGAAAGCAAGAGTGAATCCCCCTCCATTTGCATATACTTGGTGTCAAGGCACCGATTGAAAGGCTGCGCCGAGTGGGGCATAAACCACCCCTTTTTGGTCAAGGCGATAATGTACTTCTGCATAGGGATCCCTGTTCTAGCCACAGGGCGTAGAGTGAGGACCTCGGGAAGGACCCACGCTTCCGGTTGTTCGACCTTGGATTGAGGAAGCCCCAAGTACTCTGCCAAACCTGCGAGCCATTCGTAGAAGGCCTTGGCTGACTAGGGCGTGTCAGGGTCCTCTTCCACGTCAGTGTCCACCAGGGTGTCCGGCTGGTCTGGAGCGGGTGGACGAGTGCTGCGCGCCGAGGGCTGCAGTGTGAAGACCAGAGCCGGAGGCTGCAGTGGAGGCTGGTGTGGAACCGCCTGAATTGTGGGAGGCAGGGGAGCCGGAATCGAAAGAGCCGGCAAGGGCAGCAGGGGCTGCAAAGGGGCCAGCATCGCTGGAGCTATAAGAGGAATGACTATAGGCGCAGGTGGAGAAGCCAGAGAGAGCATGTCCCTGATCACATCCCAGAGGATGGCCCCCATCTGAGGAGATCTCATGAGAGTGAGGAAATTTTCCCTGTGGGGTGGCAGGTGATGTTGACAGGGTAGCGGGCGGCTGCTAGGGCCGATGCATACTCTGTCTAGCCCCATGTGGGGTAAACCTGCCCTGCGATGCTGATGGATAAACTGTAGGCCATATACCTGGTTGACACCAGTCCCACCTTGTAACTTTCTCCAACCTGCTCCGTTCCAAGGGGCGGTATCGGACGAGCAGCCATTTTGTCTGGCGCGGCGGCCATCCTGTCGAGCTGCGTGCCAAAGTCGTGGTGCATGGCTCACTGGGCCTGGCCTCCTCCAGGACTCTTGGCGGTGGAGCATGAGACCTACCCTGCACCTCAGGATAGGGCATGGTAGGTGTGGTGCCCTCAGCAATATCGCTGGTAGTGCTGCGTGCAGGCGCCCCCTCGGACATCTGGCCGGTACTAGGGCGTAGCCCCTCGGGTGTACATCTGGTAAAAGAACCGTGCAGTCCCTCAGCAGTGTCTCCGGAAGGAACTAATGACCCCCCCCTCGGCCTGGTGGCTGGTAGCTGAAACAGCCTTGGTACCAGTGCTGTTGCGAGAACCTGAAAGGTTCCTCCCGCTTGGGTGTTTCTTTGGAAAGGAGTCACCCTTTGGGGTGCGATGGAAAAAAGTGGCCCTACCTTGGGCCTTGACTTTTGTGACAAAGTCCTTCAAGTCCTCTGGAGGCGACTTCTCGAAGAGTTCCCTCCACCAAGCTAGCGTGTTCTTCAGAGCATGCAGTGTAAGCGCGTTGCACGTGGTACAACCCTCCTAGCCACGGTTGGGACCAAGGCAGCGGAGGCAAAGAGCGTGTGAATCAGACATAGGGAAGAGCCCTTCGCAGGCTGGACACCTACTGAAACCTGCTGACGTCGACATGCGCCAGGGGGGAGCGTGGCGCCAGAGGACCGAGTACCTGATTGATAAAAAGAAGACAAAAAGACAGAAGGAAGTATCCGGGGAAGAGCGTGTGGTATTACAAGGCCAAACCCAGGAGCGCTGGTGAAATCGGCCCGTTCCTGTCGACGTAGAAAAGGGGACTGAGGAGTGGTGCCAGTGGGCAGAGTCAGGGGAGCAGCCCGTGCGCCTCTAAATTTAAAGGGGAAGCAGGTCTGGTGAAAAAGGTGAAAAAGTGTCCGTCTCCCGTCCCTAGCGAGGGACGCCCATGCAGTATGGAGTAAAGGGGACTATGGACTAGGACTACGGTAACTATTAATTCAGTGGTGCCGATGGCCACAGTGTCTACCAGGCCAGCCACATCCTGGACAATGTCAGACTGCGTCGGAAGATCAATGGGGTCGCCCACAGTGCTCAGGAGGCGGTCTTACTTGCATACTTCAGGGTTCTCACCAAGTGTCCAAAATAAACTGCTTTCGACTGTGAGAATCTTTTCGGCCGACGTATCTCTGGTGCAACAGACGGCTAAGCCTGCCTTTAGTTTTTCATCAAGGGGTAGAGGCTATCGGCTCTATGTCCCTTATGGTAGAAAGGCTCAGCATCATCCCGCCTAATAATAATGGTGTCATAGGGCAATGTTAATATTGTTGACGCTTCAATGGGGACTGAAGAGGAGTGGCGCTGGTGGGCGGAGCCAGGGGAGCGCATGCTTCTAGGGCCGTGCCCTGCGTGCCTCTAAATTTAAAGGGGAAGAAGGTTTTTTCTGGTGAAAAAAGTGCCGTCACCCGTCCCTAGCGAGAGACACCCATGCAGTATGGAAGAAAGGGGATGGGACATAGTGGTAAGGGTAGAAGAACAAGTTACTTCTTACCTTGTAACGTTCTTTCGATGGGATGTTCCTCCGACGTATTCCTTATCTTTGATGGATCATCTCCCGGCTTGCTGGCCTCGGAATTTTTTTTTCAGTAGAGGGCGCTGCGCGTCGACGTCCCTCGAGCCGATGTCCCTCGACGGCCTCCGTATCGGCGCCGACGTCACCACGCGTATAAATAGACAGCGCAGCGTCCGTTGCTCAGTTCCGTTTTTTGACGTTAACAGTTGTTTTACATGAATTGGTTATTGACCTTGAAGGAGCGCAAGCTGCAATCACAAGGGAAGTATTACTGCGGGGATGGATGGTAGGGGTGATAAGGAATACGTCGGAGGAACATCCCATCGAAAGAACGTTACAAGGTAAGAAGTAACTTGTTCTTCGAAGGGATTGTGTCCTCCGACGTATTCCTTATCTTTGATAGACTCCCATAGCAGTGGTGTGCAATTGGAGGTGGGAGTAAAACGCCATGTTTCCTTTCAGGAATGAACCAAATGTAATACGGCTTTGCCAAACCTAGTCTCTTGACTAGAGGAGGAATCCAGGATGTAAAATCTTGTGAAGGTATGGGCGGAAGACCATGTGGCAGCCGCACATATGTCTCGAACCGAAACCCCTCTTTGGAGGGCCGATGAGGCTGCGATACCCCTGGTTGAATGAGCCTTAAGATTTTGAGGAGGGTCTTTCTCTGCCAGTTTGTAACATTCCAGGATGGCCAAAATAATCCATCTCGAAATGGTTTGTTTTGTTATCAGTAGTCCCAACTTGTGCCCTGAGTAACCCACGAACAGTTGGTCTGCTTGCCTAATCCTAGCAAGTCTGCTGATGTAAAAGCTTCAAGCCCGCCTTGGGTCCAGCCTATGTAGCCTTTCTTCCTCTTTCCCCGGATGGGGAGGCGGATAGAATGAAGGTAAATTAATTTTCTGAGTGATGTGGAATTCAGAAACCACCTTTGGGAGGAAATTAGGCTTCACCTGTAGGACAACCTTGTCTTTACGAAAAATTGTATGAAGGGGTTTACAAGATAGAGCTTGTAATTCGCTCACCCTTCTAGCAGATGTTAAAACCACTAATAAGACAATTTTAAGGGTGAGAAATCTTAGCGAACAAGAGTGGAGTGGTTCGAAAGGAGTACCCATCAGGAAATTTAAGACTAAATTTAAGTCCCATAAAGGAACCTGGAAAGGTCTTGGAGGGTAGACATTAGTTAATCCCTTTAGAAATTGTATTACTAAGAGTAATTTGAAATACGAAGGCTCCTCCGCAGTGCGCTTGAAGATCGATAGCGCTGCGAGATAGCCCTTCATAGTGCCAACTTGAAGGCCTGAATTTGCCAAGTAGAGTAGAAGGACAACACTGTTGGTGTACCACATGAAAAGGGGTTGATATTCTCTTCTCTACACCAGCTGCAAAACTTGTTCCAACGGCAGCGGTATAAAGACTTTGTTGCTGGCCTTCTGGCCGAAAGCAACACTTCCATGACGTCATCAGGGAGGTCCCAATCCTTGTATCTCAACCGTTCAGAAGCCAGGCGTGAAGGCTGAGGGTTCTGATGTCTGGATGGAGATCCTGACCTCCCTTCTGTGAGAGAAGATTCTCCTTGAGTGGAAGACGAATTGGAGGGCAGATGGACATGTCCAGAAGGTCCGGGTACCACGTTCTCCTGGCCCAGTCTGGGGCAATTAGGATCATGGTTCTCCGGAATCTTCTCAACCTCCTGATCATTTGAGGAATGACAGGGACTGGTGGAAACGCGTACAGGAGTGGAAACTCCCAGTCCACTATGAACGCGTCCCCTAGAGCTCCTCTCGGGGGAAATTCCCTTGAACAAAACAGATCGCACTTTCTGTTGGTACTGGTGGCAAACAGATCCACTTGAGGGGTTCCCCAAAGGGCGAAGATCTCCTGAAGGACTTCCTGAGCTAGTTCCAACACGTGGGAGACTGTGCCCTGCCTGCTCAGAGCGTCCGCCGTCAAGTTCTTCTCTCCGGCTAGGTGGACTGCCGATAGAGAGATTCCTTCTTGAATTGCCCAAAACCAGAGCTGCATTGCCTCTCTGCACAGTGGCAGTGATCCTACGCCTCCTCTTTTGTTGAGATAGTGCATGGCCACTGTGTTGTCCGTCATTATCAGGATATTGTTCCCTTGTACAGATGGCAGAAAAGCTTTCAGCGCTAGTCTGATTGCTTTCAGCTCTAACAGGTTGATATGTAGTCTGGACTCCGATGGAGACCAACGACCGCTGATGGTCAAGTCGTTGGTATGGGCTCCCCACCCCGGAGTGAGGCATCTGTGACTACTGTTCTCTCCGGCCATGGTTGCCAAAACAGTTCCCCCTTCAAGATGTTTTTCTGGCAGGCCCACCACTGAAGGTCTCGAGCCACCTTGTCCGGAATCTGAAGGAGGTCTGTCATTCTCCCTGAGAATTGCGACCACTGAGTTCTCAGTGCCCACTGAAGCGATCTCATTCTCAGGCGAGCCTCTGGCACAAGGAAGATGCAGGATGCCATGAGGCCTAGCAACCTCAAAAAGTCGAAGGCTGGGAGACGTTGGGCATTTTGAAACTTGGTGATCATCTGCAGAATATCTTGAGCCCTCAGCTCTGGTGGCGAGGCTTTTCTCGGGGAAGTCTCCAGGGCCGCTCCAATGAACTTGAGTCTCTGTGATGGTATCATCTGTGACTTCTTTAAATTGAGGGAGAAGCCCAGTTTGTGAAGGAAGTGGCAGACATAATCTAGCTGGATCTGAGCTTGTTCCGAAGATACAGCTCTGATCAGCCAATCGTCCAGGTAGGGGTAGACGTGGATCCCTTCCCTCCTTAGACTTGCAGCCACTACCAACATGAGCTTGGTGAAGACCCTCGGGGCGGAGGTCTGCCCAAATGGCAGAACTCGAAATTGATAATGAGAGCCGCCAATTGCGAACCTCAGGTATTTCCTGTGTTTGAGATGGATTGGCACATGGAAATAAGCATCCTGGAGGTTCAGAGATACCAGCCAGTCCTGGAGCTGAAGGGCTTGAAGGATCTGAGAGAGAGTTACCATCTTGAACTTGTCCGTCCTGAGGAACTTGTTCAATTCTCGTAAGTCCAAGATAGGTCTCAGTCCTCCGTCTTTCTTCGGTATGAGAAAGTAGGGGGGAGTACCAGCCCTTGTTCCTCTCCGCTACAGGTACCGGTTCTATGGCACCTTTCTCTAGCAGGTCTACAATTTCCTGCAAGAGGAGCGGATCTGGAGCTTTCAGAGAGCTGTTCCCCGGTGGATGACTCTGAGTGATGCGTAGAAAAGGCAGGCAGTAACCTTGGGAAACTGTCTCCAATGCACAAGCATCTGACATAATAGCAAGCCATTCCGTCAGATGTTGAGTTAACCTGCCCGCTACTAGTGTTTTGTGAAGAGAGTCCTCATAGCGGTTTGGAGGCGGCTGATGCAGATGCCGAGGGTAAAGAGGCATCTGCTGCAGCAGCTTTTGTGTTCTTACCCCGTCCACCTCGGGTGAATTTCTTCTGACCCCTTTGAACCGGCTGTTCTCTGCCCTTTCCAAATGCGGAATAGAAGCGAAAGGACTTACCTCTCCAAGAGGTTCCTGAGGGGCGATATGGTGTCTGACGGATTGCAGCTCCTAAGGATTTTGCTGCTGCCTTTGATGTTTGTAGTTTTTCTAAACTGTCATCCGCCTTCTTACCAAACAAAGAAGAGTCGTCAAAGGGCATATTCAAGAGTCTGCTTTGCACATCTGTAGCAAAACCAGACTTTCGCAACCAAGCAAATCTGGTTGTTGTACTTGCCGGCATGGCCCTGCTGATACTGTCAGCAGAATCGATGCCAGTCTGAAGGGATTCACACATTGCTTCCTTACCATCCTTAATGATGTCTAGAAACGCTTCCCTTTCTTCTCCCTCCGGGAGGCAGTCAGTCGCTGATGAAGCACACTCCCAAAGTGTGTGGCTGAACCTTGCGAGCGTACAAGTAGCATTGATGGATTTCAACGCCATGCTACATGCGGAAAATACTTTTTTGGCCATAGAGTCATATCTCTTATCATCCCTGTCCTGTGGAACAGTAGGGTAAGCCGATTTGCTACCTGCTGAAGTAGCTGCCTGAACAACCAGACTCTCCGGAGTTGGATGTTTGGATAAATATTCAGGGTCAGCAGAAGGCACCTGATATTTAGCTGATAATTTTTTGTTAACTGCCGGGATTACCTCAGGTGTTTCCCAGGTTTGCCAATATTCTCCTTTGTAATGCTGCATGAAATGGCACCACAGGATCCTCCTGTGGACCTTTGACCAAGATGTCTGAGGTCGTCTTGCTGAAAAGCAGGTGAGGGTGTGGACCATCCCATAAACTCTATTATCCTTGCCATCAAGGTTCTAGAAGGGGTTTCAGCATGTTCCCCTGGGTCTGGTGTGGCAAATTCCACTTCTGGGGAAGTGTCCAACCCACTTGCTTTCTGTAGGGCTTCATGGAGGTCTTTCAACCTACCTTCCTCAGAGGTAAATTCCTCTGGTGCAGGAGTTGCAGATCCCTGCAACTCAAAAGGTCTTTCCTGATTCGAATCCTCCCCTTCTTCATAAATAGAAGATAAGACCCTGGAGTGATCAGGTCTTGAAAATGGTATAAATCCCATTTCCAGAGCAGAAGGAGCCAAATTTGTCATGATTGGCTGAGAAAACGTCGATGTCGTCGACGCGGACGTTAAAGGCTTCGAAACCATCGAAAAAGGCGTCGAGAAAGGTGGTAGAGGCCTTGATGAACTTGAGAGTATCGGGATTCTACTCGAGGTTGTTGACGACATTCTCGTGCTCGAGGCTCTGGGTATGGCCTCTGGCTGTTAGGTGGCCGTGGGTTTATCCTTTCTCGGCGTCGAAGACGGCATCGACTCGACTGACCTGTGCGTCGAAGAACCCTTCGATAACGGCGTCGACGACGCCTCTAAGTGTCGAAGGGATCTTAGACGACGGCGTCGAAAGACGCAGCTTTGCCTTTACTCGAGGATTTGCGACGCTCTCGAGTGGCTTCTTTCGCCGGGTACTGCGACTAGCGGCTTTTTGATTTGCCGGGTCTTTCACCCAGGGTATCACCCTCAGCAGTCTTCGAGGGGGTTGAGGCCACTTTCTCAAAGATGCTTAGCATCTTTTTCCTGAATTCCTCCCACTCAGCCTGAGAGCTATGTTTTGTGGGGCAGGAGACCCTTTTTGGGGAAATGGAAGAAGACCAAGACGAGGAAGAGGGATCTTCAACGTCTCTTTTTTGAATTCCTAGATCTCGAAGAGTGATGGGAACTGCTTCGAGACCTAGAACGAGAATGTCTTTTGTGATAGCGAGGAGGCGAATGTCTCGACTCCGCCGAGGAAACTTTCGAAGAAGTTTTAACTGCCTTACCTCTCTCGAGCTTCCCCTTACGCTCCTTCAAGGCTTTCGCCGTCATGGACATGCAGTCCTCGCACTCCGAACAATGGTGCTCGATTCCCAGGCACCACAAACAGATCCTGTGAGGATACGTCAACGACATTTTCTTTCCACAGTTTCGACATTTTTTGAAGCCAGACCGTGGAGTCGTCGGTTCGGGTGAGGAAGCCATCGAGTACGAGTCGGTATTCACAAGGAATATATTGATATATTTGTACTGAAGAACTGAGCAACGATATTCTGAGGCCCCACGAAGCGCGGAAAAACGGAACTGAGCAACGGACGCTGTGCGAGTCTATTTATACGCATGATGACGTCGGCGCCGATACGGAGGCTGTCGAGGGACATCGGCTCGAGCGACGTCGACGCGCAGCGCCCAGCGCCCTCTACTGAAAAAAAATGTCGAGGCCAGCAAGCTGGGAGATGATCTATCAAAGATAAGGAATACGTCAGAGGACACAATCCCTTCGAAAGCAGGTTTCTGGGTAATTATGTTAATAAAACCCTTGAAGGGCCCTCTATGGAAAATGGGGCACGAAGGCTGAGCTGGCTGACCCTGCACAGAGACGCCAAGCTACAACTATTATTACACCTCATGGCCGAGACGCAGCAACAGCGCCACGGACTGGACTGGGGGTGATAATCCCCAATCACTTCTTGAGAGACAACCGGGATAACATTTGTGGAAACCAACAAAATAAAAGACACTGAGTGCTGGGAAGTTACCCCAAAATCTTTATGAACTTGGACGAGGAGACTTTTTCTTCATGTGGGCTTAGAAAGACTTCAATTACCTTTAAGTTGATTAAGCTCTAGGTGAGTTCTCTTTTCTTTTGTGTTCTGAATAAAGACGGTTTATACTCATTGTGTGTCTGGACTCTATGTGGATCTCACATATCATATGGCACCTGAAAAGGAGAAATTACTCACTGTAATGTTCTATGGATTCTTCTCCTGCAGATTCCTCATCAGATAGATATCTCATCCTGAACTGCTGCTCGTAAAATTCTTTGACGAGGGGTGTAATGGATCTTGACTCGGCTGTCGATCTGTCTTGCTCGGTGCTTGATCGTTGGCTCCGGATGTGATGTTGGGCATCGAGTATATACTGCATCACTATGCCCCTTACCTCAATTCCGCCTTTTTCCCCCGGAGCTCGACCGAAAAGAAGAAGGACAAAAAGCCAATAGAGGGTTAACAAGCAAGGATCCCATAGGGATATGAAAAATTAGTGGAAAATCTTTCCCCTTAGCCAAAAATCCTTTTTTTTTTAAACCAGAGAGCGACAAAGACATACGGCTTGCTAAACAGAAACAAACGCTCTAGGACCATCACCAAGTGTCCTCTCTTCCAAAGTAGGCATGCACCAACCGCTAAAGCTTTCTGAGTGGGGATGGAAGGGAGGGGTGATGAGGAATCTGTGGGAGAAGGATCTTTAGAAAGAACATTAATTTCTCCTTCAATGGATTGCCTTTCCCCTGCAGATTCCTCATAAGATAGACTCCCAAAGCAGTGGAACAATCGAGGCGGGCGCAAAACTCACAGTAATATGTTTTGTAACACCGCCCTACCAAAGCGTGCGTCAACCCCACGGGCGACATGCAGGTTATAGTGCCCTGTAAAAGAATTGAGTCAGGACCAAGCTGGCGCCCAGCAAATGTCTCTAACCAGAACTCCCCTTTGCAAGGCTGTAGATGCGGGGACCCCTCTGGTTGAGTGGGCTCTGATACCAGGAGGCAGTTCCCTGCCTGCCGATTGGTAACATTCTGCAATGCATAAGATTATCCATCGGGAAAGAGTTTGATTGGCAACAGTCAGACCTTTCCTGGCTAAGGACTGATCCATCTTCCTATATTCAGCTGTCCTTGCCACATTAAAATTTAAGGCCCCTTTGGGATCCAACTGATGGAAGCGCTCCTCTTCCTTAAAAGGGTGCAGAGGTAGGTAAAATATAGGCAGATCTATTGCTTGTGAAAGGTGAAATTCGGACACCACTTTTGGAAGGAATCCTACCCTTACCTTAAACGAAACATTCTCGCAGAAGTAATGGCAACCAAGAAGGTTGTCTTCAGCGTAAGCAGCAGCAAAGAGCAAGAATGTAAGGGCTTAAAGGGAGCCGCCTTCAGGAAAGTAAGAACCAGATTTTAATCCCAATCTGAGACTACAAAAGGAACCAGCGGAAACTTATTCACAAGGCCTTTCAGGAATTGGGCCAGAACTGCCATCGTAAAAAGAACCTTGATCCGGATACCTCTTGAACACAGACAAAACCGCCAAATATCCTTTGACTGTGGTTACTCTGAAGGCCTGCAGAGGCCAGTGACAGAAGGAACACCATCACTGTAGTGGTTGGGCAAGAGATAAGAGGGTAAATGTCCACCTGCACACATACAGAGATCTTGTAGATCGTCTGTGTGCAGCCAGCAACACCTTGAGCACCTTCTCAGAGAGGCCTCAGTCCTCATGCATCAACCTCTTAAGAGCCACGCATGCCGGTTGAGGCACTCTGGGTTTGGGTGGGGCACCCAACCTTGCGACTGGGTTAGGAGATCCAGGCGGCGAGCCAACTGGAGAGGTGGGCAGATGGTCAGATAAAGGAGGTCGAAGTACCATGTCAATCAAGGTCATGGTTGCTCAAAACCGCCTCAACCTCCTGAGAACCTAAGGAATGACAGGGATCTGAGGGAAGGCGTAGTGTAGAGGGAAAGGCCCAATGCACTAGAAACACATCCTCTAGCGCACCGTTAGCTTGGAATTCCCTTGAGCAAAACTGCTTGCACTTCCTGTTGGACTGTGGCAAACAGATCCACTGCTGGGGTACACCAGAGAGAAAAGATCCCTTCCAGGACTTCCTGGCACACTTTCCACTTGTTTGAGACCATGCTCTGCCTGCACAGAGCATCCGCCAATCTGTTATCTGCCCCGGTCAGATGAACTGCTGAGACGGAGATCTGGTTCTCTAACAGCCAGAACCACAGCTGTATCACCTCTCTGTAGAGGCAGAGGAAGCGCACACCACCTTGCTTGTTCAGATGGTGCATGGCCACCGTATTGTCCATCAGGATCAGGACATGCTTCTCCTTCAGGGCAAGCCTGATCGCTCCAAACTCCAGCCTGTTGACGTGCCACCTGGCTTCCATCGCTGACTAAAGCCCGCTTACCTGCCAAGTCCTCGCAGTGAGCGCGCCAACCCACCACAGAAGCATCAGTGAACACTCGGGCCTGAGGCCAGAAGGGTTCCCCCACCAGTTAATTACTGCCGCTGGCCACCAAGACAGGTCGCTGACCACTGACCTAGACACCCCAAGGAGGTACTTGAAGGTTCTGAGGTACTGGGCCCACTGGCCCTGTAGAAGCCACCGTAAAGATCTCTTTCGCAGGCTGGCCTCAGGCACTAGAAAAATACAGGTCATCATGAAACCTAAGAGGTGGAGGAAGGAAGCAGCGGGTAAGGTCACCATCTGCGTAATGCTGATCCCTCTCTCCTTGGGTGTGATAGCCTTCCCTACCAGAGTGTCTAGGACTGCCCCGATGAATTGGAGCCTTTGGATGGGGGTCATGTGGGACTTCTGCAAGTTCAGGGAGAAATCCAGCTTGTGAAGCAGTGAGCAGGTGTCCTCTAGGTGGGACAATAACTCCACCGCACAAGCTACAGGGCCCAGGCGACAGAGGTAATCTCCTGCCATTGGGGCCAATGCTTGGACAGCCGTCCTCCAACCAGTGAGTTGTGGGAAGGGAAAATCAAAGCAGCTTCGAGGACCGCGCCGCTGCTGCCTGCTGGCCTCTGGAAGCCCCTTTGCCCCTTCTGGAGCCCGAGAAACACTTATGCCCCTGCCTGGCTTGCACGAGCTGCACCTTCCTGCCGTAAAGGACGTAACGTCTGTAGCCCTTGCCCCCTAGAAGGCACAGCTAAATGGCCAGCTGCGCAGCAAGGCCCAGCAATTTTGCTGCAAGCTTTGACTCACTGAACATTTCCTGGGAGTTGCCGGCCTGTGGACCGATGAGGAATTCCCCATCAAAGGGCATGTCCATTAAGCTATTCTGGACATTAGTGTAAAGCCCTGAGGAGTGCAGGTAGACCCGTCTCCTAAGCACCACGGCCGGCCCTATTAACCGGCCAATGCAGTACGCCTGCAGTGACTGCCTGGCTACCTGCTTCCCGTTGCCCACCAACTGTGTAAAACCATCTTGCAGCTCCCCTTGAGGGATATACTAGGCTGGGTGCTCTATTGCCTTCCAAAGGCCAAATGAATATTTAGCAAACCCACATGAAGTATTAGTGGCCTTCAGAGGTGAAAGTCTTCTTGGCAAGGAGGCAGATTCGAGGTTGCCTGTACAATTAATCACTCCAAGGAAGGATGAGAGGACAAAAAGGACAGATCCCCGTCTTGCTGGCCTGTACTTGCCAGTTACAGGGGAGTTGGGAGGGGGAATAGAGCAGGGCCATTGCCAAAAGGAGGTGAATGGGTCGGCTATAGCCGGATTCAGTGGCATGTTTCTCCACAGTGGGACTTTCATAAATATATTGGTTAACTCATACCCTCAGACTGGAATTGGGGAAGCAGTCAGCCCCAGAGTGTCCAATCTGGCTACCACATATCTGAAATTGGCATGGCCATGGGTGTATGGCTCAGACGGTTGTACCTCCACATCCAGCGATGTGTCAACCCCACTGGCATCAGGCAGCCCCTGAGCCAATGCCATGTCTGCCTGATCATCAAAATAATCAACTCCACCAGCTCCTGAACATGTGGGGACGCCGTGATCGTCCCAGTCATTGGCGCTGAAGAAATCGGTCCGAGAGAGCAGGACGAAGGATCGATCACGATAGTCAGCATCAATGGCTTATCCTTCGATGTCGAAGGAGTGGCTGTCAGTGTCGACTGAATTTTGTGCACCGAGGGTGCATCGAGAGGTGTAGAGTCTTGTGACTCACGGGAAGGACCCGGTTTCAAAGGTTAAATTGCCTTCTTCAGTGCCAAGCATGAAGGCTCTCCTGAAGCTGAGGGCGCCAGTCTCGGTGCTTGCTTGGAGTTGGGGGTCACCGAGAACTGCTGAAGCCACTGGGACCTGCTGTTTCGGGGCGCACCCGCACGTACATCCACCTTGTCAAACATCGCAAGCATCTGCAAACTGAATTCCTCCCACTCCTGTCGTCTTACCTTGTTCTGACGGGGAGCCACAGTTGCGTCGATGATGGTGACACTTCTTAATTTTATGAGAGGATGATGAAAAAAAGTGGCTCCATGAGAAAGACCGCTTTGTCTTGCGCTGAGGTCTACTCTCCTTCTCAGGGGTAGGTCCCTCCGTTTCAGCCTCTGAGGACCAAAAGGTTAACTGCTCACGAGATTGACGGTGCTCGGCCCACCACAAGTTTGTGTCGTGACCCATGCCGAGGCACCAGACACAGATGTTGTGTGGGTTGGTCACCAACATCTTGGAGTCGCAGTTAGTGCAATGCTTGAACCCTGAAATCCGGGTCGTGGACATCTTGCGGAAAAGAAAAACACAAAAAATGGTTGCATAGAGTCAAGGACTCAAGAGTAAATTGCTATGTTCCTCAGAAGCAGCGTGTCGAGTGTGTGGAAAAAAAGGAACTGAGTTAAGGGGTGTAGTGATGCAGTTTGTATATACGATGCCCAACGTCATGTCCGGAGCCGACAATTGAGCACCGAGCAAGGCGGATCGACGCTGAGTCGAGGTCCACTACGCCCCCTGTCGAAGAAGGTTCCGAGCAGCAGAGCTGTGTGAGGATATCTATCTGATGAGAAATCTGCAGCAGAAAGGCAATCCACTGAAAAGGGTTTTTAACAACTTGACAAGTGCTACTGTGTCCACTCCAGGTACATCGCCCATCCGGGAATTTGTTTGAGAGGCTGCTCTCAGAAATCGTCTGAATATTTTTAATATACGTAGGCTCAGGTAACTCGCTGGTAGTATCGAGAGAGAACCTTTTATCCACAGGAACGCAACCTTGCAACTATGAAGCATTTTACGTAGTAGAGCAAGAATTTATTGTCACCTATGTTTTTGGCCTTTGTCACTTTTCTGAAAGCATTTTAATACCAAAATCTATTTGGGAACAGTGGAATTTGTCATCTTTTCCTAGTTATTACAGAGCAAACCCCTTGAGTGGCTCGGTGGGCTTCTGATCCCCATGGTAACAAAACCTCTGACATTGTCTTTCACTCAGCCCAAGTATCTTCTGTTGGGGGCCTTTTGTGTCAGATGAGATTCCTCCTTCAACATTCTACCAACAGACATTAGGGTTTAGAGTCCAGAGTCCTCCCTAATTGAGATGCTAATTAATTTCTGTGGCTGATAACACTTCATTTAAAGCTTCTGACAAGTGCAGCAGTAACTAGATCTTACAGAGCTTCAAACAAGTACCTTCAGCAGCATTTTACTTGTAGGAAGCTACGAGGCCTTGCCCTCGTACACGGAGATGCATACGGAACGATGCTGCTGCTTCTTACTCATCACTTAACAAATTACACCATTTATAATACATTGCAGCCTGCAATATATATCAGGAACCGGTTCCTAATTTTCCCATTACACACTATACTGGTAAAGAGCAAATGACATCACTATTATTAATAAAGTTGAGGTGTGACATCACAATATATGCCTCTGGAGCCAGCACACAGGGTAAAAGGCAGCACCAGAGCAGAACGGCTGACACTTAAATGTATTATTCAAATTGTAATTAGGTTATCAGATTCCTTTCTTTGACATTTTTTTCTTTGTTAATTCACAGTCATTAATTGACAAAATAAGGACTCATTTATGGTATCATTTTTATTTAGTGCAGTGTTTGAATTTGGTAGAGTAAATCCATATGCATTTTCACACTTATTCTTAACCATAAAACAAACTTTAAAATGGCATTTCAATTAAACTGCTTCAAATATTAGTTTGTGACACATTACAGGCTGCATATCCAGGTGTTTCTCCCACGGAACAAATTCTATATTTAATTTCACATTTCAACACCTGGAATATGTCTTTTTAAAGGTGAGCAAGAGGGAATAATTAAGGGCGATGATAGTGTAACCCCATTATAAAGAATAAAACACCTGCAATACAATAAAAGCATTCTGCAAGTCACAAGGACATTCATAACCTTATATAGTACCTTGGTCAACAACCATGTTCTTCTATTTGGTAAAGGAACTCCTTGGTGTCTTGCAATATGCTTATAATCTACATTTACTGCTATATTATACCACACAAATAATCTATGGAAGCATTCAATATCGGTTTATGAGCCTGTACATTTCCAGAGTATAGTAGCGATATCACTACTTAAGTGTTTTTAGAACATGACATCAATACTGTAATTACTTGTTACAATTGGGTATGACATCACAATGCCTTCTATTCCAACTAGAATTCCTGCCCCCCTTCCCTCCGGAGCCAGGACTAACCCTTCAGATACCAGTATTCTAAAATAACTCTGACATTTAACAGCCATTGATTGACACTGTACTGTTTATTGTAGTATGCATCTTTTGTGCACTGCTAGAATCATTCTGCATGTTAGCACTTATTTTAAATTGCAAAATGTTTTTAAAGGGTTTGTATCAAACTGCTTTACATATGATTTCAACAAATTAGGCGATGCATATTAGTGTTTTTTCATCTGAACAGATTCTAAATTATTTGTATTAGCAACAACTAGAAGATACATTGTTTTAGAGCAGTGAACCCCAACGTGTAGCTCGGGAGCAACATGTTACTCGCGGCACCCTAAATTGTTGCTCGCCATTTGCTATGGGTCATGTTGTGGAGGCCTAGAAGGGATGAGATCTCAGTAGCATTATAGCCAGGACAGAGTCTTGGACTGTGCGAGAATGTTGGCCAATGAGCCTGCTGTGGTTCCAGTTGGCTTATTTTTGAAGATGCAAGATATGAGTTTGTTGTCACCATGCAAATTATTTTTCAGTAAATGTCCTTACTTTTTAAAGCAGTGTCATTGTTAAAACACTGTCATCTTCAGATACTTTGCGCAGCTGACAAATGTATTAATTAGCAAAATAATTGAACCATGTTTGTGTACTGAAGGAAATGGTCTTATTATGTTCCTTTGTACAGCTAGCAGGAGCATAATGGACAAATAAGTGGCACGCATATCCAACGTTCCTTTATTAATAATTTGCATGCACTGCTTTTTGTACAAGTCAGGTTTGTGCTTGATGCCGCCATGCTTTACATTTATCAGAAATATTACTTTTAGTGTCACCTATATTTATTATATAGTGTCCTAGTTGAAAAATTGTCATCGTTTGATCCTCTCTCAATCTGACACTTGGAGAATGGGCAGATAAGGCAAATGCATGCCGCATTTTTCATTATTAACTTGACCAATGTTCAAATCCAATTAAGTTATTGTTAACACGTTTAAACTAACAAGCCAATTAATTAATCCAAATGCCTAGTTAACACCATCATTTTAGTTTTTATTATATTTAATTTCAAACTATAGATCCCAAAATAGTAATTTGTTTACATCAGGCACTGTTGAAATCCTGCCAGCGCCAAGTCCAAAAAATGTCCCCCTCAGAGAGGGTGGATTAACTTTACTAAGAGAAGTACTAGAGTCAAAGTCTTAAAGGAATACATTGGGGCCAACAGACATCCCTGATTTTCACCTTTATTGGCGGGTTAACAATGTATAATTCCCCTACCTTGTATATTGGACAGACGCAGAGATGTCTGCGTATTACAATGAGACAAGATTTAATAAACCATTAAGGACGCCAATACAATTTAAATTACGCCATAATATGATTCTAACAATCAAATCAAATGCTTTCTCCAAATCTGAAAAAGGCTACAAATAATCTTCCTCCCTTAACCTTACCATATTTCTCCATGATGGTGCTCAGAGTGAAGCAGTGGTCCGCGTACTTAAGCCCTCCCCTGAAACCGAGGGCTTCAAGATATATTACTTTGAGCCCACATCTCCAGTCTGAACAGCAAACATTTGGAGAATACCTTACTAGCCATTTTCAGTAAGGAAACCAGGGAGTGTGGGGGGGATGGGAGGCTGGTGGTCTAAGGACTACTTGTCCAAAGAGATGGCATAATGCCTGTCTCAACATATGCAATTACACACCACATTCTTTTTTTGAGTATCTTTAGAAACTATAAATCTGACCAGCCGTGTACACACCACTCGTTAAATCATGGGTGCCGTGAGTAACATGTTGCTCCCGAGCTACACGTTGGGGATCACTGCTCTAAAACAATGTATCTTCTAGTTGCATCTTTCAGAGATAGTGTTGTTCCCTCTTGTATTAAACACTCTTGGGTAACTCCTCTTCTAAAAAAAAAAACCTGATCTCTCTCCGGACGATCCTCTGAACTATAGTCCTATTTCCAACTCACCTTTTTTACTGAAAATTCTCGATAGAGTTGCGTACACCCAACTACTCTCCCATCTAAGAACTAATGATATTCTAAATAAGAGACAATCTGGTTTTCGGGAAAAACACGGCACTGAGACTGCTTTGCTGGATTTAAAATCCAGGCTCCTTCGCCATATGGACCAGGGTAGCCCCTGTATGCTGATGTTGCTTGATTTATCTGCCGCCTTCGACCTGGTAGACCACTCAGTTTTGGCTCCAGGCTGAGGGAGGTGGCAGGTTTTTCGACCTCGGCGGCCACCTGGGTTACACCTCCTTTCTTATGGGGCGCCAATGGCGAGTTAGCAGCAACATTGCAGAAGCTAACCCCATAGACTTGACGCAGGGAGTCGCGCAGGGAGCCTGTCTTTCGCCAATTTTCTATAACATCTTTACGATTCCCTTTCTTGATTTTTTGGACAGTAATGACATTGAGTTCACTAATTACGCTGATGATACCCAGTGTATCATTCCTCTTACGGGCATCTTCTCGGATGATGAAACTAAAATCAACCAGATATATTCGCTCATCCAGAGTTGGATGTGCGTTAATGGATTGGCTCTTAATACCAACAAGACTGAACTTATGCTTGTGGGTACTGATCCGAAAGTTCACAGATTGGAAGATTTATACTCCCAGCTTGTGATTGACAACTGTGTCATAAAGACCAAGAAAAAGGTTAAGACATTGGGGATTTACCTGGACTGTAATCTGAGTATGAAAGCCCAGGTCAGTAATTTGGTCTCCTCATCCTCATACTACATTAAATTACTTTCTCATGCACGCCCCTTCCTCTCTCAAACTAGTCGAGAGACGTTGGCCCGTGCATTGATTAGCTCTAGGATAGACTATTGCAGTAGTCTTTCATTGGTCTTCCAAAATGTGAAGTGAATAGACAGGTAGTGCAGAATAATGCGGTCAGGGTTGTCATGGACAAAAAAAGGTCAGACCATATCTCTCTATATAGAAGGGAACTTCACTGGCTCCCTATTAAGGAACATATCCTCTTTCGCCTTTTGTCCATCTCCTTCAACTGCCTGACAGATTCCGGTCCCAACTACCTTAAAGAAGAACTTAAACCTAAGACCAGTAACTATAGTCTCAGATCTAATGGTCTCTCTCAACTTGTCATTCCTAATTGCAGATTATCTCAGGCAAAGAGTGGAGCCTTCTATTCTGCGGCTCCCATTGCGTGGAATAAACTTCCACTTAAACTTAGAAATGAAAGCTCTAACAGAGTGTTTAGGAAAGGACTTAAGACCTATCTGTTTAATTAATCTCCTTGTCCTCCGTCTGAGATCCTCCCTGTAACGCTCACCTGAATCCCTCGGAGGCGCAGGTCCGGGCTTGGAGATTTCAGTGTCTTCTAGGGTCACGCGCAGGCCTCTGGTAACACCCTGGATAGACCCTCTCCTAACCGTAATTTTGACCTGGAGGGTGAGGTGTCTGCAAGCAGGAGAACAAGGGGTTAATGTATGTCTGGTTGGCCAATCTGACCTTCCCCTTTTCTGGACTCCCCACGTTACTCGTAGGCTGAATATGCTCACCTTATATAGGTGAAAGCGGAGCTCTCCATCCTGCGTCTGTGCAGGGGTGCTGATGCCAGTTGCTTCACTGGTTAATTGCCCAGCCTCTTGATTGCAGAGGATGAAGTCAGGGAGCAAGGCCGTCGTTAGCTGCACGAACGGTGATTGCTTGAATATGGAGTTTTATTTATATGACCCCTTAAATGTCTCTCGCCATTGCAGGTCCGGTATGTAGATAAGGTAAGCGAGAAGAATGCCGGAGCTCGTGAAGGCACGTAAGTAAAAGAATGTTATTCAAAGTTAAATGCACTTCTTAATGTCTCTTTTCCCTTTCGAGGTTAAATGCACTTCTTAATGTCTCTTTTCCCTTTTTCAGGTAGCCGTAGCAGTCGGCGTGGAGATGGACGCCGAGGTACGTGCCGGAGAATGGGCAAGCCGATGACAGCTAGAAGGCACGTGAGTAGTGATGGCGTACTGTGCCCCTAATGATGTCCTTCTTGTTTTAGCAGGTGCGGACAAACAGCGCCTGACGAAGATCGAGGCGTACGTGGCACAGGTGAGCAGAATAATCACGGAGGTTCACTAACCAATGTCCTTTGTTTCCGCAGGATTGCCGGAGTATGAAGAGTGCGGCACGCAGCCTCAGGATGCTCCGATGGACGAGGTAAGTGCTGCGCTGGTTTTGTCTTGTCCTAACCTGGTGTCCTTATTCTCTTTCAGACGCTGCTGAATACTGAAGACTGATCTTCCGGGAGGTAAGACTGAAGATTTCTTATTCACAGATGCAGAAGCTGAAGATTCTCTGGAGCTGACACGGTGAGCGTCCTGCTGCTAGTGCAGAATAACGCGAAGCACGTTGCACTGATCGGGTGTGGTTTAAATAGGCCACTGGAGTGCTTAGGTGTCTCCTTCCACAGCCTCGCCCAGACAAGAAAGAAGTTCCAGCTTCCAGAACAGTTCCAGTATCCAGTCCCAGGGAGTGGTGCTGGCCACACCCAGAAGGTAAAGTAGTTCCAGCCAGGAATGGATGAGGATATCATCCTACAAGTAAGTGAGCAGCATGGTCTGCAGCAGGTAGGTCCACCCAAGCACCATTCCTCTCAATATGAGCCCGGCGCTTCCTGTGCCGGGACTGGGTTCCCTTATGAGCCTGGCGCCACTGGCGCCAGGACAAGGTCCAAAAGGCCCCTGTGGGGACCGGCTGGTGCCTGGAATGGAAGTTGTGACCCTGCTTCCAAGGATGTTGGGCTGGGTCTGACTCCTTGGAGACAGCGGTCATGACACTCCCTTCTGGCATAACTTTTATTATCCGTGACCTCTCTCTTTGCTAACGTCTTATTTGTTTTGTTTGTTGTAGCGCCCTTAAGCCTTAGGGTCAGTGGTTTTGCGCTATATAAATTATAAATAAATAAAAATAATAATGTTTAAATATTCTTTTCGAGATTCTACATTCTGCATCGAACCATGGCGCATTCCTTTCTATAACCTGGACCTCCTGAACTGGGAGACCCCGTTTGCCAATATTTATGTCCCGGATAGTTTTAACCAAAGACTCAAACTGACACTTAAGTTTTGTGGCCTCTGATCTGTTCAACAGTTTTGAGAGAATATCTTAATTCCTTGTGAATTAGTCATTCTTTCCAGTGCCTGCTTGTTGAGCGTAGGCATCCCAAACCAGCCCCTCTGGCTGTTGGACATCATCTTTGATATGATATGGCATTTATAATGCGCCTATACACAAGTGTTTCAAGGCGCAAAGAGGCAAGGGAGGGGAACAGAGGGAAGACAGACAGCGATCCTACTAGGCCAGGTGACATTGAGATTGCGCAAGTGCAGGGGAGGAGGGGAAGGGGAAAAAGTGCGTGGGGAAAGGGGTGGGGGTAGTGCAGTACATAGGATAAACAGTAAAATAAATAAAGACAGTAAATAAAAGTACGGCCAGCTAGTGGCAAGTGCAAGGGTAAGTGCAGACATCTGGTGTCAAGCGCTTGAAGGGACTGTAGGGATACAGAAACAGTCCCCAAGTGCAAGGATTGCCAGGGGGGCAGTGCAGGTGTGCAACTGGCGGGAAGGGTTCCTGGGCACGAGATCAGAGGGTAGCCAGGTAACCAGTGCAGTTTTAGATTCAGCCAGGAGATCAGCAAGGGAGAGGAGGAGAGAAATCAGAAGCAAAGAGGAAGGTCTTGAGGTGCTTCTGGAACCGGAAATGGTTCTCCTCAAGTTTCAAAGAGGCAGGGAGGCTGTTCCAGAGTGAGGCCCCAGCAGAAGAAAGATCAAAAACCAACTCGCTGCTTGGGGAAGCGATTGACCCTGAGGGAGTTGGAGGTGGTTGAGCGAAGAGCACGAGAAGGAAGATATTTAGGAATCGAGAGTTGAAGGTATTGAGGTTTCAGGCTCCAGAAGGCCTTGTGGACAATGCAGAGGGTTTTGAACTTAATCCTTCCTGCCACTGGGAGCCAGTGCAGAGATTTCAGTCTTATAGAGATACGATCCCTAGGCTTGAGGCCAAGGACAAGTCTTGCAGTCCTGTTTTGGTTGAGTTGCAGAGGGTGGAGAATAGAGGCAGGCAGATTTATAAAGAGGCAGTTGCAGTAGCAGTCTAGAGAGAACCAGAGCTCTGGATACAGTGAGCTTCTGAGGGAAGGAGAGGAAAGGAATAATACCTCTGAGGAGGTGCAGCTGGTAATTGTGAGGAGAGAAGGAAAGCGTGTAGTCTAAGATGACCGCAAGGTTTTTAGTCTCACAGGTGGGAGCAGGAAGAGGGCCAAGAGAAGCCGGCCAGAGAGTGACAGGAAAGGACGGAGCAGGTGTGCCGAGGAGGAGAATCTCGGTCTTACAGGCATTCACGCAAAGAACATTGGCGACACACCACTACTGAATGGCAGACAGACAGTCAGAGATGAGAGAAGGAGAAGCAGTGGCAGAAGGGAGCATGAAAAGGAGTTGTCATCCGTATAGCACTGAAAGTTGGGGCAGTGAGCGGCAATGTGGTGGGCAAGAAGTGCCAGGTATTGGTTGAACAGCCAGGGATAGAGGTTAGACCTGTTACGCTCACCTGGTTCCCACGGGGACGTTGAGCTGGACCAGCCTGGTGCCACGTAGAGCCGAGGTGACTGATTGGACACCCCCACTTACTTCGTTTGTCGGCTCTTATGAATATCTATCTGTTGGTTTAGAAAGGAGGGCTCTCCATCCTCCATCGAGCGCAGGGGCGCAAAGACGACCAGTTACTTCACTGGCGTGGAGGAATTGGCGAGTTCCAGTATTGACTCTAGGATCCAATATTTTGTAAGAGTTCAAATGTCTGATCTTCACTCTTTCCGATTCCTTGTAGGTTGCCGACTTAACCACCACGAAGAGTCCAAAGGGCAGTTGGTGAGAGTCAGGTAAGTCTATAGTGGTTTTCCCCTTAGGGGCCGGGGTACGGCGATGATGCAGAGTTAACTGCGCCGACCCGATATGAGGTGAGTACCCCCTGCGGTAAATCAGGTAAGTCTTTGGGGGGTTGCTTGTATTGTTCAGTGGTTTCCCCTTAGGGGCCGGGGTGCGGCGGTGATGCAGGGTTAACTGTGCCGACCCGATATGAGGTGAGTACCCCCTGCGGTAAATCAGGTAAGTCTTTGGGGGTAGTTTGTATTGCCCTTTTGCATTCCCGTGCTCACCTGGCTTTTCTTGTCCCCTTAGATATCGGAGAGCGGCGTGGAAAATGCAGAGTCTGCGATGGAGTGAGGAAAAGCTGCACTGGATGGTGAGTACAGCGCGGCGCTGCGAGGTGCGTGACGATGCGCGTGCGATGACTCCTTCTTCAAGATCGACGGCGCGATGGATCAAGAATTCAGGTAAGGTTTCAAGTTTGAACCTCTTCTCCTTCTTTCTTTTCATTTCCAGGTGGTCCAGGACTGAAGCGGGCGTGGCTGAAGACTGGAAGATGCTGGAGGCACGGTGAGCGTTACGCTGCAGAATGCAGAATAACGCGAAGCACGTGTGGCTGTCCGAGCGTGGTTTAAATAGCCTAGGAAGAAGTCCCAGGTAAGTATTCTTCCACAGCCCCTACCCGAGAAAAAAGTAGTCCCTTAGGTAAAATAGTTCTCCTAAGCCCCATTTGGCTTGTGGCTTCGTGCAGCATGGTCTGCACCAGGTGAGTATGCAGCATGGTCTGCATTAGGTAAGTTTTCTGTAATGAGCCTGGCGCCTATGGCGCCAGGACTGACTTTAACCTTATGCGCCAGGACTGCATCCAAACAGCCTCTAACTGGGGTTTTTGGGCATGCTTCAAATGGCATGATGCCTGCTTCCGGGGTTGCTGGGCCTGGTCTGGCTTCCCGGGGGCAGGCATCATGACAAGACCCCTGGGGAACCCCACAGGTAGAGACAGAGATAGCGGAGAGGAAGGACCTAAGTTGGACCTGGGAGGGTCGTTCAGAGAGGAAAGAGGTGAGCCAAGCCATGGCCCGATCAGTGATACCCAGGTTATCACAGAGACAGTTGAACAGGATGATATGGTTGACCGTGGCAAAGGCAGAAGAGAGATCAAGTAAGGTGAGGACACAAGGGGTGTTGGAATCGAGGTTGGAGAGCAGGTCTTCACGGATGTTCAGGAGAGCAGTTTCCATGCTTCTGGCAGCTCTGAAGCCAGACTGATGATCATGGAGACATATTTGTAATGAACCTAGATTAATTCAGCAACATACCAGACCACAGTGTAATATTTATATATGTAAATCTTTGTAGGAAACAATATTGAAGGCAAAGCTTTATACAAAGCAACTACAACAAGACCGCCTCACTTATAAAATGTTGAACAATCCAGATAAACTACCGATCGAATTCTCAGAGAGTAAGTATTCAACTTGTCTTTATGAAGCACTGATAAGTGTTACCAGATATATGTGATTCCTTTTGAATATACATTTACACACATGTCTATACTCTTTCAGGTCAAATCTGGTGAATTAGACCCAACTATTTTCGAGGACACAAAAAACATACTATATATCCACTGAAGAGCCGTCTCCACACAGACAGAGAAACACCTGTCATGATAGAAATAATGGGATAACAAGAAATAGGAATACAAGTCAAACTCCTATTTAGAAAAAGCACTTCGGCAAAGGACCCACAATTTATTGAATTTAATTATCAGGTATATCACCTTGAGGAGAATGCAGAAAATTCAACTCTCAGCAACTGCTTTATGATGAACAAATAAAGTTTTGCTGAGGACAACAATAATTGTGTTACATATCATTTGTTCTTTCTATAAGAATTGTCAGACATTGTGTGCGCAGGAAAGCTGATCCTGGATATATAATTTACTTTTGATCATGGAGACAACCAACAGATTCAGTGTGAAGATTAAGCTGGGAGATGGCCAGCTATTCCAGGAGTTTGCCCAGGAAAGGTGTGATGGAGATTGGGCGATAGTTAGCCGGGCAGCAAGGGTCGGCAGAGGGTTTCTTAAGAAGAGGGTGCACAAGGGAGTGCATCAGGGGGAGGGGAAGCCTCCAGTAGCGAAGGAGTGGTTGCAGAAATCAGCCAGAGGAGGATCCCGGGTGTCAATGTTGTCATTGATGGTTTAGGTGGAACAGGGGTGAACCTGTTTTGATGAGACTTTCATAGATCGGACTTGTCTAGAAACCTCGTCTTGGGAGAACAGGGGAAAAGCAGAGAAGGAAGGAGGAGAGGTGGCCGAAGAAGAGCCAGAGGAAGAGCAGTGAGTAGCGGGAGGAGGGGGAGAGGTAGACAGCAAGGATAGGATGTCCTGAGTTTTAGAGATAAAATGAGAAGCCAGGGCCGTGAGGGCCGCACAGAGGACCTTTGTGGAAAATGAACTCGAGAGGATAGTGATCACTCTGTTCAATCAGAAATGAAAACTTTCACAACATGCCTGAAGAAAAAACTGTCTATAATACAGCAATCAATGACTGAGGAACAGTAATACTGGTCTTGTATACTTAGGAATGCACCATTTGCCACTAAAGATCCCAGAAAATTCCTGGGAAGAATCACAAAGTACACCTGAAAATCAGTGCTCCATTTGTGATTTTACTGTCCAAACATTTGCAGTAAATTTCTGAAAAATATTTTGCTCGAGAACCTGAAGCCCCTTGTAATGTTTATTTAGCCCTACTATATTTTTGAACAACTTGACTGGTCGCATCTGTCTAACAATTTCCTACTGACCAGTCAATTTCCTCAACATTTCCTGTATACAACCACTTAATGTCAAAATAAGTTAAAGGCCCTGTAAATTTATTTTATTAAAATTGCACGTGCTCTAAATAACTGTTAAGTACTGCAAATTAAAATGTTCTATTAGCAGTCTTTAGTTTATTACATTTCTAAATTGTGTTGCAATCATGTTTTCTGCCAACTGAGCACAGGTATGTTCTGTCGAAAAATGGAGGTTGCTCACCATTTCATTTGATTTATTACACATTTTGCTCATTGCGCACAAAAGGTTGGGGACCCATGTTTAGAGTAAGCAAAGGACCAAGCAATAAAAGGAAGCACAGTGCAGCCACATACAAGGAGTAGAGTAACCCCCGCCATATGTATAAAATACATTGCAAGTTGCAATACCAGCTGTAATTGAAACAAAGGGATGACTAGCTTTCAAATGTCCTTTTTGTTAGGTATCGTTAACAATTCACATTCATTAGTTGATGAGAACATTGTAGCTGTGGGTTTAATAGATGAGAGCGGGTACGTTAGCACCTTTTATAAACCAGAAAGTTGTTTAAGTGATTTTTAGGAAACTGCTCAAGCAAACTTTGCAACACGATATAATTAGCTGAATTCTAGGGACGAGATGGTACATGTACACTACAGATTAGTAATTGGAAGATGTTTTGCATCAGAAGGAGTATACGACCAAGTATTGCGGGAGTGATGGTGTGTAAAGGGTCATCACAGTGTATTATAAGTAATAAAATACATACAGTAATATGTAATAGGGATATTGCAAGTCACCTCAGAATTATGTGGCATTATAAAGGTAGTTGGTTCTGTGACTATGTGATCACCGAACTCCTCAGTGACCCCCTTATAAAATACAGCTAGGGGTACTGTATTTCATTTAAAAGTAGGTGTCTTTTTTCACAAGCAATCATTATTTCGAGCCGACAGATCATTATTTTGTTAAAACTGTGATAAACCCTTGACAGAAGTGTTCTGTCTCCCTCTTCTGTTGGGGAGGAAGGATAGCTCAAGGGCAACACATTTGTCTTGGAAGTAAGAAAACACAGCGCAACACAAGTTGAAATCCTGATACTTTGCCTAGAAACCACTTGCTGGTATTACATGTGTTATCAAAGAACAATTATAATAATAATATGATAAAAACGAATAAGCCATTGCATCTTACCTTTAATGGGGGAAAGATCCCACGTTTTAGCAGATCCACATATTAATTATTCGGCAGTGCTAGACAGTAATTGCTATTCGGGATCCTGCACCTTCAGTGTGGCTTCAGAAGACATAGCTCCAACAGAGTCAATTCAGTTTCATTACAGATCGTACATCCATGTACACGTACGTGATTCAGAAGGCAAAGCATAGGGAAGTCTTCAGCTGCCTAAATTCCATCAATGAAGTGCCTTTCAACCGTTTGTCCTGCATAATCTGCATCAGGTTTGCTGAATACCTCTGCTCTCATATACCATGCCACTCAAGTGAAGTGGTCCTGGTCAAACTCCGAAATAGGTTTCCAAAACGTTTTGCCAAAGTACCAACAGCAAGCTGGCATACTTGTAAGCTAGCGGATGTTCTGAATGAATGCCACACAAACCCCTGGCCCTAGTGGCATCACATCTGGAGTGATCCTATTAAGGATTACCTTTGGCCTTCATGCTATTGAGAGCCCATGAAGCACTCCATGCAGATCACCTTTCTTCATGAGAGTCAGAACTTTAGCACTTAGCTGCCTCTACCGCCACCCCAGCCTTAATAGATTAAACAACTCACTCAGAGATGCAGTCACAGGGAAAAAAGGAATATGGCCATTTGACTTACCAGACAAAAGGGAACCAATTTGTTCATGGATCACTATGAATTTCATGCACAAAGGCAGCAAAGGATACAAGCTCTGGTACAGTGGCATGAGGGACTTCACAGCTCGGCTTGCATTGATACATGTGGCACAAACAAGAGTTGGCAGCAGCTTTGCAGTCACTATTGCTCCATCAAATAACGGGCCAAAGAATGGCACCTGTAAAGAACCAAAAAAATACACAATATAGTAACAACATAACATAGCCTTTTACTGTACTGTCATGTTTTGCTCCTTTTCCTAACAAATCTGGTTAAAACAGGTGTCATGTTCTTTTAAAGTCAGACAGCACGGATCATAATATAAAAGAAATACAGACCCATATATAATTTTTCCCAGCTTATCACAACTGGTTTTAAGTGAGGGTACTGTCTTTAAAAAATAAAAAACTATTAGGCACACATTATAAGATAGTGCAATACTATTTTACATAGTTCGAAGGGTTATAGGTCAAAGTTTCGACTCAAAAGGGTCGAATGACAAAAGAGTCGAGTCAATTCGACCAAAAAAAAAGGGTTGATTTTTTTTTTTTGGGAGAGGGGGGGTCCCCCCCTAAGCCCCTGTTTTTGGTGTAAAAACAACCTTTTTTGCTACACTAAATAAAAAAAAAATATATACATTTAACAAAAAAAAAATCTCTCTTTGTTTTCGGTCGAATTCACCCTTTTGTCATTCGACCCTTTTGAGTCAAAACTTTGACCGGACACCGTTCGAAGTTCTTTGTTCTGCAAAATGTAAACCATGTTCAATAACTACATATTTTAAATACAGAATAGTTACTTTATGATTCTTTTCATAAAGAATTCTTTAAGTTTAAAGCAATACAATGTATTTAGAAGTTGAAACATTTCATTAAAAATCTAAAATATATCTTGGCACGGTCAAAGTTGCAGACCAAGTAAGTAGAAGGGCGTGGGGGGAAACCGGAAGCTGTTAAGAATTTCAATCAGGCGACACACACACCTTGGTCTCGGCCTGGTATGTATCACCTAACTGAGGTGCTTTTCTCCTTATTTATGTGGATTGAATTTTGGGATGATGCACCACTCATATCACACCCCCTTTCCAAATACCCTGGGTCACAATGTACCATGAACCAGGCTGGTTGGTCAAATGGTACGTCGAATGCAATATTTATTTATTTAAAATTCAAAAGCAATCACACTTTTTAAATATGGGACAGCAATCACCAATGCGGTGATAGTTACAATGAGAATGTGAGCAATTCACTGGGTTTGACTTTTAGTGGAGCATATACACAGCACAGCAGAATAGGAGCACTTTTTGATTTAGGATTTATTGCACCCAAGTTAGAATTTCCCCCTTACAATGTTCCCTCAAACAACCACCATAATCAATTCTGGATACAAAGAAGCAGCAGGTACTCAGGAATAAGAAACTGAAAAACGGAATCTAAATCTGTCCTTCCCTCCCCAAATAAGAGAGAAAACGGATTTTGAACCCCTTGCAATGTGGTGAAATGACACTCGGAAATGGATAAATCAATAATGAATGTGTGTTAAAACCTTGAGGCAAATTCGATTCCTTACTAAATCAACAATGCAAAGATGACCAATAAGCCCAAAGAATGGATTACCAAAAGCATACAGTTCAGAAATAAGTGGAAAGTTTAAAACAGATTGCAGTCAAATAACACGTTTAAAATTTACACTTTTGCAATTCCTGCCTAAAATTACCCAAACGGCTTTTAATAAAAACAGGTGAAATACATTGATTTGGAGTGCTTTATGTTGGGGGATAGATAGATATCACAGGTACAAAATGGAATTGAAAGGAAGTCTCTAGCTGGTAAATTGAAAGAGTTATGCAATATAGAAGGAGGCGTGCTTTAAATAAAATGAAGGGTGAAATTGGAAAGGAAATCAGTTTGTGAAAAGAACAGTTTTACTTTAAACTTCACGCAGTGTACCCCTTTTCTTTACGGAAAATTACTTTATTTAATCAAAATATTGCTAATGACATATGATCTGTGCAAGACAGAAATGAAGAGAAAAGTAGCGCTAATGCTTGGAGATCAGTGATAAGATGCACAGAGATTTCTGACAGTTGGACAAGTTATCAGGAGAAGGATAGGATGACTTATGGAGTGGGATGAGGACAATGCAAGACAAGGTATACTAGGGATTTATATGGGGTGATGAAATACTCACAATCCACTTTTTAGTTTTGGGTTTTTTTGGACAGTCAACCGGGTCTGGTCACTACACGGCAGGGCACCTGGCAAATAGCTGTGCGGTTCTGGTCACCAGCTGGCAAGGACTGGACGGGCAATTCTGGTCACTGGATACTACAGGTCATCAGGGTAGCAGGAATACAGCAACATGCAGTGAGTGGCAACAAGCCAGGCTGGATCAGGATGCAAAAGGTACCACAGCTATCCCCTTGTTAATGGGAAATTTAGTGTGTTTTTAGATTTGAGGCCTTGCTGGGAATGGAATCAGCACTGCTTGGGTTTTGCAGTGGACTCTGGAGTAGGATCAGCAATGCTTGGCCTTATAGTTGGAGTCTGGATCAGGAAGATGACGGGAACAGAAACGCAGCGTGGGAAATCAGGAAGAGTGTGTGCCTAGAGTCTCGTCAGGGACCCTTATTTATAATGCATAATGACATCAAAGTATAGGCTGGGCAGGGTTAATAAGCACGGCTCTAAACTACTTGGATTGGACAGGGGTGCTAGTCTCCGCCTTGCTCTCAACTGGTTGGATTTCCAAGGGAATGATGTCAGATTTATGAGGTGAGTTATACAATGTCCAATAACTCCCACAATTACTTTACTTAAAATCTGATTTTGCCAAAAACATACATTTATACAATTGCAATCTCTTCACAAATTATATACACAGGTTACATATTTTGTGCAGCCCATATCAGTCCAATCCTCCAGTCTGTGGGACCTTGTTTCGCTCTTGTGATACATTTTGGTAATTTTGAGCATGAAAGATTCGGCCTAAAATTCCATAATTTTATACAGAGATGGGAATTATCCCAAGGGATGTATGTACAAAAATGTATGTTTGCAACATTGATACTTTTCTATTTATCCCCAATACTTTGCCCTTTCTGTCTCCAAGGTGTCGGTGAATTCTATCATGTCTCAAACGAAAGCACAAACAAATCGCTTTTAAACTGCAAAATTTTTCTTGCTGCAGAGATAGAAGTCTTTAAAGTTTATTCCTGAAATAGTCTTTGGGAACAAATGGCAGTCCCTTTGTCCCGGTGTCATTTTCTTTCCCTTCAACTGCTGCCAACTGCCATTTCCTTCAGAGCATGGTGGGGGTTTCTCCCTTGATTGAAGTTTTATTGCTCCTTCACACTTCAGACTTCCTTCCCTGGGAGCTTCATTGTCAGGGTCCCAGCAGAGACGAATGTCTGTTCAACCCCCTAATTATCAGGGTGTTGTCAGTATCTGCTGAGAGAGAGCCCTCCTTTTGGTGCCACCCCTCCAACCAGAAAACCTGTTTTTCAACTTGCAACTACAGCCACCATAGCTTTAACCTTTATTTTCTGATCTTAGATCCAGAATTAAAACAAGCCTGTTGCATAAAATAACCCATGTTAAATAGTCTCACCAGCAACAAACCCCTTCATATTGCTAGACTGGTATGCTTTCATTCACCAGTGTACTGTTCCAAAACACAGGCATTTGTTTCTCTTTAATTTTCAAAAGCCCATTTTTTTTAACACGTGGTGCAGCTGGCCTTCCTTCTTGAATTCAACTTTTAATCTCCAGCAGATTCACACACTGTCTTGCAGCTATAGTTATTCTCTTGAAATGCTGGAGTTGGTCTAAAGCACGGATACATTGACACATGCATGGCTCAGCTAGTTAGAGTCTCTCTCTGAACAGCTTAGTTTTGGATACTTTTGCAAAGAAAATGACCGCGTTTCCCGTGTAAGTCAAAGTAAAGTTCCTGGTTGAGTTTTATTTTTTTAGATTTGGTTTGACAGGGCTTGTCAATTCAGAATCATGCCTCATTTTGCTGAGGCACAGTGAGACACACAGGGCTTGGTCAGGCTTATTAATCACAGTGGCTTTAAGGAACAGAGGGAATTAGCGTCAAAGCTGCATTTTTTTTTTTTTAAGGTGAAATAGGGTTTCTTTTCAATGGGCGTTTTGGCTTTTGCAGCAAAGTAACGCTACTTTTTCCACTTTCTTCCTTTTATTTATGTCGGAACACACTGGCAATCTGCTTCAATGTGCCCCCCTTTGTTCCATCCTGCCCGATGTGTGCTTGGCAGGACGGTGCAGCAATTTTTGTTGTTGCAAAATACAGTTTTGAGTCATGGCGCTCACAGGATCCAGCGCAACCATTTTGTGGTTTCTGCACAACTGCAGCTTGGTGATGTGGGGAAATGCTGTTGAGTGGGTCAGTATATCCCACACATCCCCTGGGTGCCTATATCCTGTTATTATGCTAATGTACTGATTATTAAGCAGGGGACTGCTAGGTGCCCAAAGATAATAGCGGAGGATCACTTACTCTACAGGAACCTGCTGTGCAGCATTCCATAATGTACCCAACAGATGGGTGTCCCCTTCATGTGGACATGGGGGAAGCAAATGAACCAAAGCACAGAGGGGTATGTCTCACGGAACAACCACAAATATAAGGATAATAGACTCCAACAGGTGATAAAGTGGGTGGACTAGGTCAGGAAACAAAGCAACTAATGTATATTCAAAATTCGAAATGTATTAATATGATTAACATAATATAAAAAGTAACCACATGTTCACTTTGTAATTGATCCGAACATCGGGTAATGCTAAAAACATTCTTATTTCATATTACACCAATACAAATATCACAGACAAGAAAAAACAACCATTTATATAAATGATCATGTGCGAAAAGTGCTACTTAATGGGTACTAACAAATTGTATTAGAGGAAAAAAAGCTTCCCATATTTGTTCTATTTTTCATATGGGGCATAAATATAGTCCTCCGCAGTATTCACTAAAGTGCTAGGCAAGTGCAAAATTACTAAGAATCAAAGTGCTACGTGTCAACTACAGGTTTCTTAGACAAGTAAATATCAATCATATCCCCGAATAACCTGTTCACAGTAGTTTTGACGAATAATATATCTAATCATGAAAGACTGATATTCGTCTTCTTCAGGACAACGCACTATTAGGCATCTGTTAGACAGTATACATTCAACCTCATGTCTAATACTGAAAGAATATCCAAGCTTGTTCTGGTTCATCGATATTCACGTAACCACGCCTTTTGTTGAATAGGGACCAATATTTTCCTTGTTTCTTCCAATTGTAAGTCGGGAAACGATTGCTTCAAAAAGCCAAACTCATTCAAAAATCAAATGCAAACACAAAATTGTCACCTCTATTTCGTTGCGCAGCCCAAACAGAGGTAAGTAAGTACAAAGATAAACCAGATCAATGTCAAAATTACAGAACAATGTGGCGAATTATATTGTACAAGAAAATCATCAGCCTGAGGGCTATTTGAAAACGTTTTTTGGTCAAATATGAAAGAACTGCCGACACGTGTTTCGACCCTAAAGAACGGGTCCTTTTCAAGGCAAAATGTATTATTGTGGCAAAGCAAATTGTCAAGAGTTCAGATTGCGCAGCCCGTTGAGGCAATGCAAAGGGGCGCAGATTGAAAAATTGCCTGTTCAGCAGTGAAATACTGCACAACAAAGGAACTGCTCGAACAGAACACAGTCTGAACAAGTATCAGTCATACGAGTGAAATAAGCGGGGTCATTCCCCGACATGGTCTTGAAGCGCACGCTGCGACTACTGGGGTTAAATCCCCTACGAACCACTATTCCCAGGTGTACATTGTTAGGAAAACATTCAAAAATCAGATACTAAATAATTTATCTCCATGATAGAATTAGTAGAGATGCAAAAGCCTCTAATCTGGAAAAAGCTTGTAACAATCCAGCAGGCTAAACATTTGTCTAGAATCCATGAGTTCAAAAACAAACTGGCTCCCAATTCAGAAGTCTGGAATGGGACCCGTTCCGTTCAAAATAGCATAGAGAATCGTAAACTGGCGCTCCGACCATGTGAGTTCGGTACGTCTTGCAGTTTCCCATGCCACGTGCAGCGTCACCAGAAGTTTTGCCGCCTGGTGCACTTTTGCTCCCAGTGCACTGCAGGGCCTGCAATTCTGGCAAGGGTGGTACAGGTGGGGTGCAGAGCTTCTCCTTTCATCATTGCAGTCGTCCCCTTCTGCCCTGTATGGTTATGGCACAATTCTCCCCAATTGCTGGTGAACCAGTTGTAGTCTGTGGCTGGTGGTCTAACAGTCTATCCTCACATGTAAATTGGCCCCTCACAGTTGATCTGCCTGCTGGAAGAAATGACCAGTGACACAGCGGGGGCCCCCTACCCTGTGGGAATGTAAGGAAATGTTGAGGGAATCTTGTGAAGGTGGCGCTGCGTATGAGTTTTTAGATAGTCGTTGAAGTATTTAGCAAAACGGTCTAATCAAGGGTCTTTATGAAGACAATAAAAATGCTTGTGGACAGCTTAATTGATAAGGCTTGGTGCCAGAGGGTGTTCTTAATAGGTTTGCACTGGTTAGGGATCTTACGAGGCCTGGTGCCTCCACTGTATACATCTCCTGTTGGCAGTGATCTTTACGATCTCCACAGCTAAGGCATTAAGGAGCCTTATCAATTAAGCTATCCAGAATTTCTTTTGCCTTAATAAAGACCCTTGTGGGGTTGAAACACGTGTCGGCACCTCGAAGCACCAATAAAAGACCCAATGGTGAGAAATCTGAGCTAGAGTGCTCTTCATTAATTGTGAGACAGTTTTCCAAAATACTTCAGCGACTACCCATAAACTCATATGCAGCGCCACGGTCGCAAGATGAACACAACATTTCCTTGCACCCTTACTTGGGGCACATGAGCACTGCCCCATGGGAATCTTGCATCTGGCAGCTCAGCGTATCAATACCTATTGGACCAGTTCAGCGCAGCTTCCCCATGTTCCTTGGGCTCTTACCTGTGTGAATGTAGATTGCGGTTTGTGTTTTGGCCTGACAGTGAGGGATCTACCGGTACTAAACCGCTCACTTTGAATTTTCTGGCAGGCACAAAGAGATCCTAGCTCTGTGAGAGGATCCATCCAGACCAACTAAGGATGGCATCATGGAACACTAGATGGTTTGGGTACCTGACGATAGAGTGACGTGAACTTGGGTGACTTTTATTTACTATGTCTTCAGGAGATGTGGTTGTGTCAGAAACCTTCCTTGAATGGGTATTGTGTGATTAAAAGCCCTGCAGAAAAGGGCCTGAAGGGAAGACCGTCATCAGGACTTCTAACGGCAATCAGGTCAGGGAGTGGCATTGGACTCATTAAAGTGGCAAGCAACAAATTGTTTGCCCAAGAGATCACCGTGAGTTGGACACCTCCTGTGGGGGAGCAAAGGCAAGTGGGTGTGTCTCGCTTGGCTATCATAAACCTCTACTGGAATCCAAGTGTTTTGTCAGACGAGGGCTTTTTAGACATGGTGGCTTCTTTGATAGATGATGCCTATACAAACCAAGGAGGATGTAATATTTTGTGTGGGGATCTGAACGCGAAATGCTTGATCAAGGATGCAAAGGTAAAAGACTTGTTAGAACTAAACTCTTCAATAAGAAGAGAGGCTTTGCTGTACATAATGGCTTTGAGAGACATACACATGTTGAATGGACATATGCCGGGAGACATACCTCCCACAATGACCTTGTCAAGAGACAATCAATCAGCACTCAAGACTACATATTTGCATCCCAGGACTTTTTGCCATTTGTCTCCTCTCTTAAAATCACCCTTGACAACACATAATGACCACGATCTTTTGGCAATGAACTGAGCCATGACTGACAAAATTGATCGATCAAGAACGACAGGACCCGTAGATTCCAAGTGCAATGGAGGGACGAGATTGAGAATGTCAAGAGAGGCTATCGATCTTCGGACTACACAATTAAAGTACAGCCTTGCATTCAAAGGCTTGACGCAAGAGGGGTTCTTGGTTGATTTTGTGCCTCTCCTCAAATATTTTCACAAAAGGGACCGCTGTCATGATTCCTGCCGCTCATGTCCCCAGCCCACCAAGATGTCAGGCTGGAGCCAGGCCACGATCACCTACATGGCCCTCAAGGGCCTCACCATCCCGCCAAAGACCCACTTGGAGTCAAACTTGGCGCTTGTGGCACCAGACTCAATCACTCCCATAGGGTAACATTGGGGATTGGACTTGTAGTGCATTGATGGGGACAAGATGGATGCCCCCACATATTTCGGTTCCCAGAACTGCATGTGCGGTCTAGTCTTTTGGGTGTGGTTCAGCCCAGAAACACCTGGGATACCCAGAGACTATTTAAGCCACACCCAGGCTGAGAAACATGCTTTGCGTTTTATGCACCTGCAGCGTGACACTCACTGTGTTCGGATCGGTCTCCAGTAGGCCTGCATCTATCTATGGTGCTCAGCTCCTGTAAGAACAGGAACACCATTAGGAACAGCCTTACCTTGCGGCGCTTCTGCCCATCATTCATCGCTCCTTCTGTTCTGCGAGCATCTTCGGCGGTGTCATTCCCATCACGGCACGCCGCTTCCTAAGGAAAAGGGAAAAGAAAAGAAAAAAGGCATTAGTAAGCATTCTGCAAATCTTCGCTTATTTTTAAATAATGTACGAGCTTCAAACGCTTACCTGAATCCCAGCCGCTCTGGGGGAACTCAGTCTCCGGAACTTCTCATCCATCTGCAAGAGGGAAAAGACACTCCAGGTAAGCGTGGAAACATCCAGAGGCGCCGCATACCGCGCTTACTCACCGCATTTCTTCATCATCGGCATCCACGCTGAAAACGTTGCGGCACCTAAAAGACAAAGAAAAAGAACTCCGTTCAATGCAAATACGAAATGGGTGCATCGCGCTCTCACTCACCTTCAGCGTTACTCATCTCAGCAGCACGCCGCCATCCCCGGACGCCGGCCATCATCTAAGGAAGGAAAGGAACGAAGTTAGAGAACTGTTCAAAAGACTCATACTTACCTGTCGGACTCTTGCCAGTGAAGTAACTAGGCAGCAACGAGCCCGCATCAACCAACGCGCCGCTGCGCTGAAAGCAGGACGGAGAGCACACTATCCAAGAAAACAAGGTGAGCTGTGGATCAAAGGGAAGGGTTGGACCCCGGGGAAGAAGGGGTTCAAGCACACAGAGACAATAGGGAGTTAAACTCTACCAATCCTGTGTTTCAGGCGCAGTCTCCAGTCGAACAGCCTCCAGGGAAGGGTTCGAGGTTGTAAGAGGTCAGAACAGGCTGAGTGAGGTTCCCGTGAATACCAGGTGAGCGTTACAACCGCCAAGAGAAGGGAGATCAGAGGATTCCTTCAAAGAGCTATGGACTCAACCAAGGTGGATGTTCTCCTTCAAGCCAAGATCGTTGTCAAGCATTATAAGAACTGGCTGGGAGCTCGTAGACAAAAAATGTATCAGCACAACTCAGGTCTATGCTGAAAATCATTTGTGGGCAGAAATCATTCGAATTTTAGACTTTGATCAATAGTCGCCTGGGGAATGCAACCCTAACACAGATTAATAGCGTTTCAGAGGAAGCCTGGGTGGCGCATTTCCAGGCTCTTTATGAAGAAGAGGGATTCTGTTACTCTTAAAATGAGTAAGGTACCGTGCCATGGGATGTTCCTTATGGTATGGGGGATATTATGGAGAAAGTGATGAAACTTAACTGTTCATGAGCACCTGGACCGGACGGCCTCCCCAACGTCATGCTAAAACAAGATCCGAAGCATTGGGCCACATTTCTTCATTTTCTATTTGAGCTGATTGTGCAAACTCGCTATCTCACAGAGTCTTGGAGGAAGGCGATTGTAGTCCCAATATTTAAAAAAGGCCGACAGGGAGGACCCCACAAACTATTGCCCAATCACACCTTTGGACATCACTGGAAAAGTCTTTGTGTCCCTTCTCTTTGCAAGATTGAATGAGTGGTCGAACCGAGAGGGCCGCAACGACCCGTTTCAAACTGGTTCTGTGAAGGGGATTGGGGAAAGTGTCTACTTGTTGTTCCTTAACATATTGAAGGGAAGGGTCTGGGATGCTAAGCCTAAGATCTATCTGGCCTTGGTCGACCTTGTCCAGGCCTTTGACCAGGTGGGTCGTACCCGCCTGTGGAACAAACTGCAGACCTGGAGCTGCCCGAGGTCCATCTTGGAACCATTAGTCTTGCTCCACTCGAACACCAGTTTGCAGATAAGACTAAACAAGAGCTGGCAGTTGTCACAGGAGATAAAATCAACCAGAGGTCAGAAACAAGGGTGTCCACTAGCACCGCCCCTCTTCAATATCTTTTTTGCTGACTTGGACCAAACAGATACAGCCATAAGTTTCGCTCCTTGCATGAGTGGAGTGCCCTTGAGTCGTCTCCTTTATGCAGACGACTAGTTACTAATAGACCCAAAAGCTCATTGGCCTCCAGAGGCAGCTTGATAAGTTGAGCGAGTACATGGAGGGAAACGACTTGCAGATAAACTGAAGCCCTGATAGTGGCACTCCTGCGACAAAAAGCAAGAACAGTGGCAACCCAAGCGAACATCTTAAACATCAAATTTGGCCGTCTTTCACAGACTCCGGTCTTGGGTTTTTACAAAAGGAAAGTTGTTCTAATACTGCCTTACGGCTCAGACGCAATACTCCTGATCTCTAACAAACTATGGTCACTATTGGAAGGCATTTTCTGGAAGAGCATTTTGAAAATCCTGCTTTCCACCCCAATCCAGATTGTGCGAAGAGAAGTGTGCCATGGTGGATTGGAAGAGACTGGCACACTTGAGGAAGTGCCTACTAGGCTCCGAAGCAAAAAACACAGAGATCATACACAACAAAATTTTGAGGTGTACCAACGGGGCTCTGAAAGTATGGGTAGAGGCCAACTAGAACAAACTGAAAGAGATAGGATGTATATAGGAGAACATAAAACTGAACCCGTTCAGTGCGAAAACCAAGTTGGGGGAGCAGGATTGGATTCTCACGAAAAATGAAGCAAACCGCCACAAACTGTTTTATCAACTGGAACAGGAATTCAAGGCCCTGGGTGAAATACCAGGCTACTTGGTTAATTCCAGAGCAGAAGCCACCAGGACCAATTCTTAGGATTTGGTTGAATCTGCTATTGACAAAAGAGATAATTGCATCTAGGGCGGCAGTCACAGTATCAAAAGACTAGTACCAATGTCAATTTTTCAGAAAAGAAAGCACAGTGGAAACCTCAAAACGCCTCTTTGTGTCATGCCCGGCGTTGATTGAAGTGAGTACAAAGTACTTTTGGCACTTGGTAAAAGATTTATGAACTTTGACCCCAGAGGAATGGTGGGTTTTGGTTTTAAAAGGAGAAAGGGTATCACTGGTACTGACTGCAGTATCATTTACAGATGAGATTTTGGTAGAGCAGGAACGAAATGGGAAATAAATGATGGGAGTACTTGGACATCTTTGCCCTCTCCATATCTCATGTGACTAGGGGATCCTCCCTTTTCTTTCCTGGTTATATAGACGGGAGGGAGTGGGATTTCTTTTTTTTAATTTTTGTTCCTCTTGATTAACATACATTTTGGCACAATCCCATTGGAAAACGTTCCATGAATCAGGCCCTTTGTAACAAATTAAAGCAAAAAAATAAAAAAAATATTTGTCTTAGTGAGACGAATTGGACAGGCATCTTAGAACTGCCACTATACTTCGGATATTCACAGAATACAAGAGTAAACATCAGAAAAACAAATGTGACCATTTTTATTTTTTTATAAAGCACATGGCCACTCTTGTAATGTAGGCTGGATGCTCAGTTGAGTCTGTATAATGGGCAGATGAAGGAGAAGAGTAATCCGTTTCACAAATACGAGAAAAAGAACGCTATTGTTGCCTGTCCGTATATCTGGTGCAATGAGTGAGTGCAGCGATACAGGCATTGTTGCCATGGGCGATTTGAAGCAGCTAATGCCAGAGGGGAAACGAGCAGGTATCTGCCCAAATGTACATGCATTGTACTGCGCCGCCCTTAACTGCGACGGTCAAAATGCCGAGCCAGTTACGGCGCAGCACAGTGATCATATGGATCACTGTGCCCCCTTCTCCTGGCCTGCATTACCTCCCAACCCCCCACTCCGCTTACCTTTAGGGTGGCACACGCAGAAGTGTGCCGTCTGTACTCTGCGATCCCTGCACTGTCAGCTCCTCCCACTAACATGGGTTGGAGCTGACGCAGCAGGTTGCTTTTCTTTTTTTTCTTAAGTGTCCCCTGCTTTCCGAAATGGTAAGCAGGGAACACCCCTTCAATCCCCGACCCCCATTACTGCACCCAGGAAGAGCAGGGGACACCCCCGCAACCCCCGCTCTGCTTGGGCGCAGTAAATGTCACCCTCATTTTGTGCACCTCCAAAGACGCAGTGACTGCGGGGGGTGCACAAATGAGGGTGACATTTTTGTACAATAACCTGCTGGACTAATACACTCCCTTCCCCATATTGCATCATGGCACAAGGCGGAACAGTGGCGTGATTGTGAGCACCCCTTGAGTCTATAGGCATCAGGAAGCTGTTTCTTCCGAAATGGCAGGATCCCTCGAATCAATGTCTTTTGCCTGACAGTGCAAGACTTTTCCCAAGCTCTCACGATGCGGGATTCCCCTCTTCTGCGGCTTTCTTTTGATAACCCTTTTTTGGGTTTAACCTTCAACTTTACCCCACTGTTCAGTCACTTTATAAAAATATGGGATTCACCTTGCCTTGCTTTCACTTTGTCACTTTATCAAAATGAGGGATTCAGCTTATCTTGCTTTCACTTGGCATCCTTCCATCGGGTTCACTTTAGCCTTCAAATTACAGTTCAGTTAAGTTTACCAGTTCTACTAGCTTATAGACTTCAGAAACTCTTAATGTCTTTTAAACAAATAGTTGGTACACTCACGATCTCCTCCTCTGGGCTCAGACCTTCCTCTGTAGGCAGTTAAGGCTTCCCTCAATCGGGCGCGAGCCTTCAAACCACCAGCATCACACTTGTTTCTTTGCAATCTTTCACTTTTATGTACTTGTTAGTTCGATACAGACACTTCAGACAGGCGATCGCGTTTCGCAGAGCCACTCTGTTATGTTGTAGCAAGTGCGTTTACTTTCACAATCAAGCTTCTTTTTCTCACGGCTGCCGTCCTACGTGCAACCCACAATACTGTATACAGTTCAAAGGTTTATACCAGCCCCCCCCTCGCAAGGCCTTCTGGTATCTGTAGTTCCTTTCACTTCTTGTCAAAGACTTTTGACTGTACGAGGGGGTTTGTACCCTTGACTTTCTCCTCGTATGACCACTTTAACTATTCCCCTCCTTTCTTAGTTATTTTCTCTTGCGGCTTCTCTCACATGCACAAAACCTAACAAGCACTTCAAAGGTTAATGTCCTTTTCATACACTTTCACAAGCCAGCCTCCCTTTTCACTCACCGGCAACGGCTGATACAATTTATCAAGACCTTCTGTTCAGTCAAGGTTTTTGACCCAAAGCAGCTAGCCTCCTTGACGCTTCACATGAAGGAGATACCACCATGAACTTCTGCAGTGGCAGGGAGTTGCCCCCTTGGGATTCTCTAGCAACTTTCACCTTGCAGCTGGTAGGACCACAGCCTGTCACTCACCTCCTGGTCCCGTCTACTCTGCTTCCATATTCGCGTCGCCTTGCTGGGATTTTATGCCCTTCTGTTCTGCTGGTCTTGCTCACTTCGGTTGCCTTTCTCGCCTTGCTCTCTGGGTGCTCTCCTGCTCCGCCTAGAAAACAGGTAACAGGATTCAGGTGGGAGTCATTAAGGTTAAGTGCCTCACTCTGCCTGACCCTGATGTTGGAACATGTCAAACAGACTGGTTGTGTGTGCGTTTGTCTTTTTTCGAAGCTCTTTGTCCATGCAGCAGAGTGTGTGTAGGAAAGGGGGGTGGTGGCGGTAAAGTTCCTAGATAGTACATGGAATGAGGGTGTTCTACAGGGAAATGGGTACAGGGGTACTATGTCTCTCCTCCGGGCTCCCCACTTCCACTCCCCAGGGAACGCCCATCCAGTTGCTCCTCCCACACTGGTCCACCCCCAAGAACTGGATCCAAAGGAGTTAGGCGTGTCCTGGACACCTGGATGACAGCTCCCCGGGGACTGAGCAGTGAGACACACTTTGGTTTCTCACAGTGAGTACATCACTTGTGCGCCATGGTGGATGAAACATGCCACATGCATGAAGACAGAGCACAAAAAAACTTGAAATTATTTCCTGTGACGAGTGAAATACCTTATTTAGAAGGAATGGGAGAGGGACTAATGAAGACCGCTATTGGTAATTAGGGAACTCCCAATCACTGAAAACGGCTATCATACAAATCCTGTCGGCTATGAAAAAAGCAAAGGGGTACACTGTTTGCCCATTAAAAACAAATTGTGAAGGTAGAGCCCAGTTTAATGAACATGTGACGTATGGCCAAGCACAAGATAAGGAAAGGCTCCATAAGAATGATTGACTAGTTCAAAAATTGAATTGGGAGTGAGCAAATCGAAACCTTTATTTCAGCAATTTTTTATTAAACCTAAAGACCGGAAAGTTAGACTTTTTTATTTATTAAAAAAAGAGACCAGGGCTCACTCCAAGATGGCCGCCGGATGGGAGAGGATGTAATGCCGGTGCTCTCCCGCTGGGCCTTAATGCAGCAGTAAACTTCACCACCTCCACGTGATTAAAAACCCCTCCATAACGGCTGCCGGGACCTCCGGTTGCGGTTCGGCAAAGCACAGCAAGAAGGCAAAGTGACAGCGCTTGTGGAAGCCGCACGGCATCCAGAACGGAGGAGTGACACAATGGTGGACATGCGAGCGGAGGTCCCCCGCGCTGCCAGTTAATCCCATGGGAGCGCCGGGAGAAGGGTTGGCCCACCTGAAGGACTGTGGAGGACCCAAACCGGCCGACGCAGTGTCCCCGCGCTAGAGACTGCGGGAGCCGGAATAGAAGCAGGAAGCCAGCAGGGAGAAGGCCCGCTCAGGAGAAGTGGTGCTGCAGGTGAGGGGCTAGAGATTGTAGCTAGGGCCGACCCTGCCCCCCTGGCTGCATAGAGGAATGAGCGGCAAGGCCCATGGAAGCTGAAGGAGGCCGGGTGGGAAGGTTCACCCTCCCAGTGATACCAGACAGTAAGGCGGCAGCGTCCCAGTCCCCACACACAAGTAGGCACATAGGTGGGCATGGGGGCCTAGGTGATTCTAGGACGTATTAACAGCAGGATCAGTCCAGTGTGAATGGGCAGGGCCATGAACTCCAGTCTATCTCCCTGAAGCATTGGTGAGCAAATAAAAGGCATTGTATGGGGAGTTGGAGGTACAACACTAGACGACCGACTTAGACCCCAGGGTGTGGCCCCTGTCTAGCACTGAAGCCAAGATAAGGGCTGGACAGGAGCTGCAGGGGTCCATCCGAGGCCGTGACACACCCAGGAAGTTAGGAGAGTACTCTGCAGGCAATTGGAGAGCCCCAGGGAGGTGCAGGATCGGCTGGCAAGCGGCCAATGCCATGTCCGAAAACCAAGACAGTACAGGGTATGTCAAGCGCTACTCCTCTGCAAACCCCTACGCCAAATCCACAGGAAGGAGGGCTTCAACGGTACTGGAGACATAAGGTGGCGGAAGCAGGGGACAAGGGAAAGAAAGACTCTCACAAAACTGAGCATCCTAATGCTGGTGCAGACACCAAGGCGGCCAACTAAGGAAGAACTCATCCAATGTCTGAAAGACTTCCAGAAACAAATTACTTCTTCTTTTCAGGTCCAGTTTATTGAGCTAAGAGAAGAGATCAAACAATCCACCATGGAACTGAAAGCAGAAATTGGGAAACTGTAGGATAGAATGGACACTGCAGAATGGGCCCTCCAGGACCTGGCAGGCGATGCCAAAAAGACAGACCTAGCCTTGGACCACCTCGCTACTCTTCCTGAAAATCTGGATTCAGCACTGCTTCAGGAGACCGGTCAATGGCCTTCCTAGTGAAGAGATTGGCATTGAAAGAATCCACAGGGTGGGTCCAAAAAGATCTGAACGTGGTGATAGGCCACCGGATGTGTTGGCTGCCACAACTTCATACGGCCAAAAGGAGAATATTTTAAGAGCAGCAACAGTGGCACAACAGCTTGCGGTAAATGGGATGGAAATCTCCCTTTAGCAAGGCCTGGCTCAATCTACTCTACAAAAGAGGAGAGCAGTGGGCCGATCACCACATTTCTAACACTAAAAAGTGTCAGATACAAGTGAACTTTGCCATTTGGTCTGCTATTTACATGGGACAGCAGGCAGCGGCAAATCACAATGGTGAAAAAAGGGGAAAGCATCCTACAGCTCTTAGACGAGGGCACGAAGTTGAAGCTGCCCAGGAAAATGTCAGGGAAGAGCAGACGGAGCTGGGAGTGGGAACCCATCCCAAGGAAGGACAGTAGCTGAGAAGAAGGCGGTATGGTGGACGACTGTGGGCAGTATCGCCGTCCATGGAGTTTACGGGATTCTGACTTTTGCTAGTCTGAGAGGAAAGAGATGCAGTGTTGAAAAAAGGAACGTGTTCCCTCGCTAGGTGGGTGGAACAGTGAAACAAATCAAAGGAGGTGAAAGTTTGTTAAAAGTTGTAGTCATTAGAGGCCCGGGGGTTTGGGGCAAGGCACCTTCAAACACTCGTGTATAGGCGCGTTATAAATGCCATATCATATCATAGCATAAGGTGGGTGGTTGATATAGAGCCAACATGGTTTCTGTGTGGGGTGAATTGGACTACCATGGTATATTATGGCTCGGGTATTCAACAGGGTGAAGTCCAAGGAGGGACAATCCCTGGGATTCCAAGGATTAGTGTTTCGACCTGGGTGGTTGGTGCTGGCAGGGTTCTGGATTGGGTGTTGGGGTGGTCAAGGGGGAGGGAGTTCTTGGAGGCCAGACAAGTGGGCAGCCCAGGAACGGGAAACAGGAAGTATAGTGAGGTCTTATAAACGTATAACCTATAATGTTTGAGGGATGAACACGCTGGTCAAAAGGAAAACGTTAGCAATGTACTTGAAGGGTGAAAAGATAGACATTTTATTATTGCAGGAGACACACCAAGAAGTAGGACTGACCGGTGGGGAGGGCCCCTCTCTGCTCATGCATATACCAGGCTAACGCACAGGGGGAAAGTGTGTGGTGCTTGTGGCTTTCAAGTGCTACCTAAATGTACAGGTATTGCATACACAAGGAAGGCTGATACCAGTTTGTAGGAGCTCAAATAGACGAACCGTTGTTTACACTAGCCTGCGTGTATGCTCCCAACAGCAGCTAAAATGGCTTTCTGAGAGAAGTTCTCACTCTGCTGGGCAAATTCGCATAAGAGATCATCTTGGCGGGAGACTTTAATTTGGCCTGGGTCCCAAAGGTTGACAGAACTTTGGGAGGGCCAAGGTAAATGCCAGCCCCATCTAAGGCTGAAAGAAAAGGGCGAGAGGCTGCCTCTCAAGGGTGCCCGGAGGGTGCTGAAGCGAGATGAATAAGGGCATACGTTCTGCTCACATGTACATCACACAATGTCCCGAATCAATTACATATGGGTGACTCTGGGTTAATAGGGAGGGCGCTGGACTTTGAACTGGGCCCAATGTCGCCATCTGATCATGCCACTCTATGAATTATGCTTAGTTGCTCTGGGTTTGGGCTGAAAATGTGGAGGTGGAGATGTCCCTATAACATTCTGGGGATCCAGTCCTCATGGAAATGATAGGGGGAAAGATGGAGCAATACTTTGGTGAGAAGGACACACCGGAAGTCAGCCGGTCAACGGAGTGGGACTTTGTTAAGGCTGTTCTGAGGGGGGAACTTACAGCTATGAACGCCATGCAGGAAAAGCAGTGGGGACACGTGGAAAAGGAGTTGGAAGACCGGTTAAGCGAGATTAGGCAGGCATTAGTCAGTAAACAGACCAGAGGATTGCACAGGGAACACCAACATACACTGGGGCCAGCTGGACCAGCTCTGGACTTGCAGAGCAGAGAAGTCCCTCCTATATGCAAAGCAAAGATATTATGTAGGGGCGAACAAGGCTGACTGTCTGCTGGCCCGACAGCTCAAAGGGAAAGCAGCAGCCCAGACTATCCTAAAGAGTCTGAAAACAGGGGAAATGGTTAACTGAAAACAAGGCGATAGTGGAATCCTTTGCGGCTTTCTATGAGCGACTCTACATCTCCGACCTCCCCGATTATTTATTGATTTTATTTATTGAGCATTTGTATTGTGCCTATACAGCAGAAAGTGTTTCGGCACCACAAGACAAGGGGGAGGGGGAACAAAGAAGGATAAACAATAAACGGTCCTACTGGGCCTTCTGACAGTGATTTGGGGTTATTTGACTGAGGTGGAAATGTTCGAAGGAGAAAAGACTGAAGATTATTTGTTCAAAATAGTCTTCAGTCTTTTCTCCCCTGAACATTCCCGATGTGGGCAAACCCCTACCCATACCCCGAACACACCCCCGCAACCCCCTAACCCCCCACACACCCTTACTTAGCTTCAATTCCGTCTCGCTGTGTCCCTGCGATGCCAGTTTCCTTTCACTTCCGTGAAAGAGAACCGTTGCCTCAGGGTCCTTCCCCCCCCAAACCCCCCTTCGGGTCAGCTGCAGGGGTGTGCCCCCGCAACTCCCGCTCACTATACTGTATAGTATAGTGAGCGGGGTGTTGCAGGGGGACAAGCCCGCAGCATTTGTTTTTTTTTCGTCGGGTCACCTGTAGGGGTGTCCCCCGCAACTCCCGCTCACCATACTGTACAGTATAGAGAGCAGGGTGTTGCGGGAGACACCCCCGCAGCCCCTGCTCTCAGTATAGTAAGCAGAGGTTGGGGGACACCCCTGCAGCCCTAAACTGAATCCAGATAACCTACCCAACCTAAAGTCCAAACGAAGGTCGAACATTTGGTGGTACCTTCTTTCAGACTTTTGGTTGGTTAGGTCCTTTGGTTTCGGTCATTTTGGCCGATACTTGATAGTCGGATTGTGCAAGTGCAGCAAACAGGAAGTGAAGGGGGGAGCAAGTCAAAGTGAAGGGGAAGTGAAGGTGAGGGGAATGCAGGAGGGAGGGGGCCCTAAGGGCTGAGCAAGTGTTGGGGGGTAAATGCTGGGGGTTGGGAAGGTGAGGGCAAGTGCGCGAGGGAAAGTGATGAGTGGCCTAGTGTGAGGAGAGGGGTGAACCAGACTCAGTAGTCTAGACAGGGAAGGGTGCCCAGAGGCAGGTGCTGGAAGAGAGTGCCGAGGCAGTCCGGTTGAGGGAGGGCCTGGCCCCTGTTTGACTCAGAAGGGACCAGGCCGCCAGTTGCAGCAATAGGGGGGCTTTAGCAAGGAAGGGGAGAGGGAAGGAGGAGGAAAAAGGGAAGGTCTTGATGGGAACTTAAGGAGATCCAGCTCAAGTCTGAGAGGGGCGGGGAGGTAATTCCAGAGGGAGTCTCCTGTCGAGGAAAGAGATCTACCCCCACTCTCTGCTTGGAGAAAAGTCTGACCTGCAGAGATTTAGAGGTAGAGGACCGAAGGACTCCTGCAGGTTAAGTATTTAGGGTGATAAAGTTGGATGTAGCGCAGTCCCAGGCCCCACAAAGCCTTGTGGATGATGAATTTGAACCTTGCAGCCACTGGGAGCCAGTGGAGAGATTTTAGGGCTGGTAAGAAGTGGTCCCTATGTTTGAGGCCAAGGATAAGTCTTGCAGTCCTGTTCTGGATTAGTTGAAGAGGGCGAAGGGCGTAGTGAGGAAAGAGGCAGATTGAGGAAGAAGCTGTTGCAGTAGTCCAGCCTGGAGAGAACCAGAGCTCTAGAGACATTGAGTTTCTGGGGGATTGTGAGGAAAGGGAGATGCCTCTGAGCAGGTGAAGCTGAAAGTGAGCCTTCTTGGCAAGGTCAGCGATATGAGGTGAGAAGGAGAGATGAGTCGAAGGTGACACCCAGGTTTTTTGCCTCACAAAAAGGTGAGGGGAGGAGGCCCAAGGAGGGCGGCCAGATAGTAGAGGGGAAAGTAGAGGATGGGGTCTCTTACCTAAACTCAGTTCAGCTCCCTCAGCTGACTAGCACAGAAAGGGATGACCTGGAGGGGGACATCCAAATTGAAGAGGTTGAGGAGACAATTAAGTCACCATCTCAAAATTTCTGATCTAAATATGCGCCTCGGTTGAGATTCCTATTTAATGCATTCTGGACGATGGGGGTGGTCACCGGGTCGATGGGAGGCAAAAATGGTTTTCTTTCCTAAACCTGGAAAGGCCAATCAGCTGTGGGTCATATAGACCCATAGCGCTAATGAATTTGGATGCAAAAATGTACACCAAAGTCTTGGACCAGAGACTGACCCTTCTGTTCTCTAAACTGGTAGCGCCTGACCAGGAAGCTTTTATTCCAGGCAGGCAGACCGTTGACAATATGATATATGATATGATATGGCATTTATAACGCGCCTATACACAAGTGTTTCAAGGCGTGACGAGGCAAGGGAGGGGGAACAAGGGGATGGAACAAGTTACTGACCTGTAACTGCTGTTCTCCAGCATGGGTCTGGCATGGATTCACATGCTCATGAATATTCCCCGTCGTCAGGCTGGGAATCCTCGGTAAAGAAAAAATCAGTATCAGTTTCGTTTCTGATCTGTCTTTCGTAGTAGTAACCAATCACTGATCTCTGCGACATACTGACCACAGCCAATGACTGCCCTCTACCTAAGCCCCGCCTCTGGCAGCCATCTTCAGATTTGGTAGCACGTGAAGTGGCGCAGAGGGGTAGGCGGGAGGGTTCGCATGTGAATCCATGCCAGACCCATGCTGGAGAACAACAGTTACAGGTAAGTAACTTGTTCCTTCTCCAGCATGGGGTCTGGCATGGATTCACATGCTCATGAATAAAGAATACATAGCAGTACACACATGCACAACCACGGGAGGTGGCAAAGGCTCAACATTAAGCATTACATCAAACTCAACATTAAGCAATTCTTAACTCCTCACCAGGCTCACCTTAGGCGAACAGATTGCGCAGCACTGCTTGGCAGAACCTGGACTCCTCCCTGGAATCCCGATCGACGCAGTAGAATTTCGTGAAGGTGTGCGTCGACCTCCACGTAGCAGCCCTGCAGATGTCCAGCAAGGGCACACTAGATAGGAACGCCGTGGTAGCTGCGATCGCTCTGGTGGAATGGGCTCTCGGACGGCCAGGCAGCGGTCGGTTTGCCAACCGATGACAGTACATGATACAGCCAGAGAGCCATCTGGAAATGGAGGCCTTTGAGAGAGCCTTCCCCTGATTGACAGGTCCAAAGTTCACAAAAAGTTGTGACGTCTTCCGAAAACACTTTGTGCGGTCCACGTAAAACTTCAGCGCTCTAGCTACATCCAGCGAGTGCAAAGTCCTTTCGGCCGGCAAGGGTTCGTTGAGGTGGAAGTCCGATGGTACCTTGGGCATGAAGGAGGGGTGCGTCCTGAGCACTACCCTCGTGTCGTGAAAAGTCGAGTACGGGGGCTTGCAGGAAAGGGCCTGGATCTCTCCCACTCTTCGTGCGGAGGTGATGGCCACAAGAAACGCTGTTTTCCACGACAAGAACTTCAACAGAGCCGAGTGCAGAGGCTCGAACGGAGGTCCCATGAGCTTGGTCAGCACCACGTTGAGCTCCCACGCCGGGGCCGGAGCCTTCACCGGCGGGAACGATCTGAACAGTCCCTTCATGAACTCTTTCACCAGACAATGAGACCACAAAGACGTCCGCCCCGTGGTTCTGGTGTATCGGGAGATCGCAGCAAGATGAATCTTGATGGACGTGTGCGCCAGTCCAGCCTTGGCCAGCGTCAGAAGGTACGGCAGTACCTGGGGAGCCATAATCCGTAGAGGGTTAATCTTCTGTGCGTGGTACCAGACAGAGAACCTCTTCCATTTGTGTCCATAGCATTTAAGAGTTGAGGACGCCCTGGCCTTTGCAAGAACCTCTCTGCAGTCGGCCGGTATGTCGTATCTTCCAAACTCTAACGCTGCAGGAGCCAGGCCTGCAAGTTCAGCGACTTCGGGTCGTGATGGAGGATGGCGCCTCCTTCCCTGGACAAAAGATCCGCGTCCACTGGCGGCTTGATTGACGGGGACGCTGACAAGTCCAGAAGGTCCGGGAACCATATCTGCCTCGGTCACGCAGGTGCGACGAGGATCATCCTGCACCGTGACCTCTTGAGCTGGTTGATGAGCCGGATCAGCAATGGCAATGGAGGGAACGCGTATAGAAACAGGCCCTCCCAGGGGAACGAGAAAGCATCGCCCATGCTCCTCGGCTGGGGAAACCTCCTGGCGAACCTCCGGCACTTGGAGTTCGTCGCCGTAGCGAACAGATCGATCTGGGTGTGCCCCACCGTCGGAAGAGGCGGTCCACTAGATCCTGTCGTAGTTCCCACTCGTGGCACGAGTGCAGCTCTCTGCTGAGCGAGTCGGCGATGGTGTTTTTTATCCCTGCCAGATGACACGGCACCAGAAACATCCCTTGGGCGATGGCCCAATGCCACAGATCCTGCGCCTCCTTGGACAGGGCTGGGGACCTGGTTCCGCCCTGCTTCCTGATGTAGAACATTGTGGTGGTGTTGTCGGTGAAGATCCTCACCACCTTGCCCTTGAGGGACGGAAGAAAGGACCTGAGGGCCCAAAACACTGCACGGAGCTCCAGGACGTTGATATGGAGGGACTTCTCTGTCGGAAGCCAAAGGCCTCTCGCGTGCAGATTTTCGGTGTGCGCTCCCCACCCTTCCAGGGAGGCATCCGTGGTCACTGTCTCCTGGTGGCCGGGGGTCTGGAAGTCCATGCCCGCCGCCAGATGCGCGCGGGTGCCCCACCACCGGATCGCTCGTCGGAAACTCTCGTCGAGTGTGATCCTCTCCTCAAAGCTGCCCGTCGTCTGGATCCAGCGCGCGTCCAGGAACTCCTGCAACGGGCGCATCCGGAGCCTGCACAGGCAGATGAGATAAATGCAAGAAGACATCATTCCGAAGAGGGACTTGATGGACCTCACCCTGGCCGTGTCTGCAACCAGCATCCGCTGCACCTTGCCCAAGATGGCCCTCGTCCTTTCCTCCGACGGAGAGGCCAGAAGCGACACTGTGTCGAGCTTCGCTCCCAGAAACAGTGCGTCTTGCGCGGGCACCAGGTGGGACTTGGCGTAGTTTATGGAGAATCCCAGGTCCGTGAGTAGTTGGACGGCACTTGCCGTGTGCTCCACGGCGAGCTCCTTCGTCTTTGCTCGGATGAGCCAGTCGTCCAGGTAGGGGTAGACGTGGATCCCCTCTCGGGGCAGCTCCGCTGCCACCGGTGCGAGGCACTTGGTGAACACCCTGGGTGCCGACCTCAATCCGAAGGGAAGGGCTCTGAACTGGTAGTGACGCCCTTGGACCACGAACCTGAGAAACTTTCGGTGTCCCTTTAGGATGGGAATATGGAAGTAGGCATCCTTCAAATCCAACGACGACAGGAAATCGCCCTCCTCCAGTTGACCCAGGACGTGTTGGAGGGTGACCATCCGGAACTTCTGTGCCTTGATGAATTTGTTCAGTCGTCGTAGGTCCAGGATGGGACGCCATCCTCCAGTCTTCTTCTTCATGAGGAAGTATCTTGAGTAAACTCCAGAGCCCCCGAAGCCTCTTTGGGACGAGCTCGAAGGCGCCCTTCTTGAGCATCGCCTTTACCTCCAAGAGAAGTTGAGGGACGTGATGTTCTTTCCTGGCCACAGGGGGGACGCGCAGGCACCTCTTTAGAAACTCGAGCGCGTGACCCTGAGCTAGGGCGTCCAGCACCCAACGGTCGGTGGAGATGGACTCCCACACGCTGATGACGCTCGCCAGCCGGCCTCCCACCGGGGTGCTTTGTTGGGGGCCCGACCCCACGGCCGGTTCAGTCCTGCTTCGACGAGGCTTTGCCGCCTTGTCCTCCTTGGCGACGACGGCGGGGTCCGCCTGACTTGCCTCGTCCCCTGTAAGCTTCCTGTGACAACGAACGGACCGCTTGACGGTAGGTGGACTCTGGTCTGCACGTCCTGACGGAAGTCAGTAGCCTTGAGCCATCCACGCCGCCTAAGGCACACGCCGTTGCCCAACTGGCGAAATCCAGTGTCAGCGATGTCCGTCGCAATCGTTATGGCGTGGTCCGACGCCACCTCTCCTTCCTGCAAGATCTCTAGGGCTTCCGTCCTCTTGTCGTCTGGTAGGAAGTCCAGCAGGGGGGCCAGTTTGTACCACAACACCCTGTCGTAGCGGGCTACGATAGCCAAGGCGTTGGCCGTCTTAATCGTCGTCGCTGCCGACGAGATGACTCTGCGTCCCATCGTATCTAATTTCTTTCCCTCGCCGTCCGGCGGGGAGGTCGACGTAGAGGCCGCGCCCCCCCGCTTTCTTCCTGGCCGCCGCGGAGACGACCGAGTCCGGGGTTGGCTGTCCCCGAAGTCACAAGGGGGCCGCGTCCGGGACCCGGTACTTCTTCTCGTACAGATCCCTTCTAGCCGGCGTCGTGGATGGGTTCCTGAGGAGGGCGAGGCCCACATCCCAAATATCGTCCAGTTGAGGTACAGCGAGGACCGTCTTCCTCTTGGCCTCGCGCCGTTGATAAAGGAAACCTTCCTTCTTCTTCTCTTCCGGGCAGAGCTGGAAAAGCTCGGATGCCCTCGCGATCATGGAGTGAAACGATCCAATCTCGTCGGGCGGGGAAGCCCGGGTGGGAGGTGACGACGGGAGATCCTCGTCGTAAACCTCGTCGTCTGTACCCATCGCGGCCGTGTCAGTTCCCGTATCATCCCCACGTGCTGTGGACGGGGAGTAGGGCTGAACAGGGCGCAATGGCTGAAAAGGAGGTGGAGGATGAATCCTTCTTCTCTTAGGGGGAGGGCTCCCAGAAGGGCCTGGCTCCGGGTCCCCCGTCGGGAGCGGTTCCTCCGTTGGTGGTAACGGCAGTCTCGTCCTTATCTCCGAACATAAGGACTGTATAGCCAACAAAATGGCCGCCGAGTTGTCTTGCGGCACTGGTTGAGGGGAGTCCGACGGGCGGTCAGGAGCCCCGTCGGCACCCTCGACGTTCTCGTCGTCTCCTACGTCGGGGTCCCTCCCGACGGGCTGGTCTTCCACGCCAACGCCGTGGCTTAAGACTTCCATCAGCTCTTCCTCAGAGGTTGAGGCCTAATCCACGACAACCTCCTGCCCCCCCTTTTTCTTCTCCGTCGGAGGTTTCACAGGGGTCCTGTCGATGGGCATGAAAGAGGACTCCCTCCGCGGTGGCAGGGAGACTCTGGGCCCCGAGGTCGCCACCACTGGTGTAGCCTCCGCAGGCTGAGCCAGGGCCGCCGCGACTGTCTCGATAGAGGCCTTGGCCGGATGGATTAAGGCTTTCACCACCTTAGGTGCACTCACCGCCTTCTCCTTGGGGGGAGGGTCACCGCCTCGCTCCCCTTCCGATGGGGCCTTCGAGCTCGACCGGGGTCTCTCCAGGAGCTTCGCCGGGTGCTCGGCCTTCCTCTTACCCGAGCCAGAGCGTTGGCTCGTGGTTGATTGCGCCGGGGAGGATGCGCCCTGCCTGGCGCCCGTAGGGCCCGACCGTTCGGCGCTCCCGGTGCCAGCGGACTCGCGGTGCTTGGCCTTCTGTTGGACCCCCGTCGCCGGGGCGCCCTCAAAGGTCTTAGAAGACCGCTCAGACTTCTTCTTCTCGCCTGACGGGCTCTTTTCTTCCAGCCAGTTGGCGAGACGTTGATGGCGGTCCTTCATGGTCCGCTCCGACATATTGCCGCAAAATGCACAGTCCTTCTCCATGTGCGTCTTGTCCTCATGTAGGCAGTAAAGACAAAGGGAGTGTTCGTCCTCCTCAAAGACATTCTGAAGCTGGCATCCAGGGCAGACGCTGAACAGCATTCCGGGCGTCGAGTTTCCCTTCTCCTGTCCGAGATGGGCCTGAGAAACTTCTGGAGTCCTCCAAAAGCCTGGCTCGACGAAATCTTCACCCTTGAGGGGCGTAGACGAATCCGACACGGGTCCCCGTTAATCGGATGAAGAAACGGTGGAGCTTGAGGCTCTTTTGACCGAAAAAAGAGAAATTTTTTGAGAAAAAACGTGAAAATAGCACTAACGCTTGAGAGCAATAGCACGAGGATCCCAACACTTGAACGTGCGGTAAAAATCTGAAGATGGCTGCCAGAGGCGGGGCTTAGGTAGAGGGCAGTCATTGGCTGTGGTCAGTATGACGCAGAGATCAGTGATTGGTTACTACTACGAAAAACAGATCAGAAACGAAACTGATACTGATTTTTTCTTTACCGAGGATTCCCAGCCTGACGACGGGGAATATTCATGAGCATGTGAATTCATGCCAGACCCCATGCTGGAGAAGACAGACAACGATCCTACTAGGCCAGGTGTCATTCAGATTACGCAAGTGCATGGGAAGGGGAAGGAGGAGAAGTGTGGGGGCGGAGGGGGATGAGGACAGTGCAGTACATGGGATAAGAACAATAATAAACAATAAATAGAAGTACGGCCAGCAGGTGGCAAGTGAAAGGGTAAGTGCAGACGTCAGGTGGTAAGTGCAGGAAGTGGGACCGTAGGGATACAGAAAACAGTCATCAAGTGCGGGGGTTGCCAGGAAGGCAGTGCAGGAGTGCGACTGGCGGGGGAGTGGAACTGGCCCCGAGATCAGAGAATGGCCCGGTAACCAGTGCAGTTTCCGTGTCAGCCAGGAAATCAGCAAGGGAGAGGAGGAGAAAAAGCGGACGCGAAGAGCAAGGTTTTGAGGTGCTTACGGAACCGAAGATGGTTCTCCTCAAGTTTCAGGGAGGCAGGGAGTCTGCTCCAGAGGGGTCCCCAGCTGAAGAGAGAGATCTATAACCAACTGGAGGGTCTGCCACCTTATAGAAAAAGATCGAGATCAAGCAAACACTGGTAGTTGAGGTTGAATTATATGCTGAAAAGGCATTTGAGCATGTTGAATGGTCGCTCCTTTTTCGATCCCTCACTCGCATTGGATTCAAAATGTGTAAAATCAATAAGGGCTAACTATAGTTCTCCCTCCATACAACTTGATATTAATGGCCACCTCTCCCGGCAGATTACCCTCGCCAGGGGTACAAAACAAGGTTGCCCTCTCTCTCCCCTCTTCTTTCCGCTTTGTTCCTGGAACCCTTTCAATCGAGAATTCAAGCATCCAAGGGTGTGTGCAGGATGAAGTTTGTAGGTGAAATGCATACGATCATGGTATATGCGGATGATATGCTGTTGACCCTTGCTGAGCCGAAAACGTCACTAGAAGAACTGGGGCGGAATTGGAGAGCTTTGGCAAAGTCACAGGGCTGAAAGTGAGCATACATAAATCTGATATATTTCATCTATTTTTGGAACCGGAGAGGGGAGAGCGAATGCAAGGTAGACTGCCGTTCAAATGGGCCAACGGGGGGAATAAAGTATCTAGGAGAATTTATCACCAAGTCGTTGGATCAACTATATAATGCAAACTACCCTGCTCTTTCGTAAAAGGTTAAAAAAGATGTGTCCAGATGGAACCCCCTGGCTATATTGTGGCTCGGTTAAAAACTCGGTGAAGATGATAGTCCTGCCCAGGGTCCTATATTACTTTCAGGCTCTCCCCATGCATCTTCCCAATTCTTTCTTCAGGTACCTCAACAGGATCATGTCTGCATTCATATGGTGAAACAAGCGCCCATGGGTTGAGATTAGAAATGTGATGACTGCCAGGGGAGGGTGGGCAGCACCTAACTTTCAGAAGTATTATGAGGCTGCCCAACTAAGGGCAATTAGAGAATGGCTTACGGGAGATGAGTCCAAGCGCTGGGTGCACGACAGACCGGTACTTTCAACTACGGCACTGCTGGCTAACTCGTAGCTTAAGGTGGCGGCGGCTAGGCCACTTACACCTTTTGAGAAATTCATAACCACACATGATGGCTCGAAAAACCGGATATCCTCCCTTTGCAAACCAGTCCAAGTGGGATGCAACTCTGGGTAGTGAGATACCGGAAGAACATTGGGAACGAATGTGGCACAATATATTCAAGCTGACACGCTCAATACAATTAAGGGAGGCATGGTATAGAGTAATGCTGCAGTGGCATTATACACCAGAGGTGCTGCACAAAATGTTTCCTAACACTTCACCAAACTGTTGGCGGGGATGGAAGGACAAGGTATCGTGGGTACACATATGGTGGGAATGTCCAGTGATCCGACCCTATTGGCAAGATATCATTAAGAAAATGGAAGCAATATTTCGGATCAGTAAAGGCCTCAGACCCAAGGAATGCATGATGGGATTAGGGGATACAATCGATGGCTTATTGTCTCGAGAGCAAATGAAGGCATTCATGGTTCTTTTAACAACTTCCTGGTTGGCAGTGGCGCAATACTGGATGCAGAGTCACCCCCTGATGGACATTGACTGGTTGCACAAGGTCTGGAAGTTCCTGCCAATGGAGTGGATCATTTATAGGATTCAGGGTGCCCAGGAGACTTGTGTGACAGGGGGCTGGTCTTGGAGTACCTGCAAAGTGACTAGGATTCAGTGGTGCAGCAGAACTAAAGGATAATGGATTTCCTATGATTAAGACTATTATTGGTTGGTGGGTGAATTGGGCTGGAATGGCCTCACCTCTGGTTGTGCAGGGGAGGGTGGGGGCAGGGGGGAGGTGGGGGGGCACTGGGGGAGGAGGTTTGACGACTCTGGTTCTGATGTGTTTCTGTTTTGCACAGGGTCGGATTGGCCCCTCGGCCTTTCGGCCCGTGACTGGGCCGAAAATGCCCTCAGGGAGCGGGGGCCGGTGTCTGGCCATGCCTGGGCCGGTTTGGGATAACATTTTTTTTTCAAAAAACCATATATTTTTTTTCACATTTTTTTTATTTTTTTTTTCAAAAACCTCTCATCCTTCTTAGGTCGATAAATGAGTACCGACACAGGTTGGGTGAAATTGTATGCATATTTGTTCTATAAAAAAAGAGCTTAAGCGTAAGTGCTATACAATAACATTATCATTTGGCCTTGGACGTCTGCTTGGATTCCCAGTAATTTAGTGTACTTGGGGACAATGCTATTTGATGGTACTTCCTGTTTTGTCAAGGGGTGAAAGGTCATGTTTTATCGCTTCACGCGATGTCACTTTAGGGTGAGGTCAAATGACATCACTTTCGGTGATGTCATCAGCGGTCAAGGGCCGTGAGGTGAGGGGTGGGGCCCCTTTTTTTTGGGTGACCGGGCCTATTGCTTGTCCCAGTCCGACCCTGGTTTTGCACTGTCAAAATACCAATATATTAAAACAATACCAGAGTTGTTGCAGGGATATCTCCATTAGGTTATAGGTTGCATTTACACAGTTTTAAAAACCGCAACATGATTAGCGGAAATTAGAAAATCCGCTCTTGAAGCTCATACATGATAGGACCATTCAATAATCAATAGTGCCACATTTTCGGCAACAAAATATGAGGGCATCATTAGTTTGGGGGACTATTTAGACAAAAGAATAAGTTCGCAGGTATACAGAAGACCAGCATTTGACTCGAAAAGCACTAATTGATAAATGAGGGAATGGGCAAATTGGGCCACATGGCCGTGACTGGCTGCCATCTACGAGGCAGCTGTGTCCCGGGGAACCCGCTGCGTGTCCCTGGCGGTATGTGCAGCGTGGCGAGGCCTGCATGGCATGCTTTGTCCTTGCTTGCAGGCAGCATTTCGCCTCATTGTTTCCAGAATCATCATGCATCTGGGACGCGTGGAATGCATTCAGCCCAACAGACTTACTATTGTTTCCCCTGCTGAAGCTTTGTTGGCGTAAGGCTGCATCACGGCCCCTGATAATTCTATTGCTTAATCAATCAAGGCGAAAAAAAGTGCAAATCCTCGCCCGGTTGCCAAGCAAGGAGATAAAAAATGAAAACAATACAAGCTGGAGCAGTATAACAAAGGCACGAGCTATCTGATCAGAAATTCTTCCATAATGAAGCTATTAATGCTAAATCGGTTGATGTTAACATTGCTCCAGGTGTCTCTACTTCAATGGAAACAAAAAGGATAACAATGTGTATGTAAAAGGCTAACTGTTGCCATGGATTCTGTAACCTGATCGGACGGCCTTTTCATTTGATTAGGTATTGTAATTTAAATAGCAGGCACTGGAGCCACACAGCAGGCCTATCCCCCTGCAAGTGTCTACCCTTCAACTCTGGTGTCCGGCGCTGGTGAACTAAGGTCGCACACAATTGTACCTACCAGCTGAACACCGATTTTCTTTTCTTTTAAGACGTTCGTCTTCACTTTCGCCTGCAAGTAAGCACACAACGAACGGCGGTATCGGGTGTGACACCAGTTCTACCCTTTCATTTTAGTACTAAAACTGCCAGGAGGTTTCTGTTTGAATTGTTTCGGGCCTGGAGAAATTTAAGGAAGTAAACATAGTGTACACATTGACAAAAATGTAAAAGAAAACGCCACAGCGTGCGGGGAATACAATATTTGATTGCCCGGAATGGAATATCTCCTTCTACCCGGATGGAATTTACAGTTGACATATTTGTTACAAGTGGTTTCTACTGCATCCAGTTGCTGGCATGTATTTATTTTGCATGCTTAAACTGGTTTTGTGCCTATTGTTTAGTTTGCATTATTTAGCTGGCAGAATTCGCCCTGCTCTCCAGGTTGGCTTATGCGCCATACGATTTATTTATTTATATAGCGCTTATATACAGGTGAGGTGCTTCAAGGCGGGAAGGGAACAAGGGAATAAAGTAATCATTCTTAGGCCTTGAAGATTCTGAATGATCAACACAGATAAACTAGAATACTAGGCCTGACAACATTTCTCCTAGTGCAAGTGCATAAAGTGTTAAGTAGCGACCAAGCTCAGGAGGGGTGGGGGGGGGACGAGAGACGGTTGGGACAGGACAGACATCTGATACTAGTACATTTAGGTAATGCATACGTACAGACGGAGGTGCAGGGAATGGGGAGAGGTGGGGTCTAGAATGTGTCTGGTCCCGCAGGCCCCTGTGTTAAATGCAGGGAGGTTGAGCTCAAAGTCCAGCAGCCCGAAGGCAAGTGCAAAGTACTGGTGGGGGAGCCTGGGACCTGTAGGCTCTGGAGGTGAAACAGGCAACCAGTCAGCAAAAACTGAACAGAGAATGTGGCTGGAGAGAAAGAAAGGAGGTTAGCAAGGCAGAGGGAGAGCAAAAGAGGAAGAGAAAAGGAAGGTCTTGAGGAGTTTCCGGAACGAAGGTGCTCCGGCTCGAGACGGAGAGAGGCAGGGATGCTGTTCCAGAGGGAGGCACCTGCCAAGGATTAAGATCTACCCCCAAATCTCTGTTTGTGAAAAGCGGCACACCCGCAGAGAGTTGGAGGACGACGATCAGATGCAACCGGATCCAGCGTTGAAACCATATGTAACTTGTAGTGAAACCTTCAGTAGTGCACATCAATGTCGCAGTCAAAGACGTATCCCATACGCACGCTACGCAGTGGGTGGAATTCTATCCTCCCATTCTCCACAATTATTATACAGGTCACACAATTAGTGGTGCCAGATAAATGTGAGCATCACAACGTTTAAAAACAGTGCATCGATTAGTACCAAAATTGGACAAAATAAAAAATATGCAGCGTTGAACCAGAAAGGGAGCATTTGTTATCTGACACATTTTTCTTTTTTAAGGTGCCGCTCATGTACAAGCATTGACAATGCCAATAGCTTTGGCTTTTGTTGCCTGCCAAATGATTAATACTTCTACACTAGCCAAAACTATTGGCATTTGGCAATGTTTGTAACAAGACTCCAGAAAAGGACACGCAGTGCTCACAAACTGAGTGGCTGAAGCAGACATGGTTTCATTATACCAACAGCGGGTTTACAACTCCAAATGATGCCATTAGGCGAAGTGTTGCAGAGTGTTTCCAGACGATCACTGCGATCACTGCTTGGTGTCTGGCAGTCTTTCTTCTCTGTTTGCTGTTCTCTTGGGAAGCGCTGCTGCCTAAGACCCCCTACTACTCTGCGGAGCGGAGTGCTGAAGATTGTTCTGGTGTTCCAGGAGAAAACCGGTAAGGACTTTAAGAGAACTAAGTCTGAGTCCTCAGTTGCCCAGAGGGTCTTTGTGGCGGGGGCAGCTTTGGAGTCCACACTAGACACTCAGAAAAATGCATGTGTGTCACGATTTTATTACACGGCACACTCCAGCCATGGACTCCTTTCCAGACAATGAATGTGGTGTACAATAAAACAGTTTTTATCTTTAATATACTACAGATTCTTTTTGAGTAGCCCTCCAACCCGTTTCGCACCCAACCTCCACAAATACCCCGTGTCATAATGGACTAGACTAGGAACCAGGCCGGTGTGTATCAATAAGATATTCATTAATTTATTATTTAATGAAAAAGGAAAATCAACAATTTCACAGCCACTAATGTTGTGGCAACACAAAATGCAATAATCTTTACAAAACAACCCTGTTAAGATATGCTATCACAGTTACTTCCTTTTTTAATGGCAGAACAGAACAAGAATAATTTATCACAAAATGTTGGTACCAACCGTTTAGCACTCCCCCCTGCAACACTCACCCCAAACATCTGCTAAACTTGATTCCTTTGAATGGAACGCAGTAGTAAGGAGTAGGAATAGAGAGAGAAAATCGGAATTATGTAAAGCCCACCACCACAAGATGAGAAGCTAGCAAAGAAAGTGAAAACCCGTTTTTTGGAAGCAAAATGGCAGAATGGAATTTACAACTGCTAGGGGACAGAAAGAAAGGAAATTCGTATTGCTTACACTTTAGTATTGTATAAACTTTCCCAATCTCCTAATCAGCACACAAGGGCAAAAATAGAAATGAAGTGGTAAAATCGGTTTTGGGAGAAAGCAAATGCAAAAGGGAAAAATACAGTGGCAAATGGAAATCCGTTTACACTGGGTTTACAATGACAGGCTGCTCAGTGAAGTGGTTTAGCTTACAATAGGAACATCGGTTTTCAATGACAAGGACAGAGGCACATAACAGGTAGACTTCTAGGCAAAAGGGATTGCTCACAACGGAACAACGTTTTGGGGTTTAATAATACAGCTGCAAATAGGAGTTTGTTTAGTAATGCACACAATACACAGACAAATTCGGTTTTCAGTTACAAGGAGACTAATTCTTTTGAGGCAATACTTAAATGGCCATAAATAATTAAATACAACACCATGGCCAAGATGGTTGATTTCGAACTTCAACAATCTTGAACAGTGAATTTCAATTGGGAAATTAATTGATTTACTTAAGAAAAATACTAAGGATTTACACAGACAACTGAGTTTTTTTGTTTAGGAGATCTGCTAACATACACATGCTAGTAATAGATTCTTCTATCTCGGGTCTCGGGAGGATAGCTCAGTGGCAAGGTGCTTGCCTTGGAAACAAGGCAACACAGGTTCGAACCCCTGGTCCGTGCTTAGAAACCTCTGGGTATTAAGCGCGTTATACATAACCTATCATATCATATCTATGGGAAGGTGACTGAATTACACTGGCAATTTTGGGGGTTTTCAATGGGAGAAATATTGGGTGCAATGCTACAAAAATGAAGGAAAGCAAGCCTTGGTTTAGGATTCAGGAAAGCCAGCTGGTTCTCAGGACACTCTGGATAGCTAGGGCGAGGATGTCTGGTCACTGCACTCTCAAAGATGGTTTTTGTCCTTTTCATAAAATGTGCAAAATGTTCAATAGTTATGACTCTACAAATGATCAAGCATGTTCCTAATTTCATTTTCCATCTTTTCACCAACTGTCCCATTTGTCCCATTTTTAGATTAGCCTGAACTAGTCAAGCTGGCCCTTTCAGTCCCCAAAGTGCTAGAAAAATCCCATTAATACCTTTAAAACCGCCTTGAAATTACATGAAAAAAATAGCATAAAACAAAATTAATTCTCATTCCGAGTGCTGCGAAAAATGTCTAAAATGAAATCAGTCTTTTAATGTCAATTGGGAGTGTCGGTCCCCCCTGTGGGAGGGCTGCTTCATCCCCCACAGCCATTTGTCGTCCTCTAGGTTCAGCCGGTGATCAGAGATTTCTATTAGTCCCTTTGAACTTTGCAGGTGGGTGCAGGAATGGCTCACACCTCCTGGTCAAGCTTTAGCCACATTTTGCCTCCTTTGAAATCTGAGATGCAGAGCAGGGAATTAGAACGCCCTCAGTAGCAGCATATTTTATTGCGGGATGATTCACTGGTAGGTGCGACTTCCAGTTGGAAGTAGGGCTTTCAATTGTGAAGTTTCCTGCCTCATGCCAGAGCTGGTTTTTCCTGCAGTAAGTGTCTTTTCAAAGGTGACTGGAGTTTTGTGGGTTGGAACATAATATGCATTTGCTTTGGTCAAGCCCCCACATCATATTTCCCTGACATTTGCTGTGTGAGCAGTGCTATCTTTTCCCACTGTGGCTTATTAAAAGCTGTTTTTCTTTTCACACGTGTGCAGGCCATTTTTTTGCTTTCAATCTTTAAAACCTTGTTTTGCAGGTCAGAGGATTCTTTGATTTCTCCTTCTTGGATGAATTACATTTGCTGTTGGTCCATTGACAATGATGGGTAGGCCCCCTTTCACATGGTTCTTCAATTTGGCATGAACACAAGAAAAAGCCATGCCGTTTTTCGTTTGCCTTGTTTAAAGGGCTGCTGTTCATGTGCAAGGGAGAGCAAAAGCCGTTTTTGGTTGTAGTGTTGAAATTCTTGCCCCCCATGTGACATAAAATTAAAGCAAGGCCGTTTTTGGTTGCAGTGTATAACTTCTTGTCATTCAGTTGAAATGAAAGTAAAGCAAGGCCGTTTCACTTACAGTGTTCCAATGCTTGCCACTCATGTGACAGGGAAAGCAAAGCATGACGTTTTTGGTGGCAGTGTTTAAATGCGGCTTTTCAAATGAAAGGGATTTCTGTTTGGGGCCTTTTTTTAAAACTTTTATTTAACTTGCACAGATTTTCCACATTACTTTGCTTTCAGTTGCTCTGAAACACTTGTGTACAAGCGCGATACAAATAAAATATAATATCATACTTATTTTTACATTTATACAGGTGTGTGCATAGTTGCCGTTTATCATGCATACATTATAAGACGACTTCTTGTTCGTCCTCGTTTATGCTTTTATCTGCTAGGTATTGTCTGAATCAGCCCCAGATATCTTTCGGGCGGCATGTCATCGGAAGTAGGCTAGAGTATAATTCCTTGTTGTCATTCGCCCAGATCATATCACTCACCCATTCTTCCATCCCAGGAGGTTCCCTGCTCTTCCAACGCAATAGTATTGCATGCTTTGCTAAGAGCAGGCCAAGATTTAATAGTCTGCGCCGGACAGGGCTCATTCTATACACAAGACCCAACACACATGACCCTGGGTCCCAGTTTATAGGCTGGTCCAACATTTCGTCCAGTGCTGTGCACACGTCAGCCCAGTACTTAGCGAGCATTCTGCAAGACCACAACATGTGAAACATGCCTGCCACTTGGCTCCCACATCTCGGGCACTTTCCCGTCGCTGTAGCATACATGCTCTTGAGTCAGGCTGGGGTGAGATGGACTCTATTCAGTATTTCAAAATGAATGAGACAGTACCTGGAGTTGCAAGATATTTTTTATGTTAATCTGCATAATTGTGACCAGTGCGCGTCTGTAAGGGTGATCCCAAGATCTTTTTTCCACTCTCCTTTAACATCTGGGGCTTACACTTCCCTGGTTGACAGCATGATTTTGTACAGTGGGATTGGTTTTGTGCAAAACAATCTTATTCACTAATCATGTTAATATCACAAATACACAAGTGTAGTTTACAAAGGAAAATGTAATCCAGTGGTGGACAGCCTGGATTAAATTTTCCTTAGTAAACTACATTTGTGTATTTGTGATAATAACATGATTAGTCAATAAGATTGTTTTCCACCAATCATTTCTTTTTGATACTGCACGTTCTAAGTTACTTCCAAACTAATCCCTCTTTTTCTTGTTCTGGGCTTTGTTTGGGGAGCCCAGTGGAAGTACCAACGCAGCAGGCCATCCCTTTCAATTCAGCTTTTTTTCTCAGATAAATTCTAAAGTGAAGATCCTGGCGCACCATTAGCCCTTAGCGAACCCTTACCTCTTTAATCTCTGATTGTGTAAAGTGTAGAGGCTGATTTCTTTACTGTGCTAGGGGAGAGTACATACCCCAAGCTTGGGTGTGACGGGGGCTCCTCAGGGAAACCTTCCCATGTATTTGCTATTGTCAACTGCAGTCTGAGGTATTGTGATTTCTGAATCGGTGTATCGCCTACAATTGCATTTTAATCATCCCAGCTAATGAATTGCATCTCAAGAAATATGTCCCTGAAGTGGTTTATGCCCGTGTCCCTCCAGTACGTGGCCAGTTTCACATCATGCGTTGGGGGCAGGTATGTAGAACCCTATATAGTCATGCCTGGGTCATACAACACAGTGTTTCTGGGGTGGCCGGTTAACCTGCTCCATGCCCGGCACGTAACCAATGTAGGGTTCATGTGATTGTCATCTCTTATCTTTGCCTCCTCCAGCTCATGTAGAAGCCTCGCTGGGTCCTCCCCCTGTGTCTCCAGTATCACATGTGATGCAGCGGGACCCCCTCTGCCCAAGACACAGCATAATAGGCCTACGCTGAGAGAAAGTACAGCTCCAAGTCGGGGGCAGCCAGTCCTCCCTGCTTGTATGGCCTAGTGAGCCGTTTCGAGCTCGCCTTTGCCTGCCCTTTCCATATAAACATCGAGCATGCCCCTTGTATGTTGGTGAGGAAGGATTTCCCCAGCCACACTGGCACCGTGCTTAACAGGTAGAATAATCTGGGGAGTATAATCATTTTAATCAATGCTAGGCAGCCCAAAAGCGAGATCGGGAGGTGATTCCAGCGGTTGAGTTTAGCACAGTGTGTGTCTATAAGTTCACCATAGTTGAGGGTGCGCACAATTTGTACCATGCACGCTATTTCCACACCCAGACATTTCACCCTCTGGGGTGCCCATTTGAGTCCATGCAGCTCCACAGGTCTTTTAGTCGCATCTGTTAGCGGTAATATCTCGGATTTAGCAGTGTTTCATCTTAAACCCAAGTACTCCCCAAATTCTCATACAGCTCTTAGTAACTTTAGCAGGTATCTCTCAGGGTCCCTCACATACAGCATTAGATCATCTGCGTATAGGGTTAAGAGCTCTACCCTTCCTGCTAGTGTTATCCCAGCTCGGCTGTGTCGTGCCCTCAGCAAGTCAGCCAGTGGCTCAATCACTAAGGCGAATATTAGTGGGGATAGTGGGCAGCCTGGTCTTGTACCCCCGGCTAATTCTTATATTGACGATAATGTCCCATTTACACATACCCTTGCATATGGTTGAGTGTTAAGTATACAGACCCACTTTATGAAGTTTGGCCCAAATCCGTAGTTGCTTAGGACTCTGAATAAAAAGGGCCAGTATACGGTGTCAAAGGCTTTTTGCATATCTAAAGCTATTGCAACCCCTTCGGTATGTTTAGGGATCTTTGCTAGTATGTTATAGCACCGTCGAATGTTAGACGCCATGGATCTGCCTTGTACAAATCCTGCTTGGTCTTCGTGGATCATATGCGGCATTAGGGGGATCAGTTGGGCGGCCAGTATCTTCGCAAATACCTTTGCGTCAGTATTTATGAGGGACAGTGGGCAATATGAGCCACAGTCCTCAGGAGATTTCCCTGGCTTGAGGAGCAGGTTTATGACCGCCTGGTGCGTTGTGCCCGGCAGCCTGCCTGTTTCCAACACTTCGGTCCACAGTGAGTTCAGACAGGGGGCTAATACCTCTATAAATTCCTCATAAAATTCTGCGCCTAGCCCGTCCGAGCCAGGTGCTTTTCCCACCCGGGAGGGCCTTTATGGCTTCCTTTATCTCCTGCAATGTCAGGGGGGTGTCCCTGGTCTCCCTGGCCCGGAGGGTAGCGGGTATCTTAGAAAGATTACAGTCTATTTCATTGTCCAGCTGTACTTTGGGGGGGGGGGAAAGAGTATAATTTAGCATACAAATTGTAGAAGACCTCACTGATTTCCTCCTGTTTTTTAACCACAACTCCATCCCTCCTGGTTATACATGGGATACCCCTCTTCTTCTTTTCCCCGCGCACCATCTGCGCTAACAGTTTACCCGGCCTTTCTTGTTCCCCATATCTCTGTCCAGCCGCTGTCAAAGTATCGCAGTTTCCTGTATGCTGCTGTACGGAATTCATCTAGTTGTGTTTTGATGTCAGCTGCCATCTGCGCTGTTGAGGCGGTTGCATATTGCGCTTGAAGATTGGCTATTGCTTCCTCTCTTCTCCCCAGCTCCCTCCGTATATCTCACAAGTACTCCCAGCTCTTTGGGCACGGCGATACCCCTGAAATAGGCCTTGAATGCCTGCCATAAAACTGCCTATCTGGTGACAGACCCGTCATTGTTCTCAAATAATTCAGTGGCATGCTGTGACAGGCTGGTTTTGTACACTGGGTCTGTCAAAGCAGCCGCCTTGAAGCACCACAGTGACCTTTGTAGGGTACCCTCAGGGATACTCATCGACAGTAACACTGGTGAATGGTCTGACAATGTCCTGGGCAGTATTTTAGCCTCTGTTGTCCAGCCCAAGGCCCTCTGGGATACTAGCCATAGACCTATCCTGGAATGCATATCATGAACCGATGAGTAAAAGGTGTATGCCCTTTGTGACCCATGCAGTGACTGCCAGGCGTCTTTCAGCCCCAAATCCGTAATATGCGTATGTATAATGCGAGCTGCGCCAGTCAGGGGTCTAGGGATAATTGATGTTCTGTCCAGGTCCACGTCTAATATGGTGTTAAAGTCCCCTCCACAAATGATTTGGGAAGTTGGATATTTAGTGCATTTCTGAAAGACAGCGGCATAATACTCTGGGTCGCCAATATTGAGACCATATATATTTATCAGTAGTACTTCGGCACTACCTAATTTGCCATGTACAACCACATATCTGCCTTCCGGGTCACTTTCTGTTGTGAAAATGGTAACGATTTATGTACCAGTATCATTAACTCCCCGGGTTCTAGTGGAGTAGGATGTGTAGAATCGGGGTTCCCCCCACCCGGAGCGATTTTACATGCTTGATACTCCAGTAAATGCATTTCTTGCAGATACAGTATCCGTGCTCCTAGTCTGTTGACATTGCTTTCCTCACCTTTACAGGCATTCCAAGACCCCTAACTTTCCAGCTCAATAGTTTTATCCCCGCCGATAACTTATCAGCCATCTTTTTCTTTTTTTTTTAACCTTTATTTATAGCTGCACACAGGTAGGTCTTATACAAATCTTGCATTAATTACTAGACATTCACACTACAATCATTTACGTTTCCTATCATTCTGGGTCATCGGTTACAGCTTTCTCCAACAGGTATTGTCTATATCTGGCCCATATTTTTCTGGGTCTCGAGGTGGGCTGTACTGAGTCTATATATAGTTCTTCGGTGTCACTTATCCATATCATATCTTTATACCAATCCCGCTTAGTGGGCGGGTTATTACATTTCCACTTCAGCAGTATGGCCCTCTTAGCGATCAATAAACTCAAGTTCAGTAGCATCCTCCAGGTCAGATTCATCTTCCCTGTTACACCCAATAAACATAGCGTTGGTGACCATTCAATGGGTTGATCGGCCATTTCGTCTAAGGCAGCGCATACATCTGCCCAGTACTCCTTCAGTTGTGTGCATGCCCATAGCTTATCGAAGATGTTTGCTTCTTCAGACTGACATCTTGGGCATGTACCTGCTATTGTTGGGTATATGTGTCTCAGTTTGGTAGGAGTATAATGTGTTCGTTGGACAATTTTATAATGTATTAATTTATATCTGGCATTGCATGATATATATTTGGTCAGGGTGCATATCTGTTGCCATTGCTAGTCCTCTATCTGGAGCCCCAGATCTTGTTCTCATTTTGTTTTGGCGCTGCGTGCTTCTGGTGGTCAAGACTGAATAATGGTCTTGTACAGTGTGGACACTGAAATGTTCCCTTTCGCTGCGGTGAACATATATCCCAGACCCAGTTTTATTACTGGTTCGGCTGGGAAATCGGGCCACAGGTTTGTAAGGGATGATTTTATGCGCATATACTATAACCTGTGTTTGGCCATATCGCCCACTATATCCTTGAGGTTGTCCCAGGTCGCAAATCGCTTGTCTGGGAACAGTTGACCCCATTGCACAATACCTTTCACACCCCAGTGTGCAGCTGTCTCCTTGTCCAAGGTGGGTGGTATTTGGGGGTCGCCCCAGATTGGCATGCTCGGGTAGTACAGCTTATCCGTGCCGTATATCTCGGTGATTCTGGCCCAAGCTGTGGTTGTGACCTGTGTTGGGTCAATGGAGTTATCGCGTTTGGGGCGGGATTTTGTCATATTGTGAAGCAGTGTGGTGGGTTTTGTTGAGTGGCGGTCGCACAGTGCGTCTTTTGGGTTGAGAAAGTATGTGGCCGTATTGGCAGCATAGTGCGCTTGTGCGGCTAAATAATAGAGCTCAAAGTCTGGCGCCGCTAGGCCTCCTTGTGCGTAAAGATCAGTTACCACCCTCCAACTTAATCTGGAGTGTCCACCCCATGTGAATGTGGTGAGACACTTTATTCTGGCAAACAATGTGCGGCCGGGCCACACTGGGACTGTGGTGAATAGGTAAGAGTTTAGGGAGGATTATCATTTTGATAAGGGCGATTCTACCCATTAATGAGATCGGGAGGGCGTTCCAGCATGTCATTTTCGCACACAATGTGTCGACCAGGGTGTTGTAATTCAGAGCGCTGGTCAGTTGAGCAGTTCTAGCCATGTACGCTCCTAAGTATTGAATATGTATCGGGCTCCGAATGAGTCCGTAAAGCTCACACAGTGCAACCGTTGCTTCTGTGATTGTGAACATTTCGGATTTGTTGGCGTTGAGTCGAAGGCCAGAGAACTCGCCAAAGGTCTTCGCCTCTGACAGGACTTTCCCAAGCGTGCGATCTGGGTTCTTTAGATATAGTAAGATATCAGCATATAGTGTGATGATTTCCAGTTTGCCTTCGCCTGCATGCACCATAACGAGCCCCAAGTATGTCCGCCAGAGTTCTATCACCAATGCGAATAGTATAGGTGATAGAGGGCATACTTGCCTAGTGCCCCCACGGAGCTGAAGTACTTTTGGTAGGGAACCATTAGCACTTATCCTGGCGTAGGGGCAGGTGTATAATATTTTAATCCACTTAATAAAATTAGGGCCAAACCCATAGTTCTATAATACCCTGAACAGAAAGGGAACTTTTCAGACATCTTGATTCATACCTACTCGCTTCGCTTCCACGCTCCAGTATCTGTTTCCATCATTGCAGTAACATATTACTTATCTGTGCATTATTTTAACTTTAACTCCCCAACCAACTCTTTCTCCCCTTCCCTCATAGTTTCCGGAACTTCAACTATGCATGACCCCTTACTCTCACCCCCCAAGCCCTCCCCCAATTTACTAAATCATGCACTTGCATGGAGCGACCACTACAGTGGCGGCCAGGGTACAGGTGCGGACATCAGTATCTTATCACTTACAGTTTCTGATCATTTAGTAACGTTACCAGTACACATGATGAAGTATGCCGATATGCGAAGTGTTGGCAGGTGGACATGGTATTTTGTACTAATCGGCAACAGTGTCCGATGAACACCTTATGCTTGCAGGCCCAGATCGAGTCTCTAGTTCAGTTAGAGTAGCTTGCTCAGCTCTCCAAGGCGGGGGGCTGTTACGCGCTCCCATCAGACGGCGATCACTTGTCAGGCAGTGGAATGTTCGTTTCAGCGAAGGTAACTGCTTCTTCCAGGAATGTGAAAAAAATAGGTTTTATTTTTGTATTGCATACGGAACCTGGCCCGGTACAGCATTTGAAAAGATATCATACGTTCTCTCAGCATCTTCTTTACTCCCGTGAGAGTTTGCCTTTCTTGCTGGACTGCCAGGGTACAGTCAGTGAATATGCGGATCATGCTAGATCCCAACTTTAGTTCTTGCTTGTCTCAAGCGGCCCTTAGCACCAGGTCTCTGTCCCTGTAGTTCATAAGCTTTGCTATTATCGGCCTTGGATAGGAACCTGGCTTCGGTCACGCGGCCAGTGATCTGTGTGCGCGCTCGACCAGGAACAACGCTGACCAACCTGGATCTCCTAGCAGGTCTTTTAACAATCCTTCGACTGCTAGTTCCATCGGGCCTCTTATTGTATCCTCGGGTACTCCTACGTATGTTGTTGCGGCGCGACCTCGCCTCCAAGTCCTCACACTTCAGTTTGACTGTGCCCAAGTCTTTCGCCATGTTAGTCACTGTGGTCTGTAGTGCCTCGAGTGTATCTTTCGCAGTGTTGATCCACGTCTCTGCCTCTGTTAACTCGGGTTTGTGGCTTTCTCCAGCTGGTTACAGATTGTTGTGATATTAATATTAATGCCATCGAGCTTGTCATTGATTGAGGCGAAGCCTTGTTGCACTGATGTAAAATCTCCCTGCAGATCCATGCAGCCGATGTCGTCAGCGACGAGGTTGGCTCTAAGCAGCCCGAGCCACTATCTCCCATGGTGTTCTTCTTAGAGGCTGGTTTAGTGTACTTATCCATCGCTCCACTCTTCTTGGCTGTAGCACCTTTGGGCATTATTCTGAGCTTTGAGGGCATTTTCCTTCTATTGGCTCTATTTCACAGCGTCGTGGATTTCTTGTATGATTCTTTCGCTAGTGTGTCTCTATAGCGCTAGAAGGGGGTCTGGGCAGGTGTGGTGCGTTTGGATTTGCATGTGCCAGTGTTCTCGTGAGCTGGGCTATCTCCCCGTTGCCCCTGCACCTTTGTGTGTGGGGCCGCAAAGTATTTACCCCTGCTGGGTCCCAGTCTGCTCTGCTCACCTTGATATGTTGGGTGTGTTTCCCTGTGTCTTGCCCTCAATACGTAACTAAAGTGTTGCTGCGCGTATTGCGGTCAGGGTAAGTTAATGGAGTGCACTTCACGGTGTGTGCCCGTTCAATTTGCACCCTGAGATAACTTCCCAGTGTTCTGCATGAGGTGTCCCCTTTGCAAGTGCTCTGCAGCACTCTCAAACGGGTGCCAGTGTTCTTCTGAGCTGGGCAATCCTCCAGTTGCCTCTGTGCTTGTGTGTGTAGGGCCGCCAAGTATTCACCCCTGCTGGTTTCCAATCTGCTGTGCTCGCCTTGATATGGTGGGCGGTTCTAGACGCTGCGTTTCCTTGTGTCTTGCCCCAAAAACATAACTAAAGCGCAGCTGCGTGTATTGCAGTCACAACAGGTTATGGAGAGTTCTTCAAGATGCGCACCAGTTCAATCTGCACCCTCACATAGCTTCCCGGTGCTCTGCGTGAGGTATCTCCCTTTACAAGAGTGCTGCTGTGCTCTCAAATGGGTGATTCAGTGTTTATAACCATGGGCAGTTATCTTCTGGGGACTGGAGGGGTGAGGTGGTGTCACCAGTTGTGACCGCTTCGGGGCGTGCTATGCTTCAACACAACGCACGGGTATGGAAAGGCCCAATACTTTCTCTGGTTGCTTCGTGACCTCACATAAGGCCTGCACGCATGCTGGGTGCTTTGTGCGCAGTAGGCCACCGGTGCCCCGGCTGGGGTAATATTAAGTCAAGGACTTAGCCTAGTTTATAGAGTCAGGGGGTTATCGAGTGTCCAGCCGTCCGGGAGGACAAGCGGGTTTCTCTCCATTTATATCCAGACATGTGGGCCCGATGAGTTTCTCCCATTATCCCGGCTTAGTGTTTCTTCAGCGCCTCACTGGTGCTGGGTGTAAGGCTCCGGTCTGGGTTTCACAAACACTGCTCGGATGTCCATGCAGGTCTCCAGCAGGAGGGTCCTGCGAGGGCGCAGAGCTCTCTCTCAGGAGGCCGCACTGGGCACGCACCAAAGTCTCGTCGTAGCTTTGGTTTCACAGGATCAAGCTTTGTGATTTTTTATATTAACGTGGACGGCACCTTCCTGCGCAATTTCATCAGCAAGCATTACGCTCCGGACCGGGCATACCACTGGAGCTCACACGCAAGGCTGCATCCACCTACGTGCGGAACAGTACCCGCACCTGTTTGGGGCCTTTATATGCACCCCACAGTTGCATGGGTAAACTATTCCAGAAGTGGCATTGAATCTACTGCTAAATCCCCCGTGGAGAAGAGACCGAGATTGCTTGGAGAGCTGGACGGACCAGAATTCTGCAGCAGCTAAGAGGAAGTGGCAATCGTGGATTGTCCTGGGGCAAGCTCATGAGGGCACATACCATCGCAAGTGGCAAAGCCTATACATGCGTTTCATCTATGGCTGGATGCAAAAGAGTCATTTACTAGCCCTGGCGGGGGTTGGCTCCTCAGAGGGCTGAAAATCCAGGGTGTGAGATGTCATGTCGACCACCGAAAAAAAAACGAAACCAACTTGTTCAAGTCTTGGCATGAAGGCAAGATGGGCCTGTTCAAGATCTGGAACTGGCTTAATTGGCTGAGGGGCAAGGGGGGACGCCTGAGATGTGCCTCCTACCCTGTTCCCCAACTAGACCTAAGCTGCCGGCTTTAGAATCCGTGCTACCACTAGAAATATCTGTGAAAGAGGCTGCAATAGAAATATCCTCCTCTATTTCCTCGTTGGAGGATTCGGTCATCTCTCCAAGAGCCTCCAAAGGCCCAATGCCTATCCTAAATAAAACAGCCTTCAATTCGCCGTCCAACTTAAAGGCGGCCTTAACAACGGCATTGGATCTTTTTTTGAAGCTCTATGATATAATAAATGGAAATCTGAAGGACCACTCTACACTTCTGGCCCTAATCAATTCAAAATTGATATATATTGAAGACTTTATTACGTCACTTCAAGCTAGAGTCGACCAAGACGCGGAACGCTCCAAGAGGATCCGCCAAAACCTCACATCACTTAACCTAGAAAGAGGAGGAAAAACACTTGTAAAGGCCTCTATACAAGCTCAGAAGGTTAGGAGGCTGTCCATGGGCCCGCCTGAAGTGTCACCCCGACGCCCTTGATCAGCAATAAAGCTGTCAAGCACAAAAACAAGATATCAAGGACGGATGAGGCTGTATCGAGAAACAGAATCGGTGTTGACAAGGACCTCCCAAAAGCAAAGGTTAGCCCTCAAATAGATGTTACGATATCACAGGATCATGGTGATAAAGATCAAGGAGGTGCTGAATGCCCAAAATAACCTGACTAATATGCGAAAGGAAGGAACTATGCCTAAAACCTTGGACAATTGTGAGGTAGAGAAGCAAATGATCCAGGCTCAAGATGCCTTCCCAATCTTCCAGAAGAGGAACAAACATAAGAGGCTGGAGGAAGTCAATTAAGTGGAGTCTGCCGACCGTAAACCAAAAGACATGCCAACAGTCTAGCAAAAAAAAAAAAAAAGATCCAATCGCTCTCGGGCATTCTTAAGAACTATGACAACGCCACCCACGATTAAAAATACAAGAAGGAAGATCAAGATAGATGTCCCCAAGAACACTAACAAAGAACGTGGACACTAGAAGAAAATGCAGGAGGAATTTGATCTGTCTTTACTTAGAGTCCATGATGACGATTTTCCCGACTAATGGGTTGAGCGGGACTCAGTGAGATCGAGTAAACAAAACGATAAACGTCCAGTGTTCTACAGTGATGGGACAGCCAAAGATCAAACTGATCCGCATTTCTTGACGTTGGAAGAAAGAAGGATGCTAATTAGTGCAAAAGTGAGCTCTGCACCTACCCCTTTCGTATGTAGAAAAGAAGGTTAGGGGAAGAAGGCTTTTATCAAGGAGAGAAAAATGAAGAAACGAGAGCTGATTGCCTTCACGAGATTCGGGAGTCAATTAAGTAAAGTCGAGCCTTCAAAGCACTAAGGGGATGAGAGGGCTCCCCTCAAATTAAGGCTTCAAAGGCTTACTACTCTTAATGATGGGCTGATTCTGAATAGATCTAACATTATGAAGTTGTTCCATCATGTCCCCTCGCTCCACTTTCTCCGTCCAGGGGACATCAAAATTGTGGAATTTATAAACAAGAGGAAGATGGATAGAGTTATTCTGCACCTATCATCGAGAGGGGGCAAAACCTCTGTCTTACAGCAAGCCCACTTACTTCATCCATGGCAATTCGATTTAACAGAGCTGATGACCAGAGAAAGACCTTTGGAGGTCAGACCCCTAATACAAAGTGAGACAGAGTTTCAAATGCAAAAAGAGGAATAAATGAAAGGGCCAAGTATGAAACTCGATACACCCCTGAGAAAAAACAAGACATGGACAGTGAGAATGCAGTTCCTGAAGAAAACAGCCACATACCTAAATGGGAGGATTCCCGAAAAATAACTTTCAAGAGTAGCATCATGGGAAAGCGGACGATTAATGCCTCACAAACTAAAGGCGAAGAGGGAGGAGAGAACGGGAGAGGTGAGGAATTGGTCATGATCAAAACTAACAGCAAGAGAAGGGATGGACATTGGGCTTTTGGAACACCAGAGGTTTCTTCCATTTGGCAGTCGATGAAGACATTACTTCTGGAAATATGGATATTATTTGTTTGCAAGAGACCTGGTTGATAAGAGCTCCAGTTTATGATGGGTACAGTGCCTGTATTAATCCAGCCAAACGTGGGACAAAGGTGAGGCCCTCGGCCGGTCTCTTAACCTTGGTAAAAAATGGAAGAGGACTCTCAGGGGTGGACTCACTATGCCCAAACCCATTTATTCAACTACATGTGTAAGAGTGGGTGGCACTTCACCTGCACAATAGTCGTGGATCCTAATTGTGAACATCTTTTGAAATCCAGCAAGTTTTCATTGATGTCATTGACGAATACCATACCCAACATAAGGTCGACTACATGTGTGTGGGAGGAGACCTAAATGCACCTTGTTTGTCTAACATGGGGAGGAGGTGGGTCAAAAGGGAAGCAGAAATATGAGAGCATTGGCATGGCTGGACTTAAAGAAAGCTAAAGAGCTGCGTACGCTAAATGGACAATATGAGGGTGATTGCCCGCCAGGGTTAACCTGGTCAAACAGGGTTCACTCGTCCATTTTGGATTACGTATTTGTATCTCCATCTTTAGACAGAAGAGTCACTTCTTTGAGAATCTATCCCCCAGAAAATAGTGATCACGCCCTCCTGAGGCTGTCCTTCTGATGGTGGGAGGTTAAAATGAGGAATAAAGTATGGCAGTACTCCATAAAAGCCACTAATGGATGTAACCGAGAAAGACTTAAGCTGGGCAACGTTACAGCCCTAAACTCTAATTTTGAGAAGTTGGAGGTGGCAGACGAGGGAGTGAACTATGTTCCCTTGCTACTAGAATTTGTCCAGAGGGAAATTAGATCCTTGATGCGAAATAAGGTGGCAGGCTTTTGTACCTAAACAAAAAGAGAAAACAAAAGTTTAGAAACTGGGTAGCAGCATATAGGGCTACATTGTTGAAGCATTGTTAGCGAAGTCAATCAGAAGAGACAAGAGCTATATGGGAGCGGCTAAATAACAATGGCAAAGAGAAAGGTCTGGTTTTACCGAATATGGCGTCATAAAACCAGTCGATTCCCATTATGAGAAATGATTTGCCAAGAGTGGGTGTGCTTGTTATAGACCTCCACAGGGGAAGGGTTTGGGATGGTCTATTTCATTTGACAAGGTGGATCTGATGATGCTAATCAATAAAGCAAGTAAACCGAGAGGTCTGGGGCCAGATGGCATCACGAACATGATGCTCAAAGATGCGCCTGAGGAATGGGCAGCTTTTATGTTTACCCTCTTCAAACAAATTATGAAGACAGAGAGAGTTCCCAAATCGTGGCCATCAGCAGTTATTGCCCCAATCCACAAGGGAAGCGATAGGGCAGATCCCGAAAACTATCACCCTATCGCTCTCCTCCATGTTTTGGGCAAAACATTTAGGGGAGTACTGCTTAATCACCTGCAGAAATGGATTGCTGCTTCTGGAAGATATGACCCCAGACAGACATGTTTCACAAAGGGGGTGGGAACCGACTTAAATCTGTTCTTACTAAATGTTCTTAAGGGAAGAGCAATTGAAAAAGGGAGGCAAATTTACATGGTCTTTACAGACCATAAAAAGGCATTCGATAGTGTAGATGGGCAACTGCTCTGGAGAAAAATGGAGTGCTGGAATTGCCCAGTGCACTTGTTAGCAGCAATCAGATCTTTATACACAGTCACCAATGTGAAAATTAGGCTCAGTGCGCAGGCCCAATTACACAAAGAGTATTGAAACAGGGCTACTTGCTGGCCCCAACACTTTTCAATCTGTTTATGTCGGATTTACCATCAGCGCTACAAGTGGTTAGTGCCTTCCCCCTGACCCAAGATGGGCGATCACAGGATTGGTAGGTTATTTGCAGACGACCTTGTCCTTTTGGACCAAACCCGTTAGAACTACAACAGAGTTTGGATGCGCTGCAGGCAAAATGAGGACAAACGGCCTAGCAATAAACCCCAAAAAAACAAAAATCAGGGTTTTCGGATCCAGAAGTAGGAAAGGGAATTCCAGACACAAATGGTATCTAGAAACAAATCTCACTAACAGAAGTCCAGCCCCTGATCTATCTTGGGACCCATATTAATACTACTAAAGCTACTAGCTCTAAAAAGAGAAAACTACTATGTTGACATTATAAAGTATTATGATTCATAGGAGATTTGTTAAATACTCATTATAGCCACTAGTAACCTTCTACGAAGCCAAAGTGACTCCGGCTCTGATTTTTGGAGCAGAGGGTTTTCTCCTCACTGGGCTGGGCCTCGTTAGAAGGGGCGTTCTGGAGGAGTAAGATTTAAAAGCTCCCAAATTTGATAGTGACTTCAGTGATCAGATATTAATTGGGACTAATATCGCTATATGCGAAAATGGTCTGGAAGTCGTTATCGTTATTTCGGAAATGCTTGCTAACCACTCCATTGTCGCCTTTCGAAATCCTTAGTGCAGAGTTGGGCAAGATGGGCCCCAGACATTCTAACACATTGGGAGAGTTGCTGTAGGGCCACGCTAGAATCCCTAGGTTTAACTATAGAAGCACTGACAACCAATACCGATAAAATCAACAACAAAAAATTTGTGAGCAAGACTGGATTCATACAATCGAAGAAGGAATCACCCATCCTTTACAGTCAGCCCTAGGGAATGAAGTTAAGGCCTATGGTTGCAGGCCGCAAAATGTAAAGCTCTTTCCATCTTCTTGTTATCAGACACAGCTCATGAGATTCCGGTTGAACTTGTATCCAAATAATGAAATTTAGAAGATCTACGGGAAGACGAACGATGTTGCTTGCAGATTTTGTGAGTCTTTGTTCCAGGTAGAAACACTGCAACACGTTACAATATTTTGCAGGGGGTTGACGGCAGTCACAACAAGGCACTTGGAGGATTGGATAAGAAAAAGACAATACTATGGGCCGAGAAGTTTTGGACCCTTCTAAATGGGTGGGGAAGACTTTCGGAAAACTTTTGCGTTGGTGCAGTTTTTGAAAGACATTTTTAAAGTGTAAAGGAGGAGGGAGAGAGAATAGAAGGGACACATTTTATATTGGGATAGGCAGGGGGCTGCTGAGATCGGGGATTTTCAATTGCATTTTCTTTCTTCTTTTCATTTATATATGAAAAATTGATAAATGTTTGCAATAAACTATGAGATAAAAATAAAAAAGATTAAGCCATTAACTCTCACAGGGTCGCTTTGAAAAACACTGGCAGGCACTTTGAGCATGCAGTTTGATGGTAAGACTGGATTAAAGCGAGCTCAAAGACTTCCCACAAGATGTTTTGGGCAGGGAGGGGTAGGAACTGTGTGGGAATGGCCATAGGGTTTGGCATGCCCAGTCAATGGGTGGGCAAATAAAGACCTAAAAACTTTGTGTCCCTCCTCATGTAGCAGGTTTCCCCATCTGTACTCTAAACAACACTTATTGACTCTGTGTCCCTCCTCATATGTCATTCTTCCCCATCTGTACTCCAATACAATCGTTTTGGCTTATAGGTGTCGCAAGCGAAACCAAATAGCCCAAACTAAAAAGAAGAAAAGTGGATTACAGGGCAACGCAGAGGCACCCACATGCCAGATCATGAGGAGGGGGAGTGGCACAGTGTCCAGAACACATCTCACTGAAGGCAACTCTCCAACTAATCCACTATACTAATATCTCATTCTCTGGCCATTTCACAAAGTCTTCCCTACAAGTGACTATGGTCACCTCTGTAAGCGAAAAATAAATATAACACCCTGACAGAATTCTTGATAGAGGATCTTGTAGCAGTTTATTTCCTAGTCAGATGTTCATTGTCACTTTACAACCGAACATTAGAGCAGAAACCACTGATGTTTAGTTTTCATTGAGATATTAAGGGTCGAGCCTAGCGGTGGCCTGAATCATGTGAACCCCAACTCTAGATGGCTCCTTGAAAGGTTTGCACCAACACATCCTCACGCTGGTAGCTTAACCACGTGTCTCACAACCCTCATCCTGACAACCTTACTCCACAGTCCAAGTACTCAAAGAGCTCTTTCCCAAAGGACAATTCACATTGGCCTACTTGCTGCATATGTATAAAACATTCATGGATCTTAGGGAAACAAACAACCACCATTTTAGGGGAGGCATTGTCACCTCCCCTTGACCCAGAAAGTAAAGAGAGTGGGCAAATAAGCTACGGAACATGCAGGAATTTGAAACAGTAAACAAGGATATTATTCTTCACCGGAGCACTGCTTTATCCTCTCACAATTCTGCACTTCCCCCTTCACACGCGTGCCAGCTAAATCCTGTAGCCCAGAGCACTAAACATCCTGCAACCAAAGAAATGGTGAAAAAAACAAACGCAAACACAAGCCTTTGATCCCAACACTGCAAAATGTGGTTCTAACTGTTATTTCTTCAAAAGAGATAAGAGAAGAGCCGGTTTTATCACAAATCCGAGTAGCGCCAGCCAACAAGGTGAAGAGAAAGATCCTACAGTTGAATGCAGAGGCAGCCCGTGTTAAAAGCCTCGAAGAAGAACAAGTTACTTTCTTACCTGGTAACGTTCTTTCGATGGGATGGTCCGACGACGTATTCCATATCTATGACATGTAATCACCACAACTGTGCTGCTTCGGAAACTTTTTTCGGCGTCTGCGTCCTGCGTCGATGCGCCGTCGTCGAGGGCCTCGTCCGACGTCATCCGTTGTGATAAGTAGGACGCACGACGCCCGTAGCCTCAGTTGTAGTTTTTTCCCCAAGAACGTGTGACACTAGTCAACTGCCAGTCAGACACAAAGCCTTGCGGAACGTAAGCTGCAATCGCAAAAGAAATTCTGCAGCGGGGAAGGCAGGGCAGGAGCGATATGGAATACGTCGTCGGACCATCCCATCGAAAGAACGTTACCAGGTAAGAAAGTAACTTGTTCTTCGAGGGGATTGGGTCCTCCGACGTATTCCATATCTATGACAGACTCCCAAAGCAGTACCAGAGCAAGGAGGAGGGAAAGAATTTAGAATCAAGATTTAGAATAGCCAATCAAATAGCAGAGCAAAGGACCGCCTTGCCAAAGGCCAGATCCTGTGCTCGGATGGAATCGAGGGAATAGTGACGTACAAATGTATGTACTGAAGCCCAGGTGGCTGCATCACAGATGTTGCGAATAGGAACACCCCTCTGCAGGGCAGTAGACGCAGCCATACCCCTGGTAGAATGGGCCCGCAAGCCAGCCGGTGGGTCCTTACCCGCCAAGCGGTAGCACTCCGAGATGGCCAAAATAATCCAGCGAGACAAAGTCTGTTTCGTCACAGCTTGCCCCAAACGCTTTCCAGCATAACCAATAAAGAGTTGATCGTCCACTCTGACCCGGGACATGCGTGAAACATAAAAGCTTAAAGCTCTCCTAGGATCAAGCCTATGGAGCCTCTCCTCTTCCTTACCAGGATGCGGAGGAGGATAGAATGCCGGAAGAACAACCTTCTAGGCCAAATGAATTTCCGTCACTACATTCGGAAGAAAAGAAGGACGAACTCTAAAGACAACCCTGTCCTTGTGAAATACAGTGAAGGGAGGCTTAACTGAAAGTGCATGTAACTCACTCACTCTGCGAGCGGAAGTAACCGCAACTAAAAACACAGTTTTCAGAGTTAACAGCCTCAAAGGGCAAGAATGTAAAGGCTCAAACGGAGCACCCATAAGAAACTTAAGAACAAGGTTTAAATCCCAACCGGGCACCAGGAAAGGTGACGGAGGGAACACATTAGTGAGCCCTTTCAGAAACTGTGAAATCAAAGGGATTTTAAAGTAAGAACACTCTTCAGACGAGCGCTTAAAGATGGACAGCGCCGCCAGGTAACCTTTAACGGTACCCACTTGCAAGCCCCTGTGGGCCAAAGAAAGCAAAAAGGACAGAACCATGGGGATGTCACATGCAAAAGGATCCACATTCTGAACTCTGCACCAGTCGCAGAATTTACGCCAACGGCAACGGTACAGAGACTTTGTTGCTGGCCTTCGGGCCGAAAGCAACACCTCCATCACGTCCTCAGGGAGGTCCCAATCCTTATACCTCAACCTTTCAGAAGCCAAGCGTGAAGGTTGAGGGATCTGACCTCTGGATGGAGAACCTGACCCCCCTCCCGTGAGAGCAGATCGTCTCGGTAGGGAAGACGACGTGGAGGGCAGATGGATAAGTCGAGAAGGTCCGGGTACCACGTCCTCCGAGCCCACGCCGGGGCAATGAGGATCATCCGGGAACCGAACTTCCGTAACCTCCGCAGCACTTGCGGGATGACGGGGACTGGAGGAAACGCGTACAGCAGCGGGAATGACCACTCCACCACGAACGCGTCTCCTAAGGCTCCTTTTGGAGGAAATTCCCGCGAGCAAAACCTTTCGCACTTCCGGTTGACACTGGAGGCGAAGAGATCCACTTGAGGGGTCCCCCAAAGGGCGAAGATCTCCAGGAGAATCTCCTGAGCCACCTCCCACTCGTGAGAGATTGCGCTCTGCCTGCTCAGAGCGTCCGCCGTCACGTTCTCGTCTCCGGCCAGATGAACTGCCGAGATCGAAACTTCCTGCTGGATGGCCCAGAACTCGAGCTGCATCGCCTCCCTGCACAGAGGAAGTGACCCTGCCCCCCCCTTTTTGTTGAGGTAGTGCATGGCCACTGTATTGTCCGTCAGGATCAGGACACTCTTTCCTCGCACAGTCGGCAGAAAAGCCTTCAGGGCTAGCCTGATGGCCCTCAGCTCCAAAAGATTGATATGGAGTCTGGACTCCGACGGAGACCAACGACCGCTGACTGTCAGCCCGTTGGCATGAGCTCCCCATCCCGTGAGGGATACATCCGTCACGATCGTCACCTCCGGCCAGGGAAGCCAAAATGGAGCCCCCTTCATCAAGTTGCCTTTGACGGCCCACCACAGAAGATCCCGGGCGACCGAGGGCGGCACCTGAACCGGGTCTGACATCCTGCCGGAGGACTGCGACCATTGCGTCTTGAGTGCCCACTGCAAAGATCTCATCCGCAGGCGAGCCTCTGGCACCAGAAGAATGCAGGATGCCATGAGGCCGAGCAACCTCAAGAACTCGAACGCAGGGAGCGTCTGGGCATGCTGAAACTTGTGCACCATCTGCTGAATGTGAAGAGCCCTCACCTGGGGAGGAAAACACTGCCCCAGGGAAGTGTCGAGCACCGCTCCGATGTACTGGAGCCGCTGTGTTGGCGTCAAATGGGACTTCTTTAAATTGAGGGAGAAGCCCAGCCTGTGAAGGGAGCGGCAGGTGAGGGACAGATGATCCAGGACTTGCTCGGGAGAGCTCCCCCTGATCAACCAATCGTCCAGGTAGGGGTAGACGTGAATCCCCCCTTGCCTGAGATGCGCTGCCACCACCACCATGAGCTTGGTGAAAACCCTCGGGGCGGAGGTCAATCCGAACGGCAGGACCCGAAACTGAAAGTGCGAGTCGCCAACCGCGAACCTCAGGTACTTCTTGTGCTTGGGATGGATCGGCACATGGAAGTAAGCATCCTTGAGGTCGAGTGACACCAACCAGTCCTGAAGCTGAAGGCCCGGAGGACTTGAGAGAGAGTAACCATCTTGAACTTGTCCTTCCTGAGGAGTTTGTTCAAACCGCGCAAGTCCATGATGGGTCTCAATCCCCCGTCTTTCTTCGAAATCAAAAAATAAGGGGAATACCATCCCTTGTTCCTCTCCGCTACAGGCACCAGTTCTATGGCGCCTTTCTCCAGCAGGGCTTGAATTTCCTGCGAAAGGAGCGGATCCGGACTCTGCAAAGAGAGGTTCCCCGGTGGATTGTCGCGAGGCCTGTGCCGAAAGGGAAGACAGTAGCCGTGGGTTATGATCTCCAGAACCCACACATCTGAAGTAATGGCTTGCCACTCTACAAGATGCTGCGCCAGCCTTCCCCCAACCGCCGAACCATGGGACATGGCCTCACGACTGAATGGGAGCGGCTGCGGCGTTACCTGAGGGCAAAGAGGCAACTGCCCGAGCGGCCTTGGCACCACGGGTACCCTGTCGTCCACCTCTGGTACCCCTGCGATGGCCTCTTTGACTGCCAGCTCCTCTCGCTTTACTGAAGGATGAGTAATAGCGAAAGGAACCACCCCTCCACTGCTGTCCTAGGACGAAAAGGCAGAGGTTGGCGAACTGCAGCGCCCAACGACTACGCTGCAGCTTTTGAGGTCTGCAACCTCTCAAGGCTCTCGTCAGCCTTGCTGCCAAAAAGGTGTTCACCGTCAAAGGGCATGTTGAGGAGCCGGGACTGCACATCAGGAGCAAACCCCGACTTCCGCAACCACGCAAACCTGCGAATCACGGTGCTCGCCGCCATGGACCTACTGACGCATTCAGCTAAATCCAAACCCGACTGAACGGACTCACACATGGCATCCTTACCATCCTGGACCATAGCAAGGAAACCATCCCGTTCGTCCCCTTCGGGAATATGTTCAGCCGCCAACACAACACAGTTCTACAGAGTGTGTGTGAAACGAGACAAGGCACAAATGGAGTTGGCCGCCTGAAGCGCCATACCACCAGAAGAAAACACTTTCTTCGCCCAGCCATCAAAACGTTTGTCGTCCCTATCAGGAGGGATGGTAGGGTACGACGCCTGCTTTGCCGGGGCCGTGGCCGCCTGCACCACCAAACTCTCCGGAGTGGGGTGCCTGGTCAAGTAGCAGGGGTCGCTACTGGCTGGACGGTATTTTCGCGACAAGGATCTGCCCACCGCCGGGAGACTCTCTGGAGCAGTCCAAGCCGCCGCCACCCTTCTCTGTAAAGCCATATGGAACGGCAGTACCGGGTCAGTTGGGGGACCAACATCAAGGATGTCCGTCAGATCATCCTGCACAAACTCCCCTGGGGGAGCAGACCATCCCAAGTACTCAGAAACCCTAGCCATAAGGCGCCGGTACGAGGAATCGGCATGAGAGCCAGGCTCAGGCCTACAAAACTCCACCTCCGGAGAAGTGTCCAGTCCACTGGCATCATGCAGTGACTGTCTCAAATCGTCAAACTGACTATGGCCCGAGACAATTTCATCTGGAACCTGACTAGGAACCAGGCCATCAGAATCCTCATCCGCCTCTGAAATATAGTCCAGGTGGCGAAAAGAAGGCACCCGAGAGTGCTTGCTCTTAACCAGAGCCTTCCTAGGGGGTTCTCCCGTGCCACGGGGTACCTCCGACACGAAAGGCGTCGATGGCGTCGAGCGAATCGGCGCCGAGAGAACCGGCATCGGCGCCGAGGAAATCGGCGTCAACGTCAGACGCAGCGCCTCCAGCATCGGCGGCGTCGACACAGCCCTCGAGGCCGGAGCCCCGAGCGTGTCCCTCGACGACCCGAGCGTCGACGGCCTCGACGACTTCCTCGAAGCCGGAGCCTCGAGAAAGCCTGTCGACGCCCTCGACGCCTCAGACGTCGATGTGTTCCTCGAAGACTTCACAGGTGCACACGGTCTCGAACGCGTCGAGGACCGGGACCTGGAACGGGTACGGCGAGAACGAGTCTCCTTGTCCGAACGGGACCTCTCCCGTGACTCGTGCCGACCACTCATGCGAGCGGTGTCTCTCGACCTCACACGACCGACCCCACTCGGGGGCGCAGACGGCTTAGTACCCTGCGACTCAAGAATCGCCAGCATTTTCTTCCCGAAGGAAGCCCATTCCTCCGGCGTCGCACGGCTGGTGGGCTAAGCGACGTGCCGGGCAGAGTCCTCCGAGGAGGACCTGGAAGACGACCGGTGTCGGCGCTTCCGAGAACGCCTCGAAGAGGCTGAGGAGTGGCGAGACCGACTCCTAGAAGGAGACCCACGAGACTTCCGACGATGACGCGGAGAGTCACCCCTCGAATCATCCGTCAAAAGCCCCGCAGACTTCGACTTCCTGGGCTTGGACACCCGACCTACCGACAACTTCTTCTTACGTTCGCGTAAGGCTTTGGACGTGAGCGACTGGCAGTCGATACAGTCATCCGTGTCGTGGGCCTCCCCGAGGCACCAGAGGCAGGCGTCGTGCAAGTCCGTCACCGACATCTTGGACCCACACTCCCCGCACTTCTTGAAACCCGGACGCGGGGTCGAAGACGAAGTAGAAGACATCTTCACACGAAGGATTTGCACAAAACGAACAGGTTCGAAGAACCGAGAAGAACAGAACTCCAAAGAGTCGAGGCGTGAACCGAGAATCACGAAGCAACACGTTCGCGGAAAAAACGGAACTGAGGCTACGGGCGTCGTGCGTCGTGCGTCCTACTTATCACATCGGATGACGTCGGACGAGGCCCTCGACGACGGCGCATCGACGCAGGACGCAGACGCCGAAAAAAAGTTTCCGAAGCAGCACAACTGTGGTGATTACATGTCATAGATATGGAATACGTCGGAGGACCCAATCCCCTCGAAGGCCTCTTATGAATTATAAAAATCCCAGCATCACGCGCATCGATTTTCCATATTGCCATTTAAAGCACAGCTCATCAGTTTGACCCACACCCCACGTCAGGACAGTTGGTTCAACCCAGCAACCCTCGTTGTGCGCACCTCCATTGACCGCCTGCTTTGAATTGACAGGGGCCCAGGGAATAGCTTGTAATCTTCCCTACTGATGCTTTAGAGCTTTGCAGTAGGTTCAAAGGGAACCTGGGTCTCAACTGCCTGACAGCCTGTTTCTGCAGAACGTGTCAACCTTTGCTTACTTGCCCGCCAATTAGAATGTTTATTTCCTATTTCCTTTGTTAACCATTCTTCAAAATCTGAAAATCATTCTCCCCTTCAACAGGGACGTCATTTCACCAAAATGCCATGGGTAGCAGAAGTGACATAACATGACCATTGACCGCTGATGACATTACAGGAAGTGATGTCATTTGACCCCACCCCAAAGTGATATTGCAGGAAGCGATGGAACACAACCTTTCAACCCTTGGCAAAACAGGACGTAGCATCACATAGCATTGTTCCTAAGTACACTACTAAAAACATGGATACGATATCACTATAATGTAATATACATTTCATACAAGAATGGATCGCCATATGTATCGTTAAGATCAGTGGGCATAGGCTCATATTACCAAATTACTGTGAATGCAAGCAGACATCCATGGCCAAATGATAATGTTGTGTTATTATATTGCACTTATGCTTAAGCGCTTTATATAGAAAAAATAAACACACAATATCACCCAATCTGTGTTGGTACTCATTTATCGACCTCGGAAGGATGAAAGGCTGAGTTGAGGTGGTTAAGAACAGACTCAGTGACTCACCCCCAGAAGTGTGCCTGAGATAAACCTTTAATGAGTCTAGCAGTTATTGAATAGAATTCCAGAAAGACACAATATGTGTTCTTCCTATTCTTTCTTATTGAGGGTCACTGTTGAAAGTGTTAGACTTGTGTAACCCATATTTTTTTTTTTGAGAGGCCTGAACAAGAAAGCCAGCCACTCCAGAAGCAAAGAGCCACATGGCGCTGGCACACAGGCCAGGAGCTTGCATAAAAAAAAAAAGGTTTTGTTATTTCGTTTTTTTAGGGGTAACAAAGAAGACCTCAGGGGTCGCAGTTGCGACCCCTGGTGATCCCTAAATGACATCCCTGCCCTTCAATGGCAGGACAGCACACGTTTTTCCAATAACTTCTTCCAAACAATTTGCTTACTCCCGAATAATAAGCAATGTACTGCAGCCGTCTGCCTTAGAATGCCTTATGATACCAAATGAAAAACGGCAAGCAGAAAACCAACACGATATCTTGTTGCTCCATTTTCTAAAATATGAGCTCCTGTGAAGCAAGATACTAGGTGCCGTATGCAAAATGTCTGTGCAGCGCTACAATAATGCAATATAACAAAAGAAATAAAAGTATAAACTCCATCACTGTAGTGGTGGGTTAAGAGCTAGGGTCAGTCTTGCGTCCCGTGCAGCACGCCTCAAATCAACTCCACCTGCATGAATACAGTGATCTTGTTGACGGTCTGCGTGCAGCCATTAGCACCTCAAGTACCTCGTCAGAGAGGTCTCAGGCATCAGATCTAATCCACTCAAGAGTCACGCATGTAGGTTGAGGGATTCTGAGTTCTGGTGGAGCACCAAACCTTCTGACTGGGATAGGAGATCTGGCCGACGAGGCAACCAGAGAGGTGGGCAGTTGGTCAAGTCCAGAAGATCCAACTACCATGTGCTTCACTCCCAATCCAGGGAGATCAAGATCAGGGTTGCTCGAAACCTCCTCAGAACCCACAGAATGACGGGAATTGGAGGGAAGGCATAGTGGAGGGGAAGGTCCAGTCAAGTAGAAATGCGTCCCCTAGCATTCCCTCGAGCAAAACTGTCTGCATTTCCTTTTGGACTATGTGGCGAACCGATCCACTGCTGGGCTACCCCAGAGAGAAAAGACCTATTCTAGGACTTCCTGGCACACTTCACACACATGTTAGACTGTGCTTTGCCGGCTCAGAGCATCCGCCAAACCGTTCGCTGTCCCCGCCAGATGAACTGCCGAGACCGAGCCCTGGGTCTTCAATAGACAGAACCACAGCTGCATCGCATCTCTGCGAAGGGCAAGGGAGCACACGCCACTCTGTTTGTTCAGGTAGTTCATGGCCACCATATTGTCCATCAAGATCAGGACCAGCTCCCCTTCAGAGAAGATAAAAATGTCTTCAGGGCCAACCTGATGGCTTGCACCTCCAGCCTGTTGATGCACCATTTGCCCTCCATTGCGGACTAAAAGCCTCTGACCTGCAAGTCCTTTCAGTGTGCCCCCCCCAAACTTTCAAGGACGCATCCGTGACCATCCTGACATGGGGCCACGGAGGCCAGAAGGGTTCCCCCACCAACATGTTGCTGCTTTTGGCCTGCTCAAGGGAGGTCATCGACCACTGGCCCAGACACTGGGAGAACCACAAGTGTTGAAGTACTGGGACCACTGGCCATGCATGCGCCATTGCAAAGATTGTGTCCATAGCCTGGCCTCTGGCACCAGAAAAAAGCAGGAGGCCATGAGACGTAAGAGGCAGAGGACGGAGGCCAATGGTAAGGTGGCATGGTTTTCAAAGAGTTGGGCCATCTGTGTGATGCTGGCGACTCGCTCCTCAGGGGAAAGGCCTTCCCAACTGAGTGTCTAAGACTGCTCCGATGAACTGGAGCCTCCGTGCTGGTGTCGTATGGGACTTCTGCAAGTTCAGGGAGAAGCCCAGCCTGTGGAGTAGCGAGAAGGTGTCTTCGAGATGGGACAAAACCTGCTCTGTCGACTTCCCTCAGATCAGCCAGTCGTCCATGCTCGGAAACACATGGATGCCAGATCTCCTGAGGTGAGCCACGACTACTGCCATGAGTTTGGTGAAGACCCTCGGAGCAGAGGTTAATCCAAAGGGGAGCACCATGAATTGGTAGTGCCTGTCCCCTATGAGGAATCTCAGGAACGTCTTGTGCTTCTGGTGGATCAGCATATGAAAGTATGCGTCCTGGAGATCTATGGACACCAGCCAGTCCAGAGCATGGAGAAATCTTGAATTTCTTTTTCCTCAGGAATTTGTTCAAAGCCCTGTGGGGTCCAGCGTAGGACGCAGTCCTCCCCATTCTTGGGTACCAGGGAATACCCACCAGACCCTCTATACTAGGGAGGTACCTCTTCCACTGCACCCTTCAAAATCACAGCTTGCAATTTCTTCCTGGAGCTCCTGTTCCGGTTGATGAGGAGGTGGTAGTGGTCTGGCGGTTGGCCTTTTTGAAAGGAACATTAAGAAGTTTATTTTGGACACTGGGTGAGAACCATGAAGTATGCAAGTAAGACCACCTCCTGAGCACTGTGGGCGATCCCATTGATCATCCAATACAGTCTGCCTTGTCCATGCCTGTCTGCAAAGACTGCCGAACCACCTCTTTGCCGTCATCCACCAACCTTTGGAAGCCCTCCCACATCAAGCCTTAAGGGATATGCTGAGCAGCTTCCCCAATAGCCGTCCACAAACCAAAGGAATATTTTGCAAAACCGCAAGAGGCGTTGACAGCCTTCAAGGCCATAATGGCTGACGAAAAAAAATGTTTTGCCAAGGCATCAACTTTTTTACTCCCCCCCGTCAGTTGGGAGCCTGGCTGTGAATGTGGCTGGTGTGGTAGACAATGTAGCCACCGGCACCACTAAATTATTAGTTACTCACTGTAGTGACTAACCTACTCCTAGTCCATAGTCCCCTTTCCTCCATACTGCATGGGCATCACTCGCTAAGGGACGGGAGACAGAACCTTTTTAACCAGAAAAAACCTTCTCCTTTAAATGTAGAGGCACGCGGGGACGTAGCTCTGGGAGCATACTGTCATGAGGAGAGGTGAATGGAAGGTTTGGGCACGTTGGAGAGGCCATTAGCATGTCTAGCACCACCAGAGCAACTGTCTAGTGTTTCCGTCTACTTCTCTTTTTATCCTGGGAAGCCACGCCCCTTCAGAGGTTGCAACTGTTTCAGTCCATGCTTCGTCCCAGCACTCCTCGTTATCCCTGATAGTCTGTTTTCCCCGATACCTTCTTGCTTTCGGGTCAGGGTTATCCTGACCTGTTCTACCTTCATTTCTATCCCTTGCCTCCCGCCTTGCCCCGCAATTCTGTTACTCCTCTTGCCCGATATTTTCCTGTGCCCCTTTGGCATCTCCCTTTCCTGTCTCTTTCCACAGTTCTCCGCGCTGTATTATTTCTTCCGGTAAGGACCTCCTCTCTTTCTTTCCTTACCGTTTTTGCGTGTTGGGTCTGTTGTGAGTTTCTTGCATTCGGAAGGATTCAGGTTTGTTTGTTTTCTTTTCTGTTGCATAGCACATCTTGGATACTTCTAATGGGTTACCGCTATCCTGTTCTTCCTTCTTTATTTGCCTGCTCTTTGTGTGGTACACTCATTCTGACTTTCTCGGTTTTACCTTACCTGCTGAATATTCCCTCTTACCGTTACCTTCTATTTATCTTACTTTCCTTCCCGACCTTGCTCTCCAATCTTCTTGGGAATTACCCTTGGACCATCTTCAGTTCTGTTATTTCCTCATTGGACCTTCTACCTAAAGAAAGGATTTACTTAAGGACTTCACTCTACAATACCTACTGGAACTGCTCCTCACATAATCATCAGGGGTTTTCTGTGCCACTGGCTTTTTCCCTTCCTGGGCTGTGCAGGGGGATTGTCATTCTTGTTGCATATTGTTCTCTGCACAACAACAGTGGTGAGTTCCCGCAACAGACCCTACCTCTTCACAAAGAAGGGAACCCCGGACAAGAACATTGTACAACCATCTGGATCGGACCTCTCATCTAGCGACTCCGACACTGAAGCACAGGTGAGATCCCCAAATGTTGACGCATGCGCTCCACTGAATCCACCCACCGGTGCCACTCCTCAGTCCCCTTTGACGCGTTGACAATATTAACATTGCCTAATGACACCAGTGTTATTAGGGGGGGGGGTGTTGGGATGTATGGAGGAAAGGGGACTATGGACTAGGAGTACGTTAGTCACTACGGTGAGTAACTATTAACTACTCCTATGTTCTGTCCCCTTTTACTCCATACTGCTTGAGCGATTACAACTGAATGTAGCTCCAAGGTGGAGAAAAGACCCTCCTTAAATGAACAAGTTCCTTAGAAACGCCTGACCGAAAGCCGTGTCTGATTAAGAGCTGGCATCCAAACAGTAGTGCTTACAGAAAGCCGAAGGGGTGGCCCAGGTGGCCGCGCTGCTGATTACCTTTCACTGGACCTGCAGATGGAAGACAAAGGCCGTGGCCTTGGCTCTGACCGCGTGGGTGTACATGTTAGCTGGAAGGGGTTTGTGCTGCCCTTCAAAGGCCTCCTTGATGGCTGAAACCAGCATCTTGCTATATAGGCCTTGGATGCCTGGTAACCTGGCCTTGACCCCCCCCCCCACTACCCTGAAGGTGACAAAGTGTCCGACTTGCAGAAGCTCTTGGTCCTATCCAGATAGAATTTCAGAGCACGTCTGACATCCAGACAGTGAAAGACCGAGCATCGTCCTTAGGATTGGCAAAAAACGTAGGTATGACTATCTCCTTGTTTAGATGGAAAGCAGCGACAACCTGAGGCAGGAACACGGGGTGCATTCTCAGGACCACCTTATCCATGTGAAAAGTAGTATAGGGTTCTGATGCCACCAGAGCCTGGATCTCACTGACTCTGCGAGCACAGCTGAGACCCACCAACAAAGCTGTTTTAATTGTGACCAATCTGATGTCCGCAAACGCACTTTGTTCGAGAAGGTTTGTGTGCCAGGGAGCCCAACACTACATTGAAATCCCGCAAGGGGTGTGGCTTTTTAATGGGCAGGTAGAGCCTGGTGAGGTCCACCAGATGCCGCTTAACCACCAGGTTGTAGGAGCAAAAGACCTCCTCCTCGGAATTCCTGTAGGCCCCTCTGGCTGCCAAGTAGGTGTGGCAGGTGTCCATTGGCATCCCTGATTGAGTAAGGTGTGCCGAGAATGAGAGCACATCGTCCAATCTGCAAGTAAGGTGGGAGGGTCGATCTCCTTAGAGTTTGCCTATTGACAGAACCCGGTCCATTTACTCTTGTACTGGCTCCTAGTAGCCTTGCTCCTAGCGCCCTGAATGATGTCCAGCTTAGCATGAGACAGGCTCAGATGCTTCAGTGTGACCTCTTCAGGAACCATGCTGCAAGGGCTAATTTCTGTGGAGCAGTGTTGGGGAGAATTCTCATTCTATGGCTAATTTCCCTTACCTATAGAGTCCCCCAGCAGATTTGCTGGATTTGAAGGGTTTGTTTCCTTTTAGCCGCTAAGAGTGAGACTCTCTTTCCCACTCTTAGGCATTTTTGCTATGTGTGTTCTAGGCTATTTTTGTGTTTAATGCCTATGGGATCTTTCTCAACCCCATAGGAACCATCTTTATTCACATGTGTTACACAGCACCCTCAGTGCAGTGACACAGGGGTGTCGTAGCGACCCCCAAACAGATCCATACCCTGGGACTGACTACTGTCTCCCAGGGCATGTAAAGTCCCCATTGACTTTACTAGTCAAATCCTATGAACTAAACCAGTACAACCCATTTTACTATGGAGGTACTGGACAGGGTTAATAGTTTTTCCCTTATGTTCATTTTCGAGAGGGTACCGTACAGTCCCGCTCTCAAAAGTTTCTGGCTGGTGACAGTGGTTACTACCATAAATATTCGACCGCAAATATTTCCCTATGGGATTTTCCCATTGTTCGAGGCTACCACTTTTTCTGACAGCCTCTAACATACCGCCGGGGTACTTTATTATTAACTTTACTCTGGTAGGTTTTTATTGCCAGAACTTTAATATAACTTCTTTCTCGTGTCTTCCTCTAAACTCCTAACCTAGGTCGGGGATCCTTTGTTCGTCCTTTTGGCGGGCTTCTGCCGAGAAGCCCTCCTTTCGGCACCACTGAGTCTGGGGTGGGTCCATTGTGTGGGAGGGGGAGTAGGACCCCTGGACAGGGTTGCCTCAGCAACCCAGGTCGCACTCTATCCTGATAGGCTGGAGGGTCTCCCGCCAAGATGACCACTCCACTGTGTGAGTGACAGCTAAGCTGTATGAATGGGGATCTTTTTGCATAAAAGCAGGGTCCTGAGGACTGGAAGAGCGAGATGTCGCCACTGGAACTAAGAAGCCGAAGAGGAGAGAAGCCAAAGACATCTGCAACGACTAAACCACCGGTGAAGCCCTGCTGCAGCGTTTCACCACTTTTCTCCACACGACGACAGAAGATCTTCACCTGCAAGAGCCTTCTTCCCTTGAGCTGTTGGGGCCAACCAGTTTGCCAATCGCCTTCCCGGACCTGCCTTGGTCGAATCTCCCGTACCCTGTACTCGGAGGCGGGATAGCCAGGCACCAGTCCACCCGGACCGCGATTTAAAGGAGCGTACCTTTTATTTGTTGGGCAGCACAGCGGCTGATTTCATCCCTGGGTAGTGCAGTAACTCGAACCTTCCTCCACGATGAGAGCCTCTCTTCCTCTGCTGGATCACCCGAACTGCAGGAACTACCACGAACAACCGCCACCGCAGGAGCCACTTCTTCATTTAAAGGTACATTGTTCCGCCAGGCCGCCCTTTCTTCACAGTAGCACTAAAGGTGTTTTAAATCCTTTACCTACCTGTTGGGTTGGCCGCCCCTCTCTCTAAACATGGTCTTTTCAACTTCTGCATCCACCTTTTCCACTTCGTTAACCAAAGACTTGACTGCGGCTACAAGAACATTTTGCCCCTGGGCCCTTGCCCTGTACCAACTGACTTTGGCACAGGCCTACTGACTCTGGTCACATTTGTTAGATCTGCCTTCTTTTGATTGATTCTCAGCTAGAACTGTGTGGTGCAATAATTTCTTTTAACTACCCTTTCCTTCCCATTTTTAAACCTTGTGAAATGCCATTTTGCTCAGTTTTCATTTAAGTATTGCTATACTGATACACTGTCTTGCTGAAACTGGTCCACAAACTTATGGGAAGTGTTGCTAGGGTGTGTTAGAACCTATTTCTTTATAAGTTGTGCTTTCCCTCCCTTGTGAGGAATTGTTAGAGTATCCCTTGTGTGTAGTTGTCACTGTGCCGTTTTGCTCAGTTTTCACTCTGGTTCACTTGGTCTACAATTTAACTTGGGAGTGTGTATATTTTTCCTTTGACTTAATTTAACTTGCTTGATGACTGTGATACATGTGTTTTATCTAGAAGTGTGTAAAATAAATATAGAACTACTTTTTACTACAAAGCTTTGGTCAGCGTTTCCTTGTGCCATAGTACTGAAGGCCTATTGTGTAAACCCGGAATACTGCTCATCTCCCTCTTGAGATAAGTCTGACTGCTCAGCCACAGCTACCAACTAAATCTTTGTAGTACAGACCGATACCAAAGGGGATTTATTGCTCTCACATGTAGTCCTAATCTTGTGTAGTGCTCTCTAGGGGAGCTGCACAGGATTCTGCCTAACAAGTGGGTTGGATGACCCTGCTGCGAGAGGGGGGAGCTGGCCCCAGCAGCAGGTGAATGGGAGGCCTGTCCGAGAGGCTGAGGAGCTCTGAGAACCACGGTCTTGCCGGCTACAACAGAGCTATCAGAATGATGCGGAGGTGACACGATTCTCTTATCTTGCAGATCACCCTGTGGATCAGGGGTGTGGGAGCGAATGCATACGCTGTCATGCCATTCCACTGTATCTTGAGTGCATCGCCAAGGGAGCCGGGCCCTGCCCCTGCCAGTAGGCAAACTGCTGGCACTTCCTGTTACATCAGGAAACAAAGAGGTCCACCTGCGGATGCCCCCATTTGCTGTAGACCCAGAGCAGGACTTGATTGTTCAATTGCCATTCGTAATTGTTTGAGCCCAGTCTGCTGAGCCTGTCTGCTTCCAGGTTGGACTCCACCGGGAGGTGGATTGCAGTCAGGTAGATGTTGTCCAGGGCCCATTCCCACATGCTGACTGCTAGGTTGCACAGTGGAGGGGACCTGGTGCCACCCTGCTTGTTGACATAATACATGCTGGTGGAGTTGTCCGTCTGGAAGAGGACGACCTTGCCCCCAATGTGCTGAAGGAAAGCCTTGAGAGCCAGCCAGATAGCCTTCAGCTCCAGCCAGTTGATATGAGATTCCTGCTCCTGCAGGGACCAGACTCCATGGACACTGTGGTTGTCCAGCGTAGCCCCCCAGTCTTCCAGGGAGGAATCCGTGGTGATGGTGACCTGAGGGGGGCCTGTCGGTAGGGCCTGCCAGTCTGCAGGTCGCAGTTCCTGGACCACCACCCATCTCCTGATTCCATGAAACTGCGAAGTTCAGCTGTAGTCTACTCATCTTGAGTCTCGTGTGGGGGACAGCCAGTAGGACCGCTGCCATGATCCCGAGTAAATGCTGGTACTACCAGGCCGAGACCTACACAAAAAGGGTGTTCCTGTGTGTGTCAAGAAATTTTAAAACTCGTCAATACAACTTATAGTATTTCCATGTTGCCTTAAATGGTGATTTAATCACTAATTATACAAATCTATGGTACCTGTGTAGTTGTTATAAAGTTAACCTTATTAACAAAAAGAGTCACATTAATGCAAAAAGTCAAGGAAAAAAAAGAGCAGAAAAAGTGTAATGAAAAATTATTTTTTAGAGAAGCAGAAATTGTCTTGAAGTCATGAAATAAACATGCCGGCTAAGTATCAACGCCAGTGGTTGAACTAAATTAACAGAAATTGAAAAAAAGTAGCTTGCAAAAAACTCAACAATGTTAGTAAAAGATATCAATGTATGTTACAACATGTTAACGTTGGGAACCAATAGCAGAGAAATTCGTATGAAAAAACACAGACAATACGTGCAAAGAACTAATTCCAAAATGCAAAGTACAGCTAAATTGCCAGTGCATATGTTATATATAGTTGAACCACCATCATGTGCAATTTAACAAAGGAGATATACATTTGAACTTTTTATTAACATCAATGAATACTTTTGAAGAATCCTAATTAAAGGAGACCCGTATGAGGCTGATGTAGGAAAGCCTTAATAAAGGAAATATACATTTGAACTTTTTGCGAACATCAATACGTCCTTTCAAAGAATCCTAGTTAGGAGATATCGATTTGAGGCTGATGTGGAAGAGGTAACCTCTCCAGTGAGGAAGTGACTTACCCCCCTCTTGATGGCCATGATCTTGTCCTCCAAGGGGAAATCCGTCTCGGAACTTGTGTCCCATATGAGGCCCAGAAAAGTCAGGCTCCGAGTAGGCTGCAGCTGAGACTTCTTGAGGTTGATAGATAATCCCAGCTTGTGGAGAGTGGCCATATGAACGGCGGAAGTGTGATGCACTTCCTCCAGAGATCTCGCTCTGACAAGCCAGTCATACAGGTATGGGTAGATGTGGTGGCATTGAGCCCCGAGGAGGGCTGCCACTGCATTCATTAGTCTGGTAAACACCCTGGGGGCTGAGTTGAGGCCAAAGGTTAGAATTTTGTATTGGAAATGGCAGCCCATGATCCGGAACCGCAGAAAAGAGCGATGAGGCTGCCAAATAGGGACGTGTAGATAAGCGTCCTTCAGATCCAGGGAGCACATCCAGTGTCCCCTGCACAGTGTTTCCACTATGAGTGCTGGTGTAACCATCTTGAATTTGTGAAGAGGGAGGGAGAGGTTGAGGGTGGAGAGGTGCAACACAACTCTCAGGCCAGCCTGGCTCTTTTTTGTATGGGGAAAATCCTGGGAGGCTGGGACTTCTTCCACTGCTTGGCTCTCGATGAGTGACCGAATTTCTGCCAACACAGTTGCTGTCCCAATCTGTGGGAGTGGAGGAGAGGAGAGGAGAGGGAGAAATCGGTAGACGGTATCCCATAGACACGACTGATAGGATCCAGGGGTCCGCAAACCTCTGATGCCAAAACTGTGCTGAAGGGCAAGCCTGCCCCCACCGGAGACATGTGTACCCAAAGGGGCGTGTCATGTCTTCTTTCCCTCTAAAGCTGTTGAGGAGGGGGAATGAAATAAGCCCTTGCTCCCCCCCTTTTGTTGTTTGCGCCGGTGCCAACTCGGAGAACGGTCAGGCTGCCTAGACCTTTGTCCTTGGAAGCCCCAGAACCCGCCGAACATCCGCCCCTTATCGGAGTGTTGATGCGACTGGGTGTACGCCTTGGGCGTGGTCTTCGTAAGGATAAAGACTTTGCAGTTTGGGAACTGTTTTTCTTTTTATCTAGCTCCTCATCAGTAGTGGTGTGAAAGAGGTCACCACCCTCGAATGGAAGTTCCATTATGCGTTCCTGGACGTCTGGGTTGAATTTAGTAGCCCAAAGCCAGGCAGTCCTTCTCATGTCCGTGGCAATGCGTATGGCCTGGCCAGAGGGGTCAATGTGGGCCACAGTGGACTCCATGATGTCTTGTGGCACCAGTTTAGCCTCTGCCCGTTCCGCCTTGAAATGTGCCTGGCTCTGCATCAGAAGTTCTAGATGGAAGTCGGCAATTTCCCGCCAAAGCCTCTGGTTAACGGCTGCCAGCATGGCACCTATGTTGGATTGACAAAGGTGGAGTGAGATGTTGGAATAAAACCTTCCCGTAAGCCTCCAAGAACTTCTCCTCCTTGCCTTACAGTGCCGAGGACGAGGTGGCGGAGGATGACTGAGGCTTTGAGTAGAGTGACACTGCAGCGATCACCGAAGAGTGCGGTTGAGGGTGTGCCGAAGCAAGAGTGGATACCCATCCATTTGCCTATACTTGGCATTGAGGCGCTGGTTGACAGGCTGGGCCAAGTGGGGCTTAAGCCAACACTTCTTGGCTAAGGCGACAACGTCCTTGTGCATCGGGATCCCCATTCTAGCCACTGAGTGAGGACGTCGGCCAGGACCCCCGCCTCCGGTTGTTCGCCCTCGGGTTGAGGAAAAGACCCAAGTACTCTACTAAACCTGAGAGCCGTTCGTGGAAGGCCTTGGCTGACGACGGCGTGTCGGGGTCCTCTTCCTCCTCAGTGTCCACCAGGGTGTCCGGCTGGTCCGGAGCGGGTGGAGGAGTGCTGGGCGCCAAGGGCTGCAGTGTGGGGACCAGAGCCGGAGGCTGATATGGAATCGCCTGAACTGTGGGAGGCAGGGGAGCCAGAATCGAAGGAGCCGGCGAGGGAAGCACAGGCTGCACTGGGTCCTGCAGCACAGGAGCCATAGGGGAAATGACTATAGGCGCTGGCGGAGGGGCCGGAGGGAGCATTTCCATGATCCCATACCGGAGGATGGCCCCCATCTGAGGAGATCTCATGAGAGTGAGAAACTTTTCAGAGAACCTGTTCTTACGGGCCAGCAGGGTGGCAAGTGATTTTGACGGGGTAGCAGGCAGCTGCTGGGGCCGGTGCGTACTCTGTCTAGCCGGTTTCGGGATAAACCTGCCCTGCGATGCTGAAGGATAAGCTGTAGGCCACATACCTGGTTGACACCAGTCCCACCTTGTAACTCGTTCTCCCACCTGTTCCGTTCCAAGGGGTGGTGTCGGACGAGCAGCCATGTTGTCTGGCACGGCGGCCACCTTGTCGAGCTCCGTGTCAAAGTCATGCTTGGCTGACTGGGCCCGGCCTCCTCCAGGACCCCTGGCGGTGTAGCATGAGACCTACCCTACACCTCAGGACAGGGCCCGGCAGGCGTGTTGCCGTCGGCAGTATCACTGGTAGTGCTGCATGCAGGCGCCCCCTCGGACATCTGGCCAGTACTAGGGTGCAGCCCCTCGGGTGTACACCCGGTAAAAGAAGCTTGCAGTCCGTCAGCACTGTCTACGTAAGGATCGAATGACCCCACCCAGCCTGGGGCCAGTAGCGGATATAGCCTCGGTACCAGTGCTGGTGCGAGAACCTGAAAGGTTCCTCCCGCTCGAGCGTTTCTTTGGGAAGGAGTTGCCCTTGCGGGGTGCGATGCAAAAAAGCGGCCTTCCTTTGGGCCTTGACCTATGTCTGACGAAGTCCTTCAAGTCCTCTGGAGGCGACTTCTGGAACAGCTCCCTCCACCGAGCTAGCCTGTCCTTCAGAGCACACGGTGTAAAGCGTGTTGTATGCGGTACAACCCTCCCAGCCGTGGTCAGGGCCAAGGCAGCGGAGGCAAAGAGCGAAGGGGATCCGACGTAGGGAAGAGCCCCTCGCAGGCTGGACACCTGCTGAAGCCCACTGGCGTCGACATGCGCCGGGGAAGAGCATGGTGCCAGAGGACCGAGTACCCGATTGATAAAAAGGAGACAAAAAGACAGAATAAAGTAGCCGGAGAAGAGCGTGTGGTATTACAAGGCCCAAGCCAAACCTAGGAGCGCAGTTGAAATCGGCCCGTTCCCGTCGAGGCGAAAAAGGGGACGGAGGAGAGCCGCCGGTGGGCGGAGTCAGGGGAGTGCATAGCGATATGGAGGGTATCCCATTGCAGGCTTGTATTTTTTGGAAAGATCAGAGTTGACCGGGGGTGTGGTACAAGAGCGTTGCCACAAGGTGGCAATAGGGTCCGCGATAGCTGCATTGAAGGGCATAGTCCTCTCCGTAGCAGAGCCCTTATCAAGCATGTCAGTCAAGTTCTATCCAGAGACTGGTCTGGCTGGAGCACTCCACCCCAGGGTATCCACCACCCTGTCAATTAAAGCCCTGTACTTGGGCCTGCAGCATTTCCACATCCGGGGACGTGTCGAGCCCACTGGTGTCATGCAGACCTTCAGCTAGTTATACGAGGTCTGCGTGGACAGCGAAAAAAAACATCCTCCAGCCCCTAGGGTTGAAGCCACCCTGGACGTCGTCGTCAGCGGCGCTGAAAATGTCCACCAGGCATTTGAAAAAGTCAGTCCCAGATTTTGGCATGAAAGGCCGCTTGATGGCGGTCGACATCAACGGCTAAATGCCAGTGCCAACAGAGTTTTTGGTAAAGAGGGCGCGACAGAGGGAACTGGTGCACAAGGTGTGCTGGCATGTTCCGGCGGTGAATCTGGCTAGGCCTTGCTCAGCGGTGAGCCAGATGGCGATGCCGAGATCGTTTTTGCTCTGGGGACAGAGTCACCGGGCTCCGCTGGAGCTTCCGGTGCCTGCTACATTGAGGGCTCACCTATACCGACAGCCGCGCCTTGAATGCATCCCATTCAGCCCGGGACGTCTTCACTGCCGCTGACTTACAGTGTTTACTAAAATAATCGGACTTGCACCATTGTCGGTGGAGTAGTTTCTTCTTGTGGGAGGAGGAAGAGGACGAATGCTTTGGGAAAAAGATCTCTTTTTTGTTATTCTCCGATGCCTCTTTTTTCTTGAGAAGGCTCCTCTGTTTTGGCACCCAAAGACCAAACGGTAGACCGCGCCAAGGATTTCGATGGTGGTCGGCGAAACGCGAGTTTCCCCACCCGTTTCCCTGAGGGACTGATTTTGCCACATATGATGTACAGCCCTCGGTGTCGTGACTGGAGCGGTCACTGACATTTTCGAGTTGCAGTCCCCTGTAACATTTGAATCTATTTATTAGAGGCGCAGGGATGGTCGAACTCGCATGAGGCAAAAAATGACAAAAATGTAGAGTGAAATCAAATTTATCGATGCAGTGTTACTCTTCAGCAGCGGGCTGAGCATGCAGAAAAAAGGAACTGATGTACAGGGGCGTAGTGACACAGTATATGTACGGTGGCTGATGTCAAGTCCGGAGCAGACAGAGCATAGAGTCAAGGCGGATTGACGGCCGAGTCGAGGTGCACCATGCCTCCTATTGAAAAGTTTTCCAAGCAGCTGACACTGGAATATATATCTATCTGATGAGGAATCTGATGAGTAATCTGCGGGAGAAAGGCAATCCATTGAAGTGCACTTCCTGTTTAAATGTTACACCCGAGGGGAACCCCAAAGGTCAAGATGTAATCTAGAGCTTGCTAGGAGAGCTTCCACATGTTGAAGACTAACGTCTACCTGCTCAAAGCACCCACAGCTTTGTTCTCTGTCCCAGCAAGACAGGCAACTAACAGACATCGAGCCCCAAATGCACATGCAGCTGCATACATTTCCAACAGAGGTAGTGCACCCCCACACTACCTTGCTTGTTAATGTAATGCATGCAAATGTGTTGACCATCAGAATTTGTACAAAGATGACGCGTATGGAAGGAATGAAAGCAAACCAAGATAGCCGGATGGCCACCAGTTAAAGCAGAATGATGTGTTCCCTTATCTCACCATTGGACCACAGTCTGCCCTCCGGACCGCTGAGATGAGCACATAACCCTTTAGGCAGTGTGAGTAACTGAAGGCACTCTCACATCTGCTCCCCAGTGATTATCTGTTCAAGTGGCCAAGAAAAGGCCATCGCTTTTGGATCTGGAACCTGGCAATGGACTAGCGAGGGAGGATCGCCTTGGCAGAGGGTCCTTGGGGAGAGGGTACCTGAAAGTGAGGCACAGTATCCCCATTTCCTGACAGTGATTCATCTTACTCTCCCTCAGCTTTTGTAGGATGTTGATACCCAAATCCTACTTTTCCCCCTGAAGTCAGACCAAGTACTGAGAAGAAACTAACCCCAAGAGTGATGAACATTATGAAGGCTATAGAGACGAAGGTCAGGCATGTCCCTTTAATTGGACTAGTTGTTGTCAGGCAATTGAACCTGGGACTTCACACTTGCTCACCCTCTCCATGCAGTGACATCTGGTTGCTCTCCCTCTCCCTTGCTAACCTCCTCTCTTGCTCTCCAGCTTCACTCGTCCATCTTCCCCTAACATTTTTCAGCTTTACTGACTAGTCGCCTGGCTCACTTCCAGAGTCTCACAGATCCCAGTTTCCCCCGCCAGTCTTTACACTGGCCCATGGTACTCTGCACTATGCTCAGCACCAATGCATTTTCAGCATACGTTCCATTAGAGGGGGAACCGCTTTGCACTTAACCCAGGGCCCTGTTGGACTGGGCGCACTTGTTCCCCATCCACCCTTCCCTTGCACTTCTGTCTGCACACATGCATGATCTGAAATCACTAGGCCTAGTAAGTTCTGTCTGTCCCCCCCTTTGTCTCCCGTGCCTTATCTGGTTGCGCCTGTTACACCTCATTCACTTGCACTAAGAGAAATGCTGTCAGGCCTAGTACGCTAGTTACTTTTTTGTTAGATCATTCGGAAACTTTTGAAGCACTTCACTTGTGTATAAAAGCTGTACAAATAAACAATTACAACTGCAGCCTGTTAGAGACTCGCAGGTGAATAAAAGGTGGTGTCTACTAACAGCAAAGGAAGCAAGAAGCCTGTGGAGTGAGAGAGGAGCAGGAGGCCAGCACAGACCGCGAGAAACTGGTGTGGAACGGAAAGCCGAGGTGCTGGAGAAAGGCACATTAGAACAGTGTCACTGCATGGCGAGGGAGCCGTGTCTCCAAGGAGCCGGGGAGCGCGAGTAAAGGGAGCACTGGAAACCGGTGATCCCTATGCTGCGGCCGAGAGGTGCTCATTCCCTGACTGGAACCATCAATCTAGGGTTGTCTGCGATGCAAGCAGTGAGATCTAACAGTACAAATCATGAAACTGGGAATGCACCCGTTAAACGACCAGTGAGTATTAGTATTTATTTTTGTATTTGTATTTATGGTTAGCTTGTTGTTCTCCAATGAATGAGAGAAACCCGGTGCGTGTTTGAAAGTTAGTGAAACTTCACTGTATCAGAGTGGTTGTCTGCAGGCAGCATGCACTCTAAAAGCCTCTGATGAAAAACAAATGATGAAATAGACGAATGCAGGGCCAAGAATAGGCTAATGAATAATAATGTTTCAGAGTGGTGAAGATCTTTGCCGTCCGTTCCCATAAAGCCTTCAGTTGCATGGGTTGGCAAGACTGGCAATCCTGGGTGTAGTGAAAGTTTAGGCAAATCTGGTGTGGATCCAATACCGGCATCTGCTGGCCGCAATCCAGGCAGTTTTAAAGCCAAGGCCTTTGCCGGGTTGGGCATGGTGTTGAAGAAATTCAAAAAAGCTTGACGAGTGTGTTCCTGAAGTGAACAGAGTGCATGGAAAAAAGGAACCAAGGTAATGTGGCGGGGTGCCTGAGTATATACTGATCCCAACGTCATGTCCGGTGGGGGGCGCGTAGTGGTGTCAGATGAAGCCAACGCAGAGCCACACAGTGACCCCTGACGGCGTAAAGGTTTCCAAAGAACAGCTATGCTGCAGATAGATGATATGGTTGAGGAATCCATGGGAGGACGGAATCCATTAGAAAAAATTATGGTGTCATAAATACAAGTTTGTGAAACTCAAAGTGCTGAGGACAAGCGAGAACTGCACCTTTAAGGGCCACAACCACCCCTTCCAGGGACTGTGCAATTGCTTGCTGCCTTGTTATTTAGTTTGACCCCAGTTGTGCTTCCTTTACTGTAGATTCTATAGTTTTCTAGCTGTATTCTTGTGTCTAAGAATTTGTGGGCATGGCCCATTGGAAGGTAATAATATGAAGAATTGGCACCCCCGAGATGTGCCCTGCATGCAGCAGCACAACTCATCAAAGGACTCTGCAAATTCGACTACATACCCGACCCTCCTCCAACTGCAGTGCTCCCTCTGCAAGCCAGCATCATCTTCAAATCCTGTTGTATCATCTATAAGGCTGTCACTCTGAAGTTCCCAAACTACTTCATTGTGAAACTCAGTGTGTCCGGGGAGATCTGCAATCCGCTAAGACGTCATGTGCAGACTTGACTTCTGCTGGTGCAGTAAGGAAAGAACCAGAATACAGGACTTCTCTGTTTATGCCCCAAGACTCTGGAACCTCCTCCCCGTCAAAACCAGACTCGCTGCATCACTTCTACAGTTCAGGAAAGAGCGCAAGACCTTCCTGTTAAACAAATGGCTCCTCCCTAACACCTAGGTCCAGACACCCTTCACTCCCCATTCTAGCTGAGACTCAGTCATCTGCTCCTCACAGTTTCCTCCCCTGGTTACTTATATATCCCTTGCTGCCAATTACCTTTCACTTACTCCTTTTTCTCTGCTTCCCTCACCAGATGATTGTAAAGCACTCCGTTACTTCCCAAAGGTAGGTCCATGCTCAATAAATACCATAGTAAGGAACAAGTTACTACCTGTAACTGTTGTTCTCCAGCATGGGTCTGGCATGGATTCACATGCTCATGAATTTTTCCCGTCGTCAGGCTGGGAATCCTCGGTAAAGAAAAAAATCAGTTTCAGTTTCGTTTCTGAACTGTCTTTCTACTAATAACCAATCACTGGTCTCTGGGTCATACTGCCCCCAGCCAATGACTGCCCTCTACCTACGCCCCTCCTCTAGCAGCCATCTTCAGATTTGGTAGCACGTAAAGTGGCAGTAGGACCAAGAGAAGAGCTGCAGAGGGGTTGGAGGGAGGGTTTGCATGTGAATCCATGCCAGACCCATGCTGGAGAACAACAGTTACAGGTAAGTAACTTGTTCCTTCTCCAGCATGGGGTCTGGCATGGATTCACATGCTTATGAATACAAGAATACATAGCAGTACACACATGCACAACCACGGGAGGTGGCAAGGCTCAACATTAAGCATTACAACCACTCAACATTAAGCATCTCTTACCTCTTCACCAGGCTCACCTTCAAGCGGACAGGTTGCGCAGCACTGGCTGGCCGACTCTGGACTCCTCCCTGGAATCCCGATCGACGCAGTAGAATCTCGTGAAGGTGTGCGTCGACCTCCATGTAGCAGCCCTGCAGATGTCTAGCAGGGGCACACCAGACAGGAATGCCGTGGTAGCAGTGATCGCTCTGGTTGAATGGGCTCTCGGACAGCCGAGCAACGGTCGGTTTGCCAACCGGTGGCAGTGCATGATGCAGCCGGAGAGCCATCTGGAAATGGAAGCCTTCGAGAGGGCCTTCCCTTGGTTTGCAGGTCCAAAGTTCACAAACAGCTGTGATGTCCTACGAAAACTCTTTGTGTGGTCCACGTAGAACTCCAGCGCTCTACCCACATCCAGCGAGTGCAAAGTCCTCTCAGCTGGCGACGGGGAGAAAACAGGTAACACCAAGGGATCGTTGAGATGGAAGTCCGACGGCACCTTGGGCATGAAGGAGGGGTGCGTCCTCAGCACTACCCTGGTCTCGTGGAATGTCAGGTATGGAGGTTTACAGGAGAGGGCCTGGATCTCTCCCACTCGTCGTGTGGAGGTGATGGCCACAAGAAACGCTGTCTTCCACGATAGGAACTTCAGCAGTGCCGAATGCAGGGGCTTGAATGGGTGACCCATGAGCCTGGTCAGCACCACGTTGAGCTCCCACGCCGGGGCCGGAGCCTTCACCGGCGGGAATGAGCGGAAAAGTCCTTTCATGAACTCCTTCACCAGGTGATGAGCCCGCAGAGACGACCGCCCCGGAGTTCTGGTGTAGCGGGAGATAGCCGCCAGATGGATTTTGATGGAGGCGTGAGCCAGCCCCGCCTTGGCCAGCAACAGCAAGTACGGCAGCACTTGAGGGGCCGTAATCCGCAGAGGGTTGATCTTCTGTGCATGGCACCAGACAGAGAACCTCTTCCATTTGTGTCCGTAGCACTTAAAGAGTCGAGGACGCCCTGGCCTTTGCAAGCACCTCCTTGCAGTCCACCAGGATATTGGACCCTCCGAACTCTAGTGCTGCAGGAGCCAGGCCTGCAGGTTCAGCGATCCTGGGTCGTGATGTATGGTGGCGCCTCCTTCCCTGGCGAGAAGATCCACCTCCGTCGGCAGTTTGACTGGGGGTGGGAGGGGACGCTGACATGTCCAGAAGGCCCGGGAACCAGATCTGCCTCGGCCACGCCGGTGCAACGAGGATCATTCTGCACCGGGACCGTTTGAGTTGACGGATGAGTCGCAGCAGCAACAGCAACGGTGTGAGCGCATACAGGAACAGGCCATCCCAGGGGAATGAGAATGCTTCGCCCATGCTCCCCGGCTGGGGAAACCTGCTGGCGAACCTACGGCACTTGGTGTTCGTCGCCGTCGCAAATAGATCAATCTGGGGATTGCCCCATTGTCGGAATAGGAGATCCACTTGATCCGGCCGAAGCTCCCACTCGTGGCAAAAGCGCAGCTTCCCTGCTGAGGGAGTCGGCAATGGTGTTCTTTATTCCTGTTAGTTGGAAGGGTACCAGGAACACCCACTAGGCCACGGCCCAGTGCCACAGATCCTGCGCTTCCTTGGATTGAGCTGGGGATCTGGTGCCCCCCTGCTTCCGGATGTAGAGCATCATGGTGGTGTTGTCAGTGAAGACCCTCACCACTTTGCCCTTGAGGGACAGGAGGAAAGACCTCAGGGCCCAGAACACGGCTCGGAGCTCCAAGACGATGTGTAGTGACCTCTCCTCCGGGAGCCAAAGGCCTCTCGCGTGGAGATCTCTGGTGTGCGCTCCCCACCCCTCCAACGAGGCGTCCGTCGTCACAGTTTCCTGATGTTCCGGGGTCTGGAAGTCCATGCCCGCCGCTAGATGCACGTGGTTGCCCCACCACCCGATCACTTGGCAGAAAGTCTTGTTGATGGAGATCTTGTCTTCGAAGCTGCCCGCCGCTTGCAACCAACGGGCGTTGAGGAACTCCTGTAGTGGGCGCATCCGCAACCTGCACAGACGCACGAGGTAGATGCACGATGACATCATGCCGAGCTGGGACTTGATGGCCCTCACCCTGGCCACTTCCATGGTCAACAGCCGTTGTACCTTGCCCAGGATGGCCTTCGTCCTCTCCTCCGACGGTGAAGGCAACCATGCCACCGTGTCAAGTCTGGCTCCCAGGAACAGAGCGTCCTGCGACGGTACCAAGTGGGATTTTGCGAAGTTGATCGAGAATCCCAGTTCCGTGAGCAGGCGAATGGTCTTCGCTGTGTGATCGACGGCGAGTTCTCTTGACTTTGCTCGGATGAGCCAATCGTCCAGATAGGGATATACGTGGATCCCTTGTAGGCGCAGTCGCGCCGCCACCGGTGCCAGGCACTTTGTCAGGACCCTGGCAAGTGTTGGGGTGGTGGCAGGGAAAAGGGCCCCTATGTTGGGTTGTGGAGGGAGGAGGGGGCCTCTTCGGCGCCCAACTGGCTTCTCAAGACGTGTTCTCCACCCCTTTAGCAGGTCGCGAGGCCAGGGGTGGAGAACAGCCAAGAAACTACGTTTCCCAGCAACCCCGGCGGCAGGACACATGGGAACCGCGCCCACGCGAGGGCGCATGCGCGAGCCATGCCCCACGAGCGCCGCTCGCAATCCTGACCGGCAACCTGAGCTGACGTGTATCAGATGAGCTCCGGTCGGCAAGCATCAGCGGGGCACCAGCCCGCCTGAAAACATACCCCAGGCCCCGCGTCACAATTAAGATAAGTAGCGCATGGTCCTACGCGCAGCGGCTAATTGCATGGAAGGGATTTCTTCATAAACTAACAAGAAAATCACGAAAAACCAAGTCGCGTGCAAAACGAAACTAACTCTTGGGGCACAAACTATTAACCCTGCATGGGTAGTGCTTGCATAACTACCGCATGCATCTTGGGGGGCATTGCATGGTCCAGACTACTAAAGACCCGTAAGGGGAAAACGAAAGACACGGGCCGCTCGATCTCAGAACAATTAACCCTTTAAGGGTAGAACTAGCGCACGCATCCGTTCTGACATTCCTTGTTTGTTTCTAGTGGAAGACGACTCCGCGGAACGGTGCGTGGACAGAAAAGACGGCAGTCGCCGCAGATCACCTGAACCGAAGCTAAGTTCAAGTTTATGTTTCTTGTTGCTTTTAATGACAGAGTGAGCCTAGTGAGTCACGTATAGCAGAATTGCACCTCACATGAAGCAATGTGGGGAACGCTTATTTCTACATGCAGTAATGTGGGAATCTTGCATGCAATAATCTGGGAAATGTTTTGTAGGTGTTTGTGAACAACATTGGCTTCCTCACAGGCTCTGCAGAAGCAGTAAGCCAAACTGGTTGGAGCTCCAGCACAAAGGCTCCCGTATTGAGAGTTTACTAGATGTTGTAAAGAGCATTGGAGTGACAGGTTACAACTCCACCGAAAGGAAGCAGGAGCATGTTACCCTAATTCCCCCATTCCTATCCACAACTCCTTCCTCTACCTCTTTCCGGTGATCCTAAAACCCTCAACCTATCCATTCCACGGACCCTAACCCTCTTTCCCCGAAGGGTCGCGGAAGCCTGCGATGGTGTAATCTCCAGGCCCCAAGACCTAACGGGAAGGGAGGCGTTTGTGCTGCCTCTGCGCCAGGAGAAGAAGACTGAAGGCTCTGACACACTTGGTGAAGACCCTTGGCGCTGACTTCAACCCGAAGGGCAGGGCCTTGAACTGGTAGTGCCGCCCCTGGACTACGAACCGTAGGAACTTTCGATGCCGTTTGCTTATGGGGATGTGGAAGTAAGCATCCTCCAAGTCCAGCGACGACAGGAAGTCGCCCTCCTCGAATTGTCCCAGCACGTCCTGAAGGGTGACCATCCTGAACTTCTGGGACTTGATGTATCCATTGATGCAGCGAAGGTCTAGGATGGGCTGCCAGTCTTCTTTCGGACGAGGAAGTACCGCGATTATACTCCGGAGCCCCGGAGCCTCTTTGGGACAAGTTCTATCGGGCCCTTTTTCAGCATTGCTCGTACCTCCAGAAGCAGCTGTGGCACATGGTTTTCCTTCCTGGCCAAGGGTGGCAGACGGGGACACTTTCTTTGGAATTCCAGAGTGTGCCCGTGGGCCAGGGCATCTAGCACCCAACGGTCAGTGGAGATGGACTCCCACACTCTGATGAAATTTGCCAGCCGGCCTCCCACTGGGGTGCTTGGGTGTGGGCCCCGACGTCACTGCCGGTTCAGTCTTGCTTCGCCGAGGCCTTGCCACCTTGGCCTCCTTGGCGACGACGACAATGTCCTCTGGCCTTGCTGCGGCCTCTGTAGGCTTCCTGCGATGAGGAACAGGCCGCCTGGCAGTACGACGCTGAACCGCCACCGAATCCTTTGGAGGCACCTTGAGACTTGCCTCCAGAGCTCCGAAAGGACGGCCGTCGTTGATGGAGAGAACCCAAGGCCCGGGCCGTCTCAGTGACCGCCTTGATGGCCTGCAATGACTCGTCCACTGCCTTGCCGAACAAGTTGTTCCGGTCGAAGGGCACGTCCAGTACCCTGGTCTGTACGTCCTGACGGAAGTCGGTGGCTTTCAGCCAACCGCGCGGTGAAGGCAAACGCTGTTGCCCATCTGGTGAAAGCTGGTGTCAGCGATTTCCGTGGCGACCGTAATGTGGTCCGAAGCCACCTCGCCTTCCTGTAGGATTTCAAGGGCTTCCGCCCTCTTGTCGTCTGGTAGGAAATCCAGGAGGGGAGCGATCTTGAAACACAGCTCCCTGTCGCAGCGTGCCACGAACGCGAGGGCGTTGGCCGCTTTGATGGTCGTCGCTGTTGACGAGATGACTCGTCCCATGGCGTCCAGCTTCTTCCCCTCGCCGTCCAGTGGGGAAGTGGAAGTTAATGCCGCCGCCCCTGCCGATTTCTTCTTGGCCGCCGCAGAGACCACTCAATCCGGGGACGGCTGAGCTCTGAGGCACATAGGGGCGGAGTCTAGGACCTGGTACTACTACTTGTACCGATCCCTCTTCGCAGGAGCTGTGGACGGGTTCTTCAGCAGTGACAGTCCTTTATTCCAGATGTCGCCCAGTAACGGTACTGAGAGGTCCTCTTGGCCTCCCACCGTTGGTAGAGTAAACCCTCCTTCTGCTCTTTAGGACAAAGCTGGAAAAGCTCTGATGCCCTGGTGATCATGGCGTGAAAGGAGGCAATTTGGTCAGGGGGTCGGGGGGCCCAGCCAGGGGGTGATGGGAGATCTGTCCCGTCGTCACCACCGTCGTCGCCGTCTCCGTTCCCGTCTCATCTCTCGGTGGCGGGGATGGAGGTGAAGGATAGAAAGGAGGGGGAGGATGGATTCACCTCTGCTTGTTCGGTGGGCTCCCCGACGGTCCAGGAGCCGCTGGATCGTCTGCTGGGGGTAAGGGCAACCTTGTCCTTATCTCCGTACACAGGGTCTTGATAGCCATCAAGATTGCTCCTGAGTTGTCCTGCGGTATAGGCATCGGTTGCGACGGGAGCGACGGCTGGGGCGCGGGGACATCCGCTTCCTCCGCGGCCTGCTGCTCCTCGTCGGCCCCACTGTTGCTCTCTTCGTCCGCCTCGTCGGGACCCCTCCTGTAGGACCTGACTTCCTCGAACTTCTTGTCCAGGATCTTTTTGACGCCAGCCAGCTCATCTTCAGTGGTGGTATCTGTGTCACCGCCTCACCCCCCCGCCCCCCTGGCTTTCTCCATCGGGATCAACCGGGGCTTCTCCCGAAGCTTACCCGGGTTCTCCGACTTCCTTTTCCCCGAGCCAGAGTGTTGGCTCGTGGCTGATGGCGTCAGGAACATTGCGCCCTGCCTGGCAGCTGAGGACCCCAAACCAATTGCGCTCCCGGTGCCCGCAGACTTGCAGTGCTTTGCCTTTTTGTTGGGCCCCTGTCGCCGAAGTGCCCTCAAAGGTCTTAGAAGACTGCTCGGACGACTTCTTCTCACCTGCTGCTGGGCTCTTCCCCCTCCAGCCAGTTAGTGAGTCGAGTCTGACGGTCCTTTAATGTCCGGACGGACATGTTCTTACAGAAAGTGCAGTCCTCCTCCACATGCGACTTGTCGTCGTGAAGGCAGTAGAGGGACCGGGCGTGCTCATCCTCCTTAAAGACAGTCTGTAACCCACACCCAGGGCACATCCTAAACAGCTTGGATCCAACAGGCGTCGTGTCTCCTTTGTCCTGGGCCATGTCCACGAGGGGTAGGCCCCAAAGATCTCTTGGAATCTTTCAATTAGAGAAACTCAACAAAAATTCGCCATTGCGGAGCGTACAAAAATTCCAAAACGGGTCCCCGTTGATCGGAAGAAGAATCGGTGGAGCTTGAGGCTCGAATTGACCGAAAATAAGAGAAATTTCTCAGGAAAAAGTAAAACGCAGTAAAAGCTTGAGAGCTATAACACAAGGACTCCCAACACTTGAACGTGTGGTAAAAATCTGAAGATGGCTGCCAGAGGAGGGGCTTGGGTAGAGGGCAGTCATTGGCTGGGGGCAGTATGACCCAGAGACCATTGATTGGTCATTAGTAGAAAGACAGTTCAGAAACGAAACTGAAACTGATTTTTTTCTTTACCGAGGATTCCCAGCCTGACGACAGGGAATATTCATGAGCATGTGAATCCATGCCAGACCCCATGCTGGAGAATAATCATTACAAAAAATTGAAACCTAGCAGGATTCAAAATGTATAAAGTACACGGGTAAAAATGTTAAGTTGCAAGCTCCTAGCTAGCCATAAACACCACTAGTGGCGAGTGAACATTTTCCTTCTATATTCAGAGACTGCACATTAATTAACATTATATGGGTATTTTTTAGAAATGTTTTGTGTGTTGGGATTCTTTGAGCCATTTTTGACAAAAACTAGCCATTTTTGACAAAAACTTGTTTTTGTAACCAAGTACAATAAGAACAACTTTTAATCTGTCTGCTGCAGTGTGGTAGAATGTTGAGTTCAAGCAAATGCTTGACATTCATACTTAATGCATGAGACTTGAGCAAACTGCTTCTTTAATCCACAATGTGTCTTTCTTTCAGGGATTTTGATGGAATTGTGAATGACTGGCAATAACATTATTAAACGGCCAAATCAGTTCAGGAATTCAGGAGGCTTTCCTGGACGCCTGTGTTTTGATGGCGCAGGGTCAGCTGTTCCTAGCGCTCAAAAGACTACATCCCTGAGCTCAGACTGGAAAATGTCAGTGCTCCTGGTTAGTCTTTTTGGTTTGATTTCAAACACAAAGAAAAAATTTATCTATTTTAGCAGAGTATTTAAAACTGTAAGCGATTATTGGTAAGTGGGTGCAGACACAAGTAGGTAACTGGGAGTGACTGTTGTCAATGGCATTTAAGTGGAAATGGTGGATGAATTAAAATGGGGGGGCAAAACAAGTCATATGCTGTGTGAAACAAAGACTAAAACCAGGTGAGACTAATGTATAGTTTTTCCTCTGTGTCTCTGTGGGGCTCACATTACTTTGCATGCTAGTATTCGTAGACTTTCATTCAGGATGGGGAAAAAAAACCTATAAACATACTACTTTTGCATGACATGTACTATAATGAATTATTTATAGTCCGGTCAGTTCATTATTGTGTGTTCTGTGAACTTTTCAAGTCATCTCTATAAAAAGGAGTATTATTTTATCCATGCGTTTTATACTTTTTACTAGTCTATTATTTGCCTACCAGGTCTCCACCCACAGAGTATATGTTTACCATTACAAGTACTGAGCCAAACAAAGCATTACTTGGGTGTCCAGTGAAACTGTACAATACACTGTGCATCTTATAAATGCCCTGAAATTGTTCTTGCATCCAGAAGCCTGAGAAAGTTATTTATATATAGCAGAATATTGATACTTGTACAATTCTGTGGCAGACAGAAAATTAGGAAACAAAAACATAACTGATAATGTAGTCAGCTTTATCTTTTTTAATTCCTTTTGTCTACATTTCGAGAAATAATTTGATGGGAAGACAAAATGACAGACAAAGCTTACCTCTGGTTTCTTCATGAGCTCTATGAAGAACATCTGATTCTTCATGGGATAGATGATAATAAGAACATCCCCAAAATCTGTTGGTATAATACCTCTACGGTAGTTCCTGCTGTGTTCGGACCATACAATGTGAATTTCATCATTTCCCAAGTGACGAAGCTGCAATGACAGATTAGCGTTAATCAGTGTGATTATATGGCAGCTATGTATCGGAAACTGGAATAGAATGCACAACTGATAACAGGTTGCCTTATAAATGGGGGAACCATTCCACCACCTTCCAAGCATTGTTAAGAACAACATTTCCAAAAGATTTTGTCAGCATTTTACTGCACTGACCATCCTTTTGTAAACACGCACTAAATATTAAACAAAAGCAAGCTAAAAATCAATGCTGTTAAAATGGTTGTTATAAAATGATTACATTCTGCAGTATTTATATCAATGAGGTTCAATTGTGAAAATTTCAGATTCTGGCAATATTGCATGGTATTATGTCAATGATACCAAACGCCTCTGGGGGAGAAATAATAGAAACCAGACCAAAAATCCTTACGTCTCACACTACCTCTCCACCTAACCACAAGCCTAACACTTCATAAACCTCACCTGTAGTAACCAGACAGAAGAGCAAAAACCTGAGGACAAAAATCAGAATATTGTCTCTCAAAAACACCTTTGGAACACCAATTCATATGGCATGGTGTATCTATCATAGATGCTTGAGATCACATGGCCCTAAGGGGAACCCTCGACTAAACCACAACTTTTATTACCAAAGACCGACCAGCCAATATAATCGATCAGTAAACTGATAAATAACTTATCCAACTGGTACCTTACCGGGCCTGTTTATCAAGGGAGCAACAGCCTCAATGCATCTACACACCACTGCAACCAATGAACCACTCAACAAGCCAGATCCTGATATGCACCTCAAAGGCCAGATCAATACTGGACAGCCAATGACACCAACATGGGACCCAGAGAAAGGAGAGAAGATACAGTGCAGCGTGATCAACACTGGGTAAATCTCTAAACACAGAATGGAGATTCACAAAATACTTAGCGAAGCAGGAACCAACATACTCTTCATAACGGAAACATTGTTATCAGACACCTAGAAGGTAACAGCACACAAGCCCATCTTCAAAGACTTTAAAAACATACAAGTCAGTCAGACTGGCACAAGAGGAGGAAGTATAACTGTGGCACACAAGGAATACCTAAAAGTGTCCACTTCACACCACACAGATCTTCGACTGTGGAGAACTCTTGATCCACCTCAACAAACTAACCTGTCTTTCCTGGTTATTTATAGATCACCCTCACACAACCCAGTAATAGCCAGAAACGTCTCAGACATAATTGGTAGCCTTGCAATAGGACACACACTACTAACTGTCCTCTGAGATTAACATTTATTTTATTTACTTATTTATTTATTGTGCATTTGTAGGCCGCTTATACAACAAGGAGGCACCCACAGGGCAAGCGGGGAGGGAATAACAGTCCGACAGAAATAAAATTGAGCAAAGTGGAAGTCTTAATAGGCCTCGTGAGCATTCAGAATGTGCAAGTGAAGAGGGGGAGGGGTGGAGATTCCACACAGGGCGAAGTGCCAGGAAGTCAAGCAATTGCAGGCACCAGGTAAGTGCCTGGCAAAGATAACTTGGCAAGGAGTGCAACACAGGCCAGTGGGTGCCCAAAGGCAAGTGCTGAGAGAGGGCAGAGGCTGAAGGCGATTGGACGGTAAGCCAGGACCCGGAAGGACACATAAGGTCCCAGGCCACCAATCTCAGCGACTGCGGGGTTTAGCACGAGAGGGGGAAGGAGGAGGTGAAAGGAAAGTCTTGAAGAGCTTCCAGAATTTGAAGAGATGCGGCTCAGGGTTGAGAGGGAGGGGGAGGCTGTTCCAGAGGAGGGAACTAGCTGAGGAAAGAGAACGGCCAACAGCTCAATGCTTAGAGAAATGCTTGACGCACAAAGAGTCAGAGCTGGAGGATCGTAAAGGTCTGGAGGGAGAGTATTTAGTGAGAGCTGTAGATAGCGTGGTCCCCGGCCCCAGATAGCCTTATGGATGATGCGGTGGGAATTGAATTTGATCTTTGCAGCAACCAGGAGCCAGTCGAGAGATTTTAAGGCTGGAGAGATACGGTGGCCGAGCTTGAGACCAAGGATAAGTCTTGCAGTCCTATTCTGGATGAGCTGGAGTGGGCGGAGAGAGGAAGAAGGAAGATTAAGGAAGTGGCTGTTGCAGTAGTCCAGCCTAGAGAGTACCAGAGCTCTAGACACATTGAGCTTCTGGGGAAAAGTGAGGAAAGGAAGGATAGCTCTAAGGCAATGGAGTTGAAAATTGTCCGATGTGATAGGCGAGGAGGAGGAGAGAAAGGCCGATGGATGATAGGTGGCAGGTGGATAGGAGGAGGGGAGGAAGAACGGGCGGAAGAAAGAGTGCTCAGGATGTCCTGGATTTTTGCAGTGAGGTGCGTGGCCAAAGCAGTGCAGAGATCCTGAGAGGAAAGAGTCGAGGTGGAGACTGCAGAAGGATTGGCTAGTTCATTACAGATTTTAAAGAGTTCAGCCGTGTTGTTGGATGCCCCAGAGATGTTAGCCTGGATGTGGGCGAATGGAGATACAATATTGCCTTTGGAAAAGGTGGCAGGGCAGTTTGTCAGAAGATGAGCTTGAGGTCTGCCACTTTGGTTTGAGTAACAGACAATCAGTGCCAACACATCTGAGAACCATAATGTCCAGCTTCCACCTCAAACAACTGGTAAAATGAGAGATGCATGCTGCCGGTCGCATCGTTGTTGCAATCATTTGCGAGGGTGGCCCAATAAACCCCACCCCTCCATTCAGGCAACTTGGAAGAAACCATCTAATGATGCTTCCAAAAGTAAGCTTTATTAACAACACACCAATGAGTTAACTCCAGACACACATAGGACAAACATCCACCACCAAGAGAAGCTGGAAAACACTAAACCTTAAAAAAATTACAAATTACTCACCGTAGTGACTAACTTGCTCTTAATCCACAGTCCCCTTTCCTCCATAATGCATGGGCGCATGGGCGTCCCTCGCTAGGGATGGGATAAGGAACCTTTTTCACCAGAAAAAACCTTCTTCCTCTTTAAATTTAGAGTCACGTGGGGGCGCGGCCCTGAGAGCATGGGCTCCCCTGACTCCGCCCACCGGCGCAACTCCTCAGTGCCCCTTGAGGCATCAGCAATATTACAATTGCCTAAGTGACCGCAGTTTTATTAGGGGGGAGGATGGTGGGACGTATGGAGGAAAGGGGACTATAGACTAATAATATGTTCGTCACTACAGTGAGTAACTTGTAATTACTCTTGCGTCCCGTCCCCTTTCCTCCATACTGCACAGGCGATTACAACTGAATGTACCCTCAGGGTGGAGTGGTGACCCTCCTTAAGAAAACTATTTTCTTAATACTGCCTGCTAATAATGCTGTGTCTGATCTGGAGCCGGCATCCCAACAGTAGTGCTTAAAAAAAAGCCAAGGGGGCGGCACAAGTGGCCGCCCTGCTGATGACCTGCCACGGTAGGTGTCTCTGGAAAACGACCGATGCGGCCTTGGCTCTGAATGCATGGGCATGCATGTTTGCCGGAAGCGGTATGTGTTGCCCATCCTAGGCCTCCCTAAGGAGGCCCCCATCCACCTTACTATGTAGGCCTTGGAAGCCGGATATCCTGGACCTGACCCTCCAAGGGTGATAAATAGAGCCTCAGGCTTGCGGAAGCCCTCAGTCCTGTCCAGATAGAACTTTGGCGCTCGTCTAGCATGAAGCCAGTGCAAAACCCTCTCAGCATGGTCCTTAGGGTCAGCGAAGAAAGTAGGGAGTACTATCTCCTCATTTCGATGGAACGCAGAGACTACCTCAGGTAAGTACGTGGGATGCGTTCAGAGGACCACCCTGTTCCTGTGAAAGGTAGTGTTTGGCTCGGGTGCCATCGGAGCTTGGATTTCGCGGACACAGCGTGTAGACGTAAGACCCACCAAGAGGGCTGTCTTACTAGTGACTAGCCTGATGTCCACAGATGCCACTGGCCCAAAGGATTTATGCGCCAAGGCACCCAACACTATGTTGAGGTCCCACACGAGGTGTGGCTTCTTGATGGGCGGGTAGAGCCTGGTAAAACCAGTCAAATGTCTTTTAACCACCAGATTGGCGGATGAGAAATAACCTCCTCCCACGAGTTCCGGTAGGCTCCGATTGCTGCCAGATAGGTTTTGAGGGCGAGCCAGATGGCCATTAACTCGAGCCAGTTGAGGGGTGCCTGCTCCTGACAGAATCCTCTCCGTGGACTCAGTGGCTGTCCAAGGGAGCATCCCATCCTGCGTGAGGATGGTAACCAGCGCAGCTGGCTGATGAAAGGGCATGCGTATCCTTAAGTTGCTGTTGGTGCTCCCCCAGACTAGTTTGAGATGGAGAGGTGTGGAATGCTGGCCGGCTACGCACGAGAACCCCTCTCCTGACTCCAGGAGGCTGCGCAGTGTAACTGCAATTTAGGCGTTGGTACCACCATGCCAAGGTCACTGTTCTGCTGAGAAAATGCCCCATGTGAGGGGAAAATTCTCTCAGAGCTCGTATCGCTGATGAGGTCCAGGAATGTTAGAGTCTGCCTAGGCTCCAGCTGTGACTTCTTGAGATTGATGGAAAATACCAACTCGTGTAGTGGAAGCATAAGGCCGGAGGCGGTGTGGAGGACTGCCTCCGGAGACCTTGCCCTAATGAGCCAGTCTAGGTATGGATAGGCGTGGTGACCCAGGGCCACAAGTAGGGCTGCCATGCATTCATTCATCCTGTACAGACCCTGGGGGCCGGAGTGAGGCCAAAGGGTAGAAACTTGCTTTGGAAATGGAAGCCATGATCCTGACCCTATGAAAAGACTGATAGGGCTGCAGATCGGTATGTGAAGGTAAGCATCCTTCAGATCCAGGGAGCACATCCAGTCTCCCCTGCACAATATCTCTGCAACACGCACTGGGGCAACCATTATATGGCGAAAAACCGTGAATAGGAGCCAAGACCCCGCTGGGGGGCTGGGACTTCTTCCACTGCCTGCCTCTCTATGGGCGAGCGAATTTCCGACCACTGAGTTATTGTCCCAATCTGTGGGAGCGGAGGGGAGGAGAGAGGCGAAGGAGGGATCGGTAGACGGTAGCCCGAGGACAATGAGGGGAGGATCCAAGGACCTGCAAACCTTGTGCGCCAGCATGGGCGTGCGTCTGGCTATGTGCCTTAGGGATGGCTTTAGCAAGGATGGATAAGGATTCAGCAGTCTGGGTACTGTTGCTCCCCTTATCAAGTTGCTAATCCATCGTAGAACGGAACAGGTCACCCCTCCCCCAAATGGAAGGTCCAGTATGCGTTCCTCGGCGTCTGGGTTGAATTGAGTCACCCAAAGCCAGGCAAATGGCACCGCCTGAGGCGTCGATGTGCGCCACAGCAGACTCCAACATGTTTTGCGCAACTATATTTGGCCTCTGCCAGCCCTAGCTTGAAGCGTGCCAGGTTCTGCACCGGAAGTGGCAGAGGAGTGTGGCTGTGAGAGTGAGAGTGCCAACAGCAAGAGGGGGGCCCTCTCCAGCTGTCTAAACTTGGCATCAAGGTGCCTGTTGGTTGGCTGAACCGAATGGGGTTCAAGGTGTGACCTGTTGCCCCGAGCTAGCTGCTGAGAAGGAGGCTGTGGGGCTGCCAAGACCATTGGAGGCGTGGGAGCCGGTGTTGTGGGTACTGGCATGGGCAGCTGGGGCTGTACAGGAGCTGGAATCGCTGGAACCAAGGGCAGAGTGGCCATGGGTGCTAGCAACAGAACCTGGGGGAGTATGTCCCTGAGGGTCATGGCTTTTCAAGAAAACCGGTCTTCACAGGCTGGTGGAGGCTTGGAGGTGCGGGCATGCTGCGGCCTGGACCCACTCTGCCTTACTGTCTGTGGGGTGCATCGGCCCTGCGATGATGAAGGGTATGCCGTAGGCCACGTACTTAGTGAAGATCAATCCCACCTGGAAATGCATTCCCCTATGTGTTCCCTGAAGGGGGATGGTGTCAGATGAGCCGCCATTTTATCTGACCTGGTGGGCATTTTTTCGGGCTGCATACAGCCTGCCTGTGTCATGGTGCTTGCCTCGTTGGGCCCCGCCTCTTCCAAGACTCCTGGCAGTGGAGGTTGAGGCCTACCCTGCACCACAGGGCGGGGCCTGGTAGGTGGATCGCCCTTAGCGATGCCGCCGGTAGTGCTGCATACAGGCACCCCTCAGACATCTGTCTGGTACCTGGACGTCGCCCTTCGGGCCTAACCCCATTAATAGAACCTTGCGGCCCCTCCGCTCAGTCACCGGTAGAATCTCACGACCCCCTCAGCCTGACGGCTGGTAGCTGTAGCAAGGAGCCTTGGTACCTGCCCTGGTACCAGGACCTGAAAGGTCCCTCCCGCTCCTACGCTTCCTGGAGAAGGAGTTGCTTTAGCAGGGTACGTGGTGCATACAGGTGCCCCTTCGGACATCTGTCCGGTACTAGGGCGCAGCCCCTCAGGCATGGACCCGGTAATAGACCCTTGAGGCCCTTCAGCGCATTGTCCGGTAGGATCTGGCGACCCCTCGGCCAGTAGCTGTAGCAGCCTCTGTACTTGCACTGGTACCAGGACCTAAAAGGTCCCTCCCACTCCTACGCTTCCTGGAGAAGGAGTCGCCTCTGCGAGGTACGTGGTGCGTACAGGTGCCCCCTCTGACCTCTGTCCGGTACTAGGGGGTAGCCCCTCGGGTTAGACCTAGTAGTCGAACCTTGCGGCCCCTCAGCGCAACTGTCCGGTAGGATCTGGCGACCTCTTCTGGCGACCCCTCGGCCTGACGGGCGGTAGCTGTAGCAGCCTCGGTACCTGCACTGGTACCAGGCGCTGAAAGGTCCCTCACGATCTTGCACCTCCTGTGGGAGGAGTCGCCTTTGCGGGGTACGTGGTGCGGACAGGTGCCCCCTCTGACCTCTGTCCGGTACTAGGGGGTAGCCCCTCAGGTGTAGACCCGGTAATAGAGCCTTGTGGCCCTTTAGCGCAGTCACTGGTAGGATATAGCAACCACTCACCCTGGTGGCCGGTAGCTGTAGTAGCCTTGGTAACTGCACTGGTACAAGGACCTGAGCTTTCTCCGAACCCACATCTTCAGTCAAAAGTATCTTCCGTCGCCTCCGCACCACCCAAAAGGATTTTCCTCAGCTTTCCGCAATTCTGCATATAAACAGAAGTATCTAATTAACTAAAAAACTGAATAGAAAAATACAAAAGAAAGTTAAATAGACTTACGTACCTGAAGTATTGCAAGTTTCTCTCAGTACAGTTTGTTCCGCGCATTTCCCAAAGACTGCAGTTATTCTACATTTTTGAACTTACGTTATTGAACATTTTCCTCAACCAAGTCAGTTCGTAGTTTTTCGCATCCATAAACTTTTCAAAATTCTGGGAATCTGCAAGAGAAAGGTTAATTGTTAGAAAGAGATCTCTCCAACGTAGGGATAGTTACAAGATTAAAGAATAGAGGGTTTTTGCCAAGATACTTACCCAAAGACATTTACTGGAAAAGAATTGGCATTTTCTAGGCAAACAACTATTGAGCCCCTCAGCATTTCAACATGCCCCTGTGGAAAAAACAGGATGGAGAGGTCCACACATAATAAACACAGGTGAGAGGTGAAAATTACCACAATATATATTTTAAGGCAGCACCTTCTCAGTAATAGATGTTATAGGCATTCTATTGTTGTTATTATAATTTTTACAGAAAAAGAATCCAAAAAGTGTCCAAGTGCTGGTGCCTAGGCTGAGAAGGCATTATGCTCCCAAGGAGTCCAGGTAAGCGATACACAGACCGGCTGCATTGGCCAAGAAATGGGGAGGCAAAATGTATGGCTTGCCTTACTCGGCGTACGCTAGAGGAGTCCTTATCTGGGTGGTGTCTACAGTCCCCTTCTATCTACTGGAACATAAAGATGAGGAGGGAATACTGGTACTTTTACAGGGATTACTGAAAAACAGGGATGTTTGTTTCATTAACACCTATGCCCTGAACCACGACATTCTTTAAATCATTATACACTAAGCTCCCTGCATACAGAGCCTCCATGTGGGTTTGGGGCAGAGACTTCAACTGCACCGTAAACCCCATTCTTGACAGGTCAGACGGAAAACACAAGAAGCCAGCAGCACCAGCCAAAGCCCTTGGCGCACTCTAGGCTTAGTAGACGCCTGGAAGAAACACACAGGGAAACCCGGGGATATTCAAACTTTCCAGCTCCACGCAGGGTACATACGCGAATAGACTATATATTCACAGGGATAGAACATTTGGGAGAGTTTGCACACATAGAATACATGGCCGGGGTACTGTCAGATCAAGCACCCCTTGCGATGACATGGCAGGGAACGCATGAAAAACCTAGAGTACCCACCTGGTGGCTGAGGGCGGAGGCGCTATTGGACGACACCTTTCATGCATACTTGGAGGATAAGGTCGTAGGTTACTTCGCCTCCAACGTGGGCAGTGTGGTGCAGGTCAGCACATTATGGGAGGCATTTAAAGTAGTCATCAGAGGAGCGATGATTGGAAAGACGAGGGGCCTCAGGAAAGGCATACTAGACAGTTTAGAAGCTATAGAAGCAGACATAACCCTGAAGGGGAACACTGGTGCAGCGGCAGCAGCGGAATCTGCTGAGGCACTACAATTGAGGCAGAGGTGCATAGGAGAAAGGGAGAGATTAGGCATACTGAACTTTACACAATACACACAGAGGTTGCAGGCAGTGGGATACAAACCAGCGAGACTGCTTGCTTGGTTATGTAAACGGGAAGAACCAAGAGACATTATAAGCGCCATCAAGGACGAAAATGGGGACGCAGTCAGGAAACAACACAGGATCAATGAGGTGTTTAGCAGATTCTATCAACTCCTATACTCAGAGAACACGACGGACGCGGGTGGGGAAGGGGCAGAGGGACTGACTAAATTGCATCTGCCACGAATGACAGACGCACAGGCTACCGAACTGGACGCCCGATGACCATGGACGCAATCCAGGAAGTGATTAAAGATCTCCCGACAGCTAAAGCCCCGGGACCAGACATCCTCCCAGGGGAAGTTTATAAAGCATACATAGACACGCTAGCCCCCAGTTTGCTGGAGGTCTACACGAGGCACATGATAGGGGTGTGTTGCCTGAAAGCCTCAGTCAATCATTGTACCTATTCTAAAGCCAGGGAAAGACCCCTCTGAGCTGCGGATCATACAGACCGCCATGAATGGTAAATTAGGATTGTAAAATTCTAACCGCAGTACTGGCCAATAGGCTAAAAAAAGTGACTGGCAGTTGATACACACTGACCAGACTGGGTATGTTCCTGGCCGTAAAACCACATACATAGAACTTTAAGAGGATTCACTATAGATAGCACAAACAAGAGAAAGGGAGACTATGCAATCACCGCGCTGGGATTGGTTACTGGCAACCTTAAAAGGCTTTGGGATAGGACAATTATACCTTGGATGGGTTAAACTGATTTACTTGCGACCCCTGGCAAGAGTTAAAACAGGCAAAACAGGTCTCAGAACACTGGGAGGTCCACATGGGCAGCAAGCAGGGATGCCATGTCAGGATTAGGGGCTGTTCGGGACTGAAGAGACGCCAGAAACTTAACAAATAGGGCAAATACTACAATTCCCATGAGCACTTGCGGAAACTGGTAGTTCCCCCGCCGTGCGCGCGTGTGGCTAGGAACGGTTTATTAAGGCCACACGGCGCACGGCAGGTGTGGCTTGTTGTGGGTGTGTGCGGAGCTCCATGTCGGAGTGAATTTCCCCGGAGACGGCGGCGGGCAGTGACCGGGCGGTTCGAGTTGCATGCAAGGCTGCCGCTGTGAAGTACTGTTTCATCCAGCGTCTGGGACGGCTTCCGAGCCTCCCGGACTTCAGATAAGTGCCTCATGAGTATTTTTCCCACGTGTGAATGAGTTCTGTGTACCACGGACATTTGGTTATTGAAGGGCTGGGGTGCGGAGGGGCGACAATGTACTCCACTGGTCCGGTACTGAGTCTGATTTACGGCTGCATTGTACACGAACATTGTTAGGGACTATGCCCTGGTATGCAAGGCCTTCTCGAGGACATTCAGACACCAGTCCTTATTCAACAGGCATATAGGGTTACTTTTCTGATAAGAGTAATTACTGCACTTAAGGGTGATGTCTTGCATAAGGAAATGAGTACCAGAAGTCAGTACTCATGTGTACATGTGTTTTCATGTCATTGTGATCACTATTGCTATTTGCTAGCCCAAATGGGCCATTTGTTATGTCCTTCATGAGGAGAGTAAGTTTCTCCATTGTATGTTCCATCCTGCTTGCTTTATGTAGTGTTTTATGTCAATGTGCATTGTGGTACATGTATTAAGATGTGCTGTGGTGTTCTCAAGGGAGTTACAAGTATGTCATGTTCAGGAACTAGGCAGGTTTAGTAGTGTAGGGTTTTTTCCTGTTGCTTCCCTCGACCTATCCACACTAGGGTTCCCTTCAACCTCTTCTCGGTTTTACTATAATCCCCCAACCTCTTCCTAACCCTCTTCCCCCCACTGGCTGGCACGTGGTGTCCTGTTTACTATACCAGGCACCTGTGCCAACCACAGTGGGAGGGTCGACTTCATTCGGCTTCTGTGGTTCGGGGGAGAGTGTCGACTGCTCCTCCCTATTCGGTTGTGTATCTTGACATGCCCACTGTCACCAATGTTGTTCATTCTGGCGCTGGAGCCGTTGGCAGTGTTCCTCAGGAGAGAATACAGCTAAACTGGGATAGAGATAGACTGGGAAGTGAATTTGATTTCCCTGTATGCAGACGACATGTTACTATATATAAGCTAGCCTGAGGACAACCTGCCAAACCTCTTAGGCATCGTTGATCATTTTGCCATGCTGTCGTGGATCCAGATACACCATGTAAAATCCTGTCTGTTCCCGCTTGCAAACCTCAGAGGGCTCCGGGAGGCACAACTGCCATTGCTGGGCCTACAGTGGGCAACTGACACCTTTAGAAACCTGGGCATCAATGTGTGGCATAGCCCTGCAGACATGCATAAGGACAATGCAATGAGAGCCCTGGAAGGGGTACGTAAGTCCATGGGGTTCTGGGAAAAACTGCCTCTGGGGATGCCTGGTAGAGCTGCCCTCCTGAAGATGGCCGTACTCCCCCCGCTTCCTATATCATTTCACTAACATTCCCTACAACATACCCAAAGCATTCTTCCAACTGTTAGACACACTAACCAGATCATTCCTATGGGGGGAAATAGGATAGCACTGATCACCCTACGGGGGGACCACAAAGAGGGTGGGATAAAAGTCCCACAATTTCAATGCTGTTACCTTGCAGGACAGCTGCAATTTGTAGTGACCTGGCTGGGAGACAGGCCTCCCAAGATACTGCGTTACTACAGCCAATGCTGAAGCGACACTTCCTCAAAGAGATTTTATGGGTAGAGAACATACACTTGACCAGACCCTCTGGGCTTCTGAAACTGGGCAGGGAAATATGGCGTAGGACCTGAAAACTCCTAGGAACACCGGATCCCTGCTCCGTACACACACCCCTGATAGGAGTTATGGGAGAACGGCAAGGAACCATGGGACAGTACAGGCGACAGTGTGAAGTCAAAAGGGTGGCCACAGTTGTGGACCTACTGCGAGAGAATAAACTCATTGACTTTCATACCCTAAGTCAGCTAACAAGGCATCTACACAAGCCAATTCCTGCTGTTTATGGGAATTACCCAAATGATCAAGAGGAAATGGGAGAACACAGGCACTGATTGTGACCAATGACTTGCTTGACACTATGTACTATTCTTCAGAAGGTGGGCATATGATCTCTAGACTGTCTGAGGTGCTCCTGGGAGGCTTAAGCGTGAGAGCGGAGTTCAGGCGCAGAGTTCAGTCTGCTGCAGTCTTGGTGGAGAGGAGCTGCAGCTACTGCTACTACAATCTGAATTTACTTTGGTGCTTTTGGTGCTTTTGGCTTGTGTGTCTTTAAGGATTACAACCCCCACAGCCCTTAAACACTCCTGGTGAGCGCGGAGCGCGCGCAGAGTTTGGGCGTAGAGATCAGTCTGCTGCAGTCCGCGGCAGTACGCAGCAAGCGGAGGTAAGCCTTTACATTCACACATATGGGCGAAATCGGCCCGCAGACTCGCTCAATGTTAAAGCAATCCCTGAAATCGCGAGACTGTTGCTGAAGTTCAAATATGCAACATCAACACAAATACGAAGTGAGCTCGTTATTAACAGGGGCACTGGGAGGTTACGACTGGCTAAGAGGGGGGTCGGAAGGACGGGCGGACGTCCAACATAGACTTCAAAGCCCAACAAGATCCGAGCCTCCCCCAAAATCCACCTCCGTACCCTTAAACACATCCCCAAATATATGCCCGAAATCCCTTGTGCAACTTGCAAAGGAGTATTTAAACTGCGACGGACAGCAGCTGTCGATCAAAAATGTAGCAAAGGATCTCAACCAGGCACCCGCCCTCAATGCCGATGTCCGTAACGTCTACGTTCCCTCTAACGCAGCTGAAAGCGCCCTGCGTTTTCGAGGCGGAGGTTTCGATCAGCGTGGCAGCCGAGGTAGCCAACATTGTGGGAAAACTCAACAAGAAGGGCGATGACGACAAAGAAAAATGCCGTCCAAAACAAATTAGCAACCTCAAATATGATCGAAGGGAACATTACTGCCTTACAATTGTCATTTGATGTAACCGACACTGAGTTACTGGAGTTGGAAGTGCCGACAATTCACATGGACACAAGACTGTTAAAATGTATGTTTCCGGATAAAACAACACGGGTTGGCACAACCCTAGAAGAACTCGAAAATAAAGTCTCTAATAATTCTTCTGCGACGTGGAAACAGACGCAATTGGCGACGCAACAAATTATTAACACAGGAAAAAAATCCAACACAATGTTCACCGGTGAAAGCACGAAACTAGCATCGGCTGAATCTCCGATTCTTGCACAGAGGAGGATCGATAAAACTCTGTCGGAGCTGCCAACAATACCGGCAACATAACAGATAAGAGAAATAAAAACACATACCTCCATGGACTTAACCTCGCGGGACGGGAAGCCCGGCTAACTGAGCGGCTTAGGGCAGATTTCGAGACAATGAAGGAGCGCTTGTCGGAGTGCTTTGTAAGACCCGGCAAACTAACATTGGGCTGGGATTTTGAGTTGTCACATTCAGCAGGACGAAGCATTTTGCCACAAAACTCACAACCTAATATTCCTAAACAAACGAAACAATTAGACTCGACTCAACCCAAAGATGCCAAGGAAATGGGGGAGGTGCGACCGACCCTACAGGGACTAAAATCCAAAATATCTTTTAACCGAGAAAACGGGACCCTTCCAAATAATAAAAACAAAAGCCTTCCGGCTAGGTCCTTGTCGCACTGCTCCACCCCAAAGTCGCAAGCAGAGGTGAACGGTCCCGAGCATGGCTCGCAAGGAAATGTGGGACCTGGAGTACATGCAGATAACAAACCATTAAATACGAGCAACGAAAATGACCTCACGCATGTTCTCAAAGACGCTTCAGCAGCTATGAAATCTAACCTGTCAGCAGATGCTTCAATAGATTCATAACAACGTACTCACAGCGACATCGTTGGCACGAATTCCTTTCACCAAGCTCTATGAAAATTTGCATGAAGCAGTACAAAATAACGGGGCAATGTTAGGCCAAATAAACGAAAAATTATCAAGAATGGAGAGTGCGAACGCAATGCTACAAGGAAGCTTTGACAAGGAAACTGCGACAACAACATGGCAAAATCGCTTGAATGAAATAGCCACAAATGATATGTTAGGAAAAACAATCGCTGATGGACGCAGTGACTGAGTGTTTACAACAATTGACTACTACCATGAGACACACATCGCCAACAGGCGCGGAGACGAGCGGAAGCTCTTCAAATGTGACAACACTCACTTGTTCAGCTACAAAAGCCCTCATGAAGAACAACGAGCAAACAGCAGCCCCATGTGCGGGCCCCTCACGAGATCCACAGACTGAAAGCTCTGATGACCTTGCTACACCAGCAGTGGGGGCCTCAAAAAACCTAACTGTGACTCGGAGTGAGAGCACAATTATGCCAGAGGCCGGGCAGGCTTCGGCACCACCTGACAAATCTACAATAATCACAAGCGGAAAAGAGACAAACAAAGAGGCCCCTGAAAAGGTGCCTGTACAACATCATCCTGTGAAAGCACACTGCTCTACAACAAAAATGTCCTTTGGAATATTTACTGGGCCTGCCAAAACCCTAAATACTGAAAAGGCTAATTCTAAAACACAGGAGGATGGTTCTGGTCAACCCCAAAAAAAAAAAAAGGAGAAAAAGAAACACTGTGCCCCCGAAAAAATTGACCAGCAATTCAAAAAAGTTAATCCGAAGCTTAGCTACTCTGGTAAAAACAAGTCTATTTGTACGAGAAAAAAAGGGTGAATCGGCCAAACCAAGAATCGCCAAAGAAAGGAAAACTGCAGAGGCTCCAGCGACCACACGAGTAACACCGAATCCCAAAAAAACGACAAAGACTAGATTCGGAGGTTCAATCAATCCATTCAGTAACGTCATCTGAAGACCTATGCAATCTCTCTACTTACTCTAATGACTACGAGGTCAAAATAGTATTGATGTCAGTACTGACGATCTCAACAGGCAGGACAATGTGGCGGAGATACAGACTTCAAACCCTTGGATCTTGAAAACTAAAAATGGAACAAAACGTGTGGACGAGAGCACTTGTAAGGACAGACAAAAGAAAATCAGAACTAGAGAAACAAATAGCAAACCAATAGCCATCAACAAAGGGACTGAAGAAAGCAGTCGAGTAGCTGCCCAACAAACGACCACGAAAAAGTCAGTGAAACTAAATCTCAAATTAACGACAGCGCAGAGACAAAAGGAGGAAAGTTAATTCAAACATCAAAGCAGGGTGGCACACAAGCAATTAAATGTGAAAATTCTGGTCGCAAACATATTTGAGGATGAAAACGACGTGAATCTAAATAGAGGAAACGTAATCCGACTACCTCATTCGGTACCAGCCTTAGGAACTGTGTCCTCCCACGACATCTCGATTGTCGAATACATCTCGGTAGACCAAGCCGACCAAGTATATCTGCACATAAATTCCCAGGCAGTACGCAAGATCATACTGTCTGCAAAAGATGAACTGCTACTGTTGGGTTCCGAGGTGTCATAAGTGATAACTGAAATACATCCCATTGTATTGCTCGCCCAGAGTGCACGGACAGTCATGAATCACCAGTGCAATTATGGAGCCAATACTTTAAACGCAGGTAGACGACGCAATGACTTACAACCACACACACTCTTAGAAAATAATGAGCACTTATACGGCTATTTATTCAAAGCTTGGAAGCAACAAATGATAACACAGAAATAAATCAAAGAAAAAAACAGAGAATTCAAAATAAAATACATCACCGTGGGCATACCTGAATCCCTCATCTCGCCAGAAGCGGCTGGAAGACCCCGATAACAGCCAGGCCGAGAGTACAAAAGCCCACAGGTATGCCGGACGGAAGCATCCCCCCTCCGACTGAGGTCCCGTCTGACCGTTAAGGGGTTCCGCATATATGCACTCCTCAAAAAGGGGTGGTAATTTCTCAAACCTTCTGGCAACGCACTTGCGCATTGATGGGCAACCATTGGTTGCCAGCTGGGTCAACTGACAGTAACCTCAAGGAGCAAAGTGCTTCCCTCCTCTAAAAACAAGCGCCATGGAAAACAGTCCCATAACTCATAACAAGACATAACAAAGCCAGCTTTCCCAGCAGAATGTCCTTGACTGCATACCAGGTTTGGAAAGCATGTTTTCTTCAGCATAGTAAATCCAGCTCTCAGCAAAATGAGTACAGCTTTTCACTGCGGCATGAAGTAAATATCCATTATGGCTCTTAGTGCTGCAAGAATACACTGCGCACCAGCGCCATGTTTTAGCTCAAGCATAACACCCATAAATAGCCACAACCAACTGAAGGGGACCACCCACGAGCAGCGTAGAGACGATGTAAGGCAAAAGCTGACCACAGTGATAAAAACACAACAGTCATCCGGCAAAAGGAAGCACGGTGGGAAAAATCATTAGCTAGTTCAAATCCCGGAAGCAACAGCCCTGACCTTGATATCTTGGAACACCCGAGGCTTTCGACACCTATATGACGAGTTTGCTGTGGAGCTGTGTAACAACCTTGCAATATGTCTCCAGGAAACATGGTTACGTGACTCTGTTAAATCCAGCAAGGAAAAATGCTCAAGGTCGGCCGTATTCAGGCTTAATAACAATGATAAAAGTTGGATTACATTGGGAAGTGTTTGAATCCGAAAATCTGAACATCTTTGTGCAAAGCACGCTGTTGCAACACCACGCTGAATCAACCCCGCAAGTGCAATATCTCTTATTAATCAATGTGTACTGGATCCCCGCTCAGATAACCCCAAAAAAATATGTATCTTCGGTAACTGCGATTATAGACAAACACCAACAATTCAATGGCGACCTTCTTATAATCATATGTGGCGACATGAACTTAACCTGGTTCAACACGAATGGACACCGTATAAAAGAAACCAAGATGAAAGGCCCCCTGCACCATGATAGAAGAGCTAAATGGGATAGTGAAACGGAAGAACACGACTGCGACATGGTCAATGGCCAGGTAGCAGGCGACATACCGCCCAAAAACACTTGGCACAATATGGGCTATGAGAAGACCCTGGATTACATCTGGATATCAAAACATTCCTGGCACAAAATAGTGAGAATGGGAATAATCCAGACAAAAAATAGCGACCATGATGCATTGGTAATGGAGAGGATCTTACCTAAAAAAACAAATATGGGAAGAATGGCCCAAAACTTGGAAGTAAATAATGGGCAAAACAGGCTCAGAATAACTAACAATCAAATAACCACGATGACCAGCAAATTTCAAAATCTGGATAAGGCTCATGGAACGACAGTTAACTACCTTCTACTGCTCCGTCGCCAAAACAGTTCGTTATGGCAAAAACATACAACTAAAATACATACTCATGAATGGAGTAGGAAAGTAAAGGAAGAAAAAAAGATGGCCAACAAAGAAATACGTAAATTAAAATTGCAAGGATGGACAGGGGCGACCGCCATAATAAAAAAACGGAAGCAAAAATACCGCAATTGGGTCAAAGCCTTTGCGTTCCTGCGCGATCAGGAGCGAGGTGAGAATGTTGGGATTAATAAAATCAAACAATTGCAGACAGATCTGGCGCACCCTGAATAACTGCACTAACAACCAAGCAGACAGGATGGCTAGTGGAGTGCCCGAAAGCGAGTGGAAGAAACACTACAACAAACTATTCCTACAGAACACTGCAACAGCATCCCAAGCACATGACGAAGCGGCGGCTGGATGGCACTGCATTGAAACAGCAGAAGACATCAGCATTATAATTGCAAAATTGAAAAACTCACGTGCAGCGGGGCCAGACGGCATCACAAACGTGAGGTTGGAAAAAAAAACAAAAACACGAATGGTCAAATTTCATAGAAAAACTATTCGCAAAAATTGCAACTCTGAGAAAAATACCACTCACATGGACAACGGCCATAATAGTCCCAATCTTCAAAAAGGGTAATCGGGCACATCCAGTCAACTATCGCCCGATTGCCCTACTTGATACAATCGGTAAGATGTTTGCAAATTTTCTTCAACAAAAACTAACAACTTGGGCAACTATGAAGGGAATCACAGACTGCCGCCAAACTGGGTTTACTAAAAGTGTCGGAACAGAAATCAACCTGTCATTGGTAAATATGTTAAAATCGGCCGCTTTGGAAAAAAGGTCAAATCTCTTCCTAGCATTCGGAGACATGCACCAAGCATTCGACAAAATAAACCGGGAAAAGCTGTGGCAAAAATTAAAAAATTGGGACTGTCTGGAAAGTCTTCTACAACCAATAAAAGCCCTACATACAACAACCACAATTCGAATAAGAATAAACGAAAAGAGTCAGCTATCAGAAGAAATGAAGACGCAAAAAGGAGTGAAACAGGGCTGCCCAATGGCCGCATGTCTCTTTGAACTGTTTATTGCCGACGTGCCCGAGGCTTTGAGTGATGTAAAATGTTTTCCCCCAAAGATAAATGGCCATCAGATCAACTGCACCACTTATGCCGACGATTTAGTTTTGGCGGACACTGCACAAATAGGGTTACAACGACTGCTGACGAAGCTCCAACAATACATGAACCTCAATCATCTAAAAATAAATGTCACCAAAACAAAAATCATGAAAATTGGACCACAAAAAGAAGTAAAAAATAAAAAATTTCGTTGGAGAATAGAAAACACGATCATTGAAGAGATTGCAGAAATTAGATATCTGGACGTCATGATCAGCAAATCGATACGGGAATGGAGTTGGGTGCAAGATATTGTGCGACAAACTAACACTTTGGCACTACAAGGCGCACAAATCCATAACCTGCATGGAAAATGTTCATTAACACCAATACAAACATTCTATTTGCAAAAAGTAATACCTGCGATCACCTTTAGCTCTGAAGCAGGTTGGAATCTTGATTATGGAATTTGGACAAAACTAGAAGGTCTATTTTGGAAACGAGTGCTAAAACTACCAAAACATATGTCAATAATTGTCATCATACACAAACTCGGATTAGATGAACTATATGTAAATGTGATTTGGAAATCGCTGTCTCTTCTCAGAAAGATGATAATGCCAAACACAGAACCGGCGTATGAAATACTCGCAGTCCAAAACAAGCGTCCTTATGCGGGAACCTTTCTTCCATGGTTACAAAGATTAAATGCGATTATCCTAGCCGCCGACAAACAACGACATGTTGACAGAGCAACCCCAAATAGCAAAAAGAAAATTGAAAGAATGGGCGTGGATACAAAACTTGGCTAGGCTTGAAGGATTACCAACTGCTCCCAACCTCGGGCCAACAAAGAACAAATTGAATAAAATGCCGAGTTATCTGTCACAATTTCCCTCTCGTCATCATCGTGACAGATTTCTGCGCCTACGACTGAACGCCATCAAACCCAAGGAAATGCTGTTAATGAGACACAATCAAGACACTAAGGACAATTTATGCAGATACTGTCCGATTGAAACAGAAACAACAAGACACTTAATAGCTGAATGTCCCAAACTCAGATTTGAGAACCTTACATCTTGGCAAATTTGCACCAATAAATGGAAATATGGACGCGTGGTGGTGCCGCATCTTAATTGGGAGCTTTGTGCATTTAACATGTTCCGTGATAAACTTTATAGACACATTCATTGACTAAAATAAGAAAGAAACCAGGATGAGAAAAAGCAAGAAACTGTAAGTCGTGCATGTGACAGATTGGACACAGACTAAATGGGAAAAATGAAACGAAATGAAGTGAGAGGATTGATTTGTTTGTAATAAAAGTTTGTAATAAACTATATGTTACAATAAAAAAAAAAATTAAAAAAACAGATCTGAAAGCGAGGGGCAAATGGGAGGCGGACATAGGAAGGCCATTCACAGACGCAGAATGGGGACTAGAAACACCAGATTTAGAACTACCCAATTGTGCCTAACACAGAGGGCATACATGAACCCATACATACATGACCACACACAGGCTATCACACATGACAGGGAAAGGGGTCCAGGCCTGTCCAAGGTGTACACAGGAGGGGGCAGATAACATACACAGGTTTTGGAGGTGCCCCCAGATTCAGAAATTCTGGGGGGAAATGATGGGAAAAGCTGAGAAGGGAGGCATCCAAATGCACTCGTGGTCCCCAGAGTACGGCCTGTTGGGGTTATTCCCGAGGGGCAGGAGCCAGCATGCACATATCACAAAAATGAAAGACTTGATCTGCATACTTGAAAAACGAAGGATAGCAATGGCCTGGAAGGCAGTCGAAGGCCCGAGGGTCGAGGCCTGGTGGGCAGTCTTGCAGAGATGGTCACTCGCGGAAACTGCAGTGTGGCACAGGGTCCTTAGGAGAGGACTGCATTAGAGCTGTTACGCTCACCTGGACCCCACAGGGGTGTCGATCGGACCCGGACAGCTGCGGTCTCCATCAACGTGATGCGTAGTGCAGAGATGACTGTCTGGACTGGCCCGCCTAGTCTTGTCTGCTGGACCCGAAGAAGTATTTTCCTGCAAGTGGAGACAGGGATTAGCCACCTGTGGGTTTTAGTGATGGCCTTCCAACTGTTCTCGCTCTCCCCCACTAATTACCTGCAATATCCCCTTAGTAACCTCACCTTATGTTTGTAAAAGATGAGCTCTCCATCCTGCGTGTCTTGCAGGGGCGCGTAGATACCAGTTACTTCTCTGGTTTGAAGGCGTTGGGAGAGTTCCGGTAAGCATTGACTCTGAAGTCCCAGGCGGGATTGGTAAGTATCAAGTTCAAAGAGTTCAATGTGCCCGATGTTCACTCTTGTTCCCTTCCTTCCTTAAGTTGCAACTGAGTTCGTGAGAAGAAGGTCTCGTAGCTGCTGCTGGCGTTCAGGTAAGAGTCTGTGTTACCCAACACTGTCCGGTAACTATTGCATGCGTTAACGTGTTGTTTTTCTCCCTCTTTACAGATGCGGCATATGAAGATATGGAGAATAATACCGCCGGTGGTAAATCAGATAAGTCTATGGTGGTAAGAGGTATTTGTTGATTCCCTTGGCTCACCTTGTTATTCTTGTGCCCCTAGGTGCCGGAGTACGGCGAAGAAATGGACAGTGCCGGATCGAAAGATGCTGTGAGAACTGGTGAGTATGGCGCCGTGCTGGAGCTGGCGAAGCGACGCATGCAGGACTGATGTACTTTCCAGGTCGGGAGATGAAATGGATCCGGAATCAGGTGAGGAATTTGAAATAAGTTTGTTTTCTAACCTTGTCCTTTTCTTCCTCTTTATTCTAGGAGCTCCGGATTCGAGGCGGGCGTGGCAGAAGACTGGATGCTGGCTGCAGGCACGCTGGCGTGGCAGAAGACTGGATGCTGGCTGCAGGCACGGTGAGAGTCACGCTGCCGGATGCAGAATAACACGAAGTATGTGCTGCTGTGGCGTGGTTTAAATAGCCTCCAAAGTAGTCCCAGGAAAGAAGTTCCCCAGGACTACACCCGAGTAAAAAATAGTCCCTGTAGTAAAATAGTCCCATCCAGGCCTCACGTTGGCTTGGTCTGCATGAGGTAAGTAAAGTCTATGAGCCTGGCGCATATGGCGCCAGGACTGATTTTTATTATGAGTCTGGTGCCTACGGCGCCAGGACTGAACCCAGACAGCCCCTAGCTGGGGCTGCTGGGGTTTTAGTAAATGTCTGGATGCCTGCTCCCGGGGCTGATGGGCTTGATCCGGATGCCCGGGGGTAGGCATCATGACAAGAGCACTGCGGGTGTGGAAACCTGGAATACATTAATACAAAGCATGATCGGCCCAAGAGAGAGAGGGTGTGCCTAGCCAGGACAATCATGGTGAGGCTGGGAGCGCCACAGGGTCCGCACCACCCCGGGCACTTGACCTCGTAGAGCACAGGTGAGGGCCGGGCAATGGGAAGTGCTGAACCGTTAAAGTTGGTATAACAGGACCATGGTAAATTGTACTGCTCAACACAATTGGCACACGATAGGCGTCCACAGAAGTGTAAAGATATAATTACTCCTGTCCTAATTGTCGCACTACTGTACCTGTCCACTTGTTGTGTTTGTTTTGTTGATTGACGAACATTTATAAAAAGCAATACAAAAATAAGAAATAATGCACTGGAAAGGGTGCTAAGCAAGATTCAATCTACTGGAATCACCATACTTGAAGATAAGTGCAGATTACTAGAATACAAGTTGGAATACATGGGCTATGAACTCTCAGAAAATGACTTCTTGCTGGAGGTTTTGCTGGTTGACACCATCAAACTTGCACCTATTCCTCACTTCCAAAGAACAACTGCATTCATTTATTGGCTTTCCAGAATAACTTGTCCATAACATTTCTGTGGAGAAGAAACCTATGCAAGCCATCTTAAAGAAAGATGGCACCTTTCACTGAAGCGCTGATTATATTTTTAGTTGTATTTATGTAAAGAACAGATGTCAATTTGGATCAGAAATTACTTACATTAGTACCCGGAGGCAACATTCCACGGGATACACTTAACGTGGATTGGCTCGTTTCCGAGCCATACCACAGTGTAATCCCGTGGACGCATTTGCGTGCATCGCGCACCGGGTACACTTTTTTTTCTGGCGACCATGAAAAGGGAGAAGATACCACACATAGTCCCTTCTCTCTTTTCCACAGTGGCCAGTGTCCTCCCATTCATTAGTACGGAGCAACGTGGCCCAAAATGGCACCCTGTTGCTCCATACTAATGAAGCAGTAAGCGCGTTCTAGTGTTCCTAGAACTAACGCGTACTGTGACAAAACCTTTTCAAACTTCTTTTGCTGCTTGAAAAGATTGTCAGCCATTAGTGTTCTGGGGCTGCAAACTCGGGGAAACTAGTTTCCCGAGCCTGCAGACCCCGGAATACTAATGGCAATAACACACTTACCGATGATGGAGGCATTCCCTGCATGGGTGCCTGTACAATAGCATAAAGATGAGAACATGTGGCGGGCCAGTTTATGAGGGTGTGATCAAAGTGGGACATAGACATGGGACAAAACGGAAGAACAGGTGGCTTGCAAAGCCAACATTAACAGAGGGGGCAAGCTTATTTCGTAACTATCAAGGATGACAAATTCTCCATGCCTCAAATCATTTCACTCTAAGGCTCTGCGCACCATTGCCTTACGTTCCAATGCAACCTGCCTCTTTTTTCTATTGTTACGCAATCGCAGAACTTGGAAATGCATGTGGTTGTCTTTGCCCCCATACTCTTGCTAATCCCGAAAAAAATGCAGCCTTTGAGCAGGAGACGTTAGCCTGTGCTTGGGTGACCAATCATTTTCACTCATATAGGGGGAAGTTAGTTCCAGCTCTGCACCGACCACAAGTCCTTGGGGTTCACATCATAGTGCCATGCAGGACGATGAAGGTCTCGTCCAGGCCTGCGCATTGCAGCCAAACTCCAGGAGTTCAACATCCATATAGAATATACTCTAGGTTAGAGAAACCAAAGCAGATAGTCTTTCCAGGGTATCGGGTAATATTGTTCCCATATATAATGTGGCCATACATATAGTTGGCGGGAAACAGCATAGGGGACATTATATATGGGGACAATATATGGGGTTAAAGGGAGCAGGGGTTGCAGGGGTGTCCACCGGCCCCTTTTATAAACATTTATTTTTAAATGTCAGGGATTGCGGGGGTCCCCCCGCGTGTACCTTATGATGTTTCCGCCAAAAAAAGCGCAATTATTGCAGGGACATCCTCACATGGAACCCTTTCTAGGCTGCCAATCCCCACAACTGATTCCATAGGGTCTGACATGCACAAATGTCCTGTGGTCACCAATCAAGATGCCTACTTAGAATAAATGGCGCCACCTGGCAGGACCAAACCGACTCGGATTCTGCACTTGTGCAAGTGAGAACATTCATAGTATAATGGCTTGCCACATGAAAAGATGTTGCCAGTTCTGCTGCAATCTTTTTAGAAGATCAAGGATAAACTCTTGGCAGAATCTGCCTTGATTTTCTGAGTCGACAAACGTATCCCCCATAACCCACTGCATTAGCCACAAAAAACACATGGTTGTCACCCTTACAAAAAACATGCTCGGTGACAAGTATTGGTGGAGAACAATGAACAAAGACAGCATTCTCTCTTGTATGATATGCAAAGAAAGTGATAAATGCCTCATTACAATTATCCCGCCAATGGCCAGTATCAAATGGTCACGATCCATGTGGGAAAAATGTGCAATCAATTTTGTGGGACCGATGAAGCATCTGCCACGGACACAAAACTATGCAGTGAGCCTCACTATATTTCCAAGTGAATTGAATCTCAGTTCCTATCTAAAATCGCTACATTTGACATGTCTTTGTTCCTATGGGACATATTTGATAGTGAAAGATATCCAGAATACTTGGTCTTGGATTATGGTAGCCATTCAGCTCCAGGCAAATGATGTTTCTTTCGAAATGTGGCATTTATTACATTCGTGAAGCACTACCACCTGAGAGGCAACAGCCAGGTAGAAAGAGTTCATAGATTTCTCAAGTGGACACTACAATGGGCAAAGCAATAAGGCCTGGATGCACCAGACACATTATGTTGGGCGATAGAAAGAACTCCCCACTCCACCACTGATGTTACTCCCTTCGCCTTGATGTGAGGTTGCTCGCTAACATCGGACTGCTCCCAGCCTGGTCACATGACACTTCTCTCTCCTCCATACCTTGACGGAAATCATGAAACGCTAGGTGATTAACATGCTATGCAAACGCATAAGGAGTTTGATACAGGACACAATTCCATTCCCCACACACAATTGAAAAAGGGGAATTGAGTGAGGATACGACTAACACTAACAATCAGATGGTCAAAAAAAGGACACTAGCAACTAATCCCACCGGTAACAATAGACTTTAAACCGAACAAGATGTGCCACAACCAGGATTCTCACCCCACTAACCCTACCTTCAAACCTCTGCATACCTAACTCACCCAAAAAAATTCACACAACCAACTCTCGCCCAGCAAACCGCATGCACTTCACCACACTGACAGCAAACTAACACATAAACGGCACCAACTGCACACGTGGTCTCTCCCCAGTCCAATACTTACACCAAAGCGCAGCACATGGTGTATACTGAGCTGAAGCCGCCAAGAGCACACCATCTCCCTCACTCTCCGATTCCCTCTTCTCCCGACAAACCCACCCCCCCCCCGCTCGTCTACTTGTTTATAGATCCACCAGAGCACCTGGCGACCAACTCCATTGGTGGAGGTGCGCGATGTAAATACCTTTAACATTTAACAAATTCAGAGACACTGTCTCAAAGTTCAGTGGGCCTTTTCTGGTCCATCAAGTAAAAGGGAATGCCATCATAGTGAATGGAGGGAAAGCATGAAACGCATCCAAAGTGGCCCTATAAAAGTCATGCCCAGTGTATCACATCAGTGGCAATCGATGCTCTGTACAAAGTCCCAGTGAAGGACAATCCCCAATCCACACTGACCTCAGTACCCAGCACTGACATATATAGATCATCCAGTTTCTCTAGGACATCGATGTCCCACAATTATATTTATTCTCATGAAGACAGTTTAAGGCATACCCTCTGTGTTTCCACATTAATGCCTTAAGCCTGGCCATGTCACAAAGAAACACAACACAGTTAGCCACGACCAGGAAATAATAGAAGAACAGTATGACGTACATCAAGAGAACCAAACTCAAGTATCTCCTAACAGTAAGTTATCATACCAATAAAGGCAAAGAAGAGTTCTGGCTCACCACAATGGTTTTGAACTATATTAATCTTTTTTAACAAAGGAAGATAAACTACCCTCCCATACACGCTCCACAGCATGATTCTCTCTCCCCCCCCCCCCCCCCCCCCCCCCGAGTGCCACCTCCCAGCTATAGCGCGCACCAATTCAGGCCCCCTTTGCAAATGCTCATGCCAAGCCTACACACAGCTAACGGGTGAATTCTAGAGCCACCGAGAACTTAGAAAAGGCTAGTGCAAGCAGAGTGCTCATCTGAGCGACCTCACAAAGGGTGCATTTTGCATCCCATATTTTGTTAGTACAATTAGAACACCATAGTGGTGTTTACAGAAACCTGATTGGTCAATCTGTGGAATATACGAACTGGTATAGCCCGCAGATTGAATGATTGAATATAGCCTGGAAATTAATTGAGGGCCATGCTGAATGTATAGTTTTTTGCTTTATGCTCCTTGAATGTATTTATGTTGTTTGTTTTGTAAGCGCCCTCACGCCTTCAGGTTTTTAGGTGCGCAATATAAATATAATAAAGTAAAAGTAAAGTTAAGGGCGCTTATCTTCGCCGGCCCTGCCCAATATAGCCTGGAAAAATGTACTCGATGCCTGCAAGTTAATTGCAGCGTTTTCAAAAGCTGCTCGTGTCCGCGTACCATTCCGGAACTACAACAGTTGATGTTCCGCGTTGACGTGAGAGCGTGCCTGACAGAGCCCGGCCACTCCAGGAAAAAAAACACATTTTACTTTTGTTTCGTGATTCCCTCTACATAAAGCATTGCGCTTTGCGCTCCAGCACAACTTAATGCACCATCTATATGCAATGACATAAAAAGTGATCATGGTCCTTCACACCTCTTATCTTGTGCCCACAGGTCACGCCACCAACTTTTTCATCTGCCTGTGGGTAACCCTGTATAACGTAGCCCCGGCTCCCTCATATAAACTAAACAAATGTTTTCTGTTGGGCAAACAATGCCTAACATAATCCGAGCACACATCCCAAAAAAGTAACACATTTTTAAATACACATTTTTTTCAATATTTTTTATTTTGTTTTTCGTGTGTACCCACCTTTACAAAAAGAAGAAGAAAACTGTTTTTCATACAAATTAGTTACATATTATTAACATCAAAATACAATCACCTAAAAGAAAAAAGAAAACAGCTTGTTTAGAGTAAACTTAAAAATAGCAAAACGAAAAGCGGAAAACTTAATCGCTTGCCTATATATAAAATAACATTTCTGATAGCAGCACACAAATATATTTTTGTTCCTCCAACGGGAACCTTATGCAGCCTTATATCTCCTTTTTGACTAGTAACAAATACATTTAGCTTCTGAAACCTTTCTTGGGACTTTATACATTGAGAGCAGATTCAATGATTTTAAGAAGACGTACAGTTGCTAAAATAATGGAATTACAACTTCCCCACATGCAACTAGCCCACACAAGACTCCTTCCTGAAATTGTGTTAGCATGATGAGTCTTTCATAATGTTTAGTTGCTCTGATTCAAAGTACGTACAAAACAGAAAAAGATGTTTTAGAGTTTCTTCTGCTTGTTCATTATTACAAAAGCGACAAGTAAGGGCATCATATGAGTTCAATTGTGGCGACCAGTACTTCGTTCTAGATTTGGTATAAAATAAATTGAGAAGAAATCGCATATAGAGTTTGCGGGAAGCTGCACAAGGGCAAAGAGGTAAGTATTGCAAGCAAGGATATTGCTTATGCCTGAAACTGGCATATTCAGAGAATGAAGAGTAACTCGAGATTTGGTCTGACGTTGCGGCGCAATCATTTAGGAAAATTCTTTTTTTTAGCAAGACGCCATTTCCATTGTAATTCTTCAGGCAAGATATTAATCTGGGACATCAATTTGATAGTACGTTTCTGAAAGAATTCAATGGACCTTGGTTGAGATATATCGTGGAGAACTCATAGATGGAATTCAAGGGTGGAAAACACATTTTTATATATGTATTTAAAAGTCTCCAATTGTAACGTGATGCTAAAGAATTTAGTCCCAATTCATGTCTTAATATGGCGTTAGGTAAGTAATTTGGCAGACCCAACGTTGACTTCGAAATCCTCGCTTGCAATTTGTTTAAGAAAGCATCGAGATCTAAGAGACAAAGGTCTAGTCCATATAGTATATGTCATGATCTCTGCTTCCAAAAGGTCAGGGTTTTCCCAACTCCCTTGGAAGCAGATCCATAACCCAGGTTCCGAGTGCCAACCAGTCCCAATTGGGACCTTTTGGACCCAGTCCTGGCGCCAGTGGCACCAGGCTCATAAATATGCCCAGTCCCAGCGCTGGAAGCGCCGGGCTCATAATGCTTGGGTGGACTTACCTGCAGCAGACCATGCTGCTTACTTGCCTGCCAGTTGAGCCTCTGATCCTCTTCTGTTTGGAACTACTTTTCCTGTTGGGTGGGGCAGGAGCCACTCCCTAGGTTCAGAACACTGGAACTCTTCTGGAAAGCAGGAACTCTTTTCTTACCTAGGCGTGGCTGTGGAAGGAGACCACTAAGCACTACAGGAGGCTATTTAAACCACACCCGATGGATGAATCTTGCTTTGCGTTATTCTGCATCCTCTGCAGCAGAACGCTCATCGTGTCTCCTGCATCTGATCCTGGGCCTAAGGAAAAAGGCTTACCATCCTGAATCCAGTCTTCAGCAACACCTATAAAGACAAGAAAGAACAGGTTAGCATTACGGTCTTCAGTGACAGCTCTTCACTAACCTGGTCCATCGGCTGTCACCAACGCCTCGCGCTGCATTCCGACATCTGCAAGACAAAGGCTTACCTACTCTTTGTGCGCTCCGGAGGTCTTCACACTGCATTCCGGCATCTGAAAGACAAAAGTTTACCAACTCTTTGCACGCTCCGGAGGCCTTCGGCGCTGCATCCCGCATCTGAAAGACAAAACAAGTTGTGTTTAAAGACATTGGGGAACTTTAATACTCACGTGCCATTACTCCTTTCCACATCTAACCCAGTGGGTATTCCGGCACCCTGCAGCCGCTCCGAACTTGTACCTGCAAAATAAAAAGACAGTTAGAGCGCATAGTGAAGCAGGCAACAAGCGCTTACTTACGTGCTTCCAGGCGCTTCTATTCATCACACGGGCTCCATCTTCAACTCACTTCAGCCCGTCATCCACCATCGCCGGAACCCTGCAAAACAAGAGACATCATTACTAAAGACTTTAAAGACATTAGAAGTACTCAAAACTTACCGTTCGTGCAGTAAACGACGGACAGCAGTCCTCTGAAGTCAAGAGGCCTGCTCCCCTTATCCAGTGAAGAAACTGGTTACAGCACCCTGCCCCGAGGCAGATGGAGAGCACGGCGTTCACTTACCCAAGGTGAGAGCGTTAACCTTCGGGGTTCTACAGGAGAAGAGAAAGGGAAGAAGAGAGAGACATTTAATAACCCAGTTCATTAATCCCATATTTTCTATCTGCAGACATCTTACCCTTCGAGTCAGACATACAGTGCACAGAGGTCCAGCCCAAAGAGCCAGCCGTGTGGTACACATCACCTTTGAAGAGGTATACGCCCAGTCAAGACCGGCGCCTCTACGGGAATCAGGTGAGCGTTACAGTATAATGGCTTCCACCTTTTTCAAATAGTATTCATAGAGGTGGAGCAATGAGAATTTACAAAATTTCCCAAAAATAATTTTCATTTGTCCAATCAAGGTGGTTACTTTTTCAGCAAGCGCTTTCTGCCAGAATGTCGATGATGAATTATTTGTAAGATTATAACCTAAATAGGTTAGACGGTTGACAAGCTGGATATCAATTGAGTCAATCGTCCATCGAAATTTCCACAGTTTTTTTTTGTTCGATAAGATTATATTAGATTTAGTTGAGTTTACAGTTAAATTATTTATCTTGCAGTATTGAGAAAAACATTCCAGTTTATTCTGAAGCCCTGCATGCGTTCGATCTAAGAGAAGCACATCGGCATATGCTAGCCATGATAGATGTAAATCGCCTATTTGTAGTGCAAAGGATTTATTAGGATTCCAAATACGCCCGATGTCTGACAGATAAAGATTAAAAAGTACCACTGCCAGGTTACATTCCTGTTTTACTCCAATAAAGGTTGGGATTGCTTCCGTCAGATATCCCTCTTTAGAAATTCTCACTTTAAAGTTTGTATTATGATGAAGTAAAGAAATGAGTGCAACCAGATAAGGAGGAAACTGATATTCCAACATCCTTTGCCAAAGTCTGCCTCTGATTACACAATCAAAGGCAGAAGAAAGATCTAATGAGGCAATAAAGATGGGTCCATGAGTAGAAGACTGAGCTGCAGCGGTTAAATGAGCCAGAATCGTTGCATTGAGTTGTGTACCCATAGATTTACGAAACCCTATTTGGGATTTGTTGAGGATAGAATTTTTGGTTATAAAAGTTTCCACCTCACTAAGTATCAACAACCCAAACACTTTAGCTGCAACGTCAATGAGTGCGATAGGGCGGAATTTCAATGGATCATTCAAAGGGCCTTTTTTGTGAAGTGGTATAATAATAGAAGTGACCCATGACTCAGGTAATGACTTGGTTTTAAATATAATTGGTTTTAAAGATAAAAGATAATACACATTTATTTTTATTTTTTATTGATTGATTTGGTTAAAATAAGTCAACCTTTCAATACACACAGGTTATGTTAAAAAACAGTACATTTGCATATGTTACAAAAAAGAATATCTAAAATACATTCGGAAGCAGTCATGTTAAAAGTACATAAAAGTGAGAAAGTAGCAGTAGACAAATCAGAGGATGATGGCGAGGGAAGTTCAGAATGTCCTAATAGCGATGTTACTCATTTTTCATAATGCAATTGGACCAGTTCATACTAAACCTATAGATGATAGTTAGAAAAAATGTCATCACTGCTGGAGTTAATATGATTCGTCGTCCGCTTAAAAAAATGCCAAGCTTTTCATACACGCAATTTGTGGGGAAGATAAAAAAAACCTATATCATTTTAAAAAAATTAAGACAAGTTATATTTTAGGAGAGAATGTCTGAGATACATTATAAAACAACCATGTTAATAATGCACAGAAGTGAAATGATAATGTGCATGGCAGAGGATGGTGTTGGGGGAAGTTCAGAGATTCTTATTAACGATGTTACGCGTTGTAAACCAGTGGTGGAGGGATCTCCAGAAATGGACGTAGGTAGAAACATCAGTGTGGCAAGAGGCAGCCTGTTGGGGCCAAAAGGAACAAAATGTAGACTTCGAGGTCTGGAAGCAGTTGGCACAGGAATTGATGGCCTTAGCGCACACTGAGTCCCACAGAGTGACAAGTGCCTCGGAATAGCAGGCGGACAACTGACAATGGAACGGAGTAACACAGTCAGGTGCATAGGAGGGGAACACTGTGGGCAAATAGGCTGGGGGGAGGGAGGTTGGGTGTTGGGGAGGGGGGTAACAGGCGGACATAAATGGTGTTACAGCGATATGCAAAATTATATAAGAGCCTGCAAGTTACTTTGTGAGTTTAAAAAAAAAAATCATGTTACTCGTTTCTCATACTAGACTCGCTTGACTTGATACTAAGCCTAAATTCGGTAATTCCAAAAATTATGCCAGGGTTACTGTCCGCTGAAAATGAGATCCATCATTTCTCAGGAGTAAACATTTTAAAATCATTAAATAAATGCTGAAAATGTCATTTTCTCAATTCTGAAAGGGCTGGACAATTAAGATATGCTTTGTCGTTTCTGGTTCTGATATGCTCATGCAGTGTCGACATGCTCCATCAGCTGCTGTCGCATTTGTCCTTGTTCTTACATAATTCCTAGTAGGCCATAAATGTACCCTAAACCGAAGAAACATCGATCTATGTTTAGGGGAGGGAAATGTCATATATAATTCAGGTTTATTCATAGGTTTTAGGATAAAGTTTCCACTTTTAAAGCTCTGGTATTTTTGCAACAATTGCCACGTGTTCTGCCAGTCGAGGCCACAACAGTTTGGTTTTTGCTTTGCTGGGATTATTTATCAATAGATCTGATGTAATGTCTGCAGCGTTCATATATCCTTTTGCTAAACGTATCCACAGCATTAATGAATTATCAGTGTCAGAGATCGGAAGCGTAGCTATAGTTGATAACAGAGACTCTGAGGCGCTAACAAACATTTCCTATATAATGCTAAGATTTTCCAAATTACAATGATATTAATTGTTAATAGGCCTATTTCGTATCTTATGTTTTCAATTGGTAGACTGGTTGGTAGCCCTAATACTTTCTTCCAGAAATAGCCTTCCAGCTTAGTCCAGTATTTCATCCCCTTGTATTTTCTATATTCGCCACTGTAAGTAACAATCGGCATCACTTCTTGTTTGTAGTAGATTAGTAGAGGCTTATAGGAAAATATCCCACATTTCTTATGTGTTAATCTAGCTTGTGATATTGCCGTTTGTATTTTTTATCCTAATCTTAATTTGAGATTATATGGAAGGTCTGCTAAATTGTTGTTTGTATTTAACCCCATATAGTGATATTTGCTAGCTACCTCTACAGCAGTTTGTTGGAGCACCCATTTAAAGCTACGCTTTCTTTTATATGTGTTGCCTAGACATATCAGAATGTTAGTTTTGTCTAAATTTATGGAGAGGTGGTTCTTAAGAGCATAGTTTTGTAGGGCATATAGTAGATTTTGCGGGCCTTTCGGGTTTTTTGACCACAAGACCAACTCATCAGCATATAAGAGCCATGATAACAAGCATGAGCCCAATTTCGGGGAGTCTGAACATACAGCCTTAAGAGAATTGCCAATCTCAGCTATGAAAAAGTTAAATAGGGTTCCAGCAAGGTCAACCCTGCTTAAGACCTTTCGATGTCAAAAATGTTCGCGAGAGTTGGCTTTCTTGAGTTAAACGCACTTGAATGGAAGTGTCCAAATAAAACTGTATGAGTTCAAATGTAAGCGGGACATTTGGCTTTCTCAAGTTTGTCAAACAAACATTTTCTAGAAATTAAATGAAAAGCAGTTTTAAAATAAAAAAAAAACATGTATATTGTTTGTCCCGTATGCTGTCCTCTATATTTAACTAACAACAGGGCTAGTACGTTGATAGATGTCCAAAGGCCAGAAACCAAGCCGGTCTGAAAGTTATCCATGAGTTGATTTTCAGATACCCATTTTGTGAAATCTTTCAATAGCAACCGGGCAAATATTTTCCCCGGGACATCTAGTAATGCTATAGGCCGGTAGTTCTGAGGGAGTTGTCAGTCACCTTTTTTAAAAACTGGAATAATTATAGATTTTTTCCAGGTGAGTGGAATTTGTCTATTTTGTAATACATAATAAAGGTTGAATAGGATATCAGCCCAGGCATCTGGATGGTCTTCAACATTACATTTGTCAGGCCTTCTGGGCCAGGTGCTCTCGAGGCACTTAGTTTTGCTATTTGAAGGAGAATACAAATACCCATATGCTAGATGTTGTAAAAAATGTGTATTCATTATACTTTTGTAACTGTTTCGTCACTACTTTAACCCTAAATGTGCATACCTGGAAACCCCCCCACCCCCAAAAAAAGAAAATCACCTGCTTATCATCCAATTAAAAACTCCACCCACCCACCAACTGCTAATTACCTCCCACAATCATATAAAAAAGCCACAAACAGGAAAACACTGGTCGGGAAACACCTTATACTTTCTACTCCAACCTCTTACCCTTTTCCCAATAAATACTTAATTTCTGCAGCATGTATGTGTCATTTGTCCTTTTTTCTACTTTAATTAACACTGAGGGGCTCTGGAATAGCTTTATAGACCTGCAGCTCGAAATACTTTTTGGGCAGTATACCTGCCTACTGTGCCATTCGTGCTGATAAATGCCATGTGATGAATGAGATGATCCCCACAAGGTAAAAGCACTGAAATATCCCACACACCTTTAATTTAGATACATCTCACATTATTCAGTCAGTGCAATTAAGTCACTCATTTTTATTCCTGAAAATATGCTAAAGAAATAATACTTACCAAAACAGTAGCAGTCTGAATAAAATATAACAGCTGTTAATCGATAAGAAATCGCAGGAAACTAATCACAAATAAGAATAGTGAAATATATTTCAAAGGTACGTCTGGGTTACTGGCTTTATCAGACTTAAAAGATATACATCCAGAAATTCTAAATTGATTAATTTATTTGACTAATTAGATGATCTAGTGTTTAAATATTGCAAATATGTTTTTTTTTAAAGTTGGTATCTTATATTTTATATTATTCTGATGAAATGTATAATTGAATGTCTTTAATATTCATGTAATGTGAAAAGTTTACTTGTAAACTGAAACATATTAAATAAATAATTAATGACTAAATGGAGCACGCATACGCAACTAGCACCTCGGACAACTACAGTATGTCACACTGGAAGCCTAAATGGAGCATGGCGCAGTCGAAAGGGCCGGGTTTGAACTTCTAAGTCATTAATCGTCCTGACTAAATTTGCTCTGCTACAGTCTGTGCTTCAGAATTCACTTGTTGTCAGTTCGAGAACAATCTCTCATTTTTCAAGCCTTACGAAAACAACTGTGTGTGTTCTGGGAGGGCAGGCGCGCACCACGTCTACTCCGGCTCGCTTTAGACACACTCTTGCTTCAGCTCCCGCACTGATGCCTGCCAGGCAGCACGCCACTGGTGACACTGGCCATGGTACACACCTAATGGGCTGACCTCCTTTTCCCGCTAATTGCATTACATAGCCAGCTGGCTCCAGCGCCGAGTGGTCTGTTTGATTGAAGAATTCCTGCTCTCGAGTAGTGCCGGCTGCTGCTTCTACTTAAGCAACAGTCAGGCCTGACATCCCCATTGTTCCTCTGACAGCGTGCCCATCCTGAAATCTAAGTTTTATTTGTAAATTAACCAAGAAACTTCCTGCCAGAACAGCGGTGCCTGGAGACTGATAATGTGTGCCTTTCATTCCCTTTCACTCTTACTGTATTCGCTGCCAATTTGTTTTTTTTTCTGCTGCTGGCTAGCCTCGGGCAAGAAAAGCCTTGCAAGACATAAGTGCAATTATAGTCCGACTCAAATGAATTGGAGAACTCCAAGAGCACAGCTCTGTCCCCCACTCAGCAAACCCCTACAGCAGTTGCACTAGAGGCTAAAAATCGAATCTAGCAAAAGCTAACATTTCTGTGGCACCAGAGCAAGAGTTCAGGATGGGGCTGCGGTCAGGCTGCTGGATAGAACAGTTCGGCCAGAACCAAAACATAACATTGAATACATCCCTTAAATATTGAGAAGCTTCTTTTAAAGCAAAGCTGTAAAATGCCATTTATTTGGACGGGGAAAAAGGCTGTTGCATGCAAGAATATTTATTGATGTTTTTGTCTAGTTGTCGGACATCCGAATAAACGATGCTGATCAAGAAGGTTAAATTCAGGAGCTGCAAAATGCGGATTGCTACAATTTATCTGCGACTAACAAACGTTTTTCAAATTTAATATTGTACAATTTAAACATGATCATAAATGCCAGATTAAGTGGAACCAATCCCCCAAAAAACATGAGTTTAGTAGTAAAGAAGGAGCAGTGAGTGTTTACTTGAATAACACTGCATACTAGAACCTAAGCATACCAACCTAGTCACCTCTTGTTAGTTGGAAGCACGTAGGGCATGGATTTCATTGGTTACGAAAATAACCACGTTAATTGCAGAGGCAACGTTTATTTTTATTTCATTTCCTGACTGGCGTCTCACCCCCACCTAGTAGGGTACATAACGTTTACAGTGAGACAACAGAATGCATTTTTCATATTCACGTCCTTATTCTTGGCTGATGCTGGAGAACACTACCGAAAATGCTGTTTTGTTCCATCCTCCGCCGATTGTCCAGAGTGTGAGGTCTGCCAGCGGGGTCTTCCCATGCCACATTTACATAGAGACCCCACTGTCAGACCCCACAAAGCTGAGGAACCATAAGGATTCTGCACATAAAATAACTGTCATGATATTGTGGTTTCTCTGGGGAGGGTCTGCACCTCTCCAGACCTTGCTCAGCCCTCTCCTGCTTATAACTAGCTGTGAGGTCGGCCTCAAAATGGGTTTCAAGGGGAGGAGCAAGGGGGTGCAGTGGCGAGGACAGTAAGGGAGGGGCACAGAATATCTTTGGGAGCAATAGAGATCAAACAAGAGGAATGTGGTTCTCTTCTCCAAGCATATTTGATTTATGGCAGAGGAAAACTGACCATTTTCCTTGGGCATGTGGAATCGCTTGTGAAGGAATCCTCATTTCCCAAGGGTTTCCACGTGTCTGTGCACTAAACTACGACCCTCAAATGCAGAAGCATCCACATTATTCCCAGGGTTTCAGAGGGCCAAATGATGAGCGCCATAAAAGTGTAATATTTCAGCAAACACTTCTGTCAATCCCATCCAGCGCGAATCAAAGCTGATCAGGTCGAGGAGATCATAAAAGTACATTTGTTGCTTGGCATTTTTGCCGATACTATAAACAGTAGCTATTTTTAAAGGTGGATATGAACACCCTAATGAAGACATTCCTGATTAAGGATCTCCGATTTGAAGCCACAAACACTGTATAACGTAATGGACCTTTTGATTCGGGGCCCTATTCTCCAATACGATTATTGTTTGGCAGATATGAAAACATGACAATAAGCAGTCAAGGCTTTGGATCCTTTAACCTCAGTATGAAAAATACATTTCATAACTTGGATAATGAAACTCCCAAGTATATTATTTATCTTGTTGCTAGGTTGGCTTTGCAGTGGTTATAAATTCCCATCAGGTGTACTAGTTGGCGCCAGAGAGAATTGATGGAATCGAGCAGCATTGTTGACATAACCGAAAGTGCCAACAATCCTAGTACACAAGGTGCTCACCGTGCCTGAGAACATAGAATTCCCTTTCTGTTTATTTACATACAATAAGACATCGTCCAACTTTGGTCATGTTTTCTCCGATTAATATGGCATTCCTCCCACAGATAAACCATCTGCAGACAGAGCTTCAGGTGCAGAGTGGATCAGGAAACCTTTTTAATACCCATAAAAGGGGAGCCAGGGAAACCTGTAAAGACCGTCATGGCGTCAGAAGTGACATAGTAGGCATGCACATGCCACCAATTCCTCAGTAACACCAAATTGTCACCCCTTCATTTAGGCCAAGGAATGTTAGAACTACCATAAAACAAGGAAGATATAAGATAACAGCAATTACAATATGAGAGGAAGGAAAGTTGGTTGATGAAAAATATATGAGGCGAACACTGTATCCATCAAAAAGAATATTATACAAAGTTTAGTAACTTGGTTTTCTAATAAATTTGTCCATCCCATGGATTCCACATATTTAGAAAGACTCCAGAACGAATAAAGGGTGGTGGGCTAAATCATGTGGAACCAATGTGATATAGAAGAAATGGCTGAAGGAACTTCAAAGCAAGAATCCCCCCGATAATGGATAAATGCAGTAGAGCTTGGAAAATGTAGGCAATTAATTCAGTGACCTGACACATATCTAGCAAGGGAACACTGCTCTGCAGTACAGATTAGCTGTCTTGTCACTGGTAGAGTATATCTTTATGCCATCATGGACCTACTTAGTCAGCTAATACCATATTTTGCTACAGAGACTGACCCATTAAGAGGTGGTCTGTTTCGTAACGGTTCTATCCTTCCTGGGACCAACAACCCTAAATAATAACTAATTATGGATTGGATCTACTTCGTCCTGGGCCCATAAAGCTGAGTACCATATACCATCTAACTGATGTAAACATTTCATTACATTAGAAAATTGCAGAGCTGGTAAATACACATGAAGGTGATTGTGACAAATCCACAGAATTCGTCCCCCCTCCTTAAGCGGGAGCCACTGCTTTGGGAAAAGGGATGCGAGTCTGCTAAGCTTAGCACCCCCCAGAGGACAAGGCAAGCGGGATCCCACTGAGGGTGACCACCACACTCCCTTTTTAGGGCAGGAAATCCCAAGCAAGAGATGTCAGTTATCTTCCCTTGTATCAAGACCCCCATATATTTGTTGGCTATATGGGAATTAAAGTGTGTGATGACATGAAACTTCCTGTACAAATGGTAGTTATGCTGTATGCTTTCTGACCCCGTGTACTCCGTCCCTGCCCAGAGGATAGTTGCACCCCCTAAGGGAAGGAAATATAAAGATCCAATCAGAGTATGCAGCAGGAAAAGAGAATTCAGCTGAGATATGCAGGAACAGAAACCTCCTCCTGGGAGGTGTAGCAAGAGAGGTATGGCCAGGCATGGTGGACTGAGCTGTGGCCAAGTCCAAGAATGCCCAGTGTCCGTCCTGGGCAAGAGGCCTGAAGCCTCCGGCCAAGAAGGACATCGAGGAGCAAATGCTGCTCGAGAAGCTGACAACCGGCGTGCTGAATTCCACCGAAACCCAGGAGGAGGAACGGGCAAGTTCTGCCCGATGCAGAACACTCAGAAGAAACCAAGGAACCGGTACTGCATCGGCTGACCTCCTCCATACTCCAAAGTAGCAAAACCCATGGTTCAGAGGTATGTGGTGGCTCCGGGCAGCAAAGCCCAACAAAACCCCAATGCAGCGCACAATAGTTAGTCTGACAGCCATATGTGCCTTTCCCATTAGGTCTGCTGAGCCACGAGAAAGTTTGGGCTCCTCCAGTTGTGTCCCCAACAGCCATAGGGATGGGTTCTTGGGTATCTTCGTTTGTAAGATAGCCCCCATTTCTTCAAATACTTCATACCAGTATAATGTATTAGCTTCAGGCAAATCCACACCGGGTGCATGTAGGCACCTGCCCCACCACACCCTCTCCAGCATAGCCCTGTCTAACCTTTGTTATATTTGCTCAGTGCTAGAGGGGTTGGGTGTCATCGGTATAGCGTCTTATAAGATTGTTCGGTATTGGATGCAAGCTGAAGTCTTGTGTATTCTATTCCATATGCGTTCCCACGCACTTGCGTGCAGGGTCTGCCCCAGATCTCTGTGCCAAGCTCAGATATGTGAGGCTTCTAACATCGGGGTATGTGAGAGGAGGGTAGTATATCTTTTTAATATTAGACCCCTTGATGTGTAGGCCAAGAAAATAAGGGTTTCTAATGTTGTAAGTGAATGTGTTGCCCCAGTGCGCAGCTATGTGCCGAGTACCCAATGCCTCATCTGCCAGTATCTGAAATGCTTGCGCACGTCTACCACAAAAACGTCTTTGTATTCCTGGAAAGATTTTATCCTGGAGCCTATGGATGAATGGCCAAAGAATTTGCATCCCCAGGCCTCCCATTTCTGGTAGCTCGCGTTTCTGTATGCCGGTGTGAACATGGGATTCCTGTATACCAAGGTGGCCAGCCCTGGGTAGGTCCTGAGCCCTAGCTTGATCACTAGCATATCCCAGACTCATCGTTGCTGTGATAGTTTGGAGTTCACCAACTACCAGTGGCCTATCTCTGGGGGGACAGGAAAGATTGGGGCTTTTTAGAACCGACTTGTATGTCCATGCGCTAAGGTGTTTATTGTAATCCAAATGCGTCACAGTCGAGTGTGGTGCAAAGAAGGGAACTCACAGCCCGACCCCTTGAGTGAAGTAAAAGAAAAATGCTCCACACTTCAAAAAACGGCGCCACAAATAATATCAAGGCGAAAGAAAGTATAAGAGAGGCGGAAGAGAGGCGGACGACAGGATGTTTGACAACTTAACGGAGGGGGATTTAACCCGTGATTTCTTTCATGCACCAATCCTGAAGTGAATGAACTTTGTTATGGAGGATAGTCAATACTAGCCCTGATTTGAGAAAGACACTTGTGTGTCGAAACACGTGTTATCACAGAGGGCAACGCAATAAATATTCTTATACTTTCTTTCGCCTTGATATTATTTGTGGCGCCGTGTTTTTAAGTGTGGAGCATTTTTCTTTTACTATCTCTGGGGGGAAGCCACAAGATATGCCACTGCTCGAAAAGCAGACAACCAGCGCGCTGAAGTCCTGCCGGAATAAAGGGCAAGTTCTGCCTGATGCGGAACACTGAGAAGAAGCCAAGGAACCTGTACTGCATCGGCTGACCTACTCCACACTGCAAAGGAGCACTTACCATGGTTCAGAGGTATGTGGTGGCTCTGCACATCAAAGCCCAATGAAAACCCAATGCGGGGGCAAAAGAAACTAAACCTGAAGGTGGGCTGAGCGAAATCAAATCGCAACGCACGTTGCGAGAAACCAGACCCCAAGATAGGGTGAGAGAAACCAGTCCCCAAAGGCGGGTGAAAAAAAACAGTTCCCCAAGGTGGGTTGAGAAAAACCAGTCCCTAAGACTGGGTGAGAGAAACAGTTACATGTGATTTTACCAAATGGAAAAATAACAAAAACTTTTTAAACTAAACATTGTGAATGAAAAAAAAAAAAACATTTTTATTTTTTTATTTGGGGCGAAGTCCCCCCAAACAGCCCATTTCCCACTGTTTATAATCCCACCCCAAGCCCCTGCCCCCCGTTTTAACCCCTTGCCCCACAACCATATATATGTTTTAAAATGTTCATTAATTTTTCATTAAAAATATTTAGGTAAAAATGTTGTTATTTTCCATTCGGTAAAATCACTGCATACCGAGAGAAACCAGACCCCCAAGGCGGGGTGAGAGAAACCAGACCCCCCAAGGCGGGGTGAGAGAAACCAGACCCCCCAAGGCGGGGTGAGAGAAACCAGACCCCAAAGGCGGGGTGAGAAACCAGACCCCCAAGGCGGGGTGAGAAACCAGACCCCCAAGGCAGGGTGAGAAAAACCAGACCCCCAAGGCGGGGTGAGACACCAAAGCGGGGCAAGAGAAACCATGCCCCAAGGTGGGATGGGAGAACCCAGGCCCCAAGGTGGGGTGAGAGAAACCAGGCCCCCAAGGCGGGGTGAGAGAAACCAGACCCCCCAAGGCGGGGTGAGAGAAACCAGACCCCCCAAGGCGGGGTGAGAGAAACCAGACCCCAAAGGCGGGGTGAGAGAAACCAGACCCCAAAGGCGGGGTGAGAAAAACCAGACCCCCAAGGCGGGGTGAGAAAAACCAGACCCCCAAGGCGGGGTGAGACACCAAAGCGGGGCAAGAGAAACCATGCCCCAAGGTGGGATGGGAGAACCCAGGCCCCAAGGTGGGGTGAGAGAAACCAGGCCCCAAGGCGGGGTGAGAGAAACCAGGCCCCCATGGCAGGGTGACAGAGACGAAAGCTCAAAGGCGGGGCGAGAAGGTTGGGTAAAGACAAGGAATTGCCCAGGTGGAGAGAACGCCAAACATTTGCTTGGTAAGAACTTCAAAGATTCCACTGAGAGTGGGTCGCGAAGCAGGGTCCCCAAGTAGGAAAGAGGACTAGAGATATTTGGTACACTTATTTGAATTGTGGCAAGGAGAGAAAGATTACAGAGAATCAGTATACTTGCTTGGACTGTGTTTCGGGCGAGGAGCCCTATTCTTACAGATACAGCAGGTAGGGGGTCAGAAACCAGCCACCATTCTTTTGGTAGCATAGGTTTCCAGACAGCGTACTTTTCATTTTTTGTAAGACATCTTGACCAGCACCTTTACTGTTTTCCTTTTTTAGAAAATGGCAGATAATCTTAGACTTGGGGATAGTTTAGGCCTTGTGACTTATAATAAAGAAACACTTTCAGACAACATCTCACCTGGTCGTCTCCGGATTCGTTTTTGTATAGGATCTTTTTATTGGGTTTTCAATTCAACAGATCTTGGCTCTGTCATGCAAAAAATATCCTGCTTTTTTAAAAACTTTATTTTTCACTGACGGTTACAGTACAGACAGAACAAAAACAGACAGATTGCTAATATCACAGTATATTGCGCATTGTGATAGCCCTTACAAATTTGATTCATGAATGGTACATTTGGCCTGTCCTAGGGCATATTGGGACCTCCTTTGGGCTTGCTGCTTCCGATATGGTGGCCAGGTAGCAGCGGCGTGGGGCACAAATATCTTTTGGTCGGTCGTAGGTTCCACACCTCTTACATAACTTTCTTCGCATTCGGCGGGTCGTATAGACCGCTATCCATGCTGAATCAGGACAGCAAAATACTCACGGCGGTGCTGGCAAATAGGCCGAGACAAGTCATCCACAAACTCATACATACTGACCAGACCGGATAAGTCCCGCACAGACATATATCCGACAATCTTAGAAGGCTCCAACATGCCATAGAGCAAACAGAAAGGGACTCACAAGAGGCTGCAATCATCTCATTAGATGCGGTGAAGGCCTTTGATTCTGTTAAATGGCCCTGGCATATGGCAGCCCTAAAAGAATATGGAATAGGGCCTGGGTACCTGAAGTGGGTGTAATTATTGTAGAGTGCACCACTAGCCAGAGTCAAGAAGGGAACAATCATTTCAGAGAGATGGCAACTCAGCAGTGGCACTAGACAGGGATGCCCTTGGTCCCCGATGCTGTTCATCCTGGCACTGGAACCCTTAGCGATATATCTGAGGCAACAATATGAAGAGGTGGGGATCTATACAAAAGGAGGGCCACATTTCATATCAATGTATGCCGATGATATGCTGTTATACCTGAAGTACCCCGAAGAAAACCTGCAATATATCTTAGAAGTGATGGAGCGATTTGCGTTGCTCTCTGGCATAACAGTTAACCCTGGTAAATCATGTATGGGGAGATATAGGGGGATACCGCGGGAAAAACTTACCACTAATGCAAATACATTGGGAGACCACGACTTTCAGATACCTGGGGATTGACATTTATCACACGGTAGAGGATGAATACAAACAACACAGAAGGCAGTGGCAAACATCGAGAATAGCATGAGATTCTGGGCTAAAATCCCTTTGGCCACGGTAGGGAGGGTGGCATTGTTGAAGATGGTGGTGTTGCCAAGGTTGTTGCATTTTTTGGGGAATATAGCATACATGATACCCAAGCGATTCTTCGTTAAGCTTCTAAGCATACGTAGAGGGTTCATACGGCATAATGCCAGGAATAGAATAGCCCTGTGGAAATTGCAGAACACTTCTGATAAAGGGGGCATAAAATTGACCGACTTTGAGGTTTATTTTCTGGCCAGTCAACTACAACATGTGGCTAAGTGGTTAAAGGAAGACCCAACATCGGAGTCGAGACTGTTGAGGTCTGAATGTGGTCCATACTTTTTGAAAGAATGGATATGGCTGCCAAAACCAGAGCTAGAGAAAGGCACAAGGATGTTAGAACTGGGTTGGAAGATGTGGCGCAAGGCTTGCAAGGTCATGGAGAACTCGGCTCCGTGCTCACAGCAGGTGGCACTGGCCAGAGTGGACGAACAACTGATGAAAATAATCCGCAAACACTGAGAATCGGTGGGCGTTGCAATGCTGGGAGATGTATGCCAAGATGGGAAGATAGTGGAATTTAAAGTATTGATAGAATAAACAGGACTACACTAAGGACAGTATATTACATACACCAGGCTGGTGAGGCGGGTGAGAAAGACATGGTCAGAAATAGTGCTGGAAGATCAACCGGATATGGCTATAGAAACAATTTATGATATCTCAGAGGGGGGACACAAGGTCTCCCGCATCTATGAACTGCTAATGTCCAGGGTGGGAAAGGAGGTGACCCAGCTGAGGCGAGACTGGGAGGAGGAAGCGGGGGAACCCATGAATGAGGGGTTGTGGATGAGGGTCCAGAGGTACCACAAGAAAGTGTCAAGAAATGCAAGACTGCAAAAGATCCAGTTATATGTTACCCACAGAGCGTATATGAGCCCCCAGAGGATTGCCCGATTCAAGAACGCAGGAATACAGACATGTCCTAAATGTGGGGAAGTTAGCGCAGGGATGATTCACATGTTCTGGGCATGCCTGGAAATTGTAGATTCTGGGGAGAAGTAGCCCGTCGCTTTACCGAGAAAGGGATAGCACTAGACGTGAAATCTGTGTGGGCATGCATGGTAGGGGGGTTTCCTATACCACGCAAAATGAAACACGCGAGTAAACTTAAGGACTTGGGCTATGTACTGGCCAAGCATAGAATTGCCATGGGCTGGAAAGCAAACAATAGACCACACGTAAAGGTTTGGTGGTGCGATCTCCAGAAATGGGCAGAAGTGGAAAAGGTGGTATGGAACAAAGTGGCCAATACAGAGGGGGGGAAGAGGAAACAAACTCTAATGGCCTGGAGACACTTGGTGGCCAAACTATTTGGGTCCACCCAGGGCAGCCTAAGTGAACATGATACCTCCGGGAACACAGAGGGGGAGGCACCCCTAGAGGGAATATCGGTAGATGGCGTAGAGGGGTAGGCTCGAGTTAGGGGGGTGGGTTAGGAGGGAGATGGTGGATATTATACGATAAAGCATGGGATGCTTGCTTCCCATGATATGCACTGTCAGGTTTGTTGTGTGTTTTGTTATTTTGTTTGGTTGATGTGAAAATAAAAATATTAAACAAAATATTAATAAATAAAATAAAACTTTCTTCGCATTTGTACACATATATCAGGTCTTTGAGCCGCGCGTAAATTGTGGGTGCTGTTTTTGCCTTCCAGTATCGAAGGATGTTACACTTGGCCACCGCATTTGCCACCGAGAAGAGCCTGCGTATCTTGTTGGGTACTTTCCCAATATCTCCCAATAGATATTTCAATAGAGTGGCAGGCATATGGGTGTCAAGTATTTTGCTGAGCTTGGTGGCCACTTCCTCCCAGAATTGCAGAATGGGTGGGTTTTCCCAGTACATATGTATAGAGTTGGCCTCTGGGAGTTTGCATTTGGGGCACATGGATTGTTTGGAGTGATCAAACCTTGCCACTTTATCCGGGGTGATGTGCAAGTGATTGCGAATTTTGAATTGGACTAGCCTAAAGTTAGCGTTAAGGGATATAGATTTAGTGTGCTGGAAACATCTAGCCCACTTCGTGTCCTCGATTGTTGTGCCCAAGTCTCTTTCCCACTTGGATTTCATTGTGTTTTGAGAGGGGGTGTGGGACCGAACCGTGTTATATAGCAAAGAGATGTTTCCTCTGAACCCTTCCTGACCCATGATACCCATTATAAGTGGGTGGGGGGGTGGAGGTTCTGCCGGGAATGATGGCCGTCTGTGCTTACATGCTGCCTTTAGGCGGTGGAATTGCAAAGATACCGTGAGTCCTGCGCCAACTTTTCCCTGTACCTCCTCCAAACTCCCGCCCGGAAATAGATCCCCCCATTGTCAGCTCATTCCATGGATTCCCAACTCCTCTGCAACATGGTGACTAGTGTGGGGGCAATATCTGTGTAGTGCCATAGAGGGGATGCAGCCCAGTAGGGGTCCGCACACCCCACCCACTGGAACAGTGCGGCCAAGGAGCAAGTCGTGCAGGCTACCGGGTCTATCCCGCCATGGCCGCTGTGCTTCTTCCTGAACATCAGAGCATATATATCTATGGGTGCTGCGGCGTATTTCTCTACTTGTATGTGGGCACAACACTCTGTGTTCTGAAACCAGTACCTGGCGAACTGCGCCTGTGCAGCATAATACAGCGCAAAATCTGGGACTGCTAGTCCGCCAGAGTCATATTTCTCACATAGTTTTGCCCAATTCTGTCTCACCATGCCCCCCCCATACGAAGTTAGATGCAAGTCTCTGCAATTTGTCAAAGACCCATCGGCCCAGCCATATCGGGATATTACTAAACAGATAAAGTAGTTTGGGAACTACTACCATGTTAAGGAGGGTAATACGCCTGTATTTTGATATCGGGAGCTTGTTCCAGAGGGTTAATTTGGTCTCTAGTTGCGTTATAAAGGGGCCATAGTTGGCGTTGTACAGTGTTTTTCTATCGGTGGCCACCACGACCCCCAGATATCGAGCAGAGTTTGGGACCACCGGAAGTGGGTTGTGGCATCCGATCTTACTGTCCTGGATGTCAAAGGGATGATTCCGGACTTGGTTTGGTTAATTTTATATTGTGAGAATTTGGCAAATTCCGTCTCATCTCGCATTATCAGGGCTAAGATGGTCTCAGGGTCCCTTATGTAGAGCATAGTGTCATCCGCGTAGAGTGAGATGAATTGGAGAGGGCCACAGATCCGGATACCCCAGCACGAATGTCTGTCGTAGATATGCCGCATGCCCTCTATAGTAAGGGCAAAAATGAGGGGGGAAGAGGGCAACCCTGGCGTGTACCTCTGTGTAAGTCAAACCCAGAGGATATGGTGTGGTTTGTCCTTATTCTGGCTTTGGGGTGTTTATACAATAGTCGAATGAAACTCAGGAAGCATGGTCCAAAATCCCATTTGTTGCAGTGTGGCATACATATATTTCCAGGACACTGAATCAAATGCTTTTTCAGCATCCAGTGAAATCACTATTGCTTTTGCTTTGGGGTCTAGTTGAGATATTATAGCAAAGAGTCTACGTAGATTGAGGGAGGTAGATCTTGTGGGGATGAATCCTGACTGGGCGGGGTGGACTAATTTGTTCATGTGTGGTAACAGTCTGTTTGCTGTGGCTCCTGCGAATATTTTCGTGTGTGTGTTAATCAGTGACAGGGGGCGGTAGGATTTGGGGTCTTGTGGGGGTTTATGTGGTTTGAGCAGGACAGTAATGATTGCTTCTCTCATGGACCCTGGGAGTATGCTGGTCCCTAGGGCCTCCTCCCACATCTCCAATAATTTAGGGGCTAGTTCTTCCAAGTAGGTTTTATACAGGTCTGCCGGGAGACCATCGGGGAAGGGGACCCACCCAGATGTCAAGTCTTATCGCTTGCCCTACTTCTTCCAGCATTAAAGGGGCTTGAAGTGTTTCCCTGTCTGCCTGTTCGAGCGTGGGGAGCGGGAATGAGGTCATGAACTGCTCTAGCTCATTCGTCGAAACTAGCTCTCAGTAGAAGTCTAAAAAGACCACATTTATCCTGTCTGCTTCAGTATGGACTACTCCATCTTTCCCCATGATACTAGTTATTGGTCTAAACCAGTTTTCCACCTTAATTAAGTTTGCCAGGGACTTCCCTGCCTTGTTTCCCTCTCCGTATCACCTGGCCCTTATCGGTTATGTGGTGTACATTATTTCACGTTCAGCTAGATCTCTATATTTCTCCAACTAGTCTAGTAGTGGCTTGAGAGTTCCAGGCGCTGGTGTTTGAAGAGTGTGCATTTCCTAGAGAGCGTAAGATAAGCTCTGCCTGGTCTAATTCCTTTATAATATCTCGTAGTATGCCTAGTGCACGTGATAGTAGGTGGCCCCGTAGCCATACTTACATATGGTGGCAATAGAATTAACGGAATCCAGGTTGCGTTCAAAGAATTCCGTCATGTCCACCCGCAGGGGTTCAATGATAGTTTCATCTCTCATTAGGGCCGGCGGCATCCGCCATAATCGCGGGCCCTGTTCTGTATTAGTCATGAGGGAAATTGTGTGGATTGATTTATTTGACTGCCTTAGCCCTAGAGGCATGAATGTAGACTTTGATTTGATGTGCTATGTTTGATACGTTATACTTGATTCAATGTGGACTCTGATTTGATGTATTATGTCCGAGTTATATGCTAGGGCTTAACATTGAGCCAATGGAGGCTTAAATTGTGAACGTCGGCTGATATCTTGGGGTAATTGGGACCCAACGACGGCAGGAATATGTACAGAATGATGAAGGTGACCAGTTCTTACATCTGGTACTAATAACGTGAAAAGGGTAATATGACAGAGGTCGATGGAGGATCACGGCCTTCTGAGTTTAAGGAGGATGTAGGGGTGGATCCACATCCTAGCAAAGACACAGCGTGACTTATTGCTTTGCTTCATGGAGCCTGCTGCCTGGGAGACCTGGGGACCCAAGCAGACAACGTCTGCATCATCCCCACTCACCCGGACAATGCTCCTTGGAATATAATCCCCTACACGAATATGGGTCTAGTATGTCCGACCAAAAAAGGTGACAAAAATGCACCTACTAAGTAGGCAATTTACAGGGTGTGGATGGATGAGCCCCAATCCACTATTACTAGAGTCTTTTCGTAAGAGCATGAATATCACTTAAGTCATTTAATTCCTGCTCTACAATTAGAGATCATACTGGTGAAATGCAATACTCTGGTAATACGTTACATCCCTCGACACATGCAATCGGAATTTGCGTAATGCTTCTATACACACAGAGCAGTTACCTACATATGTAGATCAGCCACACACTTTTGAGAAAATAATTGGTTTACTTTCTATGGACCCCGGAAGGGACTACCCGCAGACATTTGAAACACTGCAGTTGCTTCACAAATAGCCTGCAGAGATGTTAAATAGAGCAGATACACATGCGCGCAGGAGATACGCTTCCATCCAAGAATGCGATTATACTACAGACGCGACTGGTGCACATGCGAAAAGAAACAGCGGTCCTATTCCAGAGACCGTGTAGTTCTCTTTGCGCATGCGCCGTTGACTAAATAGAATGTAACAACAACATCCGGGCCTAAGTCCATTATACTCATGCCGGACGTCAGAAGCCCCACTCGGCTCCCGACAAGAGGTAAGCGACAATACTTTAACGCCTACCATGGGCCCTACGAGTCCTCGTAAACCGGCGTATTCAGCAACTGTAAAGTAGTTATACTTGCATGAAAGAAGAAGTCAAAGCATGACTGCCTCGCAGTCACAGAACTAATGTAGCAGCTCGATTTACTCTTGATACTAACTTACAGGACACGCCTCCACTTCGGAGAATATAGAGTTTGGCTAATTTCTTTATATACTGAGCATGGGGTATCTACCAAAGACAGTTAGGTGGATTGCTATAAATACTGCATTAAAATCACGTGGAGGCAAGTTTGAGAGCCTTGATCTTCCTGAAGTTGTAATTACCTTACACTTCCGTTTGCCTGTACTTTAGAATCCTGTTTCTGAGTTCGCCCGTTTAAGGTGGAAATCGCCATACACAAGTGCAAAGGTGCGCAGCCACATCCTAACACGAGAGTGTGTTTAAAGATTGGAGTTATAGATCCCATCAGTATAACTACGAGGTGCTGTTACACTTCAGCAGAGAAAGGCTTCCCTGCGGAGTACGTCTCATTTGCAGGCTCCTTTGTGGAGCAGATACAGGTTGCCATGGCGCCTGTACAAGCTACGGCGGAACCTCTGTCAGCTGACACGTCTCGTACATGAAGGACTTACAACAAGACACGCCCCCCATGCGGGTTTAAAACTGCCGTCTTCCAGAGGGCTTGTTGCTGCTAATTAGTGTTTCTTACTATTTGCGGTTACGTCCGTTTTCCTTTGTGAAACCCTTGTCACGAAGTCCCGACTCTCCTGGTTCCGACCCACGCTTGACATTTGGATTGTTACGCCTTCTACCCTATTGGCACTTCTTACAGACCGCTACGGTATCGACCCGGACTGCTCCTGTATTGACTTCTCTCCTTCCTTATCATTGTGATCTCCTGGTATTCGACGCGGAACGCTATTTGGATTGTCCTTCCCCTCTCCTGCTGCCTTTGCAGCTCATTCGCCAGCGGCTACTCGGAACACCTCAGTTGCTCCAATCTTCGTCTGGAAAGTGTGTGTTTCAGGTAACCTGCTGTGTTCGTTTATTGCTAATTCTGCCAGCGCCATCTTTGACTATTGTGCCTCAATTACCTACTGCTCTGTTGGTATTTCTCTCTACTGGATTTTGGGACATTCATTGGATTACAACACTCAGTGAACTTATTTCAAAGTGCATATTGACTCTTTCCTGATCCTGCACCAACCCGGCTCTAGCGCGTCCCTCGTGCCGCCCGGGTTGACTTCCCTGTACTAACTTACCTGTTTATTATTTTATCCAGTCGTTTTCTCCAATCCTGGAAATCGTTAACCCTTGAGAGTCCCACAACTCAGGTCTGTTGTTTTTGGCTAAAAACTCTATAGGAAGAGTCCATTAGACTATTTTCACTCATTGGGTTTAATTCTTTATTTGTAGGTCCATCCCGGGGAAAGCTCCACTCCAATCCTTGCCTAGGTATTTTCTGTCCAATACTGTTGCTTGATTGCATATTTGTTCCTCTCAGCACTGTTTAATATCTTTGTATTCCTTTGCAGCATTGGTATTGGCAGTGCTTGTTCTCCCCGCTCTTTTATTCAACTGACACCTCTGCCTGTTGCAATCGAAACAGCAGAGAGAGTCCCTCTTTGAGGAAGCCTGAGTCTTGTACTCGGGGGAGCTGGAATTGGAGGCTGAATATCGATTCCAGGACACATCGCCTCCAAGGTCATCTATCCATCTTCCTGACCTGTTTACGGGGCGGTGAGTAACAGGTGCATTAAGACTTACTATCTTGCTTGAATTAAGTTTAAAAACAGCAATAATATCTGGCCCTTTTCTACATTTCCCCATAGGGATTGAAGGTGTGGATACACCTATGTTTTGGAACCAGTAGCATTCAATGCCCTGAAGATGGACCTTTGTATAGTCCGAAACGCGTTGGCAGCACAGTGAATGAATGGTGCTATTTGGGATTGGTGGCTTTCAACCAAAGGATTTCGTTTCTTTGTGACTAAAAGTGGACAGTGTGAACATATGCCAATGATAATTTTCATATTTGTGCCTATAAAAAGCTTTTGGATGAAAAGACTGTCAAAAACAGGGCTTTACACTGTTGGTTCGCCAGGTGAAGGCGATTCTTATGTTATCTTATGTTATACACATAGAAATGCGAAATGTGTTTTGAAGAGAAATTGCTGCTTCAGGTTTTGCTTTGTAATATGAATTTTGAATTGTTACCTTCTTTGTCCCTCGTTTTTGAAAATATAAAAAACCTGTTTTAAGAAAAAAAAAAGTGGGTATTCTTTCTTTGAAAAAAAAAAGTTTGTGTCATAAAATTGTTTCTTTAAACAATATTGGGTAAAATTGTGTTGAATGAAAACGCTTGAAATTGTTAATTTATAAAATGTGAAATGGTTATACTGAAAAACATCTAGCGAATCAACTACCATGCCTGGGAGTATACTTTGACCTGCCCGAGCTAAGTACAACTATCCCTTGAAAAGAGATCCAAAATAAATATGATACAGAGAAATAATTGCAGGCAGTAGAGCCCATGTTAGACTCTGTTAACCTGCCACAATGACATCATTGGGATCCATTTCCCCTTGGAGTGCACTGGTGGTTGGCATGCAGCAATACACATCCTTTTTTCTCCTGTATTAGTCATGACCATTTCCAGTATGACCAGTGAGTGGTCCGACAACGTGCACAGAAGGATGGAACAGTGACCTACCCGGGGAACAAGTTCTGGGGAGGTTAACCAGTAATCAATACAGGAGCTAGAGCTATGCACCGGGGAGTGGAACGTGTAATTCTCGCGGGTGGGGTGGGGCTCTCTCCAAACGTCAACCAATGGCAGTGTAGACATGCCCTGTAGTATTGTCATTGCAGCTTTGGTGTGCGATCCGGGAAGTCTGGACGATATATCCCTCTGTGGGTCCAATATAGTGTTAAAATCCCCTCCCCATAGGACTATGGCATCCCCCGGGGGAGATATCTGTTCCAGGATGTGGAAGCAGAAATCTGGTGAGTCCATTTTTGGGCCATACATGTTGACTAGTATCACCTCTTAATGTCTCAGAGCACCCCATATAATTACAAACTGCCCCTCAGCGTCCACAACTGACCTATTAAGTTGGAAGCCCATGAAACGATGTATGAGGGTCATTACCCCTCTGGATCATGAGGAATGATCTGTGCCTACCCGCTAGCGGCCCCATTCAAGGGCAAAGGTCTCCACTACACTCCCCACAGCATGTGTCTCTGGCAGCAAAAGGATGTCAACCTTATGTCTCCTTGTGTATGCCATACTTTCCTGCCCTTGACTGCGTTCACCAGGCCTCTAATATTCCAGGTGAGAAGCCTAATTTTGAGTGTCAGCCCAAATGTCGCCATGCATGGTCAAAATATGGCAAGTTATTCCTGCCGTTAATCATCTGTTGTACGTCAGACTGTTCTACAGTCCGTTTTTTCCGTTAACCAATATTCCACCACCGCCACCTCCGTTCCAACCCTCACCATCCTTCTGACTGGACAGTGTATCCCCTTGTCGCAACAGAACTGTTTGAAACTGTGGGTGGCTTTTTGTGGCCACGCCTGGTATAAACAGAACATACCGCCTTCGGGGAGCCGCTACCGCTGGCTTAGGCGGAGTAGATGGCCCTCTCACTGCATGTGGATCGAGGGTTATGCGAGTGTAAGGTCCGCAGTGTCTGAGCCAAGTTATTTCATCTGTCATCCATTGTTCGACGTAGAGGGAATGTGTTGTTCGATGTAAGCCATGGCTTTATCCGGTGTTTCAAAGAAATGGCTCTGCCCGCTTGTTGTAGGCGGAGTTCTGCTGGAAACAACATGGCGTAGGGTATCTTCGTGTCCCTGCGTATTTTCTTGACCTGGTAGTACGTGCGTCTGGCTGCTTGCACCCCGTTCGAGAAGTCGGGGTAGATATGGATCCGGGTTGAGTCGAACGTTAGCGAGCCCTTTTCTTGTGCCAAGCAAAGATCTAGTCCCGGTCCCGGTAAATCAATATCCAAGCAATGTTGGTGCGCAGCAGGGCACCGGGTTTGGGCGGTGGGGCCAGTGATCTGTGGGTCCTTTCCACCAGGAATTGGCGTGAGAATTGTGGAAAAGGGAACATTGAGTGGAGGGCATCTTGCAGGAACACTTCCATTGGGACATTTATGGTTGTCTCTGCCATCCCCACCACCCTGATGTTGTCGCGGCGGTATCTGGATTCCAAATCCTCGCATTTGTCCCGCACCGCCTCTAGGCTTTTTAAAATCTCATCTATGTCTTTGCCATGTGTGTCTGTCGTGTCTTCCAGCGTGCTAACTCTGTCTTTGGCCTCTGTGACTCTAGCATTCAACCTTGTGTATGTCAGCCATGATGGAGGTGATGTTGCTGGCAATTTCGTCCAGCTTGCTATTAACCTCCAAGAAGCCTGCCTGTAGCGCCACCATGTATGGGTCCATATTCGTTTCAGTGTGGGGTTGGTTCTATGAAGAGGTGAGATGCAGATGTCCCTGGGATCCCTCGGTGTTGGTTGCATTTGTGTAGGCGTCCATAGGGCCCCTCTTCTTACCCTTTGCGCCTCTTGTCATGTCCCCGTTGGGTGGTCGAGTTAACGTGCATAGTTTGCTTGGCGTGCTCAGTTACCTGTTGCTGGTTACCAAGTTGATATGGCTGGATGTGTTGTGTGGGGGTGACGCAAGGGTACTGTGGTGTTACTTCATTGCTGATCCAAATGCTGTAGGGTCCTGCTCCCCTCCTCAGGACAGTAGCGCCGGTGTCTTGGTTTGCTTGAAGGACCCACCACGTTGCTATCTAGTGGATTTCCCTTTAAGGCGTGGGTCTTGACACCCAAAAGTGTCTTGCTTTGTTCCTGTTTTGCTCTGGCTGAAAACACGGTCCCAATCTTTTAATGTACCCACGCTTCTTTATGTCCCTTGTTTAGTTTCTGAGTGGGTTGGGGAGGCCCCAAGTTGTGAGAGGTATCTCCCTGCTTGTCCACGCGGTCTTTGTATTCCCAGAAAGACTTTATCCTGCAGCCTACAAATAAACGGCCAAAGAACTTGCATCCCCCAGGCCTTCCATTTCTGGTAGCTCGCATTTCTGTTTGCTGGTGTGAACATGGGATTCCTGTGTATGAAGGTGGCTAGTCCTGGGTAGGTTGTGAGCCCTAGCTGGGTCACTAGCATATCCCAGACTCATCGTTGCTGTGATAGTTGGGAGTTCTCCAACTGCCAGTGGCCTATCTCTAGGGGAAGTCACAAGACATCCCCAAATGGATGACCAACCAAGTCTTCCTCAAATGTTTTCCATGTTGTGATAGTTGCAGGACATATCCATTAGCTTAGAGTCCTCAAATTGGAGGCCTTTTAGTAGCATAGTATGTCTGGGCATGCCAAGCCCCTAGATTTCCATGGGAGGTATAACACTCCATTGCCAAATATACTGCATTTTATCTTTTTACAGGTGTGAGAGTTAAAGGAAGTGTCTGGAAAATGTAGGGCAGGATGTTTATCTTTACTGAGTTTATTTTGCCTATCCAATAAATTGTCCAAGCGCCTCTAAGACTGTAGGTCTTCCCTTATTTTGGCTATATCTGTCGGAATATTACATTTTTATAGATCCATTAACTGGGCAGGAATTTGGATGCCTTAGTATTTCTGACTACGGCCCACATCTCTCAACCTGCAAGGGGATTTCAGAGTGTTCCAGACATCCTCTCACATGTTTATGTTTAGCATTTCAGATTTCAGGAGATTTACTTTGAATCCTGAAGCAGCTTAAATTCTTCAAGCACTTGTTGTAATACAGGCAGTAAAGTCCCAGGGTCAGTCAGCGTGAGTAGAATATCATTGGCAAATATCAATATTTTATATTAATTGCCGCCTCATCAGACCCCAGCAATTCCCTGGCTTTCGCTTCCGTATTGGGCTAAGGGCTCAACCACCATCGCCAACAAAAGTGGAAACAAGGGGCAACCCTGTCTGGTACCTTTGTTTAAGCAGAAGGATTCCGAGATATAACCACTGGCTCGGATTTAACAGAGGGGGCTGCACAGATCATCATTATGTATTGTTTGGGGCTGAATTCTATTTTGTTTAGGACTTCCCTGAGAAAGTCACACTGCACCCTGTCGGAGGCTTTCTCAGCAGTTAAGGAGACCAGGGTGGAGGGGATCTTATGTTTATGAGCTATATCTATATGGTCCAGAACCTTGCACACCCCCACTTCTCCCCCCCTCCCCCAAACCAATTTTGGTAGTACTCGCTCTTTTAGCGAGAATAGTCGCATATATTTTCGCATCAGTGTTTAAGGGGACAATACAAGGCACACAGTTGCGGGTCTTTCCCCTGTTTGAGGAGTACTGAGATTATTTCCTCACACACAGTGGTCCACACATCTTCCTGGCTCATGCATGCACTATATGTGTCAACAAGGGGTTGAAGCAGTACTTTCTGGTACTTTTTATAGAAGCGCAAGGTGAAGACGTCTGGGTCAGAGGATTTCCCCAGCTTTTATGCCCCCACCGCCTCCATTGCTTCTTCCTTCGTGATATGTCTCTCCAGCTCCTTCCTTTCCTCTTCTGAAAGAGAGAGAGCAGCTGTACCTTCCATGGAAACTTTACTGCGTCCCCTCTGTATGTCTCACTTGTGTAGAGACTTTAATAAAAATCCCGAAATAGCTGCAGTTTAGCCGATTCTCCATAGAATCTGCTGCCACTAGCTTCATTCAATTTCCTTACTCTATTATTGTTTCGCCTCACATTGATTTGATGCAAGGAGCTTAGATGGTTTATTTCCCATTTCGTAACATCTATTACCCGCCAAAGATTCTGTGCGATTAGATCGTAGAGCCACCAGTTGTTCCTGGCCTCCTGTAATTTTCACATGCATTTCTTAGTATCATTGGCTTCATGTGCCCCCTCTAAATCTTGGATCTTCTGAAGGAGCTTGTCCTCCTCTGCTGTTTTGAGTTTCTTGAGCTGTGCTACCTTCGCCATAATTGATCCTCTGATGGTCACCTTAAAAGCATCCCAGACTATTTGACTCGGTAGGCTCTCGCTCCCCCAGCCCTGCCCCCAAAAGATATCCGTTTCGAATTCCACTGCTTTGAGAAATATTGGGCCTCATTACGAGTCCGGCAGTAACTGTGCCGGAAATTCTGGCAGGTTACTGCCAGACTCGTATTAGCATTCCGCCTCCGTGATTGCCGGAATCACCGGGGCATTACAACCCTGGTAACCCGGTAATTCCAGAGGTGGAATTCTGTTAATCCCCATTCCCATGGAGTCCTGTAGGACTCCATGGGAATGGGGAAGTGGAAACACTGGCACCATGCTGTAATGGTGCCGGTGGTTCCATGTCCGCCTGCAGGCGGGTGGTGTTAAATCCGCCAGGTCAGACCTGGCAGGAGTGACACCTCCCACCTGCAGGACTCTTAATCAGCCGGTCCGGAAAGAACGCTGGTGGTGGATTTACCACCACCGTTCTTTCCAGACCAGCTGACTCGTAATGAGGCCCATTGTGTCCTATATTACGTGCAGGCTCAACTTCCAGGTTCGAGGTAGTACTTGCTGTGGCAGCTCTATCTCGCATGTAACAGGGGTGTGGTCCTAAATTGTGATTGGTCCTATCTCTGTGCCCCCTCAGACTACGGTCTTCTCTTCGCCCACTAGGATGTGGTCAATTCTCGAGTGTGTCATATACATGAGAATAGAATGTGTAGTCTCCTATCTGGTATTCCTCCCTCCATGGGTCTCAATCTCATGTCCTCCAGGGCTTGCCGGATCATCTGCTGCCAGTTGCGCCTGCCCCCACCTATTCTGTCTGGACATATCCTTGCTATTATTAAATACTATATTGAAGTCGCCCATCAATATGAGTGGCCCTTCCGCTGTTGACTGGAGCGTAAGAAGGAATTACCTCAGGAAATCATTTTGGCTCGTATTCGGACAATATATCGAGGTTAGTATTATGGGATCATTCTGTACCTTGCCCTTAAGTATTAGGTTTCTACCATTTTTATTGCTCAGCTGGGACACTACGTGGAATGGAACATCCGGCCCCATAAAGATAGCCACCCCATTTGTTTTCCTTCTCCCGGATGCAAAATACTGCGTGGGGAAGTGATTGGAAGTCATCGTGCGTGTGTCCGGAGATAGCAAATACATATTCTGGATTTCTTCTACTTGTGTTTTAAGGTCTTTAAGTAACTTCATTTGTTTCAGCCTTTAGTGCAAGGAGTTGAGTCCCCTTATGGTAATTGAGGCAACTTTGAATGCGTGGTGTAGGAGTATCAGCATGTGCTGCTGTGCTCGTGCACAGCAATTGTCAGGCTGTGAGTAGCCCCTTCTGTCGATCCCTTACCTGGTTTCCTTGACTACTGACCTTGCTTTAAGAGTGTCATTTTTTTGCATGCCTGTCACCTCACCCTCAATCCCCACTTGGCCTATCCCTGTGTGTCCTTCCCATCCCCTCAAGCATGACCCCCCCTCAACCCTCAGAAAGAGTAGCCTGCTCCGACAATGGAATCAGCAGACCAAGGTTGTTGTGGGTGTGGTGTGTGAGCCCAGTCCAATGCTGTGTCATGGAGCAGGTTCACACCTCTGTTTCTCTTCCTCAGGTGCCCATAATTTTACCAGCATCAATACCAAAGGCAGTATAATCCCCAGACACTGCAGGCTGCTTGAGTTCCTGTATTTGTCTCTCCTCGGTTTCCAGACGTTTTTACTCTCCAGCCTTGGCAAGTGCCCAGATCCTCTCGGGAGGGGATCACAGGGGACCCCAACACGCTCCTCCAATCCATTCTACAACTCTGTCATGGCGTCCATTCCAGTCCTGGTACTTCTGGTAACTGAGTGCTCTTCTATCCTTGTGACAGTCTTATTGACTTCTGCCTTTCAGTCCAAACTGGGGGTACCGACCCTGAACTAAAGAATCATGACTCTGTATTTGTGGTCTATTAGTTTCTTCCCTGATCAAGAAGCTGTACCCCCTTTTGTTGGCTGGGGATCAGATTCCTCCTCAAGCGGACCGCTATCTTTGTCGCCTCGCTAGACGGTTGCAGGGCATCTGCAGACCCCTCTTCCGCCCGGTGGTCCAGTATGGAGTACGCCTCATTAGCTGTTGTCAGTTGGTTTTTGTTATTCCACATGAATATTAGGCCAAATGGGAAGGTCCATCAGTACCAGACTTATTCTTCTCTCAGCTTCTCTGTAACCCGCCTGAACCCGATCTCTTCTGTAGTGTCAACAGGGATATATCTTGAAATATCAGTAGTGTGTGTCCCATGAATGCAATCGCAGCCATTTCCCCGACACGCTTCAGGATTCTTTTTTTCATGACACATGTCTCTTAAACAGTTCCACTATTTAGGCAAGCTGTTTCGATCCTGTGCACTCTGTCTAGAGTGAGTGTTAGGGAGAATTCTCATTCTATGGCTAATTTCCCTTACCTAGTGAGTCCCTCAGCAGCTTTGCTGGATTTCTGGAGTTTAGTTTTTCCACTTGGTAAGAGAGTGTGAGCTTTTCCCCCACTCTTACCTGTGTTTTGCCATGTATATTTCATCTGTTTTTGTGATTGTGGACTCTGGAGCACACCACTTCAGTAGGCCCACTCTTTTGTGTTACACGGCACCTTCAGTGCAGTGACACAGGGTTGTCTCTTAGACTTCCCACCAACTCCATTTCTGGGGCTGACTACTGTCCCCCAGAAAAGGGTAAAGTTGCCATTAACTTTACATAGTCATTTAACCACAGATCCAGTACACCCCAACTTACATTGAGTATTGGAAAGGGTTAATCATTAGCCATTTTTTTTAATTGATTTTAGCTGAATTTAATCAACTTTTTCAATTTATAACACATTTATCAAAATTACATATAAAACACATGACAGTATAAAACATAAAACCATAAAACAAGAGCATTCTCTTCAATTCATCATAACTGGAATAACATCCTAGAATATTGATATCACATGTAGCAATGAAAAAATAGTGAGTGAAGAACACAACCATGATAATTAAAAAAATGAAAAGGTTTTCTGAGACGAAAAAATACAGAAAAAATACAGAAGAATACAAGAACAAAGATACCACATATCACTAGTGGTAACATAAAAACAAGACAATTAGCATTTGGCTTTCATGTTGTAATCACTTTGTACGTGGTAGTGGTCATAATAATTAAACATCACATAAGGTTGTAAATCCTTATAGAATGCGTTATATACTACAACACCCCCGCTAGCACCAATACTAGCGATTACATTTGAATATTGCATTGCCAGTCAATTGGCAGAGCAATAAATATAACACTGATAGATCTCAGAGGACATTCACCATCCAGGAACAATCTATTTTATCAAATCTAAGGCTCGCAGAAAGTTGATTGTTGCCAATTTTATACTCATGGAGTTAGTGGTGGTAATCGCAAGCCATCTAAATTCATGTCTCATCTGACTAAAATAGGCCAAGTGTTTACTGAAGTGACTTTGTCTTAAATGCATAAGATCTGGACAGTCTACTATGACATGCTCTAAGGTTTCAACAGTTGTTATATTGTTGCAAAAACGACACCCTGAGGATTCAGGCGCAATCTCTTTCCTGCGTGCTTGAATTTCACAAGTGGGGCACAAGTTAAAACGCATACGCAATAATGCATTCCTAATTGTAGGAGAAATGCCATTTCTCTATAACATTTTGCAGCGAACACAGAGGGGTCAAAGTCTTTATACTTCAAGCAGGCATCTCTAGTATCAATCCAATCCATCATATAGAGCTTTTTCTTTGCTCTATCCGGATCGGAGACAAGAGTTTCGATAGAAATTTCCGCATTTATTAATATGGATAAGATGTTTTTAGACCATGTTTTAGGAAACTGATGGGAGGACGACAACAGATAACTGGATATTGTGGCTAAGGTAGAATTATCAAGTGCAGATAATAAGCATTTTCTAAACAAGCTACATAAGCGCCAATTGTACATTGCCAATAACGAGGTCAGTCCTAATTCATATCGAATCATCGTTCCTGGAGTGCTTTGTGGTAATTGAAGAATTGCACGCCAAAACTTTGTTTCCAGTACATTCAGAAACACTGGTTGAATTACACTATATGTTTCTAAACCGTATAAAATGGTAGGGATGACATTTTGTATCCAAAATATAAGGGCAGGTTTCATAGAAAATTTCCCATATTTGTGCATAAGTCGAGTCTGGTGTATTGCTGCGAGAATTTTAACTTCAATTTTTGTTAACTGAGATTGGATAGTCGCGGGACCATCAAATACGATGCTCAAATATATGTAGTTAGGAACCACCTCGAGACTTATGTGTTCTATTTTCCAGTTCATTTGGTCACTGCGCTTGCCTTTTGGAGTATAGACAACAATTTGAGTTTTCTTGTTTTTACCACCAGTTCATTAGATTGAAAATATATACATAGTGCTGCTAGGAGGTTTTGAATACCTATGGGTGTTTTAGATATTAGCACTAAGTCATCCGCATACCATAGCGCTTTTACCTCGATGTTGTCCAATTTCGGTGCATCTGCGCAAATCTCGTCAAGGTCACTTCTGACGTCATTAATGAAGAAATTGAACAGCGCCAAGGCGAGTATGCATCCCTGTTTAAGTCCCCGTTCAGTCATGACCGCCGATGATAGAAGCCCCTCTAAGTTTAATCTTACACTAATTGAGGTGTTCGAGTGTAATGCAAAGATAATGTCACTTAAAGTTGACGGGCAACCAGCTTTTAACAATTTTATCCATCAACCGAGGTCTAGAGACTGAATCAAAGGCCGAGTGTAGATCTACGAACGCAAAATACATGGGCTGTTTGATGGAGTGTGCTCGATGTTTAATAGCGTGAAGAGTGATTAGGTTCACCGCAGTCCCTAGACCTGCAACAAAGCCTGTCTGGGCGGGATCACGCTGCTTTGCATTGAGGGTCCATTGATTAAATTCCTTCAACACCAAACGGGAGCTCTTGAAGAAGATGACTTACTTATGAATTATCTCACGATGTCTATAGAGCACTCCAGAGACCAGCTTGAAGAAACTATGAGTATATTTATACTTAATCATGTTAAAATCAGCATATAGTTGAGAGAAGTGCTTTACCCATTGTGCTTCTGGGACACCATTTAATTGGAGCTCCAGTTGAGAAGAGGAATTACACATGTTCAATAATTGCCACACTTGTGCCGAGTTTTTTGCATAACAAGCAGACAAGAAATTTTCACCATCAGCTTGAAAAAGCTGCGCTTTTCTGGCACGAGTCCAGTTACGATATAAACATTTAGCTGTTTTAACGGCTTTGAGTTGTTCATTTAACGGCAATTTGCAACAATTATGTATTTCTTTTCTTAGCAGGGTTTTGCGTTGTTGTAAAGCAAGGTCAAAACCACGAATGTGAGATCGAGCTGGTCTTATGATTAACGGTTGGATGTTTCTGAACTTAACGAGCACATCAACATAAGTTGTTACATCATTTGTGCTTTGGTGTTTTAAAATGGCTGTATTTAAAGTCTGTAGCTTAGCTGGTGACCAATGAAAGCGATTCTTACCATTATTAGTTTTGAGCACTTGTTTAGACCATTGTTTAATGGTAGTGTCTGATTGACATAAGTCAGACCATTGGAGAAGCAGTAAATGATGATCACTATGTGTTTGTTTTATAATTTCGAATTTGGTGGCATTTGCATGTATGCCTTCACTCACATAGATGTAATCTATAGTGGATCTAGAGGTTCCTCTTTCCCACGTGTGTTGAGGTGGAATGTCACCCATGATAGTCCCATTCGTTATTTTCAAGTTTAGATCTTGAATGAATATACTCCATTTCTGGCTTGCAAGGTACAACCCCTTATTGAGTGTTGGGAGACATACCAGATTGAAGTCACCAACCACCATTATACCAGAGATCGATTGCAGGGCAATGGTTACAAATACTGATGATAAAGCACGATAGAAGGCATCATCAGTAATGCCTGCAGGGTTACGATACAGGTTTATAAGTACATATACATGAGGTCCATGAGTGATTCTGACCACCTGAATAAATCTATTCGGAGAAAGCCACTCCCCAATTTGGAAATTCCTACTGGATTTTACAGCCACCATTAAGCCAGCTGAGGGCCTGCCTTTGATTGAGGCCACTGCTGGAAGCAAGCAAAAAGCATGGTCATCCCATATGGGTGCATGTAACATCCAAGTCTCTTGCAGAGCTACAATGTCATAGTTGTTTAATTGAGCATTTACTGTCCACTGTAGGTGCGAGAAACCTTGTGTATTCCAACTTGCCAGAGAGATGGATTGACACTTCTCGACTATTAGTGGTTATAATGAATTTTTTGTTGACAACCTGCTCTGAGAGCAGTTCACCTGAGTGCAGAAGGTACATGCGCACTCTGTGGACGGTGTCTGTGCTGCTGTCTCAGTTTGTTCTCTGTTCACTTGGGCAAGTGGACGAGCTGGATCTAACACGAGCAAAAAGCCCAAACTAAAAAGGTAAATTTTCGCTTTCCATAAAGCGTTTCGGACCAGCCACCGATTTGATCCATAATCTTACAATTGATAGATTATTCTCACAGATGAATTCAATCTGGTCAAAATCACTCGAGGACAAGTCCTCCAGGGACTGGATGTCAGCAAAGATATTCAAAACACTTGAACGACAAATCATATTTTGGAAAGGGCCCCTCTCGACACTTTAATATTAAAGTATGAAAAGAGTTTAACCGCTGTATTTTAATATCTTTATGGGTATGCTCTTGAGTTTTGGGATTCACACCAGGGGTCACATTAGAGATTCTCCTATTTGAACAAGAGGTAGGAAGGTTAAACTGCACCTTCTGCACAGGAGCGTCATTTAGGCGGCCCGCAGATTGGTCTCTATGACGACACTCATCTTGAACCTGACCAGAGACAGGTATTCCGGCAAAGGCTGGAATTTCTGTCGCACGATTTATCTCAGGAAGCACCTCGGCCAGCCTCTTACCAAGATAGGCATCTACAGCTGATTCCAAAGCAGACAGCTGATTTTCAAAGCCTGCAGAAGCTGCAGGAACTGTCCGTCGGCCGGAGTTCACCACAGCAGAGCCGGACGAGAGAGAAGAAACCACACCACTCTGAGTGTCAAACTTTTGGGGCACTGTTAAGGTTGAGCCACGCTCAAAAAGATCCACCAGTTCATTCAGAGGCGCATAAGCACTAGGAGGAGCTTGGGATGAATTTACAACCAGCGGACCAGAAGTGGAAAAGGTTGCGAATTCGGAAGCCACAGACACCAATGAGGGAGCAACCATATCTTTAACGACTTTCAGGCTTTGAGGTTGAGGCGCTATAGGCGAAGTGGCCCCAGTCGCAGAGGGGATTGGTGGATTTTTTAACTGAATATTTTGATTAGTCTTTCGCGTTGTTGATATTTTGGATGTTGATTTAGTTCTTTTTAGAGCTAAAGTTTTACTCTTATTTTTCTGACCAGGAACCTGATCTGTGGGAGAGCTGCTAATGTTGTTAGCAGCAGGGTGATCAGGTCTCTGTGGAGAATCAACACTGATCCACGAGTCATTTTTGTGGTCAGTAACGTCTTCTATGCACTCTGCAGGACGAATTATTTTTGCAAAGGTTGGAACCGCTGTTAGTGGAGTTCTTACGCTCCTAGACTTAAGAACATGATTAAGTTCCAACCCTGACAATCTCTGTATGATGTCTGCTTTGTGTTGAGCTGCCACCATAGCACATGAAGCGCTTAGACTTTCTAGAGTAGAAAGTCTATGCATAATTAGGTTCAGAGTTGTGGGAGATGCCGTGTTTTGAGAGCATCGATGCATCCACTCACCAATCTGATCACGTTTTGCTGTTTGGAGCGCTATTTTGCGATCCAATTCTTCAAAACGTTTGAAGAGACTTAAAATGGAGGTATTCACTGCCCCCAGAGTAATTTCTAGGAGAGCTGGGTTCGCATGCGGCTTGCCAGGCGTTTTTACCGACAAACAACGTCTCGGCGTTGGCTGTATAAAGGACTCATCAATTACTTGCCTTGTAGATTCCTTGGAGCCCGGAAGGTTATAGTCAGTAATAACAGACAATCTAGAGCTCTCCAGATCAATATTGCACTGTCGCGAGGATGTATTAATTATTGCAGATTCTTTTGCATTCACGTCAATGATCTCAATCACATCTTCGCAAACAGACACATCTACCGGTGTATTAGATCTTTGGTGTTTCGAAATTGCCTTAGACTCAGCAACACTATTCGTTTTGGCTGTAGCACTGGCAGCTATCATCGTACTGTCCATCGTTTCTTCCTCAACTACCGTGACCATTTTGTTACACTGTAGGATTTTGGCAGGAGACTGAGGTAATGTTAATAAGGTTTGGTCAGAAATGACCACAGAGGAGATTGGCCCATTAGTGCCTATTGGTGAGGTGTTTGTAGATTCAAGCAGCTGTTTATTTGCTGATGACAGCATGCTTTCAGGCAGACCAGGCACGTGAGTCACTGCTGAAAGGTCATTTACTTTATTATAGAAATTTCTAATGTCTCGATTTTGTGAGGGGGTTTTAGTTACTGGAGTGTGAGTAATCGATTTCTTCGAAATTCGAGAGGAGCTCTTCTTTTCTTCACCTAATTTAGGCTTGTGCCCATTTACTGGTGTGTTATGCTCATCCTTTGAAGAAATTATCTCAGAGGAGGCTATGCCAGTTAGCACCCCATTTACATTATTACTAGTGTATTTTGGAGCGGGTACTTCCGGCATGTCCGATTTCAACGTATACGGCACAGGAGACATGAGTGGCCTATTAATTATATTTCTTCGCGTGCCGTACATCAGACAACCAGTGTACACCGCACAATTAGGAAAGCAAGGACAAGCTCTTTTAAGCGTGAATTAAAATACGTTACCACCAACACCACGTAAAAGGTCAACAGTTAGCAATTAACAGTTGAATACACAAGAAACATACTAAACCATCAACAACATACAGAATAACTAAAAGTTGAGAGTTTACGCTACCCGCGACCGGTCGCCGCGGCAAAGCTGCATGGACTCCACGTGTGCGCGCGAGCTGTGCGCGCAGGGTCCTGCTTAAATAGCACGCCCACTTACGCTTAAAGGCTAAAATTAAAATAAACAAGGAGTAAATATAAATACTAATATAAAGTCTGAATGATTTAGTAAATATAAGTCCAATCCAAGGATGTAGGAGTCTGCACCTTGTGCGTAATGTAGTTGAACACGAAGATAAGCGAGCAAGAGGAAATTCTTCCAGTGGTCCTGGCAAAGGCAAAGCGGGATTCTGCGTGGACTCCACGTGTGCGATAGCCGTTTTTATCTGTACATCCTGGAGCTTTGTTTTGCTCTTTTAAAATTTAGACTTGGCTGGTGGCAGTGGTATCTACCCTAACTTTTCTACCGCGATTACACTATATAAACGTGGTATTGTTTTAGGCTATTATATTAGCCTCGAACATAAACCCGCTTGACCAAATACTCTTTCTTTTGGCTCGGGTCAGGTTTATTCGCCATTTCTTTTTGTTAAAGTCCTTCTTGTGTTTTACTTTGCGCAGCAAACCAGATTTGCCTTCTTTGTTCACCGTCTTTTGGCAGGCTTCTGCCAAGAAGCCCTCCTCTGGGCACCTGGGTGTCTAGGTGGGATGAATGTGACGGAGGGGTGTAGTCACCCCCTGCACAGGGTATCCTAGGAAACCCAAGTCGCACTTTGCCATGATTGGATGAGGTGGTTGTCCGGGCCGGACAACCCTCCTGCTGAGTGATTGACAGCCAGGCTGTGTGAATGGGGGATTTTCGCATAAAAGGCAGGACTCTTGGGATGGAAGTCAGAGTCCCCAATGGAACTACAAGGAACCGAAGAGAAGCAAAGAAGAAGACGGCTGCTGCAACTACCCCGTTGCGGTGAAGCCCTGCTGCAGTCCTGAACTACCTACCCTTCGACGACCAGAGAAGATCCAGTCCGGAGTCTTCTTCCCTTGAGCTTGGTGGGGTCAACCAGCTCATCTTCCACAGCCAGAGGATCCTCCTCTTGGTCGAAATCGCTGCACACTGCTGTAGTGGTCCGGATAGCCATCTGAAGAGCCTCGCCTGTTTTAAAGGAGCACACCTTTTATTCACCGTTGCTGCTGCTGGCTTCATCCCTGAGTAGTGCAGGCCCCTCCAGACGTTCTCCTCCTTGTCTCCACGACCGAAGCTCCAGGAACCGTGGGTCTGCAGGAAACTACCAGGAACAGCTGCTGTGGCACCAGCTTCTTCATTGAATAAGCTAGTGTGTGTCCAGCTTCGAGGAACTAGGGTGAATCCCTTTTCTACTCATCCAAGGCTTGCCCTTGTCTTCCCTCCTTCCTATATCTTTTGCTTCCTCTGTTGACAATATCCAAGTACTCCTGGCAACCTTGAATCTTGAACTATCCGACTGTGTGATCCTCAACAACACGAACCCGGTTCTACTTGACACTGGCTCCGGCCTATTGACTTTTTTTTCCTGTCAGCAAGTGCTCTCTGATTCTGTCTGCCTTGACAAAAGTATTGCCTATGATTTTTGCCCCCCAACTCTCTTTGGTTAACTCAGGTGCTAAGTGTGTTTTTGCCCCGTTAACATTTCTTTCCGCGGATACGCGTATCTTTCGTAAGACCGAACTGTCATTGCTGTCAAAAAGTGATCGTATATGTATTCCCGGTAACGTCTTTTGTTTCACAACACCGGTCTGTTAAAACATAGGGTACTTACCTTGAGTTGTTCAGTGCCAAGAGAATTGGTTGTGTGTAGTGTATTTTCGTGTGGTTTTAATTTAATAGAAGTGAAGTGTTTTACCAAAAGATGGTTTAGAAATAAATGTACTTTTACTTTTCAACCAAAAACCTTGAGTCAGTGTTTGCTCGAGTCACAGTAATTGTGGTCCTTTGTGTAATCTCTACTACTGCTCATTTGCTCTCGAGATAAGTCTGGCTGCTCCGCTACTGCTACCACTTTAACATAGTAGTACAGGCTTGTACCAAAGGTGAACTTGTATTACCACTTGTGGACTTAATTTTGTATAGTGGTCCCTAAGGGCACTGCACAGGATTCTGCCTAACAGGGAACTCATTTCTTTTTTCTTCGGGGGGCCACAAATACCAGCAGCTGTTGTATCCATTCGGCCAAGTCAGCACCCTCCATACCTTCGATCAGCCCTCACACCCGGAAATTGTTTTCTTCTATGCCTAATTTCAAGAATATCAATCCTTCCCAGGATAATTATAGTTGTCTCGTTCACCTCTTTTATGTGTCTTTGTTAGCAGAAGTGGAACCTTCACGGCCTGTATCGCTGCTATATTGGCATCTACTCTAGCCCCAATAGTCTGTAGTTTGTTCTTAATCTCTGCAGTGGAGGCCCAGGTAGTGTTATTTCTGTTTGGGCCTTGCACCAGAGGGACTCAACAGAGTTAAGTGCCAGAGGCCTTAAGTTCGGTGTCTTCTGCCCTTGTTTTAGTGGCATGTGGTATCACCTTTCCTGTGGTATGGGCAGTATGTGGTCTCTACTAGACATCCAGGACAGGCTCAGCACTTCTTAATCTACTGTACCATGGTTAGGCCCCCTTTCCATTACGATGGGCGAGTTAGTAGCTCCTCTGGGCTTGTTTTCACTGCATTTTGCCACTTCAGGCTTGGGCCCACCCAGGGTCTTTATTTCCCCACCAGATACTGCTTTTCAGGGGGTCTGGGTTGACAAGCTGCACGGTTCTGCCATGTATGCCTCCACCCGGGCCTCCCTTACCACTTTATCAGGAGCCCACCGGAGCTTCCGGTCTATGCAGCAGTCTTCTTCCATAGCCAGCCACACCCAGTCTACTGATTCTGATCTACAACATGATCCTTCTGGTAAAGATTCAACTTGTGAGACAACTGTAGGCAAAAAAGAAAGCGTCACCAAGAGTATCATCTTTTCCCTCAAGAAGCAGAAAGGAAGACACATGTGCAAGGCTTGTGGCTGACAACAGTGCACCTATGAAATGGCCATAAGAAAAACCTTTAATGCCAGGGATCTCAAAGGGCAGAATGCGGGGCATCAAATTCAAATTGCAAGATGGTGCAGAAAAAGCATGGGCAGAATGGAAAGCAACAGGACCATCAAAAACTGCACCGCTATGTTAGGGCTATCCCTGCTGTCCAGAAATACCTGCAAGATAGCGCTAACTTGTGTGAATATTAGGCCACTCCTCGACAAAGACAATAGGAATCCAATTGCCCCAATATCAAAGAAAAGCAATGGGCCAATGACACGAAGAAAAAACAACTTGCAAACCTCCTCCATCTGCTAGCATAAACAGGTTTGGTCGCCAGTTTATGAGCCAATAATATTTCTTCGTACATTTTTGAGGATATCCCAATCTTGGTAGCTCAAAACTCCATCTGCTGGGATGTACGGTTCTGCACAAGGCAGTAGATTCTCCTGCAGCCGGTGCTTCCATGGAAGGCAGACCGAGATTATATAAGTTTAGTATATCATGTCTTTCTCTCCCATTCTAGAAAAACAAGAATCACACTTGCCCTGTACAAGAATCATGGTTGCCCTGTACCTCCGAAGTGCTGCAGCAGTACAAGGGGATGAGAGGCAGAGGTGGAAGAATCATCAATACTCTGACCTGGGCCGAGATCAACAGACAACTCAGAGCTCGAGAAATACATTTCGCGCCCTGAAATACATGTGTATGGGCGCGATATAAACTATCATATCAAACAAATGTTTTATTTTATGACAAAAATAGGCAAAAAGAAATGACTATATCTAAGTTACTACTGTACAGACACTCTGAAAGTGCTTACATCACATGTCAATAACACTGATACTTGTAAGTCATTTCAGACAAACATACATATTTTTAAAGTATACAATAGACACATGTAGATGGTTTAAGTTACTTACCTTTAACTATAGTTCCCCAGCATGGGTCTGGCATAGATTCACATGCTCATGAATATTACCCGTCGTCAGGCTGGGAATCCTGGAATCCTTGGTAAAAGAAAAAACGTTCAAATTGTATTTCTCCTCTAAACCAATCACAGTCCTCTGGGTCATACTGCCCCCATCCAATGACCAGCCTGTCCCTAAGTTCTACCCCTGGTGGCCATTTTACTGCATGCTTCAGCGTTGGGAGTCCTGTCCTCTTAGTGCTCTCTGAGCTTTTTCCAAATATTGGGAGCTTTTGGTACCATTTTAGAGTTTCAAACCAATTTTTGAGGTTATCGTTCAACCGTAGCTCGTCTACCAGCAGCAGGGCTCTACTGTCGGTGAAGATCATACTTTGAGGATCTTTCATCGGATCAGAGAATGCCCAGGCTTGGGCCCAATTCACACCTTTTCGCCATGAACGAAGATAGGAGATGCCTCTTCAAACTTTGCGTGAAATGTAGACTAAGGAACGTTTCTGTGGACACAACAAATGTCTTTACTGCATGCATCTGGACCATGATGAGGAAGGATGAGAGGTCTGCCGTGGTTTTCCAAGAAGTACAAGAAGGACCAATACAGCAGGCTGGTGTCCTGTCTAAAATCAAGTTAAGACCTCTGGCTCGGCCTCTGGGCATGAGCACGCTTCTCCCAGGACCGGCCGGTCCAACGATCAAACTCCCTCAGATAAGAGGTCGAGGTCCGTTAAGGACCCCCCACCTGTGGGGATCCAAAAGAAGGCAAGGCCCACAACACAAATTCCACTGTATTCGCCACTGCTGAGGGTCCTGGCCCAGGAAGGACAAGATCAACATCACCGACCACATCCACAGTGAGTCTACCGGCGAGGGTCGCGCACTCAAAAAGAAAGTCCTTGATCCCCTTCAAAGCTCTGCTTGCCAACGGACGAGGCGACGAAAGAGAGATCCAAGGAGGGCCCTTTTCTGCCTCCATCGATGTCTCGACCAGCCAAGACAACACCAGCCTCGACTGTGTCATCAATGGCCATATCAACGACGACTGCTGTTGTCACCTCATCGACGACCCCATCGACCGCCTCGTCGACAACGACCACTACTTCTTTGAAAGGAGGGCAGACCGCAAAGGTGGTGCCCACAGTCACAGCAACGGCTACTCCGCGGGTGTCCTTACTGGCACGGCGTGAGTTAACTGCTTCAGCGAAGACACCCGGAAAGGGGACAGCAGCCTCTTCCTCCGAGATGTCTCAGGGAGCGGAACCAAGTGTGCCGGGGCATGTTTATACTAGCTCTGATGAGGGTGATGATCTGCCCGAGCACTACTATTCAGACCCCCGAAGGGCACCAGGGACCCTCGTTGGAAGGGGAGGTTGCTGCGGGGTGAACCATATCGCCTACCTCTCCAGAGGATACGTACCAGTTGGAGCCTTCCCCTCTCATTCCTTCTACACCTCAACCCAGAGACGTTTCATTGGAAATTCTGACCACGCTGGCATCAGAAATTGAGCAAAGGCTGCTACACACACCAGGCCCTTTTCCACCTGAAGTCCTCCAAATCCTTCGGAAGTCCTTTTAGACGCAAACATAAGTCAAAGGACCCTGCAGGTCCGAGGCGCCAAGCGCAGCCACTGCCTCCTCTCCACCTCGGGGATGACCCAGACAGAGGACCCTGCCACGCACACGGATACGGCAGCTACGGCGATGGACACTGACAAAGCTGATGACTTTGTGCCGGCGGATGGAGAGCCAGTAGATGAGGTTGGCTCCTTCCATTCGATGATGTCCAGGGCCTCCAAACCTTTTCAGCTGGTGCCTGAGGAGAATAAGAAAGAAGGTTTCTTTTATCAACGTCGCAAGACCAGGCGGAGGACCATCATGTCCGTTCCTTTGTTGGATGATATTCATGAGCATGTGAATCCATTCCAGACGCCATGCTGGAGAAGTTATATTTCATTCAAAGAAAGACCATATATGAAGAAAAGAACTGCCTACAACAAACTTCTTTAGTCAAATCAAACAGTAAAAACAGACAAAAATAAGCCTATATGCGTTTCGCACTAGTGGCCCAAGTATGGCTCAAACATTTTCTGAAGGCAGATATGCATTATCAAAACATTCTAGAGAGCATATGAAATGTGTTTGACAAAGCATATCCAAATTATTAAACTAAATACATTTCGTTCCTGGTTTGTTTCAGGGAAGGGACAAAAAAAAAAGAAGCAGAAGAAAAACATAGAAAAAATGTAATCACATAATTTGTGTTCAATAACTTTTGAATATAAGAACATAACTATTTTCTCAACTCTAATTATTTACTAAAATGTAATAACCTTATGTTCAGTGAGTTGCGATACTAAATTATGCCTTTGTATTTGTCCAGGGAATTTAAACATGTATGTCAGTTCGCATTCTTCAAATAGTGTTCTATTGGGGTAGTGTCCCACAACTGCTAGTTGGTTTCTAGGAACGGGATTGGCACTAATTAAATTCTAGTCAATTAAATATAGACTCGTATGGAAGAAACCCCCCAAACAAATTCTACTGAAAATGTATACCTTGTGTTGTGGGTTCCAGTTATTTTAACCTTTTCCATTCAACGATTCACCTTTTTGTGAAACACATTATTTAGTTTTAATACAATACGATTTCTTTAAGACCATTGAAAGAAGGCTGATTTCAATGCTATGTCCAATCCAAAAAATATAAATTACACAGCGCCTGCTAATTTTGGATAATGCATAATCTTACCCATTAATCTTCATCAACACTCCTGGATTCTAATACAGTGTGACTGACAGTGTTCTAATGATCACTGTTCAAAAACAGACTAGATGTTGGACATTTCCTAGTGTGCGCAGCTCCAATATATTATACAATGAGCCATTGTGCTGATTTCTCAACTTCTACTTCTATGTAATGGGCTCAGCAGCACCCCCCAATTCATTGTAGGTCCTCTTCTTACCCTGAAAAAGAAGTTAATGTAAACAGTATTGGAAGCCCAATTGATTTGTAGGAGGCAGTCTGATAGCTGCTACTCTGTGTGGTGATCTAATAGCTACTAAACACCACTGCCATGTGTTATATACACACCCTTTGAGTGAACAACAAGGAAGGACTAACCAATAATCAAGTCATCGTGTTGTAGTAGCTTGTTAATCTTTACTGAACGCTAACAACACACATTAAATGCTTAAGGTGTGTAGGCAACAAAGAACTCTACACACATAAAATGACTTATCTAGACACCATCTTGGAATAATCTGGTTCGTGAACTCATTAACAAATCATGCAGACTGTTACCGTATGAGAACTATCCAGAAATGTAAACCAGACATTGTTTATCATTTTTCTGACATATGCTAATCTCTAAATAATACTAATATTGTTCCCATGAATGCTTGCTTTTTACACAAAGTGCTGTACCTTTTATTTAGCAGCATGGTGAAACACCTTAGTGGGCAATTTGTTACCATACTATAACATCGCTCAGTGATTCAGGAATATTTTGATGTACCAGTCTACTTATATGTTAGTCCATTAGTAAGTAACATGTTGCATATTGGTTGACACAAAGGAAGGGCAGTGCCGTTTGAAAATGTCATGTTCTGTTGCATTTTGCTTTACACAAACTAAGGTCAGTATAATTGAGTAAAATACTATTCTAATCTTAAATTTCGTTGCACAGTAAATACTATGACAATCTTTACAATTTCTGCAATATTATTAGTCGTCAATTTTATTCTTGGGTTTGGAGTGTTAGAATATTAAAGTTACTCACTGTAGTCACTAGAGTACTCATAATCCATAGTCCCCTTTCCTCCATCCTTGTGGGCGTCCCCAAACATGGGGACGGTACCAGAACATTTGGCAGCAAACAATTGAACTTCCCCTTAAAATGTAGTATAGCGTGTGGGATCGCGGCCTCAGGAAAGACCCCGTCCCCCCACCCCTTCCGAGGCCCGGCACTCCGGCGCCTCACCTCAGTCCCCTTTAAACACATTGGACACTTAGATAACTGGCTACTCTTATTACAGATTAGCCAATGGCATACTAGCGGTGGAAGGCTACTATGCCAATGGCTAATATGGCATACCGCCTTCCCCCGCTAATATGCCAATGGTCAATATGGAGGAAAGTGGACAATGGACTAGGAGCTGTATAATCACTACGGTGAGTAACTTTAATTACTCATATGTTCCGTCCCCTTTCCTCCATCCTTGTAGGTGATTCCACGGAACAAGAACAAAGGGTGGAGCTGTGATAACGTGCCTCATATCTAGGACAAAGCAAAAAGGTTTTTCAGAACCACCTGACCAAACTCGATGCTCAAGTTGCAGTCTTGCTGGTGACACCCCAAGAAGCATGTGTCTGAAACACGACGGCAGTGGCCTTGGCTCTGATCGCATGGACATGAATCCCCCCCCTCAGGAACAGGTCTGCCCATGGCCGTGTATACCTCCGAAACTGCCTGAACCATTCAACAGACGATGGAAGTCATGGAAGCCCAAGAGCCGGGGGAGGAGCAGTCAAAAGTCACAAACAATGCCTCAGACTTCCTGAAGGCTTTCGTCCGGGAGAGATAAAACATGAGGACCCACTTGAGGTCCAAGGAATGCCAGGCCCTCTCTACCTCTGACTGCGGGTTCGGGAAGAACACCAGCAGGCAGATCTCTTGACTCAGATGAAATGGAGAGATTACCTTGGGCAAGAACTTTGGGTGAGTGCTCATATTACCTTGTCGTCGTGAAACATGGAGAAGGGCTCGCACAAGGACACCTGCAGCTCACTAACCCTGCGCGCAGAGGTGAGAGCCACCATTAAACTTGTCTTTAGTGTCACCAAGCAGATGTTCACAGATGCCATCGCCTCGAAAGGCCTATGCATCGGCGGAAAAGGTCTAGGCAACCCTTTAAGGAGGGCCTTAACCACCGGGTTGGCTGCAGAAAACACATGCTGAGGGGAATACTAGTAAACGCCAATGGCCGCCCAAGTGCGGCAAGTATCCACCTGAAATCCAGAACGAGCCAGGTGTGCTGAAAAAACAAGTACATCATCCAGAGGACAGGTGACAGGGGCCAGACCCTTGTCACCAGCACAATGGCAGAACCTAGTCCATTTACTCTTATACTGGGACTGAGTCGCGGGCCTCCTGGCCTGCGTAATGATGTCACAGTTTGTCATCCGAGAATTTTGCATGTTTAAGTCTCAGCTGTTCAGGAACCAGGCCACCAGCGCCAGCTTGGCCGAGTCTGGATATTCCACCGCCCCGCTGTGTCAAGAATACCATGCTGGAGATCGGAAGGTGGATGGGACACTGGGAGCATAACTGCAGCAGATAGAGAGGGTCTCAAAAGCCAGTGGGGAGCATTCAGGATGAGGCTGCAACCCGCCGAAGCCGGAAACTTACAGAAGGTCCCTTGGAGCAGAGGGGTGGGTGGGAACGCGAAACACCTGTGGCCATGCCAACAGATCTGGAAGGCCTCTCCCAGAGACCCCAGACCACGTCCTGCCCATGAAGCAAACTGGGGACACTTGAAATTCAGAGGGGATTCAAACAAATCTAGGTCTGCGAACCCCCAAAGCTGGAACAGCGGCAACAAGGAGTCGGTGTGCAACTGCCTCTCATAGGTGTTCAACCCCAAGTGGCTCAGGTGGTCCACTTCTGCATTGCTGTGCCCTGGGATGTGGACTGCTGAAATCCAAACACCCTCCGTTAGGGCCCATTCCCAGATCGATACCGCCTCCATGCAGAGGAGGGGGGAATGGGTGCCACTCTGCTTGTTCAGGTAAAACATTGTAGCAGAATTATCCGTCCCGACCAGAACAGACCTGATGAGGGTCCAAAACACCTTGAGGGCCATGCCCACTGCCCTGAGCTCGAGCAGATTGATATGCAGGAGGGCTTCTGTCTTGGACCATATGCCATGAATCGCATAGCCCTCCAAAGTAGCCCCCAGCCCGAAAGAGGAATCCGTCGTCACCACCCGGGTAGGCTATGGTCAGGGTGAAGTGGGCTCCCACTGAAACATTGCCATCCATCATCCACCAGCAAAGATTGGGTAGTAAGAGCAGTGGTAATGGGATCCTGTCCATCTGAGACCCCATCTCCTGATCCCAATTGGCCACCAGGTGGAGCTGGAGGCGCTTCATCTTGAGACGAGCGTGCTATACAGTGAGAGTACCCAGGAGGCCATCAGGCCCAGAATATGCTGGAACCACAATGCAAAGGTGGCCGAGTGGGCCAAAAAGTGCCCCACCACCTTGCAGAAGGAAAGGAGCCTCTCTGCGTAGGGAACACCAGCTGAACCGTAGTGTCCCGTCGCAACTCTAGGAAGACCAGATCCTGAGATGGGCACAAGTGTGACTTCCTCTGCTTGAGGGAGACCCAGCTGAAGGATATCTGCCAATCTCTGGCAGGAGTGCAACACACCCTCAGGTGAACCCGCCCTCACCAGCCAGTCATCCAAATAATGGCCCTCCAAGAGGCGAAGGCCGGCCACTGCGTTTATCAACTTCGTGAAGACATGAGGGGCGGAGATCAGGCAGACAGGCAGCACCTTGTAAAGAATAACCAGGTTACTCACCGTAGTGACCACCTTACTCCTAGTCCATAGTCCCCTTTCCTCCATACTTATGGGACATCTCTCTGTCCTGTGGGACGGGACCGGAGCACTTTGTAAAAAGCATCCAAAATTTATTTTTTTCAAACATTTGTCCTTCCTCTCTTTGTTGCGCGGGGCCCAGCACACGGCCGTAACCCCGCCCACCTTGGCTCTACCCCGCCCATCGCCCATCAGTCCTTTTCTATCGCTAGGTCAGAGACCTATTAGCAATAACAGAGGAACCTTTTTAGAGGGGACGGCCGGTGGGCATATGGAGGAAAGGGGACTATGGACTAGGAGTAAGGTGGTCACTACAGTGAGTAACCTGGTTATACTCCTACGTCCCGTCCCCTTTCCTCCATACTTATGGGAGATTCCCAAGCACTCCTTACAGGAACTATAGGTGGATGGAAATACCCCTTACTGAAAAAGGTTCTTCAGCACAGCCTGACCAAACTGAGCATCAGCTCTTGAGCTCATGTCAAGACAATAATGCTTACAAAAAGCAGATGGGGCGGCCCAAGTAGCTGCCCTAACGATGGACTCCCAGGGGACATATTTCTGAAAAGCAACCGCGGCTGCCTTGCCCCGCACCAGGTGTGCATGAATACCCTTAGGAGGTTTCAGCCCTTGGACGGTGAAAGACTCCGTAATGCAGGCGGCGATCCACCGAGAAATAGTCGCCTTAGGCGCCTGCTTACCCTGAGGGTTACCAAAAGTCACAAACAGTTGAGAAGAGCTCCTAAGCTCGGAAGTTCTGTCCAGATAGAACTTAAGAGCCATTCTGACATCAAGACAATGCAGAACCCTTTCTGCCTCTGAGGTGGGGTTCGGAAAAAAGACCGTCAGGGAGATCGACTGATTCAGATAGAATTCAGTTACCACCTTCTGCAGGAAAGCAGGATTCGTCCGTAGGACTACTTTATCCTTATCAAAGACCAAAAAGGGATGCTCCAACGACGAGGCCTGGAGCTCACTCACCCGCCTCGCAGACGTAACGGCGACCAAAAAGGACATTTTCCAGGATAGATACTTGAGGTCCACTGTGGCCATTGGTTCAAAAGGCTTGTTGCACAACGCCGTCAGGACTACATTTAGATCCCACGGCAGGTGCGGACTACGAGTTGGAGGGTAGACACGTGTCAAGCCTGCAAAATGCCTCTTAACCACTGGATTACCCAGAGAGTAAGAACATTGGTCCATAGAAAGATAAGCGGAGACCGCTGAAAGGTAAGTTCTACATGACAGAAAGTGAACACCTGACTCTGCGAGGAAGGATACGAAGGACAGCACCGTGTCAATTGTAGCCCCCCTTGGGCCCAACTGTTTTTCCAAACACCAATGACAGAACCTGAGCCATTTACTTCTGTATTGGGATCTAGTCGAGGGTTTCCTGGCTGCCTGGATAATACGCATGTTATCCGCAGACAAATTAAGATGTTCTAAAGACTTGAACTCGGGCACCATGCCGCCAAGCTGAGCGATTGTGGGGGGGGGGGGGTGCCACATCTGCTGTTCCCCCTGATAAAGAAGATCGGGGTCACTGGTAACCTGATCGGCGGATACACCGAATGGTGTTGAAGTTCTGAGAACCAAAACCTGGCCGGCCACCACGGGGCTATGAGCAGAAGGGAACAGTTCACAGAGTTCTTCAACTTCCAAATCGCTCGATGGACTAGAGGCAGAGGCGGGAAGGCGTAATCTCTCATATTGTGCCATGGAATTTCGAGTGCATCCCCCAGAGAGAAGGCTCCCAGCCCCCCTCTGGAGGCATACTGAGGAAGCTTCTTGTTTACCGCCGTAGCAAAGAGGTCCACCTCCGGTGTGCCCCAACGCAATAAAATCCATGAGAGGACCTCCGCCTTCAACTCCCACTTGTAGCTGACCACTGTCCGCCGGCTGAGGGCATCCGCTGTGACAGTCATCTGGCCCGGGATGTGCACTGCAAGCAGCCAAACACCATGAAGCACAGCCCACTCCCAAATCTGGATGGACAGGTCCACGAGAGGAGGAGATTTGGTTCCCCCTTGCTTGTTGATGTAATACATCGACACCACATTGTCTGTGCGTATGCGGACCACCTTGTTGGCTATGACCGGTCTGAATGCCCTGAGCGCTAGGAAGATCGCCAGAAGCTCCAAATGATTTATTTGGAGGAGCTTTTCCTGAGGCAACCAGAGATCCGAGACCTGGAGAGGATCTAACGTCGCACTCCACCCCAGGAGGGAGGAGTCCGTCGTGATCGTCACCGTAGGGACTGGGTCCTGAAACCCTGCACCCACCGACAGGTTGTTGAGAGATGACCACCATTCCAGGTCCACTCTCATGGAAGCCGGAATCATTATCAACTTGGAATCCGGGTCCACAGCCTGACACCAAGAACTCCGAAGAGCCATCTGGGTCCGCCTCATCTTGAGACGAGCAAGAGGAAGAGCCAACACGCATGACGCCATGAGGTCCAGAAGCCTCTGGAACCACCAGGCCGACATGCTCTCCGACTGCGCAAACATCTGACACGTGGCTAACAGATCCGCCATCCTGTCCCCGGTCAGGTACACTCTGCAGTCGATCGTGTTCCAGCGAAAACCCAGGAAAATCAAGTCCTGCGAGACAGTCATGGAAAATTTCCGCCAGTTCACCGACAGCCCAAAATGGAACAGGAGCTGAAGGAGAGACTGAAGATTGCTCGCTGCTTTCAACGGACAAGGGCTGCGTAAGAGGCAGTCGTCCAAATACGGATACACATGGACACCCTGCAGACGAAGATAGGCCGCAGTCACCGACATCATCTTCGTGAAGACACGCGGCGCCGAGCTGAGGCCAAAAGGAAGCACTCGAAACTGGAAGTGCTCCTCTCCCAAAGAGAAACGGAGATATCTCCTGTGTAGATTCCAAATCAGAATATGCATGTATGCATCCTGAAGATCCACCACATTGAGCCAATCGCCCATCTGCAAGGAGGACCATATCTGGCCGGCCGTGATCATCTTGAATTTCTCTTGGGGTAGGAAAAGATTGAACTGGGAAAGGTCTAGGATGGTGCGCAGGCCAGCCTGGTTGGGTTTGGGCACCGTAAATAGCCGGGAGTAGAAGCCCTCCCCTCGTTCCCCGAGGGGAACGGGTTCCACAGCTCTGAGGTCCAGAAGTTTCTGAATCTCGGCTTTGAGGGAGGGCGAGCCCGACAGCTGAAAGGGAGGGTTGAAGGGTGCGGTAGGGGGTAGGGGTAAGAGGAAGCCCGCACGAGCCACTGACAAGACCCATCTGTCTTCGGTGATGGTCTGCCATGCCTCCCAATGAGACGCGGTGCGTCCTCCCACCGAGGTCTCGTGCGAGCGCGTAAAACTCTCATTTTGCAGGTTTTTCGGTGGTGTTGCCACCTGAACCTGAAGAGGAGGCTAAGGAGCGGGAGAAAAACCGAGTCCGTTGCTGCCTGCGGCGGTTATTCCCCGAGGGGGTATCCACTCTGCGAGATTTCCGGTCAAGGAAGCCCCTAAAGCCAGAGGAGGGTCGGCTTTGCGACAGCAGTCTCTGGGTTTTGAAGGGGGTCTTAACAAGGACATACAAGGACTTAGCCGTTTGAGTGCTATCCTTCGTCTTGGTGAGCTCTACATCTGTTGAGGAATGAAAGAGCTCCTTACCATCGAACGGAAGGTCCAACACCTTGTCCTGTACCTCTTGAGAATTTAGTGGCATGTAGCCACGCCTGCCGTGAGGTATCAACTCCCAGCATAAGGCCCCGAGCCGAGGTGTCCACGTGATGAGCCGCAGGCTCCAGGAGATCCAGGGCCAGGACCCTGGCATCGGCCAATCCCCCCCTCAAAATCTTCCAGCTTCTCGACCTGGATGAACTCCTCAAACTCCGACAGACCTTTCCACATCTGCATATTAGCCCCCGCTAACACCAGTTCGGCATTGGCCTGCCTGAGCTGCAAGGTCGAGTTGGCGAAAATCTTCCTCCCAATGGAGTCAAGGAGCTGATCCTCCTTTCCCAGAACCTGAGTAGCCGCCGTGGAAGAGGATGAGGATGCTGCAGGCCTGGACTGCAAAGTGGCCGCAGCCACCACTGTGGCGGAGGGGGGCGGACAAGACGACAGGGCCACCTCTTTCGAAGAATGCAGCCTGTATCGCGTGTCAATTTTCTTATTGACGAAAAGTCCAGAGTGTGGCTTCTCCCAGAACCTACGGACCTCGGACAGAACGTCCTTCTGCAAGAACAGGCCGGTACGCTCCAAGGGAGACAGACAGGGTGAATGCCCCAGAAAGCACACCCTCCTGCGGAGCGGGTGCCTTGGGCACCGGAACATCCTAGAAAGCCTTCATGTCCAGTACCCGGTCATGGAAAGCTCTAATAGAGTGGGGTAGGTCCTCGTTGTCCTGATCGCCTTGCGCATCATCCGACAGGTCAGGATCTTGCTGAGCCGTGTCGGGCGCTGCCTTGTCCACAGGGGACAATGGTGGCAAAGGCAGAAGAGTCGGGGAAGGGACCGTGGGCAAAGGAGGCGCTGGCGGAACCACCGGAGGAATGGGTGGAGCCGGGGGCGCAGGCAGACATATCTCCCTAAAAAGCCCTTTGAAATATTCCCTCATGGGGTCAGTACGCATGAGCGTCTAAAATTTACCAAAAAAGGCTTCCTCCGGGGACTGCTTTGGAACCTGAGGCGGCCTCTCATGAGGAGGATAATTCCAGGGACGTAACAGGGAAGGGTTCCACACCGGCCCCTCCACCGACTTATCCACATAAATCAACGGTACCGAGCCCACAGGCAACGAAACAGAGTGCGGAAGGGGCATCCAGGCGTTCCAATCATAAACTGCCCGATAAGGATGCGCACAAGGGACTGTGTTCACTCACGGAACCAAGCCCTACACCTGAGGCCGATGGCGTAGTTGTAGGGGCAGCACCCAAAATGGCCGCCGCTGTCGTGGTGGGAACGGGCACCCTTTTGTCATCACCTGAGGGGAACTGCGGCAAGTGAGGAAGTGAGGCAGGGGTCCCCGTCGATGGATCAGGGGTCTTAACTTTAGCCTTAACATAAAGGGACGTTGGCAGAGCCGGTACTGTGAGGCCTGGAATGTTTTTGTGACATACCAACCGCCAAATTAGCCTTCGAAGGAAGGACCTTGGCACTGCCGGTAAAAGAAGAACTGTGCTTCTTTGCCCCCTCAACAGGTCTGGTGTCGCCGCAAGAGCGGGAACGGTGAGAAACAGCTTTCACCGACTGTTGGTAGCTTTAGCCTCACTACGAGGGACCTCGGACCCAGGTCCGGTAACACCCTTCTCTGCGCGGGCCTTGAACATCCGTTCGGTGACAGCAAGCCCACCCAAGGCCTCGGGGCGCACCCCGGTCTTATTTTTGAGGGAAGCCGACAGAGGCCTCAGAGCGAGCTCTGGTACCCCACGACTCAGTAGAACTGGGTCCACAAACAGCCCCCACAGGAGGGGCCTTGGAGCGTGCTCCAGTATGCACAGGCCCCCTACGGAGACCCTCAGAGAAAACTCTGGTACAATTATTAGGCCCAACGGGCACCTCAGGGCAATCCCCGGTGACAGAGCGATCAACGCCCCTCCCGGTCCGGGAGGAACCCGGAAAGGTATCCCCCCGGCCAGGCTGCTCTGAAAAGTAAAGAACTAACCGGGTGTTTCTTCTTTTCGTCGATGAACGCCTGAAAATGCAAAGGAAGAGTTTGCCGGAACACCTCCTCCCACTGCTCCAACCGACGTTGAAATGCCTGGACAGAGAGGGAGTCGCAGCAAAAGCAGGCGTCTCAACGGTGATCCGGACCCAAACACTCTTGACAAAGGACAAAGAAGATGGGGATCCACCCTCGCGAAGCGTCGATGACACGAAGAGCAATCTGGAAAGTCTAGTCTGAACGACATACACAGACTAGTAAACGATCGCTAGCGAGAGACAGAGAGGAAAAAAGGGAAGAATATCTTCCGAGGATCCAAGTGCATCCAGTCCCGAACGAGCGGAGAAAAGGACCGATGGCCGATGCGGGGGGCAGAGCCAAGGTGGGCGGGGTTAAGGCCACTTGCCGGGCCCCACGCAAGAAAGAGAGGAAGGACACATTTTTGAAAAAAGATGTCCCATAAGTATGGAGGAAAGGGGACGGGACGTAGGAGTAAGTGGTACGACAATCGTGAACCACAGAAACTTTGATGTGGTTGGTAGATAACAACATGCAGGTATGCATCCTCGAGGTAAAGGGAACACATCCAGACCCCTGCACACAGAGACTCGGCCATGTGCGCTGAAGTAATCATCTTGAAGCGTTCCAGTGGTAAAAACAGATTTAGAAATGACAGGTCCAGGGCAACCCTCAGGCTAGTCTGGATAGTCTTGGGTACCTCAAAAATCCTGGAATAGTACCAGAGTCCCTGTCTGAAAGAGGAACCGGTTGCTACGCCTGCATCTCCAAGAGTGAAAGGACAACCCGTAAAAGAGCCGGGGCCCCGATATGACCAAGAGGAGGAGAGGATGGTAGAGGAAATGAAGACTTAAGCCTGTGGAGACTACGGATAGGATCCACAGGTTGCTGAAAAGATGCTTCCAAGTGTCCCGGAAAAGAGCCAAACGCCCCCTCCTCCCACAGGCAAGCTGTGTTCTCCGAACTTGGCGTTGGGGGCAGAGGAGGGGGAGCAGAAAAACCAGTGCTAATTGATCTGCTGCTTCCAACTGTTGTCGATGGGTAACTTGTCAGGCCTCTGTGTACTGCGGTTCCAAAAACCCTTTAAGCAGGAGAAAGCGCAGGGTTTGAACTCGGTCCTGCCCTGGAACTGAAGGAAAGATTTCTGTCCAGGTTAGGGCAGATCCAGGATCCGCTCCTGCACGTCAGATGAAAACTTAGTTACGTGCATCCACGCTGTCCTTCTCATCTCGACACCAAGGCACAGCCCTCTGCTGGCTGTGCTGATGTGGGAGACCGAAGACTCCATGAGGTCCTGCGAAATGGCCTGGTTATTTGCCAGAGCAGCTTTGACGAAGGCCTGCTTGTCTGAAGGGAGGTTGGGCAGAAATTCCCTGAAGTCCCGCCACAGCTTCTGGTTAGCCGCAGCCAAGAAGGTATCTGCATTGGCGTGCCGCAGATGCAGTCCTGAGATAGAAAAACAGCGCTTTCCCAAAGACTCGAGGACCTTGTCCTCCTTGGAAAGACAACTGGAGGTGTCTCCCGTGGAAGAAGACGATGATTTAGAATATAATAAGGCTGCATCCAACACTGAAGAATGTGGCTGCAGGTGGGAGGCGAGGAGGATTAGCCTGAATCTGCTGTGCAATTTCTTGTTCATCTGGGCGGTAGCCCTGGGCTTCTCCCAGACCTTTTCCACCACCTACAGGACATCCTTCTGGAGAGGGATGCTAGACCGGGTCGGGCTTACCCAAAGCCTCAGCTAGCACTCGCGACTCATGGGGGGCTTCCTCATGCAGAGGGACCCCCAAGAACTCCACCAGGCCCTGAAGGCGGTCATGAAAGGCCTTAACGGACGGCGAGGGTTTAATCGTCCTCATCGTCTTTCCCCCCCTTTTTTTTTACAGACTGAGGGGAGTCCAGGACCTGGGACACAAGTGTCGAAGAGGTCTTCCTTAAGTCCGGCACCAAAGATCGGTCCAATGGCTGTTGGTGGTACAGGAGGAGGTGGAGGGGTCTGAACAGCAGGTAGGGTCCGGACCGGGGGAGGGACCAACACTGAAACCGGCAGCGCTGGAGGAACGGGAGGAGTATCAGGAGGAGTGAGCCGGGGTGGCGCCACCTGCAGGATGGCCTTCACTATATCCTTCAGGAGCCCCTTGATCTGAGGGAAACGCATGAAGAAGAGGAAGCGGTCAAAGAAGCGGTCCTCGCAAGTCACTGTGTCTCTAGGGGCCCAGCCTTCCGAGGCTCTGGGCCTCCGCTCCTGTTCAAGGCACAGAGGTGTTACGCTCACCTGGTATCCACAGGCATGCCACCCAGTCGGGTTGCTCGCTGTTATGCTTCTCCGCTTTGCCATGATGTGGTCTGCGGGGAAGGTTCTGGCTGAAAATACAGGAGGGCTGTGTTCAAGACTGACCGACTGGGGTAAGTGTCTTTCCTCCACCCCCGTATGATTTCAGTCCCTCTGGCGCCCTCTCCTCACCTTGTGCTAGAATTAGGCATGCTCTACGTCCTGCCTTCTTTGCAGGGGTGCGTTGTCTTTCATGGACGAGTGCGGTCCAGTTACTTCACTGACGCCGGCCCGTTTGATATTGTTCAGGTAGGTCTTATTGCTGTTCTTTAGTTTTGTTGTTATCCTGCATGCCTTTCTTTGTTTAAAATGCCTTTTTTTTCTCCCTTAGGTATGCGGAGCTTCAGCACGGCGAACTGGCTTGGTTGAGCCCCGCTGGTAAATGATGGCGCATTAAGAGCGCTTTGATGCAGTAAGTAAGCTCTATGCGCAGCGCTGCAAAGTCTTGCCTTTGCTAACCTGCGTTTTTCTTCCTTGTAGGTCGCGGTGCTCTTCAGCGCGAGTGGAATGTCCGGAGTGGTGCCAGCTGAGAGGCGACCAGCCAGGTAAGACTTTTGAGCAGTTTGTAATTTGTAAATGTCTCTACTGCTTTCTTTAATGTTGCCTCTATCTTCCTCTTTCAGGTCGTTCTGTCCGGGAGGCATGCAGATTCGAGGAAGCTGTTCTCAGTAGCTGCAAGTATTTAAAGATGAAGACTGCAGGTAAGATGCTGCTGCTAATGATGTTCCTTTTGTCTCCTTGCAGGTTGTGCTTCTCCGAGGTTCGAGGGAATAGCTGGACATGGTGAGTGTCACGTTGCAAGCTGCAAAGTAACGTGAAGCGTGTTGTCTTGCTCGGGTGTGGTTTAAATAGCCCCAACAAAATAGTCCAGGTAAAGTAGTCCCTAGGCTACCACACTCAAAACACTAGACCGCATAGCTTGGTTCTTAGGAACCAAGCTATGTGGATGACTCCATGTTGGCTGACAATAAAATAAAATAGTTCCAAAGCACATCGTTTTTCATGGTGTATGAGCCTGGCGCCATAGGCGCCAGGACTGGCCCCATGAGGACTTTTGAAGAGGATGCCAGGCTCTAGAGACCCGAGTCCTGACTCCACCTGGCCAATGGGTTTGCCAGAGGGGGTTTTGGGCGAGGGTCGTGACAAGAGGCTCTGGAGGCGTGTAGCCATAAGGCTGCGATAGGTAGATGTTTCCCTTAGGAGGCCAGATGCCAGTACCATACAATCCGCTGCTGCTTCCAGAGGGAAGGGGACGGAGATCATCTTGCAAAGCTCATTCAATGGGCTTAAGCACGGGCAGGCCCGGAGTTGGATCCAAGATGGCCGATAGTCTGGCAGGCTCTCGCACATGCCTCTCTGCCATTTTGAAGCTTTGCGCCATGCCCTGGGAGAGAGGGCACAAAGGCGCTGAGCGATTAGAGGCCTCAGACATTGGAGGATACAGCTCAGGTCTTGCACCCAAAACAGAAGCGTCGACCACAGAGATCACTCTGGTAGGCGCTGAGCCTTCGGCCGACTGGCCAGTAGTCGTAACGCCCTGACTCACGACCTCGGAGTGAGCAACGGTAGGTTGGACACCCTCGGCACCTATGCCGGTAGCCATGGTGGATCAAACCGAGGTCAGACTCTTGGAGGTGGCACTCGATCCCTTACCCTTTGGGGTTGAAGAGGACAAACTTGATTGCCCTTCCGAGGACAGCCTGGTGGAGTCCCTCAGCTTGGGAGCCGGTAGCCTGGACAGCCTCATGTCTAAAAGGACCTGAATCTGAGGAACCCCTATCCATGGGGAACCCAGGGGATGAAGTCGCCGTGCTGAACAGAGGGCCTACCTTGTCTTGACGAGAGGTCCTGAAGGCGGAGTCCTTAAGGTGGGATGAAGGAGAAGTGTGGAAGATCTCCCTCCACCGCGACAACCGATTCTTCAATGCCCTGTGACCAAGAGCACTGCAAGCCGAACATGAGTCCCAGTGGTGGTCAGGCCCCAAACACTCAAGACAAGAGTGCATGGGGGGTAAGTGGCCGGGTGTCAAGATGTGCGTCCCGTGGACGCTGCGTACCTGTGTTTCCTGAAGGCTTGCGTGCCGGGGTCGCCAGGACGTTGATCGTAGAACGAAGGATGACAAGGTAACGCCAAGAACCGGCCCAGATCCCGTCCTGATTTGCAGGATTGAAAAAGGGTCCGTTTCCTGACGCCACGGATGGACACCTCCCTGGATTTACGTGGCGCCGGAACAGTGCGAGCACTGAACAGGGAAGGTCAGTAGATGTTAACAGCAAACTTGAGTGCGTTGTTTTATTCTGCAGAGACTCTCTCGAAGATGGTGGAAGAGGACTGCCAAGATCGTAGAGTGGCAGCAGCTGCAGGAAGCAGAAAAGGCAGAGTAAGGCACCGATGAGGCACTGGTACCCAAGCACAAGGCAGAGAAGAAACCAGGCAAGGGAAGGTGGGCACGTTGGAGGGAAAAAGAGGCAGGTAGGGACAAGGAACACAGACCAGGAGCAGACTAACCCAACCCAGGGAAGCCAGACCACCAACCAGGGAACCAGACCAACAGGACAGGAAGGCAGGGGAAACAGGAAGGAAACAAGAAGGTAAACGGAGTAACCAAGTAGAACAAGGTAATCCAGTAGCGAGCGGGAGGTCAGGACCAAACCGCGTTGAGACGCGGCGAGTACAAGACCAGGAAGTTCTTTTATAGTGACTCGGCATGGAAGCGAGGCTTGACCCGCAATCCGAGTCGGCGCATGCGCGGAACCAAGATATTCCTAGAAACGAGGCTTGAACCACAAGCCCGTTCCCTGCCGTTTCCGTGTATGAACGCATGCACCCCAAATGAGCGAAGACGATACCGCGGGTATAACCGCCAGGCATCTCCCCGCCCACAAGGATACGGACGTTTCCGTTCCCGGGTGAGTGTCCTAACACCATGCCCCCTCCCAGAAAGACCAGGGGCCCCCGGTTTACAAGGATGGCGCAAATAGAACTCTCGCACCAAACGAGGAGCATGGACATTCCCAACAGGTTCCCAAGTGCGGTCACAAGCCGAATACCCCACCCAATCCACCAAGAACTGCAATTGACCCCGATGGAAACGAGAGTCACAGATTTCCCGGACCTCATATTCAGGAACACCCTGTACCTCAATGGCCGCAGGACGGGAGCCCGAACGTCCATAGGAGTCATCCAGATAAGGTTTAAACAAGGAGACATGAAAAACGGGATGCACCCGCCAAGATGGGGGCAGTTCCAGTTTGAATGGCACCGGGGAAATCTGTTTAGTAATTCGAAAGGGCCCTAGGAAACGGGGAGCAAGTTTCATAGGTAAGTTGCGAACAGGTAAGTTCTTGGAAGAAAGCCACACCTTCCCTCCAACCCCAAATGCAGGTTCAGGGGTACGCCTCCTATCTGCCTGAGCCTTCATGTCCTCACGTGCCTTAGCCAGGGCACCAGTCGCCTGAGTATGCAGTCTTCGGATCTCCTGAATCAGCTGATCAGCAGAGGGAACCGTGCTTGGTCGTACAGGAGCAAATGGAAAAAGTCTTGGATTGAGTCCATAGGAACAAAGAAAGGGGCTTAATCCCGTAGCAGAATGGATAGAGTTATTATAAGCCACCTCAGCTAAGTCCAAATGCAACGCCCAGTTGGTCTGAGAGGCGTTGGAAAAGCAGCGCAAGTACTGTTCCAACGTCTGATTGGTCCGCTCCGTCTGTCCGTTGGATTGCGGATGATAGCCGGAACTGAGTGCCCGATGTATGCCCAGGTGACGACACAGCTGCTTCCAGAAAGATGAGATGAACTGGGAACCACGGTCCGAGATGATCTTATCGGGTAGTCCATGTAACCGATAAATGTCGTGCAGAAATGCTCGGGCCATGGAACTTGCAGAGGGAATTTTAACAAAGGGAACAAAATGAGCCATCTTGGAGAAACAGTCAACCACTACCATTATGCATGTGAAGCCTTCGGAAGGTGGTAGTTCCACTATAAAATCCGTGGCTATGGTATGCCAAGGATATGGTGGTGTCTCGGTTGGTTGGAGTAGACCGAGCGGCTTCCTTCTGGGTATCTTTACTTGGGCACATACTGGGCAACATTCCACGTATTGTTTAATCTGTTTAGCCAATCCTGGCCACCAAAACTGTCTGGCAACAAGCTCTTGAGTTGCACGTATGCCCCGATGGCCCCCAACCTTCGAATCGTGGAATGCTTGCAAAATGGCCGTCCGAAGAGAGTCGGTAGGTACATACAGTCTCCCACTGAAGAAGAGCAAGCCCTCGTCTTCACTAACTTGGGGTAATTTCAATAGTTCAGTTCTGTAGGGGTCTGCCAATGTTTCTTGTAAGAACGTATCCAGACAATGAGACACGGAAAACAAAAAATGTTCTGGGGCTATCAGTAACTGATTCTGGCTGTCTTGCTTGATGTCTTCGAAAGAGCGAGACAATGCGTCTGCTTTCAGATTTCGAGCACTGGGTATATATGTGATTGTGAAATCATAATGTGAAAAGAAAAAAGCCCAACGGGCCTGACGGGAATTGCGACATTGAAGAGATCGTAGGTACTGTAAATTTCTATGGTCGGTACGGACCTCCACAGGAAATCGGCCTCCCAAAAGGTGATGGCGCCATTCTTCAAAAGCTAATTTGATAGCTAAAAGTTCTTTCTCGATCACTGCATAATTGCGTTCGCTTGACGTTAATTTTCGGGAAAAATAAGCCACTGGGAATTCAACATCAGATTGTGGGTCCTTCTGTAGCAGAACAGATCCAACGGCGAAACTCGATGCATCTGCTTCCACAATGAATGGTCTACTGTCGTCGGGATGATGTAGAATGGGAGATGTGCTGAAAGCTTCCTTGAGACGGTCAAACGCCTTAGTAGCTTCTTCATTCCACTTAAACGATGTCTTATTGCTGGTTAAGCTGGTCAAAGGAGCTGTGAGATTCGAGAAACCTGGTATAAAGCGCCTATAGAAATTGGCGAATCCAAGGAATCGCTGAAGGGCCTTCACATCATTAGGTTGTTGCCATTCTTGAATTGCCCGCAACTTGGTTGGATCCATTTGTATGCCAGAGCGGTCAATCACGTACCCAAGAAACTCAATCTTGTCTTGATTGAAGAGACATTTCTCAGACTTGGCGTATAAATGGTTCTGACGTAAACGGCTGAGAACTTCTTTGACATGTAAAATGTGTTCCTTCTTATCTCTTGAAAAAATCAATATATCATCCAGATATACCCATACTGAAATTCCGAATAAATCTGAAAATACATCATCCATCAAACGCTGGAAAACGGCTGGGGCATTGCATAGTCCGAAAGGCATTACACGATATTCATAGTGCCCCAAAGGTGTCTTAAAAGCCGTTTTCCACTCATCGCCTGTCTTGATTCGTACCAGATGGTATGCCCCTCTTAAATCCAACTTAGAAAATATACAGGCAGAGTGCAAGGATTCCAGGATGTCACGTATGAGAGGCAACGGATATCTGTCCTTCCGAGTAAGATCATTTAACTGCCGATAATCCACACAGGGACGTAAAGTGCCCTCCTTTTTCTTGACGAAAAACAGCGGAAATCCTGCAGGAGACTTGGAAGGAGTGATATAACCTTTCTGAAGACAGTCGTTTAAGTATTCTTGTAAGGCTGTTCTCTCTTGTGGAGATAAGGAGTATACTCGTCCATGTGGAATCACAGAATTGGGCAACAGATCAATGGCACAATCAAAACTTCTATGAGGAGGCAGAGGAATGTCCCCTGGTTCCGAAAACACAGAAGAGTAGTCCGCATATTCAGATGGTACAGTAGATATCTGGCATACATGAGATATTCCATTCACCTCTGTCTGTGTGGCAGTTGTGGATGTCCCAACAGATAACCCAGAAGAGGAACAATCCAGCAAACAACGATCTGAATTAAATGTCAGTGTACGGGTTACCCAATGTCACGACTCGCTCCCTTCGCTCCCGTTCCCGCCACTTGGGGGCATGTTTTGGGGTTTCTTCCCTACTGGACATTTCCTCCGAACCTTATGCTACAGTGTCCTGATGAATTGGGAGCGCTAAAACCTTATTTCCCAAATTACTTCCCTTCCGGATCCATTCCAGGTTTTTGGCAGCCAGCATGCTACTGCTGCTTTAATCAAATGACTATGCTTCCCAGAATGCCTGGCTCACTGCCTCACCTCCTCCCTTGCAGGACAAGGCTGGGTGGAGGATAGGCAACACCTGTGGCTGCAGGTGCAGCAGGCGACACGCCTGAGGGGTGTGCTCGTTAAGCAGCTTTAAAAGCCTCAGTCTGCTTCAGTCCAGCGCTGGTCATTGTTGCAGCGTTCCTGTCTTGACTAGTCCCTTGTTCCTGGTTCCTAGTTTTTGTGCCCAGTTCTAGTTAGTGTTTCTTGTTCCTTGTCCTGGAATTCGTATTTGTATGCCTAATTGATTTCTGCCTTTTGGAAATCCCTTTCTCCCTTTCTCTGTCTGCAGGCAGCCTTTCTCTGAGCTTTCCTTTTGCTGTAGCCCAATTGCCTGTGTTCACTGTTTACTAGAAATTGCCCTTTGCTACTGAAAGACTTGTTGCATTAATCTTTCCTTTACAGGTTTAGTTTCCTGCCTTTTCACCTTGGATGGGTGGGAAAGTTTCCCTTTTGAAATCGTTTTCACTGCTCCTGATCCTTGCCTTCTATTGGGATCCATGCCATGTTTTCCTTTACACTTTTACATTTATTTCCTATTTTATTATTAGGTATGGGAAGCTGTTGTAACTAGCCCCTGTGTGATTATCTTTTGTTTTCCAAACTGTACTATTCCTTCTTGCCTCTTGACTTGGGTTTAGGTATTTAGTCATCCTCACTCTTTGCCTTTACTGCCTTCTGGGTTCTTGTTTGATTTACAGGGTTGTGGGTTAGTACTGACTTCTGAGTGGTCTTTCCGGTCCTCGTGAATACGGACATCCAAGTGGTCTTTCCGGTCTTCGTGAGTACTGGCATTCATGTGGTCATTCCGGTCCTTGTGAGTACTGTTTCCAAATTCCTTATCCAGTACCGTCTAGAGTGTCAGCTTACAGATTCTGTCCCTGCTTGCCCTCTACGTGGGCTTAGCGCTGTCAGTATCTGTAATAGCATAGTGGGTAAGGAGTTTGCCGACTTTCCTTTCAGTCATAAGGAGGTTCTAAGTGCTTACCCTACATTCCTTTTCTTATAGTGGTATACACGAGTCTTGGGTTTTGAATGCACGTTGTTATATTCAAGGTTGTTTACTGTGTATTTTGTGCAGATTTCCCCTGCCATATCCATCGCCTTCTTCCTTTCCTGACACCCAATCAATCTTAGGGTTGTGATACAACAACCAAGGTAAACCCAACACGATCGGATAAGATGGTGACTTAATAACATCCAGAGATATCTTTTCCTGATGTTCATTGATCCACAACTGCAGAACTCCGGTGTGATGTTGAATGGGACCAAAAGACAAAGGCGTACCATCAATGACCTCAATCGGTGTAGCTTGATCTTTCTTAAGTAGAGGTATCTGGTTCTTCTTGACGAACTCAACATCAATATAATTGCCAGATGCTCCGCAATCTAGAAGACCCAAGATGGAAGTCGACTTGTCCTGCCACAGTACTTTAATTTGGAGTACCAAAAGGGGTGCGGGCGACATGGGCAGTAAGAAACCATCGGTATCCGGAAGGACTGGTTTAAATGGTGGGCCTGTCATTGCCTTCCTTATACATGACAGGCCTATTAGTTTTCCGACTTCTTGAGTGGTCGTAACTGACAGGTACCCAAATAGTGCCCGGAGGCACCACAATACAGGCATAAGTTCAAGTCCCTTCTTCGTTTCTTCTCCATCGCGGACAAAGGTCCTCTGAGCGCCCCCAATTGCATGGGTTCCGGACCCGTCTCAGATCTACTTGAAGCACCGGCAGGTAATGGAAAAGACCTGGAGTACGTCCTCTCCAACCGACGTCTTTCTCCCTTCCGTTCAGCCAAACGGTGATCGATTCGAAGAACCTGTTCCTGTAATACCTGTAGGGTATCTGGTTCTGGAATATGAAGAAGTTCATCCTTATACTCCTCCCTCAGGCCTCGCCGAAAAAGCGTCTTTTGTGTTACTTCAGGCCATTGAGAATCCGCCGCCAATTGACGGAACCGACCGATGTATGTGATCAGATCACTTGAACCCTGCTTCAAATCCATCAATTGATTCTGTGCAGTAGCGGCCAAATTAGGCGACTGGAACACTTCCAAGAACGCTTTCTCAAAGGCGGCAAAATCACTCAGAATGGGACTGTTAGAGGATACCAAAGGAGCTGCCCATGCTAGCGCATTTCCGATTAGATTCCCTAGGATATACCCAATCTTCGCTTTCTCATCAGTGAAATGGGAAGACCGGAACAAAAAATGAATCCTGCAATGATTACAAAATTCGGCCACTTTTCTAGAATCGCCATCAAACTTCATGGGTGTCGTCTGTGCCAAGGCAGAATCAGCCTGAGTTGTGGTGCCAGTCCTAAGCACCATCATCTGACGTAGTGTCTCGTTTTCTAGGCGAAGTGCTGTCATTTCAGCCCTTAAAGATCTGATTTCATCTCTAAGATCAGAGGATTCCTCCATATCTGGGTCCGAATCAGTTAGGCGTCTAAATCTGTCAAGATGTGCGTCCCGTGGACGCTGCGTACCTGTGTTTCCTGAAGGCTTGCGTGCCGGGGTCGCCAGAACGTTGATCGTAGAACGAAGGATGACAAGGTAACGCCAAGAACCGGCCCAGATCCCGTCCTGATTTGCAGGATTGAAAAAGGGTCCGTTTCCTGACGCCACGGATGGACACCTCCCTGGATTTACGTGGCGCCGGAACAGTGCGAGCACTGAACAGGGAAGGTCAGTAGATGTTAACAGCAAACTTGAGTGCGTTGTTTTATTCTGCAGAGACTCTCTCGAAGATGGTGGAAGAGGACTGCCAAGATCGTAGAGTGGCAGCAGCTGCAGGAAGCAGAAAAGGCAGAGTAAGGCACCGATGAGGCACTGGTACCCAAGCACAAGGCAGAGAAGAAACCAGGCAAGGGAAGGTGGGCACGTTGGAGGGAAAAAGAGGCAGGTAGGGACAAGGAACACAGACCAGGAGCAGACTAACCCAACCCAGGGAAGCCAGACCACCAACCAGGGAACCAGACCAACAGGACAGGAAGGCAGGGGAAACAGGAAGGAAACAAGAAGGTAAACGGAGTAACCAAGTAGAACAAGGTAATCCAGTAGCGAGCAGGAGGTCAGGACCAAACCGCGTTGAGACGCGGCGAGTACAAGACCAGGAAGTTCTTTTATAGTGACTCGGCATGGAAGCGAGGCTTGACCCGCAATCCGAGTCGGCGCATGCGCGGAACCAAGATATTCCTAGAAACGAGGCTTGAACCACAAGCCCGTTCCCTGCCGTTTCCGTGTATGAACGCATGCACCCCAAATGAGCGAAGACGATACCGCGGGTATAACCGCCAGGCATCTCCCCGCCCACAAGGATACGGACGTTTCCGTTCCCGGGTGAGTGTCCTAACACCGGGAAGGAGTGGTCTCATGAGGCACATCTCGTCAATCCTGCTGCAGCCAACATGCGCTGGGGCGGCGAGGCACCGAAGGAAGTTAAATAAGATTGAAAAAACAAAACAGGGAGCAAGCAGAAAGCTAAAAAAGTCTCTGCGCTGGCTGCCAGCTCCGACACCATCCGTGTGGAAAAAGGGACTGAGGTGAGGCACCGTAGGGCGGGGCCACAGCGGGTGTTCCCACATCCGAGGCAATGCCCTGCACAGTATACTAATTTTAAAGGGGAAGCTCCATTTTTCGCTGCCAAAGGTTCTAGTACCGTCGCAATGTTGTGGGACATCCACAAGGATGGAGGAAAGGGGACAGGACGTATGAATATTGCTGTTTATATATGAAGGTAATACATTTCTATTAAGACACTTCATCCAATATGCAGACATTAAACACAACCTATAAGCACTTAAAGTAAAATGTTAAGTTAATTATCCTTGATAAGACTATGTTCTATTGTTTTAAAAGAAAAATATTTCTTAGTTCTTGCTGGCACACCAATAATTTTCTAGCTCCACTACTTTGGTGGTGTTGAACTCTTAATGCAGATACATCTTAAGTCTTACCATCTTTCATCCTCATGAACTGTCTTCCAGTAAAAAAAAAGTGGGTAATGGTCATCTTGCACCTTGACATCTTTCACATGCTCAAACATTCTCATCTGTAGTTGAAGTTTTGTACTGGCCATTTTGTTTTGCAGATACAAATACACCCCATAACTACACTTTCGCAGTTGGCTAGCATGTTTGTGTATTCATGAGGGTTGTTTAACAAATAAGGGCATATGTTGCAACATTTAAAAATCAAAATAAAGATCTGAAGAACCCAACAATTGAGAGGGTTAGTACATTATCTTCATATACCATGTGCGATTTAGACAACCTTAGATTGTCATCATTAGAAGACAATCGAGAACCAGAACACTGCTATGTTTGAGACAAATCAAATATAGGTAATTAAAATAACCTCAATTAACGTAATGAAAAAGTGGTCAACATCTATATTACAATACCAGACAATTGTGTTGGTATGTTTTTTCAATGTAGTCATCTCTGAAATGTGCAAGTTAAAAGATTGATTGAAGGAAAAAAGACATTACATTACCTACAATCTCAGTACACAAGAGAGATGGCCGTTGAACCAACTTTGCAAGGATACCTCCCTAAAACTAAAGGTAGCAGACAAGAGAAATCTACTCCAGATGAACAGAAAGGATCATAAGGAACAAGGAAAGCAGCATATAAAAAACACAGAGGTGCTATAGCAAACTCGGAATACTCTCAATTTCGGAAACAGAAAATAATACATGAGAAATTGGACTCCTGGACCAGGGAAAGCATGTTAACACGTGACAGTTAAATATGAATGCCTTCTATTTTATTTTTCCAAGTGTATATAAAACATTTGCATTGAAAACACTGATGAGACCAAGACCAATAGTGAGTGGTATAGGGTCAATTATGGAGGCCCTTTCTGAATATATACATCATTATTCAAAAGCAACGGTCGCAACCCTTCCATCATTCATATGAAACACTGTGGATAGTGAAATAGTTGAAGCGAATTAACCGGCATCCCTGAATAATGGGCAGGGGTATGGAAGTAGACCCTTAGCATTTTACAAAATTATATTTAAATGAATTCCCCTATGGCTAAATAACAAGGGGTGATTTTGTTAACATTCGAAATTACTAAAGTGTGAAGAAGAAATTTAGTCATTTAAAGTGAGTTGTTATTCCTAATTTATTCCCAAACTCAAAACTCTGTCAATTGAAAAGGTGTCCTTATCTAAAAATGAAATTCCCAATTGTTCACCATTCCTCACACCTGGCCTTAAAGCAGAGGGGTGATATATGTACACTGAATGTCAGGATTGTTGGTGCTGGGGCATAGAGGTGTCTTGCTAAACAAAATAAAGTGAAGATCCTAATTGAAATGTACACTCTCTACAGAAAGTGAGCAAGAGACTGCTGGTAGAAGAGATTATTCATTGCATGGGGGCGAAGGAGGAAGGGTTTGATCAATCGAAAGTATTATCAAAAGTCTGTGGTGTATTCGATGTTGGCCACCGGGGTGTGAGGATGTGAAGCTCTGTCCCTCACCCCGCGCCTTGATAATAAGCACTGAGCCCGACCGTGAAGGGAAGTGTGGGGGCCAGTTTATAGTGCACCGCAGGGGTGAAGAATGTAATGCCCCCCTCCACCCCACCAGAGCAGAAGTGAGGGAGCGTCGGCGGAGCCGACCTGGAGGACCCAACTGAGGGCGTAGCCACACGATTACCAGCACATGAGGTTACGGTGCTCCATCAGAGGATCCGGTTCCAAAAGCAAGATCACAGATAAAGACACAGAGAAGGGTGTTTGCAAAATGGAGCAACGAGCGTAAGGCCCTAAGACTGGAGGAGGCTAGTGAGCCGGTGCAGGGAAGTGAGCCAGAGCAGCATGGAGGACGGGCCCCCGACCCTCGCCCCCGCCCCCGACCCCTGCCCTCCGGTGATCCGACAAATCTGAGGAGAGGATTGCATACGGCGCTCCAGGAAGATTGACAGGCAGGAGGAGACATTGTGTGCATACCGGATCCTGGAAGCTATCCAGCTGATCCCCGACTTCACAACCTGGACAAACAAACAAGGGCTTCCTTGTGGACAAAGTGTTGTATGGTTGGACGTGACAGTGATACAAGCAGGGGAGATCACAGTGGACTGTACAGAGCAGTGCAAGACTAAGGGGAACCAGACTGGCAGAGGCCAGAAAATTTAAGAAATTTAAGTATTGTACCCCTGTCAGGAAAAGGTGACCGCGGTGAAGGAGGCACAGTGAGCAGAACTGTGGAGTATCAAGGAGGTGAGGGTGTCTGACAGATGCCAGGTGCGAAAGGAAAAACTACGCCGGCCCGCTTGAAATAATGCCCGCAAGTCCAGGAAGGGCAATTCGAATACTGTTGGAGACATAGGGGTGAAGAAGCTACAATTGGCAACGAAGAGCAGTGAAAGGAGGGCAGCGATGGCGGCCAAGGGCAAGGAAATATGGCTCTCAACAAAGAGGATTTAAAGGAATGCCTTAAGGACCTGGAGGGAAGGATGGCAGCGACATTCCAGGATCAATTTCCAATCACTCAGAGAAGATCTGCGGACCCCCCTGAAGGAGGTGAAGGGGGAAGTAAAAGATCTGGACACTAGAGTGGACACGGCTGAACAGGGATTGATGGAGATGTCTGAGGAAGCGAGGCAAAATAGCGAGTTGTTGGAGCTGATGGCAACAGTGGCACACAATTTAGAAATGCAAGCGGAGGACTTGGAGAACCGTTCGCGCCATTCCAACATTCTTATGAAAGGTCTCATTGAGTCAGTCCCCGAGTCAGCCCCAGACGCAGATTTGAGCACTATAGCTCAACAATGTTATGGGGACCTATTGTCAGATACGACACAGATTGAAGTGAGAATTGACTGGATTCATTGAGTGAGTCCCAAGAGAGTGTAGGCGGGAGCACGGGCGAGGGATGTGTTAGTGGCTCTGACCTCACATGGCCAAAAGGAGGGAATCCGCCATGCAGCAAGGGGAAATATAACCATTAATGCATCACAGGTTTCATTGTTTCAGGACTTGGCTATGCCGGCCCTACAGAAGCAAAGGGATATGGGGCCAGTAACGAGAGCCCTCCAGGACAAAAGTATCGCATACAAATGGACATTCCCTTTTGGATTCATATTCACACTGGATGGGAAGCAACATCATATTATGTCATGTGCGGAAGGACAATCGTTGCTCGGCCTGGAGAATGAATGGCGGTGGGGGGAGTGGAAAGACGAAAGGGAAGGCCATCTCAGCGACGTGGTAGGTAGTGGGAATGGCTTAAGGTTCATGGGAAGTGGAGAGGTAGAGGAGTACGTCCGAGAGGGCCGCAGCCATGTACAAGGGATGGGGGGGGGAGTTGACAAATGGGGCACATCAGGCATGGGGTGAGGGATATGGGAAAGGATCTTAGAATACAAAGGGAGGTGTAGTTAACATTTGCAAGGGGAGTGCCCCAGGTGATTGCTTGGATCAGGGCCGCAGGGGTGGTCCCCAAGGATTTCTTAGGAACTCTGGTCCGAACCTGGGAAGGGCAGGCGGAGGGAAGGGGAAACAGTTGGGGTTGTTTTAATGTTACAGGGAGAGGGTGGCAGTGGCAATAAAAGGGAGAAAGATGGCGGGTTTTAGACTGGAGTAGGCAATAGGAATGCAACACAAAAGTCACATTCAAGGTATTAACACAATGTACATGGGTGAAATTCCACAGGTAAGCGTAAGAAGATAGAAGTGCAAATGAGACGGCAAGGGGAAGATGTGAATGTGTTTCAAGAGACCCACATTAGAAAGGTAGACAAAGCCAAGTGGCGGCTGCAACAGGTTTCACAGACATTTAAGGCAAACGCAGAGGGCAAGCCGGCAGGAGTGATGATAGGGTTCCGAGATACCTGCTATGTGCAAACTGCGCAAGTGCTGATAGATCCGGAGGGGAAATATTTGTTTGTGCAAACACAGTGGGGACATACAAAAATGATATAGCGACAGTGTTTGCTCCCAATAACTTTGAAGATGGTTTCTTGCGGGAGGGGGGTGGTCACTAAACTGGAAAGCTTTGCAGTTGGGGAGGTGGTTTTGACAAGGGGATTTTAATTTGGCGTGGGATCCCGCTGCAGATAGGAGCTTGGGGGCACGATTGAGAACCGGAGGCCAGTCCCGCACTCTAAGGGAGGCTTTTGATAGTCTCACCTTACAAGATTGCTGGAGAGCGCTGAGGGCGGAGCAAAAAGGGCTATACACGTTATTTATATGGTGAAAAAATGAATCAGGGCGAGGCGTACACTCCAGGTCCTGGTCAGGTATACCTGTTGCAAAAAATATATATCTCGGTTAAATCCCAAAATGGACAAGTATTCACCAGGGTTAAATCCCATCTGCTGCAAATTCCAAAGATGAACAAGTATTGGCAAGGTTAGATCCATTCTGCTGCAATTCAGTTGCTCAATATTAACAGGGTAAGATCCCATCAGCTGCAGTTCTTTTGTCTGTAGTAGTTCTCCTCCAAGCGCTTTCTTATCTCGAATAATCATCAGGGAGGCTGTGTTTTTTTCAATACTTGTCCATTTTGGGATTTAAACCAGATATATATTTTTTTCAACAGGTTTAATTGACCAGGACCTGGAGTGCGCGCCTCGCCCTCCTTCATTTTTTCACTTAGTGAAATGTAAGCTGCCCGAGAGGGAGGGGCGTCCCGAGGAGCAGGGGAACTCCCCACGCCATGGAAGCTCACCTACAGCATTTACAGCCCGCAGGCTCCCCAGTATAGCCGCACCTGGCCCGTGGATCAGAACAGTCCAATGGTGGCAGGAGGCACGCAAGGCCCTGCATCTCCCCCCAGATTACGGCGCCACATTGAATGCACGTTGCAGGGGCCACAGGCGAGGGGACATAGAGCCAACGTAGAGGAAAGTCTACTAGATTAAATCCCCACTGCCCCTGCGCCCATCCTTAGGGGCAGGCCACCTTTACTGGCTGAGGTGCTTCTTGGTGACTCAACTGCAAGGATTGGTTTCCCACATTTAAGTCCACTCGGGGAACAAGCTGGTCGGTCCTGCGCCTGCATACTGCAGGGCCTCCTGGAGCGGCAATCACCACAGTGAGTCACTGGGAGTGGAGCGCTCGGTCAAACAGACGTTCTTAGCCACCCAGAGGGCCAAAGCCTTACGACCACTGCTAAAGTCCAGAAAAATGGCAAATGGGGAGATCGCCACAATGCTGCAGGTGGTGGATAGATACAGTCAGTCAAACACCTTTATTCGGCCAAAAAAAGACCATCAAAGTACATCCTGCAAAAACAATTCTAGAAATAAAGATGCAAATCGGAAACAGAGTTACAGGGAAACAACATTAAGGGAAACAGCAGGGCAGTACAAACATGCCACCCCTCCAAAAGAGACCCTAAACAGTTCTTTAAGACAATGGTCTAAACCCACCATCCCCTTACTTCAACCATTTCCCATAGCGCCTCTGGCCCAAGGTGGTCAGATTTGCCCCTGAGAGGGGGCTGTTGTTAGAAAAAACCCCAGTAATTACTCTGGCAGATCTAGGAGGGGCAGCAGAGTTTAGAAAAGGGCGCATGCTGATTGAAATCCCACTCATAGCTAGTTGGCCTGCCCGCCCCCAACCTTCCAAAACCCGGTTAGCTGTACTATGGTCCCAAAAAGAAAGTTTGATGCTATCCATGGTGTTCTTGCACATATTTGGAATTCTGCAACAACCCACCAAAGCTTCTCTGCGTACAAATGGGCAACCTCCAGAAGTGTTCAGCCAAAATAAACATTTGTTAAGTAGGGCATCCTTTGGTTCAGACTTGTTTACTGCCAGTTTGGGAACCCCCTGTAGGAAGACAATAGGGCGTTTGGGCTTTCCTTGTTCTAAGGGTTTAAGCTGACCCCCAGACTTCCACAAGCCCTGGTCTTTGGACTCAGTACACACAGAGCCCAAGATAACAGAGGACTGGGCCACCGAAGGCAAAGACGTTAAACTGAAGTTGGAGACCCTGCTGCTCTCCCTGGTAATGGCATGGGGAACACAGGGCCCGTTGTTAAGAGAGTGATTCCCCTAATGCCAGGTTAAGGGGGACGGCAGTCCCTTTGGGGGTGGTCCGGACTGGGGGGACCTGAACAAGTAAACTTTCCAAGGGACTTTCCAGGGATAAGGCCTTATGCCCCACAGCAGCTGAAGCGGTCACCATAGGCTCCTCCTGGACAATTCCACCACCCTTCAATTGGGCCTCTAGTACAGATAGCAAGAGAGCCTTGATGATGGCCAATTCCACCAGAACTTGATTGCATCCACACCCCCTATGTAACAGAGCCTCCTCTGGGACTCGGTCAATGGACTTGTTACACTCATGATTACTGGAGGCAGTTGGTTGGTTGATGATCTCGACCATCCGGGGTAGGGTCAAACGGGGGGAGGGACTAGCCCCAGAGCTCGTAGATGAGAGAACATCGCTCCACGAACTGTTATGGGAGCTGGAGGAGGGTTTGCCCCTTTGGACAATTTGTTCCAGTCTGTCCCCTACAGCCAGGAGGGATGACGCAAGTGCTGAGGGGGTTCCATGGGAGAGAGGTTTGATGGTTGTGGCTGTGGTCTGGGCCGAAACCGTGCTTTGAGACAGGGGAAGACTTGGTTCCGGCTTGCCACCAGCATCTCCGCTGGCATCCGGAAACAGCTTGAACAGTCCACCCTGATTACTATACATGGTGTCTTGGCTCCCCAAGTGCTGCTGGACCATTACTGGAGGTGGATTAAGTGTCACTGCTAGGGTGCCAGACATAGGCAGGGACTGATTTACAATGGGCTTAGTGGCAAACAAGCCGGCACATGACCCAGTGGCCCCCAAAGTAGTGCCCATGGTAGTTACTGAGAGTACCCCCCCCCTGTGGTCGCTGTCTCCTCAATACCACAGTCTTACGCTGGAATTTCTGCAGGGGGGGGGTCATGGTCAGTGAGTTGGGGGCAGAAAAGGAGTGGGGGAAACGGGGATGAGGGGTCAGTAGTCGGCTGCGCCATAGCCGATTCTTGTGAGGTTTCAGTGACCAGATACTTATGGAGGGGCACGCCACACACCTCCATCGTGGTCCGCCTCCCAAGCTCACCTCTGTTTTCAATGTCCAGTCCGGCTGGTCTCCAGCAGCGCCGAACACCAAGCTGCGCCAAACACCGCGCCCTTGCCCCGCCGCGGGCTTCACCGCTGCGGGGCTAGGAAGGCGCAGATAAGCCCAGGGGGGCGGGGCCAAAGAACCAGGAAGTCCCGGAGTCCTCCAAGCGGCGCCAAACACCGCGCCCTTGCCCCGCCGCTTGGAGTACAGATGTACTGGGTTGGTGACAGCCCAGGTACACAGCACTGATGAAAAGAAAAAAAATTATCCTTTTCCGGCCATGTTCACTCAGATGTCCACGAAATCTTATATGCAGGATCTGCTGTCCGAAATCCGCAAGTAGATTCAGAAAAATGTACGGAGGAACTTTCACATAAAATCCTGGCACTGGACACAAGAGTCGCTGAGGAGGAACACAGGGAGTCGGAGGTAGAGGACACACTCTTTGAGCAATACTATGTGATGGAGGAATGTTTGAACCGCCTGGAGGCACGCTGCACGGCCTTGGAGGACAAGCAGGACGACGGGGAGAATCTCTCCCGCAGAAACAACATTTGCATCCCAGGTATCTCTACTGCAGTAAGAGATGAGGAAGTACCAACCTTTGTGGCTGACCTGTTTCGTTACATCCTCAAACTGCCCACAGAACAGGACACAGAACTCGACAGAACATGCTGCACCAGATCCCACAATGACTTGAACCAGGACAGGCCCGCACAGATGTTCTGTTCCGGGTTAATTTCTACCAACTGAAGGAGAGCATATTGGCAGCAGCTAGACCCACGTCCACTATCCCCTTTTGCAATATGTCACTCTCTTTGTACCAGGACCTAGCAGCAACGACCCTGATGAAATGTAAAGCGCTGCGCCCATTATCTGAGTGGCTGCGCACAAAGTAAATATCATATTGGTGGGGCTTTCCCACTGCCCTCCATTTCACCCACCAGGGGAGGCATTGGCTGGTGCACTCCCTATCGGAGGCAGAGGGTCTGTTGAATTTGGAGGGGGAAGAGCCAAAGGAGGGGTGGGGGCCTGATGGAGATACAGAGTACAGAGCCTACATCCTAGCAAAAATGGCACAAAGTGGGAAAAGGGAGGCGTTTGAGGGGTCCGGTCAGGAAGTCCTGAAGGTAAAGGTGATCCATGGGAGGTTGGTTATGCTCCCTGTGGAATTCTCTGAGAGCTGGTGTAGTTGTGCTGCCTGGGGGTGGGAAGGGCTTACACTGGAAATGAAGTAGTGAGCTGAGGTACGGTGGCCGGCTGGGGGTGTTATTGGAAAATGAGGGTTCTTCTCCGTCCTCCATGTCGGGCCCTCAAGGAATTTCTCTAATGTTTGGAAGATGCTCATGTTCAAGCTTGTTCAGGGGTGGGGGATGAGGGTGTTGCATTTCAAAATGATGTTTGTGAGTCCAACATTCACACTCGGCTGTTGCTGTGAGTACCTTTCACGAGACGGGAAGGAGGGGTGGAAAGCTGAATCCGCAGGGCCATGTCGGTTGATGTAGCAAATGCTGATGGGGGAGAAGACACCATCTGCTTGCTCAAGACGAAAGGCGCATGTAAAACAGAGTTCCCACACCAGTACTTCGCCTCGGGAGGAGAGAAAAAGTGGGGGGTGGCCATTCTGGTGGGTGGGCAAATCCTGATCACGAATGTCAAGGTCCTTCAAGACCCACAGGGGAGATATCTGTGTGTTAAGGGCCTACTATGGGACCATGCGTTCACCTTGGTGTCCCCGTACGCTCCCAACTCCGGCCAAGAAAGATTCCTGGAAAGCCTCCTTCTCAAAATACTGCCATTTGCTGAGGGACAGATCCTCCTGGGCGGGGATTTCAATTTGGTTCCCAACCCCATAGGAGAGCAGACTCTCCCACCCACTCGGTTGGACTTCAAATATTCCACAGCATTTTGCCTTTTCCTCAGAGAATTCGGTTTAGAGGATACATGGAGGGTAGGGATTTCTCCTTTTACTCACATGTCCACGGGGGCTTCTCAAGGTTGGACCTAGTACTGATTCTCAGCGCACTATACCCATGTGCCTGGGAGGCGGAAATAGGCATACGTTCGCTATCTGACCATGCTGCCATGCTGGTGACCCTAGCAATATTGGATAGACCTGCGAGGCCCAGGCACCCATGGAAACTGTACAATCCAGTACTTAGGGATTCCATTGTGGCCGGGGAGATAGGGGAAGTAATCTCCAATTATTTTAAGGAGAACAAAAAGTCTGGTCCTTCGCAGGACATGGTGTGCGATGCCATGAAGGCGGTGGCAAGGAGCAAACTTATTAGCAGGACAGCATATACCAGAGCGAGGAAGTTAATCCGGGAGGGGCTAGAAAAGGAGGTTGCCCAAGCCTAGCAGGAGCACAAGAAATCGGGGTCCAGCAAAGCAATGCAGGCTCTGAGAGGGGCGTGTAAGCAACTGTAAGCACATCTGGCAGAAAGAAAAGCTCAGGCAATACTGAAAACTATGCAATTACTATGCCAAGGGGAATCGGGCTAACCAGCTGCTGGTAGCCAAGCTGCACAAACTCCAGACCCGGAACACGGTGCAGGCCTTACGCGGTAAAAAAGGGGCGTTACATCAGGATGAGACTGCCAAAATGGTCATCTTTGAAGCACACTTTTCTGCAGTATTTAAGGGGGAGCTCCTGCCGGAGGAGGCCCAAGCAAGCTATTTGAGGGACGCTCACCTGCCTCGCCTCTCTCTAGAAGATCGAGAGGTCCTTGAGGCGCCTATATCATCGGGAGAGGTAGAATGGGCTATAAAAGCATTGAAAAATAATGCCCCAGGTCCCAATCGCTTCACATCTCCTTTTTACAACAAGTTTGGTAATATTCTGGTCCCCCCCTGGTGAGGTTGTTCAATTCTTTCATGACCTCCAAAAGGGTTACCCAGTCTATGGGAGCCTCGACGACCGTCTTGCTCCCTAAATCGGGGAAGGACCCATCTCTCTGTGACTCATACTGCCCTAGTGCACTCACTAATGTGGACTCCAAGCATTTCTCAAAAATATTGGCCCATCGAATGATGGGGGTTCTACCCGGGCTCATAGATGGGGATCAGACGGGATTCTTTACAGGACGTGAGGCACACACTGGGTTTGCTGGAGGTGGGAAGGAGGTTGGGCCTGGATCTGGGTATTATCACGCTGGATGCCCATAAAACCTTCAACAAAGTGGACTGGGGTTACTTGAGGAGGGTCATGGAAAGTTTTGGGTTTGAATCTGGGTTCCTCTGCTGAATTATGGCGATCCATCAACACCAATCCACACACCTCTGAGTGAATGGGGCATTATCGTCCAGTCTAACCATCACCAGAGGCACAAGGTAGGGCTGGCCACTATTCCCGTTAATCTTCGCTTTATGCATGGAGCCATTTGCCAACCGCATTAGAAGTAAAGAGGCTATCGAGGGTGTGAGGGTGGGTGGCACCGACTATAAAGTGTCCCTTTATGCGGACGATATCCCGCTTACCCCGAGCAACTCCACCTCTTCATTGGCAGTGTATTAGAGGAGCTGGACGAGTTTGCCCAGGCCTCAGGCTTTCAGGCGAACTACGGAAAGTCGCACAGACTGGATGCGTCCCTCAGGCCCCACGAAAAAGCAGCTATAGTGGCGCTTGCCCCTATACAATGGACCCGGGACTCTATCCTGTAGCTGGGTGTTTGTATAGCGAGCAAGCCATCAGAGGTATATCATACCAACTTTCCCCCGCTGTTTTTGGAACTGTTCAGGGATTTGGGGAGGAGGGGGAACCAAGAGATTTCCGGATTTGGCCGCATTGCAGCAGTCAAAATGAATGTGATCCCACGTTTGCTCTACCTGAGCTCAGCATTGGCAGTGAGAGTCCCGGACTTGGACCTTTGTACACTTCAGGGGAAGATTATCGGTTTCATTTGGGGGAACAAACGTGCTAGAATACCCAGGAGTGTCTTGCTAAAGTCAGCAACAGTAGGAGGTTTGGGGGTCCCGCATGTGTTTTGCTATAATCTCACAGTGCAGCTCTCGCACACTTTCACCTGGGGTGGGCCCAACTCACAGCCAAAGTGAAAATTAATCGAACAGGCAAAATCGGCAGTCGACCTATCTCGGTTACCTTGCATAGAGGGGAGACATCTGGTGCAGGAATGGGGCTGGTCTTTGCTCGTAACAACCAAAAGCACACTATTACATGGGGAGGGCTTTTCGCAGATGGGGAATTTCTAGGGATTTGGGGCCCCTCTCGCCCGTGTGGAACAACCCAGGATTTCGGCTGGGATGCAGGGGGAGGCTTTAGTAAATGGGTGGAGGGAGGACTGGAATGCCTATGGCAGCTTTATAAAGACAATAGGCCAATGATATTAGAAGAATGCAAGCTTACTTTTAACCTACAAGTGTCGGAAACGTTTCAGATACACACAGCTGAGGCACTGGGCCTCCCACCCGCACATGAGGAAGGGAGCCGTTCGGTCCCCCTCTGCCCTTGAGCTGACACTACAGGAGGGTACCATGGGGGTCCGGGGGGACCTCAAAGTTATACAAGCTTCTGGACACGGGAGACCCTGTCATGCCCTTGCCATATATGTCTAAATGGGAAGACAATTTGGGGAGCCCCATCGAGGATGAGGCATGGTTGAGAATATGGGGTTGGATGCTCAAGTCCTTCCGGTGTGTCACAGACAGGGAATGTTGCTATAAGTTTTACTACAGATGGTATCTCACCCCGGAGAGGCTGCATCACATGGACAGCGGTTACCCTACTACTTGTTGGCAGGGGAGTGAAGAAGTGGGCTCCCTGTTCCACATAGTGTGGGGTCATGTCTCAAGGTGGGCCTTTACTGGAAGAAGGTGTTGGCTAGAATAAAAGATCACAGGGTTGACCCTCCCCATCGAGCCATGTGTGGTGATTTTGGGGGACACGGGTGGTGGGCCGTTCACCCTTACTGGTCCAATGGCTACCTGAATTGGTAATCTCCTGCTGGCAGCAAATCCGGTCATTGCCCATACCTGGAAGGCGATAGAGGGCCCGGTGGTTCAAATGTGGTGGGTTAGAGCCTGGGACATTCTGGTGGCAGACAAAATCACGGCACTATTTGAAGGGCGATACCCAAAGTATGTCTCAGTGTGGGCCCCATTCATTGACTTTGCTGAGAGATATCCTGCAATGACCACTAGGCCCCCAATGATGCAAAATGTTTCTCCTCTGTGATCCCGCTTTGCCCCTGGAAGCAAGGAGGGGGTGGCTGGAACCGGTGGGCCTGGGGGAGGAGGGGCAACCAGATTCAAGTGCATCTAACCCATGTCTGTACTGCTTTGTTATTCAGCAAACCTGAAGATCCAGGGGCAGTTCATTTCTGTACTCAACATGCTAACTTAAATAAAAGTTGTTTGAAAGAAAAACAAAGTCAAAGGGAAAAGCAATAGAGGCGTCTAGAGGAGGAATTGGAATCCCAAGTACGGGAGGTTATGGGTGCTATAGCGGAAAAAAGTACAAGGGTGCTACAGAAAACGTTAAAACACGCAAGGGGTCAATTAGAGCGGTTACATACTCGTAGGGCTGAATGGGCATTGTTGAGTACCAAACAGAAGTTTTACGTGAGCTCTAATAAAGCGTATAGATTATTGGCAAGACAGTTGAGAGCGGCTAGTGCGACCCAGACCATTATAAAGAAAACAGAACCGGGGAGGGGAGCAGGGGTAGGGTGGGGTGGGGTGAAGCGATATCAATACCAAAAGTCACACCAATTGAAAGGGTATTGGAGAGGGATATCAGTGAGGAAGAGGTGAGGGTGGTAATTAAATCTCTACCTATGAATAAGGCCCCAGGACCCAAAGGTTTTCCGGCATCATTTTATAAGCAATATTGAGGGAAACTTGTACCGAGACTTATAAAACTTTTTAACGCAATGGTGGCTCGGGGGAAAGTGGCACAGATTAAAACAATGCGGGTCATATAAACACATTGCTCTAATGAATCTTGATGCTAATATTTATACGGAGTGTTAGTGGCCAGACTATCCCCTCTGCTCCCTATGCTCATCAACCTGGACGAGTCAGGATTCATCAGAAGACGACAGACATTTGATAATATAAGAAGGATTGTCCACCTAGTTGAGAAAACTACTAAATGGCACAGTTCTGTCGGTGCTGATATCACTAGATGCGAAAAAGGCATTCGACCGTGTCGAATGGGCGTTTTTATTTGCTGCTTTTGAGCACATGGGACTAGGGCCTAGGTTCAGACAAATGATCCAGGCGAATTACAAAAATCTGGTGATCAGATTAGCGATTAATGGTGGTCTCTCCCGATCTATCGCCATTACACAAGGTACAAGGCAAGGGTGCCTCCTCTCCCCACTATTGTACACAATCTATCTGGAGCCCTTGCTTGAGAGGCTCAGGTGCAATGAGAAAATGAAGAGCATATCATTTGGGGGAGAAGAACATAAGGTTATCGCTTTTGCAGATGACAAGTTGGTGGCATTGACGGAACTAGATGTGTCAATACCGGAATTGGTGGCGGAACTGGGAATAGTGGAGACGATTTCGGGCCTTAAGGTTAATATGCAGAAGTCAGAACTCCTTGGCTTGGCGATTAGCCCAGAATGGATTTGGGAATTGGCGTGATACTCCCCTTTTAGAGTCGCTTATAAAGACATAGAATATTTAGGATAGAATATTGCAGATACCTTTCCACAAATATATGATAGAAATTATCCGGCAGTGTTGGACAGATCTGGGTAAACCTAGGTAAATGGAATCCATTCAAAATATGGAACAAGTTACTTACCTGTAACTGTTGTTCTCCAGCATGGGTCTGGCATGGATTCACATGCTCATGAATATTCCCCGTCGTCAGGCCGGGAATCCTCGGTATAGAAAAAAATCAGTATCAGTTTAGTTTCTGATCTGTCTTTCTTACTAGTAACCAATCACTGGTCTCCGGGTCATACTGCACCCAGCCAATGACTGCCCTCTCCCTAAGCCCCGCCTCCGGCAGCCATCCTCAGATTTGGTAGCACGTAAAGTGGCAGTATGACCAAGTGAAGAGCCGCAGAGGGGTAGGCGGGAGGGTTCACATGTGAATCCATGCCAGACCCATGCTGGAGAACAACAGTTACAGGTAAGTAACTTGTTCCTTCTCCAGCATGGGGTCTGGCATGGATTCACATGCTCATGAATAAGAGAATACATAGCAGTACACACATGCACAACCACGGGAGGTGGCAACAGGCTCAACATTAAGCAATACAACAGCTCAACATTAAGCAACTCTTACCTCCTCACCAGGCTCACCTTAGGCGAACAGGTTGCGCAGCACTGCTTGGCCGACCCTGGACTCCTCCCTGGAGTCCCGATCGACGCAGTAGAATCTTGTGAAGGTGTGCGTCGACCTCCACGTCGCAGCCCTGCAGATGTCCAGCAGGGGCACACCAGAGAGGAACGCTGTGGTAGCACCGATCGCTCTGGTCGAATGGGCTCTCGGACGGCCGGGCAGCTGTCGGTTTGCCAACCGGTGACAGTGCATGATGCAGCCGGAGAGCCATCTGGAAATGGAAGTCTTCGAGAGAGCCTTCCCTTGATTCACAGTCCCAAAGTTCACAAACAGCTGTGACGTCTTCCGAAAACTCTTCGTGCGGTCCACGTAGAACTTCAGCGCTCTAGCTACATCCAGCAAGTGCAAAGTCCTCTCGGCCGGCGACGAAGGCGACGGGAAGAAAACTGGCAACACCAAGGGCTCCTTGAGGTGGAAGTCCGACGGCACCTTGGGCATAAAGGATGGGTGTGTCCTCAGCACCACCCTCGTGTCATGAAAAGTAATGTATGGAGGCTTGCAAGATAGGACCTGGATCTCTCCCACTCGTCATGCGGAGGTGATGGGCACGAGGAACGCTGTCTTCCATGACAGGAACTTCAAAGGCGTCGAATGCATTGGCTCGAATGGGGCCCCTATGAGCTTGGTCAGCACCACATTAAGCTCCCACGCCGGGGCAAGAGCCTTCACCGGCAGGAATGATCGGAATAGTCACTTCATGAATTCTTTCACCAGGCGATGAGACCACAAGGACGCCCGTCCCGTCGTCCAGGTATATCGGGAGATTGCAGCCAGATGTATTTTGATGGAGGCGTGAGCCAGTCCAGCTTTGGCCAGCGACAGTAGGTACGGCAGTACTTGAGGGGCCGTAATCTGCAGAGGGTTAATCTTCTGTTCACGGCACCAGACAGAGAACCTCTTCCATTTATGTCCGTAGCACTCGAGAGTTGAGGACGCCCTGGCCTTTGCAAGAACCTCTCTGCAGTCGGCCGGGATGTCGTACCCTCCAAACTCTAGTGCTGCAGGAGCCAGGCCTGCAAGTTCAGCGACTCTGGGTTGTGGTGAAGAATGGCGCTTCCTTCTCTGGAGAGAAGGTCTGCGTCTGTCGGCAGCTTGACTGGTGGGGACGTTGACAAGTCCAGAAGGTCCGGGAACCAGATCTGTCTCGGCCACGCCGGTGCGAAGAGGATCATCCTGCACCGGGACCTCTTGAGCTGGTTAATGAGCCGGAGCAGCAACGGCAGCGGAGGGAACGCATAAAGAAATAGGCCGTCCCAGGGGAACGAGAAAGCATCGCCCATGCTCCTCGGCTGGGGGAACCTGCTGGCGAACCTCCAGCACTTGAAATTCGTCGCCGTCGCGAAGAGATCGATTTGGGGTTCGCCCCATTGTCGGAAGAGTCGATCCACTTGATCCTGGCGCAGTTCCCACTCGTGGCACGAGCGCAGCTCCCTGCTGAGTGAGTCGGCATCGTGTTCTTTATTCCTGCCAGATGAAGAGGCCCCAGAAACATCCCTTGGGCGATGGCCCAATGCCACAGATCTTGGGCTTCCTTGGATAGGGCCGGGGACCTGGTTCCGCCCTGCTTCCGGATGTAGAACACCGTGGTGGTGTTGTCGGTGAAGATCCTCACCACCTTGCCCTTGAGGGACGGAAGAAAAGACCTGAGGGCCCAGAACACCGCGCGGAGCTCCAAGATGTTGATGTGGAGAGACTTCTCCTCACGGAGCCAAAGGCCTCTCGCGTGAAGATCTCCGGAGTGTGCTCCCCAACCTTCCAGGGAGGCGTCCGTCGTCACCGTCACCTGGTGAGCTGGGGTCCGAAAGTCCGTGCCCGCTGACAGATGGGAGCGGGTACCCCACCACCGGATCGCCTGACGGAACGTCTCATTGAGAGGGATCCTGTCCTCGAAGCTGCCCGTCGACTGGATCCAGTGGGCGTCGAGGAACTCCTGTAAGGGTCTCATCCGAAGCCTGCAAAGGCACACCAGATAAATGCAGGAGGACATCATCCCGAGGAGGGACTTGATAGATCTTACCCTGGCCATGTCTGTGGCCAGCAGACGCTGCACCTTGCCCAGAATGGTCCTTGTCCTTTCCTCCGACGGCGAGGCCAGCCGCGCCACTGTGTCGAGCTTGGCTCCCAGAAACAGGGCGACTTGCGACGGAACCAGGTGGGATTTTGGAAAGGTGATGGAGAATCCCAGGTCCCTGAGCAGCTGGACGGTCTTCGCAGTGTGCTCCACGGCGAGCTGCCTTGTCCTTGCCCGGATGAGCCAGTCGTCCAGGTAGGGGTAGACGTGGATCCCCTGTAGGTGCAGCCGCGCCGCCACCGGTGCGAGGCACTTGGTGAACAGCCTGGGTGCCGACTTTAATCCGAACGGGAGGGCCTTGAACTGGTAGTGCCGCCCTTGGACCACGAACCTGAGGAACTTCCGGTGTCTTTTTAGAATGGGGATGTGGAAGTAGGCATCCTCCAAGTCCAACGACGACAGGAAATCGCCCTCCTCCAGCTGTCCCAGCACATGCTGGAGGGTGACCATGCAGAACTTCTGTGCCTTGATGTACTTGTTCAGTCGTCGTAGGTCCAGGATGGGGCGCCATCCTCCTGTCTTCTTTTTTACGAGGAAGTACCTTGAGTAACCTCCGGAGCCCCGAAGCCTCTTTGGGACGAGCTCAATGGCACCCTTCTTGAGCATCGCCCTTACTTCCAACAGTAGTTGAGGGACGTGATTTTCCTTCCTGGCCACGGGTGGAACGCGAGGGCACTTCTTCTGAAACTCGAGGGCGTGCCCTTGGGCCAGGGCATGCAGCACCCAACGGTCGGTGGAGATGGACACCCACACGCTGACGAATCTCGCCAGCCAGCCTCCCACCGGGGTGCTTCGGCGGGGACCCGACCCCACAGTCGGTTCAATCTTGTTTGGAGGCCGCCTTGCCTCCTTGTCGACGACGACGGGCACCACCTGACTTGCCGCATCCCCTGTAGGCTTCCTGGGACGAAGATCTTGCCGCTTGGCGGTAAGTGGAGGAGCCACTGCTGGATCCCTTGGAGGCACCTTGTCTGCCTCCGGAGCTCCGAAAGGACGGCCGTCGTTGTTGGAGCACTCCCAGTGCCCGGGAAGTCTCTGTGTCTGTCTTGATGGCCTGAAGGGACTCATCAACCGCCTTCCCAAACAGGTTGTTCCCGTCGAAGGGCATGTCCAAAACCTTGGTTTGTACGTCCTGGCGGAAATCCGTGGCCTTGAGCCATCCTCGTCGTCTCAAGCAAACGCCGTTGCCCAACTGACGGAAACCGGTGTCGGCAATGTCCGTTGCCACCGTCATGGCGTGGTCCGAAGCAATCTCCCCCTCCTTTGGGATTTCAAGGGCCTCAGCCCTTTTGGCGTCCGGAAGGAAGTCTAACAGAGGGACGATTTTGAACCACAACTCCCTGTCGTAGCGGGCTACGATAGCCAGGGCGTTGGCCGCCTTAATAGTCGTCGCTGCGGATGAGATGATCCGTCGTCCCATCGTGTCCAACTTCCTGCCCTCGCCGTCCGGCGGGAAAGTTGATGTCGAGGCCGATGCCCCCCCAGCTTTCTTCTTTGCTGCCGCCGAGACGACCGAATCCGGGGTAGATTGTGCCCGAAGGCACAAGGGGGCAGCGTCGGGGACCCGGTACTTCTTCTCGTACCGGTCCCTCTTTGCCGGCGCCGTAGCAGGGTTCTTGAGGAGGGCGAGCCCCTCATCCCAGGGTCATCAAGAAGCGGTACGGCGAGGACCGTCTTCCTTTTAGCCTCGCGCCGTTGGTAAAGGAACCCTTCTCTCTTTTCTTCTGGGCAGAGCTGAAAAAGCTTGGAAGCCTTGGAAATCATGGCATGAAAGGACCCAATCTCGTCGGGCAGGGACGCCCGAGCAGGGGGCGACGGGGGACACGTCCCGTTGTCACCTCCGTCGTCATCTGTACCTGTCGAAGCCGTGTCCGTGCCCGTATCATCCCTGTGGGTAGTAGACCGGGGGGAAGGCAGAGCGGGCCACAGAGGTGGGAGAGGTGGCGTAGGATGCCTCCTCCTCCTCTTATGCGGTGGACTCTCCGAAGGTCCTGGCTCCGGTTCCCCCGTCGGGTCTGGCTCAGGTACCTCCGTCGGGGGAAGGGGCAACCTAGTCCTCATCTCCGAGCATAAGGACTGAATCGCTGACAAAATGGCCGCCGAGGTGTCCTGCGGCCCTGGAAACGACGGGCGCGAGGGCTCTTGAGGAGCCTTGTCGGCGACACCATCGCTCTCGTCGTCGCCCTCGTCGGGATCCCTCCCGATTGGCTGGGCCTCTACCACGACTTCGATGAGCTCTTCTTCAGAGGTCGTGTCCGTATCCATGATGGCCACCAGCCCCTCCCCCACCTTTTCCAACGAGGACTTCGTGGGGGTCTTCTCAATGGGCCTGAAAGACAACTCCTTCCACGGTGGCAGGGAGACTCTGGGTCCTGAGGGCACCTCCACTGGTGTAGCCTCCACAGGCTGAGCCAGGGCCGCGGCGACATCCTCAATCGAGGTCTTAGCAGGGTGAATTAAGGCCATCGTCACCTTCTGGACGCCTGGGGCCTTCACCTTGGGGGGAGGGTCCGAGCCTCGCTCCCCCTCTGCCGGAATCTTCGAGATCGACCGGGGCCTCTCCAGAAGCTTTGTCGGGTTCTCGGACTTCCTCTTACCCGAGCCAGAGCGTTGGCTCGTGGTTGATGGCGCCGGGGAGGACGCGCCCTGCCTGGCAGCCAAGGAGCCCGACCGTTCGGCGCTCCCGGTGCCCGCAGACTCGCGGTGCTTAGCCTTTTGTTGGGCCCCCGTCGCCGGGGCGCCCTCACAGGACTTAGAAGACCGCTCGGACTTCTTTTTCTTCTTCTCGCCTGACGGGCTCTTCCCTTCCAGCCAGTTGACGAGACGAAGATGGCGATCCCTCATGGTCCCCTCCGACATGTTCCCACAAAACGCACAGTCCTTCTCCTTGTGCGTCTTGTCCTCATGGAGACAGTAGAGGCATAACGAATGCTCGTCCTCCTTGAAAACATTCTGAAGCTGGCATCCAGGGCAGGTCCTGAACAGCTTCCCGGGCGTCGAGCTTCCTTTCTCCTGGGCCATGTCCAGGGTAGGCCTCGGAACTTCTGGAATCCTCCAAAAGCGTAACTCGACGAAATCTTCACCCTTGAGGGGCGTAGAACACTCTGAAACGGATCCCCGTTGATCGGATGTAGAAACGGTGGAGCTTGAGGCTCTATTTAACCGAAAAATGAGAACAATCTCCTGAAAAAGCGCGAAAACGCAGCAAAAGCTCGAGAGCTACAGCACGAGGACTCCCAACACTTGAACGTGCGGTAAAAATCTGAGGATGGCTGCCGGAGGCGGGGCTTAGGGAGAGGGCTGTCATTGGCTGGGGGCAGTATGACCCAGAGACCAGTGATTGGTTACTACTAAGAAAGACAGATCAGAAACAAAACTGATACTGATTTTATTTCTATACCGAGGATTCCCGGCCTGACGACGGGGAATATTCATGAGCATGTGAATCCATGCCAGACCCCATGCTGGAGAACATGGTTAGGTCTTATCGTAACAGTGAAGATGGTCATGTTACCAAGGCTTTTATATATTTTCAGGCGCTACCAGTGTCCGTTCCGCGTATCTTTTTTATGACGCCAAATAAACAAATTTCAAGATTTATTTGGCAAAAAAGGCGTCCATGTGTCGCACTTCGTACCTTGATGGCGCAGAGGGAATGAGGAGGCCTGGGCCTACGGAACTTTGTAAAATATTATGAGGCGGCACAATTAGGAGTGATACGGAAGTGGTTTTCTGGGGATATTAGTAAGCCGTGGGTACGAATGGATAGGGCTGGTAAAGTCTAGTACTAGTACAGCTTACCTCTAAATTGCTTGTACAGCCATACAGGTTCTCTACTGATTTGTCATTATTCCAATGCATGATTCTACTGTGTGCATGTCCACATATATCCTAAAAATTCCTATTCGGCACAATACTCTCAGATTAGTTTTCTGGGTTGGTCTTGGCACGGATTGCGTAGGTTTAGACTTAGGCTTAGGCTTTTGAACTCTAACTTTAGCCCATTTTGAATCTGGTGCTGTTTTAGTCCCTCTCTCCCTCCCTCTGTTCGTCCCTCCCAGTGCCCATTCTGGCACGACGGTACACACAGGTGGTACTTGCTAAAATGCAAATTTGTTTGCACTTTGGAATAGCCAGAGCTACTAATCAATACCACATTCCCACAAATTTTGCCCTGCTGGGTGATGACGTTTCTACACTTCTACCACAGCCAGCTCTTGACCTGTGCCATGGTTTACCTGTTGTGTAGCCCTCATTCCCATCTTTCTAGTCATTTTCCCTGAAACATTTCAAAAGATCTTTCATCCCAAGAGATCTAGACAACCAAAAGCAATATAACTGCAAACATATCAGGGCTATGTCACCATCTGGGCTAATGTGCAGAGGTGTTCTTGCGCAGCAGTGGGCCACATTCGTCGAGGAAGGTACATCTCTACAGCCATTCCCGTCACCAAGAGTACTTTGTGGGAACCTGCCCAGCGCAACAGTTCTTCATCTTAGATTTCTTTTTTTTTTTTTACTTTTGTTCATTCAGCTTGACAACACCAAAAGAAGCGAGTGACAGAGGATGGTACAATCATATACAGTGAATACAGTACAGGTACAGAGCTTGCTGATACTTTATGTTTATAAACCTGGAGACAAACAGTTGTACAGGTGAGGGGCTGGGGAGCCACAGCTCATGGGGCGGTTACAGGGACTCGAGGGGGGGGGGGACGGTAGGGGGAGATTCAGTATCAGAGTCAGTATATGTGGAGGCCATGTAGGTACGGAACCTCAGCCAGATGTCTCTGGGCCTCGAGTGTGTTGGTTGTTGATTAGCGCAGGATTCTTCTGTATCCGAAGCCCATGTGGCAGCCCTGAGCGACTGTGCATGTGTAGGTGTTCCGGGGCGGAACCAGCGCATTAAGATGCAGCGCACAGCGAGAAGCATGCAGAGGCCAGCTAGTTTTTTAGAGTCCCGACCCAGTTCAGGGAAGTCGTGGAAGAGACACTGTTGGGGACGGGTCGATAGTATGTTCTAGCATAGTGGACATGGTGAAGCATATTTCAGCCCAGAATTGCGTTAGATGAGAACAGGACCAGATCATACGAATATATGTAGCAATATCGGAGCCACACCAAAGCATCTTGGGGAGAGCTCCTTGAACATATGGTGCAGCCTGCTCGGAGTGTGGTGATACCTGTGCAGTACTTTGAACTGTATTAACTTGAATCGGAAGTTGGATACGTTATGGGTGCGTGCACACATACGAGACCAGCGCTCATCGGTCATTTCCACCCCCAGGTCTTCTTCCCATTTGTGTTTCAATGTAGTAAATGAGGGGGCAGCTCTGGTTTGTAGTAGGGCATACAGTCTAGACACCTTCCCCCTCGAGGACTCAAAGGTGAACAGCTCCGCAATTACGGGGTCATCTGGTGGTATCGTAGGGAAATTGGGGTTTTAGTTTTGAGGATTTTCTGAAGAGATGAGTATTGGAGCCACGCGGATGGTTTACGTCTCAGGGAGAGTGGACGATCCGACCATTCAAGAAAGTTTCCCTGCACAAAGACGTCTCGGAGCGATTTGTATCCAGCCTTGGCCCACCGGGACACGAAGGTCTGTGGTACACGTGGGACCTCTGAGGAAGTTTCACAATTGCAGGTCCCTGTGGAAGGGCGTATCTAGCAGTTTCCAGATTTTGGAAAGGGCAAGAGACGTACTAGCAACAGGGTCAGCTGACTCTGGGTCGGCTGGCGTGGGTTTAGGAATGAGAGAGTGGATATCACGATCACTGACTGCCAGTCTCTCCAGTCTGACATGAGGGGGAAGGTCCGGTGTGCTGAACCAGTGTGAGGCAAATTGGGATTGCGCCACTAGCCAGTAACTGAAGAAATCAGGGGCGCTGAATCCACCACTCTCCATGGAAGTGGTCCGTGTCCCTAGTTTAAGTCGGACTGCGCCAGAGTGCCACAAGAAAGTGTTGACTGTGCGGATTAACGCCTGAAAGAAGCCATCGCGCGGACACAGGGGGAGATTGATGAACCTATATAGGAGTTGCGGTAGTACAACCATCTTTAGTATCCCTATCCGGCCCGCTAGGGATATTGTAAGTCTCGTCCAGCCCAAGGTCTTCGTAACTAGGTTTGTGAGGTAGTTCCGATAGTTTTCCTCGAGTAGCACCTCAGAGCAGCGAGCCACCTCCACCCCAAGGTAAGTGAATTTCGATTGGAACAATGTGAACCCCATAAGGTCAGGAAGGGGGCGTGTGCAGTCCGTAAGCGGGAAAAGGATGGATTTGGAGCAGTTTACCCTCAGTCCCGAGATGCGCCAAAGTGGACCACATCCTCCAGTATCGGGGCGAGGTTGGTAACAGGGGTATTGAATATAAAGCAGGCCATTGTCGGCATATAAGGAGATAATAGCCGATTGACCCGCTGTTCTGAAGCCGCTGTGTGCGTGGGACTGCCGCATCTTGTCGGCAAAGGGTTCCATGGCTATGGCAAAGATTAGTGGAGAGAAGGGGCAGCCCTGTCTTGTCCCCCTGGCTATTTGGAAAAGGGGCGAGCATCTATCCTCAGTGCGGACCCTAGCCACCGGATCGGAGTAAAGCAGCTTAACACAGGAGAGGAAACTGGGTCCAAATTTAAATTTTTTCAGAACTCGCCATAGGTATTCCCATGACACGGAGTCAAGTGATTTTTGCATATCCAGGGTGGCGGCCAGTGCTTGTACATTCGGGCTGATTCTACCAATTACGTTGAACAAGCGTCTCAGGTTCAAGGAGGTGGATCGACCCAGGATAAATCCCACTTGATCCGGGTGGATGATGTATGGCATAAAGGAGGCTAGGCGTAGGGCTAATAGTTTGGCATAGATTTTGAATGTACAAGCAGTTAGGGAGAATTCTCTCTTTAGGCTGAATTTCCTAACCTAGTGAGTCCCCCAGCAGCTTAGCTGGATTTCTGGAGTTTGTTTTTTTCTCCTGCCAAGAGTGAGACTCTTTCTCCCACTCTTGGACATGATTTATGGTGCTCCTTTTACTGTTAATGTGTTTTCTGGGCTATGGGGTCCTTTACTCCATAGGGTCTCATGTGTTTTTACTATGTGTGTTACACAGCACCCTCCGTGCAGTAACACAGGGGTGTCATAGCGACACCCCACCATAGACCCCATACCCTGGGACTGACTCCCAGGGCATGTAAAGTCACCATTGGCTTTACTAGTCCCAAATGATTAACAGAAACCAGTACAAACCATAATATTGTGGACGTACTGGTCGGGGCAATTCGATTGCCCCGGGGTCTGTTAGTCGAGGGGGCACTCTCCGTCCCCCCTGATCGAGTTGTGGCTGGTGGCAGTGGAAACGACTTTTTATATTCGACCGCGATTATTTCCCTATGGGATTTTCCCATTGTTCGAGGCTACCAACTTTAATTATTTAATTCTCATAGCCTCGAACATACCGCCGGTTTATTTATTTAATATTAATTCGCCGGTTGGTATTTTTTGCCAGGACTCGATTCTAAAATGGCGTTTGTGTTCTCTTCTGTGACTCCAACCCAAGTCGAGCCCTTTGTTCCACTTTTTGGCGGGCTTCTCCACAGAAGCCTCCAAAAGTGGTGCTACTCTGTCTGGGTACCACAGGGGGTGTGGGAGGGGGTTTAGGCACCCTGGACTAAGTTACCTTGGTAATTCAAGTCACACTCTTGTGTGATTGGCCCAAGTGGTGAGCCGGCCGGCTCACCACTTAGCATGTTTGATTGACAGCTAGGCTGAGTGAATGGGGGTATGCTGCATAAAAGCAGGGCTTTGGGGACTGGAACTTCAGAAGTCGCCACAGGACCCGAGAATCCGACGAGTGAGAAGCTGAGCTGACCTACCACGACGACACCACTGGTGGAGCCCTGCAGAACCGACTCACCACTTCCCGACGACAGAGAAGATCTCCCGGCTGGAGAGGCTTCTTCCCCTGACTGGTGGGCACAACCAGTTTATCTTCTTTTCTTCGCACCCCAGACCGGTTTGTGGTCGAACTGCCTGTGCCAAGCACCCCGGCAGCCGGATAGCCACTTACCACTGAACCGCAAATCAACGGACCGCTTCTTGTACCTCAGAAACTCCGCGGCTGGTTTCTTCCCTGGCAGTGCAACGGACTCCCGTCTTCCTCCCCGACGAGATCCTCTCTTCCCCCGGACGAAGCACCGACTTGCATCCGCTGCCAGGAACAACTGCCCCCGCTGGAGTGTTCTCACCACTTTAAGGTACCGTGTCCGCCAGGCACCCCTTAACCTTCTGGACTGGGCTGGCCGCCTTGACCCTCTAACTGGTCCCTTTCTTTGGTCCAACTCCTTTTTGAACCGTTACAAGACTTTTGTGCACTGCAACCGTGTGACCTTGGACACATTTCGTTTTGATCCTCTTAAAGCGGATCCGGCCTACTGACTCTGAATTCACGGTGTTTCTTTGCCTTCCTCTCTTTTTGTGTTCGTGAAAAAGTGTTGGGATCTGTTTCAATTTATTCTCTGCTTTTCTCTCCCTTTTTAAAACGAATTATTAGAGTGCTATCTACGTTAAGCGCTCACCACTGTCTGAAAATAAGTGGGGCTTTACTTAAGACTTGTCTAATATTCTTTTACGGGAGTGTATATCTTTTAGTGACCGTGTTTTTGAATTGCTTACTATTAGTGCCTGTGTGTTTTTCTAGATGTGGTTTTAAATAAATAATTATCTCTCTTTTACACCAAGCCCTGGTCAGTGTTTACTTGTTCTATTGTGTTCTCTTGACCTATTGTGAATACTCTGTATACTGCCTAACTCTTCTTGAGGGAAGTCTGACTGCTCAGCCACAGCTACCAAGTGAGTCTGTGTGGTACAGACTGCTACCAAGTGGGTTTACTGCCAAACACCTGTAGTCCTAAATCTTTTGCAGTGGTCCCAGAGGGAACTGCACAGGTTTCTGCCTAACACAAGCCGCATTGGGTTGGGGGCTTGCTGGGTTTGAGTAGGACCGTTATGATGGCCTCATGGAGAGAGGGGGGGGGGGAAGCATGCCAACTTCACCTGCCTCCTACCACAGGGCCATCAAGTGAGGGACCAGAATGGATTTGAACTGTTTGTAGAATTTGGTTGGAAGGCCGTCTGAGCCCGGGGACTTACCAGATGATAATGACTCGATGGCTTCTGAGAATTCTTCAGGGGTGAACGGCCTCTCAAGGGAGATGCTGGTTTCAGCAGAGAACCGAGCGAGGAAGGCTCTCTAGGAAGGAATCAATCGCTGCTGTTGGGACACTCTCAGCTTTCGAATAGAGGGATTCGTAAAAAGCCAAGAATTCAGAGTTGATGTCCTGCAGTGATGTGGCTAGGGTGCCATCGGGTCTCTCCATCGCCGGTATGTTGGGGGCTCCAAACTCTCGCCGGAGTAGCCTGGCAAAAATTCGACCTCACTGTTCTCCCTCCCCATATTTTCTCACAAGGCTCGGGTTATCCAGGAATCTCACCTCTCGCTCGGCCAGAGAGCGAAACGTGTCCAGTTCCGAACCGAATGATGCAGTTTAGCAAATGTTTCACATTGTTCGGAGCGAGCGTGCGTCTCCTGTAGACAGAGGATTTTAACCCCATGGCGCTCGGCATGAAGTTGTAACTGTCTCATTTTCTTATAATTTCCCTGCCCCAGTACATTCCAGCTCATGAACGTTAGGCTATTATCACCCATCCATGTGGAGATACTGCTTGAGCTTTAACTTCCGATGGGGTTGTAGCCAACGAAAACAAGTCTGATATGGCTTTAGATCCCCACCAATACGCATCTGACCTGGTACTGTTTCATGCTCTACTTCTTTAGCGGACGTCAAGCCTTTTTTAATCTAACACCCGACCCATCCCGCCCCCACCCACATCCCTACTCCAAACAGAGGAATGATAACACAATAACAAAAACCAAACCAACGGCATCGACGCCTGGGGGCCTGAGAGCTGGTCTGGCGGTAATACTCCGGACTGGGGGCGTTTAAGGATATTTATGGTAGTTAGCGAAAATAACAAGCGTAGCATAGTTAGGAACATATGGAGTGAAGATCAACACGTTATTAAAACAGGTTAAACATTTTGTGCATTTCTGACAAAATTAGATCTCCTATGTGTTTGGGCGAGGAAGGCCTCTCGTCTAGTGAGGATTCAATTGAAAAACCATAACATTAAACAGAGAGGCGTTACAGGGGAGAGTCAACCGGGGAAATGATCATCTATGAATCTGGAGGCCTCTTCCGGGATTGTGAAGAAGAACACCTGATTGGAGTGTTGAATTCTCAACTTGGCGGGGTACAGCATGGAGTACTTGACCCCCGGGTCGCGAAGTCTCTTTTTAAAAGCCAGGAAGGGTTTGCGCTTCTGCTGTACGGCCACAGAAAAGTCAGGGTACAAGTGGATCCTGGCGGACCCCAGAAATAGTTCACCTTTGACTCTCGCCGCCCTGAGGAGGGTGTCCTGATCGCAGAAATTTAAGATTCTGGCTATGATGGTGTGTGGTGTTAAGGCATGGTGGGCTCTTTCCACTGCAAACTGCCGCGAGAGCTTTGGGGAGTCAAGAAGTGTTAGAAGTGTGCGCTCAAAGTAGTCTTCCATGGGTTCTTCGATGCCGTCTTCGGGTACCCCAATTATATAGAGGTAATTTCGTCTCAAACGCGATTCGAGGTCCTCATTCTTTTTTACCACTTCAAGTACCCGATTAGAGAGTGAGGAGACTCCTGCCTGAAGGGAGCCCAGGTCATCCTCAGTGGCACTCACCCTTGTCTCAATTTCGGCCACCCGGCCATCAGTTTTATCAATATGGGCTTTAATGGAGGATATAGTGCCATTCATGTCGTCTAGTTTGGTATGAAGAGTAGTGAACCCTTCACGGATGTATTCGAGCATCTTCTGTGAATCCACGGAGGCTGGGAGGTCCGAAGTGGTGGGTTTGAGCTCCAGTGCTTCCACAGTCGATTTAGACAGAGCTTTTGCGAACATGTTAATGGAGCTCTGTTTTTCCCCCGTTCCTTTAGTCATGGTGTCAGGCGGAAGGGTGGTGGGGGGGTGAATTTAGACAGTTGGAGCTGGAAGAGGGGAAGGTGAAGCGTACAAGAAAGCTGTCAGGCCTCAGACAACAGTAGGACAGATGAGTGGAGGTGGCTCTGGTGCCTTGCAGATCTTTAGTGGGCTTCTCCGGATGGGCTGTGGCCTCCCACGTAGGTTCAAACACGTGGGTATGCACCAGGAGGGTCAGCGCCCTTATAGGATATGGCTGTAGCTTTAATTTGTCTGTGTGCGATGAGGACCCAGTTAATCCACATCACTGATAGTTGAATGCTGGCGCCTCTCAAAAGGGATCTCTCATAAGGGTTGGGTGCGCCAGGGGACCAGCAGCGCACAGGTGGAATTCAGGGGCGCCCCACCCCACAGAGCCCCGCACGACAGGCCTGATGCCCGCTCCAATGGCAAGAATGGCATATGGAGGAGAATCAGTGGCATCTAGTAGGTGGTGCTCATGGTAAGGCTGTTGAGGTCAGGTCCCTAAGGGTACTGTGGGGTACCGGAACACCCCAGCGCAAGCAGGAGGATAGGAGCAATGCTGGGGGGGTCCCTCATCGTAGAGGGGATAAAGCCAGGCCGGTACCCCCGGCAAATCGCAGCGCCGCGTACACTTCACTCCCTGTGGCCCACCGTGCGTATCCTGAGAGTGGGTAGCCCCCGCTGCCCGGAGTACAGCAGTAGGATGGGGATCAGGGAGACCGCAGGGCGGGCAATGTCTTATGGATCCACTGCAGCACGGTTGCCGCCACACAGGAGGCGTGCACTGCAGGGCCCCCAGAACTCTCTGCAGTTCCTACCTTGATTAAGGCTGTGTCCCGTCTCGATGGTGGCTGGCGGAAGGGGGCCACGGAAATGCTAAGCGCCGAGCCAGGTGCCGGCGGAACAGGTCCCCTGTGTCCCATAGTCCAACGCCCCACCAACAGGCAGAGCCACCCGAAGAATAGACGCTGTGTGTCAGCCAGAAGGGACACCCAGGAGTCCTCAGGCCACCCGATGATAGGGACGCCGGCGCGATGGAGGAGGTATCCTCTGGTGCTGGAGGTCTTCGTCCCAGGTGGCGTGGCGATGGCCCAGAGGCTCCCAGTAGTCTTGATGTTGGTGCCGCACTTCAGTCGCCAAGAGCGTCCCTGGAGCTGGGCAGCACAACGAGGCGTGTGGTCAGGGCAGCGCCGCCCCTCCCCCAGCATGCCCGCAGCGCCCCGCCACACAGTAGCTGGCTGAGCCGTGCCGCATGGAGCCGCAGTTCGGGTAGACTCAGGAGGATTCCACAGCAGTCTTCATGCAGCTGCAACACCACGGTTTTCGGTCACCTGGTATTGAAAGTCAGCTGATGTCTGCAGACATGGTCTGTTCCCAGAACGCCTCAGTATGGGAAGAATTCACTGCACCGCAATAGATTGATGTCGAAAAGGATATTCCCTAGAACGGAGCTCGGCACTCAGGCGGCTATACTCATCGAGCACAACAACGCCCCCTCATCTTATATTTCTTAACTATAAAAAGTGTGACAGGGGGTTGTTAGGCTCTTGTGCAAGGCATCAAGAATATGCTTACAGAAAAGATAAATGTCAAATTATGACAGACACGAGGATCTCAACCTTTTTACATGAGTGAATTGCCCTATTAGAGTAGCAGGCAGGTGGAAACCAAAACAGTTATACAATTCACACTGAAAAGGTGATGGGGTTTATTTCCAATTTATTTTTATTTTTTTATTCAAGTGAAACTGCAAATCCTTAGCGTCAGAGAAGAACGTTACTCTGCTATCTTTGAAATGATTGTCTCTGCATTTTGACTATTTAATTTAGAGTATAACAAGTACATTTCGACTTACTCCCACCCATTACAATGGTGAAAAACATGTGTCAACTCATACTCACGCTAACAGACCACACTCATGAGATATTTATTGTATGTTTGTCAATCATATTTTTATGTAGTACGTTCAAGTTAGTAATCTGTTTTGTATTGTGTTTTAGCTTACATAAATAAGCCTTTCACAGCAAAACATTTAAATCATGTAATAAAAATAGAATTTAATTACCATTCTTCAATTCATTTAAAACAAACAACTGCATATAACTAAATTTAATCTTATTTCCCAAAAACTACACGTAAAAAAACATACAAAGCCAGAATCAATTTCACCACATTTCCCCAAATCAGCCTAACCCACAACATCTCAGACAAGATCAATGAGCCCAAATACTGCAGCCTCGCCTCCCCAAAAGCTGCACAGTACAAAACAATATGTTTCAGTGTTTCCTACGATTTTCCATGCAAAATCTACTTCTTCGTTAGTAGAACACATTTGCTCCTCAGTTAAAGAGTGGGAAATTGATTCAAACGGAAGCGCAAATAAACACCACAGATTTTCAGACAAGGAAAAATAGAAACATACGACAGGGGGTTTGGGGGGGAGGTCAGCTCTCATCCTCCTAAAATGGGCATATTCCCTGTAAAGTGAAACATTTCCCAGCAAATCCAGGGTTTCGGCCCAGTCAGCTGCAAACAAGTTCCTCTTCACCTCTGGAGTAACGTTCAATTCCTTAGCTGACAAAGCTATCAGGTGCAAAATCCTGCACAAAGTGGCTTTAAAGTCATTTAACGTGGATGCTGACTATAAGGTCGACAAATCACCCAGACTCCTCCTGGACTGAGTGTTGGTCAAGTTATATCAAATATCTTGTGGACAAAGCCCTTTGCAGGGGCTGCTCACCCACCTTCCACAGAAAAGATTTTGGCTGTCTTTTTGCCCAAAGAATTACAACCTTTGCTTTTTTGCCCATTAATTTTCAGGTTGTTTAAGACAGCACAGTGACAAAAAAGGGCCAACTTTCTGTGAAGCCAAATTAGTGTCTTGTCGAATAGAATAATGTCATCCGCAAAGGCAAGCCAGTCAAAAAGAACAAGTTACTTTCTTACCTGGTAACGTTCTTTCGATGGGATGGTCCGACGACGTATTTCATATCTATGACATGTAATCACCACAGCTGTGCTGCTTCGGAAACTTTTTCGGCGTCTGCGTCCTGCGTCGATGACGTCGCGCCGTCGTCGAGGACCTCCTCCGACGTCCGACGTCATCCGATGTGATAAGTAGGACGCACGACGCCCATAGCCTCAGTTGTAGTTTTTTCCCCCAGAACGTGTGACATAAGTCAACTGCCAGTCAGACACAAAGCCTTGCGGAACGTAAGCTGCAATCGCAAAAGAAATTCTGCAGCGGGGAAGGCCGGGCGGTAGCGATATGGAATACGTCGTCGGACCATCCCATCGAAAGAACGTTACCAGGTAAGAAAGTAACTTGTTCTTCGAGGGGATTGGGTTCTACGACGTATTCCATATCTATGACAGACTCCCAAAGCAGTACCAAAGCAAGGAGGAGGGAAAGAATTTAGAATCAAAATGTAGAATAGCCAATCAAATAGCAGAGCAAAGGACCGCCTTGCCAAAGGCCAGATCCTGTGCTCGGATGGAATCAAGGGAATAGTGACGTACAAATGTATGTACTGAAGCCCAGGTGGCTGCATCACAGATGTTGCGAATAGGAACACCCCTCTGCAGGGCAGTAGACGCAGCCATACCCCTGGTAGAATGGGCCCGCAAGCCAGCCGGTGGGTCCTTACCCGCCAAACGGTAGCACTCCGAGATGGCCAAAATAATCCAGCGAGACAAAGTCTGTTTCGTCACAGCTTGCCCCAAACGCTTTCCAGCGTAACCAATAAAGAGTTGATCATCCACTCTGACCCGGGACATGCGTGAAACATAAAAGCTTAAAGCTCTCCTAGGATCAAGCCTATGGAGCCTCTCCTCTTCCTTACCAGGATGCGGAGGAGGATAGAATGCCGGAAGAACAACCTTCTGGGCCAAATGAAATTCCGTCACTACCTTCGGAAGAAAAGAAGGACGAACTCTAAGGACAACCCTGTCCTTGTGAAATACAGTGAAGGGAGGCTTAACTGAAAGTGCCTGTAACTCACTCACTCTGCGAGCGGAAGTAACCGCAACTAAAAACACAGTTTTCAGAGTTAACAGCCTCAAAGGGCAAGAATGTAAAGGCTCAAACGGAGCACCCATAAGAAACTTAAGAACCAGGTTTAAATCCCAACCGGGCACCAGGAAAGGTGACGGAGGGAACACATTAGTGAGCCCTTTCAGGAACTGTGAAATCAAAGGGATTTTAAAGTAAGAACACTCTTCAGATGAGCGCTTAAAGATGGACAGCGCCGCCAGGTAACCCTTAACGGTACCCACTTGCAAGCCCCTGTGGGCCAAAGAAAGTAAAAAGGACAGAACCATGGGGATGTCACATGCAAAAGGATCCACATTCTGAACTCTGCACCAGTCGCAGAACTTACGCCAACGGCAACGGTACAGAGACTTTGTTGCCGGCCTTCGGGCCGAAAGCAACACCTCCATCACGTCCTCAGGGAGGTCCCAATCCTTATACCTCAACCTTTCAGAAACCAAGCGTGAAGGTTGAGGGATCTGACCTCTGGATGGAGAACCTGACCCCCCTCCCGTGAGAGCAGATCGTCTCGGTAGGGAAGACGACGTGGAGGGCAGATGGATAAGTCGAGAAGGTCCGGGTACCACGTCCTCCGAGCCCACGCCGGGGCAATGAGGATCATCCGGGAACCGAACTTCCGTAACCTCCGCAGCACTTGCGGGATGACGGGGACTGGAGGAAACGCGTACAGCAGCGGGAATGACCACTCCACCACGAACGCGTCTCCTAAGGCTCCTTCTGGAGGAAATTCCCGCGAGCAAAACCTTTCGCACTTCCGGTTGACACTGGAGGCGAAGAGATCCACTTGAGGGGTCCCCCAAAGGGCGAAGATCTCCAGGAGAATCTCCTGAGCCAACTCCCACTCGTGAGAGATCGCGCTCTGCCTGCTCAGAGCGTCCGCCGTCACATTTTCGGCTCCGGCCAGATGAACTGCCGAGATCGAAACTTCCTGCTGGATGGCCCAGAACTCGAGCTGCATCGCCTCTCTGCACAGAGGAAGTGACCCTGCCCCCCCCCTTTTTGTTGAGGTAGTGCATGGCCACTGTGTTGTCCGTCAGGATCAGGACATCCTTCCCTCGCACAGACGGCAGAAAAGCCTTCAGGGCTAGCCTGACGGCCCTCAGCTCCAACAGATTGATATGGAGTCTGGACTCCGACGGAGACCAACGACCGCTGACTGTCAGCCCGTTGGCATGAGCTCCCCATCCCGTGAGGGATGCATCCGTCACGATCGTCACCTCCGGCCAGGGAAGCCAAAATGGAGCCCCCTTCATCAAGTTGCCTTCGACGGCCCACCACAGAAGGTCCCGGGCGACCGAGGACGGCACCTGAATCGAGTCCGACATCCTGCCGGAGGACTGCGACCATTGCGTCTTGAGTGCCCACTGCAAAGATCTCATCCGCAGGCGAGCCTCTGGCACCAGAAGAATGCAGGATGCCATGAGGCCGAGCAACCTCAAGAACTCGAACGCTGGGAGCGTCTGGGCATGCTGAAACTTGTGCACCATCTGCTGAATGTGAAGAGCCCTCACCTGGGGAGGAAAACACTGCCCCAGGGAAGTGTCGAGCACTGCTCCGATGTACTGGAGCCGCTGCGTTGGCGTCAAATGGGACTTCTTTAAATTGAGGGAGAAGCCCAGCCTGTGAAGGGAGCGACAGGCGATCGATAGATGATCCAGGACTTGCTCGGGAGAGCTCCCCCTGATCAACCAATCGTCCAGGTAGGGGTAGACGTGAATCCCCCCTTGCCTGAGATGCGCTGCCACCACCACCATGAGCTTGGTGAAAACCCTCGGGGCGGAGGTCAATCCGAACGGCAGGACCCGAAACTGAAAGAGCGAGTCGCCAACCGCGAACCTCAGGTACTTCTTGTGCTTGGGATGGATCGGCACATGGAAGTAAGCATCCTTGAGGTCGAGTGACACCAACCAGTCCTGAAGCTGAAGGGCCTGGAGGACTTGAGAGAGAGTAACCATCTTGAACTTGTCCTTCCTGAGGAGTTTGTTCAAATCGCGCAAGTCCATGATGGGTCTCAATCCCCCGTCTTTCTTCGAAACCAAAAAATAAGGGGAATACCATCCCTTGTTCCTCTCCGCTACAGGCACCAGTTCTATGGCGCCTTTCTCCAGCAGGGCTTGAATTTCCTGCGCAAGGAGCGGATCCGGACTCTGCAAAGAGAGGTTCCCCGGTGGATTGTCGCGAGGCCTGTGCCGAAAAGGAAGACAGTAGCCGTGGGTTATGATCTCCAGAACCCACACATCTGAAGTAAAGGCTTGCCACTCTACAAGATGCTGCGCCAGCCTTCCCCCAACCGGCGAACCATGGGACATGGCCTCACGACTGAGTGGGAGCGGCTGCGGCGTTACCTGAGGGCAAAGAGGCAACTGCCCGAGCGGCCTTGGCACCACGGGTACCCTGTCGTCCACCTCTGGTACCCCTGCGTTGGCCTCTTTGACTGCCAGCTCCTCTCGCTTTACTGAAGGATGAGTAATAGCGAAAGGAACCACCCCTCCACTGCTGTCCCCTAGGACGAAAAGGCGGAGGTTGGCGAACTGCAGCGCCCAACGACTTTGCTGCAGCTTTTGAGGTCTGCAACCTCTCAAGGCTCTCGTCAGCCTTGCTGCCAAAAAGGTGTTCACCATCAAAGGGCATGTTGAGGAGCCGGGACTGCACATCAGGAGCAAACCCCGACTTCCGCAACCACGCAAACCTGCGTATCACGGTGCTCGCCGCCATGGACCTACTGACGCATTCAGCCAAGTCCAGACCCGACTGAACAGACTCACACATGGCATCCTTACCATCCTGGACCATAGCAAGGAAACCATCCCGTTCATCCCCTTCGGGAATATGTTCAGCCGCTAACGCAACACAGTTCCACAGAGTGTGCGTGAAACGTGACAAGGCACAAATGGAGTTGGCCGCCTGAAGCGCCATACCACCAGAAGAAAACACTTTCTTCGCCCAGCCATCAAAACGTTTGTCGTCCCTATCAGGAGGGATGGTAGGGTACAACGCCTGCTTTGCCGGGGCCGTGGCCGCCTGCACCACCAAACTTTCCGGAGTGGGGTGCCTGGTCAAGTAGCAGGGGTCGCTACTGGCTGGACGGTATTTACGCGACAAGGATCTGCCCACCGCCGGGAGACTCTCCGGAGCAGTCCAAGCCGCCGCCACCCTTCTCTGTAAAGCCATATGGAACGGCAGTACCGGGTCAGTTGGGGGACCAACATCAAGGATGTCCGTCAGATCATCCTGCACAAACTCCCCCGGGGGAGCAGACCATCCCAGATACTCAGACACCCTAGCCATAAGGCGCCGGTACGAGGAATCGGCATGGGAGCCAGGCTCAGGCCTACAAAATTCCACCTCCGGAGAGGTGTCCAGTCCACTGGCATCATGCAGTGACTGCCTCAAATCGTCAAACTGACTATGGCCCGAGACAATTTCATCTGGCACCTGACTAGGAACAAGGCCATCAGAATCCTTATCCGCCTCCGAAATATATTCCAGGTGGCGAAAAGGCACCCGAGAGTGCTTGCTCTTAACCAGAGCCTTCCTAGGGGGTACACCCGTGACACGGGGCACCTCCGACACGAAAGGCGTCGATGGCGTCGAGCGAATCGGCGCCGACGCCGAGAAAACCGGCAACGGCGCCGAGAGGATCGGCGTCGACGTCGAGGAAATCGGCGTCGACGTCGAGGAAATCGGCGTCGACGTCGAGGAAATCGGCGTCGACGTCGAGGAAATCGGCGTCGACGTCAGATGCAGCGCCTCCAGTATCGGCGGCGTCGACACAGCCCTCGAAGCCGGAGCCCCGAGCGTGTCCCTCGACGACCTGATCGTCGACGGCTTCGACGAGGCCCTCGAAGCCGGAGCCTCGAGAAAGCCTGTCGACGCCCTCGACGCCTCAGACGTCGATGTCTTCCTCGAAGACTTCACAGGAGCACACGGTCTCGAACGCGTCGAGGACCGGGACCTGGAACAGGTACGGCGAGAACGAGCCTCCTTGTCCGAACGGGACCGCTCCCGTGACTCGTGCCGACCACTCTTGCGAGCGGCGTCTCTCGACCTCACACGGCCGACCCCACTCGGGGGCGCGGACGGCTGAGTACCCTGCGACTCAAGAATCGCCAACATTTTCTTCCCGAAGGAAGCCCATTCTTCCGGCGTCGCACGGCTGGTGGGGTAACCGACGTGCCGTGCAGAATCCTCGGAAGAGGACCTGGAAGGCGACCGGTGACGGCGCTTCCGAGAATGCCTCGAAGAGGCCGAGGAGTGGCGAGACCCACTCCTAGAAGAAGACCGACGAGACTTCCGACGCGGAGAGTCACCCCTCGAATCATCCGTCGAAAGCCCCGCCGACTTTGACTTCCGGGGCTTGGACACCCGACCTACCGACAACAACTTCTTACGTTCGCGTAAGGCTTTGGACGTGAGCGACTGGCAGTCGACACAGTCATCCGTGTCGTGGGCCTCCCCGAGGCACCAGAGGCAGGCGTCGTGCGAGTCAGTCACCGACATCTTGGACCCACACTCCCCGCACTTCTTAAAGCCCGGACGCGGGGTTGAAGACGAAGTGGAAGACATCGCCGAAGGAAATTCACAAACGAACAGGTTCGAAGAACCAGAAAGAACAGAACTCCAAAGAGTCGAGGCTTAGAACCGAGAAACACGAAGCAACATGTTCGCGGAAAAAACGGAACTGAGGCTATGGGCGTCGTGCGTCCTACTTATCACATCGGATGACGTCGGACGTCGGAGGAGGTCCTCGACGACGGCGCATCGACGTCATCGACGCAGGACGCAGACCCCGAAAAAGTTTCCGAAGCAGCACAGCTGTGGTGATTACATGTCATAGATATGGAATACGTCGGAGGACCCAATCCCCTCGAATTAATTTTTACTGGGTTTGTAACTCCTGACTCCCACAAGGTCCGAGATATAGAGGTTGAATACGGTGGGGGCCACCATGCATCCCTGTCTAAGCCCCACAAAGGTAAGAACAGGTGCCAAGATGGCCCTCTGCCAAGTCAACCTAATCCTCAAGGAAGAACTATTATGCAACAGCGCGAAGATTTGGACCATTCTCAACAGAAAATTCCACCGCAGAAGTTTCCTCCAATGAGTTTCCCGGCTTACTTATCAAAAGGCACTCGACAGGTCTATGGATGCCATGTAAACCAGGCCCACCACTCCCTTTTTTACCACTGCCGTCAGGTGAGAGATTGAGAAATTTAGGGAAATGCCCATACCAGATCGAAAGACCACCTGATATCTGGAGAGAAGATTTAATGATTTTATCTGTTGAGAGTGATCTCTCAGGAGTAAGGAAGCAAACATTTTACTTGATGCATCCAATAAGGCAAACGGCCTGAAATTCTTTGGGTCTGTTTGTTCGCCCTGTTTATAGATTGCTATCACATTTGATTGCTGACAAGTACTAGGGACCCTGCCCGTTGGGTAAATGCTCTCAAATAAGGTCAACAAAGGATCCAGCCATACCTCTGGATACTGATTTAGGAGCATAAGAGGAATTCCGTCTGGACCTGCGGCTGCAGAGGCTTTCGCTCTCTCTATGGCCCACCGAAAGTCCTCTTCCCCCCCATGGACAGGCCCCCCAATCTCTCTTACCAATAGTAAGACAAACAGTCGAATGCCGCCTCCGGTCGAGAAAATTTCTCTCCGTAAATAAGCCAATCAAGTATGTTCAGGTATCTCACAACCCATCTGAATGGAGGGACCATTGGTGGTTTCCTTAACCGTGGACAAAAAATTGGCATGGTTATTTGCCACCAAATTTTGAAGTATCGCCTGGTTAGATACGATATGGGACTCTCACTTTTGATTGAGATAACCAGTCTCCTGTAAAGAGCTTGGATTTTGCTCTTTACTATAGCATATTCAAAAGGTGACAGAGGGTAGCCACAGGCTTCTCTGTCTTGCCTTTTATGTTTTTTTGCCAATACCATTTTACTGTAATATCGATGACTATGAATTTCATCACTGTTACACTTCCCCTTCTTTACCAAAAGTCCAAGGCAGTTATTCAATGTATGATTCAACATCTCTACCAAGAAGCTTCCTGTCAAACGTCCCTCTGACTTTACCCTACAATCTAGTATATTCAAAAAGGTTCTACATGCTGTTACATTTCATCTCACTGTCAAGCCACCCCTTGCTGGTGAGATGAAAGCTGCACCTGGCTCAATTGAAAGGAACTTGAAATACACTTGCAGCTAAGTAACAAGGGCAAATGGTCACTACCTGCAAGCGGACCCCTGGGAAAAGGGTTGCAGCGAGATAACAAGGAGGAGACAAAGAAGTGATCAATCCACAATCTTTTAGTTCCCCTAAACAAGGTGAAAAATTGACCCAGAGCACCTTCTCCAAGCAAACAAATCCTCAAATCCCATTTGTACAAATGGTTAACCCATGCAATAGCTGGAACTCCCTCACCAATGGGGGATTGAAGGACCACACATCCTGTTCTTTAAACCTACAACCCTCTGCACAACAGGAATTGAAGTCCACCTCCAAAATAACAGTCAGCGTTACTCCCACCCAACCACCCCACCAGTAGCCTATCCAAACCCTCCATAAAACTGTCACTGGGTGCGATGTGGGATTCCAATATATGTTGACAAAAATAACCTCTACAGCACTACCCACAAATTACACACTTACTGCCAAGAGGTAATTCGAGGGAGTCATGACCTCTTGATGGCAACACATCAGCCTTGAGTTGATTGCAATCACCAAACCCCATTGGGGATGGCCCCTAGTACCCTTAATTGCCACCTTACAGTATGTATAAAAGCCTTTAAGCGCACAAGTGCTCCTGGCCATAGTCTCCTGGATTAAGAGTCTACTGGCATCTCCCACACATCTGTATATGCTCCTGGTTAAATGTATAAAACCACACACATTCCATGACACAATTTTAAATCCACCATCCTAAAGGGCGTTATTTGATAGTCTAGCTTTAGAAAACATTTGAACAGCTGCTTTCAACCAAGACCAGTCCTCCAAGGTTACTGTAGTAGACCCTGTCAGTATAGTTGAACTCGAGGACTGGGCATCCAACTTAAGGATGGGCTTATTGGGAGTCAAAAAGTCTTTCAACGCCACTGGAGCATTGAGGTCAGATAGTTCATAACCGACCACCCTCAGCAGTTATCGTTCCTTCCAAACAATTTGTGCAATTAAGTTCGATGTAAAGTGACAAACAGATCTGTTGGTCCCCGATTTCGGGAATCCCATCCGCACAATCATCAGACCGCAAAAGCATTCTCTGATGGAATTTCCTGAAACCCCCTTAGCATTTGCGTTCTGTTCATAGAGTGTTGGGCATTTCCCCGTGACACAAATTCCCATCCCATGAGAGTGCCTTGAAATAGATCTTCCCTGCTTTGGTCATGAGTCGGTCTGGGACTAGGAACCAGTATCAGAGGCTCTATAAATAGCATCGATACCAGGTGCTTGTGCCATCTTTGGACTTGAGACCAGTGTATTTTGAGGAAGTTGGACCGAGACTGCTGAAGCAATCTTTTCCACATTTTCCATCGGGCACCCCAATTGAGTTGAAGTGGATGGAATGGCGTACCCCAGAAATGTTATCTTGCTTTGTACTGACGATACCTTCTTCTTGGATCTCACCGCTTGAAACATAGATGCGTCTGGCACTGCAAGCAAGTTTAAAGGGCATTGCGGCTGTTTTTCAAGTGCTATATCCTTGACTGTATCACTATCCGATAGTTTACTTATGAAGTACTGAACCGTTTTCCGCTTATTCAAATTTGGGTGTGGAAGATTTTAGCTTTTTTGCTTTTGTTGTCCCTTTCTTTTTTTCCGTTGTCTTCTAGAATTTTGATGATGAAAACCCTTGTTGGTATTAGAGAGGGAAGTTTCTGCAGCAGCCAGAACTCTATGTCCATTTCGTCTTTTCGAACATCCCCATCGACATGAACGGAGTCCCCTTCCTTGTTTTGAAAATCCAGTAGGACCGGAGTATCCGGAGTCTCATTTTGATTCAGCAAGAAGTTGACAGATTGCACAAGCACATGCCCTTCTGGCACTTCCCAAGTGGCCTCTTCAGCAGCCGTGCGCTCAGGAGAAATGATTTCCAAGGCCAAATTTTTCAATGCGGGAGAGGGATGTAAGCACTTTGATCCATCCAGTAATAAAGCAATATTAGAGTTCAGAGTTCCCAATTTCCTGGCATTGTCCTGAACGATATCTTTGATATCATCATACAACCTAAGCAAGGACTTTAATACAAGATGTAGGGCCGAGATAGATGCTGGCCCCAAAGAGTCCATTTGTGGCATCGCCGTTGAGTTATTTCTCATTTCCATGCTGCTAGGTGTAAAGAGGTCCCTGCTCATAGGTCAAGGATGGATTTCGGGTTCCCTAAAAATGAACTCTGCAGGTTTTCTGGTAGGGGTTTTGAGTACAGACCCAATGGATCGCCAGCGGGTTTTGCCCCCATGGTGTTAGACCTGTAACCTCTGTTGGTAACTCCCTCCACTTTTTCACACAGCCTTTCAAAAGATTCATCCAGTACCATAGACTCATTCAAGACTGTTACAGGAACTGATTGTAAGACAGACAGTTCTCTTTCCTCCACTGCCATGTCCACTTCATGTGTGAGCGCCCCCTCCTTTATAGAGGTCCTTGGACCAACCACAGGGGAGTGTGAGCTTGATTTTTCAAACTCCACCGTCGGTGTTGAACAAAGTTTGGACCCGGTCCCTGCCATATTTATCAAACAGGGATTTGCAGCATCATTGAGTACTTGCGTGAGTAGAGTTCTGCGTTTGGGCACCAACAGATGACCTGCCCACTACCTGTGAAAATAGGTGGGGAGAAGATGTCTGACGTAACTGTGGATAACTTCTCTCTCCTCCTTCCCTTTGCTCCAGCTGGTTTGATTCCACACTGTTCAATATCATAGTCTGACGGATCTGGCGTTTTCCCTTCTTTAAGAACCGCAAGTCCCTTTTCAGTAATCTGAAGTCTCCCACTCTGTAATTTGGGTATAGACATAACACAGTTATGGAAAATTGCACATACAACGCTGGACAGTGGCTCGCTCACTCCACATAGTACTTACAGTGGCGCAGGAAATACAGCTTCAGAAACCAGCCAATCAATACTCTGTCCCTGCTTCTCTGTGCCCCTCGAGCCACAAGACCAGAAAACCACTAAACAATTCACTTCTCGAATCCGCGCACACTCTGCACTATTGTGGTGGTTAAATGCTACTCAGCATACTTGCTGGCAACAGACACTCCTCCCAGTAGAATAGAGAGTGGAAAGAGACTCCGAGCTGGATACTGTTCGTATTCAGTTTCCTTCACTATAACGTAACGTAAAGCACTCAACGACCTAAAGACCAAATCCACTTCTCATTTAGTAATTTCTGTGTTTACTACTTTAGAGACATGAGGAATTGAAGGGAGTTGGAAAGTATAACGGGCAAGTTAGAAAGAGTTGCTTCTGCATCTTGTGGTGTGGCTGAGTAAATGATATACTTGACGTAAGATTTCGGGATCAACACAACTTGTATTAGTAACACGTTTCTATATTCGAATAATGCCAAATGTGGCTATAACCAAATAGGTTATATTATAAACATGACTGTGCACAAGAGATCACAAAACCAATTTGGGATTCTTCTTCAAGTGGCTTTCACCTACTTCCAAATCAATAAATTGCCTTGTCTCACTTGACCAACACAAAAGAGGTGATGGCTGCAAGGTTTAGAGTTAATCTTAACCTCCGGCATTGCTCTTGGTAACCCTTCAGACCACTGTTCATCGCCTGCCACGCTATTACAGAAAGGGGAAAGACCACATGCAAATCAGGCTTGGTCCCACCCCTAAAGGTGCAGTCAAGCCTAAACTGCTTTGTAACATCCCTTCTGCAGAAGGCCACAAGCAACCCCAGACATGTTTCGGCCTCATTGGGTGTCATCCGTGAGGTGTAGCTTGGACCTGAAGGCCCAGCAGGCACACGAGCCATGTCTGGGAATACCCATCCCACTTGGGGCGACTATAGAAACACTCACTTGAGACATCTTAGTTTACAACATAGTTCCCCACATGAAGGCAAACAAAAAGTTCAAACTCTAATCCTAGTGAGTCCTGTGGCCCCCTGCTACCAATACTCAAGTAACAGAAATGTTCCAATGCTTGACACAAACAAAAAAGTCTTAGACCTACTCTTAAAAAATCGATCCATAATATAAACATAACAAAAGCTGTCTGGGAAGGCCTTCCACCATTATTCACAGTCTGGCTCATTGTCACTACAGCCTCTCTGCTCTCACAGGTTTCTTCACACTTTCTAATGGTTCTGTCTCATTAGCCTTTCCTCAGCCTTCTCACTGTTTCCTTTGGGCTTCCACTAGTCATGTGGGTTCTCAAACGATCCCTTCTAGATCTGAGTATCACAACTGACAGTTGCTGGGTCTTAACTTCAGACCAGCTTCACAATAAACCCCTTCTGTACCTTGGTCACACAACCAATCCCTCCTAGACCTTGGCTTCACAGCTGGTTTTCACAACAGGCCCCTCCTGGACCTTTGCTTCACAACCTCTTTAGGGTTGCGATATTCTGCCCTCCTGCCACAGGTTCATCCCAGATATCATAGGGTTGCTGGTCGATCACCTGTGGCTTCAGCCTTCCAATTCCCAACAGGTACCCTATGGATACATTCCTCTTACAGGGGCACAAAGTGGTGAGGGGCTTGTATCCTGGCTTTTTTCAACTGGTTCCACAGTGTATTTGCATTCCTTCACAGTGCCTGATTTTGTTCAGTCTGGTCATCGCAAATCTCCTGTGATTAAGGGGGTGGCTCTAGCCATGTCTGCCTCCTCCAGGAGTCTTTTCTCCTCCGTGTTCCTGATTCATTGTATCCTCTCTGTCTAGGGTGTTGCTAGTCTCTCTGGCCCTTGGTAGGTGTTTTGTAATTGAGATTTGAATTCTCAGAGGCAATTTTCGGGAATTGCATGATAGGCTCTTTTAACTCTTGTTTAAATGTTATTAGTGGGGTCTCTGTATTGATTCATTACTTCAGAAGCATTAGCGTGGGCCTATGATATTTTAAATTTGAATTTGTAGTGCCATCTCAGTTCTCCCAGACACAGAAAGGGTCTCTGCATTTACCAGAGTCGTCTGTGCTCCACTAGTTTGCCTCTTAGCCCACATCAGGCAATTTAGCAGTCCTGAGCTGTGAAATAGTGTTTGCTCAGTCAAATGATGGTGGTATGCTACTTTGTTAGTTTCTCTGGAGCTCACAAATTCCACACAAAACTACAGTTCTTTACCAGTGCATGAAGGCTTCTCCAGGTTCTGGTCTTGGGCACTGTTTTCCATGGCACCCTGGGTGATTTAGTTTGGCTGATCTAAACACAGCAGTGGGTCACCCTTTTGGGCATTACCACATCTCTGGGGGTAGAGCGAGGCAGCAGGACCTCACCTCATCCACCCTCTGTGAGGCACATTGGTAGAGTTGGGACTAGCTCAGTTCCTGGTGGCTCACCTCCCCCACATGAAAGGATGGGGAGTTCTGATAACTCACCACAATCTACATGTCTTTGGGGCAGGTGCCGGGGGAAATGAACAAGGTGGGTAGATATAATGGAACTTTCTGAATATGGAGGATTGCAACTTGGTAGACATGAATTTTAATATCTGGATTGTTGGGAAAATGTCTATCCTTCAACAGTATGCTACTTTTCTATTCAAGTGGATAAAGGGAATACTACAGTTTAGTATGCTTTAAAGGAACAATGCATTCTTTTCAATTTTCCACACAATCCTTGTATGTACTGGTACTTTATTATTCTTTTTTTTCAACCAAAGAAAAAAGAGTTTTGCCAAGGCAACCCAAACATGAACTTGCTACAGCTACTTAAAGAGCATTTTATGTAAGTTATAAAATAATTTACCTTTTTGGTCAAGGAATCTTCTGAATCAGAGGACATTCTAGTAGACACATGGAAAATTACTTCCACAGTAGAGGTAGCATAATAAGGTGCAGTTTGTCCAGTGCTTCCATTTCGTTGCAGTCCACCCATAAATCCACAATGAGTAGAAAGATCAACCTTTTTGAAAAAACAACACACGTTTAATGGAAAATACATTTATAAATCAACATGAACTGCTGAATAACCATTTACAAGACAAGGTTTTAATATGTGTAGGTCTCAGAACAAACACACCTATTTCACTCCCATTTCTCCCTCCAATACCACAATCAAAAATATAGCTTTTAGATTCCCAGACAAGCCTGATCCACTGATCAGGCGTGTGCAGCCACAATAATTGCATTTCAAGACCAAGAGCAATACTTTTAGCAATGACTATTATTCTTTTGCGACACAATATAGTAACGGAAACAGCCAATTGCAATTATTTTCCCATACAACTACTATCCAGCAGTAAGACTGGATTGCATCTTATCCCATGACAGTGCATTATTTTTGACCCACCCTGTGGTTCATCAGTTCTAAGGAACCAGCGGGTCACTTGAAAAACCTGCTTGATTGAGTCTGAGAAAACAGTGGGCATTACTACTATAAGAGGGCTAAGGGATCATCATCCTATCCGCTTTGGTGATGCTTATATGATGTCTCGAGTCAGGGGCGGGACCAGAGCCATTTGCTAACCAGCAGAGAATTGACCCTTTGCCCGTAAGACCCACCCAACCGTTAGTCCCTTTCTCTGCAGACAGGACCAGACTTGCATTGAGTGCTTTAAGCACTTTGCAAGGTTGCCCACTACATTTTTTGACACCCCACACCCCCTTCTGGATGCAAGAGAAAAGACCAAACCCAAGAAGAGAGTTATGCACTCCCATGTGACACACTGAGTGTAATACCGAGAATTCACATTTGAGTCCCATGCAGCATGCCTGAGCAACACAGGAGAAGGCTACTGGAACAAAGAACAACATATTTCGGCTGTCAAGGGTTGCACATCAGACTGGAGATCCAGATGCCACTACGTCTTGAGGAAGTCCTCAGTCTAGTCAGTAACTTCTGAAAAGCGCAGCCTAGAAAGCATCATTGGTGCTCCTCTCAGTCCAATCTTACTGTCCTAGGCTGGGCCTGCATTCACTCCACCGGCTCAGTGGTCAGCCCCATAGGTTAGCCATATTTTAGCTTCCCTTTTTGACCACCATTACACTCGCATCGGAACCACTCTCCATTCCTGGGCCAATTTCTTTCAGAACTCCATTACACCCTATGGAGTCTATCTCAGGGATGGGCCCGAGAACTCAACCAGGTCCGGCAGACAAGTCCATTATGGCTCATCTCCCTAATTATATGACAGGATCCATTGAGGGACTCCTTTAAGGATATTGGTTTGAAGATATTACCACAATATACTGCTGTAACTCCTCCTGCCGAGTCAGCACAAAGGAACGAGCCAGTGATTGTTACTAACAAAACATCAGAGGATCCATCTCCTTCACTGACCCCAGTCTGTGCCTCCCAAGAACCTCCTAGTGTTACTATTAATGGTGTGCCTGTCACAGAAAATGAGAGTGAGGCGGATACTTTATTTACCTTTGGACACTGTAAACGAGTAGGAAGACTAGGATGAAACCCCCACAGTTGGTGAAGATATTCCATGAGAATTTCAGGAGCTAACCCCATGCTTGATACTCATCCAGCAGAGGCGGGTGTCGAGGCAGACATGCTTTCACAAACTACAGACAGGACTGAGTCTCCTCTTCAGGTAGAGGTCATCAGGAAAGCAAATTGAAGAATATGGTAAAAGCCTTAACTGTCCCATCCTTTTAACAAAAGGCTACATGCTAGGTACCGCCAAGTACAGAGAGAAAAATGATGAGTTGGTTCAAACTCAATAAAATCAGAGGTGGTATCTGCCTGTCCAGCGCAGGGCATGCCCCCTTCCTCTTACTTCAAGCTCAGGCCAATTTGAGGTGTCCCACCATCAGGAAGGAAAGAAAAAGTCATGAATGGCTTAGCAGAATAGTGTTTTCGAATAGTGCCTTACATGTGCGACAGGCCAAAGCACACACCATATTGGCTTCCTGCAACTGCCAAATATTGATAATGATACAAGACTTTGCAGCAGATCTTACTATTAACCGCAAAGAACAATTCCTTGCAGGTCTTAGATAAGCAAAGGCCAATGCACTCAACATGCTTGAGTCAGCTGCAGGACATGTAGACCCGGAGGCAAGAGGGATGTGCTTATGTATTGATATAAAGAGAGAGGTCTGGCTAAAAAGCACTTCGCTACTACCAGAGGTTCAAGAGAATGTAAGGGCCTTTTCCTTTCGATGGTCTTACCCTCTTATACACAACAGAGGAGGACCTTAATAAAGAGAAGACTCCTCCACAGACAGGGAAAGGTTAATTTGCCAACTATACCAAGCCTATAAATTAGCTCTTCCTTGCAACAGAAGGACAACTGCACTAGTAGGAGGGGTTACAGTGGATTCCCAGCTAGAGTCGGCAGCCGGCCCAGACAGGGGCAGTCGCGTTGAAAGCACCACAGGACAACTGATAACAGGTCATTACCTCTTTGTAATGTTCTTTCTGTTGGATGTTCCTCTTAGAAATATTAATCATCTATGACATTCCATCTCCAGGGCCTGCTGCCTTTGAAAACATTTTCACCACCAGGGGCACAGCGCAGCATTGCTCTATGTAGTTATGTGCCGAACGTTAAGTCTGGCCAGAAAATATGGAGCCACAGCGCCCCATGAAATCAGTTCTACCCTTTCTTTTCCGTAAGTACTCAGCCACGGAGGTACTTTATAACAGATGAGGTGTACATTATCGGGACAGGTTGGGAGGGCGATGAGGAATCCGTGGGAGGAACATACATCAGAAATAACATAACCAGGAGCCAAGTAATTTGTTCTTCTAATGGATTCCTTCCTTCCACAAAATCATCCTCTATGATAGTCTACTGTCGCAGTACATACATCTGGAGGCAAGCGAGAGGACACCACCTAAACCCGGAAACTCTGTAAAACTGCTTTACCAAAGAAAGCATGCTGCCCAGATATTGAATCCAAGCAGTAATGTTTTGTAAACATATGTAGTAAAAACCACTTGGCCGCTTGGCAAATGTCAAAAACAGGACCCTTCCCATCCCCAGCAGGGAAGAGGTAGCAGACAGGCTTCTAGATGAATGAGCCCTGGGACTCTAAGACTCATCCTTCCCAGCCTGATATGAGCATTCCAAAATGCAGAGGTTGATCCACCTTGACAGGGTCTGCTTAGTCACAGCCCTGCCATTGTGGGCACTAGCATAACCCACAAAGAGATAATCATTGTTCTTGACATGCCTCATCCAAAAGAGTTGGTAGCTGAGGGATAGCAAAGGGTCCATAGTGATGCTATCACCCCTTCATCTTGAAAGAGCGAGATGGATGAAAAAACACAGGAAGATGGAAGTCTGGCAAAATCTAAGGGAGGAAGGACGGCTTCACTCTTAAAGTCACCTTCATCCTGGAAAACACTAAGAGGTTTAAAAGACAATACCTGGAGCTCACTTACCAGTCTCATGAATGTGATGGCTGTCAGGAAACTCACCTTAATGGTGAGCAACTTTGATGAGCATGAATGCAGGGGCTCAAAATCAACACTATATTGAAGTTCCACGCAGGGAGGGCAAATTGGTGTGGTAGAAACTGGTTGCATAAGTCCCGCAAAAATGGTAGAAGTGTGGATTGTGAAGAAAAATCCTAGCTTAGGGGCAGTGATAGAAGTGTACCAAAAAAGCAGTGGAACTGTGACTCAAGTATAAAGGAAGGGAGCAACGTGTAACCTATTTTTCAAGGGTTGCAGTCATGCTGGTTGACATCCAATTGAGTTGAAACCGATTTCAGTTTAGCTATATCTGATATCTTGTGGCAAAATAGAGAAGTGTGCCTTAACTTCACAAAGAACAGTTCCGCAATGGTGTACATGGTTGCAAAAAGTAGCGAAGCTGTTAACAGTAAAAAATGCAAGTATTGGCACACCGCTCCCGCTCACTTCGACCACTGCTTAGGGGTCCCTTTTAAAAGATCAAGGGGGCCGTCAGGTCACCCTTCTCAGTGCCAAATTGTAGGCCTGCCCTAGAACACGAAAATAGAAAATCCAGAACGGTTAAGGTAAGAAAGGTGAAAATGTACCAACCACTCTCTGGAAATTAAGCCAATAATGTACGCATCCTCTAGACATAAATAGATGTAGTGGCTGGCTTCTGAGCAGAAAGGAGTACATCCAGGACATCATCTGACAATTCCCACTGCTTGCATTGGAGCCACTCACCAGCCAAAAATTAAGGTGCCGACTGCTGAGGTTCAGATGGAGGACCTGCCACTTAGACTGGGACAGTAGTTCGACTCTTTCTGAGGAGCAGAGGGCAGATGGACATGTTCAGAAGCACCGGATAAGAGGTCCTCCATAACCAGGCTGGAGAAATCAAAATCAACACAAACTGAAACTGCTGCAGGTACCAGACTGTCAGCAGAATGACTGGAATCAGCTGCAAAACAGAGAAGATTAAAATGCCACTCGACCGTTGTTAGGAAAGATTTCCATTTATGTGTAATTTTCCCTCCAGTTGTGAACCCCCCCCCCAACTTTTTGCTGTTGTTTGATCATCCTAGCCTTACTTTTTCAAAAAAGGTAGCCGGCGCTCCTCTCCAGAAAGAACATGGCATGATAACCTGTTCTGAGACGAGAGTTTGCAGCACACGCTTTTTGCTCACTGTACCTTTCACAGATGGGAAATATCCATTTGCATATCAGTCTTTGTCCCGCCCACATGGGCAGTCCAGCACCAAAATGCTATGGCAATTCCTCTCTGAACAAGAGTACCAACAGCAACCCCATATAGCCGGACATTTGCCAGTGGAGCGCAGCCTTGTGCTGCACTCCACTGGATTTTCGCTCACTTTTGTTGTGGGGAAACTGACATGCCCTTAAAGACAGTCAGTACTGGGAGACTGATTCCCTTAGCCTTTCACTTTGTTGTGTAGAGGAGGAGCCAAATACCTCTACCACAAGCTCTGTCCCATGTTGCCTATATGTTGGGAACCAGAACTTGCAACATGTGCAGTACCAGTGAGGAGGCCTGTACCGCAAAGAATTCTTGAGACGAGTTATCCATTGAGAAAACCATATATGCATTCACAAAGAAATTATGGTCTTCTGGACAGAGTTCCAGAAGAAGTGTGAAAATGGAGGAGAAAGAGGAATTTTTTTAATTTGTGTTATTTATTTGAGTTTTAAATCCCAACTGTTTACATAGCAAGATATATAAAAACTGAAGAGATTCTTTCAGAATTATTCAAAAATACAAGATGTATAAAAATATATAAAAGGGTTACAAAAAAAGCTGTTCTTTTACATTTACCGCACACTTAAAAACAATATAGGTTCTGAAAGGAGAATAAATAAGCAGAGAAAAGCATACAAAGAAAAAACACTATCGAAAGAACATAGAAACATACAACTCAAGTTACACCATTGCAAACTAAGCCAGTTTGGGGGTTTCTTCTTCAACTACTACCTTCCTTAGCTTCTCCAGGATTTTGTATAGGAAATCGGATAGTGCTAGTATGAGACTCTGTACTTGCCCACCTATCAATCTAACCCACAGGGTCTCACTCCTGTGCAATGTGTCTAAATAGCTTACCCTTTCTTCCTTTAAGGCATCACATCCCATGACCAGATGTTTTGTGGTTTGTTTAAGATCAGCAATACCATATAGCCTACAGCTTCTATTTTCTGTACCCCCGTTCCAATTTCCCATTCTCTAGAGGGTGGGCATTTGATTTAATCAAAAGCGGAGATATAGTTGCCTCCTTCTTGGGCACGGGAAGATAAGCAGTTATTTCGAAACCTGTTCCCTTTTGTAGACCAGTTTTGAATATTCCCTATACAAGCTATACTTTACTAATTCATCTGATGTTTTCCCCCAGTCATGTTGAAATAGCTTTTGCTTTACTTTGGCTTGATTAATTATCAACTCCTCACTTGATGAGCCAATTTTACTTAATAGTTTGCTCGTCTCAAATTTCAGTCTGTCAATAGAAGTTCCTGAAGTACGCGTTTGTGTTTTGCCCCATTTTTCATACAGAGAATCCACAGGTGGATTTAGCAATTTTGCATAACTCGTTAATTTCCTCCATGTTGCCCTGGTGGCAAGTGAGATTAACCCAAACGTGTGCTGTTTCACGGCATTTGGTACCGATATTGGCAACCTCAAGGTCTCTTTTCCAGAGTTCACCTTGGATTGCGTTTAGCTGTTTACCTAAATCATTTAGGTTGATGTCCCGCCGGTACAAAATCATCAGCTCCACTTGCATTAGGTAAAACCTTATCAGGGGAGTCAGCGAAAAGGCGCATAACTGCGTGTATACAAGCCTCATTTTTGCAAATAACGGACCAAATTTACTGGTTAGATATTTTGTCCCTCCCCGTAGGGATGTGGGGTTTACAACTTCATATCCCAGGTAGGTCAGGGCGGATACTCGCTCCAATGGCTCATCTCCCACTTGCCATTTCATCGTTTTTGGGTAACTGCTTGTTGAAAATACACACACTCTAGTATGAGTGACAGTTTCCATTGTAATCCCAGGGGGGTTAGATCAAACAGCACTACATCGTCGGCAAAGGCTATCCAGTCAAGTGTTGCCGATCCTAATCGGACTGGATTAGTGCCTCCCTCCTCCCAGATCTTTGCTACATCTGCCATATACAAGTTATACAAGGTGGGAGCCACGATGCATCCCTGTCTCAGCTCCACTAGTGTCCGAACAAGGTCTGTCATGCCCCCCCCCCCACGTCAAGCCTCACTCTCACCAAGGTATTTGTATGTAACAGAGCCAGCATTTTTACCAGGGTAACAGAGACCCTGCTTGTTGAAGCTTTGCCCACAATCCACCACGACCAACGGTGTCAAATGCACTGGTCATGTCGATTGAGGTCATCTATACTGCACCAATAGACTTTTTATTTTAACCGCTGCTCTCATGTGAGCCAAGGTAAATGCGTTAAGATGGGTTCCCATTCCTGCCCAGAAACCTATTTCTGAGTCAGATACAAGATGAAGTTTACTAATCTCTCTTTTAAGGTCCGGTAACAGTAAGGTTCCAAAGATTTTACTCATAGTGTCTTGTACTGCGATGGGCCTAAACATTTTGGGGCTCAATTTATCCCCTTTCTTGTAGATTGGAACAATTATTGATTGTTGCCAAGTCTTTGGGCTAACTCCCTGAGAGTAAACATGTTGGAACAGGTTCCACAACAGGGTCGCCCATATCTCAACGTTCTCTTTGATGACCACCGGAGGGATGCTGTCAGGGCCTGGGGCCCTAGAGGCCTTAGCTCTTTCTATTGCCCATAACACATCACTCTGGTCCCATCGACACTCCTTTCTTATGTTATCCTGCTTGCTGCCTAGATCTACTGGTGGTTCATATTTTGGGGCTACATACTTTTCTTTTAGGAATTTTTCCCATGTTTGTGCTGATATTTGGCATTCTAGTAGAGAACTATTATTTTTTTTGTGGCTCCTCCCATGCTAGACCAGAATTTAGCTGCGTCTTTTTTAACCAGTGCCTCCACTAGTGTCAGGTAAGGACGAAGGCAGTGAATATGGCAAGGGAAATGTGCACAAATTCACACAGTGAATAGCTTTGAGTCAACCAACATGCACACAGGAACCAAGACTCATCTATACTAAAACCCAGGAGTGCAAACAGAGTGTGACAACAAAACAAATATATGAAAAGGGATGTGGGGTAAGCACTTACATGCTCCTTGTGACTGCAAGGAATGTCGGCAAGCTCCTTACCCACAATTGCTATTACAGGTACTGACAGCGCTAAGCCCACGTAGAGGGCAAGCAACAACAGGATCTGTGATCGAATACTCTTGATGGTATTGAATAAGGAAACTTAAAAACAGTACTCACGAGGACGAGAAATACCACTTGAATGTCAGCAAGCCCACGAACCCTGTTGATCAAACAGGCACCCAAAATGGCTATAACAGCAATGGAAGGATAACTAAATACATAAGACTCAAGAAAAGGGGCAAGTAGGAATAGTGATCACAGAACAGTGAGGAAAACATAGGCATTCACACAGGAGCTAGCTACAACAGCACACCACACCTAATATTCAATGGGAAATAAATGCAGAAGTGCAAGGGAAAACATGGAATGGATTCCAAGAGAAAGTAAAGGAACAGGAGCAGGGAAAACGAAATTACAAGGCAAACTTTCCCCACCCATCCGAGGAAAAAGGCAGGAAGCTAATCTATAAAGAGGTAAGACTAAAGCATCAAGGTTTACAGAAGCAAAGGACAAAGTCAAAGAAATATAGAACACAGGCAACCTGGGCTGCACCAAAAGGGAAAGTACTCAGAAATGCTGCCTGCAAACAGAGGAAGACAGAAAGGAAATCTGGGAAGCAGAAATCAATTAAGCACATACATTTGAAATCCAAGGATAAGGAACAAGGAATAGAAACTTGGAACTAGGCACAAGGCTAAGAACCAGGAACAAGGGACCAGTCACAAACAGGAACACTGCATCAATGACCAGCGCTGGACTGAAGCAAAATGAGGCTTTTAAACCAGCTTAACAAGCACACGCCACAGGTGAGCTGCTTGCTGCAACTGCAGCCACATGTGTTGCCTATCCTCCATCAAGCCTTGTCCTGCAAGGGTGGAGATGAAGCTGTGGGCCAGGCATTCTGGGAAACATAGTCAGTTGATTAAAGCAGCATACTGGCTGCCAAAAACCTGGAATGGATCCGGAAGGGAAGTTACTTGGAAAATAAGGATTTAGCACTCCAAATTCATCACAGCACTGTAGCATACGTTTCAGAAGGAAAGTCCAGTAGGGAATAAACCCCAAATCATGCCCCCAAGTGGTGGGAACGGGAGCGAAGGGTGACAACTAGAGCTTGATTTCTCCTGATCTTGATTTCTCTTTTGATTAACTTTAATTCTCTTTTATATTGCACAATGATCTTCCTCTTTTCTTCATAATAGAGTGTGTCCAAACGAAAAGTATCTCTACAGAGGCCAATTTGTATTCTTCTTGTTCTTTTTAGTCCCTTATTCTGATATCAGAGGGATTTTTGTGTAAGTTAATCGAATGCCATTTCCCTTTTAAGGACAGTTGTTCCACACATGCTTTTAACTTAATATTATAGTTCCACACTGGAAGCTGTACCTCCCTGTTCTCTATTCATGCCAGTTCTTGGGACCAAATCTCTGTAAAAACCCTTTTTATTCTTGCGTTCCATTTAATAGTCTTCCCCCCCACACCCCTGGCCACCTTAGCTGGCTCATTGTAAGCCAATACGGGTTCCATGTGCTTTTCATTTGCATGGGTATTTTGTACTCTGTAGGCAGATTATCACTTCCACACTCCCCCCCCCCCCCCCCGTGTTAAGTTATTTCCATTTATTCCTACGGTGGTAAAGATGTGGTCAATCCACGAAGTTCATTCTGCCCTCTTCCATGTGTGGAAGTCCATTTGTTCTTTTTCTCCCGAGGTACATGGTCACAATTCCCATTCTGCCTTGAAAGAATTCCAGAGGCTCCCCAACTGTTCACTTTTAGTTCTGCTGTTTCCTCCTTGAAGTATATGCTTTTCCCCCTTCTTCCGCCCACACACTGCATTAAAATCTCCAGCTACTAGTAGATTTGTGTTCCTAGCTTTTCCTAGCCATTCCTCAAAGAGTTTGGCTAGCGCTGTCTGCAACTTTCCAATGTGGCTATCTGACTGATTTACATAAATGTTTACAATCAGGAGATTTGGTGTGGGCGAGAGCCTTTTCGATGCGTATAGCCATTATATCAAGCGAGGACACACCGATTTTGTGATTGCTACAGTCTCATCCTAGATCGACCACCACTGCCAAACCCCCTTTTGGTCTACCATGGACACCCCGGGTCGCGTGTTTACAGTATGTTCTAAATCCTGTCAACTCAAAATGCTCCAATGCCTTCGTTTCTTGTAGAATCACAATGTTTTCATCTTTGAAAGGCATGGTGGGGATGTTTATTAACTTAAGGTATCCACAGATGTTCCACAATGTTATTTTCACTTCATTCGTTTCAAAGATGCTGCTGACCTTGTTTGACCGTCCTAAAAATGTCTATGGCCCCTTCCAGCCATGCCCATTCATCCCCAGGTAAGTCCTTGTGACCCCTGGATTGCAGATTCTGTGTTGGTTGAACAGAGTTTAGGAAGATATCTGCTTGCTCCTGCGTCAACAGTTCCTTCAGAGTAAATCCCAGCGTCTTTAATGCCTCTCAGTTGCTCCAGATCAACTGTGCAATAAGGTTTAAGGCAAAGGTGCATACAGATCTTTCCGCCCCTTTTTTGGGAAAGCCACTCTCAGAATGCCCTCTGACCGCAGTGCTCTTAATTGTGGAACAACCTGGAAACCTTTCATAATGTTCCCCCTGTTCATATTTTCATTTCTGTCTACACTCCACCCCATCTCTGTACCTTGAAATGTTTCTTTCATCATTTTTCCCCTTTGCAGGGTTACTTCTCCTCTGTTCTTGTTGAATTTCTCTCTCTCCAACTCCTGCTCTACTCCGTTTTCCTGCAGAACCTCTGCCAATGTTATTTGCACCCTCTCTGCTGATTCCCTCAATGTTAATGTCTCCTGTGGAGTTTGTTGCCCAGTGGTAGTCTCCATGGCTGTGTTATGTTCCTCATGGGTTGGGTTGATCAATTTTATCCTTCTCTTGTGAGTCCAAACAGGTAGTGAGTTTGGACTGCTTTTTCTTTCCTCCCAGTCCCTTTTCCTTTCCTTGATCCTCTGCTTCCTTCTTTTGGGACTTTACGTTTGTGTTGTTACCTGTGTTTTTTTCAGCCAGCAAGAGAACACCCACAAATTGTTTAGATTTATTATACGCTTTTGTTAGCATTTGGTGCTGGCAGGTTCTTAGACTTCTTTTGGTTTTTCGTTTTTGTTTGTTCAGTTTTCCCCCTCCATCTCCTTCTTGGTTAACTGCCTCCAGTACTTCCCTTCCCTGTAGGGATGTTTCTTGTATTGACCTCTCCTGTTCAGCCCCTTCTTTGCCATTTGCATTCATCTGCTCACAATAGTGTGAGGGGAAAGTCTGGGGGGACCTCTTCCTGCGATTGTTTCCGTTCCCGTTTTTCAGTCTCTTGCCATCCAGTACTAGTTTCTATCCACAACGTGGGTTCTGTGTATGAACCGTGTGCTTTTTGGGTAGTATGGTGCGTCTCCTCCCATTCCTTGAGCAGATGGTCCTCTGGGTGTGCTGCCTGCTTTCCATCTGCCAGCAATGTTTTAATTCCTTGTTCCAGCATATCTAATTTCCCTGAGTTTCCTTGGACAGTTTTTTTGATGTTATCGCACAGGCGCAGCAGAGACTCCAGCTCGAAATGCAAAGCGGATATAGATGCTGGTCCCAACATGTCCATCTGTTGCATTATTTTGGAGTCTCTTCTCATCGTGATGTTTTTTTGGTGTAAAACAACTTTCACCGATTACTTGCCTTCCTTTCCTTTGCCCATTTGTTGTCCTTGGATACGCTCTTCCAGATGTTTGGAATGTACTGTTAAGAGGACTCGTTGGTTGACTTATCCCTCCCTCATAGGCACCTGAGGTAGCTGCCTAGGGATGTTACCCCTTTGGGCATCACTCAATGTGTATGTTCCATAATCCCTTCCATATTGATACACAATTGCTCAAAGGATTGGTCCAGTATTGTCATGTCATTAGTGTTTGTTCCTTGTGTTTGCCTTACGACGATAGTCTTCACTAGGGCAGTCATCGTTTCATATTGTCCATCTCCTCTTAATTGTTGGCACCCTCTACTGATTCCCTGTACCCCCAACATTGGAAGGTGACATGTGCTTTGTTCTTCGAGTTATGCATTCCTCGAGGAGGTATTGTAGTGTTTGTAGTTGACCTTCCCACTATTTCTGAATATAGTGGGATCCTCGACTCTTGTAAACAGAGTCCCCCATTTGCATACTGTGGTGCATTGAGTTTAAGTGCCTCTCCTCGAGTTGCATCATCTCTCCTGATTGCGTGTCTTTCCTCTTGTGGTCTGAGGTTTTCAGATGGGAGTTGGTCAATGTTAGTCTAATCACAGCACCATTGGCAGTATCACTCGCCCGCCCGCCTCCTCGTACGCGTTCAGAGGCACTTTACCTTTCTGTTATTGCGACCCTGCCACTGCGCAGGGTGAGAGTCATACTTTTCTCTACTGCTCACGAGCGTTACTCTCGTCTAAGCAAGCGGAATAGTACAAGCTTCTGCTCTGATCCCACAGTAGCTGCAAGCGCCTCTACTACCACCTCAGGATATTTTTCCACTTAGGGGCAGTGGACTGACAGCTCAGAGGCTTCCAGGAGCCCCCAGTCGCCGTTAGAACCCCCCCTAGTGTTCCAAATGTATAGCACTCCCTGTCATGCTAAGAGCCTCACTAGCCCACACACCAACAAAGAGTGGTCACACTCGCCACCCTAAACCCCTACAAATAGACAATCACAGTCGGTGTGTGTGAAGCAACAACTGGCACTGCAAGTCAGTACCTGCACCTCTGGGGTCTGAGCTCCCAGAGTCCTGGGCTCCAACAGCGTTCCAATAACAGCAGATTGCTGACCGCACACACTACCAGCAGCCTCAACAAAGCAATGGAGGACCCGAGCCAGTGCAGAGTATCCGCACGGAACCCAAACAGAACTCTGTTCTGCTTCTGCCAATTCAAGTCAGCCAAATCGCCCCCACTCGCTCGCCTCTGCTCAACTCGCTCCGCACGAGCTCTGCCAAACGGCCCGTCTCCATTCGAGGAATGGACCTCACAACACACAAAACGCTACACGTAGATCGTCAAGCCGCACTGAATCACTGAGTCGCTGTTTCAGACAAGAATAATGGTGACGTCATGCGAAGCAGAATGGACGCACCCTGAATAGATGCAAAACGGAAGAATATGCTAGGCCATAAAGACCGCATATGGAAACTAAGGCACAATAACCATAAACTATGACAAGTCAGAAGCGAGGTTCGTTTTCCAAATAAGTCTGGTTTTATTCAAAGTTTCTCAGTCGGCCGACTGGGTCTCAACGCCTCACGACGTGTGTTCCCAGACACCGTGAGATGCGAGAGAGTGAACAGCGGTCAAGCAGCAATCTATATACATCATACATTATCTTTCGTTAAGGCAATTCGACCCACCTTCATACATATCATACAGGCAGTGATTGACAATTATGACACGTTATGACAAGTCTTCATTCAGTCTAAACATAGTTATTCTAGCAAAAGCAGCAGAGACAGCTTTGTGTTATGGGGAACATTGAGCGCTGGCTCAGTAAGGATATCTTGTTCTTAGCAGAGAAACATTCCATACTATGTTATCTGTGTGTTACGGCTCATGAGCTAAGGGTCCGATAGTTCTGAAGCAGAGAATACCATTCTCCGCGAAGGAGCACCGCGAGGAGAATATAATTCATGTTTAACTGCCTTTTACAACAGTGCTTGCAAGACAAACCGGCACCTAGACTACTAATCAGATGCGGCTTCTGCTCGGCTTCAAGGACTTAGTGAGAGAGAAAAACAGTGCATTTCTGCACAGTTTGACATTCCTGTCTGCGTTAGCATTTCAGCGTTCAAGCCATGGGCTCGCACTGTGGGCGAATCTAAAGCGTAGAATATATTTGCAAAGCGTTTAACAGAAAAAAGAAAAAGCAAATGGCTGACATTTCACAAAATGGACACCCTTTGGTTACATTCACGATTCTTTGATTGCGATGTTTGTCACATGATGCGATTTGCTTCTGGTCAACATACTATACGTATCATTCGACTATGAGATTACTTTTCTGGTCTAACAAATATAGACATTCTATAAGATCTGAAGAGGAGGTGTCGAAGATGAGCAACATTTCGGGATCAAAATAAAGATGCTTGTGCGAAGAAACGCGGAAGAAAATGCAGTCATTTTAAACTTGTACAGATGCAGTAATGCACGCAGACAAAGAAATTCGGAGGCTGGCTACGTAGTGAATAGATTGCATCGATGCACCAATGTATATACATAGGAATATATAGAATCTGGATGTTCCACAATGCACTTTAGCAAGACTTGAACCCCGTGAATGGAAAGAGCTTGAGTATGGCGGATATGGAAAATAGCTAATGGCGAAGGAGGATTCAAGAAAGGCTGGCTTTCCAAGCACCAAGAGTCGAGGACACCGTGAGCCTGGTTGTCTGTCAAGAAGCTACATGAACATGAGAAAGAAACAAACTTCTGTTTCAGGTGGGATGAAAAAACATTGAAGGAGTCAAGAGTTCATCATTTAATAGTTAATAGCTCGAAAATGTGGTCTCCAGTCACATGGTCAGATCAAAATAGACTTTGGGTCGGACTACACCGAAACCAGAAGATAAGACCATGCCACACTCCCTTTTATTCTCAGGCACAGAGAGCTTCTGCAAGGCCAAGTTCAAAGCCTTAATTGAATGGCAGACCGCAAGAGAGATGATAGATGTTGGGCTAATTGGGTGAGGAGGCATGACCAGGATGACCCTCCTGGCACCTGGGGTAGCCAGTTTGCGTGCTGCTAGCAAGTGGAATATTCCAGAAGGGTACAAGTGTTCCAACCAATTGTAGAGGGCCACATATCGGAGAGCCCTACAATTTGTGTAACCAATGAACCGTCGTGTATTTTGTGACAATGAAGATGACTTGCACTAGAGGAGGGTTTAGCTGTCCACCTGATGTTAGAGACCCAATCACAACTTCTATTAATATGGAACATATACTTAGATGTTCCCTGTAAGCCTATCACATCCCCAAGTAGGTTTTTGTAGTTTGCCACGTAGGATGGCGTCAGTAGTGACACATTTTTGCTATTAAAGTAATGTTTTTTAATAAAATTCATCGAGATCGTACTGTGACATATGTTGTAACTCCCTGTTTTAGATAATTGCAAATAAAACCGTACTAAGTTTTGCCAACTTCTTGAGTTGATTTGATTATTGATGTATGAATAGGTTCTGCATCCCCATCAATCTCCAAGTATTGCTACCCCGTATTGAAGGACCCAGGTCTCGGGGTTCAGTTGCAAAGTCCTTGCAACATTTTTACCAGTGCACAAAGTACCTTACAGTACAGTGCGCTGGGGTCTTCCTTTTGTTTCTAAAGGCCCTGGACACCCTCAAAGGATTTTTTGGTAGAATTATAGATGTGCCTTGGACAGAGCTGGTGGAAGTTGTTATTTTTTAAATATTTTTAACCCTTTCTTTCGTCCATATATAACCCGTTTAGCAGAGTTTTGGCCCTGGATACTGGCGTGGCCCAAAATGGCCATTCCACAAGGTCCTTTGTTCTGTCCTTTGGCCATCTTGTCCCTTTGCCTTCCCCAGGTCGAGCAGACCCGGGACAGTCCTTATTTGGTCATGCATTCTCCTGCGAAACGCCAAGCTTTCCCAGGCTTCTGCATGCCTTGTGTGTATGCTTTCAGGATGTGGGCTGGACTGTCTAGTTCCAATACACATCCTGGGTGCGAGAGAGTCTGGTGTACTGGGAATGACTGGGACCACTGTGGTCCACGTCTGGCATGGCTGTATGTGAGCAGGCCTCTCATTGGGTCCTCTTAGTATTGGCACGAAGGAGATTCTAGATAAAAGAAGGGTCCAAACACCCATACCAGGTCGATCTCACTGAACCTAGGATAGGATTCCAAGCATCCTGAAACGAAGAAGCTGAGTCCATGAACAGCTGGTGATCCGCTGGAAGGTTTGGCGCCCTGACCCAGCTGTTGTCCCGCAGGGCCCCTCTGCATCTGATCGAACTAGAAGGTATGCAAAGGCGCTTTGACTCATTTGAATAGTGGGACCAACTATAGACAGCACCCTGACCATAATCTGCAAGCGAGCCTTCTCGGAAGTGTTCCTGGGCCAACCAGTCAACTGAACAGCTTGCGCAGGACCTCTGCTCTGGAACCGCCGCCATCTCGAGTCAACTCTTGAGACTTTGGAGATTGTAAGCACAGGGTATAAGGCGCTCTCCACCCGAGTTTCATACACCTAGGCGCCCTGGTTCTCGGATTAGGAGAGTACGCCTGAACCAGAGTGCATGCAGTCACTGTGTCACCCAGCCGTGGTGACGAACTTCGAGGGTCCACTGCTGCTGTGCCCCCCTTTGCACTGAGATGTGCTGCTGTGAAATAGAGTCGAGCCCTTCACCAGGAGAGGAGAAATCAGCACTGTCCCACCAGGGAATCATCCCTGGAAATCAGCCGCTGCAGCATTTGAACCCACGACTGAAGTGGACTTGACTGAGAGCGCACCTTGGGTCGATGAGTACTTGCAACCCTTACCGGCGGCCCCTGGCGCATCCATCCATTTTTACGCACGTGTCCCCTGAGGGCCACTCAATTTATCGCGGTAGCCTGTGCTATCGAGCTATTCACAACTCTTGGGGTCTGTTCTGCCCTCTTGGGGAGACCCTCCTCGAATAGTGGGAACATAATCTTCACTGCCTCACCCACCTTCCTGAGTCGCTACAGCCCCTGCAAGAGACCCTGCTTTTCGCTCTATTGCATGATCTCGTGTGTCTACACTGAAAGTATCTTTGAGCGCTAGGCTCCACTCTTCGTAGGGACTGGACTGATTCCTAGCTAGGATCTGATAAAGTGAAGGACTGCCTAAAGTATATTCGCACTGCATGCCCCTTTCCCTTAAAAGTTGTGGACCCTTACAGGTTGTTTGCCATTCCTTTAGGGCATTGTAGCTGTAAATATGTTCTATAGTACTGTGGTTTTGGTTTAAGTATTACTGTTGATCTCTGCTTGTGTTTGATTTAAAAACCCTTTAATAAATGTATATGTATTTTTGATATATACCTGATAGAGTAATGTGTAGTGTCCTTGCTGTGTGTGCTCATTTTGGGCTTTCGATCACCCTCACCCCTCCTGAGACCCAGTCTTGACCGCCGCCAATGCTACCTTGATTGGTCTGGCTTGTCCAGAAGGTTACTGTGCTCCAAGAAACTAGGCTGGCCTTCTGAACCTCTGCCCATCAGCTCAGAGTTCACAAATCCATCTTAACAAGCGTTAATACGTTCCCCCACAGCTTCCTCCTGAAGAAACTCCCTGGAGCAGAACAACTCTCCTTTCCTGTTCACACTGGGAGCGGAGAAGTCTATCTGAGGAGTCTCAAAAAGGAGAAGATCTCCTCCTTCATTTAGAGGAGGCGAAGTCAGTGTGGCCAATGCATGCTCTATGACTTTCTCCATCCCCGTGAGGTGGGCAAAACGTCAGAGACACATTCTCCAGAGCCGAGAACCATAGTCATATTGCTTCTCTCTACAGAGACAAAACCCCACACCATGACATTTTTGAGGTAGTAAATGGCGACTGTGTTGTCCATCAGAACCAGCACACTTGCCCCGCACCAAGGGGAGGAAAACAATAAGGGCCAGGCCGATCTTCCACAGTTCCAACAAACCAATGTATTCTCTGGCTCTGTAGGAGACCAAAGTCGGTGGACCATACAATCTAACAAGTGAGCGCCTCATCCTTATAAGGACGCATCTGTGACCATTGCCAGTTGGGGCCAATGCTGACAGAGGCACAACCCACTTTGAAGTTTGTCTTGCCGGGACCACCAAACAAGGTTTCACAACACACAGTCCGAGACTCAAAAGTTGGCCTGCAGCTGAGATCACTAACAACGGAGCAGCCACTGTAACAACCTTATGTGTTTCCGGCCTTCGACCCAACAAAAATGCAGGGAAGGAAGCTTCTGGCCATGTGGTCAGGGCTGGATCAAAACAGAGGGACTGGACAGTGAAATATAAGATTTCTTCTAGTTTATGAAAAAATCCAAACTGTACAACATGTTGCATGTGCAGTATAGATGTATCGATGGCTGGTCTGGGGCGCAAGCTTGGATGAACAAGATGTCCAGGTAGGGGAAGACATGTATGCTTTTCTTCCCAAGGTGAGCTCCACCACTGCCAGCAGTTTGATGAAGACTGGCAGGACTTTGAATTGGTAGATCAGACCATGAACCTCATATTTCCTATGCTCAAGATGAATTGGCACATGGAAGCGGGCACCCTGAATAGGGACACCCACCAGTCCTGCAGATTGAGAGTCTGAAGGGTCTGCGCCAGGGTGATCCTCGTGAACTTGTCCTTGCAGATTCAGGATGGTACAGAGGTTTCTATACTCCTTTGGAACCAAAAAGGTAAAGGGAATAAAAGGGAATACCAGGCAATGCCTCATTCTGAGAAGCTTCTGAGTTCTCCAGAACCCTTCACTAAAAGATGAACCTCTTCCAATAGAAGTGGTTTCAGAGGAAAATAGGGCCCGGTAGGAGGGTGGTCTGGAAGCTGGGAGACTGTTTCCCTGAGTTATGACCAGTAAGGCCCAAGCATCTGATGTGGTATGATGCCACACCTCGACAAACAGAGGAATTTTCCTTGAGTGTGATGATTGAAGTCATTCAGAGGTTTTGCGCCTGGAGCAGCAGTGGGCACTGCCGAGGCAGCAATGCTCCATCTTTGAGCTCCACAACCTTTTCCCTGGCAGAGGGAGGGAGAACAGCTGCTGCATGTCCCCTACCACAGTGGGCATAGGAAAAGATTTCTCACTGCAGTGACTACTGTATTCTCAGTACAAATTCCCCTTTCCTCCAGGGGTGTTGATAGGTCTGGAAAAGTTCACGCTTATGTCGGGACTCAGGGCTAGCTAGCATTTTGGTTGTAGCCTCCAAGCTTCTATCTGGTGCTACAACCAAAAGACCCAGGGATATAGCCCCTCCCCTACCAACGCCTCTGCTTTCCTCCATACTTATGGGAGTTCTTGCTGAGCAGGCACTGGGCTAGAACCTAAGCACAGTACAGTAACACACGCTTCTCCTTTAAAAATGGGCAAGTACAGGCAGGCTACACATTCGGGGCACGTCCACAACCTTACACTCTGCCCCAAATGCTCTATACCCTAAGTCCCTTTAGTCGAGAGGACCAGAAGGAGTAGCTACATTTTAGTGGGAAGAAAGGTGGGCATATGGAGGAGCATACCAGCCATGCCCGTGATACATTTTTCCTTACTCCTACATTCCGACACCTTTCGTCCATAAATATGGGAGAGCAAAAATTAATATTCTACTGTTCGTGTGGAAGAAAGGCATTTGAACTCATGCAAAAATAAAGTTACTCACAGTAGTGACTCGAAAACTCAGTCCGTAGTCCCCTTTCCTCCATCCTTGTGGGCTCCTGGCAACATGGGGATGGGACCGGAACCTTTGGCAGAGAAACATTGAGCTTCCCCTTTAAATTTAGTATAGCGCACGATGGTGCAGCCTCAGGCATGGGAACCTCATTCCCCTTTGAACACATCGGGCACTTCGATACCTGGCTACTCTTATACATATTAGATTCTGGCATACTAGCGGGGGAAGGTGGGTGGGACATATGGAGGAAAGGGGACTATGGACTATGAGTACTCTAGTCACTATGGTGAGTAATGTTACTCATACGTCCTGTCACCTTCCCTGCATCATTGTGGGTGATTCCACCGAACAAAAAACATAGGGTGGAGCTGTGATAACCTGCCTCATATCTAGAAAGAAGCAAAAAGGTTCTTCAAAACCGCCTGACCAAACTCTGCATCACGCCTGGAGCTGGTGTCCACTGAGCAGTGCTGAGAGAAAAATTGGGCGGAACCCTCTTTTTTGTGAAGGGGGCCTGACTCCTGAGGGTGGGTATACTAGAAAAAGAGGAAATGGAGTCAAAAGGCTACCCTGACCCAAGACGGGAAAGGAGGTCACAACATTTGCAGCGAAGCTAGGTAATGGCTAGCTTATTAAGACAAACACCATTAAAGACGGCGAGAGTATCAAGAAAAAACAAGTTTATTTAACACGAACACGATAAACATATTTTCAGAAAACGAGACATATTTTCAAAAAGGGTGCTATTGCATTCAGGATGTGCAACCGTGAGCACATAAAATTCTGCTATTTCGTGGGTTAGTAGGCAGAGTGAAAACTTAGTACATGTATTGCTTGGAATCACAATACGATCGTTTTGTCGACACAAAGACTGGTGTTTCTGGTTCGGTGTATTCATTGGTGTTGTTGCAGTGGCTGTACCAGGTGGAGCCGCGCTGCTTGGATGTACCGAACGGTCTTCAGGACTTATACGTTGTGGTTGGAGTCATGATGGTGAAGTGTGTCCATCTAAATATTGTGAGAGAGGACTGGGTTAGTCTGGGGGCGGTGTTGTCAAAGATTTGTATGATTTTCAAGAAAAAGAATGCTGCAAATAAAAGGACCTACCGTGGTCGGATAATTATACGTCTGGGTTGAGGTCCAAATTAATTGGCAGGCATCTGCGGTAACGTCAGATGTCAGGAGCTGTAAGTGAACAATTAAATGAAAAAAAAGGTTGATTACCCTATTGGGCAACGAATGTTTGCAAATGCCTATAAAGTGATTCGGTGCCGTAGAGAGAACCGCCTGTGTTGAGTACAAGTGGTCGTGCACAGTTTTAGTATAAAGGATTGGCGGTGCTTCCAGTGCTGGTTGGGTTGAAATACCTCACTGCTGATGTGGGGAGCCTAGTAACGGCGTGTGGAACATGGATGCAGGTCAAGTTGGTTTAGCGTACGTCTGAAAACCTGGGCTTAGAACCTAGGGGGTTGAGTTTAGGAGGGCATGGCGGAATGAACATGCGTGGCTGAAGAGGTAACCACCTTTACGCCACTAAGCAACACCATCAGAAAGGTGATCCTTAAACATTGGGATATACTCCAAACCGACACTTTCAAACCAGAGAAACCAAGATTCGCATTTGCAAACATTCGTTGCCCAATAGGGTAATCAACCTTTTTTTTCATTTAATTGTTCACTTACAGCTCCTGACATCTGACGTTACCGCAGATGCCTGCCAATTAATTTGGACCTCAACCCAGACGTATAATTATCCGACCACGGTAGGTCCTTTTATTTGCAGCATTCTTTTTCTTGAAAATCATACAAATCTTTGACAACACCGCCCCCAGACTAACCCAGTCCTCTCTCACAATATTTAGATGGACACACTTCACCATCATGACTCCAACCACAACGTATAAGTCCTGAAGACCGTTCAGTACATCCAAGCAGCGCGGCTCCACCTGGTACAGCCACTGCAACAACACCAATGAATACACCGAACCAGAAACACCAGTCTTTGTGTCGACAAAACGATCGTATTGTGATTCCAAGCAATACATGTACTAAGTTTTCACTCTGCCTACTAACCCACGAAATAGCAGAATTTTATGTGCTCACGGTTGCACATCCTGAATGCAATAGCACCCTTTTTGAAAATATGTCTCGTTTTCTGAAAATATGTTCTCGTGTTAGTGTTAAATAAACTTGTTTTTTCTTGATACTCTTGCCGTCTTTAATGGTGTTTGTCTTAATAAGCTAGCCATTACCTAGCTTCGCTGCAAATGTTGTGACCTCCTTTCCCGTCTTGGGTCAGGGTAGCCTTTTGACTCCATTTCCACTGAGCAGTGCTTACAGAAGGCTGAAGGAGAGGCCCACAGAGCCGTCTTGCTGATGTCATCCCAAGAAGCAGGTCTCTGAAACGAGACGGCCGTGGCGTTGGCTCTGACCACATGGGCATGATTCCCCTCAGGAACAGGTCTGCTCAAGGCCGTGTATGCCTCTGAAATCACCTGAACTATCCAACGGGCGATGGAAGCCTTGGAAGCCTGAGAGCCGGGGGAGGTGCCATCAAAAGTCACAACAATGCCTCAGACTTCCTGAAGGATTCTGTCAGAGTGAGATAAAACTTGAGAACCCTCTTGAGGTCCAAGGAATGTAGGGCCCTCTCTGCCCCCGACTGTGGGTTCGGGAAGAACATCGGCAGGGAGATCTCCTGATTCAGATGGAACAGAGAGACCACCTTGGGCAAGAAGTTTGGATGAGTATGCAAGATGACCTTGTCGTGAATCATGGTGAAGGGCTCACACAAAAACACCTGCAGCTCACTAACCCTGCGCGCATAGGTGAGAGCCACCAATGAAACAGTTTTTAGAGTTACCATACGGATATCCACAGAGGCAATCAGCTCGAAAGGCTTGTGTTGCAAAGCTGCAAGAACCACAATGAGGTCCCTGACTGGATGCAGCCTATTCACCAGAGGAAAAAGCCTAGAAAACCCCTTCAGGTGGGACTTAACCACCGCGTTTGGCTGCCGAAAAAACATGCTCAGGGTAGTTCTTATATACCCCAATAGTCGCCAAATACTGCAGCACGTATCCACTCTAGAGCCAGTCAGGTGTGCTGAAAAAGCCAGTATGTCATCCAGAGGACAGGTGACAGGTGACAGGGTCCAAGCCTTTGTCGCAAGTCCAAAGGCAGAACCTACTACATTTGCTCTTATACTGGAACCGAGTCAAAGGCCTCCTGGCCTGCTGAATGATGTCCCAGTTGTCATCTGAAAATTGAGCATGCTGAAGCCTTAGCTGATCAGGAACCAGGACGTCGGGGCCAGTTTGGCCGGGTCCGGATGTTCCACTACCAGGCCCTGCTGTGTCAGGAACCCCTTGCTGGGGGATCGGAAGATGGACAGAACCCCGGGAGAACAACTGCAGCAGATCTGAAACCCAGGGTCTCGAAGGCCAGTGGGAGGCCAACAGGATGAGGCTGCAGCCCACGGAGGCCCAGAACTTGCGCAGGGTCCGTTAGAGCAGAGCAGTGGGTAGGAACGGATAACACCTACAGCCATGCCAACAGATCTGGTAGCATCTCCCAGTGACCTCTGACCCCAACCTTCCCATGAGGCAAACTGGGGGCACTTGGCATCCAGGGGCGATGCAAACAAATCCAGGTCTGTTAACCCCCAACACTGGAACAGGGGCAACAAGGAGTCATTGTGCAACCCCCACTCATAGGTGTTGAACCCCAACCGACTCAGCTGATCCGCTTCTGCATTGCTGTCCCCCGGCAGGTGGACTGCTGAAATCCAAATCCCCTCTGTAAGGGTCTATTCCCAGACCTAAACAGCCTCCACGCAGAGGAGGGGGGGTGGGGGGAATACGGGTGCCACCCTGCTTGTTCAGGTAGAACATTGTCGTAGAATTGCCCATCCTGACCAGAACCGACTGATTAGGGGCAAAAATTTCTTGATGGCAAGGCCCACTGCCCTGAGCTCCAGCAGGTTGATATGTAGGAGGGCTTTCGACTTGGACCATGCTCCATGAATCGCATAGCCCTCCAGAGTAGGCCCCCAGCCTGAAAGAAAGGAGTCTGTCGTCACCACCAGTATAGGCTCTGGTCGGGTGAAGGGGGCTCCCACAGAAACCTTGCTAGCTATCAGCCCGCAGCAAAGATCAGACAGAGGGAGCGATGGTATAATTACCCTGTCCGACTGAAACCCAGTCTCCTGATCCCAAATGGCATCCAGGTGGAGCTGGAGGCGCCTCATATTGAGATGGGCGTGCTTACAGTGAATATACAGGAGGCCATCAGGCCCAGAATGGGCTGCAACCACCATGCCGAGGTGGTTGCGTTGGCAAGAAAGTGTCCCACCGCCTTGTGAGGGACATAAGCCTCTGAGGCGTGGGGAAAACGCGCTGAACCGTAGTGTCCCAACGCACCCCTAGGAAGACCAGTTCCTGAGAGGAGTATAACTGCGATTTACTCTGGTTGAGGGAAAACCTCAGCTGATGAAGGGTATCCTTCAGGAGTGCACCACCCCCTTGGGTGACCACGCCCTCACCAACCAGTCATCCAGATAAGGGTATAGATGATGGCCCTCCAAGTGGAGAAGGCCTGCCACTGCATTAATCAAATTTGTGAAGACACGAGGGGCTGAGTTCAGGCCGAAGGGCAGCACTCTGTACTGGAAGTGGTTTGACAATCGTAAACCGCAAAAACATCGGATGCGGTGGATATATGGGTGCATGCAGGTACGCATCATTGAGGGTGAGGGAACACATCCAGTCCCCTTCACACAGAGACTCAGCTATGTGCGCGGGAATATTCATCTTGAATCGTTGCATCGTTAAAGAAAGATTTAGAAATTACAGGTCCAGGACTACCCTCAGGCCAGACTGGTTGTTCTTGGGTACCACAAAAACCCTGGAATAGTAACCAAAGTCTCGGGAGGATAGATCAGCGGCTACGTGCTCGCCTTGGAAGCAAGATGACACAGAGCAACACAGGTTCAATACCTGGGTCCGCGCTTAGAAACCTATGGGTATTAAGCACGTATAATCATATATCATAAAGCAGCTGTCTACAAGATGAACTGGTTCCATCGCCTGCATCTCCAAGAACGAAAGAACATCTCATTAAATATCCGGGGACCCCACTTGATGTATAGGAGAGAATGGTCGAGGCAAAGAAAGTGGAAGACTGAAGCCCATGGAGACGACGGATAGGATCCACATGTTGCTGTAAAGACACTTCCAGGTGTCCTGGAACAGAGCCAAACAAACCCCCCCCCCCCCACAGGCGAGCTCTGTTCACCGACCTTGACGTCACTGCTTCTTGGTGTCAGAGGCAGGGGTAGAGGAGGGGGAGCGGAAAAACCAACGCACCGTCCTCTACTGCTTCTTCCTGTTGTCGCTGGGCGACCTGTTGGGCCTCCCTATACCGCAGTCTCAGAACCCCTTGAAGCCAAAGAATGTGCAGGTTTTGAACTCGGCCCTACCCTGGGATTGAGGGAAGGATTTCTGACCTGGCTTTGTCAGGATGGCCAAGGACTTGGTAGTTTGAGTGGAGGTTTTCTTCATTGTTAATTCATCATCGGTGGACGAATGAAATAGGTCCACATCCTCAAAGGGCAGATCCAAGATTTGCTCCTGCACATCAGATGAAAGCTTCTTGATGTACATTAAACACCGTCCTTCTCATCTCGACCCCCTGGCACTGCCCTCTGCTGGCTGTATCAATGTTGGCGACCGAAGATTCTTTGAGGTCCTGCGCAATGGCCCGGGCATCCGCCAGACCAGTCTTGAAGGAAGCTTGCTTGTCCTAAGGGACGTTGGGCAGAAATTCCCTGAGCTCCTGCCACAGCTTCTGGTTAGCTGCAGCCAAGAGGGTATCCGCTTTGGTCTGTCGCAGATGCAGCTCTGAGTTGGAGTAACAGCACTTTCCCAAGGACTCAAGGCCTTGGAGAGGCAACTGGAGGCAGCTCCCGTGGAGGAAGACGACAAAGATGATGGTTTAGAATGCAAGGAGGCCGCAGCCACCACTGAAGGAGGCTGTGGGTGGGAGGCAAAGAGGATTGGCTCCCCGTCCGTAAGCCTAAACCTGCTGTCCAACTTCTTTTTCATCTGGGCGTTGGCCCTGGGCTTCTCCCAGACCTCTCTTGCCACCTGCAGAACATCCTTCTGGAGATGCCAGACCGGATTGTGGAGCGTTTCCCCAAGACCTCTGCTAGCACTCCCAACTGCTGGGGCTTCCTCAGGCAGAGGGACCCCCAAGAACTCCACCAGACCCTGAATGTTACGCTCACCTGGTCTCTGCGGAGGCATTCAGGCACAGGTTACAGCCCTCCCTGAACTTGAATCACCCCTTCAGGCCTCTCCCTCAGTAGAAAAGCTGTGAGCAGTGGTAGGTGGTGCTACTGCTCCTGCGTGGAGTTAAGTGTGTGAGTGCGTCAATCTGTGATTGTTGTACCTCTCGACCCCTTCACCCCAAAGTACGGTTTCTGTGAGCATACGCCGACCCATAAAGCTCACCTGTGAATTATGGAAGATAAGCTCTCCGTCCTTCTTCTTCTGGCATGGGCGTGTCGAATGGGATCTAGTTCCTTCACTGATCCCTGATAAGGATTAATCCAGTCCAGCTGCGACTATGCTTCTCCTTATGATTGGTAAATCTTTCTTGAGGTCTTGTGATGCTGTTTAATTTCTTTATATGTTGCTCCCATTTATGCCCGCAATGTCATGTCTCTTCTTTTTTCTTCCCTTAGATGGAAATGTCCAGGAAGCAGGATTTTCCAAGGTAAGTCTGACCTCAGGCGAGGGTGAGCGTTACGCTGCTTGCAAGTGCAGAATAACGCGAAGCGTCTGTCTTGAGGATCGGGGCAGCTTATATAGCTGAGATCGTGGGCACGGACATTAGGGCCGGCTTCCCAGCCACACCCTGCCACTCCTAGAGAGTGAGCATGTGTAAGGCAATCCATTAGCAGCCACACCCAAGAATACTTGGGGCTGCTTAATGGATGGAATGTTCAAGGTTAATGCATCTGAAGTGCTATGTCCATAATAAAAGCTTTTTGGTGTTAAATGGATGTTCTTGTTTACTAATGTTCATGAGCATGGCGTCAAAGGCACCAGGACAGTGTCCACCCAGGTCTCCTGTGCATGCGACCCCCTGCATGCCTGTGCCCCTGATTTCATGACCATGACAGCATTCCCCCTCAAGGCCACTCTCAAGGGTGGTTCTCCTCCCGGTCCTGGTTTGGTGGGATTATTGCGATGGAACTGTCTGATTAAACACAGAGCATGGACATGTTCACTGGGTTCCCAAGTTCGGTCTTGAGGTCCGTAACCTTTCCAGTCAATTAGGTAATACAATTTTGATCGAACCACCTTGGAGTCCAGGATGGATTTGACTTCATATTCTGGTTCTCCATCTATTACTTCGGGCTCTGGCAGAGAACTAAGCCGTGTATTGGACTTCATTGGTTTGAGGAGAGAGACATGAAATACGGTGTGAATTTTCATGTGAGATGGTAACTCCAATTTCATGGCAACAGGACTGATTATGGACTTTATATTATAGGGGCCCAGGTATCTTGGGTGGAAAACTCTTTGCCCCTTTAGGGGAATATATTTGGATGCTAACCACACCTTTTCTCCAATCTGGTAGGCGGGAGTTTACTTCCGATGTCGATCAGCAAACAGTTTTTGTCTTTCCTTAGCCTTGGTCAGATGCTCTGTCGCCTCCTTAAAAACCTGAGTGATGGTTTTATGCAAGTTTTTTATGGCTGGCATTTCCAGGGTATCGGGTGGATCAAATACTGATGTCCTTGGATGTCTTCCGTGCACAGTGTAGAATGGAGTTTGCCCTGTGCTTGTGTGAACTGAGTTGTTGTATGCATACTCAGCAACCAAGAGTATATCATTTCAAGAATCCTCGGACTGTTGCAACATACACCTGAGATATTGCTCTAAAGTTTGGTTGGTTCGTTCAGTTTGCCCATCAGTTTGAGGGTGATGGCTTGTGGACAACCGGAGATTGATTCTGGCAATCGTACAACACTTTCTCCAAAAGGTAGAAACAAATAGCATTCCGCGATCAGATGCTTATATTGATGGAAACCCATGCAATTGAACAATTTGCTCTAGGAACACAGAAGCGAGAGTTGACGCAGTTGGGAGTCCCTTCAGAGGGATGAAATGGGCCATTTTGGTGAATAAATCCACAACGACTAATATGGTATTTTATCCATTGCAGGGTGGAAGATCCGTGATGAAGTCCATCGACAGGGTATGCCAAGGTACTGGCGGTACTGTTAGGGGATGTAGTACGCCAGCGGGGTTCTGTTTCTGAGACTTGTGGTGTGCACAGACACCGCAGGTTTCAATAAAGTGGACGATGTCTTTTCGCCAGGTTGGCCACCAGTAGTTTTGTTTTACCTGAGCTTGAGTTTTGGCTATTCCTGGGTGTCCTTCCACTAATGAATCGTGGTAATTTGAGATGATTTGCTTTTGCAGTTCTTGGCCTTGGACATATAATCGTCCTTGGAAATATGGTAGATTGTCTTCTATGGTGTACTGGTCACCTTTTAACAGCCATTCCGGTTGTGTTGATTGATCCATCGGGGATTGCAAACTAGTTCTTTGGTCATCCACACACGTGGTGGCAGATATTCTGGTTTGAATCCTTTCCTCAGGAATTATGGCACGGGGTCGGATGCTGTAAAAGCCTCTTTCTTCACTCATGCGTGATGGAGCGTCTGCTTTCCCATTGTGTACTCCAGGTCTAGAAGTGATAATAAAATCTCATCCCTCGAAAAAGAGAGCCCAACGAAGTTGACGTGAGGATTGTGCTTTGGCAGTTTTCAAGTATTGCAAGTTATGGTGGTCCGTGATGACAGTGACCGTATGTCTCGCCCCAAGAAGGTAATGTCTCCCGACCTTGAATGCTGCTTTAATCACCAGTAATTCCTTATCTGTGATTACGTAGTTTAACTCGGGGGGCTGAAAATTTGCGGGACCAGAATGCGACTGGTGGAGTTGTCCCATTTCAGGGTCTCGTTGTGACAATACTGCTCCAATAGCTATTTTTGAAGCATCTGTCTCAACTATGTAAGGTAAGGTAGGTCTGGTCGTGGGTCAGTCGAAGGACTGGTGCTGTAGTGAATGCTAGTTTCAACTTCTGGAAGGCTTCTTCAGCTTCTGTCGACCAATGGAACATTTGATTTTTCTTTAACAAGGAGGTAATTGGATGTACAGTTTATGAAAACCCAGGTATAAACCGACGGTAAAAGTTGGCGAATCCGAGCATGCTTTGCACTCCTTTCGTGGATGTTGGTGAGGGCCATTGGAGGATTGCATCCACCTTTCATGTATCCATATGTATGTATGAAACCGAGAAACTCGACCTCAGTTACATGGAAAAGGCATTTTTCCAACTTGTCATACAATTGGTGTTGTCGAAGCTTCTCCAAGACTGCCCGGACATGGCCTACATGTTCTTCCATGGAATTTGAGTAGATACGAATGTTGTCAATGTAAACGAGAGCGCAAACATCCAGTAGTTCACAGAGTACATCATTCATAAAGAAATGGAATGCTGCGGGCCACTGCATAGCCCGAAGGGCATGGCCTGGTATTCAAAGAGGCCGTACTTCGTGAGGAAGGCCTTTTTCCACTCGACTCCCTCGTTTACTCTTGCAAGATGGTATGCTCCTCTTAAATCCAGTTTTGTGTAGATTTGAGCATGTTTCATTTGGTCCATGAGCTCTGGTAGAAGTGGTAAAGGATATCTATTTTTTACTGTGATCTGATTGATGGCTCTATAGTCGATGCAAGTTCTTAAGTCCCCCTCCTTTTTAGGCACGAAGAATAAGGGTGAGGAGGCAGGTGAGTTGGACAGGCGAATGAAACCGTTCGCCAGGTACTGATCCAGGTAAGTTCTAACATGCTGATTTTCCTGTTCAGAGCGTAAATTCGGCTGCAAGGGATCTGGGCTCTGGGTACAAGATCTATTTGACAATCGTAGGGTCTGTGCGGGGGCAGAACGTTGGCTTGCTCTTTTTTGAAGACATCCTGGTAATCTTGGTATTCAAGCTGTAAGGAGCTGATGAGGCCCAACACGATTCCTTTCTTCGGTTTCAGATTGGTGTCATCTTTTTTGTAAAATGTGTCGACACAATCATGAGGAAATGTCAGAACTCGTTTTCGCCAGTCGATCCTAGAATTGTGGGTCCCCAGCCAGGGCATGTGCAATATCATCTGGCACTGAGGAGCACCAATGAGATCGAAAGTAATGTCCTCTTGATGCCCGTACTGACACAGAAGCTTGACTTTCTCTGTGTATTGCGTCACCGGGCCGGATGATAGCTGAGAACCATCCACAGCAGTGATGTTATATGATTTCTGCTTCTGTCAGAGAAGAAGGCCTATTCGGAGAGCCAAATCTTGGTCAATGTAGTTACCCACAGCTCCACAATCAATATATGCCTCCAAGGCATGTATTTTTGATGGTTGCTTTTGATTCACCAAAAGCACTGGAAGGACTAGATGTGAGGTCTGTATGGATTCCTTTTTCTTTTCATGCTCGACAAGGGGACCCCTACACTTGCCGGCCCATTGGCGTTCCCTGAGTTCTGTTCTTCTTCTTTATCATCAGTTTTGTCCGTTGCCCCAACCGTTTTCTTGGGTGGTTTTACCAGGCAGTCACGGAGGAAGTGACCTGCTTGTCCACAATATAAGCAAAACTGTTGTCTTCTTTTTTCCCTTTCTGCTTTGGTAAGGAGACTTTGTAATCCACCAATTTGCATTGGCTCAGACTGTTCATGTGGTTTAGTTTGATTCTCACAAGATCGTACGTAAACTGACCGTCCCTCTGATCTAGCTCGATCCATTTTCCGATTCTGCAACCTATGATCGAGTTGAACCGTCAAGTCTATGGTAAAACCCTCGGTAAAAGAGTGTAGTCCTCTTTTCTTCTGGACAGTTGGTCTGTGCTATGAGATGATTGAAGGTTGCAATATAGGTTTAATAGATCTTGACTCCCTTGTCTGAGTGACAACAACTTGTTGTCTAGAGCTTGTCCTTGAGTATGACGGGCAAACAATTTCTCTATCTCATGTTGGAAATTCCTAAGGTTCCGGAGTAAAGGGTCATCTTGATTTACCAAAGGTATATAGACCAGTCCGCCGCACTACCTCCTTAATACGAGAGTAGAAACGCCACTTTGGCTTGGTCATTAGGAAAGGCTCCTGGTCTGCACAAGAAATGATTCTGGTTCATAATGTTACGCTCACCTGGCTCCCACAGGGGCGTCGGTCGGACCCGGACAGCTGCGGTCTCCACCCACGTGATGCGTAGTGCAGCGATGACTGACTGGATCTGCCCTCCTAATCTTGTCTGCTTAACCCGTAGAAATATTCTCCTGCAAGTGGAGAGATAGATTTAGCCACTTGTGGATTCAAGTGATGGCACCCCCACAGTCCTCCCCAACTAATCACCTCCGAAATGCCCTCACAGCAATCTCACCATATATTCTTGAAAGATGAGCTCTCCATCCTGTGTGGATTTGGAGGGGCGCGTCGATTCCAGTTACTTAACTGGTTTGAAGGCTCGGGAGAGTTCCGGAGAGTATTGACTCTGAGGTTCCTGGTGAGGACCAGTAAGTATTAAGTTCATAGAGTTCAATATGACCGATGTTCACTCTTGTTCCCCCCTTCCTTTCTTGTCTTGCAGCTGGCTCGTGAAAAGATGCTCTTGTGGCAGCTGGTGGCGCTCAGGTAAGAGTCTGTATTACCCAGCGCTGTCCGGTAAATGTTGCATGAGGAAAACGTGTTTTGTCTCTCTTTACAGATGTGGCACGTGAAAATATGGAGAGTGACAAAAGGATGCCTCCGGTGGTAAATCAGGTAAGTCTATGGTGGTAAGAATTATATTTGTTGGTTCCCTCAGCTCACCTTGTGTTTTTCTTTTGTCTCCTAGGTGCTGAAGTTCGGCGAAGAAATGATGGAGGCAGCGCCGACACGAAGGATGCTGTGAAGACTGGCGAGTATGGCGCGGCGCTGCAGCTGGAGGTGCGGCACGTGCAGAAATGATGTTCTTTACAGGTCCGGAGACAAGATGGATCCAGAATCAGGTGTGGAATAGAAATAAGTTTGTTTTCTAACCTTGTCCTTTTCTTTCCTCTTTGTTTTAGGAGCTCCGGATTCGAGGCGGGCGTGGCAGAAGACTGGATGCAGGCTGCAGGCATGGTGAGTGTTACGCTGCTGGATGCAGAATAACGCGAAGCGTGTGTTGCTGGTCGGGTGTGGTTTAAATAGCCTCAAAAGTAGTCCCAGGTAAGAAGTCCCTAGAACCACACCCGAGTAAAAAATAGTCCCTGTAGAAAAATAGTCCCTTTCAGGCTTCATGTTGGATTGGAGTCACTTGCAGCATGGTCTGCCTGAGGTAAGTAATGACTACGAGCCTGGTGCCTAAGGCGCCAGGACTGAACCCAGATAGCCTCTAGCCGGGGCTGCTGAGGTTTTACTAAATGTCTAGATGCCTGCTCCCGGGGCTGATGGGCTTGGTCTGGATGCCTGGGGGTAGGCATCATGACACAAATACAGCAAACTTGTTTGGGTCGCTGATGAAGCATTCGGGAGGGGCTAGAGGCACTGCTCCTGGAAGAACCACCTGAACCAGTGTTGATTGTTGTGGTGTGGAAGAATGAGAAGAATGGGGCACTCCAGGCAGTGCTTGTGCTTGTAGCATTTGTCTTGCCAATTTGTCATTTCTTTCTTGAGTTACAATAAGATCCCTCTGTGATGTATTGGTTTCCTTTCTTGAAGCATGTACTTCAGCTCGTAATTCCCCTAGTAAGAGGGCTAACTGATCTGTTTCTTAAGTTTCCATAATGACCAGGCAGAGAGTATTAGAGGAAGTGTGTACTGTTATGGTTGCAGCCCTCCCTGAACTTGAATCACCTCCTTCAGGCCTCTCCCTCAGTAGAAAAGCTGTGAGCAGTGGTACGTGGTGATACTGCTCCTGCGTGGAGATAAGAGTGTGCGAGTGCGCCAATCTGCGATTGTTTTACCTCTCGAACCCTTCACCCCAAAGTACGCTTTCTGTGGGCATACGCCGGCCCATAAAGCTCACCTGTGAATTATGGAAGAGAAGCTCTCTGTCCTGCTTCTTCCGGCAGGGGCGCGTTGAATGGGATCTAGTTCCTTCACTGATCCCTGATAAGGATTAGTCCAGTCCAGCTGCGACTATGCTTCTCCTTATGACTGGTGAGTCTTTCTTGAGCTCTTGTGATGCTGTTCGTTCTGTTTAATATCTTTATATGTTGCTCCTATTTATGCCCGCAATAATGCGCCTATAAAGGCACCCTATCAAGGCACAGGCCTGTCTGTGCCTGTCCGTGACGGGCCGCTGCACGGGCCCCCCTCAAAGATAATCTCTCACGTGAGTAGCTTGCACATGCCCAAGCAATAAGCCCCACACCGCTGACTGTGTGCTGCGCGCCGCATCTTTTGTCCTTTCACACCCGTCCACATTATTATCCGGGATATACCATATTCTGCCCTAGACCCGCATGCTGACTGTATATCGGAATTGACCGTCTACACCTTTAAAGTTCTGTCACCATGCAGCCATCAGATGGCCCTCACCAAGGGTACTACCCCAATCTCCCCAATAGACGTATGCGTCTCCAATCCAGGACCACTACTGCACTGCCTCCGAGCCGTCCCGCGCCTCTCCAGCACCGTAACAAGTACATTGGGTGCAGGACAACAATAGCCCACCAAGTGCACACCAGGTCTATGGTCAAAGGTCTGACCGCGAAAATTATAACATTGCCAGATAGCACCAAGGCCAACAATAGTAATGCTACCTGCCTACCACTTGATGTACGCGATGTAACCCCAACTACTACTAACCACAGTGCACCTGCTACCGCTAGCATGCCGCATGACAATGCACTATAATGATGCAAATACCACATGTCCACCCAACGCTGTACCACCCAGTCCTATCCAACATGCTGCCACGTATGTTGATGATGACAATGATGCCATTAATGTATGTTTAGCCAACGCTGTTCCACCCAGTCCTACCCAACATGCTGCCACTTATGTAGATGATGATAATACCACATGTTTACCCAATGATATATCACCCGTTACCATCATACATGTGTCCCTGTCATACAGCCCAAGTCTGATGGTACTGACCTCAAAACTGCTTGTATACTCTCTGCAGTGACATCTAGCACCATCACCAGTTCCAAGACCTATGCTGCCCATCCACCCCATGATGTGACATCCAGTAACAATATCAACGATACGACTACCACAACACGGACCCCTCACACTTCCCCCGCCAACACCAAAGCCATAAATAACCCTAACAGCTCGCACCTAAAATGCTCCCTGATCAACGCTTGATCTATTAATGCACACGCCCTAGATATACATGACCTCATCACCACCCACGACCTTGATATCCTTATGACAACAGAAACCTGGCTACACGAAGCATCAGGCCCTGCGCTATCCCTTGCCCTTCCGCCAGGGTACACCATCATCAGACAGAACCGCCCCACCCTGGGTGGAGGAGTAGCTCTAATAGCCAAAGACTCCCTCTCCATCAGAAAAACAGATAAAGATATAAACACTAGTGACTACCTCCTCACCAAAATCAACCTCTCTGACCAGTGTACCATCACAGTACACCTCATCTACCCACCACCAGGCCCTTTAGGAGACTTCCAAACAGCCTTGACTGACCTCCTCTCCAATAACCTGAAACAGTCAACCAAAGCCATCTTACTAGGCAACCTTAACCTAGGACTCAATGACCCGTGTTACCCAGCAGCCAAGCACTCAACGCTGCCCTTGAAACCCTGGGGTTCTCCAACTCCATTAGTGGACCCACGCACACACAAGGACGCACCCTAGAATGGATAGCCCAGCACAACTGTCCCATCTCCATCACAGCCAACACCCCTATCTCTTGGTCCGACCATCATGTCATACACTTCAGCATCCCTACTGCCAGAAGCAAAAACATATCAGAGCCAACCCTGTCCCGAGCCCTCGCAAGAAGCTCCAAGCAACTCACTAAAGACAACCTACTCCCATTTTTATCAGGAGCAGCATTCAGGCCACCCTTCTCGGCTGACCCGGAGACCCTAGCACGCACTTATGACATAGCTATCAAAGCAGCAGTGGAAGCTATTGCACCACTCAAACTTAGAAAAGCCAAACCTACCAGCCATACTAATTCCTGGTTCACTTCAGCCCTCCTCACACTCCGATCCAAGAAACGTGCAGCCCTATCTCTATGGCAAACATCCCACTCAAAGGAAGGCAAACAGGACTTCAAACTAAAAGCCAAAGAGTATAAAAAAGCCATAGCTCATGCCAAACTAACATCCTTTCAAACTAGAATCCATGAAGCCCAATCCAAAGCAAGAGAGATACTCTCTATCTTCAGAGATCTAGAGACCCCTACAACTATGCCACAGAATTTCATTAAAGACAAATCCTGGTGTGACAAGATCCAATCAGCCATGAATGACAAGCTTGCCACCCTCCAAACCAAAATTCAGGCAACTAGGCAAACTCTCAACAGCACGCCCCCCTCCCCTATAACACCACACCAGTCAGATGCTACCAACTCCTTCTCCTTCAAGGAAATCAAAGAAAGTGACATGACTAATATCATGAAGTCTATCAAACCTTCTAACTGCAAAGGGGACATCTACCCAGACACACTCATCAAGGACTGCGCTAGCCAATTTACACCATTCCTCACAGCCTTTGTGAACACCTCCTTTGTCACCGGCACAGTCCCATCTTACCTTGAGGAAGCCTGGGTCTGCCCCCTCATCAAAAAACCTACCCTCGACCCTTCCACACCCACTAACTATCGGCCCATCACGGAAGTCCCCTTTCTCCTCAAAATACTGGACAAAGCGGCCTACTTGCAGGTACAACAATTCATCGAGAAGAACCAACTCCTTGGGTTGCGTCAGTCAGGTTTCCTCCCAGGGCACGGGACTGAAACTGCCTTACTTGACTTAAAAAACCAAATGGATGATGCAAGAGACTTAGGGAAACCCGCTCTCCTCCTCCTTCTAGACTTATCAGCGGCATTTGATCTTGTTGACCACAAGGTTTTATGTCACCACCTCTCCACCACAGCCAAATTCTCTCCTGTAACTGCCGCATAGATCACTTCCTTCTTGCAAGGCAGGACCATGCAAGTATTCTCTGACATGGCCTCTGCCTCACCTACTACCATCCTATGTGGCATCCCACAAGGATCATGCATCTCCCCCCACCCTCTATAATATCTTTACACAACCCCCTCTTCCTCGTTCTAGACTCCCTGGGTATCTCATACACTAACTACGCTGACGATACCCAGATCCTCCTCACACTGACGGGGGACTACGACACTAACTCTAAGACTCTCAACAACATTTACAACATGATCCAAGCCTGGTTGGCAGCCAATGGGCTTTGCCTTAATTCGGGAAAGACAGAACTACTAATGGTTGGTTCAAAGGAAACCCTCAAGAACCTTGACCCCAAATTCAGCCATTTTATGATCGATAGCAATAAAATCCACGTAGCTAGCTCAGTAAAAACATTGGGTGTCTATCTCGACTCCAACCTAACAATGACAAGGCAAGTCAAAGCCATTTCCTCATCAGCGGCATACCATGCCAAGCTCATGACAGCAGCCAGACCCTTCCTATCCAAGGACAACTGCATCACCATCGCCAGAGCCATCACAGGATCAAGACTAGACTACTGCAATGCACTGTTCTTTGGTACCTCCACAAAAAACATGAACAAACTACAGATAATACAAAACAACACTCTACACGTGCAGCCACAGGAATCCCCAAAAAAGGAACACATCACAGCCACCAGTATACAGGCACATTGGCCTTTTCAAAGCACTTGCCCTCACTCACTCACAAATGTATCCACCACACGGCTCCACCATACACCTCTGAAAGAATCCACCCATCAGTCTCCACAAGACCAACCAGAACACAATACGCAAACATGCTCACAGTCCCCAGAGTCAAGAGGGCCAGAGCAAGGGGTGCTAGCTTCCCTTACCTTTCAGCTCTGCAATGGAACCCAGTACCACCACCCCTAGGGGGAGAAATCTCCCACTTAGCATTCTGTAAAGCCATGAAAACTGTGCTCTTCATTTAACTCCTGCCCAAACGCAATGCTCTGAAAGAAAACTGCACTAAATCCCTAAATATAGGGATGATGTCAGAATGTATGTACCTTTTATCATGTTCTGTTTGAGTATGCAATGGCAATTTTTGTAATTTATGTAACTAAGCCTGCCACAAGTAACAGCGCTGCGATGCCCCTGGGCTGTATGTGCGCTATAAAAATGCAAAAATAAATAAATAAATAAATGCCTCTCTTCTGTTTTCTTCCCTTAGATGGAAATGCTGCCTCAATGCAGCTGTGAGATGCGGCCGGATGGAAGATGAATGCTACCACAATGTTCGACAGCAGTTTAAGGAAAAGCACAACGTATGGCGAAGCGCAAACCTTAAACAGACTGTTTTTTCGATGTCTAACCTTGTCTTATGTTTTTTTCTTGCAGGCGCTGCTGTCGACCATGGAGCGTGTCGTGCTGCGGTGCCAAGATGAAGATTTCGCCGTTCCGGAAAGTGTAAAGATGAATACTTGGTTTGCCGAAGAGATGTACAGGTAAGAACAGCTTCCCCCAGTTGGTAAGTATGCTGTCAGGAAGTAGGATGTCCAGGAAGCAGGATCTTCAAAGGTAAGTCTGACCTCAGGCGACGGTGAGCGTTATGCGGTTTGCAAGTGCAGAAAAACGCGAAGCATCTGTCTTACGGATCGGGGCAGCTTATATAGCTGAGATCGTGGGCACGCCCATTAGGGCCGCCTAACCAGCCACACCCTGCCACTCCTAGAGAGTGAGCATGTGCGAAGGCAATCCATTAGCAGCCACACCCAAGAATACACTTGGGGCTGCTTAATGGATGGAATGTTCAAGGTTAATGCATCTGAAGTGCTATGTCCATAATAAAAGCTTTTTGGTGTTAAATGGATGTTCTTGTTTACTTTTGTTCATGAGCCTGGTGCCAAAGGCGCCAGGACAGTGTACACCCAGGTCTCCTGTGCATGCGATCCCTGCATGCCTGTGCCCCTGACTTCATGACCATGACACTGAAGGCGGTCATAAAAGGACTTATCGGAAGTCGAGGTTTCATCGTCCTCATCGTTGCCTCCCCCTTTTTCACAGATCAAGTAGCATCCGGGCCCTGGGATACAGGTGCCAGCGGGGTCCCCCCTAGGTCCGGAGCCACAGACGGGTCTAACGGCTGTTGGGGGGTTGGGATGGTGGCGTTGGCACAGACAGGAGGAGGTGGAGGGGTCAGAACAACCGGTAGGGCCTGGACCGGGGGAGGGACTGGCACTGGGGTCGCCAACGCTGGAGGAACAGGAGTACCACCCCAGAGGAGGAGGGCGGGGTGGTACCATCTGTGGGATGACCTCCTTCACTATGTCCTTCAGGAACCCTGTAATATGAGGGTAATGCATAAGGAAGAGGAAGCGCTCGAAGAAGAGCTCCTCGCAAGCCGCCGGGTCCCTAGTAGGCACTGGGCATCTGGCTCCTGGTCAAAATACTGAGGCGCCAGGTGCATGTAGCCGAAGGGCTACGATGGGTAGATGGATCCCTGCGAGGCCAGAATCTTGCACCATAAGATCCGCTGCTGCTTACAGAGGGAAGGGGACTGGGATCATCTTGCAAAGCCCATTCGATGAGCAAAAGCACTGACAGGCCTATGCTGGATCCAAGATGACTGCCGGCCTGGTAGACACTGCCACGTGCCTCGCTGCCATTTTGAAGCCTTGTGCCACACCCTGTGCGGGAGGGCGTGGAGGCCCTGAGCCAAGAGAGGCCTCAGACAAAGAAGGATACAGCTTGGGTCTTGCACCTGAAGCAGAGGCAGAGGCGTCGACCTCAGAGATCACTCTGGTAGGTGCTGAGCCCTCAGGACGGACAACTGGTAGTCTTAACGCCCTGACTCACGACCTCAGAGCGAGCTCTGGTGGGCTGGACGCCCTCGGCACCAGTGCTGGTAGCCGGGGTGGATTGTACCAAGGACAGACTCTTGAAGGTGCCACTAGACAATCCCTTTCCCCCCTGGGGTAGAAGAAGAGGACGAACTTGATCGTCCTTCTGAGGACAGCCTGATGGAGCCCCTAAGCACCCTCAGCTTGGGAGCCGGTAGTGAGGACAGCCTCCGATCTGTCCCCGGAACACCCGGTAGAGCCCCTGGGCCCCTCGGCTTGGGAGTCGGTAGCCTTAGAGGCCTTGGGCCTAGAAGAACGTTAATTAGAGGAACCCTGATCCATGGGAACCCCAGGGAAGGAGTTGCTGCGCTGTGGAGCCATGCTGAACAGAGGGCCTATCTTGTATTGACGAGAGGTTCTGGAGACAAAGTCCTTAAGGTGGGGAGGAGGAGAATTGTGGAAGATCACCCTCCACCACGACAACAGAGTCTTCAATGCCATATGACCGAGAGCATTGCAAGCCGAACATGTGTCCCAGCGGTGGTCAGGTCCACCATACTTAAGCCAGAGTGCATGGAGGTCTGAGGCCGTGAACGAGCGGTCGCATACAGCACATCTCATGAATCCTCCTGCGGCTGACATGCGCCGGGGGAGACGAGGCACCATAGGGAAGTTAAATAAGATTGAAAAAGAAAACGGGGAGCAAGCCGAAGGCTAAAAAAGTCTCTGCGCCAGCTGGCGGGTCCAAACCCGTCCATGTGGAAAAGGGACTGAGGTGAGCCACCAGAGGGCGGGGCCTTGGCAGGGCGCTACCACGCCCGAGGCCACGCACTATTCTAAATTTAAAGGGGAAGCTCAGTTTTTCGCTGCCAAAGGTTCAGGTACCATCCCCATGTTGGGGGACGTCCACAAGGATGGAGGAAAGGAGATGGGACGTATGTGTATGAGAATTTCCAAGAGACCAGCGCACATCTACAGAGCCATAGGTTAAAATGCTTTATGGGCCAATGCAGTCAAGACCACATTTAAGTTTCACGCTGGAACCAGTCTGCAACTACAGAATCTCAGTCATTTGCTTCTATTTTGTGACCTGGTGGTGCCTTTCCTAGGTGCTGCCAGAATTTGCATATTTCTGTTACTCACCGCTCCGTAAATAGGTCAGGAAGATAGATAGACGACCTTGGAGACTATATGTACACAGGAATCGATATTCAGCCTCCAACTCCAGCTCCCCTGAGTTCAAGACTCAGGCTTCCTCAAGAGAGGGGCTCTTCTTTACAACGTACCTCCCTGCTGTTTCAATTGGAACAGGCAGAGGTGTCAGTTAAATAAAAGAGCGGGGAGAACACACACCGCCAATACCTAAGCTGCAAAGGAATACAAAGATATTAGACGGTGCTGAGAAACCAAGTAAGCAATCAAGCACAGTATGGGACAGGAAATACCTAGGCAAGGATTGGAGTGGAACTTTCCCCGGAATGGACCTACAAGTAAAGAAGTAAACCCAAATGAGTGACTTAATCTAATGGATTCTTGCTATAGAGAGTTTTAGTGAAAAACTACAGACCTTAATTGTGGGACTCTGGGTTAATGATTTCCAGGATTGGAGAAAACGACAGGAAAAAATAATAAACAGGGAAGTTAGTACAGGGAAGTAAACCCGGGCGGCACGAGGGTTGCGCTGGAGCCGGGTTGGTGCAGGATCAGGAGAGCGTCAATATGCACTTTGAAATAGGTTCGTTGAGTGTTGGAGTTCAATTAATGTCCCAAATCCAGTAAAGAGGAATACCAACAGAGCAGTAGGTAAATAATATACAATAGTCAAAGATGGTGCTGGCAGAAATAGAAGAAAATAAACACAGTTGGTTACCTGAAACACAGACTTCCCAAACGAGGGTTGGAGCAACTGAAGTGTTCCGAATAACTGCTGACGAAGGTGTTGCAAAGACAGCAGGAGCAGGGAAGGACAATCCAAGTAACGTTCCGTGTCAAATACCAGAAGATCATGACAATGATAAGGGCGTAGAGAAGGCAGTCCAGGGGCAGTCCGGGTCGATACCGTAGCGGTCTATGAAGTGTCAATGGAATAGGAGACGTAACAATCCAAAGGTTTGGGCGTGGGTCGGAACCAGGAGATCAAGTTGGGAATTCGCGACAAGATTTCACGAAGGAAAACGGACGTAACCGCAAATAATAAGAAACACTAATTAGCAGCAACAAGCCCGCTGGAAGACGCTAGTTTTAAAGCCATAAGAGGGGCGTGCCTTGTTGTACGTTCTTCACGTACGAGACGTGTCAGCTGACACGGGTTCCGCCGTAGCTTGTACAGACGCCATGGCAACCTGTATCTGCTCCACAAAGGAGCCTGTGAATTGGACGTACACTGCAGGGAAGTTTTTGTCTACCGAAGTGTAACAATTGTCCTCTCACTAGCCCAAAAGGCAGTTAAGTCCACCCTCCGGGTACCAAAGCACCAAGAAAACGATCAAAGGAGGAGTAAGCACACCTTGCCCCCTTGCTGGTGGAACAGACCCTGAAAGGAAGGAAGGAGAAAAGGTAGTCCAGATGCCATATACAGGCAGTCAGAAAATCAAAGCCTCTTGGGGCAGTGGGAGAAATGTGGAGAATTGGACAATTCCTGGACATTTTAAACTTCTGCAGAATCTTGTGAATTAGAGGTAGAGGGGGACATGCTTAAGCGGACAGGTTGTTCCAAGAGACACTTGCGGATCGGTTCTGTAGCAAAAAAAGAAAAAAAGAAAAACACAGGGAACAGTCAGATTGGCGAAGATCACTCCCAGAACCTCTGTGGGAAGCTCCCACTAGTTATTGGAGCGCGCCCATCCTGTTGAGAGTCTACTTCCTCATTCCTGCCAGGTGGGCTTCTTGCAAGCAAATGTTGTGCAGAAGAGCATGTTCCCAAAATTCCACTGCAAGAGTGTTGTGGGGAACTCATGGCAAGACAGACACAAGGGATCACAGTTCAAGGGTGTTTATTGAACAATGAATGCTATATGCAGGTTAGAAAAATGCCTAATCTAAACCTAATTCTAAGATGGGAGCAAACATCAACCATCAAATGAAAATAAGGCAGTACTAGTGGCGGTGTGTCAAATAAAAAGAGCCTATACTAAGAAACCTATTGCCAAACCTTACAACTAATACAAAAAGGGTGTGGTATGGTTTTCAAGAAAAGAAAGAAGTGTTCTCAAACAACATGTCAGGATGTGGTAGCCTGTGTCTCCCTTCCCCACATTTTGAGCACAGGGTAAGGTGGGATCTTGGAGCACAGTACAGTCTCGGGCTTCTCCAGCAGGAGACGTCAGTTCTAATGGCAGCTCTTAATGGCAGCTCTCAGGACCGTTGCTTGCAAGTCTTGTTTCCTTGAAAGTCTCTTGCCTTCAAGGACCTGACGTATTCAAATAAAAAAACAAATACACAATCTCTTTTCCATGGGCTTTGGGAGACAACTTTCACCTCCGGATTCCCCTCTTCTTGGCGCAATTTCCTAGAAAGTTCCTTAATTATATCAAGACTCCGGATAGCTATATTCTCTCGCTTTCAAGGGCCTCTCAGGTTGCAAAATAAAGTTCCTTAAACAAATGAAAGTTTGTTTGCAATGTTCGCTGGGTGACGGACTCACCCCTGGGTCCCCCTCTTGTCGGTGCTGACCCTTCTCACTTGCTTACCAGAGTGTTGAGATGGATTTCTGAACTCTTACCTGGTGGGCAGAGGTTCAGAAGGACAGCCTAGTTTCTTGGAACACAGTAACCTTCTGGACAAGCCAGACCAATCTAGGTAGCATTGGCGGCGGTCAAGACTAGGTCTCAGGAGGGGTGAGGGTGATCAAAAGCCCGCAATGAGCACACACAGTGAAGGACACTACAAAGTACTCTCAGTCAGGTGTATATCAAAAATACATATTCATTTATTGAAGGCCTTTTAAATCAAACACAAGCAACGATCAGCAGTAATACTTAAACCAACACAACACTACTATTAAAAATATAAACAGATACCATAAAACACAGAAAACGGGGAGTGATAGGTTGGGGTGCACACAATTTCTCCAAAATATAGGCAGTCCAATGCAGTAAACACTGCACAGGAGGTGCCCCCAGGTTCCTCCAACACTTAATAGTATAAAGTAGAGTTTGTGCAGCTAAAACTGCGCAGAGGACTCGGTTTTCAAATGGTCAGTTCCTTGTTAGTAAAATGAGAGCTCAAGTATTCTTGAACAAGCAAAATTACAAAGTTGTAGAAAGTGGTTCATTGCGGTCACAACCAACACATGTTTTGACCAATAGGGTCGTCCTCAAGGCAAATACGTAAAGGGTTGAATCCCTAATTTACAGTTCTTGAATGTCAAGGGGTCACGTAATGGACTGGATACAAAGCAAGGTCCTATTCAGTAGGAAATGCGTGCGCCGGGAAATGGGCGATGCAAAAAGTCAAGATTGTTTCAGCACAACGTGTAAATTCTCCTGTACATAGGGTATTAATACCTGAATGAGAAGTGTAGGGGATCAGTCCCTTACAAGCGTTACAAAGACAGCCGTTCCATTCCATTTCTTATTCAAGAATAATTGAGCTCTCGTTTTACTAAAAAGGAACTGACCATTTGAAAACCGAGTCCTCTGTGCAGTTTTAGCTGCACAAACTCTACTTTATGCTATAAACAGATACCAATGCCTAAGGTATGGCACACAGTAAGGTTCCACAACCTGTAAGTAAAGGGAGCAAACAGTGCGAATATTCTTTAGGGAGTCCTTCACTTATCAAACTCTAACCAAGAGGCAGTTCAGTCCCTAAGAAGAGTGGAGCCTTGCGCTCAAAAGCATTTTCGGTGTAGACACACGCGATCGTGCGGTAGAGCGAAAACCGGGCCTATAGCGACTCAGGAAGGTGGGTGAGTCAGTGAAGAATAAGTTCCCACTATTCGAGGAGGGGCGTCTCAAGAGGGCAGAACAGGATCCAAGAGTTTATTTATTTGACATTTATAATGCACACTTAGCCCAGGTGCATCAAGGCGCACATGCTTAAGTATATGGTTACAGAGTACTTCTGGTATAGTCAACCAGATTACATACATGGATGCAGTTACATATTTGTACAATGGTATATGTGCAGGTTATTGCTTACAGTGAACCCAAGATGAATAGTCTGGTTTTGAGACTTTTTCGGAAGGACCAAAGCTAGGTGTCATTTCTTATGTTAGGTGGTAGAGCGTTCCAGAGGTTAGCTGCGACTACCGGGAAGCTGGACCCGCGTGCTCTTACTCTCTTGAATCTTGGGACAGAGACAGAATTGGTATAGGGGAATCGGGTAGGTCTGGTAAATTGTGTTCTGTTGATCTGTTTGTTGAGATAGGCTGGTGCCTTGTTGGCTAGGTATTTATGGGTCAGTGTAAGTATTTTGAATTTAATTCTGTCATGGACCGGGAGCCAATGTAGACTTTGTCTAATGGAAGAGATGTGATCTTTCCTGGGTATATTTAAAGCTGCTCTAATAGCATTGTTTTGAACTAATTGAAGTTTGTGTTCCTTGTACTAGTACCTGCGAAGAGGGAGTTGCAGTAATCTATCCTTGATAAGATCAGTGCTCTTGCTAAGGTGATGCTATTTTCAGTTGAGAGGAATGGTCTACTCGATCTAATGTGTTTGGATGTATAGGCTTCAGACTAGACAATGGAAATGACTTGTCTGGGGATGGAGAGTGAGGAGTCTATGTAAACTCCCAGAGTTTTTATTTCTTTAGCGACCTGGATATTATTACCGTCCATGTTGAAAGATTGGCATTTTTTAGGCAAGTTGTCCAGTTTATGATGAGGATAGGAGATAGGATGAGCTCTGTTTTGTCATCATTTTTTTTTAAATTTCTTTTATTGATTTTATGCAAACAAAACAACGAAAACCAAACAAGGAGCATAATCATAATAGTTCAATTACACATCGAGTTATCGTAGTCACTGCTCCCATTATCCCTCCCTCCCCCCGTGAGCCTAATTGTCGATCTCTGTCAATGGTTGGCACATGCGGCCGGGTTTCGTTCTCTTCGGATTCTGTTGGATTTGATATTACTCCAAACAATTCTGTTATTAGCGTTTTCCAGGCCAACAGGGTGCCCGCCTCCCCTTCATCAGCCCAATTACTTGCATCTTGCCATGCCACCGTTTCAGCCTCCGCCCATTTCTGCAAGTCCTTCCACCATACATCCACCTTAGGTTTGTGGCATTTCTTCCACCCCATGGCGATCCTACGTTTCGCAAGCACATACGCCAGATTTCTCAGTTTCTCAATATGTTTGAGTTTCCGTGGCCTAGGGAACCTGCCCAGTAAGCAGGCCCAAGCCGTGTCTGTGACAAGAGTAACCCCTTTATCAGCCAGTTTCTGCGCCACTTCTCCCCAGTAGCACCTAATAATCGGGCACGACCAAAACATGTGTCATGTCAGCGTTTTCCAGGTTACATTTAGCACACACTTGTATTCCAGCGTTTCGGAACTTAGATATCCTCAAGGGGGTCATGTATGCCCTATGTGTTACATACAGCTGAATTTGTTTTAATCTGGCATTTCTAGACACTTTTTTGTGGTAACCCAAGGCACGCTCCCATACCCCGTCCTTCATCGGGGCCACCTCTTCCACCTCCCAGTCCAGTCTCGGATGCATCAAATCTTTCCCCACCTTAGCCATCACCATCTCATACAGTCTCGAGATCTCATGACCCCCTTCGGATATATCATACATTGTTTCCAAAATTGCATCTGGTTCTTCTATCAAAACTGTCTCTGGCCAGGTGTTCTTAATCATCCGCACCAATCTAATGTACGTGACATATTGACCTGTGTGTAGCCCCGCATCTTCGTTGAGTTCTATAAACTCCTTAATGGATCCCTCTTGCCAAACATCGCCTAGCGTTGCCAGCTCCACCGATTCCCAGTAGGTCCTAACAATCGCCCTCAGCTGATCATCCCCTCCTGTCAAAGCAACCAGCGGTATCTGCGGGAGGCACGGGTATGGGACTTCCATCAAGCAACAAGCCCTACGCCAAATTTTCCATCCAAGCCTCAACATCGCAGGACGCCCCCTCATTTCAGTTTCGGACAGCCAGATCATTTCTTTCAAATAAAACGGGGCGCAGTCCTGTCCAAGCACCCTGTGCTCAGGGGTCACTTCATCAGAAAGCCACTTAGCCATATATTGTAACTGTCCCGCCAAATAATAAACCTCAAAATGGGGCAGTATGATACCTCCTTTTTCATAAAAGTTCTGCAGTTTCCAAAACGCCACCCTATTTCGGGTACCGTGCCACAGGAAATCCCTACACATGCTGTTCAATTTACTGAAAAACTTCTTGGGTATTATGTATGGGATATTACTAAAGTATTGCAGGAGCCTGGGCAGGACTACCATCTTGAGCATGGCCCCCTGCCCCATCATCGCCAAGGGCAATCTTGCCCAGAACTGCATACTGTTTCTCATTTTCTCGACAGCTACTTCCGTATTGTGTCTGTGTTCATCTTGCACCGTGTGATATACATCTACGCCCAAATAGCGAAAAGAGCTAGTTGCCCATGGTACCTGTAGCACCGGTAGTCCATCTACAGGGATCCCCTTATAGCTACCTAGCAGGAATATGACAGACTTTTGGGGGTTCACCGAGATGCCCGACAACTCTGCATACCTTTCCATCACTTCAAGTATGTATAAGAGATTTTCTTCTGGGTATTGCAAGTTCAGCAACAAATCGTTCGCGTACAAGGATATCAAGTGTCGTTCCCCTCCTACCTCAATGCCAATCGCCTCATACTGTGCCCTAAGGCATATTGCCAGAGGCTCCAGGGCCAAGATGTAAAGCATCAGGGACCAGGGGCACCCTTGTCTGTTGCCTCTGCCAAGTTGCCATCTTTCGGATATCACCGCTCCAGTTCGGACCCTGGCAAGCGGCTCACTATACAACATCTTGGCCCACCTGATATAGCACGGCCCCATTCCATACCCTTCCAAAGCAGCCAATAGCCATGACCACTTGACCGAATCAAAAGCTTTAACTGCATCTAGAGACACTATTGCCATCTCACCCTCGTTCTTACTACCCCATTCGACCACCCGGTGAAGTAGCCTATGGTTGTGTGTTATGTTTCTGCTCGGGACATAACCTGTTTGATCAGGATGTATGAGTCTACCAATCACTTTCTGCAATCGATTTGCTAGGACAGCCGTGAGAATCTTGCTGTCCTGATTTAGCATCGACAGAGGCCTGTAGGAACCACATGTATGCTCCGGTTTATTGGGCTTGGGCAGCGGTATTATGTTCGCCTCTCTGAGTGACTCCGGCAACCGTCCTATCTCAAACGCTTCATTAAGCATGTCCAGCATTGGGGGGAGGATTTCCTCTCTGTATACTTTATAGAATTTGCTGGGCAACCCATCTGCCCCTGGGGTCTTACAGGTAAGCAACTGCTTCACAACCTCTTCTAACTCCTCCAACGTGATTGGCTCATCTAACTCCTCCCTCTCTTCGTCGCTTATCTTGGGCAGCCCTATGTCTTCTAACGTTTCGATTATCTTGCGCTGGTCACCTATCTCATCATCTCCATACAGCACTCTGTAATATTCCACAAATTCTTTGTTAACCCCCTCTTGCGTGGCCACCTCATCTCCGTCCTCCCTGATAATGGTCCTAATCGGAGGCCTAGGGGTCTCACTTTTGTATAGCCAGGCCAAAAGGTGGCCTGTCTTGTCTCCCCCCGCGTGCTGCCTCTCAACATATTTCCTATAATTGAGATTGCAGAGTCTTTCCCAATGTCCTGCACATTTATTTATTTATTTATTTATTCGCATTTGTTGAGCGCACAGGCAGCCCGGTGGGCATCGTGGCGCTTGTTACAGATATGAAAATGACGTGTTGTACATACAATGAAGTCATTACTTAGTTGCAAGAGAAGAGTAGTAGCTACAGGAGAGGAGGAGAAAAGAGTAAACGACACAAAGGAAGAGGACTTAGTTAAACAAGGTGGTTTTCAATTTTTTTCGAAAGGCAATGAGAGAGGTTTCTGCTCTGAGCGTGCTAGGTAGTGCGTTCCAAAGCTTAGGGGCAATGTAGGGGAAACTTATTCCACCTGCTCTAGCTCGTTTGATGCGTGGGACCCTAAGTTGGTTGGTGTGGCATTGCCTTGTTGGTCTGGTGGAGTGAGATCTGGCTAGTGTATCAGACAGGTATGAGGGTGCAGACAGGTTGATACATTTGTGTGCGGTGGTAAGTATTTTGAATGTAATGCGCTCTTTGACAGGTAGCCAGTGTGCTGCCTTTCTGGCCTGCATGATGTGGTCCCTTTTTGGTATATTGAGAGCTGCTCTTAGTGCATTATTCTGTGTTGTTTGGAGTTTGTTGAGATTGGAGTTGGAGGTGCCAGCCAATAGCGCATTACAATAATCTAGTTTGGCCCCAATGGTGGCTCTGGCAATAGAAAGGCAGTTATCTTTGGTTAGGAAAGGTTTGATGGCATTAATGAGCTTAGTGCTCAGGGCGGAGGCAGAAACAATGGAGTTGACTTGCTTGTCCATGGAGAGTGAGGCGTCAATGTGGACTCCTAGTGTTTTAACAGATGGTAGAACTGGGATGACACAATTGTCTATGCAGAAGTTGGTGTAGAGTGGGTCGAGGTTCGTGAGAGTGGATTTTTGACCAAGGATGAGAATTTCGGTCTTATCTCCGTTAAGACATAGGCCGTTCGTGGCCATCCATGCTTGGATGGTGGCGTATATATTCTGGAGGGTGGCTGCGTCTTGATGGTAGAGTCCTGTGAGCGGGAGGAGCACTTGGGTATCGTCAGCATAGTTGGTGTATGTGATCCCAAGTGCGTCCAGTTTATCGAAGAGAGGTTTGGTAAAGAGATTATAGAGGGTAGGAGCCGTACATGAGCCCTGAGGGACTCCATATCTGATGGTGGTAGGCTCTGCGTTAGCTATATTGGAGAACACTTTCATTGCTCTTCCTTCGAGGAAGGAGGTGATCCAGTTTGTGGCTTGTTCGGAGAAATGTGCGGCCTGAGTGAGATGGTTCGTGAGGATGGCATGATCGACTAAATCAAATGCCGCCGAGAGGTCTAGGAGCAGCAGAAGGGCCGGCTTGCCTTTATCTAGAATTAGGGTAATTTGGTTCTTCAGGTCTAGTAATGCGGTTTCAGTGCCATGACCTTTGCGGAATCCGGACTGCCTTTTACCTAAGATAGAGTTGTTTTCCAGGTAGGACTGTATCTGTATGTGTGCAGCTTTATCTAAGATTTTTAGAAGAAAAGGAACCGTTGTAATCGGCCGGTAGTTGTTAGGTTGGGCAGGGTCCAGGGTTGGTTTCTTTAAGAGCGGGCGCACCCACGCCTCTTTAAGGTTGTCAGGGACTTTGCCCGTCTTGAATGAGGCGTTAATGAATGCTGTGATGATCGGTGTGAGGGGTGCCGCACACTCTTTAATGATGTTGGGGGGGCATATATCGCCTTTGCATTGAGATGGTTTGAGCTGTTTGAGGATGTGGAGAGCATCTGATTCGGTGATTGGAGAGAAATTAAATTTGGAGGTGTGCTTGTCTTTAGAGGTATTGACGGAGAGGGTCTGTTGGGGGTGCAGAGCCTTGAAGTGTTCTGCTATCTTGTTTTGAAGAAGGTCTATTTTATGTAACATCGCTGTTTGGATGCTATTGCACCAGGCTTCATCCTTAACAATCTCATCTGTGCAGATTGGGGGGACGGTGAGCTCTTTAAAGATGGTAAAAAGCTCTTTTGAGTGGGAGTTGGCTTCCATGATACGTTTATTGTAGGTTTCTGACTTTGCCTTAAATATGGCAATTTTGTATTTTTTAGAAATACAAAGATAGTCTACTTTGGTGGCATCACAGGGATTGGCCTGCCATATTTTGAAGGCTTGCCTTTTGCATTGGCGTAGATTTAATAGGTCCTCCGTGAACCATGAGTTGGAGTGAAATGATTTTTTTTCTTTTTTGTTTTCAAGAGGAGCTGCGGCGTTGATGGCATGGGTGAGGGTGTCTTTGAAGATCTCTGCTAGAATGTTGGGGTCTGAGGAGAAGGGAGGTGCTAGGCAGGGGTTGTTGAGAAAGGGACGTATATTGTCTGCTGTAAGTTTTTTGGCACTTCTGGCTAGCTTGGCCGGTGCGGGTATTAGTGGTTTGGAGTATGAGGATATGGGGATGCAGAATTGAAGGCAGTTGTGATCAGACCATGGAAGGGCTGTGTTAGAGTTGAGGGTGGAGCCACAGTTGTGATCTGCCACCCAATCTAAGATACGGCCTTTATTATGGGTCGGGGCACTAACTATCTGTGTGAATCCTAGATCTGTGAGGTTTCTGGCGAGAGTGGTAGCTGCTTTGTCAGATTTGTCATTGTATCCAAGGTTTAGGTCTCCTAGAAGCAGTGTTTTGGAAGTTAGTTTGATGTTTTTTCCAAGGAGATGGTTGACTATGCCTGTGAAATTATTGACAGGGCCTGGAGGTCTATATATGACATGAATGTTTACTGTGTCTTTAGGGGAGAGGGTAAGTTTGGCTGAGAGGATGTCAGTGGTGTCTTCCCCGGTGGTCGGAGTCTGTCTTAAGGCTAGGGTGTCTTTAAAAATTAGTGCGACCCCACCTCCCGTTTTAGCTAATCTGTCCTGTCTTAAGACCGAGTAACCTGACGGTACAGCTAGGCTGATGGTAGGGCCAGAGGCAGAATGCAACCATGTTTCTGTTATGGCTAACATGTCTAGGTCTTGGCAGGTAATGATATCATTGACTTCTAAAGCGTGGGCGTTGAGTGAGCGAACATTTAATAGAGCACATTTGAGGTGTTGGAGCTTTTTTATTCGAGCTGGCTTGAGGTCGGTAATTGGGATGATCTTTTTGGTATTGTGAGTAGGCTTATTGGTCATGTGATCTCTGGGAGGAGCGAGCGTCAGAGCCCTTTTTTGGCGCTTGTAGGTAATAGTGTGTGGCAGGCGGCAAGTCTTAGCGTGAGTGCGTGAACCTAGGCGTGAGTTCCTATGTGTTACCTGCATGGGTGTGGAGATGAATGCTAGAGGGAGTGTGCGTGTTCTGAGTCTGTGCTGTCTGAGTATGATCTCGGGCATTTTGGGGGGAGTAGTGAGTGTGGTGGTGTGCCTTAGTTCCATGATATGGCTGTTGGGTTGCCCTTTGGGCACGAGGTAGACAAAACTACTAGTAAGTAAGATGTAAACTAAACCTATGAGGATGTGCAGTGTGTGGGCGGTGTGCATGTTGAGATAGCACAGCGAGAGCTGGGATGCTAATGGGTTAGGTGAGGCAGGTGCCTGACGGTGTAGCTCACAGAGAAATCTGTTACGAGCTAGGTAATGTGGGAGGGCTACCTAGAGGTCAGGTAGTGGCAGTACAAGGGTGTCTCTGAGCGACCATAAGGCACGACACAATAGCACAGTGGTCTCTAAGCGACCAATAGGCACACCACAATATCGCAGTGGTCTCTAAGCGACCATAAGGCACAATATCACAGTGGTCTCTAAGCGACCATAAGGCACAATATCACAGTGGTCTCTAAGCGACCATAAGGCACAATATCACAGTGGTCTCTAAGCGACCATAAGGCACAATATCACAGTGGTCTCTAAGCGACCATAAGGCACAATATCACTACACACGAGCACTTGGATCTTCAGTTTCACAGAGCAGCATGTGAACATCGTAGATTAGTAGCAGTGGCTGACGTAGCAGCCAAAATTGGTTGTGGGGATGTTCCAATTCCATTGTTTTTTTTAAAACCGTAATCTGAAAGATTGCACAGGTGTGTGGTAACGTGTAGGTGGCACTTCATGGTACAAACAGGCATGACCGTCATACTGTAACAAGAACACACTGTTAAGAAGACGTGGTGATAGAGTTGAGCTTGTCAAATTAGATCTATCCGACAAAACATTTGTAGCAGACAATTGACAGGTTACTTTATAGTCCAATATTTTGCAGTTGTTGCACAGCTACATCTCTGGGAACTGCAACATTACACAGACATCTGCCGATTGAATGCTGTGTCTATCAATTGTCCAGGTGAAGTAAGAGGTCGGTTCTGAGGAAGGAATGTAGGAGGAATGAAGAACACTAGCCATCCCTGCCAAAAAGGTTTTCCAGCTTTTGTGAACAGCCATTAATACATTTTGTAATAGTCAGTTTTCACCCATCAGCTTTTACAATATAATTCTCTTGTTTTTTTCACTGCATCTTCTTTTTCCAGATTCCAACAGTAGCTGCTTTTTCTCCTCTACCTTTGTTTTTAAAGCCTCAATTATAGCTTTTCGTTATTTGATCAAATGTTTCCTGTGTCTTAATACTGTTTCTTGGTGTCGGAAAGTCCTAATACAGATGTCAGGATTATTTATGGTACCATTTCTGCTGGGGACTTTGCTGTCCAAGATGGTATGATTAAGCCAATTTGTGTTCCAGAAACCAAATAACAATCAACAATACGAAATCTGCTTTGCAAAGGAGGAATCGCTCTTGCAACGCCTTGCCTTCCAGCTCGTGCAAAAATGATGATGTGAACGCTTAGTTGCTGTAGTTGAACATTGTTGCTGTAGTTGGAGTACCAGCTCCGTGTCTACGTCATCGCTCTTCAATGCTGTTTCTAGCTCAGTTTCCGCCCTCTGTAGGTCAGCCAAGACCCCACCCTGTAACCCTCTTGTCTTAGCAATGGCCGCCCCCCCGCATCACCACCTTAAAATCTTCCCATAATGTGCCCGCAGAATCAACACTCCCAGTATTCTCTTCAAAGAAGTTAGTAATCTGTTCCCTTATATCTTCTCTAAAGACTGGATCTTTGAGCGCCTCCGCTCGGAGGCGCCATGTAGGGATCTTCGCCCTCGGGGGGCAATATTGCCATCCGAGGATCAGGGGCGAATGATCCGAGAGGACCCTGGCCTTATATTCGATTTGAGTAATCTCAGACATCACATCTGCTGTAGCAAAGACGTAATCGAGCCTAGTGTGCAGTTGGTGCAGGGCTGAATAGTGCGAGTATTGCCTCTCAGTGGGATGTTTCATCCTCCACGCATCTGTAAAGCCAAAATCAGTTAGCAGCATCTGCAACGCTCTCGCCGCTGGGCTAGGCTTACCCACCCTGTCATCTGATCTGTCCACCACAGGATCCAACACACAATTAAAGTCCCCACCCCAGATCACCGCGCTCCCTATACACGTACTAAGATTGGTACACAGGGCTCTGAAATATGCTGCAGTGTTTTGGTTGGGGGCATACGTGTTTACTATGCATACCTCCCTGCTCTCCACCAGCCCCCGCAATATAGCCATCCTTCCATCAGTTTCAACCACCTCTTGTATCGATTTGAACGGGACATGCGGTGCCACCCAGATTAACACCCCCCGGGCGTATGGCGAACCCACTACGGTCCCTCTCCACTTTCTCTTAACTAGGTCCAACTTCTCTCGTGTCAAGTACGTCTCCTGTAGTAATGCGATGTCTATTTTCTGGATTTTCAGATACATCATGATTTTGTTTCTTTTCAGGTAGCTGTTAAGGCCCCTGACGTTCCACGTTATTATCCTGAGGTCCCCCATAGGTCGTTAATAAGCACCCTCCCGATCCTCCGTCGATTACGCCCCTTCATGCACTGCAAGTACAACATACTGATTCCTCCAAATAGGCTTGAAACAAAACTTAAACTCCCCCTAACCACACACACACTCAACTTCCCATCCCCCAATTTTCTTCCCACCCACCCCTCCCCCAACAATACCCTCCCAAACTGTTGCCCAGCTCCATTCCTGGATCTCAGGCACCCCCACATCTAGCCCTGCCTAGCGCAAGCTTCTACTCAGGGCTCAGTAGGGTAAAGCCGCCCTAATGGCCGCTGAAACTAATAGTCTATTGGGGTAGGTCGTCCGCGTTCTGTTGCTCCTTTCAAAAAACATTACGCATACGATTGCCAAACCGTTACCAATTACAGTTACACTCACTATATTCCAGTCCAAATCGAGCCCCAGGCTCAGATTGTGTACAAGGTTCAGTTAGTTACAGTTTCTCTATACCATCAGGGTCCTCCACCTTACTAAATCTTCATTCGGTATGATCCTGCCGGTCACGATCCGCTTCTTGTTCCGGGCAGCCCTGCAGGTCCAGCCATGTGACAACGTCCTCAGGGATATCAAAAAATAGCGCTTTGTTCTTATGTAGCACTTTCAATCGTGCCGGATACAGAAGCATGTATTTGATTCCTGCTGCCCTCAGCCTCCTTTTGACGGCAACATAACTGTATCTCTGCCTCTGCACCAGTATCGTGTAGTCCGGGTATGCTGTGATGTTGGTGGATGCTCTCTCTATCGTGCCGCCCTTATGAAAATATTCGAGGATCTTTTCTCTGTCCCTGTAATTCAGGATCCTCGCGATGATCGGTCTTGGCGGGGCCCCCGGCCGGGATTTCCTCATTAGAGCGCGGTGCGCCCTCTCTACCGTGAATCCCTGCGAAAGATTCCCGGCTCCGTTCCCTTGTAGGATCATGTTTTCAACGTAGTTTGTGGGGTCTTGGCCTTCTTTTCCCTCCGGAAGGCCAACCACGCGAATGTTGTTTCTCCTCGCCCTTCCTTCTGCCTCTTCCACACGATTTTCCAGGTTGGCGACCTGTTTTAAGACATGGATCTCCTTCGCATTGCTCGTGCTAACATCGGTGTTAATCTTCACCCCACTTTCCAGACCGCTGGTCCTTTCTGCAAGTGCCCTAACATCTTGACGTAGCAGGGTGAGTTCTGTACCTACGGCATCGATCTTATTCTCTAGAGCTGTGCGTAGATCCGCCATTGCCAAGTCACTTAGTCCCGTTATAGCCTCTAGGATCTGGTGCTTGTCCCCTTCGAGGGCATCCTCCGCAGGGGTCACGACCGTGCTCTGCACCGATGTTGAGGGGGTCTGTTGCGTTTTCGTGAAAGTCTCCATCGTGGGTTGGTTGCTTGGTCTTGACTCTCAACCCTTTCGCCGACATGGCGCTTCCCTCCACTCCTGTACGCCTCCGCCTTAGTGCTGCTGTTGCACTGTCCTCGGTCCTACAATAGTCCGGCTTCCAGGTCTCCTAACTCGCATTCGAGATGGCACTTCGAATTGTCTTACGGATGGGCTATGGCCTCACACTCCCCATTCAACTTCCGTAGGCCTCGTCACCCAAGCATCCAATGTTATCTCCTCCTGCGGTCAGATCGCCGAGGCTCCATTAGCGTATGCCAGGCCGGGCACTCTCATGGTGCTAGTTCGACCACTCCGCCATATCTCCCTATTGTATTATTCCTCCAGGCAATTTACCGCAGCCGTGTCCCGCAGTTCCGGGGAATCAGTTTCGTTTCTGCTCAGAGACCTCTCCTTTGTTAGCCGCCATCTTGGTGCCGAAGCGGCCACACAGTTGCACCGACAAAAACATGTATATCTCATGAATCTCGGGGACTATGAACTTCTCCAGCGAACTTCACTTGGCGTGCGGCTTCCGACGCCTGATCCTCAAAGTTCTAGGCGCTCGTTGCAGTTTCAGCAGGTAACTTTGGCAAAATAGAGTCGGATCATCAGGAGCTCCTCACGCAGCACGTCCTATTCCATGGCCAGTTAGCCATGCCCCCTCCTCTGTTTTGTCATCATTAAGGCACAAATAATTTTGTGCCATCCAGGCCTGGATGGCAAGATACATTTTGTTGATGTTGATGGTGTCAGTGTCATGACATCCTGTTATGGGGATGAGTATTTGCGTACCTTCCGCGTAATTGGAATATGTAATGCCCATGTTGTCAAGTTTGTCAAATAGGAGCTTTGTGAAGGCATTGTATAGTGTTAGTGATACACATGAACCTTGTGGAACACCACAAGGCACTGGTGTAGGTTAGGCAGCTGCTGTGGTTCAGAACACTCATTGTACGGTTGGAGAGAAAGGATTCAATCCATTTGATGGCTTCTGGTGAAAAGTGTACTGCAGTTTCAAGATAGTGGCATAAATTGTTATGGTTGACCAAGTCGAAGGCTGCAGAGAGGCCTAGTAAGAGGAGAATGCAAAGGTCTCCTCTGTCTTTGAATGTGTCCATCTGTATTTTGATTTTATCGAGTAGTGCGGTCTCTGTACCGTAACCAGGTCTGAATCCCGATTGTCTTAGTCCTAGTAGTTTGTTAGATTCTAGGAATTGTTGGATTTGCAGGTAGGCTGCACGGTCGACGATTTTTAGTAAGAATGGTACTGTAGTGATGGGTCGAAAATTAGTGCCGAGAGTGTTTTTTTATTTAATAGGGGTAGTACCCAGGCTTCCTTTAGCTCCTTGGAAATGGAACTCGAGGCAAAGGAACTGTTGATTACTGCCGTGATCAATGGCGCTAATTCCTGTACACATTATTTTATTAGTGTGGCGGGACAGGTGTCACCTTTGCATCTGGATGGTTTTAGGTCTGTGATAATTTTAATTGTTTCTGTAGTGGACACTGGTCTGAAGGTGAATTTGTTGGACATAGATGGCTCTGACGTTTTGGGTGTTGAAAGGTGATCTGTGTCAAGGATAAGTTTCATTTTTTTGCTTTCTATTTTGGTTTGTAGGATGGTGATTTTGTCTGCTAAGGCTTTTTGTACGTTGGCGCACCATAATTGGTCTTTGATAGAATGATCGGGTGTTGGTGGGGGCGACTCAAGCTCGAAGGATGGTGAACAGTTCTCTGCAACGTGATTGCGCATTTTGGATTCTGGTGTTGTACAGATTACTTTTGGCTTTGATGATGGCTTCGTTATAGTTATTGGCTAAGGATTGGAATGTTATTTTGTTTGATGGTGTAGGAAATTTCCACCAAGTGTTTTCTGCTGATCTTTTGGCTGCACACGACGTTTGAAGTTCTGATGAAAACCAAGTATTAGTGTGGGCTTTAGGTTTCATTTTTTTTGGTTTCAGGGGTGCGATTAAGTCCATAGCTGTTAGCAGTGTTTTGCTATATAGTTTAACTAACTTGGCCGGATCGTTTTCCGAGTTGGTAGAGTTTATCAAAGGTGCTAGGAGAGGAAGCATGTTGAACCTGTTAACATTTTTGGAGCTTCTGGAGGGGTGTGTGGGCGGCAGTGTAAGTGTTTTCTGTTTTTTGTTGACTATGGAGGCGGAGAAGATTATAGTGTTGTGGTCGGACCAAGGTGTTCAGATATTAGTCAGGATATTTGTCACACAGTTAATGTCTGCAAACCAGTCTAAGATGCAACCTTTTTCATGTGTGGGAGCACTGATACGGTGGGAGAAGCCTTGGGCTTTCATGGATTCAGCAAGGAGGCTAGCTTGGGTGTCTGAAGGGTTGTTCAGGTCAAGGTTAAAGTCACCTAGTATGATGACTTCGGATTGCGGTTTCATATTGTCTGCTAGGAGCGAGATGATGTCCTCTTCGAATGTGGATAAGGTTCCTGGGGGTCTATAAGTAACATGTAAAGGTACATGTGCAGGTGTGGGGGAGTTCAATTTTTAGAGTAATCACTTCAGCTGAGGTGATGGCTGGTTCTCCTGTTATTCTGATGTTAAATGTGTCTTTAGCTATGAGGGCTACTCCACCTCCTTTCGAGGTGGTTCTGTCCTTCCTATATATAGTATATCCCTCAGGAATAGCTAATGATAGAGTGGGACCTGAGGCAGGATGCAGCCAAGTTTCCGTAATAGCCAATAGATCTAGGTCATGGCCTTTGATAAGATCTGCTATATCTAAAGCATGGGCTGTGATAGATCTTGCGTTAATGAGGGCTCCTTTCAAGTGTATGGAGGAGTCGGTGTTGTCTGGTGTGGGGGTGTGTGCATGATGGGTCGTGGAGGGGCATGGAAGAGAATCGGAGTTGGGAATAGGACAGTAGCACAGGCTACCTCAATAAAGAAGAGTGGCTCTCAGGGGACACTCATGTATAAAAACGGATGGAAGCGCCAGGGGCCACCGGTAAGGGTTTCAAGTACTCACCGACCGAATGCGCACTCCGGACCAAACAGTCGAGTCCACTTCGGTTGCGGGTTCAAATGCTGCAACTGTGCGGGTCTGTGGCTTTCAGCTGCTGAGTTGCAGGGATGATTCTGTGGCCGGACAGTGGCGATTTCTCCTCTTCTGGTGAAGGGGTCAAATCGATTTCACTGCAGCCCGTCTCGGGGCACAGTAGCAAGGCACCCTCGAAGTTAGTCACCACAGCTGGGCAACACAGTGACCGCGTGCACTAGGGTTCAGGCAAACTCTCCTAATTCCAGAACTAGGGAGCCCAGGTGTACGAAACTCCGCTGGAGAGTGCCTTATACCCAGCGCTTACGATCTCCATAGTCTCAAATGTCAACTCGAGAGAGCAGCGGTTCCAGAGCAAAGGTCTTGCGCAAGCTGGTCAGTTAACTGGTTGGCCTAGGAACACGTCAAGAAGGCTTGCTTACAGGTTAAGGTGGCGGTGCCGTGAATAGTTGGTCCCACTATTCAAATGGGTCGAAGCGCCTATGCAGACCTTCTAAGTTTGATCAGAAGCAGGGGAGTCCTGCGGGACAAGAGCGGGCTCATGGTGCCAAACCTTCCAGCGGGTCTCCAGCGGTTCCTCGACTCGGCTTCTTAGTATCAGGATGCTTGGATCCTATCATTGGTTCAGTGTGTACTCAAGAGATCAACCTGGTATGGGTGTTTGGGCCCTTCTCCTACCCAGAATCTCCTTCGCGCCAAAATGAAGAGGACCCAATGAGAGATCTGCTCACATACAGCCATGCCAGACGTGGACCAATCACGGACCATATTGGTCCTAGTCATTCCCAGCACACCAGATTCTCTGGCACCCAGGTTTTGTATTTCAACTAGACAGTGCAGCCCACATCCTGGAGGCACACACACAAGGCATGCAGTAGCCTGCGAAAGCTTCGGTTTGCGCGGGGAGCTGCATGACCAAATAAGGGGTTTCCCGGGTCTGCTTCACCTGGGGAAGGCAAAGGGACAAGATGGGCAAAGGACAGAACAAAGGACCCGTGGAATGGCCATTTTGGGGCCCAGCCACTATCCTGGTCCAAACGCGGCAAATGCGATAGGAACCAAAGGAAAAGGGTTAAAAATATATGACAAATAACAGCTGCCACCAGCTCTGTCCAAGGCACATTTGTACTTCTACCGGAAAATCCTTTAAGGGTGTCTAGGGCCTTAAAAATGAAAGGAAGACCCCAGCGCACTGTACTGTGAGGTAGTTTGTGCACTGCATGGGTAACATGTTGCTAAAAACTAGCAACACAGTTGAAGACTAAGGGAAACAAACTCTCCCAGTACTGACTGTCTTTAAAGGCATGTCAGTTTCCCCATAACAAAGTGAGCGAAAACCCAGCGGAGTGCAGCAGAAGGCTGTGCTCCACTGGCAAAAGTCAGGCTAGGATGGTCAGAGAACAGCAAAAGGTGTTACATATACATGGAAATCTTTCCTAACACACAGTTTCATGTGGGGTCCTGGATTCAACCCTGGGTCGTCCTCTTCTGGGCGCTGACCCTTCTCAATTGTTTACCAGAGTTTCACGTAAGGTGCTGGCTTGACCCCTGGTTACCCCTCTTCTGGGCGCTGACCCTACTCGATCTCAGCCGGATCTCCCTTGGTTGGGCTCGGACCCTTCTCTTCAGCGGATTTCAATTCCCTTGGTTTCTCAATGTCTTTTCAAGCAGTTCATAGTAGACATCCCTTGGCCGGGTTCACCTCTGTCAACACACGGTTTCTCAGGATTTTAGACTTTGCTCACTCTTGCCAACTTCACATTTACTTGAATTTGCAGGATTCACTTCCATTGCTTTCTCATGTGGCGGGATTCACCTCCCTTGCTTTCTCACAATTTGTAGATCAAAGTCTTTCGATTGTACTGGGATTTTTCTAGACCTCCTGTATGACCACTTTCACCTCCTTTGGTGACTTTCCTACAGCCTTCTGGTACCTGTAGTGTAGATCGGGATCGTCCAGTCTCTCTTGAGTTAGCACCCACGTGGTGCCAGTTTCCCTCTGCAGCTTGTCTGACCATGACACTTTTTACAGTTCTTTAACAGTTCATTAAACTTGGTTCAAACTTGAGCTTTGCGCTTCTCATTCAACACAGCCCGGTTCTTATCGGTTCTCCCATCGACTCACCGGCTGTGTTGAACCGCTTGGCTTTCCTCTTCATTGGAGTCAAGGCCAGTAGCACAGTCGCGGAAGCTTCCCTCGCTCCTGCTTATCGGCATAGGCTTGCCCCATGTATCGTTGACATCTGCAAGATACTTGTGCTATTGTTTGCGGTATTACGCTCTCTTCCACGAAGGTTCTGCGGGTCTGGGATGAAAAGGGCAAGGTCACTTCTCTCCTCGCCACCCTCTCGATTCCTGCCACCTTTCTCCTTCTCTTCAACTGCCGCACCTGCTTAGCCGTCACATTGTGCTGTCCGCCGTGCTCGTATTGTGCTCTCCTGTGTGGAAGGGAAAGGGCCGTCAGGTGTATGTGATTATGATCAATTGCCTGACCCTTGTATTGGGACATGTCAGGTAAATGGCTCTGGTGTTAGTCTGTTCTCTTGTGTGTTGTGCCAAAGTGTTGTCGGAAGGGGGAGGGACAGTGGTTTTGAATGTCCTATGTGGTAGGATGGGGAAAGGATGTTGAAGGAAGGGGAATACCGTGTCTCACCCATCGGGGTCCCACTACCACACCCCTATCGAGGCAATCCTGCTTCACTGGTCCATCCCCAGGAACTGGATCCAATTGCGATGGCCGTATCCTGGCCACCTGGATGACTGATCTCTGGCGATCTTCAGGTTTCTCACGCCGCACAACTTAGTTGATCTTCTGTCTCCTTACTTGTTTATATAAAACATGGTTATAACATTGTCCAAAAGGGTTAAGACTCTGGATGCTCTTCAAACTGGAAAGAAGGTTTGAAGCATAAGAAAGGCTTTCATCAGGTGTAGGTTATGTGCTCAGTTTCATTTGAACTCCACGTGTCGTGGATATGCCTGGCAAATCTGCTCTGATCGTCCAAACCTATAAATAGGGGTACAGGTGTAACCCCGCCTCTGCAGAATGTAAGCTGCCACCGAAACCATCAGGTTCATGAAGACTCTGGGTGCTGAGCGGAGGACTAAAGGCAGAACCTTGTATTGAAAATGGTTGCCTCTGATAGACATAGGGAGGTAACGCCGGTGAGTGGACCAAATGGACACATACAAGTAAGCATCCTGGAAATCCACAGTGGCCAGCCAGACACGTGGTTGTACAGAAGTCTGTACTAGGGCAGCAGGTGCCATATTGAACTTTTTGGGGAGTAAGAAAAGATTGAAACAAGAGAGGCTTGGAACCGTCCAAAGGTTCATTTGTTCTTTCTGGGGATAGCAACAAACCTGAAATAAAAGTCAGCCCCCTCTCTGACGAAGGAACATGCTCTCTGCAAGAGCTTTTGAATCTCTTGAAGCAGGGTTGTGAAGCCCGATGAGAGGGGTGAAGAAGGTGGAAGTGGAAGACAATAGCCCCTGTGAGAACGAATGAGAGCAACAGGTTCTGGAGGACAGATTGATTTTCCCACATTATCCTTAAACATCAAATCAAAAAAAAAATTTGAACAGCAATTAAATGAGGCCGAAGTCCCTGCTTGGAAGATGTCTGTGACTGGCACTCCCCTGCAGAACGTATGTTGCTTCCACACCTCTCATAGAAAGAGCGCTAATGTCCTCTGGTACCTTCCTCACCCAGCAAACAAGCACTTTCAGAGTAATAGACCCTTGTTAAATCCCACACCAACCCTTTGATATTTCCTGTCCCGCCCATTTCAACATCTGCGCTGTTTGCACCGCTATGAAATATCTTTCTACATCTGGAACCCCTAGACTCGCCCCCAGACGTGTCCGGCGCAGCAGAACTTTCTTTTGTATTCTCAGTTTCTTCCTGAGCCATATGAAGGAAATTTCAGCCTGTAATGTTTTAATCATACGTGATGGTATTTCTGCCGGAAGCAACTCCACTTTGTACAACAATCATGGAAGCAATGTCATTTTAACTGCTGCTATTCGTGCAAACCAAGAGAGTTCCTGGGAATCCCATCTATGTAGGTCTTCCTTCAGCTGTTTCCACAGCAGGGTTATATTTGCCCCGTATATCCCTTTGTACTCCCTCGTTAAGTGCATCCACAGGTACTTTATATTCTCATCTTCCCAGATTTAGGGGTATGTCTTGCCCAGTTTTATTAACTCCCCTCGGTCTTCAGTTATATTTAGCGCTTTAGATTTAGTGTAATTTATAGTGAAGCCGGAGACTGTAGCAAACTCCTGTAACCTTTCCATTACTCTAGGTAGTGAATCCTTTGTGTTCTTCAGAAATAGTAATAATTTGTCTGCATAAAACGTGATTTTATGTGTCTCTTTTCCACTCGTTACCCCTTGGATATTTTGGTCCTGTCTGACCATGGCCACCAAGGGCTCCATGGCCATGGCAAACATTAAGGGAGATAGGGGGCATCCCTGATGCGGTCGTCTCAATATTCTGACTGTGCCGAGGATTGCCCATTAACCAAAATATTTGTTGTAGGATTTTGAAAATGTGCTAAGGCCATCCTAATAAACTCAGGTCCACATCCAAACATTTCCATGACCATTCGTAAATATCCCCTGTCTAGGCTATCAAAGGCTTGTTGCGCATCCAACGCTGCTATAGAGAATAGTTGCCTCGTCCTAGTCCCTAGGTCTATTATATCTACGGCTCGCCTTATATTATCCTGTGTATGTCTCCCAACTATAAAGCCTACTTGATCTTCATGAATTATCCCTGGGAGAACCCTCATTAGTCTTGCTGCTAAGACCTTGGCATAAATCTTGGCATCACTGTTTAGTGGAGAGATGGGGTGGTAACTGGCACAAACTGTAGGATCCTTCCGTGGTTTGAGAATTAGTACAGTAGTGGAATTTCCCATGTCCGGGTGATCTTGCCCCCCTCCCTTATCTGATTAAAAAGACGTGTTAAATGTGGAAGTAGCTGTATCCTAAAAGTTTTTTAATAGCCATTTCCTATTCCACCAGGTCCCAGTGTCTTGTTACTAGGCAAGGATGTTATTGTGTCACTAACCTCTTTTGATGTTATGGGTGCTACTAAGGAGTCCTTTCCCGCCTCAGGTATTTGGGGTAATCGCAATGTTTTCATGTAGCTTGCCTGGAGCAACAGGTCCAACCCTTCCCCGTTTCAACAACTCTGCATGAAATCTTTCAATGATTCCGATTTTATCTGGTACCGCTGTACATAGTTTACCTTGATCATCTTTAAGTTGGGCAATATAATTCCGGGATTTTTGCTTTCTTAGTTTAGCTGCTAAAAATCAGTTAGCCCCCCCACCCCTGCATGTAATATGTTTGTTTGGTCTTTAGTAAAGCTTGTGCAGAGCGATCTGCCATGTGTGCTTCCAGCTGTGCCCTAATCTGTTGTTTTTATGTTGCATTTCCGCTTCTTTGACCTCCCCCTCTAGCTTCCTCGTAATGATTCCTTCTCACTGACATATGCTATGGTTTGACATATAAATTCTCCCCGGGCCACCGCTTTCCCTGCGTCCCAATCTATCCTCCAGTCTGTTTCCCCATTATCATTCCCCTTGAAATAATTGCTAACTACTTTCCCCATATGCTCTCTAAGTACTATATCTCCCAAGATCATGTCGTTCAATCTCCAGTGTTTCGGAGTCTCCAAGTTACCTTTAGTTATTTCTTTTTTTTTAAAAAATGTTTCTTTATTGGTTTTACAAAAACAAAAGACAAAAGAAGGGCAAACAGTAATCAAAGAAAGTTGTACATCTTCCAGAGGTACATGTCAGAGAGACAATGCAAAGTAAAAGACGCTATTAGAATCACTTAGTTTCGTGACAGTTCCATTTGCCTGGATATGTCTCTTACACTGTTCACCCCAAACCGCTCCCACCCCCCCTCCCCCACTTGGAGTAATGTACATCGTGAGTATAGTCATTTAACAAACATTGGGAGCACATATTTGGCATAGTGCAACATCTGCCAGCACCATGGCCACTGGGAATGAGTCTCCGATCCCTTGCAGTGTTCTTTTGAGTTTGACATCGTTAAGTTAGGCTTCTGAGGGTTCCTCTGACTGGGAGTACGTGATAGGTGTGATATATTTATTCTTAAAGTCCGTCCATAGGGTTTCACATTTAGCTGATTTATTGTGCAGGGAGGCTGTGATTGTTTCCATCACATAAATGCTTGTGGCCAGTTTAATCCATTCGTTTTTTCCTGGGGCTAGAGGAGACTTCCATTTCATTGCTATCAGGGCTCTCGCCGCCAACAGCAGCTGGGGGGCCAGACCTTTCACCTGGAGCCAATCTTCATCGTCTCTCTCAAGGCCAAACAACACAAGGAATGGGTCGAGCTCCCTTTGGATTCCATCGATCTCCTTAATCCATCCCAAGACCTCGGTCCAAAACACTGTGATATGCGGGCAGCTCCACCACATGTGCCAGTAGTCAGCAGTTGATCCACAATTCCTCCAGCATCTCGGGCTCATCGACTGGAACATTTTAGAGAGTTTGAGTGGATCATAATGCCACCTATGTGGGAGCTTTATGGCATGGAGCTTGTATTGATTGGACAAGGAGGCTTTGGGTGCAGCTCTACACATTAAGTCCCATTGATCGGGGAGTATCTCTTCACCAAAGTCTTTTCCCCACCTGGCTCTGAGGGAGTCTGTAGATCCACCCCCCGCTGCTATTAGCGTCTGATACATCACAGATATAAGACCTTTCATTTCCGTTCTGGAGTCTAGTAGTTTCTCGAAGGCAGTAAGGTCTCTTTTCAGTTTCTCTCTCCACTCAGGTTTCGTTAGCACCCCCTTCAATTGGAGAAAGTGGAAATTCGATAAATTACCTATCCCCAATGCTGTGGTTAGGTCCGGTAGCGTTATGAACGAGTCTTTTCTTTGGAGTTGCCCTACCCTCTCCAGGCCCGCCTCATACCATGACTGAAACTGTTCTAGATTCAGAATGTGGTCGTTTATGCCAGGAGACCACAAGTGACTGAGCGGGGATGGCCAGGTTGTGACTTCTCGCATCTCTTTCCCAGTGCGCCATATGCTCCATATGGTAGTCAGTATGGGATGGTGTTTGATTTTCCTCTGGACCCTTTGGTAGGGTGACCATAGCCATTCCGCTACAGTGGCGGGGGACATGTAATGATTGTCCATCTGTACCCATTGCAAGTGTTTGTGGTCCCTAAGGTGTGGGATCAAGACACGTAACTGGACGGCTTTGTAGTAAGTAGTTAGATCGGGAAGGCCTACTCCTCCTTTGTCCTTGGGGAGTATGAGTGTGTCATATGCGATCCTTGGTCTTTTCCCCTGCCAAATGAATCGCATCATGATCTTTACGGGCCTCTGTGAAGAATTTTTTGGGCATCTCAACTGGAAGCATCTGGAAAGGGTAAAGGAAGCGGAGGAGGCACACCATCTTGACGGCGTTGATACGCCCCAGCCAGGAAATCGTCAATCTACTCCACTCCTCAAGATCTGTTTCGGATCGTCGGAGGAGGAGGGGGAAGTTGGCCTCATATAGGTCGCTTAAGGATCTAGTAATCTGAATACCCAGGTATTGCAGTTTTGTATGCTCCAGATTAAGCCCAAGTGATAGGAACTTGGCATTGTTCTCATCAGGGGTGCCTCGGAGGGGGAAGAGTGTGGACTTTGATTTGTTTACTTTAAAGCCGGAGTATTGGCCATTTTCTTCTATTAGTTTTAGGGCGTGGGGGATAGAGTTATTGGGTTTGGTTACGTGTAGAAGGATATCATCTGCATACAACGCTGCCTTATATTCCGTCTCTCCCAACCGTATACCCTCTATTAGGGGGTCTTCTCTAAGTTTTTGGGCCAGGGGTTCAAGGGGAAGTGCAAACAAGATCGTGGAGAGGGGGCATCCCTGTCTAGTCCCTCGCTGTAGCGCAAACCACCTGGAATACTCCCCGTTCACGAATATCGATGCTTTGGGGGAGGCATATATTGCACGTATCCCATCGCGGAATTTGGGGCCTATCCCTACTTTCTGGAGGACTGCTCCCAGGAAATCCCACTCCACCCTATCAAAGGCCTTTTCTGCGTCAATGGATAAGAGGACCGGGTCCTCTGGTAGATTGTGTGCTGCGTGAATGAGGTGTAGAGTTTTACGCATGGTGTCGGCACCTTGCCTCCCAAGAATAAACCCGACCTGGTCGGGGTGGATCAATTTAGGCATTAAGGTTTCCAGTCTTGCGGCCAATACTCGAGCATAGATCTTGGCGTCGAGATTGAGGAGGGAAATGGGGCGGTATGATCCGCATAATTTGGGGTCCCTGCCTTCCTTAGGGATGACTGTTATGAGGGCTTTCTTGAAAGATTCCGGGGCGGCCCCAGTGTCCACTATCTCATTAAAGAGTTCCGTGAGGAAGGGAGAGAGTTGGTCGCTAAAGGTTTTGTAAAAGCCTGCCGTGAAACCGTCCTCCCCCGGGGATTTCCCTAGTGTTAATCGTTTAATTGCATCCCATACCTCATGCTCGAGTATTGGAGTATCAAGGAGCTCGGCCTCTGCAAGTGTTACTGTAGGCATGTTGATTGAGGACAAGTAGGAGGATATGTCAGATTGGGCAGAGATCAGCTCAGAGGTATATAGGTTTGGTAGAAGTTGGCGAAGCACTCTGGTATTGAGTGGGGGGGGGTCGGCCGGGGGAGTAGTGGGCCCTGTTATCTCTCTCACCTTACGTTCCTCCCTCCGTTCTCTTAGCCTGGCAGCTAGTAGTGCGTCGGCCTTGTCCCCCTTCTGGTAGTATGTTTGCCTGAGGAATTGTAGTTTTCTAACCACCTGGCCATGTTCTAACAGTCGTAGTTCTTCTCTTTTACGGTGAGCTGTGTCTAGTTTGATGGGGTCTACCTCTGCATTATCTCTTACTTCCGCCTCCAGTTGGTGTATTTCATTACGCAATTTATTTTCTATGATCTTACGTTCCCTCTTTTTAGAGGAGCCCTCGCATATCAGTATCCCCCTCCAGGTGGCCTTCCCAGCTTCCCATATCACTTGTTTGGAGACCTCCCCATTGTTGTTTACCTTAAAATATTCTTCGATCTCGGTCTCCATTTCGTTTTTAAACACCGCATCAGTCCAGAGGGACTCATTGCAGCGCCAAGATCCCCCAGCGACCGGTAGGTTGGTCCAATTGACATCCGCTAAAACCATATCATGATCAGACCATGTTATTGGGACGATTCCAGAATAGCTTGTGGATTCTGAAAGGTCAGGAGAAAGGAATATGTAATCTATCCGTGTGAATGTGCCATGAGGATGAGAATAAAAGGTGAAGCCACTTTCGTCTGGGTGTAGAGTCCTCCACATGTCACGTAGGTCGTATAGATCCATTATGGCGGCGAATTCAGTATGGTTCCCTTTATGTTGGGTCCTCGGGCCCGGCGTGCCTGGCCTCCAGTCCACCGCGGGGTCTACCCATTGGTTAAAGTCACCACCTAGGATGAGGTGACCCGCGGTTTCTAGTACAATTTTGGGGATCGTTTTTCTAAGGAATGCGGCCTGTCCGCTGTTGGGTGAGTATATTGTAGCAATTGTGACCTGGACTCGTGCAATTCTCCCCACTATTAGAAGGGCTCGACCACTCACATCCGACCAAGTCTTTTCCAATTCAAACCCAATTCCCTTCTTGATGAGGATTCCGACCCCTGCCTTCCTGAGTGGGCCGGGGCCCCAGTATTCCATGCCCCCACGCCTTCCCAGGAGTCTTCGCTCCTCCCCCCTTGCAAATTTCGTCTCTTGGATGAGAAGAATGTCTATGTTAGATCTGCGGAATTCTCTGTGGACCAGTGATCTCTTAGTAGGAGAGTTCAGTTCCTTCACATTGACAGTCCCAACTCTTAGGAGACCCTTGCCCTTAGACTTCTCAAGTGATGCCATCGATGATTTGGGTTCGAGGATCGCTCATCTGTTGCGGCCAGATAGGTATGCAAATTCCCAGTGTCATCTGAACTGTGACATTTCGGAGTGCGCCCAGTGATGTGTGTACATTTCCCAAGTGTCAATGACCCCTCTCCCCACTCCCCCTGTTCCGCCATATCTGGTGGAGCTCTATTGAGCTTGGGAACTGGAGGTGCTGCCTGGGCAGCTGTTGACGGCGTCCGGTACGGGCCAGATGACATTGTGCGGCCCGTTGGCGGACCATCAGTGGGGACCGTTGCCTCACGGTCCCGGTCGAATATACCATCACAACTTTAGGGTGAGCCCCCTTCTCAATCCCCCCCCAAAACATTGTTGCCATTATTGTTGAAATTTTACAAACATAAAAGTTTAACGTTACGTGCGTTCCCGGGTCCTTTCGCAAGAGTTTGCATTGTCGCTTAGTCCAGAGGGGTGCCCCGCCAGCGGTGGCGCCCCAACGACAGATATTGCCTTTTCGGAGCTCTGCGGGGGCCGGTGTCTCGTTCTTCACCGGTGGTTGCATTCTGGCCGGGTCGTACACACTTCTACTACCTTACTCCTTATCAGGCGTGTTGTTGGGGCGTCTATATTTTCTCGATCCCTTCACCCTCTTGCGCCTGGGGCCCTGGAGCTCCCACTGTGGTCCCGGCTGCTCATTATCACCTCCTTCGTTGCCCTTCGGGACCGTGCCAAGAAAGTCAGCGATGCAGTCTTTGATTTCGTCTTCAGAGCGTAGAACTATTTTTCTGCTCCCATGCTCAAAAGTGAGCGAGAAAGGGTAACCCCACCTGTACCGTGTGCCTTGGTCCTTGAGCCATTTCGTCAGGGGGCTGCAAAGGCGTCTGAGTGCCAATGTTAGTGACGATAAATCCTGAAAGATCGTGATTTGGGCGCCCCCCATTGTGAGTGGGCCTCCGGATCTGGCCTTCTCCAGAATCCTGGTTTTGTCTTGATAACGGTGGAATTTGGCTAGGACGGAATGCGGGCCGCCGGGCGGCCCACCAGCTCTATGTATGCGTTCGGTCTTGGGCTCATCAATTTCCTCATCAGCGGTGAGTATTTTTATGATATCATGAATGATATCTTTGAGGTCCTTTTCAGTTTCACCTTCGCGCTCTGGAATACCGAAAAAGCGGAGGTTGTTCCTCCTCTCCCTATTTTCTAAATCGTCCATCTTGAGCCGCGCCTCAACCTCTCTTTTTTCAATGTTATGAATCCGTACATCCATCTGAGTTTCAAGGGTGTCAATCGAAGCCTGATTATTCTCCACACATTCCAATCGTTCCTCAAATCTGTCCATCCTCTGGGTAATTTTATCGATTTTACCGCCTAGATTGGCCCCATGTTTTTTATCTCATTTAGTAATGTGGTAATGTCTCCTTTGGTGGCGGCAGCACTCTCCTCCGATGTGTCCGTGGACATGTTTGCTGCAGGCCGGCGCGGCGGGGGGAGAGGGTCGTAGGCAAATGTGGCTAGTTTGTGAAGTGGGTCCATACAGTGCGACCCGGATAAGAGGAGGCACACGCCCCTGAGTAGGGGGCCCTACCCTCTATGAAGACGTGCAGGACTGCAGGTTCAAGGCTGTCTTCTAATTTTGGTATCTCGTGTAAGTTGACGTAAAGCCATCGGAAGCTGAGGTGCGCATTCCGTGGGGGGGGTGCTGCAAAATCTCTAAGTGGTACTTTCAGAGTTGGGTTCTGTGGGGGGGAGGGTCGGCTGGGGCAGGGTCCCGTACCATGTTCCCAGTGGAGACACCGTCCGTCAGGAGCACCAAGGGCCCCAAAGCACAGGTCACCAGGGGCGGGTAAGTGTGACCACCGTAACACTGCGGAGAATGTAGGGGGCAGTAGCGTAGAGATTCTCTGGATTGCCCGATGAGCCGGGGTCAGTTCGTATATTGAGTTGAGGGGGCAGATTCCACCTCTGAGTACTCGTTGTTTACTGGCGGTGCAGGATGCAGATCTAGGATTTCGGGCCCTGTGGGGTGTACTCCGTATGTATGCACTGGGCCCCCAGGATAGAGGGGCTTCAGCTTTCCGGCCAGGTCCTTCAGCCACCTTTACTTATAGTGCAACGTCAGTGGGCCTTCCGTTCACATTGGTGTTCTCGAGGGGTCCCCTACTTGCCCCTGCGCTGTGGCCACCCAGGGGCGAGTTCGTGGTGTAGCACCGGAGTCAGCCGGGCTACAGGTTCCCGTTTACTCACGTGGACGGGATGGAGTGCGTCCAACAGATTATTCGTAACGCGTTGCTCTTGTGAAGGGGCAATAATTATTGAGTCTGCAGTCCTGTGCTTCGGACCTCTCCCCCAGTGTCTTGCTCCCGGGGTCCGTGCATGAGACTGAAGGTACCTCTCGCAGGGGCACTGTTTCTGTGGAGCTTCAGCTTGTTAGAGAGTGGAGGGCTCGAGGGTGGTTCCCACAATCACGCCGTTCGCCATGCCCTCAGTTCGTGAGTCTCGGCATCAGAGTTTTTCTCCCCTGAAGAGGGGGAAGTACGCCCCCACCCTCTCGCGCTGGCCAGTCTATAGGGCGGAGGACAATGGCGGCTATTTGCTATCTAGGGGGTCGGGCGCTTCACATTGGGTCCCGCGCCACCCCTGTATTCCCACGTGGTGGCAATCAGGATCGGGGCCGCATAGGGCGATGCGCGTCTATGCCAGGCGCTCATAGGTGGGAGGGCCCGGTTCAGTCCACCGAGCACCGGGGGCTCCAGTGACGGACTTCGGCACTACGAGGCACCTTGGCCTCAGCTGACTGTGCAGGCCGCGCTCGGCTCGGGGTGCGGCCTACCTCCCTGGCGGATCCCTCTGTTCCACGGATCAGGAGTGGGGGTCCGCGCTGGGGAGTCAGTGGGGGCACTCCAACACTAAGGGCTGCAGTCTAGGGAAGACACGCCGACGGGCACTCCAGAAGTCGAGTGTTCTCCTCTAGGCAAGCCCGCCTTCCAGCGCGGCCACGTCGGGTCGGCTTAGTTTCGCTTTCCAGCTTCCGACGAGGTGAAAACTTCAGATGGGGTTTTCCTGGGCTTCCCAGCCCCGATTTCGGTCGGGTTTCTTCCTGCTCCGTGGAGAAGTGTTCCGACGCCTTATTCACGGGTTTGTCGCCGTGGGGGGGGGTCGCGACGTGGGGGCTCAAGTCACTTCACGGACCATCGGCGACGGAGCTCACACGGGATAGGCGATCATCCGTGCGCCCCCTGGTGGCCAGTCTCCCTTTAGTTATTTCTATTTGTATTATCACCAGGGCTTGGTCGGAGAGGTATTTAACCCCAATTTCTACCTGTGGTACTTGGGGGATTAACGTTGAGGATACCAGGATCAGATCTATTCTTGAGTAGACTATGTACTGCCGAGTAGTGTGTATACTCCCTTTCTTGATCATGGAGGAATCTCTATTACCCCCTATTTTTCCCATCTATGAAGGTGGGCGGCAGCGTTTTGTATAATGCAGGATCCATTACACAATTGGATTCTCCTACAGTCACTAGCGGTCCCTCACAGCAACAACCTATTTTCTGGAGTATCTCCCTCAAATAGATGTCCTGTTTCTCATTAGGGGCATATATTGCTATCAGTGTATATAGCTGGTCCCCAAGTGTGCCCTTGAGTACCAGATATCTGCCTTCAGTGTCCCTGTACAGACATTGTTTTTTGAAGATCAGTCTGGCACTTGAAAAAATTGCAACCCCCTTTGTGTTCGTCCAACTAGATGCGCGATATTGTTTGGAGAAGGCCTTATGGGACATCCTCTGTTCATCTTTAGGGAGGAGATGCGTCTCCTGAAGGAACACTATAGATGCCTGGAGTTCCAGGAGTCTCCCCAGTATCCAGTGGCGCTTAGCTGGCGAATTCAGGTCCTGCACATTCAGGGTTATAATTTTCACTTCAGCCATATCCTGAGTTTCCAATCCTCATTTGCCCACCGTTAACATTCCTCCCTCTCCTTCAGTCGAACCCGGTATAGAATCTAAACCATACAACCCCCTATTCCCAGCCCCTAAAATCCCAACTTTCCTCCCTCCCCTCATGCACCCCCCCCTTATTTATTTGTTTGTTTTTGTATAGCGCGCAAAAGCCCGAGGGCATCGTGGCGCTTGTTACAGAGAGAAACTTAGTTGCAGGACATACAGTGCATATATTTTGTTTTTTAAATAAATGAATACAACAGTACAGTGGAAAACCAGCAGGGAGGCAGCTAGTTGAAAAGAGTGTTTTTTATATTTTTGCCTTTCTCTTAACCCCACAATGGCCTAGGTTCTCGTGAACCCTCTGGGTATTAATCCAGGGCCTCGGGCCTTGTACAACCCTGGGAATTCCCCTCGCCAGGATATTCCATACCCTGCTTTAGATATGCAATATAACCCTGCATTCCTCCCTCCGGCTGGGCTCACTCCTCCTTAGTCTAGCGTGTTTGCTTATCCGTACCCCTCCCCCATTGCGCCATCCTTGACAAAGTTTTGCTATGCATTCAGTCCCTGTTCCCTTCTTTGGTGCGGCAACCAGTCAGTTTCACTTCCCTTTCCTGCGTCCTATTTCTGTCCATCGTCCATTCCCATATCCTGGCACTTTCATTTGGGGGGGGGGGGGGGTTTGTTTCGACCTCTGCTCAGTTCGGTCATCCTCCCCTTCCATATGCATTAAGGACAAGCCTTCCTCACATGTGTTGATCCGTTGCTGCTTGCCCTCTCATGTAAACAGTAGACCAAAAGGGAATGTCCATTTGTAGACCATGTTTTTTGCTATCAGTGCCTTTGTGACTGGCTGCATTGACCTTCTTTTCTGTAATAGAACTGGGTGCATGGAGTGGATAGGGGTGCAAGGAACAGACTGGAGCGCACTGAATTGCGTGAAGTACATAGTATGGTTTGGAATGCAGAAAATGTTTGAATGACCATATAACCCATCATATGCTTACTCTCTCCTTAAACCACCACTCAACTAGAACACAGATACTATGACACCATTCGGTATAACTGTTCTCATACCAACATCCGCCACATACTCCACATCACTCTATGTAAACACTGCTGGTTACACACCCCCAGCCAGGCGTTCTCCTCAGGCCTAACGCAGTCACATCCGGTCTGGATAAATCCTGCCAGAACGAACACATACTCCTGATCCCTCAACCACCACACCTACCTCTAAGAAGCAGCTATTACATGAATACCGCACAAGCTGCACACATACCTGGTGCCCACACACACCTTTGACTCTCTCTACGCCCTCTACTGATCTGAACTTCGGTTCCCAAGGGCGTTCAACTTACCAGCGCCTTCAGACCATACCAATGGTATATAAGGCGCTATATAAATGCAAAATAACATAACATAACATAATATAGTAATTGCTAAGTCTTGATATAAATGAACATGGGTCCCATTGATTTTCAGGTTCTGTTGCGGTCGTGCTGCTCTAAGTATCTCCTGATATATGAAGTTAAGGCCACCAAAATGTCTCAGGTTCTTGCTCCTGGGTCCCTTTTGTTTGGTCCTATTCTGTGCACCTGGTCAATCATTATGTCTTCTGGTTGCGTTCCAGTCAAAAGGCTACTGAAACATTGCTGTATAGTGTCTTTTAAGTCACCATCCAGGAGTGAATCGACCAGGCCCCTGACTAATATTGGACTGTTGGGAACGATTCTCAAGGTCCTCTGCCTGTATTTCCAAGATATGAGTTGGTCTGGCTACCTGTTCGAGTAGGATGCTGTTTGTTTAGTAACATAGTGGGAGACTTCTCGATGTTATCCCTTCTCCCAGCTTCTTTTCCCACTTCCGCTGCTTGAGTATTTTCCTGTTGTCTCCAACAACGATCCAGTTGACTTCCCTGCAAGCTGGCCATCCTTTTCGATCTTGCTGGAGTGCTCCTGGATTTAGCCCCTGGCATCCGAGAGCTTTCTCCTTATACCCAGATTTGCCACTAGCAAGAAGGATGTATTCCCCCAGCTGTGTAGTCACACACCTTGTCCGTAACTCTTTATGGAGCTAGAAGAGCTAGTATTCAATGTTCGCAATGCCAATGGGTGCAAGAGTCTAGATTCTGTAGTTTGCTTTCATATACTCTCACCACTTATTCACTGTCCCTGCTCACTCTCCACAGCCGTCAGCATGGCCACTTCCAAGCATTCCAGTTTCAGAGGCGGGTCAGGGATCAAACGTGTCCGTATTGTTCCTTCCTATTCCCCGGGTATACAGCTTTCACCAATGTTTCCTTAGATCTTGGGGGGGAGGTTGGTTTACTACTGCCTCCTCTCTCTCAGCGACAAGCAGTTCTTCTTGCTGTACGTGGGGCATCTATTCGTGGGAGACCCTCACCCTTTACAAGTCTCTGCTGTGGTCTTTTATCAGGGTTTCTCCCCTTCCGTCACAGGACACTGTCCTCCTATTTCTCCCACCTTCTGCCCCCAGGTGCAGGACTCTCCAGTTTCTTGGGCCCTTTTCTTCCAGCCTCCTTAAACGTGCTCCATTAACCCTTTCTCCATGTTACTTCTTGCAGTCTGCAGATAGCTTCCTCAGTAAGCCTGCTGCTCCCTTGCTTTCAGGCTTCCACCAGTATCTCATCTAGTCTCTGCTCCTTTCCCCTCTGTTATATGCCGTGATCCCTCCATGGGCTTATTTCTCTGCTCCTGCTCCCCATGGCTTTCGCCTTGTCCTCTTGAACCGGGCTCTTTGTCCGACGTACCTTTTTTTCTGCGTCATACACCCTGCAGCGGTTGCGTCAGCATTGCGCTCTTTACAGCTCCTCTGGAGAGGTTGGCGATTCCCCTGCTCCTCCGGTCATCCTAGGCAGCCTTGATGTCTCGTTTCACGGAGCCTCTGCCCAGGGTGCTTCTTCTGTCTCACGGCAGCTCCCTTCGGTGTATGCCGTTACGCTGGGAGGTCTCCGTTCCCTCAATTTTTATGATGCCACTCGGGTCTCTCTCTTCCTCACCTCCGCTGTTTCCAGCGGTCTGGCAGAGTCTGCTCTGCAGTCCTCCCTCATGGCTGGCCTCCGCTCCTCGGCACGCTCTCACTGCGGGATGAGCTGTTTTACGCTCTTCTGCTACACACCCAACCTCACCTGCAACCCGTGGGGGGCTGAGGGGGATAAACTACTCAATTGCTGGTTATTGCAGCTGCTAATGCCTCCTTTTGTAGTGGCTCGGGAAGGAGCACAGCGATGTGCACCTCCACTGTCTGGCGGCCATCTCGGAATCCCCTTCTCATTCACTTTTAAAGTTCACTGTTTTCTGGCCCTTCCTTGGCCTTATCAATTTCATTACAGTTCGGTATTCACAACTAACATTCATTAATTTCAACCTTCACTTTATCATAGTCATCAATCATCTGTACTTTAAATTGGACTGGCATTCCCATTGCCTACGCTGTCCTTCACTTATTTGCGAGCACTCTGACCTGCATTCACCACGTGGCTAGCACCACAGTGTCCCGAGTCATTCAGCCTGCTTTGACTAACTGGGTACGTGGTCTCCGTGTGAACTCCTCCGCTTCAGTCAGCGCTCTGTGACTGTCGATGCTAAAGACTCGGCATGCCTCGCTTACAGGGTCTCAGACACCTCAGGTTCCTGGAGAGGGAGTCCTCTTGAATCCAGGAGGTCAGCAGTCCAACCCTGCTACCGGAGACCTTTCCGAAAATGCCCGCCACAATCTGCTTCTGCTGCAACGACTCTCCAGCATCTCAGCGCTTCGGACACACGTCTCTCTGCCTTCACCTTCGCCTTCTCCGTCTGCAAGCTTTCCACCGGCCATCTATTTAGTCTCACCTAAGCGGGCCATTTATACTGACACTTTGGCCTCAGGTTCAGGCAATATTCTTCAATTGCACACCGGTCTTGATATTCGACATCCCTCTTCCTCGTCCCAGTACTAGAGTGGTGTTTGTGTATGTCTATGTTAATAAAGGATTGATGTATGTTTCTATGTTGTCTCTTCCTCGTCTCAGTACCATAGTGGTATGTATTGGGAGATGGTTTTCTGACAAAATAGGGAAGGGATTGGGAATATCCCATAAAACCCAGGGGTACATTTGATTCCTTATGAAAGGGAAATTGGGGATACCGTGTCTCACCCAAGGGTGTCTCATCCCCACTATCCAAGTCTCCTACTCTCAGGTGATCCTCCCTCGCATATCCACCCCCAGAGTCAGGATCCGAAAGCCAAGGACTTTCCCTGGCCACCGGGGGAAAGGATATATTGTGGAAACAAGTGAGGACGCCCTCAGATTCCTCACACCACCCAGTTCAGTTCCACCATGTAGTCACTAATACATTCTTAAAAATACACAACCTGTTTAAGGTTTAATCGGATATAATTTTTTTCTCTTTATCTGCATAGTTTTTGTATATTAAATTCTGTGTTGACTCTAGATCATTGAGAGACTCGAAAATATACAGAGGCAGTAACTATGCGGTAACTATGTGGTATGACTCGGACTGCACGTTCGCTAAAGGACACTTGATTATAGAACCTCAGCATAAGGCTGGGCCCGCCACTGTTGGGATAAGGGCAGCCAGAGAAGATTATCACAGGTTACGGAGGGTAAAGAAGGCTTGGTATGAGGACACCTGCGATGCATTATTAGTGCCATTAAAGAGGGTGACTGGAGAGGGTATTGGCACTTGATTGGGAGGGGCAGAAAGGCGGATAGGAACCCATTACAATGCTGTATCACTGTGCAAGCCTGGGTGGAGCATTATGGCACGCTGTACAGTGAGGAAAATGTCCAAATAGGTGAGGACCTCTCGATAACCCCAGCTGGTTGCCGGCAGGTGACTGGTTATCCTAGTTCTCCCTTGGTTCTGACATTTGATGAAGTCAGAAGAGCCCTAGTTGCCCAAAAATTAGGCAAGGCCCAAGGACATGACAGGGTCCCTGTAGATTTGTATGCGAGTGAGCCCAAGGTTAGGGGTCTTGCTTGACAAAACGGTTTGCCATTTTGATCCAAAATGTGGTTCATGAGGCTTGGACAAATGCAGAATTGGTCCCTATACACAAGAAGGGTTTGAATGATCAGCCCGGTAATTACAGACCGATATCACTGCTGTACCCAGGTGGGAAGACATTTGCAAGGGCCTTATTGTTTCATTTGGAGACTTGGGCAAGCAGTAACTGTATTATTGACCATCGGCAGGCTGGATTTTGTGAAGGTCTGAGCACGGTGGACCAGCGCCTTAGGCTACGTTTAATCATTGATAAATACGCAGTACTTAAGAAAACCTGCGTATATATGCGATTTTTGCTGACCTAAAAAACGTGTTTGACACCATCCCCAGACAGCGGCTTTGGGAGGTTCTTAGAGGTCTTGGAATCTGTATATCCGCCCTGAACGTGCTCCAAAGTCTATTTACTGGTAACAAGGCAGCAGTACGCTGGAGGACCGATGGCAGCAGTACTAGAAGGTTTAAGGTTGAGAAGGGCACCCAACAAGGGTGTGTTTTGGCACCTAAGCTGTTCTGCATTTTTATTAATGGGGTTATTAAAGAGTTACTTGCTATACAGTCAGATGCACCAACTCCAACGGGTGAAAGAATTCCAGTTTTGATGTTCGCGGAATATGCAGTGCTATCTTTAACCTCTGCTGGCGTCCGAAGGCAACTGGACGTTTTTGTTACTTTCTGTAAGAAGAATGGATTTATACTTAAGTGACAACAACAAACTCAATGGCCTTTAGTACTAATCTAAGGAAGAAAGGCAGAGGCCTCACTCTGACTTTGGATGAAGGTGAAGTAGAGCAGGTAGCTTTTTTATGATAATCTGGGGGTCAGGGTGAAGGCCTCCACCAGCTGGTCTGTGCAACTGGAAAAAAAGGATCACCCTAGCTAGGTATGGAGGTGCACTGGTGAAGTCTAAGAACATGGCAATGGGGCGGTACTAGTGTCCCTGAAGGCCCATACAGCTCAGGCGAGGCAGGCAGCCATATATGGGGCAGAACTGAGAGGGCAGTCAGATTCATTCTCTAGCAGTGTTGGAGAATAAGTATATAAAGAACATTCTTGGCTTACCCACCAGCACGCCTAATTTGCTAGTTCTGTCGGAGATGGGCTTAGAGGAGATTTAATATATCCGCTGGCTTTGATTGTGGACCAATGCTAACCTTGTTAAATTCAGGGAAGCGTTGGTCGAAGTCATAGCACAGCAGGGTGGCTTGTCTTTGAGTTGATTAGTCAAGTGGGGTTGAGTGGGCACAGCTTGTATATGTCAAAGATTTGTAAAGGACTTGCGTAGTTCTAGTTCAATTATTTGGTCCTGCCGCCAGATCTCGCCTCAGCAAACTGTGGGGTGATTCGATATACTTGCCAAATGTTGGTCTGGGTTGGGTGTCCCAGACAATTGAAAGGACCTTTGTAGAGATACACTATATAGCGAAGTACCAATCGTGTGCATCAATGGTCACAGGTATGCATAAATGAGGATTCATCAAATATTTATACATTTTTCACAAAGGGTAGGCTTTATTCTTGAAATAATGAGATAGTCCTGTGGCAAATAGTGTCCAATGCATTTCGGTCAACCATGACCATCTTCAGGGACTGTTTAAAGAGTAAAGAAAAACATACACAAAACATATTAAAGCTACGCTTTAAAAAAAAAAAAAAAAACAGTTGTTGGGCTTCATTACATACTAGATCATTTTTTACCAGGCTTCTTTTTTCTTCGCTTGGGGTTAAACCCAAGATTGTCTTGCATTACATTTGGTACCCTCCATCCTTCTGCAATACATTAGTTAATTCACTTATGTTACAATATCCTTAAAGTTCCTGTGTTCTCACAAAGTAGTCGAAATATTATTGTGTAAAGAGAACAATACATTTCATACCTTAGTCTGTGAGGGTGGGTAGGTTGTCACTAGTCCTAATCATAGCAGGACCTGTGTATCAGAGTATTTTAATATTTCAATGGGTACCCCCCCAGTATGCATTTAAAAAAAGGCCTATAGTATCAGTTTTACTTAAAAGAGTAAAATCTTACCTTCTTTTGCAAAGTTTCCACCATCAGGGTACCCGACTCGCAGAGATGCACGAATCAGTGTGCCTTGCTTGTTTATAGGTGTGCAAAATGGCGCCAGCATGCTTTGCGCAATGATGTCATCAACTCGATTCTAGAATTAGTCAAATTTCGTGCTCACCTTTAATATTCACATGGCATATTCTCATACTATACCAATGAATAATTGATGATCCGGTAATGGCATTCTTATGTGTGTGGTCAATCATTACAATATTAACACATTATGCTGCTAAAACAATTGACAGAAAGATTGATAAATAGAGAAATGCACACCGTCAGGCAGTCATGAGTACATCAAATGCTAAAGGAATACAAAATGTTATTCATGATGTCTGTACCATAGCTGAGCAAACTGCAGTATTCTTCTATGGTATTCATGTTTTTCTGCATGATGTAGAAGAATAAAAGTTATCGTTCTGTACTCAGTTGTCATGTCTGATATATTGCATTCCATACTGGATCCAGCTGCGTTCAGAGAAAGCATGCAAAGTTGCATTCCTCATTCATGCCCCTGGATGTAGGGAATTTAGTCTTTCTATCCAGTAAGTGTCTTTCTGGTTGAGGAGTTTGTCCATGTCCATACTTTCATCTTTTCTCCTTTCTATGATGTCCAGTATTTGGAATTGAATCTATGCAATCTGGTGTTGTGTTTCTCTAAAATGCCTCGATACTGGAGATTTTATGTTGCCAGTCCGGATGTTCGAACAATGTTCATTCCATCGTATTTTAGATTTTTTTTGTAGTTTGTCCAACCAAGTACTTGCCACAGGGGCATTTGATGCTGTAAATTACATTGGCCGAATCGCAAGTTGCGTATTTCTTCAAGAAGTTCTTTTTGCCAGTGTTGGGGTGGAATATGACTTCTCCTTTTTGGACCATATTGCAGTTAGAACAATTGAGGCAGGGGTATGTGCCCCTTCTTGTTTGTCTCTCCTTGGGGTTCCTTTCATCTCTCTGTCAATTGTTTTAGAAGCATTACACCTAATGTGTTAATATTGTAATGATTGACCATACATATAAGAATGCCATTACCGTGTAATCAATTCACCATTGGTATAGTAGAAGGATATGCCATGTGAATATTAAATGTAAGCACAAAATTTGACTAATTTTAAAATGGCTGCCAGCGCGCGATGCCGTCATCATGTTAATTACATCATCACGCAACGCATGCCGGCACCATTTAGCACACAAACAAGCAGGGCACACTGACTCGCACATCTCTTTGAGTCTGGTGCCCTGCTGGCAGAAACTTTGCAAAAGAAGGTAAGATTTTGCTCTTTTAAGTAAAAATGTGATACTATGGACCTTTTTTCAAATGCATACTGGGGGTACCCACTGAAATATTAAAATGCTCTGATACACAGGTCCTGCTAGGATTAGGACTTGTGACAACCTACCCATCCTCACAGACTAAGGTATGAAATGTATTGTTATCTTTACATAATAACATTGACTACTTTGTGACACCTTTGTGACAACACAGGAATTTTAAGGATATTGTTACATTAGTGAATTAACTAATCTATTGCAGAATGATGGAGGGCACCACGTTTTAATGCAAGACAATCTTGGGTTAACCACAAGTGAAGAAAAAAGAAGCGTGGTAAAAATCAAAGGTAAAAACTGATCTAGTATGTAATGATGCCCAACAACTATGGGTTTTTTAAAAAGCTTAGCTCTAATATGTTTTGTGTATATGTTTATCTTTACTCTTTAAACAGTCCCTGAAGATGGTGCTGGATGACCGAAATGCATTGGACACTATTTGCCACAGGCCTATCATTATTTCAAGAATAAAGCCTACCCTTTGTGAAAAATGTATAAATATTAGATGAATCCTCATTTATGCATACCTATGACCATTGATACACTATATAGCGAAATACCAATCGTGTGCATCTCTACAAAGGTCCTTTCAGTTGTCTGGGACACCCAACCCAGACCAACATTTGGCAAGTATATCGAATCACCCCACAGTTTGAGGCGAGATCTGGCGGCAGGACCAAATAATTGAACTAGAACTACGTAAGTCCTTTACAAATCTTTGACATATACCAGCTGTGCCCACTCAACCCCACTTGGCTAACCAACTCAAAGACAAGCCACCCTGCTGACACTATTTGCCACAGGCCTATCTCTTAATTATTTCAAGAATAAAGACTACCCTTTGTGAAAAATGTTTAAATATTTGATGAATCATCATTTATGCATGCCTATCACCATTGATACACAATATAGCAAAGTACCAATGGGGGTGGATCTCCACACAGGTCCTTCCAATTGTCTTTGAGTTGGGTCACACATGTGAAGAAGTGCATGGTAGCTCTTGGCCTGGGGGCCTTTTGGACCAACCCAACACACACACAATGGTTAAACAGTCGAAAGAAACAGTAAAGCGTGCTGCATCTGACAGACTGCAGAGTGATGCAACTATGAAGGCGCTTGGCTCTCTGTTGCTGGCGTGCTATTTAAATATTAAATTATCGGCTGGATACAAGGATTATCTTGACTATGTGAATCCGAAGTACGAACAATCCTTGTTTATAAAATTACAATTCAGCATATTGCCAACAGCATCTGTAAGACAGTTGGCATAGTGAGGTCCCTCCCACATGGCCTCTCTGTTTCAGCGCAATTGAGGATTTTTAACATTTTTTGGTGTTGTGCCTAGTTACACTGCCTCTATGAATCCACTTTCTAAAGCCACTCTGGCGACTGCGTAATTGTCGACAAGTGGTTGATGCAATATCTCTTAACTCTGAGGATAACCCAGCAGTTTTTGCAACATGCAAATACCCAAGATGGGCTTGGCACATTAGATCTAGGAAGATGGTACTGTGATCTCACTTAGGGAAACAGCTTCAAAACACTGAGGATACTGTATGCAAGTAATTTATATTGATAGTTTATTTGTAAAGCACCTATACACAATGTGTTTCAAAGCGCTTCAAGGAAGGGAGGGAGCAAGGGAGAAGGAAAACAATGTACATTCTTACAGTCTTGATAACAATCAGAATGTGAAAAACCAAAAATCAACTATCATAAACAGCCTATACAGACATTATAGATAGTGAAAGTGCTAGGACAATGGGGAGGGAGGGAGAGTGAGACAGACAGGCAGCTACATTACTATGCCTGACTGCAATTGAGGTATTACCGGAAAGTAAATGGGAGGAGGGAGGTTAGGGGGGATTGGAAGGAGGGAGAAGGAGAAGAACAGAACAGGCAACTATTTTACTAGGTCTGATGAAAATTCAGATAGTACCGGAGGGGGGAGGGGAAGGGGGACATAAGAGGAAGGGGGAGACATACAAGCTCCTATCAAATAGGTCAAAGGATATGTATGAAAGAGTAAGTGCAAAATGACGATGGTAAGGAGGGGAGGGCAAGAGGATGAGACAGGCAGGCGGCTACATTACTATGCCTGGCGGCAATTGAGGTAGTGCCGGAAGGTTAACAGGAGGAGGGGGAGGCAGAGGGTACTTCAATGAGGGAGAGGGAGAGGAAACGAACAAGCGAGCTATTTTACTAGGTCTGGCGACAATTGCAGGAGGGGAAGGGGAGGGTGGAAACAAAAGGTGGAGGGACAACAGAGCAGGTGGTTAACAAACAGGTCAAGTGACATATTTGAGAAACATAAGTGCTAGAGGAGGTGGGTAAGGGAAGAGGGGAGAGACAGACAATGAAGGGGGTTGGGCGGGGGAGATGAGGACAGCATAGAGAGTTAGCCGAGCAGGGGCGTGACAATGACAGAAGGTGAAGAGAAGGTCAGGGCAAGCCAGGGGGTGGGTGGGAACACTGTGCAAAACAGTGGGTAGAGCGGAGGTGGAGGGGAAAGTGTGAAGCAAGGGTCAATGGAGGTGGGAGGGGGACACAGGGAGCTGAATAGGGCAACGGAAAGGGGGAGGGGGAACACAGCTGTTAGGGGAAATGGAAAGTGGTGTCACATAGAGCTGCACAGGGCAATGGTAGGGGGTAGGGGAAACAGGGCTGCACGGGGCAAAGGAAGAGGGGTGGGGGTACACAGAGCGACACGAGGCAAAGGAGGGGAGTGTGGGGACACAGATCTGCACAGGGCAACGGAGGGGGGACATAGAACGGCATCGAGGCAAAGGAGGGGAGAGAGATGGCACGGGGCAAAGGATGGGGACACAGAGCTGCACAGGGCCCCCGAAGGGGGTGGGGGTACACAGGGCAACGGAGGGGAGTGGGGGTACACAGAGCAGCACAGGGCAACCGAGGGGGGTGGGGGTACGCAGAGCTGCACAGGGCAACGGAGGGGGGTGGGGGTACACAGAGTGCGACATGAGGCAAAGGAGAGGGTGGGGGGACACAGAGTGGCACAGGGCAACAGAGGGGGGGTGGGTGGGGAGACAGAGCGACACGAGGCAAAGGTGGGGGTAATGAATGAAGCTTACTGTTTGAAGAGCCTTAGAAACCTGCACAGAGTGTTTAGCCCAGTAATGCTAAACAGTTTTTGAGTTGCTAGGAAAGTTTTCTGCAGGACGGGAGAATCCTATTTAGGGTAAATATTATTGGAGGCTGCAAGCATTGCTCTCCTCCTTAGTGTATTGACACATGCTTCCTTTTTGTGTGGCTTTTATCATTATATAATGGTCTCCTCTGATTGATGTACAGATGGTCTATATTGATGTTTATATGTATTTATAAGATGTTTTGAACTTCAATTTTATTGTGGGCATCCTTTTGAATTAATGCCTGCAATAAATACTTGTTTCTTGTTAGGAACTTTTTAGCTTTCTTTTATTTTTAGGTGTTCTTATAGTGTACCTTATTTTATTGACTGTAAAATTCACTGAATGTAATGTAATATTTATTATGGCTTTTATGATCTTATGGTTGAAATAAAGCTTCACAACAACATATTAAATTCCTAAACCAAATGGTAAAACACAATGCATGAACTGACATTTTGAGACAGACTCATCCTGTACATCACAATCTGCATGCATTTTCTTGCCTGATGGGGCTTCCAATGGGCTGTCAGAGCTGCCAAAGTAAACAGACAGTTGACATTGTCTTGCAAGGTTGCTACCTCCATCAACCAGGTTCAACCAATGCCTAGCACTCCTTCTCCTTACCCACCACATCACTGCTCTCTGGTCCAACTTTCAGTGCTATGCGGATGACACCCAGCTCATTTTCAGGCTACCCTTGGCCGCCTCCTCTCCTTCCCACTGTCTGTCTGCTATCCAGGAGTGTTGTGCTGCCAATTACCTCTGCCTTAATGCCAGTAAGACTGAGATTCCCCTCATCGGCATACCCGCTCCCTCCTTTCCTGCAGCTCTCTGGCTGGCCTCTCTTGGCCCTCTTCCTGCTCCCATCTGCAAGGCTAAAAACCTTGGGGTCATCTTCGACTCCACACTCTCCTCCTCTCCTCACATCTCTGACGTCTCTAAGAAGTCACACTACCAGCTTCATATCCTCAGATATTCTTCCTTTCCTCTCCTTCCCCCAGAAGCTCACTGTCTCCAGAGCTCTGGTTCTCTCCAGGCTGGACTATTGCAACAGCCTCTTTGTAAATCAGCCTGCTTCTACTCTCTGCCCTTTGCAACTCATCCAGAACAGGACTGCGAGACTTGTCCTTGGCCTCAAGCCCAGGGATTGTATCTCTCCAGGACTGAAATCTCTGCACTGGCTCCCAGTGGCTGCAAGGAATAAGTTCAAAACCCTCTGCATCATCCACAAGGCCTTCTGGGGCCTCAATACCTTCAACTCTCTCTTCCCAAATATCTTCCTTCTGGAGCTCTTCGCTCATCCGCCTTCAACTCCCTCAGGGTCAGTCGCTTCTCCAAGCAACAAGTTGGTGGTAGATCCCTTTCCTTGGCTGGTGCCTCCCTCTGGAACAGCCTCCCTACCTCCCTTAAACTTGAGAACCATCTTCGGTTCCGGAAGAACCTCAAAACCTTTCTCTTTGCTTCTGCTTTTTATCCTCCTCTCCTCTGCAGACCTCCTTGCTGTAACTGGAACTGCACTGGCTACCTGGACACCCTCTGATCTCAGGCCCAGGTCCAACCCCCGCCAGTGTCATACACCTGCACTGCCCACCTGGCAACCCCCGCACTGGGGACTGTTTCTGTATCCCAAAAATCCCCCTACCAGCCGTTGACACCTGATGTCGGCACTTACCCATGCACTTGCCACATGCTGGGTGTTACTTTACTTGTTGTTACTATCTATTCCCATGTACTGCACTGTCTGTTCCCCCTTCCCACGCACGTGTGCGGTCTGAAGGACACCTGGCCTACTAGGATTGTTGTCTGTCCTCCCTTTGTTCCCCTCCCTTGCCTCATCGCGCCTTGAAACACTTGTGTATAGGTGCGTTAAAAATGCCATATCAAATCAAATATCATAACCTTAGAACACCATTTTGACATTTTCTGTGGTCTGAGGCTGAGAGCGTGTTCTGAAGTCCCACTAGCTGTGGGGTTAGAAAATAAACTGTTTGCCTTGGGGGCAGGTGGCGCCACTTAAACCTAGGGCACTGTGTGATGAGTTGGAGAAAGTCCCCATCCTTTTGTATGAGGGACAGAGCCACAAGGGACTGGGTTGGTGTGGCCGCTATCCGATGTGCCTCCAAGAGCTTAAAGGGAGTGGGATTCCCTGGTTTTGCCCTCCACTCAGAGATGCAGTATTACCTTTACTCAAAACTATTTATCTTTATCTGAAAAGATGATCCCAGGCTACAAATTCCAACATGCCTCAGACGAGTCCCACCAACAGTAGGGAGCTTGACGATTGTAAATCTTTTCGCAAAGTTTCATGTTAAACCACCAACTAAAGGAGCCGTGTCCAATGGCGCCCGTAATGGCTGCTCACTAAGGCTGCTCCAATAGGCCCGGGGAACTGCTAGCCGATTCCCACGGCTACAATGGGCGATCTTGGACCCTGTGAGCAGCATGGAAGCCTGAGATGCCGCAGCATCTCCGGTCCCGACCCTGAAGCATTGTCGGCCCATGATGGGGAGAAAGACCGGTGAGGCCCTCTGGCAGTGTCGCTGTGAACATGGACTTCGGCGCCTGCCCGGAGGGTGAGAGGCGGTAGCCCAGGGCTCAGGGGACGGCTGCCCCGGCAGGCGCCGTCCAGTGAGTGTAGTGGCTGGGTACTGCACGATGCGCTGTAGGGGAGGAGCAGGCGGGTGTGCCCGACGTGGTTGGCTGCAGCCCACGAAGCTGTTTCTAAGCTGTGAGAGAGTATGGCAAACCCTGGTCCCGGAGGGGAGGAGGCAGCATTGGGGTCTCATGGAGGGAGCCTCGAAGAAAGGCCTAACAGCAGCTATGGTGGGAAAGGTAGCTCATTAAAGAATGGTGCTGCGCTGTGGAGCCAGCTATAGGAGTGGGCCCTGTCGGTGCATGAACCCAGAGTGCCTGGTTCTGGAGCGAGGAGGAGATTACCCCCCTGGAGAGAGGAGACCATAGACCAGGGGAAAGGGCGAGCCACTTAGGAGATGGCCCCCATGCTCTCCACAACCTGCCTGGAGGCCCGTAAGGGAGGCTGGGGCCCTGGCCTGGGTCCTTCGGGGAAGGGGTGGGAATGCTATTGCGCAGAATAACACAGCGTAGTAAGCCAGTGAGCTATTTTTGGCCTACAAGTCTGCATCAGATTAAGGGGATGGAGCGGAGGTCTCCGGGCGTCCGCCTCGGGCGCTCTGGCTGCTGGGCCAGCAAGTACATCGCAGGGCCTAACAAAAATGTACTTGTGTGCCTACAGACACTGAAGGAGGAGTTGACCCAATCGGTAAGGGCAGAAATGCAAAACGCCACTGATGAAATTCAGAAACCGATAGCAGGACTTTCTAGGGACGCGAAGCAGTTCAACACCAGACTGCAGGACACGGAGAGGACTTGGAAAACAGAAACAGGTGGGACAACCTTACGATCAGGGGTGGAGATGAGGAGTCTGAGCTCAGAAAGAGGGCCCAACAGGTGTTCCTCTCCGCATTCCCAGAGATTGCAAAAGAGGGCACTGTTTTGGACCGGGTCCATGGAGTGGGGCTGCTCAAAGGCGGTTCACAGGGCTCTTCCAAGTGACATTATCATAAAATTCCACTCTTACACGACAAAGGAGGAGATCCTTCGAGCCTCCAGAAATGCAAGCACAATTATTTGTCAGGGACAGGCTCTTCTAATGTTTCAGGACATAGCAACACTAGCCCTGCAGAAGCATCAAGCATTCCGCCAGATCACGGATAAGTTGAAAAAAGGAGAGATGGACTTTTCCTTTTGGTCTTGTCTTCAGCTGGAATATAAGAGAAACATGTTGTACAACTCCGGAGTAGGTGGCAGACATGATGGGGCTACAGTTAGCAGATGGCTTTGGCGATCAGGGAGACAGGATGTGGTAGAACGTCCTGGCTCGGAGGAGGCCTCGCAAGCCGATGGGGCCCTCCGATAAGACAAAGACGGCAACAGACTACCTGAAGGAGGGGCGGCACAGACAACGCAGTAAAGTTGTGCAGCGGGAACACTCCCAGAAGCAACAGTGGGTGGACTTGTTGTTCAGATGGAGGTCAACTGAAGCCTCCACTTTACGCCTTGATACAAGGGTGTTAGATTAATGGGAATATGCTGGGGTGGTTTAGTTACATTAGTTGGTCGGTGGGTTTTTTTTCCGCACATTTGTTCCCCTGTGGTGGTCCCAAGGCAGCTACTCGCTCACTTTGGTGATGTACCCCAGTTGAGCCTCCCCATTTTATATTTTGTAATGGTCTGCAGCTGGTTTATTTGCCAGGAGCATCTCCCCTGCCATGTGGCTGACTGTTCACAGTTCTTACGTATGATGTGAGGGGTCTCAACACCCCTCAAAAGAGGTGGAAGCTACTGTATAAACTTAGGTGACAGCAAGTGTATGTTGCATGTCTCCAGGAGACACATCTAGTGAGGGAAGACACAGATAGAATGAGGTCCAAGTAGTTTCCACACCAATTCTTCTCCTCAGCCAAGAAAAATATCAAACGGCTGTGCATCAAGATTGGCAGGTGTGTCCAATTTAGCATGATTAAACCAAATTCAGACTAAGAGGGGAGATTCATTTTCCTAAAGGGGTAGTTTAATGGGTTTTGCTCTCTGTGGCTTCTGCGTATAGCCCCAGCACAGGCCAGAATGATTTTTGCTGTTTGGTTCTCAGTGAGTTTACTACCTTCTCCACAGGCCATATGCTGCTGTTAGGGGATCTTAACAATACTTTTTACCCCAAGTGGCTCATACGTTGGCACAAACCAGCCTTCACGTATCCTTCGCAGGGGATTAGCAGAGGCAGGACTAAGACTCCTGGCAGCATACACATCCTGGTATGAAAGAATTTTCATTTTATTCTCTTGTGCACAGGATTTATTGTAGAACTGAATTTATATCATGGTGAATGAGGGGATTAGCCCTGATCTTGATACAGCAGCGATAGGAGCATTCACCTTCGCGGACCATGCCCCGGTTTACGTCTCAAGGACCTTAGGTCGCCGGGAGGCAAAACATAGATCCTGGAGGTTAAACTCAGCACGCACTCAAGACCTGGTGTGTTCGAACGAGATTGGCAAGGACATTAGCCACTTCTTTAAGGAGAATTTGGTTGGGAGGAGACGAGTGAGAGTGAGGGGGTGAGATGGGATGCATTTATTGCATATCTGCAGGGGGCTCGGATTTCAAAGGGGGCTGGCCTGAACGGTATCAGAAAGGTAGACATATTTTGATCCAACTGAATGACCTGTAGAGGCAATATCAAGCCACTGGTTTCCGCAAATCTGACCCAGCGGTGCAGGCAGTTTGTAACCAGATTAATACCATAAAGGGAAATAGAGCAGAGTACTCTTGAATGAAAATTAAGCAAAGATGCTACGAACATAGAACTAACACAGGAAGACTGTGAACATGTAAGCTTGAGATGAGAATCACACAGGGGAGCTGGTGCAACCCAGGGGTTAAGGTGGCACGATCTGAGCCGGATAAACAAAACTCTTTCGAATAATATTATACAGATTATATTCAACAGATACTCCCAGATGGAGATGAACACTTTGCTGGCAGGCTGCAATCTGCCTTCTGCCTCGTTGGTCCAGCAGCAATTGTTAAATCTGCACAATATGAAAGAGGAGATATTGCGCACCATAGCATCTTTGAAGGGGAACAAATCTCTGGGATCAGTTGGTTTTACGCCAGCATTTCACGAAGCTTTCGCGGAGAAGCTGCTTAAGCCTCTCCACTCCTCGTTTTTTAAAGCTTCATTTATCTTCACGAGTCAGACATCTGAGTAAAATTCCACAGACGATCTATGCAGTACAATCATCAAGAACATAAAAGAATATCGGTTCTCCTTCAACAGTCCACCCCGACTCCTGGATTTGATGTTTAAACCCCAGAATAAATAAAAACAAGAAAACATGAAACCAGAAGGAATAAAAACATTACCTAAACCCCCCTCCCCCCAACATGGCGACATTGCAGTTCACAGTTCATCCACAGTTGCATTATCATCACCTTGACCCCCACTCCCCTCCTTCCAGAACCAGGGCTACCTCTTAGCTGAAAAGCAAATTACCCCCCTTATAAAATAGAAAAATTCCACAACAACCAGGGGCTAAAGATCATATGCTGCCTACCCTTTACCTTTTCATAGAAGGGCACCCACACCCTCTGAAATTTCTGATAGCTTTCACTCGTCAAGGACCATAAGTTCTCCATGTCCACTATGCCCCATATTTTGACCCACCACAATGCCTATATAGGCCCCTCTGGGAGCTTCGAACAATGAGCCAGAACCAACCTTGCAGCCTTTAACAGATGCGTTAGAATGGTTGCCTCTGCCCCACTGGCTGCATACAAATCTTCTGCAACCGCTCCCAACACCACCACCACCGGATCCATAGGCAGCGAGACCCCAGTGAGCTCCCTAATGTGTGTCAAAATGTCCTTCCAGTACAGTTGTGCCCGAGGACAGGTCCACTAAATATGGTCCAAATCCCCCCATCCCTCCACATTGCCTCAAGTAGAGAGGGGATGAGACACCCGTTATTCTAGGTAACCACTGGGGTGTTGGGTACCACCGAAAGCCGTTCTTGTAGGCCAATTCTTTGAGGGAAGTGCATTTCGAGGACTGGTGTGCTGACGCCCAAATCTGTGCCCATTCCTCGTCTGACATAGTGAACCCCAGCTCCCTGTCCCATCTCTCCAAGTAAGGTAACCTCTCCTCGGTGGTAGCCCCATCTACAGTCTATATAGTCCAGTGATCCCTTTTCCCTTTTTCAATATTTGTTAACAGGGAATAGCCCCAGGGACTATGGAGGAAGCCAGGTTCTCACTGATCCACAAGGAAGGGAAGAATCCTAAAATATGTTCCTCGTACCGTCCAATCGCAGTGCTGAATATCGATAGGAAACTGCACGCAAAGATCCTCATGGATCGTTTAGACAGGGTCCATCCTGATCTGGTGGTGATAGATCAATCAGGCTTTGCTGCAGAGAGACAGGTAGCAGACTCAGAATCACTCTTATCGATATTGCACATAGGAGGAAGAGCCAGTCTATGTTGTTGGCGTTAAACGCAGAAAAGGCCTATAACCACATTGAAAGGGCCTTTCTACATTTGAACTGGGAAGAACTCCACCAAAGGCGTGTTTGCATTATATTCGGCACCATCTGTGACAGTTCCAGTGAATGGGCATTTATCACACAGATTCAGGCTCTACAGAGGAACGAGGCAGGCTTGTCCCCTATCCAACCTGCTTTTCACTCTCTCTGTGGAACCCTTGTGTTATGCAGAATCATATGCAGTACCCTTTGAGAACACCACACACAATTAAGTCTACAAGTGACAGTACAAATTCACCTTTGGTACAAGCCTGTACTACACAGTAAAGTGGTAGCGATGGCTGAACAGCCAGACTTATCTCAAGAGTAAAGTGAGCAGTATCAATAGTTACACAAAGGACAGCAATTACTATGGTTCAAACAAACACTGACTCAAGGTTTCTGCGTAAAAGAATGTACATTTATATACACATCAATTGTAAAACAATTCACTAAAGCAAAGCAGTAGAAAAATCACACTCTTAATATACTACACACCACCCAATAGATTCTGGACAAGTTAAGCTCAAAATGAAGTGTGAGCAAAATGGCACTCCAGCAATTTAAAAGGGAGGGAAAGACAAGGTTAGACAAAAATTAAACAGCACCAACAAGTAAGTAAGCAGGGCAATCTAGAAAAGGCTATTACGGTGAGGAAATCAAATCAAGAGACCTAAGCCAAAGTCAATGGACCAGAGTCTTTGCAGAGGATCACACAGTTCAGATTATTTTGCGGTTAAGTCTTTGCAAGAGTTCGAAACGAGGTCCTGCAGGCTCACGGTTCCTGAAGTGCCTGTCGGACTGACACGAAGTAGGAAGACTGGAGGGTCCTGAGCTGCCGAGGGAAGAGAAAAGCAACAAATAAAAGGTGCGCTCCTTAAAACCCATGCAGGGTCCAGTCCTTCTGGCTAACCGGTTCACTGTAGCTGTGCACAGCAAATTCGATCAGAGAACGGAGGCTGGCTTGCAGTTTGGCGAGCTGGTTGGTCCCACCAGCTCAAGGGGAGAGGATTCCTTGCAGATCTTCCCTGCCGTTGAAGTTTGGAGATTCGGACCTGCAGCAGGGCTTCACCGGGAGGTTCAGTCGTGGTAGAGGTCCTCTTCTGTCAGCTTCTCTTCAGTTCTCTTGATCCAGTGGCGACTCTGCCTTCTCAGTCCCAGAGACCTGCTTTTTATGCAGTTTTCCACCATTCACACAACCTGGCTGTCAATCACACAGCAGGGTGGCAGTCCCGGCGGGACAGTCAACACAGCCAATCATACAGAGTGCGACATGGGTCTCCAAGGAGACCCTGTGAAGGGAGTCTCATACCCTTCCCTCACATCCTGTCCCCCTCAGACATTCAGGTGCCTACGGAGGGCTTTTGTGCAGAAGCCTGCCAAAGGACAGCGAACAAAGGAACCAAACCTGGTTTGGTGCGCAGAGTAAAACACGAGAAAGACCTTTACAAAAAGAAATGGCGAATAAACCCAGCCAGAACCAAATAAAAGTAAGTGGGGTCCAGCGGATTTAAGTTCGAGGCTACTAACAGCCTAAAACAGTACCAAGGCTATTTAAATAGGCCGCGGTAGGAAAAATAGGGTACATACCACTGCCGCCAGCCAAATCTTAAAGAAAGGGGAACGGAATAATGGTCCATGAGAAACAGACAAAAGGGTATAACTATTAACCCTTTCCAGAAATCTATGCAAGATAGTTTGTACTGGGTCTGTGAATTTTAAAAAAAGACTAATAAAGTCAATGGCAACTTTACATGTTCTGGGAGACAGTAGTCGGTCTCAGAAAATGGAGTTTAAAGTGGGAAGTCTGAAAAAGACAACCCTGTATCACTGCACTAAAGGTGCTGTATAACACACAGTAAAAAGATGAGGAATATGGAGTAGGTGAAGTTCCACAGTATATGAACACAAAAATGTTAAACACTCACAGCAAAACACATGTAAGAGTGGGGGAAAAAGGCTCACACTCTTACCAGGTGAAAAAAATGAATCCTAGAAATCCAGCAAAGCTGCTGAGGGACTCAGTAGGTAAGGGAAATTAGACATTCTGGAGAATTATCCCTAACACCTTGCAACTAAGATCAGGGCTAATCACTGAATGCAAGGTATATCTTAGGCTGAATCTCGAAAAAGCTTGATTTAAATGCGGATGATATTTTACTATCTCAGAACCGGATGCTTGCCTTCCATGCGTAATGGACCTACTTGGGGATTTCCAGGCAGTTTCACGATTTAAGATCAATCTGGACAAATGTGAGGCATTGAATCTGATCTACAGCCCAGAAAGGGTGGAGGGTTGAAGGGCATGTCTGCTTTTCATTGGGCGGCACACAGCATTGGCTACTTGGAGGTTCGACTAACAGCACACTTTTTCAAATATATATCATGCTAACTATCCTTAAGTGCTGCATGCAAGTCAAGCAGACTTGGGAGGTAGAGTTTGCAGTGCCTATCTTTGTTGGGGAGGGTATCCACCATAAAGATGAACTTGCTCCCCAAGTTATTATACCGGTTCTAGGTGCTGCTGGTGGAGGTTCCGAGGCGTAGAATGGAGAAGCTTCAACAGGAGCTGGTCTCCTTTTGGCAGAATCAGCCTGCTAGGGTGGCCTCAGCTACATTGTACCAGGCTAGAAGGTGGGGAGGTTTGCCATTGCCCCATATTTGGATATATTATCAAGCGTCACAGGCGAGGGTACTACGGGACCGGATTGATCTGGGGTCACCAAAAGGGTGGCATCTTTTGGAGAAGCAGGGGATCGGTCATCCTCTCCGATATATGCACTGGATGCCACAGAAGGTAAAACCCCAGGGTATGTATGAGCTGCCATCCACTAGGATTACACTTTGGGTTTGGGATGGAATATCTAGCAGGCTGGGGCTGACTTCTTACCCAGTGCTGGTAACCCCTATTCACCAAAATCCGGACTTCACTCCAGCATATAGAGATAAAGTATTTCAAACATGGAATGACAGGGGGTGTGAATTTCTATTTCAAATCTTTGAGCGAGGGCTTACAAAATCGTTTGAGCCCTATAAGGCAAAATTTGGGCTCTCGGAGGGGAAGCGATATCAATGCCTTCAGCTCAGACACTGGGCTCTTCAGAGCGATAATAGAGAGGCTGCGGTCAGGCTTCTAACAACATTTGAGAAATTGATTTTCTCCTACAAGTGACTGATGGGGCTGATCTCACAGTTGTATGGTTGTCTGAACACCAGACTAAACGAGAGTCTCTGTTCGTATACCTTGGCATGGAACAAGGATCTGGACAGAGATTTGGAGGAGGAGCAATGGTCGAGGATTTGGCTGGGGGTAAAACGGCAACAGTTAGCACCCAAATTGTGGAACAAATCTATAAGTTGCTCTCGAGGTGAAAGACAACCCCGGAAAGAGAGGCACACATGGGCAAGGGGGAAACCGGGTTGTGCTGGAGGGGATGTTGTGGTTCCGGCACATACCTGCTTATCTGGTGGAGTGGCCCTAAGCTCCAGCCTTACTTGAGGGAGAGGTCACTCATTTTACAAGGGGGACTGGGACCCTGACTCTGTGCACACTATAAGAGTGCCTGCTAGGCATGCTAGAAACGTGAAGGACCCATGTGGGGTGCAGCTCTATAGTGCTCCTGCACCTAATCCTAGTGGTGGCAAGGAACACTACTGAGGCAGCATGGAGATCATCAGTGACTCCAACTGATGATTGGACGATATGGAGGCTCCTTATATGTGAGAAGGTAACATACTGACTTAATAGCTTGAATCGATTCTTTGTGAAGTGGGGTGGCACTTTAGAGCACAACATGAGTAAGGATTACACTTGCCCTCCATGGCTGAGAGCGTTAGGCTTACTCAATACTTCCTGACTGAAGTTTGTGGGGATTTTGGGGGCCAAGTAGCTTGACCAGGAGCAGTTGGGAGCGGAATGACAAAAGTGAATTCTGTGTTCGGAGAGGGCGGAGGTCGTTTTGGGGGGACTGACTTACATTGTTGATGCTGTAATATGTTCACAGCCCCATCTGAGGCTGCCATTGTGAGCTGTAATCTTGGTTTGTGCTACTCATGAAACTAAATACTACAGCTATCTGCTAATTGTTGTAATGTATGTGTCATGTTAAACTTCAATAAAAAGATTTGAATACAAAACCACCAACTAAAAGACCAGAATATAGGAAGGGGGTTTAAAAAAGCGAAATGTAATACTACCACTTTACCAAACATGGATAATGAAAAACGGGCAACCATGCGAGTCTGCATAACGTCGACAGCAGACAAGTACACTACCTTCGGGGCAAAGCAGCGGGTCAGACCTGACCAATGGCAAACTTAAAGAAATAATAAGCCTACATTTCAAGTGAACCATCATGAGGGGACAAACCAATAAGAACCTTTAAAAACAAACCACACCATGGGAGAACCAATCCTGGGCCGGCTGAGGGAATCAGTCACCACTCCTGAAGGTGGTTTATGTCAGTGATGGGCAAAGACTGGGAGGAAGCAGAAGTGCTGCCATCCGCTCCCTGGAAACAGGGAGGCTGCTGCATGGGAAGAGGTAGCACATTTACCATCAGCAGTATCACAGTTGCTCTGGCAATATTATCCCAGAGGTTCTACTAGAAGAGCTGAGGTTGTTTTGAAGAAATCAACAAGTAACAAGGTCCTGATAACAAAATTGGAAAGACCTGAAGGCAGAGTTGTTCCCTCAAGGAGAATGAGAAGGGGAACCTCTGGCAAATATCTTATGCCTGATGAGCACCCTGACTGAGGTAGGAGGAGAAACACTTATTACTGAGAGAAGTCTGGGTGAATCCCAGGTCATGGAGAAGCCTGATGGAAACCTGAGAGAATCCAAGAGCATGGAGAGACCACGGAACGTTGAGGTGCTAAAGGAACCAGAGTTGTGTTTAGGTTTAAAGAATCTGTGCTGGCAAGAGATCCTGCAGAAGGCAGAACTGAGTAACCTCGGGAGGAAACGGCCAAGAAAAACATCTGGTATGTTTGTTTTTTAGAATAGGGATGGACTATAAAAGGAAGGGTCTATGAACACTTAATTTGAAGAAATCTTTAGTTGTAGGTTAGGGTTGGCCTTGGGAATAAACAACTCAAATAGCAGGTTTCTACTTTCTGTTGGCCATCACCTTTGAACTTTGGTGGTTAGAACAGGGAGTTCCTAGAGGGACAGAGATGTTGGTTATGCAGAAAGATGGGAAACGTAGGCTGAGTAAATAGGGGAAAGGGTGGAATGCAACAGAATGGGCAAGACCCTAGAGGGGTCTTGACACATTCACCAGCATAACCACAGAGCAAACTGACTACTATGCCCAAGATGACACGCAGACCTATGCGCCATAAACGGCATCAGCACAGCATGAACTGGCAGTCACACCAATGTATGACTCAGACCCTGCAAGCACCTTTGTGCACGTAGCAAAAGCAGACAACGCCACACGCATAGGCACCGCATAACTCTGTAGCCACGCAAAGTTTTGACACCACAATACAGACTACCACACCGAGGCTAGGGAAAGTAGCTGTAGTGGGAGGGAATCCCTCGACAGACAGGGATGAGCTTACACCCACAAAAGGACAGCCCATAGACTGACTTTATGGGTTCAATCCCATCTGTTACATCCGACCCGAAGGAGGAACCACGTGTGGGAGTAATCATATGTGACAAACTTTCTCCTTTCTTGTAGATACGGGAGCCACTCGGTCCTGTGTTAGGGAGTGGGGATACCCCATGTCAGGAATTGCCATGAATGCTCAAGGTTTTTCTGGGGCCACAGATCTGGTTCTGTTCATGACAAATTTGCAATCTCGGTCGGAGAGCATGGTCTTACTATACCGCTATTATATTCCCACCCAACACCAGTTAACATAATGGGAAGGGACATGAGTGAGATCAACATGACCATCTCGTTCACTGACCAGGGGATAGTGTGCTCTACTCCAGGAATTCGCTAAATGAATGCACAAGAATGTATCGAAGCATTCTGCGGCCAGAACATACAGAGGGGGGGGGGGAGAGTGCCGCAAGATCCTGAGGTATTTCAGTATGGGGTGGAAATATAACTAGCATGGCTTCCAGCGATACAGGGTAAACTACTTTGGGTAGCAAACAAAATTCCCCTTGACGAGGAGGGAGGACAGGTATACCCATTGGAACTGGAGACAGTTTTAGTAAGGGAAGAGTAGTGATTCATGTGACTGATAATACAGGGAGAGTTTGGAGAGCTGTAAGTGCAGTAGGGAAAGGACAGAGACTGACTGACTTGACAGACCAGAACTGTTGTGTGATGATTATTCAGCTATTGAGACTGTTCTTCATGAGCATTACGTACTGGATGAGAATCACGTATAGGGAAGACCCACAGAGAATGGCATTGGTGAAAAACACACCATTATTCATTGAGGATGATCTGGCGAAGGTGCCAGTCATATTATGGACCAACAGCCTGTATGACGTTGGCTTGTTGAAAGGGATAGGGACGGTCAAAATCAAACTGAGGCCAGGGAAGTTTGGGCCTAGGGCAAAACAATATCCCTTATCTAAGAAGGCAGACAAATGCCTTTTAAGACAATCTCTGCAGTAGTGCAACAGAAATCTTAGTACCATCAGAGTCTCAATGGAACAAGACTATGTACCCAGTGAAGAAAGCAACAGGAATATTGTGGTGTTTTATACAGGATTTGCATACTCTGAACAATATTATCAAAGCAGAGTTTCCCCTAGTCCTAATCCAGCGACAATATTATGTAGTAACCCACTAGAAGCGACACATTTCACATTAATAGACTTGAAGAATGCGTTCTTCTCAATTCCCCTTCATGAGGAATCACAAGATCTGACCTTGCTTCTATATATAAATAAAAAGTGGAAACATACAAGGCTACCACAAGGGTACTGTGAATCTCCTACCATATTCAATAAGGTCCTTCAAATGGACCTGGGGAATGTACATTTAGAAAGCACAGTGATCCAATACGTGGACGATATTCTGGTGTGTAGAAGGACAAAGGAGCAGTGTCGAAAAAACTCAATACAGTTAATGACAGTATTGGAAAACAAGGGCTACAAGGTAGACGAAGCAAAATTACAATTTATTTACTGGACATTTGATCTCAAAAGACGGCAGAAAGGAGAACCTGAAAGGGCAGAGAGGATTATGAAAACGCCACAGCCTAGGAATGTGAGGGAGATGCAGCAATTCTTAGGCCTCATCCATTATTGCAGGACCTGGGTATTAGACTACAGCACATACACTAGACCCCTTTTAAACAGACTCATGGATGCTCGGGGGGGGTGATGGGGAGCTAAAATGAGCAGGCAAAATGACAAGCATTTGAAGAATTAAAAAGGGCACTATGCAAAGCCCCAGTTTTGGAATCCCTGATTACAATGCAGAATTATACTTATTCTTGCACTCGAATGGAGCAGTGATGAGAGCAGTACCCACACAGAAAACAACCTTGGGGCACAAACCGATAGGCTACTACAGTGGGCATCTGGATCCTGTAATGGGAGGCCATTACCCTTGCGAACAAGCATTGGCTGCAGCTGCCTTTGCTATTGAGAGGTTGGTAAGCATCACCATGGGCTGTAGTACCACGCTTTATGTGGAGCATGCCCTTTTTGCCATTCTTGAGAAACCCAAAAGAACAAGGACTTCACAGGGATCATCGGGATACGAGGATCATGTCGAACCCAGCAATGAAAGTAGTGAAATGCAGAGTTGTAAATCCGGCAACATTCATAGCAGAACCAGTGGAAGACGGGGAACATTCATAGCAGAGCCAGAAGAAGAGGGAGACTATGTACACAACTGCACCAAAATACACAGAACACTATGACGATATTCCAGGGGTCTTGGAAAATCACCTCAGGTGAGGGAAGGTACTTTTTGTTGACTGGTCCTCAATGATTAGCCAGACATCAAGGGAAAAACATACTTGGACAGCAGTGGTAGAACGGAGACAGAATGGGAGATTTGACATAGTGGCAAGCACAAGAATACCCACACACTTTTCAGCACAAGCAGCAACATTGGCAGTACTCATAATAGCACTAGAAACACATGAGTACAAAGAGATCACAGTGTACTCAAATTCTGCCTACTTGACGTCAACAGTACATGTAGCATGGTCATGATGGAAGAGGAGGGGGTTCCGATGTGCTGACAGAACGCAAGTGCATTATGCGCCCCTATTGGACAGACTTATAGATTCACTACAACTCCCATCATCCATTGCTCTGGTGAAGTACCAAGCCAACACAAGGGCTGAGGACATGGTTTCCCACTGCAAGGCAACCACAAACGAAGAAGCAAAAAAGGCAGCGTATTTCCCAGAGATTAAGGAATTCAATACTCATCCCAATAGGCGCAAAGGAGCGCAAACAATGGTAATGCGTGAAGAGTTCAATTCATTGCCCATCATCAAAATAATTGCACTACAGGGACAAGCATGAGCAGAAGAAAAGAAATTGTGGATAAAAAGGGGGTGTTCAGTATCCCCCACAGATTCAATGTGGTGACAAGAGAACCAGAAAGCCTGCCATGCCCCTCGCACTATTGCCAACAGCTTTAACGTAGCTGCATTACCCGACCGACATAAGTAAAGAGAGTCTTGCAACACAAATAGTGGAAGACTGGTTCTGCCTGAATTTGGCAAAGCATGTCGCTGCATTTATGTATAATTGCATTGTCAATTATTCAAAGCAGGACACACATTGTGAGTAGCGAGAGGAGCAATACCCAGGCCGACTGGGCCTTTTCAAAATCTCAAAATATAGATTACGTGGACATGGTTCAACATTACAATGGCTACAGGTACATGCTAGTGGGCGTAGGCCCATTGTCTTGAGGGATTGAATCCAGTCCATGCAACCACCCCAATGCTGCTTGTGCAGTGAGATTCTTCATTAGAGAGGTGTTCCCATGATGGGGGTGTGTGCGAAGACCTTTGATTTGATAATGGACCGCACTTCGTAAACCAAGTGTTTGCGCACATCATTTTCTTATTGGGAATAAAGCATGTGATTCCCTGTGCTTATCACCTGCAGTCAAACAGCATCTGTGAACGTCTCAATGGCCTGCTCAAAGAAAACATTGTAAAAGTGAAAATGACTGAACAGGGGATGGCTCCATTGCCTACTGTAAGAAAGGCATGGTATCAAAGTAAGACCGACACAAGTGATCACAGTTCAAGGGTGTTTATTAAACTGTACAATGGGTGGGATAAACGCCTAATCTAAACCTAAATCTAAGATGGGAGTAAGCCACGACCATCAAATAATAATACAGTCCTAGTGAATTCTAGTGAAATAAAAAGGGCCTATACTAAAAAAAATGACTATTGCCAATCCTTACTGCTATGCTACAAAATAGTGTGGGATAATGTTCCCAAGAAAAGAAAGAAGTGTTCACAAAATAAGTCAGGATGTTATGGCCAGGGTCTCCATTCCCCAAATTTTTAGCACAGGACAAGGCGGAACTCTTGAGCACAGCACACTCCTGGGCTTCTCCGGCACTAGCTTACAGTTCCTTTTCACTATATCAGGGCCTTCTGTGCCTAAGTCTCTTGCTTCAGAGGGCCTGATATTTCAAAACAAAAATGTTCCTTCTGCTAATCTTCACGTCGGGTGATTACACTTCTCCCTTGGATTCCCCTAAGCCAGGATCCAATTCTTCCCTGAGTCGTCAGCCTCCCTCAATAGGGCTCAGATCACCACTCACTGTGGACATCCCTCAGTCGGGTTCATACTTGTCGTCACAATGTAGTTCACTTACCTTATTCACAATATGGGATTCACTTGCCTTAGCTTTGCTCTTGGGGTCCCTCAGTCGGGTTCACTACCACTTTTTTTTTTCTTTTTTATATGTTTTATTGGTTAATCAACGTTAAACCTGTAACATTCATCCCAAGAAGAAAAATGATTATCCTTAGATTATTTTTGGTTTCATGTCCACATTTCAGGGTCCTCAAACAGGATTCCCAAAGATAATCCTTCAGACTATTCTGTCCTTGGACAATACTGTATCAATTTCCTCCTGATCCAGCTTTAGGGATTCTACGAACTTTAGAGCATCAAGTGTCCGACCAACTCTTTCAACTGTTAGGAGACGCTCCCAGTATTCATCTTCAGTTTCCAAGGAGATATTACTTGTATAGCTTCCCAAGTATGACTGGCGTTTTGATGCCAAGGTTGGGCATGTTAGCATCACGTGTTTAACAGATTCAATTTGGTCCTTATTTCTACAGAACCTGCAGAACGCTGATGATTTTTCAATAAGTTTTCTTCTCAGTTTTACCTCACGGGAGCACCATATATTGAGTCTACAGCGCAACAGCAGGTCTCTGTAGTGTTTAGATGGAAATTTCTGTAGGTACGGTGGGAGGATGGTAAGTGCTTTGCGTTCCCAAATGATGTTTGGACACCAATTTCGTAACAGTTTGTTCTCCTGAGTTTCCTCCCAATCTTTTTCCCGTACAATTCGTTTAGCCTTGTCCGGGTTGCACTTCAGGATATCCTCCGAAATGCCCAGCTGTACCAGGATTTCCTCACATCTCCTTTTCCACTCCTGCAGGATTATGTCTTCATTAGGTAGGCCCGGTCTTGCTAGAATTCTATAAGGCTGCGCCGGTTTGTCCAGAATGCATTTCCGGTATAAGGATAGGGATTTCCATAGCGTAATTGAGACCATGGATTGAAGTCTTAATTCTGATCTTATGAGTACTAAGGGAATCGAATTAGGTAGGTATAGGATCTTACGCCAGAAATAGGACTCACATAAGTTCCAGGTATCCCATCTTAATGCTAAAAGTGACTCTGCTCCGTACGTTAATACGGCCACCACCTTTTGCTTATAAAATGTAATGATTGGCACCATTGAGAATTTTCCATACCTACGGTGCAGGAGTACCCCTTGATTGGTCAAGGCTACCAATTTTTCACGAATCAGGGTATAGTGGGCTTGTTCGTTACAGTTCTTGTTTATCCTAATACCAAGGTATATGGTATTTTCCACTACTTCCAGTTTTTCCTTTTCCAATGTCCATATCGGTCGTTTCACTGCAGTTGTTTTCCCACGACACGATTTCATGCATAAAATCATCGATTTCTTTATGTTAATTTACATGTTATTACATTTTAGATATTTATTGAAGGCTTCGATTCGTCGCTGTAGGCCTATTGGTGTCTGGTCAGCGAATACCACGTCGTCTGCGTATAGCATCCACGGGACTTCCATTCCATTTACCTTCGGAGGGAAAGCACGAATTTGGTCTTGAGCTATTTTCATGTCAGCCATATAGAGGACAAAAAGGAAGGGGGCCAATGCACATCCTTGCTTAATTCCCTGTGCTGTTTTGATTTTCCTTGATAGCCCACCATTCCTAGTAATTTGAACCTGAATTGATGTGTCAGTGTAAAGAGCTTGAATCGCTTCCAGCAGGTCGGTCGGGCAACCCCAGATACTCAGTTTTGACCACAGGCGCTCTCTGTTTACTCCGTCGAACGCCTGTTCAAGATCGATAAAGGCCAGATATATCGTGGTCTTCTCTTTCAGTGCTTTAGCCTTTAATAAGTTTATCAAAAACAGGTTAAGGGCAGTGCCCACGCCGCTTATAAAGGCAGTCTGTCTTTCGTCCAGGATGTTAGTTCCTGAGGCCCATTTTTTTAAGTTCCTTAGCAGGATGGACGCGAAGAGTTTACCGATGGAGTCCAACAATGCAATTGGCCTGTAGTTCCTTGGATTACCACGATCCCCCTTTTTAAAGATGGGAACTATATATGCCTCCGTCCACGTGGTTGGAATTTGCCTGGCTTTCATTATTTTTTGGAAGAGTGCATATATCAGGTCAGACCAATCTTCACAGTTCTCTTTTAGCATTTTGTTGGAGATACCATCAGGGCCTGCTGCCCTGGAGGGGCTGAGATTTTTGATGAGCATCTGGATATCATCTCTTTCGAATTCCAGGGCCCAGGCAGGACCGTCAGTTCTTATCTCAGGTCCTATCTCCTTGGTTTTCCCTTTAAACAGCGCAGTATAATGCCGGAACCAACTGTCCTCTGAGACTTGATTGACGCCTATTGCTGACTGGTTCAAGTCTCTATTATTAATTAAATCCCAAGTGCATCTTGTGTTTGTTGATATCGCTGCCAGCATTTTTTCAGCGTCTCTTTGTGTTCTTAAGAAACGAGTTGAACGCAGCCAGTTTTTATAGGTTTGCCGGCATTTCCTCAAAAGCTCTTCTTTCTCCGTGCTGTTAGTCTTTTTTATAAACTTGAGTTCTGCTCTATATTGCTTTCTTCTAGTTACTACAAGTTCATCATAGGCGTGCTTTTTTTCGATGATGTTCACTTTCGCTGGGTCATACTTAACCACGAATGCTTCCAACAGCCATTTGTATTCGACTGTTTCTTCACCATTATTAGAGGCTTCTTGATAGTCCTGCACCAGCTTAGGTATGGCTTGATTTTTTAATCTCAATCGATTTCTCCCCCACGAAACTTCTGTCTCGCTCCATTTGTTAGTCATTGTTGTTAGTCTAATGCCCCATGCAAGTTCGGTTCTCAACAGACTGTGGTCACTATTAGCTTGCTTGGTTATTGTGAAAGATTTAATCCATGGAAGCGTGTTTCCACCTACGAAACAGTAGTCTAGGCAAGCAGCGGTTTTCCCGCTATGCCATGTATTTGCACCCATTAGATCGCCTCTGGTCTGGCTGTTTAACATCCTCATATCACGGATAGACATTTCCTTCATCCATCGACTTTCCTTTCCTCGTAGATTTTCTGTTTCCCTAATTTTACCATCCTTATCTAGAAGTTTGATGTTTAGATCTCCATTTAATAGGATCAACTTATCTTTATCTTCAATCATGGACTTGTCAATTGTATTCATGATGGATTTTAGGTAAATCCCCTGGCTCGGCATGTTTTCGCTCCAATAAGTATTAATAAGAATAATTTTTTTAGAATCCTCCTGTTTCTCTGCTTTAAGAGCAATTGATAGGATTTGCACATAGGGATTAGGTGTCTCATGTTCCAGGACTTGCAATGGAGAATCTAGTTTCTTTAACACCATCAGACCCGCAAATGGTCTACCTTTAGGGCCCTTTTTAGCCGGGTTAAAGTAGACTTCATAGCCCTCACATATTGGGGCTTCACGCAGCCAGGATTCCTGAATGGAGATTAGATCGTAGTTGGCTAGGAAGCCACTATCCTTCGAGAACAGATGTTGAAATCCTCTGGTATTCCATGAGGCACAGTATATAGGTCTATATTGCTCTTCCTTACTCTATTGTTTCTTCTTAGAATTACAGGTAGTCATCGTCCATAGTCGATCATTAATTTTAAGTTCCGGGTAATTCCGGTTAGATTTTCCCTTCCTTGGATTTTCCACGTTATCCACTGTGAATCTCAGGTTTTTTAATTTCTCAACAAAGTATTCCTTGGTGGGGGGTTGGTCGTTATGGATTTTTCCTTCATTTCTAGTTTTTTTCTCCTCCCCCTCCATCTCGCGTGCTTTTACATCCCTTTTTCTCACCTCCTCGCTCACTCGATCATTTGATTTATAGACATGAGCCAATGGTTTTTCCCTGCCAAGTTCTATTGGCTCCGCCCTGGGTCTCCTTCCCCCCATTGTTGTATCTTTTGGATTTGTATATTTGGTATCCCGGTCCCAATCTTCTAGGCGGTAGCCCTTTTTTTTAAGATGTTCGTTGGCCTTTAGAAATTTCTGTTTGATTTCATTTGAGGTAAGATGTAATATTACTTGGTCCGTCCTCTTTTCCCTTGGGAATTCTACGACTTTTATGTCGTCTGATGAAATTTCCCGAAGCGCTGGAACCTGCTTACAGAGAGACACAACATAACGTCTATTTAGAAGGGCCTTTCTGGGGCCATTAGATGTAGTTTCCAACTTCAGATAGTATATTCTGGAGGCAGATGGTTTCTTTTGAATTGGAACATGCGACCTTTGTCTTTTTTTTTCAACCATACAGTCCTTTTCACTGTAGGTACTTCTTTGCTCAGGGCGAGTATTTTCTTGTTGAGACCGTACATTCTTTTCTTTATGAGCCAACTGTTTCCTTTTTTGTTCCAAGGTTTTAAAGCACCAGGGCTGTTCATCATTATCATCTTGATCTTTTTCAGAAGGGGCAGCTCTTTTTCCTAGCCCCCCTGTGGACTTATTAATTGGATCCTTTTGAGGTTTCTTACCCACATTCGAGGGTAAATCCAAATCGACCGTGTCCCAGTTATCAATTGTCTTCCAATCTGACGGACTGATTCTTCCCCACTCATCTTCATCGCTAATTTTATCCATGAGATCGATCAGGTCACTCAAGTCCGCAGGTTTATCCAAATCATCCCTTTTGTTGTCCGCTAAAGGCTCCCTGATTTTAAATTCATTCACTCCCTCAGCCTCCATATTATCTATTTCTTTCATGGCCAGTTCTCTTCTTGGCTTCTTGGTACATTGCAAATTTTCCCTTCTCGTCGGAGTTCTTAAATTCCTCAAGAAGGCTCTTGATCCATTCACCTTCCGCTTGAGCGTTTCATTTTTTGATTTTTTTCCATTATCTTTAGTTTTATTAACCAACTCTTTTCCCAACCGATGATCCTTCTCTTTTATGATTGTGCCTGAGAAAATCGCAAAATTAGGCTGCTCTGGTTGGGATTTCGGGTCTTGTTTTTGATCTCCCTTACGGCCAGGGGAAATCAGAATTATTTCCTCCTGTGGTGTCTCTGGTTCGTTGCTTTGTTTCAGTTTCATAGGGCCTTTCCCTCGGTTTAGATTTTCCACCGCCTGCGGGTTCAATTTATTTTGTTTATGCAAAGATCTCATCCATTTGCAATCTTCAAGTACTGCTTCCATAAGCAGTGACTTATCACTAGCGTCCCTCCTTGCTAGATCGCCGAGGCGGTTTTGCCAGAGCTGAGTTTGTTCGGCTTCTTTATTTATTCGTATATTCAGGTTCTATAAAGACAGATCCATTTGCATATTTGCCTCCTTTATTTGCAAATTCGTAGTAGTAACTTCTTGTACCGAGTCTTTTATCACCTCATAAAGTTTGAGAAAAGGCACTAATGAGATGGTCAGCGAGGTCATGATCACTTGTTGTATATGTTCCATGTCTTTTGCTCTTTCAGTTATACAGGCTTCGCTGATTAGTTGGGTTATTTGGTCTTTTCGTAGTATATTCGGAATCAGCACTGGGTCTTCCCTTGCCAGCGTCTGGGTCATTTTAGTTATCATACGAGGTTCATCGACTGGAAGTTGCGATTTTGGATCTTGTTTTCGGCAACCTAAACTAGTATTAGTCTTCTCAAGATCAGTGTTTCGCTTCGCATTATCGCCCCGCTGATTTATGGCGGGTAACTCAGAATCGGTGGTCACAAAGGATCTCCCTTCTTCTAGTTCCATGTCCAAAGCTGCCATCCTCTCATTTATTAGGGAGAAGCTCTTCCTTTTTTCCCTTTGAATTTTCCCCGTCAGTAACGTAAGGTCCTGCATGATTTTACTCGCAAGGCTCGAGTTACTCAGGTTAACTGGTGGCAGCAATCTGGACCCTTGAGGTCTTAAAGGAGTCATCCTATCAGAATCATTTTGAGGGTGTATGTCTAAACACGTCTTTGTAGGATAATTCCCACCAATTACACGCAGCACCATCATTGGATTTTCTAAGGACATAGGTGTAAATCTCTCGTTTGTGCCATCTTTTGGCCTCATATCCAATTTATCCTTCTGACTATTTATATGGGTTTTTTGGTCACTTTTACCCATAAGGTCTTGAGTGCAATTCTCTTCCCTGTATGGCTGGAAGATATCAATAGCTACTGGGGATGCCTCCCTGGAGCCTAGATGACATGATTTTTCCTCCATGTCGACTGTAGAAGCTCGCAGGGCTTTTTCCCATTGGCCCAGCTCAATGACGTCCCAATCATCTCCATGAGTCCCTCCAATCTCAGATAATGGAGCCATCTCGTTGCTGGAGTTTTTTCTCGATTCTCTAGGCGCCTTTGGAGTGACGCTTCGTCTGCTCACCACCTTCTCCTCTGTCGAGCTCTCCATCCTTGGCTCCATGTCGAGATTAGGTTCGATAAGAGTTTCGACTGGTTCGTCGACACGGTTGCTCGTTTGAACGTCATCTACACTTCGAGAAGTGGATAAATCCTTTCTCACATCAGTTTCGCTTCTAGCATTAATTAATCCAATCACCCTATCGGCTCCCGTGTTGTCCAAATCACACGTGGGCTCCCCTTGTGGATCTTCCGGGAGCGGATTAGAGTCTACTGGAATTTCGGTACGTTCTTTTGAGGGAGCAGAGCAAACGCTTTGGGTGGTTACATCTGACTCACCACTGTGTTGATCTTTCCCCTTCTCCTGGTTAGTGTCGTCGTTCTGGGACTTTGATGGATCTTGAATCATAGGAAAAGGATTTGTTACCCCTCCTATAGAGGGAATTGTACATGCCATTGGTTGCTTCGGGGAGTTCGGTATCAATCGTGAGTTATCTGGGTTTAGACGCATTAGAGGATCATTGTTTCCCATATCCGTGTTTGCCCCCACAGAAAGGCTCTTTCGTTTTTTGCTGCAAAAAGGTAGGCAGCTTTGTTTCATCGAGGTCACTTTCAACGAGTGCTCAGGACTCCCCTTTGCCTCTGGTAAAGAGGCAACTCTTTGCCTTACCTGAAGTCTAGTTCTCAGCCCCGTTGCAGAGATGTCCATGGTTGCTGGGGCTGGTTTCATCCTGTCGTGCAGCTCCTCTATGCAAACCTCGTAGTGGGAGAATGAACTACAAATTCTACTCGTTGCGCGGCGGTCTCCGCTACAGCCAGCAGCCAAACAGCCCAACAGCCAGGTAACTCTCCAGACGATGCCCTTTGCGTGCTCGGGCTTAGCGCCGCAAGGGTGTCTGGGTCAGACCTAAATTCTACTTCCTTCCTAGGGGAGGAGCCGGGGGCGGGCAAAGAGGCGGGGTCAGGCAGCGCTCCGGCGCAATGATGTTTCCCCTCCTGCCTCCGCACTGGGTGTCCGCGCCACACAGGCGAACCACAAGGGAAGCAGACTGTTCTCCAGTCACACAGCAGCCACAGCCCAACAGCCAGGTAACTCTCCAGACGATGCCCTTTGCGTGCTCGGGCTTAGCTACCACTTTTAAATCAGAATCTCCTCACTTGTAATATTCAAAAGTCTCAATGTCTTTTTAAACAACCATCTAGTTTTGGTTAGGTTGCCCTCATCTGGGCTTAGACCTTCCAAAGCACTGGTCAATTTTAAACAGAGACTTATTTTGGGCGATCACATCTCGCCGGGTCACTCTTAGCGACTATGGAAAGTGCGGGCTTCACCCAATCACAATTTGTACGGCGTTCCCCTCAGCCGGGCGATAAAACGCCCATGTCACAATTCCCTCAGTCGGGTTCACACGTTCCCAATTGTCAAAATGTTAGCAACGTGTCAAGGACTTTCGATTGTACAAGGGGTTTGGCTTGACCCTTGAATGACCACCTTGATGCCTCACTTCAGCCTTCCCTATGTCCTCTTGGTACTTTTAGTTTCAATACTCTTAGTATAACAAAACAGCCTTTTTGTTCAGGACAGGGATTCCAGGGTTACCAGCCAGAGACCTCAGAGTGAGCACCCACATGGCACCGGACCATTCCATCTCTGGTAGCAAGTTTGCTTACAAAAGACCTCTGTATCTTAATCTTCTTAATGTTGCCACTGCAACCATGAGCCTAACACAGTCCGGCCCACTATCAGGTTCTTCTGACTCACCGGCTGTGCTGAACTTATTGGCGTTTCTCTTGCTCTGGATTCAAGTACGGTACCACAATGGCACCCGCGTCTCCCAGCCCTGGCTATATGTGCGGGAGGGTTCAAAGTACTGCTGACATCCGTCACACCATTCGCCAGCTCTGATTCATGGTTTTACGTTTCTTTTGGGTAGAAAAGGGCAATGGCAACTCCCTCCTTGACGTCCTTTCAGGTCTTGCCACCTTTCTCCTCGGTTTGAACTGCCATCCTGGAATAGCTGCTTCCTCATGCATTCAGCCTTGCTCAGAGTGTGCTCTGCCTTTTATCCCTATGAGGAAGGGAAAGGGTAGTCAGGTGTGTGTAGCTGTCGGCAATTACCTGACTCTGCCTGACCCTTTTGTTGGGACATGAAAGGTAAACGGCTCTGGTCTTAGTCCGTTGTCGCTCACAGTGTGAAAAAGTGTTTGTGTTGGAAAAGTGGTGGGGGATAGAGTTTCTAAATATCCTACTTGGCAGGATGGGGAAAATGTGTCATAAGGAAAGGTATACTGAGTCTCACCCTTCGGTATTCCCCTTCCACTCCCCGAAGACTCCTCATCCAGGTGATCTTCCTGTACTGGTCTACCCCCAGGAACTGGACCCAATAGCAATGGCCATGTCCTGGCCACCTGGATGACAGATCCCCGGGGACTAGCGAGTGTGACATCTTCAGGTTTCTCACACTAAACACAGCCATGTTCACAATGCGCAATCAGCCTGCCTGTGATCACCATTTAACTCCTCATGAGATGGTGACAGGGCGGCACATGCAACTCCCACGTGCTCCTCCCACTAGAGCATTGGCGGATGCCCAAAATGCTGCCTCTGCTTTAGGTAATGAAATGTATGAGTATCTTGCTTCAATGATGGCTAGTGCTTCCTTCATCTCTCAACAGCTGAAGGCAAGGCAGGGGAGGTCGAAGAAGGTTGAAGACGACGACATCAGTAAATCTACAAGAACTGCTTAACACACCACCCCATTTACCCAGGAGATTTAGTCTTGTTGCAGATGTTTGACAGAAAATGGCAGAAGCCCTGATTTGATGACCCCTTTACTGTAGAGCAAGCGACTGATAAAGTGTAATGTTGAAAGGGAAGAAAGCTTGGAATTACCTGGGAGACGTGCAGAGGTGAGATTGCCCACCCCCTTGCCCAACAAGAAGATTGTGATGAACAAGAAGAAGATGAGCAACACATTCAGACATGTTTCAGAACCAGAGCTAGACAGGAGCATACCAAAAATGAGTTTAGACACACTGTTCTTTTTATATTCAGCAACCAGCGTACCTATGTGAACTAACTTTCTACAAGTATTATTGTACTTGCACCATAAAGGAAAAACGCACTTTCTTGAATTTGCAGGGACACAGATCCAAATGGTGCTAGATAAACTCTTTGTTTAAGCTTTCATCATATACATGGCACACAGTTATCTGGTACTTAAAGGGAGTAAAGTGCCTTATTATTGACCTGCCCATTAAACTTAATGTTCAATTAATTTTTTAGAGACTTTTTGCTGCCACATTAGTATAGCTTTTCCACAGGAGAGGTTGACTTGTTATAATGACGATCGCAAAAGTTACGAATCTTGATAAGCCACAGTTCCAAGCTCATGATCATATATGCCACATATGGACACCGCTCCAAGAGCTATTGTATTGATTTTATTGACATTATGCTGTCTCTACCTCTTTACACTACAGAGAGCTGCTTTGTACTACACACACACACACGCAAGCATACACCAATACAACACCAGTTCCATTAGCAACCACAGCTGTACTGAGCTGGCCACCAGTGTAACCCAGGAAGTAAAAAGGAAGCCCTAACACCGATTTAGAACATGTTAATGCTTATATGGCAATTTTGGCTCACGTCACAAATAACATGTGGTACCAGCACATGGCCAAGGTGGGGAGAGAACCTCAAGAGAGCTTTTACGTTTGTTCTCTCAGCCCCTATGCCATGAGCGCTTCCAGGACACTTAAAGTGACAGATTCCAGCAGCCAGATCACAATGCCTTAAGCACTTAGCGCTCTGCACCACAAGAGGCCAGTTTCAAGGGAAATGGTTTACAATGCAGTGGATGTCACAAATGTTATTTCCTAGGAGGACAGCTATATAAACACTCAAGCAATGGTAGAAGACTATTGGAGCTCGGATAATATGATATTATTTATATTGGATGGCAAAACAGAGGACAAGATAGAATAGTAATGCAAACAAGAGTTCCAATGCCTGAAGACGGGGGCGGGAGGGGAGTAGGGGGAATGCCTGGATGCTGGGGGTGCATGGATAAGTATGCGCAGGAAATTAATGCGTAGAAGGGATGATTGGTGCAAAGCACACACACACTCCTGACAGTTCCAATGGAAGTGGTACAGAAGGAGAACGAGTGCCTCAAGGAATGGGCAGCTAAACTTCTCACATGAGTCGAAAACGAAGCAGGTCGTTTGCCAACAATACCACTCAAGAATGCTTTCTTGTGTTTCCAGAATGATGGTCCAGTAAAAGTTGGAATGAACAGAGGATGCAAACTAACATCGAAGATACAGAATATTAAGGTCGGCACAGCAGTACTAAAGGACCACTACTGGGCCTGTGGTTCTAAGGCATACATGCAACTACCACCAAAGTGGGGAGGGATATGTTCTATAGTGCAGCTGTATACACCTGCGTTGGTAGTACCTCAAAAGTACCTCAAAAGGACATACAAGTAAATGGATTCCCCAAGATGGATGCACACCAGAGTAAGAGAAGATCTGTGGAGCTGACCAGAGTGAAGAGAGGAAATATTTCGACCAGGATGGAGGAAGCACTTGAGGCAATACCGCAAGAGCATAGACTGATCAGCAGGACTGAGATGTTCTTCGCCTCTGTTTTTCCAGGGGCCCAGGCCAATGCAAATGCCAAATGGCTCAAGATTGCCAGATGGGAGCTGTTATAGACAATCAATTCAATGGTGAAGAGTTCAACACTATAAAGGAAGAACTTAGAGCCCTGAGACTGATGACACATCAGAACAGATACGTCCGGGATCTCCTCACGGCTATGTAAGGAGGCGTGTGCACAAAGATATAGCCGTCCTGCTGCACATTCGTACATGCCCATGATGAAGAGAATGGGACCTTTGTAGAGGCCATAATGCAGCTGTCAGACCTGCATGCCAAGATGGAAGAAATCACCAATTCAGCAGAGGAAGATGACGACAGGCTGGCGTAGATCTTTCCCTGGATTCCATCATGGATGGCCAATGGACTGAAGGTGCTAATAGCAGTCCTAGTTTTAGTACTTTCAGATTCTGTGTCATCAGAATAGTTTTGCACAATGCAAGACGACTACGAAAAGGATGATAGGGATGAAAATATTGCAAGATGTAGAAACGAAAGAAGACAAACAGACAAACTCTTGAAGTGTGGCAGTCACACCTGAAGCAGGATTCCCCTTTTCCTTCAGGCACAAAGTTCTTTTATCCTCCAGATCCCCGCAACTATGTGAGACGATGGGTATGGTGCAAACCAGATGGATAGTGCTGCTACATGACAAACAAACAAATGAAGTGCTATGGCGGCCTGCGACGAAGGTTTGGACTCCAAAGCAAAATGTCAATAGGGAGGACCTTCGCAGAAGAGTGGTCGATATCTTTCCCAGAGGGAGGACTGATGAGGGACAGATGAATGTGGCTCTCGTCCCTCCCTCATACAGACCATGTAGAAATTACAGGTGTACATCGTTCCTGCTCCCCCCCATCGCCAATGTACCACAGATGTTAAAAACGCTGTTCACTCAGACAAACATTCAGAACTTATCCTGATGACATCATAGATGAGATAAACTTGTAGACGATGGAGCAAGTAGACTGGCGGTGACCATGCAGAGAGCTGATGATGTCACGACTAAGACCAAGACGTAGATGTGCTAGACATGAAGACATAAAAGACATACACTCTTTGCTATGCAATAACGGAAGAGGCACAAGAACAAGACATTTGCTTAACGCTGAATGCAGTTAACATAGGTAGCCATGAAAATCAAAATGGAAGATGCAGCTACATTGAAGTGAATGGAAAGCACGGAGAAGACTCGAGAACTCAGGCAGAGGCGTGACTTGCTGATTTAGCAGCGAAACGCAGACCAAACGGGTCATTCAGCCAGTGTACATGTTCCAGCCAAGGTTATCAAGGGAGAGTGTGTTAGGCAGAAGTATATGCAGTACCCTTTGGGAACACTACACACAGTTAAGACTACAAGCGACAGTACAATTTCACCTTTGGTACAAGCCTGTACTACACAGTTATAGTGGTAGCAGTAGCGGAGCAGCCAGACTTATCTCAAGAGTAAGTGAGCAGTGCAAATAGTTACACAAAGGACAGCAATTACTATGATTCAGGAAACACTAACTCAAGGTTTCTAAGTAAAAGAATATATATTTCTTTACTCAACAATTGTATAACATTTCACTATTCTAAGCAAGTCAAAAATCATAATCATAAATGCACCACACCACTTCCCTTAAATTCCAGACAAGTTAAGCTCACAAAATGAAGTGGGAGCAAAATGGTACTCCAGCAATTTAAAAGGGGGGGAAAGAAAGTTATTAGAAATTAGGCAAAACCAACAAGTACGTACTCGGGGCAATTGAACAAGAGAGACTACAGTGAGGAGATCAGCTAGAAAAGGCTTAGGGCCAAAGTCAATGGGTCAAAAGCCTTTTGCTCAAGATCACACATTCCAGGGTAGTTTGTGGTAAAGTTTGTGGCACAGATCCGACGAGGTTGGTTGGTAGAAAAGTTAGTTCAAAGAGAAGAGAAGGACAAGCCCTCGGATTGGAGAAAGATTTCAAACACTTTCACCGCGGCTGAACGAAACGCACAACCGGATTTGCACAGTACCTTAAAACGGAGAGGGAGCTGTAGTTGAGGCGGATATTCCTGGTGGTTCCTGCAGGCTCACGGTTCCTGAAGCGACTGTCGGACTGACACGAAGTAGGAAGACTGGAGGGTCCTGCGTCACCCAGGGAAGAAACCAGCAGCAGAGCAAAACAACGAATAAAAGGTGCGCTCCTTAAAACCCAAGCAGGGTCCGACCTTCCTGGCTATTGTTGGGGAGGAGCGAACGCCTTGCTGTACCCCTCTAGCGCTTTACAATTAGTCAAGACTTCTAAAGCACTATAGCACTGGAAAAGCTTTTTTCATGAAAAAAAAAAATCACAGAGGCTTGGCCAGTCACTAAATAAAGATAGTTATTTGCATCTTATATTTTAATCCCAAGTATTAGTTGAATTAAAACTGTTGTGCATTGTAAAATAGCTTTGTTCAAAACACACGTAAAAAGCAGGCTCTCTGCCAAAGAGGAATGTGCTTGCGCTAAGAATAGATCGCAGAGCTTGTGTGCGGTGTTGCATCACTGAGTGTAAGAGTGGAAGAGAGAACGCAGTGGTTGACCAACTGGTCCCGTCAATCACAGGCCAATGGGGACTAACAAAGATTCAAGGCACACAGAAAACTATGGGAAAACAGTTTTTTTTGTAGGAATTGCTGCACCAGATCAAATATAAGTTTGAGTTAAGTGTTGAGAGAATGGCGTGAAGATGTGTTTATGTATGAATGTTTATAACATAGTAAATTATGCTAAACAAGAGCGACAAAATATTCTTGCATATTTAGCATACTGTTATGTAGATTTTTCCAAATGGAACATGACCATGTAACACTGCATCCTCTGCAACATCCCTTGTATGGCAAGAGGGATAAGTTTGGAGGAGCTCTGCGGGTATCCAGTGACTAACTGAAGAGTATTTAAGCTGCCGGCCCAGGAGTCTTCAGGAATTGGGAGCCAGTGACGACAGAATGCTGGCCTGAAATGGCAGAGCCCTCTGTTATTTCCCCAATCCTCTTGATCTGTAAAGATTAAAGTCTTGTCATCACCTGCAAGACAGCCTCATGACTTGATTCCCTAGAGGGGTGCATTTTCTCTGGTTTATGGTGATTGTGGGTCCCCTGTATTTTAGGGGTGCACCCCTGTAAAATGGGGCTCGCTTTCACTATCCGGCCCACTGTAGCTCTGTACAGCGAATTCGACCAGAGGAGGGGTCCTGGCTTGTAGTTTGGGCAAACTGGTTGGTTCCACCAGCTCAAGGGAAGAAGTTTCCTGGAGGATCTTCTCTGTTGTCGGATTCTGGCGATTCGGACCTACAGCAGGGCTTCACCGGGAGGTTCAGTCGTGGTAGGGGTCCTTTTCTTCCAGTTCCTCGTTGGTTCTTTCGTTCCAGTGGTGACTCTGCCTTTCCAGTCCCAGAGACCTGCTTTTTATGCAGTTTTCCCCCATTCATACAGCCTGGCTGGCAAGGCCAGTCCCCTTAGCCAATCAGACAAGAGTGTGACTTGGGTTACCAAGGGAACCCATGGCAGGGGTCCGAAGATCCCTCCCTCACATCCTGCCTACCTAGACTATCAGGCGCCTTAAGGAGGGCTTCTGTGCAGAAGCCCGCAAAAAGACAACGAACAAAGGAGTCATCCCCGGTTTGGCGCGCAGAGAAAAATACGATAAAGACTTTAACAAAAAGAAATGGCGAATAAACCCAGCCGGAACCAAAATAAAATGTATTTGGTCAAGCGGGTTTATGTTTGAGGCTAATATAATAGCCTAAAACAATACCACGTTTATATAAGATAATCGCGGTAGAAAGGTTAGGGTAGATACCACTGCCACCAGCCAAGTCTTAATGTTAAGGGAGCAAAACAAGGCTCCAAGAGGCACAGACAAAAAGGCATAAGAGTTAACTCTTTCCAATACTCCATGTAAGATGGGGTGTACTGGGTCTATGGTTTAAAGTGACTATATAAAGTTAATGGCAACTTTACCTGTTTCTGGGGGACAGTAGTGAGCCCCAGAAAAATGGAGTCGGTGGGAAGTCTCAAAGACAACCCTGTGTCACTGCACTGAAGGTGCTGTGTAACACACACAAAAAGTGGTGCTCATGGAGTAGGTGAGGCTTCAGTGCCCAAGATCAAACAAAAGTAAAAACACACACAGCGAAACACATGTAAGAGTGGGAAAAAAAGGCTCACACTCTTACCAGGTGAAAAAATAAATCCTAGAAATCCAGCAAAGCTGCTGAGGGACTCATTAGGTAAGGGAAATCTGCCATTTATGAGAATTCTCCCTAACAGAGTTTTACATTGACATTCAAGGATACAGACAGAGGCAGACATTATAACCAGTATTTTTAGATTAAACACCTGCATGCATAACTGCTAGAAAATCATTGTAAATGTGGAACAGGAAAATCTAGCCAGTGGTCTCTACACCGGTGAACTCAGACTTGGGGACAAAGCCTATTCATTCGAGCTAGACAGAGACCTTCGTTCCCATCCAGCTCAGGACAGACGATACAAAATAATACTAGAATGAGAGGTAAATGTACCAAGCTCAAGGCCTAGCGGATCGGAGATAGTAACCAAATTGGTACAGACAGCACCTTTGGGCTGCTCTCATCACCTTGAATTGTTGCTCATGGGATGGTACTGTCCAATGTGCCAAGGCTGAGAAGACTCTCGCTTACCAATCCCTACCCACCTTCCACGCCAGTTCACACTTTGTTGCACTGTCCAATTATAATGTACTAATCGGACATGCCTTTACTTGCAACATTTAGGAGGTGGTCTCAGGTGGAGCCACCAGATTAAGCATATCCAATCAGAGCACTAAGCCTATATGTATACTATATGTAGTTTTCCCCACTAACCAACCCCAGCCTACCTTAGATTTTTGTAGCATAACGCGTCACTTATGATGTCACAGCCAATTAAAAGATGTCGACGATTGGCCACCAGGGGGGCGAATGGAAAAAAGCTTGACGCCTCTTGTGTTCCAAGCATAATGGGAGCAAAGGGGCTGTGAGCCTCCCCGAGAGAGGAGTGAGTGGAGCGCACCCGCTACAAATTTGAAGAAGATCCGACCACGCACGGCTGAGAAAGCTGTGCTGACAGCGAAGCCGGGAGGGACAGAGGAGCCCACGCTGCGGCAGTGACGGGGGAGGAGAAATGAGAGGCCCAATCCCCACAGGCAAGAGACAGGGAGGCCTCAAGGGTCCACGGCAGCAGTGAAGCCCACCCCCCAGGACCCGTAGAGAGTGCGAGAGCTAACAGACAAAGTCAGGAGGCGAGTGGGGCGCTGCAGCGGGGAGCGAAAGGCACAGTGTGCCGGGAGCAGAGGTGCAGGCTGCAGTCCAGCCCACAGACCACGTAGCAGGCCTGGGCGCCTGGGACAAAGGGGCACAGACAGCACCCTAAGGAATGGTCTGGGGTAGTGGCGAGGCCCACCGGACAGGCAGTGAATGCCAGCTGTGGACACGGTTCTGCCACCCACACCACAGAAGGTCCGGAGACCCTGGAGAAGTGTGCCCAAAGGCAGGAGGACTGGGCACATCCACAGAGGAATTAGGGAGAGGCCCTGAGGAGCAATACAACCACAGAGGGCATCCAGGCTACCGGGGAGAGAGCCTGGCTCCACACCATAAAGGGGGCCCCAAAGGAGGTGCAGAGACAACCTATGGCCTGCGGCAGAGACCCGGGGGGCCACTCACTTGACTGCCCACCCCCACAAGTCAGTTGCGTGCGCCAGTGCCGCATGGAAACACAGCCTCCAGATACGTAGGAGGAGGAGGAGTAACACTCTCGGCTCACATGGAGGAACCCAGCCACCGGGGCTGCAAGGCGGGGGGGTTCCCCCAGAGTCCAGGGCAGTGACCCCCCCCCCCCCAGGAACTTCGGACAGGAGACTCAGGAGGCCAGCTCGAGCCGAAGGTGGGAACCCACGCCCCGGAGACCGTGACAAGGAAGAAAGGGAGCTAGCGAACTCCAGGCCCACCAGTGCCCCTGGGGATTGGGGGGTGGGGCCTGGCCCATTGCTCAGGAGCACAGACCATGTGACGGTCTTGGGACACTCCACTAGGCCTGGACCATCGGGGCATAACCCCCGGCCCATGAGCTGGAGAGATGCCCTACAGGAGTTTTTAAATTCGAGGGCGAAGTGAGATGGGGCAGTCCCGCCCACCCCACTGGTCAACATTGAGGGGGACCCGGCAGCCACAAAGTCTGACGTGACAGCCCTCATGGAGGAAATTAGGGGCATCAGATCAACACTAGACCAGAGACTAGACAAGATGGACCACAGAATCCTCTTAGTGGAAGACCGGATCCAGGTCCTGGAGGCCAATCAATCTTCGGTGGACACCTTGGAGTTCCAAACGGGAGTGAGGCTGGCAGATCTGGAGAGAAGAGAGGCAGAGACAACGCTTAAACTGGACGATATAGAGCACAGGGGATGCCTTAACAACCTGCACATTTTTGGGTTCACAGGAAAAGATGGAGACGGAGGGTGACATCAGGAGAGCCATCAGGGAAGTGATATGCACACTCTTTGGAGACAACGTCATGGCTTAACCTACCATTGATCGGGCCCACAGCGCTGGATGCGGAAGGGGCCTGCGATCGCTACTGGCATGCTTCCACTACTGCGAAGAAAGGACGAGGATCCTTGAGCGTGCCAGGATAGCAGGCCCCATCAACTATGGTCAGGCCTAAGTGATAATTTTCCAGGAAGTCTAAGCGCATACCCTTACGAGGAGAAGGATGTGCAGCCCGCTCACCAAATGGCTTCCAGATAAAGAGTGCGTTATCGCTGGGGCTTCCCTTTCTTCCTCATCTATGAATATGAAGGCCAAGACTACTGCCTGGCCATAGAGAGCGACAAAAGAAGACAATTGTAAAATCCTACAGGGGTGGCACAGGGATCCATTGAAGATTTCATGAATGTTTGGAGGGGCCTACGTAGTTGGATCAAGGAATACTCGGGGGGGGTGCAGCTGAGCATGATCCCACTCCAGTCGCTGCTGGGGATCCCAGCCACAGATGGGGAGGAATACAGGGTGCCCAGAGCACAGAAAGCCATGTTAAGGGCAGGGAGACTGGCAATAGCGCAGAGGAGGCCCCCATGACGAGGGAGTGCGAACAGAAGTTGTGCAACATCATGGTGATGGAGAAGCTCAATGCTATAGCAGTCAATGACTACCTGGACGAATGGGGCACACCAATGGCAAAGATGGTGACGGACAAAGCCTAGACAAGGGTCGGAGAGTAGGCCTGGCCTGACGAGATTCCCTGTTCATCAGAGGGAGCCGTTCCACATGTAATGCAAGGTTAAGTCAGATTGTTGTTCTGGAGTATTATTTATGTGGATTCCTCCATCACTGAGACTAATTTGCTGTTCACTGATGAACTGCATCTGAACACGCCGTTAAGGGGATTAGTGGATGCAGGGTGGGGTGAGGGAGTGGGATGGAACAGCCACGGGTTTTTAAACGTCTGTATGGTTGACATTGTTTGTTTAAATGCCAATAAAATCCAAGTTAAAAAAAATAAAAGTAGTTGTCGCTAAGCCTGTAACCAGTTCATAGAGAACATTGGAAGTCCTGTGATATCCGTTTTCTGTCCCTGTTTACGAGTTTTAACAGTTGGTTTTGTCACATTTTTGGACTTCTACGTTTCTTGGGCGTGGGGATTTAACCCGAATTGGGCCTCTTGCTATTTGTAACTGGGGGCTGATCCTTGACCCTCCACTTTAAGTACATTCAACTCTTGACCAGACACTAGACAATATGGACCGTTAATATCAGTGTGTATAGCCCCTATATTACCAAATTACTGTGCATTTAAGCAGACGTCCAACACAACAACCTGGACTATTGTACATCACTCGGGCTAAACTGTAAACAGACGGAGCATCTCAAAATTACCTAAACCCCAAAGCGCAGACATCCAGTGCCTGCCAAGTGTCTGGCCACAGACTGGAAACAGCAACTGACCAACGCAAGTCCAACCAGAAAAACGATGGTCTGGAGGGTTGCCCAGAGCTGTGCCAGGGGTTATGAATGATTTGAGACCTTCCGGCCATCACCTTTCTGTTTTGCCTATTTGATAAGTAATCCACCATTTTATTTGTTGGATAGGATATACAGGCGAAGAATATGTTTCTCGACATCCCTAGAAAAGGCCCATTTTGATTCCAAGACAGCGGCCAGCAGAGGCGGACAGGAGTAGCTCAGCTCAGTTCCCACTGGGCCACAAAATAAGCAACTTTAAGCAGTGTGCACAAAAAAGGAGAAGGGGATTGAGGTGTAACCTATGATATCCAGTTCGGTATTGAGACTGATGCAGAGGCAGTACGGAGCTGTGAAAAACCAGAGTGACAGGGCGTAGCAGGAGAAAAGTGGTGTGCGAGGGAGCCAAGGCGCCAAGGATAAGCCGGCCCGATGAGCAGAGGTGGTGTGGAGCAATAGCCGGTTCGGCCTGAAGATTGAAGGAGAGGTGGTGAGTAGGGTCACTAAAGCGCCCTGAACGGACCGGCCTGGGGAGCGGAGTCCGATCGTGAAGACACTGCCCCGACGCAATATGGCCTGTGTGCCGACAACATCAAGAGAGGTCCTCTCCCAGTAGGAAGCAGAGCTCAAAGTACCCAGCAGCAACGATGACAGAGCAGTTACGCAGCAATACAGGAGCTCAGGAGGTGAGTGTGACACCCGGCCAGTTGGTGGGGAGGGGGCATGTGCATAAACCTACTCAGAGGAGAGTGGCATCTGACAGGGCCCAACCAACAGAGAAGGCCAGGATACAAGCCTCCTCCATTGTCGGGAAGGGGGAGGCGAGCGGCTGTAGGGTGCGGAACAAGTTACTTACCTGTAACTGTTGTTCTCCAGCATGGATCTGGCATGGATTCACATGCTCATGAATATTCCCCGTCGTCAGGCCGGGAATCCTCAGTATAGAAAAAAATCAGTATCAGTTTCGTTTCTGATCTGTCTTTCTTACTAGTAACCAATCACTGGTCTCCGGGTCATACTGCCCCCAGCCAATGACTGCCATCTCCCTAAGCCCCGCCTCCGGCAGCCATCCTCAGATTTGGTAGCACGTGAAGTGGCAGTATGACCAAGTGAAGAGCCGCAGAGGGGTAGGCGGGAGGGTTCGCATGTGAATCCATGCCAGACCCATGCTGGAGAACAACAGTTACAGGTAAGTAATTTGTTCCTTCTCCAGCATGGGGTCTGGCATGGATTCACATGCTCATGAATAAAAGAATACATAGCAGTACACACATGCACAACCACTGGAGGGGGCAACAGGCTCAACATTAAGCAATACAACAGCCCAACATTAAGCAACTCTTACCTCCTCACCAGGCTCACCTTAGGCGAACAGGTTGCGCAGCACTGCTTGGCCGACCCTGGACTCCTCCCTGGAGTCCCGATCGACGCAGCAGAATCTTGTGAAGGTGTGCGTCGACCTCCACGTCGCAGCCCTGCAGATGTCCAGCAGGGGCACACCAGACAGGAACGCCGTGGTAGCACCGATCGCTCTGGTCGAATGGGCTCTCGGACGGCCGGGCAGCTGTCGGTTTGCCAACCGGTGACAGTGCCTGATGCAGCCGGAGAGCCATCTGGAAATGGAAGTCTTCGAGAGAGCCTTCCCTTGATTCACAGTCCCAAAGTTCACAACAGCTGTGACGTCTTCCGAAAACTCTTTGTGCGGTCCACGTAGAACTTCAGCGCTCTAGCTACATCCAGTGAGTGCAAAGTCCTCTCGGCCGGCGACAAAGGCGACGGGAAGAAAATGGGCAACACCAAGGGCTCGTTGAGGTGGAAGTCCGACGGCACCTTGGGCATAAAGGATGGGTGTGTCCTCAGCACCACACCCTCCTGTCATGAAAAGTCAAGTATGGAGGCTTGCAAGATAGGGCCTGGATCTCTCCCACTCGTCGTGCGGAGGTGATGGCCACAAGGAAAGCTGTCTTACATGACAGGAACTTCAAAGGCGCCGAATGCATAGGCTCGAATGGGGCCCCCATGAGCTTGGTCAGCACCACATTAAGTTCCCACGCCGGGGCAGGAGCCTTCACCGGCGGGAATGATCGGAATAGTCCCTTCATGAATTCTTTCACCAGGCGATGAGACCACAAGGACGCCCTACCCGTCGTCCTGGTATATCGGGAGATTGCAGCCAGAGGTATTTTGATGGAGGCGTGAGCCAGTCCAGCTTTGGCCAGCAACAGTAGGTACGGCAGTACTTGAGGAGCTGTAATCCGCAGAGGGTTAATCTTCTGTGCACGGCACCAGACAGAGAACCTCTTCCATTTGTGTCCGTAGCACTTGAGAGTTGAGGACGCCCTGGCCTTTGCAAGAACCTCTCTGCAGTCGGCCGGGATGTCGTACCCTCCAAACTCTAGTGCTGCAGGAGCCAGGCCTGCAAGTTCAGCGACTCTGGGTTGTGGTGAAGAATGGCGCCTCCTTCATGGAGAGAAGGTCTGCGTCCGTCGGCAGCTTGACTGGTGGGGTCGTTGACAAGTCCAGAAGGTCCGGGAACCAGATCTGTCTCGGCCACGCCGGTACGACGAGGATCTTCCTGCACCAGGACCTCTTGAGCTGGTTGATGAGCCGGAGCAGCAATGGCAGCGGAGGGAATGCATAGAGAAATAGGCCGTCCTAGGGGAACGAGAAAGCATCGCCCATGCTCCTCGGTTGGGGGAACCTGCTGGCGAACCTCCGGCACTTGGAATTCGTCGCCGTCGCGAAGAGATCGATATGGGGTTCGCCCCATCGTCGGAAGAGTCGATCCACTTGATCCTGGCATAGTTCCCACTCGTGGCACGAGCGCAGCTCCCTGCTGAGTGAGTCGGCGATCATGTTTTTTATTCCTGCCAGATGAAGAGGCACCAGAAACATCCCTTGGGCGACGGACCAATGCGACAGATCCTGGACTTCCTTGGGTAGGGCCGGGGACCTGGTTCCGCCCTGCTTCCAGATGTAGAACATCGTGGTGGTGTTGTCGGTTAAGATCCTCACCACCTTGCCCTTGAGGGATGGAAGAAAGGACCTGAGGGCCCAGAACACCGTGCGGAGCTCAAAGATGTTGATGTGGAGAGGCTTCTCCTCCGGGAGCCAAAGGCCTCTCGCGTGAAGATCTCCGGAGTGTGCTCCCCAACCTTCCAGGCAGGCGTCCGCCGTCACCGTCACCTGGTGAGCTGGGGTCTGAAAGTCCGTGCCCGCCGACAGATGAGAGCGGGTACCCCACCACCGGATCGCCTGACGGAACGTCTCATTGAGAGGGATCCTGTCCTTGAAGCTGCCCGTCGACTGGATCCGGGGGGCGTCGAGGAACTCCAGTAAGGGTCTCATCCGAAGCCTGCAAAGGCGCACCAGATAAATGCAGGAGGACATCATCCCGAGGAGGGACTTGATAGATCTTACCCTGGCCATGTCCGTGACCAGCAGACGCTGCACCTTGCCCAGAATGGTCCTGGTCCTTTCCTCCAACGGCGAGGCCAGCTTGGCTCCCAGAAACAGGGCGACTTGCGACGGAACAAGGTGGGATTTTGGAAAGTTGATGGAGAATCCCAGATCCGTGAGCAGCTGGACGGTTTTCGCAGTGTGCTCCACGGCGAGCTCTCTTATCCTTGCCCGGATGAGCCAGTCGTCCAGGTAGGGGTTGACGTGGATCCCCTGTAGGTGCAGCCGCGCCGCCACCGGTGCGAGGCACTGAGTGAACACCCTGGGTGCCGACTTCAATCCGAACGGGAGGGCCTTGAACTGGTAGTGCCGCCCTTGGACCACGAACCAGAGGAACTTCCGGTGTCTTTTTAGAATGGGGATGTGGAAGTACGCATCCTCCAAATCCAACGACGACAGGAAATCGCCCTCCTCCAGCTGTCCCAGCACATGCTGGAGGGTGACCATACGGAACTTCTGTGCCTTGATGTACTTGTTCAGTCGTCGTAGGTCCAGGATGGGGCGCCATCCTCCCGTCTTCTTTTTTACGAGGAAGTACCTTGAGTAAACTCCGGAGCCCCGAAGCCTCTTTGGGACGAGCTCGATGGCACCCTTCTTGAGCATCGCCCTTACTTCCAAAAGTAGTTGAGGGACGTGATTTTCCTTCCTGGCGAAGGGTGGAATGCGAGGGAACTTCTTCTGAAACTCGAGGGCGTGCCCTTGGGCGAGGGCGTCCAGCACCCAACGGTCGGTGGAGATGGACTCCCACACGCTGACGAACCTCGCCAGCCGACCTCCCACCGGGGTGCTTCGGCGGGGACCCGACCCCACGGTCGGTTCAATCTTGTTTGGAGGCCGCCTTGCCCCCTTGACCTCCTTGTCGACGACGGGAACCAGCTGACTTGCCGCGTCCCCTGTAGGCTTCCTGGGACGAAGATCTTGCCGCTTGGCGGTAAGCGGAGGAGCCACTGCCGGATCCCTTGGAGGCACCTTGTCTGCCTCCGGCGCTCCGAAAGGACGGCCGTCGTCGATGGACCACTCCCAGTGCCCGGGCAGTCTCTGTGTCTGTCTTGATGGCCTGAAGGGACTCACCAACCGCCTTCCCAAACAGGTTGTTCCCATCGAAGAGCATGTCCAAGACCTCGGTTTGTACGTCCTGGCAGAAATCCGTGGCCTTGAGCCATCCTCGTCGTCTCAAGCAAACGCCGTTGCCCAACTGACGGAAACCAGTGTCTGCGATGTCCGTTGCCACCATGATGGCGTGGTCCGAAGCGATCTCCCCCTCCTGTAGGATTTCAAGGGCCTCAGCCTTTTTGGCATCCGGAAGGAAGTCTAACAGATGGGCGATTTTGAACCACAACTCCCTGTCGTAGCGGGCTACGATAGCCAGGGCGTTGGCCGCCTTGATAGTCGTCGCTGCGGATGAGATGATCCGTCGCCCCATCATGTCCAACTTCCTGCCCTCGCCATCCGGCGGGGAAGTGATGTCGAGGCCGATGCCCCCCCAGCTTTCTTCTTTGCCACCGCCGAGACGACCGAATCCGGGGTAGGTTGTGCCCGAAGGCACAAGTGGGCAGCGTCGGGGACCTGGTACTTCTTCTCGTACCGGTCCCTCTTTGCTGGCACCGTGGCAGGGTTCTTGAGGTGGGCGAGCCCCTCATCCCAGATGTCATCAAGAAGCGGTACGGCGAGGACCGTCTTCCTTTTAGCCTTGCGCCGTTGGTAAAGGAACCCTTCTTTCTTCTTTTCTTCTGGGCAGAGCTGAAAAAGCTCGGATGCCCTGGAAATCATGGCATGAAAGGATCCAATCTCGTCGGGCAGGGACGCCCGAGCAGGGGGCGACGGGGGACACTTCCCGTCGTCGCCTCCGTCGTCATCTGTACCTGTCGTAGCCGTGTCCGTGCCTGTATCATCCCTGTGGGTAGTAGACCGGGGGAAGGCAGAGCAGGCCGCATAGGTGGGAGAGGTGGCATAGGATGCGTCCTCCTCCTCTTATGCGGTGGACTCTCCGAAGGTCCTGGCTCCGGCTCTCCTGTTGGGTCTGGCTCAGGTATCTCCGTCGGGGGGAAGGGGCAACCTTGTCCTCATCTCCGAGCATAAGGACTGAATCGCTGACAAAATGGCCGCCAAGGTGTCCTGCGGCACCGGAAACAACGGGCGCGAGGGCTCTTGAGGAGCCTTGTCGGCGACACCGTCACTCTCGTCGTCGCCCTCGACGGGATCCCTCCCGATGGGCTGGGCCTCTTCCATGACTTCGATAAGCTCTTCTTCAGAGGTCGTGTCCGTATCCACGATGGCCATCAGCCCCTCCCCCACCTTCTCCAACAAGGACTTCGTGGGGGTCTTCTCAATGGGCCTGAAAGACGACTCCCTCCGTGGTGGCAGGGAGACTCTGGGTCCCGAGGGCGCCTCCACTGGTGTAGCATCCACAGGCTGAGCCAGGGCCGCGGCGACATCCTCAATCGAGGTCTTAGCAGGGTGAATTAAGGCCATCGCCACCTTCTGGACGCCTGGGGCCTTCATCTTGGGTGGAGGGTCCGAGCCTCGCTCCGCCTCTGCCGGAATCTTCGAGATCGACCGGGGCCTCTCCAGAAGCTTCGCTGGGTTCTCGGACTTCCTCTTACTCTTAGAGAGTTGGCTTGTGGTTGATGGCGCCGGGGAGGATGCGCCCTGCAAGCAGCCAAGGAGCCCGACCGTTCGGCGCTCCCGGTGCCCACGGACTCGCGGTGCTTAGCCTTTTGTTGGGCCCCCGTCACCGGGGCACCCTCACAGGACTTAGAAGACCGCTCTGACTTCTTTTTCTTCTTCTCGCCCGACGGGCTCTTCCCTTCCAGCCAGTTGGCGAGACGGAGGTGGCGATCCTTCATGGTCCGCTCCGACATTTTCCCACAAAAAGCACAGTCCTTCTCCTTGTGCGTCTTGTCCTCATGGAGACAGTAGAGGCATAACGAATGCTCGGCCTCCTTGAAAACATTCTGAAGCTGGCATCCAGGGCAGGTCCTGAACAGCTTCCCGGGCGTCGAGCTTCCTTTCTCCTGGGCCATGTCCGGGGTAGGCCTCAGAACTTCTGGAATCCTCCAAAAGCATAACTCGACAAAATCTTCACCCTTGAGGGGCGTAGAAAACTCTGAAACGGATCCCCGTTGATCGGATGTAGAAACGGTGGAGCTTGAGGCTCAATTTAACCGAAAAAAGAGAAAAATCTCCTGAAAAAGCGCGAAAAACGCAGCAAAAGCTCGAGAGCTAAAGCACGAGGACTCCCAACACTTGAACGTGCGGTAAAAATCTGAGGATGGCTGCCGGAGGTGGGGCTTAGGGAGAGGGCAGTCATTGGCTGGGGGCAGTATGACCCAGAGACCAGTGATTGTTTACTACTAAGAAAGACAGATCAGAAACGAAACTGATACTGATTTTTTTCTATACCGAGGATTTCCGGCCTGACGACGGGGAATATTCATGAGCATGTGAATCCATGCCAGACCCCATGCTGGAGAATGAATACTAAGTGGGAGCTGTAGAAATGAAGTGGAGAACGCCCGGTAGGCTGATAAAGCCGCACAACGTATGCACTACTGGCTAAATTTAACTTGGTCTGAGGGGAGACGGCTTACAAGAAAAGAAGGACCCATCACTCTGGGGGAGTGCCCATCAAGGCAACAGAAGTGGTCGAGCAGGAGACGGGCACCCGGGGCCTCAAATGACTCCCTGAAGATCCTGCGTAGCATTTATAGATACCTGAGTTTTTATGGTTAAAATATCTGCCAAAACTACTTGCCAAACAAAGTAGCAATCTCCACTTCTAAAAAAAAAAAAAGAAAGCGTTTTTGTATATATTTTTTTAAACCCCCGATTCATTAAGCGCAGTCCCATGTCCAAGGCAAAAGGGAAAACGACGGCCAGGCAGAAACCCCCCCATGAAACGCCCCAAAAATAGTTTAACAAAACTGTGGGGTTTAGAGACCCCGCCGCAAGCCACAGAGGGTGCAGAAGATCAAGACGCACTCCAGCAAGTGGACGGACATATGGGTGACTCAAAAATCACAGTGCGCAAGGAGGACATGCAGGTTTAAAGAACTCCCAGACCAATTTATGGCATTGTTTAAATCCCAATTCATCCAGTTAAAGGCGGAAATGAAGCAGTCTATACAAGACTTGAAAGTAGATATGGCAAAATTGGAAGAGAGAGTGGACACGACAGAGAGCTCAACAGGAAATCCCCCAAGATTTAAGACAGCTAAATTTGGGGGCACCATCCTTGATGTCCAGGGCCCCCTCCTCTGAAATGCCCTAACGCCTGGGATACGACAGATTCAAAATGATTCCCTTTTTAAGCAAGACATAAAGACTCACCTTTTTAATCTGGAGTAACTCTCCCACGGCCTCTCTCTCATCTTGCTGGTCTTCTGTTGTGTGTCTTGTTCTTGTTTCTTGTGCGCCTATGGGCATGTGGCACGTAATAAGAATTAAAATAAATAAATACATTAAAATAAATGGTGCAGGACTAAAAAAAGTCCGAGGAAGTGCTAGAACATTTCTCCCGCAATTTGGAATTCCAATGCGAGGACTTTAGAAAATCGATCCAGGCAGTCCAATATAGGGATTACGAATCTTGCAGAATCTGTGGAGGACAAAGACATGAAATGTATGGTGCAACAGCTGTTCGGAGACCTTTTGCTTGGAGAGAAGGATGAAGCTATCGACTTTGACCGCCTACATAGAGTTGGACCACAAAGAATGGAACTAGGAGCAAGGCGAAGCAATGTCTTTGTGGCAGTAACCTCCTATGCCCAGAAAGAATGGATACAAGCAGCGGCACATGTCTCTGGCCCCATGAGGATCAATGGTCAGGAGGTACAGTTATTCCAGGACCTGGCCAGAGCACATTACAAAAAAGTAGAGCGATGGGCCCCGGTAGTGAGATTCTTGGCTCAGAAGCAAGTCAAGTATAAATGGACCTTCCCCTTTGGGCTGCTTTTTACACAGGATGATCGTCAACACAGGATTACAACATGTGATGAGGGAATGCACATCCTGCAACTCCAAGAGGAAGTCGAGGGAAGCAGCAACCAGAGCAAGAGGATGGAGGGGACAAACAGGAAACCGTGGGGATGGAAAACGCAAACGAAGAAGAACAGGATAAAAGGGAAGGAATGACGCCTAGCATTTGGCAGGACTAGAATAGGCTGATCAAAAGGGATTCACGAAACAGAAAGGGGTGGAGGAAGGGAGAAACCAGTGATGAGATAAACAAAAACTTTTCACTCGAGAAGCAAACTTGATGAAGCCGCACGTTCAACAAGAAGGGCGACAAGTGGGGGCTACCCCTTAGAGGCAGACCGCCTGGACTCTAACATAGGGATTAGGACATCCTACAACAGTTTCTGGGATAGTTTGAGGACCCAAAATGATGGAAGCATCCATAAGGATTTTGGCCGTCCTCAGGGAAGGGAGGAGGGGGGAAAGGACAAGTGGGGCATATTGGGGAACTGGGGAGACTGTGCTTGAAGAAGAGAAAAGGGGTAGGAAGGAAACCGCCGGCGAGAAATGTATTAAGCATGAGTGTGAACCAGAGAAGGGGCAAGGGAAACGTGATTGAAATACAATGGCGAGGTTAACCATTCTGACGTATAATGTGAAGGGCATGAACCCCCCTGGGTAAAAAAAATGATAGTTTACTCACCGTAGTGACTAATGAACTCCTAGTTCATAGTCCCCCTTTCCTCCATACTGTATGGGCATCCCTTGCTGGGGACAGGAAACAGAACCTTTCTACACCAGAAACAATGGTCTTCCCCTTTAAATTTAGATGCGCGCGGCCTGGGAGCATACATTGCCCTGACTCCGCCCACCAGCGCCAGTCCTCAGTCCCCTTTGAAGCGTAGACAATATTAGGATTGCCTAATGCCACTGTTAATGTTAAGGGGGGGATGGTTGGACGTATGGAGGAAGGGGACTATGGACTAGGAGTACGTTAGTCACTACGGTGAGTAACTTATGATTACACCTACGTCCCGTCCCCTTTCCTCCATACTGTAAGGGCGATTACAACTGAATGCAGCCCCGGGGAGGAGAGTTGCCCCTCTAAGAAAACAAGTCTTTCAACACTGCCTGGCAAAACGCTGCGTCTGACCTGGCGCTGGCAGCCAAGCAGTACTGTTTTCAAAAGGCTGATGAGGAAGCCCAAGTAGCTTAGAAGAAAAAGTAAGGTGACTATACCTTACTGAAGACTGGTGCTCACAGTTGACCCTTGTCTGGGTTGCACAATTATGTCAAATTATTTTTCAAACTTTTAATACTTTTTCAAAGATGCACAAAGTCGGTGAAAAATGTCACAAAGGAAATGTTTAATTCACATTTCTAGTTTTCGTATCTCATATTTAGCTCATATGTAGTGAGGCAACCCGAAAATTACTAGGTCGATTTGTTAATAAGCACATATGCCAATGCATTTCGGTCTGAGACCATCTTCAGGGCCGTACTTAAATTATAAATCAACTTAACAGTTGTAAACAGTAAGACAATCCATCATATTATAATGTAAAATGTGTAACACATACCCCAAGTTTATCCGAATGATTGTGGTAAACAAGGGAGGAAATAAGCGAAAATAATGTCAGAAACGCTATACAACTAAGTTCAATATATATTACCCCTTGTTACAAAGCAGTCTGTACCTGCTGTATTGTAGTTGTCCTCTCGTCTACGTGCTCGTAAACGTTGTCTCCAACGCTCCTGTTTAACAATAAATAAAGAATGTGTAAGTCATTCTATCTATGGACCGAGTGACTCTTATGTGCGTGTGTATAAAGGAGTCTTTTACCTACTTATCCGATGCTCGCGTGCAGGACCGAATGCCTTCGCTGTGTAAGCAAAAGCGAAATGCACGCGAGTGCGGACGCCATCTTTGATTCCCATGGAAACGTGGACGGGGCGACGGGCAGCAGCGTGAACGCCGCCTCACATACGCCTCGGGACCCACTTCTCTGCAGTGACACGGAGGGGCGGGGCTGTTGCCATGGATGCCCGTGTTGTAGAGAAAGCTGTATCCCTGTTAACGCTTGATTTGAGCCCTGGAAATGGACTGTATAAGGTTATGAGGTGTGCGGGTGTGTCTGATAGTGGGTGCCTCTAATGCTGTATAATAGAGTCCCCGTTTTCTTCCCTCTCATTATTGTCATATAGTCGACCAAGATCTAAAAATATAAACAGTATCCTAATAGTACAAACTCAATTGGGAAATCTAATCAAGAAGGAGGATTTCTCGCAAATCTCAGAAACATAAATAAACAACATAATCAAAAATTCCTCACATTTGTATATCATGATGACCAAATTATGTATGTAAAAATGTTCACCCCATTTGTATATCATGACAACAACAGTATTCAGGTGAAGTTCACAACTCTCCGGTTAAGGAAATACATGCGCTTCTTTCCGTTTTAGAGCAAGCACATTTAGTTGATCTCCTCATTAATTCATTTTGGTTCCAGAGAACTCAGCCTATGGATCCAAAATGTCTTGTGTTGATCTAATTTTTTTTGTAGATCCTCGTGTTTCTCTCTTCTTTGGACTCTTTCTAAAATTACAAATTTAATTTGGCCGAAGTTATGTTTATCCTGCCAGTGTCTTGCCACCGCTGAGCTGACGGTTTTATTCCTGATACAGGATCTGTGTTTTCGTTCCACCTTGTTTTTGCTGTGCGTTGTGTTTGGCCAACATAATACAATACACATGGGCATTTAATCCCATAGATGATCCCTGGTGTATCACATGTGGTATAGCATCCAAGTCTGATTTTCTCTTCGGTGTAAGGATGATTGATTGTTTCTCCTTTCATAATGTAGCTACAATTGCTGCAGTTCAAGCATGGAAACGTTCCTATGCGGTCTGTACTTTTCTTCTTCTGTGGGGGTCTGGTCTGAATTAATCTGTCTTTAACGTTAGAACTTCTTTGATAGGCAAACGTTGGAATTTCTTTGAACAGGTGTTCAACCCTTTTGTCACATGTTACAGTGTTCCAATTTTTCGTTATGATTGCCTTTATTCGATTACTCTGGCGTGAGTACGTTGATACAAAAACAAGTGGTGGTACGGTGTCTTGCTTAGTTGCTCTTGGCTTGAGTAGTTCTTCTCTGTTTTGTGTGGCTGCGCGTGATTCTGCCAATGTAATTTCTTCCTCTGAATAACCTTGTGCCAGAAACTTTTTGCCCATTTCCTTTACTGCTGCTTCATATTCTCCCTGGTCGCTGACAATTCTCTTCACTCTGAGCATTTGACTATAAGGTAAATTTCTAATCAAGCTCGGTTGGTGGAAGCTCAGTCTTTGTAACAGACTATTCCTGTCTGTACTTTTCCGATAAATCATTGTCTGGTATCCTGTTTCTGTGATATTTATCTCCACATCTAAAAAAAAAAAAAAAAATCTATGGATTTACGTGAGTATTCATATGTAAAATGTATCTGAGGGTCTATGCTGTTGATATGGCCAAAAAATTCAAGGAGGCGTGCTTCTGTGCTTTTCCAAATGCCAATAATATCATCTATGTATCGAATCCAGATGAATAGGTCTTGGTTCCATAGATCATTCAAAAGAACATGTTCAGTTTTAAATTTGTGCCTAAACGAATTCGCGACACCTATGATTATTTGAAGGATGAAGTTTATAGTTGGATGGATTAATATGGTCCTCCACTAAGAAAACCAAAACCGAAATACACCAGCGGACACAACAGACACAACAGAAACACCTAACAGAGACAGAGTGCCTTTTTTAGGAGTAGGAAGAAGAGAACACGAAGGGGGAAAAGAAAAACAAAAAGGAAAACAAAAAGGAAAACCGAATACGAGGCTGCAACAGAAGAAAACAGTGATCAATTTGTCTTCCAGAATTCTGACCTCAAGTGAAATTAAAACCTTGCAGAAAGGACTCAGTTCAGTTCCAACTTATGACAGCACCTTATTTGATTCAAAAATCGAACTATACAAACTGGTTCGGAAAATGAAATTGAAAGTGTTCTTCAGCGAACTGGAAGAAGACAACCCAAGAGACACAGAGGATTCAGATCTTAAAGAATTCAGAAGCAAGAGTAATTTTATTCCTCCGATAACTGTCCCTTCTGTGGACATATTTCAAAAACAGGTAACAAGATACTTGGAAAAAGTGAAATTCAAACACCCCAGGAATCAGAATATGAAACCACATGAGCTCAAACTCATCAAGAATCTATATGGAGATGACACCATAACAATCAGGTCTGTAGATAAAGGAGGTGGCCTGGTATTACTAAATACAAGCGATTATGAAGAAGAGTGCTTGAGACAGCTTAGCGATATTAACACCTATGCTGCACTTAACTCAGAACCTACAGAAGAAATTCGATGCAACCTTGAAAAACTTCTAAAAAGGGCAGAGGAACTTGAATGGATTAACCATAATACAAAGACATTTCTAACCAACACACATCCGAAGATACCTCACTTCTATGCTCTCCCAAAGATTCATAAGAACATGCAAAGACCACCGGGAAGACCTATAGTAGCAGGAATCAACAGCATTCTTGAAGCACTTGGCAAATACATCGATTATTTTTTACAGCCATTGAGTCAAAAAACCAGCACTTATATCAAAGACTCCACACATTTTCTGCAATATCTCAGAGCCATCCCATTCAACATCAACAACATCTGCTTTACAGTGGACGTTAAAAGCCTATATACATCCACCCCTCATAATCTATGCAGAGAAGCAGTAGAGTGGATACCTTTGCAGGAGGGAGAAATAGCTGCACAAAAAGAATTTATCATGGCACTTTTAGAATTCATCAGCAACAACTCTTATTTTCAGTTCAAGGACTCATACTACTTACAAGTTGCAGGCACAGCTATGGGGGCCACCATGGCCCCTTCATAATCAAATTCGTTTAAGCACAAATTTGAAACTGAACATGTTCTTTTGAATGATCTATGGAACCAAGACCTTATCATCTGGATTCAATACATAGATGATATTTTTGGCATTTGGAAAAGCACAAAAGCACGCCTCTTTAAATTTTTTGGTCATATCAACAGCATAGACCCTCGGATACAGTTCACATATGAATGCTCACGTAAATCCATCCATTTTTTAGATGTGGAGATAAATATCACAGAAACAGGATACCATACAACGATTTATCGGAAAAGTACAGACAGGAATAGTCTGTTACAAAGGCTGAGCTTCCACCAACTGAGCTTGATTAGAAATTTACCTTATATTCAAATGCTCAGAGTGAAGAGAATTGTCAGCGACCAGAGAGAATATGAAGCAGCAGTAAAGGAAATGGGCAAAAAGTTTCTGGCATAAGGTTATTCAGAGGAAGAAATTACATTGGCTGAATCACATACAGCCACACAAAACAGAGAACTACTCAAGACAAGAGCAACTAAGCAAGACACCGTACCACCACTTGTTTTTGTATCAACCTACTCACGTCAGAGTAATCGAATAAAGGCAATCATAAAGAAAAATGGGAACACTGTAACATGTGACAAAAGGGTTGAACACCTGTTCAAAGAAATTCCAACGTTTGCCCATCAAAGAAGTTCTAGCCTTAAAGACAGATTAATTCAGACCAGACCCCCACAGAAGAAGAAAAGTACAGACCGCATAGGAACGTTTCCATGCTTGAACTGCAGCAATTGTAGCTACATTATGAAAGGAGAAACAATCAATCATCCTTACACCGAAGAGAAAATCAGACTTGGATGCTATGCCACATGTGATACACCAGGGATCATCTATGTGATCAAATGCCCATGTGGATTGTATTATGCTGGCCAAACACAACGCACAGCAAAAACAAAGTGGAACGAACACAGATCCTGTATCAGGAATAAAACAGTCAGCTCAGCGGTGGCAAGACATTGGAAGGATAAACAACATAACTTGGCCCAAATTAAATTTGTAATTTTAGAAACAGTCCAAAGAAGAGAGAAACACTAGGATCTACAAAAAAGATTAGATCAATGTGAGACATTTTGGATCGAAAGGCTGAGTTCTCTGAAACCAAAAGGAAATGAGGAGATCAACTACATGTGCTTCCTCTAAGACAGAAAGAAGCGCATGTATTTCCTTAACCGAAGAGTTGTGAACTTCACCTGAATACTGTTGTTGTAATGATATACAAATGGGATGAACATTTTTACATACATAATTTGGTCATCATGATATACAAATGCGAGGAATTTTTGATTATGTTTATTTATGTTTCTGAGATTTGTGAGAAGAACAAGTTACTTACCAACTGTAACTTTCTTTCGACTGGATGTTCCTCCCACGTATTCCTCATCTTGTGATAAATCGTTATCTCCAGCTTCGCTGCTTCGGAAAAAAAAATTCTCGGCAGAGGGCACTGTGCTCGAGGTCGTGGTGTCGATTGTCCCTTGACGTACTCCGTCGACGTCACCGATGGTATAAATACCTCGATCCGCGCCCGTTGCTTCAGTTCTGTTTTTTCGATGATATATATATATATATATATATATATATATATATATATATATATATATATATATATATAGGAGGAACACCCAGGCGTGTCCCATGACCATTACATTCTTCGTGAGAGGAAAGTGTAAGAAAACGTAAACTGTACTGTGGGGTAGGATGGGAGGGTCGATGAGGAATACGTGGGAGGAACATCCAGTCGAAAGAACGTTACAGTTGGTAAGTAACTTGTTCTTTGAATGGATTGTGTCCTCCCACGTATTCCTCATCTTGTGATAGGCTCCCATAGCAGTATCAATTTTTGGAGGTGGGAATACTAATTTCAGTTTTCGTGGACAGAATGCAGAACTGCCTTTGCAAATAAACCCTCATTAAAGGAGGCAGTGTCCAAACAATGTTTAACAAAAGTATGCATGGTTTTCCAGGTTGCAGCTGCACAAATATCTGCTGCCAGAACTCCCCTCTTTAGAGCCGCAGAAGTAGCCATTCCCCTTGTAGAATGGGCACAAAGCCCATCTGGTGGTTCTTTTCCTGCTAATCTGTAGCATTCAACTATGGCTAATATGATCCAGTGGGAAATTGTCTGTTTTGTTACAGATAAGCCTAATTTATGACCAGTATAACCCACAAATAGTTGGTCATCTTGTCTCAATTTGGCCATCCTTGAGATGTAAAAACTAAGAGCCCTCTTGGGATCTAGTCTGTGTAATCTCTCCTCTTCCTTGCCCAGATGAGGAGTAGGATAAAAAGTTGGTAGTACTATTTTTTGTGACAAATGGAAGTCCGAGACTACTTTTGGCAAGAACGAAGGTTTAACTTTAAGGACTACCTTATCCTTATAAAAAATAGTATATGGTGGTTTGCATGAGAGCGCCTGAAGTTCGCTAACCCTGCGGGCTGATGATAGGGCCACAAGGAGGACAGTTTTTAGGATCAGAAGCCTCAATGGACATGAGTGCAGAGGCTCAAAGGGTATGCAAGTCAAACATTTTAATACTAAATTTAAGTCCCAAGTTGGTACATGAAAAGGTATTGGAGGGTATACATTAGTAGGCCCCTTTAAGAATTGAATTATTAGCGGTATTTTGAAAAATGAAACCTCTTCCGAGGAGCGCTTGAAAATGGACAGCGCAGCAAGGTATCCTTTGATTGTTCCTATCTGGAGCCCCAGATTGGCTAGATGTAATAGGAAAGAAAGCACCATTGGGGTGCCACACTGAAAAGGGTCCACATCCTGGTCTTTGCACCAGTTACTAAACCTATTCCAGCGACATCGGTACAAAGACTTTGTTGCTGGTCTTCTGGCCGAAAGCAAGATTTCCATTACGTCATCCGGAAGATCCCAATCCTTGTATCTCAACCTCTCCGAAACCATGCGTGAAGGTTGAGTGTCTTGACCTCTGGATGGAGAACCCGACCTTCCTCTTGCGAGAGAAGATCCTCTCTTTGCGGAAGACGTATTGGAGGGCAGATGGACATGTCTAGAAGGTCCGGGTACCACGTTCTCCTGGCCCAATCCGGGGCAATTAGGATCATGGTTTTCCTGAACTTTCTCAACCTCCAGATTACTTGAGGAATCACGGGGACTGGGGGAAACGCGTACAGCAGTGGAAACTTCCACTCCACTATGAATGTGTCTCCCAGAGCTCCTCTTTGAGGAAATTCCCTTGAGCAGTACTGATCGCACTTCTAGTTGATCGCGGTGGCAAACAGATCCACTTGAGGGGTTCCCCAAAGGGCGAAGATCTCCAGAAGGACTTCCTGAGCCAACTCCCACTCGTGAGAGACCGTGCTCTGCCTGCTCAGAGCGTCTGCCGCCGTGTTCTTCTCTCCGGCTAGGTGAATTGCCGACAGAGAGATTCCTTCTCGTATTGCCCAGAACCAGAGCTGCATTGCTTCTCTGCACAGTGGCGGTGACCCTACACCTCCTCTCTTGTTGAGATAGTACATGGCCACTGTATTGTACGTCATTATCAGGACATTCTTTCCCTGTACAGAGGGCAGAGAGGCCTTCAGAGCTAGTCTGATTGCCCTCAGCTCCAACAGGTTGATATGTAGTTTGGACTCCGATGGAGACCAACGACCGCTGATTGTCAGATCGTTGGTGTGCGCTCCCCACCCCGTGAGTGAGGCGTCCGTCACTACTGTTATCTCCGGCCATGGTTGCCAAAAGGACTCTTCCCCTGAGAATGTTGTTGTTGCAAGCCCACCATAGAAGATCCTGAGCAAATGCGCTCGGGACTTGCAGAAGATCCGACATATTCCCTGAGAACTGGGACCACTGAGTTCTGAGAGCCCATTGAAGGGATCTCATTCTCAACTTGGCCTCTGGTACTAGGAAAATGCAGGATGCCATGAGGCCGAGCAACCTGAGAAATTCGAAGGCCGGTAGATGTTGGGCATTCTGAAACTTCGTTACCATCTGCTGGATGTGGAGAGCTCTCACTTCGGGAGGCGAGGCTTTTCCCGATGAAGTGTCCAAGACTGCTCCGATAAATTGGAGTTTCTGGGATGGTATCATGTGGGACTTCTTGAAATTGAGGGAGAAGCCCAGTTTGTGGAGGAAGTGGCAGGTGATCAACAGATGTTCTTGAGCTTGTTCTGGCGAACTTGCTCTGATCAACCAGTCGTCCAGGTAGGGATATATGTGAATACCTCCTCTCCTGAGACTTGCTGCCACAACCGCCAACAGTTTGGTGAAAACCCTCGGGGCGGAGGTCAACCCGAATGGCAGAACTCGAAACTGATAATGGGAATTGCCAATCTCGAACCTCAGGTACTTTCTGTGCTTTGGATGGATTGGCACATGAAAGTAAGCATCCTGAAGATCCAATGATACCAACCAATCTTGGAGTTGGAGAGCCTGAAGGATCTGAGAGAGAGTCACCATCTTGAACTTGTCCTTCCTGAGGAACTTGTTTAAGTTTCTCAAGTCCAAGATGGGTCTCAGTCCTCTGTCCTTTTTTGGGATGAGAAAATATGGGCAGTACCAACCCCTGTTCCTCTCTGCTACAGGTACCGTTTCTATGGCACCTTTCTCTAGCAGGGTTACAATTTCCTGCAACAGGAGCGGATCTGGAATTTTGACGGAGTTGACTCCCAGTGGATGATTCTGAGGCCTTTTTTGGAAGGGGAGGCACTAACCTTGGGCTACTGTTTCCAGTGCCCAAGCATCTGAGGTAATGCCCCGCCATTCCTTCAGATGCTGAGAGATCCCGCCTCCCACTGGTGTTTTGTGTAACAAGGTCTCAGAGGGATTTGGAGGCGGCTGCAGGAGTGGCTGAGGGTACAGATTCCGCTCCTGAGGCTGATTTTGCACCTCTTCCTCGTGCCCCACGGGGGAAGTTTCTTTTGCCCCTTTGAGAAGCCTGTCCTCTTCCTCTACCAAAAGAGGAGTAGTATCGAAAAGAACGATCCCTCCAGGAAGATGAGCCGGAATAGGGTTTTAGAGGCTGGTGCAAAGAGGCGCTAAGTGATTTAGCTGCCGCTTTCGAGGTCTGAAGTTTTTCTAGGCTTTCATCAGCCTTTCTGCCAAAGAGCCTCGAGCCATCAAAGGGCATGTTGAGGAGTCTAGATTGCACGTCCGGTGCAAATCCCGACTTCCTCAACCACGCAAATCTGCGTAGCACAACGCTTGCAGCCATGGATCTGCTGATACTATCAGCAGTATCCAGTCCAGACTGGAGGCATTCCCCCATTGCCTCCTTCCTGTCTTTGACTATATTCAGGAAGCCTTCCCTTTCCTCGCCTTCCGGAATATGATCAGCCGCCGCCGAAATACATTCCCACAGGGTATGGGTAAACCTGGCTATGGTACAGGTGACATTTGCCGACTTGAGTGCTATACTGCCTGACGTGAACACTTTACGTGCCCAGGCATCAATTGTTTTATCCTCTCTATCTGGAGGAATAGTTGGATAAGCAGTTTGTTTTGAAGTAGATGCTGCCTGAATGACTAAACTCTCTGGAGTCGGATGTTTATTCAAATATTCAGGATGCGTTCCAGCTTGTCTATATTTTCTTGGAAAAGTGCTGTCTGCAGCAGCAATAGTTTCTGGCTTCTCCCAGTTTTTCTCTCCAGTCCTTTGAAGGGCCCTGTGAAAAGGGAGAACAGGATCTTTCTGAGGTCCCTTGACGATTATATCAGTCATGTCATCTTGTTCAGAAATGGGTGAATTATTACCCCAACCCATATATTCAACTACTCTGGTCATATGACCCCTGTACCCAGCATCTGCATGTTCTGCAGGATCAGGTTTGGCGAACTCTAATTCTGGGGATGTGTCAACTCCACTGGCAGAATGTAGAGTATCACTCAGGTCTCTCATTCTAGATTCCTGGTCAATGAGTTCTTCAGGAACTTGTCTTGTACCATAAGTAACTCCTAAAGGAGAAACATCGTCTTCTTCTGAAGCAGACTCTTCATAGATTGCTGACATAGATTTGAAAAAATCTGATCTGGGTAAAGGAATGAATCTCCTTTCTTCCATCTGCTTCGAAGAAAATTGTAAATCTCTCGAAGTTTTCGAGGTTGTCTTCGAAGTTTTCGAGGTTGTCTTCGAAGTTTTCGAAGATGACTTCGATAATGGCATCGATGACGCATCTGGCTTTGGCGTCGAAATTATCGAGGGCGTCGACGAAATTGTCGAAGTCTTCGACGACTTGTGTTTCTTATATGGCACTGGAGATGTGCTTGACTCTCGAAGAGTCTTCGACGGTTTTACGTCGACTCGAGGTTTTTTGGATTCCTCGACGCTACTGGTTTTAGCCATGGACATCCCTTTGTCGTCCAATGGAGCGACTTTAGGGGTATGGCTTTTTCGAGGGTCTTTCGAGGGGGTCGGGCCGCATTCTCGAAAACCTCCATCATCTTTTTGCGGAATTCTTCCCACTTACTGGGAGAATCCGATTTAGTCGGACAACAAATTTCTTCGGTCGACTCTGAAGAAGATGATGATGATGAGGGAAATCTATGTCTCCTCTTCATTTTCTTCGATGACGACGAAAAGTGTCTCGATCTACTCCTAGATCGAGATCTCTTTGAGTGCCTATGTCGATCCGATTCCTTAGAATCAGTCATTTTTTTAATGTCTTTTAGACAAAACCTTTTTTGAAGCCTCCCTCCCCACCGACAGTTTACCTCTCCTCTCACGAAGAGCTTTTTCGGTCATCGATTGGCAGGACCCGCAGTCGTCGGTTCGGTGACTGGAACCGAGACACCAGAGACAGGTCCGGTGGGGATCGGTGATCGACATCTTAGATCCACAATCTGCACACTTTTTAAACCCAGTCCTGGGTGTTGAAGGTGTCGAAGATGACATTTTCTTCACAGAAAATAGAAGCACGCCGTTCTCGATAGCGAAGCGATCGGAAAAACAGAACTGAAGCAACGGGTGCGGTTCGAGGTTTTTATACCATCGGTGACGTCGACAGAGTACGTCGAGGGACAATCGACGCCACGACCTCGAGCACAGCGCCCTCTGCCGAGAATTTTTTTTTCCGAAGCAGCGAAGCTGGAGATAACGATTTATCGTAAGATGAGGAATACGTGGGAGGACACAATCCATTCGAAATCCTCCTTCTCGATTAGATTTCCCAATTGAGCTTGTACTATTAGGATACTGTTTATATTTTTAGATCTTGGATGATTATATGACAATAATGAGAGGGAAGAAAACGGGGACTCTATTATGCAGCATTAGAAGCACCCACTATCAGACATACCCGCACACCCCATAACCTTATATCGTCCATTTCCAGGGCTCAAATCAAGCGTTAACAGGGATACAGCTTTCTCTACAACAAAGGTCTCCATGGCAACAGCCCCGCCCCTCCGTGTCACCGCAGAGAGGTGGGTCCCGAGGCGTACGTGCGGCGGCGTTCACGCTGCTGCACGTCGCCCCGCCCACGTTTCCATGGGAATCATAGATAGTGTCTGCACTCGCGCGCATTTCGCTTACACAGCGAAGGCGTTCGGTCCTGCACGCGAGCATCGGATAAGCAGGTAAAAGACTCCTTTATACACACGCACATAAGAGTCACTCAGTCCATAGATAGAAGGACTTACACATTCTTTATTTATTGTTAAACAGGAGCGTTGGAGACAACGTTTACGAGCACGTAGACGAGAGGACAACTACAATACAGCAGGTACAGACTGCTTTGTAACAAGGGGTAATATATATTGGACTTTTACAGTTTTATAGCGTTTCTGACATTATTTTCGCTTATTTCCTCCCTTGTTTACCACAATCATTCGGATCAACTTAGGGTATGTGTTACACATTTTACATTATAATATGATGGATTGTCTTACTGTTTACAACTGTTTAGTTGATTTATAATTTAAGTACGGCCCTGAAGATGGTCTCAGACCGAAATGCATTGGCATATGTGCTTATTAACAAATCGACCTAATCATTTTCAGGTTACCTCACTACATATGAGCTAAATATGAGATACGGAAACTAGAAATGTGAATTAAACATTTCTTTTGTGACATTTTTCACCGACTTTGTGCATCTTTGAAAAAGTATAAAAACTTTGAAAAATAATTTGACATAATTGTGCAACCCAGACAAGGGTCAAATATGAGCACCAGTCTGTCATGAAGTCAAGAAATCACAAGGGGAGAAGTATGGTCATTGCTGGAACTGGGGTGGGAGTCTCTAAATAGGTGTCATCTGTGCCTAGTATGTAGATGTGCCTTGTGTGGCAGTAGGACAACCACAAGCAACAAGAAGAGACTTGCAGGACTACATGCCCCAGCAGCCTCTGTGCACAGAACTACAGCCCCAGCAGCCCGGACGCCTCTTAGGAAAAGGCCAAGCACACAGGGCCTGCAAACTGCCCAGGCAACGCCCAGGCCAACGCCCGATAAGACGCGCATGCGCGGAAGAACTACCGCGCATGCGCAGCCCGTGAACGCTTGTTCGCGCTCAAGATTGCATCGGATAGGACACATCACTCGGAGCTCCGGCGAAAACCTCACACGCCTCCATAAAATAAGTGCTGGAACTTATTTAACGCTACAGACATTACCGCAGCGTGTATCTGAAACTCGTTTGGCATACTAACTCTTGGGAAGCTTCCACAAGAGCATTGCGGAACGCTTCCATGATACTAACTCTTAACTGCATGCCACGTTCTGCCCGCCAGTTGGTGACATAGTGTGTGTTGATAGGGTGAAGACTGTTACCACGCAACGTCAGGGAGCAGGCACTAATTATTTCCTTTTTTGTCAGGAAAAAACGGAAAGCCCCGGCCCTCGCAGCCTTTGAACTCGTCATTAGTGCAAGGAGCAAGACGCTCGGCGAAGCCAGCGCTAAGTGCCTTTAAATATCAGCCTAATGTATGCTAACTGCCTATTTTGATCACAGCGGGCACTCGTTTGGTGTGCTCATTTCACCCCGGTATAATTGTGTATCTTGAACACCCTCTAAGAATGTGAATTGGACACTTAATGTTTATGCATTTCGTTTGGGCTTGCAATCCGAAATCCACCTCTGTGCTGACAATAACAGAGTGTGGAGCTGAAACAAAGGGGTAATGCATGCATGAAGGTTGAATGCATGGTTTAACTCAAGGGGTAACGCATGTATGAGATTGAATGCATGTGAGGTGGCGCCTACTGTGAAGAGCGGAATAGCTCAGCACCACGATTACTGATTGGACAGGAACAGAGCTAAGGAGCATGCCTTTCCTAGAACCCCCATTCCTATCCACAACCTCTCCCTAAACCTCAACCCAGTGTACCTAAAACCCTCTACCCATCCAATCCAAGGACCCTAACCCTCTTTCCCTGTGGTTGTTGCAGTGACCTGCGTTTACCTAAGCCAGGCACCAAGACCGACAAGGGGAGGTAGGAGTTTGTGCTGCTTCTGCGTGGAACGGATCTCGCCTTGACACAGTCTTAAGCAAGGTACAGTCAGCTTCCTTTTTCTTCTAAGCTGGTTTGTGAGGTCCGGATGCCACAGGACCTTTTACAGACTGGTGGCTCCAGGTCAAAACATTTTTGAACAAACAAATTGCAGTAGATACAACTGATTTCAGAAAAAAACTCTGTGGTGCCCACCTATACTTTGTATTTCTCGAAGCCCAAGTAGCTGCCTTGCTGATCATCTGCCATGGGACATGTCTTTGGAAAGCCACAGCCGTGGCTCTGATGGTGTGGGCGGGCATGTTTTCTGGCAAGGCACTGTGCTGTCCCTCATAGGCCTCCTTGATGGCCATCACCATCCACCTAGCTATAGAACGCTTGGGGGCTCGACAGCCTGGTTTTGACCCTCCAAAGTGATAAACAAGGCATCCGATTTACAGAAGCTCTTTGTAATATCCAGGTAAAATGTTAGAGCACACCTGACATCCAGACAGTGCAATACCTTCTGAGCCTCTGCTTTGGATCCACAAAGAACGTTATCTCCTCGTGAATGTGAAATGAAGAAAATACCTTACGGAGAAAGGCAGGATGTGTCCTCAGCACCACCTTGGCCCTGTGAAATGTGGTATATGGCTCCGAAGCCACCAGGGCCTGAATTTTGCTGATCCGGCGTGCTGAATTAAGGCCAACCAGTAGGGCCGTGCCTGATGTCTGCCGACGCCATGGGTTCGAATGGCTTGTGTGCCAGGGCGCCCAGCACCACGTTAAGGTCCCAGACCGGATGTGGATGTTTGACAGGAGGATAAATCTCGTCAGACCCGCCAAGTGCTTTTTAACCACCAGATTGAGGAGGAGATGTCACCTCCAGAGTTCTTGTAGGCCCCTATTGCCACCAGATACGTACGGCAGGTGTCTACCTGCACACCTGAGTGGGCCAGAGCAGGATAACACATCGTCCAGTGAGCCTGTCAGCGGATCAATCTCATTTGTCTTGGCCCAGTGACGGAACCTCATCCGCTTGTTCTTGTCTTGACTCCTGGTGGAGTCTCTTCTTGCCCCCTGTATGATAGCCAGGTTGTCCTGAGACAAGTGCAGATGCTTCAGGGCGACCTGTTCAGGGCTAACTTCTGTGGAACGGGGTGAACCACAGTGCCCCCCTGCGGGGAGAGTAAGTGGGCTGGACCCACTGGGAGGTGTGCTGGAGGCTGACCCACCAGCCGGAGGAGTTCCGAGAACCAACGTCTTGCCAGCCATTATGGCAATATCAGGATGAGCCGAAGACTCTGCGACTCCCTGACTTTGCAGATGACCCTGTGAATCAGCGGAGCGGGGGAGGGAGCATATGCATCCATGCCATTCCACGGAATCTGTGACGCGTCTCCCAGGGATCCCCATGCCTTGTCCCAGACAGGAAGCGAACCAGTGGCAGCTCCTGTTGCTCGTGGTGGCAAATAGGTCTACCTGAGGGTGGCCCCACCTGTCGAAGTTCCCCTCATTGAACTGCCACTCGTAGTTGTCAATCCCCAGCCTTCTGAGCCTGTCCGCCTCCAAGTTGGATCCCCCCGGAAGGTGGACTGCTGATAAGTATATGTTGTTCAACAGTACCTACTGCCAAATATCGATGGACAGCCTGCAGAGCGGAGGGGACCTGGTACCTCCCTGCTTGTCAATGTAATACATCCAAGCGGAGCTGTCTATCTGGATGCAGACCGACTTGCTGCCGACAATGGGGAGGATGGCTTTGATAGCCAGCCAGATGACCATTATCTCTAGCCACTTGATGTGTTCAAGCTTTCCTGCCAGGACCATACTTCATGGACACTGTGGTTTGTCCGGTGTTGCTCCCCATCCCTTTAGGGACGAGTCTGTGGTAATGCTGATCTCGGGTAAGGGCTGCCTGAACGTGCTGCCTAAACGGCCTGCCTAACAGGTTGGTCTCTGAACTCCACTAAACCAGGTCCTGGTGGAGGTGCTATGGTATGCTGACTAGAGCTGCATGGAAACCCATCTCCCAATTCCAAGAGGCCGAGAAATGTAGCTGCAGCCTCCTCATTTTGAGTCTTGTGTGTGGCACAGTGAGGAGACAAGCTGCCATTATTCCAAGCAGGTGCTGGTACCACCATGCTGAGGTCACTGGTCTGCTGAGAAAATGCCTTGTGGCCTTCCCCGATTGCTGTGATCTTGTCTGCTGAGGGCAAGATCCTCTCTGCCCTCGTATCCCAAACTAGCCCCAGGAATGTTAAGGACTGAGTGGGGAGTAACTGCAACTTCTTGAGGTTGATAGGGAACCCCAGATCGTATAGCATGTCCATGAGTGCTGAAGCTGTGTGACGTTCTGCCTCTGGCGACACTGCTCAGATGAGCCAGTCAGCGAGGTATGGATAAAGGTGGTGGCTTCCAATCAGAGCAGGGCTGCTACCACGTTCATTAACCTTATAAAGACCCTTGGGCCGAATTGAGGCCAAAAGGGAGGGCCCTGTACTGAAAGTACAAGCCCATGATCCTGAACCTTAAGATGGAACGATGGGGTCCCCAAATTGGGACGTGTAGGTAAGCATCCTTCAGATCCAGGGAGCACATCCACAGTCTCGCCCACATAGTGTCTCCACAATGAGTGCTGCAGTAATCATTTTGAACTTTTGAAGGGGTAGGGAAAGGTTCAAGGAAGAAAGGTCTAGCACAACCCTTAGGCCGGCCTAGTTCTTTTACTGTATGGTGAAAATTCGGGAAGAGAAGCCCATGCCTCGCTGTGAAGCTGGAACCTCCTCCACTGTTTGACTCACGATGAGTGAGTGGCTTTCCACCAGAAGAGTTGCAGTCCCAATCTGTGGGAGTGGAGGGGAGGAAAGGGGAAATGGAGGTATTGGCAGATGGAAGCCTGTGGAAACTACAGAGAGGAACCAAGGGTCCGCAAAACCTTGCCCGCCAGGAGTGGATTTGAAGGGCAAGCCTGCCCCCGACCAGAGAATTGTGGATCTGGATGGCACCGTCACAGTTTTTTACCTTCTGAGGCAGGTGCATGGGAGGGAGTTGGGGGAAAAAACCTTTGTGAGATGCTTTGTGCTGCTTGTGCATGTGCTGGCTAGGAGACCCGTCGGGTTGTCTAGAACGCCGCTCCTGAAAGCCCCTCAAGCCACCTAATCTATGATGTCTCTCAGAGCGTTGGCGAGTTTGGCTATAGGCCTTGGGCACAGATTTTGTCAGGATAGACAAGGACTTGGCTGTTTGTAAGCTATTTTTCTTCTGGTAAAGTTACTTGTCTTGGTCGAGTGAAACAAGTCGTCCCCTCAAGTGGCAGGTCGAAAATGCGCACTTGCACATCGGAGATGAACTTGGTCACCCTAAGCCAAGCCGTCGTCCTCATGTCGGTGGAGACACAGATAGATCTACCCACGGTATCAATGTGAGCCACTGTATACTCCATATCATCCTGGACCACAATTCTTGCCTCTGCCAACCCTGCCTTGACTATGCGCTGGGAGCTCTGGAGGAAATCCGCAATCTCCCACCAAACATTGTGATTCACTGCAGCCAACACTGCATCAGCATTGGCCTGGCACAGGTGGAGCGTGGCATCAGAATATAACTTTTTGTCGTAGGACTCCAACAGCTTTTCCTCCAGCCTCAAGAGTGCTGATGTGGGGGCAGATGAAGAAGAGCGCAGTTTGGAATAAAAGGAGGCTGCAGGTATAACAGAGGAATGCAGTTGAGGGTGCATGGGCAGTCTGAGTGAGGGCCCCTCCGCCTGCCTATACTTGGCATCAAGGGGCTCATTGGTAGGCTGCGTGAGTGTGGCATCACCCAGCCCTTTTTGGCCAAGGATTCTACATCCTTTTGAAGAGGGATGCCAGTACTTCTGGCAGAGCGGATGGTCAGTACCTCGGTCAAGACCCCCGCCTCTGGTTGTTCAATTTGTAGCTGCAGGATCCCCACACGCCAGCCTCTCGTGGAAAGCCTTAGCTGACTAACGAGTATCCTGATCCTCGTCCTCGTCTGTGTCACCTGCTGTGTCCTGCAGGTCGGCAGCTGGGCACAGGCAGCTTTGGCATGCTGACTGGCAGTGCCAGGGCAGCTGAGGGGGCTGCACCAGGGGCAGAGCCACTGTGACCAGTGTGAGCATGGGAACTAGGGCCTGTACTAGAACCTCGAGGTCTGGACCACGGTTGGAGTTTGAGATGGTACCGGAGTGAGCATGTCCTTGATGACCCCCATGAGGATGGTGCCCATCTGAGGTGATTTCATGAGGGTAAGGAACTTTTCGAAGAACCTGTTACGCTCACCTGGCTCCCACAAAGGCGTCGATCTGGACTGGACAGCTGCGGTCTCCACCAAAGTGACGCGTAGGGCCGAGATGACGGACTGGATTGGCCCACCTAGCTTCGTTTGCTTGGCCCGTAGGAATATTCTTCTGCAAATGGAGAAAGGGAATTAACCACCCGTGGAGTTGAGCGTAAATCCCCCCACCCCGCTGTTCTCCCCACTGATCACCTTTGATGTCCCCTCTTATAGTCTCACCTGATGGTTTGAAAAGATGAGCTCTCCATCCTGCATTGAGCGCAGGGGCGCGTAGATAACCAGTTGCTTCACTGGCTCGAAGGAATTGGTGAGTTCCAGAACAATATTGACTCTGATATTCCCGGCAAGACGCCGTAAGTATGTAGTTCGTAAGAGTTCAAATGCCTGACTTTCACTCTTGTCCGATTCCTTGCAGGTTGCAGCTTGACCCTACTGAAGAGTTCCTCGTGGCAACCGGTAATATTCTGTTAAGGATTTGTATTATCCAACACAGTTTGATAAAATAATGTCCATATGTAATCTGTTGCTTTCTCCCTTATTCAGGCGCTGAAAGAAAGTATGAAGTCTCGGGGAATAATGCCTCCGGCGGTAAAATCAGGTAAGTCTTGTGGTGAGGAGGGTTCCCCTTGTTAATCCCTTTGTTTCACCTTGCTGTCCTTTTGTTTCCCCTTAGGGGCCGGTGTTAGGGAGAATTCTCTCTTTAGGCTGAATTTCCTAACCTTGTGAGTTCGCCAGCAGCTTTGCTGGATTTCTGGAGTTTGTTTTTTTCCTCCTGCCAAGAGTGAGACTCTTTCTCCCACTCTTGGACATGATTCATGGTATTCCTTTGACTGGTAATGTGTTTTTTGGGCTATGGGGTCCTTTACTCCATAGGGTCTCATGTGTTTTTACTATGTGTGTTACACTGCACCCTCCGTGCAGTAACAGGGGTGTCATAGTGACACCCCACCATAGACCCCATACCCTGGGACTGACTACTGTCTCCCAGGGCATGTAAAGTCACCATTGGCTTTACTAGTCCCAAATTATTAACAGAAACCAGTACAAACCATCATATTGTGGACGTACTGGTTGGGGCAATTCGATTGCCCCGGGGTCTGTTAGTCGAGGGGGCACGTCTCCGTCCCCCCTGATCGAGTTTTGGCTGGTGGCAGTGGAAACGACTTTTTATATTCGACCGCGAATATTTCCCTATGGGATTTTCCCATTGTTCGAGGCTACCAACTTTAATTATTTAATTCTCATAGCCTCGAACATACCGCCGGTTTATTTAATTAATATTAATTCGCCGGTTGGTATTTTTTGCCAAGACTCGATTCTAAAATGGCGTTTGTGTTCTCTTCTGTGACTCCAACCCAAGTCGAGCCCTTTGTTCCACATTTTGGCAGGCTTCTCCACAGAAGCCTCCAAAAGTGGTGCCACTCTGTCTGGGTACCACAGGGGATGTGGGAGGGGGTTTAGGCACCCTGGACTGAGTTACCTTGGTAACTCAAGTTGCACTCTTGTCGGCCGGCTCACCACTTAGCATGTTTGATTGACAGCTAGGCTGAGTGAATGGGGGTATGCTGCATAAAAGCAGGGCTTTGGGGACTGGAACTTCAGAAGTCGCCACAGGACCTGAGAATCCGACGAGTGAGAAGTTGAGCCGCCCTACCACGACGACACCACCGGTGGAGCCCTGCAGAACCGACTCACCACTTCCCGACGACAGAGAAGATCTCCCGGCTGGAGAGGCTTCTTCCCCTGACTGGTGGGCACAACCAGTTTACCTTCTTTCTTCGCACCCCAGACCGGTTTGTGGTCAAACTGCCCGTGCCAAGCACCCCGGCGGCCGGATAGCCACTCACCACTGACCCGCAAATCAACGGACCGCTCCTTGTACCTGAGAAACTCTGCGGCTGGTTTCTTCCCTGGCAGAGCAACAGACTCCTGTCTTCCTCCATGACGAGATCCTCTCTTCCCCCGGACGAAGCACCGACTTGCATCCGCTGCCAGGAACAACTGCCCCCGCTGGAGTGTTCTCACCACTTTAAGGTACCGTGTCCGCCAGGCCTCCCTTTCTAAAGATTGCTACAAGGTAATAATAACTCCTTAACCTTCTGGACTGGGCTGGCCGCCTTGACCCTCTAACTGGTCCCTTTCTTTGGTCCAACTCCTTTTTGAACTATTACAAGACTTTTGTGCACTGCAACCGTGTGACCGTGGACACATTTTGTTTCGATCCTCTTAAAGCGGATCCGGACTACTGACTCTGAATTCACGGTTTTACTTTGCCTTCCTCTCTTGTTATGTTCTTGTAAAAGTGTTGGGATCTGTTTCACCTTGTTCTCTGCTTTTCTCTCCCTTTTTTTTTTAAAACAAACTATTAGAGTGCCATCTGCGTTAAGGGCTCACCGCTGTCTGAAAGTAAGTGGGGCTTTACTTAAGACTTGTCTAATATTCTTTTAAGGGAGTGTATATCTTTTAGTGACCTTGTTTTTGAATTGCTTACTATTAGTGCCTGATTGTTTTTCTAGATGTGGTTTTAAATAAATAATTATATCTCTTTTACACCAAGCCCTGGTCAGTGTTTACTTGTTCTATTGTGGTCTCTTGACCCATTGTGAATACTCTGTATACTGCCTAACTCTTCTTGAGGGAAGTCTGACTGCTCAGCCACAGCTACCAAGTGAATCTGTGTGGTACAGACTGCTACCAAGTGGGTTTACTGACAAACACCTGTAGTCTTAAATCTTTTGCAGTGGTCCCAGAGGGAACTGCACAGGTTTCTGCCTAACAGCCGAGGTTCGGCTAGGATGCAGTGGAAGCTGCCCCGACCCGTGAAGAGGAATAGTACCCCCGGTGGTAAAATCAGATAAGTCTATGGGAGGTATTCCTCTGTGTATTCCCTTGGCTCACCTTGCTGTTCTTGTCTTCTCCTTAGGTGCCAGAGTGCGGCGGGAACATGCAGGAAGATGCGGTGGAATGTGAAGATGCTGAAAAGGCCGGTGAGTTCAGCGCGGCGCTGCAGCATGCGAGGCGACGCACATAAAGATCGGGAATTCAGGTAAGGATCAATGGTATTGCTCTTGTTCTAACCTTTTCTCCTTCTTTCTCCCTTTTTCTAGGAGCTCCAAACTCGAGGCGGGCGTGGCAGAAGACTGGATGCAGACTTGCAGGCACGGTGAGCGTTACGCTGCTGGATACAGAATAACGCAAAGCGTGTGCTGCTCTTCGGGCGTGGTTCAAATAGCCTTCAAAGTAGTCCCAGGTAAGTATTACTCCCCAGCCCCACCCGAATAAAAAAAGAGTCCCTAGGTAAAATAGTCCCTTCCAAGCCTCTTTTGGCTTGGAGCTCTTGCAGCATGGTCTGCATCAGGTAAGTTTGCAGCATGGTCTGCATCAGGTAAGTTTTAATCTATGAGCCTGGCGCCTATGGCACCAGGACTCACTCTCCATATGAGCCTGGTGCCATAGGTGCCAGGACTGCACCCAAATAGCCCCTAGCAGGGGTTGTTGGGCTTGCTTGGGGTAACTTGATGCCTGCTTGCGGGGTTGCTGGACTTGGTCTGGGTCCCCGGGGGTAGGCATCATGACACTATCCTTGCATGCAGGTGAAGGGCTTGGAGGCGTAGGAGCCCGGCCCTGTGGCTGCTAAGGTCTTGCTGGTTCTTCTCGCACTAAGCTGGAGGCTGTGTGACGCCCCTGTGGCAATGTGGTCTGGTATGACGTGGCCCAGGTAACTGGTGTTGTCCAGTCCCATCTTGTTCCCATGCCTGCTCTCCAAAAGGAGGCGGCTCCGGGTGTGCCGCCATCTTGTCTGGCCTGGCGGACATTTTGTCATGCCAGCACCACGTGCTTGCTGCATGGTGCCTGATGAGTTGGGCCCAGTCTCAGTCTACATGCTTAAAAGCAAAGGCTTGGACCTTCTCTGCACCTCAGGTAGAGGCCGGGAAGGCGGAGTGCCCTCGTCCATGACGCCGGTAGTGCAAGTGCTGTGTATAGTCACCCCCTCGGACACGAACCCAGTGTTAGAGCAAAGCTCCTCAGGCAGGACCCTGATATTAGACCCTTACGGCCCTTCAGTGGTCGGACCGTGAGGATCTTGTGACCTCTCTGCCTGTTGGCCGGTAGCTCTAGGAGCCTCGGTCTCTTTGCTAGTCTTAGGGCATGGAAGGCCCCTCCCACTTTGGTGATTCCCAGGGAAGGAGTCACCCTTGTGGGATGCAGAGGAAAACGGCGCACCTACCTTGGCCTGGTCTTCCTCCTCACATATGTCTTGATGTCCTCTGTAGGTAATCTTTCAAACAGCTCCCTCCACCTGCCCAAACGATTCTTCAGAGCGCAGGGGGTCAATGCATCGCACGCATAACAGCCGTCCCAGCCGTGGTCGGGGCCAAGGCACCGGAGGCAGAGTGCATGGGGATCATAACAGCGTGGTGCACCCACAAAGACCACTCCGCGAGAATCCCACTACACATCCTTAAAACGGAAGCCGATAGCGGCTGCATCCTAAGCTTCAGGACAGCCGTGGAGATGGGCCTGGTACACATTCTCTATCAGCTGATGGCCCACAAGTACTTTGCCAAACCGGAGATAATTGAACAGACCTTCCCTAAATTATTCCACGGCTTAGGAAAACTAAAACACCGGAAAGTACACCTGCACATAGACCCACTCATAAAACCAGTAGCCCAACACTACTGCGGTATTCCATTTAACATTCAAAGACAAGTGGAAGAAGAACTAGATAAACTGATCAAGATGGACGTTATTGAACCAGTGTCGGGGCCCACCCCCTGGGTCTCATCCATCGTCCCAGTCCCCAAAATGACACAGGACGGGTCCATCCGCCTGTGCGTCGACATGCGCAGAGCAAACACCGCCATCGAGAGAGAGAGACACCAGGCTCCCAGGATCAGAGATACGAACCACCTCCTACACGGAATCAAGGGTCTTCTCAAAATTGGACCTGACGAAAGGATATCACCAGATCGAAATTGCAGCCGAATCCAGATATATCACCACGTTCGTCACCCACCTTGGGTTATTTCAATACAAAAGACTCAGTTTCGGCATCTCTTCGGCGGCTGAAATCTTTCAAGAAGAGATTCACAAAGTAATTCGACACATACCAAACTGTCTGAACTATTCAGATGACGTCCTGGTGTACGGCACAACGCAGGAAGAACACGACAGGGCGCTCCACAAAGTATGTCAGGCGATGGAAGAGGCCGGCCTCACACTAAACAAGGCGAAGTGTGAGTTCTCCAAGGGATCGTTGAGATTCTTTGGTCACATCTTCTCAGGGAAAGGCATGAGGCCGGACCGGAAAAAGTAGAAGCGCTGAACTCTGCCACCCACCCCCCGTGAACACAACGGATCTGCGCTCATTCCTGGGCCTAGCCAGCTATTGCTCTAGATACCTAAAGGACTATGCCACGGTCAGCAACCCCCTTCGACTGCTCACGCGAAAGGACACACCGTTCGTATGGTCAAAGGAGTGTCAAGAGGCGTTCAAAGCCATCAGAAGCGCCATTTCACAGGCAGAGGACATGGCGTACTTTGATGCCCGACGAGACACCAAGGTGATTGTAGACGCCAGCCCGGTAGGCCTTGGTGCCATCCTGACGCAAAAAGATCCGGAAGAACCGCGAAATGTCCACATAGTCGCATACGCCAGCAGGAGTCTGACAACCACAGAACAGGCATACAACCAGGCGGAAAAGGAGAGCTTGGCGGTCGTATGGGCCTGCGAGTACTTCCACCTGTTCCTCTTCGGCAAGAGATTCACAATAGTCACGGATCACCAGGCCCTCCTGACCATCTACGGAAACCCCAAAGCCGTTATGCCACCAAGGATAGCCAGGTGGGGCCTGAGGCTACAAGACTACCAGTTCACGGTAAAGCATCAGCCCGGAAAGGAGGACAATCCAGCCGACTATCTCTCCCGTCACCCCACGGCATCCACGGTGTCTCAACCCTCCATCGCGGATGCATACATTAACTATGTCATTCATCACCTACAGCCGCTGCCCATAGGATGGGCAGAGATAGCAGCTCAGTCGGAATCAGATCCTGCACTACGCATCGTCAGACATTGCCTTCTAACAGACAAAAGGGCCCTCATGAGGCAGCAGGCGAAGGCGGAAGCGGACAAAGTCAAGGAAGAAGTTAAGGGGCTACATCTAGTCCGTGATGAATTGACAGTGGTGGAGGGCATGGTACTGCTAAAAGGGTGCAAGGTCGTCATTCCGAGAACACTCCGGGAGCGGACGATACACTTGGCCCATGAAGGACATCGCGGGATAGTGGCCACGAAACAGCTTCTCCGGCAGAAGGTGTGGTTCCCACAGCTTGACAGCCTAGTAGAAACCATCATAGGAGGATGCCACATCTGCGCACAGGTAGCTCCGCCGCCACACCCAAATCCGTTACAAATGTCACCGCTTCCCACTAAAGTGTGGGAGGAGCTAGCAGTGGACCTGTTCGGACCATTGAACGACGGCACGCACGTCGTGGTACTCATGGATGAACATTCGAGATACCCCGACGCCCAGATCGTGGAAAGCAGTGCAACATCGAGCATTATCCCCGCCCTCGACCGGATGCTATCAGCGTACGGGATCCCCAAAGTCATAAAGTCAGACAACGGTCCCACTTTCATAAGTCACGAGTTTCAAAAATGTGCACGATACATGGGATTCCAACATCAAAGGATAACACCCCGATGGCCTCAGGCAAATGGCATGGTCGAAAGATTCATGACCAACATCAAGAGAACACTTCAGATTGCCCACATCCAGAACAAACCTTTCGAGCAGGCCCTCAATCAACTGCTCAGGGAGTACCGTCACACGCCACACAGCACCACAGGCATATGCCCGGCAGACCTGCTATTCCGGAGGCCGATCACCACAAGACTACCAGAGGACCCAAGAGCCAAGGGTGCGACAAGCCTTGAACGAGAAGCAAGAGTCAATGACGAGAGGAACAAAGCGCAAATGAAGGAAGCAACGGACAGAAAGAGAAGGGCGCGAGAAAACCTCATGCAGCCAGGCGATGAGGTATGGGTCAGACAACCCAAGCACAGAAAGGAAGAAGCGTCATTCGCACCCAACCCCCTCGTCATCACTCATAAGAAAGGAACGATGGTCACAGCACAAAGAAGTGACTGCACGTCCATAACCCGAAATAGTTCACAGTTCAAGCGGGTAAGGCCCCATCATGGAGAGCGGTGGGAATGGGACAGAGACAGTGACGAGAATGGCCCGTCAGAGGAACCATACCAAGGAGACGCCGAGGAGTCGGAGACAGAAAAGGACAGTGCAACCCCTGCCAGAGACTGTTCGACACCGTGCGGGGCGAGACGTCCTCAGAGGAGTCGCATCAAGCCGCTCCGCCTGATAGAAGAAATGGGGTAAGGAGACAGGAGCACCCCGCATGTTAAAAAGGGGGGAGATGTCAGTCCACCCGCATCGTTGTGTGGGGGCCGGCCGCCGTTGCGGCCGTAACGTAATGACGTCCCGGACGTGACGTCAGGGGAAGGGGAGGGGAGTTCGGCAGTTGCCGCCATAGTTGAATAAAGGAAGGTTGTACGCACCGCTGGCTCCCGCGTATTATTGCCGCGAGGCGTACGCGCGCTGCGCATTACTCAGGCTACGGCCCGACAGGGCCGACACCTGCTGAAACCCGACATCGGTGACATGCGTCGGGGAGAGCGCAGCACCAGAGGACAGAGTATTATCTGTGATAATTGCTATGAAGCAAAATAAAAGTGAAAAGAAAGTATTCCGGGGAAGAGCACGTGGAATTACAAGGCCGGAGGCCTAACCCAGGAGCGCTGGTGAAAGCAGTCCGTTCCCGTCGATGCAGCAAAGAGGACTGAGGAGTGGCGCCGGTAGGCGGAGTCAGGGTAGTGCATGCTCCTAGGGCCGCGTCCCTGTGCGCATTTAAACTTAAAGGGCAAGACAATTTTTTCTGGTAAAAAAGGTTCTGTTTCCCGTCCCTAGCGAGGGACACCCACACAGTATGGAGGAAAGGGGACCAGACATCGGAATACTTTGTCTTCAGAGCTTCACATTGAAGTAGGTTTGCTTTGTCCTACTTATAAATCACATATACACTATGCTAAACCTTCTAATTTCAACTTCAAATCAGGAGAGGTGTGATCAAACAATGGGATAATTATACATTGTGAAAACCCATCCACTCCTAAACTTACCTTTTTTCCCTGTCCGCAGGTCAATACTTTCAACTACTTTGTTGAGAAAATTCAAGACATTGAACAATGTATTACAAAAAAACGTCTTCCTTGTACCGTAGCACAGGTTTCTCCTTTTTCAGAGCCTAAACATTTTAGAATAATATCTTTAATAAAGGCCACATCCCATTCCAATAATCTATTCCCTGCCTAACTTGTTAAAACAATTTCCTCACTGATCTCCTCTCTTCCTTTGGCAAATGCCTCGTTTTCCAAAAGAGTTTTCCCCACTCTCTCCAGCAAATTGATGCTCAAGGCATGATATGATCTCCCATGATGTTTAATATCTACATTGGCCCCGTACAGGGTCTGGTGACAGAGTTGGACTGACCAAACACCACTACACGGATGACATGCAGCTCTATTTTGGAGCTCTTCCTCTGTGAACATAGCCCACCTTGGGAAGTGCTTTTGTGCAATCAAGGACTGGATGTCTTTACCGTCTTAAATTAAACCCCACTTAAACAAGAATTCTAGCATCTAGTATAGAATTTCTTCTAGAATCTTCTTCATCTACATCTCTAGCAGTTTTCCAGGAGTGGCTTGCTCCAGTCACTTCTTTCGCCATCACTCCCCCTACCTTGATGTCTTTGGTTCAATCTCTTAATTTTGCTCTTGATTCCAATTTAACCCTTAAAGCATTGTGATAGGTCAGACACTCGGAAGACATGATTCAATTTCTTTTAATGGAAATAGTATGTAGAAGGCCTAACTTTCCCTATCACTAACAGGAGTACCCTACCGATCTTAAAAAACTAAATGTGCTTGTCCATTGTCAAAGTCCACAAGAAATATGTCCTCCATCCAAACTATCCTATCTGTATCACAACCCAAGGCCAAGTGTACTCCTCAGGAGGAGAGGCCGAACCGCGTAAGGTAGCAGAAGAGTGCTTCCTAATGTTGTAACTCACTGCTGTTTAAATATAACAGACAGAGAGGTCTAGCAGTCAGGAGAGGAGACACGCACAGGATTCACCATCTGTAAGGAGTAAAATAGGAATTATCAATAACTTGAAATCAGTGTACTGCAAAACCCCAGGCCCACCAATGAAACAAGTCCCACCTGATATGAGTCTTGTTATGGTAGTCGGTCAATCAGATGGCATAGATGGTATGTCCCCAGGATCCCAGTACCGGATACTATGAGAGATATACAGAAGTATTATGCACTAAAATAGGAAAAAGGAATAAAGCCCAACCAGTGTATAGAATAAGGACAAGTTCTTAACGGAATCCCAGTTTGAGGGCTTCTATTGGTCCGGGCGGTGTTCCATAGAGCAGAAGGCAGTCCAGGACTAACCCGACGGCACAAAGACGCCTGGTAAATCCCCGTACAAAGTTCCACTCCTACCCCAATGGCACGAGGACGCCTAAAGCGCCAACAGCAAGCGTGTCTAGTCCAGGTGCTGAAGGCAGTTCCAAAATCTCAATGTTAGGATTGTGCACAAACAGTAGTACTTCAGATTCCAGGCAAAAAAGGCAAACAGGTTTCGATCCAAAAACAACATCAGGCAGAGAAAACTCCTATTAGCGTTCCGGGTTCGGCAATATGCAGGCAGTGACAATTCCAAACTTTAAGCAGCGACAGGTCTGTAAAAACATTCCGCGTCAGGCACCAAGCGGGCAGTATCAGGACAAAAAATGTAAAGCAAAAACAATGTCTATGAGGCGTACCGAGTCGGGCAGCGTGCAGGCAAAGACAATTCAAACGCAATGCACAAGCGAGTCTGTGAAGATTTCCGAGTCCGGGAAGGAAACCATTAGATCAAGGGGGCAGGCAGAACGTAGGACCAGAAACAAAAACAGGCAGGGGGACTAAATGCACAGGGCAAGGACAAGGGAGCAGGAAACCAGATACGCAGAAGCAAGATTCCAAGGGTAGCAACTTCAATCAGAAGCACCGATCAGCTGTTAGAGGCTGAGTTAAGTAAACTTCCGAACACGCCTCAGAGCAATGCGACAAACAGCTGACAGATCGCTTCCGGGTGCAGGGTGTCTCCACGCAGGCGTCACTGGTCGCCATGGCAACCTGCATCTATGCAGGAATGGTGAGTGGCTCTCCAACAGTGTGTGTTTATACCAGCGCATGGAGCCGTACATGGTAGAATGCGATCGTAGGGGACGCTCAGCAGGAAGGTACCTGCGTGTGTGGATGTCATTACCTGGATTCCTAACAATCTGGCCCTGCCACTAACTACTTAAATAGACCAAGGAAATGATTTGCCTTCGCCTGGTCTCTCCTCCAGTTTATTCAATATTGCCTTGAATAATGCGTCTTCTTGGTAGAACAGATAACTCTGCAATCAACTCTTGTAGCTCAAGAACACTCATCTCTTGTGCTTTCTGTGGTGTCCTTTTTATAATGTCCTTCAAAATAACATTGCTTACTACTCAGAATATTATTTGTAGTTTCTACCCAGGGCTTCCCAAAGGGAAAACTCGATTGGGGGTTTCCTCTGCCCCATCCTAGGCTTCTATTATCATCAGTCCTCAGTCTTATAACGTCCCTGATCTGACTGTTATATCCCAGCTGTATTAAGCACCTCTCTCGTAGGCTTTTCACCTGTCGGTTGAGTATCTTGTTGCTTATTGGTGCTGAAATTGAATGACAATTCCTTGGAAAGATAAGTCTTAAGGATTTTTTTGGTATGGAAGAAGTAAATGAAATACAGAGAGTTGAGGGAAACACTCGTTTAGACCAAGTCCACTATTGCACCTTCTGTTACTATGATTTACAAGGAAACAGCTATATTTGAGAAAGGAGTTTTGAAGGAATGTAATGCAATTTATGATAAATTGGATTACAAACAGAATTGTAGTTTTAACTTTAGTAAGACAGAATGGGATCATCTGTTACAATTACGTAATGAGGAGTATATTCAAATAATAAAAGCGGACAAAGGTGGAGGAATTGTTGTATGGGATGTGGTCGAATATGACACCGAGGTATTGAGACAACTCAATAATATTGACTTCTATATAATGTTGTGTACATAATGTGATGAGGTGACCCGACCGGTGCAATCCAAAAAGAAATTGGTCTTGTCTCAAAATGAAGCTTTGATAAGGGTTGTCTAAATAAAAAGGAGTTTGAATTTTGTAACCCTGTGGATGGTAGGACACCCCTATTTTATGTACTACCTAAAGTCCATAAAGATCCCCTTAACCAGCCTGGTAGACCGATAGTTTCACTGTGTGGTTCTATTTTGGAACCCATTGGGCAATATCTAGATTATTTTCTGAAACCCCTGGCAGCTAAATCAGGTACTTACTTGGCAGACACGACTGATGTAATAAATCAAATAGAGGGAATACCGTTTGATCCTAGCACGGATGTCCTTATAACTCTAGATGTGGAATCCCTGTAGTGTAACATTCCACAGAGAGAATCATCGAGTATCATGAAAGATTTCTTAGATGAAAGAGAATGACAGATAACAGTGCCCATTGACTTCTTGGTTGAACTCTTGAAGTAGCATTGACAAAAAAAAGATTTTCTTTTTAAAACTGCATATTATATGCAGATTAAGAGGACGGCGATGGGGGCAGCATTTGCCCCAAATTTAGCCACATTATATATGTGGACATTTGATCAACTCTGCATTCTAGCTTACACTAACCCTTTTAGAAAAAGCACTGAAATTGTATAAACGTTATATAGACGATGTGGTTATCATCTGGGACAACAAAGAAGGAGACTACAATCTTCTTAGAATGGATCAATGAACAGAATTGAAATTTAAAATGTACTATGCACTATAGTTCAAGTCAAACAGCATTCTTAGATTTACTAGTCAGGGAAGATAAAGGTTCCCCGATTGTTGATGTATTCCGTAAAGATAGGGATAGAAACACTATATTGAGATCTGACAGTTTTCATGCACAGGCACCCAGAGATAACATTCCTTATGGCCAATTGTTGAGAGCCAGAAGAAACTGCACAAAATTGGAAGATCTCTGTCGAATCCAATTTGATACAAGAACATCTTTCCAAAAGAGGGTATCTGCCAAGATTGTTAAGACAATCTAAAAAAAAGGGCAATGATTCAGCAAAGAGAAAACCTTCTAAACAAAGAAAACAGAATACAAAGAATGGATGACTTGTATCACAATGAAATTAGGAAGTCTATTTTCAAACATTAGCACCTATTGCAATAAAATAATCCTACTCTATCACGTCCCATATTCGCTTATAAAAAACAAAAGAACCTTAAAGATTGGATATCCAAAGCAGACAGCCAGTAAAACTAGATCTCTCACAATTACGTATATGTGGGGCATGGCGCCAGATTTGTGCCATTCTCCGTGTGGGAGCTGCAGTAAATGTGGATCCATGCTGGCATGTAGCTCAATCAGAATTAATGGAAAAACATGGATGTTAAGAAGCCAGATGACCTATAATAGTTATAATGTTATTTATGCTATTACTTGCCCATGTAACAATACCGATTAAACTAAGGATCACGGAACATAAATCACGAATTAGAACACGCAGCCATACTTCTCCTTTGGTCAGTCACTTTTTGGCTAAAGAACATGGGCTGGAAGATCTTTGATGGTGGCCTATAGAAAAAGGTTTGTGGTACTGATGGATATAATATAGCAACCAAAGTATCACAACAAGAAAAGTGGTGGATGTATCAAAGCCAGAGATACATCAATGCGTTGAACAATCAGGAGGAACAGAACCAACTATTATAGTTTTCCTTTAGGTAGGGAAGCCGTTGAGACTAATGCAAAAACTGGAAATATTTAATTCTGCCTTTAATACTAATGTGAGAGATGGCCCATAAATTGGGTATGGATCCATTAAGGTTGGCTTCCTATGTACAAGTGTCGGGTTCCCCCTGCACAAATGTTTTCTTTGTACAGAAGTACTTATTCTACACATGTGAGAATCCACCCATCCATAACAGCAGGGTGGCCAATTTTCACTTTCTGCTTTAAGGACTTCATTTGAGCAGTAAGTTTCTTAGTTTTATCATTAATGATGGATTTCCAGTATTCAATACTGACCCTGTTAGCCAAATGGTATCCCAGCTAAAGGTCTTGACCTGCTCCACATTATCAGTTCCCATAGTCCAAGCATGTTGTATGTCCTTGGTTCTACGCGGGAGAACCAGGACCGTAGACTTTGATGCATTGGGTAACAAATTATTTTCCCGAGCATATTCAAAGAAAAGCTGCATCTTAGCTCTGAGACCTTGCAGGGTTCTGTCGAACAGTACGAAGTCGTCCGCATAGGCCATGCACTCCAACCTAACGCTCCCCAACCTTGCCGGTGCAATGGAGAGACCCTGCCACAGTCCCTCCGCATCACACGTGTCTTGTAAGGTACAGCAGCCTGGAGCTCTGCCACCAGTGCCACGGCTGAACGAAGCTGCCTGGGTGGGCCTTGGAGAAGACCCCAAGCATCGTCTACCTGAATTTCTCCCACTGTTCTGAGGTAGTCGAGGCAGTGGAGAAGAGTATCTGTACTAGAGTATGTGGTGATTTCTCCAACACTGATGCATACTCCCAAGCCTGGGCGTGGCTGGGCCATCTCCAACAGGAAGAATGATGTTTAGAAGAAGATGATGATCTCCGGCAAAAGGACCTATTCGAGAACACACAGAATTAATTCCTTTAAACAACTTAAGCACTAACAATAACAGAGTGTACCAATACTAAAATGTAACCACGTGAAAACATACCCACAGCTTCCACGGTTCCATGTCATTTCATCGCGGGATGAAACCACCATGGGTTTTTCTCTGTGGATATTTCAATGAGAAAACTCATTGGTTTTATTTTGTATTTATTTTTGGGGGGTTCTCCCCCCAACCACCCATCCCCTTTAAATATGTAACTATTCCCAAACACCCACACCCCATTTTTTTAACCCCACTACAAAATTCGATGAGTTTTCATGTTGAAATAACAACGGAGACAGGTAATAGATGTATCACAAGCCCCAAGTTCTTCATAACTTTTCACTTTTCAAGATGGTTCACTGAAGTACTGGGGGAACAAACAAAAAAACGCAAACTGGAACATCAATGGAGAAAATGCTATAACCAATCTGACAAAAACAAATACCCATGACAAATCCGAATGTACAAATCAGCAGTCCTGAAAGCAAAAAAAGCATATTACACTCCAAGAATCCAATCGTCAACACACCCACAAAAAGAATTATTCAAAATCAAAGAAATTCAAAACCCGACCTCGTGCAACAGATGCATTGTACCATCACAATCTCAATGTGACAACATCGCAACACATCTAAGAACAAAACTAGAAGCAATACAACAGACCATCAATGCAAGGCGCCCTCCCAGAAACACACCCCCAGAACCGCCAGAAACCAGTGTGTCACCAATCGCCACAACCCTCAATCATTTTGAACCTATAAGCGAAGAAACTTAAACTAACCTCGCCAGATCTCAAAATGATCCATGCCCATCAGGCATCTTCTAAAAACACAACCACAAAACACCAGCTTCATACTTCAGACTACTAATTAACCTATCCCTAAAAAAGGGAATAGAACCAAAAACATTCAAATCAGCAAACATCAAGCCTCTCCCAAAAAAACAACACAGGAAATGCAGAAGACCCCATCAACTACAGGCTTATATCAAATCTACCTTACCCAGCTATAATCCTGGAGAACCTCATCTACAAAGTTCTACTCAAGCATGTAGAAAGCAAATGAATACTCAACCACTCCAAAGTCGGCTTCCGACCCATGAGAGGAACTGAATCAGCAATTCTCTCCATATGGGACGACCTACAAATGAACGCAGACAACAGCAGCCAATCGGGCCTCATGCTACTAGACATATCAGCCGCCTTCAACACAATCAGACACAGCACACTAATACAGAGAATGGAGGAATGAAACATAAAAACTCTGCACTAAAATGGCTCAAATCTTTCCTCACCAACCCAAAAAAAAGAACACACTTACCGCCATTTACAGCTAACACTAAAAACATCACCTGCGGTGAACCACAAAGATAAAGCCTCTCCCCGCTCCTCTTCAACATCTTCAGGCCCCCCCAAAGAAACTCATTCAAACCCATGGACTTACCGCCTACAGCTACACAGATGATACCAAACTCATCTTCTAGACAACCTCCGCCCAAGACACAAACACCCTCAACAATTGCCTCACGGACATAAACACCTGGATGACAAACAACAATCCCAAGCCAAATATGACCAAAACAGAAATAATTATCTCCCATCCAGAAGGCAATGCAACAGAGACATATCTGAGCTAGCCACTTTGCATGGGAACCCGACCTCAGAGATTAAAAAGAATAATGGGAATCCTCATGGACAACAGGCTTTCTCTAGATCCACAAGTCAACGCAATAGCAAAACAAAAAAAAGCGTCTACCTCCTGCGACTAATAAGAGGGATACTACCCCTAACTAACCTCCCCGCACAGAACCCTTGTAATCATCTATTTGGTACCATCGAGGCTAGACTATGCCAATAGCTTCTCTCTTGGAATGCCAGAAAGCAAATACAACACATCGAAAATACTGAAGATAGACTACTACTAAGACTAAATAGAAGAGACCACATCACACCAGCCCTGAGAAGTCTACAATGGCTACCAGTAAAAACGGCATTAACTTTAAAGGCTCTGCATCACCCACAAATCATTACACGGACAAGGGGCTGAAATCTCTCCAGGCTAAAATCATCCGCTACCAACCAGGAAGAAACCCAAGATCAAGAAATGATGTCCAAATAGAAACTAAACACCAAGAGAAAAGGACATTCGGGGGAACCGCATTCTCATATTTGATAGCCGAACTATGCAACTTGGTACTGAAGGAAATAACGACGATATGGAAGACCACCTAACTTCAGAAACACTGAAAATCTGGCTAGTCAACTCACCAAGACAAGCATAAAAACATGGACCCCACAAACCATACTCTGGGACCAAAGCAAACGTGGGACAATACGGATTGAAGAACCAGAAATAAAACAACCACACACCCAGTGCCAAACAGAAAATAAGCACCCCCTTCCTCTTTTGCAAATCCGCATACCTCTCACGTATTACACCCGTCCAAAAGGGCCAGCAAAACTACACACAAACCACACACCCACCGCTAACCATTTCATAAGACCAAACAGTTGCAAACAACAAACAACCCAAACACTGCACGCTACCTCTACAGACACAAGTCCAGTGCGCACAAAAGAGCACACCCAGAATGCTGACACGCACAGATGAGTTTCTCCTAGTTCTACAAGCATAAACCTAAGAGCAACAACTTCTATCCTATCCCTCGTCCCTCACTAACCAACCCACACACTTTTCTTGCAGAACCATGTGAGCGCCCGGAGATCATGGAAATGGCAGCAGTGCGCATTATAAATCATCATAACATAACTTCTCTAAAATGATACTATCGTATTTATATGTTCGTCACCCAATGTGTGTTGGAGAGAGTCAACCGCAGGAGAAATGGACTTATAGCTGATACAAGTTTAGGCCCCATCCCTGTCTTCTTTGATGCATGCATCTGAAACCTTGGATTAATATTTGTATGATTTGCTCTGTTGTGTTTTTTTATTTTGTGATAGGCAATTTTATTATACTGAATTGGTATGATTTACTAAGGTTGTTGTAGTATAAAGTGTAAATACTTGATAAAAAAAGAAAAAGGGCAATAGAGAAGCTGTGCAATGATCATTGGGAATGTTTTTCTGTTGAACAATACAGTGCATGATCATCCCTCTTATGATTTACTCACAACGCTGAAACTGGTATAAAGTATACAGAACAACATTTTACTAACCTCCCAGCCTAATCCTCCAACAAAATCCTCGTAGGCTTGGCTTCCACCAGTGTTAGACAATATTGAGCACTTGTCTTCTTGACCTTCTGCAATGTAAAATACTGCAATCTTGTGCGTCTCACGGCTATAATGAAAAGAGAACAATCAAATTCACATAAATGTGAAGTCTTGCTTGAATTAGTATATAGAGGCGACTTTTAAGGACTACCTTAAGTATTCAGAAGCTTTATGCAATCGCATTTGTTAGCAAACATTCCTTTTGAACAAATAAATGCAGACAATTATTGTAATAAATGCAGAAAGTTAATTATAAAATGTGATGCAACATCAAGAAGAACTGGACCCAACTGATTTACCCAATTGTTCTCCAAATAGACTTCTTTAGGCACACAAACCTTAAATTAGGGACTAGGAATTGATCATTTAGAAAAATAATTATCAATATCTACTCACTTTTTAAACCTTGCATAGCTCTTGCTACCACACATTTTGCTGCCTCCTATTGCTGTCATATTATAGGTACCTTTTACCTTTCCCCATGGTACTACTTTTTATAAAACATTGAAGGATGAAAGGCTGACACGGCCTTGCCAAGATTAAAACCTCTGACATCCCGGTCACACTCATATCGCTGCAGTACAGATTTTTACTGTAATGCACAATAACTAAATAAATAAAAATAAGTTACTTTCCTGTAACTACGGTTCTCCAGCATTGGTATCTTTAATGGATTCACATGCTCTTGAATATTCCCCGTTGTCAGGCTAGGAATCCTTTGTAACATTAAAGTAGTTTACCTTTACATTTCTAAACTGCTTGTCACTTTAGGTCTATGTTAGAGTCATTTTGGTTCATACTCCCCAGAGCCAATTAGACAGATCCCCTTAGCTACCCCCTCCCCCAGCGGTCATCTTCAGATTTGGAAGCGCACGTAATGTGGCAGTAAGAACCAAGAAGAGCCAGAGAGCGGTAGGGTTGCACGTGAATCCATGAAAGATACCAATGCTGGAAAACAGGAGTTACAGGTAAGTAACGTATTCCTTCTCCAGCACTGACCCTTTCATGGATTCACATGCTCTTGAATAAGATCATACAGCAGAACATATTGAGGTGACAGAATGAGGAGTCTGACCAGGATTTAACATTTTTGGTTATGCAATGTTATTGTGTGTTCCAAAAACCTCTCTTTCCATATCTCTAGAGGTGGTTTCCCTACTTCAACAAAACTAAAACTCGGGTCTGTCAAGAAGTCTGTGGTGTCCAAATGAAAAGGTACCATCCTCGTCCAAACTTCTGAACTATCCCTACCACTGAAACACAAAGTCCAAAACAATACCACCATACCCCCAGGAGAATGCCTCCCTTCTCCTAGCTTGCGTTAGACCCGAACTCAAAAGTCTCCTCCTCTTATTTAGAATCTTCAGCACCTTGTTTGCTTCCCTTAAAGTTCCTTGTGTACGGGTTAAAGGGGTTTGTCCCTTCTGTTGTTGAAAAGACAAGGAGAAAGGGGAAAAGCTGACTCTTGAGGTGATCTGATGTTGATAAAACCTTTGTCGTTGTATGTAGACCTTCTCTGCTTCGATGAGGGGGGAAGGCGTTAGGCTGCCTCAATGCTCTTGAAGACCACTTCCAAAGGATGTTGGTCACAGCTCAACCAGTTTCCCAAAATTACTAAACGGAGGAAAAGAGTTCTTATACCAATCGAGGAGAATGTCTCCCTTCTCCTGGGTAAACGTCTCTCGCAGTTCAGGTTTTCATAAAGTTCCAGAAAATATCACTGACTAGGAGAATGGCTTGCTTTTTCCTAGTTTACACCCAGTTTCCAACAGGTTTCCCTTGATTTACTTCCATTTTAGATTCATCAATTCTCTCAGTTCACGCCACAAGGTTTGTATTACTTCCAGTAGAACACTGTCCTTAAACTTGCCCCCACTGGTACAAGGAAGAGACTCCGCGATCTCCTCGATTCTTTAATGTTTTACCAATATTCTTCAAATTGTCCCCACCAGGACGAGGAAGAGGCTCCAAGAGTCCTTCTTCACTCCTCAATACCACAGTCTTATGAAACTGGAAAGGGAATTGCCTCACAAAATGATCTACTTCTCTCTTGTCTTCTGGTTTCACCTTCTCAAGTGTTCCCGACTCCCTTGCGGAATTATTACTGTTCCAGTTACCTTCTCTCTGGGAACTCTTTGCCGGTTTTGCCAGGGGTCATGGGTTCATTCTTTCTCTTTCTTTTCTGCACACTTCGAGGCCCCTTACCATTGGCGATCTGGGCACAAGTTTCAGACCAGACAATCCACCCATTACAGGTCGCGCAAACATCAAAGTTCCTCGTACTTCGCATGCAATCGCATGGTGGCTCTGCAGTTGGCTACTAGCACGGTCTGCCAATGACAGGTCACGCCACCACCACACTGATTGTCAGCTTCAGGGTTGTCAGCTGCCAGCTGACTGATGACTCTTTCCTTGCGTCCCTCAGTTCCTTCTCGTCACTTCACACTGCTGCCCCGACACAGCCTTCGAATGCCTGGGTTCCAGCTCGCTGGCTTTTGGGCGACCTCCTAGCTCACTGACTTCTCATTCCAGATGTCGCTCTCCTTGTCCTTCTTTACAACCTAGGAACTTTTGCTTTTAACTATATGCCATATGATATTTACTCTGACCGTTTTTTTAATAGGCGGACTTGATCCAACGTTCCCTGCGTAGACCTAGACTTTTCAGATCTGTACTCTTGGTAACCCTTGCCATTTAGAGTTTAGAGTCTAGAGCTTGTAGGTTTTAGCTTTTAGCTTGTGATAGCTCTTAAAGGCCTTATGACTGCCTCCATTTTACGGAGTCTCTTTTGTTAGAATACGCCGCGGGCCATTTCTTAACTGAATTGACCCATTCATGTTCGCATTTTCTCTTTACAATACATGGTATAAAATTGCTTACACATGTGCTGCCCTCAAAAAGTGAGACTATAATTTTATTTTCTCACTTCAGGTTCCCGGCCATGCAGATAACTTTATGCCAGCTTAGGAAGTAACATACATACAATTCCTTACCACATGGATTGACACCAATGGGGCTCTTCACAACTGGGTAAGACATTATCATAGTAGACTGTAGGACAGAGCCCCGCTGGTGTACATATCTGAATATGTAGTGTACGATATTTACTTACAATTCTATATGTCTTCTGCCCCGCCCCCATCCCGCTTTCTCCAACTGCAGGTGGGATCTCCTGTTTCAATTCCAATTAAACCAGTAACCTTGTAATAAGACACATCATGCAATGAGTGTCTTTTTAGCCCTGATGAAAGTGGTTACGATTTGGCAACACCACTGAAACCGGTAGGCTGGATAATGATCCTCTTGAAGAAGAAAACATGAGGACAACTCCATTTTGAACTGAGTCCCTTAAAGAAAATCAGGAAGACTGGTTCATAGTATACAGGAGAGCTGAATAAACTACTATGGGATTACCAAACACTGTGCCCTGAGAAATAAATACACAGTACACAGATCTACCCCAAAAGAAGTAAAAACTTTGAATGGACTTTTTGTTGGTTAGAAATACTAAAGGAATATTCTCAAATATTTTTTACATCCCGTGGATAGAGAAATGGAATAAAAATGTTTTTTTCATCTATGAAGCAGTTTTAAAAACACAGAACTCCCCCAAAGAAACCCCAAGAAGAGGTCGAACCTAAACCAGAAAATTAAAAACTCTAAAAAATACCCCAGACATAATGGACCTGCCTGAGTCTTCTAATGTGTGAACATAATTGATCAGGGTACACTCAAGTGTGAGACCCCCTTCTCGGTCCCTCTCAGTGTAAAGTGGTCGCCAAGTAGGCCACCAATAGGCTCTTTCAATTTTCTCTATGGTCTTTGCTACTCCAGGGTGCCCTTCAATAGGTGAGCTGTGGTAGTTCGTGAGTATTTCTTCCTGTAGGGTACGTGTTGGGAGATATAGGCATTTCCGGTAATATTGTAGCCCGTCTTTGACCGAAAAGCTGGTTCCTTTCTCAGTCCATGTCAGTAGATACTCCTCGGGAAAGTTGCTTCTTATCTTTTTGATTTCTTCCCACGAGGAGGGACTGTCCCCACAAAGGCCCAGGATTTTGTCACCCGGAATGATGTTCACTGGGTCGGGAACGTAAAAGGCTTCTTCCCCTTTGCCTATCCATGACAGAGTGTCCGCTTTGCCGTTCTAGACTCTGGGTCTGTAGGTGATAACAAAATCGTACTTCGACAGAAACAGGGCCCAGCAGAGCTGTCGGGATGATTGGGCTTTAGCCGAGCGCAAGTACTGGAGATTGCAATGATCAGTTATGATAGTGATGGTATGTTTGGCTCAGAGTAAATAATGCCTCCATTCTTTGAGGGCTTCTTTGATTGCCAGCAGTTCCTTATCCGTGACCGCATAGTTCAGTTCCGCGGGAGAAAACCTCTTCAACAAGAACACCACTGAATGTAGGTGACCGGTGGTTGTATTCCTTTGGGACAGGACGGCCCACATGGCGACTCTGGGAGCATCAGTCCCCAGGATGTAGGGGAGTTCGGGTTGTGGATGTTGTAATATGGGAGCGGATGTGAACTTATCCTTCAGAGCAAGAAAAGCCTTGTTTGCCGCAGGAGTCCACTCAAATTTCCGATGTTTACATAGGAGGGAGGTAATCGAATGTACCATGTGCGAAAAACCAGGTATGAAACGCTGATAAAAATGCACAAAACCGAAGATCAGCACTCCCTTCAGGGATGTGGGTGATAGCCAGGTGAGTATAGCCTCCATCTTCCTCTTGTCCATTCTGATGCCTTGTGGAGACAGCACAAAACTGAGAAACTCTACTTCAGTGACGTGGAAGGAGCATTTTTCTAGTTTGGCATATAGATTGTTTTCACGTAACTTGCAGAGGACTGCTCGCACATGTGACACGTGTTCTTGAGGGGTTGCCGAGTAGATGAGTATGCCGTTGATGTATACTACGGCGCACACATCCAGTAGTTCTCGTAGAACATTGTTCATGAAGTGTTGGGATGCAGCCGGAGCATTACATAGCCCAAAGGGCATCACTTAGTATTCGTAGAGACCACACCTGGTGCGAAACGCAGACTTCCAATCGTCACCCTCTTTGATGCGCACCAGGTGATAGGCCCCTCAGAGATCTAGTTTTGTGAATATTTGTGCCCGGCTTACTTGGTCAAGTAATGCAGGGATTAGTGGTAGCAGATTTTTGTTCTTCACCGTGACCTGATTTAGTGCTTGGTAGTCAATGGATGTTCGTAAGTCCCCCTCCTTTTTGAGGACAAAAAAGAGGGGAGAGGCTTCGGGTGACTTTGAAGGACAGATGAAACCGTTTGCAAGGTATTGGTCCTGGTAGTTTTTTAGGTGAACAATCTCTTCTGTCACGGCGTAGATCCGGCTGCATGGAACTCGTGCTGCTGGTATTAAATCGATTTCACAATCTTAGGCGCGATGTGGTGGTAATGTGTTAGCCTGTTCCTTGGCGAATACGTCTTAGTATTCCTGGTATTCAGTGGGTAATACTCCTAGCAATCCTAACACGGGTGCAGTCTTTGGAGATGCGAGTAGTGGGAGTTGAGCCACCTGGTTTATAGTCTCATAACAATGGTTGCACTCCTTTGAGAAAGTTAATGTTCTGGCACACCAGTCTATCTGGGGATTGTGCTTTTCAAGCCAAGGTATGCAGAGTATCATCTGGAACTCTGAGGCTGAAATGAGATCAAATGAGAGTGACTCCTTATTGTTAGGCAGAATTCTGTGCTGTTCCCTTAAGTAGCACTACAGAAGATTAAGACTACAGGTATATGCAATAAATCCCCTTTGGTATCAGTCTGTACCACAAGGATTTAGTTGGTAGCTGTGACTAAGCAGTCAGACTTATCTCAAGAGGGAGATGAGCAGTATTCAGGGTTTACACAATAGGACTACAATACTATGGTACAAGGAAACACTGACCAAAGCTTTGTATTAAAAAGAATATATATTTATTTTACACACTCCTAGTTCAACACATCAATCACAAGTATTAAAGCAAGGTAAAATAGTCAAGAAAAGTATACACAACTCCCTAATTAAATTGTAGACAAGTTTGAGCCAGAGTAAAAACTGAGCAAAATGGCACAGTGTAAACCAAGCAGAAATGGCACTAACAATTTCTCAAAAGGGAGGGAAAGGACAAGTTATACATTGTTAGATTCTTAAACACTCTAGCAACACTTCCCAAGTGGATTATGAACAAGTTCGGCAAGGTAGCACTTTAGCAATAGTCATACATAAGTGAAAACCGAGCAAAATGGCACTTCAACAATACTTAAGAGGGAAGGAAGAGTTGTTATAAGAGTTTTTGGTGCACCAACACAGTTGAAGATGAAAAGCAATCTAGTGAAGGCAGTTGTAACAGATTTAGCCAAAGTCAATAGGCCTGTGCCAGAGTTAGCGGTACAGGGCAATGTGCCCAGGATCAAAGTGTTCTAGTAGCTGCAGTCAAGTCTTTGGTTTAACGATTCAAAAGGAGGGTGCAGAAGGTAAAAGATTATGTTAGTCGATTGGGGCGGCCAACCCTGGAGGTAGGTAAAGGATTTCAAACAAGGTGGTGGTTCCTGGCAGTCCCTGCAGTTCATGTTGTCAAACAGAGGAAGAGAGGCTCTCGTCGTGGAGGAAGGTTCGAGTTACTGCACTGCCCAGGGAAGAAGCCATCTGTGGTGATGCCGAAACGGATTAAAAGGTACGCTCCTTTAAATCACATTTGTGGTGGACGGATGCCTGGCTATCCGGTCTCCGAGTGCATGGCACTGGCGATTCGACCAAGGCAGGTCCTGGAAGGTGATTGGCAAACTGGTTGGCCCCACCAGCTCAAGGGAAGAAGGCTTTTGCAGATGAAGATCTTCTCTCGTCGTGTGGAGAAAAGTGGCGAGACGCTGCAGCAGGGCTTCACCAGTGGTTCAGTTGTTGTATATGTCTTTGGCTTCTCTCCTCTTCGGCTTCTTAGTTCCAGTGGCGACGTCTTGCTCTTCCAGTCCTCAGGCCCCTGCTTTTATGCAGAAAACCCCCCATTCATACAGCCTAGCTGTCACTCACACAGTGGAGTGGTCATTCCAGCGGGAGAATCTCCAGCCTATCAGGGCAGAGTGCGACTTGGGTTGCTTAGGCAACCCTGTCCAGGGGGCCAACTCCCCCTCCCACACAATGGGTCTACCCCAGACTCAGTGGCGCCGAAAGGAGGACTTCTAGGCAGAAGCCCGCCAAAAGGACGAACAAAGGATCCCCCACCTGGGTTAGGATCTCAGAGAAAGACATATGAAAGAATTATTATAAAAGTTCTGGCAAATAAAACCTATCGGAGTAAAGTTAATGTAAATATAAACCGAGGGTATGTTAGAGGCGGTCAGTAAAATTGGTAGCCTCGAACAATGGGAAAATCCCATAGGGAAATATTCACGGTCGAATATTTTTGGTAGTAACCACTGCCACCAGCCAGAAACTTTTGAGAGAGGGACTGTACGGTACCCTCTCGAAAATGAACATAAGGGAAAAAGTATTAACCCTTGCCAGTACTTCCACTGTAAAATGGTTTGAACTGGTTTAGTTCAGAACTATTGACTAGTAAAGTCAATGGGGACTTTACATGCCCTGGGAGACAGTAGTCAGTCCCAGGGTATGGAGTCTATGTTTGTGGGTCACTATGACACCCCTGTGTCACTGCACTGAGGGTGCTGTGCTGTGTAACACACATGTAAAAAGATGATACCTATGGGGGTGAGAAAAACCCCATAGACCATGAGTACAAAAATAGCCTAAAAACACACACAGCAATCTGCCCAAGAGTGGGAAAAATAGTCTCACTCTTAGCAGGAGAAAGAAACAAACCCTTCAAATCCAGCAAAGCTGCTGGGGGACTCTATAGGTGGGAGAAATTAGCCATAGAATGTGACAGAGCAGAGAGATTTCTGCTGTGCATTGGCTTACCGGGCCGAAGAGTAATTGATTTCCATCCACAGCGGAGTCCCATTCTACCAGCTGTGGCCAGGTCCATGTAGTTTCCGATAGCGTCACTATCAATAAAAGCTTCAAAGGCGTGCATTCTGGGAGGTTGTTGTTGGTCTATAACAATCACCGGAATAGCAAAAACCGAGGTCTGATTAGTTCTCTCCTCGCTCGACAAACAGACCTCTAAATTTGCCGGGTGCCGGAGTTATCCGTCTCGGTTGAAGCGTTTCCTCCATCCATGGCACCCATCGTCTTTCGAGGAGGCTTGGCTGAGCAGTTGCAGAGAAAATGTCCTGCCTGACCACAGTACAGGCACAATTGTTCCTGTCGTCTTCGGTCTCTTTCTGCCTTGGTGAGTAGTCCACGTACACCACCCAACTGCATGGGTTCATGATGTGCTTCTGCAGGCTGACAAGCCGGTGTTTCTTTGGGTTGCATGTAGAAGATTGTACTCTCAGAATGGGTGTGATCAGCCTTTCTGGTCTGTAACCGGTGATCGAGTTTGATGGCCAAATCAATGAATACCACACAGTCGGGTGGATTAACCACCTGTGCCAGTACGTCCATGAGGTCCCCTCACAGACCCCTGTAGAACAAGGAGGTTCGCTTCTCCTTAGGCCAGTTTGCCTCAGCTACAAGTCGACTGAACGTGGCCATGTAGGCTAGGTGGTCTTGGCTACCCTGCCGGAGGGACAGCAGCTCATCATCCACGGCCTGTCCTTGTGTGCGGCGGGCAAAGAGTTTCTCTAATTCACGCTGGAAACGGGCGTAATTCCGGAGCAAGGGGTCATCCCTGTTTACTAATGGGCTCGACCAATCCGTGGCATGACCCCTCCCCCTCATCCCCCCCCCCCAAGTAAGATAGCACAAAGGCCACACTACACTGGTCCGTCGGGAATAATCCTGGTTTACACAAAAAGTGCAAACGACACTGGTTCATAAATGTTCCAAACCTTTTTGGGTCTCCCATGAACCTCTCTGGAGGTGCTAACGGGATGTTTCCTGGAATTACTACTTGCACTGGTGCCACAGGTTGAGAGTGTAACGACAGAGTTGGAGTGGATGTGGCCCCACCTGGCAACGGGGCTAGACCCGTCTGGGTTTGTAATAGTTGCTGGGCTATCTCATCTGTTTTATCTCTATTCACTACTAGTTTGCGCCTAAAGGCGTTTGTTTCGGAACAGGCTGCATGTACTTCTGCCCTTAATTCTCCCAATAGCTGCGACAGCTGATCTACCTCCGAGGTCTCCATCACTCAGGCAGAGTGGTTTTAGGAAGGCTTTGTGTTCTGTTACGCTTCCCTGAATCTCTGCAGGAGCGATGGAGTCCTCCGGCACTTCAACCAATTCCTACTTGCCCAATACCGTTGGAAGGATTATCTGTCAAAAGAGTGATAGGTTAGGATGATGGATGGAAAGATAGCCTCAACCGCCACTTCCCTGCCCCTCAATCTAGGAGTTTTAATTACCCCGAACTAGGGCGTGGATCACCTTTCTATTTAATATGGAGGATAAGGAGGGCTCTCCATCCTGCTCTTGCAGGGGCGCAGTGACTGGTGCCCAGTGGGTGTCGTTGCGTGATGGTCGCTAAGAGAGACTAATGTCCTGGTATGTCTTCTGCTCCAGATCAAAGTCTCTGGGACCAGTCGCTGCACTGGTTCTCTTGTGCCGCGGATAAGTTCTGGAAACCAGTTCACTCACTGGATTCGGTGTCGGCCTTGCAGGTAAATTCAGTTACCTGTTAACCCAAGAAATCCAGTTGCCTCTATGGTTAATTATGTTGGAGTTGCAGCGTGATTCCTATGAGTCTGGATGCGGAGACCATGCAGTGAGTGAAAAACTTCTAATGGTACCTTTTGTCTTTTCTTTTATACAGGATCGCTCCTGGAGTCACTATGATGCTGGACGGCTGGAGGAGCGGGCGAGTGGTCCAGGAGTTGCTCGGGACGAAACCGCACACCAGAGGTGAGTTGCTGCTGGCGGCCTCCGAGAGGTAGCTTCAGTGGGCGGCGGAGAGAGTAGTAATATCCTGATGCGAAACCTGCTGTTAATCATCTGTTCTATTCTTCTTTTCCAGGTGCCGGAATGCTGTGGGAGCAACAGGTAGCGGGTGAGTAAACTCCAGTGCAGGAGCCTGCAGCTATTCTCTTGTTCTCTTCTTTCCAGATGCCGACTATCGCGAGGACCAAACTAAGTAACAGGTAAGCACGAGCATTCCAAGTAAGCGTGTGATACAGAATTCACAAGAAGCGCGTGTTGGTCTCTGGGCGTGGCTGATATAGGCAGCCACGCTCAGAGACTAGACCGTGTTGCTCGCTTTGGGCTGGCACCCACAGATCCATGTTGGAGGAAACAGGAAGTTCTCTTTAGTATGAATGGATGGCAAGGTTTCTTTGGTGACAAGCTTCTGACTCTCAAAGCCCTCACCCATACCACCCCTGCCTGCCTTCCCCACCTGCCACCATGAACTAAACATGAAAAGGGTCTGAAAGTGGAACCCAGGCCCATAACCATGACAGCAAAGCCCTCACGGACCCGCCTGGAATTCCTGTTAACGGGCCTTATGATGGCCACAGTGTTGTCCCTCATTGCACAGCGTGTTGCCTCGTCATCGGCAACATTTTGCTTGATGAGTTTGTGCATCTCCTGTTGCTGGGCCTCCGTCCATGACAGACGTCCCTCGAGGTCCCTTATTGGGGTGGAGGTGGATGGTTCATTGGCTGGTGTTGATGTGGCCAATGCGAGGCTGTCTTCTGATGTAGGCCACTCAGCATTTCTGCCCTCGCCTTCAGGCTCGTGCTGAGGGGTGCTGTCTCGACCCTCGCCCAAAACCCCCTCTGGCAAACCCATTCGCCAGGTGGAGTCAGGACTCGGGCCTCTAGAGCCCAGCATCCTCTTCAAAAGCCCTCATGAGGCCAGTCCTGGCGCCTATGGTGCCAGGCTCATACACTATGAACAACAATGTGCTTGGGAACTATTGTATTGTCAGCCAACATGGAGGCATCAACATAGCTTGGTTCTTAAAAACCAAGCTATGCGGTCTAGTGATTTGGATGTGGCAGGCCTGGAACTACTTTCCCTGGTACTACTTTACCTGGGTAATATAAACCACACCCTGACTGCAGAACATGCATCGTGTTACTTTGCAGCTTGCAACGTGACGCTCACCGTATCCAGCTATTCCCTCAAACCTCGGAGAAGCAAGGCCTGAAAGGAGACAAAAGGAACATCATTAGCAGCAGCATCTTACCTGCAGTCTTCATCTTTAAACACTCGCAGCTACTGAGAATTGCTTCCTCGAATCTGCACGCCTCCCGGACAGAACGACCTGAAAGAGGAAGATAGAGGCAACATTAAAGAAAGCTGTAGAGACATTTACAAATTACGAACTGTTCAAAAGGCTTACCTGGCTGGTCGCCTCTCGGCTGGCACCACTCCGGACATTCCACTCGCGCTGAAGAACACCGTGACCTACAAGGAAGGAAAACACAGGTTAGCAAAGGCAAGACTTCACAGCGCTGCGCATAGCGCTTACTTACCGCATCATAGTGCTCTTAATGCGCCACCATTTACCAGCGGGGCACAACCAAGCCAGTTCGCCGCGCTGAAGCTCTGCATACCGAAGGGAGAAAAAAAAGACATTTTAAACAAAGAAAGGCATGCAGGATAGCAACAAAACTAAAGAACAGCAATAAGACCTACCTGAACAATATCAAACGGGCCGGCGTCAGTGAAGTAACTGGACCGCACTCGCCCATGAAAGACAACGCGCCCCTGCAAAGAAGGCAGGATGGAGAGCACGCCTAATTCTACCACAAGGCAGAACCTTCCCCGTAGACCACATCAGGGCAAAGCTGAGAAGCATACCAGCGAGTAACTCAGCTGGGTGGTGAACCTGTGGATACCAGGTGAGCATAACGGGTGTCCTGCAGGCTGGGCGTATGTACAACGTCCCTCAACAAGAAGCTCCCTTCATGGGTGGCCTCGTCATGGCCCTCGTCCTTATTGCCACCATTTAGTGTGCATGCAGCTGCCTCCCCAACAGAGCTTTTGGCTGCCGACTGTGAGCCGTCAAGCTCGGTCTCCAGAGATGTGGGCTTGTCCTTTGAGACGTGTGTCTCCTGGGGTGCAGAGGCAGGCGTGTGCTGGTCATGTGTTGGGGGCAGTGCAGCTGGTTGGGCACTGGTGTGGGCATTGTGTGGCACTTGCATCAACCTTGTGCCCCTCAATGTGGATGGCCTGGTGCCATCGTCCCGACCACTGGACGTTTTGGCTGGTGTCCAGGGCTGTGCACCAGCATCATGCCCATCGCTGTCTGCATCTGTGCCTGTGGGGGACAGAGAGAGGCAAGCCCTCAGTGATGGGAGTACTTGCATCATGCTTGCATTGATGTTTGTGCAGTTTGTGCCATGTGGCTCGTTGCATGCTTCTTGTTGTGGCGGACAGGGCGAGTACAAGATTGGGGGGGCATTGGCATCCCTCAGCCGTTGACATGTTGAGCATGGTGTCTGCTGTGTGGCCTACAGGTGTGTTGTGGCTTGCATGGTGTGTGACATGTGCTGTTATTCTGTGTATCGGGTGTGCATTAGGCATAGGAGCAGCATGCAATTTGATGCGACAGTGGTGGGGCCAGCATATAGAGAGAGATGTGTGAATGTGTGTATGATAAGCCAACTAGTAGCTCTCATCAGATTCACATTTGTAGGACAACATTGCAATGTGGATGTCAGGTGTTTGTGGGGACTTGTGTTGTGTGCAAATGGTCACTCACCTTCATCAGCTGATGATGGGACTCCATTCTCCGCTCCGCCTACTCCTTTGATGCCCTCCATGTCGATAGTAGAGCTGCACGTCTCTTCCCACCTTGTGAACTTCATGGGGGAGTGTGGTTCGCCGCCTGTTGCCAGCCCGTGGCTGCGATTGGCCAACAGAATGTCCCGTACTCGGCAGGTCGTCCCACCACTTTTTGCAGTCCCCAACAGTGCGCGCGGTGGTGCCAACCGCACTGACAGTTTGCGCTACCTCCTCCCATATCTGTTTCTTCCTTAGCTGTGCAGGACGCCTCAGGTCAGCACAGAAAACGACGTCAGCCTGCTCCACTAGGGTGTCAGCTAACATGTTAAGCTCCTCATCGCAGAATCTTGGTTTACGCATGCGAGCTGCGGCTTTCTCGGTTGCATTCGACATCGTCTTCAAGGTGTGTTTGGAATTTAGGCTGTACAGGTCCTGTCTGCAGGGGATTGCAATGGATTGTGTTTTTGAAGATGGCCACCAGAGTATTTCACGTTCCTGCATGATGACGTTACTTCCTGTTCCGGTAGTTACGGACCCGGTAATAACGCTAATGTTATTAGCGGTACCGTTATTTAGGGGATGACGATGGAGGAGGAGGTATCAGCGCATTTCATGATGCCGCTATCAGGGGGTTTGTGGGTCCTTACCGGCATGGCGGTACATCCGTACTGGCATGCCGGTATGCGCGTGCACAAGGACTCAATCAGCCGCTGTTTGCGGCATCAAGGCTACCCGGACACGTTCATACTGGCATGCCAGTAATGCCTGATTTTTAGCTCCAAACTCGTATTGAGGCCCATTGACTTATAGGAAACTATGCAACAGTGCTTTGCAAGTCTGTTGAATGATACCTTACCGGAAGAGATAATAATAGACCGGGTACACCGAGTGGGCCCACAAAAGCAAGACCCAGGAGTGGGACCTACAGATGTCCTGGTTGCCCTTACATCTTACACAATGAAGGAGGACATCTTTTGCTCAGCAAGATCTCAACAAGGCCTTACTACTAACAGCACCCAGGTCCAACTCTACCAGGACTTGGCGCTGTCTACACTGCAAAAGAGGAAGGCAATGCATCCAGTGACCAAAATGTTAATAGCAAAGAACAATGCCTGCAAATGGGCGTTCCCGTTCGGTCTCCTGTTCACATGGGAGGGCAGACAGCAGCGGGCAAGAACACCCGAGGAGGAGTTAAGGATACTGAACATAGACGAGGAGGAGGCACAACCAACATCATCAGCGAGGGGAAAGAGAGATACAACTGAAAGGTCCTTGGGTTAAGTAACTCACACCAAGTTCTCCAGGGATCAAAGAGCGCTGCGTGTTTTGCAGCCTGATGCTGCTTGGTTGAAAATGTTTGGGGGACGGGGGGTGAGTTATGTTCATAAAAAGACAGGGTGTTACGGTGGAAAGGGACCGGGCAGGGTGTGGGGTCATGCTGGAGTCCACTTTGGGGCGTAGTGCACCCCTATGGGGGAAATTCCCAGGTTTCTACCAGGTCCATTGCTCCAAGATAGTGTCTGGGATGGTTCTAGGGAGCTTTGATCCTGACCGGGATGGGAAAGGGAGGGGGGCATGGGAGGGGGATGAGGGTGCAAGGAGGAGAGATGAGGTTGGGATAAAACAAGTGGGGGCGGGAGATAGGACCAAGGGTTCTGGGGTGGGGAGATGAGTGAAGGACTGAAAAGTACCTTAAAGGGACTCTGCAAGTTAAAGGTGGAATGGGGGGATCATTCTCATCATTCTCACAATACAGTGGTATAAAGGAAGTGACTATTACAATGATAATGTCAATTAAATTCACCTCCTATAATGTACAGGGATTAAATTCCCCACCAAACGGAATAAAGTAGAAAGGTTGTTTGGCCGCAATAAACCTGACATTATCACACTACAAGAGAACGACACAAAAAAGCCAGACAAGGCGGTCCCCCGCTTTCAGCACTTCACAAACAACTATCAAGCCAATGCTCCGAGTAGGACGTCAGGGGTTTTGATATGCTTCATAAACTCTCTGCAGGCAAAAGTCTTGCAAACAATGCAAGATAAATTGGGTAGGTACATCTTTGTGCAAATCCAACTGGGGCATAAATATTTTACTTTGGGAACCGTATATGCTCCAAATTCTAACCAGCCCAGCTTCTCTCGCACTGTACTTCAAAAACTGGAAAAATGTGCAATAGGGGAAATTATACTTACAGGAGACTTCAACTTAGCTTGGGGGCCTTCTAGAGATTGTAGCTCACATAGACACCAAAGTAACAGTCCCCCCCCCCAAAAGCTTCAAAGCAGCCTTTGGGAACTTGGCCCTCAGGGATGCCTGTGGCAAAATAAGGTTGGCGGATGGCGGGTTCTCTCAGTTTTCACATGTACATCACACGCTTTCCAGAATTGACTACATTTGGGTCTCGGTGTCTCTGTTGGGGGAAGTTGAGGGTGTGGGATGTCTTGACCCACTTTTGCTCTGCTATGCGGCATCACGGTGTTCTGATGGTGCCAAAATTAGTAAAATGGCCGCAAAACCCTTGTGCGTGCCAAAACCTCTGAAAATCGCGCTTTGCAAAGCACAAAAAGATGGCTGCCCAATCTGCCATGCATGTCGGTGGTGGAACAGAGATCTTACTCCTGAAACATGTTACTGGGCTCCACAACATGGGAAAATGGAGTACAGAAGGAAAAAGCAGTGCTTTGCTAAAGGAAACCCCAAAATCTAGCTTTAAATCACTTTTTCTTTGTTTCTGAAACTGCCGAATGCCGGTACAAAACACCCTCAAACATTCAAAATTCTTGCTGGGTGCAACAATTCATTGTGAACATACAATGTCCTGGAAAGCTGAAAGCATAAAGGGATTTCCATGGCAAAAGGGGCCTGTCTTTGGATCTGTCAAAATCTGGGTGTAGTACCCTGGGCCGCCTGAATGACAGCTGTCAGGGGCCTGCATGATTACATTTAAACATGTATAAACTGTAATCAAATGTTTGCAATCTAAGAGGCCTGTTAATGAGAGTAACCCATTTTGTAATTGTTTTGATTCCATGGTTTAAAATCTTGAATAAGTATTTAGCTGTGATTTGATCCCACAAGTTTGTGGTATGCTAAGGGAAAATTCAACAGAGTTAACAGTGAAAATAAGCTGGCTAAAAGCTACCAAACTGGAACATCAGCTTTCCACCCAGAGGCAAGGCCTCTCCCTCCAGCTCCCTCCAGCAGGAAATCACACCAAGGCAATAATTATAGGGTGGTGGAAGAACCTGGTCTGCAGTGGGGAAGGAAACAATGAACAGCTGCAAAGCAGGAAATGCTAGGTGTGAGGACCATCGTAAATGCCCTCTGCCAAGAGAAACAGGGAGGAGATGCGGCTGGACTGAAGGGAGACAGAGGCTGACCCAAAGAGCATCTGTGGCTGGACATTCACAAAGAAAATTTTGTTTAAATATATAGAACTTGCCACTTAAAATTGCCAAAAACACAAAAGTGACAGAATTGTAAATCTAAATTTTGGCTGCACATTTCAAGAGGCGACAAAATCGTGTGACATATTTTGGAAGGAAACGGCAGAAAATGTGATTTTACTCCAAATGTATTTCTGCTAGAAGTATGAAATGTGATACACGTATGCCCATGTTATACGCGCACACTTGTAGAAATTTGCTGATAAATTGGACATTGTGTTCCTGATGAAAAGGGAAAAATTTGGTGAAAAGCAGACACAAGATCCCACAGCGACAGGGTTTTAAAGGAGTAGCTGCTACACAGAATATGTAATCTGTATATGTGATTGTTATAGAGGTTGCACACGTCTAAATATGTATTGTGTCAAAAGTAGATTTTGTGTTCAAGAGGCTAGGGGTGGACTCTAAGCCTCATAAACCCACACCATAAAGGTGACACCCTGTTTCTCTCCTATCAAGGCAGAGAGGAGACTGAACCAATCCCTGTCAAAGGGGCGAGCTTAGGCTAAACCAGCACACACACACCCTTTATCATAGCATAAATAGAGACAGCAGAGGGCAGATAAAGACAGACAAATTCACCCACTATTCGAATGCTGGCGGAGCACCCTGCTGCAGAACTTTCCCTCTTCCTTGCTCCAGACTCCAGAAACTTGGCAAAGCAGAAAGGCCCATGGCATAGCTGAACCATTTTCATCTAGGCCTTAATTTCCAGGACCAGAATCCCATCACCTAAGGGGAGCAGCAAAATACAGCCGGGCTGTGCTGTACTGCTTGCCTGCTGAAATAATTATCAGAACCAAAAAGGGCAGATCCAATCCAGTCCTGTGCCGTGCTGTGACCAGAGTGCCTTGCAGATCCAATCCAGTCCTGTGCTGTGACCAGAGCGCCTTGCTGATTGCAGATCCAATCCGATGTGCCCAGCTGTCTGTCCCAGAACCAGAGTTTCTTCCCTGACCAGGATCTTGACGGACCAGAGTCCTGACGGTTCTGTTTAAAAACATATCTAGTGAGTAGCTATAAATAGAACTGTCACTAGCATTTGTACTATCCATAGCCAATCCCTATCTTAAACCCATCCTATCTTGTCTTCAGAACCTGATATTGTTAGGAGTATTTTTGAATTGTCTGAAATCTCTATCCAATCCCTCCCATCTTCCTCGTGTACTAGCATTGTTAAAACTATCTCTGCGCTGATCTTTTCTCATCTGAAGAAGGCGGGACCACTGCAGGCAGTCACCCTGATCAAGTGGCTGTGTTCTTGTGTGGTATTCGTTTAGTTCATAGTCATCCTCCAGTGTAAGAAATCCTTTGTGTCATTTTAAAAGTGCATTCCCATTTTCCATTCTTGCGCCTATCTCGAAAAAAACCACCTCCACTAAAACATCCATAACGTCCTCCGTATTTGTGCTAGAAACAGAATTTGAATGTCGGCGTGTAGCTAACATCCACAGTTTTAATTTGCATCTAAAACCGCATCCCAAATCCACACGGTTCTCCCGGTATTGCGATTATCGCGCAAGTGACAAGTGTGCCGCACATTTTCATTTAGGGAAATTCTGACACGTGTAAAACAGCTTTTGATTGCTTTCGACCTTTATTTTAAGATTTCAAATTGTTTCTTGGTATTAAATCATTGCTAGTGTTTGTGTGCAACTATCCAAAGCGGATCCCATAAGAATGATAACAATTTCAGCAATTTAAACCATATTTAGTGTTTTTGCCCAGTCGATTCGAAGATCACTTTAAAATCATTTTGACAGCTTGCCAGTCAATTCTGTTTTTCTCTTGGGTTGCTGGGGGAAATCGGGATTGATACTCTGTTTGAATTCTGCCATTCCTGAATACCTATCTCTTTACAATGCCTATTGGGGGGTTGAGGGGTATGCAGGGGGAACCTTTAACCACAGTGCTATTTGATCTGAACGCACACACAAAAGTATTATTTCTGTGCTGAATTGTTTTGCTCACTATTACTCCTTGTGTATTAAAGAGATTATCCAGTGCTACATCACCCCATTGGTGATTGTGTACCAATTAAACAGTGTGATTAAATTGTAAATACATACATAAATATTTTAACTTTGTAAACCAGCCCGATTCCTGGTTCAGTGTGACCGGGGGGGTTCCAGGAGAGGGGCTTTATATGAGTGGTACATCGTTCAGAATAAAAGAACTTTTAGACAAATATAAATAAGGATTTCAGTTGTGCATTACATGCTAGGCGTCGACTTGGGTGTGTGCCGGATTGAAATCACTTACAAGGGCATGGACTTGGAGATAATTTCTCTGTCAGATCCTGTGCCGCTGACTATCTGAATACGCAGATGGGAACCCCAAAGAGGTGCATGGGCATTCCCCAGGGAGATTTTGTCTGATGAAGCAGCGCTGGGTACCTTGGAGGACAAAATAAATTAATACTTCTCAGATAATGAGAACTGTAGGGTCTCCTTAAAAGGGGTATGGGAGGCCTTCAAGGTGGTCCTTAGGGGGGGAAATTATTACAATTTAGTCTCTTAAAAGGAGAAAGATAGAAATGGAGGCCCAGATACAGGAAACTATGCAATCTCTAGGAAAAGACCAGAAACGCTCCACATATAACAAATTGAAAGACCTGAACTCACAGTTGGAACTGATACATTCTTGCAAAGCGGAGAGGTCCTTACTGTAACACTAGACAACGTTACTGTATCAACACCAATAATTAAGAGCACAAATTGAACATCAGGTGCAAAAAGATGAAATCACTCCTCTCGAGACACTTTATGGAGAACAACCACACTGTGGCTCAGATTAAATTTCAAGTCCTAGAAGTAGTTAAAAAACCCTATATGGGTGGTGACTACCAATCAATACTTTCCCGTAGAGAGAAATACTGGATTCATGCATTAAACCCACTACTCTCTAGGGGTCTCAACGATGAATTTTCTTTAAAATGTTTCATCTGAAAAGGTTTTCACATCTAATTTCTCCTTCTTTTCAATCAGGACCTGTATGTGTATAGTCTACCTCTGCCCACTTCACATTATAAGTATCTGCACTTTACTACTGTCTAGAAACCTCATTAGGTAATCTAATAATGTATATAACCGTATAGGCAGTGACTGCCTCTCTGTCTCTGAATACGTGAATACATGAACACCACCACCATGCGGAAACGGTCTACATAATGTATTTGCATCCGTCATATCAGCCACATAATCTCTCTGTACACCTTGTAAATGCAAAGCCACCCAACCTGAACCTCTATTTTTGGATCTCTCTCATTAGGTGATCCGATTTATATTGCATATTGTCAAATTCATATCTCCTCCTGTACCTTTTACCCATTATCTGGATGGGATATATTTTCAAACATGGCCGCCGGGTTGCACAAGTTATTAACGTGAACTCCACCGTGAGTCCGTCATCTATTTCGATACACCACGCACTATACGGACCTCCCAATGCATGCAAGAGGGTCTCCTTTGCTTCGCGGGAAGCGTCTCTCCCCTAGCAACAATCTCTACTAACAAACACACACCCAGGACCGAGCTGCGTGATCCACATGGGATTACTGCACGCCCGGTATAGGTTGCATGATTTGAAGATCGCACTTCACTGGACTAACAGTAAGTTCCAACGCTCTTACAGAGTTAACGATCAACTCGTTATTTTGTATATACGCTCTCGCTCACAATCTAACACGCAGCACCATTGGTTTCCCACAGGTCCTGCCACTGTGCTTTAACAAGCACTCGATTTATAATAACACGCCGTCCACGGCACCCATTTCACAAGACCCAGACGACCGTAGGCGGACATTCACCTCGCCAGGGTGAATGCCTGTATTTTATATCTTGTCCTTTTAATGTAGACCAACTGGGCTATCTCTTAGTGACATTGTACTGACAATAGATCACTCACATTATCTATTGCAGCCCATTGGACATCCGCTTCACGCTGAACCACTTCAGTATTCACTGTCCAATTAAACCCTCTGTTCTCACAGAGTCACCTCTAAATGCACTTACATAAAGGACTTTTTGAGGAATGGTGAGCATCTTTCCGCCTTTTTAAGAACATTCATTTTTTCTGAACCTCCCCTTTTTGAATTAACCATTTGGCCATTTTTGATTCTGGTTGCTTGTGGCTTTGCATATATCTCAATCCAAAATGGTGTTATCTTAATTCAAATATGTTTCCGTTGCTGATAATATGTTTGTTGAGATACTGTGTGTGTCATTTTTCTGGCAGAATTCGACTGCATGACGATAAAGATTTTATAGTTTGTGGAAGCGATTGTGTAGCAACACTATCCTGATTGTTCTTTTTCCTTATTCTCTCTACATTTTTTACATTTAGTTCCTATACATGAATTCTGGCTCATGAAGAAGAGAACATACTTCTCAAAACGTGTCAGCCGCCCTCAATGAAATGAACTGAAGTTTCTCTGTCTTTTGCGTTTGGAATAAAACACACTTGTTTTCTATATTTAAAGAATGGATTGCATTATTAGTTTCAATTAAATGTGCTCTTTCCCATTCAAATGTATGTAATGTTGATACGTATTACAATTTTCTTGAATTTACATTAAGGCGTCTCATTGACGCATCATTACGGTGTGCAGGGGACGGGAGGGTTCCAGTTTGGATCCTCTTTCCTCTTTCTTTGTATATCTAGGTAGCCCTGTGCCAGGACCACTTTTCCTCCCCCGCACCCAGAAGCCATGGTTATTTTTTCCTTAAAGTTGGTTACTTCTGATTCCTAAATCCGCGAGTGTGCACCTCCATCCCTCATTTTTCAACGGCAATAAAGCTCATAGACTAGTGTCCAGGCAGTTATGACAAGAGGAGGCAAAACGAACCATAACAGCCCTGAAGATGAATGACAGAACGGTGTCAACAGAAACAGAGAAAATAATCAATGCCTTTGAATCTTATTATGGGGACCTATGTAGATCTGACCATCCCAACCAAGAAGTAGTGAAACACTATATAGGGCGGGTCACGATGCCGCAGGTTGCGTACCAGTATAGGGCCCTCTTGGAGGGCGAAATAAGTAGCGAGGAGGTAGAAGTGGTAATAAGCCGGCTGCCGAGAGATAAATCCCTGGGTCCTGATGGTTACCCGGAAGCTTTCTTTCAGAGATTCCGAGCAAAGCTGAGCCCTATTTTAGTGAAACTTTACAACACATCTACTCATACCGGTAGAAAGACTCCCTCGATGTCAGAAGCCAAAGTTATTGTATTAAGTAAACCTAATAAAGACCCGCCGTTACGTGGATCTTATCGCCCGAGAGCGGTGTTGAATTTGGATGCTAAGATCTACACAGGAGTACTGGTGGCACGCTTGGCAACCTCTTACCAAGGTTAGTGGAAACGGATCAGGCCGGCATTATAAGAGGTAGGCACACATGGGATAATACTAGAAGTGTGTCCCACCTGATAGAGAAGGTCGAGCGTCGTTCGGTGCCTGCAGTTCTAATTGCACTCGATGAGGAGAAGGCGTTCAACCAAGTAGAATGGACATTCCTAATGGAGACTCTTACGCACATGAGGGTGGGTCTGAGATTCGTACAAATGATAACGCCAGTCTACATTAACCCCACCATAAGATTATCAATAAATGTGTGCGTATCTGACTCAATACAAATATCCTGAGGGACAAGACAGGGGTGCTCATTGTCACCTCTATTACATGCCATACACCTGGAACCCTTCCTTAGGTCCATTAGAGAAAACCTGGTTATACAAAGAATTACCTTTGGCGCAGTGGAACAAAGTGTCAGTGCGGACAACATGTTGACGACTTTATCACAGCCGATTACACCAATTCTGGCATGAACAAGTCGAAATGGAGAAGGTTTCCGGGCTAAAGGTCAATAAGACCACATCAGAAATTTTGAACCTAGGACTTACGGGAGACCAACTGGCGACACTGCAGACGGTCTCTCTGTTTAAAATCGCTACACACTCAATTCCTTACCTGGGAGTGAAATTAACTAATTCAATATCAACAATGTATGGGGCAAACTTCCTGGATGTTCTCGCCACAATAAGAACCATCCTAAATAGATGGACACCATTGCCAATATCCTTGCTAGGCATGATAGCTTCAATAAAAATGGTGGTGCTCCCCAAATTGTTTTACCTATTCCAGACGCTTCCAAACAAGATACCACACATCGTCTTTAAGACACTGAATAAAATGGTATCACAGTACATATGGTAGAAGAAAACCCAGAGAATAGCAATGTCCACATTGATAACCCCCAGACAGAAGGGGGCGTTCGACCTTCAGAATTTCGCAAATTATTAAGTGGCGGCCCAGTTGAGGGTCCTCAGGGAATGATTCTCCAAGGAGGGCACTAAGCTATGGGCTAGAATGGATAAAGCAGTGGCGTGGACCCCTCTATCTGGGATGCTGTGGTTAGATGAATTAGATCAGCCTAGTAATGTAAGATTGAGTCATAGTCTGATGGGGGTGTGCGATATCTGGTATAAACGGATTAAGAAAAGATACCTAGCCACGATTCCTTCCCCCTTCACCCCAATTTTCGGTAACCCTCAATTTTCTCTGGGAATGAGTCATACCTCGTTTGTAGTCTGGGAAGCAATGGGTTGTGAGAAAGTAGGGGACAAGATGACCCAGGGGGAAGTATGATCCTTTGAGGAATGTAAAGAGCAGCTGGGGGTATCAGCGAAAGACAGATTGGAATATTACCAATTAAGGCATTGGCTGAAACAACCATCCTTGCGACAGACAACACAGAAGGGTCTCACATTGTTTGAAAAATGGATAACACACACAGGAGACAAACACCTAGTATTGAACCTATACACAATTATACAAGGGGAAGGTCTAGATCAAGTTTGGCCATACATGTTGAAACGGCAGGACACATTAAGGGAAGAGCTACTGTTACAGCAATGGTAATGTCTATGGGCACATATCCCCAAACTCACCCGATCAATACAAACTAAGGAAATCATGGTGCAAGATGGTAATACAGCGGCATTACACCCTGCATAGACTACACGCCATGTACCCAGGAGTAACTCAGGAGTGCTGCAGGGGATGCTCAGGGAGGGTGGATTGGAGACACATCTGGTGGGTGCTACACTCACCTGGTCTCCACAGGGGCGCCGAACGGAACTGGACGGTCCGATGTTTAATGGCTCCTTGTGCCTCCTCTAATTCCCCCTTCCGTCACGAAAACAGGTTTGCCTAAAAGGTTAAATGAAATGTTACCCAACGGTAAGGAGGAGGGCAACTCCCACCTCCCGTGACCTCCTCTTGCACCCTTCTGTTATGTCTCACCTTAGTGTCATGAATGGCGGACTCTCCATCCTGCGACTGTATGCAGGGGTGCGTAGTAGTTCAAGGATCTAGTTACTTCACTAATCCTGCAGAGTTCCAGACAACTGTGACTCCACAGGGTAAGTCTTTATACCAATGGTATGGATTGCTTAAGGGTTCAAGGTGCCCAAAGTTCACTCCTGTGCCTCTTCCTTACAGGTTTCCCCTCGGTGCATAATATGGAGCGGGCTCTTTCCCAGGAATGGTGAGCTGGCTTCAAAGGTAACTTTCACGGCAGCGTTATGCGATGAAGTCTTTACATATGGTATTATTCTTCTGCGCAACTAACCTGCTGTTCTTTTGTATTCTGCAGGTGCGGTATCTCCGGCACAGAGATTGCGTGGTGATGTCTTGTGGGACCGCTAGGAAATGCAGCCTTCAGGTGAGTAGCAGCGCTGCGCAAGATTTAAATGTCTAAATGAGGCCTTTCCCCATTGCGCAGCTAACCTGATGTCTTCTTTTGTATTCAACAGGCGCGGCAGATCCGGAGCGGTGATCGAATGATGGTGGCGATCGAGTGATGGTGCTTCGATGGATCGCTGGGTTGAGCAGCCTTCTGGTAAGTATTAGCGTTGCGCAGGATAGCGATGTAGTTGCGTGGCCTGCGCGGCTAACCTGGTGTTGTTTCCTTTTCAGCTCAGCAGAAGCGGAGGCTCCAGAGTGATCGAGATGGAGCATCAGGTAAAAGCCTTGTTCTGTTTTCTCCTCTCTCTCCTTTGCAGGTAGCTCGTGACAAAAACTGGATGGGCGTGGCTGAAGACTGGCCTGGAGTTAGCAGACACGGTGAGCGTTACACTTCAGGAGTGCAGAATAACCCAAAGCGTGTTCTGTACTGAGGGCGTAGTTTATATAGCCTTCAAGAAGTAGTTCCCAGGTAGAGTAGTCCCTCCAACCACACCCTCACAAGTAGTTCTCAGGTAAAGTAGTCCCTTCAGCCTGCCTCAGACTGGTCTGCACGCGGTTCTCTTCCTTTGAAACCTGTCTTGCTTGGGAGGGCAGTATGAGCCTGGCGCCAACGGCGCCTGGACCGAGTCCAGGAAGCCCTTAGGGAATCCTTTGGGGCCTTAAAGGTCCTCATGGGTGCCAATACCCTGGCAGGTTGGCCTGTTCCTGATGTCTGGGGGTAAGCACCATGACAGCGGGGCTGGTCCGAGACTGAAGGAGTTCTGGGGGAGGTCAAATCACAGATCCAGGACATTGTGCAAGGACCACCTTCTTAGTCACTGAGGGAATGGATGTGCGGTCTCTTCGATCCAGAGCTACAAATCCCAATTTAAAGCATAAGTAATATTGCTGATAGCTGCATGGCTAGTGCTGGCTAGGAAATGGAAACAGAAATAACCACCCACTATCACTGAATGGTTACGCAAGGTGTGGGATATATTTGCTATGGAATGGATCTCCTACAAAATACAGGGAGAAGGAGACATTTCGCTGTGACTGGGGGGGGGTTGATACTTGACTACATGAGGGGAGATTATATGATGGAATGGTGCCCTCAGAACTTGAAAATATTAGACATTCTTGAAGCTTATGTGAAGGTAGATTGCAGAATGTTCACGACCCCCACCCTCCCACCCAAAGTACTACAGATAATGAAGAAGGGGGGGGGACTGGAGGGACAGGGGCAAGGGGGGACAAGTGGGGGAAGGGGTTAAAGTTGGGAAAGTTGACATTGAAATACAAATATATGTTATCTGTACACAAAATGGCAATAAAAAGAATGTTAAAAATAAGTTAAGTGGGAGGCTTTCAGGAGAGGGCCTGCAGTTCGCCAACCCGTCTGGCTGAAGTAATGGCAACTAGGAATGTCTTATTCCAGGAGGCTCTGTGTGGAGGCTCAAAGGGAGGGCCCATTAGCTTTGAGAGGACCACGTTGAGTTCCCAATCTGGAGCAGGGGCTTGGACAGGGGGGAAAAACGCAAAACAGTCCTTTGAGGAATTATTTCACCAACCTGTGAGACCAAAGGGAAGGCATACCTGAGGCACGGGTTTAGCATGAAATGGCTGCAAAATGTGCTTTGATAGAAGAGTGTGCTAAATCAGCATTTGCCAAAGACAGGAGGCATGGCAAGACGTCTGCCGCCTGAACGTGCAACAGTTCCAGGAGTCGAGTTGCACACTATATCGTAAAGTGCTTCCACTTGCTTCTGTAGCAGGACAATGTAGATGGCGCTCTTACCCTGGTTAAGATGTTTCTGTAATCTTGAGGTAGCAGTATGTTTCTGAATTCTAGGGCTGCAGGAGTGAGACCGTCAAGTGGGACGGATGCTGGCTTGTGGTGCAGGACGGATCTGCTGTCTCTGAAGAGAAGGTTGGAGAGCGGGTACAACCTGATGCAGGGAGCCACCGACAGGCGAAGCAGGTCTAAGTACCAAATTTGCCGCAGCCAGGCCGGGGCCACCAGGATCTTCATGCAGCGGTCCTATTTGAGTGTATTGAGAGCTGGGCATAGAAGAGGGATTGAGGGACAATCATAAAGGAACAGTCCTTACCATGGGAACAACAACGTGAGCCCCTGGCTCTCCACTTCAGGAAACCTGCTCGCAAACCTGGTACATTTCTATGATATTGAGGATCCTTGGCAGATGGAAGGGAATCGGGAACATGTGCGCCAGTGTCCATGTCCACATTGCCTGCATCTGCAGACTGAATCAGAGAGCAGGTCCCTCCCACTTGCTTGCAAATATAGAACACAGTGGTGTTGTCTATGAAGACGCGAACCACCCGGTTCTGTAATTGTGGTTTGAAGGACTTCAGGGTCCAGAACACCGCCCTCAGCTTCAGAACATTGATGTGTAGGGTTTTTTCCTCTGGGCAACCACAGGCCTCTGGTGCGGAATTCTCCCATGTGAGATCCCTAGTCCTCCAGGTAGGTATCCGTGGTCACTGTGACTTGATGTGCCAGAAGGCGAAAGGGGGCTCCCTGACTGAGGTTGGGACGACTTTACCAGCATAGGAGGGCGTTTTCGAAAGGAGGGCGTGAGGTGAAGCTTTTTTCTTTTTTTAAATTTTTTTTATTGATTTATTCAAACAAAAACAATACAAACCAAACCTGCAGTGCATATATCAACAGCGCATTTGTACATTGCTTAATTTCAATCACTGCTCCCCTTATCCCACCCCCCATTACGAGCCTATTCCTTCCCACACTGTTCCTGCATCAGATGGCAGGGTCTCCCTTTCCGTGGGTTCTGTCAGTTCTTGTATTGATCCAAACAATTCCTCTATTAATGATTTCCAGGCCATCAGGGTTCCCGCCTCATCCTCTCCCTCTACATTACTCGCCTCTTGCCATACCATGGTTTCTGCTTCTGCCCATTTCTGCAACTCTTTCCACCAAACCTCCACCCGCGTGAGGTGAAGCTTGTCCTCACAGGACCCTGATATTTTTCAGCAACGGGCATCCAGGCACTCCTGAAGTGATGTAATTCAGAGTCTGCAGTGAGGATGCATGGGGACATCATTCCCAGAAGGGATTTGAGAGATTGAAGACTGAAGCAAGCGGTAGGCGTGACAGAAGCTGGGCTCTGTTCAGAATAGTATTCACTGTCTCCTCGAAAGGCGTGGCGATACACAGGAGGATGTTGAGGCCTGAGCCCAAGAACAGTGAGTTTTGAGCAGGATTTAAGCAGGACTTCACAAAGTTCACTGAGAACCCCAATAATGCTAGACAAAGGGATTGTATCCCTGGTATTTTGCATAGCTAGTAGAAGCGATGGGGTGCGCACCAACCAATCGTCCAGATATGGATAAATGTGAATGCCAGAGGTGGGATGCTACTGTAGCTAGGCCGTGGTGCTGATTTTAGCCCGGAAGGCAGGGCCTAGAATTGGTAGTGTTTTCCTGCAACCTTGAATCGGTGGAAATGCCTGTGCCGCCGATGAATAGGGATATGGAAATATGCATCCTTTAGTTGTAGAGAGGAAAGGAAATCCCCTTCTTTCAGCTACTCCAGGACGTGTTGCAGCATCACCATGTAAAACCTTTGAGACTTGAGGAATTTGTTGAGCCTTCCGAGGTCTAGTATGGGTCTCCAACCTCCTGATTTTTTTTTCTTTACCAGAAAGTATATGGAGTATAGTCGGGTGCCCCGTAGGTGTGCTGGTACAACCTTGTTCACCCCTTTTTTGTAAGAGGGACTTTAGCTCACCTCTTGTAGCAATAGGGACAGGTGTATTTCCACCTTTGGGATGGGAGTAATGGGGAGAGTGGCCCAATGAACTCCAGGGTATTGCCCTGTCGAATAATGGCTAGCACCCATTTGTCAGTGGTGATGGATTTTCACTGTGCGACGAAGTTAGCAAGCTGCCCCTTTACTGGGGGTGTTGAAGTGGTCAGGCATGCTTCGGCACTTGATTTCTGGAAAAAGCTCTGCGTCGTTGCAGTTTTCCTCGATAAGACAGATCTTTCCTTGTAACTCTCTTTGGTGGTGCTGGATGTCTGCAGACAATAGGAGGACCTATAATCCCTCGAAATCCTTGATTTTCCTGAGCAAAAGGAGTGGCAACGCTGTTGCAGAGTACCCAACGAATGAGCCGCCTCTGCGTCAGCCTTGATAGTCTGTAGGGACTCCTCAACGCTTCTTTCCAAATAGATCAATGCAGTCAAAAGGCATATCGACAACCTTGCACTGGATTTCCGGCCAGAAATTGGAAGCCGTAAGCCAACCTTGACAGCGTAACAGTGCACTGTTAACCATCTGACAAAATCATGCGCCTGCAATGTCTACAACAATAGAGATGGCATGATCTGATGCTGCTTCTCCCTCATGCAGCAGCGCAAGTGCCTCATCCCGCTTGTCGCCAGGCATAAATTAGTTTTAAAAAATTAATTAGCAGAGTTTGCTAATTAAAATGTTCTTGAAGAGCAAACAAGTGCATTTCATTAGCAATGTTGGACTAATAGTGTTCATGTACCAGACGTTATTTATACTGAAGACAAAAGATGAGCAACAATACAGCATTTGTGTACCACGGGCGTGGAAATTCTTTAAAATTCAGCTAGAACTGCAAGCCGAGTAATTTTGTTTACCTATTCCACTAAGAGAAATGCACTCGACCCACGGCAAAGGATGAAAACAAAATTAAATGCACTTTTTGTAAGACTGTGCGTGTCACCGCAAACCCACTATGTTTGGCCAACTGCTGCCACCCAGCCATGCACAATGAAGCTTTTACTTGAAATGTATTGCAAAGTAAATGTTAAATACAAGTTTCAAACATCCCCTGAAAATGGTACTCGCCCTACATAAAATCTACTAGACTATACAAGCGGGTGAGTAGACTTTAAGAGCCCTGGATCAGTGTCTGTAAAATGTGAATGGTTAGCTGCATGAATTGACACAAATAAATATGATAAAATGGCTCTGAACACTTTTTGTCCAGCTCTGTCCCACAGTTGCAAATATATAATGCAACCATAATCTTAGAGCAAAGTGAGCTTTGAAGGCTAACTAAAGTGTATGGTATTGCAGTAGATCTGTAGATGTACATACTGGATGGAACTATATTGACCACTACTTTGCGTAAATATCTAGTTAGCTTTGTGTATTTATTATGTAAGAGGAAAGAAGATAAGAGACTAAGCAGAGTGCATGGTTTAGCAGACTAAGAACTGGGTGAACTAGGTGGAATATTGTAGTTTGCGGCCATGTCACTTTCAGGGCAGCTGGTAAAGCAACAGGGTGATATGATAGAATTTCAAAGAGAATGGGATCAGCTTACAGGTTGAGCATCAGTTACACAGATGTATGCAGCCAGCAGGTCACAGAACTAGGTTTGCAATCAAAAGCATTTGGCCATGTGATCATGTACATTTTCAAAATTGTTCACACATCAATATAATGCATCTGTGTCAATACAATTAAATATAGTTGACACTGAGATTTAGATATACTAACCTAAACTTTACCGTGGTGCATGGAGACAATGCAGTGTTTTACTGTAGCAATGCTGTAATTATGCATTAAGTAACAATTTACAGTTTTAGGAATTAAATTGGAAGAATCTTTAAAAAAAAAGTTAACACATAATGGTCTTTGACAGGCAGGATATAGTTTGCACAATAAACTTATCACGATTGCTTTTGGTTTGGAATTATTTGAAGAAAGAAAACAAATCTTGCATAACACTCCCAAAGAGGCATTCAGTAGTTTACAGTGGAGGAGATGATTACTGCTGCACTCTCTCTCATTGGCCAGTTTGAACTTGCAGTGTACAGAGAAAAGAGGGTGGACAGAGCGCTGGGGGAAGAAGAATGCAGGGTGAGCTGGGCTTTAATTAAACAAGGTAACTTTAATAACTAGCTTTGCTTCACAAGTGCCAATTTAATTAGCAAACCTACAGAATAGCATAGCAAATTGCCATGCAACATTGATTATTTTATGCCTCGTGTCGTCGGGATGAAACTCCAGGATTGACCCCAGCTTGAACCAGTGATCCTGATCAGAGAGGAAGCGAATAACCAGGTTACTCACCATAGTGACCACCTTACTCCTAGTCCATAGTCCCCTTTCCTCCATACTTATGGGACATTTCTCCGTCTTGTGGGACGGGACCGGGGCACTTTGTAAAAGCATCCAAAATGTTGCAACATTTTTAGTCCTTCCTCTCTTTCTATGCGACATTCCTCCGCCCCGCGCATCGCCCATCAGTCCTTTTCTATCGCCAGGTCAAAGACCTTTCAGCAATAACAGAGGAACCTTATTAGAGGGGACGGCGGGCGTATGGAGGAAAGGGGACTATCGACTAGGAGTAAGGTGTCACTACAGTGAGTAACCTGGTTATACTCCTACGTCGCGTCCCCTTTCCTCTATACTTATGGGAGATTTCCAAGCACTCCTTACAGGAACTACAGGTGGATGGAAAAAAACCCTATTGAAAAAGTTTCTTCAGCACAGCCTGGCCAAACTGAGCATCAGATCTGGAGCTCAAGTCTAGACAATAATGTTTACAAAAAGTCGATGGGGAGGCCCAAGTAGCTGCTTTTGCGATGGTTTCCCAGGGGACATATTTCTGAAAGGCAACTGCGGCTGCCTTGCCCCGCACCAGGTGTGCATGAATACCTTTAGGAGGCTGCAGTCCTTGGACAGTGTAAGACTCTGTAATACAGGCAGTGATCCATCTGGAGATGGTCGCCTTAGAGGCCTGTTTATCTTGTGGATTACCAAAGGTCACCAACAGTTGAGAAGAGCTCCTAAATTCAGATGTTCTGTCTAGATAGAACTTAAAAGCCCTTCTAACATCCAAACAATGCAGAACCCTTTCCGCTTCTGAAGCAGGTTTCGGAAAGAAGACCGGTAAGGAGATTGACTGATTCAGATGGAAATCAGAGACTACCTTCGGCAGGAAAGAAGGATTTGTCCGTGGGACCACCTTATCCTTGTGGAAAACCAAGAAGGGATGCTCCATCGACAAAGCCTGGAGTTCACTCACACGCCTTGCTGAAGTAACGGCAACCAAAAAAAGACACCTTCCACGAAAGGTGCTTGAGGTCCACCATGCCATTGGTTCGAAAGATTTATGGCACAATGCCATAAGGACCACATTCAGATCCCACGCCCGGTACGGTTTGCGAACCGGGGGATAAAGTTGCATCAAACCCGCAAAATGTCTCCTAATCACTGGATTAGACAGAGAGTAAGAGCATTGGTCCGTGAATAGGTAGGCGGATACCGCCGAAAGATAAGTTCTGCATGACAGAACGTGAATGCCCGACTCTGCTAGGTGGGATACGAAAGACAGCACAGTGTCAATCGTAGCCGCCCTTGGGTCCAACTGTTTGTCTAAGCACCAATGACAGAACCTAAGCCATTTGCTTCTATACTGAGACCTTGTCGAGTGTTTCCTGGCTGCCTTAATAATGCGCATGTTATCAGCAGACAGGTTGAGATGTTCTAAGGACCTGAACTCAGGCACCATGCCGCCAAGCTGAACGATTGTGGGCGGGGTGCCACAGCTGTTTATCCCCCTGGTGAAGCAGATCGGGACTCACCGGTAGCCTGATCGGTGGACACACCAACAGGTGTTGAAGTTCTGAGAACCAAAACCTGGCCGGCCACCACAGGGCTATGAGCAGAAGAGAACAGTTCATCGTGTTCTTCAGCTTGCAAATCGTCCGATGAATCAGAGGCAGAGGCGGAAAAGCATAGGCCCTCATGCTGTGCCATGGAATCTCGAGAAAATCCCGAGAGAGGAGGCTCCCAGACCATTTCTGGAGGCATACAGAGGAAGTTTCTTGTTTGACGACGTTGCGAAGAGGTCCACTTCCGGAGTGCCCCAACGCAGGAAAATCCATGAGAGGATCTCCGCCTTCAGTTCCCACTTGTAGCTGACCATTGTCCGCCGATTGAGGGCATCTGCCGTGATGTTCAGTTGGCCCGGGATGTGTACTGCTACCAACCAGCCACCATGAAGAACCGCCCACTCCCAAATCTGGATGGACAGGTCCACAAGAGGGGGAGACTTGGTGCCCACCTGCTTGTTGATGTAATACATTGACACCACGTTGTCCGTACGGATACGGATCACCTTGTTGGCAATGACCGGTTTGAACGCTTTGAGCGCTAGGAAAATCGCCAGAAGCTCCAGATGATTTATGTGAAGGCACTTGTCCTGAGGTGACCAAAGGTCCGAGACCTGAAGAAGATCTAACGTCGCACCCCACCCCAGAAGGGAGGCGTCCGTCGTGACCGTTACCATCGGGGCTGGGTCCTGAAAACCCGCACCCACCGACAGGTTGCTGAGAGACGACCACCACTCCAGGTCCGCTCTCATGGAAGCCGGAATCAATATCAACTTGGAGTCTGGATCCACAGCCTGACGCCAAGAACTCCGAAGAGCCATCTGAGTCCGCCTCATTTTGAGACGAGCGAGAGGTAGAGCCAAAACACACGAGGCCATGAGGCCCAGAAGCCTCTGGAACCACCAGGCCGACATGCTCTCCGACTGTGCAAACATCTGACACGAGGCCAACAGATCAACCATTCTGTCCCCGGTCAGCTAAACTCTGCAGTCGATCGTGTTCCAGCGAAAACCCAGGAAAATCAAGTCCTGAGAGGCAGTCATGGAAGATTTCCGCCAGTTCACTGACAGCCCGAATTGGAACAGGAGCTGGAGGAGAGACTGAAGATTGGCCGCGGCTATCAACGGGCAAGGGCTGCGTAAGAGCCAATCGTCCAAATATGGATACACATGGATACCCTGCAGACGAAGATAGGCCGCTATCACAGAAATCATCTTCGTAAAGACACGCAGCGCCGAGCTGAGGCCAAAAGGAAGCACAGGGAACTGGAAGTGCTCCTCTCCCACAGAGAAACTGAGATATCTCCTGTGTGGATTCAAGATCAGTATATGCATGTACGCATCCTGAAGGTCCACCACGCTGAGCCAATCGCCCATCTGCAAAGAGGACCTTATCTGGCCAGGTGTGATCATCTTGAATTTCTCTTGGGGTAGGAAAAGATTGAACTGGGAAGGTCTAGGATGGTGCAGAGGCCAGTCTGGTTGGGTTCGGGCACCGTACACAGTCGGGAGTAGAAGCCCTCCCCACCCTCCCCTAGGGGAACGGGTTCCACTGCTCTGAGGTCCAGCAACTTCTGAACCTCGGCTTTGAGGGAGGGCGACCCCGATTGCTGGAACGGAGGGTTGAAGGGTGGGGTAGAGGGTACGGGTAAGCGGAAGTCCGCCTGAGCAACTGACAAGACCCACTGGTGCTCGGTGATGGTCTGCCACGCCTCCCAATGAGACGCAATGCGTCCTCCCACCGGGGTCTCGTGTGAGCGCGGAGAACCCTCATTTGGCAGGATTTTCGGTGGTGTTACCACCTGAACCTGAGGAGGAGGCTGAGGAGCGGGAGAAAAACCGAGTCCGTTGCTACCTCCAGCGGGAATTACCCTAAGGGGTATCCACTCTGTGGGATTTCCGATCTAGAAACCCCCTGAAACCAGAGGAGGGCAGGCTTTGTGACAACAGTCTCTGGGTCCTAAAAGGAGTTTTAACCAGGACGGACAAGGACTTGGCTGTCTGGGTGCTGTCCTTTGTTTTGGTCAGCTCCACATACATTGAGGAATGGAAAAGCTCCTTCCCGTCAAACGGCAGGTCCAACACCTTGTCCTGCACCTCCTTTGAGAACTTGGTGGCGTGCAACCAAGCCTGTCGAGAGGTATCAACTCCCAGGATAAGACTCTGAGCCAAAGTGTCAACGTGATGAGCCGCGGCCTCCAGCAGATCCTGGGCCAAGACCCTGGCATCCGACAATCCCGCCTTAAAGTCCTCCAGCTTCTCGACCGGAATGAACTCCTCGAACTCCGACAGACAGACCTTTCCACACTTTCATATTCGCCCCCGCTAACACCAGTTCTGCATTGGCCTGCCGGAGCTGCAGGGTCGAGTTAGCAGAAATCTTCCTCCCAAGGGAGTCGAGGAGCTTGTCCAATTTCCCCAGGACCTGAGTAACCGTCGTAGAAGAGGATGCTGCAGGCCTGGACTGTAAAGTGGGCGCAGCCACCACTGTGGAGGAGGGGCGGACAAGATGCTAGGGCCACCTCTTCCAAAGAATGCAGCATGTAGCACGCGTCAATTTTCTTATTGACAAAAAGTCCAGAGTGTGGCTTCTCCCAGACTCTACGGACCTCGGCCAAAACGTCCTTCTGCAAGAACAGGTTTGTACGCTCCAAAAGAGATAAGGTGAACGCCCCCGAAAGTACATCCTCCTGAGAAGCGGGTGCCTTGGGCACTGGAACATCCAATAGACACATCATGTCCAGCACCCGGTCGTGGAAAGCTCGAATAGAGCGGGGCTGGTCTTCGCTGTCCTGATCGCCCTGCGCATCATCCGACAGGTCAGGGTCCTGCTGAACTACGTCGGGCACCGTCTTGTCCACCGGGGACAACGGAGGCAAGGGCAGAAGGGTTGGGGAGGCACCGTAGGCACAGGTGGCGCCGGCAGAACCACCGGAAGCGTGGGTATAGCAGGAGGCACAGGCGGGAATATCTCCCTAAAAAGACCCTTGAAATATTCACTCATGGGGTCGGAGGAAAAAAAGGAAGAAAGCTAAGATAGTCCCCTTTCCTCCATACGCCCGCCGTCCCCTCTAATAAGGTTCCTCTGTTATTGCTGAAAGGTCTTTGACCTGGCGATAGAAAAGGACTGATGGGCGATGCGCGGGGCAGAGGAATGTCGCATAGAAAGAGAGGCAGGACTAAAATGTTTGCAAAATTTGGATGCTTTTTCAAAGTGCTCCAGTCCCATCCCACAGGACGGAGGAATGTCCCATAAGTATGGAGGAAAGGGGACGGGACGTAGGAGTATTGTCAATGAGTTAGCCACCTTCATGGGTGTCATAGCAGTAGAGATGACCGCCTTCCCAAAAGCATCCAGTTGTTTGCCTTCCGTGTCTGGAGGGACCATGCAAGGAGACGAAGGATTCTTACGGGTGGCTGCAGAGACAACCAACTCTCTGCAGGGCTCTGTACGAAGGTATTTGGGTGCACAATCTGGGACCCTGTACTCCTTCTCAAAGCAATCTTTCTTGTGTGGTGCTGAGAACAGATTCCTCATCACTTGGAGGCCGTCTTCCCACATATCGTCTAGCATTGGAATGGCTATTACTGCCCGTCTGGCAGATTCCCGCCTTTGATAAAGGAATCCCTCAGTTTTCTGCTCCTCTGGGAAGAGGTTAAATCACTTTCTGCTTGTGACAAGAGCATGAATGGACCCTATCTCTTGACGGCGAATCTCTTGGAAGTGGACGTGCTGGCTCACCCTCACCTGGCACCAGATGCTCAAACTAGTTTGTAGATTGCCTGGGGAACCGTCTGTCGGATAGTCGTCTGTATCTGTGAGGGCGACTGGCGGCAAAAGTGGAGCGGCTGGAGGGGGTGCGGACGGTGGTGGAGGAACCAAAACTTTTTTTGCAGGAAAAACACAGGGTGGAGCTGGAAGCCGCTACTGGAGCTCCAAAACCAGTATCTGTAGCGTGGACAAGATGTCCATAGACACATCCCTTGAGTCAGAGGGCGCAGGAGCCTGAGGAGGCACAGAGGATATGCCCACTGGAACAGGTGCAACTGGAGAAAGTTGAGCAGGGCCTTGCTTATGTAGAGAAGGACCTTGCTTTGATGCAGCCAGTGGCGAATGTCAGCGAGAGTAGGCACAGCATCTTCCTAGTCATCAGAGAATACTCCCTTCAGTTCATTTATATTCGAATCATCCTGCTGTAGGAGTTGTTTAGGGGGGGTCATGGTTGGACAGGGGACCACAGGCAGTGCATATGGAGCCAGTGAAAACAGTGGCGGCTGAGAACGAGTTGGCATGGGGGTGGGGTGGTAGGACAATGCTGACAGAACATCCCTGTCCACAGCAACTCACTTTGGAAAAGAGGAAACCAAGGGCTTTTGAGCAGGTGCCGTGGACGATGAAGACTTGCATGGTGACTGAGTAGGTCTAGATGAAAACGAGGTAGTTGGTGTAGTGGACTTAGACATAGATGATGATATGATCACAAATGTAGATGATTTGATCGCAGATGAGGTGGTCGACGGGACGATAGTCGAAGGGGACTTGGGCCATCCATAGGTCGTCAACGAGGATGACGCAGACGGAGGAACCGTAGTCGTGGACAAGCAATGCTTCATAGAGGAGTGCTTAGATGACAAAGCTGCTGACTAAGGTGTTCTCGCAGGACAATGTCGCAGTGTTAAGCAACGCAGGTTCGCAGGATACGCTGCCCAATGACATGTAACACATTTGTAATATCTGCGCTACCGAGCCTATAAAATCCGGGGTTTGAACCCTCTGCGGAAAAGCCCTCGAAGGACAAGGCTGCAGTGTTGAGCAACACAGGTTTGCAGGATACGCTGCCCAACGACACGTAAAAAGGTTTGTTACATCTATGCTAACGAGCCTATAAAATCTGAGGTTCAGACCCTCTGCGGCAAAGCCCTTGCGGGACAAGGCCACAGTGTTGAACAACCCAGATGTCTGGCAACGAACGGGTTCGAGGCGCAGACAGTGAGTGAGGACGATTCAACCTCCTGTCTGTGGCCGCCAGGTAAGGAGTCGGGGAGTTAGCTTGCATTGCACTTCTTAGCTCTTATCCTGAGCCTTTTCCCCTATCGCGTCCCCTGCAAACTTCACCTCTGCCCCGGCCACTGCCCTTGCTGTGTGCGCTCCTTCCATGTCACTCCCTACCTGCGCTGTCCCCTCTCACCCCTCCTTGAGTTCCCTTCTCGCCGCTTCCAGCCTTTTCCCCGTCCTATCCCTGTGTGGTCACTCGCATTCCTTTATGCATGCGCGTCTGCCACTTCCATCCTTGGCTTTGCATGCGCTGCATGTTCCTGACGTGTGCATTGTTCCATCGTGTGTGCCTCTGCGCCCCTTCTATCCCTGTCTGTTTGCTCTGTGCATCCTCAGCCTGCGTGGTCCCTCGCATTCCTGTGAACCCGTGTGCATCTGCCCAACTCTGTCCTTGGCGCGCCCTCTATTTTGTGTGGCCCCTCGCATTACTTGATTGCGTGTGCCTTAGCATCCTTTCCTTTCCCTGCCTGCCCGTGCAGCGCATCCCCGGCCTATGTTGTCCCTCGCATTCCCGTGATCTTGTGTGTTCCAGCGCCTCCTCCATCCTTGGCCACGTTTTGCGCCTGCGTGGTCGCATGCGATCCTTGATTGCTTTGGTTCCTCGCACCCCGCCATCCTTGGTTGCTCGCACCGCGCGTCCTTTGTCAGTGCCTCCCCTCGTAATCCCTTGATCACGTTGCATCGTGCCCTTCCCTCTCCAGCTCACCAATACCCACGCCCCCCCCTCAAGCATCCTTGCTCCCCTGCTGGCCCTTTCCCTCGCCCTCCCCCTGCCGCTTCTCTGTCCCCCTCTATTGTTTCTTCATCGACTACTCTGTTGCTTGTATTGCTTGTGTTTCTGATGCGCTCTTCCTTCTTCTAGGTTCCCTCGTCAACTATCCTGTTTTTGCTTCTTTTAGCTGTGTTATTGTTAGGGAGAATTCTCTGTAAAGGCTAATTTCCCAAACCTAGTGAGTCCCCCAGCAGCTTTGCTGGATTTTTGGCGTTTAATTTTTTCTCCTGCTAAGAGTGAGACTCTCTTTCTCCCACTCTTGGCATGATTTGAGAATGTCCTTTGACTTTGTAATGTGTTTTATGGGCTATGGGGTCTTTTACTCCATAGGGCTTCATGTGTTTTTGGTATATGTGTTACACAGCACCCTCAGTGCAGTAACACAGGGGTGTCATAGTGACCCCCGAACATAGACTCCATACCCTGGGACTGACTACAGTCTCCCAGGGAATGTAAAGTCACCATTGACTTTACTAGTCTTAAATTGTGAACAGAACCAGTACAAACCATCATAATATGGAAGTACTGGTAGGGGTAATTCGATTGCCCTGGGTCTGTTTTTCAAGGGGGCACTGTCCAGTCCCCCCCTTGTCGAGTTTCTGGCTGGTGGCAGTGGTTACCACGTGAAATATTCCACCAGAATATTTCCTATGGGATTTTCCCATTCATTTTAAACGCACCACTTTTTTGGTGCAATGTTAAAGATACCGCCGGGTTATTTATTTAATATTTATTCTCCGGTTGGGTCTTTTTGCCAGGACTTGGTTTTAAAATGGCATTTGTGTTCGCCCTCTGTAACTCCAACCCAAGTCGAGCCCTTTGTTCCACTTTTGGCGGGCTTCTGCACAGAAGCCTGCAAAAGTGGTGCCACTCTGTCTGGGTCTATAGGATGCGTGGGAGGGGGGAATAGGCACTCTGGACTGAGTTGCCTCAGCAACTCAAGTCACACTTTTGTGTGATTGGCCCAGTGGTGAGCCGCCCGGCTCACCACTTAGCATGTTTGATTGACAGCTAGGACTGATGAATGAGGGTTTTCTGCATAAAAGCAGGGCTATGGGGACTGGAACTTCAGAAGTCTACCACAGGACCTAAAGAATCCGAAGAGGGAGCAGCTGAGCCGACCTACAACAACGACACCACTTGTGAAGCCCTGCTGAACCAAACTCACCACTTCCCAACGACAGAGAAGATCTTCTTCCAGGAGAGTCTTCTTCCTTTGAGCTGGTGGGGTTAACCAGTTTGCCTTTTTTTGCCTTCCTGGATCGTCTCGTGGTCGAATCTCCCATGCCAAGCACCCTGGTGGCCGGATAGCCACGCTTCACCACTACCGCAAATAAAAGGGTAGTACCTTTTAACCGGGAAACTCCACGGCTGGTTTCTTCTCTGGCAGTGCAACGACCTCCAGCTTTCCTCCACGTCGAGATCTTCTCTTCCCTTGGACGAAGTACTGACTTGCACCCGCTGCCAGGAACAACTGCCCCCGCTGGAGCTTTCTCACCATTTCAGGTACTGTGTCCCGCCTGGTCTCCCTTGCAACAGACTGTTCAAGGTGTCCCCTAAATCCTTGACTCTCTATCCTGGGGTGACCTCGGACCTGTTAACTAACTTTTCTGAACTGATCTAACTCCTTTTTGAACCATCTGCAAAGACTTTTAAAGTGTACTTCAACTGTGTGATCTTGGGCACATTCCGCCTTGCTCTCTGCAAGAGTGGGCCTGGCCTATGAACTTTTTGCTCTACAGTAGACCCTGCCTTTCTTGACTTGCTGTGGTTCTTTAAAAGTGTTGCTATTGTGTGTTTTCCTATTTCTGCCTCTTCTCTCCCTTTTTAAACTGAATTATTGGAGTGCCATCTAAGGTTATGCACTCACCTCTGTTTTGCAAATAAGTGGTGCCTTAACTTAGACTTGTCAAATAATTAATCAGGGAGGTGTATATATTTCTAGTGACTGTTGGAACTTGCTTGACATATTAGTGCCAGTGTATTTTTACAAGTGTGTTTTTAAATAAATAATTATATACTTTTATACCAAAGCTCTGGTCAGTGTTTGCTTGTACTACTGTATTCTTGTACCTAATGTGTATACTCTACATACTGCCTAACTCTTCTTGAGATGGGTCGGACTGCTCAGCCACAGCTACCAGGTAAATCTGGGTGGTGCGGACTTCTACCAATTGGGTTTACTGCTAACATCTGTAGTCTTAAACTTTTTGCAGTGGTCCCTAAGAGAACTGACAGGTTTCTGCCCAACAGTACTGCTGTGTGTTCTGCTTTGTTTTTTCCCTCTTCTGAGGTCTTTTTCTGCCATCTGTTCTGTTTTTTGCTGTGAATTGTCTTTTGTACTGTTGGGCTCTTCCTCCCTTCAGGTTCTCTTTCATTGACTGCTCTGGTTTCTTGTTGCCCTGCCAACCTGGTTGTTGTTCATCATACTGCCCTGTGTTCTTTTGTGCTCTCTCCCTAGCCCTCCATCTAGTTCAGTTTAGTTTATCAATTTACCACTTGTTCTTGTCTCGGTCCCTCTCTTCTGCTTGCACCCATATCACCCATTGTGTTCTCCCCCAGTGACTCCACCACACCTTTCGTTCTTCTCTCACTCCCCACCCACACCCCTCATCTCTCCTCTGCCCCCTTCTCCGCCTCATCTATGGTGCTCCCTGTTTCTCCCATCTTCTGCAACTGCTTTTCTATTGACTATACTACCCTTCTCACAAAGACTGGTAGGAAGAAGTTCAAAAAGGATATGCTGGTCTCCAACTCGGGCCTCCCTATCACTGATACCTTGAAACACTTGTGTATAGGCACGTTATAAATGCTATGCGATATATCATATCATACCTACACAAGTGCTTTCTCCAGACAGACCGTCACCAACATCCTCTGTCGTTCCTTCGCCAGACCTATGGACTCTCTCTCTGTGCTCTCTCCTTTCTCTTCCTCTCCCATTAATAGTGGCACCCGGTGGGAGGCCCTTCTGGCTTCCTTCCACTCCTCGATGGTCATCATTAATGTTTACCTGAATGGTACCGTCTTGGTCCAAGGCCCTCAGGCCAACCGCCTCCTCTTTGATAGACGCTTCCTGCGCCTTATCAATTTCCTTTCCTCTCCCCGCAGTCCCTTTTCTCCCTTCCTCGGCTTCTTTGCCTCCCCAGTCTGCCACTTCTCTGCTGCCCTCTTCCTCCTTGGCTACCTTGCCCTCTCCTCCTCCCTCCTCTGCCCACCCTCAGGGTCCTTTTACACTTACGCAGGGAGTAGCTCTGATTTGTACCCCTCCTTGGAAGTCTTTCAAGGATGGCAACCTTCTCCACCTCGCCACTCTTAACGCTCACTCAGCTGTCAAACACTCCTCTGACATCTGCCTTCTCCTGGAAGAACTTGACCTTGATGTCCTTGGTCTCATCGAGACATGGTTCACAGCCAACTCTGTCACAGATATTACCCAAATAGTTTGAACACAATTGTTGGAATGCCTGAATGATATATATATATATATATATATACACATACATATATACACACACACACAACCCAGTCACAAGCTTTGACACTCTCCTCCCCAACGGCTACAAGATCGTCTCCGCGCCCAGAACCAACCGTTCCGGTGGGGGTATAGCCTTGATCTTCCCAGAGTGGATTCTTGCCTCCATCATTCCTATGCAGGCCTACTCCTCCTTTGAATGCCTGGTATGTAGGCTTTCTCTCTCTCCTGGCCACTCTCTCACAGTGGCTACTATCTACCGGCAACCTGGTCAGATCACCTCCTTCCTCTCAGAATGGGCCGACCTCTCTTCCTCCCTCCTGGTCTCGACCACTGAACTCCTCCCCCTCGCAGACTTAAACATCCTCCTGGATGCTTACTGTCCCGCCACTGGACTTTCTCGTGACCTTTGCAACTCTCTCTTGCTCTCTATTCTTCCATGTGGTCCGACTCATTCTGCAGGGCACACTCTTGATGTTCTGATCTCCTCAAACTTCCCCCTCTCTAACCCTCTCACTACTCTTTCCTGGAGTGACCACTTTCTCCTCTCCTCTCCTCTCATTCTCTCTCTCTCTACCCCTCAGGCCAAGCCAACCCCCACACTGCCACTCACCTTCTAGGTCATTTGACACGTGAAGGATGTGTCAATTGATGCTTTCACTGCCTCTTTCTGTCCCCCTCCCTGCACCTCTGGCTGACTCACACCCTGACAGCCTTTTCCATGCTTCACTCTTGATGTACTTGCCCCTGTCATGAGTACCAGCATGAAGCCGAAAGCAAAGTGCAACTCCTGGTACGACTCAGACCTCGTCACCCTTAAAGGCAAGTGTAGGGTGGCTGAGAGGAAATGGTTGGCATCTTGTACATCCTCCGACAAACTGGTCTGCCGCCTGCTCCAATGGCAACAGCGACTCTGTCCTCATTAAAAAGAGAGCTGACATCCAAGCCAGAGTCTCTGCAGCATCTAACAACTCGGCCGAACTCTTTAAAATCTGCAAGGAGCTGGTCAATCCTGCCGCAGTCTCTACCTCTCCTGTCCCCTCCCAAGCCCTCTGTACGGCCCTGGTTTCTCATTTCATCTCTAAAACACAGGACATCCTGTCCACCCTATCATCCTATCCTGCTTCTGCCTCCACTCTCTCCTCTTCCTCCGGGTTTTCTAGACAAGTCTGATCTATGAAAGCCTTTCTCGTTTTTTACTCTGCGCAACAAACCAGGTTTGATCCCTTTGTTTATCGCTTTTTCGCGGGCTACTACACAGAAGCCCTCCTTTAGGCGCCTGAGAGTCTGGGTAGGCAGGATGTGAGGGAGGGGTTTTAGGACCCCTGCCATGTGTTCCCTTGGTAACCCAAGTCGCACTCCTGTCTAATTGGCTAAGGGGACTGGCCTTGCCAGGCCAGCCAACCTGCTGTGTGATTGACAGCCAGGCTGTATGAATGGGGGAAAACTGCATAAAAAGCAGGTCTCTGGGACTGGAAGAGCAGAGTCGCCACTGGAACGAAAGAACCAACAAGGAACTGGAAGAAGAGGACCCCTACAACGACTGAACCGCCCAGTGAAGCCCTGCTGCAGGTCCGAATCTTCAGAATCCGACCACAGAGAAGATCCTCCAGGAAAATTCTTCCCTTGAGCTGGTGGGACCACCAGTTCACCCAAACTGCAAGCCAGGATCCCTCCTCTGGTCGAATTCGCTGTACAGCGCTACAGTGGGCCGGATAGCGAGGAAACGTCGGACCCTGCTTGGGTTTTAAGGAGCGCACCTTTTATTTGTTGCTTGGCTTTGCTGCTGGTTTCTTCCCTGGGTAGTGCAGGACCCTGCAGTCTTCCTACTTCTGATCAGTCCGACAGTCGCTTCAGGAACCGTGAGCCTGCAGGAACTACCAGGAACGTGTGCCTCAGCTACAGCCCCCTCTCCGTTTTAAGGTACTGTGCCAATCCGCTTGTGTGTTTCATTCAGCCGCGGTGAAAGTGTTTGAAATCTTTCTCTAATCCAAGGGCTTGTCCTTCTCTTCTCTTTGAACTAACTTTTCTACCAACCAACCTTGTCTGGAAACCGTGCCACGAACTTTACCGCGAACTACCCTGAACTGTAGTTATCTTGAGCAAAAGACTTTTGAACCATTGACTTTGGCCCTAAGCTTTTTCTATCTGACTATCATTGTAGTCTCTCTTGTTTGCTTGTCCCGAGTACTTACCTGTTGGTGTGGATCCATTTCTGTTAACTTTTGTCTTTCCCTCCCTTTTAAATTGTTGGAGTGCCATTTTGCTGCCACTTCATTTTGTGAGCTTAACTGGTCTGGAATTTAAGGGAAGTGGTGTGGTGTATTAAAAGTGATTTCTAGACTGCTTATAATAGTGTAATGTTATACAACTAAAGAGTAAAATAAATGTATATTCTTTTACTTGAAAACCTTGAGTCAGTGTTTGCCTGAATCATACTAATTGCTGTCCTTTGTGTAACTATTTGATACTGCTCACTTACTCTTGAGATAAGTCTGGCTGCTCAGCTACTGCTACCACTTTAACTGTGTAGTACAGGCTTGTACCAAAGGTGAAATTGTACTGTCATTTGTAGTCCTAATTGTGTGTGGTGTTCCTAAAGGGTACTGCATATAATTCTGCCTAACACCATCTGTCTGGCTTCAGAGCATCCAGAAGCACGGAAACTGCTCTCCTGAACATCTGTGAAGACCTGCTCTCCAACATCGATGCCAATCTCCCCTCTGTCCTCATCTTGCTTGATCTCTCTTCTGCCTTTGACACGGTCAACCATGCCACCCTGCTCAACCGGCACTGTACGAACCTCGGTATCACTGATCATGCTCCGGCCTGGCTGACTTCTTTCCTCTCGGACAAACCCTCACATTTCCAACTTGGGTCCTTCCTCTCCTCTCTCTCTCTTGCTTTTTCTGTGTGTGGTGTTCCCCAGGGGTCTAACCTTTCTCCCTGGTTGTTCAACCAAAAGCAATGTCACTAGGCCTAGTAAATTCATCATCTTTATCCTCCCTTTGTTTCCCCTCCCTGGCCTCGTCACGCCTTGAAACACTTGTGTATAGGTGCGTTATAAAGGTTATATCATATCTCTGCGCTATAGTTCCTAATGAAGTGACCTTAGGCATAGATGAAGACGTCAACGACATTGTCGACAAGAGGGCAGCACAAGCGTGTGATCCATGTCCCTTTTTTTGCCTTCTTCCCACAGGAAGATTCTTCATGGGATCCGGACATCTTTCATGAGAGAGTGCACTCTAGGGCATCTGCTGTGCCTGGCAGAGGCACAACTGTGGATAGAGGCTGAGTCAGAGGCCCCAGCACCTTCATCCAACTAAATCGCTAACCCCTGGTGGTGATCCTTCCGTTTTTTAGATGAGAACGGCTGGCAGATGGTGCAGGTTATCGAATCGTGGTCTGGGTACTTACAGTAGAGACATTGCTCAAGAAGATTCTCGACGTACATGTTAATAAGGTGAAAAGTCGATCAGGCCTTGAAAAGGCCTTTCTTCCTTGTGTCTGTCATGATGTCCATGGACTCCTGTATGCCTCACATAGAAGTAGAGCAAACCTGGAGGCGATGGAATGGGACGAAACTTCACCCCAGTTGGAGAGAAGCAACAGCACCAAACAGGATGATATGATGGAAAGAGCAAATCAAAAGTAGACATAATCGTTGAATATCCAAAAGAGAGATTTCCGGAGGATTCCCTACACCAACGTGCTGTAAAATAATCTGAAGATGGTCAGCAGGGGTGAAGCTAAGGGGACCTGTTTAAATGGCTGTGGGCAGTATGACCCAAAATGACTTTGAAAGAGCTCTACAGTGACAAGCAGTTTAGAAATATAAAGGTAAACTGCTTTAACATTACAGAGGATTCCCAGCCCGACGATGGGGAATATTCAGGAGCATGTGAATCCATTACATATCCAATATTGGAATTTCAAAATCTATATCAGAAATCGGTTTAATATTATCGCTGGAACTATAAATCATTAAAAAACTCCCTAATGCCCCATCCCTTGAACCCAGTTAGAGAGAATGATCACTAACACCACACACAAACATCAAGACATAAAAACAATGATCACAGTGAAACACTAACCAGTGATAATTATTGTACAGTTTCATAGTATAATTTTGTATTACAATTTACTGAGTTTATAGATCAATATCATCCCAACATTTAGTACAAAAGAATAGACCTTTCAGCAAAAATGCCTTCTGTAAGGATCCCATGGTATCAAGAATAGACAGACACAAGTGGTCACAGTTCAAGGGTGTTTCTTAAACTGTATAGATAAGGTGGAAAAACGCTTAATCTAAACCTAAATCTAAGATGGGAGCAAGCTACGACCATCAAACCAATATATGGCAGCCTTAGTGGCGTTTTGTCAGACAAAAGGGCCTATACTAAGAAAAACCTATTGTCAATCCTTATACTAAATACAAAAGAGTGTGAGATAGGATTCACTGGAAATAAAGAAGTGTTCTCAAATAATAAGTCAGGATGCAGTAATCGTGGTCTCCCTTCCCAATGTTTTGAGCACGGGACAAGGCGGGACTCAGGAGCACAGCCCACGCTCGAGCTTCCCCAGAACGAGACAACAGTTTTGTTCTCAGAATCGCGCCTGGAGCTGGTGTCCAGTGAGTAGTACCTAGAGAAGGATGACGGAGTGGCCGAAGTAGCTGCCTTGCAGATGACATCCCAAGACACAAGTCTCTGAAACGAGACGGCCAAGGCCTTGGCTCTGACTGAATCCCCTCAGAAATAGGTTTGCCCATGGCCATATATGCCTCCGAAATGGCCTGAACCATCCAATGGGCGATGCAAGCCTTAAAAGGCTGAGAGCCAGGAGAGGAGCCCACGAAAATCACAAACAATGCCTTGCACTTCGTGAAGGATTTAGTCTGGGAAAGATACAACTTAAGAACCCTCTTTTGGTCCAAGGAACGCAGGGCCCACTCTGCCTCCGACTGCAGGATTGGGAAGAACACCAGTAGGCAGATCTCCTGATTCAGATGATATGGAGAGACCACCTTGGGCAAGAAATGTGGGTGAGTGCACAAGATGACCTTGTCATTGTGAAACATTGTGAAGGGTTTGCACGAAGACCAAGCCTGCAGCTCACAAACCCTGTGTGCGGAGCTGAGAGCCATCAATAAGACAGTCTTTAGTGTCACCAGTCGGATGTACATAGAAGCCATTGGCCCGAAGGGCTTGTGTTGCAAAGCCGCAAGCACCACATTGAGGTAACAGACCGGATGAGGTCTATGCACTGGAGGAAAAAGCCCAGACAACCCCATAAAATGAGTCTTAACCAACGAAAACATATGCTCGGGGGAATACTTGTAAGCCCCAATGGCTGCCAAATACGTGCGGCAAGTATCCATCTGGACTCCAGAATGAGCCATGTGTGCTAAAAAAGCCAGTACATCATCCAGAGAACAGTAGACAGGGTCGAGACCCATGTCGCGTTCCCAATGGCAGAACCTAGTCCATTTGCTCTTATACTGGTACTGAGTCGAGGGCCTCCTGGCCTGCTGAATGATGTCCAAGTTATCGTCTGAAAATTTAACTTGCTGAAGCCTCATCTGATCAGAAACCAGGCAGCTAGGGCCAGTTTGACTGGGTCGGATGTTCTACTGCCCGCCCTGCTGCGCCAGGAAGCCCCTCCTGGGGATCAGAAGATGGACCCTGGGAGCACAACTGCAGCAGATCCGAAATCCGGTGTCTCGAAGACCAGTGGGTAGCAACCAGGATGAGGCTACAACCCACGGAGGCCCGGCACTTGCAGAGAGTTCGTTGGAGCAGAGGGGAAGGCAGGAACGCCAGGTCCATGAACTCCCACCGCTGGAACAGGGGCAACAAGAAGCAATTGTGCAACTCCCACTTGTAGGAGTTGAACCCAAGTGACTCAACTGGTGCGCCTCTGCATTGCTGTCCCCCAGGAGGTGGACTGCAGGGATCCATATCCCCTCCATCAGGGCCCATTCCCAGATCAAAACTGCCACCATGCAGATGGGGCAGGGGTTTGGAGGGGGGGGGGAACGGATGCCACCCTGCTTGTTCAGGTAAAACATCGTAGTAGAATTGTCCGTCCTGACCAGAACAGACTTGTACTTGATGAGGAGAAAAAATGCCTTGAGGGCCAGACCCGCTTCCCTGAGCTCAAGCAGATTGGACCATGCCCCATGAATCACATAGCCCTTCAGAGTAGCCCCCCACTCAGAAAGAGTAGTCTGTCATCACCACCAGGGTAGGCTCCGGTCAGGTGAAGGGGGCTTCCACTGAGACAATGTCCTCAATTAGCCACCAACAAAGATCGGGCAGTAGGAGCAGTGGTATTGAGATCCTGTCAGACTGAAAGCCTGTCTCATGATCACAAATGGCTGCCAGGTGGCACTGGAGGCGGGTGTGCTGTACAGTGAGCACGTAGGAGGCCATCAAGTCCAGATTGTGCTGGAAAAACCATGCCAAAGTGGTCAAGTTGGCCAGAAAGTGCCCCACACCTTTGCAGAGGGAAATAAGCCTCTCGGGCGTGGGGAACACCCACTGGATGGTAATGTTCCAACGCACCTCTAGGAAAAACAGTTCCTGAGATGGACAGGATTGCAAATTCCTGGAAAACCCCAGCTGATGAAGGGTATCCGCCAATCTCTGGCAGAAGTGCACCATCCCTTTGGGACCAGCCCTCACCAGCCAGTCACCCACATAAGGGTATAGAGGATGGCCTTCCAAGTGGGGAAGGTCCACCACTGCGTTCCTAAACTTTGTGAAGACACGAGGGGCTGAGTTCAGACCGAAGGGCAGCATTTTGTACTGGAAGTGGTACGACATAATCGTGAACCGCAGAAACCTCTGATGAGGCTGATGTATGGGTACATGCAGGTACACATCCTTGAAGTTCAGGAAACACATCCAGACCCCTGCACACATCTTGAAGCATTCCAGCCGTAGAGACAGATTTAGAAATGACAGGTCCAGGACTACCCTCAGGCCACCCTAGTTGTTCTTGGGTACTACAAGAATCCTGGAGTAGTAACCAAGGAACTGGTTCTGTCGCCTGCATCTCCAAGAGCGAAAGGACCTCCCGTAAAAGCTGGGGATCCAATCTGACAAAGAGGAGGAGAGGATGTTAGCGGCAAAGGAAGAGGAAGATTGAAGCCTGTGGGGACTAATTGGATCCACTGGTTGCTAACAAACGCTTCCAGGTGCCCTTGAAAAGAGCCAAACGACCCCCCACAGACGTGCTGTGGTTCCTGACCTTGACATCACTGCTTCTTGGCGTCAGAGGCGGAGGCAGATGAAAGGGAGGGGGTGGGGGGGTGGAAAATCTTGTGTGAAGTCCTCTGCTGCTTCCTCCTGTTTTCGCTGGGCAACCTGTCAGGCCACTGTGTACTGCAGTCCTGAAACACCTTGAAGCCGGTAATAGCGCAGGGTTTGAACTCGGTCCAGCCCTGGGACTGAGGGAAGGATCTCTGTCTAGGTTTCGTCACGATGGCCAAGGACTTGGTGGTTTGAGTGGTGGTGGTGTTCTTTGTCAACTCGTCATCTGTTGACGAATGAACAAGGTCCATGCCCTCGAAGGGCAGATCTAGGATCCGCTCATGCACGTCTGATGGAAACTTAGTGGCATGCATCCACGCCGTCCTCATCTCAACACCAAGATACAGCCCTCTGCTGGCAGTGTCTATGTGGGAGAATGAAGACTCCATGAGGTCCTGCGCAATGGCCCATTCATCTGTCAGACCGGCCTTGAAGGAGGCTTGCTGGTCTGAAAGGAAGTCGGGCAGAAATTCCCCGAGCTCCCGCTACAGCTTCTGGTTAGCCGCAGCCAAGAGGGCATCTGCGTTGGCTTGCCATAGATGCAGTCCTGAGATGGAATAACGGCGCTCTCCCAAAACCTTGGGGACCTTGTCCTCCTTGGATGGACAACTGGAGGTGGCTCCCGTGGAGGAAGACGACCAAGATGATGGTTTAGAATATAATGAGGCCGCAGCCACCACTGAAGAATGTGACTGTGGGTGGGAGGCCAGGAGGATTGGCTCCTTGTCCGTCAGCCTGAACCTGCTATCCAACTTCTTGTACATCTGCGTGTTGGCCCAGGGCTTATCCCAGACCTTTCGCACCACCTGCAGGACATCCTTCTAGAGAGGGATGCCAGACCGGATCGCAGTGCACTCACATAAGACCTCTGCTAGCAGTCCAGACTCCTACAGGGTTTCCTCGGGCTGAGGGACCCCCATGAACTCCGCCCAGGTCCTGAAGGCGGCCATGAAACGCCTTAAGGGATGCCGAGGGTTCATAGTCCTGGGCATAATCGTCCTCATCACCCTCCTCCCCCTTTTTTACAGACCGAGGGGAGTCTGGGCCCTGGGACACAGGTGCTGACGGGGTCCTCCATAAATCCGGCACCAAAGGCAGGTCCAACAGCTGTTGAGGGGAAGACATTTTAGGTATAAGAGGTGGTGGACGGGTCTGAACAACTGTTGGGACTGGCACCGGCCGCGCTGGAGGAACGGGAGTACCACCTAGAGGAGTGGGCTAGGGAGGCGCCACCTGCGGGATGACCTTCACAACATCCTCCAGGAGCCCCTTCATCTGAGGGGAACCCATGAGGAAGAGGAAGTGCTCCAATAAGCGGTCCTTGCTAGCTGCCTGGTCCCTAGCTGCCCGGCCCTCCCAGGCGCTGGGCTGGGCCTCTGCTCCTTAGGTGCCCAAGGCGTGTAGCTGTAAGACTGCGATGGGTAATGTATCCCTGAGGAGAGCAGAAGCCTGGATCATACAATCCCTGCTGCTTCCAGAGGGAAGGGGACTGGGATTGTCTTGCAAAGACCATTCAATGGTTATATATAGAGTTATAACCAAGATGGCCACAGGCCTGGCAGGCTCCACCACGTGCCCCTCTGCCATTTTGAAGCCGTGTGCTACACCGTGGGTGGGAGTGCATGAAGGCCCTGAGCCACGAGAGGTCTCAGATATGAGAGGATACAGCTCAGGTCTTGCACCCAAAGTGGAAACGCCGACCTCCGAGATCCCTCTGGTACGCGCTCAGCCCTCAGCCGGCTATTAGTCATAACGCCATGCCTCACAACCTCGGAGCGTGCTGCGGTAGGCTAGACACCCTCTGCACCTGTGCCGGTAGTCGTGCTGGATTGAGCAAAGGACCATCTCTTGGAGGTGGCATTCTATGATCCCTTACCCCTTGGGGTTGAAGAAGAGGATGAACTTGGATCACCTTTCCGAGGACAGCCCAGTAGGGCCCCAGAGCCCCTCTGCTTGGGAACCGGTAGCCTTAAAGGTCTAGGGCCTGCCAGAACCTGAATTCGTAAGAACCCCTATCCGTGAGAACCCGAAGAACCCGAGGGAAGGAGTTGCCACGCTGTGGAGCCGTGCTGAACAGGGGGAGAGGGCTTACCTTCTTTTGACGAGAGGTCTTGGAGACGAAGGTCTGACACTGTCAGAACGGAAAAAGGGACAGGGGTGAGGCACCAGATAAGAGCGGGGTGTTCCCACACCAGAGGCCGTGTGATATACTAAAAGTAATGGGGAAGCTCAATTTTTCACTGCCAAAGGTTCCAGTACCATCCCTATGTTGGGGGGTGCCCACAAGGATGGAGGGTACGGGACATATGAGTACTCAAGAGTGTCCCCAATAGTAAAAGAAACCATAACACTCATTAATATTCGCTAAATTTCCAATAAATGAAAGGTGAAATAATTCCAGACCTGTAGTGGAGCAACACGGTCGATTCATTAGCAACAAACACAGATAGGACACCTGCTTTACTCCTTACACATATCCCCAGACAAGAGACACCACACAAGGTCAAATACAAAGATTACCTGGGCTCATAGCCTAGAAATGAGGGCTGGTATCTTCTTTAATTGAAAGGAGAGCAGTCTGTGGACCTCTCTCCCTTTACTCCAGTCGGGCTCATGTCTTGATGACCCGTCAGTTGTCCAAGGTTGGTAAGTAAGAAGCAAACCAATGTAAATCTCCAATGGTATGCCGCTTATGAAGTAAGGTGCTAGCCAATTACATATTGTAGCGTTGATGTCTTTTTACTGTTATCAAATTAGAGGTGGTCGCTGGAAGAGCCATCAGAAAAGCGTTACCCAATTAAAAATGTAAGCCCTACAGAATGCATATGTAATCACTGTTATTAGCCAATCCCTGTACCCCATATGTTTTGGCAACTAATATTACAGTATGATGTCAGCTATGACAAACGTTGAATATATAAAACATTGTTTTTCATAAGCATGTCGGGAGCGCCAAGAATTGTATGCTTGTTTGCAGTCCCTACTTTATTTTGATGATAATAAAGCTATGCTTTGCATTGCACTATGTCTATTCCTGTTATTGAGTCCGGTTTGAACTGGCTCCAGAACCTCGGAGTAATTTGGGACTTTGCAGGCTGTCTTAACACCTAGGCCAGAAAACGCTGCTTAGCCAAAGTGAGCCTTCTGCCATGGCAGGGAATCCATGCGTATTGATTGGCAAACGTGACTCCTCTGCCAAGCACAGGTGGCAGTCATGCCCCTAATGGAATGAGCCAGAGGCCCTCAGGCACATCTTTCATGACCAGATCATAGCATTCTGAAATGCAAAGGATGATCCCTCTTGAAAGGGGTCTGTATAAAGACAGCCCTACCAGAATGAGCACAGCAATAACCTACAAGGAGCTGTCCATCTTTCCTGATGCCTCTCTTCCGGGTCCTGCTGATGGAATAGTTCAGTCTTTGAGGAGTGAGGCGGAGGGAAAAACACAGGAAAATTGACCTGAGAGAGATGAAAATCATACACGACCTTGGGCAGGAAAGACTGTCTCATTCTCAAAGTCACCTACTTCTTAACAGACAGCTCCTGGAGGTCAATCACCCATATCACGCAAGTGGTGGCTACCATTAAAATCAATTTAAGGGTGAGTGGTCTCAACAAACATGAATGTAGGGGCTCAAATGAAGCTCCTATAAGGCAAGTCCAAACTAAATTTAAATTCCATGCAGGAAAAAAAAAACAGGCGTGGGGGGAAATGGTTGCACAACTCCTGCAAAACATGTATAACAGTGGGGATTGTGGAAAGAGTCTTGCTCAGAGGCCCTTTTAAAGTCTGAAATGCCAGCCAGGTACACCTTCACAGGGCCAAAGAAAGCAAGAACTTCAGCACAGAGGAAGTTGGACAGATCTCAGAGCCCAGACCTCTCTCCCGACACCAACCTGAATACTTACACCACCTGTAGGCATAGATGGACATGGAGTAGGCCTAAGAGAGAAAAGGAGCACATCCAAGATGTCCGACAAGTCCCACTCCTCATACATTAGCCACCCAGTAACCATGCATGAAGGTTCAGGCTGCTGAGTCTCAGAGGGAGGACCTGGTCATTCGAGTGGGAGAGCAGATCCTCCCCAGCTGGGAGTTGCTAGGACGGGTAGATGGACATAGCCAGCCGCTTCAGTGCAATCAGAATCAACTTCGCTCCAAACTTTCTTAGTCACACGAGCACTAGAGGAATGACTGGTATCAGCGTGAACATAAGGGAGTTCAAAATTCATTCAACAACCAATGTGTCTCTCAGAGCTACCTGCAGAGGAAATTCCCTGGAGCAGAACAGCTTGCAATTCCTCTTCGCCTTCTGCAGACTCAAGTGGATTTCTTAGCTTCCATTGTGATTATATTGCCCAGAACTTCCAAGCAGTCCTCCCACTCATGGGATGCAAAGGTCTGTCTGCTCACAACATCCACTATGATGTTCTCGGCCCTGGCGAGATGGGCTGCTGTCAGAGACAAGTTTCCTACAGCACAGAACCAGTCTCATCATTTCACAAAGGCAATGACCTCATACAACACCCAGTTTGTTGAGGTAGTGCATCGCCACCCTTTTGTCCATCAAGAGCAGCACAGCATTGTCCCACAAAGAAGGCAGGAATGCAATCAGGGCAAACTGATGTGTTCCGGAGTCTGCTCACCAAGATCTACTAGGTGAGCTCTCCAGCCCTACATGGACAAGTCCATGACAACAGTATTTTGGGGCCAGGTTTAGTAAAGTAATTTGTATTTTATAATTTATATAGCGCTTTACACCAAAGCGCTTTACAGCATAACAACCAGAAAACATTAAACATGGAACATGGAAGCAATAAAATATACATGATTCAAACCAGAAAAACAGCATGTGGAACAATTTGCATTTGGGAAGGAAGCAAAGAGGAGAGGTATGGGAAGGAGGAAAGGGAAGAGGGAGTAGAGCGAGTAGAAGGGAGGGTGGAAGTCAAAGGGGGGAAACAGGAAGAGATAAAAGAACAGGAAGATGGAGTGGGGAGGAGAAAGAAGAGGAGGAAGGGGAGAGAAGTCAGGGAGGGGGGTGAAGAAGGAGTGTTTTTAAGGAGGAACGGAAGGAGGAATAAGTGGGGATGGAGCAGATAGAGAAAGGGGGAGAGTTCAAATGTAGGGGGGCAAGGAGTTGGAAAGAGCGGAAACGAGAGGAGGCACAAGGAGGGGGGAACAAAGATTACAAAGTGATCAGCCAAGCGTAGAGAGCGAGAGGGGGCATAGAAAGAGAGAAGAGTGGAGAGGTAAGGAGGGACAAGGTCATGAAGCGATTTAAAAACGAGACGAGGAAGTGGTTTTTAAGTTGAGAGTGGAAGGGAAGCCAGCCTAGGTTGGCAAGTGAATTGAAGATTGAATCATAGGGCGAGAGAAGACAGAGGATACGGATGGCAGAGTGGTAAAGGGGTTTAAGGGTGGCGAGATGGGAAGAGGGGAGACTGAAAAAGAGAGAAGAACAGTAGAAAAGGCGAGAAAAGATGAGGGAAGAGATTAAGAGTTTAGTAGCATGGAAAGTAAGAGAAGAACGGACTTTACGGATATTGAAGTGGTGATAGCCAAAGGAGGAAAGAGTATTGAGAAGTAAGGGGTGATCGACAGTATCAAAAGCAGTGGAGCGGTCAAGGAGTAAAGTAATGCCCCTGTATGCAAGTTGTTTCACAGGTTCCACCACATAAGATCTTGAGAACCCTTTGTACGTGACCTGTAAGAGGTCGACATGGTGTCCTAAAACTCAGACAACTTGACATTGAAGTAGCCACTGAAGTGGCCTCATATGCAACTGAGCTTCTGGTACCACCAAGATACAGGAGAACCTAGGACCCAGAAGATACAGAAAGGCTGAGACTAAGAACAGCATCTGGGAATAGAAGACGTACACCATCTCAAGGGTAATCGCAACCTGTTTCTCGGGATGGAAGGTGGGTGTCCAAGACTGCTCTGATGAAGTGGAGGGATTGAGAAGGCGAGACATGGGACTTCCTGAAGTTCAGGAAGAAGCTCAAACTGTGCAAACGGGCTGCATGTGTGGTATAGCTGTTCCAAAACCAGGTCTGCGGTGCGGGCTTCAATTAGACCAGGTAGGGGGAAACGTGGATTCTCTCCCTTCTGAGATGAGCTACAACCACTACCAAGGGTTTGTTCAAGACTCAGGGTGGCAAGGAAAGACTGAATGGCTGCTATCCCACCATGCGCCTACATTATTTCCTGTGCTTGGAAAGGATCAGCACAAGAAAATAGGCGTTCTGAAGATCCAGTGGCACCAACCAATTCTGCAGCATGAGGGCCTGGACTATCTGGGCTAGGATAAACATTATGAATTAGTCATTGCATAGGTATAAAATCAAGTGCCTCAGATCTAGGACTGCACACAGACCCTCCCCACCACCTCCGTCTACCTTTGGAACAGAAAGTAAACCGTACCAACGCCACCCCTATTCCAAACGAGGCAAAAGCCAAATGGTCCCCTTTCTCAGAAGCCGACAGACCACTGCCAACAGGGGAGGATCCAGAGGTGATGAAGAAGGATGAGAGTGGTTGGGTAGTCGTTGAAGACACAGGAGGCAGTAGCCCCTGAATTATGACTAGAGCATCTGCGGTGGTGATGAGGCCACACCCGAATGAACAGGGACAGCCTCCCACCTACCGGCTTCTGATGGATAAAGTCTTATTCAAAGCGACTTTGCGTTTGGGGCAGCTGGCGCTGAGGTAGCAAAAGCCCTTCTCACTGCACCACAGCCTCTATCTCAGTGATCAGGACGTCACTTGCCAAGGGCCATCTCCAGGAGATTAGACTCGACATTGGAGATAAATCATGACGTCCTCGTTCATGATTGCCTTTTTGAACCAAACCCATGTCTTGGCAGGATAGCTCAAGGGGCAAGATGCACGCCTTGGAAGCAAGATGACACAGAGCAACACAGGTTCGATCCCCGGTCCGCGCTTAGAAACCTCTCGGTATTAAGCATGTTATAAATAACCTATCATATCATATCATGCTTATCATGCCCACGACATCTGCCACACAATCCACTGTGTCAAGTCAGATTTTAACATCTGTTGGCAACCTCCATTCCCTCCCGGACAAGGAAGTCCCCTTTTTCATTTCAGTCAGTTTTCAGCTGCACCAGAGACCACACTCCACAGAACAAAGGTATACTTGCCCAGGGCGCAAGTAGCATTAACAGCACAGAAGGTGAAGCTACCTGACGAGAAGACTTTGCAATCCATTCTATCCAGCTTCTTGCTCTTCCCGTCAGATGTCAAAGAAGTTCAAACGTGCACTTCAAGCCCGCCAAGCAACTTGCACCACAAAATGCTCTGGTGACAGATGTGTGGTGTAGAAACTTGGACCTGAAGGAGCCAGGCAATGTTTTTTCACAAGGTCCCGACCCACTGCAGTGGTGGGGGCTGGTCTCTTTCCGGGCCAGCAACATTGGGTTGAAAGGCAACAGGGTCTCCCTCAGAGGACCCATGATAAACTGGACCTTCCGCCTACGGGGCGCAGACAAGGAAGTGTGAGGCCTTCCACGAGCTTGCACCAGAACAATATGAAGCTCTGGAAAGGTGTCCAAGTTGCTGGCCCTTTGAAGGTCCGAGGCCAGAACGCCAGACTGTCGTCCTCACCGTAGAACTCCTCAGTCTCCTCGAAATACATGGGTTTGAATCCAAATGGAATAGTATCTCCTTTCTCATCAACAATTTCTGAGCTGTTTGACATATACTGCTCTCTTGAAAGAGAAACACATTCTGAGGAAAGAGTGGCATCAGCAGTGCCAATGACGCTGAGGTTAAAGTGGCTGGTGCTGGGGCATTGACACTCGAAGGCAAAACCACTTGGTGCCTGGATGAAGCAGAGTCTCAAAGCGGGACTGGAACCAAACCCACAGGCGTGTGGCTGTGGCCTACAGAGGCACGTACACCGACTTCATAAAGCGAGGTGGGGCATGAGGGTGCCACCAAACCTAGGGCTGAAACAGTTGGCCGTTGGCAAAAATGTCCTTGTTTACTTCTTCTGGTCAGGCAGTAATAATAGTAGTTTATTCCTGTGGCACTACGTGCATTACTGGTCCAAACGTATCCATGGAGCTGTGTGGGCGAACACAGGGACACACGGTTCTATGTGTCCGTTTGCTATTTTTTGTTGGGGCTATTTTACTCTGTATTTTTATTTTTTTGCAGTATTTGACTATTTGTAGGGAGTAAAAGTGGCTGATACACCCCTTATCTGTAGGGTTGGGCACTCTTACCACCTTTGTGGTAGAAAGTGAAGAGCTTGGTAGAATGATCCCTAAGAGCCTTCGAATGCATCAATTGCTGTGCCCGTAATCCTTAGTATCCTGGTCTACCCCAAGGAAGTAAAAGCATATCCTATGGGGATACAACATGGACATTTGCCTCCTGCTGTCCACAGAGGGTTTAAAACACAAGGCCTTTGGAGAGTCAAACATGATGCAGTTAGAAAGAATTGTCTTAGCCAAGAAGCATTCAAGAAGCGCACTGAGTGTGGGAAAAAATAAATTAAGTCATGGTGCAGAAGCTGCATATAGAGTGGCCCTGAATATCCCTCTGAAAAAGCATGCGAAGATAGCTGGTGCTGAAGGAATCCATTAAAAGCCTCCATACATTTACTATTTCACAAATGCCATTTGATCATCAAGTTTACCTCCCTAAACTGCCATCATATTTACCAAACTATATTCACTCCCCCACTAAATAGAGCTACTTAAGTGTCAGGACTTTCAGAAATTCTCTTGACTTGGCATACATGTTAAAAAAACGTGTTGTCATCTGGGCAGTCATCTGGGCAGTTTCGTTGTTATATCCATTTTATTTTTGCACATTCAAAATGTTTTATTTACTTGTCAGTGTCAAACCTTTGCTCGCCAGGTTAGTCATAAAATTGTGTATAAGTAGAGAAAAGCCAGAATTAAAAATCATCATGTGACATCAAGGCTATGGGTCTAACAAGGGGGACTAGATTCTAACTGATGTTTTTAACTAGTTACGGGATCTCTTTTGCTCCTATATGCATGCTGCTTTATATTTTCCCAACTTTCATTACCAAATTGCTCCTTTTCTTTGATTTTATGGGTGTGAAAGGAGGGAAGGCCTTTGTATTCCCACTTTACCATGACTCCATTACGCTATGCCTGTTACACCCTGCTTTTTCAATCAAAATATTGTTTTTCCAAATATGTGTTTTGCACATTTTCAGGCAGTATTTTTCTATCAATGGATGCACTTGCACATTTGTTCGAATGTATAGCATATTCATATTTTTTTTTAATTCAATTTTATTGATTTTCAAAGACAAAAGAGAGCATTTTATGATCAACAACTTTGGGCGCATGCCCACATGAACACTGAAAGGAAGCCCCAATTCCCTGATGTATTCTCCCACCCTCCCCCCTCAACCATTGTCTCGGGACACAGGCTCCGGTTGTCTATGTTAAATCTCTTTGGGTAGCTCCGACCGGGCTGAGGATAGACAGCGCATATTCATATTTTGAGCAATTGGTTAAGAAATATAAGCCTTATTGAATAACAAATGTGTACTGACCATTGCCTGGAGTCCAAATTTTTCAGTTCCCTCAATAATTTAGAATTTTTCTTCAGAAGATGAAAACCTTTTCTATGAAACAGAAGAGATTACTTTAATGAAAAACAGCACATGCATACAAAGGAATGTTTACTTATCTAAACTAAAATCTCTAGTTGCACAAGTGTGCTTTAGACAGAGATACTTTTGATGTACTTTATATGAAGTTATATGCTAACAACTCAGGTACAATTACCACTGTTTTCAATCACATAAATGCAGAATGAGTTAATTCAACACCCACAGTAACAATGATTGGAAGTTTTGGAAGATCGCTTTGAAAATGTGCACTCAAAGACTGTTTTGATGGATTATCACAAGCAAAATGACAAGACCTCCAAACACGTCCTATTATTTGATCCGCAGAAACCATGCTATTGTTGATGTCAGGCAGATCTATGGTATTTATGTGATAATCAAAGTGTTGTACATTGAAGAAACAGAACTTGTAAGGTGAAGCTACAATGCACATTTACTTCTTATACAAGGTTTGAGAGCCTGACTATACCACAGCCAGGCTTAACAGAACTATTCAGACAGACAAACAGTATATTCTAATACCTATGAAATCTGTATCAATATTAAATGAAGGATATTTAAGGATATTCAAGGATATTGCAAGCTCTCCGAAACAAAATTACATGTTAAAAAAAATCCTGCCAGGAGCAGAAATTGTGACTCCACAGATTTTAAAGAAAACACCTACCTTTCCCTAATTCTAGAGGGTGGTCCCTATCTAACCAAGAATTAACTAGGGTGTTCGTCATCACGGTGGAGGTCCGAAAGGAATTTCGGTCCATGGTCCAAAAATCTCCTCTACTCTACCACTAATCAACAGAAAGAAACCCAGCTAATACCAGGAGAATCACTCCCTTCTCCTGTTTCAGTAAGGGTCAGCCTTAGGGCAATGTCCAAGAGACTTTATAACAGTTCAGTTCTTCTTCTTGAAGAGAAAATGCCAGGACAATGACTGCCTTCTCCTGGCTCCATAGGTCCAACCTGCTCTTCACAGTCTTTTCCAACATGCTCCTTCTACGTCCCGTCTTTTCTCACGGTTTTAATCTCCCAGGCTGACCAGGCTTCAAACCTGTTGCTTGCTTTACCGGGTATTCCTTTGCTTTTTATCCTGTTGAGCTGCGACCTCCCCAGCGCAGTGTCATAGTACGTCGTCTGGCTCAGTTGTGCACTCCTTTTGCTTCCAAGAGTCCATCTCGTCCCAGTATATTTCACATGAGTGTTCTGCATGAATCCGTGAACATTTTTCTTCTTCCCAGTACCTTCATAATACAAACCCTGTTTAGAATGAATGTTCATATTGATGGCATCTAATCTTACAAGAAGAAGTGAAGGTGTATCACAATAGCACACATTAGTACCATCAGCCTGAACCTCGACAGATCTTAAGGGTTTCATAGTTTTTAGGGCAAGAAGGTTAGGGAGTTCCATCATGGAACGGGAGTCTGTGTCCCCATAAGGGGAGTCTCTCCCTGTGAGGTCCTCGCACCTTCTACCACACCTAGGGGAACTTATTGGGTAGCGGCCAACCATCACAGGGAAGGGCTCCTCCTTGCAGAGAAGTGACATAATCCCATGAATCATCACAGTATGTTTCCACTTAATATAAAGTACAGGAAACAGACCTAAAATGCAATGCTTTTCTACTATCAAGACAACAATTAGAATTTTTGAAAGGGTGATTATGTCCAAAAAAGGATGGAAAAAGTAAAAAATTAGAAGGGAAAAGAATTAGAAAATAAACTATATCCCATTTATGTAGGTCTATGAAAACAATACAGAGCTAAGTTTCTCAGGTTGATTCAGTCATGAGAACATCCAATTTTCTTAGTTTTTATATTAATACATCATATACAGAGCTTACAATCAAACAAAAGCTCACATTTACTTCTCATTGGGCACCATCTGTGTTTCATGCGGCATCAGACAAACTAATTTGGTTATGTGTGCAAGCTATGCATGTAAACATCCTTTTGGATGCAGATATTGCTCACTTGCCCATCTCTGAAAAATGGCATTTACTCAGAACGCTGTGTGACTGGATTTTTGGGGACAGCTTACGTTTTTAAAGTTTCTGTATACTGACCCATGTAAACTCGCGCGAAAATCAAGTGCCACCAAGAAATTTCACCATCTAACATTCCCATCCGCATCTTGATGAGAACAGAAGGAGAAATGACTCACCGTAATGATCTTTCTATGTATTCTTTGCCTGCAGATTCCTCGTCTGATAGATATCCTCATCCAGCTCTGCTGCTTCTGAAAACTTCGACAGGGGTCGTAGTGGACCGTGACTCGGTCGTTGAACCGTCTTGCTCAGTGCTCGATTGTCGGCTCCGGAAGTGACATCAGGCGTCTTACATATACTATGTCACTATGCCCCATACCTCAGTTCCCCCTTTTTACCCTAGGCTAGAACACTGCAGTTGAAATGATGGGAGGCTAACAAGTTACTTACCCCTGGTAACATTCTTTCGACTGGATGTTCCTCCCACGTATTCCTCATGTTTGATATTCAATATCCAGCTTCAGCTGCTGCGGAAATTATTTTTTTATTTTTTTTCGGCAGAGGGCGCTGTGCGTCAATGCAGTCGACTCGATGTCCCTCGAGGGTCTTTGTCTCGAGGATGTCATCATCGAAGGCATATATAGCACATGCAGTGCCCGTTTGCTTCAGTTCTGTTTTTCCTACAGTAGAAATACCTGCATAACCACAGGTTTGACCGTACAAAGCTTTGAAGGAGCGAAAGCTGTAATAGCATGGGAAATCTACAGTGGGGTAAGCTGGGAGGGCGATGAGGAATACTTGGGAGGAACATCCAGTCGAAAGAACGTTACCATGGGTAAGTAACTTGTTCTTCAAATGGATTGTGTCCTCCTACGTACTCCTCATCTTTGATAGACTCCCAAAGCAGTGTTTGATTTGGTGGAGGGAGTAAGAATTTCGTTTTTAATGGTTTTCATGAACTAAATGAAGCACAGCTTTCCCAAGGCTTCCATCCTGACCGAGGGAAGACTCCAGGCAGTAATGTTTTGTGAACGTGTGAATAGTAGAAAATGTTGCTGCCTCACAAATATTTTTACTCGGTACACCCCTTTGCAGGGCTGTAAAGGTAGCCATGCACCTTGTGGAATGGGCCCTTAATCATTCAGGAGGATCCTTGCCTGCCATTCTGTAACATTCCGAAATTGCCAGAATGATCCACTTGGATAAGGTCTGTTTGGTAACAGCCTGACCCAACGTGAGGCCTGTATAGCCAATGAAAAGCTGATCATCAATACGAAGTTTTGAAGGCCTAGATATGTAAATGCTAAGAGATCTGTGTGGGTCCAACCTATGTAATCTCGCCTCCTCTTTGTCAGGATGAGGTGGAGTATCGAAAGAAGGTAAAACAATTTTCTGCCCTATGAGAAAAACCGAAATGATTTTGGGCAAAAATGAAGGCTTAACCCTCAGAACAACCCTACCCTTATGGAAGATAGTAAAGGACGGCTTGGATGAAAGTGCCTGCAATTCACTCACTCTACGGGCTGAAGTTAAAGCTACCAAGGGAATGGTTTTAAAAGTTAACAACCTTAATGGACATGAGTGTAACGTTTCAAAGGGTGCACACATTTGACATTTTAATAGCAGATTAAGGTTCAAAACTGGAACCTGGAAGGGAGATGGGGGAGGAGTAACACATTGGTGAGCCCCTTTTGAAATTGTGTCACAAGAAGAAATTTGAAATATGAACATTCTTCTGTAGAGCGCTTAAAGATGGCTAGCGCCGTTAAATAGCCTTTAATGGTTCCAATTTGGAGGCCCAGATTGGCTAAAGATAGTAGAAAGGATAACACCACCTCTGGTGTTTTGCACAGAAAAGGGTCTACATTCTTGTCTTTGCACCAGTTGCAGAATTTGTTCCAACTGCAATGGTACAAGGACTTTGTTGCAAGTCTTCTGGCCGAAAAGCAAAATCTCCATTACGTCATCCAGGAGGGCCCAATCCTTGTATCTCAGCCTTTCAGAAACAATGCGTGAAGGTTGAATGTCTTGACCTCTGGATGGAGAACCCTGTCCCACCTCCCTTGAGAGAAGGTCCTCTCTTATTGGAAGACGTATTGGAGGGCAAATTGACATGTCCAGAAGTTCCGGGTACCACGTCCTCCTGGCCCAATGCAGGGCAATTAGGATCATGCATTTCCCAAACTTTCTCTACCTCCTGATCACGTGAGGAATGACAGACTGGAGGAAACGCATACAGTAGTGGAAAATCCCAGTCCACTACGAACACATCTCCTAGAGCTCATCTTGGGGGAAATTCCCTGGAGCACTACAGTTCGCACTTCCGGTTGACACTGGTGGCGAACAGATCCACTTGAGGGGTTCCCCATAGGGTGAAGATCTCTTGAAGGACTTGCTGAGCTAGTTCCCACTCGAGGAAGACTCTGCTCTGCCTGCTCAGAGCGTCAGCCGCCGTGTTCTCTTCTCCAGCTAGGCGAATTGCTGATAGAGAGATTCCTTCTTGAATTGCCCAGTACCAGAGCTGCATTGCCTCTCTGCACAGTGGTAGTGACCCTACTCCACCTCTCTTGTTGAGGTAGTACATAGCCACTGTCTAGTCTGTAATTATCAGGACATTCTTTCCCTGCACAGAGGGCAGAAAGCCTTTCAGCACAATTCTGATTGTCCTCAGCTCCAAAAGATTGATATGTAGTTTGGACTCCAATGACCGTCAGATCGTTAGTGTAGGCTCCCCACCCCGTGAGTGGGAAGCGTCTGTCACTACCGTTATCTCCGGCCATAGTTGCCAAAAGGGTTCTCCCTTCAGAATATTGTCTTTTCAGGCCCACCACAGAAGATCCTGTGCGTCCCTGCTTGGAACATGAAGTAGGTCACACATGTTTCTTCAGAACTGGGATCATTGTGTTCTGAGGGCCCATTGAAGGCACCAGAAAAATGCAGGATAGCATGAGGCGGTGCATCCTCAAAATAATCGAAGGCTGGGAGATGCTGGGCACTCTGAAAATTGGTGACCATCTGCAGAATGTCTAGAACCCTCACCTCAGGTGGCAAGCCTTTTCCTAAGGATGTATTCAGTACAGCCCTGATGAACTGGAGCTTTTGAGAAGGTGTCTTATGGAACTTCCTGTAATTGAGGTAGAAGCCCAGTCTGTGACGAGAGTGGCAGGTCACGCTGAGATGATGCAGGACTTACTCAGGAGAATGCGCCCTGATCAGCCAATCGTCCAGATAGGGTAGGACGTGAATCTCCTGAGACTCACTGCCACCACAGCCATCAGTTTGGTGATAACTCTCGGGTGGAGGTTAGCATGAATGTCAGAACTCAAAACTGATCATGAGAACGACGAACTGCAAACCTCAGGTATTTTCTGTGCTTGAGATGTATTGGTACATGAAAATAAGCACCCTGAAGGTCCAATGACACCATCCAATCCTGGAGTTGGAGGGCATGAGTGATATAAGAAAGTATGACCATCTTGAACTTGTCCTTCCTAAGGAACTTTTTCAAATATCTTAAGTCCAAGATGGATCTCAGTCGTCTGTCCTTCTTGGGTATTAGGAAATATGGAGAACACCATACCTTGTTCCTCTCCGCTACAGCCACCGGTTCTATAGCACCCTTCTCTAGAAGGGTTAAAATTTCCTGCACAAGGATCGGGTCTGGAATCCTCAAAGAGTGGCTCCCCGGTGGATTGCTCTGAGGTCTCTGAATGAAAGGAATTCAGTGCCCGTGGGCTATGGTTTCCAATGCCCAAGCAGCCAAAATAATATTTGGCCACTCTGTTCCCCACTGGTGATTTGTGACTGAAGACCTCAGAGGTTTTTTAGGCGGCTGATGCCATGGCTGATGGTAAAGATGACCCTGCTTGAACGGGCTTCATACCTCTCCCTTGTCCACCACGAGCAAATATTCTTTGGCCTCTGACCAGCCATTCCTCTTGCTCTTCCAACTGAGGAGTAATAGCAAAAATATCTATTCCCTTCAAGGCTGTGCACTGGGGCGAAAGGGCTGAGGCTGCCGCCTTAGAGGACTGCAACTTCTCAAGGCTTTCGTCAGCCTTGTTGCCAAAAAGGTGAAACCCGTCAAAGGGCATGTTGAGGAGTCTGGATTGCACATCCGGCGCAAAACCCGTCTTCCTCAACCACACAAATCTGCGTATTACTGTGCTAGTAGCCATGCCTCTGCTGATGCAGTCAGCAGAATCCAGACCCGACAGAAGAGACTCACACATGGCTTCTTTGTCGTCTCTAACAATAGCCAAGAACCCGTTTCTTTCCTCCCCCGCGGGAATGGGCTCTAGTGCCATGGAAATGCAGTCCCATAGAGTGAATGAGAATTTTGCAAGGGCACATGTGGAGTTGGCGGATTTGAGTGCCATACTGCCTGAAGAAAATACTTTCCTTGCCCATCCATCTACTCTCTTGTCATTCCTATCTGGAGGGATATTAGGATAAGCTGCCTGCTTGGAAGTTGCGGTAGCTGCCTTTACCACCAGACTCTCTGGATTCTGGCATTTAGACAGGTAGTCAGGGTGACTACTGGAAGGGCAGTATTTTTTGGTCAGATTTTTATTCACTGCCGGATTAGTTTCTGGCATCTCCCAATTTGCTGCCACCTTTTTTTGGAAAGCGATATGAAAAGGCAGTATAGGATCCATCTGTGGACCCTTATCCATGATTTCTGTCAGATCATCCTGTTCAAATGGTAGGGGAGGCCTACTCCACCCCATATGGTGTACCAACTTGGACATTAGCTGCCTATATGAAGCATCAGCGTGCTCACCAGCCTCAGGTCTTCCAAAATCCAGCTCAGGTGAGGCGTCTACCCCACTGGCCGTCTGTAAATTATCATAAAGGTCTTTCAACCTCGATTCTTCAGAAATAAAGCTTTCAGACACATTTGGTGTACCAAATTGGAGACCAAATGGTGCATCATTGTCTGAAGGTTCATTCTCCTCATATATTGAGGTAAGAGACTTAAAATATTATTTTCTTGGTAAAAGAACATAGGTTTTTTCCAGGTATAGGCATCAAGGGTTTGATGAACTGTGGAAATCTTTTTTGACTTTGATGGCGCCATAGGTTTAGATGGCGCGGTTGGCATAGACAGTACGCTGGTGTCGAGGGCGCAGCCGGCGTTGGTGGTGCAGCTGGCGTCGATGGCGCAACCGATGTCGAAAGTGACGCCAATGTCGAGGGCTTGACTGGTGTCAAGGGCGCAGCAGGCGTCGACGACCTCGACTTATGTTTATGTTTTCTGCTCAAAGGATCCTTTGATGACTTGTCATGGCCTCAACGGCTCTCAATGAGGATCAGGCCTTTGTCCCGGGCCTGAGGGGACCTAGGATTTGGCTCAAGCCCTTTCCTTACCGGCTTCTTTGGAAAGCGTGGTAGGAGCATGGCTTGCTGCAGGTTCTTGTTGTTGAAATGTTTCAGCATTTCTGCTCCAAATGCTTCGCATTCGGCAGGTGTGGAGTTTTTAGTCTGGCAAGATACCCTCTCAGGGGAGGTGCCTGATGACGAAATCTAAGAAGGCGACAAATGGGATGGGACCTGGATATATACGTTGGGCGAAAATGCTATACAGTGAACCGCTGGCTAGAGTTAAAACTGGAGCAGTGATATCGGAAAGATGGCAGCTTCAGAGAGGTACCAGGCAAGGATGTCTGTGGTCTCCAATGCTCTACATATTGGCTCTTGAACCCCTAGCAATATACTTGAGACAACAATATGACATCATAGGCATCAAAGTGGGAGGGGAACGGCATCTGATCTCCTTATATGCGGATGATATGCTGCTGTACTTGCGGCATCCAGAAGAAAATCTCCAGTATATTTTGGAAGTAATGGAGAGATATGCCGGGTTGTCTGGTATAGCGGTGAACCCCCAGAAATCCAGCATGTTTCCACTGGGAAGATATAAAGGGATCCCCACATGAACAGTTACCGGTGATACAGGTACCATGGGCGATTAGCACATTTAGTTACTTAGGAGTAGATGTATATCACACAGCGGAAGAGGAGCATAAGCACAACACGGAGGTAGCCGTTAAAAAAATTGAAAAATGCATGAGATTCTGGGAGAAGTTGCCCTTGGCAATGATGGGATGGGGGGCAATGCTAAAGATGGTGGTCCTACCTAGGCTCCTGCACTTTTTTGGTAATATACCACATTTGATACACAAGAAGTTTTTTATTAAACTGAACAGTATGTGTAGGGATTTCCTGTGGCATGGCATGCGAAACAGAATGGCACTATGGAAGCTACAAAAATTTTACGAGAAAGGGGGGATAAAACTGCCTAATTATGAGGTTTATTATGTAGCCAGCCAACTGCAGTATGTTGCTAAGTGGCTTTCGGATGAAGTGACCTCCGAATCCAGGTTGTTTGGACATGACTGTGACCCGTTTTACCTGAAAGAGATGGTGTGGCTGTCGAAGACCGAAATGGAAGGGCGCCCTAAAATGATGGTACTTGGGTGGAAGATGTGGCGTAGGGCATGCCGGATGATGGAGAGCCCATCCCCATGTTCCCCGCAGATACCATTAGCTGCTCTAACAGGGGGAGATAAGCAGCTAAGGATGATCATTCGAAATCACTGGGAACCGGTTGGGTTGGCAACGATGGGTGATATCTGGCGAGAGGGCTCCATCATAGATTTTGAGGTGCTGGGGAAGGAAACTGGATTACACACAGGCCAGTATATTACGTATCATAGAATGGTGCAGAGAATTAAGAGAACATGGCCCGAAACTGTATTGGACGAAGAACCAGATGCCACTATAAATATAATATACGATATAACGGAGGGAGGACATGAGATATCCAGAATTTATGAGATGATGTCTAAGGTTGGGAAGGAGGCAACACAATTGAGACGAGACTGGGAAGCGGAAGTAGGATGCCCGATGGAAGATGGGATGTGGGAACGAGTTCAGGGGTACCATAAGAAAGTGTCGAGGAATGAGAGATTAAAGCAGATATAACTATATATTACACATAGGGCGTATATGACGCCCCAGAGGATATGTAGGTTTGCAAATGCAGGACGGCAGGCATGCCCTAAATGTGATGAGGAGAATGCGGGTATGGTGCACATGTTTTGGGCATGCCCGGTTATTGAGCGCTTCTGGAGCGAAGTGGCACAAAAACTAGCGGAGAAGGGGGTTAAGATCGTAGTGGATACAGTATGGGCCTGTTTGTTGGGGGAGTTCCCTAGATCACAGAAACTCAAGCATGTGAGTAAACTGAAAGACCTAGCATATGTGCTTGCAAAGAGGAGAATTGCTATGGGGTGGAAGACATGCCACAGACCAAGGGTGGAGGTGTGGTGGAAAGACTTGCAGAAATGGGCAGAGGCAGAAACCATGGTGTGGCAAGAAGCGAACAGTGTAGGGGGGAGGAGGAGACTTAATGCCTGATGGCTTGGAAATTAATAGCGGAGTTGTTTGGGTCAATACAAGACCCGGCAGAACCCATGGAAGGCGAGACCCTACCACGAGATGCAGGAATGGAATGTAGAAAGTAATAGGCCCAGAATGGGGGTGGGATAGGGGGAGCAGCGTGCAGAATCACGTAATGTACAATTGGATTGTTGATAAATGCACTGCATGTTTGGTTTGTATTGTGTGTTTTGGAAACTAATAAAAATTGTTCAAAAAAATAAAAAATCTAAGAAGGCGACCTATGGTGCCTCTTACTTTACTTCCTCGATGACGATGAGGAGTGGTGGGAGCCACTCCTCGATCTTGACCTCTTAACTTTCTTTCTCCGAGGAGAGTCGCCTCTTGACTAGTCGGCGAAGGTTTTTTGGTTGGGGGAGATGAGATCTTTTGGGGTTTCTAGCTAGCACCAATTTCCCCTTTCGCTCCTTCAAGGCCTTTCTGATCATAGACTGGCACTTGGAGCAGGTTGCGGACTTATGCTCCACCACCAGACACCATAGACATATATGTGTGGGTCGGTTAACGACATGTTCGAGTCACAATATCAAAACTTCTTGAACCCGGTCTCGGGGTAGTCGGTGTCGACGAAGAAGACATATTGCGAATTAACAAATGAAGCGCCCATACTTCTCGAAGCGATAGCTTATGCGGAAAAACAGAACTGAAGCAAAAGGGTGCTGCACAATCTATATATGCCTTCAATTACATCATCCTCGAGACGGAGGCCCTCGAGGGACAGAGTCAACTGCATCGACGCACAGCGCCATCTGCAGGAAAAAAAAATGTTCTGAAGCAGCTGAAGCTGGATATCGAATATCAAAGTTGAGGAATACAACATTGTTTGTTTGTTTTAATCATTTATAATGCGCACCAGACCCGAGGGTAAGAGGACACAGCAGTACAGGATATGCGAAGCTTACAAAGGTCACAAGTTACAATTTACAAAGTCTTGATAATATAAACAGGCCGAAGCAGTAATACAGTAAATTGTATACAGGATATTTTACATTAAATTATATACAAGATATTATATAGTAATTGCTGGTAGTGTAACATCAGAGTCGTAGTATGGGCAATACGAGACAACCATTTACAGTATACAGGCTCTATCTGTTATAAAGGCGAGTGGGTAGCATGGGGGCACTGGCTAGCTGATCAATAGCTTCAAATGGTTGATGTAGTTGGATCTGAATTTAGGGTAGGATTTCTCAGCACATATAGTGTGGGGCAGTGAATTCCATACTTGGGCAGCCCGGACGGGGAAGCTGGCGCCTCCGGCCTTGGTCAATTTGAATCTGGGAATGATAAGTGTATTGGCATTGGAGATTCTTAAGGGTCTGGAGCATCATCTTTCTACAAATCTATCAAAGAGATAGGGAGGAGCCGCATTGTTCAGGGCTTTGTGTGTGAGGGGGGCAACTTTCAGTAAGATTCTGTCTTGGGTCGACAGCCAGTTGTTATTCCACCTTACCTTAGAAATATGGGATCATTTAGAGATACCAAGAGCTGCTCTCAATGCATTATTTTGTAGAATCTGTATTCTACGTGGGATGTATTTGTTAGCCCCAATATATAGGGAATTACAATAATCGAGTCTAGATATAATGAGAGCTCTAGCTAGAATCATACAGTTATCGTCAGAGATAAAGTGTTTACCAGCTCTGATAAGCTTACATGTGTAAACTATGGCTGAGGCCAGAGAATTCACCTGTTTATTGAAGAAGAGGGTGGCATCTAGATAGAAGCCTAGAGTCTTCACTTCCTTGGCTACCTTGATAGTATTTCCGTCGATCTCGAAGGCAAGGTATTCATGGCCTAGTTTTTTGAGATTGGAATGTGTTTTCAGAATGATTAATTCTGTTTTGTCATCATTCAGGCATAGACCGCGAGTTGCCATCCATGCCTGGATGATGATACACCTTATTTACCAAGGTCAAATCCTCGTAATCCCCAGAAAGTGGGAGGAGGATCTGGGTATCATCTGCATAGTTAGTGTAGGTGATACCAAGAAGGTCCAGAGCAAAAAGGGGCTTAGTAAATATGTTGTATAGTGTCGGAGACACACATGAGCCTTAGGAAACGCCACACAGGATGGGGATTGGGTCCGCTGCATCTGAAGGGGAGAACACCCTCATGGTCCTTTCACTAAGGAAAGATTTGAGCCATATTATGGCTTCTTTGGAGAAGTGTGCAGCAGAGTTTAGGTGGTTGCAGAGGACTTTGTGATCTACAAGGTCGAAAGCGGCCGAGAGATCCAAAAGTAGGAGGAGTGCTGTTTGACCTTCGTCTCTTAACTCATCAATTTGAGCCTTCAAATCGATGAGAGCGGTCTCGGTCCCATGTTGTGGACGGAAGACAGACTGCCTTGTTCCTAGGAGCTTATGGTGTTCTAGAAATTTTTGGATTTGGGTGTATGCTATCTTGTCCAGGATTTTTATCAGGAAGGGGACTGTCGTAATGGGGCGGTAGTTAGTGGAGATAAGGGGGTCAAGGAATTGTTTTTTTAGTAGCGGCAGTACCCATGATTGTTTCAAGTTGGATGGCACAATGCCTGAGATGAATGAGGCATTACCGAGCTTAGATATGAAGGGACAGAGTTCCATAGCAGCATCTTTTATAAGTTGTGCAGGGCACAAGTTGCCTTGACAATTGGAAGGCTTAAGAGAGAGGATGATTTTCTCCACCTCCAGGATAGATGTTTTGGTGAATCTGAATTGGATAGTTGTGTTTTGTTCCAACGGGGGTGGGTTGGTGTTAGGTATTGGCGGTTGATAAAGAGTTGCTTTCTTAGCCACAATTTTCTTTTGAAGCATGGTAACTTTGTTGGTCAGTGCTTGTTGTATCTCAGTGCACCAGGCTTTGTCTTTTGTGCATATATCTGGGATGGGAGTAGGCGACTCTAGTTCCTTTAAGATTGAAAAAAGGTCCCTCATATTCGAGTTGGCCGTGGATATACGCTTATTATATGAGTTGCGTTTGGCCAGGATAATTTTCCTTCTTGTATTGTGAGGAGATTTCTACGAGTTTGTTTTTATGGTCTTCTGAGGGGCTAATTCTCCAAAAGGATTCGCAACTTCTTTTAAGGTGACAGATCTTTCATTTTGGGGGTGAACCATTTATTAAGGTGAGCTTTAGGTTTACTTGGTCTAAGTTTTAGAGGGGCTATGTTATGAAGTGTGGTTCATATGATTTTTGTTGTACTCTTCAACGAGTAACTCTGGGTCTAGATGTTCACTTAGTTGGTTTAGGGTGGGTACAATAGCAGGGATCACTTTGTCTTTAGTGATACTCTTTGTTTCTAGTAGGGCATGAGGTGGCCATATTGGCTGGAGAAGGGAGTGGCCTAGTGGTGGATAAATCATAGGTTACTAAGTAGTGGTTCTTCCATAATTGTGAGGAGATGGAGGTAATGGCGGTGGAGCAGTTGTAGTCTGCTAACCAATTTAGGGTTCTCCCTCTGTTGTGTTAGTCCCAATTCAGTGAGGGTATTAGCCACATTGGAGGCATGTTTGTCTGATGTGTCGTTATAACCTAGATTAAAGTCTCCCAGAATGAGTAGTTGCGTGGAGGTTTTGAGATTGGTAGATAATAGAAAGTTAATATCTTCTTCAAATGTACCCACCGGGCTGGGGGTTGGGGGGCCTATATAGGAGGTAGATGGTCAAGGTCTGGGATTTATGAAGTGGGAGTTTGATAGCACACACTTCACAAGAGTTAGAGTCTGGAGTGACAGTGGTTCTCATGTTTAGGCTGATTTTGGCAATGATAGCAATGCCACCACCTTGCATGTTATTTCTATCTTGTCTCAGAATGCTATAGCCATCTGGGATTGCTAGAGATAATAGGGGTCCTGCCGCCTCATGAAGCCACGTCTCTGTGACGGCAAGGAAGTCCAACTTATTAGACAGTATAATTTCGCAGATGTCAGTGGCATGTGCCGTTAAGGATCTGGCATTTATTAGTCCGCCTTTAAACGGAAGGGCTGCAGTGGTGGTTTTGATGTGGGAGGTAAGAGATGTCCTGGTTTTGCTATTAGCAGTGCTAGCTTGATGAGTATGGTTCTTTTGTTGGCGACAGGGAGGGATCTAGTCAAAGGCTCATGTAGTTTTGTGAGTCTTGCTCCAAGTCTTGAGTTTCTGGTGGGTGGGCTGCAAGGTCTGCTTGGGGGTTCTCTGGTAGATCCAGTCCTAGGTCCACTGGTGTGGTTAGCTTGTTCCATGGTGGTGAAGAAGCAGGTGGCTATGCAGGATTGGTTGAGTTGGCGATTCTTAGTGGTGGAGGCTAGCATCGGCTGTTAGGCAGGTTAAGAATCCCATGTGGGTGATAGACCAAAGGCAAAGTATGATGCTCATGGTATATCAGTATAGGGAAATATATTCTAATATTTGGGCAGCACTAACACGTGGGTGCAGATCAGAAGCGCCCTAGGTGGTTAGTCAAATACAGCAGACTGGGTCACTTCGGGTTGGGATAGATGTAGCAAGTCACATACGCGTGGGTGGTTGAGCATATGGGCATGCAACTCATCTGCACATGTGGATTGAGTGCGGCTATCAATGGCAGGTCACATATGGGCTAAAATCAACAATCAAGGCAAGGCACATATGGGCTATGCGGCAATCAATGGTAAGGCACGTGTGGCTAGGTAAATAAAGGCAGTATGTCAGCATAGTTCCAGTTGGCTATGGTTCTCATGGGACATAATCCGGAGTGCTTGGGTTTTAATGATTTGTATATAGGCTGTGGCAAGGAAGAGTATAACGTGCCTATAGGGTGGTCCAGGGTATCGGTAGGTATAGTGAGCAGAGATGCACATATAATTTAATTCGACATAAGTATCAGTGCATGCGTAAATGAGTTCAAGAAAGGCATAGGTGTGTCAATCCATAGAGCTCGTATTATAACAAATGCGCATATGGCTATGGTCAGGTAGGCACTGGCGCTGGGGAGCTTTGACGTTGAGTAAAAGGGTCAGTATCTATGCAAAACTGTTGTTGGTGGCAGAGGCTAGGGCATAGACATGGGAGCTACTATGGGAACCATTATGCAGGTCTGAATAGTAACATTATAGTACATTATATCATAGCAGTAGTAGCTCGGATTTACAGAGCTGTCCGGAATCAGAATATATATTATTGTGAGATCAGGAAGCGTACAGGGTGCAGTACGAATTGCAGGAGCATTGGGTTCGGTAGTATAGCCAGCGCTATTTGGAAGTTTGCAGGGGGTACGCAGAGAATGTAGTCTATGTGGCGGCTAGCAGTAGCCTTGGTGTTTGTGCCTTGGTGTTTGTGCCTTAGTGGGAGTGCCGTCTCGAGCCTTCCGGCTCGCAATTTGTCTAAAAGAAGGGGCTGGTGACCAATGCGGATCGTCGCTGCTGCAGGTGGTGAGTTTCACAACAAGGATGGCTGAGAAGAAATGGTGGCGGCCATTTTGGAGAGGCTTTTGCCTCGTGGCATCTGCTGCAGATAGAATGTAAAGGATGATTCAGAGGATGGAGGGGCCATCCGCAGTAATGGATTTAGGCAAAAAGCAGAATAAGGTAAATTAAGGGGGGTGATTTACCCGTGTCGAGCTGCATGGATCCTGGTTCCACAATTACATGCAGGGTGTCCAGGCATCAATCCAGTGCCCTTCGATGGCACTTCTGTGCAGGTCACTGCTCCTGCAGTGGAACGAGAGTTCGGGCTCCTCCTGGGGGACAGGCAGCATGTGGGGCCTCCATTAAAAGCAAAGGACTAGCCTGATAGGAGCAGTCACATCAGAGCCATCACCAGGCGTCTCTTCGCTTGGATAGGTGCGCCAGGCCATACAAACATTCTGAGCGGGGATGTGCAAGAGGGGCGATGTGGAATCTGTGGGAGAAGATTCCATAGAAAGATCATTACAGTGAGTAATTTCTCCTTCAATTGACTCATTTTCTCCTGCAGGTTCCTCATCTGATAGCCTCCCAAAGCAGTTAAGATGACAGAGGTGGGCAGAGTGCGTAGAGTAGCAGATTTTGCAACACCTCCCTACCAAAACGTGCATCAGCCCCACAGGCAACATCCAGACAATAGTGTCTAGTAAATATGTGCAAGGATGACCAAGTGGCCGCACGACAAATGTCCCTAATGGGGACTCCCCTCTGTAAGCCTGTAGAGTCTGATACTCCTCATCAAGTGTGCCCTGATGCCTGAAAGAAGCTCTTTGCCTGCAGATTGGTATGGTAGCACTCCGCGCTGCGAACAATGATCTACTACGATAGAGTCTGCTTAGATACAGGCAGACCTTTGCACGACAAAGAATGTGCCACGAACAGCTGGTCAGATCTCCGGAAATAGGAGGTCCAAGCAACATTAAAGTTCAAGGCTCTTTTGGGGTCGAAGCGATGAAACCGCTCCTCCTTCTTAGAGGGGTGTGGTGGAGGGTAGAAAACCAGTAGGTCTATGCCCCGAGAAAGGTGGAATTCAGAAACCACTTTAGGAAGAAAAACAGGTCTTACTTTAAGGGCAACCTTTTACCGAAATTACCGAAGGAAAAGAGGGTTGCAACACAAGGCCTGAAGTTCGCTAACTCTCCTGGCTGAAGTAATCGCAACCAGAAAGGCTGTCTTCAAGCATAGCAGTTGTAATGAATAGGAATGCATGGACTCAAACGGAGCCGCCATCAAAAACTTTAGAACCAGATTCAAATCCCAGTCTGGGACAACAAAGGCAGTTGACGGAAACTTATTTACAAGGTCCTTCAGGAATTGTGCCATAACTGGGATTGTGAAGAAGGAACCTTGATCCGGGGACCTTTTAAATACAGACAAGGCTGCCAAATATCCTTCAACTGTGGTGACCTAAAGGCCAGCTGAGGCCAGCGACAGAAGGAACTCCATCACTGCAGTGGTGGGACAAGAGATGGGGTCAATATTGCGTTCCCTGCACCACGCCTCAATTCTTCCCCAACCACACGAGTACAATGACCTGGTAGACGGTCTGCATTCAGCCAGCAACACCTATAGTACTTCCTGAGAGAGGTCCCAGTCAGCATACCTCATCCTCTCAAGAGCCACGCATGTAGGTGGAGGGACTCTGGGTTTGGGTGAAGTGCCCTACCTTCCGACTGGGTGAGGCGATCCGGGCGACAAAGCAACCAGTGAGGTGGACAGATGGTCGGATCCAAGAGGTCAGAGTACCAAATTCTCCTCCCCAGTCTGAGGCGATCAAGATCATGGTTGCCGAAACCTCTTCAAACTCTTGAGAACCCATGGGATAACAGGAACCGGGGGGCAGGGAGGGGGATGAAGGGGGACGCAGGGCAGAGGGAAGGTCCAATCCACCAGAAAAAAGCCCCATGGTGCACCTGCTGCTGGGAATTCCCTCAAACAAAACTGTCTGCACTTTATGTTGGACTATGTGGCAAACAGATCCACTGATGGGGTACCCCAGCTAGAGAAGACCTCCTCTAGGACTTCCTGACAGACCTCCCACACGTGAGAGACCATGCTTAGCCTGCTAAGAGAATCAGCCAAGCGTTCTCTGTCCCCGCCAGATGAACTGCAGAGACCGAGATTTGGTTCTCCAGGAACCAGAACCACAGCTGCATCACCTCTCTGCAGAGGGGGAGAGAGTACACGCCACCCTGCTTGTTCAGGTAGTGCATGGCCACTGTGTTGTCTGTCACAGTCAGGACATGCTTCCCCTAGAGAGATGGGGCAAAAGCCTGATTGGCTAACTCTGATGGCTCGGAACTCCAGCCTGTTGATGTGCCACCTTGTTTCCATCGCTGACCAAAGGCCGCTCAGCTACAAGTCCCAACCCTTCAGAGACGCATCCGTGACCACTGGTCATGTGGCCACGGAGGCCAAAAGGGCTCCACCACCATGAGATTGCTGCTGGCGGTCCACCAGGTGAGGTTGTCAACCATTGACCTGGAAAACTTTAGGGGATCTGTGAGGGCTCTGAGGTACTGAGACCAGTGACTTCTCAGGAGCCACCAAAGGGAACTCATGCACAACCTGGCCTCTGGCACTAGGAAAACACAGGAGGGCATGAGACCTAAGAGGCAGAGGAAGGAAGCCGGTGGTAATGTGGCGTGGTTCTGAAACAATTCCATCATCTGTGTTATGCTGTTGGCTCGCTCCTCAGGAGGGAAAATCTTCCCTACCCGAGTCTCTAGAACTGCTCCGATGAACTGGAGCCTTTGGACTCGTGTAACCTACGACTTCTCCAAGTTCAGGGAGAAGCCCAGCTTGCGCAGTACTAGGCAGGTGTGTTCCAGATGAGATAAAACCTGTCCTGCTGACTTCCCTCGGATCAGCCAGTTGTCCAAGTACAGGAATACATGGACCGTGGATCCCCTGAGGTGAGCCGCTACTACCGGCGTGAGCTTGGTGAAGACCCTGGGCGCAGAGGTCAACACAAAGGGCAGCACCTTGAATTGATAGTGCTTGTCTGCTATGACAAACCTTGGGAATTTCCTGTGCTTTTGATGTAATGGCACATTGAAATAAGCAGCGTGCAGATCTATTGACACCAGCCAGTGCTGAAGTTCGAGAGCGTGGAGAATTTCTCTCAGCGTCACCATCCTGAATTTGTCCTTCCTCAGAAACTTGTTCAAGGCCCTGAGGTCCAGAATGGGACGCAGACCTCCCCTTTTTGAGTACTATAAAATAACGGGAATACCAACCCAATCCTCTCTGTTCGGAAGGTACCTCTTCCACAGCACCCTTCAACAACAGGGCTCTCAGTTCTTCCTGGAGCTCCTGTCCCAGTTGGATTGGGGCAGGTGGTGGTCTATCCATAGGTTTTCTAAAAAAAGGGTAGACAATAAGCCCACTGAACGAGCTATTGAGTCCTGGCATCAGAGGTAATCTTGTGCCACTGGGTCCAATGCCCTGCTAACCGTCCACCAACCGGTAAGTTGAGGGAGGGGTAATCAAAGCGGCTTAGAGGGCAGAACCGCCACTGCCGCTCTTTGCTGGCCTCCTGAAGCCCCTCTGCCCCTTTTGGGGAGCAAGAAATGCCTGTCCCCCTGCCTTGCCTGAAGGAGTTGTGCCTTTTGCCATAAGGCACATAGCTCCTATGCCCTCTGCCTCTAGAGGCAAAACTGACAGTAGGTTTGGCAGGCTGCGCAGCTAGGCCCACCGATTTTTGTGGCCAATTTTGACTCTTTAAATTTTCCAAAGAGTCGTCTGCCTTCTGGCTGAAAAGGAATTCTTTCAAAAGGCATGTACAGAAGCCTATTCTGAACATTTTGAGAGAGCCAGAAGTTTTAAGATACGCTTGAAAATAGCGCCAATCCCATCGAACGGCCCACACAGTCAGCCACGTCCTGGCATGTTTGCAGAGACTGCCTGGCCACCTCCTTCCCATCTTTCAGCAGCAGATCCATCCTGCACAGCACCTTCGGGGGACTTACTAAGCCGCATGCGCCACAGCTTTCCATAAGCCAAAGGAGTATTTTGCAAATCCGCTTGCTACATTCGCTTGCTTCAGCGCCATGCTGCCAGAAGTAAAAACCTTCTTGGCCATTGTGTCCAACCTTTTACCTTCTCGATCTGGGGGCAGATTAGAAGTGGAGGCCACAGGTCTGGAATATATTGCGGCTGCCTGTACCAAAAGCTCTTCCAGAGAAGGGGGAGAAGCCAGACCTGTACTTCCCCATAAAGTTAGAGTTGACCGGGGGAATGGAACATGGATGCTTTCACAAGGAGGCTAGGGGATCAGCAATTGCCGGACTGAGTGGCATGTTGTGTTCTGTCAAATAACCCTCGTCCAGTAGGTCTGTCAGTTCATAGCCCGCAGTAGGCACTGATGCTGACCTAGGTCTTAACCTAGGGTGCCTACCACCCTTTCCACTAGGGCCCTGAACTTAGCATGAGTATGAGTGATGGGTTGGCTCTGTTGGAGCTCTAGCCCTGGAGACGTGTCTAGGTCGCTGGCATCATGTAGCCCTTGGGCCAGTGCCAACAGGTTCGCCTGATAAATTAAAAGAAAATCGACTCCTCCTGCCCAATGTCCCCTTGATCTTTGCCATGCTCAGAGCCCAAAATAGATGTCATGGACTCCAAGAATCCCAACCTGGAGAGGGGGACAAAGGACTTGTCAATGGCAGTCGGCGCCAACGGTGTAGCTTTCGTCACCGATGAAATAGTCACTGATCGGGGTTTCGGGACCACCATAACTTCGGATCATCAGCGGAAGGACCGGGTGTCGAGGGCTTCTATGCCTTTTTCAGTGTCGAGCCTGAAGGATTCTCTGACGTCGATGGTGTGGATGGTTTGGCATGTGGGGGGTTGGGAATACCAGGCACTGCTTCTGCCATTGAGGCTTGCCGTTTGGGGGGCGCACCCGCACCTGCGTTTTATACATAGCCAGCATTTGGCTCTTGAAATCTTCCCATTCCTCTCGAGTGGTCGGCCAAGCCAAGGGCTTACCTTTCACGAACGACGAGCTGGACTTGGGCAGACAACGGTGGTGCTTATTCTTCTTGTGCGAAGACAAGGAAGAGTGGCTCCTCGAGTGTGACCATTTCTTGGCCTTTGGTCGATGCTGTTGTGATCTTTCCCCCGACACGACAGACAAATCTTGTGGAGGGTTGGTCATCGACATTTTGGCATGGCAGTCGGTGCACCTTTTAAAACCCAAAATCCAGGGAGCAGACATTGTGGTCGAGGTTTTCTGACAAATGTGTTCGAATTTCTGACAAAAACCAGTCAAAGGCTCGGGTCGTGTTCCGCACAACAGCATGTCGAGCGCGCTGAAACAATGAACTGAGGTATGGGGCGTAGTGATGCAGTATATGTACGACGCCTGACATCACGTCCGGAGCAGACGACCGAGCACCAAGCAAGATGGACTGACAATCGACGGCCAAGTCGAGGTCCACTACGCCCCCTGTTGAAGTTTTCCAAAGCAGCAGAGCTGGATGAGGATATACATCATATGAAGAATCTACAGGAGAAAAGCAATCCATTGAAAGGGACATAACTTAAAAGTAATTTTCTTTCTATGGATTCTCCTCCCACAGATTCCTCATCTGGATAAATACTTCCAAGCACCAGATGTTCTGAGAACTTCGGAAGGGTCTTAGTGTAGCTCGATGGCCTAACTTTCCCCGACACACAGTATCCTCGACTCTTTATGTGGCATTGGTCCTGTATAAATAACAAATACTAAACACCCTTACCGCAGGTCTGCCTGTTCACAACCCCACACCCATGCCCGTGCACAGCCGTCAAGGAAAATGCAATTAGGGAGAAGTAAACAAACTACAAAAAAGAAAATCACGAAATATATATATTTTTAAATAACAGACCAAGGGGAGAATAGCCCCTACCAACCCCTTCTCGCACAAGAGGCCTGATGTGAGGCAGTTGGAATTTGTGGGAGTATAATCCATAGAAAGAACATTGTCAGTAATTAATTGGCCTTCAATGGATTACATCCTTCCACAGATTCCTCATATCGATATACTCCAAAAACAGTGGAGGGCTCAAAGCACACATACAAAAAGGAAAATCTGCAAAACCGCTCTGCCAAAATGTACGTCCCTGCCATCCAGCAAGTCGAAACTGTAATGCAAAGAAAATGGCAGACATTTCTGTGAATGGGATTACTCTGTGCAATGCAGCCCCTCTGGTAGAAATTAAAGCTACTCAGGTAGTGACTACAGTACTCATAGTCCTTAGTCCCCTTCCCTCCATCCTTTAGGGCCATCCCCCAACATGGGGATGGGTCCGGAAACCTTTGGCAGTGAAAAATGAGGCTCCCCTTTAAATTTAGAATAGCACGCTTGGTCTTGGGAACTCCCTGTCGAGGCCCTGCCCACCGGCGCCTCACCTCAGTCCCCTTTGAACACATCGGACGCTTAGATATCTGGTTACGCTGATGACATATTAGCCTTTGGCATACAAGTTGGGGAGGGCAGGTGGGACATATGTAGGAAAGGAGACAAAGGACTACGAGTACTCTAGTCACTACAATGAATAACTTAAATTACTCACACGTCCCGTCACCTTTCCTCCATCCTTGTGCGCGATTCCACCGAACAAGAACATATGGTGGAGCTGCGATAACCTGCCTCAAATCTAGGACCGAGCAAAAAGGTTCTTCAGGACTGCCTGTCCAAACTCAGCATTGCACCTAGAACTGGTGTCCAGTGAGTAGTGCTTACAGAAGACCGACAGAGTGGCCCAAGTAGCTGCCTTGCGGGTGACACCCCAAGAAGCATGTTTCTGAAACGCAACAGCCGTGGCCTTGGCTCTGACCGCGTGGGTATAAATCCCCCTCAGGTACAGGCCTGCCCATGGCCGTGTATGCCTCCAAAATGGCCTGGAAAACCACAAAAGAGAAGCAGCGCAACCTTTCTTTTTCCAATCAAATTCTTTCCCATAGATTTGAATAATTTCGAGCTACTAATGGCTCTTCAGACCTTATAACTTTTTTGCGGGTGCCAGGGCGAAAGAAGATGACTCTGGTATCAATAAGTCAAACATAATGAAAGAAATGGTGTTCCTATTGATAATAGGAACTCCCGTCCCCTGCACACCTTTAGGTATTGGAAAATATCCAAACAATTTTCTATCAATTAATTGATTTTTCTGACAAAGTTCTACATTTTAGTGTCTATGCACTCTACTTATTCAAGATCCCAACCAAAAATTAAAGAAATTATAATTTTAATTATAGAACAATAATTCAGTCAAAAAGGATTTTTCATTCTCGAAATTTTATGTGTAATTAGAATTTGGAAACAAAAAGATTTTTATTTTTAGCACATAGGAGTTGTATTCACTCCTTATTCAACAAACACTTAATAGTAATATTTCACAAAAAATCAAACAAATTAGTATCCAAGAGCTCTACGCGTTTCAAGAGTTTAACTCTCTTCTTCAGGAGCAGTAATTTGTGAATATACAATTCAAAACAATATTTTTCTTGTGACACCGTTTCATAGACAACAATACATTTTCAAAAATAATAATAATTTGCAAACAATCGTTCTTTGTGTCTTGTATCATATTTTCCGTTGTGGAATTAAGGAGACGTCATCTTATGGCATGTTTGTTCTTGTACTGGTGCTCTGTGAATAGCATTAATATATGTGTTAGTGAGGTTTTATTTAATTAAGGCGATTTATTTGTACAATTCTAATATTCGCCAAATTCCTACCTGTTCACTGACATGTAATGTTCCCAGAATGCACTGGGGCTTCACAAAACTTAGAGACTTAGGTCCGTAGATCCCTACAAAGGTAAGTATAGTATGTGTAAATATCCTTTTTGTTCTCTTTCTCTAGGCACTATACATTATATTTTCATATTCAAGTTTGGTCAAAAACTCACCATTCAGTTCTATTTCCTGTGATACGAAGGTGTAATACGAGGATGTGGTCTGAAAGTCAATGCGTGTTGACCGCGAGTCTTTCTTTATTTTTGCAATGTGTCACCGGTTGCGGTTCGTTAGTTCATGTCTCTACAAATAAGTGGAAATTGCGTCAGTATTTACGTGATTAAATGTTCTGTAATATGGGAACAATTTTAGCAAAAGTACTCACTTAGTCGTGTGCGTGAAAACGAGCCAGTCGGTATCCTTTCTCTTCCTGTATTCGCAAAAACAAGGCGGTTGCATAGCAACTCTGCCTTAAATCATCATGTGATCTCGTTCACGTGATGTTGAAGGCTACTAAAGGATGTTGGGAAATGTAGTGCCCAGTTTCCCTATTCTATCATTAATGATCTAGTCCTTATGATTCTATGTGTTTTGTCACATATAGTAATTGTTTGCCGCAGACTGTTATTCCATAATTCGACAACGTAATTTACTCATATAATTTGCATGTTACAAATCATTATCACATCATGTATTTACCAAGTGACAGTTGTGTCTTCTTTTTGCACCAATCTTAATGGTAGTTATACATTTGTAATGAATATGACAAATCTATCAATTCCACTAATTCAAATCATGCCCAGTTCTATCTCAATTGTTCTTATAATCATATCAAGTTCTGTCTCCTTTCATTATAAGAATACCCTTAATGAGAATTCTTCATTCATCCCTTTTGGTTCCAGGGCATCCAGTTTGTGCACCCAGAACATTTCTCTGCGGGAAAGAATTTCTTGCAGGTTGCCTCCCCTTGCGGGTCGGATTATTTCTAAGACTAGAAATTTCAATTGTGAAATAGTATGGTGTTGATCTCTGAAGTGTCTGGTAACTGGAGATTTTGTATTTCCAGTTCTGATGTTCAATTTGTGTTCGGAGATCCGGTCTTTCACACGTCTTAGTGTCTGGCTGACATAATATTTGCCACATGGGCAAATAAGTCCATATATGGCACATTTGTTCTCACAGGTTGCGTAGTGTTGTAGATCAATTGTCTGTCCCGTATATGGATGTCTTATAGTGGTGCCCTTTTGTACATTGTTGCATTGACTGCAATTCAAGCATCGGAATGTTCCTTTCTTTGGTTTGGACAAGAAACGTTGTTGTGTTGTATTTGTTCGTTCAGCTTTCACTAATTAATCTCTTAAATGTCTTCCTCTGTTGTATGCCATTAATGGTGGTTTAGGGAATAGAGTGCAGAGTTGTGGATCCATTCTAGTGATTTTCCAATTCTTTTGTAATATTCTTTTGATATGTGCGCTTTTTGTGGAATACTGTGACAAATAAATCAATGGAGGGTTGTCTTTCTCTGGTTTGTGCTGTTGGGTAAGAAGGTTGGTTCTTTCATTGAGCTTTTCTCTTTTGCCTCTGATAGGAGTAGTTGTGGAAATCCTCTCTCTCCAAATCGCAAGATCTGTTCATTCTCTGCTTCTTGGTATGTATCCTCTTTGGAAACAATACGTTTAATTCTTTGAAGTTGACTTAGTGGTAAGTTCTTTTTCAGGTGTTGTGGGTGGTGGCTTGTGAAGAATAGGCTGTTGACGACATCTGTGGGTTTCCTGAAAATCGTTGTTTGTAATTTTCCATTTTCTGGAAAAATCCTCATGTCTAAGAAATTTACAGATGGGGAACCTATTTCAAGAGTGAATTGGACCAGATTGTTGCATCGATTCAAGTATTCTAGGAAACTTTTTAATTCTTCTTCTGTTCTTTTCCAAATTGCTAAAATATCGTCTATGTACCGCCGCCATATGGCAAGTTGGTTTGACCATCTTGGATTTTCTAGTATGTATTGTGTTTCAAAATAAAACAAAGGTATTTGCATAGACTGGGGCCATGGCTGACCCCATCGAAGTCCCAGACGTTTGTAAATAATATTTACCTTGGAACCTGAAATAGTTATTGTTCAATATCATTTTAGCCAGTTCGATGGCAAAGGTTTTATTACATGGAAAATATTCTTGTTTCAGTAATAGCCATTCTAGGGCCTCAAGGCCTTCCTCATGCGGTATCGAAGTGCATAGTGAAGAGATTCATTAGTGAAAGCTGAACGAACAAATACAACACAACAACGTTTCTTGTCCAAACCAAATAAAGGAACATTCCCATGCTTGAATTGCAGTCAATGCAACAATGTACAAAAGGGCACCTCTAGAAGACATCCATATACGGGACAGAGAATTGATCTACAACACTACGCAACCTGTGAGAACAAATGTGCCATATATGGACTTATTTGCCCATGTGGCAAATATTATGTTGGCCAGACACTAAGACGTGTGAAAGACCAGATCTCCAAACAAATCGAAAATCAGAACTGGAAATGCAAAATCTCCAGTTACCAGACACTTCAGAGATAAACACCATACTATTTCACAATTGAAATTTGTAGTCTTAGAAATAATAACCCGACCCACAAGGGGAGGCAACCTACAAGAAATTCTTTCCCGCAGAGAAATGTTCTGGGTGCACAAACTGGATGCCCTGGAAACAAAAGGGATGAATGAAGAATTCTCATTGAGTGTATTCTTATAATGAAAGGAGACAGAACTTGATATGATTATAAGAACAATTGAGATAGAACTGGGCATGATTTGAATTATTGGAATTGATGAATTTGTCATATTCATCACAAATGTATAACTACCATTAAGATTGGTGCAAAGAGAAGACAACTGTCACTTGGTAAATACATGCAAAATATATGAGTAAATTACGTTGTGAAATTATGGAATAACAATCTGCGGCAAACAATTACTATATGTGACAAAAACACATAGAATCATAAGGACTAGATCATTAATGATAGAATAGGGAAACTGTGCACTACATTTCCCAACATCCTTTAGTAGCCTTCAACATCACGTGAACGAGATCACATGATAATTTAAGGCAGAGTTGCTATGCAACCGCCTTGTTTTCGCGAATACAGGAAGAGAAAGGATACCGACTGGCTAGTTTTCACGCACACGACTAAGTGAGTACATTTGCTAAAATTGTTCCCATATTACAGAACATTTAATCACGTAAATACTGACACAATTTCCACTTATTTGTAGAGACATGAACTAACGAACCGCAACCGGTGACACATTGCAAAATAAAGAAAGACTCGCGGTCAACGCGCATTGACTTTCAGACCACATCCTTGTATTACACCTTCGTATCACAGGTAATAGAACTGAATGGTGAGTTTTTGACCAAACTTGAATATGCAAATATAATGTATAGTGCCTAGAGAAATAGAACAAAGGGGATATTTGCACATACTATACTTACCTTTGTAGGGATCTACGGACCTGAGACTCTAAGTTTTGTGAAACCAGTGCATTCTGGGAACATTACATGTCAGTGAACAGGTAGGAATTTAGTGAATATTAGAATTGTACAAATAAATTGCCTTAATTAAATAAAACCTCACTAACACATATATTAATACTATTCAGAGAGCACCAGTACAAGAACAAACATGCCATAAGATGACGTCTCCTTAATTCCACAACGGAAAATTTGATACAAGACACAAAGAACGATTGTTTGCAAATTATTAGTTTTTGAAAATGTATTGTCTATGAAACGGTGTCACAAGAAAAATATTGTTTTGAATTGTATATTCACAAATTACTGCTCCTGAAGAAGAGAGTTAAACTCTTGAAACGCGTAGAGCTCTTGGATACTAATTTGTTTGATTTTTGGTGAAATATTACTATTAAGTGTTTGTTGAATAAGGAGTGAATAAAACTCCTATTTGCTAAAAAAAATCTTTTTGTTTCCAAATTCTAATTACAAATAAAATTTCGAGAATGAAAAATCCTTTTTGACTGAATTGTTCTTCTATAATTAAAATTATAATTTCCTCCATCTTTGGTTGGGATCTTGAATAAGTAGAGTGCATAGACACTAAAATTTAGAACTTTGTCAGAAAAATCAATTAATTGATAGAAAATTGTTTGGATATTTTTCAATACCTAAATGTGTGCAGGGGACGGGAGTTCCTATTATCAATAGGAACACCATTTCTTCCAAAATGGCCTGGACCATCAAACTGGCGATGGAAGCCTTGGAAGCCTGAGAGCTGGGGGAGGAGCCCCCAAAAGTCACAAACAATGCCTCAGACTTCCTGAAGGATTTTGTCTGAGAGATGAAACCTGAGGACCCTCTTGAGGTCCAAGGAATGAAGGGCCCTCTCTGCTTCAGACTGCGGGTTCGGGAAGAACACTGGCAGGCAGATCTAATTCAGATGAAATGGAGAAACCACGCTGGGCAAGAAGTTTAGGTGAGTGCGCAAGATGACCTTGTTGTTGTGAAACGTGGTAAAGGGCTTTCACGAAGACAGCGCCTGCAGGTCACTAACCCTGCGCACACAGGTGAGAGCCACGAGTAAAATAGTCTTTAGTGTCACCAAGCATATGTTCACAGAGGTCATCGGCTCGAAAGGCTTGTGCTGCAAAGCTGGCAGAACCACACTGAGGTCCCAGGCTAGGTGCGGCCTATGCACCGGTGGAAGAAAGCCTAGACAACCCCTTTTGGTGGGGCGTAACCACCAGGTTGGCCACAGAAAACACATGCTCTGGGGAATTCGTGTACGTCCCAATGGCTGCCAAATAATTGAGGCAAGTATCCACCTCCACTCCAGAATGAGCCAGGTGTGCTGACAAAGCCAGTCTGTCATCCAGAGGACAGGTGACAGGGTCCGGACCGTTGTCACAAGCCCAATGGCAGAACATAGTCCATTTACTTTTAAACTGGGACCGAGTTAAGGGCATCCTGACCTGCTGAATGATTTCCCAGTTGTCATCTGAGAATTGAGCATGTTGAAGCCTCAGCTAGTCAGGACCAGATGCTCCGTTGCCCCGCCCTGCTGCCTCAGGAATCCCCTGCTGGAGATCGGAAGGTGGACGAGAGCCCGGGAGCACAACTGCAGCAGATCCGAAAACCAGGGTCTTGAAGGCAGCCACAGGGGGGGGCGCAATCAGGATGAGGCTAAAAGTCACAGAACCTTGTAACCTGCAGAGGGTCCTTTGGAGCAAAGGGGTCGGCGGTGGCGCATAATACCTGCAGCCGTGCCAACAGGTCTGGAACGCATCTCCAAGAGATCCCCACCCCGTCCTGCCCATCAGGCAAACTGGAGGCACTTGGAATTCAGAGGGGATGTGAACAAATCCAGGTATGCAAACCCCCAACGCTGGAACAGGGGCAACAAGGAATCGTTGCACAACTCCCCACTTGTAGGTGTTGAACCCCAAGAGGCTCAGCTGGTCCGATTCTGCATTGCTGTCCCCCGGGAGGTGGACTGCTGAAAACCAAATCCCCACCATCAGGGCCCATTCACAAATCGATACCACCTCCATGCAGAGGAGGGGGGTGGGTGCGATGGGTGCCACCCTGCTTGTTCAGGTAAAACATTGTAGTAGAATTGTCCGTCCTGACCAGAACAGACCTGTCCCTGATGAGGGGCAGAAACGCATTGAGGGCCAGGCCCACTACCCTGAGCTCAAGCACTCCAGAGTAGCCCCTCAGCCCGAAATGGAGGAGTCGGCCATCAACACCAGGGAAGGCTCCGGTCAGGTGAAGGGGGCACCCACTAAAACAATGCCATCCATAAGCCATTAGAGAAGATCGAGCAGTAGGAGCGGTGGTATTGGGACCCTGTCTGACTGAGAACCTGTCTCCTGATCCCAATTGGCTGCCAGGTGATGCTGGAGGCGCCTCATCTTGAGGGGAGCGTGCTGTATAGTGAGCACGGAGGAGGCCATCAGAATGTGCTGGAACCACCATGCCGAGGTGATCGAGTTGGCCAGAAAGTACCCTACTGGCCTTGTGGAGGGACAGAAGCTTCTCGGACATAGGGAACACCTGCTGAACTGTAGCGTTCCAACACACCCCTAGGAAGACCAGTTCCTGAGATGGCCACAACTGTGACTTCCTCTGGTTGAGGGAGAACCCCAGCTGAAGAAGGATATTCTCCAATCTCCAGCAAGAGTAAAACACCTCTCCGGGTGACCCCGTCCTCACCAGCCAGTCATCGAAATACAGGTACAGATGATGGCCCTCCAAGCAGAGAAGGCCTGCGTTCATCAACTTCGTGAAGACAGGAGGGGCTAAGTTCAGGCTGAAGGACAGCACCTTGTACTGAAAGTGGTATGACAAACGTGAGCCGCAGACATTTCTGATGCAGATAGTAGATGGGTACATGCAGGTACGCATTTTTGAGGTCCGGGAAGACATGCAGTCCCTTGCACACAGAGACTCAGCTATGTGCGCAGGAGTAGTCATCTTGACGCGTTCCAGCAGTAAAGACAAATTTAGAAATTACAGGTCCAGGACAAACTCAGGTCAGGCTGATTGTTCTTGGGTACCGCAAAAATCCTGGAATAGTACCCAGAGCAACTATCTACAAGAGGAACCAGTTCTATCGCCTGCATTTCCAAGAGCGAAAGGGCCTCCCATATAAAAGCCGGCGACCCGATAACCCAAAGAGAAGGAGAGATGGTAGAGGCAATGGAAGAGGAAGACTAAAGCCTGTGGAGACTACAGATAGGATCCATGTGTTGCTGAAAAGACGCTTCCAGGCGTCACTGCTTCTTGGCGACAGAGGCGGGGCAGAGGAGGGGGAGCGGAAAAACCTGTGCAACGTCCTCTGCTGCTTCCTCCTGTTGTCACTGGGTGACCCGTTAGGCCTCTGTGTATTGCAGTCCCAAAACCCCCTGAAGCCAGAGAAAGTGTGGGGCTTGAACCCGGTTCTGCCCTGGGACAGAGTAAAGGATTTCTGTCCAGGGTTTGAGTGGAGGTTTTGTTCTTTGTCAACTCGTCATCGTTTGATGAATGAAAAAGGTCCACGCCCTGGAAGGGCAGATCTAGGATCCGCTCCTGCACGTCAGATGAAAACTTAGTGGTGTGCACCCATGTCATCCTTCTCATCGCGACACCAAGGCACAGCCCTCTGTTGGCTGTGTTGATGTGGGAGACCGAAGACTCCATAATGTCCTGCGCAATGGCCCGGGCATTGGCCAGACCGGCCTTGAAGGAGACTTGTCCGAAGGGAGGTCGGGCAGAAATTCCCCAAGCTCCTGCCACAGCTTCTGGTTAGCCACAGCCAAGAAAGCGTTTGCATTGTCTTGCCGCAGATGGAGTCCTGAGATGGAATAACAGCGCTTTCCCAAAGGGTTGAGGACTTCGTCTGACTTGGAAAGACAACTGGAGGTGACTCCTGTCAGAAAAGAGGATAAAGACGATGGTTTATATTGCAAGGAGGCTGCAGCCACCACTGAAGAATAAGGCTGTGGGTGGGAGGCCAGGAGGATTGGTTCTCCGTCCGTCAGCCTGAACCTGCTGTCCAGCGGCTGTTGAAGGGGAGGCGTTGGTGGTACTGGAGGTGATAGAGGGTTCTAAACAACTGGTAGGGTCTGGACCCAAGGCGGGACCCACACTGGAACCTGCAGCACCAGAGGAACGGGAGGAGTACACAGAGGAAGGTGCTAGGATGGAGCCACCTGCGGGATGACCGCCTTCACTATATCATTTAGGAGCTGCTGCATCTGAGGGGAACGCATGAGGAAGAGTAAGAGCATGAAGAAGTGGCGCTCACATGCCGCCGGATCACTAGGGGCGTGCGTGTGTGTGCGTGCGTGCGTGCGTGTGTGTGTAGCCGTAAGGCTGTGATGGCTAGATGTATCCCTGATGAGACCAGATGCCTGTACCATAAAATCTGCCGCTTCCAGAGGGAAGGGGACTGGGATCATCTTGGAAAGCCCATTCGATGGGTGAAAGCACGGGCAGGCCCTGAGCTGGATCCAAGATGGCCGCCAGTCTGGCAGGCTCAACCATGTGCCTCTATGCCATTTTGAAGCCTTAGACCACGTGCCACAAGAGGCCTGGGACCAGGGAGGAAACAGCGTGGGTCTTGCACCCTAAGCAGAACCGTTGACCTCAGATCACTTTGGTAGGCCCTGAGCCCTCGGCCATCTGGCCAGCCAGTAGTCTTAACACCCTGACTCACGAACTCGGAGCGAGCTCCGGCAGGCTGGATGCCCTCGGCACCTGTGCCGGTGGCCATTCTGGATCGTACCGATCACAGACTCTTGAAGGCGGTAATCGTTGATCCCTTAACCCCTGTGGTCGAAGAGGAGGACGAACTTGATCGTCCTTCCAATGACAGCCTGGTAGGGCCCAGAGCGCCTCCGGTAGCCAGGATGGCCTCGGGTCTGTCCCTCAGTGCCAAGTACAGCTCCTGGGCCCCTCGGCCTGAGAGCTGGTAGCCTTAGAGGCCTCAGACGTGCAAGAACCCGAATCAGAGGAACCCTGATCCATGGGAACCCCAGGGAAGGAGTCGCCCCGCTGTGGAAACATGCTGAACAGAGGGCCTACCTTGTCTTGACGAGATGTCCTGGAGATGAAGTCCTTAAGGGTGATTGGCGGAGAAGTAAGATCTCCCTCCACTGCGACAAACGATTCTTCAATGCCCTGTGGCCTAGAGCGCTGAAAGCCAAACATGCGTCCCAGCAGTGGTCGGACACCAAACACTCCAGACAGAGTGCATGGGGGTCCGATGCCGGTAACGAGTGGTCGCATAAGGCACATCTCATGAATCCTCCTGCGTCCAACAGGTGCCAGGGGGAGGTGAGGCACTGCAGAGTAGTTAAATAATATTGAAAAATTAAAACGGAGCAATCGGACAGCTAAAAGAAATCCCTGTGCTGGCTACAAGGTCAGACAGCATCCGTGCAGAAAAAGGGACTGAGGTGAGATCGCAGAGGGCAGGGAGTTCCCATGCCTGAGGCCGCGTCCCAGGGCGCTATACTAAATTCAAAGGGGGAGCTCAATTGTTCGCTGCCAAAGGTTCCGGTACCGTCCCCATGTTGGGGGATGCCCCACAAGGATGGAGGAAAGGGGACGGGATATATGAGTATGCACATGAAGCCCTGACAGCACCACCTTGCCCGCTCTCTCATTACACTGAATAATACACAAGACGATCCATCAAGATTGCTTGGATACAAGCCTTGACTTGTCTGGGATACAATGGCATGCATGAATTCAGACTGACCTTCCTGGCATGGGTTAAATTGTTGTACGTGCGACCCCCGTACGGCAGTTCGGGTTAATTGTGTACTGTCTAGTCATTTCCTGCAGTGGAGAGGCACGCGCCAGCGCTGTCCTCTTTCCTCGGCCCTGTTCATGCTGGCTATTGAGCGCATGGCGATCTTGCTTAGAGAAGACCATTTCAGGAAAGGTTTCATGTGGCCTTCGGGACAGGAGGACTGGGTATCCCTGTATGCAGATTTGCTGTTGTATGTAGGGGAGATGCTGTGGTCGATTTCGAGGAGAACAGATGTTCTAAGGACTTATGAGTGACACAGCAGCCTCCAGGTCTAAATCAGTCGTACTCCCGGTCAAAGGCGGCAATCCCGGAGTGTAATGCCTTTAGAGTGGCGAGTGACTCGCTCAAGTATCTGGGTATTCAGGTGGGTCTGGACCCTGCTGCCTTTCTTGATTGTAACTTGAAACCTATAACCATGAGATTTGCAGCAGACGACAGATTCTGGTAGACCCTAGCCCTGTCTATAATGGGGAGAGCTGCAATGTTTAAAATTATGAAGCTGCCTAGATTTTAGTACATTTTACATAACACCCCAGTCAGGATTAAGGATCGAGAATTTCATGTCAGTGAAAGAATGCTGAGGAAGCGGTTATGGAAGGAATCCAAACTGAGAATAGCTCTGCAGTCTGTTGGCGGTGGCGAAATGGTGGCTAAATGGCAATAGGAACAGTCCACATATTGGGTTGGAATGCGCTGGAATGGTTCACAAAGATCCATTGCAAACGTTCCATGGACGTGTGACTAGGGTTGGATTTCCCCTTCTTTCACAGCAAGTGGTGAGAGGGACAGGGCCAGAAAAGAGATGGGATGAGGGGTCTGGGGGCAGTATTGATACTGCAGGTCCCGTTATGGCACAAACGTGATATGCCTGAATTGATGAAGTGGACATTCATGACTCATTGGTATGGCAAAGGTATAAGGGTTATGGCGGATGCGATAGTGGAAGACTGTTTGCAGATATTTCTATGACCTATGGCATAACTTACAATTAACAAGGCAGGATTATTACCAATATATCCAGTTCCGACATGCCATGTGGTCACAATTCCACAGGAACTATGATTGCCAGGCACAATTCCCATTGGAGGCCAGTGAAACGGTTGAGCTTTTGGCTGGGAGGGCAATCTCTGCCCTATTCCAGCTGCTCTGCAGTTTTACCAGACCCCCCTGATGAGTCTTCCAAACAGATGGAAGGTGGATACGGGTCCCTTAGAGGCGGAGGAATGGCAAGAAGTCTTAATGGCGCCACGAGAAATAGTGAAACCAGATAGATTTAGATGGGTCCAGCTGAAAATACTGTATGAATATATTATACCAGGGAGGCACGGTTTAGCTGGAGCCAGGTGGACAATTCCAACTGTTTACGTTGCCGCACTGCATTTGGATAATTGTACCATACTATATAGTTATGTTTGAAAATTCTGAATTTCTATCAGAAGATCGCAAAGAGGGTGTCAAATGTGGTGTTACAACCTGTCCCGATGGAACCAAAATGCTTGCTGCTTGGAATTTGGGGGGACATAGCCTATTCGAGATATGACAAGTTGTTTATCTGAAATGCCTTCATAGTATCGAATAGACATTGCCATGCAATGGGGGCAAGGGGAGGGAGGCATGCACCTAAAGTGTCCAAATGGGTGTTGGATATGGACATCTGTATGGCAATGGAGGAACAAGTGTCCAAGGCTGGGGGCTGGCCCGTTAAGTTTGAGAAGATCTGGAATAAATGGGTTGATGCCATTTCATTATATAGCAATGGCGATGGGTGTTTCACAGCTGCCATAAGAAGAGATGTATGCTACCGATGATTCATTGTTTGATATTATTGGGAATTTAGTTTTATTGCTTTGATCATGATGGAAATATTGAAATGTGTTTTTTTGTCCTGGCCTGTGTTTTGAGAAATCAATCAAAATCAATAAAAAAACGTTTTAAGGTGGGCGTGGCCTGGAGCGCCAGCAATGTGGCTGCTCTGTGAAGCCATCCGTGGAAAAGCCAGCTGCTGAAGCTAATAAATGCGGCTTCCATGAGTCTTCGGAGCCACTGAAAGCATCCACGGCAGTCGGAACGCCTGCTGCACGTCCGGACCGAAGATGAGCATTCCAGTCGGCACCGAGATGCCGGAATTCGGGAGGAACCCCCTCTGCACTCAGCAACGCGAGGAGAGGCAAAATGGCAGACAGGCTCTCCAACTGAGTTCGTAGGCGTGCCAAGCAAGGAGGGGCATCCCGGGTCCTGGAGGTCAGCCTGGACCGGGTCTGGTGGCGGTGCCTCCTATTCCCGTGAGACATCGCAGGCAGCCCCCGACACCCAGAACAGCAATTGGTGGCGGCGGAGGTTAACCCGGGTGAGGACAAGCCATTGGGAGCGGAGGACCGAGGAGCGGACCCTTCTGCCCCCCGCGGAGCAACACAGGTAGGCACCCCGGGCCCCGCGGCCGGCCCAGATCCTGATTGCCGCAGCCTGACAGGGGCCGAGCACTGGGGCCGGGACCCGCGGGTCATCTCAAGCGGCCTGCGGTGTCCCGAGCGGCAAGCAGTGGAGACAGACCCAGGTGGGTGCGGCTTGCTGGGAGCGGGGAGCCCTGTGGCAGTCTCCTCTGCTCCTGCGAAGCTTGGTTGGCGGCCCTCGGCCCTTGAGGCTTGCTGCGCCTGCAGGCGAGGAAACGGAGGCCTGGCAGTGAATTTCACGGCGGCGACCCCGGAGGGAAGGTGGGAGTCGGGGGCCCACCATAGCGTCTCCTGGCCCCCCCCCCACCCGGAGCATTAGTGCAACATCAAGCTACAGAGGGGGTGACTTCGTTGCCATGTGGATGAGGCGCAGTTTGGCTACACACCCCAAGGCAACAGATTTGGGCAACCTGAACCTGGGCCCCCAACAGAGATGGCGGCAGACCCCACAACAATACCACAGTGGAGGCATGGAAGCAGAGCAGCCAGCTTAGTGCACTGATCAACGCCTCGGCTGTGGTGGCTCTACTGATCAGGCTACCATAAGGCTTACATAGTCAAGGAGTCCCTCAGGACTCACAGGACTCTAACCACACCTGAAGCAAGCTTGGCCTTCATCCCCAGCTCCATCGAATCTGCACTGACCCACCACACCCTTGAGCCAGCGTAGACTCTTCACTCTCTTCCCCTGCTCACGTCCTGGAGCGCCCCGGCCCACATTGTCGAACGGCTTCTCTCCCCCAACACAAAGAACGAGGAGGGGCACTACAACCCCCTTCTTCAGCAGATGATCCATAATTAGCTGCTCCTCCTCGCCTGATATCGGGAGGCCATAAGCTTTTTGAACATTGGCGATAACAGGGCCTGGCCTGATCCCCCAAGGCCTCTGCCTCAACGAATTGCAAAATCACCATGCTCTGGCCTGGTCTGACGCTTTCCGAACTAAACTTCAACGGGTAACCTTCACACCACCCATCTCATCCCTCCTGACCTTTCACGATGGCCAAAAAATCAAAAGTTGGTAAGACTTCGGACATCGCCACTATGTTCTCGTCGACAGACAGAGGAAAGAAACCTGACCCTTCTAAGCTTACCCCACAGAAACCCCAGGCAGAAGAAGAATCCCTCGCCACCAAAGGAAATATACTGGCCTTCATGGAAGATATCAAGGCTGAATTTAGAACCTGCATGACAGAACTCCTCTAAATTAGAACATACCGATCAAAGGGTGACGGAGGTGGAGCAGAGGATAGGAGAGGTTGAAGATCGCTCACAGGATCATACAGCTACACTGGGGGAAATCTAACGCACAATCCGATCCCTACAAGATAAATGTGAACTTCTTGAATTCAAGCAGGAGGATCTCAAAAATAGGGCCCGCCGCAACAACCTCTGGATCCAAGGAATTCCATCCTCCGTCCTGGACAAAAACCTGGCAGAATATGTAGGGCACTCGCCTACGTCAACGAAGTAACTATAGGCCCAAGGGTTCTATCTGATCACGCCCAGGTAATCATGGAAATCCGCACATGCGACTCCAAACGCAACACTCCACATAGGTGGTCCCTTTATGACCCTATCCTCAACGATATGTCGGTGAGGGACAAGATCGCAACCACGATTAAGGACTTTGTCATTGAAAATCCAGTGGCGGACACCTCCCTGGTGAACAACTGGGACGCCATGAAGGCAGTGATCAGGGGAGTCCTAATCGCGCAAGGGGTGGCCTTCCACCGTAACAGGCGGCAAATCCGGCTGGCCCTTGAAGAGAAACTTAAAGCAGCGGAAGACATCCATAAGCAAAAGAGTTGGTCCCCCAGAACACAGCGAGCGATCCACATGGCCAGGAAAAAACTGGAGGCCCACTATGCTGAACATACCGCACAATTGATGGCCAAGGGTAAACAATCCTATTATGTGAAGAATAACAAAGCGAACAAAATACTCGTAGCTAAATTGGCCAAAACAAGGTGCACCAATTCCATCGCAGGCCTGCGTGACCCACAGGGAAAAATCCACTATGCAGACTCGAAAAAACTACAATTGGCTGTGGACCACCTAACCCAAATAATGACGGCACTACCGCGGGACCAGTCCAAACAGGAAGAATATTTATGGGGAGCAGGCTTGCCCCGACTACCTGAGTCGGCAAGAGAGTCTGGAGGCGCCGATTACAGATGAGGAGGTCGAGGAAGCCATCAAAACGCTGAAATCCCAGGCCCCGGGCCCAGATGGATTCTCCTCCAGATTTTACAAAACCTTCAAATCCCAGCTAATCCCTCCCATGGTAACACTTTTCAACTCCTTTAGGGAAACTGGGATGGGGACTCCTTCGATGCAGGAATCCACCACTGTCCTCCTACCCAAGCCAGGAAAAGACCCAAGAGACCAGGCCTCATATAGGCCAATAGCCCGGCTGAATATAGACGCACACCTGTACTCTAAAATCCTTGCCAACCGCCTAGCCCGCATACTACCCAAGATAATCCATCCCAACCAGGCTGGTTTCATCTTAAACAGAGCGGCAGGAGACAACTTTCGCAGAGCCTTGAACTTAGTGGACCTCGCCACCTGAGGCTCCCAGGGGCTAGCCCTACTGGCCTTGGATGCCATTAAAGCATTAGACAGGGTGGACTGGACATTCATGAGCCTCACCCTTGAGGCCTTCGGATTTGGTGTGATGTTCCAGACCCTGGTTTTGGCTAACTACAAAGCCCCAAAGACCTTCCTGAAGATCAATGGGTCTATCTCGGCTCCGGTCCCCTTAACTTGCGGAACCAGCCAGGGATGCCCACTATCCCCCCTGCTTTTTGCGCTCATCATGGAACCCTTTGCTCAAAGGATCAGGTTGAATGACCACATCAAAGGCCCTCAGGTCGGCCCATCGCAGCACAAAATCGCCTTGTACGATATTGACTTACTACTTACGATCTCGGAGGCCCGCTCTTCACTGAAGCATGCCCTGATGGAGATAACTGGCTAGGGGGAGGTGTCTGACTTCTCTGACAATTTCACCAAGTCGGTGGCCTTAGGCATCGGCCTTCACCCAGAAGAACGGGAGGCGCTGGCCAGGATGTGCCCAATCGAATGGAAGAAAAGGGCTATCCCCTACCTGGGAGTGCACATTTCTGTGAACCCGAAAGACACATACCAGGCTAGCTTCCCGCGGCTGTTTAGGGAACTGGAAAGGGACCCGAAGCACTGGACATCGCAGGAAATCTCACTGATGGGACGCATAACAGCCTGCAAGATGAACTTACTCCCGAGATTCCTCTACACCTGCTCTTCACTCCCAGTGGCAATGCCTGTACCAATCATCCGCGATTTACAGAGAAAAATGTTGAAGTTTATCTGAAGGGGCAAAAAGGCCAGAATCCCTCATAAGACATTGCTAGGCAGCGCCAAACAGAGGGCTGGGGGTCCCGGATTTACAAGCCGATAGAGCAGCAGCACAATTGGCACATATCTGCGCATGGCAGATAGTTACGAACCGCCCAGATGGGTCGAATTGGTGCAAGCACAACTCTCGCTCCCCCTGCGGTTTCTCCCGCATGTTCCGCCTCCCCTCAGAGGACACTGGAAGGGACTCCTGCTGGCGACCAAGCATCCGTTAAACTCCTGGGACTGGGCACTAAAACAAAAGGGTATTCCGAGGGGGCTGAGTCCCCTGTCACCAATTTTCCATAACCCAGAGTTCTCACCTGGGGCGAATCCCCACAACTTCCAGAAGTGGGAAAGGGGAGTTCTCGAGACCCTGGAACAGCTATACGTGGGAGGCACACCCCAAACAAACAATGTAAGAAAAGGCTCCACCTCCAGGAAAAAGACAGGTTCACGTATATCCAGCTCCTGCACTGGTGCTCGCACCCCCAAACCCTTTGTGCAGCCACACGTCCCCTCACCCCCCTTGAACTAACAGTTAAGGACCTCCCAACACGAGGCAGGATTTCCACTCTTTATCAGCGCTTCCTGGGAGACTTCCTGGTCTCAAAAACCCGATGCATGACCCAATGGGAGGCCGACCTGGGCCACCCGGTGGACGACCAGACCTGGGTGGACATTTGGGCCCAGACACACTACTAGTCTACCTGTGTCACCAATAGGGAATACGCATACAAGATCATGCTGTGGTGGTATTACTCCCCCCTCAGGCTCCATCACATGAGCCCCCGGGTAGACCAGGTTTGCTGCAGAGGATGTGGCCAATCGGGCTCCTTTTTTCATATGTGGTGGACATGCACAAAGATCCAGCAATTTTGGAAACTGTGCTTGGCGACTATCGAACAGATCACGGGGACGACGCTCCTGCTGGAGCCCGAGCGGGGGGTACCGGTCCCCGGGATTTATCCACGCTCCGGAAACAGAGTGAAACTGTTGAATCTGTCTTCTAGCGGGAAAACTGTGCTCGCCCACTTCTGGAAATCCCCCGATGGCCATTTCATGTCCCAGTGGTGGGTGAAGCTGTGGGATATACTGATCGCGGCGAAGGTGACATCGGCAAAGGCGGAACTCCTCCACCGCTTCCAGAACATTTGGGTCCCGGTGCTGGAGTACGACCAGCGCTTTCCCTCCCTGACCTACAAGCCCGTCAATACCCGATGGATCCTGGGGGACCGGGGGGAGCATAGTAGTGGGGGCCACAGAGCGAATAGCCCCGGGGGAAGAGACTTCAGACCCAGAAGGAGGGGGGAGGTGGGCGGGAGTCTAAGGGGATTGTCAGAAATTGGGATGTAAGTCATGTTTGTTTTATATAGTTGTCACCCTGCCTTGGTTTAAAATAAACATATTAAAAAAAAAAAACATGTTCATTAAAAAAAAAAAGATTGCTTGGTTACAGCATAACCAAGATGTGCCTTGACGGAATTGGGCTGCTGTGGCAAAGCAAAAACAAAGTGCCATCAAAGAGGAAAATAAACAAGTAACTCAATCTTTTGATTCATGTGAGACTTGGACTAAAGTTTAGACAAAAAAAAGGCCTAACCCATAGAGTAACTTTTGCCTTCTAAAAATTATGGAACAGAGGTCTACATGAAAAAGCCTGCATCTCGCTCATATGAGAGGCAGAGGTTACTGGCACCATAAGGAACAAGTTACTTACCTGTAACTGTTGTTCTCCAGCATGGGTCTGGCATGGATTCACATGCTCATGAATATTCTCCGTCGTCAGGCTGGGAATCCTCGGTAAAGAAAAAATCAGTATCAGTTTCGTTTCTGATCTGTCTTTCGTAGTAGTAACCAATCACTGATCTCTGCGTCATACTGACCACAGCCAATGACTGCCCTCTACCTAAGCCCCGCCTCTGGCAGCCATCTTCAGATTTGGTAGCACGTGAAGAGGCAGTATGACCAAGTGAAGAGCCGCAGAGGGGTAGGCGGGAGGGTTCGCATGTGAATCCATGCCAGACCCATGCTGGAGAACAACAGTTACAGATAAGTAACTTGTTCCTTCTCCAGCATGGGGTCCGGCATGGATTCACATGCTCATGAATATAGGAATAAATAGCAGTACAAACATGCACAACCACGGGGGTGGTAAAAGGCTCAACATTAAGCAATACAAAAAACTCAACATTAAGCATCTCTTACCTCCTCACCAGGCTCACCTTAAGCGAACAAGTTGCGCAGCACTGCTTGGCCGACCCTGGACTCCTCCCTGGAATCCCGATCGACGCAGTAGAATCTCGTGAAGGTGTGCGTCGACCTCCACGTAGCAGCCCTGCAAATGTCCAGCAGGGGCACACCAGATAAGAACGCCGTAGTAGCAGCGATCGCTCTGGTCGAATGGGCTCTCGGACGGCCTGGCAGCGGTCGGTTAGCCAACCAGTGGCAGTGCATGATGCAGCCGGAGAGCCATCTGGAAATAGAAGACTTCGAGAGAGCCTTCCCTTGATTCACAGGTCCAAAGTTCACGAACAGCTGTGATGTCCTCCGGAAACTCTTTGTGCGGTCCACGTAGAACTTCAGCGCTCTAGCCACATCCAGCGAGTGCAAAGTCCTCTCGGCCGGCGACGAAGGAGACGGGAAGAAAACAGGTAACACCAAGGGCTCGTTAAGATGGAAGTCCGACGGCACCTTGGGCATAAAGGAGGGGTGTGTCCTAGGCACCACCCTCGAGGCATGGAAAGTCAAGTACGGTGCTTTGCAGGATAGGGCCTGGATCTCTCCCACTCGTCGTGCGGAGGTAATGGCCACCAGGAATGCAGTCTCCTATGACACAAACTTCATCGGTGCGGAGTGCATCAGCTCGAATGGGGGCCCCATGAGCCTGGTCAGCACCACGTTAAGTTCCCACGCCGGGGCCGGGGCCTTCACCGGCAGGAACGACCGGAACAGTCCTTTCTTAAACTCTTTTACCAGTCGATGGGACCACAGGGACGTCCGTCCTGTGGTTCTGGTATATCTGGAGATCGCCGCCAGATGAATCTTAATGGAGGCATGGGCTAGCCCAGCCTTTGCCAGCGATAGGAGGTACGGCAGCACTTGAAGGGCCATAATCCGTAGGGGGTTGATCTTCTGTGCTCGGCACCAGATAGAGAACCTCTTCCACTTATGACCGTAGCATTTGAGAGTCGAGGACGCCCTGGCCTTTGCAAGAACCTCTCTGCAATCGGCCGGTATATCGTAGCCTCCAAACTCTAGCGCTGCAGGAGCCAAGCCTGCAGGTTCAGCGACGCCGGGTCGTGGTGGAAGATGGCGCCTCCTTCTCTGGAGAGAAGGTTCGCGTCCACTGACAGCTTGATGGGAGGGGACGTTGACAAGTCCAGAAGGTCCGGGAACCAGATCTGCCTCGGCCACGCCGGTGCGACGAGGATCATCCTGCACCGGGACCTCTTGAGCTGGCTGATGAGTCGAAGCAGCAACGGCAACGGAGGGAACGCATACAGGTATAGGCCGTCCCAGGGGAACGAGAACGCATCGCCCATGCTTCTCGGCTGGGGAAACCTGCTGGCGAACCTCTTGCACTTCGAGTTCGTCGCTGTTGCGAACAGGTCGATTTGGGGTTTGCCCCATCGTCGGAAGAGTTGATCCACCTGATCCTGGCGCAGTTCCCACTCGTGACACGCGCGCGGCTCCCTGCTGAGCGAGTCGGCGATGGTGTTGCTTTCTCCTGCCAGGTGGAAGGGAACCAGGAACGTCCCCTGGGCGACCGCCCAGTGCCACAGATCCTGTGCCTCCTTGGATAGGGCTGGGGATCTGGTGCCTCCCTGCTTCCGTATGTAAAACATTGTCATGGTGTTGTCCGTGAAGATCTGCACCACCTTGCCCTTGAGCGACGGGAGGAACGATTTGAGAGCCCAGAACACGGCTCGGTGTTCCAGGACGTTGATGTGCAGGAGCCTCTCCTCCGGGGGCTAGAGGCCTCTTGCGTGAGATCTCCGGTGTGGGCGGCCCAACCTTCCAGGGAGGCGTCCGTCGTCACCGTCTCCTGGTACGCCGGCGTCTGAAAGTCCTTGCCCGCCGAGAGGTCCGCTCGAACGCCCCACCACTGAATCGCCCGCCGGAACACCTCGTTGAGGGGGACCCTGTCTTCAAAGGTGCCCGTCGCCTGCATCCAACGGGCGTCGAGAAATTCTTGAAGAGGGCGCATCTGTAGTCTGCAGAGGTGCACCAGGTAGATGCAAGAGGACATCATCCCCAGGAGGGACTTGGTGGACCTCACCCTGGCCACGTCCGTGGCTAGCAGGCGCTGCACTTTGCCTAGAATGGTCTTCGTCCGTTCTTCACCGACGGGGCCGCCAGGCGCCTTACTGTATTGAGCTTCGCTCCCAGAAACAGGGCCACATGCGACGGCAGGGGCAGGTGAGACTTTGGGTAGTTTATGGCGAATCCCAGGTCTGTGAGTAGCTGGACGGTCCTCGCGGTGTGTTAGACGGCGAGTTCCCTCGTCCTTGAGCGGATGAGCCAGTCGTCCAGGTAGGGGTAGACGTGAATCCCCTGCAGGCGCAGCCGCGCCGCACTGGTGCTAGGCACTTGGTAAAGACCCTGGGGGCCGACTTCAATCCGAACGGCAATGCTCTGAATTGGTAGTGGCGTCCCTGGACGACGAACCTGAGGAACATTCAGTGACTTTTGAGGATGGGAACGTGGAAGTATGCATCCTCCAGGTCCAACGACGATAGAAAGTCGCCTTCCTGCAGCTGTCCCAGTACGTGCTGGAGGGTGACCATCCTGAACCTTTGTGATCTGATGTATTTGTTCAAACGACGAAGGTCCAGGATGGGGCGCCAGCTGCCCGTCTTCTTCCTGACGAGGAAGTACCTTGAGTACACCCCGGAGCCCCGGAGCCTCTTCGGGACAAGCTCGATGGCGCCTTTCCTGAGCATCGCCCGTACTTCCAACAGCAGTTGCGGGACGTGATTTCCCTTCCTGGCCACAGGTGGAACGTGAGGGCACTTCTTCAGGAATTCGATAGGGTGTCCTCTTGCCAGGGTATCCAGCATCCAACGGTCGGTGGAGATGGACTTCCACACGCCGACGAAATTCGTCAGCCGGCCTCCCACCGGGGTGCTTCGGTGGGGGCCCGAGACCACGGCCGGTTCAGTCCTGCTTGGAGGTGGTGGCCTTGCCGCCCTGGCCACCTTGCCGATGGCGGCGAGGCGCTCCCTGCTTGCCGCGACCCCTGTAGGCCTCCTGAGACGAGGAGCGTGCCGCCTGGTGGTAGGACGACGAGCCACCGCTGGATCCCTTGGAGGCACCCTGTCTGCCTCTGGAGCTCCGAAAGGGCTGTCGTTGCTGAAGGGCTCCTAGGGCGCGGTCCGTCTCCGTTTTTATGGCTTGGAGGGATTCGTCCACCGCCTTCCCGAACAAGTTGCTGCCGTCGAACGGCATGTCCAACACCCTGGTCTGGACGTCCTGACGGAAGTCGGTCGCCCGGAGCCAACCTCGTCGTCGTAGGCAAACACCGTTGCCCAGCTGGAGGAACCCGGTATCGGCAATATCGGTTGCCACCGTTATGGCGTGGTCCGACGCCACCTCGCCCTCTTGCAGTATTTCCAGGGCCTCGGACCTCTTGTCGTCCGGCAGGAAGTCCAATATGGGGGCCAGTTTAAACCAGAGCTCCCTGTCGTAACGGGCCACGATCGCCAGGGCGTTGGCCGCCTTGATCGTCGTCGCCGCCGACGAAATGACCTGCCGCCCCATGGCGTCCAACTTCTTTCCCTCGCCGTCCGGCGGGGAATTCGACGTCGAGGCTCCTGACCCCGCCGCTTTCTTCTTCGCCGCCGCCGAGACGACAGAGTCTGGCGTTGGCTGGGCCCTGAGGCACAGGGGAGCGGTTTCGGGGACCCGGTACTTCTTCTCGTACCGGTCCCGTTTGGCTGGTGCCGTGGAGGGGTTTTTGAGAACCGACAGGCCCTCCTCCCAGATGTCATCGATTAGAGGCACCGCGATGACAGTCTTCCTCTTGGCCTCCCGGCGCTGATAGAGGAAACCTTCCTTTTTCTGCTCCTCCGGGCAGAGCTGGAACAATTCGGACACCCTGGCGATCATGGCGTGGAATAAGCCAATCTCGTCGGGCGGCGAGGCCCGTGCGACGGGAGCCCCGTTCTGTCATCGTCACCGTCGCCCTCAGAACCCGTTGTCGAGCCCAACGCACCGTCATCTCCCGACTCGTGGGAGGATGAGGAGGGAACTGTAGGCCTTACGGGGCGAGCGGAGGAGAGGGTTGGGTCCTCCGTCGTTTGTTCTGAGGACTTCCCGACGTGCCAGGTTGCGGGTCCTCTGGCCTGGGCCATGGGAATCTCGTCCTTATCTCAGAGCATAAGGACTGGATCACAGACAAAATGGCCGCCGAGCCATCCTGAGGCCTAGGTTCCGGCTGCGCCGGAAGGGAAGGCTGCTCTTCCTCTGTAATTTCCCGAGGATCTTCCTTACGGGATCGAACCTTCTCGAATTGGACTTCGAGGTTCCTCACGGCCTCGGTCAGTTCCTCCTCCGAGGCTGACTCCGAGCTCGAGGAGGCTACCGTGCCCCCCCTCGTTTCTTCCATCATGGCGGCCACGACGATGGGCTGAAAAGAGGATTCCCTCCTTGGCGGCAGGGAAACTCTAGTCCCGGAGGCAGTCTTGGCCAGAGTCGCCGCGATCGCCTCGATAGAGGCCTTTGCCTGCTGGGTAGGGGCCTTCAACACCTTAGGTGCGTCCCGGGCCTTCTCCTTCGGGGGAGGGGCGACGCCTCGCTCCCCCTCTTCCGAGATCAGACGGGGTTTCTCCCGAAGCTTACCCGGGGTCTCGGACTTCCTCTTCCCCGAACCTGAGCGCTGGCTCGTGGTTGACGGTGCCGGGGAAGGTGCGCCCTGCCTAGCGACCGCAGAGCCCGACCTTCCGGCGCTCCCGGAGCCAGCGGACTCGCGGCGCTTGGCCTGGTGTTCGGCTCCCGTCGCCGGGGCGCCCGCACAGGACTTAGAAGCCCGCTCAGACCCTTTCTTCTTCTCACCCGTTGAGCCCTTCTCCAACCAGCTGGCGAGACGGGATCGACGGTCCCTCATGGTCCGCTCCGACAAGTTCTTGCAGAACTGGCAGTCCTTCTCTACATGAGTCTTGTCCCCATGAAGACAGTAGAGGCATTGCGAATGTTCGTCTTCCTTAAACACATTCTGCAGCCCGCATCCAGGGCAGCTGCGAAACATCTTGGGTCCGGGCGACAAACTCGCATCCTGGGCCATCTCGAAGTAGGCCGCGAATCTTCTGGAATCCTCCAAGAAGTTGATTCGACGAAATCTTCACCCTTGAGGGGCGTAGGAAAATCCTGCAACGGGTAGCCGTTAACGGGAGTAGAAACGGTGGAGCTTGAGGCTCGATTAACCGAAAAAATGTGATAATTCACCTGAAAAAGCCCGAAACACGCAGTAAAAGCTAGAGAGCTAAGCACGAGGACTCCCAACACTTGAACGTGCGGTAAAAATCTGAAGATTGCTGCCAGAGGTGGGGCTTAGGTAGAGGGCAGTCATTGGCTGTGGTCAGTATGACGCAGAGATCAGTGATTGGTTACTACTACGAAAGACAGATCAGAAACGAAACTGATACTGATTTTTTCTTTACCGAGGATTCCCAGCCTGACGACGGGGAATATTCATGATCATGTGAATCCATGCCAGACCCCATGCTGGAGAAACATAGTTTTCAAAGACACAAATTGGAGCAAACATGAATGTAAAGGATCTAAACGAGAAGCCGTCAAAAAAGAAAGAACCCGATTGAGGTCCCATGAAGCAAGCACAAGTTGTGTCAAAGGAAACATGTTTGTTGTGCCCTTCAAAAATTGGGCAACTACAGGGATTGAAAAAAAGGGATCTTTGTTCGAGAGACCTCTTAAAAATAGACTGAGCAGTCAGGTAACCTTATACCATGCCCACTTGCAGCTTTTGCCTAGCCATGGACAAAACAAAAGTTCAGAACTACTGAAGTGGAATATGACATAGGGTCGACCACCTCCTTCCTCTACACCATTACTCAGATGATTTCCTCCATTTGAATGTATAAATGGACCTGGTAGCAGACCTGCCTCCAGCCAGCAACACCTCCAAGACTTAATCCTTGAGTTCCCAGCCCTCATATCTCATCCTCTCAATAGCCACACATGAAGGCGGAGGGATTCCAGGCTTGGGTGGTGGAGCAGTAGGCCCCCAAATGGGACAATGAGTCTGCCCTTGGAGGAAGACACCGAGTTTGGCAGATGTTCTACCTGGCAGCCGGCAGAAGATCAAAACCACCTTAACCTCCTGAGAACAAACAGAATGACAGGACTCAGTGGGAACACGTAATGGAGCTCGAACATCCACTTCCCCAGGAAATCGCTCCCCAGTGGTTCCTTACGGGGAATGCCCTTGTGCAGAAAAGTTTTTACTTTGCATTTTTCTTTGTTACAAACAGATAGACTGAAAGGGTTCCCCAAAAGTCAAGGATCTCCATAAGGACCTCAAGGTAAAGCTCCCACTCGTGGGATACCAAGCCCTGCATGCTCTGAACATTTGCTACCTCATACTCTACTCCTGTCAGAAGTGCTGCTGAAATAGAAATGTATCGAGGGCCAAGAGACAGAGCCACATGGTGCTCCTACAGAGTGGCAGTGACTGCAGCCCTCCTTTTTGAGGTAGTGCATGGTCACAGAACTGCCCATCAGAATCAAGACATTTTCCCTTGACGGGAAGGAAATAAAGCTAACAGTGGCACTCTGATTACTGGCAGCTCCAATAGAATGATTTGCAGCAGACCCTCTACTTTGCCCCAAAGCTTGGTCACCTGTAGATCCCCAGCCTTTCTTTCATGGAGGGGGTCTGACTACTCGAATGTCAAACCACAGTTGCCAGAAAGACTCCCTGATTCCCCCGCCAAGCAACTCATTTTACTGAATCACAATGCTAAGTCCCCAGCAACCTTCCTCAAAACCTGGAAAAGGTATACCATGTCACCAGAAATGTGACCACAAATTGTCGAGCAGCAACTGGAGGAAACGCATTCTCAAACAGGCCTGCGGTACTAGAAAAATGCAGGATGCCTTGGCAGCTAGAAGGTGGAGAAGGCCGAGGCTGGTAACGTGTGTATTCTGGACGCAAGAGACCACCTCCTGAATGCTGGAGATGCTCCACTCTGGAGGAAAAGCTTTTAGCACCCGAATGTTCAGGACCTCAGATTAACATGAGCCTCTGAGAAGGTGTGTGAGATGCCTGGAAATTCAGGGAGAAGCCCAAGCCATATAGTAGTCAGCAGGTATCCTAGAGACAGTACGACAACTGCTTTGGCAAATGAACCAGAAGGAGGCAGTTGTTCAGGTAGGGAAATACATGAATTCCGTCCCTCAGGAGACTAGCTGCCACCAGCGGCATCAACTTGGTGAAGACCCTGAGGGCAGAGGTTAAGATGAAAAGGAAGCAAGGAATGGGTATTCTCCATCACAAAACTCAAGTGCTCCCTGTGCTTTGGGTGTATTGCCACATTGCTACACCACCACCAACCAGACTGGGCTCTGCAGAGACTGGAAGATCTCTCTCAACAACACCATCCTGATTGTGACCTTCAGCAACTTGTTCAAACCCCTAAGGTCCAGGACAGAAGTAATGCCTCACACTTTTCCAACCCGCTCGTTCCTCTGAAGTGGAGACTTCCTCTACCGTTCCTTTAGCCAACAGAGTAGACGGCTCCTCCAGGAGTACAGGATCCAGATCAGAGCTATGAAGAAAAGGGAGGTCTGTCTTTGAGCATTTCGAGGAACGGCAGGCAACAGCCTGCTCAGAACAGATGCAGAACCCAAGCGTCAGAGGTGATCTTCTGTCATTTCTGTATAAAGGTGTAGCTAGAACACCCTCAATGGGAGAAGTGTGGGAAGGGGGACTTCAACCAAAATGGAGCCTAGGTTGTCATCGCAGACTCCTCAAAGCTCCCTACCTGGGGGGGGTGTACCTGCTCTGCATAGTCTTAGCCGGGGACAACTGAACCTTACTGAATGCAAAATATGTGAAGTGGCAGAAACTTCTCCCACTGGAATCGTATGCAAAGTAAGATGCAATAGAAGGCTGCTCGAACACCAAACTTAAGAACATGGCGTAAACCTCAAATCTTTAAAACTTTCCAACAATTTGTCAGCATTGCAGCTGAACAAATGCTTCCCATCAAACAGCATGTCTATCAGTTTTGCCTGAGCCTGCTCTGAAAATCCAGAAGATTTCACCCATGAAGCTCTGCGCATCACTGATGGCGTCCCCATGGAGCATCAGCATCCAAGCCAGTCTGTAGGGCCTGGCACGCCGCTTCCTCAATCTTGTCGACCATCTCCAGAAATACATCATTATTTCCGATTGCAGTAAATGGATTGAGGCTTCCGAAATTACAGAAATTACGACCCAAATAATTTTTGAGTACTTGGCCAGCACACTGTCTTCAGAGCCATGCTCCTCAACGCAAAAACATTCTTGTTGCCCAAGGCATCAGTCTTCTTATCGTCAATATCCAGAGGGAAGGATTGAAGACTATGCTGATGGTTTAAAATTAACCCTTGCCATCAGCACCAACAGGCAGAGAAAGGCATGATCATCTGGCGCTGGCATATAATTTATTCATTGTAAGGGCCTAATCAACCGCTGGAGTCGAAAAGGGCCTCTGCCACAAGGCCAGGACTGCATCTGCAATAGCTGCATTGAAGGGATAGGCGCCTCAGACCAAGGGTCTTGGTCTAGATTATCAGAGTTTGTACTGCACCAGCTTTTGTCGGCGACCCAAGGCCCAAAGTAATAACCACTTAAGAAGAAGAAGGAAAAACAGTAATTGCTCCACAATCGGATGCGCTATCAACTTATTGACATCATCTTAGATCAAACCATATACAAGTTCTATTAGTTAGCAGAAAATGATTTTGGATATTATTTAATGTTTTTTAATTATATAAATAATCCATATTCAAGCAATCCATAAGTTGAATGTGTCCAAATGGCAGAGTCATGTGCCGACACGTGTTTCGACCTCCACAGGTCTTTCTCGAGGCAAAGCTCTGCTCAGAATGAAGCCCAACATAACATTTCGTGTATAAATCCACCAGTTTGAATAGGGTCAGACAATACAGGATAAAACATCAAAACATTCAATCAGGTATACATTACCCAACCAGAATGTCATGTATGAGAATACAGCAACATGTCATCAGCAGCACATAGAGGGAAATAAGAAATACAAATTGGAATCTTCCAATTTCCATACAAAGATTTTGTTGGTAAGTCATCTGACACGATATCCAAGTATCAACTACATATAACATTTATATTTCCAAAATTACAATATTGAGTTAATGATTGCCACCATCTAGAACCCAGTGTCACCAAGTGAAGGCACCATATCACCGCATCCCTAGAGCCAAACACTTATATAAACACCCAACTTCAAATGTATAGGAATCAATCCTCTCAAAATATTATGCTTGTGACATTATACTGAATTACTGTAGCCGTGCTGTGCCTGAAAGATTATAGCTGAGCAATTACCCGTTAGCAAAAGTCCCGCTGATAAATATCCTCTACTAGTTGTACGTGATGTGTCTATTAAATGAGGTCAATGCCCTACAATGTAAAAGAGGGAAAAAATTATGAATGCCATAGACAAGACTCATGGTCAGTGAAAAGTTACTATAGTGCCACCAATCTCTTGATAAAGTGCAACCACAGATTGTTACCTGCACTTAATAATCAATTGGACCATTCCAGTAAATCTGATCAATCTGTTGTTCAGCCTGCCATTAATTGGCTGTACCTGATAAAAAGAACCATTTATTATGTATGAGAGGTGGAATATACCTGCTCATAAGTCCGCATGTAACATAAAGTAAAGGCGGATTACCTTACATATTCATCTCTTCGTTAATCACCCGTCCATGTTCAAAGATAAATCAAGATGCGGTCAACCCGTGTTCCGTGTTAAATAGGACTCGAGAATATTAGAGAAAAGCACCTTACGAACAATACGTAGTCACGTGACATCGATTAGTCATGTGACAACTAAAAAGTGAAATATAAACACGTCGGCATTAACCTAGTATGCTATAATGGTTTACAGATAGTGTGGAACACGCACTTGCAACTTAATTATTTAAATAATACCTATTTGAAAGTTCAAGAGCATTGAAAAAGCGCACCTTACATATAGTCGATCACGTGACATAAATCAGTCACATGATAACTACCAAATGTAAACAAAACCCCGTCAGGTTTAAGCGAATATTACAAAGTTATTTGCGTGCAAATAAAATGTAACCAAAAGAGTACAGATAGTAGTTAGCCATATCGACAAACACAACCTAAATGGATACAATATGCAAAACCATTGACTTGATAGCAATAAGTACAATGCCTCACTAAACAGTAAATATTCTAGGATTATACTAGTGTTCGCTCCGAATATTCCAAAAACATACAGGCAAGTATTTCACCCAATACATTGGATTCTCAAATCCAATTATATATTTTCAAGTCATGCCACATATAATAGATATCGTTATATAAGGGAAAACAACAGAAGTAAACATTTAGTTAAAATGATTAATGAATACTATTGTGTTTAGGCTCTCGGATACAGTGTCAGTGCCCCACCGGTCCACTAGGCTCCAGTTATGATACACATGCATGTCCATACATTAGGTTAAAGATCACACATTTGCCCGCCCATCTACAAGAAAACATGTAATTCTGTGTCACTATTCAATCCCAAAGTGGTACAACGTAACCTGCAAATAACACGGGCCTCCAATTGACGTAATAATAACAGACGGTCCCCGCCTCTTGGGTGGCTTCTTGCTTGTATAAGACCAATGAATCTGATATCATTAACATTGTCCATTTGGTGTTGTTCTTTCCAATGTATTTAAAGCGGTAATCGTGAATCAAATTTGGTTAGGCTAGCAAAGTGTTCTCTAATACGTATTCGTAATTCCCTTATGGTAGAGCCAACATACACTTTACCACAAATGCAAAGTATCGCATACACTATGAATTTAGTTTTACAATTCATAAAATCGCGTATTTGAATTGATAAACCATTGTGACATGAAAAAGTATCAGATTGTATAACAGACTTGCAAAAGTTACATGTACCACATTTGAAAAAGCCCTTCGGTTTAGGGGGTAACCATGATACGGGGTTTACAACATTAGTTTGAGCAGTTAGAAAAGAAGGACACAAATATTCTTTAAGTGTACGATTACGCTTAAAAATGACCTTAGGTTTATCCGCTATATACGGCAATAACTCAGAGTCAAGTTGGAGTAAATGCCAATGTTTAGCTAACAGCCGATATAACATGTTTGAGTTTTGCACATATTTAGTAATGATTCTTACACAGGACTTACATCATCTCATTGACCACCCTACGAGAAATACACATCGCTACAACAATCTTTCTAAATTGGAACAACAGGCCTTAAATAATTTGATGCAGGATTCAAGTATAGTCATTAAGGAAGCCGATAAGGGTGGCAATATAGTCATTCTCAATAGAGACGATTATATTAAGATGGCAAATGAACACCTAGCTACACCTGGCTGTTATCAACTTCTACCTGGTAATCCTACTAGTCAAACAGTTGCAAAATTATCACACCTCATTCAAAACTGGCACTCACGTGGCCCGATTACGGATAATGAAAAACAATATCTCACTTGTGCAGACCCAGTTATGCCGACAATGTACTTTTTACCTAAAATTCACAAAGAATATGTGGAACTTCCACAAGTGAGACCAATTATGAGTGGTTTGGATGGGCCACGGAAGGCCTTTCACAATACATTGACACTGCCATAAAAGGTTTAGTTCCCGTATTGCCTGCCTACTTACGAGATACTACTCGCACCTTACAGATCTTATCCTCTATAAAATGGAGTGATAGTTATATGCTAGCAACTTACGATGTTAAATCTCTGTATACTTCTATTCAACATAAGTTAGCACTTGACACCATTGATTTTTCTTTCAGGAACTACTCGGCTTCCTATACAGATCATGTATCCATGATTAAAGAATTTTTAGCTTTCACATTACAACACAATCAGTTCTTATTTAATGGACAATATTATGTGCAGACTCGAGGGGTAGCCATGGGAGCTAAATATGCCCCTTCATTGGCAAACCTTTTCATGGGGTATTTTGAGTGTCATCACATCTATAATTCACATCAGTTTAGTGATCATATTGTTATATGGAAGAGATATATTGATGATGTACTATTGATTTGGAATGGCTCTTTAGATCGGTTTCACCAATTTACTGAATATCTTAACAACAATAATTTTGGCATTGAATTTGTGGGGCATGTGAGTACAAATAGAATGGAATTTCTGGATCTCGTTATTAGTATTTTAAATTCTCAAATACACACAAAAACATTTAGAAAATCTACGGCAGTAAACTCTATTTTGCATGCTACTAGTTGTCATAAAAAATCAGTCATAGAAAATATTCCTTATGGAGAGTTTTATCGGGCTCGTCGGAACTGTAGTGATAAGTTTGATTTTGAAAATGAGGTAGGACTAATTCAGCAAAGGTTCAACAAAAGAGGTTATTCGAATTGTAGCATTCAAAATGGTATTAGAAGAGCGAGGAGCTTATCACGAGAGGAAATGTCACCACATGAAAACGCTCAAGCTACTGGGTTTTCAGATGTAAGAATCATTACTAAATACGTGCAAAACTCAAACATGTTATATCGGCTGTTAGCTAAACATTGGCATATACTCCAACTTGACTGAGTTATTGCCGTGTATAGCGGATAAACCTAAGGTCATTTTTAAGCGTAATCGTACACTTAAAGAATATTTGTGTCCTTCTTTTCTAACTGCTCAAACTAATGTTGTAAACCCCGTATCATGGTTACCCCCTAAACCGAAGGGTTTTTTCAAATGTGGTACATGTAACTTTTGCAAGTCTGTTATACAATCTGATACTTTTTCATGTCACAATGGTTTATCAATTCAAATACGCGATTTTATGAATTGTAAAACTAAATTCATAGTGTATGCGATACTTTGCATTTGTGGTAAAGTGTATGTTGGCTCTACCATAAGGGAATTACGAATACGTATTGGAGAACACTTTGCTAGCCTAACCAAATTTGATTCACGATTACCGCTTTCAATACATTGGCAAGAACACCACCAAATGGACAATGTTAATGATATCAGATTCATTGGTCTTATACAAGCAAGAAGCCACCCAAGAGGCGGGGACCGTCTGTTATTATTACGTCAATTGGAGGCCCGTGTTATTTGCAGGTTACGTTGTACCACTTTGGGATTGAATAGTGACACGGAATTACATGTTTTCTTGTAGATGGGCGGGCAAATGTGTGATCTTTAACCTCATGTATGGACATGCATGTGTATCATAACTGGAGCCTAGTGGACCGGTGGGGCACTGACACTGTATCCGAGAGCCTAAACACAATAGTATTCATTAATCATTTTAACTAAATGTTTACTTTTGTTGTTTTCCCTTATATAACGATATCTATTATATGTGGCATGACTTGAAAATATATAATTGGATTTGAGAATCCAATGTATTGGGTGAAATACTTGCCTGTATGTTTTTGGAATATTCGGAGCGAACACTAGTATAATCCTAGAATATTTACTGTTTAGTGAGGCATTGTACTTATTGCTATCAAGTCAATGGTTTTACATATTGTATCCATTTAGGTTGTGTTTGTCGATATGGCTAACTACGATCTGTATTCTTTTGGTTACATTTTATTTGCACGCAAATAACTTTGTAATCTTCGCTTAAACCTGACGGGGTTTTGTAGACATTTGGTAGTTATCATGTGACTGATTTATGTCACGTGATCGACTATATGTAAGGTGCGCTTTTTCAATGCTCTTGAACTTTCAAATAGGTATTATTTAAATAATTAAGTTGCAAGCGCGTGTTCCACACTATCTGTAAACCATTATAGCATACTAGGTTAATGCCGACGTGTTTATATTTCACATTTTAGTTGTCACATGACTAATCGATGTCACGTGACTACGTATTGTTCATAAGGTGCTTTTCTCTAATATTCCAGAGTCTTATTTAACACGGAACGCGGGTTGATCGCATCTTGATGCCGACGTGTTTATATTTCACTTTTTAGTTGTCACATGACTAATCGATGTCACGTGACTACGTATTGTTCGTAAGGTGCTTTTCTCTAATATTCTCGAGTCCTATTTAACACGGAACGCGGGTTGACCGCATCTTGATTTATCTTTGAACATGGACGGGTGATTAACGAAGAGATGAATATGTAAGGTAATCCGCCTTTACTTTATGTTACATGCGGACTTATGGGCAGGTATATTCCACCTCTCATACATAATAAATGGTTCTTTTTATCAGGTACAGCCAATTAATGGCAGGCTGAACAACAGATTGATCAGATTTACCGGAATGGTCCAATTGATTATTAAGTGCAGGTAACAATCTGTGGTTGCACTTTATCAAGAGATTGGTGGCACTATAGTAACTTTTCACTGACCATGAGTCTTGTCTATGGCATTCATAATTTTTTCCCTCTTTTACATTGTAGGGCATTGACCTCATTTAATAGACACATCACGTACAACTAGTAGAGGATATTTATCAGCGGGACTTTTGCTAACGGGTAATTGCTCAGCTATAATCTTTCAGGCACAGCACGACTACAGTAATTCAGTATAATGTCACAAGCATAATATTTTGAGAGGATTGATTCCTATACATTTGAAGTTGGGTGTTTATATAAGTGTTTGGCTCTAGGGATGCGGTGATATGGTGCCTTCACTTGGTGACACTGGGTTCTAGATGGTGGCAATCATTAACTCAATATTGTAATTTTGGAAATATAAATGTTATATGTAGTTGATACTTGGATATCGTGTCAGATGACTTACCAACAAAATCTTTGTATGGAAATTGGAAGATTCCAATTTGTATTTCTCATTTCCCTCTATGTGCTGCTGATGACATGTTGCTGTATTCTCATACATGACATTCTGGTTGGGTAATGTATACCTGAATGTATGTTTTGATGTTTTATCCTGTATTGTCTGACCCTATTCAAACTGGTGGATTTATACACGAAATGTTATGTTGGGCTTCATTCTGAGCAGAGCTTTGCCTCGAGAAAGACCTGTGGAGGTCGAAACACGTGTCGGCACATGACTCTGCCATTTGGACACATTCAACTTATGGATTGCTTGAATATGGATTATTTATATAATTAAAAAACAATAATATCCAAAATCATTTTCTGCTAACTAATAGAACTTGTATATGGTTTGATCTAAGATGATGTCAATAAGTTGATAGCGCATCCGATTGTGGAGCAATTACTGTTTTTCCTGTTTTGTTAAGTGGGAAAGAGGTGCCCACCTGTTCCACCGGATGCTGCAGTTACATTTTGTAACTCTTAATATTTTTGTAAGCTCAAGCGCTTCAGAATACCTGGTACACCTCAGTTGTACTGTTTCTACCTAATAACCACTTAACCCACCACTTTCCTAAATTGCGCATTTGTATGCCCATAAGGCAGAGGTCTTCAAATTGTGGGGGCGCATCCCGGGGGGGGGCGGGGGTTGGCTGTGCGCAAGAGCTCAGCATGAAATGTAAAAATTTTGTTTAAAAAAAACAAAAAAGGAAACTTTTCTTTCGTTTTTTTTTTTAGATTGAAGGAAATGGGCAAGGGCCGCTCACATGGTCAGACTGGACCATAAAACGGTCTCAGACACCAATGAAAAATTATAATTCACTCACCGTAGTGACTAACGTGTCCATAGTCCCCTTTCCTCCATACTGCAGGGGCATCCCTTCCAAGGGACTGGAGACCAAACCCTTTTCACCAGAAAAAAAATCTTCTTCCCCTTTAAACTTAGAGGCGCGCGGGGGTGCGCCCCAGGGAGCATGCGCTGCCCTGACTCTGCCCTCCGGCACCACACCTCAGTCCCCATTGATGCGTCAACAATAGATTTAACACTGCCTAATGACACCAGTATTATTAGGGGGGAGGTTGGTGGGACGTATGGCGGAAAGGGGACTATGGACTAAGAGTACGTTAGTCACAACGGTAAGTAACTTATAATTACTCTTACGTCCCATCCCCTTTCCTCCATACTGCTTGGCAGATTACAACTGAATGTAGCCCCAGGGTGGAGAGGAGAACCTCCTTAAGCAAATAGGTTCCTGAGAACCGCCTGTCCTAAAGCCGCGTCAGATCTAGAGCCGGCATCCAAACAGTAATGCTTGCAGAAAGCCGCGGGAGCGGCCCAAGTGGCCACCCTGCTTATGACTTACCAAGGGACATGGCGCTGGAATGTGATGGCTGTTGCCTTGGCCCCGACTGCGTGGGCATGCATGTCGGCCGGCAACAGCTTGTGCTGGCCCTCGTATGCTTCTTTGATGGCCGAGACCATCGAGTGGGATATGGAGGACTTGGAGGCCTGATAGCCTGGTCTTGAGCCCCCGAACGTGACGAACAGGGCATCCAATTTGCGGAAGCCCTTGTTCCTGTCGAAGTAGAATTTCAGGGCACGCCTGACATCCAGGCAGTAGAGCACTCTGTGCGCTTCGTCCTTAGGATCGGCAAAGAACGTAGGAAGGACTATTTCCTCGTTCAAGTGGAAAGCAGACGGCACATTGGGAAGAAATGTTGGATGTGTCCACAGGACTTCTTTGTCCCTGTGAAAGGTAGTATATAGTTCCGAGGCGAACAGCGCCTGGATTTCGGTGACTCTACAAGCCGAGGTAAGGCCGACTAGTAAGGCCGTCTTGATGGTGACCAGCCTGATGTCTGCGGACGCCATTGGCTCAAACGGTTTGTGCGCCAGGGCGCCCAAGACTTTGTTGAGCCCCTTGACGGGCGGGTAGAGCCACGCGAGCCCCGTCAAATGTTTGACAATAGGATTGGAGGAGAAGACCCCCTCCTTCGAGTTCCTGCAAGCTCCGATGGCTGCGAGATATGTACGGCAGGTATCAATATGCATGCCAGAGTGAGCGAGGTGGGCCGAGAAGGAGAGCACGTCGTCAAGAATACATGCTAGGGGATCGATTCCCTTGGAGTCTGCCCAGTGGCAGAAACTGGTCCATTTGCTTTTATACTGGGCCCTGGTAGCCTTGCTCCTTGCGCCCTGTATGATTTCCAGATTAGCCTGAGAGGCTGAGATGCCGCAGCGTTACCTGCTCAGGAACCACGCTGTGAGGGCTAGTTTCTGTGGCCCGGGGTGGATGACCTTCCCCCCCTGCTGCGCCAGAAGATGTGCTGGGCCCGTCGGGAGGTGAGGAGCTCTGGAAACCATGGCTTGGCCGGCCACCATGGAGCTATTAGAATGATGTTGAGTTGGCGAGGCTCCTTGATCTTACAAATTACTCTGTGAATCAGCGGAGTGGGCGGGAATGCGTAAGCCCTCATGCTGCTCCACTGAAGCCGAAATGCGTCGCCCATGGAGCCAGGGCCCTGTCCCTGCCAGGAGGCGAACTGAGGGCACTTCTTGTGCCAGGTGGCAAAGAGATCCACCTGGGGATGACCCCACCTGTTGAAGATCTCCTGAATAACGAGGTTGTTTAGCTGCCACTCATAATTGTCCGCTCCCAGCCTGCTAAGCCTGTCCGCCTCCAAGTTGGATTCCCCCGAAAAGTGGACTGCCGTGAGGTAGAGGTTGTTTTCCAGGGCTCACTCCCACATGCCGATTGCCAGTCTGCACAGAGCAGGGGATCTGGTGCCTCCCTGCTTGTTGACATAGTATATGCTGGTCGAGTTTTCTGTCTGGATGAGGTCAACCTTGCCCCTGAGAAGTGGTAGGAATGCCCTGCGCGCCAGCCAGATGGCGTTCAGCTCTAGCCAACTGATATGGTATTCTTGTTACTGTCGAGGCCAGGTGCCGTGGACCGAGAGATCGTCCAAGGTGGCTACCCAGCCCTCGAGCGAGGAATCTGTGGTGAAAGTGGCCTGCGGGGTGGGCGGCTGGAAGGGCTTGCCCGTCCGTAAGTTACAGTCCCTGGACCACCATGTTAGGTGCGGGTGGAGAGATGGAGGAACGCTGATCATCTTGGATTGAGAGCCCGGCTCCTGGTTCCATGAGGCCGTGAAGTGCAGCTGAATCCTACTCATCCTTAATCTTGTGTGTGGAATGGCTAATAGGACCACCGCCAAGAGACCCAGGAGATATTGGTACCACCCTGCCGAGGTCACCTCTCTGCTGAGGAAATGGTTGGTGGCCTTCTTGATGGCCGAGATCTTGTTTTGTACCTGAATGATAAAAAGACAAAAAAGACAAGAGAAGAAGTATCCACGCATGGAATTACATGGTCGAAGCCAAACCCAGGAACGCTGGTGAATTCGGCCCATTCCCGTTGACGCGGAAAAGGGGGCGAAGGTGTGGCGGCGGAGTCAGGGCAGCACATGCTCCCAGGGCCGCACCCATGAGCGCCTCTAAATTTAAAAGGGAAGAAGATTTTTTCTGGTGAAAAAGGTTCCGTCTCCCGTCGCTTGGAAGGGACGCCCCTGCAGTATGGAGGAAAGGGGACAGGACGTAAGAGTAAGTGGCCCGCAGTTGCAAATGGATATTGATTCCTTTAGTCACAGACTGTTTGAATAGTACCGAAGGTTTTTTTTGTTAAAATGTAAGCAAATGGTGATATTTAAAGAATATTTATTCAGGAACAATGGTCAAAACTACTAGCTGCACAGTGAAGTAACTCATCAAACTGGCCCACAATGCCCAAAAAAAAGTGGCCCATTTTGACTGGCTTACACTAGCATTTTTGGTATGGGCATTGTCCTATTACCCAACAGGCTAATCTGAGCCTGGCGGCTAATCGATAATGGGCGAGGGGGTGTCCACCCGGTGGCCCCCTCACCCATTATGGAGGTGCCGAGCCGCCAACCCAGTGGAACACTGAGCACTCCCTCAGCCGCCTTTTTTTAATTTAACTATGCTCTAAAATGCAACATTTTAACCCATTATTTAAAAAAAGAAAGGGGGGACCCCCCCGAACCCTCTTGATTGGTTAGGGTTCTCTTGCTGGGCTCGGTCGCTATGGCATTTTTGTGAGAAATATTTATGCCCCTCCACTTCAAAAAATTCACCAGCTCCCACTCGCCCTCGGACTGTGTTGGGAACAGGGTGGGAGGGGGCAGGGACTGTGGTGGGAGCAGGATGGGCGTGAGCACTGGGATAGTGGTGGGAGCAGGAAGGGGAGAGCCCAGGGACTAGTTAGGAGTAGGATGAGGGAGCCAAGCAGCTGTGATGAGAGCAGGTGGGGGAGCCCAGGGACTATATTGGGAGTAGGGTGCAGTGACGGTACGCAATAGTTCATAGCCATTTTTACATACTGTCCATTTGCCATTTTTGGGGGGGCCCGGAATGCCCACAATTTGCTCTGGGGGGCCCAGAACAAAAAGGTTTGAAGACCACTGCCATAAGGTGATGTTTGCTGCAGTTCCAAATCGCGTCATGGAGGTCCAAGGAAAGGCCATCAGTTCTTCTATATCAGCCAGAAGATCTGAGAAAGGGTCTTGCCGAGCCCAAGCCAAGAACTCAAGGCCGAAGGGAACACAGCTCCTTAATCGTTGATGATCAATCTCACAGATTGGAAGAACTGAGCCCTATGAGGTCTAGTTACCTGCCGGTTGTGCGGGCAGGCCGGTCAGAGCATCAGCCGCAGCCAAAGTAGAAGCAATGGCATCCAAGTGCAGTCGCCAATGTGAGAGGTGCAAAGCTTGAGAACTTATGGCTCAACTCCTGAGAATTCCTACCACCTGACCCAGGCGCATCTAAATGAGAAGCAACTGTTGAGGCTGAAGCTGTACCAGTGGCAGCCTTCGAAAAAATTGCCAATATTTGGCTTCAAAACTAGTCCCACTCGTCAGTAGAAGCATTCTTCGAAGGGAAGTAAGCCTTACCCTCCTTACGGGAATCCCCACTTCCTCCCAAGAGGCTTGGGGTTAATAGACTGACAAGCCACATTGCTCCACGTCATGATCCACGCCCAGGTCACAACCCAAGAACAGCTGATGCTCGGGAGTATCTATCCAGATGAGGAATCGTTGGGAAGATGCAATCCATGAAAGAACCATCTTGGTGAAACTGGCATAGTACATATGATAAAAACAAAACAGCTGCTATTTTCATGGTTCGCATGTTACTAAAGAACAAGTTACTTCTTACCTGGTAACCTTCTTTCGATGGGATGTTCCTCCGACGTATTCCTTATCTTGATAGATCATCTCCAGCTTGATGGCCTCGGAATTTTTTTTTCAGTAGAGGGTGCTGCGCGTCGACGTCCCTCGAGCCGATGTCCCTCGACAGCCTCCGTATCGGCGCCGACGTCATCATGCGTATAAATAGACTCGCACAGCGTCTGTTGCTCAGTTCCGTTTTGACATTAACAGTTGTTTTACATGAATTGGTTATTGACCCAGAAGGAGCGTAAACTGTAACCATAAGGGAAGTTTTACTGAGGGGATGGATGGGAGGGGCGATAAGGAATACGTCGGAGGAGCATCCCATCGAAAGAACGTTACCAGGTAAGAAGTAACTTGTTCTTCGAAGGGATTGTGTCCTCCGACGTATTCCTAATCTTAGCTAGACTCCCATAGCAGTGGTGTGTAACTGGAGGTGGGAGTAAAATTGTCATGTTTCCCTTCAAGAATGAACAGAGTGCAACACAGCTTTGCCAAATCTAGTCTCTTCGCTAGAGGAGGAATCTAGGTTGTAAAATCTTGTGAAGGTATGTGCAGACGACCATGTAGCAGCCGCACATATGTCTTGAATCGGTACTGCTCTTTGGAGGGCCGAAGAGGCTGCGATACCCCTGGTTGAATGAGGCCTAAGATTCTGAGGAGGCCCTTTCCCTGCCAGTTTGTAACATTCCAGAATGGCCAAAATAATCCATCTGGAAATGGTCTGTTTTGTTATCGGTAATCCCAATTTGTGCCCTGAGTAACCTACGAACAGTTGGTCTGCTTGCCTAATCCTAGCAAGTCTGCTGATGTAAAAGCTCAAAGCCCGCCTTGGGTCCAGCCTATGTAGCCTTTCTTCCTCTTTCCCCGGATGGAAGGGGGATAAAATGAAGGTAAGCTAATCTTCTGAGTGACGTGGAATTCAGAAACCACCTTTGGGAGGAAATTAAGCTTCACTTGTAGGACAACTTTGTCTTTATGAAAAATTGTGTGAGGGGGTTTACAAGATAGAGCTTGTAATTCGCTCACCCTCCTAGCAGATGTCAATGCCACTAATAAGACAGTTTTAAGGGTGAGAAACCTTAGCGAACAAGAGTGGAGTGGTTCAAAAGGAGTACCCATCAGGAAATTTAAGACTAAATTTAAGTCCCATAAGGGAACTTGGAATGGTCTTGGAGGATAGACATTGGTTAATCCCTTCAGAAATTGTATTACCAAGGGTAACTTGAAATACAATGGTTCCTCTGCAGTGCGCTTGAAGATCGATAGCGCTGCGAGATAGCCCTTGATAGTGCCAACCTGAAGGCCCGAATTTGCCAAATAGAGTAGAAAAGATAACACCGTTGGTGTACCACATGAAAAGGGGTATTCTTTTCTCTACACCAGCTGCAAAATGTGTTCCAACAGCAGCGGTATAAAGTCTTTGTTGCTGGCCTTCTTGCCGAAAGCAACACCTCCATGACGTCATCTGGGAGGCCCCAATCCTTGTATCTCAACCTTTCAGATACCAAGCGTGAAGGGTGAGGGTTCTGATGTCTGGATGGAGAACCTGACCTCTCTTCTGCGAGAGAAGATTCTCCTTGAGTGGAAGACGAATTGGAGGGCAGATGGACATGTCCAGAAGGTCCGGGTACCACGTTCTCCTGGCCCCGTCCGTGGGAATTAGGATCATGGCTTTCTGGAACCTTCTCAACCTCCTGATCATTTGAGGAATGACAGGGACTGGAGGAAACGCATACAGAAGTGGAAACTCGCAGTCCACTAGGAACGCGTCCCCTAAAGCTCCTCTCGGGGGAAATTCCCTTGAACAAAACTGATCGCACTTCCTGTTGATGCTGGTGGCGAACAGATCCACTTGAGGGGTTCCCCAAAGGGTGAAGATCTGTTGAAGGACTTCCTGAGCTAGTTCCCACTCGTGGGAGACTGTACTCTGCCTGCTCAGAGCATCCGCCGTCAAGTTTTTCTCTCCGGCTAAGTGAACTGCAGATAGAGAGATTCCTTCTTGGATTGCCCAAAACCAGAGCTGCATCGCCTCTCTGCACAGAAGCAGTGATCCTACGCCTCCTCTTTTGTTGAGGTAGTGCATGGCCACTGTGTTGTCCGTCATTATCAGGACATTTTTCCCCTGTACAGATGGCAGAAAAGCTTTCAGCGCTAGTCTGATTGCTCTCAGCTCTAACAGGTTGATATGTAGTCTGGACTCCGATGGAGACCAACGACCGCTGATGGTCAAGTCGTTGGCATGGGCTCCCCACCCTGTGAGTCAGGCATCTGTGATTACTGTTATCTCAGGCCATGGTTGCCAAAACAGTTCTCCTTTCAAGATGTTCTCCTGGCAGGCCCACCACTGAAGGTCTCGAGCCACCTTGTCCGGAAACCTGAAGGAGATCTGTCATTCTCCCTGAGAATTACGACCACTGAGTTCTTAGTGCCCACTGAAGCGATCTCATTCCCAGGCGAGCCTCTGGCACAAGGAAGATGCAGGATGCCATGAGGCCTAGCAACCTCAAAAAGTCGAAGGCTGGGAGACATTGGGCATTTTGAAACTTGGTGACCATCTGCAGAATATATTGAGCCCTCACCTCTGGTGGCAAGGCTTTTCCCAGGGAAGTGTCCAGGACCGCTCCAATGAACTGGAGTCTCTGTGATGGTATCATCTGTGACTTCTTTAAATTGAGGGAGAAGCCCAGTTTGTGAAGGAAGTGGCAGACGTAATCTAGCTGGATCAGAGCTTGTTCCGGAGATACAGCTCTGATCAGCCAATCATCCGGGTAGGGGTAGACGTGAATCCCTTCCCTCCTTAGACTTGCAGCCACTACCGACATTAGCTTGGTGAAGACCCTCGGGCGGAGGTCAGCCCAAATGGCAGAACTCGAAATTGATAATGAGAGCCGCCAACTGCGAACCTCAGGTATTTCCTGTGTTTGAGATGGATTGGCACATATAAATAAGCATCCTGAAGGTCCAGAGATATCAGCCAGTCCTGGAGCTGGAGGGCCTGAAGGATCTGAGAGAGTGTTACCATCTTGAACTTGTCCTTCCTGAGGAACTTGTTCAATTCTCGTAAGTCCAAGATAGGTCTCAGTCCTCTGTCCTTCTTCGGGATTAGGAAGTAGGGGGAGTACCAGCCCTTGTTACTCTCCGCTACAGGTACCGGTTCTATGACACCTTTCTCCAGCAGGTCTACAATTTCCTGCAAGATGAGAGGATCTGCAACTTTCCGAGAGCTGTTCCCCGGTGGATGACTCTGAGGAATGCATAGAAAAGGCAGGCAGTAACCTTGGGCAACTGTCTCCAATGCCCAAGCATCTGACGAAATAGCCTGCCATTCCGTCAGATGTTGAATTAGCCTGCCCCCTACTGGTGTCTTGTGAGGAGAGTCCTCAGAGATTTAGAGGCGGCTGATGCAGGTGTCGAGGGTAAAGAGGGACCTGCTGCTGCGGCTTTTGTATTTTTACCCCGTCCACCTCGGGTGAATCTTTTTTGACCTCTTTGAACCGACTGTCCTCTGCCTTTTCCGAATGCGGAACAAAAGCGTAAGGACTTACCTCTCCAAGAGGTTCCTGAGGGGCAATATGGCGTTTGACGGATTGCAGCTCCCAGGGATTTTGCTGCTGCTTTGGATGTCTAACTTTTCTAGGCTGTCATCCGCCTTCTTACCAAACAAAGAAGAGCTGTCAAAGGGCATATTTAAAAGTCTGGCTTGTACATCTGAAGCAAACCCAGACTTTCGCAACCACGCAAATCTGCGGGTTGTAGTACTTGCCACCATGGCCCTACTGATGCTGTCAGCAGAATCAATGCCAGTTTCAAGGGATTCGCACATTGCGTCTTTACCATCCTTAATGATGTTTAGAAACGCTTCCCTTTCTTCTCCCTCTGGGAGGCAGTCAGCCGCTGATGAAGCACACTCCCAAAGCGTATGGCTGAACCTCGCGATCGTACAAGTAGCGTTAATAGATTTCAACGCCATGCTACATGCAGAAAAAACTTTCTTAGCCATAGAGTCATATCTTTTGTCATCCCTATCCTGTGGAACAGTAGGATATGCCGATCTACTGCTTGATGCAGTTGCTGCTTGAACAACCAGAATCTCTGGAGTTGGATGTTTAGACAAAAATTCAGGGTCAGTAGTAGATACCCTATGTTTGGCTGATAACTTCTTGTTAACCGCCGGGATAACCTCAGGAGTTTCCCAGTTAGCCAATATTTTTCTTTGTAATGCAGCGTGAAATGGAACCACAGGATCCTCCTGTGGGCCTTTAACTAAAATATCTGTAAGGTCATCCTGTTGGAATGCAGGTGAAGGTGTAGACCAACCCATGAATTCTATAATTCTTGCCATTAAAATTCTGTAAGGGGTCTCAGAATGTTCCCCTGGGTCTGGTTTGGCAAATTCTATTTCTGGGGAAGTATCTAACCCACTTGCCTCATGGAAAGATTCTCGAAGATCCTTTAACCTATTTTCCTCAGAGGTAAATTCCTCTGGTTCAGGTGTTGCAGATCTCTGAAACCCAAAGGGTCTTTCTTGATCCGAATCCTACCCTTCCTCATAAATTGAAGACAAAGGTCTGAAATGATCAGACCTTGGAAATGGCTTAAATCCCATTTCCAGAGCAGAAGGGGCTAAATTTGTCATAACTGGTTGAGAAAACGTCGACGTCGTCGATGCGGACGATAAAGGCTTCGAAAACACCAAAAAAGGCTTCGAGAAGATTGGAAGAGGCCTCGAAGAACTCGAGAGGATCGGAATCCTACTTGAGGTTGTTGATGACATTCTCGAAGTCGTGTTAGAGGCCCTGGGTATGACCACTGGCTGTGAGGTAGTGACGCCCGTGGGTTTATTCTTTTTCGGCGTCTACGTCTGCGTCGATTCGATCGACCCATGCGTCGATGAGCCCTTCGATAATGGCGTTGATAACGCAGATTTATGTGTCAAAGGGACTTTCGACGATGGCGTCGATGGCACAGTGCCTTTGCTCGAGGGTTCATGACGCTCTCGAGTAGTTTCTTTCGCCGGGTGCAACGACTCGCGGCTTTTTGATTTTTCGAGTCTTTCACCCAGGTTATCACCCTCAGCTGTTTTAGAGGGCATTGAGGCCGCTTTCTCGAAGACGCTAAGCATCCTTTTACGGAATTCCCCCCACTCAGCCTGAGAGCTATGTTTTGTGGGGCAGGTGACTCTTTCTGGAGAAACAGAAGAAGAAGTCGACGATGAGGAAGGGGATCTTCGACGTCTCTTACTTGAATGCTTGGATCCCGAAGAGTGGTGGGAACTGCTTCGAGACCTAGAACCAGAGTGTTTCCTGTGTCGGCGAGGAGACGAATGTCTCGACTCTGCCAAGGAAACTTTCGAAGGAGTTTTAAATGTCTTACCTCTCTCAAGCTTCCCCTTACGCTCCTTCAAGGCTTTCGCCGTCATGGACATGCAGTCCTCGCACTCCGGACATTGGTGCTCCGATCCCAGGCACCACAAACAGATCCCGTGAGGATCTGTCAACAACATTTTCTTTCCACAGTCTCGACATTTTTTGAAGCCGGACCATGGAGTCGTCGGTTCGGATGAGGAAGCCATCGAGTAAGAGTTGGTATTCTTGAGGAATAATGAAGAATATATTTTCTGACTAACGAACTGAGCAACGCGAATCCGAGGCCCACGAAGCGCAGAAAAACGGAACTGAGCAACGGACGCTGCGCAAGTCTATTTATACGCATGATGATGTCGGCGCCGATACGGAGGCTGTCGAGGGACATCGGCTCGAGGGAAGTCGACGCGCAGCGCCCTCTACTGAAAAAAAAATTCTGAGGCCAGCAAGCTGGAGATGATCTATCAAGATAAGGAATACGTCGGAGGACACAATCCCTTCGAAATAGATAATTTGGTATGGCTGCAGTTTTTGCCAGTTTACATACTGCATGCAAGACGACACTAGCAACAATATACATTGTTAAAAAGCAGACATCCTAATAAATGCAGCAAATTGTGACTGCCCATTGATGTCTATCACATTATGTAAGCCACAATATTACATAAAAAGTATGTCCTTATATTATTATAGGAAATGCATCACCAGCAGTGAATATTGTATCATCTGAAATTGTCAACTCCACACTGCCCTTATAAAAAGCAGTTTGGGATTTTCTGTAGGCATTGGATAGGCATTTGCAGCCAGTTAAGAGCATGACGTTTCTACCTGACCACAAGATTGCACCAGCTGGAAAATGGTATGATTACTTGGGCATATGGTAGCTGTACCTGGAAAATGCCCATCTAACATAGGCCAAAACTGTCGACTTTTTCCAATGCTTCTTTTAACAGGACATCAGGGCAAGCGACAGCTATAAATCAAGTGCCGGAAGGCAAACTTGGTTAGGACATTTGTATTACACCAGTAAAGCATTTACAATAGCAATTAAGACTGCAGAGTTCTAAATTAAGTGGAGCTGGGAGCTATTTAGCTCCTGCTTGTTGCCTAAGGTACATAGGACCTGCTTTCTAATTGCACATGGCATGTGATTGCAGAACAAGGAAGACTAATGCACTTGTCTCTCTCACTCGGATGGGAACCTGCAACGTGCAGGTGAGGCATATTTATCTGCAACAAGTGCATTTACCCAAGCAACTATTATTTCGTGTTAGGCTTGTGTTAGGGAGAATTCTCTGTTAAGGCTAATTTCCCAAACCTAGTGAGTCCCCCAGCAGCTTTGCTGGATTTTGTTGGGGTTTATTTATTTCTCCTGCTAAGAGGGAGACTCTTTTTCTCCCACTCTTAGGCATGATTTGGTATGTGTTTTACACAGCACCCTCAGTGCAGTAACACAGGGGTGTCATGGTGACCCCCAAACATAGACTCCATACCCTGGGACTGACTACTGTCTACCAGGGCATGTAAAGTCACCATTGTCTTTACTAGTCTCAAATTGTGAGCAGAACCAGTACAAACCATCATTTTGTGGAAGTACTGGTAGGGGTAATTCGATTGCCCCTGGGTCTGTTTTCCAAGGGGGCACTGTCCAGTCCCCCCCTTGTCGAGTTTCTGGCTGGTGGCAGTGGATACCACGCGACATATATTCCACCAGAATATTTCTTATTGGATTTTCCCATTGATTTTTTTTAAACGCACCACTTTTTGGTGCAATGTTAAAGATACCGCTGGGTTATTTATTTTATATTAATTCCCCGTTTGGGTCTTTTTGCCAGGAGTTTTAAAATGGCGTTTGTGTTTGCCTCTGACACTCTAACCCAAGTCGAGCCCTTTGTTCCACGTTTTGGCGGGCTTCTGCACAGAAGCCCTCCAAATGGTGCCACTCTGGGGGTCTACAGGATGTGTGGGAGGGGGATTAGGCACCCTGGACTGAGTTGCCTCGGAACTCAAGTCGCACTCTTGTGTGATTGGCCCAGTGGTGAGCTGCCCGGCTCACCACTTAGCATGTTTGAGTGACAGCTAGGCAGTTGAATGGGGGTTTTTGTGCATAAAAGCAGGGCTTTGGGGACTGGAACTTCAGAAGTCGCCACAGGACCTAAAGAATCCGAAGAGGGGAGAAGCTGAGCCATCTACAACGACGACACCACCGGTGGAGCCCTGCTGTACGAACTCACCACTTCCCCGACGACAGAGGAGATCTTCTTCCAGGAGAGTCTTCTTCCCTTTGAGCTGGTGGGACTTCGCCTTTTTCGCCTTCCTGGACGTCTCGTGGTCGAATCGCCCATGCCAAGCACCCCGGCAGCCAGATAGCCACGCTTCCCCACTGACAGCGAATAAAAGGGTCGTACCTGTTAATCGGGAACTCCGCGGCTGGTTTCATCCCTGTCAGTCCAACGACTTCCAGCTTTCTTCCTCGTCGAGATCATCTCTTCCTCTGGTCGAAGCCACGACTTGCACCCACTTCCAGGAACAACTGCCCCCAGTGGAACGTTCTCACCATTTAAGGTACTGTGTCCCACCTGGCCGCCCTTGCAATGGACTGTCTAAGGTGTCCCGTAAATCCTTGACTTTCCAACTGGGTTGGCCTCCAAACCTCCTAACTATCTTTCTGAACTGATCCAACCTCTTTTGACCTTTTCTGCAAAGACGTTGAGTGCATTCCCACTGTGTGATCTTGGGCACATTCAGCCTTGCTCTCTCCAAGTGTGGGCCTGGCCTATGAACTTTGGCTCTACAGTAGACCCTGCCTTTCTTGACTTACTGTGGTTACTTAAAAGTGTTGGTACTGTGTTATTTCCATGCTCTGCCTTTTCTCTCCCTTTTTAACGAATGATTGGAGTGCCATCCAAGGGTACGCGCTCACCTCTGTTTTGCTAATAAGTGGTGTGTTAACCTAGACTTGTTGAATAATTAACTAGGGAGGTGGATATACTTATAGTGACTGTGTTTGAACTTGCTTGATATATTAGTGCCAGTGTATTTTCATAAGCGTGGTTTAAATAAATAAATATATACTTTTAGTACCAAAGCTCTGGTTAGTGTTTGCTTGTTCTACTGTATTTTTGGCCCTATTGTGTATACTCTATATACTGCCTAACTTCTTGCGAGAAGTCTGACTGCTCAGCCACAGCTACCAGGTAAATCTGGGTGGTGCAGACTGCTACCAATTGGTTTTACTGTTTACTCCTGTGGTCTTAAACTTTTTGCAGTGGTCCCTAAGGGAACTGCACAGGTTTCTGCCTAACAGCTCGTGATCTGGAGGGTAGAGTTTTCTGCAACAGTATCATTACCTAACCCATGTTTTCTTTTACCAGGATCCAAACTAATCATAAGGAAATCAAATGCAGCCAACTGTGATGAATCCTTCGAGTCATCACTGATCCCCAGCCTAAAGTCTCCTCCCATGTGGCCAACGGAAGGCAGCCGCTACCTGATCCTGACCCTTGGGGTGGTATTCTGAGGGTGGATCACTTGGGAGGATAGCTGTCAGTGGAGAGTGGTGACCCCAACAGGAGAGTAGCAGTGTTATTCTCGTTCTTGCAAGGAAGATCCCTTGATTCCAGAGTTTTTGATGGCATGTTGTCATATTCAGAACCATTTAATAAAACTCTGAAAAATACTTTGTTCAAACAAAATCCTACTCAGTATTCATGTATACTTGATAAGCCTAAAACATATCCACCATCTAACGGTTATGGCGGCGATTGTAATTTAAATACAACTGTTCAACAATGTCATTTAGAATCATGTGAAACTTCCTTGGACTCCAAGTCTCAAAGCCTCAAGAACTGAGAGGAGGAAGTGGAGCAAGGAGTCACAATGTGGAGGGAATGTGATACCAAGTGTAATGTGCAGTCTGGTTGTCAAGGTCCAAGTTAGCTGCGCAGGAGATTTAAACATGGGAATCACCTGCAGCAGACAAGACTGTAGAAAGAGAGGAGAAAGGCTGTAGAGTGGGAGTGTATTTATTTTATTTTTTGCATTTATAGCGGAGCGCCAAGCCCTCAGGCATCAGGGTGCTGGTTACAATAAGTGTGAATGACAATTGTGATAATGCAAGACCACGCATAGGGTCACAAAATGCAAGTGGTTCTTAAGAATCATAATCTGTCAAAGCCATGCCTCATGGTGCGGGGGGCTACATCAGGAATACAGATATGCATGAAACAATCAGGTAAGCACAGTCTGGCAAAGCCATGCCACATTGTTCGGGGGGCTACATCAGGTATACAGGTATGCAAGAGACAGTGAGGTAGGCACAGAGTCTGATCAAAGTTGCAGAGAAGCATAATCAGCAATAGACTGCAGGTTAAGGTGGGATCCCAACACATTAGTGCGGTATAGTCAGGCTGGGTCATCACCAGGCAGGTGCCAGGCACCCTACGTTTGCAGCGCAAGCAAAGATAGCAATCAAGTAGTTGGCAGTCAGTTACATATACTGCAAACGGCAAAGGTCAGACCAAGTAGGTGCTGAACTACAACAGTTACAGCTAAGCTTAGGTGTGAGGCACCGGATGGCGTGGGTAGAGAGTCATAGGAGGATAAAAAGAAACCCGCTCCCGTAACATACAAGTGGCAATGAGACGCATGAAGGAATACAGATGTCTAGGCGTGCAGGTGTTCATGCAAACATACTTCAGAGCTCTGGCATATCCACAGGCATAGAGGGTCAAGATGTGAGGATGATAGGGGCAAAGACGGGAAACTGATTGAGGGAATAAGGTTGCAGATGTGTCTCACATGCAGGGCTAAGTGAGCGGCCGGCTGATCATGGGTAAGCTGATATTCCCTTTGTTGTTTGTAATTGAGCGTCCAACAACCCACATCAGTAAGGTCAGCAGTACTAAATGTGAAGGGACGTATTTCTTCCTGAATTGGGGGCTTGGATGTTGCTGGTGGGTGGCTTATTCGCAGAGTCTCCGAGATGATGGTGTGAACTGTGAAGTGACTCACAGTTACTGATTAAAGAGTTCTCTTGTACCATTACACTGAAATGTCTCCTGCACTGAAAACAATGCCCCAAATATCCTTTGTATGTCGCCCAATCTAAGTGTAATCTCATCCACAATCCTCTCTTCCATATGCTGGATTTGTTATTATTCACCCATGATCCAGCCCAATATTTGATTCAACATCTTTATAAAATTAATCCTGGCTAAACGCAGAATTGCAATCTCTTGGAAGCACCCGAAGGGCCCATCGATCCAACAACGGCTGAAAGACGTGTATCGCTGGGGGAAAGCAGAGATGGAACTACTTAGGGATCAAACTTCGGCAGATAAAGGGGCAGACAATAGTATGGATTGGGGACAAATGGTGAATGACATGATGACCACACCGGACCTGTGTACCCTGTGAAGAAAGAGATCTGAGGATCAACAATTAGAATGACAAACTGTTCTCGGATGTGACCTACACAGCTGCGAAAGTGTTGGTCTGTATCATGGCTGCCAAAGGGGAAGTCCCATACCTCTGCAGTAAACAGGACAAAATTACAGATCCCCAACTTTAGACTTTTATATTTAGTACATCCACACCATGTATGATGCATCAGCAACCCAAACCTATGAAGTAAATAGAGTGAAGAGGTACCTGTTTTGCAATCTACACTGATCAACTGTTAACATGCTATTTTGACGTTAACCCAAAACATGTTTAAAAAAACGTGTTATGTTTTATAATGTACCATACAGAAATGACATTGTATATATTCTCAAATAATGTACAGCGTAAGAGCTGTATGTATTCATCAATAAAGAAAATTTAAATTAAAAAAACATCTTTATAAAATATGCATTTGAAATGCTTAGCAGATCAATAAAATAGAGTAGACTCATAATATGGAACAATGTTCCTCACTAAAGACTGCATGCAACAGATCCATTTGTACTTTTTAAGACAAACATATCCACTTTACAGCACTTCCCTTGTGCTCACATTGCAGGGGTGCCATTGCTCGAATAAATATAACATGGTCCTCTGGTTCCATTAGTTTAAACAGTTGCAATTTCCTTTCAAAGCATTGCAGATGTATTAATATGACATATTTGCAAAAATGTCATCACTGAAAGCCCTGAGGAAAAGAGGAAAAAAGGATAAAAAAATAATGTTGTACCTTCTATCCCACGAGTTCATGCCCAGATCACTCAGCAGAAGCCTACAGAAATAAAATGGTGCTTGTGGCTCTTTTGGTCCAGGCTCCTCTTGACAGGCAACTTCTATACTGAGATCAGCACTGAACCTTTGTATATGCTCATTTTCATGGGTGCTCTGCTTCAGGATTGCATATGTAAGTGCATTCTCCTGGTCCCGGCTCATACCAAAGGGGGGCAATGCAGGCTCATTAAGTTTTAGTTGTGAATGGAGAAGGCATTCAGGACTAATGTTTCCAATATCTTCAAGCAATTTGTCAAGCAGGTCTTCACTTTCTTCCTCCACTGCAGACTTGGTCCAGGAGTCGGGTGGTTGCTCGTGAGTCACTAAATCAATCGGTGTTTTATCAACCTGCACACTGGACAGATTTTCCAAAGGTCCATAAAGTATTTTACCATCCCATGAATACTTGCCCGAGATATCTCGCACAATTACTCTCACATCTGAAGGGGAGCCAACTGACTCCCTACCAGTAGTCCTTTCTGAAGGAATCTGAAGATACGATATCAATGTACTATCGTTAAACACAAATAGCTGCAAGCTAGGACTCTTAAAAACCTCAGATGAGAGCTCAGATGATTCAACGTAAGAATTGTCATGATGTTCACTGATAAGACTGTGAAGAATAGCAGGACCTCCACTGAGGGGATAGTGTCCCAGGTGATTAACCAGTTGCGTCATCACCATGCGGGCAGTCAGCGGTATTAGTTCCAAATTTCTTCTTCTTTTCTCTGAAATGTAGAGGAAAATATATCAAAATCAGACAAAAAAAAAAGGACAGCAACTCAATTTAAACAAACTGACTAAAACTAAACATCAAGGCATCAACTTGAGATATATTTCAATAAATCGACCTCAGGAGAGGACTCAATAAATACCTTAGATTTTTCCAAGTTTCTTAAATTCACTTAATCTACAAGAGAATCCTTTGCAATGGTACCTTCAGACTATGAACGTGCTGGAGTTGGGTAGGTGAGGAAGATGCTACAAGGACAGTTTGATGTCATCCTTTTCATGCAGGAAGCAGATGGTTTAAGTTACTTACCTGTAACTACTGGTTTCCAGCATGGGTCTGGCATGGATTCACATGCTCATGAATATTCCCAGTCGTCAGGCTGGAAATCCTCGGGAAAAGAAAAAACACGTTCACTTATTTGTCCTCTAAAGCAATCGCTGCCCTCTGGGTCATACTGCCCCCTTCCAATGACAGTCCTCCCATTAAGCCCCGACTCTGGCAGCCATCTTCAGATTTGGTAAGCACGTAAAGTGGCAGTATGACCAAGAAGAGCTGCAGAGGGTCCACAGGGAGGGTTTGCATGTGAATCCATGCCAGACCCATGCTGGAGAACAATAGTTATAGGTAAGTAACTTAAACCTTCTCCAGCATGATGTCTGGCATGGATTCACATGCTCATGAATAATGAATACATAGCAGTACAACATTACACAACCACGCAAGGTGGCAAAGGCTCAACAGAAGCAATGAACACTTACTTTTGGAACAGATTCGCCTCAAGCAAACAGGTTCCGAAGCACTGCTTGGCCGACTCTGGACTCCTCCGTGGAATCCCTGTAGAAGCAATAGAATTTCGTGAAGGTGTGCGTGGACCTCCATGTAGCAGCCCTGCAGATGTCCAACAGGGGCACACCAGACAGGAACGCCATTGTCGCAGTGATCGCTCTGGAGGAGTGGGCTCTCGGACATCTGGGCAGCAGTCGTGATACAGCCGGAGAGCCACCTTGAAATGGAAGCCTTGGACAAGGCCTTCTCATGGTTCACGAACATTTGTTAAGTCTTCCGAAAACTCATTGTGCGCGTCACGTAAAACTTCAGGGCATGAGCAATGTCCAGCGAGTGCAAGGCCGTTTCCACCAGCGACAAAGGTTTTGAGAAGAAAGTAGGTGACACCAAAGGCTCGTTGAGGTGGAATTCTGACAAAACCTTCGGCATGAAGGAGGGGTGCATACAGAGCACTACCCTTGATTTGTGGAAAGTCAGGTACGGTTGCTTAAAGGATAGGGGCCGGATCTCACCCACATGTCTGGCAGAGAGACGGCCACAAGAAAAGCTGTCTTCCACGAGAGAAACGTGAGTGGGGCCTGATGCATAGGCTCGAAGGGGCCCCCATGAGCCTCGTCAGAACAACGTTGAGTTTGCACACCTGGGCAGGAGCCTTCACCGGCGGCAAAGATTGGAAAAGTCCTTTCAGAAACTCCTTGACAAGTCTGTGGGACCAAAGCGAGGATCTTTCTGAGGATCTGGTGTAGCAGGAGATAGCTGCCAGATGCACCTTCATGAAGGCGTGCGCCAGACCAGCATTTGCCAATGATAGCAAGTATGGGAGGATCTGTGGAGCCGTGACCCTCAGAGAGGTAATCTTAAGCGACCAGCACCAGCTAGCAAAACACTTCCACTTATGGCCATAGCACTATAAGGTTGCCGACGGCCTGTCTCAGCCACGTCGGGGCAATGAGTATCATCTTGCATTGACACTGTCCGAGTGTGTTGATGACTTGTAGCAGGAAAGGGAAAGGAGGAAGCGCGTACAGAAGCAGCCCTTCCCAATGGAAGCAGAATGTGTCCCCCAGGCTCCTCGGCTAGTGGAATCTGTTGGCAAACATCTGGCATCTGGAGTTGGCTGCTGTCGCAAACAGGTTGATCTGGTGTCTGCACCATTTGACAAACAGGTGGTCCACCTGATCCTGATGAAGCACCCACTCCTGACAGGAGTGCAGTTCCCTGCTGAGGGAGTCTGTGATGGTGTTCTTGACTCCCGCCAGCTGAAGAGGGACGATGAACATCCCCTGTCTGACAGCCCAGTGCCACACATCCTGCTCCTCCTTGGAGAGCGCTGAGGATCGAATGCCCCCCTGATTCCTGTTGTAGAACATGGTGGTGTATTGTGTGAAGATCCTCACCACCTTGCCTTTCAGAGATGGTAGGAACAACTTGAGGGCACGGAATACTGCCCGTAGCTGCATGATGTTGATATGCAGACCGGCAGTCACAGGGCTCAGGCATGCAGACGTCCGGTGTGCGCTCCCCAACCTTCCAGGCAGGCGTCCCTAGTGACCGTCTCCTGTTATGGGGGGTTTTGAAATCCCATGCCTTGGGCGATGTTGGAGCAGATGACCCACCACTTTATCGCCCATCGGAACTCTTTGTTGAGGGATCTTGTCCGTCAAGCTTCCGGACACCTGAATCCAACGGGTGTCCAGGAATTCCTGTAGGGGTTTCATCTGCAACCTGCAGAGACAGACAAGGTAGATGCAGGATGACATCATGGACAGTAATGACTTGATGGCCCGCACCGTGGCAGTCTTCGTCGACGACTGCCGCTGTCCCTTTCCTTGAATGGCTGCTAGCATCTCCTCCGAGGGCGACGCCAGGCAAGACACTGTATTGAGCCTGTCACCTAGGAACAGCGGATTCTGCAATGGTGTTAAGCAGGACTTCGGATAGTTGATGGAGGATCCCAGATCCGTCAATAGTCAGACGGTCATCTCTGTGTTCGTCGGCCAGCTTCCGCGAGCTGGCGCCTATCAGCCAGTCGTCCAGGTACAGGTATACGTGTATGCCCTGTAGACGTAGATGGGACACCACTGGTGCCAGGCATTTTGTGAACACTCTTGGGGCTGACTTCAAGCCGAGTGCTAGGGCCCTGAACTGGTAGTGCTGGCCCTGCAACACGAAACATAGAAATCGCCAATGCTTCCTGTAAATGGGGACGTGGGAATAGGCATCCTCCAGGTCCAACAACGTGAAGAAGTCTCCTTTTCCAGTTGACCAAGCACATGCTGCAAGGTGATCATCCTCGATTTTTGGGCCTTTTAAGTATTTTTTCAGACGTCGTAGGTCCAGGATGGGTCTCCAGCCCCCCATCTTCTTTCTGACTAGAAAGCAGATTGAATAGATTCTGGAGCCCCAGTGCCGTTGGGAAACTAGGTCTATCGCCCCTTTTCGTAGCATGGCTCGTACCTCTTCTAGAAGCTGAGGGATGTGATGCTCCCAACGGGCAACTGGAGGGATCCACGGACACCTGCGTTGGAATTCCAAAGAGTGTCCTTGGGCGAGAGCATCCAGCACCCAATCTGTCAGTGGCGATCTTTCTCCACTCACTGACGACCCTTGTCAACGGGCCTCCCACCAGAGTGCACGAGTAGGAGCCCGACGACCTGGCCAGTTGAGTCTTGCTTGGGCGCCAGACCCTGCCGGCGACAGCGATGCTGTCCTCGGCTATCGTAGGCCTGGGAGTGGCCTCTGTGAGCTTCTTGCATTGAAGACCGGGAAGGCTGTGTGTATGACATGGAAAAACCTTTTGAAGACCTGCTAGATGTTCACCTGGAGGAGCGAAAAGACGAGTGTTGCTGCTGGAGTGTGCAGAGGGAATGGGCCATCTCCATATCCGTGTTGATGGCCTGGAGGGACTAGTCAACGGCCTTCCCAAACAGATTTTCCCCATTTAAGGGCATTTCCAGTACCTTCGCTTGGACCTCCTGATGGAAAGGAGTGGATTTCATCCATCTCTGTCGACTAAGGCAGGCACCGTTCCCCATTTGCAAGAACCCTGTGTCGGCGACGTCCAATGCCACTGTGATGGCGTGATCTGACACTACCTCCCCTTCCTGGAGGAGAGCGAGCGCTTCCATCTTCTTATCGTCAGAGAGAAACTGCAGGATCGGTCCTAGCCTGTACCAGAATTCCCTGTTGTGCCTGGCTAAGATCGGCAGCATGCTGGCTGCCTTAATTGTGGACACCACGGTGTAAATCACCTTCTTCCCCATGGCGTCCATACTTTTCCCCTTGCTGTCCGGAGGGACTGAAGACAACGAGTACGGGTTAGCCGACCGTTTACTCGTGGCCGCCGACTCCACAGAGTCCGACGATGGTTGCGATCACAGGCACTTGGGTGCGGAGTCCGGCACCCTATATTCCTTATCCAGCCTATACCGCTTGGCTGGAGCTATGCAAGGGTTCTTCATGAAAGCCAGACCCTCATCCCAAATATCGTCCATGAAAGGCACTGCCATGATAGTCTTCCTCTTGGCCTCCCGCTTTTTAAACAAGAAGCCCTCCTTCCTGGTTTTCTAGGGCACCAGCTAGAATAGCTCTGAGGCCCTGGCGATCATGGAGTGGTACAAACCCACTTCATCCAGTGGTGAAATCCTATGTGGGGCATCCAAATGTGGCGATTCACCGACTGCTGTGATGTCTTTGTCCTCATCCATCGGCGTAGCCGTGTCTGTTCCCGTACCCATGTCTAGGTCTGCTGAGGAAGTTGGGGCCCGATGTAGTGGAGGATGTTGATATGGGGCATCAGATGACGCTTCCTCTTCTTCGGCAGAGGCTGATTGGGGAGCTGGAGGCATTCTCATTTGGAACTCTGACACCAAGGTATGTAGAGTCGATAGAATATCCAAGGAAATGTCCTTTGGCTGAGAAGGCAGAACAGAAAACCTAGTCCCAGTGCCGTCATTCACCTCTTCATCGTCCTCGTGGACCGAATGCAAGGACTCCTGATCTTCGTCGTCCGTGGACGAGACTTTCCTAGTTTGGATGACAGCCTGGGAAGGCTGTTTCGGGGCCTCCTCACACACCGCCCCCCCTTTTTTCCTCCTTAGGGATTTGAACCTGGGTCGGTTTCACCCCTTCTGGCGTGCCTGCAGACTTTGCCAAAGTCTCTGTGGCAGTGTTACGCCTTGGGGGCAGGGACACTTTCTGCGCCGTGGGAGCTACCCTCGTAGGATCAGCACCCGAAGCTGCCGAGACAGCAGTAGCCGTTGCCAGAGTCGCCAATAAGGTCTTTTCCTGTGCCGGTCGCGACTGCTTGGTCTGCGCGGCCGCCTTCTTCTCTGTCCGCGGATTCTCAGATTTCTCCCGTACCTTAGCCGGGGTAGATGACTTCCTCTTTGAAGAGGAGCTTGATGATAGGCTGGCAATGGAGGTAGAAGGTGATGCTGATCGTGCCCTATCCACTTTGGGAACCTGCTTCAGCAGCAAACCTGGTGGACTCGTACTTGCAGATCTTGGCCTTATCTAAGGCCCCCACAGATGAGGCGCCCCCAAAGGACTACTACTCAGACTGGCTGGTCCTGGACGAGGCAAGACCCTAATCGGAGCACGGGTCAGAGGCCTTGTTAGTGTTAAGCCATGCCACCAGCCTACTATGCCTGTCCTTCGAGGCATATCTCGCACTCTGCTTCTTTATGGTCCAGGTGAAGGCAGTAGAGGCATTGTACGTTGTCAGCCACAAACATATTCCGTAGCCTGCATTTTGTGCATGGCCTGAAGAGGAACCTTTCCTCCTCCTTCTCCTCAGTCATGGTCGGAGGGCGCCAAGTAGGCCCAAGGTGGCCTTCTTCAATCTTCGATGGAGCTTTGCCCTTGAGGGGTGCGGAACTTCATAGACAATGGGTCCCCGCTGCCGGCAGATGAAGAAAAGAGCACACAAATTTAACTTTGTCCATCGGAAAATACGAAAAACGTACAAATAGCTCGGAGACAACTCGAGGACTCCCAACACTAAAGTGCATGGTAAAAATGTGATGATAGCTGCCAGAGGCGGGACTTAGGGAAAGGACTGTCACTGGATGGGGGCAGTATGACCCATAGGACAGTGATTGGTTTAGAGGAGAAATACAGTTTTAAGGGAAAGTTAAACTTTTTTCTTTTACAGAGGATTCCCAGCCTGACCACGGGAATATTCATGAGCATGTGAATCCATGCCAGACGCCATGTTGGAGAACAGCACAATTGAATTACTCCTAAAATACTCTTGACTCTTACTATGAAGTCAATTACATAGGGACCAAGACCTACAAATGATTAGCTTACTGTGTCCCTCTTGACTTGTATCCCCTTGCAGCCCCTGTGATGAATCCAATGGAGTCATCACGTTTTCTCCGGCGATAACCTCCTCCCATGTGGCCAGAGGACAGCAGCCATTACCTGATCCTAAGGGCGGCTATATGAGGGAGGATCCCATGGGAGGAGACAACCACCGGGGAGATTTCATGGCTTCATTTGATGAGGTGCGGTATCCGCCATTTTCCAACAAGATCCCCCCCCTGTTACCTAATACCCTAATGGCCTATTGCCATGGGTCTAGTCCGCCCCTATAGGGAAAATAAATAAGCCTTTTCCAAACACCCTTTAGGCCAAATTCCCATCCATAACCTGAAGAGTAAAAGCTAAACAAAAAAAAAAACCTTTTTAGTTCACATTTTCCTTCATGTTGAACCAATCTTCCATATGGAATCATTGAGAAATATTCTCCAAGTGCTACGCGCATCAGGAACCATCAATGGACTTAAATTTCCACAACCACCTAAGTCAACAAAAGGCTCCAAGTCAAAAGGAATGCATAATTTTCCTCTCATGTTGCAAAAATATATTCAAATCAAGACATCCATCATGGGTTGCTTATCAGCTCGAATTCAACATTTGATCCCAAGTCCTGCTACTTAAGACAAGTGGTTGGGGAGCTGGCAAAAGCATCAGCACTGCTGAAGCTGATAAGGCAATTATGGAGTTGGGCATCAACAATGTAGGCATAGCCAGTGCCAACTTCGCTGAAGCCATACTCTGGATCAAGCCCTCGAGTGCATGGTGTGGCCATAGCTGGCGCATCCATTTGAGATAGCAGTCAGTTTGTTGGTTTGCAAAGTCAAAGGAACTGGTGCTTGCTTGAAAACATTAGTAGTATGACAGCTCAGAATGCCTGCCACTCTGGGAAGGATGCAGAATTGGGGAAAGTGTGTCTTCCACTCACATCTAAAAAATGTTGGTGCAAACACTACCTTAGAACTCTACTTAGGGGACTTAAACTGGTGATGGCACGTCCAAGACGAAAAGGAGTGGTTTGTGAAGGATAAGATTCACTCATGGAAATTAAGTGCTTTTTTGTCCCCGTTTACCGCCCCTTGGATAGAGGGCCCTCTAGTGCTGAAGGTTGTTTGTGAATCTTAGTTGAGTGGAATTATCAGGGGTTTCCCTTGGTAAGGGACAAAAAAAATCCTTGGTCACTTGCTATCGCATAGCCTTTGAGTGCCTAGACTAACAGAAACCACAAATCTCTCCAATATGGTAATGCCTCAAGGAACATACACACATACGTGCAGGTCGGAAATAGAAATCTGCTACCCACAGACCTTACAGGGCTTGTAACCAGACTTGCACAGAGACATGGCAGATAAAAAAAGGAAAAAAGTGTTCAGACCTCAAAACAAAGTGACTACTAATTAAGAAAATAGGAACAGAAGTCAAAGCACACGTGACTCCATATATATGTATTAAGAAAATTACTTTGATGGCAAGGGGCACCACTGGAGACTTGATGAGTCAGTGCGGTGTTGCATGATGCCACTTTACTGCAATAAGAAAAATGACCAAACCATTCTGCGCCACGATGCCATTTCAAAGAATGGCCTTTCACAGCATCAGGGCAAGGGCATCATGTGAATGCATATGGGGCTTCATTGAGCGGTCTGTGGAAAGAAGGTATCAATTACAAAGAAGAAATCTGAACTTCCTCAAAATGCTAGCTACTGCATGCAAAAAGGCATATTAATTTAAGCAGACTCTTATGTATAATAAGCATAGTGAAGTCAGGTTTGAGAGCTTTGGAGGTTTTGTGACATAAACACTAAGTTGATCAGATGATGGTCAAGTAATTTATCATCAACTCTTTATTAAAACAAACCTAATGTTTAGCCACAAGGTGGGAAAGAAAACAATTTTACTTCAGGTTTATTGCTAATATTGAAGCCACATTCAGCTTAGACTTTTGCTTTAAGTTTTATGACTAATACTGAAAACCCTTGCAGATTCTAAGGCACTCACCCTCAGCAACAGTGAGCAGGTTGCTTAAATCGGCAGATGAAGGAGGCTGGGCGGGTTCTGAATTCTTGACATTTCCCAGTGGCAAAAAAGGATCATAGTCGATGGAGGTGAGATCTGCAAGACTTAATGTGTAATGACTTTGCTGGGTATAGGTTGTTGAGCCATAGACACAGCAATGCAGAACCTATGAGAAACAAGTTTTGACAAATGTGTCAGCGAAATATATTTGAATGTAGGGGAAACAGCTGGCATCTCCAAACATCCTTGCTGTCACTTTTAAACTTCTAACCCTTGTCCAACCACATTATTTTTCAGTGCAGTCTATGCCATCTTAATGCTATCCCCTCATCACAAATTAAGCTTTCATTCACTACCATCCCGGCCCCATCAATCTTTATTTCAGACTCTGAGTCTTTGGTTTCTAACTTTTTTCTTTTTTTACTAATCTCCAAATTACCCCCTACTATATCCCAAACACAGTTTCATCTCAAAAAGGACACAAACAACATCAACACCCCCTTTCATTCGTTCTGCTGCCTCTTAACCCTGAAGCAACCTCCAGGTATTCACAAACCCCTGCTTTTTAATTTTAACCAGATGATACCTAGTCATATTCAAGAAGAAAACCAACAGTCAGGCAAACAATGAGCAGCACCAAAGCAATGACATGAAAACCACTCATGTGGCCACATACCATTCACAGCAAGCCTTATCTAGACAAATCCCAACCTAGGATGAGTAACACCTGGGACTATCACCATCTGGGTATTTCGTAACCATTGGCTTCTCCATGCCCAGCAAAACAGATCTACCTGAGTCTTAGCATGAGGGGTAATAAACATGTAATTAACCCCAGATGATATAGGACTGTAAAAGTTTCATGAGTAAAAAAATGATGCAAAACCAAAGACCAGGCCTATGGATTAGCAGTACTCTCTAACAGAATTACGGTAAAAGCAATGATGTAGCCAGAATGAATTAAGGAAAAGGGCATTCAGCAGATTAAAAGAGAAGAACAAATGCTTGTTGGTTGAGTAAAAAAAAAATGGGAGAATCAACAATCAATTATGTTTGATGTATTTGGCGATCACTGCAGCATACCCAATAAGGCTAATACTATGACATGCATTGATTCTGGGCTCCAGAAACAATTGTAACATCCAGTTCCTCATTCTTATAGCACTCTCTTGAGTGTGATTTATACTAGATTTTCTGCCCATTAACTATGCCACACTCTGAGTCAATAGTGCTCAGCCCTATAAGCTAAAGGGGTTTGTTTTGTTAATTGTGGTCGTGTTTTGTGAAGAATCATCCATTTTCCTATGCCTCCTTCACTTTTACAAGATGGCAGGAAGGAAGGACTGATAATGATGAGCAGGGGTGGGGGGCTTTGGTACTTGTGTATGCTGTGAAGGCATCATGAAAAGCGCACAGACAACTGATTCAAAACTATCAGTTTTATTAACTTAAATGTCAAGATGGAAAAAGGCATAACTTGCCCTGTGCAAAGGTGGGACTTCCCTACCTAAAGAAAACTAAGTAAAGTCAGAGTGCAACTTAGGAATCTGTCTGTTTCCAAACTCTATACTTGCCCTCACAACTATAACTATACAATGTGTAGGGATGTCAGTAACTAAAAGGAAAACAGTGTTTAACACAAAGCCCTGGGCTTCTTCAAGCTCGTAACTTCCTTCCAGCACCCTTCCCCAAGTATAAAACAGTTCTAAAAATCAAAGTCTCAAAACAAGTTAGGATGCAATAGTTCTATTCAGGTCTCTGGGTTTCCTTTCCCAAAGTAAGGACTTGGGGTGTCCTTCCCCAAGTAACACAGTTCAAACAACCTTGAATATAAATATTCCTGGTTAGGAGTTAGGGTTCCCTTCCCCAAGTATCAAGTGTCACAGTTCAAAACAAATCACAAAATACCTTTGTCTCCATAGTTCAGATAATGTTGATTTAAATATTTGTTCAGATAATTTGCACATTGCATATAAGTTGAACATTTCACTGCTAATCAGGTTTCAGTTTCTCTTGTTCGTAAAATCTGTAAAGTCACATTAGATTTCAGCATACTGTAGGATGTTTAATATAAGTCATTTATAACGCGCCTGTAGACAAATGTTTCTAGGTGCGACAAGACAAGGGAGGGAAGACAGAGGGAGGACAAGACAAACAATCTTATTAGGCCTTATGTCATTCAGATCATGCAAGTGCAACACCGCCAAATGCAGGGGGAAGTAAGAAGGGTAAGTATCGGGGAGCGGGAAGGAGGAAGTGCAATCAGGGCTGCACTGCTCTAAGTAAGTGCAAGGAAGCAGGGGAATGTAGAGGTTACAATTACAGCCCCTAAGTGCACTGTAGACCCTGAGGCAGTGCAGGGGAGACAGATCATGGAGGAGCCCGTTACGCAGTGAGACTTAAAGGATAGCCAAGCAACCAATCAGCGCCACAGACAGGTGGTCAGCAGGGGAGGAAGAGAGGGAAAGCAGAGGCGAAAGGGAAGGTCTTGAGCTGCTTTGGAACTTCAGGTGGTCCGGTTCAAGTTTGATAGGGGCAGTGAGGCCACTCCAGAGGGTGGCACCTGCAGAGGAGAGCGAGATATAACCCCCCCTCCCCCCACTCTCTGCCTGGAGAACCTCTGACCCTCAGAGAATTGGAGGTAGCTGAGCGAAGGGCTCGAGAAGGAAGGTATTTTGGAAAAGAGATTTGGATGCAGTGCGGGCCCTGGCCCCAGAAAGCCTTGTGGACGATGCAGAGGGTCTTGAACCTGGTCTGTGCAGCCACAGACAGGTAGTGGGGATATTTCAGGGCTGCTGGAGAGATATAGTTCCTGGACTTGAGGCCAAGGTTAAGTCCTGCAATCCAGTTCTGGATTAGTTGTGGAGGGCGGAGAGTAGAGGAAGGAAGATTGAGAAAGAGGTTTTTGCAGTAGTCCAGCCTAGAGCGAACCAGCGATCTAGAGACAATGAGCCTCTGGGGGGGGAAGTGAGAAAAGGAATACCACCTCTGAGGAGGTGCAGCTGGTAGTGGGCCTTCTTGGCAAGGTCCGTTATTTACGGAGGAAAGGAGAGGGCGGGGTCGAAGATGACAGGAAGGTTTTTAGCCTAAGAGGAAAGCAAAGTTAGAGGGCCCAAGGAGGGTGGCCACAGTGAAAGAGGGAACGTAAGAGCAGGAGTCCAAATGAGAAGGATCTCCGTCTTACTGGCATTAAGGTAGAGGTCATTGGAGGTGCACCAATCCTGAATCATGGATAGACAGTCAGGGATGAGCGGGAGAGGAGATGAGGCTGGGGGAGCCTGAAGGAGAGCAGAGTGTCATCGGCATAACACTGAAAGTTAGAGAGGGTAGAGATCAGGTGGGCTAAATAGACATTGAAGAGCCAGGGTGAGAGGTTAGTGCCCTGGGAAACGCCACATGTGGAGAGAGAGGTGGTGAAGAGAAAGGACCCAAGTTGGACCTGGGAGGGTCGGTCCAGGAGGAAGGTGGTCAGCCACTCCCAAGCCTGATCTGTGATGCCCAGGTTTTCACAGAGCCGCTTGATCAGAATGCAGTGGTTAACCGTGTCAAAAGCAGATGAAAGGTCAAGGAGGACTAGGACAGAAGGAAGGCTGGAGTCAGGATTAGAGAGCAGATCTTCACAGGTGTTCGGGAGAGCAGTTTGCGTTCTTCTGGCTGCTCTGAAGCCAGACTGATGGTCATGAAGACAACCAATAGATTCAGTGTGGAAATGAAGCTGGGAGATGGCCAGATTTTCCATAATGGTTGAGTTGAATTTAAAGTGTCTTTTCCCCTCTTTGGGTTCGAAATGTGTTAATTCTGTAAGGTTTACAAAGTTTTACTTCATTTCAGCATTCAATAATTACATCTCTTGCTTAGGTTTAATTTTCCCTCAATTTAAAGTTCAAGAGTTGATCGTCTCACTTTAACTAAATGGTTCACTGCTCTGAGACTTTTCGGAAATGCTTTTCTAGCCACACGTGACCACTCGGATACAATGCATTCCTCTTTCTTTGATTGACAAATATAGTTGTTTGTTTCACTTTAAATGGATATGTTGTTCAGAGACCTTTGAAAACGTGCTTCTTGCCACACGCGACCACTACGATACAAAGTATTCAGGTCAGGAAATGCTCAAGTTCACACACACACATGCGCACCAGGTTTCTCAATCCCCAGAAACTCACTGGTCACTTTAAAAGTGTGTTTTATAGCGTGGATCACACAGCTGTCTTCATTTAGGGTCAGGGCTCCAGTGCCTGCCCCATAGACACTTCTGAGGTTGTCCTCCACCACAGAGGAACAAGCACATGGAGTAGAAAGTGAAAGGCCAACCTTCCAGCACAGCTCCCTACACAGGTCCCAGTCTGCTCTGGGGAGTCCCAGCTCCCACGCCACGCTGTTGGGTTCTCTGCTGAATGAACCAGCCTCCTGGTCCTTCTCCTGTCGTTCCCCTTTGCCACTGGGTTGGGCTCCATTTATACAACTGCAGCCCTTTAACAGGCTGCAGATGTGGATGATCAATTAGCCTTGCCTGACCTCCATTAAGAGGGCATGCCTGACCTTCACTGCTCTTAGCAGGCATCTTCCTCGTCTCAGTACTAGAGTGGTAAAAGAGCATAGTGTTAATTGCTCTTAGTTGCCTCTTCTTCGTCCCAGTACTGTCAGGGGTCAATGGTGGGGAGATGGGGGGAACTGGCTTAAAATCGCACAAAAAGGTTGGGGACGGGTTGGTCATTAGTAGGGAAAGGGGATACCATGTCTCACCCAAGGGCACCCTGCTCCTAGTCCTCAAGGACTCTTCACCCAGGTGATCCTCCCTCGTTTCTCTGCCCCAAGGATCAGGATCCAATAGCAATGGCCTTTCCCTGGCCACCTGTGCAGAGGGTCCAAGGGGTCGAGGAGTGAGAATACCCTCAGGTTTCTCACAATGCCCAATTTGGTCCTGAATTGCTAAGCGGTTAAGAAAGAGATAGGTTAAGCAGAGAGACAAAGATCATGCTGTGATCTTAATATGATTACATTCCTACAACTTGTAAACTTTGCTTGAATATCAGAGAACGGAAGAGACACGCAGTCCAATGGACGTCAACTTGGGCGCATGATTCCGAAGCTGCAAAATGTACAAAGTGGTGTCCAAGTCTATAACAATTGTGTATTGTAACGTCTCAAGTACATTTTACAGAAGAAGCCTTAGACATTTTTGTTGGGCGATTGCAGATTTAAACAACTACATGAGTAATAGAGCAAGTGAAAGAGTTTGTGTGTAAAGCATGCATCCTCTAACTGGTGAAAGGGAGCTGAGAATCAATCTCCCCTCATGTGTTGGATGCTTAATCGAGCCATTCGGGTTTGAGCGATGAGAAAGAAGTGGCTTGTTCGCAGAAGCAGGATACTGTTTTTTTCCTGCAACTAGTACTTTGCCCTAAAGCAGTTTCAACCAAATATGAAGCAACAGGTCAATCAGTTTCATTGACGTGGATCAGTCATCGTCAGAGGAACAAATGATGGCACTTCAACGTGTAGGATGTGGAACAGACGGCAACAAATGAGATGTACAGGTCAACAGCATCTGTCCTCAAGATATACAGCTTTGGAGAAGTGTCTAGACCATCCTCATTATCCAGTGCTCTGAGGCACACTGGAATTGTAATAAATTATAGCAACTATGTTAGAAGCATGAGGTGGGGGGGAATGTATATACGGTCAGAAGAATCCCAGCACAAAGAGAGCAAGGACACAATCTAATACCACAAAAACTCTGGAGGACTGCTCTACCAAAGCGTGCATCCTGCCCTGATGTGAATACAAGCAGTAATGTTTGTTGAACGTGTGCAGCAAGGACAATGTAGCTGCATGGCAAACGTCCAGAACAGGCACTCCACGATGCACAGCAGAGGTGGCAGCTACTTCTCGGATAGAATGAGGCCTCAGACCATCAGGCACATCCTGTCCAGACAGATTCTAGCATTCTCAAATGCAGAGGATGATCCACATTGACAGGGTCAATTGGTCACAGCCATGCCAGTATAGGCATCAGCACAACCCAGAAAAACTGATCATCCTTCCTGCTATCCCTTGTTCGAGAGAAGCAGTGGCTGAGAGCCCCTACCAGGTCTAGCCAATGTAACCTCTGCTCTGCCTTGGAGGGATAGGGCAGAGGAAAAAAAGAGATGATGAAACTTTTGAGAGATATGGAAATACCAGACTAGCTTCGGGAAGAAGGATGGCCTCACTCTAAATCCACCTCCTCTTTGGAGAACAACAAATAGGAAGGCTTATACAATAATGCCTGGAGTTCACTCACTACCTAGTGCACGTGATGACAGACAGGAAAATCACCTTAAGTATGAGGGGCTCAAACAGAGGACGCAGAGCTCCAGATAAGATTTTGGTGTGAGTATTTTACTCCCAATTTTTAGAATGAGAGTAAATCCAATTTCAAGAGAGTAAAAAGGAGTTTCCTCCTTTACAAGAGAATATAAAAGTGTATGACAACTATCCAATTTGAGTGTAAAATTAAAACTGTTAGAAAACATTAGTGACAAAGAACTTGTCGATGCGTACGACCCAGCTTCATCTTCATTATACTTGGACTCTAAAACTCTTAAGAACTACTACAGATGCCAGCTACTTACATCTTAAATGAAGTCCCTCAACCTGCCAACATCACCTCCGCCTCTCGGGCCTACTGTTGGTGCCTGGCACTACCTGCTTGACAGCCACTCCATGCTTTTGCTCCATTTCTTCTTTCCTTTTCTACTCTGTTACCCCGGTCTCATTTCTGATGTTCTGCCTCTCACCCTTTAGTGTTGCTATACCATGTTTTGAGGTCTGTTGCTCTCTCACTCTGCCTCTGCCATCTCTGCATTCTAATTTTGCTGTTTACCTCCTACATTTCCCTGTGTCAGTTGATAGAACTCCTCTTCCTCTCTCATGTCATTACAGTTTTTTCATTTTCTCTGTTGTGGTTGCTACTCCTTTTGATTATCTTTCTTGCACTGCCTCTTATGTTATTGGCCGTTTCTAGTCTGGAGTTTTCATTTTTAGCTCCTCCCCATCTGCTGTTGATCTGTTTTCTTATTGTAATGTCTCTATATGTCTCTTTGCTCTGCTTCTATCCCTCACTCTTATTGTGTGTGCGTCCTGTTATTCACCTTGGTTTCCCGTCTTATTTTCTTTGTTGCTCTTATGTAGCTCCTTGGTCTCTCTCTTTATATTGCTCAAATTCCTGTTTTGGATTGTATAAAACATTTCTCTGTTCTCTCTGCCTCCCCTCCTGCACCCCACTTTGTTCTCCTGTATTGCTTAGGGTCAGAGTTGCTCTTCCTCTCCTTTGACATAGCACCAATAAATATTCAAAAAGCTGAAACTGTTTTTTCCATTTTCAAATCTAGTGCAGCTTGCTCCTTTTTAGATGTGTGCAAACCTTCTTTTGGCCATTGGGCGGGGAATTATAGAGTTAGAGGTTTGTCTCACCAGATGCAGCACTTGCTTGAATGCAGATGTTTTATCAGCACTGTATGCCATTAGAAGTATAAGAGCCCAGATAAGGTGAGTGTTCTGAGCCATTACAAGTATAGCAGCCCTCATGGCATGCACTTGTTCTGAGCCATTACACACATAGCAGCCCTCATGGGATGTGTATGTTCATTACAGGTGTAGCAGCCCCGATGAGATGTGTGTTCTGAGCCATTACAGGTATAGCAGCCCAGACTAAACGTGTGTTCTGAATCACTGAACATTTAGTAGTCCTTTTGACGAGTCAAAAAATAAGTCTGCTCTGTTATAATTGAATATTACCTGCATCTTAAACGCATACCTCTGATGCAGACGCATTATCTCCCCTATCAACAGGATTTGAACGGACACGTTAGACAATGTTCTCTGCATCAGGGCTATTGACCCACTGAGCTCCTTTCCCAACAGGTTGACTCGGAAAGGCACATAGGGTTAGGGCACTGGCAGTTCCATGTCAGGCTTCCCAGACATAACTGGCTTGTCGATTGCTCTCATCCTGTTGGGACTATCCTACACGAGAAAGCAGATTGATAATGAGGCTTTGAAATGTGCTCGAATTTTGGCAGTGGGACTCCGTAATTGGACTTTGAGCTATGTCATTACAACAGCTCTGCTATGAAATTGAGGTACTGTCCCAAACATAGCGGTCCTGTAAAGAAATGTGGGCATGATGCAATCAAACCTGCTGTGAATAATGGGCATTGTACCATGACATGCGTATAGCAGCTCCGCTGATAAATTTGGCTACTTTGCCTGAATGTATAGTAGTCCTGGTGACAGTGAACAATTTGCATACTAAACTGAAAATATATACAGCACTGCTTCTACCTGCATCCATTATACCTGCCTGCGGTGGGTGGTCAGAAAGGGAGTTAAAGTAAAGTTCGGGCCACATTGCCAGCTATTCCGTGCTCTCTAAAACAAACTATCTACAGTGCCCTTTTATGCATGCACATGCACACAAAAAACATGCAATCTCAAGATTAAAAAAAATAACATTCATATTGAATACTAAAAGCTTTTTCTTCTCATAAATGCCAAACAACGGCTTGCTGGGACGCTCTCAGAAAACTACAAGACATCAAGAACCCCAAGCCATTAAATGAAATTGATGTGCTTTTGTGATGAAAAGAAAACGTATGAAATGCCCATGCTGATGCAACTGCGCTGCCTCTATTAAAGCTGATTAAAACAGAGGAAAATGAAGTAAACATGCAGCCCTAATTTAAGACAATTTTCATTGTATCCAATACTTTGCGTGTCCTAAAGCAATGTGAAAAGCATGTTGATGATTTAAAATGCTTTAATATTACTGTAACCTACAAAATGCAGGCAGTTGAACTAAGTGAACAAAACACATTTCCTTCTACATTATTCAGAAAGTATTATCTTGAAAGAATTATTAAGAGAGGAGGGTGTTGAAAATATAAACAGACCAGGACTCATTCCAGTTGCTTCTTTCAAGGAACTGTGTGGTTTGCAGACCCCTAAGTCAGTGCTTTCTCAAGAGAAATCTTCACTGACATCCTCTTCTCTGTCCTAGCTCCTGACCTATGGACCTTACTGCCACGCTCCCATCTTACTCTCCACATCCATTAATGGCGGCACCCACTGGGAAGTCCTCCTTACAGGCTTCTTCTCATCTCACTGCTGCATCAATGTCTATCACACAGGCACAGTCCTGGTTCAAGACTCTCTTGCCAACCTCCTTCTCTTTGACCGAATCCTGCCATCAATTTTCTTCCTATCCCTGCCTCTCCCCCTTCTACCCTCTCTGCTCCACCACTTCAGTTGGTAGCCCCACGCCCTTACACTCCTCCTCAAAAAACCTTCAAAGGCAGCGATCGACTCCACCTGGCGACCCTCAACGCACGCTCAGCCATCCAACACTCTGCTGACATCTGCTTGCTTTTTGAAGCCACTGACCTGCACATACTTGCACACACTGAAACTTGGTTTAATGTCAGCTCAGTTACTTCCTTTGACTCACTCCTACCTGAAGGCTTTAAGATCACCTCAAAGCCTCGACTCCACCATGCTGGCGGAGGGGTTGCCCTAATCTTCCCAGAGTGGATTCCTTCTTCTATCCTACTCACTCAGCCCTATTCGTCCTTTGAGAGCCTAGTATGCAAATTGGTCATCTCTCCTTCCACCACATTGACCATTGCTACCATCTACCGGCCCCCAGGCACTTCTTCTCTGTTTCTCTTCCAGTGGGCGGACTTCTGTTCCTCCCTATACTCTACCACCTCCAACCTGCTACTACTAGGCGACTTCAACTTGCACCTAAAATCCCCTTGCATAGCAAGCACCCTCTTCACTGACCTCTGCTCCTCCCTTTCCCTCCCCATTCTTCCCTCTGGTCCTAACCATTCTGCTGGGCACACGCTAGACGCCATCCTCCACTCCAACTTCACTGTCTATTCTCCCATGGCCCCCCCCCCTCCTACCCTGGTCTGACCACTTTCTCCTGACCTCTCATCTGGGTCCCTAATGCCCTGTGACAACTTCTAATAAAGTGCTGCCAACCTCGTTCACGAACATCTGTGCGATGAAACTAGTGTCACCTGTTGCCTTCTCTTCCACCTTCATGCTGCCTTGCCCATCAAACAGACTACCACTGATTATGCCCTCAGCAACCTCTATCCGTCCATTACTAACACCCATGACATCCTTGCCCCAGTCATGAGGATTCGATTGAAACCTGCCTCCAAGCGTAACACCTGGTACGACTCCAAACTTGCAGACCAAAAACGTAGGTGCAGGGCTGCTGAATGGAAATGGCACACCTCAGGCTCATCCTCTGACAAACTGGCCTGCCGCCTGATCCAGAGACACTACAGACTCTCCATCCAAGCAAAAAAAAGTCCACATTCAGGCACAGGTGTCCAATGCGACTAACAACACGGCTTAACTATTCAGAATCTGCAGGGAACTTGCCAACCCATCTGCAGTATCTTCTGGCCCTACTCCCTCGTAGGACCTATGCAATGCACTCGCCTCTCACTTCATTTCAAAAACCCAGGACATACTTGTTAGGACTGATTTTCTATACTCTGGCCTGGTGGACAGATGTATAGAAGGCCAACCTATATTGTGACAGGAACAACTCTGGGAAGCTGTAGCTAAATCAGTTTAGATAGCAGTGACAGGCGGCCTAGGCTAAGTTATTCAAAAGGGGTGAGTTTGTAAAGGGACCACAATGAGGTCACACAATGGGAATCACAAATTACACTTAGACAGGATGTATACAAATACAGTTATTTAATTATGACCAAAACACACTATAGAAAAGGGACTACAAGCAGGTAGACATACCACACAACACTAGGAAACTAAATATATATATACATGCACTTGATTATAAGGCATAATACAAATCAGATACTCCTGCAAAGGAAAGGTTAGACAAATGTTATGCACAAAAAGGTCCACAGAGACGAACCCTAAGCTAATATTGTCCAGCCCTAAATTGCCTGGGGCCTTGTGCCCAATAGTTCAGGATATAGTTCCACAGAACTTAGGATGCAAGAAAAAATGCAGGTAGGGTCTCTGAGGTCCAGTGAAGGGTTCTTAGGGTTAGAGTTCAAGTTAGATTAATGCCCAAAATTAGCCACAACAGTCAGATGTCTTGCATAGGCAAGTTATTGCCAAAAGTGTTAGAAATCAGGTTTATTATAAGCCCATTGACTTATAATGGAAGTATAGGGGTAGGCTAAAAACTTTGTAATTTATCCCCCCCCCCTTACTCTGAATCTTCCCCAGACTTGGCAGTACAAAGGAAGGTCGTCCAATGTTGCTTTACCCGCCAAAATCTGCAGTCCTCGATTCCCAGGGGTTGCAGGTTTGAGCTGAACTCTGGTTGGTGTCTTTTGCTGGTGCAAGGACTCTTGGTCGAGGAACGCAGAAAAACTTGATGCAGCACCCCTCTCAGGACTGGACTCGGGTCAGGTAAGCAGTTTTCGGACAGTGCACACCACGCACTGTGATGCAAATGTATTCAGTAGCCGCGGTCGGACTTTTCCTCCTATGTCGGGTCCCCATTGTGCTAGGACGCCGACATTTCACCAGAGGTAGTCTTGCAGGGACAACTGGGGATCCACTAAGTTGCAGACTGAAACTCAGTACAGTGACGCCGGCAGCATGCATGGTAGCCCAAAAACGAAGCTGTTCAGCCACAGGACGGTTCCAGGGCACTTCCGAAGACTTCCTTTGGCAGGGCACTGAGCAGATGTCTGCAATGGATGGTCCCTCCACTCCAAGAGTCTTAGTTCCTTCGCAGGACTACTAAAGATAAAGAGCAAAGCAGGGCTCCTACAGGACAGCAGCAGCAGTTGGTTGCCAGGCCTCCTTCAGTCGGGTCTCATGTATCTTTGCAGGTCTCACAGCTGGATAGGATACTTGGCTCCTTCAGGTTTCTCCAGGATCTCTGAAGAATGGGTGCAGGGGTCCATCGATCCTAAAAGCCAGGTAAGAGCTGAAACCCCCACTAGTCAATAGAAGGACATAAGCCCACACACACATCCCGACAGTGGTCCAATCAGGACCACTGGCAGGAACATTCATGCATACCACTCAGAAACCAGTATGTGGATTGGAGTCAGACTGACCCAGCCCACATCCTGCCAGCAAACACACACAGCCCTCCAGTAGCCCACCCAAAGCTTCTGCTTTCCCGGGCACAGGAAGTTGTTATAAGGATTTTCCTGGCCTCTGAGGTCAGAAAGAGGGCTAAAGAACAAGATGGCAAAAGAACAGGCGAAAAATCTCGTGGCACAGCCACGTTTGACCAGTAGCCACAGTTAGTAGCTAAACGCGGCAAAGCTAAAACGAAAATACCCAAAAAGTGGGGAAAAGTCACTGTTGCCACCACTGTATCCTTTTAGCACACCTAGAGCTACCAAAATTACTCTGAGTGTTTGTCTAGGGCAAAACCTAAATGCACCCCCCATTGTACTGAGGTGTAAACTGCAGTGCACAATGATAAAAAGTTACCACAAGTGATACAAAAGTAATAACACAGTAACACGACTAAGGGAAACAATGTTTCCCAGTACTGACAGCCTGAAGGATATGTCAGTTTCCCCATAACAGATGAGCAAAGGCCAGTGCAGTGAAGCTTAAGGCTTCACTGTACTGCAAAAAGTACAGGTCAGATTCAAAAATAAAAGCAAACAGTTCCATAAAGATGGAAGGAAAGGTGCAGTAAAGAGAATCTTTCCTAACAATACTGAATAGCCTTGCCACACACTCTTCCAAACCAACCTTCCGCCCTCTAACCCCCGCTACCACTCACCCTCTTCCTTCCTCCTTCCACCCTGTCACCAGAGTTGTTAACTCCATGAAGGTCTCTTCCAAACAGGTTGCCCCATGCTCTTCCAGAACCATCAAGGACAACATCTCTGTCGCCCCGCTCTTACTGATCTCTGCAAGCACACCTTTGCTACTGGTTCTTTTCCATCCTTCCTCAAGCACTCCCTTGTACACACCCTCCTTAAAAACCCTCTGCTGACCCCTCCTGCCCAGCCAACTACCGCCCCATTTCCATCAGCCCCTTCCTGAAGAAACTGCTTGAGAAATTGGGCCTCCCCAACTACACTCATATAGCAAACTTGTTGGAGGTCTACACGACCACCTGTCTGGATTCAGAGCATCCAGAGGCATGGAAACCGCTCTTCTGAACACATTTTAAGAACTGCTTGCATCCCTGGATTCAAAATCCCCTGCTTTCCTCATCCTCCTTGATCTCTCTCCTGCATTAGACACAGTAAAAAATTCCATCCTCATTAAAAGGCTCCATGGTACCCTTGGTATCTCAGAGCAGGCACTGGACGGCTTACCTCCTTCCTGACTGTTCCTCCAAAACCATTCTGTGTTCTTTCTCCTCCCCTACTTCCTCCTCCACCTGTGGCATCCCCCAGGGCTCCATTCTTTTGCACTGGCTCTTTAACATTTACCTTTCTCTGCTGGCATGCCTCATTTCCTCCTTCTCCCCCACCTTCCAGTTCTACGCTGACGACACACAACTCTTCTTCAAACTTCCTACTGATGCCCTTGCACCTTCCTTCATCCCTGACTGCCTCTCTGCCATCCAGGCCTGGTGTACTGCCAATGACCTCTGCCTCAATGCCAGCAAAACAGAAATTCTCCCTATTGAGTCCCCTGCACCCTCCTTCTTCCCTTCACTCTGGCCTTCCTCCATGGGACCCCCCCCCTGCTCCCTCCTCTGAAGCCAGAAATCTCAGAGTCATCTTCGACTTCTCCCTTTTCCTGATCCCTCATATTCAGGACACCGTCCAGAAGTCCCACTCTCAGCTCTTCCTTGTCAAAGGAACTCCAACGTGCCTCACCTTCCCCCAGAGACTCAATGTTAGCCATGCTCTAGACCTCTCCAGGCTAGACTATTACAAGAGCCACTTCCTTAATCTTCATTCGTCCACCCTTCGACCCCTCCAGCTAACCCAGACTAGAGCAGCAAGACTAATCCTTGGCCTCAAGCCCAGGGACCGCATCTCTCCTGCCCTACAAAGCCTTCACTGGATCACGGTCTCAGCACAGATTAAATTCAAATCCCTCTAACATCCACAAGGCTATCTGGGGCTATGCTTCCTGACAAAATACGCCCCTTCTGGACTCCTGCGTTCCTCTGGCACCAATTCCCTGCGTGTGAAGCGGTTTGCTAAACAGAGAGCTGGCGGTCGATCACTTTCCACAGCGGGCTCCCTTCTGTGGAATAGCTTTCCTTTCCCCATGCGACTTGAGCAGGACCTCTTTAAATTCCGAAAAAGCCTCAAGACCTTTCTATTTACCTCTTCCTTCTCCTCCTCTCTTCCCTGCTAATCACACAGTAGCGTGACTGATGTGCAGGGCTCTTCTGCATCATTGGGGCCCTCTCCCCCCACATCACTCATCCCAGCCGCTGTCTATTTTTACTGCACTTACTTAAGCTCCCACGGGAGATTGCACTTATGTTCTTCTATTGTTAAGCACTTCACCCGGAGCACTTCTCCATGAGCACCACAGCACCTATCCCTTACCGCCCCTACGCTCTGCACTTGCACGTTCTGAACACTCGCAAGGCATAGTAGGTTTGTCTCCCCTCCCGGTTATTCTCATTATTTGTACTATTATTTCAGTTATTTATCTTTATTGTAATTCATTGTCTACCTTCCCCTGTTCCCATCCTGTTGCCCTGTGGGTGCTTTGAAACAGTTTTTGCTAATTGTACAAGCGCCTAACAAATGACCAATAAAATCAAAAAATAAATTTCTAAAGTAAAGAGTGGATTTGCAAGCTGCTGCTGGCCAGATTGTCACCAGTGGATTACATTAATTATGGGGAAGTTGCCATAAATAGCCTGAGTAAGCTGCACTCAAGGAAGAATTAAAAAGGGCCATATGGACCAGATTTTTGTGCGTAAAAAGACCTATACGCACCTTATCAGGAGGGCTGAGAGCACCAACAAGAAAACTGAATACAAGATTCAAATCACATGCCGGAACAAAAAAACTGGCCTGGGAGAAACAGATTGTACAGAAATCAGAATGAACGTGGAGCCGACCAGGCAGAGCCTCCCCAGGACCAGGAGAATTAGAGAGATCATCGGAAACAAACGCAGTAGTTTGTAATTCCACTTAACCATAGGGCTCCTTTTGAAGAAATCAGCTGAATACTAACTTTCATTTCCTGTTTACATTAGAACCAGAGGTCCACTTGTAGAGTCCCTCAATGAGAGAAGATCTCCACAATTTCCTGACAGAGTTCCCACTTGTGCGAGGCTGAATTCGGTCTACTCAAGGCATCCGCAATGACGTTCACCCATCCCGCAAGGTGAGCTACCATCAGAAACGTCGCTGCCCAGAACCATAGTCACATTGCTTTAGTGCAAAAATGCAAGGGCTCTACACCACCTTGTTGAGATAGCGTGGTATCTAGTCATAGCACCGAATGCCTTACCAACTTAAAAAAAAGCTTCGAAAAAAAAGCTTCTAATGCGGTTTGTTTTTAGGTAAAGGGTTTAATGTAATTGTATTGGGGTTTTTAAAGGTAAAAAAAAGGGGGATTGGGGGATCCCCCATTAAAAAAAAACTAAAAAGAGAACTGCATTAGATGTTTTTTTAACGCTTTTTTTAAGATGGTAAGGCATTCGATGCTATGACTATAAACAAGATAGCGCATGTTAACTGTTGTCCGTCAGAAAGCATCCACGGCCAGCTTGGTCATGCTAAATTCTCGCAAGTTGATGTTTACCTGGGATTCTGATGAAGACCACCAGCCGCTCACTATCAGGTCTTGCAGGTGAGTGCCCCATCCTTTCAAGGGCACATCTGTGATTACAGTCAGGCCAATGCCCCCTTTAACAGATTGTCTTGCAGGGATCACTATGCTAGGTCCCAGGGCTCACTTGCGTAGACCTACAGATGGTGTGGGGTGAGTCCTTGAAATGGAGAACGCTCACATCTGAGAAGGCACTGGAGCAACCTCATGCACAGCTGGGCCTCCAACATTGAAAAACAATGCAGGAGGCCAGAAAGCCTAATAAGCACAGGAAGGCAGAGGCCAGAACCATCACCTGTGATAGGAGGACATGAACCATCTAGCAGGCCAAGTACAAATTAACAGAGAGGAGGAGGTGCAACTCTATCACGATCTTGCGCAAGCCACACTACACAAAATAAGGCAGCTGGGTGCAGTAGTAAAATTCCTAGTGTAAAACAAACCAAGTATAAATGGACATTTCCTTTTGGGTTGCTCTTCACGTGTGAAGGACGACAGCACAGGATCACCACATGTGAAGAGAGAACTGATCCTGAATTTGCAAGGAAATAGCCAAGAGTTGGGAGAAGCACAACAAAGCAGAGAAACTCCACAGGAAGCCATGGGAATGGAAAAGGTCATGAATAACGGTAGAAAAAACTATTAAAAATAACTGTGCAAAAGAAGCCAGAAACTGAGGATAATGATCGAAAGGCAGATAAGAATAGGAACGTGACTGACCCCTGAGGGGGATAAAAAACAGAAAGTAAATATGAGCAAACGGCCCATGGGGGTGGGATGAGAGGCAGTTCTTGGACCTCATAGTGGGCTTAGCATCCCCCACGCATATTTCTCTGGGTGGTTTGAGGGCCAGGTGTAGCGGACATGTCGTTCAAGCAGTTATAGGAACCTGGACCCTCCTCAGGGTGTTGGGGCGTGGGAGGGAGTTAAAATGATGGGGAAGTTGGTGAAAGGGGTGGGACTAAAGGGGGGAATGATAGGGGGGGTTGGCTGTAGATCCAGGGACTACATAATAAGCAAGAAGACTAAATGAATAATAGGATGGCATCATTGAAAATATTGACATATATTTTAAGGGGACCAACTACCCCCATGAAGAGGAAAAGGGTGGAGCAGCTGGTGAGTGGGATGAAGGCAGGCATATTAATGTACCAGGAAACTCATAGTAAGAGAATAGACCAAAGCCATTTAAAGCTGAGAGGATTTTCTCAAATGTATCAACCTGATATAGGTTAGAAAAAGGCAGGGGTAATTCAGGACGGACTAGGAATACGGGGACAAGACACCCTGGCAGATAAGGAGGGGCGATACCTTTTCCTAAAAATATTACTTGGAGATTGGAAATTGACGTGGGCCTCGATCTATGCCCCAACTACATCCAGGATGGTTTCTTGAGGGGGGTTCTCTTGAACTTAGAAGTATTTGCCACCAGGGAAGTTTTAGCAGGGGATCTCAATATTGGATGCGACACCCAACTGGATAGGAGCACCATTACACGACTGAAGCCACAAGCCCCATCAAAGGCGCTGAAAAACAAAATGGAAGTGTTGGCACTTTATGATACCTGAATGGCGGTTAGAGGAGAAGCACAGGGATATAAATACTATTCTCACATCCACTACTCACAAATCAAGGATCAATTATGTATGGGCCGCCAAGGGATTGGTGGGTAAACTGAAGAAGGTTGATGTGGGATCTATTTCTCTTTCAGACCATGCCCAGATTATGGCAACATTAATTTTAGGTTTTACCAAAGGGGGACTATGGAAATGGAAGTTCCCTACAGAATTCTTACAAGATCAGGTCATGGTGGACGCCATAAGGGTTAAAATAGAGCAATACTTCACAGACAATGCCATAGGGGACACACTGCTGGGAATAACCTGAAATGGATTTAAGGCAGTGCGGAGGGGGCAATTGATGGCCTTAAAAGCGGGAAGGGATAACAAAAAACGCAGCTAGGAGAGGAGAAACTGAAAGAGATCCAAGGGGAAATGTCAACAAATCCAAATAAGGACTTGAGGTTAGCACTGAGATATGTTCAGGGCCAATTGGGAATACTACGTAGCAAACAGGCAGAAAAAGCATGCCTGCACTACTGGTACTATATAAAAGCCAACAAGGCAGATACACTTCTTGCAAGGCAATTAAAGGCTAAGGAGAAGAGTAGAACAGTTATGAAGCTCCGGGATAAACAGGGACAGGAAAAGACAAAGACGAGGACATGGATAAGATTTTAATGGAATGCTATCAAACACTATATACATCCGACAACCCTAGTGCTGACAAACGGGAGGAATATTTAGAAAACCATTCCCTCCAACACACTTCTGATGACAATAGGGAGACATTTTAGGAGAATAGAACGATGGAAGACGTCAAGAAAGCAACTAAACGGGGGCGCTGTTGAGCAGCCGGATATGATGGCTGCCTAAAAGAAGATCTCTGTGCTCAACACTAATACTTCAATTATCTTGCCGCTGGAAGACACTTATCCCAACTTTCAAGACCACAGCGAAGCAGAGGAACCGATTGTGCACCTCCACATCAAACCTGGTGAGAAAACGCAAGCCAGAACTCCTGTAATAACCGCTTTCAGAAGTGCCGGTGCGGACAGAGAATTTGGCGGGAACGAGAGGAGGAGGAACCTGCTTGGCCGCAGTGAACTAATGGACCGTGCTGGATGACCTGCGCCGATCCGAGCTGGAACCACACTAGCAGCCTTACATGGGAGGTGCCTGCAGCACACGAGGAGTATCAGCACACACAGCCGCTGAACCCTGGAGGGAATATAACTGCGGCTGGTCCCGAGAGCCTCGCTGGGCACAAAGGACCAGCAAAACTGAGCTCGCTGCTGGCCGCTGTCTGGTGGGACCAATGCAGACCCCCCCTACAACTCCTGCTCATGTCCCAGCTGCGGCAGGGATCCGGGTGCTGTGTGGTGTCCCCGCTGGTGCAGAATCGAGACCCCTGCAGCACACGGGTTGTCCGTGTCGCACCCCAACAGGGACGGAAGCTGGCAGGCTAAAGTGGGCCCTTCCCTTGTGTGACTAGGCTGAGGCAGAGGGCCTCACAGCCGAGCAGAGAAAAGCCCCAGAGACAACAGAAGCACATAAAACAAGGTGAGCGATGGTCTAACCAACTGGCGGCACACTCATACCCGGCAAAATCCATTTATTGTCTGAGGCCTCTGCTTGCCACCTGCGTAATACGCGATGCATTGGTAGAGGGCCTGTACCCTAGCTAGGAGGGGCGTCAAGGCGTATGAACCCTTCTACCACTTTGGGAACTGTCCCGATGCGGTAGGTGGTTGGGGTGGTGCGGCACTACCATTAAACGGCCCCTCGCACATTAGCCGGATCAACGGGGGATAGACAGGCACACTCCCGGCCTGAGCCCCATACAGCCTGCGAGTGCAACCGCGAGCTCGGCGGACGAGACGCGGAGGATGGCCAGAGACCGCTCTACATCCAGAAGGACATGAACAGGGCCACACAGCAGTGCGTGTGTAGCCTATTCTGCCCCATTGGACTATTAATTGGTGCGGCGGATGCCGACAGTGGGCCGGGGGCTGCCTAAGACATAAGGGACAATCACACAGTCAACTAAGACCACCCAGTCTGCACTTTCCCTGGCACTGCTGCTGACGAGACTGCAGCACCAACAAGGATGCCCCTGAAACATCAGCCACTGGGGACATAATGCAAAGACCCAGCTGGGGGGTTTGCCAGCACGCTCACTCCGGGTGAAGTATCTTTCCCGGTACATGCCTCTACGGCTCATAGTTGCAACAGCAAAATCAAAGGAGGGGGCTACATACCTGTGAGTGAACTCCTTGACTCCAGAGGGGGCAGTGGGTGCCCTCTCTAACCTCGCTACCAAACCACACACCACAGATATCCTTGTGCCTCTTCAACCTGCGCCACAGCAACATGCAATGCGCAAGGGCACCAATAACAAAAGCAAGTGGAATGGCCCCATGGACTCCTTTACCAGCCCCAAATCAATGGCTGCCTCGGCTTTCCCTCATCCCAGCCTGGAAAACAGCGGCTGACGAGAACAGCTCCAGGCATGACCACCTGCTCCAGACTATGCAGAACGGCTTTCTCTCCATCAATGTGAAATTAGATGAGATTGTGGGTACAATAGGCTCCCTGAAGGCCAGGGTGGAGAAGGAAAGTGCACGCACAACTGAGGCAGAGTCACACATCGGTACCAACGAATACGCACTTCAGCGACATGAACGTACACTAAACATCATGCAAATGGAGCTCAGTCCAGGTCAAGACGCAATATCATCCACATAGTGGGCCCCATGGAACAGTTTGTTGAAAATCTCCTGAAAGAGATGTTCGACTCCTCAAGACTATCACCACAGTTCCTGGTGGAAAGAGCGCACTGTACACCGGCATCCCCCTCCCCCGTCCTGGGGCTCCACCGAGAACTGTAATAGCTTGCCTGCTAAACTACAGAGACTGAGATACAATACTATGTCTGGCTAGAGAAAAGGGCAAACTACAATTCGATTCCAATCTGATCCATATATATGCTGATTTCGCAACAAGCGTCCAGACAAAACGAAGATTGTATGATGCGGTGAAACGCCTACTCTGAGCCCGCAAGGTGCCCTACTCTCCGATGTTCTCCACCAGGTTGAGGATACAGCACGCTGGGAAAGATACATTTTTCAATGATCCTGCTCAGGTGCCGGCATATATGGAAGCATCAATCCCCATTCCTCTTCGATCACCCAGACGTGACCAAATGTTCCCGGGAACGGCGCGATGAACAACATGGATGACAACAACTGAAGGGCACCAGGTATGGACCGAACCGCACCGTCTGAACGGTGCATACGTACAAAGCAGCAGCGAACGACAACCGCAACATTGAGTACGTTGAGCGTAGTGGCACACTACAGACTCCCGACATCGCCCCACAATGTGTATCCAAAAGTGATCATGGAGAACATCATCATGTTGGGGCGGATGGTGAGGGTTGGTGGGGTGGTAGATGGGAAACGGGCAAGTTGAAAGCTAAAGTTCAAGCAGACTGGGCTACGTTTCGATCAGTAAAGTTCAGGGAGAAAAACGTAAAATCTATGACGGACGACGTGCAGGTGGTGTTTTTCACAGATGGGCAATGTGAACTATATACCATCATCCGAACTACAGAAATCGACATGGCGGTGGCATTTTAAGATGATCACTTGGAATGTGAGGGGTATAAATAATCCGATAAAACGTAGAAAGATCTGGACATATCTGGATCGACATTCCCCCAAAATTGTAATGCTGCAAGAAACCCATGCATTAGACCCCGTACATAAATACATGTCACCGAAATGGGGAAACAACAGGTACTACACGAATTACTCGTCACAAACGAGAGGGGTAACAATAATGATTAATGTCAACTTCAAGGCCGGTATGACACACAAAGACCCGGAGGGCAGGTATGTAGTAGTGTCCGGGACAATCAATTTACCAATAACCCAGGTCAACAACTATGGCCCTAACACAGACGACCTGGCATTCTACGTTAACGTAGCAACCCTCATAGGCCAAAACTCTGATATCCCAATAGTATGGGGGGGATTTTAATACAACACTAGACCTTTCAATGGACAGATCCAGCACAAAGCAAAAAATCCAGCACTAGGGCATCCCTAGCCATCCAACAGATTAGAACTCTGTTCACCCTAATAGATATATGGCGCACACAACACCCAGCTTCGTCCGAGTTCACCTATTACTCCTCATTCCACGACGCACATTCTAGGATAGACTTATGGCTCCTCTCAACACGTTGGGCCGGTCATGTACAAGAAACAAAGATCCTCCCGAGGACATGGTCCGACCACTCCCCTGTGTGGCTCGAGATCCGATTGAAACACTCTCCCAGGCCACATATACCTGGAGAATGGCCCTGTCTGTGTTACTAGATGAATCTCTGGCAGAATCGCTTAGAATTGACAGAGGTGTTCTTCACGGAAAATGAGGGCACAGTTGATAAATACGCAACAATCTGGGAAACATTTAAAGTGTGGCTCCGTGGGGTAATGATTGCTACAACATCAGGTACATTGAAAAAGGTCCGGGGGGAAGTGGATAGTACCGAATGGGAACTCCGCAACCTAGAAAATCAATATGAAGAGACGCATGACAGAGCATTACTGGGCCTGATAAAAGGCAACAGGCTGAAATTCTGTGAGCTGGCCAATCAGGAGACTCAATGTATGATATGGAAAGTGCAAGCTAGGAGATACAGAGAAGGTGACCGCCAAGGAAGACTGCTCGCAGGCATAGCTAGGGGCGGGGGGCACGCAAATTACAACACATTGGAGGGATAACCAAACCAGAGGGTACCTCCACAGTGGACCCCGATGAAATCAATGACATGTTTAGACAATACTATCAAACACTATACAACAACACTGACAGATTATAACAGGAGGCGGTGAATGAGTACTTAGCACGCACTAGCCTCCTGACGCTGGACAAGGCGCCCAGCGAGAAACTGAGCAGCCCATTCACCGAGGAATGAATCGCTAATGCGATATCCTCCCTAACCTCTAACAAAGCCCCTAGCCTTGATGGTATAGGCATCGAGTTATACAAAAAATATAAAGATATCCTTACTCCTAAGTTGCTGAGGGTATGGGACGAATCCTGCGCTGACGGGGTGCTACCCCCTACATTTAAAGCGATTATAACAGTTCTAGCCAAACCAGGCAGGCCCCTGAAGGATATGTCCTTGTACCGCCCACTCTCCCTAATAAATTCTGATGTAAAAATGTACGCTGAAACGCTAGCAAATAGACTGCTGCCACACATGACCACACTGGTTCACTCGGATCAATCAGGATTTATCCCAGGCAGGTGCACAGCGCTAAACCTGAACAGACTATTCGACATAATGGCTCAAATCAATCCAGATATCTCAGCAGCAGCAATGGTGTTGGGGACCAAAAAGGCGTTTGACTCAGTGTCATGGAATTTCCTATTCGGTGTCCTCCAACAAATGGGCTGGAAGACTGCTTCTTCAAATTTGTTAAATTACTGTACAAAGATCCCAAGGCTAGGGTCAGAACCAACGGGAACCTGTCAGAGGCAATAGACTTAGCCAGAGGCACCCGGCAGGACTGCCCATTTTCCCCCCTGCAATTTGCACCAACAATAGAACCCTTCTCCAGCAGGATACGAGAAAATTATGGACACAGGGGAATAAGAATACTCGGGCCCCCGCAGATCATATGATAATATGCCAACAAAACTCTAATATACTTAAAGCACACAGAAGAAAACATGGGTCCCATACTCACTGAGGTGGACACCTACACTGAACACTCCGGTTACAAGATGAACACTCTAAAATCTGAATTATTCCCACTGACTAATAACAATACGAAATCTACCGAATGCACAGAATGAAATGGGCCGAAGAGACAGTGAAATACCTGGAGGTCATAGTGGCAAGATCTCACAAAGTATTATACGATAAGAACCATCTTGATTGTCTCTGTAAACTTGGGAATAAACTCAATCTTTGGGGTAAGTTTCAATTATTACTGACAGGACGAATAGCTGTCTTAAAAATGATAATGGAGCCTAAACTCCTTTATTAATTTACGACCATCCCTATATGGCCGGGAAGACAGTTTTTCGATACCCTCAGAAGGCTCTCGGTAGGATTTGTATGGGGCGGCAGGAATGCATGGGCAAAGTTGAGCTCCCTCACTACACCATATGATATGGGGGGACTGGCATATACAAACTATATTACCTTGCGGCCCAAGCCCAGTATGCAGGAATATGGTATGACCCAGACAACGTATATTCACATATCAATTTGGAGAGACGGTCAGCAGCACCTAGTGATATAAAGACCACCCTAGTGACCGAACATAAACTGTATCCATGTCCCTTTGACCCAATACGCACCATGCTGGACGCATGGTGGCGATTACTGATCAAACTAAACATCAATGACCCTTACACTAAACATATCCTACTATGGGGCAACCCTAGTCTCCCCCCACAATGGATCCCAACATCCGAAATTCCTGTGACCCGAGCCACGAAAGGGAAGGTTTGTCAAGCTGACCGAGTTTCAATACAAGCTAGGGGTCAACCCTGTCAGGAAATTACAGTATTATTGCATCCGAGCGGCAGTGCGCAGGAAATGGCAGTCATTCCTAACTGAGCCCCCATCTAACGCCTATCTTGAACTGATTATACAGCCCAACAATAAGCACAACCTCCTATCGAAGCTGTACTCCATAAGTCAACAGGGAATGCCTCAATGTAGTACTGAAATGGGAGGAAGACACAGGGACAACAATAGATGAACACAAGTGAGTGAAGATATGCAGTCTGACTAAAGAAATGTCATTTAACGCCCGTCTGAGGCTAATACAATATAAAGTGCTTAACAGGTTGCACTACACACCCAAACACATATCTAGCTTTAACCCGACACAAGTGCAAACAAGCACGAAATGCAACTCCGTGGACGCACATACCATACACATGGATATGCCTGGATATGCCCTCACAAAGGAATTCTGGCAGCTAGTTGCTTCGACACTCCATGACACTCCATGAAATGGTGGGTATACCCCCAACGCTTCTTCCTTTAAAGTACTTACTGGGCGAAATAGGTAAAACAAATATTAAAACAAATATTAAAACCAGCAGGCTGTTTAACCTAGGCTGTGTCAGCCAAGAAATGTATACTGCAAAAATGGAAGGCTAGGGAAACGCCAACATTGAGACATTGGTATCATGAAATGGCAATTGTGAATGACAATGAGGTGAATTTCAAACAAACTGTAACAGCAGCAGTTAGGCCCAAAGCCATATGGGCCCCATACCGCTCTCACATGAAGAAACTATTGGTAAATAATGCTTGAAGAACATGGACGCCATATTGACTTACATCCTGGAACGTAAAATATATACCCACAAACGTCTAGAAGTTTAACTAATTTTGTGTGATAATGCATTGACGACATATTGTGTAAGGAACAAGTTACTTACCTGTAACTGTTGTTCTCCAGCATGGGTCTGGCATGGATTCACATGCTCATGAATATTCCCCGTTGTCAGGCCGGGAATCCTCGGTATAGAAAAAAAACAGTATCAGTTTCATTTCTGATCTGTCTTTCTTAGTAGTAACCAATCACTGGTCTCTGGGTCATACTGCCCCCAGCCAATGACTGCCCTCTCCCTAAGCCCCGCCTCTGGCAGCCATCCTCAGATTTGGTAGCACGTAAAGTGGCAGTATGACCAAGTGAAGAGCCGCAGAGGGGTAGGAGGGAGGGTTCGCATGTGAATCCATGCCAGACCCATGCTGGAGAACATCAGTTACAGGTAAGTAACTTGTTCCTTCTCCAGCATGGGGTCTGGCATGGATTCACATGCTCATGAATAAGAGAATACATAGCAGTACACACAAGCACAACCACGGGAGGTGGCAACAGGCTCGACATTAAGCAATTCAACAACTCAACCTTAAGCATCTCTTACCTCCTCACCAGGCTCACCTTAAGCGAACAGGTTGCGCAGCACTGCTTGGCCGACCCTGGACTCCTCCCTGGAGTCCCGATCGACGCAATAGAATCTTGTGAAGGTGTGCGTCGACCTCCACGTAGCAGCCCTGCAGATGTCCAGCAAGGACACACCAGACAGGAACGCCGTGGTAGCAGCGATCGCTCTGGTCGAATGGGCTCTCGGACGGCCGGGCAGCGGTCGGTTTGCCAACCGGTGACAGTGCATGATGCAGCCGGAGAGCCATCTGGAAATGGAAGTCTTCGAGAGAGCCTTCCCTTGATTCACAGTCCCAAAGTTCACAAACAGCTGTGATGTCTTCCGAAAACTCTTTGTGCGGTCCACGTAGAACTTCAGCGCTCTAGCTATGTCCAGCGAGTGCAGAGTCCTTTCAGCCGGCGACGAAGGAGACGGGAAGAAAACTGGCAACACCAAGGGTTCGTTGAGGTGGAAGTCCGACGGCACCTTGGGCATGAAGGAGGGGTGCGTCCTCAGCACCACCCTTGTGTCGTGAAATGTCAAGTATGGCGGCTTGCAAGATAGGGCCTGGATCTCTCCCACTCGTCGTGCGGAGGTGATGGCCACCATAAACGCTGTCTTCCACAACAGAAACTTCAACGGTGCCGAATGCATAGGCTCAAATGGGGTCCCCATGAGCCTGGTCAGCACCACATTGAGCTCCCACGCCGGGGCAGGGGCCTTCACCGGTGGGAATGATCGGAACAATCCTTTCATAAATTCTTTCACCAGTCGATGAGACCACAAGGACGCCCGTCCCGTAGTTCTGGTGTATCGTGAGATAGCGGCTAGATGTACCTTGATGGAAGCGTGAGCTAGTCAAGCCTTGGCCAATGACAGTAGGTACGGCAATACTTGAGGGGCCGTAATCCGCAGAGGGTTAATCTTCTGTGCACGGCACCAGACAGAGAACCTCTTCCATTTATGTCCGTAGCACTTGAGAGTTGAGGACACCCTGGCCTTTGCAAGAACCGCTCTGCAGTCGGCCGGGATGTCGTACCCTCCAAACTCTAGTGCTGCAGGAGCCAGGACTGCAAGTTCAGCGACTCTGGGTTGTGGTGAAGAATGGCGCCTCCTTCTCTGGAGAGAAGATCTGCGTCCGTCGGCAGCTTGACTGGTGTGGACGTTGACAAGTCCAGAGGGTCCGGGAACCAGATCTGTCTCGGCACGCCGGTGCGACGAGGATCATCCTGCACCAGGACCTCTTGAGCTGGTTGATGAGCCGGAGCAGCAACGGCAGCGGAGGGAATGCATAAAGAAATAGGCCGTCCCAGGGGAACGAGAAAGCATCGCCCATGCTCCTCGGCTGGGGGAACCTGCTGGCGAACCTCTGGCACTTGGAATTCGTTGCCATCGCGAAGAGATCGATTTGGGGTTCGCCCCATCGTCGGAAGAGTCGATCCACTTGATCCTGGCGTAGTTCCCACTCGTGGCACGAGCGCAGCTCTCTGCTGAGTGAGTCGGCGATCGTGTTTTTTATTCCTGCCAGATGAAGAGCACCAGAAACATCCATTGGGCGACGGCCCAATGCCACAGATCCTGGGCTTCCTTGGATAGGGCAGGGGATCTGGTTCCGCCCTGTTTCCGGATGTAGAACACCGTGGTGGTGTTGTCGGTGAAGATCCTCACCACCTTGCCCTTGAGGGACAGAAGAAAAGACCTGAGGGCCCAGAACACTGACAGAGCTGCGGGAGCCAAAGGCCTCTTGCGTGAAGATCTCCGGAGTGCGCTCCCCAACCTTCCAGGGAGGCATCCGTCGTCACCGTCACCTGGTGAGCTGTGGTCTGAAAGTCTGTGCCCGCCGACAGATGAGAGCGGGTACCTCACCACCGGATCGCCTGACGGAACGTTTCGTTGAGGGATCCTGTCCTCGAAGCTGCCCGTCGGCTGGACCCAACGGGCGTCGAGTACCTCTTGTAAGGGGCGCATCTGAAGCCTGCAAAGGCGCAGCAGATAAATGCAGGAGGACATCATCCCGAGGAGGGACTTGATAGATCTTACCCTGGCCATGTCCGTGGCCAGCAGACGCTGCACCTTGCCCAGAATGGTCCTGGTCCTTTCCTCCGACGGCGAGGCCAGCCGCGCCACTGTGTCGAGATTGGCTCCCAGAAACAGGGCGACTTGCGAAGGAACCAGGTGGGATTTTGGAAAGTTGATGGAGAATCCCAGGTCCATGAGCAGCTGGACTGTCTTTGCAGTGTGCTCCATGGCGAGCTCCCTTGTCCTTGCCCGGATGAGCCAGTCGTCCAGGTAGGGGTAGACGTGGTTCCCCTGTAGGCGCAGTCGCGCCGCCACCGGTGCGAGGCACTTGGTGAACACCCTGGGTGCCGACTTCAATCCGAACGGGAGGGCCTTGAACTGGTAGTGCCGCCCTTGGACCACCCACCTCAGGAACTTTTGGTGTCTTTTTAGAATGGGGATGTGGAAGTACGCATCCTCCAAGTCCAACGACAACAGGAAATCGCCCTCCTCCAGCTGTCCCAGCACGTGCTGAAGGGTGACCATCAGGAACTTCTGTGCCTTGATGTACTTGTTCAGTCATCGCAGGTCCAGGATGGGGCGCCATAATCCTGTCTTCTTTCTTACGAGGAAGTACCTTGAGTAAACTCCGGAGCCCCAAAGCCTCTTTGGGACGAGCTCGATGGCACCCTTCTTGAGCATTGCCCTTACTTCCAACAGTAGCTGAGGGACGTGATTTTCCTTCCTGGCCACGGGTGGAAAGCGAGGGCACTTCTTCTGAAACTCGAGGGCGTGCCCTTGGGCCAGAGTGTCCAGCACCCAACGGTCGGTGGAGATGGAATCCCACACGCTGACAAACCTCGCCAGCCGGCCTCCCACCGGGGTGATTCGGCGGGGGCCTGACCCCACGGCCGGTTCAATCTTGTTTGGAGGCCGCCTTGCCTCCTTGACCTCCCTGTCAACGACGATGGGCACCACCTGACTTGCCGCGTCCCCTGTAGGCTTCCTGGGACGAAGATCTTGCCGCATGGCAGTACGTGGAGGAGCCACTGCCGGATCCCTTAGAGGCACCTTGTCTGCCTCCGGAGCTCCGAAAGGACGGCCGTCGTTGTTGGAGCACTCCCAGTGCCGGGCAATCTCTGTGTCTGTCTTGATGGCCTGAAGGGACTCATCAACCGCCTTCCCAAACAGGTTGTTCCCATCGAAGGGCATGTCCAAAACCTTGGTTTGTACGTCTTGGCGGAAATCCGTCACCTTGAGCCATCCTCGTCGTCTCAGGCAAACGCCGTTGCCCAACTGACGGAAACCGGTGTCGGCGATGTCCGTTGCCACCGTGATGGCGTGGTCCGAAGCAATCTCACCTTCCTGTAGGATTTCAAGGGCCTCGGCCCTTTTGGCGTCGGAAAGGAAGTCCAACAGAGGGGCGATTTTGAACCACAACTCCCTGTCATAGCGGGCTACGATAGCCAGGGCGTTGGCCGCCTTGATTGTCGTCGCTGCGGATGAGATGACCCGTCGTCCCATCGTGTCCAACTTCCTGCCCTCGCCGTCCGGCGGGGAAGTTGATGTCGAGGCCGATGCCCCCCAGCTTTCTTCTTTGCCGCCGCCGAGACGACCGAATCCGGGGTAGGTTGCGCCCGAAGGCAGAAGGGGGCAGCGTCGGGGACCCGGTACTTCTCGTACCGGTCCCTCTTTGCCGGCGCCGTTGCAGGGTTCTTGAGGAGGGCGAGCCCCTCATCCCAGATGTCATCAAGAAGTGGTATGGCGAGGACCGTCTTCCTTTTAGCCTCGCGCCGTTGGTAAAGGAACCCTTCCTTCTTCTCTTCTGGGCAGAGCTGGAAGAGCTCGGATGCCCTGGAAATCATGGCATGAAAGGATCCAATCTCGTCGGGCGGAGACGCCTGAGCAGCGGGCGACACGCCCCGTCGTCGCCTCCGTCATCTGTACCTGTCGTAGCCGTGTCCATGCCTGTATCATCCCTGTGGGTAGTAGACCAGGGGGAGGGCAGAGCAGGCCGCAGAGGTGGGAGAGGTGGCGTAGGATGCGTCGTCCTCTTATGCGGTGGACTTTCCGAAGGTCCCGGCTCCGGTTCCCCCGTCGGGTCTGGCTCAGGTACCTCCGTCAGGGGGAGGGGCAACCTTGTCCTTATCTCCGAGCATAAGGACTGAATCACTGACAAAATGGCCATCGAAGTGTCCTGCGGCGCCGGAAACGACGGGCACGAGGGCTCTTGAGGAACCTCGTCGGCGACATCGTCGCTCTCGTCGTCGCCCTCGTCGGGATCCCTCCCGATGGGCTGGGCCTCTTCCACGACTTCGATGAGCTCTTCTTCAGAGGTCGTGTCCGTATCCACGATGGCCACCTGCCCCTCCCCACCTTTTCCGACAAGGACTTCGTGGGGGTCTTCTCAATGGGCCTGAAAGACAACTCCCTCCGCGGTGGCAGGGAGACTCTGGGTCCTGAGGTCGCCTCCACTGGCATAGCCTCCACAGGCTGAGCCAGGGCCGCTGCGACATCCTCAATCAAGGTATTAGCAGTGTGAATTAAGGCCATCGTCACCTTCTGTACGCCTGGGGCCTTCACCTTGGGGGGAGGGTCCGAGTCTCGCTCCCCCTCTGCCGGAATCTTCGAGATCGACCGGGGCCTCTCCAGAAGCTTCGCCGGGTTCTCGGACTTCCTCTTACCCGAGCCAGAGCGTTGGTTCGTGGTTGATGGCGCCGGGGAGGATGCGCCCTGCCTGGCAGCCAAGGAGCCTGACCGTTCGGCGCTCCCGGTGCTTGGCCTTTTGTTGGGCCCCCGTCGCCGGGGCGCCCTCACAGGACTTCGAACACCGCTCTGACTTCTTTTTCTTCTTCTCGCCTGACGGGCTCTTCCCTTCCAGCCAGTTGGCGAGACTGAGGTGGCGATCCTTCATGGTCCGCTCCGACATGTTCCCACAAAACGCACAGTCCTTCTCCGTGTACGTCTTGTCCTCATGGAGACAGTAGAGGCATAACGAATACTCGGCCTCCTTGAAAACATTCTGAAGCTGGCATCCAGGGCAGGTCCTGAACAGCTTCCCGGGCGTCGAGCTTCCTTTCTCCTGGGCAATGTCTGGGGTAGGCCTCGGAACTTCTGGAATCCTCCAAAAGCGTAACTCGACGAAATCTTCACCCTTGAGGAGCGTAGAAAACTCCCAAACGGATCCCCGTTGATCGGATGTAGAAACAGTGGAGCTTGAGGTTCTATTTAACTGAAAAATTAGAAAAATCTCCTGCAAAAGCGCAAAAACGCAGCAAAAGCTCGAGAGCTACAGCACGAGGACTCCCAACACTTGAACGTGCGGTAAAAATCTGAGGATGGCTGCCAGAGGCGGGGCTTAGGGAGAGGGCCGTCATTGGCTGGGGGCAGTATGACCCAGAGACCAGTGATTGGTTACTACTAAGAAAGACAGATCAGAAACGAAACTGATACTGATTTTTTTCTATATCGAGGATTCCCGGCCTGACGACAGGGAATATTCATGAGCATGTGAATCCATGCCAGACCCCATGCTGGAGAATGTACCTATTGCAGACTGTCTCTGTCATATGTTAAAGTAAAAAAAAAAAAATCTGCAGAGAAATAAAGCACCGGGCACAGATGGTTACCCGGATTGCTCTTATAAAGTGTATCAGGACACCCTGAACCCTAAATTAATGAATATGTTTGATACGTTTAAAGCAAAAGGCAATGTCACTCAGTCAATGAATGAGGCGGAAATTATAAATTACTCACCGTAGTGACTAACGTACTCCTAGTCCATAATCCCCTTTCCTCCATACTGTATGTGAGAAGGAGCCTTTTTAACCCGAAAAAAATCTTCCCCTTTAAATGTATAGACGTGCGGGTGCACGGCCCTGGGACCATGCGCTCCCCTGACTCTGCCCACCGGCGCCACTGAGTCCCCATGGACGCATCAACAATATTACTATTGCCTAATGACACCAGTTTTATTAGGGGTGGTGGGTGGGGAGTGGTGGGACTATGGACTAGGAGTATGTTAGTCACTACGGTGAGTAATTTATAATTACTCCTACATCCCGTCCCCTTTCCTCCATACTGCAGGGGTGATTACAACTGAATGTAGCCCGAGGGTGGAGAGGTAACCCTCCTTAAGAAAACAAGTTCTTTAATACTGCCTGCCCGAATGACACATCTGACCTGGAGCTGGAATCCAAAAAGTAGTCCATGCAGAAGGCCGAAGGAGTGGCCCAAGTGGCCGCCCTGCTCATGACCTGCCACGGGATGTGCCTCTGGAACGCGACTGACATGGTCTTGGCTCTGATAGCGTGGGCATGTGCCAGAAGCGGTTTGTGCTGCCACTCATAGGCCTTCTTAATGGCCGAAACCATCCACCTTGCTATTGAGGCCATAGAAGCCTGATATCCTGGCTTTGACCCCCGAAAGTGACAGAGACTCAGACGTGTGGAAGATCTTTGTTCTATCGAGGTAGAATTTCAGAGTAAGCCTAACATCCAAACAATGCTGAACCCTCTGAGCATCGTCCTTGGGGTCAGCGAAAAAAGTGGGTAGCACTATCTACTCATTTAGGTGGAACGAAGAGACCACTTTAGGCAGAAACATGGGATGCGTTCTAAAGACGACCTTGTCCCTATGAAAGGTAGTGTAAGGCTCGGAAGGCACAAGAGCTTGGATCTCGCTGACCCAGCGTGAAGACATAAGACCCACCAAGAATGCTGTCTTAATGGTGACTAGCCTGATGTCCGTGTGCACCAATGGCTCAAAGGGGTTTTTGCACCAAGGCGCCCAACACTATGTTGAGGTCCCACACGGGGTGTGGCTTCTTGATGGGCGGGTAGAGCCTGGTGAGGCCTGCCAAATGTCTTAACTACCGGATTGGAGGAAGAGAAAACCTCCTCCTCTGAGTTCCGGTAGGCTCTGATGGCCACCAGATAGGTGCGGCAGGTGTCTATTTGCTCCCCCGAGTGGGCGAGGTGTGCAGAGAAGGATAGCACTTCGTCCAACGTGCAAGTAAGAGAATTGACCTACTTAGACTCAGCCCAGTGGCAAAACCTAGACCACTTGGTTTTGTAATGGCTCCTAGTAGCCTTGCTCGTAGCACCTTGTATGATGTCTTGGTTAGCCTGCGAAATCCGCAAATGCTTCAATGTAACCTGTTCAGGAACCACGCTTCAAGGGTTAACGTCTGCGGGACGGGGTGGATGACCGTGCCCGCTTGCTGCGATAGTAGATGAGCTGGGCCTAATGGAAGGTTAATCGGAGGTTGGTCCGACAGGCTGAGCAACTCCGAGAACCATGGTCTCGTCGGCCACCACAGAGCTATCAGAACGATACTGATGTGTGGGACTCCCTTGTCTTGCAGATCACCCTGTGTACCAGGGGATTGGGAGGAAATGCCTATGGGTTCATGTTCCACTGTAACTAATGCATCTCCCTGGAAGCCTAGGCCATGTCCCTACCAGGATGCAAACTGAGGGCACTTCTTGTTGTACCTGGTGGCGAAGAGACACCCAAACTGCTGAGCCTGTTCGCCTCCAGGTTTGACTCCCCTGGGAGGTGGATCGCCGTCAAGTGTATGTTGTTCACCAGCACCCATTCCCAAATGCTGACTGCCACGGTGCATAGAGGAGGCGACCTGGTGCAACCCTGCTTGTTGATGTAATACATGCTGGTGGAGTTATCCGTTTGAACGAGGGTCGCCTTGTCGCTGTTGAGTGGCAGGAAGGCCTTGAGAGCCAGCCAGATGGCCTTCGGCTCTAGCTAATTGATATGGGCCTCCTGTTCCTGAAAGGACCAAACTCTGTGGATGCTGAGGTTGTCCAGGGTAGCTCCCCAGCCTTCCAGGGAAGAATATGTGGTGATGATAACCTGTGGTGCTGGTTGACAGAAGGGCCTGCCTATCCTCAAGTTGCAGTCCGTGCTCTGCCAGACAAGGTCCTGGTGGAGAAAGGGAGGAATGCTGACGAGTTCCGCCTGGGAACCCCGCTCCCGACTACACGAGGCTGCGAAGTGCAGCTTTAATCTTCTCATTTTGAGCCTTATGTAAGGCACTGCCAGTAGACATGGCACCATGATACCCAGGAGGTGCTGGTACCACCGTGCTGAGGTCACCGCTCTGCAGAGCAAATGACTTGTGGATCTCTTGATGGCTGTGATCTTGTCCTCCGAGGGAAAAACTCTCTCGGAGCTCGTATCCCAGATAAGGCCCAGGAAAGTCAGACTCTGCGTCAGCTCCAGCTGGGAGCTCTTGAGATTGATGGAAAATCCCAGTTCGTGTAGCGTGTTCATGAGGGAGGAGGAGGTGTGAAGGACCGCCTCTGGAGATCTCGCCCTGACGAGCCAGTCGGCTAGGTATGGATAGACATGATGCCCCTGGGCCCTGGGAAGGACTGATGAGGTTGCCCAATCGGGACGTGTATGTAAGCGTCCTTCAGATCCAGGGAGCACATGCAATCTCCCTTGCAATAAGCGCTGGGGTACCACCTTGAACTTTTGAAGCGGGAGGGTAAGGTTCAGGGTGGAAAGGTCCAACAAAACTCTCAGGCCAGCCTGGTTCTTCTCGTGTATGGTGTAATTCTGGAGTAGAAGCCCATGCCCCACTGGGAGGCTGGGACTTCTTCCACTGCCTGGCTGTGTACAAGTGCTCGAATTTCCGCCAATAGAGTTGTTGTCCCAATCTGTGGGATTGGAGGAGAGAGGGGAGCGAGGGGGCGGTAGCCCGTGGGCACCACTGATTGGATCCAGGGGTCTGCGAACCTCGCACGCCAAAAGTGTGCGTGCAGGGCAAGCCCACCCACCCCCTCGCCCCACCTGAGACACATGGACCCAGAGGGGAATGTCATGCCTTTTTTCCCTCTCAGGCTGGGGCAGAGGAGGAGGACTGAAAGAAGTCCTTATTTCCCTGCCTTGTGCTGTTTGCGGCAGTGCTGACTTGGAGATCAGTCCGGCTCCCTGGACCTTTCTTCCTGGAAGCCCTGGAACCCGCCGAAGACCCCGCCCCTTGTCAGAACGCTGGTGCGTCTGGCTTTATGTCTTGGGCGTGGACTTTGTGTGAGGATAGATCAGAATTTTGCAGTCTGGGAACTGTTCTTATAAAGTTCCTCATCTATGGTGGAGTGAAAGAGGTCACGACCCTCGAATATAAGGTCCAATATGCGCTCCTGGACGTCCGGGTTGAATTTGGTAGCCCGCAGCCAGGCAGTGCTTCTCATGTACGTGGCCATGCAGATGGCAGGGCCTGAGGTGTCTATATGCACCACTGTGGACTCCATGATGTCTTGGGCCACCAACTTTGCTTCTGCCAGCCTCGCCTTGAAACGTGCCTGCGTTCCGGAAGGAAGTCGGCTATTTCCTGCCAAAGCCTCTGGTTAACGGCTGCGAGCATGGCATCCGCATTAGACTGACGGAGGTGCAGGAAGGCGCTGGAATAGAGCTTCTTTCCATACACCTTCAAGATCTCATCCTTGCCTAGCAGAGCCAAGGACGAGGTGGCCGAGGAAGACAGACGTTTAGAGTAGATGGAGGCCACAGCAATATCCGAAGAGTGGGGTGGAGGGTGTGCCGATCGCAAGAGTGTATCCTCCTCCAAGTGCCTGTACTTGGCGTTGAGGCGCCAATTGATTGGCTGCACCAAATGGGGTTTAAGTCATCCCTCTTTGGCCAAAGCGACAACATCCTTCTGCATTGGAATCCCTGCTCTAGCCGCGGGGCGTAGAGTGAGGACTTCGGCCAAGACCCACGCCTCTGGTTGTTCAACTTCGGGTTGTGGAAGCCCCAAGTATTCAGCCAGACCTTCAAGCCAATCATAGATCGCCTTGGCTGAAGACAGTGTCGGGGTCCTCCTCGTCGTGTCCACCAGGGTGTCCTGCTGATTTGTGATGGATGGATGGAGTAGTACTGGGTGCCACAGGCTGAGGTGTGGCGACCGGGGCCGGAGGCGGCTGTGGATGCTGGTATGGAACCGCATGGGGAGCAGGAGGCAGAGGAGCCGGAACCACGGGGGCCGGCGCAGGCAGTTGAGGCTGCGCGGGGAGCCTGAGGTGCTGGAGCCATTGGAGGAATTACTATGGGCACAGGTGGCAGGACAGGAGGCAGCATATCCCTGATCACATCTCAAAGGATGGTGCCCATCTGAGGGGATCTCATAAGCATAAGGAATTTCTCAAAAAATGTGTCCTCACAGGCCGGTGGGGCATTAGGTGGCCCAGGAGTAGGGCCCTGGAGTTGCTGAGGTCTAGGCGTATTCTGCATTGCTGCCTGCAGGGTGTATCTGCCCTACAACACAGAAGGATATGCTGTAGGCTACGTACCTGGTGAAGACCAGTCCCACCTCGAAAGTCGTTCTCCCACCTGCTCTACACAAGGAGACGGTATCGGACGAGCAGCCATTTTGTCTGGTGCAGTGGCCATTTTGTCAGGTTGCATGCCACGTGCTTGCGCCGTGGTGCTTTCTGCACTGGGCCTGGTGTTAGGCAGAAACCTGTGCAGTTCCCTTAGGGACCACTGCAAAAAGTTTAAGACTACAGGTGTTGGCAGTAAACCCAATTGGTAGCAGTCTGTACCACCCAGATTTACCTGGTAGCTGTGGCTGAGCAGACAGACTTCGCTCAAGAAGAGTTAGGCAGTATATAGAGTATACACATTAGGTACAAAAATACAGTAGCACAAGCAAACACTGACCAGAGCTTTGGTATAAAAGTATATAATTATTTATTTAAAAACACACTTGTAAAAATACACTGGCACTAATATGTCAAGCAAGTTCAAACACAGTCACTATAAATATATACACCTCCCTGATTAATTATTCGACAAGTCTTAGGAAAAGAACACCACTTATCAACAGAGGTGAGCACTTAACCAAGAGGGCACTCCAATAATTATTTAAAAAGGGAGAGAAAAGGCAGAAATAGTAAAGCACACAATACCAACACTTTTAAAAGAACCATAGCAAGTCAAGAAAGGCAGAGTCTACTGTAGAGCAAAAAGTTCATAGGCCAGGCCCACTCTTGGAGAGAGCAAGGCAGAATGTGCCCAAGATCACACAGTTGAAGTACACTTTAAAAGTCTTTGCAGATAGTTCAAAAGGAGTTGCATCAGTTCAGAAAAAGTTAGTTAACAGGTCCCAGGTCACCTCAGGATAGAGAGTCAAGGATTTACGGGACACCTTGAACAGTCTGTTGCAAGGGAGACCAGGCGGGACACAGTACTTTGAAATGGTGAGAAAGCTCCAGCGGGGGCAGTTGTTCCTGGCATCGGGTGCAAGTCGGTGTCTTGTCCAGGGGAAGAGAAGATCTCGACGTGGAGGAAAGCTGGAGGTCGTTGCACTGCCAGGGAAGAAACTAGCCGCGGAGTTGCCCGGTTAAAAGGTACTACCCTTTTGTTCGAGGTAGTGGTGAAGCGTGGCTATCCGGCCGCCGGGGTGCTTGGCATGGGCGATTCGACCACGAGACGATCCAGGAAGGCGAAAAGAGGGCGAACTGGTTAACCCCACCAGTTCAAAGGAAGAAGACTCTCCAGGAAGAAGATCTTCTCTGTCGTTGGGAAGTGGTGAGTCGGTTCAGCAGGGCTCCATCGGTGGTGTCGTCGTTGCAGGTCGGCTCAGCTTCTCCCTCTTCTGATTCTTTAGGTCCTGTGGCAATTTCTGATGTTCCAGCCCCCAAAGCCCTGCTTTTATGCACAAAACCCCTATTCACCAGTCCTAGCTGTCGCTCAAACATGCTAAGTGGTGTGCCGGGCGGCTCACCACTGGGCCAATCACACAAGAGTGCGACTTGAGTTGCCAAGGCAACTCAGTCCAGGATGCCTATCCCCCCACTCCCACAAATCCTTTGGACCCAGACAGAGTGGCACCACTTTTGGAGGCTTCTGGAACAAAGGGCTCGACTTGGGTTGGAGTTACAGAGGCGAACACAAACGCCATTTTAAAACCGAGTCCTGGCAAAAAGACCGAACCGGGGAATAAATATTAAATAAATAACCCAGGGGTATCTTTAACATTGCACCAAACAAGTGGTGCGTTTAAAATGAATGGGAAAATCCCATAGGAAAATCCCGGTGGAATATTTCGCGTGGTAACCACTGCCACCAGCCAGAAACTCGACGAGGGGGGACTGCACAGTGCCCCCTCGAAAAACAGACCCAGGGGCAATCTAATTACCCCTACCAGTACTTCCACAATATGATGGTTTGTACTGGTTCTGCTCACAATTTAAGACTAGTAAAGTCAATGGTGACTTTACATGCCCTGGGAGACAGTAGTCAGTCTCAGGGTATGGAGTCTATGTTTGGGGGTCACTATGACACCCCTGTGTTACTGCACTGAGGGTGCTGTGTAACACACATACCAAAAACACATGAAGCCCTATGGAGTAAAAGACCTCATAGCCCACAAAACACATTAGAAAGTCAAAGGACATTCTCAAATCATGCCTAAGAGCGGGAGGAAAAAATTCTCATTCTTAGCAGGAGAAAAAAATAAACCCCCAAAATCCAGCAAAGCTGCTGGGGGACTCACTAGGCTTGGGAAATTAGCCTATACAGAGAATTCTCCCTAACACTCGGCCTCCTCCAAGACTCTTGGCAGTGGAGCTTGAGGCCTACCATGCACCTCAGGACAGGGCCTGGTAGGCGTTGTGCCGTCAGCTGTGTTGCCGGTAGTGCTTCGTACAGGCACCCCCTCAGACATTTGTCCACTAGTAGGGCATAGCCCCTCTGGTGGACACCCGGTAAAAGAACCTTGCAGTGCCTCCGAGACATCTCCGGTAGGATCTAGCGACCTCACCATTTGGAGAGACTTCATGCAATGTTCCCTGAGACCCCAGACAGGTGTTGGAGGGGGTGTACAGACAAGGCGGACTGGAAACACATATGGTGGATCTGTCCGGTTATACAGCAATGTTGGGAGAACGTGCGGGAACAAGTGGGCAAGATGGTACAAGGAACGGAGCAACTTCGGGAAAGGGTCTGGATGGGAGGAATGTGGGAGGCAGGCCCGGGAACTTTTACCAAACCACAGAAAAGGGGCTTCAGGATCCTTATAATAGCAGCATGGCTTTTCAATAGCCCAGCAACGGAAGAAAAAACTGGCACCCTCGATATATGAATGGCTGCAGAAAGTTTGGAACATTGTGTCCCTGGAGTCAATAACCTACAAACTTCAAGGAGCCCAATAGGCATTTAAGAAAGATTGGAGACAGATAATAGCACACTTACAGAGTGATTATATGTCGCAATGGTGCCCACATAATTATGGACATCCTACAATCATGCCTTTTTTTTTTTTGAGAGAGAGACTGGAATCCTACACCAAGGTTGGGGGCAGAGGAGTTGAGGAATGTTAATTGAAATGTACATGATGTGAGTTTATGAAAATGAATAAAAATAATTTTTTTAAAAAGCAGTACATTTTAAACACTGCAAATGAGCAGTAATAAAAAAAATACATGAGATGCAAATGAAATATCACTAATATATTCTTCTTCAGAGGTCCAGCTGTCTCCAAAAGCCATGCTCTTTTTATTAATAGAGAACAAATCAGATTAAAGTACTTGTATTATATTATCATGTACTATCACAAAACGGATTGACTTTGGATTCTCACCCTGTATATGTAGTCCAGTAGGGGAGCCTTTGGAGAATGTTGATCTTCAGGAACAGCAGTTGAAATGGGCTCTAGTAAGCTTTGCATAGGTAATGCCATACACCAATCCAACAGGCACAGTAACAAAGAGACTATAAACTAAACAGGTATATGTGGTTATTAGAAACATTATTCTAAATTAAGCCATAGCATGCTAAACATTATTTGTAACAACATTTACTTTCTTTTAACCAATATTCTTTATAGATTTAATATCCAGTGAATAGGTTACTTACATTTCAGTAAGGCTCTTTCTGAAGATGTACAAGACCATTCTTCCACAGATTCCTCATCGGACCTGCTACCTACCCATCCCCTCTGTCTGGTCATCATCTCCAGTACAAGAGGTGATAGTTACTGTAGCGCTGTGTGAAGCCACCTACTGGCTGCGAGAAGAATTTCATAATGCGCAAGGATGATATTTCAAAAGATAAATGTGCCAATAAGCGTTCTTCTAATAGATACTATTTTCCCCGCATATTCCTCATCTTTTGAAAGTTTCCCGCAGCTATAATCAGAGGATGTAGGGAATAGTTTTAGGAAATCCACCTTACGACACAACCTTGCGTAGAATAGAGTGTCATAGAGTGTAGCAGGTTTTGATGCATAAGATAATTGTCTTAGAAATGGTTTGCTCCAAAATAGCTTTACCCTTGCAAGGAACTACAAAGTCAACAAACAACTGATCACGCATGCCATGATGGCATCATTCTTCACTGGGCATCTTTGATAAAGCAAACATGCTAAGTTTAAGATTAAGCTTCGGGGGAGTATCTTGCGCTCAAGGTCAGTCCTCTCAATGTGAAAATCGGGTTGGAATACCAGGACGGGAAATTTCTTCGTCTGAGCTTCCGCTCCCGTCCTGGGATTCTAACCCGATGATTGGGACATTTACAACGTCTGTTTGAACCATTTTCACATTAAGAGGACTGACCTTGAGCGCAAGATACTCCCGCAAAGCTTAATCTTAATCTGTACTGTTATTTACAAACTTTGTGGGAAGTTTGAGGGAGTAGGATTATCTTGCTGCCAGGTATTCTGAACTATTTTATAGGTTGGGTTTTGGTACTAATCTAGGGTGGTCACTAGCGCACCAACAGGGACCGATCCCACAGAACCAATTTCTTATCAAACATGCTAAATTGTATTATGGCTAAACTGGCATTTTGGTGCAGCCAGTTTGGACCGTTTCATGTTGGGGCATACCATTTTTAATGGCAAAGCCAAACAGACTATTTTCTTACATGAGGATACTGCTATATAGCGGCAGAACCAGTGTGGACATGTTTTCCTATATCAGCGTTACTTGCATTATGCGCAAAGAAAACATGAGTATGTTCTTATATCGGAATATTGGCATATATTATTGCAGCAAGCATGGAAATGTATGGGCAGAGCCAGCGTGAAAATGGTTTTTATACTGGAATATATATTCAGAAAAGCATGATGAAAATGTGTTGGGAAAGGCTACTGTGTACTGTTGGTGACTTGCATCTATTGGATTTTTTCATGAGTGACCATACACAACTAATTTCAGATTACATGGCTTTTTGACCAATTTTTCACTTAAAATGTGCTGTAAAATGCACAATTTTAACCCATTATTCAAATAAAGAAGCCTGCTTGAGTTGGTTCAGGTTCCCTCGCTACGCTCTGTCTAAGCCCTACAATTAAAAAAAATAATCATCGACCACTATATAGAGGGGGTCCCTAGGTGCCAATGTAACTGACTTTATGCAAGCTGAGGCTAGTGTGTTACCATTTACCTAGAATGTTGAAAGGTTTTTTTGTGTATTACTTCTTCCGATGATACATTAAGTTCTTTGGTGAAGAGAGCTAGGAAATCTCACTGCCTAGATTAACTTTGTGTCTTCAGTCCCCCAACAATGCAGTGGTCTATCAGAGATAGCCCATGAAAAATGTACTATGTGGTTGGCTTGGTTAATATCTGCAGTATTGGGGCTTTTTGTGTTGAGGGCTCTGGTTTAGTTATGTTTTGCATTTAAAACTGCAACAAAAATTAAATTATAAAAAAAAAGTTGGTGAAAAAACCCAGGTCCGCAGCTCTCTTAGCTGAATTGAATGTCACTAAAAAAGCAACCTTAGGTGCCCTAAGGCTAGTTACACTTAAGTGCAAAGGCTCAAAGGGAGCAGTCATCAGGAATCTTCATACAAATGGAGAGAGCGATAAGATAACCTTTCACATTACTGATGTTAAGGCTGCATTGGCCAATGACAGAAGAAAGTCAAACTGAACGAATACAACATGACAATAGTTTAATGTACCATTCATGGCACCATTTGGAAAAATGGGCATCTTTTTTTAAAATTGTGATATGGTTTATAAGTAAACCCTTTCACAAACAGAATATACAAATCCAGAGAATCATAATAAATTACACTTTATCTATATAAAATCACATCAATAAAAAACACATGCATTAGAATCAGTGGAGGTGCATCCTGGTACATAGCATTTGATAAACAGTCCCTAAAGTCAGTACCTTCTAAGATTAAGACATCAAAAGACTTACAGTGCAAGGTGCAAAAAATACAGTACATTAAATTTCAACTTGCAGGTTTTTTTGTAGACTTTAGTCAAGAATCTATAAAGTGCTATCATCTATAAGACATTGTTGCCTTGCAACAAGAAGGGCCATTGCGGCCATAGAAATGCATCATCATCATCAAAGGCTTTATTCTGTATAAAAACCTTTAGCATAAACAGGTTTTAACAATTATATACATAAAACAATAAATTTAATAAATACAATAAAACAAGCCAGTACATTTCAATAAAACAGACAAACTATTACAGATAGTATGTCATCGTTATCTGCAAGCACATGTTTTGAGGAGAGCACGCTTGCAGCCTCATGATCGTATTTTCCTATTTTTGGCTATTAGAGCGGGCGAGTTCTCATACAACTACGTATCAATAGCCATACCCGACGCACATACCTTGCATGTGCAAAAACAACTTTCCTATCAATTGAGCATATTCAAAACTGTATAGCTTTGTTAGCACCTTGTATCCTGTGTTCAATTAGAAACCACAACTGCCTTAATTCCAATGTAACAGGGCAAATTAGCACGTAGCGCATAAGTGTTTAATTAGCGGAACCACACAGTGGACATAAACCTGACCTTGTGAGTGACCATGAGCGTGTATATACCATGCAGTATGCAGTATCCCAAACCTCATTCGTACATACAAAAAACGCTCATAAGGGGGATGAATTTCATTCAAAAGGCTCTTTATATTTCCCCATCATTTCACTATGCAAAAACTCTGGCCATTCTGCAAAGATGCCCTTTTCACTTTGAGCTTTTCCATGGATTTCCTCTTGGCAATTGCTTTAACATCTGCTTTTGAGGTCTTCTTACAATCTAGAGGATTATATGACAGGGGGTCTGCGTCCCACAAATACAGTAGATATGTTATATGGGTCAGCCCCATCCAGTGCCACAAAGTTCCTTAGAGCCTCCTGATATACTGCCAGCCCCAGCATGATCCAGAGTCTAACCCAATATAGCATGGACCCAAGGGCAACCTGGTCGACTAAAAGGAAAACACCAATGTCCATTAGAACCAGCAAAGTCGGGGCACTTTTAGGCAAAAACAGTTATTTTTTTATGTACTTTTTCTCAATACTGGGCAGGGGGGGTCGAGTTAATATAACCCCCACAGTTCCGACCCATAGAGGGCTGCTGGCAGAGCTTGTTTATCATGTAAGTTCAAAGCTGGTGAAATTGCCCCACTGCCATGACTAGTGAAAAAAGAATGTATACCCTGCTGTATTTCTCCTGGCTAATCTTGGCCTTGGCAAGTTGTTCAGACCATCCCCCTGATTCGTGGAACCTGATCCCCAAATAGTCAAAAAATGTGACTAGTTCCAATTTTGTATCTTCTATTGCTATTCTCAGTGGGGTGCTTTTGAAAAACAAAGGTTTAAAGACCATAACTTTGGTTTTGTTTGCATTCAGTTCCAATCCAAGCTCACTACTCCGGTAGTAGGGCATAGCCCCTCGGGTGGACACCAGGTAAAAGAACCTTGCAGTCCCTCTGCAACGTCTCCGGTAGGATTTAGCGACCCCTCAGCCGGTAGCTGAAGCAGCTTCGGTATCCGTGCTGGTGTTAGAACCTGAATGGTCCCTCCCGCTCTGACTTTTCCTTGGGAAGGAGTCACACGTGCAGGGTGCAGATTAAAAAACTCGCCCTTGCGGGGTGCAGATGAAAAAAGTGGCCCTACCTTGGGCCGTGACTTGTGCTTGATGAAGTCCTTCAAGTTCTCTGGAGGCGATTGTTCGAAGAGTTCCCTCTAACCGAGTTAACCTGTTCTTCAGAGCGCGCAGTGTCAGCACGTTGCACGCGGAACAACCTTCCCAGCTGTGATCGAGGCCAAGGCAGCGGAGGCAAAGGGCGTGGTGGTCGGACGTAGGTAAGAGCCCTTCGCAGGCTGAACACCTGCTGAAGCCCAAAGACGTCAACATGCGCCGGGGAGGAGCGTGGAGCCAAAGGACTGAGTACCTGATTAAAGACAAAAGACACTATCTGGGGATGAGCATGTGGAATTACAAGGCCACCTGCTTATGTATCCTTTTCGGTGGGGCGGCCATTAAAGTGGGTATAGACCAAGCTATATCCTGGTCATCCCATAGTTCGCTAGTTACTTCGAGGTTCCAACTGGAGGTTCATATCTCCCGCCACTAAGCTAAATTTACTTCTCAAGATCATTGGGTTGGTTGAATTGAGCATTTCCTGCAGTTTCATTAGCACCCCCTTATCCAGTGCCACATTGGGTCTATTATAAAAATGTATTTGACAAAAATGTTTCCTCTCCCCTTGGTATCACAGACAACAACTGAAGATTTGCAGAGTCAGTTTCGATATGGACCACCTTCCAGTCGAGGTTTGCATCGATCAGGATCTGCAACCCTACCAAGGGTCTATCCCTTAGGCCCTTGGTGGCTGGGATTGTGTAGTTTACATAAACATATAATTCAACCTGATCTATGACCATGTTTCCTGGAGAAGTAACACATGATGCTCTCTAGCAAAGGAACACCAATCCGGGTCACATACTACTCTCCTGAGGCCTGCTATATTCCAAGATTTATTTTTTAATGAGCATGAAGCCATCTCGGCAGTCCTTTGTCCATTCAGTCAAGTCCCCTGTTCCAATTTACCAGTAAGAGGCCTCAGGCCACCTTTTACATACCCAATCCTACAGCCCCTCACAATCACCTGATATCACACTGTCATTTTCAGCTCTAGCTTTAGCAATTCGCCTGCGCAGGTACACAGCAGGGATGCCATAGATGGTGAGGCCAGCTCAATAAGGACCCAGTTTGTAGGGCTATCCCACTTGGTTAACTCCACACACAGTAAATCGCTGTTCTTAATTGACGAAAGCCATAGAATGTTTTTTCAAAGTGCAAGTAATCTGGAGCGATTTAGGAATGGGCTGTCGGCTGTGGGAGAGAATTCTTCTATTTTGGTCAAATGGCCAAGTGACATTAGTGTTCAAGAGTCATCGAAAGATATGGAGCTTTGATTAAAACCCTCTTTAGTATTGGTTTTATCAGTAACCTTTGCTTTTGGTGAGGCAGTTGTATTATTGAAGATATGTTTTTTTGTGTAGGCACTTTTTCCACTGGCGGACACAGCATCTGGTCCAGGGTGCCCGTCTCCCAAAGTCATGCTAAATTGGTTCCATACTGTCACATTGGTGTCATTTATTAACCAACTATCAATAGGGCCTTCGAGTTCGACTTGTCTTGTAAACCCATTCCCCATGTCGCTAGAAATGGTAACGCCTCAGGGGAGCGAAACCGGTGCTGCGTGGTCAACATACCTGGGCCCGATAGGGCCCCTTGTCTCATTCGCAAACTCTACTCTCAGAATCTGTGAAGGTTTCCTCCTAATCAGTCTTCTTCCACGCCTTTGTTGCTTCCTTAGTTGCTGCATAGGTGAGCTTTCCATCATAGATATCTAATGATGTGCCGCCTCAATGGCATCCTCTTCTGTGGCAGCTGTTATGGTTAAAGTGTCCCTCTGTTTCATGATGGAATCAGACGAGGGTGCACTGGGCTGTTGTGCTGCTTGACAGTTGCCAGATGTATCACCTGTGCTGCACTGACTGGGTGTTGGATTGGTGCCCCCTCCCCGCTATCAATTGGCACCCAACAGGTTTCTCTCCGTAGAAACCCCAGCTGGCTGTGAGTTTCCATGCTGTTGACCAAAATGACAACTACTTTTCCGATGATTCACTTCAATTTGTGATGGTCTGCTGCAAGTTTCGTGCAGAGTGTAAAAAGAGCTTCGACTTTAGAAAGAAGAGAGTTTTGGAGAGCAGGTGAAGAGGATGAAGACTCCACTTCCTTTGAGGCACCTTTGTTGGAGCCAGCTGTCGCAGCTTCTGCAAATATGCTTTCCTCCCTGGGAGCACAGGGCTTGCAGCTAGTTCTTCTAGGTTAGGGGTGACTGATAGTTCAGCACCTATAGAGTTATTATAATTGGGCAGGTTTAAACCCAATGAGTTGCGCTTCAGGTTTAGGCAGACATGTAATAGTGAGCCATTGTTGTCGATCATAAAAGAGTGGTGCATGATATCAGGCTCAAGATTGATCATTGGATCTGTAGATGATGAGGTGTTGACTTGTCAGACTTGACCATCGGGGGTTGGGCTAAAGGTGGAAATGAGGTCATGACAGGTAGGAAGGTGGTAATCTTTTGACTGCTTTGCAGTGGTACTGCCAATGGGCTCAGAAAAGTCCATCTTTTTTAGAACACGGTTGGACACTTCAGGTCGCAATGCGCTTGCCTGGGCTTCGGGTACGCTTGCCCGGGTGGCCCAAGTTATTTTCCCCACTGCGCAGTCCATATCTGCGCAGCCTCACAGGTTTCATGTTCACCAAATATCAATTTTGCAGCAAGAAGCAGCCCAACAAGTCCACTGAGGCACACAGCGCAAAGTGAAAGTGGGCTTGGCAGGGACGTGTGTTGTGTATAACAAAAGCTGATTTGAGCACCTGTCACTCAACAGGGCAGCTGAACAATCACTCAAGGCTCAGTTGCTTGCACTCTAATGGTAGCTTGACCTATCACAAACTAAACAAAAAAATAACTGGTGCCCCAGCTGGTGTCTCACTCAGAGGAGCCAGTCAGCCTGCCTGCAAAAGTAAACAGTTGGGGGTGAGTGGGGTCAGCCCGAGTTGCTTAGGCAAGCATTGCTAAAAAAAAAAAATGTTTCTGTAATGTCCAAGAAAGCTGGCAGCTCACAGGAGCCTCCCCCCAACCATCTCCTGACCAACTTCCCCACACACAGACTTTGGTACACCACACAATTAGTGCTTAGTACCAAACTTCCCGCTTCCCACTGCAGGGTGCAGTTATGCACTCCCTGCTCGTCACAGGGGGCCACGGGTATGCAGCTAGTTCAGAAAATCCTAGGAGTCTGAATAAAGGGGTAGCAATGGTTTGAAGTATGAATATAGTGTGGAGTAGCAGCAGCTGTTACCTGGTCATTAGCAAGGCAGATAAACTCATACTCCTCCGGTGCTCAATCTCTCCGGGGCAGCCAAGTTATGGCTGGTTTCTCATTTCTCCATGCTCGCTTAATCTCTCTGGGGCAGCAAAGCAATGCGGCTGGGCAGCTTACATGACACAGCAGACCAGCATCCCAGTTTCCGCTTACTGCTTCGAAGTGTTGAGGAAAACTAGACTAAGTACCTAACGCCGTCAAGCTGCACCACAGAGTAGTCGCTTCCGACAGTTCGCTTCCTTCACTAAAAGGGCCATAGAAATGCCCCTTCCGTTACAACATTTCAAAATGTACATATAACATTGAACTTAGGGTGCAAAAACAAAAATACAATATGTTAGATTTTGACATGCACTATTTTACTGTTACTGTTAGTAAAATGCTATTATCTGAGAGACACTGTTGCCTTGCATCAAGGAGGACCAGAAGGATACCCCTGCCGTTCCAAAATGTAAGTACACAAATCTGCCAAGATGTAAAGTTTACAGGTCATTAATGGCAGTACAATAAATGACCAGATGCTTAAAAGTCTACAAGCTGTATTCACACCCTTCCAACTCCTTTCTGGGGCTTAAGCATTCGAGAGTAGGAAGTTGGTTCAGCTTAAAACAGAGATGGAAATAGTGAATCTTAGTACACGGGAACAAGTAAAATATTTTGGAAGGTTATCTCTTCGTCTGACAAAGTACATACTCTTTATAAAGTTTATATGTTTTCAACAATTCAATAGTCCCCTTTTATTCTTCTTGATTTAATTTCACTTTAGTTTTTAGCCGATTCTTTATCAGCTCCTCCTAGATTTGATTCAACTCTTGCAAGAACCATAATCATCCTATCTTTGAATTTATTTTTGGAGTCAACCTTGTGATCCCTCAGATCCTGATTTAGGTCCTGGTGTGATTAATTGGAGGGGGTGGTGGCAGTATTCATCTTCATAGAAATGCACGATTGCTTCCATGTAGCCTTAGCACTGAGCAAAATTAGCCCATTTCATGGTGGATCACAGCATTAGGTATAGCCAGTGACAATCTCATAGTTCTTTTTAATATAGTGCTGCCCTGAAGAGAGTTCAGATAGTTACTCATATCCGACAATAATAGATCGAGACCAATTAAAATAGTCTGTTCGATTTTAGCGACAGACTCGCAGAATCGGAAGCAATGAGTATTTACACATTTGATTATGTACTCTCTTCAACTGAGCAATCAGAGGTTGCGTCCTGACTCTCAATCTGTCTCTCAAATTTACAATTGATAATTTAGAGATTGTACATACCAGTAACAGAGATGGGACTCTTTCAAGATGATGGTCTCCTATCTTCCATAGAATTGTTGGTTTTTTTTGGGTGTGGAGTATATTATAATTTTTGACTTGGAGCCATATATTTGGAAGTTTTTGTCTAAGGTGTATTGCGAAAAAAAGTTTCAGCTTTCTTTTCGGGCCTATAGGGGTCTGATCAAAGAAAAGCAGATCATCGACAAAAGCCAACAAGTCAAGCTCAGAACAACCCAACTTTACTGGATAAGTAGTACCCGATAGCCACAAGTCAAACATCTTCAAGATAGAGATAAAAAAGAGAAGGGCCCAAGGCACAACCCTGCTTAATAACGATGTGCGTATCTATTGATTTAGTCAAAGAGCCCTCTTTAGGTAAACCTGATCTTTATTGAAGTGTCCTTGTGTAAGAGCAAAAGAATTCAGACCAGAGGTATTCTCAGGATAAAAGTTTGCACCAGAGTCTCTTCCTATTAACTATATAAAAGTCGCTACTAATATCAAGAGAGGCAATATTGTATATATTATAGCGCTTTTCTTTTTTCCTCTGCCAAGATATGGGCTAAAATAGAGCCATTTAAACAAAGTGCCCATAAAGATCCTAAAGCCAACTTGAAACTGAGACCGAATTCCCAAAAGTGTTACCCATTTGTTTAGGCCCATTAGGATCAGAGACGCAAATAGTTTACTAGAAGCATCTAAGATCACTATGGGCCTATAGTTGGCGGGAATGGTCGTGTCTCCCTTTTTTACATTTTCTTTTATAATTATTCAAGTGTTCCAAGTGGTCGGAACGTGCAATGTTAATAGCACTTGGTTAAAAAGATGAAAAATAATGCCCGACCAGAAGACTGTCATTTTTAATGGAAGCTGGAGATAATATGTCTGGCCCAGGTGCCCTAGACGGTTTGGATTCATTAATTACCAAAAACACATCTTGCTGTAACCAGTAAGAATCTACAGGTCCCATACATATCAGGTTTGGGAAAATAATAGTAGGTTCCATCTGGAGTTTAGCAAACAGCTTTGTATAGGAATCGACCCAGGACTATCAATTTATTCAGCAAGATATCTCATTGACAGGTGACCCAGCTGCAGAGTTAGTTAACTCCCAAAATTTAGATGAGTTTACATTCTTTAATGACTCGAGAACAATCTGATTAGCTATAATATGCATTTGATATTTTTTAGATTTTAAGTAATTATTATATTTTTGCTTAATCTTTTTATTTCATTTATTTTTAAATTTGTTTATTGGCATTTTTCCAACAATATCGATCACATAACTTTCAATTGTGCCTTGCGCACATTCAATTGCAATGCATTTCAACTTAACTTTAACATTTTAACAATCAACAATAACTGTCTCCTTGCTTTGTTCGTGTGTCGCTGTACCTCTTGTCCCGTGGGTGGGGGGAGGGGAGCAGGAGGGGAATGTTCATATTGCACAAGGGGGGGCGCAGGGGGTGTCGTCCCGGGCACAGCAATAACTCCGGCGATTTCTCCTAGGTTGTCCTCGTCTGTCCTGCTGATGTGTTCGTCTCAGTTCATTGATTCATGGGGGCTTGTCGTCCGAGGGGAGAAACAGATGTCTAGTGAGTTCTTTCCATGCCTCGAGCGCCCTGCTGGACTCATCGGTGGACCTGGCGACACACTCCTCCCAAGCCTTGGTCTCAGCCAACAACCATCGCTCCGTTTCACTGTACCCTGTTTTGTATTGTGGTCCCGCAGGTTTTTTCCAAGACATGGCTATGGTCCTTTTGGCCAGTATGCATGTTATGTCCATGAGTCTAACTGTGTGCTTGAGCTTGGCTAACCTGGGGTAAGTTCCCAGTAAGCACTCCTCGGGTGTCCATTTATATTTAGTCATGCCTGCTTTCTCGCATGTCTGTTTCACTTTGTCCCACAGTGCCCTTGTTTTGGGGCATTCCCACAGCATATGAATCAGGTCGGCTTTCTCCCTCATGCACCAGGTACAGTTTGACTGCGCTTGCTTGTTAAATTTGGCTATTCGATTTGGGGTTAGGTAAGTTCGATGCAGCACATTCATCTGTATCTGTCGGAATCTGTGGTTTCTTGACACCTCTTTGGGGAATATGAGTGCTCTTTTCCACTCCCCCTCTGTCATTTCCCTGCCTTTATCTGTTTCACACTTAATTTTCATTTACATGCTCCGGGGGTTAGGTATGTCGCTCAGGTGTCCATATATTAGGGATATTGGTCTGCTTCCCTCCCCCATATTGTATAACAGCGTTAAGAATGGTTCTGTGTCCGGTTCTTCAGGCCATATTTCCCATTTGTGTCGTGCTGTGGTGCGGACTCTCTGGTACCAGAGGAACTGGCCCATGTGAATGCCTTCAATGTCCTGTAGCGAGGCAAACTCTTTAAAGGTGCCGCCAGATTTCCCTCCCCAGGGTGACTAAGATGGGTGCTTTTCCCAGCAGTTGTGAGGGTACCCATACCAGTTCTTTCAAGTGGAACGGGAGGATCATGGCCTGCAGCAGGGGTGTTTTAGCAGTGGGTTCGTCAGAAAGCCATTTGGACACAAAGCTGAGCTGGGCTGCTAAATAGTATTTTTCCAAATTTGGGAGCTGGATGCCACCCTAGCTGTATGGTAGAACTAATGTTGATAACGCTATCCTGTGTCTGTTTTTCCCCCATATGAACTCTTTTATTAGTGTCTCAAGCAGTCGAATGAAGGGTTTGTTGATGTAGTAATGTACATTTTGGAACCCATATAGAAATCGTGGCAAAACAATCATTTTGACTATCGAGGCCCTCCCCATCATCGATAGAGGGAGTCTCGACCAAAAGTTCATTGACCTGCGTAGAGCTGGTATCGCTGCCTTTGTATTGTGTTCATACATCAATGCAAGGGTGTGCATTATTTGGACTCCGAGGTATCGGAATGAAGTGGTCTGCCATCTTATCCCCACCGCCGGGAGTGCCTCCATGTCCTCATGTTTCAGGGCCGCTAGGGGAAACAGGCAGGATTTCAACTTGCTAAATTGGATCCCAGACACTCTGGAGTAATTGTCCAAGACTTCGAGCATGGTGGGCACATTGAGGCGCGGGTTTTGGACGTATATAAGAACGTCATCCGCGTAGAGTGAGATGACGTGATCTACCCCTCCCAGCCTTATGGCGGTGTTGAAAAACTGCTTTCTAAAATAAATGGCTATGGGTTCCAGTCCCAGTATATACAGCATTGGGGATAGCTGGCAGCCCTGTCTGGTCCCTCTTTGTATGTCCCAGGCCTCTGACAAGCGTTTCCCGGATTTCACCCTTGCTCTTGGTCTGGTATATAGTATCGTAACCCATCTGATAAACCTAGGTCCAAAGTCGAATTCCTTGAGTACAGCCACTAGCCACTCCCAATAGATAGAAGCGAACGCCTTTATGGCATCTAGGGATAGTAGTGCATTTGAGCCCTCGTCCTCAGCAGTTTGCGCTATAATGTGTTGCAGCCTGTGCAGGTTCAGTGATGTGTTACGGCCCGGTACAAAGCCGCACTGATCAGTGTGTATTATGTCTCCTATTATTCTGGACAGCCGCTTGGCTGATATTGTGGTTAAGATTTTCACATCATAGTTTAGCATCGCTAATGGGCGGTAGGAATCGCACAGGTCTGCTGGTTTGTTGGGCTTAAGGATCGGGATCACAAGTGTTTCTCTCATACTTTCGGGCAGTATCCCTCTCTCATATGCCTCCTGGTATACTTTATGTAGCAGGGGTGCCAGGAAGGGCTCATATACTTTATAAAACTCTGAGGGCAGGCCATCAGTGCCAGGTGCCTTGCACGTGGCCGGGGACCTAATGGCTTCAGTTATGTCTTCAGGTGTGATTTCTGCTTCTAGTGTAGTGGCTTGTTCAGGGGTCATTCTAGGGAGCCCTATCTCGTCCAGTGTGTCCATTATCTGTTCTTGGGGGACCTGGTCTTCATGAGAATATAGGCGTAAGTAGAAACATTTGAAGATGTCATTTATGTCCTGCTGTGCATGGTGTATATTCCCTACTTCATCCCGCAATGAAGTAGTGGAGTGCCTAGGGCTTTCCCTGCGGCATAGCCAGGCCAGTATCCTGCCCGGTCTGTCCGCCTCTACGTGTGCACGGTTTGTTTTGGTTGTATAGTCAAACTTTTCTAGTCTGCTCCACGCGGTTGCATTCTCCTCTCTAAGTTTCTGGAGTTCTGCTTCCCCCTCCCGGGTGCCTGTGGGGATAGCTTCCAGCCTTTTAATCTCCTTCTCCACCTGGTCTAGTTCCTTCCTGAGCAGTTTCCCGATTCCCCCAGCCTTTGAAATGATTTCTCCTCTTATCACTGTTTTTAGGGCATCCCATACCGTGCTACTGTGTTCCACACTGCCCATGTTAATTTCTATATAGCTGTCAATAGAATCTTGTAGTTCTTCTCTAAAGGCTGGGTCCTTAAGGGCTTCTACCAGCATTTTCCACATGGGGATCGGGGGTCTGGGGCCATTGTGGTTCCATGTTACTAAGAGTGGGGAGTGGTCAGAGATGGTCCTTCCCAAGTATTGCGCTCCTTCCACTTGGGGTAAGTGTTCCCTGCCTGTGAGGATATAATCTAACCTTGTATGCAGTTTATGCGGGGACGAGTAGTATGAGTAGCCTCTTATTGCAGGGTGTGTTTCCCGCCATACATCTGCCAGGTCCAGCCTGTCTATCATTGCGGTCAGTGCTGCTCGATGTGTCCCCATAGCATTACGAATCTGCCTTCCGGGTCTATTTCTGATTTGGCCAGGTGGAAGGGGAGCTGCGGGTGTATCCAGGTATAAACCCCTCTAGCATATTTAGAATAGACCATGCCAAATCCCTGACCTCCCCAATGTGCTTGGAGTTTAGCCATTGAGACCGCCGTACAGTGGGCCTCCTGTAATAGCGCTATCATCACCCCTTTTCTATGCAGATAGGCCTTGATTCTGTTTCTGGGGAGATATGTCCCCAGGCCCCTCACATTCCATGTCAATATTTTAATTGCCGTTGTGGTCATGGTGGTTCGAAAAGGATATTGCGTTTGTTCTGCTTCCCCCTCTTAAGTGTCCGTGGTCGAGGTTCTAGTGTTAGGGACCCCATCCCTGTGAGGGTTAAGGCACAGGCTTCCCCTTCCCCCAACCCCTCCTCCCTCCCCCTTTGTCTTCCGGAGACTTACCAACAGTAGTAACGTTCATTCTAGTGAATGAAAACAGCAAACTGTGCAACGTTAAACTGCCCCCAGTAGTTGCTTCCAACTTGCAATGCTCAGGGGCTCCCGAGCCTTCTGGGCCTTTCCAGGCCTCCCGGTGAGGGTGTTGTGTCGGCGGTTGGCCTCCACGTTTCCTGGAGGGGTGTGTCGACGACATCGACGCTCGTGTATGTCAGAGCGCTCCTGCCCGATGTTGCTTCCTTAATACTGTAGCTCTTAGTGCGGTACCTTAGCTTTTCCCGTTCTGTTATCCAGTCATCGGTTCTTTTCCCATTACTTTGAGTGTTCAGTGGCTTGTGATCTCTTTCTCTGTTCCATTCTTGCCATCTCCACCTCACTTCGGGATTACTTGCCCGTTCGCTGGTTGTGGGTTTAGTGGCTATCGTTACTGGGGCCTGCGGTCTCGGCGTAGCCAGTCGCCAAGTGGTGCCACTTCCCCTTATATTCTTGTTCGTCTACACCTGTGGTGTTTCGGACTGTCGGCAGCCCCTTCCGTTTGTGTGGCCAAGCAGTCGTGGTCTCAGCCCCCTGCTGGTTCAGTCCTTACTTCTGTGGATCAGGGGCACTGTGGCCGGTGGGTTTTCTCCCCTCAGGGCCCGTAGCACCTCGAGGATGTCTAGTTATCCCTGTGTCCTGCCTTCCGGGGCGCCGCTCTTCCCTCTGCTACTGGGTGGTGGGCATTTAGTGTGCCTTTTCCTGCTCATGGGCCATCTCGATGCTGTTTTTCTGCGCCCCGGCGGTTTCTTTCTCCGGACCCGGTGACAATTTGGACCCAGTAAGCTGGTCTGCTGGTCCTCAGCCTTGTTATTTGGGCGGCTGTTTTGTGATGCAGAGCTGGCTCTGTGCCTATGCCTCAGCCTCCAGTGGGGCGTGTGAGTCCCCAACCTCCCAGTCTGGTCCGATTAAGGCAGCTGTTGTTGTGCCCCTCACCCGCCTCGTCCGGGGCGGCCTGTAACCTCTCAGCCCCAGGGTCCATACAGTATCTGTTTGCGTGCTGTCTGAGCTCCTGTGCAGCCCAGGCCGTGTCCCTCCTCCTCACCGCCAAGGCTCCGGTGGAGCCGCGTTCCGCCCGCACGTTCCGCTCCCAGGCACAGCGTGGGCCTCTCCCCTCTTCTTTGCTGGAGCTCCCTCCGCTGCGGTGGTGCCCCGGCTGCAGTGTTTGCCCAGGGAGCGGGACCCACGTAACCTCCGTCTCCAGTTCGCTGTTCTTCACTGGCACTGGGGGCTCAGTTGCGCATCCAAGCGCCTCTCGAGGTGTCCGCTATGTCCAGTGTACAGATTATTGTTCACTACTGTCCTTTCCGTGACCCGCGACAGGTTCGATCACTTATGCGTTTTCCTCCACCGCGGCTCGCTTATCTGTTACGGGCGCCGCCATCTTGTGCGCTTTAGGGGCTCCACTTCACTCGCTCCGTTAGCCCACAATGCGAGTATGTTTTTTTCTTGAAGACAGCGTCGGGAGTCGGAAAACGGTTCCCCTTCCAAATGCTGTAAAGTTTATAACGGTTTGCTATCTTTTGCTGGATTTAGACGGTCCGTGGCAGGATCGCGGGCAGGAGCACTGGCGATTCCCGTCTTCACGCCATGCACGCCGGCCACGCCCCCTTTTCTTTCATTAATATCGTCATGGTCAGTTATCATTTCTCGAGCTTACTCTCTTAGTGCCCTCGGTCTATCTTTTTTGGCCCCTTCAAGACTTGCATTGTACTGATGCAAGTATACCTTAGTAATATTCCTTAAACAAGATAGAATAGTCTTGTTGTAAGCACGAACAGAGAAGATATGATTATAGGAGGTATCTAATTGTTCAAGCAATTGTTTACCATAGTAAGCGCATGCCTTATCTCATGTGTTGCAGATGGAACTAAAAGAGAAACAGTTATAATGGAATGCTCACTAAAATTAAGGTCAATGGTCTTCATAGGAGAACATATGGATTTCATATTCAATGTTACGTATATATGATAAATTCATGAAGATCTTAAGCCTCTGTTCCAAGACCTTACCTTGGGGTTATGAAACCACTTGCAAGGCAAAAAATCTTTAAGTCCCAATCCTCCATGAAAGTGTCCCATGAAATCCATCTGTCCCTCGTTCCCATCAAATACATTCCCCTTTTACTAGGCAAGTAGATTGTGGGCATCACGCTTCGTGCACATTCAGAATTGAAATCACCTCCAATTAAGATATTATTTGCATAACCTTTGCCAGCCATTCCAAAATGATATCGCCAATTGCTACCTGGAACTCAATGCAATTCATTTTCTGAGGGTTCCAGCAGAAGTTGATAAGCAATAATTAGAATTTAATTTATTTATTTAACATTTATAAAGCGCTCACACAGCCCACAGGCATCGAGGCGCTGTTACAGGAATTGTTTGTTTTTCTTAGTTGTGTAATTGTGTTGTTTTTTTTGTCTTAGTTACGTATTTATAACGCGCTTAAACACCCAGAGGTTTCTAAGCGCGGACCCGGGGATCGAACCTGTTGTTGCTTCGTGTCGTCTTGCTTCCAAGACGCGCACGCTGCCGCTGAGCTATCCTCCCGGGACGGGCAGTTAGAAATAAACCAACAGCCAACAAGCTAGTGTCAGGAGTACAGATCTCAAATGAATGAGCATTTAGGCTTGAACCAATGGCAATAGCCAGCCCTCCAGATGGGCATCCTAGTGAGGCTCTAAGAGCCAACTTGGAATAGGTTGTATAGCTTTCAAATAGGCACGGCTTAATCAATAATAAGATACAATTAAGATATGTGCCTGGTTGCCCTTGGGCCTAGTGCACTATACAAATAAATAATACACAAATACAATATAGGGCCTCATCACGATTTGGGTATTATCATGGTGGTAAATCTGCTGGAATACCACCCAATGCAATTACTGTTACTGCCACTTGGTCTGGCAGTATTACGGCCAGATTACAAGTGGCAGCGTTAAGTCCCCATTTTTTATTGAGTCCATAGGACTCAATGGGGCATTTTCAGCGCAATTACTGTAGCAGTAATTGCACCGAAAATGGGTAGAAAGTCGGAGGATTTACCTCCAGCTCAAAACTGGAGGTGAATCCTCCAACTTTCCCCACAAACTAGTAATTGGGCAGTGCAGTAATGCGACGGTAACGCTATTACTGCCGCATTTTTACTGCACCGCCCAACTAGTATTGAGGCCCATATTCTCCTGTAACATTATGCGTTGCTCTGAAAATAATTAGGTTTTGTTACATGAAAAAAGTTTATAAATCCACATGCGTACCACGATAGGATTTGAAGGTCTGAGGGGCCATAGATTGGAAAACAGGCCTTTCGATTTGGTATTTACATTAATGGCAGCTGCCAGCCACGACCAGTCCTGTTCTTGGTCGGTGGATGTGTCCTGAGGCCATACCCTGGTGACTAAACGAGAGCAAGCAGATAAATCCAGTTTAATGATTAATGGAGGATGTTCTTGCAGTTGTCTCAAGCTTTTGTTGGAGCGGTAAGTTAAGAATGAATTCAAAATGAAGCAAGATGCAAATTCAATGAGATCAGATCCCACGGACCTGAAAACATCCTGCTGCTCCCAGACAAATCTTGCAACAATATGTGAACAAAAATGTACCACCAATTTATCGGTGCCACTGTCCGGTATAAGTACCAAATAAATATTGCCCGTGTGAAAAAGGCACAGAGCAGGAATCACTTTGTTGAGCTTTTGTGTTTTTTCTTCTTTATGTGTATCCCTTATAGGAACAATGAGCTTGTGTGTCATGTTAGATACTTCATCGTTAATTTCAATAGGCTCCACACACTCCTCATTGCCTATAACAGATAGGTCTAGCTCCAGACAATCCTCGTTGTCTATAGCAAATAAGTCTGGCGAACAACTGAGCCTAGGATGGCATTCTAGCAAAGGAGTACGGGTATTTGGCCTCCTGAACAAATTGGTCCACAGTTTTATCCAGGTTCAGACCACCACCACACAAGATGCATGTATGTATCGGGCAACCCGATAGGTCTCACCACTCTTCTTCACTGTGAGTCTGTAGCCAGTGAAGACAAGTTTAATTTGCTGCTCCTCGCTCACAATGCGCCATGTCTGCTCCATCCTCTCAGTGACCACCAAAGACCACACTTGCCTGCACTTCCATGCATCAGCGACAAGTATAGGTCTATTTCCCATGTTACTTACTCAGAGAGGTCATTTCTCGTATCTCAGCCTCAAATAGCATACTTAGAGGTTCACCCACCTGACAATGGGGTGAAATATCCTGCAATAAGCCTCCAACAGAAGCTCCTCACACCATGTGATCTTGCAGGGAAGTTAAAATATGTCCAGCAGGACTGGGTATCAGGTTATGTGGCTAGTCAGAATCAGGAGACTGACAACTCGTTCTATCTCGGGCTAATAGACTTTAGTTTTGGTGCAAGTGTTCTGAAGAATTGATGCAGTCAAGCAGAAAGCAGCATGGTTGGGAATGCTAACTCAGCCGTGTTAGGATATTTTTTCTGCTTTCTATTCTTCCAACCTCATGGAGCGGTGATCTACTCATTTGCCTGGGACAGTTTAAAAGCACAGACACTGCGCACAGTTTGTGCATTCATACGTGTTCTGAAGTCTTGAAGCAGTCAAGCAGTCAGTGGCGAGAAGTAGAGGACAAATCTATGAGAAAACTGTCTTTAGTGCACTGCCACAAGGTAATAACTGCACTCACCTGTGAATATTGACTAAGAGTGCTTGTGGTACTTCAGTCTTCACGTAAATATGCCTGGTAAAGTGAAACATAAATCCAAAAACTAACATGTAGCAGAAAAATATCCTTGCCAAAGATGGTGGTGCACTTACAATAAGTGCTTGTGTGGAGGATAAATCGAGTGATGAGACAGGAACCATTAGAGTTCCGGGTTCCCGTCCCTAGGCCTTTAGCAGCTCAGAAACAAGGGGCAAGATTACAGAGTTTTTTTCAGGCAGAGGCTACTCTAGCAGAGGGCAGAAACACCAATTATTTCAGCTGATGGCAGCGAAAATACAAATTTAAGGACTGTTGCAATGGCAAACATAACAGTTAAGAGTCCTCCGTTATAGATAATAACTTGCTGTTGGAACTTTGTTATTCCGTGCAAACTGACATTGCGGCAGCTTCTGTGGTTAGCAATATTATGGCTATCAATAAAACCCCAGGAAATGTGGCAGAAGTGATGCAACTGATTGGGCATGTTCCTAGCCAAAGACTATATGCATCTCCAAAACTATATGTAGAAAGTGAGGACATTGAGCCCACTTGTGACGATAATATTATTTTCGAAAAACCTACTTCCTTGACGACTTTGCAATTTGCAGTAAAGATGCTACTCAAGTCATGCGGAAAGATGCATGAAGATATCAAAGCTACTGGAGATACAGTGCTATTTCTGGAGCGTACAGTTGATGGAAATAGAAGGGAGGCGGCAAGGTCAGAGGAAAACATTTTATGAGAAAGATGCTTCTAAAGTGGACATTGAACACGTTCCTTGAGTCATCTAAAGTTGTCTAAAGATGATACTCCTATTGACGTCAATGGCACCTTGCTCACTAATAAAACCTCTGAGGTTTATCCAACGCACAAGCGGAAAACGAGGCAACAAATGTACAGTACTCCAAAAACAACCAACAGAAGGCTAGTAGGGACATTGATGGTGCAGTGTACCCGAAATGTCCTTCGAGTGCAAAAAAAACCTCTAAAGAGGTGAGAAAAAAGGCTAAATCGGAGAAAGAAAAGGCGGACCAAAAATGCTGCAACCCTAACGAGTTGGTTGGTAAAGAATAAAGGTGCAGACTCTAAACCAGATACCGATGATGATTCGAAGATGGAACAATCAGCCATTGAATTAGTTAATAGCTATGTAATACCTGACGATAAATGCTCCACATCTGGCCAGTCCAAAGTTGGATTGGACTGTGACAATAATACTTCTATTCGAACGGCTGGACTTGGGTCAAGGGCTAATAGTATATATCCTGGGGCGGATTGTAAATCCTTTATGATAAAATGTATATTTTTGTGATGACTGTATTAAGAGACTAAACAAATCTAACTTACTTCAGTTACTCCAGCTCATTCTGCCCTTACGGGTCCTTGATACAAGAGATTTTGACTTTGTTTTTGATTTTGAGTGAGCAAACTCTAATGCTTCCTGAATACATTGTTATTCAGCAGACACCATGGTAATGATACAATCACATCTAGCAAGCTTTCTTAAACTGTGGTATGATCTGGACGTGAAATGTGAAGCTCCCGGTGTTTCCCAATATAGCAAAAAAAATAAGCTGTGTGGAAACCTGAAAATAACCACCAACGTGGGAGGGAGAATTTTAACTATAGATTGCTTGCAGGATGATTCAACCCATGAGTGAAACTGGCTTTCAAGGTTCTTGCCAGTAAAGTCCACTGTGCAACCATGAACATGCAAAATTACACCCTGGAACACTTGTGGCCATAGGCATTTCCTGAGCAAGGAGGGATCCTTAGAATTCTTGTTGGTAAATTATATTTTTTTACTGCAAGGCACCTGGCTTATACCTCACTTTTATGCAGCTGGCTATGAGGTTTTTCAAATCCCTGCTAAGAAGGGTGAGGCACATTCAACCTTTGGAGGCCTGCTCATTGGTGTGAAAAATTATATTAAAGCCAATCGAGTTAAAATGCCTAAAAGTGAAGGAAATGTTCCAGTGGTGGAAATCATGCTTAACTTGTGGACATGTCCATGTGACTATTAGTAATATAGGTTTACGATCCCCGGCGGTGCTTTCACAGAAGGGATATTTGAAAGTATTTCTGTGCTGATGGCTGATTGGATTAATGGGGATAATGGTGACACAGTACTACTGTGGGATGACAAACGCACGCTGTGTTGACCAAAAGGAAAGAACAGAAAATATCTATGGTAGAAGTGTTATGCTCTAGAATACTGTGAATAGACAAGGAAGGTCTTGGCGAGATTACCTGGAAGACTGGTAGCTGGCTATGCTAAATGGACGTACCAATGATGATTGCCCTGGTAAATTTACATGGAGCAACAGTGGTAAAATTATAAGTTACTCACAGTAGTGACTAACCTACTCCTAGTCCATAGTCCCCTTTCATCCATACTGTATAGGTGTCCCTCTCTAGGAATGGGAGACAGAACTTTGTTCACCAGAAAAAATATTGTCGCCTTTAAATTTAGAGGCGCACAGGGGGCACGGCCCTGGGAGCATGCACTCCCCTGACTATGCCCACCGGCGCCACTCCTCAGGGGAGGATGGTGGGACGTATGGGGGCAAGGGGACTATGGACTAGGAGAACGTTCGTCACTACGGTGAGTAACTTATAATTACTCCTATGTCCCATCCCCTTTCCTCCATACTGTGTTGGCAATTACAATACAATGTAGCCCCATGGTGGAGAGGTGACCCTCCTTAAGAAAACAAGTTCCTTAATACTGCCTGCCCATATGCCGCATCTGACCTGGAGCCGGCATCCAAACAGTAGTGCTTGCAGAAGGCAGAAGAGGTGGCCCACGTGGCTGCTCTGCTGATGACCTGCCACGGGACGTGCCTTTGGAACACGATTGCCAGGGTCTTGGCTCTGATCGCATTGGCATGCATATTTGCCGGAAGCATTTTTTATGCTGCCCCTCCTAGGCCTCCTTAATGGCCTCAACCATCCACCTTGCTATGGAGGCCTTAGAAGCCCGATATCCTGGCCTTGACCCACCGAAGGTGCCAAAGAGAGCCTCAGATTGGCAGAAGCTCTAGTTTCTGTCCAGGTAGAATTCTAGAGTGCGCCTAACATCTAGACAGTGCAGCATCCTCTGAGCATTGTCCTTGAGGTCTGCAAAGAAGGTAGCGAGTACCATCTCCTTATTTATGTGGAGCAAAGAGACTACTTTAGGCAAGAACTCAGGGTGCGTTCTGAGGACGACCTTGTCTCTATGAAAGGTAGTGTATGGCTCCGAAGCCACCAGAGCTTGGATTTCGCTGACCCGGCGTGCAGACGTAAGACCCACCAAAAGGGCTGTCTTAATGGTGACCAGCCTGATGTCCGCGGACGCTATTGGCTCAAAGGGTTTATGTGCCTAGGTGTCCAACACTATGTTGAGGTCCATCACTGGGTGTGGCTTATTCATAGGCGGGTATACCCTAGGGAGGCCTGCCAAATGTCTTTTAACAACTGGGTTGGAGGATAAGAAAACGTCCTCTTCTGGGTTCCGGTAGGCTCTGAGGGCCGCCAGATAGGTGCGGCATGTGTCTATTTGCACTCCTGAGTGATGGAGGTGTGCAGAGAAGGATAGTACGTCATTCAGCGTGCATGTGAGAGGGTCAACTTCCTTGGTCTCCGTCCAGTGGCAAAACCTAGTCCACTTGCTTTTGCACTGGCTCCTAGTAGCATCTCTCCTAGCACCCTGCATGATGTCTATGTTAACCTGTGAAAGGCGCAGATGCTTTAATGTGAGCTGTTCAGGAACCACGCTGCAAGCACCAACTTCTGCGGGCGGGGTGGATGACCGTGCCCCGCTGTTGCGACAGCAGATGAGCTGGGCCCACTGGAAGGTGCATCAGAGGTTGGTCTGCCAAGCTGAGCAGCTCCAAGAACCATGACCTCGCCGGCCACCAAGGAGCTATCAGAATGATGTTGAGGTGCCGGGACTCCCTTATCTTGCAGATCACCCTTTGTACCAGGGGAGTGGGAGGGAACGCACATGTGCGCATGCCGTTTCATTGTATCTGTAGCGCATCTCCCAAAGAGCCGGGGCCTTGTCACTGCCAGAATGCGAACTGAGGGCACTTCCTGTTGTACCATGTGGTGGAGAGGTCCACCTGTGGATGACCTCATCTGTTGGAGATCCCCTGAAGGATCTGATCGTTCAATTGCCATTGGTAACTGTCAGCAAACCTGCTGAGCCTGTCCGTCTCCAGGTTTGACTCCCACTGAAGGTGGATTGCTGTTAAGTGTATGTCGTTCGCCAGAGCCCATTCCCAAATACTGACCGCCAGGGTTCATAGAGGAGGAGACCTGATGCTACCCTGCTTGTTGATGTAATACATGCTGATGGAGTTGCCCGTTTGAATGAGGATCATTTTGCCACTGATGAGTGGTAGGAAGGCCTTCAGCTCCAGCCAACTGGCACGGTCCTCCTGTTCCTGAAGGGACCAAACCCCATTGATGCTGTGGTTGTCCAGGGTAGCTCCCCAGCCCTCCAAGGATGAGCCTGTGGCGATGGTAACCTGTGGTGCTGGTTGTCGGAATGATCTGCCTATCCTCACGTTGCCCTTTGTGCTCCACCAGACCAGGTCCTGGTGGAGACAGGGAAGAATGCCGACCGGTTCTGCCTGGGAACCCAGCTCCTGATTCCATGAGGCTGCGAAGTGCAGCTGCAATCTCCTCATTTTTAGTCTTGTGTAAGGCACTGCAAGAAGAAATGCCTCCATGAGCCCCAGCAAGTGCTAGTGCAACTGTGCTGAGGTCACCTCTCTGCTGAGAAAATAACTTGTTGCCCTCTTGACGGCTGCAATTTTGTCCTCAGAGGGAAAGACTCTCTCGGATCTTGTATCCCAGAGGAGACTCAGGAACGCTAAGCTCTGCATCGGTTCCAGCAGGGAGTTCTTGAGATTGATGGAAAATCCCAATTCGTGTAGCGTATTCATGAGGGCGGAGGAGGTGTGATGGAACAATTCCGGTGATCTCGCCCTGACGAGCTAGTCGTCTAGGCATGGATATACATGGTGGCCCTGAGAAGGGCTGCCACTGCATTCATAAGCCTGGTAAATACCTTGGGGGATGAATTGAGGCCAAAGGGTAGAACCTTGTATTGGAAATGAAAGCCCATGATCCTGAACCTCGGAAGGTTCGATGGGGCTGCCAAATCAGGACGTGCAGGTATGCGTCCTTCAGATCCAGGGAGCACATCCAGTCTCTCTAGCGCAGTGTCTCTGCAGTAAGCTCTGGGGTAACCATCTTGAACTTTTGAAGTGGAAGGGAAAGGTTCAGAGTGGAAAGGTCCAACACAACTCTCAGGCCAGCCTGGTGGTTCTTCTGTATGTCAAAAATTCTGGAGTAGAAGCCCATGCCCCGCTGGGAGGCTGGGACTTCTTCCACTGCCTTACCCTGTACGTACGATCGATCAAATTTCCGCCAATAGAGTTTTTGTCCCGATATGCGGGAGTGGAAGAGAGGCGGGCGGGAAGGGAGGTACTGGTAGGCGGTAGCCCGAGGACACTATTGATAGGATCCACAGGTCTGCGAACCTTGCGTGCCAATGCTGTGCGTGAAGGGCAAGCCTGCCCCCCACCGGAGACACGTGGACCCGGAGGAGAGTGCCATGCCTTTTTTCCCCCTCTGAGGCTGGGCCTGAGGGGGGGGGGGGGGGGGGGGGGGGTGACTGAAAGTAGCCCTTATTTGCTGTTTGCGGTGGTGTTGACTCGGAGATTGGTCCGCTGCCTGGACCGTCGTTCTTAGAAGCCCTGGAACCCGCTGAAAGCCCGCCCCTTGTCGGAACGCTGGTGCGTTTGACTGTACGTCTTGGCCGTAGACTTTGTGAGGATGGATAAGGATTTTGCAGTCAGGGAATTGTTCTTCTTATCCAGCTCCTCATCCGTGATGGAATGAAAGAGGTCGCTACCCTTGAATGGAAGGTCCAATATGAGTTCCTGGACATCTGGGGTTGTGGAAGACCCAAGTATTCGGCCAAACCTGCAAGTCATTCATGGAAGGCCTTGTCTGAAGATGTTGTGTCAGGGTCCTCCTCCGCATCAGTGACCACCAGGGTGTCCGGCTGGTCTGGCGCCGGAGGAGGCATGCTGGGAGCTGAAGGCTTAGGTGTGGCGACCAGAGCAGGAGGCTGCTGTGGAGGCTGGTGTGGAACGGCCTAGACTGTGGGAGGCAGAGAAGCCGGCATCTAAGGACACGGCGCGGGCAGCTGGGGCTGCACGGGGACTTGAGGCACCAGAGCCATAGAAGGAATAACTATAGGCACTGGCAGAGGGACTGGAGGCAGCATGTCCCTGATCACATCCCAAAGGATAGAGCCCATCTGAGGGGACCTCATAAGTGTGAGTCTCACAAAACCTGCCCTCACAGGCTGGTGGGGTGGCAGATGGTACTGACGAAGTCGTGGGCGGATGCTGGGGCCTGTATTTACTCTGCCTTGCTGGGTGTGGGGGATATCTGCGCTGCGATGCTGAAGGATAAGCTGTAGGCCAAGTACCTGGTGAAGACCAGTCCCACCTGGACTCTATCTCCTACCTGCTCCCCAAACAGGGATGGTGTCGGACGAGCGGCCATCTTGACTGGCGCAACAGCCATTTTGTTGAGCTGCATGCCACGTGCCTGCATCATGGTTTTTAGCTGCTGGGACCGGCCTCCTCCTGAACTCTTGGCGGTGGAGCTTGAGGCCTATCCTGCACCTCGAGACAAGGCCTGGTAGGCGTAGTGCCCTCGGCTGTGTCGCCAGTAGTGCTGCATACAGGCACCCCCTCAGACATTTTTTTGGTAGTAGGGCATAGCCCCTCTGGTGGACACCCAGTAAAAGAACCTTGCTGTCCCTCAACACTACCTCCGGAAGGATCTAGCGACGCCTCGGCCTGGCGGCCGCTAGCTTCATGAGCCTCGGTACCTGTGCTGGTGCGAGAACCTGAACGGTCCCTCAGACTCAGACGTTTTCTAGGAAAGCAGTCGCCCTTGCGGGGTGCCATGGAAGAAAGCAGCCCTACCTTGGGCCTTGACTTGTGTCTGACGAAGTTCTTCAAGTCCTCTAGAGGTGACTTCCCAAAGAGTTCCCTCCACCGTGCTAACCTGTTCTTCACAGTTTGCGGTGTAGGCGCATCGCACACAGCACAACCTTCCCAGTCGTGACCGGGGCCAAGCCAGAGGAGGCACAGAGCGTGGGGGTCAGACGTGGGGAAGAGCCCCTCGCAGGCTGCAGACCTGCTGAAGCCCAAGGATGTCAACATGCGCCGTGGAGGAGCGTGGTGCCAGAGGACAGAGTACCTGATTAAAGATCAGAAGACAAAAAACAAAACAGACAGTATCCGGGGAAGAGGACATGGCATTACAAGGCCGAAGCCAAACCCAGGAGCGCTGGCGAAATCGGTCCGTTCCTGTCCAAGGGGGAAAGAGGACTGGGGAGTGGCGTAGGTGAGCGGAGTCAGGGGAGCGCATGCTCCCAGGGCCGCGCCCCTGCGCACCTCTAAAGGGGAAGAAGATTTTTTTCTGGTGAAAAAGGTTCGATCTCCCGTCTCAAGCGAGGGACGCCCATACAATATAGAGGAAAGTGGACGGAACGTAGGAGTAATGGCCACTTTTGATAATTTTCGGGGAATTGGCGACCTTTTGTCCTGTGTTAGCAAATTGACTGTCAATAGTTATAACATATGTTTTTTACAGTTTCCATTTCAATAGGTGCACAGGCTTGTGAACCAACAAAAATTGGGCATTTAAATGTTAATCATGGTCGGAATCATGTATTTTGGACAAATAAAAATATAGACAAGGTTAAAAATGTTATGATTAATCTAGATACTGGTTGGCTCCCACAGTTGCAAGAAATGTCTGCTAATGAAATAAAAGAATGGCTAAAAGAATTGACCCCCGAGTTAAAAGTAGACAAAAGAAACTTATTTTCGAGGTGCAAACTGATGGTAAATGATTTGATAAACAAATAAAGGATGCTAAATGCATCGTGCGAAAATAAATTAGGAAGGTTAAAAAGAAAGCTCGAATACCTTCTGAAATAGCTATTATGATTAGAAAAATAAATATCACAATTGGGTCAAGTGGTGGAGAAAATTGTGCAAAAACACACACTGGCAAAAGATGACTTATGTATTAAGAAGTGGCGATTCTCGATGTATGTGGCGAATGTTGGGATCGGCTATGGGAACCAAGGTTAGGAAGTTCACGAATCCTATAATTAAAGAGCATTGGTGCAAATATATCACTAGGAATTTTAATGGTAAGGGACCCCAAACCCAGGAAAAGTATAATAAAAGCATTTGTAATATGACATTTCCTATTGCTTGAGAGAGTATTGAAGCTGCAATAAAGAAGCTAAAAGGAACCAGGGTGGCAGGCCCTAATGGCCCTAATGGCCTTGCTAATGTAGTCCTTAGGCGTAATCCGTGGGTTTGGGCGAACATCTTAGAAATACTGTTTGCAAAGATATGTGTAGAGGGTGTGAAGGCATCAGACAACAGACTTAAAGTTCAAACAAAAGATATTTATTAACTTAAATGTCAGGATGGTAGAAGGCTTAACTTGCCCAAATGAAACTAAGGAAATTCTGAGTCAAAGAGTTCAATTTAAAAGTTTGTCTGTGTCCAAAACCTATGCGTGCCCTCACAATTAAAGCTAATCAATGTGTATTGATAGCTAATCAATGTGTATTGATGTCAATAATCAAAGAAATGGTAACACAAAGTTATAAGCTTTTTCCAGCTCGTAGCTTCCTTTTCAGCTCCCCTTCAACAAGTTCAAGAAAGTTCCACAAAAGACTCATTTACAGCACTGACAGCAGGCAAGATACAGGCGCGGTGGCGTCCCTTGACGCCTCCAAAGCATTCGACTCGGTCCGTTGGAAATGGCTCTTAGCCACCTTGTCCAAAATGGGAGTAGGGCCCAGCTTTATTAGATGGGTTACACTCATCTACACTAACCCAGAGGCTAGAGTGCGGATCAACAACACCTTCTCTGACAAATGGGAGCTGTCCCGAGGCACTAGACAGGGTTGCCCCCTATCTCCCATGATATACATCATTGCCATCGAACCTGTAGCAGCATACATCAGGCAGGAATATGGAGACACGGGCATTGAAATAGACGGGGTAACCCATTTAGTCTCTATGTACGCAGACGATATGCTCCTTTACTTAAAGAACCCCGAATACGTATTGCCATACATACTGGAAACATTGGAGGGGTTTCATAAAGTCACTGGGATCCAAATCAATCACAGCAAATCCTGCCTCTTCCCCCTAGCAGCCTTGAGTAGACTTAAGCCAGATGAACTCCCCACACTATCATTGAAATGGGAACCCATCTCCTTTAAATATCTGGGGATTACGATCCACCGGGACCCCAAGACAGAGCACGCTCTGAACACAGTGAGAGCCAAGGAGGGCCTGGCAAAATCGATGGACTTCTGGGGCAAACTCCCGCTTTCGGTGGCTGGCAGAGTAGGACTGCTCAAAATGGTGGCGTTACCCAGACTTCTTTACCATTTTACCAATGTACCATACTATATTCCACATCATTTTTTCAACGACCTACACAAGCTTTGCAGGAAATTCCTGTGGCAAGATGGAAGGCAAAGAGTCGCCCTGGACACCATGCAGAGACCATACGAAAAGGGTGGCCTGAAGGTCCCTAATTTTGAGCTTTACTATCTGGCAGGTCAGCTGAAACATGTGATCCAGTGGATGGCAGACGACCCCTCCACGGACACCCGCCTACTGCAGCCAGGTATCACCCATATGCTAATGAAAGACCTGCTATGGGCCGACGCAGGCCACAAACACCAATATCCACTGTTGGCCCAACTAGGTATCCAGATATGGAAAAGAGCCTGTAGAGTCATGGACTTCAAAGACCCTTATTCCCCACTGATCCCGATTGCGGCACTCATGGCAAATAGATTAGAGAGCTTGAAATTAATAAGGAACACATGGGAGCTATGCGGCGTCGCCACCGTTGGAGACCTGGTGGACGAACAGGGCATCCTGACCTTTGCTGAATTACAAGAAGCCTCGGGCATACACACGGGACAGTTTCTGCTGCACACTGCGGTAGTAAAAAGAATAGCTGCCCGCTGGCCGTCAATGGTCAAGTTAGACACTGGCCATGAAGTGTTAGAAGGCCTACTGGCAACAGCTGAAGGTGGCCATGAGACCTCGAGGGTCTACGAAACGCTGCTCCATAACGCGGCCCGACTCAATCTTAAGTGCAAGACGAAATGGGAATTGGAAATGGGGCAGCAATTCACAGAAGCAGAATGGGAAACCATCACTGGATACCACAAAAAAGTATCTAGAAATGCCAGGTTCCAGTTAATACAATTTTACATTCTGAACAGAGCATACCTTACCCCAGGAGTCATCTCCAGTTTCACCGGTGCTAACATCGTCGGATGCCCCAAATGCCACGAACCCCAGGCGAACTTGACCCATATGTTCTGGGGGTGCCCCGCTATACAAATCTTCTGGGCGCAAATCCAAACCAGAGTTGCCAAGGCCGCCATTACCCTGGAAGTGCAAACGCCCATTGCATGCATTCTGGGAAAATACCCCAGAAACAGCAAAAACAAGCCGCTGAATAAGCTAAAGGATTTAATGTACATACTTGCGAAAAGACGCATCGCCATGGGTTGGAAAAGACCCCAAGCACCGTGTTTAACAACATGGTGGGAAGATCTCCGTAAATGGACGCAGGCTGAAACAGGAGCCTGGGAAATAGCCCAACGTCAACAAGGACAAGATACTTCCAATGATTTACTACAATGGGTAGAGCTCACAGAGACACTATTCAGCCCCAATATGACAGACTCGTCGAGTGAGAGTACAATCACTCCAGAATGAAAGGTGGAACATAGATATCTCACTGTGTAGTCTACAACGGTCTTGAAGGGAAGAAGGGTGGGAGGGAGGCTAAGAGGGGAAGGGAATGTTTATTTACTTTTATTTGGTTACTTTGGTTATTGGAGGCCATGTTACGGCCCCGTTGACTGCATTGCTACAAAATGTAATAAAATAAATTTAAAAAAAAAAAAAAAAAGTCTCAAATGCACCTTTCTCACAGTCAAGGCAATACAGTTCCACACAATCCTCAGAGTTCCCTACCCCAAGTTCCAAGCAACACAGTTAAAAAAGAAAAGGGTCTTGAGAATTCGTGCTGAAGACAATACTTGCAGTCCCTCAAGTCTCAGGGTTCCCTTGCCCAAGACTTTGGCTCAATTACTTGTACTTGTTTCAGTCTTTCAAAACTTTCAACATAACTCAAGGTCCTCCCGACACTCTTTCTGGATTGCTTCACCAGTTCACTTGCAGTGCATCACCTTGGTTTATTTCACAATGTCTTTGGGTTCTCACAGTTCAAGACTCACTGGTCTAGACGCAGTTGTCAGACCGCTCGGTCCACCCATCACAGGTTGCGCAACCTGGATCCCTAGGCTCTTCTGCCCACACAGGTTCTTCTATGACTGCACCTGTAATCAGAGTTACATTCACTTAATTCCTCTTTGTTGGCCTCTTGGCTTTACCACTAGATGTCGGACTATATGCACAGGATGTGATTCTAAGCAGATTCACAAGCAGCAGAAGCAGGTTTACGCTTATCTGGCTTCTCCTGGATAGCCTCTGTCCTCTGCCGTAACGTGTCACACACCTCTTGCCTATCTTTGGCCTTGCTGCACTGCATTTACTCAAAGTTCACTTTGTGGTGGTTTTGCTTGTGTCCCACTTTTCTATGGCACTCTTTCACACTTGTACTCTTTCCTATATGTTGTTTCAAATGGGCACTTTCTCTTTGGCTGTTCTTGGCTTTGACCATAAAACTTTTACCCCATTCCATATTCAATAAGCTTACTTGCAAGGTTTTCATTCAGTTCATTACTCAACAGATATTCAAAATGCTTAATTTCAAGTTTCCATTCAATTCGTTATTCAATATGCATAAGATATATTTAATTTCAAGCTTCTATTCAGTTCAATATTTAACATGTATTCTTTATGCTTAATTTAATGTTTCCGTTCAGTTTGGTAATTTATCATCTACTCGCAGCCCGCTCTGAACTGCCCGGCTGTTGAGTGCCTCTCCATGACACTCACCAGTCTTCAGCTTTGCTCCTCAGTGGCTCCTTCTGCTTCTTTCTTCTTCGTAGGTCGGTGGGCCAGCATCTGCAAGCCCCGCTCCCACACAAGGGCCTGCCTTGCACACACTGGTTGCTCCACTGCCTCATGAGGGACGCGGACAGCGTCATGCTTTCTTCTGCACGTTCACAGCTCTGGCTACCGATTCCTCACCACAGTGGCTCCCTTCTCTGGGTTGCTGGCCGGCGGTCTGTCTAACTTGGCATCGAGGAGCTGATGGGTGGGCTGGGCCGACTGTGGCTTGAGCCAAACCTTCTTGGCCAGAGCGACGACATCCTTCTGCATCGGGACACCCGTCTTGGTAGGGGTTTTACGGAGAGGACCTCTGCCAAGACCCCCACCTCGGGGTGCTCTACCTCAGGATGAGGAAGGCACAGGTATTCTGCCAAACCGGCAAGCCTGTCGTGAAAGGCCTTCGCAGACGACGGCGTGTCAGGGTCCTCCTCCTCGTCTGTATCAGCCTGGGTGTCCGGCTGGTCCGCTGCGGGAGGAGGAGTGCTAAGCGCTGTAAACTGCGGTGTGGAGACCGGTCCCGGAGGCTGCTGCAGAGGTTGGCTCAGAACCCACTGCACGGGGGGGCGGATTCGAAGGAGCCGGCAGCGGAGGCTGCGCCGGGGCCGGTGCCAGAGCCATGGGAGGAATGACTATAGGCACCGGTGGAGTGGCCGCAGGGAGCAAGTCCCTGAATACAACCCTTAGGATGGCACTCATCTGGGTGGTTTGCATCAGCCCCCAAAAACCTTTCAAAGAATCTGTCCTCGGAGGCTGAAGAGGAGGCAGGGGCTACTGGGGGAGTGGCTGGGGGCTTCTGGGCCGGAGCACACTCAGTCTGCGTTGCAGGGGGAACCTGCCCTGCGCTACTGATGGATACACTGTAGGCCACATACCTGGTTGACACCAGTTCCACCTTGAAACTCGTTCACCCGCCTGTTCTGTTCCTAGGAGTGGCATGCTGGAGAACAACAGTTACAGGTAAGTAACTTGTTCCTTCTCCAGCATGGGGTCTGGCATGGATTCACATGCCCATGAATAAAGAATACATAGCAGTACACACATGCACAACCACGGGAGGTGGCAAGGCTCAACATTATGCATCTCTTACATCCTCACCAGGTTTACCTTCAAGCGAACAGGTTACGCAGCACTGCTTGGCCGACTCTGGACTCTGCCCTGGGATCCCTGTCGACGCAGTAGAACTTCGTGAAGGTGTGCGTCGACCTCCACGTAGCAGCCCAGCAGATGTCATCTGCAGGGGCACACCAGACAGGAACGCCTGAGTTGCAGCGATCGCTCTGGTCAAATGGGCTCTTGGACGGCCAGGCAACGGTCGGTTTGCCAACCGGTGACAATGGGTGATGCAGCCGCAGAGCCTGGAAATGGAAGCCTTGGAGAGGGCCTTCCCATGATTCACAGGGCCAAAGTTCACAAAAGGTTGCAACGTCTTCCGGAAACTCTTTGTGCGGTTGTTAGGAAAGATTTCATAATTGTATGTAATTTTCCCTCCATGTGTCAACCCCCAAACTTTTTGCTGCTGTTTAGACACCATTGACTGACTTTGCCAGAGAAGCACAGCCTTCAGCTGCACTCCTCTGGGCTTTCGCTCACTTTTTATGGGGAAACTGACATGCCCTTAAGACAGTCAGTACTGGGAGACTTTGTTTCCCTTAGTCCTTTCCTCATGTTGCAACTTTTGTTCAACATGTAACAAGTGTGCAATGTATCTTACCATACAGCACACTTGAGTCTCTAGTCATTTCCAAAGGCCCTAGATACTCTCGCTGGACTTTTTATGAACTGTGCAGATGTGTCATGGACAGGACTGGTGGCAGCTATATTTTTGCATTATTATTTACCCTTTCCTGCCATCTTAACCGCGTTAGGCACGAAAAGGTGGCCTGGCTCCAAAATGGCCATGCCACAAGGTTCTTTGTCCTGTCCTTTGGCCATCTTGCCCCTTCACCGTGCCCAGGTCAAGTCGACCCGGGCCAGTCCTTATTTGGTCATGCACTTTCCCATGAATCCCAATGCTTTTGCGGGCTTCTGCATGCCTTGTGTGTGTGCCTCCAGGATGTGGGCTGGAATGTCTGATTCCAATACACATCCTGCGTGCCAGAGAATCTGGAGTGCCATGAATGCCTGGGACCACCGTGGTCCACGTATGGAGTGTGTGTGCGCGTGTGCGCGCGTGCGTGCGTGCGTGCGTGTGTGTGTGTGTGTGTGTGTGCGCGCGTGCAGATCTCCCATTGGGTCCTCTCTCCGTTTTGGCATGAGGGGAACTTTGGATGAGGAGGGTGAAAACCTCACTACTGTGTCGATCTCCTGAGTTCTCCCCGAACAAAGGATAGGATCCAAGTATCCTGCAACTACGAAGCTGAGTCGAGGAAACGCTGGTGACCCGCTGGACGTTTTGGCACCCCTCTGCACCTGGTCGTCCTAGAAGGTCTGAGAAGACGCTTCGACCCATTGGAATAGTGAGAGCAACTATTCTCGGCACCTTCATCAAACCCTGCAAGTAAGCTTTCTCCGAAGTGTCCCTGGGACAACCAGTGGACTGACCAGCTTACCCAGTTGCTTTGCTCTGTCACCGCCGCCGTTTCGAGGAGGCCCTCGAAACTTGGTATACTGCTAGCTCTGTGTCCATGGCACCCGCACACTGAATTTCATACACTTGGCGGTCCCAGGTCTGAAGTGAGACGAGTGTGCCAGGACTAGAGTAAGCACGGTTACCGCGTTGCCCTGCCGTGGCAACGTCCTGTGCAAGTTCGCTGCATTTGTGACCTTCTTGCCCCTAAAGCCTGCTGCAGTGAAACTGGGTCGATTCGTCCACCCGGAGCGTAGAAATCACCACTGTCCCATTTGGGACTCCTCGCTGTATCTCAGGAACTGAAAGGTGTCAAGACATCCTTTTTGCCGCATTCGAACCTGCCAGCGAAGTGGACTGAACTGGCGAAGTTTGGGTCTGCTTGCGTCGGGGACCGGTGAGTACTCCTTACTCCAACCGGTGGCCCCTAGCGCAAGTATCAATTTTTACGCATGAGTGGCCCCTGGGGGCCCCTCTCCTTTCCACAGCAATTGCGAAATAGCGACTCCATCCCGCACTCTCGAACTGCCTTTGCCCTGAAATCGAGGTCCTTCTTGAATAGTGGGAACTTGTTCTGCATCGCCTCATCCACCTTCCTGAGTTGCTAGAGACCCTTCAAGAGACCCTATTCCGCCCATTGGCACAAGCGCGTGCATGTACTATTGCGCACAAGGCTCCTCTCTTCGTAGGGCTTGGACTGCCTCTTAGTTAGGTGTATTATTGATTTTGAACTGGGCCTAAAGATTACCTGCACTACCTGTTTCCTTCCCCTCTAGGTTGTCGACATATTTCGTATTTAGACCCCCATGGTCTTGTGTATATATATTGTATGGATTGTGATGTATTGGTTTACTGATTGATACTGTGTTTCTTTTGCTATGGTCTATGTTACAAAGGCCTTGTAATAAATGTGTCTATATTTTTGATATAACACCTATCTGGAGTAATTTGTAAGTGTCCTTGCTCTGTGTGCTCATTGAGGTCCTTCAGCCACCCTCACCCCTCCTGAGACTTAGTCTTGACCGCCTGCCATAGCTACCCTGATTGGTCTGGCTTGTCCAGAGGTTACCCTGTTCCAAGAAACTAGGTTGGCCTTCTGAACCTCTGCCCCTCCAGGTCAGAGTTCAGAAATCTTTCTTAACAGTGGTCCACATAGTACTTCGGCGCTCTAGACACATCCAGCGAGTGCAAAGTCCTCTCAGCTGGCCACAAAGGTGTCTGGAAAAATACAGGTAACACCAAGGGCTCGTTTAGATGAAAGTCCGATGGCACCATGTCTCGTGGAATGCCAAATAAGGTTGTTTACAAGAGAGGGCCTGATCTCTCCCACTTGTCGTGCGAAGGTGATGCCCACAAGAAAAGCTGTTTTCCACGACAAAAATGTCAGTGGCGCCGAATGCATAGGCTCGAACTGAGAACCCATGAGCCTAGTAAGCACCACATTGAGCTCCCACGCCGGGGCCGAAGCCTTCACAGGCGGGATCGAGCAAAATAGTCCTTTGACAAACTCCTTGACCAATCGATGCGACCATAAGAATGATCATCCATGTGATGTTCGTGAGGACGAATCATTCCTCTCCTATCTGTTCCAAGAAAGCCGCACCGGATTATGACCGCGGCAACCCTAGCAACGGTCTCGTTGTTTCCCCGCATTCCTCTTCGACCTACTCCAAGATGGCCGCTCCGGGTTATGACCGCGGCAGCCCTAGCAACGGTCTAGTTGTTTTCCTGCCTCGAGCCACGCAGGATGCGGAAGTCGATCGTTCTTCGGCATATCAACAAGGAAGTCCTGGAGACCGGCGCGTTGCTACTCTCTTAGGAGTATACGGACGCTCAGTGAGTATAGCTAGCCCAGCCTTTAAATCTCATTGCTTCCCTTTCTCTCTCTATCCGTCTCTTGTTTCTTTCTCAGTCTTACCTCTACTTGTTCTTAGAATTCGGAACACGATCAGCGGATCGAAGGTATCGCTTTGGCAACCACTAAGCCACGGCAACCACTAAACCACGTCCCCACAGAACGCGACACATCGCGACATTATCCCGTGTTTCCCTCGAAGGTAGAATTCTTTTCTCATACTCTCAAATCTGTACCATCCGTATTTCTTGATCCTTGAATACTTGATATCCTTGCTTCCCAGAAAATCCCTTTTCACACTAAGGAGTACTTCTTGAACGGGCTCGAATCCCCGGGCGCCGCATCTACTAATGCTCCCCGTCTAGATGTGTGAATGGTAATCTCTGTTCTTACAAACTTCACCTCTGTTCCTTATTGTGTTGTTTTCTCTTGACCCTCATGTATTTACCCTTATACCTCTCCAGCATCTAACCAACACATAACGCTGCCATCGGATCGAGGCCCTTCAGTTTCCTCCTGTCCGCCTCGCCTGTATCAACGCTCCCCAGCAGCTCTCCATAGGGTTTTCTCCCCCATGAGGGTTTCCCTGGTTTCTCCACGGTCGCCAAGTATTTAACTAGGCTCCGAAGGGTTTGCCAGGGGGATTCCTATTTTCTACTGGGATATAACATTCCACCCTTTCTTCTTGAAACCTGGTACACCACGGGAAATACGAATTGGTCGTTCCTCTAATTCCAGGTAGGAGATTCTACGCTTTCTGTGTTGCAATGCATGAAGACTGATTAACTGCCGGATTCGGCTGTAGTGAACATTACAATCCAGGAGATCTGGTGTAGTGGGAGATAGCCACCAGATGAACTTTGATGGAAGCATGGGCCAGTCCTGCCTTGGCCAACAACAAAAATTACGGAAGCACCTACGTAGACGAAGCTCTGGCCTTGGCGAGCACCTCCTTACAATCCGCTGGGAGATCGAAGCCCTCAACCTTTAGTGCTGCAGGAGCCAGGCCTTCAGGTTCAGCGATCCTGGGTCGTGGTGCAGAATCGCTCCTCCTTCCCTGGTGAGAAGATCTGCGGCCGCCGGAAGCTTGACTGGAGGAGATGCTGGCATGTCCAGAAGGTCCGGGTACCATATCTTTCTCAGCCACACCGGTGCAACGAGGATCATCCTGCACTGGGACCATCTGAGTTGATTGACTAGTCGAAGACGCAATGGAGGGAACGCATACAGAAACAGGAAGTCCCAGGGGAAAGAGAATGCGTCTCCCATGCTCCCCGGCTGGGGAAACCTGCTGGCGAACCTCCGGCACTTGGTGTTTGTCGCCGTCGCAAATAGATCGATCTGGGGATCGCCCCATCTGCGGAACAGGTGATCCACTTGGTCCTGCCAAAGTTCCCACTTGTGGAAAGAGCGCAGCTCCCTGCTGAGAGAATCGGTGACGGTGTTCTTCACTCCTGCCAGATGAAACGGGATGAGGAACATCCCCTGGGCTACGGCCCAATGCCAAACTGTGGGTTGACAGTAGGACGAAGCACCTCCTCTGAATCCTTTGGAAGAACCAGTCCGAAAGGACGGCCATCATTGCTGAAGCGTGCCCAAGGCACAAGCCGTCTCAGTGTCTGCCTTGATGGCCTGAAGAGGCTCGTCCACAGTCTTTCCGAACAAATTGTCCATCGATGGGCATGTCCAACACCTTCGACTGAACATCCTGACAGAAATAAGTGGCCCTCAGCCAGCGCCGCCGAAGAAGGCAAACACTGTTGCCCATTTGGCGGAATCCCGCGTCGGCATTGTCCGTGGCCACTGTACTGGCGTAGTCCGAAGCCACGGCGCCTTCCTGTAGGATCTCCAACGCCTCCACCCTCTTGTCATCGGGAAGTCCGTCCAGGAGGGGGGGGGCGATCTTGAACCAAAGTTCCCTGTCATAACGCGCCACGATGGCAAGGGCGTTAGTGGTCTTGATGGTCGTTGCTGCAGAAGTGATACTTCGCCCCATAGCATCCAACTTCTTCCCCTCACCATCTGGTGGGGAGGAGGCCGCCTACGAGGAGGAGCCCGAAGATTTCTTCTTGGCCGATGCAGAAACCAGAGAGTCTGGAGACGGCCAGGACCGTAAGCACTTGGCGCCCTGTATTTCTTCTCATAACGGTACCTCTTCGTGGGAGCCGATGAAGGGTTCTTCATGACGGACAACCCCTCGTGCCAAATGTCATCCAAGAACGGGATCGAAAGCACAGTCTTCCTCTTCGACTCTCGGCACTGGTATAGGAAACCCTCCTCCTTCTTCTCTTCAGGGACGAGTTTGAACATCTGAGGCCCTAGAGATCATGGCGTGGAACAAGCCTATTTCATCGGGCAGGGAAGATCTGGCAGGCGGAGACGGGAGCTCCCCCAATCCGCCGTCGTCATCCGTGCCAGTGCCCTTCGTCGCTGTGTCTGGATCCGTCTCATCCCTCGGGGGTAGGAGAGGGAGGCAAAGGGTGGAAAGGATGAGGGGGGCGGACTCTCCTCTTCTTGGATGGTGGTTCCTACGATGGTCCCGGCACCGCGGGTGGGGCCGCCGGCACAAGAGGCATCCTTGCCCGGATCTCAGAGCATAGGGTATGCAGAGCCGTGAGAATATCCACCGAGATATCCCCAGGTGGTTGCTGAGGTGGAGGTGGCGATGGAGGTGAGGGCATTTGCGGCTTAGGCTGGTCCTCCGAGCCCTCAACGCCCTGTTGCTCCTCATCAGTCTCCTCATCGTCACCTTCGTCGGGATCCCTCCAGCAGGGCCTGTTCTCGACGTATCATCCCTCCTCTACCGTGCCCCCCCCTTCTCTGCAACCAAGGGAGACTGTTTCGGTGAAATGACAGGCATTATCTTCTCTGGCGTCTTTTCGATGGGCTGAAAAGAGGATTCCCTCCCGGCAGCAAGGGGTACTCTCGCCTTTGGTGCCGTGCCCTGTGGATCCGCCACAGTGGCCTTTGCGAGGGACGCCACCACTCCTTCGATTGGAAGTTTGGGCCTTCGTCTGATGCACCTGGGCCTTCACGGCCTTGGCCGAGTCTGCAGCCTTCACCTTAGGGAAAGGGTCAGAGCCCCGCCCCCCCCTTGGCCTTCTCTGCAGGGCCAGTCTGGGTCTTCTCCAAGAACTTGCCCGGATGGTCCGACTTCCTCTTCTTTGAAGATCCTGAGCGTTGGCTCATGGTCGAAGGCACTGGAGACGCTGTACTCGCCCTGGCCGCCGAGGAGCCCGTCGCAACGGCGCTCCCGGTGGCAGTGGACTCACAGTGCTTAGCCTTATGTTGGACCCCGCGGAAGGGGCACCCTTAAAGGTCTTAGAAGACCGCTCAACTTTCTTCTTCTGGGCTGGGGAGGCATGCCGCCGGGACTCACCCAGAGCAGGGGCCTTGGCCTGCAGCCACTCGTTGAGGCGTCTGCGCCGATCGCTCAGCGTGCGGGGCAACATCTCCTGACAAGACGCACAGTCATCCTCCACATGCATCGGATCCGAGTGCAGACAGTAAAGGCACAGGGAATGTCCATCGTTCAAAAAGACATTCCGTAGGTTGCAGCCGGGGCAAACCTTGAAAAGAGGTGTCGAGTCGTTCTTCTCATCCGCCATGTCCACACGGCTTAGGTCTTGAAGAAGCTTCTGTAATCCCCCAAGAAGAAACTCGACGAAATTCGCCCTTGAGGGGCGCTGAAGAATCCGAAAAAGGGTCCCCGTTAATCAAAAGATTAATCGATGGAGCTTGATGCTCGATTGACCCAAAAAATAGAGCAAAACTCTTAGAAAAATCACAAAACGCAGTAAAAGCTCGAGAGCTGTAACACGAGAACTCCCAACACTTGAACGTGCAGTACAAATCTGAAGATGGCTGCCAGAGGAGGGGCTTAGCAAGAGGGCAGTCATTGGCTGGGGGCAGTATGATCCAGAGACTAGTGATTGGCTGTTAGGAGAAAAACAGTTCAGAAGTGAAACAAACTGATTTTCTCTTTACCGAGGATTCCCAGCCTGACGACAGGGAATATTCATGAGCATTTGAATCCATGCCAGACCCCATGCTGGAGAAAGACAAAGATAAGAGAAGAATCTGGGGACGAGTGTGTGGAATTACATGTCGAGGCCAAACCCAGAAGCGCTGGTGAAATCGGCCTGTTCCCGTTGACGCGGAAAAGGGGAATGAGGAGTGGCGCCGGTGAACAGAGACAGGGTAGTACATGCTCCCAGGGCTGCACCCCCATGCACATCCAAATTTAAAAGGGAAGAAGGTTTTTCTGGTGAAAAGGGACCCGTCTCCCGTCCCTAGTAAGGGACGCCCCATACAGTATGGAGGAAAGGGGACGGGACGTTAGAGTAAGACTACCAAAACAGTATGGGTTTTCCTCTTATAGAATATATAAATCACATGTGATAACCCCTAACTACTAGAGTACTGTCTTGAATACATTTCTTAATCCATGAAATGGGAGTAGTTTTTTACCTGTAACTCCATTTCGGCAGTGTTGGTATCTTTCATGGATTCTCATGCTGTGAATATTCCCTGTCGTCAGGCTGGGAAACCCCCCTAACTGACTTAGTAAATTTCCTATGGAAAGACGTTGACACCTTGAGTGTCCCATCAACATCATTGTGGGTGCTTTTGGCAGCACCAATGGGACATCGAGTGCATAGCTCCAGCCTGCCCCAGCAACTTCCCCTCAGATTTTAAACATTCCAGCTGGAGGATGGCCCTTAAAGGGTGTTTGCCTGAGGGGTGGGGAGGGGGATGCTGGAGGACGCATGTGAATCCATGAAAGATACCAACGCTGGAGAAACAGAATTACAGGTAAGAAACTACTCCCTTCTCCAGCATTGGATCCTTCATGGATTCCCATGCTGTGAATACATTTTCTAGCAGTATAAAAGCTTGGAGGTGGAAACCAGGCAAACACAGATTAGATACTATAAAGCAAAAAGAATACATCTTTTAAGTAGAGAAAGGAAACAACCCTGGAAACTGCGGAGCTTACCTTACTGGAACACTTGCTGAAGGACTGCCTCTCCCATCTGCACATCTTCCCAGTGTTGCTGGTGTAAGCAGTAGTGACTGGTGAAAGTGTAGGGCACTGCCCATGTTGCCGCTTGATGGGTACCGCAGCCCAGAGAGCCAAAAAGGCAGCCGTGGCTCTAGTGAAGTGCGCTCTGGAGGTCGTTTGTAACGCCCTGTTGGCCTTTGAGTGGCAGAAGGAGATTGTATATTAAACCCATCTTGAAATGCCCTGTTTTGATATCGATCTTCCTTTGCCGGATGTACAAAAGGTTACAAACAGTTCCTTAATCGATCTAAAAGATTGTGTACGATTCAAGTCATATTTCAATGCCCTTTTGACATCTAGAGAGTGCAAGCTTCTTCTGCTGGTGAAGTGGCATTCAGAAAAAATGTGGGTAGGGTTATTGTAGCATTTTTATGAAACTCAGATGGTACTTTAGGAATGAAATGCGGGTTAGTGGAGAGAACCACTCGGTCTCTCATGAACCGTAGATACGGAGGGTCTATAAGCAAGGCTTGGAGTTCCTAAACACGCCTACAAGATGTAATGGCCACTAAAAAAGCCACCTTCCAAGGTAGAAACTTGAGGTGGGTTGTTGACAAGGGTTCGAATGAAGGCTTCATAAGTCCTGCTAAAACCAGGTGCAGGCTGCATAAAGGGTTCCATGTCTTAGAATCGTGGCAAAAATGGCAGTGAATACAAAAATGGCGTGTTTCTTTGCGCCACAATCATGTAAAGGATGCGGGGGACACCCCTGCAACCCCTGGACCCATTATACCATTTAAGGGGAGCAGGGGACACGCCTGCAACCCCTGCTCCCCTTAAATGGTATAATGGGGTACACCTTTACCGGGTCAAACCACAGCATTTTAGCACGATTTTATTACCCAATACCCCATACAGGAGGAATCCTTTTCTTTGGTGGAAAGGTATGAAAAAGGCCTTTTAAGAAATGTTTATTTGCCTGTCACCGTAGACAGAAGAAATTTTCTGTGCAAACCTGGAGATCGCAGATAAATGCACTTTGATGGAAGAGACCGCCAGACCCAGTGCAGCTAATTTCAGCAGATAGGGAAGGAGCTGATGAGGTTTTATAACTAGCGGCTGCATCATGCACAGAATCTTTTCCATTTTCGGCTATAGGAGATTCTGGTAGCTGGGGCTCTAGCTGCTGCTAGAATGTGCCGGAAGTCTTAAGGGATATTCAAATGGACGAATTTGAAGTGGTCAGGAGCCACACTGTTAACTTGAGAGAGCTTGGGTCGTGATTCAAGATCATCCCATTGTTCTGGGATAGAAGATTGGCCTGAGATCCTAGATGAATTGGATAGTCCACTGCCAATTGAAACAGATGCAGATCAGAGAACCAAATCTGCCTCGGTCAGTACCGGACTACCAAGATTATCCTGCAACAACCTTTGCGTATCATTTGTAAGAGGACATGCGTAGGCAAACACCCCGTTCCAATGGAATGAAAAAATGCATCCTCTAGAGAGTCTGGGTGCGGAAACCTGCTAGTGAATTTCTGGCACGGTTTGTTGTGGGGTTGGCGAAGAAGTCTATAGGGTGATGACCCCAGTTTGAGAAGATGTGAGCTATCTGGATGCTGTGAAGCTGCCACTCGTTTGTCTACGTAGAGTCCCTGTTGAGGGTGTCTGCTTGCTTGTTCTGCATCCCAGGCAAGTGGAAGATCTGACGTAGAATGTTGTGCCGGTTGGCCCAATGCCAGATGGTTTGTGCTTTCTGGGATAAGGCGTCTGATCGCGATCCGCCTTGCTTCCATAGTAAAAACATTGTGATTGTGCTGTCTGTGAGGACACGCACCACCAAATTCTTGATAAGATGAAGAAAGGTTTTCAGAGCCCAGTGCACTGCTCCTAATTCTAGTACATTGATGTGTAGTAAGGACTTCCCTGGGGTACCAGAGGTCTTTGACCTGGTAGTGGTCTAAATTAGCACTGCATCCCACCTGGGAATCATAGGTCACAATGGAAACGTGGCTCTATCAGTGGCATTCCTTTCGTGATGTTGAAGGGGAGTGTCCACCATTTCAGTGCGTCTGACAGAGTCCGGGAGATGGTTACCTTGTCTGACCAGGAACCCAGGATTTGGGACCATCTGGTCGCAAGAAACCTTTGCACTGGCCGCATGTGAAGCCGGCAGTGGGGAATCAGCGGAATGCAAGAGGACATGGTTCCCAGAAGAGCCACGTATGAGCGGACTGTGACTAGTTTGTTCGGTGTGAATGAGCCAGATTGTGGCTTGTAAGGAATTGTGCACCCAAGAAAACCAAGCTCCTTAGAGGGAACTGTACATGATTATTGATTGTAAAGCCCAACTGTTGGAGCAGCGTCTGTTTGGTTGAGCGACGATAAGGCTTGTTGATACATTGATCCCTAAATTAGCCAATCGTCCAAGTACGGGTAAACGTGGTGGCCTTGGTTCCGGAGGAAGGCCGCTACTTGTGCCAGGCACTGCGTGAATGTTCTGGGTGCCGATTTTAGGCCAAAAGGTAGAACCCGAAATTGAGAATGGCTTTCGGCCACTACGAATCTGAGGTACTTTCGGTGCCTTGGATGCATTGGACTATGGGAGTATGCATCTTTGAGGTCTAGGGTCGCGAGAAACTCCTGGGGCTGCTTGTTCAGTATTCGTATGCCTAGAATAGGGCGCCACTTGCCGTCTTTTTTTTTTTTTTACAACAAAGTACCTTGAGTATACTCCCTTTCCTCTTGCTGAGGGAGGCACTTTTTCAATGGCTCTTTTTCCTAGCATGCAACGTATCTTGTACAAGTGGCTGTACTGGATTACATCTAGCACCCACCTGTCTGTCGTTATTGTTTGCCACTCGTTGAGGTAGAAGGCCACATTTCCCCCCACTTGACTGCCTTGTGGCAGTCATTGTTGTGCCTTATTCTGCCGACCTCTCGGGCAGGTGGACGATCTGCGCTTTCTTTGCCCTTGGTATTCTCTATTGCGCGAGTAGGATTGATAATTGCACTTGTAGCCCCGAGAATAATATCAGGGTCTACTACAGCCCTTGCTGTTCTGGAGCCTGATAATCTTGTATTGCCTAAGACTCATCGAAAGGAGCGAAAGGACCTCCTGCTTTGAAGGGCAGTGAGAGATTTAGCCGTGTCTGAATACGCCTTCATGGCCTTAAGGGCTTCACCGATTTTTGTCGCCAAATAGATTTTCCCATTCGCATGGCATATAAATAACTCTGTGACGCACTTCTTGGCAAAAGTCTGTGCAGCGTAGCCATGCCTGGCGTCTGAGGACTGACCCGTTGCAGATCTGCTTAAACCCAGTTTCGTTAAAGTCTACAGCTATGTTGATGCTGTGATTCGAGGCTTTTTCTCCTTCTCGCACCAGCAGCATAGCCTTCTTTCTCGGCTGTTCCGGAATGTGTTCCAATAAAGGGGCTAGACAGTGCCACATCTCTCGATCATATTGAGTGACTATAGCTAGGGCATTGGCTGCTTTTACAGTTGTCACCCAAATGGTGAGAACCTTCTTTCCAAAGGCATCCATCTTTCGATTCTTGTTGTGTGGCGGAGTGGCATACTTATGCTCGGTTCGAGCCTTGCAGCTTCCTGCCGCTGAGACCACTGACTCTGAAGCAGGTTGCGAAGTGAAGTATTTCAGAGTAGTATCTGGAGCCTTAAACTTCTCTTCCAATCTTCCTTTCAATGCAGGCTCCGTAAAAGGATGTTTCATGGTACAGAGGCCCTCCTGCCACACGTGATAGAGAATGGGTATGGAATGAAAATGCCTTGCTTCGTTTACCCATATGGTCAAGGAGGAAACAATCCTTCTCTTTATCCGGAATTAGTCCAAACTCCTGGCATGCTTTGGGCATCATGGAGTGAAAATCTCGGATACAGTCCAGGGGTGAAGGCTGAGCATTTTGGCCTGGATCTGTATCTCATGTGTCAGGAAGATATCTCATGTGTCAGGAAGAGGCGGTGGAAGCTGTAGCCCTCAAATCAGTGTCCTAGTCTGTGTCGACCAATTCACTGTCCTCTTATTCCCTCCTTCATGGACTAAATGAACGTGGAGGGCTAGGAGGTGTTTGCATCCTAGGGTGTGTGACCTGGTACGGAGAGGGGTAGGTTGCATCCCTTGGTTGAGGGGTAGCCTGTGGATCTCCATATGGGTGAATTGTTCGAGCTTGAGGAAGTCTGGCGTCAAGCTGAGCGAATAGAGACTGCAGTGTAGTAAAAACCTGCATGGAAAGCAGGGATTGAGGATTTATAAGCGAGTATTGTGTCTGTATACCTCCTATTCCTGGAGATATTGATGGTAGAGTAGATGTCCGAGACCTTAGAGGTGTCTCCACCACTCTAGCCGGTCCATGGAGGCGAAAATCAGAAGTTCCTTCTTCAGGATCCAATTCAAAGACACCTTGGCATTCGTATGGGGGAAGCTCAAAATCCGATGTAATCGGATGCTGCAGAATGTCTTCTGGCATAACTGGGTATTCAATCTGAGACATTCCCATGGGAGTCTGGTCGCGCTGTATCGTGGTCCCAGTTGGGGTCTTTAAAATAACCTTAGGGGACAATAAGTTGCCTTCTGTCTGCAATTCTGAAACTTCCAGCTTTTCAGCAAGTGACATTTTCTTGGTTGTCGACGGGGTGGCCGTCATAAAGGTGGTGGTCGACGATATGGTCGTCGAAGGGAGACGAGCTGTAGACCCTGATGAAAATGCTGTCATTGTTGTGGTCGATGCCGTCGGATTTGACACCAATTTGGTCGTCGACTGGTGCCTTGATGATGACTCATGGCAGGAGGATCTCTGAGATTCTGACAACGAGTGGTGTTTTTTGCTACTCGTCGAGGTAGACTTTCAACAACGAGGTTGAGGAAGAAGTCATAGCCAGTTTGGTTTTGTTTGTCGGTCGACAGAGGAGATTTCCTGGATGGGTCAGTGGATTTTGAGGATGGGTGCAAACCCTTCTCTCTAGGTTTGTCCGACAGCGACTTTGATGATGTACCCTTGGAAGAGTGTTCAGACCCTGAATGGAATTTTTCACCAAAAGACAGTAGTTTCTTTACAGGCAAAGAGTGTTTGGCCTTATCGTGCACCAAAGACGATTTCGCTTCACCTGTCTTTTGCTTCTTAGCCAACGGCTCCTCGGATTTGAACCACTCCCTTGACGGTGACCTCCTGTCAGAGGGAGTGGTTGCTCTCCCACTCGTGACGAGCCAACCTCAGACGCTGATAGGCTCCTTCATTGAGCCAGCAGAAAAGGCGTTGGTTCTGGTCCTTAAGAATATTTTGAGTGAACCTTTGGCAGATGTCGCAGCCGTCTGCCAAATAGTTTGGGTATAGACAGTGAAGGCACTCTGGGTGCCTGAACCCCTCATAAAAAATGTTTACGCCGCAGGTCTTGCATGGCCCTCGGAAGACGGTTGAAATCTGAGGGGAAGCTGCTGGGAAGGAGGCTATGCACTCGACATGCCATTGGTGCTGCCGAAAGCACCCACAACGACATTGATGCGACACTCAAGGTGTCAAAGTTTTTCCATAGGAAAATTACTAAGTCAAAGTTACCAGGGTTTCCCAGCCTGACGATGTGGAATATTCACAGCATGCGAATCCATGAAAGATCCAAAGCAGGAGAAGTTATTAAACATAATGTTGATATGACATCTGATGTTTACTGTAACCATAATTTGAAACAAAGTAACTTTGAGAAACATAAAAACATTATGGACGTCAATGCCCAGAATGCCTATAGTACTGAGATGAGGAAGAAGAGGCTAGAGTTGATGAGGATCACCAGTGAGGCTAAACAGAATGTGCCGTCTAGTTGTTCTAATTTTGAGTACCTGGGCAAGACATTTAAATGGGAAGCCCAAACACAGCAGAGAAGGAAAGCAGGAGTGAAGGAAAGCAGCCGGAGCGACAGAAGTTGCAGTAGAAGGAGAAGTTATAAGAAACTGCTGAGTGTGCTCAGCAGAAGCCAAAGTGAAGGCCCTGTTTGAAGTTGTACAAGAAGTTGCAGTAGAAGGAGAAACTGCAGAGTGTGTGCAGCGGGAAGTCCAGCAGAGAAAGTGAAGCGTTCCTGAGAGACTGAAGAACACTTCAGCAGACGGGCTTACCCGACATCCCAGTAGAGTCTGGCGAGCTCCCAAGAAGCGCTGCAGCAACCACGGGAAAGCTGTCAGCAATGCTGGCGGACCACAGAAGGTCTGACCATGACCAGAGGTCCCAACTGCAGAGGAAAAGAACTGCAGATCCATGACATCACCCCTCAGACGCCTAAAGAAGCCGGTGAGTTTACCTGAAGCACGAGGTAACCCCATGGCGCTCCATAAGGGACGAGATAGAGAAGGGCAAACATGGTACAATCCCCCTTATTTGAGACATCAGTTTGGGAAAACCTGGAACCCATATTGCCAACAGCCAAGAACATATAAAGCAGAGGAAAAAGGGTGAATATGGTGCAACTCCCCTCAAATGGGACATCAGTTTGGCGACACCTGGAATCCACATTGCCAATACCACAAAGAGAGAAAACCTTTGAGAGTTGTGTGAAATTAAAAACCATTAATGGCAGGAGAGTAAACCAGGAAAGGAACCGTTGTAGTTATTTCTAAATAGAAACCATTGTGGTTGTAAAGAAGAGTGTAAATGAAGTCGATTCCATTCCTGGCAGGCGAGTGAACCCAGGAAGGAAACATTTGTCTTTTAAGAAGAAAACTTATTTTTGTATGAATACTGAAGAAAGATGATATTTACTTTATAATTGTGTTATGCTTTTGACAATGTATCATGTAACAAGAGACCTTTGATATGCTATGCTGACAAAAATATCTTTTGAACAGGAAAGGTTGTGACAATTTACTAAGTGATCATTTTGCCGCAGGAAAAGAACATTTGCTGGAAGAAAGATGTGTTTTTGTTTCTAAACCAAGTTCTTTTTGGAAGAGACACTTCTTTTCTTTATCCATTTGGAAGAAGGGTTGAATGACAAAAGCTGTTGAACTGAATAGAACATTGCTGACACAGAACTTTCCTGGTCACAAGGTTTACTTTGTAGGAAACTTAGGTTCGAACATTTACATTGTTTTGAACTGAAAGCCAACATATTTACTTTTTTTTGTATTTTGATTGTGCATGTTAAGTGTGAGTGTTCGATACATTTGGACACAAGGCCATGTTTCTTTAGTTTTAGTTTGGTAGGAAGGGACATTACTGTTAGGACAGTGACAGATCAGTGTTTATCTCACCCCTGTTTAATTTGAATAAATATGGGAAACTCTGAGAAAACTTCAGCCTTGTCTCCCTTTTCTGACCCCTCACACCTGGTACAATTTACATTTGCAATTTGGTCACTTATGTGCATAACGAAGATACAATCAATCTCACCCCATCTCCTCCTATGCATTTACAATAAATACTGAGACAAGGAGGAGGCAAGTAAGAGCAGTAAAGATTACTCATAGAAACAACATGCTGAAAGTAAGGGACACCTACTGTAGAAAGAGCTCAAGTTGTCCGACTGATAGAGTCAAGCAGGATCAGCAGGCAAATAATGATCACTCACACCTAACTCCACTTGACTATTTTTGAACTATAAAGGGTGTGGTTTTTCACAAGGAAGACGGCAAGCTGGGATGCTGTCAGCACACAAGAAGCCAAGAAGCAGAGAGAAGCAGGAGTTAAAGGCTGGAGGAGAACAGCATGCTGAGACACTGGCCCAGTGTTTGTGAGGGGCTGTAGCAAGGCAAGGAGCGTGCCTCCAAGGAGCCAGAGTAAGGCAGCCTGTAACCTGCTGGTGGCGTTTGGGAAAATGCTTGTTCCCTTGGGACATGTGCGGGTTCCAAGGGTGCCTGACGTGTAGGTGGTGAGACCCCGACCTCAACCCTGTGCATCCAGAGGAACCGCTTGTCACCACGATGCTAACCAGTAAGAGAGAGAGACACAGGAGCCTGCGTTTGACCGGAGCGGGAGAAAGACAGTTTTAAAGCAGCACAGAGCGGAAAGATTTGAAGGTGCACGAAGGACAAAGCATAAGAAATAAACAGACCGAGAGAAATAGAAGGAAGGAAAGGGGTCGTTGGGTAAGAATTAGTGCAGTCAAACTGCTACACAAGGCTTATATCCTTGGTATTAGACCCACCTTGTAATATATGCCTGTACTACACAAGTTGGTAGTGTGACTGAGCAGCCAGGCTTATCTTAAGAGAAGTAATGTAAGCTGTAGAGTTGTGCAATTAAACTAATAAATATAAGTATCCAATTAAGCACTTACACACTTAAAGTTATAATAAACTAATTTATTTATACACAAAGTTATTTAAAGCATTCTTTAAAAAGCAGTAATTGGCTGTAACATCGATTCCAAGTTAGGATTCAATTCAAAAAGTGAACAATCAAGCAAGGAGACGTCATTTGAGGTCAGTATAACTTTTATATAGTATCCCCTTTGCAATATTGAGTTTTTCAGGAAGGAAAGATTAGGGTTAGATCGGAACAGACTAATAGGTTATCAGAACAGTTAGATTCTCCCAAAGGGATGCAGGCTATCAATTATCTAATTGTTCACATTTAAGACCTGCAAGGGAACAAGCACTGCCAAAGTCAATAGGTTCAGAAGGAGGCCTTTAGGGAGTCAAGACAGCCAAATTCAATGGATAAAGTCAAAGTTCTGATGCTCTTCTTCTTAGAAAAATATTCTTAAATAGTCAGTGTTCAAAAGAGAAATCACAGCAACTTAAGAGAAGTCAGCTTTAGAAAGCACAAGCTGTAAGGCCAATGCAGGTAAATTGAGGTCAACTTGGTGTTTGGTTAAAACACACTCCCAAAAGGTAGGAAACACCCCAAATGGCAAATGGATAAAGTACCACAGCAAGTGAAGGGCACGCTGCTGTTTTCGCTGTGGAGTGTTGAAAATCAATGAAGATTTCCCTTTTTTGTATCCCGTGCATCCTGTGTTAAACCACGTTAAAGACTGCTTTTACTGCCGTTCATATCAGCTCCTGCGACTTTAAGGAGTTGAAGAAGCTGAACTCCGCCCCAGTAGGAAGTTCGCTACAAAAACAGCATCAACCTGCCCTTGCGGCGTTAAGTCCACAGCAAGTGAAGGGCACGCTGCTGTTTTCGCTGTTTGCCTGGAGGCCGGCGACGGAGGTAGGGAATACACATTTCCTCGCAAACATCGCGACTTACACCCGGAGGCATCCCGAAACACAGAGCACCTGCATTGATACCCTACTGAATTGTTTATACCTTGCACGCTCCACTGTGCATAAGATCGACGAGCGCCTAAACTGAGCATAACAACTCGAAACCACGACTGCACGATAAAAAGTGCAAAGGCACGCGAGAAACATCAGTGCAAAACGGTCTGCCCCCCTGAGACCAGCATCATAGGTAGATCTGCTAGCATTTAGTAATCCCCATTTCCTTGTACCTGTTAAACAGTTTTAACAAAAAAAAAACAAAAAAAAACGATCGCAATCTGTAGCGGAGAACGCACTTCTGGCCTGTTATCCACAGCCCCCTAAACGGTGCACACTTTCACGGCTGGATACTACCCGCCCTAACGAGCACAGTATTACATCTGCGCATCGGTGAATACCGTGGGCTTTCTACCCCTTGATACATCGTACTCCTAGAAGAACTTACACCAAGTGTGAGCTAGCACTGACCTGCGGACTTCTACGGCTGCATACTGATGGAGACTGCGGGCCCTTTGGCCTTTGATCCACCTCACCCTAAGAGGAACATACATTAAGCGCGCGATAGCACTGACCTAGACCGCTTACTTTTACGCCTGCATATTGGTGGAGACTGCGGGCCCCCTGGCCTTTGATCCACCACACTACAAGAGGAGCCAACACCAAGAGCGCTCTAGCACTGACCGAGACTCCTAACTTCTACGCCTGCTTACTGGTGGAGACGGCGGGCCCCATGGCCTTTGATCCTCCAGTTTTTACAATCAGCAATCACAAGCAACACGCGAGCCAATACCAGTATACCTGACCATCCAGCAGACAAGTTCCCCGGCAGAGCCCGTGGATAGTATTGCATCGCAAAAATAACTAGTAGCACCTAAAAGGGTACCTCGACCAACGATAAATTAGGAAATGACTCCACCACAAACAAGACTCCAGACAAAGAATACAGGCACACCCAATAATAAGATCACAGGACCAAAGAAGCAGGGCGCAAACAGCTCAGCAGAAAGTAATCGAATAACAGAAAAAGGCGAAATTCAAAATGAAGGTGGAAGCCTAGACACGAAACAAATTGAAGCATCCAAAATATGTGGTAAGGAGTTGGGAAAGGATTCAACAAAGGAACAGGATGACAATAGCACACACTACAATGTAGCGAAAGCTCTTCCTCACCCAACATTCCCAGGGAAAAATGACAGCGCTTTAAATCAACAAAAAATTAAGGACAAGGAACAAGTTGAAGCAAATATTAAGGAAAAAAGCGACGGAAATGAGAGGAGAGAGGAAATAGCGACAGAATACAAGAAAAGTGAGAATAACATTAGCCCCAGAACAACCGATGAACAAAATAAGGCAATGGAAAAAAGCAATGTAATTGAAATAGACCTAAAAAGTGATAGAACAAATACCACACCAAAAGAACTGAGGCATGAAAAAGAAATATGGAAATACCAGATAGCACATGAAGAAGAAGAAAAGGAATTAACCCAGCAGCAGAAAGCCAAAAAGGCAAGAAGAAAATGGCATTCACTCTATGAGAGTAGAAGACAATCACAAGTGCCATCAAACAAAATGGACCAACAAGTAAACCCCAAGGCAGCGCGTCTATCACTTGATATAACCGAAATTGAAAATCTAATGAAAAGCCACGAAAAAAGGAATGAGGTATTTGGCAACAAACAACCACAGAATGCAACGGACGCGAAATACAGAAACCCCCAAGATATACAAGAAAGCAGAAAATCAATCGAGAGAGATTACAAAGATAGACAGCAAAGGATAAGCAAAGGCAACCTCTTTGTAGACGAATCAGCTAAAAAAAAAAAAAAAAAACAATAAATCATTCCATCCAGAAGATTCATCAACACCAAATATATGTGGATGCGAGAAAGGATATAACCACGAAATGGCATCAATTCCAACATCAATGCTGGATCTTCAAAATATGTTAATCACGACATCATCACAATCTCTCATTCCATACATGAAATTGCAAGAAGCCCTAACCGAAACAATAAAAGATCAAGCCACCTTATTAGCATTAATACACTCAAAACAAACCTATCAAGATGCATACATGAAGAAACTGCAGGAACGCCTAGATACAGAAGCAACGGCCAGCCACTTGTGGCAAACAAGACTGATTGACATTGCAAGAAGCGAAGGTGCTGAAAAATCAGATCTAACGCACGCGCTGATCACAATGATGACAAAGAAATTACCAGAGAAACCAGCCCAAGACAGACATGACAAAAGGGAAAATAAACAATCAGCTGAGCAATAAAGAGCAAAAAAGGGCTGAGAACGATGCTGCTGAAGCGATGGACATGCTGCACATAAAACAATACACAAAATCCCAGTGGATAATTTAATTGATCTAACTGAGCCTTTGAATCCTCTGGTAATTCCGACCAAAAAAAACCTAGAAAAACCAGAAAACTATGACATCTTTAGTACAGGATATAAAACGAATGCAGAAGAGGAAAAACAAAAAAACAGCACTAATGGGAGAAACAAAAGGAAAACTGGCTCACGAGCATTTCTGAGAAATTTAAGAATTCCAGAAAAGGAAAGTGCTGAAAAAACCAAAAACAAACCACAGATGGTAAAAACATCCCTAAAGGACAGAAATAAGGAGAAAATAGAAGCCCCAAGATGTGAAGGCGATTCAGAAGAAAGATTAATGGGAGAACTGATGGAGATGTCAGTATATGAAGAGGAAGTTATTGATCTGTCAGAAGAGGCACAAATCCAAATGAGCCAAGCCTCAATGATCACCTTAGATAACTACGAAGAAATCAATTTGCAGGAGTCTACGGGATATGATTTTTCACTCGAAGATATATCAAATGAAGAAACACAGGACACAACATACAGCCAAGAAGATTCAGAAGAAGAATATAGAACGGATGAAAGGAATGAAAAGTCACATAGAAAAAATAGACCCAAGGAAAACGAAATCCCGATTGAGAAAAACAGAAAGAAAAAGGAACAGAGAGAACTGCCGGAACTAGAAGTGAAAAAACAAACCTCAACTGCCGGTATTCATTGATCCACTTGAAAAAATAACGAGACAGCAATACAAGATAAAACTGTAAAGAATAACGAAGAAAAATGATAACTTGATATTGAATCGAACAAATGTACTAAGACTGCTACATGTGATACCGGATCTGAAAGAAATAACGACCAAAGACATCAACACAATAGAAATCTTGGATGAAAGAACAACAGATCAAGTCATGATTGATTTTTCCAACAAAGAGGCACTAACAAGGATGACTGACAACATGAGGATATTAAAAAAACTGGGATTCAGCCTAACGACTCCTGACTTGGAAGAAACAAGGAATAGAGAACAAAAACCGAAACCTAACACTCAAGAAATGACCCGACAGAAAGGCAAAGATCAGAATCAAAGAAATGAAATCCATAAGAAACCCAAAGAGATCGGCCAGACATCAAGAGATAGAGGGGAAAAGACTAGAGAAAGAAGCACAGTGGCATGAACCGATGGAGAAAGAAATACAGAGAAAGGGCAGGAATCACGAAGCAAACAAGGAATATGGCAACAACTCGAAGATTCAGACATAAGTGAACAGGACTACGACACCAAACAAAGATAACAACTAAAGAATGTGAAGACGACAACACTCACAATATGCTCCTGGAATACCCGCGGCCACAGCCATCTTTTTAGAGAAACAGGGCAAATGCTACATGGCGGAGACATTGTCTGTATACAAGAATCATGGCTGACAGAACACCCTATATGCGATGGATACAGTGTGCTGATGAACCCGGCGATAAAAAGGAAAAAGGGTCGGCCATCAGCAGGACTCATGACTATGATAAAGTGCACAGCAAACATAGAAATAATTGAGTGGGAAAATATCACCCCTTGGGTTCAAGCTACCATGCTCAAATTAAGGAATACACAAGCCAGGACCAATTCCAACAAAGACGCAGAGAAAGATCTGATATGGTGCATTTTAAACGTTTACTGGAACCCCATAGCAGTAAAAGAAGAAACTTTCATAGATGATGTCTTCACAACAATTGACCAAGCCAAAATCAAATACCTAGACTCAGAATGTATAATTTGCGGCGACTTAAACATACACTTATGCAATAAAGAGGGTATTGAATTAAACGATCTTGCACTAGAAAATCGGGCGAGAAAATGGAACAAAGACAGCTAACAGACAACTATTCAGATCGGACTGCTGGGACACAACAGGAAGTCGAATGATTGAAACCTGGGCAAAGGGCAACAAAAGTGCAATAATAGACTATATTTATATGTCCAAAGGACCATACGAAGAGACAAAGTTTTCTACCAACCTTAAAAACTCCAACAGCGACCATTATATATTGAAAAGAGTTCTGAATACCATGGCTAATAAGAAACTCACCTGTTCCCTACCTGATATGGAGATAAATGAAGGAATGACCAGATTAAGGATCAGCCAGCACAAAGTGGGAAAGCTACCAAGCATAATGCCCAAAACAAACCTGGAGGACAAGCAAAAACTGAACTATGCGTGGCTCCTACTTCCATACAGGAAAGAAATGAAAAGAACTCAAATATCAACAAAGAGACACCAACATGCCTATAATCACAAGGTAGTTCAAAAGAAGAAAGATCTGAGACATGCAATAAATGCACTAAAGAAAGAGAATTCACGAGACTTAGTAAAAAAAGTGAAATGGGTCAAGCGTCAACACAGAAACTGGATGAAAAACAACAAAGCAATGATTCTGCAAGATGATGCGGAGAACATGCTTTATGCCACAAGAAACCAGAACACAAGACAATTATGGTCACTGCTGAATGCAAAGCCACAGACACAAGATGTCATGATAGCAAATGTCCCGGAGGCAAGCTGGACAAAATATTTCATGGACTGTACGGTGAAAAGACACGACGGAAGGAGATCAAAAAGTGCGCAGTGCCTCACTCATGGCACCTTGTTTGGGATCTAGATGATATTACTGATGCAATAAAGAGCTTGAACGCGTCAAGAGCACCAGGGCCAGATGGACTGACCAACATGATCATCAAACAAAATCCAGAGCCCTAGGGCCTAATATGTAACAGCATCTTTGACCTTATAGAGAAAACGAAAAATATACCAGAAACGTGGCAGCAAGCCACCATAATCCCTATATATAAAAGTGGAAAAACTGAAGAACCAAGCAACTATCGTCCACTGGGCTTACTGGACCCGTTGGGGAAAGTTTTCGCAAAAATCCTACTAAGAAGCTTGAACAACTGGGCTACTAAGGAAAAAAAATTGCCAGAAGGCAAACGGGATTCATAAAAAACATAGGAACGAACATCAACCTTTTCATTTTGAACTTGCTCAAACAGCAAGCGATACAATCGAAGACGCAAATATATGCAGGATTCATAGACCTCAAACTTGCATTCGACTCAGTCAACAGAGACCTTCTCCGGAAGAAACTGAGATTGGGATTGTCCAAGCAACATCCTGGAGCCGATCATGTTACTGTACCAGAACACCTCCATAAGAATAAGAATGTCCAAAGAAGGCACACTAACAGACTTGATAAAAACAACCAAAGGACTGAAACAGGGATGCCCCTTGGCTGCCACGCTTTTTCACCTTTACACAGCTGATTTAGAAGAATGCATATATTCCCCCCCGGATCAATCCACCAAAACTGAATGGCACAACACTGACATGCATTCTGTATGCTGACGATATCGTCATACTCGCAAAAACACTGCGGGGTCTACAGATAGCTCTAGAAAACATAGACATACATGGTCAAAAATCACCTCGAAATAAATGTAAAGAAAACCAAAATCATGACACTGATGAAGCAAAGGTGCAAGAAGGGGATAAGGGGATAGCGAACAACTTCAGCATGGGAAAAGAAAAAAAATCGAGGTAGTAATCAAAGTCAAGTACCTTGGAATATGGCTGAATCAATCTACAGTTGAGACTGGCACGATACAGCTTCTCAAAGAAAAAGCTCTGGCAATAGCAAGGCAAGCTTAAGTGCTACATGCAAAATACGGAAAATTTTCTTTGATACCGGTCATAGAAGCTCTACTAAACATAGAAAACAACATTTGGCAACAGATCAAAGGACAGTTCTGGAGGAAAGTCTTAAATTTACCAACATCATTTCCAATGCCACGTTTACGTGCAGAACTAGCGTTACAGTCATTGCAATCTCTCGTCACCTGGAAACAAATGGATCTGTACAGAAAGATCTCGAGTGAAAACTATGCTCCCCCGTTAGAAATCTTCCAAAAAACAACAAACGAGATAAAAGCACAACCACTCGAAATCTGGAAAAAATGTATCGAAGCAAAATGCGAAGCTGAAGGCATATCTGGAGGCGAGCTCATGAAAAGACCACAGACAGCAAAAAAGAGACTGATAGAAAACGATTGGATAAAGACAAATGAGATCAAGTCCACATACGTCTTGGACGTCCCATGTATAGGAGACATAAGACCAATCAACAAACTACCAGAATATCTCAAATGCTTCCCGTCAGTGAAAATCAGAGATACTTTCATGCGAATGAGATTGAACATCCTTCATACAAGAGAAATCATGGCTGCCAGAAAAAAAATACCTGCCCAAGAAAAATACTGTAGGTTCTGCGGAGATGAAGCGACAATAGAAACCTTGTACCACATAATAATGATATGCCCGCCCTAAGCGAGAAAAGAAACTTAGCTGTAGGATGGTTTGTTCAAAACCACATACCGCTCTTGCAAGAAGACCAATGGGCATCAATTCTAGCTGGAAAAGAAAAAAAATTGATATATGCGGTGGTTTCATACTGGAGTAGTATCATGGAGCTTGCTCAGATGGGGTAGGAAACAGAAAACATCTCTCAAAGGCAAGAAGAGCGAACAATGGGAAATTAAAAAATGAAAGGTTTGAAAGACAAACCAAAACATTTTATTAAAAAAAATAATAATAAAAAAAAAATAAGTACCCCAAGCCCCACAGTCCCTTGAAAATGAAGGAAGTGTTCCAGCTGGTTGCCTTCACGATGCAATGCAGTAAAACCTTGTTCCTGGTACTTGGTGGTGGTGACGAAAGGAAGGACGTATGGCGTGCTCCTGCAGCAGAGCGAGAGAGAGAGAGAGAGAGAGAGAGAGAGAGAGAGAGAGAGGAAGGGAGAGAGAGGGAGAGAGAGAGAGAGACTCGGCAGCAATGGATGTCCGTCAATTCAGCATCCCTTTGTGGTTTTGGTGCCTTATTCTCAGTGCCAACGAAGAATTAAAATATCTGGTTAGGATTTCCTTGATCCTTGACACTGGTGAGGGGACTCTGGGTGCAGAATTCCTTTTTCTGTAGGGTCCTCTGGATGCCTACGAAGATCTGGTCAGATTCGGACTTCGGGAGACAATGCACTCGCAAGTGTTCAAAGTACCCCAGGTACTGGGCTTCTGCAGCCTTGGAAAGACGCAGCAAGTCGGGGGTTGCACCAAAATAGATTTTGTCTCAAGGCTAGTTGGTCCCACCAGCCTAAGGGAGGAAGTCGTCCTTCACGGGTCTTCCCTGTCGATTCGAAAACTGGGTCAGCACTGCTGCAGGGCTTCACCGGGCACTTTGTCGTCCAGGAGGGGGCTGGGCTAGTGGCTCCTTCTCTTGTCCTCTGCTTCGGATTCTGTCCTCCAGCGATGACTCTGATTCTTGTCCCAAAAACCTTGCTTTTTATGCAAGTTCCTATTCGTTCACAGCCCTAGGCTGTCAATCACACATCAGGGTGGCTGTCCTTAGAGGACAGCCAGCTGGTCAATAGGAACTGTTTTCACTCAGGCACCCGTGAGACAAAGGACAGGGATGTTTTGGGACCCTCCCTCACTTCCTGCCTTTCCAGACACACTGGAGCCTGGACAGGCTTCAGGGCTGAAGCCCACCAAAGGCAAACTACACATAGGACTGAAACCCAATGCAAACAACAGAGTAAAACCCTAGAGGAAACTAACAAGAAATGGCAAAAAAGACGACTGGGGCCATTTTGGGGAAATTGCCACCCTTTGATGCAGCACTGCAGCTGAGGTATCAGCCTGCAGATACATGTCACTAGATAGTAATTCATTTAACCCATTCCTCATGTAACATGTTGTTACACTAACTCACTTGAATGGCTGGTGGCAGTGGCTTCCTTTTTACTATGTACCCCCCCCCAGCACTCCAGATAGGGTGGTGTGTGTTGGACCCATAAGGTAAAGGTAAGGCAGGGGGCATCTTACAATTCTTGGGAACAGTAGTTCACCCAAGAAAATGTAGTTAAACATTAAGAGAAGTCCAAGGGACTTCCCAGTGGCACTGCACAAAGAGTGCTGTGTGTCACAATGCAAAGCACATGACTATGGAGTTTACCAGACTCCATAAAACAGTAACAAACATAGAAAATCATAGTCAGGAAAACACATGAGTGAGTGAGGAAAAGGTCCCACTCACGCAGGAGTAAAACTTAAAAAGCCCTGTTATGTTAAGATTTTTTCATACCGAGGTAGAGCGCAACCAACACCAAAAAGGCAACCTGGCGCTAAAGACTGAAGCTAATTTAGCAGAGCAAGAGGCAGAGGGAGCTAAAAATGTAGGGTTTTCAAAGCTTTCCTAAAAAGAAAACGCCTTGAGTCAAGCAAAAGAGCTGGGGTTCTCTAAGGTGAAAGGGAATTGGAACAGAAATTAAAATTCTCCCTTACAGGGGCACTAGCAGTGCAGAAGAAAAGAAAAAGCAAAAGAAAATCATGTGAAGAGTTTAAAGAGGGATGAGCGTGTACGATTAAGAGAAGTGCAAAACGTGCACAGTAAAGAGGACAGTGTGTTAAGCGTGCAGGAAGCATGAGAAAGAAACAGACAAGTGCAAGAGTGCACAGTGAAACAAAAGGAACAGCAAAGGGAAGGTGCAAGTGTGCACAAGCAAGAAGTCAAGATAAAGAAGAAGGGGTGGAAGGATTTTCAAAGAGAAAGGAAGAGAGGGGTTACAGATCAGAGTGGTCACGCCTAGGTGGCGCAAAGGACCAGGCAGTTTCGAAAGTCTCTGATTGTCTCCCGCAAGTGAAGTGTGTATGAAAGAACTGTGTTTAAAAGGAAAGCTACATCTTGACAAGTTGAACTTGTGTTTGAAACCAAAAAGGGGCCTACACTTGGAGAAGGGAACACTGAGAGGCCTAACGAAGAAAGCAAATTACATCCTGACAAAAATGAATTTGTGTTGGAAAATGAAAGGGGCCTGCGCTTGGGGAAGGGAATCCTGAGAGGCCTAACTAAGCTGGAGACTTCTTGTTTTGTAGTGTTACAAGGATTGAAGCTTGGGGAAGGGAACCCTGAGGAGCTTCAAGAAGAACTGTATTATATTGTTTTTGTGGTGTTTGGAAGTTGAACAAGTTGAAGCTTGTGGTAAGCCACCCCCAAGGAATCCAAAGACACTGAAGGTATTTGAGAATATTGCAAGGGCTCTGTGGAGAAGGTCTTCCAAACAGCCCTTTTTGATTGAACTCGTTTTTGTGACATTGACTAAACTACACCTGGTGAGAAGACCATCTGAAACCAACCTTGGTTTAATATTTTCTGTTGAACCACTATTTTCCTTTTTAAAGACTTCCTATCACAATTTTATAAAATGAGTTAGGGCAAGCATAGGTTTACAGACATCACACCAACCCAGGAACCTTAGTAAATAAAGGTTTTGAAACAAACACTTGAGTCTGTGTCTCTCTTGATACCATGTCTGTCTCACAGTATCTTATTATTACATATGGATACAATGGTTGATTATTGGCCGATATAGCGTATACTCATTCTATGACAAGACCGGGGGCGAGCATTATGCTTAACTTCTTTAATTACTGCTAACCACAGCTTTTTAAATCTTTCTTTTGTTTCAATGTATATTTTCTTTTTTTTCCTTTTTTTTATATAACTCGTATAAACAGAAAAAATGAAACATCTTAGCCTTAACTCGGCTAAACTACATCCCCCATGAGGCTCTTCAATATGGTAGTCCAATAGCCTCTCTCTCACTGTCCAATCAGGCAATTCCTTCTACTATAAGTCACTGCCTCTCTGGGTCCCTTCCTCTTCTTTTTTGCTGCACCACAGATAAGTGACATCAATTCTAACAGTACCTTACTATGCTGTGTTTTTATGATACTTAATTGTCGATACTTTAAGTTTATATATTTGTAAAGCGCGCACATACCATTAGCGCGAACGTATTAGTATTCGAGTTCGAAACGCACGCGTTCATTTCACGGACAAGTTAGACTTTCAGGACGGCTGACTGCAGAGCCCGCGAGTGATCTCACTCGCTCTAGGGCTCGGCCAGTCAGCCGCGAACGAACTCACACGAAAATAAAGAGTATTGCGGGCAACGCGTAGTCGCGGTAAACCCCACTCCCCTTAGAAACAAGGGAAGTGCGCGCATGCCCATTACTGTATTCCTCTCACAGAGTTTTGTTCTCGCACGGAGAAAGCCAACAGCAATTCTACACTCCTGTCCTTCGCTCCCGAACGCGCGAAAACCGATATTTTGTTAGCGGGTCGCTTGCACACATCAGAGGCATTGAAGGCAAAGACACTTTTTTTTTTAAATATATATTTTTTGTTGCCAGCAACAAAAGAGGAGCTACAGTTCTCAACCTGATAGCCATCCTCTGTGAGGCGCGCACACACACTACCATGGCATACAGCATGGATAACGAGGCTTGGAGTGAAGGGAGCAACAGAGAACCAGAGCAAGAAGTGGAATACATAGGAGAAGATATAGACCTCTCCTACAGCTTCAAGAGAGTGCTAGGCGACTCATTGGTTCAAGCCGTAGCACTAGGAGTCAAGCCTCTACAAGACAGGTTATTGGTCCTGGAAGAAATACTGGGCAAGAAAGCTGGCACGCTCGACGACCCCGGCGAGGGAACCTCCACACAAGAGCCTCCGCAAGTTGAGAAGGGGAAGAAAGTGGCCCGGAAGAGGAAACACTCTTCTACTCCCCCGGGCGCAGATACAGGAAGGATAAGTCCCTAGAGGTGGCTGATGCTTTCAATAGGCTGAAAAGCACCTTTCTTACTAAGACAGCCGTGCCCAACCTCGTGACAAATATAGGGTATACCTCATCATCCTCAGAGCATTCGGACCAGGAAAGGGGAGAGGATGATGGTCAGAACATAAGCAAAGTGAGCGTAGTCTCGCAGAAAACTACAAGCGAGCCTAAAGGCAGCGGTGTGGAGGCCCCTCTGGACGAAGAAGACAGGTCAGACATGTTTGAACCCGACACAATAAGGCACCCCAGATCAACGGACTGGACCCCATCGCCAAGAGTAGCCCTATATATGTCCCAGAAAATAAGAAAACCTATGGAGAAAGACATTAGATTCAGACTTAAAGTCGAGTGTCCCAGACAAGAGCTGACAGGGAAAGTAGCAGAGACTCCCGAACTCGACGCAAAAATGCTAACATTCATAACGAAGGCAGGAAAGGACACCAGGAAAGGCATGGATAGGGCATGGAAGACGTGCCAGGATAAACTGTTAGACCTAGCCGGCCCCATAGCGAAGATAATGGATTTAGCCGAGAGAGCTAAAGACACTGGGGAGCCAGTCGATAGCTCTCATATTGGCAGGATGGGCGCAAAGGGCAGTCTGCATGCTGGGCAACGCAAACTGCGCAATATCTTCAGAGCGACGCAGATCGGCTTTACTGAAGATTGATAACAAACTAGGAGACCTGGCGTCTTACGAAGCCGGGGAAAGCGCCCAAGGGCTCCTGTTCGGCGACACTTTTGTGAAAGAAATTAACAGATAGGTCGGGACATACACAGCGCTGGAGAAAGCGCAAGCCTCCATTAGGAAGGTATTCCCAGGGAGAGTTTTTTCAGGGGCCGGTCGATATAGAGGCCGCTCGACCGGCCGATTCAATAACAGAAGAGCACAAGGCCCCAGAGCCCAGTATTGGGCGACCCGGCAACAAGACGCCTTTTTCCCCGAACAGAGGACGAGGTTCTCGGGGACGTGGATATTACCGACACCAGAACAATAACTCAGGTGAGAGAACGCGCAGCGACCTATCCCCCTGTGGGAGGCAGGACATTGCTTTATTTGCACAACTGGCGCGATCTATCGTCAGATGCATGGGTTATTCAGACCGTACAAGGCTTCATTCTAGAATTCCTAGGTCATCCGGTGCAAGATCGCCCCCTTCACAGAATTCAAATGACACAGGCCGAAGAAGATTTACTAGACGCAGAGATCCAGGATCTTGCGTGGAAAAACGCGATAGAGAGGGCTACAGGGAGCGGCCAATCCTTCCTAAGCAATATGTTCCTAGTCCGTCGCAAGGACAAAGTTTGTCCAGTAATCAATCTGAAAGAACTCAATAGCTGGTTAGTGTACAAGCACTTCAAGATAGAGGGAATCCATCTGCCAGGGGACTTACTCAGAAAGGGGGACTGGCTAGCGCGCCTAGACCTGAAAGACGCTTATCTCACAGTTCCGATAGCTCCCCACTGTCGACCCTTTCTAAGATTCAGGTGGAGAAAAGAACTCTGGCAGTTCAGATGCCTACTGTTCAGTCTAGCGTCAGCACCATGGGCGTTCACCAAGCTTATGAGGCCCATCGCGACAGCACTTCGGGAACAAGGGTGCCGGATGATGGTCTACCTGGATGACATCCTATTTATGGCCGAGAACAAGGATTGCTTACAGAAGCAGATTCAATGGGCGATGGAGCTAATTTCCAGCCTAGGATTCCTAGTGAGCGAAGACAAATCAGAGCTTACGCCGACCAAGCAGATAGAGTTCTTGGGTTTCACTATAGATACAAAGAAAGCTACCTTGGAGTTACCAACTCACAAAATGAGAGCTATCAAGAAAGATCTGAGAACAGCACTCAAGAAACCGCTGATCTCTCTTCATTATCTAGCCAGGATAGTAGGTCTTTTAGCAGCATCCATACAAGCAATATTTCCCGGTCCGTTACATTATCGAGCTCTTCAGAGGCTGAAGATCAAGTACCTAAGAAAAGGCTGGAGATACCATCGACTAGTTCCCCTAGACGAAGAAAGCAGATCAGAACTCACCTGGTGGCTCCACAATATGGAAGCCTGGAACGGCCGCGCCATCTTTGGAGACATACCAGGGTTAGTGATAGAGTCAGACGCCAGCAGGTCCGGCTGGGGAGCGCGATGCGGCGACATAGAAACAGGCGGGAAATGGTCAAAAGAAGAATTGGAACTACATATCAAATGCCTAGGATTACTAGCGGGGTCTTTCGCAGTAAAAGCGTTTACCAGAGGCAAAGCGCACTGCAGCATCCTCCTCAAGATGGACAATATATCTGCAGTAAGGTATATAAACAAGCTGGGAGGTACCAGGTCCAGGATGTTAGCGGAATTGGCAAAGGATTTCTGGAACGACTGCCTAGAGAAGAAAATTATAGTCAAGGCAGAGTATCTCCCAGGGGCCCTGAACTCAGTGGCGGACTGGAACTCCCGACACCTAGTAGATTACAGCGACTGGAAGCTGCACAGAGACATATTCAAGAAATTAGATGCAAGATGGGGGCCATTGCACATGGACCTGTTCGCCTCGAGGCTAAACACACAGCGTCCGGATTACTTCAGCTGGAAACTGGACCCGGAAGCCCAGGGAACGGATGCATTCATGCATCATTGGGGGTCGCAGAGACACTATGCCTTTCCCCCCTTTGCGATGCTGGCGAGGGTACTAGCAAAAGTGCGCAGAGACGAAGCTCAGATAGTGATAGTGACGCCAGAGTGGAAGTTGCAAGCCTGGTTCCCAGTTCTGATGTAACTTTGTACGGATTTTCCACAGATGATTGCATACAGACAAGACCTGCTGACGGGTCCAGCAGGAGCCCCTCACCCTCTGATAGTGGACCAATCTTTAACACTGATAGCGTGCAGAATTTCAGGCATAGATGGCGCTTGCCAGGCCTTTCAGAAGACGCTACAAGACTTATCAATCTATCATGGGCTCCATCTATGATCAGGAGCTATAATTCCGCGTGGCAAGCCTGGGATTTATGGTGCAGGGGGAGGAGTATATCTCCCATTTCAGCACCTGTAGTCCAAGTAGTGAATTTCCTAGCCAGCCCCCCGTCTGAAGGGAGGGCGTTCAGAACTGTAGGAGTATATAGGTCAGCGATCTCTGCTGGACACGAGCTAGTGGACGGAGTACCAGTAGGGGAACACCCAGCGGTGTCCCGATTGCTAAAGGGTGTAAAGATGAGCAAACCTCCTACGCCCAAGTACTCATCGTTATGGGAATGTCCAAAAAGTCATACATCTGTTCGAGCAGTGGCCGAGTAACAACCTTCTGTCAGATAAACAGCTTTCAGGCAAGCTAGCTACACTGCTTTGTTTAGTGTTCCTGTAGAAGAGTTTCAGACGTTAAAGCCCTAGAGATAGACAGGAAGATGTACTACCCGGAAGGGATAGCCTTTACCATAGCGCAGCGTACAAAGACCAATTCTAAAGTGATCTCATACCCATACTGGCCGAATAACGAGAAATTGTGTGTGGCGAATTGCATAAAGTGTTATGAAGCAGCGACAGCAGCAGTTAGACCGAGAGGGGTTACCCAGTTGCTTATAGCGCGTATTAAACCATACAAATCAGTTACGTCAGCCACTATTGCTAGATGGGTGAAGGAAGTGATGGAGTTAGCAGGTATAGACACGTCTAAATTTGGAGCGCACTCTACCAGGGGTGCCATGGCTTCACAAGCTTTTGCAGTCGGAGTTCCGCTGCAAGAGATCATGAAAGCAGCAGACTGGTCGAGCATTTCAGTATTTAAAACATTTTACTTCAAACCAGTCTCTAATATAGCAGCTGCTGTTGTTGAAAGCTTTGAACAAGCATAATGCTCGCCTCCGGTCTTGTCATAAAATAAAGATTTCCCATGCGACTAGCGCAGGAAGTCTTGATTCTATTAAAGACACGGAGGCGAGCATTATCCCACCCTAAGGGAATACAGCTGTAAGGGGCATGGTATGAACTGTAAGACATATCGCAGCAAATCTATATAAATGCTTGATTATAACATGTGATAAATCGTATTCCCCTCCCTAACGTGCACATTTCTCTTTCTGCATAGGAGAGGAGCAAAAGAATCACCGAGATTAGAGTGTACGAAAGCAGCAGAGCTGCGGAGTTAGAATTCGGAGATCCTACCAAGAGTAGAAAGGACAGACTCAGTTGGATTATGCGAGAGGCAGTTGGATTTTAGACATTTGTTCAGTGAAAGCGAGCTGCAAAAGAAGAGGAAGGGACCCAGAGAGGCAATGACTTATAGTAGAAAGGATTGCCTGATTGGACAGTGAGAGAGAGGCTATTGGACTACCATATTGAAGAGCCTCATGGGGGATGTAGTTTAGCCGAGTTAAGGCTAAGATGTTTCATTTTTTCTGTTTATACGAGTTATATAAAAAAAAATAATAATAATAAAATATACATTGAAACGAAAGATTTAAAAAGCTGTGGTTAGCAGTAATTAAAGAAGTTAAGCATAATGCTCGCCTCCGTGTCTTTAATAGAATCAAGACTTCCTGCGCTAGTCGCATGGGCAATCTTTATTATTAGGACATTTTTATATGAAAAAAAGTGATTTTGACAAAATTGTTGATTTCAATTGTTTCATTGTATCTACGTATATAAATTATGTTATAGAGATTGAATTGTATAATATGTGAAGAGTTTGTTAGAACTAAACACATTAAATATAAATACATTATTTTGGTGCAGAAACCCTCGTCTATAATCCTACCACTCTGGCCCATATGCTAACAGAAAAGTCAGAAAGGGTCCACATCAGGATGTTGTATAAAAAGTAAAACTGTCCTCGGTCAATAAACCTATCAAGCCTGATCCTAACCCTACCACTACATAGTAACAAAGTAAAAAATCAAATAGTTAAGGGCCTCTTGCGCAACTGGCCCATTTCTGACCTGCTGTGTACTCTTTCAGCTTGATACCAGGGAATGTTTCTGGGGCTTCTGCCTATCTTACAGTTCCAACTGGTATTTCACCTTAAGCACTCCTGCCCAGGCATAACAATAAATATGTGTCTCTTAGCCACTGGGCCTTCAGTTTAATTCTGTATACAATAAAGTCTCTTTCAATTATCCTTAGATGGCTGGACCTGTTCTGGTTTGATTTGGAAACCCTTTGGTTCTGGACCAGGCCCTCCCTGGTGTTTTGGGTTTTACACCCCTTTGTGGGGTCTTTACTCTCCCAGCCTTGCTTGGACTGTTTGTTCTCTCCGTCTCTCTTTGGCTCTTCAGGGCTCTTAGGCCCTCTCATGGTGTCTTGTATCTTGTCCTAGAGTTGGGTGCGTGCTTTGGTGCTCAGTGTCAGTTCCCAGAGGCGCTTGTCGACTGCTGTTCAGGCGATTGCCTTTCTTCTCGATATAGCGTGGAGAGTTTCTCCAGCTTTCAGCCTGTTTGCAGGGAGCATCGCTCCGCTGGTTTCTTCACTCCACCCTGCTCCATGCCGTCTTTGAGGTGGAGTCAGCAAGCCAGCCCACAAAGGGGATGTGCCTTCCTCTGCATCTTATCTCAGCAGGCTTGTGTGCTGCACTCCAGCTTGCTCTCTTCATCTCCTTTGTGTCAGTATCACAGAGCTTTTATATCCATCTCTGATAGATGGAAAACTCCATGGGTTTTGTGATGGCAACAGTAGTGTAAGAAACCAAACCAAGCAAAACTCACTGATTTCGCTCCACTCCCAAACAATCAAAAAAGACATTGGCTTCCTGAGACAAGTGATGGTATACAGTTCTTTTGCCGCAGGATTTTTCGTCGCGGGACTTTTCATCGCCATTTATTGAAAAAAAAAATTGTTTTTTTTGGGGGGGGGGGGGGTTTAAAAATTAAATATTTGTGGGTGAAAGGGAATAATAAAAAATAACAAAGGGGGTTTGGGGGGTAACCCCCCCCAAAAAAAACACGTTTTTTGATAAAAAAAACGCCGATGAAAAGTCCCGCAACGAAAAATCCTGCGGCAAAATAACGTAGAACCAAGGGTGACATATCCCTGCCAAGGGACATCCTGTCCTCGAGGAGGTGGGGGTTACCCCCCCCCGTGGGCTTTCCCTGTCCCATAGGAGGTGTTCAACACAGCAGGCTCACTTCCTAGTCCCAAAGGGGGTGGTTCCCCTTGGGGAGAAGGAATGAATTCCCCAGATTCATCACAGTTTCCTGTACACTGTCCGGGTGATAGGATCACTACTGCCTTAAATGCTTCAATTTCCTCAATACTAGGGGAAACAACAAGAAAGGTCAGAAAGGTAGATAGGATTGAACTCCCAGGGGATCACAAATGCATCTCCGAGCCCTGCCTGACCCAAATGGGAACACCTTCGAGAAAAGGCCCCAGACTTCTTGTTCGTGCTGAAAGATAATAGGTCAGGAAGATCACCTCCATGATCTCCCTATTCAACTCTCACTTGTGACACCCTTGTGAGTCGCATGCGTTTGGACACACTGTTTGCTATCCCAGACAACTCATTGTTGATCACCCAAAAGCTGAGGGGCACAGCATTCATGCACAAATTGAAGGTGCACAAATCGAGTGGCATCCTCACTAACTTGCATCTTTATATAATGCATGCTAGTGGCATTGTCACTCAGCAACCAGACATTAGTTCCTTTGATTGACAGTAAGAAAGATTTTAATGTTAGACAAATTTGATCTCAGTACCAATGAGTTAGTGTGAAAGGGCTTCTCTCCTGCCCTTCCCGCATGCCACCTATCGAAACATCAAGGAGCTAGGCCTGCCCAAATACTCAAGGATGCATTCACCAGCAATATGAGGAGGTGGCAACCGGCGAAGCTGAGCAGACCTACTGGCATATGAGGGAAAGAGTGTATGAGAGAGGGGGGGGAAAGCCAGGAATGATGCTAGCCTGGTTTGAAAAAAGGGAGGAGGGTAGAATGTGGGTTATAACAATCTCCACATCAAGCGGAGAGGTATGTACATCGGGAGATTAGATTGCTGCAGTTTTTGCCTCTTCTATCAGCAATTATAGTTAACAACTCAGACCCAGAGGAAATTATTACATTTCTGAATGGCATTCAGGAATAACACTGACAATATAGGGGACCTTGGGAAGGAAAATACCATAGAAAAGAATCGAAGTGGGCCATCAGACAATTGTAGGCAGGGAAAAGTCCTGGCCCTAATGGACTTCTGCTTGAATTGTGGCAAAGTTGGGTCGGAAAGTGAACCAATATATGCTTGCAATGTTTAAAGATTGTAGGTGGGGGGAGCCAAGGGACATTGGCCTTTATAATGGTGGTGCATACGAAAGGGAAATCGCCCGAGTCATGCTCATCATACCATCCGACCTTCCTCCTCAATGTGGAATCCAAAACATTGAACAAGGTACTTGAGAAAAGGTTGAGGCTGATTGAGAAACTGATAAACACAGACCAATGAGGGTTAATTCCCGGAAGAGTACAAGTAAGCATTTGAGAAGGGTGTGTAATGCCCTCTCCAAGGCTACAACTATGCAGTGACACCTGGCTATTTAAGTCTTTTGATTCGGAAAAGGCCTTTGGCTTGATACAGTGCGAGTTTGTGGGCGGTGACGCAGATGATGTTATTTGGAAATTATTTTCTTTCTTGGGTAATGTTATTAGCTAATAACCTCATGGGCAGAGTCTATGTCAATGGCCATAAATCACAATCCTTTTCTAAACAAAGAGGTACATGACAAAGTTTCCACCTATCACTGCTTGTGTTTACCATTGCCCTGGAGCAATCAGCAGAGTGCATCAGAAGAGGGACGAGGCATTTAGAGGTTTTGAATGGTCCGGCAGATGGGAAGATCCAATATCATTATATGCTGACTATTTGCTGACTTTCCTGTGAGAACCAAGGGTTTCAGGCCCCAGAGTGATAGAAAAGATACAACCATTTGGCAGATACAGTGGATTAAAGATTAATTGGGACAAATCGATAATGTCTGTGAAAAAGTGAATAAGCACTCTCAGTAAATTGCCAGCTACACATTAGAAACTGATCCTTTAAATTATGGGTATATTGGCATGCTGATGTCTGAAAGCAATACGGGATGACAGCTAGTAGTGCTGAATGAACGGTTACAAGGCGATGGCAATTGAGTGCATACTCGGTTCGAGATACCTTTTAAGGGTGAGATCTCACCACTTCAAATTCTATACAGTGGGTTGGTTGGAAATGAACTGCCTAGACTTTACAGCTGGTTATACAAATCAGGATGGAGGTTACATCCGCTATGTGTTGGAAAAGAAAGGCTACACTTGTGGACCACTCAGGGATAACACAGATGTCGGAGGTTAAAAAGGTATCTACGTGATCCGACCGTGGCTGATTTTCACGCGGCCAGAAAGTTTGCATGAGAAATGTGCAAACCCCCAAAGGTTCGCACATTTGCCATGCAAACACACGTATACAACCCCTACATACCCATACCCCCCCACCCACACCACACCCACGACAACCCCCCCCCACACCCTCAACACACCCCCACCCACACCCCCAACATAAATATACCATACTTACCTTTTTCTTCACGCTGAGTCCCTGCGGCGCCAGTTCCCTTTCACTTCCGTGATCGGGAACTGGCACCACAGGGTCCTTTTCTTTTCTTCTTTTTTTATGGGGGCTGCAGGGGTTTACCCTGCAAGCCCTGCTCACTATACTGTAAAGTATAATGAGCGGGGTGTTGTGGGGGACACTTATACTTACCTATAATGCTACCACCAAAGGTTCTAACTTTTGGTGTTCGAACTTTTGGTGGTAGCATTTTTAGGACCTTTCGTGCATGCAAACTTGGATGCGGTCAAAACGTACTGTTCCGTTAAAAAGGTGGGAATATTCCCCCTATGGATTCAACAGGGCATTACTGAAGTTTGTGGAAGTGAGATCACGTTACAAAATGTTATACTTTTGAATCCTACGTGTTGTGAGTTCCCATTCTCAAGGAGAGCACTTTACCCTTATATTTTAATGAAGCACGCTCTACAGAGACAATTTAAGAGGAATCGGGAAATTCCAGACTAAAGGACATGAGAGGTAAATTTACTTATGGAAGAGCTATTTAAAAACTTCTATATCCACATTGTACCAAGTTATTAGAAGCTTTACATCTTCGCCATTAAAATAATTGAGGGAAAGATCAGTATTGATGAGGAATGGGTGAAAGCCCTGATGTCTGCATGAGATGTGGGAATAAGTAGTATTCTAGGACTAGTACAGTATAAAATATTACACATGATAGACTATCCCAAGATCTGTATGTACAAGCTGGGTTGAGCCCCCCGATTGAAGATATCTGATGTTCCGATGAAGTGGGTATCTTATTTCACTCAATGTGGAGCTGTCCCAAAATACAGGCCTTTTGGGAATGGGAGCCTTTAGCACTATCAGGAGTACGGGGTAGCCCTCTTCCAAGATGCCCAAAGGTGGAATTTCTAATATTGGGAAGAGGTTGAGCTTACAATGCATGAAAAGAAATATATATCAATTGCAGTGCTTCTAAACGGGGTACGAAGGAATTGACGAAAATGATGGTGTCGAAAGAGGGCGTGGATTAGTGCTGCTCATTGAGGACAAGAGTATATAAAATGAAGGCTGCAAGAGGAAACACCAGAAGATCTGGGGTTAGTGGTGTATTAATGGCTGAATTCCGAATCTAAATTTGTACTATTTGGAGTGGCTTCTTAATCGAATACAGTGTGGTTGCCTTGATACCGATAATAATTGGGGCGATGCAGTTTTTTGTGGGGCGGTTTCATGGGGAATTGTTGTGTCATTGAATTATAAGAAACATAGTTAAAGTGGGAAGGACTTGTATGGTTAGGGGGATAGCTCAGGGGGCAACACGTTTGTCCTGGAAGCAAGACAACGCAGCGCAACACATGTTTGAATCTCTATTCCGCGTTTAGAAACCAATCTCTGGTATTAAGCATGTTATGAAAGAATAATTAAAATTATTGTTTGAGTGGATATGTTGCTCCTTTAAAATCAATACGATGTATTATTAAAAAAAAGGTTGTATTCACCACCAGAATGACCAAAGGCCACAGCTAAAGAAACCAAGAGAAAAATTGAAGATTGATCAGGAGACCCATCACTAAAGGTCCTGGAAGAGTCTCAGGACAAGGAACAAGTTACTTACCTGTAACTGTTGTTCTCCAGCACGGGTCTGGCATGGATTCACATGCTCATGAATATTCCCCGTCGTCAGGCTGGGAATCCTCGGTAAAGAAAAATCAGTATCAGTTTCGTTTCTGATCTGTCTTTCGTAGTAGTAACCAATCACTGATCTCTGCGTCATACTGACCACAGCCAATGACTGCCATCTCCCTAAACCCCACCAGGCTCACCTTAGGCGAACAGGTTGCGCAGCACTGCTTGGCCGACCCTGGACTCCTCCCTGGAATTCCGGTTGACGCAGTAGAATTTCGTGAAGGTGTGCGTCGACCTCCACGTAGCAGCCCTGCAGATGTCCAGCAGGGGCACACCAGATAGGAACGCCGTGGTAGCTGCGATCGCTCTGGTGGAATGGGCTCTCGGACGGCCGGGCAGCAGTCGGTTTGCCAACCGATGACAGTACATGATACAGCCGGAGAGCCATCTGGAAATGGAAGCCTTTGAGAGAGCCTTCCCCTGATTGACAGGTCCAAAGTTCACAAAAAGTTGTGACGTCTTCCGAAAGCTCTTCGTGCGGTCCACGTAGAACTTCAGCGCTCTAGCCACATCCAGTGAGTGCAAAGTCCTTTCAGCCGGCGACGAAGGCGACGGGAAGAAAACAGGCAACACCAAGGGTTCGTTGAGGTGGAAGTCCGACGGCACCTTGGGCATGAAGGAGGGGTGCGCCCTGAGCACTACCCTCGTGTCGTGAAAAGTCAAGTACGGGGGCTTGCAGGAAAGGGCCTGGATCTCTCGCACCCGTCGTGCGGAGGTGATGGCCACAAGAAACGCCGTTTTCCACGACAAGAACTTCAACGGAGCTGAGTGCAGAGGCTCGAACGGAGGTCCCATGAGCTTGGTCAGCACCACGTTGAGCTCCCACGCCGGGGCCGGAGCCTTCACCGGCGGGAACGATCTGAACAGTCCCTTCATGAATTCTTTCACCAGACGATGAGACTACAAAGACGTCCGTCCCGTGGTTCTGGTGCATCGGGAGATCGCAGCAAGATGAATCTTGATGGAAGCGTGCGCCAGTCCAGCCTTGGCCAGCGTCAGTAGGTACGGCAGTACTTGAGGAGCCGTAATCCGTAGAGGATTAATCTTCTGTGCGTGGCACCAGACAGAGAAACTCTTCCATTTGTGTCCGTAGCATTTAAGAGTTGAGGACGCCCTGGCCTTTGCAAGAACCTCTCTGCAGTCGGCCGGTATGTCATAACCTCCAAACTCTAACGCTGCAGGAGCCAGGCCTGCAAGTTCACCGACTTCGGGTCGTGATGGAGGATGGCGCCTCCTTCCCTGGAGAGAAGATCCGCGTCCACTGGCAGCTTGATTGACGGGGACGCTGACAAGTCCAGAAGGTCCGGGAACCATATCTGCCTCGGCCACGCAGGTGCGACGAGGATCATCCTGCACCGTGACCTCTTGAGCTGGTTGATGAGCCGGATCAGCAATGGCAATGGAGGGAACGCGTATAGAAACAGGCCCTCCCAGGTGAACGAGAAAGCATCGCCCATGCTCCTCGGCTGGGGAAACCTGCTGGCGAACCTCCGGCACTTGGAGTTCGTCGCTGTCGCGAACAGATCGATCTGGGGTGTGCCCCACCGTCGGAAGAGGCGGTCCACTAGATCCTGTCGTAGTTCCCACTCGTGGCACGAGCAAAGCTCTCTGCTGAGCGAGTCGGCGATGGTGTTTTTTATTCCTGCCAGATGAAACGGCACCAGAAACATCCCTTGGGCGACGGCCCAATGCCACAGATCCTGCGCCTCCTTGGACAGGGCTGGGGATCTGGTACCGCCCTGCTTCCTGATGTAGAAGAAGGTGGTGGTGTTGTCGGTGAAGATCCTCACCACCTTGCCCTTGAGGGACGGAAGAAAGGATCTGAGGGCCCAAAACACTGGAGCTCCAGGACGTGGATATGGAGGGACTTCTCCGTCGGAAGCCAAAGGCCTCTCGCGTGCACATTTTTGGGGTGCGCTGCCCACCCTTCCAGGGAGGCAACCGTGGTCACTGTCTTCTGGTGGCCCGGGGTCTGGAAGTCCATGCCCGCCGTCAGATGCGCGTGGGTGCCCCACCACCGGATCGCTCGTCGGAAGCTCTCGTCGAGTGTGATCCTGTCCTCGAAGCTGCCCGTCGTCTGGATCCAGCGAGCGTCCAGGAACTCCTGTAACGGGCGCATCCGAAGCCTGCACAGGCGGATGAGATAAATGCAAGAAGACATCATTCCGAGGAGGGATTTGATGGACCTCACCCTGGCAGCGTCCGCAACCAGCATCCGCTGCACCTTGCCCAAGATGGCCCTCGTCCTTTCCTCCAACGGAGAGGCCAGAAGCGCCACTGTGTCGAGTTTCGCTCCCAGAAACAGTGCGTCTTGCGCGGGCACCAGGTGGGGCTTGCCGTAGTTTATGGAGAATCCCAGGTCTGTGAGTAGTTGGACGGTCCTCGCCGTGTGCTCCGCGGCAAGCTCCCTTGTCTTTGCTCGGATGAGCCAGTCGTCCAGGTAGGGGTAGACGTGGATCCCCTCCAGGCGCAGCCGCGCCGCAACCGGTGCGAGGCACTTGGTGAACACCCTGGGTGCCGACCTCAATCCGAAGGGAAGGGCTCTGAACTGGTAGTGACGCCCTTGGACCACGAATCTGAGAAACTTTCGGTGTCCCTTTAGGATGGGGATATGGAAGTAAGCATCCTCCGAATCCAACGACGACAGGAAATCGCCCTCCTCCAGCTGACCCAGGACGTGCTGGAGGGTGACCATCCGGAACTTCTGTGCCTTGATGAATTTGTTCAGTCGTCGTAGGTCCAGGATGGGACGCCATCCTCCTGTCTTCTTCTTCACGAGGAAGTATCTTGAGTAAACTCCGGAGCCCCGAAGCCTCTTTGGGACGAGCTCGATGGCGCCTTTCTTGAGTATCGCCTTTACTTCCAAGAGAAGTTGAGGGACGTGATGTTCCTTCCTGGCCACGGGGGGGACGCGCGGGCACTTCTTTAGAAACTCGAGCGCGTGACCCTGGGCCAGGGCGTCCAGCACCCAACGGTCGGTGGAGATGGACTCCCAAACGCTGACGAAGTTCGCCAGCCGGCCTCCCACCGGGATGCTTCGGTGGGGGCCCGACCCCACGGCCGGTTCAGTCCCGCTTCGACGAGGCTTTGCCGCCTTGTCCTCCCTGGCGACGACGGAGGGGTCCGCCCGACTTGCCTCGTCCCCTGTAGGCTTCCTGTGATGACGAACGGGCCGCTTGACGGTAGGTGGAATATCCGCCGCCGGAACGTTTGGAGGCACCCCGCTTGCCTCCGGTGCTCCAAAAGGGCGGCCGTCGTTGCTGGAGAACACCAAGAGCCCGGGCCGTCTCCGTGTCCATCTTGATGGCTTGTAGGGAATCGTCCACTGTTTTCCCAAACAGGTTGCTCCCGTCGAATGGCATGTCCAAAACTCTGGTCTGCACGTCCTGCCGGAAGTCCGTTGCCTTGAGCCATCCACGGCGTCTAAGGCACACGCCGTTGCCCAACTGGCGAAACCCAGTGTCAGCGATGTCCGTCGCTATCGTAATGGCGTGGTCCGACGCCACTTCTCCTTCCTGCAAGATCTCTAGGGCCTCCGCCCGCTTGTCGTCCGGTAGGAAGTCCAGCAGGGGGGCGATCTTGTACCACAACTCCCTGTCGTAGCGGGCTACGATAGCCAAGGTGTTGGCAGCCTTAATCGTCGTCGCTGCCAATGAGATGACTCTGCGTCCCATCGTGTCCAATTTCTTTCCCTCGTCGTCTGGGGGGAGGTTGACGTAGAGGCTGAAGCCCCCCCCCCGCTTTCTTCCTTGTCGCCGCAGAGACGACAGAGTCCGGGGTCGGCTATGCCCAGAGGCACAAGGGGGCCGCGTCCGGGACCCGGTACTTCTTCTCGTACCGATCCCTTCTCGCAGGCGTTGTGGATGGGTTCTTGAGGAGGGCGAGACCCTCATCCCAGATATCGTCCAGTAGAGGTACAGCGAGGACCGTCTTCCTCTTGGTCTCGCGCCGTTGATAAAAGAAACTTTCCTCCTTCTTCTCTTCAGGGCAGAGCTGGAAAAGCTCAGATGCCCTGGCGATCATGGCATGAAACGATCCAATCTCGTCGGGCGGGGAAGCCCGGGGAGGAGCTGACGATAGAAGATCCTCGTCGTAAACCTTGTTGTCTGTACCTGTCGCGGCCGTGTCCGTCCCCGTATCATCCCCACAGGTCGTGGACGGGGAGGAGGGCTGAGCAGGGCGCGATGGTTGAAAAGGAGGTGGAGGATGAATCCTTCTTCTCTTAGGAGGAGGGCTCCCAGAAGGGCCTGGCTCCGGGTCCCCCGTCGGGAGCGGTTCCTCCGTTGGTGGTAACGGCAATCTCGTCCTTATCTCCGAGCATAAGGACTGTATAGCCAACAAAATGGCCGCCGAGTTGTCTTGCGGCACTGATTGAGGGGATTCCGACGGGCGGTCAGGAGCCTCGTCGGCACCCTCGACGTTCTCGTCGTCTCCTACGTCGGGGTCCCTCCCGACGGGCTGGTCTTCTTCCACGCCAATGCCGTGGCTTAAGACTTCGATCAGCTCCTCTTCAGAGGTTGAGGCCGAATCCACGACGACCTCCTGCCCCACCTTTTTCTTCTCCATCGGAGGTTTCACGGGGGTCCTGTCGATGGGCTTGAAAGAGGACTCCCTCCGCGGTGGCAGGGAGACTCTGGGCCCCGAGGTCGCCTCCACTGGTGTAGCCTCCACAGGCTGAGCCAGGGCCGCCGCGACTGTCTCGATAGAGGCCTTGGCGGCAGGGTGGATCAAGGCTTTCACCACCTTAGGTGCGCTCACCGCCTTCTCCTTGGGGGGAGGGTCACCGCCTCGCTCTCCCTCTGATGGGGCCTTCGAGCTCGACCGGGGTCTCTCCAGGAGCTTCGCTGGGTGCTCGGCCTTCCTCTTACCCAAGCCAGAGCGTTGGCTCGTGGTTGATGGCCCCGGGGAGGATGTGCCCTGCCTGGCAACCGTAGAGCCCGACCGTTCGGCGCTCCCGGTGCCAGCGGACTCGCGGTGCTTGGCCTTCTGTTGGGCCCCTGTCGCCGGGGCGCCCTCAAAGGTCTTAGAAGACTGCTCGGACTTCTTCTTTTTCTCGCCTGACGGGCTCTTCCCTTCCAGCCAGTTGGCGAGACGCAGGTGGCGGTCCTTCATGGTCCACTCCGATATATTGCCGCAAAACGCACAGCCCTTCTCCACGTGCGTCTTGTCCTCATGCAGGCAGTAGAGGCAAAGGGAGTGTTTGTCCTCCTTAAAGACATTCTGAAGCTGGCATCCAGGGCAGACCCTGAACAGCTTTCCGAGCGTCGAGCTTCCTTTCTCCTGGGCCATGTCCGAGATGGGCCTGAGAAACTTCTGGAGTCCTCCAAAAGCGTGGCTCGACGAAATCTTCACCCTTGAGGGGCGTAGAAGAATCCGACACGGGTCCCCGTTGATCGGATAAAGAAACGGTGGAGCTTGAGGCTCTTTTGACCGAAAAAAGAGTATTTTCCTATGAAAAAGTGCGAAAACGCAGTAAAGCTTGAGAGCAATAGCACGAGGATCCCAACACTTGAACGTGCAGTAAAAAATCTGAAGATGGCTGCCAGAGGCGGGGCTTAGGGAGATGGCAGTCATTGGCTGTGGTCAGTATGAAGTAGAGATCAGTGATTGGTTACTACTACGAAAGACAGATCAGAAACGAGACTGATACTGATTTTTCTTTACCGAGGATTCCCAGCCTGACGACGGGGAATATTCATGAGCATGTGAATCCATGCCAGACCCCACGCTGGAGAACTTGGAGAATATCCGATTTGTTTTCTGCAAACTAGGGCCTATGACCTGTTAGCAATTACTGCAGTAATCATGAAATTCTAGCGAGTCATGAGACCCAGCAGTCTCAGTAAACAAAAAGAACTATGCCCCCGTGAAGGTAGGCCACCATCACTGTCATCACCTTTGCCAAAGTAAGGTGGAAAGGCAGCACTGCAAACTAGTTGCAAATGCTTACCATAATAAATCAAAGATACTTTTTTTTTAAAGTTTATTACAAACTTTTAAAAAATTCATATCAAAACATTTTCCTGCTCATCTGTACATAGGTTTCCTTTTCCAAGAATGGTGTATCATCTGTTACTTTTAGTCTCTTAGCAAGATTCTTACATAGCATATCACGCATACACACAAGGATAGGAAGAATCATTTTAAGGGCATCCAGAAGTCCAGAGGCACCTAGATCTAAGCACATTTTACATGGATTGCCTCATCCCCTTTGGTTTTCAAATATCTTGCTACCACCTCTAAAAACGCTGTCAATGCAAAAGTTAATTTGTTACTTCCTCCAATATGCATGGCGCTCCACCATTCTTCTGCAGTGTACGTACAGTGTTTGTCTAACTCTTGTCCCAAACACCTCATTCTGTCATCTCGCAAAGTAGGACAGAACACCACCAGATGTTTCAATGAATCTTCACTGGCATTACAGAGTAGACATATGGGTTCTTTTTCCAATCGCCCTCCTCTCTGGTACAAGGTCTCCATTGTTTCCCATTCATTTAATCTGAAGTACATAAAGATTCTTCTCCTCCTTTTACATGGGAATTGAGTCAGGTACTTGGGGAGTTCATTTAATTTCTTTGCTTCGATCGGCGCATTTTTCATTCTTTTGTCTTGTCTTGTCTTCTCTTCTCTTGTCTTGCGTGTCAATCCAGTCTTGTGCTAGCAGTTATTTTTTTTTTTTTAACTACTACAACTACAATATACTAAGAGTTGATCGGCCTAACTCCAGAGGAGGTGGCCTGGCCATCATTGCCAAAACGAAGCTAGCTGTAAAACTTACCCCACCGCCAGCAATTACATCGTGCAAACTTCTCTCAGCTAAAATACCCATCTCTAATATTAGTACACTAACTATTCTCCGAGTGTACAGACCACCAGGCCCACGAGGTAACTTTGAGGAAGACCTATCCAGCCTCCTCACTAATAGCATCAACGAGTCCACCCAGCTCCTATTACTAGGTGACTTTAACTTGGGATTCAATGATGTTGAGGATAAACATGCTCATTCTATCCAATCAATCTTAGTCGATCATGGTCTTACCCAAAAAGTCTTAGCCCCTACACATATAAAAGGACGTCCCTTAGACTGGATAGCCAACCGTAACTGCGACACCTCAATTTCTAATATTTTACCACAAACCTGGACCGACTACCACCTCATATGCTTCTCAGTCACCATAGAGCCTCCTAAACTAAATACTACTGAAATAGCACCTCCTATGCCAACGAGAAGTAAAAAAGAAATCACTGTTGAAAAACTACTCCCACTACTCCTCCCAGCTCTCACCGCTAGCACTATTAACTCTGACCCAAACACGTTAGTTGAGACATTCAACAATTCTATGACCAAAGCCTTGGACATGATAGCCCCTATTAAACTGCGTAAAAGTAAACGAGAATCTCAACTCAACTCATGGTTCACCCCCCACCTCAAAAAACTGCGTATCCAAAAACGCAAACTCCAAGCTATCTGGAGGCACACACCCTCAGCTGAGAATAAAACCTTACTTGCCAACTTTGCCAAAAAATACAAGAAGGAAATCATCCAAACTAAAAACGACACTTTTAATGAGAGAATCAGTAAAGCTAACTCTAATTCCAAAGAACTCTTCTCCATTCTCCGAGAAATGGAAAACCCAATTGCGCCCACAGACAATGTCCCCAAGGACAAACTATGGTGCACTAGCATCCAAAATGCCTTAGCAAATAAAATCACAACCCTACAATCCAAAATTGCAAAGAAAAAAGCCTCCTTGAGCTCTACTGTAACACATACCACCCTCTTGACAGATACACCAAGTACAACTACACAAAGCAATTGCAAACCATTCAGGTTTTCCAACATATCCATATTGGAAACTGAAAAGGTTATATTATCCCTGAAACCATCGAACTGCCAAGGCGACAGTTGCCCTGCACAAGTTATTAAGGACGCAGCCAGAGATTTAGCACCCTTCATCTCTAAATTAATCAACGCCTCCTTTAATTCTAGTACTGTACCCGCAAACCTCAAAGAATCTTGGGTACTGCCTCTCCTTAAAAAACAGACTCTTGACCCAGCCATCCCCACTAATTATAGGCCTATCACCACGGTCCCATTTCTCCTCAAAATTATTGACTGAGTAGCCTACCTCCAGATTCAAAACTATCTGGAGTCAAACCAACTACTAGGATCGTAACAATCTGGATTCAGACCACTACATGGCACTGAAATGGCCTTAATTGACCTCAAGACACAAATCGACGAGTTGAAGGATAAAGGTAAAACAGCTATGCTCCTCCTCCTTGACCTATCGGCAGCTTTTGACCTGGTGGATCATGCAGTGTTATGCAACCATCTAGCGTCTGCCGCCCATTTCTCAAGTGAAGCTATAGCCTGGGTACAATCCTTCCTAGCCAAACGTACGATGAGAGTGTTCTCCCCCTTAGCTTCAGTGGACCCAATATATATCACCTGTGGTGTCCCACAAGGTTCATGTGTCTCCCCCACAATGTACAATATCTTTACTAAGCCACTCTTCGACAAACTTGACTGACTGGGGGTAACTTATACTAATTACGCGGATGATACGCAGATCCTCATACCACTATCTGGCAACTTTGTCGAAGATGCAGCTACAGTAAACAAGATTTACCTCCTCATTCAGGCATGGATGGCCTCCCACGGCCTCTGCTTAAATGACGACAAAACAGAGATACTGATCCTGGGTTCCGACTCTAACCTTAAAAAACTCAGCCCCAACTATTTCGCCTTCAACATAGATGGCAATATAATTAAGGTGGCAACTGAGGTAAAAACACTAGGTTTCTACCTTGATTCCACTTTATCTCTCAAAAAACAAGTTAACACCTTGGCTTCCTCTACAGCGTACACCTGCAAATTAATCAGGACCTGCAGACCCTACCTCTCTAAAACCAATTGCATCACACTAGCTAACGCACTAGTAATGTCTAAGCTGGACTACTGTAACACCCTTTACGCGGGCGCCAATAAAACTGTCATAAACAAATTGCAAATATTGCAAAATAATGCTCTTAGAGCAGCCTTGGACATACCCCATAGAGCGCACATCTCTAATATCAGGAAAGACCATCATTGGTTAAAAATCAGTGACAGAGGTCTTCTCAAGACGCTATCTCTCACCCACAAAGGACTGAACAATACTGCACCTCCTTACATCTCAGCCAGACTGACCAGAAAATCTTCCAGTCACCACACCAGAGCCTCTAACCATTTCCTACTAGAAACTCCTAGATTTAGGCAAACAAAAGTGGGTGGAGCAAGCTTCCCTGTTAGAGCTGCCCAAGCCTGGAATGCACTTCCTATAGCATTGAGAGCTAATCTACCCTACTCTACATTTAGATGCAAGGTAAAAAGTTGGATCTGGACCAACGACAACTAACAAACTGTACCCTTGCACTAGGCCCTGGATCACTGCATACAACTGCCTTGATACTTCTGAAACTTGGACTACAGACCATCTCACTGCCCTCTTTGGGTTGTGAGGTACCCTTATCTTGTACTTTTGTATATATGTACTGTAAATATGGTAACATGACATGTATTGCATCAGCTGTTTTTATCCTATGTATGTAACCTAAGTTTAAGTAATCTTGTACCTGCTGCGCCCGGCTACCCCTGGGTTTGGAGCACATTATCAAATAATAAACAAACAAACTGCATCCGGATTCTGCACCAGAATATTAGTATTGTGTATTAGTATTTAACTGATTTAGGATGATTTCACAGGATGCTTTCTAGATTTTGAAGAGTCCATTCATCTCTTGTTCTTTCGTTTGTTTTACAATTCCAAATTGTGGAAAATTGTCATCTCCCACAATTTTCCTATAGAGAGTTAGTGAGTTCCATATAACAATCACATTCATGGATGATAGACTTAATTCATACCTCATGCAGGCAGTTGGAAAGCCTTTAGGCAAATTAAGAATTCTTCGCCATATCACGTGTTCGCATCTTAGCCAGAACTCTTGACCGATTCCAAACAGAGTCTCAGCTCCGTATGTCAGCGCTGGTATTATTTTATTTCTGTAGAAGCAAACAACTGGGAGCATGGAGAATTTTCCGTATTTTGTGTTGGGTTTTGAGGCTTGTGCAGCGAGATGATTGCATTTAGACACCAGCTTTTTAACCATTGGTTTGTCACAAATGCTTGCACTTATAGTTAACCCCAGATATTTTGCTTCAGAAACAACTTTAAGTATATCATTGCCCAGCTTCCATTGAAATTTGCGACAGGCATTTTGATTACTGGATCCTTGTAAGTTCTTTAATACAAGAATCTCTGTTTTCTGCACATTGATTTCTAACTTATTTACTTCAATGTAAGCCTTTAAGGCAGTTATCTTCCTCTGGAGTCCGATTGGCGTTAAAGGAATGGTTCGGTCAAAGTTTTTTATTGCCCCTATAGGTCGGCCATGTGTTTTTAAGCCTAAGTCGCTCGATTTTAGAAAAATTTCCTATGGACCTTACCCGAGTTTTCGTCCATTAAATGCACGCGAAAACAGGCACCAGGGAGCTGACATTTTGTGATAATCCTATCATTTCCCCCATTGCCCTGGCTGACCTGCTTTTGCGGCACTAAATCATATCCCCCGCCCCTGAGACTGTCATCAGCAGACGCGTACTGCCCATTTCACAACGCCAAAGCACGTCTCGTGTCAACATTCGCTGCGCTTCAGCTAATGACGTGTCGCCATGGAAATGGCAGGACGCCTCTTTCCTCAATAAGTATAAACAGACAGTTTCACAACACACAGCAGCAGATTTTCGATTCCATTCCTCTCTCTGTGTTACTTTGAGTATTCTGTGACTCGTTTCTGTGCTCTGGTCAGCTACCTTCGTTGCTTGTAGCCCGTGTGGTCAGATACCAGTACCACCGCTATCAATTATTTTAGTTTCTGCAACACACAATGGATACAATAATGCCCTACATGTACGAGCCTGAGTATACCGAGGAGGAACTACTAGAAAGGGAAACACGCGAAAATGATGGGGCTTCGCACAGCAGTTGGCAGGACAAATCAACGGATAAAGACACTGGACCTAGTCGCATGGACGGTGTTTCCACCTGGTGCACATGCAATCGGTGCGAGCTAATGCCGACCGAGGAGGAGAACTGCTGCTGCTGTGAAAACTCGGGATGCGTGGCCTACATTTCGGAAGGCGAGCCACGACCGCAATGCATCACCGAGCTGCCAGACTTCAGGGTAGCCTGCCTCACACGGTCCGTGTTGAGGATAATGATGGTGCTTATGCACGAACTTCGCGCAACTGTTCGTCCTCGTAATCCGAGTAACGAGCAAGTATACTCTGCTTGTGATGCCACTACTATTTCATGGTCTTCTACTATATCCAAAATTACATATACATATCATTGTAACGCATGAAAGTCGTTCAATAGTTTGCAGTGTCTAGATAGCATTTGTCCGAGCAGAATGCCATTAGTTACAAGAATTGTCATTGACAACAAACGTTTATTAAAATTATCTTGGTCATTTAAAAACAGTTTGTTTCATTCCTTTTCACAGGTGGTACAGGCTGGTGGCCTATCGTTCCTTTACATGGTGGCTTCACGGGAGGCTTGGACACCGCGTTCGAAGAGTGATACCCGCCTGTGCCGTTCGTGCCATAAGAGAAACATTCCCGAGTGACAGCGGTCAGTACAGGGGATTTTCTCTCGCTGTGCTGCAACCTGAACTGTACAATGTGTAAACTTTTGTATTTTTGTGTCATCAAAGTAAGCTACAAAATAAAACACCACATAAATTTTAACAACGGTTGTTTCGATTTTTTAAATCAATCAAGTGTGTCTCCATTTAAGGATGGACGTCCGACACCTGTGCTCGGAATGGGTGAAGTTCAGGTCGCTGTGAAGCGGGGTGGTCACTATCTAAGCTAACCAAATATATTATCAATAATGCATGCACTAAATAACACTTGTTCAAAGTCTTTCAGTCGGTTATGTCTCTATAAAAGTCACACATATATCAATACTATCAATGAACATTGGATTATACAGGCCTTAGGGTCAAGGGCCTTGACCACTATAATACAGTGTTTGAAGTGTGGGTCTGTGCTCACAAGAATCTCCGATATGTGGCATTTGTTATTGATAGGCAACGATATACTGCAGTAGGGGTCTAATGTTAGTTGGGGATCTGCTAGGTGGCCATCATGGCGTGGTCAGTGGTCTGGCACATGAAGAGAATACCTTGCAGGGACACAGGGTCAGAATGGCAGTTACTTTCCACTGGCGAGGGTGCTTGGGCAAGGACACGTTTGTGGAGATGAACGAGCCATGTCCATGGTTCAAGCCGGTTCACATGCAGGACCGTGATCTCAGAGAGTGATGCGTTACATTTATTAGCTGTTGCAAATACCTCTGGAGTCAGAGTGGGAACGAGGCTGTGGGCCATGTGCTCTGCGTGCTGTACTATCGCAGCGAGGCCTGGTCACCAAAATGGAGTGGAAAGGGGGTACAAAAATGGATGCCCCGTGTCCTTTAACATCACATAAGGGCAAGGGACGGGCGCAAACAGCCAAGGTGCCGAACAGCATGTACACTTCAAAAGGTATCCCACGCCCAGGGGCCATCGCTCACATGGCCTCCTCAGACCCCGTGTCTCCAGGCAGGCCTCCCCTGAGGCAGGCCGCCCCCCTGCAATCCACGTAAGTGTGTCTCCATTCAGCAGTCTTCCTGTGCCTTATCTGCACGCCCCAGGCCCATCCATCCCCACCCCCTCTATCAAAGGCGGTTCGCACCCGGGGATGAGCGCTGGCATGGGGGGCTGTGACGGGCACAAACAGCGAAGGTGCCGAACAGCATGTACACTTCAAAAGGTATCCCACGTCCAGGGGCCATTGCTCACATGGCCTCCTCAGACCCAGTGTCTCCAGGCAGGCCTCCCCTGAGGCATGCCGCCCCCCTGCAATAAACATAATACCACGACATACACACGTCATTCATTCACAAACACACCCCTGTTTCTAATACTTTATAAACCACTTGATATGTCTCATGAGAACATCTTTGTGCTTTGCAAGTCAACTCCTGAACCTTCTACCTGAGAAGCACTGAGATCTATGCTAATCTGCTCGTCGCCGTGCTATCTGTGACTGCTTCGAGCAAACTCGTCAGTGTGCTACCTGTGGCCATCTACCTGTTCTCCTGCAACATACCGCTCGGCCTGCTGAATCCAACTGTTTGTTGGTCAAGGTAAGGCCATGTATCCTAGTCATATTTCGGTCATTTTTACATTTCAATCTATTTGCTATTACAGTACCCAATAGAGCTATGGTCATTGGTCTCATTGCTATTGACTTGAGTTTCAATTGTTATGCTATCAATAGATCTATTTATTTTCATCTGTGTCAATTGTCATCGAATTGCATCCATCGGGGGTCCAGTCTATAATGTAAGCATGGTTCCTTTTCGTGCAAGACAAAACAGAAATTTCTGTAATTTATGCAAATACTAAGCCGCACATGATGAACTGGTATAGTTCCGGCAACCAAAACAAACCTTGCATTGAGCATGGTATGGTTCATTTACTTTATGACATTTTTATTCATCAAGGTTTTATAATAATCTTGATATTTACTTTTCAGAATTTTCAACAATGCCTGCCTGTTCGATTAGCGGTTGCCCTTCGAAGACCCATGCTAAACCTGAAGGCACTACAATGCATGTATTCCCGAAAACTTTTGATCGAATAAGAGAATGGGTCAGACATTCCGGATATCCACTGGATGAGCTGGAAAGTAGAGTCCAACAAGTCTTTGAGGACAAGAGGGGTGATCGATACCGCATCTGCAGCCGGCACTTTCCCTCGAACATATACACCACATCTTGGGTAACAAAGAAGAACGAACGGCGATCAACACGAAAATTGCTCGCAAACGCTATTCCCACTCTATTCATCCACAATCCGCCACTGGTGAGTCAAGTGTCCGTTTTTAGCTTTAGGCCTTGCAGTAGTGTGTAGGTAGCCAAATGGATTCATTGATATTTTAGGTGTTGTTTCCAATTTGTAATACTTTCGCCATTGATATGAGTGTATAGCTTTTTGAATAATGACATTTATCAATATATTATTTTTAGATTTCATAACCCACAAACGAAATCTATATATGGGCACAGGGAACTGTGCTATATTGCGCATTACTCAAGTATTGTCTCCTTACATGGCAATTTTAACTATTGGCATTTCATTATCAAACAATAATTTACCTTTACAACTTCTTGACTATCCCTTGAATCTGAAGCAAGAACATTCTACTTCCGTCACGTGCTCGCAGTTATCAACCACTTCTAGCGCGTATCAGGTAATCATACTTGGCTATTCCGCTACAGACTTGTTTTATGCATGTCAAGTAATAGTTTGTATGTATCGTGTGATTATTTTACCAATTGTTTGGTAAGTGCTTTCCAATTGATATACACCTTAGTTGTCGTCCCCTGGTGTTTGTTTTCAGTTATAATTAGTGTTATCCATACTAATGCAAGTACTGTCTTTCAGGGAGATGCTGAAGCGTCCACCACATTGACAACAGCCCAAGATGTTCTTCAGCAGCCCGAGGTATGGATACTGACAGCTCAACTGACCGTGATCATCAGGACTGGAACACTTGTCGTTTGATTGTTCTACACCAGGTTTCATTTGTGGTTAGCCGTTGACATGTACCTGTGCGGTCGACCCAAAGCGTGTGTTGTGTTTTCAATATTGTAATCCTTACTAATGCAAATACTATGTTTCAGGCTGTTGTTGAATCGTCAACCCATGCACTTGATGCGGAGCCTGACATTCAAGTAATTCCGGTGGAAGCGGGACCATGCGGATACGAATCGCGCCACAGCTTTCGGAAGTGCGCACCACACTGACAACAGCCCTAGATATTCGTCAGCAGCATGAGGTATGGATACTGACAGCTCCATCGAGCGTGATCATATAACGTGATTCCATTTGTTATACTTTCTTCCCTATTAACGCAAGTACTGTGTTTCAGGGAGATGATGGAGCTTCCACTACAATCACAAGATCCCATTTAGATGATGCAGATGTAAAGAAATCGGAGAAATAAGTCGATTAAATCTGATCATTTTTAAATATTCCTTGATTCTTTTAGACAATGCAACATTTGTGGTTATCTCTTTATATGTACCTGTGCCGTCGACCCCAAGTGTGTGTTATGTTTACGATATTGAAAACCGTACTAACGCAAGTACTGTGTTTCAGGGAGTTTCTGATGCCTCCTCTTCAATACAATCATTTGTGGCAGTCCATGTAGAGCCAGAGGTATGGATACTGACATCTCCATCGAACTAGGTCATCAGAGCTCGAATACCTGTCGTTTGATTGTTCCACACAATGTTTAAACCGTGTTTGCCTATTGAGATGTACATGTGTGTTCGTCCTCACGTGTGTTTTACGCTAACAATATTTTGATACAGAGTAATGAAAATACTATGTTTCAGGGAGTCGATGGAGCCTCATTCCGTGCTGTCTATGCGGATACAGAAAATATAGTCGTTGCAGCGCAAGAGGAAGGGGAGACATGTGGATACGTATCAGAGCAAAAGCGTGCAGATGTTGAAGGTCGAGTCAAAAAAGTTGTAAAGAAAAGAAACCAAAATAAGGTTAGTTACAAACAGTTCATAACTTTAGAAATGTTTGTGTGCTGGGGACTATTTTATGTTTTTTTCCAGTCAATTGTTCAAAGTCTTTACCTTGTGTTCAAACACTTTATCTTGTGTTTAAACTGAACATCCCTTTTCCAATCTGTCCTCTAGTTACCTGTGGGTCTACGAACTATATACATACACAGACAGTGAAGCAAATGAGAGATGTTGCTTGCCAGACCATTTACACTATGGAGGAACTATTCATTCAGACGCGGCATGTTGAGACTCGGGATGCTCATGTCCAATGGCCAGAACATGAAATGAATGTGTCTGGAGAATCCAGCAAAGTTTTATTGGACCATTGCTACAGTACGACCGCACTGCCGCAACAACATGATACTGGAAGTATTGAAGATAGCTCTGAAGTAGTCGCAGATCAATTCACACAATCTACACCCGCCAAAAAACTGCCACCAAAAAAGCTGTTGACATTGTTGTGTTCTCCTATCAATGTTGAGGTAGCAGATGTTGAAATGACAGAGAATGAACCAGCAGCAGCATTCACCGACGCATCAGAACTTGATAGCAGCAATATTTCTTTCAAATGTGGCGATATGTCCTCAACGTCACAGGCCGAATCAACTTTGACGCAGGATGACAGTCTAATGAAAGAGGGCAAATACATAGTATTCGACAGTTGTTTGATGGATATTATAAGTATGCTGAAATGTGGGCATTCCGTCAGAGGGAAAGTATGTGGGATGCCATTGATTCATGTGACTCGTCAAAAACAAGGCAGTAACCTCACAATACATGCCGCCTGTAGATTACATCATACGTTCTCATGGTCTGCACAACCGATGCTGGGGAAACTGCCAGCAGGCAATCTACTGTGTGCAGCTGCATCACTTTTTAGTGGCACCAATTATTTCAGAGTGGTCCCAGTCTATCAGCAACCATCTTTGGTGGAGCTCCAAAACTTGTGAAGGGTCAGTGGAAATACTACTTGAAAAATGGCGGTCACTGATGCACCACTGTACCAACGTGCACCGCTGGTCAGAAAACCTACATTTCCACCAATGTGAACATGGCCCTTTGTCCCAAGTGGAAGCATGGAAGAAGAAGTGGTTGAATCCATCTTCACCGACACAAAAAGCCATTAAGAAGATTGTTTTCAATAAAACTCTATCAAGAGATTTGAGGGGACTGACAGAATTCTGTCACACAGGAGGTTTGGAGGTGTTCCACAATATGTGCCTAAAGTACAGGCCAAAGCGCTTGCATTTCAGCATACAGGGCATGAGACATAGGACTCTACTTGCCGTCTTGGCCCATAACGAGAATCTCGGCCGTGAACAATCTAGGACTAAGGGTAATGTAAGGATGCCACGCTACACTAAGGCCTTTTCAAAAAGAAGTAAGCAATGGGTGATCAAACCAGTCTATGAGGCAATGGAGTTCGACTTTGTCAAAAGCCTTAATGTTGTTGTATTAGAGAAGCACAGATACGGAATTTTGAATGTTTCTGTGCAGAGCACTGATCCATTGCCACCCAACATTGCCACTGTGCCATGTCCACCCAAAGGACAGCTGGTTGTGAAGTACAAATCCCGGTTTAAATAATTGTAATATGATTGTCTTTTTGTAAATAAATGTTATTGTACAGTGTGCATACAAAGTACGCTAACCCTAACCCCTACCTTCACCATCCTGGGTGCCGAACTACCTGGGTGTCATCTTTGAATTCTCTCTCTATTCACCTCATATTGCTGACCTTGTCTATTTGTGTATGTATATATTTTTGTTGATGTAACTAATTTTCGCAATCTCTTATAAATGCTGGGCACTGTTAACCGAGGGGAGGCTTGCGTATTGCAAATAATAAAACAAACAATAAATCTCACTTTCAAATCAACTCCTCGGGTACTTTATACTTTCACCTGACCAATCCAAAAAATTAAAAGTCTCAATAGTTATGGTTCTTTGGGGCTTCAAAGCTCGCAGACAACGAGGACAAAATTGGGGCCTTGGAATGCGCCAAGCGAGCCGTTGCAGATGGGAGAGAAGCCAGTTCGCATTTGCACATTGAGGCGCACTACATAGATGGATTCGAAACTTCTCACAGATGGCTTTACTACGGGATGTTGCAAAGAAAGAATGTATGCTAATTTCTAGTGAAGGTCAGCGGCTTTGATTTTCAGCTCGCGCCCTGAAGAGGCCCACAACTCGCACTGGCAGTATAAGTTCTATTGTTTTTTGACCTTGAGAGACAGGGACCATGCCGAAAGAACTTCATTTGAAGGGGCAGTTGGGGGGTGCAATAACGTTTGAGACGATAAGGCAGAAAATTCTTAAACTAGACCGAGTTTCATGTTAGTTCAGTATACGAAAAATCGTTGTCAAGAGCACAGTGGGATTTACGGACTGCATTACGCAGAGACACAATGGAAATTGCAAATATAATGTAAGTTACTCTTTAGACGCTTTTATACCGGAATGAAAAATTAATGAATGGATGCATGAAAAAATGAGTGAATGAAGAGCTTTGAAAAGGTTTGTGGGATCATCCTTGTAGCGGGCACAGGGGCATGCAGGTCCACATTCCACACGCATGCAGACAAAAAGTCGTTTCTCATTGTGTACCAACCTCGAATTATTTAGTTAGTTTTCGCATTGATTTTAGAGCCGAACATACTCCATTGCACTATACTTGAAAGCAAATAGTTTCAGCTCGGCCGTAATAAATAAAATGAATAATATTAATAAAGATCGGCTGGCGAGACTAATTATAAATTTTATGTTTTCAAAATAGGTACATACTCCCGTTTTGCCCCTGCCACCTGTTTCAGACACCGGCAGACGGTTTCTTCAGCCGCCAGCTGCAGCTTAATGTAAACAACTGCACCATTCTGATGATCTTATGGGACGATCGCCAAGGGCCCATATGCCCTTACGCCCTTACGCGGTACTAGCGGCTAGAAGCAACATATCAACCTTTACGCTGGCCTAGTGCCTACTTAATGGAACAGCCTTGCGGTTCAACGTGTGACAAAAGTGCCTCTTTGAACGAAAACCAACACCCTGTGTACCATAAAGGAACAGCGCGTGACTCACGATAACATTTTAAGGATTTGCGGATAGAGATAAAAGAAAATAAATGACTTTCGGAGTTCATATGTCAATTGCTGAATATTCTATAAACATTTAATGTCAAATAAATGTACTGTACCAAATTTACCGCGTTGCTATTTGATTTTAAAGTACAGTTTCATATTCCGAATTGTGGCGCGCTGTGTTGTGAGCTGATCTGTGTTGGTTTCCGGGTTCTGTGTGAAGTCGCGTAGAAGACGACTGGGCGCGTTTGCCTACGCAGCACAGAAACGTCACGGAGAGAGGCGGGGAATATGAATGTTTTGATAATGTCAGGCTCAGGGGCGGGGGATATGATTTAGTGCTGCAAAAGCAGGTCAGCCAGGACGATGCGGCAAGTGATAGGATTATCACAAAATGGCAGCTCCCTGATGCCTGTTTTCGCGTGCGTTTAATGGACGAAAACTCGGGTAAGGTCCATAGTAAATTTTTCTAAAATCGAGCGACTTAGGCTTAAAAACACATGGCCAACCCGTAGGGGCAATAAAAAATGTTGACCGAACCATTCCTTTAAGTCTAAGATTGCAATATCATTTGCATATAAGATCATGTTAATGTGTTCTTTGTTGATCTTAGGAGGGAAAGGAGTTTACACTACTCAACACCTCAACCACGTCCGATATAAAAAAGTTGAAAAGGGTGGCTCCTAAGGGACAGCCCTGTTTGACACCACAAGTAGTTAGTATGGGGGGGGGTGATGTGCCCTCTCTGGTCAAGGCGGACTTGTACAGAGGTCTCCGAATAGAGCACCGTTTTCGCAGCAACCAGACTTGGTGGACAACCCTTGCTTTTCATTTTTTCCCACAGCCTCTCTCTATCCACTCCATCAAAGGTGTGGGCCAGATCGATGAAAGCAATATAAATAGTTGTTTTTTGCCTAATCGCTTCCATTTTCAGGGTATTCAGTATGAATAAATTCAGGCTGCATCCTACACCTCTGACAAAACGCTTTTTGCCTTGAATCAGCTACTCTCGCATTGGTGATCCATGTTGTTAATTGGTTCAACAGCTGGCCAACGAAGAGTTTACCTACTACGTCGAGTAATGCAATAGGTTGATAGTTGTTAGGTACCAGCCTTGAGCCTTTTTTAAAAATGGGCACAATTATAGCTCTTTTCCATGTTTGTGGTACTCTTCCCAGCTTTAGTACCATCTTTTACAGCTTATGACAAGAATCGGCCCATTCCTCAGGATTTTCTTTTAGAATATAGTTAGTTAATCCGTCGAGTCCTGGGGCCCGCGACATGCTTAGATTCTTGATGTTACTAAAGATGTCATCTCTCTATGCATAGATTCCATGGCCCTTCTCCCGACGCGTTAGGTGATTTATCGTCTTTGTTCTTCTGGAAAAGTGAGGTCTAATGGGCAATCCATTGATCTTCTGTGACCAAATTACTTAGGCTGGCATTTTGTGGTCTCTCGAAATCATTTAGTCTCGCCCAAAAATCCCTGGAATTTCTTTGAGATAGACATGACATCATGCCTTCAGCATCCTTTTGTTCCATTGCAGATTTATGCCATTTCATCCAGTTTTTATATTGCATTTTCTTTTTTTTCTGTCTTTTTCATCTCTTGGTTTATTAGTAATTTCTATTGTTCGTAGTTTTCTCAGATCTCTTTTTTTACTCACGACTTCTGGATCGTATACATGTTTCTTCACGCTATCTTTCTTATTTTTATGCGTTTGGATTTTGTATACCTGTAGAAGTGCGTCATACTCTAGCTCTTCTCCATCATCTTCATTATTCCACTTGTTTAATCTGGCTGTGAGATTTTTAATTTTCGTACTACTCATTCGCAGCCGGTTTCCACCTGGTACCACTTCAATTTTTTGGTTCCATTTCATTAGATCTTCAGATGGTTCCATGTTATAAGAGATGGTTACCAGATTATGATCGCTTAAAATTGTTTTGATAACCTTCATACTTTTTATCTTGTTTATCGGACCTTTAGATGTTATAAAGTAATCCAGGATAGATTTTTGGGTGTCTCTCTCCCACGTTACCTGCGCTGGGATGTCACCTGGTGTATTCCAATTGAGAATGTCCATACTTCTGGCATCAAGTTCTTCGAAGATTGTTTATCTCAGATTTTGGAGACGCGTCTCTTTTCTTTCCTTCACAGTTACTGTTAGGAGATCTATATTGAAGTCCCCACATATAATGATGGCAGCGTTATCTTCAATCTCTGTTATCTGTTCTACAAGGTCACATATTTGGTCAACAAATAGTTTCCCCAGCAGCTTTGTGATGCCAATATATATTAATAATATATATTTTTGTTGTGTGTATCTCTTCACAGCATTGGTTCATAACTGTGGTTATCTGAATATAGGGAGAAGGATTTTTCGAGTTACTAATTCGTAAACCACTTTCTCTGGTGAGCATTCCAGACATAGGTCGACCTCTGTCTTGGCGTATGGCGGGATTGAAGGCAAAGTCAAAACAGTCTACTAAAGGAGGTTCAACAAGCCATGTTTCCTGACAACAAATAATGTCAAGGGGCTTCAAGATATTGTTTGATTTCTGCAGTAGATGAGTGAATGTGTTCCAGGAGCCCACAGTTTTCAAGTTTCTACCTGCATCATCCTTACGTTAACTGTGGTTTTTAGAATGTAAAGCTCCAGCAACCCAGGTCCAGCTGTCTTCGATAGTTCCTCTTTGCTGTACTTCCTCTGTTTGCTTCATGCTTTTTCTGCAATTGTGTGCTTTGATGGTAACTCTAAAAGGCTTTTTTGATTTCATTAGCTCATTAAGGTTTTCTTCATCCCAACATAATTCATCTTGGGCTTCTTTTCTAACTATTTTATTATTATGTATATTTTTGGGACCTTTTGATGGTCCTTGAATGATTTCACGTTCTTCATTTTCTCCGATTGTCGCTCCTGGCTACTTTCTCTCCAGCTAATTTTTTGTATTAATCTCTTTTATCATGAACCCAAGATAGTATATCTCCTCTGCGTTTCTCAAAATAAGATCATGAACAATCTTCAAGTGGATGTGATGCACTACTCTATCCAGAGTAGACTCACCCATAAATTCCACTCTCTTGATGTCATTAGATGAAATCATCTTCATATTCGGCAGGTGGTTTAGGAGCTGCATAACATTGAAGCAAGTTAAGATGAAACCATCTTCTTTGGGCTCAGTTCGCTCGAGTAGGAGCCAGAAATCGGATCCTCCTTGGGTCATTTTGTTGTAAGGTGTTGTGGTCATTGGTTTAGCTCTACTGTCGACCCTCCAGGATTCGTCAGATGGTCTGTCTACTAGTTTATTCTTTAGGGCCAGCCCCGCTACTTCATTTGTTGCCTGTAAATCTATTTTTTCTTTTGAGAGGCGTGGTTGGGTTTCGATCAACATTGTGGTTTTTGATTCTGTCATCTGCTATCTTTAGTTTGGCGAGCGTCCTCTCTCTTATCTTTCATTGTGAGGAATTCATGAAAGGTCAATACCTTTTCTCTCTTATCGTCATCGTTATCATTCACTTTCTTTTCCGGTGACATTTTTGCAACAATTCTTTTCCATGATTTAACCTCTTCGCATAAGGATTCATTTTCCGGATTAGCACCGTCATTGATCTCAGATTGGGATGATATAAATTTACACAAATTCTTTGCATTTGGAATATTTCCCTTTGTCATGTTCTTTGTTTTTTTCTTCGTATTTAGCGCTTCTTTTTTTCCCATTCTTTTGGTTATTAACTTTGTCAAGTTTTTTTTTATCTATTTCAAAGATGGAGTAACTTTCTTTTGTAGGATTCCCCACCATTTTCTCATCACAAGAAACAGGTAGAGAGTTATTTGATATTTGATCACAAACTTCCGCTATTGTGTTTATCACAGGAAAATCCTTCTCGGAAGTCTCGTGGATGTCTGCTTTTGCTATCAACTTATCCTTCGCACTCAAGTTATTGAATGTCAAGCCCTCTGCATTTTTTGAGGTTGTAGGAGTAGACATTTCAACTACTCTTGTTTCTGGACGTATCATATTGGGCATTATTTTTCCATCGTTGTTGGCCCTCAGTGGACAAGTCGCCATTACAGCTTGGGGATCTACTTGCATTCTCCTGTTACTTGTCTCACCGGTATTCGTATGGCTTTTCACGCCAATATGTCACTCCATACTCAACTGAGGTACATACTGGGCTTTGTGTGGCTCATTTTGGAAGTCCGCAAGTTCGATTCCATCTCTATGATATTTCCTAAGAATCGATAATGCTTCTTTGGCCACTTCTGCCAACAGCATTTTGTCTTCTCCTGAACTTCTTAAGGCCTCCTTCAATATATTTGCTGTTAACTCATCTTTATACTTGTCTTTTTGCGCCTGAATATTCATTTCTTGTAGCTTCATCTACAGGCTAACCATTTTAGTGTTTACAAGAGCAATACGTGTGTTCTGGTCTCTGTAGCTTTCACTGAATTGTTCATATATTGGCTAATGGTGTGATTGCAATAGCCATAGCTGACAATAAGTTAGGCCTCAGTTCGTTAATTAGATTTTCTGCCACTTCATGTATGAATTTCTTGTGTTTCAGTTCTTTATTCTTTGGTCGCAATTTAGCGTTATTAAAGGATCTCGATGATTTATATTTTCTTTGATGGTAATCCACATCAATAGAAGATTCATCTGTAGAGGAGTCGTCCGAGGATGACGCGGACATCAAACTCCCATTCTCTTGTCTATTACTTTTTGGTGTTAAGTTTTCCTCATTCCTGGGGTCGGCTTTCATTATCTTTGCATTTCTTTTTTGAGAGCAGCTCAGCTCTGTCACAGGACTTGAGTCCACTCGTCTTTTGGCTTGCACAGCTCTTATAGCGGTATTGGGTATTTCTTTCTCTCTTTTGCCGCCGTATCTTAGGTCCGCTTTCAAGGTCAGTACCAGTGGGTATTAAGTGATTGTATTTGCCGATGTACTTTGTGCAGCCTTCTTCCCTCTCCTTGCGCAGATTCACTTTTTCCGTGATGGCCATAATGTCTTTAATGATCTGGTCAGCAACTGCCAGAGAATTTCACCTGTCGTTAGGTTCCGCAGGCTCCTGCTCTAGATTTGGCCCACAGTCGAACTTTGGCTGAGCAAACAGTAGACCAGCAGTATCAGTATTGCTATTGTCACAATGATCAGAGTTGGAGGACATATTTGTCTTGTCTGGCGAGTTATTCTGAGCTCATGGGACTTCCTGCGAATGATCATCAAGAGGGATGCCATTTTTCTCAATGTTCACATTCGGCAGGGTGGACAGATCATTAGCTTCTATCAGCTCAGCCAAACCAGATCCTTTCTGGTGCCATGACGATGAGCTGACCTTCAGCAGAGGATATTGGGTATTGGGCCGTTTATTTCCCCCACTCGCTGTCATAGGTGTATGATAATCAGGGTCTGAGCATTCTTTTCTGCTCATTTGATATCCTTGGGGTATAGGTTCTGCCTCCTTAATACCCATGTCACATGCACACGGTGTCACTGTCTCTCTCGAGACATTTGATCTTCCTTATCAGCACAGTTTAGACCCCGACCTGGTTTATAGCAAGTAGATGGAGCTGATTGGCACGTGCTCTTTTTCAGAGGGCAGAGTGTCAAAGAGTCAAACTGTACCGGCGGGGCAATCCTGTTCCCTGGCAAAAGAGGCGGCAAAAGAGGCAGAAGTGCTATGTGGGGCTCACTCATCAGTGAGGCACTCTGTAAGGGGTTTGAGCCATCCGATGCACATTCCCCTTCAGCGACCTCAGCCATACGTGTGGGATCAGGCACAGTTAATAATGTAGCTACCTTCAGCACATCTAAAGGTGGAGGTTCATCAAATACTTGGTATTCAGAGTCTAATGCAGCAGTATCATGGCCAGCCTCAATACCACTATCCAATAATAATGAGTTAGAACAATTATTATAATTCTCACTTACTTGAAATTTCAGCCACGGTTGTTTTAGTGTCCGTATAGGTATCCGGGCAGGGGCAGACACACAGCGTGTTGCTTTTGCACGAGCACACAGCTGACGCCTCGTTTCCATAATTTAATGTTTTTCAGACACAGAAATCCAAAGTCAGTTTAATCCCTTGTGCCCCTCGTCCCGCGGAACCCAAGGAACACAATAGACACTCCCTTGTCATTCCGGTTGTGAGAGGGGTTTTTAAACACTAGCTCCTCCATGCACAATGGAGCTAGTGAAAATACTGCAGGAAGAAGGCAATCCGTACAGCAAACGTAGAGAATCGAACACAAAGAACACTCCCTCATCAATCCGCCAACAAACAATATGAACCTCTGGTCACCTATTAGTCAGCCGCAAGTGATCTGACTGTCCTCTCCAATGTATGCAGGAAAACTACATTTTCAATCAACTAAAAACAATAGTTGGGAAAACATGCAATCTGCAGATCTAAGGAATTGAGCTGTAACAAATCTCAGTCACAAACTAAGCATGGATTGAAACCTAAAGTCATTCCTCTGATGTCAATCACCTAGTCCTGCAAGCAGGGTCCAAGCTGAAGCAAAAAAAAAGAAAAAAGGTGAAGGCAGCATCTTCATCTATCTTGTGTGGAGAGGCAGGGCAGCAGAGGGAAGGAAGGCCAGCAACACAATCAGCAAGCATAGACGTTGTGAAAAACCTGTAATTGACCAAGAAATTGAAGGATCTAGACTGGATCCATACACAAGAGACAGCCACAAAAAACAAATTACTGCAGCAACTCCCTCAACCGTGCAGCAATTTAAACGACCCAATGAGATATTTAAAAGAATTTCCCAGCAGGGTGGCTCGTAACTCTCTACTAAGGATAAGGCTCAATTTACTGGACACAAACGAAATCCGTTCCATTAGAGGGCTCTCAAAAACAAACAAATGCGGCCTGTGTGACAACGACATTGAATCAATTCGTCATCTTATGTCGTGTCCTAAAAATCAGTAACTCGGACACATGTACCTCAATCACCTTCGAACTGAAGAACGTGGGTGGGACGAAGGAAAATGGTGGCTTAGATTGATCGGAGGAGACCGAACAACCTGGCTTTTAGCAACAGTAAAAATGTTGGAGCACACAATGAAATTGCTAACATAACCAGGGTCCCACCCTCCTAAGCCTTCGGGACTCAACAGACAACTTCTTTTTGTAAAGTTCCTTTGGGACACACACACAAACAAATAAAAACGAAGTTGCGAAAAACCTGTAATTGGAAACTTGACAGAAAAGTCTGAAGTGAGGCCTATGCCAGTCAGCTAGAGAGACCCCCTATTCCAGTGGAATATTAGGTGACTAGCACTGGTCAGTGGAGAATGATTCTTATGACACTCAGCTGGAGAATCGGCTTACCTGAGGAAAAACCACCACATACTATGGAGCTGAGATGCTTGCTTCTACTTGCAGGATACAGACAGAGAGCAGACTGAGGACACAAGTGCCACCCACCAGGACACAGAGGCTGAAGGAAAGAGTCATGGGCTGAAAGTCTAGGTCATAAAGAAACTTGAAAATAAGGGCAAGAAAGCCAGAACATGTCAGAGGAAGCCACAGAAGTAGAACTCAACATCAAGCTTTGAAGGAGATACAAAAGTACCTTGGTGAAGCAAACTCCAGTAAGGTGTTGTGAAGCTGTCTGAGGAATGCTAGATGCTGGGAAAGGGAGTATCAAAACCATAACTGGAACCATTAAGCTGGGAAAGTGAATCTTAAATCCCAGAGTGAACAGACCAACATTTAACTGCATGAAATACTGAATGCAGGAAAACAGAGCGAATTCAAACAGTTCATGAATTGAAACATTGTATGATGGGGAAATAGAGTACAAAAGGGAGACTGCAAACATTTTTTCTTCTGGAAAAACTGTAAACCAGAGAATTGAAAAAATGCATGCTAGGAAACAATCAAAAAGTTAAGACGGACCCGAGATAGTTTTCATGGCTTATGAGAGTTTATTACTTGTCAAGACAGAGCTCCCGTAGGTGTGGCAGGCACCCAATATCACCTTCCAAATGTCTTGGGACCAATGGATAGTAACACCAGGCTACGTGACCCCTAGCGTATCAGAGAGGATGGTAAGGGGGTTGGAGGGATAACAGATCGAGGGTTACAATCTTTTTTGCATAGAATAGGGAGAGGGACATAAGGAAACTATGTTCCTTTTCTCCTGCCCCAACAGTTTCATGTGAGAATAAATACTTAGATCAGTGATTTGTGCATTTATTCATGCACTCGCTTCTGGGTTTTTGAATTCTTGCATTCATATTTATGCACACCAAAAAGTAATTCATATTTTGGCCAACATTTTCATATGAGCCCCTTAGATGTCACTGACACATTTGGGTGAGTTGGATGAACTCCCCATCTCACACGAGGGGGCGAGTGGCAAGGGATTGGGTTAGTTCGGCTGCTACCCAATGGGCCTCCCAGAGGACTGAAGAAGTGGGATCCTGTAGGTGGACCCCAGAGACAGCGACACAAGCAGGCAGGAGCAGATACTGCAAAAAAGCTGTAGAGCACTCTCACGCTAGCAGGCAAACATACCCAGGAGAACTTCCAAAATGGTGCCAACATCACATACAACCTATGAAGCCATTGATAACACAGGAGAGAAGAACTTAGTAATTAGCAACTGCAAATAGGCTCAATAAGACATTACAAAAATCTTTTAAAAGGCCAATCAATTGCGAACCAGGGAACACGCCTCTAACAAGACCTACCAATCAGCAGGAATGACCCAAAGAGAGTAAGTTAACAGTCTGTGGCAAGTCAGAAAAAGGACATGGACACTTTGTGCACGTGGTTCACAAGTTTTTGCTAAAGTAAAATATAATACCTAACTTGCCCTATCTCGATGGGTAGTCCCTGCGTATGTTTGTAACTAAGGTGCTCATCAGTCAGTCGTGAATGTCCAAAAAGAAAAGATCTGCTGTCCAAAACAACTCTTACTAACCCTACTATAATGAAAACAAACTTTTATCCTCAGAATTACTCCATTCTCTTGAGGGTACCTTTAGTACCAGTGGTGTAGCATTCTTTACCAATATGTAATAGTCTCTCTTGATTTCTTGGATCAGTCTTTGTAACTCTTCAGATGCGTCTGGAGTTTTCCTTTCTCCTTGGGAGTCCCTTTTGGGGATCTTTTACAAGCTCTGGATTCCTGGTTGCTGTCTCCAGCATATCTTGGGAAGACAGTATTATTGAGATAGTCCTTCTCTCCTGGCCAATTATAACCCAGCTTGCCTTGACCTACTAAATTCTTTACTGGGTTTAATTGTCTAGATCCTCTCAACACTTGCTCAACATATTCTCTCCTTTTGATATTCTGTTTATTTGGGCTGCTGCCCTGCTGGGGTAGGGCCATGGCTCTGGCGTCTCAGTCTGCAGTATCGGGCGAGTTTCAAACTCACCAGCTTGCTGGTGCTACCTCCTCCAGATGTTACACAGCGCAGTGCCTTCCCAGGCCTGTGTATGCGACTCTCTCTCTTCTCTCATTCTGGTTCGTCAAGTGCATGTTATTTAACTTACTCGTCCCAGTGTATTGGGTATTTGGTTTTAAAGGCACACGTTTTCCGTAAGATATTGGCATCTATTAGGAGTTTCTTTGTCCCAGTCATGGTATTAAAATGTTTCTGGTATTGTAGAACATGCCATGTAGGCGACAGTGTGCACAGCTTTAGGGAGTTCCTCACAAGAATGGGATCCTTGTCCCTTAAGGGGGAGTGCCTCCCGGTGAGGTCCCACTTGCCTAGACTCCTAGGGAGGGATTTCCGGAGCGGGCTCACCTCCTTAGCTTCAGAGGGGGGGCTCCTACTTGGGGAGAAGGGACAAATTCCCTCAATTCGTCTAAGTCCATATAAAAATGCTAGAAACGTCCACAGAAGGTGATTGGAGGAGGAGAAAAATCCACAGCAAAAGTCGAGAAGAGTTACTTTGTCGTGGAAAACCTAAATTGTGGTCCCAATATTTAAAAAGGGAGATAGGTCGGTACCCAAAAACTTCTGGCCTATCGCCCTTTTGGACATGGCAGAGAAAATCTTTGCCGCAGTCATCAGTAAGGCACTTTCAAGTTGGAGTTCGAAGTCTGAGAACATCGACAAGAGGCGAGCGGGATTCATGAAAGGAAGGGGTATAGCCTTAAATATCTTCTTAACATCTTAAAAGCACTAGCAAAGGAGAAGAAAGATGTCAAAATCTATCTAGCATTCATCAACCTAGCTCAAGCTTTTGACAGCAAAGCATTGGGCCAAGCTAAAGGGCTGGGAGTGCCCTGAAGCCATAATCAAAGCCATAAAAGAGCTTTACTCAGGTACCTCTTTAAGAGTGAGATGGGACAGGAGTGGGCTCCTTTCCGAGTCCATTGACAAAAAGAAGGGATTGAAACAAGGCTGTTCACTCGCTCCTGCACTATTTAACCTGTTCATCTCAGACATCCAAAAAATGCTAAAGAAAGTGAGAAGCTTCCCTACGAAACTAGCTGGAGAACCTTTGGACAGACTGCTGTACACAGACTAGATCAAACATCGATCGGTCTGCAAAACAGCTAGAAGCGCTTCAAGAGTATGTCCGGGAGAATGGCCTTACGATTAACGCAAAGAAATCAAGAATACTGACAATGGACTTCTCTAGCAGTAACAGAGGGAAATATTCTTGGTTCTTGAATAAAGAGAAGCTAACTAAAGTAAACTCCCTTATTTACTTGGGAATGTGCCTGAACGTCAGTGCAAGAGACGCCCCTAGAGAGACCACATTACTAAGCAAGGCGAAGAATTTAGCAGCTCAGGCACAGATAATTCTAAAAAATATTGCGAGTTTTCAATTTTTTTCAATCTCCCTAGTGACAGCGACATTGTTTTACCGCATGAAGGTGGTACCAATTCTCAACTACGAAGCTGAGGCATTTATTGCACTACTGTGAACGTTTTTCCACTCTTGGAAGTCTTATTTTGGAAGAGGGTGTTGGATCTACCCAGAGGTACACAAATCCAAGCAATAAGGATGGAGCTTGCTCTAATTTCCATGTATGTGGCAGTAGTTTAGAAGTCCTTGGCCCTCTTTCGAAAATGTGTATTACCTAAGCCTTCATTAAGCTTCAAACAATTACAAGAAGCCCTATTAGAGGGCACAGAAGACACTCTACGTGAATGGAAGTGCATTTGCATGGCAATATTAGCTGACCCGGAAACAACAGAGGAAATCTTGATTAACAACCCTACAAGAGTCAATAATGAGCTGTGGATCCAAGATTGGATTAGGACGCAGCAAAAAAGACAAGTATACAAAGTATACAGGAAAGCTCTCCCTGAAGCTCGAGCATTAAACACACTTCCCAAATACTTGCTAAAATCTCGAAGCAGATATCATTGTTCACAGTTCATGTGCTTTCAATTGAACTTATACCCAAGAGAAATCTTGGGTGTGAGGTCAAAATCAAGTGAGATCAACGTGACCTGTAGACTGTGTAAGTGCAAAGACTACATCGAATCCCTACAGCACCTAACATTATTTTGTCCAGCAGTTACTGAACTGAGGACAACAATGCTAGGAAAATGTATCAATGAGCGACCGTCAACATCGGCATATCAGTGATGGGATCTTGCTGATAACAAGGGGAACCAGTATCTTTGACCTCGAAGCCGATAACCTTAAAAAAGTTGATCCTTACCTTAAATCGACAGTTAATACATCACAAGGGAAAATTATCTGTTGCAGGACATCTCTACTTTGATTCTTTGTTTTTTAGTTTTTTTTTACTGTTTGTAATAATGGAGTCTTCAAAATTCCTAATGTTGTTGATAATTTTTTTTAAAGCCAAATACTAATGAAAATACAATTTTAAAAAACAATCCACACCAAAAAGGAGAGAGGGTGTGTTCCTCGCCTCTTCCTACCACAGCAGAGAGAATACTGCATGGGGAAAATTAGTAAATTTGGTGGAAGAAGTGCTGGCTACCGAGCCCTGGCACAAGGGTACAAAGCCATCACAAATCCTCGACAAAGTAACGCTGAATCTCAGGTCATGGAGAGACCTGCTCAAAGTGAAAACTGAATAGCAGGTCTTGGAGAGGGATCAGGGTTGAAAGCCAGAGATCCAAATGTTCTTGGGAGAAAAGACCGAAGATAATTTTTTCCGAAATAACCTTCAGTCTTTGCTCCCCTGAACATTGCTGACTTGGCACCCGCCCCACATCCACGCCCCAACCAACACCCCTAACCCCCTTCTTACCTTGCAGCCACCAACTGTCCCTGAAACGCCTGTTCCCTTTCACTTGCGTGATCGTGAACCGGCACAGCAGGGTCCTTTCCTTTTTTTAGTTGGTCATTTTGGATGGCTGCAGGGGACACCCCTGCTCACAATATAGTAAGGGTGCTGGGGACACCCCACAGCCCTTTTTTTTGGGAGGGCGGTGGCTGTGGGGGACACCCTCCAACCCCCGCTCACAATATAGTGAGCAAGGGTGCGGAGGACACCCCTCCTAGCCCCCAGCAAGGAATGCGTGATTTGGTCAAACTTTTGTCGGCCGCTCTGAATTTTCAAACCACCAAAATTCGGCCAAATCATGCATTCGGACTCTTAAGCTCAAACAATTTGGACAAACCCATGGAGAGACCTGGCAAGCTGAAGACCAGCCATAGAGAGACTGAATCACAGATCCTTGAGAATTTACAAGCAGAGTGTTGGTTGTGGAGAAAACTGTCCAGCGCAAATGCTGAAACACGGTTGTGGGGAGACATGCTGAATCCTCACGTTGCAGCGAGAACTGATCTAGGGAAAGTTGGCAATTAAGGGCCTTTTAAAATGCAGAGTGAACAATGAAACCAAGGGTTTGGCAAGACCTATATCTGAAAACTCTGAGGTCTGGGAGGATGACCTAGGTATGCAGCACTGGAATGGAAGAGGTGAGTTAGATGGAGCACAAGAGATTGGAGCACAGGAGGGATGAGTAACTTCTATGGCTAGGTAAAATGTGATGTTTTGGAACTTCGCTACTGGAAGAGGAGATGGTGGACACTGGAAGAATCCCTTTACATTAATTCTGCCTAACACTGCTTTGACATTTGCAGAGACTCCCCAAGTCCCAATAGGCATTTTTCCAAACCATAACTAGAAAACGACATTAATAAAACATACTTTTTAACACCACTTGTTATTGTCACGTGTCATTACTCGACATCCCCACATGCACTCTTACATGCGTGCACGTTTGTTTCCCAAACTACTGTTCAAGGTTACGACCATAATTGGCTACAATGCTGTGTGCACCACAATAATATTGTGTAGACATTGTTTCACCAATGCATTTCACTACATTTGCATGCAGAATGCCTCTCAGAATGATTGCATGCTGTCTAGAAAGGAGTTTCAGTGTTCCCTAAAATTACTGTTCGCTAAGCGTTACACATGAATGGGAGGTAGTTTCAGTAAGAGTCTGTTTTTAGTTCATCTTTAACTGTGTGGAGAGCAAGAGTGCTATTTTTGCCCCCACCCCTGGGGTCAGCTAGAAAATGCACATAGTGAGGGATCAGTGTCCGACTCTGACTCGTGGGATTACCTATTCCCGTTGGCAGGGTGTTCCAGGTTCACTCTCCCGATGGTGCAGTTATTTGGTCCTGTAGCAGTTTGTGAGCACCCTTAGTTGGCTGGGGTGGGGCTGGTATTTATATCAAGATATCCTTGCTTCAGGCAGTCCCTGATGCAGCTGCTTGTTCGGTAGACACGAGACAACAAGCACACATTACGTAGCAGGGAACCCTAAATAGCCGGACTACATCCAAGATGGCTGTCACCTCCCTCCTGTGTCCAGGGCATGCTGGATGTCACTGTTCCAGCTTCACCCTTTTCCACTAATGTTGGTGAATGTCTATTTCAGTGGCACAAAAGCTGTGCAGGTACTGCCTATAAGTAACAGCTGGCAGTTACCGGATATTAGCGTCCTGGTGTCTTTCTGAGTGGCGACATGTGGTGGTATCCGGTCACAAAGAACCCATAATCAGGTGGGTTCTGCAGGGCTCATGGTGTTGTCCTGTACTATTTGGAACACACTTATGTGAATCCTCAATCGAGTCAAAATGTGGTATTTTATAAGATTCATTGATGATATCATAGGCATTTGCAATGGAACATATACTGAACTACAGGACTTTTTTGAATGTATGAATTCTATCCAACCACGTATTAAATTCACTCAGGAATTTAGTAAGAGTAACATACACTAACCGGACGTCATGCTTTACAACCTGCACTCAAAACTCCATACACCTATATACACCAAAAAAACAGATCGCCATTACATTTTAATGGGGGAACAGTTTCCATCCAGAAACTTTAAAGAAAGGAATTCTATAAAGTCAACTTGCTCATTGTAAAAGGATTATTTACGTAGAGAGAGAGCACAACGTCAAAAAGCAAGAGTTAGAAGAGAAATGTAATCAGACTATCATGGAAGGACATTATTAGAAGCAGAAGGTCTGATCAACTTTCTCAGGAAGAACTAAAGCAAGGCAAAATCATAAAAACAATCCAAATTTAGTGAATATTACTACTTAATCACAACAGAGTAGGCAAATTAAGAAATGCATAATCCCAATTTGGAAAATTCTAAACTCTGATTCAGAGTTGAATTAACTCTTTAAAGACCATCCAGTGTTTAGTTATAAAAAGAGCAATTCACTTAAAAATATACTGATTCACGCTGCATGTGATCTACAACTTTCTAAAAACAGAATCTTCAGAGGTACAGTTCCTTGTATGAATTGCATTAACTGTATAATTATTAAGGGCAATACAATTAAACACCCACACACAGGCAAAAATGTTTCATTTTACCATGCGATTCAAAATATTTGATTTACGGTATAAAGTGCCCTTGTGGACTTTATTATGTGGGCATGACTCGCAAAGTAAACAAGATGGTGCAAGCATAAATCGAATATTCGTACAGAAAATAGCAACTCTCCCTATTCAGTTCACTTTACAGAAGAAAAAAAAAATCATACTGTTGCACAGCTACGCGGGATAGTATTTGAACAAGTCTGAGTCTCAAAGAGAGGAGATTTGTCTCAGAAATTACTAGAGAGGCATTTTGGATTGAAACATTAGACAACATGGCTCCTATGTGGATGAATCGGGATTAGGATTTATCGTGTTTCCTTTGATAAGGAATTTGCAATGAAATCATTCAGATAACTTTGGATATAAAGACTGAATCACAAATGATGACTACTTTGTAAATGTAAGGATATGTAAGCACTTAAAATGCATCTGTCTATGAATATCAAAATGCATGCACTATGATTTACGTTTCCCTGGATAAGGATTATGCAATGAGATTGTTTTGGTGAGTTTGGATATAAAGCCTGGATCACAAATGAGTATGCATTTAAAGTACATCATATTCTCTAAATATCAAAATGTATTATGTGAGGATTTAAACTCTTCAAATATGGCTCCTGAATAGTTAATCCCTGTGTTAAGGATTTCAATCAAGCGACACACACCTTGGTCTCGGCCTAGGCCTCGTATGCAGCGCACAACTGAAATGCTTATCTTTGTATATTGATTCAATATTGAGATGGTACACCACTCATATCACACCCACTTTCCTAATACCCCGGGTCACAATGGACCATGAACCAGGCTGATTGGTAAAATACAATATTTATTTATTTTAAAATTCAAAAGAAATCATACACTTAATATGCGACAGCAATCACCAATGGGGTAAAAATTACAATGAGAAAGTGAGCAATGCACTGGGTTTAACCTGCTAGTGAAACATATACACAGCACAGCGGAATGGGAGCACTTTTTGACTTAAGATAGCACTCAAGTCAGAATGTCCCCCTGCAATGTTCCCTCAACCCACAAATAATCAATTCTGAGTGGATAGACTAAAGCAGCAGGTAATCAGGAATGAGAAATAGGAAACAGAATCTAAATCTGACCTTCCCTCCCCAAATAAGAGAGAACGGATTTTAAGCCCCTTGCAAAGTTATGAAATGACACTCGGAAATGGACATATAAATAATGAATGTGGGTTAAAAATCTTGAAGCAAATATATTTCCTCACTAAATCAACAATGCAAAGACACTAACAATCACAAAGAATGGATTACCAAAAGCATACATTTAGAAAATGAGTGGCAAGTTTAAAACATGTTGCAGCAAAATGTGAAAGTTGCATTTTTTCAATTCCCGCCTAAAATTAACCAAACAGTCTTTTGGTTGAGGGATAGCTATGGATCACAGGTACAATATGGAACTGAAATTGAGTCTCTAGCTGGTAAACTGGATGAGTTATGGAAGGTAGAATGAGGTTCGTTTTTAGGAAAATAGAGCAGAGAAAAGAGAAATTGGCTTGAATATTGAAAGGCAAATCTCACTTAAACTAGATTTCGGGCTAAGAAAAGAGGAACGTCACCCATGAATATCAAAAGTTATGCTGCAGATGTAACCCTTCACGCAGTGTACCCCTTTTCTTAAAGGAAAATTAATTTATTTAAACACAATATCGCTGATGACTTAGGATCTATGCAAGACAAAAATGAAGAGAAACGTGGCGCTAACACTAAAATCAAGGGCAAGGTTGCACGGATAATTCTGACAGTTTTACAAGTTATCAGGATAAGGATAGGATGACTTACAGTGTGGATAAGGACTAAGGCAAGATAGGCTATGGGTTTAGATGGGGTCGGGATGATACTTACAGTCCACTTTAGTTTGGGATTTTGGACCATCAAGGGTTCTAGCCACTACATGGCAGGGCGCCTGGCAAACAGCTGGGCAGTTCTGGTCACCGGATGGCACTTCTGGACTGGCAATTCAGGTCACTGGATACTAAAGATCAGCTGTATGGCAGGTTTGCAGGATGCATGCAGTTAGTGCAATGAGGATGCTTCCCAAAAACACCACAGCTTTCCCCTTTGGTTATTTGGGGATTTTAGTGGGTTTTCAGAATTGAGACCTTGCTGGAGCAGGATCAGCAATGCTTGGGTTTGGCAGTGGGCTCTGGAGTAGGGTCAGCAATGCTTTGGCCTTGTAGTTGGGATTTGGAATCTGGATGGATGGAACAGGATGCCGGCACAGGAAGAGTGTCTTCGTAGAGTCTTGTCAGGGACTCTTATTTAGAATGCCTAGTAACATCATCAAAGTATATGGCTGGGGCAGGCTTAATTAAACACGCCTTAACGGGATTGGAGAAGGGCAATAGTCCCTGCCTTGCTCTCAGCTGGTTGGATTTCAGGAAAATGTCAGATTCATGAGGGGAGTTTTACAATGTCCAAAACCTTGCACAGTTACTTTAACTAAAGTCCGATTTTGCCACAAACATACATTTATACAATTGCAATCTCTTAGCAACTTACATACACAGGTTACATATTTTGTGCAGCACATTGTAGTCCAATCCACCAGTCCGTGAGACCTTGTTTTGCCCTTCGACCAGTTTTTCGCGCTTTGCAATGGGATTTATATTACTCAAAATTCTATAACTTTATACATGGGTGTGGATTATCATAAGGGATGTATGTACAAAAATTTGCATTTACAACATGGATGCTTTTCTCGTAATCCGCCGCACTTTGCCATTTCTGTCCCCAGGGTGTCAGTGAATTCTACGAAGTCTTAAAAGAAAGCCCATAAAATCACTTTTAAACTGCGAAAATCTTACATTTTTACAACGTCTTGCTGCAGAGATAAAAAGTCTTTAAAGTTTATTTATAAAATAGTCTTTGGAAACAAATGCAGTCCTTTGTCCTGTGCTGGACCATTTTTTTCTTTTTCAGCTGTAACCAACTGTCACTTCAGCCCTGTGTGGGGTGGGGGTTCCCAGTTTGATTTAAGGTTTTATGGCCCCCTCCACTTGACATGTTAGTGTCCCAGGACTTCTATTGTCCCAGCCTGGAGCACAGACGAAAGCCTGACGAGTGTGTGAACTTTCTTTGTCCTGGCCAATTCAAAGTTTTTCAAGCTGGCAATTATCATTTTCGTGTCTTGGAAGTTTATGGTGTGTCTCCATTCCTAGGGGGAAGTTTAAGGGCTGGCAACTGAAATAACTTTTTTTTGGAGCTTGCAAATTCAGCCCATGTGTTTTAAATCTTTATTTTCTTATTTTGGGTCTGGAATTAAAACAAACCTGTGGAATAAAAATAGCCCCTGTATGTATTTTCACTAGCCACAAACCCCTTCACATTGCTAGGCAATGGCAGGCTTTCCTTCAACAGTTTACTTTTTAAATGGGCATTTTTCTCCTTTAGTTTTGCAAAAGCCCATTTTTACACGTATTGAGAACTGCAAGCATTTCCTTTCAAATTCGATTTTGCCATCTGACTTCCCAATATTGACTTGCAGCCAAAATTAGTTTCTTTGACACTTTATAGCACAAAATAAAATGTTTCTTGTGCACAACAGAAAGTGAAGTGAAGTTTGACAGGGCCTGTCATTTAGGAATTATGCCTGGTTTTGCTGAGGCACAACACAATATCCTGGGCATGGCAGGGCCTTTTTAATCACAGTGGTTTCAGAATGAACAGATGGAATTAGCGTCAAAGCAAGCGTGAAAAGTTTCATTTTGAAGGGGAATTTTGGGTTTTCAGCAAAGCAGTGCTGCCTTTTCACTTTATTCCATTTATATGTTTCAGAACACACTGGCATGCTTTCTCAGTGTGTCCCCTTGTTCCATCCTGCCTGAAGTGTGCTTGGCAGGATGGTGCAGCCATCTTTTTTTGCAGCAAAAATGCAGTTTTGAGGTCATGGTGCGCACAGGAGCCAGCGCAGCCATTTGCTGTTTTCTGCAGACAGGCAGCTTGGTGATGTGGTGAAACGCTGTTGATTGGGTCCATATAACCCACACCTGTATTAGGTTGAGAACATGACTCAAGACAGAAATAATTCTCTTTCTACTCCCAAAAAGACCCACACATCCCAAAATACTACAATAGGGTTAATTCCTTCAATAAAAGCGCTAGAGACTGAATTCAAGTAACGTTCAGCGATGACATGGATATCATGTAAAAGGGAAATTATTTTTCAACACAGAATGACATAAGTTTCGACATATTCGAATGATGCGTGTTCCTCATCAATATTGAATATTCGTCATGTTTAGCGATGACATCGATACTATACAAAACGGAAAAGAATGTGCTTTTCTTCTTTTATATAGTGAATATAAATCTTTTTAAGACACGTTATAATGGCACTCGTTTTCTACATCGAACGCCGAGAATGTTTAACACAGGTACGTGATGGCTTCATTATGAGACAGAGATGGTTAACAGTGTACTTAAAAGCAGACAAAGGAGATGGAGAAATTACCTTACTGTAATGTTCTTTCTATGGATTCTTCTCCTGCAGATTCCTCATCATGATAGATATCCATCTCCCAGCTTTGCTGTTCTGAAACATTTCGTCAGGGGGCATTAGTGGGCCTCGACTCGGCCGTCGATCCGTCTGGTCTGGCACTCGATCATCGGTTCCGGACGTGACGCCAGGCGTCGTATATATACACCACGCCACAACGCCTAATGCTTCAGTTCCTGTAAATTTCTCCCTTGCACTTGAACACTGCAGAAGAAAAACCACAGGAGGAGGCTAACCAACCATTAACACATTAACAAGGTCACTCCCAAACAGGGTGAACCCACAACAATGTGTGAAGAAAGAAACTTTTGTTTTTTAAAACAGAAACGGTCATCCCAGAGCCATCACCAGATGCCTTCTCGTTTGGACAGAAGCGACAACTCACAGAACTTTCTGAGCAGGGATGGATGGGAGGGTCGATGACAAATCTGCAGGAGAAGAATCCAAAAAAATAATATTACAGTAATTTCTCTTTCAATGGATTGCTTTTCTCCCGCAGATTGCTCATCATGATAGACTGCCCAAGCAGTTAGGATAACGGAGGAGGGCAGAAAGATTCAAACTAGTAGATTCTGTAGAACCGCCCTACCAAATCTAGCATCAGTTCCCCGTAAAACGTCCAAGGCATAGTGCTTGGAGAAGATGTGTAATGATGACCAAGTGGCCGCCCGGCAAATATCCCTAACAGTGATCCCTCTATGGAAGGCTTGGAGGCTGAGACTCCTCTGGTCCAGTGCACCCTGCTGCCCGCTGAAAGTTCCTTGCCTGCCGATTGGTAACACAACATAATCCACTGTGACAGTTTGTTTAGTGATGGCAAGGCCTTTTGTAGACAAGTAATGGGCTACAAACAACTTGTCTGATTTCCTAAACTCGGACGTATGAGCGGCATAGAAGCTCAACGCTCTCCTGAGATCAAGACAGTGTATCCGCTCTTCCTCCTTCGAGGGTTGCAGAGGACGGTAGAAGACAAGCAAATAAATCGACTGGGACAGATGAAATTCTGAAACCACCCTAGGAAGGAATCTGTGGGCCTGACTTTAAGAGAGACTTTCTCACAACAGAACCTCCGAAAAGGAGGTTTGCAGCACAAGGCTTGCAGTTAGCTAACCCTCCTGGCAGATGTGTTCGCAGCCAGAAAGGCGGTCTTAAGGGACAACAGCCATAAAGCACGTGAGTGCATAAGCTCAAACGGAGCCGCCATCAAATGGGTAAAAACCAGATTAAGATCCCAAACTGAGACAACAAATGGGGTTGGCAGAAACCTGTTGAGAATGCCCTTCAGGAACTGGGCCATGACCAGAATGGTGAAAAAAGAACCTTGGTCTGGGGATCTCTTGAACACAGACAGGGCCGCCAAGTAACCCTCGACTGTGGCGGCCTGAAGAGGCCAGTGACAGAAGAAACTCCATCACTATGGTGGTGGGGCAAGAGATGGGGTCAGTCTTGTTTTTCCCTGCACCACGCCTCAAATCTTCTCCACCTGCACGCATACAGAGATCCAGTAGAAGGTCTGCATGCAGCCAGCCATACCTCACGTACTTCCTCCCAGTCATCATACCTCATCCTGTCAACAGCCACGCATGTAGGTTGAGGGAATCCGTGGTTGGGTGGAACAGCCAACCCTCCGACTGGGTGAGGAGATCTGGACGCCGAGGCAACCGGTGAGGCGGACAGATGGTCAGATCCAAGAAATCGGAGTACCATGTTCTCCTTGCCCAATATGGGGCAATCGGGATCATGGATGCTTGAAATCTCTTTCTGGTGAGGGAAGGCCCAATCTACCAGAAATGCATCCCCTAGTTTACCGTTCGCTGGAAATTCCCTCGAGCAAAACTGTTTGCACTTCCTGTTGAACTCCGTGGCAAACAGATCCACTGCAGGCGTACCCCAGAGAGCGAGGACCTCCTCTAGGACTTCCGGGCACACTTCCCACTCAGGTGAGACTCTGCTCTGCCTGCTCAGAGCCTCCGCCAAGGTGTTCTCTGTCCCCACCAGATGAATCTGAAAGAGACTTGGTTCTCTCTCAACCAGAACCTCGGCTGAATTGCCTCCATTCAGAGTGGGCGAGAGTGCAAGCCACCCTGCTTGTTGAGGTAATGTATGGCTACAATGTCGTCTGTGAGGACGAGGACATGCTTCCCTCAGGGCTAACCTGATGGCCCGCAACTCCAGCCTGTTGATATGCCACTTGGCTTCTGATGGAGTCCAGAGGCCGATCATCTGTAATTCCTCGCAGTGGGCGCCCCAACTCTTCAGGGACGCATCTGTGACCACTCTGGTCCCTGGTATCAATGAGGCCAGAAGGGTTCCCCCCAGCCAATAGATTGCTGCGTGTGTTCCATCAGCCGAGTTTTCAGACTACCTGGTTGGACAGTGAAAGGCGATCCGTGAGGGATCCCTGGTCCCTCGGGAGCCATTGGAGGCATTGCATACGCAGCCTGGCCTCTGGCACTAGAAAAATAGAACGGGCCATGAGACCCGATAGGTGGAGGAAGGAAGCCGCTGGAAGAGTAGCATGGTACTGAAACAACTACATTACCTCGGCAATGTTGCTGACTCTCTCCTCGGGAGGAAAAGCCATCCCTGTCCAGGTGTCTAGGACTGCTCCGATGAACTGGAGCTGCTGGACTGGCGTCAGATGAGACTTCCAAGTTGAGGGAGAAGCCCAGCCTGTGCAGTAGTAGGTAGGTGTCTTCCAGATAAGACGAGACCTGCCCCGCCAACTTCCCTCATATCAGCCAGTCATCCAGGTACATAAATACATGGACTCTGGATCTTCTGAGGTGAGCCGCAACTACTGCCATGAGCTTGGTGAAGACCCTTGGCACGGAGGTCAACCCAAAAGGAAGCACTTTGAACTGATAGTGCTTGTCGCCAATGAGAAACCTTTGGAACTTCCTGTGCTTTTTGTGTATCGGCACATGGAAATAAGCATCCTGTAGGTCAATCGACACCAGCCAGTCCAGGAGGTCACAAGCATAGACAATTTCTCTCAACGTCACCATCCTGAATTTTTCCTTCCTCAGGAACTTTTTAAAGACCCTGATGTCCAGGGAGGGACAGAGACCTCCTCCCTTCTTGGGCACCAGGAAGTAACGTTAATACCAACCCGACACACTCTGATCGGGAGGTACCTCTTCCACGGCACCCTTCGACAACAGGGCTCTCAGTTCTTACTGGAGCTCCTGTCCCAGTTGGATTAGGGGAGGTGGAGGTCTGTCTGGAGGCCTCTTCACGAAAGGCAGACAATAACTCCACCGAATCAACTGCAGGGCCCAAGCGCCAGAAGTTATTTCCTGCCACTGGGGCCAATGTCCTGCCAACCATCCACCAACTGGTGCATCGTCGGAGGGGAAAATCCAAGCGGCTTAGAGAGGGTGTGGGTGACCCTGCTGCTGCTGCTTGTTGGTCTCTAGAGGCCCCTCTGGCCCTTACGGGATGCGAGAAGCACCTCTGCCCTTGCCTGGCATGCAGAAGCTGCGACTTCCTGCCATAGGGCACGTAACATTTATATCCTCTGCCTCTGGAGGAACAGATGAAGGCAGGTTTGGCCGGCTGCACCACTAGACCTAAAGATTTAGCAGCCGATTTTGACTCCTTCAATTTCTCTTAAGATTCGTCTGCTTTCTGCCCAAAAAGCATGCCACCTTCAAAAGGCATGCCCAGCAACTTATTTTGGACATTTGGAGAGAAGCCAGAAATGTTAAGATAAGCTTGGTGTTTCATCACAACTGCTGAACCCATTGTTCTACCAGCACAGTCTGCTACGTACAGGCCCGTCTGTAACGACTGTTTGGCTACCTCCTTCCCATCCTCCCCCTGCTGTAAAAAAAAACATTGCACATGGCACCCTCAGGGATGTATTCGGCAGCCTGTTCCTACTGCTTTCCATAAGCCAATTGAGTATTTGGCGAAACCACATGCCACGTTAGGGACTTGAGTGCCATGCTACCTGTTACGCTCACCTGGTATCCACGGGGGTGCCACACGAAACTGGATGGAGGTCTAAGCGCTATCCCGGACCCCTCTCTGTTTGGGTATGTGCTAGACGTTGGGTAACGCCTATAACAGGAAAAATTGCTGTAACTCCAGGTCTGGAGAAGTATTCAGACCACTGGCATCATGTAAACCCTGAGCCAAAGGCAATAAATCGGCCTGGTCATCGAAATAGTCCACATCACTGGCTCCCGTGTAAACAGGGTCCTCCGGGTCATCCGGGTCATCCGGGTCATCGTGTTCTACGACTCCAAAAATGGAATGCATGGAATTGAACAAACCCAATCTCGACAGTGGCACAAAGGAACCAGCGCCGAAGGCTTAAGGATAGACTTCGAAGCCGACGTTTTTTCGATGCAAAGGGTACTTTCGGCGTCAAGGGACGCTCAGGCAACCGAGAGAGTTCAAGCGCCTCACCCTGACGACTTATTCCCGATAGGAGTAACACAAAGACGCTTTCGACACCAACAAAGTCGACGCAGTGGCTGGCTTGGGGTCAGGAGCACCGAGCGCTGCTTTTGCCGCCAAAGCTTGCTGGTCGGGGGCCAGAGCCGTACCTACAGCCACTTGCGCCTTCAACATTTCCAACATAGAGGTCTTAAAACTCTCCCACTCTTCTGGAGTGGTCATTCCCGCCGAGAGCTTAGCTTGTTCTGACGAGCTGGACTAGTGTCGATGGTGGCGGTGCCGCTTCTTCTACAAAACGAGGAATGGCTCCTGGAATGGAACTGTTTCTTGGTGTTCTTACGATGTCCGTCTTTCCCATTGACGGGGTGGGCTCCTCAGTCTCGGCCTCGGAGGACCGGACAAATGACTGCGACGGAGACTTGGCGACAGGTCGGCCCAAAGCCAGTTTCCCGGCCCTCATGCAAGGATTTTGGCTGCATCTTTGCGCACGACACGCACGGCTCTGTATAGTGACTAGTACCCAGACACCATCGATGGACGTCATGGGGGTCGGTCATAGACATTTTGGCCTTGCAATCGCGGCATCGCTTGAAGCCTGAAACCCTGTGGGACAACGCGTCGAGGTTTTTGAAGAAAAAATACAATCAGAGTGTTCAGTAAACTCAAGTCGTGTTCCAGATGCAGCGTGTAAGCACACAGAAAAAAGGAACTGAAGCATGGAGCGTAGTCACGTGATATATATACCACACCTGATGTCACGCCTGGAGCCAATGATCGGAGCCAGGCAAGACGGACCGACGGCCGAGTCGAGGTCCACTACACCCCCTGTGGAAAAGTTTCTGAACAGCGAAGCTGGGAGATGGATATCTATCATGATTAGGAATCTGCAGGAGAAAAGCAATCAATTCAAAAGGTAAAGACTAAGGACCTCATCACGAGTTGGGCGGTAAGCCGGTGGTATTACCACCAGGGCTAATAGCATTACCGACAAACACCCCCCCCCCAGCGCTATTAGCGCCGGATCACGGGTTTGGTGGAATGGCAATTCCCCATTGAGCCCATTGGATCCAATGGAGAATTTTCGGCGTGATTACCATCAGCGGTATCACCACACAGTAATTGCACTGTAAATAGGCACATTTCTGGTGCATTTACCCCCAGCTAGAAGCTGGGGGTAAATGCTGCCAAACTTGTGATTTGGCGGACCCTTATATGCAGTGGTAATAGTGTTACCGCTGCATTTAAGGGTTTCCGCCAAACTCATGATGAGGCTGTAAGGCTGTTAGCAGTATCACAGAATTGTATGAGGTGTCCCCACTATAAAGTAAAGGTAAGAATATCTCTCAGAATATTTAACTTGATAGGAATATACTTTTTAATATGTTAGTGATCGAGCATCTAATCCGAGGATTGACTGTTAAATATATTATTACAGGCAATGGTGGATCTTTGGTAGGTGAACCACTACTATTCAAAGAGAGAACATACCTCCAAACAGCCAAATTCTGTAAGCAAACTGAACTTATCCATTATATATATGCTTTCATTTATGTTGGCTAATATATCTTCTTTATTTTCCCTTATATACAGATTAATACAATAGTGCTGTTCAACACATGAGTTTCCATATATGCAAATTGTGTACAGCAGGTTAGTAAGAGCTTCTTGATGGTGTAATTAAGTCTTTAAATAATTGAATAGTTAAATAAATACATGAACACAACATTTGATACTATATTTTTAGATGGTAGATGTTCCTGATGAATAATCCATATTCAAAACGCGTTGGGCCTACAATTCAAACACCACCGTGAATAATTAAAAATCAAAAAGTGAATGTATGACTATTGGAATTTTATGTTGTAGAAAAACGGGTTCAATTAAGTTTAATTTGAGTATCATTTGAAGATTGGGAAGAAATTATTTGAATTTCTATTGAAGATTGTGCTCAAACTTTATGAATGATAAAAATGAAATGTTTGTCTAAAAACAAAGTATTGGATGATATTGAGGTTTAATAGAGATTACAATGACTAACCATATGAAGAGCTATTGGTTGTGGCATGGGGACTTCACTGAATGAGACCGTTATGTTGCATGTTTTGGCAGGAGTAAAAAGAGTTGTGTTTGATACCACCTACATGGGTTACCAGACATTTGGCCGAAAAAAATTGGTCGACCAGACAAATGGTCGAACCAATTTGGTCGAAAACCAAATGGTCAAATTTTTTTTTTTTTACTTTTTTTTTTTTTGGGGGGGGGGGGGTCCCCCCCCCCCCAACCCCCTTTTTTTTCTAAAAACTCATTTTTGTAAAAAACGAAAACCCGAAAAATAAATATATAATTAAAAAAAAAAAAAATTCGACCATTTGGTTTTCGACCAAATTGCGTCGACCAAATGTCATTCGACCAGTTTTAGGTCGACCAAATGTCTGGACACCACCTACATGGCATCTATTGAATTGTCCAATGCGTTTGATACAGAGAGAAGGAATAGGTTATGGAACAAACTCCTTTCCTGGAACATTCCATTGAAGATTGTACCGTTGGTGACATTGTTGCACACTGGAACTTCTCAGAGTGTCACGTTGACTAGGGAGGGGGCTGTGTGTTAGGCAGAAACCTGTGCAGTTCCCTTAGGGACCACTGCAAAAGATTTAGGACTACAGGTGGTTGGCAGTAAACCCAATTGGTAGCAGTCTGTACCACCTAGATTTATCTCGTAGCTGTGGCTGAGCAGTCAGACTTCTCTCAAGATGAGTTAGGCAGTATATAGAGTATACACAATAGGTACAGAGATACAGTAGCACAAGCAAACACGGACCAGAGCTTTGGTGTAAAAGTATATAATTATTTATTTAAAGACACACTTGTAAATTACACTAGCACAAAAAGAAGTAAATTCAACACACAGTCACTATTATATAGATACAACCCTAATTACTTATTAGACAAGTCAAATGAGAAACACCACTTATTTTCAGACCGAAGTGAGCGCTTAACATAAGATGGCACTCTAATAAGTTATATAAAAAGGGAGGGAAAAGGCAGAGTTATGAAAGAACACAAATTTCAATACTTTTCAAAGAACCACAGTGAGGCAGGTTAGGCAAAGTCTACTGGAGAGCAAGGAAGTTCAAATGCCAGGCCCACTCTTAGAGAGAGCAAGGGAAATGTGTCCAGGATCACACAGTGGGGTTATGCCCAAAGAGTCTTTGTAGATAGTTCACAAAAGATTGAGATCAAGTCCGGAAAAGTTAGTTAACAGGCCCCAGGCTAACCCAGGTTAGAAAGTCGAGGATTTACTGTCACCCCGAACAATCTGTCGCAAGGGAAGCCAGGCGGGGGACAGTACCTGAAATGGGAAGAACGCTCCAGCGGGGGCAGTTGTTCCTGGCAGCGGGTGCAAGTCGGTGTTTCGTCCAGAGGAAGAGGAGGTCTCGACGTGGAGAAAAGATGAAGGTCGTTGCACTGCCAGGGAAGAAACCAGCCACAGAGTTTCCCGGTTACAAGGTACTACCCTTTTCTTCGCGGTAGTGGTAAACCGTGGTATTCCGATTGCCGGGGTTCTTGGCACGGGCAAGGCAGCCACAAGATGGTCCAGGAAGGCGAAAAGACAGGCAAACTGGTTATCTCCACCAGTCAAAGGAAGAAGACTCTCCGGACTGGAGATCTCCTCTGTCGTCAGGAAAAGTGGTGAGACGGTTCAGCAGGGCTCCACCGGTGGTGTCGTCGTTGCAGGTCGGCTCGGCTTCTCCCTCCTCGGATTCTTTAGGTCCTGTGGCGACTTCTGAAGTTCCAGTCCCCAAAGCCCTGCTTTTATGCAGAAAACCCCCATTCATTCAGGCTAGCTGTCACTCAAACATGCTAAGTGGTGAGCCGGGCGGCTCACCATTTGGGCCAATCACACAAGTGTGCGACTTGAGTTGCCGAGGCAACTCAGTTCAGGGTGCCTAAACCCCCTCTCCCACACCCCCTGTGGTACCCCAGACAGAGTGGCACCACTTTTGGAGGCTTCTGTGGAGAAGCCCGCCAAAAAGTGGAACAAAGGGCTCGACTTGGGTTGGCGTCACAGAAGCAAACATGAACGCCATTTTGGAACCAAGTTTCGGCAAAAAATCCCAACCGGTGAATTTATATTAATTTAATAAACCGGCGGTATGTTCGAGGCCATTTTAAAAAGTGGTAGCCTCGAACAATGGGAAAATCCCATAGGAATATATTTGCGGTCGAATATATAAAGTAGTATCCACTGCCACCAGCCAAAACTCGGTCGGGGGGGACTGGACAGGGCCCCCTCGAACAACAGACCCCGGGGCAATCGAATTGCCCCGACCAGTACGTCCACAATATGATGGTTTGTACTGGTTCTGTTCACAATTTAAGACTAGTAAAGCCAATGGTGACTTTACATGCCCTGGGAGACAGTAGTCAGTCCCAGGGTATGGAGTCTATGTTTGGGGGTCGCTACGACACCCCTGGGTTACTGCACGGAGGGTGCTGTGTAACCCACATTTCAAAAACACATGAAACCCTATGGGGTAAAGGACCCCATAGCCCATAGAACACATACAAAGTCAAAGGAACACCTCAAATCATGTCTAAGAGTGGGAGAAAAAGAGTCCCACTCTTAGCAGGAGAAAAAAATAAACCCCAAAAATCCAGCAAAGCTGCTGGGGGACTCACTAGGTTTGGGAAATTAGCCTTTACAGAGAATTCTCCCTAACACTGTAACACGCTCAGTGCCAACTTTTGTTGGGCTAAAGCAGGGTTGTGTGCTGCCCCCGCCCTATTCAACCTTTATATTTTGGATATTGATGGCCTCTGGGATTCAGGGGTTACAAACCCTGTTAAACTGGGGTCCTTGAGCCTGAAATGGCTAGCCTTCACGGACGACATCATTCTATTTGATAAAACACCTATCGGCTTGCATAGGAAACTTAATATATTCTTCCAATATGCTGTGGATAACAACTGAGTGATTAATGGTCTGAAATCAAAGGTGATGGTCTTTACTACAAAAACATGGACAAAGACATTTAGTTGGAAAGTGGGGTCCCAGCCTTTGGAAAGCGTGCATTTGATGAGGTACCTGGGATATACCTTGACAAACACGTCCGCGAATGAAATTTGGAAAGCTATTCTGAGAAGTAGATTTGAACCTCTGCTCACTAAAATGAGCAAAATATATTCTCATTTGTGTCAGTATTCTCTTTTACCCGTTGTAATGTTTTATTCGATGAAAACAACAATCCTGTATGTTTTGGACATACATCTTACTGATATGGGCCCCTTCTTTCCTTGCAGGGTATGTTATGGAAGAAAACGTTACATCTGGCTAATTCTATTCCTAACGCGGTCATCCGGCACGAGTTTGGCTTAATTTCTCTATCAAGTAGGGCCACCTGGAGGAAGCTTGCAGAGTTTGCCAAGTTTTTAGATCCACCGGAAAACTCACTTTATCAAAGTCTTGGTGCCGGGATGACACAGATGACAGCTGCAACGATAAATGACTTCAAACAAAGAATGGGCAACATTCTACATACAAAAGGTTCCTCAATTGAAGAATTGACTGGGCAGAAACAGTAGACTTACTTGCGACTTATTCTTCTTACAAAGAATGTGCTAGCTTTCCAAGAAAAAGAGCTGACCTACCGAAATATATCAACTTATTTCCATGCCCAAAGGCACGTTTGGTATATATTCCGACTAAATCAGATTCCCACTTTGGAGCGGAAGAGTAGATGGGATACATCTACTCTAACATGCCACTGCAAGTTCTGTAATGATGACAGCAAAACGGAAATCTTAAAACACCTAGTCATGTACTGTACATCGTTGGTAGACGTTAGAGTCCTGCACTTGAATCTGAATCTCTTAATTAACTATTCTGGGCTAGGATGATGTGGGGTAACAGTCTGAGATTAATTCTAGCTTTACATGACTTTAAGAAACTATTTGGTTTAGATCGTAAAGTATCTTTTTGTAATTTTCGCATCATTTCTGATGCTACAAAATGTTCATTTGGGCATTTCTTATTTTATACTTTTTCTTTTTTATCTATTCTTGTTAATTAATTTTATAAATTGATAATTGTGAAAGGTTTAAATTATAGGCCAATAACACAATAGATAAAAAGGAGCTATTGATTGTTTGCTCAAAGTAGAGTGTGGGAGTGCAACCCTATTTTTGAGGATTGATATTTGGTGTTCATTTTGATGTTTACGGGGAAAGATGTGCCCTGAATGTCTCCCTGCACCATAAACTGATTTACTTGAGAAAAATACATTGTCACAATCATTGTAAGAAGCTTGCACCTCGGTAAACAAAATCTTTAAAAAAAACATCTTTATTGACATGGGGAGGGCCACAGGACTGAAGGGAACAGTAGTGGTGGTCCACACAATATGAGCCACTAAAGGTTTAAAACCCGGATATTGTCAGAAACCTTGTCTGTAAAGCAAAAGAAGTTGAAAATGTAAACAAACTGAGAACATTTAAATGCGCAAAGGCAAAGCCTGAAAGCCTGAGAAATCTTTAAAAAAATGTTTCTTTAACTTTCACCCCTGCAATCCATCTTTGATATCTTTTCAAAAGATTCAGAGTTTTTGGGGTCGGACTCCCGGTCCCCTATTAGTGGGTAAAGTTTAGCCTGCAGCCTGGAACATGGTTTGTCTGGGGACCAACTCCGGGGTATCCAAGTAATTGGATGCTTGTTGGGATGACAAACCCTTGTTAAGTGTGGGCGCTGGCTGGAGCCGTGGGTCCAATATTAGCAATTCTGTAATTGCAATTTAGCAACAAAAAGCCAATTAGGCCATAAGTGGTGAAAGCAAAAAGCCGACGCGCGTTTAACCGAAGTCTTTATCAAGGCAGAGGTGAAGTGGCAGCAGACTCGTAATAGAGGTTTTTTTGTTTTCACCACTTCTTAATTTGACACATTGATCTTGTTGGTAGTGTACACCAATAAAACACGATGCCTACAAACCTAAAGACTGGACTATTACTAGACAGTAAAAAATAGCAGAATTGCTAATATTGGACCCTGGGATCCAGCCAGCGCCCACACTTAACAAGTGTTTGCCATCCCAACAAGCATCTTTCATATTGTTTCATCTGTCATAAAAACCAATCCTGCCGCTTCATAACTTGGAGGATCTGGGGCAGAATAACCATTTTGACTTTATCCTGTCAAAGAAGTGGAGAAGCCTCAGGTCCAAAATAGGCCTAAATCCATCCCCACTTTTGAGGATGAGGAAGTAATGGCATTAAAGACTATCCCAGATTTTATAAGATGGTACAAGATGTTAGCAAACGTGGAGGGATTTTCTCCAAGAGAAACAGCTAGGAGGAAATGTTAGCAAATGGAGAGAATTGGGAGTCGAGTACGCAGTGGAAGAAGGAGAGATGGCCTGGAAGAGTCATTGATCCGATGTTATCTCCCACCACTGCTGACCAACCTCATCCTGCCCTACTCCCTCCTTTCTAAAGGAAAATAATTTGTATAGATGATCCGTTCAAAGGGTACTTGCTGCAGGGGTGCTCACTGGCAACTGGGCAAATGTCTTTACCTGGTTAGCTCCCCTATTTCTGAAGGGATTCAAAATATTCCCATGCCGCTGAGGGAGCTGAACTCCCTTACCTGAACTGAGCACCTGTCCCATGGTGGGAAGGAATATGACCAACAGTGAACCCTGTCAGAGGAGGCAGAAGACGTGTTTGAGGGGACCAACAGACCCAGGGTTTTTGGCATGGCCCTGGATGCTTTAAACCTTTCTAAGTTGTCGTTAGTCCTACTACCGAAGAGGTTGACACCGTCAAGTGGCATACCAAAAAGCTTTGCATGTACATCTTGGGCAAGCCCTGACCTTCTGACTCAATAGTGGTGCCTAATTTTGGCCTGTGAGCCCATTGATCTGGTTATGCAATCCGTAGAGTTCAGTCTAATAGTGAAGTGCATCAACAGAGGACTTGCGACAACATTTTAACAAGGCTCATAGTACAAAAAAAACCAAACAGGAGCAAAGCTATACAATAAATTGATATGTAGCCATATAGGTGAGGAGGGCATGAACAACTCAATGTGTAGTACATGTTCCGAAGTCTCTGGCTCAGTCTCTGATACGTTCTTTACGTTGGGCAAAGAGGCAGGAGGTGGGGTTGGAATAATGGCAGGAGGTGGTGGTGGAAGAACAAGAGGCGATAGTGAGATCTCAGAGAGAGGAGCTAAGGAGGGAGTGCGACAGTGTCTGGAACTTGATGCTATCAGGGGGGAAAGAGTGACTTCTCCCAACCCGGAATAAGTGGCCTAGCAGGGTGTATGCCAGAGCCAATAGTACCTACAAAGGTGGGTTGAGGGAGTTGGGAAGGCCCTAGTCCCTGAACCTCACCAAGTGTGTGATGCATACCTATAACCTTGATATTGCTGGCTGCCGCACCATGTCCTACAGCCTTGTATTTGGCAGAAGTTCTCTTTTGTTTCTTACAAAACCACCATGTCCAGAATGCAGTAAATCCGAGAATCATCAAGGCTGAATAAGAGTCTTGCTCCTTTGATGATCTCCAGATTACCTGGCTGAACACTTACTCCATGGGACAGCAGTAAGGCAATGCGAGCGGCAGAAACAAAGGGACATGGCCACGGTACACCACAAACGCCTACATGGGAAAATTGTGGTGGGCTAAAGAGGGTTTTTAAAAGCATGGGACCCGCTGACCTGACCTCTGAGGAAAAGGAAAAAACACTGGCCTGAGAGTTCAGGTGCAGAGAGGGACCATTATGAAAGGGGAGAATTGTTAAGAAAGGAAGGTCTGGATATAAAATACCCACACGGCCAGGGAATCGACGACAGATGTGGAGGTCAGGAGGATAGGTTGCAGATGGAAAGACGAGGCAGGGAGAGGACAGAAGCTGTAGTGGAGAGCTGAGGATGTGTTGGAGACTGCAATAGAGTGCAGATGAGGTACTTGGTTTGAGGGAGCGTGGTATCAAGTGTAAGAGAGTGGAGTGACTTGTGGGCATGAGTGCTGGAACTAGTGATAGAAAGGGAGGAGAAGATTGCTGAGAATAGAGGGAGACTAGAAGGAGAGATTAAGGCACAGAGAGTGAGTAAAAGAGTGGATGCAAGGGTGAAATATAGAGTAGACAAGTGCAGAGGGGGAGAGGTGATGGACAGAAGAGAAAGAAAGATCAGGAGAAAATAGGAGGGAGAGAGAAGGGAAGAAGGGGTGGAGGCAAAGAGAGAAAAGGGGTGGGTATGAGTAGAGGGGAGCGGGGGGCGTGGCCTAAGTCCATGGACTGAAGACGTGCTTGCCCTGAGCTCCTGCCCCGATCCTGAAGTAGATCCTCCGAAAATACACCCAGCCTGACCTGCCGAGGCATACAACATATGCCCAGCTGCCCCAAGCGATCCTGCATTGCCCGCGGGTGATATCTGGACAAAACGGAAACCGGCAGCGCACTAACGCGACCTCCGCGCCCGAACCCCCCGGAATCAAAGATGGCGGCCTCGTCGGGAGCCTCGAGGTGAGAGGCGGCTGAGAACTGAGGGAGGCGGCGCCCGCGTCCCCGGAGAAAGCGGAGCCTCTGGACACCTGAGGCCCCCCACCCCACGCGCGGAGACCATCGAGCGGTGGGGGGGAGCGGGCCGGGACAGAGGACCTGGGCTGCGGTGTGCCCCTGGGGGTGTCGGGGGCCCTACCTCCATCCTCGGCGGACATTTCGGTCCGCGGTGGCCTGACTTGGGCGGCCCGGACCGCCTCCGACCCCCGACGGGCGCCGGGGGTGCCCCGCTGCTGAGTGGCGAGGGGGAGCGGGCGGGGACTGGGGGCCTGGGCTGCTGTGGGCCCCCGGAGCGGCACATCGAGCACTCCGGGGACACTGAGATCCTACCTGGAGTCCGGCGGCGGCGTACATCCTCGGCGGATGATTCGGTCCGCGGCGACCCGGTCCGGGCGACCTGGAACAAGCACACGACATCTCCCCGCCTCCTGCCTGCGGGGGGGACAGACAGCACCGCACCATAAGTCCTGCGGCGCTGGGAGGGGGAGCTGACCCCTGACCTCGGACACAGCCCCCTGGAAGCACCGCATCAACACACCACGAGAACGGGGTGAGCAGCGCGAGGTCCCTGCGGCAGGCGGGAAGGCGACACCCGAAAAGCACTAACGCCCTAAACCCCTCCACATAACACGGCTGGGGGCCCCGGGGGCGGACCAGCTCCCCGGGCCCACGCAGCCGTCGGGAACGGCCTGAACAGCCTAAGATAGGCGAGGACACCCTGCAATCCGGACTAATAGAGGTCCAGGAAAAGAGGCGCTGCGGAGCGTGAGGCGCAGCGACAACTGAGCGCCCAGGAGTCGCCGCGACTGCACAACTACCAAACAATAGGGGCCGCTGGAGGCCCGGCGCCAGCGGCGCAGGAGAATAAGACTGCCTGGAGGGGCTGCGCCGCCGTGGACTCCAACGAAGAAAGCCACTGACCCCACGGTCTGAGAACAAGCGAGCGAGTCCTGAGGAAGAGTGCAGGACCGGGTACCCGAGAGCGGGGGATGTCACCTCCCAAAGGAAAATCGAAAGCTGCAACAATGGACTCCTTTACAACAGTTATGCCCAAGCAGCAACGAGAAACAGGGGCAGCAGCAGCGCAAACGACCCAAGAGGGAGACCCAACAAACATGCAGCTACTACAGGCAATAACAGCGCTACGAACATCGCTCGAAACCAGAATCGATGAGGTCAAAACGGACATACAATTGATCAGACAAGATGCCCGCAACCTCACTGAAAGAGTGACCTCGGTGGAAGCCACACTGCAGGACAACGTAGACAACACAACGGAACTCAAATCCAGGGTACAGGACCTCGAGCTAAAGGTGGCAAGGCTGGAGGCAAGGTCGGAGGATGCGGAGGGGAGGGCCCGCCGCAACAACGTCCGAATCCTCGGAGTCCCGGAAGGCATGGAAGGCCCGGACCCAACCGAATTTATAGAGACGATGTTACAACAGGAAATCGGCGCCGGCAATCTGTCCCAGGGATTCTCTATAGAGCGAGCCCACAGGTCCCTACAAAAAAGACCTCCGCCGGGCTCACATCCACGCCCAATGATTGCCAAAGTCCTAAACTTTAGAGACAGAGAGACTATACTAAGATTCTCCAGAGAAGGAGGGGAAATTAGGAGACAAGATGCCAAAATAGTGGTGTACCCGGACTACACCCCCACTGTACAACGCACGAGAAATTCCTTTATCCCGGTGAAGGCAAGACTACGTGAGCTCAACTTGAAGTATATGCTGATGTACCCATCGCGCCTTAAAGTGATACACAGAGGTAAAGCGGTCTTCCTGGACACCCCGGAGGCGGCAAACATGTGGCTTGAACACAACAACCTTGCAGACGGCAAGGAAGGAATGGCAAGAGGAACCGCAGGACGTTGAACGCCCGAAGAACCGGGTGGGAAGGACCGATGACAGCAAAACAGGTTGATGGACAAACCAAAGACTGGCACGACAAAATACAGCATCAAAGAAGCAACAAAGGGCAGGAGCGCACCAACCTACACGACAAGACGTCAACACACCCCCTCAAGGCACGTGTAGGCATACCGCCGACACAACACCCGCACCGGGAGGCCTGGAAAGGCCCAGAAGGCTCGGGAGCCCCTGAGCGTTGCAAGTTGGAAGCAACTGCTGGGGGCAGTTCAAAGTTCCACTGTTTACTGCTCACATTCACCAGAATGAACGTTACTACTGTTGGTAAGTCTCCAAGGGGAAAGAAGAGAGGGGGAGGAGGGGCCGACCGAAGGGAAAGGGAAACCAGTGCCTTGGCCCACACAGGGAGGGAACCTCCCACAACAGACCCGCAATCACGGGCATTTAAGAGGATGAAGCAGAATGACTACCATACCCACTTTAGACCACCATGACCACTACGGCAATTAAAATACTGACATGGAACGTGAGGGGCCTGGGGACATACCTCCGCAGAAACAGAGTCAAGACCTACCTGCACAGGAAGGGGGTGATGATAGCACTCTTACAGGAGACCCACTGCTCCGCGGAATCAATGGCCAAACTCCAAACACACTGGGGAGGGCAGGGATTCGGCACAGCCTATTCCAGATATGCTAGGGGAGTATATACCTGGATACACCCACAGCTCCCCTTCCGCTTGACCAAATCAGAAATAGACCCGGAAGGCAGATATGTAATGCTATGGGGACACATAGAGCAGACGGAGGTGTGCATCCTGAACTCCTACTTTCCTAATAGCAACATACCGGCCCACTTGAACTCGCTATACCCCAAAATCGCACAGCACAGAGACGGTCTGTTTATCTGGGGGGGCGACCTCAATTGCATATGCGACCCAAACCTAGATAGATCCATCCCCCTCCCGAAAGGTCCGTCAGCAGCAACAACCGCTCTGACTGCAATGATAGATAGACTGGACCTGGCAGACATATGGCGAGAAATGCACCCAGCCGTAAGAGGATACTCATACTATTCATCCCCGCACAACCTATACACGAGGTTAGATCACATCCTCATCGGCAGGGAACACTTACCTCAGGTGGAGGGAGCGCAGTACCTAGGAAGGACCATCTCTGACCACTCCCCGCTCCTAGTAACATGGAACCACAAAGGCCCCAGACCCCCAATTCCCATGTGGAAAATGCCGGCAGAGGCTCTTAAAGACCCCGCCTTCAGAGAAGAACTACAAGAATCCATAGATAGTTACATAGAAATCAACGTGGGAAGCGTGGAACACAGTAGCACGGTATGGGATGCCCTAAAAACGGTGATAAGGGGGGAGACCATTGCAAAGGCTGGTGGAATCAGGAAACTGCTCAGGAAGGACTTAGACCAACTAGAAAGGGAGATCGGAGAACTGGAAGCGGCCCCCATAGACACCCGGGAAAGGGAACCAGAACTTCAAAGGCTAAGGGGGGAGAATGAAACAGCGTGGCGCAGACTAGAAAAGTTTGACCACACGGCCAAAACGAACAGATCACATACGGAAGCGGATAGACCGGGCAGGCTACTGGCCTGGCTATGCAGCAGGGAACACCCCAGACACCCCACCACATCATTGCGAGACGAAGCAGGGAACATACACCACACGCAGCAGGGTGTCAACGAAGTCTTCAAAGAATACTATAAATGCCTATACTCACACGCGGAGGAGGTCCCCCAGGAACTGATCATGGGCACGCTGGATGAGATTGGACTCAATAGAATGTCAACTGAACAGGCCATGGCACTAGATACAGAAATCACACCTGAGGACATAACCGAAGCAATTAGGTCCCTAGCCACGTGTAAGGCACCTGGCACTGATGGGTTGCCCTCAGAGTTTTATAAAGCCTATGAATCCTCCCTCACACCCCTGCTACATAAAGTATACCAAGAGGCATATGAGAGGGGGATACTACCAGAAAGCATGAGAGAAACACTTGTGGTCCCAATCCTGAAGCCAAACAAACCGGCAGACCTGTGCGACTCATATCGCCCGCTGGCAATGCTAAATTATGATGTAAAAATTCTAACCACCATACTGGCCAAGCGCCTATCTAAAATAATAGGCGACATAATACATCCCGATCAGAATGGTTTTATACCAGGGCGCAATACGTCAATGAACCTGCGCAGGCTGCAACACATTATAGCGCAAACTAGTGAAGACGAGAGCCCCAGTGCATTACTATCCCTCGATGCCATAAAAGCTTTCGACTCCATTTATTGGGAGTGGCTTGTGGCGGCACTCAAGGAATTTGGCTTCGGACCCGGATTTATCAGATGGGTCGAGATACTATACACCAAACCAAGCGCAAGAGTAAAGTCAGGGAAACATGTGTCAGACGCCTGGAACATACAAAGAGGGACTAGACAAGGCTGCCCATTATCCCCAATGTTGTACGTATTGGGGCTGGAACCCATAGCTATTTATTTCCGGAAACAGTTTTTTGATGCCGGCATAAGACTGGGAGGGGTGGACCACATCATTTCGCTCTATGCAGATGACGTCCTTATATATGTCAGGGACCCACACATCAACGTGCCAACCATACTAGAAGTCCTGGACAACTATTCCAGAGTCTCTGGGATCCAATTTAGCAAGACAAAATCCTGCTTGTTCCCACTAGCGGCCCTAAAAAATGAGGACGTAGAAACACTCCCGGAGGTAGGGATAAGATGGCAGACCACCACATTCCGATACCTAGGAATCCAAATAATGCACACCCCAGCACTGATGCACGAACATAACACAAAAGCAGCGATCCCGGCCCTGCGCAGATCCATGAACTTTTGGTCGAGACTCCCCTTGTCTATGATGGGAAGGGCATCCATAATTAAGATGATTGTCTTACCGCGATTCCTATATGGGTTCCAGAATGTACACTACTATATTAATAAACCCCTCTTCCGGCTGCTCGAGACGCTAATAAGAGAGTTCATCTGGGGGGAAAACAGACATAAGATAGCGCTGTCGACACTGACCCTGCCATACACACAAGGTGGCATCCAACTCCCAAACCTAGAAAAGTACTACCTAGCAGCACAGCTTAGCTTTGTACTCAAATGGCTATCCGATGAGCCCACAGATGAAACACCCCTGCTACAGTCCATGAGCCTCCCATTCACCCTGAAGGAACTGGTCTGGGTACCCACGAAACTGCTAGGTACGGCACCCCACATAGTCACCTTGGGGAGGGAGATCTGGCGCAGAACAAGGACACTCACCCGCACACAGAACGCTTACGCACCTGAAATACCCCTACTCGCAGACCTGTACACAACGGTCACTGATCTAAAACAAATTAGATTGTGGGAAAGCGGAGGGGTTTACACCTGGGGAGATCTTTATGAAGAGGGCACCTTTAAAGAATTCGCCATATTACAAGAAAGGGAGGGCATCCACACGGGCCAGTTCCTCTGGTACCAGAAGGTCCGCTCCACAGCACAAAGCAAATGGGAAGCGTGGCCGGAGGAACCGGATCCGGAGCCACTACTCACGCTGTTATATAATATGGGGGAGGGCAGTAGACCAATATCTCAAATATATAGACACCTGAGCGACATACCCAACCCCCGGAGCGCGGAAATGAAAAGAAAATGGGAAACAGACGTAGGCAGAGAAATGACAGAGGGGGAATGGAACAGGGCACTTACATTCCCCAAGGAGGTGTCCAGGAATCATAGATTCAGACAAATACAAATTAATGTGCTGCACCGAACCTACCTAACCCCGAAACGAATAGCTAAGTTTAACAAACAATCGCAGTCACACTGCACCTGGTGCATGAGGGAGGAAGCGGATCTAATACACATGATGTGGGAATGCCCCAAGTCCAGGACACTGTGGGATAGGGTAAAACAGACATGTGAGAAAGCAGGCATGACCAACTACAAATGGGCACCTGAGGAATGCCTACTCGGAACCTATCCTAGGCTAGCTAAACTGAAACACACAGTCAGACTCATGGACATAGCGTGCATCCTGGCCAAAAGAACCATAGCCATGTCCTGGAAACGACCCGCAGGTCCGCAATACAAAGCATGGCATAGTGAAGCAGAGCGATGGGTGTCGGCCGAGACCAAGGCCTGGGTCGAAAGTGTCACTAAATCTACGGATGAGTCCAGCAGAGCTCTCGAGGCATGGAAAGAACTCACTAGGCATATGTTCCTCCCCTCGGACGACAAGCCCCCATGAACCCATGACCCGAAACGAACCCGCCTACAAGACAAGAAAGGGCAAGCCCAGACGTGCGACTGGAAATGAGGATGGCCCTGGGAAGGTGTCCCCCCTGCACCCCCCCTGAGTATGCTACCCAACTTCCCTACATCCCCTCCTCCCTGAAACAAAAGAAGCGGAAACACACGGACATGGCAAGGAGACAGTTACTGTTACCTGTTATTTGTTGTTTGTTATATTGTTAAGGCTAAACCGAAAAGCACTGTAAAAGATTACGCACAAGACGCGTTTTGCAAAACTTGTAAGAGATATTACTAAAAATGCCAATAAACAAATTTTAAAATAAAATGAGTAGAGGGGAGCAAGGAATGGAGGGAGAGGCGAGTAGTAAGGAAGAGAGTGAAAGAATAAGTGACAGGCAAAAAGGGGAGACAAGAGAAGAAGAATATGAGCAAGAACAGGGAGAAGAAACAGCCAAAGTGAAGGAGAGTATGGAAAGGAGAGATCTGAGAAAGCACACCATCATCATTATCTTTGGGAACACCAGAGAAGGTCGTCATTAGACATTCCTGGAAGAAGTGAGATAGAGAAGAGAAAAGTACTTACCTCCAGTAATGTTCTTTCTGATGGATGTTCCTCCCATGGTTTCTTCAAATTAGATATATTCTTCCTGTAGCAGCTCTTCGAAATGTTTGAGTAGGAGGCGCTGTGTGGCTCAGGCTTTGAGGTTCCTCAGAGCTCTTCATCATTAAGTCCAGACCCAACGTCAGCGTCTGTACAAAAGGCCCACACCAGGTGACCTCAGTTACTTGTTTCTTATCCCATACAGAGCCATGCACTGAAAGAGACAGCAACAGGAAAGGCTCCCTGATTGTGGGGCAGGTAGGGAATTGAGGATCTGTGGGAAGAACATCCATCAGAAAGAACATTACTGGAGGGAAGTGATTTTTCTTCTAATGGATTGTGTCCTCTCACAGACTCCTCATCTTAGACTCCCATAGCAATAACAAAATGCATGAGAGGGAGGAGCAAACTGTGCTGGTCCTATACTAGAACATACTGCAGGACACCTCCACCAAAGTGGATATCCTAACCTGAAAGCGTGTTCAGACAGTAATGTTTTGCGAACCTGTGGATAGAAGGCCACACTGCCACTTGTCAGATGTCCTGAATTGGGACTCCCCTTTGGGGTGGCCATTTGGCACCCACATCCCTGGTTGAATGTGCCCTGAAGCCCTCTGGGATGTATTTTAACACCATGGAGTAGCATTAAGATACGCAGAGTACAATCCATCTTGATGTTGCCCGTTTCATTTCCCGCTTGCCCGTCGTCGGGCCAGTGCATCCCACAACGAGCTGATGCTGCAGCCTGAAGGAATCCATTCTGGCAATGTAGAATCTCAAGGCTCTTTGCGGGTTGAGCCTATTCAGTCTCTCCTCGTCAAAGGGATGAGGTGGCGTGTAAAAGGTTGGCAAGCAAATCTTCAGTGTAAGGTGAAATTCAGACACCTCCTTGGGTAGAAAAAAAGGGCGCACTCTGAGCATTTCCTTGTCCCTTAAGAAAATTGTTAAGAGGGGTTTACAAGCCAGAGCCTGGAGCTCACTCACCCTCCATGCTGATGTGGTGGCCACAAGGAAGGATTTCTTCCAAGTAAGAAGCCTGAGCGGACAAGTGTGCAATGGCTCAAAGGGTATTCCCATTAGAAAAGTCAGTACCAAGTATAGATCCCATGCCGGCACAACATAAGGGCCAGAGGAAAAGTATGCGTTAGTCCTTTCAGCATTGCATGACAATGGGGACAGTGAAAAACTCTTTTAGCATGCGCTTAAAGATGGAAAGCGCTGCCAGAGAGACTTTGACAGTCGCAATTTGTAGGCCGTGCCTGATTAGGTCTAACAGGTATCACAACCTTTGATAGGTCACACAGGAAAGGGCCAATTTCTTGAGCAAAAATGCTTCCATCAGCAGCGGTACAGTGCCTACGCTGCCGGTCTCCTAGCCGAAAGCAACATCTCCATCACATCATTCAGGAGGTCCCTGTTTCTATAAATCAATCTTTAACAAGCCAGGCTGAGTATGCCCAGGTCTCCTGCTTGTGAGAGCAAGTTAGCCCTCTGGGGAAGACACAACAACCATGTCCTCCTGGCCCAATTCGGAGCAATCAGAATCATGGTTGCCCCGTACCTCTTCGACCTTCTGTTTATCTGAGGAGTGGCTGGGACCAGCAGAAACACATACAGTAGTGGAAAGTTCTAATCCATGACAAAGGCGTCCCCCAGCACCCAACTCGGGGGAAATGCCCGGGAGCAGAACAGTTCACACTTTCAGTTGGAAACAGATTCACCTGAAGGGGGTTCCCCAAAGAGACAAGATCTGCAAAAGGACTTCCTGGCATAGGTCCCACATTTGAGAGAACAAGCCCTACCTTCTCAGGGCATCCACAGTTGTGTTCCCCATCATGCCCAAGTGAACGGCAGACAAAGAGATCTTGTTCTTCAATTCCCACAAGCAGAGCTGCATCCCCTCCATGCACAAGGGGGAGTGACCCTACACCACATCTGTTGTTAACGTAGTGCATTACCACTGCGTTGTGCATCATGATCAGGACAGCCATTCTCCTTTATAGAAGGCAAAAAGGCTATCAGCACCAATCTGATTGTCGTTGCCGCCAACAGGAGTCCTGTCTCTGCTAGGGTCCAGACCCAACAACGTCAGCTTGCCCAGTTGAGTGCCCCAGCCCATCACGGAGGCATAAAGTGACTATGGTCACTTCTGGCCGTGGTTGCCAAAAAGTCTCTATTGCCATCAGGTTCTCTCTGCCAGTCCACCACAGGAGATCCTGTGCAACTCTGTTCGAAATCTACAGTAGGTTTGTCATGTTACCTAAGAATTGTGACCATTGAGACCTGAGAGCCTACTGTAGTGACCTCATTCTCAATCGGGCCTATGGCACCAGCAAAATGCAGGATGCCAGGAGACCGAGCAACAAGACATCTAGGGCTGGCAGGATATTTGGGTATTTTGAAATTTGGTTATCATCCGAGGAATGTGTAGAGCCCTTTCCTCTGGCTGAAAAGCAAACACACACACAGAGTTCATATCTGCTCCTATGAATTAGAGCGTTTGGGAAGTGTGAGAAGCCTGACGACATCCACACATATATTCCCCTTGGGTCCCCTTCTCGGGTGACCAGATAAAGGCCAACGCTTTTGGATCCCGACCCCGAGAGTGGAGAAGCAAGGAAGGATCACCTGGATGGAGGGTCGTTGGAGTGTGAGAATGAGATGTCCTCAGGTGAGACACAGTATTCCACATTTCAATTTCAGGGAGAACCCTATATGCCAGAGGTGGTTGTAGGGTGTTACTATCCCTGTCCCACTGACCCGGAAACTGCCAAAACATGGTTTCACTGTAGAAGCACCAGAAGAAGGAAAAAGAAGAGAAGTGTTAAGAAAAACAAGCGAGACATGGTATCCCCTTATCCGGTTGAGAATCACCAAACCCTTCCCTAACCTTTATAAGTTATTGTAAAGCTGTTCCCCACATTTCCCCATATATGGCACTTGACAGCACTGGAAAGCCGAAGAAACAACTAAGACTAATGAACACTAAACCCTTTCACCACTTTAAAACTGAGACAAGGGAGATGCCAAGTAGGAACTATGAGAGTCAGGCACGTCCCTTCAACATTTTGACAACTCTTGAGCAACCTGCACCAAATGTAAAAAGATTCCATCACACATCCTCCAAAACTGGTCCTTCCCAAATTTTACAAACGATTCAGACTATAATAAACATCCCGTTTCACAAACTATTTCTGAGAAACTTAAAAACATGCCCCTACTCAGAATGATCAGGAAAAGATAGCTGCACCAATGAATTTGCAAACCTGGATTTGAGGTTCCACAATGTAAAAATCCCAATTACACATTTGATTGGGTTAAATTGAAAAATACTTTAGAAGCAGCCACTTGCTAAATATGAGGATGCAACAGAATCTTTAAAGAATTTCCTAAAAAACAACAATAGGCACTTTTTGGGAGAAACATCATATGGCACCAGCCTTCCCAGAGCATGCAAAATCTAAACCTACTGGGTGTAGTGTGACAAATGTGCACATTTCAGGAGGTGTTTTTGGCCACAGGCAAGGGATGGGGTCCTAAAGGTTGATTTGTTGATAAAAAACAGCGTGTGGAGATTTAGTATCTTATGACCATAACTGCTTTTCATTCAAAAACTGTCTGAAAAGCTTGGACTGTGGTGCTTACATTCCATATAGAAAGAACACACTATGGTTGTCTGTGAATAATACAAAACACAAATACATCTAAGAGCAAGATTTGTTTATTTCAAATCAATATGGATATCAATTCTAGATACAGCCTAGTGTTAAAACATACCTGTTTATCTGTTTCCATGGAGGAATGTTCAGCGCTAGGCAAAAGGAATGCAATGGTAGCCACAAGAATCTGCAGAAAATGAAGTATTGTCAAAAGCGGCAACATATGAAAATAACCTGAAATATTATAATTTCATTTTTGATACTACTAAATTAAAGACAGTGCCACAATGGTTTGCCATGCATATCAAACATTCTTATAGCCTGTTTAGTTAGATATTTTTTCTTTATTCCTAACAACAAAAAAAGAGGAAATGTCAGAATTTGTAGCTACATTTAGTATTTGATTAAACGCTTTCTGACCTTATTATTACAGTTTTTGCATCTGAACTGAATAAGGGTGAATCCATATCTGAATCACAGACGACCTCGTCTTGCACCAGCTTTTAATTTGGGCAGATTTAACCAGTAAGAACTCTCAGTATATCACATGTGCTAAAGTCCCCTGCCTGGTTTACGGGGACCCGCAAGGTGGTGACTAATGGGGTCTGGTATCACCCCTAACAAGTGGAGACTGAGCTAAGGGGTGGTATGGGGAGGAACTCAGATTCACTCCACCTTGGTCCCAGTTAATTGACAGGAGGGCAACCACACTGCTGCATTGCAAGCCGGTTTTGGGGTTAGACTTCCCTGCACATCACTATTCTGGAAGGGCAGGCCAGTCTAGAAAGAATGTAGCTGCCCAAACCCTTCTGAGTCTATTCAGGGTGATGTTGGTGTAATCCCACTGATCCCTCAATACTGAGGGAGCCTAATCAGACCCAAAACACCAAAACAGTCGAAGGCTTGTCTTTAAGGAAAATGGTGTCCCTCCACCAGATGATGGAAGCAAGTGTTTGGATACTGTTGCCAGTCCGATAAATACCTCAAATAACCTTTCTTACTGAATTTGTTGGACCCGGGGTGAACAGTTTGCAGTATCCAGAATGTTGAAACTTCATCTAGGGATGGTGAGCTGCAGAGGCATTGTTCCCCATCAAGAGATTGTCACTCATGGCATACAATGTCACACATTTGCTGCCTGTCCAAGGAAAAGCATTTCACAAGCTTACCCAGTGTGCTGCAGACCAGTAAATAACTTGCTTAACACATCAGCGCTCAGAATCTAAGATGATGGATAGAGCCGTTTTGGACTTGGCCAAACCCATTGTAGACCGAGGCATCCTCGGATGTAATCAGGGAGAACAGTCAATCACAGCCCTCACAGAGTTACAAGCCTCAGGTGCAGACACTGACTAGAAGCACCACCCAAGGGGTGGAAGGAACACTATAAAATCACTGCGCTCCAGTTCGACTGTGTGGCATGTAGGAGCAGGAGTCTCTTGCTTGTAGACGGCAAGAGAGTGGTTAAAGAAACAGAAGCAAGAGAGACAGAGAAGAGTGGAGAGGTGGCAGTAGCGAAGAGCATGAGGAGGTGATAAGAGTAGAGAGTCACATAGGTGATAACATTAGAGGGTGAGAGAGAACACGGAAACAAGAAGTGTGAGAGGAGAAAAGGAGATGGAGAGTTGAGGGTTTAATAGAGCAGCCAATAACATCAGGAGAGTGGAAGACAAAAGGAAATGGTGTGAGAAAGGAGGAGAGGGTTTTATGTTCATTCATCCCCAGTTTTTTGTTGCGCAATTTTTTGCCGCAAATTGTTCGATGATTCTGTCTGGCTAAAAATATTCTGCAATAAAAGTGCATTGGAAAATAAAACGGGCGATGGATGAACGTTGTACCGAGGAGAGAACACCACAAGATGGTGCTAGGTAGGTATGGTGATATAGAGTAGGCAGGAGAGTGAGAGGAAGGCCGAGATAAATCCAGCAGCTGATTAGGCAAGGTCAGTAAGAGCAAGCAGGTTACAGCAGGCTGGTCAGCCCTAGACAGAACCAGACGGTGGGGGGAGGAATTAGTCGGTCGGTTAGCTTATGATGAGATTGAAGAAGTGAAGATAGAGAAACCAGGAGGCGGAAGCCCAGGTTGGACCAGACCCCAGGGGCTATGACCACCAGCCCACCTATATCCAATAACTGGTTTGTTCAAAAGACTTCGCAACAGACAGTGTGGGGTATGAGTTCACAGAAAGCCTGCATTTAGCTCAGACCAAGGAGAATTATCTGGTTCACAATGAGAGAAAGGGTTAGGTGACCCTTTTGGTACTGTGAAAACTGGGACACTTTTCTGGGGTTGGGTAGGTCTAGATATCTGCAGAAGAGACACTGGGCAAGGGGAGGTTTCGGAGGAGGAGACCGAACCCCACTGAGGAGAAAAGCATCCTCACCTTTGTTTTGTTTTGGAACATGCCCTTTACCTTTAAGGTCTCAATCTTGTAACTAATCCCTCACTAAAGACAGTACACTCTGACACACGGTCTTGGCATACTTCTTGATCCCAGATGGAATCCAGTACACCAGACCAACTTGGTTTCATAAATACATAAAGAAGAGGGCGAGGAAAAATAAAGACTTGGACGCAGAGTAATGAAGATAGCTAATGAAGGTACACTAGAAGCACCTGTCCCAATGATATGTAAAAATAAGAAACTCCCCGTCAGCGGAATGAGACCAGGAGATGAGTTGCAAAGATAAAGTTTATATAATCATAAAAAGTGCCAGCAAAGAACTCTTTTACCCGAGCGCGCACTGCCAAAGCATTACACTGGCAGCACATTAAAATGACACACAGCATCACTGACGACGACATACATAGTGTACACATTCTTACATCGGATTGGAGAGGGGCCTATAGACAGTTGATAATATAAGGGATACAAGATGTTAATTGACTGCCGTCTCTCAGTTGCTCTTGGCACACGTGGGTCTGCTGGGCTCATCTCCGCAGTGTGAAGGTCATGTTGAGGGTGTAACATAACTATCTAACTAAACAACACAACAGGAACTGATAATGCAGAAATAATGGCACACAAAATCTTGCATGAATAGGGGTGCATAGGTGAAATGAGCTAATATATTAGCATTCCAACCTCTGCACTTTGGATTTTGTTTGAAAACGGAATGCCTGCACCCAGGTGCCCACCCCAAAGGTTTGATCTACCGTCGATTTTGGGTGCTAGCGATATAGGTGGATGTGTGTTGTTTTTGGGAGAATATACTGCTACATGGGATTAGGGCTGTGGTGGGGGTTCAGGATTGGTCAGGGCATGGGAGGGTCAGATGGGTATCAGCATGAAAGGAACTGGGAGGTCGGAGCTGGTGGGCTCTGGCCTGGCAAGGTGGGGGTTGAGAGGGCACAGGCAGTTTAGTGGAGATGAATGGGCACTTGGGCTTATGACTTGTCACTGTCTCTCGCTCTCTGCAGAGCACATTCTTTCGGAAAAGATACTACAGGATTGTAACTAGGCATGGCCGGGCTTCTGTGAGAAAAGGGCTCGCGCAGAGCTGGTGGGGGAGGAAGGGAGAGGCGATGGTGTGGGCTGGGTGTGCGAGGCACTGGGGATGGGAGAGCTGCATTTCTACAGAGAGATGGATTTTCAGGCCTAGCAAAAAGATGGCGATGGGCCTACTTCAAAATGGCTTCTTTTTGCGGGGCTGGGGGCTATAGTGTATGTGTTATTTTCTTATGGGATTTCGTATGATATAAGCACATGGTGGGTGCCTTTCCCTTTGCTACTCTGTACGTTATTCACCTAGAGTGATGTCGAAGGGGGGTGGGCAAGGATCGTCTCCTTCCAAACACTAACAAGTAAGCTGCGCAATCATCACCTTTTCCCTCCGCCTTGTCATAGTCCTTATTTAGAGAAGGCACCCTGAAAGCTGTCCCCAAAAAGACAAAAAAGAACAAGTTACTTACCAACTGGTAAAGTTCTTTCGGCTGGATGTTCCTCCAACGTATTCCACATCTTTGACATGTAATGTCCACAGCTGTGTAGTTCGGAAACTTTTTCGGCAGAGGGCGTCCTGCGTCGGGTCGACATCACTCGAAGGCCTCCTTCGAGGGCGACGTCACCGGATGTTATAAATAGGACACACGGCACCCTTAGCCTCAGTTTATGTTTTTTCCACCATAACGTGCGACATGCACATATCCAATGCCTGCTTGACTGCACATAGCCTTGCGGAAACCTAAGCTGCAACTGCATAGGAAATTCTCCAGAGGGGCAGGCTGGGAGGGCGATGTGGAATATGTTGGAGGAACATCCAGTCAAAAGAACGTTACCAGTTGGTAAGTAACTTGTTCTTCGAATGGATTGTGTCCTCCAACGTATTCCACATCTTTGACAGACTCACAAAGCAGTACCAGAAAATGGAGGAGGGAAAAGAACTTAGAGTATCCAATCAGATGGTTGTATTCTAATTGACCTTTTTACAATTGACCTCGGGAGAATTGACCTAATTTAGTAGGTCAATTACGACATATATGCGGGGGGGAAACCCCCCCGCAATCCCCCAACCCAAAACCCCCTGCAATCCCCCACCCAATCGCTTTCTATTTTTTATAATCCAAAACCAACCCAATACATATATAAAATAACTAAAATAATATAAAGGTCAATTGTGCAGAAGGTCAATTGTAAAAGGTCAATTTGGGTAATACCAATCAGATGGCAGAATAAAGAACCGCCTTACCAAAGGCCATATCTTGACCATGAAGTGTATCAAGGGAGTAATGTTTAACAAAGGTGTGGATAGAAGCTCATGTGGCTGCATCACAAATGTTCCGAATAGGAACTCCCCTCTGCTGGGCAGTGGAAGTAGCCACGCCCCTAGTAGAATGAGCTTGCAACCCATCAGGAGTGTCCTTAACCACCAAACGGTAATATTCAGTAATGGGGAGGATAATCCAACTGGAGAAGGTCTGTTTTGTACCAGCTTGGCTCAATCGGTGACTAGCATATCCCACAAAGAGTTGATCGTTCAATCTGACCCTGGACATCCTACAAATATAAAAGCTGAGAGCTCTGCTAGGATCCAACCTATGGAGTCGTTCCTTATCCTTCCCAGGATGAGGAGGAGGATATAAAGAAGGAACAACCACTTTCTGGCACAAATTAAATTCAGACACTACCTTAGGTAGAAAGGATGGACATACCCTCAGTACAACCCTATCCTTGTGGAACACAGTAAAGTGTGGCTTAGATGAAAGTGCCTGAAATTCACTCACTCTGCGAGCGGAAGTAACTGCAACCAAGAACACTGTCTTGAAAGACAGTAACATCAAAGGACAAGAGTGCAAATGCTAAAACAGAGCACCCATAAGGAATTTCAAAACCAAATTCAGATCCCAAACCGGCACCTGGTAAGGGGACGGCGGGAACACATTAGTGAGGCCTTGAAGAAATTGTGAAACCAAAGGAATCTTAAAGTAAAAACATTCTTCAGACGAGCGCTTGAAGATAGACCGCGCCGCCAAGTAACCGTTAATGGTACCCACTTGAAGGCCCCTGTGGGCCAAAGAAAGTAAGAAGAACAAGTTACTCTCTTAGCTGGTAACGTTCTTTCGATGGGATGGTCCAACGACGTATTCCATATCTCTGACAGTAATCACCACAGCTGTGCTGCTTCGGAAAATCTTTCGGCGTCTGCGTCCTGCGTCGATGACGTCAATACGCCGTCCTCAAGGACCTCCTCCGACGGCCTACGTCACCGGATGTTATAAGTAGGACGCACGACGCCCGTAGCCTCAGTTGTAGTTTTTTCCCCCAGAACGTGTGGCACCAATCTCCTGCCAGTATGACCACAGAAAGCCTTGCGGGAACGTAAGCTGTAATCGCATAAGAAATTCTGTAGCGGGGTAGGCAGGGAGGGAGCAATATGTAATATGTCGTCGGACCATCCCATCGAAAGAACGTTACCAGGTAAGAGAGTAACTTGTTCTTCGAGGGGATTGGGTCCTCCGAGGTATTCCATATCTATGACAGACTCCCAAAGCAGTACCAACGTAAGGAGGTGAGAAAAGAATTTAGGAAATACAAATTTAGAATGCCCAATCAAATTGCAGAGTAAAGGTTCACCTTGCCAAAGGCCAGATCCTGCCCCGGGATAGAATCGAGGGAGTAGTGACGTACATAAGTATGGACTGAAGCCCAGGTGGCTGCATCGCAGATGTTACGAATAGGAACACCCCTCTTCAGGGCAGTAGAGGCAGCCATACCCCTGGTAGAATGAGCCCGTAAGCCTACTGGAGGGTCCTTACCCGCCAAGCGGTAACATTCAGAAATTGCCAAGATGATCCATCGAGACAAAGTCTGCTTAGTAACAGCTTGACCCAAACGCCTTCCAGCATAACCAATAAAGAGTTGATCGCCCACTCTGACCCGGGACATGCGTGAAATGTAGAAGCTTAAAGCTCTCCTAGGATCCAGCCTATGGAGCCTCTCCTCTTCCTTACCAGGATATGGAGGAGGATAAAATGCCGGAAGAATAACCTTCTGGCTTAAATGAAATTCCGACACCACCTTCGGAAGAAAGGAAGGACGAACTCTAAGGACAACCCTATCCTTATGAAACACAGTCAAGGATGGCTTAACTGAAAGTGCCTGTAACTCACTCACTCTGCGAGCGGAAGTGACCAACTAAAAATACAGTTTTAAGGGTTAACAGTCTCAAAGGACAAGAATGCAAAGGCTCAAAGGGAGCACCCATTAGAAACTTGAGAACAAGGTTCAGATCGCAACCGGGCATCTGGAAAAGTGACGGAGGGAACACATTAGTGAGCCCTTTCAGAAACTGAGAAATTAAAGGGATTTTAAAATAAGAACACTCCTCAGACGAGCACTTAAATGTAGACAGCGCCACCAGGTAACCTTTAATGGTACCCACTTGAAGGTCCTTGTGGGCTAAAGAAAGCAGAATAGACAGAACAGGAATGTCACATGAAAAAGGATCCACATTCTGAACCCTGCACCAGTCGCAGAACTTTCTCCAACGGCAAAGGTACAGGGACTTTGTTGCCGGCCGTCTGGCCGAAAGCAACACCTCCATCACGTCTTCAGGAAGGTCCCAATCCTTATACCTCAACCTTTCAGAAGCCAAGCGTGAAGGTTGACGGATCTGACCTCTGGATGGAGAACCTGACCCCCCTCCTGTGAGAGCAGATCGTCTCGGTGGGGAAGACGACGTGGTGGGCAGATGGAGAAGTCCAGAAGATCCGGGTACCACGTCCTCCAGGCCCATGCCGGAGCAATGAGGATCATCCGGGAACCGAACCTCTGCAGCACTTGCAGAATGATGGGGACTGGAGGAAACGGGTACAGCAGCGGGAAGGACCACACCACCACGAACGCGTCCCCTAAGGCTCCACTTGGAGGAAATTCCCACGAGCCGAACCTTTCGCACTTCCGGTTGACACTGGAGGCGAAGAGATCCACTTGAGGGGTCCCCCAAAGGGCGAAGATCTCCAGGAGAATCTCCTGAGCCAACTCCCACTCGTGAGAGATCGTGCTCTGCCTGCTCAGAGAGTCCACCATCTCGTTTTCGTCTCCGGCCAGATGAATTGGCGAGGTCGAAATTTCCTGCTGGATGGCCCAGAACCCGAGCTGCATCGCCTCCCTGCACAGAGGAAGTGACCCTGCCCCCCCCCTTTTTGTTGAGGTAGTGCATGGCCACCGTGTTGTCGGTCAGAATCAGGACATTCTTTCCTCGCACAGTCGGCAGAAAAGCCTTCAAGGCAAGCCTGACGGCCCTCAGCTCCAACAGATTGATATGGAGTCTGGACTCTGACGGAGACCAACGACCGCTGACTGTCAACTCTTTGGCATGAGCTCCCCATCCCGTGAGGGATGTGTCCGTCACGATTGTCACCTCCGGCCAGGGTAGCCAAGATGGAGCCCCCCTCATCAGATTGCCTTCGTCGGCCCACCACAGAAGATCCTGGGCGGCTGTCATGATGCCTACCCCCGGAGCACCAGGCCAGGCCCAGCACCCCCGGGAGCAGGCATCATGCCCCCGGGTAAAAGCCCAGCGGCCCCCTATAGGGGCTCTTTGGACTCTGTCCTGGCGCCGTTGGTGCCAGGCTCATGTTGGACATCAGTCCTGGCGCCATAGGCGCCAGGCTCATAAAGGAAGGTGTTTTGTGCACTTACCTGATGCAGACCATGCTGCAAGATTCAGGCCTCCCTGAGACCTGAAAGGGACTATTTTTTCATTGGGACTATTGTGCCACTCGGACATGGCCAGGGAAGGATACTTACCTGGAACTACTTTGGGGGCTATTTAAGCCACGCCCAGACAGTAGCTCACACTTCGTGTTGTTCTGCATCCAAGCAGCTGAACGCTCACTGTGTCTGCTCCTGCATCTGGTCTCCAGCCACGCCCGCCTCGATCCTGGAACACCTGTAAGGAAAGAAGAGAAGAGAAAGGTGAAAACCAAGAATTTTATCAACTTTCTTACCTGCATCCGGAACCTTCACGCCAGCGTTCCTGTGAAAAGACTCATTTAAAAGCATTGCGTTGCTCGCTGCAGCGCCGCGCTTCACTCACCTGTCCTCGGGAGTTCTTCTGGCTCCACCGCGACTTTCTGCAACGGTCGCCACATCTCTGCGCCTAGGGGAGAGAAGAAGAGACAAAAGGTGAGCAGAAGGAACATATGAGGAAAGCCTAATTTTCCGCCATAACACTTACCGGTCTTCTGTAGGTGGACCATTCCTCATTTCGGGTCGGCGCCGCTTCGTTGACAGGTACCGCACCCCGGCCCCTATGGGGAAAGGACAAAAGACATTACTGGAGGAATATAAAAACATTAAGAGGGATCGCCTCCATCGCTAACTCACCCGAGTTTACCATCGGCAATTCAATCCCTCAACGCATCGCCTTCATTCTGCACCTGAAATAAAGGACAGATCACAGGTTAGGAAGGCAACAGAAAAGGAGGCTCAACACTTGAACTTTTGTAATCTTCATACTTACGGCGTTACGCTCGGAAAAGTCAAGTGGATTTTGCCAGCGCCATTCTGAAAACCAGTGAAGTAACTGGACTAACACGCGCCCCTGCACCAGAAGCAGGATGGAGAGTTCATCCTTTCAAACCATAAGGTGAGCTTCAACCGGGGATTTCGGAGGAAGTTAGAGAAGAACGAAGGGGTGAAGAGGGGAGCAAGCACACTATTCTGCAGACTGTTCATCCCCTTTCTCATCTGCAGAAGGAAATTCCTACGGGCCAGACAAGCAAGATTTGAGGGTCCTGTTCAGTCGGTGTTCCGAGTTCTGCGCATCACGTTCGAAGAGGCTAAAGCAACCCAGACTAGACCAGCGCCTCCGTGGGAGTCAGGTGAGCGTTACAGCGACCTAGGGCGGCACCTGAACGGGGTCCGACATCCTGCCGGAAGACTGAGACCACTGGAGCTTGAGAGCCCATTGCAGAGATCTCATCCGCAACCTGGCCTCTTGCACCAGAAGAATGCAGGATGCCATGAGGCTGACAACCTCAAGAACTCTAACGCTGGGAGACTCTGGGCCTGTCGAAACTTGTGCACTATCTGCTGAATGTGGTGAGCCCTCACCTGGGGCAGAAAACACTGCCCCAGGGACGTGTTGAGTACTGCTCTTATGTACTGGAGCCGCTGAGTTGGCGTCAAGTGGGACTTCTGCAAGTTGAAGGAGAAGCCCAGCTTGTGAAGGGAGTGGCAGGTGACAGACAGATGATCCAGGACTTGCTCGGGAGAGCGCGCCCTGATCAACCAATCGTCCAGGTAGGGGTAGACGTGAATCCCCTCTTTCCTGAGATACGCTTCCACCACCATCATGAGCTTGGTGAAAACCCTTGAGGCAGAGTTCAATCCGAACGGCAGCACCTGAAACTGAAAGTGCGAGTCGCCAACCGCGAACCTCAGGTACTTCTTGTGCTTGGGATGGATCGGCACATGAAAATAAGCGTCCTTGAGGTCGAGAGACACCAACCAGTCCTGAAGTTGAAGGGCCTGGAGGAGAGTAACCATCTTGAACTTGTCCTTCCTGAGGAGTTTGTTCAAACCGCACAAGTCCATGATGGGTCTCAATCCCCTGTCTTTCTATGAAATTAAAAAATAAGGGGAATACCATCCCTTGTTCCTCTCCGCTACAGGCACCAGCTCTATGGCGCCTTTCTCCAGCAGGGATTGAATTTCCTGCGCAAGGAGCGGGTCCGGGCTCTTCAAAGAAAGATTCCCTGGTGGATTGTCGCGAGGCCTCTGCTGGAAAGGAAGACAGTAGCCGTGGGCTATGATCTCCAGAACCCACACATCCGAAGTAATGGCACGCCATTCTACAAGATGCTGCGCCAGCCTTCCCCCAACCAGCGAAGCATGGGCCTCATGACTGAGCGGCTGCGGCGTTGCCTGAGGGCAAAGAGGCAACTGCTCGCGCGGCCTTGGCACCTCGAGTACCTTGTATTCCACCTCTGGCACTCCTACGGTTGCCCCTTTGACTTGTAGCTCCTCTCGCTTTACCAAAGAATGAGTAATAACGAAAGGAACCTCCCCTCCATTGCTGTCTCCTAGGACGAAAAGGCGGAGGTTGGCGGACTGCAGCGCCCAACGACTTTGCTGCCGCTTTGGAGGTCTGCAACCTCTCAAGGCTTTCATCAGCCTTGCTGCCAAAAAGATGTTCACCATCAAAGGGCATGTTGAGGAGCCTGGCTTGCACATCAGGAGCAAACCCCGACTTCCTCAACAACGCAAACCTGCGTATTACGGTGCTCGCCGCCATGGAACGGCTGACACAGTCTGCCATGTCCAAACCCGACTGAACGGACTTGCACATGGCATCCTTGCCATCCTGAATAAGGAACAAGTTACTTACCTGTAACTGTTGTTCTCCAGCATGGGTCTGGCATGGATTCACATGCTCATGAATATTCCCAGTCGTCAGGCTGGGAATCCTCGGTAAAGAAAAAAATCAGTATCAGTTTCGTTTCTGATCTGTCTTTCCTAGTAGTAACCAATCACTGATCTCTGCGTCATACTGACCACAGCCAATGACTGCCCTCTACCTAAGCCCCGCCTCTGGCAGCCATCTTCAGATTTGGTAGCACGTGAAGTGGCAGTATGACCAAGTGAAGAGCCGCAGAGGGGTAGGCGGGAGGGTTCGCATGTGAATCCATGCCAGACCCATGCTGGAGAACAACAGTTACAGGTAAGTAACTTGTTCCTTCTCCAGCATGGGGTCTGGCATGGATTCACATGCTCATAAATAAAAGAATACATAGCAGTACACACATGCACAACCACGGGGGGTGGTAAAAGGCTCAACATTAAGCAATACAAAAAACTCAACATTAAGCATCTCTTACCTCCTCACCAGGCTCACCTTAAGCGAACAGGTTGCGCAGCACTGCTTGGCCGACCCTGGACTCCTCCCTGGAATCCCGATCGACGCAGTAGAATCTCGTGAAGGTGTGCGTCGACCTCCACGTAGCAGCCCTGCAGATGTCCGGCAGGGGCACACCAGATAAGAATGCCGTAGTAGCAGCGATCGCTCTGGTCGAATGGGCTCTCAGACAGCCTGGCAGCGGTCGGTTAGCCAACCGGTGACAGTGCATGATGCAGCCGGAGAGCCATCTGGAAATAGAAGACTTCGAGAGAGCCTTCCCTTGATTCACAGGTCCAAAGTTCACGAACAGCTGTGATGTCCTCCGGAAACTCTTCGTGCGGTCCACGTAGAACTTCAGCGCTCTAGCTACATCCAGCGAGTGCAAAGTCCTCTCAGCCGGCGACGAAGGCGACGGGAAGAATACAGGCAACACCAAGGGTTCGTTGAGATGGAAGTCCGACGGTACCTTGGGCATGAAGGAGGGGTGCGTCCTGAGCACTACCCTCGTGTCGTGGAAAGTCAAGTACGGGGCCTTGCAGGAAAGGGCCTGGATCTCTCCCACTCGTTGTGCGGAGGTGATGGCCACAAGAAAAGCAGTTGTCCACGATAGAAACTTCAACGGAGCCGAGTGCAGAGGCTCGAACGGAGGTCCCATGAGCTTGGTCAGCACCACGTTGAGCTCCCACGCCGGGGCCGGAGCCTTCACCGGCGGGAACGATCTGAACAGTCCCTTCATGAACTCTTTCACCAGACGATGAGACCACAAGGACGTCCGTCCCGTGGTTCTGGTGTATCTGGAGATCGCAGCAAGATGAATCTTGATGGACGCGTGTGCCAGGCCAGCTTTGGCCAGCGTCAGCAGGTACGGCAGTACTTGGGGAGCCGTAATCCGTAGAGGGTTAATCTTCTGTGCGTGGCACCAGACAGAGAACCTCTTCCATTTGTGTCCGTAGCATTTAAGAGTCGAGGACGCCCTGGCCTTTGCAAGAATCTCTCTGCAGTCGGCCGGTATGTCGTATCCTCCAAACTCTAGCGCTGCAGGAGCCAGGCCTGCAAGTTCAGCGACTTCGGGTCGTGGTGGAGGATGGCGCCTCCTTCCCTGGAGAGTAGATCCGCGTCCGCCGGCAGTTTGATCGGCGGGGACGCTGACAAGTCCAGAAGGTCCGGGAACCATATCTGCCTCGGCCACGAGGGTGCGACGAGGATCATCCTGCACCGTGACTTCTTGAGCAGGTTGACTAGCCGGATTAGCAGAGGCAAGGGAGGGAACACGTAGAGGAACAGGCCCTCCCAGGGGAACGAGAAAGCATCGCCCATGCTCCTCGTCTGGGGAAACCTGCTGGCGAACCTCCGGCACTTGGTGTTCGTCGCCGTCGCGAACAAGTCGATCTGGGGTGTGCCCCACCGTCGGAAGAGACGATCCACCAGATCCTGCCGTAGTTCCCACTCGTGGCACGAGCGCAGCTCCCTGCTGAGTGAGTCGGCGATGGTGTTTTTTATCCCTGCCAGATGAAACGGCACCAGAAAAATCCTTTGGGCGACGGCCCAATGCCACAGGTCCTGCGCCTCCTTGGACAGCGCTGGGGACCTGGTTCCGCCCTGTTTCCTGATGTAAAACATGGTGGTGGTGTTGTCGGTGAAGATCCTCACCACCTTGCCCTTGAGGGACGGAAGGAAAGACCCGAGGGCCCAAAACACTGCACGGAGCTCCAGGACGTTGATATGCAGGGACTTCTCCGTCGGGAGCCAGAGTCCCTTTGCGTGCAGATTTTCGGTGTGCGCTCCCCACCCTTCCAGGGAGGCATCCGTAGTCACAGTCTCCTGGTGGGCTGGGGTCTGGAAGTCCATGCCCGCCGTCAGATGCGCGCGGGTGCCCCACCACCGTATCGCTCGTCGGAAGTTCTCGTCGAGCTTGATCCTTTCCTCGAAGCTGCCCGTCGTCTGGATCCAGCGCGCATCCAGGAATTCTTGCAACGGGCGCATCCGGAGCCTGCACATGGGAATGAGGTAGATGCAGGAAGACATCATCCCGAGGAGGGACTTGATGGACCTCACTTTGGCCGCGTCGGCCACCAACATCCGTTGCTCCTTGCCCAAGATGGTCCTGGTCCTCTCCTCCGACGGGGAGGCCAGAAGGGACACTGTGTCGAGCCTCGCTCCGAGAAACAGTGCGACTTGCGCGGGCACCAGGTGGGATTTGGCGTAGTTCACGAAGAATCCCAGGTCCGTGAGGAGTTGGACGGTCCTTGCCGTGTGAACCACGGCGAGTTCCCTCGTCTTGGCGCGGATGAGCCAGTCGTCCAGGTAGGGGTAGACGTGGATCCCCTCGCGGCGCAGCTGCGCCGCCACCGGTGCGAGGCACTTGGTGAATACCCTGGGTGCCGACCGTAGTCCGAAGGGGAGGGCTCTGAACTGGTAATGACGCCCTTGGACCACAAACCTGAGGAATTTTCGGTGCCCCTTTAGGATGGGAATGTGGAAGTAGGCATCCTCCAAATCCAACGACGATAGGAAATCCCCTTCCTCCAGCTGGCCCAGGACGTGCTGGAGGGTGACCATCCGGAACTTCTGCGCCTTGATGAACTTGTTCAGACGTCGGAGGTCTAGGATGGGGCGCCATCCTCCCGTCTTCTTCTTCACGAGGAAGTATCTCGAGTAAACTCCGGAGCCCCGAAGCCTCTTTGGGACGATTTCGATGGCGCCCTTTCTGAGCATCGCCTTTACCTCCAGGAGAAGTTGAGGGACGTGAAGTTCTTTCCTGGCCACGGGGGGGACACGCGGGCACCTTCTTTGAAACTCGAGCACGTGGCCCCGGGCCAGGGCGTCCAGAACCCAACGGTCGGTGGAGATGGACTCCCACACGCTGACGAAGCCCGCCAGCCGGCCTCCCACCGGGGTGCTCCGGTGGGGGCCCGACCCCACAGCCGGTTCAATCCTGCTTGGACGCGGCCTTGCCGCCTTGACCTCCTGGGCGACGACGGCGGGGTCCGCTAGACTTGCCTCGTCCTCTGTAGGCCTCTTGCGACGACGAGCGGGCCGCTTGACGGTAGGAAGCGAAACCGCCGCCGGAACCTCTGGAGGCGCCCTTGCCTCCGCTGCTCCGAAAGGGCGTCCGACGTTGCTGCAGAACTCCGAGGGCCCGGGCCGTCTCAGTATCCGCCTTGATGGCCTGAAGGGAATCGTCCACTGTCTTCCCAAACAGGTTGTTCCCGTCGAAGGGCATGTCCAGGACTCTGGTCTGGACGTCCTGCCGGAAATCCGTAGCTTTGAGCCATCCACGACGTCGAAGGCAAACGCCGTTGCCCAGCTGGCGGAACCCAGTGTCGGCGATGTCCGTCGCCACGGTGATTGCGTGGTCCGAGGCCACCTCACCTTCCTGCAGGATCTCCAGGGCCTCCGCCCTCTTGTCGTCCGGCAGAAAATCCAGCAGGGGAGCTATCTTGTACCAGAGCTCCCTGTCGTAGCGAGCCACGATAGCCAAGGCGTTGGCCGCTTTAATCGTCGTCGCTGCCGACGAGATGACTCTACGTCCCATAGCATCCAATTTCTTTCCCTCGCTGTCCGGCGGGGAAGTCGATGTGGAGGCCGCACCCCCCCCCGCTTTCTTCCTGGCTGCCGCGGAGACGACGGAATCCGGGGTAGGCTGTGCCCGGAGGCACAGGGGGGCCGTGTCCGGGACCCGGTACTTCTTCTCGTACCGGTCTCTTCTAGCTGGCGTCGTGGAAGGGTTCTTGAGGAGGGAAAGGCCCTCATCCCAAATGTCGTCCAACAGAGGCACTGCGAGGACCGTCTTCCTCTTGGCCTCGCGCCGCTGATAAAGGAAGCCTTGCTTTTTCTTCTCCTCAGGGCAGAGTTGGAAAAGCTCGGAAGCCCTGGAGATCATGGAGTGGAAAGATCCGATCTCGTCGGGCGGAGAAGCCCTGGCGGGAGGCGACGACGGAATATCCTCGTCGTATGCCTCGTCGTCCGTACCCGTCGCTGCCGTGTCAGTCCCTGTATCATCCCCTCGGGTGGACGGGGGAGAGGGCTGGACGGGGCGCGACGGTTGAAAAGGAGGTGGTGGATGGATCCTTCTTTTCTTGGTAGGGGGAACACCAGAAGGTCCCGGTTCTGGATCCCCCGACGGGAAAGGTTCTTCCGTCGGTAACGGTAGTCTCGTCCTTATCTCGGAGCATAAGGACTGTATGGCCAACAAAATGGCCGCCGAGTTGTCTTGCGGCGCTGGCAGAGGGGAATCCGACGGGCGAGCAGGGGCCCCGTCGGTATCCTCGACGATGTCGTCGTCGTCACCTGCGTCGGGGTCCATTCCGACGGGCTGGCCTTCTTCCACGCCTAGGCCGTGGCTTAAGACCTCGATCAGCTCCTCTTCTGAGGTTCAGGCCGAATCTACGACGACGCCCTGCCCCCCCTTCTTCTTCCCCACGGGGGGTTTCACGGGGGTCCTATCGATGGGCACAAAAGAAGACTCCCTCCGAGGAGGCAGGGAGATTCTGGGCCCCGAGGTCGCCACCACTGGCGCAGCCTCCACAGGCTGAGCCAGGGCCGCCGCGACCGTTTCGATAGAGGGCTTGGTCGGATGGATCAAGGCCTTCACCACCTTAGGTGCGCTCACCGCCTTATCCTTGAGGGAGGGGGCACTGCCACGCTCCTCCTCTGCCTTAGAGCTCGACCGGGGCCTCTCCAGGAGTTTCGCCGGGTGCTCGGCCTTCCTCTTACCCGACCCAGAGCGTTGGCTCGTGGTTGATGGTGCCGGGGAGGGGGCGCCCTGCCTGGCGCCCGTAGAGCCCGACCGTTCGGCGCTCCCGGTGCCAGCGGACTCGCGGTGCTTAGCCTTATGTTGGGCCCCCGTCGCCGGGGCGCCCTCAAAGGTCTTAGAAGACCGCTCGGGTTTCTTCTTCCTCTCGCCAGACGGGCTCTTACCCTCCAGCCAGTTGGCGAGACGTTGATGGCGGTCCTTCATGGTCCGTTCCGACATGTTGCCGCAAAACGCACAGTCCTTCTCCACGTGCGTCTTGTCCTCATGAAGGCAGTAAAGGCAGAAAGAGTGTTCGTCCTCCTTAAAGACGTTCTGCAGCTGGCATCCAGGGCAGACCCTGAACAGCTTTCCGGGCGTCGAGCTTCCCTTCTCCTGGGCCATCTCCGAGACCGGGCCTGAGAAGCTTCTGGAGTCCTCCGAAGTGTAGCTCGACGAAATCTTCACCCTTGAGGGGCGCAGACGAATCCGACACGGGTCCCCGTTGATCGGATGTAGGATCGGTGGAGCTTGAGGCTCTTTTGACCGAAAGAAATCGAGTTTTTGTGAAAAAACGCGAAAAAATAGCACTAACGCTCGAGAGCAATAGCACGAGGATCCCAACACATGAACGTGCGGTAAAAATCTGAAGATGGCTGCCAGAGGCGGTGCTTAGGTAGAGGGCAGTCATTGGCTGTGGTCAGTATGACGCAGAGACCAGTGATTGGTTATTACTACGAAAGACAGATCAGAAACGAAACTGATACTGGTTTTTTCTTTACCGAGGATTCCCAGCCTGACGACGGGGAATATTCATGAGCATGTGAATCCATGCCAGACCCCATGCTGGAGAAGATGGCGCCTCCTTCTCTGGAGAGAAGGTCCGCGTCCGCCGACAGCTTGATGGGAGGGGGCGTTGACAAGTCCAGAAGGTCCGGGAACCAGATCTGCCTCGGCCACGCCGGCGCGACGAGGATCATCCTGCACCGGGACCTCTTGAGCTGGCTGATGAGTCGAAGCAGCAACGGCATCGGAGGGAACGCATACAGGTATAGGCCGTCCCAGGGGAACGAGAACGCATCGCCCATGCTTCTCGGCTGGGGAAACCTGCTGGCGAACCTCTTGCACTTCGAGTTCGTCGCTGTTGCGAACAGGTCGATTTGGGGTTTGCCCCATCGTCGGAAGAGTTGATCCACCTGATCCTGGTGCAGTTCCCACTCGTGACACGCGCGCAGCTCCCTGCTGAGCGAGTCGGCGATGGTGTTGCTTTCTCCTGCCAGGTGGAAGGGAACCAGGAACATCCCCTGGGCGACCGCCCAGTGCCACAGATTCTGTGCCTCCTTGGATAGGGCTGGGGATCTGGTGCCTCCCTGCTTCCGTATGTAAAACATTGTCGTGTTGTCCGTGAAGATCCGCACCACCTTGCCCTTGAGCGACGGGAGGAACGATTTGAGAGCCCAGAACACGGCTCGGAGTTCCAGGACGTTGATGTGCAGGAGCCTCTCCTCCGGGAGCCAGAAGCCTCTTGCGTGGAGATCTCCGGTGTGGGCGCCCCAACCTTCCAGGGAGGCGTCCGTCGTCACCGTCTCCTGGTATGCCGGCGTCTGAAAGTCCTTGCCCGCCGTGAGGTGCGCTCGAACGCCCCACCACTGAATCGCCCGCCGGAACACCTCGTTGAGGGGGACCCTGTCTTCGAAGGTGCCCGTCGCCTGTATCCAACGGGCGTCGAGAAATTCTTGAAGAGGGCGCATCCGTAGTCTGCAGAGGCGCACCAGGTAGATGCAAGAGGACATCATCCCCAGGAGGGACTTGATGGACCTCACCCTGGCCACGTCCGTGGCTAGCAGGCGCTACACTTTGCCTAGAATGGTCTTCATCCGTTCTTCCGACGGGGCCGCCAGGCGCCTCACTGTATCGAGCTTCGCTCCCAGAAACAGGGCCACCTGCGACGGCACCAGGTGGGACTGCGGGTAGTTTATGGCGAATCCCAGGTTTGTGCGTAGCTGGACGGTCCTCGCAGTGTGTTCGATGGCGAGTTCCCTCGTCCTTGAGCGGATGAGCCAGTCGTCCAGGTAGGGGTAGACGTGAATCCCCTGTAGGCGCAGCTGCGCCGCCACTGGTGCTAGGCACTTGGTAAAGACCCTGGGGGCCGACTTCAATCCGAACGGCAGTGCTCTGAATTGGTAGTGGCGTCCCTGGACGACAAACCTGAGGAACTTTCGGTGACTTTTGAGGATGGGAACGTGGAAGTATGCATCCTCCAGGTCCAACGACGATAGAAAGTAGCCTTCCTCCAGCTGTCCCAGTACGTGCTGGAGGGTGCCCATCCTGAACATTTGTGATCTGATGTATTTGTTCAAACGACGAAGGTCCAGGATGGGGCACCAGTCGTCCGTCTTCTTCCTGACGAGGAAGTACCTTGAGTATACCCCGGAGCCCCGGAGCCTCTTCGGGACAAGCTCGATGGTGCCTTTCCTGAGCATCGCCCGTACTTCCAACAGCAGTTGCGGGACGTGATTTTCCTTCCTGGCCACAGGTGGAACGTGAGGGCACTTCTTCAGGAATTCGATAGAGTGTCCTCTTGCCAGGGTATCCAGCACCCAACGGTCGGTGGAGATGGACTTCCACACGCCGACGAAATTCGTCAGCCGGCCTCCCACCGGGGTGCTTCGGTGGGGGCCCGAGACCACGGCCGGTTCAGTCCTGCTTGGAGGTGGTGGCCTTGCCTCCCTGGCCACCTTGCCGACGGCGGCGAGGCGCTCCCTGCTTGCCGCGACCCCTGTAGGCCTCCTGAGACGAGGATCGTGCCGCCTGGCGGTAGGACGACGAGCCCCCGTTGGATCCCTTGGAGGCACCCCGTCTGCCTCCGGAGCTCCGAAAGGGCCGTCGTTGCTGAAGGGCTCCTAGGGCGCGGGCCATCTCCGTTTTTATGGCTTGGAGGGACTCGTCCACCGCCTTCCCAAACAAGTTGCTGCCGTCGAACGGCATGTCCAACACCCTGGTCTGGACGTCCTGACGGAAGTCGGTCGCCCGGAGCCAACCCCGTCGTCGTAGGCAAACACTGTTGCCCAGCTGGCAGAACCCGGTATCGGCAATATCGGTTGCCACCGTTATGGCGTGGTCCGACGCCACCTCGCCCTCTTGCAGTATTTCCAGGGCCTCGGGCCTCTTGTCGTCCGGCAGGAAGTCCAATAAGGGAACCAGCTTAAACCAGAGCTCCCTGTCGTAACGGGCCACGATCGCCAGGGCGTTGGCCGCCTTGATCGTCGTCGCCGCCGACGAAATGACCCGCCGCCCCATGGCGTCCAACTTCTTTCCCTCGCCGTCCGGCGGGGAATTCGACGTCGAGGCTCCTGACCCCGCCGCTTTCTTCTTCGCCACCGCCGAGACGACCGAGTCTGGCGTTGGCTGGGCCCTGAGGCACAGGGGAGCGGTTTCGGGGACCCGGTACGAGAAGCCGGTCCCGTTTGGCTGGTGCCGTGGAGGGGTTTTTGAGAACCGACAGGCCCTCCTCCCAGATGTCATCGATTAGGGGCACCGCAATGACCGTCTTCCTCTTGGCCTCCCGGCGCTGATAGAGGAAACCTTCCTTTTTCTGCTCCTCCGGGCAGAGCTGGAACAATTCGGACGCCCTGGCGATCATGGCGTGGAATGAGCCAATCTCGTCGGGCGGCGAGGCCCGTGCGACGGGAGACGGGAGATCCGATCCGTCGCCCTCAGAACCCGTCGTCGAGCCCAACGCACCGTCATCTCCCGACTCGTGAGAGGATGAGGAGGGAACTGTAGGCCTTACGGGGGCGAGCGGAGGAGAGGGTTGGGTCCTCCGTCGTTTGTTCTGAGGACTTCCCGATCCGGCTGCGCCGGAAGGGAAGGCCGCTCTTCCTCACCATCGTCGTCTTCCTCAGTTATCTCCCGAGGATCTCCCTGACGGGATCGAACCTTCTCGAATTGGACTTCGAGGTTCCTCACGGCCTCGGTCAGTTCCTCCTCCGAGGCTGACTCCGAGCTCGAGGAGGGCACCGTGCCCCCCCTCGCTTCTTCCATCATGGCGGCCACGACGATGGGCTGAAAAGAGGATTCCCTCCTTGGCGGCAGGGAAAAACTAGTCCCGGAGGCAGTCTCCGCTGGCGGTGTCTCTGCCGGCTTGGCAAGAGTCGCCGCGATAGCCTCGATAGAGGCCTTCGCCTGCTGGATAGGGGCCTTCACCACCTTAGGTGCATCCCGGGCCTTCTCCTTCGGGGGAGGGGCGACGCCTCGCTCCCCCTCTTCCGAGATCGGACGGGTCTTCTCCCGAAGCTTACCCGGGGTCTCGGACTTTCTCTTCCCCGAACCGGAACGTTGGCTCGTGGTTGACGGTGCAGGGGAAGGTGCGCCCTGCCTGGCGACCGAAGAGCCCGACCTTTCGGCCTGGTGTTGGGCCCCCGTCGCCGGGGCTCCCGCACAGGACTTAGAAGCCCGCTCGGACCCTTTCTTCTTCTTCTCACCCGTCGAGCCCTTCTCCAACCAGCTTGCGAGACGGGATCGACGGTCCCTCATGGTCCGCTCCGACAAGTTCTTGCAGAACTGGCAGTCCTTCTCTACATGAGTCTTGTCCCCATGAAGACAGTAGAGGCATCGCGAATGTTTGTCTTCCTTAAACACATTCTGCAGCCCGCATCCAGGGCAGCTGCGAAACAGCTTGGGTCCGGGCGACGAACTTGCATCCTGGGCCATCTCGAAGTAGGCTGCGAATCTTCTGGAATCCTCCTAGAAGTTGATTCGACGAAATCTTCACCCTTGAGGGGCGTAGGAAAATCCCGCAACGGGTAGCCGTTAACGGGAGTAGAAACGGTGGAGCTTGAGGCTCGATTAACCGAAAAAATGTGAAAATTCACCTGAAAAAGCGCGAAACACGCAGTAAAAGCTCGAGAGCTAAGCACGAGGACTCCCAACACTTGAACATGCGGTAAAAATCTGAAGATGGCTGCCAGAGGCGGGGCTTAGGTAGAGGGCAGTCATTGGCTGTGGTCAGTATGACGCAGAGATCAGTGATTGGTTACTACTAGGAAAGACAGATCAGAAACGAAATTGATTTTTTTCTTTACCGAGGATTCCCAGCCTGACGACGGGGAATATTCATGAGCATGTGAATCCATGCCAGACCCCATGCAGGAGATTAGCAAGAAAACCATCCCGTTCGTCTCCTTCGGGAATATGTTCAGCCGCTAGGGAAATACAGTTCCACAGAGTGTGCGTGAAACGTCACAAGGCACATATTGAGTTGGCCGCCTGAAGAGCCATACCCCCTGAAGAAAACACTTTCTTCGTCCAGCCATCAAAACGCTCGTCATCCCCATCAGGAGGGATGGTAGGATACAACGCCTGCTTTGCTGGGGCCGTAGCCGCCTGCACCACCAAATTCTCCGGAGTGGGGTGTGTGGTCAAGTAGCAGGGGTCACTACTAGCTGGGTGGTATTTTTGCGGCAAAGACTTGCCCACTGCCGGGAGACTCTCCGGAGCAGTCCAAGCTGCTGCCACCCTTCTTTGCAGAGCCATATGGAATGGCAGTACCGGGTCAGTGGGTGGACCTTGGTCGAGGATATCCGTCAGGTCATACTGCACAAAATCAACTGGGGGCACCAACCACCCCAAGTAGTCTGTGACTCTCGACATAAGGCACCAGTACGATGACTCGGCATGGGTGCTAGGCTCAGGCCTACAGAGCTCCACCTCCGGAGAGGTGTCCAGACCACTGGCGTCATGCAGTGACTGACCCAGGTCCTCAATCTGGCTATGACCAGAAAGAATCTCATCTGGTACCTTGTCAGGAACCAACCCATCTTCAGAACCCTCTTCCACCTCGGAAATATACTCCATAGGCTGGAAAGTGGGCATTGAATAAGGGAGAAAGACATGTTTTGCCTTGGCCAGAGCCTTTCTAGGGGGTTCCCCCATGCCACGGGGTACCTCCGACACCACAGCCTCCAAAGGCGTTGACGGAATCGGCGTTGAGCGTGGCGCGTACAGCATCAACGGCTTCGACACAGGCCTCGAGGCCGGAGCCCCGAGCGTGTCTCTCGACAGCCTAGGCATCGATGACGTCGACGACTTCCTTGGAGGCGGGGTCTCGAGAGAGTCCGTCGACGACCTCGGCGCCACAGGAGTCGATATCTTCTTCGAAGACTTCACAGGTTAACGCGGTCTTGAGGGGGTCGAGGACCGGGACCTGGAACGGGGCTGACTAGAACGATTCCCCTTGCCCGAGCGGGACCTCTCGCGTGAATCGTGCCAACCACCCGAGCCCGAAGGCGTACGAGTGATGTCTCTAGTACGGTCACAACCGACCCCTCTCGGAGGCGCGGACGGACCGGAGCCCTTTGATTCAAGAATCGCCAACATTTTCTTCCCGAAGGAAGCCCATTCTTCCAGAGAGGAACGCTAGGTGGGATAAGAAACCCGCCGACGGGTGGAGTCCTCGGATGAGGACGGGGAAGGCGACCGATGACGGCGCTTCCGGGAGTGCCTCGAAGAGGCAGAGGAGTGGCAGGGCCCACTCTGGGATCGAGACCCCCCTAGACTTACGACTACAATGTGGAGAGTCGCCCCTCGAATCGTCCTTCGAAAGCCCAGTGGACCTCGCCTTCCGGGCTTGGACACCTTACCGACCGACAGCTTCGTCTTACGTTCCCGTAAGGCCTTGGACGCAAGCGACTGGCAGTCGATACAATCATTTGTGTCGTGGGCCTCCCTGAGGCACCAGAGGCAGGCATTGTGCGAGTCCTTCACCGACATTTTGGACCCACAGTCCCCACACTTCTTGAAGCCCGGACACGGAGTGGAAGAAGAGGAAGACATCCCGATAGTTTACTTCACAAAACGAACAGGTTCGAAGAACCGAAAGAACAGAAACTCCAAAGAGTTGAGGCGCGCCGAGATCTCCGAAGCAAACACGTTCGCGGAAAATACGGAACTGAGGCTACGGGCGTCGTGCTTATAACATCCGGTGACGTCGGCCGTCGGAGGAGGTCCTCCAGTACGGCGTATCGACGTCATTGACGCAGAAAGATTTTCCGAAGCAGCACAGCTGTGGTGATTACTGTCGTAGATATGGAATACGTTGGAGGACCCAATCCGCTCGAAAGACAAAACCATGGGAATGGAACACTGAAAAGGATCAACATTTTGTCCTCTGCACCAGTCGCAGAACTTACGATTTTGCTGCTGGCCGCCTGGCCGAAAGCAACACATCCATCACGTCCTCCGGGAGGCCCCAATCCTTATATCCCAACCTTTCAGATGCTAAGCGTGAAGGTTGAGGGACCTGACCTCTGGATCGAGAACCTGACCCCGCCCTCCTCCTGTCCACCTCTCCCTTGCGCGCACAAGAGCAGATCCTGACGGTAGGGAAGACGGCATGGAGGGCAGATGGACATGTCTAGAAGGTCTGGGTACCACGCACTCCTGGCCCAATCCGGAGCAATGAGGATCATGTGGGATCCGAACCTCTGCACTCTCCTTAACACTTGTGGAATGACGGGGACTGGAGCAAACGCATACCGCAGTGGGAATGACCAATCCACCACAAATGCGTCTCCTAAGGCTCCTCTCGGAGGAAATTCCCTTGAGCAGAATCTCTCGAACTTCCGGTTGGCACTGGTGGCGAAGTGATCAACTTGTGGGGTTCCCCAAAGGACTAATAACTCCAGAAGGACTCCCTGAGCCAACTCCCACTCTTGAGAGATCATGCTCTGCCTTCTTAGAGCGTCCACCGCCGCATTGTCTTCTCCGGCCAGATGAACTGCCAAGCGTGACATTTCCTGCTAAATTGCCGAGAACCAGAGCTGCGTTGCCTCTCTGCAGAACGGGAGTGACCCTACACCCCTTTTTTGTTGAGGTAATGCATGGCCACTGTGTTGTCCGTCATGATCAGGATGCTCTTCCTCCGCACAGCCGGCAGAAAAGCCTTCAGGGCCAGCCTGATGGCCCTCAGCTCTAACAGGTTTATGTGGAGTTTTGACTCTGACGGAGACCAACGACTGCTGGTATTCAAGTCATTGGCATGAGCTCCCCATTCTGTGAGGGAAGCATACGTCACTACAGTCACTTCCAGCCATGGTTACCAAAACGGTTCTCCCTTCATCAGGTTCCCTCGTTGGCCCACCACCGAAGATTCTGGGAGACCGAGAGTGGAATCTGAATGGGATCCGACATCTTGCCCGAGAACTGCGACCACTGCATCTTGAGGACCCTTTGCAGGGATCTCATCCTCAGCCTGGCTTCTGGCACCAGAAAAATGCAGGATGGCATGAGGCTGAGCAACCTTAAGAATTCGAAAGCTGGGAGACTCTGGGCATTTTGAAACTTGTTCACCATCTGCACAATGTGATGAGCCCTTACCTTGGGAGGCGATCACTTCCCCAAGGACGTGTCCAACACAGCCCTGATGTACTGGAGCTGTTGGGAAGGTGTCAAATGCGACTTCTTGAGATTGAGGGAGAAGCCCAGCTTGTGGAGGGAGCGGCAGGTGAGACTAAGGTGAGCCAATGCTTGTTCTGGAGGGCGCGCACGGATCAGCCGGTTGTCCAAGGTAGGTGTACACGTGAATCCCCCCTCTACTGAGATACGCTACCACCACCATCATTAGCTTGGTGAAGACCCTCAGGCAGAGTCAATCCGAATGGCAGGACCCGAAACAGAGTGCGAGTCGCCAGCCGCAAACCTCAGGTACTTTCTGTGTTTTGGATGAATCGGCACATGAAAGTAAGCATCCTGTAGGTCCAGAGACCCCAACCAATCCTGAAGTTGAAGGGACTGGAGGACATGCGAAGGAGTAAGCATCTTGAACTTGTCCTTCCTGAGAAGTTTGTTCAACCAACGTAAATCCAGAATGGGTCTCAATCCTCCATCTTTCGCTGGAATCAAAAAATATGGGGAATACCAACCCATGTTCCTCTCCGCTACAGGCACCAGTTCTATAGTGCCTTTCTCTAGCAGGGTCAAGATTTCCTGTGCAAGAAGCATATCTGGAATCTTCAAAGAGATTCCCCGGTGGATTGTCATGAAGCCGCTTTAGGAAGGGAAGGCAGTAACCGTGGGCTATGGTATCCAGAACCCACGCATCCGCAGTAATCGCTCGCCATTCTTCTAGATGCTGAGACAGCCTGCCCCCAACCGACGAACCATGGGACATGGCCTCATGACTGTTTTGGAGCGGCTGCAGCAGCACCTGAAGGCAAGGAGGCATATGCCTGAGCGGCTTTTGCACCTCTGTTTCCCCGACCACCACGGGTACTTTCTTGCTGACCCCTTTGACTGGCAGCTCCTCTTGTTCTACCAAAGGAGGAGTAGTAACGAAAAGAACCTCCACTCCAATGCTGTCGCTTAGGACGAAAAGGCAGAGGTTGACGCACAGCTGCGCTCAAAGATTTCGCAGCAGCTTTTGAGGTCTGCAACCTCTGAAGGCTCTCGTCAGCCTTGCTGCCAAACAAATGCGTGCATCAAAGGGCATGTTCAAAAGACAAGCTTGCACATCCGGAGCAAAACCCGACTTTCGCAACCACGCAAACCTGCGTATCATGGTGCTTGCAGCCATGGACCGGCTAACACGGTCGGCCGTGTCCAAACCCGACTGAAGGGATTCACACATGGCATCATTGCCATCTTTCACGAGAGCAAGGAACCCATCCCTTTCTTCCCCCTCGGGAATATGCTCAGCCGCTAATGAAACAATTCCACAGTGTGTGTGAAAATCTCACCATGGCACAAGTGGAGTTGGCTGACTTCAACGCCATACTCCCTGCAGAAAACACCTTGCGCGCCCAACCGTCAAAGCGTTTGTCGTCCCTATCAGGAGGGATGGTAGGATACGTCGCCTGCCTCCAGGTGGCCATAAACGCCTGAACCACCAAACTCTCGGAAGTGGGGTGAGATGAAAGGTAGCTGGGGTCGCTACCGGAAGGGTGGAATTTTTTCGTTAATGACTTGTTAACAGCCGGAAGAGATTCCGGAGACTGCCAAGCAGGCGCCACCCTTTTCTGTAATGTCCAATGAAAAGGTAACACCGGGTCTGAGGACGGACCTTGATCTAAAATGTCAGTTAGATCATCTTGCACAAAATCTTCAGGAGGACTGGACCAGCCCAGATACTCCATGACCGTAGCCTATAGGACGAGTCCGCATGAGCCCCAGGCTCAGGCCTGCCAAATTACATTTCCGGAGAAGTGTCCAAACCACTGGCATTGTAACAGTTTGCCTCAACTCTTCCAACTGGCTGTCTCCTGAAAAGACAGGAGCTACATCAGGCTCAACAGGGTCCAGATCGAAGTCCGACCTCTCCTCCTCATATATGTCATCTAGAGGGAGGTAAAAACCCTGCCTCAGAACAGAAGAGGGTCTGGAGTCCACCACTGGCCTCACAGACTTAGCAGTAGCCTTCCTAGGAGTATCCACAGCATCAGGGACCTCCATCAGTAAATTTCAGGCAAAAATACCCAAAGGCGTCGAAGGCTTTGGCGTCGAGAGCGTTTAAATCGAGAACGGCGCAGATGGTGGCAAGGGCTGGAACGAAGTCTTCGATGTCGGTATTCAACGGACACGCGCCGATGTAGTCGACACCGCCATTGAGCCCTTGCCCGGTTTCTGCAGTCTCGCTGGAGACGAGGACCGAGACCAGGAAGCACGTCTCTTGCGACTATCCAGAGCCTTGTCTGAACGGGACCTCGAAGGTTCCCGATCAGAGTCACGTCGAGGACCCGAACCCGAAGGGGTGCGAGCCACGGTACGAGACCGTTCCTTGCCGGCTTCATCAGAAGGCGTGGACGGAATTGTGCCCTGCGATTGAAAAATTACAAACATCTGCTCCCGAAAAACAGCCCATTCCTTGGTCGGACAAGCCACTTTCCTCACGGCACCATCCTCTGAGGTGGACGGGTAAGGCGACCGGTGACGACGCTTCCTAGAGTGCCGAGACGAGGACGACGAATAGCGGGAACCACTTCGGGACTGAGACCCCCGGGACACCTCCTGACGTGGAGAATCACCCCTCGAGTCGTCGGTGGACATCCTCTTGGACATAAATTTACAGGACTTACTGGGTTTAGAACCCCTACCTACATGTAGCTTTCCCTTACGCTACCTCAAGGGCTTAGAAGTCAGCGACTGGCATTTGGAACAGTTGTCGGTGTCGTGACTCTCACCCAAGCACAACAAACAAATGCGATGCGGGTCGGATATCGACATTTTAGACTTGCAGTCTCAGCAAGTCTTGAGGCCAGACCGCAGAGTCGGAGGGGTCGAAGAAGAAGACATCTTCACAAGGTAGAACACGAGGCGTGCAGAGTCTCCGAAGCAAACACATTTGCGGAAAAAACGGAACGGAGGCTACCAGCGACGTGCATCCTATTTATAACATCCGGTGACGTTGCCCTCGACGGAGCCCTTCGAGGGACGTTGACCCGTCATCGACGCAAGACGCCCTCTGCCGAAAAAGTTCCCGAACTACACAGCTGTGGACATTACATGTCAAAGATGTGGAATACATTGGAGGACACAATCCATTCGAAATGCAGTTCACATACAAATCAATGAGGAACCTGTGAATTCCTTGAATTCCAATATACATTGACAAACATGGTGTAATGGTAGAGACATGTTTCAATAAAGTATTTGTAATCTACTAAAAGCGCACTCCTGATGTGCCCAAACAAGAGCAACTATGGATCCACAATTACGCATACAATGGCATACTAATCCCATACAGTGAGACAGTCCCAACAGCTGGGTACCATGCCCTCCTCGCCACCATGATTTTGATCAGGGGCAATCAGGACGGCCCAAAACCTCAACCCCCTGAGAATCCACGGATAACAGGAATCGAGGGAGACACGTTGAAGACACACTCCACCAGAAACATCTAACAATGCACCCTTTGGTGGGAATAACCTCGAGCAGAACTGCTTGCACTGTGCATTGTCCCTTGTGGCAAACACTTTCACAGATGCATTTCCCCACCGGGAGAAGATCTATGCAATGATTTCTGGGCATATCGTGCATTCGTGGGAGACTATACACTGCCTGATCAGAGTGTCCGCCAACCCGTTTTGCCAGATGGACTGCAGAGGCTGAGATCCTGTTCTCCAGAAACTATAACCATAGCTGGAATGCCTCCATGCACAGGGGCAGAGAACGTACAGCACAGTGCTTGTTGAGGGAATGCATAGCCACTATTTTGTCCATCAAAATCAGAACACGACTTTCCTTGAGGGACGGCGCAAAAGCCATCAGGGCTAGCTGGACTGCTGACAGCTCCAGCCGGGTGATGTGCCAGCGGTGTTCACCGGGGACCAAAGACCCCTCACGAGCAAATTCCCACAGTGAGTGCCCCAGCCCTTCAGAGACGCATCAGTGACTACTTGCGCTTCCGGCAAAGGTGGATAAAAGGGTTCCCCCGCCATCATGCTTGCCCTGTTTGCCCACCAAGAGAGGTTGCTGAGCACAGTCTTTGAAACTGAGAATATTATTCATGTCGCCGAAGAACTGTGACCACTGGTCTGTCAGAAGCCATTGAAGAGACTGCATTAGCCTCTGCCACCAGAAATGTGCAGGAAGCCATGAGGCAGTGTAAAGGAAGCTGCTGGAAGACTGCTGGAGTTCTGGAAAAGTGCAAACATCTGACTGATGCTGGTGACTTTTCTTGGGGAGGTGGAAGCCTTCTCTGCCCGGGTTTCCAGGACTGCTCTGATGAATTGGAGCTTCTCTGTTGGTGTAAAGCGGGACCTCTGGAAGTTCGGGGAGAAGTAGAGCCTGGAGAATTTCTCTCAACATCGCCATCCAGGATAGGATCAAGCCCTCCCCTTCATTAGGTACCAGAAAATAGTGAGATTACCAGCCCAATGCTTTCTGCTTGCTATCTCCTCTACTGTACCCTTTAGAAGTAGAGCTTCAGTTCCTGGAGCTCTGGCTCCAGTTGTTGAGGGAGGGGTGGTGGTTTGTCCAGTGGTCCCAGGCATCAGAGGTTTTCTCTTTCCACCTGTCCCAGTGCGCAGGGACCCTCCCTCCAACCAGAGAAACATGTGGCGAGAACTCAAAGTGGTTCACAGGGTGCCGCTCCCCCTTCGTCCCTACCCCATTGCCGTAGCTGACTGGCTCTTAGAAGACACCTCTGACCCTGCCAGAAAGTGGTAAACACCTCTGAACCTGCTTGGTTTGTGGGAGATGAGGGCGGTAGTCTTTTTTTGGATTCCCTGTCCATCTGGAGATTTTATGTGGATGACACAGGCCTTCAGCCAACTGACCCTCAAGGGTTGGATGGGTTGTCGGGCACAGCAAGTCGCCCCTAGCTGGCTTATATTCTTCTGCCAGTTTGGCATAGACCATGGTATCTGCCATAACGCAGCAATGGGATCCGAGATGGCATTAAAGGGCAGACCTCTCTCAGACTGGGGACCCTTGTTTAAGATGTCTGTCAGGTTGCAGGACTGCTGTGGTTTGGCTAAGGGGTAGAGGCAAAGAGCCACTACCAGCCTTCCAACTGTCTTCCTGTGCTGTCCATTGGGATGGGTCTAGGGGATGCCTGCTGCATGTTGGGATTGGGCGAGGTATCTTACATTGTGCAGCTCTTCGACACGGGCCAAGAGATCGGCCTGGTCCATGAGAAAGTCAGGCATGCATTTGTCTCCTACCCAAACCATGGGACTGGGTGTCCCTCATCAAAAATTGTCCTCATGGACTCAAAGAATCCCAACCTGGACTCCGGCAAAAAGCTCTGGTCCATCCCCTCAAGGACTGTCCATGCCATGGTCGGCTTCAAGAACGTCGAGCTTTAGGGTGTTCACCTGGACACAGTCACCTTGAAGCCAAAACCTACGGGCACAGCTGGTGCAGGTGCTGCTTGCGGCGCCAAAGACATACCTGCCATGACCTTCTCAAACAATTGAAGCATATGATGTTTGAACGCCTCCCACTCCTCCCTCAGGGCCCCCTTACTTGGGTAGGATTTACCCATTGTGAGAAACCAGAGGGTGTCTCACCCGCTAATCCCCAGGGATCTATCACTCACGTGGCCAGGGCACGGCACTCGCATTTGGATCCAGACCCTGGGGATGGACCAGTGTGGGAGGATCATCTGTGTGAGGGGTTTTCGGGGAGTGGTGGTGAGGCAGCTAATGGTGAGATGCAGTGTCCCTCCCCTATTTTGTTTATCCAACTGTCATGGGCACTAGCTTAGCTAGCACTACCAAGTCAACTTTATATTCAATTCATGATGGCAAGAGGGGAAAACAGGCAGGAGCACTGTGGGTGAGAGCATGGCGAGCAAGGATAGGGTTAATATCCATTGGTACTCCCATCTCCCATAGAGTAACATGAGACTTCCTGTTTCCACTAGTATGGATCCTTTTGTGCCAACCTAGAACTAAGTTGAACACTCTAGTCTTCGGGCGTGGCTCTCTATAAAAGCCACGCCCAATTTGCAACCCATGCTTTGTGTGCTTTCTGTAGCTTCGAGCACATGCTTACCTGGTTCCTGAGATTTCTACAGCATTCTTCAGCCCTTGTGACTGGCAGATCAGTCTTCTTCACTGCGACCATCGCTCCTGATAAGAGAAGAAGAACAAGTTACTTTCTTACCTGGTAACGTTCTTTCGATGGGATGGTCCGACGACGTATTCCATATCTATGACATGTAATCACCACAGCTGTGCTGCTTCGGAAACTTTTTCGGCGTCTGCGTCCTGCGCCGATGACGTCGATGCGCCGTCGTCGAGGACCTCCTCCGACGTCCGACGTCATCCGATGTGATAAGTAGGACGCACGACGCCCATAGCCTCAGTTGTAGTTTTTTCCCCCAGAACGTGTGACGTAAGTCAACTGCCAGTCAGACACAAAGCCTTGCGGAACGTAAGCTGCAATCGCAAAAGAAATTCTGCAGCGGGGAAGGCCGGGCGGGAGCGATATGGAATACGTCGTCGGACCATCCCATCGAAAGAACGTTACCAGGTAAGAAAGTAACTTGTTCTTCGAGGGGATTGGGTCCTCCGACGTATTCCATATCTATGACAGACTCCCAAAGCAGTACCAAAGCAAGGAGGAGGGAAAGAATTTAGAATCAAAATGTAGAATAGCCAATCAAATAGCAGAGCAAAGGACCGCCTTGCCAAAGGCCAGATCCTGTGCTCGGATGGAATCAAGGGAATAGTGACGTACAAATGTATGTACTGAAGCCCAGGTGGCTGCATCACAGATGTTGCGAATAGGAACACCCCTCTGCAGGGCAGTAGACGCAGCCATACCCCTGGTAGAATGGGCCCGCAAGCCAGCCGGTGGGTCCTTACCCGCCAAACGGTAGCACTCCGAGATGGCCAAAATAATCCAGCGAGACAAAGTCTGTTTCGTCACAGCTTGCCCCAAACGCTTTCCAGCGTAACCAATAAAGAGTTGATCATCCACTCTGACCCGGGACATGCGTGAAACATAAAAGCTTAAAGCTCTCCTAGGATCAAGCCTATGGAGCCTCTCCTCTTCCTTACCAGGATGCGGAGGAGGATAGAATGCCGGAAGAACAACCTTCTGGGCCAAATGAAATTCCGTCACTACCTTTGGAAGAAAAGAAGGACGAACTCTAAGGATAACCCTGTCCTTGTGAAATACAGTGAAGGGAGGCTTAACTGAAAGTGCCTGTAACTCACTCACTCTGCGAGCGGAAGTAACCGCAACTAAAAACACAGTTTTCAGAGTTAACAGCCTCAAAGGGCAAGAATGTAAAGGCTCAAACGGAGCACCCATAAGAAACTTAAGAACCAGGTTTAAATCCCAACCGGGCACCAGGAAAGGTGACGGAGGGAACACATTAGTGAGCCCTTTCAGGAACTGTGAAATCAAAGGGATTTTAAAGTAGGGAACACTCTTCAGACGAGCGCTTAAAGATGGACAGCGCCGCCAGGTAACCCTTAACGGTACCCACTTGCAAGCCCCTGTGGGCCAAAGAAAGTAAAAAGGACAGAACCATGGGGATGTCACATGCAAAAGGATCCACATTCTGAACTCTGCACCAGTCGCAGAACTTACGCCAACGGCAACGGTACAGAGACTTTGTTGCCGGCCTTCGGGCCGAAAGCAACACCTCCATCACGTCCTCAGGGAGGTCCCAATCCTTATACCTCAACCTTTCAGAAGCCAAGCGTGAAGGTTGAGGGATCTGACCTCTGGATGGAGAACCTGACCCCCCTCCCGTGAGAGCAGATCGTCTCGGTAGGGAAGACGACGTGGAGGGCAGATGGATAAGTCGAGAAGGTCCGGGTACCACGTCCTCCGAGCCCACGCCGGGGCAATGAGGATCATGCGGGAACCGAACTTCCGTAACCTCCGCAGCACTTGCGGGATGACGGGGACTGGAGGAAACGCGTACAGCATCGGGAATGACCACTCCACCACGAACGCGTCTCCTAAGGCTCCTTCTGGAGGAAATTCCCGCGAGCAAAACCTTTCGCACTTCCGGTTGACACTGGAGGCGAAGAGATCCACTTGAGGGGTCCCCCAAAGGGCGAAGATCTCCAGGAGAATCTCCTGAGCCAACTCCCACTCGTGAGAGATCGCGCTCTGCCTGCTCAGAGCGTCCGCCGTCACGTTTTCGGCTCCGGCCAGACGAACTGCCGAGATCGAAACTTCCTGCTGGATGGCCCAGAACTCGAGCTGCATCGCCTCTCTGCACAGAGGAAGTGACCCTGCCCCCCCCCTTTTTGTTGAGGTAGTGCATGGCCACTGTGTTGTCCGTCAGGATCAGGACATTCTTCCCTCGCACAGACGGCAGAAAAGCCTTCAGGGCTAGCCTGACGGCCCTCAGCTCCAACAGATTGATATGGAGTCTGGACTCCGACGGAGACCAACGACCGCTGACTGTCAGCCCGTTGGCATGAGCTCCCCATCCCGTGAGGGATGCATCCGTCACGATCGTCACCTCCGGCCAGGGAAGCCAAAATGGAGCCCCCTTCATCAAGTTGCCTTAGACGGCCCACCACAGAAGGTCCCGGGCGACCGAGGACGGCACCTGAATCGAGTCCGACATCCTGCCGGAGGACTGCGACCATTGCGTCTTGAGTGCCCACTGCAAAGATCTCATCCGCAGGCGAGCCTCTGGCACCAGAAGAATGCAGGATGCCATGAGGCCGAGCAACCTCAAGAACTCGAACGCTGGGAGCGTCTGGGCATGCTGAAACTTGTGCACCATCTGCTGAATGTGAAGAGCCCTCACCTGGGGAGGAAAACACTGCCCCAGGGAAGTGTCGAGCACTGCTCCGATGTACTGGAGCCGCTGTGTTGGCGTCAAATGGGACTTCTTTAAATTGAGGGAGAAGCCCAGCCTGTGAAGGGAGCGACAGGTGATCGATAGATGATCCAGGACTTGCTCGGGAGAGCTCCCCCTGATCAACCAATCGTCCAGGTAGGGGTAGACGTGAATCCCCCCTTGCCTGAGATGCGCTGCCACCACCACCATGAGCTTGGTGAAAACCCTCGGGGCGGAGGTCAATCCGAACGGCAGGACCCGAAACTGAAAGTGCGAGTCGCCAACCGCGAACCTCAGGTACTTCTTGTGCTTGGGATGGATCGGCACATGGAAGTAAGCATCCTTGAGGTCGAGTGACACCAACCAGTCCTGAAGCTGAAGGGCCTGGAGGACTTGAGAGAGAGTAACCATCTTGAACTTGTCCTTCCTGAGGAGTTTGTTCAAACCGCGCAAGTCCATGATGGGTCTCAATCCACCGTCTTTCTTCGAAACCAAAAAATAAGGGGAATACCATCCCTTGTTCCTTCCCGCTACAGGCACCAGTTCTATGGCGCCTTTCTCCAGCAGGGCTTGAATTTCCTGCGCAAGGAGCGGATCCGGACTCTGCAAAAGAGGGGTTCCCCGGTGGATTGTCGCGAGGCCTGTGCCGAAAAGGAAGACAGTAGCCGTGGGTTATGATCTCCAGAACCCACACATCTGAAGTAATGGCTTGCCACTCTACAAGATGCTGCGCCAGCCTTCCCCCAACCGGCAAACCATGGGACATGGCCTCACGACTGAGTGGGAGCGGCTGCGGCGTTACCTGAGGGCAAAGAGGCAACTGCCCGAGCGGCCTTGGCACCACGGGTACCCTGTCGTCCACCTCTGGTACCCCTGCGTTGGCCTCTTTGACTGCCAGCTCCTCTCGCTTTACTGAAGGATGAGTAATAGCGAAAGGAACCACCCCTCCACTGCTGTCCCCTAGGACGAAAAGGCGGAGGTTGGCGAACTGCAGCGCCCAACGACTTCGCTGCAGCTTTTGAGGTCTGCAACCTCTCAAGGCTCTCGTTAGCCTTGCTGCCAAAAAGGTGTTCACCATCAAAGGGCATGTTGAGGAGCCGGGACTGCACATCAGGAGCAAACCCCGACTTCCGCAACCACGCAAACCTGCGTATCACGGTGCTCGCCGCCATGGACCTACTGACGCATTCAGCCAAGTCCAGACCCGACTGAACGGACTCACACATGGCATCCTTACCATCCTGGACCATAGCAAGGAAACCATCCCGTTCATCCCCTTCGGGAATATGCTCAGCCACTAACGCAACACAGTTCCACAGAGTGTGCGTGAAACGTGACAAGGCACAAATGGAGTTGGCCGCCTGAAGGGCCATACCACCAGAAGAAAACACTTTCTTCGCCCAGCCATCAAAACGTTTGTCGTCCCTATCAGGAGGGAAGGTAGGGTACGACGCCTGCTTTGCCGGGGCCGTGGCCGCCTGCACCACCAAACTTTCCGGAGTGGGGTGCCTGGTCAAGTAGCAGGGGTCGCTACTGGCTGGACGGTATTTACGCGACAAGGATCTGCCCACCGCCGGGAGACTCTCCGGAGCAGTCCAAGCCGCCGCCGCCACCCTTCTCTGTAAAGCCATATGGAACGGCAGTACCGGGTCAGTTGGGGGACCAACATCAAGGATGTCCGTCAGATCATCCTGCACAAACTCCCCTGGGGGAGCAGACCATCCCAGATACTCAGACACCCTAGCCATAAGGCGCCGGTACGAGGAATCGGCATGGGAGCCAGGCTCAGGCCTACAAAATTCCACCTCCGGAGAGGTGTCCAGTCCACTGGCATCATGCAGTGACTGCCTCAAATCGTCAAACTGACTATGGCCTGAGACAAATTCATCTGGCACCTGACTAGGAACCAGGCCATCAGAATCCTCATCCGCCTCCGAAATATATTCCAGGTGGCGAAAAGGCACCCGAGAGTGCTTGCTCTTAACCAGAGCCTTCCTAGGGGGTACACCCGTGACACGGGGCACCTCCGACACGAAAGGCGTCGATGGCGTCGAGCGAATCGGTGCCGAGAAAACCGGCAACGGCGCCGAGAGGATCGCCGTCGACGTCGAGGAAATCGGCGTCGACGTCAGATGCAGCGCCTCCAGTATCAGCGGCGTCGACACAGCCCTCGAAGCCGGAGCCCCGAGCATGTCCCTCGACGACCTGATCGTCGACGGCCTCGACGACGTCCTCGAAGCCGGAGCCTCGAGAAAGCCTGTCGACGCCCTCGACGCCTCAGATGTCGATGTCTTCATCGAAGACTTCACAGGAGCACACGGTCTCGAACGCGTCGAGGACCGGGACCTGGAACGGGTACGGCGAGAACGAGCCTCCTTGTCCGAACGGGACCGCTCCCGTGACTCGTGCCGACCACTCTTGCGAGCGGCGTCTCTCGACCTCACACGGCCGACCCCACTCGGGGGCGCGGACGGCTGAGTACCCTGCGACTCAAGAATCGCCAACATTTTCTTCCCGAAGGAAGCCCATTCCTCCGGCGTCGCACGGCTGGTGGGGTAACCGATGTGCCGTGCAGAATCCTCGGAAGAGGACCTGGAAGGCGACCGGTGACGGCGCTTCCGAGAATGCCTCGAAGAGGCTGAGGAGTGGCGAGACCCACTCCTAGAAGAAGACCGACAAGACTTCCGACGATGAAGCGGAGAGTCACCCCTCGAATCATCCGTCGAAAGCCCCGCCGACTTCGACTTCCGGGGCTTGGACACCCGACCTACCGACAACTTCTTCTTACGTTCGCGTAAGGCTTTGGACGTGAGCGACTGGCAGTCGATACAGTCATCCGTGTCGTGGGCCTCCCCGAGGCACAAGAGGCAGGCGTCGTGCGAGTCAGTCACCGACATCTTGGACCCACACTCCCCGCACTTCTTAAAGCCCGGACGCGGGGTTGAAGACGAAGTGGAAGACATCGCCGAAGGAAATTCTCAAACGAACAGGTTCGAAGAACCAGAAAGAACAGAACTCCAAAGAGTCGAGGCTTAGAACCGAGAAACACGAAGCAACACGTTCGCGGAAAAAACGGAACTGAGGCTATGGGCGTCGTGCGTCCTACTTATCACATCGGATGACGTAGGCCGTCGGAGGAGGTCCTCGACGACGGCGCATCGACGTCATCGACGCAGGACGCAGACGCCGAAAAAGTTTCCGAAGCAGCACAGCTGTGGTGATTACATGTCATAGATATGGAATACGTCGGAGGACCCAATCCCCTCGAACAGAGGCGTAAGCTGATGAGCGGTTTTCTACTCACGTTTTCAGCACTCGTCGGGAGGTTTCGCGACTTCTTTTCCACTCGCGGACCAACAAGTCACTCCCGCTCGTCTTCTCTGCAAGCGCTTCCGGATTTTCCGTCCCCGAGTGATTTATTGGCAACCTGCAAAGAGAAAAGAACAAGGAAAGACAGGTTAGGACTTGAAGACACATTGTTGGCAAAAACATTCATAGACAATATGAACCTGAACTTTTTTCACATGCTTTAACCCAGTGAAGCAACTGGGATTCCAAGGACACATAGCACTTACCTGATCCGAAAAGGGATCCATTTCTGCCCATCTGCTATTCCCGCAGTACGAAGGGTCCAGTGAGGTAACTGGCCTTGGGACACTCTTTAGGAGCATAAGACTTCACTATCCAAAATAAACGGTGGTGTTTGCATTGCAGTACCAGCGCAGCAACCAGCAAAACCAGCACCAAGTCAGCGCGACAGCCAGCTGACCCACACCATAGCACCCCTGCAGAGGTAGGACGGAGAGCTCGCCATTCCAAACTAAGAGGTAGAACTCCCAGTATTCCGGGTGAGGAGACGGCAGGGCAGAGGTCGGCAAAATCAATCGCTCCTGCGGAGACCCAGGTGAGTGTGACAGAACACGAAGCCAACCCTAAAACACCTCCGCCTGAGCGATGGAGACCTCAGAGGTAGATCAGCTGTCACAGTTATTGGGGGAGCTGCAGGCTGAGGTGCATGCAGCCCGTTCTGAGACAAGCGCCTTGAGGTGTGAACTGATAGTGAACAGAGACAAAACAGACGAGATTGCTTGCCAATTACTACAGACTCAAGCGGGATTAGCTCCATTGCCAGGGAGAGCCACGGCTATGCCAACGCCACCACCCCAACCCATAGGAGCACCAGTACAAGTAGTCATTCCAGGCAACATACCACTGGCACCTCCGGAGAGATTCTTAGGAGAACCCAAAAGGTTCAGAACTTTCATGAACCAGTGTTGTCTGCATTTCCTGTGCAAACCAGGGTTGTTCCCCACAGACCAATCAAAAGTGGCCTTTGTGTTGTCATACTTGGGGGTGGGGGATAGGACATGCAGCGGACTGGTCCGTGCCGTTAGTCAACAGGGATAACCCTTTGCTCCTGAATTTTGCCGGTTTTCAGCATGAGTTGGAAAAGCTCTTCGCTTGTAGCATACAAGAACAGGCCTTGGATGAGGAGTTATCTCTTCGGCAAGGAAATCAGGATCTTTTGGCTTATGTAGCAACTTTTAATCGTCTGGTAGCCGAAACAAACTGACCCGAAGAAAAACGTACAACTCTATTATACCGAGGTCTACGAGGGGAACTCAAAGACGTCCTAGCACAAGTAGTCAACCGGCCTGCTGGGTGCGTCGAATACAATGACCTAGCAATTCAGCTTGATCACCGTTTACAAACCCAGAGGGCCGACCGCACATGCTCTGAGAGCCGGGCGTTCTACATGCGGCCCAAAGAGACGCCGGTTCGCCAGCCCATGGAAGCACATCCTGAACCCATGCAATTGGGTGGAATTCGAGGTCCACTCACCAAGGCAGAACGCGATAGAAGGCGGCAAGAGCAGTTATGCTTGTACTGTGGATTATCTGGCCATTTTCTCCATAATTGCCCGGCAAAACCCCCCTAGAAAGACAGTTGGAGCTATAGACGGAGCAAAGGAAGCAACCGAGGCGGAACGCCCGACAAACAGAGGTCGGTTTGTCGAGCGCAACTAAGAATCCCTTGACCTCCCACTTCACCATCCCGATGACCATCGTGGACCAACGCCAGCCCTCCAGGTTACACGCACTTTAAGCATTTGTGGATAGCGGAGCCACTGGGAATGATTTGGCCTTGGAGACAGCAGAAAAAAATCAGTTTACCAGTCTGTGCAAAGGAAGTCATAGACAATGTAACCGCTGTCGACGGAACTCAGCTACTATCAGGCCCAGTTACCCGTTGTACTGCAAAGGTCATTATGCTCTGTCAAGATGGACATAAGGAAGAAATTGCATTTGATCTGATTTCGGCCCCACAATTTCAGATGATCCTTGGTATACCTTGGCTCGAGAAACACAACCCGCTCATATATGGGCGTAGTAGGTCGTTAACCTTTCCCAGGGACTGCAGACACTGTTATGAGACAGGCCAGGCACCAAAACATCCGATATCTGCATCTCAGAAGACACTCCCAGTATTAGGAATACTAGGGGCCTAAACCAAAGAATACCAGGACTTTCAAGACGTATTTGTCAAAGAACAAGCCAATGCACTGCCCCTGCATCGTTCCTATGACTGCCAGATAGACCTGGTAACGGGGGCAAAAGTCCCATGCAGTCGCATATATGCCCTGACAGAAGGGGAAAACGCCCATCTAAAGACCTGCTTGGACCAGTATCTCGCAAACGGTTTTATTCGCCCTTCCAAATCCCCCGCGGCTTCTCCTCTCTTCTTCGTCCCAGAGAAGGAGGGGGACCTAAGAACGTGCATCGATTATCGTGTGTTAAACCAGGTCACGGTAAAGAACCGGTACCCGTTACCGCTAATGCCTGTGTTGCTCGACCAAGTACGACAAGCGCAAGTGTTTACGAACCTGGATCTTCGAGGGGCCGATCACCTGGTGCGCGTAAAGGAGGGTGCTGAATGGAAGACCGCGTTCCGCACCAGGTACGGCCTCTACGAGTATCGGGTAATGCCGTTCGGGCTATGTAATGCGCCGGCAGCATTCCGACACTTCATGAATGATGCCGTGCGAGAACTGTTAGACGTATGTGCCGTAGTGTACATAGATGACATCCTCATTTACTCGGCTACCGTACAAGAACATGTAGCACATGTGCGAGCAGTTCTCCACAAGTTACGCGAAAACCACCTATATGCCAAGCTTGAAAAATGCTCCTTCCATGTCACCGAAGTTGAGTTTCTAGGATTCGTGTTGTCACCACAAGGGATCCGAACGGACAACAGGAAAGTAGAGGCGATCCTCACTTGGCCGTCACCCTCGTCTCTAAAGGGAGTGCAGAGCTTTCTTGGTTTTGCGAACTTCTACCGACGTTTTATACCAGGATTTTCGCACATGGTGCATCCTATCACTACTCTCCTTCGCAAGCACCGAAAATTTGAATGGACTCACGCAGCAGAAGAGGCATTCTGTGCTCTAAAGAGCAGATTTATGTCAGCCCCCGTATTACAACATCCACAACCAGACCTCCCTTACACCGTTGAGACTGACGCTTCACTTCAAGTGTAGCCATGGGAGTGGTTTTATCCCCAACGGAATCCCGACACAGGTCATCTTCCTTCACCCCGTGGCTTTCTGGTCGAAGAAATGTTCTCCAGCTGAACTGAATTACGCAGTTACAGATAAGTAACTGCTTGCGATGAAGGAGGCCCTCAAGGAATGGAGGCATTATTTACTCTGAGCCAAGCATACATCACCATAATAACTGATCATTGAAATCTCCAGTACTTGCGCTCGGCTAAAGCACAATCATCCCGACAGCTTCGCTGGGCTCTGTTCCGATCAGAATATGACTTTGTGATCACTTACCGGCCCGGAGTAAAAAATGGGAAGGCAGACGCTCGGCAAAGGGGAACAAGCTTACAGCATTCCTGATCCGGTGGACATCATCCTTGGTGACAAGATCCTGGGTCTGTGTGGAGATGATTCTACATGGGAGGCATTCAAGCAGAAGATAAAGGACAGCCTGTACATAAGAGAATTACGAATATGGAGAAACAAGGGAGTTAACCTTTCCATCAAGGACGGCCTACCGTATTACCGAGATAGTCTTTACCTTCCAACGCGCACCTTGCAGGAAGAAATACTAACTACCACAATTCACTAATTGAAGGACACCCAGGAGTGGCAAAGACTGCTGAAAAAATTGAAAGATCCTACTGGTGGCCAACTTGGCGACAAGACACCCACGACTTTGTCAACTCATGTGGAACATGTGCTCAGAACAAGGCCTCAAGACAAAGACCCACCGGTTTATTACAACCACTGGCGATACCACCCACACCCTGGCACACCGTCTCCATGGACTTTGTCACAGACCTACCACCCAGTTCCGGATTTAACACCATCCTTGTGGTGGTAGATTTATTCACCAAGATGGCCCATTTCATCGCCTTAAAAGGCATTCCATCTGCTCAGGCCTTGGCTCGGGTATTTCTCAATAACATAGTGAAGTTACAAGGGTTTCCGTCCATATTAGTCTCCGATAGGGGAAGCCAATTTGTGTCATGATTCTGGAAGCATTGTTGCTCGTTGGCCGGAATAGAAATCAGGTTGTCCACCAGTCACCATCCGCAAACAGACGGGCAAAAAGAGCGCACAAATCAGACTCTGGAGCAATACCTCTGTTTATTACATCAGACAGAATGCTCTTGGGTGGAAATCATGTGGATAGCTGAATACGCATACAATAATTCAGTACACGCCTCCACACGCATGGCGCCATTTTATATTCTTTATGGCCGCAACACAAGAACTTCGACATACGACCCGCCAAAGGCCATCGAAATGCCAGCCATAAGACCTTACACAAAAACATCTCACAAGCAACCAAAGATGCAATAGAACATCTTGAGGCAGCCAAGGCTACACAAAAGAGGCTCGCTGACCATCACCGACGAGAGGCCCCAAATTACCAAGCAGGAGATTCGGTATGGCTTGCATCTAAATACATAGCATTAAAAGGGGCCAGGAAATTCCAACCCAAGTTCTTAGGCCCGTTCACAATTGAAAGCATAGTTACTCCTGTTGCCATGAGGTTGATGCTACCACCACAAATGCGCATACACCCAGTTTTTCATGTTTCCTTGTTGAAACCTGTACACCCTGGGACTAGAACACTAGCTCCACCAGACCCCATAGAAATCAAAGGGGAGGAACCAGAGTACGAGGTCAAACAAATACTGGATTCCAAGACAGTACGAAGCACCCTGTATTACCTAGTGGATTGGAAGGGATATGGGCCCCAAGATAGGTCATGGGAGCCAAGCGAGAACATTCATGCCCCTCATTTACTACTCAAATACCATCAGAACAATCCCACCAAGCCTGGTCCAGGAAGCACACCTTTGAGAGGGGCCTTGAGGGGGAGGACTGTCATGGGCACTAGCTTAGCTAGCACTACTACCAAGTCAACTTTATATTCAATTCATGATGGCAAGAGGGGAAAACAGGCAGGAGCACTGTGGGTGAGAGCATGGCGAGCAAGGATAGGGTTAATATCCATTTCATCCATTGATACTCCCTACTCCAATAGAGTAACATGCGACTTCCTGTTTCCACTAGTATGGATCCTTTTGTGCCAACCCAGAACTAAGTTGAACACTCCAGTCTTCGGGCGTGGCTCTCTATAAAAGCCACGCCCAATGAGCAACCCATGCTTCGTGTGCTTTCTGTAGTTGCGAGCACATGCTTACCTGGTTCCTGAGATTTCTACAGCATTCTTCAGCCCTTGTGACTGGCAGATCAGTCTTCTTCACTGCGACCATTGCTCCTGATAAGAGAAGAACAGAGGCGTAAGCTGATGAGCGGTTTTCTACTCACGTTTTCAGCGCTTGTCTGGAGGTTTCGCGACTTATTTTCCACTCGCGGACCGACAAGTCACTCCTGCTCGTCTTCTCTGCAAGCGCTTCCGGATTTTCCATCCCCAAGTGATTTTTTGGCAACCTGCAAAGAGAAATGAACAAGGAAAGACAGGTTAGAACTTGAGGACACATTGTTGGCAAAAACATTCATAGACAATATAAAACTGAACTTTTTTCACATGCTTTAACCCAGTGAAGCAACTGGGATTATATGGACATATAGCACTTAACTGATCCGAAAAGGGATCCATTTCTGCCCATCTGCTATTCCCGCAGTACGAAGGGTCCAGTGAGGTAACTGGCCTTGGGACACTCTTTAGGAGCACAAGACTTCACTATCCAATATAAATGGTGGTGTTTGCATCGCAGTACCAGCGCAGCAACCAGCAAAACCAGCACCAAGTCAGTGCGACAGCCAGCTGACCCACACCATAGCACCCCTGCAGAGGCAGGACGGAGAGCTCGCCATTCCAAACTAAGAGGTAGAACTCCCAGTATTCCGGGTGAGGAGAGGGCAGGGCAGAGGTCGGCAAACTCCATCGATCCTGCGGAGACTCATGCGAGTGTGACACCAACCCATCCTATATTTTAGGATTCACCAAGGTCCCAACCCCTCCCCATTATAACACGTACACTTGGCAGAGGAAGAGGGTGACAGAGTAACATTAACTTTCAAACATTGTACTGGACATGTCCCGCTGAGGAGCATAGCTCAGGGGCAACGCACTTGCCTTGGAAGCAAGAAGATGCGGAGCAACTGTTACGCTCACCTGGTATCCACAGGGACGCCACCCAGCCGGGTTACTCGCTGATATGCTTCTCAGCTTTGCCCTGATGTGATCTCCTGGGAAGGTTCTGCCTGAAAATAAAGGAGGACTGTGTTCAAGACTGACCGACTGGGATAAGTATCCTCCCTCCACCCCCGTATGATTTAAGTCCCTCTGGCGCCCTCTCCTCACCTTGTGGTAGAATTAGGCATGCTCTCCGTCCTGCCTTCTTTGCAGGGGCGCGTTGTCTTTCATGGGCGAGTGCGGTCCAGTTACTTCACCGACGCCGGCCTGTTTGATATTGTTCCGGTAGGTCTTATTGCTGTTCTTTAGTTTTGTTGCTATCCTGCATGCCTTTCTTTGTTTAAAATGTCTCTTTTTTTCTCCCTTAGGTATGCGGAGCTTCAGCGCAGCGAACTGGCTATGGTTGAAACTCCGCTGGTAAATGATGGTGCATTAAGAGCGCTATGATGCGGTAAGTAAGCGCTATGCGCAGTGCTGCGAAGTCTTGCCTTTGCTAACCTGTGTTTTCCTTCCTTGTAGGTCGCGGTGTTCTTCAGCACGAGTGGAATGTCCGCAGTGGTGCTAGCCGAGAGGCGACCAGCCAGGTAAGCTTTTTGAGCAGTTTGTAATTTGTAAACGTCTCTACTGCTTTCTTTAATGTTGCCTCTATCTTCCTCTTTCAGGTCGTTCTGTCCGGGAGGCGTGCAGATTCGAGGAAGCTGTTCTCAGTAGCTGCGAGTGTTTAAAGATGAAGACTGCAGGTAAGATGCAGCTGCTAATGATGTTCCTTTTGTCTCCTTGCAGGTTCTGCTTCTCCGAGGTAATAGCTGGACACGGTGAGCGTCACGTTGCCAGCTGCAAAGTAACGCGAAGCGTGTTGTCTTGCTCGGGTGTGGTTTAAATAGCTCCAACAAAATAGTCCAGGTAAAGTAGTCCCTAGGCTACCACACCCAAAACACTAGACCGCATAGCTAGGTTCTTAGGAACCAAGCTATGTGGATGCCTCCATGTTGGCTGACAATACAATAAAGTAGTTCCCAAGCACATTGTTTTTCATGGTGAATGAGCCTGGCGCCATAGGCGCCAGGACTGGCCCCATGAGGACTTTTGAAGAGGATGCCAGGCTCTAGAGGCCCGAGTCCTGACTCCACCTGGCCAATGGGTTTGCCAGAGGGGGTTTTGGGCGAGGGTCGCGACAGCAACACAGGTTCGATCCCTGGGTACGTGCTTAAAAACCTCATGGTATTAAGCGCATTATAAATAACCAATTATAAAAAATAATTATAAAATCGGGTCAGGCAAAGTCAGGCACTTGACTCTAAGTGCATAAACCCGATACCAATTACCTCTCCTCACACGAATAAAAGGCAGAACCCAAAGACACTCTGAGCAAGGCGGAACAAGAGTATCAGCAGTACTTCCGAGATGAAGGCAAACCTACTGGGGCAGAGCGATGAAACAAGAGGCAAGAGCAACGGGTTCAAAACCCCAAAATTTCCCTACTGGAGGTTGTTGCCTCCGACAGGCTGTGGAAAACACATGCAGAAAGCCAGATCCCACAAGTGAAGACTGCATTGTGTTTCAAGGACACCAGCGACCCTCCCGGGTGAACGGCAGAGGTGGGGAGGCGAGGCCAAGCCTGTGGTATTAAACCTAACTCGTGAATTGGATATCACCAAACCAAGAAAGAGACACACACAGCCGGTGAGTTGGCAAGCGACCTGAGGCTGCACGCATGTGGATGAGACGCGAGGAAAGGCAGACATGTGAATGACTTTGAAGCAAAGAGAATGGGGGAGTGAAAGTTAAACTGTAAACTTTGAGTCAAAGTAGTCCTGCGGTGGTCTGCAAAGAAAGCAACGCACATTTGTAAGTTTTCGACCTCCAAAAGTGGTCCGAGCCCGACAGAGGGAGGCCGAAGTATAATAAGCTTGGGGAAGGGAGCCCCCCCCTTGCAAGTTTGTGTTGAACTTTGTCGTAAAAAGGTCTGAGTCTGACAGAGGGCAACCTTTGTGAATTATTTAGTTGAAACATTATTTTGGAAGGCAAGAAAAGAGACTTTAACATGGAATGCCAGGCGGGCCTCGATCCAGGTTTTTTAATGGTTTAGTGTGTTGGAAACCGAGCCAGAGTGTGTCATCCTGCCTACGGGGACCGCCTTACTATGTGAGGTCTAACATGGGGAGCAGAGCTGGTTCAACCACCTTTATTCATTTGAACACTGATTTTTCCTTTTGCATACATTTCCCCTTTTTACACTTTTTGTACAAGAGATAGGGCAGGCATTATGTTTTGTTAGCATAGGCCATTTTGATTTGTCGGACTCCACTACGAACGCGTTATTTATTATTTGATGGTCGAGACTACTCTCCTCTTAGTTATAGGACAAAGTAAGAGTTTCTCCAACCACAACAATTTCAATAAAAGTTTTACAAATTGTACCCATTGTGTCAGTGTCATACTTGTGTTACCATGCCTCCCCAACACCATTCCTCTGACGTAGTGGAGTCACGACTGCACTTCCTTTTCTTAATGGGGGAGGATGCCGAATGGTCAGACTCACTTTGAGAATTAGACATTATCTTTGCTTTTTTGAGATCCCCGTCTTTCTCGTGAGTAGGCCTCAAGACTTGGTGACTGATCGGGCCGGGGATCTTGAAGGAAGCATTCCTAGTGCCAACTTCGCAGATCGTTCCCCCAAGCGCCTTCAGATTCATATGCTAACAGGATCCTCACTGCTCAATGTCATGCTCCTCCCCGAGGAACCACACACAAATGTTGTGCAGGTCTGAGATGGACATTTTCAAGCTGCAGCCCTGCCAGCACTTAAAACCCAATAGCTTATGGCACAACATGTAGAATACATTTTCTTTTGTTACAAAAAATATTGAGCGTGTTCAGAACATTTTGCTAAAGTGCGTAGAAAAATGGAACAGAGGTAGGGGGCGTAGTGGTGAGGTATATGTACTGCTGACGTGGCATCTGGAGTTGTGCGGTGGAGGCATGCAGGTCGAGAGACAACACAGTGCTGCACTGCGCCCCTTGTCAACATTTACCAAACAGCGGATGCTGGATGGGATATTTTTCAAGATGAGGAATCTGCGGGAGAATGCAATCCATTGTAGCCGCCCAAATGGCGGATTATTGATTTGGGTCGATTCAGTATTGAATTGGAGGGGGCATAGCTACACAACAAAGTCGGCAGATCTTCAACATATGGTAATAACTCAGAAAAGAGAAGTTATATCAGTTTTTAAAGTCTACAATAGACCAAATTACATGGTTGTTAGCACAGAACTATATGAATTGGTTTTCTCTATGGAAGGATCCAGCTTCAGGGGTGGGATCTCTGTTGTTGCAGGGGATTTCAACATGCAGGTTGAACCACTCTTGGAGCTGGAAGGGATCTGGGACGACTAAGATGAGGTGTGGGACATTCCACTGTCAATATCTCCTAGCCCTAAGAAAGCCCATATGGCAATCAATACAATTAGAACATTACCCGAGTTAGGGCTCAGGGTCTGTAATGCTCGCCTCAACCCTAATTGACTACATATTTATATCAGCTGGTGCCTGGTTGAAAATTGTAGAATTTGAGGTTTTGAGAAAGTACGATAGTGATCATAGACCCCTGATGGCATAATTTGAGCCTGAATGCTCGCCCAGGTTGTCCCAATCTAGAAATGTATTTAATCAGGACTCAATTATGTCTGGTTATGGAGGTAGAGGTGTTAAGTGGGCAAAATTGGATAGAAATTATTTCAGACCGCGCCTTTATAGTGCCCATTCTGCCTCATCTTGAGAAGGTGTGTTTGAATGAAGTTAATGCAAATGAGGTGCTTGAAAATTATGGAGAAATTGTTGCAGGAATACTTCCCTTTGTTACTTACACAAGTGCCAAATTAAAAAGAAAGCACTGACCAAGGTAGAATGGTATGACCAACAGTGTGCATCTGCAAAGCAAGAATGGGTAGGAGTCTTAACAAAAGCATCACCTACTGACAAAGCTTTACTTCGGTTGAAACGCTCCAAGTATAAGCGAATTGTTAAAAAATAAAAGAAGGAAATGTACCTGTGGGAGTCTCTTGCTTGTGCTCTGGACACCAGAGACTACGTCGCCTGAATCCTGGTGCTCGGTAAAAATTGCGCCAATCTATAAAAAGGGGGTGTGGGGCAGAGAATAGCAAATTATCATCCCATATCACTGTTAGATAGTTTTGGTAAGGAATTTGCCAAAGTGATTTTGGGGCACGTACAGTCTTGGGGAAAAGAAAGTGAGACCATAAGCACGCTTCAGGCGGGTTTTCAAAGTGGAAAGGGTACAGTCGATCAGAGCTTCCGCCTTTTTAATATCTTCCAAAAATATAAAGTCCTGAACAAAAGGAGACTGTATGCCACTTTTGTGGACTTCAGGACGACTTTTGACTCTGTTACGTGAGATCTCCCTGTGGCGTGTCTTGTTGAAAAGGGGAATGCCATTTGGTTTATTGAATGTAATCCAATTACTTTATATGGACAGTCAGAGTGGGCCTGGATGGAAAGGTAACTGACCAACCTGAAGTTACAAAAGGTGCGAGACAGGGATGCGTCTTAGCCCAGCTTTTATTATTATATATATATATATATATATATATATATATATAGTAGGTGGTTGATTTGCTGCTCGTTGTAAGCAAAGATCCTCCAAAGCTGGGCCAGAGAAGATATCCAGGTCTTTTTTTTGTGGACAACGCTGTGATTTTGTCCACTACGTCCTGGGGTCTGAAGTGGTTATTGTCATCCTTCATGAGAAGTTGCGAGGAGCTACATTTGAGCCTCAACACAGATCAAACAAAAACAAAGGGGTTCAGGCCCAAATTTGGCAAACGTGAATCTTGACATTGGGGTGGAGAATATGCCTCTTGAACAAGTAAAGTTATATGATTACCTCCGAACACGAGTTCATGATAGCGGGCATTGGACAAGCCAGTTGGCAAAGGCCATGGTAAAAGTAGAAAAGTATAGTGGTGGAACACATGCCTTTTTCAACAGGCATGGGAGGGGCGCCATTTCCCCAGCATTGGACCCCAACAGGAAAGAGGCTACAGCAGCTGCCCTCTGGGTGGGGGCATGCAAATTTGAAATCATTGAGTGGGGTGGAAAATAAATTCCTTAAGGACCTTTTTTATGGCTCCCTCAGAGCACACTGAGTGCTCTGCTACATCTCGAAATTGAACTGTGCCCCAAAGACGTGATTGCTGTATCAAAACCTATTGTGTATTGGCTACGGTTTTGGCAGACTCCAGAACTTCATATCTTCAGGGAGGATTTGTTACATCGGACAAGCCTTAAAGGAGCCATGGAACTGCCATGTGTGGCACACGTCAGGAAGGGTCTTTGTGATCTGAATGAGCAGGAGGCTTGGCTCCAACCTACATTGATCAACAAAACAACGTCCAACAACATTAAGGCTAGATTGCATGATGAATTTCATAGAAGGCAAATGGTCGTAGCATATGGGAATTTAAAGCTGGTGCCTAATTATGCAGCAGTAAAATATGACTTTGGGTTTGAAAAATATCTGGATAGGATTAACCCTCCCTGCTCCCGTGCATTGTACACCAATTTTAGACTGGGCACACTGAAGGTGGCAAAGTTCACTGCACTATGGGGGCTAGAAAACTTGAGTATTTGCCCCTTTGTAATATTTGTGAAGAAACTGTTACAGACTTCTTGTCTTTTTCCCTATAACCCTGGGACTGAGAGCTTCATATCTTAAACCTTGTCTAAGATTTTTAGGTGTTCGTACAGTTACTGAGGCTTTGGAGTTGTGTAAGAAATCCGACGATCCGTAAAGGGTCTACAGAATGCCCAAATTCATACATTGTGCCTGGCTCCTGAGGCCTAGAGTGTAATTTGGGGCACATTGGCTTTTATTTACAAGTGACACTTGATGCGTTACTTTTCTTGAAATTTGGGGGCTGCAAGCATTTTATTATCCCCTTTCCTTCTTCTCACCCCCAATAATTGCTACAAGTATTCTGCTTTTGTATTAAAATAAATTTGATGAACTGTATTTTATTCATCACTTGATCTTATCTGTTTTATTGTTTTAATCGTATGTATTTGTATTTAATGAAATTATAAAGCTTTGTAATTTTCTTCCGTTTGTAGCTCCAAGTCGAATAAAAGATAATTAAAGTAACAGAATATCTCTTGTGAAATTAATCTCCAACATGTTTTAGGAATACAAAAGTGTGAACCTATATATATGTTTGTGAAAGTATGTTTGTGTGTTCGGGGTTGGCTCAAGCCCCATAACAGTTGATGTGCTGAAATTTAGGCCCACGGTCAGCATACCAGTCTAGGGTGTACTGGCAACAGTGTATGTTTACCAACCCCACCCATTTGCCATGCACAGTGTTGGAGCGGGGTCCTGCCATGTACTACTAGTGTAGGCGATTTGGGGAGATAGCTGATTTTCTGGTTTTTCAAAAATATGCAGTTGCGACACAATATAACATACACAAGGCTATAGTAGACCCCCACGTGCATGTCAGCTACAGACCCCAGGAAACGCTGTGGGGTATGGCTAGTGTTTAATAGAGTTAGGCTGGTTCATATACCTTATTACTACGTCCAAAATGTGCACATTAGCTGCATTGTTGCCACTGCTACAGTCACAAGGATTCAGATTATGTTGCACAGCACTTTTTACATTTTAAACTAATCCCAGACCAAGCTGTAGCAGTGGCGCTAGAGTTTTCTGAAAATTGCACTGAGAATATGAGCTAGAGAAACATTTAATTGATAGCTGGTATACTCACTGTGGAACAATTGTTTCTGATTATTTGATCAGACTTTTACAAATGTTCTTACATTTTTATAAACTATGAACAGTTGTGTTATGTTATGAGCGCTTTCCAACTTGATTCATATTATGAAAGATGGTGTTTTTCTGAAATAAAATGTATGAACAGACCATATAAAGTATACCTAGAAGATGAAGAAAAACATACTTCAGAAATTTTCCTGGACAATGATGTTTCATAATCCTGAAGATGTTCCCAGTAAGAAACCAGCAGCTGCAGGACATCACAGGCAACATGAGCAACTACTTTATTTGAAAACTGTAGGGAAAAAAATATTTTCAAATTAAAAAATAAACTTGTATCAGTTGAAATTATTCAATTGTGTTTTTGTTACGATTAAATGAACAAGTTTAAGGCAGCATTAACATTGTCAATCTCTCCATTTGTATCTGGCGGACATCATATAGAAAAGATATGGTGACTTTATACTAAAAGAAGTACATTTGAAGGAATGGCTTAGGAGTAAAATATATTAGGTGTGTTGGCATGTATTAAATATTGCAGTGTGGTCATTGGTAAGTGGGACACCTCCATTCTAAAACATACCTATCAAAAACATTGTTGAAAAGCGTGAACAGTGGGAGATGAAAAGGCAAGAGACATTCAAAGTATGGGCTTTTGCACCCACAAGGATATGCTTTGAAAAAATGATGATCTGTGAAATTCTAATGATTAATCAAAATGGCATTGTGCTCAAAACATTGTATATCTGGCACCACTTGCTAGTGCGAAAAATAAATATTTATTTTAATTTTTATAACGTGCCAACATGCCCGCGGGCCTCAGGGCGCACACAGAACAAGATACAGGACACACTAGACATGAAACAGCAGAGAGGGTGAGACTTGAAGGAGCTCAGTCAAGGTTGAAAAGATGGGTTTTTACAGCCTTTTTGAAGAGAGAGTAGCTTTGGTTTTGACGTATGGCAGCTGGTAGTAAGTTCCAGAGCACAGGGGCCTGAGAGTCAAACTTTGCTGAAAATGTTGGGGTGGAGATGTCAACTGAACGAAAGGGGTGGGGGTGAAGGGAGGGCTGATGGTGGCTCTGAGGGATCGTTTCGGCCAAATTGTTAAAACAAATTTGGTCGAATGATAGATTTGACCGAATTCAGTCATCCCCATTAGTTCGAAGCCGAAGATACCGAACATGAAGAGCAGTGGTTGCAGGGGTGGCCTCCTGAGCCCTTGTTTGGTATTTTTGGCTTTGGCGGTTGCAGGGGTGTCCCCCGCTTCCTCAGCATTGGTGGCAGGGGACCCAACAAAAAAGAAAGAAGAAAGAAGAAAAGGGAGGCTGCAGCGTCAGATCCGACCCGCGTTAAAGGGATGGATCTGACGCTGCAGGTTACAGGAGAGGCAGCAGATGGAAAAAAGGTAAGTTGGGGGAGGTTTATGGGTGTACTGGCGGTTTGAGGGGACATGGTTTTGTTTTTTGTACCGAGGTTAAAACTTATTTGCAGCGAAAATGACTATGGTTAATTCCGTCGCGATTTTGTACGTCGGTCAAACAACTTAAATCCCTGCGGGATAAAACAAAACTACTACAGCACAAGAGTCCATTGCTGACGCTCTGTTATAACTTTCATAAGACTGGTGGCGTATCTTTAAAATTCAATTGAGCCCCCACACATCTTCAGTCGGCCTGCCATGCACCCAGTGACACAACATAACATTCACAAACTTAATTCCACTAGAACATGCAAACAATGCATTATTTATCATTCATTCAGACACAAAAGTCATCACACATATTCTTGCACTCACTCAGACCAAAATTCACCCAGCACCTCCACTGACGTACACTGTGCACACAACATTTATATGTAACAAGAGTATAGTATGTGCTGTTGTCCTGCGCAGAAGACTCAATATTCTATTGTTCAAGTCCTTAGAATTAGTTGAAAATGCTATGATGTCTTTGAACAGGCAAGAAAGCGCCATCCAATGTTGTGAATGGTGATTTATTGGGATCACAGCCGACACGTGTTTGCCGGCACCTGCAAATGGGCAATTACCGGGTCCGCCGAACTCGGCATGACACGGTAATTGTTCATTCGCGGGTGCCGGTAAAATCACAGGTTTGGCGGCAGCCGTGCCTTTGTTACAGGCATGGCTACCGCCAAACCCGTAATGAAGCCCTATGGCTTTAAAATCCAAGGAAGATTTGTTAGGCTCACATTAATCTGCATGATGCTATTGTGACTTTGCATGAAGAATGGGGAGAATGAAACTAAAGCCATACTCCCATTGCTCAACATATTTCTATGTATGGTAGGTTTACTATGAAAGGCTAGTTTATTATGTAATGTGGTTTGCTTCCAATGGATTGCTATAAATAAGTATATTTTATATGTATTATATAAATAATAAGCACATGAAATGTACAGCAAAACCTTAATAAATATCTATATCAACTAAGCCTGGAAAGATGTGCATGGTCGCTTAAATTGTCCACATCATTTAACCAAGTGTGTGATCCTGAGCAAATTATTTAATCACATTGTGCCTGATCTGCAGCTCTAAGTTATTCTGATTCACTTCAAAGCTTATGTTAATGCATCATGCCATTACAATGGAAAAGCCTAATGAATATAGAGTTGCTCCACATATAACAATAGTGCAATTTAGGTATTTTGCACCACAAAGTTATTTGTCACTTGGCTTATTTATGTCAACTTATTCTAAAGTTACTTCTATGGTGCCTCCAAGTATTAAAGACTGATGATGCGCCATGCAATGTCCTTTTCTGTGAAGTCACTTCTGTTGGTGCAATCCATATGGTAATTAGGAAGTTTACAGGTATTTTGCCTCAGTGGGCTTGGACAGAGCTCCCCAACAAACATACACAAAAAAAGAATTATTGTTTTTAAAAAGTACCTCTGGGTTTGCTTACAAATACCTCCCATGCCACGTCTCATGTTACACCGACCTAACCTGTTCGCTCTCACACACCTCCAGACAGAAACCAGGAAGGTGAATGAGCTTCCTAGTTCCTGTCTGTGTGTCGCACGAACATGAAGCTGGAAAGGAATGCTCTGTGCCACTGTCCCCCGGAAGTGCTGCTGCTAGCGTGACAGCCAAGGCGCCAGGCCCAACACCCAGTTCAGCACCCTGGCTGCTGACTGTGAGCCAGGCAAGCCAGGGTGAGGGACTGAGCCACGCAGGGCATCCCAGCCCTGAATGTGTTGCAGTGCGGTTGCCAGGCATCTTTGCATTATGTAATGAGAGAGTAACCCTTGCTGAGCACCCCAGCCGGGCTCGCGCTGCCCAATTACATAATTGATGATTGCAGCCCCCTGCCCTCCCGCCAAAAGATGGGGGGACAAAAAGGCATGCCACAGAAGTTGGGGGGGGACAAAACCCCCTGCCTCCCCCCCCTATAGGTACACCCATGCTAGAGCCTCCAATCCTGGTAAGTTTGGATCTTAGCTGGTTGAGCACAGTAGCTGCAGTAGAGCAAAGATTTCTATTCTTTATATACTACCCATGTATTTCTATATATGGGTAGTATTTAAGGTTTTAAACTGTACAGAGATACAAAACAGGACTGTCCATTATACTCTCGCTGCCTCTGCAGCTGCAATGTATCACAGCTATGAGGGCCGACGATAAAATATTAAAGATCAAACATTAAGATGACAATCACCATTTAACAGTAGATGAAAGCAACACATGTCTCATTATAAATGGAGCCTGTATAACTAGATCCACTAATGTTAAACCTTGCAGCAAGATAATCACCTATTTCAACCTGACCTGGAAACCATAAACTATCTGGATTAGCACTAAAATGTGTTGAACAGTAGCAATTTAACTTTATCAGCACAATAGCTGGGATGGAACTGAAGAGAATTCTGAAAAACCTGATAAAATGATACGCACAATAACCGTGAATAAAATGTCAATTTCCCCCAAACTTTTGTGTACATTAATCCATTAGGAAACCAGTCAGCAATGCTACAGATAAGGTGTTTTTCCAAACAGCTGTGCAAAAATGGATAGCGAAACTTGCATTACCCTGTGAGGCGCCCGCATCTACCGTTATCTCCAGCCATGGTTGTCAAAAAGTTTCTCCTTTCAGAATATTGTTATGGCAGGCTCACCACAGGAGATCCTGTGCAACCCTGCTTGGAACCTGAAGAAGGCCTGACATCTTGCCAGAGAAATTAGACCACTGTGTCCTGAGAGCCCTTTGAAGGGATCTCATTCTCAGGCGAGCTTCTGGCACCAGAAAAATGCAGGATGCCATGAGGCAGAGCAACCTCAAAAAGTCAAAGGCTGGAAGATGCGGGGCACTCTGGAATTTGGTGACAATCTGCAGAAAGTGTTGAGCCCTCACCTCAAGTGACTAGGCTTTTCCCAAGGATGCACCCAGGACCGCTCTGATGAATTGGAGTTTTTAGATGATATCATGTGGGACTTCTTGAAATTGAGGGAGAAGCCCAATCTCTGGAGAGTGACATGTTATCCTGAGATGTTACAGGGTTAGTTCGGGAGAACCAGCCTTGATCAGCCAATCGCACAGGTAGGGTAGGATATGAATTCCCCCTCTCCTGAGACTCGCTGCCACCACAGCCATCAATTTTGTGAAAACCCTCAGGCGGAGGTCAGCCTGAATGGTAGAACTCAAAAACGGATAAAGAGAACCGCCAATGGTGAACCTCAGGTACTTTCTGTGCTTGTGATGGATAGGCACATGAAGATCAGCATCCTTAAGGTCCAATGACACCATCCAATTCCTGGAGATGGAGGACCTGAATTATCTGAGAAAATGTGGCAATATTGAACTTGTCCTTCCTGAGCAACTTGTTCAAGCATCTCAAGTACAAGATGGGTCTCAATCCTCCGTTCTCTAGGGGATTAGGAAATGGGGAGAGCACCACCCTTTGTTCCTTTCCGTCACAGGTACTCATTCTATAGCGCCTTTCTCCAGCAGGCTCAACATTTCCTGCAAAAGGAACATATCTGGAACCTTGGACAAGTGGCTCTCCAGTGGATGAGCCAGAGGCCTTTTTAAAAAGGGAAGGTCGTAACCCTGGGTTACTGTTTCTAACGCCCACGCATCTGAAGTAATACCTTACCATTCTATCAGATGCCGTAAGAGTCTGCCTCCTACTGCGGTCTTGTGGGCTAAGGCCTCAGAGAGGTTTTGAGGTAGCTGAAGCAGTGGCTGATGGTAAGGTAGCCTTAACTTGGGCGGACTGCACTTCTCCCTCGTCCACAAGGCAATCTCCTTGGGCCATTTGACCTGCAAGTCATCTCGCCCTTCCAACAGAGTAGAAGTGAAAGGACCTACTCCTCCAAGATGGTCTACTGGTGTGAGATGGTTGTAGCTGTATGATAGTGGCACCAAGAGATTTGGCTGCTGCCATTGAGGTCTGCAGCTTCTCTAGGCTTTCGTCAGCCTTGCTGCCAAATGGCTTAGTGCCGTCAAAGGGCATGTTAGGTGTCTAGACTGCTCGTCCGGTGAAACCCCCGACTTCCTCAACCACGCAAATCTGCGTATTACAGTGCTTGCCGCTCTTGCTCTGCTGATGCTATCAGTTGAGGCCAGTCCTGATTGAAGAGACGCACACACAGCCTCCTTACCATGTCAATAACTCAGGAAACCGCCTCTTTCTTCCCCTTCGGGAATATGATCAGCCGCCATTGCTAAAGAGTTCCACAGGGTGAATGTAAACTTTGCTATTTTATTTATTTTATTTTTAAAGTATTTTATTGGCATTTAACTTTGTTAACATTTACACAACAACCTGTTAAGGCTTCATTTCCATAAGGGGGAGGGAAGTGGGGAATACCAGAAGAAAAGGGAAAGAATGTAAAGGAAAAGCAAATGTGATACAGAAACAATAAAACTAACTAAACAACTGGTCTTCTTGCCACTTGAGTGCGCTGGGGGTTCTGCCCCGGTTCATTTAGTCTTTTGGGCATCGTAGTTCATCAGGTGTTGGACTGGCGGAGAAGTGCCAAGTCTAATAGTTCTGCGGGTGATATTGTTGGGTATTGGCTTTAAGTCTGATTCAATGATGTTTCGGTGGACAGGGTATAGTCCAGGTGAGTTTGTCATCCGACGGGTGAAACATGTCTCGCATTAGGGCTTTCCTGTCTTCCAATGTTGGGCTTGCCTCTCCTCCTGCTCTGTCTACTCCATCTCCCCACACCTTTATTTCGGCCCCTGAGCAGTGCTCTAGCTCTCTGTACCATCTCTCGAAGTGTGGGCCATTAGGGGATTTCCATGCCATTGCTATGGCTCTCTTGGCCAGCACGCACACCATGTCCACGAGTTTCACTGTGTCGTAGTTTGCTTATACTTGGGTACGTGCCGAGTAGGCATTCTTTCGGGGACCATTTGTACTGTGTCACTCCTGCTCTTCTGCAGGTCTGTTTCACTATGGACCAAAAAGTCTGGATCTTCAGGCATCCCCAGAACATATGCATCATCCCCGTGTAAACTTTGCTATAGTGCAAGTGGCGTTTGCAGACATGAGAGCCATGCTCACCGCAGAAAATACATTTCTATCCCAAGCGTCGAAACGCTCTTCATCCCTGTCTTATGGGATGGTGGGGTATGCAGACTGTTTAGAATTAGACAACACTGCTTGAACCACCAGGCTCTCTGGTGCTAGGTGCTTAGTAAGTAACTAGGATCGCTACTTGAAGGCATATCATTTTTGGTTACGGTCTTATTAACTGCTGGACTAGATCCTGGAACCTCCCAATTTGCCATAACCCTTTTTTGGAGGGCACATGAAAAGGAAGTACGGGATCCTTCTGCGAACCTTTGTCAAGAATGTCCTTTAGGTCGTCTTGCTCAAATGGCGATGCAGGTCTTCCCATCCCAGGAAATCAATAACCCTAGCCATAAACTGCCTATAAGAGGCATCAACATGGTCTGCCGGGTGTAGCTTGCCAAACTCAAACTTGGTGATTTGTCAATCTCACTAGCTGTTTGAAGATTTTCATGTACATGTTTTAGCTTAGACTCTTCTGAGATAATAGCATCTGGAACATTTGGAGAGCCAAACTCCAAACCAAAAGTAGACGTTTCCTGGTCCGACAGCTTGTGATCCTCATAAATAGAGGTTAAAGATTTGAAAAAATCCTTCCTTGGCAAAGGTTTGTATGATTTTTCTACTTTCTTTGCAATTACTGGTGTTTTTGAGGGCAAAGACATCAATAATTTTGACGCTAATGGCGTCGGTGACTTTGACGATTTATGCATCGACAGAACCCTTGAAGGGCTTGAGCCTAGGCTCGATAGAGTATTCAATGGTTTTTCGTGTCGAAACCTCGACGGTTCGAGGGGTCTCCGCCCTAAATCCCGGGCTCCAGGGCATGCAGGATTTGGCCTTAGCTTGTTCTTTGTCGGCTTTCGACGGCTCGACAAGAGCATGGCTTTTTTCTTTTTGTTTCAAGGGGGTCAGGCCTCCTCCTCGAATATTTTAAGCATTGCCTGTCTGAATTCCTCCCACTGAGCTGGAGTGGAGGATTTGGTTGGACAGGTTACACTTTTCTCAGGAGAAGATTCAGAAGTATAAGGCAATCTATGACGCCTTTTCTCTGATTTCCTCGATGAGGACGAAGAATGGTGCAACCAGCTCCTGGAGCATGAATGTTTCTTTGATTTTTTCCTTTGAGGAGAGACATCTCTCGACTTATCTGACAATCATTTCTTCGACTGAGTCATCAAGGGAGATTTAGTTGGAGGCCTACGCACCGCTCATTTCCCTTTATGCTCTTTCAGAGCCTTACCAGTCATGGATTGACATGCCTCACAATCCGCTGTTCTATTCTCCATGCCAAGGCACCACAGACCCACTCAGTGAGGATCCCTGAGGGACATCTTGGCGCTGCAGTCGCTCTTTTGACATTTTTTTAACCCGGTCTTCGGGGTTGATGGCTTTTGAGACAAAGTCATTGTACTCTATCGCAGTTCTGACAAGAACCAAAGCGCGCTGTCTTTCTCGAACCGTTAGATCTCATGGAAAAACAGAACTGAAGCCAATGGGTACTGCGCATGCTATATATACAGACGATGACATCGACCCTGGGAGGGAAGCACTTGAAGGACATCGTGTCAACTGCATCCACGCACAGCGCCCTGACTAAAGAAATTACGGTGCAAAACCAGACTTCCTCAACCAGCTGAAGCAGGAAGGATATCTATCAAAAGATGAGGAATAAGTGGAAGGACACTCTCCATTCCAAAGTATTGTTTGAAGCAAAATAAAGGCATATTAAATACCTGCACATTAAACACTGAACAAACATTGGCAATTAAACAGATAAGAAGTGTCAGACTGAGCAAAAGCAGTATTGAACACAGAACTAAAGCAAAGAGGTTAACAAACCAATGTGCAGAACACTTGCCAAAATGACTGTTGTACAAGAGTCTAACAGCAGAGGCCAAAGGGGAGGAACGTATGGTTGCGCGACCAATGATGAATGGACCATGTAGTCTGACAACTGCACCGAGACCAGGGGGCCCTAGATGGTGAAAAGCCTGAGACTTTGTGGCATGTCAATTGAGTACTACAGTGGAGTCTTGGGGAAGGGAATCCTAAGAACTTAATGCTGTCTTGGGAAAGGGAACCTCAAGACCCTCTAGTTATAAACTGTGTTAAATTTAACTTGGGGAAGGGAACCCTGAGATTTGACAGAACATTGGTTAGACCAACTATTGGAACTATATTAAACCTGAAGTAGAAGGGCCAAGAAGAACTTAAGCTGGGAGTAGTTGAGACTATTTTTTAACACTATTTTGGTTAAGAGAAATCCCACACTTTGCTTATTAATAGATGTGAGGGCAAGCATATGTTTGGGACAAAGGCAGAACTTTGATTTGGACTGTGTGTGGAGTAGTAAGCCTGGTGGAGAAACCTACCCAGAGGAAATTAATTTTAAAATAATATTTATTTTGCAGCGCTTTTGGAAGTCTTTCTACGTGGTTTGCTGCAAGCTCTGAGGCGGACCCAAAGAGGCGGACCCATAAAACACTAACACCGCTCTCCACAGCACTAGTGTCACCATTAATAGCAGGACCATCCACGCTACAGATTGCCTCTTGTACCTTTTCAATTGAAGCCTCCCCTAGTTGAAAGACAGGGGCATGCTCAACCATATCATTAACCTCCACATTATGGAATATGGATACAGCAAAACCATTTCCTTGTTTTAAAGGATGAACATGAACTACTTCCTTTGGAGAAGCATTCTCATTGAGCTGGGTTTTGGCCTCGGGTGAGGGGGCCTTAATGATCAAAACCTTATCTCCCAGCTTTGTCTTCCCATAGTAGCATCATTTGGTTCACAGTTATACTTTTAACAGTATCCGTGATATATTCACCAGAATCGTCGGCTATTAATAGGTTTCTAAGCCCTTTTCACAGCATATTAAATCACTATATAAACAGAGAAGAAACAGAAGATAGAGGCATCATCCAAACAGAAGGTTGGAGTGTGGGTTATAGTAATCTCTCACAGAAATAGAATTAAGGCATAAATCACAGTCAACTCACTGAGGGGGTCCCAAAACTAGCACACTCCAGACGTATGTATTACTTGTGATCGCAGGAATCAGTTCTTAATAGAACACTCTAAGCTGAGATGGTGCTATACCCTACAAAATGTAAAAATGTAAGATCCAACTATTTGCACTACAAAAGGGAGAAGAAAAGGGACAGAACAATATAGCACACCCCATTCTAAAATCTAGACAGCCACTGTTTTAAAAACTACAATTCATTAAAAATTCAAGTAAAGCATATGTTTAGGATCCGAAAATGCAAATACACAGAAGCAGAAATCTATCCAATGTCATTAACAATTCATTCACAGTTTAAAAGTTCATATACATTCCACAGTAGTCAAAGTTTCAAGTTTCACATTTTCCCAGTGGTAACAGATACCCAAAAAAGTGCTAAAAATGGACATACAAAATAAAATAAATACAGTTTATTAAAATATATGTCCATAATAAGGGACCAATTAGATAAGTATTACTTTGAGGAGCTCAATCGCCGTGTTCTGCAGCTACACCCTCTTCTGCGACCTCCAGATAGACGTTGTGTATGGTATTGTCCAATATAGATGCAGCTTGGGAGAGCTCAAAGGCTGTGGCCTGCAGTTACTCCCCCAAACACAGTTTTCAGAGAGGTTTTATAAATAGAAGATGTGAGGAACGGAATGTACATTCCAGAGAAAAGAGCCTCAGTGAAAGGTACCAGGGAGCTCAAAGACCAAGGTCCACAGTTACTCCCCCAGGCTCGTAGAGTATTAGATTTATAAAGTCAGCGGTAGATTGTTGACTCCACTGACAGAGGGCTCAGAGGGACCTGTCAGGGGAAGCTCAAAGGCCGGGAGCCCACAGTCGCTTCCCAGTCGGCACCTAAGTATCAGCCGTTAGATTTATACACACTTCCCCCGGAAATATTCAGGCGATATTGACAGGGAAAATTAAGCTCCAAGTCAGTATAAAGTGGTGGCTGTATCAATCCAGGCGCTTTTATAAAAACCGTTAGGTTAGATTAAACAAAAAAAAAAAAAAAAAAGATTCTCATCGTAAATCAGCAGCAAGCAGCGGGCACCGGACATCAGACGCACTACTCCACACACCGTGCCTGAACTACAGGAAGAGAGATTGGTGGCTGCTCTGGAATATAACTTGGGGGAGGAGATGTTTAAACAGGTTGAAGGGTATATACAAAAAGGTTACTATTGTGACTGACCCCAATTAAGAGAACAGGGGACATCCGCCCCAACAGGGAGAGTTACCCCCTTATGGCTGATGTTGCTATAGATTAGCCTCTAAAAGTGAATGAGGGATTCACTACACAAAGCTGAACATTCACCATAAAAAATAGAAGCAACCTATAGTCCTCAATGGCCGTTTTCTGGGGCTAACTGGAGGAGGTACTCCAGGTAAAATCGAGTCTTCTTTAAGCCCAAAGGTTAGCTTTCTTGCTAAAAAAAAAAAGGCCAAAGTGATTCTAAAGCTACCCCTGGCCAACCTATTGCAGGTTAAGAATTATTTTGAAAAACATACTTGTACTAGCACTGATATTAAATCAATAGTACCGGTTAGAGGCATAGCGAAATGTGGTCACTCAGCAATGGCAGAGGTAGCCAGAAAGCTGGGAGATAAATTACAAGTTACTCACCGTAGTGACTAACGTACTCTTGGTCCCCTTTCCTCCATACTGTATGCGACCTGAGGCTGCACGCATGTGGATGAGACACGGAACCATTTTCACCAGAAAAACCTTCCCCTTTAAATTTAGAGGTGCGCGGGGTGAGGCCCTGGGAGTATGCGCTACCCTGACTTCGCCCACCGGCGCCAGTCCTCAGTCCCCATTGACGTATCGACAATATTTATTATTTCCTAATGACACCAGTATTATTAGGGGGGGAGGATGATGGGACATAAGGAGGAAAGGGGACTAAGTTAGTCACTACGGTGAGTAACATGTAATTACTCTAACGTCACATCCACTTTCCTCCATAATGTATGGGTGATTACAACTGAATGAAGCTCAGGGTGGAGAGGAGGCCCTCCTTACACAAACAGGTTCCTTAGAACCGCCTGTCCGAAGGCCGCATCTGACTTGGAGCCGGCGTCCAAACAGTAAGGCTTACAGAAAGCTGAAGGGGTGGCCCAGGTAGCTGCCCTGCTTATGACCTGCCACGGACCCTGCCGCTGGAATGCGATGGCCGTGGACCCGATGGCATGGGCGTGCATGGTGGCTGGCAGCGGCTCGCGCTGCCACTCATAGGCCTCTTTGATGGCCGCACCCACCCACCTTGCTATGGAAGACTTGGATGCCTGATAACCGGGTGTGGAGCCCCTAAAGGTGACAAAAAGTGTGTCTGACTTGTGTAAGCCCTTGGTCCTATCCAGATAGAATTTCAGAGCGTGTCTGACATCCAGACAGTGCAAGACTCTGAGCCTCGTCCTTGGCATCAGCGAAGAATGTAGGTAGGACTATTTCCTCGTTTAGATGGAACGCAGAGGGTACCTTCGGTAGGAATGCCGGATGAGTCCGTAGGACCACTTTATCCCTGTGGAAAGTGGTATAGGATTCTGATGCCACCGGAGCCTGTATCTCGCTGACTCTGCGAGCGGATGCAAGACCTACTAGCAGAGCGGTCTTGATGGTGACCAGCCTGATATACGCGGATGCCATTGACTCGAAGAGTTTGTGCGCCAAGGTGCCCAACACCACAGTGAGGTCCCACACAGGGTGTGGCTTTTTGATGGGCGGGTAAAGCCTCGACAGGCCTGCCAGATGTTTCCTGACTATCGGGTTGGAAGAGGAGAAGACCTCCTCTTCCGGGTTTCTGTAGGCCCCCATGGCTGCGAGATAGGTGTGACATGTGTCCACCTGTACTCCTGAGTGGGCAAGGTGTGCCGACAAAGAGCACATCGTCCAGTGTGCACGTCAGGGTGTTGATTTCCTTAGAATCTGCCCAGTGACAGAACCTGCTCCATTTACTCCTGCATTGGTTCCTAGTGGCCTTGCTCCTAGCGCCCTGGATGATCTCCAGGTTAGCCAGAGATAGGTTCAGGTGCTTGGGGTGATCTGCTCAAGAACCACGCTGCAAGGGCTAGCTTCAGAGGCACGGGTTGGAGAACGCTGCCCCCCCCACCCCCTTGCTGGGACAGAAGAGGTGATGGGCCCAGCAGAAGGTGAATGGGTGGTCAGTCCTAGAGGCTGGGCAATTCGGAGAACCACGGTCTTGCAGGCCACCAAGGCACCATCACTATGATGCTGAGGTGACAAGACTCCTTTATCTTGTGGAGTACCCTGGGGATCAGGAGTGTGGGCGGAAAAGCATAGGCTGTCATGCCCTGCCATTGAATCTGCATGGCGTCGCCCAGGGAGCCAGGGCCTAGTCCCTGCCAAGACATGAATTGATCGCACTTCCTGTTCCTCCAGAGGCAAATAGATCCACTTGAGGATGGCCCCATGTGTTGAAAACCAACTGCAGCACCTGGTCGTTCAATTGATATATGATATGGCATTTACATACATGCCAACATTCTGTGATCAAAAATCTGTAGGATTCTTTAAGTTTCAAAAATTGTAATTAGCATAATGATAGCATCACAGGAAATGTCATGTGAATTTTGACCTTATGACATCACCAGAAATGGCCTCATATGACCCTGAATAGATCACAGGAAAGGACTGCCTGGTGAGGTCTATCCCAGACCCTCTGCCCATCATGATCAACACAATTACCAAATGAGTGACATTTGAGCACTGTGGTCAGCTTCTGCCTCCTTAAAGCATCTATTCCTCTAATACCACAGCAATAACAATGATCTGATTCTTCATAAACTTGGATTTTTAATTTTACCACTGGAGAGGGAGATGCGGGTGTCAGTACTGTGACAAGGAAGAGTAGGAATATGAGTAATACAGACTACCAGTAAGTATTCGGAGTATTACCTCCATGTACCTCTTCCTCCTCACAGTACTTACTTATTGAAGTATACCAAAGATCCAAGATCAGACCGGCACATACTTCGACCGGAAAGGAATGATCTCCCCTTGCACAGTGGGAGCAGTAGCATTCCATGGAGCATCGCAAGCAACCCCCCCCCCCCCCAAGGCAAGTACTCTAGATGGGCCCAGATCCAGGCCGCTCAACAAACCAAACCAAGGCACCCCCACAGAATCACAGAAGTCCCAGGAAAAGCAGGGACGGCAGGAGCATTGTGGGACATGCTATGTACTTTGAACCAAGTGCTTTGAGGAGGTGGCGTTATACAAACAATTGAAAAGGGTTCTACGGAAGCCAAGGGTACCACCTTCAATAAGTACTGTGACCAGAAAGAGGCACATGGAGTTAATTATATTTTATATACAGACACTGACTACATACACCAAGAAGCAAACGTGTGCAGAACTCTGCAGAGAAAGGTCTGTGTGTTCCCTGAGGGCCACTGGACATTGTAGCCTCTTCAAGGGTTATTCATGTGTATCTGTTCACGTAGCATTTTTTCAACACAGTATAATACTTTTCAAATGAATTTCGTTGGAGGCTTTTAATCCCCCCCCGCATAGATATTCTGACAAACCTATTTCACTTCTCACTCAACTCCAGTGCCACTGGAGCTTTCTTGCAAATACAGCCAATCACACACTTGAGGGAAATATTTGTAAGTGGTCACACTTGAAACTTTTCTTTATAATGTATAATTTGGAGTACACACCTGTGTGACTTGGCAGAGTTTCAGTTTTCATGATTACACAGAACCGACACAGCCAGGCAATGTTCAGTTTGACATTAACCTCGACACACTGATTTGCGAAATCAATTTATATCTTCTATTTAATCAAATGTTTCCATTTACATAATCAAATCACCTGAATAACAATCAATCAGCTGGAAGACTTGTAGGTATATGCAGCTCCCAGCAGACACTGGGAAGCATTTGTGCGCCAGGGATGAACTGGAGTAAATCATCTCTGCATGGACACATTGAGAGAACAGAGCTCTGGTGTCGCCTAGGCTGATGCTCTTGCCTGGGCCTTGAAGCAGGTGTCTGTCCCTGTCTCACATGAGGTCAGTTCTAGACTGAAAATACTGTCAGCATTAATCACATATATGGGCCATTAACCCGCTCCCCTTTCCATCACACATGAATTGATGCTGCTCGCTGTGCTAATGGCTGTGCCTCAGACAGACAACCAGGCCTGGGAGAGCCATAAATCGGTAGGATCTGTATATGAAATCGGTAGGCGGTAGGACTGCTTAAAAAGCAGCAGCCTACCGCCTAAATCTGTAAGGTTGGCAAGTCGGCATTTATAACGCTGCTATACACAAGTGTTTCACGGCGCAAATTGCCACTCGTAATGGTCTGCTCCCAGCCTGCTGAGTCTGTCCGCCTCCAAGATGGCCTCCCCCGGGAGGTGGACAGTACTGAGGCAGATGTTTTCTAGGCACATTCCCACATGCTGACCGCTAGGTTGCACAGCGGAGGGGACCGGGTACCCCCCTGCTTGTTCACATAGAACATGCTGGTTGAGTTGTCGGTCTGGATAAGGACGGTCCTGCCTTCGATGAGTGGAAGGAAGGCCCTGAGGGCTAGCCAAATGCCTTTGAGCTCCAGCCAGTTGATATGCGACTCCTGCTCCTGCCGGGTCCAGACTCCATAGATGCTGTGGCTGTCCAGAGTGGCTCCCCACCCCTCTAGGGAAGAGTCTGTAGTAATGGTGACATGCAGAGTAGGCTGCTGGAATGGCCTGCCCGTCCACAGTTTGCAGTCCTTGGACCACCACGTGAGGTCCGAGGAGAGAAGGCGGTATGCTGACCAGTCCCGCTTGGGAGCCCCTCTCCTGATTCCATGAGGCTGTGAAGTGGAGCTGCAGTCTCCTCATCCGGGGCCTCGTGTGTGGCACGGCCAAGAGGACCGCTGCCATGATACCCAGTAGGTGCTGGTATCACCAAGCCGAAGTAACTGGTCTGGTAAGGAAGTGCGTAATGGTTGTAATCTTGTCTTCCGAGGGAAATACCTTCCCGGAGTTTGTATCCTAGATGAGGCCCAGGAAGGTGAGGCTCTGCGTGGGCTGCAGCTGAGACTTCTTGAGGTTGATGGTAAACCCCATGTCGTGGAGTATAGTCATAAGCGCTGAGGAGGTGTGGAGGTGTGGACAACCCCCACCAGGGATCTTGCCCTGATGAGCCAGTCGTTCAGGTACTGGAAAATGTGGTGGCACTGTGCCCTGAATAGGGCTGCCACTGCATTCATGAGTCTGGTAAACACTCTGTGGGCTGAGTTGAGGTCAAAAGGTAGCACCTTTTACTGGAAATGACAGCCCATGATCCTGAAGCGTAGGAAGGAGCGATGGGGCTGCCAAATCGGGATGTGGAGCTAAGCGTCCTTCAGACCCAGGCAGCACAATCTACCTTGTCTAGTGCCTCTGCAATGAGTGCTGGCATAACCATCTTCAATTTTTGAAGAGGGAGGGAGAGCTTGAGGGTGGAAAGGTCCAACACAACTGGTGGTTCTTTTGTATGGCGAAAATCCTGGAATAGAAGCCTAATCCTCTCTGGGAGGCTGGTACTTCTTCCACTGCCTGGCTCTTAATGAGCGACCGGATCTCTGCCAACAGAGATGGCGTCCCAATCTGTGAGAGGGGAGGAAGGAGGAGAGGAAGGTATAGGTAGGCAGTAACCCGTGGATACTACTGAGAAGATCCATAGGTCCATGAAGTTCTGGCCCCAAAAATGCATGCGAGAGGCTAGCCTGCCACCCCCCCACTGAAGACACGTGGACCCAGAGGGACGCGTTGTGCCTTTATTCTCTGTGAGGCTGTTGCTGAGGAGGGGGACTGGAAGAAATCCTTGCCCTCCTCCTTTTTTGTTGCTTGCACCAGTGCTGACTCGGCGAGCGGTCAGGTTGTCTTGACCTCTATTCCTGGAATCCCCGGAACCTGTCAAACGCCCGCCCCTTATCGAAGCGTTGATGCGACTAGGTGTACGCTTTGGGCGTGGCTTTCGTAAGAATAGATAAAGACTTAGCAGTTTGCGAGCTGTTCTTCTTATCCAATTCCTTGTATGTGGTAGAGTGGAAGAGGTCACTACCCTTGAAAGGAATGTCCAATATGCAATCCTTTACGTTGGGGTTGAACTTCCGAAGCCAGGCCGTCCTTCTCATGTCCGTGGCTATGCAGATGGCCCGGCAAGAGGTATCGATGTGGGCCACTGTGGATTCCATGATGTCTTGCGCTACCAGCTTGGCTTCTCCTAGACCCGCCTTAAAGTGTGCCTGGCACTGTGCCGGAAAGAAGTCTGATATTTCCCGCCTTAACCTCTGGCTCGCCGCTGCAAGCATGGCATTTGCGTTGGCTTTACACAGGTGCCTAGTAGCGTCGATGACGAGGTGGCTGAGGATGACTGAGGCTTAGTGTAGAGTGGCGCTGCAGCGATCTCTGACGAGTGCGTCTGGGTTGCATTGGCAGCAAGAGTGTATCCCCTTCCATCTGTCTATACTTGGCATTGAGGCGCCGATTCACAGGCTGGGCCGAGTGTGGCTTGGCTTGAGCTTGAGCCAACCCTTCTTGGCCAGAGCAACAACATTTTCTGCATCGGGACAACCATCTTGGTAGAGGGCCTTAGGGAGAGGACCTCTGCCAAGACCCCCATCCTCGGGCTGCTCTACCTCGGGATGTTTCAGGGTCCTCCTCTGTATCCACCTGGGTGTCCGGCTGGTAGGTCGCAGGAGTGCTGGGCGCAGTGAGCTGCAGTGTGGAGACCGGAGCCGGAGGCTGCTGCAGAGGTTGGCTCTGAACCGGCTGCGCTGGGGGCGGATTCGAAGGCGCCAGCAGCAGGAGCTGCGCCGGGGCCTGTGGTGCCGGAGCCATGGGAGGAATGACTATAGGCACCGGTGGAGTGACCGAAGGGAGCAAGTCCCTGACTGCATCCTTTAGGATGGCACTCATTTGGGGGGGGGTTTGCATCAGCCCCAAAAACCTTTCAAAGAACCTGTCCTCGGAGGCTGGAGAGGGGGCAGGGGATACTGATGGAGTAGCTGGGGGCTGCTGGGGCCGGAGCACACTAAGTCTGGGTTGCAGGGGGAACCTGCCCTGCGCTACTGATGGATACGCTGTAGGCCACATACCTGGTTGACACCAGTCCCACCTTGAAACTCGTTCACCCGCCTGCTCTGTTCCTAGGAGTGCAAAATGTACAGATACCCAATAAAAATGTATGCGTTGTCAATAATTAGAAAAAAATCAGATTCAACAAAGATGCCTTTGTCAGTGAAAGAATTTGCATAAACTCTACACAAACACCGGGCCAGCGTCTGTTCTCCGCCTCGTCTTTCTACAAAGGAGACTGTTTAAATCAAAGACGGTTTTCCACTAACATATTCTTTAATTAATTCACATGCCAAGAAGGACAAAGCTTTTGTTCTGTCAAATGGAAATGTTAAGTGAGCTTGGATCTGTTTTGTGTTTTTACTTTCTAATTATCAGTGCCTATAATTCACAAACATCCAAGAGCTGCTCGAGTGTTAGCATGTGTTATATTTAGATCTGAAGGAAGAGTGCCTTCGAACACTTCTATGTCCGATAAATAGACGTACCCCGCCCGGCTCAGTCCCTTCAAATGCAAAGTGACGTTTTGCAGTTGAAACGGCTCAGCAACATTCTTTTGTGTGAAATGATACCCCTGCTCTTTAATTGCGGCCCCCTTTAAAGGCGGAAACTCTCAAGTGCATATTTATTGTAATAAACAGGCCGCGGCTCGCTTTATAGATCATACATTTTCAAACCCGGTGAGCTTGCACCTCAAAACGACTTTGTGCTATGCGGTTAATCGATCAATGGTTAATACAAACATCAAAATGCAGCACTGTTCTAGCTACCCAGCATGAAACTCAAATTCTTATTCAAGAATGCACGTCTTTCATAAACATTACTTCACAATAAGTTGGCCAATTTGGTCAGCTTTATGTTAATATGTTTTTATTTTATGGTTAATCGCCAAAGTAGCCACTTATAAACTCTCCACTCATTTGCGTAAATTCATTAACTACATGCAAAAGCTAGCAGAAGATTGTTTTCTGGAAGATTAAATAAAGAAATTGGAGTCAAAAACAGAATCTCGAGCCCATATTTCTGCGAGTATGAAGCAAGTGATAATCATACACAGTACCAGGGCAGTCATGGTTACCACTGCGTGAGAGAACTGTCCAATACATACCAGCTGGAAGACTCCTCCAGCAAGCAAACCCTGCTGGTGGAGACCTTCGCCTGCCTCCAACTGGACATGCCCCAGGAAAATATAAAAACGACACGAACAAGGACTGATCGCCCCCCCCCCACACCCCCCCACCCCCCGAGTATGAAGGCATCACCAATAAAGGCTCTGCTGAGTGATGTGTGCGATCAAGTGGTGAAACAAAAACACAACTATAAGGGGACCTTTTACACCAATATTTGGGAATCCTCAGTTTACCCCAGGGATGGAGGCTAAAGCCTTCGTAAAATGGGAGGAAGGGGGCTGTATAAGACAAAGATCTCACATTAGGCAAAGAAATTAAAACTTTTGAACAATGCAAACAATTCTTGAGTCAGGCTCTCGGAAAAAGACTGACTTAGTTATTACCAACTCCGACATTGGGCCCTGTATCCCCCCCCAAATAAAGATCAAACAGGTAGACAGTTTACCGCATTTGAGAAATATATTACGTAACACACAGGGAAGACCCATTTGATCTCAACATTAAACACTTTGTTTAGTGAAGGGGCCCCTAGAGAACAGTGGCTGTACATGGACAAATGGGAAGGTACTTTGGATCGTCCAATAGCAGAAGTGGAATAGGAGTCACTCTGGGCTAATATTTCGAAATTCACAGAGTCTATCCAACTAAGGGAACTGTGGTTTAAAACCCTGCCTCAACGGCACTATACCCACAGAGACTTCATCTGATTTTTAAAGAGACTCCATTGGTCTGTTGGCGTAATTGCAGGAAGGGGACTGGCTCCATATATGGTGGTCGTGTCCAGTTTTGCTGCCATTCTGGGGCCAGGTTAATGGAATTATGCAGTAGGTGTTGGGGCCAATATACGAATAGGAGCAGGTGAATGCTTACTGGGCCTTTGGTCAAAGAATATGAACTCACGAGATAAATCACATAGAAAGGCATTTGTGGTTTTGTCATTGATAGCCCAACTTGTAATTGCACTGAACTGGAAGAAGTAGGCTGCACCCACTTACCATGAGTGGCTATACAAACTTTGGCAAATATTAGCCATGGAATGGGTGACCTATAACTTACAAGGGAAATAGCGTAAATTAAGGTCAGACTGGGGCACTTTGCTGGACTATTTGAACGATGACTATCGAATGTATTCATGCCCACAGAATATTAGGATTTTGGACATTGTCTAAGGCCCCAATAATTCATGAAACATATGATAAATGCGTTGCTAAAGTCTTGTTTTATTAATAAAGGCACTGCAGGTCGTGGGGAAAGGTGGGGAGTGATAGAAGGGGAGGGGGGATTGTTTTGTACCCTTAAGAAATGCCAATACATTTTTTTTTTAAAAGAAAAACCAAGGCCCATTCAATCCACAGTACAAGGTGATTGGACATATGCAAAACAAATATTTATTGAAAAAGTGCTACTATAGCTACAATACTTTATACAAAACATCATGCATTCACTTCTCCCTTATTAAGCCTTGCTTATGGACTCCTCTTGGTAAAGAAAATAAGCATACACCCACCCTACAATATAAAATCATAAGTGACGATTTTGTGTAACCTTTTTATGTAACTATTTTTGTAACGAAATTGGGGTCATTGTATGTCCTACAGACATGGGTCTGGCGTCGACCAAGCAGCCAAGTTCAACGTGCAGCAGTCACCAGGGGGGCAGGGGGTGAGGGACCAGCAAAGTGAGTACCTCAGGGAGGGGAGGGTTGGGGTGTCTTGGGTGCTGGAGGTGCCAAGGGGGGCAAAGCCCCTCTAGTATACAATAAAGTGCTAGTGCCTAATCCGTTAACGCCTATTGCACTGCCCTTTCTCCTATTTTTAAAGTGCCAGTGCATGTCTTATAAATTGCCATACAGTGACATTTGTCAAGTGCTATTTGCGACCCTACTAATATATACAGTTATACCTTAATACAATTTCAAAGAGGAGAAGCACCATAAAAAAAATCAGTCGGATGTATTAACTTCTACATTCAATCAATTCATTCATAGCCATACACACGCTAAAAAACGTTATTTCACAAACTTGTATCAACTCAACAAAACAAGTAATTGGTGCAACCCACATTATTTTACACAAATATCATCCAAGTTCCTATTTGACAAGACCCATATCATGATCCTGATCAATTTAAATCTAACGACACATAAAACCCAACATGTTTTGTTCCCTGGTATATAACCAGTGATGGGGTACTTCTTCAGGGGGCGTGTGTAGGGAAACCAATATCCAATCGAACTAATTGGATTTCACATAACATTTGGCCCGCAGAGATTGCTAATATTTTGATGTTGTATCTTTCAAGATAGCACAGCAATAGGCCAATAAGTTCAGCAATATTGTTCTTTAAAGTCATTGACATTTGAATGAACACGAGAGATGCCTCGCTTTGAGTGCTAAATGACACGCTGTAAAGAAGAAAAAAATGGATTCTCCAACAGAAAACGTGGTTATCCGTGTGAAGAAACTAGAACAAAATTGCGTAACTGCTCGAGCAAAGTTAGCTCTGAAACCGACAGTGAAACGAGACAGTCAAGTTTGGCAAATATGCGCAGGGAAGCCCACATAGCTGCTTGGTGGCAGCCAGGCCTCGGGTGGAATGAGCCTCGAGTCCCCCAGGTACACCCGTCCTAGCCAGATGGAAGCATTCTTAAATGCAGATGATGGCCCACCTGAGAGGGTCTGTTTAGTAACAGCTCTGCCCAAACAGGCACCAGTGTAAGTTACAAAAGGATGGACATCGTTCCTTATTTATTTACACTGGGGGTACAATGCTATTTAGATCACAAAAGAAATGTATAATAGATTTAAAAAATCAGATTTGATGGGAAGAAGTGATCTTACAAAGTTGTGAGCTCGAGTGACATTCTGACCAGGTTGTGGAGGAGAGCAAATGCAACAGTCACTGGGGGAAATACATGGGAGGACATACATAAAGGACAACCAACATTAGACATTTTTTTAAGTGCAGTTTGGCGGTATGGCCAGCTCTGCTAGGGATGTGACGATGATGGATGAAGTTCTACAGTAGAGCCAGAGAAAGTGACGGACAGAGGCAGGTTACGGGAAAAGGAAACATTAGCTAAAAGGCATATGATAGGTAGATTAAGAGGGCATCTCTGAATCAAGGAGGTAGGGTTTTAAACACATTGTTGTGGACTGTTTCTCAGATGTCTGGGGGAAGAGAATTCAATGCAAGTGGAGCAATCAGGGAGAAAGAGTGGAAGTGAGAGGAAGCACAGGGAGGGCGAGGTGCCACAAGCGTAGTCGAGGAGGCAGAGCAGAGACTACGAGCAAGCTTTGTGAAGGCAAACATATCCACTGCTGGGGTACAAAAGAGAGCGAAGAACTGTTCCAGAACTTCCTGGCACACTTCCGACTCGTCTGAGACCATGCTCTGCCTGCTCAGAGCATCCGCCAAACAGTTCTCTGTCCCAGCCAGATGAACTGCCGAGACCGAGATTGTATTCTCCAGCGACCAGAACCACAACTGCATCGCTTCTGAGCAGTTGCTTGTTTAAGTAGTGCATGGCCACTGTGTTGTCCATCAGAATCAGGACATGCTTCCACCTTGAGCGATGGGGCGAAAGCCTTCGGGGTAAGCCCGATATCTCGCAACTCCAGCCTGTTGATATGCCACTAGGCTTCCGACGCAGTCCAGAGGCCACTCACCTGCACGTCCTCGCTGTGAGCACCCCAACACTTCAGGGACGCATCCGTGACCACTCGGGCCTGAGGCCAAGGAGGCCAGAAGGGTTCCCCCACCATCAGATTTGTGCACGTGTCCCACCAGCCGAGTCTGCAAACTACCTAGATGGACACCTTGAGAGGATCCGAGAGGGCTCCCAGAAATTGAGACCACTGGTCTTGCAGGAGCCACTGAAGGGATCTCATGAGCAGTCTGGTCTCTGGTACTAGAATAATGCAGGAGGCTATGAGGCCAAAAAGGTGGAAAAAGGAAGCCGCTGGTAAAATGGTGTGGTTCCAGAACAATTGGACCATCTGTTGCAAGTTGTTGGCTCTCTCCTCAGGAGGCAAGGCCTTCTCCGCCCGAGTGTCTAGGACAGCCCCGATGAACTGGAGCCTTTGGACCAGTGTCAAGAGGGACTTCAAGCTTGGGGAGAAGCCCAGCCTGTGAGAGGTGTCGTCTAAATGAGTCAAACACCTGTTCTGCTGACTTCCCCCGGACCAGCCTGTCATCCAGGTACAGGATTTAAGGGTGTGTTGAGAAGGAGGGATCCCCTCTTGCCGGCCTGTGCTTCCCCGTGACATTGGTAACTCGCGGGGGCAAAATGCATGGGGTCCGCCAGATGGAAGCCAAAGGGTCAGCTATGGCCTGATTGAAGGGCATGTTGTGTTCAATAGCTGGGCCCTCATCCAGGATGTCTGTTAGGTCATACCCTTGATAGGGAATGGCGGGCGGCTTGAGGCAGAGTGTGTCAACCACTTTCTCTACCAATGTCCTGAATTTGACATGAGAGTGACTGCAGGGTTGTTTCTGCTGTATCTCATAATCTGAATATTTGTACCCCACTGGCATCCTGAAGGCCTTGAGCCAGAGTCATCAAGTTGTCTCAGTCCTCAAAATAGTCGACGTCACCGGATCCCACAAAAACAGGGTTGGCCTCTTCACATTCTTCAGCTTGATCAGCGCTGAAAATCGACTGCATGGAGTTGAAAAACCCTGACATCTAAGGCTTAACTTACGGCTCCACAGGTCTGGAGGCCAAGGCTGAGGGCTTACCTTGCAGAAGAGCCCTAGAGGCCGAAGGGTTAGATATCTGTGCCGGTAGCTGCGACGGGTGCCGTGGGAGAGGCTACTAGAGGGTTATTTCCTGGCCTCGTAAGCCACCGAGCTTGAAAGCTCAGTCGGCGCCAAAGGCGTAGACTTTTTGGCGAGCGCAGTGTCGGGAGTACCGAGCGCCGCTTTTGCTGCCGAGGCCTGCTGGTTGGGAGTGGGAGATGAAACATGTCAAGCATTTCTTCTTTAAACAAATCCGACTCTTCCCGAGTGGTAGGTCCGTTAGAGGGCTTACCTCGCTCCGAGGAAGAAACCAATTCCCGCAGATGGTGGTGTTGCTTCTTCCATGAGGAACAGCTTCTGGAGTGGGACCTCTTTCTTTTTCTTGTGGTGTTGGCTCTCGTCGGGACGAGTGGGCTCCTCAGGGTCAGCCTCAGACGACCGGACAAGAAACTGCGCTGGAGACTTTGGCGACGGTCAGCCCATGGCCAACTTACAGGCTCTGTCTCGCAGTGACTTGGTTTGCATCTTGGCACAAGACACGCAGGCCTCAGTGTCGTGAGTGGAACACAGACACCACAAACAGATGTCATGCGGGTCCGTCACCGACATTTTGGTCTTGCAATCCGAGTACCACTTGAAACCAGAGATCCGATATGAAGACATCGTCGAGGTAAACAAAAAAATGTTTGAAAAAAACATTGAGTGAAACTCGAGCAAGTTCCTGATGCAACGTGTGAGCGTGCAGAAAAATGAACAGAGGCATGGGGCATAGTGACGTGGTATATGTATGACGTCTGATGTCACTTCCAGAGCAGATGATCGACCACCGTGCAAGACGGATCGAAGACCGACGCCCGAGTAAAAGGTCCACTACGCCCTCTGTGGAAAAAGTTTCCGAGCAGCAGAGTCGTGGGGGCATATCTATCAAGCTGAGGAATCTGCGGGAGAAAAGCATCCCATTGAAAAGCCCCTTTAGGGAGTGCTTGAGCAGCCTGTTGCTGTAAAGAGAAGGCTTTTCTCTTTCTGTTGAACCTGGAGATTGTTGCCACTTTTATGGAGGAGATCGCAAGACCTTCCTTTGCCAGTTTCAGTAGATAAAGAAGAGCCTGTTGTGGTCGTATGGTCAGTGGGTGAAGGTTGACTGCTGTGAACACCATGCGCAAAACCTTTTCCACTTCTGGATGTAGGAGTTGTTAGTGGAAGGTACCCTAGCTGCCGCTAGTATGCGCTGGCCTTCCTGCGGGATGTCTAGATGGCCAAATTCGGCATGGTCAAGAGCCACGCTTGTCAGCTTGAGGGAGCCTGACTTGTGAGTTAAAATTGCACCGCTGTTCTGTGACATGAGGTCTGCGTGGGACCCCAGATGTATTGGGCTGTCCGCCGATAGCTAACGGAGGTCCGAGAAGCAGGTTTGCCTGGGCCAGTACGGTGCCACCAGGATGATCTTGCAATGGTATCTGTGGATCATCTGGATTATTTTCCTGATCAGCGGGAATGGAGGGAACGCATATGCGAAGATGCCGCTCCATGGGAATGAGTATGCATCCCCCTTTGAGTTGGGGTGTGGTAACATGCTCACAAATTATTTGCATTGTTTGTTACACCTTGTGGCAAAGAGGTCCAAGTGGTGGCTGGCCCCACTCCAAGAAGATCTTGTTTATTTGGTTGTTGTGAAGGCACCATTCGTGGGACTTTGTAGAGTTCCCGCTGAGGGTGTTTGCCTGTTGGTTGTGTATTCCCAGAAGGTGGAATGCTTGCAAAGCAATGTTGTTGTGAATGCACCAGTGCCAAATGGTTTGAGCTTCCTGAGAAGAGGTGTTTGACCTTGTTCGTCCTTGCTTGCGCAGGTAAGACATTGTGGTGGTATTGCGTGAGGATCCGCACTACTGAATTTTGGATCAGTGGAAGGAAAAACTTTAGGGCCTAATGTATTGCTTGCAGCTCCAGGACATTTATGTGCAGGATCGATTTTTCAGGCGTCCACACGCCTTTGATCTTGTGTTTTCCTAGGTGAGCTCTCCAACCCGCCAAGGAGGCATCGGTCACGATAGTGAGTTGGTGCGCTGGATCTACGAGTAGCATGTCTTTCGAGATGTTGTTGAGGACCATCCACCATTTCAGTGATTTTGAGAGTGCTGGGGTGATGGTTATCTTGTCTCTCCAGGAACCTTGTTTCTGGGACCATCTGGTAGCTAGAAATCGCTGTACCACACGCATGTGTAGCCTGCAATTGGTTATTAGTGGAATGCAGGACAGCATAGCCCCTAGTAGATGCATGTATTTGCGCACTGTGATTTGTTTGGGATGAAAGAGCATATCAGGGTTATACATTTTTTCACTCGGTCGGCTGAGGGTCTGATGAGGCCCTGTCCCGTGAAAAACAGTGCGCCCAGGAACACCAAACCTTTCGATGGCACTATGCAAGATTTGGCGTAGTTGATTGCAAATCCCAATTGCTGGAGAAGAGTTTGCCTCCGCGAAGTCACGGTTTCTTGATGTTGGGCCTCGGCCCAACTAGTTGTCTAGGTATGGGGTAGACGTGGTGGCCCTGTCATCTGAGGAAAGCTGCCACTGGTGCTAGGCATTTGGTGAAAGTTCTGGGGGCTGATGAATGAAAGGACTCAGAACTGGTAATGACTTTCGCCGACCTTGAATCTGAGATACTGTCATTGTCTCGGATGTCTTGGGATGTAAAAGTAGGCCGTTTTCAGGTCTAAAGTTTCTAGATGTTCATGAGGCTGTACAACCTTTATGACGTCCTGTAGTGTGACTATTTTGAACTTTTGTTTGATGTTTTTGGTTAATTTTCTTAAGTCCAGGATTGGATGCCACTTCCCATCTGGCCTCTTTAAATGTATCTGAGTATACTCCTTTTCCCCTCGATGAAGGAGGAACTCTTTCTATTGCCCATTTTTTTTTACATTTGACGCACTTCTTGTCGGAGAATTCAAAGGTGCGGATGTGACACCTTTACAGGTGTTGAGGGTTTCTGTGTGCGTTTGAACTCCAAAAGATGGCCGTGTTGGATGGCATTTAACACCCATCTGTCCTTTGTAATTACTCACCACCTGTCGTAAAGAAACACCACATTTCCTTCCACTAGTGTGCCTTTGAGGCAGTCATTGTTGGGCTTTGTTCTGCCTACCTCTTTGTGAGGTGGCGGATCCGTCTTTACGCTGTACTCGATGGTAATCCCTGCTGTACTTGATGGTATTCCCTGCTGTGTTGTGAGGACTGGTATTTCCTTCTGTGTCCCTGGGAGTAGTAGCCAAATCTTCCTTAGTTTTTGCTGTCCCTTGCGGACAACAACCTGGTTTGTCCCGAGGCTTCTTGAAAGGGACGAAAAGACCTTCTGCCTTGTAAGGCATTTAATGATCTAGTAGTATCTGAGTCCGCCTTCATTAAGTGCCTCATCAATTTTGTGTCCAAAAACGTTCTCTCGTCGAATAGCAAGTCAATGACCTTAAGTTGTACCACCTGTCTAAATTCGGTGCAGCATAGCCATCCTTGTCTTCTTAGGACGACCCCACTAACAATTTGCTTGTATCCTGTCTCTGCGAGATCCACTGCAATGTTGATGCTTTGGTATGAGGCCTCCTCACCCTCAGGCACAAGTGTCATTGCCTCCTTTCAATGTTGCTCTGGCAAATGCTCCGATATGGGAGCCAACCCGTGCCACATTTCGTAGTCATAGCGGGCCACTATCACCAGGCCGTTGGACGCTTTAACTGTTATAGTCCCAATGGTTAGCACTTTCTTGTCGAAAGCAGCAATGTTCCTGCACTCATTCTCCGGGGGTGTAGCTCATTTGTGTTGTATTTACTTGCTTTGCTTCTTGATGCCGCGGACAATCCCGACTCTGGAGAGGGTTGAGAGGTTAGACATTTTGGGGTTGTGTCCGGTGCCTCGAATTTCTAGTCTATTGTTCATTTTACTGCAGGTTCAGAGAAAGGATGTTTCAGGGTTCGCAACCCCTCTTGCCAAACATGATCTAAGATGGGTATTGCAAATACAGACTTTCTGCGCTTACCCATGTGATCAAAAAGAAAAAACAGTCTTTTCTTTTCCTCTGCAGGAGTTAGCCCAAATTCTTATCATGCCTTTGATACCAGGGCGCGGAAAGCACCATTGTTGTTTGGTAGAGTGGGTTGTGCTGGACTAACCTGTGTATCCTGGTCTGGGTCATCAGTATCCCATTGTTAGGTAGAATTATATGCAGTACCCTTTGGGAACACCACACCCAATTAAGACTACAAGTGACAGTACAAATTCACCTTTGGTACAAGCCTGTATTACACAGTTAAAGTGGTAGTGATGGCTGAGCAGCCAGACTTATCTCAAGAGTAAGTGAGCAGTATCAAATAATTACACAAAGGACTGCAATTACTATGATTCAGGCAAACATTGATTCAAGGTTTTCAAGTAAAAGAATATACATTTATTTCACTCTTCAGTTGCATAACATTACACTATTATAAGCAGTTTAAAAATCACACTCTTAATACACCACACCACTCCCAATAAGTTCCAGACAAGTTAAGCTCACAAAATGAAGTGGGAGCAAAATGGCACTCTAGCCTTTTAAAGGGGACGGAAAAACAAAGTTAATAGAAATTGAACCACACCAACAGGGAAGTACTCAGGGAAATTGAGCAAGAGGAACTACAGTGATAGAATCAGGTAGAAAAGGCTTAGGGCCAAAGTCAGTGGGTCAAAAGTCTTTTGCTCAAGATCACATAGTTCAGGGTAGTTCGCTGTAAAGTTCGTGCCACGGATTCTGGACGAGGTTGGTTGGCAGAAAAGTTGGTTCAAAGAGAAGAGAAGGACAAGCCCTCGGTTTGGAGAAAGATTTCAAACACTTTCACCGCGGCTGAACGAAACGAACAACCGGATTTGTACAGTACCTTAAAACGGAGAGGAAGCTGTAGCTGAGGCGGACGTTCCTGGTAGTTCCTGCAGGCTCACGGTTCCTGAAGCGACTGTCGGACTGACAAGAAGTAAAAAGACTGGAGGGTGCTGCACTACCCAGGGAACAAACCAGCATCAGAGCAAAGCAACAAATAAAAGGTGCACTCCTTAAAACCCAAGCAGGGTCCAACATTCCTGGCTAAACGGCCCACTGTAGCTCTGTACAGTGAATTCGACCACAGGAGGGGTACTGGCTTGCAGTTTGGGCGAACTGGTTGGTCCCACCAGCTCAAGGGAAGAAGTTTCCTGGAGGATCTTCTCTGTCGTCGGATTCTGAAAATTCGGACCTGCAGCAGGGCTTCACTGGGCGGTTCAGTCGTTGTAGGGGTCCTCTTCAATCAGCTCCTCGTTGGTTCTTTCGTTCCAGTGGCGACTCTGCCTTTCCAGTCCCAGAGACCTGCTTTTGGTGCAGTTTTCCCCCATACATACAGCCTGGCTGTCAATCACACAGCCGGGTGGCTGTCCTGGCAAGGACAGTCACCCAACCAATCAAACAGGAGTGCGACTTCGGTTACCAGGGGAACCCATGGCAGGGGTCCGAAGATCCCTCCCTCACATCTTGCCTATCCAGACTTTCAGGCGCCTTAAGGAGGGCTTCTGTGCAGAAGCACTCGAAAAGACGGCAAACAAAGGAATCATCCCCGGTTTGGCGCGCAGAATAAAACACGAGAAAGACATTTACAAAAAGAAATGGCGAATAAACCCAGCCGGAACCGTAAAAAATTATATATGGTCAAGCAGGTTTATGTTTGACCATATATAATTGAGCCAAGACTTGATGTAAAGGGAGCGAAACAATGCTCCAAGAGACACGGACAAAAAGGGATACGAATTAACCTCTTTCCACTACTCCATGTAAGATGGGGTGTACTGGGTCTGTGGTTTAAAGTGACTAAAATAAAGTTAATGGCAACTTTACCTTTTCTCGGGGGACAGTAGTCAGCCCCAGAAAATGGAGTCATTGGAAAGTCTCAAAGACAACCCTGTGTCCCTGCACTGAAGGTGCTGTGTAACACACATGAAAAATATGGGGCCAATAGAGTAGGTGAGGCTCCAGTGCCCAAGATCACACAAAAAGTGAAAACCCACACAGCAAAACACATGTAAGAGTGGGAAAAAGGCTCACATTCTTACCAGGTGAAAAAATAAACCCTAGAAATCCAGCAAAGCTGCTGAGGGACTCATTAGGTAAGGAAAACCAGCCATTTATGAGAATTCTCCTTAACACCCATGTATCATCATGGTGAGGCGAGTTGGAAAAGGTGTTAGAGCTTGTGTCCCTCAGACCTGTGTCTTGATATGTATCCACTAACTCACCTTCTTTCTCGCATATTAGCGTGCTATCCCTTTGTGGAGGTCTGGGTGGAGATCTCTTCCTTGTACTGATTGCTGACCTGGTGTTTTCTGGTCTTTCCTGCATTGATCAATCCCCTGAGGCTGAGGAGGTGGGAGCCTAGCATTGAGTTGCCCTAGTAGACTTTGTAGAGTTGAAAGTTATTGTAGGGACAGTAAAGATTGTGGATTTATAAGAGGGTATTGTTGGAGTCATAGCTACTGTTCCCGATGATGTAGAGGGAAAACCGAGGGGTACACTCTGTTGTCTTACTGGTTTTCCCTCCCCTCTTCATTGGAGCAGACTGGAAGATCTGTCCTGTAAATGGGCTTGGTTCCTGTATTCTTCGGAATCTGTGACCCCTGGGCACTCCTCTCTTGGAGGTTCAAAGTTTGATGTTCTCTCACGCTGTAGGATTTCCTCAGGCATGATTTAGGTGTAGTATATGGGCGACGCACCAAGAGGGAGTTGCCTGGACTCTGTTGGTTCCTCTGCTGGAGTTCTCAGTATTCCTTCAGTACAGGATAGCATATTTTCCTCGTGTAGCTGTAGGATAGTTTGTGCAGTATGAACCGTGGCTTGCACCATGGTAGAAGTTGTTGATGGGGGTGTGTGAACTATTGCTTCACTCCCTGGAGATTTTCGTTTATTTTGTCGGGGGGTTCGTCGGAGTATGTACCGTCAACGATTTCATCGTCGGAGAAGGTCTCGTGGACGAATCTGGCGACGGGTGGTGTTTTTTTCTTCACCGACAGAGTATTTTCGTGTACGATTTGGCCTTATGCTTCTCCTTAGTCAGAGGAGATGTTCTTGATGAATGGGAGGTTGACTTTGTTGATGGGCATGAGCCCTTATCTGTCTTTGACTATGGCGTTTTCGTCAACAGGATTTTCGACGACTGTTTAGATGTGGACCAGGAACCTTTGCTACTAAACAGTTTCTTTTTAGTAGGAGACTGGGGTTTTGAGGCATTTTTATCCCGGCTCGTCGACGATTTTGGCTCACCCGTTTTTTGTTCTTTCGTAGGTCGTTCTTCCGACCTAGACCTGTGGCTTGATGGTGAACACCCATCAGAGGGGGTGGTAGCTCTCCCACTCCTTGACGAGCTTGCCTCCGATGCCGGGTATGCCCCTTCATTTAGCCAACAAATCAGTCGACGCTTCCTGTCTTTGAGGGTTTTCTGAGAGAAACCCTGACAGATCTCACATTCTTCAGAGGAATGGTTAGGGTATAGGCAGTATATGCAATCTACGGCCTGTCACTTTCATAGATGTGTTTTAGGCCGCACGCCCCCCAGGGCCTGAACAAGGATTTCTAGGTCCAACTGTCTCCATGGTCGTAGCTGACACCATAGAAGAGTCGTTGGTTACTCCGGTTTGAAGGTAGTGTAGAAAAATATTGTTTTTATGTGTAAAGATAATTTCTTCTTGAAGAGAAGAACTCGAGCAATCCCACCAGCTAGAAAGACGGTTGAAATCTGAGGGGAAGCTGCTGGGGTGGAGCTATACTATACACTCAACGTTCTATTGGTGGGTACCAAAAGCATCCACAACGACGTTGATGGGACACTCAAGGTGTCAAAGTATTCCCATAGGAAAAGTACTAAATCAAAGTAACCATGAATTCCCAGCTCGTCGACGGGGAATATTCACAGCACATGAATCCATGAAAGATCCAATGCTGGAGAAAGTCTGGTAATGGAGCATACGAAGAACATATTGATCACCCTTCCCTTGAACCAAATCTCAGCCCAGGTGACTTGAAATGGGGCAACATAGCCCTGGTGGAATTTACTGCATCTTTTTGGGCATCTTCAGGCTACACTCTTACTCAGCACCATATGATCAGTGACTGGACGTGCTTTGGGAATACACTATTGGGATTTGTACCTCTCACTGCTGAAATTTGCATGGTCTCCAGGCGCTCTTTCTAGTCCGGCGCAGGACCTCTTATGCATCTCCGCTTAAATTTGCATGGTACTAAGGAAGCCGACAGCTATTATTGGCCAAATGGTTTGCAAAGTCCCTTCTTGTGCTATTACATGCTAACAATCCACCAAAACACAGTTTGAAATGCGGAACTTGGACTCTCACCCATCTCCTGCCAAGACAGCCGGTTGATTTTTTACAAAGAGGACAATTGGATTACAGGCAATGCACAATAGGTTCAGATATACAGTTAATATCGACATGTAATTTAATACAGATTTATCCTCCATGATCTCAAAGCAAATTTAGGTTGAATTGCAACTATTTCAAATAACACATTGTAGTCTCAATTTGTTCAGTTCTAAGGATTCAGAAGCCTATTTCTGATTGAGTGGCACAGCCATACCCTCAATACCAAAATATCCTGCTCTAAGAACTAGAACAGGCCAAAGTGGTTCAAATGGTATTCAAGAAATTATAAAAGTAACATGTTACTGCTTATTGCCTCACAATTCCAATAATAGTTTGTCACGCACGGCAGGATTTATTGAAGCAGCCATAACTTATGAACATCATGCAATGTCAGCGGGACTGTATGTCATTCTATTCTAACAGAAATCACTGCATTTTAATTATATTACACAAAGATGGGGAGAGCACAATTGCTGATGATTGTATCAAAGTGCCTGGATTTGAAAGTGAAGGATGCCAAACTAGCTATTTGTCAAAGTATTTAAGCAAACCTAAAAAAAGACCATTATCAAAACTGCTGAGATTCCTAAAATTGTATAATTTTACACAATGTATTATTTGGATGATGTTCACAAGTAATTTAGGACAAATGCATCCACTAATTACGATAATGACAAAACAAATCAATGCTTCAAGGAAAAAGATAAGAGCTGCATAGATAATATGCAAGGGTGCATATGTACAAGTTGAAGTAAAAGTTTCTCCAAAGGAAAATACCTTAAGTGTTACTCCAATAACGTTAATGGCGTCTTTAACTTGGGGGTGGTTAGTAGACTGCATTAGTTCTTCACATATCCAGAGTCCAAGGCAGCAAACAGCAATACATCTTTATAAAGAAAAGACAGACATCACTCTTTAGAATAGCCATCCAGAACAATGTCACCCAGATTACAATCTCTTACAATCTCAATTTCGTTTTTTAATGAACTAATGTTCTTTTCATTTGGCATAATGCATCTTGAATATAATATAAATGTGTGCTTCTATATACTACTTTATGCCAGATTCCTACAGTTTCTAACCGTTATGATAGCAGGTGTTATTATCCTATTTTATTGTACTCAAACTATCGACATGGGAAGGATGAATGGCCGAGTTAGCCCTACACACAAACCTCAGCATCTCCGGAGGCCAATGGTCCACCAGAAGTAAGGACATGTGCAGACTTGAACTCCACTGGGGCAGGAAGAAAAAACCCAGAAGACAATCCTTCTAAATGATGTAACACTCCTGATCGTTCTACAAATTTATTCACGCTGACACCGTTAAACATTTTGTTTTCTGTGTCTTTATGAAGGAAGCAGAACTTAGAATGGGCTTAGAGAAACTGCTTTTATAATTATTCATTTTCTTTTTTAAATGAGAAGCATTTAACATCATACATCAAAATTATGCATCAGCATCGAAGGAAAAAAAAACATTTACATACATATTGAGGATGTCAGAATAGACACAAACATTCCAAAGCAGTGAATACATCTATTGCAAACCCCTTGCTCTACGAGTGTATGTGATAAATCAACACGTGGGAGAGCCGACTCAAGGAGAGAGTCGTACTTTCCCAGATACTTCTAAAATAAATTATCTTTATTTCTAAGACCAATAGGCACCCTTTAACAAATAAACGTTTTCCTCTCTGTCTGCTACACCAATGCACACGTTTCGCTTTCATTTTAGTACTGGATAATTCATTTTCTTACAAACGCACAAGCTTTTTGGGGTCATGTCCTGAGTCGCTGTTGCTTCCCAGCAACTGGAGAGTAATGTTAAACAGATTGCAGGTCATACGTTTACACCATGATGAGTCTTGCAAGAATGTCAAGACAGATGCTGGTCACTGTGCCATAAAAGCACACCATTCGACTATGTGAGTGTCTCTCCAGGTTGTAAGGTGTTAACTGCTTAAGAGCAAAACGGCCATGTTTCTTAAGACTTTACAGAACATACTATTTTGAGTTTTTTTCCTCAACATATCAACCACACATTACAGTGTGCGAAATGCTGTTCCATATATATTCAAGACTTCAATGCCCACTAGTGATAGGATAGCATTTGAAGGTAAACATAGAAGCCACATTAACAGTAGAAATAATGTGTGTGAAAATCACAATATCTCCTATATTCCAGGAGGCATATGTGCTTTTTTAGAGTGTAAATGAGCCAGTCACATGAATGGGGGCTAACTGGCCATGGATTAATCATGACGCACCAAGGCGATGGAGACTTGCTCGGATGGTAAACAGTCTGACTCAGGGCCCAGTTGTAGATCCATTAATCAATGGGCTCTGATCAGCATCCTCTAACCAGGGAGCTGTCTTTGATCAGTTCCTCAGCATGAAGCACTCTAGTGATGACAGAGGAAGCTGTTTTTCTAAATTGTGTGTCATTCACAATGTCCTTATTATCTCAAATATTGATTTAAAGACTCAGATCTGTGGTGATGCTGCAATGTGATTAGATTCTAGTAATTCTTGCTAGCAACATCTTTCACTGAGGCGAACATTGAATCCGTAGACTCTGTACGTTATAGGTAGCGCAGACATTGTATAGGAACAAAAATAACTTTCTGCAAAATAAATTGGCCCCCATTACACTTTACGCCTCAGTGTAAAGAAAATGCAAAGCTGTGCTTCCTTGGTAAATGTTATGAGTTTAACATAAGAGGCCTATTTATTAATTTACATACAGCATACCATGTATATTTCGTTTCATACCTTGCTTCCGATATATTGGAGCAACTGCCATGTAGAGTGGCATCGTAGGTGGCTTAGGAGTGCAGGAACATGGCTGCATGCCATGCCCAGTGGCCAGTTTGGGTTGCTTGAGGGTGTCCCCGGGCTTGGCCACATACCATACCCTTTGAAAATTGGGTCTCAGAGAAGCCGCGAATACCTGTAGAAATATCTATTGATGGGTTTATTTATGGGTTCAGCTAGGGCGACATAAGCGATTTCATGCTCCCTCATATACGGCCACATCCCACACGTCTGGGGAAGAAAAACAGACACCGTTTCTCAAAACTCTAAATGTATTTAAAAGAAATGACAACATTTAAACTAAAGTGGTATCCAGCTATGCAGAGGAAATTACTACAATATTTGTATTCATTAAGAGTCAACCAAAGGAAATTCTCCCCCCCTACATGAATCTCACTACTAGTTTTCATGAAAGCATTAATTTCCATAAGCAAATATACATGCATTACATTCCGTAATAGCATTTCTGATGATTGTATCTGCTTAGATTCACATGCTGTGCATATAGTCCGACATCTAGTGGTAATCCCAGAGTATTGCATCTGGTCTTTTGAGGATAGAAAGGGGACGTCGACCTGGGCGTGCTTTTAACAGTATCCCCCCCTAACGTGACTTGCAGTGTACCCAAGGTCCTTCACGCATAGAGGTCCCTCTGGTTGTGTTTATTCTGCCGCAAGGGAGCTTTATGACTAATCTGACCACAGGTTGCATGTGAATCTAAGCAGATACAATCAGAAATGCTATTACTGTAAGTAATGCATGTCTTCAGATGCTTGTGAACTGCTTAAAGTCACATGCTGTGAATAGACTAGCAAGCACTACCCAGAGTTGGAGGTGGGGTGCGAGAAGGAACAGTAGTAAAGAGATGTCTTAGTACTGCTTGACCCACCTGAGAATCAGACCTAGAGTGAATATCTAGGCAGTAGTGTCTTGTAAAGGTGTGTACAGACCTCCAGGTTGCTCCTTTGCAAATGGATTCGAGAGGAACATTTGCAATGAATGCTATGGAAGACACAGTGCCCCGAGTAGAGTGTGCTCTAGGCTTGAAGGGCAGATATCTCTTGGCAAGAGTGTAGCAGAGTGTGATGCAGTTTACAATCCACTTTGAGATGGCCTAGTTAGAGACAGGGTCCCCTTCTCTACCAGCTGCCACTGAAATGAAAAACGGATTTCTCTTTCTTAATGGTCTCGATTTTTCCAGATAATATATGACCGCTCTACGCACATCAAGTGTGTGTAGGCTTCTTTCTGCCACGTAAGTGGGGTGCTGGAAGAAGGTGGGCAGTTCTATTGATTGGTTCACATGGAACTTTGAAATGAAATGTAGGCGCAAACCTAGGGTGAGTGCGTAAAACCACCTTATCTTTGTGAATTGTGACAAATGGGTCTTGAACTGAAAGGGCCTGTAATTCACCGACCCCTCTAATAGAAGTGACTGCCACTAGGAAGCCAGTCCTGTAAGTGAGAACCTTAAGGCTAGCCTTGTGCATAGGTTCAAAGGGAGATCCCATTAGGCTAGTTAATACCACATTTAGGTCCCACACAGGGGCTGGGCTTGAAATAGGGGGATGAAGTCTTTTATCCCCTTCCATAAATGCCTTGATCAGTGGGATCTTCCACCTCGACAACTCCTTCTGGGACATAGTGTATGCTGAAAGAGCAGCCAGGTGGACCTTCAGTGAATTAAAAACCAGACCTGAGTCCAGTAGATGAGTCAGGTATAACACAATGTGGGTATGAGAGCAGTCAATGGGATTAATGCTCTTAGAATGGCACCAGATAAATCGTTTCCACTTATTGGAGTAGCAATATCTGGTGTTAGGTTTTCTTGCCTCTTTAAGAATGTACATACATCTCTGAGGAAGTTGGAGGTGCCCAAACTCTATGACGTCAGGAGCCAGGCTGCTTATTTGAGAGTTTGTGGGCAAGGATGGTGTCTCTCCCCTTTATCTTGTGAGAGCATGTTGTATAGGCAAAGTAGTTTCATCGGAGGAGAGAATCAAATCGCCATCAGATCGGAGAACCAGGGTTGGTGGGCCCACATGACCATGTTATCCAGAGAGCTTTCCCCTTGGAGCGGTTCTGGTGGTACCTGGAGGCGTATTCTTGGCATTGTGCGTTCTCCAGAGTTGCAAACACGTCGATCTCTGGGAAGCCCCATTCTACGAAGACGTTGGAGACAATGGGCTTCATTACGAGTTTGGAGGTAGCCATGCCCTAAACAAGAGTCTGGCTCCGGGTCCCGCAAAAGGGGATTTAAGCAGGTGATGACAGTGGTCTTGGCCCAACAAACATTGCTAGGCCATAAACCTTTAGCATACTAAAGTGGACTTTTAGACGCAGTGATGCAGGGACAGTTCGCTTCTGAGCAAGTTTTAGCAGCAGCAGCTTTTGCAATTGAAACGTTTTCAACCATTACTCTGGGTTGCCAGGCGATATTGTACATGGAGCATGCAGCCTTTGTGATCTTGGAAAAATCCAAGTCGACTTTGACGAGCCAAAGAGTTTCAGGGTATGAGGTAAGCTGCATTTGAAAGGCCGTAGTGAACCTGACGGAGGGAGGCCCAAATTATAAAGTTCAATAAACACCCTTGAACTGTGATCACTTGTGTATGTCTTTACTGTTGCCACCATGAGTTCCTTACAGGAGTTTAGGGAGTACCTTAGGGCTTTAACCAAGAGTGTCAGTTATATCTTCACAGGTTATGTCTTCTCGCCAACGGCCTACAGCAGGAAGCAGCAAAGAATCAGACGTCCTGCACAAGCAACCATTGTTAGCCGGGGACCTTATCTTCGTTTGATCCTTCATGCAACGCTGGAATGAGCAGTGTTTCCATGGGCCGCACTGTGTGATTTTCGCAACTCCAACTGTTGTGAAGGCGGAGGGCAGCAAGAGCTGGGTCCATATCCGCGACATACAAAGGGATACTGGTGCCCCTCCACAGGCACAGGAGCGGGCTCAAAGTTAAGTATGTCCTAAGGATTTACAGTTCATTCCAGTGGAAAAAGGGGGGATCAAATGAAAATCGTTATGGACTAGGAGTATGTTAGTCACTACGGTGAGTAACTTATAATTACTCCTACGTCCTGTCCCCTTTCCTCCATACTGTATGGGCGATTACAACTGAATGTAGCCCCAGGGTGGAGAGGGTACCCTCCTTAAGAAAACAAGTTCCTTAATACTGCCTGTCTGAAAGCCGCGTCTGACCAAGAGCTGGCATCCAGACAGTAGTGCTTGCAGAAGGCCGAATGAATGGCGTACGTGGCTGCCCTGCTGATGACCTGCCACAGAATGTGCCTCTGCCGTGGCCTTGGCTCTGATAGCGTGGGCATGCATATTTGCCAGAAGGGGCTTGTGCTACCCCTCATAGCTCTCCTTAATGACTGAAACATCCACCTTGCTATGGAGGCCTTAGTAGCCTGATACCCTGGCCTTGACCCCTAAGTTGACAAAGAGAGACTCAGATTTGCGGAAGCTCTTGGTTCTATCAAGGTAGAATTTTAGAGTGCGCCTAGCATCTAGACCGTGCAGGACCCTCTGAGCATCGTCCTTAAGGTATGCGAAACACTGGGTAGTACTAACTAAGAGACTACTTTAGGCAGGAACGTGGGATGCGTTCTAAAGACCACCTTGTCCCTATGAAAGGTAGTGTAAGGCTCGGAAGCCACCAAAGCTTGGATCTCACTGACCCAGTGTGCAGATGTAAGACTCACCAAGAGGGTTGTCTTAATGGTGACCAGCCTGATGTCTGCGGATGCCATTGGCTCAAAGGGTTCATGTGCAGTACATGTGTGGGGCTGTGGGGGCTGAAGTGTGTGTGAGAGAGTGGAAGTGTCCTTGAGGGAGTTGCAGTGTGTGGGAGGGAGCGACAGATGTGTAGGAGAGGGGAGTGGCAGTGTGGGGGAGGGTGGGTGTGGTAGAACTGGGCATTTAGGGGGCAGTGGGCATGTGCTGGTGCAGCATGGCCACCTAAAATGGCAGAATGGTGCTATACAAGACCAATTACATTACAGTGCAAGAGTCAGTGCTCGTAGGGAGGTCAATGCTTGTGTCAGTAGTTTTAATGTGTGCGCATGCAGTGCATGTGTGAGAGATTATGGGCACTGCGTGTGTGGGGGGTATTTGTGGGTGTAGCAGTAAACATGTGGGGGCAGTGTGTGTGGGATGATGGTGTGCAGGGATGGGGCAGCTTGTGGGGGCTGGGATGTATTTGGGAGGGGTGTGTGTGTGTGTGTGTAACGTACATGGGTCTGTGTGCAGTGTTGTGCATAGGTCTGTGTGGCATGTGGTGGCACAGCAAGGCCATAAAAAGTGACAGAGCAGCCTATTATTTCTAGCTACCCCTCAAGTTGCTATAGGTGTTTAGACTAACCGCTTCCCTGGAAATATACTTAATAAAAGTACTTTGTTGAACTAAAACCTTAAAAACACCACATGTCTTTTCTTAGCTATAGCAAAGTGAACAGTCAGTGTGATTGTGTGTGTTTGGGCAGTGTTTGTGTTTATGGGGGGCATTGTGTGTGTGTGGCAGTAGTGTGGGAAAGCAGTATGTGTGGGGAGTGCAATATGTGTGTGGGTGGTGCAGTATGTGTGTGGGTGGTGCAGTGCATGTGGGGGGCCCAGCGAAAGCAGTGCATGGGGGAGGGGCTGTGTGTGGTAGGGGCAGTGTGTGTGTGAGGGGATTTTGCAGGGGGCAATGTTTGGAAGGGTGTGAGGCAGTGTTTTTGTTTGTGGGCAGCGTGTTGACAGTATGCATATGAACGAGTGTGCGCATCTTGAAGGGGAAGTGCATTTGGAGTGTGTGCAGGGGATAATGCAGTGAAGCCACCAAAAGTTACAGAAGCATGCTATGTAAGACTACTTCAATGTATTACGGGGTGTATACAGGATTAGTGTGTGGGAGGCAGTGATCGCATGTGGACCAGTGTATGTGTGCGATTCTTGGTTCTTGCTGGAAGTTCTTATCCACGTAACCGCCAGAAAATGATTTACAATGGGTGGAAATACTGCTGGCAGTAAATCCTCCAAAGGAGTATTGTGGAATCAACACTGCCATTCTACCACTCAATCATGTGGATTTACTATCTTTGGGAGGGTCTGAAACAGTAAACGAGTTTGGCGTTATTAATACAGGAAACTGCCAAACATGTAACAAGGTCACCGATTCACTCCCCCCACAGCACCCCGAAATGGAAAAAACCTTACATTGCAGAGAAAAATGTAGCATCCTTTTGGTGTGAAGTCATAAGAGTTGATTATGACTTCCTAATCCTCAGTATACAACGTCACAGCAGAAAGATACAGTAAATAGAATTGTACATGGGTGTCTAACTACATGGAAATAATCCACTGAGGGGTTCAAAGTCACATCTGATAAACAATAAGCGAAATGGTCGAGTTGTTTAGGATGTGTATCTGAACCCCAAGGTGTGCCATATTACCATGGTTGATAGACACCTGTGCACAACAGAAAATTACCAGAAGTGGTAAGCCAACGCTGCATTCTAGTCTTTGGAAAATGTTAACCAATGCTGGACTTTTAAAACTGACTCTGCTGAACAGAACGAGAGAGAGAGAACGAGCGAGACAGAGACTGCTGCTGGAACCAAATTGTTCTGACGCTGTTTGAGACACCGGAGGAGAGCAGACTGCAGGATGCAGCATGGAGGCTGACAAGAATGGCATGCAGAGAAACCGAGCAGAGAGAAGTTTGCTGCATTATTGTCATGGGCAGCTAGAGCCATCAAAAGCAGAAGGCAGCAAACAGCTAACGGGACACACTCCCAGTCAGTGGGCCAAGAGCAAAGACGACGAGTGAGACACTAGGAACACCGAAGCCACCAGTGTAGACCGATAAGCCCAATGAGAGCAAATGGGACACCGGGGTGCTTGAGGGTGAATGCCGTGTACCGTTGACAGTGCGAGAGAGCCTACTTTAAGGAACTGTAATAGTGAATATGAATACGAACATTGTTAATAAAGGGTTGGTGATCCAGTGCTTGAAAAGCATTATTTCCTGGATGCAAGAGCGAGTGAATGGAGAATGGAAATTTCCTGGCAGGATAGTGAACCAGGCAAACAGTAAGCCTGGGACACTCACCCGTGAGAGGACATAAAAAGCACTGGCAGGAAAGTAAACCGGCTAGTGTGCGAGTCTGGGACTCACATCCAAGTGTGATACCCTTGGCAGGAGAGTAAACCAGGGATAAGAAGAGAAGTGAGAAAAGTGAGGGGTAAAACTCCCCGTCCTGAAATTGTAGGATGGTGATAACCAATATAGGAAGGGAAGAACCATACCCCTTATAAGGATAAGCAACAACGTTGCGAATACCCTTGTAGGGGAGTACACCAGGGGTAGAAAAAGGATTGAGACAGCCCAGGGTGGCCATCAATACAAAAAGGAAAGTAACCTCTTTGAAAGATAATTGAGAACGAGAGAAGCAATAAAGCTGAAAGTACCCTGGGCAGGAGACTACACATGGGGTAGGAAAAGTATTGAGAAAGCTTAAGGGTCAAAACCTCTCCTTGAAATTGTGGGACAGTAACAATCAATGTAAAAGGGAAGAACTATACCGATTTAAGGATAACTCGGATCCAGAGAGAGAGAGAGGGAGATTGAAATATTCCAAAGAACTGTGTGCTAAAGGGAGACTCAAGGTAGGAGTCATCCCCCTTGAAACTGTGAAGTAAAACCTATGAAAGGAGAAACGCAGAAAGAGTCGACCCCCTGTGAAGCAGTGGAACAATATTGAAGTTGAAGCCGGGTATACGTAGATTGGCAGGTGGCGGAGTGGGCTGGGGTGGAGGTGTGGAAGTTTTGTTAGTCTTCGGAGCAAGGAGGAGAGTTTCTTTTTTGTTATTAATCTTAACTTGGAGGGTCGCTACCTTGTTAGATAGGGCACTCTGAATACTAGTGCACCATATTTTGTCCTTGAGACAGGTGTCCGGGGCTTGGATGGCCGTGTCTACCTCTTTAAGGATTGCGAACAGTTCTTTAGAGCTTGAGTTGGCTTGAGTAATGCATAAATTGTATGACGATTGTTTGGCGAGGATAATTTATTTTTTGTAGTGGGTGGCTATTTTGCTAAGGTTGTATTTGTTAGTGTCAGAAGGATCTTGTCTCCAAATTTGTTCACTTTTAAGTTTTTCAAATCTGATACTTTCAGGTAGGGAGAGAACCAGGTTTTCACATGTTTTTTGGGTTTGCTCTTTCTAATTTTCAGTGGTGCTATGACATCTAGTGAAGATGGCATTATTTTATTGTACTCCTCTACCAAGGTGAATGGCTCTTTGTGGTAGTTTGCCTTCTTTTTAGTTATCAGTTGGAAATTAGACTAGCTCAAGAGTCACAATCTCTGTTCCCAAGAAATCATCCTTTGCCTTGTTTGGGAACGCAATGGGGCTTTGCCACATGAAAGGATCCTGTAGAAGACCCCGTCTTGTGAAGCAAGTAAGGTTCTGCCAACGTGTGTTTATTTTAACTCTACGAGGCGGAAGGGTTTGCTATAGTGGTTATTAATTTATCATTGCCTCGTGTCGTTTCAGTAATACGGTGAAGGATTTTTCTACGTGGCACCATGTTTATTTCTAAAGTAATAATTTGCCTAAACAGTTGTATACAATTTTATAAAGCATGAACCTGTACAGATGAGTTGTGCATCATCAACCACATAAAAGAGAACAGACACATTTTTAACAAATTAAATGAAGTTCGAAGGACAGATTTGTTGGCAACCAGGTTTCTCCGAGTGCATTGATTCACCAGAGGTCAGGATCTGGACAACAGAAATGCAAATAAGAAAGCATTTAATGTCTACAGCCCCATACAACAGAACCTCTTTCCCATAAACATCAGACTCACCCTCACAGAATTCAAAGTAGAACCTTCTTCGCCGAGGTGCACCCTGAGATCCGACCAATCCAAGTCCATGGGCCTTGTTTCCCCTCTGATGACCGCACCTTTCAGCCCACCCCATTTGCTCCTACATGCCCCTTTTCAACAGTGGTTTCAGCCTTGCAATAAGTATTGGCCATTCCCTGTTACCCTCGTGGTATGCCGCCAACAAACGCTATGTTTTAAGGATGGTTCAGCTCTTTACCATCATATGTATGCCTGTAACCCATGCTGAATTACAGGTATCTGCTGCTTCTAAAAGCTAGGTTTGCTCTCAATAAATACCCAAAATAAAACGATACATATGAGCTAATTTAACAATGTGATGGAGTAAATCCATATGAATGTTTTGCCCCACACCCCCGCTATAGTTGCTTCTTTATTGAAAGCAGAAACCAATACAAGCATGTACAGATCCTATTTGAATGATCACTCTAGTGTGTCAGGTTTCAGCATCTATAATATAAAGTGTTACCTGGCAGTTTCGGTTGGCTCTTCTCTGGCATTCTTCAATAAAATATTTATGAGATAAAACTACAAATAAAAACAGTTTCATTAGTAAACAGGAATCTCCAGTATTAACTTGTGTGAACTTTTCAACATTGGAAAATTACTATAAGGTTAATGAACTTCAATCAACACACAGTAAGCATACACAATCACAGCAAAACATTTCCAAGTTGCCCATTTATTTTTTGCGCTATTCTTCAAAATAGGGCATTATGCCCGATGGCAACACTGTTGCTATTGAGTAATGTTTGTCACCACTGTAGTGGATACGTACCCTTTTTAAATGACCCGGAAGGTAAAAATAAAATCAAATGAAGATTTATTTTTCCCATTGCTGACCACGGCAGCTCTTAAAGATCTGCGTTCCCGGCCTAATGTACTAGACGCTGGAGAGACTAACACAGCTCTAAGCATTAACTAGCACAAGGTGTACACACGAAACCCAGTAACTCAAGCAAAGTGCCACTGCACATGGAGCAAGAAACTAAGGGAAAATTAAAAAAGTGAAAAAAGACTGGCCGTCAATAACTTGCAATGAAATGCATATATCTACGATAATGAAAACAGCGTACATGTAACATCTACTCTCAAATGCGATTTCTGTATATTCCAATTTTCAGAAAGTTGTTCTAACCTGGGAGAAAGATTATAGCACCTCAGGTACCAAGAAGCTGTTTTTGCCCATCACTGTCTAGCAGGGGGTCTGCAGCCTACGGGTCTCCAGATGTTTTGGTCTACAAATCTTATGAACCTTCACCATCAATGTTGCTTGCTAAGACAGAAGGAGTTGTAGCCCAAAACATCTGGCGAGCCAACCCATACAGAAAATGTAATATCAAAAGTCATCCAGTGCCATTTTGGTTTTATTTCATTGCAAAGTCGTACTTTTCTGTAGATCTTTTCCATGTTTTTTGCGTAACTGAGGTGTTGGTAGTTGCTAACACTCTAGGACCTCTGTAGCCATGCTGCCAAGTTTATTAAAGTTACGGTGGGATGGAGAATATGATAATTGGGTGGTCCTGTAAGGCAACTGCAAAGAAGTGACTTAGGACCATCTGAAGCAGGTATGAGAACGAGATGCACTTTATCAAGGCTGGAGCATGGAGGATGATGCACATCTCTAAGATCCCAAACTTCTGATCAAAGTTAAGATGGAAATGAAATTCATTTCTACAGGTTATCAAAGGGGTATTTCCAAAGACCACACACAACAACACACATATGTAAAGTATCAAAAAAGTATGTTCTTGGGCAGAGTCAAGATGGCACCTTGAGCGGATGCACTCTCCTGTCGTTCAAGCCTCGGGGGGCGACTAGTTGGCAGTTACCGGAATCAGAATGAAAACATTTAATATTGGTGGTGTTGTGCATCCCCAAGCTTCTAGTGACTGAGGGGTGAAAGCTCTTCAAGATCACAGTGAACTGGTAGCCATTTCATGCTGCTGCAACCGCAAGCTGTGCTAGCCTCCAATATGGTGTCCGTGACTATGAGCGCGCTTGCTCTGAAATAAGATGTGGGGATCCGGAAGCGAAATGTGCTGTTACCTGTGATTTTGACCCAAAACGCACAGCAGTAAGGAGGGCAGTGCAGAGGGAGATAAGACAACTGGCACCCAAACAGTTAACCGCAGATCAACAAGCGTGCCCGTGGTGGCGTGTTAACAATATCTAATGGATCTGGATTTGACAGAGGAAGTCGAAATTGTAGATGACCTCCCAAGCATCGACAGAAGCTACCCAATTGGCAGTGCATCCTGAACCCTTAATGGCGACTCTGAAGGTAGCTTTTTATTTAGAAAATGTGTGATTTTACAACATAATCTGAACTTTAGGTACATCCCATCTTCAAGATTTTACAATGTACATATGACTCGTTCCCTTTCCTGCCTCCCCTCCCTCCAGATCCCTCCCCAACTCAAACCAGAACTGTAAACATGGTCAACATTTCTGAGAAGTTCTCTGGTAGTTAGTCTCTTTGGTAGTCAAATTTCCTGGGTAGTTCCTAACTTCTCCCATCCTTAGATGGTCTCTCCTAACTAATTCAGCATCTGTATCTGGTAAGCCCATCTAATCAGGGGGGATTGTCATTAGGTGAGGTGAAGAGTGTCTGCACTTAGGTATTCCAGGTCGTTATAACATCAGAGCTTTATCTCCTTCTTATTTGGAGTACATACCATACTACTGCTTCTGCCATGGACCACCTTTTTAGGTCTTCACACCATCTATCTATGTGTGGACCATCCAGTGTCTTCCATGCCATTCCTATACTCCTTTTTGCTAATACCCAGGCCAGATCTATCATCCGATTCTCTGGCTTTGCTTTTTTTGGGCGTTTATACACCACAAAAGAGGGGCACGCTTCTGGTGACCATTCATATCTTGTAAAACCTCCCTTCTTTAGCCTTGCTTCCATTTCTAGACAGAACTCTCAGAACTATATAATCACTGAGCAACACCAGAACATGTGTTCCATACCTGCTTTTTCTGCCCCGCAGCTCGGACACCTTTTTACTTCTGCACCTGGGAAGCGCAATATCATCTGAGGGGTCAAGTACGTTCTATGAAGTGAGTAGAATTGGGTTAGCTTTAGTCTGGTGTTTCTTTAAATCTTTTTGGGGTATAGCATTACTTTCAAACACTCTCCTTCCTTGAGTTCCCTGGCTATCTCCGATTTCCATGCTCTTTTCCCTAGGAGTAAATCTTTGGGTAGCGCCTCCAGCAATCCCTGCCAGAGTCTAGATACCACATTCCCACCTTCTAACACATCGTACAGCAATCCCAGTACCTGATCTTCTTACCCTTGGTTCGGGAAGTCTAGTCATCTTTATGTGTGTAGTATTTTAGAATACGCTATAAACTGCCCTGTGTGTATTTCAAATGTTTCCCTCAAATCTTGACATGTTAGGAGCTTATCTTCAGAGTAAAGTTCCCCAATTGTAACTCCGCTCTCATCTTCCCAGTACATTCTACTATGTGCTAAATTTTCTCCAGTATCGCCGTATATGGCTGCTAGAGGAATCTGGGGGGGATTAGGGTTCTTTGAGTTTTAGTATCGTATTGGCTCTATACCATATCCGCGTGCCCAATTCCAGGAGACCCAGAGGGTCTTCTATCCTTCTTTCCCCAAGCCACAACACCTATTTCAGAATGAATGGGGCTATACCTGGGCTCATCAAGGTATGTTCGCTTGTTTCTGAGTCAGCTAACCAACTTGCTACATGTTGCAGCTGTCCTGCCAGGTAGTAGAGTTCAAAGTGAGGGAGGCGCAGCCTTCCTTCTGCGTATTCTCTTCATAACATGTTTAGAGCTACCCTTCTTCTGCCACATCTCCATATGAAGCTGCCTATAAACGAGGTTAGGGCCTTTAAAAAGGCCCTCGGTATGTGGTATGGAATATTTAGAAAGTGGTATAGCACGTGGGGAAGGGCCACCATTTTTAAAAGTGCTGCCCATCACTGAGAGGGGCAATTTCCACCATAATTTTATAGAGGCTTCCAGCCCAGACTTCGCCTTGCATGTATTATATTGATGTGTGTTTTTGGTGTCATGATAAATATCCACTCCTAGGTATCTGAAGGTGTGGACCTTCCATTGTAACCCCAGGCATGGGAGTGGCACCTCCTCCACTCTCATCCAACCCGCTATTGGAAATAGGTAGGAATTGTCCAGATAATCTTGATCCCAGACAGTGCAGCAAAATTCTCCAACACCTCTTGATATAACTCTAGGCTGTCTTGAGGGTGTTTTATGTATAATAACATATCTGCATAGAGGGATATCACGTGATGTACCCCATCTACGTATAGTCCTGTGTCTTTGACTGTTTCCCCTCATAAATATTGCTAGGGGTTCTAAGTGCCAGAATATACAGCAATGGGGATAAGGGACACCCCTGTTTGGTTCCTCTGTGGATTGGGAATTGTTCCGATATGTATCTGCCTGTGTGTACTCTCGTAGCTGGATTTGAGTAAAGCCTATGGACCCACTTCATGAAGTTGTATCCCATGCCGAAACTTCGTAGGGATGCAAACAGCCATTCCCACCTGACCGAGTCAAACACCTTGATGGCATCTATTGCCACGACTGCGCAGCCCTCCAGCCCTTTCCGTGTTCCATCTATAACAGCATGCAACCTCCTAAGGTTTTTTGTTGTTGCCCTGCCCGGGACATAACCGTTTGATCCGGGTGCATCAATGTTGTGATCAGTCTCTCGGCTAACACTGCTGTAAGGATTTTGGAGTGTTGGTTAATTAGTGATATCGGCCTGCAGGATTCGCAAAATGTTCCCTCTTTTGGCAGGTTTCAGGATAGGCAGTATTACTGATTCGTCCATGCTCTCAGGTAGTTTCCCTATTTCATATGCCTCTTCTACGATCAGTAGTAATTTTGGGGCTACTACGCCAGCAAACTCTCTATAAAACTCTGCTGGGAGGGCCTCCCCCCCCCCCCATCAAGTCTTGCCTACAGGGAGCATGGCCATCACCTCTCTTATCTCTTCTACTGTGAGTGGCATGTCCAGCATTTCCCTTTGCTCCGAGTTCAGTGTGGGTAGGCCTATGTCTAGCAGGGTCTCTGTTATTTCCCTACTTTTGGCGTCACCCGAATCCTCAGAGGCTTCGGAAAAAGGACCAAAAGGTATAATTTATTTCTTTTTGTGACCTCCGGTTTTCCGCGCATTCTTCCATTATCTCGACAATCCCATCAAGAGCTCCTGTGTCTCTGGCTTCACCATCACACTGGGATATCCAAGAACATTCCTTTGCACATTACTAAGAAGCTGAAGGTCATTTAAAAGGAAGGAATGCCGGTGTCAACAAAGTAACACTAAAATGGTCAGCTTTAGCAGTTTGTTTTTAACCTAGGACTGATTTTTTCTAGAATACTTAATACACATGACTATGAATATATAAAGAAAGCGTGTCACTATTACAGGCTAAATCCATTATTAGTGTCCTGAAGATGGCTTTGAAAGAGAACAGAAAAGATTTGGTTGGGTTGGTGCTACTTTCAAAACCAGAAACACAAATAGGTGTAGACACAATGAAGTGAGGGTGAATGCCCATGTAGTAATTTGGCACTCGTCACTCACCTGTGTTACTAACCCCACACAATACTGTTTAATTACAAAAAATAGCAAGCGGATCACAATAAGGGTTTATGGTTCAATGTAAATGGTACACGATTTGACTGGACATTTTTGTTTTTCATGTGCATTTATTACTTTTTTACTTGTTTTATGTATGTTTTATACTGGTACAACAATAAAATTGACATATGTTTGGACTGACCTGTGGTATTACGATCTAATGTAAGTAATACAGAAGCATATATTGCAAATTACAAAGGTGGGTAGCTATTAGTGGAATTCAGATGTTGATTCTAGTTAACCATCCCAGCAACCTACCTGGCTTACCTCCTTGCCCATACAATTATTCGGTGTATGCTGAGTAGCTGAATCTCCCAAATCTTTCCTAGTGCTTCAGGCATTCCTGTCTGAGTTCAATAAGTCTGTCCTCAGATTCCATTGTCTTGATCTAAGTACCCTCTATTTTCTTTTATCATAGACTCGGTCTGCTAGATGTCGTTCCAGTTCTTCCCAGACCCCTCGCCCCCATCCCGGCTATGGCTGCGCCCATTACCAACCCCTTGAAGGCGTCCCATACGGTCTGCATTTCCGTAACATGGTATTATTCTTTTTGCCGACCCAATTCTTCTCTAAAGGGACTGTCTTTTAGGGTTTTTGCTCTCAATTTCAGCTTGTATTACAGCTTGTATCACTTGTATCAGTTTGTATCACAGCTCCCTGTCGTGCAGGGGGACTGATGATGATGAGACAGAGTTTGTCGAATGTTTCCTTGCAGCAGCCGACATTACCGAGTCTGACGACGGATGAGACCTCAGGCACATAGGCGCGGAGTCCAGCACCCTGTTCTCCAACCCGTCTCGCTTGGCTGGAGCCATGCAAAGGTTCTTCATGAGGGCCAGGCCCTCCTCCCAAATGTCTCCAGAAAGGATACTGCCATGATAGTCTTCCTCTTGGATTCTCGCTGCTGATACAAGAAACCCTCCTCCTTTGTTTCCTCGGACGCCAGCTGGAACGGCTTTGAGGCCCTGGAGATCATGGAGTGGAATGATCACACCTCGCCTGGTGGAGAAACTCTACGAGGATCATCCAAATATGGCGATTCATCCTCGGCCGGGATGAAGTCCTCATCTTTGTCGGTAACAGTGACCGTCTCCATACCAGTGTCCGTATCCAGGTCCGCTGAAGGAGTCCGGTCTCGACGTGGTGGTGGAGGCTGATGTGGAGGCTGATGACGCTTTCTCTTTTTATGTGGAGTTTGATCGGGAGCCTGCGGCTCCACGGGTGCTGGTGGCTCACTCTTTTGAATCTCCGTCACCAGGGCGTGGAGAGAAAGGCCACAGAAATGTTCCTTGGCTGAGTGACGGACCGCGAAGACCTGCGCCGCCGCGGTCATCATAGTCGTCCTTGTGGACCGTATGAATGGACTCTTGGTCGTCGTCGACGTAGATGAAATGTCAATGGGTTGAACGTCAAACTTGGAGGGCTGTTTTGGGGCCTCCTCACCCCCCCCCACTTTTCCACCCTGAGGGCCTTGAACCGAGACCTGGATCAGTCTCTTGGCTGATGCCCCTGTGGCCATGTCTCACTGTGGGAGCAGGGACACCCTCTGCGCTGCAGGTGCCACCCTCGTAGGATCAGCTCCCACTGCTGCAGTGGTCATCACTGTAGCTTTCGAAGTGGCCAACGAAGACTGTGGCTGAGCCTGTGGAGCCTGATTTGGCTGCGCAGCCTTCTTCTCCTGCTCCAGCATAGGCCTGTCCGCCTTCTCCTGCCACTTGTCACAGTGCAGCCAGAACCAGAATTAAAAGCTGCATTGATCAATGACAGATCTTTAGTCGCTCATGCTACTGACATAGCAGATGTCATACGCGAAAACGACCTTGATTTCGTCGCCATTACTGAATCATGGCTCCATGAGGCAGCAGGTCCTGCACTCACTCTAGCAGTCCCAGAAAAGTATACCATCCTTAGAGCTGACAGACCAGACGCACGAGGTGGAGGAATAGCAATTATCGCCAAATCCAACCTCTCTATGAGAATCACCTCCACACCCTACCTTAAATCCTGTGAGCTTCTTTCTATCAAACTACCCACCGCCAACTCCCAAACACTTAATATTTACCTCCTCTATAGACCGCCAGGCCCTACCAATACCTTCAACGAAGATATCACCTCTGTTATCTATGAGAAGCTAAAAAATTCCTCTCAAACCTTAGTGTTAGGAGACTTCAACCTAGTGTACAACGATATCAATGACCTCCAGGCTACTGCCACAGCTAATACCTTGTCAGAACTAGGCTTCACGCAGATTGTGAATATTCCTACACATTCCAAAGGGAGAACTCTAGACTGGATTGCCAGTCATAACTGTAACCCCTCTATAACAGCCATTGCACCCCAAATATGGTCAGACCATCACCTTATCTCCTTTACCCTCAACACTAAAAGAACCACAACTCTCACACCCACCCCGCCATACCCACTTTAACCAGAAATAAGAAAAATATCACAGCGGATAATATTCTGCCTCACATCCTACCCAAACTTAATTCTCTATCTGACCATACCGACCCAGGCATCGTAGTGGAGGAATTCAATAACGCTATGTCCACTGCCCTTGACAGAGTTGCTCCGCTTAAACTTAGAAACAGTAAACCAAAAAAGCATCTAAACTCCTGGTTTACACCCCATTTAAAAAACAGCATGGAACCGGCATCCTACCGCTGAAAATAAAACCAACCTAATAAACATCTCCTCGCAATACAAAAAAGATATCATCCTGACCAAACAAGAAACCTATAATAATAGGATCACCCAAGCCAACTCCAGTATGAAGGAGCTATTCTCCATCCTAAAAGAACTGGAAACTCCTATCGCAGGACAGGACGACTCCATCAAAGATAAAACTTGGTGTACTGGCATACAACTGGCACTAACCAACAAAGTGGCCAACCTCCAAACTAAAATTGCCCTAAAGAAAGCCTCATTACCAACCCAACCTCCCGTGGACAAAACCCCCACACCCAAACCTACAGAATCTACCCAATTCCGTTTCTCCAAGGTCTCAGTATTTGAGGTAGAAAAGACCATTCTGACTCTTAAACCGTCTAATTGCAAAGGTGACCAATGCCCCGCACAAGTAATAAAAGACGCAGCTAGAGATCTAGCCCCCTTCATCACAAAACTTATTAATGCCTCCTTCACTACGGGCACCATCCCTCGCAACCTAAAAAGAATCTTGGGTACCCCCCCTCCTGAAAAAACAAACCTTGGACCCCAACATCCCCACAAATTATAGACCCATCACCACAGTGCCTTTCTTACTAAAGGTTTTAGACAAGGTAGCGTACACCCAAATCCAGAACTTCCTTGAGATAAACCATCTCCTTGGAACACGCCAATCCGGTTTCCGTCCGCAACACGGCACAGAAACAGCCCTGATTGACCTAAAGGCCCAAATAGACTCACTCAGAGACAAGGGCAAACTAGCTCTCCTTCTCCTTCTGGACCTCTCAGCCGCCTTTGATTTGGTGGACCACAGAGTCCTATGCAATCACTTGGACTCGGCGGCCCACTTCTCAGGGGAGGCTATAGTCTGGATACAGTCATTCCTTAGTGACAGGACCATGAGGGTGTTCTCCCCCGCAGCGGCAGCAGACCCGATTCCTATCACCTGCGGAGTGCCACAGGGATCCTGTGTCTCGCCAACACTCTATAACATCTTCACCAAGCCACTTTGACGATCCCGATAATCTGGGTGTCACCTATACCAACTACGCAGACGATACCCAGATTCTCCTACCACTTACTGGGGATTATGTTGAAGACCTGGCTCTGGTGAACAGAGTCTATAGCATCGTTCAAGCATGGATGGCCAACCATGGCCTATGCTTGAACGATGACAAAACAGAGCTTATCATCCTGGGCACTGCAGCCCGCATCTCCAAACTCAACCAAAACTACTCAGCCTTCATCATCGATGGCAACACTATCAAGGTCGCCAGAGAAGTAAAAACCTTAGGTTTCTACCTTGATGCAACACTATCCTTAACCAAACAGGTGAACTCACTGGCCTCATTCACGGCCTATACATGTAAATTAATACGCGCTGGGAAACATTTCTTATCAGATGACAGTTGTCTTATCCTAGCCAGAGCCCTCATCTTATCAAAATTAGATTACTGTAACACCCTTTACATAGGGACAACCAAACAAATCATCAATAGAATTCAAGTCCAAAATAATGCATTAGAGCAGCCTTAAGCATCCCTAGAAGAGCACATATCTCAGAAATAAGACGTAAACACAAATGGCTCTCTACTCAAGAAAAAATCAACCTTAAATCTGCCTCCATCATCCACAAATGTTTAAACAACAAAGCCACCAGCTACCTTTCAGAACGCTTCAATAGGAAAAACCCCTCCAGACCTACAAGGACAGTCAGCCCTAACTGCCTCCTAGTGCCCAGATTTAAATTTACCACTATTGGAGGATCCAGCTTCCCAGTCAAGGCAGCTCAGTTATGGAACGCCCTACCTCTTGCACTTAGATCCGACCAAACGTTCAACAACTTCAGAAAGAATACCATAAAATGGCTCACCGAGAATGCAACATAAATGGCACTCTACCTCTCGCACCTCCACTTGTACTCTACCTGACTTGCTATTTAGTTCGCCATTGATTTGACTGTTTGGTGGCGCTATATCTGCACTTGTACTTGTCTCACCTGTAGAGCCAAAAAACTGCCTACTCTGTAACTTGCGTGTTCTGTAACTTGTAACTTCTGTAACCAAGCTGTAAACTTCCTTGTCTCTTGCGCCCTGCTACCTCAGGGTCCGGTGCGCATAACAAATAAACAAACAAACAAACAAACTTGGCCAGGGTGGATAACTTCCTCTTCGAGGAGGAGCTTGATTGCTGGCTGGCTATTGAGGCGGACAGTGATTGTGGCCTTTCCAACTTGGGACCTGCGGCAGCGGCGAAAACCGTGCACTCAGATTTAAGGCTCTTGGCCTTATCTTGGACCCCCATTGATGGGGCAATCCCAAAGGACTTAGAAGATCACTCTTCGGACCGGCCGGTCCTGGCCGAGGCATACCCCCCTGCTCTGAGTACTGGGCAGAGGCCTTGTTCGAATTGAGCCATGCTGCCAGCCTGCTGTGCCTTTCTTTCATAGTCTTCTTCAAGAAGCCCAGGCATACCTCGCTCTCCACCTCCATGTGGTCCGGGTGCAGGCAGTTAAGGCACTGCAGATGTTTGTCTTCCACAAAGACATTTGGTAGCCTGCATTTGGTGCAGGGCCACCGTCCTTCTCCTATGACATGGTCGGATGGCTTGAAGTAGGCCCAAGGTGGTCTTCTGAAAACTTTGACAAATCCTGAGGGTTGCGAAAACTTCACTGACAATAGATCCCTGCTGCTGGCGGTGAGGAAAAGAGGACATTGGCTTTTGGACACAAAAAATTTACTTTCCCACGAAAAAAATCTGGAATAATGTACTAGTAGCTCGGAGTACAAACTTGAGTATTCCCAACACTGAAGCGTGCAGAAAAAATCTGAATGACTGCAAGAGGCAGGGCTTAGGAAGAGGACGGTCATTGGATGGGGCAATATGACCCAGAGGACAGTGATTGGATTAGAGGAGAAATATAGTTTTAAAGTGAAAGTGAAACTGTTTTTTCTTTTACTGAGGATTTCCAGCCTGACGACAGGGAATATTCATGAGCATGTGAATCCATGCCAGACCCCATGCTGGAGAAGAGTAAATGCAGACCGGCAAAGCCCTGCCTCATGGTACGGGGGACTGCATCAGGTATGCAGACAAACAAATGAGACAAAGCAGGTAAGAGTTCCAGTATGATAAAATATAGAGGCAGCATGAGGCTGAACGAAGAGTCAAGATCAGTAGTTACAGGCAGAAAAAATGCAAAGGCAGCACAAGGTTGAGTGTTACAGGTAGATCAAATGCGAGGCAGCACAAGGCTGAGTGTCACAGACAGATAAAATACGAGGCAGCAAGCACAAGGCTGTTACAGGACGATAAAATGCAATGGCGGCACAAGGCTGAATAAACGGTAAAACTCAGTAATTGCAGGTAGGAATGCAAGAGGCCGCCCCAGGCTGACGAGAAATAAGGGGGTAGTCGGCATGGTACGCAAGCTGTGCTGGTCTGTTGTGGGATTGTGAATGCGAGATATGAAAAGTAGTAAATAAAGGCGCTTACATTCACCGCCTGTTCGGGGTCCCATTAAACATGGTAAGCGGCTGGGAATGCTAAAATGGAGAATGGAGAAGTTGGACAGGCGCAGGTCGGTAAAGCCTCGCCCTGCTCTTGTTTCGGAAGGCAGATACGGCAGGGGGGATTGCAGCAGACAATAAGGCTGCATGAAAAGGGGTGAGGAGCCAGCACATGCAACGTGAAATCAGGATCTTGTCGGTGTGGCTGGTGCAGTGATAGTACTGCGTACGAGCAGATAGGGAATAATAGTATCAGAAAAGTAGCGAGAACATTTTGTAGAATCTCTCACCGAAACAGTATTCACAGAGGCAATCAAAGCCGCAATGAGGACTCCTTGCCTCCCTATGCAAAGGTATGGCCGGAGATAAGATGAGATGAGTGGGCTCCAGTATAGGTTCAACAGTAAAGGAAGTCCTCTGGTGCGCCGTCTGTGCCTGGACATGCCAAAACTGGAGCTGCAACCATACTCTTAAATGGGTAAATATGATGCCTTAGCCAATTCGCACACAGCAGAGGCGGACATTTCTTTGTAGCAAGCCTTGTCAGCCTTGCGGTCGAAGCAGCGCCCATGCTAGAGAGGAGCAGCCAGCTCAGCATAGACGTAGAAAATCCCAGCAAGGGCTTAGATGCAGCCCAACCCCATGGCCATGATGTACAGTAGGGCAGATGACAATGCTCAGGCCGAGACAGGAGCTGCAACTAGACCCCTAAATGTCGCCCTTAGAGGGGCCGTCTTTGCCGGCCAGCTCCCAGAGCTGGAGAAGTAAATAGGATGCCTCGGCCAATCCGCACACAGCAGAGGCGGACATTTCTTTGTAGCAATCCCCGTCGGCCTTGCAGCTGAAGCAGCGGCCATGCTGGAGAGGAGCAGCCCACTCTGCATAGATGTTGAAAATCCCAGCAAGGGCTTAGATGCAGCGCAGCTCCATGGCCATGATGTTCAGTAGGGCAGATGCTAATGCCCAGGCCCAGACAGGAGCTGCAACCAGACCCTTAAATGGGGTCTTTAGAGGGGGGCAGACTTAGCTGGCCCGCACCCTGAGCTGGAGAAGTAAATATGAGGCCTCGGCCAAGCCGCACCCAGCAGAGGCAGGAATTCCTTTGTAGTAAGTCTTGCCGGCCTTGCGGTCGAAGCAGCGGCCATGCTGAAGAGGAGCAGCCGCTCAAAATAGATGTTGTAAAGCCCAGAGAGGGCTTAGATGCAGAAGAGCTCCGTGGCCGCGATGTTCAGTAGGGCAGTTGAGGAGAGGCACGGCAGAGTCAAAAGGAGTCAACGGTTGATGTTGAGTCGTACTGTGCCCCTGTTGACGTATCAGAGCAGCTGTGGCTGGAAGGATATCTATCAGATGAGGAATCTGCAGGAGAAGAATCCATAGAAATAATGTAAGTGGAGAAGTAATTGTTCCGTTTGTCTCATTATGAGCGCAGATTAAAAAGGGGCTTTAGAATATGTGCCATGGACTGTATGCCCAGAGATGATAAAGTTGTTAAAGTTCTATTCCTGTAGCAATCCATCTGGGAGCATTGCATGGCATGTCAACATAAGCTATGAGTAAGTGAAGAGATGTAATTTTCGTTTCAGCCAATAGGTCTGTTGACACCAGTTACACGTCCTATGGCAAAAGCTCTGCAAGACGGCTGATTTGTGGCAATACGCCCCTGTTCTATCTAGTCAATAAGGAGACTGAGCTAGAAATCAAGGGCTAAAGAACCACTATGAACCCCTTTCCTACAAATTAGGGAGACTGAATTGACAAACCTACACCATACAATCAAAGCAATCTCTGAATCAGCAGACAAGTTACATATGAAATGTAGGCAAGGTACCAATTCAAGTTCCTGTATTCAATTTCAATTTATTTCCTGCAGAGGCAAACAAGCAATGAAGAAAGTTGCTTGATAAGACATAAAATAGTATGATACTACACTTTGCATACTTGAAAGTATTCAAGATTGTAAACAAGAATTCATTTGTCTTTTTCTTGCCGAATATAGTGGGATTTTTGGGCATCCTGTGAATGCATCTTCCCTGGCTCACTGGTAAGATAGATCAGTGAGTTAAGCACTCACTGAGATGTGTGTGTGCTGGGCAAATCACAAGTTCCAATCCCAGCTTTCCTAACTGAGGATTTATTTCAAATGGGTAATTTATAAAAGGTCGACAGAGCCATATGACCACCACACACATTGCCTCCATGCTCCATGCTTATGGTGATCATCAGGGATCACAAAATCCTTGCATGTGTCTTTAAACCTCATGGAAGAGTGGGGTGCATATCTAGACGGAACACACATTTTTTTTTTTTTTTTAAACATGTTTTTATTTGCATTTTCAACATCAAGACCATTGCAGTATTGGTTACTTTAACAAAAAACCCCTGTATTATTTTCATACAACGTATATATAAGAAACAGAGAGGGGAGAAATGCAAAGCAATGATGAACTTTAGTCCTGTGATTCGGATTCCCCTCCCTCCCCCTCCCCAACCTCCCCCCTCCCTCCCTCCACTCGACACGGTCGCTTTGTACTCAACTCTAAATAAAAAATCAACACCACTTTGGGCATTATAGCATTGCAAGAGCTCTGCAAGTTGCTACTGCAAGAAAGGAAGAAGCCCTCACAGGGCTTGGGGTAAGCAATCGTCCAGCGGCATAGGGCGTTGCCCTGATTCCTTTGCTTGGCTGAGATGGTAAGCAAGTGTTCTTAGTCTGTGGGCTCCCAATATGTCGTGTAGTATTCTAGAAAGGGCAACCAAATCATTTCGATATTTCTGCGAGATTCATTTATCGCTGCCGTTAGGCTTTCCATTTCGTATATTGCGTGGGCCTTTATTAACCATTCTCTCTTCGATGGTAGGACCATCGATTTCCATTTTATGGTCAGGCACACTCGGGCTGCTAATAGAAGATTGCGTGGTAGGTACATTAGAGATTCATATGTTTCGTCATCTTCCGACTCTACTCCAAACAAAACTAGTGTGGGCGTTGAGTTTCTGGGGATCCCATCTATGTCTCGAATCCAGCCCAGCACTTCCCGCCAGTACACCTGGACTCTGTCACAACCCCACCATTGGTGCCAGTAGTCGCATTGCTCTCCACAACCCCTCCAGCAGTAGGGAGATGTCCCGGGGTACATTTTGGATAGGCGAAGGGGTGTGTAGTGCCATCTCATTAGTAATCGCACGTTGTGCATTTTGTATTGCATGGAGACCGATGATGACCATACCGCTCTATATATTCCTTTCCATACCTCCCCTTGGGTTTCTATGGATAGGTCGGTTTCCCATTTCACTTCTGAAGGTGGGCGTGGACTGTGACCCCTCGTGACTAATGTTCTATACAACTTTGATACGAGGCCTCTCGATGTTTGGGGGGAGCTTAAGATTTGCTCGAATGGTGTCAAAGGGCGCTTTAACGAGTTGCCCCACCTAGGGTCATGCATGGCACTTCGCAGCTGAAGAAAGGACAAAGGGGAGACACTTGTGCCCTGCAAGTCAGCCTGTAATTCCTCCCGGGTTGTAAACACCTCATTTTTCCAGAGCTGTCCCGCCCGACTTAGACCCGCCTCGTACCATGACTGTGACTGCTGGACTGCTCTCAGTGACTTTTGAATAGGTGGGGACCAGATGCAACTCAAAGGAGAGGGCCATGTTGTGATTCCCTGCATGGCTCGGGATGGGTGCCAGAGAGACCATAATACCTTCAGAATGGGGTGCTGTTTAATCCTTTGTGTCATGGCTGATCTCGGGACCCACAACCACTCTCCCAGGGTGACCGGATCAAAGATGTCGTTCTCTATTGCCACCCACTGTTTCTCTGGGTTTTCCCACAAATGATCCGGGAGTATACGGAGTTGTGACGCTCTATAATATTCTCCCAGGTCTGGAAAGCTCATGCCCCCCATCTCTTTAGGTTGAATCAGTGTGGAGTATGGGATCCTTGCTCGTTTGTCTGCCCATAGAAATCTTAGTAGTATGCGCTTTACCTCTACTAAGAAGGAATCGCGAACAATGACTGGGAGGGACTGAAATAAAAATAGAAATCGTGGGAGTATGTTCATTTTGATGGCAGTAAAACGCGCCGCCCATGACATGGAGAGTTTGCGCCATCTGGAGATGTCATTTTGGATGGCTACCCACAGAGGTGTGTAGTTAGCGTCGAAAAGGTCGGGCAGGGAGACCGTTATATTAACCCCTAGGTAGCGGACCAAGTCGGTTTGCACCTTGAAATTCCAATCTGTATCTAAACGTAGTGCTAAGTCAGTGTTGTCTTTCAAGGGGACAGCTATGGTTTTTTGTAGATTAACCCGGAAGCCTGATAGGGGACCGTATCGCGACAATTCTTGGAAAAAAGCGGGGATAGAAGTGGCGGGTTCGGTCAGGTACAAGAGGATATCGTCGGCAAACATCGCCAGTTTGTACTCCCTACCGCCTCGCGGGATTCCTCTGATGTTCGGGTTGGACCTGATGGCTTGGGCAAAGGGTTCAATGACCAGGGCATAAATGAGAGGGGAGAGTGAACAGCCTTGTCTTGTACCTCGAGTAAGGTTGAAGGTTCGCGATGAGATACCATTGATCGATACTTTGGCCCTGGCTGATTGGTATAGTGCTTTCGCTCCTTGTGTCCATGCAGCTCCCAACCCCACCCACTCTAGTACAGCTCTCAAAAAGGACCACTCTACACGATCAAAAGCCTTTTCGGCGTCTACTGATAACAAGAGGGGGTCCTCGCCGGCCTCTCGGAGAGTTGCCATGAGGTCTAGGGTTTTTCTAACGTTGTCTGCCCCTTGCCGGCCTCTTACGTACCCTACCTGGTCGGTGTGGATTTGTTGCGGGAGAATCTGGGCTAGGCGGGCGGCCAATATGCTAGAGTAAATTTTTGCATCTACATTTATGAGCGAAATTGGCCGGTATGATGAACACTCTATGGGGTCTTTACCTTCTTTGGGGATAACGATAATAATGGATTCAGTGAAGGAGTCGGGAGCTCGACCTGATTCTAAGATGGAAGTAAATAATTTGGCGAGGAATGGCGCAAGTGTGCCGGCGTTTCTCTTATAAAAGGCTGGCGTGAAACCATCCTGTCCTGGGGCCGAGCCTACCTTGAGGGCTGAAATCGCTCCCTGCACCTCTGTTGCGGAGATTGGGGCATTTAGCATTTCTAGGTGTTCTTCCGTGATGGGTGGGCGTGCCATATTGGTTAGGTATTCTTTGATATCGGGGGAGGCGCCATCAGTCTCAGCAGCGTATAGGTCTGCATAGAAATTGGAGAAGCGAGACACTATGTCTTGGGGATTTGTGAGTGGGGTGCCCTGTTCGTTGTTTACTTTGTGGACTGCTCTATCTGCCCTTTGTTTGCGGAGTCTGTTCGCTAGCATGGTGTGCGCTTTGTCCCCCTTTTCATAGAACTTCTGTTTGAGGTATTTAATCTGAGTGAGGGCCTTACCTTTCCATATATCTTTTAATTCCTCTCTCATTTTCCTAATTCTCATTTCTGTTTCAATGTCGCTAGTGGGGAGCTCCCTAAGGGAGCGTTCTAGTCGAGTGATCTCTTCCTTAAGTTTTTTCTCCCTGAGTAGCCGGAGTCTTTTTTTGGCGGCTCCCTCTGATATAAGAATGCCCCTTAATGTGGCTTTACCTGCTTCCCACACTGTGTTTAGTGACATACCGTCAGTGTCGTTGATGTCAAAGTATTCTGTGATGGCTTCCGAGAGGAAGTCCTTGAAAATTGGGTCTCTGCATAACAGGTCGTTACATCGCCACCGGCGGTCCAGGGCTGGGAGTGGGCCCAGGTCTAATTCTAGGCCGCACAGGTCGTGGTCTGACCAGGCTACAATTTGGATAGATGTTTTTAAGATGTCACCCTCATTTTCCGCCCCCAGTAATAGGTAATCTATCCTGGAGAAGGAGTGGTGTGGTGGAGAATAAAAAGTAAAGGCTTTTTCCCCTGGATGAGTTACACGCCAGGTATCTATTAAATGATGTTCCCTAAGCTGAATTGCGAATCTGTCACCCTGAAGCGTGCTTGGGGGAAGGGAATTTGGTCGAGCTGAGTACCAGTCGCATTCCCGATCTATAGCTACGTTAAAGTCACCCCCGCAAATTAGTGAACCCTCCCTCCATTCCTCAATGAAATCGAACAGGGGGTCAGTGAAGCTCGCCTGCCCCTGGTTGGGGGCGTAGACTGCACACAGTGTGATGGTACGTGTTCTCAGTGTCCCCTTAAGTGCGATGTATCTCCCGTGCGTGTCTCTGTGTATATGAAGAACCTGCATTCCCAGGGACCTACGCAGCAAAATACCCACGCCCCCCTTCTTCTCCGGTCCAGATGCCCAGAATGCTTCCCCTATGTCTCTCCCTAGGATCTTTCTTTCTCCACCTTTAATGTATTTTGTCTCTTGTATGAAGAGAACGTCTAATTTGGATTGCGCGAACTGTCTCGCTAACATTGATCTCTTTTGCGGGGAGTTTAAGCCCTTGACATTGAGGGAGCCGAAGACTATGCCCTGTGAATTAGCCATATTCTAGGGTTTGGATAGCTTTTTTCGTGTTGTGGCTTGCTTGAGCCCTTTGTTCCATATTAAAGTTAGTGAAAAACTGCCCTGTGTTGTGGTACTTTTGAGTTGGTTCTTTGTGCTTCCCGAGCTTGCTTTGTCGAGTGGTTAATTGGATCCCCCCATCCCTTCTGCTCCTTCCCTAGTGCGGAGTGCTATACTGGACATCCTCACCACACGGGAAGGGAAGAGAGTAAAGAAAAAAGAAAAGAGACGCCCTCGTCCACAGAGGGCCACTTTAGGAGAGCCCCTCTTCAAGCCCTGGGTATAACTTTGTTCTTTGTGCAGGGGCGGGATGCATAGGAGACCGTAATGGTGAATAAAGATCTAGAGCGTCTCCCAGCCCATAACCACGTCTAGGCAGACAAACTTTAAAGGGGGAGAACTTCAATGGAGCTCCATGGCGACCATTTCGGCCCGAGTTAGAGCCCCTAAACAGTGTACAGACACCAGGTGCAGTGTAGGTAGATCAAGGAGTGTTTAAACGTTTGAATTTCCATTTCTGTTGCGCACGGCCTCTCCTCGAGGGCTTATCGGTTGGATCTCGGTGCGGGCCCTTTGGTTCTCTGCGGCCTTCTGCGTCTGAGTCTCTTGCTGGGCCTTGTAGGTGGCAACGGGCACGTTCTGCCTCTTCCACTGAGGTAAGCCTATATTCTTCACTGTCGAACTCAAATGTGAGGGAGAACGGGTGGCCCCATCGGTACTTTACGCCTTTCTCTCGGAGCCAGATCGTGAGGGGATGACACCCTCTTCTTTTTGCGAGGGTCATTGCTGAGAGGTCTTGGTATATCTTGACTGTTGAGCTACGGAAGTTGATCGTGTCCTTCATTCTTGCCTTTTGTAGGATGTCCTGCCTTTGCATGTAATAATGACATTTAATTAGGACCGATCGAGGGCCTCTCGCCGAGCCTCCTGCCCTGTGCACCCTGTCGAACTCGAGGGTCGGGGGGGCGGATTCATCATAGAGAGTCAAGATTAGGGATTTCACCGTGCTCTCCAGGCTTGACTGTGTCTCTCCTCGCTCTTCCTCCAGACCGATTATGCGGATGTTGGAGCGTCGCTCCCAATTTTCAAGGTCGTCTACTTTTGATTCCATGTCCCTTTCCTTCTGCTCAAGATCTAGAAGTCTAGCCTCGTATTGCATAGTGGCGATGTCTCCTGATTGTTGATTATTTTCAACCGCCTCGAGGCGGTCCTCTACTTTGGCCACTTTCGTTTGTAGGTCTGACACTATTTCAGTTAAGTTATTTCTCATTGATCTAATCTCCCCAAGCAGCAGACGGATGTCCGACTTTGTTGCGCTGTCGCCGTCATTGCCTGGAATGTCTGAGGCGCTTTGGGCTTCTCTCGCTTCCATGGTTGCGTTATTGCGTCTAAACTTTCTCAGGGTTGCCAAGGTTCGTGGATCCAGCTTTGATACCTATGGAGGCTCTAGGCTATTGTTGCAGTGAGCAAGGACTGCTGAGCCGAGGTGTGCTTATACCCACGATTATGTTCCTGTGGTCAGTTAGTTCCTCTGGTGGGGACTCTCGCAGCTCCTTGGTAGGCTGCCCTGGATTTCGTGGCACGTTGCCTGCGATTTTGCCCCTAAGTGACTCCGGAGCGGACTGAGTATCGCCCCCCCCCCCCCAAAAGCACTGCTCTGGTGAATCGGGTGCTTCGCTATACGGCTGTCTCTGCTCTCCGCAGGGTGCGTGGAGGGCCCCTGATGGTCCTTAGGTTGGCTGCGAGGCTCCGCTAGTGGTATGGTACTCGTGGGGGTCCGTGATGTAGGAGCGGCGGATCAGAGCAGTTGGGGTTGACTCTGTGGTCACTCTATGGTTGGAGTTCCGGGAATGGCCGCTCTGCGCTCTCGATGCTTGGTGAGGAGGGGGGAGCCTCGTTCGGGCGGAGGAAACACGGGCCTCCTTCCACAGGAGAGGACGTATAGTTGCCGTGTGCCTGGGTTGCCGAGCGGAGGTGCGGCGTGGCTCGAGCGTGCATGTGTAGAGGCGAGGCGCGGGTAGAAGGATGAAGCCCTCGCTTGCGGTTCGCGCCGTGGGGTGTGCAGAGTCTTAGGAGCTAGCTCCGATGAGTGGGGGGGGCTGGATCCCAAGCGGAAAGACCCGCTGCTTACCCGCACCGGGCCGCCCACTCCGGTTGTTGCCTGCCTGGCCTGTCGGTTAACCTCATCCGATGAGCCGGGCGCTACGGTCCGCTGTGGCTGTTCTCGTAGCTGCCGCACCTCGTTGTAGGGCTGGAGTTCTCCCGTTCGCTGGGCGCAGGATGCTACTGGCGAGCTGATTCAATCTTTGTCGGGTTTCTTCTTACGCGCGCGGCGCGTATCTCAGATGACGGCGGCCATTTTTTTTTTTTTCCTCCCCTCTCCTCGCTTCTTTGCGTACGGGCCTTCTGTGCTGCCCGGGGGCTTCCGATCGGAGGCTGATTGCTGATTTCTGCTTTTCCTCGCAGCCTCGTCACCTGGGTTGTGGCTGGGTAGGTGCCAGGACGCCTTATCTTCTTCGTCTGCTGGTTTTTCCGAGCATTTGTTTCCCCTGCACTGCTCGAAAAAGCGGTTTTATCGGGCTTGAAGAGGGAGACGGTGGTTCAAGCAACCATCGCGTCTGCGCCCCCTGGTGGTCTCCCGGAACACACATTTTTAGTGTTTAAACCATCAACACAATCTTTTTCCATCAAATGTCTAGCGACACAAAGATCAAACATCAACATAATCGCACTGCCAACAAAGCTGCTCTCAATTTGAAATCCATTGAGAGTTTTAAGCACTCGTATCAGGAGGCACCATGATCTACAACCTTGAAGAGGCACAAAGACTTTCAGAATGGGTGTGTTAAAGGACTTTTTAAGTAAAAGCATATTTCTTTAAATTTCAAAGCAGTTAACCAAAGATGATGTTCTTATTAAAGTGGGCTTCCAGTGGAGGTCTAACTTTGCAGGAGTTCATTATATAATGAAGGTGCCAACTGTTTAGACAGTATTTATCTATGGCATACTCATACTAGTTGTGAACAAACGCAAAACACCTATGTATAGTTCTTTACCATTAGAAGGTGTATCAAACATTTTCTAAAGTTCGATCTAGATTATGTTGGGAAGGGGCGACCCCGTCCCTACTCCCTAAGTGGTTTAGAGTAAGGCGAGAGCAATTCATAGCACTATGATGGGCGCAGTGGTAGGACCCCATCCCAATATAATCAACCCACATAGTATAACCCAAGGCACGAGCAAGACTGCCATTTTGTATAGATGTGAGTAACCATAGTCTGGAGACAAGGCCTGCGCGGCAAATGCAGCATTTCATGCACTAGGCCATCATTGCGAGATGAGGGAAATCTCCAGCCATGCCTGAGCTCCCATGAGGACAACCCACACCCCTGACAGCCATAAAGCTCATTAATTGTCCGAATAGTGTTGCAAAGATGTTTTTCTATCCGCAAAGAATGTGTCCTACAAGGCTGCGATTATAGAACGGTGCCTGGTGTTCATGCTATCTCAAACTGGCCAAAGCATGACCCGGCCCACCCCCAGGCGACCACGAGTTATAGCCCATATAACTGACTGAACCTCAAGATCCCTGAATTACCTGGCACCAGGTGCCTTTGACCACCAACCCCAAAGTAAAAGGTCCTATGTATTGCGAGGTGCTGGGAGGGATAAATTATAGTTCAAAACGAGGGTGGAGACCTTGGAGCTGGAGGGAGTGAGTGAAATGTGTGTGTGGAGATTAGAGTGCCCCAGAACCTCCCTTTAGCCAGTCTTAAAGCCTGCCAGGTGCACAGTATAATGTTGAAGTAGCATTGTGTTAGGAGTGTAGTTAATTCTTTCTTTGACCTTTGTTGGTGAATACCAGGCATTGCTTAGGGGGCAGGAGGATCCTGTATAGGCGCACGCCAACCAGCCACACAGGTTTATACTGTATATATTTACGTCATTGATGACGGTGTGTTTCTTTATACTATTTTGCTTGTATCATTTTTCAGCAGAACGTTCTTAGCAGTAGAGTTCTTTGTTGTTGCTCTGATCTGTGTGAGAGATTAAAACTTGCTATTCTTACAAGATCAACTTGGGCCTTTCTTCCCTAGCGGATTGCATTCTCTCTGCTATTATCGTTCAGGGACTTGCCTTCAATTGGTGACCGCGACGTGATCCCAGCACCCGCCATATTTGCAGTGGCTTCCAGGCCGCTTCTCCAGAAGGAGTCGAGTCCACCTTCAGCGACCAGTCCCGAAAAAACATGATTTACGAGCGGTTTAGCAGGAGCGATTTTAAGAGAAGTCCTCTCTGCTCTTTGAAGCGGGGTGCAGCTCCGAGGAGAGTGCAGGCCGGTTGTGGAACCCTGCGACAGAGGAGTTTGGTTGAGCACGCACATTTGAGTAGGCTCCTTTAAGCGATAACAAGTAAGGGACAAATGCATGGGGAAGTGTGCGAGGTGTGAGTACGTGGAGAATGAGGTCGTTGAGGTGACATGGGTGTGGTTTGTGTTATTTTGTGTTGGTGTTTGTACTGTGAAGAGATTATTTCGGTAAGGCATTATAAGGTAAGGGAAAGGTAAGGCAGGGAAGGTGATCCCACAATAAAATATATTTATATATATTATTTAAAGGAGGAATACAGAAATAAAAGTAGTTGTCTCATATTGAAACCCTTGTGTATAGGCGCATTACAAATACCATATCATATAAGTAGTAGGCCTGTAACAAGTAGTGGTTGTTATTTTAGCTTGTTATTTCAGTTTATTGTATTTGTGTTATATTGGATGAAGAATAGGCCCTAGGAGGGGCGATAATTGTGTGTGTCGCGGCATGGTGTGGCATTGGATGGTTTTGTGGAGTAGTGTGTGCGCGCGCAGGGAAGAGGGACAGAAAAAGGGTGGGGGTGATTTTCTTTTTTGTTGTCGATTGTCACAAGCTGCAGCAGCGTGCGCAGTGCATCAGTGGGGTTTTGCAGGGTAAGACAGACAGCACTAGTATGGGGGAGGACCACCACTAGAGCATATGTACAAGGCCCTGCCACAGTATCGTGACATGGTGGAGAGGTACCATAAGCAGCGGATCGCAGAGACAGGAGGAGGGGGGGCGCCCTGCCCGTGGCGAGAGCAGTACTCCCACAATAAGAGTGTTTTGGAACATATGTCCACATTTTCAGTAGCTAAGTATAAGAGGAAACAGCTAAAAAAGAGAAAAGACATTCTAGACCTCTGCCGAATGTTGGAAGACACAGAGGACCAAGGGTATAGAGCAGGGGGCACAGATACAGAAAGATGGAAAGTGACGAAAATAGAAGGAGAGGGTGGGGCTTCAGCGGGGCGTCAGCGGAGCGTGGGGGATATTTCCCCTGACAGCGTGTCCCGCAGACGGGTACACAAATCTAATCTATGTACCCACTGTGGTAGGGAGCCCTTCAGCACCAGTAAGACCACAGGCTACTGCTCCCCCATCCCCATACGCACACTCGCCCGAAGTATCAGCATCTGCGGGTGTCGGGTCCAGGGAGTTCGAAGATAGGTTGGCAGAGTTGCTAATATAACTGAACATGATACAGGCATCCTCAAGAGAAGTGGGGGATGTCAGAAAAAGGATTGGGAGAATGGAGATCGGGGGTGGTGTTGCTCAGGATGGATACTGAAGGAATAAGAAGTGCATGTGTGTTGAGGAGGGAAGCAGGGATGAGTGGACAGTCATTAGGAGATTAGGGTGTTAGGAAACGATGAGAGCGAGGATAGCAATGAAACGTTTGATGAGGGACAAGGTGAGGAACAAGAGATGACAAGGCGGCTGAGAGTACTCCCCAAGGAGGAGGTTTATGAGAGGTGGGGCAGGTTGAGGAATAGGGCCGGCCGGGTGGCATTGATAAAGAGAAAAGGAGGTATGAAGAGGGGTGTGGGAAGTGGGGCAAAGATGCAGAAGGCTCTCCCTGTCATGATGCCTGCTCCCGAGGAGCCAGGTCAGGCCCAGCGTCCCCGTAAGCAGACTTCATACTCACCAAGCAGGACCCAGCAAATCCCTATAGGGGCTCTTTGGACCTTGTCCTGGCGCCTTTGGCGCCAGGCTCATAAAAGGCATCTGTCCTGGCGCCATAGGCGCCAGGCTCATCATGGCAGAACATATGGTAATGCTTGGGTGAACTCACCTGAGGCAGACCATGCTGCATACTCACCCGAGGCAGACCATGCTGACTGAAGCTCCAAGCCAACTAAGGCTGGGGAGGAACTATTTTCTTTCAGGAACTCTTTTCTTACTCGGGTGGGGCCAGTGGAAGAACACTCACCTGAAGCTCTTCCAAGGCTATTTAAACCACGCCCGGATGGCCACACGTGCTTCGCGTTATTCTGCATCTGCAGCAGGACGCTCACCGAGTCGGCTCCTGCATCCTGGCTCCTGCCACGCCCGCCAGCACCTGGAACACCGGCAAGGAGAGAAAGGCAAGCATTAGGACATTACCTACCTTCATCCAGCATCCGGATTCTTCACTCCGTCGATCCTGCAAAAGAAAGTCAAGGGTTAGAAACGCATCTCATCGCTCGCTGCAGCGCCGCTTCCACTTACCTTCACATGGCGCTGTCTAGCTCTTCAGCGGTCATAGGAGACATCGGCCGCATCCCAGCACCTACGGAAAAGAAAGACAATAGTTAGAAGCGCTCCGCTTCTCACGCTGCCGCGCCGCTTCCACTTACCTTCACGTGGCGCCGGCAACCTTTTCAGCGCCCATAGGTGACATCGGTCGCATTCAAGATCTACGGAGAAAAAGGACAAAACAAGGTGAGCAACGAACTAATTGCAAAAGGATAGATTACTCACCTTAAGTCTTACCTGAATTTTGTTGGGACCTCAGTTCCCTTTTCGGGTCGGAGCGGCTTTTCTGGCTTTTCCGTACCCCGGCCCCTATGGAGAAATAAGACACACTCATTAAGGTGTCGGAGCAAACCACTACGGCACACCTTCATTAAAAGTACTCACCTGAGCTTACCTCGGCGAATCCATTCCTCCACATGGATTCCTCACCTAGTCCCTGAAAATTAAACAAAGGCCAAGGGACAAATAAGACTTGATCTTTTGAACTATATTCTTACGGCAGCATTTTGGTAAAGGCAAGCAGACATCGAACCCTCGCCAAATCCGAGATCCAGTGAAGTAACTGGAAATCTACGCACCCCTGCGTCAGAAGCAGGATGGAGAGCTCGTCCATACAGAAATTAAGGTGAGAGTCTGCGGAAGGCACAGCTAGGGTTCGAGGAGGGTGAGAAGGGGAAAAAGGGGGGAATCTCACACACAATCTAGCAGACAGTTAACTACCTTTTCCCATCTACAGAAGGATTATTCTACGGGCCAGACAGACGAGGTTTGGGGGTCCAGTCCAGTCCATCTTCCAAGCACTACGCTTTACTGTGGAAGAAGTTGTAGCAGTCCAGAACGGGTCGGCGCCTCCGTGGGAATCAGGTGAGCGTTACACTCCCACAGCTCACAGCAGGGGCGAGTAAGTGGATATATGAGTTTGAGAAGCAAACAGCAGGGGTGCCCCTGGCAATAGGGGACATCAAGAGCTTCATGGTTTCTATAATTGGGGTTCATACCGGGGATATGTAGGTCAAAGTGGGTATCTGGAATAACCCTGGGGGACAACACACATGATGGAGCATCCATCAACGGAATTATAGCACAGGTGTGGGATGCACTATGAAGGGATTTCCCAGGCACCCCTGATTTACAGTCCCTGATGCAGTGTACAATGGGTGATGATGTGGACGCACCTAAATTTAGTCTTAAATTACAAGAGATGTGGAGAGCTGAACCGGGAGGACAGTGGGATTGTTCGATACCAATTTTCTATTTTATTGTATAGAGGGCTTGCCAAAGGAGGTGCAGATAAGACTGTGGGTATCGAAGCAAAAGGGTGACTGGAAATACAGAGTATAATAGTGCACCATTGCAAACGAATCAAGGAACGGGAAAGGGAAACAGCCGAAAGGTGCCAACGGAGGAAGCAAAATTGGTAGAAAGGAAATTGGCAAATTTTTGGTCCAGGCACCTGCGTCGACACCAGTACAGGTGGAAGAGTTAGAGAGGTGTGTGCTGCCTGAATTGTGTGAAAGCGTTTCTACAAACGCCAACGTTCTGCTGCTGAACATTGCGCTCGAGTAGCACTGCGAGCCTCCTGCTCTTGCTACATTGGTGCCTGCTTCCTGGAGGAGGCGGGGCGCTGCAGCCTCTCGTGACGAATCACGTGACATCCACCGGGCATTAAAACCAGCCCTAATCCAGCCGAGGGGTGTGTGCTGCCTGAATTGTGTGAAAGCGTTTCTACAAACGCCACGTTCTGCTGCTGAACATTGCGCTCGAGTAGCACTGCGAGCCTCCTGCTCTTGCTACATTGGTGCCTGCTTCCTGGAGGAGGCGGGGCGCTGCAGCCTCACGTGACGAATCACGTGACATCCACCGGGCATTAAAACCAGCCGTAATCCAGCCGAGGGGTGTGTGCTGCCTGAATTGTGTGAAAGCGTTTCTACAAACGCCACGTTCTGCTGCTGAACATTGCGCTCGAGTAGCACTGCGAGCCTCCTGCTCTTGCTACATTGGTGCCTGCTTCCTGGAGGAGGCGGGGCGCTGCAGCCTCACGTGACGAATCACGTGACATCCACCGGGCATTAAAACCAACCCTAAACCACCCTTGCGGCGTAAAGCCCTGTGGAGTTAAGCCCTCTGGCTGTTATACGGCTGTTGTGCGTGTTGTGCCGAAGCTGCCGAAGGAAGATTAATCTGCAGGATCCTAAGTAAGCTAACCAGCTATTCCAGTGTAATATTCATTGTTACCACCTGGCTGGGGGGGAGAGTCGGACTAAGGCCGCTCCTAAAGCTGTCGGGCGTTCCCTTTCCGGGTGGTTCGTTCGGATTGACACTCTGATATTACATTCATTGACATCATAACTCTATTCTCCAACCATTCACTATTATATGACTTGTGATGATAATTTTAACCTAACAAATTATTTATTCTTTTTAAGAAATTGTATTACTTTGGTTTTTATTCGCTCCCATTTTAACTGATGGTATTGGCTGCTCATTTTATAGTTTTATTATCTGCTGATCCCTGATATTAGCTTAATTTATCTGAGGGGCTGCGAAGGTTTCTTCTCCCCGGCTATTCCTGAGAAACGGAGTGTATATTAACTACTGAATTGATTAGGTCCTAGGTACATTTATTATAGATTTTTTTTTTTTTTTTGTGATAGAACTGCTTTGATTTCTGGGTGATTTGCCTCCTTAGGGATTAATAGGTAATTCTATGCACTAATCCTTCACATTTTATTAATATATATCCCCCTTAACACTCTATTAACATGGCCCAAAGTCCATGCTCACACAATCTGAGATCTAAAAAGGGGAAGAAAAGCGTATCCACATCTAATATTAAATTAGGAACCGAGAAGCCTGGTAAAGGGAAAAAACAAAATAAGGGAAGTAAGAGTGAGCCTATATGTGAGGCTAAAGGCGTATTGGAACAACCTAAGATACCCAGCTTTTTTACTACAAAAGAAAGAGTATTGGCAGCTGATAATGTACTCCCCCTCCCTCCCCCCCCCTAATAGCTCGAAGATTGACAATTTATTACCTCCCCCTCTTCCCGCTAATAGCTCTATGATTGATAATAATTCGCTTTTGACATTAGTACATAAATTCAGACGTCAATCTATGGGAACAGGAACAAATTTGGAAATTTCTGTAGTTGAGGATACCGATATGAATAATATTATCGGTACAAATCTGTCAGCTTCTCCAGATTTGGATAAATTTGCCGAGAGAGAAGTGGAACTTAATTCGAGCGATGAGTCTTATAATTCTATGGGTAACCTCTCTGAAATTTCTGTTAACAGTGATAGAAGTAGGGTAATCGAATATTCACTTAAATCTGGTGAGAAATTGGATGCCCTTATTACCATGATGGATGTCGTCTTGACCATTTGCACTAAATTGCTTAAAGAACAGTGTGACACAAAATCATTGGTATTGCAGAATATTGATAATACAAGATCTCTTGGGATTATGATAGAAGATTGCTGTGGAAATGATTTTAAAAAGGGGGAAAGGCATACTATGGGGTCTAATGAGGTGTTAGGAGACTTGAGTGAGTTGGTTCTGGCGGTTGAAAAAGAAAAAGAGAATACCACTGTACAAACTAATATCTCCCCCATGGAACAACTTAATCCAAGGGAAATCTCGGCTGATAGGACTATTATTAGTGTGAGAGAGGTAGAAATAAGGGCAACTCAAGGCTATAGGAGGCGCACTAGGCGAAATAGAAAAAATAAAAAATCCACCCGTAAGAGGATGGCGATGGACAAGACCAAAACTACTAAGGCTATTAAAAAAAATTCCCTGGCCCTAGCAAATACAGCACCTTTAGACTCTGAATGCGTAGAAGTGGGGAACCACTACGAAATTATTGAACATCAGCGGAAGTCGGATGGTGGGAAAAAAGTGGTAATTAAAAGTAAGGGACTAGAAAATTGGCTAAAGGGTAAGGATAATACATTAGAGGAAAGTGAAAGTGAGGATATGGTATCCATAGAAAATAATTTTAAATATGTTGAAATTCCATATAATAACAATATTATGCCTCTCACAATAAGGGAGAGGGAAATATATATCAAAGAGATGGAGCGATTGGCTATGCATAGTAACCAAAAAACAAGCATGGCAAAATCTGTGGGAATAACTGAAGAACCCCAACTTATAGTGGGGAAAAGTATTAAAATTATAGAAAAATCAACTTCGGATGAAAGCCCATTTTTAAATCGGACTTGGCTACTGAATAAACTGTCACACATCCCACAGCTACAGAATATTAATTCAGGGGATATTGAATCCATCATCCTGCCGGAATATGGGAGCTGGGATAATTGGGTCATTGTCCAATTTAGATCCGCAGTTTTTGTTGACCTCATTAGGGAATACTCTAACGGAATATGGGGCAATAAATATGAAATTGTGATATGCCACTCCGCAACTCAATGATCTGAAAAACAAAAACATGAATTTGGTGGGAGCTTCACCTACTACTATGGAAGCAAGAAATAAAAATGTAGAAGTAAATTCTTTGGAGGGTAATACTACTATTCAAAATTGAGATGAGGTATGTACTAATGAATTCAATCTCCTCTCTTGGAATAGTAGAGGCTTTAATTCCCTATTACATAAGGATGGTATCCAATTGCTGATGGAGTGATGTTTTTGCCTTACAAGAAACCTGGGTAACTGGAGAAATTCTACTCGATGGATATAATATTTGGAGTAAAGCTGCTTCCAAAGGTGAAAAGGGACGGCCGTATGGAGGGCTTTGTATTGGGGTAAAAAACCATCTTTCATTTAAACCTTATGAGAAGCATGGGAGCCTACCTAATGTTATGTGTGCAATCATAGATAGGGGAAGACTATCAGGGAACCTCCTTCTTATTAACATCTACTCTCAACCAGGGGGGGATAATGTCCATGAGATTGGGGAGTTTCTAAACCACAACATTGAAAGCTGGACCCTGGACTCTCCTCAGTCCGAAATCTGTATAGTGGGCGATTTTAACGCCCACTGTGACTCTGCTGTAAGGAAGATGAATAGGTGCAAAGAACTGTGGGATGAAACGTTCATTACCGCATCATTGGTAACACAGGAGGGTAACCTGGTTGATGGATTAAATACCCATTCCGTGCAGGGATGTCGGTGGATGAACCTTATGTCTAGCTGGGGGTTAGAATACTTGGAACCTAATATAGGACCAGGCATTGGGGCAACCTGGACTAATGGGAAGGTAGGCTATAGGCTAGACTATATGTTTGTAAATAAAAAACTAAGCCAATCTATGATCCATTTTGAACATATAGATATCTCTTTGAGTGACCACACACCCATCAGGGGTAAATTCTACAATGGCCCGATAAAGCAAAGCTGGGATGTGGGTAAAGTGATGGATATCCAATTTTCTGCAGGTGGAAACAGGAACACTTGGTCGGATAAAAATTTAATTATCTTTAATGAGCTGTTTGATCGCCTGATCATTGACGACCTGGATATTGCGCGACACGGCCTAAATTTGATAACGAATTTGTTGGGAACAATACGGAGGACAAACAGCAACCTTATAGTGAAAAACAAAAAGGGAAAAAATCATTCCCACAAATTTGATCAAGTGATTTATGACAGGAAAAAAGAAATGATGGGTGAGATCCGTAAATTAAAACAGACATGTGACTCAGATGACGAAGAAAGAAATAAGAGAATCAGTAATATAAAGACGCAATATAAAAACTGGCTAAAGGATTATAAGTATAGCACTAATAATGTCAATTGGAGGTGCTTATATAAGATATGCAAAACCCATGACTCAAAAAAATGTTGGTACTTATACCGACAATTCTTGATGGAGGAAGATTGCAGGGAAAATACTAATGTGAACCAGGAGGCTTGGAAACAGTATATTACTGATCTCTACTTCAAGACTAGTTATATGTCTGCTATCCCTATTGGTATAAATCCATATAGCTATAATACATTTCCCTTTGGTATTCGGGATATAATTAAAATGATCTCTAAAATGAAAGCATCACGTGCCCCCGGCCCAGACGGGTTAGCTAATGCTGTCATAAAACAAAATCCCATGAAATGGGCAGTGACTCTGCACCAGCTATTTTCCGCTATATGGGAAACAGGTCGCATACCGGATAGCTGGAGGAAAGCTATAGTAGTCCCTATTTTTAAAAAAGGGGACAGAAAATTGCCCGATAATTATAGATTACTGGCTATGGCAGACAGCAGCTGTAAGATCTTCTGCTCATTGCTAGTTGACAGCTTAAATAACTGGATAGAGGAAAAGGGGCTTCTGTCTGCTCTACAAACTGGCTTCCGCAAAGGATATAGCACCCTCGATAATATAATAATGTTGAAACACATTATAGCAGGGGCTAAGGATAAGGGGGAAAAATTATATGTGTGTTTCGTTGATTATTCGAAAGCCTTTGACAGTGTTAATAGGGGGCTTTTGTGGAAGAAATTAAGAGAGAAAAAGATCTGTCCCAACATTCTGCATTTCTTGGAAGAAATGTATAGGGAAACTACTGTCTCCATATGCCTGGGTAAAGGAGGGATGTTATCACCTGAGATCGCTACGAATACTGGACTGAAGCAGGGATGTGTTACATCGCCTATATTGTATAACTTGTATGTTTCAGATATGTGGGAAAGCTTCACCACCATAAATAACTTTCCACCAATAGTGGCGGGGAAACCCATATGTGGCCTTATGTATGCAGATGACACCGTCCTCTTGGATAAGACTCCGATAGGGTTACAAAGAATGTTGAATGGCCTACTAGCTTACTCTGAAGCGAATAACCTTAGTATTAATATTAATAAGACTAAGGTAATGGTATTCGGAGCCACAAAGTTAGAAAAGAAAAAACTTTCCTCAAGATGGCAGATAAACTCTATTAAATTGGAGGTTGTTGATGCCTATCCATATTTGGGGATGCCCATTCTGAGCAATCCCTGTATAAAGTTTTTCCAGGAGGCGGTTAATCTAAAAGTACTAAAGAAATGGAAAGTCATAAGGAAATATATGACTAGTAAAGGCGGCCACTAAATTGAAGGTTTACTTGAGATATACAAAAGCTGCATTATACCTGGTATTCTGTATGCACTGGAAACAGTAGAAAGTAAATATCTGAGTAAACTACACTTACTTGAAGGGAAGATCTGGAGACCAGCCCTAGGACTCCCCAACTCAGTACCAATACAAGCTATAAGATGTGAACTGGGTCTCATATCCCTCTCGACTCTGTGGAAAATCGAATGTTGCAAACTCTATTTTAGAATTATCTCAGGGGATGGGGATGGAGGAAGCCTGCTTAACCTTATAAGACAAAATAAAAGTGAAGGCAGATTTAAGAATTCCTATATGCTTAACCTTCAAAAAACAGTTCTGTCTTTTCTAGAAGCCCTTGGCTATAACGAATGCATGGAAAAAGATAACAGAATGTGTACTAAGAAAAGTCTTAAAGATAAGGCTTTTATTTGGGATCTATGTGAAAATCAATCTTATCTCTATAATAAGTCTAGATACCCTGTTTATGCTCTCCAAGGCCTCAAACCTGCCACCCCAAGACAATATCTGCTAAACACGGGAAGCAGAGCTCTGAGAAGATTTATCTTGCAGTTACGTCTGAACACTCTCCCGTGTAATGATATTATCGGGGCAAGAACAAATATTCCCCGTGCAGAAAGATTGTGCAGGCATTGTAATATAGAGGTGGAGACAGCAAGACATATTTTAACTTCATGCATCAAACTAAGGGAATGTTATTTTAATGGGTATGCACATTTTGTAGAGGACATGCAAAGGATTGAAACTGACCAATTTTGGTCAGTTATTTATGATGGAGAGATTAAGGTTTATATTGGGGCAGCCTTTTATATTTGGAAGCGAGTAATATGATGTATGCTTTTTATATGTATAATATATGTATTTGTGTTTGGTTGATATAATATATATATTTTTTTTTGTAGTGTATAAGGTTTTAATTAACCAATAAACACTTTAATTAAATAAAAGAAAAGTTAGAGAACACCCAGAAGGCCACAAGCGCCACTACTGCAGCGCTCTGGGCTGAAGGAGGACAAGGACAGTGGGGCAGGGGGCAACAGTATCACGGCCCATCATGGCAGCAAGGAAGCCCAGGGGGTTTCCGAGGAGCAAGAGAGGGAGGATTTGGACCCAGAAGGTGTGGGTTTGGACCATCACAATGTTGGAATTGTTTGAGGTGAGGGTATTTTGCAAGGGAAAGTAGGAGCAGGTCTGCAATGGGGTATAATAATGGGTCACAGCAGTAGGTAGGGCCACTGCCAAGGGCTCCAAGGACTAGGGTACCCACGACAGTGTCAAGGGTATGAGAATCAACAGTATTCACAGGGGCAACACCAAACTATATTCAGCAGCCCCAAGCACCCGACACACAAGTGCGGCACCGCCACAGCAACAGCAGGGCAGTGTTGCCTGGGTCAATAGAGTACCGAGCAGGTCTGCCACCCCCTTTGGAGGAGTAATAGTGATGGGGATAACCCCTTCTCGTTCACCAGAAAAAACACATATCCCAATCAACACAGCCCAAAGAGAGCACTTGTGTGTCCGGTCTTGTCAATGACCATCCATCCTGAAAAGAAACCCTCGGTAGGGGCGGCGTTAGGAGACAAACAGTTCACATTTATGGTGGACTCGGGTGCAACGGAATCCTGCGTCCTGGAATTTCCCATTATCAGGCAAATATCTTGCCAGTCAGAGATTCTCTGGGGGTATTTCCACAGTTCCATACACTGAGTAGCTGGACGTAAAGGTGAAAGGCAAGTGGTGCAGGCTCCCTTACTATATTCCGAAAGTTCCCATGTCAATTTCCTGGCAAGTGATCTGCTCAGCAAATTAAATATGACAATATAATTTACAGATCATGGTATAGTTTGCTCCATGCCTGGGATGTGCGCAATAAGAGCAATGTTGATAATAGACACAATGATAAGGGAGGTGGTGGTCCGCGGGACTCCCATGGACCCAGACATGTTCATTTATGGTATTTCTGTGCTTATGGAGGCAGTGCCTCAGATCGCTAAGCAGTGTTGGCGAGTGCCCAGAGATTTCATCTTTCGTCCAGTTGCATCACAGGAGGTGGTGGCGCGAACAATATTGTTGCTGGATCTACAGAGATTGCTTGTCTCTGACAAAAGGGTTGTCATGCTAGGAATAGATGGGGACGGGTGTGAGTGGCGCACAGTGCTCTGTATAGATCCAACAGTACAACTAAAGTAAGTGACGGATGACGGGCCGTTTGAAAACGATGACAAAAATGAGGAGATAATATTAGAGATTTGTATCCCCTGTGACATAATAGTACAGTACCGAAGGGTGCAGCGCCCCCTGATGGTAGTACTAACCCCACCCCTATTTCTTGAAGACTTACAGCATGTGCCTTCGCAGTTGTGGACTACAAATCCACACAATTTAGGATTACTGAAAGAGGTAACCACTGTGCGTAGAACACAACCAGGTGCGGCGCTACCCAAGGTAAAACAGTATCCATATCCTACTGGATCAGGGGGATTATCGTGCCATCCACATTTCTGTGCAACATCGATATAGCCTGTCAAAAAATCAACAGGGAGCAATTGGTGAATGATTCAGGAATTGCGCCACCTAAATGTGGTACAGAAAGAATTTCCAGTCGTTCCTAATCGTGTGGCACTTTAATGCAGTATCCCTAAAGAAGCCACATACTTCACTGTAGTGGACTTGAAAAATGCATTTTTCTCGATTCCACTCCATTCCAAGTCAACGTACCTCACAGCATTTACACAGGGCCAGGTGCGGTTCGAACATACTAGGTTACCTCAAAGGTACTCGAGAACAGAATACTGCAAACTGATTCAGGAAACATTCAGGTGCCCAGTACGATTATCCAGTACGTGGATGATCTGCTGGTGTGTAGTGGCAGTGAGCAGCACTGCAGAAGGGATTCCATTACACTCCAACAATTACTGGCCTATAAGAGGTACAAAGTTGAAAAGGCTAAGTTGCAATACTGCCAACAAAAGGTGCTCTATCTGGGACAGCTCATATCAGCATATGGTCAGAGGATAACACAAGATAGGGCAGCGCGTCAGTATGCGCTACCTACAGACCCGCCTCAGTTAAAGAAATGCAGACATTTTTGGGGCTGTGCAGCTACTGCACGGCATGGATCTTAGAGTACGCGGCATACACAAGACCACTTCTGCAGGCCCTTGGGGAAGCACAAAAAAAGGATCATAACAGTGGACTACAGAAAGTATCAAGCAATTCGACGATCTAAAAGAAGTCATTAGTTCAGCACCCATATTGGCCACCCCAGACAACACAGGAATTTTACAAGTTCTCACATTCAGATGGCCAGCTCATGACTGCAGTGTTGACACAGAAGAGCACTATGGGCAGTACACTGAATTCAGTGATGGAAGGGCAGTTTGTGTGCCAACAAGCTTTAGTAGCTGCTGCATTTGCAATAAAAAAAAGAGCTCTACTATTGTAATGGGGCTCTCACTCAAGTATGGGGAACACTCCCTATTTGCCATCTTAGAAAGGTCAAACTCCACTGTGACCACACAGAGATCTTCGGCGTACAAGATTATTTCAAAGCCCTACATTCATGTGGTTAGATGCAAAACCGCAAATCCTGCCACCTTCCTAACAGTTATGCCAACTACTGAGGATCTGACAATGCAAGACTGTGCCACATACGAGGGGGAGGAGGATGATATCCCCAAAGCAAAAGATTGTGCGTTGAAGGAGGGTGAGGTACTCTTTGTTGATGGGTTATCCACAATTGATCAGGAGGATGGACAAAGACATAAATGGGCAACAGTGGTTTGACTTGCGGAAGGGGAGTTACGAGACAGTGTTAATGAAAAGATTGCCCATTCACTATTCTGCGCAGGCAGTGGAACTCATAGCGCTCATTGAAGTATTGAGAGCGTCCCAAGGGGGCCAAGTCACACTATAGTCATACCCAGCGTATGTCACAACAACTGCGCACGTCGGTCTATCCTGATGGAAGAGGAGGGGGTTTCGGAGGGCGGATGGGTCTCCAGTGCAGCATGCGGCACTCCTAAAAACACTGACAGAAGCATTATCCCAGCCATCTGTTGTGGCGGTCGTCAAGTGTGCCACCCTCACTAACGGGACAGACAAAATATTGATGGGGAATGCAGCCGACAACGCGGCAGCCAAAATGGCGGCATATCTGCCAAACAAAATGCCTGCCGAGTACATCGTGACTACCCCACCAGTAACAAACATCCAGCAACTTATACAGCATTGTCTATCTCCCAGATAATAGAGTTACAGGGTAGGGCACCAGAAAGGGAGAAGGAATTAGGACTACGAAGGGGATGCAAGCAATCCACAACAGATCTATTATGGAGACAAGAGAGCTCAGGGAAGACAGTAATCCCCCCAAGAACTGATAGCAGTAGCATTTGAACCGTTACACTATCTGTCCCACAGGTCGCAGCAGATATAAAGGAGGACTGGTTTTTACCAAACATCCAGGAGAGAATCACAGAAATGGTCGTACATTGCATCACATGTCAAAAGTTTTAGTACAGGGATGACACTACGGACATTACAGGGCATATTGCCCCAACCTACTGGGCCGATCCGTGAATTACACAGATTATTGCTGATTTGGGTGAACGTTGCAATGGCTCTAGATACCTCAAAGTAGTGGTTTGCCATTTCTAGAGGTGGGTGGAAGCAGGGCCTTGCGCACATCCAGATGCCAAATGTGCTGCCAGTTTCTTGGTACGCAAGGTCTTCCCTCGGTGGGGTGTGTGCGAGGTTTTAAGGTCAGACAATGGCACACATTTTTTAATGCACTATTTCAGCACGTCACAGCACTACTAGGCATTAAGCACCGGATGTGTTAAATTTACCACCCAAAGGCCAACAGCATAGTGGAGAGGATCAATGGGCTCCTCAAAAGCAAATTGTCCAAACTGTGTACCATAATGAAGAACTGGGTGCACTACTTGCCCATGGCCCTCTTCGGTCTACGTACAGCGAAGCAAAGACCACCATTTGTCACATCACAAGGTGGTCACTGATCGGCATATGCACACACCCATATCCCCTGTAAGAAGGGCTTTAGATGCACATAGGGCAGCAGCAGTGTTAGCTGACGATTTTAAGGAGTATTTGACCACACTAACACAGGCAATTAAATGTGTCTCCCGACAGATTGCACCTCCCAGATTTGAGACAATGACTGGTAACATAACAAGGACAGGACAGCAAGTGTGGCCAATTTCTGTGCACAAACATGGACAGATCATATCACAAAACAGACGTGGATTGCAACAGTGGAAAAACCGGTGCAAGTGCACAGGGAAGAAGTATATGGATTGTGTTTTTGTTGCAAGGGTACAGTCTTTGTCGGCAGGAACAAACGTTGCAATAAGACTCCCCTGATTGCAGACATGAAGAAGGGACACATGCTGTAATGGATTACTACTGGGTCTGTGGCCAAGAAGCTTTCTTGCACCTCCCGCCATCATGGAGGGGCTATTGTTAGCTAGCCACTCAGCACTACTAGTAATCCCAAAAGAACACCTGAAGGGGGAGCACTGCCTGCCGAGGAACGAAATTGCGCCCCCCCCTGTATTCGGAAAAGAAGAGAAAAACCTGTTATCCACACAAGAGCTCTGCATCCTGCCAGGGAAAGGACAGTTCCAACAACTAAAGAGGACGTAAAGATTGAATTACATATCTAAAGACTCTTCTTCATTGCTTGCTGAAATGCCAGAAGAATATATGCTTTTCAGCTGAGCAGAATCCTTTTTCACATCTCTACATTTGCTGGGAGTGCAGGCCGCAGCAAATGCCAAATGGTTGCAAATCATGCGTTGGGAGCTGGTGCAGCTCGTGAACGATACAGAGAACGTATTCAACGTGATCAAGGTTGTATTGTATCCACTGAGACTTATGACGATGCAAAACCTTGTGAGATCTCACCCGCTAAATACACAGGGATCTGTCATCCAGGTGAACCAGTGCGGCAAGATCACCTGGGGGAGGGGTCCTCTGGGAGTGGAAGTGGGACACTGGATGGCGAGACGCAGTATCCCCTTCCCCATAACACCTTTACCCCATTCAGCCAGGTAGGATACTTAGGAACTAACACCCCCCCCTTTCCCAACACGAACATTTTCACACGGACAGCTCACTGTGAGAGAAAACGGACTAACACCTGAGCCGTATACCTGGCATGACCCAATACAATGGTCAGGCGATCACTGACCATTACACACACCTGACTTCCATCACACTTCCCTCACATAGATAAAAGGTGGAGCACGAAAGCACACTCTGAGCAAAGCACACAAGGAAGCAACAGTTCCAAGATGGCAATTTAATACAAGGCGAAAGACAGTAAAACAAACGGATTGCAAGGAAGGAAGTGACTGAGCTTTTCACCAGAAGAACTTTACTTTCCGGAACCTTGGAGAATAAGAAACTTAAGACCAGGAATCGATGCTGAAGAATGCTGCATTGTGTGTCAGTTACCCGGGGCTCTCCTGCATCGATAGTCAAGGCGGGGGGAATCGTTTGCCGTTGTGGTCTTGTCGTTGGCTCCTATAACAAAGCAGCACCAGTGAAGTCATCACAGCCGGTGAGTTGGGGAGACTGATACCAGACCGGTCTGTGTTGAAGCCAAGGTTGCAAGCAGCAACATTTTATAATGAAAACTGAAGAGAACAGTGCATGAAGCGTATGTGGCAAGCGACACAAACACAAATAATGAGCAGGTGAGTGATTGAACTTTGAAGCCTGAGAAAGATACAATACCGTAGACAGAGTGTTCTGGCATCGCGTGGGTGCTCATTCGAAAGTCTGTTAGGTATCCAGCTGAAAGGTGGCAAATATGAAGAGTGATAAAGAATTGTGAAATTGAAGTGGCCCTGCAACGGGTCAATCAAAAACCGTGGGCACCGTCAAAAGTCTTCGATAGTTGATGAAATTGTATAGGAAAGTTGGTGCAAGCCCGGCAGAGGAAGATCAGCTAAAAGCTTTTGGTTAACAAGTTTGTGTAAAGTTATGAACATTGTGTTTAAAAGTAATCGGAGCCCGACTGAGGTGGATCCGAGATCGGAGCCCGACTGAGGTGGATCCGAGATCGGAGCCCGACTGAGGTGGATCCGAGATCGGAGCCCGACTGAGGTGGAACCGGGATGAAACAGTGAAACACCCAAGAAATTGGATAAGTAGAAATCCTACGAACATTGTGTTGAAGTGGATTTGAGCCCGGCAGAGGGGGATCCGAGGTGAATAGTGAATCGCCTTAGAAATTGAGTATTTGTGAAAGCCGAGAGGAAAAGAACGTATTGTTTGTTTGTAGCATCAGACTCTCTGAAAGAAGAGACTTTGAAAGACAAAGACTTGGACACGGAAGGCCCAGATGCTAATGATTCAACTGTATCTTTGTGCTAGAGAAGCCAGAGACTGTGCTAAGCTCGAGTGTACCTCCTTGTCTTGTGCTGAAATCATGGGTAAGGGAGGCCAACAGCCTGAACATCCCGACATATAATTTTGTGAACACTTCCTTCTTTTTCGTGAACACTACCCCCACACTATTTGTATTTAGTGGTAAGGATTGGCAATAGGTTTATTAGTATAAACCCTTTTATTTTGACAAGACACTACAAGGATTGCATTATTATTTGATGGCCGTAGCTTGCTTCCATCTGTAGATTTAGGATTAGATAGGCGTTCTTCAAACCCTTTTTGAAGTTCAATAAGCACCCTTGACCTGGTCACTTGTGTCTGTCTTACTGTTGATACCATGCCTTCCTTACACCGCTATGCGCTGGACATGTTAACAGCAATGGAAGGTAGGGTTTGCAAAATGTTTGGCGATTCGTGTTGCACGTTCGTGCCTTCAGAGGATGCAGAGAATGAGCTATTATCCCACATCATTGCAGCCGTCCATAGTCTGGGTGTTCGCATGAAGAAGGGAGGAGTACAGGAGAGTGACTAGTTCACCATGACATTTGACTGTGCCATGTCGTGGCTTGGAGCAATCATTAAGATGTTGATGCCCTTCATCGTGTTCATCCCTGTTATTGTCATGATCTCTGCTTCCAAAAGGTCAGGGTTTTCCCAACTCCCTTGGAAGCAGATCCATAACCCAGGTTCCGAGTGCCAACCAGTCCCAATTGGGACCTTTTGGACCCAATCCTGGCGCCAGTGGCACCAGGCTCATAAATATGCCCAGTCCCAGCGCTGGAAGCGCCGGGCTCATAATGCTTGGGTGGACTTAACCTGCAGCAGACCACGCTGCTTACTTGCCTGCTAGTTGAGCCTCTGATCCTCTTCTGTTTGGAACTACTTTTCCTGTTGGGTGGGGCAGGAGCCACTCCCTAGGTTCAGAACACTGGAACTCTTCTGGAAAGCAGGAACTCTTTTCTTACCTAGGCGTGGCTGTGGAAGGAGACACCTAAGCACTACAGGAGGCTATTTAAACCACACCCGATGGATGAATCTTGCTTTGCGTTATTCTGTATCCTCTGCAGCAGAACGCTCATCGTGTCTTCTGCATCTGATCCTGGGCCTAAGGGAAAAGGCTTACCATCTTGAATCCAGTCTTCAGCAACACCTATAAAGACAAGAAAGAACAGGTTAGCATTACGGTCTTCAGTGACAACGCTTCACTTACCTGGTCCATCGGCTGTCACCAACGCCTCGCGCTGCATTCCGGCATCTGAAAGACAAAGGCTTACCTACTCTTCGTGCGCTCCGGAGGTCTTCGCACTGCATTCCGGCATCTGAAAGACAAAAGCTTACCAACTCTTCGCACGCTCCGGAGGCCTTCGGCGCTGCATCCCGCATCTGAAAGACAAAACAAGGTGCGCTTGAAGACATTGGGGAACTTTAATACTCACGTGCCATTACTCCTTTCCACATCTAACCCAGTGGGTATTCCGGCACCCTGCAGCCGCTCCGAACTTGTACCTGCACAATAAAAAGACAGTTAGAGCGCATCGTGAAGCAGGCAACAAGCGCTTACTTACGTGCTTCCAGGCGCTTCTATTCATCACACGGGCTCCATCTTCAACTCACTTCAGCCCGTCATCCGCCATCGCCGGAACCCTGCAAAACAAGAGACATCATTACTAAAGACTTTTAAAGACATTAGAATTACTCGAAACTTACCGTTCGTGCAGTAAACGACGGACAGCAGTCCTCTGAAGTCAAGAGGCCTGCTCCCCTTATCCAGTGAAGAAACTGGTTACAGCACCCTGCCCCGAGGCAGATGGAGAGCACGGCGTTCACTTACCTAAGGTGAGAGCGTTAACCTTTGGGGTTCTACAGGAGAAGAGAAAGGGAAGAAGAGAGAGACATTCAATAACCCAGTTCATTAATCCCATATTTTCTATCTGCAGACATCTTACCCTTCGAGTCAGACATACAGTGCACAGAGGTCCAGCCCAAAGAGCCAGCCGTGTGTTACACATCACCTTTGAAGATACGGTATACGCCCAGTCAAGACCGGCGCCTCTACGGGAATCAGGTGAGCGTTACAGTTATTTTCTGCACCGGTCAACTGGGCCTTCGATGTTGTGCCAATGTGGCATCCAATTGTGCAAGAATGATGGTGTCAATTGGGGTTTCAAAAGCACCTCGCAAGACAAAGGATAGTGAAGTACAAACTGATCTCCCACAGTGTGGCCCTAAGCATGAAATGCTCCCCATCCTGTATGGAAATTAAGTTGATCACTTATACCACACGATCATTACTCCACCCCTTGATATAGAGAATTATACCGAGGTTTGGGTGAACCTGGCGGGGGGTGGAGATGCATTTATTTGACTTGTTCACCTGTGGAAAATGCGCGCAGGGGGGAAAGTTTGCAGTCAGTATGCAGGATGTGGGTACCAAAAAAAGGAACACAGCCATACACAGAGGGGGGACAGTGGGAGCGCAGAGGTAATACTAAGTTTGTTACTGTAGAAGTAACAAAAGGGGTGAATTTTGGGAAGGGGCAACTCAGTCCTACCACCGTCAGTGCTTTAGAGTAAGGCAAGAGGCATTCAAAGCACTATGATGGGCCAGGGGGGAGCGGGACAGTGGTAGGTCCCCACCCCAATATAATCAACCCACATAGTATAACCCAAGGCGCGAGCAAGACTGCCATTCTGTATAGACGTTAGTGCATTCTGTGTAGATGTTAGTAACTATAGTTTGGAGACAAGGCCTACACAGCAAATGCAGCATTTCATGCACTAGGCAATAATTGCGAGACAAGGTGAATCTCCAGCCATGACAGAGCTCCCATGAGGACAGCCCACACCCCCCCCAACAGCTGTAAAGCTCATTCACTGTTCTAAAAGTGTTGCAAAGATGTTTTTCGATGTGCAAGTAATGTGCCCTACAAGGCCGCAATCATAGACAGGCGACTGGTGTGCATGTTATCTCAAACTAGCAAAAGCCTCACCCGGACCACCCTAGGCGACCACGAGTAACAACTCATATAACTGACTAAACCTAAAGATCCCTGAATTCCCTGGCACCAGGTGCCCTTTGACCACCAACCCGAAAGTAACAAGTCCTGAAATGTTCAAAGACGACGGACAGTGCACGTCTGAGCGACAACTGTTTCATTTGTATTGCGAGGTGTTGCGAGGAATAAATTATAGCTCAAAATGGGGGTGGAGACCTTGGAGCCAGCTGGCGCAGAAGGCAGTCCATGAAATGTGTGTGTGGAGGTTAGAGTGCCCCAGAACCTCCCTTGAGCCAGTCTTAAAGCCTGCCAGGTGGACAGTATAATGATAAAAGTAGCATTGTGTTAGGATAGTTAATTGGTTCTTTGACCTTCGTCGGTGGGAAGAACAAGTTACCCAAATGTTATTTCGACTGGATGTTCCTACCACGTATTCCTCATCTTGTGATATTTCTATATCCAGCTTCAGCTGCTTCAGAAACAAAATTCAGCAGAGGGCGCTGCGCGAAGATGTCTGTCGACTTCAATTCCCTCGGAGGCCTCCACCTCGATGTCGACGTCATCGATGATAAAAATTGCGTGCAGTGACCATTGGCTTCAGTTCCGTTTTTAAAGCATGTATAGGATATCCTACACCCGACAGTTACTCCTCCTGAAAGAGGGAAGACTGCAATCACATGGAAAATTCTACTGCAGGGCAGTTTGGGAGGGGCGATGAGGAATACGTGGGAGGAACATCCAGTCGAAAGAACATTACCATGCGTAAGTAACTTGTTCTTCGAGTGGATTGTGTCCTCCCACGTATTCCTCATGTTATGATAAACTCCCAAAGCAGTGTATCTATTCCTGGAGGAGGGAGTCCGAATTTTCAGAATCATAATAATTTAGGAGTTCCTTCATAGGTCTGTGTGCACAGACTGTAGCACTGCCTTTCCAAATAAACCTTCCCGGCTTGAGGAGTCGTCTAGATTATAGTGTTTGGTAAAAGTGTGTATGGACGAACATGTGGCTGCCGCACAAATATCTTTAATTGGGACACCCCTCTGTAATGCAGAGGAGGTAGCGATGCCCCTGGTCAAATCCCTTCCTGTAAATATGTAGCATTCAGATATTTCTAAATGAATCCATCATGAGAAAGTTTATTTAGAAATTGCCATACCCAACTTGTGGCCCGTGTAACCTACAAAAAGTTGGTCATGTCTTATTTTAGACAACCTGAAGATGTAAAATGTCAGTGCACACATTGGATCAAGCCTGTGTAACCTCTCATCTTCCTTTCCAGGATGAGGAGGATAAAATGAAGGTAACATTTTTTTTGAGTTAAAAGACACAATCTTAGGTAAGAAGGTCGGTTTCACCTTAAGGACCCTTGTCCTTATAGGAAATTGTGTAAGGAGGCTTGCAGGACAAGGCCTGAAGTTCGCTCACTCGCTGATGTAATGGCCACTAAAAGGATGGTCTTTAAGGTTAACAGCCTTAAAGGGCAGGTATGGATAGGCTCAAAAGGAGCACACATTAGAAATTTTCCGGGAGGTCCCAAACCTCCATTACGTCCTGCCGGTCCCAATCCTTGTATCTCAACCTCTATAGAGAGGGAGAGGGAAAGGGGGGCGAAAGTGGGGCGAAAGGGGGGCGAAAGGGGGGCGAAAGGGAGGAGAGGGGGAGAGGGGGAGATCTTTGTGGAAGACGTATTGGAGGGCAGATGACATGTCCATGAAGGTCTGGGTACCACATCCTCCTGGCCCAATCCGGAGCAATTAGGATCATGGATTTCCTGAACCTCCTGATGAGTTAAGGAATGACGGTGTCAGTACTCACCACGACTCGGGCAGGAGGTAGATGGACTTTGTACTGCTGCGTAGTATAACCTAGACCAAGTCTCATCACTGAGGGTGATCTTTCCAATACACGCCCCTCTATTCATTGACAATACACAACGGAGGAGTACATCAATTGCATTGATGATGTAACTCGAGTCTCCAACCTCGGTTCTCAGCACTGTGAAACACAAGGAGAGGAAATGTACACAATTACCCTATGACCTCAATTAAGGAAGGGAGGCTTGGCCAAACATGGGATCTTACAGAGAGTTTTGTAGGAGTAGTAATCAAAGGGAAGGAAATGCTGAGGAGGATGTCCAGTTTTCCAAGAAGTAAGAGAAAATGTGAGGAAGGAGGCAAGCTTAGTAAGGAACTAGAAACCCGGACGGCATGAGGGACGCACTAGTAACGGGAAGATGCACAAGATTTCTGCAAGGCGTCCAAGGTTCTGTGCACTTCGGAGAGTTCTCGCGTAAGGTTTCCAGTAAAGTGGAAAAACAGTGCCGTACACATGGGAACGTCAAGGCAATCCGTGGGACAGGCAAGTAGATTCAATCCGAGCGGTGAAGAAATGAAGCAGTCTTGGAATGCAGAAGCAGTCCGAGGGACTGCCAGGTAGGTTTCAGTACCGTGCGGTCAACAAAACAAAGCTATTCCAGAAGGCAGCGGCAGTCTGAGGGACAGGCAGGTAGGTAGGTTCAGTATCTTGCGGTCAACAAACAAAGCAGAATCTGATGTCAGAGGCAGTCCGTGAAACAATGAGCAGGATCAGGAACTACAAATTTCAGGCGGACTTCTATGAATGCCCTAACTTCAATCAGAGGCACCTTGTTGGATGACGGGAAGTGCTTTATGGGAGCGCAATGGGCGGACCTTGCATTGCAGTGCGGCGTGAGTGGTCATGTGACAGCAACGAAGCACATGCTGTGCTGCAGTCAAAAGCAGCATAGCTGAGTAGCGTTTACGAGCTCTGTGGGCGACGTATTGCAATGGCAATTTCCAACACCGGAAGAAGGGGGAGGCCGCATAGTGGAGCAAACAGAGAGAACGTGTCTGCCGGGAATAGAGTGAACCAAAAGAATTATCACAGCCAGTTGGGACTGTTACAGTATCCTCCCCAAAGGCACCGACACACCCTGGAAATATGGAACCGCTTCATCAGCAAAGGGGCATGAATGTCCTCAAGAGGTTCCCACGTTCAAGCCTCAGGGCCATCACCCTTCCAGTCCACAAGGTAATGAGACATCTGCACGCATCTCCATGTCCAGAAAGTCTCCAACCTCGTACAACAATCAGGGCTGGTTGAGTAGCCAAACGAGTGGCCGGCAAGCATGGCATAAGAGAAACATGGAAAACAGGGTGTACCCGCCAATGAGAAGGGGGATCCAGACGCACCGCAAATGGGTTGATGAGGCAGGAAATTATTATAGGGACCAACATAGCAAGGAAGAAGCGACTTCTTGCCCAGGATGTTCAGGTTCTTGGTAGACAACCAGACACGCATGCCCACCTGGTAATCTGGTGCTGATGAGCGGTGAGTATCTGCAAACCGCAAGGTGCATCCGGACACTTTTGTGTAATGACACCAGATCACGGACACAGGAGCAAGCAGCTGGATTGTCCAATGGAATGGACGGATCCAAAGGAAAGGATCTGGGGTGTTGGCAATACAATGCATACAAGGGAGGGACTCCGGTTGATAAGTGAAGAGAGATTTGTTGTAGGCAAACTCAGCGGAATGCAGGATGGACAGCCAGGTATCCTGATGTTGCAGGCATAAACAACAAAGGTACTGCTCCAGAGTGGCATTCATTCTTTCTGTTCGTCCATCGGTCTGTGGATGTTAAGCACTAGAAAAACGGTCTTCTATATGAAAGGAGGAACTCAAAGCTTTCCAGAAATGGGAAGTGAATTGAGAACCTCGGTCAGTGACAATGACCGAAGGCAGACCAAAGAAACTAAATACATGCCTGAGAAAGATCAGTCAATGTAGGAGCTGAAGGAAGGTCAGTACAAGGGACAAAGGCTGCCATTTTGGTTAAGTAATCCATCACCACCTTGATGGTATCAAAGCCTCGTATTGGAGGGCTTGGAGGGGATGGGGGGGGGGGGTTCAGTTCGACAATAACCATAGAAATCATGTGCCAGGGTTTATGAGGCATCAGAAGGGGTTGTAGCAGTCCCTAGGGCTGGTTTTGCATTGGGCGCAGATTGCGCAGGAAGAGCTATAATCCACTACATTACGTAACATAGAAGGCCACAACACCACCTGTGCAACAGCTTCATGGACTAATGGCTACCAGGTTGTGTGGCAATCAAAGATTCGTGACACCACTGTAGGGCATGATAACATGCTTCATCCGTGGGGATGTAGATTCTCTATTGGATACAGGGCAAACCATTGATGGCATCCAGGTTCTATCCTCGAAGTTCGGCCGGTTTAAGAGAAACACAATCTTGGATCAGTTTTCTGAGTGTCTGTTGTGGGGCACAAACGCAAGCCATTAGATAAGGAAGAACAAGATGATAATCTGTGCGTACTGGAACTGGGTTAGCATTCAGGCAGCAGAGAGCATCTGCTTTGGCATGCAGACGAGCAGGACGAAAGGAAATGGAAAAATCAAACAGCGAGAAGAACGAGTGCCAACGTGCTTGCCTCGCCGTTACACACTTTATAGTTTTGAAGGCCAAAAGGTTAAGATGGTCTGAAACACACAGTAACGGCATGTCGAGCACCCAGTAGGTGGCGCCTCCACTCGGTGAAGGCGTTTTTGATCGCCAAGAGTTCGCGTTCAGTAACCTGTAAGGCATAAGTTCAAAGGAATAAACGGTGACCACATGGATTTCCCCGGTATCGGAACACAGATGGGAGAGGATGGCCCCAACGGCTATGCCGAAAGCGTCGGCCTCAACATAAATAGGATGTCGGGTTAGGGTGCTGCAGAAGAGGGGCAGTACTAAAGCCCGATCTGAGGGGGTGAAAGGCCTCCTGCGCGCATTGGCGTTCCAGCAAAAAGGTGTTTTAGAGCTGGTCAGGGCCATCAAAGGCGCATCAACGGAAGAATAGGAACGTATGAACCGGCGGTAAAAATTGACAAAGCCGAGAAAAGACTGCAAATACTTTGTTAAGGTGAATACAGGCCAGTTGAGCACTGCTTTAACCTTTGAATGGTTCATCCTAAATCCTCTGTGATATCGTACCCCAGAAATTCATCCTCAGTGCATTGTACAAGCATTTTTCGGCCTTGACGAACAGCTGATGTTCTTTCAGCCGTTGTAGAACAGAACATTATAAGTTACTCTAGTGACTTACATGCTCCTAGTCCATAGTCCCCTTTCCTTCATACCGTATGTAAAAAAACCTTTAAAGTTAGAGGTGCACTGGGGCGCGGCCCTGGGAGCATGCGCTCCCATGACTGCGCCCACCGGCGCCACTCCTTAGTCTCCATTGACGCATCGACAATATTACCATTGCCTAAAGACACCAGTTTTATTAGGGGGGAGGATGGTGGGACGTATGGAGGAAAGGGGACTATGGACTAGGGGTATGTTAGTCACTACGGTGAGTAACTTATTACTCCTACATCCCGTTCCCGTTCCTCCATACTGTGTGGGCAATTACAACTGAGTGTAGCCCCAGGGTGGAGAAGTGACCCTCCTTAAGGAAACAAGTTCCTTAATACTGCCTCCCCGAATGGCACGTCTGACCTGGAGCCGGCATCCAAACAGTAGTGCTTGTAGAAGGCTGAAAGAGTGACCCATGTGGCCGCCCTGCTAATGACATGCCACAGAACGTGCCTCTGGAACACGACTGCGTGGCCTTGGTTCTGATAGTGTGGGCATGCACGATTGCCGGAAGTGGCTTGTGCTGCCCCTCATAGGCCTCCTTAATGGCCGAAACCAACCACCTTGCTATGGAGGCCTTAGAAGCCTGATATTTGACCCCCCCTCCCGAAGGTGAAAGAGAGCCTCGGATTTGCAGAAGCTCTTAGTTATGTCCAGGTAGAATTCTAGACAGTGCAGGACCCTCTGTGCATCGTCATTGGGGTCCGTTGAGAAAATAGGTAGCAATATCTCCTCATTTAGGTGGAACGAAGAGACAACTTTGGGCAAGAACATGGGGGTGTGTTGTGAGGACCAGCTTGTCCCTATGAAAGGTAGTGTAAGGCTCCAAAGCCACCACAGCTTGGATTTCGCGGACCCGGCCTGCAGACGCAAGACCCACCAGAAGGGCTATCCTAATGGTGACTAGCCTGATCTCCACGGATGTCCTTGGCTCAAATGGTTCATGCGCTAAAGTGCCCAATACTATGTTGAGATCCCACACGAAGTGTGGCTTCTTGATAGGTGGGTATGTCTTAACCACCGGGTTAGAGATGAGAAAACAACCTCCTCCAAGTTCCGGTAGGCTCTGATGGTCGCCAGATAGGTGCAGCATGTGTCAGGTGTGCAGAGAAGGCTAGCACATCGTCCAATGGGCAAATAAGAGTATCGACCACCTTTGACTCCGCCGAGTGGCAAAACCTAGTCCACTTACTTTTGTACTGGCTCCTGGTAGCATCACTCCTAGCACCCTGTATGATGTCCAAAGACGCAGATATTTTAATGTGACCTGTTCAGGAACCACGCTGCCCAGTGGAAGGTGCATCAGTGGCTGGTCCAAGCCATCGCCACCCTCCTCTGAAAAGCCATGTGAAACGGCAACACCGGGTCAGTGGGCGAACCTTGATCCAGGATGTCCGTCAAATCATCCTGAGCAAACTCAACAGGTGGAGCGGACCACCCCAAGTATTCCGTCACCCTTGACATGAGACGCCGATGGGAGGAATCTGCATGTGCCCCAGGCTCAGGTCAGCCAAACTCAACCTCCGGAGAGGTGTCAAGGCCACTAGCGTCATGCAATGACTGACAGAGTTCCTCCATCTGACTATGCCCAGACAAAAGGTCATCTGGGAGGCACAGGCAAGGCCATCTCCTCATCAGACAGTTCCTCAACCTCTGAAATATCCTGTATTTTTGATTGGACAGTCCTCTCCCCCTTCCAACTAAGGAGTAAAAGCGAAAGGACCTACCCCTCCAAGGTGTGGAAGTGGGGCGGTTTTGTGTCTAATAGCAGAACCAAGGGATTTTTCTGCTGGTTTGGAGGTCTGCAGTTTCTCCAGGCTCTCGTCCGCCTTGCTACCAAATAAACGTGTGCTATCAAAGGGCATGTTAAGCAGTCTGGCTTGCGCATCTGGAGCAAAACCGGACTTTCTTAACCAGGCAAATCTGCACATTACTGTACTAGCTGCAATGAACCTGCTGATACTGTCCGCAGTGTCGAGACCTGTCTAGGGATTCGCACATTGCGTCCTTCCCATCCTTGACTAGATCTAAAAATCTGTTTCTTTCCTCCCCTTCGGGGATATGATCAGCCGTCATTGCTACACATTCCAAAATAGTATGAGTGAATCTGGCCAACGTGCACGTAGCATTTGCTGACTTTAGGGCCATACTTCCAACAGAGAAAACGTTCTTGGCTCAAGCGTCGTAACGCTGGTCATCTCTGTCTGGGGGAATAGTCTGGTATGCGTTTTGTTTTCAGGTTGATGTGGCAGCTTTTGCCACCAAATCTTCAGGAGTGGGATGCTTCGTCAGGTAACTGGGGTCACTACTGGGCTCCCTGTATTTGGATGTTCATTTCTTATTCAGTGCCGGAATAAATTCTGGCATTTTCTTGTCGAGTTTTTCGACCTGGGCATGGCTTTCATTAGCCTTCGAGGAGGTCAAGGCTGCATTCTCGAATACTTGCATAATTTATTGTTGTTTAAACTTTTTTTTTTGAAGAGTCACCTCAGCGCAAACATGATACAGGTGTATTAAAAGCATTGCAATATGGAAGTAACAGTATACATGTGGTAAACAATACAATGGATGAAGCGTGGATGCTGGAGAAAAATCACTTTCGGATAGCATGTCACATAAGTAGACTCTGAAGGAAGCCCATATGTCCTTGGGGCGCCTAGTTATCGGCATAGTGATTACGTGTTGCTCTTCGCATTCGCTGACAAATGTAAGTTAACGTCAAAAATCATCAATACGGGGGGCATTACGGCTTTCCAACATTTCAATATAAAGCGTTTTGCAACAACACAAGCTACATTAAATAAGTGTCTGTGGCCTCCGCTACCTAACCGATGTCCCCAAACAGATATTTCAAGAGAAAACAATGAAGCCGGGATCGACAATCTTTTCAAGGATCTCTGCGACTGCGCCCAAAATACATCAAAGGACATGCCCTGTACATATGAAAAGCGTTAGCGATCGGTTCGCCACATTCTGGACATTTCCCCAGAGCAATCTACTCCAAACTTGGCTAACTTGGCAGGGGAATAATGGAGCTGATTAAGAATCTTAAACTGAATTAAGCGTAAGCCAGCGTTCAAAGACACAGACTTGGTGAGTTGGCAGCCTGTAAGCCATTGTTCCTCGTTCAGCGTGACACCCAAGTCTGTTTCCCAGTTTGTTTTTACAGTATTAAGAGATCTGGAATGTACCTGCACTAAAGCATATAAATTAGAGATCCCCTTCCTTGCTCCATTAGATGCCATTATGAATACTTGCATAATTTTGACTCTGAACTTCTACTCAGCTGGAGAAGCTGATTTCGTTAGGCATTTTACCAGTCTGTGGAGGAACTAGATGACGAAGACGGCAACCTACGGTGCCTTTTCCTCGAACGACGTGAAGATGACAGGTGGTGAGAACCACTGAATGATCTTGATCTTTTAGTCTTTTTAAAACGAGGCGAAAGATCTCTCGACTCACCCGATGACTCTTTTTGACAGGGGTCGTCCCCGATGTGGGTCCGTAAGGGACATCTTCGCCCCACAATCCTGGCACTTCTTAAACTCCGATCTCTGAGTCGAAGATGCTAACGATGGGGCAATTTTTAAGATTTTACTTGAAGATACTCAATAGGCAATCGTAGCGCACTGTATCCGAAGCGATAGTTTTCGCGCAAAAACGGAACTGAAGCCAACGGTCGCTGCACACGCTTTATAACATCAATGATGTCGACATCGAGACAGAGGCCTCTGAGGGACATCGAGTTGACAGACATCGACACGCAGCGCCCTCTGCTGGAAAACATTTCTGAAGCAGCTGAAGCTGGATATGGAAATATCATAAGATGAGGAATGTGTGGGAGGACACAATCCATTAGAAGACTATGATCTCCCTCTGCGGCACTCACCTGATGCAAGACAGACGGACTGGGCTGGAACCAAGGACCTGGCATCCCTTATGTGGCAGGAGGATCCAAAGGCAATACCGGCTCTCCGTTCTCACCAAGAAGAGAGCCCTTATCCAAGCCCGCATCTCTGAGGCATCAAACAACTCGGCCGAACTCTTTAAAATCTGCAAGGAGCTGGCCAACCCTGCTGCAGTCTCTACCTCTCCTGTCCCCTCCCAGGCCCTCTGCACTGCACTGGCCTCGCACTTCATCTCAAAAACTCAGGACATCCTGTCCTCGCTCTCCTCCACTCTCCTCCCTCCCTCTCTTCCCGGCTCTTCCTCTTGCTCTCTTGCAGCCACCCCTCCGCCCTCCTTCTCTGCTTTTCCACCTTTTTCTGCTGATGAGGTTTCCAGACAAGTCCGATCTATGAAAGCCTCGTCTAAACAGGTTCACCCCTGTTCCTCCAAAACCATCAAGGACCACATCGACTCCCTGGCTCCTGCCCTAGCTGACTTTTGCAACCACTCTTTCGCCTCTGGAGTCTTCCCATCCCCCCTCAAGCACTCCCTTGTGCACCCCCTCCTCAAGAAACCCTCTTCCGACCCCTCCTGCCCGGCCAACTATCGCCCAATCTCCATTACTCCCTTCCTGGGCAAGCTCCTGGAGAAACTGGCCATCTCCCAGCTTAACCTCCATGCTGAATATGTTGGTAATCTTCATGACCATCAATCCGGCTTCAGAGCGGCCAGAAGCACGGAAACTGCTCTCCTGAACATCCGTGAGGACCTGCTCCTGAACCTCGATTCCAACACTCCCTGTGTTCTCATTCTGCTCGATCTCTCCTCTGCCTTTGACACTGTCAACCATGCCATCCTGCTCAACCGTCTCCGTGATAACCTGGGTATCACTGGTCAGGCTCTGGCATGGCTGACCTCTTTCCTTTCCGGTCGACCCTCCCAGGTCCAAATAGGCTCCTTCCACTCTGACATCTTTTACTCCACCTGTGGTGTCCCCCAGGGATCCAACCTCTCTCCCTGGCTTTTCAACCAGTATCTGGCACTCCTTGCCCACCGCATCGCCGCTCTCTGCCCCCACTTTCAGTGCTATGCGGACGATACCCAGCTCATTTTCAGGCTACCCTCGGCCTCCTCCTCTCCTTCCCTCATCTCCGACTGTCTGTCTGCTATCCAGGAATGGTGTGCCGCCAATGACCTCTGCCTTAACGCCAGTAAGACTGAGATTCTACTCATCGGCACACCCACTCCCTCCTTTCCTGCAGCTCTCTGGCCGGCCTCCCTTGGCCCCCTTCCTGCCCCTACCTGCAAAGCTAAAAACCTCGGGGTCATCTTCGACTCCACACTCTCCTTCTCTCCTCATATATCTGACGTCTCTAAGAAGTCACACTACCAGCTGCACCTCCTCAGAGGTATTCTTCCCTTCCTCTCCTTCCCCCAGAAGCTCACTGTCTCCCGAGCCCTGGTTCTCTCAAGGCTGGACTACTGTAACAGCCTCTATCTTAATCTGCCTGCCTCCACTCTCCGCCCTCTGCAACTTATCCAGAACAGAACTGCGAGACTTGTCCTTGGCCTCAAGCCCAGGGACCGTATCTCTCCAGGACTGAAATCTCTTCACTGGCTCCCAGTGGCTGCGAGGATTAAGTTCAAAACCCTCTGCATTGTCCACAAGGCCTTCTGGGGCCTGGGGCCTAAATACCTTCAACTCTCTCTTCCTAAATATCTGCCTTCACGAGCCCTTCGCTCATCCGTCTCCAACTCCCTCATGTTCAGCCGCTTCTCGAAGCAACGAGCTGGGGGTAGATCTCTCTCCGCAGCAGGGGCCTCCCTCTGGAACAGCCTTCCTGCCTCCCTGAAACTTGAGGAGAACCATCTCCGGTTCCGGAAGCACCTCAAAACCTTCCTCTTCGCTTCTGCCTTCTCTCTCCCTCTCCCTTGCTAAACCTGCTAACCTCCCCACTGAAGTCTGCACTAAACCTGCATCTGGGCCACTCTGTGACCTCGGTCCAGGGCCCAGCCACTCTCCACTTGCACTGCCTCCCTGGCTCCTCCTGCACTGTGGGACTGTCACTGCATCCCTACAGCCCCCTTCCCAGCACTTGCTCTGCACTTACCTCGCACTTGCCACCAGCTGGCCCTTTTATTTATTATTTATTATTTTATTACGCTACTTACCTTGTACTGCACTTTCCCCCCCCACCTCCTCCCCCTGCACTTTCTCCTTTTCCCCTTACCTCTGCACTTGCACGATCTGAATGACACCTGGCCTAGTAGGATCGTTTGTCTGTCTTCCCCTTGTTTCCCTCCCTCCCTGCCTCGTCGCGCCTTGAAACACTTGTGTATAGGCGCGTTACAAATACCATATCATATCATATCATATCATATCATATAGGCGCCCACCATCATTGATGACGATGTGTTTCTTTATAATATTCGGCTTGTATAATTTTTTGGCAGAATGTTCTTAGCAGCAGAGTTCTTTGATGTTCCTCTCATCTGTGTGTGAGATTAAAACTTGTTATCCTTACAAGATCGACGTGGGCCTTTCTTCCTTAACAGGTTGTATTCTCTTTGGTGTGAGCGTTCAGGGACTTGCCTTCAATTGCAATACTTTAGACATACGATTCTGATGCATTGGTAGACTGACAAAAAGAGGTACATCTCCAGTTTACACAAGAGCACCTTAAAAACAGAGAGAGCGGGAACATCAACTGCAAAATAAAAACAGGAAAAAAGTAGAGGCATAAAAAAAAAAACTAAAGACATCATCATCCAAATCGAACGACAAATAAAGAAACGGACAAACCTGGATGCCAAAAGTTCACCAGAAAATAGACAAATGGCACCAAAACATTACTGTAACTCAAAAACACACATTTTGCTGTAGAAGAGCATGTGTTATAGTGTATGAAATTCGTCAAACTTGTTGACGGGTTGCTTTCTAACATTTACTTGAAACAAAAGTTTATTTGGGATTTCCCCCTGGCTTTTTGATACAAAATAAATTGTTTCCTGCTGCAATTTTTATCCTGCTTCTTCCCTAAATGCCCTACAACGAAATGTCCAAAAAGATAACTCATAAAAACGTTGATGAGCAAAACATTTTTTGCAGTAAATCTGTATTACGACTGTCCCTTCAACATGAAAGATGCTCAATACAGATGTTGGAAAAATATTGTTAACATTTGGAAACTACTCAATATTGGATTACTATTGTTATGGCCATGGTTCCCCAGCAATTTTTAAGTTAGACCTGAAGAATCTTGAAAAATAAACGTAAGCAAAAATATTCTAAAACACAAATTAGGCAGACTTGGAAACCCCACAGCCATTTTGCAATTATGAAGAAATCCTGGATCTGTACTCTCTGAAACAGAGCTATAATGGCTACATTACCTCTGAAGTAATGAGCAGTCAAGTTGGGTACTTGCTTAGGGTCCATTTCAGAATGGACTGCCTTTTGACATTTTTTGACCATTTTTTATGAATAAGCACTGACACCCAATAAAGCTCTCCCTCTCGATTTAATGGATAAGGTAACTATCACTGTAGAGTGAAGCTTTTTTCTGCCTTGTAATTAAAAGCACAAAACACTGAAGGCACTGATACACAAAATGTTGTGATCATTAAAAAAAAATACTATATAAAAGAGCTAACTGCTAGTCGCTGTATAAAGCTCGCAAACAATATATCTTAACTATCTAAAAACAAAAACTCATTTTTCAAATTGAGTAACTTTAAATGACAGGAGTACATATGTTTAATTGGATTACGGGTTATTCAAGTGAGAAAAAGAATGTAGTCTGACTGGTCTTGGAGATAAATAGCTGGAAGAAAAATATTAAGTAATTTCAGAATTAATTGTTTGGAAATAGTTAAAACAAGTATTAAACTCTTTTGCAGCAGTCTCTTTAGAGTAGGTAAAATTAGGATTGTAGTGTTGATGCTTTTATGGAAAATTGGGATTTCCGAACTGCAATTTAATGTTGAGAGTAATTTGCTCTGTGACTCCAGTGTAGTTTTGACTTTGCTGTGGTCCATTGGTAGCACTAAAGACATTGCATCAGCGGATAGTCTATATTTTGCACATGAAAGCGGTTTATCCACGTTGGCCTTTCTGGACAATTGAATGCCTATGGAAGATTAGTTCCTTAATATTGAGGGCTTCTGGTCAGTGACTTTGGGAATACCATTGAGCAATTTTCATCCTTTTTTTTCCAGTGAGTGTGACTAGAGTAACTTGAAAGTGTTTAGGGCTCTCTAAACATACATCATTTTTATTCATATATAACTTTATCAGACTGTTGCGTAACCAGCAAATTGGGTTGATTTCCAGGTGGCATGCCAGGTCACCTGCGTACTGTTGCAACTCAGGATCTGCTCTCTGCTATACAAATCTGCCTTTAAGCCCTGGTTGACCTCAGGAATATCAATAGTCTTCAGCTGGGAAATATCTTGGTGAGATAATGCACCCACTGTATAAAGGTATAGGCAAATATGGTTGAATACCATTGGGATGATTGATCTTTAAAACCTCTGTGCAGGACTGAAATGGGTCATGACCATACCTATTATTTCCAGAGCGCCAAAGTTTGAAGATTGACAGCAAGAGTTACAAACAAAAGTTATTATTCTCAAATCAAATTTAGAATGGCAGCTATATATATATTGAAATGCAGACAGCTGAACAGCAGGCTAGCCTTTAGAGTATATTTTATTTTCAGAATTGTCGAGTCCAAACAAGTGACTTGCAAACCAACTGGAGTACTTTTAATGCTAATCTCAGCACTCTGCGACTGAACCCCTAGTTAACACTAAAAATAAGGCTAACATTTTCAAAGGAGGACTGTTTAGTTTAACTCTATGCACTGCAAAGATGTCATTAAGCTCAGGAGGCTTTAACTGTTGAAGCAGGATGAAGTTCAAGATTAATTTCTACATGTGGAGACTTTTCTGATGGCAAAGGCATCTACTAGACTTGTCACTCTGAACTACAATAGTGTCACGAGAAACAACATGAGCAAATGGGTCTCATGGCCCAATCCCTAGAAATGAGCACCACCTTCAGTAGGAAAAGAGTTCAAGAAACTAAGGCCCCGGAGCCTAGCAACTATGCATTTTACAAGTAGAAGAAGCAGCTGAGGAACCAAACTGCACAGTAGCTAATCGTTTCAAACCTGTAATGAGGAGAACATGTGCTTAAACAGGAACTAAAACAATATGAGTATACCTTTATGTCTTCATTTCCTGTGATGAGCTCATCTGTTCCAAGGATTGATTGAAGTAATGGAATCTCTTTGTAGACGTTTGGAAAGCACACAAGGGATCCAAGAATTATCTGAGCTTCTACACGTGGAGCCTACAAAATAAACCAGAAGATGAACTGCCATTACTATGTTGTTTTATACAAGTAAAACGTTTGCCTACTAGATGCTGCAACAATAGTAGCAGATGTATATTGCTATTTAGTGATTAATTCTTTTAATGGGAAAAATCAATTGTTTCTCTGCATTGAAATGCTTATTTACTTAGAACCTTAAAGAAGCTTGCTACTTCAGTTAATCTCCACTAGCTCCTACAACAAAGAGAATCCCAGTTTCCATTTTGAAGCTCTCCTAGTGAGATGCCATATTGTTAGCGGATGACCATAAATGTAAACCAAATATTTATACAAACAGAATTGTAGACATAACAAGGTAGTAAAATAAGTAAACAAGCTATTTACCTCTTGTATTAAGTCGAACAGGAGACAGACAAGGTGGCATTTTTCAGTAAAGTAGTTATTTATCTGAATACCCAAAACCTATGCTGACCCTGTTTCTCAGCCCTATTCTCAAGGAAAAAACGAGTCTACAAGAGTACCCGTCAGGATGTCCTAGAAACTAAATAAAGTTTGCCATCTAGAAACCTGTTCTATCCAGGTTTCTGTCCCTAACACTATAAAGAGGATAAATCGTAACTTTAACAAAGACAAAATAAGGGTCTTTGCCCAAACAAAAGAATGGTGACTGATGTCTGATCCCACTGCGCTGTCTATCAGAAAGGGGTTTCTTGCCCCATTTCACAGTTCAAGTAAAGGCACCAACTGTCTCTTCCACCTTCCCCTCCTCAGGTTGCGCATCAGTCTTTGGTTAGTCTCTTTCTCTGTGGTTTACCTGACACTTTGCTTCAGTTTCTGGTCTTGCCCATCCTTGGAAACAACCTGGTTCAAAAGTCCATCAGGTACTCTCCTTGGGCTCCCCACCACAAAATCTCAAGGTATTTTCCCCAGCTTCTGAGTTTTCCCCCTCCTTGTTGTCCAATCGAACAGCCTGCCTTGGGGCCCGGTTTCTCTCACCCCCCATCTTGGGGCCGGGTTTCTCTCACCCCCCGCCTTGGGGCAGGGTTTCTCTCACCCCCCGCCTTGGGGCAGGGTTTCTCTCACCCCCCCGCCTTGGGGCAGGGTTTCTCTCACCCCCCCGCCTTGGGGCAGGGTTTCTCTCACCCCCCCGCCTTGGGGCAGGGTTTCTCTCACCCCCCGCCTTGGGGCAGGGTTTCTCTCACCCCCGTCTTGGGGCAGGGTTTCTCTCACCCCCGTGCTGGGGCAGGGTTTCTCTCACCCCCATATTGGGTCTCATCTGTTTCACTCCACCTTGGGGTCTGGGTTTGGCTTTTCCGCCCGGCTCCCTGGAGCAATCACATACCTTCTATCCCCATGCGGTTTTCCTCCAGGCAGGCATTCATGTAGGCCGATGAGGCTTCTCCCTTCCGGCTTAATTCTGGTCTTCTGAATCGGATGGAACTGGCACTCTCTTCTAGCTGTCTTCCTGCCGGGAAGAGAGTTGCGTCACTCGTTCGTCACTCAAGCATTCTCTGCTGCTTCAGACTCTCAGGGGACGGGTTCCTCCAGCCCTTGTTGCAGGCGTGTGGGGGGGGGAGGGGTTGGTGAACTGTCCACGGGCTTAGTCACGGTTTGGTCGGTCACGTCAGGCATGTGCTCGCTTTCCTCTGCCACATCTCTCAGGAGGAGGTCTCTCTCTTCCTCTGCAGCGCAGCAGGCTACTCTCCTATCCTTTTCCAATGCTAATTTGGGTCTTTAACCTCTCAATTAAACAAGGAGGTTGGCCTAGCTTTCATTCCTTGTTCAGAGTTGTGCTTGAGAAGGGTCAGAAATCATACCAGCCATTTCTGTAGGATGTTGTAAGTTATTATACAGTTTAATTCTTGAGACAAGGGAGAATAACGCATACCCATGTTTAAGGATTGCCTGTCCTCTAAAGGGGGGAGGGCATCCCCCAGTGTGTTCCTGCTTGCCCTGTTCCCTAGGGGTTGCTGAGCTTAGCGTGCCGACTTCCCTATGGGGGATGGGACAAATTCCCTGGATATGTCACACTCTTTAAACATTTCAAAGGAACTGTAAACAACCACTTTCCATCAGGCATCCAGCATCAAATAATTTGGAATAAATAATTTTTCATAAAAGCAATTATAAAATATTTCATTTAATTAAAAATGAATCCAAGCCTCAAATTTAAAACTGAAAGGGGAATTCGAAGATGGCCGCTGGGGTGTGAGAACGTGAAGCTCTGTCCTTCACCTCGGGCCTTGATGATGAGCTCTGAGCCTGACCGTTTAGGGAGGTGCGGGGCCAGTTTATAGTGCACCTCGGGGGTGAAGAATGTAATCACCTCCTTGCCCCCCCCAAACAGCAGCAGTGAGGGAGCTACGGAAGAGCGGACGTGGAGGTCCCAACTGAGGGCGTAGCCACACGATTACCAGCACATGAAGTTACAGCGCTCCATCAGAGAATCAGGTTCCAAAAGCAAGATCACAGATAAAGACAGAGAGAAGGGTGTGTGCAGAATGGAGCAGTGAGCAGAAGGCCCGGAGACTGGAGGCGGGCAGTGAGCGGAGGACCTGTGAGCTGTGGTCGGATCCTTACATCCACATTGTTTTGCCATGTACGGCATTGTCCGATAAGGTCTCTTGGCTGGGTTATCCCTTTACGGTTATTATCGCCCCTTCTTAGCTAAGACTTATTTTGGTCATCTGTTTGTTTATCAGCTACTCTCTCAGTTAATCCATTTTACGGATGGGATCTTTTCCCTCTTCCCAGGGTAGTTGTATACACTGATAAATACTCTCTTTCTTAGGTTTAAATATGTTTCCTCTTACTTTGCTACAGTTCAGATTTATCAACTGAGTTTCAACAATTTCACTGGGATGAGTTTCTCCCCACGTATAACGATTACCTTTTTGCTTCCCGATCCTCCCATTCTCTCTGTTACCTCTCTTTTCATGGGGGACCATCTCCGGGGCCTGCGGTCGCTCTGGACCTTCTTTCCTGTTTTTGCTTCTCTTTCTCGGTTGTGTTCTCCATAGGCATATCTTTGCCAGTTTCTAGCTTCCCTTTCGTGCTACGGTTCAGCGTTTCTCCTGCCAACTGGTGCAGATCCCTCTGTGGGTTTGTGTCAGCTTAGTTTGTTGGGCTCCCTGCTCACCACAAACTACTTGTGGTCACGCCACAAACTGGTTTCAGGTTTTCAGACCCTTGGTTTCTCGCCGATTTGGTACATTGTCTCTCTAGAATAGAGTCATTCTCAATTTTTCAGGCTCTGTGGCTCTCGTTAGCTCCGCCTCCTACAAGCGTTACACTTCCAGGGGCCACCCCTGCTGCCGTAAGATTCCCTCTACCCAATCTCAGCGTGTCCTCCTCAAACATCCTTGTCAGAGCGAAGTTGAGGTTTGTCCTAAAAGAGACAGCTTTTTTTCTTGGATACTCCTTGTGCATGTTAATGCTGCATTCAGCCTAGTCTTGGTTTGTGTTATTAAGCATCTCAAGCAGTCCCATGTATGCCATCATGGGATTAGGGAGTTTTTTACAGGAAAAGGAGTCCTTGTCCCCTAATGGGGAGTCTCTCCCAGTGAGGTCCCACTTGACGAGACCCACAGGAAGGGTCTTGTGGAGCAGGCTCACATATCTAGCCTCAAAGGGGGGGGGTCCACATTGGGGGGAAGGGACAAATTACCTCGATTCATCACACATGAAAAATTCAAGTAAATGCCATGTCACCAACAGTCCACTACACAGGATGACATTATATCATTTTCACAAAGATGCAGCCACAATATATATATGCAAGTACTGGCCACTGTAAATCCAATGCAGGAAACTGAATCCACAACCTATCTACGCCAGTAGTGGTCAGTGTAAATTGCTTGCACGAGGCATCGGCTACAACCTATTTATGCCAGTAACGGTCACTATAAATCACATGTAAGAAACTGCCGATATAACCTATCTATTCCAGTGGCCTTTGCAAGAAATGTACAATGACCAAGCATACAAACGCATGCACATATAAACACACACAGGCACCCAGACACTAATTCTAACATACACATATACATGTACAGCTACAGACTCGCTCAACTAGACCTGCACACACCGCACACACACATAAAAACATACATACACAATCACAAAACACACTTACCCAAGGTCTTTATCTCTTCTACCTTGTCTCCTGGGGGCCATGGCCTGGCCAGATGCACAGCAACACTGCCACCAAGGGAGCACCAGACTGGAAAACTTCAAGCAAGAAGTGCTAGCGCACCTCAGAAGGACTTGATTGCTCGGGAGTGCACTGGCACAGCACTGTTGCGCAATGTGGTTACCAAGTGTCAGGTCGGGGCTATCTGGGAGCTATGTAGTCATGATAAGTTTAGTGAGTTGGAGTCTTTAAGGGAAAGTTTTATTAAGATGTCTTCTCTTCTTGGGATGGGCTCTTAACTTTTTATCTGCAGAGTGATGTTTCCCCAGTCCATCAAAGCAGAGATGTATCCAGTTGCAGATGGGTTACGAACAGAACAACTCATGATTGGTCAATTTAGAGACATAGGTGGTTTACTGGTATTTCCAACTGCCTTTCATTTTCCTTCCTCAAGTAGGAAGGTCCTGAGTATTGCTGCTCTTAATTTGGAGGCGAGTCTTCTGTAATCAGAAGTTTAGTCAGGATATAGGTATTTCAGGAAAAGCTACGGCGTGGGACAAGACAAGCGGAAGCATTGGTGGGAGCGCTGCGCTCTGTTTAATTTGTGAGACTTTTCAGAAAGTTCTGTGGAGGAGTTCTTCATAGAGCAAGTTCTAAATAATTATAACTTCGTTTTAGATAAGGTATTTAGTTAGCTGCCTTTATCTGTACCTGTACATAAGGATTCCCCAACGCATGATCCTCTGTCCATGAAGGGAAGTCTGAGCAGTAAAGATGTATAGTGTTTGTTCTCAGACAAGTTTTCCTGAAGTGCGCATGTCTCAATTATTAGTGATTGAATCCCTAAAGGGAAATCTTGTGTTTTAAACACTTCCGCTAGCTACCGTTTTTAAAAGTGAAAACCGTTCCGTTTTAAAAGTGTGTCTTGTGCTGAGGTAGCGCTCATGTAAGAAGATAAATGAACCCATTTAAATCCTGCCTTTAAATTGTGTGCGTATTAAGGAAGTTTAGCCTACACGCTGAAGTTAAGCCATCAGCGTCTTGGTTCTTTATCTTCTGCGCATGTGTGCGCATAATTTTGCAGTGCCTGAAGGAGAGCAGTGTTTAATGGGACATTTCATGAGTGAGTCTGCGCGTGACACTTCATGCGATTTTCATAATTCAATTCTGAGCCACACTAGAAGGAAGAAGTTACTTACCTGTAAATGTTGTTCTCCAGTATGGGTCTGGCATGGATTCACATGCTCATGAATATTCCCTGTCGTCAGGCTGGGAATCCTCGGTAAAGAAAAAATCAGTTTCAGTTTCATTTCTGAATCTTCTTCTCCTAATAACCAATCACTGGTCTCTGGGTCATACTGCCCCCAGCCAATGACTGCCCTCCACCTAAGCCCCTCCTCTGGCAGCCATCCTCAGATTTGGTAGCACGTAAAGTGGCAGTAGGACCAAGTGAAGAGCCGCAGAGGGGTAGGAGGGAGGGTTTGCATGTGAATCCATGCCAGACCCATGCTGGAGAACAACAGTTATGGGTAAGTAACTTGTTCCTTCTCCAGCATGGGGTCTGGCCTGGATTCACATGCTCATGAATAAGAGAATACATAGCAGTACACACAGGCACAACCACGGGAGGTGGCAAGGCTCAACATTAAGAATTTCCTCAACTCAACATTAAGCATCTCTTACCTCCTCACCAGGCCCACCTTCAGGCGAACAGGTTGCGCAGCACTGCCTGTCCGACTCTGGAGTCCTCCCTGGAATCCCAGTCGACGCAGTAGAATTTCGTGAAGGTGTGCGTCGACCTCCACGTAGCAGCCCTGCAGATGTCCAGCAGGGGCACACCAGACAGGAACGCTGTGGTAGCAGCGATCCCTCTGGTCGAATGGGCTCTCGGACGGTCAGGCAAAGGTCGGTTTGCCAACCGATGACAGGGCATGATGCAGCCGGAGAGCCATCTGGAAATGGAAGCCTTCGAGAGGGCCTTCCCTTGGTTCACAGGTCCAAAGTTCACAAACAGCTGTGACGTCTTCCGAAAACTCTTTGTGCGGTCCACGTGGAACTTCAGCGCTCTAGCTACATCCAGCGAGTGCAAAGTCTTCTCGGCCGGCGACGAAGGCGACGGGAAGAAAACAGGTAACACCAACGGCTCGTTGAGATGTAAGTCGGATGGCACCTTGGGCATGAAGGAGGGGTGCATCCTCAGCACCACCCTCATCTCGTGGAAAGTCAGGTATGGGGTCTTGCAGGAGAGGGCCTGGATCTCTCCCACTCGTGCGGAGGTGATGGCCACAAGAAACGCTGTTTTCCACGACAGGAACTTCAATGGTGCCGAATGCAGAGGCTCGAATGGCGGCCCCATGAGCCTGGTCAGCACCACGTTGAGCTCCCACGCCGGGGCCGGAGCCTTCACCGGCGGGAACGATCAGAACAGTCCCTTCATGAATTCCTTCACCAAGCGATGGGACCACAGGGATGAGCGCCCCGGAGTTCTGGTGTAGCGTGAGATAGCAGCCAGATGGATCTTGATGGAGGCATGGGCCAGCTCCGCCTTGGCCAGCGATAGCAAGTACAGCAGCACTTGAGGGGCCGTAAACCGCAGAGGGTTAAACCTTCTGTGCCCGGCACCAGACAGAAAACCTCTTCCATTTGTGTCCATAGAACTTGAGAGTTGAGGACGCCCTGGCCTTTGCAAGCACCTCCTTGCAGTCCGCCGGGATATCGTACCATTCAAACTCTAGTGCTGCAGGAGCGAGGCCTGCAAGTTCAGCAACCCCCGGTCGTGGTGGAGGATGGCGCATCCTTCTCTGGAGAGGAGGTCCACGTCCATCAAAAGTTTGACTGGGACGGACGCTGACATGTCCAGAAGGTCTGGGAACCAGATCGGTCTCGGCCACGCCGGTGCAATGAGGATCATCCTTCACCGAGACCATCTGAGCTGGGCGATGAGTCGCAGCAGCAACGACGGGAACGCATACAGGAACAGGACGTCCCAGGGGAATGAGAAGGCATCGCCCATGCTCCCCGGCTGGGGAAACCTGCTGGCGAACCTCCGGCACTTGGTGTTCGTCACCATCACGAATAGGTCGATCTGGGGATTGCCCCATCGTTGGAATAGCAGATCCACTTGATCCTGCCGCAGTTTCCACTTGTGGCAAAAGCGCAGCTCCCTGCTGAGTGAGTCGGCAATGGTGTTCTTTATTGCTGCCAGGTGGAAGGGTACCAGAAACATCCCCTGGGTGACGGCCCAGTGCCACAGATCCTGGGCCTCCTTGGATAGGGCTGGGGATGTGGTGCCTCCCTGCTTCCGGATGTAGAACATCATGGTGGTGTTGTCGGTGAAGATCCTCACCACCTTGCCCTATAGGGACCGGAGGAATGACCTGAGGGCCCAGAACACGGCTCGGAGCTCCAGGACGTTGATGTGTAGTGACCTCTCCTCCGGGAGCCAAAAGGCCTCTTGCGTGGAGATCTCCGGTGTGCGCTCCCCATCCCTCCAGGGAGACGTCCGTCGTCACCGTCTTCGGATGTACCGGGGTCTGGAAGTCCGTACCCGCCGCCAGATGCGCTCGGGTGCCCCACCATTGGATCACTTGGTGGAAGGTCTCGTTGAGGGAGATCCTGTCTTCGAAGCTGCCCGTCGCTTCCATCCAACAGGCGTCGAGGAACTCTTGCAGTGGTTGCATCCGCAGCCTGCACAGGCACACTAGGTAGATGCATGAGGACATCATGCCGAGAAGGGACTTGACGGACCTCACCCTGGCCACGTCCATGGCCAACAGCCGCTGCACCTTGCCCAGGATGGCCTTCATCCTTTCCTCCGACGGAGAGGCCAGTCGTGCCACTGTGTCGAGCTTGGCTCCCAGAAACAGTGCGACCTGCGACGGAACCAAGTGGGATTTCGAGAAGTTGAAGGAAAGCCCCAGATCCGTGAGCAGCTGGACAGTCTTTGCTGTGTGTCCGACGGCGAGTTCTCTTCTCCTTGCTCGGATGAGCCAATCGTCCAGGTAGGGGTAAAAGTGGATCCCCTGCAGGTGCAGCCGCACCGCCACTGGTGCTAGGCACTTGGTGAATACCCTGGGCGGTGACTTCAAGCCGAAAGGAAGGGCCTTGAACTGGTAGTGCCGCCCTTGGACTACGAATCTGAGAAACCTTCGATGTCCTTTTAGAATGGGGATGTCAAAGTAGGCATCCTCCAAGTGCAGCGATGATAGAAAGTCGCCTTCCTCCAGCTGCCCCAGCACGTGCTGGAGGGTGACCATCCAGAATTTCTGGGCCTTCATGTACTTATTTAAACGACGAAGGTCCAGGATGGGTCACCAACCATAGGTCTTCTTTCTTTCAAGGAAGTATCGCGAGTACACTCCGGAGCCCCGGAGCCTCTTTGGGACGAGCTCCATGGCTCCTTTCTTTAGCATCGCCCTTACTTCCAGCAGCAGTGGAGGGACGTGGTTTTCCTTCCTGGCCACGGGAGGAATGCGGGGGCACTTTTTTAGAAACTCGAGAGTGTGTCCGCGGGCCAGGGCATCCAGCACCCAACGGTCGGTGGAGATGGACTCCCACACGCTGACGAACTTCGCCAGCTGGCCTCCCAACGGGGTGCTCAGGTAGGTGCCCGATGCTACGGCCGGTTCAGTCCTGCTTGGCAGCGGCCTTGCCACCTTGGCCTCCTTGGCGACGACGACGAAATCCTCCCGACTTGCCGCGTCCTCTGTAGGCCTCCGGTACGTTGACGAGCCGCCGCCGAATCCTTTGGAGGCACCTTGCTTGCCTCCGGAGCTCTGAAAGGGCAGCCGTCATTGCTGCAAAACTCCCAAGGCCCGACCCGTCTCCATGTCGGCCTTGATGGCCTGCAGTGACTCATCCACTGTCTTGCTAAACAGGTTGTTCCCGTCGAAGGGCATGTCCAAAACTCTGGTTTGCACGTCCTGGTGGAAATCGGTTGCCTTGAGCCAACTGCGCCGTTGAAGGCAAACGCTGTTACCCAACTGGCGGAAACCGGTGTCAGCAATGTCCGTGGTCACCGTTATGGTGTCGTCCGATGCCACCTCGCTCTCCTACAGTATCTCCAGGGCCTCAGCCCTCTTGTCGTCCGGAAGGAAGTCCAGCAGAGGAGCAATCTTAAACCACAGCTCCCTGTCGTAGCGGGCCACAATCGCAAGGGTGTTTTGCCCGCTTTAATCTCCGCCGACGAGATGACCCGTCTCCCCATGGCATCCAGTTTCTTCCCCTCGCCGTCCGGCGGGGAGGTTGAAGTTGAAGCCGTCGCCCCCACCGCTTTCTTCTTGGCCGCTGCCGAGACGACCGAATCCAGGGGTCGGCTGCGCCCTAAGGCACAAGGGGGCGGAATCCGGGACCCGGTACTTCTTCTCGTACCGGTCTCTCTTAGCAGGGGTTGTGGATGGGATCTTCAGGAGCGACAGTCCCTCGTCCTAGATGTCGTCAAGTAACGGGACCGAAAGGACCGTCTTCCTCTTGGCCTCACGCCGTTGATAGAGGAAGCCTTCCTTCTTCTGTTCTTCGGGGCAGAGCTGGAAGAGCTCGGATGCCCTGGCGATCATGGCGTAGAAGGAGCCAATTTCGTCGGGCGGGGAGGCCCGAGGAGGTGGTGATGGAAGGCCCATCCCGTCGTCACCACCGTCATCATCCGTCCCTGTCGTGGCCGTCTCTGTTCCCGTGTCCTCCCTAGGATCCGGGGAAGGAGAAGAAGGCTATGAGGGCTGCGAAGGCTGGAAGGGCGGGGAGGATGAACTCTCTTCTGCTTGCTTGGAGGGCTCCCCGACGGGCCAGGCTCCGCTGCATCGTCCATTGCGGGTAAGGGCAACCTCGTCCTTATCTCCGTACATAAGGCCTGGATCGCCATCAAAATCGCTCCAGAGTTGTCCTGTGGTCAGGCATCAGCTGCAACGGGTGCGATGGTTGGGGTGGGGAATCCTCCGCCTCCACGGGAACCTTGTCGGCACCACCGTCGCTCTCTTCATCCACCTCGTCGGGATCCCTCCCATGGAACCGGACCTCCTGGATCTTTTTGTTCAGGATCTTCATGACTCCAGCCAGCTCCTCTTCAGAGGCTGTATCCGTGTCCGTGATGGCCACCGCCGCCCCCCCCCTTCTTTTTCCGTCGGGGTTCTCACAGGGGTCTTCTCGATGGGCTGAAAAGAGGATTCCCCCTGCGGTGGCAGGGAAACTCTGGGCCCCGAAGTCGCTTCCACTGGGCTAGCCTCCACAGGCTTAGCCAGGGCAGCCAGGACTCACTCTATAGAGGCCTTAGCCGGGTGAATCAAGGCCTTCACAACTTTGGGCGCGCTTGAGGCCTTCACCTTCGGGGAGGGTCACCGTCTCGCTCCCCTCGACTGTCTCCTTCGAGATCCGTCGGGATCGACCGAGACTTCTCCTGAAGTTTCCCCGGGTTCTCTGATTTCCTCTTCCCCGAGCCAGAGCGTTGGCTCGTGGTTGATGGCGTCTGTGAAAGTGCGCCCTGCCTGGCAGCCGAGGAGCCCGACCATTCGGCGCTCCCGGTGCCCACGGACTCACGGTGCTTTGCCTTTTGTCGGGCCCCTGTCGGCAGAGTGCCCTCAAAGGTCTTAGAAGACCGCTTGGACCTCTTCTTCTCACCTGCTGCTGGGCTCTTCCCCTCCAGCCAGTTGGTGAGGCGGATACGCCGATCCTTCATGGTCCACTCCGACATATTCTTGCAAAATGCACAGTCCTTCTCCACGTGCGTTTTGTCTTTGTGAAGGCAGTAGAGGCATCTAGAATGCTCGTCCTCCTTGAAGACATTCTGCAATCTGCATCCAGGGCAGTTCCCCAACAGCTTGGATCTGGGCGTTGTGCTTCCTTTGTCCTGGGCCATGTCCACGCGGAGTAGGCCTCAGATCTTCTGGAATCCTCCAAGAAGTGGAACTCGACGAAAACTTCGCCCTTGAGGCGCGTAGAAAATTCCGAAACGGGTCCCCGTTGATCGGAAGTAGAAATGTTGGAGTTTGAGGCTCGATCGACCGAAAAAATGAGATTAAACTCTTTGAAAAATCACAAAACACAGTAAAAGCTCGAGAGCTATAGCACGAGGACTCCCAACACTTGAACGTGCGGTAAACATTTGAGTATGGCTGCCGTAGTAGGGGCTTAGGCAGAGGGCAGTCATTGGCTGGGGGCAGTATGACCCAGAAACCAGTGATTGGTTATTAGGAGAAAGACAGTTCAGAAATGAAACTGATTTTTTCTTTAGCGAGGATTCCCAGCCTGACGACGGGGAATATTCATGAGCATGTGAATCCATGCCAGACCCCATGCTGGAGAAGTTAAAAGCTTTAATTTTCAAAGTTAACTCCATAAGCAAATATCGAACTGTTGCATCATTTCAAAGGTGAAGTGCAATTGGACTCATTCAAGTTTATAACCAGATTAACCTTTTAGGAGTAACATATTAGACAATATTAATTTCTGAAAACAAATCCTAAATTTGCAACGTAATCCAGAAACTTTGGTGATAATTAATCCTTTGCATCTTTTGGGATTTCATCAAAGAGTCCTCTTTACTCTTCGAGGAGGCTAAAAAGGTACTGATTGTTACTGGGATAGGGAGTGGGCCAGAGTAAAGAATTAAATTCATTATTTTGTTTTCTCATCCTCTGCAGATGCTCGAACTTCCAGTTAGAAGACAGAAATCTGTTTGTTATTTTCTCCACTTCCCCTCCCCCACAGAAGTGTTGGGATTTCTGCTGTTAGTTAATTCAGTAGCTGACCAAACACTTTGGAGGGTCTGTGGTGTTCAGCAGCTCCGACGGATCAGGATATGCACAGGACCTGATACTAAGCAAGGCTGTACGTGGCACACTGCACTGTGCTGTTTTTTGTTTATTTTAGTTTTTAAATATTGGGGTTGGCATTCAGTTCCAGTCTTTACTAAGCATCAGCTCTGTGGGAGACATGGTGGAATACCAGGCAAGAGGGAGGAGCCAAGGGGCAGGGTTAATCACCCCCACTGCTCTCACCACCTGGCTCTGCCCATAGGAAGGGGCCACATGTAATAGTATGGTTGTTAGAATAAGGCCTAATTTACTTATCGTGGCATTCAGGTTCGATTCCGGCTCCTGTGAACAGGGGGTGCGGGGGAACCACTCCCCTTGCTGGTGTCTAAGGGTATTCATTTTTCCAGTGGCCAGGCTTTTTACAGTAATTGCAAACTGATGGATTGACAGTGTCCCTATTGCCCCTCATATTCCAGAGGTCCTTCGTGCTCATTTTGTCCCTTACATCCCTGCTATCGCTGCAGTGTCTGATGTGGGACCCCTCTGCCCCTAGTCCTGCCCCCAAATCATCCACAAAGCCACCTCTTGCTGTAAGTGTAGCCTGCACCTTTCCCTGCATATTTTGCAATCGCAATGTAATTAGTTACTTTTCAATATTCTCTTTTCTCCCTGATATTCTTCAATTGTGCTTGTATCTTGGGCAGCAAACAACAAACAAAATAATTATGCATCGCTTCCTGTGCCATTAAGTCAGGCTTCATAATGCCTGAATGCTATGTAAACATTATCTTCAATCTGTCAAAAATAATATGCCGGCGATTCACCCATATTTTGTTTGCAATTCCCTACTTGTCAGGGACAGGGTGTAAGAGGGAGGTGCACTTAGCATAAACATAAGTCCAGGGGCACCAGAGGTGCTCAGTCCTGGCTGCACTTGTGCAATACATTTTGTCATTTGTTGAGGCCCTGTAACAGGTGCCTGTTAGACATCTGGCATCGGGGTACCTGGGACTGCAGCCTGCCACCCTTGTATCACTGTGTGGACACTAGCGAAAAAGTCAATGTCCTCCACAAATTTCTCATCTGGTTTATGTCTGACTTTTCAACTATTATCAAGGGGCGGTGTGGTAGAGTAGATGACACACCGGCACCTTTTCCCCTCAGGAATCTAATTGGTCGTTTCAATTCGATCTTTCAGCCCTCTTATGTTCAATGCAATTGATTGTCTTGCCACCTCTTCTAAACACACTGCATACGCCCCCCCCCCACTGTCTGGGACATACTTTTCCCTTTGGTGCTTCTAGTGAATGACTAAGAGCTACTAATGTATCTACATTAAAAGGTACCCTCTGTCAGAAACAGAGTGCCCATTAACTTGTGTCAACACGTGCCAGACCTTGAGGAACTCTCACATGGCACTATTATAGTTGCATACATAACGTGGGCACATGTGCCCTTAGGTGGGGCCTTCACCTGCTTACTCAGTTCCTTGCCCATTTTCTGTCCTTTGTTTCAGTAACAATCAATCCCTTCCATTCTCACTGTGCCACTCACACTTTAGACTCTACTCTTCTGTGGTCCTGAAAAAGAGGAAACCAGCCTGAATAGGCCCAAACATGCAAACTCACAATGATGGGCAGATGTTCACTTTGCAGATGCACAGGCTGGACCTCTGAAGCAGCAGCATGTGAACTTGAGCCAGATAAGTAAAACAAAAGGTAAGTAACAAAACAAGTGTTTCCTTGTGTGCATGTCTTGATTTACTGTAACGTGTGCACAGGTATATATTTAGTGTGTGTGTTTTGCATGAATGTTTCAGCGGTTAGGGCTAAATCATTTGACAATGCAGGCCTATTTTGTTTGGTCAAAGTGCTGTGTTGGGAATTTTCTGGTATAGATCGTGGCTACAACATCATGAAAGTGATTTACAGTGACCATACTGGCATAAATTGGGGCCACAGCTACATGAAAGGGACTTCAAAGGACAATGCTTCACCTGTTGCGGAAGCAGGAATTATGAAAATGCTATAAATTGTAATTGATCATTTATAAGGCCCTTAATACCAAAAGGTTTCGAAGCGCGGACCCGGAATCAAAACTGTATTGCTCCACGTCGTCTTGCTTCCAATGGGAGCGCATTGCCCCCGAGCTATCCTCCCGACCCTTGTAAAACACTCCTGTGTACTGTTGGTAAAATGGCATCTACTAGATTTTCTTCATGTATTACCCAAGGGAGACAATTGAAAACTGTATGGCTTCTAACCCATTTCCATCATAAACTGTGCTGTGAAATAGAACATTTGAACACATTTTAAAAATGTTCTCGGGAGGGAATTCACCTCTCCTCCCCCATGATCATCAGGTGCATTGCACATGCGTGGCGGCACAGGAGTCGGGCGTTGAGGAACTTGCGAGAGTCAGGGGACCATCAACTTGGCTTGCATGGTGGGGCCCACATTTTGGGTTCTACTACTATTACCAGAGTACCGCACACACACACACACACACACCCCAACCCCCCCCCCCTCACCTTTGAGTGTTATACATTTTTATTAAAGCAAAAAGAGGGTTGGAGAAAGAAAGACCTCTCGCCCCATCATGGAAGAGTTTCCCTGCCTCAATAAAACAAAAGGCTATCAATGTCAGAATGACCAAAAGCAAATTAAATATCCGTCCTGTGTCCGAAATCCTAACCTGACCCTTACATTCTAAACACAAAATAATCTTAAAAGGGATATAGTCTTTCAAGTGGTCAATTGTGGTTCTTTCCACAGTTCCAACACAAAGTTGCAAAAAGGGTGCAAAAAGAAACAAATAATCAAAGCTCCACAATCCTAAGGAGGGGGCTCCCTTTCCAAGAGTTTCTCAGCTTCTTTATAGATCACAAACACAGTTCCTTTTGTCCTCAAAGTTCTACAGTTCTCCAATCCAGGGGGTATAGCCCACTTCCCCAGGATTTCACAGACTCAAAGGATTTTCTGTTATTCTTGATTACACAATTTATTCAAGTTTCTTGTCCAGCTGGCATTTTTCCCTTCCACTAGAGTTTCCACAAGCCTAAGAGGTCACTCTTCCTCTTCCAATTATTACAGTACATTATACAGTTCACTCGCTCAAAGAGTATGGGCCGTCCCTTGAGCAGTCTCATTCACCAATTGGTTTCAGGTCCCAGACTCGCAATCTGCCTAGTCCACTACCCTGCCAGGACATTTTATATAGTTCACTCTCTCAAAAGGGGTATGGATCGTCCCTTAAGGTTTCTCTCTCTATCGGATTTTCCCCCAGGTTCGTGTTTTGGGTCCCAGACCCAAGTTTCACTGCATTTGGTATTCAGGACTTTGCTCAATAATGACAGTGTTCCAACCCTCTTCCTGTGGGCTCACCATTCCTCTACCTGGGCTTCCAGCCTCCATGACATAGTGCGGCTATTTCTTTGGCTCTCACGGCTCTACACCAACTCGACAGGCTTCCCCAGCTCACGGCTGTTGGGAGGCACTGCAGGCGCACTCCCGCTTCGACACAGCTTTCACTGAGCCTTCCTGTGTCCATCAGGTGTCAGGTTGCCTTCATTTGCCGTCCTGCCTCTGTGCCTCTGCCATTTGCCGCCTTCCTAGTCTCTCCGGGAGCCAGTGCTTTATCTTAATTTCCCGCTTGGGTTTTAACTGTCTTTAAACCAAATTGGGTGATTGCAACGACTATACCGCATTCCTAGGTTCTGCTGAGAACTCTTCATAACTCAGCTCTTCTTCCTCGTCTCAGTATTTTCTAATAGTTTCAATGGGGTACAAACCAGAGATTTGGGATTGGGCTTGATTGGGTATTTTGGAGCAACACTACAGTAGGTCACAGAGGATTGGGGTATTCCAGAGATGCTAACCAAGTCTCACAGAAAAAATGGGGATACCATCTGTCATCTGGCGAGTCTCCTCCATTCCCATAAGGGCAGTCTCCCCTCATGTGGTCCTCCCTCAAACAGTCTCACCAAGGGTCAGGATCAGGTCATTTTGCCTTTCCATGGCTACATGGGGAGCGACTTTCCCCAGCGAAGGATTGATGGTAATACCAATTTCCTTAGAGTGCCCACTGTTGAAAATCACCAATGGCTATTGCTGGAAGCCCAAGGACAGTACCCCATTCACCACTAGCCTAGCCATTGGTGCAGAGAGCAAAAGGAGAAAACCCCACTTACAAAATGTTCCCCTAAGTGGAGCCTCGACAGAACCTCCCTGATAAAGGGCCATTTGACACAGTCGAATGCCTTCTCCGTATCCAACCACAGGAGCAGCACCAGAACACAAGATCTATTCTATGCGCAACGTCGGTGGGAGCTATGATTTTTCTGATGTTACCTGCGCCCTGTCTACCACTCACAAAGCCTGACTGCTCCTCTCCCACCAACCTGTTTGCTAGTATTTTGCAATGCATTTTAATGTTCTCATTTAACAGCGCAATGGGGAGATATGAGATGCAGAGCTTTGGAATAAGGGCTTCCACATGGAGATAGAAGACCTCCCTTGCGAATACATCCCGTTAAACAGAGTATGAAGCTACCAAAGAAGCACAAAAAAAACGAACAAAAAAAGGGAGACCGTGAAGCCATCCAAACCACACGCTTCGCCTACCTTAATGGAGGAAACAGACTTCAAGATCTCCTCCTTCATAATATCCGGATTGAGCAAGAACAGGTGTTCCTCAGGGAGCTGAGGCATGGGGCAAACATCAAGGAAATCGGATATCTTTGCAGGCGTATGACATTCCGTTGTATAAAGGGTCCTGCAGTACCTGCCAAATTCACCTACGATGTCAGGTCAGTGTGCAGTATACTGCCTACTGGACCCTGTATCCCAACTATTTTCCCCAAGTGGACCCTCTGCCTGAGCTTCCAAGCAAGTATCTTCACAGCTATATATTCTGCCTCCTGAGCGCCAAGGCAAATTTCGCCTTGGCAGTTTCCAGGATGTTCACCTGCATACTAGATGACTGAAGCTCCCGAAAATGCTTTCCGAGTTCCAGTATCTCTATTTTGCTTTTCCTTAGCTTCCAGGGATAGAAACTGGGCCTGCTCCCTTCTCACCTTGTTGAGGCCCGAGGACTTCGATATCAATATTCCCCGCATATAAACCTTAAAGTGTCGGACCTAATCAGATCCTCGACCTGCCCTTGCGGGATAAGTTTCCACCATCTAGGTCTGGGTACTGTTGGGACCAGAGTAAATGATAGCCGCTATAAACTTCTCGGACCATGCCCTATCTCTGTGCTCTCCATTTGCGGGAGGAGATCCCGGGCCAACCAAAAATAGCCTATTCTGGAGTATATTTGGTGCAAGTATGAGAAAAAGGTGTAATCCCTGGAGATAGGTTGTACATGACACCATGCGTATAAAGAGTCAACCAGCTGCTTAAAAAGATCCCCAGAGGCCACGGGCTCCCCAGTAGTGTCCTTTCGAAATGTCACAATTAGAATCCATGGGCAGATTAAAGTCACCGCCAAAGATTATCCGCTTACTGGCAAACACCACCAGCTCTCCCAGGGTAGCCCCAAGAAAGTCATCATACCCAGTATTTGGACCATAGATGCGTGTGTAGCCCGTTCCCCACTCATGAGCCCTGAGACAAACAGAAACCTACCCTCGTCATCTCACTTGGTGTCACACACCTGGAAAGGAACTTTCTCGTCAAATTAAAATGGCTACACTCTTTTTTTTTTTTAGGCGACAGGAAGAGAACAATTGATAAGGGTCATTGTGTGCCTGCTGTCTCGCCTTATCTGCTTTCTTCAAATGGGTCTTCTGCAAGAAGGCTATGTCAACCTGCCAATGTTTCAACTTTTGGAGTAGATTGGTCCACTTTCTAGGGGAGTTGAGACCCCTCACATTGTATGTCAACAGTTTCCAGCCCATTCCTTGATCCCAAACATAACTTAAGAAAACACCCATGCCTCAATATTGAACATCCCCGGAGTACCCCACAGTAAGCATTATTTGTGAGGCTAGCATGAATACGCTCAGTTGTGCACCCAGCTCAGAATCAACATCCCCTGTACCAAACAAGAAAAAAAAAAATGTCAACCAGAACCAAAAAGAAACAAATCACAATTCGAAGGAACCTATCAGCGGCAATGACCGTTATGTCCCTCTTGGATACAAAATGTGTCCCCTGATCAAGCCGCTGCACCATCCCCTTCCTATCTCGACAATATCCCTTTGAATTTGCATCTTAACAAAACACAGCTCCCTCTGAGACATACCCATCAACCCCCCCACCCCCTTCAGCCCGTGGGACCCTTAGGGTTGTCTCTCTCCCCTGGCAGACGAAGAGCAACTTAAGACAAAATAAGTTCCCACTTTGGGAACTCGCGTCCCCTGCACACTATATATGGCTAGAAAAGCTCAATGGAATTATATCTCATCAGAGAGATTCAGTATAGATAAGATAGACATGTCTGTTTGTTTAGAAAAGGCTTTAAGCCAAATAATTTTGGTACAACTTCAAAATAAATTTGTTCTTGAAGAGGATTTATTTTTCATGATGGATATGCCCAACGCGTTTCGAGATCAATTTCTCTTCATCAGGGGCTGTAATAATTCATTCAACGATCAAAATTTTCTATAAATGCAAAGGAAATATGTACAATTATAACATAATTCAATTTTCAGAACAACTCTTAGATTCACAAGATAACATTCATCGTTAAACATTTTGGAGGGTTTTCCTCAACCTTCAAACACCTCAATGTTAATTAATCCCCAAGATTCACAACCAGTGACTGATTTCTTTTGACATTTGTATCCACATTTGTAAAGAAAGACAATTCGGTGTTAGCCAATTCAGTGATAGCCATTCCCATAATCTCATCGTATGATTTGCTTTCATTTGTTTTTAATATGGTAGAAAATCTCATGTATCTCTATAATGTCCTAATATTGAGTAGTACCATCTATTGATCATATGTTGGTCATATAATGCTCTCGTTAATCACTAGGTGCATGATGTACCAACTGGTGCCCAAGGTCTAACTTAAACACCCATTTCATTGGATAGAAAAGTAAATGTTTGAAAGCCTACCATTTCTTCATAATAGTAGTAGAAAGCGGCTCAACAGTGTGCGTCCAAAATTCAATCGATGGAGAGAGGATCTTCCCTATAGTGACACATAAAATACTATGTCATAGGACTTAGTTAATGGCTTCATAAGGCCTACTGATATTAGGGATCAGAAAAAGGTCTCACTGTCAGAAGTCCATGGTTTGCAGTCCTTCCATCAATGGTAGGTATCTGTTAAGTTTCAAAGGAACACTGAAGACTGTGTCCACACGGCGGTCACCTACCAATGGAGGCGCAATATATAAAAAATATAAGTAAAAGGGGCAACACACCGAATTAAAACGGGGTAAGAGAGAATTACTAGCAGTAAGGTGTCGTCAAGCCTCCTGGAAGTTCTGAGGCTCAATGGTAGTACTTACTTGTATCAATACAAGAAAATGCTGTGCAAGAAAATGCTGCGGAAAGGAGCCGATCCAGCTGAGCGCTGTGGAATAGGTAGCCAAAATGGCCGTTAATATATGCGTCATAGCTGTGACGTCATCACGTAGGTACGTGAGTGACGTCACATATGTCAACAAAGGGTATACGTCAAAATGACACTTTCGAATAATCGGGTGAAAATATGAGATTCTTTTGTCAATATACATCGCTAATAGCTAGAATATCCTCCACTATGTATAAGCTATAGGATGTGGTTAGGGCAAGGAGGAGCGGATAATGTCTCGTTCCCTACATGGTGTAATTTGTTAATCCGATAGCATAAAATAAAGCCAGATGTGGCTTAAGGAGTAAATTCGTCCCGGTAACCTCTAGAGTCCACTTTAAGAAATGATAACGAGACACATAGAAGAGTGGTGCCGGATTGGTCAATTGTGCAGTGCTTAAGTCTTGCATGCTTTCATAATGGACAGTACATTAGTCCGCTGTCTCCAATGATAGAGTTCACAGTCTGTTGACAAATCCAGAGGGCTACTCACTTTTCCCAAATGAGGAGTCTAACAACAAGAACAAACGCTGTCTCGAATTTTGAGTTCACAGTCTATGTGTGTATTGCCAAACCAATTAGGCAGAACCAAAGATACATCAATCATATTTCTAAATCACATTTTACTGATGTGTTGGTAACTTAGTAGAAAATAGTACATTTTTACACACCCTTTTTCACATATACTAAAATCAATATTTGTTTAGAGGAATGTTCACACTCTAGGTTTCCAAGATTTGGACAATTTTAGCATGTACAACTGTGATGATAAAGAATGGTAGGGTACTTATTGCATTTGCTAGTATATGGAATTGTTTAAAGGAATGGGCCCAAATAGAAATCTTCATTAAGACCATGGGACTGATGGCATCTATTCTGTGAATCCAATTAAGTTTTCTTTGTGCAATGTTTTTAGGAAAGTCTCCTCCTCTTGGTAGAGTGTACAACCTCTAGGATTGCCCATCTCAGTTGTGAAATATTATGGCCATTTTCTTTAAAATGTCTAAATATCAGTGATTTTTCATTGCTGGTCCTGATGTTTGATTATGTTCTGTCCAGCGGCCCTTTGCTTTCCGGATTGTTTTGCCAACGTAATATTTCCCGCAGGGGCATCTGAGGGCATAAATTACATTCTTGCTGTCACATGTTGCATGATCTTTGAGGAATATTTTTTTGCCGTTGCTGGGATGACGGATGTAGTCTCCTTTGATTATGTTTGTGCAGTGCTGACAGTGTAAGCATGGATAAATCCCCGGTTTTTGTATTCTCAAAGATGTTTGTCCTGAAGTTTTTCTTTTTTCGGCTTTAACCGGACTGTGCTTGAAGTTTTTGTATGCCAGCACAGGTGGTTCCAGGAACAATTTGTTAAAATGGGGGTCCGATTTTATCAGATCCCAGTTTTTGGTAATAATCCTCTTGATTTGGTAACTTTGGCTGGAAAATTTCAGAGTGTGGATTAATCGAGTTGTTGATTTTTTGGGTTTTGCTTCTAAGGGGTCGGATCTTGCTAGGACTTCTGTCCTCATAGCAGTTTCTAGTGTTTTGTTCGGAAAACCTCTCTTCTTGAATCTTTTCTTCATCTCTTCGTATTCTCCTTGAAGTTTTGTAGTATCTGATGTTATCCTCTTTAATCTTAACATCTGACTTAATGGCAAATTGTCTTTGAGATGAGTAGGGTGAAAACTGTCAAAGTGTAATGTACTAGTACAATCTGGGGGTTTCCTGTAGATGCTGGTCACAGAGGATACATATCCAAAACATATCAGTCTTTGCAGGACTACAACATTCCCAGGAGTAATTTCAGTGCACGGGTCGATGCGATGTGGAGGCTTGACAATTGTTGGACCTTGTTCAGTATTGTCTTCACTCAATTCGGAAGGCGTGGCGACACACGCAAGAGTGTTGAGACGTGAACCCAGGAATAGTGAGTTCTGAGTAGGATGCAAGCATCATTTTGCAAAGTTCACTGGGAACTCTAGTGATGTTAGCCACTGGATGGTATTTGTGGTGTGTTGCCATGCCAGTGGTAGAGATGGCTCACACACCAACCAATCATCCAGATATGGGTAAACATGGATGCATAAATGACCGAAGTGGGCTTTTGACCACCGTTGGCGGCGTAGTGCTGTTCCATTACCCATTTGGCGGAACCTAGTATCCGCGATGTCCAGGGTGATAGAAATGGCATGGTCTGATGCCGCCTCACCCTCGTGTAACAGCGTAACTGCTTAATCCCGCTTGTCATCAGGGAAGAAATTGGTGGAAGCTTGAACCACAGCTCTCGATCGTAGTGGTAGAGAATAGCGAGCGAGTTAGCCACCTTTATGGCTGTAGCGGCTGTAGATATGACCCTCTTTCCAAAGGCATCAGGCTGTTTGCCCTCCTTGCCTGGAGGTACCATACAGGGAGAAGGATTGGGAGAACGGTTGCGGGCAGCGGCAGAGACAACCGAGTCCTGGCAAGGTTGTGTTCGCAGGCATTTGGGTGCTGACTCTGGGTTTCTCTTTACAAGGAGCCGTCTTCCCAAATATTCACCAGTACTGGAGGAATGGCCACCATTGATTTTCTTGTAGCCTCCTGCCACTGGTACAGAAAACTATTTGCTGCTCTTTGGGAAGAAGATCAAAAAAGTTGCCTATTGTAACATGAAATGAATCAATTTTGTCTGGGGCAAATCTCTTGGTGGTAGGTCTGCTGGCTCACCATCACCTGGCACTAGATCTTCGAATTCATCTGTAGAGTGCGTGCCCGGAGAACCATTCGATGGGGAGTTAGTGTCTGTGTTGTGTGATAAACCAAAAGGGCGTTTCACCCGCTAGGCCTCGGGAACCTGTCATCCAGGAGGCCAGGATACGGCCATCACTTTTGGATCCAGTTCCTGAGGGTGGACCAGTGCGCAGGAGGATCACCTGGGTGAGGGGTATTCGGGGGTGGTGGTGAGACGACCGATGGTGAGATGCGGTATTCCTTCCTTTCCTGTACCCATGAACCCTCCTATTTCACAGGATTCTCTGATGTCCCAACTCCCCACCCCCTTTCCACACAAACACTGAGCCGAGGGAGAGGGCAACAGAATAACAAGACTAACCCTTACATATCTCATTGGACATGTCCCGCTGATCGGGTCAGGCAAAGGTAGGCACTTGACTTTAATTACATACATCTGATACCCATTAGCTCTTCCCACACGGATAAAAGGCGGAACATAGAGAGACACTCTGAGCAAGGTGGAACACGAGAAGCAAAACCACCTCTGAGGCAAAGGAAAACCTACTGGAGCAGAGCGACCGATCGAGGGATGAGAACCAAGGATAAAGGAAACCAGGAGTTACCTGCAGGAGGTTGTTGCCTCCCAAGAACTGTAAGAGATACGTGGAGAAGGCCTAATCCCAGACAAGAAGACTGCATTGTGTTTCAAAGGCGCCCATGAACCACCCCGTGAACGACAGAGTTGGGGAGGCGCGGCCAAGCCTGTGGTATTAACCTTGACTCGTGAATTAAAACAGAATAGACAAGCAAGGAATGCACACAGGTGGTGAGTTGGCGAGCAAGATGAAAGACTGGTGTGTGTTAAGGAAAGATTGAAGTGGCAACAATACATCTTGCAATTGAAGGCTCCACACGTGTGGAAGAGATGCGAAGAAAGGCAGACCTGTGGTGAACTTTCAAAATACTGATAACTGTGAAGCCTGTGATGCAGAGTTGCAGAGTGGTCCGGCGAAAGGAACGAAAGTCTCTGTGAAAGGTGAATTGTTCTGTAATAAAGCCACGAAGTGAATGAACTTTAAAAAAAAAAGCGTGATGATCAAGATTGATCCCAGCAAAAAGGGAAGGGAATATTGAACTCTTGTGCTTATGATATTGAACTACATAGACCAAGAAACCCTGGGGGATAGAACACAAGAGTGCGAGTTGAAGGGAAAGTCGAAGTGGTCCTGCAGAGGTCTATAGTAAAAGCCTAGGACATTCCAAAGTCTTCGACATCAGGAAAAGGTCTGAGCATCACTGAGGGAGACCGGAAGTGTGATAAATTAGGGGAAGGAAACCCCTAACGAAGGTGAAAAAAGCTTGGGGAAGGGAACCCCTACAAGTGCTGTGATTGAGAAGTCCGAGCCTGACAGAGGGAGACCTGCGTGAACTTTTGTTTGAACTGTGAAGGAACTTTTCGGACACTAGAAAAGTGACTTTAACATGGAAGACGAGGCGGGCCTCAATCAACGTTTCTGAACTGCTTTGTTTTTAGAAACTGAGCCAGAGTGTGTCATCCTGTCTTTTCGCAGACCACCTTCCTTCGTGCTGTGCAACGCGGGGAGGAGAGTGGACTCTGCCACTTTCATTATTTATATTCTAAAAATGATTTACCTTTGCATACATTTAAAGAAATGTATTTTTTTTCATTGGTTACTTGGACACGTGTTACAATTCTTGTATGATCATAGTGCGATATCACCACATTGCCTATAACCCACGTGATACTTATGACTCCCCTCTCCTCTCTCCTCACACCCCCCATCTGGCCAGACAGCAGTGATCCATTTTCGTGACAACCTCACTACGCTCATCACCTCAAGGCGTGTGTGCCCTTCTCAGGTGTCTTATGTGCAGTGTATCTCTTACTGTTTAAACAGTGTTACTGTTAATTCTGTCCATTGCAGCATTCTAGTCTCTTGCTTTTGTGCACTAATTGCCTGTTGCCATACCACTGTTTAAGCTATTGTCCATTTCTGCATATCTTTCCACCACCTTTCCACTGATGGACCCTTGACTGATTTCCATTCCATTCCATTGCTATACAGCGTTTTGCTAGAACGTATGCCAAATCTTTGTTTCGCCAATGCCTGTCCATTCGTACTCCTCTGGAAGAGCCCCAATATGCATGATTTTGGCGATTGTACATCTAGTTCTATGCGTGTGCCCACTGGACAGTCTGTGTACTATGCTCCCCCAAAACCTTGCTATGACATTACAATCCCAAAACATATGTAGCATCCCTGCATTCAACTTTTTGCATTTTGGGCAACTTTGTTCACCCACCCAAATTAATCCAACTATTGCCTCTGGTGTTAAATAGGCTCTGTGCATTCTGTACATTTGCAGTAGTTGAAGTCTAGCATTTCTAAAGACTTTCTTGTGATAGTGTCATACCTTGTGCCATTCCTTGTCTGTGAAGGTCTTCCCTAGGTCTGTCTCCCATCTTGCCCTGGTTCTTAACTCACTCTGAGTGATTTTCTACTAATACATCATATAGCCTTGATACTGCACGTCCACTCTCTGATATTTTCATCATTGTTTCCACTTCTTCCCGCTCTATAGTGTCTTCTGTTATTTCTGGCCACCTCTTCCCAAGCGTGTTCACTGTGGTCTGGTGCGTGAGGTATTGTCCTCTGTGTATCCCTGTTGTGCCGTGTAATTCCTCAAAGGGTATTAGGGAACCTTTGTGCCAAAAGTGTTCTATTGTTATGATCCTGCAGGTCTCGAAGTTCAATCGCACATTGGCTCTCAGCTCTCTGCTATCCGACATTACTGCAGCCAGAGTTATATGCAGCAATAACAGGTCTTTAATCTTGAGCTTCTTACACGTTCTGCACCATATCTGTATGCCCAATTTTACCAAGTGTGGGTACTTCAGTGCCTCTGTTGGGGTCACCCATAGTACTTCATTTAAAAGTGCTGGACTGCGGGTTGTAGGAGTTCTGTGTCCATTGTGGGGTCATCTGCCTGCCAGCCCACTACATATTGCATCTGCCTTGTTAAATAATATAATTCAAAATTCGGGATGCTCAACACACCCTTTTCATCGAGTTTCTGCAGGGTGCTCAGTGCTACTCAGCTGTGTCTGCCACCCTGCCATTGGAAACTCCTGCACTCCTTGTCTAGTTTTGTGAAGAATGATTTTGAAATGCTGTAGGGGATGTTCCCAAAGCAGTGCAGCATTCTGGGCAGCGCTACCATCTTCAATAATGCTGCTCTACCCATCACTGTCAGTGGCGATTTCCCCCAGAATTTCATAGAGTTTACTAGTCCTACTACCGCTTTCTCAGTATTAGCCGTGTGTTCCTGTTTGGCGTTATGGTGAATATCTAGGCCTAGGTATCTAAAAGCTATGAAACTTCCACAGGAGTTGTAATGTTGGCAGCTCCCCCACTGCCTACTGTGGCCAGTTTAGCCAGCGGGAATAGGCACGATTTGCTCCTTTTGACAGTAATGTCCGACAATGCACTAAAGATATCCAGTACCTCTAGTATGTGTTGAAGATTATCCTCAGGATTTTGTATGTACAATACACAGTCGTCTGCGTACATGGATATAACATGCCTGCTGCCATCTATCCTGATTCCTGCCTCTTGATATTCTTGTCTAAGGAACGCTGCTATCGGTTCCATTGCCATAATATAGAGCATCGGGATAGCAGAAAGCCATGTCGGGTTCCTTTCTGTAACTCCCATTTCTTGAAGTAGATGCCTCCCGTTTTCACCCTCGCTGTTGGTTTAGTGTAAATCAATTTGATCCACTGCATATATTTCGGCCCAACACCCATTTTCACCATTGTTTCGTATAGCCAATCCCATTGAACTGAATCAAGCGCTTTTGTTGCATCTAGCGAGGCAACGGCACAGTACTTGTACAGATCTTTCGTGCTGGTGATTACATGATGTAATCTGCATAGGTTCCCAGATATGTTCCTACCTGGCACATAACCCGTTTGGTCAGGGTGTATTAGTTGGGCTATTACTCTCCTTAATGTGTTCGCCAGCAGCGCTGTGAGTATTCTGTTATCTAGGTTCAGAAGGGACAGAGGTCTATATGAGATGCAGTCCATGTACTTTTATTTTGTTTAGGGAGAGGGATTAGTACAGCTTCTCTCATGCTATCTGGAAGTGTCCCTGTTAGGAGTGCCTTGATGTATACTTTTAGCAGAACCGGTGCGAGACTGTCTGGATACTCTTTGTAGAATTCGCCCAGCAGCCCGTCCATGCTGGTGTTAGACCCGTGGGCAGCGTCCTGATCGTGGCCAGCACCTCTTCAGACGTAATGGGTTAATCTAACATCGGTCCTTTCCCTGATTTAAGTTGCAGTAAGGTTATGGGTTCTATTGCTTCCTGTATTTCGCCATCACCTTTCTCTCTTACGTCTACATACAGCTCTCTGTAATATAAATAGTATGAGTTATTCAGTTCTTTTTGTGTGTTGCATACAGTGCATCTTTTATTCAGTACTGCGTGTATTGCCATTCTTTTCTTATCGTTGTTACATAACCATGCCAATAGTCTGCCTGGTTTGTCCCCTTCCGCATGTGTTTTCTCTACGTGCTTAGCATAGCTAATCTTGCTCAGTCTGTCCCATTTTATTATGCACTCATGTCTTAGTCTAGTTTCCTCCACCTGGTGCTCCTCCCCAGCGCTGTTCTTTTTCTCTACCTCTGCTAGTTCTAGTTCAATCTTACTCAGTTCTACTGTGATGGACTTGCGCACACAGACTGCTTGGGCTATGATCTCTCCCCTGCTCACCACTTTGAATGTCTCCCACACCGTTCCCACTGAGCTGACACTGCCTTCCTTGGTCCTGAAAAATTCTTCCGTGTGTTTCTGCATATGCTCTCTAAATACTGCATCTAGCGAGGTTTTGCTGCATAACCTCCAGGTCGGTATTGCAGGTCTGGGAGCCGTTATTGCCCATTTGAGTTCTAATGGGGCATGATCTTACAGTACTCTGGCTTTGTATACTGCCTCCTCAAACTCATCTATATGTTCCTCTCCCGTAAATAAGTAATCTAACCTTGTGTTCACTTTGTGTGGAGTGGAATGGTTCAAATTTCGACCAGGCTAAATGACTGCAGGAGGTTATTTCAGAACTTTTGCTGGGGGGAGGGTCTCCTAAATTTGTCATCCGACCTATCCAATTTGAGGTTTAGTGTGCACAATATTACTTTGTTTCTGTACGGGTCTAACCTTCTATATAGTGAGCGAAAACATTTTGTAGTGTCGTCGTTCGGTGCATAGGTATTCACGATGCGATTGCCAGCTTGTGCTCCTGCACACTAGTCTTAATATTGTAACGGTCAATGTTATGTTGAGCTACTGAGGCACATCAGCTGTGATTCCAGACGTCGTCCGCTGGCTGGGTAAGACTTTGTTGACTGGGCCACCTGTCTCACCAGTGGCCGTGTCATAGTGCTTGTTCTCATCAGACCTGGTGTTGTGTCATTCTCTGCTTGTCTTTGGTACATTCACACTATCTAGCCATTCCTGGGCCTCTTCTGGGTTGTCGGAAAATAGTGCACGACTATTATGTAGTATCTTCAGCATGGGCGTGTAGATCAACATGTATTTCAGCCCAGCCTTCCTTAGTCTTTCCTTGGGCTCTGCGTTTCTGGACTTGAAAGGTGTAGTCAGGATATATGGATAATGTGGCTGGTCCCCTTTGTAAGAGTCCGCCTGACCTCGAGAATGACAGAATATTCTCCCTGTCCTTGTAGTTCAAGATTTTAGCAATGATAGCCTCAGGGGTGCTCCCGGTTGCGGCTTCGTGATAGGGAACAGTGCGCATGTTCCACTGTGAAGCCTTGCGTGAGGTTGCCTGGTCCTAGTTCTGGCAGCAGTAAGTTTTCAACATAGTTAGTGGGGTCTGGGCCTTCCCCTACCTTCAGGCAGCCCGAGGATCATAATGTTTCTCCTTGCACACCCTTCTGCATCCTCGGCCCGGTCCTCAAGCAGTTTACCTTCTGCTGTAATATTTTAACATCCGACGTTGTCTTCGAGATATCGGTGTTGTCCGTAACCTGCGTTTCCAGCTCCCCTGTGCATTCTGCGAATGCACGCACGTTTTGCCGCAGCAGACCGACGTCCACCCTTACTGCATCCATTTTTGTTTCCAGTGCTGTTTTCAATGGCGCTATTGCAGTAAGAATCTGTTGGTCCCCTTTGTCTATTTATTTTAATTCTTATAAAGCGCCAAATGCCTGTGGTCCTCAGAGTGCGTCTTCCGTGATTCCGGTCGGTGCTAGCAATGATTCTCCTCTAGGGCTGTCTTGACCTTTAGTAAAAACCTCCATGGTTGTCTACTTTCCCTTTGCTTTGCCACCTTTGGATGCCATTTACACCACATGTTCTATTTGGCTGATTCTTGGCCAATTACGGTAGCCAGAACGCAGAAAATTGTAGACAGGAGCTTGTCAAGGTTCTCTGCCCCCTGTGCAGCTTGCACTGCCCTTCTTGCACCCTCCTCTGATACCTGCACACAATGGGGTGGTGTTATTCTGAAGTGCTGGTCCGGCATGGGTTTGCTTATCTATCTCACTGGGCCGCCTTGCCCCAGTTGGCAGTTTTTGTGCCCCCCACTTCCCTTGGCTCTCATTACCGCCTGTGCCCCAGTGTGCGCTGCCACGCGGAGCTTTGGGTTGTACCCAGGGGAGTAATAGGTGCTTGCTCTTGGCGCAGCTTCAGGTCTGTACTTTATGTCTAACCTCGTGTACACAGTGGGTAGGATCCTGCTATCTGTGTAGCACAGGTCGGCCAACTGCGTGCCCGTTTCTTTACTGCTTGTCAGTCCAGCCTATGTGCCCCTGCGTTGTTTGTCTCCATGTTTGGTTCCCAGTTTGTGCACTTCTCCCTGCCTTGTAGCGATACTACTGGTCTTCTCAGTGGCGTGCTCAGCGTGTAAATATCTTTGCGGCTTTACTTGGTTTAAAGTGTGCATTTTCTTATACTTTACCGCCGGGACGCTTTCGGTGGTGCTCGTGCATGCGTTCCCCAACTTAACTGTTCTGCTTTGCAGGCCACCTGGTCTTCCTCCCTGCCAACCCGCCGTGTAGCTTAGCACCCTCTGGGTCAGGGAGTAGAGTTGCGCACTCCCGGATACCGCGTTCACATACACTTGCATCCGATCTTCAATCCCACAGGGCTACGGGGTCACAGCTGCTCCTCCTCTGACGGGGATGCTCAGGCACCTTCCCCCACTGTTGTCCATCAGTCGGATGCTCGTCCACAGCTTTGCTTTACGGCGTTGAATACCGGGCCACATCATACACTGACCTTTGCTCTTAGGTGCTGCCAGCATTATTCTGTCCGTACAGCCGCCATCTTGTTGCTTCTTTCGTTCCTCCATGCTTGGCAGGATTTGCGCTGTACCGCTTACATGAAAACCGCAAGTGTCGCGTTGCAACGCTATCTCACTGTCACACACTTTAAGCACTTTTGAAGATTTAGATGGCTACGTTTGCATGCCATATTCAGGCAGGAGACTTAGTGCAGCATGTCTTCTCTACATGGCAGCTGACCACGCCCCCCGATTTTCCTTTGCATAGATAATCCCCTTTGCAGAATTTTTGTAAGAGATAGGGCAGGCATTAGGTTTTGTTAGTAGAGGCCATCTTGTTTTGACAAACATCACGAGGACTGTTTCATTTATTATTTGATGGTAGAGACAACTCCAATCTTAGCTATAGGACAACATAGGTGTGGCGTTGGAGAAGGCAACAGTGTCGCAGGAAGCAGTTGATGGAGCTCTGAAACTAATGTCTGTAGTGTGGAGAGTATATCCATTGACACATCCCTGAAGCCAGATGGTGCAGGAACCTGTATAGGAATGGTGGGGCATCTCCTTGGAACAAGGGTCCCAGAAGGTGGTTGCCGAGTGCCTTTTGGTATGGTAAAGCATTGTGTCTTGGTGGGGCTGGCGGAGGCATGTTCATCACAGGAGGCACAGACTCCTCTCTGATCTCCTCGGAGGACACACATTGTATGTCCATATCGATGTCTGAATCCACACTCTGTTGCAATATTTGCTGTTGGGGAGGAATGGATGGACATGGGACTGTAGGCAGTACATATGGAGCTAGAGAAAATAGTAGCTGGGCACGAGTTGGTCTGGGAAGTTGATCTATTCACAGTTATTCCCTTTGGGAAAGTGGAGGCAAATGGCCTTTGAATAGGCATTGCCGACGATGCAGATGTGTTTGGCGATGGTGTTGGTATGGTAACATATTTTGGGCCTCATTACGAGGTTGGCGGTAAGCCACCAGTACCACCGGCAGGTTGGCGCCGCCCCCGAAACACTGAATACATAGCTTGACGTCCCGGTACCACCAGGACATTACAAGTCCCGATGGAGCGGGAAGCCAGGCGGCAGATTCGGTAACTCCCCATTCCCATGGAGTCTTTTAGGACTCCACGGGAATAGGGAGACAGAAGCACCAGCACTGTTAATGGTGCCAGTGCTTCCGTGACGACTGCCTACCGGGCACGATGCACATGGGATGGTCAGACCTGTCGGGCGCTACGGCCCCTGCAGGCAGACTCGTATTGTGGCGGTTCGTAAACAAAGCTGCCAGTGATCTTACCGGCACCCTTGTTTCTGGACCGTCACACTTGGAATGAGGCCTTTAGTCTTTGGCGTAGATGATTTGGTTGTTGACAAGGATGAATTGGTAGTTCACAAAGTGATGCACGTGCCTTAAGGAGTTGCCGACAAGGTGGTTTTGGTCGTCATCGATGATGATTATGATGATGATGATGATGGCGCAGACAAAGGAATTGTAGTCATGGATGAGCGTCATTTCTCCAATGAGTGGACGACAAAACTGTCGAAGACAATGTCTTAGGCGTCGAAGTGGTCAACAAGGTGACCGTAGGTGTAGATGAGCATGCCAACGATATTGTCGAGGATGGTGCAACCAGAGTGTGTAGTCCATGTCCGTTTTTAGATTTCTTCCCCTGGAAAGATTCTTTGTGGGACCTCAACCTCTTTGTTGAGAGAGTGCCCTCCAGGTGTCTGCTATGCCTGGCAGAGGCATAACTACGGACTGAGGCTGAGTCAAAGGCCCTGGCACCCTCCTCCAACCACACAACTAACCTCTGGTAGCGGTCCTTGTAGGTCTTGGATGAAACAGACTGGCAGATGGCACAGTTGGCCAAGTTGTGGTACGGGTAAAGAAAACAAAGTCAAAGGTTTGTGAAGGTATGATATGAACTATATTTTATTTGTATTGCGCTCGTACACTAGTGTTTCAGAGCACGACAAGACAAGGGAGGGGAACAGGGGAGAACAAAACAATGATCTTACTAGGCCCAGTGGCATTGAGAACGTGTAAGTGCATGGGAAAGGGAAAGGGGAGAAGTGCATGGAAGGGGGAGAGTGGAATGTGCGGAGCAGAGGAGGACAGATAAATAATAATAAATCAAAATAGATAATGGAGCAATAAACAGGGGTTGTGCAGCCAGCAAATGGCAAGTGCTGTGTTTACGGCAGCAGAGCTGGGTAAGTCTGAAAAGAGCATAAAAAGAAGAAAAGGTGGGGGTGGGGGGACTGTATGGGTACAGATACAGTCCCTAGTGCAAGGGGTGGCCGGGAGGCAGTGCAAAAGGGTGGCAGGGTGAGCAGGTACCTGGGCCCAGGGGACAGAGGGTGGCCAGGTGCACAGTGCCAAGAGAGCAGATCAGCAGGTGAGAGGGGGAGCAAAGACAGATACAAAGAGCAAGGTCTTGAGGTGCTTCCGGAACCGGAGATGGTTCTCAAGTTTTAGATTGGCAGGGAGGCTGTTCCAGAGGGAGGCCCCAGCCGAAGACAGATCTTCCCCCAGCTTGTTTCTTTGAAAAACGACTGACCCTGAGGGAGGTAATGGAGCAAAGAGCTTGAGAGATGAGGTATTTGCAGAGGGATAGCTGAAGGTATTTTGGACCCAGGCCCCAGAAAGCCTTGTGGACAATGCAGAGGGTTGTAAATGTAATCCTTGCATCCACTGGGAGCCAACTGAGAGATTTCAGAGCTGGAGGGATATGGTCCCAGGGCTGAAAGCCAAGGAAAAGTCTTGCAGTCCTGTTCTGGATTAGTTGCAGAGGGCGAAGAGTATAGGCAGGTAGATTTAGAAAGAGGTTGTTACAATAGTCCAACCTAGGGAGAACAAGAGCTTGGGAGACAGTGAGCTTCTGGGGGAAGGAGAGGAAAGGAAAGGAAGAGGTCCTCGATGTAAACGTTCTTGAGGTTACATGTCGAGCAGGCCTTGAACAGGCTCTTTCCTCTTGTGTCTATCATCTCCAAGAACTCCTGAAGGCCTCAACAGAATATGGAATCTCCAGCGGAAATGGGATGGCCTGAAACTCACTGCCGTACGTGAGGAGTGAAACGGTAACAAACCCAAAAATGTAGATTAAAAAAAAAACATGCAAAAAAAAGACAAAAAATGTTGAATTTCTAGCAGCGAAAAACTAGGCCACACCCAACACTTAACGTGCGGTAACAAATCTGAAGATGGCCACCAGGGAAGGAGCTTAAGGGCCAAGTCTAATTGATTGTGGTCATTATGACCCAAATTTACTCTAATAGATCACTTAAGTGACAATCAGTTTAAATGTTTAAAGGTAAACTGGTTTAAGGTTACAGAGGATTCCCAGCCTGACAAGGAATATTCAAGAGCATGTGAATCCATGAAAGATCCAATGCTGGAGTAAACGGGAAATAGATGCTATGAGGAGGGAGACAAAAATACAGTGGAGGGAAGAACATCTTGGGATAGCATGGGTGCGTGCCAGTCCAGTTCGGTGGAACATAATTTTGCAAAAGGGAGGAGGCGGTTATGGTCCAGTGTGTTGCCATAATTGGGTTGCGTTTCCAAGGAAAATTTTGAGAATTTTAAGTTAGAACACAAAGTATTGTTGGATGCATGATGAGCTTAAAAACATTCTTGAGCAACCCTGGAAGCATCATGGCTTATTTTATTGGCGGTCTCTACACTTTGTACCCCAGGTCTGAATACAGAATGTAAACTGACTGCCAAGCCTGATCCAAGAGTGGCATAGTAGAGGATACTATGCATGAAGGTTGTTGTTAACAGAATGCTCAAATTAAAAAAGCCTGATACCTTGACATCAAAAAGGTTACTGTAAAGTGTTAGTTCCAGGTCATGCTGTGCTAAACTATTTTAGTTCATGGTGAGAGACTGGAATGTCTTGCATGGGTGCAGCACCATTGGGCTTACTGGGCTATAGTTCCGCCCCACCCGCCGAAATTCTGAACCATACCTGAAGTGACCTGCTGACCTTCAGGGTCGTCATGAACAGGATGAAATCCAGACAAAGAACGGAGTGTATGTATGTACAATAACTTTCCTTAATGTTCACAGCAGTGTCTTTCTTAGGCATGAATTGTTAGGCAATTGGCACTGCTATGTGGCATTTCCAAATAAACCCCCACCCTGCAGCTCTAATTAACTAGAAAATCTGTGACTGCATCGAAGACAAAGTGTGTAAAACAAAAAACCTCAATTTTAAAGATTGGTTTATATGTATGATGTCCATTAGCTTGACATGCAAAAAGGGGCTTGCTTTTAGGTGGATATCAAATGTACTTAAGATCATGCATTACAGCAAGTTGAAAGTTTGTGCCGTATACCAGGTAACCTTTTTACATAATATCTTTTAGAGGAAGGACCAGGCTTACTGTGACAGCATAAAAAGTATGTTAACATGTATATGTAAAAGTAAATGGCATTTACTTAACTTGCACTACAAAGTGAAAAAACAAAGCCATAAATGCAATTGCGCCTGCATTTACGTCTTTGTTTTGCAGTGGAAATAAATAAAAGTGCAAAGAAAGGGCAAACTTAATAGGTGCACTCCGTGCAATTTGAATTTGAAAGGAAAGCGGCCCCTGTATTTATTTAAGTGTTGAAAGCACAGTGCTGTACAATAGGAGATACAGTAGGCAATCATTATTATGCATTCTAAGACATAGTTTTCCATTCAGGATGTGAACAATAATGGCATGTTTTTGGTTTGGCTTGATATGTTTCTATAAGTATATGCATGTTATCTGGTTGCTACATAATGGGATGAGTATGTTTCAAGAAAAAAAAAATCTATAAATCAGTATTTCTTTAGTCTTTGAAAGCCAAAACCTAGATAGATTTGCCAAGTAGAGCTCAGAAGGTATTCAGTGAAGTGCCAAATGTGGAGAGGGGGTTAAAACCTAGGTTTTAATTTTTTTACATTTTTTATTTAAAATGATTTGTTTGATTTTACAAACTTTTCATTAGAATAAGAACAAGTCATTTAATTCAGACCCTTTCAAGATTCATTTGTAATCTCAATCCAGAATTTAATTATTGTAATAAGCCACTGATTGTTTCCTAGTAGGACATTAGACCATCTTTCTTCAGTCGTCTTTGCTTTTGACGAGATTTTAAAAAAATCTCTAAAGAGTTCCCTTTTTTCTTTCAGCATCGGACACTCCATGATTATGTGAAATAATGTTTCTTTTATTTTCACTTCTTTGCAAAATCTACAATCCAAGGAAACGGTGTCAGATTTATCTCTCATTGCTAGATAGTCTCTGGTCGGTAGTATGTTCAGGCGAAATCTTAGAAATAAGACACGTATATTTCTGTCCGGAAATTGACTTAAATAGTCAGATAGTTCGTTTAGAGCTCTTGTCTCGGCGTCACATTTGAGGTAACGTTTGTAGGTTGTTTGGCTCTCTACTGTTTTTATCCAATCGTTTTTTCGTTTTTGTTTCGCTTGCTGTGGCCTCTTGGTTAGCATTTCTTCTGATATTTCTTCAAGTTGCAATTTTCTTTTTATTGTTGCTGTCCATTTCGAAAGAGATGTCGTTTGAAAAGCTTGTGTTTTTCTTTTTAGTATTTCCAGTGATGGAATCTGCTCATCCGAAATTATTTTTCTATACAGGTCCATCTGTTTCCATGAAACTATAAACTCGATAGACTGTAAGGCCAATTCAAATCTGATCCTTGCAATGGGAAACGATTTTGGGAGAGCTAGTGTTTTTCGCCAGTATAGTCCTTCTAGAAAAGACCAATTGATCACCTTCTCGTTGATTAATGTTTCGCTTGCATAGGTTATTATTGGAACTACCTTTTGTCTGTATAATAGGGTTGTAGCCTTTACTGAATATGTGCCGTATTTCAGGTGAAAAAACCTTCCTTGTCTGGCTACGGATCTTGTCTTTTCTTAGATGCATTCATACCATTCTTTTTTATTGTATAGAGGGATTAATCAGATCGCCCAGATATTTTATTGTCTTTGTTGCCAGTATTTCTTTATTTTCAAGCAAGATTTTTACGGGATGTTGGATTTTCCGGTTTTGAGTGACAAGTTTCATGACCTTTGTTTTACTTGTGTTAATTTGCAGGTCATTTGTACACATATACATTTGTGTTTTATCCAAGGTTTCTTGAAGGCCTTTTGTGGTTTTGTCTAATATGATGATGTTGTCAGCATAGATTAGTGCTTGTATTGACTCATTGTTAATCTTCAGTGGATTTGCTTTAGGATTTTGGATTTGTTCCTCAAAGTCTTTGGTGTATAAGTTATATAAACAAGCGGCTAATGGACATCCTTGTTTCAGTCAATTTCAAGGGGGAATGGATTGTGTGACCATACCATCTTTTGTTAGGCAAACTCGAACAGATGTATTTGAGTAGAGCTGTATTATCGGATTGAGGATGCAAGTAGGACAACCCCATGCTGATAGTTTTTCCCAGAGCTTATGTCTGTTTACAGAGTCAAACGCCATTTTCAGGTCTATGAACATAGCATAGACTTGTTGCTTTCTGATGATTGCTTCTGTTTTTATCAAATTCAATATCAATAGGTTTATATTAGTTCCAATTTTTGTCACAAATCCAGTTTGTCTTTTCGTTTGTTTTTCGTTATTTGCAGCCCAGTTCAGTTGTTTTTGTAAATAGCTTGCAAATAGTTTGCCTAGCTGATCTAGGAGGGCTATTGGCCAATAATTATTCGGGTTCTTTCGGTCTCCAGTCTTGTAAATCGGAATCAGAATTGCAACTGTCCAAGTGTAAGGAATTCCTTTTCTTTTTTCTATTAGATACACTAGATGGAAGAAGAATTTTGCCCAACTTTCCGGAGTAGCTTTGAGGATAGCATTTGAAAGCCCATCAGGGCCTGGAGCTCTGGATGGATTCAAGGCATTAATTTTGTTTATGTCATCCACATCCCAATTAAATTTCCAAGTACTCGTTTCGTTTTCTTTGCTTTTAGGCAAGTTGGCCGTATTGGTGTTGTATACTTCACAGAAGTGTTAAAACCAGATGTGGGCTTCCACTTCTTGTATCATAGTTTGTTGGATTGAATTATCATTGACCATAGGTTTCTTGTGTATGTTTTGTAGAGCTCTTAAAATCGCTTCGGCATCATGTTGTTTCATAGTAGCCTTATTTGCTTTTAAATAGAGTATTTTTGATTTTCTTTTTTTATTTGTTTTTCAAAGTCAGGATCTTTCTTTTTTTCAATAGCCGTAGTCTCTTTTGATGCTCTTGTTTTTTTAGCTTAATTTCTGGATTGTTTGATGGCCATGAGTAGTCTTGATGTTCGTAGATTTAACCTGAGAATGTTTGTATTTCTCTAGGATCCATCCATAGTTCAACTTTTCCTGGTCATTCAAGGGTGTTTCTTGAAATGTGGAAAGTATTTCAGTGGCTTGATGTCTTTGAATTCTTAACTTCTTCAGTCCGTTCACGACTTTGATTTCTGGTAAATGTATTCGCTCAGTGATAGTTTTTTGGGCTCTCCATGAAATTGAAATCTGATGGTGATCACTTGAACAGTGTGGAATGTTGTTAGTTGCAATTACTGATTTCTGTAGGGTTTCGGAGGCAAATATATAGTCAATTATTGAAGTGGAGGTTTTGCTTGTCCAGGTCGAATATGGTATTCCTTTAGCATTCTTAGGTTGTTCGGTTAAGAATATAATACGAATTCTCATTTCTTTCATCCATTTCCTTGCACGGGCTGACATTTCTTCAAGAGTACAATTATTGCCTTCTTTATTGATTAAATGTATATTGAAATCGCCAGCTATGATGAATTTGTTTCCAGTGTTAGATCTTGCAATGGAGTCAATTTCCTCACATATGGAGTCGATTAATTTATTGTCACTAATCGCAGTAGGGTTCCAATGAGATGCATTTGTTTTCCAAACACTGAGTCATATTGTTATCGTTATGTTCCGAGTTATAAGTTGGCACGCTGATAGTAATATAGTGTGCCCAGGAATTGATGTTCTTTCTTGCTAATATTGACCACGTCGCATTGATTTTCATTAGTATTAGCATCCCTGATGCCAGTCTGCCTAAACTCGACGCTATTGCAGGATTCAGCCAAGTTATATATCCATCACAAAGGACTTCCTCGGTCAACCAAGTTTCTTGTAAGCAGATTATTTCTGATTCTGCTAAGGTTATCGATGGGTTTTCTAAGAGAGGTTTGTAACCCCTTGTATTCCAAGATGTTAGGGATATTGTGTTTGTGTCGTTAGTTTTATTCTTTGGTGGTTATAAGTATGTTTTTCTACTTGGTCGGGAAGTTTGATTCTCTCTTTCAGAAACATTTTTCGGTATGGCGGTATATATATTGTCGCTCTGATTTTTGTTTTCTTTTGTCTCATTTCTTTGGTTATAGTTTTTTCTTTGATCAAATAGTGAAATATTCCTGGATTTTTTCCTAGCCATCATTCTGGATACAAAGATTTCTTCTACTTTAAATCCAAGTTTCTTAAGTTGATGATTTGCCGCTAGGACTCTCTGCATGGTTTCTTCTAAATAGAAGTCAATATGAGCTTCCTCCATGCGATTTTTATTCGGGAAAATGATTACTTCAATGTCGTCCGTTTCGATTTCGCTAAGATCTGGGATGGCTTTTAGTAAGCGTGGAGTGTTAGATCTGTTGAGTATCACCGGTGCTTCTGTAGTTGTCGTTTGAAACAGAGCTACTCTATGAGCATACATAGTACTCAAGGAGTTTCGAAACTTCGGTCTCGTAATAGGAGGACTTCTACTAGACATCGGTGTGTCTTTTTTTTTCCCTCTTCTGCTTTTCTGCGGATGACCATGTTTCATTGTTTGATACCAATGAATATATAAAAGATATGTTATTTTCTTGGTCGTCTGATTCTTGGGATTTTGTTGAAGTTGCCAAGGATGTATCGTAGCACTCAATACGTCGTCCTGAGGGTTTTTGGTGATTGAATAGTCACCCGGCAAATCCTCAATTGTTTGGATCTCTGCTACTGGGGCTTGGCTGTTTGTAGGATTTTGGGCGTCATGATTGATTTCCGCTAACAGGTCATCCAATGGTTCATTTGGTACTTGTTTAACAATTTGTGATATTGATTTCGAGATGTTTACTATAGCCAAATTGGGGTTTGGACCGTTTTGAACATTACTTTGGTTAGCTGACTTTGTTTTATCACCTAGTGCTTTTTGCACAGTTTGCATTTTTCTTAGGAACGCTCGAGATCCGGTTTACGATTTCTTAATCGCTTTTTTGTGAGTTGATTTATTCAGGGCGGCTTGTTCCACCGTGCCTCGTTTGGAAAGATCAAATATATCAAATGGTGTGCACATTGGGGGTTCATTTGTGCCTTGAATTATCGGTAGTAAGTGGTTGTTTGTTTCAATCGTCAAAGGTTGCATTTCATACTGTGTTGTCTGATCAGTGTTAGTTCTATTACCGTAGCCTTTTTCCTCAGTTTGAGTTTCTTGATTTGATGATTGTGATTGAGTTGTCATAAGCGACTGTTTTTTCGCTTTTTCGTCTGTTAATGTTTTTGTTATTGTTAACACTGTCGCCGGTAAATTCTGTTTATCTATGCGGTCCACTCTTGCCATGTCCGCTAATCATGATTGCCATGACCTGGATGCTTCTGCTTCGTATTTCATTCGCTCTTGTATGGTATTAGTAAATGATTCGAACTGAGTTTGTTTCGTCATGATCATCGCTAAGAGCGTCGCTTGATCTTTTGTAGCGTCGACCATGGATTCCTGTATTTTCAAAAATGGAATCATTGCTTGTGATAGTACTGCAATCAAGGTATTTTGCAAATCTAACATTGTGGTAGGTAATCTCTGAGGAGATTTAGGCAGGTCCCTCGTCAGGTCGGAATGATTACTTATGGATAAGGATTCAGTAGTCTCTTTTCTTTGTATCTTTACATGGTTATTTGGTTTTTCGATACATGCTTTCGTTGTTGTATGGCTTTCTTTATGGATTATCGGTTTAGAGGTGTTTATTTGATTTGTATGGGGAGTTGGATGGATCTCGTTGAATACTTGTTGTCTTTTCTCTTGAGAGTCCATTATTGCGTCTATAATAAACCTAGGTTTTATTGTTTAAACAAGTGTGTACATTCACTGTGTTTTTTAAACATTTATTTTATTAATTTTACAACAATCAAACATACAAAAACAAACTTAGCGGTGCATGTTATACATAATTGAATATTACGCTTCTCATTATGCAATAGCCGCTTCCTACCCTCCACCCTCCCCCACTTAACTCGAGCCTACTCCATTTTGCCTTCCGCCGTTATCTCTTCTAGGGATGTTCCCTCTTCCATCCCCAGTGAGGTGTCGTCCTCGCTTAAACATACCTGGGTGGACCCTACCAATGTGGCCACTAAGTGCTTCCAATCTGTCAATGTGTCTGCCTCCCCCCCCCCTCTACTGGCTGCTTCGGTCCATACCACCATTTTGGTTTCAGCCCACTTCTTGAGGTCATTCCACCACACCTCTGTCTTTGGCCTACCACATGCTTTCCAGCCCATAGCAATCCTATGCTTGGCCAGTATGTAAGCCAGATCTTTGAGCTTGCTCACATGCTTTAACTTGCGGGGTCTGGAGAACCCCCCCCCCCAACATACATTCCCACACCAAATCCACATTCAGCGTGATCCCCTTTTCTGTCAAGCGGTGGGCTACTTCTTGCCAGAATTTGCTTATTTCCGGGCATGCCCAGAACACATGGGTCATTTCCACATTCACTTATCCGCATTTGGGGCATGATTGTGTTCCTGTGTTTTTAAATCGGGCTATCCTCTGCGGGGTCATGTAAGCTCTATTTATTTATTTTATTTATTTATATATTTATAACACGCCGAAAGCCTGCAGGCATCAGGGCGCGACAAAGACTCAAGGACGGAAAGGTGACAGGACAGAACAATAAGGAAGGGAGGAACCAGGCTCTACATGAGCGCAGAGTAGTAAGGGGTTTCTTATTTGAAAAGTGTGGTTTTCAACTGTTTTCTAAAAGATATCAAATTGCTTTCGAGCCCAAGGATCCAAGGTAGCTCATTCCAGTGGGAGATGGCCTTGCTAGGAAATGCGCTGCCTAGACCTGTGGATTTGGCTCTGGGGTGACTGGGCTTAAGCAGTCCTTGTTTAGCGGATCTTAAGCTTTGTCCTGGCTCATACCAGTTGAATTCTTTCTTCAGGTATGCCGGGGCCGTTCCATTAAGGCAACGGTGGACCAGTGTCAGTGATTTGAAAATGATACGTTCAGTCACGGCCAGCCAGCATGTCTTTAGTAATGTGTTCGCGTTTGGACTTTCCTGCGATGGACCGGACGGCATTATTCTGGATGATTTGGCATTGCATTAAGCAACTACTGTTGGCACCCTGAAGTAAGGCATTTCCGTAGGCCAATCGTGACAAGATGGTGGCTCTAGCCAGAATGGCACTGTTTTTGGTGTTAAGTAAGGGTCTGATTTTACAGAGGAGCCTCTGGTAGTATTGACAGTTGCATTTTAAGTAAGAGGTTTGTGCTTCGGCTCCTAGTGAAGATTTCAGGTAAATGCCGAGTGTTTTGACTTTGTTAGATACTGTGATGGAGGAGTCTTTTATACGGAACGAGGAGTAGTCAGGGCCTAGGTTTTCTAGGGCTTTTGTGGAGCCAAATGTCATGAGCTCTGTTTTAGAGCTATTTAAGCACATCCGGTGTGATTTCATCCAGTTTTCTGTTGTGTTATAAATGGCTGTTAATCTGTTGTTGTCAGAAGTGTGGTTACCACACAGTTCCAAAATGAGCTGTGTGTCATCTGCAAATTTGGTAATAATGATCCCAAGCTGTGTGAGAAGGATGCAGAGACAACAAATGTACATATTAAAAAGCAATGGAGAGAAACTGGCTCCCTGTGGAACACCGCAGTTCACTGTGCTAGAATTCGTGGAATGACCTCCCGAAGTGATTTTAGAGTTCCCATCCTCTAAAAAGGAAGATATCCAATCAATAGCTTCCTTAGAGCAATTTCCAGCTGTCTCTAGGGCCTCTCAGAGCTTGCCGTGATCTAATAAATCAAAAGCTGCCGAGAGGTCCAAATGAACTAGCAGGCCTGCCTTTCCTTTGTCAAGGATGCCTAGCATTTTGGTTTGTAAATCCAAAAATGCTGATTCGGTGCTATGTGCGCTTCTGAAACCCGATTGTTGTGGAAGCATGAGGCAGTGCTTGTCTACATAGTCTTGTAGCCGTTTTGTGGCAATTTTATCAAGGATTTTCACCAAGAAATTACAGTTTGTGTTGGCTTGAGATTTGTCGGGTCTTGTTGGTCTAAACCAGGTTTTTTTACCAATGGAGTGACTGACTGTTTTTATTTCAACAGGGACTTTCTTATCCCTGAAAGAAGCATTTGTCATGCGACATAAAAAGGGGGCGAAAATGTCTGCGTTATTTAGAATGAATTTGGGGGGTAGGATATTTTCTGAGCAAGAAGTGCAGTTCATGGATGAAAGCGTATCCAGCATATCTACTACCGAAATGGGCGAGAAATAAAATATGGGAATATTAAGTTCTGGATTCCCCTCACTAGTTTGCTGCAAGGGTAATGTTTCTATTAACTTACAGTTAATTATATTATATCCGGCTTTTTTTATTTTATTGGAGAATGCTGTTTGGACTTGTTCGCAGTCTGCCAAGGTTGGTAGGAAAGGTGGTGAAAGAGTGAGGCTTTTCAATGGATTTTAAGATTTGTAACAGTTTGCCTGTTGAGTTTGAGGCGCTAGTGATTTGGTCATTGTAGAAGTTCTTTTTGACTCCCGTTAATTTGGCTCTATACAAGAGGTCACATTTTTTCCAATTTTCTTTATTGGACTTGGAAGGGGTTTTATGCCATTCTCTCTCCAATTTTCTTTTTTCAGTTTTGAGTGTGGCAAGTTCGGTCGTGTACCAACTCTGGTGGTTTGGGTTTGGCCGGACTTGTTTGTTTTTAAGTGGAGCTTGCTTGTCTAGAAGTTCCTGGAAATTGTTACCGAATATAGAGGTGATGAGTTCACAGGGGTCATCATCATCTATGAGTTACATATAGCTGGATTTGTTGCAACCTGCGTTTCTGGACACCACCTTATGATATCGTTGAGCTCTCTCCCACAGCCCGTCGTTCATACCTTCTCCCACTTCCTCTTCCCACTCCCATCTTAATGTCATGATGCATACCCCCGGGCATCCAGACCACGTCCATCAGCCCCAGGAGCAGGCATCATGTCACCTTGAGAAAACCCATCAACCCCTGCTAGGAGCTGTCTGGGTTCAGTCCTGGCGCCTATGGCGCCAGGCTCATATGGGACATCAGTCCTGGCGCCATAGGCGCCAGGCTCATAGGTGCACACTTACCTGATGCAGACCATGCTGCAAGATGATCCAAGCCCATGTGAGGCCTGGAAGGGACTACTTTACCTTAGGGACTATTTTGTTACTCGGGTGTGGTCGGGGAGGAATACCTACCTGGGACTACTTTGGAGGCTATTTAAACCACGCCCGAAGAGCAGCACACGCTTCGCGTTATTCTGCATCCAGCAGCGTAACGCTCACCGTGCCAGCAGCAGCATCCAGCCTTCTGCCATGCCCGCCTCGAACCTGGAGCACCTAGAAAGAAAGAAAGAAGCAAAGGTTAGAACAAGAATATTACCCGATTTCTTACCTGATTCCGGATTCATTGCATCTTCAAACCAGAGGAAAGACTGTTTTAAACGCGTCGCCTCGCCAGCAGCAGCGCCGCGCCATACTCACCGTTCCAGGCAGCATCTCTTCGATCCGGCGCTGTCTCCATCTTTACATCGCTGAATCCCGGCACCTAAGGGGGACAAGAAACAACAAGGTGAGCAGAGAGAACAGACAGAGACAATCTCTTTAGCCGCCATATGCTTACCTGATTTTACCGCCGGAGGTATAATTCATCAGCACGCCACATCTTCTAATGCCGCACCTGTAAGATTAGGAGGGCAGATCCAGTCAGTCATCGCTGCACTTCGCATCACGTGGGTGGAGGCCGCAGCAGTCCGGGTCTGACCGACGCCCCTGTGGGAGCCAGGTGAGCGTAACACTTAACTGTGTTGCCTCTTTCCCCCACCATGCTCATCAATCGTTCATAAATTCGGGAGACCTTGTGTCCTCCCTCTGTGATGTCACAGATTGTGTCAATGGTTGCATCTGGTTGGTCTTCCAGCACTATTTCAGACCAAGTTTCTTTGACTCGTCACACCAGTCTAGTATATGTGATGTATTGCCCTTGATGTAGGCCTGTTTCCTATACCAATGCGTCAAACTCCAGTATTTTCCCATCTTGCCATATGTCTCCCATTGTTGCAATGCCCACCAATTCCCAATGCATGCGTATTGTTTTCCTCAGTTGCACATCCCCTTTAGTCAGTGCTACTAGTGGTATCTGCGGGGAACACGGGGTCGGGTTCTCCATGGCCTGGCAATCTTACCGCCACATCTGCCATCCCAGTTCTAACATTCTCGTGCCCCCCTTTATCTCCAATTTGGGCAACCATATCCATGCTTTCAAAAATAATGGGGAGCACTCTGACCTCAGTAATCTGGACTCCGCTGTTGAGTTTTCCGCTAGCCATTTAGCCACATATTGTAACTGGCTGGCCCAGTAATAAACCTCAAAATTGGAGAGTTTTATGCACCCTTTGTCATATGTGTTTTGTAATTTCCACAGGGCTATCCTATTTCTGGTGTTGTGCCAGATAAAATCTCTGCATATGCTCTGGAGTCTGGCAAAAAAATCGTTTCGGTATCATACATGGTATGTTTCCAAAAAAGTGCATCAGCCTCGGTAATACGACCCTTTTCAACAGGGCTGCCCTTCCCACCATGGCCAGAGGGAGCTTAGATCAGAATCTCATACTGTTTTCAATATTTGTTATAGCCTTTTCTGTGTTATGTTTATCCTTCACCGTGTGGTAGATATCTATGCCCACGTATTGGAAGGTTGTGGTCTCCCAGGGTATTTGTAAAATAGGTAATTGCTCCGTGGGGTCCCTTCATAACTTCCCAGGGGGAATATGCATGATTATTTTGGGTTGACTGCAATGCCTGAGAGCAACGCAAATCGCTCCATCACTTCTAGGATATATTGCAAGTTTTTTTCTGGGTAACTTAAATACAACAGCATATCATCCGCGTATAACGATATTATATGTGGCCCTCCATTCGTGTGGATCCCCACCACTTCGTACTGTTGCCTGAGGTATATTGCCAGGGGCTCTAATGCAAGGATATATAACATTGGGGACCAAGGGCACCCCTGTCTGGTACCTCTACTAAGTTGCCATCTCTCCGAGATGACCGTTCTAGTCTTTACTCTGGCTAGTGTCAGGCGCTATACCATATTCCCGCAAGGCTGCTATCAACCATGGCCATTTCACAGAATCAAAGGCCTTGACGGCGTCCAATGAGACTATAGCGACTTCTTGTACTTCCCCTTTTGTCTGTTCTATGACCCAGTGGAGCCTTCGAAGATTGTCTGATATATTTCTATGTGGGACATATCCAGTTTGATCAGGATGTATAAGTTTGCCTTTGACCCGTCTCAGTCTTCCGGCCAGCACATCTGTAAGTATTTTGCTGTCCTGGTTCAGCATGGATAGCTGTCTGTATGATCCGCGCTCCATGTTCGGCTTGCCAGGTTTAAGAATCTGAATGATTATCGCTTCTCTTAGGGATTCTGGTAACGTTCCAACCTCAAGGGCTTCATTTAACATGGCCAGTAGTGGGGGAAAGCACTTCTGTCTTATATGTTTTATAGAACTCGCTAGGGAGTCCATCTGAACCTGGGGCTTTGAAAGTGGGCAATTCCTTGACCACTGCTTCTAGTTCCTATAATGTGACAGGGACGTCTAAGTGCTCTCTCTCTTCTGCACTCAATTTTGGTAGGCCAATTTCTTCCAGTATTTCCACTATCTCGCTATCTTCCCTTTCGTCTGTATCTTCATACAATAGTCTATAAAACTCAAGAAACCCTTCATTCACTCCCTCTCGAGTATCAAGGACCTGTCCTCCCTCTCCTTGTATGGCCCTAATTGCTGGTCTCGGTGTTTCACTCTTATACAGCCATGCTAGCAGCGGCCCGGCTTATCGCCGTTGGCGTGTTCCCTCTCTCTATATTTCTTATAATTTAAATTGCATATCCTTTCCCAATGTATCTCGCATGTTTGCCGTAAATGGTTTATGGTATCTGCCTTATCTAAGGAGTCATCTCCACTGTGCGTGACTACCTCGAGTTTCTCCTCTGCTTCCTGCAGTTCTTGCAGTATTCCCCCCTGCAGTCCTTTGGATTTAGCTATCGCTGCTCCCCTTACCACCACTTTGAAAGCCTCCCATAGGGTGCCTACCGATTTCACACTTCCAGTATGGTTTTCAAAATATTCAAAAATCTCCTCTCTCAGGTCTTCTCTAAACCCCGTGTCTTTTAATGTTTCAGCACTCAGCCCCCACATAGGGATTCTGGCTCTGGGGGCTTGATGTTGCCATGCTAAGACCAATGGTGAGTGGTCTGAAAGGATTCTCGCTCTATATTCCAGCTGTATTATCTCTCCTACCATATCCGGGGAGGCAAACATGTAATCTAACCGTGTATACAGATTATGTGGGGCTGAGTAGTGTGACTATTGCCTATCGCCTGGATGGTGTAACCTCCACATGTCTTCTAGCTTAAAGTCTTTCAGCAGGGTCTGCAAGGTTCTGGCTGCCGGGGTGGGTTTAGCCAATTTTCCATCTGACCTATCCATTGTGGGATTTAGAGTACAGTTAAAATCACCTCCCCATATGACCGCGCCCCCTAAGTATGGGGTTATTTTGTTGTATAGGGTCTTAAAGTAGGCTACGGTATCTTGGTTCGGGGCGTATGTGTTAATGATGCACACTTCCCTGTTTTCTATTAGTCCTCGTACCATCACCATCCTCCCATTTGGCTCCACCGTTGATTGTAGCAGCTGAAAAGACGTGCGGTGCCACCCAGGTGATCATCCCTCTGGCATATTCAGAGTATGTTGCTCCCACTGTGGTTCCCTTCCATTTTTTACCCCATCACCTCTTGTTTTTCTTTTGTGAGATGGGTTTCTTGTAATAAAGCAATATCTATTTTCTGCCTCCTCAGGTACATCATAATTTTGTTTCTTTTGAGATAACTATTTAGTCACCTGACGTTCTAGGTAACTATCTTGAGGTCCCCCATCATTATCCGTACCCAGTTCCGCTTTTCTCCCTCCATGTCTTGCGCTTTGGCACATGGATGTAAGCTTGTTCATTTATTAACACCACAGCACACCCTCCAACTCCCTTCCCGCCCTCCACCCTTCCCATTCCCATTCCCAACTGTTGCCCAGCTCCATCCCTGGATCTCAGGCCTACCCGCATTTAGTACCTATTCGGCAGTGCTGATACTAGGGACACAGCAGGGGGTTGCCACACTACCGGCAACCCAACTATCATCTTGGTACCTCGGTCTGTTCCAATTCTAGATAACTGGAGTTCAATGTCCACTAAATACACAGAGGAGCTCCGCCGGTCCCCTGTACCATGGTCTTAGGCCGGGAGGGTTAGTGTATACTCCATCGAGTTGTGAGCGTTCTGATGTTATGATGAAGCAGAGACTCTTCCTTTCTTGAGCTGTGACACTTCTGGGCCTTTTCCCAGGGGGGCATGGGATCACTGGTTTCCTGTAGTCCACTCGCAGTATCATCTTGTGCTATGCAGGTCTGGTTTCTGCCTGCCGGTGAGTCCTTAGCAATAGCTGTGTTGCTCTCCCAGTCTGCTTCCCTATAAGTGGGAGCGCCGTTTGTCTCGTCTCACTGTGTTACTGCTGCTTTCCCCTCTGTCGGTTCAATATACATTACCCCGTGTAGTGTCCAATCCAGCCCCCTGGACAGATCTTGTTGCCTTTATTGTCCACTGCTTGTCATTACTGCTATCTCGGCCCACTGTATGCTACCAGATCTCAGGGAAGTGCGTTTTGGTCTCTCTTCCGTGTGTCTGCCGGTATCCTACTTCAGTGCTCCAATGTCCGTGCTTCCCATCCTATGGCAGGCGGTCACTCGGCTTGCCTTATTCACAGTCCACCTCTTTTGCCCTCTCCATAACCCATGCGAATACATGTTACATTCGGTGCCTGCGCTCACCTTGCAGCAGGATCTTCTTTCTGTGACTCAGGCTTGTGTACGTGGCGCTGACGTCGTTTGCGCTTCTGCCCCTTGAGTGCCTCTATGGTGCATGCCCCTCTAATTGATTGTTATAATGTTTTTGGGGCGTGTTCCTCTGCCCCACTTTTCTATGCACAAGCTTTGGGGCGCACAGTTAGTTTTATCTGGCGCCGGTATTGTATTCGCTGCTCCACTGTCCACTTCTTTGCTGGGCAAACAGCACTCCAAGGGGGAAAACCCAGCTCCACCCACGGGCCGACGATGGTTGCACACTTTTGTTTGTTGGCTTTTCGCTTCAGTGTTAGGCCTGTTTCACTTTCCTCTGTTGTTGTATCAGTGCCGTGGTGTGTCAGCACTGTTTGGGGCTGCAGGATCAAACGAAGCCAACAGCAGCAGTGATCCTTGTCCGCACAGCACGGGTGCTCGGTAAATTCACTGTGTGTTAACTCCAAAAAGTCGAGTCCTTAGAAGTGATTAAGTTGACACTATTCAAAAAGAAAGACTTCCTTACAGTAGAGCAGATTTAATGATTTTAGGGCCAAAATAGTGTCTCCTTGTGCTCCTCTGTCATTGGTCTCTGGGCCCGGCACCTAGAACTGCATTACTGTTGCAGTGACCATCCCACCAATCCCATATCATTTAATTTGACAGGCAGAAATATAGTCTCTCCAGCCAGTCACTGCACCAGAGATTACAGCATAGCAGACTGACTTCTCTGTTGCTGCCAGTCGCCGGTGTTGCTTGGGCCAGAGTACTACCCCAAATGAGAACAAGTGAACCCCTTTGCTAAACCAGGTTATGCTATGTTACTGAGTCTTGCATAACACACGTTCTTCCTTTTTTCTCATGGTTTCTTGGAGCTTCAGTATACGTTTTTTTTGTGGGGTTGGGGACTAACATGTCAGGGCAAGGATATTCTGTTTCAATGTTGTGGGCAGTTCTGAAAAGGATCTAAGCTATTTTGTGACTTGTCCAGAAGATCATTATTATTATTATTAGGGTATTTATTCAGCGTGGACCTAGCTCCAGGAAGCAACGGAGGACTTTACAATCATAGGGGGAAATTCACAGTGAGGGCAGCAGAGAAAAAAGGGGCAGGGAGCCAACAGGAGAGGGAGAGAATGGAAAATTGGCAGCAAGGGACCTACAAGCAAGCGGGGGGGGAGGGGTGTAGTGGTTAATTTGTATTCCAGGTTGCAAACCCGTACCCCTGCTCAGACAACAGGTAAGCATGCACCAACCTGTGTTTACTCCCTCTGCCCCCACAAGGCATTCCCACCCCTCTGGTCCCCCCCATGATGTTCCCTTGCCCACCCCTTCTCGCACACAGGTGTTGCCTGTTTTGCTTGATTCTTCTACCATGCTCCCCCCCAGCCTACTACTTCTGCAGGAGTCTGTCCTGATACATTCTGGTTTCACCATCACCGTCTTGTGGCCAATGCTGGATTTGCTTTCATGGACTTCATTGATTCACGGTGCGTCACCCTTTCTCATGGAGGCCCTGAATCATGCTGTTTCCATTCTCAGCTTGTATCCAGGCTTGCAACATTATGTGCAACATTATGTGTTACTACTGACTTCAGCAATTGAATTCGCTCTCCCCTCTTGCTTCTCCACTCTTTTTGACTGCTTACTCTGTTCTCTCCTCCTCTCCCTTTTCCTATCTCTTCCTATCTCCTCCCCTTACTTTCTTCTATGCACTTACATGCATATGCAATTTTTTTTTCTATTCAGTGTAATGAATCGGTTGATGCTAGTGATACTGCTCAGCTGGTACTGTTTTCTTGAATGGTTTTTGAAGACTTCACCAATAAAGAGGAATTCTTGACCTTGTTGCCTCTGAAATCCACAACCAGAGGTGTTGATTTCTACAATGATGTCAAGAATTATTTTGTCAAAACAAAAATTCCATTTAACAAGTTGGTGGCAATAACACATGATGGTGCGCCAGGGCGTCATTGTGGTTTTGTTGCGTGTTGTAAAGCAGACCCCGATTTCCCTCCATTATTGCACTACCACTGCATCATCCACCAGCAGGCAATTTGTGCCAAAGTGATGGGGTTTGATCACATAATGGCCCCTGTTGTGCGAATTATTAATTCAATTTGTGCACTTGGCCCAAGAGATCACATCTCCCCAGCCCTCAAATCTCTGCACTGGCTGCCGCTTGCCCGAAGGGTGACCTTCAAAACCTTATGCATCTCTCACCAAGCAATGCATAAAACTGGACCTCAATATCTTCAAGACAGACTAAAACCCTAACATCCTCTACGCACTCTAAGATCAAGCTCTGCCAGGCTCCTAGTCATACCAAAAACCAACTCAGTCAGGTTAGGTGGATCATCATAATTCTCAGCCCTGGCCCCCACTCTGTGGAACGCACTTCCACCCCACATCCGACTCACCGAGGACCTCATGTCTTTCCGCAAATTACTGAAAACATGGCTCTTCCCCTAAAATCGACTCTTAGCTCAAACTCGATAAAAGCAATCAATGACCTTGCCCAAAGCTGCTTTATCATAAATAACAACCCAGCAGCATGATCCGAGCAAGAAATCGAAAACTAATAACCGCTAATGTCAATTAAAACGGATAAACTCAATAGAACGAGTGAAGTGGATGAAAGGAATAAACTGGATGAAAGCAGTGAAGTGGATGAAATAAATGAAATGGGCGAGAGGATCGAAGTGGACAAGAGGAATAAAGTGGATGAGAGGAATAAAGTGGACGAGAGGATGGAAAGGAGGAGTACATGATACGGATGGAGTGCACGGAATAGAGTGCATGGAACGGATAGATGACATGGAATGACAGAGTGCATGGAACGAACGTAACAAATGAAATAGATGAATCAAGTGCCTGACATGGATGGAGTGCGTGGGACGGGTGGAGTGCGTGGAACTGAGGGAGTACATGCGATGGATGGAATGCATGAACAGATAGAGGGCATGGGATGGACAATGTGCAAGAATGGTTGGAGTGCGTGGAACGGTTGGAGAGCATGGAAGATTTTAACATCCCAAGAGCCCGGTGAGTGAGAGCGCCTAATTTGTATTTGTTTTTGCCCATTTTGTTGTGGGCCCACGCCCAGGAGTAGGCCCTTGCGTCCCTTCCCTCCCCGCACCCTCTTCCTGATTCCTGAGCCCGCCCGCCTCCCGACCCGCCCTCCCTCCCTCTTTCCTTTCCTCCCTCCCTCCCATTGGTCCATTCATTGTGCCCGTTGAGTCTAGCGACTCGCAAGTGCTCACCGGCTCCATTTAACATCCCAGGAGCCTGGTGAGTGAGAGCGCCTGAAAGCGCCTAATTTGTAATTGTTTTTGCCCACTATTGTTGGCCCCCAGCCCTAGTTGCCGCTTGACCTCGCTCCCTGCACCCTCTTCCCCATCCCGTCCCCTCCTGCATCCGGACCAATCCATTGCGAGCGTGGTGTACCCAGGTGAGCTGAGGTGCCCCCAACCCTTTTGGGCCAGTTTCATGTTTGGGCCGTGTCTCCATGGACCCACTGGCCCGCGTGCAGCCTCTCTTCCCCTAACCCCCTCCCTTCCTCCTCCCCTAACTCCGCCTGCCTCCCGGTCCTTCCCGTTTTGTGATTGGTCCACACTCTGGCCTTAACTAACCCCCCAGGCAGCCCTCTGCTTGGCAGCCCCCACGGCTAAGGGCCCCAAGGCAAAGGGCGGCTCCAACTGAGGCAGCCCCAAGACGTGTCTGCAGGTGAAGCAGGTGAAGCCAGCAGCGGACAGACACCAACAAAACTAAGTGTGGCATGGGTGGGATGTATAGCAATTACTCTACTCCAGAAAGCCCCTGCCACTCTACCTTACCTTCCCATAACATAAACTGACAAAGAATTACACCATGCACACCTAGAGAGATTCGAGCACCAACCTAATGCAACGCTGGACTGTAAATGTTGCCCTGCGTAACATTCTAACATACTTGCATTACTAACTGGTGGCACCCCCAGAGACAATAGTGAAAATTAGCCAGCATCACATTGAGACGGGTATAACAATGTTGGCATGTGCCACACTTGGACGGAATTGCAAATGTTACCATAGGCCTCTACTAGATAGAATTATGACTGGTAGCATACCCCTGACGTTGGTGCATTGTGAATGATAGCATGTTCCACTCTAAGTTGGAACTGTGGAAAACAGCACGCATCACTTTTAGAAGGAATTGTGAAAGATAGCATGTACCACCACATTTAGACAGAATTGTGATAAATAGCATGTGCCCTAATAGCGTCACTGTGTTAGAGTTGAATCTAGAACGTGTGCCCAAATAGCGTCCCCGTGTTAAAGTTGAACTTAGAAAGTGTGCCCTAATAGCGTGACTGTGCTAATATTGAATCTAGAAGGTATTCCCAACATCATTTGGTGTACCCAATAGCGTCACTATTAATGCTGAATCTAGAAAGCGTGCCCTAATAGCCTCATGGTGCTAATACTGAATCTAGAAGGTATTCCCAACACCAGTGAGTGTGTCCTAATAGCGTCACTGTGTTAATGCTGAATCTAGAAAGTGTGCCCTAATAGCGTCACTGTATTAGAGTTCAAGTTAGAAGGTATTCCCAACATCATTGAGTGTGCCTGGACGCATACACTTTATTGATTACCACAATATCACACTACTACGCTTACTCTCTCCTATATACCACCATTCAACTAGAACACAACGGTACTATGACACATTCGGTAAAGCTGTTCTCATACTAACATAACTCATCAAACTACCCATCATCCTAATAAAACACAGCTAGCTAGCACATACCGGCTAGCTTAAGCGTCTCCTCAGGCCTAACGCAGCCAAACCTCAGTCTGGATGTCCCCCTCCAGACTGAACACATTCAACTGATCTCCTTAACACCACACCTACCACTAAAAACCAGCTATCATGCAACAACCACACCAGCTGCACACATACCTGGTGCACCCACGCACTTTATGACTCTCTCTCTCCCTCTCCTGATTCGAACTGCGGTTCACGAGGGCGTTCAACCTACCAGCACCTTGAGATTATACCAATGATACATAAGGCGCTATACAAATGCAAAATCGCATAACATAACTTACTCTATCAGAATTGTCTCTGGACCTAGTATGATAGCAACCTCGTCTGTCTCCTCCCTCCTCCCCTTACTTGTCCCCCCCCCCCACCCCCAGCACTATCTGAAATGTCATCAGGCCTAGTACGACAGTCGCTTGTTTTGTCCCTTCCTCCCCCTTTCTGCACCTCTCTCCCTCACCTTTTGTTTTCTCCGGCTCTACCAGAAATGTCGTCAGGCCTAGTACGGTAGTCGCCCGTCTGTTTCCATTTGTCGTCAGGCTGAGTACGATAGTTAATTTCACATCCTTACTGTTCATGGCATGTAAGAATGTCATTGTATTTTCCCTTGTTCCCACCCTTGCCTTGAAGCACTTTGAAACAAATTGTGTATAGGCGCTATATAAATAAACTATCGTGTCATATCATATCACATTCCATAGTCATTTTCCTGGGACCTCCCTTCTGACTGCCCACCACAACTTAAAGACATTGCAACTGTCGCACCACTCTTGCATATGATTATGGTACAATGCAGCTGGAAATACATCATGAACTACAAACCAACAAGTCCAACCATGCACCATCTCAATACTATGCTGGCAATTACCATCAAAATGTGCACTTTGTATTTAAACCATATTATGCTTTTGAGCAATGTCACTGGCCCAATGGGCATTGAATTGCACCACTGGTTGCTAACTTGACACTAGTTGCCAAAAACATTACTGTGGGACAACGGGAAACCATACAAGTAAATGTGCCCTTTGAAGGTTGCCCCATCCCATTCATTTGGTACGTTAGCCGTTCCCTCTTCAAGTTATGGTCCAGTTGCGCCCCTAGTGCCTTCCTTTTTCATGAACTTACTTTTTGTGGCACACAGAGAAAAAAAAGCACAGAGGCAGGTGGGCACCAACAGCGTTGTATGTACACCTTGGAATGACATGCATCACCTGTGCACTATGCACTGACTGAGACAGTGCAGTTGCACAAACACGCGCTTGGTGGTCGTTTTAAGCTACCTCGTCCAGTTTGTGCATGGAGCTATTTAAAAGGCGAGGCCTCAGCGACAGGAACTTACCTATCAAACAATAATACTCTCCCACTACTTTGCAAAACAGAGTGTGATTAATGAAGAATCAGATGTTCTTTTCATGGAACAAAATGGTGCATGCGGAAATTAGAAAGAACGCGTTCAAATTCCGGTAAATGGTTCGCCATTAAGGCGGTAACTTGCAGCAAACCGGTCTAGTGGCTCAACTTCTAAAAGGTCGGTGCCGAGTGTAAGTGTACGGAGGAGCACTAAAGTTGAAACGTTCCTTATATTGAAGATGGCAGAGTGAGACCGAGATTTCTTTTACGTCAGAACATTAATTGAATATAAAACACCACCATCAAAGCACCAAAGTACAAGATACACACTCGCGCAGAGATTTAAACGTATGTGGCTCAGGCTATACCGATCTCAAATATACATGCAGTAACAACTGTACCATTTACCCAACACTATTAAAACAGCTATATGGTTATTGATGCAGTACTTTTTATAGACTTAACTTCTTTATCGTAGTGTCTCATTCTAACAGCTTCATTGAATAGAACCGGTGTTTGTCATTGATGTTTGCATTTCTAATTCTTTTTCCTTTTTTGTGGAATAAAAAGTCTGAAATCCCAAGTTCGCATTAAACGTATAACAGGGTCCAATATGAGTGAGGATATGATTTCTCACACTTTGGCCTTTTGATGAAACACCTTTGCAATAGCAGTATGTCACCTTATCCTACAATTTCACACATCAGCTGCCATGGTATCTGCCCCAAGAGCCCAGTTTCGCATTGCACTAATGAGTCAACACCTGTTAGAGTGCAGACATCTGAACCTTGTTAGCAAAGGAGCACTCTCTCGGGGGACCTGCATGTCAAGCATTGTCATACGCACCTCCAACATGTCTGTACTGAGGACTCTGGCCGCGGCAGAGATGAAGTCTCCCAAGAGCATTGTGAATCCAGGTAAAGCCAAGAAGAAAAAGCGGGAGGGACAGTGCCTCACCACTGTGTTTATGATATCCTAAACAAGAAACAACAGAACGAGAAAGATTTGCTGTGAATTCAAGTACAAAGGGACACCTGTAGCAGAACAGTGCATTAAACTTACAACGGAAGTCTGTTTTATCAATAATAATGTATTTCTTATATATCGCTACACTCTGATCGGACTCAGAGCGCTAAAATAACAGACTACATTATTCAAGCTCTTGAACTCACCTAAACACTCTTATAATTAATCAAAGGAGCATTCTGACATTAGAAAAAGGAAACTACGACATTAGCTGATTTTTTTTATAAGACATCTGTTGGGCTGATGTGTTGCGATCATCCATCAATCCTAAAATGACAATCGATAGGCTGAGTACTTCAGGGTTGTTCCGTAGAAACAAAAGCGTGCAATAGAACATAAAGCAAATAACAGCATCATTATCACAGATTACAGAAGTGTGCAAGTATGTACAAGTGTCCTGTGATATGCAGTATGGAAGGTTGTAGGTATGAGGGTTATAGAATGGGAGAAAGGGGGTTGGGAAAGTGAGGGCAGACACGATGGATTGACGCACTGCTGGTTGGTTTTATTGAGTATTACTTGAAATAAATCAACTTCAAACCTGGTCTTCCCCCTCACTCTATTACTTTAGTAACTCACTACAATTACTCAAATGCCTGCAAGCCACTGGCACATTCAAATCATCAACTTGCATTATAAGTATTGAGTCAGAAAACAGTGTAAACAGTTGCAAAAAGACAAGAGGAAAGGGCGTAATGCATGCTGGCAGAAGAAATAGCATGGGATACTAGAATTACTCAACTAATCAATAGAATAGGAAAAACCTAACCTAAACTCTGGTTAGTAAATCCCACAAAAAACGCATTGCAGCGGGGATGGAAAGGAACGAGTTCCGTTTAGGGGTCCTTTTAAAACCCAAAATAGCAGCCAGGTACCCCTTCACAGTGCCAATTCGAGAGCCCTTCTGGCGGTGGGAGAGCAGAAAATCAGTAACTGCAGGAATTGAACAGACCAACAACTGGTCCAGAACCTTTCCCTGGCACCAAGTCAAAAATTGTCACGCTTTCATCACGTTCCATTCCACATGCACCTAGGACAGGCAACACTCACACTACTTCACGTTCGCCACTCCTTCGCTGGCGCCTTCCATGGTGTCTGCAGGATGGCGTTTGCAGACGGTGTCTGCAGGATGGTGCGCGCAGACAGCTGCTTCCGCGACCACTGGGACGAAATCAGCGCTCACGTGTCGTGGTCCCGGGTCACGTGACGCACTTGCCCGTCTCACTCGCGGATCACATGACGTGGAGGCAGTCACTACTTAAGCAGTGAACTCCCGCGGTACTGAGCTTCACAGCTGTTCACTTTGGAGGACTCTGTACGGCGCTCAGGATACTTTGTTTCACGGCTCTTTGACTCAGGACTTCTACACGGACTTCTTCGATTACGCTCTTTGACTCTGCTTCCTGGATTGATTACCCGACCTCGGATTGTTCTTTGGACTGCCTCGGATTGCCCTGTATGGACTTGGCGTTTTTGATCTTCTTGCTTCACCAAGTTCTTGTGATTCCAGTTCTTCTTCACTCGCTACAGGCGGGTAGGCTGGGGACCACACCCAGCCCACTGTTCCTCTCCCCACTGCCGTCAGGGAAAGCCAGCTCACGTGCCAACCTCCACGGAACTACCCCAAGCACAGGATATGGGGTCACACCAACTCCCAGTTTAGGTAAGCCCTTGCCTTTATTTAGTCTCTCTGTTTGTACTGTGCTCATTTGATTGCTAATGAAAGCTTTCCTTTGCAGCAGCCTTGGGGTTATTAGCGTTCCGTGGTTCCGGGCTTCGAGGACTACCCACCTGTGGCCTCAATGATCGCATAGGGAGTAATCTTGTATATTCTCTCTGTGATACTTGGGGACAGAGGTCCCATACTCTTCACGACAATCAAGATACCTGACAAAAATGTACGACTGCTGTGGGCTTAGAAGGACCAGGTGGCAGAACTTCTGGCAAAAAGAATCACATCTAGAATGTTGTCAGCCTGCTCAAACTCCTTGTACCGCAGCCTCTCAGCAGCCAGGCTTAACAAATGAGGCTACCAAGGTTTTGATGGAGAAAGCGGCCCTCCAACTGAGAGCAGGGGCACCCTTGCCGGGAGGCAACTAGAAGGTCATATGTCCATATCCAGAGGCTCTGGGTACCAATTCACGTGGACCCTGTCCAGTACAATCAAATTAATGTTGGTACTAAACTTCCATTCAGCAATTAACGAGTTTCACTCAAGCTCCAATGGGGGAAGCTAGCTAAAGCAGAACTTGCACTTCAGACTGAAAATGCAGATGAAGAGGTCCACCTAAGGGGTCCCACAAAAGGTGAAAATCTTGTCCAGAACTTTCTGACAGAGCTCTCCCTCTGTCAGGAAGTCTGACAACCACCTGGGCAAAGAGTCTGAAACAATGTTCTTGATCCCTAGAAGATGGGTTGCTGATAGAGATGTCACTCTCCAGGAGAACAGAACCACAGCTGCATCTGTTCTCTGAACAATGCCAACAACTGCATACTGCATTCTCTTGAGGTATACATGGCCACCATCTGGTCTGCCAGAATCTGGACATGTTTTCCCACCACAGATGGAATGAAAGCAACCACACCCAGCCTGATGGCCTGCAGTTACAGCAGATTGATATGCTTCCTCGTTTGCACAGGGGGCCATAGACTGCTCACCGTCAGATCAGTTAGGCGAGCACCCCAACCCATGAGGGAGGTGTCTGTGACCAGCCGACTGAGTGTGATAAAGGTGGGTCGACTCTAGATCAGGAGAACAGGCTCAAATTATGCAATTGTCCAGGTAGGGATAGATGTTAATCTGGCCCCTAAGCACAGTCGCCAAAGCTAACATGGTGAAAACCCTTGGGGCAGTGGAAAGGCCATGAGGGAGGGTCACAAACTTCCACAGAGACTTCTATGAAGCCAAGCTTGGGAGAGGTGTTCAAACCATTTGCGTCACACAAGTAGGATGCCAAGGTAGTCAGAACCTCATCTTGACAGTAAATTATAAAATTCTTCAGAGAAGTCTTCCATTCTCCAGAGTCTAGGGGCTCCAGTTCATAAGGGGGTGTGGGTGGGTAGGGGGGGGGGGGGGGAGGGAAAGGGGGGGGTCACCCTTTTCATGAAAGATTTATCCCATTTTCGAGAAACATTGGCTTCTGGAAACCAGAGTCCAGCGAAGCAGAGGTATTGAATTGACTAGCACTGGATCAAGGCCTTGGAGGCCCATGTCAGGACACCTCAAGGCAAAGAGAAAGATACTAAAGTGGAGCAGGCTCTGAGAGCAGGTTCACAACCAACCCAGCAGTTGTGCAGCTGTGACCCAAAGAGAAGTCATCGCCATCCTCCGAAGGCACAGTGGGCCCGGACTACTCTACAGGTGATGAAGCTGCCAGGGCCTTGGAAAAGTTGTCAAACACAGGGCACCTGAATTCTTCCCACTACTTCACAGTGGTGGAGTTAGTGGGGTACACTACCTTCTTTGTAAATGATTTCTCTAAGTTATCATACATGGAGCAGGAATGGTGGTGCCCCTTAGAGTGCCATTTTCAAGTGTCACTGGGGAGAGGAACCTCTTATGGAACTGCTGCTTCTTGTCCTTTTGATCTCCCCATCGAGAGCAAGGCTCAGACTGCTCCTTCATGGAAACCCAAGCCTTCTTGGTTGAAAGCTCTGAAGTGTGTAACTTCAACAGTCTGCTTAACGCCCTTTTGGAGGAAGATGAAGAGTTTTGGGGCACACTCCCAGAGGGTCTTGGAGTGCATGGATTAATATGGGGCACATGTGTTCCTCCCTCGGGAGTAAAAGGACACCTTATGGGGGTTCGGAGACTAACATCTATTACCTGGAATCCCTGTAGAGCTTGAAGCCCCAGGTTTCTGGTGATTAGGCATGCCGCAGATCAAAAGTGCTAAATGTCTACAGGCATTCCCAAAGCAGCATGCTGGGTACATGGAAAACCAGGGACAAGGTGTGCAGTAAGTGCCATACATATCTCCCATGATGTTATGTCTGGAGTCAAGGGCGCCAATACCACTGAGGTGAGCTTACGAGGAGCCACAGTGCATTCCCTGGTGGCTCAAAGAATTTCAGAATCCAGACTGACAATGGACATTATATATATCTAAAAGGAGGAATCTGTTAGAGGAAGGAGCTCATTAGAAAGTGTTACACAACATAGTCTGTTCTCAAGTGGGATTGTGATCTGTTCATGCATTACAAGATTCTAAGCCCTTGAGTTTTGGATCCTGTACTGAGCAAATCTTGACTCTGGGATGGATTCCCCCAATATCAGAACTGTGTGTGAAGGAGAAATCTCTCTCAGGGCAGGGGGTAGAGGGTTAGAGGCCTGCGAGAATAATTTGGGAAATAATGTCCTGGAAATCCTGAGGGGCGGAAAAGCCAAAAACAACAAGACATCTCAATAGCCTGTGTGACTTCACCTTAACATTAGTTTTTACCAGGCTCGGACTGGGCATTTGGGTAATCAGCCAAAAGCAGTGATGAAATCCAAATTAGAATGGCCTGGCCAGACGCCTATACATGAGCATGTTTAATTTCTGATAATCCATATAGTATTCCATGAATTATTACCAATGTATTAGACTTTTGCCCCAGCTGATGCCATTACCCTTTCTGTATTAAAGCTCTGGTTCCATCCCTGCCTTTCTGAAGCATGCACTGATCATTCCACTTTTGAAGAAACCTTCCCTGGACCCTTCCGTACCAGCAAATTTCCATCCTATGTCTTTACTTTCCTTTCCAATTAAGCTCCTAGAATCATTAGTGGCTCCTCGTCTTACCTCGTTTCTAGAGGGCTCCTCCTTCTTTGATCCCTAGCAGTCTGGTTTTCGACTGGTCGCAGCACCAAGGGAGTGTTGGTTTCTGCGATTGTTGATCTTGTGCAGTTGCAGGACGACAGGGAAATATGGGAGCTCTGATTTTGCTTGACCTCTCTGCCGCCTTTGCTACTATCAATCTATCAATCTATCAATCAGACGGTCCTGTTAGAGCACCTCCCGGGGACTGGCCTCTCCGGTGTTGTATTATCCTGGTTTAGGATCCTTTCTATCTGACCGGACACAGACTCTTTCCTTCCTCCCTTTCTTGCTCTATGTTCCTCTTACCTGTGGCGTTCCTCAAGTAATTTCTCCGGTCTTGTTTAACGATTACATTCAGCTTCTGACCAAGCTCATCCTCTCCCATGGCGTCCTTTGTTATTCCTGTGCTGACGATAACCAGATCATTGTGCGTCTGGACCTTTCATCTCATGAAACTGCGCTCAGGTTGATGGCCTGTTTGGCGGCTTTGGGAGAGTGAATGGGCAATAATTCGCACAAGCTGAATGGTGACAAAACCGAGGAGCAAGTGGTGGGCCACCCTTCTGCTGCAGCCCTCTGGACTCCTTCTCTGGACATCCTCAATAATAATCTCTGCAACTGTCAGACGAAAAGCACACAAGTGCTATGTGTCAGAAAGGCCACTTTCAGCTTAAAATTCTTCGCAAAGTTCTCCCTTTCATATCTGCTCAGTGTAGGGTTCCGATGGTTGCCTTTCTGGTCCCATCTGCACTGCGCTATTGCACTTTTTCTAGGCAAACTGGCCAACCTCGTGTTCGACAGAACTTTGCAGCCAGAGTGGCTAGTTCAGCTCCTCGTTATTCTCATACTACACCTCTTCTCTGCCGCCTTCACTGGCTGCCGGTTGTCAAGCACATCCACTTAAAGTATCTCTGCTTGGTGCATCGCGCCTTTTATGGCCTGGCCGTGGAATACCTGCAGTTGAAATTTCAGCCTTACATTCCAGCCCTGGCACTGCGCTCGGCCCATGCCTCTCTAGCCGTGGTTCCTCGGGTTAAGTTTGTGGGTATTAGTGGCCAAGCATTCTATGTCGCTGCCGCCAAACTCTGGAACTCGCTTCCTTTGTCACTTCGTTCCACCAGGGATCACCTGTTATTTAGGAAGTCTCTGAAAACCCAACTGTTTTAAGGCCGGGCTTGTTAGCTCTCTCCGGTTGATGCCAGCACTGTTAGGCAGAATCCTATGCAGTTCCCGTAGGGAGCACTACAGAAGATTAGGACTACAGGTATATGCAATAAATCCCCTTTGGTATCAGTCTGTACCACACAGATTTAGTTGGTAACTGTGGCTGAGCAGTCAGACTTATCTCAAGAGGGAGATGAGCAGTATTCAGGGTTTACACAATAGGACTACAATACTATGGAACAAGGAAACACTGACCAAAGCTTTATATCAAAAAGAATATATATTTATTTTACACATTCTTAGTTTTACACACAAATCACTATTATTAAAGCAAGTTAAAACAGTCAAGAAAAGTATACACAACTTCCTAATTAAATTGTAGACAAGTTTAAGCAAGAGTGAAAACTGAGCAAAATGGCACAGTGTAAACCAAGCAGAAATGGCACTGTAACCAATTCTTCAGAGGGAGTGAAAGGACAAGTTATACAGGGTTAGACTCCTAAATACACCAGCAACATTTCCCAATAAGATTGTGAACAAGGTAGGCAAGGTAGTACAAAAGCATAATCAATACTTAGGTGAAAACCGAGCAAAATGGCACTTCAACAATATATAAAAGGGAAGGAAAGGTGGTTATAAGAGTTTAGGTGACCAACACATTTCTTAGTGAAAGCAGTTGTAACTGAAATAGCCAGAGTCAATAGGTCTGTGCCAGAGTCAATGGTACAAGGCAAAGTGCCCAGGATCAAACGGTTGTAGTAGCTGCAGTCAAGTCTTTGTTTACAGTTCAAAAAGGAGGGTGCAGAGTGTCAAAAGATAATGTTAGATGAAAGGGGCTGCCAGCCCAGAAGTTAAGTAAAGGATTTAAAACACCTTTAGCAATACCCAACGAAACGGGAGGCCTGGCGGAACAATGTACCTTAAAAGTGGATGAGGCTCCTGCGGTGCCGGTAGTTCCTGGCAGTTCCTGCAGTTTGGGAGATCCAGCAGAGGAAGAGAGGCTCTCGTCGTGGAGGAAGGTTCGAGTTACTGCACTGCCCAGGGATGAACCCAGCCGCAGTGATGCCAAAACGGAATAAAAGGTACGCTCCTTTAAATCGTGGTCGTGGTGGACTGGGGTGCCTGGCTATTCGGTCTCCTAGTGCTTGGCACTGGCAATTCGACCAAGGCAGGTCCTGGAAGGCGATTGGCGAACTGGTTGGCCCCACCAGCTCAAGGGAAGAAGGATCTTGCAGGTGAAGATCTTCTCTTGTCTTTGGAGAAAAGTGGTGAGGATCTGCAGCAGGTCTTCGCCGATGGCTCAGTCGTTGCAGATGTCTTCGGGTTCTCTCCTCTTTGGATTTCTTAGGTCCATTGGTGACATCTTGTCCTCCAGTCCCCAGATCCCTGCTTTTATGCAGAAAAACCCCCATTCACACAGCCTAGCTGTCACTCACGCAGTGGGGTGGCTATCCTGGTGGGATAACCCCCCCCCCAGCCTATCAGGGCAGAGTGTGACTTGGGTTGCCTAGGTAACCCTGTCCAGGGTGCCTACTCCCCCCCTCCCACACATCCTGTCTACCCCAGACTCTGTGGCGCCGAAAGGAGGGCTTCTGTGCAGAAGCCCGCCAAAAGGACGAACAAAGGATCCCCGACCTGGGCTTGGATTAGAGAGCGAGACACGAGAAAGAAATATTATTAAAGATCTGGCAAAAAAAAAAACACCGGATTAAAGTTCATATTAAAATAACCTGGCGGTACGTTAGAGGCTGTCAGAAAAAGTGGTAGCCTCGAACAATGGGAAAATCCCATAGGAAAATATTTGCGGTCGAATATTTATGGTAGTAACCACTGCCAACAGCCAGAAACTTTGGAGAGAGGGACTGGACAGTACCCTCTCGAAAATGAACACCAGGGAAAAACTATTAACCCTTCCCAGTACCTCCATAGTAAGATGGTGTGTACTGGTTTTGTTGATAACTATTGACTAGCAAAGTCAATGGTAACTTTGCATGCTCTGGGAGACAGTAGTCAGTCCCAGGGTATGGAGTCTATGTTTGGGGGTCACTAGGACACCCCTGTGTTACTGCACTGAGGGTGCAGTGTCACACACATGTACAAAGATGATACCTATGAGGGCGAGAAACCCCCCATTGACCATAAGCACACAAAAAGCCTAAAACACACATCAGCAATATGTCTAAGAGTGGGGAAAAAGAGTCTCACTCTTAGCAGGAGAAAAAATTAACCCTTCAAATCCAGCAAAGCTGCTGGGGGACTCTATAGTTAAGGGAAATTAGCCTTTTAAGAGAATTCTCCCTAACAAGCACCAAGATGCATCTGGGTGAATGTTGCACTCTATAAATTCCCCCAAAAAAACAAAAATACGAATTCTTTACTTTGCTTCCTGCCTGCTGGGCCCTCTGCTAAAACTGATCTGCTCTATAAATATTAACGTTTTACTTTTCTTAACAGAGCTAATTGCTGCGGCACTGCATACCTAGCCCAGTTCAAGTTAAAAAAACAGATACACATGTTGCATCAACTTGATGAGCATGAGCCGGGCTTGGACTGTTGGCAGAGGCAGCATGGATTGCTTATGTGCAAACTATTGATGGCAGCTCGGTGGCGGGTCGTCTTGTCTGCCCACGTGCTGAGAAGAAACAGTGCACAGAAAAAATGTACTAGACCAATTGCCCAATTGAATTCAGTGCATTTGCCATCGCAATGCATGAATCACCCTATTGTAACCCATGCTGCAGTGGGGACAGGAACCTTTCTGGGATTCCTTTTTAATACCTTAATCATGTGGACTGGCACTGAACCAACCTCTAAAGGCATTCATTAGAAGCTGCAACATTTAGAAAAGTGCTGGTGCTCTTTGTAACAAATCCCTCGGAAGGTCTCTCCAGCTGCACTCACTGGCTGCGGCTAACCAACAATGGGTTCCCCAGCAAAGCCTCACTGAAGAGCAGGCTGTAGGTAGCAGGGTGGCCATTGCACAGGGAGCCAGCACAAGTCTGAGGCAAGACTCGGGCAAACTGGTCTAGAGGGCTGGCAGGGAAGGTGGGGATCGGACATCCTTCGTTTCCTCCCAATTATGCAATGCCTCAGTCTCCAATGACAGACCAAAAGAAATGAAAAAGTACAGTAGGTGCAAGAGATGCTACATTTTGGGAAAAGGATGTTCTGCAGAAGTAGGTGGCTAGGGGTGAAGGGAATACTATGAAGAGAGCCCAAAAATGAAGGCACACATCATGCAATAAACACTCACACTCTTGCCACAATACAACAGAACAGTTACTAAAAGCAGGCAATTGAAAATGAATATCTATACTTCGCAGGGCAGGGTATCACAGTTCTCTTCATGGAATAAGGGTGTGGGTTTCCAGTGTTTCGGCGTTAACGGAGAAAGGACCGACAGTGTTCACACCAGTACTGTTCAGAGTTGACAGTGTTAACAGTGAACATAATTCTCAGATCTTCCAGGAATTCCGAAGCTGCAAAATGCATAGAGAGAAAGTGCTTTATGACAAAGAATGATGTCAAAGCAAATATCCACATAAGAAGTATCAGAAATGCACTGCAAAGACGAAAATCCTATAAAATGACCTTTTCACTCTCCCTATATCGATCATTTTCATCATGGCGTCGACCATCAAACACGGTTTGCAAAAAGTGGTTATAAATCTCATTGTCTTCATCTGATGTGAGGAGTTTCTATTTAAGGTGCAAACGGTGTGTGTGCTGGCATAGTTCATTCTCGGGTTCTGGGCGGATTGCAATTTTTTTAATGAAGCCCCCCCTTCATAAAACTCCATTCCAAAAGCATAGTGTACATGTGTGTCCCTCTGCAGCAGTCTCCAGACAGAGCTGCTGCACCTGTTACCTAGAGGCACAGAGCAGGTTCAAAGGTTGCATGTGCCCTTAGACAGCTGCGGGAGCACAAGGCACCTGTAGGCAGAGAATTCATTAACTTCAGCACCTCGGTTTCAAAATACAATAATTATGATAAAAACTATTGCCTGGTGGCTGGGCTATCTTGAAATGTAAGCCATACCTACGTTTTGGTATAGTGGCTGATAGTTCACATAATTATTACATCCACATCAAATCAAAATTGTGCTAGAATCAATCCTCTACGTGCAGACCAGCTATGAGGGGATATGCTGTTCTAGGCAGCCTGACTGATTGCATTCCAGTGAATGAGACAAAAGGTTAATTCACTAGAATGCTCAGGATGCCAGCCTCAGTTGACTGTGTTGTATCCCTTGGAGGACCTGCCGGACTTTCCTCTCGAGGAACGAAGGGATGACCAACGTTGCTGCAGGGTACCCTGTGAACGTGCCGTCTCAGTTTTAATCACTTGCAGAGACTTGTTGACAATCTTGCCAAACAGGTTCTCGCCATCAAATGGCATATCCAACACTTTGGACTGAATGTTTGGCCTGACGTTGGGGGCTTTGAGCCATCCCTGCCGCTCAAGGGACACTCTGTTGTCCCTCTGCCGGAAACCTGTGTCTGCGATGTCCACTGCCACTGTAATGGTGTGATCCGAGGTCACTTGCGTTTCCTGGATCAGTGCCAGAGCTTCCACTTTATTATCTTCGGGTATGAATTCGAGAATAGGGCCCAGTTTATACCATAGTTCCCAGTCATAGAGGGACAAAATGGCCTCGGCATTAGCAGCTTTCATGGTGCTGATAGCAAAGTAGATTATCCTTTCTGCCATCACGTCCAGCTTCTTACCCTCCTGATCAGAGGGCACCATGGACAATGACAGATTTGCCGATAGCTTCCTGGCCGCAGCTGAAACCAGAGTCGGGTGAAGGCTGGGACCTCAAGTACTTGGGTGCAGAGTCCGGGACACTGTATTTTTTTTAATCTATCCCGTTTGGGCAGAGCAGAGCTCAGGGTCTTCATTAGGGCCAAGCCCTCCTCCCAGATATGGTCCAGTAAGGGGACAGACATGATGTCTTTTGTCTGGACTCACGTTTTTGGTAAATCTATACTTCTTTTGTAGTCTCCTCGGGTATCAGATGAAACAGCTCAGAGGCCCTGGACATCATAGAGTGAAACGAACAGACCACATCCGGTGGAGAGGCCCTGTGGCATTCATCCATGCCCAATGGCTCCCAGTCTGCTGGCACAAAGTCATCTTCCTCGTCGGAGTTTGTGGCCGTAGCTGCCGTATCCATGCCTGTGAGCGCTGCCGGATCCCCAGTCGGAGTCAAATCCCGAGGTGGTGGTGTCGGGTGATGCCTTGGGCCTGGTAGGTCCTTTGCCTTGTGTTGGGGTGGGCTCCCGGAGGGGCATTCCTGGAGGGCTCCTAGACAGTGCAGGACCCGGAGTGGGACGCACTCTCTGCTGGATTTCCGAGACCAGCGTGTGCAGCATTGTCAGCATGTCCAGCGACATGTCCCTCGGCTGAGGTGTGAAAGGAACAACTGGTGGTGGTCCATGACTGATGCGCCTTCTTTGGCGAGGCGATGAACCGGGCTCCCTCTGTGGAGAACCCCCCACTGAGACGGGCAGATCATCCTCACCCTCGTCCGAACTGGTATATATCGGAAACCGGCTTCTCCGGGACAGCCAACAGGCTCATACCCTTCTTAGGATTGGCAGAAGCCTTACCCGTAGCCCTCTCCAGAGACTTCTGGGGCGGAGCATCCAGGGAATCTGTCCCCTTTTCAGGGGCCTTCATAGGTGCCGGAGCAGCCACCTCACGCCTTGCTGGCAGGAGTAGCTGCCGTCCTGACCGTGGACACCACCTACGTGTCCAGTCACCAATTCACAAAGTAGTGGTGGTCGTCGACAAGATAGTGGACTGGGTGGTTGTAGCCTTAGTCGATGTGGACGTGGGTGCCAACTGCCAACAACAAAGTCGTTCTGGCCGACTGAACCGCTGATGATGATTGCGTCGCCGATGGAGGCAGCGAAGGGCCACCTTTCGATTTTTCCCACAGTGCCTTATCCGCCGATGGTAAGTGGAATTTAGATGGAGTCAAGGACTTTCCCTGAGAGGGAGCACCCCTCACTGATTGGCTCGCCGTAGGAGTAGATAGTGACGACAACCTCATACTTCTGTATGATGGGCAAACCCAGTGGGAGCAACGTTGTGTAGTCTGGCCTTCCTTTGGACCCCTGGGAGCAGAGGGTGGTCCTCAAAGGACCTCCACCTCTTTACCTCTTTTCTGAGAAAGTACATTCCTGGGACCGGTCATCCTGGAGGAAGCATGACCATGCTCTGCAGAAGAGTCAGAGGTTTTACCCAATTTCAACCAGGTCACCAGCCTGCTGTAGTGGTCTTTCTTTGTCTTTTTTGAAAATCCCTGGCAACATCGCATCCCTCCTCACCATGGTCCGGATGCAGGCAATGATATGATATATGTAATTTATAATGCGCCTGTACACAAGTATTTCTAGGCGCGATGACACAAGGAAGGGGGGGACAGGAGGAGGACAAAACAATGATCTTACTAGGACTTGTGTCATTCAGATCGCGCAAGTGCGGGGGTGAGGGAGAGTACAAGTAACTTGTAAGTGCTCCAGATGGTGGCTCATAAGTGCAGAGGTCTTGAGTTGCTTCCGGAAGCTTAGATGGTCCTGGTCAAGTTTGAGAGAGGCAGGGAGGCTCCTCCAGAGGGAGGCCCCAGCCGAGGAGAGAGAGATCAACCCCCCCACTCTCTGCCTGGAGAAGCGACTGACCCAATACAGACATTTGTGGTGTCGATCTTCGACATACACATTCCTCAATCCACACTTCACACAGTTTGAAGAGACACCTCTTCTTCGGTCACGGAGAAAAGGCACGCAATGGGCTCAAAGCCCGGGCCTTCTCAAAACACACGGAAGATCCGCGATGTATAATGATCTTCGCTGACAGCAGGTCCCTGACCTCCCATCGAACGATAACACACATATTGGTCAACATTTACTGAAAATTTGTCAAAATAACACTTGATATATGAAAAAAAGCTTGGAGAACAAAAAACTAAAGATGGCCACCAGGGGTAGAATTTAGGCAGAGGACTGTCATTGGATGCGGACAGTATGACCCGGAGGACAGTGTTTGGTTTAAAGAAAAAATGCAGTTTTAAAGCTAAAGTGAAACTGTTTTTTCTTTTACTGAGGATTCCCAACTGAAAATATTCATGAGCATGTGAATTCATGCAAGACCCCGTGCTGGAGAAATCCTACTGCCGGATTCTGAGTAAAGTTGTTTGTTGTCCAGGGCAATGTAATCCAGAATAGGCGTCCCCAACACCATGAACCCAGGGGAAAACCAAAGCTAAACACGCCCACCACAGGGGAGAGAGGGTTCTTGTGAACGAAGCCATAGAATGGATCAATGGGATATACTGCCCACTGTGAAGGAGCTAAATGTGGGGATAGACCAGGTCAAGGAACATAAGAAGATATTCAATCAATCTTTAATAAGCACATATTCAATTACCATACGCATGATAAAAACAGCATAAAAACACAATCAATGCTGAACGTATCCAGTTAAAGTGCATATTATTTTAGTAGCCATCCTAGGATGTAAGCATAAGTGCACTGTGCATAACATAATTCAAAAGTACATAACATCCGTAGACAGCAAAAATCCACAGTTGGTGCCCAATCTGTATTCAAACAAAGGGATATTTATTACCAAAATTAAGGCAGGAAAGGGGAAAGGGGAAAAAAATATATACAAAAATTAAAGAGACTTGGAGTTATACAGGGCAACACATCCACGCAGATCAGGATAATCAGTATTTTCTGCGGGATAAAGGAGGTTGTACCCTAATCAAGCCAACCAGTTCATTATTGAAAACAGACAAGCGGGATAGCATCAATATATACTGCAACAAAACCTATACTTGTCTCCAATCTGACCGAAGTAGTCAACAACCAGTACCTAGTACAGCTCCCAACCGTATTGTGGGCTGTACTAGTATCTAACGCAGGTAGTTTCGACGATTGAATAACAGTGTCTAAGCTGTCTGTCTCTCACCATAGCAAGAGAGAGAAAGCTTGACAATCGTCTTCCTCAGGACAGGACAGATTAGATGATTAATTCTAAAATCTAAACATACAAATTCTCTACATTTAAATATTCAAGAGCCACTTATGGCCAAGCAATACAAAAGTGTCTTGAAATTATTCCATGTGTCCAATCTTCTTCAAATGGTTCTTCCTTAATTCACCCAGATGTTCAATGTATTCCATCTTCAAAGGGAGAAGAAGTTCCTTTTGAGTATATCCAAAAGTAACAATCAAAGTAGAGAAAAGTTCTCTTGGTGGTGCACCCTTTGAGTCTTATCAGGTGCACAATATTCAGGCTAGATGGGGAAGAAATCCCATCACCTGGTAGTCTTGTGCAGACCAGATCCTGATGCTGCCTGGAATTGTGTTGTTGTCCAGGGCAAGCCATTTTCCAATTTATTTTTTCCACTGGACAATTTGGGTCGGATATCAGTGCATGATACTTGTTTCTGGTGTGCATTAAGTGTAATTATTGTTCAAAATGACAGTAAGGATACACTGGTGATACACATGCTGTTTGACATTATATTTACATAAATAACATTACCTGTTTGACAATTCTCTTGTGCCACAGATGAGTAATGCTTCCTATTGTAAACCTACACAGTCCCATATTATTGTGACAGTGGTATGTGTAGGCGCATACAGTAGGGGCAGAGCTTCCTACCTATGACCACAGAGGAAGCTAGAGCCACATTTGAATGATCAAGCACATTGCAACACAATATGTAGGGTAGTCTTTATTTATCTGGAAAGGGTGGCATCAGGAAATTTAGCTCACCCATTGTGACGTTCAGGATGCTAGCCCTTTCTTAGCTACTTTGAAGAAAAGAGTGACAGCCACCATTGTAGAAACATATTCCATGTCTCAAACGTTCTTACCACCTTTGATTCAAAGAAGATCCTCTATGGATGATGGCAGAAGGATAACAGACTTCCGGGACAAAGCCAGGAGCATCCTCTTCCCAAATGTATATGCAGGGCAGCTATGTGATTCTCTACCCACCACCACACTTTTGTTTCTCACCAAACCCAGATAGGAAGTGACTGTGAATCTCTTTTTGTGGAGGTGTAGCAGCAGCATGGTGTTAAACTCATGCTCTGGGAATTTGCTTCTGGCGTTATTGTGCAATGAATGGCGTGATTTACTTTTTTGCTGCAATTACTGACTTGGTCTCATTTCTTGCCTGCGTCTGCTTTTTTGGGACACTTGGATAGGATTTCATAACAATGAGAAAGGTGACAAAGAGTTAACTCCCTGATTACATGAGGTAATCCTCATTACTCAGGCTTCTGCTCTTCCTCGTCACCTTCATACCACACTCAACCCTCCTTTGCAACTGAGCTGCTTCAGTCAGGAGTTTTGCTACCTGCAAGCAAAGTGGGGCACAAGAATACATTTTAATGAACCAGACGCGAGGAGCCTTCAGGGATTTCAAGAGTTATAACTGAACAGAGTATACCGAGTATACCAAGCGATTTATGGCAAAGGATGCAGACATACTTTCATAATAGTGAAAAAGGTGATGAGGAAGAGTTGGACTTAGCTTGTGTAATAAGAATTACTTTGTTTAATCAGGGGATTATGCTACATAGGGCCTACATTCCCAGGTGTATATATTGATTTTGCTACTCCTGCACGGTTGGCAGCATTAGCAATGGTTGTATGCGTCAGGGGATGATGGGTTAGTAGTGGATATATTGCTCAGGGATATCAGGATTAGCAAAATGAACATTATTAAATTGTGTAATTTTATACTGCTTGGGGCTGCGTTGTTAACGGTGATTATGCCACTCAGGAGACTGGCAATGCTAATAGAATTGCAGGCAGGTTTAGAGGTGCTTCAACTGCTCAGGCATGAGAGTGTTAGATTTGGATATCTTGTGCATAGTTGACATCCGTGGTCGAAATGAGATAAAGCTACCAGGAATGGAGTACCACTACTTTTATGTTTTACTGTTAACAGTTCCTCTACTTTTTTACAACCATTTGACCATTCTGGGATGATTCTTTTTTTAAGTTAAAACATGCTTCTTCATTTTTCCTTAAAGCAGTTACAGCTAAACTGAAATTTGTTTCACCGTACATTCACAAAGCATTAATGGCCTTTCACACTGGATGAACTCTGTCTGGCTTCATCTGAACTATCGGAAGCTAGAGAAGGTTCTGCTAATAAAATACATTATCTCTCGCAATACCTCTTCTCCACTGGATTTTTGGAAAACATGTCAAGTTGTTATTTCAAGTAAAATGATTAGATGGAACAGATGATATAGGCAGAGACAATTTCCACGGCATTTTATTTTAACAGATGGCTACATGGGATTTGCCCCTTCATGGAACTGGATAAGTGTCCAGTTATGCTAGAGCCTGAGTGACTAGTCATTTGGACGGGATAGGTAGGTTTTGTCGCAGGAAAATTTGTCGAATTCAAACACATCGTAAAGATTTTAAACAAATGTTCCCGCAAACATATGTGGGGGAGTGGGTAAGGGTAATAATTAAGGTGGGGGAAGCAGGGGCGGGCTGCAGAGGTGGTGGGGGGCTCCCCCGCATATATTTGCGGCCAAATGGAATAAAAGAGAAAAAAAGATTAGATGAATTCGATGATTTCTCATTCTACGATTTCTCCTCGATGAAATCGCAGAGTGATTTGGGCTACTGTAATGCACTTCTGTGGGATATTTGGGAAACACAGATTGTTCATCCCTCAGAGACTGTCAGACCATAAGAAGTCAAAGATTGTCAGTACTGGGGACCAGGCTGTGTAATAAACTACGAAATTCTATTCATGACAGTACACATTTTTCTAGTGACAGGCCCCTGTTGAAGCAGCTGCTCTTCAGCTAGGTATTAAGTATGGGTTCCAGAAAAGTTAAGATCAGCAAGTAGAGGTGTTTGATATCACAAGGCCATATAAAGGGTCCAGTGTTGACTGACCGACAGAGACATTCATGAAAAACAATACAGAGGATCTCCTTCTCTTGCCTGTTCCATCCACTTGGCTGTGAACCGAGCCTATCCACACCCCCGTAAAACATGTGTTGCACCTTGATCCCTCCTGCCTACCCCGCCCCCTGCTGGAGTCACAGTTCCACTACTTTTGACATACTTCTACCAATGGTGGAAATAGTTACTCGTGATAATACTGCTCAGAGCCAATGGAGTTACCATTGGATATATATACTGTTCAGTGATTAACAGTGAAAATACTGCTTTCCGTTGGAAGTCAATTTTGATTTGATTTATTGATTTATAAAGCAACTTACACCAAGGAGCCTTACATAAGGCACATAAATGCTGTGTGCATGCTGCACAGGGATGCAACTGTTTAAGGGTGCACCTTACTCAGGGCTAGCTGCAGTGAATATACTGTTCAGAATTAGCAGTTGGTATATTGATAAGCCTTTACATTGTTTATTGTTATCCTTATCTGACTAGGAGCAAGCATTGAGTACATTGTTCAGAGTTGATTGTCTTAGCAGGTGGTATACTGTGTTGTCTGTACTAGTGTGGTTATTTTACTTAAGGGTACACTGCCCAAACCTGGTCTTGTTTGCAGTGGGTACATGGTTAATGGATAGCAGTGATAGACGTAAATAAACTTCTTTGAGTTAGCAGAATGATCAGCAGTGTGTACAGTTATCAGCGGTTACGCTGTTTATGCTTTTCTTTGGGCATAAAGCTCATGGCTGGCAGTGCTATGAGTGCGCATATATTGTTCAAAGTGGGCATATTCGGCCTCGGGCTGGCCTATAGGGAATCACGGCAACGCACAAAGGGTCCTGGCAAGCAAGTTATTTTGTGCCCCCTTTTATTTATATTTAGCATTTCTAAAGTGCTCACACAGCCCGCGGGCATCGAGGTGCCGTTACAGGAATTGTGCGTTAGTTGCGTAATTGTTTTTTTTCTTGGTTGCATATTTATAACGCGCTTAAACACCCAGAGGTGTCTAAGCGCGGACCCGGGGAATCGAACCTGTGTTGCTTCGTGTCCTCTTGCTTCCAAGGCAAACACTTTGCAGCTGAGCTATCCTCCCGGGACAAAGGGGGCCAGTTTGACGCGCTATTGCACTGTGCAGTTGGTATTTTTGCCCAAAGTTACTAACCAAATGTGTTTAACAATGCACTATTTGAACGGTATCTGGTCAATCCGTTGATTGCCATTGCATCTAACACTAATCCATCGAATTATAAGCATTGAAATGCCATTCCATTGAATGACCATTTCGTTTTCTATAATTCTATGTATCCATCGAAATGTGTTATATTGGGTTAGGGTTGGGGCTAGGGTTAGATTAAGGGTTAGGTTAGGGTTGGGGCTAGGGTTAGATTAGGGTTAGGGTTGGGTCTAGGGTTAGGGTTGGGGCTAGGGTTAGATTAAGGATTACGTTAGGGTTACGGGGTGGGCGTGGGGGAGGAACCCTCCCCCCAATATACATAAAAACTTTAAAACGTTACAAGGAGCTGGCCAGTGCCGAAATTTCAGCACTGGACAGCTCAATAAACGTTTTAAAGTTACAAAAAAAGCATTGAAATGCTATTTTTTACATGTAAAAGTGCATTTCCATTGAAACCAGTCCATTTATATTTTCGATGGACTGGTTTAGATGGAAATGCACTTTTACATGTTAAAGATAGCCTGTCGATGCTTTGGCATATGATGCTTTACGTTACATGCTTTGGTTTGTAGATGTTTTTTCCCGACGGATTGACCATAAACCCCAAGAAGTCATTAAGGTATGCAGTAGGCGCTCTACAAACCTTTTACCTCGCAAAATAAGCAATAATTAAACCTTCAAGATACCTCGCATAGAAAAAAATGGAACATCCCACCCACCGTAATGGCCTTTAATAACAGATTTTCTGTGAAATCTTGCACCACAGGCCGCAGCCTTTCAGGTAAAGCCTAGATTCATGGTTGAAATTCTTAGAGGAAAGAGTTCAAGTTATTCTTTTATGCCCCTTCTAATTTCTGTTTTTTTCTCCAATTAATACTTTTGTATATCATTTGTCTGTGCTTGTAAATATTTTTGTTGAACGCAATGTTCAATTATTTTACAAAAGAACAGTGATGCATGCGCAGATTCAAGTATATGCTGCACTTACCAGGTATCTGGCAAAGTAGCACGGAAAGCAGTGAACAATGTGCTTGTACGGTTTAATAACCACTCAGCACATCATGATCTAGTCATGCACCAAACAATCTTGACGAATAGAACCATTTCTTACTCTCTCACTATGACCCATTCTCGGCCATAGTTCCTCTTGCTCATCATCAATGGCTCCCTTAATCTATTCCCCTTCTTTTGCAGCTTCACTTCCTGCATTGTATTCAGAGTAACTGAGGAGGCCAAAAAAAGAATAGGTTTTCTACATTTTCCATTTTGACATTTCCAGCACCAAAGAAGCGGCAGCAATGTTTAGTAAAGTTAATTTTTAAACCGGCTTTAATCACTTCCTTTGATACCTTTTAAAGTCAACATCGGGGAAGGCAAACATTCTGAGAGGTGAGCAGATGGACGCTGTCTCATAAAGTGTGTGGCAAGCTCATGCTGCGAGTGCAGAACAAAAGATCCATCTTTTTCATAATTAAGGGGACGATGAATGCATGGGGCTCTGCACAACACACCTGTAATTACCAACACAGCTCAGAATTGCACTACGCCCTTGCCTCCTGACTCCCCGCATCAGTCGATCCGGCAGCAGATGGAAGAACATTTCTGTTGACATATGCTGCCATAAAGAATTCAAACGAATCTGGTTGTAGGTGACAGAATGTAGCATATTTGAAGATTAATAACGCAAACAAGCAGGTTGTTAGGTTTGCCATGTTTACCCTCCTTCCATCTGCTAGGTTCAACAAAAAATGTCATCTCGCAGGTCTCCCCTGCACAGGACCCTCTCCCTCCCTTTTCAGTGGCGTATAGAGGAGGAGGCTGCGATCACCCGACCTTATTGTTTAATGCACGTCTGGCCCCTCACACTGTGGATTCCGGGAAGATGAGCGAATGGCAGTTTTTATAAGTATTTTCTGTCGTTTCAGTGCTATATTCCTGTGCAACGTCAACAAGTATGGTGGATCTGATGGACCACTTACGAGAAAACGTTTTTTCATGGCCAAACGGTGGACGTCCATTGGTGTTCTGAAAAGCAGTATGTGCCGGGCTTTGTGTAGCATTGTGTCGCCATTTCATTCGTTTTCATGTAAACACCGATGCTAAAAAGGAAGACAAGACGTAGCGTTTGTGTTTGGAGACCCTACAAAGAAATGATGACGCACCCACTATATGTCTGCGAAATTACTTCATCTCGACGCTTTGGAGTCCTAGAACATGGCAGAACTTCCAGGGCCTTTGCCATAAAGGCCCAATCTGATCAATGTACTATATACACTTAGTGACAACAAAATAATACACAGGGTCTCATTGCAAGTACGGTGGTGCTGTAAAGTGGCCTTATGCGAAATTATCGCACCACTGTAAAATGAGTTTGGCGGTAGGGAGGCAGATTTAACTATAGCAAAAAGTTGGAGGTAAATCTTCCTCACCCCCAAAAATCAGTCGATTTACCACACAGTATTTCCGTCGGCAGTAAATCTTCCAAAAATCCCCATGGAGTCCTATGGAGCATCACGTGTAATCCCGTGGTAACTCTATGGGACCAAGTGGCGATAACAATAATTGAGTTTGACAGTAATTTTCCGATTTACCTCCGAATTATAACCAAAATTGTAATGAGGCCAACAACCTCTTCAAAAAGAGTAGTGCTCCCCTAAAGTGCTGTTCTGTAAGTAATGACATGTTAAGTTCAGGGGACTATAACCTCATTTTAAAAGCAGTAGAGTGGAACGTGTGTGTGTGTGGCTTGTGATGTTTGGGTGTATGATTTGTTAAATTATGTTAATGGAACTTAAATAGCACAGTTGTTAAAGCCTTGTTGCATTTTGCTAAACATCACAAGAAAAATGACCAGAGCAATTGACTCTGGTACTGTGTGCTCACCGGCAAAGTTATCAACAAACCACGCTAGTTCATTAATTATTTTAGAAGTGATTGTTAGAAAAAGAAGACTCCAAACTTCCAAAAGGTTTAGAGAAAGCGCTTTTAGTAATCCAGATCTTCAGCGAGGACAAGAGCAGATAGTCTATGTGACGAATCCTTGGATGTTGTCACTTCCCTCGAAGGGGGAGCCCCTTCCCATGAGGCCAGGGAGTTGAGGCTGCTACCCGATAGTCCCCCTGCGGGAAGGTACTTAGTAGGAGGATCTCATAGGGATGGATCCCCCCCCCCCTGTGGGAGCAGGGAAGACTATCCAAGGAAAACGCAATATACTTCACTCCAATCCCCCTCACTTACCCCACCCTTGCCTTGTAACCCCAGGTACATGTATCATGTAGCCAAAATCATAAGTACTGGGACAAGGAGTCTAGTCTACCGAAAGGAGGACTATAGGAATGAGATGAGCAGGCAATGCAGAAGCATGAAGAGCTCTCCTGGAACCACTAGTGAGCATTCTAGTGGTTCACAAATTACTACTGGTCAAGTCACATTCAAAAAAGAAGAGGGAAAACAGGAAAGGAAGTTCAGTCCTCCCTGGAGGAGCCACAAGCAACTCAGTGGTGCGGCAGAGAGAAGCAAGGCAGACTGTGGTGTAAGGCAAGAAGGCCAAGCGTCTCCTCAGGGTCAGAAATGGAAAGACCCTTCTGCCTACTGGAAAGCAGCTGACTTACCTGGCGGAGGAAGAAGGACCACACCGTCTGCGTTGGTAAATCAGTCCAGAGGGAACCCACAGCTGCAGATCCGCCGTAGCGGGAACAAAGTCTGCGGAAGGCACATCAAGACCAAAAGGCGAGTCCCAGGACAGACCGGACCCAACAGCGACGCTCCCTGAAGGTAGGGGCCAACACGGGCCCGCCGGTGGGGAAGAGAAGAGAGGTCAGTGGTCCTGCGAAGAAGTGCTGCGAAAATCGCCCAGAAGAATGACTGTGGGAAAGTAACATGTGAAGCACGGGTCTGTGACCCACACCCTCAAGAAGGGAGGTTCACCAGTCATCTTGATCGTCTCAGTACCTGGCAGGTTAGTGAACCAGGACTGCCACACTACCAGCAGAGAATCCTACTGGCCTGGGGGACACACCCACAAGACTGGAAGCCAAGTGTACGTTGGGGAGAGAAAAGGCCAGGGGAAGGGATACATTCCCCCTGGTGTTGTGAAAGTAAAAGCAAAGAGTGTGTGAGAACAAATCCAAAGAATGCCAGGGGAAGGGAGTCATTCCACTGGCATTGTGAAAACACAGAGCAAGATACCTGGAGAAGGGAGACATTCTCCAGGAACCCAATAGTGAAGAAACAACTATGGGCATTAAGGAATGTTGATGTTTGAACTGAAGCTTTACCTTTTGAGTTTCAACTAAGAACTTTACTACTTTTTAGCAGTACAACCTGGAAGTTCGTTTTGTGCTTGGAAAGGGATTGATACATGGAAAAGGGAGTCATTCTGTCAGGTAAAGATCCCGCCTAACAGTTGGAACTGTGATCCTTTGTACAAAAGAAAGGAGCCATTCTAATGGGCCAAGAAGATCCACTACCTTTTTAGTTTAGTTATAAATGAAAGGAACAGAAGTAGGTTTTTGACACAGGACGGTGGACTTTGATTTGCACAGAAATCTTGACTGAATTCTTAGTATTTTAGTTGAGGTAAGGAAACCCCTCCTAGCATAGGGAGAGGTAGGTTTTCTCTATTTCTGGTATAATAAAAGATTATGCCAACAACCATACCACCTTTGTTTCAGACTAGTCCTTCTGCAACCTCACAGCTGCCATCAGAGACGCCATTGTTCGCAGCCCAGAACCAGTCACATTGCTTCTCTGCTCCGAGGCAAGGACTACACACCACCTTTTATGTTGAGGGACCACACAGCCACTGTGTTGCATGTGAGGACCAGCACACACTTGCCCCTTATTGAAGAAGGAAAGGCAACCAGGGCCAGCCTGATTGCTCACAGCTCTATGAAATTGCTTTGCCCTCAGCCTTCTGTCAAAGACCAAAGTCCACTCACCGAAAGATCTAAGAGGGGAATACCCCAACCTTTCAAGGACGCATTGGGGCCAGGGTTGCCAGAGCAACAACTCTCACAAAAGGTTGTCTTTTGGAGACCACCACAATAGATCCTACGACGCACAGTCTGAGACTCGAAAAAGGACTGATAAGTTGCTCTGGAATGGAGTCACTGTAGCAATCTCAGGTGCAGCTTGGCCTCTGGCACCACCAGAATGTGGGAAGCTATGACACCCAAGAGGTATAGCAAGGACAAGGTGGAACCATCTTCCGAGATCTGAAGACATGAACCATCTGGAAGAGTTTGCCACTCTGTCTTGGGAGTAAAGGTCCTGGCCAGGTGAGTATACAGGACTGCACCTATAAATCGAATGATGTGGTACGAGGTCACTGCTCGCCGTACAGGGAAATTCCCCACTCCTCCTGCCCCACAGGGGTGTGGTGCATGAAGTCTCCTTCACAGGGGCGTGGCAACTGGGGCAGAAGAGGGCATTGCTGAAGTGGCAATACCCCCTCACTGACCTCATCCCCGGGAGGGACAGCGCAATTGCAGCTTGCCTAAAGGTACATAGCCCCTGCCATGATGGGCATAAGAGGGAATGGGTTGAATCTCTCTCCTCCCATTAGTCAGAACATGGGACTGGTGGACCGCTGACCGAGGGACTTCGCCGTGGCTATGGAAGACTGGAACATCTGTAGAGACTCATAAGTTTGTACTCCAAACAGGCTATGCCCATCAAACTCCATAACTAGGATCCAGAGGTCTGGCGTGTCTGTCAGGTCACAGATAAATATTCAAGTCGTAAGAGCTAGATATGAGGGTAGGAGTTGGTGGAGGGCTATAGGAGTTATAGAAACATATAGAGGAGTTTTGGTCTATGTGTATTTCTTTTTTCTGCTTCTCCTTAATCCACTATTTCAGGAGATGGAAGTCTTCTCAAGACAAGATCATCATGGTTCGGGGCTTAAATGTCTTAGGCAGCACAATATAACCAACTTAATTCACCAAAGAAGCTTTACAAAAGACCAGCTAGGGATTCATCCCCTGAACTATTTGCCTTGAGAACGACCGACTGGTCGAAACACGTGCCGGCTGTGCATAGAATAAATCACCATTCACATATCAGACAGCTTCATCCATATTTTTTGATTGTGTTTTGTAATTCGAAACTTTAGAGTATTGACTACTGTAACTCCAAGTCTGTTTGCGCAGTATAACTACACACCCCAATCGCTATTATTGGAGATGCAGACAGTTTACGGTATGGACTTGGGGGGCAGACAAGGTCACTGGTCGACTTCCGCTATAACCCATGGTCACGCTTCTTTCATTGAACATTAGGGGGTTGAACACCCCACTTAAAAAGGAAGAAGCTTGACAGATTCTTGGTGCACCACTGCCTGTATATAGTGGTATTACAGGAGACCCACATCAAACAGGCGGACAGGCATAAGCTGCAAATGCGAAAGTACCAGACAATCGTCCAAGCAAATGCTCGGAGCCAGGTGGCAGCTGTGTTAATAGCGGTCTGACAGGGACTCCAGATTCAGGTGGTCGACTCACCAGTTGACAGGGAAGGGGGATTGGTTTTCCTTATAATCCAAACACAAGAAGCAACCCTTAAGGTCAGGTCCATCTACGCCCCCAACTCAGGACAGGATGTCTGACTCAGAAAGGTCCTAACGGACCTAGAAGTATTAGGCAAATGGGAACTTCTAGTCATGGGTGACTTCACTGTAGCTTGGGACCCGCAGAGGGACAGGAGCTAGAAGAGAACATTTGGTCAGCCACCTCCCTCCCCAGTGCTTAAAACGATTTGGTATTGGTAATACCAAATATTTGGTATTGGTAATGCTCTCGGGGTCGGACCCGGGCTTCACATTCTATTCCCATGTACACCAATCCGTTGAGGATAGACTACGTGTGGTCCTCCGTCACACTCCTGGGGAGGATAACTGTTAGGTGGGTGCATGAGGATGCATGTTGGTACATGAGTTGACCTTGTGTCCATCGCTCACAGTGTACATAGTTGACAGAGTTGCATTTTCCATGTATATAGTTATAAGATGGCTGGTGCACACAGCTGGCCTCTTGGTTACTGTTGCTATGTGTTCTTGTTATGTCGCATGCCCCAGAATGGGAATATTTTAGGAGGAAGAGTTCCAGTTGTGTGTTTACCATTGCCTCCGAGGCTGGGGGTTGTCTTACCTGATGCTCAATAAATCCTGTTGTGGTCATCGAGTCACCCACAACAAACTGGCGCTGAAGATCTGGGTGATAGTGACAAACCCCGGCGGCCCCCTGCTCTGTTAGGACGGATGGTGACAGGTGTAGACGACAGTGTGTGGGAGCGGCAACCAGCCCTGGTATAGGGTTGTGGAGGAGGACCACTTTGGTGCTTCCGTGTGGCCTCCTGCCTGGGAGGTGAGCTGCGGCGGCAGAGGAGCTGCAGTGGAGAACTGTTGACCCGTGGTGAGCAGCCATCGGGATTCAGCTCCCGGCTGATTAGGAGTGCCCAGAGCAGGTGTGCGCAGGACCAGAGGAGGAGGAGGAGGCACTGTGCTGGTTGCGGACGGTGCAGAGAGAGCCCGGTGTTCGGGGCTCACAAATACAAATATAAAGTGAGGAAGTACTGAAACTGGGTTGCGCCCCCGCGACCCAGCTGGAGGAAGGCACCTGCGACGCACAGGAGCATGCGTGACCAGACGTGTCACGCCAGCATCTCAACAACTTCTTTCCTGGTAAGGAGCTCGGACGGCGCTCCCCAGAGCGGTCGCTACATTCATGTAGGAGCCTGCAAGGAAAGCAGGACAGAGGATGACAGCATAGAGGTGAGCCAGCGGAGAAGCGGTGAGTGAAACTGCTGCACAGCACTCGGACGCTATAGCGGACATTGGGCCCTCAGCTTGCAGGGGTGAGTGATTTGGGGGTGAGCCCCTAGCCCCTGCCCCAAAGAGATTAAGGGAACAGTGAGACCCAAGTTGTAGGAAGAGAAAATGTGGGCTCATAAACCGGCTCTTTTTGGTACTAGGGAAATGTAGGTGTACCATATTCAGCTGGTGAGACACTGTGGGCAATGGCAAATATCTCGGTTCCAGTGTTTTTTATTACTGGTGTGGGAGAGCCCAGAATGAGATGGGCTGACAGGAAGGAAGGGTTTGTAAAGTATGCCCTGGCCGCTTTCGGTGCAAATTACTCAAATGAGAGGAAGGAGGCCCTCCTGTTTCACTGCCTGGGCCCAGCGGGACAGGACCTTCTGAGAAAGCTGCCTGAGCCCGCTGACTTGAGGAATGTGGGTCCCTATGAGAGAACTCTTGCCAAATTAGACAAACACTTTCGCGTGGAGGAGATTATTATATTGGAGCGTTACAATGTTCGCCACCAGGGAAAAGAAACATGGCAAGAGCATTGAGGAGTTCATGACGGCGCTTAGAGGGTTGGCTGTAAAATGAAGATTTACACACTGTCATGATGAACACAAGAGAGACCAATTAATGATAAAATGTTCAAATGACAATGTTAGGAAGGAGCTGTGGATGGAGCGAAATCCCACCTTGGACAGAGCGATAGAAATTTCGAAAATGGTGGAACACACAGAGAAATGCATCAAAACTCTCCAGCTTGACAAAGGGGGTGACCAGATACTAGATGGACCTAAATTGGAAGAGGGCTTGGTGCATAAAGTTTCTAAGGCGCCACCAAGACTTTATGCAAGTGATACGACCAGGAGATATGAGAAGATGGACAGGAAGACGGATGAGCAGAGAGAATACAGAGCTCCGAGCAACAAATGTTTTGGGCGCCAGTGGGTTCCCTCGAGGGATGCAAGGGCACCCTTGAGGGTTTTCGGGGTGTCTAGAGATTCCAGGAATATGCCAGGGACGAGGTGCTTCAGGTGTGGGAGTGCCACACACCTGGCGTTTCACAAAGAAAGTTTGGCTTTGCACATAACATGTCATGAGTGTGGGAGGAAGGGGCACCTAGCACGGTGTTGTAGGAACTTCAATGCTGGTCAGGTCCGTCAAGTTACTGCATGTGGTGATGAGGTTGGGAAGAGAGGTTGTTTTTTCAGTGAAATGTTGTTGCAGGCAATGTGAAGATTCCCAAACCTTATGCAGCTGTGATGGTCAAAGGGGTACCTGTGAAAATGGCGATTGATAGCGGTGCAGGCTACACATCGATCAGCGTGGGGGTGTGGAGAGACACATTTCAGTGTTGTACTTTTTGGGGAGATGATGTTAAAGCGAATACTTATGGGGATGTGTCCCTATAGAAATCATTGGATGTTTTGAGGGAGAGCTGCAATTTAAGGGAAGTAAGGCTGTGAGCACCATTTACGTGACAACCAAGGGTGGTGAGTTGCTGTCTTGGAGCGAGCAAGCCGAGCTGAAAATTAGATTACAAGCCAGTCATCCCGACCAGGTTCTCGTTGTGAAGTCGTTGGAGACACAGGATGATAGTGTAGGTGTGGGGTGCGAGCAGAGAAAAGGTGCTCTTGGATGTTTAAGGGGTTTTGTTCACAAAATCAGATTGCAAAGAGGAGCGATGCCCAAAGTGGCAAAGTTGCTCACCGTACCTTTGGCGTTACGCAAAGAGGTTGAGGAGGAATTGTTGAGGATGGAGAGAGATAGCGTCATTGAGAGGGTGCAATCCTCAGAATGGGTCAGCCCTATTGTTGTAGTTAGGAAGGCCAATGGGCAGATAAGGCTATGCATCGACATTAGAAATCTCAACAGCATGGTGATAGCTGACAAGTTCCCTCTCCCGAGAATTGACGATTTATTAGTGGGTGTGTCGGGAGCAACAGTGTTTTTCATTTTGGACCTTAAAGCAACGTATCATCAAGTTGAACTCCATGAGGAGTCCAAAGACCTTACGGCCTTTATAACGCCCATAGGTCTCTTCAGGTGTGTGAAGATGCCTTTCGGGTTAGTTTCCGCCGCCAGTGTGTTCCAAAGCATCATGTACAAGCTTATTGGTGGTGAGGCACGAGTGATGCGTTATCAGGATGATGTACTGATCTGTGGGGTTGATGAGGCAGAACATGACATGAGGTTAAAGAGGGTCATTAGGATTCTACGAGAGGCAGGGTTAACAATAGCGACTGAAAAGTGTACCTTCAAGGCCAACAGAGTGTTTTATCTGGGGCACAAGATCTCGGGTGATGGCGTTAAGCCCAAAGAGGATGCGGTGGAAGCAATCAAGGGGATGTTGGACCCAAGTGTAAAGGGGATGTGTTGTACTTTTTGGGTTTGGTTGAATTTTATGGGAAATTTGTGAGAGGTTTGGCAGACAGGAAGAGGAGCGTGCAGAGGCTTACAAGGAAAGGTGTGACGCTTTGTTTGGATGAAAACTGTAAAAGGGAGTTTGAAGAAGTGAAGCTGGCGGTAGTTAATGCGCCTATTTTGAAAGCGTTTGAGGAAGGGAGGAGAATGCTGTTTGTGGATGCCAGTGACTATGGCCTATGCGCAGTATTGATGCAGGAAGATGGTTTAGGTTTGCATACCATAGTGTTCGCCTCCAGGAGTCTTAAAAGTGCCGAGTGTAGGTACTTGGTGGTTGAGAAAGAGGCACTCGCCCGCGTTTGGGGAGTTGAGGAGTTCAAAAGATATTTGTGGGGAAGAGAGTTTGTGATTTGTACCGACCACAAACTGTTGTTCAGCATATTTTACAAAGGGGGTTTGGAAGGGGTTTACGGTCGAATAATGAAGTGGGTAAATTCAATGCAAGGGTTGCGATTCACCATGGTGCATGCTTGTGGGCAGAGCAATGTTGTGGCTGTTGCCCTGTCAAGGGGGTAGAGCAGGGTAAGGATGGTGTAGGGGAGGAGAGTCGGGAAGAGGTTGAGATGGAGATATTTCAGGTTAACAGCAGCATACAAAGGTGTGAATAGGAAGCTGCATTTTTGCAAGATGGGTTGTACCAGAAGGTTGTTGCGATGGTGAGGAGGAATGACTGTTACGGGGACATCAATTGGTGGTCCCAGTCAAGATGAGGGGGGCGGTGATAGATTTGGCTCATGTAGGTCATTTAGGTGTGGCAAGGGCTGACTTCTGGTGGCCTGGGGTGGATTAGGATGTGGAGGGGCAGGCAGAAGCGTGTCCGGAATGTGTGGAGGGGGACAAGGGCCTCACATTTCAGAGGTTTCTTATGGTGGTATGGAACAGTCCCAAGGTGCCATGGGATGAGGTGGCTCTTGACCTGTTGGGTCCATTCAATATCAGTGGGTCCAGAGACGTGTACCTATTGGTAGTGATCGATCTCCTCTAGAAGTGGCCTGAAGTGTGTGTACTGAAAGAAATTTCTAGTGGCAGGATCATCCAGTTCTTGGAGCAGCTGTTCAGGAGGGAAGGTTTTCCCAAAAAATGTTTGTCGGACAACGGCACCCGGATTGGTATCCAAGGAGTTTAAAGATTTCCTTAACAGATATGGTGTACAGTGCTCTATCATCCCCAAGGGAATGGTTCCGTGGAGTGTTTTAATAGGACGCTCATGGAAGCAATAAGGATTGCGGTGGCCACTGGGGGTGACTGGTTGAAAGCAGTGATGGAAGGGACTTTCCAATATCGGTTAGCACCCCATGGTGTCACCGGTGAGTCTCCCTTTGAGGTTTTGAGGAGGAGGAAGCCTAATTCTCATTTGTGTCCAGGGTGGATGGGGAGGTCAAAAAATGGGAGAGTGGATATTGAGGGTGTGAGGGAGAAGATACGTGTGAGTTGGATGAAGGCTAAAGTTCGCCATGACCAGAAGAATTGTTGCAAAAAGTTGGAGGTGAAAGAGGGAGATTGGATCAAGGTGAAGCTGCCCACTAAGGTGCGGAAGAGGTCCGCCGTCTACTCTGATCCCAAGTTAGTGTTGAAAGATCTGGGGTTGTCTGTGTTGGTGAAGGGTGGCTCTGTGTGGAATAAAGAGAGGGTGGCTGTGCTCAGGCGTGGGGTAGTATGGAAGGGTGTTGTGGAAGCGAATGAGGGGTAATCTCCAATTCACTTTATGCTCCACCCTTCTTTCTGTTGGTTTTCTTCCGCTTGTTTTTCACTGTGGAAAGAAGGGAGGTGTTAGGTGGGTGCATGAGGATGCATATTGGTACATGAGTTGACCTTGTGTCCATCGCTCACAGTGTACATAGTTGACAGAGTTGCATTTTCAATGTATATAGTTATAAGATGGCTGATGGCTGGTGCACACAGCTGGCCTCTTGGTTACTGTTGCTATGTGTTCTTGTTATGTCACATGCCCCAGAATGGGAATGTTGTAAGGGGAAGAGTTCCAGTTGTCAGTTTACCGTTGTCTCCCAGGCTGGGGATTGTTTTCCCGGATGCTCAATAAACCCTGTGTCAACCAAACCCAGTTGTGGTCATTGAGTCACCCACAAAAGGCCAGGAAGGCCGCTGTGAGATTCATTGAGCAACCTGTAGGAGACCGAGAGGGCAGAAGCCCATCTCCCCTTGCACCTCCACCCATGCAGGCTGTGCATCCACATGCGCCCATCTGCAGCACGAGTCACACTGCTGACTGGATCAGGACCTAGATCAATCCACATCAGCTCACCAGCATCTACATAAGGCGGTGAGCACCAAGGCACCTCGATTTGCACCTGAAATCCGACGTCACAGCTCGGATCAGCTGTGATCTACCGGAGCCGCGCCTGGCCCCAAAATGGCCAGCGCAACGCGGCCTCACACCGAGGCTAGCTTTTAGTTGCTAGGCAACCTACAGCATTTATTTCGTACACATTTGCCAGCAGGTGGAAGGAAGCCACCGGCCATTAGGAGGAGGCTGGAAAAAGGCCTTGTTTGCCGTTGTTCGCCAGAGAGCGCCGCTTGCAGCCAGGTTCTACTGCAAAGGTGAGCACTCCCACTCTTCTAAGACTTAACCCACTTCTTGTACCATCATTGTATCCGCATACACTGGTATGTAGCTATCCTCTTCACCATACCACTTACCACAAGACTTGCCCCCACAAATTCAGACAACACAGATATTGATGACCTCTGAACGTGTCCCACCACATACCACTGTCCTGGTAACTTGTGTGCACCAGTTAGCCACGCTATTAGTCAGCAATGTTATCAACTGTTATGCCCATTTACCCACCATGTTAACGTCTACTGCTGATATTCTACTGTTACTGTTGGTACTCCACTGTTGATATTCGCTGCCTAGCTGATCATTGCATTACTTTTTTTTACAATGTATAATTTATAAATGTATACATTTCGAAACAGCCTGTTATAAATGCTGGCTAGCACCTGTCACCTCCAGTCACCCCCACCTTAAGCAAACCTGCTATCAACTGTTGTGTTCCACATGCCCATTGTGTTAACTTTTGAATCATTCTACTGCTGATAATCTGTTACCCGAGCTGAACCTAGCATTATCTGAATTCCCATTATCCAGCCAATACGTTGCAGTCACCCACTAAAGCAACTTTGCATTCGCCTACCGATATTAAGTTATTGCCGTGGGTACTTACTGCATTAACCCAGACTCAGCCTGTCCAGAAGCCAGCCCATTGTCAACCACCATGTCCTCATTACACAGAGCTAAATTGGCCTTGGCCGCATTCCTTCCTCTAGATCACTCAGTCACCCCAACACACACTCTACCACCTTTTCAACCCACACTCATTCACAGACCATCTAGCATAGCACCTTCCAACTTAACAACCAGTGACCTGCTCAGCCCCCTTGAATAGCTACAGCGCTTCACTACACCACCAACACCACCACTTATACCACTCAGTCCACACCAGGAACCAGAGATTAGGCTCTCGCTTCACGAACCACAAAGTCACCTCTAAGTCTAAAAACCCTCGACATGTCACCAGTAGTGACACGGATCATCCTCTCTCTCTGATCCGCACTGCCACGCCCCCTTCCAAAGTGACCTCTAAATCACCTAACTCCATCCCACCATCTTCCAATATCAAAGGAGCAGCTCATCAATGCTTGCTCGCTTGTGGCCCACGCCCTAGAGATTGCTGTTCCTATTATCTCAAATAGCCTAGACTTCTTGGCGATTACAGAAACCTGGCTTCACCAGGCAGCAGGCGCAGCACTCTCCCTAGCCCTACCTGAAGGCTACACCATTATCAGGGCTGACAGAACCTCGGGCAAAGGTGGAGGAGTGGCCATCATTGCCAAAAGCCACCTAGCCCTCAGACCCATACCCCCTTCCAGCTTCCCCTCTGCCCAGCTATCAGTGAAACTAACTCTTGCACCCACCCACACAATACTCTTGCATCATGCCTACCGGCCTCCCAGCCCTTCTCCCTCCTCCGAGGGTGACATCATGAACCTCCTTTCCACTCACACCAAACTTGGATCCCAAACTATCCTCTTAGGAGACCTGAACCTTGGCCTCCAGGACCCTAATACCATCATAACGTAGCTGTGGATAACATTATCACTAACCTGGGCTTTATACAAAGAATCACAACACCAACCCACTCCAAAGGCAGAATGTTGGACTGGATGTCAGACCTCAACTGCTCCATTTCTGTCCTCCAAAATGAGCCTGTAGCTTGGTCAGATCATCACCTCATCCTGTTCTCCATCCCTGGATCCTCCCCTGCCAAAGTGACATTAGCACCACCCTCGCCATCTAGAAACTGTCGCAACATCACCATTAGCGACATCCTGAATGAAACCAAATTCAGCAACCTCGACTCTAATTTGGTAGGACTCTACAACGATACGCTTAAATCAGCACTAGATATCACAGCTCCTCTTCAACTTAGGAAAGCCAAACCCATGGCACATCTCAACAAGTGGTTCACCCCCAAACTAAAATGTCTTAGAAACACAAAAAGATCAGCGGAATCCACCTGGCGTAAATCACCTTCCATCACCAACAAAACTGCATTTACATCTGTCTCCGCTACTTACAGAGCGGCCATCCTCTCTGCATAAAAAGCAACCTTTAACTCCAGAATCCACAATGCCAAATCTAGTATAAGGAACTCTTCTGTACCCTAAAAGAGCTTGAATCCCCCCCCGACTCCCAACGCCTACACAAGACTGCATTAAAGACGCAGAATGGTTTACAAAAATCCAGCAAGCCCTCGCAAATAAAATCACTCTACTCCAAAATAAGATCGAACCTAAAAAGGAAAGCCTCATTAACAGCTCCCAGTATGCCCCTGACCCAGCGAAAACCCCTTATTCGTGCACACCCTTCACCTTCTCACAAGTAACTTCAAAGGAAGTCGAAGACATCATAAAAAGCCTAAAACCATCCAATTGCCAAGGGGATATCTGCCCAGCCACTATCATCAAAGAGGGAGCTAAAAACCTAGCCCCCTTCATCACCAATCTGATAAATTCCTCATTCCCCTCCAATCAGGTACCCAATAACCTCAAGGAAGCTTGGGTTATGCCTCTACTAAAATAAAACAACCTTGATCCAAATGTCCCCACAAACTATAGGCCCATCACCATCGTCCCATTCCTTATAAAAATCTTAGATTGGGTGGCTTATCTGCAAATTCAGAAGCACCTAGAGGAGAATGAACTCCTAGGACTTAGACAATCTGGTTTCAGACCCAGACATGGGACTGAGACAGCCCTCCTAGATCTCAGGATCCAAATGGACGAGGCGAAGGACAAAGGTAAGCTAGCGATCCTTCTACTCCTCGACTTATCTGCGGCCTTCGACCTCATCGACCACCAAATTCTTACCAAACACCTTAACACAGCTGCAGCATTTTCCACTAACGCATCTGATTGGGTTAAATCCTTATCAAATCAGACCACCAGAGTCTCCTCCCCTTCAGCATCAGCAGACCTCACACCGATACTCTGTGGTGTCTTTCAGGGATCTTGTGTGTCACCCACATTATACAATATTTTTACGAAGCTGCTCTTCAACTGCTTGGGCAATTTGGGTGTCATCTATACCAACTATGCAGATGACACTCAAGTCCTCATCCCCCTCACTGGCTGTTACGATCAGGATTCCAAACTGCTAAACAATATTTATCTCGAAATCCGAGCTTGGATGGCCACCAACTGTCTTTGCCTCAATGATGACAAGATTGAGTTATTGATCGTGGGTACTCAGGCACGTTTGAACAACCTCGACACCAGATACTCATCTTTTGTCATTGACGGTAATATAATCAACGTCTCCAAAGAGATAAAAACACTCGGGTCTACCTCGACTCGACCCTTTCCCTTAAAAAACAGGTTAGCAGTGTGGCGTCTTCCACGGCCTACACTAATAAACTGATCTACAGCTGCAAATCTTACCTATCCACAAGCAACTGCCTAACGTTAGCTAGAGCACTTGCACTGTCCAAACTCAACTACTGCAATACATTATACCTTGGTTTTTCTGAACACAATTTAAATAGACTCCAGGTACTCCACAACAACTCCCTGAGAGCTGCACTTAGTCTTCCTAGATCCTGCCGTACATCCAATCAAAGCTAAAACGCCAACTGGCTGCCCATCCGTGACAGAATCACACTATGTACCCTGGCCATCACGCACAAATGCCTCACAAACTCAGCCCCGAAATACCTGTCCGACAAAATTTGTAAACACCAACCCACATGTTCTACCAGATCATCTAACTCCCACAACCTGCGGGTACCAAGATTTAATCTCAAAACAGCCAGAGGGCCAGCTTCCCAGTCCAAGGTGCCAAACGTTGGAATTCTATTCCCATCCCTCTTAGACAGCAACCCTCCTTCCTCACATTCAAAGCCAATGTAGAAAACTGGCTGAGCAACAAGCCTCCGCAATAAGATGTCAGCACCATGTTGTCTGACCAATGTCCATTTATACTGTTGTTCACCATCTCCTGATTATTTATACCATTGTACATTTCCTCTTGTTATCTAACCCACCTGTAAGCAGGGTCACACCTGTTGCCTCCTCACTTGATTGTAAATGTGCCTTCCTCACTATGTATGTAACCTTGAAGTCTTTCAAGCGCTCAGTTACCTCAGGGTTTGGTGTGTGATACAAATATTAAACAAATACAAAATATAAATACACAACAATAACCCAGGTCGATCTTCTCCCGATAGCACTATCAGATCATGCTCACATCCTGATGACAACTCATCTAATGCAGCTCATGCAGGGTTTATGGAGCTGGGGGTTTCAAAGGAAGGCCCTGGCGGATCGAGTGTGACAGGAGGACATTGAGAAGAAGATCAGGGAGTATTCTGACAGAAACTCCTCCACAGGAATCTGAGGGGGTATTCTGGGATACATTTAAGGCCACCATCATGGGGGAACCTCTAGTCTTGCGAGCCCAGACGTGCAAGCATGTGCGGGCGCTGGAAACAGGGTTAGAGCAGGAGGCACAGGCACAGGCCATCCTGTGGAAAATTGAGCCTGATCCAATTAAGAAGCTACAAAAAGAATAGCGGATGACCAGGGGGAAACTAGACCTCCTGCAGACATAAAAGTCTGAAAAGAACCTGCTCGTAATGAGACCGAAATAGTACGTAAAGGCCAACAAGACAAACAGGCTGTTAGCCAGACAGCTCAAACAACGGCAATCCTCCCAAACGATCAAGGGGTATCATCAAGCCCCATGGAATCAAAGCAACAACAAACCCTGAGATTTCAGACCAATTGGTAGCATTTTACTCAAAATCATACGGGTCAGACAGGTCTGAACAAATCCTACAAAAGATCTATCTTCAAGCTATGTCGCTCCCTAGAATTACTGAAACGGGAGACTCTTGACGTCAAAATTACGACGGAAGCGGTCTCCAAGTTATTAAAGGGCTCCCACTAAATAAAGCCCTTGGCTGAGATGGCTACCCAGCAGGGTTCTACAAGGTGTTCTGCACACTTTTTGCTCCCCAATTGTCCCTTCTATTTAATTCATTTGCCAAAACCAGCTGCATCTCTCAATCGATGGAGGAAGCCAAGATTGTACTATTCCCATAACCGGGCAAGCACCCGACACAGTGTGGCTCATATCAAACCTGTCCCCTTTATAAACATGGAGGCAAAAATATACACGAAAGGTATTCGCTAACCACTTGGAAACCCTGTTACCAAGGTTAATCCACCCAGACCAAGCCTGATTCACCTGGGATAGGCAGACCCACGAAACATCCACCGGGCCTGCCATCTGATTCAGAGGACAGCATGGGGACCTGGCCATTCTACTCTCACTGGACGCAGAGAAAGCATTTGAAAGGGTGGAGTAGTCGTTCTTGTTCAACACCATGGGAGCTCTTGGTATTGGGGCACATTTTCAGAATAAAATTAGGGCCAACTACTGCAGTCCGGTGGCTAGATTGCTTATCAATGGTCAGATCTCCCAACCAATCCACCTTGAAAGGGGTACGAAACAGGGGTCCCCTACTCCCCCCGCTATATGCCATTCACTTGGAACCCTTCCTAACCGCACTCAGGACGAGCCTGGGGATTGGAATCCCATTTGGCAGGGAAATACATACAGTAATGGCGTATGCCGATGACATGCTTTTGACGCTGGTAGACCCAAGGGCTTTCTTGCACGGAGTCATCAGGGAAATGGTTAAGTTAGGGTTGGTGGCGGGCTAAAAAATTAACATTGCAAAAATCCAAACTACTTAACCTATCATTAGAAGGGGAGGGGCTCCAAAGGGCCAAGGGCATGACAGCATTCAAGTGGGTGCAAGGGGGCATCCGGTTATTGGGGTTTACAATAACGTGGGAGGGGCTCTATGGCGCAAATTATCTCCCTCTGCTGGCACAGCTTAAACAGCGGCTTTGCATATGGGAGCCCCGTGGCAGTATCTTGGTTAGGCTGGATCAACACGATCAAAATTGTAATGCTACCAAGGGTTCATTATTTCCAGGCTCTACCGGTGCCAAAATCCTTTTTATCCAGGCACTAGACAATATGTTAATGCCGTTTATCTGTAAAAATAAAACTTCCCGCCTCACGCTATACAACTTATAGATCCCCACACAGAAAGGCGGCTTGGGTCTCCCAAATTTCCGGACGTACTATTGGGCAACACAACTTAGAGTAATTAAGTAATGGAGCCTGGGAAATGCAGAGAAGAGATGGGTGCATATGGATGAGGCAATTGTAGGAGCCCCTGCTAGGGTGTCCAGTCAAATGGTCGAAAATAAAGGATAGAATGACCATTTGATCAACAGTCAAATGATCGGAAAAAAAAGGTCGATTTTTTTATTTATATATATATAAAAAATAAATAAAAATCGACCATTTTTTTCGATCATTTTAGTGTCGATCAAAAGGCATTCGATCCTTTTGTTTTCAACCATATGACCTACAACCCCTGCTAGGGGAAATGCTGTGGCTACAGAAAGCGGATCGCCCACTGAACATGCATATCTCAGTGTCCCACACATCTTCTATCAGTTTTGTGAACAAAGTCACAGGGCTCCACAAGATCACCTCCTTCCCATCTCCATTTACACCCTTGTTTGGAATGAGGCGCATTCACAAGCTGGTCACGAGCGGGATGCACAAAACCCAGGGACATGTTCCAGGGGAAAGATATCAAAACGTTCATGCAAGTTAAAACCAAACAGGGACTGGCAGAAGGGGACCGACAGATACTTTCAACTCCGGCATTGGCTGGCACACCCCACTAATCGAGAGGCAGCAGTCAGACCTCTCAACCCACTCAAGAAAAACCTGGTAGCAAAATCAGGGGACAGACACCTGGTCTCAAGTATATACAAGTTGGTAGTAGATGCTGAGGCAGTGACAGAGCCAAAATGTGGAGCCAAGTGGGAGTAGGCACTGGGCGAGCCTATACAAGAAAAAGAGTCGGACTAACAATGGAGGGACATACCCAAATTAGCACAGACCATACAGATCAGGGAGTTTTGGTAAAAGCTGATGACCCAATGGCACTACACCCCAGTGCGGCTGCACAACATTCCTAAAGGATTCACAAAACTGCTGGAGTGAGAGTGGGGACGTGAGGGACTGGTTATATGTCTGGTGGAGCTGCCCGAAGCTGGCGGGATACTGGAAAGCAGTCAACAACATGCAAACAATTTTCAGCAATCAAAATCTCAGGGGCCTTAAGGAGAGCTTACTCTGCATGAGGAGTATAAAGAAGTGCTTCTCCCACCTACATAAAAAAATCAAGTGGTTACTACCTTTCTTCATCTTCCCACATAGAAGACTCGTCATCACCTTCCCTCGTCATGTCAACAGCACAAATCTCAGAATGCTGGAATATCTTACCAAAAAACTACGAGACTACTCCTCAGACTCAATAAGAGTGAACATACCACACCAGTACTGAGAATCCTAGATTGGCTATCAGTCAAAAAAACAATTTTCTTCAAAACACTGCATAACCCACAGAGAAATCCACAGCCAAGGAGTGGAATTCATACAGGGAAATATCTCAATCTACCAACCAAACCGAACACAGATGTCCAGCAACGACATTCACCTCAAACCAAAACAAATAAACAGAAAGTTGGTGGATCAGCAATCTCCTTCTCATTGATTTATGTCATACCACTCCGAGTGAGGCACGATGCTACTGAGGTAAAGTAGATATTTGCTCACGACCTAAGCTAACAAGGTCAGGCAGATTAGGACTTGGAACAGAGTGCCTGGGAATAACAGGGGCTGTAGGCAATTGTCTACTAGCTCGCAGTGGTGCAATCAGAAGGTTTCGGGCTGGTAACCGATAGGTGATTAGTGCGAGCCCATCCTTCAATTGCTGCTATGGCAACAAGCGGTTTGCTAGTGCAGCAGTTAACCGCTTAGGTAAAGTAGGTAGGATTGGTTCTCACACCACCTTTTGTTAGTGGCTATAGCACAGCGTTTAGGTGTTTGAACTATAGCAATGGAGAACTTGGTTTGGTGAATAAGCACAGCACAGCTTTTGTGATTCTGGTGATTAACAAAAGATTACTGCTAGGTTAATAACGCAAATAGCGATTACTTACACGTGTTCACAAGGCTGTACCAGCAATGCTGTTAAACATAGCGCTAAAGGATGGCGTTGGGGCCTTGCAACTTATTTCAGCTTCAATTTTACATTATTTGATACTTGTATAGCACTTATGTTATGGCTTCAAATCGATGTGGTGTAGAAAGCCCTTCTCAAGGCCGCAGGCGGTGCAAGCATAGAATTAAACAATGCCAGGTTTTTAAATTCAATGGTGCAGGCACAGCACACAAGTAAAAGTGCTAAATCGATGTTAGAGGCTGTGTTGTGAAAGCATGTTTGGCGAACAAATGGTGCAGGCTCAACATTTTTGCTGTTTCTCAAACCGACAAGGTGCATTTAAGGTACTGAGGCTATGGTTGCTTTTTGAAAGGTGGCATTATACAAGGATCGGTAGTGTGTTTTGTACTTTTGAAAGCATGAAGGAGAGTTGGTCAACAACAATTTTTCAGCCTATTTGTGCAATTGGAGAAAGTATGTGTTCAGGGTACTGCAGGTAGTGGTCATTTACAATTAACGGCCTGTTTTAGTGATTAAAGGCTCAATTTGCCGACATCGGTTCAAAAGGAAGGGCAGTGGCGCAAGGGTATAACCAGTTTTCACAAAAACAATGTTGTGATGACCGGGTGGCATAGTTAACAAATCTTTATGGCAAGGAAAATGAACATTGTGAAGCTCATCAATAATGTTACACCTGGGACGGCCGCGTCCTGGTGCGGCCTCCCCGTTCTGCAAATAATGACACAGAGGCAGTGTTCACTGTTTGGGCTTGTGGCGCGCAGTGCCTTTTTATTCCAGAAGTGTGATGACGTCCAGCGCCACCTGTTCCTTAAAGGGGCACACAACACTCCTTTTTCATAACCAAACAAAAACATCAGATAAACATCACATAACTAACACCACAACGTGCGACTATAACAGGCAATGTCAACTTGCATGTCATTCCAGTACGGGGAGATATACTCCAAAAGTCTTGCAAGTAAGTTGGCTGCTGGCGGTGCTCCTGCATGTAATAGCATCTTTCTTCTCCTTCTGCAGCACTTGCATCGCCCATTTTGGCACCTCCTCCTTGGCTGGTCGGGCCATCTTCATCACCGCTGACCAGGGGCCTCCCAGATCGGACTCTTCATAATCCATTCTTGGCCAGGTCGACAGCGTCTCTGACCTTGCGTCTCAGTTCTCACGCAGCATAGGTGACCACGACACCTTCCGGAGGAAACTGGAGTTCCTTGTGATCGTAGCCTCACAATCTGAGATGGTGATCATAGACCCCTTTGGATCCACAATATTAAACGGGGGTGGTTCGGGTGTGAGGGAGTTTCTCTCTAGGGTGTCTGACGCAGATCAAAACCTCATCCCTTACTTCCAGGGGTCAGTACCATAGGTTTCACCTTTCGCTCTTGCTATCCTTCGCTCTCTTCCTCCTTGTGAACACTTTGTTGGCATTGATCACCTAAGGGCAGCGAGGCATGTGGTATGGTGTCAGCCCTCTCAGGAACCGTTGGAACAATATTTCTGCAAGTGGCACGCTGGGCAAGGAGTTGGGGGTGGTACGGTACTCTGACATAAATTGGTACAGTGCTCTTCATTCACATTCGCCTTGCCCATGTGCGATCCGAAAAACACCTTGGTGAGCATGCGCATCAACTTCTCCGCCTCCCCATTAGCCCTCGGCCAGACTGGCCACCTTTCGGTGTTGCACCCCAGTGTCTTGCAGGTACTTGTAGAACCCCCACTTTGAAACGGTGTGCCGTTGTCAGTACAGATTACAGTGCGAAGCCTGTGGGTGGAAACAGTTTTCTCAAACATCGGGACCACGTCTTCCAGGGCCGTGGATAATATAAATTTCACTTCCAGATAGAGCAACCACTGGTCCACACATACTAAGACGTGTGTAACGGCAGATGGACCCGAAGTCCATATGCACCAACTCCCACGGTACGCAGCTCTGGTCCATGCTCTCAATGCGTGGCTCCTTCTAGTGAGACAGTGCTGCTTGACACCACACACAACTTCAAACAAATTCCACAACCTTCTCCTCAAGTCCAGGAAAGCAGACCTTTAGGCGAAGACGCACCTTGATGACCATTGTGGGCTAGCTCCAGTACGCAAGGCGCTAAGCTTGCCGGGATGACCATCTTTGACCCTCGTAGGACCAGACCGTCCTCCACTAAGGTAAGCTCATCACGTATGCGCCACATCTGTTCAAGCGCTGGACAGCCATCAAATGTGCAGTCTAGTTTCGTGCACCCTCTTCCACTCGCCGCTTCTTCCGGCCGTTTGCAGTATGCAAAAGCATTCATCTTGAGCTGAGGCCTCTTATGTCATCTATGGACATGGAAAGGGGCGTTGCCGGTGTCGCAAGGCTGTGTAAGAACTCTTCTGTCTCACCCTCCTCCTGACTGTGCAAATGCTGCACCAACAGTGTGGGGTGTCGAGATAGGTATTTGGCTGCATTACGGCTCCCTGGACGAAACACCAACTCAATATTGTACTCTTGGAAAGTGAGCATCCATTTTTCGATGTGGGCCAGTGGTTTGGAGGAGGAGCCGGCCATTAATGGGATCAGGGGCTTGTGGTCTGCGACGACCATCACAGCCTTGCCGAACACAAACAGATGGAAATGTTTGCAACCCCATATTATTGCCAGGGATTCTCTCCCCATCTGCGAGTACCTTTGCTATGTAACGGATAGAGCTCCGTTTGCGAAGGCCATTGGGTGATTTTCACCCTTGTTGTCCGGCTGCTGCAACACCGCTCCCAGGCCCAACAGGCAGCCATCCATGGCAATTTCTGCCCTCTCCCCAGAATCAAAGGCGGCTGTGGTGGCCTCTGCAGTAAGGGCTCCCTTGATGTCTTCAAATGCACTTTGTTCAAGAGCAGTCCACCTTCACGCACAGTCCATCTTGATCAGGTTTTGGAGGGGCTCGGACAGGGTGGCCAGGTTCTTGAGGAACCTGCCGCAGTATGTAACCATCCCAAGGAAATTGCACATCTCAGACACGATGTTAGGAGCGCCTGCATCCCGGATGTCTTTCACTTTTGCCGGGTCAGGAGAGATGCCTCCTTCCTGGAATACAAAGCCAGAAAACCATCTTCTTCTGTAGGAAGGCGCACCTGTCCTTGTGCAAGGTCAGCCCCAGCCGCTGGATCCACTTGAGGATGTCTCCTAGTTTAACCAGGTGCTCCCGTTCAGACTTGGCAAACATCAGGATATCGTCACTGATGTTGATAGTGCCGCTGATTCCTGTCAGGGGTCCCCTGCTGGTGTTCTGGTAAACCTCAGCGATCGACGATATCCCAAAATTCAGGCGCTTGTACCTGTATAGACCCTTATGCGTGGTGAAGGTTGTGATGTAGCGGCATGCTGCATCCAACACTCGCTAGTTGTAGCCGGACCGGAGATCGAGTTTTGAGAAGTACTTGGTTCCCTGCAAATCCACCAGGATATCGTCTAGTGTTAGCATGGTGCGTCTATTCCTTCTGATGGCGCGATTAGGGAGGCGCATATCCACGCAGATACGGATTGACACTGGCTGCTTGTGTTTTCTGCGATGACTATGGGAGATGACAACGGAGTAGGCCCTTCAACCTCTTCTATTATGTCCATCTTGACCAGTTTGTCCAGCTCCCGTTCTACCTTCTCCAACAGGTGGAAGGGAACATGCCTGTGTTTCAGCGCTATTGGCTGGACGGTGGAGTCAATGTGGGGGCGAATGGGATCACCAACCAACTTGCCTATTCCTGTGGACACACCCAATAAACGGTCAGTAGAGATTGGATGTCCTGCAGGTAAACACCAAAGGACTATGTGGGGCACCTCCACAGCGACACACCCTAGCAGCATCACATCACTCACTTTCGTGATGAAGAATCTGGCCTTTATGGTGACATTGTCATGCTGAACCGAGGCCACAAAGATTCCCCTCGAGTGGTAGTCTCTTCCCGCCAAATGTGTAGATGCAGTCACTGTTGTCTTTCAGAGGCGGGGCATCTTGCAGCTTATGGTAGTGGTCATCTGCCCCAACGCTCACCGACACCCCAGTGTCGATCAGCACCGGGATCAATAATTTGCAGATCCGGGCCATGCACTTGGGTTGGCGCTTCCGTGATACCTGTAATATTTTCATGCTGCAGATGAACACGTCGTCGTCTTCTTCTGGTTGGGCACGTTCAAGAGGGTTGTTCGGCCTGTGCAAACTTGCGCGTAGGCCTCGGCAATGCCCGTCTTGGGGAGGATTGCCTCCTCGAGTGTGTGGATGGTACTGGTGCATGGCAGACCGGTGCAAAGTGATTCGAGATGCTGCACCTGCCACAGGAATGGCCTTTCGCGAGGCAGTACTTAGAATGGAGGAGGTTGTAGCCGCATTGGGGGCACGGGATGGCATTTGTTCCCTGAACTTCCTTCTAGTTCCACAATGGTTGTCGGTCTGCCCGACGGACTGTTGCCTCCCAAGAGCAAAGGCGTCCTCTTGCTTGGCTAACTTTAGCGCTGCACACATCTTGGTAGCTCTGACATCAAACAGCTTGTGTGAACGTCCCAGATCCAGGATGCAGGCCAGGGTGATACTGGGTTTGCACAGAATATGCCTCCTGATCTTAACCGACAAGCAACCTAGAATGAGCTGCTGACATATTTCATGCTCATCGGGCCAGGCGCACGCGAGCACAATGCGTCGCAGCCTGCCATGTAAGGCATCGAGGGATTCCCCTTACTTTTGCATAGTCATTTTCATGAGAAACCTCTCCGTCTAGGTTTTCCATCGGCGTGAGGTACTCTTTTTTTCCGCAGCATCAAACGTCCCGTCCGCAAGTCCCAGGGTCTCAAAAATGTTGTTCATAGCGAGGCCAGCAGAATATAGCATTAAAGACATTTTGGTGATGCCATCGCCCTCACCTGTGGCAGCCAGGAAAATGTCGAGACACTTCACCCAGGCAGACCACCTTGGACAAAGGGACGCTGGGGCTCCCGTAACGTCAAACTCTTGCAGCGGGGCAACAGAACCTTGTTGGCGTGGTAATCTGCCACCAGCAGGAGCACCAAAGGCATCGTCGGCCATGTTGCGTGGCCAAAATGCCTAGATCTTTGGTGCGACCGAAGGCCAATCCGGAAAGCCAAAGGCTCTACTGTGGTACGGGGATCCCATTTAGGTGCACAATCACTCCTGGCAGGAGCTGCAACCCATCACCATCTTGACTGAAGCAGGAAGGTCCACAATGCACATTGCTCGCACGTGGGGTGCCTCAGGGCAGGGCCAGCCTTTTGCACTAAAGCCTTCCGAGGATCACTGAGTGCTTTATACAGACATGGAGTATCTGTTTCAAATGTTGCTTTGATTTGTTTCTTTTTCGAGGCCTTGCGAGTGTGCGCGCACCATAATGTAACTATACTATACCTGCGCTGCTCCTCTCTTCCGCAATACGCACCGTTGCACGGCGAGATTTACCGTGGTGTCGGCCGATGGATCACACTCCAGTGCGACAATCCCCTCTTGTAGCCAGTGTTACACTAGGGGCGGCCACGTCCTGGTGCGGCCTCACCATTCTGCAAATAATGGCACAGAGGCCATGTTCACTGTTTGGGGCTCTGTCGCTCACCGTACAGCTTGTGGCGCAGAGCAGCCTTTTATACCAGGAGCGTGATGATGTCCAGCACCACGCCACCACCTATTCCTTAAAGGGGCACACATAACAAATAAGAGCAAGACTGGTAAGCAGTGTGAAGATTGGATAGGCTGAGAATATCGTTTTCTTTTACTCAACGTAAGGTGGCTGTTTCAACCAACAGCAAAAAGTGCAGCACAGTCGACGGCAGATTCTGAAAAGCTGTTTCAAATAGTGTTGCCTAACTTTTTCGCCTTCCTAACAGACATTTGTGATGGAGTGGTACGCGATTGCTTGCCTTGCTCACTCAGAGCTTCTGCCTTAAGATAGACAGATGTTTGCCACGCGGGGTGAGGCGGGGCAACAGACTGCCCATTCAAAAGTGAAATATATATGGAACCGGAGGGCACGAGAATGTTTTTTCCCTACCAACATGGTTGATATGGCACACAAATAATGCCCGTACTTATTTTATTTTTTTTTGCTGCAAGGGGATAACGTGCCCAGTGGTTTATTGAATTACTGTGGTTCATTAAGGGTCACCGACAGTTCATAGGTTGCAGTTTTTTTTAAACAAAAATAAGTTTAGCGGGTGGACTGGCCGCATGATTTAAATGCTTGTTCTCACCAAACTCATAGCGCGTCAGGCCTTGTACACCGGGTTGAGTTATTACTAGCCAATGGCATTGATGTGTGCATAGTGAGCATCGTAGCTTGGGCGCAAAGTAGGCGAATAGCGCGCTAGCCTGAGCATGTGCAGGGAAGAGAAGGTGCACACAAAATGCACCTCTCTGGCAGAACGCACTACAGGGCATGCAAGAAACTGGCATGTGCTTCAAGATGTGACAATATGGGTAATTGGACATTTTCAAGAAGATTCGCTAGAAACGTTAAGGGTATTTTCAAGGGAAGGGAGTTAAAGATAGGACATGCAATGTTATTGCCATTATACATATACGAAGGGCGCAAAAGTTAGGAGCATGCCTCCCTGGTACAGAAAAACTGCTCGGAACACAATCCTAAAAATAGTATAAATCACAAGAGGTTTCCCTGGGATAGGCTCTAATTTGTCCCAATGTGCCAGCATTGCATTAGAACACACGTGGCGGAAAACAGCAAATGGGAAAAATAATTTATTAAAAGGCAAGGGGGTCAAGTAGCACCTGTCAAATGACAGTTGGAGTGGCAATCTAGCATTCCAGGCCACCCTATCCCATGCTGCTCAAAGTGTAAATGATGTACGGAAGGGGTTCTAATGCACACACTGAAGAATTTGCAATGGGAGTGGGCTTTGCTGTTTTCATGGCATGCAAAGATTCCTTTACTCCAATGCCATAAGAGTATGTGGGATAAGGTGGTAGCTACACTGGCCTTGGCACAGGCTTCTTGTAACCTCCCCAGTGTAATTGGAACATCCAATAGGACAATAAGATGTACACAATTAAATATTGGGGCCATTAGCATATGGCTTTAGCCAAGGCGACATACACTGAGCTACAAGACTTCCATATTTTTTTCAGTGTGTCTGGGACGGCATATGAAGGTAGGAAAAAAGTAGGTAGTGTATACGAGAAAGGTGCTGATAGGGAGTTGTCTGGGAAATTGGTACAATGTTGCCTAAGGGAGGGGGTTGCATAATTTGCCTTGCCACTAACCATTGCGATTTAATATTGGCGAGTAAGAAATAATAATAATAATAATTAGGCTTTTATATAGTTAAAGTCGAGTAGGAGCAGGACTCCCAATTATCTTGTATGTGCAGTATACGGAACCACACAGGAATATAAACAGTAAGGTCTAATGCACATTGGGAATGCACTGCTAAGGTATACCACATTATGCAAGAGATTGGGAGATGGGAGTTATATATAAAGATTTAAAGACTTAGAACTTGCTGTCAAAACAGGATAAGGACAAGAAAAAACCTATGGAGGTGGAAAGTAGTAGATAGTTGTCCAAACTACAGAGTTCCACCTGGATTGAAACATTAGGCAAATCCCCCTCCCCTATGTTGCTGCTGATTTACAGCAAATTGTATGGGGGGCATAGATGGGTGCACATTAATAGTTCAGGTTAAATGCCAACAGGCTGGTTCAATCTGCAAGGAGGACATCAACAATGCCATTAACTTACAAACAACTTTGTGCCCAGTGGTGTTGGCAGGGACGTGTTGGGTTTGCCGAGAACATTTATTAAAATACGTCTTTAAGAGAACAATGTATTCAAAGCACGACATGTGCGGGGGATTTCCAATACTGCAGTGCAGATGCACTTTCTTGTTTTTAGTCAGAAAGTCTGTCCCTGATTGCAGAGGACAGGGAGGCCCTGTGGTGGAAGCTGGTGTTGTGGACCTGACGCTTGTGGAAGTGGGGGAGTATTCGTTCACAGCTGGAGTAAGGTCACGGTCCTGGCAGAACTACGGTACATACAGAAGGGTGGTAGTGGAAAAGCGGCTTGGAGATGCACTCAATGGCAGGATGGGTCCAGGAGTTAGTGTCTGGGGCAGAGAATGCAGGGAGATATGCATTAAGGTGGTTGATGAGTATTAACTGTATGTGGGTGGCGAGCAATGTGCATCTTCTGAAAGCCTAGGGCATGGGTGCCATAGAGGTTGTGGGGGAGAGGGGTCACCTCCCAAAGTATGGTGCAGTTAATGGGCAATCGCAGCTGAGGAGGAATCAAGCCGATTGGTAGCCGCAAGCATTACTCGCTGGCTGCAGGTGCCAGAGCGGGCTGAATGGGCACTTTGGTCTTAAGGACTGTTGGAATCCTCAACAACTGCATAGTGGCCTGGGCTTCACTCCATACTGGGGTTTAACAAACTGTTCCTGTTAGAAAGGCTACAAAAGGTGGGTTTTTAACCTAAAGGACTGAACGGAAGTGACATGTTCACCTGTAAGCAATTTATAAACAAAGTGATGGGTTCACGGTTTCAAAAACACTGGGAATGGATGATGCCCACCCATGCGTTATGCATAGGACCAAGTTCACTAGAGGACGTGCATTGCTGGGATAGCCTGTAAATTGACTCTTAAAGTGACCTGTTTTTATTCCAAAATAAACAGCTGTGTGTACGTTATTTAAGATAAACTACTCAAGGGGGCCGTAGTAGGCTAGTCTCGCTATGCGAACATATGGTAGAAGCCCACGTCCCAGCCTGACAAATATGCTTCACGGGCGAGTGTAACTTTCAAAGAGAAAAATCACAATCCATCTGGAAATGGTTTGTTTAGTTACTCCTGTGCTCGTTTGCGGGCCTGTGTAACCAATGAAAAGTTTGTCTTCCAGTCGGAATTGTTTTTTTCTTGCAAGGTAGAAGCTCAGAGCCCTTTTGGGGATGAGTCTAAGCAGTCACTATTCCTCCTTAGACAGGTGAGAAGGTAGGCAAACAAATTGTTTGCTAAAAGTGAAACTCCAATACGACCTTTGGAAGAAACAAAGGACGTACCCTTTGAGTCACCTTGCCTAAGGATATGGCGAGGCAGGATTCTCAGAGGGAACAAATGCATTGGCTCAAAATGAGAAGCCATAAGGAACAAGTTACTTACCTGTAACTGTTGTTCTCCAGCATGGGTCTGGCATGGATTCACATGCTCATGAATATTCCTCGTCGTCAGGCTGGGAGTCCTCGGTAAAGAAAAATCAGTATCAGTTTCGTTTCTGATCTGTCTTTCGTAGTAGTAACCAATCACTGATCTCTGCGTCATACTGACCACAGCCAATGACTGCCATCTCCCTAAGCCCCGCCTCTGCCAGCCATCCTCAGATTTTTACCGCACGTTCAAGTGTTGGGATCCTTGTGCTTTTGCTCTCGAGCTTTAGTGCGTTTTCGCGCTTTTTCATAGGAAAATTCTCTTTTTTCGGTCAAAAGAGCCTCAAGCTCCACCGTTTCTTTATCCGATCAACGGGGACCCGTGTTGGATTCTTCTACGCCCCTCAAGGGTGAAGATTTCGTCGAGCCACGCTTTTGGAGGACTCCAGAAGTTTCTCAGGCCCATCTCGGACATGGCCCAGGAGAAGGGAAGCTCGACACCCGGAAAGCTGTTCAGGGTCTGCCCTGGATGCCAGCTTCAGAATGTCTTCAAGGAGGACGAACACTCCCTTTGCCTCTACTGCCTGCATGAGGACAAGACGCACATGGAGAAGGACTGTGCGTTTTGCGGGAAATTGTCGGAGCGGACCATGAAGGACCGCCATCTGCTTCTCGCCAACTGGCTGGAAGGGAAGAGCCCGTCAGGCGAGAAAAAGAAGAAGTCAGAGCGGTCTTCTAAGACCTTTGAGGGCGCCCCGGCGACGGGGCCCCAACAGAAGGCCAAGCACCGCGGTCCGCTGGCACCGGGAGCGCCGAACGGTTGGGTTCTTCGGCTGCCAGGCAGGGTGCAACCTCCCCGGCGCCATCAACCACGAGCCAACGCTCTGGCTCGGGTAAGAGGAAGTCCGAGCACCCGACGAGGCTTCTGGAGAGGCCCCGGTCGAGCTCGAAGGCCCCATCAGGGGGAGCGAGGCGGTGACACTCCCCCTAAGGAGAAGGCGGTGAGCACACGTAAGGTGGTGAAAGCCTTGATCCACCCTGCCAAGGCCTCTATCGAGACAGTCGCGGCGGCCCTGGCTCAGCCTGTGGAGGCTACACCAGTGAAGGCGACCTCGGGGCCCAGGGTCTCCCTGCCACCGCGGAGGGAGTCCTCTTTCAAGCCCATCGACAGGACCCCCGTGAAACCTCCGACGGAGAAGAAAAGGGGGGGGGGGGGCAGGAGGCCATCCTGGATTCGGCCTCAACCTCTGAAGAGGAACTGATCGAAGTCTTAAGCCACGGCATTGGCGTGGAAGAAGACCAGCCCGTCGGGAGGGACCCCGACAAAGGAGGCGACGAACGTCGAGGGTGCCGACGAGGTTCCTGACCGCCCGTCGAAATCCCCTCAACCAGTGCCGCAAGACAACTCGGTGGCCATTCTGTTGGCTATACAGTCCTTATGCTCGGAGATAAGGACGAGATTGCCGTTACCACCAACGGAGGAACCGCTCCCGACGGGGGACCCGGAGCCAGGCCCTTCTGGGAGCCCTCCTAGGAGGAAGAGGATTCATCCCCCACCTCCTTTTCAACCATCGCGCCCTGCTCAGCCCTCCTCCCCGTCCACGACCCGTGGGGATGATACGGGGACGGACACGGCCGCGACGGGTACAGAGAAGTTTACGACGAGGATCTTCCGTCGTCACCTCCTCCCCTGGCTTCCCCGCCCGACGAGATTGGATCGTTTTATGCCATGATCGCCAGGGCATCCGGGCTTTTCCAGCTCTGCCCGGAAGAGAAGGAAGGTTTCCTTTATCAACGGCGCGAGACCAAGAGGAAGACGGTCCTCGCTGTACCTCTACTGGACAATATCTGGGATGAGGGTCTCGCCCTCCTCAAGAACCCATCCACAACGCCTGCAAGAAGGGATCGGTACGAGAAGAAGTACCGGGTCCCGGACGCGGCCCCCTTGTGCCTTCGGGCACAGCCGACCCCGGACTCGGTCGTCTCCACGGCGGCCAGGAAGAAAGCGGGGGGGCATCGGCCTCTACGTCAACCTCCCCCCCAGACAGCGAGGGAAAGAAATTGGACACGATGGGACGCAGAGTCATCTAATCGGCAGTGACGACGATTAAGGCTGCCAACGCCTTGGCTATCGTAGCCCGCTACGACAGGGAGTTGTGGTACAAGATCGCCCCCCCTGCTGGACTTCTAGCAGACAAGAGGGCGGAGGACCTAGAGATCTTGCAGGAAGGAGAAGTGGCGTCGGACCACGCCATTACGATAGTGACGGACATCGCTGACCCTGGGTTTCGCCAGTTGGGTAACGGCGTGTGCCTTAGATGGCGTGGATGGCTCAAGGCAACAGACTTCAGGCAGGACGTGCAGACCAGAGTTTTGGACATGCCGTTCGACGGGAGCAACCTGTTTGGGAAAACAGTGGACGATTCCCTGCAAGCCATCAAGATGAACATGGAGACGGCCCGGGCTCTTGGTGTTCTCCAGCAATGACGGCTGCCCTTTCGGAGCACCGGAGGCAAGCAGGGTGCCTCCAAAGGTTCCGGCGGCGGATATTCCAACTACTGTCAAGCAGCCCGTTCGTCACAGGAAGCCTACAGGGGACGAGGCAAGTCGGGCGGACCCCGCCGTCGTCGCCAGGGAGGACAAGGCAGCAAAGCCTCGTCGAAGCAGGACTGAACCGGCCGTGGGGTCGGGCCCCCACCGAAGCACCCCGGTGGGAGGCCGGCTGGCGAACTTCGTCAGCGTGTGGGAGTCCATCTCCACCGACCGTTGGGTGCTGGACGCCCTGGCCCAGGGTCACGCGCTCGAGTTTCTAAAGAAGTGCCCGCACGTCCCCCCCCCGTGGCCAGGAAGGAACATCACGTCCCTCAACTTCTCTTGGAGGTAAAGGCGATTCTCAAGAAAGGCGCAATCGAGCTCGTCCCAAAGAGGCTTCGGGGCTCCGGAGTTTACTCAAGATACTTCCTCGTGAAGAAGAAGACAGGAGGATGGCGTCCCATCCTGGACCTACGACGACTGAACAAATTCATCAAGGCACAGAAGTTCCGGATGGTCACCCTCCAGCACGTCCTGGGTCAGCTGGAGGAGGGTGACTTCCTGTCGTCGTTGGATTTGGAGGATGCTTACTTCCATATCCCCATCCTAAAGGGACACCGAAAGTTTCTCAGATTCGTGGTCCAAGGGCGTCACTACCAGTTCAGAGCCCTTCCCTTCGGATTGAGGTCGAAACGAAACTGATACTGATTTTTCTTTACCGAGGATTCCCAGTCTGACGACGGGGAATATTCATGAGCATGTGAATCCATGCCGGACCCCATGCTGGAGAAGAATGTCAACACAAGGTTCAATTCCCATTCCTGTACCACAAAGGGGGTCAGAGAGAAAGTGTTAGTTAGACCCTTTAAAAAAAGGACCACCAAAGGGATCAAGAATGTGACCCTTGCTCAGACGTGCGTTTAAAGATAAAGTGCTGCTAAATAGCTATTATGGAGGCAACTTGAAGACCGTCTTGCCAATTGAAAAGACAACACTTTTGAGATGTTGCATAGAAAGGGATCCACATCCTGCACTCTGCACTACCTGCAGAACCTTTTTCAACAGCAGCGGTACAAAGCATTAGTTGCTGGCCTCCAGGGTGAAAGCAACACCTCCATCAGGTCTCCCAGAAGGTCCCAATCCCTGTACCTTAGCCTTTCAGAAAATAAGCATGCAGGTTGAGAGTGTGTGCATTCGGGTGAAGAATCAGTCCCATCTCCTGAGAAAGGTCTGGCCTACGGGAAAGACTATGTGGAGGACAGATGACCATATACAGAAGGTTTGGGTACTGCGTCCTCGTGGCCCAGTCCAGGGCAATCAGGATCATAGCTGCTCTGTACCTCTTCAACCTCCTGAATACTTGGGGAATGAGTGGAATCAGTGGGACCTGTGAAGACATCATGAAGTAGACACAGACAACTGAACTGAGGCTTGGGCTACAAACCTTTATTAAACAGAAAAGAGTTGGAAAAAGGCCTAGCTTGCACTATGCTAAGATGGGATTTCCCTACCGAAATAAAACCAAAGATAGTCCTGGTCAGGAAGTCCAAAGTAAATATCTGTGTCCAAAACCTATACTTGCCCTCACATCTATTTGTATACAATGTCTAGGGGTGTCAGCATCAAAATGAAAAGTGTTCAAATAACAGTTCAGAGCATCTTCCAGTTCAGGTTTTTAAAGGGTTTCCTTTCCCCAATGGTCGATATAGTTCACAATGCAAAAGGGGTTCCCCTTTCCCCAAGCTTTCAAGTCTCAACTTTTCCAAAACACAATTATTTGTGATGCTTCCCAGTTCTTCTGGTTTGGTTACCTTTACCAATTTCACAAAGTTCACTTAATTTCAGTTTACAAAAATCGTCTTTATATTCAATCACAAGCTTCTTTGTGGATGTCTTAAGTGGCTTTTCCATAGGAGGGTGCCCTCGGTCTAGGCACAGTTATCAGATCACACAGTCCACCCATTACAGGTCACGCAACTGACGCACCTTATTTGCTGCTTCTTCCTTGCATGCACGTTGCCACTGTTTCAGCTCTACAGTGGTTCTTGGTTTATTCTCATTTCACATGCTCATGATGCTTTACCATTGCTCGTTTTGCCACTATTCACTTGTTGCATTTTTACATGCTCCAATGGATCGTGCCAATACTTTTTCTCTCAAGTTAGAGTTCCTTTATAGCGTGGTTTTCCTCTGAACGGTTTTCATTTAGATTGGTATTCACCAGTATTTGTTTTCAATAGATTGGTATTCAAAAAATGCTTGCTTTCATTTAAATAGACATTCATTCAAGTTCACAGGTTTCCCATGTTCGCTTATCGCCCTGGTGTTCCCGTGCCTAGGAGCACTCACCGGTTGGTGCTTATAGCAATCCAGCGAGGCTTCTGGCTGCCACATGCTCTCTCTCTCTAGTGCGGCGCCTTGCTCTGCCTCCACAGCGGCTCTCGTGGCTTCGGTCCCACCGGCAATGAGTCTCTAGCAACACAGGCCTCACCCTGGAGCTTTGCCTGGTCACGCTGGTTCCGTTTCCATTGTCTACCACAGGCCTCCAGCTTCCTTCAGTCTTGTTTCCCGCTGCATACACTCTGCATCTAACCAGGGGTTCTGGAGCACTGTCTGCCACGCCACCTTCCAGGAGAGGTCTGCATTCCTCCAGCAGTCCGTAGATCTGCTTCCACAGCTGACTCCATTTTCACTGTACTAAGGCAAAGGTTAATGGGTTATAATTTCCTACCATCATCCTTTCCCATAAAAATTCCAAACAGTCCTCAGAGTTGGAATTAACAAATTTCAGTAGCAGATTACTCTGAATTGAGGACATTCCAGTACCAAGTGCTTAATTGTTTCTAAAGGCTCAAAACACATGGCAAATCTACAATGCACCTGCGGCATACTCCGTTCGACTCCTTCCCAATGTCTGCAGCGTTCATGCGTATGGAATTGGTTGAATTTGAAACGCATAAAATACATCCGAGTATACATGCAAGGAAAATTTCTTATGTACGTGCAGCACGGCGATCTTCTATGAGGAAATGTTGCATATTCAGTATACGTACTGTAATCCTTAAACTGTTCCCAAAGTGCAAACCCAATCCCTCTCAAAAAGTTTTGTTTTCACCAGGGCTGGTCTTAAACATAGATCACTAATGGTTACATAAAGATCATCTAGCACGCCTTGCATACACCTATCTGCATGACTTCTTGCAATTCTTGATATAGGGAGTTGTTTGGAGGATTGAGAATTTTTGCATAGTTCGCCAAAGAATGCCATACTGCCCTACATGACAGAGAAACAAGGCCAAGCTCATAGCGGACTAAACAATTTGGAATTGAGAGTGCTAAATGTAAGGCACCTTTTAAAAAATACCCCTATAAGGCGTAAAGTGGTTTACTAAGATCAAACTTGCTGCTTTTAAACCTCCCGCCAGGTTGGTTGGTCCAAAAAGAAGTGGACCGCTTTTTGCCGGTTTGGGAGTTCTGCATTGCTCTTGTTTGCCTCCTCGTCCAAGTACCTAACTGGTGTGTGTATGTGCGTTAGCCAATGAAAAGAGGAGGTATTGCTCCGGTTTGTCTCTTCCTCATCCCAGTACTTAACTGGTGTTTGTTGGGGTATGATTTACTGGAAAAGGAGGGAAAGGAATGGCAATAGCCTATGAAGGCACGGGGTAAGTCAGACTCATGAAAGGGAAGAACAAGTTACTTTCTTACCTGGTAACGTTCTTTCGATGGGATGGTCCGACGACGTATTCCATATCTATGACAGGTAATGTCCACAGCTGTGCTGCTTCGGAAAATCTTTGGCGTCTGCGTCCTGCGTCAATGACGTCGATGCTCCGTCCCCGAGGACCTCATCCGACGGCCAACGTCACCCGATGTGATAAGTAGGACGCACGACGCCCATAGGCTCAGTTATATTTTTTTTCCCAGAACGTGTGCCACCAGTCTTCTGCCAGTCAGACACACAAGGCCTTGCGGAACGCAAGCTGCAATCGCAAAAGAAATTCTGCAGCGGGGAAGGTAGGGAGGGAGCATCGGACCATCCTATCGAAAGAACGTTACCAGGTAAGAAAGTAACTTGTTCTTCGAGGGGATTGGGTCCTCCGACGTATTCCATATCTATGACAGACTCCCAAAGCAGTACCAAGCAAGGAGGTGGGAAAGAATTTAGAACACAAATTTAGCATGCCCAATCAAATTGCAGAATAGAGGACTGCCTTGCCAAAGGCCAGATCCTGCCCTCTGATGGAATCGAGGGAGTAGTGACATACAAAAGTATGTACTAAAGCCCAGGTGGCTGCATCACAGATGTGGCGAATAGGAACGCCCCTCTGCAGGGCACTAGACGCAGCCACTCCCCAGGTAGAATGGGCCCGCAAGCCGACTGGCGGGTCCTTACCCGCCAAGTGGTAACACTCGGAGATATCTAAAATAATCCAACGAGACAAAGTCTGTTTCGTCACAGCTTGTCCCAAATGCTTTCCAACGTAAACAATGAATAGTTGATCGTCCACTCTGACCCGGGACATGCGCGAAATATAAAAGCTCAACGCTCTCCTAGGATCAAGCCTATGGAGCCTCTCCTCTTCCTTACCAGGATGTGGAGGAGGAAAGAACGCCGGAAGCACAACCTTCTGGCTCAAATTAAATTCCGAAACCACCTTCGGAAGAAGAGAAGGACGAACTCTAAGGACAACCCTGTCCCTATGAAACACAGTGAAGGGTGGTTTAACTGAAAGTGCCTGTAACTCACTCACTCTGCGAGCAGAAGTAACCGCAACTAAAAACACAGTTTTAAGAGTTAGCAGTCTCAAAGGGCAAGAATGTAAACCCATAAGGAACTTAAGAACAAGGTTCAAATCCCAACCGGGCACCAGAAAAGGTGACGGAGGGAACACATTAGTAAGCCCTTTCAAAAACTACAAAATTAAAGGAATCTTAAAATAGGAACATTCTTCAGACGAGCGCTTAAAGATGGACAGCGCCGCCAGGTAACCTTTAATGGTCCCCACTTGCAAGCCCCTGTGTGCCAAAGAAAGCAAAAAAGACAGAACCATGGGAATGTCACATTCAAAAGGATCCACATTCTTAACTCTGCACCAGTCGCAGAACTTTCTCCAACGGCAGAGAGACTTTGTTGCCGGCCGCCTGGCCGAGAGCAACACCTCCATCATGTCTTCAGGGAGGTCCCAATCCTTATACCTCAACCTTTCAGAAGCCAAGCGTGAAGGTTGAGGGATCTGACCTCTGGATGGAGAACCTGACCCACCTCCCGTGAGAGCAGATCGTCTCGGTAGGGAAGACGACGTGGAGGGCAGACGGACAAGTCGAGAAGGTCCGGGTACCACGTCCTCCGGGCCCACGCCGGAGCAATGAGGATTATCCGGGAACCAAACCTCCGTAACCTCCGCAGTACTTGCGGGATGCCGGGGACTGGAGGAAACGCGTACAGCAGTGGGAATCACCACTCCACCACGAACGCGTCTCCTAAGGCTCCTTTTGGAGGAAATTCCCGCGAGCAAAACCTTTCGCACTTCCGGTTGACACTGGAGGCGAAGATATCCACTTGAGGGGTCCCCCAAAGGGCGAAGATCTCCAGGAGAAACTCCTGAGCCAGCTCCCACTCGTGAGAGATCGTGCTCTGCCTGCTCAGAGCGTCCGCCGTCTTGTCGTCGTCTCCGGCCAGATGGACAGCCGAGATCAAAACTTCCTGCTGGATGGCCCAGAACTCGAGCTGCATCGCCTCCCTGCACAGAGGAAGTGACCCTGCCCCCCCCTTTTTGTTGAGGTAGTGCATGGCCACCGTGTTGTCCGTTAGAATCAGGACACTCTTTCCTCGCACAGTTGGCAGAAAAGCCTTCAGGGCTAGCCTGACGGCCCTCAGCTCCAACAGATTGATATGGAGTCTGGACTCCGACGGAGACCAACGACCGCTGACTGAACTCGTTGGCATGAGCTCCCCATCCCATGAGGGATGCGTCCATCACGATCGTCACCTCCGGCCAGGGCAGCCAAAATGGGGCCCCCTTCATCAGATTGCCTTCAACGGCCCACCACAGAAGGTCCTGGGCGACCGAGGGCGGAACCTGAACAGGGTCCGACAGCCTGCCGGAGGACTGAGACCACTGGAGCTTGAGTGCCCACTGCAAAGATCTCATCCGCAGACAAGCCTCTGGCACCAGAAAAATGCAGGATGCCATGAGGCCGAGCAGTCTCAAAAACTCGGACGCTGGGAGATTCTGGGCAAATTGAAACTTATGCTGAATGTGAAGGGCCCTCACCTGGGGAGGAAAACACTGCCCCAGGGATGTGTCGAGCACTGCTCTGATGTACTGGAGCCGCTGCGTTGGTGTCAAATGGGACTTCTTTAAATTGAGGGAGAAGCCCAGCTTGTGAAGGGAGTGGCAGTTGACGGACAGATGATCCAGGACTTGCTCGGGAGAGCTCCCCCTGATCAACCAATCGTCCAGATAGGGGTAGACATGAATCCCTCCTTTCCTGAGATACACTGCCACCACCACCATGAGCTTGGTGAAAACCCTCGGGGCGGAGGTCAATCCGAACGGCAGGACCCGAAACTGAAAGTGCGAGTCGCCAACCGCGAACCTCAGGTACTTCTTGTGCTTGGGATGGATCGGTACATGGAAGTAAGCATCCTTGAGGTCGAGAAACACCAACCAGTCCTGAAGTTGAAGGGCCTGCAGGACGAGAGTAACCATCTTGAACTTGTCCTTCCTGAGGAGTTTGTTCAAACCACGCAAGTCCATGATGGGTCTCAATTCCCCGTCTTTCTTTGAAATCAAAAAATAAGGGGAATACCGTCCCTTGTTCCTCTCCGCTACAGGCACCAGTTCTATGGCGCCTTTCTCCAGCAGGGCTTGAATTTCCTGCGCAAGGAGCGGATCTGGACTCTTCAAAGAGAGGTTCCCAGGTGGATTGTCGTGAGGCCTCTGCCGAAAAGGAAGACAGTAGCCGTGGGTTATGATCTCCAGAACCCACACATCTGAAGTAATGGCTTGCCACTCTACAAGATGCTGCGCCAGCCTTCCCCCAACCGGCGAACCATGGGACCTGGCCTCATGACTGAGTGGTAGCGGCTGCGGTGTTGCCTGAGGGCAAAGAGGCAACTGCCCGAGCGGCCTTGGCACCTCGAGTACCCTTGTTTCCACCTCTGGCACTCTTACGGTGGCCTCTTTGACTGCTAGCTTCTCTCGCTTTACTGAAGGACGATTAATATCGAAAGGAACTCCCCCCTCCATTGCTGTCCTAGAATGAAAAGGCGGAGGTTGGCGAACTGCAGGGCCCAAAGACTTCGCTGCAGCTTCGGAGGTCTGCAACCTCTCAAGGCTCTCGTCAGCCTGGCTGCCAAAAAGGTGTTCACCGTCAAAGGGCATGTTGAGGAGCCGGGACTGCACATCAGGAGTGAACCCAGACTTCCGCAACCACGCAAACCTGCGTATCACGGTGCTCGCCGCCATGGACCGGCTGACACAATCTGCCATGTCCAAACCCAACTGAACGGCCTCACACATGGCATCCTTGCCATCCTGAACCATAGCAAGGAAACCATCCCGACCGTCCCCTTCGGGAATAAGTTCAGCCGCTAATGCAACACAGTTCCACAGAGTGTGTGTGAAACGAGACAAGGCACATATGGAGTTGGCCGCCTGAAGCGCCATACCCCCTGAAGAAAACACTTTCTTCGCCCAGCCGATAAAACGTTTGTCGTCCCTATCCGGAGGGATGGTAGGATACGACGCCTGCTTTGTAGGGCCGTAGACGCCTGCACCACCAAAAACTCTCCGGGGTGGGGTGCCTGGACAAGTAGCAGGGGTCGCTACTGGCTGGACGGTATTTTCGCGACAAAGACTTGTCCACTGCCGGGAGACTCTCCGGAGCAGTCCAAGCCGCTGCCACCCTTCTCTGCAGAGCCATATGAAACGGCAAACGGGTGAGTGGGGGGACCAAGATCAAGGATGTCCGTGAGATCACCCTGAACGAACTCCCCTGGGGGAGCTGACCAACCCAAGTACTTGGTGACCCGAGACATAAGGTGCCGATATGAAGAATCGGCATGAGCGCCAGGCTCCAGCCTACAAAACTCCACCTCCGGAGAGGTGTCCAGTCCACTGGCATCATGCAGTGACTGCCTCAGGTCATCAAACTGGCTATGGCCCGAGATAAGCTCATCTGGTACCATAACCGGAACCAAGCCGTCATCAGAGCCTTCATCACCCTCTGAAATGTACTCCAGGCGGGGAGAGGAAGACAACTGGGGACCAAAGCAGTGCCTGACCTTAGCCAGAGCCTTTCTAGGGGCTAACTCCGTGCCACGGGGCCCCTCCGACACCACCGCCTCAAAAGGCGTCGAGGGTGCCGAACGAGTCGGCGCCGGCGTCGACAGAAACGCCGTCGAGCGAATCAACGTCAACTGCAGCGCCGCTAGCATCGGCGGCGTCGACACAGGCCTCCAAGCCGGAGCTCCGAGCGTGTCTCTCGAATGACCTAGGCGCCGACAGCGTCGACGACCGCCTCTGAGGCGGAGCCTTGAGAGAAATCGTCGACGACCTCGGAGCCACAGGCGTCGACGTCTTCTTCGAAGACGGCACAGGTTCACGCGGTCTCAAACGCGTCGAGGACCGGGACCTGGAACGGGCATGGCGAGAACTGCTACCCTTGTCCGAGCGGGACCTCTCCCGCGAGCCGTGTCGACCACCCGAGCCCGAAGGCGTACGAGTGGTGTCTCTCGACCGGTGCCGACCGACCCCACTCAGAGGTGTGGACGGACCGGTGCCCTGTGATTCAAGAATCGCTAGCATCTGCTTCCCGAAGGAAGCCCATTCCTCCGGTGTCGCTTGCATGGAAGGATAAGCGACCCGCCGACGGGCGGAGCCCTCGGAAGAGGACGGGGAAGGCGACCGATGCCGGCGCTTCCGGGAATGCCTCGAAGAGGCAGAGGAGTGGCGAGACAGACTCCTGGAAGGAGACCCACTGGACTTCCGACGATGACGCGGAGAGTCGCCCCTCGAGTCATCCGTCGAAAGCCCTGCAGACCTCGACTTCCGGGGCTTAGACACCCGACCTACCGACAGCTTCTTCTTGCATTCCCGCAAGGGCTTTGCATTGAGCGACTGGCAGTCGACACAGTCATCCGTATCGTGGGCCTCCCCGAGGCACCAGAGGCAGGCGTCGTGCGAGTCCGTGACCGACATCTTGGACCCACAGTCCCTGCATTTCTTGAAGCCCGGACGCGGGGTTGAAGATGAAGTAGACATCGCCACGAACAAGTCTTCACAAAAAACCAAATAGGTTCAACGAACCGAGAATTGAAAACAGTAAACTCCAAAGAGTCGAGGCGTACCGAGATTCACGAAGCGAACACGTTTGCGGAAAAAACGGAGCTGAGGCTATGTGCGTCGTGCGTCCTACTTATCACATCGGGTGACGTCAGCCGTCGGAGGAGTTCCTCGGGGACGGTGCATCGACGCAGACGCCAAAGATTTTCCGAAGCAGCACAGCTGTGGACATTACCGGTCATAGATATGGAATACGTCGGAGGACCCAATCCCCTCGAAATGGAGAATACTGCATCTCACCCAAGTGTACCTCATCTCCACTCCCCAAGTCTCCTCCACCCAGGTAGTCCTCCCTCACTAATCCACCCTCGGGGTCAGGATCCGGTAGCGACAGCCTTTCCCTGGCCACCTAAGGGGAGGATATCTCAGATTCCTCTCAGAAAGCATAAAGGAGCTGGAAGTTCCAGTCCACCACAAATGCTCCTCTTGTGGGCAATTTACTGGAGCAGAAATGATTGCATTTCCTGTTCACACTGGACGTGAACAGATCCACCTGGGGGCCATCAGCCCCAGCTCTTAATAGGGTTATGTAAAGCTGTGTCCCTGCCAGGGACCACAGCATGCTCACCGCCAACTTGTTCAGATGAGCGCCTCAGATTTTCAGAGATGTGTCCATGACTACGGTCTTCTCTGGCCACAGTTGCCAAAACGCTACTCCTACTGGCACGTTCTCCTGGGAAGTCAACCACAGGAGATCCCAGGTGACTCTGCTCAGGACTTGAATCAAGTCGATCATACTGCCAGAGATCTGTGACCACTGAGGTCTGAAGGCCGATTGGAGCGATATAATCCTCAACCAGGCCTCTGGCACAAGGAAGATGCAGGATGCCATGAGGAAGAGGAACCACATGAAGTCCATGACTGGCAGGTACTGGGCGTTCTGGAATCTGGTCACCATCTGCTGGATGTGTAGACCCCTGTCCTTTGGAGGAAAAGCCTTGTCAAAGGGAGAATCCAGGACCGCTTGCATGAATTGAAGTGCTTGAGAAGGTGTCAGTTGCTATTGAGGGAGAAGCCCAGACTGTGAAGGATGTGATCGGTTGCGATTGAGATCCTCCAGGGTTTTACCCGGAGGCCACGCCCCAGTTAAGCAATCGCCCAGTAAGGGAAGGACCTGAATCTCCCCTTTTCGGAGTCTGGCTGCCACTACCACCAAAAGCTTGATGAAAATCCTCCGACAGAGGTAAGCCTGAAAGGTAGAACTCGAAACTGGCAATGGATAGTGCCCTTGACGAGCTTCAGGTATTTCTTGTGCGCTGAGTGGATTGGCACATGAAAGTAAGCGTCCTGGAAGTCGAGTGACACCAGCAAATCCTGAATTTCCACGGTCTGGAGAATCTGCAAGAGTGTTACATTCTTGAACTTAACTTCCTGAGGAACTTGTTCAAGCATCTCAAATCCAAGATGGGTGGCAGACCTCTGTCTTTTTTTCGGACTAAAAGGAAAAAGGAGTACCACCCCGAGTACCACCCCCTGTTCCTCTCCTTTACAGGTACCACTTCTAGTGTATCCGTCTTCAGAAGAGAGGCAACCTCTTTCAGGAGTAGTGGGACTGGAACTGGAGATCGTCTGGAAGGAAGGTGGCAATCTGGGCACACTTCAAAAAATGGGAGGCAGTATCCCTGAGAAACCACCAGCCATGCCCATGCATCTGTGGAAATACTGCACCATTCTTGAAAATGGTGTGACATATGTCCCCCTACCAGCTTGCAATGGCACAAGTTCTCAAAGTGTTTTTTTGGCAGGGGCCACACTGGAGGTGACAGATGCTGAAATAATCTGTTTTTTACCGCCTCTACCTCTTGAAAGTCTAGAGAAATACCTCAGACTTTGAGGAGTGGTGGCTCATTTTCCCTTTTGGCCATAACCGTTATACTGAAAGGGCTTGCCCTTCCACTGTGAAGGAGGTTGAGCAGGCAGCCTTACCAGGGCCCAAGGGACTTCACTGCAGCCTTGGAGGTCTTCAATATCTCCAGGCTATCCTCTGCATTTGGTCCAAATAAATGTGACCCATCGAAAAACATATCAAATAATTTTGCTTGCATGTCCTGATCAAAACCTAATTCACGTAGGTAGGGGAATCTCCTCATAACAGAACTCGCCGTCCTAGCCCTTCTGACATAGTCAGTTGTGTCAAGTCCCAATGGTAGGGCTTGGCACATAGCTTCTTATCCATCCTTAACAATACTGAAAACCCAGTCCTTCATTTCCCCCTCAGGGATGTGCTCTGCTACCTGTGAGGAGCATGATGACATCCTCACTTCTTTTCCCCTTTTATTGTCCTGCCGGGTGCCCAAGGAAAGGCCATTGCTCTTGGATTCTGACCTTGCGGGTAGATATGCGAGGGTGGATCACCTTTGTGAAGGAGACTTGGGGAGTGAGGATGAGGTGCCCTTAGGTGAGACATGGTATCCCCCCCTCCCCATTTCCCTTTCATTAGGAGTCTTCGGTCAATCCTTTCCATGTTTTTCCCCGAAAACATTCCCCAAGAAACACCAGATTGATACTGGGACGAGGAAGAGACCAACTAGAAGAACACATCCTCACTTTATTAACACACACACATACAGACATTAGTTGCGTACTGGGACGAGGAGGCGGCCTCCAAGAGTAATGCAGAACTCCTGTTTCAACAGTGAGCGGTCCAGTCCTTTTTGGACCAATCATGGTGGTGTGTGAAATCTGAGTCAGCTGTGGAAGCAGGGCTACAGACTGCTGGGCGAAAGCAGATCTCTCAGGGAAGGCGGCGTGGCAAGCGGAATGCTCCAGGCCTTTTGGAGGATGCAGAGTGTATGCAGTGGGAAGCGAATTTGAAGGATGCTGGAGGCGGGCCACGAAAGGGGAACCGGCGTGACCAGGCAAAGCGGTCGCATGAGGCCCAAGCTGCAGGAGAAGCATCACTGGGTGAGCGAAGCCATCGAGAGCCCCTGGGAGACTAACGAGGTGACAGAGAGAGAGAGAGCGCTTGTGGCGGCAGTATGCCATGCTGGAACTCGATAAGCTCCGACCAGTGAGTCAAGCAAGCAGTGGGGACACTGGGTTGGTAGGCGAACACTTAAAGTGAGCAATGAACACCGATTTCAATGAAGCAAGTATTTTTTTGAATACCGAATCAAATGAAAAGGAGAATAAGCACTTTTGAATATTGATCTGGTTGAAAGCAAGTTAGTGAAACTTATTGATACAAGGAATATGATATGAGAAAATAAGTATTGGCAAGAGCCACAAAAAGCATTGGAGAACACGCATTGGCAAGAGCCAAGAGAATTTAAGGAACGGTATGATATGAGATAACAAGCATTAGCAAGAGCCGGGAGAATATAAAAACGTTCAACAAGTGCATGGTGGCCCAGCAAGCCATGATACAACATCAAGAGGATGTGATATGTGAATGGACCAAGCACCACTGTCAAGCTGAAGCAGTGGCAAAGTGTTAGTGAACAGGAAGCAAGTAAGACGTCTCAGTTGCGTGACCTGTAATGGGTGGCCCGACAACGGCACTTAGACCGCCCCTCTATGTAAAAACCACTTAAACCACCTTTAAGGAAGCTTGTTTTAGAATAGCAAGGAACTATTGCATGATCTGAAGTCAAGAAACTGAACTGTATATATGAATATGTATATATGAGGCACAGTAGTATAGCTCAGTGCCAACGCACTCCTCTTGGAAGCAAGATGACGCAGAGCAACCTCTTTGGTATTAAGCACGTTATAAATGACCAATTATAATAATTGGCGAAAGATAACCAAATCAGAAGAGCTGGGAAGCGTCCCTAGGATTCTTGTTGTTTTGGAAAACTGAAAAACTTGAACTCATCGGGAAGGGAACCCCTGCGCCTTATTAAAAATCTTGAACTTGGGGGAAGCGGAACCTGGTTACAAGCCAAGAATTGGAAGAAGCACTGACATTTTATTTGAACACTACTTATTTTGATGCGGACATCCCTACACATTTTATACATTTAGATGGGAGGGCAAGTATACTTTTTGTACACGTACAGACATTTGCTTTGGACTTCCTGACACAAACTAACCTTAGTTTCCTTTAGGTAGGGAAATCCCACCTTAGCATTGGTCAAGTTAAGCCTTTTTCTATCCTGCCTTTTTAGTTAATAAAAGTTTATAGACTGAACCTTAATTGGTTGTCTGCATCTGCTTCGTGATGCAGACACACGCCTCAGCAATAACAGACCATAAGGTGTGTGCATGCTTGGCAAGTGCCCAAGAATCATTTACTGCTTTAAATGCCATGCTGCCGGGCAGACTCGCTTTTTTGAAGACCTGCATCATTTTGACACAAAATTCTTCCCACTTTTCCACTGACGCAGTTTTCGATGGAAAGTGTACCTGACAATTAGGCGACTAGTCCGGACGACTGCCTCCTCCTTTTTGGATGTGGAAGAGAATGAATCACAGGAGGCGCTTCTTGAATGGGACCTTTTACAGTGCTTCTTTGATGGTTTCTTCTACATATCTGGCAATTTCTTGACCGCTGAGCTTTTGTCACTGTCGGATTTTCGTTTCAATGGCACTGAACTTGGCGACTTTGATGGTGAATGACCCAGGGTCAATTTGGAAGCTCTCTCATTTAGGGTTTTTGGTGTCTTGTTTTGCATGAGCTACAATGTGCCACTACATGGTCGGCACCGAGGCACCACAGAAATTCTATGGGATTGATTAATTACATTTCACTGCCACAATCACGGCACTTCTTGAAACCTGAAGGTTTCAGAGTCGACATGGTCAAATAAAAAAAGCAATTCAAAGACTTTTTTTGAAAGTGCATCAGAGAATTTCTCTCCAAGGTGAATCAACTTGTTCGAGAGTAGCGTGCTGAGCATGTGTTGAAAAGGAACTGGAGGTATCGGGCGCCATGTGTGCCATTCATACCGACATCATGTCCGGTCCCAAAGCAGATGATTCGAGGATCCTCAACGCAGAGCCACAGCCCGCCCCGATTGGGAGAAAAAGTTGAATTGAGTTCTGTAGAGCAGGAAATTATATCCAAGATGAGGAATCTGTGTGAGGACACAATCCATAAAAATTACAATGATAGAGAACAGAGGAGAGCTCTTCTGTCCTTTTCCAGCGTGCTTTAGGGTGCACGACTTGACAGGAACCAGAATCTTTGGTGTCAAGGTCTGCCCCCATACATATGATGTACATCTTGTGGGAGTCCAATATGTAGATCCCAGCCCCTCAACTTTCACAGGATTTAAACCCTGAGACCCTGCTGAATCTGGGCATGGCACAGTAGAAATATTTCTAACACGAGAAATGAATGTTCCCAAAAAGCAGCCCGATAGCCTGTAGTTCCAGTTGATTGATGTGTTCACATGCCTCGGAAGGGAACAAGTCTTCCACACACAGCATCATGTCTCAGCCTTGGCCTTCTGGCGTCTTGGTGGTCTCACGGCATCCTGCATTTTTGTGGTGTCAGAGGCTCTGTTGTGCAAGATGTCGCTCCAAAAGCTGTTTTGCGGTGGGTGGCGTCAGTTTCCAGATGACATGACAGACCCGTGGCAGGTCTTCCACAGTGTCACAGGACCTCCAGTGGTGGGCCCTGAAGGATACAGTGCTAAAGAGAGTGCCTTTTCTGCACACATAGACTGACTTGACAATTGTTACAGATGCATTCCTAATGGGGTTGGAGCGGTCACCTAAACTCTGATCAGCGGACTGTTGTCCAGTCCCAAGCAAGGGAACATATCAATCTGCTTAAACTGAGGGCATTAGGGTAATTTTGGTTGCTTTTGTTATGGTAACAAGGACAGGTGTATCATGATTTTCTGAACACAGAGGCCATGCATTACTGAAACAAGAAGGTGGTGTTGAGCTGCTGATGCACAGGGAAGTGATGCAAGTGAGGTTCAGGGTTCTGGAAAATGACGTCCGTCAGCTGCCCATCTTGCTGGGACAGAAAACATGGTTGCAGATGCCTTGAGAAGACAAGTCTGCCTCCCCTAAGTCCCAACTCTGCAAGGAGGTTTTAGACTATGTCTTTGCCTTTCTGAATGACCCCTCAGTTAGAACGCTTCACCTCTAGTGTCAACAGAAAGTGCACATTTTTCTGCTCCAAGGAATTATTTCCCCAGATAGGGAACTTTGGGAGACACATTGAATGTAGAGTGAAACTTCACATTCCTCTGTGTGGTCAAGTAATTCTGTTCCAAGGAGACTGTTCCAAGTGTACCATGATCTTAAGTACACAGAGTTCTGGACATGTACACTTGTTCTCCCTGGACCCTTCCATCTAGGGTAGATCTGTTTCTGTTCTCCCAGTAAGAGGGTGAGTTCCTACACCTGAGCCTCCACAGCCTCAACCTTCATACTTGGTTGCTGAGAGACTGAGATGTAAGGAGAGGGATTTATCCAATGATGCCCTGGATGTGCTCATTTCTAGCAGGAGATCAGCCTCCAAGTCCATCTAGGCCTGTAGGTGGCTTAAGTTTTGAGTTGTGTGTCAGAAATCTGTTCTGGGCGCTTTCACCAGTCTGAATTGTTCTGTTCTTGATTTCCTGTTCCCCTTCCCTCACTTTAGCCTTCAGATTGGCATGGTGCTTAAGAGAACCTCTTAACACAGCTTGTTCTTTTTAATCTCCACCGTCACGCAGTTTTTGCTGGTCTGTCAAACCAGTTTCCTCCATGCTAGTTTACTGCTATTGCGTGGGATTTGCATCTTGGTTTGATGTTTAACAGTGGTTGCAGTTGAGCACTTGCACTCTTGTTCTTTGAGGATGCTCAACCTTAAGGTCATCTTCCTAATAGTCATTGGTTACACTAGGCGGGCGAGTGAGCTCCAGGTTCTGTTAAACATTTGTTATCTAAGAAGAAAATGACACCGAGGGTGGGACCGAACTTCTTTCCCAACGTCATGTCGGACTTCTATCTCTCACAGAAGATTCATCTTTCTTTGTTCTATACTCTACCACAGTCATCTAGGGTGGAGGAGAGGTTTCAACATATGGGCTCCAAGTATCATCAAATTTACTATGTCTCTCGGGCGAGGGACATCGCGATGAAGGACTAGCTCTTTGTTGGTCATGCAAAAGCTTGTGTGGGGTGGGCCATTACACCAAGCAGACCCTGCCCAGGAGGATCATCCTCTGCATTTGAGAGTGCCATGATCTGTCCAAGGAAAAAGTGCTTGAGGCTCCAGGATCCTTCTACCAAATAGCGTGGTGGTTACTTCTGCTCTGCAGAGGGGTTTCCCCGTTTTGTTTGTTTTTTTGTTTTATTATTTATAATGCGCATCATACCCAGGGGGAACAGGGCGCAGCAGTTAAAAGTATATGCAAAGCTTCGTTACACAAAAATGTTTTTATACTTTACGTAAAGACAATAATTACAGGAGGGTATATACAAAAGGTACTTATTTACAGGCATAGCATACAAGAGGAGTATATACAGATAATACAGGCAATTTCCAGAAAGCAATATATACAGAATAAAATCAGGTGAGCGGAGATAAGTACAGGGATACAGGCAGAGAGAGGGGATGTAGTGGATGCCTTGGAGGTAGCCGGTCAGTCCTAGTTGTTTCCTGAGCAGGGGTTATAATTACTGGTCATTGGATTTCAGCCACATAATGATGTTGGATCTGAAGTTTTGGTATGATTGGTCTGTTCTCAAAGTGGGAGGCAGGGAGTTCCATAATTTGGCAGCTTTCACGGGGAAGCTCTTGCCTCTGATTGTGGATCGTTTGAAGCTGGGTATGGAGAGGCGATCTCTGTTGGCAGATCTCAATGGTCTCAGGGAGGTCGGCTTATGGAATCTCCCCGCCAAGTAGATAGGGGCAGCATTGTTGAGAGATTTATGGGTAAGCAACAAGGTTTTTAGGAGGATTTTGTCGTTGGTTGGGAGCCAGTTTTTCTGTCGACAGTTCTCTGAGATATGGTCTCTTTTGGAAATGCCTAAAGCCGCTCTAAGGGCATTATTTTGTAAAGTTTGGATTCTTTTGATGGTTGCTTTAGTCGATCCTAAGTAGAGGGCATTGCAATAGACCAGGCGCGACAGGATGAGGGCTCTGGTCAGGGCAATGCAGCTACCATCAGGGAGGAATGGCTTGCTGATGCGTATAAGTTTGCACGTGTAAGCCGTAGAAGACGCTAAAGAGTTGACCTGTTTGGTGAATGAGAGGTTTGAGTCGAGACATTTTGGACATCTGACAGTCGGCCATGTGGTCTTCTTTGCCCATGTTTTCCAAGCACTATTGCCTAGGTCCCCATCACGCCTGGACGGTTGCTTTGGTCAAGTGGTCTTCCAGAGTTTCCTGGTATAGAATGTCATTTCTCTGTGTCCTCCCTCATCCAGGTTATGTGCTGCTTTGGGAGTCTAAGATCAGCTATCTGTTGGAGCAAGAAATTAATTAGACCAAATAACTTACCTGTCAGTAATGTTATTCCCAGTAGATTAGTCCTTTTTCCTTACAGATACCACAAAATAATACACCACACCGGAATATTGAAAAAATATACATTTTATTTTTAATGTCACACAAAATATTTGTGATAGGAAAAATAAGTACTCAGATTCTACAGGTCATATATACCATAGTTTAAGTTATAGTCTAACCAACTCTTTACTCTAATATGTAAGCTCCACACCTGGTGGCAGATGCATTACATATACACTTCCAAATGTAAACTGAAGGGTGGATCGCTAGGCAATATTGCACACAGTAATTCGCATCGTGCTCATGCTCCAAGGGTACCAAACAGAACTAAGCACACATTTCCTACTACATTCTAAATTACGTTATATAGATAATACATGTGCACATGACACAGTTATAACATGTAGATGTAGTGACTAGTGGAATGCAATACCCAACACAGCCAGGAGGGCTACCAAAGTGCAGGATATATTTTAGTTGGAGTTCCTACACCCGACGGCATATTACACACAAAGGAGGGTGACAGCAGCAATGCAGTGAAACAATGTATATCCTGCAGAGGCGCGCAATATATATTTTAAAAATAACTAAAACATCAGGGAAAGTCTATACAAACCCAGGGCTTGGTAGAAAAAGCCAGGGAGGATATGGAGAACCCCAGAAAATGCCAGACGGAAGTACTCCCATAGGAAATAACAGGACGAAGTCTGTAGGCTGGCCTATGGGTATGCTGAAAAGCTGGCTAAATTCCATTTAATTTTCACAGGTACCCAGAAGAAAGCAGTCAACCACACAGGACATCAGCGGAGACCCAGAAGAAGAGATCCAGTGGACGATTTGAGATCCAGCAACTCCAGCAGCAGAGAGGCAGAGCATGACTCAGCACCCAAAGTTAACCAATGGTGAAATGCAGTAGAAGTGGCCCAGCAGTATCAGACAACCACAGACCACGAGGACCCCTGATGGTGTGCATCTTAAATAACCCCCCAAGCCAAGGCCCAGAGGTGAGTACATACAGTTTTGGTTCCTCAAAATCCTGTTCCAGAACAGCAGGATAACAAGGTAAGTAAAGGCTTTTTTTAAATGGTGAAATTAATGATCAGGTCACCCAGGGGACTTGCCCTCTGAGTCAACGACTACCACACCAGCTATTGGTGTGACAAATGGTTTACAGGTCAAAGAGGGTTCCCGACCTCCAGCCTTTTCCCTAGTCTGCAACCAGTCTCTCTCACTGGCTCTCGACTCGGCTTGCTACTTTGACACTAGGTGGTGTGTTCTTTGTACTGATTGCTGATGGACCTAAACTGTGTATGAACTTGGCTTTCCACTCATTTGTTTTTGATTACCCAGCTGAAGTGGCAAACTGTTCTGGGGCTCTAAGACTCAAGGACCCTCTGTCCCAACCGCCTTCTGCTGGAACCCCGGGCCCGGTGTTCCCTTCACTGACCTGCATTCTTCCTTGCTCTGTGAGGGTGAGTTATTAGGGGGCTCAGCCAAACCCAATACGATCTGCCTTTGATACGGCCAACAACTACAAAGTAAAAGGGTACATACTGAGGGAAGCCAGAATGAGCTGGGAAAGTGTGTGATACCTTATCTTAAACTGATCTCAGTATTGTTTTCTTTCACAGCTGGGGAATTAACTTGTTCCTTCCGGTCTTCCTCTCAATCTGTATACCCACCATTGCTATCGTATTTGTGAGTGGCTGGAATAAGGGGAATAATCAACATCTGCTTAGGGCAATAAAATTGCCGGGCCCTTCCAGACAGAATCTGCAGACAACATTCCCCCTGCCCCATGGACTGATGATCCACTACCTCATGGAGGTGCCGAGATTTATGTCACTCCACTAGATGTCTCCAAAATAAGGTGGGACACTGTCAGAGAACTTAAGGGGGAATACACAAAAACAGCTCTGGAGTCTGTTCAAAAGCCTTGGTACCTGTTGTGGACACAGTAGGCTGTTGGTGTGTCAAAAGGGGCATGCAGATGCCAAGAAACAGGAGTCTTGAGTTAGAGACTCCATTCTGTGAACTCCTGTATCACACGTTTCCTGAATCCTTCTAGCCCTCCTTTTCACGTACCATGCCTATGCAATTTTCGCACAAGTACCATTTCCAGTCAGGATTGGTTATTTTTTCTGATCCCACTGCCCACACCGTGCCCCACGCCCCCTTGCCCCACGCCAACTTTTCTGTGCATCAAATCTTCAAAGTTTTCTCGCTGTGCTCTGACTGTGATTCATGCAGGACACCCGTTGGAGCAAGTAATTCCAACTGGACACGCTGCTTAATTAATTTGCCAAAGGGCTTACCCTAACGGAAACATGCCTGTAAACCAAGACATATGTGCTAATGTGGACAGTGCAAGTCTATGAATGTGAGGTTTACGCTGTACACAGAGTGCGAAAAGAAATTACAGTGTTTCCCCTGCCTTACTGTGCTGCTCATGGGGCACAGAGAGCTATGGGGCCTCCACAGAAGGGCACTACTCCATCTTGTTCCAGCCAAAGTCCTCAACCTCTTGAATACAGATCACATCTGCGAGTATATGACGCAAAAACCAATTCTAAAAAGAGAAATGTATTATAACGAAGCGCTACTTTTTTTTAAATTAAAAGCCCTGAAGTCCCGTGTTCAGTATCATGGTTTGAATGGTGAATCGTAAGTAAACAACCTCGGGGTATCTCTGTTGAATTTGACCAATGTACTGTAGTGTATTCTTAATAATAAAAAAATATATACATCCAAAAACGCAATGTGCTTTCTTTACTTAGTGTTTTCGGTGGCTGGAAGTATCCCAATTAGAAAACACAGTGGAACTCATTTTCCTGGTGGTGCTCCTTTATGCATGCATTACAAACCACACCACATCTTCAATGATTTGTATGGTGGAGAGGGGCACTGAACGTAATTTCCAATTCTGCCCCACCCTTCCTCTTCATCATACACATACTTGAGCATGTAACCCATAATGGCATGTTCACTCTGGCATAAATGCTGAGGACTGATATGCCTATGGTGGATTTCTTAGGAATCTAATTGTTATCGCCATCTACCATGATTTCATGGCAGGCAGCATTTACTTAATTTGCCATGCTGAGTGGAAAATGGAGGCGTAAAGGCGTTTAGAACTACAGTATGCACCTCGCTTTTGCACTCTGCAGTGCCAATGACAATTATTGCGCGGAGGGGACCTGTGTGCACCCAACAAGGGTTATTCCCTCCGTGCAACTTACGACCACTTGAAAAATGCGCTCCTAAAACGGAATGCATCATTACTGTAACGCAGCCTTAACGCATATCGGGAAAGGTCCAAGAGCACGAGAGAGATGGTAAGTAAAAACATCTGTGCCTTATCAGTGACCACACGGCAGAAAAAAACGAAATCAGGCCATTCAAATAGAGGCCGCTTCCTTCCTTTCAGAGAACGGTGCTATCAACACAACGTGCGCTCAGCAGAAGCGTACGGCCTGGTAAATGAATCACTTTAATTGAACGCTTCAGTATGAACACAGTGACTGGAAAAACACAAGCAATAAGACAAAAACATATGGCTACGGCAATTGAAATTGGTTTACTCATTTTGTAGGTGTTTTTTCTACAGCTCACTCATAATTGACCTTTACAACGGTAAATGTGTAAAATAATTCTGTTTATTATCGTCTCCGATCCCTGTGACAATTACAAGAAATGAAAATGTAACAGGAAGGCTTCATTCTGGAAGCATTTTCATTGTTTACATAATTGCACAGCTATAATTTAGCTCTTATGTTGTTATGGAAAAGCAAAAATGAACCATTTACAGACCATTTCAATTCAAAATGCAACGCAGTTGTGCCAAAAGTGGGAACCACCCCCTGCTTATTGACAGTATAACATGGATTAACCACGTACATGACAAATTATTGCAACAGATGGTATTCTTGCAAGACAAGCTTCTTCCAATGCATCGAGTAGTCGATTTTCACGTTTACGTAAAGGGCAATTACGCAGACAATGTCTCTACTTGACACTTTTGAACGAAATATGCTTTTGCTATTTATTGTGACAAATGGTCTACAGGCCATGAAGCCAGTCGCCACCACCCATTTCACTATTTAAACAAAGAACATAAACTGGGATATCCAAACATTTATCCTCGTCCACTGTCGGCTTTCTTCTTGGCCAGTCTCAATTGTTCCTGATTGCAAGCTCATTGCCCCACTGATGCCCACAATGTTTACCACACTTTACATGGTTTTCATTTGGACAGATCTCTCTTGTCATCGTGCAAAACAGCAAATTCATCAATGCATATGTCACTATTTATCTCCAAGCGATGGGTACAAACTATCATTTTGCCACTCTGTCTCATTGTCATTCAACAGGGGTCCAAACACCAGCCAGCACTATCCACAATGCACATAGCAGCACCATTCTCAGGACATACACGCTGAAGTACAGCTCATAGTTTGAATATTAGTAGACAAAATGTCAGCACGCACGACTGAGGAAGCAAACAGAGCGCTGGGTTCGATCCTCATCACACGCTCTCCTTTTTCTTCAACTTTTTTATTTCAGCCATTTAACAATGACATTTGGAGACAGATGGATAACCTACAGTGACTGGCAAGTGCACTCTCCTATCCTATTCCCTGTGTGTCATCAACCATTTTAGCAGGGTTGGGGACAGCAGCGCCCTTATTGGTATGCTGATTACAGAGAGAGTTCCAATCGGCAGTAGATGACCCCCTCCTTCCCCCATCGTTAACCGCAGCTGGACTTTCATTCTTCCATCAAATAAATTATGGTACTGTAGTCTTGGAGCATCAACTGAATAAATTAAGTAATATTGACCCAACAATGCGCTTAATAGAAGATGGGTGCAGAATTAGGTCTTTTGCCCACCACCTACTGACCGTGGGCAGAAAACACTGAATATCATAAGCCCCATATTCCCACCCCTCACAATTTGAAGAAGGGGCTGACAGGCACAGCCAGGAAGAGTGAAGTAGCGGGTGCGATGTTTGCTATGAGTTTGTGGATGTCCTGGAGTGTGTGCGTGCATGTGTGTGTGTGAGGTTTGGGGGTGGGGCAATGTTTGTGGAGGGCAAGGGAGAGGGGTTGGGGAACAAAAAAGGGGGTTAGGGGTGAAACCCTAATAGAAAACCCCACCAGTGTGGGAGAAGGCGGTAGTGGGTTACAGAGGGTGAAACCACCAGAAATCGCCATACTCCTGCATGCTGAAGGCTGCACTAAATTGGCCTAAACAAAGTGATATTTTTTGGGTGCGGCCCTAACTAGGCGGGATTATGACCTGGAACCGATGGGCATTGCTTGACGTCAGTGTCTGCAGCCCCAGCAGCTATCTCCTGTTTGTTTTTTGCGTTAAACTATGAGCCCATGTTAAAAACGATGGATCTCAGTGGATCAGTATGGCACAACCAGTAAACTGGGTCAGTGATCTTGAAAAGAGCGTTTGTAGACAATTAGTGCTTCTTCCTGTATCCGAAGGAACGTGATGCTACCTGGAATTGGTGGCACTGTGCATTCACCCATCTCTGCTGTTGGGGAAACTCATTAGCAGTTGGTTGGGGCAGACCTGGCTACAATCCTGAGTGGTGACTTGAAAAGCACAGAGCAGAGGGGGGGGGATTCTGAGACACAAAGATGAGTGCTTGTAGACCAGAGACTGGTGTATGTCCGGGCACATGATGGGGAAAATGGGAGCAGGCAAGAGCAGTGAGAATATGTGAAGAGAGCTACCAAGCTACCAAGATTGCTGAAAAGGACGGATTGGAATGGCTGTTAAGGTCCTCCAAGTTCTCCCCATGCTTACCTTACAAGGTATTTATGTGGAAGCTAGAACAACTGCCTGTGACTTCTGGAGGCCCCACAAGCCTTCAGCAGATGCGGAGGGGGTGCCAACACTATTAGCTGAGAAGGAAACCAACATATAAGGACCCAATACTTTTCTGAAATCAGAATACAAGGGGCAGGTTGTAAATCAGGAATCTGTAAATAGTTTTGTTGGGGAGGGTGCTTTAATGCACAGTGGATGCACAAGTATAAGTAAACAACAAGCAGGCCGAACAAAATATGTTTGCAGGCCGGGGGAGGGGGTGAAACACAGCATGCTTTTTCAAGACTTACACAGTAACAGTAGCATCCTTGCTCCGGAGTATTAAAAAAGAACATGCATTAAACCTGTATTTAAAAAAAAAAATAAAAAATAAAAATCACATCCTACTTTTATAGTAAAAGCAGGCACACATTCAGAAGGGGGAGGCCTGGAGTAGCCTGGGGAAGAAGAACAGCTGCAGGCTGTACAAACAGCCCTTTGCTATGCCAAATTTAAGTCCAGACTCCCCAAGTCTTCGATCGTTCCAGCTGTGAATCCAAAGTCTGAGTTTTCTCTTTTGTGTCCTACAGCAAGGGACCTTGCAGCTCCCATGACCACAGCAAGATCCAATGAATGGGTCTCACTGGAGACCGTTAACATCCATCTAAGCTATGGAGTGAATAACCCTCCTGGTTTACCCATTGACTCAGTGATGCCTAGAGTAATCCTGAAAAGGCCCCCAGACGCTGAAAGTGCCAAAGCAATAAGCGCCAGAGATACAAGTGGACAAAGTTAATTTCATACTAACTTTCTGGATTCCACCGGCTATTGTGGCCACATCTGTCCCAGGGCTCACTGGCATGGTAACTTCAGAAGCGGTGGCCTAAGAACACCATGGAAAAAAGCTAGTTGCTTCTGCCCTTCTTCACGTACCACCTACAGAGGGAGCAGCCTTGGTCTCAATTACCGATTTGATCAAAGTTTTAGCTCCTACTTCTACTCTATCTATTTCTAAAGCTGGTTTTAAAGTGATTCAATCTCTGCCGTTCAACCCACTCCCATCTCAGCCATTACAAATACCTGAAGCTTTTTTCACTACTCCGGCAGTGTTAGCTGAAAATATGGCATTGCCAGCAATATGGGCGTTTGCCAAATAGTGCACTGCAGATTAGTTTTAGGGGATACTTGTGGGCAACGTGAAATGTATATGTAGTAAGGTTTAAAGGAGATACAAATGAAAACACACAGCTGGAACAGAAAACTCGAGACAGTTTTGAGAGAGGCGAGTGCACAGGTAGATGAGGAGCCCTACATACGAGGCATGTTAACAGCAATGCAAAAGGTCATGGATTTATCACCAAACAAAAAGACAAACTCAGCCTTTCTCCAGCCTGCCTCTGCCACGATTGTTGGTTCTGTCCAGGATATACAGCATAATGTCTCCCTCCACACGGAGAAATTTACACCAATGGAGGTCAACTCAGATGCTCCTGTAGAGGGTCTACTTCAGCTCAATATGTAGCACGAAGTGAACTACAAGACTAAAGCTAGGAGGAACAATATTCATACACACTGTTCCAAAAAAGACAGAAGGGTTGGCGACACCAACATTTTCATGGCTAACTGAATGATGGAAACCTCCTCAGGAGTTGACTTTGGCATAGACATTAGCAAAGACATTCAACATGCTCATAGGGTGCTGCATATTACAAAATATACATGGGTAAAGGCAGAGGGTTATCCTGGCAAACTTTCTTTCCAAAACACATACAGACCCACCACTATGTCTGGACGCCTCTTGAGCAAAGACCAATCATTCTGGTGGATTGCATACACACTTGACTTGAACCCACCTGACGAGAGCCCGTTTCAAGCAGCAGTGGGAGTTTAAAATGAAGATTGAGGCCCTTACGAAGAAAGGATGTGGAGCATTCCTTCAACTGCGTGAGATGCACAAAGTGGTTGGGTAGAATACAGTCTAAAGAGTATGTGTTGACCTTTAGGTCCTTAAGGGGTAAACGTGGCTTGAGGTGAAGGGGAGGATTTCTTTGTTAGCACTGTAACTGATCTATAGTGGTTTATTTCGTCAGGTGTTTTGGCTAAGAAAAAGTAAGCTATGTTTCGATTGTAAATGATTTGTACTGCTTTTTTTCTTTTTCTCCCCTCATTCAATTTTTGTATTAATGCTCTGCCTCTTTTCTCATCCATTACCTTTCAAGCAGATCTTATTTAAATTAACTGCCCTTTGAGGGATGTGCGATAAATCCAAAGAAAGGACTATTCATTACGTTTCATACTGTGACACTAGACTGGTTTTCCATTTGTGGTTTGCACACGTCCTGGTATTTCTTCATGCTGCTTGTCTATGTTTTAGATAAGATGGTTGTTCTACTGTGGCACTTCACATTGATATGCAATCGGTCATTTACATAAGCTCAATCACTTTATATTGTTGCACGGTACTATCAGTTATTCGGTCTAGCGACTGGAAAGGGGGCAGTTGGGGCTATTCCTCGCAACAACTCCCTCCTGCGATGATGGATCTTATAACAGGGGTCGCCAATAAGCAGGGTATGGTGTTCAGTGGTTAATACTGGGAGTACAAATGAAACATTTAGAGCAAGCAATATTGAAAGAAATATCTGTCAGACCTATATGTGGGAATGTTGAAATTACAGTGTAATAAAATGCTCTCAAACGGTGGTAAATAAGTTTAAAGTGGTTTCTTTGAATAATAATGGTTTGAGGAATAAAATGAAGAGAAGAAAAATTACTTCCCATGGTAATGCTCCTCCCATATATTCCTCATATATATTAGGCACCGACAGCTGTAACAGAAACTGTTCAACAAGAGGGGGGGGGCTATGTGTACCTCAACGATGATCCTTTTCAAAGGTCCACTCATTGGCTCTGAAAGTGATAGCTTTCAGCCTATATACCTGGCCCTGGGACCTCAGTTCCACCCCACACTCATGTTCAGCAGCTGAGGGAAGACATTAAGTAACCCATCCACTTCCTCTATGCAGGGTAGGTTGGAAGAGCAATGAGAAATCTGTGGAAGGAGCACCCAGCAGAAGAAAAAAAAGAAGTTCCAAGGGCAAGTGATTTTTTCTTCTACTGGACGGCGACCTTCAACAGGTTCCACAACTTATATCCACCTCACATAGTAGGTCTGAGACCCGGAGACGAGAGCATGAGAACAAACCAGTCAGGCCAAGCATAACTGTGCAACAAAAATGGAGCACCATCGGAAGCCCATGTAGCCACTTGAAATATGCCTAATGCTGGACCCCCTTACCACTGTTTTAACACTGGGGTAAGCTGCAACTTCTCTGGTGGACTGGTGGCATATCCTTGCATGCCAACCTATGGCACACCAAGTTCTTCCAGCCACCTTCCTTGGTGTACATGGTCATGCATTTACTCTTAATTTCTCAAAGAAGGCACTGCTTTTTTTGTTCTCATTTCTTTTCCTAGATATAGGCAGTATTTGCCCATTGATTCCCACAGACATTGCCAATACTGTGCTGGGACTTATCCTTTTGCGAGACTACTGTAGTTTAGTCAGCAATCTTAACTTACATTAAATTCTTGTTATTTATAATAGCTTCAGTGATTATGGTCTTTTGTCTATTAGGCTGGACCGTCAAAACCCTGTTCACACCTATGCCTCTATATACACTGAGCACTCAATGAAAAACGTTATCAAAAAAAGAAAGCGGCAGAACGTAGCGGTAGAATACTGTGAGGAACTATACACTATGGGAGAAAAAGTGATGACCAGAAGTTCCAGTCTTTTTTTACTGATCTTCCGATTAAACGATAAACTGAAGAGCAAACAGCACTATTAGAAGGTGATCTTGCTGAGGAGTAAATACAAAGAATGATTGAACACACACACTTGGGGGGAAACAGAGCCTCCATCGGCTCCAAGTGGAGCTATGGAAAAATATGAGGTAAGAATGTCAAAGGATTCGTACCTTAGCCGTTGAAATTTGAGGATTGGGGTGGGCTCCGCCGGATCCGATGAAAGCAACTATTTTATTTATTCTTAAAACAACAAACCTCTAGAGAATTGTTGAGTTGTACAGGACTATCCCTTTTATGAACTTAGAAATGAAGATAATGTCCCAAGTTCAGACATTTAAAACCTCCCGATTATTGAAGAATTAAATCCACACCAATAAAGAGTAACTCAGCGGAAATGGGTTCAAAGTATTGTTGGCAAGCCTGTTCTGCAATTCAGAAAAAGCATTACATTCCAAGGAATGGTCTATAGGAGGAGACCGATTGAGAAGGTTTATAACAGCCACTTGTCCTGTAGGGCTCCTTTGCACTGAGGGAAAGAGCACATCATTTAACTATCTGTAATGTACTATCTGGCTGATTAGTTCCTCCTCTCACAGATTCCTCACCTTTGATATTCTTTTTCCAGCACAAGCTGTCTTTGGAAACTTTCTCATCATCAAGCGACGCAGTGTGGCTCGTGCTTCGGCTCCATTGCACGCCCCACATCAGACATGACAATGGTGCAAGGATATATGTAGCCAATGTGCCCCACGACGTCGGTTCCACCATTATTTTTCCAGCATTCAGCAGCAGATGGATAATAGAATAGATGAGGTGTATGATCCATCTATCCACCATGAGGGGCAGGTTTGGCGGTAGGACTATTCCAACAGAAAGAGCATTACAGAGAGAGTAGTCATTTGTTCTTCCAATTGCATCTCTTCCTCCCATAAATTCTTAATCTTTTATGGCTATACATACATCTGGAGGGAGTAGGCAGGTGAGAAAGCACCATCTACAAAAGAAAACTTTGAAGGACAGCTCAGTCAAAGTGAATGTCCTGCCCTGACAGGTATTCTCGGCAGTAATGTTTGGCAAACGTGTGAAGCAAAGCCCACAAGGCCACCTCATAGATACAAATCCAAAGTGGGGACCTCGTCCCCACAACCTCTGCAGGGCAGATATGACAACCAGGCATCTGATGGAATGAGCCCCGAGAACTTAAGGCATATCCTTCCTGGCCAGATTGATAAATTACTCAGCGTAATGATCTTTCTATGGATTCTTCTCCTACAGATTTATCATCATGATAGATAACCATCATCCAGCTCTGCTGTTCCGAAACTTTTCGCCAGGGGGCGTTAGTGCACCGCAACGCGGCCGTCGATCCGTCTTGTCCAGCTCTCGATCGTCGGCTCCGGAAATAGCAGCGGGCTTCGTATATATAGCATGTCACTAAGTCCCATGCTTCAGTTCCCCCCTCCACCCTGCGTTTGAACGATGCAGAAAGAAAAACCACAGGAGGAGGCTAATCAGCCGTTCAACAACTTTAACAAGGATACATCCCAACAGGGGATACCCCGACAACAATGATTGAAAACATTAGATTTCTTTATTTACCTTTTTTTTAAAGAATATGACAGAAGCGGTCATCCAAGAGTCATCACCAGATACCTTGGCATTTGGACAGAAGCAACAAGCCACAGAACATTCCGAGCAGGGATGGATGGTAGGGTCAATGAGGAATCTTCGGGAGAAGAATCCATAGAAAGATCACTACGGTGAGTAATTTCTCCTTCGATGGATTGCTTTTCTCTCGCAGATTCCTCATCTTGATAGACTCCCCAAGCAGTTAGAATATCGGAGGAAGCCAGAAATATTTAAACCAGTAGATTCCAAAGAACCACACTACCAAAACGTGCATCAGCTCCCCGTGCAATATCCAAGGCATAGTGCTTGGTAAATGTATTTAAGGATGACTAAGTGGCTGCCCAACATGTGTGCCTAACAGGAACCCCTCTCTGGAGGGGTGTAGAGGCTGAAACCCCTCTCGTTGAGTGAGCCCCAATGCCTGCTGGAAGCTCCTTGCCTGCCGATTGGTAACATTCGGATATGCACAAAACAATCCAACGTGACAGTTTGTTTTGTTACCGCAAGACCTTTTCGAGACAAAGAATGGGCCACAAAGAACTAGTCTGACCTCCGAAACTCGGATGTGCAAGCAACACAGAAGCTTAACGCTCCCTTCAGGTCAAGCCGGTGGACCCGCTCTTCCGCTTTTGAGGGATGTGGAGGAGGGTAAAAAACAGGCAAATAGACTGGGACAGGTGAAACTCAGAAACCACCTTAGGAAGGAACCCAGGCCTGACTTTGAGAGAGACTTTCTCATGAAAGAAGGAGGTGTGCAGCACAAAGCTTGCAGCTCGCTAACCCTCCAGGCAGATGTGATTGCCACTAAGAAGGCTGTATTAAGGGATAACAGCCGTGAAGAACCTGAGTGCATAGGCTCAAACGGAGCCGCCATCAAGTAGGTCAAAACCAGATCAAGATCCCAATCTGGGACGACAAAGGTGGTTGGCAGAAACTTATTGAGAAGCCCCTTCAGGTATTGGGCCATAACCGGAATAGTTAAGAAGGAACATTGGTCTGGGGACCTCTTGAACAGAGACAGGGCCGCCAAATATCCTTTGACGGTGTTAACCTGAAGGCCTGATGAGGCCAGTGACAGAAGGTACTCCATCAATGTGGTGGTCGGGCAAGAGATAGGGTAAATCTTGTATTTCCTGCACCACGCCTTATATCCTCTTCACATGCACAGATCCTAGATCTTGTAGAAGGGAGTAGTTTCTTACCTGTAACTCCATTTCTCGAGCGTTGGTATCTTTCATGGATTCACATGCTTAGAATATTCCCCATCGTCAGGCTGGGAACACTCTGTCTTTTTTAAAAAGCGCTTTCCTTAGGAAAACTTCAACACTTTAGTGTCCTATCGACGTCCTTTGGGGCGCTTACACACCACCCAATAGGACGTAGGGTATAAATAGACCCGCCACCGCGGCTTCTCCTCCGATTTTAACCTCCAAAGTAGAGGCACCAACCAGGTTTGCATGCAGGGGAGGCCGGAGGGCGCATGTGAATCCACCAGCGGAATCCCCGACCATAATGCCGCTGATGACGCAGTGGATCTCGTCGAGTGTGCCTTCGGGCGCCTCTCCAAAGGCTTTCCCGCCTTAGAGTGACAGAAGGAAATAGCTGATGAGACCCAGCGACACAGACCTTGTTTGGAGATTGCTCTTCCCTTGACTGAGGGTCCATAAGCCACAAACAGTTGTCTTGAACACCTGAATTCCCGAGTACGATTCAGATAAAATGTTAATGCTCTTTTTACGTCCAACGTATACAGCACCATTTCTGCCGATTAGGAAGCAGAAGCGAAGAATGATAGCAGCACAATAGAAGAGAGTTTATGAAAAGTAGTTGGCACCTTTGGAATAAAGTGTGGGTTAGTAGCTAACACCACCTTGTCTTTGAAGAAACTTAAGTACGGAGGCTCAATCTCTAGGGCCTGCATCTAGCCGAAGTAATGGCCAATAAAAACCCACTTTCCACGACAAGAACTGCAGGGGTTTCGACAACATAGGTTCGAACAGAGCTTTCATCAGCCCTGACAGTACCAGATTGAGGCTCCAACCCGGGGGGAATTTCTTGGCAGGAGGAAAAGTCCGAAACAATCCTCTTAGAAAATGTTTAACCAGACGATCACTGAACAGAGGGATAGCATGCCTCTGAACAGAGGGATAGCATGCCTCTGAACAGAGGGATAGCATGCCTCTGAACAGAAGGATAGCATGCCTCTGAACAGAGGGATAGCATGCCTCTGAACAGAGGGATAGCATGCCTCTGAACAGAGGGATAGCATGCCTCTGAACAGAGGGATAGCATGCCTCTTCCCAGTGAATCTAGAAATGGCCGCCAGGTGTACTTTTATGGATGAGAACGCCAAACCTTTCTTTGCCAAGTGCAATAAGTAGGGCAGAATTTGCTCCGATTAAATGTTTAAAGGGTCTATCCCAGGATGACCCTTACACCACACACAAAACCTTTTCCATTTGCATGCATAGGAGACATTCGTGGAAGGAGCTCTAGCCGCCTCCAAAATGCAGCGACAGTCACTAGGAATGTTCAGTAGGCCAAACTTGGAGAAGTCAGGAGCCACACCGTCAGGCTGAGAGCGCTCGGGTCGTGGTGCCAAACTGCACCCTTGTCCTGAAACAGAAGGTCCGGCGTCACTTGTAACCGCACTGGTTCTGCTACGGATAGATGGAGTAGGTCTGAGAACCACTGCTGCCTGGCCCAGTACGGAGCCACCAGAATCACACGGCATGGGTATTTCTGAATCCACTGGAGGGTCTGGCGTATGAGTGGAAACGGAGGGAATGCGTACGCAAACCTGCCCTTCCACGGGAACGAGAACGCATCCCCCAGCGAATTTGGCTGAGGCCATTTGCTGGCAAGCTGCTTGCACTTTGTTCTCTCGGGTGTCAAGAGATCCAGTGAAGGACGACCCCATTTTGTGAAAATGCTCGACACCTGCTGATCCTTCAGCTACCACTCGTGGAGTTGGTTCATTTCTCTGCTGAGAGAGTCTGCATGTACATTCATCACCCCTGGCAGATGAAACGGCACAATATTGATGTCTTGTTTGAGGGCTCAATGCCACAGTTCCTGAGCCTCTCTCGAGAGCGTTCTGGAATGCGTGCCCCCCTGATTCCTGAGGTAAAATATTGTGGTTGTATTGTCCGTCAACACTCTCATGGCAGAGCCTCGTATGCGCGGCAAAAATGATTTTAGAGCCCAACGAACCGCTCTCAGTTCCAGCACGTTGATGTGAAGACTCGATTCGAATGGAGACCACCAACCTTGAACTTGGAAGGACCCCAGATGCACTTCCCACCCTGTTTGAGAGACATCCGTCACAATTGTAGCTTGAAATTCCGGCTCCAGTAACGCCACTCCGAGTCAGAATGTCCGAGAGTTGCCACCATCGAAGAGCTTCCTGTAAGTAGCTGTTGACCACCACCTTGTCGGACCATAATCGCGACTTTGAGCCCACTGGTCCACCAGAAATTCTTGCACTGGCCTCATGAAGAGACAACAGTCCTTCACCAACAGAATACATGACGCCATGGCTCCCAGAAGCAACATGTACTTTCTGACCGGCACTCTCGTTCCGACTCCCCACTCTGTCACTTTCTGCCTGAGTTTTTGAATTCTTTTGACAGAAGGCTTCACCAAACCGGCCTGAGTCTGGAATTAGGCGCCCAAAAATACCAAGCTCCTGGAGGGAGACAGAAATGACTTTTCGAAGTTGACCGCAAAGCCCAATCGTTTGAAACAGCTGCATGCAAACGTTGAGAACAGCCTGCATCACCAGCAGCGACGAGCCCCGTACCAGCCAGTCGTCTAGGTAAAGGTAGACGTGATGACCTTCTCGTCAGAGCCACGCCGCCACTGGCGCCAAACATTTCATAAACATCCTGGGAGACGATTTTAGACCGAACGGGAGTGTTAGGCAGAATCCCGTGCAGTGCCCTGGGGGACCACTACACACAATTAAGACTACAGGTGGCAATACAAGTTTTACCTTTGGTACAAGCCTGTACTACTATGGCAGAGTGGTAGCAGTGGTGGAGCAGCCAGGCTTATCTCAAGAGTATATGAGCAGTAGCAGAGATTACACAAAGGGACCACAATTACTGGGACTCAAGCAAACATTGACTCAAGGTTTCAGGTAGAAAAATATAAGTACATTTATTTTTAAACCATTCGTTATAAACGCAATACTTCTATTAAGCTTAAACAAAAACCACACGTCAACTATACTACAACTAACCAATTCACTTTGTGCAGTACGTCTCAAGGCAAGTACCCTGTGTTTGAATGAACCGGTGTTAGGAACAAAACACGTTACCGCGATTGCGATCACTTTTTGACAGTTCGGTCTACTAAATAAACGCGTATCCGTGACATGAAATGCTACCGGGACAAAAACACACTTAGCACCCGAGATACCCAGAGGGAGTTGGAGGCAAAAATCACAGGCAATATTTTGGTTAGGCAGACAGAATTGAGAAACACTCAGAGACAGGAGTTCAAAAGTCAAAGGGCCGGAGTCAGGAACAAGTGGCACCGGGGGCCTGTTGCCGAAGATCACACAATCAGACAGTTCACGATTCAACGTAGCCAAAAATACTTCGATATTGTCAATGTTCGGAAGCAAAAGTTATAAGAAGGAGGGAAGACAAGGGCAAGCATTGAAGATGAAGAAAAGGGGTTAACCCAGTTTCCTCAAGCAGAACACAGTACCTTCTTCCAATGGTGCAGCTGGTGCCCTGGCAGTTGTTCCTGATGGTTTCCCGCAGATCCAGGATTCCTGGAGCTTCGTTGTAAAGGAGGATGTCTGAAGGTGGTCTGCACCACACAGGGATGAAGCCGGCAGCAGAGACAAAGAATAAAAGGTGCGCTCCTTAAAAACAGGAGAGGCTCTTCAGGTGGCTATCCGGACCACTACAGCAGAGTGCAGCAATTTCGACCACGAAGGCGACCTCTGGCTGAAGAAGATGAGCTGGTTATCCCCACCAGGCTCAAGGGAAGAAGACCCCGGACTGGATCTTCTCTTAGTCGTGGAAGGGTAGATAGCTCAGGACTGCAGCAGGGCTTCACCGGGACGGGGTAGATGCAGCAGCCATCATTCTCTCCACTTCTCTTCGGTTCCTTGTAGTTCCAGTGGCGAATCCCTGACTTCTAGCCCAAATGACCTTCCTTTTATGCGCAAAACCCCCATTCACACAGCCTGGCTGTCAATCACCCAGCAGGGGGGTTGCCCAGCCTGGACAACCACCTCAGCCAATTATGGCAAAGTGCGACTTGGGTTTCCTAGGATACCCTGTGCAGGCGGGGACTACACCCCTCCCTCACATTCAGCCCACCTAGACACCCAGGCGCCTGGTGGAGGGCTTCTGAGCAGAAGCCCGCTAAAAGACGCTGAACAAAGAAGGCGAACCTAGTTTGCCACGCAAAGTAAAACACAAGAAGGACTTTAAAAAAAAGAAATGGCGAATAAACCCAGCCGGAGCCAAGAGAAAGACAATTTGGTCGAGCGGGTTAATGTTCGAGGCTAATATAATAGCCAAGAACAATACCACGTTTATCTAATATAATCGCGGTAGAAAAATTAGGGTAGATACCACTGCCACCAGCCAAGTCTAAATGTTAAAAGAGCGAAACAATGCTCTAGGAGGTACAGATAAAAAGGGATACGAATTAACCCTTTCCAGTACTCCATGGAAGATGGGTTGTACTGGATCTTTGGTAGATTGACTAAGTAAAGTTAATGGTAACCTTACCCTTTTCTGGGGGACTGTAGTCAGCCTCAGAAATGGAGTCGGGGGAAGCCTCAAAGACATCCCTGTGCCACGGCACTGAAGGTGCTGTGTGACACAAAAAATATGGGGCTACTGAAGTGGTGTACTTCAGAGTCCACAATCACAAAAACACAGAAATACACATGGCAAAACACAGGTAAGAGTGGGGGAAAAGCTCACACTCTTACCAAGTGGAAAAAAATAAACTCCAGAAGTCCAGCAACGTTTCTGGGGGACTCACTAGGTGAGGGAAATTAGCCATAAATGAGAATTCCCCCCAACAGGGAGCACTCGGAATTGGTAATGATTCTGACCCACCACAAACCGCAGGAATTTTCTGTGTCGTCGACGCATAGGTATGTGGAAATATGCGTCCTGCAAATCCAATGACATAAGAAATTCTCCTGGCTGCACTGACCGGTTGACTTCCTGAAGGTTGAGCATCTTGAACTTCAGGCGTTGCAGAGTCTTGTTCAGGCCCCGAAGGTCAGAATGGGTTGCCACTTGCCGTTGGGTTTTTTGACCACGAAGTAACGGGAGTAAACCCCCTGACCTCTCTCGGCCACTGGAACCAATTCTATAGCCCCTTTCTGCAGCATAAGTACAACCTCCTGCTGTAAGATATGAAGGTGAGGTTGCACAGAATTCACGGGAGGAATGGGAAATGGTGGGTCCTTGAATTCCAGAGAGTGGCCCAGCCTCACCGTGTCCAATACCCAACGGTCTGATGTAATTTTCTCCCATTCGTCGATGTGTAGGGACACTCTGCCTCCCAGGACATTTACTCGAAGACTGTCATTGCTGTGTTTTAGTTTGTTTTCCCTTGGTGGAAGAGGGCTGTCCTCCTCATCTTCTGGATGTCTGAAAATCACGGCTTCTTGGTATAGCCTGAACTGCCTGTCTGTATCCTTGTGAGGAATATCCAGACCAATTGTAGTTCCGGTCTATGTATGCAGCAAATTGAGAGTGTTCCCCCGAAGCGCCACGGAAGGGACGAAACGACCGCCCGCTTTGCAGAGCTCCCAATGACCTCACCGTATCGGAGTCTTCTTTCATGCACTTGAGGGCTTCATCTATTTTTTCTCCAAACAATTGTTCACCTTCACAGGGCATGTCCAGCACCTTGTAATGAACCTCCGGCCTAAAGTCTGTGCACTTTAGCCAGGCCTGCCTCCTTAGCACCATCCCATTATTTATCTGCTTGAACCCCGATTCTGCTAAATCTACAGCGATGTTAATGCTGTGTTTTGATGCCTCCTCACCTTCACGCACCAGTAGCATGGCTGCCTTTCGGTGTTCTTTGGGTAGATGTTCTAAGATGGGGGCTAGGCAATGCCACATTTTGCGGTCATAGCGCGCCATAATCGCCAACGAGTTAACGGCCTTAACTGTCATCGCCCCCACTGTAAAAACCTTCTTTCCGAAGGCATCTTGCTTTCTAGCTTCGCTGTCAGGAGGTGTTGCACAAGTGCACTGTGCACTTGTGTTTTCTGGCTTTTCTGCTAGCTGCCGCTGACACCAATGATTCAGGGGTAGGTTGAGCAACCAAACACTTTGGCGTAGAGTCCGGGGCCTTACATTTTCTCTCTAACCTGGCCTTAACTGCAGGCTCTGAAAATGGATGACGCATGGTACGTAAGCCTTCTTGCCAAACCTGGTCCAGGATCGGAACGGAGAAAACCGCCTTTCTCCTCTTTCCCATGTGGTCAAATAAGAAACATTCTTTCCGTTCTTCATCTGGGGTCAGATCAAACTCGACACAGGCTTTTGCCATCACGGCATAAAAAGCCCCAATGTCATCCGGTGGGACGGTTGCGCCGGACTCCTAGGAGCCTCTATTTCCCCATCAGACTCCCACGTCGGGTCTCTTGATGGCGATGATGACATTTCAGACATGGAGTCCATAGGACCCTGGTCGGAATCAGAGTCCTGCAGCTCACCCTCCTCCGGGTGGGAACGAGGAGGTTCTGTGCTCATCGGCCGGGAAGCCAGCAACTCAGCCATGGACGCTGAATGCGGAGGGGCACCTGTCACGTCAACGATAGGTGTTACCGGAGGAGTACCCATGGGAGGCAGTCTTGCATCCAGCTGACTTAATAGGGACTGCAGTGTAGATAACACCTGTCGAGACAGCACCGACTGCGGGTTCAGCAGAGGGGACGCAGGTGGAACATTCTGTACTCCCACCTTCATCGAAGGGCCAACACACTAAGCCAAGACTTGTTGGGTTAGCCACAGTCTCTCGCTCCTCCTCCATCGATGACACCGAAAGAACGGACTCCTGCTGTAATAAGGTGTCCGGTAGAATGGCGTCATATGCCGAAGGCTGCCACGACCCTGGTACGTCAGCCATCGACGACGAAAACCCTGGGACCTCGTTGATCGTCGTCACCGGAGCCGACGCCACTGGAGATATAGGCACTGCAGCCGGCAGTGAAGCCGTCGACGACGGGACTCCCGTTGACAGCGCTGGCAGTTGTGGTGCAGATTTGTCAGGCGATCCCGCCTTTTTCGAATCCCTGGACAGGTGCTTCAAAGATGCTCTACTCGAGGAAGACCTATGATGGTCTCCTGACGAGGAGCGTTTCGAAGAGTCCTTTTTGTCCTTTTTTGAAGAAGTAGAAGAAGATGATTTCTCAGGCCTTCGGGACTGGTCAGATTGACCATGTTTAGACGATGAAGGAGCCCCTTTTGTCAGATGTTTCCTCGAAGAGGGGCGACTCTTCTATAGGCCATGACTTCTTTGCCGGAGGTTCAGCCGACACCGACCAGCGAGGAACAGCGAGGGAAGGTTTCTCAGATGCTAGACTGTGCGCCGATCCTACCTCAGATGGAGGGTAGCCCCCCCCCGTTCAGCCACGATATCAGACGCCGATTGGGGTCCTTCAACCTTTTCTGTGAGAAACCTTTGCAGATGTCACAGGTATCAACGGAGTAATGAGGGTAGAGGCAATAGAGGCAGTCCATGTGCCCATCCCATTCATAAACCTTTTTCATTTTGCACGTAGCGCAAGGGCGAAACAACGCTTTCCCCGACATTGGGAAAGAAATGACAACCCACAAAAGTGTAGAAACCATGAGGTGATGCCGACACTTTGGAGATGGTTGAAATCTGAGGAGAAGCCGCGGGGGCGGGTCTTTTTATACCCTATTTCCTATTGGGGGGTGCGTAAGCGCCTCAAAGGACGTCGATAGGACACTAAAGTGTCGAAGTTTTCCTAAGGAAAACTCTTTTTAAAAAAAGACTGAGGGTTCCCAGCCTGACGACGGGGAATATTCTAAGCATGTGAATCCATGAAAGATCCAATGTTGAAGAAGGTCTGCGTGCAGCCAGCAACACCTCAAGTACTTCCTCTGAGAGGGCCCAGTCGTCCTACTTCATCCTCTCAAGAGCCACACATGTAGGTTGAGGGAATTCAGGGTCAGGTGGAGCACTCGACCCTCCGACTGGGTCAGGAGATCCGTACGCTGAGGCAACCAATGAGGCAGACAGGTGGTCAGATGCAAATGATCGCAGTACCATGTCCTCCTCGCCCAATCTGGGGCGATCAAGATCATGGTCGTTTGAAATCTCATCAACCTCCTGAGAACACAAGGAATGACGGGAATCGGGGGGAAGGTGTGATGGAGAAGGAAGGTTCAATCCATCAGAAACGCATCCCCCAGTACACTGTTAACTTGAAATTCCCTCGCACTTCCTGTTGGACTCTGTGGCAAACAGATCCACTGCTGGCATTCCCCAGAGAGCCAAGACCTCCTCTAGGACTTCCTGGCACACACCACACTCGTGTGATACCGTGCTCTGCCTGCTCAGAGCATCTGCCAAGGTGTTCTCTGTCCCTGTTAGATGAACTGCTGAGACCGAGATTTGGTTCTCCCGTAACCACATCTCAGTATTGCCACAGCTGTACTGCTTCTGTGCAGAGGGGGCGGGAGTGCACACCACCCTGCTTGTTGATGTAGTGCATGGCCACTGTGTTGTCTGTCAGGACGAGGACATGCTTCCATCCGAGAGATGGGGCAAAGGCCCTCAGGGCTAACCTGATGGCACGCAACTCCAGCCCGATGTGACACCTGACTTCTGATGGAGACTGTTGGATGCTCACCTGCAAATCCTTGCAGTGGGCACCCCAACCCTTCAGAGACATCAGTGACCACTCAGACCTGAGGCCAAGGAGGCCAGAAGGGTTCCCCCGCCATGAGATTGCTGTGCGTGTTCCACCAACCAAGTTTGCAGACTACCCAGCTGGACACAGAGGTGATCTGTGAGTGCTCCCAGATACTGAGACCACTGGTTCCTCAGTAGCCCCTGAAGGGATATCATGTGCAGGCTGGCCTCTGGCACAAGAAAAATACAGGAGGCCATGAGACCCAAAGGTCGGAGTGAATAAGCCACTGCTAGGGTGACATGGTTCTGAAACAAATGCACCACCTGTGCTATATTTCTGACTTCCCTACCAGAGTGTCTAGGACTGCTCCGATGAACTGGAGCCGTTGAACTGGTGTCAAATGGGACTTATTCAAGTTGCGGGAGAAACCCAGCCTGTGCAATAGTAGACCAGTGTCTTCCAAATGAGACAAAACCTGCCCTGCTGACTTCCCCCGGATCAGCCAGTCATCCAGGTATGGCAATATATGGACCCCAGATCTCGTGAGGTGAGCCAAAACTACCACTGTGAGCTTGGTGAAGACTCTTGGAGCAGAGGTCAACCCAAAGGGCAGCACCTTGAATTCAATTCACAGTGCTTGTCCCCTATGAGGAACCTTAGGAACTTCCTGTGCTTTTGGTGTATTAGGACATGGAAATAAGCGTCCTGCAGGTCTATCGACACCAGCCAGTCCTGAAATTCGAGAGCGTGGAGAATTTCTCTCAACGTCACTATCACGAATTTGTCTTTGCTCAGGAACTTGTTTAGGGCCCTGAGGTGCAGAATGGGACAGATACCTCCTCCCTTTGTGGGTACCAGGAAATACCGGGAATACCAGCCCAATACACTCTGTTCAGGAGGTATCTCTTCCATGACACCCTTCGACAATAGGGCTCTCTGTTCTTCCTGGAGCTCCTGTCCTGGTTGGATTGGCGGCAGTGGGGGTCTGTCCGGTGGTCTCTTTAGAAAGGGTAAACAATAACCCCACCAAATCAACTGCAGGGCCCAGGTGTCAGAGGTCATCTCCTGCCACTGGGTCCAATGCCCTGCCAACCGTCCACCAACCGGTGCATCATGGGAGGGAAAATAAAAGCGGCTTAGAGTGTGTGGGCGTCCACACAGCTGTTTCTGCTTGTTGGCCTCTAAAGGCCCCTCTGCCCCTTCCGAGGCGTGGGAAGCGCCTCTGCCCCTGCTTGGCTTGTGGGAACTGCACCTTCCTGCCATAGGGAATGCAACGCCTATAGCCTTTGCCTCTCGAGGCAAAGCAGAAATCAGGCTTGGCCGGCTGCACCGCTAGGCACAGTGCTTTAGCAGCCAACTCTGATTCTTTAAACTTTTCTAAGGTTCGTCCACTTTCTGACTGAAAAGCATGTCTCCCTCAAAGGGCATGTCCAGTAACCTGTTCTGAACATTCAGAGAGAAGCCAGAAGTTTTCAGGTAGGCCTGCTGCCTCATTACCACTGCTGAACCTATTTCTCGGACAACAGTCTACCCCATCCAGGCCCGTCTGCAATGACTGCTTGGCCACCTCTTGCCATCCTCCACCAGCTGTAAAAATCCATCCCGCATGGCACCCTCAGGACGTATTCAGCAACATGTTCCACAGCTTTCCACAAGCCAAAGGAGGATTTTGTGAATCCACAGGCTATGTTTGTGGCCTTGATCGCCATGCTGCTAAAGGTAAACACCTTTCTGACCAATGCGTATGATTTCTTTCCCTCTCTGTAGGTAGATTGAAGTGGATGCCGTTGGTCTGGTGGAAATAGTCGCAGTCTCTATAGCCAACCCTTACAGGGAAGAGTGTGTGGCGAGGAAAGAAGAGTCTCCCTCTTGCCGGCCTATATTTCCCTGTAAAATTGGCAATTACAGGGGGAATAGAGGGTGCTGCCATACGGATAATAAAAGGTCCACAATGGCTGGCTTAAATGGCATGCTATGCTCAACTGTGGGACCTGCATCCAAGATGTGAACTCATACTCTGGAAGAGACGTAGATGCCTTCAATCCAAGGGTGTCAACAACCCGGTCAACCGGCGTCGACGGAGTCGGGAGCACTGAGTGCAGCTTTTGCCGACAAAGCTTGCTTGTCGGCGACCAGAGCCACACCTACAATAGCTTGCCATTTAAACATTTCGATCATAGAAGTTTTAACACATTACCACTCTTCCCGAGTTCAGCCACGCCGGGAGCTTACCTCATTCCGACGACGAGCTGGACTTGCGTCGATGACGGTGGTGCCGTTTCTTCTTCAGCGGGACCGTTTCTTGGTCTTCTTGCAATGTCGTTCCTTCCTCTTGTCGAGGGTGCGCTCATCACTCTCCGCTTCCGAAGACTGGACAAGAGACTGCACTGGAGATTTGGCAGACGGTCGGCCCAAAGCGAGTTTCCTGGCGCCCTCACGTAGGGACTTCAGTTGCATCTTAGCGTACGACGCGCAGGCCTCCATGTCGTGACTAACAGCTAGACACCACAGACAACGTGGGGGTCGTTCACAGACATTTTGGCCTTGCAATCATGGCATCGCTTGAAGCCTAAAATCCTGCGAGACATCGCATCAAGGTTTTCTAGGGAGAACGTATAATTTGGTACACAAAAACGTCGAGTAAACTCGAGTCTTGGTTCCAGTGCAGCGTGCAAGCAAGCAGAAAAAAGGAACTGAAGCATGGGGCGTAGTGATGTGCTATATACATATATATACACACACAAATATATATATATATATATATATACACACACACACACATATATATACAGACACACACACACACACACACACACATATATATATATATTACATGGCCACAGTAGTGACCATGTAGTTATGGTTAAGTTGGTGTTTCCATAGGAAGAGCACTTTTTGGGCGGCTTATAACTTCGCTCCCCCTGGACGAATCCTCACCAAACTTTGCAAAAAAAGTATATGGCCCACTCTGAATTATTTTTGCAAAGTTTGGTGAGGATTCGTCCAGGGGGGGGGGGGGGGAGTTATAGGGGGGGTCCCAAAACTTTTTTTTTTCCCATAGACATAATGGGAAAAAACTTTGCTCACGCCTACAGCCCAAACCGCTGGACGGATTTACACCAAATTTGCGGCAGGAGCGGCGGCTTGGTCCCGAAAGCGTGCTTTGCTTTATTTGGTGTAAATCCGTCCAGTAGTTTTTAAAACAAATGACAAAAATATAAGTGAAAAGAATTAGTGATATCTGTGTTCGCTTCGCGGACACACTTCCCTGTTTGCTCCGCGGACAGTACGGTGCTTGCGTGATGTCCGCGGACATCTGACGTGCTCCCTCATTGGAAAGCGTGCAGTGCGTCTGGTTTCAGAGACGCCTGCCATCTTTGGTCCTCGCATGAGAGGCTGTGTCAGCAGGAGCGGGATCTGCCGCCTGCACAGTAAGTCCGCCCGTGTCCGTCTCCTGTTCCTCCCACCCCGCTCATGCCCCGTGTGTCCTTGTCCCCCCCACCCCCACTCATGCTCCGTGTCTCCCCTGTTCCTCCAGCCCCCCGCTCACGCCATCGGCACACGGTGGCCAGTGGAGGGCCGAGATCTGCCACCTGCACACAAATGCTGTGTGTCTCTCCCCCTCCCGCCCACCCCCCGCTCATGCCCCGTGTGTCTCTCCCCTCCCCCCACCCCCGCTCATGCCCCGTGTCTCTATCCCTCCCCCGCGCTCATGCCCAGTGTCTCTCTCCTGTTGCCCCCCACCCCCCTGCGCTCATGCCCAGTGTCTCTCTCCTGTTGCCACCCACCCCCCCGCTCATGCCCAGTGTGTCTCCTGTTCTCCCCACCCCCTGCTCATGCCCCGTGTCTTCCTCTTGTCACCCCCTCCTATGAAGTCCCTTGTTGACCTCTTGTTCCCCCCAACCCCCGCTCATGCCCCGTGTCCCCTACTTCCCCCCCCACCCCCCGCTCATGCCCTGTCTTCCTCCCCCCCCCACTCCCCGCTCAAGCCCCTTGTCTCCCTTCTTTCCCCCCGCTCATGCCCCGTGTCTGCCCTGTTGGAACAGGGCAGACATGGGGCATGAGCGGGGGTGGGGGCCCCACCTTGCCCTACCCCTGCTCATGCCCAGTGTCTCTCCTGTTCACCCCCGCTCATGCTCCGTGTCCATCTCCCTCCTTTTCCCCCCACTCATTGCCCGTGTCTCCCCTGTTCACCCCCACCCCCTGCTCATGCCCCGTGTCTCCCTTCTTTCCCGCTCATGCCCCGAGTCTCCCTTCTTTCCACCCCCTGCTCATGCCCCGTGTCTCCCCCCACTCATGCCCCGTGCCTCTCTCCTGGTCTTCCCGACCCCCTGCCAATGCCCCGTTGTGTTCTCTTTATTCACCCTGCCTTCCCTTTCTCTGGTGTCGATGTTGGTAAAAGATTTTCCTTCATACACCAGGACGCCTGCCTGTGGTGTCCTGGTTTGGGAAGAAAAATATTTTTTTTACCACCCCGGGTTCCCACTTTGAGAACCTAGGATGCTAGTGGTCTTCCTCCATTGAAAAGGACGTTATGGTTACGTTGAACTAATAAAAAACTATGAAATTCAGTAAAAAAAACTTTGTTAAAGGGACGTTATGGTTAAGTTGTGCTACTAAAAACCTGTGAAATTCAGTGAAAAAACTTTGTTAAAGGGACGTTATGGTTCAAAGTAAAACCGAAAAACCCCTGAAATTCGGCAGTTATGGTAAGATAAGCAACCATAACTCGCGCCACCGTGCACTGTTAACACTAACACCCAGGACATCAAAGATGACATCACATGTGCATTTACTTTTCCTGAAAACTCTGTACAAGGGATTCTTATAATGCTGACCAAAAACTGTCAAGGATCATTGGGGATAAATATCATGAGCTAATTAGTGCATTAAGCAATGCATTGATATAAATAGCATTCTATTATGAAGTTCTATCCAGTATACTAAGCTAGTCATGCAGAAACATAGGCAGTGTGTGCAGCATACATGAAGGTGCAATATTCATAATCTTGCCATGTTGAATAGTGAAATGATAACTGCTTTCTTATTAGAGTTTTATGTACAGTGAAACATGTAATAACTAGATAATAAAACCCACGTAATACATAATTATTACAGACAAAACACAAAGAGACAACAACACATACAAATACGAGTATATACAGGGACAGTGAAGTAAACAAAACAGCAGAAGTAGTAGCAGAAAGAGTTCATAACCTAACTGATTGTCTTTATGCAGAGAAATTATTGCTCTGTTTCAAAGCTGCTACTTACCATATGTATGTGTATCACATGATGTGACTGCACCCTAAGGAAAGCGAGTACAATGTATACAAATATGAGCATATACAGGGAAGGTAGAGTAATACAAATAAAACTATGAGAAAGTGCTGATAACCCTAATGATTATCTTCATGCACAGAAAGGATTGCTCTCTTTCAAGCCTTTGTCTTCCGCTATGTATATGTTTCATATGATGTGACTTGACCCTAAGTCTACAAATATAGTACCTTTTCAATTTTTACTTCCTGACTGTCACTGAAGAAAACTATGTGGCCTAGATATGTCAGTAAACGGAAAAAAGGGAGAGCCAGACATGTGATGTCATCAGTGATGTCAACTTAACCATAACGTCCCTTTAACAAAGTTTTTTTTACTGAATATATATATATATATATATATATATATATACACACACACACACACACACACACATATATGGGATACATTACTCACCGTAATCGTATTTCTGATGCTTGTATCTGCTTAGATTCACATGCTGTGCATAGGCCGACATCTAGTGGAAGCTGCGAAGTATTACAGTTTGTTTTTCGAAACTCGAAAATGGGCATCGACACAGGGCGTGCCAGTAATACTATCCCTAGTGTGACGTCCACTGTACCCATGATCCCTCACGCGAGTAGGACCCTCAGATTGTATTTTTTCTGACATGAGATAGCATGAGGAGAAGTGTGAGTACAGATGATCCAAGCAGATATAAAGAAAGGTAAGACTACAAGCATCCATGCGCCTTCTCTCAGAGGGGAGGAAGGGTGGGCGCATGTGAATCTAAGCAAATACAAGCATCAGAAATACGATTACGCTGAGTAATGTATCCCTTCTGAGGCTTGTGGAATCTGCTTAGATCACATGCTGTGCATAGATTAGCGCGCAGTACCTGAAGGAGGAGGTGGGATGTGAGAAGGGTCATGAGCAAATAAATGTTTTAGAACCGCTTGTCCCACTTGGGTATCTGTCTTGGAATGGGTGTCAATGCAGTAGTGCCGAGTAAAAGTGTGAATAGAGCTCCAAGTAGCTGCTTTGCAAATGTGTCAAGGGGTACATTTGCAATGAAAGCCAGAGTGGCCCCAATGCCTCTTGTAGAGTGGGCCCTAGGCGTGAAAGGCAGAGTTTTTTCAGAAAGTGAGTAACACAGCTGGATACAGTTAATAATCCACTTAGAGATGGCACCTTTAGAGACGCGATCCCCCCTCTCTGCCTGTAGTTACGGAGACAAACAGCTGATCTGTTTTCCTTAGCGGTCTGGTCTTGTTTACATAGTAGAGGACCGCCCTACGCACATCTAGTGTGTGTGTAGTTTCACCTAAGCCGAGCTTTGTGGGTCTTGGAAGAAAGCCGGAAGCTCGATGGACTGGTTCACGTGGAATTTTGAAATAAACTTAGGTGAGAACCTAGGGTGTGTGCGTAAAACCAGTTTATCTTTATGGACAGTAAAGAAGGGATCTTGCACTGACAGAGCTTGAATTTCACTGACTCTTCTTATAGATGTAATTGCTACTAAGAAGGCCGTTTTGTAAGTCACGTGTGCTTTCGTGCATGGGCTCGAATGGGGGGCCCATGAGCTTAGATAGCACCGCGTTAAGATCCCATCCTGGTGGTGGGTTTGAAATAGGAGAGTGAAGTCTCTTTACTCCTTCCATGAAGGCTTTAACTACTTGTACTTTCCACCACAACACCTTGTTATGGGAAGGGGTGTATGCTGACAGAGCTGCCAGGTGTACCTTCAGTGAGTTAAAAACCAGTCCTGCATCCAGCAGGTGGAGCATGTATGTAACAATAGTGGAAGGGGTGCAATCAACTGGGTTGATTTGTTTATTTTGGCACCAGATAATGAATCTCTTCCATTTGTCAAAGTAGCAGTGCCTTGTGTTTGGTTTCCTAGATTCTTTTAGGATGTCCATACACCTCTGTGGTAAATTGAGATGTCTGAACTCTATGACCTCAGGAGCCATGCTGCCAGGTTCATTGAGTTGGGTTGAGGATGCACTGTTTGACCTTGGTGCTGGGACAGTAGGTTGTATCAGGCCGGAAGTTTGATCGGTTCGCACACGGCTAATCTGCGTAAGTGTGGGAACCACGGTTGTCTCGCCCATATGGGAGCAACCAGGACGAGCGTCATCGACTCTCTGTTCATCTTGCACAGGATCTGATTGGGCAAACGCTGACAGATAGTATTTCGTTGTGTTCATACATACAAGCAATCGCAGGTGAGCGAGTCTAACTTAAAAGACCTGTTTTAAGCTTCCTCAACTGCCATAGAGCCGCGGAGTGAGCCAGGCATGTATGTTGGGCATACATTTGAATTGATTGAATTAATGACTTGTCACGCGATGGTGCTTCGTGTATTAATATGTTGGGCATGCTTGTTAGGCATGCATTTACGTTATTAGAATTGGTGACTAGTCATACAATAGTGCTCCGTGTATTCAGCGGAATGTGTTCAGGATTGCCAGGTGTGTTTGCTAATGTGGCCACTTCTGACGTTCAAAAGAACAAGGCAAATGAAATTGAGGCATTGAATGTTCTGCTTGATGTAAATGTCATTATAAAATTCTACGTGATGACAAATAAGGAACCAAGGCAGTGAAGTGACCAGTTTCTTGTGTGGGACAGACCTCTATGCTTCAATTAAGGGCAAGAATTCTTTGTTTAATCCATGCATATGGCTGGAGAGTCTATGGATCCATCTTGCTTCTTGGTGCTGGAGACTGCGTAGTGTGTTTTCCAGTGTATGTAGGCTTCTTTCTGCCATGTTGGTAGGGTTCTGGAACAATGTAGGCAGGTCTATAGACTGGTTCACATGGAACTTTGAAATGAATTTAGGTGCAAACCTTGGGTGAGTGTGCAGAAGTACCTTATCTCTGTGAATTGTGACAAAAGGGTCTAGAATAGAAAGGGCCTGTAGTTCACTAACTCTTCGTATGGAAGTGACTGCAACTAGGAAGGCTGTCTTGTAAGTGAGTGCTTTAAGGCTTGCTTTGTGCATAGGTTGAAAGGGAGACCCCATAAGTCTTGTCAATACCACATTTAGTTCCCATCCGGGAGCCGGGTTGGAAATGGGAGGATACATTCTCATAACCCCTTCCATAAAAGCTTTAATTACTGGGATCTTCCACCATGACAGTTTCTGCTGGGACGTAGTGTAGGCTGAAAGTGCAACTAAGTGGACCTTCAGGGAATTGAATACTACACCCGAGTCCAGCAGGTGAGTCGGGTATAACACAATATGTGTAGGAGAACATTCAATGGGATTGAGGCCCCTGGGATTACATCATAGGACAAATTGTTTCCATTTATTGGAGTATCAATGTCTGATGTTAGGTTTCCTTGCTTCTCTAAGTATATCCATGCATCTCTGAGGAAGCTGGAGACGTCCAAACTCTAATGATTTCAGGAGCCAGGCTGCTAAATTGAGAGTTTGCGGGCATGGATGGAGAGTTTGCCCCCTGTCCTGAGACAACATGTTGTAAGGGCAAGGCAGTTTCATTGGAGGAAAGAGACATTTTCATCAGATGGGAGAACCAGCGCTGGCGTGCCCATAACGGGGACAACGAAATCATGGTAACTGGTTCCTGGTGCATCCTGTGCACAATCTTGTTGAGTAGAGGAGTTGGGGAAAAGCGTAAACAAATCTCCCTGACCATGTTATCCAGACCAATTCCCCTTGGATTGTTTCTGAGGGTACCTGGAGGCGTAATCTGGGCATTGTGAGTTTTCCAGAGTTGCGAAAAGTCGATATCTGGGAATCCCCATTCTGCGAAAAAACGTTGGAGACGATGTCTTCGTGTAGTCGCCATTCGTACTCGAAGGGCAGTGGGAAGTCTCGGCTGTGTAAGTCTGCCAGAAGATTGAGTGCCCCTGGAACGTGTTGCGACAATAGAAACATCCTGTGTTTGAGAGCCCACTTCCAAATGTTCTGAGATAGCTTGGGCAGCCCTGGAAAAGGAATGCCCCCTTGCTTGTTCAGGTAGTCTATGGCTGTAGTGCTGTCTGTGAGGACCAGCATTGCCTTTCCCTGTAGCTGCGTCTGAAAGGCCTTCAGTACTTTGAACACCGCCAGCAGCTCCAACAGGTTTATGTGGTTGGAAGCTACTGCTGGGGGCCAAACCCTGTGCGCCGCCTGTTGAAGGTGAGCCCCTAACCCCGTGAGGGATGCATCGTTGTGAGAGTGGCTTCTACTGCAGGGGTGGTGAAGGTTTTCCCCTTCAAGAGGTTTTCCCTCGACCACCATCGCGGAGAGAGAATGAGGGCCACCGAGACAACCACTAGATCGTCCCATAGTCTGTTGGACTGACACCATTTGCTATTTAGCCACTCTTGCATGGGGTGGATTCGCAAACACGCGTGAGGAACCAAGTAAATGCAGGACGCCATCCTGCGAAACAGTCGCATGGCCTTGCGTACCGTCACCTCGAAACCGGCTGCATACTGAGGGATTTGAAACAGTATGTTTTTAACCCTCTCGTTGGAGGGGAAGACGAGACCGTCTTCTATCGGAATAAAAGACCCTAGAAACTGCTGGACTTGCCTGGGGTCGAGGCTGCATTTCGTCTTATTTATGGAGAAGCCCAGACTGAATAAAAGGTTGACTGTCCTTTGATTTGCTAGGCATGTTTTGTAGGGGTGCCCCATTATGAGCCAGTCGTCGGGGTAAGGATAAACTGGGATGGATTGCCTGAGCAGGTGAGCCGCTGCCACTGCCAGTACCTTTGTAAATACCCTTGGGGCTGAGGGAATGCCGAAGGGAAGGACTTTGAACTGATAGTGCTTGCCCTCTATCATGAACCTTAGGTAATTTATGTGTGCCGGCAACTTTGAAATATGAAAGTTTGCATCTTTCATGTCCAATGTTACCATGTAATCCCCCTTCATGAGAAGAGGAATTACTTCTTGCAGCGTCACCATACAAAACTTTTGGGGTTTGACAAACTTGTTCGCTGGGACTAGAACAGGGCGCATGGTTGGATCCTTTTTGGGTACAAGGAAGTACACTGAATAAATACCCTGGTTTACCTATAGAACAGGGACGACTTCGATAGCGCCCTTTTCCTGCAGGATCTTGACCTCTTGTAGCAGGATCTTGAGGTGTTCTGGTGTCAGGCGCATGGATCTTGGAGGTCTGTACCGGGGTGGCCAGCTGAACGCGATACAGTACCTGTGGGTGACGGTCTTGAGCACTCACTGGTCTGATGTGATCCCCTCCCATGCATGCAGGAATGATGTTAAGCGTCCCCTGACCGGGGAGGCATGGGAGGGGACCCGGATTCAGTCATTTTTTACCAGAGGCCGGGGAGCCTTTAGGGGTGGCATTACGACCCCTTCCCTTTCCCCGACGACGTCCTCTGGGAGGATAAGTACTGGGGGTGTTAGATCCTTGTCCTGAAGACCAATTTTTCCCTGAGCCATACTGATTATGTGGGGAACGTTGATAGGATTGCCCGCGAAAGGAGCGGCGAGAAGTCCCCCCCCCCCCCTTTGTTGAAAAGGTCAGTGAATAATCTGATTCAAATATCTGAGTCTCGTGTTCCTTCTTGGCGGTCTCTAGTGCCTCGTGAACCGCCTTTCCAAACAGATTGGAATCTAATCAATGACGCTTGAGTCTCAGGTCTGACCCCAGAGTTCCTCAACCAGGCATGGTGTTTTAAAAGGGTACCTTGTGCCAGGGTATGACCAGCTGTTTCAGCAACATCCAAGGTATTCTTGAGGATGTGTGGTTGACTTGTTTGCCCTCCGACACGATTGCTAGTAGGTGGGAGCGTACTGGTTTTCGGCAACCTCCTGCAGTAGGTTCCACTGGACATCTGAACAACAAGCCAAGGGCGTGGTATTATTGGCTAGACGCATGGAGTAAGCCGCAGCAGTGGTGATCCTTTTCCCCAAAGCATACAACTTTTTACACTTGTCTGTTGGCGATTCGCCTGTAGACAAGGGGACCCTCGCCCTCTTCTTTATTGTTATGACAACCAGAGCATCTGGTGTGGCATGACCCCTAATATATAGGGGATCGGTTGGGGAGGTCCGAACAAGTTTTTATACCCTAGGATTAACAGCTCTAGTTTGTGAGGGCGTCAATAAAGAGGGGCCGATGCGCCTCTTGATGGAATTTAGTAGGGGAATAGCCTGGCTAGCCGGAGGCTTCTCTTTTAAAATGTCTTCCACAAAATCTGAATCTACCACTGCTTCCTGTGTGGCTATCTTGGAAGTGCTCAGCCACCTTCCTAACAATGGCGTTAAACGCCATTTGGTCATCCACAGGAGAGGCCTGACGCAGAGGAGGAGACGAGGGAGGGTCAAGGCAAATGGCATCTGGGTAGGGGGTAGCCAAGGCGGGTTCTCATCAACTGGTTGGTCATCTCCCCAATCCGGGGTGTGATCATGAGGATCTTCAAAGGGATCATCGCCCATGTGGGGTCAAGAGGAACCTCTTCTGGATCTGATAGACCGAAGACCTCTTCATGGAGAGGGTCCGAGGTCCTCTGGTATTTAGTTATTGTACGTACATCATAAGGGATCTCCTCATGAGACCTTTTTGGAGTGAACCTCTCCGAAAAATCTACACATTTTTCTAGCCTGTTCATACAACCCTCAAATGTCTCCTTCGCCCATATTGATGACAAAGAAGTGTCTAAAGGAGGGAAGGGTTCCTCTAGAGGATCCTGCAGCCTAGAACGTCGAGATGTTTCACTGAGAGTCTTAGATAAAGACTGAAGACTCTCTGTAAAGTCCTGCTGCTCTTTCGGGCGTTCCGGCATCTCCTTCGACGTATTCTTGGGTCTACCCTGCCCTTCCGGGTGTTCTGATAGGTCTTTCGACGTATCTTTAGGTTTAGCCACGAGACAATCTTTGCAAGGCTTTCGGTGATGCTTGGCGTTACGGGGAGGTGTTTAGGCTGGGTGGCGGTTGCGTAGAAGCTTTTGGCGCAACCAGAGCTTTTTTAAGTGTCAGCACGCTCTTGTAAAGCGCATCGATGGCATTGAGGGATTTGGCACACTTACTTACAGAGTGCCCGGGCGCATGCCGCCGGCGCAGTTGCGGAGAGGGCTGCCGATCCTGCGAATTGGCGGGCGTCATCGAGGAAATCTGATGCACCCGTTGGCGCCTTGGACCGCTTCGACTGAGAGGCCGTGGCAGCACCGGGGGTTGTGTATTTAGTCCCATGTGAAGTGGGTGCGTCCTCGTCGCCGGAGTGCATCTCCCCCATAGCTGGACTTGCGTCGTACCTATCGGGGCCTGGGACCGACATCTTGGAGCGAGTCCGCTCCATCGTAAGGTCAATGGCGTCTGTGTCGGAGCCATTGTCGTCGCTATGGACCTCATCACTTTCGGCGGCTGTGGCGGCGGTGGAGCTACCCTGGGCTTGCGACATCGCATAGGCCGCCCACCGTTTCACACAATGCTCATTTATGGTTTTAGGACATAGGAGCTTACAGTGCCGACAGGACGCCGCCTCAACACTATTGAGGGGGAGACACTTATTGCACCGAGGGTGCTTGTCTTTCCAGGGACATTTTCCTATACAGGAAGGGCAACATTTAAAAGGGAGTCATGTCCATAGCGCAGGTAAACTAAAGCAACGACAATACCAAAGGGGCAAAGAGAGGGGAGAAGGAAAGACATTCTTAAAAAGAAAGAAACCCCCAGACCCCACTCTCCCTATGGTGTAGTCCGGCCAGGAAGGCCAGGCCACATGGTCGACAGCGTCGACCAGAACGCCAGCTGTCGAAGTCTGTTGTTCTGTCTTCGGCGGCGGTTCAGTAATCGTCGAAGAGGGGACAAATGTTATATAAACAACCAAACGTCGGGATTTTAACAAATTTGCAATTTAGGTGAGAGCTCAGTTTAAGGCAACCAGCTACCTGGCTGGAAAAAAACAATCTGGGGGCCTCGATGCATGAGGATTTCTGGGTACACTACACGTCACACTAGGGATAGTGTTACAGACATGCCTATGCCGATGTCCCCTTTCGATCCTCGAAAGACAAGATGCAATACTCCACGGTTACCACTAGATGTCAGACTATATGCAAAGCATGTAATTCTAAGCAGATTCACAAGCATCAGAATTGAGTGTTTCTGATGTCTGATAGATGCCTTTGACTGTTCCCCGTCTCAAGGGATTGTTCGGCGGTATATTTCTACCCACTTCCTCTGGGTGAGGCTGAATAGAAACATTGGTGAGCAACATTGACTGGTGTTATTTAAATACACTGGGTGAATGGGTGTCCATAATGGTGAGATCTAACTCACAGGGATCCATCTTTGAATAAACTCAGCTAGATTGGCAATTGAAGGATTTTGGGCAAGCAAATAGAGACACATCCAGATTGCCCCATGATTAGATGATTTGAACACATTGAATAGAATAATCCATCTATAGCGGCTTACTGAATACAATGCCTGTGAATTTATCAATTTCATAGACTAAGTCATTTCTGAATGAACACAAAACTGACATGTCCTTCGATATGAAATTTTCTTTGCAGTTCGTAAGGCTCAAGAAGAAGAGGTACAAACCTTGAAACACATTGGCCTAAAAAGCGGACTTGTACACTGTATTGTTTGGCATTGTTTGCTATTAAAATTTTACTTTTTGCTATACAAATTCAATAGATGCTTTTTTAAAATTAACTACTTGGACAAAATGTGGAGAATTCCATATTAAAATTCAGACTTTTTTGTACAGTACTTTAAAGTGTGCAGGGGACGGGAGGATTCGACCTTTGGATCATCTTTTCTTTGCCTTTAGTGGTGGTTCTGTGCCAGGACCACGGTTCCTCCCTAACTTTGTTTTAAAATGTTGAAATCTCAATATCTGAATAGTGGTGCGCACTAATATTTCCTGGTTCCCTCCTTGAACCACCACCATAGGGAGCACCAGGTATAACTGCATTCCAAAGAGCCCAGAAAATGTGTCTATTGAAGGAGGGACTACCCATAACACATGACACTATTGGCACCATACCCACCCTCAAAAATGGGACAGTGCCCCTTTAAAAACCCAAACAGAGGAACCCAGTTACCCTAGTCTAATTGCCATCATTCTTCTAGAGTGCCCATTCTAGTCTTTGTGAACCCATTGCTGATTTATGCATAAAATGAGTTAATCAATGTATTGATCATATGCAATAATGCAGCAAATAGAGGTAAGGTTAAAGTGATGTTCAAAAGGCAGGGATGAGGTGCATGTAGCGATTGAACGATGTTCGAAGAGACTGATTGGGGTGTAAGATTTAAGTACAGTGAAATAAGGGAAAATCAGAGCAGCGTGTGCAGTAAACAAATTCTTCACATGATGCTGATTTTGCCCATTCTGGGGTGCCATCAATTATCTCAGTGATAATGATATTCTAAGTGGATGCATTTGCTTTTCATTTCCCATAGGCAAGAGGGAGCGTCTTGTAGGGATTTGATGCCAGACCAAGTGCTCCGTCTTTCTTCATTACGGATGATACTCCAGTTGAGCAGGAACAGATCTGCTTTTGAGTGGATGACTATGCTTTTGATTTTTTTGTGCATCATCACTGTTCAAAATGACCAGCTCATTCAGTTTGCAGGCTAAAAGGGATAGGTGGGATGGCTAAATGGCTAAAAGGAAATACTAAATGCGAAGAGAAGGCATTATGATGACAAAATCACCAATGCGACAAACACACAAAAAGAAAGGTTCAACATCATTAAAGAAATGAGAAACCCACCAGGCTGCGACAACACCCCAACTCGGTCAGAGAAACTTTTCAACGACTTGGCAGACCACTTCAAGAACAAATTCAACGACATCCGACAAATCATACAAAACAGACCAACCAACCATAACATTCAACCAACCGGACCTAACACAGAACCACAACACAAACTCCAAAACTTTCCCGAAATATCAGCAGATGCTTTCGTCTTGCTGGTGAAACACAGCAAGAAAGCAGGGTCACCCATGGATCCCTGCCCACCAGACATCCTCACACAAGGAACCCCATCAAAATACTACAGAAACCTCCCAAATCTCTCACTAGCAACAGGAACCGTACCAAGAACCTTAAAATCAGCATCCATCAAACCTCTCCTAAAAAACACAAGTGGCGACGTAGAAGACCTCACCAACTACAGACCGATCTCAAACATTCAGTACCCAGCAAAACTCCTGGAGATCTATCTATACAAATTAACCCAAGAACATGTAGAAAAACACTGTCTGTTAGACCAAGCACAAGTTGGTTTCAGACCCGCAAGAGGAACAGAAACAGCACTACTATCCATCTGGGACGACCTAAAAGCAAACGCAGACTCTGACATAACCTCAGCCCTGATTCTGCTCGACCTCTCTGCAGCCTTCGACATGTCGTGCGGAGGTGATGGCCACAAGAAACGCTGTCTTCCACGATAGGAACTTCAGCGGTGCCGAGTACAAGGGCTCGAATGGGGGACCCATGAGCCTGGTCAGCACCATGTTGAGCTCCCACGCCGGGGCCGCGGCCGGAGACTTCACCGGCGGGAAAGAGCAGAAAAGTCCTTTCATGAACTCCTTCACCAGGAGATGAGACCACAGCGACGACCGCCCCGGAGTTCTAGTGTAGCGGGAGATAGCCACCAGGTGGATCTTGATGGAGGCATGTGCCATCCCTGCCTTGGCAAGCGACAGCAAGTACAGCAGCACTTGAGGGGGCGTAACCCATAGAGGGTTAATCTTCTGTGCACAGCACCAGACAGAGAACCTCTTCCACTTATGTCCATAGCACTTAAGAGTCGAGGACGCCCTGGCATTTGCAAGTACCTCTTTGCAGTCTGCCGGGATATCGTAGCCTCCGAACTCTAGAGCTGCAGGAGCCAGGTCTGTAGGTTCAGCGATCCCAGGTTGTGATTTAGGATGGCGCCTCCTTCCCTGGCGAGAGGATTTGCGTCCATCGGCAGTTTGACTGGGGGGGGGGAAGCTGACAAATCCAGGTGGTCTGGGAACCATATCTGCGCCAGCCACGCCGGTGCGACGAGGAGTATCCTGCACCGGGACCATCTGAGTTGAATGAGTCGCAGGAGCAACGGCAATGGTGGGAACGCGTACAGGAACAGGTTGTCCCAGGAGAAGGAGAATGCATCGCCCATGGTCCCCAGCTGGAGAAACCTTCTGGCGAACCTTCGGCACTTGGTGTTCGCCACCGTCGCGAACAGGTCGATCTGGGGACTGCCCCATTGTCGGAATAGGAGATCCACTTGATCCTGCCGAAGCTCCCACTAGTGGCAAGAGCACAGCACCCTGCTGAGTGAGTCAGCGACAGTGTTTTTCACTCCTGCCAGATGAAAAGGTACCGGGAACATCCCCTGGGCAACAGCTTCCTTGGATAGGGCTGGGGATCTGGTGCCCCCCTGCTTCCGGATGTAGAACATTGTGGTGGTGTTTTCGGTGAAGATCCCTACCACTTTGCCCTTGAGCGACGGAAGGAAAGACCTGAGGGCCCAGAACACGGCCCAGATCTCCAGGACATTGATGTGCAGGGACCTATTCTCCGGGAGCCAAAGGCCTCTTGCGTGGAGATCTCCGGTGTGCGATCAACATCCCTCCAGGGAGGCATCCGTTGTCACAGTCTCCTTATGGTCAGGGGTCTGGAAGTCCATGCCCGCTGTGAGGTGCGCACGGGCGCCCCACCACCGGATCCCTTGACGTAACGTCTCATTGAGGGAGAGCTTGTCTTCGAAGCTGCCCGCCACTTGCATCCTATGGGCGTCGAGGAACTCCTGCAGTGGCTGCATCGGCAACCTGCATAGAAGCATGAGGTAGATGCACGATGACATCATGCTGAGCAGGGACTTGATGGACCTCACTCTGTCCACTTCCATGGTCAACAGCCATTGTACCTTGCCCAGGATGGCCTTCGTCCTTTCCTCCGACGGTGAAGCCAACCGCGCCAAGGCTGGCTCCCCGGAACAGGGCGTCTTGCGACGGTACCAAGTGGGATTTCGCAAAGTTGATCGAGAATCCTAGATCCATGAGCAGGCGGACAGTCTTCGCTGTGTGATCGACGGCGAGTTCTCTTGACTTTGCTCGGATGAGCCAATCGTCCAGGTAGGGGTATACGTGGATCCCCTGCAGGCGCAGCCGTGCTGCCACTGGTGCCAGGCACTTGGTGAAGACCCTCAGCGCCGACTTCAACCCAAAGGGCAGGGCCTTGAACTGGTAGTGTCGCCCTTGGACCACGAATCGTAGGAACTTCCGATGTCCTTTGTGTATGGGTATGTGCAAGTAGGCATCCTCCAAGTCCAGCGACGACAGGAAGTCACCCTCCTCCAGCGGTCCCAGCACATGCTGAAGGGTGACCATCCGGAACTTCTGGGACTTGATGAATTTGTAAAGGCGGCGAAGGTCTAGGATGGGCCGCCAGCCGCTGGTCTTCTTTCAGACCAGGAAGTACCGTGAGTATGCTCCGGAGCCCCAGAGCCTCTTTGGGGCAAGTTCTATCGCGCCCTTTTTTAGCATTGCTCGTACCTCCAGAAGCAGCTGCGGCACGTTGTTTTCCTTCCTGGCCACGGGTGGTAGACGGGGACACTTTCTTTTGAACTCCAGAGTGTGCCCATGGGCCAGGACATCTAGCACCGAACTGTCGGTGGAGATGGACTCCCAGACGCTGATGAAATTCGCCAGCCGGCCTCTCACCGGCGTGCTCGGGTGGGGGCCCGACATCACAGTCTTGGCCTCCATGGCGAGGATGGTGTCCTCCGGCCTTGCTGCGGCCTCTGTATGCTTGCTGCGACGAGGAGCGGGCCGCCTGGCGGTATGATGTGGAACTGCTGCTGAATCCTTTGGAGGTACCTTGAGACTTGCCTCTGGAGGTCCGAAAGGACGGCTGTCGTTGATGGCCTGCAGTGACTTGTCCACTGCCTTGCCGAACAAGTTGTTCCAGTCGAAGGACATGTCCAGTACCCTGGTCTGCACGTCCTGACGGAAATCGGTGGCCTTGAGCCAACCGCGCCGGCGATATCCGTGGCCAACATGATGGCGTGGTCCAAAGCCACCTCGCCTTCCTGCAGGATTTTAAGGGCTTCCGCCCTCCTGTCGTCTGGGAGGAAGTCTAGGAGGGGAGAGATCTTGAACCACAGATCCCTGTCATAGCGTGCCACGATCGCGAGGGCATTGGCCGCTTTGATGGTCCTCGCTGCCGACGAGATGACCCGTCGTCCCATGGCGTCCAGCTTCTTCCCCTCACCGTCCGGAGGGGAAGTGGCAGTTGATGCCGTCGCCCCCGCCGATTTCACATAGGGGCGGAGTCTGGGACCTGATACTTCTTCTCGTACCGGTCCCTCTTCGCAGGAGCCATGGACGGGTTCTTCAGCAGTGACAGTCCTTCGTCCCAGATGTCGTCCAGTAACGGGACTGAGAGGACGGCCTTCCTCTTGGCCTCCCGTCGTTGGTAGAGGAAACCCTCCTTCTGCTCTTCGGGGCATAGCTGGTACAGCTCCGATGCCCTGGCTATCATGGCATGATAGGAGCCAATTTCATGGGGGGTGTGGGGGGAGCCGGGCAGGGGGTGATGGGAGATCCGTCCCATCATCAACATCGTTGTCGTCCGTCCCCCTGGTCTCCGTTCGTGTCTCATCCCTCGGTGGAGGGGATAGAGGTGGAGGATGGAAGGGAGGGGGAGGATGGATTCGCCTCTGCTTGTTCGGTGGCCTCCCCGACGGTCCAGGCGCCGCTGGATCATCCGCTGGGGGTAAGGGCAACCTTGTCCTTATCTCCGTACACAGGGTCTGCAAAGCCATCAGGATTGCTCCTGAGTTGTCCTGTGGCATAGGCATCGGTTGTGACGGCTGGGGCACGGGGTCTTCCGTTTCCTATGCGGCCCGCTGCTCCTCGTCGGCCCCACCGTTGCTCTCTATGTCTGCCTCATCGGGATCCCTCCCGTAGGACCCGACTTCCTCGAACTTCTTGCCCAGGATCTTTTTGACGCCAGCCAGCTCATCCTCAGAGGTGGTAACTGTGTCCGTTATGGCTACCGTGCCCCCCCTCTTTCTCATCCCGGGGGTCTTCTCAATAGGCTGGAAAGATGATTCCCTCCGGGGTGGCAGGAAAACTCTAGGCCCGGAAGTCGTCTCCACTGGGGTAGCCTCCACAGGCTTCAGGGCCGCCACAACTCCTTCAATCGAGGCCTTTGCCGGGTGAATCAGGGCCTTCATGACCTTGGCCGCGACTGAGGCCTTCACCTTAGGGGAGGGTCACCGCCTCGCCCCCCCCCCTTGGCTTTCTTCATCAGGATGGATCGGGGCTTCTCCCGAAGCTTACCTGGGTTCTCGGACTTCCTTTCCCCTCGAGCCAGAGCGTTGGATCATGGTTGATGGCGTCGGTGACATTGCGCCCTGCCTGGCAGCCCAGGAGCCCGAACCAACAGCGCTCCCGGTGCCCGCGGACTCGCGGTGCTTTGCCTTTTGTTGGGCCCCCGTTACTGAAGCGCCCTCAAAGGTCTTAGAAGACCACTCTGACTTCTCACCTGCTGCTACGCTCTTCCCCTCCAGCCAGTTGGTGAGCCGAGTACGACGGTCCTTCATTGTCCAGACGGACATGTTCTTACAGAATGCACAGTCCTCCACGTGTGACTTGTCGGCGTGAAGGCAGTAGAGGCACTGGGAGTGCTCATCTTCCTTGAAGACATTCTGTTGTCCACATCCTGGGCAGTTCCTTAACAGTTTGGATCCAGTAGGTGTCGAATCTCCTTTGTCCTGGGCCATGTCCGAATCGGGGTAGGCCTCAAAGGTCTTCCGGAATCCTCCAAGAAGTGTAATTCGACGAAAATCCGCCCTTGAGGGGCATAGAAAATTCCAAAACTAGTCCCCGTTGACCGGAAGTAGAATCGGTGGAGCTTGAGGCTGTATTGACCGAAAAAATAAGAGTAAACGCAATACGCAGTAAAAGCTAGAGAGCTACAGCACGAGGACTCCCAACATTTCAATGTGTGGTAAAAATCTGAAGATGGCTGCCAGAGGAGGGACTTAGGTAGAGGGCAGTCATTGGCTGGGGGCAGTATGACCAAGAGACCAGTGATTGGGTATTAGTAGAAAGGCAGTTCAGAAACTAAACTGATTTTTTCTTTACCGAGGATTCCCAGCCTGACGACAGGGAATATTCATGAGCATGTGAATCCATGCCAGACCCCATGCTGGAGAACAGCACATTACTGCTCCCTTGCACTTTTCCAGCCTGTTCCCACTAACTCACCTCCCACCCCTCGCTTTTTCTTTTTTTTTCCAGAGCCGCCAGAGCACCAGGGGACCACTCCGGTGGTGATAGTGCGCGGTAAAAATATCCTATAACATTAACATGGCAGGTTTCCTTTTATGCTGCCACCACTTCCATATTTGGTGTGCTTTCACAACCAGCAGATGTTGTCATGCTATTAGGACATTCTACAGCCGGCAGAATGGTACAGCTGAGGAGACCATGTAGCTTGAGCGTGATGGGAGTATATGAAAATACTGTATACAGAGTGTGACATTGTAGTAGCAAAGTGCTATATTTGTTACGTTTATAACCTTAAAAACATCCCTGGCATCCTCCATATATTCAATAAATATATACACAAATAAATAATTGGCTTCGGATCTCTATAGAGATCCCTATAGAGATGCCTGCGTCGCATCTAGATAGAGTTGTGAATATTAGCATGTCCACACCGAAGATAGAATTCTGAACAGTGGCCTGCGCCGCTTCTAGATAGGATTGTGAAGGCCAACAAGTGCCACGCTTCGACAATACTGTGAATGTTAGCATGATAAAGGTCAGGTAACCCACTAACCAATAAAACCTCAAACTCTTCATACTTATCTCACTCAAAAACTCACACAACCATCTCTCGCACCACAAGCCGCACGCACTTCACAACACTGCAACACCACATAAGACAGAGCAACAGCACACGTGGACTGACACCGATCCAATACCCGCACCAAAGCACAGCATCCGGTGTATACCGAGTTGAAGCTGCCAACAGAACACCACTCCTCTCACTATACTACTCCCTCTTCACCTTACTAACCCACCCCCCCTTATCGTTTACAGATCCGCCAGAGCACCTGGGGACCAATTCCGTTGGCGACGGTGCGCGGTACAAATACCTTTAACATTTATAGATTGGAAACAGAGAATCTGCAGGGAAAGGAAGCCATCTCTGACCCGCGGACACCCTGAGGGACTTACTCATGTCGCAGCCAGTATTTACTGTCACCCATACCGTGAGGCTGTGTGAATCCGTATATATGGTTCAATCAATGTTGCAAATATGGTTTTGCTGGGTTGAGGCTTGTGAAAAGTGTAATGAGCACAAGCCACGTCTGTATCACTACGCATTTATCAGAGAATCATTTGTGGAATATAAAGATCTGTGGAGATTCCGATGTTCCCAAATGAGGGTGGAACCTTACTAGTGGTATCTGTCCCATCCTCCGTTCACACAGGGGTATTTCAAAGGTGTGTCCCAGTCTAAGTTTCAGTCTTTAAGAAAAAGGCCTCATCTTCCAGTGGCCTCACCCTTTCAACCTTAATGGTGATGCTGCCCCTCCCCAGCTGGCGAGGGGCAGCACCACCATTAAGGCTGACTAGGCAGGCGCTGTCCCCTGCCAGGCAAGCTGTAGAGATCACCCTCTCCCCTTAGGTAAAGGCTGCTTGGAAAGGGTCCCTGTAGCCCATTGGTCCGAGCCGTCAAGGGGCGTGGCCTAATGAGCCAGCAAGTGACCGCCCCCCCCCCCCTCGCTGTTAGGCCACACCCCCTTGACGTGCCCCGGCTCATTTTGCAGTGCCACTCAAGAAACTGGTCCCAGACTATCCTTTGTGAAAAGATAACCTTTACCAAAAAATGTTTTAGATCAGGTTTTCGTGATGTGCTATGAAAGACAAGTTTAACATGCCCTTATTAGGAATACAAATTATACTGTAAGTGATAATTAGAAATGAATACTGTGAACAGCCAGTTTGCAATGCAGTATTAAAAACGTCCTTTTGCAAATAAATATTCTCCTAAAATATTAGACTGGGGCTGCAGTGTTCAGCAAAGGCTACCTGACAAGCGCAGGTCCTTTGTTCGCTCCTCCGGCCTGCAACTATATCGGCACTGTACACAGAGAATGTGTTGCCCCACGCAACATTTCAACAGTGGTTGTGCCCCTTGTCATAGCATCTCTCACCCACATACAAAAGACAGGTTAAGATGCAGAGAGAAAGTATATGTGTGAGAGAACCCGCTAGTTAGGTGCAACTAGAACCTAAAACCACTTCATCAGTGCCAAATGGTCAACGGCAAACGGATCTTTGCACACACCAAGACAACAGTCCACATGATGAGAGAACAAAAGTAAAGAGCGTAAAATGTGCGGGAGAACCGCACTGTTACATCTGGGCACCAACACCTACTGTAGACGGAGTTTTCCCCCGGTGTAACAAAAGCAAAGGCTGACGAGCGTGCCGCCGCAAGGCAATGCCCTGCCCAATTTGTACATGTTCCAGTGAACAGCATTAATAGCTTGACAATCTGAAATAACTACACGGCCATTTATTACGCTGGAAAATAAGACAGCAAACTATGAAATGGCAGCACACCCGGAAAGCACAGATTTAGAATACAACGGCCTGCTTTTACAAAGGCACAGAACATTCTTTTGTACTTGATGCAAAGCATACGAGGCTATAGATCAGAAATCGGCGGGCTGCTTGAGAAGGGGCGAACATCTGCAGCTCCCCACGCCCATTGTGCTCCCAGCTTATCGCAGAGGCCTCCATGGCATATGCATTTTGAATTCAATCTAAAGGCAGGCGCCTAGCTGATGCATATATTGCAAAGCGTGGATTTCAATATGCAGAAACTCCTGCTATCAAGCTATTGATGTATTCTTTTCAAAATGAGCAAGTTTGACACGCTCCAGAGCACTTGTTGCTACCGTCCTAATGCAAGTTAAAAAAAAAAACTAGCCGTTAACCTTTCAGTTCACTGCTCTTCATCCGCACAGCACTTTTTTGCCACTATCAGCTTACACTCCCCTGCACCGTGAAGGATATCCAGTTCATGCATGCTGAAATGTAATTACCATTTACTTAAGCTATGGCCATCTGCTACTCTGTAAATTTTTCTAGTTTCCTCTTTCAGGCTGTCGTCAATCTCGTCCTTTCGACTGCAGAGAGATGTCATGGCTCAGTTGGAGTAGGTACCTCTTAAATTAAAACGGCAAGAAATTAGCACTGAAAGGCCATTTTATATTTATCTTTCAGGGCCTTTGCAAAGCCAGAGTTAGTTTGCAGATCCAGAAAGACTTTCCCTATAAATTATTTCTTGCACATGTACTATTTAAAAGAATTGTAACGTAATACTTGCCGTGGAAACCCATCTGTTGGTGCCACTTAAATCTTATGAATATTGGACATTTTACTAACTTTGGGTTGAACAATAACTATCCAACAGCTTATGCAAATTAAACCGCTTAAATGAACCAGGGGCAGATGAAATCCAAGTCAATTGTAGCCTGCAGCCTATACATTTTTCAATGCATTTAACTAGGATTTCACATGTGACACGAGAACATTATGTAAACTGCTTAATTGCTGCTTTAACAAAAACACCACCCTAACTCAATAACACTCCTGACACAAGGCAAGACATCACAACAGCAAAACACAATGAAGGAAGCTAATAGAGAAAGCTTACTCCTAATTTTGCTGCTCTGCTTTCACTGAGGTAGTAGAGGCGCATTAGCTTCAGGTTTGATAGATCTACCCCTGTAAAATATTTGTATACATTTACTTATGCGGGATGTCCTTACAAAGATAAAAGCAGCTTGTTTAGGAGGGCAGGTTGGAAGAAGTGTTTTTGTTTTAATCCACCTGACTTTGAAGCTCCTCACTCTCCTTTTGTGATTGATTCTCCATTTTGAATTCCCATCATTGTTGGAAAGCAGTTGCAGTGGGGCCTTGGATACGGTTGGTCCTGCCTGCACAACTCTGACTTCACTTTCTGTCTGTTTCCAGACCATGTCTGCCTGTGCATACATACCTGACTTATCCCCTTACTCTAGAGATGCCTGTGGCTGCTGGTTGGTCTGTTTACCGAGCAATAAGGATTGTAGCACAAGGCACAGGAGGTTCTACCCACAAGAGCAAACACATGGTGGAGAGACGACTAGATTTCAAGGCAACAGGGAGGAATGGGGGCAGCCTGATGAGGCTCCTAATTTCTACTCAGACAGGTGTGAGGGGTAAGAAATGTGACCCGGACAACTTTGTGAAGGATTTTCAACAAATGCCATTTTATTAAATTGGAAGGTTGGATTTACGCCTCACAATCCCTACGCTGATGAGGATTTCCCTGCCTAAAATAAACTAAAGAAAACACTCGAACAAAGGATATCTATCCCTCAAACTTATACATACAATCAACAAATTAGGTAATGCATGGCAGTTCAAAGGCAGCAATATTAGTATAACAATTAAATACGTAATGTGACAACAGTCTCTCTTTACAATCTGGGTAAACTCCCTTTCCCCAGATTTAAGCAGGATCTTCGGCACAGTTCTAAAAAGAAAAAGGAAATGCAAATTTGCAACAGAGTTCCAACACAGTTCTCTGCTACTTCAAACAGAAAGCTCCAATACTCAACTGATTCAACAAACAAAATAGAAGGTTCTTTCTCTTCCTTGAACAAGTGTAAAATGTATCCTCTTCAAATAAAGAACATTTTCTCAGTTCGTTAATAGCAACAATAATTGTCTTGGCCTGGATGATTTGCCTCAACTGAAGAGTTCTAAAGAAATATAACTCCTTTACAGCACCTTTACATAGTTCTTTCTTCAGCACCACAAGCAACATAAATTGTCTTTGTCAGGATCACTTTATAGCTTTACCCATTTGCATTTTCTGGAACCCTGAATGCTGTCCGAAGCGGATGTCTGCTTCTCGGCAGTGCGGCTTGATGGCTCGCTGGTTTCTTCCTATTCTCGCCGTTAGGTCCTCTCCTCAAACCATTCTAATCGTGTCCGGGTGTGCCGCTCACTCGCTCCATATTTTGGAGGGGTTGCTGCTACAATCACGGGCAGCGCGGCTCCTGAGTTTCTGCCTCCGCGGTCACCTTGCTCTGCCACTTCCTCCCCCATTGTGGGTGCGCTGCTCCTGGGGTGAATCTGGTGTCGGCACATAGGACGGCAAGTCAAAGGTACGTTTTGCCGACGGCCCTGGCGTTCCTTTCTTTTTGCCTGCACCCGACCCCCAAGTCGGCCTGACCTTGTATTTCACATGATGCCAGGATTAATACATTTTTCACTGGTATCTCTTGTCACTCAGCCTGTGCGCAAAAATGATCGGCTGTCTGAAGTCTTTGCCCTCAGCTCGCATAGGAGAGAGCGTGTGTGCGCTAATCGACTTGAGGTTTTCTATGAGGCTATGCTTTGTACCACCCCAATAAAAGGGTTGGCTGAACCTGAAGGAGCCCTGCCTCCAAGTACACTCCCATTAAAACTCATATAGCCCCAGGGGTAGCTAGTTCAGCAAAAAATTCTTCAGGCAAACAATCTGAACTCTTTTATGCTTGACGGGGTGTATAGAATGGACATGGTCATCCAGGCTTCTCCTCAAGCCTCTGCAAATAAAGGGAAATTGCCACCTGCAACCATGCAGGCATGCCCTCCCTGGGTGGAGAGAGCTGTTCCTTCCATCTTCCCTCCTCCTCTCTTTGCGTCCGTCTCTTCTCAGGCCATTGAGATGAATTGCAGCCCCGAGCCATGGAGTATTTGGAAAGACACTCTCAAAGGAATTAAACAACTGTGACACCTCAGAGGACTTTGACACGTGGTTAGCGTACTTAGACATTTCTGCAGAGCAATATCGCTCTTTTTTCTTTGAGAAAAACGCGTCGGCTACCAACGTCTTACCTGTGAGTCTGCTGCTCATTAATAAAGAAAACTCTTCTACACAGACTTGTCCTTAAAGGAACTTGAAAATTATGTACCTTCATTGAGTGCCCTGCTCCCGGGTATGAGTCCCAAGTCGCAACCTCCCCGGAAAGAAGCATCACCTTTCTCCCTCCCATCAGTGAACTGGTCACCACAGACTCTCAGTTCCGTTATATCTAAGCATGTCATTGCCCCTGTGAATGGATGTCTGGCTGAGCAACAGGAGTCATTGAACCCTGGAACGGCTAACCTAAGGTCTGTTCGTTTGAAATAGTCCAACATTCCAACACCTGAGGATACTGTCATCAAAGCCATGATTATGGATAATCAAAACTGTTATTACCAACGTTCCGAGACCTTCCAAAAGGGAACCTAGAGATGCACTTCTCAACAAAGTACTTTCTTGGCTTTGTGTTAGAATGGGGCCAGGGGTAGTACGTTCCTCTTACCTAGAAATCATGCGCAGAATAGATCTGGATAATTGGTGCACCCAAGGGAACAGAGACTGTATCCTGGTGGGGTGCGGAACCTGCACCCTTCTCAGGTACCTAAGACTGTAAACATTTGCCCATGGGCTCTACAAGCCTTGGTCTTCTAGTCTGAGCTCATTATTTTTCATTGTAATCTGATACTCCTGACCCTTTCTCATATGATGTTCTAAACGGTTTGTCTTTTTTGTATTGTTTGTTTATGTGTTTTTTCGTAGCACTTTGAGGCCTCTGGGCGTAAGGCGCTTTACAAGAACTTTAAATAAATAAATAACACTACGTCAACTTCTACCTGGTCTACTTCCATGCCAGGCCTACTACATCAATTCACACCTTGTTTACTCCCATGCCAGGCCTACTCCTTCAAAAGGTTTGCCATCCGGGTATACGCCACTGTCCGAACAGTGTTTCACAACAACAAGTGCTTTTGTGGTTAAGATCAACTGAAAAGAGGTTCACGACAGCTTCACAGTATTCATCATTTTGCATTGGTGCTTTTAATACTTCTCCACAAATAATGCTCCTCTTCCTCTGAATAACCTTTTCCAGAAGGGCAACCTTTTTGTCACTCTGGTTTCCCCTCTGCACAAGTAACCAAATACTGACAAGGGTAGGCTCTTTTCCTGCTTCTCCCATGGCTTTGAAAATGTGGGTTTATACCAGCTTTTGCTATATGCCTTACCAAGTATGGGCAACAAGTTTCACAACTTATGGACCTTTCATTAGCCCCCTTTTGCCTATGGCAATATATGTTGGATTTGAATTGCCTTGATTTTAGTCTCTCTTGACTTGGGCAATGGTTGTATATTAGTTCTTAACATCGCCCCATCGGGTTGCTGAGCATTCCACAAACTCACACGCTTAAAGTCTTTTGTTTTTGTCAAATGCAGCTTTCGCTGCTTTTTAACAGATCGGTATTCAAGAACACCTGCCTTGAACATGCGAGCGGGTGCGGAGCGCTCCAGGGTCCCTACCAGCCTGAACTAACCGGGCAAGACGTGCACGTCTGATCCCCTCGCTGCTCGCAGGGCTTCTGCAGCTTCTCACGACCCAGCAAACTGCTTCTCTTGGTCTGCCGTTGCCCGCGCCACCAGCAACAGGATCTCCTTTTGCTCCCGAAGCCCTCCGGTGCACGCCAGCCACCAGCCTCCTGGGAAGGAAAGCTTCCCCTGCTTTCGCTTCCTGCTTCGCAGCCTCTGCCGAACAGGTCCCCAGAGGGAAAGCTTCCCTCTTGCAATGCTTCCCACTGCGCAACCTCTGCCCTTCAGACTTCTGGAGGCACATACCCTCTCAGGACCGGCAGCTGGTTTCTGCCCAACAGTGGTCCAGCATCTTCACTCACCTCCAGCTTCTGCTGCCTACATGAATTAATAGCTTCCTGCTCACTCTACATCTGCTTCTTTACGAACATCCTGAATGGCAAGCGCCCCCTTGTAGGGTGCCAATGACAATAATGTCAGGTTACATCCTATAAAGACTGCCTCATGAATGTTACATGCACTTAATTAAAGCTTTTAACCACAAAGAGGAGGCTTACATCAACCAAACCCAACTGAGCCTTATAGTAATGAGAGGTTGCTTGTTCGGCAATGAAACAAACTTATAATGGTGGAACACAGGAGAGACATCTTCTTTAAGATTGATGGCGGAAATGCCCTGCTGGCTGGCCTAACCACCTCCACCCGGGCACCAATGAAAAGTGTCCTCTGCGCTGCCCTAGCCCACCTCAAAGGCATCTGCAAATGTAACCATATTAAGCCCACACACTGACCTGCACTGTTTGTCCCTACCAGTATGCAGCACATTCCAGATCAGGTGCATCCTTTAAAATGCTGACCCTTGCATGTTCCCTCTCTACCTGGTCAACAAAGTCCCCATCTCTAGCAGCCAATGCTCCACAAGAAACCAGGATCTGGTCAGATTAGAGTTACAAAAATGCAAAAAAAACACAGTTTTGATCTACGCAACCACTGCTTATAACCGTCAACATTTCACTCAAACGTACCCTCATGCAAATCAGAAAGGAGCTTAAGACCTTTCATCTTCAAGGAGAACCTTCTTTACATAGCCTACCACCCTTACCTCCAGCTGACCCCCACACCACCCATAATACTCCTGTTGCTTAACTGTAATGTAACACAGCCCTGTTGTAACTTTGACCCCTAATGTTTAATGCTATAACCTCTGATGTACAACGCCCGTTGCTTCTCAAAAATATGTTCACACTCAAATACCCAAAATAAAATAAATAAAATGGACATTAAACTTGTGAACTGACTTCTAATAAGCCTAGCCATTGAGTTGTGGGTGTCTTTATTAGTGATCCTTTCCATAATGAAATGGCAAAATATGTGCTGGCCTCTACTACCAATGAGACCTCAATGTGAGATAAGACCAGCGTTTTAGTAAAAACGAGCACATTTTTTTGTTAGGACAGGATTCTGGGGCTGCATTCCAAACTACTGATGAGGAGTGGGCGATTCCTTTCCTGGGTATGCATATCAGGACTTCAGGCCCAGCATTCGCATGATTTTCCAATTTCTACCCTAATCTGGGCTAGAGGGAGAAGTCCTGTTTACGGACTGGCAATAGCTGTCCCTCAGGGAAATTAATAAGGAGGCCAGCCTTTTTTTAATCTTGTTATTATTGCGTTTTATGAATGATAACACAAAGGAACAAATTGTGGGTCTTGAACAACGTCCCTCTCTCCCCCCCACCCTTCACTCTCCCACCCCCCCCCCCCACCGGCTGGTAATGTTTAACCAGTTTATGGGATGTCCTTTTGTCAATGTTCCCTCAGGTAAACAAGTCCAGGATTCTGATATTGTGTGGGCACTATTGTAGCATGTAGTCACTTTGAAGGAAGTCTAGTACTGGCCCCCAGTCTGTTCGGAAGTTTTGCAGATCCCCTTGTATATTATATGTTATGCGCTCCATTGCTATGAATTGCCAAACTCTTTTCAGCCATTCTATCGTTGATGGCGGCGATGTCCGTTTTCCAACTTTGGGCTATTGTTAGCCAGGTGGCAATCAGGAGGCCCATAAAGTTCCTCTTCTGGGTCTTCGTCAACGTCTTATCTCGCGGGTCCCAAAAGCCGCCTAACCACACCTTTTCTTTTATGTGTTCTGCCCCTTTAAACATCTCTTGCATTTGGGTTTTTTATCTCGGACCAGAAGCTTTGCAATATCGGGCAGTCCCACCAGATATGTCGCCATGTGCCCACCACTCTGCAGCCCCGCCAGCATGTGTTTCTTTTCGTGTTGTACATTCAATGTAATCTTTCTGGGGTGTAGTGCCATTGGATCATTATCTTCATCCAAGCTTCTCTCTGCTGAATCACCAGTGTCCATTTGGGGATGATTTGCCAAACGTATTCCCATTGATCTCTCGTGATCTCCCTCCCCAGAGTTGTTTCCCAACTCTTCATATAATGCCATTTTGTTTCTTCCGCTTGGGCATTTATAAATTTGTATAATGTTGAAATACATTTTTTGTCTCCAGAGTGTGAATGTATGATTCGAATGGGGTCAAATCCCTCGTTGCCGCCTGCTTTATCCTTGGAGTGGAGAGCCAGTGATGAAGTTACTCGTATTAGAATCTGTCTTTTTTCGTGAGGCGTAGGAGTGTGCGGCATTTCATGAATGTTCTGATCTGATGGTCTTCATACATCACCCCCACTTTCGTGCATTCGGAATCTAGCCATTTTTTGAACTCCTCTTTCTCTGTGCCCGGTTTGAATTCCGGGTTCTCAAACGACGGCATGAAGGGGGCCAGATTTATTGTCAAAGTTTCTTTTTTTGTTGCCCTGTTCCAGATTTCGAGCACTGCGCTCATGATCTCACTGATTCTGAGATTTGGGTCCCTATGTTCGGGGCTGGTCCATAGGAGATGTTGAAGGCTTTTCCTTGCCATTGCTTGGTCTTGTGCCGCCCATATCCTCTCTGTGGTGTCGGCGATCCATTCTTTCAAGACCCACAGTTGGGCCATCTCTATTTACGAAAGTGTGGGAGCGCCATGCCTCCTTCTGACTTGGGGCCGTGAGTGCACTGCTGGAGAGTCTCGGGGTTTTGCTCTGCCATATGTATTTATCGTTTTGACTAGTGATTTGAAGCACGTGGGCGGGATTCTGACTGGGAGTGCCTGTAAGTAGTAAAGTAATCTGGGAAGTATTGTCATTTTTATCACTGTTATTCTGCCCCACCATGTGATCGCTAAGGGTGTCCACTTGTCCAGGTCGTTTCTCACTTTGGCTAGCAGATTCGGGTAGTTTCCTGCATATTATCCTTTAATTTAATTGGTGAGGGTGATCCCCAGGTAGTTGATTCCATCTACCGCCACCCGGAGTTGTAGCTCCCCTGCGCGTGTCTGTATTTCCTGTTTGTCTCCTGCCAGTACCATTAGCTCTGACTTTTGCCCGTTTATCTTTAGGCCTGTGACCCAACCAAAGTTTTCGATCGTTTGCATTAGTGGGGGCAGTGTGTCTACCGGTTCTCCTAGGGCGATCAGCATGTCGTCCGCGTAGGCTGCTGTTTTATGGGTTGAGCCTCCCATTGTAATGCCTTTGAATTTGGGTGTGTTCTTTATTTTTGTTAACAGCGGCTCCAGGAATATAGCGTAGAGGAGTGGGGAGAGGGGGCAGCCCTGTTTGGTGCCTCTTTCTATTCTTATGTCCGAGAGTTCCCCGTTCACTGCGATTCTGGCTGTTGGTGTGTTATAATTGGCCCGTATCATGTCAATGTAGGTTTTGCCAGGGTCCATTTTCTCCAGAGTACTGAAGGCATGGACCACTCCACGCGGTCATGCGCTTTTTACGCGTCAATTGCCAGGAGGGCGGTTGGGGCGTTTGTGATCCCAACTTTCTCAATCAGGTGAGTGATTCTTCTAAGGTTGTCATGAGTTGTTCTGTAAGGGATAAATCCTGACTGATCCTGGTGTATCAATTTGGGAAGCAGGGGGTGAGTCTGTTGGCTAGAATTTTGGTATAAAGTTTGGCATCTAAGTTTATTAGTGCAGTGGGGAGGTACGAGCCTGGTGCCTCTGGATTTTCCCTTTTTTATGGAAGACCAGTATTTTTGCCTCGTTCATGGAGCTTGTGATGTTAGCTGAATCCTTGAAGGTGTTAAATAGCTCTGTGAGGTTCAGGCTTCGGACACCCTTTATACCTTTATAGAAGGTGGCTGTATACCCAAACAGGCCAGGAGCTTTGTTTTTTGGCAAGTCTCTTATCACCTTCGCGACTTCCTCCGCTGATATTTGTGCATTGAGTGCTGCTTTCTCCTCCGGTGTTATGGCTGAGAGTTTCATATCTTTTAAATAATTTGTTTGGTTTATTGCTTTTCGTTTATCCGATGAGTATAGTTCTTGGTAATAGTCTCTAAATATGTCTTTTATGGCCTTTGATTGTGTTCTCACTTGGTCATTATTGTCGCTCAAAGCCTGTACTGTTTGTCTTTGCGTCAGCCTTTCTTTGATCCATGTGCACGCAGGTAGACTGTTGGCTACGATTATATCATCTGTAAAGAAACCTGTCGAAAAAAACGCCTGTCCATGAAATTACATAGAACCCTTCACATTGCTCTCTGTTCTGGTCTTCTGGCTTTGTTCCCATGGCTGCCATTCCTGGTATACGCAGCTGCCATATCTCGACCCACTGCCGACATGCCCCCCCCCCCCCCCTCGCCTCATTATGCCTAGTACCTTGCCGATCAGCTGCCATTTTCTGCTCTTCCAAGACCATGCTCACGCCGCTCCTGGCATATATGGCTGCTATTATCTGTTACTCAAGCTTGTGCTCGCTTCTGTCAGGTGGCAGCTCCTGGGTTACATTGCCAACCAAGGCACAACTCCTCTGCACCACCTGACCCCTCTCATTGGCAGCCACACCTAGTATTTGAGGCATTGCTGCATTAGAGACTTCTACTGCAATAGGAATCCGTCACCTTAGTTAAAGTGCCAGTGTGAACGTGAATGCTAACATGCAAAGATCTGTTAAAACATGCAAAGCCGGAGGCCACCAGGCAGTGAAGGCGAAATGGCTGCCGAAGCATTCGCCTCCCCGAGAACCCACAAGATATGGCCCTGAACTGAAGCTTACCCAGCCAGCAGGATATTCTGAGCAATCATTCTTGTGTGCAAGATGGTCAGCATGTGCCAGGTCCAATTCTGGGCGAAATTGGTAAAGGATTCACCAAGAACACAGAAAAGAAAGTGGTGCCACCCCGCCGCAGAGTTCCAGCCAAAGTGAGAGCCGTCCTGCGGCCGCACCATGTGTGAGCCTAGCGCCACCCCCCCTCCCCGGCCAACCCCCGCACGCAAAAGCACATTGAGGGAAACTGGACCCCCTCCCCCATCACCCTCCCAAGGTGAAGAGACTCTCTTACAAACAAACACCCCCGCGAAAGTGTAGCGCGCCAACATGAAAACGGACAACGTGACCCACAGGCCTTTAGGCCCGTCAAAACACTCCCTGGGGAGCATCCACACCTGCATCACCCAGATAAAGGGGGACAAAAGTGAGGAGAAGAAGGGACAATTACTACACTGCCGATTGTGGCCAACTTCACGGATCCAAGGGCCAGCTGTCGGCAAGGAGGGTGGCCAGGGTACCATGGGGTCCCCCCACAGGGACGCACCCCAAACATAGCTTTCAAGTCACTAGCAGCCCCCCCACCCACCATTGAGAAACCCAGCGCATTCACACAAACTCTGCGTGAAGCAGTGAGCAAACAACAAGCAAGGAGAGTGGCCGGACAACCCCCACCTCCTCCGGGAGCCCCCATGAAGCAACTAAGAAACACGTCACGCAACTCTAAGTACCAGCACACAGCAGATTGAGAGGGAGGGCAGGAGGCATGTTCTCAGGGTACATGCCAAACCAGCAGTTACCCCCCCTTGCGGAGAACAAAACAGAGCATATGCAGAGCGAGATAGACCCCTCTACAGCCTAGAGATTGCAGGAGTTCCGACGAGGGAACACAACAATGGCGACCTCCCAATCCCAGAAGAGCCCTCTCATCCGGGTGTGCGACCAAGAGACCACAACAAAAGCGGATGTGTGCCTACTACTCGATGAGATCCGCTCATTCAAAAATAGCATGACCACAACGGTCAACGCCCTCCAGGAGAAAGTGCACAGAATTGAGGACAAAGTAGAGGAGCTGGAGAATAACCAACAATCAGCAGACATTGTAGAAATGAAAACAGAAGGCCGGTTCCAAGATCTGGAACAAAGAAACCTCGACATAGCTGTAAAAATTGATGATCTAGAAAACAGGGATAGGAGGGCAAACATAAGAATCCAGCGCCTTAAGGAAACTCCCAACGAGACGCCAGCAAGCCTGGAAAGAAGGGTGAAAGCGCTGGTGACTGCCCTCGCCTTTTGACCCCAGAATTGAATTTGAAAGAGTGCACCGAGCAGGTGGGCCCCCAGGTGGTCCACAATCAGTTTTGGTGAAATGCCACCACTACAGGCACACAGTAGAAATCATCAAACACGCAAGGGAAAGAGTTTATAGATTTTGAAGACTCGAGGGTCAAAATTTACCAAGACCCGTCGGCCACTACTCTGACCCAGAGAACAGGCTGTCAACCTCTAACCGCTTAGCTGTGAGAGCATAACTCTGCAGAGAGCCTCTTCCCCCCGACCACCCACTTCTTGGCCCCACTATATGCTGGCAGTCTGGCTGGGCATACAATATGGCTATCAACATGAACTCTCACCAATCATCACTGACAAACAGTTAATGTACTAAGGGTTCTTGGGGCAACAACCGTTGTGTGGCCCTACGTTTGTACCTAGGGTGTCTCCAATGTTAGAGGAGAGCCTTCTTTTTCCTCCTTTCTCTCATTTTTTTCTATTTGGGTTGGACGGGGATAGGGGGGTTTGGGGTTCAATCAGGGTTGCAGGACCAATCCACATTTGCCAAATCTCGAACAGGCAAGAAACGCACGTAGTCAAATAGCGAAACACGCATTATTATGAAGCAGAGACATACCAAGGGGATGGGGACCCACGAACACAGAAGGAGACCGTACACCTGGCCACAGAAAACACATTTCTCACAAAACACTGATGGCGGGTGATACTATTCGCATGGGGTCTCTGAATGTCAAGGGTCTCAACTCACCACAGAAGAGATCCATGCTAGTCAGAGCATTCCAGCAAGTCAAACTGGACATCCTATTTGGGCAGGAAACCAAATGTAAACACAAAGAGGAGTTCACCCCGAGGGGAAAGCATTTGGGAGGAGCCCTATGGGCCGGAAAAGGATGGCGGGGTAGGTATCTTGTACCACTACTCCCTTGAGTTACAGATCTCGTAAACACAGAGATCCGGGCGGGAAGGTCCTTATAGTGCATGGGTCCATCAGATCCAATGAAGTCACCTTATGCTCAACACACGCCCCAAACACCCAGCAGCTAGCATTCTACAAAGACCTGTTCTCACGGCTACATATTGAGAGAGCAGGTTCAATGATCTGCGGGGGAGATGTCAACCTAATCATGAACCCAGATTTGGACTGGAAGTCCTACAAAGAGGGACCCCCCCCACCCCCCTCCGAGACAGAAAACCCTTCCAGGACTCGATTACAAATCACCTGTTGATTGATGCATGGAGAACCCATCACCCTTTACGAAAAACATACACATTCTACTCTCCCCCCACCCACCACATCAAACCTATTCCTGAATAGATTATTTCTTCCTGGAAGGGGATCTCGAGCATCATATGAAAAATGCTACAATTGAGGTGGTGGGGTGGTCAGAGCACGACATGGTTACCATAGAGCTAGACATGGGCCCTAACAGAACTATAGACAAACGATGGACATGCAATGACACGCTCTTCAGAGACCAGCTTGTCAGAGAGTCACTCGACGAAGAGGCACAGAACTTCTTTAAGAGAAATGATACATGGGAAATCCCACACACCACGGCATGAGCGGCAGCAAAAGCCATGATGAGGGGCCTACTAATAGCGCAGGGAGCATCAGAGAAAAGAGTTAAACCTCTTAGAGAAACCCAACTTAGGAAGACAATTAACGAAAAGGAAGCAGCTCTAGACAAAGATCAGAGACACGGCTGAAGCCAGAGCCGAAATCTGAGAACTCAGGCGGGAACTTAAGGCCGTCTGGCTGGAGAAGGCCTTAGCCCACCTTAGATATGTGAAACGGAGATATTATGAGAAGGGGGACAAAGCGCATCCCTTACTCGCGGCCAGACACTGAAAACAAAGAGCTGAGAGAGAAGTCAAATAAATTCCCTATCAGGTGCAACCTTAATCAACCCCAATGATATAACCACACGCTTCGCCCAATTTTATGAACATCTATACACCTCAGACTGCAGCCCCTCACAAGAGAGCATGGCAGAGTACATGACCATGGTCTTGTTCCCTCCATTACAGTCTTCAGACCAAGATAAGATGAACGCCCCCATAACATCAGAAGAGATAGATCACGCCATCTGAAATCTAAAAGCAGGGTCTGCACCGGGTCAAGATAGTTTCACTCCAGCGTATAACTAAAGGTTAAAAAGCGCCCTTGCCCCATTCCTATCCCTCCTGTTCAACAACATCATGACCACTGGGCAAGCTCCACCATCATTCACAGAAGCCAGAATTATTGTCATACCAAAGGATGGGAGGGAGAAGCTTGAATGTGGCTCGTACAGACCAATTTCATTATTAAACGTAGACACGAAAATATATGTGATTATATTGGCCAATAGGCTGTTGAGCATTGTCCTCCCCCTGTTGGTCTGGTCCATAACGACCAGGTGGGGTATGTGAAAGAAAGGCAGGGCACTGATAATGTCCGCAAAACATTGGACTTAATGGCCTCGATTAAGGCTAACAACAATGTCGAGAAAGTTTTCGATCGGGTGGAGTGGCGTTTCATGACAGATTCTTATAAAAGCGGGCCTGGGTCCTAAATGGGGGTGCATGCGCTATACAACAACACAAGCGCTAGAGTCGTGGTCAATGGTGTGGCGTCGCCCCCATTCACACTGACTAGAGGAACCAGGCAGGGGTGCCCCCTCTCGCTGCTAATCTGTCTTCATCCTGGTCATGGAGCCCCTAGCCCATATCATCAGGAACGACAACAGGATAAAGGGCCTTGAAAAGTTTGGCAAGAAGTACAAACTGGCTTTGATTGCAGACAACATTCTGCTCTATGTCACACACCCCTCGCAATCCATTCCTGCCCTCTTGGACAGGATAGAAGAATACAGTGCACACTGAGGGTTCTGCATAACGGGCCACAGACTTTGGCCATGCACCCAATAGTGTAATCCTTCCTCAGATCTACCGCACCTTCATTCACCCATGCATGCCTCCATGTGCCAAACTACCGCATTCCATCCGCAGCGCACCACCACCTGCGCTCCCACCCAACCTATGTAAAGTGCAATTCACTCCTCATCTGCAAATGACCTGGCACCACTCACCACGAAAAGAGGTTGCCGCAAACAGATCGCAGCAGAAGCTATGGGACCGTTATGACAGCTGCCTCCAATCACCACAAAAAATACTACCTACATCACTCACATGAACCACTTCTCACTCCCCCAGACGTTCCCTCCCTTATTGCCGCCAACACAATGCTTAGAATACATTTTACAGACCCTTCTGCCGCCGCACTGTCTTCCGATACACCATGGCGGCTTTCCCCAAAAGGTTTGATGCACAGCACGCTTCCCTCCAGCCAACCACCAGCCGCATCCAAACTTCTCCGATACCACGCCGTACCGCAATTCAATGACACTTCTGTCCGCAGAGTCGACACAGATATCACTATTTTTTTGGGACATGCATTTCAGTGTTTTGCAAAGAAATTACGGGTCGGATTTCCACCAAACACACAAAAGCACGCTTTCTGACCCAAGCCCACGCTCCTGTCGCACATTTGGTGAAAATCCGTCCAGCTGTTCGGGCTGTAGCCATGCGCAAAGTTTTTCCCCATTCAGTCTATGGAAAAAATAAATGTTGGGACCCCCCCCCTAGAACTTTTCCCACCCTGCACGAAAAACCTTACCCAACTTGGCGAAAACATTCAGAGCCGGCCATATACATTTTTTGCAAAGTTTGGTGGGGATTCCTCTAGGGGGAGCCAAGTTATAAGCCTCCGAAAAAGTGCTCTTCCTACGAGTTTAGCAACTTCACCATAGCTACACACCCGCTACCGCGTACACAGTAATGTACACAGTCACTACATATCGTTAAGCACAGGCAACGCAACATCACTGAGCCATATATGCAAAGATGTGGCCAGGGTGAAAGTTGGCAGGCACACTTGAAGATGGGACCTGCATTACACGTGACATGAGAAGTAAAACATGGGTTGTACTAGGGTGTGCTGTGTGTGGTGAGGCCCCAGCGGCCAGTGATGGTAGAGCAATGGCAGAATGGGAGTTCAATGAAGACCACATGAAACTTTCAACGTACACTGGAAGTGCTGGTGCGTATTTTGCCTTTGTGATTTCTGGCACATGTGTACCTGGTCGCCTGCATGGCTCTGTTGTGTTGTGGTGAGTGTGCCCTAGGCCTAGACGGTTGGGTGCATGGACTAAGGCCATACACCCAACAGCCTAGGCCTTCATCACAGAATCCACAATATAATGCAGCAATGCAGTTGTTACTGTGCATGCATTTGGAGTTGGTGAGTAGCACACACTGGTTGCAGAGGACATTGTGCACTTGGTGGAACAGCAGAAGTAAGCTGCTATGCGTACGTTACCACATGGTGTACATCATTGCCCCTGTTGCACAATAGGGAGCCACATGTCACCATGTGCGTTTGCTATGGGTAGGCCCTTATAAGACCCTTGCTTGAGGAAGTGTTTAACCACATTATGCCAGGAAAGGAAGTCATCAGCATCAGAAAGTTGCAATATGGACAATGTACACAGCCACTCACATACCGTTCTGCACAGGCAGCACAATGTAATTGAGCCATATATGTAAAGATGTGGCCAGGGTGAAAGTTGGCAGGCGCATTTGCAGATGGGGCCTGCATTACACATCACATGAGAGGTAAAACATTGGTTGTACTAGTGTGTGCAGTGTGTGGTGAGGCCCAGCGGTCAGTGATGGTAGAGCAATGGCGGAAGGGGAGAAAAATGGAGAACACATGAAACTTGCAACGTACACTGCAGCACGGTGTGTTGCATGTGCCAAGCCTGTAGGCCCTTTGATGAATGGGTGGCCACCTTGCACTGCCCTGGGGTGAAGTAGGTTTTACAGTGTTGACTTCGGTGCGTGGTTTGTGATCATTGCATAAAATGTTGCTTTTATGGTTGTGAGGATTGGTTGCAATTCTTACACTGTGTAGTGTAGGCCTGGACCTGATGGAGTGACGACTCCTCCAGTGTGTTCTGTGGGAGAAGTGGTGAAGTAGAGGATGCTTAGAAGTGGCTAGGGGTGACCTGCATGTACCTGGCCACTTGTTCACCTACATAACTCTTTTTTACGTTGAACTGGGTGTGGCCAAGGGCTACACTGTTGGGTGTATGGCAAAAGCCCGTAGCCCATAGGCCAGTCACCGAAGAGGCTAGGCCTGCTCCATAGCACGGCACCATAACGCAGACATGCACTTTTAAGTATGCATGTCTGCGATGGTGGTGACGTTGAAAAAATGGTTGTGCAGGACCTTGTAGACATGGTTGAACAGCACAAGTGACGTGATACGTGTCCGGTACCATATGGTACCCATTATTCCACCAACCTGGACATTAGGGAGCCACATGGCACTATCCGCGGTTGCCATGAGTTGCCCTTTGCACCACCCATGATATGTTACGTTTGTGGATTGTGGTATGTGGGAAATGTTGCCTGTCATGAGGCCATTATGTTGTGCTGGGTGTAGGTAAGGCATACACTATTGGGTACATGGCCAAGGGTCGTAGGCCATTGGTTAAGCACCCAAGAGCCTATCCCTTGACGACAGCCAGCACACCATACTGCAGCCATGTAGAGTTGCCTATGTTTCTTTCCGAAGATGGTGACCTTCGAATAATGGGTGCAGAGAGCATTTTACACTTGGTGGAACAACCAAAGTGAGGTGCTATGCGTCCGCGAGCACATGGTGTAGGTAATTGCACGTGTTGAACATTAGGGTGTAATTTGCCCACAGCCTAAGGTCGGGGGATGTGTGTCTTTATGCGCAGTGCTGGGATGTTCAGCACCGACTATGACGCATTAAAGAACAAGATTTGCAGTGGGTCCAAGGAAATTGAATTTTTTTGACCCCCACCGGCAATTCTGTTTTGTTTGCCACTCTGCCCGCAGCATTGCATACAATCCTGGAGAACTGTAAGAGAAGCGTTGACTTTCAGTCTGTACAAATGTGAGGAGGAGAAGGGAACAGAAACGCATTGAAAGATATAAAAAACAAAAAAATGATTTAGCAAGCATGTAAATAACAAAAATAGGACAAACCCCCCCCCCTCGCAACCCCCCCAAGAAACCTTTTCTTTTCTGAGACAGTACTACAGACCCTTATCCTGTTTTACATTTACGGGCCAATTGTGTCAAGTGCAATGTTAAGTGCACACACAAGGTAGTGGATGCACTGTTATGCATACAGGAAACAGTCCTCAAGTACGGAATTTGCTAGAAAGCCAGCGTAGGGGTTCGCCTGGCAGGTGGAGGTGACATGTGTCCGGCATCACAGAGTCGTCAGGTAAGTAGTGCAGATTAAGTTTACGTCATACAGTTAGCCGGGGAGATGAGCAGAAACAGCAGACGTGAAGAGAAAGACTGAGGTGCCTCCGGAACCGGCGATGGTTCCCCTCAAGTGTCAGGGAGGCAGTGAGCCTGTTGCAGAGGGAGTCCCCAGGCGAAAAAGCACATCTACCAACAATTGTTTTTTTGCAGAAGCGCGTGACCCTGATGGAGTTGGAGACGGATGAGCGAAGAGCTCACGTACGCAGATATAAAGGGAGTTAAAATTGAAGGTATTGTGGTCCCAGGGGCCAGAAGGCCCTCTGCATAATGCAGAGTCCTCTCACTTTATTCCTCGCAGCCACTGGGAGTTATTGGCTACATTTCAGTGCAAGAGAGAGATACCATCCCAAGTCACACACTCCTCTTCTGGATGCGTTCCAGAGGGCAGAGAGTAGAAGGGGGGCAGATTTAAAAAGGGCCTGCTGTAATAGTGTAGCCTACACAGAAGTACAGCTGTCCAGACAATGATCTTTTGGAAAGTTGCTTTCCCTTGGTACGATACATTCAATGCTGCAATTGATGCCATTTTTATACGATTTATGTAGGAGGTGGGTTGGTGGGGAAAACATTTCGTAGCATTGTCAGAAGCAAAGCAGGGAGTTCCTGTGTCGATATTACACTATAATATGGGTCAATGAGAACGCTGCAAGCACATATCATTAATATGCCACATCATGGTAGAGGATGGGGAAAAAAAAAACAGTATGCTTTTAAAGAACGTAATGGCCGCTCAGTGGCAGATACTGGGTGCAGAGGCACTTGTAACACAGTAATACGCATAGTGCAGAAAAGGTTTCCGTACCTTAAGTTTGTGGTAGTGGGTGTGCAAGTGGATGAACGTGGATGCACACATTTTGCAAACTATTACTGAAATTTGTACTGGACGTGCTGGCAAGGTACAGTACACTAGCAGGCTGATTTTCTAACGGTACCTATGAAGTGTTGTGCAACACAGACAGTGTTAGATGGTAACGTCTTGGATGGCATTGGTGGAATCGTGTGTGCCCATTTACCCGTACCCAATGAGGCGGTGCTGGACAAAAGGTAATGGAAAGGGAAAAAGGACTGCTCCTGCTTTACTAGGGTGTGGCCCTCGCGGTACTTTGGGCACCGCAAGTGCCACAGTCTGCGCTTTTTACATTGCTGTCCAATGCACATGGGACTTTATCTAATCAGGTACTGTGGGTGTGGTTCACAGGAAGGGGCGTTCAAACTGCTGTACATTATACTCTGCGTAGTGAGGCTGGCTGACAGCGCGAAACCCATTGTATTGCCTATAGGTGATGCCTTTCTACTAGATCTGCAAAAGTATGCCCTGGAAAGAAACTTTGATGGCAATTTTGGGTTCAACGGAGTGGTCGCATTGTGGAACGGTGCCTACGAGCACAGTTTCACCGACATGGATGCACTTTGTAAAGTCCTGGCCACTTTCGGTAGAAGCGATGTTATCGTCATCCTCTACGGTGGCATGCATATGGGTTACATGTCTTGTTTAGGCTTGTTCCTTTGACTGAAGAGGTTGGTAAAGCTAGTGAAGAGGCTTTTTCCCACTGCCAAGGTGCTGCTCTCATCGATAACACCACAAATAGTGTGGCCCACTGCTCATGGATGTTTTTTCCGAGCCAGACGCAGGAAAGGGTCTCATCAACAGAAGCATGAATGTCTGCTGCTGGGATGTTCTTCTGCAACAATGACCTCATTAGTAGTGGAAATGTGAAATTTTTCCAACCAGATGCCATTTCTTTGTCGCTGATTGGTAATGCTGTTTTGTTTGCCCGTCTACAAGATGTGGTGACGAGTTTACTGTAACAATGTCCGCACAAGAAAACACAAAATCAAATAAAAAATGAAAAAAGGTGTTCCTCTAAAAGCATCTAAAAAAAAGAAAAAAAAAAAAACAGGCTTCCCCTACTCTGGTTGCACGTTATGCCCCCACACTCGCAAGCAGCCACATCCGGTGATTTTCAGGATGGCCGCGATGGAAATGGGACTGTGGTGCCACAGGGATTTCGCAATAATGATTCTGGGCGGGGTGTGTACGCAGAGGATTGTTGCACAGAACTGATACTGTTACACATGGAGAGCTCTTAAATGTCATTGATGGAAGCATGTTGAACTTTTTTTTAACAGTACGCAATGACGGCGGGCTGCAAAGAATACACTGGAAAGGGAAGAAGGAACAAGTTACTTACCTGTAACTGTTGTTCTCCAGCATGGGTCTGGCATGGATTCACATGCTCATGAATATTCCCCGTCGTCAGGCTGGGAATCCTCAGTAAAGAAAAAAAAAACAGTATCAGTTTCGTTTCTGATCTGTCTTTCGTAGTAATAACCAATCACTGGTCTCTGCGTCATACTGACCACAGCCAATGACTGCCCTCTACCTAAGCACCGCCTCTGGCAGCCATCTTCAGATTTGGAAGCACGTGAAGTGGCAGTATGACCAAGTGAAGAGCCGCAGAGGGGTAGGCGGGAGGGTTCGCATGTGAATCCATGCCAGACCCATGCTGGAGAACAACAGTTACAGGTAAGTAACTTGTTCCTTCTCCAGCATGGGGTCTGGCATGGATTCACATGCTCATGAATAAAGAATACATAGCAGTACACACGTGCACAACCACGGGAGGTGGCAAAGGCTCAACATTAAGCATTACATCAAACTCAACATTAAGCATCTTACCTCCTCACCAGGCTCACCTCAGGCGAACAGGTTGCGCAGCACTGCTTGGCCGACCCTGGACTCCTCCCTGGAATCCCGATCGACGCAGTAGAATTTCGTGAAGGTGTGCGTCGACCTCCACGTAGCAGCCCTACATATGTCCAGCAGGGGCACACCAGAAAGGAACGCCGTGGTAGCTGCGATCGCTCTGGTGGAATGGGCTCTCGGAAGGCCAGGCAGCGGTCGGTTTGCCAACCGATGACAGTACATGATACAGCCGGAGAGCCATCTGGAAATGGAAGCCTTCGAGAGAGCCTTCCCCCGATTGACAGGTCCAAAGTTCACAAAGAGTTGTGACGTCTTCCGAAAACACTTTGTGCGGTCCACGTAGAACTTCAGCGCTCTAGCCACATCCAGCGAGTGCAAAGTCCTCTCAGCCGGCGACGAAGGCGACGGGAAGAACACAGGCAACACCAAGGGTCCGTTGAGATGGAAGTCCGACGGTACCTTGGGCATGAAGGAGGGGTGCGTCCTGAGCACTACCCTCGTGTCGTGAAAAGTCAAGTACGGGGCCTTGCAGGAAAGGGCCTGGATCTCTCCCACCCGTCGTGCGGAGGTGATGGCCACAAGAAACGCTGTTTTCCACGACAGAAACTTCAACGGGGCCGAGTGCAGAGGCTCGAACGGAGGTCCCATGAGCTTGGTCAGCACCACGTTGAGCTCCCACGCCGGGGCCGGGGCCGGAGCCTTCACCGGCGGGAACGATCGGAACAGTCCCTTCATGAACTCTTTCACCAGACGATGAGACCACAAGGACGTCCGCCCCGTGGTTCTGGTGTATCGGGAGATCGCAGCAAGATGAATCTTGATGGACGCGTGTGCCAGTCCAGCTTTGGCCAGCGTCAGCAGGTACGGCAGTACCTGGGGAGCCGTAATCCGTAGAGGGTTAATCTTCTGTGCGTGGCACCAGACAGAGAACCTCTTCCATTTGTGTCCGTAGCATTTAAGAGTCGAGGACGCCCTGGCCTTTGCAAGAACCTCTCTGCAGTCGGCCGGTATGTCGTATCCTCCAAACTCTAGCGCTGCAGGAGCCAGGCCTGCAAGTTCAGCGATTTCGGGTCGGGGTGGAGGATGGAGCCTCCTTCCCTGGAGAGTAGATCCGCGTCCACCGGCAGCTTGATTGGCGGGGACGCTGACAAGTCCAGAAGGTCCGGGAACCATATCTGCCTCGGCCACGCAGGTGCGACGAGGATCATCCTGCACCGTGACCTCTAGAGCTGGTTGACGTGCCGGATTAGCAGTGGCAAAGGAGGGAACGCGTAGAGGAACAGGCCCTCCCAGGGGAACGAGAAAGCATCGCCCATGCTCCTCGCCTGGGGAAACCTGCTGGCGAACCTCCGGCACTTGGAGTTCGTCGCTGTCGCGAACACGTCGATCTGGGGTGTGCCCCACCGTCGGAAGAGGCGATCCACTAGATCCTGCCGTAGTTCCCACTCGTGGCACGAGCGCAGCTCCCTGCTGAGTGAGTCGGCGATGGTGTTTTTTATCCCTGCCAGATGAAACTGCACCAGAAACATCCTTTGGGCGACGGCCCAATGCCACAGGTCCTGCGCCTCCTTGGACAGTGCTGGGGACCTGGTTCCTCCCTGTTTCCTGATGTAAAACATGGTGGTGGTGTTGTCGGTGAAGATCCTCACCACCTTGCCCTTGAGGGACGGAAGGAAGGACCTGAGGGCCCAGAACACTGCACGGAGCTCCAGGACGTTGATATGGAGGGACTTCTCCGTCGGGAGCCAAAGGCCTCTCGCGTGCAGATTTTCGGTGTGCGCTCCCCACCCTTCCAGGGAGGCATCCGTGGTCACTGTCTCCTGGTGGTCTGGGGTCTGGAAGCCCATGCCCGCCGTCGGATGCGCGCGGGTGCCCCACCACCGGACCGCTCGGCGGAAACTCTCGTCGAGTGTGATCCTCTCCTCGAAGCCGCCCGTCGTTTGGATCCAGCGCGCGTCCAGGAACTCCTGCAACGGGCGCATCCGGAGCCTGCACATGGGAATGAGGTAGATGCAAGAAGACATCATTCCGAGGAGGGACTTGATGGACCTCACCTTGGCCGCGTCGGAAACCAACATCCGCTGTACCTTGCCCAGGATGGACCTGGTCCTTTCCTCCGACGGGGAGGCCAGAAGGGACACTGTGTCGAGCTTCGCTCCCAGAAACAGTGCGTTTTGCGCGGGTACCAGGTGGGACTTGGCGTAGTTCACGGAGAATCCCAGGTCCGTGAGAAGTTGGACGGTCCTTGCCGTGTGCTCCACCGCGAGCTCCCTCGTCTTGGCTCGGAGGAGCCAGTCGTCCAGGTAGGGGTAGACGTGGATCCCCTTAGTGACGCCCTTGGACCACAAACCTGAGGAATTTTCGGTGCCCCTTTAGGATGGGAATATGGAAGTAGGCATCCTCCAAATCCAACGACGACAGGAAGTCTCCTTCCTCCAGCTGACCCAGGACGTGCTGGAGGGTGACCATCCGGAACTTCTGCGCCTTGATGAACTTGTTCAGACGTCGCAGGTCTGGGATGGGGCGCCATCCTCCCGTCTTCTTCACGAGGAAGTATCTCGAGTAAACTCCGGAGCCCCGAAGCCTCTTAGGGACGAGTTCGATGGCGCCCTTCCTGAGCATCGCCTTTACCTCCAGGAGAAGCTGAGGGACGTGAAGCTCTTTCCTGGCCACGGGGGGGACACGCGGGCACCTTCTTTGAAACTCGAGCGCGTGGCCCCGGGCTAAGGCGTCCAGCACCCAACGGTCGGTGGAGATGGACTCCCACACGCTGACGAAGCTCGCCAGCCGGCCTCCCACCGGGGTGCTTCGGTGGGGGCCCGACCCCACGGCCGGTTCAATCCTGTTTCGACGAGGCTTTGCCGCCTTGACCTCCTTGGCGACGACGGCGGGGTCCGCCAGACTTGCCTCGTCCTCTGTAGGCCTCCTGAGACGACGAGCGGGCCGCTTGACGGTAGGTGGAGAAACCGCCGCCGGAACCTTTGGAGGCGCCCTTGCCTCCGCTGCTCCGAAAGGGCGTCCGTCGTTGCTGCAGAACCCCAAGGGCCCGGGCCGTCTCAGTGTCCGCTTTAATGGCCTGAAGGGAATCGTCCACTGTTTTCCCAAACAGGTTGTTCCCATCGAACGGCATGTCCAGGACTCTGGTCTGTACGTCTTGACGGAAGTCCGTAGCCTTGAGCCATCCACGCCGCCTAAGGCACACGCCGTTGCCCAACTGGCGAAACCCAGTGTCGGCGATGTCCGTCGCAATAGTGATGGCGTGGTCCGACGCCACCTCACCTTCCTGTAGGATCTCCAGGGCATCCGCCCTCTTGTCGTCCGGTAGGAAGTCCAGCAGGGGAGCCAGTTTGTACCATAGCTCCCTGTCGTAGCGGGCCACGATAGCCAAGGCGTTGGCCGCTTTAATCGTCGTCGCTGCAGACGAGATGACCCTGCGTCCCATAGCGTCCAATTTCTTTCCCTCGCCGTCCGGTGGGGAAGTCGATGTGGAGGCCGCACCCCCCCCCCGCTTTCTTCCTGGCCGCCGCGGAGACGACGGAGTCCGGGGTAGGCTGCGCCCGGAGGCACAGGGGGGCCGCGTCCGGGACCCGGTACTTCTTCTCGTACCGGTCTCTTCTAGCTGGCGTCGTGGAAGGGTTCTTGAGGAGGGCGAGGCCCTCATCCCAAATGTCGTCCAGTAGAGGCACCGCGAGGACCGTCTTCCTCTTGGCCTCGCGCCGTTGGTAAAGGAATCCTTCCTTTTTCTTCTCCTCAGGGCAGAGTTGGAAAAGCTCGGATGCCCTGGCGATCATGGAGTGGAACGATCCAATCTCGTCGGGCGGAGAAGCCCTGGTGGGAGGTGACGACGGTAGATCCTCGTCGTATACCTCGTCGTCCGTACCCGTCGCTGCCGTGTCAGTCCCCGTATCATCCCCTCGGGTGGACGGGGAGGAGGGCTGGACGGGGAGGAGGGCTGGACGGGGCGCGACGGCAGAAAAGGAGGTGGAGGGTGAATCCTTCTTTTCTTGGGCGGGGGAACACCAGAAGGTCCCGGTTCAGGATCCCCCGACGGGAGAGGTTCCTCCATCGGCAACGGTAGTCTCGTCCTTATCTCTGAGCATAAGGACTGTATAGCCAACAAAATGGCCGCCGAGTTGTCTTGCGGCGCTGGCAGAGGGGAATCCGACGGGCGATCATGGGCCCCGTCGGCACCTTCGACGATGTCGTCGTCACCTGCGTCGGGATCCATCCCGATGGGCCGGTCTTCTTCCACGCCAAGGCCGTGGCTTAACACCTCGATCAGCTCTTCCTCCGAGGTTGAAGCCGAATCTACGACGCCCTGCCCCCCCTTTTTCTTCCCCGCCGGGGATTTCACGGGGGTCCTATCGATGGGCACAAAAGAGGACTCCCTCCGAGGTGGCAGGGAGACTCTGAGCCCCGAGGTCGCCACCACTGGTGTAGCCTCCACAGGCTGAGCCAGGGCCGCCGCGACAGTTTCGATAGAGGGCTTGGCCGGATGGATTAAGGCCTTCACCACCTTAGGTGCGCTCACCGCCTTATCCTTGAGGGGGGGGGGACACTGCCTCGCTCCCCCTCCGATGGGGCCTTCGAGCTCGACCGGGGCCTCTCCAGGAGCTTCGCCGGGTGCTCGCCCTTCCTCTTACCCGACCCAGAGCGTTGGCTCGTTGCTGAAGGTGCCGGGGAGGGTGCGCCCTGCCTGGCGCCCGTAGAGCCCGACCGTTCGGCGCTCCCGGTGCCAGCGGACTCGCGGTGCTTGGCCTTGTGTTGGACCCCCGTCGCCGGGGCGTCCTCAAAGGTCTTAGAAGACCGCTCGGATTTCTTCCTCTTCTTCTCGCCTGACGGGCTCTTACCTTCCAGCCAGTTGGCGAGACGTTGATGGCGGTCCTTCATGGTCCGCTCCGACATATTGCCGCAAAACGCACAGTCCTTCTCCACGTGCGTCTTGTCCTCATGTAAGCAGTAGAGACAAAAGGAGTGTTCGTCCTCAAAGACGTTCTGCAGCTGGCATCCAGGGCAAACCCTGAACAGCTTTCCGGGCGTCGAGCTTCCCTTCTCCTGGGCCATGTCCGGGCCTGAGAAGCTTCTGGAGTCCTCCAAAAGCGTAGCACGATGAAATCTTCACCCTTGAGGGGCGCAGACGAATCCGACACGGGTCCCTGTTGATCGGATGGAGAGTCGGTGGAGCTTGAGGCTCTTTTGACCGAAAAAAACGAAGTTTTTGAGAAAAAACGTGAAAAAATAGCACTAACGCTCGAGAGCAATAGCACGAGGATCCCAACACATGAACGTGCGGTAAAAATCTGAAGATGGCTGCCAGAGGCGGTGCTTAGGTAGAGGGCAGTCATTGGCTGTGGTCAGTATGACGCAGAGACCAGTGATTGGTTATTACTGCGAAAGACAGATCAGAAACGAAACTGATACTGTTTTTTTTTTCTTTACCGAGGATTCCCAGCCTGACGACGGGAATATTCATGAGCATGTGAATCCATGCCAGACCCCATGCTGGAGAAGGGATATTTCTGCTTGATTGGCACACACCCATCACCGTCCTTGGGGAAACGCACATCCGCTTACTCCCCAGCAAGGTCCGTTCATAATTTTGTCCCATTACTGTGTGTACTCAGCCGGACTAGACATGGTTGCTATTAGTTGCAGACGCACTGTAGCACATCAGATTTGGTGCACCATTACTTACAGGGCAAACCTATGTGGCCTGCTACTTTGTTCAGCAAAGCTGCAAACTGATTGCACAGCACCTCTGGGGTGTGCCCTTTTGTAGGGTTGCTGTGGACAATTTTCACCCGGAAAGAAGGCTTACATTGTTCCAAACCATACATACATGTGCAACAGCACATTGTGGTGTGTCTAAGCATGTACTTTCTGAAAAACACTCCATAGTTTGCTCAACCCTGCACTTTCCCGCTGTTCGAGGGTCTGGCACCTGTTCCCGGAATAAGGGCTCACGCCCAAAATGGGTGCAGTCACATGGTGATGTTGCCACGGTTCTCCTTTGGGATAGCTGTCCGCTGCATGCGTTTTGGGCGGAATACGGTGTACATTGATGTCCTATGCACACCATTGCCTTTTCTCTACTGACTAAAAGTGCACCACACGTGCACAGACAATTTAGGGAGACGCTGGGTATTTATAGGGAACAGCAGGTGGAAGGTTTATCTGCATAGCTACCTGTAGGACGTGGGTGGACGCCCCGAGCTAATTAACATTCCTTCGCATATGCTGCACAGTTGCCATGTCCACAGAACACAGTGGATCAGATACACATGCGTGTACTTGCACTACGCATAAACGTCCGGGCGTACGCGCCTTGATTGGTGGTGGACAACATGCAGACTTGCAGAGCATGCTGCCGGCGTACAGATACCTCCATTGTCATTGTGGATAGGCCGGACAGCTGCAGTGTAAGTAGGACACCTACCTTTTTCTTACTTGCGGTCATTGTAACGAGGACTGTGTGCCGCTGAGTCAGAACCCCATTTCAGGTATAAAATAATGACCACTCAAACAGTCAGCAACATTCTCATTATCATCGTTTCCTTGTACACATGCATGGGGTAGCAGAAGTACTTATTGTAGGGAAATGGGGATTTGCACAATTAGTTGTGAGGGGAGGAAGAGATTGATGTATTACCGTAACGTCTCCCATGAAACAGTTCTTGAGGGAATGGCGGGCTCCGACATGGGGAAGGAGAAAACATGCAGGTGTGCCAGTGCTGTGTTATTTTGTCCAAATGATATCCTTGTACGCAATCTTTAAAGCGGCCAAATTATTCACCAATCTCTCCACTTTGACTTCCACGCTGTCCATTTCTCTATGCAGAGTTTCTTTCGTTTCCTATGACCATATGAGGTTGTGGAAGGGACCGCTTGTACCGCCTTGCTTTCCTTTCCAATATGCTGTCTTAACGAAAAGAAAATGTGTTTGATGTACATGCAGCAATATAGATTACATATTTTACGTTTCACAGCACTGTGGGTACTAATGGGGTTACTATAGAAAGTACTTACGCCAGGAGGGAAATGTCTTCCTGCCACTGTAAGTTGCTTGCCAATGCTGCATTACACCACACACATTATGCTTCCGTACGATTGCATACTGCAGCAGCAGTGCAATAATTTTACAAAGTTTAGGGTCCTTACTACATTGTACTGACGTTCATGTCTTTGCATTTTCCAGTAGTTACTCTGGCAGTTCGCTCTTTATTCTCCTTTAAAGTAGCAGTGCGTCCCTTCTGTTGTTGATGCATTCCGTTATGGTGTACTTCCTATTCCTTTGTCCCGTTTGCTTCATAAGTGCAGCACAATTTGCAAATCTACTCTATTTTCCCTGCCAATTTTTGCACATGGTGCTGTTTGTCCATGTTATTTGTGTTTGGTAACTGGTACCACTATGTAAGAGAGCACCTGCCTTTCTCAGCCGGTTGGATGCCACACAATCTCTGCAAACAGACGCATAGTCCACGACTGCTGTCCGCATTAACATGGTGCCAGCAGTTGCACTATGTTGCACAGTTCTTCTTTACACACCAAGGATATCTTGCTAAAAACCCAATGAAATTCACTGACAAAAAACATTGTTAAAGGGACGTTATGGTTACAGGTAAAACCGAAAAACCTCAGAAATTCACCAGTTATGGTAAGCTAAGCAACCATAACTCACGCCACCACTGTGCACTGCTAAGACTAACACCCATAACATCAAAGATGACATCACAAATGTCATTGATAACATCACTGATGAAATGACATGTCTGGCTCCCTCTTTTTTTGTTCACTGACATATGTAGTCACCCCAGGATAGAGAGTCAAGGATTTACGGGACACCTTGGATGGTCTGTTGCAAGGGAGACCAGGCGGGACACAGTACCTGAAATGGTGAGAAAGCTCCAGCGGGGGCAGTTGTTCCTGGTAGCGGGTGCAAGTCGGTGCTTCATCCAGGGGAAGAGAAGATCTCGACGTGGAGGAAAGCTGGAGGTCGTTGCACTGCCAGGGAAGAAACCAGCTGCGCAGTTTCCCGGTTAAAAAGGTACTACCCTTTTATTCGCAGTGGTGATGAAGCATGGCTATCCGGCCGCCGGGGTGCTTGGCACGGGCGATTCGACCACGAGATGATCCAGGAAGACGAAAAAGGCAAACTGGTTGGTCCCACCAGCTCAAAGGGAAGAAGACTCTCCTGGAAGATCTTCTCTGTCGTCGGGGAAAGTGGTGAGTTTCGTACAGCAGTGCTCCACCAGTGGTGGTGTCGTTGTAGATGGCTCAGCTTCTCCCCTCTTCGGGTTCTTTAGGTCCTGTGGCGACTTCTGAAGTTCCAGTCCCCAAAGCCCTGCTTTTATGCATCAAAACCCCCATTCATCAGCCTAGCTGTCAATCAAACATGCTAAGTGGTGAGCCGGGCGTCTCACCACTGGGCCAATCACACAAGAGTGCGACTTCAGTTGCCAAGGCAACTCAGTCCAGGGTGCCTATTCCCCCCCTCCCACACATCCTGTAGACCCAGACAGAATGGCACCACTTTTGGAGGCTTCTGTGCAGAAGCCCGCCAAAAGTGGAACAAAGGGCTCGACTTGGGTTGGAGTTACAGAGGCGAACACAAGCGCCATTTTAAAACCGAGTCCTGGCAAAAAGACCCAACCGGGGAATAAATATTAAATAAATAACCCAGCGGTATGTTTAACATTGCACCAAAATAGTGGTGCGTTTAAAATGAATGGGAAAATCCCATAGGAAATATTCCGGTGGAATATTTTGCGTGGTAACCACTGCCACCAGCCAGAAACTCGACAAGGGGGGACTGGACAGTAACCCCTTGAAAAACAGACCCAGGGGCTATCGAATTACCCCTACCAGTACTTCCACAATATGATGGTTTGTACTGGTTCTGTTCACAATTTAAGACTAGTAAAGTCAATGGTGACTTTACATGCCCTGGGAGACAGTAGTCAGTCCCAGGGTATGGAGTCTATGTTCGGGGGTCACTATGACACCCCTGTGTTACTGCACTGAGGGTGCTGTGTAACACACTTACTAAAAACACATTAAGCCCTATGGAGTAAAAGACCCCATAGCCCATAAAACACATTACAAAGTCAAAGGACATTCTCAAATCATGCCTAAGAGTGGGAGAAAAAGAGTCTCACTCTTAGCAGGAGAAAACATAAACCCCAAAAATCCAGCAAAGCTGCTGGGGGACTCACTAGGTTTGGGAAATTAGCCTTTACAGAGAATTCTCCCTAACAACATATATGCCCAATTATATTTCACCTGAACTCCACTGTCCCCTCCACCCTCCTTTTCCAAAGATGCCAGACCTCCCGAGAGATGTAATCCTTGAGAAATCTACAATCAGGGAGAGGGTAGCATAACAGAAGGACGCTTGTTAATGATCAGGAGTGACATTCTATATATACATGGTGGCGGGAGCACACCTTAAGATCTGGCCAAGCGGTCATGGGTGGATAGTATGGTGCGAGGGTGTTGATAAACACTGGTTGTAGTCATGCCAATATTTGTGTTTCTTTCTGTTCAATATAGGCTGTGCATTTAGCACTCATTTGTGAAGAAAGACAATAACCCAAATGGAAAGAAGAGCGCATTTAGCAATGGACATAGTGTATTTTTAGTTATGAAACTAGGTAAAATGAGTAGATATTTGATTTATCTATGGGTGTTATCTCTTTATTTAATAGGGGTTCTCTAGTGAGTAGGCAGGGTTAATGGGAGTGTTTGGTCGCTAGTATATCAATTTCAAATGGTGGTGGATATATGGATGCATAGCAGATGAACATTGTCAGCTTGTATATAAGAGACTAGGTACACACTACGTTTTTGAAACATAATCTAAGGTGATTTGATTGTATCCTTAGGACTCTTTGCTTATACAAGGTCTATATTTTGTAAAAAATATTTTTTCCCCCATCCTGTGTAACTAATCGCTGGTACATCATCTGGTCGGTATTGAATATTTATTTGCAATTTACTTGTTGTTTAATTATAAATTACAAGTTACTCACCATAGTGACTAAAGTATTCCTAGTCCATAGTGCCCTTTCGTCCATACTGTATGGGCGTCACTCGCTAGGGACGGAAACATAACCCTTTTCATCAGAAATAAAGGTCTTACCCTTTAAATTTAGATGCGCGCTGGGGCGTGGCCCTGGGAGCATGCGCCTCGGACTCCGCCCACCAGTGCCACTCCTCAGTCCCCATTGACACGTCGACAATACTAGAATTGCCTAATGAGACAGGTTTATTACGGGGGAGGTTGGTGGGAGATATGGAGGACAGGGGACTATGGACTAGGAGTACGTTGGTCACTACGATGAGTAACTTATAATTACGCCTACGTCTCGTAACCTTTCCTCCATACTGTATGGCCAATTTCAACTGGATGCAGCCCCAGGGAGGAGAGTTGCCCCTCAAGAAAAAAAGTTCTTCAAAACTGCCTGGTCAAATGCTGCATCAGACTTGGCACTGGCATCCAAGCAGTAGTGCTTGACAAAGGCAGAGGGTGTAGCCCACATAGCCGCCTTGCTGATCGTCTGCCATGGGACGTGTCTTTCGAAAGCCACGGCCGTCGCCTTGGCTTGATGGTGTGAGCGTGCATATTTGCTAGCAAAGGCCTGTACTGCCCCTCATACGCCTCCTTGATGGCCATAACCGTTCACCTTGCTATGGAAACCTTGGATGCTTGACAGCGCGGTTTTGATCCTCCAAAAGTGACGAACAAGTCGTCTGATTTGCGGAAGCTCTTAGTCTTGTCCAGATCAAATCTAGGAGCATGTCTGTCATCCAGACAGTGCAATACCTTCTGAATCTCATCTTTTGGGTCTACGAAGAATGTTGGGAGTACTATCTCCTCATTCAGGTGAAAGAAGGAAACTACCTTCGGAAGAAAGGCAGGGTGCATTCTAAGCACCACCTTGTCACAGTGAAATGTTGTATATGTCGCTGAAGCCACCAGGGCCTGAATTTCGCTGATGCAGCGTGCCGATTTAAGGCCCACCAGTAGGGCAGTCTTAATGGTAAACAGCCTATGGCCGCCAGGTACAGCAGGTCTCTACCTGCACACATGAATGAGCCAGATGCATAAAGACAGAACGTCATCTAATGAGCATGTTAATGGATCGATCTTCCTTGCTTCTGCCCAGTGACAGAACCTGGTCCACTTGCTCTTGTACAGACTCATGGTGGAGTCGCTTCCAACCCCCTGTATGATGGCCAGGTTATCCCGTGACAGGTGCAGATGCTTCAGGGTAACCTGTTCAGGAACCAAGCTGCGAGGGCTAACTTCTGTGAACCACTGTGCCCCCCCCCTGCTGGGTGAGTAAGCGGGCTGGACCCAAAGGGAGGTGTACCGGGGGCTGATCCGACAGACCAAGTTCCAAGAAAAAGGGTCTTGCGGGCCACCAACGTGTGATCAGGATGAGCCGAATGCTCAGAGACTCCCTGACCCTGCAGATGACCCTGTGAAGCAGAGGGTTTTAGGGGTGGGGGAGGCGTACGTGTTCATGTTGTTCCATGGGATCTGCAGTGCGTCGCCCAACAAGACCCTTCCCTGCCCCAGCCACGAGGCCAACTGGGGGCATCTCCTGTTGGCACTGGTGGCAAAGAGGTCCACCTGAGGGTAGCCCCACCTGAAGACCCCCTGGAGGACTTCCTCATTCAGCTGCCACTCGTAATTGTCCATCCCCAGCCTGCTGAGCCTGTCCGCTTCCAGGTTGATTCCCCAGAAAGGTGGACAGCTGACAAGAAAATGTTGTTCGACAGTGCCCACTCCCAGATGTCGATCCAAAGCCTGCGGAGAGGCAGGGACCTACTGCTTGTTGATGTAATGCACGCAGGTGGAGCTGTCTGTTTGGATGCAGACCGATGTGATGCTGACCATGGGGGAGAAAAGCTTTGAGAGCAGGCCAGATGGCCATCATCTCGAGCCAGTTTATGTGCTCCATCTGCTCCTGATGAGATCAAACTCCATGGACACTGGTTGTCCAGGGTAGCCCCCCCCATCCCTCGAGGGACAAGTCTCTGGTAATGGTAATCTGTAGTAACGGCTACCAGGCGATTGGTGTCTATAGCCCACCAGACTAGGTCCTGGTGGAGATACTGGGGAATGCTGACTGGCTTTGCTTGAGAGCCCTTCTCCTGATTCCAGGAAGCTGAGAAATTAAGCTGCAGCCTCCTCATCTTGAGCCTTGAATGCATCACTGCAAGGAGACATGCTGCCAGTATTCCCCGCAGGTGTTGGTACCACCAGGCTGAGGTTACTGCTCTCTTGAGGAAATGCCTGTGGCACTCTTGATCGCTGTGATCTTGTCCCTTGAGGGGAAGATCCTCTCGGCCCTTGTATCCCATACAAGACCCAGAAATGTCAGTCTGCGTGGGCAGCAACTGACTTTTTGAGATTGATAAAAAATCCCAAATCGCATAGTGTGTGCACGAGAGCGGAGGCCGTGTGATGCACTGCTTCTGGGGACCTCGCCCTGACTAGCCAGTCATCGAGGTATGGATAAATGTGATGGCCTTGAGCCTCGAGTAGAGCTGCCACCACGTTCATTAGCCTTGTAAAGACCCTCGGGCCGAGTTGAGACCAAAGGTTAGAACTCTGTAGTGAAAGTGAAAATCCATGATCCTGAACAGTAGGAAGGACTGATGGGGTTCCCAGATCAGGACGTGAAGATAAGCAACCTTCAGATCCATGCAACACATCCAGTGTCCCACACACAAAGTCTCTGCATGAAGGCGGGGGGTAACCATCTTGAACTTTTGGAGGGAAAAGGAAAGGTTCAAGGAAGAAAGTTCCAACACAACTCTCAGTCCAGCCTGGTTTTTCTTGTGTATGGCGAATATCTGGGAATAGAAGCCCCTGCCTCACTGTGAAGTTGGAACCAAGTTGGGCCAAGGCACCAGAGGCAAAGTGCGTGAGGGTCAGACATCGGGAAGGAACCCTCACAGGCTCGACACCAGCTGAAAACCCTCTGTCGTCGACATGCGCCCGGGAGGAGCATGGCACCAGAGGACAGAGTAGTACCTGACAATTGGAATAGAAAAAAGGAAAAAGGAGAATAACTGTGTGGAATTAGAAGGCCAAAGGCCGAACCCAGGAGCGCTGGTGAAAGCGGTCCGTTGATGCGGAAAAGAGGAATTCGGAGTGGTACCCGTGGGCGGAGTCAGGTGAGTGCATGCACCCAGGGCCACGCCCTGACGCGCATCTAAATTGGTTATTACGATGTTTCATATGATGGTACATGTAATGTAGTTAATTCATGGTTATTGGTGCAATGAAATGATAACAATGTATTAATTAGCATGTATGAAAGTGATTTACCAGGCCTGATGAGGACCTATGTACTTTGAGGTCAAAACCTGTGATAGCAGGATCCACGAAAATCACCACATTGGATTAAATATTTCTTTGATGAAAACACTAACAGTGTACAATCTGTGCTCAAAGGGGTTAGATCTATATTTTCAGACAGTAGTCGTATTAAAAGAATTTGCTAGTATACGTTCTAAGGATTATGCACAGTGGACAGACCAACATTGTTTTGTTGTCTTGTTTCAGGCGCGTTAGGGGACGCTGAGTCTGTTGGCAGTAATCCCTGCAGCAATAACACATTGTAATATATATTAAATGAATACATTGATCAACAAACTAATTTGGGAGCGGTTTGCGCAGAGGAGTATTAGTCCCAGAAAAATCTTTTGTTCGACATTCTTTATACGTGTTGGATATTTGTATCAATCTGAGAGGCAGTATGTAGTCAGCAGGAAAAAGTAGAATTGTCTTTATGCCAAACTTTCTTCAGAAAAGTCGATTACTTTTTCTGCTTTCATTCATATTTTGGTAAATATAAAATAGAACCAAATTGTAGGACACGTGAAGAAAAGTGATCAGTAGAGAAAAGGAAAAAAAAAACAGGCTTTCTTGCACATTTTGGGGAACTTTTGCAAATTGTCTTAGATGAAAGTGCTATTTAGTGTCGCATATTTATTCTGACATTTTTGCTACATTTCTCTTGCTCATCTGTTGAGCAATGAAGGTGAAGCCATGGATTTTTGTTGAAGAAATCAACAGAGTCCAGATGAACTGACACATTTTCCCTACCCCCTTTTCTTATAATAAAAATGAATTGCACACATTCTAGTAAATACAAGAGCACAGGCAGAGGAAAGATCTTAAGGAAGGCGTGCGTTTCCCTTATATCTCCGTAAATAGGTTTTCAAAAGAGGGCCATTGGAGAAAAATAATTCAAACGCATAAAACAGATCAAAGTATGAATTTGAAATCAAACACCAACAACAATCTCTAAACCGCAAAACAAAGACTAATCACAGATGACTTTCTACTAAAGGAAAACTACTGAGAGTAAAAAGCCACCTATACCACCTTTTATTAACATTTCTACCTTTAGCTGGTAAGCAGTAGCTATTAAAATGTTCTCTTAACCAGACAGTGTCTCGCTATGACCTTTCACAGGCAAAGAGCGCATCAAAGAAAGTGAAGAAAGCTGTACCTGGTCCTCGTCGTTTAATCCACTGTGCATCACAAGGTAGAAATGAACCAGAAAATCAGAATTTGGTAACACATCTTGCCGCCGAGTCATCATTGCACAGATCAGCTTATATGCATGCAGCTTGCCTTCCTTGTACTTCTGAGGCAACGTTGTGGCCTGGAAAGAGAATATGAAGAGTGAGAACTCTGCATACTTGGTAGACTGGTATTCAACATTTTTGTTCATAATATTTGTGAATTGATTATGTTTCAAGAGAACTGCCTACATTTAAATAGGTAGCACTAATAATCATTATCTTTAAAATCAACCATTTCTTGGCTCAAGCTATATTTCCTTTAAATGTACTCTTAAATTGAATAGTGGGCTGTGCTCAATTTGTTTTACCCACATTTATAGTTGAGACAAAGACTGTTACATTTACACAATATGGATGGTTTATCTCAGTCCTTTATTACAACTAACAATCTACAAATGAATTTATCAGGAATGAAAAGAAAAGGGTAATAAAGTGGTGCTCTTTTCTTTAATTTTTCATTTTTGCACAATTCAAGCCAAGAGGGGGGTCTTTGAGTTTTACAGGGTCACTCCATTCCCCTTAAAAAATTTGACAAGTTCTCTGCAAAATCTGGGGATCAACAGGTAGGTTACGTTTGGCCTGAGCTGGTAAAATTGTCAAATCAGGCATGCTGGTAATAAGAACTTTGACCTAAACCCACCCCAGGCAAGAACCTGCCAGATAAAGGAGACAAGCCCCCTCCCGCTGTGAGAGCTACAGAAGCTTCTACCAGTCAAAGCCAAAGTTACATCATAAAGCTATGCTTTCCCTATAAGGGAAACGCTTTGCACTTGCGTTACAAATTCAGCAAAGACAGTATTACTGTTGCAGGCTTACCCGGCATGTCAATGGGACAATACCTGGAAGTCCGTGGGAGTGGCAGCATACCCTGCAGTACGGCATATACCATGGTTTCAGTGTGATCCTTCGAACGAGTTAGGCCCAGCAAGACAAGCAGAGTTACAACGGCCAGGCTTCCATGAAACAAACTAGCAAGCTTATCCAGCATTTTCCTCAACCATGATGTACTGTAACTGCCAAGAGCTCCTCCACTGCCACCAATCCAGCTAAGGCAGCCTCTGGGAGGATTACAAAGACACATCTGAGATCCAAAAAGGGCAGACAGGGCTGTTCTAGGCTTTGTCACAGCCCTGAACACAAACGAACACCAGCAGGCTATAGTGCAATTAAAAATGTCCTGACACAAGAAGAAATGGGAACAAACATCTTATAGACTCTTAAAAATAAAACGATAAAATGATGCCTCTTGATGTAATGTCAGTTCTGAAGAATACCTCGACGATTCTTTATCTTTGCAAATACGCTAACAGCCAGGCTCTTAATTCTGAACTTTTTTCACAATAAAACGGTTCTAATAGCGTCACATACATCCCAGTGCACCACACAGACATTGTGCAACACCAACCAAAGCACATATAAAAGTAATTTCCTTCTCAGCAATTCCTTGGACACTTGCTACTGTAGTTTTATGAGTAACATTGAGAGACCATAGAAGGGCGGTGTGCAGATAAAGTAATCGGAAAGGAATAACATATGCATTAGCACCATTGTTACCGTGAGGTAAGTAACTTTCACCACTTTCCATTTGGAAATAGTCTACCTAAATAAAACTGATCCCCTAAATCCATGGCTAAATTGCAACAAAGAGTTGTTAAGTCATCCTGTAATCATCTGGTCTGAAAATGTAATTGCTCAAAGGACTTTTTTGGGTTAAGTCTATTCAATCTTTGTTGAGCCTTCAATGAATGTGGCAGGGTGAAAACGCTGGGAATAGAATTAGTATGGTTATATGGAATTGAGAAAACACCTTCGGCAGAAATAACCCTTTACATGTACCATCACTGTCTTCAGAACTCTTCCTGGCAATATTATGGATCCTAAAGACAATGTTTTCAGAGTTCAGGGTGCAAAACCCAAAAACACAACTATGCATCAGCTCATATGGCGGTATCAAGCCAAAACCAAATTCAGATCCAATTGCACAGGCATATTGGACCAGTGGGTACATAACACCCACAGCCTTCAAGAAACAGTATCACATTCGGTATCTCACAAAGCCTTGTCCTGGCCTCCTCAAAACAGACAATGTGGCAATTAATTTCTCAGTGTTGAGACTTGTAATACCTCCTCATCGGTGAAGAGTGCACAAAAGAAAAACCTAGCAGCTGAAGGTAAAAAAGGGTCTAGCTGGTTTTCATCACATCATCATCAAAATCTCCGCCATCGGTGTAAATGCATATTTCTAGTTCTCTGCCTTCTGGTCAGGGTTTTAAGTGGGCCGGGGCCGAGCCCCAGCAGTCTCAGAAATCTTGTTCTGAGGCAGGGCCATGCCGCGTGTCACTAATCTCTCCTGGCAGCCTTGGCCGCTACAGGACATGGCGTTTTCTCTAAAGCCTGAAGCTCACGCTCAGGTGGGGCAGCGCCACAATTAAGGCTGAAAAGGGGATACGCTGTCCCCTGCCAGGCAAGCCTTTGGAATTTTTTATGGAGATCAGCTCCCTTCCCCCCTGGCCCCCATGGGCAGAGGGTGCTGATCTCTACAAAAGGTTGCGTGGCAGGGGTGCCTATAGTACATTGAGCCGGGGCTTGTCAAGGGGGCATGGCCTAACGAGACAGCAGGCGACCCCCCCCCCCCCCCCCGACACAACCCCCCAACACAAAAGGGGTAGTCCCGACAGGCAACATTCGAGTCAGCACCTAAATGACACCATTTCAATGGTGTGATAACTTGGGGCGTACTCTGAATTTGACACCTATCTGACAGGAGTTTATAAGCACAAAGTGTCACTGTCATGTTCAATTATATCGCAATATTTTTCATTTGTCACCATATACCAATTTTTATTGCACATTTGGTTAAGCACACTTTTTTTTGTATTACTTCAAATGTAAAAGGTCAATTCTAGCAAGAAACAAGTAAACAAAATGTACAAAGACATGAATTACTATACAACATTCACAAGGTAGGCTACAAAAATCAGCCTTATGTCCAACATTTGCACTATGGGCTGAACAAAATATGTACTCAGCCTTTAATAAAAGTAACCCAAAAGTTAATAAAAATAGACTTTATTCTCAGAGGGTTCTGAAACAAGTCCCAGTCTAGTTGGATGTCACGGTGCCTCTCTATCTAGCTATCAGTCCAGTACTATGGGATGGAAAAGACTGCCCTCAAGGCAATTGAAGGTCTCCGGGTTCTAAGTACAACTCCATTTTGAAATATTAAAAATGAGTTGCCTATTTTGTTGCGTTTATCGGTTGTCCACACAAGGCTGCATACGTTTCGGCGGTAGTGATCAAGTGAATCCGCATTCCTTAGGAGCAAGAGGAACAGGTTACTCTCTTACCTGGTAACGTTCTTTCGATGGGATGGTCCGACGACGTATTCCATATCTATGACAGTAATCACCACAGCTGTGCTGCTTCGGAAAATCTTTCGGCATCTGCGTCGATGACATCGATACGCCGCCCTCGACGACCTCCGACGGCCGACGTCACTGGATGTTATAAGTAGGATGCACGACGCCCATAGCCTCAGTTGTAGTTTTTTCCCAGAACGTGTGGCACCAGTCTTCTGCCAGTCTGACCACACAAAGCCTTGCGGAGACGTAAGCTGCAATCGCATAAGAAATTCTGTAGCGGGGAAGGCAGAGAGGGAGCGATATGGAATATGTCGTCGGACCATCCCATCGAAAGAACGTTACCAGGTAAGAGAGTAACTTGTTCTTCGAGGGGATTGGGTCCTCCGAAGTATTCCATATCTATGACAGACTCCCAAAGCAGTACCAACGCAAGGAGGTAGGAAAAGAATTTAGAATACAGAAATTTAGAATGCCCAATCAAATTGCGGAGTAAAGGATCGCCTTGCCAAAGGCCAGATCCTACCCACGGATAGAATAGAGGGAGTAGTGACGTACAAAAGTATGGACCGAAGCCCAGGTGGCTGCATCACAGATGTTACGAATAGGAACACCCCTCTGTAGGGCAGTAGAGGCAGCCAAACCCCTGGTAGAATGGGCCGCAAGCCGACCGGTGAGTCCTTACCCACCAAGCAGTAACATTCAGAAATTGCCAGAATAATCCAGCGAGACAAAGTCTGCTTAGTAATAGCTTGTCCCAAACGCCTTCCAGCGTAACCAATAAAGAGTTGATCGTCCACTCTGACCTGGGACATGCGTGAAATATAAAAGCTTAAAGCTCTCCTAGGATCCAGTCTATGGAGCCTCTCCTCTTCCTTACCAGGATGCGGAGGAGGATAAAATGCCGGAAGAATAACCTTCTGGCCTAAATGAAATTCCGACACCACCTTCGGAAGAAAGGAAGGACGAACTCTAAGGACAACCCTGTCCTTATGAAATACAGTGAAGGGTGGCTTAACTGAAAGTTCCTGTAACTCACTCACTCACTCTGCCTGCGAGCAGAAGTGACTGCAACCAAAAATACAGTTTTAAGAGTTAACAGTCTCAAAGGGCAAGAATGCAAAGGCTCAAACGGAGCACCCATCAGAAACTTGACGACAAGGTTCAAATCCCAACCGGGCACCTGAAAAGGTGACAGGGAACACATTAGTGAGCCCTTTTAGAAACTGAGAAATTAAAAGGGATTTTAAAATAAGAACACTCTTCAGACGAGCGCTTAAATATAGACAGCACCACCAGGTAATCTTTAACGGTACCCATTTGCAAGCCCCTGTGGGCTAAAGAAAGCAAAAAAGACAGAACCACAGGAATGTCACATGAAAACGGATCGACATTCTTAACCCTGCACCAGTCGCAGAACTTTCTCCAACGGCAACGTTACAGGGACTTCGTAGCGGGCCTTCTGGCCGAAAGCAACACCTCCATCACGTCTTCAGGGAGGTCCCAATCCTTATACCTCAACCTTTCAGAAACCAAGCGTGAAGGTTGAGGGATCTAACCTCTGGATGGAGAACCTGACCCCCCTCCCGTGAGAGCAGATCGTCTCAGTAGGGAAGACGACATGAGGGCAGATGGACAAGTCGAGAAGGTCTGGGTACCACGTACTCCGGGCCCATGCCGGAGCAATGAGGATCATCCGGGAACCGAACCTCCGTAACCTCCGCAGCACTTGCAGGATGGCGGGGACTGGAGGAAACTCGTACAGCAGTGGGAATGACCATTCCACCACAAACGCGTCTCCTAAGGCTCCTCTTGGAGGAAATTCCCGCGAGCAGAACCTTTCGCACTTCCGTTTGACACTGGAGGCGAAGAGATTCACTTGAGGGGTCCCCCAAAGGGCGAAGATCTCCAGAAGAATCTCCTGAGCCAGCTCCCACTCGTGAGAGACCGTGCTCTGCCTGCTCAGAGCGTCCGCTGTCTCGTTTTCGTCTCCGGCTAGATGAACTGCCGAGATCAAAACTTCCTGCTGGATGGCCCAGAACCAGAGCTGCATCGCCTCCTTGCATAGAGGAAGTGACCCTGCCCCCCCCCCCTTTTTGTTGAGGTAGTGCATGGCCACTGTGTTGTCCGCCAGGATCAGGACATTCTTTCCTCGCACAGTTGGCAGAAAAGCCTTCAGGGCAAGCCTGGCGCCCCTCAGCTCCAACAGATTGATATGGAGTCTGGACTCCGACGGAGACCAACGACCGCCGACTGTCAACTCGCTGGCATGAGCTCCCCATCCCGTGAGGGATGCGTACGTCACGATCGTCACCTCCAGCCAGGGTAGCCAAAATGGAGCCCACTTCATCAGATTGCCTTCGACGGCCCACCACAGAAGGTCCTGGGCGACCGAGGGCGGCACCTGAACGGGGTCTGGCATCCTGCCGGAGGACTGAGACCACTGGAGCTTGAGTGCCCATTGCAAAGATCTCATCCACAACCTGGCCTCTGGCACCAGAATAATGCAGGATGCCATGAGGCCGAGCAATCTCAAGAACTCGAACGCAGGGAGACTCTAGGCATGTTGAAACTTTAGCACCATCTGCTGAATGTGATGAGCCCTCACCTGGGGAGGAAAACACTGCCCCAGGGACGTGTTGAGCACTGCTCTGATGTACTGGAGCCTCTGAGCTGGCATCAAGTGGGACTTCTTTAAGTTGAGGGAGAAGCCCAGCTTGTGGAGGGAGTGGCAGGTGACGGACAGATGATCCAGGACTCGCTCGAGAGAGCGTGCCCTGATCAACCAATCGTCCAGGTAGGGGTAGACGTGAATCCCCCCTTTCCTGAAATGCGCTGCCACCACTACCATGAGCTTGGTGAAGACCCTTGGGGCGGTGGTCATTCCGAACGGCAGGACCCGAAACTGAATGTGCGAGTCGCCAACCACGAACCTCAGGTACTTCTTGTGCTTTGGATGGATCGGCACATGAAAATAAGCATCCTTGAGGTCGAGAGACACCAACCAGTCCTAAAGTTGAAGGGCATGGAGGACTTGAGACAAAGTAACCATCTTGAACTTGTCCTTCCTGAGGAGTTTGTTCAAACCATGCAAGTCCATAATGGGTCTCAATCCCCCGTCTTTCTTGGAAATCAAAAAATAAGGGGAATACCATCCCTTGTTCCTCTCCGCTACAGGCACCAGTTCTATGGCGCCTTTCTCCAGCAGGGCTTGAACCTCATGCACAAGGAGCGGATCCGGACTCTTCAACGAGAGATTCCCCGGTGGATTGTCGTGAGGCCACTGCCGAAAGGGAAGACAGTAGCCGTGGGCTATGATCTCCAGAACCCACACACCTGAAGTAATGGCACGCCATTCGACAAGATGCTGCGCCAGCCTTGCCCCAACCGGCGAACCATGGCCTCATGACTGAGCTGAAGCGGCTGCTGCGTTGCCTGAGGGCAAAGAGGCAACTGCCCGAGCGGCCTTGGCACCTCGAGTACCTTGCTTTCCACCTCTGGCACTCCTACGGTGGCCCCTTTGACTGGCAGCTCCTCTCGCTTTACTGAAGGATGAGTAATAACGAAAGGAACCTCCCCTCCATTGCTTTCCTCTAGGACGAACAGGCGGAGGTTTGGCAAACTGCAGCACCCAAAGACTTCGCTGCAGCTTTGGAGGTCTGCAACCTCTCAAGGCTCTTGTCAGCCTTGCTGCCAAAAAGATGCACACCATCAAAGGGCATGTTGAGGAGCCAGGCCTGCACATCTGGTGCAAACTCCGACTTCCGCTACCACGCAAACCTGCGTATTACGGTGCTTGCCGCCATGGACCGGCTGACACAATCTGCCATGTTCAAACCCGACTGAACGGCCTCACACATGGCATCCTTGCCATCCTGGACCATAGCAAGAAAACCATCCCGTTATTCCCCTTCGGGACTATGTTCAGCCGCTAAAGAAACACAGTTCCACAGAGTGTGCGTGAACGTGACAAGGCACATACGGAGTTGGCAGCCTGAAGAGCCATAACCCTTGAAGAAAATCCTTTCTTCACCCAACCATCAAAACGCTTGTCGTCCCTATCAGGAGGGATGGTAGGATACGACGCCTACTTTGCTGGGGCCGTAGCCGCCTGCACCACCAAACTCTCCGGAGTGGGGTGCTTGGTCAAGTAGCAGGGGTCGCTACTGGCTTGCCCACTGCCGGAAGACTCTCTGGAGCAGTCCAAGCCGCCGCCACCCTCCTCTGTAGAGCCATATGGAACGGCAGTACCGGGTCAGTTGGTGGACCTTGGTCGAGGATATCCATGAGGTCATCCTGAAGAAAATCCCCTGGGGGAGCAGACCACCCCAAGTACTCGGTGACCCTAGACATAAGGCGCCGGTACGAGGAGTCGGCATGGGTGCCAGGCTCAGGCCTACAAAACTCCACCTCTGGAGAGGTGTCCAGACCACCAGCGTCGTGCAGGCACTGACGCAGGTCCTCAATCTGACTATGTCCCGAGAGAATCTCATCTGGCACCGTATCAGGAACCATGCCATCATCAGAGCCCTCATCCACCTCCGAAATGTACTCAAGATGGTGTAAAGTGGGCACAGAATGGGGAACAAAGCCATGCTTGGCCTTGGCCAGAGCCTTTCTAGGGGGTTCCACCGTACCCCCGGGTACCTCCGTCGAAACAGCCTCGAAAGGATGTAAGCGACTGGCATTCAACACAATCATCCGTGTCACGGGCCTCCACGAGGCACCAGAGGCAAGTGTCATGCGAGTCAGTCACCGACATCTTGGACCCGCAGTCCCCACACTTCTTGAAGCCTGGACGCAGGGTGGAAGAAGAGGAAGACATCTCGAAATCTCACAAACAGGTTCGAAGAACCGAAAGAACAGAAACTCCAAAGAGTCGAAGCGCGCCGAGATCTCCGAAGCAAACACGTTCGTGGAAAAAACGAACTTATAACATCCAGTGACGTCGGCTGGCGGAGGAGGAGGTCCTCAAGGGCGGAGTATTGACGTCATCGACGCAGGACGCAGAAAGATTTTCCGAAGCAGCACAGCTGTGGTGATTACTGTCATAGATATGGAATACGTTGGAGGACCCAATACCCTCGAAAAGTTGTTTAGAACGACCCCTGAGGAACAAACAATCAAAGGAGCTCACATCAGTTTGGGGCTCATATACAACTTATTTAATCTTGTTGCACTGCCTTATTGAGAGGTTCCCTATAGAGTGAGAAATCAAAGCAATAGTAGTTGAAAACCTGCAGACTCACCGAATTGACACACCGAAAGTGCTCATAGGTTTAGCTGTGCAAGAGGGGCGAGTTAGAGGACACACCCCAAAGTCGTGTGAGGGGAACCTCTATGAATGCAGTAGGGCACAGACTCTGTGGCGAATGGTAAGGTGCATGAAGAGGGCATTACACTTACCATCTATGGGTGGGTAGCAAGACAAACTTGCTCTATTTTGTGCCTGTTGCTTTGAGTATTATCTGAAAAGTTTTTCAGCTGTACGGCCATAAAGAGGTAAAGGCAATACATGGGTATGTGCTCACGGTCACATTGGTTAAATCTGGTATGGTAACATGTGGCTGAGTGATATAACCCGTATGCATATTTTATTAAATTACCTGTATCCTATTTTTTTTTAAAACAATTATTATTTTATAACAAACACGTCACCATAATAACTTTTAGGACATACATAATCAATATCAAACCATCACATTATGCATTGTCGCTTCCCGTCCTCCCTCCTCCCTCCCCACAAACTCGAGCCATCACAGCCTCATTATCTACATGTGCATTTTCGGGAATCTCTGTGTTCGTTGACTCATCTGAGTCTTCTGTGTCATGATTGACCTGGTGGGGGCTTACCATTGAGGTCACCAGCTGGCTCCAGGCTATCAGGGGGCCCGCTTCCTCCTCCCCCCCTTGGTGACAGCTTCAAACCATACCACAGTTTCTGCTTCTGCCCATCTCAAGAGGTCCGCCCACCATATCTCCACTCTGGGTCTGTGGGCCGCTTTCCAGCACATTGCAATTCTGCGCTTAGCCAAAATATAGGCCAGGTCCTTCATTTTATTGATATGCTTTGAATGACATGGCCTGGGGAAATTCCTGAGCATGCACGCCCGAGCAGATCCTACGTCTAGTACCACTCCCCCACCAGCCATTTTCATCTTTATTTCCTCCCAGAATCTGTGCACCTCAGGGCAGGCCCAGAACATGTGTAGTAGTCCTGCTGCCTCCTCCCAGCACCTGGGGCATTTTTGTACAGCCGAGCCTTCAAACCTAGCTATTCTACTGGGAGTCAGGTAAGCTCTATGAGTGACGTACAGCTGGATCTGCTGGAGTCTCGCATTCCGGGACACCTTTTTATAGTACCTTTGGGCTCTGTCCCACTGTCATGGGTTCCCCCACCTCCTCCTCCCAGTCATGCCTCAAGTGGAGCAGCTCCTTCCCCGTCTTCGCCCTCAGGAGCTCATATATCCTGGATACTTCGTGCCCACCCTCCGAGACATCATACATCGTTTCTAGGGAGGCATCGGGTTCTTCCTCCAGCACAGTCTCAGGCCACCTCTCTCTCACCTTCTTCATGAGCCTGGTATAAGTAATAAATTGGCCTCTATGCACCCCTGTCTCATCTTGCAGCCTTTGGAATCCCAACGCCTCCCCTTCCTGCCATATGTCTCCAAGGGTGGCCAATCCCACTGGTTCCCAGTACCTACGGACCACTTCGAACAATTGAGAGTCGTCTCAGCATAGCACCGCCAGCGGGGCCTGCTGGAAAGGGGAACTGGGTCACCCACCGTTCTCCATGTCCTGCGCCATACTTCCCAGCCCAGCTTCAATAATCTCCCCATCTTCGCCATTTTAGTTTTGCGCAGCCATACTGTCTCCCTCAAAAAGTAAGGAGCCAATTCACTTTGCAAAAGCCTAGCTTCTGTCGAGTCTTCCGCAGACAACCACCTAGCCACATACAACAACTGACCTGCCATGTAATAAAGCTCAAAATTTGGTAGATTTATGCCCCCCTTATCATATGTGTTCTGTAGTTTCCACAGGGCCACCCTATTTCTGGAGTTGCCCCATATGAAGCCCCTGCACATGCCATGAAGTATAACAAAAAAGCGTTTGGGTATTAGGTACGGGACATTCACAAAAAAGTGGAAGAGTCTGGGCAAGACCACCATTTTGAGTAGAGCTGTTCTCCCCATCATGGCTAGGGGTAATTTAGACCAGAACACCATGCTATTCTTAACTCCCTCCATCGCCTTCTCTGTGTTATATTTGTGCTCTGTCTCTATATTGTGGTAGATATTTACGCCCAGATATCTGAATGTCACGGTCTGCCAGGGTATCTGCAAGATGGGCAGCCTCTCCAACAGGGTGCTCTTGTATCCTCCCAGAGGGAACAAACTGGACTTCCCGGGGTTCACCGATATGCCCGAGAGGGTGGCGTAACGACCCATCACCTCCAGCACATATTGCAGGTTCTCCTCCGGGTGGCGCAAGTAGAGAAGCACATCATCCGTATACAATGATATCAGGTGTGTGCTCCCTGTCGTGCGGATCTCCGCCTCCCCGTATTGTTGCCGCAGGCATATTGCCAGCGGCTCCAATGCCAGGATGTATAACATGGGTGACCAGGGGCATCCCTGTCTGGTACCCCTGCTAAGTTGCCATTTATCTGAGATTGTGGTTCCGGTTTTGACTCTTGCCGTTGGGATACTGTACAACATCTGGACCCATCTAATATATCCTGGTTCCATCCCGTTTCCTTTCAGGGACGCTTTCAACCACGACCACCGCACTGAATCAAAAGCTTTCACCGCGTCCAACGACACGATAGCCAGCTCGCTCGTATCTCCCTCAGTTTGGTCAATAATATGGTGTAGCCTCCTGTGGTTATCTGTAATATTTCTACCGGGGACATAGCCTGTTTGGTCTGGGTGTATCAATTTACCAATTACCCTCTTCAACCTATTGGCTAGCACTGCCGTGAGTATCTTACTATCCTGATTGAGCATAGACAAGGGCCTGTAGGATCCGCATTCCGCGTCTGGTTTGCCTGGTTTCAGGAGCAGAATGATCACCGCCTCGCGGAGGGACACAGGCAGTTCCCCCCACTCATATGCTTCATTAAACATGGCCAGCAGAGGCTGGAGTAGCTCCTGCTACCTGTATCCTATTTGGAAAGAAAACCCAGAGAGGATGCTTCCGTGTATAGGTGAGCTGAGGTGCAATCTTTGTGTGTTGAAATTAGCTTGCTCGCCAAGTCACAGCGGGTATTTGCCTGGCACTGAAAACACACATGAATAAATGCAGTCAGCACTACATCACTAGTTTATTGCGGCTAGCTGCCTATCGTGGGCATTTAAAATAGCAACCGGTGTGTTAGGACTCACCTCTAGTCGCCAGGTAATCTAAATGGGGTGTGATCGAATTATTGGGGATCAAGTTTAAGAGAGCCGGCTCGACGATCCCCCACTGTGTCTAGTTATGCATGGCTGCTAGGAGCGATATAGGTTCAGAATTTGCGTAAAGAGATTAAAGACACATTTGTCAAGAGTATCATCCATAAGGTCCTTACAACAACTGTGAGGGCCGCAGGCCCATAGGCTTATCGCGAAAGCAGCTTACCTGCATGAGGGTTCCCTTGTTCAAGAAAGCAAATGTCTTGCTGGTTCACTCACACATGCACTGTAAGTGGTGTGACTCGAAGCTACGAAGACCACCGCCGTTAGGCAACGCCCCCTCAAATAGCCCTGGCTCATTTTTCAGTGCCACTTAAGGCACTATGAAAGGTCATGACCTTGGAGTAACAAACATTCATACGGCAATCACATATCCAAAGCCCATGTCAAGGCCATCCAGTCCTGTTCTTGCCTGGTGTTCTGGGACTTGCGATTTTCCTAAATTGTAAACGGGAAATAAAAAACTGCAAGTCCCAGAATCCAAAGGGGAAGAACAGGACAGGATGGCCTTCTCAAGTTGCCACAGGAAACTTGAGCTCTGTGTAACTGTAAGCTGTTCTTCTGCGGAAAAACATCAGGTAATCACAACATTCTCCAGTTAACACTGACTGAAGTTTTTCAGGTCTGCAAACAAATACTCCTCGTCCATCTCAGAGTCGCAATTTTCCAACACCACCTGCAACAATGACAGGGGAGGGGAAATTCAGAACAAATCATTTTCTTCCTTTGGCTATTTTACCGGTTATAATCACAATGCCTGCCATCTTTGAGCAAATGACCTCTTACTCCACCCAGAGGAGTACAGATCCAAACAAATATCAAACAGCAAATAGCACCATCAAAGGAACAGAGACCTCCCTGCTGGGCACAGGTGGCAGCAAGACCCCAAGTGGATTATGACCCAAAACCCTCGGGCACTCCCTTTCCTGCAAGGTCACAGCACTACAAAATGCAAAGCACAATCCATATAAACATTCTGCTTTGAGATAGACTTCTCAACCTGTGCTCGTTTGATGTAGTGAAGGCTAACAAGGGGATAGACAAGGAAAGCCATGAATCAATGTACTAAATGAACAGGCAGGCAGGACTGCAAAGAACCTAGCGGGAGAGGTTATGGAGAAGCTACATAGGGTTACAGAAGCATCAGCACACGTAAGAAACCATTTGCAAATCATAGTGGAAGCAACGTCTGGGGTTAAATAGCATCCAAGGAATCAAGTGACTTGAGCTGCGTGGAAGGGTAGCACAATGTCAAAATGAAATATAAATCCTGCCTCCGTGTACCTGTCAGTCATGGAGCATTGTTGTGCTGGAGACACAGCTGTGCACCCGGGCCGGCCGATCCAGCAGATGCAAGGTGAGCACATTGTGACCCACTGATGTGGCAGGGAAGGTTACACCAGAGATTGCAGTGAGGAATTCTGACAAAGCAAGCGAGTACTGATACGGACCAGAGCACTGCAGCGAAGCAGCCCCTAAGCCAAAGAGGTGTGAAGGGCATAAAATCGGACCACCAGTTCATTGGCATGCAGGTGAGATGCCAGTCGCCAAGAGAGTGTTTCAGGGCCATAGCCCTTCCAATTCAGCAGATTGTGCAAAGAACCCTGAAAAAGACAGGCATCACAAATATGCTGGGCATAAAACTCGACATGTCAGCCACAGGTAACTGAGGGGGGGGATAGATATATGGGATAAACAGCAATGTGCAGCAAGAAGAATGCCGACGGATTCATCCATCCAGGGGATTAGAAATACCCTTTCCTGATACAGTGGATTAAGGTTAGTTTTAGTAGCCCCAGTTACGACCGGTTAGCAGAGACCATGCAGATCCAATGATCACAGAAACTTTAGGATACTTTGCCTATCCCCAATTTCTAGCCTCAATCTACGCATACCTAACAGCAGTACGTAGAAAACATCAAGCAGAACGCCGACAGTTCCAACTGTTATAGATACTAGGAATATGGCTCCCTGATGCAGCAGATAAAGGTTAGTTAAAAGGACTACATTTTCAATCATGCACGTTTAATTCAAGCGTCTTTAGCTCACTAGCTTTCCTTCTTTAACCCCGCCCCTTTGTTTCCTTCTTTTGGATTCGGATAGGAAACGATACATTCGGACGCAGTGCATACTTCTTCATGAGCACTGCCGTGGAGGACCCTTAATGCACTGTACGCAGTGAAATTAGGAAAACAGCACACAGATTGCAGGTACTATTTCCCGTCATGTGCTGTTTTTAACCAGCTATCCTGTCTCTTTCTCAAATATTCAGCTGAGACAATTTTAAGCCTAGTATAACCTGAACAACATGTTCTATCCACTGTTCCCTGTGTCCATCTCAGCCGCCCAGCTAAAGCCCTCAACTGCAAATTAAAAACCCAGCCCTCACGTTGGACTAACACTGAGGTTAAGTGAGATTTCTACATTCTCAGGGCAGTATTTCTGCTTGATTAATCCCCTCCAGGGATCACCCATTGATTCTCTAGACGACACCTAAGCACCACACTAGGGGCCTCATTACGAGTCCAGCGGTAACCGAGTCGGAAAAACCGGCAAGTTACCGCTGGACTCGTATTAACATTCCGCCTCCATGATTCCCGGAATTACCGGTGACCCAGGAATTCCGGAGGCGGAATTGTGTAAGTCCCCATTCCAATGGAGTCCCATAGGATAGGACTCCATGAGGATGGGGACAATGGAAACACTGGTTCGGTCTATGACGGAGCCGGTGTTTCCATTTCCGCCTGCAGGCGGGTGTAGTTAAACCCGCCAGGTCAGACCTGGCAGATGTGACACCTCTCATCTGACATCTGAAGGACTCTTAATCAGCCGGTCCAGAAAGAACGGTGGTGGTGGTTTTACCACCACTGTTCTTTCCGGACCAGCAGGGTCGTAATGAGGCCCTATGTATAGATGTTGCACCCCTCACTCTCCCTCAATTGTGCCTGCTCCCTCTTGTTCGGGCTTCACAGCACTTTAGGTATGGGATAAGATACTTGGTTGGTAGACCCAGGTGGCTAGCTAATTATCTACGTGCACTCTTCACTCTTTCCCCAAACCTTTGGCGAGTGGGCTCTACACAAGCTTTGATCGTGTTTTTTCTGATGTGTAGTAGGAAAGCCCACAGATAAGTAAAAACTCTTTCTGATTTTGTTCCTCAGGGGTTGCTCCATAACCTTTCCTTGTTGGTCCTGAGGAAGGCAGAACGGTCTATCACCGCCGAAATGTATTCAGCCCTTTGTAGCAATTAGCTATACGCCCCCTACAGGCTGAGGGTCTCATACTAAGAATCGTAAACAGACGTAGACCCCTGAGCCCATCGAATCACTTTCTGGCTAGGATTTTGTCAATTATATCCTTGTTTAGCCGGATAGAGAAGCATCTATACTTTGATTAGCAATATGTTTGGTTTTAGGTTGCTCAGTTATCTTTGCTGATTTTTTAATGCATTTTTTTATATTGTATAATCATTGTGTGTTTCAACAAACTGGATATCGTAATTGTCATTTGTTCATTTTGGTTTAATATTTCGACAATGTATAACTGACCAGGAGAAGAATAATTTTTTTCTTTGGTTGTCTGAAAGAAATGTACGGTTCATACATTTCTTGACTAAAAACCAACAAGACACTGGGTCGAAGCAGTCAGGTGTTGAATACAATAAACGCCCAATACTACCATGCCTTTGCTAGAACAAGGGTGATTTAGTTCCACATATAAATAACTTTCTGGTTGGGACAATACTTTGTTGAGAATCCTGTATATTTCCCCAGTCCCAATCAAAGTCTAGAACTTCTAGAGGATATTGACTCTTCGGGTGGAGTTTTTTGTGATGTACCATTTAAAAGTAAAACAAAAAAAAACCAAAAAAAAAACGTCTGGTATACCGAATGTATTGAGACGATAGCGCAAGTAAGGAAATATCTATTTTCGGGCCTACTAGTTGATGCTAGACCCCATAATAAGCTGCCATAATATCTGAGGAAATATCCGGTTTCTTACTGGTGTGAGCAAGCCCTACAACTTCGCCTGAATTAAACAAGTGAAATTTTGCATGCCCGTGTTGGAATTTCTTGAAGTGAAAGGCGCTGTAGATCCTGTAAAACAGCAAAAGTGGTTGAAACGACTTACCATCTGCTGCCTATTTGCCCTGAATTGATTATGCATTGCCAGACCCATTTTTCACACCTTTTGAAGGATTTTAAGGAGGCTCACACAGGGTGGGTGTGGCAACGCATTCTCACTGATAAAACCTTCAAATGGTTGCTGGCGGCAATACACCTAATTAATGAATTTTTAACGCTCTGTTAGAATTTGGTTTGGATCTATGACAAACTCCTGAAATGTGATTACGTTAATCAAAACGCTTCCGATAATGAAGTTTTACTTAACAAACTTGTATTAACCATTTAATGGACTTAACATTAATTCTTATAAGGGTTTAGCAGATTCGTTTCTTGTGTACTTGGTTTTAGGCCTCCGCTTAGGGTTTTAAATAGAGTTGTAATGAAATATATGGAATGCAATTGATTACGTAATTTAGGACGATTTTGTTTAAGCATGTTGGGGCGTTGTTCGTGTTCTATGTTTTTTTTATTCTCTTGTATACACCTCTCGCTTTACTACATTTTCTACTATTGTGATGTGTAATATGTTTTCAATGTGTTGGCTGATTTTATATGTGAAAAGTTCTTCGTGGACTAAAACAATAATCATTTTTAAATCCCCCGAGCTAGTAAATTGGGTGTGGCAGTTGCCTCTCTACCTTTATGCTGGCGGACGTGTGGACAAAGTTAACTAACACCCTTACACCCTAGCTAACTTTGTATGAAATGAGTGCTAAAGTCAAACCCCTGCAACACACTTCCTAGATGCACCCAATTGATACAATCGAACACCTTCTCTGCGTAGATGAAAAGTACCCCTAGAGGAGTACCTTCTGGTCTTGCCCCGTCTACAACATCCGTCACCCCTTCTTATATTATCGTGTGCCTGCCTGCGAGGAATGAACCATGTTTGGGCAATATGGATGCTACTTTGTAGGACCGCCGCTTGTCGGTTGGCCAGGACTTTCAAAAAAATCAGGCCATCGTAACTGAGCACCACAAAATGGTAATTAAGCATCCACCCCTTCGTTCCACCTACCAGTGTCAACGTTGATTCACCCATTGTGCGGGTAGTTGCTCCCATTGTAACAAAGCGATTAAAGAAAGAAACCAGCTGTGGCATCAAGATTGTTGAGAATGGTTTATTAAAAAAGGAAGAGAGCCCATCTGTGTCCGGTGCCTTAATGGGAAGCAGCTTTGTTCCTGAATAATTTCTTCTGCAGATATCGGAGCTTCTAAGTTTTCCTTTTTGTGTGTTGGGATTTTTGGGAGGCACACCACCCGAATAAACAATTCCTGGTCAACTTCATCTCGTCCAGTTGGGTTGTACACCCGGGGTGGTACTGCCTGAGATTGTGCATTTTAGCAGGTTCTGCCTCCTGCACCCGACCCGCTGTTAGGGAGAATTCTCTGTATAGGCTAATTTCCCAAACCTAGTGAGTCCTCCAGCAGCTTTGCTTGATTTGTGGGGTTTAATTTTTTTCTCCTGCTAAGAGTGAGACTCTTTTTCTCCCACTCTTAGGCATGATTTGAGAATGTCATTTGATTTTGTAATGTGTTTTATGGGCTATGGGGTCTTTTACTCCATAGGGCTTGATGTGTTTTGTTAAGTGTGTTACACAGCACCCCCAGTGCAGTAACACAGGGGTGTCATAGTGACCCCCAAACATACTCCATACCCTGGGACTGACTACTGTCTCCCAGGGCATGTAAAGTCACCACTGGCTTTTACTAGTCTTAAATTGTGAACAGAACCAGTACAAACCATCATATTGTGGAAGTACTGGTAAGGGTAATTCGATTGCTTCTGGGTCTGTTTTCCAAGGGGGCACTGTCCAGTCCCCCCTTGTCGAGTTTCTGGCTGGTGGCAGTAGATACCATGCAAAATATTCCACCAGAATATTTCCTATGGGATTTTCCCATTCATTTTAAAAGCACCACTTTTTTGGTGCAATGTTAAAGATACCACCGGATTATTTATTTAATATTTATTCCCCGGTTGGGTCCTTTTGCCAGGACTCGGTTTTAAAATGGCGTTCGTGTTCGCCTCTGTAACTCCAACCCAAGTCGAGCCCTTTGTTCCACTTTTGGCGGGCTTCTGCACAGAAGCCTCCAAAAGTGGTGCCACTCTGTCTGGGTCTACATGATGTGTGGGAGGGGGGGAATAGGCACCCTGGACTGAGTTGCCTCGGCAACTCAAGTCGCACTCTTGTGTGATTGGCCCAGTGGTGAGCCGCCCGGCACACCACTTAGCATGTTTGAGTGACAGCTAGGACTGATGAATGGGGGTTTTCTGCATAAAAGCAGGGCTTTGGGGACTGGAACTTCAGAAGTCGCCACAGGACCTAAAGAATCCGAAGAGGGAGAAGCTGAGCCGACCTGCAATGACGACACCAGCTGAACCAAACTCACCACTTCCCAACGACAGAGAAGATCTTCTTCCAGGAGAGTCTTCTTCCTTTGAGCTGGTGGGGTTAACCAGTTCGCCCTTTTTTCGCCTCCCTGGATCGTCTTGTGGTCGAATCGCCCGTGCCAAGCACCCCGGCGGCCGGATAGCCACGCTTCACTACTACCGCGAATAAAAGGGTAGTACCTTTTAACCAGGAAACTCTGCGGCTGGTTTCTTCTGTGGCAGTGCAACGACCTCCAGCTTTCCTCCACGTCGAGATCTTCTCTTCCCCTGGACGAAGCACCGACTTGCACCCGCTGCCAGGAACAACTGCCCCCGCTGGAGCTTTCTCGCCATTTCAGGTACTGTGTCCCGCCTGGTCTCCCTTGCAACAGACTGTTCAAGGTGTCCCGTAAATCCTCTACTCTCTATCCTGGGGTGACCTCGGACCCGTTAACATTACCTTTCTGAATTGATCTAACTCCTTTTTGAACTATCTGCAAAGACTTTTAAAGTGTACTTCAACTGTGTGATCTTGGGCACATTCCGCCTTGCTCTCTCCAAGAGTGGGCCTGGCCTATGAACTTTTTGCTCTACAGTAGACCCTGCCTTTCTTGACTTGCTGTGGTACTTTAAAAGTGTTGGTATTGTGTGTTTTCCTATTTCTGCCTTTTCTCTACCTTTTTAAAAATGAATTATTGGAGTGCCATCTAAGGTTACGCGCTCACCTCTTTTTTGCAAATAAGTGGTGTCTTAACTTAGACTTGTCGAGTAATTTAATCAGGGAGGTGTATATATTTCTAGTGACTGTGTTTGAACTTGCTTGACATATTAGTGCCAGTGTATTTTTACAGGTGTGTTTTAAAATAAATAATTATAGACTCTTATACCAAAGCTCTGGTCAGTGTTTGCTTGTGCTACGGTCTCTTTGTACCTAATGTGTATACTCTATATACTGCCCAACTCTTCTTGAGAGAAGTCCGACTGCTCAGCCACAGCTACCAGGTAAATATGGGTAGGTACAGACTGCTACCAATTGGGTTTATTGCTAACACCTGTAGTCTTAAACTTTTTGCAGTGGTCCCTAAGGGAACTGCACAGGTTTCTGCCTAACACCCGCCTAGTCCCAGAGCCCCACTATTGTGTTCCTAGTCTGTTGGGTTTTAGGTTTATAGGCCAGTTGTCAAGAAGCCTTCTTAGATGTACTGAAGTAGTATTGCTTTGTTTTAAACAATTTATGGGCAATGCCAGAGGCCCATGCCACCTTCATTTCCACCCTAGCTGTCTAATCGCCCACAGAGTCTGAGAACCCCTCACCTTCTATTGTGTTTCCAATATGTGTATCCTCCCCTCAATCTCTATCCTTTGTGTTGACAATACTAATTTCCTTGCCGACACCAAGCTAATCAGTTCTCCTCTAATTGTAGGTACAAAGGCCTCCCAGAATGTTTCAGTGGAGGTTTCAGCACTATTCTTATCTAGGAAGTATTTGGAGATCCCCTCTGAGACACTGGATCGATAGAGCATATCTATAAGGAGGGATTCATTCACTTTCCATAATGCAGATCTTCATGTCTGTTGGTTATTGAAGACCATTTGCATTGTTATAGGGGAGTGGTCTGACACCAGAGTGAGCTCGCTCGATCGAGGGGACAAAGATCAAGGGCAGCAACTGTTCAGAGATCATAAAGCAGTCTAACTGGGAGTAACTATGGTGAACGTGTCAAGGGTGTGTAATCTGGTGTATGGGTGTTTCCATACATCTACCAAATCAGAAATTGCTTTGGAGAAGAGATGATGGTATCTGTGATTCCTGTCTGTCTAGATTGTCAATTAGTATCACATTCATATCTCCCCCCCATGATTAATTCCCATACCTGGAATTGGGCAATCCATGGAAACACTCTGGCATAAAAGTCTTCTTGTTCCTGATTCGGGGGTTCTATGTGATTTTACCAAATAATTACAGCGGTATTATGAAAAAAATATATATATTATTTGGTGGCAGGGGTAGGGGGTAACCTCTAACCCCCTGTTTCCCTATGCTTATAACCCCATCCCACCCCCCCACCCATTTTAATCCCTTACCCCACCCTCAAATATATCTTTAACTCTGTATTTTTTCAATGTAATTGCTTCTCTGAAAAATTCCTCTTTGTAATTGTTTTCGTTAAATCATTGGATACCGATTCGGGCCATAGATCGAGAATGTGTGTAAGTTCATCACCTCCACCCCCAAACTGCATATATGAATTCATATAAATCTCCCTTGGTTATCCTTGATTTCTGCTATTTGTTTTTAAATGTACTGTTTTATTAATTAGGATCACCCACTTGAGATGATGCAAAGAATTGATGTGGGAATCATCCCGACCCAAGTCTCGGCCAATTCTCTTTGAGCAGATGAGTTTCTTGGAGTAGAGCTGTGTCCGCTCCCAATTCTCCCAATTTGGTGAGAACACTTACTATTCATGGGAGAATTTAGCCCCTGAACATTAAGGGAAACAACTTTAAGGGTAGGCATTTATCTTTAACCTAATACTTTGGGGTAGGCATCTTGGTTCGATCTCTCCTTGCCCTGGAAGGAGGGGGCCCTCTATGGATCACTAAATTATGTCAGCACCTCCAGACATTGAGGGCCTTCGATCTCCTTATTGTACCGATCTCCTCAGTTTTGTTACCGACCTTCTGACTCCAATCCCCAACTGCAACCGCCCTCCTAAGGTTTGAGTGTTCACTCCCTCATGCCCTCCCCCACCCCTGATTGTTGCATATTTGGGTTGCTATCCAATCTAACAGCCCATTCTCCGGTGCACGTAAGAAATTGGTTGTGTCATCTTTGCCCATACACCCTATCCTAAATCACTAAACAAGTTATGCCATGGTGTACATATAACCAAACAAGCCCAATTATGGGGAAACACCAGGTATGCTACCTAATATGGAGAGCATGCTCCTGATGCAACTTCCATATCTAACTCTTGAAAACAGGTTTTAAAAAAACTTGTCTGAACTGGCCTTTAGCTATTTCTCCACAACCTGCAACCATTTGCAACTCCTGGGAGCTGTGAGAAACCTGACAGTGTCTCACGTACAAATCCCCGGGGGACCTGTCATCCAGGTGGCCATGACATGGCTATCGCTATTGGATCCAGTTCCTCGGGGTGGACCAGTGAGGTCCTCGGAGAGTGGAAGTGAGACACTGACGGGCGAGATGCGGTATCCCCTTCTTATAACTCACTTTCCCTATCCTACCCTGTAGGACATTCAAACACACTACCCCTGTCACCCCTTTTTCGAACTCTTAACACGTCTGCGCATCATGAAAGATGACGGACAAACACCAGAGCCGTTTGCCTGGTGTGTTCCAACACAAGGGGCAGGCAAAGTCAGGCAATGGAACAGAATCACACCTGACAGCCCTTTCCTTTCCCCACAGGGATAAAAGGTGGAGCACAAGAGCACCATACGTGCAGGGCAGACTGCACGATGACACAGCTATCCTGGCACAGCAGTTCAAGAGGAAGAGAAAGACGGCGCTAACCGAAAGGGTGACAAGGAGGGAAGCGACCTTGCCCTTCCTGACCAAGGCCTGTAAAACCTCTCTGGAAGGAATCTTAAGACCGCGAATAGCCCAAGTGTGTTGCAGCAGATGTCAACAGTGCACAGAGTGTGCCTACGCTGATAAGCAGGAGAGAGGGAGGCGCCTGCTACCATGGTACCGCCTTTGACTCCCGATACAAAGAAATCCCAGCGGTTCTTCATGTAAAGACTGGTAGGGGGTGTCTGTACTTCCGCTCTCTATATGGTAGAGGAGAGGCACAGAGGACCCCAGCCAAGATTCTCTATTATTGGTACGTGGTCGAGCAATCAAAGCCTAGCTTTTTGTAACGCTCACCTGGCTCCCACGGAGGCGCTGGTCTGGTCTGGGTTGCTGTGGCCTCTTCAAGCGTGATGCGCAGAATTCGAACCACCGATTGAACAGGACCCCCAAATCTTGCTTGTCTGGCCCGTAGGAATATCCTTCTGCAGATGAGAAAGGGGATTAACTGTCTGCTGAATAATGTGCTTGCTCCCCCCTTTCCCCCTTCGTTCTTCTCTGACTTCCTCCAAAACCCCTGGTTTAAGCTCACCTTATGGTTTGGAAGGATGAACTCTCCATCCTGCTTCTGGTGCAGGGGCGCGCGTTCGTCCAGTTACTTCACTGGTTTTCAGAATGGCGCTGGCAAATCCACTTGACTTTACTGAGCGATACGCCGTAAGTATGAAGATGCAAAAGTTCAAGTGTGAGCCTCCTTTTATGTTGTCTTTTTCTGTCCTTTATTTCAGGTGCAGAACAAAGGCGATGCGTTGAGGGGTTAAATTGCCGGGGTAAAATCAGGTGAGTTAGTGATGAGGGCGACCCCTCTAAATGTCTTTATAATTCCCCAGTAATGTCTTTTGTCCTTTCCCCATAGCGGCCGGGGTGCGGTACCCGCCAGAGATGTGGAATGGTTCACCAAGAATAGCCGGTAAGTAATATGGCTGAAAATTCGGCTTTCCTCTTGTGTTCCCTTGCTCACCTGTTGTCTCTTCTTCTCTCCCTTAGGTGCAGTGCAGAGAAGTGGCGACCGGCACTGAGAGCCGCGATGGAGCCGGGCCGCGTGTCGGGAACAGGTGAGCGAAGCGCGGCGCTGCAGCGAGCAACGCGGTGCTTTTAAATGGAAGTCTTCCTTCAGGAATGCTGGCGTAAAGATTCCGGATGCAGGTAAGAAGGTTGAAATAGCGTGGCTGGAGTCCAAGTGCAGGAGCAGACACGGTGAGCGTTCAACTGCTGGGATGCAGAACAACGCGAAGCACGTGTGGCTGTCCGGGCGTGGCTTAAATAGCCTTGGAAGAAGTTCCAGGTGAGTATTCTTCCACAGCCCCACCCAAGTAACAAAATAGTTCCTTCAGAAAAATAGTCCCTCCTAAGCCTCATTTGGCTTGGTTCTTCATGCAGCATGGTCTGCATCAGGTGAGTGTGCAGCATGGTCTGCTTCAGGTAAGTGCACCAAACACTTCCCCTTATGAGCCTGGCGCCTATGGCGCCAGGACTGATGTCCAACATGAGCCTGGCGCCAACGGCGCCAGGACAGAGTCCAAAGAGCCCCTATAAAGGGCCGCTGGGCTTTTACCCGGGGGCGTGATGTAAAAGGAGGCATGGCACAGGGATTATGCCACACTCACAAGCATAATCCCTGTGCCATGCCTCCTTTTACATTTTGTAGTACTTCCTTCCCTCTTTGGAACTCATTAGGTTTCTCCTTTCCTTTATTTTTACAGGCTTGGAGGTTGTTTTCCTTTTACCCTCTTGGGTGCCTGAATCTACCCTTTCAACACGGTGTGGAAGAGATTAGTGGATGCTTTTAAATTTATCCCCTGAAGAATGTTCGCCTGAACTGGGCAGTTAAGAACAGAAACATGTTGGGATGCTTGTTGTTTTAGTGACACATTGAGATTTTTTTGTGTGTTATGTGATATCTTTTGTGTCGTATAAATAAGTTATCTGATGTTTTATATTTGTTTTATATTTGTTTTTTAATGTTTAGTACACTGTGTTAGGTGAGGGTAGTGTTTTTTGTTTAAATTCAGTTTGAATTATTTGAATAATAAACTTGTCAGACATTTGTGTAAATTAGTTATAGCAGACGGTCCATTTTTTCAGGACTAGTGATGCTGGAAAACCTTATAGAGTTCCTGTGTGAGGGGGTTGGAGGCAAGTAAACAACACGTATCATCTTGCTCTTTTATTGTATTACATATATCTATATCCCCGTTGGTGGAGAAGAATGTCTTCATGTTAATAGGGATTCTTTATACCTATTTAAACATATCAGTCATTGTGTCAACCACCAGATACTAGACACCCACAACAGAGAATGCATATTCGTCACACACTCTATTCACCCAGGTCCCACCCACAGGAGGTACCCACAACATAAATCACCGGGAAGGCTCCAGCTAGTCTGGCCAGTCCTTCACAACAACACCATATATGGCATTTCCACCCAACAGCCAGTCAGGGGGAAGGGACAGAGTCAGGGCTTCCCAGGACTTTGGAAAAACAAGGTAATGGGTAATAGAAAGCAAGAGACCACAGGGGCCATCTTGTTTTCCATCAGGAATCAACTGATCCCAATGGCAGGGCCGGGGTATCCCAAAATGGTTGATACTCCGCGCACCTGTCAACTTCAGCATGGAGCTGCCACCAGCCATACCCTGCTCTGTGGGCCACCCACAGGTGCCCAAAAACATACACTAGGGGTACAGGGTTGTACCCCCACCCATGGGTGCCATAAGGGTATCCCACAGGTCTGTTCACCAAACCAAAAGAGATGCTGCACCGCCAGGAGTCCCACATGAACCCCTGTGCGGAAAACACGACAGAACACACGATAAAAAGCAGTAAAGGACAAGGATACAGAGGCCCTGTCCCTCCGATGCATTTCCAGCATCACACTTCACAGCCGGTGAGTCGAGAGGAGAACCAATAAATAAACCAAACCGTGTTAAACAAAAGTAGCAAACGGCTGATTGCAAAATGTACAAAGAACTGTTGAGGAAAAAGGGGAAAGCCAGCTGCAGATGAGCCAGGCACCACGTGGGTGCTCACTCGAGAAACTCTGGGCGATTACCAGATTGTTGAAACTACTATAACCAGAAGGCCTTAGGAAAGGCGAGAAGAGGGTCAAAGTGGTCATGTGGGGATCTAGTAAAATCTTCTATACAGTCGAAAGTCTTTGACCGGCAGATGATCGTGAATAAGGGACGTAAATCCCATATTGTAAGAAAGTAGAAGTAATTGTGAGATTGGCAAGAGTGAACCCGAAGAGGGATGCCGATGAAAAGGGGCAAAGTCTAAAGTCCCAAAGGAACAGTGTGTTTGTTAGGGAGAATTCTCATTCTATGGCTAATTTCCCTAACCTATAGTCTCCCCCAGCAGCTTTGCTGGATTTGAAGGATTTGTTTCTTTTTACCTGCTAAGAGTGAGACTCTTTTTCCCACTCTTAGGCATTTTTGCTATGTGTGTTCTAGGCTATTTTTGTGTTTAATGCCTATGGGATTTTCTCTCACCCATAGGAACCATCTTTATTCACATGTGTTACACAGCACCCTCCGTGCAGTGACACCGGGGTGTCCTAGCGACCCCCAAACAGACTCCATACCCTGGGACTGACTACCGTCTCCCAGGGCATGTAAAGTCCCCATTGACTTTACTAGTGAAATCTTATGAACTTAACCAGTCCAACCCATCTTACTATGGAGGTACTGGAAAGGGTTAATAGTTTTTCCCTTAGGTTCATTTTCGAGGGGGTACCTTAAAGTCCCGCTCTATAAAGTTTCTGGCTGGTGGCAGTGGTTACTACCATAAATATTCAACCGCAAATATTTTCCTATGGGATTTTCCCATTGTTCGAGGCTTAACACTTTTACTGACAGCCTCTAGCATACAGCTGGTTTATTTTATTATTAACTTTACTCCGGTAGGTTTTATTTGCCAGAACTTCAATCTAAATTATTTCTCGTGTCTTACTCTAAACTCCTAACCCAGGTAGGGGATCCTTTGTTTGCTCTTTTGGCGGGCTTCTGGCAAGAAGCCCTCTTTTCGGCGCCTCTGAGTCTGGGGGGGGTCTGTTTGGGAGGGGGAGTAGAATCCCCAGACAGAGTTGCCGCAGCAACTCAGGTCGCACTCTAACCTGATAGGCTGAGGGTCTCCCGTCAAGAAGACCACTCCACTGTGTGAGTGACAGCTAGGCTGTATGAATGGGTCTCTTTCTGCATAAAAGCAGGGTCCTGAGGACTGGAAGAGCAAGACGTTGCCACTGGAACTACGGAACCGAAGGGGAGAGAAGCCACAGACATCTTCAGCATAAACACCACCGGTGAAGCCCTGCCGGATTGTCTCACCACTTTTTTTTTTCCACATGACGAGAGGAGATCTTCATCGAAAGAGCCTTCTTCCCTTGAGCTGGTGGTAACAACCAGTTCACCCATCGCTTCCCCGGACCTGCCTTGGTCGAATCGACAGTGCCCAGCACTTGGAGGCCGGATAGCCAGGCAGCTATTGACCCGGACCGCGACTAAAAGGAGCATACCTTTTAAACTTCATTTGGCAGCACCACGGTTGGTTTCATCCCTGGGTAGTGCAGTGTCTCGAACCTTCCTCCACGACGAGAGCCTCTCTTCCTCTGCTGGACCCCTCGACCTGTAGGAACTACCAGGAACAACCGCCACCGCATGAGCCACTTCTTCACGTTTAAGGTACATTGTTCCGCCAGGCCTCCCTTTTCCCGTGGTAGCCCTGAAGGTGTTTTAAATCCTTTAGCTACTTGTTGAGTTGGCCTCCCTCTCTCTGAACATTGCCTTTCACCTCGCATCTACCTTTTCAATATTCGTTTACCAAAGACTTGACTGCAGCTACAAGAACATTTTTTGCTCCTAAGATCTTGGTCCTGTACCACTGACTCTGGCTCAGGCCTATTGACTCTGGCTGATTTGTTAGATCTGCTCTCACTAGATTGATTGTGTTGATGCACCTGAATCTTCCTTCCTACTGTCTTAACTTGTGGAGTGCCATTTTGCTCAGTTTTCATTCACATATCTTTCTGCTAAAGTGTTATTGTGCATTTCTTGTTCACAAAACATCAGGGAAGTGTTGCTAGGGGGTGTCTCAAGATATTTCGGTTTAACTTGTGCTTTCCCTCCCTTTCGTTAAATTGTTAGAGTGCCATTTGTAGTTGGTTTTCACTGTGCTGCTTTGCTCAGTTTTCACTCTTCCGCAAACTTGTCTACAATTGAATAGGGAGTTGTATATACTTTTCCCTTGACTGAACTAACTTGCTTTATTAACTGTGATTCATGTGTTGAACTAGATGTGTATAAAATAAATATATATTCTCTTTTTGATACAAAGCTCTGGTCAGTGTTTCCTTGTTCCATAGTACTGTGATACCTTTTGTGTAAACCCTGAATACTGCTCATCTCCCTCTTGAGATAAGTCTGACTGCTTAACCACAGCTACCAACTAAATCTTTGTGGTGCGGACTGATACCAAAGGTGATTTATTGCCCTCACCTGTAGTCCTAATCCTCGGTAGTGTTCCCTGAGGGAACTGCACAGGATTCTGCCTAACAGTGTTGACAAGAGTGAACCCGGCTGTCAGGGACTCAGGTAGGCAGAGACAAGGACAGGCTAGGCGTAGGGGTGTTGTGGGTACTGTTTTGGGCACTGGAGGGGAGAGACAAACAAAGATGCAACCATACAAAAGGCTGCTTTGCCCCATGTGCAGGAGAAAGGGACTAAAGACTGCGTTTCCCAGCAGCCGGCGCCAAAGGACTACAATCCCCAGCATGCCCAGGGACGTTTTGGGCCAATCAGGAACCAGGAAGGGCGCGGCCGACCCATCGCGCATGCGCAGAGCCCCGAGCACGGGGCTTGCGCTTGAGACTCCATGCCGACAAGACGTGTGGACCGGAGCTCCAGCAAAACTACACGCGAGGGGCCCAGCCCCACCAGAGCAGCAGCCCGGCCCCTCGCCCACACGAGATAAGTACTCCTCTTTGCTCAGGGCCCAAAGGGATCGAGGGGGAAGTGCAGGGGGCGATTGCTTGCCACCCCAGAGCCCCTGCACCGCTACGAAAAGCTAAGTGTTTAGAACTTCGGCGCTCAATGTGCCGGCGGCATTCTTTTGGGATACATTGACCTGTGCACGGGCGTTTAGTCATTTGGGGTGTTTCCGCCTCTTGGAGACCATAGCAGATCCGTGAGGCGAAAACACAGCACCGGAGACACCTGCCACAGTTTTAGGGCACAAATCGATCACGAGGGTCTGCAGGAAGATTGCTTGTGCATTTGAACATGTTTGCAGGGATCTGCAAGGAGATCGCTTGCGTAGCATAGTGCAATAGCACTATACAGGTCTTGAGGGGGGCATTAGAGAGTGTGTCTGTGTGAGTGAGTCTGCATGAGGTGAATGCAGACAATAACAGAGGGCATGTTCTAATGCTTGTTAATTTCTTTTAGCTTGGACCTTTTGAAAACAACCCTTCAGACGTGCCAAGGACGTGACTGCTCTTCATGGACAGGACACAGAAGACCAGAGCTAAGTTGCATGCTAACTCCTGTACTGTTCCGATGACTTAGGGTTAGGCAGAGTTAAACTGTTCTTATGTGCAAATTGGTGCTTATGTACAAGTAGCTAGTAAGGGCTGAGAACACCAGAACAAAAGTGAGCAGCAACCAAACTTTCCCTGTAGAACTCCCCATTCCCACCCATAACCTCTACCTCACCCTCAATCCGGTTTACCTAATTCCCCCTACCTATCCAATCATCGAGACCCTAACCCTCCTTCCCTGCTCTGGTCCAGGAAACCCGTGTAAGCTCTGACTTGCGGGCTCCACGACCAAAGTGGGGGTGGTTGGTACTGCGTCGCTCCTGCGCCTTGGATTCTGGACTTCGTGACAGAAGCGCAAGCCCACGTAATATTCAGGTGCCCGAGCTACGTGGCCAGCCCCCATTGAAACCATGGAAGAAATAGCCAAAGCCCTGCAGAACTTACAAGGTGAACTGGCAGCGTCTAGACAGGACTACGCCACCCTGTCCGCACAGGTGCGCAGTTTAGCGGCTCAGACAGCGCCCTTACCTACCCAACCACCCACTCCGGTGCAGGTACTTGTAAGTCCGGAGGCAATAGTTCCGTTGGCACCTCCTGAGCGCTACGCTGGAGACCCACAAAAGTTTACCACTTTTATTACTCAGTGTCGTCTCCATTTTCTGACCAAGACTGCAGCCTTTCGGTCTGTTCAGTCCCGAACGGCGTTTGTAATTTCGTACCTCACAGGGGACGCTGCGGCATGGGCAAACCCATTAGTCCAAAAAGACCATGCCATTCTTTATGACTGGGATGATTTCCTGGCGGAATTCGAGAAAATATTTAACCGGCGAGCTGCCACCCTTTGCAAGGATCGGGAACTGTTAAGCCTCAAGCAGGGGTCTAAGGAATTAGTGACATACGTCACTCATTTCAATCGGCTGGTAGCCGAAGCCGACTGGCCCCGTGATAAGCGGATGTCCCTCTTTTATCAAGGTTTGAGGGATGACATCAAAGACCTTATTGCCCAGGTAGATCCACAGCCAAGGGGATGTTCAGAGATGATTGATCTGGCCTTACGGCTTGACCATCGAATGGCAGAAAGGCGGGGCGATAAACGAAAGGGAGATTCACGACCCGTGCCTCGGTTGGATCTGTATAGGGGATCCCGGGGGGTGGCGGCCAGATCTGAGGGGGAAGAACCGATGCAGATAGGTTCAGTTCGAGGTCCCCTCACTAAAGAGGAAAAGGAACAAAGGAGGAAGGACGGCCTCTGTATGTACTGTGGCAAGGCTGGGCACTTTGTTCGTGAATGCCCAAGCAAGCCCAAGACCCAGGGAAACGCTTCGGCTCGTCGGTAGTGGGGGTCACCCGATCGAGCCTGTTGAGTAGTAGGGCCCCAATGGCAGGCATTTCGAACTATGCTACGCATGTCACCTTGACGGGTTGTTTGGAGTTCCAAACACAAAAGAAACAGGTCACTATGTTTGTGGACTCGGGAGCGACAGGTAATTTTATTGATGTCCAGTACGTGGTTACCTTAGGTATCCCAGTACAGCAAAAGGCAGACCCGGAACCTGTACGTGCTGTAGACGGCACTCCTCTCAGCTCAGGGCCCATAACACATAACACTTGTTTGGTGACGTTACAATGCGGAGCTTGGCATAGGGAAAGCATTGCCTTTGATATCATTGCCGCCCCGCAATTTGGGCTGATTTTGGGATTACCGTGGCTAAAAAAGCATAACCCCCAAATTCATTGGACCACAGGGTCAATCAGTCTGGACTCACCGCATTGTCTTGAACATTGCCGGCAAGAAAGTACACCTTCAGTGTGTGCTCTCAACGTCTCGGTTAAGCAGGAAATGCGTCCCGAAAGTATACCCCAAGAATACGCAGATTTCATGGACGTGTTTAACAAACAAGCTGCAGAATCATTACCCCCACATCGGCCATTTGACTGCAGAATTGATCTGGAGCCTGGGGCTACTCTACCGTGTAGTCGTATATATGCCCTAACGGAGGCAGAAAACAATCACCTCCAAGAGTACATAGCTGCGAATTTAAAGAATGGATTTATTCGCCACTAATTCGCCAGTGTCCTCCCCTTTGTTCTTCGTACCGAAGAAGTCTGGAGAACTCCGGACTTGCATAGATTACCGCAGAGTGAACCAGATAACCATTAAGAACCGTTATCCGCTTCCTCTCATCCCGGTTCTTTTGGATCAAGTTAGGGACGCGACAATCTACACCAAGTTGGACCTTCGAGGCGCTTACCATCTTGTGCGGGTGCGCGAGGGAGACGAATGGAAAACCGCCTTCCGGACCAAGTTCGGATTGTACGAATATCAGGTTATGCCATTCGGTCTCTGTAACGCCCCCGCTGCCTTCCAACATTTCCTGGATGAGGTCCTTAGAGAATATTTAGACGTATGTGCGGTAGTGTACATAGATGACATCCTAATATATTCTCAAACTCTCCAGGAACATGTCCAACATGTACGCGCAGTTTTGCAAAAGCTGCGAGAATACCACCTTTATGCAAAACTGGAGAAGTGCGAGTTCCATTGTACCACCGTGGAATTTCTAGGCTACTTCCTGACCCCAACCGGCGTACAAATGGACAAGAAAAAGGTGCAGGCAATCTTGGATTGGGCTCCCCCTACCAGTGTGAAAGAGATTCAGTCATTCCTGGGGTTTGCGAACTTCTACAGACGCTTCGTAAAGAACTTTTCTGCATTGGTCACTCCAATCACGAAGCTTCTCCGTAAAGGCTGCCCTTTTGAGTGGGACACATCGGCCGACCAGGGGTTTCGACAGCTCAAAAAGGCCTTCACCGACGCCCCGGTACTGAAACACCCGGATTTGTCTAGACCTTTTGTAGTGGAAACGGACGCCTCTAGCTACGCTCTAGGTGCTATCCTGTCCCAGCGGGACCCTCAGACAGGCCTGCTACATCCCGTGGCCTACTTCTCAAGGAAACTACCCCCAGCTGAACAGAACTATATCATTGCCGATCGGGAATTGTTGGCAATTAAGGCAGCTCTTGGTGAGTGGCGACACTACCTGATGGGGGCACGTCATACCACCACGATCATAACGGACCATCGTAACCTCCAGTTTATAAGAACCGCCAAGACGTTGAGCCCGCGCCAATTGCGATGGGCTCAATACTTTGCCGAGTTTGATTTCATCATAACGTATAGACCCGGAGCCAACAATCGAAAGGCAGACATATTGTCACGATATCCCGAGTCAGCAGAGCGAGAGGCAGGCATTACACCACAACCTATTATTCCCCCAACACGTATCGTTGGAGCTACTTCTGATTTCTTTGAGGCCGTATTAAAAGACCTCACTATGCAGGACGTCCATCAGTGGTGCAAACAAGATCCTCAGAATACTTTCGTTGAGGGACTCCCCTACCATGGGTCAGCCTTGTACTTGCCCACCAAGCAACTACGGGAAAAGGCCTTATCTTGGTGCCACGATTCGTCATTGGCAGGACACCCGGGAAAGTCAAAAACTCAGGAGTTGGTGGCTAGACATTTCTGGTGGCCCAAGTGGCGGCACGATGTTCTGCAGTATGTGTCTCAATGCGAGGTGTGTGCTCGAAATAAAGCTAGTCACCAAAAACCTGCTGGGCTCCTTCATCCTCTACCGACCCCTTCGGTGCCATGGCATACGATCACCATGGACCTTATTGTGGATCTTCCCGAGGTTCAGGAATTCACTTCTGTATTGGTAATTGTGGATACCTTTTCGAAAATGGCTCACTTCATCCCATGTAAGGGAGTCCCGACTGCTGGTGCAATTGCCGAATTAGTTCTGCAAAACATAGTCCGCCTTCATGGCCTTCCCTATTGTGTGGTCACAGATAGGGGTCCACAGTTCACCTCTCGCTTCTGGCGTGAGTTTTGCAAGATTCTGGGAATGGAAGTCCGCTTGTCGTCCGGATACCATCCCGAGACAGATGGCCAGACAGAACGCGTGAATCAATGCCTAGAGCAGTATTTACGGTGTTTTGCCACAAGTAGGGAGACAACCTGGGTCCAGCATACTTGGTTGGCAGAATTGGCATATAATAACGCCACACATGCATCCACCAAAAAGACTCCGTTCTACTGCCTTTATGGGCGACATCCACGGATCCTCCCAGTGGCCATTCCAATTTCAGGATTTGAATTGCCTACGTTGGCTGGACAACGGTTGGGTATAGAGCAGGTTTGGAAGGAGGTGCAGGAGAATCTCACAAAGGCCAAGGACGCATATAAGCGCTATGCAGATAAGCGTCGTCGACCCAGCCCACTTTACTGTGTAGGAGATAGAGTGTGGTTATCCACTCGCAACCTTCGCATGGAAGGACCCAGGAAATTACAACCCCGATATTTGGGTCCATTCCCAATAGTTAAAATTGTGAACCCTGTTGCAGCTAAATTGACCTTACCTCCCCAAATGAAGGTACATCCCACTTTCCACACTTCCCTCCTGAAACCCGCTCCACATGGGACAATTGCTAGAAAACCACCTCCCGTTATGGTGCAAGGGGAACCTGAGTACGAGGTTCGAGCAATATTGAACTCTAAACAAGATAAAAAGGGCCAGGTGTTTTACCTCATTGACTGGGTGGGGTATGGCCCTGAGGAACGCACTTGGGAACCCTCCCAGCATGTACATGCCCCCAGGTTGCTGCGTGCTTTTCACAGGAATTATCCTAGTAAACCCGGAACAACTGCCTTCTGTGGGAGGGGGAGTACTGTCAGGGACTCAGGTAGGCAGAGACAAGGACAGGCTAGGCGTAGGGGTGTTGTGGGTACTGTTTTGGGCACTGGAGGGGAGAGACAAACAAAGATGCAACCATACAAAAGGCTGCTTTGCCCCATGTGCAGGAGAAAGGGACTAAAGACTGCGTTTCCCAGCAACCGGCGCCAAAGGACTACAATCCCCAGCATGCCCAGGGACGTTTTGGGCCAATCAGGAACCAGGAAGGGCGCGGCCGACCCATCGCGCATGCGCAGAGCCCCGAGCACGGGGCTTGCGCTTGAGACTCCATGCCGACAAGACGTGTGGACCGGAGCTCCAGCAAAACTACACGCGAGGGGCCCAGCCCCACCCGAGCAGCAGCCCGGCCCCTCGCCCACACGAGATAAGTACTCCTCTTTGCTCAGGGCCCAAAGGGATCGAGGGGGAAGTGCAGGGGGCGATTGCTTGCCACCCCAGAGCCCCTGCACCGCTACGAAAAGCTAAGTGTTTAGAACTTCGGCGCTCAATGTGCCGGCGGCATTCTTTTGGGATACATTGACCTGTGCACGGGCGTTTAGTCATTTGGGGTGTTTCCGCCTCTTGGAGACCATAGCAGATCCGTGAGGCGAAAACACAGCACCGGAGACACCTGCCACAGTTTTAGGGCACAAATCGATCACGAGGGTCTGCAGGAAGATTGCTTGTGCATTTGAACATGTTTGCAGGGATCTGCAAGGAGATCGCTTGCGTAGCATAGTGCAATAGCACTATACAGGTCTTGAGGGGGGCATTAGAGAGTGTGTCTGTGTGAGTGAGTCTGCATGAGGTGAATGCAGACAATAACAGAGGGCATGTTCTAATGCTTGTTAATTTCTTTTAGCTTGGACCTTTTGAAAACAACCCTTCAGACGTGCCAAGGACGTGACTGCTCTTCATGGACAGGACACAGAAGACCAGAGCTAAGTTGCATGCTAACTCCTGTACTGTTCCGATGACTTAGGGCTAGGCAGAGTTAAACTGTTCTTATGTGCAAATTGGTGCTTATGTACAAGTAGCTAGTAAGGGCTGAGAACACCAGAACAAAAGTGAGCAGCAACCAAACTTTCCCTGTAGAACTCCCCATTCCCACCCATAACCTCTACCTCACCCTCAATCCGGTTTACCTAATTCCCCCTACCTATCCAATCATCGAGACCCTAACCCTCCTTCCCTGCTCTGGTCCAGGAAACCCGTGTAAGCTCTGACTTGCAGGCTCCACGACCAAAGTGGGGGTGGTTGGTACTGCGTCGCTCCTACGCCTTGGATTCTGGACTTCGTGACACCGGCAGAGGGTTGTTCACTTTAAACTGTTTGAAAAGACATTAAGATTTGTGAATGCCACAGAGGGAAGTGTGTTGAAAGCCATAGTGAAACCGACCGAGGGAGGCAAACAGTTGAGAAGGATCTGCGCCCGGAAGAGGGGGATCCAGGGGTAAGAAACGTGCATGCCAACAAACACATGACTGCAACTGAGAAATTGTTTTTGAATACAAGCCAGAGTGAACCCGACGGGAGGGAGGCTGATATTCGAGAGGGGTATGCGCCCGGAAGAGGGGCGCCCAGGAGTGAACAATTATCACCTCAACGTACATTAGAAAGGAACTTTTTGTTTATTATTTTTGAATCTATCAGGCCATCGGAAGCCAGAAAGCTAACCTCCGAAAGTCCCGATATCGCTAAGAACTGTTTGGGTAATCCGAGCCTGGAAGAGGGGGATCTACGGGTGAGAATTCATCACCCAAAATGTATATGGACAGGAACCTTTGTTTTTATTTTGAATACATCAGGCGCTCAAAGGCAAGAGACTTTTTATAGAGCAAGAGACTTTTTATATAGCAAGAGACTTGGCCATCAAAGATCCTGATAGCTGAAAACCAAACTGTCGTCTCGTGCTGGGAAAACTTGAGTGTGTGCTGTGCTCCAGAGCCCCGCCTTGTCCTGTGCTCAAAACATGGGTAAGGGAGACCACAACTACGCATCCTGATATTTGTGAACACTTAATTATTTCTTATGAGCCCTATCCCACACTCTTGTATTTAGCAGAAGGATGACAATAGGTTTTTCTTAGTATAGGCCTTTTTTTTAAATAAACAAGACGCCACTAGTACTGCATTATTTTGATTTGATGGTCGTAGCTTGCGCCCATTTTAGATTTAGGCTTAGATTAGGCGTTTTTCCACTCTACCTATACACCCTTGAAATGTGATCACTTGTGTCTGTCTGTCTATTCTTGATACCATGCAATCCTTACAGATCCGACGATTAACAATATAGCTCTTCTTCTTGCCCCCTCCAACATTGGTACCTCATCCGTGTACCCCTCCTCAGAAATCTTTTTAAAGGGGGCCACCAGCTTCATTTGCCACCCTCAATTCTTGCTCTGCTGTCAATGTCAAACACTCATCTGACATCTGTCACCTCCTTGAAGACTTTGACCTTGATGTCCTCGCTCTGACCAAGACATGGTTCAAGGCCAGCTATGTCACTGGGTCTTGAGGCAGAGTGGCCCTCGTCTTCCCTGAATGTATCCATACTTCTATTATACCAATTCAATCCTACCCTTCCTTTGAATGTCTTCACTGCAAGCTGTACATCTCTCCTACCCTTTAGATCACTCTCGATATCATCTACAGGACCACTAGGCCGGTCTCCCTCTTCCTATCTGAGTGGGCCGATCTCACCTCTTCCCGACTTCTACCTCCAAGCTTCTCCTATTCTGGAGACTTCAATATTCATCTAAACTCTCCTGATGGGGCCTTACCCTTCTGATATATATGTATGTATCTTGCTCACCCCCCACCCCCCAGCTAAGCCTCCGCCTGCACGGCCAGCCTCTGTGTCTGTCTCTGTCATGAAGCGAGTGTCAGTAGCCAGCATTTGCTGCATCTTTTATTCCACCCCCACCCCTGCTATTGACTCTCAATCTTTCCTTGCTAACCTTCACTTTTCAATCTCCAATACCTTTGATATCCTTGACCCCGTCAGGAGGATCTGCATGAAGCCTGCCTCTAAGTGCAACTGCTGGTACGATTCCGGTCTAGCCTTGCTGAAAAGCAAGTGCAGTGTTGCGGAAGGAAAGTGGTTGGCTTCTCGCACATCCTCTGACAAACTGGCCTGTTGCCTGCTCCAAAGGCATTACAGACACTCCGGTCCAAGAAGCGGGCCTATATTCAAGCCTGCATCTCTGGGGCCACCAACACCACAGCTGAACTTTTCAAAATCTGTAAGGAATTTGGCAATCCTACTGCAGTCTCTACTTCTCTTCCTTCCCAGGCCCTATGCACGGCTATGGCCTCTCACTTCACTACCAAACTCCCAGGACTTTCTGCCCCACCTCTCCTCCACTCCCCTCCTCTCCCTCCTCCACCTGCACTTAGGCCTCCCGTGGCCCCTTCTCTCTCCATCGCTCCGGCTCTCCTTCTCACCAATAGCACAGGATGAGGTCACCAAGACGGTTTGCTTTATAAAAGTCTTTTCCAAACAGGTGCTTCCCTGCTCCTCTAGAACTATAAAGGACAATATTACCGCCCTCACTCCCTCTTTGGCTGAGTTCTGAAATCACTCCTTTGCCACTGGCTCCTTCCCATTGCCTCTCAAGCACTCTCTTGTGCATCCACTCCTAAAAAGCCATCTGCTGACACTTCCTGGCCTGCCAACTACCGCCCTATCTCCACAAACCTTTCATCTGCAAACCTTTGGAGAAGCTGGCCATCTCCCAACGAATCAAGCACGCAATCTGTTGGCTGTCCCCACGACCACCAGTCTGGCTTCAGAGCAGCCAGAGGCACGGAAACTGCTCTCCTGAACACACATGAAAACTTGCTCTCAAAGCTTGACTCCAACTCTCGTTTTTGTTCTCAGCCACCTTGATCTGTCCTCTGCCTTCGACACTGTCAATCATGCCATCCTCCTAAATCGTCTGCGATACTCTGGGCATCACGGGCCAGGCACTGGCTTGGCTGACCTCTTCCTATTCCAATCAGCCCTCCCAAGTTCAGATGTGCCCTTTTCGTTTCTCTCCTCCACCTCACGCTCTACTTGTGGCGTCCCTCAGGGCTTTGTCTGCTTGCTGTGGCTTTCTAAAATGTACCTTGCCCACCTGATTTTCACCTTCTCTTCTCTCTTCCAGTGTTATGCTGATGACACTCAGCTCCCCTTTAAACTTCCCTCCGCTGCCTCCTCTCCTTCCTCTCTCATTCCCAATTGACTGACTTCTATTCAGGCATGGTGTGCTGCCAACGATCGCCATCTTAACGTCAGTAAACCCGAGATCCTTCGCATTATAATCCCCCCTCCCCCTATGCTCTGGCCACCGTCCTTGGGCCCTCTCTCGTCACCCTCTTGTGAGGCAAAAAACCTGGGTGTCATCTTCAACTCCTCTCTCTCCTCACCTCATATCGCTGACCTTGTCAAGGCGGCTCAGTTTAAGCTTCACCTCCTCAGAATACATTCTCCCTTTCCTCACCTTCCCCCGAGAAACTCAATGCCTCTAGAGCGCTGGTTCTTTACAGGATGGACTACTGCAACAGCCTCTTCCTCAATCTGCATCTTTGCTCCATCCACCCTCTTCAACTAATCCAGAATAGGACTGCAAGACTTATCCTTGGCCTCAAGCCCAGGGACCGGATCTCTCCAGCCCTAAAATCTCTCCACTGGCTCCCGGTGGCTGCAAGGATCAAATCCAAGAACCTCTGCATCACCCACAAGGCTTTCTGGGACCGCGCTACATCCAAATGTCTCTCCCTAAATACCTGCCTGCTGGAGTTCTTCGGTGCTCTAGCTCAAACTTTCTGCAGGTCCGATGTTTCTCCAAGCAGAGAGGGAATAAGTTACTTACCTGTAACTCCGGTTCTACAGCATTGGTATCTTTCATAGATTCACATGCTGTGAACATTCCCCTTCATTAGGCTGGGAATTATCAGTAACATAGACCAGTTTAAAGAAACTGAAAACCTTCCGTCACTTTTGTGCTCTAGTATCATCATTTTCGGTCAAACTGCCCAAAGCCAATAGGAACACCAAACTTAGCGCCTCCCCTGTCGGCCATCTTCAGATTTTGGCAAGCGCACGAGAGTAGCAGTAAGAGCCAAAAGACTAGCCATTCGGGGTAGGTGGCAGGGCTGCATGTAAATCTATGAAAGATACCACTGCTGGAGAACCAGAGTTACAGGTAAGTAACTCATTCCTTCTCCAGCATTAGATCTTTCATAGATTCACATGCTGTGAATACATTACAAAGCAGTAATACAACAATACACATGGGAGGAGGCAAGCTCCTAGCACAAATTACCACAGGAGACTTACTAACGGCACGTGAAAAAAAGGTTCTGTAGAACCAACTGGCCGACTCTAGACTCTTCTGCAGAATCTCTGTCGACACAGTAGAACCTGGTGAATGTATGCACTGATCCAAAGGTGACTGCACGGCAGATGTCAGGCAGCAGGATTCCAGAGAGGAAAGCAGTAGTGGGTACAGCCACGGCTCTGGTGGAGTGCACCCGTGGCCTGCCAGGAAGAGGTCTTCCGGACTGCTGGTGGCAGAATGAGATGCAGGCTGCAATCATCTTGAAAATGAGGGTTTGAAAAGAGCCTGCCTGGCCCCAGAAGGTCAAATGCAACAGTTGATCTGTTGTATGGAATGACTTAGTGCGTGTTATGTAATATTTGAGGGCGCACACTACATCCAGCGTGTTCAGCGTTCGCTCCACTAGAGACGTTGGTCTGCAAAAAATACAGGCAAAACCACCTGCTGAGTGAGGTGGAAAGAGGATGGCACCTTTGTCATAAAGGTTGGGTTAGCTCATAGAATAGCCTTTTTTTAACACACATTTTATTTAGATTTAACAAACCAACAAGCGAACGATACAGTTGTGGCAGGTGTGTGGCAAAAAAGTACCATTGCCATGCAACATCCCTGAACCATACATTAGCTTTTGTTCTGTCCCAGCCCTCCACCCTGGGTGCCTTTGCTCAGATCTGCTTAGTGCCCAATCGCTAACTCTCCTTTGCAGTCCAGTATACAGTCTGTGTGCAATCCCAGAGGGCCCATCACTGCGTCCGTCCCACGACCTCCACTATTTCAGAGCAAAACATCTTTTGTGTCAATGCATCCCAGTCACCCACCCCCATACTTTTCATGCATTCCCCCCTCGGTAGCGCTCTGTGCCATACTGAAGTCTCCGCTGGTGACCAGCATTTCAAATCGGCCCACCAAACTTCAATCCTGGGGGCCTTCAGTGGACTTCCAGGTTATTGCAATTCTGCGCTTTGCCAGCACACAGATCAGGTATTTCATCTTAGCTAAATGTCTGGCATGTTTATTCCCCCTAGGGAACAGACCCAACAAACTAAATTCTGGTAGTCACGCATGATTCTGAATTCCTGCTCCTGCCACCCTTTCCGCCACTTCTCCTCAGAATCTTCTAATCACTGGGCATGTCCAAAACATGTGCATCATGTCTGCTTTCTCTGTGGAGCATCTCGGGAATGCCTGTTGCCCACATCCTCCCATCAGTGACAGCCTGTGTGGAGTTAAATATGCTCTGTGCATGACACACAGTTGTGCAAGTTTGAATCTTGCGTTCCTAGAGGCACCCTTAGTGTTCGACAGCAGTCTCGTCCACTCTGTATCTGAGAGGGACCTACCCGAATCGCTTTCCCAGTGACTGCGTGCTTTCAATTCGATCATCCTGAGACCATTTAGAAATAATTCATATAACCTAGAGACCATGTGGCACCCTCCATTACATCGTACATAATCTTCAGTGCTTCATTCATCCCATTCCCATCTGTCCAACCTCCCGATCATTCCAATTTACGACAGGAATTGTCCCTTGTGTATGCCATATTCGCAGACCAGAGCTGGAAAATCTAGTCACTTATCTCGCAGATCATCCACTACTGCTATTCCTTTGCCCTGCCAGTGCTCTCTAAACCGGTTCACAGCACCCTGTCAGCCCCTCACCCCTACCAGAGGGACACATGGGGAGCAGGGACCTAGGGTCCCCGGAAGATTCCACACCCTGTGCCACAAGTCTATGCCAAGTTTCAACAATTGAGAGGGTCTCAGCGTCAACGCTCCTTCCACCCACAATACAACTTTCAAAAAGTATTGTCTCAACATTGGCTGCAACAGCAGCGTGTCCTGAGAAGTCTTGTCCCCCAGCCAATTCACCACAAATTGCAGCTGCCCTTCTAGGTAGTATAATTCAAAGTGCAGTTGATACCCCCCTCGTCATGGCCACTCTGCAGGTGCGCAAAGCAATTCTGTTCTTCCCGCCTACCCATATAAATTCTCAAACCATCTTTTTTAAATGCTGAAAGAACCCTCTAGCTTTTTTAAAAAAAAACATTAAAGTGTTTTTATTAGGGTTTTCTTTGACAATCGCCTTTATACAATGTTTCATCGAAACATCATACACCTTTCCCCCCCTTCTCATCCCCAAGTCTCACTTTCCTCCCTAACCCCAAATGTGCTTGAACTTTAACCACACTCTGTGCTCTGCTTGCCTTGCTAGACTACCTAGTGTATGTTCACAGTTGTACCTGTCTGACTTTCTTCCTCATCTGCTATCCTTCCCTGGTTACGCACTTCTTATTTGCCTAACTAAACTATGACTTCAAGGGTGCTTGTCACTGGGTGAGCTGAATAACACTTGTAGCAAAGCATTCCAGGTCATTATGCCATTGGAGCATTCCCTCCTCCCAATATGGATGGCCTCATAGCACACAGCTGTATCAGCTATGGACCACTTCCTTAGATCTTCCCACCACCACCACCCCCTATGGCCGTTCAGATAGCACAGCGAGCTAAGCGGCTGCCCCCGATATCTGTGTGCAGCCTGCTGTGGCAGTTTCGAATCCCGGCAGGTTCATCTCAGCCCTTCATTCTTCCGAGATCGATAAAATGAGTACCACTCTGTGGGATAATTATGCCTTCTGTTATTTGAGCCCTCCGAGACCTATGGGTGTGTAGCGCTAGATAAGAAATACATTATTATTATTAATACATGGACCTTCTTGGGATTTCCACCCCATTGCAAGCCTTTTCTTTGCCAGAACCTTGGCCAGGTCTATTAGTCTATTTTTTGGTTCGGTGGTCTTGAAGCATGCAAATATATCAAGAAGGCAAGCATCTGGTGTCCATGTGCATCCATTTATGCCCCACCCCCTTCCCAGTCTACGTTCCACTCCTTGCCAAAACTCTTGTGCTACTGGGCAGCTCTAAAACATATGCATCATTGCTGACTGGCCCGCACTATATCATGGACATCTCCTTTCCTCCGAGCCTGGGACATGTGATAAGCGGTGTGGTGTCATGTTTACTCTGTGCAATATATAAAATTGAGTCCATTTAAATCTAGCATTTCTTAAGACCTTTGAGTATAGCAGTGGCCTGTTCCACTCCCCTTCCGTCAATTCCCTGCCCACATCGGTTTCCCACGCACTGTTCCTTCCAGTTATATCCTTTGGTTTAGCCTCCAGTAGTCCATGATATAGCCTGAACACTTTGTGTCCCCCTTCTGACACATCGTATAGCAGTCCGACTACACTATTTTCATCATGGGAGCCCGGGAGGTTCGGCCATTTATTACGTATTTCATATAGGATTTTTGAACACATCAGGAATTGTCCCTCGTGTACCCCGAAACTTTCCATTATTTCTTGGAATATAAGAAACCTTTCTGATTCTATCAGGTATTGGGGAGGAGGTGATCCAATCTTACCCACCTCTTCATTCCCGCGGTAAATGGATGATGTATAAGCAAAGGGGGTGAGACACACCCACCCCCATGATGCATCCTGTTATAATAGGACAAATATCTATATGAATAACGCAGCTAACAGGCCTGAAAATAGACGCCATTTTGCATTAACATAGACGCCATCTTTTACTAGAGCCAAAAATCATCCCTCTGTAAACTCAGCTCTGCCTTCCCCAGCACTGCACACAGAGCCCCGCACATCGCCTCCCCTTGCCAGCCCCGCGCAAGTCTTGTTCTCACGGAAGTCCAGCCATTTATTGTTGCAATTGTTTAGCATCACTTCCACAGAATGTGCTCTCTACTGAACGTGAGACCCGAGCAGGCCGCAGCACAAGTGCCCATCCATTTTCACTAAACTGCCTGTGCCCTATAACCCCCCTCCCTGCCAGGCCAGGGCCCACCAGTCCTCGACCCCTCATGATCTTTCATGACGATACCCATCTGAAACCCTTGCCTTAACCATTCCAGAACACCCACCTTAGACTTAATCCCTTTCAGCAGTATATTTGTTCCCAATCACAACACATCTCTGTCTGTATCATGAGGCACCAGGGAACATAAATAGTAAATCAGCACCTTGGAGTGGGACCCCGGTACCCATAAAACTCTGAATGTAGAGGTCGGAATGCCAATATATTAGCCCACCTTTTCTAAATACCCAGTTGAAGCAATGTTTTTATGCCTGCCATAACTCTCATATTATCAGTTCCTGTTTAGCTTAGACAGCTAGGAGTTTGTTACATTTTGACGTGACCTTCACAGCGGAGATGAGCGAGCTGACCCATGTGCCGCAAGATCGACTGGGAAGCGGCGGCCAATTGCAGCCTGGCATCCCCTATAGAGCAGGCTGTGCCATACGGGCCCACCAATCTGTGCTGTTACTTTGTACCATATAGTATGACCTCATTTATGACAACATGCCTTAAAATGTGATGCCTGTGTATTTTTTGGCAGAGCGCTGTCAGGCAGCAGATTTCTTTGCTTGCTAACTTTACTTTACATAAAGTTTGTCATCTTTGCAATTTATCTCTTTGTCTCATTCCCTGACTGGGTGTGTTATTATATTCGTCTATTGTGAAGTTAAGTGTTTGGGTGCCTACCTTCGCAGGTCTCCCACCAATATAATCCCCTTGCTTTCCCAGAGCACCCTGATCTGCTCTAAGTCGCTGGTGTCTTCCCCTGAGATGGTCGCCAGTGGCATCTGGGGTGAGTAAGACTCTGCCACCTTTAGTATTGCCCTGGTTCGAGCCCAGATCTTCCTGCCTAAATGCACTAGTTCCGGTGGATCACTGTTCCTGTCGCCTTTTAGCCATAATGCTTCCTTCAACACACAAGGAGCCATTCCTGCTCCTGACAAGGTGTGTTCCACATTCTCCTAATCTGCTAGCCATGTTGCCATGTGCTGTAGCTGTCCTGCCAAGTAATAGAGCTTGAGGTTCGGAAGCCGCATACCTCAGTCTATGTACTCCCTGTGTAATATATCCACAGCCACTCTTAGTCTGTCGTTTCCCCATATGAACCCTTCAATTATGGAGTTAAGCTCCTTGAAAAAGGGCTGCAGTATTAGGCATGCAACATTTACTAGCTAGTATAATAAACTGGGAAGGCCCGCCATTTTTAGAAGAGCTATCCTGCCTATTACTCAAAGGGTATAACTGTTCCCAGAACCTTATCGAATTTTCTAGCCTAGTTCTTGCTCTTAACGTGCTTCGTTGATGGGTTTCTGCAGTGTTATGGTGGATGCCCTTTCCCAGGTACCTGAATGTATTGACTTTCCATTGCAGACTTAGGCATGGAAGTCTTGTTTTGTCTATTCCTACCCAGCCCCCCAGTGGGATATACAGGACTTCTCCTTGCTAATTGATATTCCAGATAACTTTGTGAAGTTCGTCAGCACCTATAGGTACAACTTTAAGGTATCTTCTGGGCTGCGCACATATAGTAACATGTCATCTGCGTATAATGACAGAACATGGTGTACCCCCTCCACCTGTATTCCCATGTCCTTGAAGTCTTTCCTTAGAAACACTGCTAGAGGCTCCAGAGCCAGGATACATCACATGGGGGACAATAGACATCCTTGTTTGGTGCCTCTCTGCAGAGGAATCTGTTTCAATATAAATGTGTCGGTTCTTACTCTTGCCATTGGTCTCGAGTAGCACACCTGAATCCATTTCCTAAACTTTTGGCCAATCCCAAAACTTCTCAGGGAGGCGAACAGCCATTCCCACCTGACCCAATCAAAGGCCTTGATGGCGTCTAGCGCAACTTACGAATACCACTCCAGCCTGTCTTGTGTCTTGTCGATAATTGCGTGTAATCGTCTCATGTTTTCCTTTGTCGCCCTACCTGGAATATATCCTGTCTGGTCAATTCCTTATGAAACTCTGCCGGTAGGCCATCTCCCCCCTGGGCAGCCCGAGTATAGCTTCTCGCACCTCCTCCAGCGTGATCGGTTCCTCTAGCATTCCTTGCTTCCCCGCGCTTAAGGTGGGTAGGTCTGTTGTCAGATAACGTCTCCTATCTCTTGCATCTGGGTGTATCCTAACTCCACGTACAGGTGTCTGTTAAATGTCCGGAAGTTATTGTTAATTTCTTTCTGTGACCTCCACACTTGCCCACACTCATCCTCCAACTCTAGGATGCCCTCCCGGTTATCTTATCCTCTGCAAAGCCATCCTAACATTCTCCCTTGCTTGACAGCTTGCCTATGAATCTTCTCTGTGTATTTCTCATAGCTATACTTCTTCCACCTTTCCCATTGTGCTACGCATTGTTGTGTAAGCTTGATGAGCTTCCCTTCCCTCTTGGTATTTCCCCCTTCTTTAACCTCTATCTGCTGGATTGCTGCTTCTGTGCTTGTTTGACACACTCCAGCTCCTTTCGCAACCCCCCTGCTTTAGCGATGGCGGCTCCTCTTATCACTACCTTAAAGTCATCCCACAGGGTTTGCCCTCCCTTTACGCTGCCTTCATTGAATTCAAAATGTTCCTCTATTGGTTGTTCCATAGCTTCTCTAAAGGGTCCGTCCCGCAGGGTCTCGGCCCGGAGCTTCTATGTGGGTATCAGGGCTAGTTGAGTGCTGATCTTCCAATCTACCATCATTGCTGAGTGGTCCGAAAGCGTTCTACCCTCGTATCAGGCCCCCACAAATTCTCCTAGTTTATCTATTCCTGTAAGGAAGTAATCAATACGTGTATATATCTTGCCTACCCCCGAGTAGAATGAGAATTCTGCCTTTTGGCCGTGTAGCCACCTCCATATTTCCTGTAGTTCTAGGTCTCTCACAAGCTCCATCAAGACATTTGCGGGGGCGGGCTGCATCGTATATTTACCATCAGACCTAGCCAACCGTGGATTGATTGTGCAATTGAATTCCCCTCAACCAGATCCAGGTCATTCCCTTAAAGGGGACCCGTCTTGGATATAAAGCGCGGAAGAACGTGGCTGTGTTCTGATGAGGGGCCTATGTGTTGATCAAGCAGACCTCTTTTTTTATCCAAAAACCTGTATACTACCACCATTCTCCCTTCGTTATCCGTATGGATTCCCACCTTTCGAAAGGGTACTGTCTTGGCTATCCAGATGAGCACCCCTCTTGCATAGTTAAGAGTATACTGAACCAAAGCCCATCCCGCCCCATTTATGTATCACCTTTGCCTGTTTTTCAGACGTAAAGTGCGTTTCTTGGAAGGTGTGCTATCTGAACTCCTTTTCAGCATAGATACGTAGCCACTCGTATTCTTTTTCCATAATTATTTAGGCCTCTGACATTCCAAGAAGAGATCTTTACCACCTCAGCCATTCAGTTTGTTCCCCCTCCATTCTCGCTCTCCTCATCATACCAGGTAGCTTCCTGAGGTCTATTTCCTTCATTGCATATTTACAGTACACTGCCTGCTATCTGTCCCTTCTGAGAGCTAAACCGTGTTGTAACTGAATAGAACTTTCCCATAACATTAAAACACAAACGTAAACTAACTGCCCAACAGAAAGTTCCTGTAGAAGCTCGCTGACCATTTGATCCCTTTTTTGAATATGGGTCCTGGTGGTCAGGTACTAGTCGGTACCCTAAAGTGGGGTAGTCCCACTACTCACCGTCGATGGGGAAAGTCCAGCTTTCTTTCCCACTCCTGACCTCCCCTCATCTGTTATATCTATAAAATGTCTGTGCACGCAAAGTCACCTGCATGCTTTGCGACAGTTTCTCTTTTTGACGGTTAAGAGGGATGGACAAATCCACCCCTGCTTCCTCTCCCATAAGATACATGACATGGAAGAAGAACAGGAGAAACTGTGATCGCCAATACGATTTTGGACCGATTCCTAGTGCTCCTATGATCAACAAGTATGTCGAGAGGTACCCACTCAGCCAACCCTACAGCCCAGGAGCAGTGCAGACATTACCCAGAGTGGACGAGGAGCCTCAGGATGCAACTAAGGAGACTTCAATTGACAGCATCGACTAAAGCGCCAAGAAGCAGAAGCCACTGACGCTGTTAGAGACACCATGACATAGCCGTTAGACAGGAAGCACACATATCATCCGCACATCAGGACACACACCCAAATACATGAAGAACACATGCGTAACAGTTATAGAAGTTAGAGGACAGATAAAAATTACATACTGGCATTGCTTTATTATTTGTCATTAGCTTAACGCAACAACGCAGAAACAGCAAGAAGCAAGGAGGTCCTGAACAAGCATGCAGATGCTTATACGCAATTAACCCTATGGAGCTGCAGGAGCACATATGGGACCTGACAGAACCATGTACAGCTAACATATGGAGGATATATAAGAGTACAATGACGTAGAAGCCATGTTATGGTTTAGGAAAATTACAGGAGGCCCCAGACCCTCGGCAGGAGCAGAGCTGAATTCCGGCTGAACAGAAGAGCAACCATGTGAGACAGGGCCCACTGCCAAGGCCACCAGATACGATTGACATTTCATTCCCTGAATGGCAGTGACACCAGCAGTAGTAAAGGCAAATAAAACTTCATAATTCAGAGCTAAAGGAGACCAAATCATAGTCTCTGTACACGCGATCCGGCCGACTCGGGTGATGAATCGAAACCAGCGCTGGGAAGAGGAGCAATCTCACGCCGCCAGAGAAGCTTGCAACCAAGTTGTTCCAACGAGAAGACAAGGGTTGCACGATGTGAATAGGCACTCTCAGACTACGGTGGTATACACACATTACAATGCAGACACATAGTTGTTCTTATTACCTTGAGAAGGTACACCTGGAGCTGAGAATCTTTTCGGATCCCAGGCCTGGGCACGTCAAATCTAGCCAACCACAGTTCAGTATCCTAGGGGTGGGTAGCAATGGGCAAGAACCAATGGTAAGACCCTCACACTGCAACATTTTTTAGAGATAGCAATATTGAGATGGGCCAGGCCTGACACTTGACATGGGAGAGCCAGTAAACATGCATAGAGTCTTGCTATAGGTAGACTATTACTTGGTACCCAATCCTGTGAAGCGTTAGAATTGCTGGAGAGGGGCCCAGGTTGAGACGTCATTATGATGTAATGTGCCCACAAAACTGGCCTGCAAGCCAGGCAACGCTGAGATGTCACTGGATTTTCTTCGATCCCTGTTGGTTTTGGCTGTAATAAACCGCAGTTTGAACTTGCGTTCTGGCTGGGTCTGCGTTCGTTTTGACGGAAAGTATTAGGCCTTCCATGAGTCGTGAGTATGCAAACTCCTAGTAGCCCGCGAACCTACCTGGGAGTTTGTCCCAGCAACAGGTCATCTGGTATCTCCACTGTCTTCCGGCATTTGATTGGAGTCCATCCATATATTTACCTCTTCAAGGGCATAAAAAAACAGGGATTTCCCTCTATGTAATACTTTCAATCTTGCAGGGTACAGGAGCATGTACTTAATACCCGGTCGTCTCAGTCTTTCCTTCGTTAAAATTAATAGGCCTCTTTTTCTTTGAACCTACAAGTTGTAGTCTGGGTAGATCGCCAGAGAAGCCGATCCTCTTTGAATGCTCCCTCCTGATCTGAAAAAAGACGGTATTCAACGAAAATACCGTATTTAAAATCATGCATCACCCAAAGTCTCGCATTTTGGGACTACAAAAATCTTGTATTCCAAAAAACCCAATTTGGGTAGCGGGAGTGTCCCCCTCTCCCCCAAGTCGGTATTTTAGTCTGCGGGGGTGGCAGGGTTGTCCCCCGCATACACAACATGTGTTGCGGGGGACAAAAAAAAAAACAACTTAAATTACAAAATGCGAACCTATTGTGTTGGTGATATTGTAGTTCAAGATTTTGGTTTTTCTAATATTAACATACATCCGAAAAGGACAAGATCCTTTCTTTGTCTTGGTAGTTCAAGATGTTAGCAATGATGCGACAAGGTGGGGCTCCAGGGGGAAGGGAGGTCTATTCACTAGGGCCCCGTTTGCTCTCTCCACAGTGAACCCTTGGAATAATGTGCCTGGGCCAATCTCCTGGAGAAGCACGTTTTCCACATATCCTGTTCGGTCTTTACCCCCCTCTCCTTTCAGCAGCCTTAAAATTTGGATTTTGCTCCTTCTTGCTCTTCCCTCAGCGTCCTCCGCGAAGTCTTGCAGCATTTGCACCTTCATCTTGAGGTCTTGTACTATCCCTTGCAGGTTCTTTGAGGCGGCAGAAACCTCCTCCACCTTCCTTTCATTTTCACTCACTCTGACTGCAAGGTTACGCAGACCTTGTCTCAGAAGTCCAACTTCGCTTCTCACTTCCCCTGTGCGAGTCTCCATGGACATTCTTAAGGCTGCTATCACCTCCAATACTTTGTTTTTCACCCCATCAGGAGGAGACTCTTGGGTTTCTTCTGCCAGCTATTCTTCATCGAGTCATGGTAGTTGCTTTGGTTCCCCTTTCTTAGAGAACCCATCTAGCTTCATCTGCTTTGGTTGGGTAGAACAAGTTACTTTCTTACCTGGTAACGTTCTTTCGATGGGATAGTCAGACGACGTATTCCATATCTATGACAGGTAATGTCCACAGCTGTGCTGCTTAGGAAAATCTTTGGCGTCTGCGTCCTGCGTCGATGCGCCGTCCCCGAGGACCTCCTCCGACGGCCGACGTCACCCGATGTGATAAGTAGGACACACGACGCCCATAGCCTCAGTTATAGTTTTTTCCCAGAACGTGTGCCACCTGTTTTCTGCCAGTCAGACACACAAGGCCTTGCGGAACGCAAGCTGCAATCGCAAAAGAAATTCTGCAGCGGGGAAGGCAGGGAGAAAGCGATATGGAATACGTCGTCGGACCATCCCATCGAAAGAACGTTACCAGGTAAGAAAGTAACTTGTTCTTCAAGGGGATTGGGTCCTCCGACGAATTCCATATCTATGACAGACTCCCAAAGCAGTACCAAGCAAGGAGGTGGGAAAGAACTTAGAATACAAATTTAGCATGCCCAATCAAATTGCGGAATAGAGAACTGCCTTGCCAAAGGCCAGATCTTGTCCTCTGATGGAATCAAGGGAATAGTGACGTACAAAAGTATGTACTGAAGCCCAGGTGGCTGCATCACAGATGTGACAAATAGGAACTCCCCTCTGCAGGGCAGTAGACGCAGCCACTCCTCTGGTAGAATGGGCCCGCAAGCCAGCCGGAGGGTCCTTACCCGCATACGGTAACACTCGGAGATAGCTAAAATAATCCAACGAGACAGTCTGTTTCGTCACAGCTTGTCCCAAACGCTTCCCAGCGTAACCAATGAAAAGTTGATCGTCCACTCTGACCCGGGACATGCGTGAAATATAAAAGCTCAACGCTCTCCGAGGATCAAGCCTATGGAGCCTCTCCTCTTCCTTACCAGGATGTGGAGGAGGCTAGAACGCCGGAAGAACAACCTTCTGGCTCAAATGAAAATCCGAAACTACCTTCGGAAGAAAAGAAGGACGAACTCTAAGGACAACCCTGTCCTTGTGAAACGCAGTGAAGGGTGGCTTAACTGAAAGTGCCTGTAACTCACTCATTCTGCGAGCGCAAGTAACCGCAACCAAAAACACAGTTTTCAGAGTCAACAGCCTCAAAGGGCAAGAATGTAAAGGCTCAAACGGAGCACCCATAAGAAACTTAACAAGGTTGAAATCCCAACCTGGTACCAAAAAAGGTGACGGAGGGAACACATTAGTGAGCCCTTTCAAAAACGGCGAAATTAAAGGAATCTTAAAATAGGAACACTCTTCAGACGAGCGCTTAAATATGGACAGCGCCGCCAGGTAACCTTTAATGGTCCCCACTTGCAAGCCCCTGTGGGCCAAAGAAAGCAAAAAAGACAACCATGGGAATGTCGCATTCAAAAGGATCCACATTCTGAACTCTGCACCAGTCGCAGAACTTCCTCCAATGGCAACGGTACAGACACTTTGTTGCCGGCCGCCTGGCCGAGAGCAACACCTCCATCACGTCTTCAGGGAGGTCCCAATCCTTATACCTCAACCTTTCAGAAGCCAAGCGTGAAGATTGAGGGATCTGACCTCTGGATGGAGAACCTGACCCCTCCTCCCGTGAGAGCAGATCGTCTCGGTAGGGAAGACGACGTGGAGGGCAGATGGACAAGTCTAGAAGGTCCGGGTACCACGTCCTCCGGGCCCACGCCGGAGCAATGAGGATAATCCGGGAACCGAACCTCCGTAACCTCCACAACACTTGCGGGATGACGGGGACAGGAGGAAATGCGTACAGCAGTGGGAATGACCACTCCACCAAGAACGCGTCTCCTAAGGCTCCTTTTGGAGCAAATTCCCGCGAGCAAAACCTTTCGCACTTCCAGTTGACACTGGAGGCGAAGAGATCCACTTGAGGGGTCCCCAAAGGGCGAAGATCTCCAGGAGAATCTCCTGAGCCAGCTCCCACTCGTGAGAGATCGTGCTCTGCCTGCTCAGAGCGTCCGCCGTCTCGTTGTCGTCTCCGGCCAGATGAACTGCCGAGATCGGAACTTCCTGCCGGATGGCCCAGAACTCGAGCTGCATCGCCTCCCTGCACAGCGGAAGTGACCCTGCCCCTCCTTTTTGTTGAGGTAGTGCATGGCCACCGTGTTGTCCGTCAGAATCAGGACACTCTTCCCGCGCACAGTCGGCAGAAAAGCCTTCAAGGCTAGCCTGACGGCCCTCAGCTCCAACAGATTGATATGGAGTCTGAACTCCGACGGAGACCAACGACCGCTGACTGTCAGCTTGTTGGCATGAGCTCCCCATCCCATGAGGGATGCGTCCGTCACGATCATCATCTCCGGCCAGGGCAGCCAAAATGGGGCCCCCTTCATCAGATTGCCCTCGACGGCCCACCACAGAAGGTCCCGGGCTACCGAGGGCGGCACCTGAACAGGGTCCGACAGCCTGCCGGAGGACTGAGACCACTGGAGCTTGAGTGCCCACTGCAAAGATCTCATCCGCAGACGAGCCTCTGGCACCAGAAGAATGCAGGATGCCATGAGGCCGAGCAGTCTCAGGAACTCGGACGCTGGGAGATTCTGGGCAAACTGAAACTTGTGCACCATCTGCTGAATGTGAAGAGCCCTCACCTGAGGAGGAAAACACTGCCCCAGGGACGTGTTGAGCACTGCTCCGATGTACTGGAGCCGCTGTGTTGGTGTCAAATGGGACTTCTTTAAATTGAGGGAGAAGCCCAGCCTGTGAAGGGAGTGGCAGGTGACGGACAGATGATCCAGGAGTTGCTCGGGAGAGCTCCCCCTGATCAACCAATCGTCCAGGTAGGGGTAGACGTGAATCCCCTCTTTCCTGAGATGAGCTGCCACCACCACCATGAGCTTGGTGAAAACCCTCGGGCGGAGGTCAATCCGAATGGCAGGACCCGAAACTGAAAGTGCGAGTTGCCAACCGCGAACCTCAGGTATTTCTTGTGCTTGGGATGGATCGGCACATGGAAGTAAGCATCCTTGAGGTCGAGAGACACCAACCATTCCTGAAGTTGAAGGGCCTGGAGGACTTGAGAAAGAGTCACCATCTTCAACTTTTCCTTCCTGAGGAGTTTGTTCAAACCACGCAAGTCCATGATGGGTCTCAATCCCCCGTCTTTCTTTGAAATCAAAAAATAAGGGGAATACCATCCCTTGTTCCTCTCCGCTACAGGCACCAGTTCCATGGTGCCTTTCTCCAGCAGGGCTTGAATTTCCTGCGCAAGGAGCGGATCCGGACTCGAGAGGTTCCCTGGTGGATTGTCGTGAGGCCTCTGCCGAAAAGGAAGACAGTAGCCGTGGGTTATGATCTCCAGAACCCACACATCCGAAGTAATGGCTTGCCACTCTACAAGATGCTGCGCCAGCCTTCCCCCAACCGGCGAACCATGGGACCTGGCCTCATGACTGAGTGGTAGCGGCTGCGGCGTTGCCTGAGGGCAAAGAGGCAACTGGCCGAGCGGCCTTGGCACCTCGAGTACCTCTGTTTCCACATCTGGCACTCTTACGATGCCTCTTTGACTGCTAGCTCCTCTCGCTTTACTGAAGGACGAGTAATAGCGAAAGGAACCTCCCCTCCATTGCTGTCCCCTAGGACGAAAAGGCGGAGGTTGGCGAACTGCAGCACCCAATGATTTCGCTGCAGCTTTGGAGGTCTGCAACCTCTCAAGGCTCTCATCAGCCTTGCTGACAAAAAGGTGTTCACCTTCAAAAGGCATGTTGAGGAGCCGGGACTGCACATCAGGAGCGAACCCAGACTTCCGCAACCACGCAAACCTGCGCATTATGGTGCTCACCGCCATGGACCGGCTGACGCAATCCGCCAAGTCCAAACCCGACTGAACAGCCTCACACATAGCATCCTTGCCATCCTGAACCATAGCAAGGAAACCATCCCATTCGTCCCCTTCGGGAATATGATCAGCCGCTAATGCAACACAGTTCCACAGAGTGTGTGTGAAACGAGACAAGGCACATATGGAGTTGGCCGCCTGAAGCGCCATACCCCCCGAAGAAAACACTTTCTTTGCCCAGCCGTCAAGACGTTTGTCGTCCCTATCCGGAGGGATGGTAGGATACGACGCCTGCTTTGCCGGGGCCATAGCCGCCTGCACCACCAAACTCTCCGGGGTGGGGTGTCTAGACAAGTAGCAGGGGTCGCTACTGGCTGGATGGTATTTTTCGCGACAAAGACTTGCCCACTGCCGGGAGACTCTCCGGAGCAGTCCAAGCCGCTGCCACCCTTCTCTGCAGAGCCATATGAAAAGGCAAAACTGGGTCAGTGGGTGGACCGAGATCAAGGATGTCCATGAGATTATCCTGAACGAACTCCCCTGGTGGAGCTGACCAACCCAAGTACTCGGTAACCCGAGAGATAAGGCGCCGATATGACGAATCGGCATGAGTGCCAGGCTCCGGCCGACAAAACTCCACCTCCGGAGAGGTGTCCAGTCCACTGGCATCATGCAGTGACTGCCTCAGGTCATCAAACTGACTATGGCCTGAGATAAGGTCATATGGAACCGGAACCAGGCCGCCATCAGAGCCTTCATCACCCTCTGAAATGTGGGGAGAGGAAGATCTCTGCGGACCAAAGTAGTGCCGGACCTTAGCCATAGCCTTTTTAGAGGCAAACCCTGTGCCACGGGGCCCCTCCGACACCCTTGCCTCGAAAGGCGTCGAGGGCGCCGAACGAGTCGGCGCCGGCGTTGACAGAAAAGGCATCGACGTTGAGCGAATAGGCGTTGACGTCAGCTGCAACGCCTCCAGCATCTGCAGCGTCGACACAGTCCTCGAAGCCGGAGGTCCGAGCGTGTCTCTCGACAACCTGGGCGCCGACGGTGTCGATGACCCCCTCGAAGACGGAACCTCGAGAGAAATCATCTACGTCTTCTTCGAAGATGGCACAGGATCACGCGGTCACGAGCGCGTCGAGGACCGGGACCTGGAACGGGCATGGCGAGAACGGCTACCCTTGTCCGAGCTGGACCTCTCCCGCGAGCCGTGCCGACCACCCGAGCCCGAAGGCGTACCCTTCGACCGGTGCCGACCGACCCCACTCGAAGGCGCAGACGGACCGGTGCCCTGCGATTCCAGAATCGCTAGCATCTGCTTCCCGAAGGAAGCCCATTCCTCCGGTGTCGCTTGCATGGAGGGATAAGCGACCCACCAACGGGCCGAGTCCTCGGAAGAGGACGGGGAAGGCGACCTATGCCGGCGCTTCCTGGAATGCCTAGAAGAGGCGGAGGAGTGGCGAGACAGACTCCTGGAAGGAGACCCACCGGACTTCCGACGACGACGCGGAGAGTCACCCCTCGAGTCATCGGTCGAAAGCCCTGCAGACCTCGACTTCCGGGGCTTAGACACCCGGCCTACTGACAGCTTCTTCTTGCGTTCCCGCAAGGCCTTCGCAGTGAGCGACTGGCAGTCGACACAGTCGTCCATATCGTGGGCCTCCCCGAGGCACCAGAGGCAGGCGTCGTGCAAGTCCATGACCGACATCTTCGACCCACAGTCCCCGCAGTTCTTGAAGCCCGGACGCGGGGTCGAAGATGAGAAAGACATCGGGTCTTCACAACCAACCGAACAGGTTCAACGAACCGAGAATAGAAAACAGCAACTCCAACGAGTCGAGGCGTACCGAGATTCACGAAGCGAACACGTTCACGGAAAAAACGGAACTGAGGCTATGGGCGTCGTGCGTCCTACTTATCACATCGGGTGACGTCGGCCGTCGGAGGAGGTGGAGGTCCTCGGGGACGGTGCATCGACGTCATCGACGCAGGACGCAGACGCCAAAGATTTTCCGAAGCAGCACAGCTGTGGACATTACCTGTCATAGATATGGAATACGTCGGAGGACGCAATCCCCTCGAATTACCCTTTTTTCTCCCTGCTTCCGCCGTCTATCCTCCAAGCACTGTGCTGGCCTAGGGCTCTGGTCTTCCTCGTTACTTCGGGTGCCTAGGATCCTTATTGCGGTGTGTTCACTACTCCCTCAGTGCTTTTTTCGTTTCCCCTGGCTTATGCTGGGGCTCCATCAAAGGCTGATAGGATGAGTGTCCATAAGGTCTTGCACCTCGTTTTGGTCTCTGTGCAGCACATGGGCTTATCTGTTTGTCTCTCCCTCGGTTTCCTGAAGTTTCTCAAACAAGGGGAGCACAGGGGTTGTCTCTTGCTTGTGTTTTTTGCCGGCTGTTATGACTGCAGCTCCTCGCTTTGTCCTCTGTGCCTTCTTTCCTCTTTACTATGGACTGGTGCCAGTGGTTATTTGGCGTCCTGCTGCAGTGTTATGTCCCGTCCTCTCCCATGCTGGCCCCAGTACAGGGACTCTACCTTCTCGCTGCACAAGCTCCCTGCTATCAGGGTCATCAGTGCTGCTGCAGGGCTCACTCCTGTTGCTGTGTGTGATGCTGGAAATGCATCGGAGGGACAGGGCCTCCGTATCCTTGTCCGTTACTGCTTTTTATCGTGTGTTCTGTCGTGTGTTCTGTCGTGTTTTCCGCACAGGAGTTCATATGGGACTCCTGCCGGTGCAGCTCTCCCCTTTGGTTTTGCTGAACAGACCCATGGGATACCCTTATGGCACCCATGGACAGGGGTGCAACCCTGTGCCCCTAGTGTATGTTTTTGGGCACCTGTGTGTGACCCACAGAGCAGTGTACGGGCTGGTGGCAGCTATGTGCTGAATTGACTGGTGCCCTGAGCGTCCTCCATTTTGGGATTCCCAGGCCCTGTCATTGGAATCGGTAGATTCCTGATAGAGACAAAATGGCCCCCATGGCCTCTTGCCTTCTATCGCCTGTTACCTTGATCTTCCCGAAGTCCGGGGAAGCCCTGACGCTGTCCCTTCCCCCTGAATGGCTGTTGGGTGGAAGTTCCATATATGGTAGTGTGGGGAAGTGCTGACCAGACTGGCTGGAGCCTTCCCAACGACCGTATGTTGTGGGTACGCCTGTGGGTGGTATCTGGATGAATGGCGTGTGTGACGAATACGCATTCTATATTGTGGGCGTCTAGTATCTGGTGTTTGACACAATGACTGAGACAGCCCTGCCCGAAACCATATGAATGCAGTGTGGAGTGTTGAATGGCTCGGTACTTGTCTCAATACACAACTTGTTGTGAGTGTCTGGAGAAGAGTGAATGGCCTGAATGCACTATGCAGCTAATTGGTTGCCTGCCTGCATGAATGCCCTTCGTAGTGATTGGATGCTTAAGTGTGACCCAGCAGAATGAATGGGAGATCAACAGTATATCTGGGGACCTCTCACTGCTAGGAATCGTGTTCAGAAGTGTTCGGAGCTGAAGTCCAAACTACGAAGAGTAACTGGAGTGAAACTGACACTTGACCTGGACGCCCTGCTGGAAGAGAAGAATTGCTGTTGCTCTCCTTCACAATCTGAAAGCTGCTGTGTCTCCAAGGACTGACCCAGAGAGGACCTGGTAAGGCGCCCTCTTCCCGAGCTACAAGGGACCATCGTGCACCAGCTGATCTTTGTCAAAGCTCCCTGGTAGACAGACCTTCGACAGGCTGCCGACCCGAGATGGGACTGCCGTGGAATCACAAAGAGAAGCGCCCGGACTGTTGTCCGCCACTGTCTATGACCGCCGTCGCCAACTGGAGCCGCCGTGCTCCGGTTTGCCTAAGAACTTCATTTGATCCAAGGATGCTCTCGTCCGCACCGTCGCCGCTGTATCCTGCTGGAGAAGGCCTGACTGTCGACGCGCCGAGGAGCATCCACCGGTGGGTTTCCCGCCACCCAAAGACCACAGAGACGCCGATGACTAGACGCCCTGGCTCGGCCACAGTTCTTCAAACTCTTGGCGGTCCAGAACTATCGACACCGAGGTGCCCTGCACGCCTCTTCCTTCCAGGATGTTCACACTTCCCGTCAATGAGCACCGCTAGGAACGACGCGGCTACTTCACCGTCGTAGCTCAACCTGTTCTCCGTCGGACGTTCGACGACCCGTGACTCCTGCCTTAAAGGGAGGGCACTCAAGAAGGGCCGTCGATTCCCCGACGAGGAACGCTACAACGCCAGGTACTTCGGGGTTGCAGAACTATTGGGAAGTCTAGTGTGAACAATATATGGACTGGGCTTGTATCTTTATTCTACAGGTTGTCCAGGTTGGGGGGGATCTCCACACAGAGCTGTGTTGAACGGTAGTGACCAGTATTCTGCCGATTGTTCAACCATCTTGCCTTCCTTCCTCTCTCTACTGCTTGTTTCCTCTTTATTGATCTGTGTGACATTTTGACAGTATAGTTGATGCACTTTAATGAGATCTAATAATCGTTGTGGTACCACTTTAGAACTGTATATATTTACTAACACAGTTTCAGGGTTTTTTGGTACCAACTTACAATCCCATGCGCCCGACTGCTATGTACAATTTGGAATTGTGTCGCAGTGGGTGTGGGGCGGTAAAAAGGGGACACCAGACCCCGACCCCTTGAAATCACAGTAGACAAAAGTGCTCCACACTTGAGAAACTGTGCCACACTACGTTCTGGTGAAAAAAGTGTGTGTTTAATATAATGATCTTTCCGATAACAGGTGTTTCGACACAGAGGTGTCCTTTTCAAATCAGGGCTAGTCAAAAACTATCTTCCATATCTAGGTTTTCAGTTCATAGGAGCAAGCAAAAGTCACGGGATAAATCCCCCTCTGTTTCTCGCAAAAGTCACTTGCCGTCTCAGCCCCAAGAAACATCTAGGTATATTACTAAAGTGGTATAGGAGACGCGGGAGCACAAACATTTTTATTAATGCTGCTCTGCCTGGTACCCTCAATGGTAGCCTTTTCCAGAAACTCATGGAGCTTGCTACCCCTTGTAATACTTATGTGTTATTCTCGTGTGAAGCAACTGGTTCATGCCACACATCGACGCCCAAGTAGCGGAAGGTGTCTCTCGTCCGCCGTAGGCAGAGCACTGGTAGCTGCTCCATGGTGAGTTCTCGAAGCCCAGCCAATGGGAACACACAGGATTTTTCCCTGTTAACTTGGATGCCTGAGAAGGTAGTAAACTGATCAATGACGTCCAACGGGTACCATAGGTTAGTCTCAAGTTGGCACATATACAGCAACATATCATCTGCGTATAGGGAGATCAAGTGTTCTACTCCATCAATCTCCATTCCTGCTTCTGCACACTCCTGACTGAGCAAGGCCATCAGCAGTTCCAGTGCTAGTATAAACATTGGCGACAGTGGGTATTACCCATCTTAAAAACTGAGCATATCCCGAAGCACTGTCGGGTTTCCAGTAGCCAATCACAGCGGACCAAATTGAAAGCTTTTATTGCGTCTAGGGAGGCCACTGCGCAGTCTTCTGTCACATGGTTCGTACTTTCTATTACATGGTGAAGCCTCCCTAAGTTCCACGTGGTGTTGCGCCCCGGGACATACCCAGTTTGGTCAGTGTGGATTAAACTTCCCATTACTTTTTTGAGTCTATTTGCCAATGCCGCAGTTAGGACATTGCAATCCCGATTCACCATGGAGAGTGGCCTGTACGAACCGCAATCCATTGGGGGCTTGCCTGGTTTAAGGACTGGCATTATGACAGATTCTTGCATGCTACCTGGTAGCACTCCTCACTCATACAACTCACTGTATACCTCTAGGAAATTGGGCGCTAGTACTTCTGCATAAGTTTTAAAAGAATCCCCCTGGAAGCCCGTCCGGTCACAGGGTTTTGGCCGTCGAGAGTTCTGTGATCACCTCCGTAATTTCCACTATCGTCAATGGGGCATCAAGCATGTCTGTTTGTTCTTCCTCTAGTTTAGGTAAATTAATTTGGGTTAGGGCTTTGCTGATGTCCATGTCCACTGATAGTCGAGTACAGGGATTCACAGAACTCTGAAAAAAAGTTTGTTGATCCCTCCTCCGGTTCGGATTACTACAAAGTTGTCATTCGTGAAGGCACTAATCATGACTTTCGGCTCTTCCAATTTGCACAAACATGCCATTAATCTCCCAGGCTCGTCTCCCTCTGCAAGCAATTTCTGTGTATACCTGGCGAAGTCAAACCTGCCCAAACTTTCCCACGTCCTAATGCATTGTTGGCACATTCGACCAATTCCCTCGGCTGTCTCTTTCTGCGCAATGGCATTTTCAGTGTTCGTTAGGGCCTGAGTTATGTCTTTTCTGAAGGCCTCCCATTTTCCCCAATCACCGCACTGTGCATGACCACCAGGAATGCGTCCCACCGGGTGCCTACTGCTGCCACGCTGTCAGTGTTGATATCAAAATATTCCCCTAGTTTGTCTTCAAGGTGGGCACTAAATTCATCGACAAGCAGAGCCTCTGCTCGCAGCCGCCAGGTAGGAATCTGGAGTCTTTGCGCGTCACTTTGCCATGCTGTCACCAGTGGGGCGTGGTCAGAGAGGATCCTAGCTCTATATCGGTGTCCGCAAACTCTCCCAAAGTGTCTGCCCCGTCAAGATGTAGTCTATCTTTGTATGTACCCCATGGGGTAGCCGCGTGCCTCCCCGTGTCCTTCCCTCCATACATCCACCAGGTGCATTTGACTCAGGAGGAAACAAAGTGCTCTGGCTGGTGGGGCTGTTTTTTAATATTTTGCATCTCATCTATCTAATCTAAACCTGAACATCTTACCACCCCATTTCCTGGCTATCGTAGCTTGTCTATCCCTCGTTAAGGGCATTTCTTGTAATAATGCCACCTTTGCCACATTCTATTAAAACACGCATGTACTTGCAATCTCTTAACGTAGTTCCGTCCCCTAACGTTCCAGATAACTATGTTCATGTCATCTATCTTTGCCATGAAAGGCGCTGACTGGGTCGACGATTTCCCATTGCCCAACCAATCTGTTCTCCGGAACCTTACTTCCAGGTCGCCCTCCCTCCAATACGGGCCACATTTTGCTACTTCTCTCACCTCTAATTACTAGGGCCCCACCTCCAGCTCCTTCAGTTGAATAACCAAGCCTCAGAAGACCACTCCCACTTCCGTATTCCTCCCCGGTTTTATGTCTAGCGCACACATACCTTTCCACACACTGCATGGCGGCCCAAGGAACAGAAGGCCGTGTTTGGACATGTCACATCTTAACGCACTACAGCACATTGTTGTTTCTGCTTGGCAGCTGTGGCAAACCTTGCGCGTCAATCCAGGTGTGTGCTTTCTGCGTATTATCAAAAAAATGCAATCTTACGTTGTGTAAAACCTTCAGTTTAGCAGGATAGATAAGCATGTACCACATGTCTGCTCTCCTCAGTCGTTCTTTGGTTGGACCAAACATTGCTCTATGTCGTTGCACTAAAGCTGTGGAGTCGGGGTATATCGCCAACTTAGAAGAGCCCCTCATGATAGTTCCTCCCTCTCTTGAGAAGGCAAGGATCCTCTCCCTGTCTTTATAGTTCATAATCTTAGCTATCACTGGTCTCTGGAAGGGGGTGGGGGATGAGGTTGGGGCGCAAGGAGGTGGTTTCTGGGTCAGGGATCTATGCGCTCTCTGGACTGTGAATCCCTGTGTTAATGTGCCCAGGCCCACTTCTTGCAGGAACATATTTTCGACATAAGCCATTGGGTCCTTGCCTTCCTCTACTTACGGGAGGCCCAGTATTCTGATGTTCCTGTGGGCCGTCCACTCCTCTTCCGCTCAGTGTTCCAAGGTTTTCACACGTTCCACTAGGTCTGCCACTTGAATCTGGGCACTGGCGAGGTTAGTCGTATTATGTTATACCTGCTGTTTTGCTGTGCCCAATTGGTCTGCCAGTGCGCGTACATCTTGACACAATAATCCGACATCCACTATGACTGCATCCATCTTGTGTTCTAGTGCGGCCTTCAGTGCCACAATTGCTGCCAGGATAGGGCCCTCTTGTTGCATACTCGTCTGACGTCACTGGCACTGCACTCAGGCTATCTTTCTGCTCCCTGCAGGTGTAAGCCTCCATTACCGTCTGTCTAGCTTTGCCCTTACGACCCTTGTCCGGTATTTGAGTTTGTTGTCTTGCCCGTCCAATACAGGCGTTGTAATGACACAACTAGTCCATTCCTGACTGCTGTTGCGTTCCGCAGATGACGTCCCACCACACACACACCAATCACCACACCGGGTATCACTGGCTTCACGGTCTTTCTTCTCTGTGTCACAGCACCAGTGTGCGCTTCTTGATGAGATGTACCACCACTTTGCTCTCCACCGCAGTCTGCTACACCGGGGGGTTTGTCAACTGTTCTCTCCCTGCTCCAGTCACACAGTTACAGCAGTTTCACTGGGTAGAGCCCAGCCCCATCATGCACCCTTCGTGTAAGGCGCCCTTCCGTCTGTAGAGGAGTTCTCCACACGTACCCCCAATGCGGACACTTGCTATTGTCTATTATGTGTGCCTCCTTCACAGCGTTTTGGTATCCCTTTTGCGGTTAGGACCACCTCTTCCATTGCCACTCCGAGTCTCCCCTGTGCGTTGTCTCGGAGGGCCGCCTTGCCGGGTGTTTCAATGTCACCCACTGGTGTGCCGACCCGGTGCCCAGCATGCCGCCCTGCCCCCCCAAAGTCTCCCAAAGCGTTCGGTGCACCTCATGGCAACCCGGGTACAGCGCATTGGTGCTGATTTCCACGCTGCCTACAATGTTGCCTCCAGCGTCTCCTTTCTGACAATAGGGCAGTAATGGCAGCTCTTTACCGACTGGGCTTCCCGCGGCGTGTGCTTGATTCAAATGTGCAGTATTATACGGGCGGTACTGGTGCGTGCAGCTGTCTCTCGCTGCATATTAGCCTTTTGCAAATGGGCCGTGCACGTCCCCAACGATTGTTAACATTTGCCACTTGGGTGGGCAATCAGGGCCATCAATCCCAGAAGGTTGAGTCACCTCCTCAGTGCACTCGAGCTCTGCATTACTTACAGCAATCCTGGGTCCATGAGCCAAGGCATCAGGTGGGTGTGTGCGCAGTGCCTCAGCCGCCTCTGCATCAGGATGTCCGTGTGCCTGGGGGGGCTGTGGAGTTCTCACGCCTCTGTTCTCGGTGCCTGCTCACGGTATCAGTAGAAATTACAGAAAAAAAGTTCGACCTATACAAAAGGTCGTAAATGCATGACACAAAAGTTTCGAACACCAAAAGTTCGAACCTTTGCAGGCATGCATTTAATAAATGGTGAGTGGGTGTTGCGGGGGACACCCCTGCAGCACACCCGGGAAAAAATAAATAAAAAGAGAAACAGGGGCTGTGGGAGAGTCCACGCAACACCCAGCTCACTACACTATAGGGACACCCCCGCAGCACACCTGCAAATCTTTTTAAAACATTTTTTACAAAAATAAATGCGGGCTGCGGTGGTGTCCTCTGCAACACCCCGCTCACTATACTACAAAGTATAGTGAGCAGGGGGTGCAGGGGTAAACCCCTGCAGCTCCCGGCAACAACAAAAAAAGAAAAAGAACCCAGCGGCGCCGTTTCCCGTTCACAAAAGTGAAAGGGAACTGGTGCGAGGTACGTAGGGTGTGCATGGGGGGTGTATTTTGGGTGTACGTGGGAGTGTGGTTTTGTAGTGTTTTTAATAATATGTTTGCAAGGGAAATGTACAAACATTTTGTGTTCGTGCATTTTCAATGCAAACTTTTCCATCACTGTAAAAGAAGCTGCGGTCGGATCACACAGATCCCATGCTCACTCCTTCCACTGGGGACCGACTGGTCCTCAGTCGGTGCCGTCAGCGTTGTCACTTCCTGAGGCCTCCCCATTAATCTCGGCCAGTGGCAGAACTCACTGCATGCCGACTGGCCACCCACTTTCGCACGTAGAATAGCCTTGTCCTTGTGAAACGTCAAATTGGGCGGTTTCGGAGAAAACGCTTGGATTTCACCCACCCATCTGGGCGTTTTTTTCCAGGAAAGATGTTTGATGAATGCCTTGTGCATAGGCTAGAAAGGCGGTCTCATGAGCCTTGTGAGAAGAACATTTAGCCCCCCCCACTGGCGCAGGGCGACGGACAAGTGGAAAAGACTGGAACAGTCCCCGTAGGAACTCCTTCACCAGCCGGTGGGACCATAGGGACGGCTCACCTGCAGAGATCGCCGCCAGGTGTACTTTAATGGAGGAATCTGTCAAGCCAGATTCAACCAGGGACAACAGATAAGGCAACAGCTCCTCCGGGCTGGATGGTCGGAAGCTGCAGTTGATGGTTCCTGCACCATCCCTGAAAACGTTTCCACTTGCTCTTGTAGCACTTCAAGGTGGATGAAGCTCTTGCCCTGGCCAGGACCACCTGGAAATTCTGTGCAAGGGACACATCCCCGAACTCTAGAACACAGGAGCCAGGCCGTCAGATTGAGAGGTCAGGTCATGGTGCAGTACTGCCCTTTGGTTCCTGGACGGAGCGATTGGTGCGGGCGCAGCTTGATCAGCTCCACTGATGAGGGCCAGAATGTTGGAGTACCAAAACTGTCTCGGCCACTAATATCCGTTTGCACCGTTACAGTCTGAAGGTGCAAAGGACTCGAGGCATCAAGTGAATTGGGGGAATGCATACATGAACTTCCCTTTCCCATGGAAAAGCAAAGGCGTCCCCCAAGCTCTGATGGGGGGAGCGGCTGGAAAAGGTCTTGCAGTGACTGTTGTCGTAGGTGGCAAAAAGGTTGTTCTCTGGGGTGCCCCACATCTGAAACAACAGGTGAAGCTGGTCGTTGTGCAACTCCCACTCGTGACAAGAGCGCAACTCCCTTGTTGAGGGCATCCGCCAGAGTGTTCTGAATTCCCAGCAGGTGGAGGGGAATGAGAAACATGTTGTGTTGCAAAGCCCAATGCCACAGGGCTTGGGCCTCCCCGGAAAGCTGCAGGGACCTCGTTCATCCTTGCTTGTGGACATAAAACATCAATTGTGTGTTGTCGGTATAAATCCGAACCATCTTTCCCATCAAGAGGGGGAGGAAAGATTTCAGTGCCCACAATATTATCTGTAGCTCCAGCAGGTGAATGTGGTGGGTCTTCTCCCTCTCCGATCAAAAGTATCTGGTATGTTGGTCTTGACAGTGGGTGCCCCAGCCCTCCAGTGAAGCATCCATCATGATGGTGGCCTGATTGGCCGGCAATCTGAACGCCCTGCAGTATATGCTCCCTCAACGACCGCCAGCGAAGGCTCCTTCTGAAAACCAGAGTTAGAGCAATGCACTCGTCCCAGGACCCTGAGGCTTGGAGGATCCAGGGGCATCAGGGGTGGACTGGCCTATAGGAAACTCTGGAGATTTTCCGGTAGGCCTCGGCACCCTCTTTTGTATGTTATTTCCAAATTTTCCCATAGGAAAAGGGTTGGAATTGCTGTAAATGTTCAATATGGGGCCAGTTTGAACATTATTTCCAGGGCCTCTTTTGGTGCTCAGTCCATTCCTGGCGGGCACCCAGGAATTCCTGCACCGGTCTCATGTGTAACCGACAGTTGGTGACCAATGGGAAGCATGACGACAACATCCCAACAGAGATTTGTAGCTGCAAACAGTTGTTGTCTGGGCGCCATTGAGACAACGCACCTTGTGCAGAAGAGCTGCTACCCTTTCGTCTGAGGGTCTGGCGATGCAGGTGTTGATGTCTAACCATGCTTACAGAGAGAGCGCCTGTTGAGATGGAACCAGGCACGACTTTGGGAAGTTGATGGAGAAACCCAGTTGCTGTAGACACTGGATGGTAACAGAGGGCTTCAGCAAGCAGATATGAGGAGGTCCTTACTAACCAGTGGTCCAGATACGGGTAGATGTTAACACTGCTCCGCCAAAGGTGAGCCATCACTGGTGCAAGGCATTTGGTGAAACCCGCAGAGCAGACCTCAGTCTGAATGGAAGGGCCTTGAACTGATAATGTACCCCTGCCACCATGAAGCGTAAGTAGTGCTGTTGTGAGGTAAATAGGGATGTTAAAGTAGGCATCCTCGAGGTCGAGGGATGCCAGGAAGTCTCGGTGCTGTAGCTTGGACAACACCTGCTGTAGTGTGACCATGCGGAACGTCTGAGCCTTAAGGAGCTTGTTGAGCACCCTGAGATCTAATATGGGTCTCCAACCCCCTGACTTGTTGTGCAGTGACTTTTTCCTTACCAAGAAGTAGCGGGAGTGTACTCCTGTACTCAGCTCATCACTGGGAACCTTCTCCACTGTGCCCTTCTGCAGCAGCGCTCACACTTCCTGAATCAAGAGGTGTCGCAACTTCTCTGGTTCGCGTGCGTGGGGAATGTCTGGTGGATAGTCTGAATTCAGCGAGTGTTCCTGCTGGAGGAGGGATAGCACCCATTTGTCGGTGGTGATGTGTGTCCATTCGTCGTCAAACCTCGACAGTCGTCCTACTGGGGTGCTGAAGTGGGAGGGCCTGCCCTGGGCTGGTCATGCCTGTTTACAGGACTGGCCCCTAAATTGGGAGGAGTCGGTGTCGGCGATACCGTAATGGCATGATCTGATGCTAACTCGCCTTCATGGAAGATGTCCAAGGCCTCTTGCTTGTCATCTGGCAGGAACTCCAGCAAAGGGCCCAAATTGTACCACAACTCGTGATCGTAACGTGCTTGCCATTGCATTAGGCGCCTTGCTAGCCGTAGCAGCGGTGGTGGTGGTGGTGATGATGATGATTTTCTTACCAAAGGTGTCAAGGCGTTTGCCTTCCTTGTCTGTGGGAACAGAGCAGGGTGAAGATGGGTTTGCCGACCTTTAACTAGCAGTCGTAGAGACAACGGTATCTGGTGTGGCTTGAGTAAAGAGGAAGGTGGCAGCGCTCTCTGGGGCTCTGTACTTTGTGTCAAACCGGTTTTCTTTAGCCGGGGCAGTTGCGGGATGCGCCAAGGTGATCAGACCATCCTTCCAGATGTCTTCTAGCAGCGGGATAGACATGACTAATTTACTGCCATGCTCTCTATGTTGGTATACGACGCACACTTTTTGCTGCTCCTCTGGTGTAAGGCCGAACATTGTGGCCGCCTTGGACATGAGCGCCTGGCTAGCCCCTACTTCGTTAGGGGGAGAGTCCCTGAGCGGATCATCATGTAGTTCCCAGTCAGCCATGATGAAATTGTCAAACTCAGTGTGAGCTGTGTGTTTGTGTGGAGGTCCTGTTGTCAGGATCTGTGTCTGTCCAGTATCCGCTAACCTTTCTGGTACTGAATGGTGTTTCTCCCTCCTGGGGGGGTGGGGGGGGGGGCAAAGGATGTCATCCATTTCCCTGGAAGGCCCAGGGACATTTGTGCAAAGGTCGCCCGATTGGGTCAGTAACCGGAGCTGGTGTAGGCAGCCGTTGTTGTAAGGTCGCCACCAGAGTGGTTAGAGTAAATAAAATATCCAGTGACATGTCTCTTTGTGGAGGAAGTGATGGCACTGGTTGGATGGGTTGTGCTGAGTGTAAAAGGGTTAAGGGTGGTAGCCCGATTAGGTCTGCTTTACCCTGCAGTGAACTTCTGGGAAGCGATGTTCTGCATGCTGGCAAGGATGGCAGTGACATGATTGCCTTCTCCTCTGCTTTGTCCACGTCCATTTGTGATAGACTTGGCTTGGGTATGACAATCCCACCTGGTAGCAAGGCCCCCACCCCACAAGGTTAGGGAATGATGTCTGTGGAAGGGCTGTCACTGCAGACACTGCACTGGTGTGGGTGTCAGAGATGCCAGTGACAATGGCAGTGGTAACAATCGTATGGTAGGGATCATTGTTTGTCGTAGACTTTCTCGTCGATGAGGGACTGACAGCCGTGGGCGTCGACGATGAGGTAGTCGTAGCCATGGATGCCTTCGCTGACGGTGTACCTTTGGACAGCGTAGATGGTCTCGGAGTAGACTACCTGGAGTGAGACTTGGTCGTCGACGAGGATTGCTTGGCCGTCGATGGACTAGTTTTCAACATTGTAGGCGAAGAGTGACCACCAGACTTTGAAGTGGACTCAGAAGACTATGCTTTCCAAGGCCTTGGCCTTCCTACCCTGCAGTCCACCCTTGGGCACTGACCTTTGATGAAGACCAGTCTTTGTGTGAAGATCTGGACTTGTCGCCGGAGGTGTCCTTGTGCTACTTCCTGCTGGTGGCCTGGATTTCGTGCAACCTAGACCTCTTACTAGAGGTGGTTTGCAGGGATATCCTGCCCTGCCGTAACGAGGCATGACGAAGCAGAGTCAGAGGCGCCAATTTATTATTTTTTTTATTTGTAATTTAACGTTTATTACAATTTACTAGGAAAAAAAAAAACAAGAGCCATGCAATGAGGTGGTGATGATGATGATCCCTTAGCGTTTTGTTGGAAAGCGATTGACAAATTTCGCAGTCCTGGATGACATGGTGAGGATGAAGACAGAAGCAGTCATCGTGGTGATCCTCCACGTAGACATTCTTCAGTTCACAGTGGGCACAAGTCTTGAACAGGCTCTTCCTCAAGGATTCAGTTGCTAGGAGGCAGGCCCAACTGTGCAGACTTCGTCAAATATTACCGGCGGCGGAAATGGTCCACGGAGGCAGCACTGTCGCCGCAAAGATATTTTTTGAAAAAATATGTTATTTTGAATACATATTCGTAGAAAATTTCGAAACTATGCTTTGAGAACTCCCTACAGTAACTTGCGGTAAAAGATTTGAAGATGGCCGACAAGGTAGGTGCTATCTAATGCTGGAGGATTGGGGTCGATCTCTTTCTCTGGCAGGAGCATCTCTCTGGAATGCCCACTCTCCCCCTTCAGACTTGAGACAATCTCCTTAAGTTCCGGAAGCTTCTCAAGACCTTCTTCTCCTCCTTCCCTCTCCCCCTTACTTGCCAATTCCCCACTGCTGCTGCGACTAGCTGCCTGGTCCCTTCTCAGTCATACAGGGGCCAGGTCCTTCCTCGACCAGTCTGCCCCAGCACCCTCTTACGAGCATTTGCCTTCAGACAAGCTCCCAGATTAGACCACTGAATCTGGTCCACGCCCCTCCTCGCACTTGACCCTTATCCCATCCCCAGCGCACTTGCCCTCTGGGCACCCCTTAGCAATCATCCAGTCCGTGGGGTGCTCTCCCTTCTTCATCCCCCTCCTATTTACCTTCCCCACCTGCCCTGGCCTGCCCCCCCTGCACTTCTGTTTTGCTGCACTTGCACGATCCAAATGTCACAAGGCCTAGTAGGACGGTTTATTGTTGTTATCCACCACTGTTCCACACTCCCCCTTAGTCTTGTGGCACCTAGAAACACTTTCTGCTGTATAGGCGCCATACAAATGTGCAATAAATAAAATTGATAAGAAATCATACCTACACGCAGGTCCGAGTTCTTTAGATGCTCCTATACACATTGATGAAATGTACAAAGTATACAAAGCTCCAGGTCCTGGTGATGGTTTTGCAACTGACTTTGTTGCTCACTGTGACGATTCACTACATGTCGTCACTTCACCCCGAGGCGAAACCCCTTCAAATGAGGCCAGAAAGGTGAGCCTGCTACCCAATAGTACCCCCTGAGGGTGGTATAATGAGGGAGGATCACATGGGGAGGGACTGACTTCCCCTCCCGAGGGAGCAGGATGACCATCTAGGGTGTAGCCCTTATAGGATCATAACTAACACACACACACACACACACACACACACACACACACACACACACACACACACACACACACACACACACACACACACACACACACACACACACACACACACACACACACACACACACACACACACACACACACACACACACACACACACACACACACACACACAAGAAGAACATCAGTAACATAGCTAATCCAAGTACTGGGATTAAGTCGGACACATGAGCAATGAAGAACAATACTAAGAATAACTGCAGTGGTATAGACTTCTGCAGAGGCGTGGTCCCACTTACGCGATAAAGACGAAAGAAGGATTGCCTGACGGACAGCCGCAGCCAACCAGAAGCGCGGAGAAGGTCAGGACCATGCTGAGAGCAGTCTGCTCCCGGAATCAAGAGGACAACGGGACTCCTTCACCCCGATGGCATCCAGACGGTAACGTGAATGCAAGAAGCAGCGTCCATACTGTCACTCCAAGGGCTGAGCATGAGATCCGCAAGGCAAAGAACCGAGATGCAGAGAAGCCCCCGCAGCACTCCGAGCAGGAGAAGGACCCCAGGAAGAACCGGCCACGCTTCCCAGCGACAGACAAAGCAATGGGAGAGGCGCCAGGACTGGTAGGGTCTGAAAGGTATGGAATGCACAAACCCAGTACCGAGATTACAAGCAGGACCATCTTCCTCGTGTCAGTACTAGGCAAGCAAGGCAGACAAGGGGGCCTAAAGAGAAGGGTAGAGAAACCGGGGTTGAGGACCCAACCTAAGAGAGTTATAGGAGTCATCTTACTCGTTGCAGTACTTGGGACTATCAGGTGAGCACAGTATGCAAATGGGTTCCACTACCCTGTCCTGCTGCGTCAGGAAGACCCTATGGGTGATCGGAAGGTGGATGGGACCCTAGGAGCACAACTGCAGCAGATCCAAAAACAAGGCTGTCTAAGGCCAGTGAGGGGTAATCAGGATGGGGCTGAAGCCAACGTAAGCACAGAACTTGCAGAGGATCTGCAGAGCAAGGGGCAGGAACGCATAACACCTGCGACCATGCCAACAGATCTTAAAGATGGCACCCAGAGACCCCCCCACCCCGTCCTGCCCACAAAGCAAACTGGGGGCACTTTGAATTCTGAGGAGATGCGAACCAGTCCAGTTCCACGAACCCCCCCCAGGGCTGGAACAGGGGCAACAAGGAGTCAGTATGCAACTCCCCCTTGTAGGTGTTGAACCCCAAGCGTCTCAGCTGATCAGCTTCTGCATTGCTGTCCCCCGGGAGATGGATTGCAGAAATCCAAACCCCTTTTATCAGGGACCCTTCCCAGATCGATACTGCCTCCATGCAGATGGGGGTATGGGAGGAAAGAACAGGTGCCTCCCTGCTTGTTCAGGTAAAACATTGTAGAAGAATTGTCTGTCCTAACCAGAACAGAGCTGTCCTTGATTGGGGGCAGAAACACTGCAAGGGCCAGGCCCACTACCCTGAGTTCAAGCAGATTGATATGCAGGAGGGCTTCCGCCCTGGACCATACACTATGAATCGTGTAGCCTGCCAGAGTAGCCCCCCCAGCCGGAAAGAGAGGAGCCTGTTGTCACCACCAGGGTAGGCTCCGGTAGGGTAAAGGGGGCTCCCACTGAAACACTGATGTCCATCAGCCACCAGCGAAGATAGGGCAGGAGGAGCGGGGGTATTGGGATCCTGTCCGACAGACCCTCGACCTATTTCCTCATCTTTCATCTTGATGCAAGCGTGCTGTACAGTGAGCATGCAGGAGGCCATCAAGCCCAGAAGGTGCTGGAACCACCATGCCTCAGTGGTCTTGTTCACCAGAAACTGCCCCATCACCTTGTGAAGGGAGAGAATCCCCTTGGGCGTGGGGAACACCCGATGAATGGCTATGTTCCAAAGCACCCCCTAGTAAGACCAGATCCTGGGAAAGGGGCACAAATGTGACTTCCTCTGGTTGAGGGAGAACCCCAGCTGATTAAGAACATCCACCAACCTCTGGCAGGAGTGTATCACCCCATCGGGGGACCCCACCCTCACAAGCCAGTCATCCAAATAGGGGTATAGGTGATGACCTTCCAAGCGAAGGAGACCCACCACTGCATTCATCAACTTTGCGAAGACATGAGGGGCCGAGTTCAGGCGGAAAGGCAGCACCTTGTACTGAAAGCGATACAACATAATCGTGAACCACAGAAACTTTCAATGCGGTTGGTAGATGGGGACACGTGGTACGCATCCTTGAGGTCTAGGGAACACATCCAGTCCCCTACACACAGACTCTATGTGCACGGGCGTAATCATCTTGGAGTTCTAGCGGTAAAGACAGATTGTGAAAGGACAGGTCCAGGACAACCCTCAGGCCAGCATGGCTGTTCTTGGGTACTGCAGAAATTCTGGAGTAGAAGCCAAAGCCCCTGTTGGAGTGAGTAACCGGTTCTACCGCCTGCATCTACAAGAGCGAATGGACTTCCCGTAAAAGAGCTGGGGACCAAATCTGACGAAGAGAAGATGGTAGAGGAAGATGAAGTCTGAAGCCCGTGGAGACTATGGATAGGGTTCAAGGGGTCTTGAAAAGACCCTTACAGCTGTCCTGGAAAAGAGCCAGTCGGCCCCCCGTACTCGGGAGCGGTGTTCCCTGACCTTGACGTCCCCGTTTCTTGGCATCAGAAGCAGGAGCAGAGGAGGGGGAGCAGAAAAGCCCATGTATAGTCCTCTGCGGCTTTCTCCGGTTGTCGCTGGTTGACACAGTCAGGCCTCAGTGTACCGTGCTCCACAAACTCCTAACATGAAAACAAGCCTAATTTAAGACAGCTTTTCATATCTCATGCGGCCTGCAGCCATTGATGTTAGTCAAACATATAGCACACGTTTTTACAGAAGACTAGTGTGTACACTTGCTGGACGAATATTCTTGGCCTCACCAAGGTCCAGGAAGTGGTGCTTTCCTGTTCTGGCAGATGAGCAAACCACAAAAGACAAATAGCTGCCTGTTTTAACTGCACACCAGTAGGTGCGAGTGCTGAATTCACACTATTAGGTGTTATCTGAGAAGCAGATGGTGGACTTTACAAGGAGAAGCGTTATATCTGATAATTCACGAACAGCCACATCGCTTACATGTGCCCAGTTAAGGTCCATGGAAAGCCATACATAGCGTTAAGTAACACGTGAGGGAGATGTCTCTAGACAACAGATATATGATGCAGAGCTCCACGGATGCCATAAAGTGCAGTGAAGGCATTCACTGAGAGGTGCAAAAACCCACCTAATGTAGTTTTACCTAGGAGACCTAACTCAGCGAACAGAGTGACACGCTCAGCCCTAGGCTTTAAAGCAGATATAACAAACGCACCAGGGCAGGGAAACCATGTTCCTTTATACATAAGGCCAAAGCAAAAGAATTGACGGGAAGAACAGCAGCAGACTTGCCAGGGCATTGAGGCTTGCGGGGCTGGGGAGGAGTGCAGAGCACAGGTGTCCCGAGCAGAGCAGCAGCAGCAGGAAAGACAGCTGGGCCCAGCTAAGCACAATTTGTCCACCCCAGAAGGAGCTGTTTCATTTGAAGCACATTCTGCTCTAAACACAAGTGAAGGGTGGGGGCTTGCAGAGTATATTTAGACTGATAGCGTGTTATATAGTGTAGCATAGCTTCATGAGACAAAGTGCTGTTAAACTAAAACCACCACTTCTTCTATTATTTATCTATTCAAACATGCTATTTGCCGACATGGCAATCTTGTTCATAGGTGTAATGTTATGTTATATATGCTTTTGCTTTAGCCTGTTTAATAAACATAAGAACCCTCAGAAGACAGGGGACCATATTAAATGCATTAAGATGATAACTCCTGTGTCAAATGTATAATTCAGAGTAATGCGTCAGAGTGGTATCTCGTTGAGTCCAAGAATTTTACAATTCCTGGCTGTATATGTTTAATCATGTTGATGAGCACACAAACGTAGGCAGGCCTGCCTTTTAGCGCTGAGACACAGCCTCGAGTGAATGTTGACATTAGTGACTAATGATCAAGGGTCTATTTTCACAGCCTCAAACAAGGTGGTGATAAGAGGCTCATGTTCTCGCCCAACTCTTAGGAAATCAAGTCACCCCTTGAAGTCGGTGAAAGCGCAGGGTTAAAATTCAGTCCTGCCCCGAGATCGAGGGAAGGACTTTTTCCCTGGCTATGTCAGGATGGCAAAGGACTTGCCGGTTTGAGTGGAGGTTTTCTTCGTCAACGGTTGACGAATGAAAGAGGTCCACATACTCAAAGGGCAGATCAAGGATATGCACTTGCAGGTCAGACAAAAACCCACCAGACCAGCCTTTAAGGAGGCTTTCCTCTCCAAAGCGAGGTCGCGCAGAAACTCCCCAAGCTCCGGCCACGGCTTCTGGTTAACCACAGCCAAGAGGTTGTCGGCATTGACTTGACGCAGATGCAGTCCTGAGATGGCATAACGTTTATCCAAAGACTCAAGGACCTTGTCCTCTTTTTAAAGATAACAGTGTGTTCCGTGGAGGAAGACAACAGATGATGGTTTTAAATATAGTAATGCTGCAGCCACACTGAAGACTGCGGCTGTGGGTGGGAGGTCAGGAGGATTGGCTCCCCATCCGTCAGCCTGTACCCGATGTGCAACCTCTTGTTCATCTGGGCGTTGGCGCTGGTATTCAGGCAGACCTTACTTGCCACCTACAGGGCATCCTTCTGGAGAGAGGTGGAAGACCGGATAGTGGTGCACTTGCCCAAAACCTCTGCTAGCACTCCCAACTTCCGGGGGGGCTTCCTCGGGCAGAGGAATCCCAAGAACTCCGCCAGACCCAGGCGGCGATCATGAAAGGCCTTAACGAATGCCGAAGGTTCAATCGTCCCGAGCGTCATCGCCGCCCCCCCCTTTTTTATAGACTGAGGGGAGTCCGAGCCCTGGGGCACAGGTGCCTGCTGAGTCCTCCTAGATCTGAAGCCGCAGACAGGTCTAACAGCTGTTGAAGGGGAGGCATTGGGGGTACCGGAGGTGGTGGAGGGGTCTGAATGACCAGTAGGGCCTGGACCGGAGAAGGCACTGGAAGGGGTAGTGCTGGAGGAGCCGGCGGAGGGCCCAGATGAGGAGGCGGTGAGGCACCACCTGCGGGTTCACCTCCTTCACTACATCCTTCAGCAGCCCCGTCACCTGAGGGGGGAATGCATGAGCAGGAGGAAGCGCTCAAAGAACCGGTCCTCGCTAGCCGCCGGATCCCTTATGGGCCTGGCCCTTCAAGGCGCTGGTTCACTGCTCTTGGTCAAAACGATGAGGCACCCGAGGCATGTGGCCATAAGGCTGCGATTGGCATATGTACCCATGAGGAGACCAGAAGCCTGTACCATAAAGACCAATGCAGCTTCCAGCGGGAAGGGGACTGTGATCATCTGGCAAAACCAGTCAATGGGCCAAAATGGATGCTTTTCTGGTAGGCTGTGCCACAAGCCGCTCCACCAGTTTTAAGCCTTGTGCCATGCCCAGGGCAGGAGGGCATGAAGGCCCTGGGCCAAGAGGGGCCTCATATGGGAGAATACACCTTGGGTCTTGCACCCAACGCAGAAGGGTCGACTTCAGAGATCGTTCTGGTAGGTGCTGAGCCCTCGGTCGGATGGCCGGTAGTCATAACGTCCCGACTCACGACCTTGGAGCGAGCTCCGGTAGGCTGGACACCCTCTATACCTATGCCGGTAGTCATGCTGGATTGTGCAGAGGACTGACTCTTGGAGGTGGCACCCGACGACCCCTTACCCCTTGGGGACGAAGAAGAGGACACACATTATCGCCCTTACAAAGACAGCCCTGAACCCCTCGGTTTGGGAGGCGGTAGCCTTAGAGGTTTTGCGCCTGCCAGAGCCTGAATCCGAGGTACCCTTGTCCGTGGGAACACCAGAGAAGGAATCACCGCTTTGTGGAGCCTTGCTAAACAGAGTGCTTACCCTGTCTTGACTAGAGGTCCTGGAGACAAAGTCATTAAGGTAGGGCAGAGGCGAAGTGTGGAAGATCTCCCTCCACTGTGAGAACCGATTCTTCAATGCCCAGTGACCGAGAGCGCTGCAAGCCACACATGTGTCTCAGCAGTGATCGGGCCCCAGGAACTCAAGACAGTGCATGGGGTTCCGAGGCCAGGAATGAGCGGTCACATGAGGAACATCTCGTGAATCCTCCTGCAACAGGCATGCGCCAGGGACGCGAGGCACCGAAGGGAGGTTAAATAAGATTGAAAAACAAAAAACGGGGAGCAAGCAGAAAGTTAAGAAAGTCTCTGTGCTGGCTGCCAGGGTCCAACACTGTCCGTGCAGAAAAAGGAACTGAGGTGAGGCGCCGGTGGGCGAGGCTGCGGTGGGGCATTCCCATGACCGAGGCCGCGCCCCTGCACGCTATACTAAATATAAAGGGGAAGCTAAATTTTTCACTGCCAAAGGTTCTGGTACTGTCCCCATGTTGGGGACGCCCACAAGGAAGGAGGAAATTGGACGGGACGTATGAGTACTTTGATTTCCACTTAAACCTGTTTTGTTCCTTGACGCTGCCTCTTCAGTGTTTGCCTTTCAGTGCCATGAAGCCCCTGATGGTTTGCACTTTACACATTTCAATAACCGAACAAACTACCCCCTACCTGTCATGACCACTGGGTTTTCCCTTAAAAGGTCTTCCAAGCTTTCCTGGTTAGCTGCGTATAACTCATGGGCTAAGGGTAGGTAGAACCTTAGGGCTATACTGCTGCAGACACTTCCTCATCTCCCAACATGGCCGCCCTGTTGAATTCTTCGTATAGGGTTTTGCAGTCTAGTTGCTGCCACTCTCTGGGTATATAATCCCCTCCCCTTTTTTCGTTCCGTGCTTCGCAGTGACGCTTACCGCGGTCCGGAATTTCAGTCAAGAATCCCTCAGTACCCCTTTTCTTAATTTCTGGCTTAGTTCACCGCTCCTGTGTTCCCATTATTGCAGTTCCCCTTTTACTTTCCCTCTCTTCATTTTGCCTTCCGTATTTCCTGGTACGTGTTTCTTTTGAACTTCAATTCACAAGGAACAGAGTGACAGTCTTCCTGTTTCTGCTGACACCGCAAGTATAATTGTAGAACACTCGGTGTTGCATTTTGTGCGCTGCGGCGTTATGTGCTGAATGAATTTTCCTCACAAAAGTCGAGTGTTGGAGCGCCCGTGCATGAACGCGCATGAGGAGTTTTGTGACACATTCATATGCTCGCTGCTCATTAGGCGCGCATATCGTTTCATTAACATTGTGATTGCTTGGAGTTTTGTAGTCGCTTGAAGTTCGTGACACATTAGTGATGCTCACTTCGTTTTAGTCACGCATGTTTTTTTTTTCATTGACATTCTATTGCGTGGTATTGTGGGGTTGCTAATTTTGAGTGCAATACAGAAATTTATTAGGCATAAGTGTAACTCTGGCTCCCATCTAGGTTCTTATATTTTTCCATGACTTTTAGGTAAAAGTTCAAACAAGAACAGGGCACACATTTCTGACCCGGAGTTAGAGGGAACTTAGAATTTCCATTTCTGACAGTTCTTTAATTATACACTCGGGCTCATTTAGGATTGCCCTGGATTGTTGAATTAGCATAACTTTAGTCTCTCCACAGAGTTACAGTAAGTTAGTCTTAGTATCTCACCTCAGTTACCTCTCTATTACTGTTCCAGGGGTTAGTTGTTGGGATCCTTTTCTAGGGAGAGTGATTGTGGAAATATATATATATATATATATGATACATTACTCACCGTAATCGTATTTCTGATGCTTGTATCTGCTTAGATTCACATGCTGTGCATAGGCCGACATCTAGTGGAAGCTGCGGAGTATTACAGTTTGTTTTCCGAAACTTGAAAATGGGCGTCGACACAGGCGTGCCAGTAATACTATCCCTAGTGTGACGTCCACTGTACCCAAGATCCCTCACGCGTCTAGGATCCTCAGATTGTATTTTTTCTGGCATGAGGAAGCATGAGGAGTAGCGTGAGTACAGATAATCCAAGCAGATAGACAGAAAGGTAAGACTACAAGCAATAATGCGCCTTCTCTCGGAGGGGAGGAAGGGTGGGTCGCATTTGAATCTAAGCAGATACAAGCATCAGAAATACGATTACGGTGAGTAATGTATCCCTTCTGAGGCTTGTGGAATTTGCTTAGATCACATGCTGTGCATAGATTAGCGAGCAGTACCAGAAGAAGGAGGTGGGATGTGAGAAGAGTCATGAGCAAACAGGTGTCTCAGAACCGCTTGTCCCACTTGTGTATCTGTCTTGGAATGAGTGTCAATGCAGTAATGCTGAGTAAAAGTGTGAATAGAGCTCCAAGTAGCTGCTTTGCAAATGGTGTCGAGGGGAACATTTGCAATGAAAGCCAGAGTGGCCCCAATGCCTCTAGTAGAGTGGGCTCTTGGCGTAAAAGGCAGAGTTTTTTCAGAAAGAGAGTAACACAGCTGTATACAGTTGATAATCCACTTCGAGATAGCGCCTTTAGAGACGCAATCTCCCTCTCTGCCTGTAGCTACGGAGACAAACAGTTGATCTGTTTTCCTTAGCGGTCTGGTTTTATTTACATAGTAGAGGACCGCCCTACGCACATCTAGGGTGTGTAGTTTCACCTCAGCCGAGCTTTGCGGGTTCTGGAAGAAAGCCGGAAGCTCGATGGACTGGTTTACATGGAATTTAGATATAAATTTAGGTGAGAACCTAGGGTGTGTGCGTAAAACCAGTTTGTCTTTGTGGATAGTAAAGAAAGGATCCTGCACTGACAGAGCCTGAATTTCACTGACCCTTCTTATAGAGGTAATGGCTACTAAGAAGGCAGTCTTATAAGTCAGGTGTTTGAGACTACTTTTATGCATGGGTTCGAAAGGGGGGCCCATGAGCTTAGCTAGCACCACATTAAGGTCCCATCCTGGCGGTGGGTTAGAAATAGGAGGGTGAAGTCTCTTTACTCCTTCCATGAAGGCTTTAACTACTGGTACTTTCCACCACGACACCTTGTTATGGGATGTGGTGTAAGCCGAGAGGGCAGCCAGGTGTACTTTCAGAGAGTTAAAAACCAATCCTGCATCCAGCAGGTGGAGCATGTATGTCACAATGTTGGAAGGAGTGCAATCAACCGGGTTGATTTGTTTATTCTGGCACCAAATAACGAATCTCTTCCACTTGTCAAAGTAACAGTGCCTTGTGTTTGGTTTCCTGGATTCTTTTAGGATGTCCATACACCTCTGTGGTAAATTGAGATGTCCAAACTCTATGACCTCAGGAGCCATGCTGCCAGGTTCATTGAGTTGGGTTGCTGGTGCACTGTTTGACCTTGTTGCTGGGACAGTAGGTTGTACCAGGCTGGAAGTTTGATGGCTCGCACACCGCCATCCTGCGTAGGTGTGGAAACCATGGTTGTCTCGCCCACATGGGAGCAACTAGGATGAGCGTCATCGATTCCTTGTTCATCTTGTACACTACCTTCCTGATGAGAGGAGTTGGTGGAAAAGCGTACGCAAACATCCCTGACCAGTTCATCCACAGGGCGTTCCCTTGGGAGTCTGGCTGGGGGAACCTGGATGCAAATCCTGGGCATTGTTTGTTTTCGCTTGTGGCGAATAAGTCTATAGTGGGGAAACCCCACTGAGAGAAGAGATCTTCTACGATCTCTCTGTGAAGGACCCATTCGTGTTCTTCTGGGAGGGAGTCTCTGCTTAGAGCTTCCGCTAGGGAATTGAGCTCCCCTGGAACATGTTGCGATGACAGGAAGATGTTCCGTCTGAGTGCCCATATCCAGATTTTCTGGGCAAGCTTGGACAGATTTGGCGAACGAGTCCCTCCTTGCTTGTTCAGATAGAACACGGCTGTCGTGCTGTCCGTCCGGATCTGCACCGACAAGTTTATTAGATGGGGCTTGAACGCCCGAAGCGCTCTGAATACTGCCAGAAGCTCTAGCAGGTTGATGTGGTTCTTGGCTACTGAGTGAGACCAGAGACCCTGAGCTGTGTGGTGGAGATGGTGAGCTCCCCACCCTGTCAGGCATGCATCTGTAGTCACCACTGCCTGTACTTCGGGATCGTAAAAGGGTTTTCCCCTTGCGAGATTCTCTCTTGTCCACCAGTGTAGGCTCTGTACAAGTGTTGGCGAAACGACCACTAGATCGTCCCACTGACCACTTGCCTGAGACCACTGTTTCGCCAACCATTCCTGCATAGGACGCATGCGCAGTCGCGCGTGGGGGACCAGGTAAATGCATGACGCCATCATGCCCAGTAACCGCATTGCTTTGCGTACCGTTATTTGTTGACCGGACTGATAATGTGGAATTTGCAGTAGTATATTCCGAATTCTCTCTTCCGAAGGGAAGGTCAACCCTTTCTGAGTATCTAGGATTGCTCCTAGGAACTGTTTTGAGGTGCTTGGCACTAGGCTTGACTTCTTCTCGTTGATTGAGAAGCCTAATTCGTGGAGGAGGTCGATAGTCCTTTGAATGTTTGCCCTGCAAATTCCTGGGGTTTCCCCCGTTATGAGCCAGTCGTCCAGATAAGGGTACACTGGGATTGCCTCCCTGCGTAGGTGTGCAGCTGCCACCGCCAGTACCTTGGTGAATACCCTTGGTGCTGAAGCTATCCCGAAGGGCAGTACCTTGAATTGGTAGTGGCGACTGTCCACCTTGAAGCGCAAGTACTTTCTGTGCGCCGGGAGCATGGAAATATGAAAATAAGCATCTTTCATATCCAAGGTTGCCATGTAATCCCCCTTTTTTAGGAGGGGGATTACCTCTTGTAGCGTGGTCATACGGAATTTTTGGGGCTTGACATACTTGTTGGCAGGCCGTAAGTCCAGTACTGGGCGCATTGTCAAATCTTTCTTTGGCACAAGGAAGTAAGTTGAATAGATACCCTTGTTTACCTGGTGTCCTGGGACGAGTTCTATTGCGTCCTTTTCTAGCAGAATGGCAATCTCCTCGAGAAGGATCTTCTGATGTTCTAAGGAGTGTACTCTTTGTCGTGGAGGATGGTTCCGGGGACGCTGCAGTAATTCTATACAATATCCTGTGGACACTGTTGACAGCACCCATCTGTCTGAGGTGATCCCTTCCCAAGCCTGGGTGAAGTTGGAAATGCGTCCCCCTACTGGGGTTGCGTGAGAAGGGACCCTGAACTGAGCGTCACTGCTTTGGTGGAGGCGTGCCACCTCCCTTGTTGGGGCTGCCTCTGCCTCTTCCACGCCCTCTTTTGTTACCTCTGCCGTAACTTTGGGTAGACTGCTGGCTGTTGTTCCACTGTGTACCCTGTCCCTGGGCATAGTTGCCTCTTTGTGAATTTTGGCCGCGTGGGCGACGAAAATTACTATTCCCCCTCTGGTTAGGGGGTTTGTTGGTTAGCTGGCCAAGGGATTTCAGTGTCTCGTATTCGTCCTTGGCGTTTTTCAGTGCGTCTTCGACCGCTTTCCCAAACAATAGATCGGGTTCCACCGGCTTGTCTATTAATGAAGCCTGAGTTTCTGTTTTGAACCCCGACTGCCGTAACCACGCATGTCTTTTGATAACAGTACCTTCTGCTATCAATCTTCCTGCGTTGTCCGCGGCGTCGAAATTTGCTTTTAATATGCAACCAGACACGGCTCTCCCTTCTGCCGAGATCCGAGCCAATTGGCCCTTTAACGGTTCAGGAGCAGAGGCTATGAGCGCCGCGACCTCTTCCCATTGATGGCAGTTGTAGCTGGCCAACAGGGTGGTGGAGTTAGCAATCCTTGCTTGGTAGGCGGACGTTGAGGCTACCTTCCTGCTAAACCCGTAAAGTTTCTTGCTCTCCTTGTCGGGAGGAGCTTCTGATGAAGATAAGGGTGTTCCAGCCCTCTTCCGAGTGTTGGTAACAACTAGGGAGTCTGGTTTAAGATGTCCTCTTATATAGAGAGGGTCAGACTGGGCTGCCCGGAAAAGCTTTTCGACCCTGGGGTTGACCGCTCTGGTGAGGTTTGGGTTCACCAGGGACGGATCTATTCTTCGTTGGATGGATTTAAGGATAGGGATGGTCTGAGCGACCGGCCTCCTCTCTCCCACCAACTCTTCTGCGAAGTCCCTTTCCTCCTGTACACCGTGGGTGTCGATGTGAAAATGTTCTGCCGCGCGAGCGAGAACCTCATTAAGGAGGGGCTGGTTATCGACTGGCGAGTCGGTAACTGGGGCTTCGTTCTCTACCGGGGAATCTACTCTGTAAATTTCCTGCTCATCTTCTCCCTCCTCCTGATCCTCATCATCCGCATAGTATTTCGTCCCGGTTTGTTCCTCCATAATTTCAAACTCCTGGTCCCCCTCAGGGAATGGAGTAGAGTAAGGCTGCACCTCGAAGGGTTCAGGTCTTTCGAACCGGGCCTTTTTACTTAGGGGGATAGGATCAGTGGAACCTGAGGGTGTGGCCCCCTGAGGGTCATACGAGAGGAAATGCTCTGGATTCTTGTCGTAGAAATCAGCCAAGGAAGACATCCTTGACATGACCCTGTCTATGTCTTCACTGGACCATTCTTTGGAACAGGGGATGACTTTAGTAGGCAATTTAGGGGACTTATCAAGGGTACCCTTGCTGGATGTTGATCTCTCAGTAGACTTGTATTTGTCTGTCTGCTTAGGGGGGAAGGATGGTCGTACAGGGGTGGAAGAATGTGCTTTCCGCTGTTTCCCCCCCTCCCCGTGCGTGGAAAAATGTTTTCCCTGTCCCTTGGAGGCCCCGGAGACTTTCGACGCCTGGCGTCGAGGATCGGGAGAGGTATCTGTGTTTTTCGAGCGTGGGGCCTCGCTGGTGTTAACTGCGGGCTCCGTCTCTTGGAGCGCGGCCTGGGGGCGGAAGTCGTCTTCGTCCTCCGATGATCGAACTTCCGTTAGTCTAGGGAGCGAGGCACTTTTGGCAAGAGTGGATGATTGCCTTGCGTCATGAGGCGATCTCGATCGAGAGCGCCCAGAGGACACCGAGTCGGACCGTTCTATCTGTGCCTCTTTCCGAGAAGTCGACGTCGTCGAGGTTCAGTTGGACTTAGTGTGCTTAGTGTGTGTAGGGTGTGTAGCGCTTGCGTCGCCGGGGGTCTTCCCCATAGCCGCCCTGCCGGACGACCTTCCGAGGTCGGGGACCTGCGCTCGGCTGTCTTTCGACGCCGTAATGCCCTCGCCGTCCGAAAGTACGGCGTCGCTGCCATCGCTGAAGGCGCCCTCCGCTGCCATGGCCGCCTGCCTGGCGTGGTGGGCCCAACGCTTAGTTGAACGGTCCTTAAGTGTCTTAGGTTTAAACCTACTACACGCTCTGCAGTTCACTTCGGGGTGGTCCCTCGGCAAGCAGAGATTGCACGAGGCGTGCCTGTCGACCCAAGGGTATTTGCAGTTGCACTTGGGGCAGAATTGGAAAGGGGTACCCTCCATACGCACCTAAAGGCAGCGGGCTGGTAAGTGTAGGAAATATATAAGATAAGGTGTACCTATATACCAAGAGTGAAGAGTATGTACCACCCCCCACTCTCCCTACTTGCAGGGCCGAGGCCAGCGGCCTACCAGGCCCGGGCCGAGGCCAGCGGCCTTCCGAGGCCCAGATCCGTCGTGCGGTAGCCGACGGTCGATGTCTTCTCCAGCCGTCGTCGAGGGTCGACGTTGGGGTGGGGAAGGATGTCAATAAAGAATTATAAATTTCAATTATTAGCAAAAGTATGGCTAAGGCCAGGGGACTCCGCAAGATGCTTTCGACCAGTATGGCGGAAAAAAACAATCTGAGGGTCCTAGACGCGTGAGGGATCTTGGGTACAGTGGACGTCACACTAGGTATAGTATTACTGGCACGCCTGTGTCGACGCCCATTTTCAAGTTTCGAAAAACAAACTGTAATACTCCGCAGCTTCCACTAGATGTCGGCCTATGCACAGCATGTGATCTAAGCAGATTCCACAAGCCTCAGAAATATATATATATATATTGGTGGGTTCTTTCACTATTCCCAGTACATTCCGTTTAGGAAGTTTTTCCTCAGTCAGTCCCCCTTCAGCCTCCCATCTACAGGACAAGCGCCCCTGCGCAGAAGCAGGATGGAGAGCCCACCAAATAATAATTTAAGGTAATTGTGAGTGAAAAGTTTTAGAAAGAAGTAAAGAGGAAGTTGTGAGTCATTCCCTGGAAAACTGTAGAGAACATATTTTGATAGATTCCTTGCGTTTCTTCTTAGATTCCTAGTTATTAAAGGAATAGAAGTATTGATAAGAGAAAAGGTGAGAACAACGCACCCTGAGAAGAGTGGTCGTAGTTACAGGGCGTGGTGTCCCCGCTGAGTCAAAGGTAAGCGTTACACTACCAGACCAAAAAAGATATTGCAAGCCACGAGGAGTTCCATGATCCTGTAGAGAAACTTGCCAGTGACTTACAAAACCCTTAGAAGGTATGGGTAGGGGTTCTTTATTTAGTGCATTAATTCATTAACTTCCAATTTCTTTATATTGCGCACAATGTAATTATAAACTTCAGATTGAATCTCGGTGCCTACGTAAGGTACAGTGTGAATTTAGGTCTAAGAACTGTGTGTGTGTTAGCAAGAGTGTCCCAATAATTGAACATTTTAATCAGAGTATTTGTAAGTTTTGTAAGTCTGATACTATATAATGAATACATAGAACATCTATACAAACAGGCACTTCAACTAGAACATGTTTGAAAAATTAGGAAAACTAAAACTTTTCTTAGAGACAGTTTTGGAAATCTCAGATGGTGCAATTTTTTCCAACCAAATTCTATTGAACGCATAGCTGAAAAGAAGAAAGCGGTTGATCATCCACAAATTTCCATTACACTGAAAGATGATCAGCAGCTATCGAATATCTCCAGCAGCAACTAATATTTATTAACAAAACATAAGTGCACGATTAGAAGGTGCTATTTATTTTTATCGCATACTTTTCATGTTGTCATTTCCAGAATCAGAACATCAAGGATTTGGGGGTTGTGGGAGGGGGACTGGTATGGGGAAACAGTGGTACTGGGGAAGCAGTAATGGGTACAGGTGTATCGATACAAATCCGATTCATACCGTTTTAAAACAAAAACAAATTGAAGCATCAACATTTGTATGCAAACGTTTTTAAAAAGGGCTCAACAAGGATTGAACCTCTATTTAAAACCTCTCTTGTTCAGACGTCAATATTGACGGTAAAAATGTCTGCAAACCTGGTAGATGGCAGTGTGTAGGGAACCCTTTTATATCCCTAAGAATCCAACGGGGCCAATTTATATGTTTTTTAAAAAAAAAGGGAAAAACAGCAGAGAGGAAAATGTTGAATGCTTTGCTCTAAAAGCGACACTATTAAAGCATCCTGTAAGTGCACCGGGAAGTGCTGTGGAAGGCCGATTTGCGGCTCTGCTCTCCCTTGGACTTTGATCCTGTATACTGCATTTCGACGGTATGAGAATTAACTTTGAACTCACGCCTCTGACATGTGGACTGCAAACCAGCTTCAGCATTACAACGCTGTCTTGTTTATTATTTCTACAGATACATTGTATTACTCTGTGTATTTTGCTTTAAGAAGCTCTTCGACGAACTCCTGCCTTCTTTGCAAGGTCACTTCCCATATATTGGGTGTGCACGCGCATCCTGTAAGTCCACCCGGATGTGCTGTGGAAGGCTGCTTTGCTGAGTAGCGAGCAACCTTCTCACCTTAAGGTCTGCTCTTCGTTTTATTTTGTAATCATGATTGATGCGCAATTGCATTGTTTTTAACTTATTGCTATTGTTCGCCCACAGACTATTTTTAATTGCTTATGTCGTTACAGTTCACATTGTAACAGTGGTTGAGTTAATTGTAAATGGCTAATGCACGGTCTCACACAAATCCACGGCACACGCAACACACCTTATCTTTGCTAAAAACAAATACCCCAATTGAAAGAGACTAAAACCTCCCTCTTGCCTGTAGAACAGAGTCTTTTAAATCTGTCGCCTACTCAAATAGGCAGTAAGAAAAGCTATTACGGCAGTATCAACCACCCTTAACAAGAAAACCTGTGGTGCTAACATTCGCCGCTTTTACCCACCTCAAGACGTTCATCCGTCCTTGTCTATTGACACATGGCCATATCCAATGAAACAATGTGTGCCATACTGCATGTACTATGGGACATGGCGGATTCTGCTTTACCAGACCTTTTGATTATATCTTCGACTTCAAGAGACATTTCAACAAGCATAGCCAAGGCTTATACAGCGATTCACCCTTCACCTTCGGCGGCAAGCTTGTTGTCTCCTTTGGCAACTAAAATATCTACGAGCAATCTCACTTCAGAAATCTAAAAATGTGATAACATGTACTACAATTCTTAAAAACCATCCTTAACAAATGACATGCAAGGCTGAAAAGGACAGTAAAGCTCATAAAGCTACACTTAGTTATGAGTCTTTGGATGAATTAATTTGAGCAGTAAATGAAGATAATGCGGACAATTCAGCCGCAGTTTTTTCTGATGAGGCAGAGAAAACATCAACCGCACCATCCCCTGAAACCAGACTACCTGCTATGCCTCATTCACAGCGATCGGATTTGGAAACACAACAAGGTGAAATTCAAACATCGCTTAACCAATTTTTCCAAACACAAAACATGCCAGTGATCAAGAAGCCTGAGATTATATGTACAACCTTTCTACCAAGCTCTCGGTCAACTATTCAACCGCTGCAACAATCAACTTTTCCTTTGGCGAAGCAGGTTTCTCAGGTTTTCGAACCAACAAAGTGTTAATAATACTATAACAGCGAAACCAGCAAGTGTTCAAGCATCAAACAAGTCACAGGCTCGGGGCCAACAACTACATCTGCATCGCCTGTTGCTCAAATGTAAACCGATGCCTTTTTCTTCATATGACCTCAACAGAGCTAGTATTTTAAACATTTTTGATGAAGTCTCAAGCTTGAACAATGTTTGATCAATAGATATAGACCAAGTTGAATGTATTCATCCAACTGATCTTTCTGTTGTTAGACTACTCATGCAATCAGGAGTAGTCTTTTACACTCTGTGGAAAGCAAAGCGCAACCTTCTTTTTAATCTTGGTTTAGAATTGCTTCAATATTTGTCTCCAAATATTATGACCCAAGATGTTCGACTTCTGAAGGGCCCTTTGATCTGCTCACCATTACTGCAAAGCCAGTTGTCACTCTCTAATCGGTTTTCGATTTCAGCTCCCCGAGCATATCAAAGTTATTCTTCTCTATCAAGATTTGAGATTCCTTCACAAACGTAACAACTAAACCTAAATCGACAGGTCACGGCGTGGCTTGGACGGCCATGTAAAGGGTCGCACTCTGGAGGAGCTCCGTTGATCCTGTTTTGATCCTGATGGAGGGGTGCGTCCACGGGGGCCGGCCGACGCTGGAAATCGATGTCCAGGTGTGGGAATGCCACCACTACACCCGCTGAAAGTCTGTGATGTCTGGGAGACCCGGGAACCGAAATAAATGCGATTGACTGGGATGAGCCCGGAGCAGACGGACAAGACAAAATGGCGGCGGCTCTTTGTGAACACCGCGGACCGTGAAGTCAGCATCGCGACCACGAGTGCAGGAACCACGGATCTAGCTGTGACGACGGGACCGTGGGCCCGAGAGTTGGGGTGCTTGGTCCTATGGTGTGGTGGGCCAGGCTCTGCGCACCGAGTGGCGTGATTCCCCTTCGGCGCCTGGCGGGACGGGCCCCCGCCCGACTCATACAACAGCATGACCACGAGAGGTGTGAAACCCAAGGCCAAACAGCCCACGATGGAGGCTTACGCCAAGTCCCCCTCAGTGGCGGAAGGAGGCAAGAACAAAAAAGGCCCCCGTGACGGTCGCAGAGTCGCCGGGCACGATACAGGAGGTGCTGGCGGCGATTGCGGACTTAAAAGTGTCATGGGAGACCAAGTTGGGCCTTGCCATGAAAGGGCTGCAGGAAGGCTTAAACCTCAAGATCGGTGCCGTCCAGGAGGAGGTGAATCTGCTACGACTGGATGTGAGGGCGATCTCGGAGCGCATGGGGACCATTGAGAAGGAGACGGCCACGAACACGGCAGACTGCGCCGCTCATAAGAGAGAACTACACGCCCTTGTGCAACGGGTGGGAACCCTGGAGGACAGAGCGGAGCAGGCGGAGGGACGTGCCAGGCGCAACAATATTCGCATTGTGGGCCTACCCGAAGGATCGGAAGGATCAGACCCCACGGAATTTGTGGAATCCATGCTTTTGCAAGAGATTACCGGTGGGGTGCTAACCCAGGGGTTTGCAGTCGAGAGGGCGCATAGGCCCTCCGCGGCCGGTGATCGCGAAAATTCTGAACTACCGAGATCGCGAAAAGATTCTTGAATTCTTCCGAAAAGGGGGAACGATTGACAGAGGATCGGCCAAGATCACGGCCTACCCTGACTACACGCTACAAGTACAGCGGAGTCGGATGCACTTCGGGGCGGTTAAAAGGAGACTGCGTGAAGCTGGCCATCGCTACATGCTACTTTACCCGGCCAAGTTGAAAGTTTTTTTACAGAAACAGATCCTTGTTCTTTGAAACACCGACTGAAGCGATGGACTGGCTCGACGCGCTGGGCAGCCCTCAAGAACCGGGCATCCAGGCGGCGACTACAGAAGACTACAGAAGATAAGTAGCTTGCGGCTGGGTAGCCTAGGGCAATGGGGCCGAGTCATTGGGACTTGAATATAGTCATATATACTGCACATGGTGCGTGTTATGTGGCGCTGACTGGCTGGCCCATTGGGCGTGCCTACCCGTGGTTACTTGGTTGGTGGCTCCGAGAGGCTTCCTTTGTCCCCAGTAGTAAAATATCTAGTTAGTTAGGTCGCTGTTAGATCGGCGACGCCCCGCGGGGTCCTATTCCTTGAACTCGGGATAGGACCAGGCGCGGGTGGGCCTGAGATCCAGGGATGGAGCTGGGCTTTTGTTGGGGTGGGATGGGTGGTTTGCTGTGGTGTGTAGTTGGGAAACAGGGAGGGGGGACGGGGATCAAGGACGGAAGAGCCGGCGGAGAGTTAGACCAAGAGGGCATTGTGGGGAGGGCGGGGCTGAGTACAGACCGAACTGATGGCATCGGTTAATCTTCGCATAGCTACCTGGAATGTCCGAGGCCTCAATAGCTACCTCAAGCGTAACAAGATAATGCTATACCTGAAGAGGATGCGGATAGATATAGCCCTGCTACAAGAGACCCACCTCACTAGGGAGAAATTGGAGGAGGTCAAGAGGAAATGGAAGGGCAATGTGGTGGGTGCCACGTACTCGGCGTATGCTAGAGGGGTCATCACCTGGGTGGCACCGCACGTGCCGTTCCGGGTGCTTGATTCGATAGTGGACCCGGAGGGCAGAATGGTGGCGATAACAGGACTCCTGGAGAATAGGGAGGTACACATCCTCAACCTGTATGCCCCCAATCATGATACTGCAGCCTATTTTAGATCTCTCTATGGCAAACTAGGCCCCCCGGTAGGGGGTGCGATGGTGTGGGGGGGGACTTCAATTGCGTCTTGGATCCCAAAATTGACCGGTCCGCTGGTACCAAAGGGAAAATGTCGCCGGCGGCCAAGGCGCTCGGGACATTGCTGGGAGACCTGGGACTGGTAGATGTGTGGAGGAGACTCCACCCCACAGATGGACAGTATTCGCACTATGCGGTGCCATATGATTTACACACGAGATTGGATTATGTGTTTGGAACTGCCGAGATAGCGGGTGAAATGGTAGGGGCAGAATACAAGGCCCGAGTATTGTCGGACCATTCGCCCCTGGTGGTAGAGTGGCGACATCAACCCCCTAGGCCTCGGGTCCCCACATGGAGGCTTCGGTCGGAGGCACTGCAGGATGAGGGATTCCGGGAGGACCTGAGGGTTGCCATCGGGGAATACTTTGAGATAAACACGGGTAGCGTGCGCTCTGTGGGAACTCTGTGGGAGGCCTTTAAGGTAGTGGTGCGCGGAGTGGCCATCTCTAAATCCAAAGGACTTCAAGGGGGTATCGAGAGGGAGCTTCAGGACACCGAAAGGGAATTGGAGTGCCTAGCTCGTCTCGAGAACGCCACTCAGGAGGACAAGACTAGGGCGAAGGACCTTCAGGTGGCGTGCAGTGCTCTTTGGGATCGACTATGCAGATTGAACCATAGGAAATACACCGAGAGGCTGCACGCGGGGGGCGACAAGCCAGGCAGACTGCTGGCCTGGCTGTACAAGAGCGAGTCCCCCCGGGTGGTTATTCATGAGATCTGCGGTGAGGACGGTTGTCTGCGCAACACTCAGGACGGGGTGAACGAGGAATTCCTCAGGTTCTATAAACGTTTGTATGAGGACACTGGGGAGGACAGGAGTCAAGACATCCTGAACACACTCGAGGACATTGGTCTGCCCACCCTAGACGACCTGGAGCGGGAGGAACTGGACGCCCCTATCACTTCAGACGAGCTGGAGGTGGTGATCCGGGGCCTCCCCACGTGTAAGGCACCTGGAACGGATGGACTGCCTAGCGAGTTTTACAAGGTGTATGCGCAGGAGCTGCTCCAGCCACTGCTGGCCTTGTTTAACGAGGCATACGAACAGGGAGAACTCCCGTTGTCCCTCCGTGAGGCCATGATTGTCCCATTACTGAAACCAGGCAAGCCGGCCGTTGAGTGTGGATCTTATAGACCCCTGTCCATGCTAAACCAGGACAGCAAAATACTCACGGCGGTGCTGGCCAACAGGTTGAAGAAGGTGATCGACAAGCTGATCCACCCGGATCAAACGGGATATGTCCCAGGCAGGAATATCACTGATAACCATAGGAGGCTGCACCATGTTATCGACCATACTAAGGACGACATGGGCGAGATGGCGGTAGTGTCGCTGGATGCGGTCAAGGCCTTCGATTCAGTGAGATGGCCTTGGCTGAAAGCGGCCCTGCAGGGATACGGTGTGGGCCCTGGGTATATCAGATGGGTCCAGTTGCTATATAGCAGCCCGGTGGCGAGGGTCAAGACAGGGGCCACAGTCTCGGATGCCTGGCAACTTAGCAGGGGGACCAGGCAGGGATGCCCTTGGTCACCCATGCTATATATACTCGCGCTGGAGCCGCTGGCGATATGTCTGCGGCAACAATACGGAGAGGTGGGCATTAACACCGCCAGCGGCAGTCACTTAATATCTCTGTATGCGGACGATATGCTGCTTTACCTGCGCTACCCGGAGGAGAACCTGCAGTACGTACTGGAGGTACTGGATCATTACACTGTCCTCTCGGGCATATCAGTGAACCCCAGGAAGTCTAGCCTGTTCCCTCTGGGCAGGTACAGGGATGTCCCGCTGGAGAGGCTGCCTGTGTTGCCAATACCATGGCGGACCGACACGTTTAGGTACCTGGGGGTAAATATTTACCACCGGACTGAGGCGGTACACAAGCATAACACAGAGAGAGCCATAGAGGGGGTCAGGAATAGCATGGCGTTCTGGTCCAGATTGCCCCTGTCCATGATGGGGAGGGCGGCTTTGCCGAAAATGGTGGTCCTTCCCAGACTCCTGCATTTCTTCGTGAACGTCCCGTATTTGATCCCTAGGAGCCTATTCGGACGACTTCATGGCATGTGTAGGGGCTTCGTGTGGGGTAACTCCAGGAATAGGGTGGCCCTGTGGAAGCTCCAGAACCCGCACGAGAAGGGGGGTATAGGCTTGCCCAACTTTGAACTATATTATCTGGCGGGGCAGCTGTTGTATGTGGCCAGGTGGTTGTCTGACGAAGATTCGGCGGAATCTAGGTTGCTGCTGAAGGATGCGGCCCCATACTTCCTGAGAGAAGTGGTGTGGCTACCAAGGAATAAACTGACGGGAAGAGGGCGGCTATTGAGGTTGGGATGGGAGGTCTGGCACAGAACGTGGAAATTGATGGGGGAGTCAGAACCGCTATCTTGGCAGGTCCCGCTGGTGGCCCTGTGCGAAAACGACTCCCAACTGCTTCAGTCTGTCCGTAAGCACTGGGAGCCGGTGGGCCTGGCCACGCTTGGGGACATATGGCAGGAGGGGGAGGTGTGGGACTTCCAAAAGTTGCAGGATGAGACGGGGGTGCATAGAGGCCAGTACATCACCCATGCCAGGTTAGTGAAACGAGTTAGAGAGAAATGGCCGGTGACGGCACTGGCAGATGACCCTGATGCCACCCTTGAAACTATGTATGATGTCTCAGAGGGCGGGCATGAAATATCACGGATATACGAACTCCTTAGAGCGAAGGCTGGGAAGGAGTTGCTCCAACTGAGGCATGAATGGGAGGAGGAGATGGGTGGACTCATGACGGATGGTCAGTGGAGGAGGGTCCTGGGGTATCATAAAAAAGTGTCCCGGAATGCACGGTTCCAACAACTCCAGTTTTACATTACTCACAGGGCCTACCTGACTCCCCAGAAGATTGCACGGTTTGGAGGCTCAATCACTCAAAAATGCCCCAGGTGTGGGGAGGCGGACGCAGGGTTGCTGCACATGTTTTGGGCTTGTCCGGAAGTGCATAGATTTTGGGAGGAGGTCAAGATGAAGCTTGCAGGTGGGGGAGTGGTGTTGGACGTGAGATCGGCCTGGTCGTGTATGCTTGGGATCTTTCCCAGGCCCAGACACTTTAGGCACCTGAGCAAGATGAGGGACCTGGCATATGTTCTGGCCAAACGCAGGATTGCCATGAACTGGAAATCGGCCAGCAGGCCGAGAGTGGAACTATGGTGGGCGGACCTTGTGAGGTGGGCGGAGGCGGAATCCGTGGTATGGTTTGAAGCGGTCACTAGAGGGGGCGAGGAGGAAATAGGGCCCTTGCTGGCCTGGCGACAATTGGTGGCCTCTATGACCAACCCACAACAGGGTTTGGATGAATCTGAGAATTCGGATGACGGGCATACGGACAATGCTCCACCTGACGGTGCCCCGACTGAGGATACAAGGGAGCCGGCTCTGGCTTGATGGGGGGTGGGGGGAGTTTTTTCGTATTTTCGTTTGTGTTTTTGTAAGTAATTAACCATTGTAATGTGTGGTGTGTTGTTTGGTTTTCTAAAATATAAAATCAATAAAATATTTAAAAAAAAATAAAATCGACAGGTCACAACCTTGTTAGACAGCTGGAATACTAGAGGTCCTGTACATCTGATGAACAACTCGCAGAATGGTTTAAATGACTGATATTGTTGCTCTCCAAGAGACGTGGCTATTAGAAAATCTGATATGGGATGGGTATCAAATAGCAACAGTTAATGCCCTGACATCTGGCAAAGGTCGTCCTTTTTCGGGTCTCTTAGTTGCAGTCAAAATTGCAACTGGATACACATGTGAGGTGTGAGCTTGTCCTAATAACTACCTACAGCTTGTTAAAATCACTCAAGGCTCCTTTACTTTGGCTTTCATTAACACATATTGGAACCACTCAAAAATTACAAATAAACGATTTTCTGAGGTTCTAAATACACTTATGTCTTTGATTTCATCTACACCTACTATTTCTGCCATCATTCTAGTAGGTGATTTAAATCTTCATCTTTTTACTGACAAACGGCTTCTGGACATTCGATCGATTAATCATTGGCATGCTTTCACTAAGGCACACTCTTTATTCTTGGCAAATGGGGCACTTCCTGGAGACTGACTGCCACAAAACATTTGGTCCAGAGGATCACAATAGTCTATAATTGATTTTATATACATGGACAAAATCACCTTTACCAATGCCACGCATTTTGAAGTGATTAAACAAACCCATAGTGATCATAGCATGATAACGTTGAAATGGTCTTGAGATCATCGAATGCATCATCTTCAAAGTTGCAGTATTGTGGCCAATTGACCATTAATCCAGGCAAAAACCACTTTCGATGGTCCGCAGTTAAACTTGAGAATTTTCACCACATTTTTGCAAACTTTCGGCACTCTCCTAACAAATTAAGACTTCGTTTGGCAGATAATTATGTAACGGCTCTGCAGCTTTTTGTTTCAAATCCATCAAACAGAGCTAAACCATCTTATAGACCAAAGCATACCTACAATGCAGTTTTGCTAGAGAAGAAAACAGAGTATCGCAAAAAAACAAGAGCCGCCATGCTTCTTGATATGTGTGAACAGCTACAAAAACTAAAGTTCTTAAGAACTCAGTATCAAAATTGGGTCCGAGGTCGGCATGCACTTATATAGCAACATGATGGAGTCTATATTGCGCTCTCTTACATCCAAGTCATCTGCAGACACCTGGAGTTTATTAAACAATACAACCAATACTGCTCAAGAATTGACACAAATAAATGGTGTGGCAGCCCAGGTGTGGCGTAATCATTTTCTTCCCCTGTATGCTTTACCGGGTCCTTCCCCTGTAGTTGAGGAAAGAACTCCTCTAATGACTGCCATGACTAACTTTAATGTATATATTACTAAGGAGGACATCATTCAGGTTATACACAAGTCTAGTCGCTCAAGGGCTCCAGGCCCAGATGGATTGAGCAATAGAATGCTTAATGAATATCCAATCGAATGGGCAGCCATTCTATATGGAATCTTCCAACAAATCATACTCACGAACATGTTACTTAAATCGTGGCTTAAATCAATAGTGATACCAATATACAAAAAAAGGAAATCAACAACTACCAACCAACTAACAGCCTATTGCCTTGCTGGGTGAACCCAGCAAAACATTTACACGTTTTATTCTTAAGGAGTTTAATAGATGGACCTTGTACTCCTTCAACCAAGATCCTTACCAAACAGGTTTCGATGCAGGTCTGGGCACTAGAGTCAATCTGATGCTAATTTCAATCATTCAAGCACAAGCCTTGATGCAAAAACAAACACTTTATTTTGCTTTTATTGATTTCCGTGCAGCTTTTGATTCTGTTTCAAGCCAACTTTTGTTTAACTAAAAGCAGCGAATTGTCCAGCATCTCTTCTTATTTTGATTGTTATTTCATACGGACGCTTAGATACAACTCTGGCTATCCTTTGATGGTTTTCTTAGAACAAATTCCTACTTTTAGAGGGCTGAAGCAAGTGTGCATCCTTACTTCAGCCCTCTAACTTTTTTATTTCCGACGTTGTTAAGGATCTCATACGCTTGTTGACTGACGCACCCAAATTGGGCCTCCACCTAGTTCCATGCCTATTTTATGCGGACAACTTGGTGCTGATATTCAAGACTCCCAAAGGCCTACAACGAATGCTTAACGTGTTGGGTACATATGCCTCTCAAAATCTGCTTGATATTAATCTAAAGCAAAACTAAAGTAATGGTATACCCAGGCACCAAGTGCAAAAAAACATTTACCACAAATTGGATACTTTCACAAACATCCCAGGCAATTGTTCACCAATACATTTATTAAGTAGTAAATAAAAATGTTCATCCATCTGATGCTCCTTACCTGGCATCGATCACCTCCAAAATGTTTGTGTCCGTCTCACAAGCCAAAATAATACATGCTAAGTACAGCAAATGTTCATGGCTTCCAATTATTACCTTTTTTATCCAAAAAGCTGCCCCACAAGTATATGGAGCCAAATGAAAGCGGATCATATCAGAAGTCGTTTTGTTAAGATTAGAAAGAAAATATTGGCAACAACTTTTATGCCTTCCAAAAGCCACACCTATGACTATGATTAGACATGAATTGGGCCTTACTTCCTTAAACTTTATACTTCTGGAAACTGTTTATTCTACAGAAAATGTTTATTGTGTGCTAATGAAAACTATTTGCCATCTGTATTAGCAAGTTACATTGGTTAATTGAATCTTAAATTTGGTCTGGAATGGAAAAACATGGTCTCTGGTGCTTTAATTGTATCTGACATAACTAATGATCTACTATTAAGTGACCCCCCCCCCCCCGAGCAAAGCGTAAGTTACTTCTTTTCGACTGGATAAAAACTTGCCAGCTGTGTATGAAATACCAAGACCTTAAGCAGAATCCATTTGCTCCTAAAGCCTTACGCTCGGTAGAAGGCTGCTTGACTTAATGTCGCTGTCCAAGGCTCAGAAACACTTGGCTACGATTAAGACTTAATTATGGCCAACCAAACAAATTCAGGCCCGCCGCAAAATAATACCCCAAAGTAAAAATGTTTGTCGATATTGTGAGGAATTAGAACATCCAGAGACCGTGAAGCATTTAGTAGCTGAAAGTACTAGCTTGAAAAAGCAACGTAATCTGTTTTTTTAAATCACACTTTTTGACTTGTCAAACTTTAGATGCTGATACTTTTTGTACAATGGTTTTCTCATCCAACAAAATTGCTGTAAGAATAGCCGCAATGTATTTTCTTGAAGCCATACAATTGGATGATGATAATGAGCATTCCTGGTTGTTAAATATTCAGAGTAATTTTCCGGATTATGTGGTTATTTTCAGAATTTTATTTTCATAGTATATATTTTAAAAATGCCATTTAATATATATGAGTAAGTAAATCACCTTCTCTTATTGTCTTTTTTAGTTCATATGTCTATACAATCTTAATGAGATTGTATAAACTAGAAGTAAATATTTTTATTCTTTGAAAATGTAAAGCCATGTGTTGTAAATGTAACAAAGTAATTTTTATCAAACTATTGAAAAGTTGATAAATATAATTGGCTGAATCAATAAAAGTGATCCTATCCATGTTCAGAGGTGGTCTAAGTATTAAATTAATTGTTCGGTAATATCATTTGGTAGTGTAGCTTATGAAACAGGAAATTAGTACAATTAAACAGAAAAGCCTATGGAAACGAAAGACGCTTGGCAATATTGACCTATGGAAGTGGGCAACATAAAATGCCATGTTTGACAATCTGGCAACACTCACCTTGAAGAGCCACGATGCAAACATTCGCAATGGGGGGATCAAAACAGGAGGCGGAGGGGACGACTGGTTGTCCAGACTTATGGACAGATTATCTCTCGCCTGAAAGAGAGGGAGCGCGTTATAAGTCGGTGCATGCTCAACAAACAAAAACACACACAACTACATATATATTCAGTAAAAAAAACGTTAAGAGACTTTATGGTTCCAAGTAAAACCGAAAACCCCCTGAAATTCACCATTTATGGTAAGCTAAGCAACCATAACTCGCGCCACCACCGTGCACTGCGAAGACCAACACCCAGGACAAAGATGACATCACAAATGTCATTGATGACATCACATGTCTTGCTCCCTCTTTTTTTCCTTTACTGACATATCTAGGCCAGTAACAGTCAGGAACTAAACATTCAAAAAGTACTATATTTGTAGACTTATACTTCAAATGTTCTTACAGTAATTCACTTGGGGTTCACTCACAGCATATGAAACATATACATAGGGAAAACACAGACTTGGAAGACATCAATGCTTTCTATGTATGAAGATGATCAGTAAGGTTGTGAACACTTTCTTATAGTTCTGTTTTTGTATTACTGTACTTTCCCGGATATGCTCATATTTGTACACATTGTACTCACACTACTTTCCTTAGGGCCCAGTCACATTATGTGATAGTTATACATAGGGAAGTAGTAGCTTTGAAGTAGAGCAATAATTTCTGTGCATGAAGATAATTACTTAGGTATGAAGATTGTCTGGTAGTACTGTTTTTATGTTTACTTCATTTTCCCTGTATATACTCACATTTGTATGTTTTGTTGTCGGTTTGTGTTTTGTTTGCAATAATGCAATTATATAGTAAATGGGTCTTATTAGATACTTATTAAATGTTTACAGTATGTAGAACTAATAAGAAAGCATTTCTAATTGTTGTATTTAACATAGCAAGATTATTAATATTGCACTTCCATCATGTCTGCTGCTCACTATACCTATGTTTCTACATATGTATCTTAGTATACTGGAAAAAACTTCATAATCGAATGCTATTTGGATTAATGCATTGCTTAATGCACTACGTACCTCATGATATTTATTCCAATGATCCTTGACACTTTATTAACATGACAATATGAATCCCTTATACAGAATTTTCTTGAAAAGTAAATGAACATGTGATGCCATCAGTGATGTCATCAATGACATTTGTGATGTCATCGTTGATGTCCTGGGTGTTAGTCTTAACAGTGCACTGTGGTGGTGTGAGTTATGGATGCTTAACTTACCATAACTGGTAAATTTCAGAGGTTTTTCGGTTTTACTTCGAACCATAACGTACCTTTAACATACATTTTTTCACTGAATTTCATAGGTTTTTAGTAGCGCAACTTAACCATAATGTTCCTGCAACCAAGTTTTTTCACTGAATATATAGATAATGTAAATTTGATAAATGTTTACTAGGATGCCCTTAGTTTACATACATATAACCTAGAAGATACTGAACCCCTTACCTGCGCTAGTGCGTCCGATATCCGCGGACCATGCGCCTGTTCGCAGATGGATTCTGACAACATCAACACTATCCAAAAACTCAGGGAGTATCTTACATTGTTATATCATCCAAAATAAAAAAGCACTAAACATGCTCAAAAAGCAGCACATAAATTACATTCAATAATAAATAAGAAGTGAAACTGTATGTAAGACACTAACAATCAAATTGCATAGCATATGCAATATAGTGGAATATACCAAAACACAATAAATATGCTTCCAACAGAATTACCTCACAGAAATTGCACAGCAAAAATCAACAGGACACCTACGCAGCAGTAACAGCAAAACCTAGCAAGAAACTAGTGAGTACACCACATTTATTGTGTATATATTTATAAACTTTCTGTATTAGTTACACTAAAAGCAACACGTTATTTACTTGTAACTGTTGTTCTCCAGCATGGGTCTGGCATGAAGTCACATGCTCATGAATATTCCCCGTCGTCAGGCCGGGAATCCTCGGTAAAGAGAAAAATCAGTATCAGTTTCGTTTCTGATCTGTCTTTCTAAGTAGTAATCAATCACTGGACTCTGGGTCATACTGCCCCCAGCCAATGACTGCCCTCTCCCTAAGCCCCGCCTATGGCAGCCATCCTCAGATTTGGTAGCACACAAAGTGGCAGTATGACCAAGTGAAGAGCCGCAAAGGGGTAGGAGGGAGGGTTCGCATGTGAATCCATGCCAGACCCATGCTGGAGAACAACAGTTACAGGTAAGTAACTTGTTCCTTCTCCAGCATGGGGTCTGGCATGGATTCACATGCTCATGAATATAAGAATACATAGCAGTACACACATGCACAACCAACGGGAGGTGGCAAAGGCTCAATATTAAGCATTACATCAAAAACTCAACATTAAGCAATTCTTACCTCCTCAACAGGATCACCTTAGGCGAACAGGTTGAGCAGCACTGCTTGGCCGACCCTGGACTCCTCCCTGGAATCCTGGTCGACGCAGTAGAATCTCGTGAAGGTGTGCGTCGACCCCCACGTAGAAGCCCTGCAGATGTCCAGCAGGGGCACACCAGACGAGAATGCCGTGGTAGCAGCGATAGCTCTGGTCGAATGGACTCTCGGACGGCCAGGCAACGGCTGGTTTGCCAACCAATGACAGTGCATGATGCAGCCAGAGAGCCATCTGGAAACGGAAGCCGTCAAGAGAGCCTTCCGTTGGTTCACAGGTCCAAAGTTCATAAATCGCTGTGATGTCTTCCGAAAACTCTTTGTGCGGTCCACCTAGAACATCAGCGCTCTAGCCACATCCAGCGAGTGCAAAGTCCTCTCGGCCGGCGACGAAGGCTCGTTGAGGTGGAAGTCCGACGGAACCTTGGGCATAAAGGAGGGGTGTGTCCTCAGCACCACCCTCGTGTCGTGAAAAGTCAAGTATGGAGGTTTGCAGGATAGGGCCTGGATCTCTCCCACTCGTCGTGCGGTGGTGATGGCCACAACAAACGCAGTCTTCCACGACAGGAACTTCAACAGTGCCGAATGCAGGGGCTCGAATGGCACCTCCATGAGCCTGGTCAGCACCACGTGGAGCTCCTACGCCGGGGCAGGGGCCTTCACCGGCGGGAACGATCGGAACAGTCCCTTCATAAATTCCTTCACCAGGTGATGGGACCACAAGGAGGCCCGTCCTGTGGTTCTGGTGACTCGGGAGATCGCAGCCAGATGCATCTTGATGGAGGCATGAGCCAGTCCAGCCTTGGCCAGCGACAGTAGGTACGGCAGCACTTGAGGGGCCGTAATCCATAGAGGGTTAATCTTCTGTGCATGGCACCAGACAGAGAACCTCTTCCACTTGTGTCCATAGCACGAGAGTTGAGGACGCCCTGGCCTTTGCAAGAACCTCTCTGCAGTCAGCCGGGATATCATACCCTCCAAACTAGTGCTGCAGGAGCCAGGCCTGCAAGTTCAGCGACTCCGGGTCGTGATGAAGTATGGCGCCTCTTTCTCTGGAGAGAAGATACGTGTCCATCGGCAGCTTGACTGGTGGGGGCGCTGACAAGTCCAGAAGGTCCGGGAACCAGATCTGCATCGTCCACGCCGGTGTGACGAGGATCATCCTGCACTGGGACCTCTTGAGCTGGTTGACTAGTCGGAGCAGCAACGGCGGGAACACATATAGGAACAGGCCGTCCCAGGGGAACGAGAAAGCATCGCCCATGCTCCTCGGCTGGGGAAACCTGCTGGCGAACCTCTGGCACTTGGAGTTCGTCGCCATTGCGAACAGGTCGATCTGCGGTATTCCCCATCGTCGGAAGAGTCGATCCACTTGATCCTGACGTAGTTCCCACTCGTGGCACGAGCGCAGCTCCCTGCTGAGTGAGTCGGCGATGGTGTTCTTTATCCCAGCCAGATGAAAGGGCACCAAAAATATCCCTTGGGCGACGACCCAATGCCACAGATCCTGGGCTTCCTTGGAGAGGGCTGGGGATCTGGTTCCTCCCTGCTTCCGGATGTAGAACATTGTGGTGGTGTTGTCGGTGAAGATTCTCACCACCTTGCCCTTGAGGGACGGGAGAAAGGACCCGAGGGCCCAGAACACTGCTCGGAGCTCCAGGATGTTGATGTGGAGCGGCTTCTCCTCCGGGAACCAAAGGCCTCTCTCGTGAAGTTCTCCGGTGTGCGCTCCCCACCCTTCCAGGGAGGCATCCGTCATCACCGTTCTCTGGTGAGATGGGGTCTGAAAGTCTGTGCCCGTCATCAGATGAGCGTGGGTGCCCCACCACTGGATCACTCGTCAGAAGGTCTCGTTGAGCGGGATCCTGTCCTCGAAGCTGCCCGTTGCTTGGATCCAGCGGGCGTCGAGGAACTCTTGCAGAGGGCGCATCCGAAGCCTGCACAGGCGCACAAGATATATGCAGGAGGACATCATCCCGAGGAGGGACTTGATGGACCTCACCCTGGCCACGTTCGTGGCCAGCAGACGCTGCACCTTGCCCAGGATGGCCTTCGTCCTTTCCTCCGATGGCGAGGCCAGGCGCACCACTGTGTTGAGCTTAGCTCCCAGAAACAGTGACGGGACCAGGTGGGATTTGGGAAAGTTGATGGAGAATCCCAGGTCCGTGAGCAGCTGGACGGTCTTCGCTGTGTGATCTACGGCGAGCTCCCTTGTCCTTGGCTCGGATGAGCCAGTCGTCCGGGTAGGGGTAGACGTGGATCCCCTGCAGGCGCAGCCACCGGTGCGAGGCACTTGGTGAACACCCTGGGTGCCGACTTCAATCCGAACGGGAGGGCCTTGAACTGGTAGTGCCGTCCTTGGACGACGAACCTGAGGAACTTTCGGTGTCCTTTTAGAATGGGGATGTGTAAGTACGCATCCTCCAAATCCAGCGAAGACAGGAAATCGCCCTCCTCCAGCTGTCCCAGCACGTGCTGGAGGGTGACCATCCAGAACTTCTGTGCCTTGATGTACTTGTTCAGTCCTCGCAGGTCCAGGATGGGGCGCCATCCTCCTGTTTTCTTTTTCACGAGGAAGTACTCCAATAGCAGTCGAGGGATGTGATTTTCCTTCCTGGCCACGGGTGGAATGCGGAGGCACTTTTTTAGAAATTCAAGGGCGTGCCCCTGGGCCAGGGCATCCAGCACCCAACGGTCGGTGGAGATGGACTCCCACATGCTGACGAACTTCGCCAGCTGGACTCCCACCGGGGTGCTCCGGTGGGGGCCCGACACTGCTGTCGGTTCAATCTTTCTTGGAGGACGCCTTGCCACCTTGGCCTCCCTGGCGACAACGGCGGGGTCCACCCGACTTGCCTCATCCTCTATAGGCTTCCTGCGACGAGGAGCGGGCTGCTTGGCGGTACGTAGAGGAGCCACCGCCGAATCCCTTGGAGGCACCCTGCTTGCCTCCGGTGCTCCGAAAGGACGGCCTTCGTTGCTGGAGAACGCCTAGGGCCTTAGCTGTCTCCGTGCCACCTTGATGGCTTGGAGGGAATCATCCACTGTTTTCCCAAACAGATTGTTCCCGTCGAACGGCATGTCCAAAACATTGGCTTGTACGTCCTGGCGGAAATCCGTCGCCTTGAGCCATCCTCGTCGTCTTAGGCAAACGTTGTTGCCTAGCTGGCGGAAACCGGTGTCGGCAATGTCCATTGCCACCATAATGGCATAGTCCGACGCCACTTCGCCTTCTTGCAAGATCTCCAGGGCCTCGGCCCTCTTGTCAACTGGTAGGAAGTCCAACAGGGGGGCGAGCTTGTAACATAACTCCCTGTCGTAGCGGGCCACGATCGCGAGGGCGTTGGCCTCCTTAATCGCTGTTGCCGCCGACGAGATAACGTCGTCCCATTGCATCCAGCTTCTTTCCTTTGCCGTTCTGCGGGGAAGTTGACGTTGAGGCCGATGCCCCCCCGCTTTCTTCTTGGCCGCCGCAGAGACGACCGAGTCAGGGGTCGGTTGTGCCCTAAGGCACAAAGGGGCCACGTCCGGGACCCGGCACTTCTTCTCGTACCGATCCCTCTTGGCAGGCGTTGTAGACGGGTTCTTGAGAAGGGTGAGACCCTCGTCCCAGATGTCATCCAGCAGAGGCACGGCGAGGACTGTTTTCCTCTTGGCCTCGCGCCGTTGGTAAAGGAAACCTTCCTTCTTCTCTTCGAGGCAGAGCTGAAAAAGCTTGGATGCCCTGGCGATCATTGCATGGAAAGATCCAATCTCGTCGGGCGGGGAGGCCCGGGCTGAGGGCGATGGGAGCTCCGTCCCATCGTCACCGCCGTCGGTACCCGTCGTGGCCGTGTCCGTTCCCGTGTCATCCCCAGGGACGGGGGACGTGGGCAAAGGTTGAGTAGGGCGCGAGGGCTGAAAAGGCAGGGCTGGATGGATCCGTCTTCTCTTGTTCGGGGGGCTTCCCGCCGGGCCTGGCTCTGGCTCCTCCGTCGAGCCTGGTTCCAGATCCTCCGTCGGTGGTAAGGGCAATCTCGTCCTTATCTCCGAACATAAGGATTGTATCGCCAACAAAATGGCCGCCGAGTTATCCTGTGGCTCCAGAAGCGACGGGTGACTAGACCCTTGCTGGTGCGGCCGTCACTCTCGTCGTCACCTTTGTCGGGATCCCACAATGGCCACCCCCCCCCTCTTTTTCCGCCGGAGTCTACACAGGGGGTTTTTCGATGGGTCTGAAAGAGGTTTCCCTCCACGGAGGCAGGGAGACTCGGGGGGGCCCCCCCCCGAGGTCACCTCCACTGGTGTAGCCTCCACAGGTTGCGCCAGAGCCGCCGCGACTTCTTCGATAGAGGCCTTGGCCGGGTGAATCAAGGCCTTTACCACCTTGTGTGGGGCTGTGGCCTTAACCTTGGGGGGAGGGTCACCGCCTCGCTCCCCCTCATCCGGATCCTTCGAGCTCGACCGGGGCCTCTCCAGAAGCTTCGCTGGGTTCTCGGCCTTCCTCTTCCCTGAGCCAGAGCGTTGGCTCGTGGTTGATGGCGCTGGAGAGGGTGCGCCCTGCCTGGCAGCCGAGGAGCCCGACCGTTCGGCGCTCCCGGTGCCCGCGGACTTGCAGTGCTTTGCCTTCTGTTGGGCCCCCGTTGCCAGGGTGCCCTCACAGGACTTTGAAGACCGCTCCGAGTTCTTCTTCTTCTTCTCACCTGACGGGCTCTTTTCTTCCAGCCAGTTGGAGAGACGAAGGTGTCGGTCCCTGATGGTCCGTTCCGACATGTTCCTGCAAAACGCACAGTCCTTCTCCACGTGCGTTTTGTCCTCATGAAGGCAGTAGAGACATTTCGAGTGCTCGTCCTTGAACACATTCTGCAGCTGGCATCCAGGGCAAACCCTGAACAGCTTTCCGGGCGTCGAGCTTCCTTTCTCTTGGGCCATGTTCGGGTAGGCCGCAGAAACTTCTGGACTCCTCCAAGAAGCGTAACTCGACAAAATCTTCACCCTTGAGGGGCGTCGAAAAATCTGACACCGATCCCTGTTAATCGGATGTAGAGACGGTGGAGCTTGAGGCTCTATTAGACCGAAAAATTAGAAATTCTCTTTGAAAAAGCGTGAAAACGCAGCAAAAGCTAGAGAGTTAAACACGAGGACTCCCAACACTTGAGCGTGCGGTAAAAATCTGAGGCTGGCTGCCAGAGGCGGGGCTTAGGGAGAGGGCAGTCATTGGCTGGGGGCAGTATGACCCAGAGACCAGTGATTGGTTACTACTGAGAAAGACAGATCAGAAACGAAACTGATACTGATTTTTTCTTTACCGAGGATTCCCGGCCTGACGACGGGGGAATATTCATGAGCATGTGAATCCATGCCAGACCCCATGCTGGAGAACTAATATTTATTTCTTTTACACAGAAATGTCTAGTACTTTGGAATGGCTGGAAGAACATTTTCCTCGGGATGAAATGAGTGAAGACAGTGATACTAATGGTAGACACTAAACTTCTCTATATAAGCCAATGAATAACCATTACTTTATGTGTACTTAATAATGTTTTTTTAACAGACCATACAGACATTAAAAATAATATACCAAGCGAGAAGTTAGAAAATCCTCTGCTGCGAATGGAGCTAAAAATGGATCTGTTAATGAAAAACGTCATTCTTTTAAAAAGCTTTGTGGAGGACTATATAAAAGTAAAAAATAAATATCACTGTCCCACATTTACCTGTACCCACTCTCCATGTCCCAGCCAACTATCCCCTAAAACTCCCCAGCAAGACAAATGTTACGATGAGACTTCAATCCCTTCATCCCTCACCATCAATCATGTTCAAACCCCCAATTCCCATTTTTGTATCAGTTTCTGTTTCCCCCTCTCTTTCATAATCTGTATACTTTTATACAATAATAAAATATTAAGTGTGTTGTTAGTATATGCCTCTGTGTCTTATTTTGTTTAAAAGGCAGTTAGGGTGTCCGCGGACAGAGCGGCTGTCCTGGGATGACCTCAATTAACCAAAATGGGGGTGTCCTAAGGACACTATGCCTGTTCGTATTGTTGGCAATCAAAATGGAGGTGTCCTTAGGACACACAAGATGTCCGCCTGTCCACAATTAACCAAAATGGGGGTGTCCTAAGGGCACTATAGCTGTTTGAATTGGCCGTAGTCAAAATGGGGGTGTCCGCAGATCACTAAAGACGTACGCATGTTCGTAGCTATGCAAAATAAAGTGTCTCAAGAAAATTCCCCTGTTCTCATTGTCTAACCAGAATGAATATGTCCGTAGAACACACAGCCCGTCCGCAAAGTTGTGACGCACATTTGTTTTTTTTCGGGGACCGGAACACAGTCCGCAGAACATCTTCGTGCATGCGTAGCACACCCTTGCCCCTACGAACATCATGCCTGTCTGCAACTGTCTGCCGCACGTGTGTCACACTTTTAATTAGTTCGGGACTGGAACACTGTCCGTAGAACACCCATACGCATGCGTAGACCCGAACCCGCGCATTTGGTGTCCTACGGACAGCCGTCCCATTCAACAACGTGTCCTCGATGTCATCATGTGACCGCACCAAGCGTAACGAACACTGTCTAGGCCCCCGGTCACCTAAAAAGATTCTCAGCATTCCAATGTATTTTCCTGGGAAAGTTCACCAGTGAACATGTCCCACACTATGTCCCAGGCGATCTGCATACTTTTTGGATTTTTTTTAGCCCTTTCTTGGTGTTCGAAATGTTCGGGGACAGCGCAGGTGTCCACGAAGTGCGCCCCAGCACCCCTATAAAAGGCCACACTGCAGAGCTGCTCCTTACTCTTTTTTTGGGCTTCCAGGACATAGACTGCTCCTTGTTTCAAAGAGCATGAGCAATCCAATGTAACAGCTGTCCTGATGGCATCCATGGCTGCTGCTGGTGCTACTGCTGTCTCAGCAGCACCCCTCCACCACCAACACCCCCCTGAGGGCCTGCAGAAGGGAACAGGCATTAGGATATAGAGGAGAGTGATGAAGAGGATGACGTAGTGGAAGTCCCTACTACTAGTTCTCACCGTGAATCTTGGGTTTTTTACCATTGTTGATTGAGTTCCCCTGCAGCATTCTCCGTTTTCACTAGGGCCACCACAAGAGACACTCCTCTGGGGCAGCGCATCCCTCCAGCTGCCTCGCAGGCCATACATGATGCTGTTGATCCTTCCTTTCGAGGATCACAGTATTGTGCATGTACTACGACACAGTACTCTGCAGGGGGCGGGGGGGGAACCTACGAAGTGCTTTCGAGACTGTGGTCAAGGAGCATGAGAAGAACTGCTACCTACCTGAATAAGGCCCACCCTACATCTTCCTCTCTCCACCTGCCCTTTCTTATCCATGTGGTTGGTGTCCCTTCCTTACCCTCCTTTCCCTTCCTTTTCTTGTGTGTCGTGTTTAAAAAAAACAAAAAAAATATAAAACAACAAAAACTAAAAAAGAAAAGGTTCTTTTCAGAGCTGCCTTTCACAGTTCAAAAAGAGAAGTGTCAATGAAATGCGTAGGACTGTCCGCGGACCTCTAAAATCTTTGCAGTGCTGCCCTGTCACAACCATTGCACTTTTCTCTGGGAGGAAGTGGTGGCTCTGAAAAGAGCCTTTTTGTGGTGTTTCTTTGTGTTTCAAAAACTCAAATGGTCAACACTTACTGCAAAATGGATTGCTGTAATTCCAAAAAAGGTTGCAATGCATTTTCTATATTTTGCAGAAAAATCTGATTGCCGACATAAGTAAGATGTACTCCATCTATGCGAAAAATGTGTGTACTACGAAACAATGTTTTCATTGTGAAAAGACGACATACCAACATCTCTCAAAAAGGCACAGACAGCCTTGTTAACATTGCGCCTTGCTTTCTCCATTTGTGGTCCAAATGAAGAAGAACGCAGCCACATTTGTCTCTGCGCAACACAGGAAAAAATTTCTCTGGATTTTGGATACATGTCCATGACTTTCCCAAGTCCTTCTTTCATTGCAAATTGCAAAGAGATTCCAGAAACATGTCCTAAACTGTTCCCTCCACAATGAATAATAATAATGTCTGGATGACACTGTCACCAAAGTAGCACATAGAGGTACCAAATCCAGCCACTTAATTCCACACACTCCATGCCAGTGCACTTCCACATGAGGGAATCCAAGATATACAGCCACTCTGCAGTGATCTGCATGGACCTCCAACCAATTTATCCACGAATCTCCCAAAATCCAGACAATCTGCTTTCTGAAACACATCCATAGCTACCTCCTCTCCTCTCAGTAAAAAGACTTTCTGACAAACACTCTGCTCACACATCACACCCAGTAAACCCTATTGACCAATCCCTTGCTGTGCTACATCTCATTTGCATCCCCCTCAACCTCAAAAATCCTGTATGTAATATGCGTTGTCCACGGACAACCGCGGTGTTCGCGGACAAATCGTAAAATCTGAGCGTGGGGGAATTAAAATATAAATAGTGTGCCCCATTTCCCCGTTGAGGTTGGCTCTGAAACATGCCTTTTTTGGGGGTTTTTTTGCAGATGCTTCAGAAACACCTTTAATTTTGTATTTGTTTTTTTCCCTTATTTCCCTCCAAAAATCTTCACATTAGCTTCTCCAAAGCAACCCTTCTGTTCCAAAACAGCATGGCATTTCCCACAAAAGATAAAGACATGCCATCTTCTTTAAAGTAATCAACATTACCAGAGTCAATATTGTCATTGTTGCAAAAGAACATGCCAGCTATAAGCATAAAAGCAAACATGCCTTGGTTATAAACGCCTAGCAATATTTTGCTGAGGACAAAAAACAAACTATTGTCCCATATTGCCCTAGGCACCAAACCAGAAAAAATTACCTTGACATTTGGAAGTAGTTTCATTACTGCCTGAACCAAGTTTTCTAGATCTTTTAACAAAGATGAGGCACTGACATAACCCAAATGCAAAGCGCCACAGTGCAGGACAACCACATGTGGACTGTTAACACTAGCCATATCTTGGCAAACTTCTACCATTGCCTGCAAATTGAAACCAGGCACAGTGCTCCACACCACCTCCACTCCTTTTACATCAAAATTATTTCCCACATTCCTACATTTTGCATACTGCTCCAAACCATTCACAAACATCGCTCCAAGCACCACCACCCTGACTTTCTCCACCTCCGCCATCTTCACTACACACAGCCTCTCTCAATACTAAGCAGAACCTCAACACCTGATTGGCTAATCCTCAAAATACACTCCCATTTCATGCTCGGAAGCCCCGGGTTTGGCATGTCCTGTCTGCGAACAGCCGCACTGTCCGCGGAGCGCGTAAGTAACACTGGGGCAGCCCTTCCACCCTTTCCACTTCACTCTCTGCACCATTCCCTCATTGGCTACTGTTAAGCAGTCACACAACCATCCACCAATCACATGCAAGACCTCTACAACTAACTCCATCATCACAATTCAGCACTTTAGATGTACTGTTGGTCACTCTGAGTACAATTGTGCTGCGACTGCAAAGCAACTACTAGTAAATTGTCCAACATTTCTACTTGCAGATTCATGCACATCCACGAACACAAAGTACAGGTATGAATATTTTTTGCACAGAACATCATACATGCCAACATTCCCACCCACCTGGGAGGGACATTTCTTCCGAAAAATCGGAGCCAACATTTGTGTAATAAGAATGCATTGGGCAAAGATATATTTTCGGCGGGAGGATGTGAAAAAAAACAATATTTTTCACGGACAAATCAGGAGTCTCCCGCCAAAATTGGGATGATTGGCATTTATGGTACATGTACATCTCTTGTATAAATGCATATAAACAGAATAACTGCCACTTACCATGTGTAACCTGTAAAACAAGCTGTCATTTCTCCCATCTGCTATGATGAAGTGTCACTTGCAAAGTTGTTTGCTCTCCAAATGTTTACCCATATTATTAACTGCAATGTGCAAACTGTTATTTTCTTCATTCATTCTATCATTTCTGTAACCACTGCCACATATTTAACCACATTTCAACCATGATCGCATTTAATGCATTATAGGGCATATGATATACATACAATTTCCTTTCTATACATGCTGCATATTTCACATACATTCTACCATTTCAACTTCCTTTACAAATAACTATATTAGTAATCAGACACAACACACACAGCTATCTAACAAAGTGCCATTTCATGTTAAAAGATGGGAGAAATAACAGTATAATTATGGAAAAAGGCTTCCTAGTGTGTTATAAAATTACACACAGCCAGGATGAGTACATGCATCTGCATTTATGCACACAGATAGCCAATATCATTTGAAAGACTTGCAGCGGAAACACCACTGCCTCAACAACTGTTATTCCAATCTTGTAAATGCTTACTTAATATTCTTAAAACCAACATTTTATAACTAATCTGTGTATGAACATAACCAAAACTTGAACTTCAAAACTATGACCAGTTAGAATACACCAACAGGTATCTAACTGACCCAAAAATCTGCAACAAGCCCACAGATAGATGAATACCACTAAAATGGAAAAAGAAATAAACAAATAGAATACACCAACTGCTACCCAAATTGCAACAATAGAAAAACCATACACCTATTCAATTCCTCCTATTGAAATCAATGAAAGAAATATATTGTACCAGAACGTAGAAAGGTTTTTTTTTTTAATCCAGCATGGATTTTTTCCCACAGACCCAATGATTTAATCAACAAAGGAACTGCACAAATTGCACAGTACACTGGTTTGAACTATAGTGCTTCTAAAGTAGTGGCAGAGAGCCCGAGAGCACGTGTATTCCACTTAGATTGAGGGCGGCAAGGATTCAAGCAGCTTAACGGACATCGCCTGAAAGCAGTCAAGAAGGCTTTTGTGGTATTGCAAATAGCAGCATTTCTTGTAATCGCCTAGTATTGGAAATGAAAAGAATCACCTCAACTCACCGACTGTAATAGTGCTGGAGTGTCCGAAGTGCCTTCTAAGTGCTGTTGGGCTGTGTTGGGCTGCTGGCTGGAAGTCTCCCTAGCTGTCCCCTGCAAAACTCGCCGTCCGCGAGTGGAAGAACACTGTTGCCGCAACACTGCTTCCTCCAGTTTGGATTCACTAGCAACACCTACAGTCTCCACCCACTCGCCGCCTCCCAGCCCGCCATTCACCCTGCGTCACTTCCGATAACTACTCCGGTGCGCGCGCATCGCGCGCGCGCATCCGACGTGCCTTCTAAGTGCTGTTGGGCTGTGTTGGGCTGCTGGCTGGAAGTCTCCCTAGCTGTCCCCTGCAAAACTCGCCGTCCGCGAGTGGAAGAACACTGTTGCCGCAACACTGCTTCCTCCAGTTTGGATTCACTAGCAAGTAATTCCCTCATTTGGACTTGGGACTTTGGACTGTTATTTTGGTGCCACGGCTCCACCGCGGCTCACCGTGCTGTATAGAGCACGTCCCATTTATACTTACTTGGATCCTTTCTTTCTCTCTTTTGCAGCACCTACAGTCTCCACCCACTCGCCGCCTCCCAGCCCGCCCTTCACCCTGCGTCACTTCCTATAACTACTCCGGTGCGCGCGCATCGCGCGCGCGCATCCGAAGTGCCTTCTAAGTGCTGTTGGGCTGTTAGGCGGTGAGGTGGTGTGTTGTGTGTTCCGGATTTGTAAGGTCTCATTTCGGAGGAATCAATATTCCCTCCTCTTGGGGGGGCTGGAAATGAGTTCTCCCTCAGAACGGAGCACAAAAGGCTCTAATGGTTTTATGCCTGCGTAGCGGTCGATCTCTAATTTCGCCTCCAGCCAAAAATTTCAATTTAAAAACAAAAATCGAAAAAATATGAAAAAAATTCAAACTGTAAAGGAAACCGTAAATAGTGCTACTCCAGGCCCGAGTGAAACTACTGGTCTCGCGGCACACTGGAGTTCCATTACTGATCAAGATCTAATTAAACATGAGGCCCCATTTTCATATGCGCATGCTCAAGTTCCTGCAAAATCTTCCAATGAGCTTTCATTTGCAGGCATAGAATCTTTGCCTAGCACGCCCGTGCACAAATCTTCTCACAAAAGTTTCTTGAGCATGCGTATGGACACTGTTTCTCCTGATCCGGAACTTCCCATTGAGGAGCTCCCTTCATCTCCATCTGATAATTCTATACTAGCTCCTGTAGTCCTCGCCGCCCTTGAAAAACGAGTACGGCTTTCTGTTGGGCCCTCCACGCCCGCCTCCTATTCCACCTGTGCAAAAGCTGATGTCCACATACACTGCAAAGATGTGGTACATAGGAAGGACAAACGGCTCACCACCACCCCTGGCACATGATTCTCAGCCTTCCATCTTCCCTATCTCTAGCTCCCGGCCATCGTCTCCAACCCATCCTCAAAGTGGCAATAGTGAACCAGTGATTGATCTCACATATTCACCCGAATTAAAAACATCGAACCATCCATTAGGCTTTGACATCTTAGAACCCACGGAAGACATGCGTTCGCTGGAAGCATCCTATCCAGTACTAACACGAATACTCAACCTATTAGATCGTGGCCATGAGTACACACATTATGAGTTAAGGGACGTTAAATCAGTACTCTCTGAAATTCTACTAAAAATTTCTAAACTGGAGGGCTTTATACTCGCTGATACTCTTAGACGAGGACCTGAAGTACAGAAGCAGACTCAAACTGCTGAGCTTAAAAATAGCTCTGTGACTACACAAACGGATGACTCAGATCATTCCCTAACTGAACCTACTAACAAGAATATTCCTTGTCCTACATATACATTTCCGGTTTCATTTGCGCAAACACTTACTGCTCAAAAACCCGTGAGCTCTTGTCAAATACTCACGCACGCACAATTATGTATGGAAGTTGCATCACATGGTGACAAGTTGGAACAGTTATTACTGCTTATACAAACTGAACTTGGGAAAAAAGAAGTGGAGGTTTCCGCTAGTTGCATGGAGGGGGAGCAGGATTCACATCCAAACAGTCCCTCAGCCCTGACCGCTTTATTAGAAAACAACGATGATGCTGTCTCTGCTCCGGTTGATACCCTAGTTGCAAATGATGAAATCTTATCCTCCCCTCCCCAGCGGTCATTCATATCACGGAAAGATAAGACTCTTTTTCCGTGCTTTGAAAAGAAAAGCTGACCGGAAAAAAGCTTCCCAAGGTGTACAAGAAGACTCAGTGACCCAGCCCAAACCAAACCCCAAAACTATGAAAAAAACTGTTAAGAGTAATTCATCCATACCTCCATCGAATCCAGAATTATTAATAATCCCTGACACGGATCTAAATCCAGAGGAACCTTTATCTATTAATCACCTGAAAAAATTGCCATTACAAAAGTTGCATGTCTCTACTGACGAAAAAATCCACTCATCGTCCCAGACGCAACTTCCCAATTTTTTTAAACTTATTGATAAAAAGTCCACGCAAAAAGGAAAGACATCAGAGACAGCCGCTGCTGTATACGAGTCAGAACAGAATCTGGACCCAGCTCCTGCGGCTGCCTTATCAAATGATGAGTTTAAGCAGCTCCAAAATCTTGCGTCTGTGGCTGTCTCATCAAATGATGAGATTAAGCAGCTCCAAAATCGTGCGCCTGTGGCTGTCTCATCAAATGACGAGTTTAAGCAGCTCCAAAATCCTGACAACGATCAAAAGTCTCATAAGAAGTTTTCACCTCTGCAAGACTGTAAGGGAGTCTTTGCAAACCCTAATCATCATGACACAGCTATACAACTACCAAGAGAACGTAGCGAAGAGACGGGGGACATGAATAAACATTCCACCACAATTATAGGATGGGAAATAATTATGGTTAAGAATGGTACCAAGCGACTAAATCGATCGGCTTTATTACAAGCATTTAATCGCATTCCAGGCCTACGCACCTTACACACGACTGATATCGAATGGATCACCTTGCCGCCAATACAAAACCATCGTATGGTGTGCAAGGTGCAATCGGCTATTATTACAAATCTTATTCTGCAATACACAGAAGATTTGCGCTCAATTGGCCTAATACCATATCCATTCGACTCGATTGATGATGCCATCTCATTTAATGAAACACCTTTGACATCTCCGTCGGAACAAGGGCACAATTTAGCCCCTGAACTTGCTAAGAATGGGGTGAACGCAGAGGTAATTGCCCAACTAGTGAGCTTATCAAACGCCTCCAAGGACTGGTCATGGCTAGCTGCCTTGCAAAACACGCTGAATCCCGCCATGAATAACACTCCCCATTAACCCGTCCTCTCTTATATCTATCCTGTCTTGGAATTCATGTGGTTTTAGCAATTTAAAATCATGGTTTAGCAATGCCAATGCAAGCAAAGAGTGTGATGTTATGCTATGCCAGGAGACAATGTGTGAGCATGAACTTCTCTTGAACGGTTACACCGTTATTCAATCAAAAGCAAAATGAGGCACAAGTGGCAGACCTTATGGAGGTCTTGCAATCTGCCTAAATACTAATCTAAATGTAGATGTGTTACATGTGTTTAATGCCACAGCAACTCTAGCTGCACTCATCATGCTCAAGGGTTTCCAGCTTGCTCCTACTCTTATGGTATGCTTATATCACAATCCAGCAATGTGTAACCAATCCCTTGTGTTTCAGGAGTTAAACAAAGTATTTGACGAAGTTTTAACACTCTATCCCGCATGTGACATTGTTGTAGGGGGGGACTTCAATGCATATTGTATACAAGCTAAGGACAACGTGCCATTTGGTAGATTTTCCCACCAAGCGCGGCACCGAGGGCGATTGTGGAACGAATTTCTCGAATCATGGGAACTGGATATTATCCCCTTTGAAAGAAGTGCTCAGTATTTTACCTGGCGAAGAGGGGGCACTGCGACTTGCATTGATTATTTCGCAATATCTCGGGGCTTGCAAGCACTCTCCGACAAGATTAGAATACATGATCCTGGGTTGAGCGATCACTGCATGATACAACTAAACCTAAAGCTAGAATTAACTGAACTAGATAAGAACATTCAACAAAAATTCTTGGAAGGGGATCGTCCAGGTTTATCTATTCGATGGGCAACTAAATTGTGCGATAAGGTAAATGATATGATCTCTGCACGCCTTTCCTTATATTATACATCATACCAACATCAAAATTTTACAAATCTTGATTTTGAGATCCTACCGGGATTAATAACAGAGGTATTAAATTTATTACCGTCACGTATGCTGCACTCTCATATTGAATCTATCCCTCCATACTCCAAATTTATAAATGAAGCTAAAAGAGTAAAAAATGCGGCTCTGCGTGAACTCCGAAAAGCTCCTCTTACGGGGGAAGCTTCTCTGAGTGAAAAAAAAAAAATTCTAAACACCTATCGGAATAAATGCAGAGATCATAAACTTTTTACCCATAATAAGTTAAATCAAGAAAGGTTTAACACACTTTGCCACAGAGACCGACGAGCAACTTGGGCCTTACTTAGAGCTGAAACACTGACAGTTTCCACCGGTCAGTCTACAATGATCTCTTCACAGGTCTGGAGAACTTTTTTTGAAAACAAATTTGCTCTCCCAACAGCCTTCACAAAAATCGAGTACAAATGGTTGTCTTTAGCCGCGCCTTCTTTTGCGCGATGGGATATCTCGAGCATTGAGTCCACAATATTAAACTTAAAATACTCTAAGCAGCTGGCCCAGACGGTATCCCACCATGTGTACTTAAACAAAATCCAGCCTTGTGGGCCAAAATTTATAAGAAATTGTTTGACAACATTCTAGAAACTGCCATCATTCCCGTCTCTTGGCCCAACTCCATCATTGTCCCAATATATAAAAAAGGACTAAGATCAGAGCCTGGTAACTTTCGCCCGATTGCACTAATCGACACTGCGGCGAAAGTGTTTGCCAGTTTGCTCTTGGGAGAATTACAGATAGTCATCAGCCGGCTTAGAGTTTTGTCAAAATACCAAATTGGCTTTCGTGCAAGAATGGGTACACCGTTGAATGCAACTATTATGGCTCATCTAATAGCTCAGCATAAAATAAGGGACTCTGGACCATTATACATGGCATCAATTGACCTCACCTCCGCATTTGACTGCGTAATACGTGCACTTCTTTGGAATAAAATGGCCGATATGAAAATACCCGAGTACTTAATACAATTAATTTCCAAACTGCACACAAAAACCACCTATTTGGTAAGAGTGAATAATGATGGCTCTACAACGCATCCAATAAAAATCGAGGCCGGGGTGAAGCAAGGATGTAACCTGGCGGCAACGCTTTTCAATCTGTATCTATGTGGTCTCAATGACATCTGGCACAAACGGATATCTTATCCGGCAAGGCTGGGGCATCTAAAAATACACTGGCTAGCCTTTGCCGACGACATAGTAATCTTCGACCGCACGCCCAAAGGCCTCCAAATCAAACTAGACCTATTTGCCTCTTACTGTTACACACATAATTTAAAATGCAACGTTGAAAAATCCAACATAGTGATATTCAGAAACCTTAAGAGGAAAAAATATACTAGAAATTGGACAATTGAAAATTTTCCATTATCAATAGTCCCCGCTATCCGTTATTTAGGATATACTATATCCGACTCTCAATCCTTGATAATGTGGAAAGAGTCACTACAAAAGAAAGCGGCTCCTCTTGCCACACAAATGCGAATAGTGTATCTTAAATTTTGTAAATTTTCATTGTTGCCACTGCTACAATTCTATCTATTAAAAGTGGAATCAGTTATTCTCTTTACCTTGGATACTTGTATGGTAAACATTAACAGCTATCTTGATCAACTTCAAGGAGGTATGTGGAAGGGGGCTTTGCGTCTGGCCAAATCCACTCCAAACCCGGTATTAAGACAAGAACTTGGCCTTACCGCACTTTCCGCACGTCGAAATTGGCGGTTATTGTCCAACTTCGCAAAAATGCTATATCCCCCTCCTAATTGTTTGTATGAAGATCTGGGTAAACTAATGATCAGATCCGAAAAATCCTCATTCACAACATACTATTCACAAATGATCAGTCTACTGGATGAAATAGCACTTGAACCAGTAGACTTAGAATTGAGACCGAATCATGTAAAATTACGCTTGATGGAAAATGACTGGTGTAAAACTCTAGCTCAAATTGCAGAACTAAAAGGATATAAAGAAGCAGCTCGCTTTTGCTCCCCAAGACGTCCTCATAAACCCTATATAATTCAGTTTCCCTGTGCTAAAGCCAGGGAAACCTACTTACGATTCAAACTGAATCAATCCTTAACACTTGAAAGGATTGAAAGTTGGAGTTCTTATTGGAGAGCAGTGGGGGAGTTGGGATGCAGATTCTGCAAAGATAGTTCAACCAAAGAAACTCTAAAACATTTGGTCACAGTCTGCCCATATTTTACTAAATCACGAACACTAACAATTGAAAAAACATGTGTCCTTCCTGGGGCAGGTAAGGAATGGATATGGTTAGCTTGTATGTGGGGGACTAGAACGAGCTTCATACTATCCTTATGTACATTACTACAAAGTATAAATCAAGAACTAGAGAACCTTTACCAAAAAGAACCAGTGGTAGCCTAGTAGATATATCAATTACCATTAAAACTGTATGTAATTTACCACATCAATGATAATTCTTCTTGTTTCTGCAATTGTTATGTAACGAAAAGCTATAAAAAGGAAATATAGTCAATGACGCCTAATAATGTATCAAATTGTACGAAAATTGAAGTTGGTAAAAATATAGATCTTGGAATCTATTACAAGAGGAGCATTTTAAGAAACCATTGCTTAATTGTGCACATATCTGCATAAAATTGTATATGCCAAAAAATGTGGATTGATGAACAGGAAAGATGATAGCAATAATCCATGTTCTTTTTAACTGTATATATATATAATGATTGATTCATGAAAGTTGTAAAAGTTTGTTGATCGAACTAATAAACAACAATTTGAAAAAAAAAAAAAAAAAGTAGTAACTATGAGGGTCGACAAAATACAGAAATGTCTACTATGCAATGCAATGCAATACTCATTATAAACTACCTACACTAACATGTGTTTTTTTTCTTTTATCATAGTAACTGAAAAAAGAATGTGTGCTCCAACTACCCATGTCACGGAAAAACTGCATACAACCACAAAAAGTCAAACAGTAAGTATATAATGATTGGACTCACAAACACCACAGCATAACACACCTATTCAAGCAAACACCTGACCATAAAACACAATCTAAAATGTTTGCTTACATGGGTATCTTATGCTGCAGTGCTTGTTGCCAAACACTAAAACTCTTCATACAGCCTCAACAAAGGAAACAGTAAGTATATAATTAAACTCACAAACACTGCAACATAACACAGCCATGCAAACAAACACCCCACCAATAAATACAACCCAACATGCCTAGAGTCTTTGATACCAAAAATCTGAAAACAATCTAACAAAGAAAAAAAAAATATCATCTCACTATCCGATAAACACTATTACACTAGTACCAATCAGTACTCCCATATGAAAACATATCCCCTAAGCAGCCCACATACCACAATCAAAATGTTTGGTACCATTGTAGAGTTATGCTGTGGTGGTTGTGGCTAGGGCCTACAGTCTTGGGCGCATGGCCTACGTCCTATCACCTTCAGCCATGCACCCAAGACTCTAGGCCCTGGCCACAACCACTGCAGCATAACACACCCATAGAAACAAACACCTACCAAATGACCACAAACAAAAACATAATACATCCACCTCAAAACTATGCACTTCAATTAACAATCTAAAAAATCATTACAACCAACATACAAACGCTTCAATACATACCCTCTTCACCCAATGTTCTTCTAACGACCCAAAACCAACATCATACTAAACTAAAATAGCCAGTAGTGCGCCCAGTGTCTAGTATATCCGCGGACACCGCGAACACATCACGGCATTCTCCCACCCAAACAAACAGCATTTGACCCATCTCTTACTCCCCCACCCTCTCAAAGCACTCATACACACCAACACGCGCCCCAAAATTGGATTTATGCTCACTTCCAGCGCATGTCCGCACATCCAATATTGCAGGCGCATCAAAACTATTTGACACACCTCATGCCTCATCCCAGCCAATAAGAGAACACTTTGCATGTCCGCGGACATGACACAAGCCGATTATCCAATCAGTGTCCTGTCCGCGGAGCAAACAGGGAAGTGTGTCTGCGGAGCAGACAGATATCACTGATTTTTATAGACCTACTTTTTGATCCTTTAAAAAAAAAAAATACTGGACGGATTGTCATCAAATTTAGCATGCTTTCGAGACCAAGCTGTCACTCCTGCCGCAAATTTGGTGAAAATCCATCCAGCGGTTTCGGCTGTAAGCAAACAGAAATGTTTTCTCCATTAAGTCTATGGGAAAAAAAGAAATTTTAGGACCCACCTATAACTTCCCCCCCCCCCACCCTGTACCAAACCTCACCAAACTTTGCAAAAAAAATCCAGAGTGACCCATATATTTTTTTTGCAAAGTTTGGTGAAGATTCGTCAAGAGGGAGCGAAGTTATAAGCCACCCAAAACGTGCTCTTCCTATGGGTTTAGCAACTTAACCATAACTACACGGCCACTACCGTGGGCCCTGTAATTACATGGTTAAGTTGTAACGTCCCTGTAACAATGTTTTTCCATTGAATTTCATAGGCTTTTAGTAGCAGTAGTGCAACTTAACCATAACGTGCCTTTAACAAAGTTCTTTCAGTGAAAAGACACAGGAAAAGCAGACATTTTTCACAATGTCTAACCAAGATGCTATTATCGAAAAATAAAATTAATTTCAACGATAAAAGCATGGAGATGGTTCTGAAAACAATCTAAGTGAAAATGAAACAAACGGTTGTCGTATTTTCTGATACTCAAAACGTTGAGACGTTTTAAAGAATCTGCACCATACAAGAATTGTATGAGTTGCACATTGCATTGAGCATTGACACAAGAGACAAGAGCTGCTTCTGGATCAAGACTAGCATTTCAAAGATGTGCATTTTACCGGTGTAGCACACATTAGTTATTAAAAAGAGCAATTGTTTTGCCCGGCTTTAGCACACTGTGCGTCAGGACAGCCAAAAGAAACCCCAGGTAACATGTAACCCACGGATGCCCCCTTTCGAGTCTTTTTTCGTCTCAACGCCAGAATGCTTACAGATGTTTCAACTGAAACAGCGAGGTGCGTGTATGTGTACGAGACGTACTGGTAGTGACAGAGTGATTTTTCAACGCGCTACATTAGTGCCATCTGCTGTCCAACATATGCAGCTGTAGATAGGCATTTAATACATGGTAGCTACCTTTAGCTTTTTTTTTGCACTTCATTTCAGTGCTGGAAATTGACCAAATTAAGTGAAGGATTTCACGCCTCCACCGACCCCACCCTCAGCCCCACTGGGGAAGTGGTGGAGGTAGGGAGGATTGTTCGTGAAGTAGGCGTGTTTGATGGACGGTGCTAGGTGTTTAATAATGCGGGTGCCCTTATATGATTCTGGCTGCTTTGTTTTTCTGCACAGTTCATATGACGAACATACGAATGGACACCAATTGATCAAACATGTCTGTAAAAGTCATTCAAACGTGCATTCCTTTGAGCATGCAATGCGCGCTTGGTATGGTGCTCATTTCATCTGTCATAATAGTCACCATGACAGTAAAATGTGCAAAGCACGAGAAATATATACAGGCTCGGATTATTGCATTACTTGAGTTTGGGCGGTCCTAGTGAGCAAATGACGGCTTTCAGAGGCAGTTCGTGACTGTTCAATATCGTGCTGGCATTCAGAGGCAGATTTCAAACGCACAACAAACTTCAAATGCACAGCGTTACAGAGATTTGTGAAACCCCAATGCAGTGAGCTTTCTCAACAACGTTTGCCTCCGGCTCTACACGGAACGGCGCTTCGGCAAGATGATTTTTGCCAGAGCCCAATTCCTACCCCTCTTGATTTTCAAACAGATGTGGCGCCATAGTATTCAGATTTCGAGAATGGCAAATAGCAGTAGAGTTAAAATAAATCTGAAACCCCAATCCAAAAAAGATAAGCATAAACGTCCAATACTTAGGATGCTGCAAATCGCGCTGGGCTAGTTGGATAGATTATTTGTCCCCAGTCTCTCCAACACCCACCGACCATACCTGTCAGGTTGTTAGCGAGGGCTTTGCAGCCCGCCCACATCGTTGTGTGGGCAGACCGCCGTTGCGGTCTTAGTTCCCCGTACAAGGGGAAGTGACGTTGGGCTAGGGAGGGGGCGGGGTTATGCGAGGGCAGTTCCTGTAAGACGGGTGATTAAAGAAGTTGCACTGTACCCCGGCTCCCGTGTGACTGTTCACGGCGGTTTGAGGGATCCGAGTAAAACCCTACATTTGGCGACGAGGGGTACATCGTACCCACTCGCACCCACTGGAGGCCCGCAGGCGAGCGGGTGCAGCGCATCGGCGCACCTCCGCCCGAAGGCCAGGGGTGCCACGGAGGTCCGCGGTCGAGCGGCGTGGCGCGTTGGCGCACCTCACGGACACAGGGACTCGCCAGATAGGCCGCAGGCACGGAGTGCCGAAAGGGGAGGATGCCCCCCCCACATACACCGCGTGGCAGAGGCCGCATTTGCGCTCTGCGAGGCGAACGCGGGCCCGCAGGCAGGTTGCCGATGGTCCCGCCCCCCCCTCACATCAACCCGCGATCGGCGGGAGGCCCCAAGTCGTGCCAAGGACCCAGTGGACAGTGCCAAAGACACGCAATAGACCGTGAAGAGGCTGCACACCACCTACACGTGCAGCGGGCTACTGCACAACACGGCAGAAGGCTGCACAGGTGTGCCTGGCGTCCACCACCGTTACAGCGGACATGTCGGCCCCAGCGAGCCCCGTAGCCTCCTCGTCGGACGGATCTGGAGCAGTGGCTGATGGCCCTCAACAGGCACCAACGTCAGGTACCGCCGCTCACAACTTATCATTACCGGGCCCCTTTGATGTTAGAGACACATCCAACCTAGGACCCAGATGGGTCATATGGCTCAGGGATTTCAAATTTTACACGGGGGCAATCGGTTTGACCGACGACGCGATGCTGAAAAACACCCTATTCATGACAGTAGGCCCCGCTGTCAGGGACATCGCAGGCGAACTGATGAACGTAGACACGGTCACCTATGGAGAACTACATGGGAAGCTATCAGAATACTTCACGCCCCATACAAACATTGACTACGAGCGCCATGTCTTTCATACTACAAGACAGGAGAAAGGAGAGTCCCTCGATAACTTTGTGATGCGCCTACGCATCAAACTAAAATACTGTGAATTCCATAGGTACTCAAATGACGAGGCGCTAAGATCCCAAGTCATAGCCGGCTGCATCTCGCAGCCGTTCAGGAAGCAGCTGCTCCAAAAACAAAGGTCCCTCGAGGAAATCCTTGCACTTGCCAGGATGGAAGCCGCAGTTGAGTCGCAGCTCGACAGCCTAGGCAAGGTTACCATTCAACACCCGACGCCGAATGCAGATGCCATTAACAGACTGCATACCGCGCTCTCACCAGGAGGGAAAGGAACAGACGCCACGTGCTACAGATGCGGGTTCGAGTATCCGCACGTGGGTGACTGCCCAGAAGTAGGACAAAAGTGCGCCGCCTGTGGCGGAATGGACCACTACAGAGCTGTCTGCAAAAATCCGCTGGGACAGGGACCCAGCAGACCGAGACAACAGGAGAGAAGGAGAAGCTCGCGACACAGCCCACCAGCAGGCAGAGGAGAAGACGACCAGCCGGGACCCCAGAGAGAAGAAAAACCTCGAAGAAGCTCCTACGCCAGAGACGACAGAAGGCCATCGGACGGATCGAGGCGATCGCAAAGAAGACGGTTCGTCCGGTACATTGAGATGAGATCCCCTTCAGGCAGCGAATCCCAGTCATCAGAGGACGATCAACGGAAAAAAGGGTATGTGTGGGCACTCAACAACGCCACAGCCACCCAACACAGTCCGACGCTCCTGTTACAAGTCAACAACACACCGTTGGAATTCCTCATAGACATGGGGGTGACAGTTAATATAATAAGTGAACAGGCGTACAACTCACTCACCAACCCCCCCAAAGATCCGAAAGGCGTCAGTGGACATATACCCCTATGGAGCCACAACCCCGCTACCATGCAAAGGAACAATATCAGCATGGTGCGTGCACAAATCGCACGCGGCAAAGATCACGCTACACATCCTGAAGACGGAAGCCAACAGCGGGTGCATCCTCAGCTTTAAGACAGCCATCGAGATGGGCCTGGTGCACATCCTGTACCAGCTTATGGCTCATAAATATTTCGCCAGACCGGACGCAATTGAGCAGACATTCCCCAACCTGTTCAGAGGCCTAGGAAAACTAAAACATCGAAAGGTACAGCTGCACATAAACCCGAGGATACCGCCCGTCGCCCAGCATTACAGGGGCATTCCGATAAATATACAACACCAGGTCGAAGAGGAGCTGGACAAGCTAATCAAGCTCAACGTCATTGAACCGGTCTCAGGGCCCACTCCATGGGTGTCCCCCATCGTTCCCGTCCCCAAGAAGTCACCCGATGGGTCGATACGCCTGTGTGTCGACATGAGGAGAGCCAATGTGGCCATTGAGAGGGAAAGGCACCAGGCGCCCAGGATCACCGACATGATACACCTACTCCACGGGGCACAGGTTTTCTCGAAATTGGACCTCACGAAAGGCTATCATCAAATTGAAATTGCTCCCGAATCCAGGTACATCACGACATTTTTCACACACCTGGGCCTGTTCCAGTATAAAAGGCTTAGCTTCGGGATATCCTCCGCAGCCGAAATCTTCCAGGAGGAAATACACAGAGTCATCAGACATGTGCCCAACTGCCTGAATTACTCGGATGATGTCCTCGTATTTGGAAAGACCAAAGAAGAGCACGACACAGCTCTCCACAGAGTGTGCGCTGCACTGCAAGAGGCCGGACTAACGCTCAACAAGGCCAAATGCGAGTTCGGGAAAGGCTCTCTACGATTCTTCGGCCACATATTCTCTGACAAAGGGATGCGACCAGACCCGGAGAAAGTGGCGGCACTCAACTCAGCCGCACCCCCTACGAACACGACGGAGCTTCGCTCCTTCCTGGGACTGGCCAGCTATTGCTCCAGATACTTAAAGGACTACGCAACCATCAGTAACCCGTTGCGCCTCTTGACGTGCAAGGATCAACCCTACACATGGTCCACAGACTGTCAAAAGGCGTTTGAGGCGATACGAGATGCCATTTCAAAGGCAGAGGACATGGCGTACTATGATGCCAAAAGGCACACCGAGGTAATAGTGGACGCCAGCCCAGTCGGTCTGGGCGCCATATTAACACAAATTGACCCACTGGAACCCGCAAAAATATACGTGCTTGCATACGCCAGCAGGAGCCTAACCCCGACAGAACAAGCCTATTCCCAGGCTGAAAAGGAGAGCCTAGCGGTGGTATGGGCATGCGAGTACTTTCACCTGTTTGTGTATGGCAAGGAGTTCACCATCATCACAGACCACCAGGCACTGATTACAATCTACGGAGACCCCAAGTCAAGGATGCCGCCCAGAATAGCCAGATGGGGCCTACGACTGCAGGACTACAAGTTCATCATCAAGCACCGGCCTGGGAAAGAAGATAATCCAGCGGACTGTCGCGCCACCCGACTGGCCCTGCCTACCCCCAACCATCCATCGCCGATGAATATCTCAATTATGTGGTGCATCACCTACAGCCGCTACCAGTGGGGTGGGCAGACATCATTGCACACTCAGAACAAGACCCAGCTCTACGAATTGTACGACACTGCATACAGGAAGACAGAAGGGCGCACATGCGTCAACAGGCACAGCAAGAATCGGAAGAGATCCAAGAGGACGTCAAACTAATAGACCATGTCCGGGACGAGCTCTCCATTGTCGATGATCACGTAATACTAAAAGGGTGCAAAGTACTCCTCCCGAAGTCACTGCGCACCAGAACAATCCAGGTAGCACACGAAAGCCACCGAGGAGTGGTCGCCACCAAGAGACTACTAAGGGAAAAAGTGTGGTTCCCCAAACTGGACATGATGATGGAGGAAATCATAGGACAATGCACGACGTGTGCACAGGTAGCACCGCCTCCGCACCCAAACCCACTCCACATGTCGCCACTACCGAAACACGTATGGGAAGAACTGGCGGTGGACTTCTTTGGACCCCTCAGAAATGGCACCTACGTGTTAGTGCTAATAGATGAACACTCCAGATTCCCAGACGCACAAATCGTGGACAGCACGGCAGCCTCCAGTGTCATCCCGGTACTGGACCGCATGTTGTCCACATATGGAATACCCAGGATCATAAAATCCGACAATGGAGCGCCGTTCATGAGCACAGACTTCGAGAACTTCGCGAAGTACATGGGCTTCCACCATCGGAAGATCACTCCGAGATGGCCACAGGCCAACGGGATGGTCGAGAGGTTCATGGCCAACATCAAAAGAACCCTGCAAATAGCGACCATCCTCCATAAACCTTTCGAACAAGCACTCTATCAGTTCCTCAGGGACTATCGCCACACTCCCCACAGCACGACGGGCATATGCCCCGCTGACTTGATGTTCCGCAGACCAGTACAGACAAAATTGCCGGAAGACGCACGCGCAGCAGAGGCCACGCCCCTGGAACAAGAGGCCAGAAACAGGGACGACACAGCTAAAGCCAAAATGAAGGACACGGCCGATCACAAAAGAAAGGCACAGGAGTCAAACGTGGAACTGGGAAACAAAGTGTGGTTGCGGCAACCCAAACAACGCAAGGAGGATGCAACGTTTGCACCGGAACCGCTGACGGTCACGCACAAGAAAGGGACGATGATTACGGCCTAGAGAACCGACCAGTCCTCCGTCACTAGAAATGTGTCGTACTTCAAACCCAAGAGGTACTACATGGAGGATGCACCGGACCAAGAAGCAGACAGTGAGGATGACCAAGCTCAGGACAGCTATTACGTGGAGGAGAGCGAGACCTCAGAAGGTGAGGACATCTCATCACCCCAGGGCCTGGCCGAGCAAACGCCGGGTCACAGCGGTCGGCCCCAGAGAAGCCGCTTCAAGCCTCACAGACTCATAGAAGAAATGGAGTGAGGAGAGAGCCACTTGGGTGCTAAAAAGGGGGGAGATGTCAGGTTGTTAGCGAGGGCTTTGCAGCCCGCCCACATCGTTGTGTGGGCAGACCGCCGTTGTGGTCTTAGTTCCCCGTACAAGGGGAAGTGACGTTGGGCTAGGGAGGGGGCGGCGTTATGCGAGGGCAGTTCCTGTAAGACGGGTGATTAAAGAAGTTGCACTGTACCCCGGCTCCCGTGTGACTGTGTTCACGGCGGTTTGAGGGATCCGAGTAAAACCCTACAATACCTGTCCCCCAACCATCACAAACGTGGCTATTCTACGAGTATGGTCACGCTCCTAAGTCCTGGCATTTCACCGGACTCCAATGAACGACGGGGCGGTGCTTGGCTAAAACTGCTTTTATTTTGGTCGTGCCAATCAGGACAGCTGGGAACATGCTCAGCAAGTTTAGCCCAATGTTCCTAGACGAGGCAAGGCTGCAAACCGCATGTTTGAATTCTGGCAGGGCTCACTCAACCCAACATCCTTCAGAGGCCAATAAATGAGTCCCATTATATTGGGTAACACCAACTAATACAGCTTAGCACCTAGAAGAATCGGGCATTACACACTATTGAAAAAAGGTGATATTACATAAATTACTCACTGTGGGGACTACTGTACTGCTAATCCATAGTGCCTTTTCATTCATGTTTAATGGATGTCCCCCCTGGGAGGAGAGAGGACCGGAACAGGTCACCTTATGTTGATTTGTACAGCGCACCACCTCCATTTGCATGGTCTCAGGTGCTCCATGACACAGCAGCCCAGCCAGAAGAAAAATAAACCAGTGACGGTGGAGGCACGAATGCAGCAATGCCCCCTGCTAGCGACCTGCCTCGCTTATGTACCACACTCCAAACATAAGCAAGTTAAAACAATTTATGAGGTGGCAATGGAAGAGAGTGGGAGGAAAGAGGACAGGGCACTACAAGCATAGTAGTCTGTCACTATGGCGAGTAATTTTTCCATACTCCTAGGTCCCAGCCCCAAGCACCCACCAACCCCAAGGGAGGCCGTAAAAGCAGAAGAGGATCACCGCCAACGGTCCTGAACCAAAGATATTCCTGGGGACCGCCTGTCCAAAGATGGTGTTCACCCTTGAACTGGTTTCCAAGTAGCTTACATAAATCATCAGGGCATATCAAAAGAATCAAAACATTGTCAAAGGCGCCCTTCTGCGAGAACGAACACAGCAAAATGACCTGTTCTTTGGGAAGGCACCCACTTGAGAGTCTGCAGCCACACGTTAGCTCACTGTACCTTTCACAGAAGGGAAATAAACATTTGCATATCAGTCTTTGTCCCGACCCACATAGGCAGTCCAGCACTGAAAATGCAACAGCAATTCTCTGCTGAACAAGAGAACCAACAGCAACCCCAGGCACGGTTCAGCCTTGTTGGGTCTCATCAGTGAGGTGGAGCTGTGCCTTTAAGCACAATGAGCAAGGGCTCCACATCTGGATGTCTCTAGGAAACCTAGGGTGACTAAATCTAAGTCCCTTAAACAATCAAAAAATAGTCAGGCACCTCTCTGCAAGAACAAACACTGATAAATGACCTCATCAAAAGAAAGCTTTCAAGAGGTCAATCGCCAATTTTTTTGTTACCGGAGGGGTAACATGGATAGGTACATCGACCAAATACACAAAACCACAAGCAACCCCATCCTCCTGTTTTGTTACTTAGTTGCCTATGAATGCCTTTCTGAGCAGTTAAATAACTCACTCACCTATATACACTTTTCTGAACCACACCGTAACCTGTTTAAGTAAAATACATCTTTTTATCACAAATCACTAAAACTCTTAAAAAACTCACAACATATACCACGTATCACAGTCTAAAGTGCAATAGTGCAACATGGCGCAGTACAATATTCAACCACTGCTCAAACATTAGTCTCAGGGAGTGACAGTCTAAGCGCGATATTCTTATATTTTTTAAAACAATGTAGTGAGGTTCAAGAAACAAGTATGTACTTGTTGCTTCCATTTTTACCCAACTCTCACGATTTTTTTCATTGCTTGGCGTGGCCTGCACTTTCCTTTGGGATTCTCATTTTCCAATATCCCTCTTTTAGCTAACAAAGGGTGCACTTTTAATATAATGTCAACACACAGCGTTTCAGCCTTTTCAAAAGGGGATTCTCACATCCAATGAAATCCCTAAACAATTCCTTGTAGGCCTTCATCAGGATTTATAACAGTTCAATAAAGATCCAAGATCTTCTCTAACCCATTTGCATGTGCCAAATCTTATTCCCTATTTGTACAGGGGAGCACATTTTCAGTCTTCTAACCGCGTCACAGTCACGCGTCACAGTCACATGGAATCATCTTGTATTGATTTTCATCATACACCGGGTAGGATATCTTCCACCCCCCCTTTACCCGATTGTCTCTGTCCTGGGTTCCTTCCTGAATTCTTATATTAATTGCCCACCATCTTCTCGTGTGTGCTCATTCTGCCTTGTGCTGCTTACGGACCATCATTACTTGGCTTCTTCGACCCGCCTAGTCTCGTCTACTACTTCCCGGACTTCCACCACTTGATTTTCAAAGACACCACTCTTTTGTAGTCTGTCCTCCGGACTTTATGATGAACACGAGGACACAGTAAATGTATTCAAGTCTACAGTAAATTATACCGCAATTACTGCTTCATCGCTTGTGAGGCGTTTTCCATTTCAAAATATATAGCATTTGAGATACTGCAGCGGATGTGTTCCTGGAACCTCCTCCCTGCCTCTTCCTCATTTATATTTCAGCTGGCGGGACCATCTTGAATCTCGCCGTAGGAAGGAAGGGCCTTAATTTAGAAGCAAGAATAGTCTGTAGTGCACGGTTGTCCATGTTGGGAATCGTAAAGAAGCGAGTCGAAAATGTTCCTACAAGAAGTTGGAAACAACCTCCAAGACGAGTAGCTTGAACTGATGAGAGGTTTTATTAACGTTTATTGTGGAAGAGGTTAGGCCTAGGGAAGGAGAAGTTGGAAGAGGGGAGTCTGTACCGAAAGAGAACCAAACACAGTGTCCAGTGGTCAGATGTTATGCAACACCATGCTTGGAGGAAGGAGGATGCTCAGCCCCCAACTGGGAATGTTTGGCACTCTGCATGAAAATCACCAAGTCTTCGACCTGTCACTTGAAGATGCCTCGCTTGTACCTCCCTTGGGATCGGTTCTGGAATCAACCCATTTCTGGGCAGAGGACGTAGAGGGCTTATTAATAGCAGAAAACAAAGTTGTCATCAGCCGGTCCGCCTTCTCGTTGGAAAGATTTTCTTCCATGGTGGTGATTGAATCAAAGAGAGGGCCCTACACTTTGTCCTGTGCCTCTTGAATGGAATTGTGTCCTGTGCGTCGGAGCCAAGCCACTATGTGGGCACCCATGCCATGATATGCCTGGCACCGGATTCAAACATGTCATGTGCCACCAAACTAGTCTGACAGTCCCATAAAAAATGGGTCCTTCCTGTCAGGAGACAGGCACTGTGTTCTGCCTGATCTCTTCATCTTTCTCTCCAGCGCTTTGCACTGAAGGCCATGAGATTGGCATCAGAATTTGCCTGCATTAGGTGTAGGGCACAGTTATAGGTAAACTATCCTACCCCAGATGGCTATGGTCCAGGTGGTCAAGGAGGGCTGTGACATACAAGACGAGGAAAATAAGGAGGCTAGCCATATGGTATTTTGTTGATTAACCCTCAACTATTTCTGCGAAATATTTTTACCGACAAAATTATATGCCGGAGTGGGGTAAGGAGTTACAAGGAGTGTGGGGGTCGGGGATCAGGGTAGGATTTACAATATAGTGAAAGGGAGGTGATAAAAAAAAATACAATGAGTTTTATAAAAATAATGTAGTAAAAAATGTATTTTGAAAAAACTTTGGTCGATATAGGGACATAGAATCAATCACTGGAATAAGCAGGAGGGTTAGAGGCTAGTTTTTCAGATGCCAGTGCATTACATTGAGCATCAAGCTTTTTGTTCAGTGGGACCACTGAATGGAGTTCCCAGATTAGTTTAGCCTCAGGGAGGACATTTTGGCTAAATTGGTATGTCTGTACTGTAAAATTTGGCCAAGAGTACTGTGACCATCATGCTCATCTAAGGGGGTTGGGGGGAGTTGCATGTCATCCAGATCCAAGTATTCTTGACCCTCTCCATTCCACACCTTGGAAACTTTTTCCAGAGCCAGCCGTGCTCTGAATATTTTCAGCCCGCAGAGGGTGACACATCGGCACTGCTCTTCTCCAATGTGTGCCCATGACAGTGTGCATATGGGATACATTACTCACCGTAATCATATTTCTGATGCTTGTATCTGCTTAGATTCACATGCTATGCATAAGCTGACATCTAGTGGAAGCTGCAGAGTATTACAGTTGTTGTTTTCGAAACTCTAAAAAGGGATGTCGACAGGGCGTGCCAGTAATACTTTCCCTAGTGTGACGTGCACTGTACCCATGGTCCTTCACGTGTCGAGGTCCCTCAGATTGTTTTGTTTCTGACAGGAGGTAGCACAAAGTGTAGCGCGAGTACAGGTGTACCAAGCAGATATCTATCCGAGAAGCTCATCTAACATCTATGCACCTTCTGTGAGGGGAGCAACGGGGGGCGCATGTGAATCTAAGCAGATACAAGCATCAGAAATACGATTACGGTGAGTTTTGTATCCCTTCTGAGGCTTGTGGAATCTGCTTAGATCACATGCTATGCGTAGATTAGCGAGCAGTGTTAGAAGATGGTGGGTTGTGAGAAGGTTCAGCGGCAAATTGATGTTTTAGAACCGCTTGTCCCACCTGTGTATCTGCTTTGGAATGAGTGTCAATGCAGTAGTGCTGAGTGAAAGTGTGTATTGAACTCCATGTAGCTGCTTTGCAAATGATGTCTAAGGGGACATTTGCGATAAATGCCAGAGTAGCTCCTGTGCGCCTTGTGAAGTGATCTCTGTGTGAAAGGCAGTGTTTTGTTTGATAATGAATAGCATAGTTGTATGCATCAGACTATCCATCTGGAGATGGCATTATTGGAAACGCGGTCTCCTTCTCTGCCTGGTGCTACAGAGACAAACAGTTGGTCTGTTTTTCTAAGCAGGCTGGTCTTGTTTACTTGGTGAGGACCACCCTCCTCACATCTATTGTATGGGGTTTTACCTCAGCTGAGCTATTTGTATTCTGGAAGAAGGCCAGCAGCTCAATGGATTAGTTTGCGTGGAATTTGGAAATGAATTTAGGTGAAAACCTAGGGTGTGTACGTAAAACCAATTTGTCCTTGTGTATGACAAAGAAAGGGTCCTGCACTGACAATGCTTGCAATTCACTAACTCTTCCTATGGAAGTAATGGTCACTAAGAAGGCAGTCTTGTATGTCAGGTGTTTAAGACTTGACTTACGTTTAGGCTCAAAGGGGGGAAAGGGGTCCCATGAGCTTTGAGAGTACTAGAGTGAGATCCCAGCCTGGCAGAGGGTTAGAAATTGGAGAGTGAAGTCTCTACTCCCTCCATGAATGCCTTAATGACTGGCACTTTCCACCATGATACTTTACTTTGAGAGGTGGTGTAACTGATAAAGGTGGACCTTTATAGAGTTGAATACTAACCCCGAGTCTAGCAAGTGAAGCATATAATTTAGAATGTGGGAAGGAGTACATTCTATGGGTTTATTTGTTTAGACTGGCACACCATTACAAATCTTGTCCAGTTGTCGAAATAACAGTGTCTGGTGTTTGGTTTACGTGCCTCCTTGAGGATATCCATACACTGTTGTGGTAGATTAAGATGACCGAACTCTATGATCTCAGGAGCCATGCTGCCAAGTTCATTGAGTGTGGTTGAGAGTGCACTGTTATTTCCCCGGTGTTGGGTCAATAGATTGGTCTGGCACGGGAGTTTGATGGGATCACACATCGCCAGTTTGTGCAGATGTGGATACCATGTCCGTCTTGCCCACATGGGAGCAACTAGGATGAGCATCATCTGTTTTTTGTGAATTTTGTTCACTACCTTGCTCATCAAAGGAGTTGGGGGAAAAGCGTAAGCAAATTTCCCTGACCAATTCATCCATAGGGTGTTCCCCTTGGAACCTGGATGCGTAGTCGGGGCATTGTTTAATTTCTCTTGTAGCGAACAAGTAACAAGTCTAGCCCCACGGTGAGAAGATGTGGTCTACGACACTTGCGTCTAGTTGCCACTCGTGTTCTTCTGATATGGGATCTCTGCTCAGAGAGTCTGCTAGAGTGTTAAATACCCCTGGAACATGTTGGGAGCATAGGAACATCCCCCGCCTGAGTGCCCATCTCCATACTTTGTGTCAGCCTGGCCATATTTGCAGAGTGTGTGCACCCCTGCTTGTTTATATAGAACATTGCAGTGGTGCGGTCAGTTAGGATTTGTACCGACTGATTAGTTAACCGCACTTCGAATGCCTGAAGTGTTTGAATACTGCTAGGAGATCCAGCAGGTTGATGTGGTTCGGTGCTTTGATGCAAGTCCACAGACCATGTGCTGTGTGGTGAAGGTAGTGTGCGCCCCATTAGGTGAGTGATGCGTCTGTTATAACGATCAGTTGAACTGCTGGGTCGTGGAAGGGTTTTCATTTGGACAGGTTTTCCTTTGTCCACCAGCATAGGTTTTTTACTAGTGTTGGCGAAACGACCACTAGATCATCCCACTGAAAATAAATTAGCATCTGCATTCCCCAGGCTACTGCAGAAGTAGCGGTCTACCAGATCGGAGTGAGCATCTGATTTCTCAGAATGACAGATTGATTACAACCTTTATAGGATATTCCTGATACCCTATAAAGGAATAGTGTGCTCAAAAATATTGTCCCAAACGATGGGCAATAATCAAAAACATGTATTAAACATAATTTTAAAGAAAGTTCCTATGTAAACTGTTGAGCAAACAAGACTCAAAGTGTTTACATGGGAGCATCCATTTTGCCATTTCAGGCAGCCTCCTCGGCTCATGTTAAGCTCTGCCCTAGCGGCGCTAAACAAGCAGCAAAAGCCCCCTACTGAGAGCCTTTGCTTACTGCAGCCAGAGCAGAGCTGTACATGGAGGAGGCTGCCTTCACTTTCATTTTACGTTTTCTGTGCTCCCCAAGCCCAGGGAAGCACAGAAAACGTAAAATAAAAAGCAAAAGCAAAGGCGCAGCATTTCTAAATACAAAGTTGTTGTATTTGTGATTGCTGTGGTTAGAAAAACACAGAAAATCATGAATACAACAATGTTGTATTTCTGACTGCCCCGGCTTCAGCTTTGAGTCTCCTAGGATCCCCCGGGTCGGGGGAGACCAGGAGGCTCAAAGCTGAAGCACAGCAAACATAAATACAACTTTATAAGTGCTGCAAGTTAGTAAGAAAACAACAGCATTTATTTTGCAGTGCTTTGAAAAAAGAATGAAATTTAAAGCACTTACCAGCAGCAGCTTGTGTTAATCTGCTCTCCAGCAATAATGAAGCAAAAGCCATCTGCTGGTAGCTTTTGTTTATTACAGCTGGCTGGCTTTTGCTTCATTAGTGCCGCAAGGGCAGAGATTAACACAAGCACAGGAGGCTCATCCATTTCACAAAATGGATGTCTCCTAGTGCTTGAAATGTGTGACTTTGAGCCTCATTTGCTCAAAAGTTTACATAGGAACTTAAATATTTTTTTATCATGGCCCATCTTTTCAGCCAATACAATTTTTGAGTGAACTATTCCTTTAAGAACCATAGTCAAATTAATGCCCCTAATGTTTTATAGTGTAGGGGAGAGACCCTTGTATATGTATATGAAGAATAAAATCTGAGCAAACTAGGATTTTTAATCGGGTTCGACTTTCACTTGTCCTTGTTAAATTAAATATCATTTGAAGTCCAACTACTCTATTGGCTTGAACCGAAGGAAGGATAATGGACAAATGTGTTTTTTTTTTTTTTACCAGAAATTACCGCTCCATATCAATGGAATTTCATACCCTTGCCCTTTTTCAAGTACATGATATTAATGATTTGACAGGATCAAATTGTTATTGCATTACCATTGTGTTGAAATGCAACATCATTGAAATTGTTTTGTATACACTGCAACATACAGCACAGTTGATACAAAAAATATTGGATCCATGTATTATTCAGAAGTCATTGTATACAATGTTTTAAGGGAATGTACCCGTTCGAATAGTGATTCCATTTCCCTCATAAGAGGCTTAGTCATTCAAAGGTAAGAAGTTAAACTACATTACGTTTTATTTGTATTTACATTTAAGTCTGGAGTTACTAATGAAGAAATGCAAATATGTACCCTAGGTTTTAAAGTCTAAATCCATGCAAGATATTTTCTATTTTTAAGTGCAATTACTACTTCAAAACAGTTTCTCGACCCAACATTTGGTGGGTGGCGAGATCATAATGTAGAGGAAACATTAAACTGGTGTTACTCATCGACTACACATCTGAAAAAGGTAATTGAGATGATGTTTTGTGGAGGATTGTTGAATTGCCCTGAATGGTTGTCACCCATTTAATAATATCTGACAGCATGGAACATTGTTTGTGTGTGTGATTTCCTCACAAACCACAATCGGAAGAAAGCCCAATGTATCCATACCTCACAACCATTTTGAAATTACAATAAGTAAATGATGACTTGAAAAGTAGAATTCTGGAAATGGAAAGACGGTTAGGGATTTCCAAAGGGATAAAGGAATGCACTAGAAGGAAAAGTGGACTATGTTAAGAATACTAATGGTAACATATTACTTAACTGGGTGTGGGTGGCAAGGTGGGGCAGAGGTGTTGGGGAAAGGTGAAGGTTGTTAAGCAAACAAGAAAGGGTTCAGAGTGATTTTACCACAAATGCAAAATATGTTTTCAGGAGATGAAGATCTGGATTTCCAACATCTTTCTCAGTACCAGTGTGTGGGCTCCCAGATGAACCAGCTTTATCCTCTTGGGCAAAGGTTCAACTAGGGCAGGCTCGGGCACTGGGCATGTCCCAGAAGACTTGAGCAACAGGCACATTAAAGGGTGTTGGTCCTCAGCTATCTCGTAAATTCTCACAGAGACATTCAAGCTTTGTGTGGATCAGACTGTCACAGAAAGTGGGATCGGCAAAGGCAACTATCCATTGAACGATGTACAATAAATCAAACTTGTTAGAATTCTGGTCTAGTACCTGAGCTGGCTAAAGAAGTTTCTGTACAGCAATCCTTCTCATCCAGGATTTGGAGGGTTTCAAGGGAGGTTATGTAGAGGGCGAGGTGCACTGGAAAACAGCAGCAAATCAGGCAGTTTGCTAAAAATACTTGGTAAAAGGCGCTGGAATGGACAATAGCTCAGAGGAGCATTACTTATGATGCTCTTGTGTTGCTTCCTCAACCACAATGAAAGATAAAGGACTGGCAGAACAAAGATCCTCCCCTCATTTTTTCTTAAGTGTAGCGACCACGCTAATGGAGGGGGGGGAGTGGCTTCCCCTTGCATTATAAAGCATCAACATGAGATTGGTTAACTAGATGGGTCCCTTGAGGTACGCATACCTCTCTCACAGATCTTCGAGTGCAACACTGCTGGGTGAAACTCGCTGCATCAACCTGGCTAGAATAACTTTTTTTTTTGTTCGGTACAATGCCAGCAGGAGGAGCGTTTGACCCACACAGCCTTATGCAAAGTCCCCAAAACCAGAATGAGCTAATCTGAAATCCAGGCTGTTACAGCTTCTCCTTAACTGACAGTTTGCTCCTTGAAGATCATTAGTTTTATGAGCAGAATGCACAACTGTTCAGAACAGAACTAAGCCAGATTCTTCCACAACAGTTTATTGATGTTCATGGTAGGATAGCACATGACCAACTGCTTTCACCCTCTGGGGGGCTTACTTGTACAGATACTGCATATGGTGCACCAGTAACAACAATGAGAGGGAGAGACTATGAGTGACTTTCAGAACTTTGTCCAGACTTTGAGGCAAAGTACAACTTTGGGCATTGTCCTTCAAAACGAGGTCAAGTGCCATCGGCAAAATAGGACCTCATCTGGAATGCATAAATGAGAAACCATTTCAAAGTGACATGGGTGCAATTCTCACACAAAGATTGCAAGTGTTAACCAGATTTCTGCTTGCCAGGCAGGTCACAGAACTACGAGAGTCAGCTGCAGCAAACTGAGGCAATAAAGCATACTACTTGAACCCAGAGCATTGCAGCATAGAATGTCTGAGAAAGAAGCAATATGGTTTAAGTTACTTACCTGTAACTATTGTTCTCCAGCATGGGTTTGGCATGGATTCACATGCTCATGAATATTCCCCGTTGTCAGGATTGGAATTCTCGGTAAAAGAAAAAACAGTTTCACTTTCACTTACAAACTGTATTTCTCCTATAAATCAATCACTGCCTTTTGGGTCATACTGTCCCCATTCAATGACAGTCCTCTCCCCAAGTCCCTCCTCTGGCAGCCATCTTCAGATTTGGTAAGCACGTAAAGTGGAAGTATGACCAAGAAGAGCCGCATAGTGGCTGAAAGGAGGGTTCGCATGTGAATCCATGACAGACCCATCCTGGAAAACAATAGTTATAGGTAAGTAACTTAAACCTTCTCCAGCATGGATTCACAAGCTCATGAATAACAAATACATAGCATTACAACATTACACAACCATGGGAGGTAGCAAGGCTCAAAAGAAGCAATAATTCTTGCCTTGGAACAGACTCGCCTCAAGCGAACAGGTTGTGTAGCACTGCTTGGCCCACTCTGGATTCCTCCATGGAATCCCAGTCGACGCAGTAGAACTTCGTGATGATGTGCGTGGACCTCTACGTACCAACCCTGCAAATGTCCAGTAGCGACACACCAGACAGGAATGCCGTTGTCGCAGCGATCACTCTGTTGGAATGGGTTCTCGATGGCCAGACAGCTGATGGTTCGTCAGCCGGTGACTGTGCTTGATGCAGCCGGAGAGCCACCTTGAAACGGAAGCCTTGGACAAGGCCTTGCCATGGTTTACAGGGCCAAAGTTCACAAACAGTTGTGAAGTCTTCCGAAAACTCTTCGTGCTTGTCACATAGAACTTCAGGCCATGAGCAAGGTGCAGCGAGTGCAAGGCCCTTTCCGCCGGCGACAAAGGTTTCGGGGGAAGAAAAAAAAGGTAACACTAAAGGCTCGTTGAGGTGGAAGTCCAACTGAGCCTTCGGCATGAAAGAGGGGTGCGTACACAGCACCACCCTCAATTTGTGGAAAGTCAGGTACGATTGCTTGCAGGATAGGGCCTGGATCTCACCTACCCTTCTGGCAGAGGTGATGGCCACAAGGAAAGCCATTTTCCACAAGAGACATTTGAGTGGGGCCTAAGGCAAAGGCTTAAAGGGCCCCCCCCCCCCATGAGCCTTGTCAGAACCACGTTCAATTCCCAATCCGGGGCAGAAGCCTTCACCGGCAGAAAAGATCGGACAAGTCCTTTGAGAAACTCCTTCATGAGTAGATGGGATCAAAGTGAAGATCTTCCTGGGGACCTGGTGTAGTGGGAGATAGCCGCCAGATGTACCTTTAGGGAGACATGCACCAGCATGGCCTTGGCCAAGGATCGCGATTATGGAAGGATCTGTGGAGCCGTGACCCTCAGAGGGGTAATCTTCTGTGACCGGCACCACTTCGCGTAACACTTTCACTTGTGTCCATAGCACTTCAAGGTCGACGACGCCTTGGCAAGTACCTCTATGCAGTCCGCTGGCAACTCATACCCTCCAAACTCTGGTGCTGCAGGTGCCAAGCCCTCAGGTTCAGCGATCCTGGGTCGTGATGAAGGATTGCGCCTCCTTCTCTGGTGAGAAGATACAGAAAAACTGGCAACTTGACAGAGGTGACACTGACAGACTGAGAAGGTCTGGATACCAAATCTGCCTTGGTCACACCAGGGCGAGGAGTATCATCTTGCATTGACACTGAGTATGTTGATGACTCGTAGCAGGAGAGGGAACGGAGGAAACGCGTACAGAAACAGCACTTCCCACAGAAAGGAGAAAGCGTCCCCCAGGCTCATAGGCTGGTGGAATCTGTTGGCAAACCTCTGTCATTTGGAGTTCACCGCTGTTGCAAACAGATTGATCTGGGGTCTGCCCCATTTGACAAACAGGCGGTGCACCTGATCCTGACGAAGCTCCTACTCGTGGCAGAAGCGCAGTTCCCTGCTGAGGGAGTATGCAATGGTGTTCTTGACTCCCGCCAGGTGGAGAGGGATGAGGAACTTCCTCTGTCCAATGGCCCAGCACCACAAATCCTGCGCTTCCTTGTAGAGTGCAGGGGATCGAGTGCCCCCTGCTTCCTGATGTAAAACATGGTGGTCTGTAAAGATCCTCACCACCTAACCTTTCAGAGACGTTAGGAACAACGTGAGGGCCCAGAAATCTGCCTGTAGCTCCAGGATGTTGATCTGAAGATCTTTCTCCTCTGGCAGCCCGAGGCCTCTGGCATGCAGACATCCGGTGTGTGCTTGCTCCCCAACCTTCCAGCGAGGCGTCTGTGGTGACAGTCTCCTGGTATGGGGGTTTTAAAATCCAGTGCCCTGGGCGATGTTGAGGTGGATGCCCCACCACTCCATCACCCATCGGAACTCTTCGTTGAGAGAGGAATTCCTGTAGGGGTTGCATCTGCAACCTGCAGAGATGGACGAGGTAGATGCAGGATGACATCATGCCCAGTAACAACTTGATGGCCTGCACCGTGGCCGTCTTTGTCGATGATCGTCGCTGCATCTCCTTGAATGGCTGCCAGCCTCTCCTCCTAGGGCAAAGCCAGGCAAGACACCGTATTGAGTCTGGCGCCTAGTAACAGCGCATTCTGCAATGGCTTTAAGCAGGACTTTGGATAGCTGATGGGCAATCCCAGATCCGTCAATAACCAGATGATTGTCTCAGTGTGTCCGTCGGGCAGCTCCTGCGAGCAGGGAGGGATCAGCCAGTCGTCCAGGTACAGGTATACGTGTATGCCCTGTAGACACAGATGGGCTGGCACTGGTGCCAGGCATTTCGTGAACACTCAAGTTTGACTTCAAGCCGAAAGATCCAGCCTATGTTCTAGAAAGCAAGATAGGTAGGGCCTTGAACTAGTAGAGCTGACCCTGCACCACGAAACGTATAAACTTCTGATGTTTCTTGTAAATGAGGACGTGGAAATGGAAGTCCTCCAGGCCCAACGACATCAAGAAGTCTCCTTTTTCCAGTTGGCTGAGCATGTGTTGCAACGTGACCATCCTGAACTTTTGGGACTTTAGGTATTTATTCAGACATTGTCTTCTTTCTGACTAGAAAGTATCTAGAATAGACTCCGGAGCCCCGGAGCGGTTGGGGAACTAGCTCTATCGGCCCTTTTTTGCAGCATGGCTCGTACCTCTTGCAAAAGCTGAGGGATGTGGTGCTCCTGACGGGGAACCGGAGCAATTCGCATACACCTGCATTGGAACTCCAGGGGGTTTCCTTGGGCAAGAGCGTCTAGCACCCATCTGTCAGTGGTGATCTTTCTCCACTCGCTGACAAACCTCGTCAGCTGGCCTCCAACCAGGGTGCACGAGTGGGGGCCCAAAGTCCTGATCGATTCAGACTTGCTGCAGCGCCAGTTTCTTGCCATGCGGGCGATGCTGTCCTCTGCTACCATAGGCCTGGGAAGAGCATCTGTAGGCTTCTTGCATTGAGGATCTGGAAGGCTGTCTGTACGATGTGAAGAACCCTTTTGAAGACTATCTGGACTTTCCCCTGGAGGAGCGAAAAGACGAGCGGTGCAGCTGGTGAGTGCCAGGGAACGGGTCGTCTCTGTATCCGTCTTGATGGCCTGGAGGAACTCATAGATGGCCTTGCCAGACCGATTTTATCCATCGAAGGGCATGCCCAGCACCTTTGCTTGGACCTCCTGATGGAAATGTGTGGCTTTCACCCAACTTTGTTGACAAAGGCAGATACTGTTCCCCATTTGCCGGAACCCCTTGTCGGCAACTTCCAATACCACTAATGGCATGATCCAACACCACTTCCCCTTCTTGGAAGAGAGGGAAGGCCTCCATCTTCTTATCGTCAAGGAGTAACTCCAGGATAGGTCCCAGCTTGTACCACAATTCCCTGTCGTACCATGCCAGGATTGCCAGTGTGTTGGCCACCTTGATAGTGGACGCAGCGGTGTAAATCACCTTCTTCCACATGGCGTCCATCCTTTTCCCCTTGCTGTCCGGAAGGAACTGAATAAGACAAGGACAGGTTAGCTGACCATTTCCTCGTGGAAGCCAACACCACCGAATCCAGCGATGGCTGCGACCTCAGGCAATTGGGTGTGGAGTCCGGCACCCTACATTTCTTCTCCAGCCTATCCCGTTTGGCTGGAGCCATGCAAGGGTTCTTCATGAGGGGCAGGCCCTCCTCCCAATCATCTTCCTAAAATGGCACTGCCATGATAGTCTTCCTCTTGGCCTCGCGCCTTTGATACAAGAAGCCCTCCTTTTTGATTTCCTCGGGCACCAGCTGGAATAGCTTGGAGGCCCTGGAAATGATGGAGTGGAACGATCCCACATCATCATGGATCTCTGACACCAAGGGGTGTAGAGTCAACAGAATATCCAAGGAAATGTCCCTTGACTGAGAAGGCAAAACAGGAAAACTAGGCCCTGCGCCGTCGTCCTCTTCAACATCCTCGTGGACCGTGTACAAGGACTCCTGTTCTTCGTTGTCCATGAATGAGACCTCCATGGCTTGGGCAACAGCCTTTGAGGGCTGTTTCGGGGCCCACCTTTTTGTCCCCCCCTCCCTCCCCCCGAGTGTCTTGAACTGAGGCTTGGACCGATTTCACCCCTTCTGGCATGCCTGCAGACTTTGCCAAAGTCACTGCAGCGGTGTTGTGCCTTGGGGGCAGGGACACTTTCGGAGCTGTGGGAGCTACCTTTGTGGGATCAGCCCCATTAGCTGCTGTGGTAGTACTAGTCGTCAACGGAGTCGCCAACAAGGTCTTTGCCTGTGCCAGTTGAGCCTGCTTGGGCTCCGCAGATTTCCCCTCCTCTGTCCGTGGCTTCTCAGACTTCTCACTTAGTTTAGCTGGGTTAGAGGACTTCCTCTTTGAAGAGGAGCTTGAAGGTATGCTGGCAATGGAGGCGGAAGGTGATGCAGATTGCGCCCTATCCACTTTCGGATTCGCTTCCGTAGCGAACCCGGACTGGGACTTGCGGCTATTGGACTTATTTTGGGCCCCTACGGATGAGGCGCCCTCAAAGGACTTAGAAGACCGCTCTTTGGACTGGCCGGTACTGGGCGAGGCATGACCCTGCTCGGAGCACGGGTCAGAGGCATTGGTGTTAAGCCACGCCACCAGCCTACGTGTTATCCGCTTCAGACCTAATCAGGACAGCATACAAGGACGGACATAAACTCAGAGCCGAGAGGCCCATTCAGGACCTAAGACTGGGAGCAAACAGAAACGCATCATCCTAGACAGGAACCCCACCCAATACTTCATAGCCCCCTTACCTAATACGTAGCCTTGATAAAGACCCCATAGGTCGAAACATGTGTCGGCTGTCCACTACTAATACTAAATGTATTTGCTTGAATAATTAACACTGGACCCACCAAATACTGTGCGGATACTCATCCTTTTTCGATATACCCAGTGTGAGGTAACCAGTGCGAGGTCTCTTACCACGCCACCAGCCTACTATGCCTGTCCGTCGTTTTCTTTGAGAAACCGAGGCATACCTCGCACTCTACTTCTTTGTGGTCCGAGTGCAGGCAGCAGAGGCACTGCAGGTGCTTATACTCCACAAACCAATTCTGTAGCCCGCATTTGGTGCAGGGACTGAAGAGGGACCTTCCCTCCTCTGTCATGGTCGGAGGGCATGAAGTAGGCCTTGTAGAATCTTCGATGGATCGTCGCCCTTGAGGGGCGTGAAACTTCACAGACAACAGATCCCTGCTGTCAGCAGATGAAGAAAAGAGCACACAGCTTCTTTAAAACAAAAATTTAACTTTTTCTATCAAAAACACGAAACGTACAAATAGCTCAAACTAGAGGACTCCCAACACTGAAGCGTGCAGTAAAAATCTGAAGATGGCTGCCAGAGGAGGGGCTTAGGGAGAGGACTGTCATTAGATGGGGGCAGTATGACCCAAAGTACAGTGATATGTTTAGGGGAGAAATACCGTTTTTGAGTGTAAGTGCAACTGTTTTTTCCTTTTACCGCGTATTCCAAGACTGACTGGGAATATTCATGAGCATGTGACCCCATGCTGGAGAAAAAAAGATTATAGTAGCACCAAGATTCACAGCTAGAAAGGGGGGAGAGCATGGCTAACAATGGTCATATGGTAGTAGGAAAATGCTGAAACGCAGGCAAAGATTCCAGTGCTGAGAAACCGAAGGATTTGGGAAGATGGTAACTTTACACACATGCACGTATGGTGACGGGTCAGAGCCTAGGTTAACGCAGTTTTCAATTCCCATCAATAGGTGCCAGAGATCCTATCCATTGGCAACAGAAAAGTGTGATGAGGTAGAAGTTTCTGTTTGACTACCGACCCTAACAAACAAGCATGTTCTCACATTCTTGTAATTCACAGCATGCCATAACACGAAACTAAGTGCATTATATTAGAAACTAAAATTAAATACCTTGGCAAGCTTGTACCACAATTCGTAGAGATAACCAAAGACTTTTGCATGTATTTTAGGAGACTGTATATTGTTCACATCTCCAAGGATTCCCAATATGCGCCGAAACAAAACAGCAGCGGAATCTTGATGCCAACCAGTGAGACTGCCACCAGCAACAATACTGCAGTCATCTGCAAGACACTCATTGCTGTCTGGAAAAAAAGAACAAATGGTACATGATTTCTTAATAACTCTAGGTGTTGGCTTTCAAATATTTCTCATACATTGTAAAACAAAGAAATATTACAAGACAAAGGGAAAATATATTAACAAACGCTTCAGAATCAGTAATGGGTACGTCATGTCACATACAAATGACCACCACTTTTCAAATTCCGAACTGGAAGTTACATTTTACTTACCTGCATGATCATTTCCACACTTAGCTAATTATGATTATTTCTTTACAAAAGTTTGAATTCTCTGATTACAGTAGAAGAATCTAAAATGATGTTCTGAAAGTTTATAAGCAAAGTGTGAAGGCATGAGATGCACAGTATGTGCCTCCAAAATGTCCAAGAAACCCTTACCAGTAGATCCTCTGTGCACATCATTAAACAGTAGCAAGGCGGTTAAATCCCTTCAGAAAACCATCCTAAATACAGCAGGTCCTAATGAATCCACTGGCGGATGCAATGCCATCCCACACAGGCTTTCAATATTTGCGCTTCATGACAGATCAAGGCTGAAAGAAAGGTCTGATGATGCCCTTGTCAAGTAAGGTTTAATGTGTGTGAAATCCGACAGCTCTTAACTTCTGAGGCAGGCAGACGACATGACCATATATGACAACATCTGATTCCCACTGATTCTTGGAGGACAACACGTTAGGCTCTTGGGCTTGGCACTTAATTTGCACTGGGTGCCGTGTAGGGCCACCCCCAAGGTTCTAAATTACAACAAAAGTTGCAGGGCTGACAAATTCTGTCTGTACCCATTTACTGTTTAACAACACAGACACAATACATTTATTAAAATACAATTTCTATGGCTAATGTCACCTATAGTTGACTAAATATCCCTCTTCAAAGAGTCTAAATATCCCTCAAGTGAATATTCTCTCCCTAGTGAGCGCTGAGGTAATGCCATGGTTAGATGCATTCAGAGCAAAAATAGTGATGGTTTCCCAACCCCACCTTTTTATGTATTCCCTTGTAGGGAATGTGGAAACCAAGACGCCCGTAGAAAGAAATATGAGACGCTCTCCCCTGAAAAGAAATATGAATACGGAGATCAAGACATATAAGAAGAAGACTGTCTTTTTTAATTAATTTAAATTTGATACTCGATGTCAAGTTTTGAATCCTGAAGAAAGCGGAGAGAATCTTCCATTCTGCTGAAAACGGTTGACACAAAGTTCAGGGTGATAACCTGACCTCCAAGACATGCATAACAATCAGCAAGCTTGGCTAAATGGTATCATTTTAAGAGAAGTGTTTTGCTATGTAAAATGGAAAGTAAAATACAGACACATACAAAAATCTATTAATCTCCAAAACAGATTGTATGTTTTTACAAATGTGAAGAATCGCTGATTGTAATTGATAAGTCACATGGGAAGGAAGCAATATGAATAAAAAGAACAAAATTGACTTCCGTAAATGTGCACCAATTTTTAGAGATTAGAAAAAGTATTGAGCGAGGGTAGGGCGAGTCTCTTATTTATCCCCTAACCTAGGTGTTACATCAGCGTTCACTAGGGAGAGAATATTCACTTGAGGGATATTTAAACTCTTTGAACAGGGATATTTAGTCAACTATAGACGACTTTAGCCATATAAATTGTATTTTAATACATTTGTTCTGTCTGTGTTGTGTTAAACACCCCCACGGTTCACTCTGTTAGACTAAAACAGAAAAAGCTTTACGAACTACTGGAGCCCACACAGCATTCTGTGATAGGAGACAAACAAGGTACATTTTTGCACCCTACTTCTATGAATTTTAAGACCTCGATAGGCCATATTCAAAGGTGCACCCCAAAGGAGGTCTTCGATGAGGACTCAATGGTAAAAAATAAAATTTTATTTACTAGGCAGGAAAATTGTTGAAAATGGAGAGGGCTTGCACCAAGGGCATAGGTTTGGAGCATGGGTCTCACACCCAGTATTTTGTCTTGCTATTACTTCACAGTGCTAGTTCTATTTCATGAGTGTCACAAAAAAGTCCACTGAATACACAGACACATAGTATTGTACAATGGTACAGAAAGTGAAGTAATGCCAATAAAGGAATGTAGAACACAAAGAAGGACTATGTAACATCATCAAAAGGGCCAGGGTCCTTTGTTTGAACTCAGTAGCTCTCATGAGGGGGCGTAACAGGGAGGAGGGGGGTTGGGGACCTTCAGATGTTCTTAATGCTGATTTGTTTATTGGTATCGCAATCTGTTGACCTGTCTTATGCAAAATGTTCAATAAAAACTAAATGGAAAAAAAAGAGCCAGGATCAGTGTATCCCTTGCTCTATATGGCCCAATGGTTTGCAGTCCAAAGATCCAGCCTATGTTCTAGAAAGCAAGATTCCTAGCAGCCACACTCAGGATAATGTGAAACGTCATTCAGTCTCTCATGAAGTTTAGTGCCTTTACCTCTTTCACCGTGGTGGGATGTGATCAACCAAGACTCTGGCCATTGTTCGTCATCTGTGCCTTGAACATGCTACCTCCTGGAATGGTAGAGGCCCTCCCGTGATTGTTGAACTCCTCATAGGTCTGGAATTGAAAGCTATGTAGTTCTGTCGCCTCACTGCCTCTCTCTTTCTCACTCTCAGTAATAACAGCTCTCAGGTACCTTGTCCTTCTCTACGCCCATCTAGTGGAGACTAGTGCCATTTACACAGAGGGTGATATGGTGAATGGGACAATAAGGGCTCTAATAAGCTGGGTCATTCCTTTCTTGGTTGCACCAACCCTGACATAGGGTATCAGGTAATAAAATTGCGGCAAAAATGTTGTGGTTTGACCCTGTAAAGGTGTACCCTATTATACCATTTAAGGGAAGCGGGGGTTGCGGTAATGTCCACCGCTCCCCTTAAATGGTATAATGGGTCTGGAATTTGTAGTGGTGTACCCGGCATCCTTTACAGGATTGTGGCGGCAAAACCACAGCATTTGTGCCACGATATTTTGTATACACTGCCATTTTTGCCACAATTTTAAGACATGGAACCGACCCAGTGTGCCTATCTCCTCCCTTTGTGGGTAGCCCCTTCCCCGCTAGGGGATAGCTCTACCGTATTAACTTGTGTGCCCCCCATGTTAGGTTTTGCTCCCTGACCCAGTGACTGCCTGTGAAGTTTATAGCAAACTGGAGAGCTATCCAACTAGTCCATAGATTCTCGGTTTGCTATCTGCAAGAGACATGTGCATTCCAGATCTCTTGTAAGCCTTGAGAGGAATAAGGTAGCTCTGGTTGATCCCCATATTGCTTGATAATGGTAAGGGTACCTGTGCAGCAGACAACTATTTAGAGAGTGCTTTGGGGGTGGATGGTAATAGCTGTCCATGATTCGAGTGCCCAGTCTTGATAAAAAAAAAAAAACTTTCATTGGTGTAAGCATTTTGGCATTCTTGTTGTGTGCTGTATGCCGCTGTTGGGTTCTGCAAGGGCAAATTGCAGCATGCCATTATGTCATGTAAGCACAACTGATCCAGATTGCAGTAAACCCAACTAGTTTCCACCTATCGGCCGTATAATAGGAGTACCATACTATATAAAGGCAATTCCTGGCAAATAAGTGTTACTCTCTGTGCATTGGTCTACAGCTGATAAACCGTGCGAGTATCTGGCCATGTCATTCAATTTCCTATCAAATGCACACGAATCATTAAAACACGATCGGTTTTGTCCGGATCCATGTGATTTTACTTAATAGAAAGCAGTGAATGACAATAACAGTGAATAGAAAACATGGGGAAAAAGATCACTTTCTTTTTTCTATTTGGGGAGATTCCCCACCCCAGCCCCCTGATTCCCTATGCCTGTAACACCACTCTCAACCCTTTCCCCACCCCCTTCAGCCCCTTACCCCCACCCACTATACACATTTTTAAACATTTTCGATTTTTTTTTCTCTGTTTTCTATTCGCTGTTATTGTATTACCTGTAATTGTTTGCACTATTATCACTGGATACCGCTTCGTCCATGATTGTTTTAAGTGCATTGGCAGGGCACCCCTCCCATACTGATTTCTCTAGAGAGGTAACACATTGAAGCCAAGGGTAGGGGGCTGACGCAGCAGTAACATACTGAGAAGCGTATCACAAATGCACACACGGTACATATCACACACAAACATGCACATGTGTACAATATATTAACCTCTTGTATCATCAATTGGAAGTATTTCCGATTGCTTAATGAGTTCAGTGATTTTAAGTTGCGCTTACAGTAGCATGTGAACGCAAAATGCATAGTCGGTCCGTAAATGGAAATGCTAGATGAATGTATTCAAATGGAATTTTGACAGCCATTCATAAGGATATATTAAAGGATTTTGGCCAAGAGCTGAACCGGATATCTGACGTCAAAGTACACTTATTTTCAGGAAATAATCTGTTGATCGTTGTAGGCATTTGAAATGACAAATAAATGACATTACTAAATATGACCACTGGGTGGTAGGCTAAACCCACGAATCGAAAACCCCGATCAGCGAGCAAAAGACCTGCCAGTTTACAGTAGGATGGTCCTTTCTGTAGGTGGAGCTTTTACACTGGTTCGGAAAGCTGTGCAAACATTTGTTTATAAAAAAAACAAATCTATAAATAGATCATCAGTCAACAAAACGTAGGATAACAGAATAAAGTGAGTAACAACGATTCCAGCAGAGTAAAATGGAAGAGGCTAATAGGAACTGGTGTCAAGGTGCTGCAGATCACTGGGGTCACACTCTGCTGCTCGCCCTCAACCTTAAACTGGCTTCTCAGTCTTCCTGCTGAGCTTTAGCCATGAGGTGCCTTCTCACCAGACTTCTGTAACAGCAGTGAAAAGCAAGAAAGGTGGCATAGACTCAAGAAAAAGCCACTCACCATAGTGAGTACATTGCTCCAACTGGAATACCATTTCCTCACTACTGGTTGGGTGTCCCTCCATAGAGATGGGATCAGAGATATTTGCACAGCGGTGCGTCACGGGGAGTGGCTCCGATCCACTAGCTCCCACCCACCAGTGTCCGTCAATCCCACCTTTCACGTACGCCGGCTCTGACGGCAACTTGATGCACTTTATGGCAGCTGGAGAGAGTGTCGTATTGAGCAAAGGGAACTCTGGACTAGGAGTACAGCAGTCCCCCTACATGAAGTAACGTTTATGTATTCTTAGGACCCATACCCATCCCCTCCACAATGGCCCAAAAGCTTTTCCACACCTGGAACTAGTAGTGTCCATGCAATGAGGTCTACAGAAAGCGGAAGGATTAACCACCTAGCACCTTATTGATAGCCTCCCACGGGATCTACATCTATAGAGCCCCACATGTCATCTTAGCTCGGACTGCATGGGCATGCAACCCACAAGAGGGAGAGAGTTTCTGAATTCTGTAAACTTTCATGATGCAAGTCATCAGGCATCGGGTGACCTAGAGCTGAAACACCAAATGTTACAAAGCTTCAGATTTATAGAATTCGTTGTTGTGAGCAAGGTACAACTTCAAAGCTCGACTGATGTACAATCAGTGCTTTGCTCTGCAAGCATTCAACTGAGGAACCAAGAAAAACATAGGGAGAATCGAAAAGACAAGACAATCTTAGCAAGGAAAACTATGGTGCATGCGAAACATAACCATATCCTTGTGGAACACCATGATCAGTTCTAAGGGTCTGATCACGAGTTGGGCGATAGCCCTTAACTGAGGCTGTAACGCTAATGCCGCCACATTTAGGTGCTGGCCTGATCACGAGTTGGGCGCTAAGTGGGCTGTGTTACCTCCAGCTTTTTGCTGGCAGTGAAAATCCCATTTAGAGCCCCGTTTTTTGAGCAATTACCGCTGGCGGTATTAGCGCAAAATAATTGTGCTGAAAATACCCCATTGGGTGCAAGGGACCAAATGGGAATTGCCCGTTCTCACCCAAACCCGCGATCCAGCGCTGATAGCACCGGACCAGGTGGCGCTAACAATTCACGTTGGGGGGTATCCTGGCAGTATGACCACCGGGATCCCACCCAACTCGTGAACAGGCCCCAAGCCGAGAAAGGTCGAATATCACTAACTCGCATAGTGTAGGCTAACACAACTAGAAGTACAATTTTCGAGGTGACTAATCTGATGTCTGTGGCGGTCATACACTTAAATGGTTTATGCACGAGAGCGGACAAGGCAGAGTTAATATACCATAACAAGTGTGAGGAATAATGACTGGAGGAAAAAGATTGTCTGGAACGCCGAGATGTTTCCTAACCACAAGACGAGTACACATGGCACTCCAAATTTGTAAAAGTCCCAATAGCAGCTATGTATGTCCTACAGGTGTCCACCAGAATACAGCTCTCTGCTAAAGAGGCTATAGATGAAAGCACATCATTCAGACTAAAAGAAAGAGGGCTGAAGCGATTTTGAAGGGCCCAACGATATAGAACCATTGCCATTTACTCTTGTACTGGCCACAAAAGGATTCTTTTTAGCAGCTTCAATGATCCTCAAACTGTTCTGAGAGAGTCTAAGAAGCCTTACCATCAATTGCTCAGGAACTAACTCTGATATTGAGGGAAGGGCTGAAGAACCAACCTGCTCTGAAATGTCTTTCTGGTTGATCCGGTCACCCGAAGGTTACTCGTCCTACAAATTACCCTGGCACGACGGTTGGAGGCTAACAGTATTTATTCAATATGCTATCCAAGTGTTCCAGAGTTAGTTGGAAACAGGTATTGACATCCATCCTGGGCGTTCCACAGAGACATAGCTCAGTGTAACCGGCGATTATGTAAGGGGCACGGATCACTTGGACTCCACTCACTGGGTTAATGGCCTGAACCAACCTGGGTTCCAATTAGTGACTGCAAACACGTATTTAAAAAAAAAAATGTATTTGGCTTAAAAATTGTTCACAAAGTAGAAAACCTTTAGCCATGATTTCACGATGTGTAAAACAGAACAAAGTGAAAAAGAAAAAGCATACAACAGGTCAGAATCAAAGAAAAAAAAAAGGAAAGAAAGAAGACAAGAAAATTGAACAAAAGAGACCCATTCAATGTAAAGTTAAAACGGTGCAGTTCAGGTGCTTAAAACATTTATTTGGTTTCGCCTTCCATCCAATGTTCCCAGGAAGAAGAACGACCTTGTTATGTTAGTCTCCGTTGTCAGCATTATAAGATTTGACGACATGCTGATTCAATTTTTCACTTGTGGTTACTCTATCAAGTTTTTCAAAGATTAGCTACAGGAATTTAGCTAAAGCCAAAATAATGTGTGTTTTCTGTCCTTCTATTAGAATCATCCACCAGACTTCGTTCGACCTTACACCGTACTTTGACATGATTTCTCCCATTACGAGGTTTCTTTCTGCCTTCAACGCTGGGCACAACAATACCAGATGTTGTAGCGATTCTTCCACATCTTCTTTATAACATAATCTGCATATGATAGCAGTGGGCTGCCCGTTCCTCTTACTTACGACTTATCTTGTTGGAAAGATGTTAAAACGGAGCGCATGTATTGGGATCTGAGAAACCAATTTGGGAAAATGCGCACATACATAGGTAGTACATTTAGCTTCTGAGCTCCAGACCAAAAGTCTCTGTAGTGTTTGTACTTGTGTATCGTCTCCAGTGTCTCGATCCAGTCGTTAGTGTATAGCTTCTTTATCTTGCCCGGATCTCTCCCTAGTGATTCGTCCGACTCATCCAGATCTTTGATAATCGTTTGACAGATGACTTGACACTCATTTCACATGTTTTCCCTACAATCCTTCATTGCATTCTTTAAGAGTCGAAACCCTCCCTTTGGATTATCTTCTGGGCATTTGCGATACAGGGAAATTTATTTCCACATTGCAGTAGCTTTAAGTGAAATCCAGGCCAATTCTCTTCTAACGTGAATTTGAATATTCTTTGGAAGCCCCAGGACTGCCTTCCAGAAGATAGCCTCTACACGTGGCCATATATCATCGGCTAGCAGGAGAGCCGTCTCGGCGCCATACGTCAAAATCGGCACGACTTTAGTTAGATAAAAAGTTACTAAAGGGATCAGTGTGAACAGACCGTACCTTTTTAACAGAAACTTCCCCTGTGCAGCAACATTTTTTAGCTTTCTTTCGCATTATGTCGATTCGTGGAGCTTCGTTCCTGCTTGTATTTACACATACTCCCAAATACGTTAATGTGTTGACTACGCTGATCTGTTGGCCTTTTAGTGACCAGGAGAGCCTCTTCCTCCCTCTACCACCCTCTGTTGCTCCTAATACCAGAATCCGAGATTTTTCAGGGTTGATTATTAGGTTGTTTGATTCCAGGTATATTTGGAGAGCATCAAGTTGCCGCTGTAACCCTATGGGGGTCTGATCAATTATGACGATGTCATCCGCATAAAGTAATCTCCCAATAGGCGTGTCCGATATCTTGGGAGGAAATGCTCGAATTTGCAGGAAGACTTCGTCAATGTCTGACAAGAACAGATAAAAAAGTTCTGGTGCAAACGGACAACCTTGTTTCAGGCCAACTTTTGTTGGGATGGCATCTGTCAACTGGCCCAATTTGTCTAGCTTGATTTTTATTGATGTATCACAATGGAGGTCTTAAATATTTTCTAACACTACTCCCGGGCAGCACCAGTTAGTGAGTTTTGTCCATAGCTTAGCCCTTCTAATTCAATCAAAAGCTTTTGACAAATCAATAAAGGAAAAGGCGACTTTTTGTCCCTTGCTGTATACAACCTTGGCCTTCAGTAGATTTATTAGAAAGATAAGTGAGGTACTGATTCCTTTGATGAAGCCGGATTACCATTGATCTTGGTGGCCTGTCACTCTACTCCATTTGATTAGGGCCTTCAATATAACGGTCACAAAGACTGCCAGCTACGTCCAGTAGCGCAATTGGGTGGTAGTTATCCGGATCTGTTCTCAGCCATTTTTTGAAGATTGGGACAACTACTGCCGTTTTCCAGCAAGAGGGTAAGTTTGATGATTTTAAGATGCCTGTATATAGATGGTGAAAAAAGCTGGCCCATTGCGAAGGGTTTTGTTTCATTAATGCGTTAGTCAGCCTGTCTGGGCCTGGGGCTCTTCAATTTTTAAGTCTCCTAATAATTTCTTCAATTGAGGAGGCCTCAATGTCTAATAGTTGTTCCACAGCGAGCAGGTGGTTGAGAGGCCCAGTTGGAAGGGAACATATTCTTTCTACATTGTCCCCTTCTACTTCTTGTAATTTTGTGTAATGCTTATACCATGTCTTGGCTGGTATTGGATTGGTCAACAGCGCATCTTGAGGTGCGTCCATTTAGTTTATGGTGGACCATATTGCCGCAATATTTTTTGTTTTAATATAATGTAGCATCAGTTGCGTATCTTGATTTAACATGCTTTTATTTAATGTAGGTGCAACCCATTTCTATATCTGTTTTAATGTATGCATCCCAAGGGAGTTGTTTGCGATTTTATGGCGTTTTAATCGCCCAATCGCTTTCTTTAGGGTTTTTTTTCAATATGATCTGTTTATCGTATGTATGCCGATGGCCATTGTTGTCCTATTTCCACATCTTTTTTCCACTACGAATTCTTGGAGTAGCGGTACACAGTTTATTTGATGATTGCCCTCTACCTCCCATGTTTGTTCAATCAATCTTGTTAAATTATTGATCAAGTCAGGCATTTCCTTCGCATTAATTCGTAATCCGTTTCAGCCCGGAATAATTTGAAGTTTGGACTTCTAGGAATCTACCTTGGAATTGTTAACGTTTGGGCAGACCATTTTTAACTGGTTGTGATCACTCTTACCAGTTGTGAGAACTACAATTTTTGTAATAATCCCGGTCATATTCGTAGAAACACAAATATAATCTAGTATATGTTTACTATGTACACCCTTCCAAGTAGATCTTCCTGCGATATCTCCCTCAATTGGGTCACTTAAGATTGTACAGTCCCCCGATTGAATGGTTCTTCGCCAAACAACTCCTCTCTTTTCTCGATTACTAGATTGTTAGTTGCGCCTCATTAATAGCTTTGTTTTGTCGATCTATGCATGTACAGTTAAGATCATCCACTATTATGATTATGAGATTGTTCCATTTGGTCCTTTCCTCGTCGATTAGTGATGCAATGTCATCCACCAAGTTCTTATTCCTTACGTCTACTGGATTTGAGTATAAATTCACTATTATCAGGACTCGTGGGTTAGCTGGATGATCTTTGGATATTTTTATAGCCACTAGTTGAATGAAAGGGGTCGGGTTCTGGGTGCAGAGTAATGTCCAATCTAGATAGTTTTTCACGGCTACAAGGAGTCCACTCATTGCTCTCCCTGTTTGTTTTTAATAGCTGGGTTTAGTAAGACCCAATAGCCTTCAATTATAGGTGTTTCTTGCAGCCACACTTCTTGGAGGCAGATAACTTCGGCTTCCTTAATTTGTGTTTCATTGTCGCAAAACAAATGGAGGAGCCTGTAGTGTTCCAGCTCAATAAGGACCATTCAGTTTTTCTCAGGCTTTCGGCGCTATTGTTTGTGTAGTTTTTCCACCAGTAAACCCGCTAACCACTTCCAGTTGGCTTCATCGCTGTCCAGATTAACTTTTTTGGTTACACAGCTTCCTTGCGTTTCCTTCCCTCGACGCCTCTTCTTTAGCCTCTCCTCGTGCATACGTTCCCTTTTGAGCCCCCTCTGTTCCTTCGTGTTGGGGTCGAGGAGGTTTTGTTTCTTTATATTTTTCGGTCTTATCCTATGTCAAATCGAAACCCATAGGTCTTAAGTCATGAGCTTCGTCAAGCAACAGTTGTTTAAGTAGTTTGGAAACTGAGTGGATTATAACTTTGTCTGTGTGTCGCTCCTCAGGAGATTCAATTACAGCAAGGTCTCTGGACGTTACCAATCTAAGAGTCTGTACGTGGTGTAATAACCAAACTACATTAGCTCTATTTAGCAGCAGACCATCATCAAGATAGAGCATTCTCTCTAAACATAGCTTTAAATTAACATCCACGTTACGTTCTTCCAGGTTAGTGTCCACCTTTTTCTTAATTTCATGTCCTGGAACTTGATTTACTTTTGCTTTGGCCAGAAGATTTAGGCTGACTTTTATCTTTGGTACTTCATCATTTGATTTTGCTTCCCTTACAGCGTTATTGGCAAGAGGTGGTTTCTCTCTTTTGTTCTGGCCTATAGCAGTTTCCTCCATCACAATTCTAACCTAACACATCTCCAAAGGGTTTAGGTTTGGATGGTTAGCCATTTCTTTCCTTCAGTCAGACTCTCTCACCTCTATAAGAGGTAATCTTAATTGCATTTAATATTCTCGTACGCTCTTTCAGACTGTCATCGTCTTTCTCAGAGGTATCAGTGCCTGTTTCATCATGTGCACTTGACTTATTTATCACGCTATCCTCTGACCATGTACTTTCTTCAGCTGAGATGCTGTAACTAGAGAGATCCATGAGATCGATTTCATTGGTTTCCTTGCGCCTCGATTTATCAGTCTCACTCCCTTCTCATAGAGCTCTATTTTGTCTGATTATTGCAGGCGTAGATTTCTTGGTCTTCATACTTTCTCCAGATCTTACTTGCATAACTGTCAGGTTTTTAATAAATGCACGACTGTTATTCGATCTTGCTTTTGAAGGATTTCCTGATTTTTCAATTTCTTTGTAGCTGCTTTTTTAGTAGGCTTATTACTCGGTGCTGCCTCCATTCTTGTTGGAAGGAGAGCTGCTTTGGTTGATTTTATGTTGGCCCCCTTTCTTTTTTCTGGTGAAAATTTCACATATTTTTCGGTCAGGATTGTCAACCTCTGGTCTTAGAGTTTTCGTTTGTCGGTTCACTCTCCGCTTCAATGATGTTTCATCTAGGTGGGTTGGCTGTTGCATACCGAGTTGTTTTAGGTTGTTCTCCTTATGCTTACCTTCCTTCAGGTGCTATAGGACTGTCGATTGTTGTGCCAAAGTTGTCTGCCCCCGAGATCTGGGAGCAGGGACTCTTTCACTACTCGTCAGTTTGTTTGTTTTCCCTTTTGTGCAGGGCTTACTTTCTTTGGGCTTGAGAGCCAACCCTGGATTTAGAAATATATCTGAATCGACCTGATAATGATTTCCGGTCGCATTAAAGTTGACATCCTTTATATTTATGTCAAAGGGGTCTGGAATTCTATCCACTTCTGGCTGTACACTAACCGCTCCCAACGATAGTCTAGACAATCTTCTTTCTGATTTTTCTTTTATAATTGGATCAAGTATGTCATGGAGTAGCTATTCTCCATATTTCTTTTATTGCAGTTACGAAACCTTTTACGAAGATCATCTTGGTATGGACTATTGCCAACATTGTGGTGTGGCCCTTTAGCGTTTCTTCCATAGTCTCATGCAGCTTCATGAAGGTAGTAAGACTAGCTGTTAAAGTTGAGACCAGATGACATCCCTTATATTTGGAGGGCTCATTTCCATTTGATGTTTCAGATGCTGTATTTGGTTCCTTATGTGATTCGGTAGTCGTTGTGGCAGCATCTTTCCTTAGTATTCTGCTCTCTCTCAGGTCACAGCTACCATTTTTTTTCATTTAAAGTTTGCATACTTTGGGTCTTATTTCCTTCAGATGGACCATTTCTTGAGACACTACTTGCCTTCTGCCTTTTTTGTTTTTCAATAGATTAAACATTTTCAATTTCCATGTTAAGTGAGTTTTCCAACGAGATTTGGTCCAATATTTCAGTCCCATCCATAACACTTTGTGATGTTATTTCATCCTGGCTAATCTGGGGAGTTACCAGATATTGTTTTCGTGTGTGGAGTGGCTGAATAAGTTCTTGGCTGGTATAGCTGCCTTCTCCCCTCTAGCCCCACATTTCTGTTTCTGCCATCATCCAAGTCCGAACTTCAAGCTTCAATCTTTATCCTTTCTGATTTCCACACAAGTTCAGTAGGGATGGTATTGAGGGCTTCTTGTGTGGCGCTCTATGGTGCTTCCAGTCAGTAGTACTTCTCCCTTGCATATCCATACAAATCTTCCTTTTGGCTATAGCTCTCAGCTCAGCCACCTCATTTGATGGAGTGCTTGTGTTGTGCTCCCTCTGATTTCTCCTTGTGCTCCCTCTGATTTCTCCTGTCTGTCAGCGGCTGCTTCTAGCTCGCAGAGCACCAAGGGCTGCTGTATTATGGTCCCTGCTGCACCATCCTCACAGGGGGCTTCGTTTCTCATTTGCCCTCCTTCAGAAGCTCAGACTAGAGGGGGTCGCACTGCCCATTCTTGCAGGCACACCCCTTAGGTCCTTGCTCCAGCAGCGGGTCTTCGTTGTTCGTTTCCTTTGTTGTTTCCTTGTGGGGTAAATTGTCAATAAAGAGAGCGGTGCTGGTCTCCACTTCCACTATGATGTTAATGGACATCCAGTATTTATTAGGCTATTCCGTGCCTTTTCACTTACACTGGATTAATTTTCATTTGTATTGTCCACCTCTACGGACCTCCCTCTCTCCTCCCTCTCCGTTAGGCAAGGCTGAATTTCTTCCATCAATGTTAGGTGACAAGGGGTGGGGTGGGGTGGGGGGGGATCTGGCTGGGTTCTATCTCCCACTTTCGATGTTTGTTATATCCCACCTCCCTTGACCCGTCACCCGCTTTCCGGTACTTTTAGATGCCCTTGGACAGTATCCCAATGCTGCCTTCCGCCTTACCCTGGCCACCAGACACTCTGCTCACACTCCACTACACTTCGCGTAGTAGGAGGTGGAGCTTAGTGTCAGAAGGCAAACGAGGACTGGGGAGATTATGATCCTTGCCTTCTCCACGGGCCGCTGCAGCCATTTGGAGCGGTCAATCAGGTAATATCCACGGGTTTCAAAAGGTTTCCACAATTGCTCACAGAGTCTGTCCAACACACCAGACACTCTGCTCACACTCCACGTATTTAGCAGTGAATGAAAAATAGTTTACCTGATAAATGTTCCTGAGTTTGAATCAACAGGGGATGGGATAGCTACTGTGAAAACCACGAAAATGGGCACACCTGGAGAAGGACAAATGAGTTTAATGGGGGGCTGAAAAGCTTGGTGGACAACACGTAATATAATGGGGAATGAAGAACCAATACAAAGCAACAGTAGCAGATGAAACACATTCACAATGAAGCAAGGTAATGGGGGACAGTGCACACACAAGAATGACTGCAGACCCAAGGCAATGATTACTGACACCAGGGATGCTAGTCAGCACTTAGCTTTAGTAAAAATGAATTGGCAGAATAAAAGGTAAATGCAAATGATCAGCAACAAGGCACAATAACAGCAGCTTTCTCTGACATGAGTGATGCAATATGAAAGTAGTATTTACATATTTCAATGGGGAACACTTTAAATCAGGTTGAATATTACATAGGTGAAATATATGCAACAGTTCAAAAGACACTGGAGGATTTTACTCTGTATACAGAGGCTACTGAAACTGTTCAAATTAAATACTGTACACCAACTTTAATAGGGAAACAATCACCATTCTTTGGTAAAACCACACAATGAGCGAAGACTTCACACACAAGATAATTCATAGAAAAGCATACTAGATTTTAAAAACTGTAACGTGTCCCTGTTATCTATAAACAATTGTATATATTTCACACAAAGATAAAGTTTCACTTTAAAAATAAGCAGACGAGTCAATCCAACACCAGTAACCTCTTATTCACTTACAAGTTCAATATTGATGCTCAGCACCTGGGGCTTAGTTGCAGTAACTTCACTCATTTACGCTGTCTTTTAGAGATGGGATGAGGCAAATAATACTGATTGTTGGAGCAATACCAGCCAGATAAAGGGCTCAGGCACTCAGGGCACGCTTGGCCAGGTTTTTCTGGGAATGTTGGGCAGTCAGGAGAGAAGCTCCAACACAGGTCCTTCCCATAGATCAAGGAAAGAACTTCAAAGACCCCTAGCAATAGGAAGACCCTTTCTTTCTCCTCTGGTCTCCCACATTGCAGGCGGCAAGAAGGGGCAAAGGACGAGCATGGCAACCTTCCTTCCCCTTAAAATAACAGGGATGTAGGGTTCTGGGTCACAGGAAAGGTAGCAGTAGCAGCAATGTTGCAGATATTCTCCATCACTCCTCTCCGATTCTCAGGAATTTGAGCTGGAGCAGTTTTCAAAGTCTCAGAGGAGCTGCGGCTCAGGAAGAGACTGCTACCTTACCAGAGTCTCAAAAACAGCTATCACATCTGGGTGCAGTATAGGACAGGACTCAATGGAAAACAAACAGCAACGAGGCCTCAAGGCAAGGGCGAGCACAACTGAATGCAAGAACAAACATCCAGGAAGAGGGTCTGGAAAGAACAGTGGGACACAGTAACAGGCTCATGTGGAAGGGACAAAAGAGGTGTATCAAATCAGGGCATTGCTCGGCTTTTCAAGGGTTTGGGAACTATAAGGGTGTAGAAAAAGGAGACTGACACAAAGGTGGCATTGTTGTTGATATAAACGTGTATTAGTAACGAAAATAAAGAGTAAACCTACCTTTTCCTAACTCTAAGAGAGGCGTTCCTGCTTGAACTAAAATACTAAGGTTTTGGGTCAGGATGTCCGTCTAAATCAATAGTCCACCGTCCTTTGTCGAAAAGCATACAAAAAGCATTTGTCTGTCCCTTACACTTAAACTAAAGGTTGTGCAAATGTTCCTGGTCCAGGAGAATGACTCCTTGCCCCTGGACGAGGTAGCACACTTCTGGTTGCAAGTTCTTAACCAGGGGGAATGATTCCCTTCCCCAGATTTCAATACTTTACAAAAGAACAGGATTGCTGATCCTCCAACACTCTGTTTCAGAAAGTTCACCATTTCTTTATCCCAAGGGGATGACTCCCTTCCCCTGACCTCCCTTGGCTTTTCTCTCACAGTTCAACACCAGGACGAAGGATTCCTTTCCCCTGGCTTTTCCTGGCTTTTGTTTTACAGTTCAAAACACCACAGGGAAATGTCTCCCTTCATCTGACCTCCCTCAGGCTTAGTGTGTACAGTCCACACCACCATAGGGAATGTCTCCCTTCCCCACGCCTTTCTCAGGCTTAGTTGTACAGTTCACAACACCAGGGGGGAAGGACTCCTTTCCCTTGGCCTTTCCTATTCTTGGGTTCACAATTCACATCACCAGGGGGAATGTCTCCTTTCACCATGCCATTCCCAGACTTGTTTTGGCAGACATGGCTCACTGTTCTTTCAGGTACTGCCACAAATAAGATTACTTAGAATGAGTCTCCTTTCATGATCGAGGGTCCCTGACCCTATTCGGTCTATAGTTTATATCTGGTAGACCTAGTTCACTCTGCTGCCAGGTACTGCCAAAAGAACAAGTTACTCTCTTACCTGGTAACGTTATTTCGATGGGATGGTCAGACAACGTATTCCATATCTTTGACAGTAATCACCACAGCTGTGTTGCTTCGGAAAATTTTCGGCGTCTGCGTCCTGCGTCGATGACGTCGATGTGCCGTCCCCGAGGACCTCCTCCGACGGCCGACGTCAACCGATGTGATAAGTAGGATGCACGATGCCCGTAGCCTCAGTTGTAGTTTTTTCCCCCAGAACGTGTGACACCAGTCTTCTGCCAGTCAGACACACAAGGCCATGCGGACACGTAAGCTGCAATCGCATAAGAAATTCTGCAGCGGGGGAGGTAGGGAGGGAGCGATATGGAATACGTCGTCAGACCATCCCATCGAAAGAACGTTACCAGGTAAGAGAGTAACTTGTTCTTCGAGGGGATTGGGTCCTCCGACGTATTCCATATCTTTGACAGACTCCTAAAGCAGTACCAAAGCAAGGAGGTGGGAAAAGAATTTAGAACACAAATTTAGCATGCCCAATCAAATTGCGGGATAAAGGACTGCCTTGCCAAAGGCCATATCCTGTCCTCGGATGGAATCGAGGGAGTAGTGACGTACAAAAGTATGTACGGAAGCCCAGGTGGCTGCATCACAGATGTTACGAATAGGAACACCCCTCTGTAGGGCAGTAGATGCAGCCATACCCCTGGTAGAATGGGCCCGCAAGCCAGCAGGTGGGTCCTTACCCGCCAAGCGGTAACACTCGGAGATAGCCAAAATAATCCAACGAGACAAAGTCTGTTTCGTCACAGCTTGTCCCAAACGCTTCCCAGCGTAACCAATGAAAAGTTGATCGTCCACTCTGACCCGGGACATGCGTGAAATATAGAAGCTCAACGCTCTCCTAGGATCCAGCCTATGGAGCCTCTCCTCTTCCTTACCAGGATGCGGAGGAGGATAGAATGCCGGAAGAACAACCTTCTGGCCCAAATGAAATTCCGAAACCACCTACGGAAGAAAGGAAGGACGAACTCTAAGGACAACCCTGTCCTTATGAAACACAGTGAAGGGTGGCTTAACAAAGTGCCTGTAACTCACTCACTCTGCGAGCAGAAGTAACCGCAACCAAAAACACAGTTTCAAGAGTTAACAGTCTCAAAGGGCAAGAATGCAAAGGCTCAAACGGAGCACCCATAAGGAACTTAAGAACAAGGTTCAAATCCCAACTGGGCACCAGAAAAGGTGATGGAGGGAACACATTAGTGAGCCCTTTCAAAAACTGAGAAATTAAAGGAATCTTAAAATAGGAACATTCTTCAGACGAGCGCTTAAATATGGACAGCGCCGCCAGGTAACCTTTAATGGTACCCACTTGCAAGCCCCTGTGGGCCAAGGAAAGTAAAAAAGACAGAACCATGGGAATGTCACACTCAAAAGGATCCACATTCTTAACTCTGCACCAGTCGCAGAATTTACGCCAACAGCAACGGTACAGAGACTTTTGTTGCCGGCCGTCTGGCCGAGAGTAACACCTCCAACACGTCTTCAGGGAGGTCCCAATCCTTATACCTCACCCTTTCAGAAGCCAAGCGTGAAGGTTGAGGGATCCGACCTCTGGATGGAGAACCTGACCCCCCCCCTCACGTGAGAGCAGATCGTCTCAGTAGGGAAGACGATGTGGAGGGCAGATGGACAAGTCGAGAAGGTCCGGGTACCACGTCCTCCGGGCCCACGCCGGAGCAATGAGGATCATCCGGGAACCGAACCTCCGTAACCTCCGCAGTACTTGCGGGATGACGGAGACTGGAGTAAACGCGTACAGCAGTGGGAATGACCACTCCACCACGAACGCGTCTCCTAAGGCTCCTTTTGGAGGAAATTTCCCGCGAGCAGAACCTTTCGCACTTCCGGTTGACACTGGAGGTGAACAGATCCACTTGAGGGGTCCCCCAAAGGGCGAAGATCTCCAGGAGAATCTCCTGAGCCAGCTCCCACGCGTGAGTCCGTGCTCTGCCTGCTCAGAGTGTCCGTCGTCTCGTTGTCGTCTCCGGCCAGATGAACAGCCGAGATCGAAACTTCCTGCTAGATGGCCCAGAACTCGAGCTGCATCGCCTCCCTGCACAGAGGAAGTGACCCTGCCCCCCCTTTTTGTTGAGGTAGTGCATGGCCACCGTGTTGTCCGTTAGAATCAGGACACTCTTTCCTTGCACAGTCGGCAGAAAAGCCTTCAGGGCTAGCCTGACGGCCCTCAGCTCCAACAGATTGATATGGAGTCTGGACTCTGACGGAGACCAACGACCGCTGACTGTCATCTCGTTGGCATGAGCTCCCCATCCCGTGAGGGATACGTCCATCACGATCGTCACCTCTGGCCAGGGAAGCCAAAATGGGGCCCCCTTCATCAGATTGCCTTTGACGGCCCACCACAGAAGGTCCTGGGCGACCGAGGGCGGAACCTGAACAGGGTCCGACATCCTGCCGGAAGAGTGCGACCACTGCATCTTGAGTGCCCACTGCAAAGATCTCATCCGCAGATGAGCCTCTGGCACCAGAAGAATGCAGGATGCCATGAGGCTGAGCAACCTCAAGAACTCAAACGCCGGGAGCGTCTGGGCAGGTTGAAACTTGTGCACCATCTGCTGAATGTGAAGAGCCCTCACCTGGGGAGGAAAACAGCCCCAGGGATGTGTCAAGCACTGCTCCGATGTACTGGAGCCGCTGTGTTGGCGTCAAATGGGACTTCTTTAAATTGAGGGAGAAGCCCAGCTTGTGAAGGGAGTGGCAGGTGACGGACAGATGATCCATGACTTGCTGGGGAGAGAACCCCCTGATCAACCAATCGTCCAGGTAGGGGTAGACTTCAATCCCCCCTTTCCTGAGATACGCTGCCACCACCACCATGAGCTTGGTGAAAACCCTCGGGGGCGGAGGTCAATCCGAACGGCAGGGCCCGAAACAAAGTGCGAGTCGCCAACCGTGAACCTCAGGTACTTCTTGTGCTTTGGATGGATCGGCACATGGAAGTAAGTGTCCTTGAGGTCGAGAGACACCAACCAGTCCTGAAGTTGAAGGGCCTGGAGGACTTGAGAGGGAGTAACCATCTTGAACTTGTCCTTCCGGAGGAGTTTGTTCAAACCGCGCAAGTCCATGATGGGTCTCAATCCCCCGTCTTTCTTCGAAATCAAAAAATAAGGGGAATACCATCCCTTGTTCCTCTCTGCTACAGGCACCAGCTCTATGGCACCTTTCTCCAGCAGGGCTTGAATTTCCTGCGCAAGGAGCGGATCCAGACTCTTCAAAGAGGTTCCCAGGTGGATTGTCGTGAGGCCTCTGCCGAAAGGGAAGACATTAGCCGTGGGTTATGATCTCCAGAACTCCCACATCTGAAGTAATGGCACGCCACTCTACAAGATGCTGCGCCAGCCTTCCCCCAACCGGCGAACCATGGGACATGGCCTCATGACTGAGTGGTAGCGGCTACCTGAGGGCAGAGAGGCAACTGCCCGAGCAGCCTTGGCACCTCGAGTACCCTGTTTTCCACCTCTGGCACTCTTACGGTGGCCTCTTTGACTGACAGCTACTCTCGCTTTACTGAAAGTTGAGTAATAGCGAAAGGAACCTCCCCTCCATTGTTGTCCCCTAGGACGAAGGTTGTTAAACTGCAGCGCCCAGCGACTTCGCTGCAGCTTTGGAGGTCTGCAACCTCTCAAGGCTCTCGTCAGCCTTGCTGCCAAAACGATGTTCACCGTCAAAGGGCATGTTGAGGAGCCGGGACTGCACATCAGGAGCGAACCCTGACTTCCGCAACCACGCAAACCTGCATATTACGGTGCTCGCCGCCATGGACCGGCTGACACAATCTGCCATGTCCAAACCCGACTGAACAGCCTCACACATGGCATCCTTGCCATCCTGAACCATAGCAAGGAAACCATCCCGTTCGTCCCCTTCGGGAATATGATCAGCCGCTAATGCAACACAGTTCCACAGAGCGTGTGTGAAACGAGACAAGGCACATACGGAGTTGGCCGCCTGAAGCGCCATAACCCCTGAAGAAAATATATTTCTTCGCCCAGCCATCAAAACGTTTGTCGTCCCTATCCGGAGGGATGGTAGGATACGATGCCTGCTTTGCCGGGGCCGTAGCCGCCTGCACCACCAAACTCTCCGGGGTGGGGTGCCTGGACAAGTAGCAGGGGTCGCTACTGGCTGGACAGTATTTTCACGGCAAAGACTTGCCCACTGCCGGGAGACTCTCAGGAGCAGTCCAAGCCGCTGCTACCCTTCTCTGCAGAGCCATATGAAACGGCAGTACCGGGTCAGTGGGGGGACCAAGATCGAGGATGTCTGTGAGATCATCCTGAACAAACTCCCCTGGGGAGCCGACCATCCCAAGTACTCGGTGAACCGAGACATAAGGCGCCGGTACGAAGAATCGGCATGAGTGCCAGGCTCATGCCTACAAAACTCCACCTCTGGAGAGGTGTCCAGTCCACTGGCATCATGCATTGACTGCCTCAGGTCATCAAATTGGCTATGGCCTGAGAGAAGCTCATCTGGCACCGTAACCGGAACCAAGCCCTCATCAGAGCCCTCATCACCCTCTGAAATGTACTCCAGGCGGTGAGAGGAAGACACCTGGGGACCAAAGCTATGCCTGACCTTAGCCAGAGCCTTTCTAGGGGCTACCCACGTGCTACGGGGCCCCTCCAACACCACTGCCTCGAAAGGCGTCGAGGGCGCCGAACGAGTCGGCGCCGAGAGAATCTGCATCGAGCGAATCGGCGTCGACGTCAGCCGCAGCGCCGCCAGCATCGGCGGCGTCGACACAGGCCTCGAAGCCAGAGCTCTGTGCGTGTCCTTCGACGACTTAGGCCGCGACAGTGTCGACGACCCCCTCGGAGACGGAGCCTTGAGAGAGGTCGTCGACGACCTCGGCGCCACAGGCGTCGACGTCTTCCTCGAAGACTGCACAGGATCATGCGGTCTCGAGCGCGTCGAGGACCGGGACCTGGAACGGGCATGGCGAGAACGGTTACCCTTGTCTGAGCGGGACCTCTCCCACGAACCGTGCCGACCACCCGAGCCCAAAGGCGTGCGAGCCGTGTCTCTCAACCAATCACGACTGACCCCACTCGGAGGGGAGGACAGACCGGTGCCCTGCGATTTGAGAATCGCTAACATCTTCCCAAAGGAAGCCCATTCCTCCGGTGTCGCTTGCATGGTGGTATAAGCGACCCGCCGAAGGGCGGAGTCCTCGGGAGAGGACGGGGAAGGCGACCGATGCTGGCACTTCTGGGAATGCCTCGAAGAGGCAGAGGAGTGGCGAGACCGACTCCTGGAAGGAGACCCACTGGACCTCCGACGATGACGCGGAGAGTCGCCTCTCGAATCATCCGTCGAAAAGCACTGCAGACCTCGACTTCCGGGGCTTAGACACCCTACCTACCGACAACATCTTCTTGCGCTCCCGCAAGGCCTTGGCCGTGAGTGACTGGCAGTCGACACAGTCGTCTGTGTCGTGGGCCTCCCCGAGGCACCAGAGGCAGGCGTCGTGCGAGTCCGTTAACGACATCTTGGATCCACAGTCCCCACATTTCTTGAAGCCCGGACGCGGGGTTGAAGACGAGGTAGACATCGTCACTAACAGGCTTTTCACAAAAACCGAACAAGTTCAAAGAACCGAGAAGAATACAACAGAAACTCCAAAGAGTCGAGGCGTACCGAGATTCACGAAGCAAACACGTTCGCGGAAAAAACAGAACTGAGGCTACGGGCGTCGTGCGTCCTACTTATCACATTGGGTGACGTCGGAGGTCGTCCTCGAGGACGGCGCATCGACGCAGAAAATATTCCGAAGCAACACAGCTGTGGTGATTACTGTCAAAGATATGGAATACGTCGGAGGACCCAATCCCCTCGAAAGAAGACTACTGTCAAGATATTTTTCTGTGCACAGGAATCCCAAACCCTTGGTTCTTCCGTTCTGGCACTCTCTCCGTAGCCCCCACCAGCAGTCCCAACCACATGTGTACCTTTCTGGTTTCTGTCAGTGTCGTTTGGTGGTTCGCTGGGTCTTCGGACCTCTACCTCAGGACTCTCATCACTTTTCTGGTTGCCATGTCTGCTGCAGCGACTCCACAGCAGCTGCTTCTTTGCGGGGTTTCTGCCTTTTCTTGCCAACACGGTCTAGGTGCTTTGCTTGCCCGGACCCCTGCTGTTCCAGCTTTTCGGCTGGTCCTCCCACATTCGACTGGGTAGAGATGACAAGGTAGAGATGGCCAAACCTTAATGCTTGCGTCCCAGCCAGCAGCGTTCCCTCCTTTCCACACCGGACGATCTCTCTCGTGGCTCCTCATGGGAGGGTCTGACAAAAAGGTAAGTTCTTCCTCTCTATGTTAAATGAGCAATACCAGCTGGAATGCTCATTCAAGTTCTTAGGAGGACTCTTAATTGTTCCACACCTCCTCCGCGTCTCAGTACCTGTCAATGAAATCTTTATTAAGTCATCCCTGTTCTTCCTCATCTCAGTAACTTTAGGGTATTCAGTCTCACATATATAGATGGAAGTGTGTGGTATGGAAGTGAGGGATAAGGTGGGCTTCATGGACTGAGGGGAGGTAAAGGAAGTGGGTGGAGCGTGAGAAGAGTTATGCCGCACTCTCCCTAGATGGTGGTCCTTGTCCCTAGTGGTGGAGGGGGGTCTCTCCCCACGAGATCAGCCTGCTCAGTACTACCCCCAGGGGGCTATCAAGTAGCAGCCTCACCTCCCTGGGCTCATGGGAAGGGGCTCCACCTCCGGGAGAAGTGACAATATCCAAGGATCCGTCACAGAACATACCAAGGAGAGGTGGAAGGGGGCGGGGGTGTCAGGAAGGATGTGGCAAGTACTAAACACGGGATGAGGATTCAACAACTATACATTTTTTATTTTTTTTTACACAAAGTATATGACTGGAAAGCTGGCGAAAAACAGTGAGACTGATATTACAATAATGTAGGTCTGAACATGTGTAACCGTTACACACACACACCACACACACTTTCATGAAACAATTTAAAACATCCACACATGCCATGTGCACCTCCAGGGCACAATCAGGACAAGGGACGCAGCATCCCCCACCTCTTCCTGGTGCCAGGAAGTCTCAATGGAAAGTACAGGGGATTTAACAGGAGACAGGAAGAATGGTTTTCAAGATGAGGTTTCCGTCTGAGCTGACAAACAGAGGGGTGGTCATTTTCAATGAAAGCACATTGCTGTGAATATGTCAAAAAGGCTGCCCATGACGTTCAAAGTACATTTAAAGCACACAGTTTATCATCTTTCTTTTAATGTGAAACAGCTATTAATACCCACATTTATGGTGCCTTAATTTCCAGCTCTGAGGACAGGCTTTGCCCTCACTGTCATTAGAGGCGGTCCATACTTGCACAGGTAGTATGACCAGCCTGTCAGGACCTGGAGGCCCACAGACCACTTTATTTGTGTTGCAGACATACATTTTATGCCACAGGTATTTTGCAGGGAGGTACCCTTTCTGGGTAAGCATATTTGTTCTAAAATTTGGATGGTTTGTTGGTGGGATTGGTCTTACTTGATGGTTAAACAAAATGATTCTCCACAAGGAAGGCAAAAGTGGATGTTCTTTGACCTTGACAAGATGAAGATTAGGAGTGACTGAAAATTGAGACATTGCAAGACACTCCAGGCAGGAAATGTATACCCTGGCTTCATAACTTGTTTTTGGTCTCGTGATGATCTCCTGGGAGTGTCAGTTTCACTTTGAGGGGTCTGAACAGCTGGGGGCCAGCATGTTAATCCTGAAGCATCCGACGGATCGGGGTCTGCAGTTCATAGATGTGACCTGACGTTGGGACAGCATCCTTGTGTCAGGTCTCTGCATCTTTGCCTCTAGGTAGCACTGTCTGCTGAACCATGGGGCGCTGTGAACCATCACCAGAGAAGCCCCTGATTGGTTATTTAATATTTCCTTTCACAAATCTATATTTCCAAAAACATGGACTTCCATTCCTATAATGCACCTGCAAAATACCTGGAAAACCAAGCAGCTTGATCCGGACCAGTGTGTTGTCTTCTTCCCTTTGTGCTGTGGCCTGCAGCCATTACCTTCTGTCTCTTGTCCTGGTTTACGACAGTGCCAGGCCCAGTCCCTGTACTAAGTCCCTGCATCTTTCAGCCGGTTATATATGTGTTGTTTCCAGTCAGTCTCCTTCTCTGCTCCCTGCTCTGCCTTTCCCTTGCTTTCAGGTCTATTTAGTCACAAGCTTTACCCCATTAGTCAGTCTCTGTTTATCTTAATTTCGTTTGTACCATTTTCCACAGTCTCGCCTTGTATAGTTAGTGTGTTTCCAGTCCAGTTTTCCAGCCTGCCTTTGTTACCCAGATTCAGTTACCTTGTACCAGTATTCTGCTCAGTTGCCTTGTACCAGTTCCTTGCCTCTGTTACTGTGACTATTGGATTCTGCTTTGCAGGAGTGGAAAGATGAGTAGGGGTAAAATGGCCCACTCAGCCCTCCCACTTCAACAAACCAATGTGTAATCATAAAGATAACACAGGGACAGGTAAGCAATATACCCCTTTGCCTTTTATGGTAACGTGAGCAGAGGGAAGACTATGTTCTTATGAGGGGTCTGAAGGTGAACCAGTAGTAACCCAAACAACACAGTATCACAGTCCAAAATAAAGGGAATGTCCAATCAGGGTTCATTAAGAATACAAACAAAACACTTTAAACACACAATCTGCACATGAAACGAAAAGAGATTACAACACAAAAACCTACCCCAAAGGAAAAACACAGAAGATGCAACAAACTGGAGAAGGAAGCACTCTGAGCGTAGCTCCAGGGGTGGTAGGTAAGGTACTACCATAAAAAAGTTATCTTGTTGAAAAAAGGAGCTATTGTGGCCTAACCAGTCTCTAGGGCCTAAGTGGACCGTGGGGGCAATTCAGAGTCAACAGTACCTGGATTCTGTTCTTGGTGGGCTGATGCAGTCATACACCGGTTTGAACAACGATGCGAGCTGATCAGGTTCAGTTCAGTCACAAATGATCGGCGTGGAGGCCCTGGCAGCAAGCAGACAGTAGGGGCAAATGCAAGTTCTTTGTGCGGTAGAACAGCGGCTGTTCAAAGATGCAGGTCGGGCCGTCCCAGAAACGCATCACAGTTGGCCAGGCTTTAGCCGCTCAAAGGGATCGATGAATGACGCTCCAGAGTCGATGGGCGACGGTCAAAGTGGTCATCTTGGGTGCGTCTATGTGCAATAGATACGGTGGCAGTTGTAGAGATTGCTGGGCCGAGCCGTGGTTGTAACATTCAGAGTAAGCGAGAGACTCTCCAGTGATTCACTTCGGGTCCCGGCATGGAGCAGTTGCTTCGAGCCTAGCAGGTGATGTGATTCGCTAGGACATGATGCAGTGTCGAGCTGGTTGAGATGCAATCAATAGTTCAGCTGGTTGAGGGAAAGCAGATACGAGCTCCAGCCCTATGGTTCAAGATGTAGGGAACACAGAGCGACTGGTTTGGTTTGGTGTGGTGCAAGAGGGAGCTTTGGCAGGTCTGGCCATCCAGCTGCGATGAGGCCTCCGCAGAGCACTCAAGGACAGAATGCTTCCGTTCAGTGTCTGCTCTCCCAGTTTATGAGATTTGATGCAGAGTAGTTGGTCCCAATACACAGCACTGGTCACTTCTGATGTGCGTGCGAGTGGTTAGGGGACAGATCTCGTTTCAGTCGTGCACAGCTCCTTCACCTGAGGCTGAGGGGCTTGAACAGTGCAACTGTCCCAAATCCAGGGCGATCTTCAAAGTGAAGCTGCAGTCTTAAAGGATCAAAAAGGAATCCAGGTGATTGGTCTAAAGTTAGCCTGCTTTAGCAAACCGGACTGATCTGATCCTTGCTCCTGGCCGGAGTGGACTTTGCACCGTTGATGTCCCACCCAAAGTGCTTTGCTCCAGAGGAAGTGGAGGGGACAGGAATGGGAAAGAGGTGGTGAGAAATAAGATGGTGGAAGGCTTCTTCCAGTGACCAGAGCACTCCTGCCTATCCTACTTCCGCCCCCTTTCCCTCCTTACTGAAAACCAAGGACTTTGGAAGTTCAGCACCCTGGTGTGAGGCTATTCCGAACTGGGTGTGCTTCATTGAGACCTGAGCCCAGTACAGCTGCCTGCTGTGCGGCTGTCTCTGGGGGAGGGTGTTGCCGACCCTCAAAAAGGGGATAAAAGAGGCTAGGTGCTCTAGGTTTCTGTCCTGCCGTTTGGCAGTATCTGCCTGTCTGACCGAATACAACTTCCTGTCCACAGCAGAGCCCACTCTCAGTGTGCAATATCATTTGGCTGTGGGGGCCATGATCATAGGTAGTGCCATGCACTACACCTAAACTGAGAATTAGCTTATTTTTAGATATTACCCTGCCACCAGCATGGGGAACTGCGAGAAACCCGAGGGTATTCTCACTCCCAAGACTCCTGGCTCCTCTTCGCAGGTGGCCAGGGAAAGGCCATCACGCTTGGAACCCAAACCTGGGGGTGGAGAAGCGAGGGAGGATCACTTAGGGTGGAGGGTCCCTGGGAACTGGAAGTAGGGTACCCTTAGGAGAAACATGGTATCCTGTGGAGACGCAACCAAACCCTCCTCCAACTTTTTTAGGTTATTGTAAAACCTTTCCCCATGCATGACATCTGATAGTACTGGGATGAAGAAGAACAACAAGTTAGTTACCAACTGGTAACATTTTTTCGATTGGATGTTCCTCCAACGTATTCCTCATCTTAGATGTATTCCATCCAGCTTTAGCTGCTTTGGAAAATAATTTCGGCAGGGGGCGCCGTGCGCCGATGTCGATGGTCCTTCGAAGGCCTCCACCGAGGGTGACGTCATCGGTTGTCTAAGTAGCACGCGTGGCGCCCGTTGGCCTCACTTCTGTTTTTCTCCCTTCATTATTGATTTTTCACTGTGTAGACTGTGCCGCCAGACAGGTATTTGCCTTGCGAGAGTTGGAACAAGTTACTTACCTGTAACTATTGTTCTCCAGCATGGGTCTGGCATGGATTCACATGCTAATGAATATTCCCCGTCAGGCTGGGAATCCTCGGTAAAGAAAAAATCAGTATCAGTTTCGTTTCTGATCTGTCTTTCGTAGTAGTAACCAATCACTGATCTCTGCGTCATACTGACCACAGCCAATGACTGCCCTCTACCCAAGCCCCGCCTCTTCAGATTTGGTAGCACGTGAAGAGGCAGTATGACCAAGTGAAGAGCCGCAGAGGGGTAGGCGGGAGGGTTCGCATGTGAATCCATGCCAGACCCATGCTGGAGAACAACAGTTACAGGTAAGTAACCTGTTCCTTCTCCAGCATGGGGTCTGGCATGGATTCACATGCTCATGAATATAAGAATAAATAGCAGTACACACATGCACAACCACGGGGGGTGGCAAAAGGCTCAACATTAAGCAATACAACAACTCAACATTAAGCATCTCTTACCTCCTCACCAGGCTCACCTTAAGCGAACAGGTTGCGCAGCACTGCTTGGCCGACCCTGGACTCCTCCCTGGAATCCCGATCGACGCAGTAGAATCTCGTGAAGGTGTGCGTCGACCTCCACGTAGCAGCCCTGCAATTGTCCAGCAGGGGCACACCAGATAAGAACGCCATAGTAGCAGCGATCGCTCTGGTCGAATGGGCTCTCGGACGGCCTGGCAGCGGTCGGTTAGCCAACCGGTGGCAGTGCATGATGCAGCCGGAGAGCCATCTGGAAATAGAAGACTTCGAGAGAGCCTTCCCTTGATTCACAGGTCCAAAGTTCACGAACAGCTGTGATGTCCTCCGGAAACGCTTCGTGCGGTCCACGTAGAACTTCAGCACTCTGGCCACATCCAGCGAGTGCAAAGTCCTCTCGGCCGGAGACAAAGGAGACGGGAAGAAAACAGGTAACACCAAGGGCTCGTTAAAATGGAAGTCCGACAGCACCTTGGGCATAAAGGAGGGGTGCATCCTAAGCACCACCCTCGAGGCATGAAAAGTCAAGTACAGTGCTTTGCAGGATAGGGCCTGGATCTCTCCCACACGTTGTGCGGAGGTAATGGCCACCAGGAATGCAGTCTTCCACGTCACAAACTTCATCGGTGCGGAGTGCATCGGCTCAAATGGGGGCCTCATGAGCCTGGTCAGTACCACGTTAAGTTCCCACGCCGGGGCCGGGTCCTTTCATAAACTCTTTTACCAGTCGATGGGACCACAGGGACGTCCGTCCTGTGGTTCTGGTATATCTGGAGATCGCCGCCAGATGAATCTTAATGGAGGCATGGGCTAGCCCAGCCTTTGCCAGCGATAGCAGGTACGGCAACACTTGAGGGGCCGTAATCCGTAGGGGGTTGATCTTCTGTGCTCGGCACCAGATAGAGAACCTCTTAAACTTATGACCGTAGCATTTGAATGTCGAGGACGCCCTGGCCTTTGCAAGAACCTCTCTGCAATCGGCCGGTATATCGTAGCCTCCAAACTCTAGCGCTGCAGGAGCCAAGCCTGCAGGTTCAGCGACGCCGGGTCGTGGTGGAAGATGGCGCCTCCTTCTCTGGAGAGAAGGTCCGCATCCGCCGACAGCTTGGTGGGAGGGGACGTTGACAAGTCCAGAAGGTCCGGGAACCAGATCTGCCTCGGCCACGCCGGTGCAACAAGGATCATCCTGCACCGGGACCTCTTGAGCTGGCTGATGAGTCGAAGCAGCAACGGCAACGGAGGGAACGCATACAGGTATAGGCCGTCCCAGGGGAACGAGAACGCATCGCCCATGCTTCTCGGCTGGGGAAACCTGCTGGCGAACCTCTTGCACTTCGAGTTCGTCGCTGTTGCGAACAGGTCGATTTGGGGTTTGCCCCATCGTCGGAAGAGTTGATCCACCTGATCCTGGCGCAGTTCCCACTCGTGACACGCGCGCAGCTCCCTGCTGAGCGAGTCGGCGATGGTGTTGCTTTCTCCTGCCAGGTGGAAGGGAACCAGGAACATCCCCTGGGCGACCGCCCAGTGCCACAGATCCTGTGCCTCCTTGGATAGGGCTGGGGATCTGGTGCCTCCCTGCTTCCGTATGTAAAACATTGTTGTGGTGTTGTCCGTGAAGATCCGCACCACCTTGCCCTTGAGCGACGGGAGGAACGATTTGAGAGCCCAGAATACGGCTCGGAGTACCAGGACGTTGATGTGCAGGAGCCTCTCCTCCGGGAGCCAGAGGCCTCTTGCGTGGAGATCTCCGGTGTGGGCGCCCCAACCTTCCAGGGAGGCGTCCGTTGTCACCGTCTCCTCGTACGCCGGCGTCTGAAAGTCCTTGCCCGCCGTGAGGTGCGCTCGAACGCCCCACCACTGAATCGCCCGCCGGAACACCTCGTTGAGGGGGACCCTGTCTTCGAAGGTGCCCGTCGCCTGCATCCAACGGGCGTCGAGAAATTCTTGAAGAGGGTGCATCCGTAGTCTGCAGAGGCGCACCAGGTAGATGCAAGAGGACATCATCCCCAGGAGGGACTTGATGGACCTCACCCTGGCCACGTTCGTGGCTAGCAGGCGCTGCACTTTGCCTAGAATGGTCTTCGTCCGTTCTTCCGACGGGGCCGCCAGGCACCTCATTGTATCGAGCTTCGCTCCCAGAAACAGGGCCACCTGCGACGGCACCAGGTGGGACTTTGGGTAGTTTATGGCGAATCCCAGGTCTGTGAGTAGCTGGACGGTCCTCGCGGTGTGTTCGACGGCGAGTTCTCTCGTCCTTGAACGGATGAGCCAGTCGTCCAGGTAGGGGTAGACGTGAATCCCCTGCAGGCGCAGCCGTGCCGCCACTGGTGCTAGGCACTTGGTAAAGACCCTGGGGGCCGACTTCAATCCGAACGGCAGTGCTCTGAATTGGTAGTGGCGTCCCTGGACGACGAACCTGAGGAACTTTCGGTGACTTTTGAGGATGGGAACATGGACGTATGCATCCTCCAGGTCCAACGACGATAGAAAGTCGCCTTCCTCCAGCTGTCCCAGTACGTGCTGGAGGGTGACCATCCTGAACTTTTGTGATCTGATGTATTTGTTCAAACGACGAAGGTCCAGAATGGGGCGCCAGCCGCCCGTCTTCTTCCTGACGAGGAAGTACCTTGAGTACACCCCGGAGCCTCTTCGGGACAAGCTCGATGGCGCCTTTCCTGAGCATCGCCCGTACTTCCAACAGCAGTTGCGGGACGTGATTTTCCTTCCTGGCCACAGGTGGAACGTGAGGGCACTTCTTCAGGAATTCGATAGAGTGTCCTCTTGCCAGGGTATCCAGCACCCAACGGTCGGTGGAGATGGACTTCCACACTCCGACGAAATTCGTCAGCCGGCCTCCCACCGGGGTGCTTCGGTGGGGGCCCGAGACCACGGCCGGTTCAGTCCTGCTTGTAGGTGGTGGCCTTGCCGCCCTGGCCACCTTGCCGATGGCGGCGAGGCGCTCCCTGCTTGCCGCGACCCCTGTAGGCCTCCTGAGACGAGGAGCGTGCCGCCTGGCGGTAGGACGAGCCACCGCTGGATCCCTTTGAAGGCACCCTGTCTGCCTCCGGAGCTCCTAAAGGGCCGTCGTTGCTGAAGGGCTCCTAGGGCGCGGGCCGTCTCTGTGTCTGTTTTTATGGCTTGGAGGGATTCGTCCACCGCCTTCCCGAACAAGTTGCTGCCGTCGAACGGCATGTCCAACACCCTGGTCTGGACGTCCTGACGGAAGTCGGTCGCCCGGAGCCAACCCCGTCGTCGTAGGCAAACACTGTTGCCCAGCTGGCAATATCGGTTGCCACCGTTATGGTGTGGTCCGACGCCACCTCGCCCTCTTGCAGTATTTCCAGGGCCTCGGACCTCTTGTCGTACGGCAGGAAGTCCAATATGGGGGCCAGCTTAAACCAGAGCTCCCTGTTGTAACGGGCCACGATCGCCAGGGCGTTGGCCGCTTTGATCGTCGTCGCCGCCGACTAAATGACCCGCCGCCCCATGGCGTCCAACTTCTTTCCCTCGCCGTCCGGCGGGGAATTCGACGTCGAGGCTCCTGACCCCGCCGCTTTCTTCTTCGCCGCCGCCGAGACGACCGAGTCTGGCGTTGGCTGGGCCCTGAGGCACAGGGGAGCGGTTTCGGGGACCCAGTACTTCTTCTCGTACCGGTCCCGTTTGGCTGGTGCCGTGGAGGGGTTTTTGAGAACCGACAGGCCCTCCTCCCAGATGTCATTCATTAGAGGCACCGCGATGACAGTCTTCCTCTTGGCCTCCCGGCGCTGATAGAGGAAACCTTCCTTTTTCTGCTCCTCCGGGCAGAGCTGGAACAATTCGGACGCCCTGGCGATCATGGCGTGGAATGAGCTAATCTCGTCGGGCGGCGAGGCCCGTGCGACGGGAGACCCGTTCCGTCGCCGTCGCCCTCAGAACCCGTCATCGAGCCCAACGCACCGTCATCTCCCGACTCGTGGGAGGATGAGGAGGGAACTGTAGGCCTTACGGGGGCGAGCGGAGGAGAGGGTTGGGTCCTCCGTCGTTTGTTCTGAGGACTTCCCGACGGGCCAGGTTGCGGGTCCTCCGGCCTGGGCCGTGGGAATCTCGTCCTTATCTCAGAGCATAAGGACTGGATCGCAGACAAAATGGCCGCCGAGCCATCCTGAGGCCTAGGTTCCGGCTGCGCCGGAAGGGAAGGCTGCTCTTCCTCGCCATCGTCGTCTTCCTCGGTTATCTCCCGAGGATCTTCCTTACGGGATCGAACCTTCTCGAATTGGACTTCGAGGTTCCTCACGGCCTCGGTCAGTTCCTCCTCCGAGGCTGACTCCGAGCTCGAGGAGGCTACCGTGCCCCCCCTCGCTTCTTCCATCATGGCGGCCACGACGATGGGCTGAAAAGAGGATTCCCTCCTTGGCGGCAGGGAAACTAGTCCCAGAGGCAGTCTCCGCTGGCGGGGTCTCTGCCGGCTTGGCCAGAGTCACCGCGATCGCCTTGATAGAGGCCTTTGCCTCCTGGGTAGGGGCCTTCACCACCTTAGGTGCGTCCCGGGCCTTCTCCGAGGGGCGACGCCTCGCTCCCCCTCTTCCGAGATTGGACGGGGCTTCTCCCGAAGCTTACCCGGGGTCTCGGACTTCCTCTTCCCCGAACCGGAGCGCTGGCTCGTGGTTGACAGTGCCAGGGAAGGTGCGCCCTGCCTGGCAACCGAAGAGCCCAACCTTTCGTCGCTCCCGGAGCGAGCGGACTCGCGGCGCTTGGCCTGGTGTTGGGCCCCCATCGCCGGGGCGCCCGCACAGGACTTAGAAGCCCGCTCTGACCCTTTCTTCTTCTTCTTCTCACCCGTTGAGCCCTTCTCCAACCAGCTGGCGAGACGGGATCGACGGTCCCTCATGGTCCGCTCCGACAAGTTATTGCAGAACTGTCAGTCCTTCTCTACATGAGTCTTGTCCCCATGAAGACAGTAGAGGCATCGCGAATGTTCGTCTTCCTTAAACACATTCTGCAGCCCGCATCCAGGGCAGCTGCGAAACAGCTTGGGTCCGGGTGACAAACTCGCATCCTGGGCCATCTCGAAGTAGGCCGCGAATCTTCTGGAATCCTCCAAGAAGTTGATTCGACGAAATCTTCACCCTTGAGGGGCGTAGGAAAATCCCGCAACGGGTAGCCGTTAACGGGAGTAGAAACGGTGGAGCTTGAGGCTCGATTAACCGGAAAAAATGTGAAAATTCACCTGAAAAAGCGCAAAACATGCAGTAAAAGCTCGAGAGCTAAGCACGAGGACTCCCAACACTTGAATGTGCGGTAAAAATCTGAAGATGGCTGCCAGAGGCGGGGCTTAGGTAGAGGCCAGTCATTGGCTGTGGTCAGTATGACGCAGAGTTCAGTGATTGGTTACTACTACTAAAGACAGATCAGAAACGAAACTGATACTGATTTTTTCTTTACTGAGGATTCCCAGCATGACGACGGGGAATATTCATGAGCATGTGAATCCATGCCAGACCCCATGCTGGAGAAAGAGTGGCAATAGCCCGGAAAAATCTAGAGGGGTAGGATGGGAGGGCGATGAGGAATACATTGGAGGAACATCCAATCGAAAGAACGTTACCAGTTGGTAAGTAACTTGTTCTTCGAGTGGATTGTGTCCTCCAACGTAGTCCTCATCTTAGATAGACTCCCAAAGCAGTATGGGCAATTTTTATGGAGGAGGGATCAGATTTTTTCAATACCCTTAGATGGCTGAATATAGTACTGCTTTACCAAAATTCAGCTCCTTAGACTGCAAAGTATCCAGGCTATAGAATTTTGAAAAAGTATGCAGCAAGGACCAAGTTGCTGCTTCACAAATGGTCCATATAGGAACACCTCTTTGTAGGGCTGACGAAGAGGCGATGCCTCTGGTGGAATGAGCTCTTAGACCTTCTGGTGGGTCTTTTTGTGCTAATCTGTAACATTCTGAAATACTAAGCACAATCCAGCGCGATATTGTTTGCTTTGTCACTGACTGACCCAACATCTTTCCTGTGTAGCCAATAAACAGTTGATTGTCCACTCTAAGCTTAGAAAGCCTAGCAATGTAAAAGCTTAAAGTTGTTTGTGGATCCAACCTATGTAATCTTTCCTCCTCCTTACTAGGGTAAGGCTGTGGATAGAATGAGGGTAAGATAATTCTTTGACTTAAATGAAATTCAGATACCACTTTTGGTAAAAATGAGGGTTTAACCCTCAACACAACTCTGTCCTTATGGAACATAGTATTGGGTGGGCCAGAAGACAGTGCCTGTAATTCGCTCACTCTTCTTGCAGAGGTTATAGCAACTAAGAAAGCAGTTTTCCATGTCAGTAATCTTAATGGACAAGTGTGCATAGGCTCAACATTAAGAATTTTAGGACTAGATTGAGATCCCAAATTGGGACTTGAAAAGAGTGAGGAGGAAACACATCAGTGAGTCCTTTTAAGAATTGCAATATAAAAGGAATTTTGAAATAGGAGCATTCTTCCGACAAGCACTTGAAGATGGAAAGCGCCGCAAGAGAAACTTTAATGGTTCCAACATTTAGACCTCTATGTGCTAGGGAGAGGAGGAAGGACAATACTTCCGGAATAGAACATAAAAAAAAGGATTGACATTCTTTTCTCTGCACCAGTTGCAAAACGTTTCCAACGGCAACGGTATAGAGACTTTGTTGCTGGCCTTCTTGCTGAAAGCAACACCTCCATGACGTCAACTGGGAGGTCCCAATCCTTGTATCTCAGCCTTTCAGATACCAAGCGTGAAGGTTGAGCGTTTTGACCTCTGGATGGAGAACCTGACCCTCCATTTGAGAGAGAAGGTTCTCTCTCTGAGGAAGACGTACTGGGGGACAGATGGACATGTCTAGAAGGTCGGGGTATCACGTTCTCCTGGCCCAATAAGGGGCAATTAGAATCATACCGTTCCCGAAGCGTCTGTTTCCTGATGACCTGAGGAATGAAGGGAATCGGAGGGAACGCGTATAATAGTGTTAAATTCCACTCCACTACGAACACGTCCCCCAGGGCTTCTCTTGGGGGGGAATTCCCTTGAGCAATACCTTTCGCACTTCTGGTTGATACCGGTCGTAAATAGGCCTACTTGAGGGGTTCCCCAAAGGGCGAAGATCTCTTGAATGACTTCCTGAGCCAGTTCCCACTCGTGGGACACCGTGCTCTGCCTGCTCAGAGCATCTGCCGTCATATTCTCCTCCCCGGCTAGGTGAACTGCTGTTAAAGAGATTCCTTCTTGAAATACCAGAGCTGTATTGCCTCTCTGCACAGAGGTAGAGACCCTACACCTCCTCTTTTGTTTAGTTAATGCATGGCCACTGTGTTGTCCGTCATTATCAGGAATGTCTTTCCTCTGACAGACGGCAGGAAAGCTTTCAGCGCTAGCCTGATTGCTCTCAGCTCCAGAAGGTTGATGTGTAGTTTGGACTCCGATGAAGACCAAGGACTGCTGATTGTCAGATCATTGGCATGAGCTCCCCACCCCTTGAGTGAGGCGTCTGTCACTACTGTGATCTCCAGCCATGGTTGCCAAAAAAGTTCTCCTTTCAGGATATTCTCTGAACAAGTCCACCATAGAAGATCTTGACGAACCTTGTTCGGAATCTGGAGAAGATCCGTCATTCGACCTGAGAACTGGGACCATTGAGTCTTTAAAGCCCATTGAAGGGATCTCATTCTCAGACGTGCCTGTAGCACCAGAAAGATGCAGGATCCCATGAGGCCGAGTAACCTTAAGAAGTCGTAGGCCTGAAGATTTTGGGCATTTTGGAATTTGGAAACCATCTGAAGAATGTCTTGAGCCCTAGACCTGGGAGGCGAGCTCTTTCCCAGGGATGTGTATAATACGGCTCCTATATATTGGAGCCGTTGAGAAGGTGTCATTTGTGACTTCTTAAAATTGAGGGAGAAGCCCAGTCTGTGGAGGAAGTGGCAGGTGACTTTCAGGTGATCTAGTGCCTGTTCGGCAGAACGTGCTCTGGTCAGCCAATCGTCCAGGTAGGGGTAGACATGAATCCCCCCTCTCCTGAGGTGCGCTGCCACCACTACCATCAGTTTGGTGAAGACTCTCGGGGCGGAGGTCAATCCGAATGGCAGGACTCGAAACTGATAGTGTGAGTCGCCAACTACGAACCTCAGGTATTTTCTGTGCTTGGAATGAATCGGCACATGAAAATAAGCATCCTGGAGGTCCAATGACACCAACCGATACTGGAGTTGAAGGGCCTGAAGGATCTGAGAAAGGGTAACCATCTTGAACTTGTCCTTCCTGAGGAACTTGTTCCAAGTTTCTTAAGTCCAGGATGGGTCTCAGTCCTCCGTCCTTTTTGGGGATACAAAAATACGGGGAGTACCATCCCTTGTTCCTCTCCGTTGCAGGTACCAGTTCTATAGCACCTTTCTCCAGCAGGGTTAAAACTTCCTGCTGTAGGAGCGGGTCTGAAAACTTCAAAGGGTGTCTCCCTGGCGGATTGCTTTGAGGTTGCGTTAGAAAAGGAAGGCAGTAACCTTGGGCTATTATTTCTAGAGCCCAAACATCTGAAGTAATGGCTCGCCATTCTTGCAGATGCTGCGACAACCTGCCTCCTACAGGTGCCTTGTGATGTAAGTCCTCAAAGCGGTTTTGAAGCGGTTGCTGCAACCGCTGATGGCAGAGAGGCTGGAGCTGGCTTTGCACGTTTTCCTCGTCCACCGCGAGTGGCCTTTCTCTGGCCCCTTTGACTGGCCATTCCTCTCGCCTTTCCATATGAGGAGTAGTAACGATAGGATCGTCCCCTCCAAGATTGACTTGATGCACGAAAAGGCTGAGGTTGCCTGATGGCAGCTCCCAAAGACTTGCCAGCTGCCTTTGAGGTCTGCAACCTCTTGAGGCTCTCGTCAGCCTTGCTGACGAAAAGGTGAGACCCGTCAAAGGAAATGTTTAGAAGACGGTTCTGCACGTCTGGTCCGAAACCAGACTTCCGTAATCACGCAAATCGGCGCATTACCGTGCTAGTGCCCATGGACCTGCTCACACTATCAACAGTGTCCAATCCAGATTCAAGAGATTCTTGCATAGCCTCCTTTCCATCTCTAACGATGGCTAGGAATCCTTCCCTTTTGTCCCCTTCTGGTATGTGCTGCGCCACCATCGCAATGCACTCCCACAGAGTGTACAAAAACTTTGCCAAGGCACATGTGGAGTTGGCTGCTTTTAATGCCATACTCCCAGCTGAAAATACCTTCCGTGCCCAGCCATCCACACGCTTATCGTCCCTGTCCGGAGGGATAGAAGGGTACGCCAGTTTGTTAGAAGCTGTGGCTGCCTGTATGACCAAACTCTCGGGAGTGGGATGTTTAGACAGATAGCCGGGGTCGCTACTGGCAGGGTGGTATTTTGAAGTAAGGGATTTATTCACTGGCGGAATAGAATCTGGAGTCTCCCAATTTTTGGCCACCCTATTTTGCAAGGCTACATGAAAAGGTAGTATTGGGTCTTCAGTAGCACCATGATCTAATATGTCCGTTAGATCATCTTGGACGAACTGGGCTGGAGGTCTGGCCCATCCTAAATCTATTACTTTTGTCATTAGTTGACGGTATGGACTGGCATGTTCTCCTGGTTCTGGTCTACCAAAATCCTTTTCAGGAGACATATCAATACCACTTGCATTGTGCAGTGATTCAACCAAATCCCTCATCCTGCTTTCTTCTGAAATCAGGCATTCTGGGATATTTGGAGTGCCATATTCTAGCCCAAAAGGTACATTCTCCCCATCGGATTTCTCCTGTTCCTCAAAAGTTGAGGTCAGAGACTTGAAACACTCTTTCCTAGGAAGAGGTTTGAAAACCTTTTCTGGGAGAGGTGGAGGAGGAGTGTTAATGGGTCCTGAAGGCATCACAGGTTTTGTAGCCTTCTCTTTCCCGTTTTCTGGCTGACCTTGCCGAACTGGAGGCTTCGGCGTCTAGGTCGACATCGACAAGGGCGTCAAAGTAATACCAGTCTTCGACGGCGCTGTCTTCGAGGCGCTCTTCGAAGACTTGCCCTTCGAGGTGTGTTCGGTCTCAGACGGCGTTGGTGACCTCGAGCGGTCGACTCGACTCGTGCGGCTTTTCTCACTCGGCATCCTAGAAGATTCTCTATCCTTCCTCTTTCGATCACCGCCCGAGTGTCGGAGCAATGACGCTCCCAGCCGGCTTCGGAGGAAGGCGCAAACCGAGGCTTCGCTTTCTCGAACACCTCCATCATTTTGACCCTGAATGCTTCCCATTCTTCGGATGATGAATGTTAAGTGGGAAATTTCATCCTTTTTGGGGATTCGTCCGAGGATGACGTGGAGGGGGATCTGTGGTGTCGCTTCTTCGATTTTTTTGTGGAAGACGAGCGATGGGAATCGCTTCGGGACCTGGACAGATGCCTTTCGTGTCGAGGAGATTTCTCCTCACGGGACTTTGACTCGACGCTAGAGGCTTTCCGGTCGGATTTACGACCTACCTGTAGTTTTCCTCTCCTCTATCGCAAGGCCTTCCACGTCATCGCCTGACACTTCGTACAGGCATCCATGATGTGGCCTTCTCCAGGCACAACAAACACTCTCGGTGCGGGTCGGTGATCGACATTTTTGAACCGCACGACTTGCACTTTTTGAAACCCGATCTCAGGGTCGTGGTCGGCGTCGATGACTAGGACATATTTCATACTTATTCTTTACAGAACTTGAGGCGCGCCGAATCTCCGAAGCAATGCATACTGCAGAAAAACAGGACTGAGGCCAACGGGCGCCGCGCGTGCTACTTATACACCCGATGACGTCACCCTCGATGGAGGCCTTCAAGGGACCATCAACTCTACTACATCGACGCACGGCGCCCCCTGCCGAAATTCTTTTCTGAAGCAGCTAAAGCTGGATGGAATACATCTAAAATGAGGCATACATTGGAGGACACAATCCACTCGAAATTAAAGTTACTCAACGTAATGACTAGAGTGCTCATAATCAATAGTCCCCTTTCCTCCGTCCTTGTGGGGCGTCCCCCAACATGGGGACGGTATGGGAACCTTTGGCAGCAAAAAATTGAGCTTCCCCTTTAAATTTAGTATAGCTCACAGGGCAGCGGCTTCGGGCGTGGGCACGTCCTAACAAGGCCCATCTAAGCACCAATGCTTAGATACCTGGCTACTCTTAGTACATATTAGCCCTTGGCATACTAGCGGGGGAAGGCAGGTGGGATGTATGGAGGAAAGGGGACTATGGACTATGAGTACTCTAGTCACTACAGTGAGCAACTTTAATTACTCATACGTCCTGTCCCCTTTCCTTCATCCTTGTGGGTGATTCCACCGAACAAGAATATAGGGTGGAGCTGTGACAACCTGCCTCCTATCTGGACGAAGCAAAAAGGTTCTTCAGAACTGCCTAACCAAACTCTGCATCGCGCCTGGAGCGATTGTCAAACGAGTTCTACTTTCAGAATGTGTGGCTCAAGTAGCCACCTTGCTGATGACATCCCAAGAAGCATGTCTCTGAAACATGACAGTCGTGGCTATCTTTGAACGTATGGGCATGAATCCCCTCTGGAACAAGTTTGACCATGGCTGTGTAAGCCTCCAAAATGGCCTGAACCATCCAACGGACGATGGAAGCCTGAGAGCTGAGGGAGGAGCTCCCAAAAGTCACAAAAGAACGCATCAGATTTCTTGAAGGATTTCATCTGAGAGAGATCAAACCTGAGGATCTTCTTGAGGTCCAAGGAATGTAGGGTGCTCTCTGACTGCGGGTTCGGGAAGAACACCGGCTGAAGCGATGGAGTGGCTGGATATGCAGGGTCGACCTCAGGACCCAGATGTCCAGACAGAAGCGGCTGGAGATAAGTAGCACGTTGCTGAGGCACCCGTGAGGCCATAGTTATGACATTGGGACTGGAATATAGAACGATATTGTGCTTGTGGGGAGGACACCGGCAGGCAGATCTCTTGATTCAGATGAAAAGGACAGACCACCTTGGGCAAGACGTTTGGGTGAGTGTGCAAAATGACCTTCTCGTTGTGAAACGTGGTGAAGGGATTGCACAAAGACAACGTCTGCAGCTCACTAACCCTGCGCGCAGAGGTGAAAGCCACCAGTAGAACTGTTTTTAGTTTAGTGTCACCAAGCAGATGTCCACAGAGGCCAATGGCTCGAAAGGTTTGCGCTGCAAAGCTGCAAGAACCACATTGAGGTGCCATACCGGGTGCGGCCTATGCACCAGAGAAAAAAGCCTAGACTACCCCTTAAGGTGGGCCTTAACCACCATGTTGGCTGCCGAAAACACATGCTGAGGGGAATTCTTGTAAGCCCCAACGACTGCCAAGTAAGTGCAGCAAGTAGCCACCTGTACTTCAGAGCGCCAGGTGTGCTGCAAAAGTCAGTATGTCATCCAGAGGACAGATGGCAGGGTCCAGACCCTTGTCACAAGCCCAATGGCAGAACCTAGTCCATTTGCTCTTATACTGGGACGAGTCGAGGGTCTACTGGCCTGCTACATGATGTCAAAGTTGTCATCTGAAGGGGGCGTGGCTTGATGGCTACGTGAGGGGACGTTCCTTGGAGGAGCTCCCGATGATCCGATTTTGATCCTGGGAAGAAGTGATGGTTTTCGGCGGACTTTCAAGTCCACGGTGCATCCAAGGGTGCATGAAAGTGGGGGGGGCACATGGTGAGTGCCCTCCCCACCAGCGAGACTGCATATCCACAGAACTGGACTTCGAAGAAGGTGGCGTTCGCGCAGTGGAAGGGCAGCACCCAAGATGGCCGCTTGTGGACAAAGGGCCATAAATGGTCCGTGGAGCTGAGGAAGACAGAGCCGGCCGGAGCGGGGCGAGCCCAACTAGAGGGACGCATCGCATGCGTCTCTGGCTGGTGGCAAGAACATAAGTGCGGGCCCCCACTGAGGAGGCCCTGGATTGTGGCGTGCCAACAGAGCGAACCCGAGTTCAGCGGAGCCTTGCTGAGGAGGGGCCGGCGAGCGGACCTTAAGATCGGAGCGGTCCAAGAAGAGGTGAACCTGTTGCGACAGGACGTGCGAACGATCGCAGAGTGCACTAGGGAACTGGAGAAAGAGTTGGCCCCGACCACAGAGGCGTGCAATGCACATGCTAAGGAGCTTCATGCCCTCGTGCAACAAGTGGGCAATCTGGAGGACAGGGCAGAGCAGGCAGAGGGGCGCGCCAGGTGCAATAACATTCGCATAATGGGTGTTCCGGAAGGAATCGAAGGACCGAACCCTGCGGAATACGTTGAAACCATGCTCTTGCAGGAGATTACAGGCGGGGAGCTGACCCAGGGGTTCGCGGTTGAAAGGGCGCATAGGGCCCTGACCAGGAGACCGGCCCCAGGAGCCCCCCCCACAGCCGTTGATCGCGAAGATCTTCAACTATCGTGACCGCGAAAAGATTCTCAAATTTTTCCGGAAAGGAGGTACGATAGAAAGGGGTCAGCGAAAATAACGGCGTATCTGGACTATACGCTGGTTGTACAGCGTAGTCGAATGAACTTTGGATCGGTGACAAGGAGGCTTAGAGAAGCAGGCCATCGCTACATGTTGCTCTACCCCGCTAGGTTAAAAGTGTTTTATAAGAATAGATCCCTCTTTGAGACGCCGACTGAAGCGATGGAGTGGCTGGATATGCAGGGTCGACCTTAGGAACCGGATGTCCAGACAGAAGCGGCTGGAGATAAGTAGCACGTTGCTGAGGCACCAGTGAGGCCATAGTTATGACATTGGGACTGGAATATAGAACAATATTGTGCTTGTGGGGAGGAAGTCATGGTATCCGCCGGCGGGTCCCGTTGAATGCACTTCTCCTAAATGGATGACTGGGAGCTCCTAGGAAGCACCCTCTGAACCCAATAGTAGTACACTTAGTTAGGTCACTGTTAGATAGGTGACGCCCCGCGGGGTCCTTGTCCTCGGATACGAGACAGGTCCAGACGTGGGTAGGCCTGAGATCCAGGGATGGAGCTGGGCTATTGTTGAGGTTGGGAGGGGGGGGGGGGGGGAGTTGTGTGCAGTGGTGTGAAGTTGGGGAGGGGGAGGGGGGTATTGTATGTGAATAGGAGGGAGAGAGCCAGAAAACGAACTAGCACGGGGAGCATTATGGGAAAGGATGGGATGGGGATAGTCTGATCAGATGGCATCGGGTAATCTCAGAATTGTGACCTGGAATGTACACGGCCTTAACAGCTACCTGAAACGTAATAAAGTGATGCTGTACCTAAAGAGGATGCGTGTAGACATAGCCCTGCTGCAGGTGACTCACCTCACTAGGGAAAGGCTGGAGGTGGTAAGGGGAAAATGGAAGGGCAATGTTGTGGGTGCAGCGTACTCGGCGTACGCTAGAGGGGTTATTACTTGGGTGGCGCCGCATGTGCCGTTTCGGGTGCTTGACTCTTCGGTGGACCCGGAGGGTAGAATGGTGGTGGTAACGGGTCTCCTGGAAAACAGGGACGTGCATATCATAAATTTGTACGCCCCCAATAACGACACAGAGGCTTACTTTAGGACCCTCTACAGTAAACTTGGCCCCCTGGCAGGGTGTACGGTAGTGTGGGGGGGGACTTTAATTGTACAATGAATCCCAGAATGGATAGGTCCAAGGACAGAGAAGGGAAAACGGCACCGGTGGCCAAAGCGCTGGGTACCTTACTGAAAGACCTAGGCCTAGAGGATGTGTGGAGAAGGCTGCATCCCACGGATAGGCAGTATTCACACTACGCAGCGCCACATGATTTGCACACAAGGCTAGATTACATGTTTGTAACAGTCGAGATAGTGAGAGACATAGAGGGAGCGGAATACAAGGCCCGAGTACTATCTGACCACTCGCCCTTGGTGGTAGACTGGAGACACCAGCCCCCAAGACCGCGGATCCCTACATGAAGACTCAGGACCGAGGCTCTGCGAGACGAGGGGTTCCGGGAGGGTCTGAGGGATGCCATCGAAGAATACTTTGATATAAATACGGGAAGCATACGCTCTGTGGGCATACTGTGGGAAGCGTTTAAGGTGGTGGTGCGTGGGGTAGCCATTTCCAAAGCTAATGGGCTACAGGGGGGTATCGAAAGGGAACTCCAAGAAGCGGAAAGGGAGCTAGAGGATCTCACATGTTGTGAGAACACCGCTCATGATAACAGAACCAAAGTAAAGGAGCTACAGTTGTCCTGCAGTGCACTCTGGGATAGGCTATGCAGACTCAATTACAGGAAATATACAGAGAGGATACACGCAGGGGGCAACAAGCTGGGCAGACTGCTGGCCTGGCTGTATAAGAGTGAGACCCCCCCGCTCGGTGATCAGTGAGATTAAGGATGAGAGAGGTTGCATCTGTAACACCCAGGAAGGGGTAAATGAGGAGTTCCTTAAGTTTTACAGACACTTGTATGAGGACATGGGGGAGGATATGTGTCAAGACATACTGGACACATTGGAGGACATAGAGCTGCCCACCCTGGATGACCTAGAACGCGCGGAGTTAGACGCACCTGTCACCTCGGATGAGCTGGCGGTGGTGATTCAGAATCTGCCCACTTGCAAGGCGCCTGGTTCGGATGGGCTGCCTAGTGAGTTCTACAAAACATACAAGCAAGAGCTGCTTCAGCCACTGCTTGCCACTTTCAACGAGGCCTATGAGCAGGGGGAACTCCCACTGTCCCTCCGCGAGGCTGTGATCATCCCACTCTTGAAACCAGGCAAGCCGGCCGTGGAGTGCGGGTCTTACAGACCGTTGTCCATGCTTAACCAGGACAGCAAAATACTTACGGCAGTGCTGGCTAATAGACTGAAGAAGGTGATTGGGAAACTGATACACCCAGATCAGACGGGATATGTTCCAGGCAGGAACATCACCGATAACCACAGGAGGCTACACCATATCATTGACCAAACTGAGGAGGACACGGGCGAGTTGGCCATAGTGTCGTAAGACGCGGTCAAGGCCTTCGACTCGGTACGATGGCCCTGGCTGAAAGCGGTCCTGAAGGGGTACGGAATGGGACCTGGATACCTCAGATGGGTCCAGTTGTTTTACAGCACCCCGATGGCGAGAGTCAAAACGGGGTCCATAGTTTCAGATACCTGGCAACTTTGCAGGGGGACCAGACAGGGATGCCCCTGGTCACCCATGCTATATATACTGGCATTAGAGCCGCTGGCAATATGCCTGCGACAATAATATGGGGAGGTGGGCATAAGCACTGTCAGTGGAGGGCACCTGATATCACTATATGCGGATGATATGCTCCTTTATTTGCGTTATCCAGAAGAAAATCTGCAGTATGTGCTGGAGGTAATAGAACGGTACGCCACCCTTTCAGGCATATCGGTGAACCGTAGAAAGTCTAGTCTGCTTCCTTTGGGCAGATATATGAATGTCCCGGTACAGAGGCTGCCTGTCCTGCCAATACCATGGCAGCCTGCGACATTTAGGTATTTGGGAATAAATATTTACCACAGGGTTGAGGCAGAACACAAGCATAACACGGAAAAAGCGATAGAGGGGATCAAGAACAGCATGGTATTTTGGTCTAGATTGCCCCTGACCATGATGGGGAGGGCGACCTTGCTCAAGATGGTGGTCCTGCCTAGACTCTTGCACTTTTTCGTGAATGTCCCGTTTTTGATACCTAGGAGCCTATTCGCGAAATTTCACAGCGTGTGTAGGGGTTTCGTGTTGGGCAACTCTAGGAATAGGGTTGCTCTGTGGAAGCTCCAGAACCCATGTGACAAGGGGGGATAGGCCTGCCTAACTTTGAACTCTATTACCTGGCGGGGCAGCTGCTGTATGTGGCCAGGTGGCTTTCGGCTGAAGACTCGGCGGAAGCTAGGCTTCTGCGTGGAGACTCAGCCCCATACTTTCTGATGGAAGTGGTGTGGTTGCGCAGAGAAAAACTAGTGGGCAGGGGGCGGGTGCTGAGGCTGGGCTAGGAGATCTGGGACAGGACATGGAAGATTGGGGGGGATTTGGAGCCGTACTCCCAGCAGCCCCCTTTGGAGGCGCTGTGCGGGAGCGACTCAACTACTTGAATCGGTCCGTAGATACTGGGAACAGGTAGGCCTGGCCACCCTTGGGGACATATGGCAGGAAGGGGAGGCATTGGACTTTCAGAGGTTGCAGGAAGAGACGGGGGTGCATGGGGGCCAATATATAACCTACGCTAGGCTTGTGAAAAAGACTAGAGAAAGATGGCCCGAGACAGTGCTAGCGGAAGACCCTGATGCCTCCCTGGAAACTATTTATGATGTATCGGAGGGCAGGCACGAAATATCGAGAATATACGAGCTCCTGCGAGTAAGGGCAGGGACGGAGTTGCTTCAATGGAGACAAGATTGGGAAGAGGAGGTGGGAGGACCCATGACAGACGGGCAATGGGAATGGGCCCAGAGGTACCATAAAAAGGTATCCCGGAACGCGAGATTCCAACAACTTCAATTGTACGTTACCCACAGGGCTTATCTGACTCCCGGGAAGATTGCAAAGTTTGGGGGACCAGCTACGCAGCAATGCCCCAGGTGTGGGGAGGTGGATGCGGGACTGCTACACATGCTTTGGGCTTGCCCGGAAGTGCACAGATTTTGGGATGAGTTTAAGACGAAACTGGCTGGTGGCGGGGTGGTGCTGGATGTGGAATCGGCCTGGTCATGCATGCTTGGGTTTTTTCCTAGACCCCGACATTCAAAACACATAAGCAAGATGAAGGACTTGGCTTGTGTTTTGGCCAAGCGCAGGATTGCCATGGGCTGGAAGGCAGCCCACAGACCTAGGGTGGAGCTATGGTGGGCGGAAGCTGAATCTGTAGTCTGGTTTGAAGCGGTCACTAGGGGGGGCGAGGAGGAAGTAGGGCCCTTGCTGGCCTGGCGGCAATTGGTGGCCTCTATGGCAAACCCTCACCAGGGTAACAACGGAACAGAGGACTCGGATGAAGACTGCTTAAGTATTGTGCTACCCGATGATGCTCCTGTAAATGACATGCGAGAACCGGCTCTAGTTCAAAGGGGGGGGGGGGGGAGTTGGGGAGTTCTAATGAAAATATGTTGGTCTAATGATGCTTTTTATGTATTGAAACAGTTGTAGTGTGTTTGTTTGGCTTCAAAATAAAATAAAAATATTTAAAAACAAAGTTCTCATCTGAAAGATGAGCGTGCTGAAGCCTCAGCTAGTCAGGAACCAGGGTGCCAGGGCCAGCTTGCCCGAGTCTGGATGTTCCACTGCCCCGCCCTGCTGCATCAGCAAGCCCCTGCTGGAGATCGAAAAGGTGGACAGGCCACTGGAAGCACAACTGCAGCAGATCCGAAAATCAGGGTCTCGAAAGCTAGTGGAGGGCAATCGGGATTAGGCTGCAGCCCACAGGAGCCCGTACTTGCAGAGGGTCCGGTGGAGCAGAGGGGTGGGCAGAAACACTTACTACCTGCGGCTGTGCCAACAGATCTGAAAAGGCGTCTCCCAGAGACCCCTGTCCTGCCCATGAAGCAAACTGGGGGCACTTGGAATTCAGAGGGAATGCAAACAAATCCAGGCCCACGAACCCCCAATGCTGGAACAGAGGTAACAAGGAGTCGGTGTGCAACTACCAGTCGTAGGTGTCAAATCCCAAGTGGCTCTGCTGCTTCGCTTCTGCATTGCTGTCCGCCGGGAGGTGGACTGTTGAAGTCCAAACTTCCGCCGCCAGGGCCCAATCCCAGATCGATACCACCTCCATGCATAGGAAGGGGGAATGAGTGCCACCCTGCTTGTTGAGGTATACCATTGTGGTAGAATTGTCCGTCTGGACCAGAACATGCCTGTCCCTGATGAGGGGAAAAAAGGCCTTGACGGCCAGGCCCACTGCCCTGACCTCGAGCAGATTGACACACAGGAGGGCTTCCATCCTCTACAATGCGCCATGAATCAAGTAGCCCTCCAGAGTAGCTCCAGAGCCCGAAAGAGCAGTCCTTCATCCCCAACAGGGTAGGCTCCGGTCGGATGAAGCGGGCTGCCACTGAAACATTACATCCATCATCCACCAGCAAAGATCGGGCAGTAGGGGCAGTGGTATTAGGATCCTGTCTGACTGAGACCTAGTCTCCTGATCCCAATTGGTCACCAGGTGGAGCTGGCGGCTCCTCATCTTGAGGCGAGCCTACTGTACAGTGAGCATGCAGTAGGCCATCAGGCCCAGATTTTGCTGGAACCACCATGCTGAGGTGGTCGAGTTGGCCAGAAAGTGCATCACCGCCCTGCGGAGAAACAGGAGCCTCTCAGGTGTAGAGAACAACCGTTGAACTGTAGCATTCTAACACACCCCAAGGAAGACCAGTTCCTGAGATGGGCACAACTGTGACATCCTCTGGTTGAAGAATAACCCCAGCTGATGAAGGATATCTGCCAATCTCTGGCAGGCATGCAACACCCCCTCGGGTGACCCCGCCATAACCAGCCAGTCTTCCAAATAAGGGTACAGATGGCCCTCCAAGCGGAGAAGGTCTGCCACTGCATTCATCAACTTTGTGAAGACACGAGGGGCCAAGTTCAGGCCGAAGGGCAGCACCTTGTACTGAAAGTGGTACAACATAATAGTGAACCGCAGAATCTTCTGATGTAGTTGGTAGATGGGCACATGTAGGTACGCATCCTAAAGCTCCAGGGAACACATCCAGTCCCCTGCACACAGAGACTCGGTTATGTGCGCAGGAGTGATTCTCTTGAAGTGTTCCAGCAGTAAAGACAGATTCAGAAATGACAGGTCCAGAACAACCCTCAGGCCAGCCTGGTTTTTCTTGGGTACCGCAAAAATCCTAGAATAGTACCCGTAACCCCCGTCTAAAAAAGGAACCTGTTCAATCACCTGCATCTCCAAGAGCGAAAGAACCTCCTTTAAAAGAAACCCCATCTGAGGAAGAGGAGGAGAGGATGCTAGAGGCAAAGGAAGAAGACTGAAGCCTGTGCAGACTATGGATAGCATCCACGGGTTGTTGAAAAGATGCTTCCATGTGTCCCGGAAAAGAGCCAAACGACCCCCCACAGGCAAGATGTGTTCCCCAACCTTGACGTCACTGCTTCTAGGCATCAGAGGAGGGGGGGGGAACGGAAAAATCCAGGCAAAATCCTCTGCTGCTTCCTCCTGTTGTCGCTGGGTGGCCTGTCAGGCCACATGTACCATGGTCCCGAAACCCCTTGAAGCCTGAGAAAGCAAAGGGTTTGAACTCAGTCCTGCCCTGGGACTGAGGGAAGGATTTAAGTCAAGGTTTTGCAGGATGGCCAAGGACATGGAGGTTTTCCTCTTAGTCAACTCGTCATCGCTTGATGAATGAAAAAGATCCACGCCCTCGAAGGGCAGATCCAGGATCTGCACCTGCACATCAGATGAAAACTTAGTGGCGTGCATCCATGCCATCCCTCTCATCTAGACACCAAGGCACAGCCCTCTGTTGGCTGTATTGATGTGGGAGACTGAAGACTCCATGAGGTCCTGCGCAATGGCCCGGGCAACTGCCAGGCCAGCCTTGAAGGAGGCTTGCTTGTCCGAAGGGAGGTCGGGCAGAAATGCTCCAAGCTCCCACCACAGCTTCTGGTTAGCCGCAGCCAAGAGGGTGTCTGCGTTGGTTTGCCGCAGATGCAGTCCTGAGATGGAATAGCAGCGCTTTCTCAAAGACTCAAGGAACTTGTCCTTTTTGGAAAGGCCACTGGAGGTGGCTCCCGTGGAGGAAGAAGACGAAGACGATGGTTTGGAATATGAGGCCGCAGCCGCCACTGAAGAATGATGCTGCAGGTGGGAAGCCAGGAGGATTGGCTCCCTGTCGGGCTTCTTGTTTATCTGGGGAATTGGCCCTGGACTTCTCCCAGACCTTTTGCGCCACCTGTAGCTTACCCAAAGCCTGTGCTAGCACTCCCAACTCCTGGGGGGGCTTCCTCAGGCAGAGGGACCCCCAAGAACCCCGCCAGCCCCTGAAGGCGGTCATGAAAAGCCTTAACGGATGCCAAGGGTTCATCGTCTTGGGCGCCATTGTCCTAGTCATCATTGTCCACACTTTTTTATTTATTTTTTATTTTTAACAGACCGAGGGGCGTCCGGGGCACTGGGACACAGGTACTCGCGGGGTCTCCCTAAGTCCGGTACCAAAAACGGGTCCAACAGCTGTAGAGTGGAGGCGTTGGTGGTGAAGGAGGAGGTGGAGGTGTCTGAATAACTGGCAGGGCCTGGACCGGGGGAGGGACCGGCACTCGAACAGGCAACACTGGAACGGGAGGGGTACCCAGATGAGGGGGCCGCAAAGGTGCCAACAGCGTGATCACCTTCACTATATCGTTCAGGAGCCCCTTCATCTGAGGGGAACACATGAAGAGGATTTGCTCGAAGAAGTGGTCTCCGTAAGCCGCAAAGGCGATGGGTCTGCACTCCTGGTCAAAGTGCCGAGGCACCAGAGGCGTGTAACCCTAGGGCTGTGATGGGTAAATGTACCCCTGAAACCAGATGCCTGTATCGACAATCTGCTACCACTTCCAGAGGGAAGGTGAATGGGATCTTTCTGCAGAGCCCATTCAATGGGGGAGAGCATGGGCGGGACCTTAGTTGGATCCAAGTTGGCCATCGGCCTGCCAGGCTCTACCACTTGCCTCTCTGCCATTTTGAAGCCTTGTGCCATGCCGTGGGTGGGCATGAATGCCCTGAGCTACCGGAGGCCTCAGACATGGTTGTAGACATCTTTGGTCTTGCACCAGCAGCAGAAGTGTTGACCTCTGATTACTCTGGAAGGCGTTGAGCTCTTGGCCCGATGGCAGGTAGTCATAACACCCTGACTCACGATCTCAGAGCACGCTCCAGTAGGCTGGGCGCCCTCGGCACCAGTGCCAGTAGCCGTACTGGATTGTACCAAGGACAGACTCTTGGAGGTGGCACTCGACGATCCCTTACTCCTTGGGGGCGAAGAGGACGACACACTCGATTGCCCCTCGGAGGACAGCCAGGTATGCCCCCCCACCCCGAGTCCCTCAGCTTGGGAGCCAGTAGCCTGGATGGCCTCAGGTCTGCCCCTGGAGTGCCCGGAAGAGCCTTTGGGCCCCTTGGCTTGGGAGCGGGTAGCCTTAGAGGCTTCGGGCATGCCAGAACCTGAATCCGAGGAACGGCTCTCTGTGGGAACCCCCGGGAAAGACGCCACGCTGAGGAGCCATGCTGAACATAGGGTCTACCTTGTCTTGACGAGAGGTCCTTGAGATGAAGTGCTTAAGGTGGGGCGAAAGAAGTGTGGAAGATCTCCCTCCACCGTGACAACCAATTCTTAAATACCCTGTGAGTGAGAGCGCTGCAAACCAAACATGCGTCCCAGCTGCGGTCGATCCCCAAAAACAAGAGAGTGCATGGGGGTCCGAGGCTGGGAACGAGCGGTCTCATGAGGCACAACTTGCAAATCCTCCTGTAGCCGACATGTACCGGGGGAGGCGAGGCACCAAAGGGAAGTTTAATAAGATTGAAAAAAACAAACTGGGTGCAAGCAGAAATTTAAAAAAGTCTCTGTGCAGGCTGCCAGATCCAACATTGTCCGTGTGGAAAAAGTAACTCGGGTGAGGCGCCCGAGGGCAGGGCCTGGCTGGGTGTTCCCACACGCGAGGCTGCGCCCCTTCACACTATACTAAATTTAAAGGGGAAGCTCAATTTTCACTGCCAAAGGTTCCGGTATTGTCCTCATTTTGGGATGTATGAGTAACAACGAAGAGTAATAAAGACTACGCCACTTCAACCCTTTGGTACTGAGACAAAGAAGCAGCAACTAACAGTAAAGAAGATTACACAATTGCAACACTTTGCTGCTGGGACAAGGGAGACGCCCGCAGGGAGCTGCAAGGGTCAGGTATGTCCCTTTATTTATGGTCTCATTGGAGATACACACCTGCATCCTGTCAAGGGGCTGCAGGTGAATAAAGAGGGACTGTTGAGTCAGAACAGGGAGCAAGGAGGAGGCCTGCATGGAGGAAACCAGCAGGGAAGCAGGCTTCAGAGAAAGCAGCCATGGTGCGACCGGACGAGGAGCCAGGACACCGACAAACTATCCAGAAGACTTACACAGCCTGTAGCCGGTGGCTTGTGTCAGTATGGGAGTCTCCCTAAACGGTGCTCTGCAGCCGCAGCTCTGAGAGAGCAATCAAAGGAGAGGACATGTCCGCACCCAGAGAACAACTTTCCGGGTGCCGGCGTGTGAAGGAGGACATGCGGCAAATCCGTGCAGTACGCAAGTGTTTCCCGACCTCCGCTGGAGTGGAGAAGCACAGGGAACCGCCGGAGTGAGTTTCCCGACCTCTGCTGGAGAGGAGAAGCACAGGGAACCACCGAAAGAAGGCGCCACAAGCGGGTTAGTGTCAGAGAGGATGCATGCATATCGGGGCACTCTAAAAAATTATATTCAATACTGAATAAGTGGAACTTCACAATTTAGCGAAAACAATGCTTACTAAATATTCAATTACACGGAACTTAAAAAATTAAGCACAACAATGCTTCCTGAATATCGAACTAAATGAAACTTTACAATCAAGCAAAATTAATGTTTGGTGAATACCAAATTGAATGCAATGTGAAATACAACATAACTAATGAATATTGAATACCGTATTGAATGGAACTTTATAATTCAACAGTATGATTGCTTAAACTCTGAATTGCTTTGAACCCCTGAAATTAAGCAAACCAAGCAACTAAAGTGAATATCCTGAATGCCCCAGGGGAGAAAAAGGGAACAAGTATTGTAAGAAGATGGGTGTGAGTAGAGCGAACACCCTCAATTACACTTTTATGATTGAATGCAGAGTGGCAAGGCCAAAGACTGGAGAGGATGTGTGAAAAGTGATGGCAAAGCTAAGAGGCTGATGAGGATTGTAAATCTACACATCAAAGTCAAGAGGCTGAAAAGTCAGGGATCCTGGTTGCGTGACCTGTAATGGGTGGACCGTTTTGTCTGACAACTGTGGCTAGACCAGTGAGCCCTGCATGTTGAAAACTCAGAAATTTTGCTAATGAAGATAAAGTCTTGGCGAAGGGAGCCCTGAGGCTTAAGGAGCTACATTGTGTGGTCTTGAGAACAAAGGTAGATAGTTTGTTTTCTGTGAACTGTGTCATTTGGAACTTGGAGAAGGGAACCCCGAGGATTGATTTTTGATCTATATTGAACTGTATTCCCATGAACTGGAGAAAGGTAATCTTGAGACTTTCTTACACTTGGGGAAGGGGAGCTGAAAGGAAGCTGCGAACTAGAAGAGGCTCAGACCTTTGAGTTGAACACCATTTCTTTTGATTTTGACATCCCTACACTTTAGTTAGTCTTAGTTGTGAGGACAAGGATAGGTTTTGGACACAGACAGACTCATGTGGAACTCTAAGACGTTCCTTAGTTTCATTCCGTTAGGGAAACCCCACCTTAGCACAGGGCAAATTAGGCCTTCTACAATCCTGGCATTTGATTTAATAAAGTATTTTATTTTTAACTTTAAGTATGTTGTCTCTGTCTTGCTTCATGGTGCCTTCACTGTACTCATGATCACGTTTTGGTACGGGGGCATATCTTAAATGCCGTCCTCTGTGCCACAGTGACTTTGCGGTCACTGCGGCAGTTTAGTGGGCATCGTGTGGCCTTTAAACCTGCTCTGCACCACGAGCAGAACAGGTGCTGCGAATCAGGCTAATATGCTTTTGTCATGGAGTTGGCAACAAAGGGGGATTTGGTTAGCAGATTAACCTTGGGAGAAGAAATCACCTACATCATTTTATGTATTAATACAAATAAAAAAGCCAGGGATGTGCACACTTGCCAGATGGCAATTCCTCACAGTTACCTTACACCAGTTCCTTGCCTGTGTTATTTTGTGCCAGTTCCTTGCTTCTGCTATTTTGTACCGGCTCCTTGCATGTGTTACCATGTACCAGCTCTTTGCTACAGTTTTCTGCATGCCTAGTTATCGTTTTCTTGTTCTGAACTGGTTTCCCTTTTCGGTCTCTTATTGTCTGGTGTTTGATGATGTCCACACCGGTACTTGTGTGCATTCCTGCAGCTAAGCTCCATAAATAGGCACAAAAAGTCAATGCACACCAGGCTGATGGGGCCAAACCTCTGAAGATGTTGACAGTAAGCTGTTCAGGTCTTCCTGACAAGTCAATGGGCACACTGGTGATGATAGTTCTCTACATCAGCGGCCAGACAGCGCCAAGAGAACATTGTGCTAACATGCTCAAATGTCTGATCACTAGCCAGATATCCATGCTGCTCGTGGAGGGCCAAACAAGACGGGAGCTCTGAATTAGTGGGGTGTAACCAAGCATTGGAGGACCTGGTCTTAGATTTAGCTCTCCATATAGAACACTTCTCCCGTCAATCTAAGGGTCTTCCATGTCGCATCAAGATGGCATGCTCCAACTCTCTCCCTAAATTTACCTGTTCACTGAGCCCCTCCATTCAGGCACAGAGGAAGGGGCAATGAAATGTCAGTGCTTCCTTTGACCCATAGTACAATCATTCTCAACAAAATATTGAATTTTATATAGAACTTAATAGTTAACAAACAACAATCACATCATGTTGAAATATAAACTGCATACATATTAAAAACGATTATAAAACAATAGTCTTGTGACAGTTCATCCTTGGTGGTAGGAGATTGAGCCGTCAGTATACATTCTTTAGGCTGACCCGGGCACAGGCCTTCAAAAGGCTCTTCCTCTTGGTATCCACCATGCTAGATGTAGGTTTCTCAGCCAGAGACAAGTATCCTCTCCACTGGAACAGGGGCAAACGACACACGTCGCAGAGTCTAGGATTCCACAAACCTTGTTAAAAACCAAATATTTGTATCAAATGTGAAGAAAAATATGGAATAGATATGAGAGATTTCTGAGGACTCCCAACACAACGTGCAGTAAAGAATCTGAAGATGACCTCCAGAGGTTAAGCTAAAGGAGCCCTTTCTATTGGCTGTGGGAAGTATGCCCCAAAATGACTGTATTAGAGCAGTTAAAATAAACTGCTCTATGTTACCGAGGTTTCTAAGCCTGACGATGGGGAATATTCATACAGCATGTGAATCTAGGAAAGATCCAATACAGGAGAACCTGGTTCTTCCATGCATATATTTTGGCATTTTTTTGTGATTTTTGTTTAGATACAATACCGATTATAGCACAAATTCCTGAGCTACAGGATACCCTGGTTCTCTCTTCCTGGCAACATGCAGCCTTTTAAACACAGAACTCACATCTCACCATCTAATCTTCTGGCATTTCCTGCTAGCTAGCTGCAAAATAGTGAATGGCGAACAACTGGAATAAAAAAGGTCCCACTGGGATCAATACATGTTTGGTAAAGGTATCACAATTTGTGTATGGGAAACTATCTTTATTCGTGACAGTTTCCATATCTAAATTCTTGCCTCTGCAGCCAAGTATGATGGTGTGCTGTAGTGTTCCATGAGTTCATGCATTGGTTTCACAAATGCATGAACATGCCACCACTATATGTGGTGAACCGATATCCCTCTGATGCTTTACCGTTACCTTCCATTTGAATGCTGTATTAGTCTGGACTTCATTTTTTCCTCTCACCGGGTGAAGTTGACAGTGTGTGCGTGTAGGGATGGATTCATGGTTAAACATAATATTACCTTTTCTCTATGTAGGGACAATGCATTTTCAATGTTTTCTTTCTGTAAAACAGCTTACTGTCTCACAGCAATAAAGCAATAGTGATACAATATGGTTTCAACAACAACAGGTTTGGAAAATATATTCAACTCACCTTGCACAGTGACAACTTATTTCAATGTCTGGAATTGTGTATTGTGTGTTTTCTAAAACAACAATTTTGAAGATTGTATTGTTCTGGAATTGCTTCTAGGTAAAAATAACTTGCACAAAATGTTACATTTACAAAACTAAACAGGGACATTCTAGAACTTGTGTATGTAAACTCTACACTAAGCTGTGTGTAATACCAATTTCAAAACAGTTTAGTTTAGTTTGTTTATTTGTATAAACGCAGCCAAACCCTGGGGTAATTGGGCGCTTAGACTTAGGCAAAACATATGTTACAGATGGTTGCACATACAGGTACAGTAGAAAATGGTACAGTACAGTGAGAAGTATATGGGACCAAGATACGGAGTGGTCCGTTGAGAGGCTGTGTTCAGTAGTAAATGGACCAGTTACAAAATAGTCCATCACAGTGTCATAGGCATTCGATACAAGGATACAGGCTTTCGCTAAGTGCAGTGAACAGTCTATTGGTGCAAGGTGACAGTGGAATCCCTATGGGTATGGAGCACATTTGCGGTTCCTCACAGAGTTTGCCTGACAACTTCAACAAGGTGGGAGATGGAGGAGGGACCAGTGCCTGTTAACTCCCATTCCTTGTACCAACTTCACAAACGCAGTAAGGCAACCCATCTCCAGCAAAAGTCAAAAAATTCACACTCATTTTTTTAACCCTTGGACTACTTGCCATAAGGCTGAAGTTTTAAGTTACTTACCTGTAACTCTTGTTCTCCAGCATGGGTCTGGCATGGATGAATATTCCCAGTCGCCAGGCTGTGAATCTGCGGTAAAAGAAAAAACATTCACTTTAGCTTTAAAAATGTATTTCTCCTCTAAACCAATCACTGTCCTCTGGGCGATACTGCCCCTGTCCAATGACAGTCCTGTCCCTAGGCTCCGCTCCTGGTGGCAATCTTCAGATTTGGTAAGCATGTAAAGTGGCCGCATGAACCAAGAAGAGCCACAGAGGTGAATGAGGCAAGGCTTGCATGTGAATCCATGCCAGACCCATGCAGGAGAACAAGGGTTACAGGTAAGTAACTTAAACCTTCTCCAGCATGGGGTCTGGCATGGATTCACATGCTCATGAATAACGATTACACAGCGGTACATATACACAATCACGGGAGGTGTTGAGGTTCAACAGAAGCAATAAACACTCACCCCTGGAACAGACTTACCTCAAGTGAACAGGTTGCGTAGGGCTGCTTGGCCGACCCATGACTCATCTCTGAAATCCCTGTTGCTGCAGTAGAACTTCATGAAGATGTGCATGGGCATCCACGTAGCAGCCCTGCAGATGTCGAGCAGGGGCACACCAGAGAGAAGATCTCTTGGCTGGTCTGGAAGAGGCCCGTTAGCCAGCTGATGACCGTGCATGATGCAGCCTGAGAGCCACCCGGAAATGGAAGCCTTCCAGAAGGCCTTTCTGGTATTCACAGGTCAAAAATTGACGAACAACTGAGAAGTCTTCCGAAAACTCTTTGTGCGTGCCATGTAAAATTTCAAGGCATGAGCAGTGTCCAGTGAATGCAACGCCCTCTCCGCGGGTGACAACGGTCCAGGAAGAAAACGGGCAACACCAAAGGCTCTTTGATGTGGAACTCCGATGGCACTTTTGGTATAAAGGTGGGTTGTGTACGTAGCACCGCCCTTGTAGCGTGGAAGGATAAGTGTGGCTGTTTGTAGGACAGGGCCTGAATCTCCCCAACCAGTCTGGCCGAGGTGATGGCCACAAGGAAAGCGGTCTTCCATGGGAGGAACTTCAGGGGAACCTGATGCATTGGTTCAAAGATTGCCCCCATGAGTTTAGTCAATACCACATTGAGTTCCCAAGCCTACCCGGTGTTCTGGTCTAACAGGATATGGTGGCTAAGTGTACCTTGATAGAGGCATGAGCCAGTCCAGCCTTTGCCAAGGAAAGCAAGTATGGCAGGAACTGCGGGGCTGTGACACACAGGGCAATGATTTTTCCGCACCCAGAATCGCTTCCATTTATGGCTGTAGCACTTTAATGTGGAAGAGGCTCTGGCTATGGCTAGGATGTCCTTACATTCCATTGGCAAAGAATAATGTCCAAATTCTAGGGCAGCTGGAGCCTGCCCTGAGGTTCAGCAACGCTGGGTCGTGGTGTAGAACCCCTCCTCCTACTCTGGTGAGAAGGTCGGAAGTAGGGGCAGCTTGATGGGTGGCGCCATCGACAGGCATAGCAGGTCCGGATACTATATATGTCGCGACCACGCCGCACCGACTAGTATCATCCTACAGTGACACTGTCTGAGTGTGTCGCAGGAGTGGGAACGGAGGGAAGGCGTGAAGGAAGAGTCCCTCCCACAGAAACAAGAAAGTATTCCCTCCCCCATTGCTTTTCAGCTGCGGGAAACCTGCTGTGAACCTCGTCACTGTCGCGAAGAGGTCTATCTGGGGCTGACCCCATTTGCGAAACAGAAGATCCACTCAGTCCTGGTGAATCTCCCACTCGTGGCAAGAACGCAGATCCCCGCTGAGCGAGTCTGCAATGGTGTTCTTGGTGCCCACCAGGTGGAAAGGGACAAGAAACATCTCCTGACGAACGGCCCAGCACCACAGCTCCTGTGCCTCCTGGGAGAGAGCCGGAGAGTTTGTCCGGCCATGCTTCCGGATGTAGAACATTGTGTTGGTGTTTTCTATGAAGACCCTCACCACCTTGCCATTAAGCGACGGCAGGAAGGACTTGAGGGCCCAGAAGACGCCCCGAAGCGCCAAGACGTTGATGTGAAGAGCCTTTTCTTCTGACAGCCAACGGCCTCTGGCGTGCAACTGTTCGGTGTGGGCTCCCCCAACCTTCCAGGGAAGCATCTGTGGCGACTGTCTCCTGGTACAGAGATACTTGGAATGGAGAGAGATGAGGGGGCATGTCCCAATGCTGTATCACCCGACGGAACTCCTCGCTGAGGGTGATCTTGTCCGTCCAGGATCCTGAGAGTTGAAGCCATCTCGCATCCAGAAACACCTGGAGAGGTCTCATTTGCAGTCTGCAAAGGCGGATGAGGTCGATGCAGGAGGACATCATCAGCGACTTGACAGCTCGCACTGTAGCCGATCGTGCCACAGACAGGTGCTGTACCTTCCCCAGGATGGCTACCACCCTCTTGCGAGGACGACGCCAGACACGATACTGTGTTGAGTCAGGTGCCCAGAAACAGAGCATTCTGCTATGGCTCCAGGCAGGACTTAGACAAAGGGGAGCTGCCACCGGAGCCAGGCTCGTCGTAAAGACCCTTGGGACTGACTTCAGGCTGAAGGGGAGCACCTTGAACTGATAGTGTCGTCCCTGTACGACGAGCTGCAAGAATTTGCAGTGTTTCCAGTGGATGGGGAAGTGGAAGTAGGCCTTGTGCCAGCTGGCCGAGTATGTGCTGCAACGTGACCAGCCTGAACATCTGGGACTTCAAGTACTTGTTGAGGTGCCTCAGGTGCAGGATCGGCCTCCACCCTCCTGTCTTTTTTCGGACCAGAAAGTATCTGGAGTACACTCCAGAGACACAGGGGGATGAGCTCCATCGCCTCCCTTGTTTAACGTGGCGTGGACCTCCTGCTGCATTTGCGCCACATGCGGTTCTTGGCAAGCCACAGGGGGCATACAAGGACACCTGCTTTGGAACTCCAAGGTGTGCCTTTGTCCAAAGGATTCCAGCACCCATCTGCCGGTTGTGATGTTCTCCCACGCACTGTCGAACCTCTCCAGCTAGTCCACCACTGGGGTGAACATGAGGGGGCCTGATTCCATGGCCGGTTCAGGCCTGTTTCGGTGTCAGGGCCCTGCCCTGCGGGCAGCGAAGGCAATGTTGCCCTCCGCTACCATATGCCTGGTAGGGACTCTATGCCTCTTGTGTCGTGGAGCGGGAAGGTTGTAGATAAGGGACGTTATGACCCTTGGAGGACCTGCCAGACTTTCCTCAAGGAACAAAAGGATGACAACCGACGTTGCTGCAGTGTACCCAGTGAATGTGCCGTCTGCCTAAAAGTTTCTCACCATCAAATGGCATGTCCAACACTTTGGACTGAGTGCCCAGTCTGACGTTGGCGGCTTTGGGTCCTCCACGTTCCCCTCCAGCTTCTCAAGGAAACCTGTGTCTGCGATGACCACTGCCACTGTAATGGCATGGTCCAAGACCACTTCCCCTTCCTGGACCAGCGTCAGAGCTTCCATTTTCTTATTGTCATGTGACAAGTCCAGAATAGGGCCCAGTTTATACCTTAGTTCCCGGTTATAGCGGGACAAAATGTTAGCGGCTTCAATGGTGCTGGCAGCACTGTATATGATCAGTTTCCCCATCGCTTCCAGTTTCTTCCCTTCCTGGTCTGGGTGCACCATGGACGACGACAACAGGTTCAACAACCCCTTTCTGGTCGCGGCTGAGACCAGAGTGTCAGGCTGGGACCTTAGGCACTTGAGGGACGAGTCTGGGACAACATATTTCTTCGAGTCTATCACGCTTGGGTGGCACGGTGCTCGCGGTCTTCATCAAGGCCAAGACCGGCCCCCAGATATCGTCCAGCAAGGGGACAAACCTGATGGTCTACGCCTGGACTCGCGTCTTTGGTAAAGTAATCCATCCTTTTTGTGTCTCCTCAGGGACCAGATGAAACCACTCTGAGGCCCTGGACATGATAGCGTGAAACGAGCCAACCCCATCCGGTGGATAGGCCATGTGGGGTTAATCCGCGCCCAATGGTTCCCCATCTGCTGGTACAAAGTCATCTGCCTCATCATTATCTGTGGCCGTAGTCGCCGTATCCGTGCCTGTGTGCGTTGCCGGATCCCCAGTAGGAGTCAAATCCTGAGGTGGGGGTGGAGGCGGAGGTGATGGTTGAAGCCTTGGGCCCGGTATGTACTTTGCCTTGCGCTTGCACTGGGGTAGACACCCAGATTGCGGTCCCGAAGGGCTCCTAGACTGTCGGGCCCAGTGGGGGAGGCAGTCTCTACTGGATTTCCTAGACCAGAGTGTGCAGCCTTGTCAGTATGTCCAAGAACATGTCTATCGGTTGAGGCATTAAAGGAACGAGTGGTGGAGGTGCAGGACTGATGCGTCTTCTTTGGCGAGGTGGTGAACCAGGCTCCCTCCGTGGGGCCCCCCTCCACCCCACTGAGACGGGTCCATGAGCCCCTTTATGGTCTGAATAATAATCTTCGGGCAGATCATCCTCGCCTTCGTCCGAACTGGTATAAATCTGTACCGGCTTCTCCAGGACAGCCTGAGGGCCCATACCCTTCTTAGGTTCGGCAGGAGCCTTAACTCTTCCCCACTCCGCAGACTTCTGGGGCGTAGTGGCCAGGGGAGCTGTCCCCATTCCAGGGGCCTTCGCACGCGCTGTAGCAGCTGCCTCATGCTTTGGCGACAGCGACACTCGAGGAGTAACTATCGTTGTGCCCGTGGACACTACCTCTGTGGCCAGCCCCCCCCTTCGACAAAGAAGTGATGGCTGTCAACAAGATTGTTGACGGGGTGGTTGGAGCCTTCATCGACGTGGCCGTGGAAGTCTTTGACGTAGTTGTTCTGGCAGGCTGAGCTGTTGATGAAGCCATCGCCGACGGGGGTAGAAAAGGGACACCTTTCGAACTTTCCTTCGATGCCTTATCCGCCAATGGTAAGCAGAGTTTTGACTGAGTCAAGGACTTTCTATTAGGCGGAGCACCCCTCACCGGTAAACTCTCCGTAGAAGTAGTTGGTGGCGGCGGCCTTGTCCTTCCTGCGCTGGGACCCTCAACTGCAGCGAACCCACCGGGATTAACGTTGTGCAGCCTGGCCTTTTTTTGGAACCCCTGGGAGCAGGGCATCCTCAAAGGACCTCAACCTCTTTTCTGAGGGAGTTCGTTCCTGGGACAGGCCGGTCCTCGGTGAAGCATGACCATGCCCTGAAGCAGAGTCAGAGGCTTTACCCGACTTCAAGCAAGCCACCAGCCTGGTCACTTTCCAAAGAAAATAATCAAAGATGTTCAAAGAAATTGTCTCAGCCACCAGTTCAGATGGACTCGGGGGTTCCCTTGCCCAATTCTCAACTTATTCAACTCAAATCACTACAGAATACAGTTCCTGGAGAGCAGGGTCTTGCCAGAGACTTTCGAGAATGCAGGGCATTTATTTTCCTTCCTGCACGACCACTCGGAAAGCTTGGCCCTGGTTATTCAGCTCCCCTTTCCCTTCTTTTACTCCAGTGCTTCCAGTACCCTTTCTCTTCCTTCACGCCACTTGCCCGCTTTAACTTGTTCATGCACTCAGACACTTTTGTACTCCTTTCTTTGCTGGATCGAGCCACTTGCCCGTCCGGTTTTCCACTTTCTTTTTCTCCCTCAGAGCCCGGGCCACTTACTCGCTTTACTTCTTCACTTTTACTTTACTCTTTCTCGCATCTTCAGGTTGCTTGCCAGTTTCAATTTCATCTTTCACTCTTCCTAGAGTTTCTTCTTTCAGCTCCACTCTCGCACTACACTCTGCTTTCTTTCACCTGGCTTTGTATTTTGCTCCCACTTCTTTAGCTCCCCTCGGCAGCTTAGTTTCCTTCTTTACTTTTCAGTCGGGAGGCTCATCATACAATAATCACCAAATACATTGTGGCCGTTTCTTTCATCGCGTACCACTCGAACGCCTTCCTCTGGTTTCCAATTGGTTCAACAAGGACTGCACAATCACTTTGTTTCCTTGTTTCCTTTCTCACATACCACTTGTATGCTTCTCTCAGGCTTTCAATTTAACAATCACTGGATACAAAGTATCCTGCATGTTTCAGGTACACTTCCTTCTGACACTTTCATACTCACACCGGGTTTCTCTCATTATTAGAAACTCACTGGTCGCTGCATTGACTGTTCTGCCTCACTCAGCATTCGGGGTCTCCTTCCGACACCAGGGCTTCAGCTCACATCCAGGTAAATGCGCATAAGTCAGTAAGTCGCCAGCAGTTTGAAGTTCGCCTTCTCCCAGCTCCTTGGAGATACGTCTCCCTAGCCACGCCACAGTCCCTTCTCCGGGACTGGGTAAGCGTCTTGGCTCCACATTCCCCTCCAGCTTCTCAAGGCCTCTCCCTCTACTTCTCTCTGCGCTTTGGCTCTCCGTGTCCTCTCTGCATCTCTAACTTGCTCCCACCTTTGTGTTGAACCACACCTTTTATACCTGCCTTGAAAGTTAATTGGAGTCATGTGTGGATGGTCAGCCTGAATTGCCTGACTCTGCCTGTCCTCCTTAAAAGGGACAAAATGGAGAATGCCCATAGGAATCCATTGCCCATTAATTCCTATGGGTAATCCTTATTACTCCCAGCATGTTGTTGTTTGTCCCAGTGATAAGGGAGAGATAGGGGTTTCAAGTGCAAGTAACCCATGACAACTGGGGGTGGGGAGGGTGGAAAAAAGGGATGGGGAATACCATGTCTCAACCTGAAGTACTCTCCCACCAATCTCCAGAGACCCCCTACTCAGGCGATCCTCCCTCACTTGTCCACCCCAAGGGTCGGGATCCAAAAGCAATGGCCCTTCCCAGGCCACCTGAGCAGAGGATCCCCGGGGATAAAAGAGGAGAATAAGTGCAGGTTTCTTACACATTCCTCAATCCACACTTCGCTCAGAGTTTAGAAGAGGCATCTCTTTTCTTCGGCCATAGTGAAAAGGCGGGCCTTCTCGAAACTCAATGAAAATCCGCAGCATAATAGGATCTTCGCAAATAGCGGATCCCTGCTGTTGGTAGTCGATCTCTGGTTGAACAATGAGACAACAATCGGTCACAATTTACTCAAGATTTGTTGAAAAAACACTTGAAATATGAAAACATTTCTCAGAGAGCAACAAGAGGACTCTCAACATGTGCAGTAAAAATCTTAAGATGGCTGCCAAAGGAAGAGCTTAGGGAGAGAACCGACATTGGTTGGGGGCAGTATGGCCCAAAGGATAGTGATTGGTTTAGAGGAGGAATACAGTTTTAAAGCTAAAGTTAAACTGTTTTTTCTTCTACCGAGGATTCCCAGCCTGACCGCTGGGAATATTCATGTGCATGTGAATCCATGCCAGTCCCCATGCTGGAGAAGCAACATTGCTGTAAATCACTATAAAGCAGATAAGCGGCAAAAATGTCTCAAAGTACACTTGAGTGATTTGTAAGGAAGTCAAATTACTCTGGTGATTTGAAATCACGTAAGCTTTACAGCAACTGAAATTTTGTTTCACTGTTTTATCATTCAAATCTTAGGGGTCATTTCAACCAATTGCCCAAATAAATTCTTTGGAAAAACTATTGTGATAGGTCTTCGTATGGTTGACACCAACTATGGACCTTTGGAATTCATTTTGTGACAAGGACAGAGGCATGAACCTGTTTGGGGGACAGAGAGCTGCTCCCAGAAGCGAGGTGGGGGAGCGTTTGGGGTGGGTCCAAGTCCCGGAAACACCCTCACATGCCATGCAGGTTGACAATAGTTCCACCATGTGTCACACTATATCCCCAAACCAGTTTGTGGACAGTTCTCTTGTTTCTTTCAGAACTACAGCTCACAAAATAGAGCTTGGTGCGACCAAGAAAACCTGGACTGCAATTAGCAAAAAGGAAGCCAGAACAACTGGGTTCCATCGTACCAAACAGTGATGACTCCCCCAATAGCCAAACTATCAGCCTATACGCCAGGCGAATGATGGGACAATAGAAAGTGAGAGAGAGAAGTGACTGTTGTGGACCAGGTAAGATGCATAAATACTCCCAAAAATCGAATTGAAAGCAACGCTCACCAGCACAGGAAGACAACCATGAGGAAAACTAGCAGACTGAGCACCTGGCTGCTACACTGAAAATAGAGACTGAAAAATGGGCAGCGCAAAGAAGGGTTTTTACAGCTTTGCGCCTGTCTAACAGCCTACGAGGAAAAAACAGGCACAGATTACCCAGAGTCAGACAAATTGGTGGAAGATTTGAAGTAGAGAGAGAGGTATTGATTGTGAGAGAGAGAGTAGTACCATTTGTATGTAGACTATTGTGAGAAGAGGGATGTAAAAGGTGAGTAAACTAAAGAGTGGAGGGACTAAAAGTGTAGTGGTGAATTATAGAGTGAGTGACAAAGAGCATATGGTAGGGTGTGGAGAGAGTGCAAAGTGTTAGTGGCTGTTGTGGTGAGGGCGGAATGAAGCAGGAGGGGAGATTAAGTTGGAAGAGATGGGTTGAGAGAGTGTGGTAAGATAGGGGTATAGAGGCTTAGATATTGGGCTGTGTGTGGTAGAGAGGTGAGTAGGTGGAGGGAGGGGTGGCGGACAAAGTAGCAAGATCAGGGGGAGAGAGCGAAAAGAGAAAGGAAAGAAAAAAGAAAGAACACAGTCTACTTATTTATTTTGTCATTTGTAGAGTGCACCAAATACAAAAGGCATCGAATCTAGGGTGTTTACTACCAGTACAATAAAGCCATGAAGTCCCATTGACAAACCTGGGCATTGCAAGGTAAGGGCACCCCTAGAAGAACCCCAAATGGAGCCAGATATGGCTTATTTCCTTTAGGCAATCACATACAGCCATATTTAGCCAGTACTTATTGAGGGCTAGCTAGAAGGCCTGAGGTTAGGGTGGAGGGAAGCCACGAGAGAGGAAAGACCATTCGTATACTCTACCTATACCCGGACTAGAATAAAACCTAATTTTTTAACATCTTGAAAATACAAACCGTTGAAATATTTTTCAAAGTCTGGGAGTTGTTAAAGCCATCTGTTAAAACGTTTTTAAAAAGCAAAAGCATGAAATGAATGAACACAATATCACACATGATCTAAATCTTGTCGCAATGCATCATTTTCTAAAATGCATATCTTTTACTTGCATGGACCACAAGAGTCAGTACCTGTCATGAGGGTTGCATCTGGAGGGTTGAGTTGAAGCCAATGACGGGAATCATTATCAATAGCAACATCTTCAGGAGAGTTGCAGTCATTGTCCTCATCACATGTCTGCCGCGGCCACGGCATCAAAGAAATCTCTGGCTCATGATTGTAAACGTTAGATGTCTCACTAGTAATACTCTCACCTATGGCACAACAACAAAACCATGGATTAGCTCTTCCTGATCACTCTAACCAAGCCAATGGTAAGGATTGCTTTTTCCCAGCATTATCAATCAAGACAAACCTCACTGCTTAACTGGCATACAGTTACAGCATTTCGTATCCTATATATATTATAGGAACACATTACTTTGGTAAAGCAGAGCATGTCACTAAGGAAGGTAGGGATACCTGTCTTTTTCCCCCACAGCATAAAGACAACCATTTAACAGGTCAAGGTTGTGAAGGTTGGACATTTAAATAGCACAATATTTTGCAATGACAATTTTCAAGAGTGGAAAAAAAAAAGAATGAATGACAACCAGGGTTCATTTAAGGTAGCACAAAATTACCACTGACATTTACCAACACAAATGCCACCCCCCCAATTCAGAGGTCAGCTGAAAAGGGTGCATTGAAAGAGGAAAACACTGACACTATGCATCTTTCTGTGTTGCATTACTTTACTTCAAAATTAAGTAAAACCAAAGTTTAAATGACAAATTCGAAAGGACTCAAAAGTGGACTGCCACAGGTATTAACGCAAGCCAGGACACCAAGATGCAGTTTAAAGAATTCATGAAAGTAATACAACTACAGATTTCCTTATTATTTGGGTAAAACCAAAGAACATGAAACAATAGGACACGTAGGGTAGGAATTGGGACATTACTGTGTCTCCAGTATATGCCAGCAGCCTATTTCATAATAAAGGGCTTCACTACAATTTGGCTCCCTCCAATTAGGAGTTGGGTGGAAAGTTGGGGATTCACCTCCAGCTCTGAGCTGGGGGTAAATCTGTAGACTTCCACCCATTGGGTCAATGGACCCAATATAAATGGGGACTTACATGTAGCACAACTTGAGATCCGGTGCTAATAGCACTGAGAGTAGCGCTAACACTATTTGCAGTGGGCGGTATCCCGGCAGATTTACTTCCGGGATACCGCCCACTCGTGATGAGGCCCAAAGTCTCCAGTAGTGGCTCTTATGAGGCGGTCCTGAATCCCTTGATCAGTCGTTCCCTCCTCCCAACCTACTGTTTTCTGTATGAACCTCATTGTGTAAAACCCTATGAAAACCCATAGTAGTCTCTGTTTGGGGGGCACATTTCCAGGACAGGAATAGCCTGCCAGTTTCTCTGTCCATTTCGGGACAGCTATATGGAAATAAACCTGCTGGTGCTGCTGCTGCTGTGGTTATTGTACTGGATTTATAGGGCATATTCTTCTGTTCAATCATCATTTCCTGGATCTTCCAAACCACCTCCTTAACCTCTTGCATTGCGCCCACCGCCACCAGGCCTTCTCCAATCTGACCTTAACCTCCTTCTTAACTTAAACTCCCTCCTGAAATTCTAGCTGCACCACCATCAATACTTCTCTAGCGCTCTCCAACCACTCCCATCCTACAACCTTAGACAATTCTCCAGATTATCGCCTTCAAATTGTACCATTATCACTGAATTGGGCCCAAGAATATAGTGCCCTGCACATGGAAACCACACCCACGGGTATAGTGCCCAGATCACTAGTATGGCCCCTAAGGATATAGTACACTGTTCACTAAAAGCCATCAATCTAGGGCCCTGCTCACTTGTTTGCCCCCCCTCTTAGAAACTCAACGCCATACTTTGCTGCTCCAAAATTGTCCTTCTGATTCCACCTTCCACATCATCTGCTCTCCTCGCCAGTTGTACATCAACTGACTGTATGGGAAGTTCCTTCCTTCCCGAGTTACCTCCCACCCTCCCTCTGGGGTGTCTTACAGGGCCAGAGGCTGTAAGATGTGGGGTACCCATCTTGGATTCTACTACAGTGCCACACTCTCCCTCGCTGCCTCATTTGCCTGTTGTCACCCCATGCTGAAAATGTTTTGGCTTCTTGCTTGACTTCCTGGTCTCACCTGGCCATAAATGCATCCCCTGGACCCGTTGGGGGCTTGGGTGTACTAGGTACGGCTTCCCTAGTTGGTAGGTCTTTTCATCATCATCCTCATCATCATGTTATACTTTATTTCTGTATATAATCATAGAAGTATTGAGCACAAAAAATACACACTTTACAGTTAAAGCACATTAACCATGTACAAATCGGTGAAAAAAAGAAACAAATTGCATACAGTGTACATTATACAAAAAATATGAATGAAGAAATAACAGATTACCATATGCACAACCTGCATCCCAAGAGGTTTTGCGTGAGACTGGAAGACAACAATCTCAGCTACATTCCTAATGCAGTCATAGTGCATAATCATCTTTACTGTTATAACAAACATTTAAAAAGCCACCTTTAATATTGCTCAATGCTTGTAGCAAGATATTTACACACTTGTCTCTTCACCTTCAGGCCTTTTCTAAATAGTTGGAGACTACAAAAATTATATTCATTGCACTTGCCATTTTGCATATCTCTTCCGCTGCAATCAATGAGTCAATGCCTTTATTTACTAAATCTATTTTTACATTTGTCTAAAATCAGCATATTGAGGACAAACAAAAAGAATGTGATGTAAAGACTTTTTTTGCCATGGCAAAAAGGGCATACAACTTTATACTTATTCCATTTAGCCTTGACCACCGTTATTGGTAAAATGCCTATGAGTATTTTTAGGTACAGGGCTCTCTGGAATGGACTTTCATTAAGATGTATATTCTTCCAAGGAATAACTGCTTAATATACAGAATATTGTACTCCATTGATCAGTGCAGGTACTTGAATACACATTGGCCCCACATCATGTCTGTATGTGCTTTGATAACAATGTGTCTGCTCCATCCATTGATGGTCTCTGGGTTACTCCAGAATTCTTCTAAGTTGAGCAAGTGCAAATATCACAGTATTGATTGAATTCTACTCTTTAAAAGAGCAGGTTCTATTGTATGAATAAGATCCATGTCTGACAGACAGTTTATTTTTAAATATTTTACAAGGTCGAGCTTGGAAGTTGACGCCTCACCTAGCTCCTTCCATTCCCAATGCTATAATACGCCATGAACTTGGATTGATCTCATGGGCCACCAGGTATGAATAGCAATGTTGAATAATGTTTCAAAAATCGAAATCTTCCTTTTAACTCCCTCTATCAATACCGTCATGAAATGATGGGTGTGAATGGACCGAACTCTTTTCAGTCTTACTGTAAGAAAAAGCAAACTTTATTGACTGACCTGGATGTCTCGGTTGATGATTTAACTACTCGTCCAGGGTATGTTAAAAAAAAGGTGTTTGAAAGGGATTAGATTGTCAGCATTCAAGAATTGAATAAATATCAAATGTATACTGAATACACCAAATATTTCAGAAAAAGAAATATGCGTAGTCCATATATAATCTCTTTTCCATGTCCTAAGGCTCGTCTACTGTATTTTCGCTTCAAATTGAATCAATTCCACACAAGAGAAAGAACATTACCCTGGGTTTCTGATAACACTACTAACCTCTCACCGAAGTGTTGTTTCTTACATTGTGAAGACCCTAAGGAAACTATGAAACATCTGGTCCTGGTGTGGCCTCATTTTAGAAATATTAGACTGTCCACCCTAAACAATTTTATTATTAATTAATCAGAACTGTCAATGAATTCTTTATGGACGAGAATGATGTGTGGTGAAAATCAAACTTGAATTATGCACTTACTCGGCTACTGTGTAAAATTGACGATGAATTATCACAAAATGTTTAACTTTCATTGATGGTCTACAATAACATGGCTCAAAATTCTGTTTTATTTTCATCTGATTTTTAATCATGTAGTAAAGTTATTCTTTACTTGCTACTAACTCTAATGTTATGTTTTAAGTGAGGTTTTATGGTCTACCGATCTTAGTAACTTGAACCTTCTGTATCATTGCACATCTGTTTTATGAGAATTTGCACTTGTATTCTAGTTCTTAAAATTGGTTTTTATCCTTGTCAACTGTAATCTCTTACTATTATTCTGATGATTGCTTTCTTGCACAATTTAGCTTGCACATTTTGCTCTTTTGCAATCCTGCCTTTTTGCACTGTAACTTATATTTTGTAATAGAGCTTTGCAATCTTGTGTATACTTTGATCATGTTGGTTTACTTGTACCAATAACATTTTATATTGTGTTTCATCTGTGATGAATTGAAACTTTATTGCAAAGGTTGTACAAACCAGTAACAATAAATAATAAAATCAATACCACAGTATCTATTGTAAGAAGAATTCACTGATAGGGCTGGAACCTTGGTGTGCCACCAAATCTCTGCCCTGCAAAGAGCAGCTGCCTTTATCTGGGCTCTATACATTTCCATTGCTGGAATTAGATTTTTCCTGAAGGAATTAGAAAAGGATAAAATGCCAATACACTTCCTTCCCAATGTCATGTTAGCCACACATGCAATCCTGGCTCCTAAGTAGTCAGTGGAGGACTTCTATTTTCACACCCTCACTGTTAATGTGGCGCTAACTGTTAAGGCCATTAGCACCCCGGGTTAACAAAGCAGCAAACCTGGGTGCTAAAAAAAAAAAAAAAAAGGTTCCTTCCTACAACGCGAAGCGCGCGCTACCATTGTGCAAAGGAAAATCCTTTACCAACAAGCCCGCTGTGGCAAGGGAAGATTGGGCTCCATACGGAGCCCCTCATCCCTTTCCATGGCAGCCGTTCTGAGCAGAGACGAAGGTGCGGCTGAGAGCCACCACGGCCTCAATACGTTAAGTTGGGGAAGGGGATTAAAAATAAAAAAAGGGGACGGGGGCGGTGCCTTGCGGGAGCCGGCTGTCAGGCAGCTTGGAACATGGGATATACACCAGCGGTTCATGGCCACGTTCCTAGCTACCTGATTGGCTGGCTCCCCAGCCAGGGTGCTAATATCTATTTGTGACCTTCAGCCCTGTTGTCTACCATATCGTATCACTTTTGTTTTATTTACATTTACTTCTAGACCTTTTTTCCTGCAAAATTTAACTAAGTGGCCTGTCTGTTTTATGAGGCCTGATGGAGTTTGGGACATCATAACGACATCAGCAAAAGACAAAATGCCAACCTTCTCACCCCAAGAGAAGGAGCATCCAATATGTTTATTCGGAATTCGGTCAGTAGGCCATCAAAAAACAAGTTAAAAGGAAGCAGGCAAGTATACAGCCCTGCCTTACACCCTTGTGAACTGGGAAGGTTTCAGCGCTTTCCCTGCTTAAATGCCATCTCACTCTTGCCATTGTGCCTTCGTATAAAACCATAATTACTTTCAGCAGTGGGTGGGGCACTTTTTTGGCAGATAGAGCTTGCCATAATTCCACACTTGGTATGCTATCGAAGGCCGTTCTTAAATGGACAAAAAGTTAAGGTAAATTGCTGCCCTTGATGGTCACATACTTATTCAGGATTAATAGTCTGAGAACCTGGTCCATGGTGCTCACCCCCTTTTGAGAAGTCAGCCTTCATTCACATCAGTCATCAGGCATCATTAAACATCAGTCTCCATTACCCAATTTTCAAATTTGGTTTGTAGGACGTCCCCCACATATTTGTTGCAAGCGTGTAGTAGGAAGAATGGCCTGTAGTTCCCAGGATTCGCACAGTGCCCCCTTTTTTAAAAAAAATGCCCATGATTCCCATCACCTGACAAGATGGGGGGTTTTGGCATGTTTTGAGTAGGACATTGAATAGTAATCGGAGATATGGAACCTGTTTTGTTGGTTTTCTCATAAAGAGGTCTACCGTGCAGAATCTGTACCTGGAGCTTTTCCTCGATAATGTTTGGATAAAGCTTAAAAAACCTCCAAATTTCTCATGGGCCAGGGAATCAGATCTTGTTTCAAGAAAGAGACCTGCAAAGTAATGACCACTTGAACCAGGTTTTTATTTGTTCCATTTCCCACTGTAAAATGCGCCAGAATTCATTGGTGTTTCTGCTGCTCTATTAAGAGTTTTCCACAATTCCAGTATTTCAACGTAGAACCTATGTAGCTAGTTTTGTCCCCACTATAAAATGTGGTTGGGGTGGGGGATATTAGTTGTAATCGTCCAGAGCACTTATGCAGACCCAATTTAAATAAAATTTACGCTATCTTTGGGGTTAATTATACATTTTTCTTTCTTAAGCGGCCCTATTAAATGTGGGATGTGCTATATGCTTTTCTCTTCTTAAGTTTGTTCAATTCATTTAATGGTTCAATTGGGAGATTCAAGTTCCCAAGAATGATCACATTTTGCTTAGAGTTTCTTGCTCATAACTTAAAGAAAGCAGAGGATGACGCCAGGTGGTGCTGCGCCAAACATGGACGCTCTGTGTTCGAGCACATGGAGGATCAGAGAAGGAGAAGCCTGCTACCCCGCTGATACCACTTAAAGTGCCTCCTGAGTGAAGCCGCGGGTGTGCGAGATTGGTGCATACTGCTGGTGCAAGATTGGAGGGCTGGAAGGCTGAGGGAGGCGAGACCTACGTGGAGGGCCTCTGGCAGGAGAAGTGCTGTTGGAGCCACTGCTGGGACCACAGCCGTACTGGAGCGGAGGCCCCGTGGTGAGTGCCATTATTCTGGTGTGTCGGCTGGGGTGCAGTGGAGAACTGCTGGGGATAACTGGAGGAGCAACCCCAGGAGTGAGAGAGAGCGAGAGAAGGTGGTAACTGCCATTTTAGCAGCCAGGTGGCGAGAGGGCACAGACTCAGTCAGACAGGATTGGCTGGTGCCCCGGTAAAGATTCCAAAAGGAAGGGGTGGTGCAGGCAACTGGCTGCCCTCCCTAATTAATAATACCCTTAAGCCTGCCCTATATGAGCGCGCTGCCCCCTGAGCTATGTTGGCCTATGGTGGTGCTGTGAAATGATAGCGGGACTGGCCAAGCAGCCTGCAGCGGTGCTGCTCCCCACAAAGACATCAACAGATGGTGAAAGGTCAAAAGCACCAGACAAAACTAACATTTCTAAATATGGCCATGCTGGGGAAGGCAAGGTCAAAAACCCATTTGGGGAAACACGCTGTCAAGCAGGACATGCCCGAGGTGGAGAATATGAGAAGGGAAGAAGCAGGCAGTCCTTTGCAGCCCTCGCTGATGGACACTGCGACCATCCTGGAAAAAAATACAGTTGAGATTTCAATCTGTTAATGGGAAATAGGGCAGTTTAGTATATAAAATGGACTACACGCAGCAGTGAAATGATAAGGAGAGCGGCAGGATTTCAGAGGCTGAACAGTATCTCAGATTGCGGAAAGATACAGGTGCAGATGTCTGTAAAACTCTTTGATCCCTGCAGCAGAAAGTGGCCGGGGTGAAGGGAAAAAATGAGGCCTTGGAGGCGAGAGGTGAGATCCCACTGTAATAATGTCTGCATTGTGGGTATGCCGGAGTCGGTGAAGCCCCAGACTATGGAGGAATTTGGGGAGACTCTCATAAAAAAGGTGCTGAGACACATCTCCACCACCCCCTTCTAGCAAATTCGGGTAGAAATGGCGCATTGGGTCTCGGCACAGATCCCAAGACCAGGCCAGAGCCCGAGACCGGTGATCGTCCGCGTTCTCAATTCTCATGACAGGGACATTATTCTCAGAAGGGCTAGGTAACTTGGGGACCAACAGTAACAGTCCTCGAAGATATCAATATACCCAGATTTCTGCCTGTGGTACAAAGAGCTAGGATGTTGTTTGCGGCTGCAAAGCAACAACTATGCGATGGAGAGTTGCAATATGCAATGTTGTACCCCGTCCAGGCTGCGGGTGATTAACAACAATAAAACAAACTTTTTCACGGAACCGGCGGAAGTGATGGCCTTCATCGACACTCTCCCAAAGGACTGATGGAGAGGGGTAGTGGCGAGCTCCTGTGGCTCCCATGGGAGCTGATTGGTTGTTTGCTGAGGGGCTGTCCTCTCGCTTGTTGCATTAGGAGATGTGTATGAAGGAGCAACTGCTGAAATGCTTTGGGGTACGCAGTATACCGCAGTAATGTAACCAAAAGCCTTATCCTTAAGCAGCATTTTTCTGATAAGGGGTCGGGCGTCACTCATCTGACCTCTAGGGACGGAGTGGTGTGGTTCCTGGTGTCCTTGGGAAGGCTACTGGGGAGGGGTTTGTTCATGGGAGTAATGTTGGGTAAGGTTTGGGGGGGGGTTGACATCACCCTGCTTGGGAGAGGTATGAGGTTGGAAGGGGGGGGGGGGAATATGGGAGTGAAAAGTTCTGAAAAATGTCTTGGCGGACATGTATTTGGTTTGGGACAAATGGTGGTTGTCATGCAGGAGCGGGGAACGCACCCACAGGAGGGATGCACTGGGCATATGGTCAATATGGTACTGGATACTGATGGCACTTAATATTCTGAGTTGGAACATCAAGGGGTTGGGCAGCAATGTAAAAACCAGGCAGATTGTAGATTATGCCAGTAGGCATAAAACCAATGTAATGTTCCTGCAGGAAATGCATGCTACAGCTGTTAGCAAGAATTCGCAGAAATGTGCCAATTCCTTCCACCTTAGAGACTCCCAGCAACTTTGCTGGATTTTGAGGACCGATTTTTTTTTTTTTTAACCTGGAGAGAGAGACCCTTTTTCCCCACTCTCTCATGTATTTTAATGTGATTTTTTGAACTCTGTTTCTTTTGGTTGTGGAGTCTGACAAACTCCATAGGCATAATCTTTTACATTGTGTCACTCAGCACCTTCAGTGCAGTGGCACAGGGAAGACTTTCAGATTTCCCAAAGGTTTAAATACCTTCTCTGGGATAAACTACTGTTTCCCAGTGCAGTAAAGTGAAATTGACTTTACTTACATTTGTAAACTTTCTAGACCCAGCACACACTATCTTACAATAGAGTGCTGGAGGAGTTACCTAGTATCCCCTTTGTCTAGCTTCTCATGTAACATTTTTATGTTACCCTTTTCTCACTGAAAGGCTGGTGGCAGTGTTTTTGTTTTAACTACAGTGGTGTGCATTTACCGCGGGCTGCGTTCGCAGCTGCAGTAAAGCAGCCAAGGGTGCCATTTTTGTCAAAATGGCCCCAGTCTTCTTTTTTCGCCATTTCTGTGTGGAAAGGTCCTTCTTGAGATTTACTCTGCGCGCCAAACCAGGTTTGGTCCCATTGTTCGCTTCGCCTTTGGTGGGATTCACAAGTGAAGCCCGCCTCAGGCTCCAGGGTGTCTGGGGTGGGCAAGAAGTGCGGGAGGTGCCCGAAACTCCCTGTGCTTAGTCTCCTAGGAGACCCAAATGCACTCTGTGGTGATTGGCCGGCTGACTGTCCGGCAAGGACAGCCACTCTGCTGGGTGACTGACAGCTGGGCTGGAATGCATGGGAGAGAACTGAATGAAAGGCGAGGCTTTTGGCTTAGAAGGCAGAGTCAACCACTTGACGAAGGAACCGAAGAAGAACTTGAAGAGGACGCCTGCTGCAACTCCTGGGCCGTTGGTTTGCCCGGTGAAGCCCTGCTGCTGTGCTGGAACTCCAAATTCGTATCGACAGAGAAGCCCCTGCAAGGATGACTTCTCCCTTTCAGTTGGTGAGACCAATCAACTCCAAAGTAAGCAACCTGGACATCCATCTCTGAGCTGGTTGAGTTGCTGCTGGAATCATATAGCAAGGGAGAGGAACACCAGATTGTGTGTGTTGCTTTTAAGTTGGCCAAGAGCGCCAGGAAGATACTCCTGACTCCCAAAAAGCAGGACAGACCGAGCCTGAGCCCCGTCAACAGAGTGCGGGACCGCAGAAGCAAGGAAAGTCCATCTCGACAGCCAGGAACCATGGTGTTGCTATTTGCGGTAGACGCAAGAAGCTGCAACACTGAACAGCCACTAATTTGAAGATTGCCGGTTGCGATTGGTGACCGTCTCATTGCAGTGCAGGAGTCTCCAGAAGTCCTACCTCTTGTCCCCACAGCTGAGGCCCAGGAACAGTGAGATCTGCAGAGCTGCACAGGAACAGAAGTCATCTGCTGCACTTGTTCTTCAATCTAAAGGTACTGTAAAAAGTCAGAGAACTTACTTCTTACTGTAGAGTTGCTTGCATCTTCTACTACTCAAGTCTAATCAGCTTGTGGCCCTACATTTGATTCTTCTTTTCTTCAAAGACTTCCAAAACATTGTGCAAATACTTTTCTACTTACCTACCCGAAGTGCTTCATCCTATATAAGACTTTTGCCCATTGACTTTGGCTTAGCCTGTTGTACTGAATGCCTCTTCTTGGGGGATCCAAACGTATTTGCCTGCTTAAAAATATTTGTGATCTCTTGTTGTTTTAATAATCTTTTCCTTTTACCAACTCCTAAGAGTTTTCTAAATGCTAACAGTAAGATATTAATGTCCCCAGCACCCTAGCTTTGAAGTCACCTGAGGGTGTAGGTTGTGTCTGTGGGCCATCCCAAAGAACAAGTTACTTACCAACTGGTAACGTTCTTTCGATTGGATGTTCCTCCAACATATTCCACATCTTTGACATGTAATGTCCACAGCTGTGTAGTTCAGAAACATTTTTGGCAGAGGCCGTCCTGCATCGATGGCGTCGGTTCGATGTCCCTCGAAGGCCTCCGTCGAAGGCGACGTCACCAGATGTTATAAATAGGACACACGGTGCCCGTAGCCTCAGTTTATGCTTCCCCCCCCCCCACCCATAACATGTGGCAACAATCCAATGGCTGCTTGACTGCACATAGCCTTTCGGAAACGTAAGCTGCAATCGCATAGGAAATTCTCCAGGGGGCAGGCTGGGAGGGCGATGGTGAATACGCTGGAGGAACATCCAGTTGAAAGAACGTTTCCAGTTGGTAAGTAACTTGTTCTTCGACTGGATTGTGTCCTCCAATGTATTCCACATCTTTGACAGACTCCCAAAGCAGTACCAGAAAATTGAGGAGGGAAAAGAATTTAGAGTACCCAATCAGATAGCGGAATAAAGAACCGCCTTACCAAAGGCCATATCTTGACTATGGCTCGTATCCAGGGAATAATGTTTAACAAAGGTGTGAATAGAAGCCCATGTGGCTGCATCACAAATATTCCTAATAGGAACTCCCCGTTGTAGGGCTGTGGAAGTAGCCACGCCCCTAGTGGAATGAGCTTGCAGCCCTTCAGGAGGGCCCTTACCCGCCAATCGGTAACGTTCAGTAATGGTGAGGATAATCCACCTGGACAAGGTCTGTTTGGTAACAGCCTGGCCCAATAGGTGCCCAGCATTTCCCACAAAAAGTTGATAGTCCATCTGACCCTGAACATTCTAGAAATATAAAAGCTCAGAGCTCTCCTTGTATCGAACCTATGGAGTCGGTCCTCTTCCTTACCAGGATGAGGAGGAGGATAGAAAGAAGGAAGAACCACTTTCTGGCTCAAATGAAATTCAGATACTACCTTAGGTAGAAAGGAAGGATGTACCCTCAGTACCACCCTGTCCTTGTGTAACACAGTAAAGGGCGGCTTAGAGGAAAGTGCCTGCAATTCACTCACTCTGCGAGCGGAAGTAACCGCAACCAAGAACACTGTCTTGAAGGACAATAATCTCAAAGGACAAGAGTACAAAGGTTCAAATGAGCACCCATTAAAAATTTCAAAACCAAATTACAATCCCAAACCGGCACCTGGAAAGGGGACGGCGGGAACACATTAGTCAGTCCTTTAAGAAATTGAGAAATCAAAGGAATCTTAAAGTAAGAGCATTCTTCAAATTAGCGCTTAAATATAGACAGTGCTGCCAGGTAACCTTTAATGGTACCTACTTGAAGGCCCTTGTGGGCCAAAGAAAGTAAGAAAGACAAAACCATAGGAAAGGAACACTGAAAATGATCAATATTTTGTCCTCTGCAACAGTCGCAACACTTACGGAAACGATACAAGGATTTTGTTGATGGCCTCCTGGCCAAAAGCAACACCTCCATCACATCATCCGGGAGGTCCCAATCCTTATATCTCAACCTTTCAGATACCAAGTGTGAAGGTTGAGAGTTCTGTCCTCTGGATGGAGAACCTGACTCCCTCGCGCAAGAGCAGATCATCTCAGTAGGGAAGACGGCATGGAGGGCAGATGGACATTTCTAGAAGGTCCGGGTACCACGCTCTCCTGGCCCAATCCGGAGCAATGAGGATCATGTGGGAACCGAACCTCCGTAACACTTGAGGAATGACGGGGACTGGAGGAAAACCGTACAGCAGTGGGAATGACCAATCCACTACGAATGCGTCTCCTAAAGCTCCTCTCGGAGGAAATTCCCTTGAGCAGAATCTCTCGCACTTCCGGTTGGCACTGGTGTTGAAGAGATCCACTTGTGGGGTTCCCCAAAGAGCGAAGATCTCCAGAAGGACTTCCTGAGCCAACTCCCACTCGTGAGAGATGATGCTCTGCATGCTCAGAGCGTCCGCCGCCACATTTTCGTCTCCGGCCAGATGAACTGCCGAGATCGAAATTCCCTGCTGGAAGGCCCAGAACCAGTGCTGCATTGCCTCTCTGCACAACGGGAGTGACCCTACCCTCCCTTTTTTGTTGAGGTAATGCATGGCCACTGTGTTGTCCGTCATGATCAGGACACTCTTCCCCCACACAGACAGCAGAAAAGCCTTCAGGGCTAGCCTGATGGCCCTCAGCTCAAACAGATTGATGTGGAGTTTGGACTCTGACGAAGACCAACGACCGCTGGAGGCCAAGTCTTCGGCTGTGAGCGCCCCATCCTGTGAGGGAATCATCTGTCACTACAGTCACCTGCGGCCACGGCTGCCAAAAACACTGCCCCTTTCATCAGGTTCCCTTTGTTGGCCCACCACAGAAGATCCTGGGAGACAGATCGGAATCTGAACGGGATCCAACATCTTGCCCGAGGACTGCGACCACTGCATCTTGAGGACCCATTGCAGGGATCTCATCTTCAGCCTGGCCTCTGGCACCAGAAAAATGCAGGACGCCATGAGGCCGAGCAACCTTAAGAATTCGAAAGCCGGGAGACGCTGGGCACCTTGAAACCTGGCCACCATCTGCACAATGTGATGAGCCCTCACCTTCGGAGGCGAGCACTTCACCAAGGATGTGTCCAACACAGCCCCGATGTACTGGAGCTGTTGAGGTGTCAGATGTGACTTCTTGAAATTGAGGGAGAAGCCCAGCTTGTGGAGGGAGCGGCAGGTGAGAGACGTGATCCAATGCTTGCTGGGGAGAACGCCCAGGGATCAGCCAGTCATCCAGGTAGGGGTAGACGTGAATCCCCCCCCCTCGCCTGAGATCCGCTGCCACCACCACCATTAGCTTGGTGAAGACCCTCAGGCGGTGGTAAATCAAAAGGGCAGGACCCGAAACTGAAAGTGCGAGCCGCCAGCCACAAACCTCTGGTACTTTGTGCTTGGGATGAATTGGCACATGAAAGTAAGCATCCTGTAGGTCCAGAGACACCAACCAACCCTGAATTTGAAGGGCCTGGAGGACTTGAGAAAGAGTGACCATCTTGAACTTGTCCTTCCTGAGAAGTTTGTTCAACCAACACAAGTCCAGGATGCGTCTCAATACCCTGTCTTTCTTTGGAATCAAAAAATAAGCAGAATACCATCCATTGTTCCTCTCCGCTACAGGCACCAGTTCTATAGCGCCTTTCTCTAGCAGGGTCAAGATTTCCTGCACAAGGAACGGATCCAGAAGCTTCGAAGACAGATTCCACGGTGGATTGTCGTGAGGCCGCCTTAGGAAGGGAAGGCAGTAGCCGTGGGCGATATTATCCAGAACCCGCACATCCGAAGTAATGGCTCGCCACTCTTTAAGATGCTGAGACAGTCTGCCCCCAACCGGCGAACCATGGGACATGGTCTAATGACTGTTTTGGAGCGGCTACGGCAGCGCCTGAAGCCAGAGAGCAGCTGCCTGAGCGGCTTTGGCACCTCTATTTACCCGACCACCACGGGTACTTTTACACTGACCCCTTTGACTGGCGGCTCCTGTCGTTCTACAAAAGGAGGACTAGTAACGAAAAGAACCTCCCCTCCACTGCTGTCCCCTAGGACGAAAAGGCGGAGGTTGACGCACTGCGCTTAAAGATTTCCCCGGAGCTTTTGAGGTTTGTAACCTCTGAAGGCTCTAGTCAGCCTTGCTGCTAAACAAATGCGTGCCATCAAAGGGCATGTTGAAAAGACAGGCTTGCACATCCGGGGCAAAACCTGACTTCCGCAACAACGCAAATCTGTGTATAATGGTGCTCACAGCCATGGACCGGCTAACTTTGTCGGTCGTGTCCAAACCCGACTGACACATCCTTGCCATCTTGCACTAGAGCAAGGAACCTATCCCTTTCTCCCCACCCCCCCTCAGGAATATGCTCAGCCGCAATAGAAACACAGTTCCACACAGTGTCTGAAAATCTTGCCAAGGCACAAGTGGAGTTGGCTGACTTTAACATCATACTCCCCGCAGAAAACACCTTGCGTGCCCAAACATCGAAGCGTTTGTCATCCCTATCAGGAGGGATGGGAGGGTACGCTGCCTGCCTCGAGGTGGCCGTAGCCGCCTGAACCACCAAACTTTTGGGAGTGGGGTGAGACGAAAGATAGGTGGGGTCGCTACCGGAAGGGCAGTATTTTTTGGTCAACGATTTGTTAGCAGCCGGAAGAGATTCCGGTGACTGCCAAGCAGCCGCCACCCTTTTTTTGTATAGTCAGATGAAAAGGTAACACCGGGTTAGAGGACGGATCTTGATCTAAAATGTCCGTTAGATCATCTTGCACAAAAGCTTCAGGAGGACTGGACCAGCCCAGATACTCTGTGACCCTAGCCATGAGCCGCCTGTAGGACGACTCTGCATGAGCCCCAGGCTCAGGCCTGCAAAATTCCACTTCCGGAGAAGTGTCCAAACCACTGGCATCATGAAGAGTTTGCCGCCACTCTTCCAACTGGCTGTCTCCTGAAAAGACAGGAGCTACATCAAGCTCAACCGGGTCCAGATCAGTCTGACTTTTCCTTCTCCTCATATACGTCATCCAGAGGGAGGTAAAAACTCTGCCTCGGGACAGAAGAGGGTCTGGAGTCCACCACTGGCCTCACAGACTTAAAAGTAGCCTTGACACATCCACAGCATCAAGGACCACCATCAGTATATTTCTGGCAAAAATACCCAAAGACGTCAAAGGTGCCAAAGGCTTTGGCGTCGAGAGCACCAACGGCTTTAGCATCGACGTCAAGAATGGCACCGATGGCACAGAGGGCTGGAACGAAGGCACAGCTTCAACGTCGGTCTCAGACGGACATGGCGCCAATGGAGTCGACAAAGCCCTTGAGCCCTTGCCCAGTTTCTGCGGTCTCGCTGGAGACGAGGACTGAGACCAGGAAGCACGTCTCTTGCAACTATCCTGAACCTAGTCTGAACGGGACCTCGAAGGTCCCTGATGAGTCGCGTCGAGGACCCGAGCCTGAAGGCATGCAAGCCACGGTACGAGACCGTTCCTTGCCGGCTTCGTCAGAAGGCGCAGATGGAACTGTGCCCTGCGAATGAAAAATCGCCAACATCTGCTCCCGAAAAGCAGCCCAATCCTCTGGAGTCGATGACTTGGTCAGACAAGCCACTTTCCTCGCGGCACCATCCTCTGAGGAGGACGGGGAAGGCGACCAGTGGCGTCGCTTCCTAGAATGCCGAGACGAGGAGGATGAATGGCGGGAAACATTCCAGGGTCGAGACACCCCCCGGGACGACTCCTGACGCAGAGAATCGCCACTCGAGTCGTCGGTGGACATCCCCATGAAATTAGATTTACGGCACTTACTGGGTTTAGAACCCCTACCTACCTGAAGCTTTCTATTAAGCTCCCGCAAGGCCTTAGCAGTCAGCGACTAGCATTTGGAACAGTCGTCAGTGTCATGACACTCACCCAAGCACCATAAACAAATGCGATGCGGGTCGGTTATATACATTTTAGACTTGCAGTCCCGGCAAGTCTTGAAGCCAGATCGCTGAGTCGGAGGGGTCAAAGAAGAAGACATCTTCACAAGGTAAAACACAGTGCGTCCTATTTATAACGTCCAGTGACATCACCCTCAACAGAGGCCTTCGAGGGACATCGACCCAACGGCATCGACGCAGGACGCCCTCTGCCGAAAAAGTTTCCGAACTACACAGCTGTGGACATTACATGTCAAAGATGTGGAATATGTTGGAGGGCACAATCCATTCGAAAGGGTCTGGAAGTGTATTTGTGTGTTACTTTTTATATTGCTCCCTTCTGAAGAAGGCTTATTCTAACTGACTGATAAATACCTCGAGCTCAAATTCCCCTCTCTATCTAATCTATCTAATCAAACCTCCTATTTCTCTTACCACTCTATATATGACTCCTGCCTCGGCTCGGCTAAACGTTCCTACTATTCTAATCTTCTCCACTCCCAAGCCTTTCATCCTCACTGTATCTTTCAAACCCTTTCTCGTCTTTTCTCCCCGCCCACTCCTAACACCTCAGCTAGGTTTCCCTCTCTCCTTCTGACTTCGCTGTTTTCTTCTCTTCCAACATTCTCTCTTCAGCAAAACATTGCCCCCTTCCTATTCGCCTCCTCCCCCTTCCCTCCAATCCACTCCCCTCCCCTCCCCTCCAGCTTGCATGTCTGACTTCTCCCCTGTCATTCCTTCCAACGTTTCCCTCCTGTCCAAATCTCATCCTACTGCTGCCCCTTCCGATCCTCTCCCCACCCTCCTTATTCCGAAGATATACCCTCTTCTCATTCCCTACTTAACCTCCTACTTCAATATCTGTCTCTCCTCTGCTACCTTCTGCTACCTTCCCCTCCGCCTTCAAGCACGCTACTATCATCCCTATTCTGAAGAAACCTTCTTGCATCCAACGTCCGTCCAATCTCGCTTCTTCCATTCCTCTCTAAAATACTTGAATGCTTAGTCTATACACAGCTCTCAGCTTTTGTCACCAACCCTTCTCTTTTTCCCCCCCTCTCAATTTGGTTTCCGTCCCTAAACACTCCTCTGAGACTGCTCTCACTTATGTTGTCAACTCCCTCCTCACTGCTCGCTATTCTAAGCAATCCTCAGCCCTCATTCTCCTTGGCCTCTCTGCTGCCTTGGATACTGTTGATGACCCCTTACTTCTCAATACTCTTTCCTCCTTTGGTTTCAAAGGCTCTGTTCTCAAATGGCTCTCCTCTTACCTCTCCTCCTGCTCTTTTTCTGTCTCTTGGGGCAGTTGTACCTCCTCTACTCTCCCCTTGGACTACGGTGCACCCCAAGGCTCTGTTCTCGACCCTTTCCTATTCTCTCTTTACACCTCCCTTCTGCTCTTCCTTCGGAATTTCTCACCATTTGTACACCAACGACACCCAGCTCTTCCTTTCCTTCTCTTCCTTCACTCCTGACCTCCACCTTAATCTCTCTTCCTGTTTTACTGCCACTAAAAACTCAATGTCATCCCACTTTCTCTCAACACTGATAAGACTGAAGTCTTATTCTTTCCCTCCAACACGCTTCCCACTCCCTCTCCCCCTCCTTTTACTCACTTTCCCCCTCTAATCTTCCCAACTCTGCCCTTGCTTGCAATCTAGGCATTAACTTTGACTCCTCCCACTCCTTTACCCACCATATTTCTCTTGCCTGTCGCGCGTGTCGCTACCACCTGCTCAATATTCGTAAAGTCCGCTCCTCTCTCACCTTCCATGCCACTAAACTTTTAATCTCCTCCCTCATCTTCTCTTGTCTTTTCTAGTGTCCAAAGAGGAGAGGACTCCCTGCTTCTCATCTTGCCCCCTCAAATCCCTCTAACACTCTGCCATCCGTACCCTCTGTCTTCTAGCTTTTCACGACTCCATTTGCTCTTGACCCCCAACTTAAGGAACAATTTACTTACCTGTAACTGTTGTTCTCCAGCATGGGTCTGGCATGGATTCACATGCTCATGAATATTCCCCGTCAGGCCGGGAACCCTTGGTATAGAAAATAATCAGCATCAGTTTCATTTCTGACCTGTCTTTCTTAGTAGTAACCAATCATTGGTCTCTGGGTCATACTGCCCCAAGCCAATGACTGCCCTCTCCCTAAGCCCCGCCTCTGGAGCCATCCTCAGATTTGGTAGCACGTAAAGTGGCAGTATGACCAAGTGAAGAGCCGCAGAGGGGTAGGCGGGAGGGTTCGCATGTGAATCCATGCCAGACCCATGCTGGAGAACAACAGTTACAGGTAAGTAATTTGTTCGTTCTCCAGCATGGGGTCTGGCATGGATTCACATGCTCATGAATAAGAGAATACATAGCAGTACACACATGCACAACCACGGGAGGTGGTCACAGGCTCAACATTAAGCAATACAACAACTCAACATTAAGCATCTCTTACCTCCTCACCAGGCTCACCTTAAGCGAACAGGTTGCGCAGCACTGCTTGGCCGACCCTGGACTCCTCCCTGGAGTCCCGATCGACGCAGTAGAATCTTGTGAAGGTGTGCGTCGACCTCCACGTAGCAGCCCTGCAGATGTCCAGCAGGGGCACACCAGACAGGAACGCCGTGGTAGCAGCGATCGCTCTGGTCGAATGGGCTCTCGGACGGCCGTGCAGCGGTCGGTTTGCCAACCGGTGACAGTGCACGATGCAGCCAGAGAGCCATCTGGAAATGGAAGTCTTCGAGAGAGTCTTCCCTTGATTCACAGTCCCAAAGTTCACAAACAGCTGTGATGTCTTCCAGAAACTCTTCGTGCGGTCCGCGTAGAACTTCAGCGCTCTAGCTACGTCCAGCGAGTGCAGAGTCCTTTCAGCCGGCGACGAAGGAGACTGGAAGAAAACTGGCAACACCAAGGGTTTGTTGAGGTGGAAGGCCGACGGCACCTTGGGCATGAAGGAGGGGTGCGTCCTCAGCACCACCCTCGTGTCGTGAAAAGTCAAGTATGGCGGCTTGCAAGATAGGGCCTGGATCTCTCCCACTCGTCGTGCGGAGGTGATGGCCACGAGAAATGCTGTCTTCCACGACAGAAACTTCAACGGTGCCGAATGCATAGGCTCAAATGGGGCCCCCATGAGCCTGGTCACCACCACGTTGAGCTCCCACGCCGGGGCAGGGGCCTTCACCGGTGGGAATGATCGGAACAATCCTTTCATAAATTCCTTCACCAGTCGATGAGACCACAAGGACGCCTGTCCCGTAGTTCTGGTGTATCGTGAGATGCCGGCCAGATGTATCTTGATGGAAGCGTGAGCTAGTCCAGCCTTGGCCAATGACAGTAGGTACGGCAATACTTGAGGGGCCATAATCCGCAGAGGGTTAATCTTCTGTGCACGGCACCAGACAGAGAACCTCTTCCATTTATGTCCGTAGCATTTAAGAGTTGAGGACGCCCTGGCCTTTGCAAGAACCTCTCTGCAGTCGGCCGGGATGTCGTACCCTCCAAACTCTAGTGCTGCAGGAGCCAGGCCTGCAAGTTCAGCGACTCCGGGTTGTGGTGAAGAATGGCACTTCCTTCTCTGGAGAGAAGATCTGCGTCCGCAGCAGCTTGACTGGTGTGGACGTTGACAAGTCCAGAAGGTCCGGGAACCAGATCTGCCTCAGCCACGCTGGTGCGACGAGGATCATCCTGCACCGGGACCTCTGGAGCTGGTTGATGAGCCAGAGCAGCAACGGCAGCGGAGGGAACGCATAAAGAAATCGGCCGTCCCAGGGGAATGAGAAAGCATCGCCCATGCTCCTCGGCTGGGGGAACCTGCTGGCGAGCCTCCGGCACTTGGAATTCGTCGCCGTCGCGAAGAGATCGATCTGGGGTTTGCCCCATCGTCGGAAGAGTCGAGCCACTTGATCCTGGCATAGTTCCCACTTGTGGCACGAGCGCAGCTCTCTGCTGAGTGAGTCGGCGATCGTGTTTTTTATTCCTGCCAGATAAAAAGGCACCAGAAACATCCCTTGGGCGACGGCCCAATGCCACAGATCCTGGGCTTCCTTGGATAGAGCAGGGGATCTGGTTCGGCCCTGCTTCCGGATGTAGAACATCGTGGTGGTGTTGTCGGTGAAGATCCTCACCACCTTGCCCTTGAGGGATGGAAGAAAAGACCTGAGGGCCCAGAACACTGCGCGGAGCTCCAAGATGTTGATGTGGAGTGACTTCTCCTCCGGGAGCCAAAGGCCTCTCGCGTGAAGATCTCTGGAGTGCGCTTCCCAACCTTCCAGGGAGGCATCCGTCGTCACCGTCGCCTGGTGAGTGGGGTCTGAAAGTCCGTGCCCGCCGACAGATGAGAGCGGGTACCCCACCACCGGATCGCCTGACGGGACGTCTCGTTGAGGGATCCTGTCCTCGAAGCTGCCCGTCGACTGGACCCACCGGGCGTCGAGGAACTCTTGTAAGAGGCGCATCCGAAGCCTGCAAAGGCGCACCAGATAAATGCAGGAGGACATCATCCCGAGGAGGGACTTGATAGCTCTTACCCTGGCCATGTCCGTGGCCAGCAGACGCTGCACCTTGCCCAGAATGGTCCTGGTCCTTTCCTCCGACGGCGAGGCCAGCCGCGCCACTGTGTCGAGCTTGGCTCCCAGAAACAGGGCGACTTGCGACGGAACTAGGTGGGATTTTGGAAAGTTGATGGAGAATCCCAGGTCCGTGAGCAGATGGACGGTCTTCGCAGTGTGCTCCACGGCAAGCTCCCTTGTCCTTGCCCGGATGAGCCAGTCGTCCAGGTAGGGATAGACGTGGATCCCCCTGTAGGCGCAGCCGCGCCACCACCGGTGCGAGGCAATTGGTGAACACCCTGGGTGCCGACTTCAATCCGAACGGGAGGGCCTTGAACTGGTAGTGCTGCCCTTGGACCACGAACCTGAGGAACTTTCAGTGTCTCTTTAGAATGGGGATGTGGAAGTACGCATCCTCCAAGTCCAACGGCGACAGGAAATCACCCTCCTCCAGCTGTCCCAGCACATGCTGGAGGGTGACCATCCGGAACTTCTGTGCCTTGATGTACTTGTTCAGTCGTCGCAGGTCCAGGATGGGGCGCCATCCTCCTGTCTTCTTTTTTACGAGGAAGTACCTTGAGTAAACTCTGGAGCCCCGAAGCCTCTTTGGGACGAGCCCGATGGCACCCTTCTTGAGCATCGCCCTTACTTCCAACAATAGTTGAGGGACGTGATTTTCCTTCCTGGCCACGGGTGGAACGCGAGGGCACTTCTTCTGAAACTCGAGAGCGTGCCCTTGGGCCAGGGCATCAAGCACCCAACGGTCGGTGGAGATGGACTCCCACATGCTGACGAACCTAGCCAGCCAGCCTCCCACTGGGGTGCTTCGGCGGGGGCCCGACCCCACGGTCGGTTCAATCTTGTTTGGAGGCCGCCTTGCCTCCTATACCTCCCTGTCGACGATGACGGGCACCACCTGACTTGCCGCACCCCCTGTAGGCTTCCTGGGATTAAGATCTTGCCGCTTGGCGGTACGTGGAGGAGCCACTGCCGGATCCCTTGGAGGCACCTTGTCTGCCTCCGGAGCTCCGAAAGGACGGCCGTCGTTGTTGGAGCACTCCCAGTGCCTGGGCAGTCTCCGTGTCTGTCTTGATGGCCTGAAGGGACTCATCAACCGCCTTCCCAAACAGGTTGTTCCCGTCGAAGGGCATGTCCAAAACCTTGGTTTGTACGTCCTGGTGGAAATCCGTCGCCTTGAGCCATCCTTGTAGTCTCAGGCAAATGCTGCTGCCCAACTGACGGAAACCGGTGTTGGCGATGTCCGTTGCCACCGTGATGGCGTGGTCCGAAGCCATCTCACCTTCCTGTAGGATTTCAAGGGCCTCAGCCCTTTTGGCGTCCGGAAGGAAGTCCAACAGAGGGGCGATTTTGAACCACAACTCCCTGTCGTATCGGGCTACGATAGCCAGGGCGTTGGCCGCCTTGATAGTCATCGCTGCAGATGAGAGGACCCGTCGTCCCATTCCCATCGTGTCCAGCTTCCTGCCCTCGCTGTCCGGCGGGGAAGTTGATGTCGAGGCCGATGCCCCCCCCAGCTTTCTTCTTTGCCGCCGCCGAGATGACTAAATCCGGGGTAGGTTGCGCCCGAAGGCACAAGGGGGCAGCATCGGGGACCCGGTACTACTTCTCGCACCGGTCCCTCTTTGCCAGCGCCGTGGCAGGGTTCTTAAGGAGGGCGAGCCCCTCATCCCAGATGTCATCAAGAAGTGGTACGGCGAGGACCGTCTTCCTTTTAGCCTCGCGCCGTTGGTAAAGGAACCCTTCCTTCTTCTCTTCGGGGCAGAGCTGGAAGAGCTTGGATGCCCTGAAAATCATGGCATGAAAGGATCCAATCTCATCGGGCGGAGACGCCCGAGCAGGGGGTGACTGGGGACACGTCCCGTCGTCGCCTCCATCGTCATCTGTACCTCACGTAGCCGTGTCCCTGCCTGTATCATCCCCGTGGGTGGTAGACCGGGGGGAAGGCAGAGCAGGCCACAGAGGTGGGAGAGGTGGCGTAGGATGCGTTGTCCTCCTCTTATGCGGTGGACTTTCCGAAGGTCCCGGCTCCGGTTCCCCAGTCGGGTCTGGCTCAGGTACCTCCGTCGGGGGGGAGGGGCAACCTTGTCCTTATCTCCGAGCATAAGGACTGAATCGCTGACAAAATGGCCGCCGAAGTGTCCTGCGGCACCGGAAACGACGGGCGCGAGAGCTCTTGAGGAACCTCGTCGGCGACACCGTCGCTCTCGTCGTCGCCCTCGTCGGGATCCCTCCCGATGGGCTGGGCCTCTTCCACGACTTCGATGAGCTCTTCTTCAGAGGTCGTGTCCGTATCCACGATGGCCACCTGCCCCTCCCCCACCTTTTCCAACGAGGACTTCGTGGGGGTCTTCTCAATGGGCCTGAAAGACGACTCCCTCCGCGGTGGCAGGTTGACTCTGGGTCCTGAGGTCGCCTCCACTGGCGTAGCATCCACAGGCTGAGCCAAGGCCGCTGCGACATCCTCAATCGAGGTCTTAGCAGGGTGAATTAAAGGGATAGTCCAGTAAAAAAAATGTATTTAAAAAATAGATAGGCAATATAAAAAAAATAATACTAGCACTATATTTTTTTAAACTTCCTATGGAAAATTTTGAGCTATTCAAGCTCAAAATTCGCAAAAGCAAGCACATGGGCGCATCCATTTTGTGAAATGGATGCCCGCCTGTGCTGGCTTTTGCTTTTGCGGCACTAATGAAGGAAAAGCCAGCCAGCTGTAGTAAACAAAAGCTACCGCTGGGTGGCTTTTCCTTCACTGGTGCTGTACGCACTGGTGCTGTACGCGGAGGACGGGGACCGGAGACCAGAGCAGGAAAGCTGCAGCTGAATCTGGGTAAGTGCTATTTATTTAAAAAAATAAATAAGCACTAGCTGCGTTTTTTTTTCTAAGTTTTCCGGGCTGGAGGAGCCCGGAAAACTTAGAAATAAAACTGCAGCTTGAAAAATGTTGTATTTATGTTTGCGGTCGCTTTTGAAGCGACCGCAAACATAACTACAAAGTTGTGTTTGAAAACGCTGTGGTTTTTCTTTCCAAGTTTCTCAAGCTCCTCCGGCTCAGAGGAGCCTGAGAAACTCCGCAGCATTTTCAAACACAACCGCGTTGTGTTTCTGCCTGCTGTGGCTATCACTTTGGGTCTCCGGTGCAGTCCCAGGGGAGCACCGGAGACCCAAAGTGAAAGCCACAGCAGGCAGAAACACAACGCGGTTGTGTTTCTGCCTAAATCTGCCTTACCATTTGGGGCTCTCGGGCTCCCCACGGGGGGCCCCCCCCCCCCCCCCCCGAGAGCCCCAAATGGGAAGGCAGATTTAGGCAGAAACACTGCAGCATTTAGCCTTTCCCATTTGGGGCTCTGGGGCCCCCCGTGGGGAGCCCGAGAGCCCCAAATGGGAAATCAGCTGTAGGGAGAAACACTGCGGCATGTAAACACAACCGTGTTGTGTTTCTGCCTGCCTTGGCTTTCACTTTGGGTCTCCGGTGCTCCCCCGTCGGGGAGCCCTAGAGCCCCAAATGGGAAAGCAGATTTAGGCAGAAACACAACCATGTTGTGTTTCTGCCTGCCTTGGCTTTCACTTTGGGTCTCCGGTGCTCCCCTAGGGGAGCACCGGAGACCCAAAGTGATAGCCACAGCAGGCAGAAACACAACACGGTTGTGTTTGAAAACGCTGCGGTTTTTCTTTCCGAGTTTCTCAGGCTCCTCCGAGCCGGAGGAGCCTGAGTAACTTGGAAAGAAAAACCGCAGCATTTTCAAACACAACTTTGTATTTATGTTTGCGGTCGCTTCAAAAGCTACCGCAAACATAAATACAAAGTTTTTAAAGCCCGGAAAACTTAGAAAAAAAAACGCAGCTAGTGCTTTTTTTTTTTTTTTTTTTAAACAAATAGCACTTACCGAGATTCAGCTGCAGATTTCCTGCTCTGGTCTCCGGTCCGCGTCCTCCGAGTCCCGGCACCAATGAAGGAAAAGCCACCCAGCGGTAGCTCTTGTTTACTACAGCTGGCTGGCTTTTCCTTCATTAGTGCCGCAAAAGCAAAAGCCAGCACAGGCGGGCATCCATTTCACAAAATGGATGCGTCCATGTGCTTGCTTTTGCAAACTTTGAGCTTGAATAGCTCAAAATTTTCCATAGGAAGTTTAAAAAAAAATAGTGCTACTATTATTTTTTTTATATTGCCTATCTATTTTGTAAATACATTTTTTTACTGGACTATCCCTTTAAGGCCATCGTCACCTTCTGTACGCCTGGGGCCTTCATCTTGGGGGGAGGGTCCGAGCCTCGCTCCCCCTCTGCCGGAATCTTCGAGATTGACCGGGGCCTCTCCAGAAGCTTCGCCGGGTTCTCGGACTTCCTCTTACGCGAGCCAGAGCGTTGGCTCGTGTTTGATGGCGCTGGGGAGGATGCGCCCTGCCTGGCAGCCAAGGAGCCCGACCGTTCGGCGCTCCCAGTGCCTGCAGACTCGCAGTGCCTGGCCTTTTGTTGGGCCCCCGTCGCCGGGGCGCCCTCACAGGACTTAGAAGACCGCTCGGACTTCTTTTTCTTCTTCTCGCTTGACAGGCTCTTCCCTTCCAGCCAGTTGGCGAGATGGAGGTGGCGATCCTTCATGGTCCGCTCCGACATGTTGCCACAAAATGCAGTCCTTCTCCGTGTGCGTCTTGTCCTCATGGAGACAGAGGCATAACAAATGCTCGTCCTCCTTGACAACATTCTGAAGCTGGCATACAGGGCAGGTCCTGAACAGCTTCCCGGGCATCGAGCTTCCTTTCTCCTGGGCCGTGTCCGGGGTAGGCCTCGGAACTTCTGGAATCCTCCAAAAGCGTAACTCGACGAAATCTTCACCCTTGAGGGGCGTAGAAAACTCCCAAACGGATCCCCGCTGATCGGATGTAGAAACAGTGGAGCTTGAGGCTCTATTTAACTGAAAAATGAGAAAAATCTCCTGAAAAAGCACGAAAAGGCAGCAAAAGCTCGAGAGCTACAGCACGAGGACTCCCAACACTTGAACGTGCGGTAAAAATCTGAGGTTGGCTGCCAGAGGTGGGGCTTAGGGAGAGGGCAGTCATTGGCTGGGGGCAATATGACCCAGAGACCAGTGATTGGTTACTACTAAGAAAGACAGATCAGAAACGAAACTGATACTGATTTTTTTTCTATACCGAGGATTCCCGGCCTGACGACGGGGAATATTCATGAGCATGTGAATCCATCCCAGACCCCATGCTGGAGAAATTTCACTTCCTCTGTCTTGTCTTTAAATCTCTTCACGATCTTGCTCGCCCATATCTCTCCTCTCTCCTTTCATTCTACACCCCTTCCTGCTCCCTCCGATCTGCCGATCTCTTCCTACTCACTGCCCCCCCGTCCCCATGTGCCTCTTCTCGTTTCCGCTCCTTTCAGCTCCTTGCCCCCCTACAATGAAACTCCCTACCTTTTTCTATCCGCTCCATCCCTACCTATTCCTCCTTCCGTGCTACCATGAAATCCCTTCTTCTCCATTCCCCACCCTGACACACTTATCCTCCTTTCACCTCTCTCCCATCATGTCTTCCCCTACTTACCTCTCCCTGCCTGCTCCTTTTCCATTTACGCTCCCTCCCCTCCTCTCATCTTCATTCTATTCCCCATCCTGTCTCCCTCCTCCTTCCCCTTCTTCACCCCATCCTTTTCTCGTTTATCTTCATAGGCAAATTGTTCTACATACTGTTTTATTGGTTTGATTCATGTGTTGTAATTTGCTTCTACTGTTATCTTCTATGTATTCTGTTATAATGGAAAGCGCTATATAAACATAATAAATACAAATAAATTAAGAATTGCTTATTCAAGAAACCTTGTTTTTAAGAGTTTATTTGAATACTTGTCACTGTGAATCTCTGTAATTCCCCTACAGCTCACATTGACCCCTCCTGAGATAAGCCTGGCTGCTCAACACGCTACTAAAACTTTGTAGTACAAGCTTATACCAAAGGTTGGGTTTCCTATACCTGAAGTCAGAGTTGTGTGTAGTGCACCCAAAGGGTAATGCATACAAACTTTGCCTAACAGCAACAGCTAACAAAACTGCTGTGGTGACATGGGGGAGCAATAGGTTTGTCACTGCCTACTCGATCCAGTGAAGGGGTGTTTTGACCGTTATACATAAAACACTTAGGTTTGTGCTGAAGGGAGCATGAATGCAGAGGGCCCCTATGTTGTGGTTCATGGTGTGGTTGAGGGGGGCAAAGGTCATGGTGGTTCACACATACGGGCCGAATACGGATGCCTGTGAATTCTATGAAAACATAGCCAACATTATTGACTCATTTCCACTGGTCCAAATCATTTGGGGGGGCGGGGGGGGAGGGAGTGGTGGGACATGAATTGCATACTTGACAAGGGGATAGACCAGACAGAGACGGCCCTTAGACCACCTTCCAGAGCTGCCTGTAGCTTACTGAGCCAGATGTAGAGACTCGAGTTGCGCAATGTGTGGAGACTCATGCACACTCATGACCGACAGTATACTTATTACTCGCGGTCCAAGATATGGCCTCACGAATATATCACATACTGGTCTCCCGGCAGCTGGTTGGTAGGGTTCAACCGGTACACATCCTCCCCCGCACACCATCAGATCACTCTCCTGTCAGCACGTAGATAGGAATGGGCGGCAGGGCTCTGGGCTGGACCTCATAGGGGTTTAAGTCTGAGGCTCTGCAGGATACAGTGTTTAGGGCAGACATTGAGGCAGAAATATGCACCTATTTTACCCATAACACTGACAGGTGACATTTCAGGATAGGTCTGGCAGGCGTTTAAAACTTACATCAGCGGCATGGCTATCTCAAAAGAATTTGGGGTGCTGAAGACCATTAGACGCGACTTGGTGAGTTGTGAATCCAAACTTAAAGGGTTGGAATACGCCTACGCTACCGCACCGGACCAGGCCACTAAGGCTGAGATACATACCACGCTTAAACAATTTAGGGCGCATGCTGAGAGAGAAATCAAATCCTTTGCGAGACCTGCGGCAGCCAGGCGATAAATATGGGGAGGGAGAGCATTCCTAGCAGGACGCCAGCCTGGCTGGTTCGGATGGAACGGTGCCCACACCATATTGAGGCCATGCTGGACGAGGGGTTGGGACTAAATATGCAGACCATGAGATACTTGGGGAGTTTGGGCAGTTTTACGAAACCCTTTTCCAAGCAGCCCCACCCAGGGGTCTGCAGGCCATTCAGTTGCTATTGGAAAATATACCACTATCGACAGACTGCTAGGGAGCAGATCAATGTGGCGTTTACCATAGAGCAGATTATGGCGGTAATCAAAGACCTCCCCAGAAGCAAGGCCCCGGGCACCGACGGGCTAACCGCTGAATTTTACGTTGCGTTTGGGACGATATTATGTGAAGAGGCACTGGCTTGCTCGGTCTAGCCGGAGTCACGTTTGTAAGCTACCATCACAATCCGTCTTAGACCGGGTAAACCGGCGTAAGAGTATGGGTCATATAGACCGTTGTCATTAATCCATGAAGACAGACACATTTTCGCTAAGATTATTCCAAATAGACTCCTTCCCCAAATGCCACACCTGATCCATGCCGACCAGGCAGGATTTATTCCAGGGAGATCTACTGCTTTGCACGTGCGCCATTTTTTTTTTAACACTATGTCCCGTTAATCCCCGGGGTCTCTGCTGCGGCAGTCACGCTAGACGCACAGAAGGCTTTCCATTTGGTGTCCTGGTAGTATACGTTTCTCATCTAGGGAAAGTGCATGCTGGGGGCAAACATTATTGGGTTCATCAAGCTTTTATAAACTCAGTCCACGGCTAGGGTGCTGGTCAATTCCCAACTCTCTGAGCCGCTGCACTTGGGGAAGGGGACGCGGCAGGCCTGCCCTTTCGCTCCGTTGCTGTTGGCGTTAACTATACAGCCCATGGCAGATATGATAAGGGAGCGCCACAGGGAGAGGGGAATCGGGCTGACAGGGCCACCAGAGATTGTGTCCCTATACACGCATGTTTTTCTGTACGTCAGGGACCCACATGTCAATTTGGAACCAATAATGAGGGACATCACAGAGTTCAGGGGGCACTCGAGATTTGTGGTCACCTAGACCAAGTCTGAGATCTTCCCTTTGACTGATGTGCCGGCTAGACCTCAGGACGTGTACCGATTGCGGTGGGCACCAAAGGGTATCAAATACCTGGGAGTTTGGCTAGCTAGAGATAAAGGGCCCCTTCTCTCCCAGAATTGCGCAGCCGAGGAGACGCATGTTCTGGATAAAGTGAAGAGGTGGAAGAATGTTCCACTGTCACTGGCTGGCAGATTAGCACTGGTGAAGATGGTCCTGGTTACTAACGTTTACCAATGTATCAATATACCGCTGTGGCCGGGTAAGGAGGATTTCTCCACACTTAATCGGTCCCTCTCGCAATTCCTGTGGCATGCAGACGTGCATGCCACAAGAATTGCGCAAAATTGTGCAAAAAGTGGGTAGATCTAGCGCAACCATATGCCAAAAGGGGGTTCGCTGCGCCCCATTTTGAGAACTACTGGCTCACTGCCCAAGCGCAATTTGCATCCTAATGGTATTGGGGAGATGTGTCCACTCCGCATCTTCAGCTTGAGCACCTGGCGGGCAATGAGATCGACACTAGAACCCTCCTTCCTAGCACTACATACCTGTTTGAACCGGTCCGTACTGCCATTGGGGCTTGGCTCAGAATATGTCAGAAGACGGGGGTAACCCACCCCTATTATAAATGGCTCCAGATGTGGCGATTCCCGTGACTGGAACCCACCTGGGATTGTGCGCTCCATGCTACCTGGGGAAAGCTGGGATACCAGACAGTGATCTGGTTCCTGAGCGGCAGTTCCCTCGCATGCAGACTTGGAGGCAGGGACATGCAGGTAACACATTGGAGATCCTGCAATACTATAGGCTCCGGGCGGCAGTATTCAAGCTATGGGAGGGCTCCCCCATCAAACCACCTGAGGATGCGTTTGTGGCCAATATCTCCAAATCGTCAGGATGTCAGAGTACTTGCCACGTTGTATGGGATGATTTCGGATAAAACAGCAGGTGGGCACCCTCCGCTTAACATAAATGGGGCAATGATCAACATCTACGATGAGCAGTGGACAAGATGTGCTTGTTTTTTTTTTTAAACCATTTTTATTGATTTTATTTCAACAACAAAAAAACAAACGTACAGTGCATGTTATAATATTAATACACATCTCTTTATCTGTGTCCACTGTTTCCCGTCCCTTCCCACCCCCCCTCCCGAGCCTACTCTCCTTTCGGCTCCGTTTCTTCGTCTTGCAGTAGGGATTCCCTGTCAGAAGTTTCTGTTGAATCCCGGTCACTTGACCCGTTATGCGTGGGTCCAAATAATTCAGCTATTAGTTGTTTCCACGCTATCAAGGTTCCAGCCTCCTCCTCCCCCCGACATTACTTGCCTCTTGCCATACTACAGTTTCCGCCTCTGCCCATTTCTGTAGATCCTTCCACCACCCTTCTATTCTTGGTCTGTGACATGCTTTCCACCCCATTGCAATTTTCCTTTTTGCTAGTACGTACGCCATGTCTTTCAATTTACTCACGTGCTTAAGTTTATGTGGTCTGGGGAACCCTCCTATTAGGCAAGCCCACACTGTATCTACCTCTATTTTAATCTCCTTGTCTTTCATTTTATGTGCTATTTCTCCCCAAAATCTTTCTATTATTGGGCATGACCAAAACATGTGTACCATTCTGGCATTTTCTTCATCACATTTGGGGCATGATTGTCGTCCTGCATTTTTAAATTTAGCTATCCTTTTGGGCGTCATATACGCCCTGTGAGTGATATATAGTTGTATCTGTTGTAATCAAGCATTTCTTGACACTTTTTTGTGATATCCTTGGGCACGCTCCCACATCTCGTCACTCATTGGGGCCCCCACTTCCTCCTCCCAGTCTTGTCTAAGTTGTACCACTTCCTTTCCCACTTTAGTCATCATCAGCTCATATATTCTTGATATTTCATGTCCCCCCCTCTGCTACGTCAAATATTTTATCTATGGCAGCATCCGGCTCATCTACCAGTATTACTTCAGACCATGTTTCTTTAATTCACTGCACTACCCTATAATATGTGATATACTGCCCCACATATAACCCCGTTTCCCTCACCAGCCCCTCAAAATCCTCTATGCTCCCCTCCTGCCAAATATTCTCCATCGTCGCTATCCCCACCGGCTTCCAATGCTTCATAATCATTAGTCTTAATTGCTTTTCTTTTCCAGGCAGAGCGACCAATGGAACGTGCAGGGAACACGGGGACAGGCTATCCATTATCTGATAGGCTCTCCGCCATATCTCCCACCCAAGTGCCATCATTCTCGGGCGTCCCTCCATATCCGATCTAGGCAATCGCATCATTTCTTTTAGGAAGAAAGGGCGCAATCCAGTTGGAACAGACTGAATTCCGAGGTCGGCTCCTCAGAAAGCCATTTCGCTACATATTGTAGTTGACTTGCTATGTAGTACATTTCATAATTTGGTAATTTTATACCCCGCTTCTCGTGTGGATTTTGCAACTGCCAAAGGGCCACTCTGCGCCTTGTCCCCTGCCAGAGGAATTCCCTGAATATGCTGTTCAACTTGGCAAAGAATCGCCTAGGTATTAAGTATGGGATATTTCCAAAATAGTGCAGCAGTCTTGGCAGGACCACCATTTTAAGCAATGCCCCTCGTCCCATCATCGCCAGGGGAAGCTTCACCTAGAACCTCATACTATTTTCAATATTCCGGATAGCTTTCTCAGTATTATATTGATGCTCTTCTTCCACCGTATGGTATACATCTATTCCAAGATACCAAAACGTGCGGACTTCCCATGGTATGTGAAGGATCGGTAATTGCTCAAGCAGGATCCCTTTATACCTACCCAGTGGAAATATACACGCCTTTTTGGGGTTCACTGCTATGCCTGAAAGCCTTGCAAATCGCTCCATCACTTCCAGGACATACTGGAGGTTTTCTTCCGGGTAGCACAGGTACAACAGCATATTATCAGCGTACAAGGAAATTAGATGCGGATCCCCTTTTATGGTGATGCCTATTACATCATACTGCTGCCTCAGGTATATTGCTAAAGGCTCTAGGGCCAAAATGTACAGCATGGGGGACCACAGGCATCCTTGCCTAGTGCCTCTACTAAGTTGCCACCTCTCTGATATAACTGCCCCTGTCCTCACCCTAGCTAGCGGCGCACTATATAGTAATTTGGCCCATTTGAGATATCCCGGCACTATTCCATAGTTTGTCAGGGTCGCGATCAACCATGGCCATTTGACCGAGTCGAAAGCCTTTATTGCGTCCAACGAAACTATTGCCATCTCACCCGTCTCCCCATTGGCATATTCAATGACTCGGTTGAGTCGTCTGAGATTGTTAGACATGTTCCTGTTGGGGACATAACCAGTTTGGTCGGGGTGTATTAATTTATTAATGACTCTCCTCATTCTATTTGCCAGGACCGCCGTCAATATTTTACTTTCCTGGTTCAACATCGACAGGGGTCTGTAGGAGCCGCACTCACAGCCTGGCTTGTTTGTTTTGGGGAGGGGTATAATGACCGCTTCTCTAAGGGACTCTGGTAGCCTTCCGACTTCATATACCTCATTGAGCATCTCTAAAAGCAGGGGGGGGAGGGGGGGGAGGACCTCATTTTTATACAGCTTATAAAATTCGCTGGGGAGTCCATCAGACCCCGGGGTCTTACTAGTCGGTATCTGCCTCACCACTTCTTCCAGTTCCTCTAGCGTGATTGGTGCATCTAGCTCCTCTCGCTCCTCAGCGCTGATCTGCGGCAATCCTATATCCTCTAGTATTTCACTTATTTCCTTGCTGTCACACTCCTCCGCTTCTCCATACAGGATACGGTAATAGTCTGCAAACTCTTGATTCACTCCCTCTTGAATGTCTGCTATACTTACATCCTCTTTCGCTATCGTCCTGATTGTTGGTCTGGGATTCTCACTTTTGTATAGCCACGCCAGAGCTTTCCCTGGTTTGTCCCCCCCTGCTTGCTGCCTCTCTATGTATTTATTATAGTTGAGGTTGCACAACCTTTCCCAATATCCCGCGCATCTTTGCTGCAGCCTAAGTATTGCTTCATTATGTTCTCTAGTGTTCCCTCCCCTTTTCAATGCCACTTCTAGCTCCGCTTCCGCTCCTTGCAGTTCCGCTAAGATCCCACCTTGTAGCCCTTTGGACTTAGCGATGGCTAGCCCTCTTACCACTAGTTTAAAGGCTTCCCAGAGCACTCCCACCGAATCCACACTACCAGTATTAGTCTCAAAATAGCTTGTTATTTCCTCTCTCATGTTCTCCCTAAAAATGTTATCTTTCAACGCCTCTGCTCGGAGGCACCATGTCGGTATTGCCATACTAATATCAGCGGCGAATGGTACGAAAGGACCCTCGTTTATATTCTGTCTGCGCTATTTCTGTCATCGGTGTTTGAGTGAAGAACACGTAATCCAGTCTGGTATGTAGATTCTGGGGTGCTGAATAATGTGAGTATTGCCCATCTTGTAGACGGTGTGACCTCCATGCATCCTCTAACCCCAAATCCGCTAACAGAGACTGCAGCGTCTTAGCAGCTGGGGTTGGTCTGTCTATTTTAGTATCTGATCTATTTATTTTCGGGTCTAGCACACAATTAAAGTCTCGTCCCCAAATCACCCCCCCCCCCCCAAGGGTCACGCTAAGTTTGCTATATAGTGTTCTGAAGTATGCCGCCATATCCTGATTTGGGGCGTATGTATTTATAATACATACTTCCTTATTTTCCACCAACCCCTTTATTACTACCATCCTCCCATCTGGCTCGACGTGGAGTGTAGGAACTGAAACGGCACATGTGGTGCGAACCAGGTAATCACCCCTCTAGCATAAACTGAATATGCTGCACCCACAACAGTCCCTCTCCACTTCTTCCAGACCACCTCCAGTTTTTCTTGCCTTAGGTGAGTCTCCTGTAGCAAGGCTATGTCTATTTTCTGCCTGCGCAAATACCTCATTACCTTGTTCCTTTTTAAGTAGCTATTGAGCCCTCTAACATTCCAGGTAACTACCTTAAGGTCCCCCATAATGTATCCAGTTCCCACTCCTCACTCCGCAAATACAGGCCAAGTCTCAGGTCATCCCTTCTTTCACATAGGCTCGTTCCCCAATACAAACTTCCCTTAACCGTTAACTCTTCCCCTTCACCCCACTCTCTCCCACTCCCCTCCCTTCCCAACCCCCTCAAACTCCCCAACTCCCCCCACCTCCCTTCCTCGCCCCAACTCCCTCTCCCTCCCTCCCTCCCTTCCCCAACTGTTGCCCAGCTCCATCCCTGGATCTCAGGCACCCCCGCATCTAGCACTTTTCCGGCTATTGCCGTACTCACGGCTCAGCAGGGAGATATCGCCCTAGTGGCGGTCCTACTTTTCTAATTCTCGGGGGTAGGGTGTCTCTGTCCCGTTGCTCCTTTGTTAATCAAGTCAAGAGCGCCTAAAGCCGCCCATATTGAATTACACTGTCTATATTCCAGTCCCACATTTTCAAATATCTCGCGTTTCCATGTATCATTACTATGGCTGCTGGCCCTGCCATCATTATCTTCTCTACAATCTCCCTTCCTGACTCCCACCGCCCGCCCCTTATGCTTGGCTTTAAAATCACTTATCGTGTTCATCTCGGCCTCGCTCATCATCTTGTTCCGGGCAGCCATTTGCGTCCAGTCATGCCACCGCGGCTCCCGGGGTGTCACAAAAGTACACCTTGCCTTTGTAGAAAATCTTGAGTTTTGCAGGATACAAAAGCATTTATTTAAATCTGGCTGTACGCAGTCTTCTCTTGATCGCCACATAGCTGTAGCAATGTCTCTGCACCATCATGGTGTAATCAGGGTATGCAGTGATGGTCGCGGACGCTCTTGTTATTGTCCCTCGTTTGCGGAAGTGTTCCAAGATCATCTCTCTGTCCCTGTAAGTCAGGATCTTTGCTATAATCGCCCTCGGGGGGGGGGCTCCAGGTTGCGGTTTCCTCATCAGGGCCCTATGTGCACGTTCGACTGCGAACCCCTGAGAGCGCTTGCCTGCTCCTATTTCTGGTATAATAATTTTCCACATAGTCCGTGGGGTCTTGGCCTTCTTCCCCTTCTGGTAGGCCGACCACGCGTATGTTGCGTCTCGCTCTTCCTTCGGCTTCTTCTGCAGGTTTGCTACCTGTTGCTTCAGTATGCGGACTTCCCTGGCATTATTTTTGCTAGTGTCCGTGTTGATTTTCACTGCGGTCTCTAGGCCACTAGTTCTCTCTGCAAGAGCTCTCACATCTTGCCTCAACAGGTTGTCTTTTATTCCCACAGCGTCTATCTTCGTTTCCAGCGCAGTCCTCAGATCTGCCATCGCTGTCCCCCACGAGGCCTTCAGTTCCGTGATGGCTGTTAGGATCAAATTGTTCTCGCTGGATGATGTCATTGCTGCGGATGCAGCAGCCGTACTCTGCGTTGGGGTGATGGGGGACTGCTGTGGTTTAGCAAATTTATCCATTGTGGGATGCTTGCCCTTAGTTTTGCCACCCCTCACTGACATTTTCTGCTCTACGTTTACCCCAAAAATTCGTTTTGTGCGACTTGCAGGTCTTGTGCTTCCTCGCTGTTTATTCTTGTGGCCGAGGGCCTCTTGTGTTGCTGCTCGTGCGCTGTTCCTGTACTACTTTGCGCCCGGTTCAGTGGCTCTGTTCCCCTCTACAGTCACTTAGTGGCAGCTTCGCCGTAGCCAATCCAGGGCCACGATCCTGAGCGTCTGCGCCATTATCTTCTTGATATTCACCTGGTGGGAGCTGCTTCTGTGACTTCCATGCCCAGATAATATACTTAGTTCCCGTGTTATTTTCCTGCTCTGGGGCCAGTGTATTATTTCACTAGCCAGTGGGCTGAATGGCAGTTGTTGGCTGGGGGCCTTTCAGTATCTGCTAGCACTCTGCCGTGGGGTTATTTTCTTACATTCCATTCTCTTTCCCCTCTCATTTGGGCAGCATAGATCTCAGTGTTGCCTGAGCCATCTCCCCCATGCCATCTCCTTCTCAATTTCACTGGCTCTGTCCACTCTCACTCTCTTGCAGCTCTCGCTTATTCTTGAGCTTTGTTTCCTGGAGGACAAGCAGCCTGATGCCAGCCTAAGTGCTCTTTTAGCCCTTCAACGTTGGGTTGTGCGTCTCGATCTGCCATTTTGGCTTGTGGGCAATGTTATATTGCTGCGTGCGCGCTTTCTTATTGCCATTCCCAGCGCCGTGGGCGCACACCTAGTTGAGCTCCCCCATCAATTTCTCGTGTTCCAGCAAGCGTCTGCAGGTTCCTTGCAGCTGTGTATTAATTACAAACTCTATGTTTGTTCCCCGCGGGTCATGTAACCGGCCCCAGCTCCTTAGTCATACGCGCTCGTCTGGGTCAAGCGATTTGCTCACTTTTGCTTATTGCTGCATGTTCAGCTTACCACTTGTGCGTCCTTCTTCCTGCGTACATTATAATAGGACCGCCGGTCCCGGACTCACTGATGCCTTTACTTCTCGCTCTGCCCGCTGCGACGTACTCCGTGCAACTGCTCGCGGTGCCAGGGGGAGGTGCTTCACTATCTCTGGGGGCCGAACCTCTATTCCCAATGTCGGGTCGGTCTTCGAATACGACGCATCCTTTCAGTGCACTGCGCAACGAGTCTCTCTGAGACCGATCAGCCACCACACTCAGGCTATCTTTGTCCTCTGCCTTCTGCGGGCATTCATGTCCTACTTTTCGGTCCACTCGCGGGCTCGCGCTCCTGCGGTGCTACAACTGTTTATATAAATATACGCGGCGGCTCTCCGGTTGTCCTTTTTCCTTCAGCAGCTCGCCCCTCCGCTGTTTTCTTCGCCGCCTGGGGTCTGTGTCTCGGGTCACCGCCATCTTGTTGTTATTGTTGTTAGGGAGAATTCTCATTTATGGCTAATTTCCCTCACCTAGTGAGTCCCCCAGCAACTTTGCTGGACTTCTGGAGTTTATTTTTTTCCACTTGGTAAGAGTGTGAGCTTTTCCCCCACTCTTACCTGTGTTTTGCCATGTGTATTTCTATGTTTTTGTGATTGTGGACTCTGAAGTACACCAGTTCAGTAGCCCCCTTCTTTGTGTGTGTCAAACAACACCTTCAGTGCCGTGGCAAAGGGATGTCTGAGGCTTCTTCCGACTCCATTTGTGAGACGGACTACAGTCTCCCAGAAAAGGGTAAGGTTACCATTAACTTTACTTAGTCAATCTACCAGAGATCCAGTACACCCCATCTTCCATAGAGTACTGGAAACGGTTAATTTGTATCCCTTTTTATCTGTACCTCCTAGTGCATTGTTCCGCTCTTTTAACATTTAGACTTGGCTGGTGGCAGTGGCATCTACCCTAACTTTTCTACCGTGATTATATTAGATAAACGTGGTATTGTTCTTGGCTACTATATTAGCCTCGAACATAAACCTGCTCGACCAAATTGTTTTTCTCTTGGCTCTGGTTGGGTTTATTCGCCATTTCTTTTTGTTAAAGTCCTTGTGTTTTACTTTGCACAGCAAACTAGGTTCGCCTTCTTTGTTCACCGTCTTTTGGCGGGCTTCTGCTCAGAAGCCCTCCACCAGGCGCCCGGGCTGAAAGTGTGGGAGGGGTGTAGTCACCCCCTGCACAGGGTATCCTAGGAAACCCAAGTCGCACTTTGCCATGATTGGCTGAGGTGGTTGTCCAGACTGGACAACCCCCCTGCTGGGTGATTGACAGCCAGGTTGTGTGAATGGGGGTTTTGCGCATAAAAGGCAGGTCTCTTGGGCTAGAAGTCAGAGAGTCGCCACTGGAACTACAAGGAAACAAAGAGAAGCGGAGAGAACGACGGCTGCTGCAACTACCCCATCCTGGTGAAGCCCTGCTGCAGTCCTGAGCCATCTACCCTTCGACGACTAATAGTAGATCCAGTCCGGAGTCTTCTTCCCTTGAGCCTGGTGGGGATAACCAGCTCATCTTCTTCAGCCAGAGGTCGCCTTCGTGGTCGAAATCGCTGCACGCTGCTGTAGTGGTCCGGATAGCCACCTGAAGAGCCTCTCCTGTTTTTAAGGAGCACACCTTTTATTCTTTGTCGCTGCTGTCGGCTTCATCCCTGTGTGGTGCAGACCCCCCTTCAGACATCCTCCTTCACAACGAAGCTCAGGGAATCGTGGGTCTGCGGGAAACCATCAGGAACAACTGCCAGGGCACCAGCTGCACCATTGTAAGAAGGTACTGTGTTCTGCTTGAGGAAACTGGGAGAACCCCTTTTCTTCATCTTCAAGGCTTGCCCTAGTCTTCCCTCCTTATAACTTTTGCTTCCGAACATAGACAATATTGAAGTACTTTCGGCTACGTTGAATCCGGAACTGTCTGTGTGATCTTCGGCAACAGGCCTCCGTTGCCACTTGACCATGGCTCCGGCCCTTTTAGTTTTGAACTCCTGTCTCTGAGTGTTTCTCGATTCTGTCTGCCTAACCAAAATATTGCCTGTGATTTTTGCCTCCAACTCCCTCTGGGTATCTCAGGTGCTAAGTGTGTTTTTGCCCCTGTAGCATTTCATGTCACGGATACGCGTTTATTTAGTAGACCGAACTGTCAAAAAGTGATTGCAATCGTGTTTGCGGTAACATGTTTTGTTCCTAACACCAGTTCATTCAAACACAGGGTACTTGCCTTGAGACATACTGTACAAAGTGAATTGGTTAGTTGTAGTATATGTGACGTGTGGTTTTTGTTTAAGTTTAATAGAAGTGTTGTGTTTATAACATATGGTTTAAAAATAAATGTACTTCTATTTTTCTACCTGAACCTTGAGTCAGTGTTTGCTTGAGTCACAGTAATTGTGGTTCCTTTGTGTAATCTCTGCTACTGCTCATATACTCTTGAGATACGCCTGGCTGCTCCACCACTGCTACCACTCTGCCATAGTAGTACAGGCTTGTACCAAAGGTAAAACTTGTATTGCCACCTGTAGTCTTAATTGTGTGTAGTGGTCCCAAAGGGCATTGCACAGGATACTGCCTAACAATTGACACGGCTTGAGACCCGAGAGTCTAAGTGTCCGATCTTCTCTTCTTGTAGCACGATTTACCCACTGATGGTCACGCTTTGGTCTCTCCGTCTTCCCACAACTTTGGTGCTATTTTGGGACTTCAATCTGCATTCTGGCAGCATACGCTTCCACGGATCATCTGTCGGATCACGGAGCCCTCTGGAGTCACGGCCTACTCCATGGCTGCCAAGCCACCAAGATGTGCTTGTTGACTTGGACAGTGTCACTCAATTCCAGATTCAAGCTCATTCAATACAAAATACTACATGGGCTACATTACACCCCCAACAGACAAACTTATCTATCCGGAGAGTAATGGTAGGTGCCCCTGCTGCCGTGCAGAGGAGGCGGACCACTTGCACATGTGGGACTACCATAAATTGCAGGGGTTCTGGAGACATGTCGGATACCTTATCGCAAATGGTGAATCTCACATTGTTGTACTCGTCCATGAGCGTGTCATTTGGGTCATGGGAAAATGTCCCAGAGAGGACTAGATCTCTCCTCAACATTGGATACATCGTGGCTAAGCGCTGCATACTTGGGAGGTGGAAGGATGCTGAGGCACTGAGGAGCAGGGACTGGACGTCTAACCGGGTTTGGGTTGAGAATTGTGAGGATCTCTATGTTGCCACACTGAGAGGTACTTCGAAACCAAGGACATAGGATGTGATTGCCGGGTGTACCCGTGTAGCCTCCAATCTACAGTCAATGACCCTTGAGGGAGACACGAGAGGAGGGAGATTTCGATATGATGAAACGCCACAGGAGGAAGGTGGACCATAGGATCAACAACGTTGTATTATACTGTTGATACTTTGCGCATAGTCCCTGTTTGTGACCCACAGCCTCGCTTCATGTATGCAGTGACTGTTTAAACTGCTGTTCAAATGTGTCTGCCAGGAATAAATAATGTCGATTAAAAGAAGTTACTTGCTCACTCCCCTTCCTCCATTACCCATTGCAACTTATTGACAATTTCCATGCCCTCTCGCCCATTTTGTCTGTTATGGATGTTACAGACGAGCAGTGTGGTGCCATTCAGTGTTTCAATGTGAAGGCATTGGAGATCAGGGGAGTTTGTATCCAGTGATTGTAGCCAAAGCATCGAGGCCTGCATTTACCAATGCACACAGCCCCCCCACACTAGGTCTAATAGCAGGTACCATAAAAGCAGAATATCCTTCCAATGTAAGTGGAAAATTAACCCAGGTTTCTTGGAGACAAATTATGTCCAAGGATCTGATTAAAGTAACCCAATCCTGCTCTTCCATATTTTTGGCTAAACCAGCGAGCCAAAATGTCATGGTCACTTAAGGTCTCTTGTGTAAGTTACTATATCTTCCAGGATATTTCTGGTACCTACCGGGCCAGGTAAGTGGGGCTCAGGATGTCAAGTAGATAGCCTGGGCTGTGGGATCCTTCTGTATAATTGGCAGCAGAAATGATAGTAGATATCAGGCATTGTTGCATTTGCCTATTGATAGGGTATACTGGGGACCGCCCCCAAAATTGGATCTGTAAATCCAGTGTTCTGAGCATCCAAAAATCGATTGGTAACAGTCCAGATTTGAAATAATCTTTAGCTACAGTAATCTTGACATAATCTGGATCCTCCCGACTATCAGGATGGATACAGCATACATTGACAATGCCCTCTCGAACCACTCAGACACACTTTTTTATGCCGTACCTAGTGTATGCATTTATCAGTAGGCAATCTTTGCCCCCTGGTATCCCCTGTTTCAGTCTCGGCACACTGGCCATGTAAACTAATCTATTGGCCTCTGATTGTGTGATACAATCAGAATATCTTTTGACCTTAAACTGTGGGCTTGGTCGTACAGAAACATTTGGTGTGTTCCTTCTCTAGGTATCATTGACATGCTGTGAAAAATGGGCTATTATATGGTCTTTTTTATGCATTTCGAGGGGGTGGGTGATTTTGTACATGTCTCTCGATTACCTCATTGCTTGATGAAAAGTTTTTATTGGAAAGTGGGGGCCCCTCGCACTTTGAGAGTGGACTAAGGTTGTTTAAGTACATACCTTGGTTAATTCCACTTATTTCTGAATCATCACCCCATCTCTGCTTTCATCTCATCACCACTTTTGTTCAATGCAACCATTTCTTTCCCCACCAACTGACAGTCTTCACACAGATGTCGGCCACCATTGATGATGTGATGGACGTATTGGTGGCTTTACATGTGCCCTATACTTTCCATTTCTTTTTACACCTGCCATATGAATGGGGGGATAGTGGCTTGTTCAGGTATCGTTAACTCTGCCAGGGGAACTAAGCAATTTGCTGTAGGGAAAGCTTTGAGAACACATGGGGCAGGAGAAGGATTTCCAAGTTGTCTAAACCGAGGGTTTTTACTATCCATGACAGATTGTTGTGTAAGAGTAACACTACCTTAATTCGCTTTTTTGGCATGTGCAGGAAGACCACTGGCAACCAGATACGTAAAAGCCAATCCTGTAAGGAAAAAGGCGTAGTGCAAGTCTTGCAAGTATAACAAGGTTTTATTTCTTAGATAAAGGGCATACCATGTTAGTATGGGGCATGCAATCCCGACTGCCATGGAGCGCACTGGTTAGTTCAAAGCAGAACAGTACATTTTAAATTAAATTTTCATCACAAATGATGCAAGAAGTATACAGCACTAATTATTCACGCACATTGCCTATCTCCTATGTGCATACCACTTGCTCCATTTGGGATACTGAGCGATTGGTTACCATTTCTCTGTGCCAATCCCCTTCCACATGGTCTATGGCCGTGTCACTCTAGGTCCCAAAAATAAGACTGGATCCTTAATTGCAAATTCTTCTCTCCCCAAGGACAACTCACATGATGTGAACCTGGTAGTTGGACATGAGCTCAGTGGATATTCTGGAGGTCAAATTAGCCTTATGAAATGCAAGGCACTTCTATACATCCCTGACATGTTTGGCCCCCACTACGACTCCCCGGCATTGACCTAGATTTGTTATCCTCACCCTGTGCACATCGCTGTACAAATCGCAAGACATCCTGCTCAGTGCTCCCCCTGGCCTCCTTGGCAGCAGCCCCCTCCCCAAACCATCAACTGGGCTCTGCGAGCACCACAATAATCTGTCATCTAGTGAGTGATTTCAGAGTTTGAATGGCGGGCATCCGGTAGTTCAAATAGAATGACCGGAACCATGGGGGCACTAAATCTGACCAGGCTGTTTTGGCAGCCCAGAACCTCTGCCTCGTCTCCCAGGAGATCATAAACACTTGTATATGAGCGCGATATAAATAAAATGTCAAATCAATCAAATCCTTCAGGTACAGGACCAGCCCCTGGACATGCTTGGCCATTTACATTCCTTTCTAGTTGCATAGGCCTGCAGCATGAGACAACGGAATAGTTGTATCTATACAGTGTGAAGGATTCCCATTTCTACTTTGTATTTGAATGTGCCGTTTGTGGCCTAGCTCATCATTTTAGCTACTTTTTAGTCTAATTGTATTTTAGCTGTAAACTTTACTCACCAAGTTTTTAGCAAGGTTTTAGATAAAGTGTGCTCTTAGCGTATGCTATTTTAATCTGTGCCTGTATTGTATGCTCAACTTTATTTGCACCTTAAACTGTTGGGAATATTAGAACTTCCAAAAAACACACTATGTTGTCCAGCATCTAGGTATTGTACTCACCTGTCTTTACGTATAACGCCCATCTTACTTTTTCAAACCGTTTAGATTTGATTTTCCATATATATGTGCCTAACGCATGGGAACTACAATTCCTGGCATTTTTGTAGTTTGTTGGATCCATTTCTTATAGGTCATGCGCGTCTTCTGCGCAAGCCAGTCTGTGCCGGTGCATGGCGCTCTGTGGTGCTTGTTTCGGTCCCTCTTAACGGGTAAGAAAATCCTTGCCAACATGAATGTATTATCTACGATTGAGGCTGCCAAGGGGAGATAGTTTCACCTAATGTCATAATGAGTGCTGCACACATGTCTGTGGATGCTCAGAGCTGACATATTGAAGCGCTTTCTAGTTGAGGTGCCATATATTGGTTTGGGAGACGAAGGAAAGGTGTCAGACTGCGGTGCTGGCGGGTGGCGCATGAGTATCCCCACTTGAAGATCATGTCTCCTTACCTTTGTCTGGGACGTCTCTACAGTCTCATGGGGGACTGTAGAACAACCGTTAAAGGGGTTGGCCAGGGAAAAGAAAGATCTTTCTGATAGAGGGAATAGAATGCAAATTGTCATCATTCTAGGCAACCAATCTATTAAAGTCCCAAATCAGAATGTATCTGTACTAAATGGAGTCCAAAAAGACCCTATGTAGGTTAATAGGGATATTTCTTCTGTAAAATCCCCAAATGCATGCCTTAAAATATTATTACTTAATACTAGGTCCCATTGAAGCATGCATTAGAGGTGGCGACGTATATTGTAAGCAAAGATGTCGACATACGTGCATTTGGAGACCTGGGGTCACAATGCAGCTGGACCAACATTGGCACTAGCCACCCCCAATGGATAAAATATGCTACACAAGGACAGACAAGGAGGAATAGGAGGGGGGGCGGCTTTTAGCTTTAAATCCAAATTGGATGTCTGCGAGGTGGAGGTACCAGGTATTGACAGGATTTAAATTAAACGGATACAAATCAGGACTGCTCCTGCTGAAACTACCTTGAAAATGGTCTTGGTGTACAGACCTCCCTCTCCTAAGCAAGAATTCCCCACCCAACTTAGTAATATCCTGTTGCCCATCCTGAAGCCTAATACTAAGGCGATGGTCCTTGGAGATTTCAATTTCTGGCTGGGCAACAGTAATGATCATATGGCCAATATGCTAGAAGATTATTTGGGCAACCTTGGCTTTGATCAACTTGTGAAAACACCAAATCAGGAGAAGGGGAACAGACCGTTGCCACACAACATCAAAACAACGGGTCTGCTGGTCCTACCCTGTCCTTGGTCAGATCACTAATTTGTGCGTTATTTGTACGTTTCACAGCAATCCTGGAAAAACCTATAAAGACTAAGGCTGTGGAAAAGAAAAGCATAACTGCAAGGAATTTAAAAAAAAAACGTACCCCAGAGGCCTTCGAACTTTGGCTAGTGCCCATGACACAGGTGGTCATGGAACCTGAAACAGCTGAGGGTATTGCTGATGCATATCTGCAGGCTGTTCAGGAAGCCACTGATTTGTTGGCCCCACCTTTGTCCTTTGACAAACCAAGTTTGTCACTGAAGAAAGGCAATAACTGGTTCTCCCCAGATTTACAAAAACGTAAAGCTAATAAAAGCAAATGCTTTTACGCATAGAGATCCTGGCAAGGTATCTATGAGAAGAAGGTTCATAGGGTGGCTACCAAGGATTTGGGCCATCAGATGCAAAAGATAAAGATCATCAGTTTAACCTTATACATATCGGAGACTGAATTGGCTATGATTATTGCAAATCTTAAACTGACCAGCTCCAAGTGAGATCCCTGTCCCGCTATGATATTTAAGGATTTTACTCCCATATTGTTGGGTACGCTTTGTAAATTTGTTATTGTGTCGTTTATTGAAAATCATGTTCCTGCAAGACTCAAGAACGCATGGATTATGACATTTTTTTGACAGAAAGGCTTGATGCCCTAAACGAATAAATCAGGAATTTGACCTCATGTTTTTTGTGAAATATGTTTTGAAGTATTCTATGCATATTATCTGTATTTACAATCAATTAACATTGATCAATAACATCATGTAAAGGTATTTGTAGATGGGTCCTGTTAAATGTGAGTTCATTTGCACACAAAGATCGATTCAATGATGTACAGACCGCTAAATATAATATTGACTAAAATTGAGTATTACTGTGTCTAGATTATCATGTATCTAAGTATGTCTTATTTGAAATCATTATTAAGGTCGCTAGGATACAGACGATTATTGAGCAATTATATTTGTATACTAGTGAATATCAATCAAGATGGACTCTATATTCGGCCCTGGAAAGGGCCAATAGCATACAGGGCCCGCTAGCCCTGCTAGCAATCGACTTCGAGAAGGCCTTTGACTCGGTGAGATGGGAGGCCATCTGGACCATAATGCAACGCATGGGTTTCGGTGAGAACTTTATGAAGTGGGTGCGCCTGTTGTACGAATCCCCAGTGGCCAGGACCAGAGTTAATGGCTGGCGTTCAGACCTCTTCAATCTGGGGAGGGGCACGAGACAGGGCTGCCCGTTGTCGGCCATGATTTTTGCTATCGCCATAGAACCACTGGCAATCCTCTTGCGAAACACGCCAACCTGGGAAGGCTTCCGTTGGTCCGAGACCTGGGAAGACAGAATATCTCTATATGCAGACGACCTTCTCATATATCTGAAAGACCCAAGCAATGCCTGTCCCAGAGTCATGCACCTGTTAGAGCAATACGAGGCATTCAGCGGACTGTGAGTGAACTGGTCCAAATCCATCCTGTTCCCGCTAGGGGACACCTCGTCGGCAAACTTGACGTCTGGCCCTTACCAGATCGAAAGAGAACAGTTCCAGTATCTGGGGATACGTATCACGAAGCAGTTGACTGAATACACAACCCTGAATCTCGCCCCCCTCATGACAAGATTTGCAGAAGATACTCGCCATTGGATCTCCTTGCCATTAACGCTGATGGGCAGAGCGGCCCTATTCAAAATGATTGCCCTTCCTAAATTCTTATATATCCTGCAAAATGCGCCATTATACATTCACCAGCGAGAATTTCACAAAATAGAGTGCACCCTTCAGAAGCTGCTATGGGGGGGAGGACACCCACGAATTGCTCTCGCCACGCTCCAAAGGTCTATCTGGGAAGGAGGCATTGGCCTGCCCAGGATACAGTCATACTACTGGGCCAGCCAGATGGCGGTAGTAAATGACATGCTCCACGGAGACGGAAGCCTCCCACATATCAAAGGTCTTATCTGTAATGCCACGACCACGCCTCTAGAGCATCTGATGGAGGCCTGAACCGCACATCACACACGGATATGGCAACGCATATAGTGAGAATATGGAAAGATACACATCAGTACCTGGGATGGGGTGGGAAGCTAACGCTGGCGCAACCCCTATGGAACAACTGCAACCTTCCCGAAATAAGAAAGCTGCCCAGATGGCCTGAGTGGGCCCAGCGAGGAATCGCCAGGATAGGAGATGTGGTTCACGAGGATACCCTGGTACCATTCGAGACATTGCATGAAAAGTTCTCCCTCCCAGACACAGAGGTACCACTATATGCAGCTGAAACACGCTTGGATGACCCATGGACTCATAACGTGAGACATGCCGGAAAGCTCCCCATTGGAGAGAAACATAGTTTTGGACCGGAAAGTCACCTCTACCATGTACAATGTGATAACATCCTTCGCGACACCGGAACTAACCAGCCTGAAGGCAAAGTGGGAACGGGATGTGGGTCCCCTTCAACCGGAGGACTGGGTGGAGGCCCTGATGTACCCGCGAGAAACAACCATTTCCTCCAGACTTAGACTGGTCCAACTGAAGATCCTGCACTGCACCTATTACCCAAGAGTGGCTCTCTTCCGCTCGGGCAAATCCTCGGATGCACGATGCCTACGCTGCAAAAGTGAAGGTACCTTTTTCCATATTTTGTGGGAATGTAGTAGGATACAAAGGCTCTGGCAGAGATGCTGTGATAAACAGTCTAGCGTTATAGGTAAAGAGATACAGAGATGCCCAAAACTACTTCTCCTGGGGATCTCCAGTGACACTGACTTTTCCCGTTATGAGAAGTTGCTCTGGTCGACTGCGGTAGCAGTTCTCAGGCGGAACATTGCGCAACTGTGGGGATCGGAACGTATGCCAAGCTTTGAACAGTGGGTCACGGATGTGGACATATGTGCGATAATGGAACATAGAGTACGCGGCGAGGGGTTGCCCGCAGAAAGCGGACAAAATATGGAGAAGATGGGAAGAGGCTAGCTAAAGGACAAGATTGGCTCCACAGCCTCTGTGACTGAGAGTTGCCCCGGGAGTGGGGGAGGGGGGTATGCCTCTGCCGAGAATATCCTATGCCACAAGATCATCTGTTGTCAAGTTGACAGTCTGTCGGACCATGGTCCCGGAAGTTGAGTTTGTTTTTTTCTGTTTTTTGATTGATTGTCTTTCTCTCTCTGCATTCTATCACATGTATCTGGAATGTAGATTTTGCATTTGTTCCTCTCCCCTCCCGTCTACCCCTTTCCTTCCCTTACGTTATTACCCCAAACCTTCCCCCTTCCTCCCCACGTCCCTACCCGGTACTTAAGAGAGATAAGTGTAATGTTTTATGTTTAAAATCAATAAAATCTTTGATAAAAAAAAATCAAGATGGACTCTCTATTTAGATGACTACAACAGTAAGGTATTATATTAATATCTAGGAATACATTTCAGAAAATTCTTTCAAATCAATTGTATTGCCAAGGTTACTTAAGCAAGTCGAGAAATGTCTTCAATTTACCTCAAACAATGTAGTATGTGGTTAAAATTGTATTGAATTTTGTGATCAGGGAATATGATGAAGCCTAGTGGCTTTAACGAGAACATTGTACCTTTGATCAAATATTATTTTGAGGAATCTTACATTCCCTCTAGCTGCTCATCACTTATAGGGGTAGTCCAGCTAAAAATGTGATTTAAAAAATAGATCGGCAACATTAAAAAAAAAAAAAAATACTAGCACTTTTTTTTTTAAACTTCCTATGTAAAGTTTTGAGCTATTCAAGCTCAAAATCCGCAAAAGCAAGCACATGGGCGCATCCATTTTGTGAAATGGATGCCCGCCTGTGCTGGCTTTTGCGGCACTAATGAAGGAAAAGCCAGCCAGCTGTAGTAAACAAAAGCTACCGCTGGGTGGCTTTTCCTTCATTGGTGCTGTACGCGGAGGACGGGGACCGGAGACCAGAGCAGGAAAGCTGCAGCTGAATCTCGATAAGTGCTATTTATTTATTTTTTAAAATAAGCACTAGCTGGAGGAGCCCGGAAAACTAATAAATAAAACCGCAGCTTTAAAAACGTTGTATTTATGTTTGCGGTCGCTTTTGAAGCTACCGCACACATAAATACGTTATTGTGTTTGAAAACGCTGCGGTTTTTCTTTCCAAGTTTCTCAGGCTCCTTCGGTTCGGAGGAGCCTGAGAAACTCAAAGAAAAACTGCAGCATTTTCAAACACAACCACGTTGTTTCTGCCTAAATCTGCTTTCCCATTTGGGGCTCTCGAGCTTGAATAGCTCAAAATTTTACATAGGAAGTTTAAAAAAAAAAAAAGTGCTAGTATTTTTTTTTTAATGTTGTCTATCTATTTTTTAAATAACATTTTTAGCTGGACTACCACTTGAAGTGTCTGGTTGTGTTGATTATGCTTATGGGTTAACTAAGATAGGGACCCTTCAAAGATGTCTACTTCATTAACAATTGTTCCGGATGTAACTCATCACGTGACTGGATGCATGTAGCAACACAGTTACATGATCAAACAACAGCAGTATAAGTGCCTGTACAGGAAGGGAGGCTGTTTTCACAGCTGCCTCCCTTCTCCTGTACCTAGCAGCAGCTAACAGGGTAATTCATCGAATTTCGCACAAAAGTGGCGCACGCGGCTGGCGCACAGTGTGCGCGTGCGAATGTCTGCGCCAGCCGCGTGCGAATGTCTGTGCCAGCCGCGTGCGCTAAAAATCGATTTCCGCGCACAGCGTATTCATGGATTTTAGCCTCCAAAACCAGCCGTGGCGCAGAGTGGTGCAGCGACCCTGCAGCAGCGCCAGTTACGCCCCCAAGAACGCCCTCGCGCAAGGAAAAGCCATCAAAATTCCCAAATCAGCGCAAAGGGCTGCGCTAACCCTGGACCAGTTTACAGGGCTGCCAAAATGCAAACGCCAAGCGGGGAACGTGCATTACTGGGGTGCGCGGGAAATTTCACACGCGAAAGGGCCTGTGCGAGTGGGGTACGTGTATTACGGGGGTGCGCGGGAAGTTTCACACGCGATTGGCCTGGGTACGTGTATTTCAAGGGTGCGCGGGAAGTTTCACAACCGATTGGCCTGGGTACGTGTATTTCAGGGGTGCGCGGGAAGTTTCACACGCGATTGGCCTGGGTACGTGTATTTCAGGGGTGCGCAGGAAGTTTCACATGCGATTGGCCTGGGTACGTGTATTTCAGGGGTGCGTGGGAAGTTTCACAACCGATTAGCCTGGGTACGTGTATTTCAGGGGTGCGCAGGGAGTCCTACACGTGAATTGGCAGTGTGGGTCCTCCCAGGTGTCCCCTCCACAGCCCCTGCAGGCAGCCCACACCACAGGGGACTACCCCGCACCCCTGGTCATGTCCTGCAGGCAGCCCATCCACCATGGGCATGCCGCCAAGCCACATGTCATGTTGCAATATGATCACCAACTCATGTCTCCCAGCACTCCCACCCCCAGCAGTCAGGGGCACCTGCCAGCAGGCCCCCCACACGTCCCCCTGCACCCCCACCCCCCCAGCAGTCAGGGGCACCTGCCAGCAGGCCCCCACTCATGTCCCACACATGTCCCCCAGCACCCCCACTCCCCAGCAGTCAGGGGCACCTGCCAGCAGGCCCCCACACATGTCCCCCTGCACCCCCACCCCCCAGCAGTCAGGGGCACCTGCCAGCAGGCCCCCACACATGTCCCCCAGCACCCCCACACCCTAGCAGTGCAGGGCACCTGCCAGCAGGCCCCCACTCATGTCCCACACATTTCCCACACATGTCCCCCAGCACCCCCACTCCCCAGCAGTCAGGGGCACCTGCCAGCAGGCCCCCACACATGTCCCCCTGCACCCCCACCCCCCAGCAGTCAGGGGCACCTGCCAGCAGGCACCCACACATGTCTCCCAGCAGTCAGGGGCACCTGCCAGCAGGCCCCCACACATGTCCCACACATGTCCCCCGGCACCTCTACCCCCCCCCCCCCCATCATTGACAGGCACCTGCCAGCAGGCCTTGACACATGTCCCCCAGCCAACACGTCATCACAATCCAGATCCCTGGGTCTTATGGCCACACAAATCCCACCCCACAGCACCCAAGTCCAAACACCCAACCAAGCTTTACATCCACTCCAAAATGAAATCCCCATTAGATGATAGATCCCAAATAAGCAGTATGCGCATAAGTACAAGTCTGTCCTACCCACAAAATGGCAACACATGACTGAGAAAACCCACATTGTGACATGCATGAAACCAATGAGAGAATACCACACATTGAAGTAAGAAACAAAAATTTAATCAAGTCAAAATGAAGGGAATGAAATAAAAACACACAATAATGCCAATAATAATGAAAATGCAGCATGTCCCAAAAAATGATAAATAAAAAAAATGAGAATCCAAATTAATCCAAATGAAAATGTGTCCAAAGTCACCGTCCAACAAAGCAAATCCAAAGGGAAAGAAAAGCGTTATATCCATTGCTCCATGGTAAAGAAAAATAAAGATGAAGGAGAAAAATCCACTGTAAAACTATGTACAAATAGCAAATCCAGGGTCCATGAGCCCAACAACATAAATGAAACCTACAATGAAACCTACCTAATTACTAACTATATACAAAAATGTGGGGCATAGTCCATGCGCCCCAAATGAAAGAAAAAAGAAATGAAACTTAACACTAATGAACTATATACAATGGCGCCGGGCAGGTCCAACGGCTCACTTGTTGATGTCATGGGCTAGGGCATCATCGAACTCCTGTTCAATGTCTTGGAGGCGGGCCCGTTTCTGGCCCCGAGGTCTCGCAGGGATAACGCCATGTCCACCTCCAACTCCCTGCGAATTCCCTCGAGGCACTCAGCCCACCTCAGCGCCCTGCGCATGGAGTTCTCCGCCCTGACCATCGTGAGCCGTGCCTCCTCTGCCTGACACCGCTCCGCACCTATCTGCTGGCCCAACCGCTGCCACACGGAAGACACTCCCATTCCAGGGTCCTCCTGCCCTCCGGCCGATGCCTGCCCCTCTGATGTAGATTGCCCCGAGCCATGATGCCTCCCACGTTGAGCCTGCTGCTGCCTCCGACGCAACTGCCTCTGCCAGCCTGACGGCATCCAGGCTGATGGAATCCACCGACGCCGTCGTACACGTGCCCTGCTCGATGATGCCGGCACATCCTCCATCTGCTGGGGTCCAGTTGCTCTGGTATCCACCCCTGCTGGACCTCCGACTCCCGACTGTGGCAGGGATGGGATCCCCACTGAGCTGGCTGCGTTGCTCAGGGCAGGTCCACAGGGGGCCCTGGTGGCATCTGGGCCGGAAGATGGCATGGAGAACAACTGGCGCATAGTCTCCACAGAGGAGGAGAGGGCCGCCAGAGTGGCTGACATGTACAAAACCCCCGAACATGGACACTCCCAACTGGGCCACGTTGGCACGCTGCTCTTCGTGATGACGTGCGTGCTCCCCCCGGGAAGTATGCACGTCATCACCAATGTTATGCGCGCGCGACACCAATCAGGACCTTCTCCATACGGCCAGGGGTCCCCCTCGTCCGCAGGTAGAGGAGCATCAGATGACATGGACATCCCCCCCCACCTGCGGAGGGGCCTGGGATGGGGCATCCCTGCTGGTGCATGGTTGTGCAGTCACAGGGTCAGGGACAGCGACATGCACAGGCCCCTCCGTGGCGACCTGTGCTGCCTCCTGCCCCTGGACTGCACCACTTGCACCAGTGGTACCACCCCCACCAGGCCCCATGTGCGGCTCAGTAGCGGCCTCCTCCTCCTCTGTGGAAACCACCAACCTGGATGGCTCCACACCGTCTTCCGCCGTTGCAAGCCCCGTAGGGGGCTCACCCACCCCTTCCGCTGCAGCCGTAGTGGCAGACGCAGCACCAGTCCCCTCACTCCCGGACGATGGTAAATTCTGGGAGGGCGACTGGGCCTTGCGTCGCCGGCCGGTGGCGGCATCCCCGCCGATTTGCTCCACAGCGCCGTCTCCGCCCTTTTCATCAATTGCCGCTGTGTAGAGGGGGACATAGAACACAAGCATCAGGGTACTGTACAATAGTCCCCTAGACAGGCAGCAATAGCAGATGAGTGGCACTGGCAAACATCACTTCCATCATGTCCCTCCACAACACATGGGTCAGTGCAGGCAAAACACATGCAGGCGCATGCTATGAACATTAGCATACATGTCCAAGGGACTCTTCAAACATACAATGCTGGTTTGAAACTCACATGCATCATGGGTCATGCCCATCACATGCACACACTTCACCCTAGTTTCATCCATCTGGCGTCGTACACCCCACACACAGTGGATACAAGGATGAGTAGGCTGCATCAGTGAATCTGAACATTGTCACAAACATGTGTCATGCATCCATGGCATTTCCAAGTCACAGACACGCAAGTCAGACACACAGACATGGACACCATACATGTCCACGACAGCAGCACCCATCTCTCACACCCCATCCATATCCAATAACAGACAGGCATGCATTAATGTGTGCATTCCCCATGCTGCTCTGCATGTTGCATTGTAACACATGCATCAACCATGTGGTTCACACATTACTGGTCTCACATGCATGACCATGATGTCCCTACACACACATGTACATGGCCTATGTCACACACACAGACAAGTATTAGACAACCAGCACCCTGCAACATGCCCTGTCTCACACAGCAATGCTTGGCCACTTACCGCTCAACTCCGGACGGGTCTGCCTCCGAAGGATCTGGGCGTGGAGTGCTGGGCCTACGCGTTCCAGGACCCTCATCTGGATAGTACTCATGCTGCCCCAGCCCCCCTCCACGAGGCGCCGGGCCTTGTTGAGGGTCCTGGACCTCAAGTCCTCCCAGCGCTTGACATGTTGGTAGTTGCGGGTTGCCACCCACTCCGCGTTGATGGGAACCACTGCGTCATCCCAGATCCTCTCCCGTCCTTCCTTGTTGGTGCGTCTTGTTCCGAAGAGGGCATCAATGCCCCAGGACATGCTCCACCAGAACACCAACTTCGGTGGCAGTGAAGCTGGTGGCCCTCTGCCTCTCTGGCTGGGGGTTGCCAGTGGTGCCAGATGGAGATGTGCCCGACATGGCAACCCCAGAGGCAGGAGTGGGTGGGCAACTGGGTCCTGGGGCTGGGCTGTGGCGCGATGGAATCCCAGACGGGAGTCTTCTGTTCCAGCAGGGGTGGACACAGCAACTGGACCCCTGCAGATGGCTGACGTGCAGGCACCAAATAGCAGGGCACGTGGGCAGCAGGCAGGCAGCAGCAGATGGCTGGTGGGAGCGTGCTCGGGGCTCTTGGGGGCAGGAAAATGGCCTTCAGGGCAGGAGCATGGTCTTCTGTGTGTGTACGTATGGCCAGCTTGATACTGAGTGATTTGGCACGTGAAAATCTTGCACGTCGGCATGTAATTCGAGGAAAGGCCCTTAGCGCATCAGCACACGTACGCAATATCATTGGACCAAAGGCCCTTAGCGCGTAAGCGCGTCTGACTTATTGTGCACGGGCGTTTCCCTTTCGCGTGTAAAACTTGCAGCGCACCCCTGAAATACACGTACTCCACTCGAACAGGGCCCTTTCACGTGTGAAACTTCACGCGAACCCCGTAATACACGTACCTAGCTGAAATTGCGGGTGAAACTTCCCGCGAACCCCAGGAATACACGTACCCTGCTGAAATTGCGGGTGAAACTTCCTGCGACCCCGCAGGAATACACGTACTCCGCTCAACAGGGCCCTTTTGCGTGTAAAACGTCACGCTGTACCCCAGAAGTACACGTACCCGGCTCGCTCGCACAGGGCCAATATTTCTGGGGTTCGCGTGAAGTTTCACACGCGATAGGCCCTGTGTGAGTGGGGTACGTGTATTACTGGGGTTCGCGGGAAGTTTCACACGCGATTTTGCTGTCAGTGGGGTAGGTGAATTTCCAGGGGGCGCGGGGAGTCCTACACGTTAATTGGCAGTGTGGGTCCTCCCAGGTGTTCCCTCTACACCCTCCACAGCCCCTGCAGGCAGACCACACCACAGGGGACTACCCCGCACCCCTGGTCATGTCCCGCAGAAAGCTCATCCACCATGGGCATGCACCCCAGCCAAGCCACCTGTCCGCTTGCACCACTGATCAACTCATGTCCCCTTGAACCCCCACCCCCCAGCAGTGCGGGGCACCTGCCAGCAGGCCCCCACTCATGTCCCACTCATAACCCCCAGCACCCCCACCCCCCAGCAGTGTGGGGCACCTGCCAGCAGGCCCCCACTCATGTCCCCTTGCACCCCCACCCCCCAGCAGTGTGGGGCACCTGCCAGCTGGCCCCCACTCGTCCCCTTGCACCCCCACCCCCCAGCAGTGTGGGGCACCTGCCAGCAGGCCCCCACAACATGTCATCACGATCCACAATCATTGGCCTAATGGCCACCCAAATCCCACCCCACGCCACCCCAGTCGAAACACACAACCAAGTATTATATAAACCCTACATTGAAATCCCCATCACATGAAACATCCCAAATGGCAAGTATGCACATCAATACATGTCCATCACACACACACAATGGGTGCAAGTGAATGAGAAAACATGCATCGTGACATGCAGGAAACCAAGGAAAGCATACCACACAATGAAGTATCAAATAAAAATGTATTAGACACAAAAGCAAGGGAATGAAATGAAATCACACAATGTAAGTAATAAATAAAATGCTGCATGTCCAAAATATGAAAAAGAAAATGTGTAAAACCAGAATAAAAATCAATCCAAAAGCAAATGGGTCCAAAGAGTCTGTCCGTCAAATCAAATCCAAAGTGAAAAAAAAGAAAAATCCATTGATCCATGGTTAAAAAAAAAGGCAAATGAAGTGAAATCCATTGTGGAACTATATACAACGTACAAATCCAGGGTCCATGAGCCCAACCATTGAAAGGAAACCTACAAAAACCCTACATAATGAACAACTATATATAAAAAGGTGGGGCATTGTCCAAGCGCCCCAAATGAAAAGAAAAACAAAAGGAAACCTAACACTATATAACTATTTACAATGGCAGCGGGCTAGTCCAACGGCTCACTTTCTGATTTCCCGGGCCAGGGCATCATCGAACTCCTGCTCGATGTCCCGGAGGCGGTCCTCTTCCATGGCCCTGAGGGTTTGCAGGGACGATGACATCTGGACCTCCAGGTCCCTGCGAATGGCCTCGAGGCACTCGGCCCGCCTCAGGGCCTTACGCATGGAGTTCTCAGCCCTGACCATCGTGAGCCGTGCCTCTTCCGCCCGCTGCCGCTCCGCATCTATAGCATGGCCCAACCGCTGCCACACGGAAGACACTTCCCGTCCTGGGTCCTCCTGCCCTCTGGCCGATGCCTGCCCTTCCGATGTTGAAGGCCCCGAGCCATCATGGCTCCCACCTTGTTGCTGCTGCTGCTGTGCCTCTGCCTGTGCCCCGGCTCCTGCTGCCTGCACATCCTCCTCCGGCTGGGGTGCAGTTGTTGAGGTGGCCACCCCTGCTGGACGTCTGACTCCCGACTGTGGCAGGGATGTGTCCTCCACCAGCCTGGCCACAGGGTCAGAGGCAGCTCCACAGGGCACCCAGGTGACACATGGGTGGGAAGATGGCACGGAGGACGACTGGCGCATAGGGGGTTCAGTTGAGGAGGGGGTCGGAACAAGGTCCAGAAAACTGTGGAATCCGGCCCTGGTGAGCTGTCCCAGTGGGTCAACGCGGTCAACGAGCCATGCGAAAAGACGTGCAGTCTCCTCATGAAAAGACTGCAGGTCAGCTCGCATGGCACGTTGATGCAACGCCACGCCACCCAGGACAGGCTCAACCCGGTGCCGCATAGCCACATCTGCAGGGAGAGGAAGGCCAGTTGGTGTAAGCCGATCCCCTCCCTGAGAACGGGTCTGGATGTAGGCATCCCTGCTGGTGCGGGATGATGCAGTGACGGGATCGGGGACAGGATTACACACAGGCACCTCCGCGGCAGCCTGTGCTGCCTCCTGTCCCTGCCCCTGCACTGCACCACTAGCACCAGTGGAATCCCCACCTCCAGACCCCGTCTCTGTCCCTTGCATGGCCTCCTCCTCCATCAAACCCCCCCACCAACCTGGATGACTCCATGCCATCTTCCTCTGTCGGACCCTGTGGGGTCTCAGCTGCCCCTTCTGCTGCCGAGGAGTCCAACTCCGACCTCCGCCTCTTGGACCTACCCTCGGCAGCTGCGGCCTGGGACACGGCATTGGACTCCTCACTCCCCGACGAGATCACAACCTGGGAGGGGAGCCGGGCCTTGCGTCTCCAGCTGGCGGTGCGATCCCTGCCGCTGGGCTCCACAGCACCCTCTCTGCCCTCTTCATCAGTTGATGCTGCAGACAGGGAGAGATAGGAGACAGGCATCAGGGCACTGTACAATGGACTGATACACACATGCCAGTTGCACATGAGTGGCAGTGTCATACTTCAGACATGGTATCACAATCCCCAACACACATGGCATGTCAACTCACACACGAGCAATTCCACAGCCTTATGGCAACAGCCAGCACCATCCATACACATACAACAGCATGAGCAGCCAAAGGTGAGCCAGACATCACATGAAACACAGGGAGTGCACTAGACATGCACACACGCCACCACACTTACATGCATGTGTACACCTACACCAACTGTCGCAGTGATGAGATCGGCATCCATGTCACATCTGGCAATCAGTCTTCTACATATCAGTGTCCCAAGCATCCATGTTGCATCACTGTTGCACCCTTGTGAAATACACACACATGCACATGTACACGGTGCAGATACATGCAGCTGGAACCGACATCCATATGTGACACCACAACCATGCCAACTTACATACACAGTCATTCAAGCATGTGTGCTCAAACATCTGCATTTGGCATGCAAGCTTACACACACATGCACCATCCATGTGTCTCACACATGAGGACTCGCATGTGTTAGCCTCACGGCCCTGTACATACACATCCATACATGGCCCTACAAAACCACATGTGCAACCTGCACACTACTGGCACACCACCATACACAGAGCTTACAATCAGTATGCATGTACACTTACCGCTCGACTCCAGACGGGTCTGCCTCTCAAGGACCTGGATGTGGAGCACTGGGGATATGCGTTCCAGGACCCTCATTTGATGTTCCGACAGGTGGCCCCCGGTGCCCCTTAGCATCCGCTGCCTTCAAGAGGCGCCGGGCCTTGTTGAGGGTCATGGACCTGAAGTCCTCCCAGCGCTTCTTGACATGTTGGAATTTTTGGACTGCCAACCCCTCTGTGTTGATGGCAGTCACGATGTCCGTCCAGATCCGCGCAAACCTCCGAAGAGGGCATCATACTGCCCCAGGACTTGCTCCACCAGGACACCAACTTCGGTGGCAGTGAAGCTGGTGGCCCTCTGCCTCTCTGGCTGGGGGTTGCCAGTGGTCTCAGATGGTGGTGTGCCCGACATGGCAACCCCAGAGGCAGGCGTGGGTGGGCAACTAGGTCCTGGGGCTGGGCTGTGGAGCGATGGTATCCCAGTCGGGAGTCTTCAGTTCCAGCAGGGGTGGACAGAGCAACTGCACCCCTGCAGATGGCTGATGTGCAGGCAGCAAATAGCAGGGCACGTGGGCAGCAGGCAGTCAGGCAGCAGCAGATGGCAGGTGGGAGCGTGCTCGGGGTTCTTGGGGGCAGGAAAATGGCCTTCAGGGCAGGAGCGTGGTCTTCTGTGTGTTTTCGCGTGGCCAGCTTGATACAGAGTGATTTGGCACGTGAACAAATTGCACGTCAGCGTGTAATTCGAGGAAAGGGCCTTAGCGCGTAAGCGCGTCAGCGCACGCATGCGATTCCATTGGACCAAAGGCCCTTAGCGCGTAAGTTACATTACGCGTGCAGGCGTTTCCCGCATAGCACGTGATGACAGAACACACGTGGAAAAACTACACGTCCGAGTGTCATCGCGTGTAATTGGAGAAAAGCGCCCGCGTACACGTGTCTGACGTGTACGTGTGGGCCGGTTTAAAAGCTGCGTGTAGGACGCCATTTCCTTGTACGTGTTTTTCGTGGAGAGCGAGTGGGTGAAATCTGTACTTCTTGTCGGTTCACACGCGATTACTTCACAGCGTTTCTAGTTCATACTCCCTGTTACCTCTGACAGCTCTTTTCTGATTTTTTGTTGGGCCCGTTTCCTCAAACAGAGTTCACTTCTCCTTTTGTCCTCTCTCCTCAGACAGCGTACAATTCTTCTTTTGGCGGGGGTGTTGCCAACGTGTGCGCGTATTTTTCACGTTCTTTTTTCAGGAAGACGGTGAGTTCCGCACGTACTTAGCAACTGTGCTTGCCCCGTGTGTCGCGTTCCCCTTCCGAGGTCATTGTAGGCTGCGCGTCTTAGACATACGCTTATTTTTGTGTTTCTGGGTGCCACATCGTAGTGCGAGTTCATTTTGTCACGCACGTGGTCTACGAGGGGTTGCATGCACGTTTATTTTTGATTTTGGGCTGCCTGTGCGTTGCGTGACCCGTCATCTTCCCCCAGGGGTCACAGACAGCCTTGTTAGAGCACTGGGGTACAAATCAAATTCCATCTGGTATCCTACCCCTTTGACCCCCAATTGCCCAGGAAAATAGTTTACTGCAACTCCCATACGCACAACAACATCAGTGCCATGGCTGGGAGGCGACCAAGCGGTAAGGGAGGCAAAGGTGGCCGACCCTCAAAAGGTGGGCGTGGTAGGGGACGTGGCCGGGATTTGCAGGGTGCCCCTATGCCCCCATGTGTGGAGGAACAATCAGGGACACCCATGCCCCCCCCCATGATTGAGGGAAACATGGCTGACACCATCCAAGCTCATCCCCTGTTGGAGCAGCCCATTGTGGCACCTGACCTGGCACAGGATGACTCCCTGGCTGACTTCCAGGTCAGCAAGTCGAGGCCACGTATGGCGGTGCAAGTTCTTGTCACCAATCCACGTGTATGTGGGGCAGCTATGTCATCTGCTGCCCCAAGTATGCAGGGTGGGGAGGCTGCAGGGGCAGCTGCAGCTCCATCCGCCCCAGCTCTGACTCTCCCAGCCAGGACAGTGTCAGTCCCAGTCCATCAAACTGACGTTCCCCCCCTGCCAACATTACCCTGCAACCAATGCCTGCATCAAGGACTATGGTCATTGTGCATTCCCACACTCCTAGTACCCAGTCCACCGGTGATTCTGCCCCTACTGACCAGAGCGGCGTAAGCCATTCTGGCTCTGCTCCACCTTTAAAGAAGAGGAAGAAGGGTGCTCTGGCACGACAGGCTGAGACCCCAGGCACGGCTACACACTTACGGTACCTCAAGGAAGCCTGGCTTCAATGATTCGGAACTTGATGCACTTGTGAGCTATGTGTTGGCACATAGCCAGGAAATGGTGGTGACTGCAGGGTCCAAGACCACACCTGGTCAACGTAAGGCACACTGGCAGACCATCGCCAATCACATAAGTGCCCTTGGATTTGTGAGGCGCTCAGCTGATGATTGCTACAAGCGGTGGAACGACCTGAAACGCAGAGCAAAGAACAAGCTGGCCTCAAGTCATGCCGCTACTCTGGTGACTGGCGGTGGGTCTCCACAAGAGGACAACAAACTCACTGAACATGAGTCTGTTGCTGGGACCTTCGTCACAGAGGAACAGATCCGAGGTGTGGGAGAACTACCCGATTATGACACATTGTCCGGTGAGTGCCCATGCGTGTGTGTAATGCATGTGTATGTTTGGGTGACGGGTTCTGATTGAGTGGCAGGTGAGGGCGTGTGTGTGTGTGTGACTGAGTAGTATGGGTCACCCATGTGCTTCATCCAAAACATTCTGCGGCCTTGAATTTGGGTGTGACAGTATCCCTTCTGCCCACAGTAGTAATTTAGCGCAACATTACGGCACTTGCCCTTGAGGTGGCATCATGCAACAACATTGTTTGTATTTTTCAGTGTTCTTTCAGGCTGATTGTTTCAATTCTCCCACTTTTGCAACACATTCCTCAGTCCTATTGTGACATATGTGACATGCTTCTGTCATTGAAGAACCCCACATTGGCCCACATGTGTCACCTTGGTAGTTGAATGATTTGACCATTCAGGCTGAATGAGTATTGTCCTGATCACATGAAGTTTTTGGGCCTGTTTGAATGTGGAACATGCTAGTTGTTTCCTGTCACGTTGAAGTGCACAACCATTGATGTGTACATGGCCCTGCAATCACTGTATTTTTGTACACGATGTGTTGCAGTGTGTGGCACATGGCGTATCTTTTCACACTATGTGGCATTTTTCATCTCTTCATGTCCATCTCACATGGATGGGTACCAGTACTCATTCACTGACATATGGATGTACTTGTGGAATGTACCATGGCTACGGTACATGCCATCTGTGTGATGGCATGTGTCATTTATGTGTATAGGACATGCCACTCAGGCCAATGTGTGATGGCAGTGCTACCCAGCATGCAGCATATGTGTTGCTCTTCCATCTTGGGAGTCATCAGTGTCTGACTTTTGCCTCCCCTTCCAACTCTGACAGTGCATGCATGGGAGGGTTATAGTCATGTGGGACATGTGTAAATCATGTACTGGTTCTGTAGCTTGTCAGGCCTATTTGTGTGCTATGGTGCTAATGCCTGTTTTCATTTTTTGTCCTTCATGTTTTTGCAGGGGATGACGCACTTGATGCTGTTGAGGTTGAGGAGATGGTGCAGACCCATGAGGAACCTGAGGCACAACCGGCCACCAGTGGGGGACGTGGTGTGGTGGTGGGTGAGAACCGACTCTTGCTGCAGACGATTGTCAAGGGGTGTCTCTGGGTGCACCTTCCCAGACCTCTATTCAGTTGCTGATTCGGATGACGAGACCTATGTGGCGTCGCAGGTAAGTGTTTCTGGAAGGGGTTCTGTTCTGTCCAACCCACCCGCACCAAGGGTAGAACCCTCTATGGGGATGTCAGTGTTGGTTAGTCAGCCTTTGGCGGTTACGGGTGCAGGGTCACACTTCACAACATCTGATCCTGTGCCAGCAGATCAGAGGGGGAATGCAGTCCTGCAGCCTCAGGCAGTGCCGGCACAGCAAGGCACAGATCGCCTTGCCCCAATCAGGAGTGGTGCCCGCCGACGTAGTGGCCGTATGACACCAGGCAATACCGCATGGGAACAATCCATGTACGGTATGGCAAGCCAACAGGCAGCATCAGTTGAGATGATGGCTCAACCAATGGAGAGGGTGGCCACTTCCATTGTCCCCCCTGAAAGGCAGATGGAGCAACTACAGCAGGCAACAGACTCCATTTGCCAATCACACAGGGAGGACATGTTGGCGTCCAACAGGGACAGACGGGCGGCACTGGAGACTCTACGCCAATCGATATCAATAGAGTCCCAGGGCCACAGGGAAGCCCTGAGGGTAGAACTCCATCACCTCAGGGAGACTCTTGTTGACCTTGAGACTTCCACTAACTTGAGGACAGAACAGCAGCTGGAGCGGCTCACACATTCGCTCTCAGCCGAGATGCAGGCAACTCGGGAGGAGATCCGGGCATCACGTCAGGTGCTGCATGGGGATCTCCGCACTATAATCCTCCAGAACGAGACCTTCCACACCTGCATGCTTGCTGCCATGGAGGACCATACCAGGGCTTTGCGTGGGCTGCCTCCCTTAGCACCACCACCTCCTGTGGCAGGAGCAGAGGGTGATGAGAGCGACAGCAGCAGTTCTCCCACATTGGCATAGCCGTGCAGGCCATGAGCCCATGGAGGTGTTTTTTTTCCCCCCCAACATGCACACAGGCGGCTGTTGGTGCGCACCCTGTTCTCGGACCTCTTGGGTGGCCTCACACCCCCCCCCCAGCCCCCACATGGCCATTTTTGATTATTTTTTGACAGTGTGTTGCCTTGTGTGGCTCCCGTGGGCATCCACTGTATTCCGGCTGGGCACATGCAGGCTTGTCCTGAGTTTGGGTTCGATGCTTGGGTTCATGAGACACACACCCCTCCTGCTTCCCGTTTCCATGGGCTTGCAAAGGGTGTGACCAAGTGACAGTGATGTACACAGTGATGTTGGGCTCCCATGAGCTGTGTGGGCAGTCTGTAGTCAATACTGTGTAGACATTCCTTGTGTATATTGTTGTTGTATTGTACACTGCATGTTGTAATTATGTATGCTTCTGCTTCCATGTCTCCCTCTAAATTTGCAGGTTCATTCCTCATGTCTTCACAAGGCCGTCTACTTTGGAGATGGAGTTCATGTTGTATGCAGTACACAGACAAGTTTTGAAGCCTGCAAGACTACAGTTGGAAGGGGGCGATGTGGTGGCATATTCAGGTTGTAAGACTACGACTACTTTAACTTAGTACTGTCATGTTTTAGTTATGTTTGAGCTTGTGTAGCTGCATTGTATTGTTGGTAAGTATTTGGTCATGTGTGTTAGTTCAACATTACTGGGAGCATATTGTGTGTGGCCAGTTTCCATTAGGGACACTGTACTTTGTGACACTTGTGTCAGGTTTTCAGGATTGCTTTGTTTGCTCTCACATAGCATGACATGCCATGGTGTGTTGGGTGGCGGTGCTGGGGAGGGGTTGGGTGACATGGCACTGTTCTCATGTTGTATTTTGCAAGGGGGTAAGGCATTTGGCAGCATGTGTGTCTTTTGATGACACAGCATTGGTGGTGTTTCTGTAGGTAGGGATGCACACATTGTGACACTTCCAGGTGACCAATCTGAGGCTGGTATGGTTGTGACAGTTGACTGTCCGTTATGTCATCATCATTGAATGTCAGCTGGTATGTGGCAGGGCTGTGTGCACTCCACAGGGGTGTGATTCTAAGTGAAGTAATTAGCCACCAGCTGCGTTCGGGCTGCCTCACCCCGTGCCCTTTCCCCTCCCATGTGCAGCGGGTGTGCATGTGGTTGGGGATGTGGGGGCACCACCATGTCCACCGGCAGGCCCTGGCGTGTTGCAACGTTGTGCAGGACACATGCTGCCACTATGATCCTGCACACTACTGGGGGAGCGTATAACAGCTGCCTGCCAGAACGGTCAAGGGAGCGAAAGCGTGACTTGAGCACTCCGAATGTGCGCTCCACTATGCCCCGGGTTGCAATATGGGCTGTGTTGTATCTTACCTCAGGTGGCGTGGTGGGGTTCCGAACTGGCGTCATCATGTGAGTGCTCAGAGGGTAGGCACTGTCCCCTGGGGAGGTGGTGATGGGTATCATTAGTAGGGTTGTGACATTACTCAGTATCTGGCATGCATGCATGTGCTGTGACATTTATACTCACCAAGCAGCCATGTATCGCCATGCCGCCCAGCTTCTAGGTCCCGGTTTAGGGTTGACATTCTGTAAATGAAACTGTCATGGGTGGACCCTGGATAGTTGACATATACTGAGGTGATGATTCCCTTGGCATCACATACTACCTGCACGTTGATGGAATGCCAGTGCTTGCGGTTTCTATAGATGTGCTCTGATGCCCTGGGGGGACGTAGAGCCACATGGGTGCAATCAATGGCACCTAGGACTTTGGGGAATTGTGCCACCCCGTAGAAATCCTGGACAGCAGCCTGCCTTTCTGCAGGTGTTCTGGGCAGGTATATGTGCCTGCGGACTGATGGGCGTGCAGTCATGATGGCCAAGACCTGGTGTAGGCAGCGTGACTGCGTGGCCTGTGACACCCCCCCCCACTATGGCACTTGTCCGCTGAAATGATCCGGTGGCCAAAAAGTGCAGTACATCGAGGACCTTCTCCAGGGGGCTGAGTGCTTGGGAGCAGAGGGTGGGTGATGTGAGGTCATCCTCCCACTCACTGACCAGGTCGAGTATTATGTGAGGTGGAAACCTGTACCTCCCATATACCTGGTCATCAGGCATCCCAAAAAGGCTGGTTCTGGGTGTGAAAATTCTGGGCCTGACTATCCTCCTCCTCCTCCTGCGGTATCACACAACCACTGCTGCTAGGAACGGTATGTTCATCCTGGCGTCTGAGCTTGCTTGTTGTTTGCGCGCACTTTTATACTGCGCAAGTCCACGTACGCCTACTTCCTGCTGGCGTACGTGTTTCCGGATTAGTGCTTTTATTTTGGCGCGTGCGTGCGTGTGGGCGTTCTGCGCATTTGCCTCCTGTACTTCCCCACCCACCCCAGTAATACACGTACCTCGCTCGGCCAGGACCAATCGCGTGTAAAACTTCCCGCGAGCCCCTCAAATACACGTACCCCGCTCGCGTGTGAAACTTCCCGCGCACCCCCGAAATACACGCTATTTTTGACACAGCGGGTGTCCGTGTTTGTCGCGTACCCCTTTGCACGTCATTTGTCCTAGAGGGCCACAGTATGGGACATTCATCAGAGCTGTATATACGTGCTTTTTGTTAGCGCACATTTTTTTAATTCGCAGCGACGCTACCGCCTGCCTTCGTGTGGCGGACATGTGTTGATGTACATAGTTGACTTTTGGTTTGTGTCATGAGATCGCCATTTCACTGCTGGGGGGTGGGGGTGCAAGGGGACATGAGTGGGGGCCTGCTGGCAGGTGCCCTGCACTGCTGGGGGGTGGGGGTTCAAGGGGACATGAGTGGGGGCCTGCTGGCAGGTGTCCCTGACTGCTGGGGGGTGGGGGTGCTGGGGGACATGAGTGGGGACCTGCTGGCAGGTGCCCTGCACTGCTGGGGGGTGGGGGTGCTGGGGGACATGAGTCGGTGCCTGCTGGCAGGTGCCCCTGACTGCTGAGGGGTGGGGGTGCAAGGGGACATGAGTGGGACATGAGTGGGGGCCTGCTGGCAGGTGCCCTGCACTGCTGGGGGGTGGGGGTGCTGGGGGACATGAGTGGGGGCCTGCTGGCAGGTGCCCTGCACTGCTGGGGGGTGGGGGTGCTGGGGGACATGAGTGGTTGCCTGCTGGCAGGTGCCCCTGACTGCTGGGGGTGCAAGGGGACATGAGTGGGGGCCTGCTGGCAGGTGCCCCTGACTGCTGGGGGTGCAAGGGGACATGAGTGGGGGCCTGCTGGCAGGTGCCCCTGACTGCTGGGGGTGCAAGGGGACATGAGTGGGGGCCTGCTGGCAGGTGCCCTGCACTGCTGGGGGTGCAAGGGGACATGAGTGGGACATGAGTGGGGGCCTGCTGGCAGGTGCCCCTGACTGCTGAGGGGTGGGGGTGCAAGGGGACATGAGTGGGGGCCTGCTGGCAGGTGCCCTGCACTGCTGGGGGGTGGGGGTGCAAGGGGACATTAGTGGGGGCCTGCTGGCAGGTGCCCCTCAGTGCTGGGAGGTAGGGGTGGAGGGGGTCATGCGTTGGTGATCAGTAGTGCAAGTTGACATGTGGCTTGCCTCGGGGGCATGCCCATGGTGGATGGGCTGCCTGCGGGACATGACCAGGGGTGCAGGGGAGTCCCCTGTGGTGTGGGCTGCCTGCAGGGGCCGTGGAGGGTGTAGAGGGAACACCTGGGAGGACCCACACTGCCAATTCATGTGTAGGACTCCCCTGCACCCCAGATATACACGTACCCCACTCGCACAGGGCCTATCGCAAGTGAAACTTCCCGCGAACCCCAGATTTACACGTACCCAGGCCAATCGCGTGTGCAACTGCACGCAAACCCCAGGGATACACGCACCCCACTCAAACAGGGCCTATCGCGTGTGAAACTTCCCGCGAACCCCAGATTTACATGTACCCAGGCCAATCACGTGTGCAACTTCACGTGAACCCCAGGAATACACGCACCCCACTCGCACAGGGCCTATCGCGTGTGAGACTTCCCGCGAACCCCAGATTTACACGTACCCAGGCCAATCGTGTGTGCAACTTCACGTGAACCCCAGGAATACATGCACCTCACTCGCACAGGGCCTATCGCGTGTGAAACTTCCCGCGAACCCCAGATTTACACGCATCCCCTCGCCCAAGGCCAATCGCGTGTGAAACTTCCCGCGCACCCCCGAACTACACGCACATGCTATTTTTGACACAGCGGGTGTCCGCGTTTGTCGCGTACCCCTTTGCACGTCATTTGTCCTAGAGTGCCACAGTATGGGACGATCATCAGAGCTGTATATACGTGCTTTTTGTTAGCGCACATTTTTTTCATGCGCAGGGACGCTACCGCCTGCCTTCGTGTGGCGGACGTGTTTAGGCCTGTGCGCATCTTCGCCTGTGCGCTGGTTTGCCCTATTCGATTCCATGAACACGTGTTGTAGGCGAGCGTGTGGGCGTTCCGCTCACTTGCCTCCTGTACTTCCCCCGTGATGCCCACATTTTCACGCGTTGTTCCCCATTCCGCATGTCATGCCCCGTGTTACGCCTACTTTTGTTATGTGCGCCGCGCTATTTGCGCTTTCGCTGTGGCCGTAGCGCATGCCATTAGATGACCTGTGCGTCCCAGATTTTACTCACGCACGGACTTCCATGAATCGATGTGCGCGGGTTTTGCTGCAATTATTGCACTTGCATTGCGATTTTCGCACTTGCACTGCGATTCGCACGGTTTTGCACGCTTGCGCGGGAATTTTCAGCGCACATTAATTCCATGAATCGGGCTGTAAGTGTGAGTGATTGAGTGGATTATAGATCATGTGCAGCAGTTCTCCAAGTGTTAGTTTGATGGAAAAACGCATTTACAGAATATATATATGTCTCTTGAATTTATTAGATAAAGGCATTGTGATCAGTTCTGATTCACGTTAGTCACTGGTTAATACATTGGCGAATACAACAGTTCGCAAGAAAATTCCATTCAGTTGTTGTGAATTTGGATACTCAGGTTAGTGTGAGATTGATTAATAACATTGGGTGTTAACTCTGTATGTTTAAACTCGAAATATATCGATAAAAATTAATCTAAAAATGTATATTTTTTCGCTTGCCTGGATTTTGTGGAAAGAGAACAGTTGCACCGATGATGGGACTTTGAGTCCTGAAATGCGTAGTGTTAGATAGAAGAATATTCAAATTAGAGAACTGTAAGGATGAGGCAGGCAGGCAGTGAGGTTGTAACTGAAATAGCCTTTAATTCAGGATTAAGGAGTCCAGAAGAAAAAAATGTTTTAAATCAGGGACTTTAATTCAGTCTTCTGTTCACTCTGCTGTATGGGTGGACCAATTGACTGTAGGTTAATCATTGTACGTCCAGAGCGTCTCCCGGTGTGGCTCTCTCTCCCTCTGCTGTGCCATTCTGAAAGAGATTGGATGAAACACACACAGTCCATCATTGGTTTCTACTTTATATAGGGGCTGGGGGGGTTTGAGCCAATCAGTAAGGGTTTGGCCTATTTTTCTATAAATATCCCCACAAGCCCCGCACCTTTCTTTCTGAACGAAGATTGCCATGGTGCCTTACCCGCCAAGACTGGGGAAACGCGAGCGGTTGCTACCCCCAGGCACCCTGGGGGTCCTGACCTACGTGAAGCGCTGATGGAAGGAAAGAAAGGTGAGTGTTCTGTTATCAGGCGGGATAGGGGAGCGGGTACCGAAAAGCCACTGTCATACGTTTCCCCCTGCTCGGCGTCAGCCAATGCCCGTTTGCCAGAGTCATCCTCTGCATGACTGTTTACAAATGGAAACCAGAGACACTGTTGTCTTTCCCCTTCTCTCGGGTTCTCCACGTCAAGGTCCCCTTTCATCCCCTCACACCACCTCTCCTCGCCACTGCGCGGCAAGGCCGGAAGTGCACCCGCAACCTTTCGGCTCATCTCCACACCGTCCGTCCTGACTCGCCCGCGAGCCATCGTCCTCGCACTTCCCTTCCCTCATCTGCGCTGCGGCTGAGATCTCTGTTCAAGGCCCTCTCTCCTGCTGTCCCGAGGGCTCAGCCCGTGCTTGCCCGACCTTGGAACCTCCGTCCGAGGTTCATTCTGTTGCTGTTCTGTGTCCATGTCATCATCCAGTTTACAAGAACATATTCATTGAAGTTCGACTAATTATATTCACGATTGTTATCTGCGATAGCTAGATAACTGATACAAAAGAATGTTGTATTAAGATTTTTTCTAAAATTACAAAAGTGTGTTCTTCCTTGATTTGAAATGTTTTCTGGAAGAAATTGATTATCCTTATTTGGATTTTTGAAATTGAATTGTTGATTTTTACCAAACATTATTTCTATGAATTACAAATTCCATGTAGTTAATCTGTTGTATTAAAAAGAAATGTATCAAATGTACATGTGGAATTGTTTTTTCCATGAGGAGTGACTAGAGATTTGATGGGCTTTTGTTAAACAGTGCTGGAGCCTGGCCTTTCTGGGCCTCAATCTTAAAATAGTGATAGGTCAATGCTTCTTGTCGCCGGACTGAGATGGCTCTCCCACCCTTCAATACTGTGAGCTATGATATTCTCTCGCCCCTAAGGGCACTCCACTCCCCACTAGTCAAACTTCTATGTTAGAATATATCCCTAATATATTTTCCTCAACCTAAATCATTTTGGGGAGCAGTGTACTTGGGTATGCATTCCAACACATGCAATTCAACTCGGAAAGTGAAATTACATCCCCCGCCTGGTGTTCTACCCGGGGTATAGCTGTGAAGTTGGTCTGTTCCTGATTTCAGCAGATCAGATTAGATGTCACAGACTCCTGGAGAGGGAAAGCAAGACTGGAATTTCATTCAGCTCCTTTGTTACGGAAAATGGGACTGAGTATCCCTCTGCTGTTTGCCCAGGGCCTTCGAGAGCACCACTGTGGGCTGACCCGCTCTGCCTCCAATCCCACCTGTCCCTGAGACCACGATTGCGGTCCAGTTCGAGTTTTTATTGAGTGACCTAGAGGGATTTTGAGAATTGTGGTCCTTCCTGTCCATCTCCCTCTTATGTAGCACTATTGCTATTAAGTGCGCAATGTGACTGTCCTCTGCTATGAGGGGGCGGGGGGTGCTATGGAGGTGGCACAGAGTGTTAGGGTCATCATGAGGTACTCCCAAATACCAGAAGAGGACTTCATTAAGGGGAGTTACTTTTCCTAAAGAATGATTCCTTAATACTTCTGAAGATTTAATTTCTTAAACATTTCAGAAATCCCTTTTCCTGGTAACATAAGGGAAGCTTCATTTGCAAGCCAAGCCCTCTCAGGCCTCGAAAAATCTTTAAAAACCTACAGGTCGAGTAACAGTATCTACTCAACCATAGAAAAACTCACTCGACCCACAAACTGAATGGCACTTTTTTTTTTTTACTGAAAAATGACTAGTGCTATCTACATTCATTTTCAGAACCGTGAGGACTAATGCTGCTTAGAGTTTTTTTAAATATCAAAACAAATCAAATTAAAATGTCTACTGGAAAAACATGGCAAGTCATGGAACCAGCTACAGGCAAAAATCCACGCATATTGAACACAGGACAAGACTACTACCATGTAAAGTGCCTGTTGTGCTGACAGCCGAAAAACATTGCAAAGTTTAGATCTGTAATTTACCATTAAGAACAATGCAAGTTGTTATTCAGCACTTTATGCTGAATGTTTCCTTCTTGAGATGTAATTACAGTGGTTATTATTACCCCACTCTATAGTGCTCAATATATCAACCGAGGAACAATGAAACACTGGGTTAGCCCTGCTGGAGACTCGATTGTGAAATGTGTGCTGGCCTTATGTGAGAGGAGCACACTTAACGTGGGAGGTGTTGTGTGAGAAATTGGGCATGTGACATAATGCTCTCTTCTGTTCCCTGCACAATACAGACATGGAGAAGACATGTACCACAAAGACAACACAAACATAGTGCAACTTGTCCTGTAGTACACTTGGAATGTATCGTTTTCAAGCTGGGACATCACATAGCAGCCTGCATTGCAAGTAGTTTCAACAGCTTTTGGAATTTTGTATGTATGTTTCAATTTAATTGTTGGGGTGGTAGCCGGAACATCACAATGCTTTGTGGGCTTATTCCCCTCACCCGCTCTGGATATCACTGCAATGTTCTGGGTATATAACGAGAGATTCTTGATGAGTGTTCTTTTGAGAGGGAGTTGGTTGGTGGTGGCTGGCCTTCTATTGTAGTTGTCTCAAGTGCTGCCAGAATGCTTAAGGACAGACGGCACCTGTTTTTCTCACAAATATATCACATCTTAGATGCTTATTTTATAACAAATATAGTTCTATTGTGAACACTTGTCACACTGATCTTCTGCCTGTAACTTCTGTTTTTTCTTCTCATTCGTGCTCTGGGTAAGATTTCTGACCCTTCACACTATGAATAAGCTTTAATGCATCTACCTGCCAATCATCCACCCTTGTGTCCTGCTAGACCTGAAGGTTCGTCGGTCCACTTCCTCCTTCCACACCTCACATCGCGCCATGCATCTCCAGTGCTTCCCTACTGTTCATGTTGCACTTCCTCCTGCGCCATTCACATCCACACTGACATACCCCTTTTGCCTGGCTTCTGTCACTGTCACCTGAGGCAGGTACAATTCTATAGGAACCACTAGTCTGGTAAATATTTATGTATGTGTTGCTTTTTTATAAAGCATTTTAGCCACAGCACTTGGTAGACCAAGACAAAAGGCAGCAGGGATTCATAAAATGACAGCGATGCTTTGAGAGATCACTCAGCAGCAGTGCCCAACTGAGATGTCAAAGAGCTTTGATAGTATTGGTAGGCCATCGAGTAGGTGGAGGTTCTGTAGCTGATTAAAGCATTCAATGTTAGAAAGAGCCAATCGTCGACATTATTTATCAGAAGCACGTTGGTCCCCAACGATCAAAATAGACATCCTAGAAGGGATGGTCATCCACTCAAAAAATTGGACACCAAATGGTCTTTGTTGCCCCCTCATAAACATACCGGCCATTAGCCTGCCACTCGCTGGTACCTAGAACCAGAGTTAAAGTTGACCACTGATCGCAGATCAAAAACCTATCAGGTTACCAAATCCAGAAACCAAACAAAAATAGCCCACGCTTATTTTATATTAGCAATGAATAACACACCATTTGCCAACCAAATAACCTTAAAATGCACACTTTAACAATAAGAAAATAATTGCCAAATCCTCTGCCAAAAGGAGGCCTGGTTCGCAAAAAAACCCAGTCAATCTATTTCACTAAATCTTTCCACTACAGCACAAAGTTGTCTTTGTGTAAAAGTGGAGTGGCAGGGATTTAATATGGGGACTTAACGTGCATGGAAATCACATGGTCAACCTGCTCTATGTTAAATGCCTAATCTTGTGCTTTTTGTTCATCCCCGACAATTATCATTGTTGCATTACTGCAAATATTAGTGTTCAAAGCACTACTTTTTTTATTATTGCTGCTGTGGAGGTAACATGAGGTTGACCATGGAACAAAAAGATGTTTGAATATGAGATAGATGCACAGCCTGGGTACCATGCATCACTGAGTAAGACTGGGTACCTCTTGGGAACAAGGAGCGAGTATAAAGTGTATCAGAATTATAGTTTTCAAAAGATGCCACTAACTACAGTCTTTGTCTCCATTAAAAATTGACCCTTTTAGGCTTTAAATGTCTCCTAGATGTGTATGAATGCAATTTTTCCCATATTCCAAACAGCAGAATTACTCACAATTTTTTCTATGGCACCAGTAAATAGGAGTCAAAAGTATCTCTCCATAAGCTGTGACATACAAGCCAACCAGGGTGGGCCTTGGTTACAAGCAGTTGATAAATAGCTCCAAGCTATTGTAATCCCTTTTGGTTATTACACTTTAGTATTATGATAAATGCTGCACATGCTCTTGAACTGACCACTTTCTGCTCTCCTCTTGTCTGAAACTCTGTCCCTCATGCTAAGTCCAACCCAGCACTGCCACCTACCTTCTCGGTCATTCGGCCCATGAAGCGTGTCAGTGGATGCCTTTGCCTCTACCTTCTCTGCTCTTCCTACTCCTCCGGCTGAGTCACACTCTGACACAGCTCTCTCTAACCGGCATCTTGCTATCTCCAACACTCTGGACATCCTTGCCCCTGTCATGAGAATCCATCTGAAGCCCACCTCCAAGTGAAACTCTTGGGATGACTCCAACCTTGCCACCCGGAAATGCAAGTGCAGGGTGCCGGAGAGGACATGGAGGGCTTCGGGCACACCCTCTGACAAACTGGCCTGCCACCTGCTCCACAGGCAATACATGCTCCCTGTCCTGTCAAAGAAGAGAGTCCACATCCAAGCCTGCATCTCTGCGGCCTCAAACAACACGGCCAAACTCTCTAAAATCTGCAAGGAGCTGGCCAATCCTTCTGCAGGCTCCACCTCTCCTGTCCCCTCCCAGGCCATCTGTACGGCTCTGGCATCTCATTTCACCACTAAAACTCAGGGCATCCTGTCCTCGCTCTTCTCCTCCACCTCTACCTCTCTCGGCCCCCCTCTGGCCACCTCTCCCTCCTCCTTTTTCTCTCCGACAACACCTGTCGAAATTTCTAGACAAGTCCCATCTATGAAAGTGTTGTCCAAACAGGTGCTCCCCTGCTCGTCCAGAACCATCAAGGACCACTGACACCCTTGCTCCAAAAATCACTCTTTCGCCACTGGATCTTTCCTCTCTCTCCTCAAGCAATCCCTTGTACACCTCTAATTATTTATTCATTTATTATGCACAACCCAGGCAGCCCAGGGGCATACAGGCACAGATTGTAAAGAAATATTCATCCCAGAGGAACGTACAGGTGCCTGTTTATCTGAAAAGATAAGTCTTAAGTTTGTTTTTAAATTCTTTCATTGTTCCGCAGTTTCTTATAATGGGTGGAAGGACATTCCATAGAATGGGGGCCCTTGCCCAGAACGCTCCCTTTCTCACCAGTTCTAAGGAGGTTTTAGGTACCTGAAGGTTCCGGTCTACGCTAGAACGAAGTGAGCGTTTTGCTTGCTTGATTTCTATCATCTTAGTTATATATGGAGGCACATCACCGGAGAAGGCCTTAAACGTGATGGTGAGAAGTCTAAACTCTAGGTAGCCAGTGCAGCTTCCTTCTTACCTCAGAAACATGGTCATATTTTCGTAAACCATTGAGAGCTCTTATTGCACTATTCTGCACTACTCTGAGCTTTCTCAGTTCAGCTTTATTTAAGCCAATGAGCAAAGAGCCACAATAATCTAGTTTTGCAGATATGTCGTCTCTGGCAATGGTTTCACATCCTACTTGTGATAAGAAAAGTCTTATATGTGCCAGAAGTCGAATATAGTACGCAGATGAGGATACTAGGTTGTTGACATGGGCTGACATACTCAATGATTGATCGAAAGTGACGCCTAGAATTTTTATTTTTTCCTTGACTTGAATCACAGTATTATCAATACGGAAGGTTGGTAATCTGATGTCAATTTATTGAGTCTTTGTTTAGAGCCAATCAACATTAACTCTGGTTTGACCAGGATTCAGGGCCATGCCTTTTGCACCCATTTACGGATACGATCATACATTTCCGCTACAGTCATGACATCCTAATCATAGTTCCCTGACAAGGTGATAAGACACTGAGAATCACCAGCGTAATTGGAGAAGCATATGTTTTATTGTCCAAATCATCAAAAAAGGGAACAGTAAATAGATTGTAAAGAATCGGTGACAATGCTGCCCCCAGAGGAATTCCATAGTTCATGGTTATAGGGTCTGTCTGCGCTTCTTTGCTGCAACCCCAAATTGTTCGAGCCTAAGAAAGATAGCATCCATTTCCTGGCATTGTCACTAAAATGCGCTCTATCCTCCAATCTTTCCAAGAGGAGTTGATGGTCCACCAAATCGAATGCAGCTGAGCGGTCCAAGGACATCAGAAGCATTGTGGATCCTTCATTAATTTTTGTCAACATTTTGGATTTGAGTCACAGAAGGGCTGACTCCGTGCTGTAGCCCGGACGAAAACCTGATTGTGCGTTAAGGATAGGGTGTTCATTAATAAAGCCTGCTAGTTCATCATATGACACTCTATCCATAATTTTTAAGATAAAAGGAGAGTTGGTAATAGGCCGGTAATTCTTTGCCTCTCCAGGATCTAGGTCAGCTTTTTTTTTAAAAGAGGAGCAATCCAAGACCCTTTAAGCCTATTAGAAACTATAACCTCTCTAAACCAGGTGTTTACGATTTTGGTAAGGGAACAATGAGTAGTTCGAAGCATGTTTTAATAGATACAGCAGGAAATTGTTCTCCCTTACATGACGATGGCTTCAATTAAGAGTGATCCTGAGATCATCCTCCGATATATCCTTAAGATTAAATTCCGGTATGGTTTGTGTCTTGTTGGTGATTCAAGCCCCTTCTATGACATTAGCTGTAACTGTTTCGTTTTTGTTATTTTCAATTCCTTCTTTTATTTTGGTGGTCTCGTCTATCATGGCATATTGGATTGATGTACACCAGGCCTGATTTTTTTTCTAGTTTTACTTGGTGTGTGAATTCTGGTTTTTCCAATTCTCTTAGAATCGTAAAAATGCCCTTAGTATCATATTGGCCTCAATAATTCAAGCCTCATAGGATTACTTTTTTGCTTTGATGACTGCTTTAAAAAAAAAAAATAAAAAAATAAGGGCAGCATCTGCAAAGGTAAGTTTATCCTCCTCTGTTTTGGTCTGCTTCCATTTATAAAATGCTTTTCTTTTTTGAATTCTCAATTGTTTGAGGTTTTCCGTGAACCAGGTGTTCTTTATGTGGTTGGTCACCTTACGTCGTTTCAGAGGTGCTAGTACCTCCCCATGGCATCCGCTAATGAGTCTAGTAGATTATTCGTTAGTTCCTCTACACCCATAGCGGGTGGGACTTCATCTTGGATTGTGGGAATTATCCACTCCCTCATGGCCTCTTGGGTCACCCTCTTCATATTTCTTGGGGTAATCCAGTTATAGGGAGGGGTTTCTAACTTAGTTTGTCCACATCAAACTCAATAAATGAGTGATCGGACCATGGACACTCTGATATATTGAGTGCAGTAATTTCCATATTCGCTGAACAGACCCAATCTAATATATTACCTTTGACATGCATAGGAGCATGTATATGCTGTGTAATACCAAGATTCTTTGCAAATCTGACAAGTTCACTAGCTGTTTTGTCTCCTAATATGATCCATTTGCATTGAGTCTTCACCTGGGCAAGAATCAAACTATTAAGATGTACTAAAAAGTTTAGCATGGTGTCAGGGGGACGATATAACAATAGAATATTGAGTGTAGCGTTAGGGTTAGTTCTAATTTTGACACACAGGATCTCACATCCCTCAATATTCTGTATCTCATGTTTCCATATTTCCAAGGAGCTTTTGTAAATAATAGCAACCCCACCTCCACTCCTATGGACCCTACTGGCACATAGAACGGTGTAGCCTGTGGGGGTCGCCAACGTCACTGAAGGCCCTGCTGCCTCGTGCAGCCAAGTCTCTGTTGGGGCACAGAACTCTAAGTTATTTTCCAGTATGTAGTTAGCTATTTCCGCAGAATGTTTTACCATGGATCTGGTGTTTAATAGTAGGAAGCGTGGAGGCTTAATGATCTTCCTTTCATTCTCATGGATTTTCTTAAGAGCACTGGTTTCATTATTAGAGTAGTTTGTCTGTAAGAATGATGTATTTTCTGGTTTTATGTGGATTCCCTGTTTACCCTTATGCTCCATTAGCCTATTACATTTCGATGATTCCTCCGCTATTAGTTCTCGCTCTTTATTATATGGCATTTTTTCAGGACATGTCAAGTTGGTCACCTTATTAATAGGGCAAATATTATCCAACAGGTCTTTCTTACATTCTCCTAACAGTTTGTTTACCTCCTTTTCTAGTGCCTTTAGTGAAGATGTTGTATTATATTTGTGCAATACGATTCTGGCTGCTTCCAGCGCCGCCATAACTTCTGGTATGCCCATATTTCAAGGTAAACTGAAAAAAGGTAGGTCCGGTCATCCTCAGTCGTCCTGTCACGGACTGGCCCAGACTGGCTTGCCCCGTCTACACGAACAGATGCACTTCCGGACTATAAGTACACCTGGGAGATGTAGTTTAAACGGATGTACGGTGCGTGCAGATTTCAGAAGGAGCTCTGATTCAAGTTGCACCGTCAAACAAAAATGAGACAGTATGCCAGAGCACGTAACTAGCATAAGTAAATAAAATGCAACGCAGCCAAAAACACCAAAATTTGCAAATCTGAGTCTAGAGGAAGTACCAGCATAATTAAGCCGTCAGCACAATACTTAGTGATCTATTTTTTTCCATTAAAAAGCCTTCTGCCGATCCGATCTGCCCAGCAAACTATCGCCTGATCTCTGTCAATCCTTTCCTGAGACAACTCTTGGAAAATCTGGCCATCTCCAAGCTTACTCTCCACACTGCATCTGTTGGTTGTCTCAATCACCATCAGTCGGGCTTCAGAGCAGCCAGAGGTACAGAAACTGCTCTCTTGAACACCTGTGAAAATCTGCTCTCCAATCTTGACTCCAGCATTCCTTCTTTCCTCATCCTCCTTGACCCTTACTCTGCTTTTCACGCCATCCTGATCAATCGACTCAGAGAACCTGGGCATCACGGATCAGGCCCTGGAGTGGTTGACCGCCTTCCTTCTGGACCATCCCTCCCAGGTCCAACTTAGGTCCTTTCTCCCCACCACCTCTCCCCACATGTGGCATTCCCCAGGGCACTACCCTCTCACCCTGGCTCTTTAATGTTTTCTTGGCTTCTTTGGCACACCAATCTCTACCTTCTCCTCTAACTTTCAGTGGTATACAGATGACACTCAACTCTCTTTCAGGCTCCCCTCTGCCTCCTCTCCCCCCTTGCTCATTCCGGACCGCTATCTGCGATTCAGGAGTGGTGCGCCTCAAACTATCTCTGCCATAATGCCAGTAAGGCTCAGATCCTTTTCATTGGTACCCCTGCTCCCACTTTCCCTCTCTCACTCTGGCCGTCCTCTTTGGGCCTCCTCCCTTCTCCTTCCTGTGAGGCAAAAAACCTTGGTGTCATCTTTGACTCCACTCTTTCCTTTTCTCCTCACATCACAGACCTTGCCAAAAAGGCCCACTACCAGCTGCACCTCCTGAGAGGTATTCTTGCCTTTCTAATTTTCCCCCAGAAGCTCACTGGCTCCAGAGCAATGGTTCTCTATAGGCTGGACTACTGCAACAGCCTATTTCTCAATCTGCTTTACTCTACTCTCCACCCTCTTCATCTAATCCAGAACAGGACTGTGAGACTTATCCTGGGCCTCTAGCCCAGGAACCATATCTCTCCAGCCCTGAAATCGCTACACTGGCTCCCGGTGGCTGCAAGGATCAGGTTCAAGACCCCCTGCATCATCCATAAGGCCTTCTGGGGCCGTGGCCCACACTCCATCCAACTCTCTCTTCCAAAATACCTCCTTCCAGAGCCCTTAGCTCAGCTACCTCCAACTCTAAGGGTCAGACGCTTCTCCAGGCAGAAAGTGGGGGGGGGGTAGATCTCTCTTCTGCAGTTGCTTCCCTCTGGAATGGCCTTTCTCAAACTTGAGCTGGGCCACCAGAAGTTCCAGAAGCAGCTCAAGACCTTCATTTTCTCCTGCGCTTTCTTTCCCTCCCTGCCTCCCTCCCTCCCTCCCCTGCTGACCTACCTGTTTGCTGCACCAATTGGTTGCTGGCTACCCTCAGAGTCTCACTAGGTACCAGGCTTCCTCCATGACTAGTCTTCTCCTGCACTGCCTCTTGACCTACCGTGTACTTGGGGGCTGTAAATGTAACTTCTACAGTCCCCTGCCTGCTTGCACTTATCCAGACCTGCGCTGCCCGGATTCACTTAGAGCAATGATGCCCTACTGCACGGTCCCCCCTCCCCTGCACTTCTCCCTCGCCCTTCCCCTACTTTGTGTACTGTCGCACTTGCACAATCTGAATGATTCAAGGTCTAGTAAGATTGTTCGTCTTGTCTTCCCTCAGTTGGCCCTCCCTTGTTTTGTCGCACCTTGAAACACTTGTGTATAGGTGTGTTATAAATGATCACATATCACATCCTCCATCAGCACCTTTTTCACATTGGAAGCTGATGACTGTGGCGAATTGAGCCTCCCCACCCACCACACCTGTGAGGCTAGGGAGGTGAGCCCGCTCTCAAACACCCTCCCTAGGGGTTGAGGCAAGTGGAGCCCCGCTGTGAGAGATGTCACCTTTGGGGATAAGGACTCCTGTTCTTGATACCAACTCCCTACACCAGAAAACATGATGGTATATATGGTACAGACAAACATAACATCTGTCAAAACTTGACGAGGAAAAAGCAAACAGATGCTATTATTTGGAAGAAAAAGAAACGGTCTCTTTAAGCCGAAGTATTCAATCCGAATGAGAGGAGTGGATTGATATATGAAGACTCGCCAGACATCAAATGAGAAGAGGGACGAGAAGCAAGAGAAAAAGTTGTTGCCAAGCAGGGGAGGTCCCCCGATTACCGGACGTCAAGAGGAGGCGGATCCGCAACGCAATGCCCGCCAGATACAAATTTGCAGGGAGGTAGCAATGAGACCGCAGAGAAGCCGAGTGGGGCTTACAAAGCAGAGAGTCTGAGAAGGTCCAAGCCGAGGGAGGCTTGACACATGGTGGTGGCATGACCACAGGAGAATCGGGGTGTGCCGCAGGCCCGTACAACAGTGCTGATACCACCACTGGGCAGCCAAATTAAGCTGTGCAGCTCCCCATTACCCTAGTGAGTGGCTGAGCAAAGGAAGAATAAATGTGAGAGACACTGAGGAAAGTGGAATGGCCTTGCGGTGGAAATGCAAAGCAGCCGTGAAGCCTGTAAGAAGCCAGAGATGCTTTCCGATAAAGCAGAAGGTAACTTGAAACCGGGGATCACAAACAAACATTATTTAAACTTGCTAACTCGTCTCAGTTATACTACAAAAAGCTGTGAGAGGAAGTTTGTTGAAATTGAACTTTAACAGTCTGAGAAAAACACCACCACAATTCCCTGAAGGGGAGAATAAGGGTGTTAGGCAGAAACCTGTGCAGTTCCCTCTGGGACCACTGCAAAAGATTTAAGACTACAGGTGTTTGGCAGTAAACCCACTTGGTAGCAGTCTGTACGACACAGATTCACTTGGTAGCTGTGGCTGAGCAGTCAGACTTCCCCTCAAGAAGAGTTAGGCAGTATACAGAGTATTCACAATAGGTCAAGAGAACACAGTAGAACAAGTAAACACTGACCAGGGCTTGGTGTAAAAGATATAAATATTTATTTTAAAACCACATCTAGAAAAACACAGGCACTAATAGTAAGCAATTCAAAAATACGGTCACTAAAAGATATACACTCCCTTAAAAGAATTAGACAAGTCTTAAGTAAAGCCCCACTTATTTTCAGACAGCGGTGAGCGCTTAACGTAGATGGCACTCTAATAGTTTGTTTTTAAAAGGGAGAGAAAAGCAGAGAATAATTTGAAACAGATCCCAACACTTTTACAAGAACATAACAAGAGAGGAAGGCAAAGTAAAACCGTGAAGTTAGAGTTCAATAGGCCGGATCCACTTTAAGGGGATCAAACGAAATGTGTCCAAGGTCACACGGTTGCAGTGCACAAAAGTCTTGTAACGGTTCAAAAAGGAGTTGGACCAAAGAAAGGGACCAGTTAGAGGGTCAAGGCGGCCAGCCCAGTCCAGAAGGTTAAGGGGTTATTATTACCTTGTAACAATCTTTAGAAAGGGAGGCCTGGCGGACACGGTACCTTAAAGTGGTGAGAACACTTCAGCGGGGGCAGTTGTTCCTGGCAGCGGATGCAAGTCGGTGCTTCGTCCGGGGGAAGAGAGGATCTCGTCGTGGAGGAAGACAGGAGTCCGTTGCACTGCCAGGGAAGAAACCGTTGATTCACGGTTCAGTGGTAAGTGGCTATCCGGCCGCCGGGGGTGCTTGGCACGGGCAGTTCGACCACAAACCGGTCTGGGGTGCGAAGAAAAGAAGGTAAACTGGTTGTACCCACCAGTCAGGGGAAGAAGCCTCTCCAGCCGGGAGATCTTCTCTGTCGTCGGGAAGTGGTGAGTCGGTTCCACAGGGCTCCACTGGTGGTGTCGTCGTGGTAGGTCGGCTCAGCTTCTCCCTCGTCGGATTCTCAGGTCCTGTGGCGACTTCTGAAGTTCCAGTCCCCAAAGCCCTGCTTTTATGCAGCATACCCCCATTCACTCAGCCTAGCTGTCAACCAAACATGCTAAGTGGTGAGCCGGCCGGCTCACCACTTGGGCCAATCACACAAGAGTGTGACTTGAGTTACCAAGGTAACTCAGTCCAGGGTTCCTAAACCCCCTCCCACACCCACTGTGGTGCCCAGACAGAGTGCCACCACTTTTGGAGGCTTCTGTGGAGAAGCCCGCCAAAAAGTGAAACAAAGGGCTCGACTTGGGTTGGAGTCACAGAAGAGAACACAAACGCCATTTTAGAATCGAGTCCTGGCAAAAAATACCAACCGGCGAATTAATATTAATTAAATAAACCGGCGGTATGTTCGAGGCTATGAGAATTAGATAATTAAAGTTGGTAGCCTCGAACAATGGGAAAATCCCATAGGGATATATTCGCGGGTGAATATAAAAATTAATATCCACTACCACCATTCAAAACTCGATCACGCGGGACGGAGACGTGCCCCCTCGACTAACAGACCCCGGGGCAATCGAATTGCCCCGACCAGTACGTCCACAATATGATGGTTTGTACTGGTTGCTGTTAATAATTTGGGACTAGTAAAGCCAATGGTGACTTTGCATGCCCTGGGAGACAGTAGTCAGTCCCATCGTATGGAGTCTATGGTGGGGTTTCACTACGACACCCCTGTGTTACTGCACGGAGGGTGCTGTGTAACACACATAGTAAAAACACATGAGACCCTATGGAGTAAAGGACCCCATAGCCCATAAAACACATTAACAGTCAAAAGAACACCATAAATCATGTCCAAGAGTGGGAGAAAAAGAGTCTCACTCTTGGCAGGAGAAAAAAAAAATCCAGAAATCCAGCAAAGCTGCTGGGGGACTCATTAGGTTAGGAAATTCAGCCTAAAGAGAGAATTCTCCCTAACAAAGGGAAATGTGAATTCCTTAATAAACCTGAACTGTACGAATGTAATAAAATGTGAAATAATGTATCATCGAAAAAAGAGGAAACAAAGTGAGACATGCTTAAAGGCAATGTTCATAAATGTGCATGAGCTGAATACAAGACAGATGGAGAGATACTTGTAGGACTGAGTCATAAAGGGAATATGAAAAATTACCTTCATGTTGATTTAGTCCTCTTAGTCCAGACTCTCCTTCCTTCACAACTTGTTGGGAACGCCTGCACCTGCAAGCGGGCCAGAAAAGCTGGCTGCAAAAGATAACTGCCACTAAGAAATTTTGAATTCGTAGGGCCTACATCACGCGTGCATCTCTCTGTGAGCCGGGCCCACACCTTACCCCTGCTTCACCAATGTTGCACAACCAGTTCCTGTGGTTCCACCGATGGCAGTAGAATTTAACTATATGTGCATACTGTCGGGATGGCTGGGTGGGAGTTGTGAAGGACGGAGAGCCTGGACTAAGAGAACCTGAATCACCATGCAGGTAATTTTTCATTTCTCTTTCGTCCTGGCTCTCCCTCCTTCCCAACTTGTTGGGACCAGACTAAAAAGCCTTAGAATAAGTAAGGGTGGTGGAGACAGCATGTACTGAATTCAGGCAAGTTGTGGAGCACCTCTGGGCCGAATCTTGTATCATTTCTAGAAGATGTATCGATAGCATACTGCTGGCAAAAAGCAAGCGGGGTAGCCCAGGTAGCCGCTTTACAGATTTCTGCAATGGGAACATGTCTGGTGAAGGCTACAGATGCTGCCTTGGCTCTAGTGCAGTGGTCTTCAAACTTTCTATTCCAAAGCCCCCCAGAGCAAACAAATTGTTTGGGACCCCTCTGCCCCGCCCTCTGTGTTGGTGTTATTGTTTTTTTTTTACAGAGATAGCTGCGAAATGTGGAATGTCCATACACAAGCACACTGGATTGTTTTGTATATGAGGCTCTGACGAGCATGCCAATCAAAGAAGTTGTCTCACATCGTTAATCCACTAGACCAGTGGTCTTCAAATTTTTTAGGCCTCCACCCCCCTCAACCCCCCCAGAGCAAAATTTGGGCAGGCCAGGCGCCCCAAAAAATGCAAGCAGCATTGTCTGGTGAAGGCTACAGATGCTGCCTTGGCTCTAGTGGAATGAGCCCAAAGTCCCTGTGGAGTCGCGAACCCTTTCATATCATAAGCCTTGGCGATACAGGAGATAACCCCTCTGGCGATGGAAGCTTCACCTGCCTTATAGCCAGGAGAGGACCCCCCCCCCCCAACCCACCCCCAACCCCTGTAAGTAATGAAGAGCTGATCTGATTTTCTGAACGGTTTGGTCCTTTCTAGATAAAATGTTAGAGTTCTTACATCATCTAGGTTATTTAATGTCTCCTCAGCCACAGAAGCATGTGGCCTAGGATTCCAATTCAGATTCAAATGAAAATCAGAACCCACCTTTGGTACAAAGGAGGGGACCGTACAGAGTATAAAACTATTTGAGGTTCCTTTGAGGAGAGCTTGAAGCTCTCCAATCCTTCTATACGAAGTAATGGCTACTAAGAATGCCATTTTACAAGTAAGAAATTCCAATTCACATGAGGCCATAGGCTTGAATGGTTTTTGCATTAAAGCTGACAAAACTACGTTGAGATCCCACTGAGGTGGAGGTTCACAAATAGGGGGATGTAAACGTAGAAGGCCCTCTAAGTGCCTTCGAACGGCTTCATTGGAAAGAGTCCCTGTTTAGGCATGCTGCAACAGCCCATAAGAAATGTTTGCAAGTGTGTATTTTGAGACACCAGTGGAAACTAGATGAGACATTATCAATAGAAGCCTCAAGAGGATTTGGGTCGTGGTCTAAGGCCCAGTGACAGAACCATTTGCTACGATATTGCTTCTTAGTAGAAGCTTTACTAGAAGCTGAGATCATGGTTATATTTTGCTCGGGCAAACATACGTGGGAGAAGGCTAGTTTTGCAGGTACCAAGCCTTCATGTTCAGCAATTGAGGGGAGGGATGAAGAACCTGCCCTTTCTGTTGAGTCCAAAGATAACTCGATGATGGGAGATCTAATTTGGAAGTCCAGGCTAACTCCAGGAGGTTTGGAAACGAAATATGGCGAGGCCAGAATGGGGCTATAAGAATCATTGTTGGATTCTTTGACATTTTGAAGTTGAGCAATATTTTGCGCATCAATGGGAGAAGTGGAAACGCGTAAAGTGCTAGGTTCGACCAATCCAGATGTAGAGCATCTTTCAGGGACTGAAGACCCTGACCTTTAACGCAAACTGAGGACAGAGAGCTGTGCTGGTTGGCAAAGAGGTCAACTGATGAATGGCCCCACTTCTGAAATATCTTTGCTACCGATGGTTTCAGCTCTCACTTGGGCAGAGCAGACTGTAACCTGCTCAGTTTGTCTGCTAGGAAGTTCTTCTTTCCCTCGAGATGGGACAACAACAAGAAAATGTGATTCTAAATGGCCCAATACCAAATCTTCTCTGCTAGGAGAAACAGGGGAAGGGAATAAGTACCCCGCCCCCCGCTTGTTGCTATAGAACATTGCAGTGATATTGTCCGTTAGAGTCTTCACCACCTTTCCTTGAAGTGAGGGAAGAAATTATTTTAGAGCTAGAAATCGGCCCTTAGTTGCAGGGCATGTATGTGGTCCTTTTCCTGAGAAGACCAAAGGCAGTGTGCTGTTAGACTTAGACAATGGGCTCCCCAAACGTACTCTGATGTGTTATAATAACTATTTGGTGAAGAGAAGGCTGAAAAGGAGACCCGATTAATGGGTTCTCTAGGGAGTTACACCATATTAGTGATTCCTGAACTTGCTTTGGGATTTGAATTTTCATTTTCTGTGAATGCAACAGCTGGTTCCAGTTGCAGGCAAGATACCACTGGACCGCTCTAATGCAGAGCCTTGCAAAGGGAACTAGGTTTATACAAGAGGCCATTAGCCCCAAGAGCATTTGAAACCACCAAGCTGTTCGAATTTGATGTCCATTGAACTTAACAATGGTTTGTTGAATTGCTTCCACCCTTTCCGGGGGAGGAAAGGCTCTGTGTAGAGTAGTATCGATAACCACTCCTAGGAATTGGATCCATTGCAAAGGGATGAGCTTGAATTTTGCCACATTTATGGAAAACCCTAGTTTGAAAAGTGTGTGGCATGTTAATTGCATCTTTTGAAGTAATTCCTCCAGAGACTGGGCCTTGAGAAGCCAGTAGTCTAGGTAAGCGTATAGATGTACTGTCCTTAGCCGGAGGTAGGCTGCCACCGATCCCAGAATTTTTGTGAGAAACCTGGGAGCAGAATTGAGCCAGAAGGGCAGACATGTGAACTGGTAATAAAACTTTCCTATGGTAAACCTCAGGAACTGACTATCATCTTTGAAGATGGTAATGTGAAAATAAGCCTCCTGTAGATCTATGGATGCCAGCCAATCTCTCTGATGAAGAGGCTAGAATCTAAGGAATGGTCACCATGTGGAAGGTTTCGATTAACAGAAATTGGTTGAGATATGAGAGGTCCAGAATTGGTCGGATCCTGCCAGTTTTCTTTGGCATCAGAAAGTAACAGGAATAAAATCTGTGACCTAATTCCTCTTGAAGAACCAATTCTATTGCTCCTAAGGAAAATAATTTTTGGATCTCATCCAGGAGCTCCTAGGAGGATTTTTGGGGCTTCGGAGGAGAGGATGGTGGAATAGCCATAAGGGCAAGAAGGTAGCCATGCCGAATAATATTAAGAACCCAATCCTCTTGAGTAATGGTTTTCCAAAGGGGAAGAAAGTTGGACACCTTTCCTGCTACCTGGAATGTACGCTCCTTGTTGATAGGGGTGGAAGGTATGCACATGCCCGGAAGGAAGTCAAATAGACTTCCTTTATTCTTGTGAAGAATTTGAGGAAGGGGAAGGCTCCAATTTAGATGTGGGTCTATATTTTTTCTTTTTAGAAGAGTAATAAGACTTTGCGGAAGTGGCAGTACCACTATTTCCTTGAGGACATGGTTTGAATGATTTGAAGTTTTGGTGATAGGGTTGTTTCAAAGAAATTGAGCTACGGGTTTTGGTGGCCGTGATACTGGCCTTACATCTTTGAAGGACCTCATTCAGTGGAGGGATCAAGCAGTGTCTTGCCATCAAATGTAAGGTCCAGCACTTTCTCCTGGATATCTTGGTCAATGGAAAAGGCTGACAAATATGCATGTCTACACATGCAGACTGCACTAGTGACTGCTCTTGCTGTTGTGTCAGAGATATCTTTAATCACTTGAAGCTGCTGGATAGCCGCTTCTCTACCTTCTGAAATCCAAAAGGAAAACTCGTCAGCAGCTTCCTGAAGGAGCATGTCTGCAAAGTGTTCGGGATTCTCCCAATTAAGGATATAAAATCCTGCCAGAACTGTAGCAGTGTTTACTTGCCTGAGTTTTAAGGTAGCGTTAGTGTAAGACTTCTTACCCAGAGTTTTAAATGCTTTCGCATTCTTATCAAGTACTGGAGAAGGGCCTTTTCCCTTTGTGCCTAGGGCAGCTGAAAGGAACGCTGATTATGCAGGAAGATTACCCATAAGTATGAAAGGTTCCCTCCTTAGGCACTGTGTACTTGTTGTCTCGAGCTTTGGAGATGTGTGGATCTGAATGAGGCTTACCCCAACATGCTAATGCTTGCTCTAGAAGCGACAATTCCATGGGAAGTGGATTCTTTGACTGCAGAGATGGCAGTTTTCCAAAAACACCTGCCGTTTTAGGCTTATCCTTAGGAGGGATTTCTAGTGCCTGCATGGATTTTGTCAATGCCATGAAACACCTTAGATGGTGACTGAGGGGTGTCGTCATCCGAATCTGTGTCAGAGTCTTTGGACATTTTTTGCTTCTTGGACGGAGGAGCAGAATCCTCGCTGTCCACTGATACAGTGATTGGCTCAGGAATAGGATCAGTGGGCACTGATCCCCGAGATATAAACTTCTAAGAAGTGCTCAGAAAGCATGGCTTCCAGCACTGTATTGGTTATGTAATTCGCCATTTGAGAAGGGTTAGGTTGGGGCTTGTCTAGCATGAAAAGGGAAGTAGAAGAGTCGGCCCTGTTAGGCAGCTGGTTTGGTTTGTAGATGTTAAAAACCAAAGGTCTAGGCACTTGGATATTGGTTAACACCAGCTGTGGTCCAGATTATGCTGGGACCGGAGTTGGTTGAGCCAAATTGTCCTCAGACTGAGGAGAACATTGTGGCAAAATCTGAGGGGAATTAACTCTCACAGAAGTGCTAAATAATTGTTCCAGTGGAACAGTAAAAAATGTGGAAGCAGCAAAGTCTTCAGAGTCAGAAACTAGAATAGAATTATCTTTCTGACTCTCCGGTACTGAATCAGAGACAGATGCAACAGGAGATTTGTTCCACTTGTGCTTCCTTGGATAAGTCGGTACCGGACTGGATATTGAGTGTTTATGACTCTTGAGAGAGGACTTATGTGATTGCTTCGGTTCTGAGGAGCTTGAGGGCACAACTGCCGTTATAGAGGATAAGACTGTCTTTCGTTACCGAATCACCAGATGTTTTACATGCAGTAGCCACCTTGGCTTGAGCAGATACAGGGGGATCGGAATGGACCAAGTCAACCCTGGAGGTGTGGGCCTTTTTGCATGAACCCTTGCCTGTTCGGTTTACCATTAGTGGGTTTCCCTGGTACCATCATTATTTTGTCAAGTGTAAATAATTCTTCTGGTACCGGGTGGACCTTCTCAGACCCTTTCCCACCTGCAGCTACTAACACTTTCCCACCTCGAGATACTAGTACTTTGCCACCCGAAGTTATTCTCAGGTGAACACGACCAGGGTTTCCTCCTGAACAGTCCTGCGAAGACCCCAGAACTGAGTAGGCAGTCTTCCCTTGGGTACTGAAGGCTGGTGCTGAAACTCGTACCTCACCTGAAGGTACAGACCCCCTCTTACCGATGTCGGCCTCCCTCCTGTTCCGAACAAAGTCCTCGGTCACCTTCGGTACCAGTCCCAGCTGTGACATGGAGAGAAGACGGGTCCGCAGACACCTTGGGTGAATCCCACAGCAAAAGACACAGGTACTCACTGGGTGATGTATACCCAAACAACGGACACGGGCATGATGGGGATCAGCCGCAGAGAAATGCTTCCGGCAACGGATGCACTGCTTCAATCCTGTCGCATACAGCATATGTAGAGGGTGGCATCACAAATTTAAAATAAAAAGTGAAGAACCAAATCGCTAAGAAAAAAAGGGATGGACAGCAAAAAGTAACGCCCCAAAAAGGAGGGAGTAGCAGCGCAGCCAAATTTTGAACCACCCAGTAGACAGAAAAACAGGAATTGGGTGTGGAACATTGGTGACGTAGGGTTAAGATGTGGGTCCGGCGCGTGGACGAATGCACGAGTGACGTAGGCTCTTCAAAATTTCTTAAAGTGACAGCTATCTTTTGCAGCCAGCCTTTGCGGTCCACCTGTGGATGCAGGCATTCCCAACCAGTTGGGAAGGAGGGAGAGCCAGGACAAAAGAGAAAACCCTTAATCTTGCCAAGCAGAGGGAATGGACATGTAAGATAATGTATCCTAGAAAAGAGGAAACCAAGTGATAAAAACATAATGTCAATATTCATAAATGTGAATGATCTGAATAAAAGTGAGAGAGAGAGATAGAGATACTTGAAGGACTGAATCATAAAGGGAATATAGCTCTACCCTGCCAAGGCTTGACTGGCCTGGAGGATGATGCAACCTGAATAAAGTATACTTTGGCCCAAAGTAGGAAAAAGGTGGGCCAATTTGAGAGAAAGAACTGTATGAATTATTAAAAAGAGTGACCAAGGAATCTGGAAAGATCATCTATTAAAAAGAGAAGTGTGAAAGCACCAAGCAGGAGAAGAACAAGTTAGTTACCCCTGGTAATGTTCTTTCGACTAAATGTTCCTTCCACGTATTCCTTATCTTATGATATTTCCAATATCCAGCTTAGATGTTTCGGAAAAAGATTTTCAGCAGAGGGCGCTGCACGTCGATGCCCATCGACTAGATGTCCCTCAGAGGTTTCGTTTCAATGTCAACAAGGTATATATAGCACGCGCAGCGTCCATTGGCTTCAGTTCCGTTTTGCGAATGTAGGATATATCCCATACCCGCGCAGACTGCAATAGAAAAGGACATTCTACTGCAGGGTAGGTTGGGTGGGGCGATGAGGAATACGTGTGAGGAACATCCAGTCGAAAGAACATTACCAGGTGTAAGTAACTTGTTCTTCTCCTGCTTAGTGCTTTCACACTTCGAATGGATTGTGTCCTCCCACGTATTCTTTATCTTATGATAGACTCCCAAAGCAGTTTCTAGTATTTCTGGAGGAGGGAGTCAGAGTTTTTATGACAATGTAGTAGTTTGCATGGGTCTGTGTGCACAGAATACAACACTTTCTTACCAAATAAGCCTTCCTGGCCTGAAGAAGAGTTCAAACGGTCATGTTTGGTGACAGTATGTACCGACGACCATGTAGCAGCTGCACAGCTTTCTTTTACTGGTATTCCCCTCTGTAATGCAGAGGAAGTCACCATGCCACTGGTCGAATGAGCCTAAAGGCCTTCTGGAGGAGCTTTTCCCGCCAATCTGTAGCATTCAAATATTGCTAGTATTATCCATCTGGATAATGCCTGTTTAGTGATAGCCATACCCAACTTGTGGCCTGAGGAGCCGACAAACAGTTGGTCATCCTGTCTTATTTTTGCCATTCTGGTGATATAGAAGCTTGGTGTATGTTTAGGATCAAGGCTGTGTAGCCTCTCCTCTTCCTTTGCACGGTGCGGAGGAGGGTAAAATGATGGTAATGTTATTTTCTCAGTCGCTTGGAATTCAGATACAATTTTGGGTACAAAGGTGAGTTTCACCTTAAAGACAACCTTATAAACAATTGTGTATGGAGGCTTGCAGGATAAAGCCTTAAGTACACTTACCCTTTGGGCAGATGTAATGGCTAAGAAGATGGTCTTTAGGGTTAGCAGCCTCAAAGGACAGGGGTGTACAGGTTTGAAAGGAGCATACATCATGAATTTCAACACCAAGTTGAGATCCCAAACTGGGACTTGAAAAGGGATCGGAGTGAAAACATTTGTCAATCCTTTTAGGAATTGTATTATTAGAGGGATTTTGAAGTAAGATACTTCTTCCAAAGTGCGCTTAAATATAGAAAGTGCCGCTAGATATCCTTTAATAGTACCAATCTGGAGCCCCAGATTAGCTAGGTGTAACAAAAAGGATAACACCATAGGTGTATTACATGTAAATGGATCCTCATTCTTATACCTGCACCAGCTGCAGAATTTGTTCCAAAGGCAGAGGTACAAAGACTTAGTTGCTGGGCGTCTGGCCGAAAGCGAAATCTCCATTACATCATCCGGGAGGTCCCAATCCTTGTATCTCAGCCTCTCAGAAACCATGTGTGAAGGGCAAGTGCTTGATCTCTGGATGGAGAACCGACCCTCCTCTCGCGAGAGAAGGTCCTCTCATTGTGGAAGACGAATTGGAGGGCAAATGGACATGTCCGAGAGGCCCGGGTACCATGTCCTCCTGGCTCAATCCGGAGCAATTAGGATCATGGATTTTCCGAACTTTCTCAGCCCTCCGATCACATGAGGAATGCCGGGGACTGGAGGAAATGCGTACAGGAGTGGAAATTCCAAGTCCACCACAAACGCATCTCCAAGAGCTCCTCTTGGGGTAAATTCCCTGGAGCAGAACAGTTTGCACTTCCGGTCGCGAACAAATCCACTTGAGGGTTCCCCAAAGGGTGAAGATCTCTTGAACGACTTGCTGAGCTAGTTCCTACTCATGGGAGACTGTGCTCTGTCTGCTCAGAGCTTTCACTGCTGTATTCTCCACTCTGGATAGGTGAACTGCCGATAGTGAGATCCCTTCTTGGATTGCCCAGTTCCAGAGTTGCATTGCCTCTCTGCACAGAGGTAGTGACCCTATACCACCTCTTGTTGAGGTAGTACATGGCCACTGTGTTGTCCGTCATTATTACCCATGCAGAGGGCAGAAGGACCTTCAACTCTAATCCGATTGCCCTCAGCACCAAAAGGTTGATGTGTAGTTTGGACTCTGATGGAGACCAACGACCGCTGATTGTCAGATCGTTGGCGTGGGCTCCCCACCCCGTGAGTGAGGCATCCGTCACTACAGTTTCCTCTGGCCATGGTTGTCAAAAAGGTTCTTCTTTCAGAATGTTCTCCTGGCAGGCCGACCACCGAAGGTCCTTTGAGACTCTGCTCGGAATCTGTAGGAGGTCTGACATCCTTCCTGAGAATTGGGACCACCGAGTCCTGAGAGCCCATTGGAGAGCTCTCATTCTCAGGCGAGCCCCTGGCACCAGAAAAATGCAGGATGCCATGAGGCCAAGCAACCTTAGAAAGTCGAAGGCTGGGAGATGCTGGCCACTCTGGAATTTGGTGACCATCTGCAGAATGTCTTGAGTCCTCACCTCTGTGGTGAGACTTTTCCCCAGGGATGCATCCAGAAATGCTTCAATGAATTGGAGCCTTTAAAATGGTATCATGTGAGACTTCTTGAAGTTGACGGAGAAGCCCAGTCTGTGAAGGGAGTGACTGGTGGAGCTGAGATGTTCCAGGGCCTGTTCGAGAGAACTGGCCCTGATCAGCCAATCATCCAGGTAGGGGTAGACGTGAATCGTGAGACTTGCTGGCACCACCACCATTAACTTGGTGAAAACCCACAGGCGGAGGTCAGCCCAAAAGTCAGAACTCGAAACTGATAATGAGAACTGCCAACAGCAAACCTCAGCTACTGTCCGTGTTTGTGATGGATTGGCACATGAAAGTAAGCATCCTGAAGGTCCAATGATACGATCCAGTCTTGAAGCTGGAGGGCCTGAAGGATCTGAGAAAGGGTAACCATTGTGAACTTGTCCTTCCTGAGGACCTTGTCCAAGTCTCTTAAATCCAAGATGGGTCTCAATCCTCTGTCCTTTTTTGGAATTCAAAAGTACGGGGAGTACCAACCTATGGTCGTCTCCGCTACAGGTACAGGTTCTATCGCACCTTTCTCTAGCAAAAGGAGTGGATCTGGAACTTTGAAAGAGCTGTTCGCTGGTGGATAACTCAGGCTTTTTTAGAAAGGGAAGGCAGTAACCTTGGGCAACTGTTTCCAATGCCTATGCATTTGAAGTAATAGCCTGCCATTCTGTCAGATGCTTTGACAGTCTGCCTCCCACTCCAGTCTTGTGAAGTAAGTCCTCATATAGGTTTTGGGGCAGCTGACGCAGTGGCCGATGGAAAAGTAGCCACTGCTGAGGTGGTTTTAGTACCTCTTCCCCATCCACCACGGGGGAATCTTCTTTGGCCTCTTTGAACGGACTATCCTCTGCCTCTTCCAAATGTGGAGTAGTGACGAAAGGACATACCACCTGCAGGGCGTACCTGTAAGGTGATTGAGGTTGTCTGATAGCAGCACCAAGGGATTTGGCTGCTGCCTTTGAAGTTTGAAGTTTCTCCAGACTTACATCAGCCTTGCTACCAAACAAATGTGTGCCTTCAAAGGGCATGTTAAGCAGTCTGGATTGTACATCTGGAGCCAATCCGGACTTCATCAACTAAGCAAACCTGCGCACAACTGTACTAGCCACCATTGCTCTGCTGATACTGTCAGCAGAGTCGAACCAGTCTGGAGGGATTCAGACATCGCGTCCTTTCCATCCTTCACTATGTTCAGAAACCGGTCTCGTTCTTTCCCTTCGGGGATATGGACAGCTACCATGGATATACACTCCCAAAGGGTATGCGTGAACGTAGCCAACATGCACATGGTATTTGCTGACTTCATGGCCATACTTCCAGACAGAAAAGATTTTTGGGCTAGAGCGTAACGCTCATCCGTATCAGGAGGGATAGTAGGTTAGGCATTTTGTTTAGTGGTTGTGATGACAGCTTGTACCACCAGACTCTCCGGAATTGGGTGTTTTGATAAATACTAGGGATCACTGCTTGATACCCTGTATTTAGAAGTCAGTTTCTTGTTGACAGCCGGATTTAATTCAGGCGCCTCCCAATTGGTAGTTACGCGCTTTTGTAAAGCTGCATGGAATGGTACAATGGAGTCTTCCTGCAGTCCCCCGTCCAGAATGTCGGTCAGGTCATCTTGTTCTAAAACTGTACTTGGTCTAGTCCAGCCAATATACTACTCTACCCGCAACATCAACTGCCTATAAGTAACTTCTGCATGATCTGATGGATCTGATCTGCCAAACTCGACCTCTGGTGAGGTGTCCAAACCCCTGACATCAGGTAGACACTCTTGAAGATCCTTTATTCTGGATTCTTCAGAAATTAGGGCCTCAGGGACTGATGGCATACCATATTGGAGGCCAAAAGGTCTAGATTCATCTGATGATGGCTCTGCATCCTCATAAATAGAGGAAAGAGACTTGAAAAAGTCAGCCCTAGGTAAAGGGGTATATGTTTTCTCCATAGTCCTGGAGGGTGTCATAATATTTGTTGACAAAGGTGCCAATACTGTTGACGTCGAGAGCTTAGATGGCTGCATCAACGACTTCAACGCCTGTAGCATTGAGAAGCTCGAAGCACGATGCATCAATGGGTTTTTGGCGCTGATGACTTGTCTTTCGGGCGCAGATGGCCTCGAAGAAGAGTCTCTCAGTGCCGATTGCATCGACAACTCAGTCCTCGAATGGACTTTCCTCGACTCAAGGGATCTTTAGACCGCTCTCGAGGAGTTTTGCCTGCAAGGCCCGAATTCGCACCGGTCTAATGATGGCTGCATCCACGACTGACGCCTGTAGCATTGAGAAGCTCGAAGCCTGATGCGTCAATGGCTTTTCATGGGTTTTTGGCGTTGATGGCGTTGGCGCGTCTTTCATCACAGATGGCGTCGATGAAGAGTCTCTCAGCGCCGATAGCATCGACACCTCTCTCCTCGAAGGATCCTTAGACCACTCTCAAGGAGTTTTGCCTGCCAGGCTCTGATGCGCACCAGTCTTATGCCCATCAGGTCTTTTGACCCAGACATGGCTTTTGACAGTACTCGAGGGGGTCAAGGCCGCATTCTCGAACACTCATCATTTTAAGTCTAAACTCTTCCCACTCAGCTGGTGAGGCTGTTTTAGTTGGGCATAAAACCTGTTCCGGAGAGGAACTCTAAGACTGCGACCTATGGTCCAGTTTCTTCGAATGTCTCGACGATGACGAATGGTGGGAACCACTTTGTGATCGGGACCACTTTTTCTTACGGCAAGGAGAAACAGTTCTCGGCTAGTCTGTCTTTTTGATGGAGTCGATGGGGATTTCTGGGTCCTATCTGTCGCAAGTTTCCCTCTGCGCTCTGTCAGGGCTTTCGACGTCATGGACAGGCAGTCCTCGCACTCCGATGAAGGATGAGCGGATCCCAGACACCTCAAGCATATTCTGTGGGGGTCCGTAAGGAACTTTTTTCGAACCGCAGTCGCAGCATTTTTTTTAAACCCGACTTCGGAGTAGAAGACGCCGATGACAAAGCTATTTTCAAAGATTTCTCGAAGATTTCCTTCACAAAGGAACGAAGCGTACCATATCCTAAGCGTTCGCGCGGAAAAACGGACTGAAGCCAACAGACGCTGTGCGCACTATATATACCTTCGGTGACGTAGACATCGAGACGCTGACCTTAGAGGGCCATCGAGTTGACAGGCATCGACGCGCAGCGCCCTCTGCTGAAAACAAATTCTGAAGCAGCTAAGATGGATATTGGAAATATCATAAGATAAAGAATACGTGGGAGGACACAATCCATTCTAAAGGAGTCATTCTCCTGCCCTTTTGTTTTGTTTTATTAGTGATAGGGTCAGATAGGTAAGCGTTTGGACAGTGAACATATTCTTTTAGACATTGAGAAAGACGATTGATGAGAACCTTAGTTATTCCTTTATACAGAGAATACCACATAGCCCTAAGGTTATCTAGGGCTTTGCCTTTATTATTTAATAAAACCTGAACTAACAATGTCAGAGTTTGCATCCTTCTTCTGATCCTCCACAGGACGCAGTCCAAACACAAATACAATCCTCAAAATCTTCAGGACTACAATTCATTGTAATATGATATTGATAGGAATAAAGGAAGATTCACATCAACTCTTACACTTTCACTAGCATTCTGTTTTGGAAAATTTGTATTTTCTCCATCAGTTACTATATTTGCCCCAGAAGACCAAAAGTCAATATCATGCACTTGTGAATGGAGGATAACACAGGGGCAGCGCACTGTTCTTGGAAGCAAGACCACGCAGAGCAACAGAGGTTCGAATCCCGGATCCATGCTTTGAAACTGAACTCTAGTATTAAGCGCGTTATAAAAAAACAAAACATTAAATACATTAGAATTTTGCCCCATTAACACTAAGCAATAGGATAGTTGTACCATGAAACATTTGAAAGTTCCAATTCCCAAATACTTACCATGCACACATACTTCAAAACAGCATGGCTTCACACCCACATCTTAACTTCTTTTGCATGCATGTCTATTTGGAATCTTAGACTTCCAAATTTATTTTACACTATGTAATGTACTCTGCTTTAATCAAAGAGTCCTTAATATCTTAAATTAACTCCTGTATCAAACTTGCAGCTAAAGCTGGATCAAAAGCTGTAAAAATCTTTGCACAAAATCACTTTCAGAAAAAATAGACTCTGCTGAGAAAAAAGTAAATCAAGGTGATTGTAATCCATAGGTCTTCAAATTGGTTCCTGACTGTAATGTGGTGTGAAATTGAGGCAACTGTGTCCCTGCAATGGAACCAATACGCCTGAATGTGACTGTACTGAATTTTCCAAATCGCACCAACCTAAGATCTCTATGGCTTCCAAGTAATGGGTTGGGGGAACACAAAAAAATTGACACGTTAAGGAAGTCGATGTCCCCAATTTAGAAATTATAATTTACTCACCGTAGTGACTAACGTCCTTCGTCCCCTTTCCTCCATACTGCATGGGCATCCCTTCCAAGGGACAGGAGACACAACCTTTTTCACCAGAAAAAAACCTTCCACTTTAAATTCAGAGGTGCACGGGGGTGCAGCCCTGGGAGCATGCGCTGCCCTTGCTCCGCCTTCCGGTGCCACACCTCAGTCCCCATTGCCGCGTCGACAATATATTTAACATTGCCTAATGACACCAGTATTTTTAGTGGGGCGGATGGTGGGACGTATGGAGGGAAGGGGACTAAGTTAGTCACTACAGTGAGTAACTTATAATTACTCTTACGTCCCATCCCCTTTCCTCCATATTGCATGGGCGATTACAACTGAACGTAGTCCCAGGGTGGAGAGAAGACCCTCCTTAAGCAAATAGGTTCCCGAGAACCGCCTGTCTGAAAGCTGCATCGGATCTAGAGCCGGCACCCAAACAGTAATGCTTGCTGAAAGATGAGGGAGAGGCCTAAATTGCCACCCTGCTTATGACTTGCCAATGGATATGGCGCTGGAATGCGATGGCCGTTGCCTTGACCCTGACTGCGTGGGCATGCATGTTAGCTGGAAGCGGCTTGTGCTGGCCCTCGAATGCTTCTTGGAGGGCCGAGGCCATCCAGCGGGATATGGAGGCCTGATAGCCTGGTCTTGCACCTCCGAAACTGACAAACAGGGCGTCTGATTTGCGGCAGCCCTTGGTCCTGTCAAGGTAGAATTTCAGGGCACGCCTGACATCCAGGCAGTGCAGAACTCTTTGTGCCTCGTCCCTAAGATCGGCAAAAAACGTAGGCAGGACTATTTCCTTGTTCAAATGGAAATCATGCCCCCCAATGCAATGTGATGAAAGTAATATTATTCTGCCTTCGGTAGTCTTGTATTGATTCTGTCACCACAGAGAGCATGCCTCTGCCTCAATCATGCCCCCCAATGCAAAGTATAGCTATCACCAACAATATGCATCATGTAGTTCCATGCACCCTTGCTACTGAACCACTATCCTGTGCTGCCACATCTCCAGTCTCCCCTATTCTGTTACTGTCACCTCCACTCCTTATGTTGCCACTCCTGCTAGTCCCCCTCTCTCAGCCTCAGTAGTAACCTCTTCAACCCCTATCATCGCTGCCTCCCTACCCCTCACTACCTCTCCTTCTCCCCATTCAGATGTCCCTCTAAAATGTGCCCTCATCAACTCCTGCACCCTACCAGCACATGCATTAGACACACATGACCTGATCAGCAGCAACAACAACCTCGACTTACTCTTCCTTAGCGAAACCTGGCTGACTCGTCTGGACCTGCCCTCGCCCTAGCCATCCCCATTGGGTACACTATCTACAGACAGGACTGCTCTTCCCACAGAAGAGGGCGGGGTAACCGTCATCGCCAAAGAAACCCCATCAATTAGGACAATTCAGAGGGACCTCGACCTAAGCTCGGACTACCTTCTGCTCAAACTTAAGCTCTCTCACAACTGCACCTTTGCATTCCACCTTATCTATCGCCCCCCTGGCCCCTCCAGCGACTTCCAAGATGCCCTAACCCACTCTCTCAGACAACCTAAAAAAAGCGTCCAAAATCCTGCTCTTAGGGGACCTTAACCTAGGCCTTAACGACCCCAATGACTCACGCCAAAGCCCTCAATAAAGCCCTCTACACCCTAGGGTTCTCTCAATCCATTTCCAGCCCCACGCATACTAAAGACTGCACCCTAGACTGGGTGGCCCATCACACCTGCTCCCTCAGCCGCCCGACAGTCCTCCCCCCTACCATTGTCTGATCACCTCGGTATTCTATTCAACATCTTCACCTCCAAAGGACCACAGCAACCCACCATCCCTCTCCCAGCGGCTCTCTCCCGCAGCTCCAAGCTGCTCACACACAACAACCTATCCCAGCACCTTCGGGTGCCCACTCTGCTACCCCCTTCTCTAATGACCCAGATCTTCTCGCCAACGATTTCAAGAGGGTCGTCACCCAGGCCGTTGACCTAGTGGCACCTCTCACCATCAAAAAAGCCAAAAAAGATAAGCATATAAATGCCTGGTTATTAGAATGATGTTGAGCTGGAAAGACTCCTTGATCTTGCAAATCACTCTGTGAATCAGCGGGAAGGCGTACGCGGTCATGCCATTCCACTGAATCCAAAATGCGTCGCCCAGGGAGCCGGGGCCCTGTCCCTGCCAGGAGGTGAATTTAGGGCACTTCTTGTAGTGCCAGGTGGCAAAGAGATCCACCTGGGAGAGACCCGATCTGTTGAAGATCTTCTGAATAACGTGGGTGTTTAGCTGCCACTCATAATTGTCCGCTCCCAACCTTCTGAGCCTGTCTGCCTCCAGGTTGGATTCCCCCGGAAGGTGGACTGCTGCGAGGTAGATGTTGTTTTCCAGGGCCCACTCCCACATGCTGATTGACAGTCTGCACCGTGGAGGGGATCTGGTGCCTCGCTGCTTGTTGACAGTACATGCTGGTCGAGGTGTCTGTCTGGATGAGGACAACCTTGCCCCCGAGTAGTGGAAGGAATGCTCTGAGCGCTAGCCAGATGGCGTTCAGCTCCAACCAATTGATGTGGTATTCCTGCTCCCGTCGAGTCCAGGTGCCGTGGACCGAGAGATCGTCCAGGGTGGCTCCCCAGCCCTCGAGCGAGGAGTCTGTGGTGATGGTGACCTGCAGGGTGGGAGACCGGAAGGGCTTGCTCGTCCATAAGGTTGGCGTCAGTGGACCACCATGTGGGGTCCAGGCGGAGAGATGGAGGAACGTTGATTATCTCGGATTGAGAGCCCCGCTCCTGGTTCAACGAAGCTGCGAAGTGCAGCTGAATCCTCCTCATCCTCAGTCTCGTGTGTGGGATGGCTAATAGGTCTGCCATCAAGAGACCCAGGAGATGCTGGTACCACCAGGCCAACATCACCTCTCTGCTGAGGAAGTGAGTGGTGGCCCTCCAAATGGCCGAGATCTTGTCCTCCGACGGAAACACCTTCTCGGAGCAAGTGTCCCAGATGAAGCCCAAGAATGTCAGACTGCGTTGGCTGCAGCTGCGACTTCTTGATATTGAGCGAAAAGTCCAGATTGTGCAGTGATCATAAGGGCATGGGAAGAGTGGTGAACCACTTCCAGATATATAGCCCTGACGAGCCAGTCGTCGAGGTATGGGTAGATATGGAGGTCCTGCGCTCGGAGGACGGCAGCCACAGTATTCATGAGTCTGGTAAAGACCCTGGGGGCCGAGTTGAGGCCAAAAGGAAGGACCGTGTATTGGAAATGATAGCCCATGATCCTGAACCATAGGAACGAACGATGGGGCTGCCAAATAGGGACGTGTAGGTACGCGTCCTTCAGATCCACGAAGCACATCCAGTCTCCCTTGCACAATGTCTCTGCTATAAAGGCTGGCGTAACCATCTTGAATTTTTGCAGCGGTAAGGAGAGGTTGAGGGTGGAAAGGTCCAGCACAACTCTCGGGCCCGCCTGGTTCTTTTTCTGAATGGCGATAATCCTGGAGTAAAATCCCAAGTCTTGCTGGGGCTTCCTCCACGGCCTGGCTCCCTATGAGTGACCGGATCTCTTCCAGAAGAGTTGCTGTCACAACTTGAGGGAGTGGAGAAGGGAGGAGAGGCTGGGATGGGTAGGCGGTACCCCGTGGATACTACAGAGGTCCGTGAAATTCTGGTGCCAGAAATGTGCATGGAGAGCAAGCCTGCCCCACACTGGAGACACGTTGACCCGGAGGGGCGTGTCATGCCTTCTTTCTCTCAGAGGCTGTGCGGAGGGGGGGGGGAATGGAAAAAGCCCTTACACCCCCCCCCCCCTTTTTGTTGGTTGCGCCGATTTGAAGTCGGCGAGCAGTCCGGCTGCCTGGACCTCCGTTCCTGGAAGCCGCGGAACCCTCCGTAATTATGCCCCTTGTCGGAGCGCTGCTGTGACTGGGTGAACGATTTGGGCATGGTCTTTGTCAAGATGGATAAAGACTTGGCCGTTTGTGAGCTGTTTTTCTTTTTGTCCAGCTCCTTGTCCGTGGTGGAGTGGAAGAGGCCCCCCACCCTTCCCCCCCCCCTCGAACGGCAGGTCTAATATGCGTTCCTGGACATCCGGGTTGAATTTCGTTTGCTCAGAGCCAGGCTGTCCTTCTCATGTCCGCCGCAATACAGATGGCATGGCCAGAGGTGTCAATATGGGATACGGTGGATTCCATGAGGTCCTGCGCCACCAGCTTTACCTCAGCCAGTCCTGCCTCGAAACGTGACTGGCTCTGCGTAGGGAGTTCCGGGAGGAAGTCCACAATTTCCCGCCATAACCTTTGCTTAGCGGCAGCCAGCATGGCATCAGCGTTGGCCTGACGAAGATTCAAGGACGGGTAGGAATAAAGCTTCTTCCCGTATGCCTCCAAGATCTTCTCCTCCTTGCCTAGCACAGCCACAGAGGACGACTGAGGCTTGGAGTATAGCGATGCTGCAGCGATCACCAAGGAGTGTGTCTGAGGATGGGCCGATAGCAAGAGTGTATCCCCCTCCATCTGCCTGTACTAACGTCCAGGCGTCGATTGACCGGCTGGACAGAGTGGGGCTTGAGCCAACGCTTTTTGGCCAGGGAGACTACATCGGTCTGTAGTGGAATTCCCGTTATGGCAGAGGGGTGTCACGTGAGGATCTCAGCAAGCATTCCCTCTACCGGTTGCTCAACCTCAGGTTGAGCTAGGCCCAGATACTCAGCCAGCCACGCAAGATGTTTGCGGAAGGCCTTGGCTGACGAGGGTGTGTCAGGCTCCTCCTTCTCATCTGTATCCTGTGGGTCAGAAGGATCCTGCGTAGGTGGAGGCAGTAGCGGGGACCGGAAACTGGTGTACCGGAGCCAGAGGCTGTGGAGAAGGCTGGTACGGAACCGCCTGAGGAATTGGCTGGGGCGCCGGAGGCAGAGGCTGCGCCGGGGCCAGGGGCGATAGAGGAGCCAGAAGTATTGGAGGGAGCACGTCCCTGATGGCATCCCTGAGAATAACCCCCATCCGAGGGGACTTCATGAGCCTGAGGAACCTCTCAAACATCCTGTCTTCACAGGCCGGAGGAGTGGTAGGGGAAACAGACGGGGTAGCGGGAGGCTGCTGGAGCCGCTGCATACCCTGCCTATATGGACGCAGCGGGAACCTGCCCTGTGCAAATGAAAGATAGGCTGTAGGCCACGTACCTGGTTGAGGCCAGTCCCACCTTGACACTCATTCCTCGTCGAACTCCTAGAATGGCGTCTGACGGGTGCCGATGTCTGGCCCGGCGGCCATTTTGTCGAGCTGCCTGCCACGTGCCTGTGTCATGTTGCTCGGCTCGCTGGGCCCAGCCTCCTCCAAGACTCTTGAGTGTGGATTGCGAGGCCTACCCTACTCCTCTGGTCTAGACCCAGTAGGTGCGATACCCTCGGCCCGGGGGGCCGGTAGAGCTGCGTTTAGGCACCCCCTTGGATGTATTTCCGGTACTAGGCTCTGTCACCAGGAGGATCCGAGGATCCCTCGGCCTGTGTGGCCGGTAGCTGGAGCAGCCTCGGTGCACATGCTGGTACGAGGACCTGAGCTGTCCCTCCCGCGCGGGTGGAGTCCTTGGGAAGGAGTCTCCCTTGCGGGGTGCAATAGAAAATAGAGGCCCTACCTTGGGCCTGGATCAATGTTTCACGAAGTCCTTGAGGTCCTCTGGAGGAGACTTCTGGAAGAGCTCTCTCTACCTGGCCAGTCTGTTCTTCAGAGACCTCGATGACAGGGCATTGCACGCTGTACAGGCTTGCCAACCATGGTCTGGGCCAAGGCAACGTAGGCAGAAGGTGTGGGGGTCTGAAGTTGGGAAGAGCCTGTTGCAGGATGGACACCTGCTGAACCCTGTGGAATTCGATATGCGCCAGGGAGGAGCGTGACGCCTGAGGACAGAGTACCTGAATGATAAAAAGACAAAAAAAGAGAAGTCGTACCCGCACGTGGAATTACATGGCTGAAGCCAAACCCAGGAACGCTGGTAAATTTGGCCTGTTCCAGTCGACGCGGAAAAGGGGACTGAGGTGTGGTGCCGGAGGGCGGAGTCAGGGCAGCGCATGCTCCCAGGGTCGCACCCTTGCCTGCCCATACATTTATAGGGGAAGGTTTTTTCTGGTGAAAAAGGTTCCAACTCCCGTCTCTTGGAAGGGAGGCCACTGCAGTATGGAGGAAAGGGGACGGGACGTAAGAGTACAAATGGCAAAACAGATACTTGAAAAAGATACACATACGTAAGCGGCTGAAATCTTTGGAAATGCCTGAAGAAGCAAAAGTGCAAATATTTGAGAATAATTTGTGAAAAGGGGGTGGGGCTATGTTTTTTCTCGTTTCTGTCTAAGAAACCAGCTCACAAAATCATTCTCTGATAGCAGCAGAGTCAGAGACAGCTTTATCGTCTTGCAAGACAATCACCAGGATAACATGTTCACACTACCAGAACAAATCTCCAATAATCTGGCTCACCCACCACACCTCCACCATTATATGTCAAGCCAGCACAAACAATTTAAAACCACCCTAGAATCTTCCAGCAATGAAATTCAGATATTACAATTAGGGCAGGGGCATCCCTCCACTGTCTAGTTAATGTAGATGGGCAGACAAGTCTCAAAACGCCCCTTATACAAGTTACCTGCCCAATTCCTTATAGAAACATCCCTCGAAATGACGGCCTAAACCGCCATCTTTCCTTGCTATGCACTGGTATCCTCCACAATTCTATTCTTAAGTTTGCAGTCCATGTTTTTCCATATCAAGTGACCTCAGCAGGGTCATTCACACAAAACCCTTTTCGATAGCACTCAAGTTCTGCTCACATAATATGTGTGGAAAATTAACACATGCAATACAATCAAATACAAGAGAATTGCTTTCCATATTAAGATACATAATCCATATTGAAAAGCTAGAAAAAATATCAAAAAAGGTCAGGCATGTAGACTGATATATTAAAACATGTTGAGAGCAGAATACTCACATGGCAGAATCAAAATAAAGCAAAATGAATATTTTCCCACCTTCCCCCGTATTGCACTTCGGTGCAACATTAACCAAACCACCTGTTCCTCGCCCTGTTACATAGCATGTAGGTTTCATGGGATCTGGGTTTTCATGGACAGACCTTTACAAATCCCCTCACTACAATCTAAAGTCAGTACTCATCAGGGCATCAAATGCTCTTTCAATGGCATCATCTTCCTTAGTATATGTCTACATCTTGCTGTTACCGACATAAAACCAAACTTCTGCAGCAGTAAACGGTGGAGGTCTGGTTGATTAAATACATCCACTACCACAAGTTTCATTGAAGGTTATCCCGCAGGACATACAGCCCTATAATTGGTATAATGATGAAGTCAGACAATTATAGTCATTATATAATTTCACAGTTCTATACATTGGCGTTGGTTTCATGCAAACAGGTCCAGATTGACAGGAAAAAAATGGGACAAACCAATGGAAAAGTAACCTGCATGAAACATGTACATAAGGTGCGCGCGTGGTACTCTCCTAAGCTTATCCAGTTTAAGCATATGCTCCAATACTACCGAACTTTACAAGGGGCAAAATATAATACAGAGCACACAGGAGAATGTTCGAGATGCTGGGCCTCCACCGCTGATTTCATGCATCTAGCCTGGTCATGCTACAATTGAAAAGACACCTAAATATGTTTACTAGGTTGTATCAGTGGCTTAAGTAGGAAAGAGGCCAGTTTCAATGGAATGGTCTACTTGCTGGCTAAGTCACTTATAGCCAAGTCTTGGTTTACAGGAGCTGTACCAGTAAAACCATCGATACAAATGCTTCTATGATGTAACGAACAAGAACATGTGATATGAAATGCAACAAACTCAGGCGCTTGTCCCAGAGATTACTGGGTGAGGTTCCGCCCTTGACCCACAATATATTTACAGGCAGTTCATCCTTATTTCAACAACTAAGGTATGAATAACCCTACTCCATCTGTGATCTTTTGATCTGCGGTTACTTTTTTATTAGCAGATCCTCTTTATTAGCATAACTATATCATGTTTCTGAATTTGTATTTTCATATCCCTTTCAGGAATAAGACTAAGTTAATCTTGTGACTTTGACCATTAGAGGTCAGTGATGCATAATTGAATAATATTTCACCATTTCCAGTTATTCACCAGGTTAGTTTTATAACAGAACTATAAAATTGTGTGTCTCTCTGTCATAGGTTATGCCTCTAGAATACATATATTGAGGCAACCTCAGTAGCTTAGGGCACTTAGCAGAATAATACAGGTCAAGGATCTTTACCTTTCACTGCGTTAGGCATAGGATTTATTCGACGGGTAGGACACAGTGTCACTACTGTATTGCCCTCATATAGAATACACTTTTAAACCCTACATAATTCACATCCACCTTAGCTACTATCCATGTCTTACAATCTCAAAGGTGATAGTTACTGCCGGCTTGATGATGAAATTCTGAGAATGCCATGGAAGAACTAAACATTTTGGCATGACATGACTATTTACAGATGTGTAGCTATACTGCGTGAGAGAATATACATGTGAACTTTCTCCTACATGTGAGATACCAGAATTGGTACTATATCTGGATTGCTTAATGAAGCTGTTTGACTGAAAATGACATAATTGCCAGTGGGCAAACCTATATAATGATATTGTTTAGGTGACTTTTAAAACAAAAATAGGATACTAACAGTATCTGGTCATGCTTTTTAGTTTGTGCAACCCAGCCACCTTCCAGAGGTTTGTGGATAAAATATTCTGAGATAAACGACATGTTGATTTGTTTGGACAACATAAACAAAAACAAAAAACACAAAAAAAGAAGAAAATTGCCTTACTTTGTTAGATCTTATTTTCAGAGGGGATACAAATAAACCTGGGTATGGTCCAAGCGATCTGGACTGGGCCACCCCATCAGATGTAAAAGCAGTCGAAAAATGTATAGGGTTCACATCCATTTCAGGATTTTCCAATACACTCCCTTCATCTCGCAATGCAATCAGAAAAATAAACAATTGCTAAAGGCAACAGAAACAAAGGCATAAACCACGCCATAAAGACTGTTGCAGCTCCCCTTACAAGGATAACCGATTCCACTAAACAGTATAGTCTGGAAGCAGACTCTTCAGATGTCACCATGTGGATATCACAAAAACAAGTCCCAGAACCTTGACAGTGAAGACAATTAGCATTCTCAGAAAAAAAATACCATTCTAGATGAAGAATTGCTGGCTGGAAAAGAAGAATTTCGGGGAATTAAGACAATTGCTGGTGCAACACTATCCATTAAAGTACTCACTGATCACAAGAACTTAACATTAATGGACACTTTGATGTGTAAATTGAAGACCATCCTTTTGGATGATGTAGTTTCTCATTTGCATTCTTTTACAAGTCTAATTCCTGGGAAGAACAATAAAGCTGGTGCACTATCCAGGTACCATAAAATGTTAAAGCAGACTATGCCACCATCACAGATATTTTCAGCTGAACATTCCCTGGCGTCTATTGAGACACCGAGTTATGAAGTAAAAGTACTTACAAAAGCCTCCGACACAGAAGCCAGATGTTCCTGAATAACCACGTTGAGATGGATTTATTTATCGTTTGCCCGTTAGGTGCTTATACAATAAGAATATACAGTTTCAAAGCACCCACAAGGACAAACCTACTATGCCTTGCGAGTACTCAGAACGTGCAAGTGCAGAAGGGTAGAGGCGTTAAGTGCTGGGGAGTCCGAGCTCATGGGGGAGCTATAGACTAAGTGCTAGCAATGTTGAATGCTACACGGCCTGGGCCGCGGGAGGAGTAAGTGCAAGCCTCCAGAGTGGAGGGTGTGCAGATGCAAAGTGCTGTGGATACACAGGAGCTGGGAAGAATTGGTGTGGGAGGTCAAGGCCCCAAGGATGCATAAGGGCCAAGGTGTTATGCAATTATGCAAACGGTTTAATATTAGGTTGGTTCAAGCAACCCTTACCTGATGAACGGTTGGTACAAAAAGATGATTATGGCGAGCCTTCCTAATTCTACCCCTGACAGCAAGAGACAGGGAAAGGGGCAGAAACGGGGAAACCCTCCTGGGGAAGAAAACCTGTGAACGAAGGGTGTAAATATGAGCAGGGATGGAGACTTCAACGATCGGTCTTCCCGTTCTTCTGAGTGATGTGTGATGCGTAGTATGGATAGTTCTGTACTCAATATACAGATATGAAAGAAAGGGAGAAATTGTATTTCAGATAAGATATGGCTGTGGAGGACAATTGAGACTGAGAACAATCAAAGAAGATAGATAAACCTCAGAAATGGTTTTCTTACCATGGTACTTAACATTCACCTACACCGATGATGTGGTGGTTTTCGACAAAACAGCCATCGGGCTGCAACGTCTACTTACTGGCATTCACAAATACGCAGTTGAAAATGTGCTCTCACTGAATCCTAACAAATCAAGGGTGTTGGTATTTAGGCAAAGGAACAAAAACATTGTTTTTCCCGGGTGGTCAATGAGTGGGGTGGGAGAGCTATCAGAAGGGTGGATGATTTGGTTTACCTGGGCTACAAAATCTATGCCACACCGCCATTATGCAAGGTGGAGTTTGACCTTGAGATAAAAATAAAACCCTTAGCAGCCCAGATGAAAAGAATTCTTTGGAAATACCGCAAATTTTCATTCATACCGGTCCTCAAGTTCTACCAGGCCAAAGTCATCCCGTCTTATTATATGGGCTAGAAGCCAAACCCTACCTATGGAACACGTCTTGGCAAAAATGGGAAGGTCTCTTTTGGAAACATGCCTTGGGTCTTCCAATGAGTCTACCGATGGATAATATCAGATTCGGACTGGGCTTAAAATCACTGAAATCCCAAGCAGGGTGAAAACTGCTGACTCTGCACCACCATATTACGACAATTCAAGACCAATCCTTATACACAGATATGAGAAAACATCTGGAGGCTGGTACTTCCCACCATTTGGATAGACTTGACTCGCTGGCGAAGGAATGGCAGGAGTGGGCAGACAGACTCAAAATTGTTGGAGGAAAATCCATTAAAGGCCAAAAAAAAATGGGAGGAAATGGATTGGATTAAGACCCTTGAGAAAATAAGATCAGGGTCACACCCAAATCCTCTACAAAGATCGGAAAGAAAACTGGGCTTCCTCAGCAAATATCTAATAAAATTCCCAGACTAGAGACTAAGGAATACGTTTTTCAGACAGACTGAAAAAATTACACACTGGGGAAATCCTGGCAAGAAGAGGTTTGGGAGCCTCTTCAGTAAGTCTATGTCAGTCGTGTGCCAAACCATAAAACCAATCAATTAAACATCTGATGATGGAGTGTGAGGGCACGAGAAACTCTAGGCATCAATTTCTCAGTAGATTTATGTCCGATGTAACATACTGGGCACATGACCATCTCTGGGAAAGCCTGATCGATGGTCACTCCCATCAAAAGATGATCACTGTTGTCAAGATACTTGAGGACTGTAAGATAGATTTGTAAAATTCTTTCAAATATTGTTTAAATTTTGTTTGAACTGGTTTGGATGAGAATGCTTTGTTTGTTAATGGTTTAAATTTTCTGCTCTTTTTAAATTATGTATTTGACTTGCGATTTGTGAAAGGTTATATTTTTGTAACCATATATAATTTAAAAAAAAAGAATATGATACACGTGTTGCGCTCGTGGTGAAGAGGCTGAATGATGCACGAGTTGCGTTATGGTAGCTATGCAGAATGATGCACGTGTTGTTATTGTAGGTAGATTGATGCACGTGTTGCGTTTTAGTAGATAGACTGCAGACTGAATCACGTGTTGCATGATGGTTGAAGAGCAGAAGCGCGTGTGTAGAATTAGTGGAACTACTACTGCAATGCTAAACAGTGAGCGTTATGGAAGGAGATGCCAGTATATATATTATATAGATGCTACTCTACACAAATACCGAGTTAGGGTTCAATTCCCTCAATGGGTCAGAATAAGACAGTGAGAGAATATTTCTCTGAAAAGTCTCAGATATCTATCAGGAAGTTTCTGACGTGGCTGAATGGTCTGTCACAGAAGGAAATAGTCCTTGGTTAAGTTGCCAGCAATTCAAGTGGAATGTTGCATGTTTGAAAACAAAGCAGCGTTCAATATGGGAAAATTCTGTATTCACCCGGCGACGCATATGAAAGAATTTCACATGGATAACGGTGAGTTGCCTTAAAGGCAAGTGGAACGTTGCGTGTTGTATAACCAACGCAGCGTTCATCCTGGGACAGTTGCGTGTGTAAGATTCCTCACACAGTGAACCAATTCTGCGGCAATGAAACACAGCAGTTTCCATTAATATTTCGGGGAACAGAGCAGGAAGAATAAAGGCAATATGGCGGTAGGAAGGAAGAAAGTAAGGTGGAATGAGCACTTACTCAGGGACGGCATCAGGGAGTTCAATCAGCAGCTCCTTACAGCTGTAGATTTTAAGTAACACCGCAATCCTAGGGTAAGGAACAAGTTACTTATCTGTAACTGTTGTTCTCCAGCATGGGTGTGGCATGGATTCACATGCTCATGAATATTCCCCGTCGTCAGGCTGGGAATCCTCGGTAAAGAAAAATCAGTATCAGTTTTGTTTCTGATCTGACTTTCGTAGTAGTAACCAATCACTGATCTCTGCGTCATACTGACCACAGCCAATGACTGCCCTCTACCTAAGCCCCACCTCTGGCAGCCATCTTCAGATTTGGTAGCACGTGAAGTGGCAGTATGACCAAGTGAAGAGCCGCAGAGGGGTAGGCGGGAGGGTTCGCATGTGAATCCATGCCAGACCCATGCTGGAGAACAACAGTTACAAGTAAGTAACTTGTTCCTTCTCCAGCATGGGGTCTGGCATGGATTCACATGCTCATGAATAAAGAATACATAGCAGTACACACATGCACAACCACGGGAGGTGGCAAAGGCTCAACATTAAGCATTACATCAAACTCAACATTAAGCAATTCTTACCTCCTCACCAGGCTCACCTTAGGCGAACAGATTGCGCAGCACTGCTTGGCCGACCCTGGACTCCTCCCTGGAATCCCGATCGACGCAGTAGAATTTCGTGGAAGGTGTGCGTCGACCTCCACGTAGCAGCCCTGCAGATGTCCAGCAAGGGCACACCAGATAGTAACGCCGTGGTAGCTGCGATCGCTCTGGTGGAATGGGCTCTCGGACGGCCAGGCAGCGGTCGGTTTGCCAACCGATGACAGTACATGATACAGCCGGAGAGCCATCTGGAAATGGAGGCCTTTGAGAGAGCCTTCCCCTGATTGACAGGTCCAAAGTTCACAAAAAGTTGTGACGTCTTCCGAAAACACTTCGTGCGGTCCACGTAAAACTTCAGCGCTCTAGCCACATCCAGCGATTGCAAAGTCCTTTCGGCCGGCGACGAAGGCGACGGGAAGAAAACAGGCAACACCAAGGGTTCGTTGAGGTGGAAGTCCGACGGTACCTTGGGCATGAAGGAGGGGTGCGTCCTGAGCACTACCCTCGTGTCGTGAAAAGTCAAGTACGGGGGCTTGCAGGAAAGGGCCTGGATCTCTCCCACTCGTCGTGCGGAGGTGATGGCCACAAGAAACGCTGTTTTCCACGACAAGAACTTCAACGAAGCTGAGTGCAGAGGCTCGAACGGAGGTCCCATGAGCTTGGTCAGCACCACGTTGAGCTCCCATGCCGGGGCCGGAGCCTTCACCGGCGGGAACCATCTGAACAGTCCCTTCATGAATTCTTTCACCAGACGATGAGACCACAAAGACGTCCGTCCCGTGGTTCTGGTGTATCGGGAGATCGCAGCAAGATGAATCTTGATGGAAGCGTGCGCTAGTCCAGCCTTGGCCAGCGTCAGTAGGTACGGCAGTACTTGCGGAGCCGTAATCCGTAGAGGGTTAATCTTCTGTGCGTGGCACCAGACAGAGCACCTCTTCCATTTGTGTCCGTAGCATTTAAGAGTTGAGGACGCCCTGGCCTTTGCGAGAACCTCTCTGCAGTCGGCCGGTATGGCGCCTCCTTCCCTGGAGAGAAGATCCGCGTCCACCGGCAGCTTGATTGACGGGAACGCTGACAAGTCCAGAAGGTCCGGGAACCATATCTGCCTCGGCCACGCAGGTGCAACGAGGATCATCCTGCACCGTGACCTCCTGAGCTGGTTGATGAGCCGGATCAGCAACGGCAAAGGAGGGAACGCGTATAGAAACAGGCCCTCCCAGGGGAACGAGAAAGCATCGCCCATGCTCCTCGTCTGGGGAAACCTGCTGGTGAACCTCCGGCACTTGGAGTTCGTCGCCGTCGTGAACAGATCGATATGGGGTGTGCCCCACCGTCGGAAGAGGTGGTCCACTAGATCCTGTCGTAGTTCCCACTCGTGGCACGAGCGCAGCTCTCTGCTGAGCGAGTCGGCGATGGTGTTTTTTATTCCTGCAAGATGAAACGGCACCAGAAACATCCCTTGGGCGATGGCCCAATGCCACATATCCTGCGCCTCCTTGGACAGGGCTGGGGATCTGGTACCGCCCTGCTTCCTGATGCAGAACATGGTGGTGGTGTTGTCGGTGAAGATCCTCACCACCTTGCCCTCGAGGGACGGAAGAAAGGACCTGAGGGCCCAAAACACTGCACGGAGCTCCAGGACGTTGATATGGAGGGATTTCTCCGTTGGAAGCCAAAGGCCCCTCGCGTGCAGATTTTCGGTGTGCACTCCCCACCCTTCCAAGGAGGCATCCGTGGTCACTGTCTTCTGCTGGCCCGGGGTCTGGAAGTCCATGCCCGCCGTCAGATGTGCGCGGGTGCCCCACCACCGGATCGCTCGTCGGAAACTCTTGTCGAGTGTGATCCTGTCCTCGAAGCTGCCCGTCTGGATCCAGCGAGCGTCCAGGAACTCCTGCAGCAGGCCCATCCGAAGCCTGCACAGGCGGATGAGATAAATGCAAGAAGACATCATTCCGAGGAGGGATTTGATGGACCTCACCATGGCCGCGTCCGCAACCAGCATCCGCTGCACCTTGCCCAAGATGGCCCTCGTTCTTTCCTCCGACGGCGGGGCCAGAAGCGCCACTGTGTCGAGTTTCGCTCCCAGAAACAGTGCGTCTTGCGCGGGCACCAGGTGGGACTTGGCGCAGTTTATGGAGAATCCCAGGTCTGTGAGTAGTTGGACGGTCCTCGCCGTGTGCTCCGCGGCGAGCTCCCTTGTCTTTGCTCGGATGAGCCAGTCGTCCAGGTAGGGGTAGACGTGGATCCCCTCCAGGCGCAGCCACGCCGCCACCGGTGCGAGGCACTTGGTGAACACCCTGGGTGCCGACCTTGGGAAGGGCTCTGAACTGGTAGTGCCGCCCTTGGACCACGAATCTGAGAAACTTTCGGTGTCCCTTTAGGATGGGGATATGGAAGTAAGCATCCTGCAAATCCAACGACGACAGGAAATCGCCCTCCTCCAGCTGCCCCAGGACGTGTTGGGGGGTGACCATCCGGAACTTCTGTGCCTTGATGAATTTGTTCAGTCGTCGTAGGTCCAGGATGGGACGCCATCCTCCCGTCTTCTTCTTCACGAGGAAGTATCTTGAGTAAACTCCGGAGCCGCGAAGCCTCTTTGGGACAAGCTCGATGGCGCCTTTCTTGAGCATCGCCTTTACCTCCAAGAGAAGTTGAGGGACAAGATGTTCCTTCCTGGCCACGGGGGGCACGCGCGGGCACTTCTTTAGAAACTCGAGCACGTGACCCTGGGCCAGGGCGTCCAGCACCCAACGGTCGGTGGAGATGGACTCCCACACGCCGACGAAGTTCGCCAGCCGGCCTACCACCAGGGTGCTTCGGTGAGGACGCGACCCCACGGCCGGTTCAGTCCTGCTTCGACGAGGCTTTGCCGCCTTGTCCTCCCTGGCGACGACGGCGGGGTCCGCCCGACTTGCCTCGTCCCCTGTAGGCTTCCTGTGACGACAAACAGGCCGCTTGACGGTAGGTGGAAAATCTGCCGCCGGAACCTTTGGAGGCACCCTGCTTGCCTCCGGTGCTCCGAAAGGGCGGCCGTCGTTGCTGGAGAACACCAAGGGCCCGGGTCGTCTCCGCGTCCGCCTTGATGGCTTGCAGGGAATCATCCACTGTTTTCCCAAACAGGTTGTTCCCGTCGAACGGCATGTCCAAAACTCTGGTCTGCACGTCCTGCCGGAAGTCCGTTGCATTGAGCCATCCACGCCGTCTAAGGCACACGCCGTTGCCCAACCGGCGAAAACCAGTATCAGCGATGTCCGTCGCTACCGTAATGGCGTGGTCTGACGCCACTTCTCCTTCCTGCAAGATCTCTAGGGCCTCCGCCCTCTTGTCGTCCGGTAGGAGGTCCAGCAGGAGGGCGATCTTGTACCACAACTCCCTGTCGTAGCGGGCTACGATAGCCAAGGCGTTGGCAGCCTTAATCGTCGTCGCTGCCGATGAGATGACTCTGCGTCCCATCGTGTCCAATTTCTTTCCCTCGCCGTCCGGGGGAGAAGTTGACGTGGAGGCCGATGCCCCCCCCCCGCTTTCTTCCAGGCCGCCGCGGAGACGACCGAGTCCGGGGTCGGCTGTGCCTGAAGACACAAGGGGGCCGTGTCCGGGACCCGGTATTTCTTCTCGTACCGATCCCTTCTCGCAGGCGTTGTGGATGGGTTCTTGAGGAGGGCGAGACCCTCATCCCAGATATCGTCCAGTAGAGGTACAGCGAGGACCGTCTTCCTCTTGGTCTCGCGCCGTTGATAAAGGAAGCCTTCCTTCTTCTCCTCCGGGCAGAGCTGGAAAAGCTCGGATGCCCTGGCGATCATAGCATGAAACGATCCAATCTCGTCAGGCGGGGAAGCCCGGGGAGGAGGTGACGACGGAAGATCCTCGCCGTAAACTTCGTCATCTGTACCCGTTGCGGCCGTGTCCGTCCCCGTGTCATCCCCCCGGGTCGTGGACGGGGAGGAGGGCTGATAAGGGCGCGATGGTTGAAAAGGAGGTGGAGGATGAATCCTTCTTCTCTTAGGAGGAGGGCTCCCAGAAGGGCCTGGCTCCGGGTCCCCCGTCGGGAGCGGTTCCTCCGTTGGTGGTAACAGCAATCTCGTCCTTATCTCCGAGCATAAGCATAAGGACTGTATAGCCAACAAAATGGCTGCCGAGTTGTCTTGCGGCACTGGTTGAGGGTTTCCGACGGGCGGACAGGAACCTCGTCGGTACCCTCGATGTTCTCGTCGTGTCCCTCGTCGGGGTCCCTCCCGACGGGCTGGTCTTCCTCCACGCCAATGCCGTGGCTTAAGACTTCGATCAGCTCCTCTTCAGAGGTTGAGGCCGAATCCACGATGGCCTCCTGCCCCCCTTTTTCTTCTCCGTCTGAGGTTTCATGGGGGTCCTGTCGATGGGCTTGAAGAGGACTCCCTCCGCGGTGGCAGGGAGACTCTGGGCCCCCGAGGTCGCCTCCACTGGTGTAGCCTCCACAGGCTGAGCCAGGGCCGCCGTGACTGTCTCGATAGAGGCCTTGGCAGGGTGGATCAAGGCTTTCGCCACCTTAGATGCGCTCACCGCCTTTTCGTTGGGGGGGTGGGGGTAAACGCCTCGCTCCCCCTCCGATGGGGCCTTCGAGCTCAACCCGAGCCTCTCCAGAAGCTTCGCCGGGTGCTCGGACTTCCTCTTACCCGAGCCAGAGCGTTGGCTCGTGGTTGATGGCGCCGGGGAGGTTGCGCCCTGCCTGGCAACCGAAGAGCCCGACCGTTCGGCGCTCCCGGTGCCCGCGGACTCGCGGTGCTTGGTCTTCTGTTGGGCCCCCGTCGCCGGGGCGCCCTCAAAGGTCTTAGAAGACCGCTCAGACTTCTTTTTCTCGCCTGACGGGCTCTTCCCTTCCACCCAGTTGGCGAGACGTAGATGGCGGTCCTTCACGGTCCGCTCCGACATGTTCCTGCAAAACGCACAGTCCTTCTCCACGTGCGTCTTGTCCTCATGCAGGCAGTAGAGGCAAAGGGAGTGTTCGTCCTCCTTGAAGACATTCTGAAGCTGGCATGCAGGGCAGACCCTGAACAGCTTTCCGGGCGTCAAGCTTCCCTTCTCCTGGGCCATGTCCGAGATGGGCCTGAGAAACTTCTGGAGTCCTCCAAAAGCGTGGCTCGACGAAATCTTCACCCTTGAGGGGCATAGACGAATCCGACACGGGTCCCCGTTGATCGGATATAGAAACGGTGGAGCTTGAGGCTCTTTTGACCGAAAAAAGAGAATTTTCCTATGAAAAAAGCGCGAAAACGCACTAAAGCTGGAGAGCAATAGCACGAGGATCCCAACACTTGAACGTGCGGTGAAAATCTGAAGATGGCTGCCAGAGGCGGGTTTAGGTAGAGGGCAGTCATTGGCTGTGGTCAGTATGACACAGAGATCAGTGATTGGTTACTACTACGAAAGTCAGATCAGAAACGAAACTGATACTGATTTTTCTTTACCGAGGATTCCCAGCCTGACGACGGGGAATATTCATGAGCATGTGAATCCATGCCAGACCCCATGCTGGAGAAGGAGTGCTTTTCAGGGAGGAAACCCAGGTGGCCATTTGGCAACAACCAGACCGGTGGAGGAGAATTAAGGTAATAGACTGATGAGGATTCCATGTTGGAGAGGTGTTTTAAGTAAAATTATTTGCATAGTTTCCACCTTTTCCATAGGGAATAGCGAGGCATGACACAAGGACACCGATTCAGCAACTGTGGTATTAGCAGAGAGAAGGAGGTGGAAAAGAGGAAAGTCTTAAGGAGCTTCCGGAATTTGAGAAGATCCTGCTCAAATTGCAGGGGGAGGCTATTCCAAAGGAGGGAGCCCGCAGAGGAAATTGAGCAACCCCCTGCCCTCTGTTTAGCAAAACACTTTACACACAAAGTTGTTGCAAGAGGAGCAAAGTGGTCTAGAGGGAGAGTATTTAGTGACATAAAATTGACGATAGTGTGGTCCCAGGGCCCAGACAGCCTTGTGGATGATGCAGAGGGATTTGAATTTAATCCGTGCAGCAACCCGGGAGCCAGTGAAGACTTTTTAGTGCAGGAGGGATGAAGTACCTGGGCTTAAGGCCAAGGCCAAGTCTTGCTGCCCTATTCTGGATAAGCTGAAAAAGTAGATGTGGAAGAAGGAACATTCAGGAGGAGGCTGTTACAGTAGTCAAGTCTAGAAAGAACCAGATCTTGAGTCACATTGAGCCTCTGAGGGAAAAGTGAGAAAGGGTAAAATTCCTTTGAGAAGGAAGAGCTGATAGTTGGACTTCTTGGCAATGTCCTGAGTGTGAAGGAGGGAGAAGAGAGGACGACTCAAAGGTTTCTGGCTTCAGTTGAAGGCACATGGCGAGAGCCCAAGGAGGAAGGCCAGAGTGAGGGGAAGAAGAGGGAGCATAGGTCCCAATGGGAAGGATCTCAGTTTTACAGGCGTTGAGGCAGAGATCATTGGAGGCGCACCAAGACTGGATGGCAGTTGGGATGATGGAGGGTGCAAGTGGGTCAGCAGGGAGTCTAACGAAGAGCTGTGTGTCATCTGCGTAACACTGGAAGTTGGAGGAGAAAGAGGAGATGATGCGTGCAAGGGGAGCAAGGTAGATGTTAAAGAGCCAGGGGGAGAGTATAGAGCCCTGGGGGGCACTACAGGTGAAGATGGAAGTAGGAGAGGAGAAGGGTCCAAGGATGACTTGGGGAAGAGCGGTGAGAAAAAAGGACAGCCAATCCACTACCGTTCCAAGACAGCAAGTGTATCATGGAGCCTTTGTATGAGGATGGAATGGTTAACTGTGTCAGATGCAGAGGAGAGACTGAGAAGGATAAGGAGAGCTGGGGAGCCAGAGATACAAGCAATTCTTCACGGGTGTTCAGAAGAGCAGTTTCATACCTCTGGATGCCCCTGAATCAAGATTGATGGTCGTGGAGGCCACCAACAAGTTCTGTGTTTGTTTAATTGTATAGCGCACCAAACCCGAAGGTAACTGGGCGCAAGCAGTACAAGAAGGTTTTAGGCTTAGGTTACAGAGAATTACAGTCACAGTATTACAGGTAAAAAGTTGGAAATATTACAGGTAGGTATTAGAGATATGTAAATTTACAGGTTTTGCAGTATCGTCCTTAACAGTTGTAGAGATTACAAGGAGTAGTATAGGAGGTATTTACAGTTTGCAGGATTTAAGTATAGTTAGGTGATAGGTAAAGCGAGGGTAGCAAGAAGTGAGATAAGTACATGGAGCCATCAGTTAGAACAGGCATTGGGCTACATACTATAGCAGGTACTTAGCTTGGCACGATATTTGATGTTAGGTTTTTCGGGTGAGCGTCATTAGTTCGGATCCATTTCTGAATGTTACGTCTGAAGCTAGGGTAGGTTTGATCGGCACGGAGTGAGTGGAGGAGTGAGTTCCACATTTGGGCTGCCATAACTGGGAAGCTCCTGACGCCAGATTTGGATAGGTTGAATCGTGGTACACTGAGGCAACATGAGTTGGCAGGCCTAGTCAGGCGGGTAGTTTTCTTGGCTATCTGGTTGGAAAGGTAACGTGGGGCAGCATTGTTCAGGCATTTATGGGTCAAGGAGGTAGTTTTAAGCAGGATTCTGTCCTTTATTGACAGCCAGTGGTTTTGTCTTCTAAACTCAGACATGTGATCTTTCTTTGGGATGTTTAGAGCCATTCTTAAGGCATTATTTTGTAGCATTTAGATCTTGTTTAGGATGTACTTGCTGGCTCCCAGGTAAAGGGCATTGCAATCGTCCAATCTTGAGAGTATAAGGGTGCTTGCTAGGGTAATACAGCTGGATGAGGATAGGTAGGGTCTCCAGGCCCTGATGAATTTGCAGGTATATGCTGATGTGGATGCTAAGGAGTTGACTTGTTTGCTCATGGTTAGTGTGGAATCGAGGTAAAATCTGAGTTTTTTTACTTCCTTTACAACCTTGATGGTATTACCATCAATGTTGATGGAGGAGTAATCGTTAAGTTTTTGAGGTTGGCCGTGGTTCCTAGTATTAGAAGTTCATTAGAAGTGTGAGAGTTGAGTTGGGGCAAGGCCAGCTTATCAACTAGCGTCCCCAGAAAGGGGGTGGTGTAGATAGGGCGATAGCTGGCAGGGCAGGTAGGGTAGGGGCAGAGAATGGTTTTTTCAGGAGTGGGCGCACAATGGAGTGCTTAAGGGAAGAGGGGAAAGATCAAGTGACAAAAGAGTGATTGCAGAAATCAGCGAGAGCAGGGGCATGAGAGCCACTGTTATCCTTGATGGTCCTGGATGAGCAAGGGGAGACCTGTTTAGAAGAGACCTCCATGGTGCGGACAACTCTGGTAACTTCTTCAGGTATGACAGGAGAGCAGGAGGAAAAGGAAGGAGGAGGAGGGGGTGTGGGGAGTGTGGTAGGGGTGTGGGATTGGTTGTGAGGGAGTGTAGAAAGGATGGTCAGAAGGTCCTGAGTTTTGGTGGCAAAGTGTGAGGCCAGTGCATTGCAGAGAGCCTGGGAAGGAGAAGGGGCGGAGGAGACTGCAGAGGGGTTGGCTAGTTCCCTGCAGATTTTGAAAAGTTCAGCTGAGTTAATGGATGCACCAGAGACCCGTGACTGAATGTGCACGGATGGAGAGTCTGTATTGCCTTTGGAGCAGCCAGGCCAGTTTGTCAGAGGATGAGCCTAATGTTAGCGACTTCAGTTCTGCTGCCCTGGACTTTTGTTTCAGGGCTGCAAGTTCGAAGTTCAGTGTCGTACCAAGTGTTACGCTTTGAGGCAGGTTTCAGACAGATCCTCATGAATGGGGCAAGAATGTCAAGAGTGTTAGTGATGGAAAGATGGAGGTTGGAGTCAGAGGTGGGAGGGTTTAGGGGGGGGTGAAGGTGGAGGCGAAGGCAACCGTAGTCACTCGTTAAATCGGGCAGATGTTAGTGAACGAGGGTGGTGGGACTTTTGGGGGGGGGGGAGGTCAGGGCACCAATGAGACCCAGATGGGAGGAGAAAAGAGTGATCTGACCAGGAGAGAGGGGTGACTAACGCGGAGGGAGATAGAGGTCAGAGTGTATGAGGGCATCCAGAGTGTGTCCAGCTGTTTGGGTTGGCCCAAGAGGGAGAATGTAGAGGGAGAGGGAGAATGCAGAGGGAGAGGGAGAATGTAGAGGAAAGTGAGAAGTAGAGGTCAGTGAATAGAGTGGATGCAGAGCCAGGGGAGTCCAATTGAATGTTGAAATCACCCAGGAAGAGAAGGTTACAGGTGGACGAAAGTCAAGAAGCCCATTCAGAGAGGAATAGGGAGGTGGTGCCTGGAGGGCGCTAGATGGTAGCAATGGTCAGGGTGGAAGTGGGAGAGGTGAAAAACTTTCAAAAGAGGAATAGGTTCTGGGTAGGTAAGATGGAAGCAGGAATCCACTCAGGGAAGATTAAGGCAACCCCCCCCCCCCGCCCCGGTTGAGGCTTGGAGATTATCCTGAAGCCGTCAGGCAGGGAGTCCAAGGCCGTTACTGAGCTGGCACTGAACCAAGTCTTGGTAAGGGCGAGCATGACAAGGTCAATGTCTTCAAGAAGGAGACATATGTCAGAGGAGTGTTTGTTGGCTGAGCGGGAGTTAAGAGTCACCAGGTGGAGGTAAGGATGATAAATTCTCTTCACCTCAGTTGACCACCAGAAATTGATAGACTTCCTCAATCCACTGAGTGGTCTCAGTGGATCGAGGAACACCTCGTAATTGTTGCAACATTGCTTCTGGTGGCCAAAGATAAAATAGTCACTGCATACATAAAAAGGTGCAGAATATCTGTGCAGAGATACAAGACAGAAAAGGGAACAAGAGAGCAAGACTTTGTCCTTTATCCCCTCCTTCAGTACAATCCACAGACCTGCTAAGCTGCGTGGGAATGACTTGTATATAAGCAGTAGTGGACTACTTAAAGCAAGCTAACTTAGACTCCTGTCCAAAATTATACAAGCATCAAGTGGCCATTCTATTTATATACAAAATCTTTAGAATAACACAGATTAACTCAGCCAATAGCTGATCGTGGCACTCAATTGACAAACAGGTTAAGAAGGGTTGTTAGCCGTTTGCTCAAGATTCAACCAGCTTTCTCTTCCAATCATCATCCACAGAACAATGGTCAAACAGAATGACTGAATCATTATTAGAGAAGCACCTCTGATGCTTCATTAACCAACATGATAATTGGGTGAAGCTGGAAACTGCAGCAGAATGCCTATGTCACCTAGCATGTCTCTCTTGGAATCACTCTGTTCTTTTGTTCAGGAGCACATCATGCCCCGAGGCCACGACTGCACCTGTCCTAGTATTAGTGTACTCAGACAAGGAAAGGGTTCAATTTCTCAAGGACGTACAAGAAGAGGCATTTCTGCATTCGTGAAGGGCAAAACTAAGGCACAAGGTAAAAGCCTAAAAAAAAGGTGGGGCTCAGACTGGTGTCTCCGTCTACCAGGAGGAAAATCTAGAAGAAAGAAAACCTGTGGGAGACGTGTGTATCGTGACTCTAACCAAATATCTATCATCATCTCTCTAGCTCAGTCATAATGCATTCAAAGCATTCTACCTGCAGGAACAAAATATACTAATAAATGTATGTTTTTATTACATATGTTTAAAAAACTCAATAGCACGAGAGTCTCCAGTCAACTCTTGGTGGACTATTTATCACAAAAGCTAGAGAGATGATAGAGGTTTGGTTGGAGTCACGATAAACATTTGTCTCCCACAGGTGTTTTCTTCTACAAGGTAAAAGCCAACAGAAAAAGAAGGGAAAGTAAAAGATACAAGGCTGGAGACAAGGTGTTGCTGTCTACATAGCACACTGTTTTCCCCAACCTTTTTGCTGCAAGTTTAAAGTACCTTTAAAATGGAAGATAAACTCAATTTTCACACCACTTTGCTCAAACTCGCTGTTGACAGATGACTGGAACACATGTACCACTGAAGATCACTGATGGAACATAGGTTTCACAGCTATGTGGAAGAATTCAAAACTGAGAATTACTATTATTCATTGGAAAAGATAAACAGCCACTGTGAGAATGTGGCAAACAATGTCACTGATCCCAGTGTGATTATAGCACTTTCAACAAAATCCAAGTCATTCTGGGGCTAGAATTTGAGAGGTTTGCAGATGAGCTTCTGAAAGAGGGGCTTCCGTCAGATTCCTGTCTGGCTACCATCCCAGGTTCACTGAATGTAGCGCCTGGGACGGTTAAAAATCGGGGAACAATACAGCACCCACCATGTGTAAATGGTGCCTGCAAATGGATGGAATACACAGGATGGAACAGGCCTCAGTCTTGGGACACCAAATCCGCAAATGAAGCCATTGCTTCTTTGGTTGCTGTACCTGCCTCCCACTTTAGTTTGTGCCAGTAAACCCAATTTCTACTTTCTCCTGCTCGCTACCAGCACTCTTGCCTCAGCTTTGCCTCGATTGCCTGTGAGGTAACTTATGGTACTGCTCCCCTTAGGTGCCAGGACAGAGCAACTCTAATCTCAAAGCCAATAATGGTGAATGAGTCTTCACATCACCTGGCCGTACCTTCAATGCCTCTCTCGATCCTCTGCCATGGTCACTCCTGCTGAAAGAACACCAACTCTGTCTGGCAGCCCATACTCGCAGACTATGCAGGATCTTGTTGCAAGTTAGAGATGCCCACGTTTGCACTGCAAAGCTTGTTAGCTGCAACAGTGGTCCCTGCACACTACAATTGTCTCATCGCTATCCTGCTGAAACACTACCTTGCCAAAGCAACTCTGAGCAATATGTGGAACTGTGTCAAAGGTACACAAGGTATCCAAGTTTTTTCTCAGGAACTCTGGGACACAAACTATACGACTAATTTCTTTTCCCCAAGGAACAAGTTACTTACCTGTAACTGTTGTTCTCCAGCATGGGTCTGGCATGGATTCACATGCTCATGAATATTCCCCGTCGTCAGGCTGGGAATCCTCGGTAAAGAAAAAATCAGTATCAGTTTCGTTTCTGATCTGTCTTTCGTAGTAGTAACCAATCACTGATCTCTGCGTCATACTGACCACAGCCAATGTCTGCCCTCTACCTAAGCCCCGCCTCTGGCAGCCATCTTCAGATTTGGTAGCACGTGAAGTGGCAGTATGACCAAGTGAAGAGCCGCAGAGGGGTAGGCAGGAGGGTTCGCATGTGAATCCATGCCAGACCCATGCTGGAGAACAACAGTTACAGGTAAGTAACTTGTTCCTTCTCCAGCATGGGGTCTGGCATGGATTCACATGCTCATGAATAAAGAATACATAGCAGTACACACATGCACAACCACGGGAGGTGGCAAAGGCTCAACATTAAGCATTACATCAAACTCAACATTAAGCAATTCTTACCTCCTCACCAGGCTCATCTTAGGCGAACAGGTTGCGCAGCACTGCTTGGCCGACCCTGGACTCCTCCCTGGAATCCCGATCGACGCAGTAGAATTTCGTGAAGGTGTGCGTCGACCTCCACGTAGCAGCCCTGCAGATGTCCAGCAAGGGCACACCAGATAGGAACGCCGTGGTAGCTGCGATCGCTCTGGTGGAATGGGCTCTCGGACGGCCAGGCAGCGGTCGGTTTGCCAACCGATGACAATACATGATACAGCCGGAGAGCCATCTGGAAATGGAAGCCTTCGAGAGAGCCTTCCCCTGATTGACAGGTCCAAAGTTCACAAAGAGTTGTGACGTCTTCCGAAAACACTTTGTGCGGTCCACGTAGAACTTCAGCGCTCTAGCCACATCCAGCGAGTGCAAAGTCCTTTCAGCCGGCGACAAAGGCGACGGGAAGAAAACAGGCAACACCAAGGGTTCGTTGAGGTGGAAGTCCGACGGCACCTTGGGCATGAAGGAGGGGTGCGTCCTGAGCACTACCCTCGTGTCGTGAAAAGTCAAGTACGGGGCCTTGCAGGAAAGGGCCTGGATCTCTCCCACCCGTCGTGCGGAGGTGATGGCCACAAGAAACGCTGTTTTCCACGACAAGAACTTCAACGGAGCCGAGTGCAGAGGCTCGAACGGAGGGCCCATGAGCTTGGTCAGCACCACGTTGAGCTCCCACCCCGGGGCCGGAGCCTTCACTGGCGGGAACGATCTGAACAGTCCCTTCATGAACTCTTTCACCAGACGATGAGACCACAAAGACGTCCGCCCCGTGGTTCTGGTGTATCGGGAGATCGCAGCAAGATGAATCTTGATGGATGCGTGCGCCAGTCCAGCTTTGGCCAGCGTCAGTAGGTACGGCAGTACTTGGGGAGCCGTAATCCGTAGAGGGTTAATCTTCTGTGCGTGGCACCAGACAGAGAACCTCTTCCATTTGTGTCCGTAGCATTTAAGAGTTGAGGACGCCCTGGCCTTTGCAAGAACCTCTCTGCAGTCGGCCGGTATGTCCTATCCTCCAAACTCTAACGCTGCAGGAGCCAGGCCTGCAAGCTCAGCGACTTCGGGTCGTAATGGAGGATGGCGCCTCCTTCCCTGGAGAGAAGATCCACGTCCACTGGCAGCTTGATTGACGGGGACGCTGACAAGTCCAGAAGGTCCGGGAACCATATCTGCCTCGGCCACGCAGGTGCGACGAGGATCATCCTGCACCGTGACCTCTTGAGCTGGTTGATGAGCCGGATCAGCAATGGCGGGAACGCGTATAGAATCAGGCCCTCCCAGGGGAACGAGAAAGCATCGCCCATGCTCCTCGGCTGGGGAAACCTGCTGGCGAACCTCCGGCACTTGGAGTTCGTCGCCGTCGCGAACAGATCGATCTGGGGTGTGCCCCACCGTCGGAAGAGGCGGTCTACTAGATCCTGTCGTAGTTCCCACTTGTGGCACGAGCGCAGCTCCCTGCTGAGTGAGTCGGCGATGGTGTTTTTTTATCTCTGCCAGATGAAACGGCACCAGAAACATCCCTTGGGCGACGGCCCAATGCCACAGATCCTGCGCCTCCCTGGACAGGGCTGGGGACCTGGTTCCGCCCCGTTTCCTGATGTAGAACATGGTGGTGGTTATGTCGGTGAAGATCCTCACCACCTTGCCCTTGAGGGACGGAAGAAAGGACCTGAGGGCCCAAAACACTGCACGGAGCTCCAGGACGTTGATATGGAGGGACTTCTCCGTCGGGAGCCAAAGGCCTCTCGCGTGCAGATTTTCAGTGTGCGCTCCCCACCCTTCCAGGGAGGCATCCGTGGTCACTGTCTCCTGGTGGCCGGGGGTCTGGAAGTCCATGCCCGCCGTCAGATGCGCGCGGGTGCCCCACCACCGGATCGCTCATCGGAAACTCTCGTCGAGTGTGATCCTCTCCTCGAAGCTGCCCGTCGTCTGGATCCAGTGCGCGTCCAGGAACTCCTGCAACGGGCGCATCCGGAGCCTGCACAGGCGGATGAGGTAAATGCAAGAAGACATCATTCCGAGGAGGGACTTGATGGACCTCACTCTGGCCGCGTCCGCAACGAGCATCCGCTGCACCTTGCCCAAGATGGCCCTCGTCCTTTCCTCCGACGGAGAGGCCAGAAGCGACACTGTGTCGAGCTTCGCTCCCAGAAACAGTGCGTCTTGCGCGGGCACCAGGTGGGACTTGGCGTAGTTTATGGAGAATCCCAGGTCCGTGAGAAGTTGGACGGTCCTTGCCGTGTGCTCCACGCCGAGCTCCTCCGTCTTCGCTCGGATGAGCCAGTCGTCCAGGTAGGGGTAGACGTGGATCCCCTCTCGGCGCAGCTGCGCCGCCACCGGTGCGAGGCACTTGAACACCCTGGGTGCCGACCTCAGTCCGAAGGGAAGGGCTCTGAACTGGTAGTGACGCCCTTGGACCACGAACCTGAGAAACTTTCGGTGTCCCCTTAGGATGGGAATATGGAAGTAGGCATCCTCCAAATCCAACGACGACAGGAAATCGCCCTCCTCCAGCTGACCCAGGACGTGTTGGAGGGTGACCATCCGGAACTTCTGTGCCTTGATGTATTTGTTCAGCCGTCGTAGGTCCAGGATGGGACGCCATCCTCCCGTCTTCTTCTTCACGAGGAAGTATCTTGAGTAAACTCTGGAGCCCCGAAGCCTCTTTGGGACGAGCTCGATGGTGCCCTTCTTGAGCATCGCCTTTACCTCCAAGAGAAGTTGAGGGACGTGATGTTCTTTCCTGGCCACAGGGGGGACGCGCGGGCACCTCTTTAGAAACTCGAGCGCGTGACCCTGAGCTAGGGTGTCCAGCACCCAACGGTCGGTGGAGATGGACTCCCACGCGCTGACGAAGCTCGCCAGCCGGCCTCCCACCGGGGTGCTTCGGTGGGGGCCCGACCCCACGGCCGGTTCAGTCCTGCTTCGACGAGGCTTTGCCGCCTTGTCCTCCTCGGCGACGACTGCGGGGTCCGCCCGACTTGCCTCGTCCCCTATAAGCTTCCTGCGACGACGAACGGGCCACTTGACGGTAGGTGGAAAATCCGCCGCCGGAACCTTTGGAGGCACCCTGTTTGCCTCCGCCGCTCCGAAAGGGCGGCCGCCGTTGCTGGAGAACCCCAAGAGCCCGGGCCGTCTCCATGTCTGCCTTGATGGCTTGAAGGGAATCGTCCACTGTTTTCCCAAACAGGTTGTTTCCGTCAAACGGCATGTCCAAGACTCTGGTCTGCACGTCCTGACGGAAGTCAGTAGCCTTGAGCCATCCACGCCGCCTAAGGCACACGCCGTTGTCCAACTGGTGAAATCCAGTGTCAGCGATGTCCGTCGCAATCGTAATGGCGTGGTCCGACGCCACCTCTCCTTCCTGCAAGATCTCTAGGGCTTCCGCCCTCTTGTCGTCCGGTAGGAAGTCCAGCAGGGGGGCCAGTTTGTACCACAACTCCCTGTCGTAGCGGGCTACGATAGCCAAGGTGTTGGCCGCCTTAATCGTCGTCGCTGCAGACGAGATGACTCTGCGTCCCATCGTATCTAATTTCTTTCCCTCGCCGTCCGGCGGGGAGGTCGATGTAGAGGCCGCGCCCCCCCCGCTTTCTTCCTGGCCGCCGCGGAGACGACAGAGTCCGGGGTCGGCTGTGCCCGAAGGCACAAGGGGGCCGCGTCCGGGACCCGGTACTTCTTCTCGTACCGATCCCTTCTAGCCGGCGTTGTGGATGGGTTCTTGAGGAGGGCGAGGCCCTCATCCCAAATATCGTCCAGTAGAGGTACAGAGAGGACCGTCTTCCTCTTGGCCTCGCGCCGTTGATAAAGGAAACCTTCCTCCTTCTCTTCCGGGCAGAGCTGGAAAAGCTCGGATGCCCTGGCGATCATGGAGTGAAACGATCTAATCTCGTCGGGCGGGGAAGCCCGGGTGGGAGGTGACGACGGCAGATCCTCGTCGTAAACCTAGTCGTCCGTACCCGTCGCGGCCGTGTCAGTCCCCGTATCATCCCCACGAGTCGTGGACGGGGAGGAGGGCTGAACAGGGCGCGATGGCTGAAAAGGAGGTGGAGGATGAATCCTTCTCTTAGGGGGAGGGCTCCCAGAAGGGCCTGGCTCCGGGTCCCCCGTCGGGAGCGGTTCCTCCGCTGGTGGTAACGGCAGTCTCGTCCTTATCTCCGAGCATAAGGACTGTATAGCCAACAAAATGGCCGCTGAGTTGTCTTGCGGCACTGGTTGAGGGGAGTCCGATGGGCGGTCAGGGGCCCTGTCGGCACCCTCGACGTTATCGTCATCCCCTACGTCGGGGTCCCTCCCGACGGGCTGGTCTTCTTCCACGCCAACGCCGTGGCTTAAGACTTCGATCAGCTCTTCCTCAGAGGTTGAGGCCGAATCCACGACGACCTCCTGCCCCCCCTTTTTCTTCTCCGTCAGAGGTTTCACGGGGGTCCTGTCGATGGGCATAAAAGAGGACTCCCTCCGCGGGGGCAGGAAGACTGAGCCCCGAGGTCGCCACCACTGGTGTAGCCTCCACAGGCTGAGCCAGGGCCGCCGCGACTGTCTCGATAGAGGCCTTGGCCGGATGGATTAAGGCTTTCACCACCTTAGGTGCGCTCACCGCCTTCTCCTTGGGGGGAGGGTCACTGCCTCGCTCCCCCTCCGATGGGGCCTTCGAGCTCGACCGGGGTCTCGCCAGGAGCTTCGCCGGGTGCTCGGCCTTCCTCTTACCCGAGTCAAAGCGTTGGCTCGTGGTTGATGGCGCCGGGGAGGGTGCGCCGTGCCTGGCGCCCGTAGAGCCCCACCGTTCGCCACTCCCGGTGCCAGCGGACTCGCGGTGCTTGGCCTTGTGTTGGACCCCCGTCGCCGGGGCATCCTCAAAGGTCTTAGAAGACCGCTCAGACTTCTTCTCGCCTGACGGGCTCTTGCCTTCCAGCCAGTTGGCGAGATGTTGATGGCGGTCCTTCATGGTCCGCTCCGACATATTGCCACAAAACGCACAGTCCTTCTCCACGTGCGTCTTGTCCTCATGTAGGCAGTAAAGACAAAGGGAGTGTTCGTCCTCCTTAAAGACATTCTGAAGCTGGCATCCAGGGCAGACCCTGAACAGCTTTCCGGGCGTCGAGCTTCCCTTCTCCTGGGCCATGTCCGAGATGGGCCTGAGAAACTTCTGGAGTCCTCCAAAAGCGTGGCTCGACGAAATCTTCACCCTTGAGGGGCGTAGACGAATCCGACACGGGTCCCCGTTGATCGGATGAAGAAACGGTGGAGCTTGAGGCTCTGTTGACCGAAAAATAGAAGTTTTTTGAGAAAAAAACGTGAAAAAATAGCACTAACGCTCGAGAGCAATAGCACAAGGATCCCAACACTTGAACGTGCGGTAAAAATCTGAAGATGGCTGCCAAAGGCGGGGCTTAGGTAGAGGGCAGTCATTGGCTGTGGTCAGTATGACGCAGAGATCAGTGATTGGTTACTACTACGAAAGACAGATCAGAAACGAAACTGATACTGATTTTTTCTTTACCGAGGATTCCCAGCCTGACGACGGGGAATATTCATGAGCATGTGAATCCATGCCAGACCCCATGCTGGAGAACATTGATTTCTCTAGTAAAGTTAGCTAGTGATTATTATTTCATGAATATATTCTGAAGTAAATCAAGTTCGTTTTCTATTACCTGTGTTCCAAGGGAGACCGGCATGGCTAGGGGCCATTCTCTGGGCAAACTGGCCATTGGACTGGATCACAGGCAATGTCCATTGCCCAATATGGGTGTTTTTGTGGGGTGCAGACCCATATGCCAACATAAATGACTTGCATACACCCACACTTTATCCAAGACTTGAATAAGAAAAAGGGTTAAGAGAAAAGTTGTGTACCTCCCAAACTGGTTAGGGTAATTCTAAAATTGATATGACGGAGAACAAAACAATTTTGAAAAATCTGACCTCCTTGAAAATCAGCATAAGAATGTTATGAGCAGTACGTGGTAATCATTGAGTTACTGTCATTTTACAATGGCAGTAAAAGTTATGGATGTCTTAGAAACAATGACCAACATATTTTTGAGGTTGTTGAAAGAAGGAGAACAGTCAGAAGCTTAAGAGGGAGAGGATAGCTCCACACATTGCAAGCATCACCCATTATGAAAAGTGGAGACTCCAACAAGGATTTAATACTCCTCTAGACTTCCTCATGTTTTCATCTTTGAGGTCATAAAATGAGAACCAGTCAGTCAATATGTATATTGGGATGTGAACATCCATCAAACAGACAAAACAATACATTAAAAAAATGACAGTCAGCAAAAATAAAATGAAGACCTTCATAACACTGCCAAAAGACCCTTTGTTTTATGCACAGCTCTTTTTAGAAAAGATAACAAGGCACTAGCAACATATACTGAATCTGCAGATAAGAGAAAGAGCAAGGTAGGACGATAACAGAGCAAATTGTTTAAAAACCGGTAGTAATGTCGACTTTCTAATGTCCCTGTATGCTGGGCAAAAAAGAATGAAATGTTTTAGGTTCTCCCGGAACTCCCCACATGACGGACAGCTCACTCCATGACCGCTGACATCAAAATACACTTATACTGCTTTTGCCCGCGGGACAACAAGCTGCTAGCCAGAAAAAAGGACCAAAGCGTTACTCTTACTTAAGCAGTCTTTGATAAAGGTGAGCCAGGAAATGTAATACCAATTAGCCCGACATATCAAAGACTTAATGATAAAATTACTTAAGCTAGCGTGTTCATTGGACCAGAGGTGGAGCTAGAAAACAATCAGAGCCAGCTCCCATTGATCCTCCAAGAAGCCCACACCCAGTTCCCTATGCACTGCTACACTGGATGCAGATCTTGGAAGTCCCAGTAAACGTCTGAGAAACTTTTTTTCCAACACCTGTAACTCAGACACTTTTGTATAACCCCAAAGAGATGCTCCATACAAGGTTGCCGCTATCATTTAAAGTCAAATCCAGCGGTTGCTCATGGCATCGGTTCAAAAAACGATCAAAGCCCTCCCCGTATGTTGCATCATCTTCAATGATTGCTTTCTCAGGTGTGCTCGGCCTGTGACTGTCGCGGAGAATCAAACTCCCAGATAGTCCAAATCCTTGACTCTGGGGATGATTGTCCCATTACAGACCATTGGGCGCATTTTCACCCGCTCAGTCCCCCGCCCCCCAGCAAACCCCAACACACCCAGTCACCATTAATTTGGAGGTATTGATCTTTAACTCCAGGTTATTCATGAATGCTACATAAACGTTGATCAAGCCATGTAGGGCTATGGGGGTTCTTGCTATCAAAACCGTGTCATAGGTCTAGGCTAGAATGGGTAATGCCCTGCCATACAGGCACGGGCAATCCACATTGGTCTCCACCAGGGCATCCTTCAGCCCAATGATATACAATGTAAACAAAATCAGGGCCAAGACGCAGCTCTGTTGTACGCCCATACCCACTTTAGTGCATTGTCCCCATGGTACACGTCAGACACTTGCCTGGTTATCGCTGTGTATTTCCCAAAGCACAGTCAGAATCTCAACTGGGCAGCCCAAAGACCTGAGCACTGCCCACAACTTTTGCCTATTGACCTGGTCAAAGGCCATGCTCAGGTCCACAAATGCAAGTTACACTGCCTCCCCCTACAGTACAGAGTTAGACACTAATAGGTACAGGTGAAGAACCTGCTCCTTTGTGCCCACAACGGGCCGGAAACCGAGCTGTATATCTGACAGGACCGAACAATCTCGTAGCCATGCTTCAATGTATCCCAGTAACACCCTCCCAAAAATGCTGAATGCGGTATCCAACAGGGATATTGGTCTATATGCCAAAGGGCTAGAAGGATCCCCCTTTTTAAATACTGGAAAAATGAATGCAGATTTCCATGGCAGCGGATAAGTCCCGACTCTAAACATGCGTTAAATGCTAAAATCAACTGCGGTGCCCACAATTCAGGTTGATCCTGGAACAAATCTGCTGGAATAGCATCCGGGCTTGAGGCCCGGTTACAGGCCTGTTTGTTGATGGCCCCAATAACCTCCTTTAATGTAAAGCGCAGTAAAGATCCAGAATTCCCATCATCCCCCATACAATCTCTGTCCCTAAACAGATCTGAAAAAAATCGCCACCAACCTGTTTATGTATGCCCCCCTTAACTTTTCAGTGGACACATATATTGGCCCACTGTTGACAAATTCCCAGAATGCCTTTGAGTTTTTTTCTGCCTCCGAAAACCCTGGCCATGCTTCCTCATCCAGCTCCACTTTCCTTTTTCCCACCTTAGCATGGTAATTGGCACACGCCTGAACAATATCATTCTTAGAGCGGGCCGAGGATTTTAATGCTGTCAACTGTGAATGTTTTGCTACAATACAAGCCTCATCAAATCATCCATTTCTTGCCAGACTTGCCTTTACTATATGCACCCACACAAATCCCTCCGTGAGAGCCCCCAAGAGACCCACAAATCCTGCCACCACCTGCTCTGTATTACCCAAATTGTCCAGTGTTAGGACAGTTTTTCTGAAGTCCAGTTAAGGCCTAGTAAAACCATTCAACTGAGGCAGTACAAGACTCCACTCTTAGTATAAGACTGTACCACCCGAGTACATGGTAGCGTAGGCAGAGCAGCCAGGCTTATCTTAGGAGGGAGAGAGGGCAGTAGATACAGTACAAGTGAAAATTGTAATACAAATGATCAAAAGAAACACTGAAACACTATGTATTATAAAAATAAAGGATTTATTTAAATACAAGTAGGCCCAGATAAATCTAGGGGTTAAGTAAATACTGAAACATTATATGAAATCACAATATAAAACACAACACTACACTTGAAAGTACACAGACCCAAGTATAGACCTTATTTGGAACACCTAACAGTAGTTCTAGGGAAGTCAAAACCTTGTTATACACATTTAGTATAGGCCAAGCCTATTCTTTGGGAGTAAAAGACCAATGGTTACTTTTAGATTACTTTTGGTAATACAAGGACAGTAGGCCCTTCCAGTTGTACAGTGACTCTTGGAACAAATCACATAAGCAGTCAACTGGACAATATACTTTTGGTGAATAGTGAAACACTTATTCTAGGTGCAGTAAAAACCTATAACTACTTTTGTCATAACACACAGTTATACCAGGTGAGCAAAACCTAATGGATGTAATATACAATTACAGATGCTTTGGACATCAGGGAACCCCAGATTGAGATAAGCAATAACTCTTGTAACTTGTTTTGGATGGCACACAGCTAACACAAGGTAAGTAAAACCCACTTACTTTAACTTCACAATGAAGAGGAAAGTAAAACCCAATGTCACAATTTACTGAATAGATATTCTAGGTAGGCAACAACCTAATGTAGACTTATTAAAGACAGGCTAGCAGCAAGTCAGGGGAAGCAAGACCCAGTTGGGGGACACTCATACAGTTATCCTAACCGGACTAGCCTGGTGATACCAACAGTTGGAGGACACTCATACAATTACCCTTCAGGAATAATCTGGTGAAACCAACACATTACTTTTGTAGAGAGGCACAACCTAATCACAGGAGAGTAAAATACCTTCACATCTACTTTCTTTTAGACTGGCAAAACAGTGGCTAAGGAAGGAAAGATGTTAACCATACCTTTAAGAATAGTACATCACACATCCAAGATCAGTAAGAACTTTTGTAACTGTTCACTCTTAGAATTACAGTTACCAACCAACTCTTTACAAGTAAGTAAAAACACTTGATTTCTTTTCTAGGCAGAAGTCCCAATCACTTCAAAGTCTTTTCCCTTAGAGCATGAGTGTTCTCAGTGGCAGAAGGGGGGTCACTAGGACTAGTGACCAACAGGCAGTGTTAGAATAAGTTCTTTAGTAGCAAAGGTCAGAGTTTCCTGAGGAAAACTGGCAAACAAGTGAGTACTTTTACTTCTAGGGTTAGAAGAGGGTCCAGGGGCTTCACAGAAGACACCCCAGCAGGATTCTAGCAGTGGGACTGGGTGTACTGGACGAGGGACCTCCCAATCACAGAAAACACCCCAGGACTACACAGAAATCCCAACAGGCTTAAGGTAAGTATATACCCAAGCCAACACAGTACCTCAGCAATGAAGAAGAGATTGCAGCAGGAGAACTTCAGGGACTGCAGCCAAATACCCGGTCACTGGATTCCTTGTCCTGGAGACTGAACACAAGACCTCAGAAGGGACTTTGCAGCATGGATCGATGAAGAAGGCTCCAGGCAAGATTTCTCTCGCGGCTGAATGCGGTTCTGCGGGTTTGGCGCCTTTTCAAGGAGCACAGAAGAAGACAGAAAATCGCGGTTGAATTCTCGTCGTTTAAAAGGTCCAGCACTCTTGTGAGGGGACTTTTTGGACTCGATTCGTGTCTCTGGAGATAGACTAAGATGCCCACGAAGTTTCAGCGAGATTCGGAATTCGGAAGACCGTGCACCGCACAGTGGCAGGAGGTCCCAGGGTATTGGGGTATTGCAAGAACGCAAAGTCGCAGCAACCCGTGGGATGGCTCAAAATGCAGGTCGTCTTGAGTCTAGTGGGTCTCACCAGGCTCTGGGTTCGGGTCGTCGTTTTCGGAGACCCCAGGTCGATCGGAAGGAAGGGCTGCAGCAGGCTCCGGTTACAAAGCAGGCTCTCCGGCCGCTGGAAATCATTCCCGCCGTTTTTCCTTCGTCATCCTCTTCGGTTTTCGGTTCCAGTGGTCGACATGACTTCAGCTTCCAGGTTTCCAGTATTTATCAGGAACTGCAACACAACCTCTGCATTCTCTCCCCGCATTTTACAAGAAAGGGGCGTTTGGCTGTCCAATCAGGACAGCCAACCCCCCACTGGGATTTGGCCCAGTTGAAGGAAGACCTAAGACAAAGGAGGGGGAAGTTTGGGACCCCTCCCCCACTTCCTGTGCTTACAGACTGACTGGAGCCTGGGCGGGGTGTCCAGGGGACTCCCGCCAAAGACAAAACTCAAACAAAGGATTTTCCCACCCTGGATGTCAGGGGAAGGAACAAGAAACGACAAGAAACACTAAAATGGCAGCAAAAGAAGACGGGGGCCATTTTGGTAAAAATGAGCACCCTTAGGTGCCTTTACTGCAGCTGTGATTACAGCACGCGGTAAAGGTGCACCAAATTAGTAAAAGGTATCACTGCCACCAGCCATTAAAGGTAAGCTTGTCACTGTAACAGAATTGTTACAGTTTAAATGTGAAAGGGGATACATTGTATCTCCCCAGCACTCCACATAAGGTGGGGTGTGCTGGTTTCACAGAAGTAAATGTAAAAGGGATCCAAAGATCCTTTCTACCCTTGGGAACTGTAGTTCACTCAAGGTTAGCACAAGAAAGTAAAAGGGGGAGCCCCTAGAGCAACCCAGCAACAACAGGCACTTATTGCCAATAAGTTGTTAGACATGATAACTTTAAAAAGACACTATGGAGAGTCTTAAAAATGACACCCATAAAAAGAGTTAAAGACAGGTGAGTGTGGAAAAAGGTTCCCACTCACTGAGGTATTAATGGAAAATATCTCACTAGAAAAGCAAAAAGTTCTGGAGTTGAACCAGGCAAGGAAGATTTACCAGCCCTGTGGAAATCTTACCCAACATCCAGTATCTTCAGAATGCCATGCCGTTGTTCTGCCAACATTTTATGGTGTAGCTTAGAGTCAGCAATTGTGGCCCAACTGATTTTTCTTTTCTACACATCCTGGACTTCTACTATGCAAGGAATATTCTCTTGCGTGGATACCCTCTCTGTTATCACCCTTCGTTTTAAACAAATTGGGCAGTGATCACTAGATGGGTCCTTCACTACTCCAAAATCCATGATTCTATCCCACATAGCCCCTGACAGAAGTAGACGATTCTGAATGTTTGTTAAATGTTGTCAATCCTGGAATATCCGGTAAAACTCGCCCATTGACAGCACGCATCTCACACTCTCAGAGTCAAGCTCAAAATTGCAAACCCTCAAATACATCCTGGCATCCTGCATTTGGGGTTTTGGAATACATAAATACATGTCCTCCATTGGATCAAAAAGATCATCCAGGGGCCCATTGCTCATTGGAAGGTTAAAATCACCCGCTAACACAAACAATCATATTATCTATCCTCTGCCTTTGTTGATCATCAATAAAGGCTTTAAGTTTTAACAGCCTGTTTGCCGGGGCTTTATGGGGACTACTATAAAAATTGAGAATGGCTACCGACCTCCCAAAAGTCGTCCTTACTAGCAGCACCTGTAAGAAGTCTATCTTGGTCTCAAACACCTTTATCTCAAACTTCAAAGAGACTCGAATCAGCATGGCCAATCCACCATAGCATCTACCACTGCCATTTGGAATGGCTGATGCCCCATACGAAACATGGCCATTAATGGGGGGGGGGGCGGGTTCCTAAAGCCCAGGTTTCCTGTAAGAAGATTACCTCATAAGATTTCAGGAATTCCACAATGTCCGGGTTGACTAATTTCCCTCTGGCTCCTGCTATGTTCCAAGACAACAAACACAACACAGGAAGTAGACTTTTGCAATGCTTGACCCACCTAACACTCCTGTTTTATGGCATTGCCTCTATCCCCTGAAACCCTCAAATCAAATGGGCAAGGAAGAGTACCTATCTGTCAATCAATTTCCTCTATGATCGAAAGCAAGTCAAAATGATTAGATACCACACTCCCGATGGGACACATTCGCCATCAACTTTGAATAGTTGCAGTGCCCTCGATCTGAGCCTAGGATTCAATATCGGCAGAAATTAGGATTATCCTGTGACTTCAAGGGTCCTTCCTTCACCTCTTGATTCTTTCGTGCATTTGCCCAAAGGCCACTATTCAATTTCGCACAACCCCCTAAATCCAAATAGAAATATTCCAATGACACTAGTCTACTCCCAAACCTAGTGCCATTCAGTTTCATGCCTCTGGTCAGATTAGAACTGGTCAGATGGTCTACCAAAGATCGGTCTGCAAAGGAGATTACAATACAATCCCCAGCCCCGGATTTCCTTGAAGAACCAACCCATCCTACCCTTCTCGCCATAAGAATGTCTCTTGGGTTGATACTTGGGCCCATCAGATTTGTGTTAATCCAATGACTGGCCTTGTTCATCAGCGAGATTGGTGACTCAAACCCCTCCTTAGGCAACGTTGGTAGACCAATGATTACTTCTGCCAATGGAGCAGCTTCCGGGAGTAAACTTAAAAAGAACCCCCTTTCCCCGCTCTCTGCAGTCTCCAAGGACTTCCTCGAATGCCCTTGTCCCCTTTCTAGATATCTTTCCTCAATCCTGCATCAATCAGGATGCATCCTTGGTAATGGTTAGTGGTGTGATCTGTAAACCAACATCTATTGGTTCTGTCCCATCCCCCCCATCCACACTCTCCCCCCTACCCTTACTCTGTGCAACGCCAGTGTTTCCACCCGAGCTTTGCTACCATGACCCATAGCGGCCAGCCCGACTAAATTCTTCAAATCGTCTCTTACGGTCCCTCATACAGTCATCCATTAAAGCCAGGGTATTCATGATCCCCTGCTTGAATAAATGCAGGAGTCCATGGATACCCTGGAGATTTTTTTTCCAGGGCCCCTTTCACCCCATAATCTTGTCCCTCTCCCAACGAACGGCATGCTTGAAGAGAAGTAGTTGTATAGGCTTCAATTTGTCATCTAATAGGGCCTACAATCACGTTTTATCCTCATCCTCCTCCTGGGGGGGAAACCGTGGTGGGCACACCTTCTGTTACATCCTCCCCTGGTTCCTTGGATTCCTGTAACCCCTGTAGCCCACCAGATAAGTTCTCCACTGAGCAACTCTTCCCCCCTCCACCTCCCTCACCACACACCCTCTCCTCCTTCCTGTGCTGCTTGCAATACTTCTTTTAATATTGGTACGCTATCCACCCCACTCAGGATTGAGCCACCCTCGACCCAAGGATCCTCAGTGACCCCCGGATCGTTGCCATTGCCAGAAATATTGCTGCCACCCTCGATCTTTGAGGCTGCCTCCCATATGGCCTTTTCTGTGGTCATAATACAGTGTTCTATTTTACCGGTCATATCTTTTATGTAGCTGTCCAAAGAGGGTTGTGTGTTGGCCCTACAGTTTTATTGAGCCTGTGCCCTTTAGGATTTCTTGGCCTCCTTGGCCAATTTCCCTAACCCACCATCATTCTGTATCTTCTTTTTGACCATATCCAAGACAAAACAGGAAGATGGTAAAATGGTGGACACTGCAAACCACAAATCCACCAAGCAACAGAAATGTAATAAAACTAATCTGTAATTTTAGCTGTGACCTAGAACCTTTTCTAAAAAATGTTTTACAAATCATAAAATGTAAAATAGAAGGTCTATACTGCTTTTAAAAAAAAAACATTCCTTTAGCTCGAGTGAAAAATTAAATACACCAGCTCTAGAAGTGTGAGTCTCTAAGGCCACTTTCCGCAGCATACAACATAATGTATCAAGTAGCAAAAAGTGTGGCCGCAGCAACAATTGTAGCCCTTCCCACCATCCCGGAGTCCAGCTCTTGACGAGGGTACTTGCTGCCAGGCAATAAGGTGAAAGTCGGAAGCGAACAGAAACAAATCACCAACTGTGTTCCTTCCCGACAGGGCACTCGAAGCAGGTATAGTAGAGGCACTCTTCCTCACTCAGCCAAGCTCCGCTAAAACTGAAGGTTTTGAAGGGCGCACCCACCTCCACTCTACGTCTCAGCTGTGCGGCTCCCCTGGGGTTCTTTTAAGTAGCCCCGTCGGTGACCATGACGACTCATCCTAATGGGAAACAACTATGGTAATTAGTAACACCTGTTATAGATGATCTTAAACTGGGATTCCTAGTATGCAGCGCTTAATAAAACACCAAATAATAATAACTATAATAATCCACTCCTCTGTTCTAGACAGATGATGGGGCGCTAGACATCTAAAATTGCTACATTCATTGTCAATGCTTCATATGAAATTGATGTGCAGTTGAAGAAGGGGCTACATTTTAAAAGTTAAAAAGGTGGAGCAATCCAGGAGGAGACAATAGATTTTTATTTTAGAACTGCTGCTTGCGCAATTGTCTCTTCTTTCAAGAGATTGATTGTGTGTTACCTGGGATAAAATAAAGTCAACCATCAATTGGACATGATGCACAGAACAAATAAAAAGGGTAGACTGAAGTCACTGACTAAGGAGAAGAACAAGATCAAAAAGCATGTGTGTGTTAATATTGGAACCAGGAAAGTGCTCAATCAAATAACATTAAATTGTAAACAAACTGCAATGCTCAACACTATGTCAACATTTTGAAGGGTCAAAAGTATATTATATAAAAGGGCGCCCACGGCAAAGTTACTTTCTCATTCATGAAAAGAGAATTATGACAGACGTCATTTATATGCCAACTTGCTGGCCAGAGTTCGAGCAATGTTGTGTGAATACACTGGACAAAAAGTAGAAATACCAGTAAAAAGACCATGTGACAAACCAGAATAAAAATAAAGTCGCAAACAAATAAATAAAGCACTACTCAGAATACAGAAAGATGTGTAAACCTTTCAATATGGCGTGAGAAGGTGCATGTTACATATTACAATAAAAGTGGAACCAGTGGGTATACAAAATTAAAGCTAAAACATATAAGGATACTGCACACTTTTATGCTGAAAAAAGGTTTTCAGTCCTCATTCTTCATCTCTTGCCACAAAGAAACAGGAATCAACACACTATCTTTTAGAAAATATAAGGTTGGTGTGCAAGACCAGCCCCCTAAACATATTTAGCAAAATACAACCTTGCAAATAACCGCAAGTTTGGATTTATCCTCCAAAACGTCACAGCCAGATAATAAAACCGACACATAAGCAGAGGAGGTCCTGCAGTAATGTGTTGCCATTCCGCAATGTAAGGAAGAGTTTGGCAACTATGAATGTAGGCATTGCTATCTCTGATTGTATTACGAACAGCATATTAAATTCGTAATTGGATGGTACTGCACTGCCTTAGGCGAAATCCATTCCAGACTGAAGTCATCTTGCTCCCAGCATCCAATGACAGCACAACTCTTGCAAGGCTCACACAATTGGGGTCCTCTAAAACAGCAACCTAAAACTACATGTCATCACTGCTGCTTCTATTGCAGCTAGTATCAACCTAATGAACATCAGAAAGATCAACGACCAAAAACCCTCATCTCCACCTTGGTCCCCTAGGATTGGAATACTACTCCAGCTTAATAAATCGGTCTTCATCTCTATTTTTTTGATTCCCCTAAATAAAAGAATCAACTTTGCCACACACACCCTGTACCACCTACCTACATTTTCTCCTACCGCAGCATATCGATATCATGCTGGAAGCATTCCATGTGAAAATGCTGCTGCTACTATGGTTTCAATCAATCTATAGTTTAGTCCACCAGTTTTCCTGGATAAACCTATTTCGCTTTACTCTTCAAACTCGCTTACCTCTCAACAACATATCTATCTCTCTTCACTCTTAGGCTGTTAGTAATTTTCACTTCTTTCGTCTACTGGCCCTATACAACTGGAATGCCCCTTTCGGCAGTTACTAAAGAAGTTACCAAAGCAGGCCAGTCAGTGAACCGATGAAAAACCAAGATGAAGCTACACTTAGTAGCCAGTGGCTGACTGTGCCCACCCACCTCCCTTCAAACTCTCTAATGCATCACTGCCCAACATACATTTGTAAATGGACAGCACCAAGCACCAGGATCAATGGCAACACTTCCAATCAAGCAACTGCAAAATAGAAATACGTTTTCAGTTCAAATCACTAAGATACGTTGTTCCTTTCGTTTTAATGCAGTATGGAGCGTATTTGGCATTAGATCATTTTAGGAGTGATTCCTACAATTTACATTGATAACATCTACAAATTGGTTTGAATAATTTAAAATGATGGTAGGAATGGGCTGAGGATTCACACATCTTTTTTTTTATCACATATCTACCTACATCAAATTATTTTTAGTGTTAAATAGGTAAGAGAATTCCACACTTTGTAAAGCAGGTTCACAACAAAATAGAAATACACTATTTTTCATGACCTAAGACTTACTATTTCCTCTTCTTCTTCCATTAGATGCCTGCAAGTCTGGCCTCCAATCTAATTCTCCAGGACTGCTACTTCGTCGCAGTAAAATCTGTAGACATTGTTTGAAAAAAAAGAAATAAAATAATACATTACACTAACATGCAGGCTGAGAAATACATTTGTATATCACTCGCCAGTGATGGCAACCAGTAGGCACATTTTTGGAAATAAGATTTGCGACTGTGCAACTAGTGTGGCCACAAATGTTTCCAGATCAATACATGTCTTGGCACTTTCAATATCTTAAATCAGCCAGTGACCAGGGTTCCAAAATGTTGCTTGTGGACCTAGAACTACGTGCAAAAACGTGCTGGGAAACCAAGATGGAGATGCACACTGCCGTTTCAAAGCACACCAATTGAATAACCCAAACCTACACGCAGACTGTACCCATACACAAAACTAACCTCATCCTTTATATCAACTTTCTGCAATCCGGATACCGGAACTTGGCTAGTGAGTACTGTGGCGAATCAGCAGGAGGACTCGGACCAATGACTGCCATGTTTCAAGGTGTTAATTAAAAGAAAAAAAGTCCTAGCTTGCCCTAGCTCTAAGGGATGTTCCCTGCAAAGAAACTAAAACTAATGGTGTGCATCAAAAGTATAAAGCAGTCCTTAGTCCAAAATCCTATCCAACTAATCTGGCCCTACCACTTTGGAAGACTTAATTAAAAAGAGGCCGGAGCAATGGCCTCAATCTTAGACTTCTGCCTGGCCCAATCACTTGGATGGCTTGTCGTTAGCTTCAAGTTCATCATATGATAAAACAGTTCAAACATTGTCAGTGCTGCCTTACAAGTAAGCTTAAGTAGCACCATTGTGTTCATCGAGCAGTTCCATGATGCTCAGCATTTGCCTCCTATTTGACTCATTTGTGGTTGCACCTACACTTGCAATTTCCGGCTCTATTAAGCCATCAAACTAAAATAAAAGCCATGCCAAACTTAAACAAGAGGTCACTACATTCTCAAGCAAGAGTCCATCCTTAACCAAAATAAAAGCAAAAGGAGAAATTACTTACCGTGATATTCTTTTGGTGGATTCTTCTCCTGCAGCTTCCTTATCCGATAGATATTCCCTCCAGCATCGCTGCTTCAGAACATTTTCGACAGGGGGCGTAGTGGGCCTCGACACATCCGTCTACCATCAATCCGTCTTGCTCAATATCTGGTCGTCGGCTCCGGACGTGACATCAGGCGTCGTATAAATACCACCTCACTACGCTCAAACCTCAGTTCTCCCCCTTCCTCCCCTCCGCCCCCCCCCCCCCCCGAGCACCACATACTGCATAGGAAAACAGAGGGAATAAATGGGCTAATGAGCTCTTAAACAGAAAGTATTATACACCCCCGAAGGAGCGACAACTGAAAAAAAGCACACAAAGAAAACACTACAAGTAGCGTTAGAAAAATCTTTACTGTGGCAGGAAGACAGAAAACGGACACAGGGGACATCACCAAGTCAACGTGAAATAGAAAGATGCGCACCGACCACCTGAGCGTGGATGGATGGGAGGGGAGATGAGGAATCTGCGGGAGAAGAATCCATAGAAAGAACAATACAATAAGTAATATCTCCTTCAATGGATTGCCTTTCTCCCACAGATTCCTCATCTGATCGACTCCCAAAGCAGTAAATGAAGGAGGCAGGCAGAAAGTTATACCAACACATTTTGCAGCACTGCCCGAGTCACATCCAGACTATAGTGCTTTGCCAAGGAATGCAGAGATAACCATGTCGCAGTGTGACAAATCTCCCGGAAAGGACTCCCCTCTGCAATGCTGTGGTTGTTGAGACTCCCCTTGTCGAAGGGGCCTTGATGCCTGCTGGTAATTCCTTCCCAGTGGGCTGGTAGCATTCATCTACGCAGAAAATTATCCAACGGGATAAAGTCGGCTTGGTTATGGGCAGGCCCTTACGGGCTTAAGGGCAAGGCTGCGAAGAGCTGGTCAGCTCTCATGAAATCAGCTGTCCTGGTGCTATAACTCGACCCCCTCTTCGGGTCTAGGCAATGTAACTATTCCTTTTGCTTAGAAGGGTGCGGAAGAGGATAGAAGACCGAAAGATCGATGGACTGCGACAGGTGAAATTCTGCGACAACCTTGCGGAAGAAGCCAAGCCTTACCCAGGGTGAAACTTTCTCCCTGGAAAAAAAGCAGGAAGGATGGTTTACAGCTTAAGGCCTGTAGTTCACTCCCCCACCTAGCGTATGTAATAGCCACCAAGAAGGCAGATTTCAAAGAGAAGCCGTAAAAGACAAGAGTGCATAGGCTCAAAGGGAGCCACCATCAGAAATGTAAGAACCAGATTAAGGTCCCAATCTGGGACAACAAAGGGAGTTGACGGAAACTTATTTACAAGGCCTTTCAGGAATTGTGCCATTACCGGGATCGTAAAAAACGAACCTTGATCCGGGGATCTCTTAAACACAGACAAGGCTGCCAAATATCCTTTGACTGTGGTGACCTGAAGGCCTGCAGAGGCCAGTGACAGAAAGAACTCCATCACTGTGGTGGTGGGGCAAGAGATGGGGTCAATCTCACGTTCCCTACACCATACCTCAAATCTTCTCCATCTGCATGCATACAAAGATCTTGTAGATGGTCTGCGTGCAGCCAGAACACCCCCAGCCATCATATTGCATCCTCTCAAGAGCCACGCATGTATGTTGAGGGATTCCGGGGTCGGATGAAGTATCCGACCATCCAACTGGGTTAAGATATCCAGACGTTGAGGCAACCGCTGAGGTGGACAGATCCAAGAGGTTGGAGTACCATGTTCTCATTGCCCAGTTCGGGGCGATCAAGATCACGATCGTTCGAAACCTCTTCAAGCTTCAGAGAACCCATGGCATGACTGGGATCGGAGGGAACGCGTAAAGGAGAGGGAAGGTCCAATCCACCAGAAACGCATCCCCCAGTGCACCGTTTGCTGCGAATTCCCTCAAGCCGAACTGTTCCCATTTCCTGTTGGACTCTATTGCGAACAGGTCCACTGCTGGAGTACCCCAGAGAGCGAAGACCTCATCTAGGACTTGCTGGCACACTTCCCACTCATGTGAGGCCGTCCTCTGCCTGCTCAGATCATTCGTCAATTTGTTCTCTGTGCCCGCCAGATGAACTGCCGAGACTGAGATCCTGTTCTGCAGCTACCAGAACCAAAGCATCAGCGCCTCTGTGCAGTGGGGGCAGGAGTGCACACCACATTGCTTGTTATGCTAGTGCATTGACGCTGTGTTGCCCGTCAGAACAAGGACATGTATCCCCTGCAGAGACGGGGCGAATGCTTTCAGGGTAAGCCTGATAGCTTGCAATTCCAGCCTGTTGATGTGCTACCTGGCTTCCGCTGTTGACCAGAGGCCGCTCACCTGAAAATCCTCGCAGTGAGCACCCCAACCCTTCAAAGATGCATCAGTGACCACTCGGGTCTGAGGCCAAGGACGCCAGAAGGGATACCCTGCCAAAAGACTGTTGCGGTCCGCCCACCGGGACAGGTCATTGACCACTAATGCGCACACCCTGAGGAGATCCGAGAGGAGAGCCGAAGTACTGACACCATTGATCCCTCAGTAGCCATTACAGGGCTCCGATGCGCAACCTGGCCTCTGGCACTAGAAAAATGCAGGAGGCCTGGAAGGTGGAGGAAGGAAGCCGCTGGTAGAGTGGTATGGTTCCGGAATAAGTCGAGCATCTGTGTCAAGATGACTACTCTCTCCTCAGGAGGGAAAGCCTTCCCCCACCCAAGCATCTAGGACTGCTCCAATGAATTGAAGCCGTGGGACTGGTGTCATGTCTTCTTTACATTTAGGGAGAAGCCCAGTTTGTGCAGCAGCAAGCAGGTGTAATGAGACGAGACCTGCACTACAGACTTCCCTCAGAACAGCCAGTCATCCAGATATGGAAACACGTGGACCCCAGATCTCCTGAGTTGAGGCGCAACTACCGCCATGAGCTTGGTGAAACCCCTTGGGGCAGAGGTAAGACCAAAGGGAAGCACCTTGAACTGATAGTGCATATCTCCTATGGTGAACCTTAGGAACTTCCTGTGCTTTCGATGGATCGGCACATGGAAATAGGCGTCCTGTAGGTCTATGAACACCAACCAGTCCTGTAGTTCGAGAGCGTGGAGAATCTCTCTCTACGTCACCATCCTGAATTTGCCTTTTCCTCAAGAACTTATTCAAGGTCCAGAATGGGACGGAGAACTCCTTTCTTGGGCACCAAAAAATACTGGGAATACCAGCCCGATCCTCTCTGCTCGGGTAGTACCTCTTCCATGGCACCCTTCAGCAAGAGGATGGCGGTGGGGTTGGTCTGTCTGGTGGTTTTCTCACAGATGGCAGACAATAACCCCACTGAATGAACCCAAGCATCTGAAGTAATTCCCTGCCACCGGAACAAATGCTCCATCAACCGTCCCCCAACCAGTGCGCTGTGAGAGGGGAAAATCAAAGCGGCTCCAAAGGCTGGGTTGTCCCTGCCGCTGACACTGCCTGTTGACTTCTAGAAGCCCTCTCTGCCACTTCTGGAGCGCCAGAAACACTTCTGCCCCTGTCTGGCCAATGGGAGCTGTGCTCTGCTGCCATAAGGAGCATATCTCCTGTAGCCCTGTGTCCTAGAGGTGAAACTAAATGCAGGTTTGGCCGGCTGTGCAGCTATGCCTAAGGATTTGGCAGCAATTTTGGATTCCATGAATTTCTCTAAGCAATTGTCAGCTTTCTGACCAAAAAGAAGATCGCACCCGAAGGGCATGTGCAGATGTTTGACTAGGACATTAGGCAAAAAAATAATGTTTTTAAGTAGGCCTGCCTTCTTAGTGTTAAGGCTGACGCCATAGATCGGCCCACCTAGTCGGCAATGTCAAGGCCCATTCGCAGCAAATGCCTGGCCACCTCTTTCCCATCCCCCACTAGCTGTAGGAAGCCCTCACACATTTCTCCTTCCAGGACATACTGAGCAGCATTTTTCACTGCTGTCCATAGACCAAAGGAGTATTTGGCAAAACTGGTTGCCACATTTGTAGCTTGGAGTGCCATGCTACCTGAAGTGAATGCCTTCTTAGCCAATGTATCTACTTTTTTTTTTACTTCTGTGTCTGGAATCAGAGTGAATGTAGAAGATGCAGGTCTAGAAGAGACAGTAGCAGCCTGCATAACAAGCCCCTCTGGAAAGGGTGAGAGGAGAGGTATGAAGGGTCTCCTCTAGTCACCCTGTATTTCCCGGAAATGGTGGAGCTGACAGGAGGAACTGAACAAGGGGTTTTCCACATGACTGCTAAAGGATCTGCAATGGCCTGGTTGAAAAGAATATTACGTTCAGTAGTAAGGCTTTCATCAAGAGTGTTGGTAAGATGATAGCCTTGTACAGGCGCTACTGATGAGTGCAATCCCAGAGTGTCAATAACCATTTGTACCAGAGCCCTGAATTTAGAGATATTGTGAAGATAGGGCTGGGACTACTGAAATTCGAGGTCTTGCGAGGTGTCCAGACCGCTGGCATCCTGTAGGCCTTGAGCCAGCTGTAAAAGCGGATTCTGGTCATCAAAATAATTGACTCCTCCTGAACATAAGTAAATCGGGCCGACATCCCCCTAGTCATCGGTATCATGACCGCCGAAGACACCTGTCATGGTATCGAAAAATTTGGACCGGGCTTGCAGATTGAATGATTTCTCGACAACTGTCGACGTCGGTTTGTCTTTCTGTGCCGAGATGGTGGATGTTGGTGTTGATCAAGGATGTCTACGCTGCAGCGTCTCGATTCCAGATGCACGGGCATAATCCGGCTTCCATTGGATTTCTTTCGACTCCGAAAGATTCATCAGCGTTGACATTGTCGCTACCGGGGCACTAGAGGGGTCGGGTACACAGAGCGACGCTCTTGGCTCTGAAGCATGCTGCGTAGGGAGTTTAGCCACGCTGACTGCAGCATGCTACTTGAACATTGCAAGCATAGAGGATTTGAAATCCTCCAACTCTTGGCGGGTGGTAGGCCCAGTCGACTGCTTAGCTTTTTCCTTTGACGACTCGGAATCTTTACGATGGCAGTGATGTCTTTTCTTCTTTCGGTAGAGTGGCTCCTCGAGTGGGACCGTTTCTTATTCCTCCAGTGTTCTTTCTCGGAGGTGTGCCCCTCAGTTTTGGCATCCAAAGACCGAACCATCAACCGCGCCAGAGATTTTGAGGGCGGTCAACCCAGAGCATGTTTTGCAGCTCAATCGCGAATGGCTTTAGGTTGCATTTTGGCGCAGGACGGACACCTGTCAGTCCTGTGACCCCCTGCCGAGGCACTAGAGACACAACTTGCGTGGGTCGGTGATTAACATCTGGGTGCCACAATCTGAACACCATTTGAAACCTGATACCCAAGCGATCAACATCTTGCGTCGAGGATGTGAAAAACAACAAAGAGTCGAAGCTCTGTGTTCCCAAGCAGCATGTTAGTGCAAAGAAAAAAGGAACTAAGGTTAGGGCGTAGTGACATGGTATTTATACGACGCCTGATGTCACGTCCGCAGCGGACGAGCAGACGCTGAGCAAGACAGATGAATGGTAGACGGATGGGTCGAGGTCCGCTATGCCCACGGATGAAAAATTACTGAAGCAGAGAAGCTGGAGGGAATATCTATCAGATGAGTAATATGCAGGAGAAAGACAATCCATTGAAATAAGTTTTGCGGAGAAGGCTAGCAGATCCAGAGGGATATCTAGGACCCCAGGTGGGAGGATATGGGCATAAACAAAACAAGAAAACCTTAATACCTTAATACACGTCAGTTAACCCATGTTAGTCTGGGCCTTGAGTGACACTGTTCGATTAAGCAGGCCAAGAAATAAAGGTAAGCTATGCAGTGCACATTACAAGACAGGCATTACGCCTAGGAAAGAAAATCATTTGGGAGACCGGGGAGACTGGAAGTACAAAACCTTCTCCAACTGCCTTACAAAATGGACCATCTACATGATAAAATGCCCATGTGACCTAATATACATAGGGAAAAGCAAGCGTGAAGTGAAGCAAAGAATATGTGAACATAGATTATGCCTCAAGAACATGATTGAAGACAAACAGATGGTGGCACATTTCGCGAAAGAAAAAAATACGCACAGAACTTAGATGGTGCATCATCCAAAACATCAGTGCCAAAGCCAGAGGGGGAGACAGGGACTTAGAATTAAGGAAACTGGAGAAAAAATGGATACACCGTTTAAATACGGTAAAAAATAGGTTAAATGTGTGTATTGAATGGAATCTGTTCTTCTAATCACCCAAGTTGCCAATAGGCTTATACAAGGCACACAATGAGCAAAGTGGCACTACATCAGATGCTAGCCATAAATGGAATCGCATGTAAATGAAATATATGTATCCTGCTGCCGTATGACTATTGCATGTCCTGACCCCAGTCCTAAATCATCCAACAAACAATAAAGGGTGCCCTCAAGGAAAAAACTTATATTAAATACCTAGTATCACCCGAGGTGCTAATGTGGTCAGATAATGCATTCAATGATAAATGTGGCACAACAGCAGATACTAGCCACGAATGAAACTGCATGTCATTGAAATGTCTTTTGCCGCACGACCAACATATGACTGTTCAAATGCATGACACCTCCAGACAGACACCACTCTGAATATAATGTACACTTAAAATAAGCGTCTATACGATTATTAAGTGGTACAGGTATAAATTGCGCACGCATGCAAGAGCATCACGTAAATGGTGTATCAACATCGTAACTCACGGGTTCAATGTGAAGAAGTCATCACAGAAGGCACCCTATATAGGCACGATGCAATCAAAATTGACACACAGCTTATCCCAACGGCTCGTAGAGGCACTAGTCTCTCGTTCCGAGCACTTACTCTCAGCGCATGCACAATGCGATCCACGGTCGCGTAGCAACACGCGACGCGCCTTCATAATGGACACACGCATGCGCACCCCACCAGCCATTACCATGGATACAGCACACCGAATTAGGAGGCTGACGGAGGTAAGACCTGTGGTTCGTTTGTTTTTTAGATTGCCAACGAGCAGCTATAGATTTGGCAGTATTTCTAAGTTGTTCCAGGGGGGCTACCCTCACAAGCTCCCATAGTCGGTCACACGCCGTAAACCGGCTTCCACATGTATAGAGAATGCCAGCATATGCAAACCATTATGGCCACACGCTAAAAGAAATAGCCGACCATTTGTTTTGCCAGTCTCTTGTGTAATAGTTACACGCCAATCACTGGCACCTACAGAATTACAGTATGCCAGCCGGTCTTGTTGTGCAGTGTGTTTCTATAATTACTGAGACAACATAAGGTTAATAGAAACCTTTTTTTTTAGAGCTGCACCAGCCAGATACCAGACCTGATTCATACAGGATTAAACAACCAGAGGTGCACAGAAGGCACCTTCAGAGAAGAACTTTGCATATATTCTCCACTTCTGTGACACTGACATCAATGGCGCAGGTAGGACGTCGTATAGCACATACACCAGGTACCTTACTCCCTGTTGAGGGACACCATTGTACTGATTTTATTCCTTTAATTTTAGATGTTCCATTAATGGGGTACACCAGTGACACCATCCAGTCCACGTCCACAGTCCTGAAGATGGCATTAGAATACAAAATCATCCACTTCATGCCAGAAACACAAGTGTCGACTAGACAGGTGTTTTGGTTATAACAACCACATTCTAAGTCACGACTAGTACTAACCCCCACAGTGCAAAAAAAAAAAAAAAAGAAGAAAGTGCCATCAAAGGAATTCTTCATGAGTGGGATAACAAAGGGAAGTCAAAGTAATACAAAATAAATTAAGTAAAGACAAGAAAGACAGCGTCTGACGAAAACATTTCTCATGAACATGACTTAAAACAACAAAATGTTTAGTCTCCAGAACCAGAGTAAGTTATCAAAGGTAGTCATGCATTTTGCCCAAAAAAAGTATAAGATATGAAGCACAATCATGCAACCTTAGATACTGTACTTAAGAGCAAAACGTGGGCATAGCGCCATCTATAAATACAGTGGCAGGGCATCATCAGAAGGAATTTGCATACATTTCTTAGGTTAGTTCCCATTTGGTATCCCATTTGGTATCCCTTTGGTTATTTTGAGAAAGCCATCAGCTGAAAACAGTCCAGCACAATTGTGGTGTAAGCCCTGACGTGTGCGCGTCTGCTGAATCAACCTCCTTCAAGTAAGAAGTATACGGTGGTGTTCTGGAGAACAGATGGTTATCCAGCCTATCTACATCTTCATGCTGGAAACGAACAGAAAAGACCTGAAAAGACATGCTTTGCGTCAAAACAGGCTTAAAAACCAGCGCAACCGCAAAGCGATGCAAAGTGCGGCTAAGTGCAGTCCTGTAGTCCGGCAGTAGGTCAGCTGCTCACCATACAAGTGAGACTACGAGAACCATTGTATGTGCGTTTGTAATGTGAAGAAACAAAAGTTGTTTTTTGCTGTGAGCGGCCTGCTTTAGTTATTTCGTAGTCTTGTTAAATGTACCGCTGAATCAGGTATGTAACTGTTTGTGGCTGACCTACATGGCTGCCCTCTCTCCATCTTGTTACAATTTTTACACCCTATGCAACACAAGCAGAACAAGGCTGACCTGTTAAAGTCACTATCCATTTCTGGCAATACCTTGTTGGAGGATGCCATGTCAGTCCAAGATGGTTTATCTGCTGTGCAGAATTTGGACGTAAAAAAAGGGTGGTGGGCTTAGGTCTACAAACCAACCCTTTAACCTGCCTGGAGTGGGGGCTTGGAATAAAGTGGGTAGGGGGATTCATGATCAAGTTAACTCAATGTTCTATACATTCTCCGCCCGCAGTTCCAGCCACCCAAGGCCCTTCCCTGGGTGGCGCCGTTTAATTTATGTGGGGAGGCAACAGATGGTCTCTTTGCAAAAACCAATATTACTTAATAAAATGGGCAACATATATGGGGTTAAACAAGTTGGGAGGAATTAATCGGGGTGCTACAACATGAAAAGGAGGGGATAAACAAGAAAAGAAGCAAAAGGTGGAAGATTTTAGAGAAAACGGAACACTTCTTATTCAGTCTTTCAATGGCACAACAAAAGCAAAGTTAAGTTAGTACCACAGGCTGAGGTTTGATTAAAGCAATATGGAGAATACGTGAAAATGGGAATCCTTTTGGTTTAACACAAAATGGCATAGAAGCCAGTCAAAGGAGCCAAATTCCCCTAATAAGGACACACCATGCTATCCAAAGGGGGATAGACATTAATTTCCTGTGGCTGCAACCGTTCACCTAAACTTTATTTAGAAGGCAAGAAGGTGTGAGAACAAAAAAAAAAAAAAACGAAAACAAGGCAACTTTGCCTTATTATAACTGCCGCTTCTCAGTTGGCCCCTAGAGAGGGCTGCAAGTTCCCAGAATATTTATGTCCAATGTTCTAATAAAATCAAAGCATCAGTTAAATCCATGCAGTTTTGGCCAGGAATGTTTTATTCACATTCCTGTTTTTGTAATAAGATTCATTCTTAATGTAATCTGTTGGGCGATCATATTTTGCCATCAATATACATTTAGCCAATGCATTTTGGTGAGAACCTTCATCAGGGCTGTATATAGGCTCTTGATTAAGTCATCAAACTGAGCATAGTAATACATTTGTCAATACAAGTACGTTAAATGGTTTATATACAATACATAAACAAATTCACACATACCATTTTGTTCGTCCCACAAGTATTCAATTGGTACGCCAGAAAAAATTAATGAAAAACAGAAATTGCCATTTAGTATCAGCGTTACATACTCTATGTACACAGTTTAAGGACAGAAAAGTGTCCTACCTGATCACTTTCAATGCGCTATCTCTGTCAAATATAATAAGCCCCAAAGGCTTTTATTCATCTAATTCGTTTTGCAATGCTCATGGCTACAGCCACGTGTGTTGCAGATGCGCTTCTCTGTGAAAGAAACAGTCTATTAGACAGCCGTTCTAACATGTCTTTTGCGATTGTATAGATCAAAGCGGCGAATGTTCTCCGACTCTTACCCTCAGTTCCTGCGTTGTTCTGCTTCTGCAGAGAGACATGCTCGCGCATGCCTCTTAGTTCTATTTAAACATTGCCTTGGAGACGGTGGCGAGACGCCGTGGTCCGACAGGAATGCCGGAGCACGTACGCCTCACCCCCCACCCCCGGGTGTTTACCCTGGGGCGGGGATGTCTCCATGACAACTCCTGAAACGCCATGTGTAGCCAAGCTGTCAGCGCTGTTCTCGTGTGATCAACATTAGTTTTGGTCTGTTACTGTGAGTGCATTGTAGCGTGATTGTAGGGATATGTAAAATGAGTGTTATAAGTGTTTTATTATTTGTACTGTTCTAAATTTCTCATTATCGCGGATAACAAGGTATACCTACCTCTTTGGCGTCTGCTAGCAAATGCATACTGGTTTTCTACAAAGCTAACTATCATTTGCTTACTATGTGTTGTATTTATGTTCTTCATTTACGGGTTTAAAACCATAGGTCTTGATTCAACAGGCATAAGTGTAAACATAAAAATAAAAATGTTGCATTTACAATAAAAAGTCACGTAAGATTTTTCGTCTAAAAAGACAAGCAGAAAACCTCCACCCAAACAATGTATTAGACAATCTAGCACATGGTGTTAGTTAAATTAGAAATAAATGCCATTCCAAGTGTCAAATTACGTCCGTCTCATCTGCCAATGTCTGGACTCCAGACCAGGTTGTCCATTATGGTGGCTGCTGTGGGTGTACAAAACCAGTATGCATTTGCTAGCAGACTCCAAAGAGGTAGGTATACCTCGTTATCCGCGATAATGAGAAATTTAGAACAGCACAAATAATACAACACTTATAACACTCATTTTACATATCCCTACAATCACGCTACAATGCACTCGCACTCACAGTAACAGTCAGAACCTAATGTTAATCACACGAGAACGGCGCTGACAGCTTGGCTACACATAGCATTTCAGGAGTTGTCATGGAGACATCCCCGCCCCAGGGTAAACATCCGGGGGTGGGGCGCGAGGCTTACGTGCTCCGGCATTCCTGTCGGACCACAGCACCTCACCACCGTCTCCAAGGCAACGTTTAAATAGAACTAAGAGGCATGCGCGAGTATGTCTCTCTGCAGAAGTAAGAACAACGCAGGAACTGAGAGTAAGAGTCGGAGAACATTTGCCGCTTTGATCTATACAATCACAAAAGACATGTTAGAACGGCTGTCTAATAGCCTGTTATTTTCACAGAGACACGCATCTGCAACACACGTGGCTGTAGCTGTGAGCGTTGCAAAACGAGTTAGATGAATAAAAGCCTTTGGGGCTTATTATATTTGACAGAGATAGCGCATTGAAAGCGATCAGGTAGGACACTTTTCTGTCCTTAAACTGTGTACATAGAGTATGTAACGTTGATACTAAATGGAAATTTCTGTTTTTCATTCATTTTTTCTGGTGTACCAATTGAATACTCGTGGGACGAACAAAATGGTATGTGTGAATTTGTTTATGTATTGTATATAAACCATTTAACGTACTTGTATTGACAAATGCATTACTATGCTCAGTTTGATGACGTAATCAAGAGCCTATATACAGCCCTGATGAAGGTTCTCACCGAAATGCATTGGCTAAATGTATATTGATGGCAAAATATGATCGCCCAACAGATTACATTAAGAATGAATCTTATTACAAAAACAGGAATGTGAATAAAACATTCCTGGCCAAAACTGCACGGATTTAACTGATGCTTTGATTTTATTAGAACATTGGACATAAATATTCTGGGAACTTGCAGCCCTCTCCAGGGGCCAACTGAGAAGCGCCAGTTATAATAAGGCAAAGTTGCCTTGTTTTCTTTTTTTGTGGTATTGAGGTCCTTGTGCAATAGGACCAGTTTAAACTGACAGCTCCAGGTTAAAATTATTGAAAACGAACAGAGATTTATACATTGAATAGAAGTGAGTAAACATTATGGTGCCCACCACTCCGATATTTTAAGAAGGTGTGAGAAACCTGAGGGTAGCCCCACTCCTACTCCCCCTGGATCCTCTTCTCAGGTGGCCAGGGAAAGGCCATCGCTTTTGGATCCTGACCCTGTGGGAGGAGAAGCGAGGGAGGATCAAATGGGTGGAGGGTCCTTGGGGATTGGGAGTGGGGTACCCACAGGTCAGACATGGTATCCTCATTTCCATTCTGAAAACCAACCTAACAGTCCCCCAGCCTTTATGGGCGATTGTAAAAGATCTCCCCTAATTTTCCCACACTTTACCTATGTTAATGTTAAAGGACATTTGTACCGCGCACTATCACCACCAGAGTGGTCCCTTGGCGCTCTGGAGGCTCTGAAAGAGGGGAGGTTGAGTTAGTGGGAGGAAGCAGGAAAAGTGCACGAGAGCAGTGATGTGTTGTAGGCGGCCTCAGCCCGGTGGGTCCGTTGGCTGGGCCTGGGGTGTTTGCGGCCGGTAGTCGTCGTGTACTATTGTGCAAGGCTATGTGTGTTTTTGTTTTGTTGTTACAGTGTAGTGAAGTTTGTGCGGTTTGTTGTGCTGTAAGTTTTGGTTGCGTTTGGTTTGGAGTTTGAGAGGTGTATGCAGAAAGGGAAATTGTTAGTAGGGGTTGGTTAGTTTGCGTCTCTATCCTGAATAGTGGCGCTCGGCTTGCGTAGTCTCCCTTGTTGCGGCTCTGTCCTGATCTGAGTCTGACTGGCATACAGGTTCCTTACTCCTCTAGCCTCCGCCTCTAACATGCTCTCTCATTGCTCCCCTTATCTTACATTCATACTCTTGTGGCCATTGCACCTGCCAATGACAACCTCTCAGATGGTGGGGTGATTGCCAATATCTTGATAATTCCACACCCATGTTGTACTTGGTAGTAATTAAGGGGCGGGTGAAGGTGTTGGTGGGATTGTCTGGGGTAGTTGAATCAGTCTCCGTGCGTACCGCCTGCGTTCCAGTCTATCCGGTGTCCCCGACCAGGTGTCGTGGGCGTTGCTCTCTCGGGCCCGGGATGTCCGTGTCTTTTTGGTTTAGCCATCCTTTTCCAGTTTTGGTTTCCTGGTTTAGTTTGTGGTGTTGTAGAGCCAGGTTTTTAGCGATTTCCTGAACTTTAGGTGATCTTCAGTGTTTCTTATTTCTTTTGGTATGTTGTTCCAGGTTTTTGCGGCTAAGCGGTAGAAGGAGGTGCCTCCAAGTTTTTTCTTATGGTATGGTATGAATTCTGCTCCTTGTCCGCTGATTCACTGATTGTCCTGTGCGTTATGCAAATTGTTTTGAAGGTGATGCGATGTTTTACCGGGAGCCAGTGTAATGTTTTTAAGGCTGGAGTGATGTGGTCTTTCCTGGATAGTTTGAGGAGTAGTCTTGCTGCTGCATTTTGGATCCGTTGCAGTTTCTTCAGGAGGTATTCTGGTATTCCGAGGTAGAGGCTGTTTGCATAGTCGATTTTAGACATGATTAGGGCGACGATAGTGAGTGTTTTGTGCACGAAGGAGAGGAAAGTAAAATTCTTCTTGCCGTGCGGAGGAAGAAAAAGCATTTCTTCACTGTTGCATTTATTTGTGGTTCCAGGGTTAGGTTGTTGTCCATTAGGACTCTCAGATTTTTTATGACAGTAGTGGGACGACAAAGAGGCGACTAGGAGTAGTGAACACTAGTAACTCATTTAACTACTCAAGTACTAGGACAAGGAAGATGCCTGAAGAATACTGTGAAGGTCAGGCATGTCCCTCCAACTACAGTCAGGAACGTCCAGTTAAGAGCTCACACCTGCAACCTGTCAAGTGGGGAGCTCAAAAGGAAGATTGGACCTGGAAGAAGCTCTGAACTTTGTGTTGATCACCATTTCTTTTATTATTGCTATTCCTGCACATTGTTTAACTTTAGTTGTGAGGGCTAGGATAGGCTTTGGAAACAGACCAACTTTTAAGTTGAATTTTCTGACTCAGACCTTCCTTAGTTTCGTTCAGGAAATCCCACCTTAGCATAGGGCAAGTTAGGCCTTCAACCATCCTGACATTTGATTTAATAAACCATTTTATTTTGTATTTTGAACTTTTAATCTGTTGTCTGCGTCTTGCTTCATGAGGCCTTCACTTGTGGGAGAGCCAAGGAGCTTGGGAATAAAGAATAAGAGGCATAGAAGATACAAGAACAAAGCTAAGGAATAAGCTGTACAAAATACACCAGCAGAGTGGGACGGTAAAGAAGGTTTTCGAACAATTTGCTTAGCTCAAACAGTCCAATTACATTGCTCTACCCACCACGGACAGAAAAAGAAAAGGCAAGGAGGAGGATAAGGAGGAAAAAGATATTATTGAGACGTTAGGTGCCACAAAATAAAAACGCAGTGCTGCATGTATGACAACAGCACAAGTGCAAACACAAAACGCCCAGCAAGCACAGCTCCAAAGTGCAGTGAATGTCGGCCACAAGCTCAAGCTCCATGTGGCAAGCAATTTTTGCTTCAACCACTGTAAGCCCATCCCATCCCCAAAAAGGTGTGATGTATGGTGTGGCAAATGTGCAATTACAATCCCCACTGAGACAGTTACCAGGAATCAGTGACGCTAGCCTTGTAATGCTACATGCAACATAGACCTGGGGACTTGAGGAATTTGTCTAAAGAAATTACTAATGTTAAACAAGAGCCAGATAAATGTACTGATGTATTGAAGACAGTGATTCCATGTTAGATCAGTTCCTGGAATAAAACAAACCAGCTCATGAGGGAAATAATGCAAGCCGACGAGCGCCTATGTTTGACTGAATGACTAAGGTCAGGGTTGAATTGGTGCAGGCTAGAAATGCTTTACTACAGAAGATTGCAATAGTCTGTCCACTACAAACAGAACCCGCCAAGCTTAATAATTGTAAAAAAAGAAAGTCACATACAGACTTGCTTGATCATTTTACACATCATTCTAGTATGAATAAGCCTGCTGGGGCAGCACAGGTGGCCATAGCGTCTTATGCTTCTGGGGTTGTTATCTAAAATACAATAGCAGCTGAAGAATATTTACATGGGGTGGCAAACAAAGTCCCTCTATGAGTTGATGTCTGTGGCAAATCATTGTGTTTCTGGTGGGGAACACAAGGAGTGAATGCAAGTTAATGTTGCTTCAATTACAGAAGTGCAAAAAGAGAAAATAACCCTGAACAAATGGGGAGCATTTGCAACAGATTAGAAGGAGTGACAGCAATGACAGCAAAGTCAGAGTGCTGGGGAAACTTAATGACATGTTGCATGAATAAAGTTCTTTAGATCGAGGGGGGCAGTAGATAAGAACACACATGTATTCCACCAAATCGTGCAGAAGGAAAAGAACAAAGGGGAAGACAAACGCAACATCATGACAGTGAACCAGCAGAAGAAATTACGGAATGTCTTACTAGTATGATGGTGGCTGTGAGAGCAGGGCAGAAATTACCACATCGAGGAATGTCACTGCAAGGGAAATCACCAGTTTAGGATCCTGTACCAATTTTATCTTCTGCCCCAGTGGCAGAAGGGGCGAGCGGTCTGGGCGCTGCAGGAGGACACATGTTGATATATGCAGCGCACTCATATACTCCCCTCCATGAGGGGAGGTACCATGTATGGAATAGACCTTTGGCCTTTCAGGCACCTCTTAGGCAAGTGCCAGCAGGGAAGAAGGGCAACAGTCAAACCACATTCCCGTTCCTTCACTAAATTTCTCAAATCTCTGGGTGTCCATGGAATTCCCAAATGTTAAGTAGAAACCACCACGTTTTGTGGAAAAATTGCAGATGGTTTTACAGCACTACAACCCCTCCTGGGCAGACTTGAATCAGCTTGTGAGGATAGTTATGGCCCAAAGCAAGACATACGTTGATAGAGCGAGCTGCTTAGCCAGCTCTCAAACCAGGTACTGGGGACGCGTTCACTGAGGCAAGGGCGAGAATAGTAGCTACAATCCTTAAGATGTTAGAGAAAGACAGATTGGGCTAAAATATTGAATAGTAAGCAGAACAAAAGTGAATCACTGCACGCTATTTGGAAAGATCAGGGGTCTGCAACCTCCAGCTTTCCAGATGTTTTCAACTACCCTTGAAATTCCAATGATCACTCAGAATTGTTCTAGTCGAAAACATATGAAGATCCAAAAGTTGCAGTCCCCTGGAATATTTTGAAAGTGCCATTTACCCAACATTCCGGAATCACTGAACCAAATGTGACTGCAAAGAAGCAATAGCTAACTAATTTCTTAATGGACTCTTACCTAAAGTCCATGCACAGCTTAATAATGTGTATCGGATGGCAGACGAAACCACTGGTGGAGTTGGTAGCAGTTGCGATTTATTGAGTTGCATGTCAGGAACAAAAGAAAGACCTTTGCAAGTAAACAGATGACCCAACAGATGCAGAGTTTGCAGTGACATGTACAAGGGCAGTTGTAGAACATGCAAGCTAATCCACAAAGGGGTAGGGGACTTGGAGGTGCGGGGGTCTCCAAAGGAACTGACAATGCAAGTGGGGCTGGTGGGCGGCTACTCAGGGCAGCCAGCCCAACAGCAATCATGGAGATCTCCTGATCAACAGAGATATTGGGGCCTGCAGACCAGCAGAGACCAAGAGATTGGCCGTATCAGCAGGGTCTGAGGCAGCCATGCCTGGCCCCATAGTATGCAACCATTGCGAGCATGAGGGAAATTGGAAAAATGAGTGTCCGTAGAATGCTGGAGCTGGGAGTGTCGCGATACTCCTCAGCTGGGAGGATTAACACTATTCCACAGATCCCATGGGGGTAGGGATCCACCTCTTTTCCCTAACCCTAAAGTAAATGCATTTGTCCCTGGGGAACCGAACACTACATTGATGGGTCAGGATTCCAACAACCAGAAGCATGAGGGACCCTGGAAGCCCATTTGATACCAGTAGATCAAGAAGGTCCAACGTCATGTATAGGGGAAAGCTGTTGACCTTTTTGGTGGATACTGGGGCTAGCATATCAGATTTGTAGATGGGTACTTTCCCCGCTATCCCTATTTCTGCAGAAACTGTCAAGGCTACAGGCATTTCTAACACTCTTATTGGGCACCCGGTTACAGAACCCTTCACCATTACACTAAAACCTATTACCAATGTCAATATCCATTCCTTTTGAGCCCAATTGCACCAGTGAATTTACTAAGCAGAGATCCAAGTAAACTCCGATGCATTATATATTGTACCCCAGATAGTGTTCTTTGAGAGTGCCCTCTACAAAAGCAGAGGCACTCTTGGAAATACTTTGGAAGGAGAAAGGAGACCAAATCAGAGATTGAGGAGAAAGGGTGGGCAGATGATTTAAAGGTGTCGATTGCTTCCATACCTCACTCCTTATGATCCCCGCATGATAATGAGGTAGGATACATACATATGGCTGAACCTATAAAGATTAAGATAGATGCTTTTAAGAAATTACCTCAGATTAAGATAGATCATTTTTTTTAAAGTACCTCATTTGCCTCAAAATCCTCTGAAGGATGAGGCTGAAGTTGGAATCACTCATGTCATTGAATCTCTCTTAAGTCATATAAATATTGTCCCTACCAGTAGCCCACGTAAGACTCCAATTTTTCTGGTGAAAAAGCCTGGAAAATCAACTTATTGATTTGTTCAAGAATTAAGCACTGTTAACGCAGTAGTGATACCATCATTCCCGAGATTACCAAACTATGCCACCGTTCTCTCCTGTGTCACTCCTGAGACCACTCATTTTACTCGAGTGAACCTGGGTTCAGCTTTCTTCTCTTTAGCAATACACAAAGATTGTTTGTTTGTTTTATTATTTATAATGCGCATCAGACCCAAGGGTATCAGGGCGCAGAAGTTACAAGGATATGCAAAGCTTAGTTAGAAGGAGTATGGTATAAGATACCTTACTTACAAACATTAATTACAGGAAGGATATATACAAGTGTTACAGACAGCTTACAGAAAAGATATATATACAGATGTTTACAGATAATACAGGATAGGCATAGATATTTACAAATATTACAGGCCATGTGTAAATAAGTTGTGGTTACCACCGTGGGGGGGTAGCCAGTCGACTGTTGGTAAGATTGGTCTATTCTCAGTGTAGGAGACAGCAAGTTCCATAATTTGGCCGCTTTCACAGGGAAGCTGTTGCCTTCAATTGTGGAAAGTTGGAATCTGGGGATGGACAGGCGATCTCGGTTTACTGATCTGGATGGTCTCAGGGAGGTCTGTTTGTGGAATCTCTCAGCAAGGTAGATGGGGGCAGCTTTGTTAAGAGATTTGTGAGTGAGCAACAGGGTTTTTAGATGGATTTTGTCATTAGTTCCGAGCCAGTTATTCTGACGACTGCTCTCGAAGATGTGATCTCTTCTGGAGATGCCTAATGTCGCTCTAAGGACATTATTTTGTAAGGTTTGGATTCTTCTAATGGTGGATTTGGTCGAGCCTAAGTAGAGGGCGTTGCAGTAGTCCAGGCGGACAGGATGAGGGCTCTGGTCAGGATGGTGCAACTACTGTTAGAGAGAAATGGCTTACTGGTTCGGATAAGTTTACACATATAAGCCAGAGAAGACGCTAGTGAATTAACCTGTTTGGCAAAGGAGAGAGTTGAGTCGAGATAAAAACCTAGTGTTTTTACCTCGTGTTATACCTTAATGCCATTGCCGTCAATTATGAATGAGGAAAAGTCAGATCCTAGTTTTTTTAGGTTAGAGGGGGTGCCCAGGATGATGAGTTCTGTTTTATCATTATTCAGGCATAGACCATGCGTGGTCATCCATGCCTGGATGATGTACACTCTGTTCACCAAGGCCAAATCCTTGTCATAATCCCTTGAAAGTGAGGAGGAGGAACTGGGTATCATCTGCATAGTTGGTGTAGGTGATACTGAGATGATCCAGATCATCGTAAAGGTACTTGGTAAAGATGTTGTACAGTGTGGGCGAAACACAAGAGCCCTCAGGCACACCGCGGGTGATGGGTATGGGGTCAGCTGCTGCTAGAGGCGAGAAGACCCTCATTGTTCTGCCACTTAGGAAGGATCTGATCCATGTGATAGCGATGGTGGAGAAGTGTTCTGCTGTGTCGAGGTGGTTACATAGGATTGTATGGTCGACCAAGTCGAACGCAGCCGAAAGGTCTAGGAGGAGGAGCAGAGCTGATTTACCATCATCCCTAAGCTTATCGACTTGAGATTGAGGAGGGCTGCCTCTGTTCCATGTTGAGGACGGTAGCCTGATTGTCTGGCTCCTAATAAGTGGTGTAATTCCAGACATTTTTGTATTTTCATATAGGCCACCTTGTCCAAAATGTTTAGGAGAAAGGGCACTGTAGTAATTGGCCTATAATTGGTAGGTGTAGATGGATCTAGAGTCATTTTTTTTTAGTAGAAAAGATTGTTTAAGGTTGGCAGGGATACTACCAGTGGAAAAGTACGCATTGATGAGCTTAATTATGAAAGGTGATCGGTCTCGGGCCGCATCCTTGATGAGCTGCGCAGGGCAGAGATCACCCTAACAGTTGGGTGGTTTGAGGGACAGAATAATTCTTTCCACCTCAAGAATAGATACTTTACAGAAGTTGAATCGGGTAGGTTGGACTTTGTTGGTATTCCCAATTATTTTAGGTGGGGGTAGGTCGTTTAAAGAAGCTCATTTATTTAATATTTTATTTTGTAAGGTGGATATTTTATTGGCTAGGCATGTTGGATGTCTGAGCATATCGTTGGTACATGTGTCTGGTATTGCTATGGGAGTCTATTTCTTTAAGAATGGTAAATAATTCCGGGGGGCGTGGCTTGGAGCTGCCGTGATCGGCATGACTTCGTAGAAGCTCCTGGCTGGCCCGATGCGCGGAACAGAATATCGGCGTCTCCAGACCCCGTTTTTTCGCCAAAAAAGACCGCAGCGTGGGGGAAGCTCTGGAGCTCCGGTACTGACAGCGGCACCCTGATCGGTGCCCAGCCTGCCACGATCGGACGCATTTAGAGCCCAGAGATTCCCTGGTGGCAAGATGGTGGCCGCTTCACTGAACCATGAGGCGGAGGAATGGGGGAGGGGCAGCCGTATGAACACGACAAGGGCTGCCGAAGAACTGTGGACCCATGCGGTATGGTAGTGCCGTAACAAAGAGTGCCGTGTGCCAGCAACCCTCCAGCCAGTCCCGGGAGGCTGGGGGCACTTAATATCTCGCTGACGGAAGGCTCCTGGAAGACACTCAACAGCGGAGCAGTGAGGATCTCCGACAGGCGGGGGGAGGACTCGAGAATCCCTGGATTCTTCCCTCGCACTTCGGAGGATCCTGTCCGAGCATTAGCCCACATCCCTGGTCCGGGTTGCTGCAGGGGGAGGGAAAAAAAGGCCATAGAGGGGGCACTGCCCGCTCCGAGGCAGGGATAGGCCGTAGCGAACGGCGTGATTGCGAAGCCATTGCACTGCGCGTTAGTGCGCAGGTAAAGATCAGGCTCGCCGGGCCCCCTGCAGCCTTGGAGATTGGAGGAATAGAGCGAACACGGCAGTACTGCGGAGACAGGGTGAGGAGTGGGGCATTGAACGCAGCGATCCCATCAATCACAGGGTTGAAGGCAGAGGCGGGGAATCATTACCCCGTACATCACCCGGAGGGACCACTCTCAAAGCTATATCGTACAGTGATCACCGGCCCAAAATCACCAAAGAATCGCTCTGACCCCTGGACCCCCCAGGCTCACTGTCGCCCCTCACCCGGCAGCAGAGTAAATAAGCGTAAAGAGTGCCAAGGGGGTGACTCGGAGGCTAATCAGGGGCAAGGATGTCTAGAAGTGGGAAGATGTCAAAGCTAACAGACATTCAGCATTGATGGCCAATGCCCCGACCGAACGCTCCAAGAAAGGGGAAACGCCCGAGACTCTCCCCGGCGAAAAGAACCCCGCCAACGAGGCATCGGCGAATAATGTAGCACAAATGGTAGCCAAGAATGACCTGCAGGAACTGCTCGCGGCACTGACGAAGGAAATTCATAAAAGCACAGAAGAAGTAACCCAAAAAATAAACTCCCTGGACAAGAGAGTGATTGAGGTGGAGAGAAGGACAGCGGAGCTCTAGTCAGAAGTCTGCGACTAGCGGTTTGAAGGTGAGACCGGCAGGGACAGAATCAGAGCTCTGGAAGAAAGGTGTGAACTCTTAGAAGCGAAACAAGAAGACGCCGAAAATCGATCGCGGAGAAACAACATCCGCATCCGGGGGATACCAGCATCCATACCGGACACAGAGCTAAGAACCTATGTCTCCCAAATGCTTTGATTCATCATAACCCTGCCGGACGAGGCATCCCTGGAGTTGGACCGGGTGCACAGGGCGGCTCGGAGGTAGACTTCCAACTTTCCCCAGATCTACTGGTAAGGGTCCATTTCTACCAAATCAACGAAGAAATCATGAATGAAGCAAGACAAATGGGCCAAATAACGTTCCAAGGATCCAACATAACGCTATATCAAGATTTGGCAAACTCCACGCTCCAGAAACGCCGAGCCATGAGAACATTCACGGAGTGGCTGAGGGGAAAAAAGATTACCTATCAATGGGGATTCCCAACGTCGGTGAGGTTCACTTGGGAAGGGACTCCGAGACAAATCCGTTCCCAGAAAGAGGCAGACAAATTCATGGGCATCGGAGAAACAGGTGGAGGATCAGACTCTGAGGAACCGTCCCAATCTCAACACAACAAACCTTCCGATGGAGAGTGGTCAAAACCTGCACGGCGACGCAGACCCCGAGGACCACCTAGAAAAAGCTCAGTTCCTGACTGATATTTAACTATGTGCATCCATAAAATCCCCAGATGATAGAGCTTTTACAACAGAATGAACTAACTGAAAATAGGCAAGATGGATGGATCCTCGGGTCCAAATAAAGATGAGTCTCACGTTGGAGCTTGCGCTCAACAAGGCACAGGAATCGACACCCCAAGAAGGGGGGCACGTGGAATTTCTTCTCTAAGTTTACAGTTGACTCGGCGGCCCAGTTGGCCAGGATATGCGCATCGGTGCCACCAGTTCCCGGTGGCAGTAGGACAATGTTCATCCTACATGTTTGTTCTATGGGGGTAAGGAGGGGGGGATTTTCGAAAGACAAATGGAGACCCTGGGTCTGGAGACCCTGCTGTTCAGCCCGGGACTCAAGATCACATCACGACAGGTCAACAGCAGCAACATCGAAACATTACAAAACATCGTAGCTACTTCAGATATAGAGGATCATTCTCAGCAGGCGGACATAACCTCACACTCAGAGGGAAAAAAAAAAGGGAATAAGAGAATATGGCTGATACGAGTGCAATAACAATTCTCTCATGGAATGTGCAAGGGCTCAACTCGCCACGGAAGCGGAAATCCGTAGAACACAGACTGGGTCAACTAGCGGGAGACATTGTGTTGCTTCAAGAAACTCATTTACTGCAGGAAGACGAACACAGAGTAAGATTTAACAGGTACCAAAAGGCATATTTTTATCACCTCGGGCCAAAAAAAAAAAGGGGAGTGGCAAAACTCTTAAGCGATAGGATACCCCTAACAAAAGTCACTATAAAAAGAGATCCTACTCAAAGGGATGTTTGAGGAGCTCCCAATCACTATAGCGTCAATTTATGGCCCCCAACTCTGCTCAAGCTGCCTTCATCACAAATTTAGTCCCAACCATTTTAGCATTCCAAGAAGGGCATCTGATCATGGGCGGAGACCAACTCAATGCCAAATCCCCAGATGGACAAGACCCTTCCGTCCACTAAAACTGACTATACACAAGCGCTCCGACTAGCCAAGCTATTAAGGGAAACAGAAACAGGGGACGCCTGGAGGATGTTCAACGGGACCTTAAGAGACTACTCCCATTATTCTCAGGTGCATAAAGGCTTCTCAAGACTCAACCTTATTTTGGTCTCGGGGGTCAGTCACCCATGTTTGGAAGCAATGGCAATGCACACCTGTATGATCTCAGGATCACGCCCCAGTGTCTGTGAAAATAGCTGTATAGAGGCAAAAGCTCCCGGCACAGACACTGGAAACTGAATGACGCTTTGCTACTGGATGAATGCATTAAAATGGAAATGGAGAACACAATAGTCAACTACTTCAAAGAAAACACCACAGATACCTCGCCCATTAACATCATCTGGGATGCAATGAAGGCAATTGTCAGAGGCTCTCTATTCAGTGCAGGTGCGGAACAACGAAGGGTCTCTAATATAGCCGCAGCCAGATTGGAGGAGAAGGTGAATCACCTGGGGACTGACCTGAAAGGACGATACTCCAGAAGGGCTGAGAGAGAGCTAGGAAAGGCCAAAACAGCCTTAGAAATGCACTGCGCCGACCGCACTGCTAAATCCTTAGCCTTCACAAAACAGTTCTATTACATGAAGGGGAACAAAGCAAATAGAGTATTAGTGCAAAAATTGAAAAAGACTCAAGCCAGAAACAACATCCTCACAATAACTGAGGCGGACGGCAAAGCCCTCTACACCGATGCAGACCAAATGGCGGAATTATTGAGATACCATTCAGAAATCATGAGAGGGTCACTAACAGTGCTAGATAACTCACCAAAGTGTCTACAGTCCATACCCAAGCAGAACGCGAATCAGCTGGAGCACCTAGAGAGGCCCATTTCGGCGGAGGAAATAATCAACGCCATCAAATCATTGACACCTACAGCTCCCGGACCCGATGGGTTATCCGCATCATTTTATAAGAAGTTCTGTAGGCTCCTGGTCCCTCAGCTGGTGGAATTATTCAACTCTTTCCTGACATCTGGCTCCCTCTCCAGATCTATGGCGGAATCATTGACAGTTCTATTGCACAAACCCGGGAGGGCTCCTGAACTAGCTGCCTCCTACCGCCCGATCACGCTTATGAACAATGACGGTAAGATTTTTGCTAAAGTGTTGGCGGGCAGGTTGGGCACGGCTCTGCCGGGCCTAATTGACAGTGATCAGACAGGGTTTATACCTGGGAGAGGGACGCATGACAATATTCGAAGAACAATAGACCTTATTGAACATGTCTACAGGTCTGGGGACAGAATGGCAGTGATTTCATTAGATGCTCACAAAGCATTCGACATGATGGATTGGGGGTACATGCGGGGAACCCTGGAACATTTCGGATTCGGTCCAAACTTCACCAAATGGGTCATGGCCAATTACCAAATTCCCTCAACACAATTAAGGGTTAATGGCAGGCGATCCGAGGCAATACAGATATCAAGGGGCACCAGACAGGGGTGTCCACTGTCCCCACTAATTTTTGCTCTATATATGGAGCCCTTTGCCGCCAAGATTAGGCAGAATACCAGGATAAGGGGGGGGGGTCCAAATAGGGGCCCATGAATATAAAATTGCGCTATATGCGGATGATGTTTTAATAACAGCATCGAAACTGGCAACATCCCCTTGATTCCCTATGGAAGGAAATTGACGAATTTGGAGTATTGTCAGGGTTCAAAATTAACCTAGATAAATCATCAGCCCTACCGATCAACGTCACTAAACTGGAAAGAGCAGCCCTCCGCCCGTTAATGCCTATTCCATGGGAAAAAGAGGCGATAGATTACCTAGGGGTGAGAATTACTAAGGACCCGGCCCAACTATACGCCGCAAATTTTCCACAACTGATTACAAATCTTAAGAATGACCTAAAGTCTTGGTCCTCCAAGGAAATTTCCTGGTTCGGCCGTATCTCGGCCATAAAAATGAAAATTATACCCAGATGGATATACTCCTGCACCGCAATACCGACCCGTATCCCAAGCCCGGTACTGGTGGACATGCAAAAGAAACTGCAGGGATTTGTCTGGTGTGGGAAAAAGCAGCGCATCAGTAAACGAATAATGATGCGGGACAAAACCCAGTGGGGACTGGGGGTCCCAGACATAGCCAGATACACTCTAGCTGCTCAACTATCACATGCCTTCTCATGGGTGCAAGAAGAGGATCCCCCAAAATGGACGCAGATGGAGGAGACCTGGTGTCTGGGAAACCTGCAGACCTCCCGCACCCACCAGAAAGGAGAGGGCAGGCTAGCACAGGCCCTCTGGCTGCTACAATCACAACAGCCCGATGTTGGAAAGCAGCGGCTCGGAAGTGGGTGATAGGGGCACGCTGGGCCCTCTATCCCCGATTTGGAACAACCCAGAGTTTTCGCCAGGCTGTAGCCCCAATAACTTTCAGTCTTGGAGGGAGGGCGGATTACTTAAAACAGGTGACTTTCTGGAGGAGGGCATGCCCATCACATTTGAAAGATGCAAAGAGAAATTTGGGGTGGAAGAGAGGGAAAGATTTAATTACACTCAAATAAGACACTGGTTATCTAATAGGGCGGTTCGCGAGAAATGCTCGAGAAAGCTGACAGCTCTGGAGAGCACCCTTACAACCCCTACAAAAAGAAGCAAAATCTCTACACTGTACCGTCTCCTGGACAGGGTGGACCCCACGAAAAAAGAAAGATACATGATTGAGTGGGAGAGGGACCTGGGGCGGGAAATAGAGGTGGAGGAATGGGCAAAAATATGGACCAGACTGCATAAAAGCTCACAATGCATCACAAACAGGGCGGGGGGCTACAAATTTTGCTATATATATTATGTGACCCCGGTCCAAATCAACAGAGCTAATCCACATCTCTCGGACCAATGCTGGCGGGGCTGCGCCACCCCCGGTTCATTATTTCACATGATATGGGCCTGCCCAAAGGCGGAGGCATACTGGAGGGAGGTGATTAAACACATTAACATTACGGGACTCACTATTCCTTGGGACCCGGGGATCTTTCTCCTAGGGGAAACAGGGGGAGGGGCATTACCGATTTCAGGTCACATACCTCGTTTGTGTACGCACTTACTCCTTGCAGCGAAAACTGCCATGGCCTGTCTGTGGAGGCATGAGGAGGGACCCTCAATAGCATTATGGTGGCACAAATGTTGGGACATTGCAGTAGCAGAAAAGGTGACAGCGATCTGGAACAACTCATTCAGCAAAAACATGAACATCTGGGATCCTTTCATGGACTATGCAACGAGATTCACGGCCCTGTCCAGAAGGCCACCACTCACCAGATGGCTACACAGCCGCCCCCTCTACTGACCAACCCATAACCCTCAATCACAGTCACCTTTCCCAGAACTCTTGACAACTCCGCTAAGCCCAAATAAATTATCGGACATTCGAGCTATACCGTCCACAGACTATTTTCTTATCCTTCATATGAACTTATATTTCTGATTATTGTGATTATTGATCAATTTCTGCTGATGTATTGATGACTTTGTACACCTTAATAAAATGTTATGAAAAAAAAAGAATGGTAAATAATTCCTTCATTTTGGACTTGGCTTGGGATATACGAGTGTCGAAAGATATTTGTTTAGCTAGACATATTTCTTTTTTGTAGAGGGATGACAGTTTGGTAAGCTTGAGTTTGTTCGCTTCTGAAGGTAGTATTTTCCAAGCAGCCTCGCAGTTTCTTTTTTGTTGCCTTAAGTTTTTAGGAAAGGTGTAAACCATTTATTCAGATGGATTTTCGGCTTGCTTGGTCCAAGTTTGAGGGGGGCAATCTGGTCCAGGGAGGAAGCCATCTTTTTGTTATACTCCTCGACCATGCTTTCAGGGTTAGTACTGTCAGGCAGCAAGTTAAGGGTGGGGAGTACGGCAGGGATAAGCCTATCCACTGTGATACTCCTTTTGTTTCTAGTTAGTGTGGGTGGAGCCCTGGGGGCGGGTGGGGGTCTGTTGGTCGAAAGCATGAATGAAAGTAGGTAGTGGTCAGTCCAGGCTAGTGGTGAGATGGAGAGTATGTTGGCATGGCAGTTGTAATCTGCCACCCAATCGAGTATTCTACCTTTGTTATGGGTGGATGTTTGGCTTCTTTGGGTGAATCCAAGTTCTGATAGAATGTTTGCTGTTGCTAAGGCAGGCTGGTCTGAAGGGTCATTGAAGGCCAGATTAAAGTCTCCAAGTAAAAGTACTTGTGTTGAACTTTTAAGATTACTAGATAGAATAGTGTTGATATCCTCCTCAAATGTCCCCGATGGGCCCGGGGGGGGGGAGAGATATATCAGGTGGATATTAAGGGTTTGGGCATTGGTCAGTGGTACTTTAACTGATAATAATTCACATGATTGGATGTCGATCGGGGTGGCTAATCTCATGGAGAGGCTGCATTTGCAGATAATAGCGATACCTCCACCTCTGGATCCTTGTCTGTCTTGTCTCAAAATAGTGTAGCCACCAGGGACTGCTAGCATAAGAATAGGACCTGCTGAAGTGTGTAACCATGTCTCGGTGATGGCGAGGAAGTCTAGGTCATCACTCTGGATCGGGTCGGCGATTTCCGTGGCGTGTGCTACTAAGGATCTGGAGTTTATTAGAGCTCCTTTAATAGGAAGGCTCATAGTAGTTATGGTTGTCAGTTGGAAGCTCGTAGGGTTTTAGGTTTACAGTTCTGGGCTATGCGTTTTTTTGTTCTAGGGAGACAGTTGTGCGCTATGTTCGTGCTTGCAAGAGTTGGGCTAGGTAAGGTTTTGGGAGTCCTTTTTCCTATAGTGGTAGGAAGTGAGCTAATAGGAGGCTCAAATATTTTGGCTAGCCTAGCTCCAAGGCGAGTGTTCCTAGCCTTGGTAGTGCAGGGATTACTTGGTATTAGGGGTTTAGAATCATTCATATCTAAGAATTGTTTGATAGTAGTATTATTGGCCAAATAGCAGGGCGCCATGGTGGATAGATTCCCAAAGGTTGGTAAATGGGATTTCATGAGGTAGAGCATACGACTCTACATAAGAAATGCGATGTAGACAGTCTGGCTAGTGGCTGTAAGGAGCATACTAGTATTTGGTGGGGGTATAACTTTCTAGGGAGCTGGTGCCTGAAGGCTAATGGAGAGCTAATAAGGTATTATTAGCGGCATAGAGCAACTCTTAGGTAGTCGCGGCAGCACTTGAGCCTCATGCAATACTTAAGATAATGGCATCAGCATGGGCACCATTTTGATTAAGGGCACCAACATAGTATGGGAACTAATGCGTGCAATATTCAGGTAGGGTCATGGGACACCGTTCAATAGGGACACTAGCAAAGTTCAGCAGTGCAAATTAGGGCAGCAACATAGTACATCAGCAAATCAGAGTAGGGCCATATAATAATGCACCATTCAGTATAGGGACACTAGCAAGGTTCAGCAGTGCAAATGAGGGCAGCAACATAGTAAATCAGCAAATCAGAGTAGGGCCATAGTAATTTAGTTAATGGTTAATGTATATTATCATATGCGTTGGCGTAAACATCACGTAGCTAAGACGTTACACTAGGGTAGCATGTCTAAGAACTAGTAAAAGGCTGTGCAGCAATACTGGCTAGTCCACGTAATGTTGGCATTTGTATTTCCTAAGCAATTTCCAAGTATGGACTAGTAGACAAATGTAGCATAAAGATCTTTGCATTTGAGTGCAAAAACACTGCCATGGCATGTGAGTGCGATTTGCTAGTTTAGCCAGCGAGCAACATATGAGACAGTTACCACAATTTTGCCTGGTTGTGCACAAATACTGTTTGTTTAATCATATCAGGGATCCTAGTAAATTAGCAGAGTTAGTATGGTAATACAGTGTGTATCTGTGTTATCAGAGGCAGTCAGTGAGAATCTGGTCAGGCAGTGATATATATGGAAGAAGCCTGATAACATAACATTTGGCAGTGTCCGTTCGGTGCAATTGTCAATTACACAGGTGAATGTTTTGAAGCTGGTCCTTATACAGTGTAGCATTGGGTAGGTGGCTTACCAGCATACGATATCGTTGTCCAAAGATGTCGGGCATCAGTGGTCGATGAGGGCCGAGTGGCCATACGGCAAAGATATGGCAAAGTTCAATATGGGCAGCGTCCCCGGTCGAACAGGGGAAGAACAGGGCCTTTTTCCTCAGGCCTTCTTCCAAAGCCGGCTACCGCCTACCGGTGTAGGGGATTGGCCGAACTATGAGGCTGGCTGCTTAGCAACCCAGTGCAGCCTTGTTTACAGGCTGCGTTGCTACCATCATCTTGGGGTCAGGCCACATATGGGACAAGATGGTGGATCGTCAATGCTGAGGTGTGCAAAGGCACGGCAGAGCTCGGGAGGGCACCAGGACCCGGAGAGCAGGTGCAGATTACCGCAAGTGGCCTTGATAGCCAGGCATTGGCTTTGCCAGCAGTGATGCTTCGCTGAATGTTGCCTATGTGATGGACAGGCAGCACGGATAGGATGCTGGGATGGAGTGCTTCGGTCGGGAAAGTTCGTGAGGGGCAGGGAGGGGCTTCAGCCCGCTCACCCTTCTGGGAGAGCAGATGAATGAGGCTCACTGGGGAAGAACGGGGCCTTTTTCCTCGGGCCTTCTTCCAAAGCCAGCTTCCACCTACCGGTGTAGGGGATTGGCTGAACTATGAGGCTGGTTGTTTAGCAAACCAGGGCAGCCTAGTTTCCAGGCTGCGTTGCAACCGCCATTTTGGGGTCAGGCCGCATATGGGACAAGATGGTGGATCGTCGATGCTGAGGTGTGAAAACGCACCGGCAGAGCTCGGGAGGGCACCAGGGCTCCGAGAGCAGGTGCAGATTACCTCAAGTGGCCTTGATAGCCAGGCATTGGCTTTGCCAGCAGTGATGCTTCGATGGATGTTGCCTATGTGATGGTCAGGCAGCACTGATAGGATGCTGGGATAGAGCGTTTCGGTCTGGCAAGTTTGTGAGGGGTAGGGAAGGGCTCCAGCCCCCCCTCACCCTTCTGGACAGCAGATGAATGAGCGTCACTGGGGAAGAACAGGGCCTTTTTCCTCAGGCCATCTTCCAAAGCCGGCTTCCGCCTACATTATCACATAATAGGGTCCAGCATGCATGGACAAGATTATTGCTGGGGTACACAGAATCTCCTTCCCTCTTCTCGCAGCAGCAAAAAAAGGATTTGGATGATGTACAATTACCTGGGCAGTCAGTGCTCATCAAGTATATGGACGATTTGTTGGTAGCGTCTCCCTCTTATGAAGCGTTAAAACCGGATACTCAAGTAGTAGTAACTGCTTGGCAACAAAAGGACAAAAACAGAAACTGCAGTTGTGCGCCTGAAGGGTTCACTATCTGGGACATGACATCATGAAAGATCATAAGGATCATCTTCCCGGAGAGAAGCGGTTTATTAAATTACAGATAAGGGCATTTTTAGGGTTATTGCCGGAAGTGGATTCTGGGTTATGCTGAGGTGGTGAGATCCCTTCAAATGTATACATGACTGAACACAATAGAGCCCTTGCAGTGGACATCGGAAGCAGAAGAGGCATTTGTTCAAATAAAATCAGGCTTATTTGAAGCACCTGGTTTAGGTTTACCGGATTACAAAAAAGGGATTTACTTTATCCTGCCATGAGAGTAATGGATTTGCTTTGGCAGTACCTACTCAAAAACATGGAATCCATTTTAGGCCTATTATAGTAAGGAGTTGGATCCTGTTACAGCTGCAATGCTACCTTGCTTATGGTGGCAGCAGCATTAGCAGCGGAACAGGGTAAAAACATTGTGCTAAGATCTCCTTTATAATTGTAGGTACCCCAAGCAGTTGTTTCTCTATTACTAAAGACTAAGAACCAGGATATGTCTGTCAAAGGCTAGTAAATGAGATACTCCTTTGAATTCATCAAATATTATCCAGACTAATGTTCTATATTGACAATAGCTTCCCTTCATCATACCCCTCAGGAGGGGAAGCCCCATAATAGCATGCCCAACGATTGTGTGGCAATCACTCAATATTTTCTGTTGCCCCGAAAGGATCTTACTGATGTGCCCTTGTCAGTAAAATCCTTTCGGTCCATCAGTAAAGATTAAGAGTAATGATTTTGCTGATCGCACAGCCAAATTAGCTGCCACAATTGGCATGGCTGGTGTAATGTACTGCCTGTTAAAGCTAGTCCGGACACTTTACCCATATAAAACTTTACAAGACTTGGCTTCCATGCAGCAGAATGCACCCTCAAGTAAGGACGACAGCTGGGTGTGAAAGGAGTGTTGAGAGATGGACAGGGACAATTAGTAGCTCCCAAGATATTAGAATCCCATCTCACGGTTAGGCGCATTTGGGACAAGATGGAATTGTGATGTTAGTGAATAGTCCTTTTTTTGCCCCTGACCTCACAACAATGGCTCAGGAGTACCGTCAGAGATGCATAATTTGTTTGCAGAATAAAGTGAGGAAGACCATATCCTCGGTACAGAAGGCACATCTACCTCCTTATGCCCCTTTTGTGGGCCGTCACATTTCTTTCTTACAGTTGCAGCGGTGCAACAATTGGCAGTACCTCCTTTGTTATCTTGTATTGTAGATGTGCTCTATGGATGGGTGGAAGCCTAATGATGTATGAAGGCAGATGCAGTGATAGTTAAGATCTTGATACAAAATGTTATCCCAAGGTTCAGGGTGGCCATAAGTATTAATAGCGATGAAGGCACCCATTTTGTGAATAGCACTGTAAAGATACTTCTCTACATTGAAGGTGCAACAGAACTTACACTGTCTTCATCGCCCTCAGTCTGCAGGGGCAGTGGAAAAGAGGACTGGGGGGCTAAAGAGCAAGCTGGTGAAATGATGTCAGGAGACTGGGTTGAAGTGGCCCGAGGCCTTACCACAGGTGTGGTTTAGCATGAAAAGTACTCCAAACAATGAAAAGGGTGCTTAGCCCCTATGAGGTCCCTCTATGGACTTACAATGCGATTGTCTGAATCTCTTCCTGCAAAAGCTGCATCTAATGATTTACACTTGTCTGAAGATTAAAGTATGTGAAGACCTTAATCTCTTCTGTCAGTCTTGTACATGATCAGGTCAAGGTCGCCTTGCCACGAGAACCATCCACCCCTGGTCACTCATTACAACCTAGAGATTGCATCCCATAAAGGTCAACCAGAGAGAAACCACCCTAACCCCTAGTTGGGAGGAGCTCTTTCTTGTCCTCCCGACATCTAACTCAGCAGTGAAGATGCATGGGCATGTTCACTTTTCTTTTTGCACAACACTGCTTCCCACACTATCTGTATTTAGAAGTAAGGATTGGCAATAGGTTTATTAGTATAGGCCCTTTTATTTTGACAGACTCCACTAGGACTGTGTTATTATTTGATGGTCGTAGCTTGTTCCCATCCTTAGATTTAGGGCTAGATAGGCGTTCAACCAACCCATTAAAGTTCAATAAACATCCTTGAACTGTGATCACTTGTGTCTGTCTTCACTATTTGATACCATGCCTTCCTTAAAGGGGACAGAATCAGGCGCAGCGTGAGATGTCCCATGGTGGAACGCAATGAATGGTGGGTGATTGGGTGTAGTAATGGGTAGTTTTATAGTGTGGGCCTTGCGGGGTAATGTGGCAGTGGGGCTTTTGAGCAATGTGTGAACAGTAGAGAAGCCCTTTTCTTGTAGGCCCATGTTAGGAAAGCATTGCTCACAGACAGCTAAAATTAGAAAAGGGAGTCAAACAATGGAGAGAGGTTCGGTGACCCTAGGGTGCAACATTGTACAGTGTCCTCGCTGATGTCCGCGGGGCACATCATTGGTTAGACTCGGTGTGAATGTCTCGCCCCTTGCCATCTCAAGCCCTTTTGTAAATTGGGCATTGCCAACCAATGGCAAACTAGGGTTTTTGACTGACCAGCACAATCAAGTAATCGAGGGGCAGTGTGGGAAGGTTTGTAATGTCACGAGGGGTGCTAACGTGAATTTTTACCACATAATTGTCCGCCCAATCAGGGTCACTTGACATATATATTCTTATAGTTGACTGGCATAGTTCCACCAATCGGCTTCTGTGGCCGGCCCTGAAAACGGAACTAAATGTTCTATGATAATTCTGTAATTTGGGTATAAAATGTTCAGCCGCATTGGGCAGCGTTGATAGCTCATTTCATTCAGTTCAGTTCCACAGGGCTGCCTGAACCATGCTTCGCAGTTGTTTGGTTCCAGTACATTTGTGTTACTTCATGCTTGGTGTATGCTCCTTTTTTAAATTGTTTTTTCGTTCCTGTGATTACTTTTACCGGAGATCCCCAGGTACTGATGACACATTAAAAACAGACCTTTTTGGGTCAGGTCACATTCAGAGTCTTTATTCCACAGAGCTGTGGGAGACAAAACTCAAATGCCCATCGACCCTTGCCACAGAGAGAGAATGCCAACAACCTTCACAAATCGGCTGGCTTTTATACATTTGTTCATCAACACAAAATACGTGTAAATTACTATAAATGCACCAAATGTGAAAGCAAAATTTAATTCATTTTCTTTTCATCCTAACCTAGGTAGCCAAGTTCATGTATGTTGTTGGTTGCTACAATTGGCAGCTTGGTAAGGGGTGTGACATAATTGACTTTGAAGATGGTCCTTCCAAACTGGCAGACGAGGGAAGATATTATCAGTAAGTATTATCCTTACATTTTATAGCATGGCAGCAGTCTATATGTTGAAGTGTGCTAATCTGTCAAAACATGAAACCTCTTCCCCTGCCTTAACATGCATTAGTCCATTCCAAAATCGTTTCCAACTCACTCGGGCCTTCCTGACTAGTCTGGACGCGTTACATAGCATTATACTTCTAAATCTTCTTTTAAGTCTCAATTACCCTCCTCTGAGGCTTATTCCAAACGGCCTCACACAGTTCAAACATGCTAAATCGTCATTACTCCCTCTGGAGAATTATTCGATGCCTTCATTAGCATACATTTTCCTGAACCCTGTGTTTAAAAAAGAAATATTCAGGTGCAGCTGAGAGCATCTTATATGAGAAGAAGTGTAAAGTATGTCCCTATCGGGACAGTCAATAAAATTAGCACACTATGTACTATGGAACTGCCACAGATCCTATCGATTTTCAAAGACCATAGTGCGCAATGATACTTGCATGAGATTCGTTATGGTCAGCGTGTCAGAGGTAATGTTAACCACTGGCACCAGAAATGTTAGCAGCCCTCAAGTTTTTTCTCAGTTTAGTTTCCTACCTGGGATACTAAGCCATCCATACCTTCAACAGCCTCCTCCCACCCGGTCTCTCTCTTGCATCCAAAGGGTGAGGAGAAACGGTGCAGTGCCCGATGGTGAGCAGGACATGCCCCATAGAACAAGAACCACCTGACCAACTGTAGCCAACTTTAAGCAGTCTTTTTGCAAAAGTTGGCGCCATACTATGCAGTCCAGAAGAGAATCCTTTTTAAAGAAAGGACATCATTAATAGTGACATTCTGTTCAATCAGTAGGGTATTTCTTCACTCGCTGATGTCCATGAATAGGCTGTCATGGGGAACTATGACCTTTACAAGCTTTCAGACTGTCAGACTAAGAAAAAAGTCTCAGATCATCACAGATGTCCCTAAATCAAAAGGACCATGTAACCAATGGGAAACAAGTCAACATCATGTGGCAGGTGGGCATAAACCGAACAGTCTGATATGTACTGGGTGCAAGCATGTTTCCGAGACACATGTAGATTACTGTTTTTGCTTTCAATCCCTGGGTGCACACCAGTGTCTGAGTTTATGACAAGTAGTGTTAAAAGTACCCACCATCAGTACAGGAAGCAGAGTAATGATATGAAATTCACATTGTATGATCAGTTCAGTTTGTTTTAATTTGTGCAACAAAATTCAGATACAAATCATAGTCCAAAACAAGTTCCTCACAGTACCTCAAGGATTCGGCAAGAAGTGTAAATCCCCAAAAGTGTGAAGACTAACAGGGTTACCAATTGGCAGAAGTAGTCACTAGGACACAGCTTACACTAAAGGAAATTGTGCATATGTACCAGGATGAGAATTCCAATTATCAATAGAAACACACCTATGATTATGTTCTAGAAGGGAATGTAGAAATAGTCCTTTTGCAACTTTTGTCTTCTGGTCACGTTCTCAGTCACCTTTTTGACAAATATACTGTAGATAGCAAATGTTTTTGTTCAAATCACAACCTAAGGCTGTTGTCTCTGCACCTCAAGCAGCAGGGAAATAATGGTGTTAAAAGTACATGATTTCACTGGCGATAAGGCAGAAAGCATCAACTAAGTTAAGAGTCAGAGCTGCTGCTTGGGGCTCGAAGGTATCTGAAGCAAGCGACAAAGGAGAAGTGGTTGCTTCTGTGGAATAGGTTGAAGATGTTTATCCAGTTTAGGGTGTTTGAGGTAATGAAGCCACTGTAGCAGGAAAGTATCACTTCCCAGGTTACAATTTCTCTAATACCAGTTTGTCCTTTGTTGTTCAGGAGCTAAATCCTGCAATTCCGCCAGACTAGAGAGGGTGTCTATCAGGGACTGGTTTTCTGAAGTCCAAATAAGGGCATCATTAGGAGCCAGAGGGTCTTGGAATGCCACTGTCCAGGCTGATTCACCAGCCAGAGTGTTTCCTTGACCAACTTTAGTGATGGGAAATTCACGTGCCTTACCCTTTACTATTGCTAGGTCACATGTTATGATATGATTTGATATGTTATTTATAATGCGCTTAATACCCAGAGGTTTCTAAGCGCGGACCAGGGAATCAAACTTGCTTCCAAGGCAAGCATGTTGCGGCTGAGCTATCCTCCTGAGACTCAATAGCAGCAATAAAGCATCTAATAAAGGATCTACATGAAGTCAATTACAGAGAGGGATGCCAGCTGAGGTTAGGAAATCTCGGTTTCCACAGTACACCAAATTTATGAGTAAACCATAGGCGTAGCAGGAATCAGTATATATGGTGGTAGACATGTCTTTTGCTATAACACAGGGTTGTTTAAGAGTGCTCAGTGTGGCTACTTGGGTGGTAAGGAAATAAGCATATAATAATCTAACAAATGTGTTGGTCGCATAGCGTAGAAAACGAAGTGCATGGGTAGTTCTAGGACTTCACCAAAGTGAAGGTAACATTTAATTAGTGTGTTGTGTTCATTTATAACCTAGGTAGCAGCCATGGTCATGTACATCATTAGTGAATAGATAATTGATTGCATAATGTTCAATACAAAGTATTATATATATATAAAGTGTATGTTGTGTTCCACCCCAACCTCGATACCCAAGATCTGATGCATCATTTGTTGTTAGATAAAACTTGCAGTTGGATGAGGGTTGTAACAAAATTGGCTTTGAAGCATGTCCTTGGAAACTTGCAGGAGTGGGGAGGCATGTTTCAGTATGTATGTATTATTAGGGTATTTAATGAGCCCGGACCGTGCTTCAGGAAGCAACAGAGTGATTTACAAATCATTGGGGGAGGACATGGTGAGGGAAGCAGAGATACAATAGCTAACAGGTGCTGGCATGTAATTTGGCAGCAAGAGATCTACAAGCAACCAAGGAAGGAAAGGGGCTCAAGGGGAGCAGATAACCCAGTCTCAGGTTAGGTGGGCAATGGAGGGAGTATGGACTGTGAAGGTTCAGAAGGAGGATGCAGACTCCAGGGACATTGTTACTTTAGGTTTTGTTAAATAATAAATGTAAAGGCCCAAGCTATCCCTATAGCGATGGGGGACTCCTTACCTAAAGGAATAACTAAAGTACTCGTCAGTCATCTTTCTCAATGTCAAAAAGAATACGTTCACTTCCAAACGACCTATCTGACCCGATCACTAATTCAACAAAAGGGCAGGAGAATGACTCCCTTCTCCCGCTTGATGCTTTTTGCACTTATCTTCTTGATAGATCTTTCCAGATTCTTTGGCCACTATCAGTTCATACAGTTCCTTTTCTCAAATTGGCCCACTTGTTTCCCACTAAGGGCCCAAGTGTCCTTGATTGAGGTTGATTCATCCTAAATCATATTCTAGCTTTCTTACTTCCCTCTCATCTACTTGTACTGCAACATTGATTCTCTCTGCTTGGCAAGGTAGAGATATATTCCCTTGATGACTCAGTCCTTCAAGTATGTCTACATCTCTTTTATTCAGTTCATTCACACTCGTGAAAATGTACACTATGTTTTTCTCTTTTCTAGGACACGTTATTTCACATATCCTTACATTTGTACAGTCCAGGGTTATCAAGGAATTCACATTTCCATTATCCGCCCCTTCAGGGGAATTGTAACTTTTTTATTTTTCAGACTGTTAAAGTTCAATATCAACAAACGTCCTCTCTCAGCTTGCTCGGTATCACTCGGATGAATTAGCCAGTTTAAATAATGTTTTTTTGGGATCTTCCAATGCCTCCCCGTTTTCCTCTTCCTTCCTCGTTATTGGAAAACCTATTTGGGTTTGTTACAGTCTTCATGTCGGCTTTGCTTCCCCACCACATGGTTGTTTCACTTTCATCGGTGTCTCTTCGCATTTACTCTTTGTTCATCCGCTTGGTGACTCGGTTGGGTAACGCAGAGCCTCAGCTTGCTGCAGCTACCCCGTGGTGTTATAAGTGCTATTGTATGGGCCTGCTGCCCACCACGATTCTCCTGTGGTCACGCCACTACCTCGTCTCAAGCCTCCCTCAGCTTGCACCATCTTAGGCGCTTGGCTTCTCAAGCCACACTCTGCTTGAACCTGCTCAGACTTGAAGCTACGTTGGCTTCTCAGCATCCTCTGCGCTACCTCCCAGCAAGTTTGTATCTCATGGGCTCCTACGGAGGGTGTTGTGGAGCGGTCTCAACTCCCTAGCCTCACAGGGCCTAGCTATTAGAGAGGAGCAATTCGTTGAAGATGATCTTGAGCTCCCTCATGAAAGGTAGAGGCGAGGGGCATGTCTGGTGTTCACCACTTACCTTACCCACTTTGCCTGCACCAGTGCTTGCCCGCGCCATCACAGCCCAGGCCCTGATGATGAAAATAGTGAATGAACAATACAATGCTTTGACATTGTCTCATTTAGGCCATATTTTAGTTTGTTTTTAAGTTAAAAGGCATGTGTGGTGTCTGCTTCCATCTCAAAGAAACTTTTAGAAAAATGCAATCCTCACACAGGAGGGTGCCCCAGGTGCTAATAGTTATATAAAAATTGTGCTGCACCATACTCATCCGCCTGTCACCAAAGGGCCCGCTCAGTTATGGCACTTCCATTGCTCCTCCATCCCTTCACCACAAGAAATACACCTCTACCTTGATGGTCCCTCTTCATCCCGACTGCCTCCTTGTCACAATCCAGGGATGACTTCTGAGTATATGCGCGACACTTCCCCATAACTGTCCAAGCGGATTAAAAAAAGATTGCTAAATCCACCATTTTTGCACCATTTAATCGTGTTATACTAGCTTTACAGACCACGCCAGAGAGCCGGAGGTTATGGGTTTGTAAAGCTTGTTAAACCCCATTGGCATTTAACTCTTTCTTCAGGGCCCACAACTCCTGAAGGTTTGCCCTCAGGCAGGGTCTACAAAGATTTATTATAACACTGCAATGTTAGTAGGCCATTGGAAAAATAGGTGAGTAGAGTATCCTATTTGTTATAAGGCTTTATGTTTCTCTCCCAACAGTAAGCCTCATTGCTCGATGTCTCCCTTAGCCAACATTCTACCGGGAAAATACTCAATGCAAGGTTCCGAGCATCTTCTCCAACTGATTTCCTTTGTTTTCAAGATATTGATGAAATGTATTTGAGACTTTTACATATCATGATGGCATTACAGGACTGTAGAGGAGGGATGTAACTGTGTTCTCATCCCTTACCCTATGTATGTGCCCTCAGCTGCACCTCAGGCCCATAACTTGAGTGTAGGCTGATAACATGTCATTGCCTTCTAAATTAGGGCTGTAATCCCTCATTACACAATTTTTTGTCAAAGAAATATATTACTAGGCAAGTGCATTTTTTAAAGAGCCTGAACAATCTTTTTGTTAGAACAGATTTAACCATGTCGGTAACAATGTTTAGATCTAAAAAGATTCAGATGCAAGATTAGTTGTTTGCTATTACACAAGCCTCCAACTCTGTAAATTAGTAGAATGGGAATCCACGTCTTCCTGTTTCTTGCGGACTCGCTTGTGCAGAAAGAATAATAAAGCCTCTTCTGCTGCATCAATCTGTTTTTCCTTTAGTTTTTCACTTCCAAACCAAACATTAACATGAAAACAAATTGCCAAGTCCCAGATTCTGGTCAATCCACTGCACTGCAAGCATTTTTAACGGCCTGGACTGTGGGACATGGCGGAGGCTTTGTGCAGAGTGCCATTTGACGGCCCACTCAACATACCCTAGCGCAGAAGAGTTTAAACAATACAAACCCCCAATGCTGCGATACAGCTCTAATGGGTGTTTTACATGAAATGGAGACAGAAACTACTGAGGCAGCAGGGGTTATCACTCAAGGGGTGCATGTAAGAGGTCTCCCAAATTAGACTGCCTAAAGGCAGTGACGTCCTTATTACTGTAAGATGTAAGTTCTAGGTTATCCGTAGGCACTTTTTTGCCTATGGTTAGCAACAGGCAAAATGCATTTCATTTAAAGGCAGAAGGTAAGAATATTGTGACCAACATGCATTTGAAAACGTTTTAGAATGATACATGACAGATGCAACACATTCCATGACCAGTCTCAATGAGGTCCCCACCTGACAGGGCCAAGGCAAATTCAAAATGGTAAACACTATCACACAACAAAATAAAGACCTAACCTGTCATTTTTTATCTCCATATTGGTATGAGAAAAAGCCTAACATGCTTGAAAAAAACAAAGTGCTGATTCTCAAAGTGGATAGTGTGCTTTAATATTTAAAAACAAACATTTGGTGAGTTGTATTAGGTAAGGCGTTATGTAGGTTCAAAATGGTACTGTAGATTAACCAACCTACACTCTTTCCCCTTATTCCTCCAGTACCAAGGAGCTCATGAGACCGACATTCCTTAATAAAACCGTGCATCCTCTTTGACTTACCACAGGACCTTCAATCTCTTTCTGAAAAGATTCTGCGTTTTCTTCAGCCGATTTGGTGTCAGAAGATTCCATATGTTGACAGTGTTCTGACCTCTCTTCTATGGATCATAAAGTCAACATATAATAAAAAAGGACTTTGATCAGCTATATGATTCAAATGAAGGACAGCACAGCAGCAACCTACAATATATTCCATTTGACATACTAATTCACAAAGAATGAAAGGCAATAGAAGATCTAAATAAACCATATAAGTAAACCATCGCAAACTTGTCAAAAAGCATATGTGGTACACTTCTATAGTCAAACACGAATGTCCAAGAAATATTTGAAAATTAATATTACCAAATACAAAGTAGCAAGGCGAAATTAAAAGGGCATAACAAAAAGAGGCGGTCTGTTGTCCAATAAACATTACTAAGAACCATTTCAAGGAGAAGGCCGTGCAGCATGAGACAGAATGTGCAAATGTATGTCCTTGTATCATCATACACCTTCAATGCTGTCTAAATGTTAGTAGGCAGAGATACATTGTCACCATCCTCACCACACTTTATATAAAAGATGTTCGACATAACTACTGAAATGTTTGCCTCTCACTTTACAAGAGTAACTACTTGATATTTTAGAGCCCTTCCTGCTCCCCGGGTTGCTACTCAACTTGCATTGCATTTTATGGTTTGCTAGCAAAAGTTACCCGTACTCCGCACAGGTTCTGTAGACAGACATGACAACAGTCATCAATTTTTGAAAATCAATGATCCTGTAGGTCACTGCTCCGAGTCGCTTATTGATTGATAGGTTTTGACGTCTGAAGTAAACTGCACTGAGAAAGAGCGCATGTGGCTGACTGACATACGTGGAGGGGAGGCCAGAGTTGGCGCGCTGCTGCATACTGGGACCTTCCGTTCCATCTGCCCACCCGTCGCCTCACCCTGGTGCATTGCGGCGTGGCACAAATATCCCAGAAAAGGTGCGTCCTAGGGCCTTGAAACATGGTATTCATGGTACTCAAACATGGACCAAGTTTTGTTCCTCCCATCGAGATGCTTAAAATGAGCTTTGTCCGGTCCTTCTACGACTACATTGATGTTTTGCTGATTTCAGGGAACTGTCTCGTTTGCAGGGGCTGAAATCCGAGGAAGGGCTGGGGTGTTCAAAGGTCATGTAGCTAGTCATGTCTGCAGGGTCCTAACAGGTAACTATGCAAAATTTGGGGTAGATAGGTGGAACAGTGTGGAATTGTATAAGGAACAAACTAACCTTTCCCCAGAGAGGCACTAATGTGTGAATTATCGAAGCCACTAGACAAAGAGCGAGTGGTTGGGGAAGCAAAAGACTGAGTTAGGAAACATTTGTTTTTAAGAGATTCCTGAAAAGTCCTTTCTATCTTGGTAGCCACAAAGGGAACCCATTGCAAAGGACAGATTGTTAAGAACATAAACTGCCTCACCATTTCAAGCAATGAATTTTAGAACACTACAAAGGTCCAGGTGTAGTGCCAGAAGGGCTTTGGATATCTTAGAGCGCTTAGATTTACTTGAAATAACAGACTTCTGTCAATTTTGTGGCCTGAAAAATAAGGCAGGGAAATTTGAAATGTATGGCTCTCTGAAACCAATAAAGCTGCCTGTGTACTTTAGAAATGCTAGTCTTTCTTGCCTCTTCCATGAGCCGGCTACAATATTTGTCAACTCTCAGCAGCTTCCTTATGATATGATATGGCATTTATAACAAATCTATACAAAAGTGTTTCAAGGCGCGACAAGGCAAGGGAGGGGGAATAGGGAAAGACAGACAACGATCTTACTAGGCCAGGTGACATTGAGATCATGCAAGTGCAGGGGAAGGGGACAAGTGCAGATGGGAGGACAGGAGGGGGCAGTGCATTACATGGGATAGACCGTAGAAATAAATAGAATAAGTAAAGCAGGTGGTAAGGGCAGACATCAGGTGTCAAGTGCTGGTAGGGGACTATAGGATACTGAAAACAGTCCTCCAACGCAGGGAGGCAGTGCAGGTGTGCAACTGGTGGGGGAGGGGACCTGTGCCTGAGATCAGAGGGTAGCCAGGTGACCAGTGCAGTTTCAGTTTTGGCAGGGGAGAGGAGGAGAGAAAGAAGAAGCAAAGAGGAAGATTTTGAGGTGCTTACGAAACCGGAGATGGTTATCCTCAAGTTTCAGGGAGGCTATTCCAGAGTGAGGCCCCAGCCAAAGAAAGAAATCGACCACCAACTCGTTAATTGGAGAAGCGACTGACCCTGAAGGAGCTGGAGGTGGATGAGCGAAGAGCTCGAGAGGGAGATATTTAGGAAGAGAGAGTTGAAGGGATTGAGGCTGCAGGCCCCAGAAGGCCTTGTGGACAATGCAGAGGGTTTTGAACTTAATCCTTGCAGCCACTGGGGGCCAGTGCAGACATTTTAGTCCTGGAGAGATACAGTCCCTGGGCTTGAGGCCAAGGACAAGTCTTGCAGTCCTGTTCTGGATGAGTTGCACAGAGGGCGGAGACTAGAAGCAGGCAGAGTTAGAAAGAGGCTGTTGCAGTAGTCCAGCCTAGAGAGAACCAGAGCTTTGGAGACAGAGAGCTTCTGGGGGATAGAGAGGAAAGGAAGAATACCTTTGAGGAGGTGCAGCTGGTAGTGTGACTTCTTAGAGACATCAGAGATGTGAGGAGAGAAGGAGACTGTGGAGATGAGGATGACCTGGAGGTTTTTAGCCTCAAACGTGGGAGCAGGAAGAGGGCAGAGAGAGGCCGGCCAGAGTGACAGGAAAGGAGGGAGCAGGTGTGCAGATGAGAAGATCAATTAGGCTGAAGAGCTATAACCTCCACTAACCCAGCCTTGACGAGACAAAGGCTCTTATTAGCATCACCTGCTGTGACAAAGGGAAATAGTTTTAAAACCTTAAATAGCTAAATGCAGGATTGGCAGATTTTACTCATCTGAGAAGAATTACTTATTTTCCACCTAAATTAGTAGATGCCAAAGTTTCTGCGTAGGTGTGCCAGATGGCCCAATACACTGGGCAAGTGCAGAGAAAGCAGAGAAGGGAAGGTAGGTTCCAGCCCGTCGCAATACAGCCAAAGTCTGACTGAAAGTATACCGTAATTGTTACCAAATGAATATACTGAGGCAAATACTAACAAAAAATGTGTCTATTTTGAAGCTTGATCCAGACTTGGCACCATCTTTAGAAGACTGTCCACTTATTACGGGTCATCTAGCAAGATCAATCAAGAATCTTATAAGTCCATCTCACTAAGTTGCATACCAAAGAGGCAGGACTCCAACACCTATGTTATAATCCAGCATTACGGGGGAACTATAAATGTTCCCCCGTTAATGTACCATGTGCCCATTTTCCGAAAATGGAAAACAATTTTTTCAAATTACCAAATGGAAGAACTCGCCAAATTATGGAATTTATCGATGGTAACACCAAGTATGAAGTGTATGCATTACAATGCACATGCCCTAAAACTTTTATTGGCAGCACTATTCAAACTTTGAAGAAGAGAATTGCAGAGCATGTACGCTCAATCAAAAATAAGGCTCTTAAGTATCCTATAGCCCACCACTTTTTAACAGAACATACTGAAAGCGACATCAAAAACATCAAATCCTATGGACTGGAAAATATTCAACTACCACAAGAGGAGGCAATAAAGAACTAAACATATGCCGTAGAGAAAGCTATTGGATCAATATCATGGACACATGCTTTTCTGGTTTATACTCAGATTCCGAGAGGAATTATTTCCTGTGATTCCAAGTCTTCAAGAAGCATTGTTACCAGCCTTACACTTTGATTGACGTTTCTATTTTTGGATGTTAGTTTTTATTTTAATTTTAAATCCAATAAAATTTGCTTGTTCAACACATGTTCCATTTTGATTGACCTTTCATGAAATATGTATTGGTTACATTATTATCTTCGTTAATACCAGGATTGACAGCAAAATACACATGCTTTATTTGTTTCTGCCTCGCCCACGATGTAGCTCAAATATAAGTTTCATATATTGCTTAATGGCACTATACATCTCTTTGATAATAAGGCTAAACCGGGCCCTACACAGGGGACTTAAACTCTATATTAAAGATGCATCATGCCCTAAGCAAGATGGCTGCAACGTGTTGCCGGCATCATGACGCAATCACGTCATCACGCCGCTACAAGTAGCAGCCATTTTGTTCCACTCGTGGCAAAATCGCAGCGAGAATGATACTTTTTGGGGAAACCTCTTTTAGGTGCAAATAAGGTAAGCATTTCATTTTTTATAAACTGCTGTTCTTTTTCATATTCAAGGCAATAATGTGCCTCTATTCCTAACACATACAATTCTAGACCAACCAGTCAAGAAACATATTAGTCCTTTCTTCACCCTGTAGGAATCTCCACACACCACTAAATTGAAGTATCTGGAGTTAAAAGAATCAATTGGACACCCTTAGACATCTAAATTTGGAGCAAAAATTTACATCACAGTGGAAGTAAATATAAAACCTGTAAGTATTATTTTTCCATTTTTGTACAAGTGATTCACAAGGAATCTTCAAATAGCGAAACCAAGAGTGTTAGTGCCAGGAATATTTTCTGCATCTATTTGGTCATTAAACTGGCCAAGTTTCACAAAATAAAAACTTTTTAATTTTCTCTTTCAACTTTTAGATTAGCACACTCCCTCCTGATGAACCGAATGGCATAATGCGGAGAAACACGTGTTGAGGACGTTAAAATGAGGTTTGTTCCAAAGAGGATTTTCAGTTTGAGGATTTCTAAGTGATGTATGAACAACAATGAAATTGCAAGTTTGACTTGGATAAAATGAACACTTGAGGATGAGAGATCAATTGTCTTAACCAGGGCAAAGACAGTAAAATTGTGAAAAACTATTTTGACAATCACAAAAGTGAAGTTGTTTGAGCAATATTTGCTAACTGAGCATGATCATCTTTTTTCAGCATTGAACTCCAACATTAAAATATTGCATTATTGGCACATACTATGGATTCTGGTCTTCTTTAACATATACTGTAATATTACATGGCTGTACCCTCTCCCCCTCCAACCCCGCAGCACTCTCGACCCATCACAGTGCACAGGCGGTGATGGACAGTAATAAAGGGGTGTCGCCCAAGGCAACTGGGTTACTAATGAGCCGGGGTGCACCACAAAGACACCTGCTGCCTCCTGTGTCTTTCTTAAAAGTGCAGGGAGCAAGAGCCTCAGGTCGGGTGGGGCCAGTACAACTCTGGCGACGAGTGCGGGATTCGATGTGGCATCCCTGAAAAGGTGAGCGAATGGGAGCTCTCATCCCGTGGGCAGCCAGCACATTGTGCTCAGCCACTGCTCAACTGATGTGCCAGCCTCCAGCAACGGCACCACCAGCATTAAGAAACCCACATGGTAAGCAACCCATGTAGCCCAGCCACCATTAGAGGTCAAACCAAACACTTCCCCTGGCCTAGAGCCCACCACCAGCAGTTTGAACACCTAAAAGGCAGGCCAGTGAAGACCCCAGGTGAATACAAAACGCCATACAAAAACAGCCCATCTGGACACCGACAACCAACCAGTGGTGCCACTCCCAACCAAGTTGGCAGCCATGTTTAGCCCACACACTCCAACACGGGTTCAAAGAGCGTCTGGGACCCTGATATCCCCATTTGACCCGTACATTGACCCATCATTGGTAGGCCCCGGGAAGGCCATCTGTCTAAAGAAATTCAAAATGATGGACTGCAAGGTTATCGTCACCCCCAGGAAAATGAGGCCCCACCTGTTGCTCAACATGAGAGAGCACATCCTCCACACCTTCAACTCCCTCGACAACAGAGGCACTACAGATGACTACAAGTTGGCAAAGGAGGCAGAGGCAAATCATTTCATACCACAACTAAACCAGATTACGAAACGTTCCTCTTCTGCACCACAGTCCAAGCAGAATAAGGATCATTGGACGATTACCACACCTTGACTATCCGCGAGGCCCGGGCTTGCTGAAGCTCCCATTTATGGCATTACCGCAGATTCCTGCTGAGAGAGTACACAATGGTGTTTTGGACTCCTGCCAGGTGGAATGGGACTAGAAACATCCGGTGAGCAATAGCCCATTACCACATGTTCTGTGCCTCCAGAGAGGATGGGCAATCTTGTCCTGCTCTCCTTCTTGATGTAAGCGCATGGTGGTCATGTTGTCTGTGAAGATCGTGAGCATCTTTACCACGAGCTGAGGCTAGAAAGATTTGAGAGCCCAGAAAACTGCCTGCAGTTCCAGGACGGTGATATGCAGTTCCTTCTCCTCCGGGAGCCAAAGGCTTCTAACATATAGTTGGCCCATGTGGGTGCCCCAACCTTCCATAGGCGCGCCGGTAGTGATCGCCTCCTGATGCACAGGGATCCTGAAATGAACTACCTGCGGGATGTGAGGGCGAATGGATCACCAGTGCAGCGTTTGGCAGAAAGCTTGAGGGAGGGCTATCCTTCATCCCATGAACCGGAGATCTGCTTCAACCTGGCGTGGAGGAACTCCCTGAATCAGTCTCATCCACAATCTGCAACGAGGGACCAGGTGTATGTACGACAGGGATGTGATGCATCAGACTGTTACGCAGGTCAACAGCTTTTGGACCTTCCCAAGGATGGTCTTTATCCTTTCCTATGAAAGGTGTCACAAGGCACGATACCATATTGCGTCAGGCCCCCAGGAACAGAGCATCTTGAGGATGCAGGATTTGGGATAGTTTATAGAGAACCCCAGAGTTTAGTGTGTCAACCGTCTCTGCTGTATGTAGCACCAGCAGCGCTTCGGAACAAACCAGCCAATCATCTAGGCAGGGGTAGACATATATGCCCTTGCAGCAAATGACCACTGCCACTGGAGCCAAGCACTTGGTGAACACCCTGAGGGCTGACTTGAGGATGAAGGGCAGTGCCATGAATTGATAGCGTCTGCCCTGGACATACCTTAGGAATTTCTGGTGTTTTGGATGGATGTGGAAATAAGCTCTTCCAGATCCAGTGTTGTCAGGAAATCTCCCTCTTCCTGCTGTAACGTGACCATCCTGAACCTTTGGGATTTTCAGGAATTTGTTGAGGCGTCGTAAATCTACGATGGGCCTCCATCCGCCTGGCTTCTTGCGAACCAGAAAATATCTGGAGTATACTCCTGAACCCTGGAGGCTCAGAGAGACAGGCTACATGGCCCCTTTTCACAGCATAGTTCGAACTTCTTTGAGGAGCTGGCCTCCGTGCTGTTCTAGTCTCGACAACCGAGGAATGCAAGGGCATGTGTGCTGAAATTCTAGGGTGCAACCCTGCTCGATAATGCTGAGCACCCATTTGTCTGTGGAGACGTTGCATCACTTGTCAACAAATTGTGAAAGCTGACCTCCCACTGGGGTGGGGACTCTGTACCCGATTGTGGTCATGCCTCCTTATGTGGTTGCGTCCACGCAGCTGGGGGACGTCACTGCTGGCTGCGTCCCTGTATGCTTGGGCGCATCATCTATATGGTTCGTGTGTGCTGGAGTTAGAGGGCTGGCGATAGGACGGGCTGAGAACCTTTGAAGTTCAAGAGAAACTCCTTGTCCATGCTGGGGTCTCTTGGGAAACTCACAGGCGCACATGGAGCAGGCAAAGCACTACCCGCTGACCCACTCTGAGCAGACTGGGTCCTGGACGCAGCCGTAGTAATAGTAGGTACGGAAAATGTAGTCGTCGAGGAGGCCGCCGACGAGACTGATGACAGTACCGCCAGCCTAGCAGATGATGTTGACGATGGTGTTCCCGTCAACAATGTTGTTCACTAAGTCTATGGTGACAATGTCTTGTCCGACGACTGCTTTGAGGTTGTCAAGGAGGAATTTGATGATGAAAGATTCGTCGCCAGACTCCAAGTAGATGGCGAAGGAGTGACCGACCTCCGGCTTTCCGAAGACAGCGCCCCAATTGTGACCCTTGCCAGTTCAGCTGGCAGACGCTGTGGCGCTCGTCGAGGATGGTGTCGGAGTATGTGATGACTTCGCCTTCTTTGGTGCCTTCTTCTTGGAAGCATCTTTAAAGGACCTCGACCTCTTGCCAGAGGCAGCATGCTCTTTGGGCCTGAAGGGCCTGGCAGAGGTATGAGTGTGCATCGATGCAGAGTCATTAGGCCTTACCTTCCCTCCAGCTATGTCATGAACATCGATGGCGATCCTTCCCAGTCTTCGAGAAAAAAGACTGGCAAATGGGACATCTTTCCATGTCATGGTCAGGTGCAGACAGAAGCATTTCTGATGCCGTCCTCAATGTCTTCTGACAGCATCTTGAGCAGGCCTTGAAGAAGAACAAGTTACTTTCTTACCCGTTAACATTCTTTCGATGAGATGTTCCTCCGACGTATTCCACATCTTTGACAGTAATTACCACAGCTGTTTTGCTTCGGAAAACGTTTTCGGGATAGGCGTCCTGCGTCGATGACGTTGATACGCTCCCTCGTGGGCCTCCGTCGACGGTCAACCTCTCTGGATGTTGTATCTAGGACGCACGACGCCGGTAGCCTCAGTTGTAGTTTTTCCCCAGAACGTGTGGCACCAACCACCTGCCCGAATAATTGCAGAAAGCCTTGCGGAAACGTAAGCTGCAATCGCATAAGAAATTCTGTAGAGGGGCAGGCTGGGAGGGTACACAATGTGGAATACGTCTGAGGAACATCCCATCGAAATAACGTTACCAGGTAAGAAAGTAACTTGTTCTTCGAGGGGATTATGCCCTCTGAAGTATTCCACATCTTTGACAGACTCCCAAAGCAGTACCAACATATGGAGGTGGGAAAAGAATTTAGAATTTTAGAATGCCCAATCAAATTGCAGAATATAGCACTGCCTTACCAAAGGCCAAATCTTGCCCATGGATGGAGTCCAGGGAATAATGTCTCAGAAAAGTATGAACAAAGGCCCATGTGGCTGCTAACACGCCTCTTCAGAGCAGTGGAGGCAGCCACACCCCTAGTAAAATGAGCCCGTAAGGCAACTGGAGGGTCCTTGCCCGCCAAACGGTAACATTCAGAGATCATCAAAATTATCCATCTGGACAAGTTCTGCTTGGAAACAAATTGACCTAAACGCCTTCCAGCGTATCCAACAAAGAGCTGATCGTCCACTCTGACCCGGGACATGAGTGAGAGATAGAAACTCAAAGCTCTCCTAGGATCCAACCAATGGAGCCTTTCCTCTTCCTTACCAGGATGCGGAGGAGGATAAAACGCCAGAAGAATTACCTTCTAGCTCAAATGATATTCCGACACAACCATTGGAAGAAAAGAAGGACGAACCGTAAGGACAACCCTGTCCTTATGGAACACCATGAAAGTTGGATTGGCGGAAAGTGCCTGCATCTCACTCCCTCTGCGTGCGGAAGTAACCGCAACTAAAAATACAGTCTTAAAAGCCAACAGTCTCAGCGGGCAAAAATGCAAGGGCTCAAACGGACTCCCATTAAGAACTTTAGAACTAAATTCAAATCCCATCCCGGCACCTGGAAATGCGACGGTGGAAACATTATTTAGCCCTTTTAGAAACAGAGATTAAAAGGGATCTGAAAATAAGAACATTCCTCAGACGAGCGCTTAAATATGGACAGCGCCGCCAGGTAACCCTCAATGGTACCTCCTTGCAGGCCCTTGTGGGCTAAGGAAAGCAAAAAAGTCAAAACCAAAGGAATGGAACATTGTAAAGTATCCACATTCTGTACCCTTCAAAAGTCGCAGAACTTTCTCCAACGGCAAAGAGTTTTCGTTGCAGGCCTTCTGGCCGAAAACAAAACCTCCATCACGTCTTCAGGGAGGTCCCAATCTTTATACCCGAGCCTTTCAGATACCAAGCATGAAGGCTCAGAGACTTGACCTCTGGATGGAGTACTCGAGCCCCCCTCCCGTGAGAGCAGATCATCTTGGTAGGGAAGACGGCGTGGAACCCATGCCGGAGCAATGAGGATCATCTGGGAACTGAACCTCCGTAACCTCAGCAACACCTGTGGAATGATGGGGACTGGTGGAAACGCATACAGCAGTGGGAAGGACCACTCCACTACGAACGCATCCCATAAGGCTCCTCTTGAAAGAAATACCCGCAAGCAGAAACTTTCGCACTTCCGGTTGACATTGGTGGCGAAGAGATCCACTTGCGGGGTTCCCCAAAGGGCGAAGATCTCCAACAGAACTTCCTGAGCTAGCTTCCACTCGTAAGAGACCGTGCTCTGCCTGCTCAGAGCATCCCCCACCGCGTTTTCATCTCCGGCCAGATGAACTGCCGAGATCGCAATTTCCTGCTGAATGGCCCAGAACCAGAGCTGCATCGCCTCCCTGCGCAGTGGGAGTGACCCTGCCCCCCCCTTTTTGTTGAGGTAGTGCATGGCCCCTGTATTGTCCGTCATAATCAGGACATTCTTCTCCAGCACAGACGGCAGAAAGCCTTCAGGGCTAGCCTGACAGACCGCAGCTCTAACAGATTGATGTGGAGTCTGGACTCCGACAGAGACCAACAGCCGCTGGCTGTCAACTCGTTGGCATGAGCTCCCCACCCCGTGAGGGATGCGTCCATTACGATCACCACCTCTGGCCACGGTTGCCAAAACAGAGCCCCTTTCAACAGATTTCCTTCGACGGTCCACCACAGAAGATCCTGGGCGACCGAAGGCGGAATCTGAACGGGATCCGACATCCTGCCGGAGAACTGCGACCACTGCATCTTGAGAGCCCACTGCAGAGATCTCATCCGCAGCCTGGCCTCTGGCACCAGGAGAATGCACGATGCCATGAGGCCAAGCAACCTCAAGAACTCGAACGCTGGGAGACTCCGGGCACGTTCAAACTTGTTTACCATCTGCAGAATGTGATCAGCCCTCACCTGGGGAGGCGAACACAGCCCCAGGGACGTGTCGAGCACTGCTCCGATGTACTGGAGCCGCTGGGTAGGTGTCACATGAGACTTTTTAAGTCGAGGGGGAAGCCCATCTTGTGAAGGGAGTGGCAGGTGGTGTACAGATGATCCAGGACTTGCTCGGGAGAGCCCGCCCTGATCAACCAATCATCCAGGTAGGGGTAGACGTGAATTCCCCCCTTTCCTGAGATGCGCTGCCACCACCACCATCAGCTTGGTGAAGACCCTCGGGCGGAGGTCAATCCGAACGGCAGGATCCGAAACTGAAAATGCGAGTCGCGAACCTCAGGTATTTCCTGTACTTGGGATGAATCGGCACATGAAAGTAAGCATCCATGAGGTTGAGAGACACCAACCAATCCTGAAGTTGAAGGGCCTGGAGGTCTTGAGAAAGAGTAACCATTTTGAGCTTGTCCTTCCTGAGGAGCTTTTTCAAACCACGCAAGTCCATTGGGGGTCTCAAACCTCCGTCTTTTTTTCGGGATCAAAAAATATGGGGAATACCATCCCTTACAGTTCTATGGTGCCGTTCTCCAGCAGGGATAGGAATTCCTGTGCAAGGAGCGGATCCGGACACTTCAAAGAGCTTCCCTGGTGGATTGTCGTGAGGCCTCTGCCGGAAAGGAAGACAGTAGCCGTGGGCTATGATCTCCAGAACCCACACATCTGAATTAATGGCACGCCATTCTACAAGATGCTGCGCCAGTCTTCTCCCAACCAGCGAACCATGGGACATGGACTCATGACTGAGCTGACGCGGCTGCGGCAGTGCCTGAGGGCAAAGAGGCAACTGCCCGAGCGACTTTGGCACCTTGAGTACCTTGTTTTCCACCTCTGGTACTCCTATGTTGGCCCCTTTGACTGGCAGCTCCCCTCGATCTAACAAAGGAAGAGTAGTATCGAAAGGAACCTCCCCGCCATTGCTGTCCCCTAGGACGAAAAGGCGGAGGTTGACGTACTGCAGCGCTCAAGGATTTCGCTGCAGCTTTGGAGGTCTGCAACCTCTCAATGATCTCGTTAGCCTTGCAGCCAAAAAGATGGACACCATCAAAGGGCATGTTGAGAAGCCGGGACTGTAAATCGGGAGCAAACCCCGACCTCCGCAACCACGCAAACCTGCGCATCACGGTGCTCGCCGCCATGGACCGGCCGACAGTCTGCCACGTCCAGACCCGACTGAACGGATTCACACATGGCATCCTTGCCATCCTGAACGAGGGCTAGAAAACCATCCTGTTGCTCCCCTTCTGGAACATGTTCAGCCGCCAAAGATGCACAATTCCACTGAGTGTGAGTGAATCTCGCCAAGGCACAAATGGAGTTGGCTGCCTTTAAAGCCATACCCCCAGATGAAAATACTTTCTTCGCCCAACCATCAAAGCGCTTGTCGTCCCCATCAGGAGGGATGGTACGGTACGGAGCCTGCTTCGCTGGGGCCGTGGACACCGGCACCACCAAACTCTCCCGAGTGGGGTGCGTAGACAAGTAGCAGGGGTCACCACTGGCTGGATGGTATTCTTTTCGGAAGCGACTTATTCACTGCTGGGAGACTCTCCGGAGAAGTCCAAGCCGCCGCCACCCTTCTTTGTAAGGCCATATGAAATGGCAACACCGTGTCAGTGGGTGGACCTTGGTCCAATATATCTGTCCGGTCATCCTGCGGAAAATCCACAGGTGGAGCAGACCTCCCCAAGTACTCAGTCGCCCTCGACATGAGACACCTGTACGAGGACTTGGCATGTGTACCAGGCTCAGGCCTGCCAAACTCAACCTGCGGAGAGGTGTCAGGCCACTGGCGTCATGCAAGGACTGACACAAGTCTTCCATTTGGCTGCGACCAGACAACAGGTCATCAGGAACCACGAGAGGCACCACCCCTTCCTCATCCGACCCTTCTTCCACTTCTGAAATGTAGTCCAGAGGGTGGAACAAATCAAGCCTGGGGGGATGACCAGAGAAGGACTCAAAGACGGGCCTCACTGACTTACTGAGGGCCTTCCTCAGAGTTTCCACAGCCCTCCCGGGCACCACTGCTAAATTTTCCATTAAAAAGGCGTTGAGGGCGCTGATGGAATTGGCGTTGACGTCGACCGGGGCACTGTTGTCGAAGTCGTCGGAGGCTCGAGAGAGTCCCTCGACGCACATGCCGCCGATGCCTTCTTAGAAGGCCTCAAAGGCTCCGACGGTCTCGACGGCATTGAGGACCGGGACCTGCACCTGGCACGGATATGGCGATCAACCTTGTCCGATCAGGACCTCGACGGCTCCCGATGATCGCACCGACCGCCCGAGCCCGAAGGCATGCGAGCAGTGGCTCTAGCTCATTCCTTGCAGGCTTCTCTCGAAGGCAGACGGAACGGGGCCCTGCGATTCGAAAATCGCCATCCACTCCTTGCGAAATGTGTCCCATTCCGCCAGCGATTAATGCTTGGTGGGACAAGCTACCCGCCTTCTGGCGGAGTCCTCTGACGAGGACGGGGAAGGCGACCGGTGACAGCGCTTCCAAGAATGCCTAGAAGAGGCAGAGGAGTGGCGGGAACCACTCCGAGACCGAGACCCCCTGGATTTACGCCGACACGGAGAGTCGTCCCTCGAGTCGTCGGTCGAAAGTCCAGCAGACTTCGGCTTATGGGTTTTAGATACCCTACCTCCCGTTAACAACTTCTTCGCAAGGCCTTCGAAGTCAGGGACTGGCAGTCATCGCAGTCGTCGGTGGCGTGGCTTTCCCCGAGGTACAAGAGGCAGACATCATGCGGGTCCGTGATCGACATTTTGGAACCGCAGTCCTGACACTTTTTGAAGCCCAACTTCGGGGTAGAAGACGAAGACATGATCTCAAACTTTCACAACGAAGTAGAAGAAGTAGAAGAATCGAGCGCACCGAGATTCCGAAGCGAACACGTTCGCGGAAAAAACAGAACTGAGGTTACAGGCGTTGTGTGTCCTAGATATAACATCCGGTGATGTCGACTGTCGATAGAGGCCCATAGAGGGAGCGTATCGACGTCATCGACGCAGGACGCCTAGGCCGAAAAGGTTTTCCGAAGCAGCATAGCTGTGGTAATTACTGTGAAAGATGTGGAATACGTCGGAGGACACAATCCCCTCGAAACACTTCTTGCCCTCTGACATGGTGCATGCAGTAGGCCCAAAAATGTAGCTCGTGTCCTCACACAACCTGCAGATCCTAAAGAAGGCTAATGTATGCCGTCAACGGATCCCAGTTACCGGCACGTCACTGGGACGGATGAATAAAAATGTTTTAAAAAAAGAGGACAATGTCTCAAAAATGGGCAAAATATCTTGATAAAGTCGAGGAGCAATACTCTCTCAATGTCACACAAGGTAAATGGGGAGGTTTAACAGATAATGACTGGAGCTCAATCGCCCACCTCGTGAAGGTGATGCAAAAAGGAACATCACATTAAGGGTGAGCAACCGAAGGGAAAGTGAATTCAGGGGCTCAAACAGTGCACCCATAAGAAATGTGAACACTAAATTCAAATGCCAGGTCGGAACCACAAACTAGCTGGGAGGAAACCCACTGCACAACCCTTGCATAAATTGTGGTACAGTGAGAATTGTGATTAAGAACAATCTTGCTCAGGGGTCCTCTTGAAAACTGAGAAAGCAGCCAGTACCGCTTTTCAGTGTCGATCTATAAGCACGTCCGGGCTAAGGAAATCAACACAGAGAATATGAGGGAGGAAAGAGGGTTGAAGTCCCTCTGCTTGCACCAAGCCGAGGATTTCCACCATTTGGAAGCATTAATGAACTCCATGGCAGGCCTGCCAGCTGAGAGAAGCATATTCAGGGAATCGTCCTTCAAGTCCCATTTTTTTGTCTCTCAGCAGCAACGCATGAAGGTTCAAGTTTATGAGGTTCGGATGGAGGACCTGCCCCATCCAACTGGGACAGCAGATTCATTGTCACCGGGAGGTGCCAGGGAGGGCAGGAGGACATGTCCAGCAACCCCGGGAAGTAGATCAAGGCTCCAGTTCTGGAAGCCTGGGAAAAGCCTGCTCCTGTCCCCTCTTTTGACCTGGATCTGGCTTTTCTGTCCACCTATGACTTTCCTGAGATCTTGGCAGTGCAAGCTGCGACTACAACCCTTAGGACAATCACGTTTCTTTCTCTACCTCCAGACAGATGAAGCAAAAGGGGGAAGAAACTTTTTACCCCAGGCAGACTAGCCCTTCGAGCGGTAAGTGTTTTGTGCTCTGGCCACATTTTCTTTTGGCCTCACGACTGCATTCTCGGGTGCAGCCTGTAAGCAAGGTATGGTATCAAACAGTAAGACAGACACAAGTGATCATAATTCAAGGGCGTTTATTGAACTTCAATCGGGTTTGAAAAACCCCTTTCTAATCCTAAATCTAAAGATGGGAGCAAGCTACGACCATCAAATAATAACGCAGTCCTAGTGGTGTCTTGCCAAAATATAAGGGCCTACACAAATAAACCTATTTTTTTATTTTTATTTTATTAAGCATTTGGCTTTACATTTGAAAACCTTAAGCTTGTTACAAGATAACAATTAAAACAAAAAAAACACTTGATTAGGAAGCAAGGAAATAAAAAAAAAGCAAAAACAATAATAGGACAAGATATACAAGCTCAAAGAAAAACAAACCTATTGCCAATCGTTACTTCTGAATACAAACAGTGTGGAGAAACAATGTTATGCAAAAGAAAGGTTTTCAAGAAATGATAGGTCAGGATATGGCCTCCCTTCCCCATGTTTTCAACACAGAACAAGGTGGCACACTCAAGCTTAGCACGGTCTCTGGCTTCTCTAGCATGAGGATGCAGTTCAATCACTAGCATCGGGGCCATCCGCACCCAAGTTTGTCTTTCAAAGTCTCTTCATTCAGAGGGCCTGATGTAATAATCAATAAGTTCTTTTCCTCTTTCAAATCACCACAAGTATTCAATTTCTTTAGCGTTTCGTTATTCACCTCTGATCCCCGTCAGCAAAGCTCAGATCCTTCCAACACAATGTTCGTACTTTACGTATGCATCTAATTCCTCATAAAGTGTTCTTTCTCGGGTGACTCATGGTTCAGCCTGGATCCCCCTCAGTTGGGACCAGATCTCGGATCCCCCTCGATCGGGCTCAGATCTCGGATCCCCCTTGGTCGGGCTCAGATTCCTTTTAACACTAGGTTCATAACTTTACACACACTTGCTTTAACCAAAGCTTTTAGCTGATCTCCCTTCGCCAGGCTCGGACCAACTTCCTACACAATCTCATCAACTATCAAAGACTTTCGAATGTGCACTGGGGTTTTGCTTGACCTGTTGCAGGACCACTTTGATATAACAATTCTTGGTAACTTCACATTTTCCACCTTTCAGGTGGATACTCAGACTTTCGAATGAGCACCCAAATGTTGCCAGAAAACGGTCTATGGTGTTGTATCTTCACTTCAAAGTTCAATCACTCATCTGCTGGTTTAAGTGTGTTCGCATCGTTTGCCACACACGCTTCATACACTGTTCTCTGTAGTTTTCAATATACAATGTTGCTGCTTACAACCTTAACGTTAACACAGCCCAGTTTGGTTATCAGTCACCCCAACTCACCAGCTGTGCGTACCTCACTCACGTTGCTTTGTTGTAGGAGCCAAGGACAGTACCCACAGCAGCAAACGATTCTACCCGCTTTGACTTTTGACACAGGAGAGCCCCGGGTATTTCTGATACACAATGCAGAATTCTTCAGCCTTAATTCCTGGACTTATGTTTCCTATTCTAAATAGTTCATGAAAGTAACCATCTTTCGGTGAAAAGGTCAAGGGCACTTCCCTCCTTGCAATCTTCTCCGGTGTTGCCGTCTTTCACCTTGTATTAGACTGCCATCTTGGAACTGCTGCTTCCTTGTGTGTTTTGCCTTGCGCAGAGTGTGCTTTCGTACTCTGCCTTTTGTCCGTGTGGGCAAACGTGATGGAAGTCAAGTGCATATAATGGTCAGTAATTGCCTGACCATTGTATTTGGACACGTCAGGTATACGGCTCGGGAGTTAGCCCGTTTTCTCTCACAGTGGGCTGTCTGTGAGAAAGTGCTTGGGTTGGGAAAGGGGGAGGAGGGGTTCAGTTTCTAAGTATCCTACCTGGTAGGATGGGGTAAAGGTGTTACAGGGAAGAGGATACCGCGTCTCGCCATTCGTTATGTCCCACTTCCACTCCCCAAGTAACCCTTACCCAGGTGATCCTCCTGCACTGGTCCACCTCCAGGAACTGGATCCATAAGCGATAGCTGTGTCTTGGCCACCTGGAAGACAGATCGCCTGGGGACTAGCGGGTGAGACCCCTTCAGGTTTCTCACAGCAACCATCAGAGGGATTACCATTCTCCAACCAGGAACCACAATCGCATTGCTTATCTGCATAGCAGCATGAACCCCACACCACCCAGTCTGTTGCATTAGTGCATGGCTAATATGTTGTCCATCAGGATCAGTACAGTTTTGCATTTCATAGTGGGGAGGAAGGTGACCAGAGCCAGCCTGATTGCCCGCTGGCTCCAGCAAATTGTTATGTTCCAGAAGGTTTGATGAGACCAAAGTTTGCTCACTGTCAGATTCGACAGGTGAGTGCCCCAGCCTGTCAGAGATGCACCATTGACCACTGCCACTTGGGGCCAGGGTTGACTAAAAAATGCGCCTCTCAGCAAGTTAATCATCACTGCCCATCATGCAACATCCCAAGCCACATTGTTCAACATCTGACCCTGAAATTGAGACCATTGGCAACGGATGAGTTACTGAAGCGATCTCATGTGCAGCCTTGCCTCTGGAACCACTAAGATGCAGGAGGCTACGATGCACAGTAGTGCAGAAAGGCCAAGGCAAAAACTTGTTCCTAGGATTGGAGGACAGTGACCATCCGAAAAATGTTCCCACTTGGTCCTCAGGCCGGAATGTCTTGCCCAGGCAAGTGTCCAAGACTGCTCCGATATATCAGAGGGACTCAGACGGTGAAAACATGTCAGTGCTCCGACACTAGATCTGGAGAGCGAGCTCAGACAAGCCAGTCGTACAAGTACATGAAAGCATAAATGACCTCCCACCTGATGCATTGCCACCACCAATGCTAGCAGCTTGGTGAAACCCTTGGAGACCGTGCTTTCGACCGAAAGACCAACCTGCAGGACTTTGAAATGGTAGTGATGCTAGCCCGCTAGGAATCTCAGGTACTTCCTGTGCTTCTGATGAATGGGCACATTTAAGTAGGCATCCTGAAGGCCCAGTGAGAACAACCAGATCTGCAGATTGAGGGGTTGCATGATCTGGGCTAGAGTAACCATTTTAAATGTGTCTTTGTGTAGGAACTGATTCAGCACCCACAGATCCAGTATTGGACACAAACCCCACCCCCCATTCACCTTTGGCACCACAAAGTAGGTGGAATACCAACCCCTGGCCTCGTGCTGAGGGCAGCAGCAGCTCTACTGCACTTTTTGAGAGAAGCTGACCGACCTCCAAGATAATGGGGTATGGGAGTAAGGAGATGGAGTGAATACCATGTTCTGAGGGTCGTTGAACGGAAAGGGAGACCTGTCATGGTCATCGGGCCAAGAACACAGACATGGCCTGTTGGACACAGTCCTGGTGCCTTTGGCGCCAGGCTCATAAATAACAGACAAGAAACATTTATTGGGGACCAAGTGCTTTTATTGTAAGCATAGCGCCTCATTCCGGGTGCAAAGTGCATTTAACATGGACACTTTCATCACTTAAGCAGCCCCACGTGTACTCTGGGGTGGGGCTGCTATTCACTGGGTTGCCTTGCACATGCTGACTCATCCATCTTCCTCCTGGCCGCGTTCCGCACCTAAACAGCTGCTGTTAGAATTATCTATTGGGAAGAAAGCAGAAGAGAAAACGTTATTCAGGAAGCAACAACAAAATCGAGAGCAATAATACAAGACAGGAAGCGAAAAGGGGAAAAACAGAAAGAGGAAAAAACAAGAGACATTGAGAAACACTTACTACCAATCAAGAGAAGAATAGTTGCAGCTGGACTGGACTGTTACTCACCAGGGATCAGTGAAGGAACTAGATCCCATCAACAAGCACCCCTGCCAAAAGCAGCAGGACAGAGAGCTCACCATCAATAAATACCAGGTGAGCCTTATGGGCCGGTACATGCCCACAGAAATCGCACCTTGGGTAGAAAGGTTTGAAGTACCATAGTCACCGAGCAGCGCACTCACCTTTTCTCATATCTGCACAGGAGCAGAGTCACCATTTGTCGCAGTCCACAGCCTATCCGCAGGGGTAGACATCCGACGGGGGTGATCACATTCCTGTGAGGGCTGCAACCGTGCCCCAACGCCTCCGCAGAGACCAAGTGAGCATAACAAGACCCTAGCCCTGTCGGATTACCTGCAACGCCCAAGCAGCAGATGTTTTGGGCGATTCCAAGGCGAACAGGGAGAGCCTCCTCAGAGGTTTTGCACCTTGTGGTTCTGAGGGGCGAGTGGCCACCGCTGCTCCCCCTCTGGGGGCACCTCTACCCTTTGCCCTCGGGAATCGACTGCCTTGCAGTCTTCCCAGGTCTACCTGGCCTTGTCTTTGTGGGACATAGGAGGCTGAGGGCCAAAACCCTTGACCCCTCGCATGAGGTGCAGAGGGTTGTTGTACAGATAGACCCATGTACTTTGCAATAACCGTTGATGACAGTAATATCTGGAGGGCATCAGCTTTAGCCCCAAACAGGTATTGTCCATCAAAAGGATGATCCAAAAGCTTAGCTTGGACATCATATCAAGTCCATTGTCCTCATCGAGGAGGGGCGCCTTACAGTCGTACTTGTAGAGATGTACCTGCTGACACAATCAGCTGCGTCTAGTCCAGACTGTAAAATCTGATGAGGCTTCCCTGCCATCACTTACCATTGAAAGGAAGCCCTCCCTCATCTCACCCTCAGGGGTGCAATCAGCTGCATTAGCTTCTGCGGCCCAAAGACCGAAAGAGAACTTTGCCAGGGTACAAGAGGCATCAATGGCACAGATGGCGTGTCTGACTGACGCAAAAAAGTTCTTCCCCAGGCATCTAGCATCTTACTCTTTGTAACGCTTAACTGAACTCAGCGGGGGCGTCTGGCTCTGGATTCCACAAGGAAAGGGTGTTTTTCTTCTTAGAGGAGCATTGATTAGTAACTCTGCAAAAATGGGTAAAACAAACTTTTTTCACTGCAGGAGCTTAAACATGTTCACAGAAGTCTCAGGAGAGGATAATCCTATAAATGAATTCACTGTAGAGAATGCACTACTGCTCACCCTTGTCTTGATTTTGTTGAGCTCTCCATCCTGCTCTGGTGCAGGGGCTCAAGTCCTGAAGAATGTTGAATCTTGTAGTAGACGATAAAAAACTGGAGCCAGAAGGAAGAATTGGAATACTGAGGGGGAATTATGGAAAGGGAGTGTACTAATCGCCTGCTATAAATAAATATATATATATAGATGTGAATTTTTATTTGGTGGTGCCGGGGTCTATTAAAGTCTAGGGTTTAATCTCCCCCACTAGGTTGGGAGGGGTTCACCAGGGCTGAAGTCCCGGGGTATTGGGTAGGTGTTCCAGGCCTCGGGCACCGACTAAGAAAAGAAGGGTGGCCATTGTTGTCGCAGCCATGCTAGGACTGACAGTTCGTGATGTGCTGCTCGACCCCGAGGAGAGGTAAATCGCAATCAAGGGGTTGCTGAGGGGTAGCCCGCTTACTGTGGTGTCGGTTTACGGACCTAATGAGGGGCAGATTGTGTTTTGGGCCACTCTCAAAGAAGAATTGAAACAATTTGTTGAGGGCAGGAAATAATTGGGGGTGGGGGACTTCAATATGGTCATAGACCATCAGAGGGATAGGAAACTATTAGGGGGGGTTGATAGGATTAGGGGCACAGAAGAAGCGAGAGAGGCAGAGGGAAGAGGCAGATCTGAGATTAAAGAGATTGAAGATTTTAGCCCAGGGGTACTAGAGCTGGAGGTCAGAACCCACAACGGGCAGCGCAACTACGCCCATATAAAACGCGGCTAAAGAACCTGCTGATCCAAGATACGGAAAAGAAGTTACCTTTTTCATGATACTTCATCAAAAAAGTTAACAGGGCAGATCGAATTTTGGCATAGTGCTTACAGGAGGTCCAGAAATCTAAAATAATCCAGAACATTAACAATCCGGTGGGGAGAGATCTCTTCGATCCAGGGGCAATAGGAGAGGAGTTTTGTATGTTTTACGAGGCTCAGTACATGTTGGAGTTCGCAGGGGACAGTGGGCTGGTGTCCCACTTCCTTAGCTCACTACAGATCCCAGGTTTACCTGACCTTGCGGCAGACAGCATAGATGGGCAGATCACTGCGGAGCAGGTAGCGCTCACGATCAAGGGATTAAAGGCAGGAACCACACCAGGGGATGACGGATTTTCAGCTAAGTTCTACTTTCGGTATCTTTAGGCTGCCCACCTGGACAAGATCTTTCACAAGGTGTTGGACAGGGAGGCTCTTCCAGCTTCAATGCTAAGCGCCATCATAGTGGTTATCCATAAGCCAGGAAGGCATCCAGGGGAGTTCCTTATATAGGCCTACCCTATATCGCTTCTAAATACCCATGTGACGATTCTTGCTAGAATTCTGGGAATGAGGCTTGAGAGATTTCTTACAACACTGATCCACGGGTTGGCTTTATTCAGGGACGATAAGGGTCAGATAACATTAGAAAAACTATTGACCTGATGCATGTGGCACAGGGGGGGGCAGACCTGGATGCCGCAGTGATTTCATTGGACTCCGAGAAGGCATTTGACCGTGTCGAATAGCCGTATATGTTCAAGGCCCTAAAGAAGTTTCGGGTGGAGCCACATATGCGTCCGTGGATTGCCGCTTGCTCTCTACGGCTCCCCGATGGCCTGGGTTTTAGTTAATGGGATTCTTACTGCTTCCTTCCCACTGACTAGGGGGATGAATCGGGGATGCCCCCTTTCACACCTGCAGTATGCTATGTTCCTAGAGCTCTTGGCGATTGCAGTCCAGGCAAACCCGATGATTAAGGGTATTCTTTGTGGGGGAACGTCTTTCAAGCTGCCTTATTCGCGGATGATATTTTGGCATACATAGTTGATGTGCACTCGACGGTTCCTGAGCTCATTTCGACTTTTGGGCGGATTTCAGGGCTCAAGATCAACGTCCATAAATCTTCTATTATGCAGATCCGAAAAGAGGGCTACTGCTTACAGAAAGGAACACAGTTCAAGGGGATGAGAGTAGAAAAGGAGGCACTTACATACCTCATGGCCCAGCTTCCCAGAGACCTGAAACTATGCCCCCATGCTTGCGACACAAAGGATTTGGCAAGGTGGACTCCATGGGTGCTATTGTGGTATGGGAGGATGGTCTCTGTAAAAATGAATGTTCTCCCCCGACTGCTTGATCTCTTCTCGAGCCTGCCCACGGTGGTCCCTGAGGAGGATCTCTTGGCGTTGAAGTCCATGCTGGCCCGATTTGTCTGGAAGAACAGAGTCCCCGGGATTAAGCATTCAACACCAACATTGCCTAGAGACTGCAGTGGATTTGCTTTGCCTGACTTTCATACTGACTTTCATATCCATTATAAGGCGGCTCAGTTGAGGCTGATGTTAGGGCATTTGAGGGATGATCTTGGCAACTAACTGGACCTTCCTTGAGGACGTCGCTACACACACAAAAAAGGTTTGATTATCAATGGGCCCCGCGGCAGACGATTCCTTTACCGGTATGGTCTCATCCTAGCCTAGGGGTCCTGTGGACAGTATGGAAGAAATCCAAGGCTAATTGCCGCCTGTCCTCCTGGCCATCCCTGCTTTCCTCTGTGTAGGGGCCACAATGGACCTAGGGAAACAAGGTTGATACTCTCAGACCTGCTCAGACAGGGGTGTAGAGCTGCCGGTCAGCTGCTCTATGAAGGTACCTTCATAGGTTATAAAGCCTTGTTCTGTGTTGTAGGGAGACTATGTCCATTTTTGAATATCTGAGGTTCAGGGGGGCTGCTCCCTGAGGGGAAGTGGTAAGGTAACTTGAAGGAATTTGATACAATTTGAGTTGGTCTTTGCTTCCGCAGAGGGTCGGAAGGGTATCCTTTTGCAACTATATAGGGCTAGGATCACGGCAAAATGGGGAACAGACACGGCTTCAAGCAACGGTGGGAGACCTGGCTGGAGAAGAATACCTGAGGAAACGTGGTCCAACATTTTTTAAATTGCCTTCCATGGGAACCTGTTGACGTCCACAATAGAGCCCAATTCTAAAGTCCCCCATGGCTGGCATAGAGAACCAGTGAAACTCTGGGCTTGCGGACAGCGGGCCACGTGATTTCATATGTGGTAGGACTGCCCGGTGATCCAGATTTATTGGTCGGAGATCCTTAGTTGGATGAAGGATGTCACAGGGATCCCCCTAGCTCTAGACCCTCTTCAGAACATATTGGGTCACCCCCCCAGCGGAAGGTGGAGAGACTAGGTTTCCAAGACTCAGGGAATAAATGCTTTGTGCGAGTAGGATTACGCTTGCACAAAAATTGAAGTCTCTGGGAGCCCCTGACAGGGTGGTCTGGGAACAGAAACTTAGCTTCTCTATTGTGTAGATGTCTCTGACAGCCATCGTGAATGACCAAGTGGGAGCGTTTTACGAGGAGTGGGGGGCATTGATTATTAAATGCGGAGTGAGTTAAGAAACAGGGTGGGGGGTACCCTGTGAAGGTGTAACGCTCACCTGGTTCCCTCGGAGGCGCGGGTCTTGACTGGGCGATGCAACCGTCTTCAGTGTCAGGCGTAGGATACGTTTGGCTCCCGGATTCGGCCCCTTTCTCACCGAAAGTTTAACCTGAAGGGTGAGGTGTCTGCAAGTGGAAAATCAAGGTATTAGTGCCTGGAAGATTGGGAGAAGTTCCAAGCCCCTCTCTCCCTCTCTCCCCGTGGTACTCGGTCGATGGTTGTGCTCACCTTAAATAGGTGAATGCTAGGCTCTCCATCCTGCGTCTCAGGCAGGGGCGCTGGGTCCAGTTACTTCACTGGATATGAGTTCAGCCTCTTAATTGCAGAGGGTAAGTTGAGAGCGATGCCGCCGTGTGCTGCACGAGCGTGACTTGTAAGTATAAAAGTTCCCTTTAGATTGCTCTCTTCAAATGTCTTATCTCCTTAATGTCTGTCTTTTCCCTTTCAGATGCTGTCGGTGCCGAAGAAGATGCTCCCCACAGGTTCGTGGCAGAGAGCGTAACAAGATGATGGGGCATACGAAGGCACGTAAGTAGAAAGGCTGCTCTAGGGCTGTAGAATGCACCTTAATGTCTCTTTTGTCTTTACAGGTGCCGGAATGCAGCGCAAGCAGAGTTGGAGCGAGCGTAACACAAGTAAGCAGTTTTGTAACTAAGCGTTACTAACCAATGTTCTTTGTCTTTGCAGGCCCGATGCCGTACGAGATATGCAGAAAAAACGCCTTGAATGCTGCCGATGGATCGGGTAAGTTGAACCGCCAACTTTGCCTTTGCCTAACCTGTGCCTTTTGTTTTGCAGGAGCTGCTGAAGACTGAGGATTGGTTCCCAGCAGGTAATTTTCGTATTCACAGGATCCAGAACTGAAGATTCACTGGAGCTGACACGGTGAGCGTCCTGCTGCAGATGCAGAATAACGCGAAGCACCTTGCATCAATCGGGTGTGGTTTAAATAGTCCATAGGAGTGCTTAGGTGTCTTCTTCCACAGCCTCGCCCAGACAAAAGAGTTCCTGCTTCCAGAAGAGGTCCAGCATCAATGATCCAGGGAGTGGTGCCTGCCCCACCCAGAAGGAAAAGTAGTCCCTGCCAGAAGAGAGTGAAACATCATCTTGCTGGTAAGTACGCAGCATGGTCTGCTGCAGGTAGGTCCACCCAAGCACTCTCACACTTGTTATGAGCCCGGCGCTTCCTGTGCCGGGACGGGTCCATGCTATGAGCCTGGCACCACCGGTGCCAGGACAAGGTCCAAAAGGTCCCTATTGGGACTTGCTGGTGCCGATAGTATATGTTATGAGCCTGCTTCCAAGGATGTTGGGCAGGTCCTGACTCCTTGGAAGCAGTGGTCATGACAGAAGGGGACAAGAAAGCAGTGTGGAGATTGTGTTCCGATACCCAGGGGGTCTGGTGGGGGTGTGGGGGGGTACTTCTGGTGGGGGTATGGGGGGGGGGGGTTCACCACCTGAATCACTGAGTGATGTAGAAGTCACAGGTCTAAATTTGAAGAGCTGGTTTGCAACTGGTCACCACGTTACAGACATCTGTTTCTTGTTGCCATGCATCATATTTTTTGGTTTGATCAGTGGGCAACGTTTATTGAAATGCTGTTCCTGCGACTATCTGCATCGAAGTTGATACCAGATTCTTGGAGTGAAGCGATTATTGTGCCAATATACAAAAAGGGCAATCGGGCTGACCCTGCCAACTACCGCCCGATTGCCCTGTTGGACACAATAGGAAAAATCTTCGCCTCATTTCTGTGCCAAAAACTAGCAACATGGTCTGTGTCTAACCACATCTTTGACATCAGACAAACTGGCTTCACTAAAGGTGTGGGTGTGGAAGTAAATCTCCTATTATTAAACATACTAAAGCTAGAAACTCTCAAGTCCAAGACCCATCTCTACTTGGCCTTCATCGACCTGAAAGGCGCCTTTGACAGCATTAACCGAGATAAATTGTGGAAAAATTGAATAACTGGAATTGCCCCCGCAATTTAATAGACCCTATAAAAGCTTTGCATTTCCAAACTGCCATTCGCATCAGGCTGAATGATCTTGGCACTTTATCAAACCAAATACACACAACCAAAGGCGAAAAACAAAGGTGTCCGTTGGCAGCCGATCTGTTTAAAATGTTCATTTGTGATCTACCAGATTTCAGGAAAAATCTAAGATGCTTTCCTCCTAAAGTCAACCAGAACGAAATTGGTTGCATAATCTATGCCGATGACGTGGTCCTCCTGGACCGTACCCAAATTGGTCTCCAGCGGCAATTAGCAAATTTACAAGAATATTTAAGTATCAATGACCTGACACTAAACATCGACAAGACAAAGGTTGTCATAATTGGCGAACGGGATCCCAAAAAACAAAAAACGTTCTCATGGAAAGTCGATGGGAAAGCTCTCGGGATCGTCAACTCTATTCGCTACTTAGGAATCACCTTTAACAAGTCCCTACATGAACACCACTGGAAACTCGACATAGAAAATACAATGACACAACTTACCATCCAAGCGAGGCTGCTGAACAGAAATTACGGCAAATTCACCCTCACTCCAGTTCTAACCTTCTATGCTTTAAAGGTTGTTCCAGCAATTACGTTTGGATCAGAAGCTGCATGGAATATCGACACCTTATTTTGGCAGAAGATGGAAGGCCTTTTTTGGCGGCGAGTTCTGAGGTTACCTTCATACATTTCGATGGTCCAAATTAGATACGAACTGTCCTTGAACTCGCTCCACACTTATGTTCTGTGGAAATCACTAATGGCTTTGCGCAAGATGTGTGACTCCAGTGACACCAGCTTTTCAAATCTTTTGCACACAACCAGGCCAGAGTTCATCGAAGTTATTAGAAGAGTGGAAAGAGATGATGATCTCAACTCTAACAGCTGCCGATCTAAAATTGAATGACTTGATCTTGCGCCCCCAAGTAACAAAAAAGAAGTTCGAACTCTGGTGCTGGATTCAGAACACTGACCGTCGTCACCAAATGCCAACTACTTTAGACTCCCGACCTAGTGCCCATAAATTGAATGTGCCAAGCATGTATTTGACAAACTGTCCCTCTCGTCATCAAAGGACCCAATTCTTGAGACTTTGCTTAAACGCGCTTAAAACAAAAGAGATGCTGCGGCAACGACACATCAACGAAGGAAAAGATAATATGTGTCGCTTCTGTAATAGCGATACAGAAACAACCGAACACCTGCTAACAAAGTGCGAGCAGCTTGTAGCACACCGGACACAGCATCTAAGTGAATTTATGCCTGCAGCAGAAGGAAATCGAGATTGGTGGACTTACGCCACTGCTGGTCACTGCATTAAATTGAGTTGTGCTGTAGTTAACTTTTTAGATTCACTACGACTTGACAAACTGATTGTCTAGTGATATATATATACCTACTTGGGCGTATAACACCCTTTTTTTATGAACATGGACTTTTGTTAACATTGATGATCAACAACTTGTAACAAAAGCTTGAGGTCTCGATGCTCGCATTGAGTCTATCAGGCTGAAGTTTCAATAAAAAAAAAAAAAGTTTGTTTTTTTACAGAAGCAAGCACTCCTGGAGTTTTGGAGGCATGGGGGGTGGGAGAGACTTTCAGCTATTTTTGTGGTGGTTTTGTACTGAGTCATATATGCTGTAACTGAAAACGGTTTGATAAAATGACATTTTAATTTAAAACGAGTTTCAGAGGAAGGGGAGCATATTGCAAGGGGGCCCGACACACACAGCGTCGATCAGCACAGACAAAGTTGAAACCGTCACAGAGACCTCAATGCTCGAAGACAGGGCCTGACAGCGCTGGGGAACCTTGTGCCTCTTTGGGTCCAGGCCTAAGCCCATAGGCATGCAGGAGTGATCTCCAGCAGGTACCCAGACAAATCAAGACGACGCTGTGGGACTTGTCTGTACCAATGGCACAGAGGCCCGAGCTGCCGGTCCCTGGGGAAGAGGTCTAGCATCTTTAGGCAAAACTGTTCCCATTCTTCTGGGTTGGTGGAAGGGGTCGGAAAGGGTACCCGAGCCACCTTCTTGTATGTAGGTGGAAAAAGAACTTCTTTACTACTGCAGTGAATTGCGGTTCGAGAGTTAATTTGTTGTCCATAATATTCCAAGGTTTTTAATCACTTTGGAAGGTTCCGGTCGATTTCCCATTTCATTAGGCCATGGTATGTGCTGTTGGTTTGACAGGTCGGTGGGCATGATCATGATTTCTGTTTTGTCTCGGTTGAGTTTAAGGCTGTTGATGCTCATGCAATGGTTTATTTCTGTGAGGCCTTTGATAAGGGTTGTGTCTTGTTCTCCACTAGTGTTGATTTTGTAGATTTGGGTGTTGTCTGCGTAGTTGTAGCAAGTGAAATCATGCCTTTTAATGAGGTTGATGAGATGAGTCAGAGATGAAGAGGAGTGGTGCGATTTATGAGCCTTGTGGAACTTTGTAGTACGAGTGCTGACTTGAAGGGGGTTAGCCACATTGTTTTCTGCTAGGAAGGATTTTACCCATAGTAATGCTGTGTTGACGATTCCTATTTCTTCTAGTCTTTTGATGAGTGTTCCATAATGTACTGTGTCGAAAGCTGCTGATAGATCTAGTAGTATTAGTGCCGATGTGACAGTCTGCGCATTGGTTTTTAGATCATCCATTATAGATAAGTAATGCTCTTTCCGTTGCTCTCATGGGTCTGAAGCCAACTTGTGCCTAGGCAAGTATCCGATTGTTTTCAACATGTTTCAGGATTTGTTCATAAACGTTGCTTTCTATATGTTTGACCAGGTATTGGATGTTTGCAACTGGTCGGTAGTTGGTTAGGTCTTCCGCATTTTCGTTGGGTCTTTGAGAAGTGGCTTGATGTATGCCGATGTGAAGGCTTGTGACACATTTCCTGTTGCTAGTGATGTGGCAGGATTGATACGCTATGATATACATGACTGCTATGCTATGCAGGATTGTTACGATATGTTATGCACTACTATGTTATGTTATGCAATGCTGTTAGGTTCTCCCATAGAGTTAGGCCTCAGAACCTCCATGTCACCTCCTTGTAACTGCTCTACACCCAGCGCCCCGACATGCCCAATCCCCTACCAGGGCAGAGGAAACGTCACATCTTCCCTTCCGCTTATTCTCTACAAGTTTAGCATTAGCCCCATATATGGGCGATAACAGAAGGGGTTTCTGTGAATGCCGCTTATTCGTAATACAACATGATGACCTCGCAGGGCTGCGTCACAAGTAAGATGTCAACAGTTCTTGACAAATGTCTAATGTCATGCCAAGTAACACCCCCCTTGTGAAAGTACAGAAACATAGTTTTTGCCTATGATATACTAAATAAACCCACACTCTTGGGTGGGGGTCTAGAGAGCTCATCGTGCCCACTCCCAGAACACTTGCATGCTGAATGCTGTCCCCGTTGATACCTCTGTATGCGGTCTATTTGCAATATAATACATGAAGCCTGATTTACCATCTGTCTGTCCCATCTCTATTTGCTGCAAACTGAGGCTGGAAGAGGGGGCCTAATCTTGGCCACCACACTAGTGAACGGTTGAAGTTGTGGAAGTATTCTGCAGGTGTTTTTTGGGTAAGGATAGTGTTGTGCATGTCTGGTGGGAAAGGATCTGCTGGCGAGCCAGCCCTGTTGCTATTGTTCACTAGGCTGGTGAATCTGCCAAAATTGGGGATTAGTTCAGTATTGTAGGTGGCATTGGCTGGTTAGAAGAGTGGTTGGTGTTTTTGGGCATGCTCTTGATAACTTGCTAGATGTTTGTGATTTTGTTTCTGAAGTGGTCCTGCAAGGTCATTGCATTGTTTTTTTGAGGTTGTGGATGTGTTTTTGCAAGGTTTTTTCTTTAGCTCAATGTTTTTGAACATCTCTTTCTGGGTGTTGACTGCGTTTGTGAAATGTTTATTGTAATACTTTTTTTACTTTAGTAGGTCGGCTTTGTACACTCATATCCGTCTTTGGTATGTGGTTTTGAACTTAGTTTGTCCTCCATTCTTGCTTCAGTTTCCAGTTTGTTTTCCTCAGTGCTCTGAGGTAGGTTGAGAACCCTCTTGCCATTGTTTTCTTCAGTGATGGGGAGAAAGTATTTTTCAGCGCGATGTCCTTTTTGGGTTTTTGCAATCCATTTTTGGACTGTCAGTTCTTTCTTCGATGTTGGTTGAGTCGAAGATGGTGATTGATGGTTTTGTGGATTCCAGATTGATTTTAAGTTCTGCAATGTTTATGGACTTCCAGTTTCTTTTCTGAATTGGAGTAGTTTTCAGGAGGTCCGTTAGTATTCACTTTGGTGGGTGGATCACAAATGCTATTATGGGGTGATCACTCCAGAGGATCTGCATCGGAAGTGCAGTTGTGACCAGGTTTTTTTGCAAAAGATTGCATCTAGGGTGTTCCCTGCTGTATCTGTTGCTCGCTTGACTAATTGCTGTAGATGCATTGTTGTAAGTTGATTTGTTAAGTGCGTTAGGTGAGTTGGTTTGCTCTTCAAACCAGGTGTTGAAATCTGGTAGTATGATCAGTGTGTCCGTGAAAATAGGGTTGTATGTCGGCTGCCTGTAGATGAGTAGGAATGACAGGTGGGTTTGGAGGTCTAAGGCTAAGTGCAGAATGAGCATGTTGCTTTCCTGTAATCGCTGTTCTCCAGCATTGGCATCTTTCATGGATTCACATGCTTTGAATATTCCCCGGCAGGCTGGGAATCCTTTGCAACCTTATTACAATTCCTCAATAAAAATGTTCCTTCACTTTAGTAGCCCATCAGTGTCCTATTGGGTGCATTCTGCCCCAACCAATGGCTCCACCCAGGAGACCCTCTTCAGATTCTAACCCCAGAGCAGTTACTTGTATATTAGCTTTTCAACCCTCAGGGCAGAAGGTGGGCACATGTGAATCCATGAAAGATACCAATGCTGGAGAACAGGTTACAGGTAAGAAACATACTCCTTCTCCAGCATTGCCTCTATCACAAAGTCTCATGCTCTGAATACAATAAATAACAGAGGCAAGCATTAACAGGAAGAGCAGGGGAGAAAATACTCTACTCTATAGAGAAAGTAGAGCCTGGAATTTTCACCTTACTGAAATAGGCGTAGCACTGCTCTTTCCACTCATGCTTCACTGTGGATCTGGCCTTGCAGGCTGTAGTACTTGACAAAGGTGTGTGGTAGCTTTCCTGCAAATGTCCAGCAGCGGGATGCCTGCCCACATGGCCGCGGAAGTCCCCATCGCACTCACCGAATGGGCTTTTACCAGCCCTGTAGTGGTTTCTTTACATCTGTATGAGCCTTTATAATGGTGGCTGTTGTCCATCTGGCGATACCTTGTTTGGAAATGACCCTTTCCTTATTGGAGGGCCACATGCTACCAGCAGCTGCAATTACCTATTGAGAGATTTAGTTCTGTCAATATAAAACTTGATGGCCCTACAAATGTCTGTTTGCAGCACCTTTTCTGCTGGTGTTGAAGGGTTAGAGAAGTACGCTGGTAGGACTATGTCTGAATGCATATGGAACTCAGTGGGCACTTTTGGGATAAAGTGTGAGTTAGTTCTTAACAAGACTTTGTCCTTCGTGAAATGCAGGTATGGTTCCATCACAGAAAGTGCTTGTAGCTCCGATATTCTCTGGAACAATGATCGCCAATAGGAGCGCCGTCTTCCAGGATACATGCCGGATGTGGAGAGTGCCCATAGGCTCAAACGGCAGTCTCATTAGGGCAGCCAACACTAGAAGGCTCCATTGGGGCACTAGCTTTACTTTGGGTAGATATGTGCAAAACATCCCTTCATACAGTGTTTAATTATCCTCGCGCCGTACAGGGGAGATTTGCAACTAGGTGCACCTTTAGAGATGAATGCAAAAGGCCTTTCTTTGCCAGCTTGAGTAAGTAGGGCAGTAGATCCTGCGGTACAATTCCTACTGGGATCGGATCTTCTGTGCACACCAAGTACAGATACGTCTCCACTTTTACGCCTAGGATTTATTTTTATTGTTGTTCCCGGCATTCTGGATGTGTCAGCATTCCTTCGGCATACGCACATGGCTAAATTCAATGCGAGCAGGAGCCATGCACCAAGGTTCAACGAGCTTGGGTCATGGTGGAGGACCTGCCCCTGGCAGTGCGAGAGCAGTTGAACGCTGACCCCAGCCATATGGGAGGTGCTTCCGTTAGATGTATGGTAGGGAGAGTTCTCTGTTAAGGCTAATTTCCCAAACCTAGTGAGTCCCCCAGCAGCTTTGCTGGATTTTTGGGGTTTATTTTTTTCTCCTGCTAAGAGTGAGACTCGTTCTCCCACTCTTAGGCATGATTTGAGAATGTCCTTTGACTATGTAATGTGTTTTATGGGCTATGGGGTCTTTTACTCCATAGGGCTTCATGTGTTTTTGGTATGTGTGTTACACAGCACCCTCAGTGCAGTAACACAGGGGTGTCATAGTGACCCCCAAACAGACTCCATACCCTGGGACTGACTACTGTCTCCCAGGGCATGTAAAGTCACCATTGGCTTTACTAGTCTCAAATTGTGAACAGAACCAGAACAAACCATCATATTGTGGAAGTACTGGTAGGGGTAATTAGATTGCCCCTGGGTCTGTTTTCCAAGGGGGCACTGTCCAGTCCCCCCCTTGTTGAGTTTCTGGCTGGTGGCAGTGGATACCACGCAAAATATTCCACCGGAATATTTCCTATGGGATTTTCCCATTCATTTTAAACGCACCACTTTTTGGTGCAATGTTAAAGATACCGCCGGGTTATTTATTTATTTATTCCCCGGTTGGGTCTTTTTGCCAGGACTCGGTTTTAAAATGGTGTTTGTGTTCGCCTCTGAAACTCTAACCCAAGTCGAGCCCTTTGTTCCACTTTTTGGCGGGCTTCTCCACAGAAGCCCTCCAAATGGTGCCACTCTGTCTGGGGTCAACAGGATGTGTGGGAGGGGGATTAGGCACCCTGGACTGAGTTGCCTTGGCAACTCAAGTCGCACTCTTGTGTGATTGGCCCAGTTGTGAGCCCCCCGGCTCACCACTTAGCATGTTTGAGTGACAACTAGGCTAATGAATGGGGTTTTTGCTGCATAAAAGCATGGCTTTGGGGACTGGAACTTCAGAAGTCGCCACAGGACCTAAAGAATCCAAAGAGGGGAGAAGCTGAGTCATCTACGACGACACCACCACCGGTGGAGCCCTGCTGTACGAACTCACCACTTCCCCGACAACAGAGGAGATCTTCTTCCAGGAGAGTCTTCTTCCCTTTGAGCTGGCGGGACCAACCAGTTCACCTTTTTCGCCTTCCTGGATCGTCTCGTGGTCGAATCGCCCGTGCTAAGCACCTCGGCGGCCAGATAGCCACGCTTCACCACTACCGCGAATAAAAGGGTCGTACCTTTTAACCGGGAAACTCTGCGGCTGGTTTCTTCCCTGGCAGTGCAACGACCTCCAGCTTTCCTCCACGTCGATATCTTCTCTTCCCCTGGACGAAGCTCCGACTTGCAACCGCTGCCAGGAACAACTGCCCCCGCTGGAGCTTTCTCACCATTTCAGGTACTGTGTCCCGCCTGGTCTCCCTTGCAACAGACTGTCCAAGGTGTCCCGTAAATCCTTGACTCTCTATCCTAGGGTGACCTCGGACCTGCTAACATTACCTTTCTGACTTGATCCAACCTCTTGACTTTTCTGCAAAGACTTTGAGTGCATTTCCACTGTGTGATCTTGGGCACATTCCACCTTGCTCTCTCCAAGAGTGGGCCTGGCCAATGGACATTTTGCTATACAGTAGACCCTGCCTTTCATGACTTGCTGTGGTTTCTTAAAAGTGTTGGTACTGTGTGATTTTCCCATTCTGCCTTTTCTCTCGCTTTTTAAACAAATTATTGGAGTGCCATCTACGGTTACACGCTCACCTCTGTTTTGTTAAATAAGTGATGTCTTAACCTAGACTTGTCGAATAATTAACATGGGAGGTGTATATACTTATAGTGACTGTTTGAACTTGCTTGACATATTAGTGCCAGTGTATTTTTACAAGTGTGTTTTTAAATAATTATATACTTTTATACCAAAGCTCTGGTCAGCGTTTGCTTGTGCTACTGTGTTTTTAGCCCTATTGTGTATACACTATATACTGCCTAACTCTTCTTGAGAGAAGTCCGACTGCTCAGCCACAAGTACCAGGTAAATCTGGGTGGTACAGACTGCTACCAATTGGGTTTACTGCTTACTCCTGTGGTCTTAAACTTTTTGCAGTGGTCCCTAAGGGAACTGCACAGGTTTCTGCCTAACAATGTAAAAGGTCAGAGTAACACGCTTGCCTGGGCCAAGCCAGGGCTACAAGGATGTTCTTGCAATGGTACATCACAACAATCTCCAGCACCTTGCGTGTCACCAGGAAAGGAGGAAACTCCTGCGCGGACATGTCCCACAATAGCGTGAAGGCGTCTCCCAGGGAATTTGCTTTGAAGTATCAGCTGGCGAACTTTGGAAACTTTGTTTTACTCTGTGGAGAAAAGGTCTATCAGGAGGAATCCACACTGTCTGAATACCATTGTCACTTGTCTGTCTGCTAACTGCCATTCGTGGTATTGGCTTGTCGCTCTGCTGAGCCGGACTGCCATCTCGTAGTGGTATCTGATTCAGGATCACCCCGGGCTGCACAGCCTGTGCTTCCTTCAAAAGCTTTAGAGAACAAGTTCCTCCTTGATTTCGTATGTAAAACATGGTGGTGGTGTTGTCCGTCAACACCTTCACAACCTTGCCTTTGGGTACTGGCTGGAACAATCGTAATGCCTGGAATACCGCCCTAAGCTCCAGCACGTTGATATGCATTTGTTCTTCCTCTGCGCTCCATTGGCCCTTGACGGACAGGTTTCCTACATGTGCTCCCAATCCTTTCAGTGATGTGTCCGTTATTAGGGTTTGTTGGACCGGCCTGTCTTGTAACAGCACACCTGGCATCGTTCCACCATTGCAACTGGGCCACCAGCTGTTCCGTGACCTTCAGTTTGTCATTCCATGTACTGGATGTTTCTGTCCATCAGTCTACTAGAAATTCTTGCAATTACCAAATTTGGAGGCAGCAGTAAAGGATGAGGTGAATGCAGAATGACATTAGTAGCTTTGTGTACTGTCTGACTGAAAGAAACCTTCCTTGTCTGAATGACGTAAGCAGACTCTGGATGGACTGCGCTCTTTCTTGCGACGGCTGAAGCCAGCCTTCGTTGGTGTTGAACTGTGCCCTCAGAAAAAAGCCACTGGTGCGTGGCTGTAGTTTGTTGAACTGCACATTCTGCTTCTTGCTCTGTGCTTGTTTTTACTAGCCAATCATTAAGGTATGAATGATAAATATGCACTCTCTTCCTCCTTTGGTATGTCACGTATGGGGCCAGGCACTTTGTGAACGTCCTTGGAGTCGATCTCAGTCCAAAGGGGAGGACTTTGAATAGATAATGCTCTTGGCCCACTTTGAACCTGAGAAATCTCCAGTGTGCTTTGTGTATTGGCACATGGAAGTAGGCATCCTTGAAGTCTAGAGAAACCTGGAAGTCGCCTTGAAACACTTGTGTATAGGCGCGTTATAAATACTGTATCATATCACTGCTCTGATGACGTCTGCCAGCATTACCTCTATACTGATTTGTTGAGACAGCGAAGGTCTAAAATAGGTCGCCGTGTTTTGTCGTGTTTTCTTTAAAGGACGAAACAGGAATATGTTCCCTTCCCCTTTTCTTTTGTTGGTACCCTCTGAACTGTTTGCTTTATGAGCATTTTGTTGACTTATCTGAAGATACTGAGGTGTGCCTGAGAATGCTCCCCTGGTGGGGATAGAGGCGGTGTCTCATTGAAGTCTAGGGTATGCCCTTTTCGTATGATTTCCAAGACCCATCACACCAAGCTTGTTTCACACTGATGGTGGTAGTGTCTTAAACTGCCTCCAACTTGTTGCAGATGTAGGGAGGTTGGCCTGGTTGGAGAGTCAGGCCTGTTGATGCTGTAACCCTATGTGAGGGGGCGCCCATGCACCTCCTTGACTGGGGTTGTATTCTTTGGTTTTATACCGATAGGATTGCCTATATCCTTGTGTATAGTATGCACCTTGCTGATATAGTCGCCCTCTTCTGGCGGTGAACAACCTGAAGCACCTCAACAAGGTCGAAAAGGAGGTTTAGTTTGCAAATGAGATAGGCGATTCTGCCATGTCCGTATCCATTTTAATAATTGCTTTTAAAGCCATGTTAGGCCCAAAGAGTTGGTCCCCTTCGAACGGCATGTCAATTACTTAGTGTACCTCTGGTCTAAATTCTGTACACTTTAGCCAGGCTTGTCTTCTTAAGAATGTGTCATTTCCTATTTGTTTGACCGGCCTCGGCAATGTCGACAGCCATATGGACAGGAACAGTGCATTCACTGCAATGGCTCACCTGTGTCGTCTTACTTGAGGGCTTGCTGTGGTCTTTTTCCTTGTGAGATTTCTGCTTTGTGCGGGTCTCATGAAGAAATAGGAGAGCCTCACAGACACCACCCTGACTGATAGCAGAATACTCAGGTTAGGTGACCCATGGAAGAACTGCCAAAACATGCAGGAAAAACCTTCCAGAGGAAGGGGAAAAAATGTGTGTTTTGAAAGCCGGAATGAGGATCCTAAGTGCAGCGGGTAGCCGGTGTTCAGAACTGCTGATCGCAGACAGTCCGAGTGAGGAGCCAGGATCCAGTAAGAACATTAAATGGGCAAAGAAGAAAAGAAGTGGAAACAGGAACTGAGGAGAAGTGAGGTAAGAAGGAACAGAGGGTGGAAACAGAGCAAGATTACCATATGCGCCGAGTTGGGTAACAGGAGTACCAGCGTTGAGACGCGGTAAGCTGCAATCGGTGTCTGCATTTAGTATTCGCAGGGCTTCTGAGCCAGTGAGAGAGGCCTATACACTAAACCGCTTAACCCGCTTCAAGGAGGGAAAGCGGAGCGCCATATTGGATTAGAAAATGGCACTCGCGACCCGAGAACAAAGCTTCCAGGAAGACCATAACCACCATGGTCGGAAAGGCATGACACCTACGGAAATCCTGTCCACCAGGTTTGCCTGGATCCACATGATGGAAACGGCAAAGAAGAACAGGTGCATGAATGTTAGTAGCGTGCTCCCACAATCGTTCACTGGGGGGATAGCCCTTCCAATCAACCAAATACTACAATCACCCTCTTCTGTACCTTGAGTCGCACAATCTGGCTACTTCGTATTCCACTTGTTGATTGCCAGTGACTACTGGAGGGGCAATACGTGCCTGACTGGATAAAGATTGGAATTGTTTCAGTAAGGAGACATGAAACACTAAATTAATGCGTTTCCAGCTAACAGGTAAGCGTAGAGGGAAGGCAACAGAGTTGATGACCTTGTTCACTGAAAAGGGTCCATATAAGCAAGGAGACATTTTACTTGGTCGTAGATGCTTAGGTAGGTACTTCGAAGATAACCAAACCTGGTCCCCTACAGAATAAGGGGGAGATTCTCAGCGCCTGCGATCTGCATATTTCTTGGTGATTTCTCTGGCCTTCATCAGATGTCCTTTAACTTGTCTGTGGATGGAAGTTAAATCGGAAAATCATTCATCTACAGTTGGTACGGTCGTGGTCCCATTGGGGACTGGAGGTAGAACCGTGGGATAGAAGCCATAATTACAGTGAAAGAGACTGTCTTTAAAAGGAGGAATGGCCAGAGTTCTTGCAGGCGAACTCTGCAACAGGAAGGAGAGTAACCCAATCACCATTTACACAAGATGAAAAACATTGATGGAACTGCTCGAGAGTCTGGTTTACCTTTTCGGCGATTCCATTACTTTGTGTGGGGTGAAGGGGTAGCCTCATAAGGCTCTTTTGACTCAGAGTAGATGGCAGAGTTGGGACTAAAACAGCAAACTGTACTGGCAACCTCTGTCAGAGAATAAAGTGGACGGTAAGCCATGTAGCCGAAACACTTCTGTAAGGAGGATGTTTGACATTTCTGAAGCAAAGGCCAGTTTGGAAAAAGGAGTGAAATGAGCCATGCAGGAATACGTGTCTATGGTGACCATGATGGTAGTACACCCCCTGGAAGGCGGACGGTCCCCAATGAAATCCGTAGCTATGACTTGCCAGGATCTGGAAGGCAGCTCTGGTGGATGCAATAAACCCAATGGTCTGTGGGTGTCATGTTTGCTCTGAGCACATACCACACATGCCCGAATGTGATCTCTTACTGACTGTGCCATCTTTGGCCACCAGAATTGTCTTTGAAGAGTTTGTAAAGTGACTTGCTCCCCTCGATGTCCTACAGTTAGAGAATCATGACACAAACGAAGGGCAGCATTTCTGATAGGGATGGAGGGCAAAAATGAACAGCTTCCCTTCATGAGCAACCCGCCCTTCGCGGTAAATCCCAAAGGATAGATTTGAGAGTGTGTCTGCCAATCATCAGTGGAAGCGGTGAACTGACGAACGAGTCCCAGGAATTCGTCGACATGACAGAGGAACACTGTTTCTGGAAACATCCTGGGAAACTCACTAAGTGGATCTGTCAATAAATCAGGACGTCGGGAAGGAGCATCAGCAATAACGTTCTGCTGTGCTGGTATGCGAGACACTTGAAACTGAAATTGAGCAAAGAAAAAGGCCCAACGGGCCGATCTGCTGTTTCGGCATTCCATGGATTGAAGAAACTGGAGATTGAATGATCAGTTCTGATCTGTATCGGATGAGTAGCGCCTAACAAAAGGTGTCACCAGTCAAGAAAGGCTTTTTGTATAGCCAATGGTTCCTTTTCCAGGACCGAATAGTGCTTTTCACATTCCCTAACGGTCCTAGACAGATAAGCCACTGGGTGTTCCTCTGAATCGTCTTGGAGCTGCCCAAGTACTGCACTGATTGCTGCAACGGACGTGTCAGTTTCAAAGAGGAAGAGGTTGGAGGTGTCTGGTTAAAAAAAAAAGGATGGGGCCTTCTATGAATTATTTTTTTTAACAAGGAGAAGGCAGATTCTTGTTCAGAGGACCAGACAAAGGGTACACCTTTTTTCAAAAGATAGACAATAGGCTACACAATAGCCGAAACATTGAGAATACATTTACTGTAAAAATGAGTTAGTGCCAGAAAGGACTGCATTTGTTTTATTGATGTAGGTTGAGGCCAGGAGGTGACAGGCAAGACCTTGCACGGATCCATGGATATGCCAAAGTGACTTATAACGAACCCCAGGTATTGGATAGAAGTCAAATGAAATCGGCACTTCTCAGGTTTTGCTAAGAGTTGGTTATCTCGAAGACAGATTAAGGCCCTAGTGACATGCTCTTTATGTTCTGCAGGATCGCGTGAATAGAAGATTACATCGTCTAAGTAAATGACGACGAATTGGAAGAGGATGTCTGAAAAACTGTGGTCCATGAAACGCTAAAAGACAGCCAGGGAATTGGGCAACCCGAATGGCATTACCAGGTATTCACAATGCCCAAAGGGTGTCGTGAATGCGGTCTTCCATTTGTCTTCTGCTTTAATCCGGATGAGGTGGCAGGCCATCGTAAGTCCAGTTTGGAGAAAAAAAAAAACATTCCTTGAGGAGCTTCCAATTTGTCAGAAATTACAGGCAGTGGGTATCTGTCTTTTTGAATGACTTGATTCAGACAGCGGCAGTCCAGACAGGGTCGCAGTTCAGATGTGTCCTTTTTAGGCCCAAAAAATAAATAGCTTCGGCTGGAGACTTAGATGGTCAGATTAGCCAGTTCTTATGGTTGACATCAAGATATTGTCTTAAAGCGATCTTTTCATGAGCTGAAAGTATAAACATCCTTCAGAAAGGTATATATCCTGCTCTCGTGTTTCAATGGAACAATCCTCAGGATGACTAGGAGGAAGCATTTTCACGATGGACTCTGAGAACACAATCACAAAGCCATGGTATTTGATGGGAACGTGATTTATGTCGAAAAGAGATAACGGTCCTGTGAGTTCTCAGATGCAGAAGAAAGACAGTGAGTTAGGCAGTACTCTGAGCCTAGTAACAGGGAGCCTGTGGCCCAATTTATATACGGGTTGTGCTTGTGCAACCAAGGCATATCTAAGACCACTGGATAATGGGCCGCCTTAATGTTGTCAAAACTAAAACACTCATGCTGGTTGTTAATTGTCAGCTGAAGTGGCTTAGAACTTTGGGTTGCATCGATCCCTTCGACAGTCTGGATCTGTACTTTCTCTTCTAGAGGAATGTTATGGTGATGTGCCCAGCCATCGTCTAGAAATAAACCCATGGCACTGCAATCTACCAAGGTCCGAACAGTCAGGCACTCAGGACTGCAAAGACACCTGTAGGAGCACCAAAGAAGTGCGTACCGGAGGGCCCAGGGAAGCAGAAAAGAAAGGAGCAATAGCCATCATTCAGCTTCCCGGCTTCATTTAGTAACGGAAGGTGGCGTTTCCCGTCCCCAAGGTGGTACAATCGGGCAGTTACAAACTACGTGCTTAGATGAGGCACAATACAAACAAAGTCCCATCTCAATCCGTCTACTCCTCTATTCTGTGGTGAGCGGTCCTCGAAAGGAACACATCTGCATGGGTTCAGGTTCCCAAGAAAGAATCGTCGGTGGATCGCGTGGCGTGGGATAAACTGATTTCTGCCTGGAGGTTGGTACACAATGCTTTCTTTTCTCTGTCTTCCTTTCCTGAAGAGGGAAGTCAATTTGCATGGCCAGATAAAGGAGTCTCTGAAAGGTGTTGGGTCTAGCAATCCTGGCTAATTCATCTTTTATATCTTTGTTCAATCCTCTCTGAAAGAGGGTTAAACGAGCAGTAGCAGACCAGTCCCACCGTGGCCCTGTCGGTGGAATAATAATGTTTGAATGTAAAATGGACCATCCAGGAGTCCAAAAAGGAACAGTGTCTTTGGGGATCTGTCATATTTTTCTAGGACAGTCCCCAAGGTGGAACTCTCCTGAGCGAGGGTGTCCCGATATAGAACCAGCTGCCATAGGGCAGCGTTTTAAGCCTGGAGATTTTGCACCTAAGTTGAGAGTTCCTGCATACCACACAGCAGGTCTTGTACCGGATCCATGCCCACAGGTTCAGGGGTTTTCTGGCATCTCATGAACAGTGCATTCACTGGAACGGCTCACCTTTGTCTTCTTACGTGAGGGCTTGCTGTGGTCTTTTTCTTTCTGAGATTTCTGCTTTGTGCGCGTCGCATGAAGAAATGGGAGAGCCTCCCCAGACACCACAATGCTTGATAGAGTAATACCCAGGCTAGGTGAACCCTGTAAAAACGGCCAAAATATGCATGAAAAACCTTCCAGAGGAAGGGAAAAAACAGAATGAGGATCCCAAGTTCAGCAGGTGCCGGTGTTCAGAACTGCAGGTCGCAGACAGTTGAGTGAGTGGGGAGCCAGGATCCAGTAAGAACGGCAAATGGGAAAACAGAAGCAAAGAAGGGGAAACAGGAACTGAGAAGAAGCGAGGCAGGAAGGTACAGAGGGAGGAAACATAAGCGCTGAGCTGGGTAATGGGAGTAGCAGCGTTGAGATGCAGTAAACTGCAATCGGCGTCTGCATTTAGTATTCGCTGGCTTCTGATCCGGCGAGAGAGGCCTATACACTAGACCGCTCAACCCGCTACGAGGAAGGAAGGCAGAGTGCCATATTGGATTGGAAAATGTCACCCGAGACCTGAGAACCAAGCTTCCAGGAAGACCATATAGACCAAGGTCAGAAAGGCAGGACACATTGATAGCATGGTTAAATGCCTCTTTGCCCCCATGGAGGATTGCAAGTGCTTCCTTGCATTTGTTCTGCTGTAGGTGATAGAGTATTGGTGCTATTCGGTGCCACATCTCCCGATCGTAACTTGTCATGATCACCAGTGAGTTAGCGATCTTTACAGTAGTCACTACCGTTGCCAATATTTTCCTTCCAGAAGCATCTATTTTCCTGTTGTTGTCTGGAGGAAGAGAGCACTTGGAATCCAGCCAATTGGGTTTCCTCCCAGCCGCAGCTGATAACAGATTCAGGCGTAGGCTGCGATGTTAGACATTTAGGTGAATTGTCCAGAGCCTTGTACTTGTTTTCCAACCTTCCTTTGAGAGCTGGCTCAGAGAACTGTCTCTTCAACAGGAGTAACCCTTCCTCCCAGATATGGTCTAGGATGGTTACAGATATCACTGACTTGCACCTCAAGTAGACCAGAAAGCAGTCTTTCTTCTGTTCCGATGGCAGTAAAACCAAACTCCTCACATGCCTTTAATATCTTTGTATGGAACAAGTCCACCTCGTCTGGTAGATTTGTTTTAATGGTTCACTTGGCCCTGGATCAATGTCTTCATCCTGCGTGTCCCAGTCTCGCGGTGGTGAATAGTAGAAAGCATGTCCACATCCCCATATGTGTCAGTAGTCTGTAGCTCGCCTTCTTCCTGCTCCCTGACTGGGGATTCAGGCCAGGCAACTGGTGACTGCCATGGTGAGGATTGAGGGAGTTCTTTTGGGTCCCGTGACAATGGACGCCACCCGATAGGAGGTCCTGGAGCTGGTGAGCCTTTCCTTCTGAGCGACCTTGGCTTGCGTCCTGGAGAGTGCCTTGGGGAATGAGATCTCACATGTGGGGGCTTATGCTGCTTGCATGGAGAGGGCGATCTTCTACTCTGAGAGCTGTCTTGAGAGGCTGTATCTGCTCCATGGAGCGTTTCCTGTACCAGTAGGGCACTTCCCCTGATGGGCCTGCTACTACCATGGCTTTATCTTGTGCTTTTGGTAGTCTTTAATCTAGCTGCCTCACTAGTTATTGCACTGATGCAAACACTTATAAGGACAGCAATATTTGAGCATTAGGCTCTCTTGGTGGTGAGGTGTAGACCTTGACTTTGGAAGTGATTTCTTTGGAGGTGGTGACCTTGACCTTGGAGGTGGTGGTGGAGGGCCCGAGTCATCAAAGAAAACTGGGGAGAACCTTCCTTCAAACTGATAGATGTGGTGCTCTAGAATCTGCTCTGGTAATACTTTGGAGGATACAGGAGATAGTGACAGGCGTATCAGTGTTTGTCTATTTTCCAGTTGAGGAATAGATGCCATTGGAATCTTAATAACTATTGGTTGCTCCACTGCAGATTTTTGCAACCCCTCTTGATATCCTGATCCCTGTATATTCTGGGATCTTACTTTTTCTGGTATCTTTTCAGTGTTCTTATGGTGCCCTGATGAATCAGTCAACGGCAGGCTTGTAGGTTTTTTTCTGGAGGTTTGTCTGCCATCGCGGACACTTTCGTGGATGGTGTAATCTTTGGGGTTGTAGGTTTCCCGAGGTGTTTCGGCTTGTTTGGTCACTCCCATTGACGTTGCAATCTTCATCGATGGTGTCATGGACTTCTCCGTTAAGTTTCGTTAACTGTTTTGACAATAGAGCCGGCGTCCATGGTCTACTTGATGGTGCCCACCGTTTCGCCGGCAGAGCCGGTTTTGACAGTCTCGTCAATGGGGTCATGTTTGATTGGGTCATCGTCGGTTTTGTCTTCATGGACGGTGTCAACAGTGTGTCTTTTGCCGATGGGTGCCTCGTTCCCGATGACAAAGGCATTCCCATCTTTGTCGTTGATGCAGAATGAGTCTTCAACGCAGTGCCACCTTTGCTGCCCAGTGATGATAGATTGAGTGCTTATCCCCCTCATATACATTTTTAAAGCCACAGGTGTTAAAGGCCTTAAAAAAAGATTTCTTGGATTTAACCTCCATTGTCACTGTTCCCATGCATCTACTCTTGAGAGAAGCAGGGCAACGAAATTCCAGAAGATTTTCCAAATTAAAGGTTTTCACACTTGGAGAAAGAGGTCACAGGACTCCTCAGCAAGACGTGCAGTTAGAATCTGAAGGGGCCTCCATGGTGGAGCACGATACTCGATATCACATTGGTTGGGGCTGAATGCACCTAAAAGAACACTGATGGGCTACTAAAGTGAAGAAAAATGTTTATAGAGGCAATGTAATAAGGTTACCAAGGATTCCCATCCTGACGACAGGAAATATTCAAAGCATGTGCATCTGTGAAAGATCCAATGCTGAAAAAGGAGTGATCCACAGTTTGGGATGTTTAGTGATGTGGAATCTGTGGGAGAAAACAAACCAATAAAATGTAAAAAATGGTAACAAAGCTGCTACTAAGGACAATACCTCTGCCGGTAACACTTCCACACTAGGATTGATCCTTTCCTACCCACAATCCTTTCCTACCCACAAGCTTTGGACAAAGCTAAAGTTGATAATATCCTCCCTGTGTTTCGCTTTACCAATGTCTCTGTCGCTGAGTTTAAGATCATCCTCAGAGGCCTTAAAACATTGAAATGCAAATGAAACACATGCCCTGCAGCCTTAGTCAAGGAATACTCTGAGGATCTCGCACCCCTCATCACCTCCTTCAGCAATGCCTCCTCCACTGGCATAGTCCCCTCTTGCCTCAAGGAAGCCTGGGTTCTGCCCCTGAATTAAAAAGAACACGCTAGATCCCATGAAGCCCTCTAACTACTGCCCTATCATGACTGTCCCATTCCTACTAAAAATTCTAGACAGGGTGGCCTACCTCCACATCCAGAATTACCTACAAGCCAATCACATCCTAGGCATTTGCCAGTCTGGGTTCTACCCTGGCCATGGTATGTAATCAGCACTGTTGGACCTTAAGAATCAGCTGGATGACTTCAGAGACATGGGCAAGACTGCCCTACTCTTACTACTCCACCTATCGACTGCCTTTGGCTTGGTGGATCACAAGATCCTCTGCCATCACCTTATCACAGCAGCATAATTCTCACCTGAAGCCACAAGCTCGATCGCCTCCTGTCTAGGGAAAAGATCTAAGAGTATTTGCGATAACGCCAGCGTCCATCCTGCACCAGTTTCCTTTGGTGTCCCGCAAAGCTCTTGTGTCTCCTACCCTGTACAATATCTTTACAAAACCTCTATTCAACCTCCTTACCTCCATCGGCATATTGTATACAAACTATGCAGATGACAAATTCAACTACCCCTCTCTGGCAACTACATGGAAGGCTCCACCTCATTGAACTCAGTCTACTCAACCATTCAAACCTGGATGGCCACACACAGACTTTGCCTAAACAATGAAAAGACAGAGCCTTCTGGTGGCCCCCTCAGCAATGCTTAAGAAGCTCAACCCCCCAATACACCACCTTTGCCATTGAGGGCATCCCGATTACAGTCTCTAAGTCGGTAAAGACCTCGGAGTCTACTTGGATGCCACACACTCCCTCGTGCCCTGTGAATTCCATCACTTGCAGCCTATACTACTAAGCTCATTAATGCAGCTAGACCCTTCCAGTACTCCGAAAACGGACTCACAATCACACGATCTACCATAGGCTCAAGACTTGATTATTGCAATGCACTCTTTGCAGGCACTTCAGAGGGTAACATTAGGAAGACAAAGGGCATTCAGAACAATGTCATCAGAGCAGCACTGAACATACCTAAACTTGACCACATCATGGAAACGCCCACTGGCTACACATCCATGAAAGGATTCAATTCAAGACCTTATCAATCACTCACAGATGCCTATTCCAGGAGGCCCCCCACTACCTCCCTCGGAAACTCTCCAGAGCTACCTCATCTAGACCAACTAGATCGGCCTATGTGCACCGCCTCACTCAGCAAAATGTAAGCAGGCCAAAGCTGGAGGCTCTAGCTTCCAAACTATCGTAGCCAAACAGTGGAACCTACTCCCACCTACCTTACGAGCAGAACGATCCTACTGGACCTTCCGGAGATCTCTAAAAACTATTTGTATAACCTTCTGATCTATGGGCTGCCTTAGTTTCTTTGCTTATTTCTGTACACTGTCACACCAATTATGTCTATTCATTTGCAAGTAACTGGTCATGAAAAAGAGCCTCGATGCCCTAGGGTTTAGTGCGCTATAAAAATGAAAAAATAAATACACAGACAGATTTACTGCCAAATATGAACCATGTGACAACTCCTGTGCAAAGTACTAGCATCCTGTTGATAAAAGGCAAGGGAGAGCTAATGGGCAGTCCGAGACACATACTTCGGCTGCTACTGATATGTGGTCAAATAGGCCTGGATTCCTTTAACACCTGTTCCCATAGGTTATAAGAAAATTGTCGGGGTAGCCCCAATTGTCAACCCCAGGAACAGAATGTACTAATGGACCTGGACAATGGTGGAAAGACCACAAAGCTGGACATGGATGAGCTGCTGCTACCCATTCAGCCGCCCTCTCTAGAAAGGTTTGTGATATTTGCAATGAGCTTGTTATAGGCAGAAATTAAGTTAACTGTGGAGGACTCAGCACTGAAAAGCAAATGGACTGACAAAAGTATATTGGGAGCAGAACTATTGAGCAGAGCGATTTGTCTGTGGAAACTAACCACCCTTTGAATATCAGTCCCTGGACCTCATTACGAATTTGGAGGTAATTCGGTAATAATTCTGCCAAATTCAATTAGCGTTACTTGGTCCCATGGGGTTACCACGGGATTACAAGTGACAGTACCTCTCCATTTCTGGAGTCCATAGGACTTCATGAGGAAGCTGGATGGGAATTACCACAACTTTCTTCCCGCACCAAACCTGTAATGTAGCTCACTGTCTGTTATTGCAGCTACCGAGAAAAAGGCTGTGGAGCACTGCCTTGGGTAGGAAGAATTTTCCTGTTCATGTGGATTCAGCTAAAGGCAAGGGGTGGAATAGTGTATTAACCACCTCTGCTAAATCTAACGCCCCTTTCAGCAATCTAGGATCGCAAAACCATGTTTCACAAGTGGCCCTATTGTCTAATTTCTAGGCAGGCAAATAAACACCCAGCACTGCAGTTTTAGAGTACCGCCCACTTACTGAATGAATGGGGCAGGCACATTGTTAACTGCAACATACTCAATGAGCAGTCACTCTCTGAAGCAGAAAACATAGAAAATTGTAGGGAGGTAGAGGGAATTAAAGTAATGTGGAATTCAGAACAGTGTATCCCCCAGCATAAAAATTATATTAGATCATTGGAGAGATTCGCTGTTGAATAAAAGCATACATTAGATAAGACATCCAAAGGGATGTTTGTCTTTATTAAGTGACATCTTAGAAATGTCACTTTATGATGATACAGTAGAGCAGGAATCAATTTATATTAACCTTTACATGCCAGATAATGGGTTTGTAGATGGACCTCACTCCCAACTAGAATCCAACTAAGGTGGCTTGAGCAGTGTGTTGTGGGCAGAGCCATTAGGGGAGGGGAACGAGAAGTGTGATGATCCAAGAGCACAGCCTTCACTTGTGTTGCACTGCATGAAGAAGGGAGCATGGATAGTCGGCAGTGAGCAGCTTCTTCCCCATTACATCACACAGAGCAGCACACAACCGGTTTATAGTTATCAAAAACCTGGTGTGAAGGTGTTCTCCTGACACCTAGCAGTATAAAATGCATTTTATGATTGGCAAGGGTCTGTTGCTGGTGCCTAGATTATTTGTTTCCTGGAAACATGGGCAACTGATCCCATCCTTAGACAAGGCAATGCACATGAGCACGCAAGGGCCATCTGGGGAAAATCAGTGAATGATTGATAGTGTAGCCCATTGCCTATTGATACCCAGGATATACATGATGTACTTACTGAAATCCCAGACGAGTTGTCCAATGTCCTTTTAAAGAAGTCAAACTCTTTTTTCTCACTCTCTATGCTTGGTGGTAGGTCGGTTCCCTAGCCTGTTAGGGGACAGAGGACATATTTGTGAAAAAAAAGCAGCCTTACGGGTGATGGGTTCCCCTACTCTGTAAACCCATCATCTCTGTGAACCAGAGTTCGCTTTTGGGCCAGGGGTCGTGCTTCGAGTATCTTTTATCGAGTACCAATATCTGTGGAAGTGCCTCTACTGAGAATTATATCAAGAGGAGTATTCTGGATTCCCTAGCTGGTACGCAAAAAGAACAGCCAGACCAAATGCATGCAATAAATGCTTGCAAATGGAAGTCAAAAGGTTGAATAAACAGTTCCACACAGAAGAACAAGTTACTTACAAACTAGTAACATTCTTTCGACTGGATGTTCCTCCAACATATTCAACATCTTTGACATGTAATGTCCACAGCTGTGCTGCTTTGGAATTTTTTTTCAGCAGAGGGCGTCCTGTGTCGAGTCGATGTCCCTCGAAGGCCTTCATGCGAGATGCCAGCTGCAAACCTCATGTATTTTCTGTGCTTGGGATGAATCGGCACATGAAAATAAGCATCATGTAGGTCCAGAGACACCAATCAATCCTGAAGTCGAAGAGGACCTGAGAAAGAGTGACCATCTTGAACTTGTCCTTCCTGAGGAACTCGTTCAACCAACGCAAGTCCAAGATGGGTCTCAGTCCCCAGTCTTTCTTTGGAATAAAAAAATAGGGGGAATACCATCCCTTGTTCCTCTCCGCCACAGGCACTAGTTCTATAGCGCCTTTCTCCAGCAGGGTCAAGATTTCCTGCACAAGCAGCGGATCTGGAAGCTTCAAAGAGATTTCTGCGGTGGATTCTCGTGAGGCCGCTTTAGGAAGGGGAGGTAGTAGCTGTGGGCTATTGTATCCAGAACCGAGGCATCCAAAGTAATAGCTCGCCATTTATCGAGATGCTAAGACAGTCTGCCCCCAACCGGCGAACAATGGAACATGGCCTCATAGCTGTTTTGGAGCGGCTGTGGCAGCTGCCTGAGCGGCTTTTGCACCTCCATTTCCCCATCCACCACAGGTACCTTTTTGGTGGCCCCTTTAATTAGTGGCTCCTCTCGTTCTTCCAGTGTAGTAACGAAAGGAACCCCCCACCCCCCTCCACTGCGTCCCCTAGGAAGAAAAGGCAGAGGTTGACGCACAGCTGCGCCCAAAGATTTAGCAGTAGCTTTGGAGGTCGGCAACCTCTCAAGGCTCTCGTCAGCCTTGCTGGCAAACAAATGAGAGCCATCAAAGTGCATGTCCAGAAGATGGGCTTGCATACCCGGAGCAAAACCTGACTCCCGCAACCACGCAAACCTGCGTATCACGGTGCTTGGCTAACACCATCAACCGTGTCCAACCCAGACTGAAGGGATTCACACATGGCATCCTTGCCATCCTGCACAAGAGCAAGGAAACCATCCCTTTCTTCCCCCTCAAGGATATGCTCAGCCGCTAGAGGGACACAATTCCACAAAGTGTGTGAAAACCTTGCCAAGGCACAAGTGGAGTTGGCCGACTTCAGTGCCAATCTCCCAGCAGAAAATACCTTGCGTGCCCAACCATCGAAGCGCTTGTCGTCCCTATCAGGTAGGGTATGCCGCCTGCCTTGAGGTGGCCATAGCCGCCTGAACCACCAAACTCTCGGGAGTGGGGTGAGTGGATAAGTAGCTGAGGTTGCTACTGGATGGGCAGTATTTCTTAGTTAATGACTTGTTGACGGCCGGAAGAGCCTCTGGGGTCTGCCAAGTAGCTGCCACCCTTTTTTGCAATGCCAAATGAAAAGGCAACACTGGATCAGAGGACGGACCCTGATCCAAAATCAGTCAGGTCATCCTGATCAAATGCAACCAGAGGACCAGACCACCCGAGATACTCTAACTCTGGACATCAACCTCCTATAGGAGGATTCAGCATGAGCCCAGGTTCTGGCCTACCAAATACCACCTCAGCTGATGTGTCCAGGCCACTGGTATCATGTAACGACTGACGCAATTCCTCCAACTGACTGTCTTCAGAAAAGACCATGTCAGGAGCCTCATGAATTTAAACCAGGCTCAAGCTCCATTTCTGACCTCTCCTCAAATATCATGCAGAGAATGAAAGAACTCCTTCCCAGGGACAGGAGCGTCCCTGGAGTACACAACATGCTTCACAGTCTTGTATAAAGCCTTTCTCGGAGGATCCACAGTACCGGGGGCCTCAACCGGCCAAATTGCCCCAAAGGCGTCGAAGCGGCCGATGGCCTCGGCACTGACAATGGCGCCGAAGGCTCCGAGGGCTGGATCGAAAGCTAAGCACCGACAGTCGCACTCGAAGGACATGGCGCCAATGGTGTTGATGCCGACCTCGAGCCCTTTCCAGATTTCTGCAGTTTCGCTGGGGACGAAGACCGAGACCTGGATCTGGCATGTTTCTGGCAATCTACGGGAGCCTTGTCCAAACAGGACCTCGATGGTTACCGATGTTTACAGCGCCGAGAGCCCGAAGGCGCGTGAGCATCGGACCAAGACCGTTTCCTGCCGGCTTGTTCTGAAGGCGCGGACGGAACTGTGTCTTGGGATTGAAAAATCGCCAGCATTTTGCTCCCTGAATGCCTCCCATTCCTCAGGAGTCGACGATTTAGTGGGACAAGCCACTTTCCTCGCAGAACCATCCTCTGATGTTGACAGGGAAGGCAACCGGTGATGCCACTTCCGGGAGTGCCGAGACGAGGAGGATGAGTGGCCGGAACCACTCCGGGATAGAGATCCCCAGGACTCCTTCCCATGAGGAGAGTCACCCCTCGAATAGACGATGGAAAAACCCATAGCTTTTCAACACTTGAGGTTTAGAAACCTGACCTACCTGTAACTTCTCCTTTCGATTCCGCAAGGACTTGGCAGTCAACGACTGACACTTCAAGCCGTCGTCGGTATCAGGACTTTAGCCCAGACACCATAAGCAGACACCATAAGCAGATGTGGTGCAGGTCCGTAATCGACATTTTGGACTTACAGTGCCGGCATGTCTTAAACCCAGACCGCGGAGTTGGAGAGGTAGAAGATGAAGACATTTTCTACGAAGATCGCAAAAGGCGCGCCGAGTTCACGAAACAAACAAGTTTGCAGAAAAACCAGAACTGAGGCTACGGGGCAGTGCGTCCCATTTATAACATCCGGTGACGTCACCCTCGACGGAGGCCTTCGAGGGACACCGACCAGACGCCACCGACGCAGGACGCCCTCTGCCGAAAAAAAAATTCAGAAGCAGCACAGCTGTGGACATTACATTTCAAAGATGTGGAATACGTTGCAGGACACAATCCATTCAAAATTAGGTTTACAAAATCTCTTTAGGTGAAAGTTACAGCAATAAATAACCCCTCCCCAACTACTGGGGTGTTGATGGTTGTAAAGAACAGAGGCGGGGTCTGCACTTCCACTCTCTATATGGTAGAGGGGAGGCACAGAGACCCCTGCCAAGATTCTCTAGCATTGGTAGACGTAGTCGAGCAATCAAGGCCTAGCTTCTCAGGAGGTGATGCGAGCTGGTTCTTAAGTACAGTGTAGTCCCCGAGCACCCACGAAGGAATGTCCACACACCGTATCGGTTAAAACACAGTCTTTATATAATATTTAAGGTCATATACACAATCACGATAAGTCACTTTGTACTCCGAAAATCAACAATGGTAAATATGTACAATTCTAAAGTGGTACCACTAACGTTATTAGATCTTATTCAAGGGCATATAGTGAGAATGACACACAGATCAAAATAAAGAGGAAACCAGCAGTTGAGAGAGGAAGGAAAGCAAGATGGTTGAGCAATAGGTAGAATTCTGGTCCCGCTACCTAGACACAGTTCTGTGTGGAGATCCCCCCCCCCAACCTGGGCAACCTGTAGAGGAAAGATACAAGCCCAGTCCATATATTGTTCACCCTTCGACTTCCCAATAGTTCTGCAACCCCAAAGTACCTTGTTGGTGTAGCGTTCCTCATCGGGGTAATGGACAACCCTTCTTGAGTGTCCTCCCTTTCAGGCAGGAGTCACGGGTCGTCAAAAGTCCGACGGAGAACAGGTCGAGCTACGACGGTGAAATGGCCGCGACGTTCCTGCGGTGCTCGTTGACGGGGAAGCGTAAACGTCCTGCAAGGAAGAGGCGTGCGGGGCACCTCGGTGTCGATAATTCTGGGCCGCAAAGAGTTGAAGAACTGTGGCCCAGCAAGGGCGTCGAGTCGTCGGCGTCTCTGTAGTCTTTGGGTGGCGGGAAACCCACCAGTGGATGCTCCTCGGCGCGTCGACGGTCAGGCCTTCTCCAGCAGGATACAGCAGCGATGATGCGGACGAGAGCGTCCTTAGATTAATGAAGTTTCTTAGACAACAGGAGCACGGAGGCTCCAGTCGGCGACGGCGGTCGACAGTGACGGACAACAGTCCGGGCGCTTCTCCTTGGGAGTTCCGCAGCATTCCCTGTATCGGGTCGGCAGCCTATCGAAGGTCTGTTTACCAGGGAGCTTAGGCAAAGATCAGATATGCACGATGGTCCCTCGTAGCTCGGGAAGAGGGCGCCTTACCAGGTCCTCTCTGGGTCAGTTCTTGAAGCACAGCAGCTTTTGGATTGCGAAGGAGAGCAACAGCAATTCTTCTCGTCCACCAGGGCTCAAGGTTAAGCTTCACTCCAGTTACTCGTCATAGTGGACTTCAGCTTCTGAACACGATTCCTAACAGTGAGAGGTCCCCAGATACACTGTTGCTCTCCCATTCATTCTGCTGGGTCATACTCAAGCATCCATTCATGCAGGCAGGCAGCCAGTCAGGCACACAAGGTATTCAGGCCATTCACTTCTCTCCAGACACTCACAAGTTATGTGTATTGGGACAAGTACCGAGCCATTCAACACTCCAAGCTGCATTCATACTGGTTTCGGGCAGGGCTGTCTCAACCATTGTGTCAAACACCAGATACTAGACAGTCACAACATAGAATGTATATTCGTCACACACTCCATTCACCCAGGTCCCACCCACAGGCGTACCCACAACATACGGTCGTTGAGAAGGCTCCAGCCAGTCTGGTCGGCATTTCCCCACACTACCATATACAGAACTTCCACCCAACAGCCAGTCAGGGGGAAGGGACAGAGGCAGGGCTTCCCGGGATTTCGGGAAGATCAGGGTAACAGGTGATGGAAGGCAAGAGGCCATGGGGGCCATTTTGTATCCATCCGGAATCTACAGATTCCAATGACAGGGCCTGGGCATCCCAAAATGGAGGACGCTCAGGGCACCAGTCATTTCAGCACGGAGCTGCCACCAGCCCGTACCCTGCTCTGTGGGTCACACACAGGTGCCCAAAACCATACACTAGGGGCACAGGGTTGTACCCCTACCCAGGGGTGCCATAAGGGTATCCCATGGGTCTGTTCACCAAACCAAAAGAGAGAATGCTGCACCGCCAGGAGTCCCACATGAACTCCTGCATGGAGAACACAACCTAACACATGATAAAAAGCAGTAAAGGACAAGGATATGGAGGCCCTGTCCCTCTGATGCATTTCCAGCATCACAATGGTAAGAACCCTACTATAACTGTCCAATCGTAATAAATACAGAACTATCAGGATAAATATAAGATGCAAAGCTTAAATATTAATAAAACAGGTCAGTACCAACGTTGTGATATGACAATGCATTACTTACCGTTAAAGCATTTCTGATGGTTGTATCTGCTTAGATTCACATGCTGTGCATAGGTCCGACATCCAGTGGTCACTGCGGAGTATTGCATTTTGTTTTTCGTAGTCGAAAAGGGGACGTCGACAGGCGTGTCTGTAACACTATCCCTATAGTGACGTGCGTTGTACCCACAATCCCTCACGTGTCGAGGTCCCTCTGTTTGTATTTTTCTGCCCTGAGGGAGCCTTCTAGACGTGAGTGAGTACAGAAAAGAGAGAAATATAGGAAAGGATGTCTATGTTCCTTCCATCCGAGCGGGGAGGAAGGGCGGGCGCATGTGAATCTAAGCAGATACAACCATCAGAAATGCTTTTACGGTAAGTAATGCATTGTCTTCTGATGTTTGTTAATCTGCTTAGAATCACATGCTGTGCATAGACTAGCGAGCAGTACCCGGAGTTGGCGGTGGGTTATGAGAAGGAACAGTAGAGAAAAGATGTCTTAATACTGCCTGTCCCACCTGGGAGTCAGATCTAGAGTGTGCATCTAGACAGTAGTGTTTTGTAAAGGTGTGCACAGAACTCCAGGTAGACGCTTTGCAGATGGACTCAAGGGCAACATTTGCAATGAATGCTATGGAAGCCCCAGTGCCTCGAGTGGAATGTGCTCTTGGCTTGAAGGGTAGTTCTCTCTTAGCAAGAGAGAAACAGAGAGTGATGCATTGTACAATCCATCTAGATATAGTGGACTTAGAAACTGCATCTCCTTCTCTTCCTGCTGCCTCCGAGACAAAGAACTGATTAGTCTCAGTGTTCTGGTTCTTTCCATGTAGAACATGACAGCTCTGCGTACATCTAGTGTATGCAGACTTTTTTCTCCCAAGCTGGAAGGGTTTTGAAAGAACGTTGGTAGTTCTATAGACTGGTTTACATGAAATTTCGAGATGAATTTTGATGCAAACCTTGGGTGTGTGCGTAGAACCACCTTATCCTTGTGAACTGTTACGAAGGGGTCTAGTACAGAAAGAGCCTGTAGTTCACTTACTCTCCTAATGGAGGTGATAGCTATTAGGAAAGCAGTCTTAAGAGTGAGGTATTTAAGAGTTGCCTTGTGCATGGGTTCGAAAGGAGCGCCCATGAGTCTAGAAAGTACCACGTTTAAGTCCCATCCGGGAGCTGGATTAGCTATCGGAGGGTGTATTCTCTTTACCCCCTCCATGAAGGACTTGATAACTGGTATCTTCCACCACGACACTTTAAGTTGGGAAGTGGTGTATGCAGAAAGTGCTGCTAGGTGGACTTTAATGGAATTAAACAGTAGACCTGAATCCAGTAAATTGGTCAAGTACAGAATAATGTTAGTGGGAGAGCAGTCAACCGGGTTGATGTTCTTACCTCTACACCAGATGACAAATCTTTTCCACTTGCTAGAATAGCAGTGGCGAGTATTAGGTTTTCTGGCTTCCCTGAGGATGTCCATACATCTTTGTGGGAGTTGTAAATGTCCAAATTCTATGATCTCAGGAGCCAGGCTGCTAAGTTCATGGTCTGAGGGCATGGATGCAGTGTCCTGCCCTTGTCTTGTGACAGCATGTTGTACGGGCAGGGAAGTTTCATTGGGGGAGATAGGGACATCTCCATCAAGTGAGCGAACCATGGCTGCCGGGCCCACATTGGGGCCACTAGTATCATGGTAACTTGCTCCTGGTGCATCTTGTGCACCTCTTTGTTGAGGAGGGGAGTCGGGGGAAAGGCGTAAACAAATTTCCCTGACCATTGAATCGACAGACCGTTCCCCTTGGACTGGTTCTGGGGGTACCTGGAGGCGTAACTTTGGCATTGAGAGTTCTCCAGGGTTGCGAACAGGTCTATTTCCGGGAATCCCCATTGCGTGAAGACGTCTAAGACGATGTCTTCGTGCAATTGCCATTCGTACTCTTCGGGCAGGGGGACATTTCTGCTGAGTTTGTCTGCTAGCAGATTGAGTTCCCCTGGTACATGTTGTGATAGTAGGAACATGTTGTGTTTGAGAGCCCACTTCCATATATTCTGGGACAGCTTGGACAGTCCTGGAGAGTGAGTGCCCCCTTGCTTGTTGAGGTAGTACATGGCTGTGGTGCTGTCTGTGAGGACCATCACTGTCTTTCCTTGTAAGTGTTCCTGAAAGGCTTTCAGTGCTTTGAACACCGCTAGTAGTTCCAGCAGGTTTATATGCTTGGATGCTAAGCTCGGAGTCCACACTCCGTGAGCAGTCTGATGGGATAGGTGAGCCCCCCATCCTGTAAGGGATGCGTCTGTGGTTAGAGTGGCTTCCACTGCGGGTGTGGCAAAAGTTTTCCCTAATAGCAGGTTTTCTTTTGTCCACCACCGTAGCGAGAGAACCAAGGCCTGCGAGACCACCACTAGATCGTCCCATTGTCTGCTGGCCTGACACCACTGGCTGTAGAGCCACTCTTGCATTGGGCGCATGCGCAGGCGCGCGTGAGGTACCAAATAAATACATGACGCCATCATCCCTAGCAAGCGCATTGCTTTGCGTACCGTCACCTCTCGACCTGCCACATAATGGGGGATCTGAAACAGCATGTTTTGGACCCTCTCGTTGGAGGGGAAGACGAGGCCGTCCTTTGTTCGAATTAGAGCCCCTAGGAATTGTTTGATTTGGCTGGGGTCTAAGCTGGACTTCTTCTCATTGATGGAGAAGCCCAGTTGCGACAAAAGGTCTACGGTCTTTTGGGTATTGGAGAAGCACGTTTCGTAAGAATCCCCTGTTATGAGCCAGTCGTCGAGGTAAGGGTATACCGGGATGGATAACCTGCGCAGGTGGGCCGCTGCCACTGCCAGTACTTTCGTGAATACCCTTGGTGCAGATGCTATCCCGAAGGGTAGTACTCTGAACTGGTAGTGTTTGTTCTCTATCTTGAACCTGAGGTATTTTCTGTGCGCTGGCAACATTAAAATATGAAAGTATGCATCTTTCATGTCCAGTGTTGTCATGTAATCCCCCTGTGATAACAGTGGGATTACTTCCTGCAAGGTCACCATACGAAACTTTTGGGGTTTGACAAACTTGTTCGCTGGGCGCAGATCTAATACAGGGCGCATGGTTAAGTCCTTTTTGGGTACAAGGAAGTACACTGAATAAATACCTTCTGTTACCTGAGATAGGGGGACAGCCTCTATCGCTTCTTTTTTCAGTAGCTCTTCTACTTCCTGAAGAAGAATAGTGAGGTGTTCCGGTGACATGCGTCGGTTCCATGGGGGTCTGTACTTCGGGGAACCGTTGAATTCGATGCAGTATCCGTGGGCTATGGTGGATAATACCCAGCGGGCTGACGATATTCCCTCCCATGCTGAAAGGAACGATGTTAGCCGGTCCCCGACCGCCGATGCATGGGAAGGGACCCGAATCTTCGGGTCATTTGTTGGTATTGGGCGTGGAACCTTTGGGGCTGGAGCCGCGACCTCTTCCTTTGCCACGCCGTTGGCCTCTTTGACTGAACTGGGTGTTGCTACCCTGGTTAGAGGGCCAATTGGTAGCAGAGTAAAATTGCTGTTGTTTTTGCTGCTGGCGTTGGCCACGAAAGGAGCGTCTATTGCCATAGCTGCGTCTGTTAGGGGGCCTAGAAATTTGGTCAAGAGTCTTGATGGTATCAAACTCTTTCTTCGCATGTTCTAGGGCTTCATCAACTGCTTTCCCAAACAGATGTGTTTGTTCTATGGGCTTATTTATCAGGGAAGCCTGGGTTTCCGGCTTAAATCCCGAATTGCGCAGCCAGACATGTCGTTTAAGAAGTATTCCCTGAACCAGGGAACGGCCAGCCGTCTCTGCAGCATCTAAGGAGTTCTTTACGATGCCCTGGTTTACAAGAGTTCCCTCTGAGACTATAGCTAACAGGCGTGAACGCAGGGGTTCTGGTGCGTCCTCTGCTTTGCTGCGCAGCTTGCTCCACTGTGCATCTGCGTAGCTAGCTAGTAGGGAATTGTTATTCGCAATCCTAGTAGAGAAGGCGGCGGAGGTCGTGATTCTCTTCCCAAGTGCGTAGAGCTTCTTGCCCTCCTTGTCCGGTGGTGCCTCATTAGTGGATAGTGGTACCCCTGCCCTCTTTCTTGTATTAGTAACTACGAGGGAGTCCGGAATAAAATGTCCTCTGATGTACAAAGGGTCAGAGGACGAAGGGCTGAAGAGCTTTTCTATCCGAGGGTTGACTCCTCTGACTAAGGCCGGATTGGAAAGGGAAGGAGTTATTCTTCTCTTTATAGAAGCCAGGAGCGGAATAGACTGACTAACAGGGGCTTTTTCTTTAATAACTCTCTCTACAAAGTCTATGTCAGGAAGAGTCTCCCCTGTGTCTATTTCAAAATGCGCTGCTGCCTTGCGCAATAGTGCATTAAGTGAAGGTTGGTCATCTATGGGAGAGGTGTTTCCAATGGGTGAATCCTTGGGAGGAGAAGGGTGAAAGACATCAGGGTCTGAATGCACTGATGGGGATTGCCAAGGCTGTACTGATGGGGATTGCCAGGGCTGCGAGGTAGCTATATCTTCTTCAAAAGCTCCTGCACTAGTGTAAGGATCTTCTTCAAACCCCTCCTCCTCATGTTCTTCCTCTCCACCCAAACACTCCTCATCTTCCTGGAGGTATTGCTCCTCTTGATGTTGATTGACTCTCACCTAACAAAAATGGCCCAACCTATACTCACACGAAAACAGGATACCTCCTCTCAGACTGAGGAAGTATCGTATGCAAAGGCTCTGACTTTAGGGGTAAATATGCAAAATTTAGCACCTACAACATCCACTAATGTGTTGCTAAAGCTTATCCAGGCAAACTCTGTAAAAATAGATGAAGTGTTATATCGCTTAACGGTACAACAATGTCTTGCGCAAAAAGCCTGTGAAATGGACACGTGAGATAGCCCCTGCGATCCTAGCTGAGGCTAATCACGAGGTGCATCCTAGTAGCCCTACGCCTCTTGTTGACCTGATAATGCATAATGACCCAGATCTTGGAGAATTAGAGGGTGACAAATCTAGTTTTGACGAAATTGTAGCCCGAGAAAAAGATTTAATTAATCTCGAAAGCGAAATTGTATCTAGCAAAGAAAATCCAACAACCTTTCTATCTCGAAAGATGAAACGCGCCCAAGCAAAAGCCTTAAAAAAAGTAAATCAAAAAATTAAAAAAACTCTTGCCCAGAGTACTCAAGAATCTTCTAAAGTACAAAAAAAAAAAAGAAAAAAAAGAGAAAAAATTCAAGGACAACAGAGTAACCCTATTGATGACCAAGATGACATACATGCAGTGACTGAGAATGAGCAAGTTAATGAGATAGTGATTAATTTATCACAGTTGAACGAGGAATCAAAAGCACTGCTAAATTTGGCTCTTCCACATGAACAGAAACTAAAAGGTATGGGCAGGAAGAGTACTGAAAAAGACACACACAGCCAGACGGCTATGGCCTCTGATGAATCGAATGTTCAGAAGCAAGGGCGTCTTTCAGCATTCTACCCCGTTATTAAAATCAAGACGAGCAGAACAGATTCCACTCATGATACAAATACAAATACACAACACAAAGAAACCTCATGTGCGACTGTGAGTGAATTAATTGTTAAGGAGCTGCAGAAAACTAGAGGATACTCGGATTAATATGCAAAAAAACGTTGCGGATAATGAAAGTAAGGAAAGCGATGAAAGATCTGAAATGGTCAACGCGATAACTAAAAATATTCTTGAAAGCATTGAAAACGCTGCCTCTCATCAAGAACAAACGAACCAAAAATTGAGTAACATATCCAGAAATAACATTCAAGAAGAAAGTGAGTTGGAAAATCAGAGCCAGCAGGTACACACAAATTCAGTGGTAGCTATGGAACAGTGTTCCTTTTCAAGGGACACACGCTACATATTGGGTTGGCAGAGCGATCCGCAGATGAATGGTCAGCAAAGAATAAATAGATCATTCTTATTTAATATATTCAAAGGGAGTCCGCAACTAAGAACTTTACACTCTAACGATATTGAATGGATTAGGCTTGCAAACCATAACAACTTCCGTATGATCTGTGCTCCTCAGTCAGAGATTATTACGAAATTGTTATGGGAACACAGGCAGGACTTTGAGATGCGTGGCTTGGAATTATCTCTATTGCGATCTATTGAAGAAGCGGAGGTTTTTTTGGATGCTCAGACTGCTCCGCATGAGAGCAAATCTGGTGAGAAGAGTCGAGCTGGTAGTCAAGAACAGGCAGCAGACCTTATCACCCAGATTACTACATTAGTAGGTGTAGCATCCAATATAACCTGGATAGGGCCCCTAATGACATCTATCATCGATATGGCGGCAAATAAAAAACAATCCTAACCAGGCTGAACTGAGATTCATTTCTTGGAACTGCTGTGGGATGAAAAACCTGGGCGATTGGCTTAAAGAGTCTGTGTGTATACAATCGCCCACGGTCATATTCGTACAGGAGACGATGTGTTTAGATGCCTTCTTTATTGATGGCTTTAACACTATTAGTGTACCTGCTCGTCAAGGATTAGCTGGTCGTCCTTCCGGTGGTGTGGCAATCTTGATAGATAACTCTATTGATCATAACGTGAAAACCTTATATGCTACAGACAATCTAATGGCAATTGAATTCTCTGTGTGTGATCACCCTGAGCATATTTATCTTTTAGTCTGTGTGTATTATAATCCTGCTAAGTGCCTTTTAGAAAAATTTCTGGAATTAATAGATGGGATTTTTTTGGGTGCTATGGAACGAAACCCGAATTACTTGATATTGATTGGTGGGGACTTTAATGCTATTTGCATTGACTTGGGATTAATTGACAGACAAACTCATATCTCTAAATATAAAACCAATTTAATTAATAGAGGCAATAATTTGCTGCATTACTTCAAAGCCTGGAACGTTGTCCCTGTGGACTTTGAAGCTGGGTTACTAAATGGTACCTGGAGGAGGGGTGGAGTCGAATCTTATCTTGACTACTTCTTTGTCTCAGTAAATCTTATGGGGCGCGTGAGTAGGATCATTATGATGGATACACCTTATAGTGATCACACGCCCATAAATATGACTATTAAATTAGTTTTTACAACTCTTGAAACTAGTTCTATTCTTAAATTGATTAACATCAAGAGAGTTCAACACTCAGTGAGATGACATCCCTCCTTATGTAGAAGTTTGAACTTCTTGGTCAACAGGGACCTATGGAGAGTCCCCAAAGGAGATGAATCCAAACAGAATGTAATTCTACGTGAGGCATGGAACAATCTGATTATAAAAAAACACCTTCAATCATTCATAAATGATGTAGGGATGCAAAATGTTTGTCATCCTCACACGTTTAATGCTGAAATTGCCTCTTTGAAATGTGAAAAAAATCTGCGTTTGAGAAAATTACGAAAACTGAATCTGGCTACTGAACTTTATTTACTATGCAAAAAGAAAATCTGTTTAAAATACACTAGTAAGAACAAATGTATTAAATACAGAATTAAGCTAATGGAGAACCAGCAAATCATGAAAGCCATTATTCGAAATGACACCCGCAGGCTCTGGTCTATCATTAATGATACTAATGGACGAGAGCAGCATGATTTAAGTTCTTCGGTCTCATCTGAATCTTGGAAATCATTCATGATTGAAAAATTCAAGTTACCATCAAAATTTCATAAAATTGACTCAAACATTTTAACTGAAAAGTGCAGGGACAAACTAGCACTTACTATGGATGAGATCTTGGATGCTATTAATCTACTTAAACCTTCAAAAGCTGCTGGTCCTGATGGGTTGCCTGCATGTGTTTTAAAGGATGATCCGATTTTCTGGGCTACAATTCTCTACACCAAATTCTCAAACATTCTGGATTCAAATTGCATTCCCAAATCTTGGCAGAATGCGATAATCATTCCTATCTATAAAAAGGGTGATCCAACTGACCCTGCAAACTTTCGTCCGATTGCCCTTATGGATGCTTCTGCCAAGGTCTTTGCCATTTGTTTATTAAAAAGACTACAAAATTATATTGATAACAATATTTACTCAAAGTTTCAATCCGGATTCAGAAAGAATATCGGAACATCTCTTAATGCTATAATTCTTGCACACTTCATTTATAAATCTAAACTACCTGAGTCTGGACCAATATACTTTGCATCGCTTGATCTAACTAGTGCATTCGACTGTGTAATTCGAGAAGTGCTGTGGGAAAAACTATTGAATTTAGGTTTTCCTCAACGACTAGTGCAACTTCTTGCAATGTTACATACTAATACATCTTTCCAAATCAGAATAAATAGGGAAGGTGCTCTTACCTCGCCTATTGTTACCGAGATTGGGGTAAAACAGGGTTGCAACCTAGCAGCAATCCTATTTAATTTGTACCTTTCAGATATGGATCGATTGTGGACAGGCAATAGTACATTTCCGGTAAAACTTGGTAGTCTTAAACTTGATTGGCTTTGTTTTGCCGATGACATTATTCTGTTTGATAGGACCCCTTCGGGACTACAGCATAAATTAAACATTTTTTATGATTATGCTGCAGAACACAATCTCACGGCAAATTCTAAAAAATCTCAAATCATCATTTGTCATAATAGGAAAAAAATAAGATCGTACTATTGGACAATTGCGGGTAGCAGGCTTGAAATGGCAAATTCGATTAGATATTTAGGTTATCCTTTGAATAACAGCTATTCACTGAAATCATGGAAGGAGTTCTTAACTTCAAAATCTTGTTCTCTCCTATCAATGATGAAGATGATTTATGCTAAGTACTGCATGTTCTCGGTTGAGCCTTTATTGGACTTCTACTTGTTAAAGGTTGAACCCATTATTCTTTATAGTTTAGATATTTGTCTTATGAACATTGAACAGATCCTTAATGGGATTCAAGGGTCTATTTGGAAAAAAACCTTGTGCTTGTCATCAGCAATACCAAATTCGATAATTTGCCATGAACTGGGTCTATCTACATTAGCGTCAAAATGGAGATGGCGACAATTAATGAGCTATATGAAAATGCTGTTGCCCCCCGGAAACTCATTGTATGAAGATCTTCACAGTTTATTACATAATGGTGATGTTAAATCGTTGGATATGTTTAAAAAACAAATGAATATGCTTTTGGACACCATTGAAGTAACAATTGAGGACTTAGAACTTGGTTTAGCTAGAAATAAACGCAAAATGTACGAATGGGACTGGAGGATGATAATTGAAAAAAACCATAAATATGTTTTATACACAGAGTGTGCGAATAGACTTAGGACGAGGGGTACTCTTCCACTATATCTTATGAAATGTCCCGATCGTAGAGTACGTAATATCTACCTAAGATTCAGATTAAATCAATTCTCTACTTTGGAACGTATCTTTAAATGGAATGTTGGTAGCGAATTGATCGTGCACCCAAATTGTCGGTTTTGTGCTTCGATTTGTCAAACTGAATCTATAAAGCATCTTGTGGTATATTGCCCATATTTTGAGGAAAAGAGATGCTTGTTATTAGGCGAATTTAATCCAGGCCCAACATATATTGCACGGGCCGCGTTTTGGGAACGCAGCATGCAAGGGGATAGTATGCGCTTTATTTTGACTTTATCAAGGCTCCTATTCAAAATTGACGAGGATTTGAAAACTAAAAATCTGGGCTTAAACATGCTTCTTGTTGAAGAATTACAGTAAATTAAACGAAATTGATGAATTCAGGATATAACTGATGTATTATATACTTTACTTGATTAATTGCATCATTATGTTACTTAAAGCAATGTTTTTTTTTTAATATACTATATACAAGATTGATTTGGGTTTTTTGTTGTCATGTATTAAGAAAAGGCCTTTTGCAAAAATATATACTCATGTAAAGAAACTATATAATTTCTAATGTTACTAAGTATGAAAATGTGAAAATCGTAAAATAGAAATGATTTATGCTAAATATATCTTAATGCGTATAGAAAAAGAAAATGATTTTATGCGATGCTTCTAAGAAATGTAGTGTTTTAAAGTTGATGAAATAATTGTAAAAGTTTATAAAATTGATGTAAACTATAAACAATTTTTAAATAAAAAAAATAAAAAAAAATTGCTCCTCTTCAGTGAGGTCATATGCCTCTGTAGAAGGGGGAAACAGCCTAGGAATCTTGACCCTAGGGTCATCCTGGGGCCATTCTCTTGGTCTTTTGGGTGTGGGTGGGTTTTGGCTTCCCAAAAACCTTTCCATCTTCTCCATACAAGAGTGGAGTCTTTCAAGGGTCTCATGGGGGACCCCTGAATAGTCTAGAGGGGGGAAATCAGTGTCTTCACCTTCAAAACGCTGGAACGCTCCCACAACGTCGAAGAAATGTTTCCGTCGCCCTCTGAAAAGCCCTCCGGTAGTTCAGAAGTGCCCTTAGATGAAGGGGGCAGTTCCTGGCTACTTTTGCGCTTTTTCGGCGTTTCCATAGCTTTTTGTGCGGTATTCGACGTTTGTTTCGTCGTCCGCTTACGCTTGTCTTCAGAAACAATTCTCGCCAGGCTCTCGACAACGAGTTCGTCAGAGGGCTCTGGTGTCGACGTTGCCTGCGTTACGCGTTGTTCCTCGACGGCCGCTCTATGGAGCGTTACGTCGGATGATTTTGAGGTAGCGCCTGTGTTCGATGAAAGCCCAATCGCTGGTCGCGGCTGCGTTTGCGGGTGGGGCTTGAGACCCTTACGGGCTAAGGTAGACGCCGGAGTGCCCTGCGTCCCCTTCGGCGCTGATGGATCCTTCGTCTTCGACGAAGAGCCGTGGGTTGTGTGCTTAGGCCTATGGGGTCTATGTGCGTCCTTGTCGCCGGGGTGTTCATCCCCATAAGCAGGGCGTGAGCCGAGCCCGTCGGGGCCGGGGACGGACGTCGAGGAGCGCGAGCGCTCCTTCTGGGGGTTAATGACTTCCGTAACGGACGTCGAGTTATCACCCTCCTCGTCACTTTCTGTAACAGCGGCGGCGGGTGAGGAAACTGACTTCGACATAGCGTAGTCCGCCCACCTCTTAACTTTCCGTTCTTTAAGAGTTCTTGGTTTCAAGAGCTTACAGGCCGCGCAGCTGTCCTCTTTATGATCGAGGGGCAAGCAACGATTACAGAGCTTGTGTTTGTCCTTCCAAGTGTATTTGCCCCTACAGCGTGGGCAAAACTTAAAAGGTGTCCTCTCCATAGCTGAGGCAATAAAAACTGGTGATAACAACCCCAAGGGAAAGATAGGGGAGAAAGAAAGACATTCTCGACGAGAAGATAAAAGTTCGAACCCCCACTCTCCCTACTGTATGTTGGCCGGCGAGGCCTGGCCACGTGTTCGGCAGCGCCGAAGGATCTCCTCCGTCTCTTCCCCTCCGTCGAAAACTTGCTCGGCGGAGAAACAGATTCACAGCTAACGTCGAGGGGAGGGATCTTTAACAATAAGTATAAATTGAGGACCGAGGTCCGTAGTAAGTGTCTTTGCAATGTCTCTCTAGGAGCTCCGCGTAAGGCGACCATAAGCTGGGCGGAAAAAAACAATCTGAGGGACCTCGACGCCTGAGGGATTGTGGGTACAACGCACGTCACTATAGGGATAGTGTTACAGACACGCCTGTCGACGTCCCCTTTTCGACTACGAAAAACAAAATGCAATACTCCGCAGTGACCACTGGATGTCGGACCTATGCACAGCATGTGAATCTAAGCAGATTAACAAACATCAGAAATATATATATATATCCCTCCCCCAACAAAAGTGTGCAATATTTGCAAACATTTCAAGTCCATTCCCAAAGACCGTCTGATAACCATATCCCCTCTCCTTTCTTTCTCAATATCTAGACTTTAAAACAATTTCTAGTTCTTTTCAGTTAAGACCATGGAGCCAGTTCCTGCACAATTCTATTTCATTTCTTTTAAACAGGCCAAAGTATTGGCTGCTGGTTAGGTGTGCCAAAAGGGGCAGTTGGAATGATACAGCAGACAGAGGACAGCGAGGGCCTGCTAAGCTGAGGGCCCCTTTTTCGGAAAAGTGGTGATCTGCCAAATATCTTGGTACAGGCTTTGGCGCCATGGCATAATCTTTGCTTGGAAACACCCTTTGAAATGCTGCAACCTTCACTGTGGAACTGACTCTCTAGACTTTGAAAAATTATAAAGACCAAGAACTTTGCTAACACACTACTTAGAAGAATCTATATCATAGTTATGTGTTAAATCAAAAAGGACCCTCTACCCATGCACCAATAATATTCATGTTCTGCAGCATACCATGTTTCCCTTCACCTGGAGACAATAGGTGGTCTGGCGTTCTGGGCTGCATTCTCCAAAGCATTAGTGGCATTTTAATTGAGCAATTTCATTGTACTGCTTTTATCTACAGAAGTTCAAACATCGTATGACTGCCATGATGGCACAAATGAAAGCACAACATTAAATGCACATTAATGCTAGCTTTACTGGCATCCATGTCTCCCAGCATCACACAGCAGAATTCCTCTGCTCAATTTTATTTAGAATCTGAAATTTATCAAATCTGTTTTTTCCCAAAAAATTGTTGAATATTTGTGTTCAGATGTTAACATAGTAACGTATTGCCCAGTAATGGATATGTTGCCATTCCTCCCACATACAGGATCACACAAATACATTGAATACCGATAGGTTAAAGAAGTGCTCCATTTATTTGCTTAGCCTCAGAGAATACGCACTTGAACTACACTGGTTTAACATGCAGTCCTTCAACAGTCCCCCCCACCCCAAATCTACTTCCATAAACAAACAGTACACTGCACTAGGACAGCGTTAAGAGTTGCCTGGCGCAGTTGTAACAAGGTGTGGGAACAGAATCATTTACCAATGGTATCCGGGAATTGGTGCCTTTGTTGAAGCCACACAAGACTTCTAAGCTCAATAATCACTACCAGATACAATTAGGCAGGGGGGTGGGTGTACACTATTCTCATCCATGGGACTCAATACTTGGGCAGCAACTTCGAGCACACTGGCTGATCCAAGAGGGTCTTCTGCTAAATTTCCAGTTTCGCCTTAAGAACACCAAGCTGAAAGATCTTTCCATCTGACACAATGACAAACAGAATGAGGACACGCTGGAACCATGAGTTATAAAGAATCCAAGGTTTCATTCAGTGGTAGATGCTATAGTACGCTAAGGATTTGACCTCACCCTGTTTATTCATGGTCGACTCTTCTGAATCTGCATCCTGAATCTTCTGGAGGATCCACCACTGTAGTTCTATGTTCGTTCATCACCGGTCATTTAAAAGCCTGGCATTTAAACGTGTACATAATTCCGAAAATGTGAATTGATTTAAAAAAAATTTTAGGGGGGGCTTAGCACCCCAAACCCCCCATCCTCCACCTATGTTTACCTATTCCCTACCCCCAATCCTTTATCTAACCTTCCCCCCACCCCCCAAAATTACGATTAAACATTTTCGTAATTATGTACACGTTTAAATTCCTGGTGTTTAAATTAACGGCGATGAAAGGACATCGTACCCCACAACCACTTTGAGAAGGGGGTGGCAGGTTGGTTTCCATGCAAAAGCAATACCGCCTGCTCAGAGGAGGAGGTGGAGATCTCATCCACAGGTTAGGACAGGGGTGGGCAGCCTTTACATCCTTGAGTGGGACTTCAGCGACATGTCAGAGGATGCATGGTAAAGAACAGTATGGGGAACATCTTCATTCTATTCAACACAGCCCAAGAGACCATGGTCAAAGGCTTACATGGGGAGTGGTAAAATCTCACTCCTAGGCAACACAAAACCAAAGTCCCAGCTAATTGCCATTTTGGCATCAGTAAATGAGGAAATTGGGGGCTCCACAGAAACGTCAATCACTTTGATGAATATAGTGACAAGTCTTTATTCAAAGCGCCAAACAGCTCTTTCCGTAACATGAGAGGAATGGCCCCTTGGGAAAACGCCAAACTTGCCGATGCCATAGAGCAGGTGGAAGGCTCCAAACCTGAGATTTGTCAATCTATTTCTTTCTGACGTTCTCTCTGACTGGAGTATCATCTTTTTAATAGCTTACTGTGCAGAGGAAGTACAGTGGAACCTGCAATATCCCATGTAAATCTTACGACTTTCACTTCTACACCACAGGGGACAGAAAGGAGATCTGGGGATTGAATGAGGGAAGGGAGCTGGGAATGGGTAGAGTAATGCATTGATGCCCTAAATGTTACGCAAAAGATACTCGGGATGGTCCATTGAAGTGCAAATCTCTCATTACTGCGGTGGAAGGGAGACTACGCACAAAGTATAAGCACTGTATTTTTGCAACAGATAAAACATTACATGAACACAACAATGTACTTAAACAGTTAGTACCTCCAAAGAAGTCTGAACATAAATGGCCGGGTAAATCCAAAGTGCTGCTACTGCGGGTTAGCTGTTGCTGTTCCTGGTCACTAAGATGCCCGTTGCAGTCTGTTCCCAACATATTTTCTGGTAGCCGACTTTCATCAATTTCTGTATGAATTCAGAAGACAAAAATGCATTTTATGGATCATAAAATAAGTTACCACATACAATTAACACACAATCTGTGTGATGTCACCTGAAACACATGGCAAGATAATTTTAACAATGACTCGGCAACAGTAAATAATTGTTTTGACCGCTTCAAATAAGTGCAAAATAACAATGTTGAAGGAAACCAGTACAGTGCATCATGCTTTGAAAGGCAGCACATCACATTCATAATGTACCAAGCGAGTTAATCTGTACCAATCAAAAACCATCCAATATAACTTGATAAACAGAAATATATGCCAATAAAGAACAAAAATGCCTCTATATACCAGTAACGTGCATAGTGCCTTTATACAGGGATTTTAAGGAGTGGTCTCATTAGCCACAAGGAAGTTGAGCATCTACTTATAGCTAAGGCAAAAGGGCGGGATAAAAGCTGGTTAAAGCTGCAAAGCCGGTGTTGAAGATTGGTGAAAGTGTTGGGTTCGGGGAGAGGATAAGATGGTAGTTCCAAAAGCTACATGGGTCAGTAAGCCATGTGCATCGAAGCACTAGCACATCAGCCATGCAAACAGCAGTGAGTTGCGATTTAGCAGTTAAACAGCCTTTTTCCCCCTTCTTGGGCAAAATGTGATGATGGTTAAAATGTTGAACGAGCTAAAGCTGGAGTGGCCATCTTATTATGTCTGCCTTGCTGCAGTTTTCAACGTCCCCAGAAAATAGTAATGTTTGTTTTGCTGATATTTTATGCCATAAAAGATATTGGTATTAACATTGTTATGCCTCAGCAAAAGCTTCAAGTAAATTGGATCTATCCGTTTATTAATGATATGTTTCATAACAAACATTTTATAATCACTATAACCAGAAACAAACAGAAAAAAGGTCACGAACATTGTGAGCACATCCAGAACATGTCTTGCACCCTTTAGAATACAAAAAAAATATATATAATTGTGGTGCGGTAATCGTAGCTCTATTTTGAACAATGTCCATTCCAACAATGTAAGCCACAATCACCAGCGGGAAGGGGAGCAATAGGAGCATTTAAGCCAAACTAGGTCTATTAAATACGTTCACAATCGCCGTCTAGCACTGATGAACATGTAAACTATTTTTGTCTGAAAGAGAGAGAATACCCATGACGAAAATCATTCAAAGTAAGTGAACATGATTAGAGAAGAAACTTGGTACACATGACAGGAAAATGAGAAATATGGAATTAGTCCCAAGAGAGGCAGGATGACAGAACATGCTGCTCGTTAACCAAACTTAATGCATTCAAAGTAATTATGAAAACTGTAGTTCCCTCAAATGCAGATTTCACAGATTAAACCGTGGTTACAATACTCTTCTAAGTGTCTTAAAAAAAAAAAGGTTTCCCCATCTAGGAAATGTGTAGATTCACTAACTTCTAATGATGGTCCTATTTACTACTGTCAAATGTTCCCTTAGGTCAGTTATTCACCTGTTTTTTTCAATAGACCCTTCCACAGCTGTACAGTTGGAACTGTACTCCTAAACGAGCAGTAAGATGTTTCCAAACAGTAGGTTTCCTAGCTTGAATATCAAACAAAGGTTTGTTTAAAACATTGCAGTCTATGAAAGCTGCAGCTCAATATTTTAGGAAAATATTAACAGCTCAAGCAACAAGTCCCCTTTTACATGTATCACCTCTTAAAATTGGTTTCATTATAAGATTTCCAGTGGTCTATCCTTAATACCCCTTCCCAAGAACACCTTCCAAATACTTTCAAGTGTGACTCTCTCCAACATAGGATCTACGCTGAAGGTTTGAGAGCTAAACTTATTTTGATGTATGTGCTCAATTATTGACACAAAGTGCACCAGTCATCCAGAGCCACAGAATTCAAATGAAGCACTTTTCTAAAATGGGACTTTTCATCTTTATTTTTTGGTTTTTTTTATTTTAAACTTCCTATTTAACATATAACCGTCAGAACTGTGCATCACGACATCTGGGAGGTCCTGTCTTCAGACAAACTGTCTTGAACACCGCCACCAGATCTAACTCCGAATACTGCTGTGACCTCTGCTTACACAAAAACATGTTCCGTAGAAAAATTGAACCATGTCTAAAAGGTCCAAAATTCCGTTCAAGCACTGTCAAGAAATTCTGAAACCCCAGCATTTTAAAAGTCTCTCACTCACCTCTACTTAAACACATCAAAGTCTTTAAAAAAAAAGAGAAATCAAAACATGTTTTAAATTACTAAAATCCAGACAATGCAGTAGCAGGAAATGGCAAAACCCTGACCACTAACGTACTGTGCTTTCTGTACTATAACACTTGAAAATCCTCAGGACTGTATTCCCTGTCCAAGGTCATGTCGGAGAACGCAGTCACCCACACCTGTGACTTGTTGTATGCAGCCCAATCATCCACACTACATCCTAGTGTGCTGCCTACTAGAATGGCTTATAAGCTGCCACACTGAAGCTCCTCGTTTCTAAATGGATGGAACATTTGTGAGAATTACACTGGCTGCTGATAATTGTGTCTTGGGCTTTTCCAGAACATGCATCTTGCTCCTAGTTTGGCCCATGTGTTGCTGTGTTCCAGCAGTCTCCAGCAGCTCCTGCTCCTTGTGATGTCATCCCTGCAGTTTCCGTCCTGTGCTCTTTGTGCTGGTACCCTGCAGTTTCCATTCTCTGCTGGTCCCCAGCATCCTGAATCACCCAATCATGTGTGCCATTTCCTGACAGATGCCCGTCTTTTCACTGTGCTTTGTCCTTACAGTTTCGTGTACCTCCTCTGTGTGCTGTGTTCCTGCAATTTCCAGCCTGGCTTCCTGTTTTCAGCGACTCTACCACTTTTTTAGGTTTCTTTGGTCCCCAGCTTTACCGAATAATTGTTAAGCTCCTTTTATCTTTCTTCTATTTGCATCTTCTGCCCATGCTTTTAGCTCTGACGCCTAGCCCTCTCTTTCTTAGTTTACAGTATTCCTTGATCCAGTTTGCTTGAAATTACCTTCTACCCACACTCCTGCGACAGTTGCCAGTCCTGGGCCTGAGGAGGAAGGCAGCTGAGGGGAACCAACCCATTACCTCTTTTGCATTAACCCTGTGTTTCACAACCATGTCAGCCTCAAAAGTACAATGCTCGCCAGGTCTTTTCTGTTCTTTTCAGAGATGCCCATCTCGAGGACCGGCCAAGCGAAAACTACCATCTAACGTCCCACCTCTTCCCTGTAACCTGAAAGGAGACCAAGATCTAGAATAGAACGAGCAACCCCCGACCATCCCAAACCAGCAACAGCAATACTCGCATGACAGCGGAGCACCCCGCATACAGCACGGAAGCAGAGACACTGCAGCCAAACACACGCATTAAGTAACCGAGCAACATTGTTCCCTAAACCACCAGGAATGTTTAGTAGGGGCTAGGACCCCCCCCCCCACCCCCAGAGACTAACCTGCGCGGGCCTGAGAAACAACCCCAACACATTGGGCTGCCATTAAACATCTGCAGCATGAACACGTGGACGAAGTGGGAGGGGTTCTTATGGCTTCAGGATACACATTCACAACCCAGGAAAGGCAGACGGGGAATGATTGACAGGGAAAGACGATATATCCCCAGTGAGGAGGGCCTAAGTAAGGGAACAACTGGAAGCAGGAAGTGTGGGTTTTTCGGGTGAGGTCAGAGAAGGAGGAGGAGGCAGCCCAAGAAACTAGCAGGAAGGAAGGAGGAGGAGGCTTGTTGTTGATGATGCTATTTGAGAAGGTGGGGTATTGGTTTAATGAGTGCAAGTGTATTGCTGCATTAGTGTGCATGTGTGTGGCAAGAGAGACTAATGTAAAGAGTGATTGTGAAGCGCATGCTACTGAGTGGTAGGAGAGTGTTTGAGTAGCAGTGGGAGGAGGAGAGTAGTAGTAGTAGTTTGGAGGGAGGAGTAGGGTGTAGAGGAAGGAGTGTTAACATCTATGGAGGGGCAGGCAAAGGAGGTGCGAGACATCGATAGGATAGAGAATTGGTAAGATGGATGGTTGAAGTAGTGAGAGTAGACAGGAAAAGGTGAGAGTGGGCATATTGAAGAAAGCCTGAATCCAACAAAGTACTTGTGAGGCACTACCCCAACTCCATTTAACATACTAACAACTGGACAGCTAGGCAGGCCTTGTGGGAGTTTAGTCAGTATTTAGGGAGTCATCCACAGTATAAGAAAGTAATTAGATAGCAGGGGGTCAACATTAGGAAGCACTAACCAGGGGTTATGGATGCCTTGGTTAGGGAGGAGGGTCATAACAAGGCAAGGGGGACCAACAAACAAAAAAATAACCATCTCAAAAACTCTTAGTGATTTCTGCATCATCTGTGACACTTGTCTGCTCTGCATTTTTATTGCAATGAGCCTTTACATCCCCAGTTTGCTTGCCTTGTATTCCCACTTGGGCTATTAGTAACCGAGTGTCCTTCCACGTCCTGACCTGCACCTCTGTGTATTGCTTTGAACAGAGATTGCATCATATTGTCAAGGAAACGATCACTCCCCCCTTCAGCTGTCATAATTTTGGTCGATAGCGTCTTGCAATGTATAAGTATGCGGATTGTCTAGTACATGGCTCTCCTTCCCTTCTTTTTATCCATCTTGGTCAGATATTGCTTTCTGCCTCCTTGTCAAATTATTACTCTTGCCTACACTTGTACGTTCATTCTTGTTCTCTCTCCTGCTCTATGCACTTCACTTTTCATACCCAGCCAGGATTCTGCCTTTAATGCACAACAGCAGTTCCATAAAGAGTCAACCATGTTTCGTGACAAACATTTCCTTGGGGCTACATAGTTCAAAAGAAGGCAATGTAAAATTGGTTTCATAGCATGAGTAAAATCACATTATTCTGATAGCAGCCATTGACATTTCAGTGCTGGGTCCTGCTGGCATGGATTTGCAGGTCTCCCAGTGGCAGCCTAGCGGACGCTTTAAGACTTTTCTTCATTACAGTGAATACATGTTGGATCACGAGGCAGCAACATGTGATACCAAACATGTATTGACTCAGGAACTACTGCAACACGAACTGTCTATTTGAATATTATGCCAGTAATAAACGGAAAAAAAGTTAAACAATTGAAAAAAGGAAAGAAAGATAAGGCAACCTGATGTACAAAGAGTGCTTTCTCAAAATGTTGTGGCTGTGGGGAGGATGCAATTCCAAATCATCATCAAGTTGTTTTCTTGTCGTCGCTGGCATCAGCGAAGTTATTCTTAAATGTGTAGTAGCACGTTTTGTAATACTAATGAGCTTAAAAGCAAGTAGAGGTAGTCTAGCAAATTATGAAACTGCGTCCTAATTGGATAGTATAAGAAGATCTACTGACAGCAGGTAAACATGCAAGAATAGTAAAGAAGTACAATACCTGAGAGTCTGTGAGAGCAAGAAGAGTAAGAGATACCAGGTAAGACAGAGTTCACAGTGTGAAGCAGAAGAGGGACACTTTTAGCAGCTGGCAAAGCCTCACAAAGATGCACACAGTTGGTGATAGACTGGCTTCGCTTAGCTTCCAGGAAAAGAGAAAGCAAAAACGACATCAGAAGAAAATTAGAAATGCAGCAATCTGATCTGGAATCTCAAATCAGTACAACACATCTAGATGTAAAATGCCTACACTTCTCAAATCAGGTTTGCTCAACAGAAATTAAGCATGCAGATTTTCCAAAAATAAAACAGACGAAAATGCATTTTCTACCTCGGCCAATCACACACGGCCTGTTCTTTATCGATTAAGCCTTTGACACTGAAACCACTGGAGGGTTGCTCTTATGATACGCTAAAGATGTCTCACCACCCACACATCGTAATGTTATTGCTAGATGCTTTCCACACATGTATTTAGACACAGTCTGCTGGGCCACTGACAACTTTTAGAAAGATATTACCCAAAGCAGCATGACCCATCAACCATCCGAGAAGAAAAATCTTGGTAAAATAAGTAAGCACAAAAGCATTAGTTTAGAGGCGTCATGCTCCAAGAATGAAACAGTACCTGAACTTGGAAGGGTGTTGAATGAGGCAGCATGTGCCGAGAGCTAGTGAGGTCTTGCCTCATTTGATTCCTCACCTGTTGCTTTCTGACGGACCATGCTTCTTGCTTTTTCGACTCCTGGAGCCCCAGTCGTTGTGGCACTCCTGAACCTCATCGGCTCCACAGCATCCTGCTGACTCTTCCAGCTGAGAGAGAAGGACCTACCAACCGCAGATCCCTTTTGAGAATCTTGAGTTGATCCTGTGGATACAAACCAGAAACAAAACATGAAAAGGTATCGGGCTTTTTTGCAGGAGGTTAATATAAAAAGAATATAGAGAAACTATCCAATTAAGCTTTTGGAATTTTCTAAAATTCATCACTGGGCTTGATAACAGAGACGATTCAGCACAATGTTACTTGCAGTTCAGAAGAATCCAGGGTCGGACTGGGACTTTTCAAAAATGTTTAAGTACCACCAGGCAGAGGCGTTGCTGGGGGGGGGGGCTAAGGGGGCTATAGCCCGTGGTCTTTTGGTTGCAGCCCCGGATAGAATCTCAAGAGCTACAGCCAACAGGCTAGCTAGCCCCCTGTCCCAACAGTTCCAACATCATCATAGCCCCGGGTCTTTTCCAGACCTAGCAACACCCCTGCCACCAGGTGACGCATTTCTACTGGGAAACATGTGCGACACAATATAAAACATGCTGGGCCTGCTTTTCGCTCTGACCATTGAACCAATGGCGGAATTCATACGTCAGAACCACTCACACAGAGGTCTTAGGATGACCGGCCCCCCTCAGATAATATCACTTTACGCGGACGACACTTTACTATATGTCCGCGACCCCAAAGAAAATGTGCAACACATCATGTCGGACATGCATGAATTCTCAGAATACTCGGGATATAGAATTAATGTACCGAAGTCCGAAATATTTCCCCTTACTGACGGCACGGGAGACCTAGCTGAAATAGAGGGATTTAGACCTGCCCCAACCAAGGTACACTACCTAGGGATAATGGTCGCCAGAGATAAAACCCTGCTATATACACACAATCATGGGGAACTGTTGTCAGCTTTTGCGACCAAATTCCAGATGTGGGCTAGCCTTCCGCTATCCCTGTATGGCAGAGTTGCGCTACTCAAAATGGTGGTCCTCCCCAAGCTCCTATATTACTTCAATAACATCCCACTTTGGCCTGGTAAACCCTTCTTCTCGAAACTTAAATCACTCGCCTCCTCGTTTATCTGGAATGGGAAAACTGCCAGGATGGGTTGGGATAAGATGGTTGAGCCTTTTGTGCAGGGAGGCATTGCGGCTCCAGACTTTGAGCTTTATTATTTATGCGCGCAAGCTCAATTTGCAAAGCATTGATTCGACCCAGAGGACACTGTCCCCCACATGTTGATTGAAAATCACTGTTCGCCCAAACATACGCTCAGTCCTTCTTAACCCAAGCTATGGGGACATATGCCCGTTCGATCCGGTATACACGACCACTCATGCTTGGGCCAGAATTTACAAGAGGCTAGGACTGGAATCCCCCTATGACCCGGAAGTCCCCCTGTGGGACTTCTCCAGCATTTCCCCCACATTTGATCGAGCCCTCCAGCAATCCTGGGACCCTAACAAGCTTTTCACGCTACGCGACATGTTCCCTGATGTTGATTTCTGTGACCTCACGGGCTTTACTGAAGCGGTGGGGAGGGGCCAGCTTAAACGCCTTCAATACTACAGGATGAGGGCTGCTTTCTCGGCGAAGTGGCCGACATTTCCGCAGGAACCCCAGTCCCATGCATGCATTAGGTCAATAGTGTCTATGGACGGTCATGGCAAGGGGGTCTCTATGCTATATTCATTGGTGCAGACCCATTCACCATCGCGCAACACGATGAGAGAAATCTGGGAGCGAGACGTGGGCACGGTATTGTCAGCTTACTCGATCAGTGTCCATGAATGCTGGGCTCCGGCTGATTCAGTTCAAAGTTTTAAACCAATTACACTATTCCCCTGCCAGATTAGCTAAATTTGTGGAAAATTGCACAGGTGCCGGTCCCAAATGTGACGCCCCCAATGCGGGGCCTTATCATATGTACTGGTCATGTCTGTTGATTGTGGAGTTCTGGAAGGAAGTCGCGAGGCTCCTTGAAGATATCACAGCCATCCCGGCGACTCCCTCCCGCCTGAAATACTTGTTGGGCGATATAGGCAAGGTAAAGGAAACCACGAGGCGACTATTTAACATCTCTTGCATTGTTGCCAAACACTGTATTCTTAAATGTTGGAAGTCCTCCACCGCCCCAACCAGAACCACTTTCTAAAAAGACTTTTGTATGGTAAATGACGATGAGGAACTACTTGTATTGTCGGTTCCGTCACCATGTCGCCCCAAGGATATTTGGTCATTGCTACGCTTTTACCTGTGCGACCTGGACTCGGACCCTGATGCAACACCCGGGTCCTCGCCTTGATCTGCAATGTCTACTTCTCTTGTACTGGCTGCTCTCATGTCCGAAAACTGTGATGTCTTCCTCTTCCCCTCCTCCCTTAACATGAAGGCTGTAAAATAATTAAGCTATGTTTTGATATGTTTGTGTTGTATCTTGCTGCTGACCTACTCTCTCAATAAAAATGTTTAAAAAAAAAACATGCTGGGCCTGTAACTTTAGTTACAACAACCAGATGTACAGTGTTCCACGTCATTGAAGTGGCCCAGAAAACAAGCCTACATTAACCAGTCTTGCTTGCCCCTCGAGCACTGCCCAATGATCCAGTCCGAGGTTCGAAGTGTCAGTTCCCTTTGTTGATATATTGCAGTTTGTTTTACTATTAAAATAAGGTTTTTTAATTTTTTTTATTAATACTTGAATTTAATCATAAAATAATGATTTTTACAAGGTTAAGAAAACCGAAAAGAGACGCCCAGACTCGTCCTCTTGAGGTAGCTACTTCGTTTGTTGGTCCACTGGCTAAATATCCATACAGTCTAGCCACAAATTTATGTGGTTTCTTAGACTGGGCCATTTTCCAGCATCTCGTTTGTGGATTGAATTGTCGTTTTTAATGCCAGATCTATAAGTTTCAACGCAGCTATGGTCCATCTTCTGGTTTCCCCAGATATCAGTCTGTTCCAAATGGACTCCAAGTCTGCCGTTCGAGGATCAATAAGTAATGGTGCCAAGTAGATATGACAATTCTGGATTGTCTCTGGGCACATCAGCACAAGATGTTTGAGTGTTTCTGGGGAGTCATGTTTTTTGCACAGACGGCATCCAGTTTCAGGCGATGCTGATCTGATTGATGTAATTTCTCGTGTTAGGAGCAAATTAAGTCTAGCTTTCATGAATAGGGTCCGCAATACTTTATTAGGGAACTTAATGCAGTAATTTTGCGGTTCTTTGACTTTGTTAAAAGTCAAAGGAAGGTGCGTCAGCAGTTTGTTTGCACTTGCTTTCTCGATAGTGGCAATCCAGTTATTCAATTCCAAATATTTCAATTTATTTCTTACAAAAGCCTAACTTTTCCAAAGAAAACAGATTCACACACAGAACCAAATACTTAGTATTTGGCTGTCTATGGAAGACTAAAAATAGCTATCCAGGAGTGATGTCACGGGCTTATATTTTGCATCTCAAAAGAAATGCATCTATCTCGAGCGCTATACAACAGCAGTCTCGCATTTGTATACTGTATTTTTTGTTTGGGCTATTAGGTGGGGCTGAAAGAGCTACCAATGTGCCCAATCTATTGTCATGGGAAGTGAAAACGGGAGAGTGAGATGCGAGTAGAGACACAACCTGTGAGGGGTGTTTGGTTATTTGTACGACCATTCCCACCCAGTACCTGTCGCTCTATGCCCAAAACACATCAAGCTGGGATCTCTGCGTGTATCTGTGTGCTTTCTGAACAGCCTTCTGAAAGGTAATGGTTTAATTGCAGCTATAGCCAGCTAAACCTGGTCCCCATTAAATAAAACAGTCCTAACTACGTGAGCATCATAACATTGAATTATAAGCAGTATGCGTGTCCTTCCATCGGTTCTTTACACTGAATTCCTGCTATAAACAAGTATTGGTAAAGCCAACAGTTTTGGCTGGCTGTTGCATAGGCATGGGGTAGGCGTTTACCACACACCAGACTGTCTCTTGCGGTTTACATAAAATGTTTTAGTGTCATGCAAGCCAATGCTTTTCATTTGATTGGCTTCAAACGGATCGAAGGCTGTACATTCATTTACATGGGTTTTGGGAAGAGCTACGTTTGTGTGCATGAATATATGATTACATTGTGTAGATGTGTCCAAATGTATGTATTCACAAATATTAGACATTTGTTTCCTGTGTCTTGTATTACTTGTCTGCCTATCAGAATGGCTCCTGCTCATAATGATGGCCCTCCCCTGCACCCTTTGACTTCACACATGGCATCCCTACCACCAGTTGTTGCAGGCATATTGAGCTGTATAGTGGGGGTTGATGGAGAAAATGGCTAGGCAATCAAGCTGTGGCTATGTTTGATATTTTAATGTGGCATTTTCAGAATGGATCAGCAAGAAAGTCAACCGCAAGGATCGACAGAAGAAGCCAAAACCTGATCGGGCGTGCATGCAACAAATCACCAAATCTGCTAGGCACGTGTAATTCACTCCGGTGGACACTGGCCGCAGGCATTGCTACCCGCACACATTAGTATACAGCAAGGACTATGAAGAATTCGGTAGTGCTGGTCACATAATTCTTTGCCTACTTACACCAGACTACCCATCAAAACCTCTGACATCAGTAGGCAGCGAAAACCTATGACAAATTCGGGCACGCCAAACACATAGCAAGTCTCTAGCACTCACACCGACTCCTCTCAGCACCCTTCCGCACGCCTGACCTCATGGGTTGCTCTCTACCGGAGCTTGGCCAGCCCTACTAAGCCTTATTTGGCCAAATGCACAGACGCATTCTAATCTTACTCTGATCTCCAACATTCTGGACTACGGTCCTCCGAGGGTGCTCCAACCACTGGCGCACTGAGATTATAATAATGGCAAAAGGTGCTATATAAATGACTACAATACAATAGTATGACTTTTATATACCATCAAAGAGAGCCAAAGCCACATTTCCAAGGCAGTAACAGTTGAAAGCTTGCAATGTTGGGCAACATATTTTTCCCAATTTCATTTTTTCTGCTGCTTAGTTTTCTGATGAAGTGGCATTAAGATGTGCCTGTCCTCCATCATAAGGACTCCCTTTCACACGATGCAGTAACATTTTTGAAGTCGCTGTATTTGGTGCTGCCCATTCTGTGCACAGGCCTTGCCCCACTTCGCCCATTTTTATTATTGTATTTATTCAGTATGGACCTAGTTTCGGGGAAGCAACAAATCGCTTAGGATCATAGGCTGAAATTACAGAGTAAGGGAAGCAGAGATACAAGGGAGTGGGGAGCTAACAGGGGGAGGTCAGACAATTTGACAGCAAGGGACCAACAAGCAACTACGGGAGAAAACAGGAGAGCAGATCGCCCATGTGTTGGGTTGGAGCCATTCCTTGAAGAGTATGGGGGGGGGGTTGAGTGCCTTCCTGAAATATAGAAGCAAAAGGGATGAGTCTTGCGTTTACGGGAAGGAGGTTCAGGATTCAGGGGGGTGTAGACCAAGAGACCAAGAAGTCCTGTCTTCTGGATCTTTTCTTCCTGCAATATTGGAGTTGAAGTCTGCACATGTCGTTACGTTTGGGGGATTGTAGGCCTCTGGACATGCTTATCAACGAAGCAGCTTTCAGACTTAAAGCGATAGCCTTGTAGATGATGCAACAGAATTTGAAGGTGATACATGCTTGCAGCGGTAGCCAGTGCAGTTTGATGACGGCAAGGAGGATATGGTTGAATTTACAAGGTCCTTTGATGTGTTGTGTTGCACCATGTAGGACACATCTCGGGGGTGCCAGGGTGGTCACCAGAAGACCGTCCACACTTGCATTGCCACCATCCAAGTGGTAGAGGACCAAGCTTTGGACAGCAGACCTGAAGTAGTACCATGTCATTTGTGTCTTACTTACTATGTGCTCCATAAAGGAGAGGCATCTGTTGATGTAGAGTCCAAAGGACTTGGCACAGGTGATCAGCTGGGGTGTGAAGCCGTTGAGGTTCATAGGGGAGAGGCCAGGTCTGGATGTCAGGGTGTTCAATGTTGTTGGTCAGCAGTAGGAATCTGGACTTGAAGGGGTTGAACTTGAGGTAAGCACCAAATATCTAGGACTGCATCAACGTGAGGCAAGCTGCGAGCCTGTGGATACCTTTGATGGAGGATATCTTGAGTCTGAGCAGCATGTAAACTGCATTTTGGTGAATGTGGATATTGTGTGAGGAGCCAGGAAGGTTCCGATCAGTTCCATGTGAACGTTGAAGATCAAGAGGTAAAGGATGGATCCTTCTGGGACGCCAAAGGATATGGGTAGAGTTGGTGATCTGGAAGAATCCATTTGGATGAAATGGTGGCGGTTAACAAGGTAGGATTTGAACCAGCTGAAGATGTCTCACTAATCCCCATTAGGTGATATAGAATGTCAGTGGATGTCTGGTGGTCTCCTGTATTGAACGCTGCTGAGATGTCGAGAGAACCACGAAGCACAGATGGGCCATAGTCGAAGACGTAAAGGGCATCATGAATCATCTTGATGGCCATTTCCATGTTGCATCTGGGTTTGAAGACAGACTGGTATAACTGAAGGAGACAGTTGGTGCTGTTGTGTTGGAGGAGTTGCTCAACTAGTGCTTTCTCAAGGATCTTATCTTGGAAGGAAAGATGGGTGAAGGGGAGGTAGTTGCCAACATCATCAGTGTTAAGTGTTGGTTTCTTGAGAAGCAGGAGGAATTGTTTGGTGTCGAGGGGAAGGTGCCTTGAGTGAGGGAACTGCTGATGAATGCCAGGTAATTGGCTGTTTAATATGCATGTTTTTGTTTGAATAATTTATGCAGAAAATGGTATTTCTTGCATGAAAACTGGCATTTTATATTAAAACCACCAACTGATTGCCTTAAAGAATAGCTACTTTTACAGTGCATTCTGTAAGCTGAACTAATTTTTTAAAATTAAATTGTAAATAAATTGCAGTCTGTATCATTATGTTTTCTAGGGTCTCTATTTCATTTGAATTTCTGTAAAAACGGCACATTCGTAGGGTTCTATCAATGTTCAACCGCACAATTGCATGCTGTGTGTCCCTCAATTGGGCCTCCAAATCCTTTTCCATTGTCACACGTTGTTTCTCCCGCTAAGCTCATAGTGCAATGCGTTCCCCTCATATTACTGCTTTAAAGGCATCCCAAATCCCCTCAAGGAGGCATCTTGATTGTCATTAGTAGAGAAATACCCAACTGTTTTGTCCCCAATTCCCTCTGTCATCACCTCTTCGTTCAACAATTCCCCCGGAAACGGCCAAGCCCACAGCCCACTTTGCGGCCCTCTATCCATAATTGTCACTCACAGGGGGGCATGGTCAGACAAGGCCATTGACCCCCAGCTCTACATACCTCCCCTCTTCCATCATCCTAGCAGTTACCCTCACAATCTATTCTTGACATGGATTGATAGACACGTGAAAATCAAGTATAATCCCTATCATCTCCCCTCATAGTCCGCCAGGAGTCTCATAAGGTCAATGTGTCAAAACTTCCCTACAATGCCGATAACAGAGGCGATGAACCCCTCCCAGCACTCGCACTTCTATCTTTAATGGGGTCCCATGCCAAATTGAAATCACCCGTAAATAAAATCTCCGCAATTGTGAAACCCAATTTTATTGCCACCTCCCGCAAGAAGCTTTCCGGCCCTGTATTGGGTGCATATACGGTCGCCATGGTGACCAGTCTGTGTTCCAGCTACACTATTACGAAGAGATATTGCCCCTCCCCATCTGCTTAGGTCCGTGCGACTTTAGCCCTTAAGGTATCTCTAAACCCTATCAGGACCCCTGAGGTTTTCCCTATTGATGTAGATTGATAAGTCTGGGAAAATTGCCTCCACCTCATAGCTGCTTTGTCAGCTTTCTTTATGTGCGTTTCCTGAGGCATAACAACATCTGCTGTTTCCATTCTCACTAGGGCTTTCACTTTTTTATGCTTCACAGGGGATTGAAACCCCTCACATTATGACAAAACTTTGAATGTAAATCATCATAAAACACCATCCAACACCATCTGCATTAATCCCTTCTCCCCTACATGTTTCAACCCTCTCCTGCCTTTGCCCCCTGATCCCTGCCCCCCCCATTCCCCAACTTCCCAATCCAATACCCCCCAACAAACCATCTCAGGGACAGGCCGAAGATCCTACGATACCCTCCGGGACCATCCCCAAAGCTTTGGCCCAAGAAGAAACCTGAGGTAACCCCTGCTGGGAAGTATCCCAACACCTCCCACTAATTCCAAGACAGTACTCTCCCAGCTCTCCACTCCGGGCTAAAAAATCAGTCTCAAACCCCTCATTATTCTAATCTCCCTTCACCTTTACTTATCTTCCCCTCCCTTCTATCTAGAAGACACCTTCCGCCACTCCCTTCGCTCCCCCTTCTGCCCTCTCCCCAACAGACACTTCAGTTTTGCCCCCCTGCGACCCATCCTTCCATGCACCTTAGACCAGTTCCACTGTCTCTGCCCACGCAGGGATGAGGGCCTCGATCGGCACTCTGCATGGGTTTCTCCTTCTTCCAGGTTCAGTAGCGACAGGCCCTCTGTACATGTTGTAATACGATGCTGTTCACCCTCCAAGCTTAACAGCAGCCCAAAAGGAAAAGTCCAGTTATATGGTATTTGCTTTGCAATAAGAACCTGTGTCATCTGACCCATATCCCTCCTCTTTTGCAATGCAACCATATCCAGGTCCTGGAACAGCTGTACTTGTTCCCCCCCTTCCCTGTAACATTCCCTTTGGTCCTTGCTGCCTGCAAAATGTTCTCCTTTATGCTATACAACGAGAGGACTACCAATGCATCTCTCGGTCTTGCTCCCGGCTTGCTTCTCCTGGGCCCCACTCTAAGCACCCGCTCAATGCCGATATCTTCTGGTTGTGTGTCCATCAACAGATTCCCGAAGCATTGTCGAATAGTGCTCTTTAGATCTGTGTCCAGTATTAATTCACTCAGACCTTTCACACGAATATTAGATCAGCATGAACGATTCTCAAAATCTGCTGCCTGCTTTCTCACAAAAGATTCTAAAAGCTAGAGACACCATCCTAAATTGTAAAGTTATAGACACTACTCCTACCTACAACATGGCTGGTCCAGAAATCAAAATACCCAGATTTCAGTTTACACCAATTTCACTAGAAATCATGCTAAATACCCTCTGCTCTATAAACTGTACTTCATGCAGTCTACACCGAAAACATATTACCCCCCCCAAATTCATACTAGATAACGCAGGAATCTTCGCACCTTTCCTTTGTCGCATGACAAACTCATCATTTAGAGACCAAAAAGTTCCTACTGATATAAAAACAGTTACAGTCACACCATTGGTGAAAAAGCCTGGTCTAGACCAACAAAATAAGGCTAATCACAGGCCTATCACGAATTGCAATTTCTTGTTAAAGATTCTCGATAAAATAGCTACGCACCAGCTCCAAGAGTATGTCGACAAACATGACTTACTACACTCACAGCAATCAGGTTTTAGAAGTGCACACAGCACAGAATCTGCGCTACTTGATCTCCAGACCAAAATGCTGAGTATCCTTGACAAAGGAAAGGCAGGCCTGCTTATACTTTTAGACCTCTCTGCAGCGTTTGACTTATTAGGCCATGGGAAGCTCTGAGAGGCCCTAAACAAAGCGGGAAACTGCTCAGAGGATGCCATTGAATGGAGATCTTCCTTCTTAGAGGACAGAAATTCTAAAATCACCTGGGGTGGATACTCCACTAGCTCCAATCCTGTGGACTGTGGCGTCCCTCAGGGAGCTAGTTTCTCCCCTCTCCTTTTCAACTTATACATTCGCTGTCTCGGCACCCTCCTCTTACAGTTGGGGGCTTACTTCACTAACTTCGCAGATGACACACAATTGATCCTGGAACTCTGTGGAGACCACACTGCAGATAACAGACTTTCAGCCATTTATAACATCATTGAGAGTTGGATGAAAGCTCACTGGATGTGTTTAAACGGATCCAAAACAGAACTTATGACATTTGGATCCACAAAAGCCCTATAAAATCTAGGCCCAGCCTATTCCACATTCAACATAAAAGACTCCAACATCACAGTTACAAACAAGGTTAAAACACTCGGCATATACCTGCAATCCTCATTAGGATCAGAGGCACAAGTCTGGTACCTAAAAAGAAATTGCCAGTATTATCAAGAGAATATAACACCGCACCAGGCCATTTCTTAACGCCAAAAATAGCGCCACCATCGCTAGAGCCACCATCCTGTCATGACTCGATTATGGTAATGCATTAATGTTGGGATCTAGCAACAGCTGCATTAAGCAATGCCAAATAATCCAAAATAATGCAGCTAGATCCATCACCGGGAAACCCATGCGCAACCACATAACCCAAGATAGAAGGGAATAGTTTCTTTCCTGTAACTCCATTTCTCCAGCATTGGTATCTTTCATGGATTCATATGCTTAGAATATTCCCAGTCTGTCGATGGGGAATATTCTAAGCATGTGAATCCATGAAAGATACCAATGCTGGAGAATTGGCCTTCATTGGCTCGCCATAGAGGAGCGCATCAAATTCAAATCCTCGACATTGGTCCACAGAGGAATTCAAATGGTACGAAACAAGCTGAAGCTTAAGATCAGCTAAACAAGGGCTTCTCAATTCCGGCCATGCCAGAATAAAAGCCACCGGCCTAGGGAGGGCTTTTCCCACCAAAGCCATTGCACTCTGGAACGAGCTTCCCAGCAACCTTATACTAGAAATTAATTCCCTTTCCTTTAGAAAGGAGCTGAAAACATTACTTTTTCGTTTTTTCGATAAGCGGACACATATTCAGCTCCGGACTCATATCGAGTCCTTCTGCTCCCTGTTTTATGTAGTCCCGTGATTTCCTCAGTCTTCGTGTTTTTGTCACGCCCTGATGCTTGCGAGCTGCAACGCGTTATAAATATATAAATAAAATAAATAAATCCAGGTTGTGGGAGACCCTAGCCAGTTGATCCATTAGTGAACTGTTCTGACGTACCTTCTCTGACACCTCCACCAGCCCCTGTTCTGCCACATCCACTCTCAATGTCTTCACTTCTCCTTTGACTTCTGCCAGGGAGGTTCTGAATTCATCCTGCAGCGGTGTAAATTGCTCCTGAAACGTATTAGTTATTCTCCCCTCCGTGTCATTTAGGCATTCCTTTAGGTCCTCCGTGCTAAATGCCATCTCCGCACACTCTTGGGAGACCCCTTCTCTTTGGAAGTCTCTTTCTCTCTCCCTAGAGTGCCTTCACCTCACTGCCTCCCAACACCGCTCCAACTGGCCTTCTTGACCCCCAGGGGGTTGTCTCTGTCTGGCTTGGCTGCCCTTCTCTTTCGATCCTGGCATCTGGGTATCACCTCCCCGCCGCACGAATGCCTCTTCAGCCCGTGCCACGTGGCGGCTATGCCTCTTCTCCACTTCCACGATCCCTATATGTATAGGTTGCCTCGGGTTTATATACTGCAATTTCTCTGATCACTTTCTACAGCGGAGCTTCAGTCTCTATCCCATTTGTTACAATCTCCTCCACGCACCTGTTGCCCTCTTAAAGGGACTGCTGCACTTGGGGAGTCAGCCGCACCCTTACACATATGTCACTTCCAAGTCCCACACACTCACTTTTTGCCTTCTTCCAGATACAAAATTTGCCTCCAGCACCCTGCTTTTTCTAGTTTCGCAATTTCCTTTGCATGCCTGGGCCTCTGTAATGTTTAAGGCCCTCCAGAGGGGGATATTAGGGGCAGCCACTAAACGACACCACACACACTTGTGTGTTCCTTGTCCCCTTTTCCCTTCAATCTTTTTCTGGGACTTGGAGGACTCTCCCTCTGAGCCTACCACACAGATCACAGATGCTTCCAGGCAGCCCTTTCTCCCCCAGAGTGCATTTAATGTGTCAAGGGTTGCAGCTGCGATGTCATCCTTTCATTGGCCCTTCTTAGTTTTTATATGCCCTCTCTGAACATATAAAAAAATAAAGGCTTTTGACCAGATGTTATTGCTGCAGTGGATCAGTCAGAGGGGATCTTACTCAGAGTACCTAACATGTAAGAGCCAAGATGAAGCCTCAAGAAGCCCAAGACACCCTTTAGTGTTCCATAGGATTCATGGGTCTGGAGAGTTCAGCTGGACAGCATGGCCTAATCCCGTTGTCCCTCTGCCGTCGGGTCTCTAATACAGTGGCTCCTCCTCCTTCACCCGGCACACCACCTTCCGTGCTTCCGTGGGGTGCGCTCACTCTCTCCTACCAAATCCGCAGGGAAATCTCCAATGTTCTCTCCCGCAGGATCTGATGGGTGGAGGCCCTTATCCCAGCGCCACACCCCCTACTTACATGCCTCCCCAGTGCACCTGCCTATCGGCTCCACCTTCCCTGCACCTCCGCTCCTCGGCTGCGGGTGGGCTCTGCTCCTCATCTGGTAGGGAGGGGTGGCGGGAAGGATGTTCATTGCCACCCCATGGTATCACCACCTCGATCTGTCCTTCCCAAGTGCTTTTTCTTTACCCGGCCTGCCTCCACGGGCTGGTGGCACAGCCTGCTTTTACTTGGTCCGGAACAGAGCAGATGACAGCATGTCCTCAACTCACTGGTGGCCATCTTGGAATATTACAGGTGTATTTTATTGGCATTTTCAACAATAAGAAAACATGTACATGTATTCCCCCTCCCGCATCCCCTCCCTCGACCTCAAAAAATGTAGACCAAAACTCAACATTTCCTATCCCCTGGCCCCCACCAACGCAAGCTCACTCCAATTTGGCTCCAGAGCGAACGGCTAAATATCACACCAGTCAATGAGGGCCCCTGCTCCGAATGAAACCCCCCTCACTCCTCACACCCCCTAGATCTATCAGCCATGTCCACAAAGAGAATCCGTTGAAGTCACCCACCCCTTAGGGGTGGAGTACTCACACCATACCAAACAGTCGTTTTTTCCATGGATGCCATGCGGCACTTGAGTCCATTTGACGGTATTGCAGGACAATGTCCCAGTCCAACAGAAACGTTTGGTCTTCCGTTTGAATCCAATAGGTCACCCACTCTAGCGCAACAAAGTTCCAAATCTTACCAACCCATTCATGTTCTGTGGGGACATCTTTCGGTTTCCATTTGTGCGTCACCACCAGCATCGCCGCCACCATCAGAATGACGTATGCCTTTCTTTGTGGTTTCGAGGGTAGATTCTCCAGAACAATGCCCATCCCCAGCATAGCCACCCCTTTGTTGCCTGGTATCTGACCCCCAAAATTCTTTTTCATTGTTGTACAGACCATATCCCAATAAGGCTGTGTGGCTGGGCATTCCCACCAGATATACTTCGCAGATCCCAGTTCCCCACATTCCCTCTAGCAGAGTGCTGACACTGCTGGGTAAAATCTATGCAATTGTTCTGAGGTGAGATGCCCTTGGACCATTAACGGAAACCACATCTCCTGGATCTGGATGGCCCGCGTGAGCTTGGGGAGTAACTGCAGATAACTGAATCCAATGTTCCCCCTCCAGCAGATTCCCCACTGGGGATTCCCATTGCGCCATATAATGCACGCCTAGCTCCTTGCCACTTCCGCTATAATCCCATATAATGCACCTACCAAATGATTATCGCTTGTGTCAGTTGTTACGTACTTCTCAAAGGGAGCGAGTTCCCTGGTGGTCGCTGACCTGACAGTTGGATTCGAAAGCCAATGCCTTAGTTGGGAGTATCGGTACTTCTTCTCATCATCTAGCCCAATGCCCTGTTTGCATTGGTCAAATGATTTAATATCATGGCCTGTGAGCATATCTCTAAATTATCAGCACCCAGCCGCTTCCCACCTGCTGAAAGCTCTCCTTTCCCTACCTGGCGTGAACTGCAGATTCCCCAAACAAAAACGTCAGCAGAGAGGGGAAAGGTGGTCAAATTCCCCCACTGCACCAGCACATCCCATGAGTTCCCCACCAGGGCCAATATCTGGCTTAAATGCATGTTTTCAGGCCTGTCCCTCCGTAGGATGCCATAATGCCTCTTCCAGTGGCGAGCCCATCACTGCTTTGTCCATCCAACACCAGACTTTCGTGCAGTCGCCCATGAACCATTCCCGGATCACTCTGATTTGAGCCGCAAGGTAGTATTATTATATTCTTTTAAAGGGAATCACACCCATAGGCCTCAGTGTGCTAACAGACGAACAAACAGATGATTAAAAAAAAGCAGTGTCAAATAAGGAAGACCAGGGACAATCGGCACAAAAGACTACAGGATGGGATTTTCCCTAATCCTTAAAATTAAATAAAAGGGGTTTTAATGCTTTTTAAAATGCTAATTGAGTTGGAATGCCTCCGATGTCGCTGGGAAGTGAGTTCTATAAGACAGGGGCCCAGGCATCAAAACATGTGCCAACAAAATTCAGTTTAAACCAGGGCACAATTAGATTATCCATTGGAGCGCAATGAGCGCGAGGCAGGGGTTCTTTGAATTTGTTGAGCTAATTAAATAGGTGCTTGATTTGAATGTAAGAGACAAAACCTTAAGGGATATCCGGTGACAGACGAAGCCAGTGCAAGGGTCCTTGCCAGTACACATACAGCTCGAATGGCTCAATTTTGGGCAGTTTGTAGAGTTTTGATATTACGTTTTGTTGTACCCACCAGTAGACTATTACAATAGTCAATTCTGGAGTTTATCAGAGCTGTAGCCAATATGGAGACATTGGGGGTAGGCAGGTAGGGTTTTAATCTGTCTAATACGTTTAATTGTAAATGCACAAGAATATTTAACATGGCGAGTGTGCTGCTTCATTTTCAAGCCCGAGTCTAAATAGACTCCCAGAGTCTTAACATAAGGACTGACCTGAATATTGCAGTCACTGATCTTAAATTGCTTATATTCGGGTCCTAACTATTACCACCGCCCCCCCGTGGCCTTCCACGTGTCTACCTCCCCAGGGCAGTCAATACCAACTACCTTCCGTCACCCCCTTTTCCCTCAGCGTGGCGATTGTCAGTGGCCGGGTGGGTACCCTCCACTCCTTCCCCCTTATCAGGGGGGTTTACCGGACCACTCAAGGCCTGTTTTTTGGAGCCCCTCTTCGGAAACCTTCATCCACTCCCAAATGTTCCTGTTGAGCGGTTCTCTCTCCGGTCTTTGTTCTTGCACTGGTGACCACTCATCCTCCATCTTCACGACCCTCATGTCTTCCTCGCAGGTGGTGACCCGATGTTTCCCTTCCCATTCAAACAATAGACCAAAGGGCAAGGTCCATTTATAGTGTATGTCAGCCCACGCTAGGGCGCGCACCACCAGACCCATCATCCTTCGCTTCACTGGGGTGGTCTAGGCTAGGTCCTGGAATAGTAACTATTAGTAAATACTAATTAAGTAACTAAGCTTTGTACTGTAACAAGTGCCACGATGTCCTCGGGCTGTTGTGCGCTATATAAATATGAATAAAACAAACAAAAACAAACAAATAGCTGGAGCTCGAGGCATTGTAGTTGATCGATCTAACCCTCCTGGCGGCCACCAGCACCTTCTCCTTCTGCCCGTATTAGTCTAGGGCCACCATTACATCCCTGGGACTGGCCCCTGGCTCTCCAATCTTAGGCCACACTCTGAATGTGGTCCAGCTCTATCCTCGAAAGGTCTTCCAACTCCAGCAGGCCTGCGAACACTTGCTGCGCCATTGCGCGTATGTCCTTGTCCGCCACCGGCTCAGCAAGGCCTTTTCTTCTAATGTTCGATCTTCGAGTAGTTTTCTAGATCTTCGCTCTGAATCTCAAGGTTATGCGTGACCCTTGCTAATTGCTCTACCAGCTCGTCTATCTTCCTGGCATCCTGTGCGATCTCTTATATGGTGCTCTCAGCTGCGTCAGTCCACTCCTCCAGTTTCATTATGACCTCCCCCCTCATCACCTGCTGCAACGACTGGGAGAGTTACGCTCAAATCAAGCTCAACTGCGATTGAATGGTCTATGATATCTTGTCCCCATAGTCCTGATAGCACTGGTGGAGGACCTCCTGGGTGAACACTTGATCCTTCATGTACCCTGCGACCTCTCCAAGCTCTTCTACTAGAGGCCACTGGTCTCCCCCAGTTGAGGCATCTCTGCCCTTACGTTAGAGTCTTTGCAAATTACCCTCTTAAGATGTGTTCGCCGACTTCGGGAATGCGTGCAAATCCTTCCACTTGTTCTTGAAAATGTGTGCGGTTGGACCTGTTGGGGGGAGCCCTGCCTCACCGCCCCCTTTCGTGGGTACTGAATAGCACTCCTTGGGCCCAACTAGCAACTGATTCAGGGCGTAGGGGCCCCCCTCGCCGCCTCTCCCTGGATCTGCCCTCATCGGTGTGGCAAGTTTGGTGCTCCCCTCTGTCCCTGCGCAGGTGGGCCAATAGTTGTCCTCCTTGGGACCCCTGGCATCACTCCTCCTGGTCCAAAGAGAAATGTTCCCTGTGCCCGAAAAGAAGGTCTCTTCCAGGCTCTTCCGTGCCCATCATGGGCATGGATGGACTCTCTGGCCTCTTATTCAGCCTCTGCTTCACTATACATTGTAGAATGGCCTGGGGAGGGTAGGGCCACTGCTGATCACAGTCTCCTGTGCTTGTTGCGCACCCACACCCTGCCCCCCCCCCCTTGCCTTGTTCCTGGTTCAGGGTATAATGGCTGGTGGGAGGCCGCTGTGATGCATACAACTCCAAAGTCCAAATTCTGCCGCAATTGGGCCTCAAGACATCCAAACTGTAACACTGCAAGACCCCCCGGCGGTCTTCCCTACAAAGCACAGGCTTGAAGGCACAGGCTGACGCCCCATCCACTACAGTCCTCACAGTTAATGTGCTCAGATCCTATGTATATTGCCCACATGGGCCTACTGCTGCCCGTTTTCTCACTCTCCAAGGGTCGGAGCGCTCGGAGTCCAGTGATGGTTCTTCCCAGGGGGAGCTGTGCTCCACGGGATCGCTGCTCTGCCTGCTTCTTAGATTTAACTCTGTGCCCCTCCTGGCCGCCACATGAGCACTGCTCTGTTTGCCACAATGATTGTATGCCCCCCCCCTCTTGGGCCACCTACCTGCCCCACTGTACCACACCTGCTCGGAAGGGGCATGGGGCCTGCCTCCCCTTCCAGCAAGCGCTCACCTGCTGGCGATCTCCCAGTCCTCTTCACCAGCCCTGGCGGGCCACCAACGCCCCAGTGCTTACTGCTTGTTGGGCTCCTCCGCTGGTGGTCGGTCAGCAACGGCCGCCCCCAGTCTTTAGGCCTCACTGCACCTGGTCTTCCGGCAAGGCTCCTCTCTCACAGAGCTTGCAGTCTGTGAGCATGTTACCCTAATTGGCCGTACCAACCACGGGCACAGTGTATCCGCGCTTCAGTCACTGCGGAGATGCCGGCTGTGAATCAGCTGCAGCCGAAAGCCTCCAGCAGTCCGGGCTGCTTTGCTTCGCCGCTGCTCCTTATATAAAGAAATCACTGGCTGGGAAAGGCCCAGTCAACCGTTCTTTATTGTCATAGGCCCCGGGGGCTAAGAGCGCCACAATCATGGAGCACTCCCCATGGCTGCCATCTTGGAATCCCTCTCCTGGGACTTTGACAGGCTTCCTCCAGTCTGTCAGATGTACCGCAGACAGCAGGTACTTCTCCTTGCCAGCTGTTCCTTTGCGTGCAAAACTGCAACTTCCCATGTCTCCCAGTCTCCTCGATCCGGCTAGCTTGAATCTCCCGGGTCTCAGTATTTTGTTCTCATGGCCCCCCTCCTTTAATGACAGTGTTGGGGCTTCGGCAGCTTCTCAGTAAAGTGCTTCCTTTGCGTTTGGGTTGCGTTCATCAGAACACTTCTTGGCTTCTTCGTCTCAGTGATTGACAGACAAGTATTCTTTATTCCTCTTAGGTTCTTCTCTTCACTGTACCAAGCTGATACTTTTTCTCTATCATTATTTCACAATAACATATGTAAGAGGAATCTAGTAGTCTGTCAATTAATGATGTGGTATTTGGTTTCGGAAGATAATGAGAAGGGAGTTACTCACTGGAAAAGGAGTCCATATCCCCTAGAGGGGAGTATATATATTTTTTTAATGTATTTATTCAGAGCCAAAGCCCATAGGCATCAGGGCGTTACATAGAGACAAAAACAAGACACTAAACAAAAGAAATATGGAGAGTGCAAAAGAAGCCAAACTTAAGCAAATCTAGTTTTCAGATTGTTCCTAAAAGCAAGATGTTTTTTTTCTTTCCGCCGACATTCCAGCAATTTATTCCAGGCTTGAGCCCCAAGGACCAGGAAGGATCGACCTTTACCCCTACTTCTCTTGAAACATGGGATGGTAAGGCAGTGGGTGTGACAGGACAGAAGGTGGCGCGTAGGTTTGTAAACGTCCAGTTTCTCCTTCAATTATGATGGCGCATTTCCAAACAGACATATTTATGGCCCAAAGATAGTATTTTAAACTGGAATCTGGTGGTCATATGGCATCAATGAAGTTCTTTACGTGCCCCTGACACCGGATCCCTCCAAGCAATATTTAAAACAGCTCCGACACGTCATTTTAAATTTTTTGCAGCTTGCCTAAACAGTCCTTGCTTGCCCCACCCAGTAAGCAGTTGCAGTAATCTAGTCTGGGTAGGACAATTGCGTAGACTAATTTCTCACGGTTTTTCTGGGTTAGCAGGGGGCATACCGGTTTCAGAACCCTCGGATAGTAGTTAGAATTGTTAACTACATAGGCGACGTGTGCATCCACATTAATCAAAGTCTCCATATATATGACCTGGGTTTTAACTTTGTCAACAACAGAGATGCAACCCCATCTATATTGAAGCTCTTATAAACCGGGCCAAATTCTTCTCTGGTCTGTTTGGATCCATAGACCATAAGTTCAGTCTTTGCCGCATTCAAGCATAGCCAATTTGTGGTCATCAACTTTTTAATAAGAATGTAGATTTTGTCCAGATTCTCCTGATCTGCTTCGTAACTTCCACTCAGCTCCATAGCTAGCTGAAAATCATTGGCGTACTTCGCAAAAAAGACCCCTAATTTTTCAATTTTAGCACATAGGGGCTTGATGTAGAGATTGAACAAGGCAGAGATAAACAAGACCCCTGTGGCACCACGCAGAAAAAAGGAGCAGAATCTGGTGTCACATCCCCCCTCCCCCCCAACATACCCTGGAGTTGCGACCACAAAGTAAGGACTCCATCCATACTGTGGCTTCGTTAGAGAAGAGGCATATGTGAGTCAGTGTCTTTAACAGCCGTTTATGACCTGAGGGGTCAAAAGCTGCTGATAGATCCAATAGTATCAGCAAACCTGAACTGCTTTTTTCCAAGGCAGCTAACATATGGGTACGTAGATCGAGAAGAGCACTCTCAGTTCCATAAAATGTACGGAAACCGGACTGCTTCTTATGAAGGAGCCCCATGGTGTCCAGATGATGCTGCATCTGAAAGGTGGCCATTTTGCCAATAATTTTCAATAGAAAGGGGGTGTTTGTTACTGGCCTGAGGTTGGTGAAATCCTTAGGATCTAGAACCGGTTTCTTCAGTAGTGGTGTCACAGCTGCATCTTTAATAGCTGCCGGAACAATACCCTGCGCAAAGGAGGCGTTGATAAATCTTCTGAAGAAAGGCACACACTTCTACCTATTTTCCAAAATGATTTTTGATACGCGGAGATCCCCGGTACAGCTTGTTGGATGCATGTCTTTCAACAAATCAGTTACTTCACCATCAATCACCATTAGAAAGGTGAAAAGCCCCTGTGATTCATGACCTAGTTCCTGACGTATATTTGTGGGGGGTTCCAATTGAGGTTGTGATTCTAGAGCCGAGAAAATTCTAGTATGAGCTGTGGTGATTATCTCCACAAAGGCTTTCTGAATACCAATAGAAGCCTCTCTATCAGGATTAAAAGGGTGGGTTCAAACATTTGTTTTTTCCCAGGATTTGAATACTTTGAATTATGCCTTTGTTTCATTTCCTGCTTTTATTATTTTCACTGTAGAAGGATTTTTTGGCTTTAGTAATTTTACATTTGTATTCCTTCTCAATGAGCTTCCAGGCACGTTTGTTTTCCTGGGTTTTCGCTGTGGTCCAAACACATGCAGCTTGTCTTTTTTCTGTTTAATGAGATTTAGATCCGGTGTGAACCAATTTTGATGATTAGTACGCTCTCTAACCACTCTAGCTTTAAGTTGTGCTGATATGTTCAGAAATGATTCCATGTCTTCATTGCAACTCTTCACTAATTGTTCCGGTTAGTCCAGATCAGTTCTTTTAAATCCAAGTTCCTCCAAAGGGAGATACCGCATGGCCCTAACAGAGAAACGGGCCGCTGAACGGAGCTAGAAGTAAGGGCTGTGGTCTAGAGGGGCGGCTGAACCGGAGAGCGAGCGGAAAGAGCCCTTAAGAGGAGACCCACCACAGTCAGTGGGCGGACGCCACCAGCCCTCCGTGAGCAGGGCACCAAGGAGAGGTGAAGGTAGAGCAGCACCCCAGAGAGCAGAACCGGAGAGGTGCCGGTGGCGCAGAAGGAGAGGAGGTAGAGACTAGGCCCCTCGCAGCAACCCTCTGAAGGAATGGGGAGACCAGAATAAATGGCCCCCAGACTTAAAAACGGCGCTGGGCCCCGCGGGAGCCATAAGGGGAAGGACAGAGCTGGCCCTCCCCGCCGCATAGCCGCTAAACAGGGAAGATTAGCAGGCGCCCGCTCCACCCCGCAGGGCAAACCTTACCAGTGCATTGGAAGTGGAGGGACATACCTTCACGGGGCAAATTGAAAGCAACAGGGTCCATTCCAAAGGGCAACGTCATAACACACTTCGAGCAGGAAAACCAGGGGAGACTACGGGAGGGGACAAGCCCCCACTTCGGAAGCAGAGAGTGCTTAAGACAAAGCTCACCCGGGAAGCTAAAGTGCAAAGACAAGACACAAGGAGTGGGGACGGAGAGAAAAGAGGAGAGCAGCCAAGGAGGGTGGAGGAGCCCCGTGGCAGCTCAGATCCCCAGCATAACGGTGAGCAATAAAAGAGGAAAAGTCTGCACCCCAACTTAGGCCCATCAATTGTACTAACAGGGCCGTCAAGGACGGTGGGACTATGCACTCGCCCCCGGAATAAGCCGCATAGGAGAACCAAGTAAAACTCCCTCTGATGGAAGCACCAGAGAAGAAATACTAGACCCTCCAGAGTCCGAAGGGCAATAGCTTACAGAAAATCAAGGCTCCAAAGGGCAGGTTCTGGCCAGCAGTAAAGTTCTGGGAGAGAACAAACTAAGCACCAACATAGGCACACAAGGAGGAGAGAGGTGGCCAATGCAGGACCTCCCCTCAAGAGGACTGGAAGTGCTGCAACAATTCAGGAGGAAAGAGGCCAACCAAGCAAGGGACCCCCCCCCCCCAACCCAGACGCCAGTATGAATGATGCGTCCACAAAAGAGGACATAGCGGGGGTAATGGCGGAAATAAAAGCCCTGCGCACCAACATAAAAAAATCCATCACAGGTGGCGCTGTGGAGCAGCCCAAGATGGCTGCTTAGCTTTTGAGCTCCATGTGGCTCCGGCCAATATCCGTCTGCAGCTGCAGTTTCCCTCATTCCTGACACCCCACAGCTTGCTGAGAAGTTGCTCTATCCCTCCTGCCTGCACCTTGAAAAATCCAACTCGAATCGGATTCTGGAAACCCGCTAACGGGACTTTGGCGCCAGCTGCCTGTCAACCTGCAGGGGCCTCGGAGCGCACCCGGCTCCCTTCTCATCTTCTCCGGCTCCTCTCGCCTGCGGCTGGCGGTTGAGTGCGAGGTGCAATATCCGAGTGCCCACCCCCTCCTGAGGGCCCCCGCTGCAGTGTCTGTGACCGGCTACTGGGGGCAGGACTACACCATCGACCTCAGGGGCCCCCCTCGGAGCACACCGTTGCGTGGCCGGGTCTGCCGCAGGGGCCTGCGCTGGAGCGCGCCCTGGCCCCCTCCCTCACCACCAACGCCAGATCACTCGCTCTTACCCGGCGCGGAGCCTGGTTGCCCCCTCGCGAGCTGTGGCCCACGATCCTGGGCAGAGGCCCATATCATCCAGGTGAGGAGCGGGGGAGGGGCCCACACTGTGGACATTGCGGTGCCTCCGCCTTACTGCCGCTTGGAACCCCGGAACCCTCTGCCCTGCCCCCCCCCCACCCCCTCCCCCACCCCGAGGGCCCTGCTGCACTGAAAGTGACTGACTATTGGGGGCAGGTCTTCAACACCGACCGCAGCGGGCCCCCCCCTCGGAGCGCGCCGCTGCGCAAGTGGATCCGCTGCAGGGGTCTGTGCTGAAGCGCACCCCGGCCCCCTCCCTCACCGCCAGATATCACACTCTCACACTCTTGAGTTCCGTGGCCCACGAGCCTGGGCAGAGGCCCATATCATTCAGGTGAGGAGCGGGGGTGGGGCCCAAGCTGTGGACACTGCGGTGCCCCCCGTACTGGCCTTTAACCCTCCGCCTTGTTGCTACTTGGAAACCTGGAACTTTCTGTCCCACACTTGTTTGGGTCACCATATCCTGTCTGCCTACTCTGGGGAGCGGGTGCGCAGGAACTCATGCTACTGGCACTGGACACCTTTCCATCCCCTATCACGGGGGCCCCGGGCTTCACCCTACCCTACCCCAAACTTGATGCAGATGGCCTGCAATTAAAGGACCCTTATGATAGTTTGCCAGGTGGCTGCTCGCTTTCGTGGATTGGCGACCTCCCCCTTTAGCCCCTTGAGTGGCCCAATGCTCGCTATCCGGCTGCAGCCTCCGTGCCTCCACTGCTGTCATAGTCTGTTTGTGCCGACGACACAAGTGTAGTGCCGGCTACCCTCCAATACCTTAATCTCTTGGCCACCCGCCCTTCCCCACTTGCTGCGACTGTGGGCCCCCCGCCTCACCCAGGCCTATTCCAGCAATGTCCAACAGGTCTCGAGGGGCCTCTAAGGGGGGGAACCATGGACACATCTACTAAGACTGTCCCAAAGCAAGCACAAGTCACACTTCATCCCTGCAGGAGGAACCTGAGGCTGACCCTCATTCATGTGCAACTGCCCCCGACTTGACTACACTTATGGAATCCATGCCAAAAAATTTTGCCTCCTTCCATGAGAAGTTGGATTGCATCAATGCCAATGTGGCTTACCTAAAATCATGAGTGGACCAGGCGGCGACCAGAATCACGGATGCTGAAAGTAGGATATCTACGAATGAAGATGATATTCAGGTGCTGCAGAACACAGTTGCCTCCTTGTCGCGCGACACAAGTGTGAAAGCAAAATGCGCCAAATTGGAATCGTGCTCTCGCAGAAACAACCTGCGTATTATTGGGGTACCTGAAAACGCGCTGAAGGGGCGTATGGAGGATGCCGTCGAAACCTTACTCAAAGAACTGCTCGGCAACCCAGCCCTCTCGCCGTACTTCACAGTTGAACGTGCCCATCGAGCCTTGTCACCACGTCCCAAACCGGGCGACATCCCAAGGCCCATCATCGCCAGGATCCTAAATTACCGGGACAGAGACCTCTTCCTCCGCCTGTCGCGTGAAAAGGGAGACCTACGCCTCGAGGCCAACACCATCAGGATCTTCCCGGACTTTTCAATAGCAGTGCAACAGGAGAGACGTCAATTCCTCGGGGTCAAGAAATTGCTTAGGGAACGTAGTGTCCCGTATGCCATCCTGTTCCCGGCACGACTCAAAATTACTCATAATGGCAAACTGTACTTCTTTACTGTTCCTGACGAGGCAGTGAAATTCATTGAGGCGCACATTCCACTTCATGGCCCAGCTTGCGACCGCGCCAACGATGATTGACCAAGTGTACTTTAGCTTAACGTGGCCTAACCCATCTAGTAATCCTTGACTCTGAATGTGTTGATGGCAATAAGGTACTGTAAACTCAGCGAACTCGGCCCCATACACATGCACCCGGGCTCTGGCTCAGCCCTCGTACTATGGACATCGTTCTCCATCTCCCTCCGAGGGTGTGGAGCTGGCCATGAGCCCTGGACACCTCTGCAGTGTCATCTTGATTCCGATGGCCTGTTGGCCCTGGGGCCTGACATAGGATCCGTTTACTGCAGAAACTGCTTGCTGTCCTACATGACGTTCAAACGGCCGACCACACGGCAACAGCACACCTCACTGCAATTGCAATGCTTATATTTTGTTGGGTGTTACTGCTTGTTGGCCCCTGTTGGGCCTTGGTAGGGGCACATCCCAGTTGGGTTTTGCCCTCTGACCTCTACTTCTCAGGGAGTGTCTGCTTATTTGGTGGCTGTGCTTGGGGTGGGGGGGGGGATCTACACTGCAAGTTGAGGGTAGGCAGTGAGGGAGGGGGGGAGGTAATGTTGGGGATTGGGGAAACGTTATTGTAAAAGGCAGAGGCAGACCACACAACATCGGGGCGCCCACTAAGGGGCCTGCTCCATCCCAGTTGTACACCACCACGACAGTGGTGGGATGTTCCATAGACTCTTAAAATGCCTACTACAGTGATGTCCTGGAACATCCGGGGCTTAAGTAATTACACCAAAGCGCGTAAAATCATTACCTACGCCAATAGACATGGATGCAAAGTACTAGGAAACGCATTCCACGGGCCCCCTGACCAGGTGTATGGCCCCATCATGGGGTCCATACAGGTATTCCACCTCCTACTTGACCCGAGCCAGAGGGGTACTGACGACGATTCATAAATCACTTAAGTATTTACTCCACAAGAGCTATATAGACCTAGAGGGAAGAATATTATATTGTACTGCACAATAGCCAACAGAGAATATTTGTTAGTGAACACCTATGGCCCTAATGTGGACTCCCCCGACTTTGTCGACCAGATGGTATCTATATTACTGGGCTATGTGGGGGTGCATATTATCTGGGGGGGATATGAACTTCATTTTAGACATTACACTGGACAGAACAGGCACAGCTCCCAGACCACTATCTGGCCCGAAGGCCCGAAGACTCCTAGCACACAGTAAAATACTCGACATCCTTCTGTCAAGAGCAATGCTGGGGAGAGTGGTGGAAACACAAATTCTGGCTCGCACCCTGTCGGACCATTCACCGATCTTGATGTCCGTGGAACTGGGAGTACCTCCCCCCACAATCAATACTTGGAGTTTCAAGTCTTCTGTACTACAGGACATAGTATTCAAGGCGGACATTCTTGCCGACATTCAGTCCTATTTTGAGCTCAATACACCCCAGTCCACCTCCCTGGGAGTCCGATGGGACGCTTTCAAAGCCTTCATCAGGGGAATGTCTATATCCAGGGAGCCAGGAGTCCTTAAGACTATAAGAGCAGCCCTTGGCCGCTCCGAAACCAAAGTGCGCGAACTAGAGAGGGCTCACCCGTCGTCAGTTGACCCTGTCGCTCTTCTCCAAATTAGCAAAGAACTCCAATTCTTTAATGAGCAAACCACTAGGGAGGTGCAATACTTCAGCCGCCCACAGGCTGCGCGGAAATATGGAGAGGGTGATAGGCCCGGGAAAACACTGGCCGCCTTGGCTACGGGTGAGTGGGGCCAAACTCAGATCACTTGCGTTAAGGACAGCCAGGGTACAGCTCAGCGGTCCGATCAGCAGATCCTGGAAGTCTTCACAGACTTCTATTCAGAACTATACTCTCGGCCCCCCCCGAACACAGTGAATCCTTTATGCAAGACCTCCTCGAGCAGATTCCCACAACTTGTATCTCCCCCGCAACCAGAGACCAACTGGACTCCCCCTTCCGACTAGCTGAAATAGTTGAGGCCATATCTAAGTTCCCTAAGGGTAAGGCACCGAGCCCCGACGGCTGACCGCAGAATTTTACCAAGAGCACGTGGTCATTCTAGTCCCCAAACTACTTGAAGTATGGAATGAGTCACTCCGGCTAGGGTGCCTTCCCCCAACACTGCATGAGGCCGTTATAACGGTTTTACTTAAACCCGGTAAGCCCAGTGATGAGTGCGGATCATACAGGCCCCTCTCGTTAATGAATTTGGACACTAAACTTTCTGCTAAAGTGATTGCCAATCGCTTCCTCCCGGTCATGTCATATATGGTCCATGATGACCAATCAGGCTTTGTGCCTGGGAGGTCCACATCCCATAAAATTAGAAGGTCGCTCAATGTTATGTTGCGTATTGACCAGGGGGTGAGTGCAGTCGCAGTCACACTAGATGCCCAGAAGGCATTCGACATGGTGTCCTGGAAATACATGTGGCTGGTGCTGGAAACCATGGCCAGAGGGCCTAACATGATTGCATACATTAAGTTACTGTACACCTCCCCGGTGGCCAGGGTCCATGTCAACTCCCAGACGTCGGGCCTGATCCCCCTTTTTAGAGGGACCCAGCAGGGCTGCCCGTTCTCCCCGATCCTGTTCGCCCTGGCAATAGAGCCAATGGCGAACTATGTAAGGGAGCGACACCAACGTAAAGGTATACGGCTGAAAGACTCCCCTGAAATTATTTCGCTCTATGCTGACGACGTATTGTTTATAAGAGACCCAGCTGTTCACCTTGACCCAATCTTGCGCGATATTACCCGTATAGGTACACATTCTGGGTTCACTATAAACTATACTAAATCCGAAATCTTCCCCCCTCACCAGCTCCACGCTACAACCTGCCACCGAGTACCCGCTCCGGTGGTCCCCTGATGGGATCAAATATCTAGGAGTCCAAGTGTCCCTGACCAAAGACACGTTATTGGCAGACAACTACCTGGCTGCGGCAGAGCAAGCCGAAGCCAAGATTGCGCGCTGGCGCACCCTTCCACTTTCACTAGCTGGGAGGCTCTCACTGGTGAAGATGATTTTGCTCCCCAAATTACTGTACATATTTAGCAATGTCCCTATCTGGCCCGGAAAGAGATACTTCACTAACTTACACAAGCTGTATGCCCAATTCCTATGGCACTCTGGCGGTGTGCGTAAAAACTGGTCAGACATGACACTCCCCTATGATAGAGGGGGATTCACCGCCCCCGATATGCTCCGGTACTGGATTGCAACACAGGCGCAGTTCGCCTCTTATTGATACCCCGGGCCCCCACCTCGTCCCCATGTCAAGCTGGAAACACTGGAAGAAACGAGCACCAACATAATGTCTTTAATTCTACACCAGCAGTACGAACCTGATTCACCCATTGACCCGGTCCATATTCCAGACCTGCACCGAACAACGCCCATACTAAAAATGGCTCCCCGCCTGGCGATTTCCTGGGCTGGAACCCACATTCGACAGCACTGGCACGACACTGGGAGGACCTGGGATATCACGCCCTAACTGATTTCTACCCTGAAGGACAGTTTATAACACCACAAACGTGGAGGCCGGGTCACTCGGGCTCCGCACTGGAAACCTTGCAGTGCTATAGACTCTGCGCCGCCTTCAGAGATGCATGGCCTGACTTCCCCCAATGAACCCCCCGGACTCGCTTGGGATTGCCTACATCGCCAACTCGGGTGGCGCTCGTGGGGTGGTTTTCTTCACTGTACAAGCTCTTACTGACCACTGGCCCCACCCCGACCCTCCAAGGCCCAAGACGACTGGGCGTCTGAGCTGGAGTTGGAGCTCAATGACCACCTATGGGAGAAGATGTGTTCTCATACCAATAGGGTTTCCTTAAACTTCCGCTATCGAACCATACAGTACAAGTTATTAAACAGGCTGCACTACACCCCGCGCAGGATCTCCAGCTTTGCGCGTGCAGAACCACGACCTTACCCTCGCTGTGGCAGGGAGGGAGCTGACCATTTGCACATGTTCTGGAACTGCCCAGGCCTGACTGCATTCGGGGGCAGGGTATTGGAAACGCTATCTGAAATCGCTGACTCTGTGGTTGACACTGACCCGTTGGTTGTTCTGTTTGGGACATGGCAGACTGAGGGGGCTAAGAGCCTGGCTAAGTTCATGAATATTGGCTGTATAGTGGCTAAAAAATGTGTTTTACAGAAATAGAAGAGTCCCACCCCCCTTCATTCCAGAAATGGTTAAATCTGCTCACGTGGTCCCGAAACTGTGAAGAAGAGTTTCTTGAAATGATCCCAGCTCGCTCCCGCCCCAAAAACATATGGTCCGCCTTTAATAGCTACTTGAATGGCTTGGACGATACTTCTACAGTAGACTATTCTCCCCAGCCTCCTCCGTGAAGTGCTAAGGAACTTGTTGCCCCGCGATAGGTCACCCCCCCCATGCTGTCGTTCTATTGTTTCTGTATAACCCTGTATTCACTCATGCGTGTACCTAATGCCTTGACTGCTCTGATGTATGTATATGCTGTATGTCTCTGCCAACTAAAAATAAAAGTTTTTAAAAAAATCCAAAACAGAATTGCAAGGAAAAGTGGAAAAAATAGAGGGGAAGGTGGAACACCTGGAGCATAACCAGGTCAATGTTGATCTTGTGGAAATTAAATTGAATGCAAGAACGACGGACATTGAGCTGAGAGAAGAAGAGTTAACCCTGAAACTTGATGACTTGGAGAATAGAGAACGGAGATTGAACATACAGATATTTGGCCTGGAGGAGACAGATGGAGACTCCGGCCCAGGTAGAGAAGAAAGTACAGGACATTGTGAACCTCCTCTTTCAAGCGGCAGGAGGAAAGAAAGTGCAGATAGAAAGAGCTCACAGAGGAGGGAGAGCATTCAGCGGCGGCCCATGCTCCATAGTGGTGAAATTCCTGCAATATACAGAAAAAGCAGAACTCCTTCTCAGGGTCGAAGCAGGCACAAGATATTGACTATCAGGGATCAAAGGTCAAAATGTACCAGGACCTGTCAGGCGTCACCCTAGGGCGCAGGAGGGAATTTAGGCCACTCACCACATGGCTTACGGAGAAAGGAATACGACATACGTGGGGATACCCTTTTCGTACTGACGTTTGAGGTCAAGGGATAAGAATATAGAGACACCAAACCGGAAGAATCAAAGCAAGTCCTGCAGCAACTAACAGAGTATACCAAAAGAGGCCCAGCAGGTCCACAGGGGGCCCACTCTCCGAGGACAATGCAAGCAGAAGTACAACCCCAGTGGCGCAAAAGAAGTAAAGCAGGAAGAAGTACATGAAATGGAGTTCCCCGTTGCCATCCAAACCGCTCTGATCCAGAAGGGGGCACCAAGGCTGCCTCGCGAAAAAAAGCCCCAGGAGGTAAAGGGGAAAGACAAAGGGAAGGAATTAAATATCCCCTAGTAATGGGGAGCTCTTAACCTAGTGGCCCTCATTTCAAAGAGGGCGTCTCGACACAGGGTACCACGGGTTCAACCCACGACCATAGGTACGTTATGTTATTGTTGTTGTTGTTAGTTATCAAGGGGTGGGGGTAGGGAGACAAACAGGGCCGCAATAAGAAGAGAGGAAGCGGGGAGACACGGATGGGGAGCCTGAGAGCACAAGGAGGGGTGGGCTGGTGGGGGGGGAGAGTAAGAGAAGGGAACCAGCCCAGGAATGGAAGAAAAATTAAGGCAGACGAAAGGGAGCAGCCACCTGAGGTTGGGCTCACTAAACATTAAGGGAATGAATTCCCCCTCCAAAAGGTCCCTGGTGTGGGAATTTGAGAGGGCATCCCTCGACGCTCTCTTCATACAAAAGACCCGACTGAAGGCAGGAGATGAGGCCACTGAGGGGAAAGGGAGTGGGACAAACGTACTGGGCCTAAACCGCACTGAAAAAGGAGGGGTGTCATGAACCATCGAACTCGCCCTTTCTGGGCCTCCTGGTCCCTGACACGTCAGGGTCTACACTCCATAATACTACCAACATGGCGGCAAGCCCAGAACGCCGCTCACCAGTCTTCGCGTTCTACACAGCGTGCTCTATAAAGAGACGACTCACCCGCGGCCCTGCGCGTCTCAACGCTGCTGCTAGCTGTGACCGGACGTGTGCTCCGTACTCTTCCTTGTACTATTCTGTTGTTTCCTAGTTCCAGGAAACCCTTCTTCCAATCTACCTTTCCTGCTCCTTATCCAGCCTTCCCCGAATCCTTGCACCGCCTCCGCGTGCTTCTTATCCCTTTCTTGAGTCTCCTGGAGTTTCCTCTTGATCCGGGACATCGAACCTGAACGAACACTGGAAGCCGAGGGCGGCCGAGCGGGCTTGTATAAGACCCGAACCATACGAAAGAAGACTCCTCCTAAAGAAGTCATCAGGCAACGAAAACAGGTGAGAAAGGGGAAAACCTGTGACAGATTGAGACGCCACCTGACCGAAGTCGATACAGACATGGAGGCGGCCATCCAGGATCTTATGCGCGGCATGCAAGAACTAACCACCGAAGTACAAAACCTGAAAGCTGAGAACGCCATGTTAAAACAATTGGTACTATCCCGCGACGCTGCCACAAAGGACAGTGTGCTATTGGGCGGTATTGTCGACAAATATGATGGCTCTGTAAAAACCCTCCGTGGATTCCTAGATTCTTGTTTGGTCCACTTTACCTTTAAACCTTATTATTTTTCTACCCCCAGGGCTAAAGTGGGCATTATTATTTCACACCTTTCCGGGAACGCATTAGCCTGGGCCACACCATTAGTTAATTCCGGAGATGCCCTTTTGGACGATTATGACGGATTCATCCAAGCACTTAAAACCATGTTTGACCGCCCAGAACGGGTCTTTAGTGCTCAAGAACGTTTACTCGATTTCCAGCAAGGCTCTCAGGACATGCTCACTTATGTGACTCGATTCTAGCAACTGGCTAAAGAAGCGGGTTGGCCTTCTGAAGCTTGCTTCACTCTCTTTCGAAGAGGGCTAAATGAATATATCAAGGATGAATTAGCCAGGGTGGCACGTCCAAGTTCTTATCAGGCACTTATGGGTCTTGTTCTACAGATTGATTTTCGCATCCAGGAAAGGAAGGCAGAGAAAAGGAAGACCAAGTCACCCCTCCAGAAGAATCCCTTAGAGACCTCCTTGAAATCCGAAGATCCTTCTGTCCCCACAAACGAACCCGAACCCATGCAACTAGGGGCCTTCCGTGGACCCATATCCCCCCCAAGAAAGGTTGCGAAGGTTCCATACTGGCTTATGCATGTACTGTGCCTCGGACAAGCATTTAGTCAGGGAATGTCCAATAGCCCCTGAGCGGCGTTCGGGAAACGCCAGCTCCCGATCCTAGATGGAGCTCAGTTTCTGGAGAGAGATGTAGGCTCCACATCTATACCATCCTTGAACTCTCCTGGACAAATCTCTCTGCTAATTTTACAGGCCTTTCTATCACCATCCAAGAAGGAAACCTACCCCATTCCGGCATTAGTGGACTGTGGGGCTATGGGAATATTCATAGATCAAGAATGGGTCCTTAAACATCATATTCCCTACGAATCCCGGACAATAATGCAACCCGTAAAAGCAATTGATGGCAGGCCTCTCTCTTCTGGACCTATAAACCTTCAGGCCAAGGAAATTGAGCTTGCAATAAACCATCATCGAGAGAAGAAAGTTTGACATCATAAAATCTGCCCATTACCCAATGGTATTGGGAATGCCCTGGCTACAAAAACACAATCCATTCATCAATTGGACAGCAGGTTCCTTGTTCCTAGGTTCTGAATTTTGCATGTCTCATTGTCTACTCCTGGATCCTTCAACACCATCGGAAGAACGTTCAACAACCCAGCAAGGTCCTCTCACGGTCTCCAACATCGTCCAGGTTCCTAAATCCTACCAGGAGTACAGCGATGTGTTCTCTTCTGCTACCCACCCACCTGAAGGGTAGAACCCTAGACTGGGTTGCTGATGCCAATTGCTCAGCGGTCATCTCCGCCACCACACCACTTCCCTGGACCGACCATTCGCTGGTCTCATTTAACCTATTGACCTCTAGATCACCTACCACAACTGTGTCACTGGCACCACCCTGCCTCACAAGAAACAAGAAAAATATCTCATTAGAAAAAATCATCCCAGCTATCCTTCCAACCCTAAACGCATTGCCAGACAATCTAGATCCCAACACACTAGTTCACGAATATAATAAAATCATGTTAACTACCATGGACAAAATTGCCCCACTCAAACTTCGCTCCAGTAAGCCTAAAACTCATTTAAACAAATGGTACACACCCGAACTCAAAGTCCTCCGTCTAAAAAAGCGCAAATGTGAAGCTGATTGGAAATTATGCCCCTCCAGTGATAAGAAAGCCATCCTGGACACGATTTCTCGTCATTACAAAGCTGAAATCTGCTTAGCTAAACGGAATTCCTATAACATCCGCATTGCCAACTCCAACTCAAGTATGAAGGAACTCTTCTCCATACTAAAGGAACTTGAGTCACCCATAGCCACACCCGACACCTGCACCAAGAACCAGACCTGGTGCACAGACATCCAACAAGCACTAGCAAATAAAATAAACACCCTACAAAATAAAATTCATCTAAAAAAAGATTCCCTAAACCTCACTAACCCTCCCACATCTCCGCCCAAAGCCTCACCAAGTACACACACTAACTCATTCACCTTCTCCAAAACTACCACCCTTGAGGTTGAGAAAATCATCCTCTCTCTTAAACCATCAAACTGTAAAGGAGATATCTGCCCTGCACACATAATAAAGGACGCAGCCAGAGACCTGTCACCCTTTATCTCTAAACTTATAAACGCCTCCTTCTCCTCAGGCAGTATCCCCTCCAACTTAAAACAATCTTGGGTACTCCCCCTCCTCAAAAAACAGACGCTCGATCCCCTCATCCCTACCAACTACCGACCCATCACAACGGTACCCTTCCTACTGAAAATCTTGGACAAAGTTGCCTATGTCCAGATTCAAAAATACCTAGAACTACACAAGCTACTAGGCGCCAGACAATCAGGTTTCCGCCCACTACACGGCACTGAAACAGCCCTCATCGATCTGAAAACCCAAATTGATGATCTGAGGGACAAGGGCAAGACAGCACTCCTCCTCCTACTTGACCTCTCTGCGGCTTTCGACCTCGTCGACCACAAGGTCCTCTGCAGACACCTTGACTCAGCTGCTCATTTCTCCCCAGAAGCTATCAAATGGATTGAATCCTTTCATAGTTCTCTCACTCAGAGAGTCTTCTCCCCTTCAGCAGCAGCAGACCCCTCTCCTATCACTTGCGGAGTCCCGCAGGGCTCATGCGTCTCCCCCACCCTATATAACATCTTCACCAAACCCCTGTTCGACGATCTGGACCATCTGGGTGTCACCTACACTAATTATGCTGATGACACTCAGATTCTCCTCCCACTTTCAGGGGATCACAGTAAGGACAGTGAGTTGGTGAATAGGGTATATCTCATCATTCAGGCATGGATGGCATCTCATGGTCTATGCTTGAATGATGACAAGACAGAGCTCATCATCTTAGGTACCCCTGCTAATATCAACAAACTAGGCCTTGAATATGCCGATTTCAACATAGATGGTAATCTCATCAGAGTATCCAGGGAAGTAAAAACCCTTGGCTTTTATCTGGATGCCACTATGTCATTCACTAAACAGGTTAACTCACTAGCATCTACCACTGCGTACACTTGCAAATTAATAAGGGCAGGCAGACCATTCCTATCCAATGACAGCTGCCTGATCCTGGCAAGAGCACTCATACTATCTAGGCTTGATTATTGTAATGCCCTCTATAGCGGTGCCAACAAAGCCATTATCCACAGGCTCCAAATCCTACAAAACAATGCCTTGAGAGCTGCCCTCGGCATTAATAAGAGAGATCATATCTCAACCATTAGACGCCAACAGAAATGGCTCTCTACAGACAACAAAATCAAACTAAAGTTGGCCTCCCTAACCCATAAAGCCCTCAACAATGCCGCCCCCAGCTATCTGATGGACAAGGTAAAGAGAAAGTCCTCCATCCGACAAACAAGAACTATCAATTCCAACCGTCTGATAATCCCCAGATTCAAACTCTCCACCATTGGTGGGAACAGTTTCCCGGTGAAAGCTGCCACGCTCTGGAACTCTCTGCCTCACAACCTAAGAGCTGACCAACCATACTCGCACTTTAGAAGACACCTCATCAGCCACCTTAACTCCAATAACCCTTGTATTTAGCTGCACTTTCCTACACCTATGTATAGATAGTGATACTCTTGTTCGTGCTTCTGCCTTCGCCTCTAACAGCACTGCACACTTCTGTACACTTACCTCCTGTATAGATTTTGACTTTTAATGTTTGAAGACTTGTATACCTCTTATTCCTTATTACCTCTGTAATCCTGAATATTCTTTTAGGTTTACCCGCCTCTAACAGCCCTGTACATATCTGTATATTTACCCCTGCATAGATATTTGACTTTGTATGTATGAAGATTTGTATATTTTTATTCCTGTAATTCTGATTATTTTTATTACTACCTCAAAGTGTATATTTCTGCAACATTGTAAGCTTCGAATTATCTTTTGCCTGCGCCCTGTTGCCCCTGGGTAAGGTGCGCCATACAAATAAATAAACAAACAAACAAACTGTTCAAGCCTTACCACCCCATAGGCCAGAAGACTCTGCTATTGAAACCGAACCTTCAGATGTGATTCCCTTTGGAAGGATATTTATTCTGTCTGAACCCGAGAAAAGGGCCCTTCGTGAATACCTTGCTACTAACCTAGAAAACGGAACCATACCCCTATCCAAATCTCCAGCCGGAGCTTCACTATTTTTTGTTCCTAAGAAAGATACCAAAGAGCTCAGCCCTTGCCTTAATTATCGAGGTCTAAATCAGTGCACCCTTAAGGATCATTACCCGTTACCCTGATCTCAGACATCCTGGAAGCCGTAAGAGGAGCCGTAATATTCACTAAATTGGATCTCAGGGGTGCCTACCATCTGATCCGTATTAGGGAAGGAGACGAATGGAAGACAGCCTTCAGTACACCCTTTGGTCACTATGAATACTTGGTCATGCCCTTTGGACTCGCTAATGCTCGGGCGATCTTCCAACGCTTTATGAATCAGTTGTTTTTGGATATGCTGTTTCTCTTCGTCATCGTCTACCTGGACGATATTCTGGTATTCTCCAAGGACCCTCTCAAGCATGAAGGACATGTTAAGGCAGTACTAAGACGACTACGTGAACACAAGCTTCTAGCAAAACCCGAGAAGTGCCTTTTTCATGTTTTCACCGTCCACTATGTAGGATTTGTCCTTAGCCCAGACGGCATAGGAATGGATCAATCTAAGGTTAAAGCCATACTATCCTGGCCAACTCCAACCACTGTAAAACAGATCCAGTCTTTCCTGGGCCTAGCTAATTTCTATCGAAAGTTCATACCATCCTTCTCCGAGATTGTTCACCCGATAATTGCCTTGTTGAAGAAAGATACTCCCTTTTATTGGAAATCTGCCCAGGAGAAGGCCTTCCAACGCTTGAAAACAGTTTACACAAGCCCCCATCCTGGCTCAACCTGATATAAATCGACCCTTCCTAGTGGAAACAGACGCCTCTAACTATGCCATCGGAGCAGTTCTGAAACAGGAACTCGATGACGGACTGGAACACCCTATTGCCCATCTCTCACGGACATTGACCCCCAGTGAAACTCATTACTCGGTTTTAGAAAAGGAACTGCTAGCCATCCGTCAAGCCTTCACCAAGTGGCGTCATTTACTTCTAGGAGCTAAACATCCTGTCCAGGTTCGCACGGACTATTGAAATCTCCAAGTATTACAGGCCCTGGAGTGCAGGAACAGCCGTCAGGCCCGTTTGGCCTTCTTCTTTGCCCAATACCAGTTTCAGATTCACCATGTTCCTGAAAAACAAAATATAAATCGCTGACGCCCTGTCTCGGCGTCCCGACTATGAACCTCCTGAAGACCGAACATTTCCCAAGATGTTTCCCCATACAATATTTGTAGCTCAGGCAACCAGTCTCCTAAATGAAGTCCGCATGCAAACTCAATCCTCTGATTTCTGAAAGGACATCTCGGGCAAGCACCAGTGGAATTTGAAGACTAAGCATGGATATCTGTTCAAAGATAACGCCTTGGTTATTCCAACACAAAAACTACAACAAAGGATAATAAACCTCTGTCACAATACCCTTTACTCCGGACATCGTGGTATTACCAATACCCTCCGACTAATGCAAAGGCAATTTTGGTGGCCCGGAATGAAAGCTGACGTACAACTGTACGTTCAGGCATACTCTGTCTGTAATCAAAACAAACACGACAACAAAAGACCGGCGGGTCTACTACAGCAACCTCCACTACCAACAAGGCCTTGGGAATTCATAGCAACAGACTTCATTGTGGAATTACCGCCTTGCAGGGGATACACAACCATCATGGTCACCATTGACTTGTTTACTCATATGGCTCATTTTACACCCCTGTATAAATTGCCATCCTCGTCAGAACTTGCTGGAATTTTCCTAGAACACATATTCCGACTACATGGACTCCCTTCCAAGATCATATCGGACAGGGCCTCAATACATTTCTCAGTTCTGTTAACACCTTTGCCGGATACTAGGAATCAAACGTGCCCTCTCCTCAGGCTACGATCCCCAAACCAATGGAGCTACTGAGCGAGTGAACCAAACCCTGGAACAATATCTTCGTTGCTTCTCTACCAAGGTCCAGGACGATTGGTCCCTTTTAATGCCAATGGCTGAATTCGCATATAACAACTCGGATCACTCGGACGTTAAGACCAGCCCTTTTTTCTGTACCCATGGATTCCACCCTTCGGTTCTACCTACTGTCCTTCCACATCCTACACCAGTTCCAACAGTCGACTCCTGGATTGAAACACTCATTAATGTACAAAGAGAAGCCAAAGAACAATTAGAGAAGGCCAGGACCCAGACCAAGCTGTATGAGGACTCCAAAAGAAAACCAAGTCCTTCCTACTCAATAGGGGATAAAGTATGGCTATCCTCGAAGCTGCTGCCACAGCATCTGCGACCAAATAAAGTGGCTCCCCGGTATTATGAGCCATTCCCTATGAAGGAAATCAACCCAGTGCCTTTCGACTCAAATTACCAGACTCTTGGAAGAAAATCCACCCAGTCTTTCATACATCCTTAATGAAGCCCTACGTCCAGACCTCTCGAACTAACCTCCGGCCTAATCCAGTACTCATCAATGACCAACTGGAGTATGAGGTCTCCAGAATTTGTGATTCCAGATATAGACGTGGCCAACTCCAGTACCTGGTGGAATGGAAGGGATATCCCCCCAGTGAACGCACTTGGGAACCTATCTCAAACTTAAATACCCCCAGGTTACTCAGAAGGTTCCATCTCATACACCTGGGCAAACCCGGCGGGACAGGTTTTCGGAGGAGGCATGCTGTCATGAACCATCGAACTCGCCCTTTCTGGGCCTCCTGGTCCCTGACACTTCGGGGTCTACACTCCATAGTACTACCAACATGGCAGCAAGCCCAGAACGCTGTTCACCAATCTTCGCGTTGTACACAGCATGCTCTATAAAGAGACCACTCTCCCGCGCGTCTCAACGCTGCTGCTAGCTGTGACCGGACGTGTGCTCCGTACTCTTCCTTGTACTATTCGGTTTCCTAGTTCCAGGAAACCTTTCTTCCAATCTACCTTTCCTCCTTCTTATCCAGCCTTCCCGGAATCCTTGCACCGCCTCTGCGTGCTTCTTATCCCTTTCTTGAGTCTCCTGGAGTTTCCCCTTGATCCCGGACATCGAAGCTGAACGAACACTGGAAGCCAAGGACGGCAGAGCGGGCTTGTATAAGACCCGAACCATACGAAAGAAGACTCCTCCTAAAGAAGTCATCAGGCAACGAAAACAGGTGAGAAAGGGGGAAACCTGTGACAAGGGGTAGGGCTGATACTACACAAGCAGTCCAGCTGCTGAATCCCGGGGTTCACTCATTGATCAAAGGCAGGCTCCTACTGGTTCAGGGAGGCTGGGAGGGATCCTGGGTCACCCTAGCAGCAGTATACACCCCCAACCAGGGACAGAGTGCTTTCAATGTAGAGGCCCTCGCCACCATTAAGGCAAGGAGTAGAGGGGTAACCGTAATAGGAGGAGATTTTAACAGATGGGCGGACCCACTAATGGATAGACAAGCGACGAGAGCAGAGCAAAGGGAGCCACCACTGGGAGGAGGAGATACATTTCAAAAAAGCCTGAAGGACAAGGGCCTGCTAGATGTTTGGAGAACACCACACCCAGATAGGAAGGGATAGACATTCCCATCTAGTGTGCATGCGACCTTCACTAGAATTGATGACATACTTATCAGTAAAAAACACCTGTCGCAAATAAGGGATAGCACAATCCAAGCAGTGGGGTGGTCAGACCATGATACGGTTACCATGAACCTTGAGCTGGAGGGCACAGGCAAAGGGGACTCCAAGTGGCGCAGTATTGAGTACCTGTGGGGCAGTCAAGTTCTTCGCTCGGGAGCTCTGACGCATTGTAAGAATACTTCCAGATTAATGATAACGGAGAGGTAAGTGCGACCACACTCTGGGAGGCAAGTAAAGCCACATGGTGGGGGGCCCTAATAAGAGAAGGAGCCAAGAAGAAACAGGAGCAGATGCTACAGGAGGAGAAACTGGGCAGAGAAATTAAACTAGCAGACAGGCTACATTCCTAGGGGACCTATCAGGAGGAAGACAAGAGTACACTAAAGCAAAAAAGGCCAACCTGAAACCGCTGGGAGTAGGGGACATAATATGTAAGCTAAAGTTCCTAAAGCAAACACTTTACAAAAAGGGAGACAAGGCGGATACGATGCTGACCATCAGGTTGAGGGCCCAGAGGGCAGGGAGATGGGTAGAGCGCATCTGGGAGGAAGGAGACTGGGCTACGTCCCCAGGAGATATTGCCAACCATTTTGCCAAATACTATGAGGAGCTCTATAAAACTGGAGGCTCAGAGGAGAAAGTGGAGATGCAAGAATATATTGCCAGTGCAGGGGTAACACCTCACCCAAGCGGAACAAGTCGACCTGGAGTCCACATTCACCCCTGAAGAAAAAAAGGCGGTGATACCCAGGTGAAGACATCTACACAGTGGGGTTTTACAAACAATTTGCCGACACCCTGGCCCCACCATATGACCAAACTATTCCATCGCATTCAGGAGACAGGGCAAGGCCCACCCTCTTTCACAAAAGCACATACAGTAGTCATCCCCAAAAGTGGGAAAGAACCCGTCAATTGCAAATAATATCAACCAATATCACTCTTAAACACGGACGCAAAAGGTTTGCACGAGAGCCCTGGTCACCCGCATGGAAGGAATCATGCCCTGCCTGATCCACCCATATCAGGTGGGATTTATAAAAGGGAGACAGGGGGCAGATACCATGCGCAAAACCCTAGATGATATGGAACACTAAGGGGAAAGGGGGAGGACATGCCCTGCTCAGTCTGGACTCAGACAGCTTTTGCTCGGGTAGAGTCGGAGTACCTCTGGGCCACATTCTGAGAGTCCTGCAAACCATAAGGGAATACAGAAAATGGGCGTGATTGAAGGTCAAAACAGAGAAATTCACACTTTTCCCATACAATAACCAAAGAGCTGCTATTGAAGAGAACTCGCCCATCTTGGGAATCCCGGTCACCCAAAATACGCTTAAGTACTTGGGAATCAACATCACGAAAGATCCAAAAGACCTCTATGAGGTCAATCTCCCCCGCACCCTCTAATGACAGAGCTAAGTGCGGAACCTGGACAGGTGGGCGAAATTGATGATCTCTTGGTTGGCCCGCCTCAACGCAATCAAAATGGCAATCCTCACCAAAGAACAAGTTACTTACCAAACTGGTAACGTTCTTTCGATGGGATGTTCCTCCGACGTATTCCTTATCTTTGATGTTATCCATTCTAGCTTGCTGGCCTCGGAAAATGTTTTCAGTAGAGGGCGCTGCGCGTCGACGTCCTTCGAGTCGGTGTCCCTCGACAGCCTCTGTATCGGCGCCAATGTCATCATGAGTATAAATAGACTGGCGCAGCGTCCGTTGCTCAGTTCCGTTTTGAAGTTCAGATTTGCTTTGCATTAATTGGTTAGTAACCTTGAAGGAGTGTAAGCTGCAACTACAAGGGAAGTTTTACTGCGGGGATGGATAGGAGGGGCGATAAGGAATACGTCAGAGGAACATCCCATCGAAAGAACGTTACCAGTTTGGTAAGTAACTTCTTCGAAGGGATTGTGTCCGCCAACGTATTCCTCATCTTTGATAGACTCCCATAGCAGTAGTGTAAAGAGGAGGTGGGAGTAAAGATGAAATATTTCCCCTTTAAAGATGTACAGAATGCAACACAGCTTTCCGAAATCTTGTCTCCTGGCTAGAGGAGGAATCCAGGCTGTAAAATTTGGTAAAAGTATGTGCGGACGACCATGTGGCAGCTGCACATATATCTTTAATTGGGATCCGCCTTTGTAGAGCCAAAGAGGCTGCGATACCCCTGGTTGAATGAGCCCTAAGATGTTGAGGGGGTTCTTTTCCTGCCAATTTGTAGCATTCTAGAATGGTTAAAATGATCCATCTTGAAATGGTCTGTTTTGTCATTGGCAATCCTAATTTGTGCCCTGCGTATCCTACAAACAATTGGTCTGCTTGCCTTATCCTAGCAACTCTGCCCTGTCCTTATGAAATACAGTGAAGGGTGGCTTAACTGAAAGTGCCTGTAACTCACTCACTATGCGAGAGGAAGTGACCGGAACCCAAAATACAGTTTTAAGAGTTAATAGTCTCAAAGGGCAAAAATGCAAAGGCTCAAACGGAGCACCCATCAGAAACTTGAGGACAAGGTTCAAATCCCAACCGGACACCTGGAAAGGTGACGGAGGGAACACATTAGTGAGCCCTTTCAGAAACTGAGAAATTAAAGGGATTTTAAAATAAGAACACTTCAGACGAGCTCTTAAATATGGACAGCGCCGCCAGGTAACCTTTAACGGTACCCACTTGCAAGCCCCTGTGGGCTAAAGAAAGCAAAAAAGACAGAACCACAGGAATGTCACATGAAAACAGATCCACATTCTTAACCCTGCAGCAGTCGCAGAACTTTCTCCAACGGCACAGGGACTTTGTTGCGGGCTTTCTGGCCGAAAGCAACACCTCCATCACGTCTTCAGGGAGGTCCCAATCCTTATACCTCAACCTTTCAGAAAGCAAGCGTGAAGGTTGAGGGATCTGACCTCTGGATGGAGAACCTGACCCCCCTCCCGTGAGAGCAGATCATCTCGGTAGGGAAGATGACGTGGAGGGCAGGTGGACAAGTCGAGAAGGCCCGTGTACCACGTCCTCCGGGCCCATGCCGGAGCAATGAGGATCATCCGGGAACCGAACCTCCGTAACCAGCCGCAGCACTTGCGAGATGACGGGGACTGGAGGAAACGCGTACAGCAGTGGGAATGACCACTCCACCACGAACGCGTCTCCTAAGGCTCCTCTTGGAGGAAATTCCCACAAGCAGAACATTTCGCACTTCCGGTTGACACTGGAGGCGAAGAGATCCACTTGAGGGGTTCCCCCAAAGGGCAAAGATCTCCAGGAGAATCTCCTGAGCCAACTCCCACTCGTGAGAGATTGCGCTCTGCCTGCTCAGAGCATCCGGTGTCTCGTTTCCATCTCCGGCCAGATGAACTGCCGAGATCGAAACTTCCTGCTGGATTGCCCAGAACCAGAGCTGCATTGCCTCCCTGCACAGAGGAAGTGACCCTGCCCCCCTCCCTTTTTGTTGAGGTAGTGCATGGCCACTGTGTTGTCCGTCAGGACACTCTTTCCTCGCACTGTCAGCAGAAAAGCCTTCAGGGCAAGCCTGACGGCCCTCAGCTCCAACAGATTGATATGGAGTCTGGACTCCGACAGAGACCAATGATCGCTGACTGTCAACTCGTTGGCATGAGCTCCACATCCAGTGAGGGATGCGTCCGTCACGATCGTCAACTCAGGCCAGGGTAGCCAAAATGGAGCCCCCTTCATCTGATTGCCTTCAACGGCCCACTACAGAAGGTCCTGGGCGACCGAGGGCGGCACCTGAATGGGGTCCGACATCCTGCCAGAGGACAGAGCACTAGAGCTTAAGTGCCCATTGCAAAGATCTCATCATGCAACCTGGCCTCTGGCACCAGAAGAATGCAGGATTCAATGAGGCCGAGAAATCTCAAGAACTCGAACGCAGGGAGACTCTGGGCATGTTGAAACTTTAGCACCATCTGCTCAATGTGATGAGCCCTCACCTGGGGAGGAAAACACTGCCCCAGGGACGTGTCGAGCACTGCTCCGATGTACTGGAGCCTCAGAGTTGGCGTCAAGTGGGACTTCTTTAAGTTGAGGGAGAAGCCCAGCTTGTGGAGGGAGTGGCAGGTGACTGACAGATGATCCAGGACTTGCTCGGTAGAGCGCGCCGTGATCAACAAATCATCCAGGTAGGGGTAGACGTGAATCCTCCCTTTCCTGAGATGCGATGCCACCACTACCATGAGCTTGGTGAAGACCCTCGGGGCGGAGGTCAATCCGAACCGCAGGACCCGAAACTGAAAGTGCGAGTCCCCAACCGCGAACCTCAGGTACTTCTTGTGCTTTGGATGGATCGGCACATGAAAATAAGCGTCCTTGAGGTCGAGAGACACCAACCAGTCCTGAAGTTGAAGGGCCTGGAGGACTTGAGACAAAGTAACCATCTTGAACTTGTCCTTCCTGAGGCGTTTGTTCAAACCGTGCAAGTCCATGATGGGTCTCAATCCCCCGTCTTTCTTGGAAATCAAAAAATAAGGGGAATACCATCCCTTGTTCCTCTCCGCTACAGGCACCAGTTCTATGGCGCCTTTCTCCAGCAGGGCTTGAACCTCCTGCACAAGGAGCAGATCCGAACTCTTCAACGAGAGATTCCACGGTGGATTGTCGTGAGGCCTCTGCCGAAAGGGAAGACAGTAGCCGTGGGCTATGATCTCCAGAACCCACACATCTGAAGTAATGGCACGCCATTCGACAAGATGCTGCGCCAGCCTTCCCCCAACCGGCAAACCATGGGACATAGCCTCATGACTGAGCTGAAGCAGCTGTGGCGTTGCCTGAGGGCAAAGAGGCAACTGCCCGAGCAGCCTTGGCACCTCAAGTATCTTGCTTTCTACCTCTGGCACTCCTACGGTGGCCCCTTTGATTGGCAGCTCCTCTCGCTTAACCAAAGGATGAGTAATAACGAAAGGAACCTCCTCTCCATTGCTGTCCCCTAGGACGAAAAGGCGGAGGTTGGCGAACTGCAGCACCAAACGACTTCGCTGCAGCTTTGGAGGTCTGCAACCTCTCAAGGCTCTCGTCAGCCTTACTGCCAAAAAAATGGACACCATCAAAGGGCATGTTGAGGAGCCGGGCCTGCACATCAGGAGCAAACCCCGACTTCCGCAACCACGCAAACCTGTGTATTACGGTGCTTGCCGCCATGGACCGGCTGACGCAATCTGCCATGTCCAAACCCGACTGAACGGCCTCACACATGGCATCCTTGCCATCCTGGACCATAGCAAGAAAACCATCCCGTTTGTCCCCTTCGGGAATATGTTCAGCCGCTAAGGAAACACAGTTCCACAGAGTGTGCGTGAAACGTGACAAGGCACATACGGAGTTGGCAGCCTGAAGAGCCATACCCCCTGAAGAAAACACTTTCTTCGCCCAACCATCAAAACGCTTGTCATCCCTATCAGGAGGGATGGTAGGATACAACGCCGGCTTTGCTGGGGCCGTAGCCGCCTGCACCACCAAACTCTCCGGAGTGGGGTGCTTGGTCAAGTAGCAGGGGTCACTACTGGCTGGGCAGTATTTTTTTGCGGCAAAGACTTACCCACTGCCGGGAGACTCTCCGGAGCAGTCCAAGCCGCCGCCACCTTCCTCTGTAGAGCCATATGGAACGGCAGTACTGGGTCAGTTGGTGGACCTTGGTCGAGGATATCCGTGAGGTCACCCTGAAGAAAATCCCCTGGGGGAACAGACCACCCCAAGTACTCGGTGACTCTAGACATAAGACACCGGTACAAGGAGTCGGCATGGGTACCAGGCTCAGGCCTACTAAACGCCACCTCCGGAGAGGTGTCCAGACCACTGGCGTCGTGCAGGGACTGACGCAGGTCCTCAATCTGACTATGTCCCGAGAGAATCTCATCTGGCACCGTATCAGGAACCATGCCATCATCAGAGCCCTCAACCACCTCCGAAATGTACTCAAGATGGTGGAAAGTGGGCACAGAATGGGGAACAAAGCCATGCATGGCCTTGGCCAGAGCCTTTCTAGGGGGTTGCACCGTACCCCGGGGTACCCCCATCGAAACAGCCTCGAAAGGTGTCTAGTGAATCGGCATCGAACGTGGCGCCGACAGCATCGCCGGCGTCGATGTCTTCTTCGAAGACATCACGGGTACATACGGTCTCGAGTGCGTTGAGGACCGAGACCTGGAATGGGCATGACTAGAACGATTCCCCTTGTCCGAGCGGGACCGTTCCCGCGAATCGTGCCGACCACCCGAGCCCGAAGGCGTACGAGCGGTGTCTCGAGTCCGATCACACCCGACCCCACTCGGACCAGTGCCCTGCAATTCGGGAATCGCTAGCATTTTCTTACCGAAGGAAGCCCATTTCACCGGAGTCACATGCTTGGTGGGATAGGCGACCCACCGATGGGCAGAGTCCTCGGACGAGGACGGGGAAGGCGACCGATGACGGCGCTTCCGGGAGTGCCTCGAAGAGGCAGAGGAGTGGCGGGACCCACTCCGGGACTGAGATCCACTGGACTTCCAATGACGATGCGGCGAGTCGCCCCTCGAAAGCCCCGTGGACCTCGACTTCCGGGGCATGGACACCTTACCGACCGACAGTTTCTTCTTGCACTCCCGCAAGGCTTTGGATGCAAGCGACTGGCAGTCGACACAATCATCCGTGTCATGGGCCTCCCTGAGGCACCAGAGGCAGGCGTTGTGCGAGTCCGTCACCGACATCTTGGACCCGCAGTCCCCACACTTCTTGAAGCCCGGACGTAGGGTGGAAGAAGAGGAAGACATCTCGAAATCTCACAAACAGGTTCGAAGAACCGAAAGAACAGAAACTCCAAAGAGTCGAGGCGCGCCGAGATGTCTGAAGCAAACAAGTTCGCGGAAAAAACGGAACTGAGGCTACTGGCGTTGTGCATCCTACTTATAACATCCAATGACGTCAGCCATCAGAGGAGGTCCTCGAGGGTGGCATATCGACGTCATCGACACAGGACGCAGACGCCAAAAGATTTTCTGAAGCAGAACAGCTGTGGCGATTACTGTCAGATATGGAATACGTCGGAGGACCCAATCCCCTCGAAAGTTTTTTTATTTACTGCAGGGATAACTTCAGGAGTTTCCCAATTAGCAGATATTTTTCTTTGCAGAGCAGTATGAAAAGGGACAACAGGATCCTCCTCTGGACCTTTATCTAAAATATCAGTAAGGTGCTCATACTGAAAAGAAGGTGTAGGTGTAGTCCACCCCATGAATTCAATTATTCTGGCCATCAGAATCCTATAAGGAGTCTCAGCAAGCTCTCCAGGGTCTGGTTTAGCGAACTCTACTTCTGGAGAAGTACCTAAACCACTTGCCTCATGTAGAGACTCTTGAACGTCTGTTAACCTGTTCTCCTCAGAGATTAATTCCTCTGGCATGGGTATTGGAGTCCTTTACAAACCAAAGAGTCTCATTGTCGGAATCCTCCCCTTCCTCATATATAGAGGACAAGGCTCTCAAGTAGTCAGACCTGGTATATGGTTTAAAACCCATTTCTAGAGCAGAAGGAGCTAAATTAGTTGTCACTGTCTGAAAACGTCGAGGTTGTCGACGTGGACGTCGTAGGCTTCGACAATCCTGAAAAAGGCATTGAAAAAGTTTGAAAAGACCTCGATGCACTCGAGAAGATCGGGATCCTACTCGGCGTCATCGAGATTGTTGATGGCATCTACAACGTCATGGTCGGAGCTTTCGACACCTCTACTGCCTGTGATGTAGTGACAGTTGTAGGTTTGTCTTTTATCAGGGTCGACCGTGGCATTGAAGACTGCGTTGATGAAACCGATTTATGCGAAGGGCCCTTCGACAACGGCGTCGATGACGCGGTCTTATTACTTTTACTCGAGGGTTCATGACGCTCGAGTACTTTCTCTCGCCTGGTTCAACGACTCGCAGCGTTCTGATTTTTCGGGTCTTTTACCCAGGGTATCACCTTTAGACATCTCTGAGGGGGTTGAGTCCGCTTTCTCGAAGACGCTAAGCATTTTTTTTACGGAATTCCTCCCACTTAGCCGTAGAGCTGTGTTTTGTGGGGCAGCTGACCCTTTCTGGGGAAGTAGAGGAAGAAGAAGAGGGAGATCTACGACGCCTCTTCGAGTGTTTTGATCTCGAAGACTGATGAGAAGCGCTTCGAGATCTTGAACGGGAATGTTTCTTTTGTCGACGAGGAGACGAATGTCTCGACTAAGCCGAAGAAACTTTCGAGGGAGTTTAAGTTTTAAAGTCCTTACCTCTTTATAACTTCCCCTTACGCTCCTTCAAGGCTTTTGCCATCATGGACATATATTCCTCGCATTCCGAACAGTGATGCTCTGATCCCAGGCACCACAAACAGATCCTGTGAGGATCCGTTAATGACATTTTCTTCCCACAGTCACGACATTTCATGAAACCGGACCCTGGAGTCGATGGTTCGGTTCAAGAAGCCATCGTGTAAAGGTAATCTTCGAAGAATAAGAAGGTTTTTCTGAAGAAAGGAACCGAGTGTTACGCTTCGCGGGCCTCGGAAACGTAGGAAAATGGAACTGAGCAACGGACACTGCGCGAGTCTATTTATACTCATGATGATGTTGGCGCCGATACAGAGGCTGTCGAGTGAGTACGTCGACGCACAGCACCCTCTACTGAAAAAATCTTCTGAGGCCAGCAAGCTGGAATGGATAACATCAACGATAAGGAATACGTCAGAGGACACAATCCCTTCGAAGTACTCCATCACTACCAAATGCTGCCAATAGAAATCCCAGGGGTCCACTTCAGAGAAATGAAAGGCAAAATCACCAAGTTCCTTTGGCAAGGGGGGAAACAACTGATAGCATACAACACTCTGACCCGGGATAAGGAGCAAGGGGGGAGTAGGCCTTCTGTTATGCAGTCCCTTGGGGACCACTGCAAAAGATTTAGGACTACAGGTATTGGCAGTAAGCCCACTTGGTAGCAGTCTGTACCACCCAGATTTACCTTGTAGCTGTGGCTGAGCAGTCAGACTTCCCTCAAGAAGAGTTAGGCAGTATGCAAAGTATACACAATAGGCACTCATACAATAGCACAAGCAAACACTGACCAGAGCTTTGGTATCAAGGTAATTATTTATTTAAAAACACACTTATTGAAACACTCCAGCACTATTGTTGTAAATCACTCTAAACACAATTACTATTATTATATATACACTCCTTATTCCTTATCAGACAAGTCTTAGTTAACACCACTTATTTCCAGACAGAGGTGAGCGCTTAACGCTCACTCCACTCTAGATGGCACTCCAATAAGTTAACGAAAAAGGGAGGGAAAAAGGCAGAATGTAGGAAAATACACCACACTAATACTTACGAACTCTTAAGCAAGGCAGGAAAGTCAAAAGTTACTTGTGAGCCAAAGTCCATAGGCCGGGCCCACTCTTGGAGAGGAGGGCACAAATGCACCCAAGATCACACAATGACAACAGGCTCAAAAAGTCTTGCAGGGAGTTCGGAAAGGTTTTAGTTAGGCTCAGAACAGTTTAGCCAGGGTGTCCCAGGCTAACCCAGGATCGAAAGCCGGGGACTATATCTACCCCGTACAGTCGGTTGCAAGGGAAGCCAGGCGGAACACGGTACCTTATGTGGAAAGGATCCTCCAGCGGGGGCAGTTGTTCCTGGCAGCGGGTGCAAGTCACGGCGTCGTCCAGAGGAAGAGAAGATCTCGACGTGGAGGAAAGATGAAGGTCGTTGCACTGCCAGGGAAGAAACCAGCCGCAGAGTTTTCCGGTTAAAGGTACTACCCTTTGATTCGCGGTAGTGGTAAAACATGGTATCCCGGTTGCCGGGGTGCTTGGCACAGGCAAGGCGGCCACGAGATGTTCCAGGAAGCGAAAAAGGAAGCAGACTGGTTATCCCCACCAGTCGAAGGAAGAAGACTGTCCGGGCTGGAGACCTCCTCTGTCGTTGGCAAAAGTGGTGAGACGGTTCAGCAGGGCTCCACCGGTGGTGTCGTCGTAGCAGGTCGGCTCAGCTTCTCCCTTGTCGGATTCTTAGGTCCTGTGACGACTTCTAAAGTTTCAGTCCCCAAAGCCCTGCTTTTATGCAGAAAACCCCCATTCACTCAGCCTAGCTGTCACTCAAACATGCTAAGTGGTGAGCCGGCCGGCTCACCACTTGGGCCAATCAGGACGGAGTGCGACTTGAGTTGCCTAGGCAACTCAAGTCCAGGGTGCCTGAATCCCCCTCCACCCCTCCTAAGTACCCCAGACAGAGTGGCACCACTTTGGAGGGCTTCTGTGGAGAAGTCCGCCAAAAAGTGGAACAAAGGGCTCAACTTGGGTTGGAGTCACAGAAGCTAACACAAACGCCATTTTAGAACCGAGTTCTGGCAAAAAATACCAACCGGGGAATTAATATTAAATAAATAAACCGGCGGTATGTTCGAGGCTATAGGAATTAAATAATTAAAGTTGGTAGCCTCGAACAATGGGAAATCCCATAGGGATATATTCGCGGTCGAATATAAAAAGTAGTATCCACTGCCACCAGCCAAAACTCGATCAGGGGGGACGGAGACGTGCCCCCTCAACTAACAGACCCCGGGGCAATCAAATTGCCCCGCCCAGTACGTCCACAATATGGTGGTTTGTACTGGTTCTGTTCAGAATTTGAGACTAGTAAAGTCAATGGTGACTTTACATGCCCTGGGAGACAGTAGTCAGTCCCAGGGTATGGAGTCTATACTGGGGGGTCCTGTGTTACTGCACTGAGGGTGCTGTGTAACATCACAAAAACACATGAAGCCCTATGGAGTAAAAGACCCCATAGCCCATTAAACACATATAGAATCAAAGAGATACCCTCACTCTTGGACATGATTTGAGTGTAAGAGAGTCTCACTCTTGGCAGGAGAAAAAAATAAACCCCAAAAATCCAGCAAAGCTGCTGGGGGACTCACTAGGTTAGGAAATTCAGCCTAAACAGAGAATTCTCCCTAACACCTTCCGGACTGCTACGCATACTATCGTGCAGCCCAGTTCAGGGTTATGGTGCCGCATCTCAGAGGAGAGAAAGATAAGCAATGGGAGGAAATGTAAAACTATTTACTGAGACCAGTGACACTGGGAGAGTGGCTCTGGGTGCCAAAATCAGCATTCCCAAGTAAAGCCCTTAAACATAACGTGCTAGGCCCACTCCTGAAGCTCTGGGGGAACAAAGGAGAAATGAAGGGACACAACGTGGCCTTCGCCTATGAGCCACCTTTGGGCTCCACCCATTAGAAACGAGATCCAAAACCCGCTGTGCTTCCAGGAATGGTACGAAGCTGGACTGGAAAGGGTGGGTCAGATCATAAAAGGATCATGCATCTCACTGCAGGAACTAGAAGTAGGGCTAAAAATCAAACCCATAGGAGCCTTTCAATTCCTGTAACTGAAGGGAGTCCCGACATACTCGAAATAGAAGGACGACCTGCAGAGAGACCGGACTCCACTAGAAAAGATTTTGAGTGAAACCACTTCATCAAGGGTACTTATCTCCCAATTATACAAGGCCCTTCTGAATAATCAAACGAATACAAACTAAGCCCTCCGGAAGAGGTGGGAGAAAAACTTGGGCTACCCATTACACAAAGACCTTTGGAAGCGCCTTCGCAAATATGCCCAGAAAACGTCCATCTCGACCCTATATAAATTGCATGGGCTAAAGCTCCTTCATAGGTGGCAATACGACCCCAAGCGCCTCTCCAAAATGTTCAGAGAATCAAGCCCGCTATGCTGGAGAGGATGCGGCAAGCAAGCAGACTACTGGCATATGTAGTGGTCATCTCCGAAAGCGCAAGCATTTTGGAAGGAGGTTCTGGCCTGGATCAAAAGCATAGATGGGGTGGAACAAATGCACCCCCCTGGCTAGTACTATTCGAACTGGAGGGCCGATGGCGGAGGCTCCCGCAAATGCCACATTTCCTGCTACTGCCAGCAAGGGTGTGCCTCACACCCTTGCTGCCAGTAGCAGGAAATGTGGCATTGCTCTGCGATGGAAAGCGCAGATGCTCCCATCAGAAAGAATGTGGGCCCAGAAGGCCAAAGAAATATGAGATGGAGAACATTACAGGGGCGCTCCACAATCTCAACCCGGGCAATGAAATGGCTACCCTTCCTCAACATATACAAGTAATCTGATCCCACGCCCCGCTCCAGAACACTCACCGACCCATTTGAAATCCACGCTCAACAACTGGTACATGTGACCCGGCACGTCTCTGGAGGGAGGGGGGGCGACAGGGAGATTGGAAAAGGGCTTGCACTGCTGGAACGGCCACATGCAGAATTTATTTCATTCAAGTCAGCTCTGGGCCATGTTATGGGCATTGTTTATTTACAAAATGCTTAATAAAAGTGTTCTGACTTGAGTGTCGTGTAGACCGATGAGACCTCCGTCCCCAAGTGACGCACAGGGGAACGAAATAGAAACCCTCTGTGCGACCCTTGAGGCCACAGGTGAGAGATGTCTTCCCAGATCCACGGAGCCTCTGGAACACCGATGCTGCTGTCAAGAAGGAAGGAGGTTAAGCACCAGGCAATCACAATACAGGCAGGTAAACAAAAGAATCTAAAGTGTCTTACCTATCTGGTGTAAGGGAGACCCAGGTAACCTAGTAAGGAGGTTCGAGGCTCATTAGATGCGGCGGTCCCTGGAATAGTAGAACCGCAGTTTAGCGTGGATGAAGGGTAGCCACCTGTGGGAGTCAGGGCTTGACTTGAATCCCCAGTAGGGAAAAGGCGTAGAAGATCAGCAAGGTACCAAGGGATGATCCAAAGACAAGTCGAGGTGCAGTCCAAATATCCGGCAACAGGTAAACAGTTCCAAGCAAAAGTACCAAGGGGTGTCCAAGGGAGTCCGAGATAGAGTTCCGTGATCAAGGTAACAAGGAGCAAGATGTAACGCCAAACAGTGTCCGAAGCCAGCTGAGAAGCAATGAGCGTTCTGTCTCTCAGACCTTTATACTGATCGCCCCTGGGTCACGTGACTTCTCTGGATCATGTGACGTCCACCAAGATCACATGGGGAACGCCATAGCGTATCACGTGACCGGCGTGGAGACGTAGGGCCGCCCTTTCTGCTATACGTTCTCCAAGGCAGTTGCCAATGCAGAAAGGGTTGCAATCGAGACCGTACAACGGTACAGAATTTTCGGTTCTGTGGCTTCACCGAATCACTTGAGCCTCGAAGCTTGGGAGGAGATGTTGGGGGAATGTGAGCAGTGTTCTGATGTGTCGTGGCCTGGTGTGCAGAGGATCGCCTAACAAAAAGGAAGATTTAAAAAAGGAGGCATCTCAGTGGGGGCCTGTAGATCAGAATGAAGTTTATGCCATGATTGTGATTTGGGGTGATCTTAGTGTATAATATTTCGCACCTGTCGCAGTCTATTTTGCTCTTGTACATTCCAATATTCTTTTTACAAATAATGGCGACACCGCCTCCAATACCCTCAGTCCAAGTGTTTCCCAAAAAAACATACTCTGGGGGAGAGGGGAGGTGTCGCTTGCTCAATCACAGGCCTATGTGAGTCCAGAAGCCATGTCTCTGTGAGGCACATAATATCAATTTAGTTGCTGACAATGTAATCAGAAGTCAGTAATGTGTTTAGTAACAACCTAGTTTTTAAGAGGGCGAGGTTTATTGAGAGTGGCTGTGATTCATACACTCCAATGTCCAAATTGATAACTGAGGGAGAAATGTTTGGTAAAGCCTTTTGCAGGGCTGTTGAGTCTTGAATAATTGCACTGTTTTCTATTCCTCTAAGGAGAGTAGTGTTGGGATTAGGGATGCACAGGGTTTCAGGTGAAGAGAGAAAGGGAGCATTCACTTGAACAAGGGGTGCGCAGTCTTCCTGGACTGATGGACCACAAGCATCAAGCGTAGCCTTCGGTGCAGAACATAACACGCAGTCGTTCATATAGTGCTGTACAAGAGCCTCCCGGTGTGCATTCGAGGAAGCTTGCCGGCGCGCAAGAAGATGTGCCGCAGTTTCCCTGTTAGCTTGTTGCTCCGCCAACAAAGCCTCAATTTTCAGAGTTATATCCATGTTTCACTTGCAGTACTGACTGTTTGGAGGAAAACGCCAGATAATTACAGGAAAATTACAGCAAGTTTGTGAGTCCTCACCCAGACTTGCTAGACCCGGACGTGCCTGATATCCTAAATACGCTCATGAACTACAATCCTGATGGGATTTGTAGTTCGTAGCGTGACCTAAACACACAATCAGTGCAGTCTCACAGGCGCAGGCAAGCAGCGTCTGAGCACCAAGGAACAGAAGGTAAGGAACAGTAGAGCTAAAGCACACAGTTAAGAGATCTAGGTTAACAAAGTTAAAAACATGAGGTGGCTAAAGGTCTTTCCCTGCGAGGTCCCGCTTACCACCAATCCCTAGGGGGAATATTGCGTATCAGGTTTCCCTCCCTAGGCTCACAGGAAGGGGTTTCCCCCCCTTGGGGGAAATGACTGATCCCTCGATACACTTGCCACTAAAGTAGAGGCATCCCAGAACAAAATCACACAGCTATGCAATCGGATCACTGAAACAGGAAGAAGAAATAAATAATTGGAAATATTGAGGATGTGACGCAGAAGATAGAGAATGATCTTGAAGTGGTAATTGGAATAATTGGTGATGGCAAAAATGGAGATGCCACATTTGGAGTCCAGGTCACTAAGAAACTTGGAGTGAATTTCTGGAAAAGCATCTCCCGAAGATATTTGCTCAGCGGGTCTTCTCAAAGAATTTCCTGATACAAAGAACTCATCCATCTCTGGCCCACATGCCGGTGCCAAGAGTGCCATACAGGACCATAAATACGTATATGTTCCACAACAGAGACTTCATTCTAAAGGCTGCAAGAGAGAAAGGTGGATTGAATTTCAAAAATGCAAAAACGTTGACTTTTCCAGGCTTTAAACCAGCAGTACAAGCTGCAAGCTCTTCCAAGACATAGAGAAGACTTGGGTCACAGAGTGCAACACAAAATACTGTTTCCTTCAGAATTAAAGAGTGTACTGCAGAGTGTTGCAGTGGAGAGTGGAGTTGTGAGTCTGCCTGCCAGTTAGACTGCTGCTGCTTTAAAAACATCACAGCTTAGCGGAGCAAACGTGGCGTGTACTGAAGAGTGTTACAGTGTTTCGGTGTGACGCGGCGTGGCAGAGTGGAGTGACCCCAGAAGTTCAAGGTGACCAGGGATCGAGAGTCAAGAAATCTAAGAAAGTTTGCGCAGAGACCCGCAGAGGTTGGGGAAGCTGCCTGCCCCTGTGTAGAGCCCATTCAAGGTGAGGAGAATGAGCTGGGGGGGGGCGGGGGAGTGAAGCGCAGTGCTTACCATGTCGGGTTTGAGCTCACAAACTCCTGCAAGCAAGGCTGCAAGACCATGCCGAGGAGAGACGGACTCCCCGGGAAGCAGGTAACGGCCTAGGCCCCGCCCCCATGGACCCCGATTCCTTGAATAATGCGCTCCAAAAAGGAGTGTGCCTGTGTGACCCCATTTTGAGAAGCTCCAACTGGGGTTACTTTTGCATCTGCACTGATTGACGCGACCCAGGAAAAAGACAGGAATGCTGCAAGGAGTGATGATAAACTATCTAATGAGTGGCTGGGAGCTGAAAATCAAATATATCCACAGCCCTCTGGCAGCCTGCCTATGATTCAAAAATCTATCAGCAGTTCCCCAGAAGTAAGATGGTCGACTGTGAAGGAACAGCCGACTGTCACATATAAGAATGCTGATTTACCCTCTATCCGGTCCAGTATGTTGGATAAGGAATCAATAGAGGAGGAAGTGGAGGAAGAACTTAGCGAGGCACAGCTGGACAGGCCATCTTTGGCCACCCAGGAAGAGACAATGGGATCTGATGCTGGAAACCTGACTCAACAAGACTCAGCTGAAAAATATTGGAAGAGAGAGAACCAAGAGAAAACAATGTGGAACTGGAAGGGACGAAATCACAGATGCTGGTGGCTCGGCTTTCAAAGGGTATTTTGAACCTTGCATCCAGAATTGAAAAACAAAAACGTTTGAGGTTAGCAAGCCTTAGAGAAAAACTTGAAAATGATTCCTGGCTGAGCACAACCCCGGCAGCAAACCCCTCTGATGAAGAGGTCTTCCATCATGAGGAAATGGGCCCCACTTCGACACATGAGGCGGCGGACGGCCTGGGGGGGGGGGAAGGAGACCGGAGGCGCATACAGATGAAGGATCTCCAATGAGGCAGTGGTAGGATGTGCCCAGAGACTCTGATAGTAGCCTATCCTCTATATCGACTGAGGAAAGGAGATGCAACAACGACTCACATGCTGAGACCAGAAATGGAGGGGCCCGTAGCACGACAGATCTGGCCCACCTGCAAAATACCCTAATGGTGACACTCACAATGTCATTGGCCCCCTTTGGGAAATTGTATGAATCCCTCAAAGACTCTTTGAAAGACCAGGCCACGCTTATAGCAATGACCCATTCCAAGATGACCTACCTCAAGGGCTTTGTGGTAAAGGTCCATGAGCAGCTTGATAAGGATGCAGAAACATCTTTAAACTGGCAAAATCGAGGAATTTGATAAGTCAACTCTGATGGCAGCCGTACTAGAAGACCGTAATGGATGCAGAGCAATTTAAAGATTGCAAGGCCCAAGAAGAAGTGTAGGGAATGAAGCACGTGCAAGCTCCGATGACAGGACAAAGGAAGGGAATGGGGTAAAACCCCAAAAGAAGTGTGCTCAGCCGAATGGAATGCCCGGGCCCCAAGGTTGTGAAGAAAGGACAAGAAGACTTGGAGGGGGGCCGATTAACACCAGCCCTATCGAGGAAGAAGAGCGAACAACTGTACACAAGCTACACAAAAATAAATCTCTGGCCCTCCGGGAACCTGCCCGTGAAACAAATGTTTTTCGATAATCCAAGGCTCTGATCTGATAGTGGGAGACTGGGAACCCAGGGCAAAGTACTCATCTGAGAGCAACAAAAAAAAAAAAATTGAGAAACATGAAAAAAAGGAGGAAAACAAAAGTCAAACGTTCACAAGCATTTTTGAGAAATCTGAGAACACCTCCACCCATCTTGCAAGCCCCTAATGTGAAGTGCCAAAAAATAGATGCACTTGGAGAAACAAGCGTACAGCAAAGATCAAAGGATTTAACAATGCCAGCAGTAACAACCCATGAGCTGAGTCTACGGTGTAAGGAACTCATGGTGGCAACAAGTAAGACAGACAAGTGATCACAGTTCAAGGGTGTTTATTGAACGATTCATTTTGTATGCAGGTTGGAAAAACGCCTATTCAAAACCTAAATCTAAGATGGGAGCAAGCGTAGATGAAATATAAGGCAGTCCTAGTGGCGTTGTGGCAAATAAAAGGGGCCTATACTAAGAAACCTATTGCCAAACCTTACAACTAATATAAGAAAGGGTGTGGGGTAGTTCATGAAAATAAAGAAGTGTTCTCAACTAATATGTCAGGATGTGGTAGCCTGGGTCTTCCTTCCCCACGTTTTGAGCACAGCACAGTCTCAGGCTTTTCCAGCACGAGATGACAGTTTTAATGGCAGCTTTCAGGACCGTCAATGGCCAAGTCTCGTTTCACTTAAAAGTCTCTTGCCATCAAGAACCTGGTATCTTCAACTAACAAAAACAAAAGTTCCTTCAACAAATGACAGTTCGTTCCCAATGTTTGCTGGGTGATGGGTTTATCCTTGGGTCCCGCTCTTCTGGGCGCTTACCCTTCTCTCCTCTCTTTATTGGGATTTTTTCCTTTGCTTTCTCAATGTCTTTTCAAACAATTCATAGTGAACATCCCCTCTGCTGGGTTTACGTCTGTCAACACTCTGTTCCTTGGGACTTCAGACTTTGTCACCCTTGGGATTCGCTTCCCTTTCTTTCACACTGCTCGTAGATCAAAGTCTTTCGATTGTACAGGGATTTTGCTTGACCCTCAGTAGGACCACTTTGACCTATTCCGCTGGCTCTCATACGGCCTGTTATCTGTAGTTTCTCTCATATGGGGCTCGGCCCGAGTCTCTTGAGTTAGCACCCACGTGGTCCCGGTTTCCCTCTGCAGCCGGTCTCCCCTTAACACTTCACTGTTATTTCACTGTTCCTTGAACTTGGTTCAAAACTTGCCACTTTGCGATTATCAATTAACACAGCCCGGTTCGTATCGGCTCTCCCCTCGACTCAGAGGCTGTGATGAACCACTCGGCTTTCCTCTTCATTGGAGTCAAGGACAGTACCACGGTTGCGCAAGCTTCCCTCGCTCCTGCCTACCAATGTAGTCTTGCCCTGTGTACCGTTGACATCTGCTGCAAGACACTTGTGCTATTGTTTGCGGTCTTTGGCTTTCTTCCTCGAAGGTTCTGCGGGTCTGGGACGAAAGGGGCAAGGTCACTTCTCTCCTCGCCACCCTCTCGATTCTGGACGTCTTTCTCCTTCGTCTGAACTGCTGCACCGTATTAGCCATCTCGTAGTGCTGTCTGCCGTGCTCATACTGTGCTCTCTGGCTCCATCTTTTATACCTGTGGGGAAGGGAATGGGCCATCAGGTGTTTGCGATTCTGATCAATTGCCCGACTTTGCCGGACCATTGTATTGGGACATGTGAGGTCAACAGCTCTGTTAGTCCGTTGTCCTTTGGGTTGTGTGAAAGTGTTCGTGTGGTGAAAAGGGGGGGCAGAGGTTTGGAATGTCCTACGTGAGAGGATGGGGAAAATGTGTCAAAGGAAGGGGGGATACCACGTCCCACCCATCGGTGTCCCAACCCTACTCCCCAAGGACCCCCCCAATCCAGGTGATCCTCCCTCACTGTTCCACCCCCAGGAACTGGATCCAATAGCGATGGCCGTGTCCTGGCCACCCGAATGACAGATCCCCGAGGAATAGCCATGGAGACATATTAAGGTTCTCACATAGGGAACGTCGGAGAGTGATGTAATGTCGAACTCATCCTTGGAGTGATCTGGTGGAAATAATTCAAGAAGAAGTGGCTGTAAAATGGAGAAATGCAAGTAACACTGACATGGCGGAAATTGATCGGCAGGTTCTGCAAATTTCGATGGTCTGGCCGACTAAGCCCTTGGCAGATTACCTACAAGTGAGGAAAGCTGTAAATGGTTATGAGATGACTCCATTTCAAGACCCTGGAAGAAAAAAGGCTAAGCATTGGGGGGGAAAAAGCGTTGAGAAATAGATCACCAGAAAAGTGGAACTAAAAGGCCCTACGGCAGCAAAAGATAATTAGAGGTCCAATCCGAACAATGAAGTTGGAAGGAATCGAAATACACCAAAATGTAGGAAACCAATGTTCGTCTCGGTGAGATCGGAAAGGAGCAACAAGAGGGAAATCAACCGAGCATATTTGGAGCGCTTGACACCAGCAGACGATGATCTAATACTAAATCATCGGAATGTGAGGATCCCCTTACACCACATTTCAAGATTAAGAACAATCACTACAGAGGATATTCAAGTCGTCCAGTTTGTTGACGAGAGTCGTACAGATTAGGTCATCCTGCATTTGGCATCCAATGCTATAAAATCAACGATATTGGAACTCAGCTACTATATGATTCCGTTGGGTTTTGAGCTGAGCAACTACCCTGATTCAAAGCAAAATTGCAGCAACCGCCTTATCCATCTCCGGAAGAACACTAGCCCCCGTCAACAAGGGTCTTGGTCCCTGCCACTCTGAAGTGTGTTGACCTAGAAGGTCAAAGCTCCAAGTAACAAGCTTGCCAACCCTTCATGGTCATGATTGGAAATCAAGTAAAAAGGGATCATCAGGTGGAAGGTGGGCAGAAACCACTGTCCGATGAAGGAACCAGCCAGAGATGGGACTGGTTGGCAGCAACATTGGTGGGGGCCGCACAATAATTAGTGCAAGGAAAAAGGAGGGGAAGGAAACCCTCCAGCAAGGTTCCTGGAATATGAGCAGATTCATGGACCTGTTTGAAAAGGAGAATCTGGACCTGAATCACTTTATTCTCATCTGCCTCCAGGAGATTTGGCTGAGGGTCAACCCGATCTGTGAAGGGTACACTATCTTCCTAAATGAAGCAGGAAAGGGACTTTTTGGACGCCCCTTCTCGGGCCTAATGACACTGATCAAAATGGGCAAGGCTTTAAGGGTAATTGAATTTCTCAACCCCCCACCTCATATGTTCAGATGGTAAAATTGGAACACTGTGCTGGGCATAAAAAAGAAAATGCTATTGTACTCATGTGTACTGGAGCCCAAGTGTGCCATCTGACTGTTTTTGTGGACTCTATTGTCTCGTTGATAGAGGATGCACGTATGTCTGGTGGGAACCCTTAGATAATTCTATGTGGTGATTTCAATCTACACTAGCTGCATGCCTTGGGTGAGGTAAGAGATGAAGCAATCCTGCGTGAAAAAGAGCCATTATGGCTCAATGATGCTGGGTCACAAGATTTAACTATGCAGAATGGGCAGACAAGGAGGGAGTAGGGGGGGAAGCAGCAAGAGGTGCTTCGAGAGCCTGCTTTGACTACTGCTTCGTCTCAGACAATATTGCTGCCTCAATGGCAACATTTGAGATCTTAAAGGGATGGTCTAGTAAAAATATTTTACTGGAGGAGCCCGTAGCTTTAATAACTTTGTATTTATGTTTGCGGTCGCTTTTGAAGCGACCGCAAACATAAATACAACGTTATTGTGTTGGAAAACGCTGCGGTTTTTCTTTCCAAGTTTCTCAGGCTCCTCCGGCTCGGAGGAGCCTGAGAAACTTGGAAAGAAAAACCGCAGCGTTTTCCAACACAACCGCGTGTGTTTCTGCCTGCTGTGGCTATCACTTTGGGTCTCCGGTGCTCCCAGGGGAGCACCGGAGACCCAAAGTGAAAGCCACAGCAGGCAGAAACACAACGCGGTTATGTTTACATGCCGCGTAGTGTTTCTACCTACAGCTGATTTCCCATTTGGGGCTCTCGTGCTCCCCGTGGGGGGCCCGAGAGACCCAAATGGGAAATGCTAAATGCTGCGTTGTGTCTGCCTAAATCTGCTTTCCCATTTGGGGCTCTCGGGCTCCCCATGGGGAGCGCGAGAGCCCCAAATGGGAAAGCAGATTCAGGCAGAAACAACACGGTTGTTTTCCGCAATGCCGCGTTGTTTCTGCCTGAATCTGCTTTCCCATTTGGGGCTCTCGGGCTCCGGGAGCCCGAGAACCGCAAATGGGAAAGCAGATTCAGACAGAAACAACGCGGTTGTGTTGGAAAACGCTGCGGTTTTTCTTTCCGAGTTTCTCAGGCTCCTCCGAGCCGGAGGAGCCTGAGAAACTTGGAAAGAAAAACCGCAGCGTTTTCCAACACAATAACGTTGTATTTATGTTTGCGGTCGCTTCAAAAGCGACCGCAAACATAAATACAACGTTTTTCAAGCTGCGGTTTTATTTCTAAGTTTTCCGGGCTCCTCCAGCCCGGAAAACTTAGAAAAAAAAACGCAGCTAGTGCTTATTTTTAAAAAAAAAAAAAATAGCACTTACCGAGATTCAAGCTGCAGCTTTCCTGCTCTGGTCTCCGGTCCCCGTCCTCCGCCTACAGCACTAATGAAGGGAAAGCCACCCAGCGGTAGCTTTTGTTTACTACAGCTGGCTGGCTTTTCCTTCATTAGTGCCGCAAAAGGCAGCACAGGAGGGCCTCCATTTCACAAAATGGATGCGCCGATGTGCTTGCTTTTGCGAATTTTGAGCTTGAATAGCTCAAAATTTTACATAGGAAGTTTTAAAACAGAGAATGCTAGTATTCTTTTTTATGTTGCCTATCTATTTTTTAAATAAAAATGTTTACTAGACCATCCCTTTAATGGTGAAATGAAGTGATTATGACTTTATGGCAATGAGTTGGGAAATGGCAGGATGTCAGCAGAGTGGAATTATAGCTAATCTGGTCGAGGTAACAGGGGGCCAGAATAGACTCCGAATAAAACCATCCAAAATCCCAAAGCTTACACTATTTGAACAATACGTGCCAGATCATCTGAATGGAGCAGAATACGGTTGGATTCTAAGGAAATGCAAGGAAAAACCGGGAACCTTCAGAAGACAAGATTTCCACCCTGTCTATGTTGCCGATAAAGAGGTGGGGGCAGCTAAGAAAAAATGAAGAGCCGACATCAAGAAAATAAGGAAAACAAATTCACCCAACATGTCTAACTTAATTTTTTTTTAAAAAGGACGCAGCAATATTGGAACTGGCTCTTAGCATCCAAGGTGAAAAGATTGCAGCTGGATGCGGAGCAGATGATGAGAGCAATGTGTAAATAGAACACAAGAAAGTCTGCTGAACAATGGTGGTGGTCTGGATCGCGCCCTCATCATCAGTCAGGTCCCTGAGGAAAAGTGGATCACTTTTCCACTAATCTGTTTGAGAGGAGGGAGACTAAGACCTACTATAAGCAGAAGGAAGTGGGGGGGAAGCTGGGCAATTAGTATATATCGGGAAGACATCAGGCTGATTAGAGGATTGAGTACATCTTGAGCAGCAGGCCCTGATGGCCTCGCTAATCACATGCTAAAAGAAAATCGAGTTCTGGACTGATTTCGCGACAAGTCCCAGGGACATGGAGAGAGGAGGGAATAGTGCCTATTTTTAAGAATTATCGCCCTTCTTGACTCAATGGGAAAGCTATTTGCAACAGTTCTGCTGTGTAAGGTAGAATGCCTTGACCCACGTCAGACTGGATTTAGGAAGGGGGTTGGTACTAGCCTGAACCTGTTCCTGCTCAGCCTCCTGAAGCTGCGCTCCATTGAGAAGAGGTCAAACATCCATCTAGCTTTCATGGATCTTGAACAAGCATTTGATGGAGTGAGCAGGGACAGGTTGTCGGCTAAACTTAACAAAAGGGAACTGTCCTGATGAATTGGTGGAAACGGTGAGAGTTCTATATACGGATACCTCGATTCAGATGAGAATGACACTGCAGGGCATCCTTGGTGTGAAAATTCCTACATTCAGAGGAATCAAGCAGGGCTGCTTGCTGGCGCCATTTCTGTTTAATCAATTCATGGCTGATCAGAAGTCTGCCCAGGCTTTCCCCCCGAAAATTACAGCACTGAAGTACCATGGGTCCTACATGCTGATGATTTGGTCTTTATTGATAAACACAAATAGGGCTGCACGTAGGCCGACTGCCTTTTATCTGTAGTCGGAGGCAAATGGTCGCTAAAACAAATCTAAGGTCCTTAATGATGTCAGCTCAAAGAAAACATTGGGGTTTGTAACAGTGGACATAGGAGGGGAACGCTTGGAGACTGTTGAAACAATTATATACCTGGGAGCTGTAGTAAACAGGAAGATCAATGACCAGGCACATCTTGGGAAACTTTCCGCCAAGGTGAAACAGCTAGCGGCACAAGGAAGAGCCCTGCATAGGAGATATGGGACTTTCTAAATGCTTCCTATGATTGCTTTCTATAAGCAAAAGGAAGTACAGGTCCTAGTTTTTGGGGCAGAAGCTATGCTGAGCCTATCCTGGAAAATATGGGGCCTTTTAGAAGGTCACTTTTGGCAAAAGGTCCTAAGATTACCAAACTCACTGCCAGTGGTGTCCATTCGATTCGAGTTGGGGGCTCCAATCTATGGAGTCAATTGTAACATGGAAGGCAATATCGTTATTTAGGAAATATGTTACTCGTGGCAATACACCACCATTTGATATACTGAGAGAAAACTATCAAAAAGTGGGGGATAAATGGTTGGAAATGTGGAAGAAGAAATGTGTAGCCATACTTAAGCACAATGATATTTCCCTAGAAATGCTGATAGGGAACCCAATGAAAGTAAAAAAGAAATTTCAAGAGAGACTGGATCCTCACTCGAACTCAGAAAGGATAAACTCTTCCTGGGACTATACCCTGAGAATAAGTTACTACACCAAATTCCAAGGTATTTGCAAACAATTCCTTCGACCCATTATAGCAATCTACTTATGAGAGTGTGCCTCATTGTCCTGCTGACAAGAGAGGTTCAGCTGGTGAGGAAACAACTGTCGGAAGGAGAGGCAATCTGCAGACACTGTGGAGAAGATGGTAGTATTGAATCACTTTTCCATCTGATGGTGAAAAGCAGAGCTCTGACAGAGCTACGGTCGCTCTATGTGGGAGTTTTCATTGACCAGTCAAAATCACTAACCGCTGGAGAATGGTGGGAAATGTTTTTAATAGGGGAAAAGCTAAGCTTGGTTCTAGCTGGTATGACATTTGTAGAATGCATCCTCTCTATAGGAAAATAGATGGGATAAGGTTTTAAAAAGGACGATACAAATGGAATTGTGTGGTTGTTTTAAGGAAGCGTATGGTTGATAATTATTTGGTATTGAATTGTAATGGATTTGTTCTGGAATTGTTAAAGGTTTACTTAAATTCAAAATTAACCCTCCCCAAAAAAAAATAATTAAGTATGCACATGGATCAGTGATACTTCATTACCAGCCCCTCAGAGGCAGAGGTACATACTGAGGTGCATTTCCCTGCAAGAGGGATAACATTAAGCTCGAGCCCCAGGTGCTGAGACATGGTCAACAGAGGTATATATGTATAATACTGGGGGGGCGAATAAAAGAAGCTGAAGGAGTATCAGTATCATTAAGTAAAGTTCATGTCTAGGAAGGCTACTGCTAGCAGGTATGGAGAGGGAGATCCGCCTAGTTACGTGCAGTTATGGATATTACGTAGGGACAACCCAGTCTGGATAGAAGAAATTGAGATGGATGTTACGCTGATAAGGGGTGAGGAGGGTAAAGCGGAGGATTTCAAAGATTAGTGTCGCTGAAACCAGTAATCACTATATGAGAAAAGGGGTATGTCATAATATTAGAGATACCCTCAGGAAATGTGCTCCTTAAGAGGGATGCTCAGCAGCAACCGCTCAATAAGTAATCGTCTTTAAACACATTTCATTTTTCAGGGACATAGCAGAAGGTAGAATAAAGAACAGTTTACTTTCTTGTCTCTTCTTTTTAAATTTTGGTGATTTTATGATATTTTCTACTTTACATGCATAATGTGTGTTTGGAACTAAGGATCAATTTCTCCTTTTCTATCCACTTTTATAGATAGGTGGCACATCACCCTCCCACTAGGGATAATCTTGATACTTTAAAAGGGTGAGCTCAGCTTTTTCTATAGGGCAAGAGTGATTGAAACAAGTCAATAAAAGTGATTCTTTCATCTATGTGATACAATGCTATCTAAGAGAGGATCACACCAATTGTGGTATTACAGTATACAACCACAAGATATTTGTGTCACTACATACAGATGGTTTACCAATATACTTGGTAGAGCCCATTTAAAACCATAGCCAGATTACAGACAAAGACAACAATTCTGGGTTAAAAATACATTTTCTGAAATATTTTTGTTGACTGAAAGTACGACCAGGTGGGGAAAGAGTAGGGATTCAAATGGAAACTCAATATCTGGGTACAAGGTCTTTGGGGGAAGGGTTTTATGTGAAATAAATTGCTGGAAAGAGCATGGAGGGTGACTCTATATTCTTTTTTTTTTTTTTTTTTTTTTTTTTTTTTTTTAAAAGGCACTAAACAACCTTCCAACCATTTTGGGACTGGTGCAATTATATAAACAAACTCTAGTCCTAGAATATTTGGTGAAAGTGTTGGATATGGCCTTTATTTTTTTATTTATTTATTTATTGTGTTATAGTTTACAAAAAACTTTTTTTTAAACAAACCTGTTACTTCACTCTACATTCTCTATATTGCCATCGGTCCATAATTAGAAATTCTTTGGTCTACTTTCATAGTTTACACCAATTAAGTTTCCTTGGTTTTTCCCCTTTCCGGTAGCAGTACTCTGATAATATGTAAGTCTCTATTCGTCTACCGCTACTTTACATCCTAGTACATTATCTAGAAAACTTACCACGGCACATGCAATCCGTTTTTTCTCTCCATATATAAGCAAGGGCCACCATTCATCTACAGTTAGTGTACTCGTGATTGTCAGATATTTCTCTAGATGTATTCGTCTCTGCTTTCTCACCACCAGAAAAATTAGTAACAGATGTTGTATCGCCTCGACATGAGCGTCACATTTACAGAATCGGCAGTTATTTGCTCCCACTTCCTTTTGTTTCTGTCTACCTAGTACTTCCTTTGTAAGATAGAGATTCAGTCTTATCCGTAGAAATTGGTTCCGGTGATATCTGCTGGGAATTTTCACAAGATAACTCAGCATTGTTTTTGCTCTGCGAGATTCACTCGGGTAGTCACATAATGTTTTGTTGTTCGATCTATTTTCAACTGACTCAATCCAGTCTCTTTGCTGAATCTTCTTTTTGACCTAGTTTGGATTTATTTTCAGCGTCTCTTCGTTGGTGTTCAGATCATCCAAATGGTTGAGCCATTTTCCATTCCATTCATTCAATGTCCATGTGCCAGGACTCATCATATTTGTATTTACTATTCGATAGGGTACGGCTGCATCACTCTTTTTTAGCTTTCTATATAGTGAGAGCCCTTTCGAAAATGTTACATAGAGTGAATGCAAGCCGAGTTAGTTCCTTATTCGACTCCTGGGGACACTTTTTGGCAGATGTAAGACACTTGTCCAGAATGTTCCCTCTAATTTTGTCCAGATTGACCATTTTATTCCTAAAGCAGCTTCAGAGCCATATGTTATTGTTGGTAATACTTTGGCTCTATAGAACGTCAGGAGTGGCAGCAGTGAAAATGTGCCATATTTGGTGTGAATTATAGAACCTTGTGAAGCAAGCATCTTCATTTTGGTTATTAAGATGTTTCTCCATATTGTTTCTGCCGTTGATTTGTTAAATTGAATTCCAATATATCTGATAGAAACACAGGTTTCAACTGATCATTTCCCAATTTTCTACGAGAACATTGACTTCTTCATATTGCTGTGACTTATACTTATGATTTTAGATTTCTTTTGATTAATTACTAGATTGTTTTTGGACATGTAAGTTCTAATTGCTGCAATTTGAGTTGCAGACCTATTTGTGTGCAAACTAGTATCACAAGATCATCCGCGTATAGGATCCACGCAATACGTTGGCCGTTGATTTTGGGCAGAACGTCTGTAACCTTTCTTCACGCCAAGAGGAGATCGGCTAGGTATAGATTGAATAGAGTGGCCGCAAGCAGGCACACTTGTTTGACGCCTCTGTCAGTTTGTATCTCCGATTATAAATCGCCTTGGGCTTTGGCGATTTCAAGCAAGGTTACTGGACATTTCTATGCACACATTTTGTTCCACAATTTGGACCGGTTTATGGTGTCGAATGCTTGCTGTAAATCAATAAATGCAAGGAATAAGTTTGTTTTTATTTTTGATAGTTTGAATTTTCAATACATTTAAGGTGAATAGGTTCAAATCGGTACCAGTTCCCTTTGTAAACCCTGTTTGACATATGTCCATTATTTGTTATTTACTGTCCAACATGCCAGTTGTTTTTGTATGTGTGTTGGCAACATTTTCCCTATAACATCTAATAAGGCTATCTGCCTATAGTTTTTTGGGTCTTGTCTGTTGCCATGCTTGCATATCAGGACAATGAAACCAGTTGTCCATGAAGCAGGCAATTTTCCCGTGACTGAAATTCGAATTAAAATTTCATTAATGAATGTTGCCCATTCTTCCAGTGCTTTTTTAAATACATTGTTCGTCAGCCCATCGGGTCCAGACGCATTAGAAACTCCTAATTTCTTTATATTATCGATTATTCCTAATCGATTGCAAGTTATGTTCCATGGCAGATGGTTACTAAGTGTTGTTTGATCTTTCTCCTTGTTTTTATCTGAGAATATCCCTGTATAGTGAGTTATTCATTGATTTTCATTTACACTATTACTAAGGATTGCTTGTTGGTTACTTGTAATTTGATTTCACAGAGTCCATATTTATCTGCCATTTGTTTGGCAGATTTCTAGTCTCAACATTCCTACCCCTTTCTCCTGATCTCTGAGGAGTTGGTATGACCGCACCCAATTCCTATATTTTTGTTTCCTTTTTCTGAACATGTCACTTTTTGAGGGTTCAGTCATCTTCTTTAGTTTGTCATTCTTCATCTTTTTTTGATGCGCTACATGCATACTAAAGGCGTGCTTCGTCTCGTGTACCGGATATTTAATTTCCATTTGTTTCATTCTGTAGGTGTCTAACAGAGGCACATACGTCCGGTTTACATATGTTTTTAGATCTGTATTTTCATATCCTTATTTGTGAATTTCAAGCGGTTTCTTCCTTGGTTAACAGAAAGATTGATCATGGTGGGATTGGTAGGTCTAGATTTCAGCCAGCTCCATGTTATTTGAAGAATTTCATGATCCCTCAGAGTTGTTCCTGGTATATCTAATCTGTCGATTGTGTGGCAAAAGTTTCCAGAGCTCCACATGTAATCAATTGTGTACGTACTATACCTGCCTTTCCATAGTTTTTCCAGGCGTATCACCCATTGTTTGACTGTTCAACATGGAAAAATCACACTTGAGAAGTTCACAATGCCATTCATCCTAAATTCTTTGATCTTGAGTTTCAGTTGTATAAGTATAGTCAATTGGTCTTCCTTCAGTATCCAAGTTCTTTATATTTAAATCGCCACATACGTGTGTGTCATTTTGGCCATTTTAAGTAGGAAAGATCGATTGTGGTGGTTATACTGTCAATAAATGTATCTGTGGCTATGAGCTTCGTATTCCAGTACACATTTAGGCGCATCATGTACAAGGGTGAATTTTCATCAGTGTACATATGTTGCAGAATCGTCATCTGCACAAATGGGTTAATGTTACCACTCAACTTGACTGTGAATCCTTCAGTGTTTTTAATCATGGTCAGAAGGCCGCCGTAAGGCCTTCCATAAGCTCCTGTGTGTGCTGGGTTTATTAACATGGTGTACCTGTCACATGATGGCCTGTCACGTATTCAGGTTTCCTGTAAACTGATTATGTCATGACATTCTAGTTGTATATTATGGATTTCCAAACAAGTGTTTAAACCCTCTGGTGTTCCATGATACGAGGGTGCCCTTGTTTACATTCCGTTGATCTTGTGGCTAGTCGTGTTCTCTGTTAGCAAGAGCTCTTGGTAGCCAGTTGCAATGTCGTCCAAATGTCTCTGTGGCGACACTACACCGTGACACTACACCGCTCAGCCAAAGCTGTAAAAGAGACGGTGCGGGCGCCATGTTGGATGCATTTGGCTGTTTGCTCATCAGAGTTGTATGCTATCCCCTGTGCCGCCACTGTGTCAGTGTCTTGTCAATATAGACTTCTTATGTATGAATATATTACATTTTTAGAGAAGGTGCTATCGGCCCTGCAAGTGGTGTGTTTTATCAATTACATGCCCCTATGTGGAATCACTCTACACGAATAAAGCAATATTATTCACCATTTACCCCGGGTGTGCAATGGTGTAGGAATGTGAGGCCGTGCTGCGAAACCAGATAAGAAGAGACCCAACGGTACTCTGTTGGATGTGTCGTATGTGAACTCATCGAGCCTGATTATCTCTCGCTTTCCGAGTGCCCACTTTTTCTGATGAAAGCAGCTAGAGGGAACCTTTGCCCATATGCATTGTTCAATGGGTATCTCAAATCAACTATGGCTTCGAAAGGGGCAGAGTGATTCTGACTAACTTAAGTAAAAGAAAGATCAATTCAATGCAGGTATTTAGCCCACAGTTTACTTTATCAAGTCTTTGTATCCATTTCTGCTCATCCCTTTTCAGTTGCTTATCTCTGTCCTACCCTCTAGGGTGAGCTTTTACAATCTGTCTAACAAACCACAGCATGTCCTCTGGTTTGTGGTTATGAAATGTGAAATGCTCCAACAATGGCTTGTCTTGCACTTTATCTCTGAGGCAGTATATATGTTCACAGATTCTTTGCCTGAGTTTCCCAATAGTCTTCCAAATGTAATACAGATTACAAGGTCATTTTATCCTGTAAATGACATGCGCCATCTTGCAAATGGAAAAATGCCTGTAGTCCCCACGTTGTACCATTGAGCTCAATATTATTTAGATTTTTTGTAATGGTGGACATCTGAAGGGTTCAACCACCAGTGGCAGCCGCTAAGAATTCATAATCGAGGGCTATTTTTCTTCGGTTATCTCATACAGCTTCAGTCCACGGTTAAGACGCTTAAGGCATTTCTCGGCTTTAGTTTTCGCTATCTCTGCTTTGCTTACTTCTCCTCGCTATCTCAGCTACCTCGTAGTGTCCTGTGAGCTCTCCCTCTCGTTTCTTCTGCCACCCTGTAGCAGGTGCCTTTGCTCGCAAGCTTTTCCGCAAAGTGCACTTTCCTCCAGACTACTGCTTGCAGACTGCTCAGTCATGCCTTTCCTCCGCTCCTGTTATTCCAGCGGAAAGGCCAGGTCTTTGGAGCTGCATTCTTTGTGCACGCTCTGTACTGAGGTCTGCCAGGTCTCCTGTTCTCCCCTTGCCTTTCTTTGCTTTACGACCTCATTCCTAGAAATTACCGTTTCCAGTGGCTTCCTGCTGTCCTGGATTTCTTGTTACTGCTTGTAGTCACGCTACCACTTACCGTCCTGCTACACTCCTCTGCTCAGCCTCTGTCCTTCCTGGCTTGGTCATTCCGCGTACTTGGATACCTTTTCACAAATACCTTCCACAGGCTTTCTTGAGCAGTCCGGACTCTGGAGGATACTACGTCATGCCAGTCAAGATTCTATTTCCGAGAGGGTTTTTGTGCCTTCAGGCTTTTCCCTTTACTACAGGACCCATCATCCTAGACCGCCAGAGCAATCTCCCTTTTTTGCCACATAGCAAGTCATGGTGGCATCTGGAGAGGATAGACCCTATCTCTTCAAGAATAGTCTTCGGGAAGGCAAAGACCAACGGCAAGACCTTGCAAAAGGAAGACTACTCAGCTTCGTCAGATGAGGATTTTTAGAGTGCTGCTGCACAGGATCTAGGTCTGTGGATCCTAGGTAACACTAGTGGAGGGGAGGGAGTACCCACTCTTGCGTATAGATTGATATTTTAAGAGATTAAATCTGTGCTGTTGAAATTGATATGTGCTGGCAAAATAGCAAGAGCAAATTCAGAAACACTAAAAAAGCCATTGAGTGAAGGAGTGCTAGGGGTGCCAGATTTAGGAATAGATTAAGTTTTACGGCAAACCAGAAGGAGTCTGAGTAGTTACTGACATGTTCAAGGATTTTCTATTTTAAATAAAAATAAGATGCCTACATAGCCCTATCGCTATGAGGGAAGTTGCCTACCTAACAAAACTAAAACTAAGGGTGCTCGTCAAAGTCCAAAAGAAATAGTCCTCCGTTCATATCCTAACATCTAACTGGGCCTACCACATAGAAGAAAACAACAAAAAGGAGGCCAGAGCAGTAGCCCCTGTCCTAGCTTTTGGCAGGCCCAACACATGGATCTCTTTCCACAAATAACGATTTAAAAGTTCCTCAATGTCTTGTAGTACAGTCCTCAGCCTCTCTGTAGGTTCTGTATGCCAAGTTTAAGTCTTTACAAAGATTCAATAGAGTTCCCTTTTCTCAGGAAAAACTATGCTTTCTTTCCACAATTCCACCATTGTTCACGTAATGCTTGCCAGTGTGCTTGTCTTGTTTTTAAACACGTGCACCCACCAGGTTTCTTTATTGTCCTAATTCTGTTTACTATATCTCATATCTTCAGGACTCCTCAAAGTCCTCTGGCCCTTTGATAGTCTTGCTTTGTCAGGGAATCAGAAGAATGTCTGCCTGTTTGGGGTTCCTGGGATCCCGTAACCTTTGCAGCTTTCCCAGCTTCGGATACTCTCAATGGCATTGCCCCCTTGGGAGCAGGTGCTTTTTTTCTTCTGCCCAGCAGTTGTCATACTTCTCACTTTGAGGTCCAATTTCTCCACTGCAGTGTGGCCGTGGCATCTGTTAATGGGCCCCAGGTCTCTTTACACTCTTTGTCTCTCTCCCAACCTTGGCTTCTTGGTCGTTCCAAACACCAGCCTTCACTAGAAAGACTCCCGATCAGCTCGCTTTCCACGCTACTGCCGGCTCAGCGGTCTAACATGGCTTTGCCCCTCCAGGACCTCTTCCAGTCAAGAGACTTGCCTCTGCGTACGATTCTCTTTCCTCCATTCCAAGTTCTTTGTTCTTTTATGTACATTATTGCAAACAAAAGGGGTGTGTTGCCATTGTTTGACTGTGGTGCTCAGGTGAGATTCAGCATTACCTGAAGCCAAAGAGATTTGAAAAATGTCACTATGCGATGAATCCAAAATAGTATCACAGATAAAAGGGTTTTGCTGTTGCTCTCTAACTCGGGAGTTCAACCGAGATCCAGTGTTACGTGAATTTAAGGAGATAGAAGTGTCACTGTTTGGTGGATTCAAAATGCGGTAATAACAATCTTTCCATTTCCCAAGTTGCCAGACAATGGACTCTGGGACAGAGAGTTTTTCAGAATGGGAGTCCTTGTCCCTGGGAGAGAAGTCACTCTCAGTGAGGACCCACTTGCGCAGAATCCTAGAACAGGCCTTGCTTAGAGGGTTCACCTCCCTAGCCTCAAGAGGAGTGGTTCCCCTATGGGGAGAAGGGACAAAAAGTACAAATGCATCACAGTTTCCAAAGTCAGCCATATCATTGCATTGTACGGCCCGGCATTACATGCACAACAAGCAGCAGTAGAAAAAGCAATTGTGACCTCTATAAAATTACTATCAACAATGCTGGGAATTCTGTGCATATTTCATGCTGTACTTCATACAGTGCATGCTACAATCGCGGCATTAAAGAGAGTTTAAAAGACTTGCACAACCAGACCCAATCATTCTCAAAGTGGATATTGATGCCTATGAAAAGTGGAGAGTGCATTCGATGAAAGCATGTGTAAGGTTGGAAAACCTGTTTCGAAAGGACAGCTTCATAATCTAGACAGATTTGGGAGGTGGTTGCACCACAACAATACATGCAATGTTCTACTACAGGTTAATAAGAGTTGAAATGGCAAGGGTAATTGCCACTTTCCCAAGGGGTTTTGAGGAATCACTGGCAATTACATACATGACGACTGGTAAGTCTAGACATGCCATCACAACACTATACAAAATGGGTTTGATATGGCGATCAACTTGCATGCTTAAAGCCAAAAGAACATATTGAAATGCCTGAATACAGAGACACGAAGAATGGAGGACATTTTGCTTTCAAGTAAAACAGAGATCTGAATTACAAACACAAACTGTAACAATGTAAGTTTCTCCACAAGGTATACCTGACTCCTGTGAAAATGTCACTGCTTGACTCAGCCACTGAGGGTAACGGTCCAAAATGTAAAGCTGATGAGGTGGGTTTTCTTCATCTTTTGTGGTACTGCCAAAGTGTGGCTGATTTCTGTGGCCAGATACAGACTACAGTACATGCAATAACTGAATATGAAATGACGCTGAACGCTTTGCAATGTTTATTTGGGTACATGGGTCGAATACCCAAGAGATTGCAAAGATTTGTAGGGATGGCAATGGTAATTGCTAAGAGACAGGATACCATACTGTTGGATGAGCCCTCTTACACAGACAAGTTAGGAGTGCTACAAGGACTTTATACGGTGCAATAATAAAGAGGATACACATAACAAACTGCTTGTGGTCAAGAGACTCCTGGACCGTTCTCCGTACACAATCTGTCCCTGATTATGTTGACCCTTTTTAAATGCTGCTGATGCAGGGATATTGGAGAAGAGATGCATGTTGAGTAGGAATGTAACTGTATGAAATGATGAACTCTACCGGCAAGCAACGCAGAGCTGTTTAAATCCTGAATGAGAGTATTACAGAAAGGGACAATGTTGGGGATTTCTAATGGCATCAATGGTTTGATTGACAATAAAAAGCAACATTGAGATATGCTAGTTAGTTTTTGTGATAGGTTTCATTACGCAGAAGTGGAATGGTTTATAAGAATAAAATTAATTTTAAAAGTAAAAAAAATAAAGGATAATATAAAAGAAATAAAGGAACTAATTGCACATGCTGATCTGTAATATGTTGGGGAATACGCCTACAAGTTTCAACACATAAAAACCTTATAAATTTAAGAAATTATTTTAAATTATTCCTACTCAAATGACTATTCAGAAAAAGATGTCGATAGAAACACAATTCATAAAACATATGGAATAATGATTACAAACCCACAAACATAAAAATAGTGAAGACAAGCTCATTTGTTCATTCAATCACCAGGCTAATGTGTCTGCTTCGTATTACCATCATCAAAAAATGTGTGCATAAAATGAACTAAAAACAAAACTTAATTCCCATCATCTAATAAGCACTGTTTCCCCATCATGTGATTAATGCTATTTCAAGATAATGCATAAGTCTACAAGACATGGTATAGTCACTAACATAAGATGCAAAAAAATGACGGCCTTCATTGTCGGAGGTAATAATATTTCAACAATGATCAAATCTATTTTGCTAGATCTGTTTCGTGTGCTCTGCAAGATATAAAAAATTAATGTGTTTCAATCGCTTCAGAGCAAAATAGGCCCATAAATCCTCCACAGACTTTTGCTTAAACTTCCCCAAAACATGTCAATAGTGAGTAGGTTGCATATCAGCCCAGAAATTCGTAAACACTTAGATAATGAATGGTTCCATGTTAAATACCCAGCCCGGACATCTGGATTAGTGAATTGAGCATGAGCCCTGTTCAATGGCTTGCTTACTTCACTAGTATCTCTCTGTACAAAGCCAATCTAAATTCATTTTTGAACATGATCTATACATTCTGTTTTAGATCTATATGCCATTGACGCAATCAAATTGTATGCATAACATATGTTTTATTTATGCTTAATAGAATCAATTTTCCTGACAAATTAAATTGTTCCATACAATGTAATAATGTACTTAATAGGACATGAAGTGACATGTCGGTCAACTACTGAGCTATCACGAATGCCAGCGTATACGCAATCTAGGCGCATCTCAACCAACAATAGGTACGGACTGACCCACTTTAAGTTCAAAAATATTATTTGCCACTGCAACTCAATATGTATAACCCGAACAGATCAGCCGAGTGTAAAAGGTGTCGCCATTCCCCTGCTGCCTTCATCCACATTGCGTGGTACTATAGGTCTGTGTATAAATCGGTCCATCTCTACAACATTCGTAAAATCAGATCCTCCCTCACCTTCCACGCTTCTAAACTCTTAATCTCCTACCTCATTTTCTCCAGTCTCTTCTACTGCTCTTCTCATCTCTTTGGACTCCCTTCCTCTTATCTGACCACCCTCAAATCCATTTACCACTCCTCCATCTGTACTCTCCGTCTCCTCGGTCCTTGTGACTATTTCCTCCTCGCTCTCTCACCATGGCTGGCTTCCCTTCCTCTCCCAACTTAAGTTTCAATTCCTCTGTCTGGCTTTCAAATCTCTCCATGACCTTGCTCCCCCCTACCTCTCCTCGTTTCTCTCATTTTACATTCTCTCCCGTTCTGTCCGCTCCGCTGACCTCTTCTTACTCACTGTACCCCCGTCATCATGTGCCTCTTCACGCTTACGTTCCTGTCAGCTCCTGGCCCCCCTACACTGAAACTCTTTACCTCTCTCAATCTGCTCCATCCCCACCTACTCCTCCTTCTGCACCGCCTTGAAAGCTCTCCTTCACTCCCCCCTTGACTTTCCTTCTTTCATCTCTTCTCCCATCTCCCCTGCCCCCCCTTTGTACCTCCCCCCTTCTCCTTCTCACACCCACTGGAATTTAAATCAGACAACTGAATTATTGTTGCCCTTCCCTGGACTATCCCCTCTTCCTTCCTTCCTTCTCACCCTTCCCTCGCCTCCTCCATCTAAGGAAACTGTTCTACATATTGTTACACTGGTTTGTCTCATGATTGTAAATATGCTTCGCCCATTATTGTACCTTGTTGTTATATTGTAAAGCACTTTGGATTAAAGCGCTATATAAACCTAATAAACATAAACATATGTTCTGGAGGATGGTCATTGAGGCAATGGGTGAGATGCTTGTAGTGCAGATTACGGATGAAACCCTGGCTTGGTTGTCATCAATTTCTGAAATAGAAGGTGACAGTATAAGAAAGTTTCTGGGGATGACGTCTTTTGTGGCCTGCTGTAACGCTCACCTGATTCCCACGGAGGCGCGGGTCTTGGCAGGAAGCTGTCTGTGACTCGAAAAGTGATGTGCAGGACTCGATTGGCTTCTGGGGTCGAACCTCTTCGCACTGTGTGTCGGACTCGAAGAGTGAGGTTTCTGCAGGTGAAAGAATATGGGGGTTAATGGTCTGGGTTGTTGAATGTCCCTCTCTCTCTCTCTTCCCAGCTTTTTCGTAGAGCCCCCAGGTCAACGTGCTCACCTTATATAGGTGAATGCTGGGCTCTCCATCTGCGTCTGGTGCAGGGTGCCATTGCCAGTTCCTTCACTGGTGAAACACAGGCCTCTTGAATTCAGAGGATGGTTACCGTCGTTATCTGCACGAGCGGTGAGTTTCTGGACACCTTTTTTCTTTATAGTCTTTACATGCGTGGCATGTTTATATGCAGACTCTGTATAATGCCTTTCCCTTATGTATTGCAGGGCTCTTGAGATGAAAGATGAAGAGAAGCGCTTGGAAGTTCGTAAGTATGGCAAGCGCTCTAGCTGTCTCTTTCCTTGCAGCTTAGTTCGTGTTAAAGAGACGCCGGAGAATTCGCAGGCGTTTTATTGCGACGAGCGTGATGAACGTCAGTAAATACCTGCTTAATGTCTTTTCTTTTGCCTTTCAGATGTTGGGTTGCAGGGCCGAAGTCCGCGGAATGCCAGTAAGTTGTTAACGATACTTTGGCCCTCATTACGACCTTGGCGGAGAACCATGGTGCTATTTGCACCATGGTCCATGGCGCTAAGTTGCCAACTCCGCCATGGTGGTTGGCGGACTTACCGCCCCATTCCGACCTTGGCGGGGCGGTAAGTCCCCAATCCCCATTTACCCTTCCCCATTCCCATTTTTGCCCCATAGGGCATAATGGGAGTGGGGAAGGCGTTAATTACGCCACCGTAAATTACGGTGGCGTAATTAACAACAAGGTCCCTTAGCGCCATGGATTTTAACGCCTGCAAAAAGCAGGCGTTAAAATCACCATGGCGCTACGGGAACTGGTACTCAGGCGGTAAGGGTCGGCGAAGTTTACGCCGGCGTAAACCCCTTACCGCCTGGGTCGTAATGAGGGCCTTTGTCTTCACAGGCGGCGATGCAGAACGAAGAAATCCGGAATTCACAGCGTGCCGGTAAGTATGGCAATGCTTTTGTTCTTGCAGGTGGAGATGCGGCGTGAAGAAACGGCCGCAGCCGATGGATCAGGTAAGTAAGCACTGCGTGTAAAGTTCGCCTTGCTAACCCTGTTGTTTCTGTTCTTTGCAGGTGCTGATGATGTCTGGATACTGAAATGGTAAGTTGGATTCTTGCAGGTCCAGGATCGGAAGAAGAAAGGCCGGAGCAGACTCGGTGAGCGTTCTGCTGCAGATGCAGGATAACGCGAAGCACGCTTCATCTATCAGGTGTGGTTTAAATAGCCTTGGAGTGATGAGGCGTCTTCTTCCACGGCCCCGCCTAGGTAAGAAAAGAGTTCCAGTTTCCAGAAGAGTTCCAGTGCTGTATCCAGGGAGTGGAGCTGCCCCACCCAGGTAAGAAAGTAGTTCCTGTTCTCAGATGGCTTCTAAGTGGCTGGTAAGTAAGCAGCATGGTCTGCTGCAGGTAAGTCCACCCAAGCATCTTCACACCTATTATGAGCCCGGCGCTTCCAGTGCCGGGACCAATGGTTTTGATGAGCCTGGTGCCACCGGCGCAAGGGCAAGGTCCAAAAGGTCCCAGTGGGGACCGGCGGTGTTTAGGATTAGGGTTAGGGGCCTGCTTCCAAGGACGTTGGGCTGGTCCTGGCTCCTTGGAAGCAGTGATCATGACACCTGCTCCCTGAAAGCTAGAGCATAGGGCAAGGGTCTGGTGCCCACATGCAAATACTGTCTGGGATACATGACGGGATGCAAGGAAAAAGCCACAATACGCAGCTTCGCTGCCCCCGAGTAGCAGGCCGATGCATGTATGGACGCCGCTCAGAGCGTATAGCGCTGCCAGGCAACACAAAGGTGATAATGATGGGTTGGGCAGTTATTGAGGTAAGTATTGGAAAGGGAGACATTGAAAATAAACCGGTGACCGGGAAACTGGGATTATGTATGCAGAGAGCTGGGATGCCCGGGGGGGACTCATGTCAGGTGGAGGGAGGATTCAGGCTAGGAGGGGGGAAGGTGGGAAGGAATATGGCATGTGTATAAAGTCAATGGGTACACTGTAATTGTTCTGTTTTTCTTAGAGATGGTTTGAAATGATAATAAAGTTGCAACAAAAAAATACTACTGAGCTATCACACTATTGACCTGTGTACTGAATGCAAGTCTTCAAAATCAGTTTAAATTGTATGCTCCCTATGTGTGTTCTAACTTGATGAAGCGTCTTGGCTTCTTTTGAATTGCACATGTTCAACACACTAAATGTGGAAATAAACATTGATGTTCAAACTACAGTGTCCTCTCCATGAGAACTCTTCTGCTGCATGTTCAAGTACTATTCTTAGACTACTGTAACGTATAGATATTGCAACATTTGTGAATTGAAAAGCACTGTATATTGCTTAAAGCAGCTGTCCCATTGACAATAATTTTGACAAAGAAGCTCCCATAGGCTGCAAAAATGAAGTTGTCAATGTTTTTAAAACATTTCCTTTAATACCCAAGCAAATTGGCATTTGCTCAAGAATATCAAACATTTCTGCAAGTACCTGACTTGCCCACAAGGGCAGTCCTGCCACACAAATTATTGGAGAATTGATGGGTATGGAAGACTCATCAAAATCGCAAACCCAGCTAGTATACTGCATCACTGTGATTACAGTGTTCTACATTTGCCTCCTGCGACATCCTGTGTGGGCCGCTGCTGGCATCATGTTGGGGCTTTTTGGGTCTCCCTTGCTGGAACCAAAGCAAAACGTTCAAATGAAAAGCTACAGCATTCTAGACGTAGCTAGAAAAGTACAAAATAATACCTGCTGTTTTACTTATTTAAAAAGGTTGAGAAATTATAATGGGTTACGAAATAGAACAGACATTTTTTTTTTACCTTTGCCTCGCTGTTTTTTCTCCTTCTGTTCACTGAGTTTATCCAATGGTAAATTTGCCATATCAACTCCATAGACAGTTCTTGCTAAAACAGCTGTTAGGGAGTCCATGATTTTTGACCACTCAGTTATCAACTCTTCCCATTCAGTCAGAGAAGACAGCACACAAAGCAGTTCATCCCAGAGTTCCCGTGAAATATACACACTCAGATTTGCTTGTATCCAGGCCACAATTAGAGTCTACAAGAAAATAAGATTTAATTAACAAAGATGTTCAAATGAAGGCAAATTAACATATCTCCAGAACACATTTCCTGATCTCCAACATACTCCATTAACAGCAACAAAAGAAAACACAAATGTTAATGATTTTCTCAGGAAGACACTTGGCTGTCAGTTGCAGAGAACTTCAGTTCTCCTTGCCAAGTCATTGTGCAAGGTGTGGTAGGGCAGCACTGATATAAACTTACCCTACACCGACACATGGTTGGTGAGGCTTGAACTGAGCACAAAATGCATACCGACCCCACTACCTGAAAGATCACCAATTCTAAAATTATCGGTTTAGCCCACCCATGGAGATAAAATGGGGTTGGGGGAGGGGGGGGGGGGGTGTTGGTGGACCAGAAGTGGTTATGTGTACACCCAAAAGAGGCACACACAACACTGCAGGCTAGCACTGCCTTACACCATTCAACGTATAAGAGACCAGAAGGTGCGAGCGGCAACAACCCTCCAGCATCCTAGGACTCTTCAAATAGTGTGTGACAACCACGGAAAGGATTCACGCAGTGGTGGTTAGTGGCATTTTTTTAAGTGGAGGGTTGTGAATCGCAAGTATGAGAGAGCGACCAAGCATAGCAATGGAACCCACACCAACAAAAGAGGGTTTTGGGGAGAAAATATTTTGAATAATGGGTTAAAATTGTGCATTATACAGCACACCTTCTGTGAAAAGTTGAGTAAAAATCAAGACGGCTTGTAACCGGTTTTGTTAGGACAACATGAAAAAATGCAATAGATGCAAGTCACCAACAGTGCATAGCAACATTTCCCAGTGCATTTTCATAATGCGGTTTCCCACAATATATGCTAGTATATAAAAAAAAAAAATCACATTGGCTGTATCATATTTCTATATTTCTATGCTGGCTGCACCAATATATGCCAGTTTTCCATCATAAGAATATACTCCTGTATGGCAAAAAAAGTGTGGGTTGGGCAGTCCGGGTGGGTAGTGCGCGTGGGTTATAACTCTTTGACAAAAAGACCATTCTATATCTATTATGGACAGCTGCAGTCACAGGTGTGTAAAGGTAATGCCCCGACCTAATACACGATTAAGAGTAACCAAACAAGGGTAACCAGACAGCTGCGCTTGTCCAAGCTGAAGTATATAGAAATGTATTGGTATTCTCCCATGATAAGCTATTGGTATTCACACACATTGATAATCAAGGCCTTGCCCTAACCGACACGTGTTTCGACCATCTTTGGTCTTTCTCAAGGCTATACAATGGCAAGTATCATAGTAATAATAAGACCCCTTTCACATAGCTAAACATGTTGTACTTAGACCACAACAACAAAAGATAACATGGTAGTAGCAATAATATTAAAATTCCAATCGGTTGTCATTGAAAAAAAGGACAAAGAATAGGGTATGTATGAGAAGAGGGAAAAGGGTGAATGGAGAAAGACAAAGAAGAGAGAAAATGTTAGTCTCATGCATTGATCGTAGGCCAAATTAACACAAATGGTGCGAACCACACCATGAGCCATTCTAATAATACCAATATGATCATTAGTTAGTACACAATGTAGTGAGTCCCACAAGTCGCTCCCGAGCAGTGTGTCACCCCAACACTAATGAAGTGACAAAAACTAGCAATATACTGTCATTGTGACTTCTATGTACAGGACCCTCATGTTCTGATAGTGTTACCATTTGGTTGATTAAATACCAGTTGATTATCCTTGTGCGTTACCCATGCGTGAGGAGTAATCTGAACGTTATGGATTATTGCAATCCGCTCAGAGTATGTCTCACCGTATTTATGGCACCATGCGTTGTATCAGTCTAGGCTTGAAAGTTAGCGTTATGGATACATTTATACTCTGTAGGATAAGTATTAAAATAAAAGGTCACTCATCTCCTGATTTTCTAAGCATCGGTTGATTGTAATATTGACTACTCACCAAGTCTCTATTGTACCAATAGTAAGTTGCTTTATAAAGTCTCACTGTTGATTACAGTTTGTTGTGGTTTAGTGCTGCAAAAATAGAGATCCCGGGATAGAAGTATATGTATAACATTAAGAGAATGAACTAAGTTTTCTGTTTAAAAATGTTCCCCTAATTAGAGCTAACTCACCAATGAAAATCTGATAAGAGGATGCCTTGTCAGGGTCATCCTTTCCCCTTTCCGCGTTCGTATAACACGTGCGTTTACACAGTAGGTGCCATCTTGATTGACGTTATATATGAGTCAGTGACGTCACATATAGGTTCTGTGTGAAACGTAAATAAACAACTTCACTGGAAACCTACTGTGCACCTTTTGAAAATCTCTGCTTGCAGTGTCTCGTGCCAGTCTGGTACTAGTGCATGTAAAAGTTTGAACATCCCTTGTTTCTGTGTGGGTGCTATGATTGAGGTGTATTATAAATACTGCATGTGTTTCTTATTATTTATTTATTTTTATTTGTTTATTTGTATTGCGCCGAACTGCTTGCAAGCATCGGGGCGCACACGTGAAGACACGGACAGACGATAGAAAACAAAAACAGTAGACGGGACGATTCAGTGCAAAGAGGGATTAAGGCAGCAGTAGACGGAGAATCTTATCTAGGATTACTTAAAGAGCATGGTTTTAGGTTTTTTGCGGAATGAGTATAGATTAGTTTCCAGTCCGAGACATGTTGGTAGTTTGTTCCAGAAAGCTGCCGCACGGGTGGGGAAGGATCTTCCTAGACCTAGTTCTTTTTTTAATTTAGGAGTTGTTATCAAACCCTTGGCTTCAGATCTTAATGTTCTGGTTGGGTTGTAGGGTGTAAGTTTGGTCTTAACATAGGCAGGTGCTTTTCCATAAAGGCATTTATGGGTTAGACACAAGGACTTGAATTGTACGCTGTCTTCCATTTTCAACCAATGTAGGTCGCGTCTAGATTCGCCAATATGATCTCCCCTTGATTTTTGTTTGAGAACTCTTATCGCCTGATTTTGAATCAGTTGGTACTTGTGTAAGCTTTGCTTGCTGGCACCAGCAAGGAGAGTGTTACCATAGTCCAAACGCGATAAAATGGTGGCTCTGGCAATAGTGGCGCAATTCTTTTCATGGAGAAGGGATCTGATTGCTTTGAGGAGTCTAATTAGTAGTTGCAGTTTTTGCTGACATACATAGCTTGAGCATCTGCGTTAAGTGTAGCTTCCAGCATCATGCCAAGTGTTTTAACCTTACCAACTACTTCAATGGAAGATTCCTTGATTTGAAATGCCTTTTAGTCAGATGTCAGTTTAGCACGCGCCTGGGTGGATCCAAATACCATTAACTCAGTCTTGTTGCTGTTAAGGCACATCCAGTTATTGTTCATCCACTCTTCGATATTCTTGTAGAGGGTGTTCAATGTAATACTGTCCTTAACATAATCACCGCTCAATTCCATAACTAGCTGGGTGTTGTCAGCATAGTTAGTAAAAAACACTTGAAGTTGTTGTAGTAATTCACACAGGAGGCGTATGTAGATATTAAAGAGAAGAGGTGAGAGGCTAGCTCCTTGAGGAACTCCGCACGAGATGTCATGTTCGGTTGAGAATTTGTCTCCCCAGTGGACACGTGAAATTCTATTCTCAAGGAAGGAGGTGAGCCAGCTTATTGCTTCATTGGAGCAATTTGCAGTTTTGGCTAGTGCTTGTTGTAGTAGCTGGTGGTCTAACAGGTCAAACGCGGCACTAAGGTCTAAAAGCACTAGTAAACCGGTTTTGCCCTTGTCCATGATTTCCAGCATTTTCGTTTGTAAATCTAGCATTGCTGTCTCTGTGCTATGAACGGCTCTAAAGCCGGATTGCTGTGGATGTAGTAACTCGTTTTTATCTACATATTCCTGTAGTTGAGCTGTAGCGATTTTATCTATGACCTTAAGGGTGAAGTTGCAATTCGTAATGGGCCTCAAGTTGTTAGGGTCACGTTGGTCTAAGTTGTTTTTTTTTTATAAGTGGGGTAGTGGAGACTTTTTTTTATATTAACTGGCACTATTTTGTCTCGGAAAGATGAATTTACAATTTTTGTAAATAAAGGAGCGAAAATGTCAGGATGTTCAAGTATAATTTTAGGTGGAAGCTTGTTTTCCGCGCAGGACGATGATTTCATAGAAGCAAGTGTTTTTTTCACGGTATCGATGGAAATTTGTTGGAATTTCTTTTTCTCCTTGTCAGTCATCAATTCGACTGTAGTGTTAGGTTGGGGCTTGGTCTCAAGGGCAGATGCAATTCGTTCTCTCGCTTTGGTGATTTTATTAGCGAACGCTATCTGAGTGTTTTCACATTCTAGTCCGGAAGGATTGAAATTGGGGACCAGGGCCTGAGGATTGTCAATTGATTTCAGTATGTCAAAGAATTTACTTGCTGAACTTGCGGATGCTTCAATTTGACTATTGAAGTAGTTCCTTTTTGCTTCCTTAATGCTGTTCTTATATGATTTTTCTAGTGACTTCCAACTGATCTTATTGTCGTCAGTTGTTTTTTATTGCCATTGTATTTCTCTAAGGTTTTTTTTCCTTTTTTAGGTTAGTCAGTTCTGGTGTGTACCATTTTTGATGGTTGGAATTGGGCCTGACTGTTTTTTCGCAATTGGGTGCTTTTTGGTTTATCAAACTTAGCATCTGATGGTCATATTTGCTTATGATGGTGTCACAGGAGTCCGTTTCCTTGATGTCGGCCAGAATACTGTTAACGCAGGATTGTAGATCAGTGCTTTCAATATTTTTAAAGTTTCTTGAGTGAACTTTCTTGTCGTCGTTAGCAGGTTTTTTTGCTAACTGAGGGATCAGTAGATTAAAAACTACTCTAAAACTAGTAGTAGTAACATTGTTTGTTTCGATGCTGTTAGAAATAACCCAGTTCAATTGGTGACCATTGGTCATGGTAGGATCATGGTTTAATACATTAAACTGGATTTTTTGAAGATTTCTTTCAAGATGGATTGCTTCTTTGTCTTTGGAATCACCGCACCATCGATTCAAATCTCCAAGGATAATTGTAGATTTGTTTTGTCCTATTAGAGAGTTGGCGTGGTGTATGAGTTCGTCATTGAACTCAATCGAGTGAGGGTGGTCTGTAGACAAGTAGGAAATTAATACAGTTGTTTGTAGGACAATATTTAAGGTGTAAGGTTTCACAACCGGAACATACTGTAGTCGTGGGGAACACAGGTATGGAGTCTTGTGATATTATGGCTACCCCATTCCCTTACCCCCGGTCTCTGTTGGTGAAATGGATTTTGTAGCCTGTGGGGACTGCTATAGAGCATGTAGGACCTATTGGGTCCTGTAGCCATGTCTCTGTAATGCACATAATGTCTATGACTTCTGACAGTATTAGGTCATGGACACATTGAGCATGATTGTTAAGAGATTGTGTGTTCAGTAGACATACTTTTAAGTCATTCAAATTGGGGGAGGACAGAGTTTTCTCATTTAATTTGTGAGTGTTTTGCGCCTTTATCTTTTAATTGGTGGTATGCGCTTTAGTAGGAGGGGTCCGAGTCGGACTGGTGTCATTGGTGGAGTCCTGATCAGTGCATGCCAGTTTGCTATCAAGTTTGTCAAGGATCTCTAGCATGTGTGCATGTATAGATTCAGTTTTTTGCAGCTCTTGTAGCTTTGAAAAGAGTACATTTACTTTAGTAAAACCCATTCTTACCGGAGATTAGAGCTTGATGTTAAGGAGCCTAGTAGATGCAGAGTTTCTGGCCGAGAGCGACGGGCTCGGCGTGGACCGGCGCAAACCGGCTTGCCTCAGAAGCGCCAGACGTTTCTGTAAGTAGGCAGTGAGTGCTCCTGGGAACTGTAGTTCCCGTTTGGTAACGTGCACACAAGATGCACACAAGATTTAAATTACGAGTGCTTGCTCGTTGCACAGAAGTATCCAAAACACAGTTAGCAGTAATACAATTCAAACACACAATACGAAGTGACAGTATTGAAGAATAAAAGTAAATTCTGCACGGCAGAGGCAATTTAGTCAAAATGTCATGCTAACACACGGAATGAGTGGAATATGCTGTTAGCTCTCTAGCTTTCTAGTTTCTCCTTTCTTCCCACCCTGAACTGAAAAGGGACTGACCTTATTAAACAAAAGTGCACCTCAATGATAATTAAAGTGCTAATCACACAGAGATAGTGTAATAAGTAATTGTAATTGTTATAAATATTAATGAAAATCATGGTTTACGGGGTCCTGCACCTGTCCATTGCGAGCGCATGAAAATACATTAGCAATCCTAGTTTCAATGCGGGTGCTGGAGTAATGATATATTATAATGCATCCTGCGTGTCTTGCCTCTTATTTATAATAGCACATGTTGTGGAGAATTCCAGTGCTAATCACACAAAAAGATAGCACGATCATGAAAATATAATAGGTAATTGTGAAAATATAATAGGTAATTGTAAAAACTAAGTGTCAAAATCACTGTTTACGATGTCCCGCAAGCGTATGGGAAAGCATGAGCAGCCTTCGCTGCTGTGCATGAACTGAGATTGAGAACTACTGTAATACAAACAGTGTGTCTTTTCTCTTGATTATAATAGTGTATCTCATGCAGAATTAAAGTGCTAATCACTGGAAGCAATGGAGTCATCTTCAACATGTAATAGGTAAGTAATTGGTTATCATCTAAACCGCCCATTTAGTTAATAAAGTAATTAGTTGGCTGTGATGGCATCTGTTAGAGGCAAAGGCTAACAGGGGTTCTCATGAAGATGGTGGCCATTATTAGTCATGTAAATTATGGATATTTGCACTAATGAATATGAAAGTAATGAAGCACACATGATAAAGCATTCAACATCCTCATTGCACATTTTACAAGTATATTACATTTCTATGCTAACATGATTAATGGAGGTCTCAAACCATGGAGCAGACTGAAATCCATAACAAGCACACATCCTTGTAATCTTCATTTGTTGGCATACTACTGGGTTTCCAAAATGTAGTCTCCCAATGAGAGATCAATTCAGAATCTATCCATTATAGGAACACATTCATCTCGTGTTCCTTATCGAGTCCAAGATAGGTGCTCATTAATTTGCAAATCAGCTTGGATTCCATTTGGCGCAACCAAAGTCTCTGATCTCCACCTCTTTTTCCACCGTCAAATACATTTCATATCTTTCCTGTCATCCATTTGAGGGTTTTCTTGATAATTGGCCAATGGCAATCTTGGATCGGATTTGTTCAAGCTTGACATATGTTCGCAAATCCGTGTGCGCAACTCACGGATTGTGCTCCCAACATAAATAATCTGGCATATGCAAACAATAGCATGAACAACAAACTTTGTGCTGCAATTGATAAAGCTTTTGATTTGTACCTGTAAGTCCCCATGAGTCACAAACAAATCAGTGTTGGAATGGGCATACTTGCACATGCTACAGTTCCCACATTTAAAAAAATCCATTGTTCAATGGTTTCAGCCAATCTGTACCCCTTAATGCTCTATCATCAATCTCTCTAAAAAAGAATGGACTCAACTTGTTCCTAACTGTAGGTGCTCTCTTTAGATACAACACAATTACTCAAATCAGAAGCCAATATCTCTTGACCATGTGGTATAATAGATTACTATCTTTGTAGTATTGCGTAATATTAAATCTTGTATGGTGCTGATCTCTTGTCTTCATGGGCTAAAATTGTGCATTATACATCACACTTTGTGGAATATTGAGTAAAAATCCAGACAGTTTCTAATCGATTTTGTAGGGTAACATAAAAAAAATGCAATTGATGCAAGTCATCAACAGTGCACAGGAACATTTCCATGATGCCTTGTCCCACAATATATGCTAGTATAAAAAAACGTTTTCACACTTGCTGTATCATACATTTCTATGCTGGCTGCAGCAATATATGTCGGTTTCCATTATAAGAATAGACTCATGTTTGCTTTGCACATAATGCCCTTAATGAAACTATGAGAAAACCTATCCAAGCTGTGTCTGCCAACATACTCATCTAAAAACATACTTCTGTTGACTTTGTCATTAAAATGCTGTGCCAAATTAAGAGAACATGCCCAAACTGGCTGTTCCAATATAGGCCAGTCTGGCCGCGTAATAACACTTACGTTTGCCTCATCATAAATGACGCAAAATAAATCCCCTGCCACAGTAAGATCCAGATCTACTGGCTGCACCGAAATGCCAGTCTAGTCATGTGACATCACTTATGCTTGCTTCATCCTAGTTGAGATCTGCCCCCCCCCACCCCTATCCAAATCAGCACCCTGGGCAAGGGCAAATACAACCACACACACACACACACACACACACACACACACACACACACACACCATTGACTCGCCCATTCATGCACGCACCCAAAAATCCATGTATCATTCACATGCATACAGACAGACAATTTTGCTCTTACCTTCAGCCCCGGTCTGGGTGCTAGTGCTCACTGCAAGGAAGATTTCCATGAAGCAGCCCTCTCTGGCTCCCACACACAAGGGAAGGGCCCTGTCCCCCATTATGGACAAGCTGAACCATGGTCCAACCACAAGTAAATACATTAAGTAGGAATCCAGATGAACGCATGCCTTCAGGTAAATTTGTAATTAAATTACTCATGCTTCCACCAGAGGCTAACACAACATGGCTTTAGTTGAAATCTTGAGGCGACTGGAAAACAGTAAGTCATGAGACAATCTAGAAGGTGAAAGGAGTAGGTGTCAGGAAGATGAGACTTGTCAACCTGGGTTTCCAAAGGGGCCATGAGAAGATAATTGCAACCCCATGAACACGGGAAGTAGCTACTGCACCTCCATGAAGAAGAAATTCAGCTAATAGATATAAAGTCAATAGCACATATTAAATGTTTGACAAAGTTGTAGGCATGTTGTGGAAAACAGACTGAAAATACAGTTGGCCTGGGTGATGAAAAGAACATGTCCATCATATTTCCAATGTGAGTGCAAGCATTCACTGATTCTGCACTTAAGTGGTGTGATCGGCAGAATACCAACCTTTAAAATCAGTCTAGATATTGTGTGACAAAGTGTGAAGGCATCATGAAGCAAGACACAGACAACAGATTGAAATTTCTAATCAGAAGTTTCATTTTACTTAAATGTCAGGATGGAGTTAGGCCTAACATGCATACTAGGGTGGAATTACCCTACCTAAAGAAAACCAAGGACAGTGGGTCAGTAAGTTCAAATCAAAAGTCTGTTTCCAAAACCTATACTTGCTCGCACAACTAACTTTATACAACGTGTATTCTGCTGATGTACCCGGCGAAACTGATAGTGTATCATAAAAACAAGGCTCTGTTCTTTGAGACCCCAGAAGACGCAACAGAGTGGTTGGATGGTCAAAACTGCCCGTTGGGAGCAGACAGCCAGGAGGAGGACTGAACGGAGAAGTGAGGTGTGATCCCGAAGCCGAGATGATGTATACACCGAGACATTGGGACTTGAATATAAGATAGGGCAGGATAGAATTGGAAGTAATGGGCTACGGGCTGAGCATGTAGTATTGTAGTATTGAATGTTTATAACATAATGTGGCAAAATAGGAGACACAATGGGCTCACTCTTATACCCATATAGATAGGATAGTTGGGTTGCCGGTAGTGTGGTAACCCCCTGCTGTGTCGCTAGTATCGGCACTGCCGAATAGGTACTAAATGAGGGCAAGCCTGAGATCCAGGGATGGAGCTGGGCAACAGTTGGGAACGGGAAGGGTGGGGGCTGGGAAGGGAGTTGGACGGTGTGCTGTGGTTTTAATGAAAGAACAAACTTATATCCATGCACCAAAGCGCAAGACACAGAGGGCGAAAAGGGAAAAGAGTGGAAATGGGTACAGATAAAGATGGGGGACCTCAAGATAGTTAACTGGAACGTCAGGGGACTAAACAGTTACCTCAAAAGAAACAGAATTATGACGTACCTGAGGAGGCAGAAAATAGGTATTTCTTTATTACAAGAAATCCATCTCACAAAAGAAAAACAAGAGGTGATTGGGAAAAAATGGAAAGGAATCACAGTGGGAGCAGCATATTCTGCATACGCTAGAGGGGTGGGGGGAATCACCTGGGTGGCACCACACGTCTCTTTTCAGCTGCTACAATCAGCGGTGGAGCCAGATGGGAGGATGGTGACGATACGAGGACTAATAGAAAACAGGGAGGTGTGCATTATTAACACGTACGCCCCGAACCAGGACACCGTAGCCTATTTTAAGACCCTATACAACAAAATAACCCCATACTTGGGGGGCGCGATTATATGGGGAGGAGACTTTAACTGTATGCTAAATCCAAGAATGGACAGGACAGATGGGAAATTGGACAAACCCACCCCAGCAGCCAGAACCTTGCAGACCCTGCTGAAAGACTAAGCTAGAAGACATGTGGAGGTTACACCACCCAGACGATAGAAATTACTCACACTACTCAGCCGCACATAATCTGTACACACGGCTAGATTACATGTTTGCCTCCCCGGATATGATAGGAGAGATAGCACAGAAAGAATATAGAGCGAGAATCCTCTCAGACCACGCACCACTGGTTTTAACATGTAAACATAAAGCCCCCAGAGCTAGAATCCTTATGTGGCGGCTGAGAGCCGAAGCATTAGACAGGGTTTAGAGAAGACTTCAGAAAGGAGATTGTGGAATACTTTGTAAACAATACTGGAAGCGTGAAATCGGTAGGCACCCTATGGGAGGCTTTTAAAGTAGTGGTGGTAAGGGGAGCAGCGATAGCCAAATCCAAAGGACTGCAAGGGGGAATACTGCAAGAACTGAGAGAGGCAGAGGAGAAGCTTGAGGGAGTCACGCGCAGTGAGGTTGACTCCTTAAATAAGGCAGACATAATAAACCATATACAGCAATCATGCGAGACACCCTGGGAAAGGCTATGCAATTTAAATTAAGAGAAATACATAGAGAGGCAACACGCCGGCGGAGATAAGCCGGGACGGCTGCTAGCATGGCAGTACAAAAGTGAAACACCAAGACCAACGATTAGTGCGATTCAAGGAGAGGGAGGACAGGCTCTTGATACCCAGGAAGGAGTGAATGAAGGGTTTTTCGAGTTTTACGGATTATTGTATGGAGATGCAGACGAATGGAACGATAGCAAGATAGTGGAAATATTAGAAGACATTGGCCTGCCAAAATTGAGTGCTGAAGAAAGAGAACTTAGACGCCCCTGTCACAATAGAGTAATTAGAAGCAGTGGTCAAGGAATTGCCCACTTGCAAGGCCCCGGGCTCAGATGGACTTCCTAACGAGCTCTATAAAACACATAAGACAGAAGTGCTTCGCCACTACTGGCCATGTTAAATGAAGCTTTCGAAGTTGGGACGCTGCCAGAGTCCCTAAAGGAAGCGATAATCATTCAGATTCTGAAACCTGGCAAGCCGAGCATGGAGCGTGGATCGTACAGACCGCTTTCCTTGCTGAACCAGGATAGTAAAATACTCACGGCTGTGCTGGCTGGGAGACTGAAAAGGGTTATAAGCAAACATACATCCTGATAAAACTGGATATGTCCCACATAGAAATATATCAGACAATCTTAGGAGGCTTCTCTGGGTCATAGAACAAACAGAAGGGGAAGCACAAGAGGTCGCTATAGTCTGACTGGACGCGGTGAAGGCCCTCGATTCCGTGAAATGGCCATTGCTGATAGCAGCCATGCGGGAATATGGTATAGGGCCCCCGAGTATCTAAAATGGATTAAACTGCTATATAGCTCACCACTAGCCAGGGTAAAGACTGGCGTGGTTATCTCGGAGAGGTGGCAACTTAGCAGAGGTACCAGACAGGGGTGCCCTTGGTCCCGGATGTTATATATCCCTGCATTAGAGCCCCTAGCGATATACCTCAGACAACAGTACAAAGAGGTGGGGATCCACACGAATGGAGGGCCACATCTAATATCGTTATATGCTGTTGTACTTAAGATACCCAGAGGAAAACTTGCAATACAGCCTTGAAATGGAGCGATTCACGTTGCTCTCGGGCATTAAAGTCAATCCTAAAAAATCGTGCATATTCCCCCTGGGTAGGTATAAAGGGATACTGCAGGAGCGATTACCCATTTTACAAATACCCTGGGAGACCATAACCTTCCGATACCTGGGGATAGATATCTACCACACACCACAGAAAAGGCTATAACAAATACCGAAAACAGCATAAGATTCTTGTCTAAGCTCCCTTTGGCCATGTTGGGGAGGGCGGCCCTGTTGAAAATGGTTGTATTACCAAGGCTGATACACTTTTTTGGAAACATACCATATATGATACCAAAATGATTTTTTGCCAAACTCCAGAGCATATGCAGAGGCTTCAACTGGCACAGCACTATAAACAGGATAGCCTGTGGAAATTACAAAACCCATATGACAAAAGAGGCATAAAACTCTCCAATTTTAAGGTTTATTACTGGGCCAGTCAGCTACAATATGTGGCTAAATGGCTATCGGAAGACCCAACAGCGGAGACCAGACTACTGAGGTCAGAGTGTTCCACATTCTTCTTGAAAGAATGGATATGGTTGCCCAAATTGGAGGTAAAGGGGGGCCAGAGGATGTTGGAACTGGGATGGCAGATGTGGCGGAAAGCCTGCCGGGCCATGGAGAACCCGACCCCCTGCTCCCCGCAAATACCACTAGCAGCACTGACTAAAGGGGACTGAGGAAAACAATACGCATGCACTGGGAATCTGTGGGCATTGCAACAATGGGAGACATATGGCAAGATTGGAAAATACTGGAGTTTGACACATTGGTAGAAGAAACAGGCCTACATCAAGGGCAATATATCACATATACTAGACTGGTGCGACGAGTCAAAGAAACGTGGTCTGAAATAGTGCTAGAAGACCAGCCAGATGATACCATTGAAACAATCTATGACATTACAGAGGGAGGGAACGAGGTCTCCGAATTTATGAACTACTGATGAGCAGGGTTGGCAAAGAGGTAACAGTTAAGATGGGAGTGGGAAGAGGAAGTGGGAGAAGGCATGAATGATGGGCTGTGGGAGAGAGCTCAACGATATCATAAAAAGCTGTGCAGAAATGCAAGGTTGCAACAAATCCAGTTATACCTAACACATAGAGAGCATACATGACCCCCCAGAGGATAGCCCGATTTAAAAACGCAGGAATACAATCATACCCTAAATGCAGAGAAGTGAATGCGGAAATAACGCATATGTTCTGAACATGCCCGGAAATCAGTAAATTCTGGAAATTAGCCCACCACTTGACAGAAAAGGGGATTACGCTGGATGTGGATTCGGTGTGGGCATGCATATTGGGGGGGTTCCCCAGACCACGCAAGCTAAAGCATGTGAGCAAACTCAAAGACCTGGCTTACATATTGGCCAAACGTAGGATTGCTATGGGTTGGAAAGCATGTGGTAGGCCAAAGTTAGGTGTGCGGGAATGACCTCAAGAAGTGGTCCGAAACCGAAACAGTGGTATGAACCGAAGCAGCCAGCAGAGGTGGTTGGGGGGTGGGGGGGCAGATACATTGACGGTTTGGAGGCACTTAGTGGCCACATTGGTCGGGTCCACCCAGGTATGCTCAAGCGAAGACGATATTTCCCAGTTCCCAGGGGACAGAAGAGGGAACATACCAAGAGGATATAATGGCAGATGGCGGTACGGAGTAGGCTCGAGTTAAGGGGTAGGTAGCGGCTATAGCGGTGCGAGAAGCGTAATATTCAAATAATGTATGACATGCACCGCTAAGTTTTGTTTGTATGTTGTTTGGTTCTTATAAAAATTAATTAAAATGTTTTTTAAAAAAAACTTTATACAATGTTTAGGTATGTCAGCAGCAAAATGAATAGTTTCAAAATAAAGTTCTGAGCTTCTTCCTGCTCTTGGCTTGTATTCAGCTTCCCCTTCCCCATATTCAAAGAAACACTGGGGTTCCCTTACCCAAGAGTTCAACACAGTTCAAAGTCTCAGGGTTCCCTTTCCCAAGAGTTCCAATCTTCCAGCTTTCAAAAAACAATACCAGTTCAAATCTTTGATCATCCAGGCTTTTCACTGGTTTCGCGTAGATTGCTCCATTTCTTTATTTAAAACTCATTTCAGCAATTGTTGCAAAACACAAGCTTCTTTATGTTTACTTTCCTGGGTTCTTTCCAAGAAGGGGGCACTCGGTCTAGGCGTAGTTGTCGGATCACACGGTCCACCAGTCATAGGTCTCGCAACCAATACCCCTATGCACTGTTACAATATCTGTATTCTTCTGGCTTTTGCCAACACAGATTATCTCTCTTAACCCGTAGTTCCTTGGGCTCCTGTATCTTTGGCCAATACTTAGTTTCTCATTTCACATCCCTCTTGGTAATCTTTTGGCTTTGCCAACACTTTTGGCTCACACAATTAATTCTGTGGCATTTACCATTAGTACCACCTTGCTTTCACTTCATTCATAAGTGCTCATCACTTGCTTATGTTCTGTGCAGTAGTATTCAAATGTGCTCACAATGTCTTTCAGTCAGTTCAGTATTCAATATTACTTGTTTCAACTTTCAAAAGTGCTCGTAATAGCTTGCAGCTTGTTCGGTATTCAGAGACACTTGTTTTGGCCTTCCATAATACTTATAACAGTTCTCAGTTCGTTCAGCATTCATACGTGCTTGTTTCCAGTACCCGGAGTGGCCCGGTACGGGTGTTCTTCTCTTCACTCACCGGTGGTATATGGCAGCTCCTTCGGGTTTCCCTGCACTTTTTTCCGGTTTCTTTTCGCTCTGCCTTTCTCTCGCGTGAGCCACAGTGAGCAGCGTTCGCCATCCTGCAATCCTGCAACGTGTAGCTCTGCTCTTTCCCAGCAGCAGATACTGAGCACCACTCGCTCTCTGAGACTTGAAGTGACAGGAAGGCTTGAGTGCCCCACGGCTCCTGCTGTGGGCACCGGACATGCGGATAGCAGGATCCTAGACCCTCTCATGGCCAGCCTTGGCCCCCAGCGTACGTCTCACTCCTGCTCAGCGCGGCTTCTCTCAAGCCTGTTACTCTCCAGCCTGCTACGATTCTCCAAACCGATTCCTTCTCTCCAGGCCGTATCGTTCCCCTTTCCCAGTTCACCGGCTGTGTTTCAAGAGTAGTCGGTAGCAGAATCCCAAGTCCCCTGGGGGGTCCGGTTGGGTGGTGGGACACTTGTGCAGGACAGGAGGCAGTAATCTGATGGATGCGAACTGGAGGCGAAAGTATAGCTTCCTTATGTCTTGTGCCCTTCCGTCAATGCGGGTTGAGCTGCATCCTGGCATGGTTCGAGGGCGGGGAGAAAAAGGGAAGGGACAGAGAGAGAAGGCTAGGGTTAAATACCGAACTCCCAGCTTGTGGTAAAGAGTTACAAGTTATGTGCGCATTATCCACACAGATCATGATTACCTTGATGAGCAGTCTTTACTTGTAAATATATTTTACAAGGCGAGAGGGCCGTCTTATAGTTGGGCGGGAAGGAAAAGTGAGTAGCCTCTTCGCAGTGATTTCTTCTTCTGGTAGGCGATTGATGTCTGTATGCAGAAAGAGGGACATCATTTTAGGGTTTTAAACTCTAGTCCACACGGAGTACGAAATGTGGACAGACAAGGTGGTATTGGTGCAGCATACGTCCAAGTGGGCTGGCACTGAGGGTATGTGTAACTAAGAGCTTGTGGGGGATCAAACCTCCCGGTACGGGCGGTATCGGGACATTAAAGCCATGCAAAAGAACCCTGTGCTCCAGTGCATCTTGCAGTAAAAAAGGGGTCAAGTGCAGTAATTGAGCAGCATGCGTCTCCCTCTCTCAGCCCGCGTGCGGTGCTGGTCAGAAAACCTATTAACTGGACATGCCTGACTATTCCAACTGAAATCCTTCAAAGCCCTCTTTCGCGTCTCAGTATCAAAGTGGTGTTAGGGAGGTTCCAATGAATGGAAATGTGCACAACTCCTTGTCGTTTCCTCCTCATCCCAGTATTAAGGTGATATGTCTGTGGGACATTTTGAGTGGAAGAGAGGGACAAAGACTGAAAGTAGCCTACAAAGGCTCGGGAAATAGAGGGTTCACTTCAAAAATGCAAAGGGGGATACCATGTCTCAATTTAAGACGTCATCTCCCGACTCCCTTGCATATTCACCCCTAGGGTCGGGATCCAAAAGCTATGGGCTTTCCATGGCCACCTGAGAGGAGGATCCAGGGGGAAAAGAAGTGAGGATGCCTGAAGGTTCCTCACAAAAGGCACGCGAGGGACTTCCAAGGGAGACAGGGACTCTGAGGATGGGTGTCCCCACCATCGATAAGAGCTACCCAGAAGCTCTCCCCAAGCGATGCCAGATAGGGCCCCAAGCAGATAATGAAATATGGATAAAGGTTTACATCATGACAAAGCACTTCAGGCTGAGCAGACACCTGCAGTCCCAAGCATTCCCAGGGTGAACCCTTTATTTAGCCAGACTGTGGCGTGCTGCTACAGCAGTAGAGAAATGCTCATCCCTACAAGCTCTTGCTCCTTCTCATGCTCCTGCCAATCCTACTCATCCTCTCTCCTCCCTTTTACATGGAACAACCCCTACGATCTATACCGCTACTGTCCATGTTCCACTACAGATAAATATGCTCCACAACACCTAAACAGCACTATTGATACACGTCGCTCTGTCGTCATCGACCCAAACTATCCACCTTTAGCAATCACCCCCACATTCCTCTCTTCTCCCTTGTGCTCCCCGAATGAAAGCACTCTGACCCTACAGAAGTTCAATCTCTCTGTAAAAAGACATCATTCCGCACTGACCACTGACTTCAATTACCCCAAACACTCTGATGGCAGTCCCTGAAATGTTGACCCCCCCCCTCATCATCATCATCTTGTCAGTGCCACTCTGGAAGCCCCCAACACACATTTTACCACCTTCTTTCAATCTCCTAGTCTGTTGTCAAAAACAGTGGTGTTCGCCAGATGATCATAAAGGATACTTTCTAGGAAGTGCCTCTTGCCCCCTTTGACTTTTCTCACTCATACTTCAAACCCATGTCCATCACACATCTTGCTCCCACACCTCTCACTTGACTTTCATCCTCATCTATTGCTTACCCAGCAGCCGCACACTCTTCTTCCCTGATCCTGAAACTCTTCTGCTTGATGCTCCTGGTCAGTACTGCACAGATTGCCTGCCTTGACTACCACTATCCTGCCCATTCCTACAATCCAGTCACCAACCCAACCAAAAATATCCCCAGCCATACTAACGCTCATCACACCTTGTACCTTCATAAACATCGCTGTTGAAAAAATGTCTCCCCTACTCACCTTACTGCCTTATAAAGACTTGTCTTTTCCTCACCAACACACAAGACCCTCAAAGTTATTATATACTTTTTCTGTCCAGGCAAACTACCCATGGCATCCCCCCCAATGGTGGTTCATCATGTGCCCCCAGATGTTTTGGAATTCAAATCCCATGAGCCCTAGCCAATATGTAGTCCGTGGTGAAGGATCATGGCATTCCAAAACATCTACAAGGCCACCATTCTTAATTGTTAAAGCCAACAGCATGTTATTTCTGTATGAGCTGTGGACATACATGAACCATGGACAGAGCCGAGCTGCAGCCATGATATCAGATGATGCAGCAGAGGCAGTCGTGTTTAGGGATGTGGTGCAGAGAGGAAGCCGATTGGCTGGCATGCACACCTGAGCCCATGAGTCTGCACTATTATTACATCAGGCTCTTTCCAGAGAGCTAGTGCGCACACATCCCAGCTCAGTATCATTGTTGAAGGTAGTCCACGTTGACTGAACTGAAACAAGAGTCACATGGGAATTAGGTCCCCGGATCAGGCTTTATTACCTGTAATGGAAAAGAAGCTTTAGGGAGTCGGAGTGAAATTGTACAGGTCTGAAATGGTGCTGTAAAACCATGCCCCCCAAGGCCAGAGGGGCAGAGTTAGGAAATCCATTGTGTGGCAGATGGCACAGAAACACAGATTGCGAAGTATGGTCCACAGGTCTTTATTGTGCGTTCGGGGGTGGGGGAAGGGGGCATGACAATCCCTCTCATTCAGCTCCATTAGCGATACCACCCTAACCCAGGTTACCTCTACCGATTGGTATTTCCTATTAACTAAACACTATTCTGCAGCTACTGGTGTTTTCCTTTAAGTGCTGGCTATCTGACTTTCACTACTGTTGCCAGATTTTAGTGCTCCAATGGGGAAAATTTGAAATTGTGCCATACATTACTCTGTACGATTCATCTAGTTGCACAAATGTTCACTGTTACCGTACCCTCCCCTCTACTTGCTTTTCCTTTTGACTCCTCCTCACCAACCTTCTGACCCCTCCGATGTTTCACACCACCTTCCTCAGGATGCCACTATTTGATGATCTCACTCCTCCAACTAGACTTCACTACAGCCCCTTCAACTACAGTATTTCACCTACACTCTTCTCTCCACTATCCTCCTACTACCCTTACTCCTGCCACTACACTCCTCCTCGCTCCACTCTTTTCCTCCTACCATTACTAGTACACCTACATTCCTCATCCCACTACAACTCTCCTCCTCATACTACTCACCCATACTGCCACAATCCTCAAACAATTCCACCTCTGACTTCACACCTACTCACACTCAGTTGCTGTCTCCTCACATCCACCGTCACCTATTCTTTCTACACACTTCTATCACAAGAGCACACAGCAGAGCCTTGTTCAATCCAAAACCATTGATTTTCGCCAATACTGCTCTCCTACACAATTCATCTTGGCTGAGACACTCAACCTCAAGGTCATCTTCAATATCACTCTTCAGCTATCAGTTTACTATCCCTCTGCAGCCAAGGTCCACCACCTCATCATCATAAAAATGACCTGCCCACACTTCACTTAATACTCGGTTAAAAGTTAGTTATTTGCCCTGGACTGAGCCAAATAATTGATTACTGTTCATGTCGAATTCTGGATCTTCCCCTCTAAACATTTGCTCCCCTAAAGACCTAAACAAAGTTCTCAACTTCATGACATGCACCCTACACACAGTCCTTCACCCACCTCAACATACCGTCACCAAGCTGATGGCTTTCCAAGCAAAATCCTCCTCCTTAGTTCAGTGTCTTACCCCCATTACCTTTCTGATTCCATCACTTAATGCTCTCCCTTGCTTACTCTGTAATAATAATGTCTACCCAAACCCTGCTCCTCCTCACTAATTGCCCCCACCTATTAGAACACTCTCCCCAGGCTATCAAACCCTTTTCAGTCAATGGTTGTTCCCAGGCCAAAGCTTCACCTGCTAGCTGTGGAAGGAATATGTTACTTAACTGTAACGCCTGTTCTCCAGCATTGGTATCTTTCATAGATTCACATGCTTGTTTGAATACAACCTATCGTCAGAGTGGGAATCCTCGAACATTAAAGAAGTTTCATTTGAAATGAAGAAAAAACTGCAGTCACTTTAGGGTTCTCTCAGTGTTGTTTTGGGTCATTTAACCTTCAGCCAACAGGCAGTGCCTCCTATAGCTCCACCCCTGGAAGCCATCTTCAGATTCTCATAACACATTTAATGGTACCAAAACAAGTCAAGAAGAGCCATATGTGGGGGTAGGAGGGAAGGTTGCAAGTGAATCTATGAAAGATAACTATGCTGGAGAACAGGAGTTCCAGGTAAGCAACTTATTCCTTCTCCAGCATTGGATCCTTCATAGATTCACATGCTTGTTTGAATAGATTATATAGCAGTACACCCAGATCTCCATGCATTGAATGTCACGTTGGGAGGAGGATAAGGCTCACCTTCAGGACAAAGCACACCTCAGTGAACAGATGTCGTAGGATAGCCTGCTGAACTCAGGACTACTTTGTCATGTTGACATTGCAGAACCTGATTAAGGTGTAAAAGGACCTCCATCCTGCTGCCCTGCAGATGTCCAGGGGCAGGCCACCGGAAAGGAGGGCCGTGGCAAACCAGACAGCTCTAGTACAAAGGGCCTTAGGCCAACCGGGCAGAGGCCAGAAAGGAGAAAAAGGAAATGCAGGCATAAAACCCTCAGCAGATGGAGGACCTGAAAAACCTGTTGAAGATGGGTGTGGGTCCAAATGCCACGAACATCAGCAGAGACCTTCGGAATGGCTTGGAACGGCAATATAGTGCTCACCTAAGGTTAATCGAGGGGAAATGATGAGGGTACAGTAGTTCCAAAAGTAGAGTTCGACATCAACAGTATCTTAGACTTGTGGAAAACAAGACAAGGTAGCTAAAAGGATAAAATCTGGAAATCAACCACCGTCCTGGCTGAGGTGATGGCGGCCAAGCAAACCATTTACCATGACATGAATTTAATGTCTATCCCATGTAGAGAATGGACAAGGATTTCCCATGACTTGTGTTCCGAAGCAGGAGCCAGTGCTAGTACTGGCAGAAATCCGAAGCAGGCCTTGAATAAGTGTTTTATTGAGTAAAGCGGGAACCAGCAGTAAAGAGAACTCATGAGAGACGTGAGCTAGACCACTGCTGCCACGGAGAAAAGATAAGGTAGAATTTGTTGAAGTTGGAAGTGGGAGGTGTCTGCTCCTTATGTATTACAACAAACTCTGAAACAGTTCCACTTACAGTCGTAGCAAAAAACGGCAGCAGGAGCTCGAGCTTTCGCCAAGATGTGTCTGCCATCCCAGGGCAGGTATACCTGGCCTAACTGTAAGGAAGTAGTGCCCAGGCCATAAGGAGGAGTGAGGCTGGGTCATGACGGTGGACTGCTCCCTAGTCCCCGAAAAGGAGGCTGAAAACTTGCAGGAGCTGGACTGGCAGTGCTGATGAAAGTCCAGAGCAATGAAAAATAAAATGGACTTGGGCACACATGGGCCACCAGAGTCAGTCTGCACCGCCATTGCATGAAGGCGTACAAGACTATGTGTATGAGAGGAACTTGTTTGTCCAAGTAATCATGAAGGCGTCACCCAGGCTAGCTAGTTGCGGGAATTCACTCGCAAAGTCACAACAATGTGAACTGGCCCAGGTAGCAAGCAGATCTATATCTACCATGTTCGTAATATGCCTATAACTTGATAGTGGAGGAGCGCCCACTCTTGGCAGGAACAGAGTTCCCGCTGAGGGCATTGGCCACAGAGTTGTGGATGCCCGGTAGGTGAAAATAAGACAAACATTCTCTGAGAAAGATGCCATTTCTAGAAGGGTTGCACTTTGGCTGATAGGATCGCTGATCTGATACCGCTCCATTTCCGGATATAGAACTTAACATCTGTAAACCATGAAAGGCTTTCTAAGGTGAATGGCTTCAGTGGCCAGCACACCTCCCATAACTCCAGGACACCAATGTGCAAGAATTTGTATTCTTCTGATGGAAGACCCATGCCATGTTGTGAAGATCACTGGTGTGGGCTCCCCAGTCCTCCCTGGACACATCAGAAGTAACCCTGACCTGTTGTTTTGTGTGCAACGAAAGGAGCTCCTTGCGCAAGGATGGAACTTTCCAAAGAGCAATGTAAATGGGACATGTGTGGACAACTTGTCGTCCCAATGGAATCTGCTGCAAGTTGGCATGTGGTAACTTCTAGAAGGGGTGCATACAAAGCGGACATCATCCCAGAGTGGAATTTCTTTTGTTTTAAACTTCATTTTTGCAACACTTGGTGGTGGACACAGAACAACAGGACACCAGCAATATCATATAATGCAACAGTAAGTGGGTTGTATGCACATGGCCATATAACAATCAAACATGTGAGAAAACAGCGGCACAACTACTTATGGGCGCCCAGCCGGCGCGATTCCCAAATATAGCTGAACGTCTGACCAAATGTTTTTGGGGCAGCTAACTGTGGGAAGTAAGGTGATATACAGTTCCTCATTATTATTCGCTCAAATAATATCCAGTAACCACGCCTCCAACGTGGCTGGCTCCTTACAAGGAAATCTCATCAATATCACTCTCTTGCCCAAAAGCAGACCCAAGTTCAAGAACCTGAGTGGAATTTTCATGTTCGGAGTCCAGATCTTGGAAATTCTTAAAAATACCACTAGACCTGCAAGGCAGGTTCCTCGTTTCACACACTCGACCTAAGAGAAATGTACTTGCCCCAAGGTGACAGGTGATAAAATATTCACCAGTGGTTTTGTAAAATGGTGCACGTCACCATAAGCACATTTCATATCTGCTGCAATACAGTCAAGCATGCAGAGTGAAACATGTATTTACTACAAAGTGTGTTTGCAGTAAATGGAAAAATAGGTTTCTAACATCCCCATACTCGTCAGCAAGGCCAAGTATCATGCAAATGGTACTCACCCTGTATAAAAACTACTCGCCAATGCTAGTAGTCTAGTAGATTTTGCAAGCCCTGCTGGACTAAGACAATCTTGTTGCTGCAATAGTGTTTTGACGAGAATAGGGTTGATCCTGACGGGGACCCGGGCATCAGTGTAAGATAACTTGTCCAATTGCATTTCCAGGAATATAGCATGTGCTGCGAGGGAATAACCAAGGACATGCAATCGGGATCTTGAATTGAAAGCAGCAGCCAGTCATCACCAACACAGAAACATGCAACAACAGAGGTGAAAGGAAACCTGGAATAAGTGTCCTACTTGTGCAGGAATGATGGAAAAAATGTCCTGGGCAAGGTGGGCGAAAACCTCTCTTTTCTGAAATCCTTTGTAATGATAGTGAGAGGAGGAATATGTAAGGTAGATTACGTATGATGGGCATAAACCCACCCAGGATTACTTGGACCAGGAAGGAGCGTAAGTAGGCACCCTGATGTTCCTGAGTCTGAGGGACTCGCTCGACAGTTCTTTTGGGCAGGAGCACTAGCACTACTAGTTGAAGTGTCTGAAGACAGGATTGCTGGATTGTCGGCAGGGAGAATTGTTGGCAGTCTTTGTACTAATTGTGAAATGCGGCTGTGGGTGAACATGATGAACACCTAGTTGACTGATGTTATTTGTCTACATTAGATATCAGAACGAAGACAGGCATCCTCCAGCTGTGGTGCCAAAAAGGAAGGGTGGCAATAAGCAACAGTGAAGTTTGTTGGATTTTCCTGTAGGATGAGAAGCGCTGCGATATATGGACACTTCTGTAAGACTAAAATACTGCGTTATACTTATCACCTTAGACGTACAACATACCCCCCTCCCCTGTCTGACCGTATGCCGTATGTGGAGAGGTAGCCCCGGCTGATATCTCAGCAGGAGCAAGTTACTTAACTGTAACCATTGTTCTCCAGCATGGGCTGGCATGGATTCACATGCTCATAAATATTTCCTGTCAGGCTGGGAATCCTTGGTAAAAAAAAAAAAAACTTTCACTTACAAACTGTTTCTCCTCTAAACCAATCACTGTCCTCTGGGTCATACTGCCCCCATCCATCGACAGTCCTTTTCCTAAACCCCTCCGCTCGGCAGACATCTTCAGATTTGGTAAGCACGTAAAGTGGCAGTATGACCAAGAAGAGCCGTAGAGCGGTTGGAGGGAGGGTTGGCATGTGAATCCATGCCAGGCCCATGATGGAGAACAGTAGTTACAAGTAACTTGTTCCTTCTCCTGCATGGGGTCTGGCATGGATTCATATGCTCCTGAATAACAAATACATAGCAGGACAACATTAAACAACCACGGGAGGTGGCAAGGCTCCACAGAAGCAATTACTCTTACCTCTGGAGCAGACTCACCTCAAGGGAACAGTTTGCGTAGCACTGCTTGGCCAACTTGACTCCTCTCTGGAATCCCTGTCGACACAGTAGAATGTCGTGAAGGTGTGCATGGCCACCTCCACGTAGCAGCCCTGCAGATGTCCGGCAGGGGCACACCAGATAGGAACGCAGTCGTCGCAGCGATCACTCTGGTGGAGTGGGCTATCGGACGGACAGGCAGCTGTCGGTTCGCCAACCGATGACAATGTATGATGCAGCCGGAGAGCCAACTTGAGATAGAAGCCTTGGACAAGGGCTTCCCATTGTTCACAGGACCAAATTTCACAAACAGTTGTGAAGTCTTCCGAAAACCTTTCGTGCATTTCATGTACAAATTTAAGGCACAAGCAACGTCCAGCGAGTGCAAGGCCTTTTCAGCCGGTGCCAAAGGTTTTGGGAAAAAAACAGGTAACACCAAAGGCTCAATGAGGTGGAATTCCGATGGAACCTTCGGCATGAAAGAGGGGTGCATCCGCAGCACAACCCTCGATTTGTGGAAAATCGGGTATGGCTGCTTGCAGCGTAGGGCCTGGATCTCACCCACACTCCTGGCAGAGGTGATGGCCACAGGGAAAGACATTTTGTCACAAGAGGAACTTGAGGGGCCTGATGCATAGGCTCGAAGTGAGCCTCCCATGAGCCTCCTCAGAATCATGTTGAGTTTCCACGCCGAAGCAGGAGTCTTCACTGGCAGGAAAGATTGAAAAAGTCCTTCGAGGAACTCCTCGACGTGTCGATGAGGCCACAGTGAAGATCTTCCTGGAGACCTGTTGTAGCGGGAGATCGCCACAAGAAGCACCTTGACAGAAGTGTGTGCCAGGCCGGCTTTGCCAAGGAGAGCAAGTATGGAAGAACTTGCATGGCCGTGACCCTCAGCAGGGTACTCGTCGGTGCACAACAACACGTAGCAAATACCTTCCATTTGTGACCGTAGCACTTCAAAGGCGATGACGCCTTGGTCTTGGCGAGGACCTCTACAGTCCACAGGCAACTTTTATCCAACAAACTCTAGGGCTGCAGGTCCCAAGCCCTAAGTTTCAGTGATACTGGGTCGGGATTCAGGATTGTGCCTCCTTCCCTGGTGAGAAGATCCAGAACTGCCGGCAGCTTGACCGGGGGTGATGCTGACAGACTGAGAAGGTGGCGATACCAAATCTGCCTCGGCCACGCAGGGGCAAGGAGTATTATCTTGACAGCGTCTGAGTGAGTTGACTCGCAGCAGGAGCGTGAACAGGGGGAGGGTGGGCCATACAGGAAAAGTGCTTCTTTCGGAAAGGAGAATGCGTCCCCCAGGCTCCTCGGCTGGTGGAAACTGTTAGCAAACTTCTTGCACTTTGAGTTTGTGGCCGTCGCAAACATATCTATCTGGGGCTTGCCCCGCTCGGCGAACAGGCGGTCCACCAGATCCCGACATAACTCCCACTCAAGGCAGGAGCGCAGTTCCCTGCTGAGGGAGTCTACAATGGTGCTCTTGACTTCTGCCAGGTGAAGAGGGACGAGGAACATCCCCTGTCCGACGGCCCAACGACACAAGTCCTGAGCCTCCTTGGAGAGGCCTGGGATCGAGTGCTCCCTTGTTTCCAGATATAAAACATGGTGGTGGTGATGGCCATGAAAATCCTTACCACCTTTCCTTTCAGGGACAGAAGGAACGACTTGAGGGCCCAGAACGCTGATCATAGCTCCAGGATGTTGATATGAAAGTCCTTCTCCTCTGGCAACCACAGGTCTCTGGCGTGCAGATGTCAGTGTACGCTCCCCATCCCTCTAAGGAGGCATCCGTGGGGACCGTCTCCTGGTATGTCGGGGTCTGGAAACCCGCGCCTTGGGCGATGTTGGAGCAGAACCCCCACCATACTATAGCCCGCCGGAACTCGTTGAGCGAAAGCTTGTCTGTGAAGTTTCTGGACACCTGAATCCAGTGGGCGTCCACGAATTCCTGGAGGGGCCGCATCTGCAACCTGCAGCGACGGACAAGGTAGATGCAGGACATCATGCCCAGCAACAACTCTATGGCTCGCACTGTGGCTGTCCTTGTTGACGACCGCCTCTGCACCTTTCCCAGAATGGCTGCTATCCTCTTTTCCGAGGGAGATGCAAGGCAAGACACCGTATTGAGCCTTGCGCCTAGGAACAGTGCGTTCTGTGATGGCGGCAAGCAAGACTTTGGATAGTTGACCGAGAATCCCAGATTTGTTAGTAGCTGGACGGTTGTCTCCATGTGTCCTTGGGCTAACTCCCACGAGCGGGAGCGAAAAAGCCAGTCGTCCAGGTAATACGTGTACGCCCTGTAGGCATAGACAGGCCGTCACTGGAGCCAGGAACTTCGTGAACACTCTGGGGGCCGACTTCAATCTGAAAGATGGAGCCTTGAACTGCTAGTGCTGGCCCTGCACTACGAAGCGAAGAAACCTTTGTTGTTTCCTATAAATGGTGACGTGGAAGTAGGTGTCCTGCAGGTCCAGCAGTGTCAAAGTCTTCTTTTTGCAGTTGACCGAGCATCTGTTGCAACGTGACCATCCTGAATTTTTGGGACTTGAGGTATTTGTTCAGACGTCATGGGTCCAGGATGGGCCTCCAGCCCTCCGTCTTCTTTCTTACCAAGAAGCATCTGCAATAGACTCCGCAGCCCCAGTGTCACTGGGGAACTAGCTCTATGGGCCCTTTTCACAGCATGGCCCGTACCTCCTCCAGGAGCTGAGCGATGTGCTGCTCTTGACGGGTCACCGGAGGGATACCCGGACACCTGCGCTGAAATTCCAGCGTATGTCCTTGGGGCAAGAGCTACTAGCACCGATCTGTCGGTGGTGATCTTCACTCGCTGACTAACTAGTCAGCCGGCCTCCCACCGGGGTGCACAGGTGGGGGCCCGGTGTCCTGGCTGGTTCAGGCTTGCTTTGGGTGAGGGCATTGTACCCTGAGAGCGATGCTGTCCTCCGATACCGTAGGCCTGGCAATCGCCTCTATAGGCTAAATCGTGGATCTGGAAGGCTGTCGGTAAGATGAGAAACCTTTGGAAGACCTGCTCGACTTTCCTCTGGAGGATCGAAAGGAAGAGCAGTGCTGCTGGACGATGCCCAGGGAACGGGCTGTCTCCATATCCGCTTTGATGGCCTATAGGTACTCGTCAATGACTTTCCCAAATAGTTTATCTCAGTTGAAAGGCATGTCCAGTACCTTCGCTTGGACCTACTGGTGGAAATTTGTGGCCTTCATCCAGCCTTGGTGACTAAGGCAGACACAGTTTGCCATTTGCCGGAAACCCTGTGTCAGCAACGTCCAACACCACTGTGATGGCATGATCCGACGCTACCTCCTCTTCCTGGAAGAGAGCGCTTGCCTCCATCTTCTTATCGTCGGGGAGGAACTCCAAAATTGGAGCCAGCTTGCACCACAGCTCCCTGTCGTACCTGGCTAGGATCACCACTGTGTTGCCTGCCTTGATGGTGGAAGCTGCAGTGTAAATCACCTTGCTTCCCACAGCGTCTATTTTCTTCCCCTCGCTGTCTGCAGGGACCGAAGACAACGGGGACGGGTTAGCCGACCGCTCGTGGCCGCCGACACCACCAAATCCAGCGATGGTAGTGACCTCAGGCATTTGGGTGTGGATTCCGGCACCCTGTACTACTTCTACAGCCTATCCTGTTTGGCCGGAGCCGTGCAAGGGTTCTTCATGAGGGCCAAGCCCTCCTCCCACACATCATTCAGAAGGGGCACCGCCATGATTGTCTTCCTCTGGTCCTCGTGCCTCTGGTATAAGAAAATATCCTTCCTGGTTTCTTTGGGCACAAGCTGGAATAGCTCAGAGGCTCTGGTGATCATGGAATGGAACAATCCCACCTCGTATGGTGGGGACGCCCTAGGTTGTGGAGACCCGCCACCTGCTGTGACGATATCCGTGTCATCGTCCGTCGTGGTCGTATCCATGATCCATGCCTGTACCAGTGTCTGGGTCCGCTAGGGTTGCGGGGGGGGGGGAATGGGAAGGGGGCCCGACACGGATGGCAAGACTGAAATGGGGCCGTTAGATGAAACTTCCTCTTCTTCGCTAGAGGCTGATCAGGGGCCTGGGGGACCATCAGAACCGGGCCCTGTGGCATCTTCTGGATCTCTGACACCAAGATGGGGAGAGTTGAAACGATGTACAGAGACAAATCCCGCGGCTGAGCTGGCGGGATCGGAACACTAGGCCCTGCGCCGTCATCGCCCTCCTCTTACACATCCTCGTGGACCGTGTATAAGGATTCCAGGTCTTCGTCGTGCGTGGACCAGACCGCCATGGCTTGGCCCACGGCCTGGAAGGGCTGTTCCTGGGGGCTGGAACAGGGTGCTGAGACAGTTTTCCCCTCTTCCTGCGTGCCGGCAGACTTTGCCAAAGTCACTGCGGTGGCTTCGCGCCTCGGTGGCAGGGATACCTTCTGTGCTGCGGGGGCTACCCTCCCAGGGTTAGCCCCTTTAGCGCTGTGAGAGCAGCTGCCACCAGCTCTATAGTCCGAGACCTATCCTGTGCCGATTGGGCCTTCTTGGGCAGTTCGCCCTTCTCCTCCATCCATAGCTTCTCTGGCTTCTCCAGCAGTTTAGCCGGGTTGGATGATTTCTTTTTTGAGGAGGAGCTGCATTGCCAGCTTGCAATGGAGGCGGAGGGTGCTGTCGATTGCAGCCTGTCTACCTTGGGACCCGCTTCCCGGTGGGCTCGGACTTGCGGTTCTTGGTCTTGTCTTGGGCCCCCACAGATGAGGCACCCCCAAACAACTTAGAAGACTGCTCCACGGACCGACCGGTCTTGTGTGAGGAATGACCCTGTTGCTCAGAGCACTGGGCAGAGGCCTTGGCGTTCAGCCACCCCGCCAGTCTAGTGTGCCTCTCCATCGTCTTCTTGGAGAAGCCGAGGCATATCTCGCACTCCACTTCCTTGTGGTCCGGGTGCAGGCAGTAGAGGCATTACAGGTGCTTGTCCTCAACAAACATTCCATAGCCCGCACATGGTGCAGGGCTTAAGAGGAATCTTCCATCCTTCTCCTCCGTCATGGTCAGAGGGTGCGAAGTAGGCCCAAGTGCCTTCTGGAATCTTCGACGATCTTTGCCCATGATCGGTGCCAAATTCACCGACAACGGATCCCTGCTGTCATCAGATGGAGAAGAGAGCACACAGGGTCTTTCGAAACAAAAATAGAACCTTTTTCTGTCAAAAACACACACAAAGTATAAGTAGCTGGCATAGTAAACTCAAGGACTCCGAACACTGAAGCATACAGTAAAAATCTGAAGATGACTGCCAGAGGAGGGGCTTAGGGAGAGGACTGTCATTGGATGGGGGTGGTATGACCCAGAGGACAGTATTTTGTTTAAAGGAGGAAGACAGTTTATAAGTGAACGTGAAACAGTATTTTCTTTTATCGAGGATTCCTAGCCTCACGACCGGGAATATTCATGAGCATGTGAATCCATGCCAGACCCCATACTGGAGAAATGGTATGCCCAAGGCAAAAGAAATAAAAAGGCTGCATCATTTCAAGTCTTTGCATCATAAGCCAATGGACCTTGAATTGGCCTTCTACATGTGAATTTGTCAATTAATTTCTGCTATAGCTGAAGCTGCAGGGAACTACGTTTTTCCGAACACACAGATTTTGACGATGAGGCGTGTTATGGAAGAGGTCTTTTGTAGATAAGGGCTGTCTCCTCGCAAATAGCCAAGAACAGGCTTTATAGAGCCTTTGACTCAAATAGTATCTCGTGCAAGAAGCAGTCCTGGACGAAACCCTTCAACGTCAAGGTTGCCAAAGACACGCTTCTGTAATAGAACAGGCCTGTTGTAGGCTCAGGCTAATGTAGAGGGATGGATATTGACAAAACTGTCATATGTGAGACTTCAATCACAGATGTGGCCCCTCAGAGGAAGGCATCGTGGAGAACCTTGTAGTAAATCAGGACTTTATTAGAAAAGCCTGCGTTAGAGTAAGCCGGTAATAAATTAAGTGCTATAGTAGGGCCTTATATTGACGCAGTCCATTTGTAGAATAGGATTACTTGTGGACTAGGGTCTCATGTAGACAAGGCCCCCTTGTAGACGAAGTTCACTCCTAGAGTACCCTTTTCATTGATTGGCCTGTTACAGCTTAGGGTCTCATATGGACCAAGCACCCTTGCAGACACAGTTCTTAGTTGACAAGCTTGTCGTTGAATAGCCCTTTCCATACATGAAGTACCTTCGCAGATGAGGCTTTTATTTATTTTGAATTTTGTTATGCTCATTGGTTGATGACACATTCTAGTAGATCAACAACTGTTTCGTGGACTGGTCTGGTTTCTTGACAAGCCTCCCTTGTAGACTAGGCGGTTTTAGGCGGCCATTTACATACACAAGCTCTTTGGTAGACGAGGCTCATGGGTAGACAAGGCTCATGGGTAGACTAGAGTCTCTCACAGACTAGGCTCTTCCGCAGATGAGGCGCTCTTATAGATGCTGCTGTCAATTAAGAGTCATTTGTGGAGCCATTCTCGTAGACTAAGCTCTTTCACTGGCAAGGCTCTCCCGTAGATGAGGCCGTCTCGTAGACTAGGCTCTCAGACTAGTATCGTTGACAAATCTCTCCTAGACAAGCATGTCATTGACTGGCCTTCTAGTTGACAAGCTCTCCCGTAAACAAGCTTGTCATTGACTGGCCTTCTTGTTGACAAGGCTCTCCCGTACACAAGCCTGTCATTGACAAGTCTTGTCATTGAAAAGTCTTTTCATTGACGAGGCTCGCTCGTAAAGTAGCCTGTAGTTGAGGAGTATTTCTCGTAGACAAGCCTCTCATTGAGGAGTACGTTTCATGGATTAGTCTCTCTCGTAGACTATCCTTTCTCGTGGATGAAGCTCTCTCGTAGACTAGCCAGTCATTGACAGGGCTTTCTTGTAGACTAGGCTCTCTCGTAGACAAGCCTGTGATTCACAAGGCTCCCTCAGACGAGGCTTGCTCGTGGATGAGCCTCTTTCGTAGACAAGCCTTTCTCATGGACAAGGCTCTTTCGTAGACTAGGATGTTGTTGACAGGTCTTTTTTCTTTATGGATGAGACCATCTCGTAGACTAGGCTTTTTGTAGATTAAGCCCTGTGGTAACCGAGGCTTCCCCTTGACTACGCTTACCGTAAGGAAATAAGCCACGCTTATAACCATGACCTTCATAATACCTTGGAAATGAAATGAATAGTAAATTAGACAAATGTCACTTTAAGCAGAGGTTTCAGACGCACCATGCAAATTGGATGTGCAAACCCCTTCACTGTGGTAAAATCTTTAAGCAAAGATGGATTAAAGAGCCTGAACCAAAGTCTAGTGCCGAGCAAAGGCAGTAAAGACATCTCTCTTATGCCTATATTCTACACAGATGTATTGGTTTTAAAAAACTGTAAACAGAGCAAGTTTGGAAAGGCTCTCCAAGATCAGTCATGTAGAGGAGGGGGAAGGCACATGTCAATGAACTCTGCCCTAAAGAAACAGAGTAAATTTGTGCCAACCACCCCAGGGGAGTACCAAGAATGTAGAAGCTCCCAAATCCCACAATAGTAAAGTACTTATCTGTAGCTTTCAGTAGATGTGAAGTTGTAGGTTGACATTTTTCTTGAAGAAAACATTTAGTAAAGGGCGAGCTTTGGAGAGGACTCCCAGCACTTAACATGCATTAAAGAATCTAAAGATGGCCTCCAGGAGGTGGAGCTATAGAAGGCAGTGCCTATTGGCTGGGGGGTAAATGGCCCAAAACAACACAGAGAACACTGAAGTGACGGCAGTTTTTTCTTCATTTTAAATGAAACTGCTTAAATGTTACCGAGGATTCCAACTCTGATGATGGGGAATATTCAAACAGGCATGTGAATCTATGAAAGATACAATACCACAGAAGCAACGCCTCCAAACCCATTGGTAGTCCTCTTCAAGTAACTGCTCAGCGGGCCCCTCCAAGAATCATCACAAATGAATGTATATATGTGATTTGTAATTTTGTACATATGGACTCCAGGCCCTAAACGTTTATTTTGATTATTTACTGAACTTAGTCACTGTTTCCAGTACATGATCTTCACATAAACCCTCAACACCTGGTTTACTCTCATGGAATCTATACAATCATTTATTTGAATTTTCGTTATTGGGTTTTTCTGATTTTGCAATAAACATAAAAACAATAGAGCAATACAAAGTTTGCCAATTTGAAAAGAATACTTGATTTAGGGTTTGGGAACAGCCAATCAAACATGTCACTCTCTGGGATAGAATTATGAAAAAAGCATTGTAAGAATGCCCCCCAACTCACAATTGTGTGAAAATTGCCCCCAACTTATTCAAGAAGCTATTTGCCAACAATGCAAATGAAAGAACTAGTGCCTTTTCAACTTTGATAGTTATTTTCGTACAAAACAAAGTGTTAAGCATATCAAATTGTGTGCATCGATTATGGGAAGAGACCCCAAAAAGACATATGGGCAACAACAACAAAAAATAAATGACAGAGCAAAACTGGGTGGAACCACTCAGTTATCCAAACGCTCACACACTGCTCTCCAAGTGGAGTTGCAGACACTCACACACTGATCTCCAAGTGTAGTTGCTAGTTAAGTTCAGGGTGTATTGTTGCATATATTGCACAAAGTAAATAATTTAATACGTAAGTTGCTCCATGAGAAAGTTTTCTGAATTCCAAAACATTTTGCATCAAAAAAGAATAGGTTTAATAATCGAGAAGAGGCATATAGCATCATCATCAATTAAAGCCCATGTGCCAATGCATTTTGGAGAAAGCTCCTTCAGGGCTGAGCACAATATATATTCCGCAAAAATATTGTGCATCAATATAACACAAGTGCAAAAAAGTAAGCATAATCAACCAGCAGGTTCAAAGGTCAGAAATATATAGTAAATGTATACATATGTGACATAAGAAGTAAATGAACATAAAGTCCAAAAAGGAAAAAAAAAACATAACAAGAATATGTCAATCAGTAAGATACACAATCAAGGTAAAACTTGGAGCACATAATACGCAAAAAACATAATTAGGGAAAAAATAGTACAATAACATAGCTATGTGGCCTCGAGTCAAAATCTGCGAATGTAATAGGTCTTAATTAGGTGCTAATTAAGTGATGCATGTAGGAAATGGTCGCTCACGGCGATCAGTGATTACCTCGATGGTCAATGGGACGCAGATGCTGGGAGGTAGATCTGAAAAGAATTCACATCAGAAATTATATGTAAACTCAAACGGTTACCTATACCTAAACCGTGGGTTGCGATAGCACAAGTGCTTACCTGATCCGTGTATGTAGCGAGATGTGGCAGAGATGGCGTGCACGAGCGTGCGCCATCTTTGTATATATGTGTTGTCAAGGGAACCACTGCCGTCGTACCTTCTCTGGTCTCTCGGACGTCCACCACCACCTTATCACCAAACTAACCCACACTAAGGATTGGGAGGGCTGAAAAGGGCTTGTAAGCCCGGCCCCTTTCCAGTATGGACCTTTCTAGGGTCCAGGGATGCTGGAGGTGAAGAACTTCATTGGCCGTTTAAATATAATTATAACATCCCCGGTGGTGTAGTGGATATAGGCCTCTGTGGGGGCCTTTACTCAATATCAAAAACCAATCCCTGGGGGCATAGTGTGAAAAGGCCTTCATGGAGGCCTTTATTTAATATATGAAATGTCCCTGGTGGTTTAGTGGACTCTGCTTCATAAAGAACGTCGCTAGTGGGGCGTGTCTTCACACAGGCTTCATCCATGCACTTTTGCTTGCCCGTTATTGCAGGACTTGAATGATTGGGCCGAATCCAGCAGCAGACCTAATGTTCTCCAGACATGTTTCTGCCAAAAACGCACCACCTCACTTAATGGTTTGATCCTATATCTGCTACAAGAACAAGTTCAATGGAAGGATCAGCCCCACCTTTTCACGACCTGTGCAGATCTCTCCAGTGCATTTGACTGCGTCAACCGTTGTAGATTATGGAATAAATTGTGAAAGTGAGGGATTCCAGGGGAATTACTGAAACTAATGCTGGAATTTCATTTTTACACCACCATCCAAATGCGGTTCAGCCATGTGGCTAACGTAGGTGCTGTAGTGAATCCCTGTGTAGGTCTTCGACAGGGATGCTTGTGAGCACCCTGTCTTTTTAATCTTTATCAGACACTTTAGACAGGGTGCCATCCCCACACTATTTTATACCGATGACATTATCCTGCTCGATAGAACTGCAATAGGGCTGCAATGGGAGATAAATTGCTTACATGTTTTTTGTTGGTAAAAATGACATGAGCCCAAGTTCACCGAAATCAGCAATTTTAGTCATGAGACAATCCAAAATCCAGCAAGACTATAAATGGCATATAGATAATGTCACTCTCAAAGTGACAGATATGCTAATCTATTTGGGTTTTCCTGTTTTCTCCAAGGTATCCACTCAGGATCTTTGTGCGAGATTACAAACGAAATTGGCTCCGTTATATGCCCAAACCAGAATAATTATTTGGCGATGTTGCAGATGGTTTAAGTTACTTACCTTTAACTATTGTTCTCCAGGATGGGTTTGGCATGGATTCACATGCTCATGAATATTCCCCATAGTTCAGCTGGAATTCCACTGTAAAAGGAAAAACTGTGTCGACCTCCACGTAGCAGCCCTGCAGATGTCCAGCAAGGGAACACCAGACAGGAACGCAGCCGTCGCAGTAATCGCTCTGGTGTAGTGGGCTCTCGGACGGCCGGGCAGCCGCTCTCGGACAGCCGGGTGTGATGCTGGAAATGCATCAGAGGGACAGGGCCTCTGAATCCTTGTAATTTATTGATTTTATCATGTGTTCTGACTTGTTTTCCACGCAGGAGCTCATGTGGGACTCCTGGCGGTGGGGCTCTTCCTGTATTTGGTTTGGTGAACAGACCCTTGGGATACCCTTATGGTACCCATGGGTGGGAGTATAACCCTGTACTCCTAGAGTATGTTTTTGGGCACCTGTGTGTGGCCCACAGGGCAGGGTATGGGCTGGTGGCAGCTCTGTGCTGAATTGACAGGTGCCCTAAGCGTCCTCCATTTTGGGATGCCCAGGCCCTGTCATTGGAATCACAGGATTCCTAGTAGGAAACAAGATGGCCCCTGTGGCCGCTTGTCTTCTATCACCTGTTACTTTACTTTTCCCGAAGAACCGGGAAGCCCCGACTCTGTCCCTTCCCCTTGACTGGCTGTTGGGTGGAAGTCCAGGCCAGACTAGCTAGAGCCTTCCCAAAGACTATGTTGTGGGTACGCCTGTGGGGTGGGACCTGGGTGAATGGAGTGTGTTACGAATACGCATTCTGTGTTATCGGTGTCTAGTATCTGGTGTTTGACACAATGACTGAGACAGCCCTGCCCGAAACAGGTATGAATGCAGTGTGTAGTGCTGAATGGCAGAGTGCTTGTCCGAATCCACATTCTGTGTTGAGAGTGTCTGGATGGAGAAGAATGGCCTAAATGCACCCTGCGCCTGATTGGCTGACTGCCTGAATGCCCTTCTGAATGATTGGTTGCCTGAGTGTGACCCAGCAGAGTGAATGGGAGATCAACAGTATATCTGGGGGCTTCTCACTGCTAGAAATCGTTCAGAAGCTGAAGTTGAAACTGATGCTGAACTTTGAAGCCCACTAGAAGAAGAAGAACTGCTGCTGCTGTCCTTCGCTGATCTGAAAGTTGCTGTACCTACAAGGAACCGATCCAAGAGAGGACCTGGCTAGGAGGCCTCTCCCGAGCTACGAGGGACCATCGTGCACCAGCTGATCTTTTCCAAAGGTCCCTGGTAGACAGACCTACGAAAGGCTGCCGACCGGAGAAGGGGACCGCCGAGGAGAACGAAGAGACGCACCGGACTGCCGTCCACCGTCGCAGACCGGAGCCGCAGTGCTCCCTTTGCCCAAGACATTTGATCCAAGGACTCCCTTGCTCATCATCGTCGACTGCTTTCATCCTGCCGGAGAAAGTCAAGGCTGTCGACAACCGAGGAAAATCCGCCGGTGGGATTCCCGCCACCCGAAGACCAAAGACTCCAGAGACATCGGACGAATCGATGCCCTTGCTGGGCCAAAGTTCTTCATTAACTCTTTGCGGCAACAAACACTCGTCATCGAGGTGCACTGCACGCCTCAGCTTCACAGAAGTTTTTGGCCGATCGACATTGAACACCGCAAGAACCGAAGCTGCTGTCACACCGACAGTGTTCACCCTTTTTCCTCGTGGGATCTCGACGATCCGTGGCTCCTGTCTTAAAGGGTGCCGCTGAAGAAGGATCCGTCGACGACCAGACGTCAAACTCTGCTATTCCAGGTACAATGGGGTTGTAGAACTATTTAGAAGGATATAAGACTCTTGTGAACAATATATGGACTGGCTCATACGATATATCTATTTATAGGTTGCCCAGGTGGGGGGATCCTCATACAGAACTGTGCCTGGTGGTAGGGGCTCAGTATTCTGCCAATTGTTCTAACCAACTGCTTTCCTCCTATGTCTGTCGTTGGTCCCCTTTATTGCTTGATTTGTGTGACATTTAAACTAAGTACAGTTGAGGCTCTTTAATGAAATCTGATAGTAATTGTGGTACCACGTAGAACTGTGTATATATTTGCCATTTTAGAATTGTCAGAGCACAAAGTGTGTTATCGTGATTGCGTATATAACCTTGAACCTTATTTATCTAAAGACTATTTTCGTTAATACAGTGTATGGACATTCCTTTGTGGGTGTTTGGAGACTACACTGTACTTAAGAACCAGCCTTCATCACCTCCTGGGAAGCTAGGCCTTGATTGCTCGACCACGATACCAATAATAGAGAATCTTGGCTGGGGTCTTCTGAGCCTCTCCTCTGCCATATAGAGAACAGGAGTAGACACACCCCCCTACAGTTATTACACCGGGGAGCGGTCGATTCGCCAACTGATGCCAGTGCGTGATGCAGCCAGAGAGCAACCTTGAAATGGAAGCCTTTGACATGGTCTTCCCATGGTTCACAAGACCAAAGTTCACAGACAGTTGTGAGGTCTTCCGAAAACTCTTCCTGCGTGTCACAAGCAACGTCCAGCAAATGCAAGGCCCTTTCCGCTGGCGATGAAGGTTTTGGGGGGGAAAAAACGTTCACACCAAAGGCTCGTTGAGGTGGAATTCCGACTGAACCGTCGGCATGAAAGAGGGGTGCATATGCAGCACCATCCTAGTTTCGTGGAAAGTCAGGTATGGTTGCTTGCAGGATAGGGCCTGGATCTCACCTACCCTTGTGGGAGAGGTGATGGCCACAAGGAAAGCCGATTTCTACAAGAGCAACAAGAGGGGCCAGATGGATAGGCTAGAAGGGGGCCTCACCATTAGCCTCGTCAGAACCACGTTGAGTTCCCACGATGGGGCAGGAGCCTTCACCAGTGGGAAAGATCGAAAAAGTCCTTTGAGAAAATCCTTGACGAGTCGGTGGGACCAAAGCGACTATCTTCCTGGAGATCTTGTGTAGCGGGAGATAGCCGCCAGATGTACATTGATAGAAGTGTGCACCAGGTCAGCCTTGGCCATAGTTAGCAAGTATGAAAGGATCTGCAGGTCCGTGACCCTGAGAGGGGTAATCTTCTGAGACAGGCACCATCTAAGGAAGCGCTTCCACTTGTGACTGTAGCACGTCAAAGTCGACAACGCCCTAGCCTTGGCGAGGACCTCCCTGCAGTCTGCAGGCAACTCATATCCTCCAAACTGTAGGGCTGCAGGAGCCAAGCCCTCAGGTTCAGTGATCCTGGTTTGTGATGATGGATTGCACCTCCTCCTCTGGCGAGAACATCCGGAACCACTGGCCGCTTGACCTGGGACGACTAACAGGGTAAGAAGGTCCAGATAACAAATCTACCTCAGGTAAGCCGGTGCAATGAATATCATCTTGCATGGACACCGAGTGTGCTGATGACTCGTAGCAGAAGAGGGAACAGAGGAAACGCGTACAGAAACAACCATTCCCACGGGAAGGAGAACGCCTCCCCCAGGCTCCTCGGCTGGTGGAATCTGCTGGCAAATTTATGCCACTTTGGAGTTTGCCGCCGTCACAAACAGATCTTTCTTGGGCCTGCCCCATTTGACGAATAGGTGGACCACCTGATCCTGACGAAGCTCCCACTCGTGGCAGGAAGCAGTTCCCTGCTGCGGGAGTCTGCAATGGTGCTCTTGACTCCCGCCAGGTGGAGAGCGACGAGGAACATCCCCTGCTCGATGGCCCAGCATCACAAGTCCTGAGCTTCTTTGGAGCGCGCCAGGGATCGAGTGCCCCCCTGCTTCCTGATGTAGAATGTGGTGGTGGTGTTCTCTGCAAAGATCTTCACCACCTTGCTTCTCAGACAGTAGGAACGACTTGAGGGCCCAGATCAATGCACATAACTCCAGGATGTTGATATGAAGATCTTTCTCCTCCGGCAGCCACAGGCCTTTGCCCAGTAACAACTTGATGGCCCGCACTGCCGTGGCTGACTTAATCGGCAACAGTTGTTGCACCTTCTCTTGAATGGCTGCTACCCTCTACTCCGAGGGTGACGCCAGACAAGACACCGTATTGAGCCTGGCGCCTAGCACAGCGCGTTCTGCGATGGCATTAAGCAGCACTTTGGATAGTTGATGGAGAATCCCAGATCCATAAGTAGCTGGAAAGTCGTCTGTGTGTCCGTCAGCAAGCTCCCGTGAGCAGGCGCGAACCGGCCAGTCCAGGTACGGGTATACGTGTACCCTGTAGACGTGGATGGGCTGCCACTGGTGCCAGACATTTTGTGAACACTATGGTGGCAGACTTCAAGCCAAAAGGCACAGCCTTGACCTGGTAGTGCCGTCCCTGCACTACCAAACATAAAAAAATTGCAATGTTTCTTGTGAATGAGGACATGTAAGTAGGTGTCTCCAGGTCCAACAAAGTCAAGAAGTCTCCTTTTTCCAGTTGACCAAGCACGTGTTGCAACATGACCATCCTGAAAATTTGGGACTTTAGGTATTTGTTCAGACGTCGTAAATCTAGGATGGGCCTCCAGCCCACTGACTTCTTTCTGACCAGAAAGCATCTGGAATAGACCCCAGAGCCGGTGGGGAATTAGCTCCTTTGCCCCTTTTCGCAGCATGGCCCTTACCTCTTCCCGGAGCTGAGGGATGTGCTGCTCCTGAAGGGTAACAGGAGGGATCCGCTGACAGCTGCTTTGAAACTCCAGGGTGTGTCCATCGGCGAGAGCGTCCAGCACCCATCTGTCGGTGGTGAACTTCCAGTCGCTTCAGGCTTGCTTCGGCACCCTGCCCTGCGGGCAACGGCAACGCTGTCCTCTGCTACTGTAGGCTTGGGAACGGCCTCTGTAGGCTTCCTGGGTTGTGGATCTGGAAGGCTGACGGTACGATGTGGAGAGACCTTTGGAAGACCTCCTCGACTTTCCTTGGAGGAGCCAAAAGAAGAGCGGTGCTGCCCAGGGAATGGCCAGTCTCTGTATCCACTTTGATGGCCTAGAGGGACTCAACTACTTTCCCAAATAGATTCTCTTCATCGAAGGGCATTGTCCAGCCCCTTCGCATGCCTTGGCGACGAAGGCAGACACTGTTCCTCATTTGCCAGAACCCTGTGTCGGTGACATCCAATGTCACGGATGACGTGATCAGACACTACCTCCCCTTCACGGAAGAGAGCCATTGCCTTCATCTTCTTATTGTCGGGGGGAATTCCCGAATATGCCCTAGCTTGTACCACAACTCCCTGTCATACCTGACTAGGATCGCCAGTGCGTTTGCCGCCTTGATAGTGGACGCCGCAGTATAAATCACCTTCTTTCCCATGGCATCCATCCTCTTCCCCTCGCTGTCCGGAGGGACCAAAGACGAGGGCCGGTTGGCTGACTGTTTCCTCGTGGCCACCGATACCACTGAATCCGGTGATGGCTGCGACCTCAGGACCTGGGTGTGGAGTCCGTCACCAGATATTTCTTTTGCAGCCTATCCGATTTGGCTGGAGCCGTGCAAGGGTTCTTCATGAGGGCCAGGTCCTCTTCCCAAACGTCATCCAGAAGGGGCACTGCAATGATGGCCTTGCTCTTGGCCTCTGGTACAAGAAGACCTCCTCCTTGGTTTCTTCAGGCACTAGCTGGAATCGCTCAGAGGCTCTGGAGATCATGGAGTGGAATGACCCCACTTCATCCTGTGGAGACACCCTGTGTGGAGCATCCACACGCTGAGATTCACTGTCCACTGCGACTATATCCTAGTCATCCGTCATCGTAGCTGTATCTACCCCTGTACCAGTGTCTGGTGGGGAAGAATGAACCAGACGTGGTGGCGGAAGTTGAAATGAGGGCGTCAGATGGTGCTTCCTCTTCTTCGTTGGAGGCTGATCGGGGTCCTGGGTGACCACAGGTGCCAGAGGCATCCACATCTGGATCTCTGACACCAAGGAGTGCAGGGTCGACACAATATCCAAGGAAATGTCCCTTGGCTGAGATGGCAGAACAGGAAAACTAGGCACTGCGCCATGGTCCTCTTCAATGTCCTCGTGGACTGTGTCCAAGGACCTCCATGGCTTGGGCAATGGCCTGTGATGGCTGTTTCCGGGCCTCCTTGTCCCCCCTCATTCTATCCCCGCCACCCGCCGGAGGGTTTTCAACCAGGGCCTGAGCCGGTTTTCGCCCTTCTGGCGTGCCAGAAGACTTTGCCAAAGTCACTGCGGCGGTGTCGCACCTTGGTGGTAGGGACACCTTCTGAGCTGTGGGGGTTACCTTCGCAAAATCAGCGCCCTTTGCTGTCATGGCAGTAGCAGTCGTCGACTCCGTTGCCGAGAGCTCTTAGCCGGTGCCGGTTGAGCCTGCTTGGGCTGTTCGGCCTACCTCTCCTCCGTCCGGGGCTTTGTGGATTTCTCACGTAGTTTAGCAAGGGTAGAGGACTTACTTTTCGAAGAGGAGCTCCATTACCAGCTGGCAATGGAGGTGGAAGGTGATGTCGATCGTGCCTTATCCACCTTGGGACCCGCTTCCGCAGCAAACCCAGTCATCCGTGGGGCCCAGTGGGGGTTTTGGGTCCCACGGATGAGGCGCCATCAAAGGTCTTAGAAGACCACTCCTCGGACCGGCCGGCTTGGAGCACGGGTCAGAGACCTTGGCGTTAAGCCACGCCGCCAGTCTACTGTGCCTGTCCTTTGTCGTCTTCTTGGCATATCTCGCACTCCACCTCCTTGTGGCCCGGGTGCAGGCAGTAGAGGCATTGCAGGTGCTGGTCTTCCACAAACACATTCCATTGCCTGCATTTGGTGCAGGGCATTAAGTGGGACCTTTTCCCCTCCTTCTCCCCCATTACGGTCGGAGGGAGTGAAGTAGGCCCGATGGCCTTCTACAATCTTCGATGGTCTTCGCCCTTCAGGGGTGTAAAACTTCACCGACAACGGGTCCCCACTGTCAACAGGAAAATCAAAGAGCACACAGGCTTTTTTCCAACAAAAATAGAACTTTTTCTGTCAAAAAGAGCCAACTCGAGGACTCCCAACCCATTTATCCCTTTGATTAGATTCTACATTGGCAAGGAGCTACCCTCAATACTTTATGGTCTATAGATTAGTAAGATTAACTGGCATAGAATAAAAGTGATCAAAGGGACTGTTAAAATGGATTTCTGAACTCTGACCTGGTGGGCAAGCCAGACCAATCAAGGTAGTATTGGCGTTCAAGACTAGGTCTCAGGAGGGGCGAGGGCGACTGAAAGACCTCAATGAGCACACAGACTAAAGGACACTTACAAATCACTCCCAGTCAGGTGAAGTTATATAAAAAATACATTTATTTCAAGGCCTTTGAAAGTTCACCACACAATAATAATCACAGTAATACTTTTAGATCAATACAATCCCATCTACATACATATAAACAAGACCAAGTGGCTAAAGGGTTACTGCACAGAATGGGTCCACAACCTAAAAAAGGTAAGGAAGCAGGTAGTGCAAATAGTATTTAAGCAGCTCTGCGTCAAATACAATCCCAACTGAAAGGCAGTCCAATCCCTAAAATGAGGAGATCCTATTGCTCAAGTGTACTTGCAATGCTGGTGCACGTGGTACTGCAGATGGGCGGATTAGGGTCTTTTGTAGGGTCCGTAGCAGCGCAGGAAAGCAGGTGAGGTGATGAAGAATAAGTTCCTACTATTCGAGGAAGGTCTCCACAACAGCAAAGAGCAGTTTCCAAGACTTGGGAATAGTTTGCCAGTTCGCACCAGCAGTGGCAAGGAGAGGGGCCCTCAGGGGACATTCATGCATAAAAAAAAAGGGTTGAATGCGCTAGGGGCCACCGGTAAGGGTTGTTAGTACTCACCGACCCCTGACACACTGGAGACCAAACTTCAGCAGTTTAGTCCAATTCGGTTGCAGGTTCAAATGCGGCAATTTCTGCGGCTCTGCGGCTTTCAGCGACAAAGTTACAGCGATGATTCCCAAACGGGACAGTGGTGTTTTCTTCGCTCCTGGTGGAAGTATCAGGCCAGTTTCACTGCAGTAGGCTTCCGGGGCAAGAGGGGCACAATATCAGCGCACCTGCAAAGTTTGTCACCACGGCTGGGTGACACGGTAACCGCGTTCACTCTGGATCAGGCTCTCTCTTTCCTCCAGACCTGGGAACGCCAAGTGTACAAAATTCGGTGTGAGTGCCGTGAAGACAGAACTAGCGACGTACCAAGTTTCGAGTGTCTCCTCAAAACGGCAGCGATATCAGGGCAAAGGTCCTGCGTAAGATGGTCATCCCACTGGTTGGCCCAGGGACGCTTCCGAGAAGGCTTTCTTGCAGGGTTTGATGAAGGTGCCGAGAATAGTTGGACCCACTATTCCAATGGGCAGAAGCGTCTTTGCAGACCTTCTAGTTCGATCAGATGCATAGGAGTCCAGCAGGCCAACAGCGGGCTCAGGTTGCCAAACCTTCCAGCGGGACACCAAAGGTTCCTCGACTCGGCTTTTTAGTTTCAGGATAGTTGGATCCTTCATTCAGTGAGAACTCCAGAGATCGACATGGTATGGTTGTTTGGAGCCCTCTTATCCAAAATCTCCTTCGCGCCAAAACGAAGAGGACCCAATGGGAGATCTGCTCTCAGACAGGCATACCATACGTGGACCAATCATGAACCACGGTGGTTCCAGGCATTCACAGCACACCAGACTTCCTGGCGCCCAGGATGTGTATTGGAAACAGAAAGTCCAGCCCACATTATGTAAGCACACACAAGGCATGCAGAAGCCCGCGAAAGCTTGGCGTTTCGCGGGAGACTACATGCCCAAATTAAGAAAGACCCGGGTCGAGTCGACCTAGGGAAGATGAAGGGGCAAGATTGCCAAAGGACAAGACAAAGAATCTCGTGACATGGACATTTTGGAGCCAGGCCACCTACTCGTGCCAAACGCGGTTGATGCGGTTTACCTGGCAGGAAATGGTTAAAATGATGTGAAAAGATAAGCTGCCACCAGTCCTGTCTGAGACACATCTGCACTTCTCCAGAAAAATCCTTCGAGAGTATCTAGGGCCTTTGGAAATGACTATTAGACCCAAGTGCACTGTATTGTAAGGTACTTTGTGCACTTGATACATGTTGCAGAAAAGCAGCAACATGGACAAGGACTAAGGGAAAGAAAGTCAACCAGTACTGACTTTAAGGGCATGTCTGTTTCCCCATAAGAAAGTGAGCGAAAAGCCCCGAGGCGTGCAGCAGAAGGCTGGGCTCCTCTGGTAAAGTCAGACTATGGTGTTTAACATCAGCAACATGTTGGGGGGTAAACAACTGGAGGGAAAATTCCACATAAATGGAAATCTTTCCTAACAGGGACTTTTGAAAGAAGTTACTGAGCCTTCCATCGGCCTTGCTCTAGGTTGTGCTAAGACACGAGTTGGTTATCTTGTCCTGGAGATAGAATACATTTTGACCAAATTAAAACTACACAGGAAAATTCTTGACCGCCCCTCCCAATTCATTATATGTCTACATCTTGCTGTGGTCAACAAATCATTGAAACCATTAAACCTTTTTGGACTGGAGAGCGACCATTTTATGAAAGCTGATGATTATCATAGCCAAATTGGAATAGAGAACCCTACACACATTTATAAATCCATCAAGACGTCAATGGAGTCAGGATCAAGATGTAATCTCCAGGTATAAATTGTATGGGGAGTTTGGCAGATTACAAAGGCCTCCCAGTTCTCTCCCCCAAAGTACCTAATAGAAATGTGTGCGCGTCTCTTCCGACAGGTTTTTATGCAATGTCGCTTAATTTGTTGGGCACTCTGCAACCAAGGCACCATTAGAGGCCTTTCGGCTGAATCCAAGCACTGTACTGTCATCTTTGTAATAACAAAGAATTTGGAGAAATGCTTAAGCAATTGTTGTTTAACTGTATTGCCACCTCTTCACTGTGTATGCTATTATTTAATAATGTTGTCAATACTTATGAGGATGCTCTGGTTCCAAACTTCTGGGAGAGACGAATGAGAGGGAATTTGTTCACTATTGCTTTTGTTCATTTTGTATAGGGTTCATGCACTTTTAGGTGGAAATTTGTATATTTAATTGATTCATGTTTTATTGTTCATTATATGTCATGAAATTTAACTTTACTTCTCTTTTATAGGCGTATGTCATCTCTGTCATGTCACCAGTGCACATCTTTAAGCAAACTGAATGCACACAAAAAATATCTTAAACTTGTTATTTCCCACCCCTGCTTGAAGACACTCAGTTGATTAAAACACCCTTTTCCAAAAAGTTGATCCACTCTATTTAAGACAGCTTCTGATCAGCTTTTCATAATTCTTGGGTAAAACTTACCAAAATTCAGGAGAGCGCTCCATAATAAAAAACACACAGTGGGGAGGGCCACACTGATATATCTATTAACCTTTACATCATTCTATACTTCCACAAGAGTACCTAGGACTGGATGGTTACACAGCATTTTGGGGAATACTCTCTTGGGGAGGGTGAGAGGGTCCACAAATAGTCTGCTATCTTGAGGGGAGATTGCCAAAAATCTCAAACATTTTTTTCAGGTCCTCCTATTTGATTAAATACCCTCTCATTTGAACTGCTCCTTAACACCTAAAATAGGAAGATGAAAAACCACCTTCTGTTTAAGGTAGTGAGTACTCTGCGAGATATTCAGAGCCTCCTACCTCCAGAGACACATTTAGAGACTTCCCTGTCTACTTCCCTAAAGATTCAGGAATCCTTTGTGCGAGGCATGATTAAAAAAATAAATAAAAAGAAGAAGTTGTGGTTAAAGATTCATTTTTATAGACAGCATCCTCCCTTATCCAGGAGTCATCTTTCTGCATCTGTTCATGGCAGATTTTAATGTTGCTCAGAACTCTAATTTACCTCAAACAAATGTGTTCAATTTCTAGCAATCAATAAACCCAGACATTTAAATCTATCTTTAATGATTTTCATTTCCACAAACAGTTGCCTGTTGCACATTAACCATGTACTACAACAATCACTGGAAGAATACACTGTATTGTTAATACAAAGCCTGGCTAACAAACCAGAAAGTATAAGGATTAGTTGGGTGTAGCAAAAGATTACCTGCAGAAAAGGAGAGTCCATACTCAGCACGCATTTATTAAGTGCTTTGCGAAAGTGCTGTTTAGCTGTGCCCTGCTGGCTGTTTTCTTGAAGAAAACCTACCTGGTATGGATCCTTAAACAGATATATATGGACTTTTGTGGACTTCAAGTCTCCCTTTTACTTTAAAAAAACGCCTGTTATTTTATTTGTGTTTCCTTTTTACAGTAAAAAACATACCTGGCTCCACCCCCTTAATCAGAATCCCTATAACAGCACCAGCACGCGCGCCTTGTGAAAGTGCTGTTTGGCTGTTTTGATGCTTTACTGGTGAGGCCCCTCCAGTTTGTGCCACTCTGCCTCTTTACTATTTTGTTTAATCCCTAAGCCACTGTTCTGCCGATTCAATAAGTGCTGTTCTTCGATCCCATATGTCTGGTGCTTACACACTGACCTCTGCAAATCCCCCTTCTGAGGAAATAGCAAAGCTCCTAGAAAAATCCAAACGCACTCCTAAACGTGCATCACAGATCTTAAATTTGACCAATAGCGGCAGCGCGACTACAAGCACACAATCCATGTTGCTGACAACTGACATCACTAACAACACCCCTCTCAAATTATGACCCAAGCTGTTCACAAGTCTGCTCCTGAAGTTACTAATTGTGCACCCACTACTTGTGATAATGGCAGTTCATTGCCTATTGATCTATGTACTCCTCCAGATTCCTTTGCTGCTGCAGGCTTCAACCTACCAACGAAGCCCAAGATGACAAGTGTTTCTGCCGCAGAAAATCCTAGTGAAATTATCACCTTGGCACAAGTACATCACCAGCCCCCTACCCTGTTTGAGATTAAAAAAGCATCTGCTTCTACTCAGAACAATGCCATACGTGATTTAGTAGGTATCAATGAAAATTTCACAAGTGTTGAACCCCCTCTTCACATGCTTCCTAAATCTCCTGCTTCACTCGTTGATATTGCCAATATTGTTGCTGGTGATTACGCCCACATTACCGACTATTTCACAATCTCCAGTCATGTTCTCAAATTCCACTCACGAATCATCTGTACTGTCACTTTTGTTCACAAATCCTACCCCTAGAAAAGCAGCGAGTACTCGGTCGTACAAACCTCCTCGCTTACAGGTTCCTGTTCATTTAAATTATTCTGCAGGTGACGACTACAGCCCTTTTTTCTTTGACCAAACTTTACGAAACCCTTGACACCAAAATGAATGTTCAAACAGATATGTTAATGCTATTACTGCCACTTAACACACCATTCGTTCCCAATGTAGCCCCTAGTAGTCTACAGAATAAGGCTCTGCATATAGAGAACAACTTTTCCACTTCTCAGTCAGACTTCTTCATTTTGATAGCACCGATCTCATCAGACGCACCTATGCGGCTTCCTACTAGGACCTCCCATCCCCATTATATCGTCCTCTAATGATTCCAATATATACATTCCAGCCATTCCATTTTCACAACAGAAGAGCAATGTTGTGATCCCAGACACTCAGCCTCAAACCAAAGCTGTTTTACCAACTACTTCGGTGAAACCACCTTTCATCATTTTTTTTCTAATCCGAAAAAATCCTCTAAATTACCTTAGCCGTCTAAAAAAACTCAAAATGTCAAGCAAATAGCCTCAACAAATCGATCGAGTTCTCGACATTCCATACAGTCTCCAACACTGCTGAAAACCCAAGGGCAATTGGCATCTGCGGTCATAAAAGAAATATGCAATCCTAGCGCGTCAGAAAAATACTCTACGGAAAAAACAAGCCGATATCTCAGCTCCTGAAAGATCTCCAGCTGAACTGCAGTATGAAAACCTTGAAGACTTACTGCAGGAGGTAGAACGCTCCCAAAGATATTCCACTCTGCCTATTGCCTCAAATATCCAGCACATTTTGGCCTCCACCTCAAATAAATCCCATCATACCCCTCTACCGATAACGATCGACAACTTCTTGCCCTAGAAGAAAGAAGTCTTGAGATTGCCAAGTCCGTTGCTTTGTTTGCTGCTTTCTCCCAAAATAGCTCAAGCTTTCTTCATGCAAATTCCTGGCATATCGAGAATGCAGTCCATCATCAGCCAAAGACAATCTCCCTTAAAGCTAGATCTTCAAAACCAGAGCCTTTAAAGCATGCCACCACTCTTCAAATTAAAAAGGGGGCTGCTGTTCCAACGTCTAAAAATGGCTTGTGCTCCACTAAAAATCGCCATCATCTAACATTTCAATGTAGAGGTGGCCTTTTTACTGTATAAGACCTCAATATAACTAGCATCCTAAATATTCTTGGAGTTGAACAAGTTACTTCTTACCTTGTAACGTTCTTTCGACGGGATGTTCCTCCGACGTATTCCTCATCTTAGATATCTCCTTCCAGCTCTGCTGGCCTCGGAAAAATTTTTCTCTCTAGAGGGCGCTGCGCGTCGACGTCCTTCGAGTCGATGTCCCTCGACAGCCGCCGTATCGACGCCGACGTCATCCTGGCTATAAAGGCCGCGCGCAGCGCCCGTTGCTCAGTTCCGTTTTGTAGCCCACAAATATGCTTTCTGGACTAAACTAATCACCCTGAAGGAGCGTAAGCTGCAACAACAAGGGAAGTAGAACTGGGAGGATGGATGGGAGGGTCGATGAGGAATACGTCGGAGGAACATCCCGTCGAAAGAACGTTACAAGGTAAGAAGTAACTTGTTCTTCGAAGGGATTGTGTCCTCCGACGTATTCCTCATCTTAGATATGCTCCCATAGCAGTATTCTATTATTGGAGGAGGGAGTACTGACTTCATGCTGTCTTCTATTGATGAATAGAATGCAGTACAGCCCTTCCAAACCTAGTCTCCTGACTGGAGGAGGAATCCAAATTGTAAAATCGTGTAAAGGTACGGACAGACGACCATGTAGCGGCTGCACAGATGTCTTTAACCGGCACACCTCTTGAGGGCCGATGAAGCTGCAATACCTCTGGTCGAATGAGTCCTAAGGTTTTGAGGGGGCTCTTTTCCTGCCAATTTATAACATTCCAGAATGGCTAGGATGATCCATCTGGAAATGGTCTGCTTAGTTATTGGTAACCCCAGCTTGTGACCTGTGTAACCTACAAACAGCTGGTCTGCCTGTCTTACCATGGCTAGTCTACTGATGTAAAAACTTAAAGCCCTTCTAGGGTCTAGCCTGTGTAACCTCTCTTCCTCTTTCCCCGGGTGAGGAGGAGGATAGAAAGATGGTAGGGTAATCTTCTGAGTCATATGGAATTCAGAAACCACCTTTGGGAGGAAATTAGGCTTCACTTGCAGGACAACTTTGTCTTTGTGAAAGATAGTGTGAGGGGGTTTACAAGAAAGAGCTTGTAATTCGCTCACCCTTCTAGCAGATGTAAGTGCTATTAATAAAACAGTTTTACGGGTAAGGAATCTTAACGAACAAGAATGGAGTGGTTCGAAAGGTGTGCCCATCAGGAAAGTTAGGACTAAGTTTAAATCCCATAGGGGAACTTGGAATGGTCTTGGGGGATAAACATTGGTTAACCCCTTAAGAAATTATATTTCCAAGGGTAACTTGAAATAGGATGGTTCTTCCGCAGTGCGCTTAAAGATGGATAGCGCTGCGAGATAGCCCTTAATGGTGCCAACTTGAAGGCCTGAATTTGCCAAATATAGTAGGAAGGACAAAACCCTTGGTGTACCACATGAAAAAGGGTCGATATTCTGTTCTCTACACCAGCTGCAAAATCTGTTCCAACGGCAGCGGTATAAAGACTTTGTTGCTGGCCTCCTTGCCGAAAGCAACACCTCCATAACATCATCAGGGAGGTCCCAATCCTTGTACCTCAGCCTTTCAGAAGCCAAGCGTGAAGTTTGAGGGTTTTGATGTCTGGATGGAGAACCTGACCTCCCATCTGTGAGAGTAGGTTCTCTCTGAGTGGAAGTCGAATTGGAGGGCAGATGGACAAGTCTAGAAGGTCCGGGTACCACGTTCTCCTGGCCCAATCCGGGGCAATTAGGATCATGGCTCTCCGGAATCTTCTCAACCTCCTGATCATTTGAGGAATGACAGGGACCGGTGGGAACGCGTACAGAAGCGGAAACTCCCAGTCCACTATGAACGCGTCTCCCAGAGCTCCTCTCGGGGGAAATTCCCTTGAGCAGAACAGGTCGCATTTCCTGTTGAGGCTGGTGGCGAACAGATCTACCTGAGGCGTTCCCCAAAGGGCGAAGATCTCTTGAAGGACTTCCTGAGCTAGCTCCCACTCGTGGGAGACTGTGCTCTGCCTGCTCAGAGCGTCCGCTGTCAAGTTCTTCTCTCCGGCTAGGTGAACTGCCGATAGAGAGATTCCTTCTTGGATTGCCCAAAACCAGAGCTGCATCGCCTCTCTGCACAGGGGTAGTGATCCTACGCCTCCTCTTTTGTTGAGGTAATGCATGGCCACCGTGTTGTCCGTCATTATCAGGATGTTTTTCCCTTGTACAGCTGGCAGGAACGCCTTCAGCGCAAGTCTGATGGCTCTCAGCTCTAACAGGTTGATATGTAGTCTGGACTCCGATGGAGACCAACGACCGCTGATGGTCAAGTCGTTGGCGTGGGCTCCCCACCCCGTGAGTGAGGCATCCGTGACTACTGTTATCTCCGGCCAGGGTTGCCAAAACTGTTCTCCTTTCAGAATGTTCTCCTGACAGGCCCACCACTGAAGGTCTCGAGCTACTCTGTCGGGAACCTGAAGAAGATCTGTCATTCTCCCTGAGAATTGTGACCACTGAGTCCTCAGTGCCCACTGGAGAGATCTCATTCTCAGGCGAGCCTCGGGCACTAGGAAAATGCAGGATGCCATGAGGCCTAGCAACCTCAAAAAGTCGAAGGCTGGGAGACGTTGGGCATGTTGGAACTTGGTAACCATCTGTAGAATATCTTGAGCCCTCACCTCTGGTGGCAAGGCTTTTCCCAGGGAAGTGTCCAGGATCGCTCCTATGAACTGGAGTCTCTGCGATGGTATCATTTGTGACTTCTTTAAATTGAGGGAGAAGCCCAGTCTGTGAAGGAAGTGGCACACGTGATTTAGCTGGATCTGAGCTTGCTCCGAAGAAACAGCCCATATCAACCAATTGTCCAGGTAGGGGTAGACGTGAATCCCTTCCCTCCTTAGACTTGCCGCCACTACCGACATTAACTTGGTGAAGACCCTCGGGGCGGAGGTCAGCCCAAATGGCAGCACTCGAAATTGATAGTGAGAGTTGCCAATTGCGAACCTCAGGTATTTCCTGTGTTTGAGATGGATAGGCACATGGAAATAAGCGTCCTGAAGGTCCAGAGATACCAACCAGTCCTGGAACTGAAGGGCCTGGAGGATCTGAGAAAGAGTGACCATCTTGAATTTGTCTTTCCTGAGGAATTTGTTCAATTCTCGCAAGTCCAAGATGGGTCTCAGTCCTCCGTCTTTCTTCGGAATGAGAAAGTAAGGGGAGTACCAGCCCTTGTTCCTCTCCGCTACAGGTTCTATGGCACCTTTCTCTAGCAGGTCCAAAATTTCCTGCAAGAGGAGCGGATCTGGAGCTTTCTGAGAGCTGATCCCCGGTGGATGACTCTGAGGTATACGTAGGAAAAGCAGGCAGTAACCTTGGGCAACTGTTTCCAATGCCCAAGCATCTGACGTGATAGCCTGCCATACCGCCAGATGTTGAGTCAACCTGCCTCCTACAGGTGTCCTGTGAGGGAAGTCCCCAGAGTGGTTTTGGGGCGGCTGATGCAGATGCTGATGGTAAAGAGGCACCTGCTGTTGCTGCGGCTTTTGAATGAGTCTGACGGATTGCAGCTCCTAGGGATTTTGCTGCTGCTTTTGAAGTTTGCAGTTTCTCTAAACTGTCATCCGCCTTTTTCCCGAACAAAGAAGAGCCATCGAATGGCATGTTCAAGAGCCTGGCTTGCACATCTGGGGCAAAACCAGACTTTCTCAACCAAGCGAATCTCCTGGTTGATGTACTTGCCGCCATTGCTCTGCTGATGCTGTCAGCCGAATCAATGCCCGCCTGGAGGGATTCGCACATAGCGTCTTTACCGCCCTGTATAATATTCAGGAACGCATCCCTTTCTTCTCCCTCCGGGATGCAGTCAGCCGCTGTAGAAGCACACTCCCAAAGTGTATGGCTGAACCTAGCAAGGGTGCAAGTAGCACTACATGCTGAAAAGACTTTCTTTGCCATAGCATCATATTTTTTTATCGTCCCTGTCCTGTGGGACGGTAGGATAAGCCGTCTTGACATCGGTAGAGGAGGCTGCCTGTGCCACCAGACTTTCTGGGGATGGGTGTTTAGACAAAAACTCCGGGTCTGTAGAGGATACCCTGTACTTTGTAGACAGTTTTTTATTTACTGCTGGTACGACAACTGGGGTTTCCCAGTTTGTCATGATCTTCCTCTGAAGAGCTTTATGAAAAGGCACCACAGGATCCTCCTGTGGGCCTTTGTCAAGAATATCCGTGAGGTCATCTTGTTGGAAAGATTGTGAAGGTGCAGACCACCCCATAAACTCTGTGATCCTGGCCATTAAGGCTCTATAGGGGGTTTCAGCATGTTCCCCCGGGTCTGGCCTAGCAAACTCCACCTCAGGGGAGGTGTCTAACCCACTTGCCTCATGTAAGGAATCATGAAGATCCTTTAACCTGCGTTCTTCAGATGAAAATTCCTCTCTAATTGGGGTTACAGGTCCCTGCAGCTCCAATGTGTCTTCCTGTTCAGACAATTCACCCTCTTCCAATATTGAGGACATAGTTCTCAATTGTTCTGAACTCATAAAGGGTGTAAACCCCATTTCCAAGGCTGAGGGTGCCGAACTTGTCATAATCGGCCTCGAAAACGTCGATGTCGTCGACGCCGAAGGCTTCGAGCGTGGCGTCGAAAACAAAGGCGGAGGCCTCGAAGACCTCGACAGAATTGGGATTCTACTCGACGATCTCAAAGCCATCGACGTCGAGGACCTGGGGATAGACACTGGGTGTGTCATAACCGTGACTTTTCTTGGCGTCGACACTGGTGTCGACGGAACCTTCGAGGAAGGTTTGGAGGTCATAGTCCTGCTCGAGGGTTCGTGACGCGCTCGAGAGATTTCCTTCGCCGGGTACTGCGACTCGCAGCGTTTTTGACCTTCGGGTCTTTCGACCAGAGCATCGCTCTCGGCAGTCTTCGAGGGGGTCGAGGCCGCTTTCTCGAAGACGCTCATCATATTTTTGCGGAATTCCTCCCATTCAGCCCGGGAACTATGTTTCGTGGGGCACGGGATTCTCTTTGGCGAAACAGAGGAAGAGGAAGACGGAGAAGGGGATCTTCGACGTCTCCTCTTCGAGTGTTTCGATCTCGAGGAGTGATGAGACCCACTCCGAGACCTGGAGCGCGAATGGTGACGAGGAGACGAATGTCTCGACTTCGTCGACGAAGAAGCAGCTTTAAAAGTCTTACCTTTCTCCAGCTTCCCCCTACGCTCCTTCAGGGCCTTAGCTGTCATGGACATACAGTCCTCGCACTCCGAACAATGGTGTTCAGCTCCCAAACACCACAGACAAACTCTGTGAGGGTCAGTCAGCGACATCTTTTTCCCACAATCTCTGCATTTTTTGAAGCCCGATCGAGGAGTTGTCGGTTCCGACGAAGAAGCCATCGAGTACAGTATCGAATAACTCGAGGTAAATAGGTTTAACTGACAAAACTGAGCAACGGTATTCCGAGGCACTGAGTACGCGCGGAAAAACAGAACTGAGCAACGGGCGCTGCGTGCGGCCTTTATAGCCAGGATGACGTCGGCGTCGATACGGCGGCTGTCGAGGTACATCGACTCGAAGGACGTCGACGCGCAGCGCCCTCTAGAGAGAAAACATTTTCCGAGGCCAGCAGAGCTGGAAGGAGATATCTAAGATGAGGAATACGTCGGAGGACACAATCCCTTCGAAATTCCGTTACTAGAAGACCTTTCCTCTGCTGATATAGCCCAGATCGAATTATAAATGACCATGACTCATTCATTGTTAAATAATGGATGCAGTCAGGAATTCTCCTCAAAATGGTATGGCAGGAGGAGGCCACCAGGGGGCGCACAGGCAATGGCTGCCCGATTCCCGTGCTCCGCCAATGGCCAGGTCTTAACCGGGACTGAGCCCCCCCCAAAGACCTCCCCGAGGCGAAAGAGCGGGCCGAAGAGCAGGGAGAACCCCTGGTGCCCCCGCGGAGCGAAACAGCGGGGTCGAAGGACCCAGGGAGAGCGGAGACCCGGGGCTGCAGATCCAGCAGCGGGAGCGCCGCAGAGGGCCCGGGCGGCGCGAAGCCGGAAGTCTGAGCCGAGGCCCATCGCACAGGAGATCGGGAAGGGAGGGTCGCCCTCCTACGCCGCAGCGGACACCCGTCCCCCGCGGCGCTAACACAGAGCGGGAACCGGTGGGACCCACCCTGGGGAGAGGTCTGCCGACACCTCCCAAGCGAAGTCGGCGGGGACCGCGCGGGAGACGCGCCCGACCCAGGGAGAGGAGCGCCGGCCCAAATAGGCCACTGTGAGGTGAGAGCTCCGGAGCGGACTCAGAGGCCCCCGGTGGGGGACGGCGGGCGACGGCTCCTCCGCCCCCCCACCCCCATAGTGGGCCACAGACAGCAGGGGAGGTGCCCCCACGACTAGCACGCACGGGCCGCGTCCACGGCTGGGCACCCCACCCGCGGCAAGGAAGACACAAAGGGCAAGGAAGGCCCAGAGGACGCCGGGTGTGAGGCCCCCGTCCAGAGGGGTCCCCCAGGCACAGCAGAGACCAGTGAAAGAAGAGAGAAGCGGCCTATCCCCTCGGGTCCCCAACCCCACCACCGGAGGGGGCTTCGGGCTCAAGCATCACTCTAACAGGGCACGCGGCCCACCACCACGCAGTGATCAACGCAGCAAACAAGCACCCCCCCCCCCCCAAGGAAGACACAAAGGGCGCGGAAGGCCCCGAGGATACCGGGTGTGAGGCCCCCGCCCGACGGGGCGTGTGCCCGCCCTTCCACCAGTACATGTGGACCCGCGAAGTGACCCACCAGGAGCTCCCCCCCAGCCCAAGTACACCCAACGGAGAGCCCAGGGGGGGACTGAATGGACTGGCAGAGGAACTTGCAGAAATACCGCTACCGAGACCCAGGCCCCTACGGAAAAGATCCGGTCCGAGTCCGGGAGATGGCCCACTCAGAGGCCGCTGCCCCCGCAATGGAGGCAATGGAAAGGGGCTTTGCATCCATCTTGCAAGAAATTAGAGACATGCGCTCCGACATTGCCCAGAGGTTTGAGAAGATGGACCAACGGGTTGACAAAGTTGAGGACAGACTCCTACAGGTTGAATCCAACCAATCCTCCTCAACAACCCTGGAGATAGAGACTAATATGAGGTTATCAGCCCTGGAGAAGAAGGAGGAGGAGGAAGCGAGGTCTAGACAAATGGACGATTTTGAGAATAGGGAACGGAGAAACAACCTCAGGTTTTTTGGGGTCCCGGAGGCAGAGGGGGAAACGGAGAGAGAGCTTACCCGAATGGTGCGGAACATAATCGCCCTCCTCTTCGAAGAGGAGATGACCGCTGAACTCACATTTGACCGGGTACACAGGGCGGGAGGACGAGCAGGGGGCCCTCGTTCGATTCGGGTCCGGTTCCACTACTATCTGGAGAAGACACGGGTACTGGAAGCAGCCAGGAGAGCCCAAGAGATAACGTACAACAACTCACAGGTCTCCATCTTTCAAGACCTCTCCGCATACACACTATCCAAACGCAGGATGTGCCGCCCCCTCACACAGCTGCTGAAAGAAAAGGGAGTACGATATAGATGGGGCTTCCCCTTCTCCCTAACCTTCGAATACCAAGGCCAGCGGACGACGTTGATCACGGAGGAAGACATCAAAGGAGCCATCCAGGACTACGTGGCGGACCCACCCCCCCGAAGGGAGCCATCAGGACCGGCGACGGGCGGAGCAAGTGGCCCGGGCCCGGCGAGCGAAAGAAGGAAGAAATCTGGGGCACGGAAATTTAGGAAAATGAACACACCCTCACCAGCGAAAGAGGCAGAGCGGAATGACTCGGAGGGATGATTACCAAGGGGTCCCAGCCAGCACTGGCGCGAAAGAATGGTCTCCCGGGATGACCGGAGTTAGCCAACTACCTACAGGGCGGTAATCCGGGGATCACCGAAAGGCAAGAACGGTACCAGAATCAGGCTGAACAGCAAGTACAAAGGGGGCAATTACGGGAACGAAATCGGGGGGGTGGGGCTCACAAGAAGGAGGTTTTGCAATGATCGCCTGGCCGAGAGGGGCAGGCTGGTGGTCCGGCCAAAATGCCAGCAATGGCGGACTATCTGGCTGGACGCCGGGGCAGGGGTTCACAAGCAAGTTGGGGTTCGTTTATTGGGGAAAGGGTTAGGGGGGCAGTTGGGGGTTCATTTCAATAGCGTCCAACCGGTGAATCAAGGGGGGCGAAAAGGGAGAACTGATGCGAAGTTGTTGACCAGCAGGGCAGGAAACATTGATTATGGCTGACAGCCATCCGGCCCTAGGAGTGGGTACCCTGAATGCGCGGGGGCTGAACACCCCCACAAAAAGATCTCTGATTTGCAGAGAGTTTAAGTGGGCGAAATTAGACTTACTGTTTGTGCAAGAGACACACTGGGCAAGGGGGAAGGAGCCCAGGCTGCGGGGGGGAGGAATTGAGGAGGTCTTCCATGCATCCCACAGGACTAAGAAAAGGGGGGTGGCCATATTGATAGGAAGGAACGCAGGGTTCGAGAAGGAGGCGATCTTGAAAGATCCCGAAGGCCGTTACCTGCTGATACGGGGCGCCCTACAGGGGTCCCCCATTACCCTGGCGGTGGTGTATGGCCCAAATAAGAACCAGGCCCAATTCTGGGAGGAAACCAGGGACAAGCTCAGTCTATTCACGCAGGGCCCACTGGTGGTGGGGGGTGACTTCAACATGGTCCTGGATCCCTCCATAGATGGGAAGCGGATGGGCCCCCTCAACCCCAGGCCCACAGAAGAGGCCATGGCACAGAGCTTTCGGCGAGTGAATGAGGACCTGGGCCTGATAGATACTATCCCGACCCCTAGGATAGGGATCCCCTCCTTTACTTACTACTCAGCCATACATAATTCATTTTCCAGGATAGACTACATCCTAACGGACGAAATTCTTCGTCCGTATGTAGCAGGCTACAGGATAGACCCAGTCCCCTGGTCGGACCACGACATGGCCCGAGTCACCATCACAATGGGCTGGAATAGGGAAAGCAGAGGGCGCTGGAAATGCAATGACGCCCTGCTAAAGGATGAGGTCATTGCTCAGGAGGTCTTGGACTCCATAACAGAGTTCTTTGAGCTTAATGACAACGGGGAGGTGACCACGCACACGCTCTGGGACGCCTTCAAGGCAACCCTACGAGGAGTCCTTATAAAAATAGGCGCTCTAAAGAAGAGGGAGAGAGAGGCCCAGGAGAAAGCCCTGTGAGAAAAAATAGCTTGTCTCCAACCGGGTGGATCCCTGACCCAACCCCTAGACCGTGACCGGGTGGCAGCACTGGAGGACTATAGGCTCCAACTAAAAGACCTCCTCCTACACAAAACTGAGAGGAGTCTTCAAATGGTTAAGCAAAAATATTATGAGAAAGGGGACAAGGCGGACATGATCCTTGCCTGGAAGTTAAGGGAGGTACAGAAAAGCAGGAGGGTAAAGGAGGTGAGGGACGCCCGGGGACTCCTTGGCTGCGACTCTCCCCATATAGGAGAGGCTTTCCGACAATACTACAGAACCCTCTACTCTTCCGAATACGATGGGGACGACACCCAGATAGAAAACTTCCTGAACTCCATATAGATTCCATCCCTCTCCGGGGAAATGTCTGAGGGGTTGGAGGGCCCGATAACCGAGGATGAGGTGGACAAGGTGATTAGTGGGATGAAGGTGGGCACTACCCCGGGGGAGGACGCCTTCTCCGTCCTCTTTTACAAGAGATTTCGCTCCTCCCTGGCCCCTTACCTAGCAAGGGTCTTCAACGCGGTGCTAGAGGGGGACATCCTCCCAGAATCCATCATGGGAGCCGTTATAGCGGTCTTGCCCAAAGAGGGAAGGGATCCAGCGGATTGTTCTTCCTATCGCCCCATATCACTATTAAACATTGACGTCAAGATCTTGGCCAAGGTGGTGGGGAGGAGGTTGGAAGGTATAATGCCGAAGTTAGTACACGGGGACCAGGTGGGCTTTATCAGAGGAAGGTAGGGTTCAGATAACATCCGCAAAACAATAGACCTTTTCCATTTCACCCAATCGTCGGAATTGGACACATGCGTCCTTTCCCTGGACTCGGAGAAGGCCTTCGACAGGGTGGAGTGGCGCTACATGGAACTCCTCCTCCGCAGGATGGGCTTTGGAACTCACATCATGCTTTGGATAACCGCCCTCTATCGAGCCCCAACGGCAAGGGTACAGGTGAATGGGATATTATCCGAATCATTCCCCCTCTCCCGCGGGACAAGGCAGGGATGCCCACTTTCTCCCCTGATATACGTCCTCACGATGGAGGCGTTGGCAATAGCGGTCAGAGCCAACCCGGATATCAGGGGTATTAAAAGGGGTGAGGTAGAATTCAAGCTCTCCCTGTTTGCGGACGATGTCCTGGCCTACCTGGTGGACCCGGGCTCCTCGCTCCCCCCTTCCTGGCCTTGGTTTCTGCTTTTGGTCGCTTTTCTGGCCTAAAAATAAACACTGGGAAATCTGTCATGCTACCAATGAGAACAATAGACCCCTCTGGACAGGTTTCACAGGATTAAGGTGGGTAAGGTTGCCATAAGGTATCTGGGGGTACTTCTCACCAGGGATCTAGCGAATTTCGGAGCAGCCAATTATAACCCCATGATTGCGGTGATCACTTCAGACTTGAGGAGATGGGGGAAGATGATCCTTTCTTGGTACGGCCGAATGACTGCAATCAAAATGAACGTACTCCCTCGGCTCCTGTACCTCTTTACTGCACTCCCGACTAGAGTCCCAGCACAAAGCTTCAGAGACTTACAGAACGGGGTACGAGACTTTGTATGGCAGGGGAAAACCCCGAGAACCGGAAGGGCCACGCTGACCCTGCCAAGGGAGGAGGGGGGATTTGGGCTACCGGATTTCCACCTATACTTCTGCGCGGCCCAACTGCGTGTCCTCCTGGAGCACATGAAAGAGGGGCTGGGAACGTACTGGTCTTACTTGGAGGACATGGACGCCCACCCCCTAAAGGTCCGAGATCTCCTATGGGCACCACGCAGGACGATCCCGAAACACCTAAGATCCCATCCGACCCTGGGAGTCCTCTGGGACATCTGGAAAGAGGGCCCCAGCACCGCTCACCTTACCACATGGCCGTCTCCTATGTCCTCTCTCTGGGGCCACCCTATCAACCTGGGAGGGCAGGGGTTCAGGCACTCTCAGATCTGGTCAGATAAGGGCCTGGAGTGGGCTGGGCAGATGTTCAGAGAAGGCGAACTCCTGCCTTATGAGGACTTGAAAGATGCTCTCGGACAAGGATCACTTTCCATCTTCGAGTACCTCCGCCTGAAGGGCATCCTTTGCGCCCAATCATGGGGCCCAAACCTGAGGAGGCAGTTGACTCCTTTTGAGAAGCTTCTAGACTCTGCGACGTCCAGGAAGGGGGCGGTGTCCAGTGTGTATAAAATACCTACAACCTTCAAGGAAGAAGGAGCTTCCGCCTGTTCTGGAACGACCTGGCGGGCGAGGAGATCTCGGAGGACGCCTGGGCCAAAATATTCAAGATATCATTCCATGGGAACCTATTCACCTCGGACATGGAGCATAACTAAGATAATACAGGGGTGGCACAGAGACCCTGTAAAACTGTCTAAAATGTTCTCAGGGGTGTCACCGAGGTGCCCGAGAGGTTGCGGTCAGACGGGATCTAGAAGCCACATGTGGTGGCACTGCCCGAAAGTACAGACCTACTGGGAGTCGGTGAGGGGCTGGATAGAGGAAGTAACAGAGGACAGTCTGCCGCTAAATCCCTTAACGATGCTGCTCGGCCTCCCCCCGGAGGACACAGAGCTCCACCGATACCCAAGGATGTGGGAAACCATGCTGAGAGCAGGCAGGGTAGCCCTGGCCCAGAAATGGAAGAGTCCTGAACCCCCATCCAAGGAGGACTGGCTGAAAAAAGTAAAAAACATGTTTCTGATGGACAAACTAACTGCCATGGTTAACAATGACACAAGCTCATTCCTCACAGACTGGTACGGGGTGCAGCAATCCTGGGGATGGGATGTCCATTGAACTTAAGGGAAGGTGCCTATCCATAAGGGAACGGGTTAAGCCCCGTAAAACAGAACACTATGGATTGGGTCCCCACGACCTGGGGAACGGAGGCATTAAGCCAGCTAAAGACGCGGTCACAAATCGCATCGCCCTCGAGGCTCGAGAGACGGAGCCAACACAGGGAGTCTCCCATGAACAAATCACCGGAATGGACACGGGGAGGGGGGGGTGGGAGGGGTTTGGGGGGGGCTACAAAGGGAGGGGGTGGAGGGGTTGTTCAGTTTTTCCTTTGTTGTTTGTCATATAAAAATGCAAATAAAAACTAAAGTTGAAAAAAAAAAATGGTATGGCATGCTCGAAAAGCCCTATACAATTTGGGATTCTTACTCACCCAAGAGCCCGCTTACGATGACTGTAATTCTTCTGTAACCATAAATATGAACTCGGATGTGGCAAACGCCGTTTCCCAGCCAATACCTCTCAAAATAACCTGCCCTCGGGGTGCCTTTCAAACACTACATCAAGTAGAACCAGTGATCACTCAATACCGAACTCATTACCAAAATTAACAATTCAAGAACAAGACACCCTCAAAGTGCAACCTTGCCTGTTGGAACACTAGAGGCCACAAACGCCTCACCAACTGCCTCAGATCCTTTAAATCTATATGCCATTGTTGCTCTGCAGGAGGTCTGGCTTTTAAAACCTCCGGTCTGGGATAATTTCAACTTCGCTTTGCTACCAACGAAAGCTTCTACCAAAGACAGACCTATGGCAGACCACCTAGTGGCTGTAAAGATTTCATCTGGCCTTCAACTTTCACCATGGGCTACCCCTAACAAGTTTTTGCAACTGGTTAAAATCAAGTCAACTACCCACACACTAGCCCTAATAAACATCTATTGGAACCACATCGGCATACAAGAGGATGCCTTTTTGCGTGATCTAGGGCCGATATTAAACCTAATCTCAAACGATCGTACGATGGACTACCCGATTTTGGCTGGAGATCGTAACATGAATTTAATGACAAAAACTGGCACACAAACTTCAGTCTTGTAAGTCGATGGTCGTCGCTTATGAAAGAAAGAGAACTCATCATGATAAATGGTTCTACTCCGAATGACAATCCGCCTAGAAACACTTGGAGCAGGAGTAAACAAGCAGCTCTTATCGATTACATTTACACTGATCGCAACTTTTTTGTCTAGATTGATGACTCAAGTTAAATCTCAAAAATACAGCGGTCATGAGCTCTTGTATCTAGCTTGGTCATGGTCTCTTTCTTTTTCCTCCCCTCAACACCAATCTTATACTCCGGCATTAGCCTTGTCCAATGGCAGAAATCACTTTAGATGGACCCCTAATCTGTTAGGACAACTAAACTTGCAACTCAAATATCCAACAGATATTCTTAACCCTGAATTGGTCTCCTCTGATAGCTTAAAAGTCTATAAAGCAGCAACATAGAAGCCATCGACTTGCTCCTTCCCTAAACCTCAAATCGTACATCAACATGCACATGAACATGAACTGCATGATAAGAGAACTGCATATCGTGCGTTCAAGCATGCGTTAGCTAACCTGCCACTACTAATCAAATCCACACAGCCGAAGCAATTAAGAACTAGATACAAGAACTGGATGAGATCCAAGAAAACTCTGATTATGCAACATGAAGCTCAGCAAATGTTACAGGCCCTTGCCTCCAAAAATTCATCTTTAATATGGGGACTTCTGAAACTATAAATTACTCACTGTAGTGTTATGTTTTGTTATGTTACTTGGCATTTAGATAGTGCCTTATATATCATTGGTATGACCTCAAAGCGCTGGAAGGTTTAGCGCCCTCGGGAACCGTAGTTCAAGTCAGTAAAGAGAGATAGTGTCATATGGTGCATGGGTGCACCAGATATGTGTGCAGCCGGTGTAGTTGTTGGATGAAAGCTGCTTTCTAGCGGTAGGTGTGGTGCTGAAGATATCAGTTGGATGTGTGCAGTCTGGTGGGTGGACACACTCACACTGGGTTCTGGATGCATTAGGCCTGAGGAACACCTATGTGAACAGCTAGGCTGGAATGTGCTCACCTAACTGCGTTTTATTAGGGTGATGAGGTGTTCATGTGGTTGTATTCGTAAGTGAACAGCCAGGCCGAATTATCAGGGGTATAGCTGTGTTCTAGTTAAATGATGGTGTATAGTAGCGAGTAAGCGTAGTGGTGTGATATGGTTAACTGTAGAAGCGCCTGAGAAAAGGCACGTGGACAGGACGGTGGCGACATACATAGCGACATACGGATAAATAGTGACAGGGGTTGATACAGGTATATATGGGGATACAAATATATGGGATACATTACTCACCGTAATCGTATTTCTGATGCTTGTATCTGCTTAGATTCACATGCTGTGCATAGGCCGACATCTAGTGGAAGCTGCGGAGTATTACAGTTTGTTTTTCGAAACTCGAAAATGGGCGTCGACACAGGCGTGCCAGTAATACTATCCCTAGTGTGAAGTCCACTGTACCCAAGATCCCTCACGCGTCTAGGATCCTCAGATTGTATTTTTTCTGACATGAGGAAGCATGAGGAGTAGCGTGAGTACAGATAATCCAAGCAGATAGACAGAAAGGTAAGACTACAAGCAATCATGCGCCTTCTCTCGGAGGGGAGGAAGGGTGGGTCGCATGTGAATCTAAGCAGATACAAGCATCAGAAATACGATTACGGTGAGTAATGTATCCCTTCTGAGGCTTGTGGAATCTGCTTAGATCACATGCTGTGCATAGATTAGCGAGCAGTACCAGAAGAAGGAGGTGGGATGTGAGAAGAGTCATGAGCAAACAGGTGTCTCAGAACCGCTTGTCCCACTTGTGTATCTGTCTTGGAATGAGTGTCAATGCAGTAATGCTGAGTAAAAGTGTGAATAGAGCTCCAAGTAGCTGCTTTGCAAATGGTGTCGAGGGGAACATTTGCAATGAAAGCCAGAGTGGCCCCAATGCCTCTAGTAGAGTGGGCTCTTGGCGTAAAAGGCAGAGTTTTTTCAGAAAGTGAGTAACAGCTGTATACAGTTGATAATCCACTTCGAGATAGCGCCTTTAGAGACGCGATCTCCCTCTCTGCCTGTAGCTACGGAGACAAACAGTTGATCTGTTTTCCTTAGCGGTCTGGTTTTATTTACATAGTAGAGGACCGCCCTACGCACATCTAGGGTGTGTAGTTTCACCTCAGCCGAGCTTTGCGGGTTCTGGAAGAAAGCCGGAAGCTCGATGGACTGGTTTACATGGAATTTAGATATAAATTTAGGTGAGAACCTAGGGTGTGTGCGTAAAACCAGTTTGTCTTTGTGGATAGTAAAGAAAGGATCCTGCACTGACAGAGCCTGAATTTCACTGACCCTTCTTATAGAGGTAATGGCTACTAAGAAGGCAGTTTTATAAATCAGGTGTTTGAGACTACTTTTATGCATGGGTTTGAAAGGGGGGCCCATGAGCTTAGCTAGCACCACATTAAGGTCCCATCCTGGCGGTGGGTTAGAAATAGGAGGGTGAAGTCTCTTTACTCCTTCCATGAAGGCTTTAACTACTGGTACTTTCCACCACGACACCTTGTTATGGGAAGTGGTGTAAGCCGAGAGGGCAGCCAGGTGTACTTTCAGAGAGTTAAAAACCAATCCTGCATCCAGCAGGTGGAGCATGTATGTCACAATGTTGGAAGGAGTGCAATCAACCGGGTTGATTTGTTTATTCTGGCACCAAATAACGAATCTCTTCCACTTGTCAAAGTAACAGTGCCTTGTGTTTGGTTTCCTGGATTCTTTTAGGATGTCCATACACCTCTGTGGTAAATTTAGATGTCCAAACTCTATGACCTCAGGAGCCATGCTGCCAGGTTCATTGAGTTGGGTTGCTGGTGCACTGTTTGACCTTGTTGCTCGGACAGTAGGTTGTACCAGGCTGGAAGTTTGATGGGCTCGCACACCGCCATCCTGCGTAGGTGTGGAAACCATGGTTGTCTCGCCCACATGGGAGCAACTAGGATGAGCGTCATCGATTCCTTGTTCATCTTGTACACTACCTTCCTGATGAGAGGAGTTGGTGGAAAAGCGTACGCAAACATCCCTGACCAGTTCATCCACAGGGCGTTCCCTTGGGAGTCTGGCTGGGGGAACCTGGATGCAAATCCTGGGCATTGTTTGTTTTCGCTTGTGGCGAATAAGTCTATAGTGGGGAAACCCCACTGAGAGAAGAGATCTTCTACGATCTCTCTGTGAAGGACCCATTCGTGTTCTTCTGGGAGGGAGTCTCTGCTTAGAGCATCCGCTAGGGAATTGAGCTCCCCTGGAACATGTTGCGATGACATGAAGATGTTCCGTCTGAGTGCCCATATCCAGATTTTCTAGGCAAGCTTGGACAGATTTGGCGAACGAGTCCCTCCTTGCTTGTTCAGATAGAACATGGCTGTCGTGCTGTCCGTCCGGATCTGCACCGACAAGTTTATTAGATGGGGCTCGAACGCCCGAAGCGCTCTGAATACTGCCAGAAGCTCTAGCAGGTTGATGTGGTTCTTGGCTACTGAGTGAGACCAGAGACCCTGAGCTGTGTGGTGGAGATGGTGAGCTCCCCACCCAGTCAGGCATGCATCTGTAGTCACCACTGCCTGTACTTCGGGATCGTAAAAGGGTTTTCCCCTTGCGAGATTCTCTCTTGTCCACCAGTGTAGGCTCTGTACAAGTGTTGGCGAAACGACCACTAGATCGTCCCACTGACCACTTGCCTGAGACCACTGTTTCGCCAACCATTCCTGCATAGGACGCATGCGCAGTCGCGCGTGGGGGACCAGGTAAATGCATGACGCCATCATGCCCAGTAACCGCATTGCTTTGCGTACCGTTATTTGTTGACCGGACTGATAATGTGGAATTTGCAGTAATATATTCCGAATTCTCTCTTCCGAAGGGAAGGTCAACCCTTTCTGAGTATCTAGGATTGCTCCTAGGAACTGTTTTGAAGTGCTTGGCACTAGGCTTGACTTCTTCTCGTTGATTGAGAAGCCTAATTCGTGGAGGAGGTCGATAGTCCTTTGAATGTTTGTCCTGCAAATTCCTGGGGTTTCCCCCGTTATGAGCCAGTCGTCCAGATAAGGGTACACTGGGATTGCCTCCCTGCGTAGGTGTGCAGCTGCCACCGCCAGTACCTTGGTGAAAACCCTTGGTGCTGAAGCTATCCCGAAGGGCAGTACCTTGAATTGGTAGTGGCGACTGTCCACCTTGAAGCGCAAGTACTTTCTGTGCGCCGGGAGCATGGAAATATGAAAATAAGCATCTTTCATATCCAAGGTTGCCATGTAATCCCCCTTTTTTAGGAGGGGGATTACCTCTTGTAGCGTGGTCATACGGAATTTTTGGGGCTTGACATACTTGTTGGCAGGCCGTAAGTCCAGTACTGGGCGCATTGTCAAATCTTTCTTTGGCACAAGGAAGTAAGTTGAATAGATACCCTTGTTTACCTGGTGTCCTGGGACGAGTTCTATCGCGTCCTTTTCTAGCAGAATGGCAATCTCCTCGAGAAGGATCTTCTGATGTTCTAAGGAGTGTACTCTTTGTCGTGGAGGATGGTTCCGGGGACGCTGCAGTAATTCTATACAATATCCTGTGGACACTGTTGACAGCACCCATCTGTCTGAGGTGATCCCTTCCCAAGCCTGGGTGAAGTTGGAAATGCGTCCCCCCTACTGGGGTTGCGTGAGAAGGGACCCTGAACTGAGCGTCACTGCTTTGGTGGAGGCGTGCCACCTCCCTTGTTGGGGCTGCCTCTGCCTCTTCCACGCCCTCTTTTGTTACCCCTGCCGTAACTTTGGGTAGACTTCTGGCTGTTGTTCCACTGTGTACCCTGTCCCTGGGCATAGTTGCCTCTTTGTGAATTTTGGCCGCGTGGGCGACGAAAATTACTATTCCCCCTCTGGTTAGGGGGTTTGTTGGTTAGTTGGCCAAGGGATTTCAGTGTCTCGTATTCGTCCTTGGCGTTTTTCAGTGCGTCTTCGACCGCTTTCCCAAACAATAGATCGGGTTCCACCGGCTTGTCTATTAATGAAGCCTGAGTTTCTGTTTTGAACCCCGACTGCCGTAACCACGCATGTCTTTTGATAACAGTACCTTCTGCTATCAATCTTCTTGCGTTGTCCGCGGCGTCGAAAGTTGCTTTTAATATGCAACCAGACACGGCTCTCCCTTCTGCCGAGATCCGAGCCAATTGGCCCTTTAACGGTTCAGGAGCAGAGGCTATGAGCGCCGCGACCTCTTCCCATTGATGGCAGTTGTAGCTGGCCAACAGGGTGGTGGAGTTAGCAATCCTTGCTTGGTAGGCGGACGTTGAGGCTACCTTCCTGCCAAACCCGTAAAGTTTCTTGCTCTCCTTGTCGGGAGGAGCTTCTGATGAAGATAAGGGTGTTCCAGCCCTCTTCCGAGTGTTGGTAACAACTAGGGAGTCTGGTTTAAGATGTCCTCTTATATAGAGAGGGTCAGACTGGGCTGCCCGGAAAAGCTTTTCGACCCTGGGGTTGACTGCTCTGGTGAGGTTTGGGTTCACCAGGGACGGATCTATTCTTCGTTGGATGGATTTAAGGATAGGGATGGTCTGAGCGACCGGCCTCCTCTCTCCCACCAACTCTTCTGCGAAGTCCCTTTCCTCCTGTACACCGTGGGTGTCGATGTGAAAATGTTCTGCCGCGCGAGCGAGAACCTCATTAAGGAGGGGCTGGTTATCGACTGGCGAGTCGATAACTGGGGCTTCGTTCTCTACCGGGGAACCTACTCTGTAAATTTCCTGCTCATCTTCTCCCTCCTCCTGATCCTCATCATCCACATAGTATTCCGTCCCGGTTTGTTCCTCCATAATTTCAAACTCCTGGTCCCCCTCAGGGAATGGAGTAGAGTAAGGCTGCACCTCGAAGGGTTCAGGTCTTTCGAACCGGGCCTTTTTACTTAGGGGGATAGGATCAGTGGAACCTGAGGGTGTGGCCCCCTGAGGGTCATACGAGAGGAAATGCTCTGGATTCTTGTCGTAGAAATCAGCCAAGGAAGACATCCTTGACATGACCCTGTCTATGTCTTCACTGGACCATTCTTTGGAACAGGGGATGACTTTAGTAGGCAATTTAGGGGACTTATCAAGGGTACCCTTGCTGGATGTTGATCTCTCAGTAGACTTGTATTTGTCTGTCTGCTTAGGGGGGAAGGATGGTCGTACAGGGGTGGAAGAATGTGCTTTCCGCTGTTTCCCCCCCTCCCCGTGCGTGGAAAAATGTTTTCCCTGTCCCTTGGAGGCCCCGGAGACTTTCGACGCCTGGCGTCGAGGATCGGGAGAGGTATCTGTGTTTTTCGAGCGTGGGGCCTCGCTGGTGTTAACTGCGGGCTCCGTCTCTTGGAGCGCGGCCTGGGGGTGGAAGTCGTCTTCGTCCTCCGACGATCGAACTTCCGTTAGTCTAGGGAGCGAGGCACTCTTGGCAAGAGTGGATGATTGCCTTGCGTCATGAGGCGATCTCGATCGAGAGCGCCCAGAGGACATCGAGTCGGACCGTTCTATCTGTGCCTCTTTCCGAGAAGTCGACGTCGTCGAGGTTCGGTTGGACTTCGTGTGCTTAGTGTGTGTAGGGTGTGTAGCGCTTGCGTCGCCGGGGGTCTTCCCCATAGCCGCCCTGCCGGACGACCTTCCGAGGTCGGGGACCTGTGCTCGGCTGTCTTTCGACGCCGTAATGCCCTCGCCGTCCGAAAGTACGGCGTCGCTGCCATCGCTGAAGGCGCCCTCCGCTGCCAAGGCCGCCTGCCTGGCGTGTTGGGCCCAACGCTTAGTCGAACAGTCCTTAAGTGTCTTAGGTTTAAACCTACTACACGCTCTGCAGTTCGCTTCGGGGTGGTCCCTCGGCAAGCAGAGATTGCACGAGGCGTGCCTGTCGACCCAAGGGTATTTGCGGTTGCACTTGGGGCAGAATTGGAAAGGGGTACCCTCCATACGCACCTAAAGGCAGCGGGCTGGTAAGTGTAGGAAATATATAAGATAAGGTGTACCTATATACCAAGAGTGAAGAGTATGTACCACCCCCCACTCTCCCTACTTGCAGGGCCGAGGCCAGCGGCCTACCAGGCCCGGGCCGAGGCCAGCGGCCTTCCGAGGCCCAGATCCGTCGTGCGGCAGCCGACGGTCGATGTCTTCTCCAGCCGTCGTCGAGTGTCGAGGGTCGACGTTGGGGCGGGGAAGGATGTCAATAAAGAATTATAAATTTCAATTATTAGCAAAAGTATGGCTAAGGCCAGGGGACTCCGCAAGATGCTTCCGACCAGTATGGCGGAAAAACACAATCTGAGGATCCTAGACGCGTGAGGGATCTTGGGTACAGTGGACGTCACACTAGGGATAGTATTACTGGCACGCCTGTGTCGACGCCCATTTTCGAGTTTCGAAAAACAAACTGTAATACTCCGCAGCTTCCACTAGATGTCGGCCTATGCACAGCATGTGATCTAAGCAGATTCCACAAGCCTCAGAAATGGGGATACAAATATATAGTGTATATAAGGGGATACAGATATATGGCAACAATTCCATCCCCTCTGTCCAGTTCCCTCTCTTCCGTCCAGTGCTATCTACACTGTCCAATTTCATCAATGTATCTGATTCTATTCACTCCATCCAGTAGGTCATTCAATCAACTCCATCTGTTCCATCCATGTCATCCAGTTCCATTTAAGTCATCCAATTCGATCCACTCCGTCACTATCCACTTAATTTCATCTGCTCCATCCGTTCCATCTGTTTCGTCTACTTTCTCCTTTTCATCCGCTCCATCCACCCCTATCCGCTCCATCCACCCTATCCGCTCCATCCACCCTATCCGCTCCATCCACTCCATCCACTCCATGTACTCCTTTATTCCCTCCACTCCATCAGCTCTGTCATTCAGTCTACTCTGTCCACCCACTCTGTTTACTCCATCCATCAACTCCATTCACTCCAACCATTCCCTCAATTCCATCCATTCTATCCTATCCTATCCTGTGGGTAGGATCGGAGGTTATGAACACCAGGTAGGACAGCTTCATTGTGTGTTTCGACGTTGGGTTGCCGGGGGATTCACACACATCTTTGGGTGGTCATCAGTTTTATGGGAAGAGCCACGTTTTTAGTAGTCTTCGGTGTCAGATGTGGGGTGGAAGCGAGTTCCATACAGTGGGAGCCAAGGCTGAGAACGAGGATCCTCCTATCCTGACCGATTTGGTGGTTGGGATCACTAGAAGGAGGGCATAGCTTGATTTTAGGGTGCAGGATGGGAGGTAGGGTTTTAGCTTGTCATGCAGGTATAGAGGGCGGGTCTTGTGCACTGCCCGGTGGGTGATGCACAGGGTCTTGAAAGTTGCCCTTTGTCCAACTGGGAGCCAGTGGAGTGTTCCGAGAGCTGGAGTGGTGTGGTCTCTTGGGCCCAGTGCTAGTTGCATTGTGGCGGAAGCGTTTTGTGTTCTTTGCAATTTAATGAGGTGGTATGCCCGGACTCGAGATAAAGGGAGTTAACCTAGTCCAGTCTCGACATTACAATAGACATAATATCGGCAAGTCTGTTAGGAAAGGAGAGGTAGGGAAAAATGCGTGTCAGAATTTTGAGGTGGTAATGACAAGACTTGGATACGTTGTTGATTTGACGAGAGAGGGTTAGGTCAGAGTCCAGAGTGCATCCAATGTGTTTTACTGTGGCAGAGGTGGTGGGTGGTTGGCCCATGGATGTGGGCCAATGTAATGGGTGGGGGAGAAGCTTGGTGTTGCCGCACACCATGATTTCTGTTTTAGTGGCGTTTAGGAGGAGGTGGTTTGTAGTCATCCAACAGTTGATGTCAAGGAGGCAGGCTGCGAGGTCGGGCTGAGAGTTGGAGTCTGAGGTGAGGAGTGTTAGGATGATTTGATTATCAACGGCGTAGTTGTAGCACAGGATGTTGTGCGGGCGGATGATTCCAGCGAGGGTGGACATATAGAGGTTGAACAGGAGGGCTGATAGGCATGCTCCTTATGGTACTCCAGTATTGACTGGTCGAGCAGCCGAGGCAAAGGTGGAGAGGAGGGTTTCTTCCTGCTGTTGAGGAAGGAGGTTATCCATTTGAGAGCGGATCCACAGATTCCTAAGGAGTGGAGGCGGTCAAGTAGGATTGAGTGGTTAATTGTGTAGAATGCGGCAGAGAGGTCTAGGAGGATTAGTGCAGCGCATCCTGCAGAGTACGCAGTGATGTTAAGATCGTCCCAGATTGAGGCCAGAGTGGTTTCGGTTCCATGTCATGGTCTGAAGCCTGATTGTACGGGTCAAGGAGGTTGTTGGATTCGACAAAGGCGTTTAGTTGGGAGTATGCGGTTCGATGGATGAGTTTTGCAAGAAATCTCGTGTTCGAGATGGGGCGGTAGTTTTTGGGGTCGAGGGATGTTTTATTTTGTAGGATGGTTCTTGCGTACTCTTCTACACAGGTGGATGAGAATATTTCTTTGAGGACTGAGGCGGGACAGGGATCAAGGGGGGAGCCAGATGGTTTTCAAGCAGAGAGAAGATCGAGAAATGTGTCTCTCGAGATTGGTTTGAAGGAGTTGTAGTGCCCTTAGGGACCACTACCCACAATTAAGACCACAGGTGGCAATACAAGTTTACCTTTGGTACAAGCCTGTACTACTAAGTTATAGTGGTAGCAGTAGCAGAGCAGCCAGGCTTATCTCAAGAGTATATGAGCAGTAGCAGAGATTACACAAAGGGACCCCAATTACTGTGACTCAAGCAAACACTGACTCAAGGTTTTAGGTAGAAAAATATAAGTACATTTATTTTTAAACCGTCAGTTATAAACACAACACGTCTATTAAACTTTAAACAAAACCACATGTTAAATATACTACGATTAACCAATTCACTTTGTACAGTATGTCTCAAGGTAAGTACCCTGTGTTTGAATGAACCGGTGTTATGAACAAAACACGATACCGCGGATACGGTTGCGATCACTTTTTGACAGTTCGGTGTACTAAATAAACGCGTATCCATTACATGAAATGCTACCGGGGCAAAAACACACATAGCACCTGAGATACCCAGAGGGAGTTGGGGGGAAAAAAATCACAGGCAATATTTAGGTTAGGCAGACAAGATCGAGAAACACTCAGAAACAGGAGTTCAAAAGTCAAAGGGCCGGAGCCAGGTTTAAGTGACACCGGAGACCTGTTGCCAAAGATCACACCGTTAGACAGTTCACGATTCAGCATAGCCAAGGGTACTTTGATATTGTCAATGTTCGGAAGCAAAAGTTATAAGAAGGAGGGAAGACAAGGACAAGCCTTGAAGATGAAGAAAAGGGATTCACACTGTTTCCTCGAGCAGAACACAGTACCTTATTCCAATGGTGCAGCTGGTGCCCTGGCAGCTGTTCCTGTTGGTTTCCTGCAGACCCATGATTCCTGGAGCTTAGTTGTGAAGGAGGACGTCTGAAGGGGGTCTGCACCACACAGGGATGAAGCCGGCAGCAGCGACAACGAATTGAAGGTGTGCTCCTTAAAAACAGGAGAGGCTTGGCAGGTGGCTATCCGGACCACTACAGCAGTGTGCAGCGATTTCATCCACGACAGAGATCTCTGGCTGAAGAAGATGAGCTGGTTATTCCCACCAGGCTCAAGGGAAGACGACTCCGGACTGGATCTCCTCTTAGTCGTTGAAGGGTAGATAGCCCAGGACTGCAGCAGGGCTTCACCAGGACGGGGTAGTTGAGCAGCCATCGGTCTCTCCGCTTCTCTTCGGTTCCTTGTAGTTCCAGAGGCGACTGACTTCTAGCCCAAGAGACCTGCCTTTTATGCGCAAACCCCCCATTCATACAGCCTGGCTGTCAATCACGCAGCAGCAGGGGGGTTGTCCAGCCGGGACAACCACCTCAGCCAATCATGGCAAAGTGCAACTTGGGTTTCCTAGGATACCCTGTGCAGGGGGTGACTACACCCCCTTCCCCACATTCAGTCTAGGGGGTGACTACACCCCCTTCCCCACATTCAGTCTACCTAGACACCCAGGCGTCAAGAGGAGGGCTTCTCTGCAGAAGCCCGCCAAAAGACGGTGAACAAAGAAGGCAAACCTAGTTTGCTGCGCAAAGTAAAACACAAGGAGGACTTTAACAAAAAGAAATGCCGAATAAACCCAACCGAAGCCAAAAGAAAGGTGATTTGGTCAAGCGGGTTTATGCTTAAGGCTGCAAAAATAGCCAAAAGTATTATCACATTTCTCTAACATAATCGCGGTAGAAAAGTTAGGGTAGATACCACTGCCACCAGCCAAGTCTAAATGTTAAAAAGAGCAAAACAATGCTCACGGAGGTACAGACAGAAAAGGGGTACAGATTAGCCCTTTCCAGTACTCCATGTAAGATGGGGTGTACTGGGTCTGTGGTAAAAGTGACTATGTAAAATAAATGGCAACTTTATCTTTCTCTGGGGGACAGTAGTCAGCCCCAGCGAAATGAAGTCAGAGGGAAGTCTGAAAGACAACCCTGGGTTACTACACTAAAGGTGCTGTGTAACCCATACAAGAACAGGGGCACCTGGAGAGGTGTGCTCCAGTGCCCAAGATCACACAATGAGTAAAACACATAGGCCAAAACACATGTAAGAGTGGAAGAAGGATGTACACTCTTATCAGGTGGAAAAAAAAAACTCCAGAAATCCAGCAAAGCTGCTGGGGGACTCACTAGGTGAGGGAAATTAACCCTAGAAGGAAAATTCTCCCTAACAGGAGTCAAAAGTGGGTGGAGTTGTTGCCGTGGCGGGCGCAGGGGGTGGTTGATAGGGCAGACGGATTGTGTGGCAGTGAGAGGAGGGCCAGTTTGTTGTTAAGAGAAGTTGTTCTGTCGAGAGCAGTGGTGTAGAAGTGGAGAGAGAGCGAGTCGCAGAGTGATTGAGATGGGGTGGATTGGGCTGAGGTACTGGTTGGTTTGACAAATTCAGAAATGATTTTTTGGAGTTCCTTGCTGCAGTTTCCACAGTTAAGAATTAGATTGTTGTAGTAGGCTTTTTTGGCTTTTCGGATTTCAGCTTTAGAGTAGCGATGGTGCAAGGCGAAGGTGGATCTACTCAGATTGGTTGTACTTTTCCACCATTTGCATTCCTGAGATTTATTTAGTAGTTTTGCAATCTTTAGTTGTTACCCAATCTGGGGTAAGGACCAAGGCGAGAGGAGGAGCGGCAAGAGGGGTGAGCGGGATTAGTGAGTTATTGCGCCATGAGTCGAAGTAGTCAATGGTTAAGGGTTCATTACAGGGGATGGTTGTGGGGGTTCTGTGAAGCAGGGCTTCGGCTAGGTCAGGGAGGATCTTTAGTTTCTTCCAGCATTTGCGGCGGAGGGGGCGGCTGGTTCAGGGATGGGCGCGGTGGCAGGGGAGCAGATGGTGAAAGGGACGATGAAGTGATCAGACCAGATGAGAGGTTAGGGGGGGAAGGCTAGATGCATCTGGTCGTTGAATCTGAAGATGGCATCAAGGGTGTGTCCTTTAGAATGAGTTGGGCCGTTCATGTGAAGGGAGAGTTAACGCGCATCAAGGCAGTCGACCAGTGAGTTGGTCATGGGGTTGGTGGGAATGTTTAGCCAGATATTGAAATCTCCTAGAAGAGTCAGAGAGGAGTGGTTTACTTGGATGGTGGCTATAGAGTCCGAGGTTGGTTGTGAAATGTCTTTCATAGCCAGGGGTTCTGAAGATGATTGGGAAGCTGTGGGAGAACGTCAGGGGCAGTGAGAGTTTAACAAGAAGGGATTCTCAAGAAGGAATGCATGTCTGGGAGTCGACGAGTGAGACGGAGAAATGAGATTTGAAAACGACGGCCACTCCACCTCCTCTAGAGGGTCTGTTGAGTGGGATGAGGGAGTAATCTGGGGTGGCGGAGGAAGGCTTCATGAGCAACATGGGCAAAGTCGAAGAACCAGGTTTCCGTGATAAAGACTAGGTCGGGATTGTCAGAGGAGAGGTCAAAGATGCTGTGTCTGTTTCTTGCTACAGAGCGGGCATTAAAAAGGATGCATCTCACTTCGGAATGAGGGTTGTCCTGGAGGTTGTAGGGGTGTGGGGAGTTGCGGGAATGGCAGTGGAGGGTGGCAGGGGTGGGTCAGGGGTAGGAGGGAGAGGGAGGGGGTAGGTTGGCAGCGGGTTCTGGGTGGTGAGTGTTGCGTACTGGTCGATGGAGGTTGGGAAGAGTAGGTGGGAGGGGGAGGACAGGGGTGTGGGGTGGGCAGCTGGTCAGAGAGCGGGGAGGGATTTGAGACTGGGGATTCATGTGTGAATCTCATGGGGCTAGGGATGCCAGGTGTGCGGGCGAGAAGTCGAGGGAGAGGGGTTGGAAGTGGGGTGAAGGAGGGGAGGGGAGGGTGGTGATATTGGGGGGTAAGAGATTGAGGGGATGGGACGAGGTAGGAAGGGTGAGGAATAGAGGGAGATAGAAGGGGACCAGGCTCGTTATCTCCTTTTCAGGGATTTCAGTGCAGTCGGGGTGTGAGAGAGGGTGGGGGGAAGAGGGGATGTCGGAGGCCGATAGAGTTGTGGCCACTGTTCTTGCCAGGGTGAGACGTGCAGTTTTTAGGGAGGGGAAGGGATATGGTTGGTGGGGGAATGTTATTGGGTGTCGACGGGAGGATAGGGCAGGGGATGGGTGGTGTCTGCGTGGGTGGGTGGTTCAGTGGACTCTGAGGTAAAGGAGGGTAAAAGTGGGGTATGCTTGCAGGGGAGTGAGGGGAAGGGACAGAAGAAAAAGGCCTCCAGATGTTTGGAGCGCCATCAGGCTCCTCTGGCTTGGGAGTTGGATAGGGGCGGGGTGGTACGGTGAGAGCTACTGGTGAGTTCATGATGGTGGGTGGAGGGTGTCTTGGGAGCGGTGGGATTGTTTGGGACGGGAGAGGGGTGGATTTAAGGGAAGGGAGGTGTGAGGCGCGCCAGAGTGAAGCATTCATTTTGGATTTAGATGAGGGATGGAGTCATGGCGTGGCGCAGTGGGAATTATGGCTTGATCGTAATATCTAGATGTAGAATAAAACAGTGAAACTTTTAGAGCACTCCCAAATTAGTTTGGTGACACTATCTAGAGGGGGAACTAAACAGTAAACTTTTAGGGCACACTCAATGCCGCTTTACCATAGTGTCTAGCTGTAGAATTCAACACAGTGAAACTTTAGGGTGCGCTCAATGTTGCTTGGCCATACTATCTAGAGGCAAAATTCAACACAGTGAAGCTGTTAGGACACACTCAATATCGCTTGACCATAATATATAGCTGCAAAATTCAACACCGTAAAACTTTAGAGGACGCTCAGTGTTGTTTGGCACACTATCTAGATGCAAATTCAACACAGTGAAAACAATAGGGCGCACTCAATACTGTTTGGGCACACTATCTGGATGCAAAATCCAACACAGTAAAGCTATCAGGGCATACTCAATATCGCTTGACCATAATATGTAGCTGGAAAATTGAACACAGTGAAACTTTAATTAAGAGGAGTGGCAGGGCTTTCTGGAGAGAAGTGATTGCTTCAGTCCCCACCCGTGGCACACTTTCTTTAGAGGTTGGTGCTAGTTGACGGCAAACTACAGGCTCCAAGCTTCTCCTGCGGACACCTGCTGACATGATCTGGGGCCACCTCAGTTGGAGCCGTCCTTTGCCTCGAGTCCTTAGCCGCAGGGCTGCAACGGGCAGAGGGCTGCCCTGGAGTGGTCAGTGAATAGCTCAGGGAGGGCAAATCCCAGGGAGTGGGAGGTCCTGGGAGGCGGAAGGGAGAAGCAGGAAGAAGGTGCTGGGGAGAAATGGAGGGACATGGGGCTTGGATGCCCTTTTTTTTTGCAAATTTAAGGCTAAAATGAGGTCACTCAGAAAGCCCCACTCCCCTGCAGCACTCCGGTGGAAAGTCTAGCACAGCCCCACAAAATAGGATTAGACCCCAATGCAGATATTATGCAAGGCCCAGGGAAACCTGGTGAAATTCCCCAAACCCATAACACATTACAGTACCTAAGATCTCGGTCACGGTTACCTGGGCCCCTCATTCTTTTAATCTGTAGATCTTCATTTCTGATGTTCTGCTCTTCAGCTCACCACACTGCATTGCTGGAGTTCTCCTCCTTGCATGACACGTAGCCAAACCCATTGCTCTCACTCTTCAGCTCGTTCCCCTGCACCACTTTGTGATCTCTCAGCACCCGGCGCGCCATAACACCTCCCTGCACCGACAGACACCTGTGTCCTAATGTGGACATTCTCTTAGTCCTTAGTCCCCTTTCCTCCATATTCATGGGCGTACATTCCTAGGGACGGGAGAAAGAACCTTTTTCACCAGACAAAAGATTATTCCCCTTTAAATTTAGAGGCGTGGGGGTGCGGCCCTGGGAGCATGTGCTGCCCTGACTCCACCCTCCGGCGCCACACCTCAGTCCCCATAGACGCATCGACAAGAGTTTAACATTGCCTAATGACACCAGTTTTATTAGGGGGAGGATGGTGGGACGTATGGAGGAAAGGGGACTAAGGTCTAAGAGTATGTTAGTCACTACGGTGAGTAAATTATAATTACTCTTATGTTCCGTCCCCTTTCCTCCATACTGCATGGGCGATTACAACCGAGTAGTCCTAGGGTGGAGAGGAGACCCTCCTTAAGCAAACAGGTTTCTGAGAACCACCTGTCCGAAAGCCGCGTTTGATCTAGAGCTGTGTCCAACCAGAAAAGGGGTGGCCCAGGTGGCTGCCCTACTTAGGACTTGCCACGGGACCTGCCGCTGGAATGCGATGGCCATGGCCTTGGCTCTGACCGCAGGGGCATGCATGTGCGCTGGAAGAGGCTAATGCTGCCCCTAATATGCTTCCCTGATGGCCGCGACCATCCATCGTGCTATAGAGGCCTTGGATACGTGGTACCTCGGCTGTGACCCGCTGAAGGTAACAGAGCGTCCAACTTGCGGAAGCCCTTGGTCCTGTCCAAGTAGCATTTCAGAGCAAGCCTGACATCCAGGCAGTGCAGAACCCTCGGAGCCTCGTCCTTAGGGTCGGCAAAGAACATAGGCAGCACTATTTCCTTGTTTAGATGGAAAGCGGAAGGTACCTTAGGTAGGAACGCTGGGCGTGCCCGCAGGACTACCTTATCCTTGTGAAAAGTAGTATATGGCTCTGAGGCGACTAGCGCCTGGATTTCACGGACTCTGCGAGCGGAAGTGAGGCCTACTAGCAAGGCCGTCTTGATGGTGACCCAACACTACGTTGAGGTCTCGCACCAGGTGTGGCCCCTTGATGGGCGGGTAGTGTCTGGCAAGGCCCGTAAAATGCTTCTTGACTATCGGGTTGGGAGAGGAAAAGACCTCTTCCTCCGAATTTATGTAGGCTCCTATGGCCACCAAATACGTGCAGCAAGTGTAAACCTGCACGCCAGAATGACGGAGGTACACAGAAAAGGAGAGCATGTCGTCTAACGTACATGCAAGGGAGGGGGTGGGGGGGAGAGTCGATCTCCTTGGAGTCTGCCCAGTGACAGAACCTAGTCCACATACTCTTATATTGGGTCCTGGTAGCCTTGCACCCTGTATGATCTCTAGGTTGGCTTGTGAGAGGCTGAGGTGCCTTAGCGTGACCTGCTCAGGAAACACGCTGTGAGGGCTAATTTCTGTGGAGCGGGGTGGATGACCCTGCCCCCCTGTTGAGCCAGAAGAGGTGCTGAGCCCGTCGGAAGGTGGGTGGGTGGTCTCTCCGAGAGGCTGAGCAGCTCCGAGAACCATGGTCTTGCTGACCATCATGGAGCTATCGGAATGACGCTGAGGTGGTAAGAGTCCTTTATCTTGCACATCACACTGGGCCAGCGCCGTGGGCAGGAAGGCGTATGCGGTCATGTCAATCCACTGAATCTGAAATGTTTCGCCCAGGGAGCCGGGGCCCTGCCCCTGCCATGACGCGAACTGTTGGCACTTCCTGTTGTCCCAGGAGGCAAAGGGATCCAATTGGGGGTGCCCCATCTGCTGAAGATCTCCAGCAGCACCTGGTAGTTCAATTGCCACTCGTAATTGTCCGCTCCCAGTCTGCTGAGCCTGTCCGCCTCCAAGTTGGCCTCCCCCGGAAGTTGGACTGCCGTGAGGTAGATGTTGTTCTCCAGGGCCCATTCCCACATGCGGACAGCTAGTCTGCACAGTGGAGGGGGAACTGGTGCCTCCCTGTTTGTTGACATAGAACATGCTGGTCGAGTTGTCCGTCCGAATGAGGACGACCTTGCCCCTAATCACCGGAAGGAAGGCTCTGAGCGCAAGCCAGATGGCCTTCAGTTCCAGTCAATTAATATGGTACTCCTGCTCCTACTGGGTCCAGGTTCCATGGACGCTGTGGTTGTTCGGAGTGGCCTCCCAGCCCTCGAGAGAGGAGTCTGTAGTGATGGTGTCATGCAGGGGCGGCTGCCTGAATTGTTTGCCCGTCCGCAATTTGTCGTCCCTGGAACACCATAACAGGTCCGGGTGTAGAGAAGGGGGGAAACGCTGATAAGCTCCGCCTGAGAGCCCTGCTCCTGATTCCATGACGCTGTGAAGTGCAGCAGTATTCTCCTCATCCCGAGTCTCGTGTGGGGGATGGCCAATAGGACCACTGCCATGAGATCCAGAGGGAGTTGGTACCACCAGGCCAATGTCACTTGTCGGCTGAGAAAGTGAGCAGTGGCCCTCTTGATTGCCGTGATCTTGTCTTCTGAGGGGAAGACTCTCTGGGCACGTTTGCCAGATGAGCCCCAGGAAAGTCAGTCTCTGCGTGGGCTGCAGCTGGGACTTCTTGAGGTTGAGCGAAAAGCCCAGGTCGTGGAGTGTGCTCATAAGAGCATGGGAAGTGTGGTGCACCGCTTCAGAGATGTCGCCCTGACGAGCCAGTTGTCTAGGTATGGGTAGGTGTGGTGGCCCTGAGCAGGGCCGCCACGGTATTCATAAGCCTGGTAAAGACCCCGGGGGCCTAGTTAAGGCGGAAGGGGGGCATCTTGTATTGGAAATCGTAGCCCATGATTCTTAATCGTAGAAAAGAACAATGAGGCTGCCAAATTGGGACGTGGGACTTCAGATCCAGGGAGCACATCCAGTCTCCCTTGCACAATGTCTCCGCTATGAGCAGTGGCGTAACCATCTTGAATATTTGTAGAGGTAGGGAGAGGTTGAGGGTGGATAGGTCCAAAACAACTCTCAGGCCAGCCTGGTTATTTTTCTAAATGGTGAAAATCCTGGAGTAGAAGCCCAATCCTAGATGGGAGACTGAGACTTCCTCCACTACCTGGCTCTCGACAAGCGATCGGATCTCCGCCAAAAGAGTTGATGTTCCAATCTGTGGGAGTGGAGAAGAGGAGGGAGGAGAGGAAGGGCTAGGTAGGCGGTACCCTGTGGATACTACCGAGAGGATCCAGGGGTCAGCGAAATTCTGATGCCAGAACTGTGTAAAAATCCTTTACTCCCCCCTCCCCCTTTTTGTTGTTTACGCCAATGTTGAGTTGCAAATGGTCCGGCTGCCTGGACCTCTACTCTTGGAAGCCGCGGAACCCTCTGTATGTACGCCCCGTCTGAGCGGTGCTGTGACTGGTGTACGCCTTGGGTGTGGCCTTTGTGAGGATAGATCAAGACCGTTTGCAAGCTGTTTTTCTGTGGTGGAGTGAAAGAGGTCACCACCCTCGAAAGGCAAGTCCAATACACATTCCTGGACATACAGGGGTAAATTTAGTAGCACAGAGCCAGGCCGTCCTTCTCATGTCTGTGGCTATGCATATGGCCCAGCCAGAGGTGTCAATGTGGGCCACGGTGGACTCCATGATGTCCTCTGCCACCATTTTAGCCTCTGTCAGTCCGGCCTTGAACCGTGACTGGCTCTGCACCGAAGTTCTGGAAGGAAGTCTATTTCCCGCCAAAGCCTCTGGTTAACGGCTGCCAGCGTGGCATCCGCGTTGGCTTGACGAAGATGCAGTGATGCGTTGGAATAAAGCTTTTTTCAGTACGCCTCCAAGATCTTCTCCTTGCCTAGCAGTGCCGCTGACGAGGAGGCAGAGGACGACTGAGGCTTGGAGTAGAGTGATGCCGCAGCAATCACCGAAGAGTGTGGCTGAGGATGGGCCGAAAGCAAGAGTGTATCCCCCTCCATTTGCCTGTACTTGGCGTCCAGGCGTCGATTGACCGGCTGGACCAAGTGGGGCTTGAGTCAGCCCGTTTTGGCCAAGGGGACAAAATTCTTCTGCATCATGATCCCCGTTCTAGCCGAAGAGCGTAGCGTGAGGACCTCGGCGAGCACCCCCTCCCCTCTGGTTGCTTGACCTCGGGTTGAGGAAGGCCCAAGTACTCTGCCAGCCCTGCAAGACGTTCATGGAAGACATTGGCTGACGACGGTGTGTCGGGTCCTCTTCCTCATCCGTGTCCACCTGGGTGTCCGGAAATTCCGGCGCTGGTGAGGAGTGCTGCGAGCCGAAGGCTGAGGTGTGGAAACCGTAGCCGGAGGATGCATCGGAGGCTGATACAAAACCACCTGCGCTACGTGTGGCTGGGGGCTGGAGCGGGTAGCGGGAGCTGCACTGGGGCCTTTGGCGCTGGAGCCATGGGAGGAATGACTATGGGCGCGGGCGGAGGGGCCGGAGGAAGCAGGTCCCTGATGGTGTCCCGGAGGATGGCCCCCATCTGAGAAGATCTCATGAGCCTGAGGAACCTCTCAAAGAACCTATCCTCACAGGCCGGAGGGGTGGTAGTTGATATTGACGGTGTAGCGGGCAGCTGCTGGGGCCGTTGCATGCCCTGTCTATATGGACGCAGCGGGAACCTGCCCTGCGCAAATGATGGATAGGCTGTAGGCCACGTACCTGTTTGACACCAGTCCTACCTTGACACTTGCTCCTTCTCCTGCTCCCTTCCTTGCTGCAGTATCGGACGGGTGTGCATATTGTCTGGCGCGGCAGCCATCTTGTCGAGCTGTGTAGTGTTGCGTATAGGCGCCCCCTCAGACATGTTGCCGGTACAAGGGCGTAGCTCCTCGGGTGAACACCCGGTAAAAGAACCTTCCGGTCCCTCAGCACTATCACCGGGAGAATCTACTGACCCCCTCGGCCTGTCAGCCGGTAGCTGGATTAGCCTCGGTACTCATGCGGGTATGAGAACCTGAGAGGTTCTTCCCGCTCAGGCGAGTCCTTGGGAAGGAGTCTTCCTTGCGGGGTGCGCTGGAAATAAATCGGCCCTACCTTGGGCCTTGATCGATGTTTGATGAAGTCTTTCAGATCCTCTGGAGGTGACCTCTCGAAGAGCTCCCTCCACCTAGCTAGTCTGTTCTTCAGAGCCCTCGAAGAAAGCGCATTGCAGGCTGGACACCTGCGGAAACCTGTTGAAGTCAACATGCGCCGGGGAGGAGCGTGACGCCTGAGGACCAAGTACCAGAATGAAAAAAAAAGACAAAAAGACAGAAATATATGCACGTGGAATTACATGGCCGAAGCCAAATGCAGGAGCGCTGGTGAATTCTGCCCATTCCCGTCGACGCAGAAAAGGGACTGAGTTGTGGCACTGGAGGGCGGAGTCAGAGCAGCGCATTCCTGCGCGCCTCAAAATTTAAAGGGGAAGAAGGTTTTTTTCTGGTGAAAAGGGTTCAGTCTCCCGTCCCTAGGAAGAGATGCCCATGCAGTATGGAGGAAAGGGGACGGGACATAAGAGTACAAGGCCTATAATGTCACCCAAACTCCAATGCAGATAAATGCAGTCCCTGAAGAAATCTGGAACATTTACTATTGTTTCTTGTATGCTTCCATCCTTCTTTGTCCCCTTGATTTGGGAATTTCTATCACCAGCAGCACAGACATTAGCCTTTGTGTTGAAGATCTAACCTTTCACATCTCGAAACTCAGTGCATCTAGAGCCCCAGGTCCGGATGGCTTTAGCAATGCTATGCTTAAGTCCCATCCGCAGCTTCGGCCAAGATTCTGCTGAGCATTTTCGTTAGCGTTTTTAAAATGCGTCAAATCCCCCCAGCGTGGCGCAAGTCAATTATCATCCCAATATATATATATATATATATATGAAAGAGGATCGCCAACTACCGGAAAATTACCGACCCATTGCGCTGCTTGATGTCCCGGGCTAATTATTTGCCTGCATAGTACTTGGAGATTTCAACTGCTGGATGCAATCTATGAAGGTCCATGATCCCTTCCAAGTGGGTCTTGTACCCGGCTTCGGTAAAATAGTCAACCTAGTAACTCTCCATGCAATCAAATTACATGAATCTCAGATGAAACAAACAGTCTATATGGCATTTATAGACTTCAAAACAGCCTTTGGCTCTCTCTATAGAGTTACTAAGGAGCAAACTGGAAAGTTCCATCTGTCCAGCCTACATCCAGTTTTGGATCCTACAATTTCACTCTGACACTACTATCCAAATAAAATGAACTCTGGATGGAAAGTTCCCAGCCCCGATTCCCACCTTCCGAGATTCTGGCTTCTGCATCATTACATTTTTTATCACAGATACAAGATATTTTGTTGAGATTTTCTCAGACTAGCCTAAGTTGGGCCTACAAGCGACCTCCTGGTTGCTTTATGCTGACGATCTTGTCTTGTTAGCTAAAAATCCCAGGTGCCTGCAACAACTGGTAACTCAGCTGGGCATAATAAGCTGATCTGAACCTACTTACAGTGAATCTCAACAAATCCAAGATAATGATATGTGCAGCCAAACACTACGTTAATTAATCCTCCTTCAACTGGGTTTTACACACAAAAGACCTGCAGATAGTCGATGAGTATCGCTACTTCGGCTTGAATACTCAACCATGTATCGGATAATCCATATTTGTTTGAACTGAAGAGGAAAATCCAAACTGCTACAGCCCAAGCCTATATTTTACATGCAAAATACGTCAGATTCTCCATTCTTCCTCTTATGACATTTTATAAACAGAAGGTCGTCCAACTATCATATGATGCTGAATCTTGAGCCTGGTGTCCAGAAACCTTCTGGTTACGAATTGAGGGTTACTTTTGGAAGAGAGTGCTATCTCTGCCTCAAAATCAACCGATGTGCATTGTAAGACATGAACTAGGCCTGTTGTCCCTAAAAGTTCATACATATGGAAAATGATGATCTTGTATAGGAAGTACGTATTGCCATCAAACCCAGGCTCCTTAATGAATGTTCTATCTATATATGTCAAAACCACTGAACATGTAAAGATGGCTATCAGGAAACAAAAGATACTTGCCTCTATGTCATCTGCAGACATATCTAGTAATCTCGTGGAAGCAAACCCTGTCAGATCTAAACAAAAATTATGGCAGCATGATAGGATCTGCACGAGAGAACAGTGCATGACTTATCGTTACTTCTGAGAAGAACAATTCTACGTCAAGATGTTTTTGAGACTTCGACTTAACTTGTGGAAAACAAATGTCATCCTGGCTAAAGGCAAAATTATCCCTAAGGGTAAAAACATACAGATTCTGCCTAAATCCGGAACAATCTGAAACTCTCAAACATTTGTTAGCTTTTTACCCCGCTTTACTCATGAAACGAAAGATGGATTTTCAGCACTTTTTCTGTGACTATCTGATTTTAACATACGAATTCTTGAGGAATAGACTATTTAACGGTCCATAGACATCCGTGAGAATTGCAGTTGTACATTATTTTAACCTTCTCTGTGTTTTTAAGGTCTATATTCCTATGTCTTAAGATGCAAAATGCAAAGTAATGTTATCGTTGAACCCTGAAAAGTCATTTTTTTAATGATGAAATACGGAAATTGTATCACACTTCTCCTTTTCTGTTCACTTATTGAAAGGTTGAAGACTTTCAACTATATCAATAAAACATTTTTGAAATGGCCATGCTCTTCTTCTCCACATCCTACCCCAGTAACATCCTTATTGGTTCTGAAGGCACATGCAAGTGGTTCCAAACCTATAATTATTATGATTAAAGCCAAACAATAGGGGTAGGGGCGATATCCCTGATGGGTACATCTTTTTAAATGAAAACCTCACTTGAAGCTTCCCAGTTTCTCAGCACTCTAGCAGTCCGCTCAGAATAAAGAGCTTCAACCCATCAATGATATGGCATTTATAACACTCTTTATACAAGTGTTTCAAGGCACGACGAGGCAAGGGAGGGGGAACAGAGGGAAGACCTACAACGATCCTACTAATCCAGGTGTCATTCAGATCGCGCAAATGCATGGGAAGGGGAAGGAGGGGACGTGCTGGGGGAGGGGAGAGAGGACGGTGCAGTACATGGGATGAGAAAATAAATAATAAGTAAGCAAGGCCAGTCGGTGTCAAGTGCAAGGCTAAGTGCAGACAGCAGGTGTCAAGTGCTGGTAGTGGGACTGTAGTGATACAGAGAAACAGACCCCAAGTGCAGGGATTACCAGGAAGGCAGTGCAGGAGTGCGACTGGCGGGGGAGGGGACCCGGGCCCGAGATCAGAGGGTGGCCAGGTAACCAGTGCAGCTTCAGTATCAGCCAGGAAGTCAGCAAGGGAGAGGAGGAGAAAAAGCAGAAGCAAAGAGAAAGGTTTTGAGGTGTTTCCGGAACCGAACATGATTCTCAAGTCTCTTCCCACCCACCTTCAAAAAAAGCCACTTGACATGATCAAGTGACTTTTCTGAATCAAGTGACACAGGCTGCATCTAAAACCTGATGTGCAGCATGTGATTAAGGGTTGTTTCTAGTGAACAGCTCCCTGAATCCTCTGATAAAACCTACTTTTCTTCATTCATGAGAATGGGGCAAGTATTTATCTAATCTGTTGGCCGACATTGGGCAATATTTTCATATCCGTATTTACTAGAGAAATCAGTCTATATGTGAGACAACCTATGTTTTTTTCCCTTCTTTTAGGATGAATAATCAATGCTTCCATCATACTCTGACAATTTCTCCCCCTTCAAGATTCTATTACATAATTTCAACATTAATGTGGCAAGTATGTTTTTTGGAACCCTATAAAATCCGATGCTATAAAATCCCATCATAAAACCATCTGCAACCAGAGATTTGCCCTACTTCATGCCTTTAGTTGCCGTTTTAATTTCCTTCTTCAAAAAGAATCAATTTTCAACTGAAAACATGGTAAAATTCTGTCCAATTTGCCTTGGCTCTGTCGTATACAAGGTAGCATAAACCGTCCTTCCACAGTAAGATACAGCAGATCGAACCAAGGTACTTGATGCATTTGGTCCTCAATCACTTAATGCAATGTTTGCACTTGGACCAAAATGTAATTAATACACAAGAATGAATTATGGATCATGTAAGTAAATCCGATTTCACTCCTACAAAACCCACTCCAGGCAACATAAAGGCCTCCTCCCTCGGACTGCATTGAACCCATGGCAATCCCTTATATGAATTTAATCCCAGCATTTTCCCCGAGTCCCCGATCTGTCCTTTTGAAGGATTCATCATTGTGTTAAGTCTACGCAAACAATTACTTCACCTTCTCCAAAGATGTTACATGCTTCCTCATGTAGCTTACCAGAAGGCTTCTTGGCCCGGATTGGGACAGTAAAGGCAAGCAAAAGTGGTATTTTCTCAGATATACTCTCCTTTAACAAAAAGGAATCTCCCTTCATCATCGCATAAATTACACTGAGATACTAATCAGAAACAGGATCTCATTGCTATTGCTATGCCCCTTCTATTGAGGTAAGAAGTGTAAGGGTGCAGAAGTAAGGCTCGGACACAATGGTGGCATGATTTTGGATAAAGACTCTTATTAATAATAAGATAGTTGGAGGGGGAGTGGGCAATCGGTCAGCGGAGCAGATGTCCCTGCTGTTAGATTCTGTAGCGCTGGGTCCGAAAAATAACCTTTTTTCCTGCTGCAAAACATCTGCCGGTGCCAAAATGGAGGGGAAGGAACAAGTTACTTACCTGTAACTGTTGTTCTCCAGCATGGGTCTGGCATGGATTCACATGCTCATGAATATTCCCCGTCGTCAGGCTGGGAATCCTCGGTAAAGAGAAAATCAGTATCAGTTTCGTTTCTGATCTGTCTTACGTAGTAGTAACCAATCACTGATCTCTGCGTCATACTGACCACAGCCAATGACTGCCCTCTACCTAAGCCCCGCCTCTGGCAGCCATCTTCAGATTTGGTAGCACGTGAAGTGGCAGTATGACCAAGTGAAGAGCCGCAGAGGGGTAGGCGGGAGGGTTCGCATGTGAATCCATGCCAGACCCATGCTGGAGAACAACAGTTACAGATAAGTAACTTGTTCCTTCTCCAGCATGGGGTCTGGCATGGATTCACATGCTCATGAATAAAGAATACATAGCAGTACACACATGCACAACCACGGGAGGTGGCAAAGGCTCAACATTAAGCATTACATCAAACTCAACATTAAGCAATTCTTACCTCCTCACCAGGCTCACCTTAGGCGAACAGGTTGCGCAGCACTGCTTGGCCGACCCTGGACTCCTCCCTGGAATCCCGATCGACGCAGTAGAATTTCGTGAAGGTGTGCGTCGACCTCCACGTAGCAGCCCTGCAGATGTCCAGCAAGGGAACACCAGATAGGAACGCCGTGGTAGCTGCGATCGCTCTGGTGGAATGGGCTCTCGGACGGCCAGGCAGCGGTCAGTTTGCCAACCGATGACAGTACATGATACAGCCGGAGAGCCATCTGGAAATGGAGGCCTTTGAGAGAGCCTTCCCCTGATTGACAGGTCCAAAGTTCACAAAAAGTTGTGACGTCTTCCGAAAACACTTTGTGCGGTCCACGTAAAACTTCAGCGTTCTAGCCACATCCAGCAAGTGCAAAGTCCTTTCGGCCGGCGACGAAGGAGACAGGAAGAAAACAGGCAACACCAAGGGTTCTTTGAGGTGGAAGTCCGACAGCACCTTGGGCATGAAGGAGGGGTGCGTCCTGAGCACTACCCTCGTGTCGTGAAAAGTCAAGTACGGGGGCTTGCAGGAAAGGGCCTGGATCTCTCCCACTCTTCGTGCGGAGGTGATGGCCACAAGAAACGCTGTTTTCCACGACAAGAACTTCAACGGAGCCGAGTGCAGAGGCTCGAACGGAGGTCCCATGAGCTTGGTCAGCACCACGTTGAGCTCCCACGCCGGGGCCGGGGCCTTCACCGGCAGGAACGATCTGAACAGTCCCTTCATGAATTCTTTCACCAGACGATGAGACCACAAAGACGTCCGCCCCGTGGTTCTGGTGTATCGGGAGATCGCAGCAAGATGAATCTTGATGGACGCGTGCGCCAGTCCAGCCTTGGCCAGTGTCAGACGGTACGGCAGTACCTGGGGAGCCGTAATCCGTAGAGGGTTAATCTTCTGTGCGTGGCACCAGACAGAGAACCTCTTCCATTTGTGTCCATAGCATTTCAAGAGTTGAGGACGCCCTGGCCTTTGCAAGAACCTCTGCAGTCGGCCGGTATGTCGTATCCTCCAAACTCTAACGCTGCAGGAGCCAGGCCTGCAAGTTCAGCGACTTCAGGTCATGATGGAGGATGGCGCCTCCTTCCCTGGAGAGAAGATCCGCGTCCACTGGCAGCTTGATTGACGGTGAGGCTGACAAGTCCAGAAGGTCCGAGAACCATATCTGCGTCGGCCACGCAGGTGCGACGAGGATCATCCTGCACCGTGACCTCTTGAGCTGGTTGATGAGCCGGGTCAGCAATGGCAATGGAGGGAACGCGTATAGAAACAGGCCCTCCCAGGGGAACGAGAAAGCATCGCCCATGCTCCTCGGCTGGGGAAACCTGCTGGCAAACCTCCGGCACTTGGAGTTCGTCGCGAACAGATCGATCTGGGGTGTGCCCCACCGTCGGAAGAGGCGGTCCACTAGATCCTGTCGTAGTTCCCACTCGTGGCACGAGCGCAGCTCTCTGCTGAGCGAGTCGGCGATGGTGTTTTTTATCCCTGCCAGATGAAACGGCACCAGAAACATCCCTTGGGCGACGGCCCAATGCCACAGATCCTGCGCCTCCTTGGACAGGGCTGGGGACCTGGTTCCGCCCCGCTTCCTGATGTAGAACATGGTGGTGGTGTTGTCGGTGAAGATCCTCACCACCTTGCCCTTGAGGGACAGAAGAAAGGACCCGAGTGCCCAAAACACTGCACGGAGCTCCAGGACGTTGATATGGAGGGACTTCTCCGTCGGAAGCCAAAGGCCTCTCGCGTGCAGATTTTCGGTGTGCGCTCCCCACCCTTCCAGGGAGGCATCCGTGGTCACTGTCTCCTGGTGGCCGGGGGTCTGGAAGTCCATGCCTGCCGTCAGATGCGCGCGGGTGCCCCACCACTGGATCGCTCTTCGGAAACTCTCGTCGAGTGTGATCCTCTCCTCGAAGCTGCCCGTCGTCTGGATCCAGCACGTGTCCAGGAACTCCTGCAACGGGCGCATCCGGAGCCTGCACAGGCGGATGAGATAAATGCAAGAAGACATCATTCCGAGGAGGGACTTGATGGACCTCACCCTGGCCGCGTCCGCAACCAGCACCCGCTGCACCTTGCCCAAGATGGCCCTCGTCCTTTCCTCCGACGGAGAGGCCAGAAGCGACACTGTCTAGCTTCGCTCCCAGAAACAGTGCGTCTTGCGCGGGCACCAGGTGGGACTTGGCATAGTTTATGGAGAATCCATGGTCCATGAGTAGTTGGACGGTCCTTGCCGTGTGCTCCACGGCGAGCTCCTTCGTCTTTGCTCGGATGAGCCAGTCGTCCAGGTAGGGGTAGACGTGGATCCCCTCTCGGCGCAGCTGAGCCGCCACCGGAACGAGGCACTTGGTGAACACCCTGGGTGCCGACCTCAATCCGAAGGGAAGGGCTCTGAACTGGTAGTGACGCCCTTGGACCACGAACCTGAGAAACTTTCGGTGTCCCTTTAGGATGGGAATATGGAAGTAGGCATCCTCCAAATCCAACGACGACAGGAAATCGCCCTCCTCCAGTTGACCCAGGACGTGTTGGAGGGTGACCATCCGGAACTTCTGTGCCTTGATGAATTTGTTCAGTCGTCGTAGGTCCAGGATGGGACGCAATCCTCCCGTCTTCTTCTTCACGAGAAAGTATCTTGAGTAAACTCCGGAGCCCCGAAGCCTCTTTGGGACGAGCTCGATGGCGCCCTTCTTGAGCATCGCCTTTACCTCCAAGAGAAGTTGAGGGACGTGATGTTCTTTCCTGGCCACAGGGGGGGACGCGCGGGCACCTCTTTAGAAACTCGAGCGCGTGACCCTGAGCTAGGGCGTCCAGCACCCAACGGTCGGTGGAGATAGACTCCCACACGCTGACGAAGCTCGCCAGCCGGCCTCCCACCGGGGTGCTTCGGTGGGGGCCCGACCCAACGGCCGGTTTAGTCCTGCTTCGACGAGGCTTTGCCGCCTTGTCTTCCTTGGCGACGACGGCGGGGTCCGCCTGACTTGCCTCGTCCCCTGTAAGCTTCCTGTGACGACGAACGGGCCGCTTGACGGTAGGTGGAAAATCCGCCGCTGGAACCTTTGGAGGCACCCTGTTTGCCTCCGCCGCTCCGAAAGGGCGGCCGCCGTTGCTGGAGAACCCCAAGAGCCCGGGCCGTCTCCGTGTCCGCCTTGATGGCTTGAAGGGAATCGTCCACTGTTTTCCCAAACAGGTTGTTTCCGTCGAACGGCATGTCCAAGACTCTGGTCTGCACGTCCTGACGGAAGTCAGTAGCCTTGAGCCATCCACGCCGCCTAAGGCACATGCCGTTGCCCAACTGGCGGAATCCAGTGTCAGCGATGTCCGTCGCAATCGTAATGGCGTGGTCCGACGCCACCTCTCCTTCCTGCAAGATCTCTAGGGCTTCTGCCCTCTTGTCGTCTGGTAGGAAGTCCAGCAGGGGGGCCAGTTTGTACCACAACTCCCTGTCGTAGCTGGCTATGATAGCCAAGGCGTTGGCCGCCTTAATCGTCGTCGCTGCCGACGAGATGACTCTGCGTCCCATCGTGTCTAATTTCTTTCCCTCGCCGTCCGGCGGGGAGGTCGACGTAGAGGCCGCACCCCCCCACCCCCCGCTTTCTTCCTGGCCGCCGCGGAGACGACCGAGTCCGGGGTCGGCTGTGCCCGAAGGCACAAGGGGGCCGCATCAGTTCTTCTCGTACCGATCCCTTCTAGCCGGCGTCGTGGATGGGTTCTTGAGGAGGGCGAGGCCCTCATCCCAAATATCGTCCAGTAGAGGTACAGCGAGGACCGTCTTCCTCTTGGCCTCGTGCCGTTGATAAAGGAAACCTTCCTTCTTCTCTTCCGGGCAGAGCTGGAAAAGCTTGGATGCCCTGGCGATCATGGAGTGAAACGATCCAATCTCGTCGGGCGGGGAAGCCCGGGTGGGCGGTGACGACGGGAGATGGTCGTAAACCTCGTCGTCTGTACCCGTCGCGGCCGTGTCAGTCCCCGTATCATCCCCACGTGTCGTGGACGGGGAGGAGGGCTGAACAGGGCGCGATGGCTGAAAAGGAGGTGGAGGATGAATCCTTCTTCTCTTAGGGGGAGGGCTCCCAGAAGGGCCTGGCTCCGGGTCCCCCGTCGGGAGCGGTTCCTCCGTTGGTGGTAACGGCAGTCTCGTCCTTATCTCCGAGCATAAGGACTGTATAGCCAACAAAATGGCCGCCGAGTTGTCTTGCGGCACTGGTTGAGGGGAGTCCGACGGGCGGTCAGGAGCCCCGTCGGCACCCTCGACGTTCTCGTCGTCTCCTACGTCGGGGTCGCTCCCGACAGGCTGGTCTTCTTCCACGCCAACGCCGTGGCTTAACACTTCGATCAGCTCTTCCTCAGAGGTTGAGGCCGAATCCACGACGACCTCCTGCCCCCCCTTTTTCTTCTCCGTCGGAGGTTTCACGGGGGTCCTGTCGATGGGCATGAAAGAGGACTCCCTCTGCGGTGGCAGGGAGACTCTGGGCCCCGAGGTCGCCACCACTGGTGTAGCCTCCACAGGCTGAGCCAGGGCCGCCGCGACTGTCTCGATAGAGGCCTTGGCCGGATGGATTAAGGCTTTCACCACCTTAGGTGCACTCACCGCCTTCTCCTTGGGGGGAGGGTCACCGCCTCGCTACCCCTCCGATGGGGCCTTCGAGCTCGACCGGGGTCTCTCCAGGAGCTTCGCCGGGTGCTCGTCCTTCCTCTTACCCGGGCCAGAGCGTTGGCTCGTGGTTGTGGCGCCGGGGAGGATGCGCCCTGCCTGGCGTCCGTAGAGCCCGACCGTTCGGCGCTCCCGGTGCCAGCGGACTCGCGGTGCTTGGCCTTCTGTTGGACCCCCGTCGCCGGGGCGCCCTCAAAGGTCTTAGAAGACCGCTCAGACTTCTTCTTCTTCTCACCTGACGGGCTATTTTCTTCCAGCCAGTTGGCGAGACGTTGATGGCGGTCCTTCATGGTCCGCTCCGACATATTGCCGCAAAACGCACAGTCCTTCTCCACGTGCGTCTTGTCCTCATGTAGGCAGTAAAGGCAAAGGGAATGTTCGTCCTCCTTAAAGACATTCTGAAGCTGGCATCCAGGGCAGACCCTAAACAGCTTTCCGGGCGTCGAGCTTCCCTTCTCCTGGGCCATGTCCGAGATGGGCCTGAGAAACTTCTGGAGTCCTCCAAAAGCGTGGCTCGACGAAATCTTCACCCTTGAGGGGCGTAGACGAATCCGACACGGGTCCCCGTTGATCGGATGAAGAAACGGTGGAGCTTGAGGCTCTTTTGACCGAAAAAAGAGAAATTTTTCTGAGAAAAAACTTGAAAAATAGCACTAACGCTCGAGAGCAATAGCACGAGGATCCCAACACTTGAACGTGCGGTAAAAATCTGAAGATGGCTGCCAGAGGCGGGGCTTAGGTAGAGGGCAGTCATTGGCTGTGGTCAGTATGACGCAGAGATCAGTGATTGGTTACTACTACGAAAGACAGATCAGAAACGAAACTGATACTGATTTTTTCTTTACCGAGGATTCCCAGCCTGACGACGGGGAATATTCATGAGCATGTGAATCCATGCCAGACCCCATGCTGGAGAAAGGTGGGTAGTCTGCCCCTGAACACCCAGCCCTCACCAGACTTTATGGCATCCACCTTCATTAGTCCCAAAAACCAAGGCCCTGCTCACCGCCCCAACTTACGTGGTCAAGATGGCAGCCCCCTGCGGGTCCCTCCGCTGCTACTGAGTGGGGGGCAGTAGAGAGGGGCGATCCTCCTAGCCTTGCCTGGGGAGGGAGTGAGCAACCAAGCAACAGCATCGCCTGAGGGGAGCCCCACGGGGACTTTGGGTTGCGGGAATAGCAGCCGCTCTCCCGTAGCTGTTTGGAACTGAGCGGCACTGCCTGGGAGGAGGCCACAAGCACTTTGGAGGTGGCGGGCCAGGGAAAGAGAAGTGGGCCCAACCACTGGGGAGGTCCTGATGGGCCTGGGGGACTGGGACTTTGCCGAGTACCCCCATCAGCAGAACGGTTTCCAGTGTCACTCTGGAGGGCAGAGAGCGGGTGCTGGCCCCTCCCCACCTTCTTCTCCATGGCTTGCTGGGAGTGAGTGCAGAGCCAGACCGGAGGACCCAGGGAGGTGGATTGAGGAGCACCGCTGTGTGGAGGTGGTGGGCTCCGGGCCCCAAGTGAGAAAAGAGGATAATTAAAACCTAGGACTCAGAGGGCCAGAAGTGAAACATATGCTGGTTCCTTACCCTTATGCTAAGGGAGCTCCATGGTCCCCATTTTATAGCAACATATGTAGACAAAGCTTGCCAACTGAGGTGTATGCTGATAGCCCCAGACCTACAGCCCTGGCATCCTGCAGCTGAGTTGAGAGCTTTACATTCAGTCCGGGGCAAGCAAGCAGTGGTCAGCCTAACCTCCGGAGGGGACCTCGATGTGAGAGCTACTACGCCATCATTATTGAAGACTTTGAAGGAAGCAGAGGTGTTGATGTAGGGGTAGCGCCGACCTCTAGAAGACGGGAATAGAGCCCAGTAATGCTGACAGAGCGGCCAGAAGGAACAAGTTACTTACCTGTAACTGTTGTTCTCCAGCATGGGTCTGGCATGGATTCACATGCTCATGAATATTCCCCGTCGTCAGACTGGGAATCCTTGGAACAGAAAAAAATCAGTATCAGTTTCGTTTCTGATCTGTCTTTCGTAGTAGTAACCAATCACTGATCTCTGGGTCATACTGCCCACAGCCAACGACTGCCCTCTCCCCAAGCCCCACCTCCGGGAGCCATCCTCAGATTTGGTAGCACTCCAAGTGGCAGTATGACCAAGTGAAGAGCCGCAGAGGGGTAGGTGGGAGGGTTCGCATATGAATCCATGCCAGACCCATGCTGGGGAACAACAGTTACAGGTAAGTAACTTGTTCCTTCTCCAGCATGGCGTCTGGCATGGATTCACATGCTCATGACTAAAAGAATACATAGCAGTATACACATGCACAACCACGGGAGGTGGCAGCAGCCTCAACATTAAGCAATACAACCACTCAACATTAAGCATCTCTTACCTCCTCACCAGGCTCACCTTAAGCGAACAGGTTGCGCAGCACTGCTTGGCCGACCCTGGACTCCTCCCTGGAGTCCCGATCGACGCAGTAGAATCTTGTGAAGGTGTGCGTCGACCTCCACGTAGCAGCCCTGCAGATGTCCAGCAGGGGCACACCAGACAGGAACGCCGTGGTAGCAGCGATCGCTCTGGTCGAATGGGCTCTCGGACGGCCGGGCAGCCGGAAAGCCATCTGGAAATGGAAGTCTTCGAGATAGCCTTCCCTTGATTCACAGACCCAAAGTTCACAAACAGTTGTGACGTCTTCCGAAAACTTTGTGCGGTCCACGTAGAACTTCAGCGCTTTAGCTACATCCAGCGAGAGCAAAGTCCTCTCGGCCGGCGTCGAAGGCGATGGGAAGAAAACTGGTAATACCAAGGGCTCGTTGAGGTGGAAGTCCGACGGCACCTTGGGCATGAAGGAGGGGTGCGTCCTCAGCACCACCCTTGTGTCATGAAAAGTCAAGTGTGGAGGCTTGCAAGATAGGGCCTGGATCTCTCCCACTCGTCGTGCGGAGGTCATGGCCACGAGGAACGCTGCCTTCCATGACAGGAACTTCAAAGGCGCCGAATGCATAGGCTCGAATGGGGCCCCCATGAGCCTGGTCAGCACCACATTAAGCTCCCACGCCGAGGCAGGAGCCTTCACCGGCGGGAATGATCGGAATAGTCCCTTCATAAATTCCTTCACCAGGCGATGAGACCACAAGGACGCCCGTCCCGTAGTCCTGGTATATCGGGAGATGGCAGCCAGATGTATTTTGATGGAGGCGTGAGCCAGTCCAGCTTTGGCCAGCGACAGTAGGTACGGTAGCACTTGAGGGGCCGTAATCCGCAGAGGGTTAATCTGTGCACGGCACCAGACAGAGAACCTCATCCATTTATGACCGTAACACTTGAGAGTTGAGGACGCCCTGGCCTTTGCAAGAACCTCTCTGCAATCAGCCGGTATATCGTACCCTCCAAACTCTAGTGCTGCAGGAGCCAGGCCTGCAAGTTCAGCGACTGTGGGTCGTGATGGAGAATGGCGCCTCCTTCTCTGGAGAGAAGATCCGCGTCTGCCGGCAGCTTGACTGGTGGGGACGTTGACAAGTCCGGAAGGTCCGGGAAACAGATCTGCCTCGGCCACGCCGGTGCGACGAGGATCATCCTGCACCTGGACTTCTTGAGCTGGTTGATGAGGCGGAGCAGCAACGGAGGCAACGCGTATGTAAACAGACTGTCCCAGGAGAACGAGAAAGCATCGCCCATGCTCCTCGGCTGTGGGAACCTGCTGGTGAACCTCTGGCACTTGGAGTTCGTCGCAATCGCGAACAGGTCGATCTGGGGTTTGCCCCATCGTTGGAAGAGTCTATCTACTTGATCCTGGCGCAGTTCCCACTCGTGGCATGAGCGCAGCTCCCTGCTGAGTGAGTCGGCAATGGTCTTTTTTATTCCTGCCAGGTGGAAGGGAACCAGAAACATCCCCTGGGCGACGGCCCAGTGCCACAGATCCTGGGCCTCCTCGGATAGGGCTGGGGATCTGGTGCCCCCTTGCTTCCGTATGTAGAACATCGTGGTGGTGTTGTCGGTGAAGATCCTCACCACCTTCTCCTTGAGGGACGGAAGGAACGACTTGAGAGCCCAGAACACTGCTCGGAGCTCCAGAATGTTGATGTGGAGAGAACTCTCCTCCGGGAGCCAAAGGCCTCTTGCGTGGAGGTCTCCGGTGTGGGCCCACCAACCCTCCAGAAAGGCGTCCGTCGTCACCATCTCCTGAAACACCAGGATTTGAAAGTCTGTGCCTGTCGTGAGGTGAGCACGGATGCCCCACCATAGGATCGCCCGACGGAACTCATCGTCGAGAGGGATCCTGTCCTCGAAACAGCCTGTCGCCTGAAGCCAGCGGGCGTCGAGGAACTCCTGTAGCGGACGCATCCGAAGTCTGCAAAGGGGTACAAGATAGATGCATGAGGACATCATCCCGAGGAGGGACTTGATGGACCTCACCCTGGCCACGTCCGTGGCTAGCAGGAGCCGCACCTTTCCCAGGATGGTCTTGGTCCTCTCCTCTGAAGGGGAGGCCAATTGCCCCACTGTATCGAGCTTCGCTCCCAGAAACAGTGCTATTTGCGATGGAACCAGGTGGGATTTGGGGGTAGTTGATGGCAAACCCCAGCTCCGTGAGTAACCGCACGGTCCTCGCCGTGTGTTCGACAGAGAGTTCCCTTGTCCTTGCCCGGATTAGCCAGTCATCTAGGTAGGGGTAGACGTGGATCCCCGGCAGGCGCCGCCACTGGTGCAAGGCACTTGTTGAAAACCCTGGGTGCCGACTTTAATCTGAACGGTAGGGCTCTGAATTGGTAGTGGCGTCCCTGAACCACGAACCTGAGGAACTTCCTGTGCCTTTTTAGAATAGGGATGTGGAAGTAAGCATCCTCCAGGTCCAAAGACGATAGGAAGTCGCCTTCCTCCACCTGTCCCAGCACATGCTGGAGGGTGACCATCCTGAATTTCTGCGCCTTGATGTACTTGTTTAAGCGACGCAGGTCCAGGATGGGGCGCCAACCGCCTGTCTTCTTCCTGACGAGGAAGTGCCTTGAGTACACTCCGGAGCCCCGGAGCCTTCTGGGGACGAGCTTGATGGCACCTTTCTTGAGCATCGCCCTTACCTCCAACAGCAGTTGAGGAACGTGATTCTCCTTCCTGGCCACGGGAGGAATGCGAGGACATTTCTTATGGAATTCCAGCGAGTGCCCGTTGGCCAGGGTGTCCAACACCCAACGGTCGGTGGAGATGGACTCCCACACGCTGACGTACTTAGTCAGCCGGCCTCCCACCGGGGTACTTAGGTGGGGGCCCGACAACACAGCTGGGTCAGTCTTGCTTGGAGGCGGCCTTGCCGCCTTGGCCTCCTTGGCGACGACGGCGGGATCGCCCTGGCTTGCCGCGACCTCTGTAGGCCCCCTGGGAAGAGGAGCGGGCCGCCTGGCGGTAAGTGGAGGAGGCACCGCTCGAACCTTTGGAGGCACCCTGTCTGCCTCCGGAGCTCCGAAAAGGCTGTCGCTGTTCAAGCACCCCTCGGGCCCGGGCCGTCTCCGAGTCGGTCTTGATGGCCTGTAGAGACTCGTCCACCGCCTTACCAAAGAGGTTATTGCCGCCGAACGACATGTCCAACACTCTGGTCTGGACGTCCTGGCGAAAGTCTGTCGCCTTGAGCCATCCTCGTCGGAGGCAAACTCCGTTGCCCAGTTGGCGAAATCCGGTATCGGCAATGTCCATTGCCACCGTTATGGCGTGATCCGACGCCACCTCGCCTTCCTGCAGAATTTCTAGGGCCTCCGCCCTCTTGTCGTCAGGTAGGAAGTCTAGCAGGAGAGCTATCTTGAACCAGAGCTCCCTGTCGTAGCGGGCCACGATCGTTAAGGCATTGGCCGCCTTAATCGTCATCGCCGCCGACGAGATGACTCGTCGTCCCATGGAGTCCAACTTCTTGCCCTCGCTGTCCGGCGGGGAAGTGGAAGTTGAAGCCGCCGTACCCACTGCCTTCTTCTTAGCCGCTGCCGAGACGACAGAGTCCGGCGTGGGCTGGTCCCTGAGGCACAAGGGGGCGGCATCGGGGACGAGTCCGGCGTGGGCTGGTCCCTGAGGCACAAGGGGGCGGCATCGGGGACTCGGTACTTCTTCTCGTACCTGTCCCTCTTGGTGGGTGTCGTGGAAGGGTTCTTGAAGACAGCAAGCCCCTCGTTCCAGATATCGTCGAGCAAAGGCACCGCGAGGACCATCTTCCTCTTGGCCTCTCGTCGTTGGTACAGCGTCCAGCGAGGATGAGGGGTCCACAGGTCTCGCAGGCACGAAGGGCGGAGCGGGGTGGACTCTCCTCCGCTTGTTCGGAGGGCTTCCCGACGGGCCTGGTTCTGGATCCTCCGTCGGGGTCCGTGGTAATCTCGTCCTTATCTCGGTACATAAGGATTGGATTGCCAACAAAATGGCCGCCGAGCTATCCGTGGGCTCGGGTAATGGCTGCGACAGATGGGATGGCCGCTCCACTGGGTCCTCTACGTCGCCATCTTCGATCACGTCAGCAGGGACCGCCCCCTGGGATCGAACCCTCTCGAACCTCTCGTTGAGGCCTATGAACCTCTCCTTGAGGCCTATGGACCTCTCGTTGAGGCCCTTCTCGGTTTCCACCAACTCCTCCTCAGAGGCTGATTCCGAGTCTATAATGGCCACCGCCCCCCCCCCCTCTTTTTCCGCCGGGGGCTTCACGGGGGTCTTAACGATGGGCTGGAAAGAGAATTCCCTCCGCGGTGGCAGGGATACTCTGGGCCCAGAGGCCGTTTCCACTGGCGTAGTCTCAGCCAGCTTTGCCAGGGTCACAGCAACCACTTCGATAGAGGCCTTTGCCGGCTGGATCAAAGCCCTCACCACCTTAGGTGCGTCCTGGGCCTTCGCCTTGGGGGGAGGGTCAGCGCCTCGCTCCGCATTCGAGATCGACTGGGTCCGCTCCAGTGGCTTACCCGGGTTCTCGGACTTCCTCTTCCCTGAACCAGAGCGCCTGCTCGTGGTCAAACGTGCCGGGGAAGTAGCGCCCTGCCTGGTAGCCGAAGAGCCAGACCTTTCGGCGCTCCCGGTGCCCGCGGACTCGTGGTGCTTGGCCTTCTGTTGGGCCCCCGTCGCCGGGGCGCCCTCACAGGACTTAGAAGCCCGCTCAGACCTTTTTCTTTGCCTTCTCACCTGCTGTGCCCTTCTCCAGCCAGCCGGCGAGGCGGGAACGACGATCTTGTTTGGTCCGTTCCAAAAGGTTCTTGCAAAACGCACAGTCGTTCTCCACGTGCGTCTTGTCCTCATGAAGACAGTAGAGACATCGCGAGTGCTCGTCCTCCTTGAAAACGTTCTGCAATCCGCATCCAGGGCAGCACTTGAACAGCTTGGATCCGGGCGTCGAGCTTCCCTTGTCCTGGGCCATGTCCGTAGAGGTACTAAGAAAGACAGATCAGAAACTGAACTGATGCTGATTTTTTCTTTACCGAGTGTTCCCAGCCCGACGACTGGGAATATTCATGAGCATGTGAATCCATGCAAGACCCCATGCTGGAGAAAGAAGCAAGGTCAAAAAGGGGCACTCGCCAACCTCCATCCTCAGTTACATAGAGAGCCCTCGGATGGGGAGTTAGTGGACATGAAGCTTATCATACAGTGGAACCTGCCTGGGCACCTGTGTAGTGTGGCCGTTTCATCCTGCCTATGTGACAATGGCATCAGGAGGAGGAAAATCAAGAATGCTAACCTCTGGAAATATCAAGCAAATACTGTCTGCATCAAGCAGGTGCTGTGAAAAAACCTCAACAGGTCAGTGCACAGATCCACGCCCTGGCCTCACCACCTTGGCTGGGGATTGGAGGTAGGAGGGACCCCTGGAATACCAGCCACAAAGGATGTCATTAATGCCATGCTGGCGGAGCTGAAACATATCACCCAAGAAATACAGGGGTGAATCGATAAACTGGCGGGAACGGTCGACAACCTACAAGCTTGCACATCTGGGGCAGAATCGCTTATAATGGAGCTGGAAGACATGGCAGCAGAACTGGCTCACGAGCAAGCAGTGCTATCAGAGAGGATGGAAACCCTAGAAGAGTGACGCGAGGCAATGGCAGTCAGACAGGACGAAGAGAATCGCTCAAGACAAAATAACATCAGGATACGAGGCATCCCTATGCAGGTGCAAGACTCAGACCTACCTACCTGTGTTGAAGCCCTGCTTCGCACTATAATAGATCTCCCAGAGAGGGGAGTTGGTCTTGGATCGGACACACAGGATATACATAGCATTCCAGATAAAAAATGCCCTGTGTCCGGACGTGCTCACAAGAGTCCACTTCTTTGGCCAGAAGGAACGGGTGATGAGGGAAGCCCAGAGGCAGAAGTTGATCCACTTTCAAGGATCGGATTTGATGCTGTTTCAGGACTTTTCGCAGGCCACACTGTTCAGGCACAAGCAACTGAACATGATGACTGCTTGGTTGCACACGAGAGCCATCCCTTACAGATGGGGATATCTTTGAGGTAAAAGGGGCGAAATATGTTGTGACGAAAGAAAAAGAGGTGGCAGCCCTGATGGAGGGGGGGGGGGGGGGAGAGGGCAACGAGGGCGAGAAGCATGAAAACCGCATAGACTCGTCCCAGAATCAGGGGAGGTAGAGGTCCTGACACCGCGGTCCCAAAGGGAAGGGCAAAAACCGGATTAATAAGCTTGAAGTGCGTCCAGTCAATGAGACCTGAAGCAAGTACCCGGCCGCTGGAATAGAGTCCTGTTCCAGACGGCCCGTGTGTAGAGAGAGAGACACAGGGGGGTAAGATGAAAACTAAGTTGGGGCTGTTACAGGGGAAAATTAAAAGAAGTTTCTCAAGCCAGAGTCATGTAAAATGGTTGATGTTGGAAGAAGATGTTGGTGGTGTTGGGTGGAGGGATATGGGGTAGAGTGGTATAGGTGGCAGGAGGCGAGGGAGCAGGGTAAGCCGGAAATGCCTCCATGTGGGAGCACTCCATAATTTGATTCAGAAATACCTGTAGAGGGTTGTTGGTTTGGAAGTGGTTCTGTTGGTAATTTTAAGTTGGATTCACACCAGTGTTCAAGTGGGAAAGGTACTGGGGCTGGGCTGATGGGGACAGCTCACTGCTGGTCCCGAGGGTCTCAAAAGCAGCGTTATCCTGGGTCTATTCGACAAGGTGACATCGACACAGCGGCTGAGTACATAGAATGTTCGGGGCCTTAATTCCCCCATGAAGCACAAAACAATCTTGGGGACTCTGGGGTAGGACGTGGCGATTTTACAAAAGACCCACTTACTCACCCAAGATGAGAAGAGAATCAAATGCAAGGGGTTCCCACAAGTATATTTCAGTAGTGCAGGGGTTAAAGGAAGAGGGGCATTCTGCTAAGAAGAGGTATTCCCTTTAAAGTGGGAGCAATTAAAGCGGACCCTGCAGAGAGATACTAAGGTTCCCGTTGACTATTGTGGGGTTGTATGGCCCGCTAACCAGGACCAAAATGCCCACGACCTGGTCCCGGCCATTCTGGGGTTTAAGGAGGGCATGCTGATCAAAAGGGGGGGGGGGGATGGAGTTTTCAACTGTGTGGTCAACACACAAATGAACAAGACTTTCCCAGCTTCCCAAGCTGATCTCAGAAACTGTAGGGCAATTACAAGCATGTTAGGGGAGCTAGATCTGATTGAGGTCTGGCGTTATCACCATCAGGATGAGCGAGACTTCACATTCTTCTCATCAGAACATAAATATTTCGCTAAAATAGATTTGATTATGACTTCCATGTCGCTCGTGGGCAACACAGAAGCTGTAGAAATATGCAACATCACTTACCATGCTCCAGTATCATTCACCCTACGGGGACTCACTGCACCGCCCACGGAGCGTGCCCCCTGGGAGCTAAACAATGAAGCCCTGAGGGGCCCAGCGATAAAGCAAGAGGTGGGAGAGATAATTTAAAAACTACTTTAGAGAGAATTACGCTGGGGATCTGGGTTGTGTGTGGGATGCAGGAAAAGCAGTGTTTCGGGGGAATTTATAGGGAAAACGGCAGCCCTGACCCAGGCTAGGGCCCATGTTAGGGAAAGTCCAAACATTGGTCTAGGGAAAAGGAACACAAGCAGAGGAACACAATCCGATTTCTTGGGGCCCTTAGCGTGACACGGGCGAAAATAGAGGCACTCCAGGTGGGCGCAGCGGCAAATTCCCTACTGTACATTAAACAATATTATTACACTAGAGAGGACAAGGAGAATAAAACCCTAGTAGCCAAACTGAAATTAGCACGTAACAGAATAGGAACCCTGCTGAACCGGGAGGGGATTCTCTGCTGGGACAGATTGGATAAAACTCAGATAATTGAATCATTTATCTCAGAATTCCTGGGAGGAGGCAGGTCTAAGTGTCCCCTGTCTCCACTACTTTTTGTTTTGCACTAGCTATGGAGCCTCTTGCTCAATCAGTAAGGAATGGGGCATCTCAGGAATTACTTCGGGAACCAAGCAACACAAGATCGGGCTATACGCCAACAAAGTTATTCTATACCTAACCGAGCCGGCATGGTCTTCCCCCCAGAGCGTTAGAGGTTATTAAACAGTTTGGTTGTTGCTCCGGATTTACAATCAATTTTACAATCAACTATGGGAAATCGGTGGGAATGAACATCGGGGAACCGGATTGAGCGCTGCAGGACATTCTCCCCTCTCTGCACCTTAGCTGGGCACCAGACAAAATAAAATACTTAGGAGTATATTTAACGTCTCGGCCTGACACGCTATATAAGAAATATCCAGAGTGTATTTAGGGAATGCAAGTAGGATGGAGCACAAACAAATCTCTTGGATGGGAATGGTGGCAGCCGTTAAGCTGTCCCTCATCCCTAAACTACTATACGTGTTCCACGCCCTCCCAGTCAAGATCCCAGATCATTCAGTTCATGGGATCTAAGGAGCACATTACCCACACACCGCAGACTCTTCAGCACTTTGAGCTACTTTGAATTACTGTGATCTCAGTGGGACATGCTGTTTGCACTGACAATGGAGGCACCTTTTTCCTTTTGTTACTGTTGTTGGATATCGATTTGTTTCCCTTTTGTTTGAGGACCAGAAGCATGCTCTGAACTCTGATTAACTAAGAAAATGATAAATAAAGCTTGGAGAAAAAAATGAGGGTTGGAAAAATGCTGTTCGATCCCTAAAGCTAAGAGGGGTTTCCCTGCAACAAAGTAAACCAGTGAAATTGTCAGGAGGTCCAAAACTAAAAAGGTCTGTCACTGTCGTGTCCAAAAACATACTACAGTCCCTAACACTAACAATCTAACATAACCGTGCAAGCGTGGTCTTTTCATAAAGTAAAGGTTATTTGTGCTCTCAAATAGAAAGGTTCCCAGTCTCGCTGGTAATAAAGTGATGCCAAATAATGTCCCAAAAATACTGGATTCCAAATGCTATGGTGGCGCTCTTTTCCCCTAGACCCATCCTTCTCTTAAGTCTCTGGATAACTCACAAGGAACTATTGCTTGGCTTCACAGTACTTGTATCGTACCAGTTTAGCAGGCTTCCCTGCGAAGCAAGTGTTTTCTCTAGTAATGTCTTCTTTCTCCTCCCTGGGTCTCAGACCCTATGTGCTTCAAACTTTGCCTTCAGATGTGGGTGCGAGTCCCAGACTCGCAATGCCGCGTTGCATCCACCTAGGCCACTCTCCTGCCAAGTGAACAACCCTCTATCAGTTGTCTCAGGGTTCCAAACCCTATGGCTTTTGGGTGCAGGTCTCAGACTTGCAGGGTTGCGTTGTATCCATTTGGTTCACTCTACTGCCAAATATGCAACTGTCTCTTATTTTCTTCAGGGTCCCAGACCCTCTCTTTCTTCTGCCTCTCAGACCATCTTTCTCATAAGTGTGGGTCCCGCTCTCACCTTTGCATTGTATATACTTAGTTCACTCCCCTGCCAACTATACAACAGTCTCTCCTTGGTTACAGGGCCCTAGACCCTCTCTCTCCAGTTCCTGAGCTAATTTCTTGTTGCATTTTTAAAGTTGCCACGATTGAATTGAAATGCATTGCCAGCATTTGAACTCATTTTTAATTATCATTTTAGACTGCATTTAATTAAATTTTAAATCCTTGTTACCATCATTGCTATCTGCATTGAATCACTATCAGTTTTAAGACATTTATAAAATAAGTTTGAGTAAACGTTTCCAGGGACTCCCCCCGCCTGGGAGCCAAAAATATGCTCACCATCGAAAGCCAGGTCGAGTGATTTTGCTTGAACATTAGGAGAGAACCTGGAGCCCCTCAAATATGCAGATCTGCGTAAGACAGTTGATGTGCCCATAGAACAACCCATATAGTCATCAGCATCCAAGCCTGCCTGAGGAGCCCGGCAAGCCATCTCTATCATCTGCCACAATATCCAGGAATCTAACTTTCCTCTCTACCTCAGGAAGGCGGTCAGCTGCCTTTGATATCGTACTCCATAGGATATGTAAGAACCTTTATAATGCACAAGAGTCATTTGTGGACTTCAGAGCCATACTCCCTGAAGCAAAGACTTTCGTTGTTAAGGAGTCAACCTGATTCAACATCAAAGTAACCGCTGCGGCCAGTACTACCAATCCCTCTGGATTTGTGTGCGATGGTCAGGAATGCGAGATCGCCTCTTGCTGGCTTGAATTTTTTAGTTGGCTGCATGTCGACTGGCGGCATCGAACACGGCTGCTGCCACAAGACAATGACCGGATCGGCAAAAGCCGCATCGAACGGCAAAGCTTGTTCTGTCTGCGGGTCACGGTTGAGGATGTCAGTGAGATCATACTGCGATACCAGTTTTGCCGGAGCGCCGAGCCCCAAGGCTACTACAATCTTTTCAATTGCCTTGCTGTACGGTGCATTCGGGTGCGCATATGGGTTTGAAAACCAATGGAAATCCACATCTCCGATATGTCAACTCAACTGGCATCATGAAGTCCTTTGGCGAGTTGCAGAAATGCTGTTTTGTCTTCCTTAAAGTCTTGTCGTGGATCCAAGCCCTCCCTGCATCAGCTTGATACAAAACAGTATCTGGTCGCCCTCCTCCTCGAATATCGAATGCATTGAGTTGAACTATGCGGAACAGGCGTCTGGTACAAACTTCGCTCTTGCAGTATGGGTCGGGGGGCTTGCATGCCCGATGGAGCTGCCGACTGTTTCAACACAGAGGGAGGTACTTCTTCAGGGCCTTTGCTCGAGGGCTTTCAACCCTTTTTGGCATCCTTGGTGCTGGACGGACCAGGCGCCGTTGGAGACGTATCGGCCGCTGCCTTTTTGAAGACTTTAAGCCTCCCACTCCTCTAGAGGCCCCCTTAGCTGGTCATGACTTTCCCCTTTCGTCTGATGAGTCGGAATTGCGCCTGCGTTTCTTTTTGTGTGATGACGACAAAGAGGATTGATGGGATTATCTCCACAATCACATTTCTTTGATTTTTCCTGGCAATGTCCCTCCCAATGTTTCTCGGGAGTCGGCCCCTCAGTTTGTTGCTCTGAAGATCTCTGGAGCGATTTTGCATGGGACCTAGACGGTGGTCTGCCGGGCACCAGTTTGGCCAATCAATGCTTCACTGCCTTTGGGTTCATCGAGAGACAGGAACCACATTGTTCAGTATTGTGTCCAACACCCAGACACCACACACAGATAGTGTGAGGGGTCTGTGAGGAACAGTTTGGAGTAGCAGTTCCTGCATCTTTTAAACCAGATGGCTTAGGCCCAGTTATAACAGACCAAGTTTGAATTCAATTTGTTAAGCATGCTCCAATATAGCGTGCTCAGCGCATGAAAAAAGAAAGGGAGGCATGAGGGCATGGTGCATCCGGTTATACAATGCCCGATGTCACGTCCGATCGAGGAATGGTGCGGCCATGTACGAGGCAGCAGTCGATGTCGAGTGTCACTACGCCCCCTGTCAAAATCATTTCGAAGCAGCTGACACTGGATAGATTATCTATCAAGATGAGAAATCGGTGGGAGATTGCAATCCATTGAATAGTAAGTTGCCAGAGAGTTGCAGTCTGGGCAGTCAACTCTGTTCCTTTTGCTCCATTTGCTTCCTGCAGTCGGTTTACTGCTTCTACCGATTTGAGTGGGAGGACCCATTCAAAAAACCATCTCGGCCACGGAGTTGCCAGAGAGTTGCAGACTGTGCAGTCCGGGCTGACAGGTAAACAACATGGAGGAAGGTTGTCTCCTGCGGAGCGCAAAGCAGCATGAAGAAGACAGAACGGCCTGCCACAATGCGACTCCTACGAGAGTCTCATGAACCAGGAGAACTCTGGGAGCCAAGTGACTTAACTGACAATCCACACGTCGGCCCAAATACTTGACCACACGCCTGTACACACAAAGTATCCATAATATTCAACAGAAGCTGCAGACAATGTAATCATTACTGAAACTAATAGCAGGGCTGCTGCTATTGCTGACATTTCTTTTGGCGCAAGCGATACAAACAACGAGGGTCTAGGTTTCGAGCTATATAAGGAGCCATCAAATGACCCTCGGGGTCTCGCACTAGAAGGACTGGCTAGAAGAACGTGTACATCTGGGACGAGTCAGATGTAATGCAGAAGGCACCTTAAGTAGGAATGCTGGGTGTGTCCGTAGGACTACCTTTTCCCTGTGAAACGTAGTGTATGGCTCCGAGGCGACCAGCGCCTGGATTTAGCCGATTCTGCGAGCCGAGGTGAGGCTGACTAACAAGGCCATCTTAATGGTGACCAGCCTGATGTCCGCGGACGCCATTGATTCAAACGGTTTGTGTGCTAGAGCACCCAAAACTATGTTGAGGTCCCACGCGGGGTGCAGTCTCTTGATGGGCGGGTAGAGCCTGGCGAGTCCTGTCAAATGTTTGACATCGGGTTGGAAGAGGAAAAGATCTCCTCCGAGTTTCTGTAAGCCCCAATGGCTGCCAGGTAGGTGCGGCAAGTGTCTACCTGCATGCCTGAATGGGCGAGGTGCACCGAGAAGGAGAGCACATCATCCAGGGTACATGCCAGGGGGATGATGCCCTTAGAGTCTGCCCAGTGGCAGAACCTGGTCCACTGGCTCTTATACTGGGCCCAGGTAGACCTGCTCCTGGCGTCCTGTATGAACTCTAGATTAGCCTGGGAGAGGCTGAGGTGACCTAGCGTGACCTGTTCAGGAACCACGCTGTGAGGCCTATTTTCTCTGGTGTGGGGTGGATGACCCTGCCCTCCAGCTGCACCAGAAGATGTGCTGGGCCCGTTGGAAGGCGAATGGGAGGCCTCTCCGAGAGGCTGAGCAGCTCCGAGAACCATGGCCTGGCTGGCCACCATGGAGCTATTAGAATGATGCCGAGGTAGCGAGACTCCTTGATATTGCATATCACCATGTGAATCAGCGGTGTGGGCGGAAAGGCGTATGCGGTCATTCCATCCCATCGGATCTGGAATGCATCACCCAGGGAGCCCAGGCCCTGACCCTGCCAGGAGGCGAACAGCTGGCACTTCCTGTTGCCCCAGGAGGCAAAGAGGTCCACCTGAGGGTGTCCCCAATTGCAGAAGATCTCCTGCAGCACTAGGTCGTTCAATTGCCACTCGTAGTTGTCCGCTCCCAGTCTGCGGAGCCGGTCTGCCTCCAGGTTGCATTCACCCGACAGGTGGACGGCCATGAAGATGATGATGTTCTCCAGGGCCCACTCCCACATGCTGACTGCCAGCCTGCACAGTGGGTGGACGGGGGGGCGGGGGGGGACGGATCTGGTACCTCCCTGCTTGTTGACATAGAACATGCTGGTCGAGTTGTCCGTCCGAATGATGATGACCTTGCCCTCGATAACTGGAATGAAGGCTCTGAGCACCAGACAGATGGCCCTCAGTTCCAGCCAATTGATGTGGTACTCCAACTCCTGACTGATCCTGGTGTCATGGACGCAGTGGTTGTCCAGAGTGGCACCACCAATCCTCGAGAGAGAGGAGTCCATGGTGATAGTGACCTGTGGGGTAGGTTGCCGGAAAGGCTTGCCCGTCCGCAGGTTGCAGTCCCTGGACCACCATGTGAGGTTTGGGTGAAGCGACGGAGGAACGTTGATCATCTCTGACCGAGAGCCTTGTTCCTGGTTCCAAGATGCTGCAAAGTGCTGCTGTATTCTCCTCATCCCCAGTCTAGTGTGGGGGACAGCCAAGAGGACTGCTGCCATGAGACCCAGCAGGTGTTGGTACCAACAGGCCAGGTAACTTCTCTCTTGAAGTAGCGTGCCGTGGACCTCTTGATGACCGTGATCTTGTCCTCAGAGGGAAAAACCTTCTTGGAACACATGTCCCAAATGAGACCCAAGAAGGTCAGTCTCTGCGTAGACTGCAACTCCGACTTCTTGAGGTCGAGTCAAAAACCCAGCTCGTGCAGTGTGTTCATAAGATCGTGGGAAGTGTGTTGCACCGCTTCCGGAGATGTCGCCCTGACGCCCAGTCGTTGTAGTACGGGTAGATGTGGTGGCCCTGTATTCATCAGCTGGTTAAGACCCCGGGGGCCGAGTTAAGGCCGAAAGGAAGCACCTCGTATTCGAAATAATAGCCCATGACCCTTAATCATAGAAATTAACGATTAGGCTGCCATATCGGGTCGTGTAGGTGCGCGTCCTTCAGATCCAGGGAGCACATCTCCCTTGTACAATGTCTCTGCTATCAAAGCTGGCGTAACCATCTTGAATTTTTGTAGAGGTAGGGGGCCCGCCTAGTTCTTTCTCTGAATGGCGAAAATCCTGGAGTAAAAGACCAAGCCTCGCTGGGAGGCTGGGACTTCCTCCACTGCCTGACTCTCGACCGGATCTCGCCAAAAGAGTTGCTGTCCCAACCTGTGGTACCCAGTGGATACTACTGAGAGGATCCAGGGGGTCCATGAAATTCTGGTGCCAGAAATGTGCAAGGAGAGCAAGCCTGCCCCCCACTGGAGACACGTGGACCTGGAGGGGCGTGTCATGACTTCTTTCCCTCTGAGGCTATTGCGGAGGAGGGTGAATGGAAAAAGCCCTTACTCCCCACCCCCCGTCCCTCCACAACCCTTTTTGTTGTTTGCTCGGATGCTGGGTCGGCGATTGGTCAGGCTGCCCAGACCTCTGCTCTTGGAAGCCGCGGACGGTCTGTACGTACACCCCTTGTCAGAGCGCTGCTGTGACTACGTGTACGTTTTGGGCATTGTCTTTGTAAGGATGGATAAAGACTTGGCCGTTTGTGAGCTGTTTTTCTTTTTGTCTAGCTCCTCGTCCGTTTTGGCGAGTGGAAGAAGTCACCCCCTTCGAACAGAAGATCTAAGATGCATTCCTGGACATCCGGGTTGAATTTTGTAGCACAGAGCCAAGCCGTTCTCATGTCCGTGGCAATCGGATGGTACGGTCAGAGGTGTCAATATGGGCCACGGTGGACTCAATCTGCGCCACCATCTTCGCCTCTGCCAATCCCGCCTTGAATCGTGATTGGCTCTGTGCCGGAGGTTCTGGGTGGAAATACGCAATTTCCCCCCAGAGCCTCTTGTTAGCATCTCCCAGCATGGCATCCATGTAGGCTTGACGAAGGTGCAAGGACGCGTTGGAATACAGCTTCTTCCCGTACGCCTCCAAGATCTTCTTGTCTAGCAGCGCCGCTGAGGACGACTGAGGCTTGGAGTATAGTGATGCCGTAGCGATCACTGAGGAGTGTGATGAGGGTGGGCCGATAGCAAGAGTGTATCCCCCTCCATCTGCCTGTACTTGGTGTCCAACGTTTATTCATCGGCCGGACCAAGTGAGCCTTGAGCCAACCCTTCTTGGCCAAGGCAACTACGTCCTTCTGCATCCATCGGGATCCCCGTTCTGACCATGGGACGTAGCGCGAGGACTTCTGCGAGGACCCCCTCTGCTGGTTGCTCGACCTTGGGGCGAGCAAGACCCAAGTACTCCGCCCGCCCTGTAATACGTTTGTGGAAGGCCTTGGCTGAAGGTGATGTCGGGGTGGTCCTTCTCATTTGTGTCCACCTGAGGGTCCAGTTGGTCCCGCACCGGAGGAGGGGTGTTGGGAGCAGAGGGCTGAGGTGTGGAAACTGGAGCTGGAGGCTGGAGCGGAATCGCCTGCATAATCGGTTGGGGTGCTGGGGTGGGCTGCTGAGGCTGAACAGGGGCCAGGGGCACCGGAATCATTGGCGGGAGAACGTCCCTGATGGTGTCCTGGAGGATCACCCCATCCGAGGAGATGTCATGAGCCCGAGGAAACTTTCAAAGAACCTGTCCTCGCAGGCTGGAGTGGTGGTAGGCGATATTGACAGGGTAGCAAGCGGCTGTTGGAGCCTTTGCGTGCCCTGCCCGTACAGATGCAGCGGAAACCTGCCTTGCACGAAGGAAGGGTAAACTGTAGGCCACATACCTGGTTGACACCGGTCCCACCTTGACACGCATTCCTTCACCTGCTGCCTGCCTTGGAGCGGCGTTGGCCGGATGTCTGGAATGTCTGGCACGGTGACCATTTTGTCGAGCTGCCTTCCACGTGCCTGCGTTGTGTTGCTCGGCTCTCTGGGCCCTGCCCCGTCCTGGACTTTTGATTGTGGATCATGGGGCCTACCCTCATCCTCGGGCTGAGGCCTGATAGGCGTTTCGCCCTCAGAGGATTTGCCGGTAGAACTGCGCATAGGCGCACCCTCAGACATGTTGCCGGTACTAGGATGTAGCCCCTCGGGTGAAGACCCAGTAAAAGAAACTTCCGGTCCCTCCACACTGTCACCGGGAGGGATCCACTGACCCCTCTGCCTGCCGGCCGGTAACTGATTCAGCCTTGGTACTTGTGCTGGTACCAGGACCTGGGCAGTCCCTCCCATGTGGGCGAATCCTTAGGAAGGAGTCTCCCTTGCGGGGTGCACTGGAAAAAAGCAGCCCTACCTTGGGCCTGGATCGATGATAGACCAAGTCCTTTAGGTCCTTTGGAGGCGATCTCTGGAAGAGCTCCCTTCACCTGGCTAATCTGTTCTTCAGAGACCTCGAGGAGAGTGCCTCGCACGCAGTATAAGCTTGCCAGACATGGTCTGGGCCAAGGCACCGTAGGCAGAGGGCATGGGGGTCTTTAGTCGGAAAGAGCCCATCGCAGGATGGACACCTGCTGAACCCTGTAGAAGTTGACATGGCCAGGGAGGAGCGTGACGCCTGAGGACCGAATACCTGAATGATAAAAAAACAAAGAGACAGAAAAGTAGTATCAGCACGTGGGATTACATGGCTGAAGCCAAACCCCAGGAGCGCTGGTGAATTGTGCCTGTTCCAGTCGACACGGAAAAGGGGACTGAGGTGTGGCGCCAGAGGGCGGAGTCAGGGCAGCACATGCTCCCAGGGCTGCACCCCCACGTGCTTCTAAATTTAAAGGGAAAGGTTTTTTCTGGTGAAAAAGGTTCCGTCTCCCGTCCCTTGGAAGGGACGCCCATGCAGTATGGAGGAAAGGGGACAGGACATAAGAGTACTTAGACAAGGAGAGGGCACAATCTACGCACAATGAAAATGGAACAAAACCAAAACTTACGTGTCATGGCACAAATCCATCCTGCTTTGAACAGACACAATGAGACACTTGTTTCGATTGATTTAGAGAATGACAGTCGAGATGATCTTGAAATTGGAAAGAACGTTCACTGCGTGCCCGCTGGGGCACCAGCAGAAAAAGAAGAAACCCTCACGTCAACAACAGACATACAGGCTTGCTTCAGCGGGGAGAAAGACTGCCACATAGACACCACAGATCCCAGAAATGGGGAAAACATCACTCCTTTGCTAAAGCTGGCATAGGTAGAAAAGGAGAATAGGAATTTAGCACTGAACAAGAAAAAAACGATTGCTCGCCGGAGACTTAAGACCCAGCCATTAGGGAAACTGGGAAAGAAGACGACAAAAACAAATGGCCAGGGCGCAATTGCATCAAAGATTGACATAAATGGGAAAGGTCAATCAAATTCGAACTTATTACTACAAAAAGGAGGGTAAACAATGACAAACCAAAGAACTTACAGGAAAATCACACCTACGGGACCCCTTTTCTCTGCGAATCTAGCAAATTACTTTCTAAAACAAAGGAAACTTCTTCTTGACGAACCAGTTAAAGAATCAACGCATGAACTATCAGAAGCAGAGCTCTTAGAGGGAGCCATGAACCCTATGGATTCCACATATCAACCTTTGCTTCAATCACTTGCCATCCATATAAATCAGCAAGAACACTCACCAGGACCCCCAACAACTTGGGCCAACTGGGAGGAAAAAGGCAAAGTCCAAAGCACAGCACAACCAAAATTTGTGTACACTAGGCCAGAAAGGAGATCCCCGCCGGACACGCTGAGCAACTGTGGCATAGAGTCTGCTCAGGACAAGAAGAGCGACCCAGAACCTAGTATGTTGCTGGACACTCTGGGGAAAGACAACCTTTTGAGGCAACCAACAAAGAACATGCCCACAAATGGCCATCCGAATATCGTACACATGTCTACAAAATCATCGGAACCTTGCAAAGGAGGGTGGGCCGGTGAAGACAGGGGCGACATGACAGAAGATGATCATCAAAAAGTATTGTTCAACATGGGTCAAATAAACCAGTCACCTCGAGAATTTGCATCGCGAGGAGTTGATGTTGTGCTGGGAAAGTGGGGGAACGGTTCTTGTCCTATACCTATCACCAATTTACCAGAGGAACACATACAGACTAAAGCCAAAAGGACACAAGATAACCATAATAACGCACTAGGAGCGATCCAAATTAGCACCATGGAGTCCTCTCGGCAACCAAGGAATGTAATTAATTGAGGCATCTTTGAGGGTCCCATTAGAAGGATAAAGAAGATCCAATAAGTTATCAGATCCAAACACCAACGATCCAACAAGAAAATCGGACTTACTATCTATTATGTCCACAGTAACAATAGCACTGGCCCCATTCTCGAAATTATATGAATCAATAAATGAAACCTTGAAAGATCACACCACCATAATCGCCATGATGCATACAAAGGTTGTTTTCCTGGAAGGATATATAACAGCCATGGAAAAAACATACCATCCACGGAACCAGCAGTATAAGCGAGCGGAGAAGGGAAGCCAGACAGCAGAGCCATAAACCTTGCTAGGAGAACCACCATGTGAGGCCGCAAGTGAAGAACAGACTAAATTTTTATTTTTATTTTTTATTTTACTTGTTATAATTTACAAAAAAATTTACAAGAAAAGAAAAAGATAATATGGTACAATTCTCAACTCCAATTGTCTCATCACTTCCTCTGTCTAGTAACATCAGTGGTTTCAGGTATTCCATAGACGGATCTTTTTCAGGTCACCTCCCCTGAATGATTCCACCTTAGTAACAGACTAAATTGATTTAACAAATGAACCAATGAAGCTACCAGTGTTAAAATCGCATCCAAAACGACTTGAGATAAATAGGAATGGAAACATCAAAGACTAAGGTGAAGAGAGCGTATCGACACTAACCCCTTGCTTGAATAAGGAAAGACCAACAAGGAGTAATAGTTGTGTTTATTCTAAGGCATGTTGGACCAATAATTGGAACGACATTACTTACACAACCAAAAATAAAATCTCCAATGACAACTAAACCAGATCGGAGCACTAAAGATTATTCCATCTTTGATAATATAAAAAACGTTGGTATACAGGGAGAACCAAGTAAAACATTAAACCAAAAGTGAGCAGAACGTTTGAGAAGGGCATGTTAATGAAGAAAGAAGGAAAGGCTCGAGAACCCCCACAACCAGCACCAAGGAAATCAAAAATAGTAACGGATGAAACAAAAGTAACCTCATTGAAAAGACCGGAGAAACGCGACTTGACCAGATCAATAGTCTTGACAATCACTGATAAAATGGAAAAATCAGTAGACCTTATGGAGCTATCTCAAAATTCTTTTGAAAACTCTGAATCAGACCTCCCCCAAGTCTTGGTGGAGCAGCACGATTCACATATAAATAATCTAACGAAAAGGAGCAAGCATGTCCCTAACTTGAAAGCTTATCAAACGACACCCCCTTCTTGACTTTATCAGAAAAAAAAGAAAGAACTCTAGAAGGAAGATCAATTAGTACCGTACAACCTAAAAGGCCATCACCGAAACACGCTAATCAATCAGAGAGGCGACAAAATAGGAAAAAATGTATAAGTGAAAGAAACAACAAGCAGTCACCTGTCTTAGGAGATTCATCTAGACACCAGAAAGAATGACCTGTCCCGTACACCTGAGAGAGTAAAGAACACCCAAAATACAATTGAAGAGGTTCATCGTAAGAAAACACGAGACGTGACCCACACAAAAGATAGGCGAGATTCAGTCCATCATAGAAGATCTCAGTTACCAAGATTAAATCGAGGAAGTGAACGAACTTTCAAATTAGAAAGATTTTTAGATAAAAAAGGGACAAACTGATCATCAGCAGGAAGACTGATGCAATTATTTCATTGCATCCCGAATCTATGCCAAATCATCTCAGAACCTCTGAAGATTGTGGAATTTGGAGAGAAACTTCGAACCAACAGTATATATCTACATATTTCGTCATCGGTGGTGAAAGGAATGTTGATATAGGCAACAGAAAGCCTCTGCATCCTTGGTTTCGATTTGACTCTTGCAAAGCCGCTGGAATCCATACGACCAAACTCGAGAAAGGACAGAAGCCCGGAACAAGATCACGGGTCCCACCAACCCCTAAAGACGAAGGTATCGCCGGAGGAAAAAATAACAAATAAGCAACAAATACCAAAACAGTTTAAAGACCCACTGGGTGTGGGTCGGGTGCCAAGGGGACCAGGGTCTATCCTAACGGTCACGTTCAAACAAAACAAAGCTAAAACCCAAAATTTGACTGAAATCAAAGGGACATCGTTACAATTTGAGACTGAGGCCATAGAAAAATGGTCATGGATTCTGGAAGCCTTAGAGAGACAACAAACAAAGCCACTCACAATGCAAGAACGTGAAGATAAATCGCAGGTGCTGTCATCAAAGTCGACTAACAAGCAATCAGACATAAAAATGGCTCCTTGCAATACCAGGGGGTTCAGGCATTTAACCTCACAAAGTGATGTAAAACTGGGTGACAATGATATAATACGTCTCCAGGAGACTTGGTAGATGGGTAAACCATACTTGAATGTCTTTGACCCGATTGTCGCTCCGACAAGAGGACCGAAAGGTCATCCAACTCAGGACTACTGACAGCATTTAAATCAGGACCTGGCATGAACTTTTTAAAAACACTTTTTTCTGGCTTTCTTTGTCTTGCACTTTTAGTGAGTTGGACAAATTCACCATCTATGACAAACAAGGGAAAGACGTAAACGTGGTGATAATAACCTGTTATTGGAATCCCCAGGTGACTACAAATTCCTCCTTTGTTGACACGGTTTCCACCATAATTGACAATGCACTCACAAACAACATAGCATACATGCTAGTCTGTGGAGACTTGAACGCTACATTCTCAAAATACTCAACTGGCAAGCGAGACCAAAAATGTAATCATCCATCAGAAATAAGAGGAAATGTGTGGTCGACAATGATGAACTCGCGAGATCTGCACCCTCTAAAGAAGATGGATTACCATGGGAAGCCATCGGTACCAACTTGGGAAAGAGGGGCACTGTCGGCCGATCTCATCCACATCTACGTATCAAAATAACTGCTACTACACATTAAAAGACACAAGGTCATCAGGACAGCTAATAGCGATCATAATCTTCCAACTGCCGTTTGGACGACAAAATCTAAACCAGCTGAACAATTCATGAAGGTAGCCATGGAAGTAAACAGTGGGAATCGTCTTATGCTAAGGAGCAAAGACATCAAAGTTCTAACTAGGGAGTACACTTTAGCCACTTGTAATGAAGGAGGAGGCAGGGAGCACAAGCTTGTGGACCACATGCCATTACTGGAATGCTTTTGCTTCAAAAAATCAGGTGGTGATAAAATAGAAAAATAAGACGCCACACCTATGATAAACTCTTAGTTGAAAAACTAACATAAATAGACGCATTAAGCGAGCAGCAGCCAAATCAAATCTGGACAACCTTAAACTACATGCAATAAATGTATGTCAGTTTTATAAAACCTGGGTAGTGGCTCGAAGACATGCAATGCTTCAACACAACTGAGCAAATGCTTCAGGTACTAAGTGGAAGAAAATCCAAAGACTTTTGGTCACTAATTAAGCCAACTACATCAGTTATCCTTGGTTCTCAACAAAATTCTCAGTGAATTAGCTTGGAAAGAACATTTCTCTACTTTAGTCCCAGGACCAACCCCGATCGAATTGCCAGTAACATCAAACGCAAGTAAAGAACGGTCGTTTCAGTACAATGTTGAAGCTATTCTAGGAAAGATACTAACATTGAATCCATCAAGAGCACCGGGTCCAGATGCCTTAACTAACGTAATGTTGAAGGAACACCTGGAAGAATGGGCCCACTTTGTATGTACAGTAATCGAGAATGTGTCACAGCAACGGCTAATACCAGATTCATGGAGGACAGCGACGATAGTACCCATCTTCAAGAAAGGAAGAAAAGAGGATCCTAAAAACTATCGCCCAATCGCGTTGCTAGACATAATAGGGAAAATCATTTGTTCACTCTTGCTGATGCAATTCTTAGATAGGACAAGAGCATTTGGCTGCACTGCTCCATTCCAAATCTGATTTGTTAAAAAGGTTGAAACTTCAGCTAACATCATGCTGTTAAGCATTGTAAAGGGAAAAATCCAACAAGGCAGAACAAAGATCTTTATAGCATTTGTTGACCTGGTCCAGACTTTTGACTGGGTCAATCGCAACCTTTTATGGAAAAAACTGGCAGAGAGGAAATGTCCGGGCGACCTAACGGAGCCCCTGATTGCGTTACATTCAGACACTGTAATAAGAGTGCACCTAAATCGTGCAGGTTTACCATCTTCTGCAATTCCGACATCAAGAGGGGTAAAGCAAGGATGCCTTCTAGCACCTGCAATCTACAATTTATATGTTTCAGACATCCAGAACTTTGTATGGCATTTGAGATTCTTTCCACTGAATATTGGGGAAACTAAAGTGACAAGACTCCTATACACAGACTATAACATACTGATCGATCAAACAGAAATTGGCCTCCAACGTCAATTGGGTAGTCTCCAGAGACATACCAACTTAAATCATCTGGATATAAATCAGGTCAAGACAAAAATCATGTGCCTTGAAAAAGGAAACACTTTGAGAAAGTCTTTTAAATAGTTCCTGGGGCCTAATAGGATTGACCAAGTGGAAAGGTTCAAGTATCTGGGAGTTACTTTTAACAACGTCTCTGTCGAGACTCCACTACAAGAAGTCCTCCTGGGAAAAGCGAAAACACTGGGTACTCGAGCCAAGTTAACAGACAAGAGATATGGTCGCTTCTCTATAGTCGCACACATACACTTTTAGAAGGGAAAGGCAGTGCTGGGTGCAGTGGCAATGCCAGATATTGCACTCAAACTATGGCCAAGATTAGAAGGCATATTTTGGAGGAAAATACCTTCCTAACGTAACGGCAATTTCAACAATCCGTAGAGAATTAAATATGCCATCTCTCTATGCATCTGTAGAATGGAACAGTCTGGCGTTATTCCGAAAAATGATACTCCCGACAAGTGCAACAATTTTTCAGATCGTAAACACAGAGCTCGTGAATGTATCAAGTAAATTACTAACAGAGTGGGCAAGTAACATTAGGAAAACACTGGAAGATCTTGGCTGCACCGAATTGGATTGAAGATCGAACCCCATAAGAGTAAAGGGGAAGCTTATGGTCTTGGACTGGATATGTACCCTGGAGAAAGCAGCTTCTTGTAAGCTTACCAAGGAACTACCAGTAAACAACAAAACGTTAAATCAACTGAGGTTACTTGCTAAAATTCACGAACAGAACATGCAGAGAAGCTTTTATGAGAATGAGATTAAATCTGCTGCACACCAACGAGATCAACGCAATTTGTGGAAAAACAGAGGGAAACATCTGCAGCTTTTTCTCATCCTCAGACCAGGTGGAAACCATTAAACACTTACTGGTTTACTGTCCTGGGCTGATCGAGGAACGGGGAAAGCACATAACACCTCTAATGACCAAGTTTAGAACAAAACTATGAAGAGGACTGTTGGGGTGTCTTGATTAATGGAGAAAAGACAGCTTGGGTGAAAAGCCGCAGTCTTTTATACGCAGTATTCTCCCTCAAGGAGCCACTATTTACCATCTACCATGCACTAACGATGAAACAAGAAAAAAAAAACAAAGATCTAAAGGTGTACGGAACTCTAAATTGAATTAAGTAACCTGAAAACTGCCCAGAAATGTAACCACCTCCGTGACTTTAGATAAAGTAAGGTGATGATCAACCTATTTGATAGAACCATAATTTGAGAGATTGTAATGTTAGATTGTTTCAACAAGACTACGCAAGGAAACAACCTTGGTTGTTGCCAAATTGTAAACCAATTAAATCAAATACTTTTTTTTTTTAAAGTAAATTATTCTTTTCTGCAATATTTAGGAAGAAAAGGACTTCCATATTTCTAATCCCTTTAAAAGTACTACTAACCTCAATCTTATGACCATTTGACGTTTCAACCACAAAATACCTCTGGGGAGCCAGGTCCCGTGGGAAACTCTTGAAAACACACTGGGGTATAAAGTGGAAGCACCACAGAGATCCACCATAATCTTTAAATGTAGCACTTAACTAATTTGTATTGATTTTAAATTCCTGGAGGGTGAAACACACCATAATTACATGTGCATTCTATAGATAAATGGTGAGTAATACAAAATGAACAATCACAGTTACAGTACTCTCCAAAGACCAATTATATATTTTGCAAGTCCACTGTGCATACTTCATGTTACCCAGTGAGTATGGAAGTCAGATCAATGAAGGGATATGTCCCAAATCTTTTCTGCTGCCATCATTTGGAAAGCAAATAAGGATGTGGAGTGGTACATTGATCAGTGTAATGTTAGCTTACCCTGAATAGCAAGCCTGACAACCTTTGAGAAAACAAATCCTTGTGTTGGTTATCCTTTGGCTTCTGCATAACTGCTTCTGTTATTCTGAGTAGTATTTGCAACATCTGCTCCCTAGGAATCAAAGTTAAACATCTTGTTAGCTATCATACAATGACCCACAAAATGTAAGCAAATTTAGTTTCCAATCTGCTGTTGTACCCTTGTATTTCTATCTTGTTTTGGAAGTAGCAGACACATGTAAAGTTGAGCAGACATTTGTATCATGATTGTATCAAATGATCTTCTTATGGCAATTCATGTTTAACAGAAAAGTGCCAAAGGACGAACAAAGGATCCCCGACCTGGGTTAGGAAAATGGAGTAAGACTCAAGAAAGAAGTTTTATCAAAGTTCTGGCAAATAAAACCTACCGGAGTAAAATTAATAATAAAATAAACCGGCGGTATGTTAGAGGCTGTCAGTAAAAGTGGTAGCCTCGAACAACGGGAAAATCCCATAGAGAAATATTTGCGGTCGAATATAAAAAGGTAGTAACCACTGCCACCAGCCAAAAACTTTTTAGAGGGGGACTTTAAGGTACCCTCTCGAAAATGAACATAGGGGAAAAATCATTAACCCCTTCCAGTACTTCCATATTAAGATGGGGTGTACTGGTTAAGTTCATAAAAATCGACTAGTAAAGTCAATGGGGACTTTACATGCCCTGGGAGACAGTAGTCAGTCCCAGGGTATGGAGTCTATGTTTGAGGGTCGCTACGACACCCCTGTGTCACGGCACGGAGGGTGCTGTGGGAAACATGTGCATAAAGATGGTTCCTATGGGTGAGAGAAAAGATCCCATAGGCATTAAAACACAAAAATAGCCTAAAACACACATAGCAACAATGCCTAAGAGTGGGAAAAAGAGTCTCACTCTTAGCAGGTAAAAGGAAATAAACCCTTCAAATCCAGCAAAGCTGCTGGGGGACTCTATAGGTAAGGGAAATTAGCCATAAAATGAGAATTCTCCCTAACGGTATCCACTTGCAAGCCCCTATGGGCTAAAGAAAGCAAAAAAGGCAGAACCACAGGAATGTCACATGAAAAAGTATCCACATTCTTAACCCTGCACCAGTCGCAGAACTTTCTCCAACGGCAAAGGGACTTAGTTGCTGGCCGCCTGGCCGAAAGCAATACCTCCATCACGTCTTCAGGGAGGTCCCAATCCTTATACCTCAACCTTTTAGAAGCCAAGCCTGAAGGTTGAGGGATCTGACCTCTGGATGGAGAACCTGACCCCCCCCTCCCGTGAGAGCAGATCATCCCGGTAGGGAAGACGACGTGGGGGCAGATGGACAAGTCGAGAAGGTCCGGGTACCACGTCCTCCGGGCCCATGCCGTAGCAATGAGGATCATCCGGGAACCGAACCTCCGTAACCTCTGCAACACTTGCGGGATGACGGGGACTGGAGGAAACTGGTACAGCAGTGGGAAGGACCACTCCACTACGAACGCGTCTCCTAAGGCTCCTCTTGGAGGAAATTCCCGTAAGCAGAACCTTTCGCACTTCCGGTTGACATTGGAGGCGAAGAGATCCACTTGAGGGGTCCTCCAAAGGGCGAAGATCTCCAGGAGAATCTCCTGAGCCAACTCCCACTCGTGAGAGATTGCGCTCTGCCTGCTCAGAGCGTCCGCCGTCTCGTTTTCGTCTCCGGCCAGATAAACTGCCGAGATCAAAATTTCCTGCTGGGTGGCCCAGAACCAGAGCTGCATCGCCTCCCTGCACAGAGGAAGTGACCCTACCCCCCCCCCCTTTTTGTTGATGTAGTGCATGGCCACTGTGTTGTCCGTCAGAATCAGAACATTCTTTCCTCGCACAGTCGGCAGAAAAGCCTTCAGGGCAAGCCTGACATCCCTCAGCTCCAACAGATTGATATGGAGTCTGGACTCCGACGGAGACCAATGACCGCTGACTGTCAGCTCGTTGGCATGAGCTCCCCATCCCGTGAGGGACGCGTCCGTCACGATAGTCACCTCTGGCCAGGGTAGCCAAAACAGAGCCCCCCCCCTCATCAGATTGCCTTCGACAGCATACCACAGAAGGTCCTGGGCGACAGAGGGCGGCACCTGAACAGGGTCTGACATCCTGCCGGAGAACTGTGACCAGTGGAGCTTGAGAGCCTATTGCAGAGATCTCATCCGCAACCTGGCCTCTGGCACCAGAAGAATGCAGGATGCCATGAGGCCGAGCAACCTCAAGAACTCGAACGCTGGGAGACTCTGGGCATGTTGAAACTTGTACACCATCTGCTGAATGTGGTGAGCCCTCACCTGGGGAGGAAAATACTGCCCTAGGGACGTGTCGAGCACTGCTCCGATGTACTGGAGCCACTGAGTTGGCGTCAAGTGGGACTTCTTTAAGTTGAGGGAGAAGCCCAGCTTGTGAAGGGAGTGGCAGGTGACGGACAGATGATCCAGGACTTGCTCGGGAGAGCACGCCCTGATCAACCAATCGTCCAGGTAGGGGTAGACGTGAATCCCCCCTTTCCTGAGATACGCTGCCACCATCACCATGAGCTTGGTAAAGACCCTTGGGGCGGGGGTCAATACGAACGGCATGACCCGAAACTGAAAGTGCGAGTCGCCAACCTGGAACCTCAGGTACTTCTTGTGCTTGGGATGGATCGGCACATGAAAATAAGCGTCCTTGAGGTCGAGAGACGCCAAACAGTCCTGAAGTTGAAGGGCCTGGAGGGCTTGAGAAAGAGTAACCATATTGAACTTGTCCTTCCTGAGGAGCTTGTTCAAACCGCGCAAGTCCATGATGGGTCTCAATCCCCCGTCTTTCTTTGAAATCAAAAAATAAGGGGAATACCATCTCTTGTTCCTCTCCGCTACAGGCACCAGTTCTATGGCTCCTTTCTCCAGCAGGGATTGAATTTCCTGCGCAAGGAGTGGATCCGGACTCTTCAAAGGAGATTCCCTGGTGGATTGTCGTGAGGCCGCTGGCGGAAAGGAAGACAGTAGCCATGGGCTATGATCTCCAGAACCCACACATCTGAAGTAATGGCACACCATTCTACCAGATGCTGCGCCAGCCTTCCCCCAAACGGAGAAGCATGGGCCTCAAGACTGAGCTGAAGTGGCTGCGGCAGTGCCTGAGGGCAAGGAGGCAACTGCTTGCGTGGCCTTGGCACCTCTAGTACCTTGTGTTCCACCTCTGGCAGTCCTACTGTTGCCCCATTGACTGGCAGCTCCTCTCGATTTACTAAAGGACGAGTAATATCGAAAGGAACCTCCCCTCTATTGCTGTCCCCTAGGATGAAAAGGCGGAGGCTGGCGAACTGCAGCGCCCAACGACTTCGCTGCAGCTTTGGAGGTCTGCAACCTCTCAAGACTCGTCAGCCTTGCTGCCAAAAAGATGTTCACCATCAAAGGGCATGTTGAGGAGGCGGGCTTCCACATCAGGAGCAAAACCTGACTTCCGCAACCACGCAAACCTGCGTATTACGGTGCTCGCCGCCATGGACCGGCTGACGCAATCAATCATGTCCAGACCCAACTGAACGGATTCGCACATGGCATCCTTGCCATTCTGCACAATAGCAAGGAAACCATCCCGTTCCTCCCCTTCGGGAATATGATCAGCCGCTAGGGAAATACAGTTCCACAGAGTGTGCGTAAAACGAGACAAGGCACAAACGGAGTTGGCAGCCTGAAGCGCCATACCCCCAGAAGAAAATACCTTCTTCGCCCAGCCATCCAAACGTGTGTCAGGAGGGATGGTAGGGTACAACGCCTACACCTCCGGAGTAGGGTACGTGGTCAAGTAGCAGGGGTCACCACTGGCTGGGCGATAGTTCTTCGGCAAGGACTTGCTCACTGCCGGGAGACTCTCTGGAGAAGTCCAAGCCGCAGCCACCCTTCTCTGCAAGGCCATATGGAATGGCAGCACCGGGTCAGTTGGAAGACCGTGGTCCAGGATATTAGTCAGGTCATCCTGCTGAAAATCCCCAGGGGGGAGCAGACCGCCCCAGGTAATCCGTGACCTTCGACATGAGGCGCCGGTATGAGGAGTCGGCATGCGTGCCAGACTCCGACCTACCAAAGTCCACCTCCGGAGGGGTGTCTAGACCACTGGCGTCGTGCAGCGACTGACGCAGGTCCTCAAGTTGACTATGACCAAAAACAATGTCATCAGGAACCTCACCTTCCTCAAACCCCTTATCCACCTCAGAAATATAATCCAGAGGCCTGAAGGAGGGTACAGAAAAAGGCACAAAGACATGTTTAGCCTTGGCCAGTGCCACGGGGCACCTCCGACAAAGCCACCTCAAAAGGCGTCGATGGAATCGGCATCGAGCGCAGCGCCGACAGCTTTGACGGCATCGACACAGGCCTTGAGGGCAAAGCCCCGAGTGTGTCTCGACAGCCTGGGCGCCGATGGCATCGACAACTTCCTCGGAGGCGGGGCCTCGAGAGTCCATCGACGACCTCGGCGCCGCCGGCATCAATGTCTTCCTCGAAGACTTCACAGGTTCTCGCAGTCTCAAGGGCGTTGAGGACCGGGAACGGGCATGTCTAGAGCGACCATCCTTGTTTGACCGGGACCTCGAAGGCGCCCGGTGGTCGTGACGACTGCTCGAGCCCAAAGGCGGACGAGCAGCGTCTCTAGCACGGCCACTACCAGTGTCCTCAGACAGCGCGGACGGACCGGAGCCCTGCGATTGAAAAATCGCCAACATCTCCTTTCGGAAGGAATCCCATTCCTCAGGAGTGGAATGCTTGCTGGGACAAGCAACCTGCCGACGGGCGGAGTCCTCGAAAGAGGACGTGGAAGGCAACCTGTGACGGCGCTTCCTGGAGTGCCTCGAAGAGGCAGAGGAATGGCGGGACCGACTACCAGACCAAGAACGCCCAGACTCATAACGACGATACGGAGAGTCACCCCTCAAATCGTCCATCGAAAGACCAGTGGAACGCGACTTCCGGGGCTTGGCCATTTTACCGAGCGACAGCTTCTTACACTCCCGCAAGGCCTTCGATGTGAGCGATTGGCAGTCGAAACAGTCGTCCGTATCATGGTCCTCCCCGATGCACCAGAGGCAAGCTTTGTGCGTATCCGTCAGCTACATCTTGGACCCGCACACACAACACTTCTTAAACCCGGACCACGGGGTGGAAGAAGCCGAAGACGACATACAATAGCAATGAAGAAACAGGTTCGAAGAACCGAAAGAACAGGATTCAGTAGAATCGAGGTGCGCCGAGATCTCCGAAGCGAACACGTTCACGGAAAAAACGGAACTGAGGCCACGGGCGTCCTACTTATAACATCCGGTGACGTCGGCTTGACGGGACGGAGGCCCTCGAGGACAGCGTATCGACTTCATTGACGCAGGACGCAGAAAGGTTTTCCAAAGCAGCACAGCTGTGGTGTTTACTGTCATAGAGATGGAATACGTCGGAGGACCCAATCCCCTCGAAATCAGGGTCCTGAAGGCCAATGGGAGACACCCAGAAATTGCAGAAGGTCTGTTGGAGCAGAGGGGTGGGTGGGAAGGCATAACACCTGCAGCCATCAGATCTGGAAGAGACCCTGATCCCATCCTGTCCAGGAAGCAAACTGGGGGCCTTGGCATTCAGACAAATCCAGGCCCGTGAACCCCCAATGCAGGAAAAGGGGCAACAAGTCAGTGTGCAACTCCCACCCGTAGGCGTTGAACCCCAAGCAGCTCAGCTGGTCTGCTTCTGCATTGCTGCCCCCTGGGAGGTGGATTGCTGAATTCCGAACTCCCTCCGTCAGCACCCATTTCTAGATCAATACCGCCCCCATGCAGAAGTGCAGGGGGTTAGGGGGGGGAACGGGTGCCACCCTGCTTGTTCAGTTAAAACATAGAATTGTCCGTCCAGAACGGACATGTCCCTGATGAGGAGCAACAACGCCTGAAGGGCCAGGTCCACTGCCCTAAGCTCGAGCAGATTGATATGCAGGAGGGCTTCCGCCCTGGACCATGCGACATGAATCACATTGCCCCCACAGCCCACAGCCCAAAAGAGGAGTCCGTCGTCACAACCAAGGAAGGCTCTGGTTGGGTGAAGGGGGTTCCCACTAAAACATTGCCATCCATCAGCCACCAGTGAAGATCGGGCAGTAGGCGCATTGGTATTGGGATCCTGTCTGACTGAGGCCCATTCTCCTAATACCAATTGGCTGCCAGGTGGAGCTGGAGGCACCTCATCTTGAGGTGAGCGTGCTGTAGGAGGGTCCCAACGCACCCCTAGGAAGACCAGATTCTGAGATGGGCACAATTGTGACTTCCTATGGTTGAGGGAGAACCCCAGCTGATGAAGGATATCTGGCAATCTCCGACAGGAGTGCAACACCCCCTCAGGTGACCCCGCCCTCACCAGCCAGTAGTCCAAATAAGGGTACAGATGATGGCTCTCCAAGTGGAGAAGGACCTCCACTGTGCTCATCAACTTCGTGAAGGCATGATGGGCCGAGTTCAGGCTGAAGGCCAGCACCTTCTACTGAAAGGGGCACGGCATAATCGTGAACCCGAAGAAACTTCTGATGCGGTTGGTAGATGGGTACATGCAGGTACGCATCCTTGAGCTCCAAGGAACACATCCAGTTCCCTGCACACAGAGACTCTGCTATGTGCGTGGGAGTAAGCATCTTGAAGCGTTCCAGAGGTAAAGAGATTTAGATATGACAGTTCCAGGACAACCCTCAAGCCAATCCGATTGTTCTTGGGTACCACAAAAACCTGTAATAGTACCTAGAGCCCCTGTCTGAAAGAGGAACCGGTTCCATCGCCTGCATCACCAACAGCGAAAGGACCTCTCGTAAAAGAGCTGGGGACCTGATGTGACAAAAAGGAGGAGAGGGTGGTAGAGGCAAAGGAAGAGGAAGATTGTAGTCTGTGGAGACTACGGATAGGATCCACAGGTTGCCGGAAAGTCGCTTCCAGGTGTCCGGGAAAAGAGCCAAACGGCGCCCCACAAGGCAGCTGTGTTCCCAGACATTGATGGCACTGCTTCTTGGCGTCAGAGGCAGGGGCAGAGGCAGAGGAGGGGGAGCAAATAATTCCACGCAAAGTCCTCTGCTTCTTCCTCCTGTTGTCGCTGGGTGACCCGTCAGGCATCCATGTACAGTGGTCCTGAACCCCCTTGAAGCCAGAGAAAGCGCTGCGTCTGAACTCAGTCCTGCCGTGGCACTGAGGGAAGGATTTCTGCCCAGGTTTCACCAGGTTGGCCAAGGACTTGGCGGTTTGAGTGGAGGTTTTCTTCTTTGTCAACTCGTCATCGGTTGACGAATGAAAAACATCCACGCCCTCGCAGGGCAGATCCAGGATCCGCTCCTGCACATCAGATGAACTTAGTGGCATGCATCCACGCTGTCCTTCTCATCTCGACACCAAGGCACAGCCTCGGACTGTGTCGCTGTGGGAGACCAACTCCATGAGGTCCTGCACAATGGGCCGGGCATCTGACAGACCGGCCTTGAAGGAGGCTTGCTTGCCTGAGGGGAGGTCAGGCAGAAATTCCCCGTGCTCCCGCCACAGCTTCTGTTTAGACGAAGCCAAGAGGGCCATCTGCGTTGGCTTGCCGCAGATGCAGTCCTGAGATGGAATAACAGTGCTTTTCCAAAGACGCAAGGGCCTTGTCCTCCTTGGAGAGCCAAATCGAGGTGGCTCCTGCGGGAGAAGACGACAAAGACAATGGTTTACAATACAATGAGGCCGCAGCCACCACTGAAGAATGGGGCAGCGGGTGGCAGGCCAGGAGGATTGGCTCCCCGTCCTTCAGCCTGAACCTGCTGTTCAACTTCTTGTTCATCTGGGTGTTGGCCCTGGGCTTCTCCCAGAACTTTCTCGCCACCTGCAGGTCACCCTTCTAGAGAGGGATTTCAGACCGGATCATGGGATGCTTACCCAAGACCTCTGCTAGCGCTCCCAATACCTGGGGATCTTCCTCGGGCAGACGGACCCCCCCCAACAAATATGCCAGGCCATGAAGGCGGTCATAAAAGACCTTAACAGATGCTGAGGGTTCATCGTCCTGGGCGTCATCGTCCTCATTGACCCCCCTCCCCCCTTTTTACAGACTGAGGGGAATTTGGGCCCTGGAACACAGGTGCTGATGCCCCCCCCCCCTAAGCCGGCACGAAGACAGGTCAAAAGACTGTTGAGGGGGAGGCATTGGTGGTATAGGAGGAGGTGGAGAGGTCTGAACCACTGTTAGGGCGTGGACCGTGGGAGGGACTGGAACTAGAATGGACGCACAGGAGCTACAGGAGTACCCAGAGGAGAGGGCCGGGGAGGCGCCATCTGCGGGATGACCTTCACAATATCCTTCAGGAGCCCCCTTCATCCGAGGGGAATGCATGACGAAAGTGAAGCGCTCGAAGTGGTGCACGCTAGCCGCAGGGTCCCTAGGTGCCCAACCCTCCGAGGCGGTGGACCTTGGCTCCAGGTCAAAGCGCTGAGGAGAGGGAGGCATGTAGCCGTAAGGGTGCCATGGGTAGATGTTTCCATGTTTCCTTAAGGAGAAGAGAAGCCTGTACTGTACAATCCGCTGCCGCTTCCAGAGGGCAGGGGACTGGGCTCGTCTTGCAAAGCCCATACAATGGTTGAAAGCACAAGCAGGCCCCGAGTTGGATTCAAGATGGCTGCCTGCCAGCAGGTTCTGCCACGTGCCCCTCTGCCATTTTGAAGCCTTGCACCACGTCCTGAGCCACGAGAGGCCTCAGACACAGGAGGATACCCGATCTTGCACTCGAAGTGGAAGCGTTGACCTCAGAGATCGCTATGGTAGGTGCGAAGCAGTCAGCCAGCTGGCCAGTAGTCTTAACTCTCCGACTCACAACATCAGAGCGAGCTCCGGTAGACTGGATGCCGTCGGTACCTGTGCCGGTAGATGTGCTGGATCGAGCCAAGGACAGACTCTTGGAGGTGGCGCTCGACGATGCCTTACCCCTTGGGTAAGAAGAGGACGAACTTGATTGCCCTTCCAAGGACAGCCCGGAAGAGCCCAAGGGCCCCTCGGCTTGAGAGCCGGTAGCCTTAGAGGCCTCGGGCCTGCCAGAACCTGAATCCGAGGAACTTAAATCCGTGGCAACCCCAGGGAAGGAGTTGCTGCGCTGTGGAGTCGTGCTGAACAGAGGGCCTACCTTGTCTTGACAAGAGGTTCTGGAGACAAAGTCCTTAACGAGGGGCAGAGGAGGATTGCAGAAGATCTCCCTCCACAGCGACAACTGAAACTTGAATGCCCTGTGACAGAGAGCGCTGAAAGCCAAACATGAGTCGCAGCGGCTGTCGGGCCCCAAACACTCAAGACAGAGTGCATGGGGGTCCGAGGCCAGGACCGAGCGGTCGCAGCAGGCACATCGTGTGAATCCTCCTACGGACAACATGCACCAGGGCAGGAGAGGCTCCCAAGGGAAGTTAAATAAGATTGAAAAAGCAAAACTGGAAGCAAGCAGAAAGCTAAAAAAGTCTCTGTGCTGGCTGCCTGGTCTGACACCGTCCGTGCGGAAAAAGGGACTGGGGTGAGGTGCTGGAGGGCAGGGCCTCTGTGTGGCATTCCCACAACATTGGCTGCAACCCCTGCGCGCTATATTTAATTTAAAGGGGAAGCTCAATTGTTCACTGGCAAAGGGTTTGCGTAACAACCCCATGTTGGGGGGACGCCCACGAGGATGGAGCAAAGGGAACGGGACCTACGAGTATTATCATGTAACGGATTGAGACATCATTGAAAGACTGTAAAGTTATCTTGTGGTTAGTGTAAACTATTAGGTAAATTACTACACCCTTCCATCACACTACAAAGACATAAACGTGACACTTAGTAAAATCACCATACTTGAATGACTAAATTGCTCTTATGCTTTTCAAATACATGACATTTCCAAAAATGAAATATTTTGCATAATTTTGCAATACCTTTTACTACATTAGAGTAACCAAAATAATGTTTATGACATTTCCTTACTTCGTTCATAAGAGACACATTCCGTATTCACTGTAGAAAGGAAATTCACTTACCACGTTTTTCTATTCATGTTAAGCTCCATTATCATTTGCCTGTATATACTTAAAACTGCCTTGCATGTATCAACTTGCTCCTCTATCAGCATGGGGGCTTCGGGACATGGCTCCAGCAGGAAAACGTTGGCAGAATTTGTCAAAAACACCTTTTAAACAAGGGGAGAACATTACATTATGTACAAAGCAATGATGCTTCGAAAATGAAATTCAAACCCCCTCATGATATGGAAGTTGCAGGCAAAAGCATTTCATGGTGAAATTAACAAATTCCTGAGAAAATATGTAGGGGACAGCTAGCATAACACCAAATAGTTTTATGCAAATATGGTTATAATAAGGAACATGCCAGGAAACCACTTTTAGAGAACAGACCAGCACCCAATTCACTTCAGCAGTCATTAACATTGTTAAAGACAGAAGTCTTTAAGAAATAATTGAAGACCCTACTATTGTATTAGTCTGTGCCCACCTCTTGGAACTTACCTCAATACTTTAGTCTCACATGTTAAACTATGTTTCATGTTGCGTTTTGTTTTCTGTCTGGGCCCTTAAGCCCTCGGGTACCGGGTTGCGCATTACAAATTTATAAACATAAACATACTCTCTTTTACGGATCTTACACTATTCTCCTCTCTTCCCTGTTTTACTCATCTCTCTAAAGTATCAATCTTCAGATCAACACTAACTGCACTGCTGTCCCACTGGATACTACTCTATTGGCCCTTATCGCCCAAAGCAATTCTTATTTTCTTCCATGGCTTCTCTCAAACTCCCCTCTCTCCACTGATATAGTCTTTAAGCTTGACACTATTCTTCCAAATCTTAAAAGAAAATCTCCCAATTATAACTACCATCCTATCTCTCTTGCTTACCTCTCCAACCTTCTTGACCGTTCTGTCTACTCTCAACTATATGCATCCAACATACAATGTGGCTTCTATAATGACTAATCCAAGGAAATTCTTAAGCAGGTTAGTAATTATCTCACCTCCTGTCATTCTAAACATTCCACTCTCCTTATTCTTTGACATGTCTGCATCTTTCGACATGGTGGATCATTCTATTCTCTGTTCCTTTCTTTCTTCCCTTGGTTTATCTGGGTCTGCTCCTTCTGGTTTTCTTCTTAGTTCTCCAATTGCTCATTCTGTTTCTTGGGCCAGGGACGATTCTTGCCTCTGTGATTTGGAGGTCCCACAAGGCTCACTCCGTAGCCCCTTTATTATCCTCCTACAGCCATATCGTAGCATTTGGTTATTCTTTCCTCTGGCCTAAATTGCCACTTTAATGCAGAGGATTTTCAAATCTTTCGCTCTTTTTCCAATTTTACTGACCAACTTCACACCTCTTTTTCGGTCATTCTGCTCTGGATGCATGCCTACTCTGCAACCCAATCCTTAAACAGATGTATTTTCCTCCCCACCCCTTGCCCTCAAGACTGAACTTCAACTATACATCTTCCTACTCGATTCCTTTTTTCTTACAACCAGAATCCTATCAATTTGGACTCCTCAGATTTCTTCTCCCGCTCTTCTACTAAAACTTTTTTTTAACAATTATTTTTCCATCTGTCTACTGCCACTCGCACTCTTTGCATCTTCCTGCCCTACTTAGTTTCCCCCTACTTTCTATTTTTAACTTTGCTGTCTGTCTTCTTTGCTTGATGTCTTCCTGTTCACATGTTTCAGCCTCTCTGATTGTTCTCTGTTGGCGCCTTCACCCATCCTTGTCTTCAGTTTTGCTATTATGTGTGGTTTTAAGTGTGTTCATGGCCTTAGACCATCTAATCTTTAATATCTTGTTTTTGTGTACATTCTTAGTTTCACTTGGTTCTTCCTCTTTTCCCATTTGCTGTCCTATCCATGCTCTTCCCCCTTGGGCCCAGTCCTGCTTTTCCTCCCTATCTTGCTCCTAAACTCCGGAATGCCCTCACTCTTGCTTTACACTCGCCCCCCTACTCTTGATTCCTCTCCAAAAGCTCAATTTCTAGCTACTCCCCAACATTACAAATGTAGCATCATGTTTGCCTTTATTGGTCATGTAATATTTGTTACCACTTATTTGTCATTTTTCTCTTGAGTGCTTTGACAAATACACTTTATAAATCTAAATAAATAAAGTAGCTGCCATATTAGCAGCTTCCATGCCAGTCAGCACCCATTTTGTGCTTTGTCCATAAACTCTTTTCAAGGGCCTATAACAGAAGGCTAAGTAAAGTATGTGTTGGTTTTAGGAACGTTAAATGGAATAGTTGTGCTACCTGCTGTACAGCTCATCACCCGTGTATGTGCCTGCTAAAGAATGAGATGCCGGCAAATCCCGAAGAAAATCTAACCACAATATTGACACTACTGTCCCCCACCAAAACATGCCTTTAACCTTCAAAATCCAATCCCCTACTGAACAACAAATTTAAATGGTGTTTTTGTCAATAAAAAAAAGTAAGGTAGTAATAGTCTTGATGCAGCTTGTATTGGTTTTACAGTCAAGTGATGGGCATAGACTGACATTTTCTGGTTAGTCTGTAGTATTTTAACCTGTTTATCAAACAAAGTAAGCTATCAACAGGGTGTCTTTACCCTAAAGTAGTACCACAGTGGTCCATGTGCCGATGGTGTGTTACACAGTATGCTGTGTTGAGCCCAGTCTGGAGCAGCAGCTTTGCCGTCTCTCCCATCCACCATGAGTAGTTAGAAAGGGCTATGCTTCTCTGGGGGTAACTTTTCCTATTTCGCTCACTGCCTAGCAGTGACAATGGGAATACGTTGCCAAAGTGCAAAACTCCCCATCATGGGAGCACTGTGAGAAATGATTTGGGACTGGGTCTTGGTTGCGAGTTATAAATAATAAAAAGTAAAATTTGCTTTCAAGCTAGTGAGTCCAGATTGGGTTGACCTATATTTCTTTTACAGTTAGGACCTGGAGACTTTGCTAGAAAAATTAAGGCATCAACCTGCTTTCAGGGGGATACAATTGGCTAGTTAAGAGGGCTGCCTATGCACATGATGGCCCAACTATTCCTTTAGGATTCTATATCCTAAAGATATTATACATAGTTGAACAATTTGCAAATACACCAGTTTACAAACTTGATATTGATAAATCAGACATGTCCCATTTGTCAAAGTGGTGTAGTGGAAAACAAAAGACATGGTGGGACCTACAATGGAAAAATGGTCCATTGGTCCAATCTCATAGACTTAATAATAATTTTGCATTTACATAGCGCTACAAACCCTCAGGCATCTGAGCGCTGCTGATTATTACCCACGGTGTGTGGTGCTCATTTATCGACCTCGGAAGGATGAAAGGCTGAGCTGCAGGGATTCGAACCTGCGTCGGCAGGCTCTGCACTGATGTCAAAGCGAGCGGTCTACCCACTGTTATCTGACCGGCTTAAACTCATTTAATTTCCTACCTGACCTCTATCTGACTCCTCTCTCTCCCTTGATATATTTCATTGAAGCTGGACACTTCTTCGTTTTAAAAAACACTCCTTTTGCCCCTTCTCACCTCACTACCCTCCTATCTCTCTTCTTCCTTCTCTCTCTAGACTTCTTGGATGTGCTGCCTTTGTTTTAGAGGGACGAGAGGGTGAATGCAAGAGAGCTTTCCTGTTTAATTGATGCATACAGTTTAGTACTAGTGTATTGTGTGAGTATCTGTTTCTAGGTTAGAGTTACTACTTTCCAGAATACCTTGTGAGAATGTAGGATCCCTTATTTTAGGAAGTGAGTGTGGAAAATGACAGCAAGAATTTTGGGTGCGACCCGTCAGTTGTGGGAAACAGCTATTTTAGGTCAATAGGGAATGAAATTGCAATAGGCTACTGGAAGTAGGATAATAGTGGGCTCTCGATTCCTTTTCTGCCTACTAAAATGGCACTTTGTGCCCCTGAGCATTGCCATCTGACGTGGTTTAATATGGCTTTCGATCCCGCTGCGGGGGGTGGCCATGGCCGGTAACAGCTCGCCAGGCGAAGCCAACGTAGCACCGAGCCAAGGAAGTCCCTTTTCCATTTCTATGCTGGTGGCCGGGAGTGGGAGGAGCACCCGGACGGGAGTACAAAGCTCCAGTCCAGCAGGTCCGTGGGGAGGTGAGGAAAGGGCTGGGTTTGTCTTCAGGGGATGGGGGTGGGAAGGCAGAAGAGAGAGGCTTCCCTGTTGCCTCCACCACATTAAAAAATAAAAATAAATGGTGTCACCCAGGGAAGGGCTTTGCATGGCTGGAAACAGCATGCTTAGGATGCATATTCTCCCACTGCTGTTCCAGCCACCTGATTGCTGCCCTTCCCCCGGGTGCGAACACCACATTCACTGCTTTCAATATCACTATGAAACACCTGGAATGATTCTGGCACCGGTTTTACAACCCTGAGGCTAAACCCGCTTGCTTAACTTTTCTACTACAAAATAGCCTTCCACAAGTGAAAGCATAGGGTCTATTCTTTTTGCATCGATCAAGTAAGGAACACTCACTTTACTATTTTAAGGGTGAAATTCCCTTCACTTTGGCATCCTCCTCTACCGTCATGCCTTCCAATGTCTTAAGCAAAAAAATGTCTTTTGAGGAGAAGGGAATCACTACCAGCACTATTATCACTGCCTCTTTGCCTTCACTGTGTGTGTCTGCTCTTCTGCTTCCCTCGGTTCTCCCCCTTTCTCTCTCGCTGATTTTATTCCCATCAACCTTCATACTGTCTCTGGCATCTTTACTAAAGTCAAATCAGGGTCTCCTCTCGGTCCTTGTCGAGCTACATGTTTCACACTCTGTGTGCCAACCGGGTTTGTGATGCTCTTCTTTCTGTAATGAATGCGTCCCTCTTTGCTGGTAGTGTTTTTGACCGCTTCAAAAGTGTTATGCCCCCTCTTCTCAAAAAACCTGCTCTTGCTCTTGCCAAATCATTCAAATTCCCATCCTATTTTCCCTTTATAGCTAAACTCTTGACAGTGCTTCAATGGTTTAGTGGATTCTCCATCCTCTGTCCCACATCAAGAGCATAATCTCATCTGGAGTCAGCGCTGCTCTTCACCATTGTTGTCATCAAAATGCCAAATGATACTGGAGTAGTCAATGGCTTTGCAATACTTGATGTAGCTGCAGTTTTCGAAAACACAGATCATGGCATCAACAGTGAACAGGCTCTATTCCCAAGGAACTGGTAGAAGTGTACTTGCCCGTATCTCTTCCCTTCTCTCCTGCTGCTCACAGCCTTTCTTCGTTTTTGTCATGTCCTAAGTGGTGTCCCTCAGGGCTCTTCCCTTCCTCCTCTTATTTCATCTCTATGTTCAACCTCTTGCGTCTCTTATATCACCTTTTAATTTCTCATTCTGCACTAATATTAATCACACCCAGTTCGTCATACATCTAGATGGGGACCTCGTGTTAAATCTATCCAGTTTCAGACCTGCATGGCTGCCATATCTTTGTGGATGAGCTGAAACTCATCGATATGCAAATCTAATGAGGGGAACAATTGATTTTCCTCTGTAGAGGTGGACTAGAAGGCCACCAACAGCCCAGGTAGTAAGGGAGACACGCCCGGTTTGAAAAATGTTACAATTCCTGTACACACACATTGTTAATACTTCTGAACTCACAGAGAATAAACATATACAAATATTGCTAGCTTTGCAGAGTCAGCAGTACATGGATTGATGTTCTCAAATATTTTGCTCTGAATCTAACAGCAGAGTGCAAGGGTATTAGTGAAAATGTACATAACTGATATCGCTTCACAGCACTTTTGTTATTAGCTATTTTAATGGGACACATGTTATCAGAAAAAAATGTGTTGTCCCATTATGAACTTGAACAAGGTACCTGTATTATAAGTACCGATCTGACAACATGCACTTAACAGAATGAGCCATCTGTCCTGTAAAGGGACATTAGCCTTGTAGATTTAGATGACTAATGTTTATCCCGATGACTGAAGGGGGATGCTCCAAGTCCTACAAGCCCTTTAGATTTGCTAATGTGTGATTTTTTTATTTTATTTATTTGGTTCAATTGTTATACAATTTTTTCAAAAAGAAAGTTTCGTAAGGTCCTTATTTTCAGTTGCGGACAATTAACTTGTCTGCTATAAGTCCTCCTTTATTTTTTCCTTTTTATGAGCAAAAGTCTACTCGTCTGATTTCTGGGAGATTTTGACGATAAATGACACCACTGCTATCACAAATGTGATCTCGTCCCCGCACATTAGAGCAGCCCAACAGTCGTCTGCATCAAGTGATGGAAATTTCAAGAGGTGCTGACCCAGTAATTTCATTCGCTCCTTGATTAAGCCTGAACTATGGAGCAAAAGATGCTTCAAACGTTCAACCTCGTCTTCTCCTTTGCAGTGTCGACATTTATTTTGGTCAGATTTTGCTCTTATTGTGATGATCTCGTTGGTAGGAAAGAGGTTCAAACGTATTAGTAGAAACTGGTCTCTGTAAAATCTATTTGGGAATTTTGCCAGATATCCCGAAAGCCGATTTAGTTTTCTGCTTTCTACTGGTAGATGTGCTGTTGACTGGTAGCGTAAAGCGCTGGCGAGAGTGAGAATCCAATTGTTTTCTCCCAATTTCTTTTTTATTCTTGTGGGATTTAGCCTCAAGTCTGCTTCCGTGCAATCAATTACCCCCAGTTTGGCTCTGTTTTTGGTTGCCCATTTTTCCAGTGGTTTATTGGATCCTCTGATTATTTTTTTGTTGATAATCTCGAAGACTTCCGGCCGAGCAGGATGGTTTTTCTGAACAATGCCCAGCTGTTCCATTCCACCATTGCTTGGAGGGAAAGAAGGCCCAACTCTCCATCTATAATCGGGAGTTGGTGTTGAGTTTGGAAGTCCCAAGACTCGCTCCAAAAAAAGTCCCTCGAGCCTGGGCCATACGTTCACTGGAATGTTTGGCATGGCCTCAGCACTGTAGGTCAATGAAGGAACTACTTTTAACTTGCAGTAGTTCACCACTTGCAGTATAGAAGGCGGCCACATTTCTTGTTCATTGGCACCACCTGGCTGGCCAAGGTCTTAGTTCTCTCACGAATGAGCTCCATCATCAGTTTGCACTGTGCTGTTTTTTAGCCCGACTCCTAGATATTTAAATTATTTTACTTGTTCGATCAATTAGTGACCCAAAAACCATTTCAATTTCTGAATGGGTTTCCTTGATTTTTCAAAGTACATGTTTTTGTCTTCTCTTTGTTTATCTCCAAGTTATTCTCGCTGATGTATTTTTGAAGACTGTCCAGCTGTCGCTGTAAGTCCACAGGGGTTTGGTCTATTAAGACCAGATCATCCGTGAACAGGAGGCGAGTGAGAGGAAGGCCCCCTACGGTTGGTGGAAAAGATCTAATCATGGGCTCAAAGTGCTGAAGATCAGCCAAGAAGAAGTTGAACCGAGCCGGAGCGAGGGGGCATCCTTGTTTTATGCCTCTGGCTGTGTTAATTTCGGTTGATAATGTTCCAGACCGATTGAGGCACACTCATGGTGGGGGAGTCGGGGGAGGGGGGTGGAGTAGTGACCACAAAAAAGGAAGGCAGCCCAAAACCAACACAAGAGTGGCCCCTGAAACTTGGATGCTGCTGGCCCATCGGGCGAAAGCTTAATCTGATTAAGGACCAATCTTCCCCTGCCTATCGGTAATGTTTTTTCTGATGGATGTTCTTCCCATGGATTCCTCATCTATGACATTCCATCTCCAGCGTTACTGGTCTTCCTAAACCTTTTTGACACCAGATGGCTCAGATGGGCTCCATTTGCTCTGCTCCCACCTCTACAAGATCCACACCAAACGTGGTGTTGAGGCATTATATATGGAGACCTGTGACCCATGACATCAGTACCATCCTTTCCCCTAGCATTCAGCCACTCAAGGACAGCAGGACAGAATAGGGGCGGGTAAAAAAGGATGATGAGGAATCAATACATGAGATAACCATCCAACAGAAAGAGCATTCCTGAGGTGGAAGTAATTTGTCCTTTTGATTAATTCCTTCCTCCCACCGATTCCTCCTCTACAATAGACTCCCATAGCAGTATGTAGAGCTGGAGTAAGGAGGAAAGCGAAAGGACACTACTTAGACTAGAAAACCCATGTGGTCCTCATGGGTTTTCTAGTCTAAGTGTGTCCTTTTCGCTCTCCTCCCTTCTCCAAGTCTCTACCACAGCAAGCATCCTCCCCTGAAAGGGAAAAAAAAGCAGTAATGCTTGACAAACGTGTGCAGCGTGGCACACGTAGCTGGACTGGAAAATGTCCAAGACAGCCCCCCTCCACTGCAGGGCAGGCATGGAAGCCATGCCTCAAGTTGAATGAGTCGCGAGACCCTCATGTACATCTTTCCCAGCCATATCTTAGCATTCCGAGATACAGAGGCTGATCCACCTCGACAGGGTCGGTTTAGTCACAGCCGTGCTAGCAAAGGCACCAGCATAACCCACAAAAAGTTGGAAATATGGAATCATAGGAAGATGCATCTTCTGAGAGCGATAGAAATTCAAGACCTCCATTGAGAGGGAGGACAGCCTCACCCTCAGTATCCCCTTTCTCCCACGAGGCCAGGGAGGTGAGGCCACTACCCTTTATTCCCCCTGGGGGTGGAACTCATGGGGAGGGATCCCCCCCATATGGGACTAGGGACAACTGTCCAGGTAGAACGCAGTATGCCCAAAACATCTCACATCCTCCTACCCTACACAGGGTCTCATAATACTACACACTTCCATGAACCTCTTTATAGTAGATGACCAGACCTCCCTAAAAAGGTACTGGGACAAGCAAGAGTAGGGATTACCTATGTACCCCATATGCAGAAGCTGGGACAAGAAGAGCGCAAGTAACCCAGTGTAGGATGAGAATATCAATACTGAGACGCGGGAGAAGCGTAGAGCCATGCGGATTGCCCCAAGGAACCAACATGCATAGCCTAGACCACTTGAAACAAGTAAGTCCAACCCGGTGATGAAAATGGAAGAAGGACTTTACAAATTGTCAGACTATTCCTGGAGGAACCAGGGAAACTCGAAACGAGCTGGTCAAGACACTTGGCCGCTGGCAGAACAGTCCCTAAAAGATCTGCCGTGGTTGGACCAAAGAAGGAGGCAGAGACCAGGGCAGCCAGCCGACTGGGAGAGGCGGCGTGTGTGGAAATCTCGAAAACTGCAGCCCAAGAGCAGGAGAATGCTGCTAGGTAGTCATAGCCCCTCGATACACTGAGAAGCCTGAACGGGGAGGAGAAGCTTATGGACAACCAGATGCTGCCGGTAAGAAGCCTGGAGAGCTAATCTCCTCCCGGAATGCATAAGCACCAGGGTATCTCCACCTTATACCAGGTCCTTACCGCCTCTGGGACCAATGTGCTTGTCAATCTCAAGGCCCAGTGGAAGAGGGATTAGGGCCCCTTAGAACTGTAAGACTGAGTGGAGGCTTTGATGTCTCCCAGCAAAATTGGGTTCTGCACTAGGATACAATTAATCCAACTCATGATACTCCACAGGGTCAATTATTCTCGCACAGAACTGTTCAAATGGGGTTGTACGCATCACGATAAATGCCTCAGGTGTGGGGGGATGGAGGGCACTTTTTCGCATTATTTGGGAATGCCCTCAGGTTCGCTGCTTTTGGCGGAAATGTCTTGATAAGGTGCATTCCATTTTCGAGACTTGTAATACCCGGGGACCCGCGGCTGCTTGGGGTGTGGGGTGATACTTCCTTCACGAGATATGAGAAACTGTTTGTATCCAATGCCGTTGGACTGATGAAACAAACTATTGCATCTATATGGGGGGCGGTGGAGCACCCTTGTCTGATTACATGGATTTCTGAGATGGATAGGTGCATGGCCCTGGAAACAGTGTGTACAATGCACGTGGCTGCCCAGAGAAATGGTCCAAAATATGGGGGAAGTGGGATGCGGAGGTTTAGGAGGGGGGACCTCATCGTTGTTCAATGGGATCATATCGGCTTTATTTCCTTGGTGGCAATCCTCCTGGTCTTTTGTTCTTGTAACGCTCAAGGTTACCCAATCATGTTATGTGTTTGCGTTAGTTTTGTTTTCTTTGTCTTCATTCTAAAACAATAAAATATGTTCATATTTTTTTTTAAAGGCAGCTAGAGAGGGCCGGCTGGCCAGGATGGTTGGTGTAAACCCTGAAGGGCAGAAGAGTCACAAAAAACGGGTATGGACCCATACCTTAGAACGAACTGCCTCCAAAGTCATCTTCATAGTCGCAGTACCTGGCATGGTAGTGAACCAGGTGGGCTGTGACAAAAACCGAGAAAGATTAATTCTCCCCCCCTTGGTGTTTGTGAACGCTGGGATAAAGGCCAAGGGAAGGGAGCCATCCTCTTGGCATTGCGAGAAGCCTAGAAAAGGTCAGGGGAAGAAAGTGATTCCCCCTGGTATTGTGAACCTTCTGAGAAGCCCGAGAAAGGTCAAGGAAAGGGAGTCATTCTCTTGACATCAAGGTTTTGAAGTGTTAACATTGATTTATTTGTGAACTGAGACTTTTCAATCTCTAACTTTTTGTGGTACTTTTGAAAGGAACTGCAACCTGGGAAAGGGAGACATTCTCTCAGGAAAAAGTCCTTCCAGACTACTGGCATTGTAGTCCGCCCTAGAGAAGAAGAGAACCATCATACTGCATTAAGAAGTCTCACCTACCTTTTCGTTTAGTTAGAAGTGTAAGGGAAGGAAATAGGTTTTGACACAGGCCAGTGGACTTTTGGTTAAGGACATTACGACATATCCTTAGTTTTGAGTTGAGGCAGGGGAACCCCTCTTTGCAATAGGACCAGGTAGGGGTTTTCCTTTATTTTCTTAGAAATAAAAGTATTTAGCAACAATGAAGCCACCTGTGTCCATCTTCTCCTTTCACACGGTAACAGGAGGTTTAACCTACTTGGACCTACCTCATTCATCTTGCGGAAGCAATGCCTACCTGAAAAATCACCTTGAAGGTGAGCAATCTTAGCGAACATAAATGTAAGAGCTTAAAAGGTGTACCCGTCAAGAAAGTATATGCCAAATTCAAACCCCAAGCAGGTGTACAAAACTGTCATGGGGGATCTGGTCGCACAATCCCAGCATGTATTGAAACATAACAGTGGAGAATGTGAAAAAAGAAAGCTATTCAGGGGTTCTTTTAAAGACCAATATGGTGGAAAAGGAACCCCTTAAAAGTGCCAGACTGCAGGCCGCCCTCATGACAAAGGAAGCAGAAAATCCAGTACAGATGAGGTAGGACATACAAGAGTCCAGATCCATCTCCTGACACCAAGCTGAGAATGTACGTCACCTCCAGGCAAAAATGTACTTGTAGGCTGCTTCATGTGCATCCTCTGACAAGCTTTCGCCGCCACCGTCTCACCCCCCTTGCCGCTTTGGCTGACCTCTCACCCTGACACTGTCCTCTCGCTCCAGTCTGCTTTATCTGATACTCTCGATATCCTTGCCCCTGTCATGAGAATCCGCCTGCAGCCCAAAGCCAAGTGCAACTCCTGGTATGACTCAGACCTTGTCACCCCAAGTGCAGGGTGGCCGAGAGGAAATGGTGTGCTTCATGTACATCCTCTGACAAACTGGCCTATCGCCTGCTCCAAAGGCAATATTGGCTCTATGTCCTAACCAAGAAGAGAGCTCATATCCAAGCCTGCGTGTCTGCGGCATCAAATAACTCGGCTGAGCTCTTTAAAAGTTGCAAGGAACTGGGCAATCCTGCCGCAGTCTCTATCTACCTCTCCTGTCCCGTCCCAGGCCCTCTGCACAGCACTGGCTTCTCACTTCATCTCTAAAACTCAGGACATCCTGTCCTCACTCTCCTCGTATCCCCTCCCTCCCCCTACCTCCTCTGGCCCTTCTGCAGCCACCTCTCCTCCCTCCTCTGTCTTTCCCCTGTTCTCCGCTGACAAGGTTTCTAGACAAGTCCGATCTATGAAAGTCTCATCGAAACAGGTTCACCCCTGTTCCTCCAAAACTGTCAAGGACCACATCAACTCGCTGGCTCCTGCCATGGCTGACTTCTGCAATCACTCCTTCGCCACTGGAGTCTTCCCATCGCCCCTGAAGCACTCCCTTGTGCACCCTCCTCTTAAGAAACCCTCTGCCGACCCCTTCTGCCCTGATAACTATCGCCCAATCTCCATCACACCCTTCCTGAGCAAGCTTCTGGAGAAACTGGCCATCTCCCAGCTTAATCTCCACACTGAATCTGGTGGTTGTCTTCATGACCATCAGTCTGGTGTCAGAGCTGCCAGAAGCACGGAAACTGCTCTCCTGAACATCCGTGAATACCTGCTCTACAACCTTGACTCGAACACCCCTTGCATCCTCATCTTGCTTGATCTCTATTCTGCCTTTGACACCGTCAACCATGCCATCCTGCTCAACCGTCTCCGTGATAACCTGGGTATTACTGGTCAGGCTCTGGCGTGGCTGACTTCTTTCCTCTCCTACCGACCCTCCCAGGTCCAACTTGGGTCCTCCTTCTCCGCTATCTTTTTTTCTACCTGTGGTGTCCCCCAGGGATCTAACCTCTCTCCCTGGCTCTTCAACTAATACCTGGCACTCCTTGCCCACCGCATCGCCGCTCTCTGCCCCAACTTTCAGTGCTATGCGGATGACACCCAGCTCATTTTCAGGCTACCTTTGGCCTCCTCCTCTCCTTCCCTCATCCCTGTCTGCTATCCAGGAATGGTGTGCCGCCAATGACCTCTGCCTTAATGCCAGTAAGCCAGATTCTCCTCATCGGCACACCTGCTCCCTCCTTCCCTGTAGCTCTCTGGCCGGCCTCTGTTGGCCCTCTTCCTGCTCCCACCAGCAAGGCTAGAAACCTTGGGGTCATCTTCGACTCCACACTCTCTTTCTCTCCTCACATCTCTGATGTCTCTAAGAAGTCACACTACCAGCTGCACCTCCTCAGAGGTATTCTTTATTTCCTCTCGTTCCCCCAGAAGCTCATTGTCTCCAGAGCTCTGGTTCTCTCTAGACTGGACTATAGTAACAGCCTCTTTCTAAATCGGCCTGCTTCTACTCTCCGCCCTCTGCAACTTATCCAGAACAGGACTGCAAGACTTGTCCTTGGCCTCAAACCCAGGAATCGTATCTCTCCAGGACTGAAATCTCTGTACTGGCTCCCAGTGGCCATGAGGATTAAGTTCAAAACCCTCTGCATAGTTCACAAGGCCTTCTGGGGCCTGAGGCCTCAATAGCTTCAACTTTCTCTTCCTAAATATCTTCCTTCTCGAGCTCTTTGCTCATCCGCCCCCAACTCCATCAGGGTCAGTCGCTTCTCCAAGCAACAAGTTGGTGGTAGATCTTTTTCCTTCGGCTTAAACTTGAGGTGAACCATCTCCGGTTACGGAAGCACCTAAAAACATTTCCCTTTGCTTCTGCTTTTTCCTCCTCCTCTCCTCTGCTGACTTCCTGGCTGTAACCGGAACTGCACTGGCTACCTGGACACCCTCTGACCTCAGGCCCAGGTCCTTCCCCTGCCAGCGTCACACACCTGTACTGCCCACCTGGCAACCCCCGCACTTGGGGACTGTTCTGTATCCCTAAAGTCCCCCCTACCAGCCATTGACACCTGATGATGCCTGCACTTACTCATGCACTTGCCACTTGCTGGCCGTTTACTTACTGTTGGTATCTTTCTCATGTACTGCACTGTCCCTGCCCCCTTCCCATGCACTTGCACTATCTGAATGACACCTGGCCTAGTAGGATCGCTGTCCGTCCTCCCGTTGTTCGCCTCCCTTGCCTCGTCACACCTTGAAACACTTGTGTATAGGCGTGTTATAAATGTCATATCATCCTAGCAGAAAGGAGTACATCAATAACGTTCTCAGACAAATCCTGCCCTTTGTATTTCAGCCTCTCTGCAGACAAGCATTAAGGTTGAGGCTGTTTCGGTTCGGGTGGAGAACCTGTCCTTCCAGTGGGAGATCAGGTCAATTCTTAGCGGCAGGTGCCAGGGAGGGCAGATGAACCTGTCTAGAAGCTTTGGGTATTTTTACCACTTTTGTGGTTGTGCTGTAGAACAGCTAGGTTTGTTGTAGCAGGGCCTGGACAGCGAACGGGGTAGTGTGCCCTGTCTGGTAGCTCTGAGGCTGTGGCAGGGAGTGATGAAACCCATGGTTGGGTGCTTGAAACTCAGCAAACACAAACCTTCACTTCACAACACCCTCCTTCATGAGGGGAAAGGATTTTCTTTTTAAACTTTTTTTTATTGATTTTCAAAGATCAAAGTATACCATATCCAGTCATTACATGAAGTGTCACAACATGACCAGGCCCACCAAGATATCTCCATTGCTTCCTGAAGCATGTAAACATACATCTTTTACCCAATTTCGCATATCCAGCCCACCCTTTCCACGCCCCATTAACCAGGCTGTTAGCGCACGCACCCATTATTCATATTCCCCACCATAAATGCATAATTCTCAACATAAATTCTTATCATATGACAATCCTCTTCCTCCTTCAAGCAGTACCTCACACCCTATCTTAATACACACTTCACTCCATTTTACAGAGGGTATAAATTTGGGGAGGAGGCCAGTTCATTCAGCAATTGTCCACATTACAGTTCTTCCCAGTCTTCCTCCTCCAGCATCCTGCATTTCTTCAACCATTCTAGCTCTGCCACCCCCAATCGTTGTACGTCCTGAAGCTATTTCCCTATAAATGGACCAGCAGTGCTTTTCCAGGACAATTTTTTTCAGACATGCTGCAGACACGCAATATACCTTCTTCCATGGAAACTTCCATCATCATTCCAATTTTCAAAAAAGGCGATCTAACCTTTCCAGCTAATTATCGCCCAATAGCGCTGTTAGATGCTCCAGGCAAGATATTTACCAGGCTAGTACTCCTTGAATTTAACAGCTGGACACGGACCAGTAATCATCGCGACCCAAACCAGACAGGATTCATCGCTGGAATGGGGACGAACTTCAATTTACTGACCCTTAATGCCATTAAAGCACATTGTCAGGAAAGCAAGCGGCAGGTTTTTTTTGGGTTCATCGATTTAAATGCAGCATTTGATTCTGTTAGTCAACGTCTTTTATTAGAAAAGTTACTCAGAGACAATTGTCCCTCAACTTTGTACGATATAATTTTTTCACTTCATCACGAAACATCGGTGCGGATAAGAATCACTGTAAATGGATTGTTAACAGAAAAAATTCCAACCTATCGAGGTTTAAAGCAAGGGTGTTCACTGGCCTCTGCAGTTTTTAATTACTATATTCATGATGTAAAAGACTTCCTGTCAAAAATCATTTCAGACTCTCCTAAGATAAACAGTGCCCAAATACAAGCGCTAATGTACCCTGACGATTTGGTCCTTATTTCAAGAACCCAAGTTGGCCTACAACGCTTACTTAATGCGTTTCAAGAGTATGTCAAGGCAAATGAACTATCAATTAACTCTTCGAATACAAAAATTGTACAATACTCACCCAGACGATCAGGGCCTCTTTCGTTTGTGTAGACCATTGCATTAATTCCAATTCAGGTAGTTTCAAACTACTGCTATCTGGGCATGGTTTTAGATGGCAAGTGGAAAGGGCCAGGACAACTGGAACGGTTAGGGATTAAGTTATCAGCCATATCAAGCACGTATCATCATGCATAAATTCGGCACATTTTCGATCTTGCTGGTGTGGCACTTCTGGACCAATAAAATGGTCCCGATATTATTATATGGGCTAGAGTCAATGCAAACTGAATCGCCATTTAAATTTAATCAATGGGAAGCCACATTTTGGCGATCGGTGCTCCATCTGCCACAATGCAAACCCAGTGCATGGATGAGATATGAGCTTGGGTTACTTTCTCTCCAAGCCCATTACAGCTGGCGCGTGTGCCTTATTTAGAAAATGCTTGTTGTCATCAAAGGATGAGGTCTTATTAAAAAAACTCACACCAATTGTTTTCGGCCAACCATAGCTTTGTAAGTGGTTAGAAAAAATCTACCACATTCTAGCTAATGCTGACATAACAATTGATCTGTTGTTGACCAATCCTGATAAAGCGAAATGTAAGATACATCAATTAGATTGGATCAACACCTGTGAGCAGTATTTGACCTTCCACGATGGTGACACATTGTGTTTTCCTCCGAAAAGGGCTGGCATTCTACCACCGTATTTGATACGTTGTCCTGCAGCATCTTACGACTACGCCTCAATTTGTGGATCACAAACAACATAAAAACAAGACGACGTCTTGTGAACACAGATCAAAATGTATGTAGTTTTTGCAGAATTGATACTATCCCCGAAACGCTTACTCACTTAATTACTGAATGTACTATGCTTGGGTCTAAATGCAAAATTGTCTTCACAAGACATTGTGAATATTTGGGGAACCCATCACAAACCGAATGTTGGGCGGCAGTGTTGGGCTGTAACAATTTGGCAATACAGATCGCAGCGGTTAATTTCTTGCATAGCCTAAATTTGGAAGAAACTGAAAAAGGGGAAAGTTAAAAAATAAATAAATAATTGATTAGAGTGACATTGTCCACTAATGATGGTTTTCCTTTTTCATTCCTCTAATGCTCTATTTTATTTGTTATTGCTGAAAATAGGAGTGTTAATTGCGTGTTTTTTTGTTCATTTAACTCTGGTAGACCTGCTATGTGCTGCTCAATCAATTAATTACTGCTAGTTCTGTTATGATAGCCTGATAATAACGAAGGAGATAATTGTAATGAATTTGTGTTGTAATTAATTTTTACCATATGCATGTGATTGTCTTGTGAATGTTTTTGTATTATGATCTGTTTTATATGAAATTTTGAAAGGTTGATTCAATTCAGCCAAATCAAATAAAAAATAAATAATAAAATAAAAAAACCTGGTACTGCCTTTGATTAAATATTTTTTTTTTTTTTGTATCCTGGCACTTGGTAGAAGGCCTCTTTGGTATTGAGCGTAGGGTATATCCCACTGGAAACTAAGATTCTACAAAGGTCCCCAGATATTTCTTTTAGGGCCCTGTCTGTGCACAAGATGCCCACTAATCACAAGAACCAGATTATTCATCTGTAGGTCATCAGGGTGAGACCCCCAGAGGACGTCCCTCATTAATACCATTAGTGAGAACTGCTGACCCGTTTGTATAGATTTGGAGGAAGTAGATTGACTGGGCAGCAAGGGCAGTTTAATAGCGGCGGAATAAAGGAGTTAAGCGGATATCCTGGAAGATAGCAGGAATTAAACAGCTGTTCGACAACCCCAATGGGTGCAAGTTTGTGAGGAATTTCCATATTATAATGGGCAGTAGACACTCTACACCTTCAGGCATACCAGACATTTGCTTGCTATCCCAGCCACTAGAGGTCCCAAGGGACGTCCTAGTGGGGGTCTGTTTGTCTGGATAGTCATCAGCCTAGGTTGGAGGACTGTGTCCAGTCCCATAGGCTCTGTGGATTTGCAAGCGTTGCTACTTTGTAAAGATGCCGACGCACCATTGTATTTAGATAATATTTATAATAGACCATTCATTTTACACGGCCTAGCCACACTGCACTCTCTTGAGCAGCATATCAGTAGTAGATCATTAACAATGCTCCCTGAGAGTAGTATCCTTATTGCAGGGGACTATCTCCAATTTGAACCAGTAAAGGTGTTGGTGAACCTGTGGGATTACCAGGACCATGCTTGGGACATCCCGTCCCTGGTAGCCGCTGGCCCAAAAAGATGCTATAAATTTGCTGTGGATTTCTGTTGTAGGCTTGCTAATCTAAATTGAGGGCTTCTAACTGATGTTTTAGTAAGGACTAATCGGCAAAATTGACCTTCACGGGGTCCAGTGGGAATTCCCACATTGATTATATTGTTATTACAGGTCCGGATTGGTCAAGGATCACAGACCTTGAAGTGATTGAGAGGTCAGAAAGTGACCATCTCCCAATAATTGATATGAAGCTAATTTGGGTTTCCCCGGCATTCATGTCCACTCTCATCCAGCGACGGTCAGTGGCTATGCTTAGAAGTCTAATAGATGGTCCGACTCAGATTCTAAAACACCCGATTTCAAGCCTGATGTATAAGTTAACTGTTATGGAAGTACAAATGACCAAAAGATCCTGGCTGAATATGATCTTTTAACTAATAAGCTTATCCCATATATTTCAGTTCCAGGGAAAATGATTAAAAAAGCAAGTATTAAATAAACCTGGTTGGTACAGCGGTGAATGTCGCAAAGCAAAGGGTGATATTCTCACTTGTATAAAATCGAGTTTGGGGTTGGATAGAAAAACTCTGAACATTGTGCAAAATATACAAATCGGATTAAAAAAAAAAAATTTACTCAGTAAATTAATTGCGCTCCATGCAGCCCTTCAATCAGGGGATTATTAACTTTTTGGGAATCTGGTATCGGCTAGAGATTTGAAGGGTGGTCAGCCTCTTCTCTATCACATCAACGCTCTATCACATCAACGAAGATGGGTGGTGGTAACATTTTGCTAACTTGTATCGGAACACTGTGCCTCGTCCATTGTTAACCGTCCTTGGTGGGCCTACCTCAGAGTATGATGCTTTGATAGTGTCTATTGAAGAGGTGGTCATAGCCCTTAATTCTTTAAAAATGCCCAGATCATATTCTGAATGATTTGTTAAAAGATGAGGTGGTTATCTGGGCCCCAGTATTATGCAGGCTATTCAATGCTGTTTTGTCTAGGGGGCGGGGGTAGCCCATGATTCATGGAGACAGTGATTCTACCAATTTACAAAACAGGTGGCAAAGATCACCCAGCAAACTATTGCCAAATCTCTCTTTTACACAGCATTGGCAAACTCTTTGGGAAGGTTGTGTTAAAACAAACATCTACAGGACTGGGTGGATAGGGAAGACAATCTGCAACCTTCAGACTGGATTTAGAGAAAACAGAGGAACGATCAACCAATGCTTTATGTTTTCTTTATTATTGCCAAACTATACTTCTGTCCTAAAGACGATGTGCCTGTATTTGACTTTAACTTAAAAACTGTGTTTGACTCAGTTTGCAGACACACCTTGTGGCAGTTATTAAATGTACGGAAAGCCCCAAGTGTCCTGATTAATAAAATACATTAACTCTACACTGCAAACAAGGCTAGTGTTCGTTTTGGGGTTGGTAGTGATCGGACACGTCCCTTTGAAGTTGAAAGGGGCAGTGGGGGGGTCAGACAGGGCTGTACACTGGCTGCCTCTCTTCAATACTTATATTCAAGATTAATAGATAAATTACTATGGGAGTGTCGAGTTTGCCCCAAAATGTACGCCGACAAATGCACAGCCCTGTTTTATGCGGATGACGCGGTTCTTATAGTGACCGTACCACAAGGGCTGAGAAATTCATTGTCTGTATTTATGAAGAAATGTAGTGAGTTAGATCCCAGCCTGAACATTGAAAAATCGAAAGTCATGGTCTTTTGACCTAAATCTGTAAAACGTACATCACTGAAGGTGGAAGTTGAAGGCTCTGTGCTTGACCGGGTTGAATTCCGGGATTAGTAGGGCTGAGATTTGAGAAGTTTGGTGGTTGGCTGGCCCAGGTTAATCAATAGTCCACCACTTTAGAGAAGGTTAGTGGAGCAATTCTGGTGTTTTATGCTAAGCATAGAAGAGGTGCAATTTCCCCTGTCCTGGATCTATTCCATAAACAAGCATCCCTGCCGCCCTGTATGGCTATGAACATTTCAAAACTTTGCACAATCGAATATACATTTCTGAAGAAATTGTTGTTGCTCCCTGTCAATGCACTTACAGCTGTGGTCCTCTTGGAGCTGGGCTGTACCTCCGTTGCTGCCCTGATCCCTGCAAGACGAATACTGTTTTGGGCTAGACTGGAAGCAGCATGATCTCGAGAGATACCGGAATGCAGAACTCCACCTCCTAGGTGGGTGGTAAAAGTTTCAAATGGGCATCACACATTAAGTCTTCTTCCCAGGACCTTAATATGATCGACTTATGGTTGAATCCTACTAATGTTAGGCCCCGATAGAAAATATAAAAAACAGGGTTAAACAGCAGTATTGAATGCCTACTGGTTGACGCTTCACCTTTAAAACTTGGTTCTGGTTATCTGGACTGGTGCCATTTATTGGGCTATAAATCACATTTAGATGCAATTTTCCCAGTTTACGAAAGGGCCCTGTATTTGCTATTTTGACTGGGGATTCTTCCGGTGGCCTCTTTTTTACGCGAAATTGGTTACCCTCCAATACGAGCATGTGCCCACTCTGTTAGGAGGGTAATGAGACAGTCATGCATTTTCTGTTTTGTGGCGAGACTGCTAAACTGAGAAAAATGTATTTGATCCTAATATTGTGAGTCGCTGAGATTCACAAGCTGTTAGTGCTGAGAGATTTTTAGGTCAGTTATTGGACATGCATGTCGTTAGAGCAACAGCACACTACAGCCATAGAGCATGGTTGCTTAGGGTCAAATTCTGAGTACATTAGCTAGGTTTAATATTAGACCCTTGTGGTTATGAAGGTGAGGCTGCAAGCTGTTGACTCTCCTCACCATGTTCTTTATTTTGATTTTATCTCCTGGATTTTATGTTTGTCTCAACTATGTAAAGCACATGCACTTTAAGTAAATGTTCATCTCTGTTTTAGACCTATATGAATGCATTTTATTGATCAGTCAATTTCAATAGGATTGCTGTATTAAGTTTGATTTATTCTCTATCACGAATCCATTGTCTTTTTTAGTGTATATACTTTTATGGTTGGCTAACTGAAATAAAGTTTAAGATGATAACTACACCAGACTAGGCGAATCCTCCTGTGTCCAAGCTCCCACCATCTGGAACTCTATGTCCCCTGCACATCTGCAGCATTGAAAATCACCTCACATTCAGAAAAGCCCTAAAAACCTGGCTTTTTCCTTCCTCATCTTTAAGGTCTCCCACTCTATGCTGCAATTGTCCAAGCACACACACTGGCCCAGACCCAAATAAATACCTACTTTCCAAACCACTGCGGATGCCGGCAGCGTTCACCGGGCCCACCGTGAGAAACTTGCCCTCCCTAACCTCCCGCCCCCCCCACACCTCCAAGTCCCCACCCTCACTCGCATCAGACAACCAAACCTCAACCATGACCTCCCCACCCACCCGAATCACCAACTCTATAACCGGTGCAATCTGGTCACTAAACGGCAGTAAATCTGATGCACCTTGCAGTTGGCAACTTAAAGATGCTGGGACAGAACATTCGTTCAGATGGAACACTAGAGATAGCAACTGTAACGGGATCAGTCTAAACAGGGGACAGCTGAGATTCACACCCTCGGCTGAAGGTCCAAGCCAAATTATCAAAGGGCTTACCCAAGCACACAGAATGATAAACCTATAGGTCGCACTGGGGGTAGTGAGGAAATGCGCCATTTCAACCAGGGCTATTGGGCATGGAACACACTTTAATACCCTTGTGTCATAAATCACCAAAGTATCTTATGAAAAGGATATGGTAACCAAAAAGGATACAATTGATAGGGGGTCTTCAGGATCCTTGAATTCAAACGATTTGATAGTAGTGATGTCAATTTAGACCTTCCAAATGATACAACTCTCTGACTGGTAAAACAGGCAGAGAGAAGGATCACTGGAAAGGGCATGGGAGAGTAATAGGAAGGCAGCCTAGGAAAAAAATAAGCGTCATGAGAAACTATCTCAACTAATCTCTCTGATAGAATGGCAATAAAGCTAATTCCAACACTAACCTGTAGGCTTAGAACTGGAGTATCCACCAAAGTCTAGGAAGAAATCCAGGAAACGAACCAACGACAAAGGAGGGAAGGTTAGTAAGGGAGACTTATCCCGAACGGCACGAGGCTCATGCTAGATACTGTGTTGGTGCACCACAGGATAGCATCCATAGTTCTGTGCACGGTCACCTTCAAATAAAAGTAGCAGAAAAACCTTCCTTTCCCACAAAGAACAGAACAAAATTGAAATGAGTCCACCTGTTATTTCCTCACAGGTTCAAACCAACCGCGTGCTGGATACACGCGAACCAAGTACACGCATCCAGGGCAGCCGCGCTTGAAAACTTCAGCGTCCACGTGGGATTTTACATGCGAACCAAGTACACGCAGCCAGGCCAGCCGCGCTTGAAAACTTCAGCGTCCACGTGGGATTTTACATGCGAACCAAGTACACGCAGCCAGGCCAGCCGCGCTTGAAGAGTTCCAGCGTCCGCGTTAGAGTGAAAACGGAAACTTACACGCGGACAGGAAAACAGCATGCGAATGGAACAGGAACCTGTGTGTGAGAAGACACGCTAACGAAACCTGCTGAAGGCAGATAAAGGAGATCGCGTGTGAAGGAAACACGCCAATGAAGGCCAAGGAAGCAACCGACGGGATGCGAAGACGCAGATGAGTTCAGCTACCAAGACGCCAAAATGTTCAATTAGAAGCAGCGAGCCACGTATCCACGCTGCTTATGAACGTTCTGCCGTAACACACGTGACTATCCTGAATCACGTGAATTCAGCGACGTGAATAATGCAGACGTCGTTTTCCTGGTAGTACATCAAACAACCTCCATCTCAAATAAAACGGTCTAGCAGTTCTATGAGCATGACCCGTTCTGCGTACAGACGGAGTACCAGATCCAGAGGTAAAATGTCCAGCATGCATGACACTTTGGTGGTCGGAACAGAGACACACTTGGAAGCACTTAGACGGTTCCTCCATCGGGGACGGGAACAATACTATTGATCTCAGCCATAGGTGGCAAGATCTAATAAATTCTATTTATTTCCCATTGCACTCAAAGAAAGGCACCAGCCAGGTCCTCCACAAAGGTAGCATCCTAACACCACCAAGGATACACTCGAACGATCAATCTACCATCTTGAGAGACCTAAGAAAACGACACTGAACGAAAATCCATTCGAGACTAAGGTATGTATAACTCACCATGTCTAAGGACACATTCCACAGCCACGGCTCCCCACCCATGCACTCTAGAATGCAGCTATGGCTATGGAAATCTGGTTTAGCAGCTTGTATAGCCGTCCACACTGAAATCCCTGATGTACCTCTGCCATTACAGCAGCGACAACCTACGTAAAATATTTGGTATAGCTGGGTACACATCGAATCTCCTGCACTCTATCCTAATTCACCAAAAGTACCCACCCCTGTGCCGGACCTCAGGCTGCGTACTGGGGCCCAGCCAACCATCATTAGACCAAACCTGGTAGAATGCACACACGCATCTTAAACTTAACTCTTAGCATCTCCCATACATGGACTTCGGTCCCCGAAGGCATTTCAACCACAAAGCGCATTGACGTCATACAAAAATAGGGAAAGGGCGTTATATAAATGACCATTCAAATTACAATGTTTGAATTATAGACCCTTCATAGACAATTGGTTCCCTCTCTCTGGCCTTCTTGAGTATTTTCATTTTCTGGGTAAAATAGTGGCATGTGTCATAACAGATTGCTGGCCTCCTGGGAGACCACCTTCTCTGTACACTCTGTCAAAAATGACACTTGACTCTTCGAACAGGGAAGATAACAGTTGTGGGACCAAGTGTTCTGGCGAGGAAACCGATTCTCCTTGTACCTCTTTTAGGCCCATTATCCTCCGGTTGCATCGTCGTTCCCTGTTTTCAAGGTTATTGATTTTTGTAGCCAAGTCCATTTCTCTAGATTCCTGCAATCTGGCATCAATCTTCATGTTCACTAAATCCATGGAGAGCCGATTGCCTTTGAGGGCCTCCATTTTATCCTCCAGTTTCCCAACTTTCCCCTTTAACTCTGTCACCGAAGCTTGGACCGCATTCCTCATGGACTTTATTTTGTCTAACAAGAGCTGAATATCTGCTTTGTTGGACCCCCCCTATCCAACCTGTGCAGTGCAGCGTACCCTGGAGCGAGTCATCGTGCAGTCTCCCTTGCAATGGGGGACCTGACAAAAGCTCAAAGGGCGTAGAGCGGTGCAAAGTCTGTCTCGCCAGGCTTTTTCTGAGTAGATAAATAACACAATTTTCTTCACCTTCGTAGCATGCCAGTCTCCAGTTCAACACGGTGCCTCTACAGCGCACACTCCTTGTCGCCAACCACTTCAGGGTACAAAGGACAGGCCTCAGGCACCGCAAAAAATGTCCTGAGGTCTCCGTCTGGGAACGTTGGTGAAAAAACATGAAAAAGCTCCTCGGCGCCGAAGGCAATCATCTGCAGCCTGCTACCTCCCACTGGGAGACGAGTTTGGACTAAAAAATGCTGCTCAGCAGGAACGTGTGCAAAGGTTCCTGGCACTCGAGTGACTGACACAGTCGAAAATGGCATAGACAATGGGACTGCTCATAAATGGGCAGAAGTCACCATGCTGGTGGAGCGCCTACACTCCTTGGCAGGAATCTCCAAACCGGAAGTCGTCATATGATGCGGTAACAGGAAGTGGGCACTGTTGACGGTCTATGAATTGATGAAAGGGTCTATTGTATCTGGTGGGCAGCGGGATGTGTGTCCTGGAAAGTGTAGCGATGGTTCTAGCATGTTCTTGGGTGTCAACTCTATCCAGTGACCTATAAAAGGTGAGGGGTCGGGAGGGCGGGTCAGGTTACAACAGTCAATTCCAGTTAGATAGGATGCTGTTATTTGTCCTTAGCTTGCAAGACAGTAAATGACAGTATGTGAGCTTCATTTCTCAGACACAAGTTTAAAAAAAAAAAACATTTTATTATAATTTTAACATTAATGACAGAAATAAGAACAAATGGTACATTAAAGAGTAGTAATCAGAAAAACCCCAAACAGGTGTTTTACCTGAAAGGATAACATCCAGAATATGCGGAATATACAAAAAGCACCATATTTACAGAAAATTAAGAGGGTAAATGAGAATAGAACAAGGGGTGAGAGAGAAGCAGGAGAAAGAAAAGGAAAACAAAATAAACGGGGGGGGGGGTAGTTGGGGAACCTAAGGGACATCAAAGTCATTAAAGTCATTCCAAATCGCAAGATACTTGTCTATTCTTTTTATTCCTTGACAACTGGTTTACTCTGTTTGATAGAATGGACAGATCGTGTAGCCAGCTGTCAATCGTTGGACGAGCATCACTTTTCCAATACTTCAAAACCTGTTTTATTAGCTATTAAAATGGGCTCTATAAGCCCAGTAAGACTGATCAGACATATGCTGGAGACCCAGTGGAAATAACCGTAACACACACATACTAGGTGACCGAGGAAGTGACCGGGCCAACACCAGCTCCATTCGTTGTAAGAGCCCCTCCCAAATACTCACCACCTTTGTACAGGACCAAAACATGTGCAAATAGTTGCCAATCTCCTCCTTACAATTCCAACATGTATCTATCTGCATCAGCTTACACTGTTTCATCCTTGAAGGTGTCCGATAGATACCCTTACTTTCAAAGCCCTTTCATTGGACCTTAGTAAGTTCCAGTCTGCTCCAGCTCGTATCACGGGAGGACGTGTTTGCTGCTTCCTCTGCTTCCTCTGTTTGGACTCGGACTTTTGCGAAAAACAAGCCCAACCTCCATAAAAAACCTTCTTCCGCGCGGAGCGCGCGCGGAGTTCCGGGCAGAGTTAGTCTGCTCCAGTCCGCTCCGGGAGCTGGGGGCTGACTGGCTGACCGCCGCACCTAGAGAACTGCAAAGACACAGACAGAGGTAGGCGTCCTTTGCCCTTACTATCCAGCGGCACCCCTCCTCGACCTGCATTTCCCGCTTTTTTTGCCTCTCTGCATTCCCTTTCTGAACTGAACTGAGAACCGAAACAAGATGGGGCCCAAAAGTGAACTCTGAGCCCTCCTTGGTCATTCTTAATCGACTGATTCCTGTTACTTGGCGGCGACGACTCCTTACCTTCTGATCCTCTACCTCTCTCTCCCCATCCTGTTCCGCCCCACCCATCCTACCCGTTCCCACCCTTCCCTCCTGGTCCTTTGCACTCCTTCCCTTCCTCCCTTTGCCTCCCCTGTCCCCTTCCCCTTCTCATCCTACACTTGAGATGGAGGAAGACCCAGACCAACGTCTACTAAGGAGCCACGCGAAAAGGACCCCACTTACCTCGAGTCAGCCCGCATCTCTCAACCGTAAGGTCTCCTCAGTCCCAAGCCAAGGTCCTCTCTCAGGCCAACGAGAAGGTCCGGCAGCATTATCCGGTGATGGCCGCCCCCTTACCGCTTCAGCGAGTGACCCATGCTGTGCGGGTGCCGGAGGGCCCCTGCCAGGGGGTCTGAGGGTGGCCACACCGGTGACGGCAGGACCGCACGAAGTTTATCTTTCTCCGCCCCCGGCTATCACCCTAAAGCCGGCGGCCACCTCGGATGCGTTAAGCACCCAAGTAGGAACAGGCGGTTTTCCACCGGCCCAGCCTTCTCCAGAAGCCTTGACCTCCGCCCAGCCAAACACCAACCTACTCGACCTGGATCATCACCGTAACTGGCTGAAGAGCCCGACCCTGCAGACCACCACGGCCCAGATCCATCTGGCTCAGGAGGACCAACTGGGCAGACCCGGTCCGGTCGGTGTAGCTCACTCACGGACCCTATCTACACCCAGTGACACTGAAGAGTCCATCTTCTATCCGACACCCAGCTTGCCCGTGTCGCTTTTGAGGGCAGAGGCCACAACGCCCCCCTCAGACTCAGCTGAAATCCTGGATATCAGGGCTTGTGCTGTCACGCCCTCAGATACCCATAACCAACCCTCGTCTACGAACCCCCTGCACGATGAGAGTCGTGACTCAGACTCCGACAACTCCCCTGCTACATTGGATAATCTCAGCTGTAAACTTTCTACTAACCAAAAAAAAAAAAGACCAACATACAGGAACAAAGGCAAATCGGCACTTAAGCCAATGGCTGCTGCAGCCACAAACACCAAAGCGGCTGTCTCTACAAAAAACCCAGCGGCTAGCCTTCAAAAAGCTAACAGTCAGACTAAAAAGGTCGCTTCACAACAAGCCCAAAGGAAAAAGGGCTACGCAAAACAGGCCCTCTCCACCCCGTTCTTCTTGCTCTTCTAATGCATTGATGAACTTTTTCAAGACACAAGGCAAAAGAAAATTATCCAATGATTCCGAATTGTCAGACGCGGAAATCCTGGAAACTTTTGACGATACCCCTCCAGCGCCCAAATCCAGAAAAACTACGGGTCCTATTGGGCCTCAGCTACTCTCAGTTGCATCACTGATAACTCCCCTTCTCGGATCCCCACCGGACGTGCCAGTCCCGCCTCAATTGGGCTCTGGTCGCCCGCCTAGCAACATTCTAACTTCGCCTTCAGATCCGCAGGCGAAGTCCCCGTTACCACCCACCCCTGAACGGGTGGTTTCTGCAAATGCTGACTCAATTAACATCACCCGACTGCCACATCAGGGCCTTTCGGACATTCTTGACCTACTGCAACCAATAGCGGGGCCACAAAGAGAACCGCCTCCCCATCCGCGGGCAAAGACCCACTTAACTCCTGCCATGTTCGCGGCTAACCAGCAAGTCCCCGCTTCCCAGTCCTCATGTGGGGATGACCCCAACTTCCAAACGAGACCAGCAGCACTAAGGCCTTCCACCTCGCTTGACATTGGAGGCCCCAACCCCATGCGCAGGCACTCATTGGCGAACCCTTCCTCTCTAGGTACAAGAGACACGCCACTGAAGACTGGAAGAAGATGGGACTTCCCCTCACCGCCCCATAAAGAGTCCCCTAACAACAGAAAGGACCTGACCACAATCATGTCAGCCATAACCATCGCGATGGCCCCATTCTGCAAACTGTACATAACGCTAAGTGACGTTTCTAAAGACAACACAGCAATTTTAGCGAACATACAGGCAAAGCTTACCTTCTTAGAAGGATATATAACAGCTATTGACCTGAAGTATGACCTTCCTCATACAACAAGACAGGAGGCAGCCTTTGTGTCGCCCATGGCCGCGACTCCCTCACGTTCGAAAAAGGATTTCTCATCAGACTCGCCATGGCACAAATCAACTCAGACCTCCCAGCTCAAAAACCCTAACGAATTCGCCACAATATTCGCAACAAAGCTACAACCATCGTCAAGTACAAACATGACCACAGGCAAGAAAATTCTAAAACTAGCACCGATTGACCAACCACCCGCTCCAGCTTGCCCCCCAACCCAACGCAAGCTTGAATCTGGAGTTCTGACGCCTAACCATCACACGGCCCTCGGAACTGCAGCCCAGGGTCCCATTCGAGTGGGCTCCGTGACGGACCTGACCAAGTCCCCGGTCTTAACAGCAGATTGCCTAAACTCAAGTCTCATACTGTCGGCGCCGCCTCACAATGTTCAACTAGCGCCTGACAAAGGTCCCTTTAAAGGCAATCCCCCATCAACACCTCCCTCTACCTCCAGCCTCAAGCATACAGCAGACCCTTCACTCCAGTCATCGATGGCCCAGAGCCCTCACAAGTCCTCCCAGGGCCCTCGCAATAAAGACCCTGCAAGACCCGCGCCTGTCTCACAAAGACGATCAAGACCAGGAACCAGATCAGCGAGATCTCCTACGCCAGGGGCACACTCAACCCGACATCAAACAACAAAACATACCGTTCATACGAGGGACAACCCCACCCGTCTTTTCAAAATAGAGCAAATTTCCAGTAAAGACAAATACGTCATCCTGAACAGAAGAACTGTGCTAAAGATAACATTGTCTTCACCCTCCCTAAAGAACCTAAATTCGGCAGATTTTAAGTGGATCGAGCCTTACCACAGAGACAACAAGGCTAAAGCTTACCTTCATATCTACTCCTCCGCAATACAAGACATATGTCGCCAAGCCGGTGAAGACTTAAAAGCGCAAGGCTGGTTGCTTTCTGAACTATCAACTCTGGATCCCAAGAACCCCATCAGGGAAACATTTCCCAAAAAAGAGAAAATCAGCGACCATAGCACATCTCAACGACACGTAGATCGAAGAAACGAACTGAAATCCTACTTCACACCTCTATCCAGGTCTCCGAAAACGCGCTCAGACTCTCTTGCCCGCCCACCACACCCAGCACGTGAACATTCTGATCTGAATCGATCACCACAGAACATCCACCATCGTAGCAATGACAGACAAGACCTAGCTAAGAACCGCCTGCCCTATTCCCAAATTCACAGATCCCGTCCGGATCAAAGAAAGCAAAGCTGGAGAGAACAGTCCCCGCGGAGAGACCCGCTCAATCACAGATCCCGGGCGCAACCCAAATCACCCCCGCCGATCGCCAGCACAAACTCGACAACTCCATCCGGCCCATGGGAATGGATAAAGGGTGCCTTTTCCTCAAAGCATCTTAGATAGCAACTACCAAAAGAAGCCGACGCTCAATTTCATCAAAAGTCCTTATCGTTGGCCTCTTGGAACACTAGAGGACACACCCATTTAACTGATCACAATACCGTTGACCTAGGCCAATTTGACATATTTTGTCTCCAGGAAACATGGCTCCAGGAAAAACCGTCACTGGACGGATACGACATCGTGATCTCGCCAGCTGTTAAAGGTCTCCTAGGCCGCCCCTCAGCAGGCCTCCTGATTGGAATTCGGTCAGATCAAATCCTAAAACTCATCAAAACAACGGCAAGATCCTACGAGGTGCTGGCGGTCTTAATTGAATGGAACCCTGCGCCTGAATTCCCGAATCACCATGCAAAGCAGTCCTCAGCACTTCTGCTCGCTCTGCTTACTACTTATTGGAACCCTCAAAGGTCATCGACATCATTCTTCTGTCAAACTATGGCTGAGGCAATCGATGAAATTCTTACTGAATGGAACACTCCTTATCTACTTATCTGCGGGGACCTCAACGCGAAATGCATTCAACCGCGAAACATCCCTTTAAACCCCACCGTCACTACAGCAGCGGAGCTCAGGGGTCAAGCCTGGATGACCCTTATGACATCCAGGAACCTGCACAACGCCGCCTGGATTTTGGAAGGGCAGTCCCACCAACCGACATGGGAGAGAGGCCGGTCTTCAGCTACTCTAGACTACATCTTCGCCTCCCCAGCACTGTGTGCAGTAATCCAAGATTTCCGCGTAGTCAAAACTCTACCAACCAACCACAACATGCTAACGGTATCATGGCCCTCTACCGGCCGCATCCCATCTCGCTACTCTGCATTGGTCGAAACGAACCCCCAACAAACGCGCCTTCGCTTGACATCGGCCAACATCAGCCTCATTACTCAACAGTACGTCTCAGAAATTGAGTCAGAATTGGTTCTTGATCCACCACCAAGGCCGAATTACCTTCCTATGCTTCTCAAGCACCAGTATCACGTGACACCTGGTCTGGCGACCCCAAAAGCCTATAATCACCAGTACGATAAACAAATAGCATTGAAAAAAAAGCACTGAGACAACTCAGAAGACGCGCCAAAGCTGACAACACCATTGCTGCATGGGACCGCTGGAAAGATGAAAATAAAATCTACAAATCATGGATCAGAGCGCGGCGAGCAGCATTATACCAACACGATGCCGAATCAATGCTGAGAGTCTTAACGACAAAGAAAACAGCTGACTTCTGGTCCCTGATAAACACTTCAGAAGGAATCACAACCTCAAGTATGATCAATTCAGTCCCGGAACAAGTTTGGGTCACTTTTTTCACTGACCTCTTCGCCAGGCCGATCTCTGCTACAAATACGTCTTTTGATACCACTGCCGCCCCCTGGATCGACTTGTCAGCCCCAGCAGACATAAGTGCAGCTATTCAAAAACTAAAAGCCTCACGAGCCCCGGGCCCAGACGGCCTGACGAACATAGACCTAAAGAAACATCCTTCTGAATGGGCCACCTTTATCGGCATTCTGTTTGACTATTGCAGAGCCACCAGAAAGATTCCATCATCATGGTCCAAAGCAACTATCATCCCAATCTTCAAACAAGGAAGCAGGGAAGTGCCCGAAAACTATCGCCCAATCGCCCTACTGGACATCATGGGCAAACTCTTTGCGTCTCTTCTCTTGAACCATTTCAATCGCTGGGCGAAATCGGCACCTTGCAGTGACCCATTCCAACTTGGCTTCAAGAAAAACGGTGGTACTGCACTGAACATCTTGATACTCACCATCTTGAAAGCCAAAATAAAACAAGGGTCCCCCACAGTCTACGTGGCATTCATCGACCTCTCACAGGCCTTCGACAAAGTCGAGAGGTCTAGATTGTGGAGAAAGCTGGAAAATTGGAATTGCCCGATAGATGTCCTACTGCCAATAATAGCCCTCCACACCAACACTACACTTAATGTCCGGCTGAACAGACAGGGAGCTCTGTCCAAAGACATTCAAGCTCACAGAGGAGTAAAACAAGGCTGCCCTTTAGCCCCGGCGCTCTTCGTGGCTTTTTTGGGGGACTATAAAGACTCGGAAGCCCAGGCCCGAAGCTTCCCGCCGAAGTTCGGCAACAGCACCCTCTCGCGTCTTCTCTACGCTGACGACTTGATTCTGTTTGACCAAACCCCGATTGGCCTCCAGCGGCAGCTAGATAATCTGGCAGTCTACATGAACACCAACAACCTTCAGATCAATCAGACAAAAACGAAAATCATGATCCTTTCCAGATCGGGCCGCTCCCAGAAAAAACCTCGATCTTGGTCAGTGTGCAAAACCAACATCGAAGTGGTCCCGCACTTCAAATATCTAGGAGTGACTATCGACGGGTCCTCACAGGAACTTACAATGCAACGTCTGTGGGCTAAAACCAAACAACTAACTTTCCAACTAAGAGCGATTGACAGAAAGTATGGCAAATTCTCGCTAGTGCCGGCCATTAATTTCTACAAAGGAAAAATGGTTCCGGCCCTGACCTACGGCATGGACGCCATGTTCACTGTTCCGTCCAAACTATGGAGGACACTGGAGGGCTACATTTGGAAATCTCTCCTCGGCCTACCCAACGCCATTCCAATTGAAGCCATCAGACGAGACCTGGGCCTCTTATCTCTAAGTGCCACTGTCAGCGGGTCCTCACTTGCCCTCTTCAGGAAGACTCATTAAAGACGGCCTGCCAATTTTTAACATCATTGGACAGGAACTCGAATCATCAAACTGTAAGGCCGTCCAAAAATGGTCACACCTCCAAAAAACCAAACTGGAGGACTTGCAATGTACACTAAATGACCTGATCTCGAACCCGCAAAGAGTCAGTGAAAAACTGAAATTGCAAGACTGGATCAACACTATCGACAAAGCGGTCGCAACCAAGTTCCTCAACCATCTCCCACCAACTTACAATAAATTGAAATTCCCCATGGCGTACTGTCCGAGATTTCCGGATAAAAAGCTTCGCTCTACATTTTTAAGAGCACGCTTAAACCTGCTCCACACTCGAGAAATCCTAGCGATGAGAAGGCTGTCGGCTGTCACCACATGTAGACTGTGTAAAACTCCGGACTCTACTGAGACCATCCGCCACCTTCTCCTAAATTGCCCTGCTCTAAGTGAAGTGCGTACAGCCTTTCTGTCTCCCCTATGGCTCGACTCATCGACGAACAAACATGGTGGTACCGTTTGATATCTGGTGAAAAATCCAGCTGGGCTGCCGCCACGGCCAAAATACTGGAAGCTGCCTTTGTCAAAATCAACGCTGCAACCTAGACGTTTCTCTGGCCATCGAACTCCAGTGCCCAGGCCCCCAGCAACTGACGCCTGTGCCATGGATAAACTTTGAGAACATTACTGCACTCGACACGCCTGGACTCAGGCTGCATACATTCTAAGCTGTCCTCACTTCATAGAACGCATCCTTGTAAAAATCACTTTCTTTGATTATACACAAGTAAAAAAATAAAAATAAAAAAATAAAAAAAAATACCCTTACTAACCCTCTGTTGAGTGGACCGCAGATTCAAGTGGACCGCAGATTCAAGTCAACCTTGTACCTGGAAGGTCCCGCGCAGATTCACCTCCAATCTCTATCTGAAATTTCAGACCTCATTCCCAGTGACCACATGGCCCTACCATGCTCTGAAGGAGTGGTCCCATGCGCTTGCGTCACTAATTTATAAATGAACGAGGCCGAAAGTGAGGAGGTCCTGGACAGATGGAGCGATGGAGGAATATCTTGGAGCGACGCATTCAAGAGTGATAAGCATTACCTTACACTTCGCAAAGAATCTGATACCGACCTGCCAGAGAGGTTCTTAGCTTGTACTGAATTCTAAGTTACTCACCTTAATGACTAACTTAGTCCCCCTTTCCTCCATACTGCACGGGGCGTCCCATCCTAGGGCACAGGAGACCGAACCTTTTTCACCAGAAAAAACCACCACCTTCCCCTTTAAATTTAGAGCGGCGCGGAGGTGCGGCCCTGGGAGCATGCGCTGCCCAGACTCTGCCCTCCGGCGCCACACCTCAGTCCCCATAGTCGCGTCGACAATAGATTAATATTGCCTAATGACACCAGTTTTATTAGGGGGGAGAATGGTGGGACGTATGGAGGAAAGGGGACCAAGGACTAAGATAACGTTAGTCACTATGGTGAGTAACTTATAATTACTCTTACGTCCCATCCCCTTTCCGCAAACTGTATGGGCGATTACAACCGAGTGTAGCCTCAGGGTGGAGAGGAGACCCTCCTTAAGCAAACAGGTTTCTAAGAACCGCCTGTCCGAAAGCCACGTCTGATCTAGAGCCGGCGTCCAAACAGTAGTGCTTCCAGAAAGCCGAATGGGTGGCCCATGTAGCCGCCCTGCTTATGACTTGCAAGGGGACATGCCGGTGGAATGCAATGGCTGTTGCATTAGCTCTGACCGCGTGGGCGTGCCTGTTGGCCGGCAGTGGCTTATGCTGTCCCTTGTAAGCTTCTTTGATGGCCAAGACCATCCAACGGGCTATGGAGGCCTTGGATGCCCGATACCCCGGTCTTGATCCGCCGAAGTGACAAACAGTGCGTTCGAACTGCAGAAGCTCTTGGTCCTATCCAAGTAGAATTTCAGGGCACGCCTGACTTCGAGGCTGAGCAGAACTATGTGCCTCGTCTTTAGGCTCAACAAAAAACGTAGGCAGCACCATTTCTTCGTACAGATGGAATGCGGACAGCACCTTAGGTAGGAATGATGGGTGTGTCTGCAGGACTAATTTATCCTCGTTAAACGTAGTATAAGGCTCTGAAGCGACCAGTGCCTGGATTTCACTGACTCTGCGAGCCGATGTGAGGCAGACTAGCAAGGATGTCTTAATGGTGACCAGCCTGATGTCTACGGACGCCATTGGCTCAAATGGTTTGTGCGCCAGGGCCCCCAAAACTATGTTGAGGTCCCACACGGGGTGTGGCCTCTTGATGGGCAGGTACAGTCTGGCAAGTCCCGTCAAATGCTTCTTGACAATCGGGTTGGAAGAGGAGAACACCTCTTCCTCTGAGTTTCTGTAGGCTGCAATGGCAGCCAAATAACTGCAGCAAGTGTCTACCTGCACGCCCAAGTGGACGAGGTGAGCCGAGAAGGAGAGCACCTTGTCCAATATACATGCAAGGGGTTTGCTATCCTTAGATTCGGCTCAGTGGCAGAACCTGGTCCATATATACAGGTAGCTTTGCTCCTAGCGCCCTGCATGATCTCTAGACTAGCCTGTGAAAGGCTGAGGTGCCCTAGCGTGACCTGTTCAGGAACCATGCTGTGAGGGCTAGTTTCTGTGGCGCGAGGTGGATGACCCTGCCCCCTCCTGCGCCAGAAGGTGTGCTGGGCCCTTTGGAAGGAGAATGGGTCGGCTCTCCGAGAGGCTGAGCAGCTCCAAGAATCATGGCGTGGCTGGCCATCATGGAGCTATTCGAATGACGCAGAGGTGGCAAGACTCCTTGATCTTGCATATCACCCTGTGTATCAGCGGAGTGGGCGGGAAGGTGTATGCTGTCATGCCGTTCCACTGAATCTGAAATGTGTCGCCCAGGGAGCCGGGGCCCTGTCCCTGCCAGGAGGCAAACCGTTGGCACTTCCTGTTGTCCCAGGAGGCAAAGAGGTCGACCTGGGGTGTCCCCATCTGCTGAAGATCTCCTGCAGCACGAGGTCATTCAATGGCCACTCCAAATTGTCCGCTCGCAGTCTGAGCCTGTCCGCCTCCAGGTTGGATTCCCCGAGAAAGGTGGATGGCCATGAGGTAGATTTAGTTATCCAGGGCCCATTCCCACATGCTGACCGCCAGTCTGCTCAGTGGAAGGGACCTGGTACCTCCCTGATTGTTGACAAAGAACATGCTGGTTGAGTGGTTGGTCTCAATGAGGACAAACTGCTCTCGATAACCGGAAGGAAGGCTCTGAGCGCTAGCCAGATGGCCTTCAGTTCCAGCCAATTGATGTGGTACTTCTGCTCCGGTCAAGTCCAGGTGCCATGGACGCAGTGGTTTGTCAGGGTGGCCCCCCCAACCCTTGAGAGAGCCAACCATATGATGGTGCCCTGTGGGATAGGTTGCTGTCCCTGGACCGCCATGTGAGGTCCGGGTGAAGAGAAGGAGGAACGTTGATCATCTCTGCATGAAAGCCCCGCTCCTGGTTCCATGATGTGGTGAACTGCAGCTCTATCCTCCTCATCCGCAGCCATGAGAACCAGTAGGTGTTGGTATCACCAGGCCGATGTCACTTCTCTGCTGAGGAAGTGTGCAGTGGCCCTCTTGATGGCCGTGATCTTGTCCTCCGGTGGAAAATCTCTGAGCATGTGTCCCAGATGAGCACCATTAAGGTCAGACTCTGCATAGGCTGCAGCTGCGACTTCTTGAGATTGAGCGGAAAGCCCAGATCGTGCAGCATAAGAGCGTGGGAAGTGCGGTGGGCCGCTTCCGGAGATGAAGCCCTGACGAGCCAGTCGTCGAGGTACTGGTAGATGTTGTGGCCCTGAGAGCTGAGGAGGGTCTCAACCTGGTAAAGATCCTGGGGGCCGAGTTGAGGCAGAAGGGAAGCACCTTGTATTGAAAATGGTAGCCCATGATCCTGAATTGCATAAAAGAATGATGAGGCTACCAAATCAGGACATTTAAGTACGCGTCCTTCAGATCCAGGGAGCACATCCAGTCTCCCTTGCACAATGTCCCCTCTATTAAATCTGGCGTAACCATCTTGAATTATTGTAGAGGTAGGGAGAGGTTGAGGGTGGAAAGGTCCAGCACAACTCTCAGGGCTGACTGGTTCTTTTTCTGATTGGTGAAAATCCTGGAGTAGAAGCCTGAGCCTTGCTGGGAGGCTGGGACTTCCTCCACTGCCTGGCTCTCGATGAGCGACCGTATCTCTGCCAAAAGAGTTGCTGTCCCAATCTGTGGGAGTGGAGGGGGAAGAGGGAGGAGAGGCTGGGATGGGTAGGCGGTACCCCGTGGATACTACAAAGAGGATCCAGGGGTCTGCGAAATTCTGGCGCCAGAAGTGTGCATGGAGAGCAAGCCTGCCCCCCCACTGGAGACATGTGGACCTGGAGGGTCGTGTCATGCCTTCTTTGCCTCTGAGGCAGTTGCGGAGGAGGGGGACTGGAAAAAGCCAGCGAGCGGTCCGACTGCCTGGACCTCCGCTCTTGGAAGGCGCAAAACCCTCCGCATGTACGCCCCTTGTTCGAGCGCTGCTGTGACTGGGTGTACGTTTTGGGCGTGGTCTTTGTAAGGATGGATAAAGACTTCGCCGTTTGTGAGCTGCTTTCTTTTTATCCAGCTCCTCATCCGTAGTGGAGTGGAAGAGGTCACGCCCCTCGAACGGCAGGTCTAAAATGCGTTCCTGGACATCAGGGTTGAATTCCGTAGCACCGAGCCAGGCCATTCTTCTCATTTCTGTGGCAATACAGATGGCCCGGCCAGAGGTGTCAATGTGGGCCACGGAGGACTCCATGAGGTCTTGTGCCACCATCTTGGCCTCTGCCAGTCCTGCCTTGAATCGTGATGGGCTCTGCGCCAGAAGCTCTGGGAGGAAATCCGCAATTTCCTGCAAAAGCCTCTGGTTAACGGCTGCCAGCATGGCATCCGCGTTGGCTCGACGAAGATGCAGGGATGCGTTGGAATACAGCTTCTTCCCGTATGCCTCCAAGATCATCTCCTCCTTGCCTAGCAGCGCCGCGGACGAGGAGGCAGAGGACGACTGAGGCTTAGAGTACAGTGATGCCGCAGCAATCACAGAGGAGTGCGGCTGAGGATGGGCCGATAGCAAGAGTGTATCCCCCTCCATCTACTTGTACTTGGTGTCCAGGCATTGACTGAGCGGCTGAAACGAGTGGGGCTTGAGCCAGCCCTTTTTGGACGGGGCAACAACGTCCTTCTGCATCCGGATCCCCGTTCTCGCTGCGGGACGTAGCGCGAGGACTTCGGCAAGGACCCCCTCTGCTGGTTGCTCGACCTCGGATTGAGGAAGGCCCAAGTACTCTGCCAGCCTTGCAAGACGTTCGTGGAAGACTTTGGCTGATGACTGTGTGTCGGAGCCCTCTTCCTCGTCTGTGTCCACCTGGGGGTCCTGTTGGTCCGGCACCAGTTGAGGGGTGCTGGGAGCGGAAGGCCGAGGCGTGGAGACCGGAGCCGGAGGCTGGTACGGAACCACCTGCACTATCGGTTGGGGGGTATGAGCGGGCGGCAATAGCTGCACAGGGGCCAGGGACGCCTGTACTGGGGCTTGCGGTGCCAGAGCTATTGGCGGTAGCCCGTTCCTGATGGCATCCTTGAGGATGACCCCCATCCGAGGAGATTTCATGACCCCCGAGGAACCTTTCAAAAAATCTGTCCTCACAAGCTGGAGGGGTTGGAGGTGATATTGACTGAGTAGCGGGCGGCTGCTGGATCCGTTGCGTGGCCTGCCCATACGGACACAGCGGGAACCTACCCTGTGCAAATGAAGGATAGGCTGAAGGACACATACCTGGTTGACACCAGTCCCACCTTGACACTCGTTCCTCCACCTGCTCCCTTCCTTGGTGCGTTATCTGGCAGGTGTCCGTAATGTCTGGCATGGCGGCCATCTTGGCCTGCGTCATGTTGCTTGGCTCAAAGGGCCCAGCCTCATCCAGGACTCTTGAGTGTGGATCATGAGGCCTACCCCGCTCTTCAGGCCGAGACCTGGTAGGCGTTTCACCCTCGGTGGGTCAGCCGGTAGCACTGTGTATAGGCGCCCGATAAAACATGTTGCCGGTACTAGGGCATGGCCCCTCGGGTGAAGACCCTGTAAAATAACCTTCCTGTCCTTCAGCACTGTCACCGGGAGGATCCACTGACCCCTCGGCCTGCTGGCCGGTAGCTGAATTAGCCTTGGTGCTCATGCTGGTATGAGAACCTGAGTGGTTCCTCCCCAGCGCGGGTGAGTCCTTAGAAAGAGTCTCCCTTGCAGGGTGCGCTGGAAAACAGCGGCCCTACCTTGGGCCTGGATCGATGATTGATCAAGTCCTTCAGGTGCCCTGGAGGCGATCTCTGGAAGAGCACCCTCCACCAGGCCAGTCTGTTCTTCAGAGACCTCGAGGAAAGCGAGTTGCACGCGGTACAAGCTTGCCAGCCGTCTGGCCAAGGCAACATAGGCAGAGGGTGTGGGGTTCTGAAGTTGGAAAGAGCCCGTCGCAGGATGGACACATTCTGAACCAGTAGAAGTCGACATGCACCGGGGAGGAGCGTGACGCCTGAGGACCGAGTACCTGAATGATAAAAAGACAGAAGAGAAGAAGTATCCGCACGTGGAATTACATGGCCGAAGCCAAACCCAGGAGCGCTGTTCAATTCGGCCTGTTACAGTTGACGTGGAAAAGGAGACTGGAATGTGGCGCCGGAGGACGGAGTCAGGGCAGCGCATGCTGTTAGGCAGAATCCTGTGCAGTTCCCTTGGGGAACACTGCAAAAAGATTAAGACTACAGGAGTAAGCAGTAAACCAAATTGGTAGCAGTCTGCACCAACCAGATTTACCTGGTAGCTGTGGCTAAGCAGTCAGACTTCTCTCAAGAAGAGTAGGGCAGTATATAGAGTATACACAATAGGGCTAAAAACACAGAGCAAACAAACAATGACCAGAGCTTTGTATCAAAAGTATATCATTATTTATTTAAAACACATTTTAGGCAATACACTAGCACTCTAAATCAAAAGCAAGTTAAGACACAGTCAGGTAAAGTATAAACACCTCCCTTGATAACTATTGGACCAGTCAGAGTTAAAACACCCCTATTTGTTAAAACAGGTGTGAGCGCGTAACCTAGATGGCACTCCAATGGTTAAGTTAAAGGGAGAGAAAAAGGCAGGGCATAGAAATAAAACAGTTCCCAACACTTTTAGAAGTTTAAAGCAAGGGAGTAAAGGCAGTATACATTGTAGAGCCAAAGTTCATAGGCCAGGCCCACTTTAAATGGAGCAAAGCGAAATGTGCCCAAGATCACACCGTTTAAAATGCACTAAAAGTCTTTGCAGAATGTTTAAAAGAGGTTGGGGTGATTCAAGAAGTAAAGTTAGAAGGTCTGGGGCCAACCCAGTTGGAAAGCCAAGGATTTAAGGGTTACCTTTAGCAATCCGTAGAAAGGGAGGCCAGGCAGAACACAGTACCTTAAAGATAGAGGAAGCTCCAGCGGTGGCAATTGTTCCTGGCAGTGGTTGAAGGTCGTTGTTTCGACCAGGGGAAGAGAGGATCTTGTCGAGGAGGAAACTTGGAGTCGATGCACTGCACGGGGATGAAACCAGCCGCGGAGTTTGTCGGTTAAAAGGTGCGTTCCATTTATTTGCGATCAAAGTGGTGAAGCTTGGCTATCCGGCCGCCGGGGGGCTTGGCACAGGTGATTCGACCAAGAGATGTCTTTGGAAGGCGACAGGGGAGAACTGGTTTATCCCACCAGTTCAAAGGAAGAAGACTCGTCCACCAGAAGATCTTCTCTTGTCGTTGGGAAAGTGTTGAGTTCGTTGCAGCAGGGCTCCACCGGTGGTGTCGTCGTTGCAGATGGCTCAGCTTCTTCCCTCTTCGGATTCTTAGGTCCTGTGGCGACTTGTGAATTTCCAGTCCCAAAATCCCTGCTTTTATGCAGAAAACCCCCCCATTCAACAGCCTAGCTGTCACTCAAACATGCTAAGTGGTGAGCCAGGCGGCTCACCACTGGGCCAATCAGAATAGAGTGCGACTTGGGTTGCTAAGGCAACGCAGTCCAGGGTGCCAATTCCCCTCCCCACCCATCCTGTGGAACCCAGACTGAGTGGCACCATTTGGAGGGCTTCTGTGGAAAAGCCAACCAAAAAGTGGAAGGGCCCGACCTTGGTTGAAGTTACAGAGACGGACACAAACGCCATTTTAGGAAAGAGTTCTGGCAAAAAGACCAACTGTTGATTTAATATTAAATAAATAAATCGGCGGTATCTTTAACATTGCACCAAAAAGTGGTGCGTTTAAAATCATTGGAAAAATCCCATAGGAAATATTCTGGTGGAATATTTTGCGTGGTAACCACTGCCACTGGCCAGAAACTCGACAAGGGGGGACTGGCGAGTGCCCCCTTGAAAACAGACCCAGGGGCAATCAAATTAACCCCTTCCAGTACTTCCACAATATGATGGTTTGTACTGGTTCTGTTCACAATGTTGGACTAGTAAAGTCAATGGTGACTTTACATGCCCTGGGAGACAGTCCTCCCAGGGTATGGAGTCTATGTTTGGGGGTCACTATAACACCCCTCTGCACAGAGGGTGCTCTGTAACGCAAACAAAAACAGATGATACCCTATGGAGTAAAAGACCCCATAGACCATAAGCACACAAAAAGTCAGACATACCTCAAATCATGCCTAAGAGTGGGAGGAAGAGAGTCTCACTCTTAGCAGGAGAAAAAAACAAACCCCAAAAATCCAGCAAAGCTGCTGGGGGACTCGCTAGGTTTGGGAAATTAGCCTTATAAGAGAGTTCTCCCTAACACATGCTCCCACGGCCGCACTCTCGCGCACCTCTAAATTTAAAGGGGGAAAAAGGCTTTTTCTGGTGAAAAAGGTTCTGTCTACCGTCCCTAGGAAGGGACGCCTCATGCAGTATGGAGGAAAGGGGACGGGACGTAAGAGTACGTTTAAGAAAATCAAACAAGAGCACAGATGTACCATCATATAGCCCAGGCGCCAGATGCCAGCAGAACGCCATGTAGACCATGAAAGAGGGCGATTATTAAAGGGCAGTTTTGGGTTCCACCAAATTGAGGATGCTGGGCTCAATAAATAGCTACCACCTAAATCAAAGCAACACTTTTTCCAATCCCTTGAGACAGCTCTACACCCAACACCTTTCCTCTCCCCAAGATCATCAATACAGCTACTTGGCCTAACTCTTGCATTATTTCAACACCCACTCCAAATGGTCCTTACCCTCTCCAACATTAACCCACGTTTCAACATGCCCATCAATCTTGATTTGATTTTCCATATCAAGTGGTCACAGTTTATATTTGGACAATGTACCAGAACCAAAATCAAATTTCAAGGTTGTAGGGGTAACACATACATGAAAATCTCATGCAGCCTTCTATAACGCGCAGACTCTCCAAATAAAAATGCAGACAAAATACAGCTACATTTAGCGATCTCAGTTTGACAAATTCAACATCAACCACTTGGAGGTCTGGGCTGTTTGTTTTATTGGGCAATGTAGAGTGCAAGAGTTAGAGATGTCTGCATTTTTCATTCGAAATACTTTGAGCTCATGCCGTGGCAAAAGAATGAAGGGAACAGAGCCTGAGCTATAAAATTCACACTTCTGTGTATACATCCAAGCTTTGTAACAATACGTAGGGCGTTCAAAATGATAAAATCAGTCAAACCCTTCTTTTAAAAAAATAACATTTACTTAAAACCATTTGTGGAGGAGATGTTATATTAAATCCCAATTTTTATTAAAAGAATGTTTGTATTTTGTACATCAGCAAATACCTGTAAAGCAGCCTGATCACCAGCTTTCACTTCCTTGTTTTCCTCTTCAAAAACACAACCTCTGTTAACTGCATTGGTGAAGGAATTGGTTCTTCCCCAGCTGGAGGAGCGTTTGTGTCCCGAATGTTCAGATAAGACCTTTAAAAGAAAATATTATTCTTAATAAGCTGCTTTGCATAGCAGATCTTATATCAATTATATTACTATTATAACCAAGTGCAGAACACTAACAGGAGTCCCATTTAGCGTGTATTGGGTACTATTACTGGCAGATAATGGTAAAATGGTCCCAGTGCTCAATCGTTTCGTGAATCCTTGATAATGGTAATCATGTAGTGAGCCGTTTTGAATAATGAAGACAAATGTAGTGCTCAATATAGCCAGGAACAATTTGTTCACTGTGAATGTCTATGGAGATTCAATCTCATTCGAACTTTGTGGTTTATGCTTGGTCTGTAACCTGTCAAACTTCACTCTTAAGAAAAATTGGGTGAGAAAATCTCACTCAATATCTAAATATGAATGAGCGATCCAAGTCAGGATGGAAATCAACAGATCCGACTTCATATTTTAACAAATGTCAGTCAGTTACTGAGCACAAATGTGTGTCCAGGATGTTGCTCATGAGAAAAAGCAAAACATTTTATTTATTTACTCAAAATAGGACCTTTCAAATCTGTCGACAGCAGAACACCTTAAAATAGGCATATACAATTTCATATAAAAGATATTAGACTTGCATGCCTTAAATATATTAAATTCTTCAAATAATAAAATACATATAGTCGCATGAAACATACACATCGTACATAAACATCAATTCAAATCTCATAATAGGATAACATTAAGAAATAAAACTTGATTTTTCAATTAGGCTGTTTTAAATAGCCCTAGCTCTTCCCGCAGTCTCAGTACCTCTGTGTTAAAAATGGTTCTCTACCTGCATTCATCCTGCTCCAAAAAATTCAAAGGACATACACCCTTTATTAAAGAAGCGACCTAGACATTTTGTGCGGATATTAATCAGAGCGGAATATTCCTCTGATATATATGCTTCATTGTCTGGACTATTTTTTTTTTTTTTACAAAAGCCACATGTGCCTATTGAGGGGACCAATGAGGGGTAGCGAGATGATAAATGTTCCCCTGTCACTAACGAAATCGAAGAAATGGTCTCTGGTTGTATGGACACGGATATAGCACCAGATGTTTAGGTAGAACTCCCAGAGCATTATATTCTTTGGAGAAAGTGGAGTGGAGACGAGAACTTCTCGTATCATCTAAGGTTTCTATCCAGTCCATTTCCCAGATATACTTTTTCACCCACATTGGATTACAGTTCCAATCACAAATTCCTACCATATTTCATTAATACCCCTTCTACGGTTTGATTCATGTGTTTCTATAGTTTTGAAGAATAATTGGTTAGTGCACAGCAGAAATCCTCATACAAAGTTCCCAGAGTAGTGGAGGGTTCTTTACCATACAGGGTTAAGACTCGCCAGTGGAACCAAGCTTAAAGAGATCGAAGTCCCAATTCAAAACGCAAGGGGGGCATTGGTACTGCTAATAATAGATTTAAAGGTTGCTTCCATATTCTACCCTCCAATTTTTCCCATGCTACTTCATAGCAAACTGGCTTCACTTCCGAGACATACAAGACTGTTGGCACAACCTTCCCTATATAAAAATATACTAATAGCCTTATTGAGAATTTGCAGTATTTGCTGAGGATCTTTTTCATTTGATATACCAGTGAATTAATCTTGCTCTCCAGTGTTAGCCAGTACCGGAAAACCAAAATAAACTACTTTGCTTACAGAGGGAATCGGGGCATCATCTATACACCACTTGAAACCACACCCTTTTTTGGGTGCTTGGAGAAGTGAAAAACACTTGACTCTTTCTGGTTGATGGTTATTTCATTAAGACTGGCATATTCCCCCAGGGTCATCAACATTCTTTGGAGGCAGATGGGGGTCAGGTCTATCAAGACAACGTCATCTGCATATGCCATTCAATATATACTATGGTTTTCAATTTAGGGCTGACAAATGCAGCCTTTTTAAGTACTTTATCCAAGTCAGCCAAAAACAAATTAAAAAGACAGGGTGCCAATATGCATCCCTGTCTAAGACCTCTGGTTACCTTGATTTCATCCGTCAAGTGTCCCTCCTCATCCAGACAAATTTGTACTCTGGTATCCTCATGCATATATTCCAGAATTGCCAAAAAGCCTTAATTTATGCCACAACTGATCACAATTCACTGTGTCAAAGGCTTTGGATAAGTCCACCAGCGCAATGTAAACGGAAGAGCCCTTAGTGGCCCATACTTTGTCAGTAAGTGCGGTCAAAATTATCCCATTCAAATTTGTGTCCATACCCCTCCGAAATCCAGTCTGGGCTTTAAGAAGGTGATTCTCGGCTACCCAAACCTCCAGTCTCTCTAAGATTAATGAAGCAAAGATCTTCCTATACGCGTCAAGAAGGGCCATTGGCCGATGGTTCGCTGGATCAGACCGATCGTCTTCTTTAATATGGGGACGATGATAGAAAGGCTCCAAGATTCCGGCATAGTTCGAGTGACAAAAAGGACATTGCAGATCAGTCAAAGTTGACCACAATTCCTTATTTGATTTTAGGATGAGATTAGTAAGGCAATTCGGCCGGCAGCCGCTGAATTGGATTGCGATTAAGAGCTCAATATCCATTGTTTAAAAAAAAAAAATCCCATGAAACAGATGAATTAGGGATAAGTCTATCAGCCGTATTGCCATTCATTTGTTCTCAATGGGTCCGCCACGAGTATTTACTAAACTGCAATACATTGTGATATTATCTGTGGGTGATTGATCTCATTAACCAGAATCTACAAATGTTGAGAATTCTTTGATATTAATAGGAGCAACATTTTTTCACCATCAGTCTGAATTAAAACGGACTTGTGCAGATGCAGGCAATTCTTATAAGCACTTAATTTATTTTTCTTGCGCTCATAAATCTTTCCATCCACAGTACTCAACCTTAGAAGACGCAACCGTTGTCTATAGATCTTTCTCCTGACCCAAACTGCTTTGTCAAATGTATGCCTAGGAGATGAATCATTAACTCTGGGAAAGCCTGGTGCCTCTTTATTCCACAAGAAATTCTTAAAGCCATGACTAGAGCAAGCCTGTTCAAGGACCTCGATAGCGCTTACTCAAACAAAATCTTGCACTACTCTCGTGAGGACCGAGCCTCCTTTCCTGAATTTCCTAATCAGATTTCACGCATTGTTAACATACAAACTGGTCTGTTCTCTAGATAGGTTAGCTTCAGTCCCCAAGTTCAACTTCACAATCATTTTATTATGGTCACTCATTTGGGTATCATGGAAAGAGAAGAATAAGTTACTTACCGCAGTAACGTTCTTTCGACTGGATGTTCCTCCCATGTATGCCACATCTTTTGATATCCCCAATATCCAGCTTCAGCTGCTTCGGAAAAATGTTTCAGCAGAGGGCGCTGTGCGTCGATGCAGTCGACTCTATGTACCTAGAGGGCCTCCGTCTCAAGGATATCATTAAAAGGTGTATATATAGCACGCGCAACACCCGTTGGCTTCAGTACTGTATTTTCATGTCATTCTTAAGTAGAACTACCCCTGTTAAAACGGATTAGACCACACTGGACTCTGAAGGAGCATAAGCTGAAATAACATGTAAATTGTACTGCGGGGTAGGAAGGTGGCGCAGGGGCATTAGGAATACGTGGGAGGAACATCCAGTTGAAAGAACGTTACCAGGGGTAAGCAACTTTTTCTTCGAATGGAGTGTGTCCTCCCACGTATTTCTCATCTTTGTTGGTTTTTGGAGGCAGGCGTAAGAATTTTGTAATCAAGAGGGTTGTTGTGAACAGAATGAAGGACTGCTTTAATCCTGACTTAAAGTGGAATCAAGGCAGTAATGCTTTGTAAAAGTATGAATTGTAGACTAAGTGGCTGCCTCATAAATGTTTTTATAGTAACACCTCTTAGCAGAGCAGAAGTAGTAGCCATGCCCCTAGTAAAATGGGCTCTCAAGCCTTCTGGGGGAACTTTCCTGGACAGCCTATAACATTCGGTAATAGCTCAAATAATCTATCTGGACAAGGACTGTTTGGTTACAGCCTGTCCCAACCCATGACCAGTGTATTCTATAAACACTTTGTCATCCAGACAAAACTTTGACATCCTTGAAATGTAGAAACTCAGAGTCCTTCGTGGGTTGAGTCTGTGTAGCCTCTCCTCTTCCTTGCCAGGATGAGGTTGAGGTTAGAAAGTAGGTAATACCATCTGTTGTCCCAAATGAAAATCTGAAATGACCTTAGATAGGAATGAAAGTTTGACCGTATGGACAACCTTGTTCTTATGAAAGACGGTAAAAGGTGGTTTAGAAGATAGTGCCTGCAACTCATTCACACTACGGGCTGATATTAGCGCGACCAACAAGATGGTGTTGAATTGTATTCGTTTTAAGGGACATTAATGGAGCGGTTCAAATGGTGCACACATGAGAAACCTTAAAACAAGATTAACCACTCAAGTGCCAAGGACGAGGTATCTCGTCCTTGGCACTATTGTTCAGGTAGGTCATATTGCTGTTCTTTAGTTTTGTTGCTATCCTGCATGCCTTTCTTTGTTTAAAATGTCTTTTTTCTCCCTTAGGTATGCAGAGTTTCAGTGCGGCGAACTGGCTTGGTTGAGCCCCGCTGGTAAATGATGGCGCATTAAGAGCGCTATGATGCGGTAAGTAAGCGCTATGCGCAGCGCTGCGAAGTCTTGCCTTTGCTAACCTGTGTTTTCCTTCCTTGTAGGTCGCGGTGTTCTTCAGCGCGAGTGGAATGTTCGGAGTGGTGCCAGCCAAGAGGTGACCAGCCACGTAAGCCTTTTGAGCAGTTCGTAATTTGTAAATGTCTCTACAGCTTTCTTTAATGTTGCCTCTATCTTCCTCTTTCAGGTCATTCTGTCCGGGAGACGTGCAGATTCGAGGAAGCTGTTCTCAGTAGCTGCAAGTGTTTAAAGATGAAGACTGCAGGTAAAATGCTGCTGCTAATGATGTTCCTTTTGTCTCCTTGCAGGTTCTGCTTCTCCAAGGTTCGAGGAAATAGCTGGACACGGTGAGCATCACGTTGCAAGCTGCAAAGTAACACGAAGCATGTTCTGCAGTCAGGGTGTGGTTTATATAGCCCAGGTAAAGTAGTACCATGGAAAGTAGTTCCAGGCCTGACACACCCAAAACACTAGACCGCATAGCTTGGTTCTTAGGGACCAAGCTATGTGGATGCCTGCATGTTGGCTGACAATACAATAAAGTAGTTCCCAAGCACATTGTTGTTCATGGTGTATGAGCCTGGCACCATAGGCGCCAGGACTGGCCCCATGAGGGCTTTTGAAGAGGATGCCAGGCTCTAGAGGCCCGAGTCCTGACTCCACCTGGCCAATGGGTTTGCCAGAGGGGGTTTTGGGCAAGGGTCGTGACACTCGCCCTCTTAAAAAGCATGCATGAAGGCCGAGTGTCTTGACCTCTGGATGGAGAACCCGACCCTCCTCTCGCGAGAGACGGTCCTCTCTTTGTGTACGATGTATTGGAGGGCAGATGGACAGGTCCCGAAGGTCCGGGTACAAAGTCCTCCATAGCCCAATCTTAGGCAACGGGGATCATGGATTTCCTTATCTTTCTCAACCTCCTGATCATGTGAGAAATGACGGGGCCTGGAGGAAACACGTACAGAAGTGGAAACTCCCAGTCCACTACGAACGTGTCTCCGAGAGCTCCTCTTGGGGGAAATTCCCAGGAGCATTACAGTTTGCACTGGTCACAAACAGATCCACCTGAGAGGTTTCCCAAAGGGCAAATATCTCTTGAAGGACTTCCTACGCTAGTTCCCACTCGGGGGAAACTGTGCTCTGCCTGCTCAGAGCATCCGCTACTGTGTTCTCCACTCCAGCTAGGTGAACTGCTGATGGGGAGATTCCTTCTTGAATTGCCCAAGATCCAGAGCTGCATTGCCTCTCTGCACATTAGTAGTGACCGTACACCTACTCTCTTGTTGAGGTAGTACATGGCCACTGTGTTGTCTGTCATTATCAGAACATTCTGTCCCCCATACAGAGGGCAGAAAAGCCTTCAGTGCAAGTCTGATATCAGCTCCAAAAGAATGATGTGTAATTTGGACTGATGGAGACCAATGACGGCAGATTGTCAGATCGTTGGCATGGGCTCTGTTAGGCAGAAACCTGTGCAGTTCCCTTGGGGAACACTGCAAAAGATTTAAGACTACAGGTATAGCAGTAAACCCACTTGGTAGCAGTCCGCACCACTCAGATTTTCCTGGTAGCTGTGGCTGAGCAGTCAGACTTCCCTCAAGAAGAGTTAGGCAGTATGCAAAGTATACACAATATGTACTCAGACACAATAGCACAAGCAAACACTGACCAGAGCTTGGTTTCAAAAGTATAGAGTTATTTATTTATTAAACACACATAAGTTGAAATTATTCTAGCAAAAATATAGTAAAAACACTTCAAACACAGTTATAATGAAAGCAGTTTCAACCCTTACTCCTATCTAGACAACTCTAGGTTAACACCACATAATTCGAACAGAGGTGAGTGCTTAACGTTAGATGACACTCTAGTAGGTTCAAGAAAGGGATAAAAGAAACAGAAATAGGTTAAACACACCACTCTAAGGTCCAGAACACTTGCAATAGGCTCAAAGAAGTACAAAGTCACAGGTGAGCAAAAGTCACTAGGCAGGGCCCACTCTTAGAGTAGCCGGAGCGAAAATGTGCCCAAGATCACACTGTTATTAGGGATTCAAAGTTTTGCAAAGAGTTAGAAAGAGTTTAGAGTGGCTTAGAAAGTTTAGCCAGGGTGTTCCAGGCACTCCCAGGTTCGAAAGCCGGGGGCTAAATCTCCCCCGTACAGTCGGTGGCAAGGGAAGCCAGGCGGAACACGGTACCTTAAGCGGAAAGGATCCTCCAGCGGTGGCAGTTGTTCCAGGCAGTGGCAGCAAGGCTCGACGTCGGTCAGGGGAGAAGAAGTTCTCGCTGAAGAGCAGAAGAAGAAGGTCGTTGCACTGCCCGGGAAGAAACCAGCCGCGGAGTCCTCCGGTTAAAGGGTTGTACCGACTTTCGTGGTTGGGGTAAAAGTGGTGGGGTTCCGGTTGCCGGGGTGCTTGGCACTGGCAAGGCGGCCACGAGATACCTCGAGAAGCGAAAAGAAGGCGAAAACTGGTTGTCCCCACCAGTCAAGGGAAGGAGCCACTCCGTTAAGAGTTCTCCTCGGTCGTCGGGAAAAGTGGTGAGACGGTTCAGCAGGGCTCCACCGGGTGGTGTCGTCGAAGCAGGTCGGCTCAGTTCTTCCCTCGTCGGATTCTTGGTCCTGTGGCGACTTCTGAAGTTCCAGTCCCCAAAGCCCTGCTTTTATGCAGCAAACCCCCATTCACCCAGCCTAGCTGTCACTCAAACATGCTAAGTGGTGAGCCGGCCGGCTCACCACTTGGGCCAATCAGGACGGAGTGCGACTTGAGTTACCAAGGTAACTCAGTCCAGGGTGCCTAAATCCCCCTCCACCCCTCCTAAGTACCCCAGACAGAGTGGCACCACTTTGGAGGGCTTCTGTGGAGAAGCCCGCCAAAAGTGGAACAAAGGGCTCCACTTTGGGTCAGAGTTACAGAGGCGAACGCCAACGCCATTTTTGAATCAAGTTTTGGCAAAAAGTCCCAACCGGAGTTATAATAATAAATATATAAACCGGCGGTATGTTTAAGGCTACCGTAAATACATAATTAAATGTGTTAGCCTAAAACAATGGGAAATCCCATAGGGAAATATTCGCGGTCGAATATAAAAAGTAGTTTCCACTGCCACCAGCCAAAACTCGATCAGGGGGGACGGAGACGTGCCCCCTCGACTAACAGACCCTGGGGCAATCGAATTGCCCCAGCCAGTACGTCCACAATATGATGGTTTGTACTGGTTCTGTTCAGGATTCAAGACTAGCAAAGTCTTTGGTGACTTTACATGCCCTGGGAGACAGTAGTCAGTCCCAGGGTATGGAGTCTATGTTGGGGAGTCCCTAGGACACCCCTGGGTCACGGCACAGAGGGTGCTGTGTGACCCACATCACAAAAATACATGAGGCCCTATGGAGTAAAAGACCCCATAGCCCATTCAACACAAGGTTTAACCAAGAAAACACACTTCAACATGTCCAAGAGTGAGGGTAAAAGAGTCTCACTCTTGGCAGGAGAAAAAAAGAAACCCCAGAAATCCAGCAAAGCTGCTGGGGGACTCACTAGGTAGGGAAATTCAGCCTAAACAGAGAATTCTCCCTAACACTCGCCCCCCCCAGACTAAGGGACAGGAGGATTTAATCCACTCCTGGATGAACCTCATACCTCTAGTCGATGATATACATCCTAGAGAGTCCATCAGCATTTTGATGGCGACACCCTGACCTGTGCTCAATGGTGAAATCAAACCCTTGCAGGCAGATTGACCATCTCAATAGTTTTGGATTTTCCCCTTTCATTTGCATTAACCATCTCAAGGGTTGGTGGTCAGTCTGAATAACAAAAGTAGAACCATACAAGTATGGCCTAAACTTCTTCAGTGCCCACACAATAGCAAAGCATTCTCTTTCGATAGTTGCCCACCTTGTCTCAGGATCCTTCAGTTTCCTACTGATGAAGCAAATGGGGTGCTCCCTACCCTTCTCATCCAGTTGGCTTAAAACTGCACCTATACCTACATTGGAAGCATCAGTTTGTACAATGAAAGGTTGGTGGTAGTCAGGAGCTCTCAATACTGGAGCTTGGCAAAGAGCTCTCTTCAGTTTTACAAAGGCCTGATTGCACTCCTCATTCCATTTGACCTTTTTAGGGAATTTGGGAGAGGAGATTACATTCAGTGGAGAAGCTATGGTCCCATAGTTCTCAATGAAATTCCTGTAATATCCAGTGAGGCCTAGAAAAGCTCTCACTTGGGTTTGAGTAGTTGGTGTTGTCCAATTTTGCACAGCTTCAATCTTGCTGGGCAAAGGCCTTATTTCTCCACCTCCTACCTCATGTCCAAGGTAGACCACTTTACTTTGACCAATCTGGCACTTACTGGCTTTGATTGTCAAATGGGCCTGTTCCAGAGCCTGCAACACATGTCCTAGGTGGTTCAAATGTTCTTCCCAGGAGTGGCTGAAGACTGCAATGTCATCCAAGTATGCCATGCAGAAATCTTCCATCCCAGCCAGAACCTGGTTCACCATCCTTTGGAATGTGGCAGGTGCATTTTTTAGTCCAAAAGGCATGACCTTAAACTGGTACAAGCCAACTGGGGTTGAAAATGCAGTTTTCTCCTTGGCATGGTCTGTCAGGGCTATTTGCCAATAGCCTGACGTCAGGTCAAATGTGCTGAGGTACTTGGCTGCACCAAGTTTATCCACCAACTCATCTGTCCTGGGCAAAGGGTGGGCATCAGTCTTGGTGACTGCATTTAGAGCTCTATAGTCCACACAGAATCTCAAATCTTTGGATCCTGCCTTTGGTACTAACACAACTGGGCTAGACCATGGACTAGTAGAGGGCTCTATTACCCCGAGATCAAGCATCTTCTTGACCTCTCCTTTGATGTGGGCTCTGATATGTTCTGACATTCTGTATCCTCTGCTTTTGACTGGCAGACAGTCACCAGTGAGTATCTCATGCTGGCCCCAAGGGGTCAAGCCTGGTGACAGTGAGAACAGGGAGGCAAACTGATTTAACATAGATTTGCACTCCTCTTGTTGCTCAGGTGTCAGGTCTGAAGAGAGGTTGACTCCTTCAACTTTCTCATCTAAAGGCACACCTCTGAGAAGATCAGGGAGAGATTCACTCTCTTCTTCCTCTGCAGCTGAAGCTAGAAGCAAGGCTCCTACATCAGGTCTGGAGATGTATGCTTTTAGTCGGTTGGTGTGGAAGACTCTAGGAGCTTCCCTGGGTCTGCCCAGATCCACCAGATAGTTGACCTCTCCAAGTTTTCCCACAACCTTGAAGGGTCCCATCCATTTGTCTTGCAAGGCCCTCTGCCTTGTTGGGAGCATAACTAGAACTAGCTGGTCTTGAGTAAACTCAACCATGTTAGCCTTCTGGTCGTGCCAATGTTTGACCAGGGCTTGACCAGCTTTCAAGTTGTCACTTGCTTCTGCCATCATGTGTGACATTCTCCTCCGGAGACCTATCACATAGTCAGTCACTCTGACTGGCTTGAGGGGAGGAGCACCTTCCAATCCCTCCTTAATCAGGGCCAATGGACCTCTGACTGGATGGCCATAGAGACGCTCAAAGGGAGAATAACCTACTCCCTCCTGAGGGACTTCTCTATAAGCAAAGAGAAGGCATGGCAGTAGAAGGTCCCACTTTTTCTTAAGGGGTTCCTCTAAAGCACCTATCATGCTCTTCATGGTTCTGTTAAACCTTTCAACCAACCCGTTTGTCTGAGGGTGGTATGCGGTTGAGAACTTGTAGGTAACTCCACAGGTTTTCCACATGGCTTTCATGTAATGGGACATAAAGTTTGACCCCCTGTCAGAGATTACCTCCTTAGGAAACCCAACCCTGGTAAAAATACCAAGGAGGGCCTTAGCCACAGCCGGAGCTGTAACAGTCCTCATAGGAATTGCCTCAGGGTACCTAGTAGCATGGTCTACTACAACAAGTATAAATCTGTTGCCTGAGGAGGTTGGAGGATCAAGGGGACCAACAATGTCAATCCCTACCCTCTCAAATGGGACTCCCACAACTGGGAGAGGCACTAAAGGTGCCACATTCTTGGAACCAACCTTACCAGAAGTCTGGCAGGTATGGCAGCTCTTACAATATCTATCTACTTCAGCCCCCATCTTTGGCCAATAAAAGTAGAGTGAGAGCCTTTCCTTGGTCTTCTTGAAACTCAAGTGACCAGCCAAAGGTATCTCATGGGCTAGTTGTAAGAACTGTTGTCTGTTCTCTTGTGGGACTACAAGGCGTTTGTAGTCCCCAGGTTCAGACTCAGTGGGTTCACTGTAGAAGAGGCCATCTTCCCAGTGCAACCTATACTTCCCAGGCTCTTGCCCATCAGCTTGAGAAGCTGCCTGGTGGCGGAGACCTTCCAGAGTTGGACATTCTCTTTGCCCCTTACGAAAAGCCGCCCTGCTAGGCCCACCTTCTGCCAGTAAAGACTGCAGCTCAGGATGGTCCTCAGGGTCCAAATCTCCAATAAGGTTGGGGCCTCCTTCTAGCTCTTCCTCAGAGTCTAGCTCAACCACACAGGGTTGTACCTCCCTCTCAGCCTCAGCTGGAGGTGGAGTTACAGGTGTAACTTTGGACAACCTAGGGGAAGTCCTTGTTGGAAGCACTGGAGTGCTTGCTGCTGGCTTTTTCCTAGGAGTCTTGGGTTGCCCCTTTGCTCCTGATCTGGTAGTTACTGCAGTAAGTTGTTCCAGTGGGAGAGGAGTGATTTCTGTCATCATCTCCTGAGATAACCTTCTCAGGGTTTTCTCTCTTGCAGGTTTTGTGAGTTCCTGTAACCTTTTGCTAGGAGGTCTGGGGGTATGAGATACAACTCCAAGAGCTTTGAGGTCATTACCCAACAGAACCCTACCTGGCACTTCACATTGTACACTGACAGGTATTTTTACAGCCATATCATTACATTGGATGAGAACTGGTAACTGGGGACACATCTGCACAGGCCCACCAGCTAACTTGGTGAGGCATTTGGGTGCCTTAGCAACATCCTCTGCCTTGAAAAATGATTCATCCACCACAGTTATGCTGGCTCCAGTGTCCCTAATGGCAGGAGTCTCCTGACCATTCACCTGGACACTGTCCTTATAATACTCTTTAGTATTATCTGGGATAGAGTTATAGACATCTAAATTCTGTTGTTCCCACAACCCCAGAGAGACTAAAGAAACACTAGCTGAGACTCCAGTGGGTTCATCAGCTAGTAATAGTAAGTTTCCACTTGCCATATGTACTTCCTCTTCTGGAGCGAAGGCTAAGGAGGCAAGCTGGACCCCTGAAGGTTTGCCCTTACATCTGGGATCTCCTTTCACATGGTCAGTAGCCTTACAAACAAAGCATGAGCCAAAGGCTCGCTGGAATGGAGGCTTGTTCTGACCTCCTTCTGGTCTGGGACCAGAAGGTACACTAGCCTGATTTGGTTTCCCTTGTGGCTTACCCTTATAGTTTTGTTTGGGGCCCTCTTTGGAATTTGTAGTATTAGAATTCTCTTTGGAGTCCTTTTTAGACTGTTTCTCCCCATCCTTCTTCTGAGTTACCCCAGAATCCTTGTGAGTGGCCCTGTTGGCAACCCACAAGTCAGCAGCCTTAGCTAGTTTCCGGGAATCCAATTCCCTGGAATCAGCCAAGTGTTGTCTGAGCTCAGGAGAGCAGGCATCATAAATAGTCTCCAACATAAACAAATTCTTCATACCTTCATAAGTGTTCACCTTGTAACCCTTAATCCATCCCTCTAAGTTTTTCAAACATTCACTCACCCAGGTAGCCCAAGGGGTACCATCATGCTTTTTGAGGTTCCTAAACCTCTTAAGATACTGGGAAGGGGTCTTCCCAAACCTAGCTATCAAAGCTAGTTTCACACATTCATAGTCCTTCCTATCCTCCTCCCCCATCTCCATTACCACATCAGTTGCAACATGGGGAAGCCTAGAGAACAACCAGGTGAGTAAGTCATTTCCTGTGATGTTCTGGAGCCCATGATTATATTCAAACAGAGACAACCAATCCAACACATCCAACTTAGGCTCATACATACCAATCAATTCTTTAGGCATCCGGGGTCTTTTAGGACTGGAACTTCTAGAGGAGCCAGAGAGAGAAACATTCTCAACAGATAATTTCTTCATTTCTAAGTCATACTTGAGCTCCATTTCCCTTAGCCTTAGTTCTTTGTCAGTTTGAGCATTAAGTTTCTTATACTCCAATTCTAGCTTCATTTTCTCCAGTTCAAAGTACTGAGGACTAAATGTGGGACCTGGTAAAGGTCCAGTAGGTACAGCAGGTAGAGCAGGCAGAGGCCTAGGGGGGGACAGTTACAACAGCCTCACCCTCCTCTTCTGACTCTTCCTCAGAATCATCAACATTTAGCTCCATGTTAACTTCAATGCTGTCATCTACAGTTGCTGGAGTGGTAGGTTCCTCTGAACCATCACCCAGACTTTGGTTAGCCAACAATCTTTCAATCAGCTCCATTTTCTTGCCCTTAGTCAGGAGATCCTTATGTTTACAGAGCACTCTTAAACAATCAGCAGTTTTGGCTGCAAGGGACTCTTGACTATAGCTTTCCATAACTGACATGTTAGAGGATTACTTTTACAGTGCTAAGCTTTGTGGTTAGTTGCACTAAGGTATCTAAAGTACAATAAAATGTATACTCAATACAAATCCCACCGCTGTACACCAGTGTTAGGCAGAAACCTGTGCAGTTCCCTTGGGGAACACTGCAAAAGATTTAAGACTACAGGTATAGCAGTAAACCCACTTGGTAGCAGTCCGCACCACTCAGATTTTCCTGGTAGCTGTGGCTGAGCAGTCAGACTTCCCTCAAGAAGAGTTAGGCAGTATGCAAAGTATACACAATATGTACTCAGACACAATAGCACAAGCAAACACTGACCAGAGCTTGGTTTCAAAAGTATAGAGTTATTTATTTATTAAACACACATAAGTTGAAATTATTCTAGCAAAAATATAGTAAAAACACTTCAAACACAGTTATAATGAAAGCAGTTTCAACCCTTACTCCTATCTAGACAACTCTAGGTTAACACCACATAATTCGAACAGAGGTGAGTGCTTAACGTTAGATGACACTCTAGTAGGTTCAAGAAAGGGATAAAAGAAACAGAAATAGGTTAAACACACCACTCTAAGGTCCAGAACACTTGCAATAGGCTCAAAGAAGTACAAAGTCACAGGTGAGCAAAAGTCACTAGGCAGGGCCCACTCTTAGAGTAGCCGGAGCGAAAATGTGCCCAAGATCACACTGTTATTAGGGATTCAAAGTTTTGCAAAGAGTTAGAAAGAGTTTAGAGTGGCTTAGAAAGTTTAGCCAGGGTGTTCCAGGCACTCCCAGGTTCGAAAGCCGGGGGCTAAATCTCCCCCGTACAGTCGGTGGCAAGGGAAGCCAGGCGGAACACGGTACCTTAAGCGGAAAGGATCCTCCAGCGGTGGCAGTTGTTCCAGGCAGTGGCAGCAAGGCTCGACGTCGGTCAGGGGAGAAGAAGTTCTCGCTGAAGAGCAGAAGAAGAAGGTTGTTGCACTGCCCGGGAAGAAACCAGCCGCGGAGTCCTCCGGTTAAAGGGTTGTACCGACTTTCGTGGTTGGGGTAAAAGTGGTGGGGTTCCGGTTGCCGGGGTGCTTGGCACTGGCAAGGCGGCCACGAGATACCTCGAGAAGCGAAAAGAAGGCAAAAACTGGTTGTCCCCACCAGTCAAGGGAAGGAGCCACTCCGTTAAGAGTTCTCCTCGGTCGTCGGGAAAAGTGGTGAGACGGTTCAGCAGGGCTCCACCGGGTGGTGTCGTCGAAGCAGGTCGGCTCAGTTCTTCCCTCGTCGGATTCTTGGTCCTGTGGCGACTTCTGAAGTTCCAGTCCCCAAAGCCCTGCTTTTATGCAGCAAACCCCCATTCACCCAGCCTAGCTGTCACTCAAACATGCTAAGTGGTGAGCCGGCCGGCTCACCACTTGGGCCAATCAGGACGGAGTGCGACTTGAGTTACCAAGGTAACTCAGTCCAGGGTGCCTAAATCCCCCTCCACCCCTCCTAAGTACCCCAGACAGAGTGGCACCACTTTGGAGGGCTTCTGTGGAGAAGCCCGCCAAAAGTGGAACAAAGGGCTCCACTTTGGGTCAGAGTTACAGAGGCGAACGCCAACGCCATTTTTGAATCAAGTTTTGGCAAAAAGTCCCAACCGGAGTTATAATAATAAATATATAAACCGGCGGTATGTTTAAGGCTACCGTAAATAAATAATTAAATGTGTTAGCCTAAAACAATGGGAAATCCCATAGGGAAATATTCGCGGTCGAATATAAAAAGTAGTTTCCACTGCCACCAGCCAAAACTCGATCAGGGGGGACGGAGACGTGCCCCCTCGACTAACAGACCCTGGGGCAATCGAATTGCCCCAGCCAGTACGTCCACAATATGATGGTTTGTACTGGTTCTGTTCAGGATTCAAGACTAGCAAAGTCTTTGGTGACTTTACATGCCCTGGGAGACAGTAGTCAGTCCCAGGGTATGGAGTCTATGTTGGGGAGTCCCTAGGACACCCCTGGGTCACGGCACAGAGGGTGCTGTGTGACCCACATCACAAAAATACATGAGGCCCTATGGAGTAAAAGACCCCATAGCCCATTCAACACAAGGTTTAACCAAGAAAACACACTTCAACATGTCCAAGAGTGAGGGTAAAAGAGTCTCACTCTTGGCAGGAGAAAAAAAGAAACCCCAGAAATCCAGCAAAGCTGCTGGGGGACTCACTAGGTAGGGAAATTCAGCCTAAACAGAGAATTCTCCCTAACAGGCTCCCCACCCCGTGAGTGAGGCGTCTAACTACCGTTACCCCCGGCCATTGCTGCCAAAAAGAATCTTCCTTCAGAATATTGTCCTCGCAGGCCCACCACAGGAGATCCTATGCAACCATGTTTGGAACCTGAACCATGTTAGGTCTGACATCTGGCCTGAGAGACTAGCCTCTTGCACCAGGAAAATGCAGGATGCCACAAAGCCGAGCAACCTCAAGAAGTCGAAGGCCGGGAGACCCTTGGCACTCTGAAATTTGGTGACCATCTGCAGAATGTCTTCAGCCCTCAACTCGAGTTGCAAGGTCTTTCCCAAGGATGGTATAATGTCCGACTTGTTGTAATTGAGGAAGAAGCCTAGTCTGTGGAGAGAGTGGCAGGTCACGCCAAGATGATCCAGGACTTCTTCGGGAGAACGTGCCCTGATCAGCTAATCGTCCAGGTAGGGGTAGACGTGAATGCCCCCTCTGAGACTCGCTGCCAACACCGCCATCAGTTTGAGGACAATGAGAACGGGCATCTGCGAACCTCAGGTACTTTGTGCTTGAGATGGATTGGCAGATGAAAATAAGCATCCTCAAGGTCCAATGACACCATCCAACCCTGGAGCTGGAGGGCCTGAAGGATCTGAGAAAGTGTAACCATTTTGAACTTGTCCTTTCAGAGGAACTTGTTCAAGTATCTCAAGTCCAAGATGGGTCTCAGTCCGCCGTCCTTCTTGGGGATCAGGAAATATGCAGAATACCATCCTTTGTTCCTCTCCATTACAGGTACTGGCTCTAAAGCACCTTCCTCTAACAGGGACAACATTTCCTGCACAAGGAACTAATCTGGAACCTTTAACGAATGGCTCCCCGGTGGATGATTGAGGTCTCTGAATGAAGGGGAGGCAGTAACCTTGGGCTATGATTTGTAATGCCCAAGTATCTCAAGTAATACCCCGCCATTCTTTCAGATGCTGAGACAGTCTGCCTCCCACTGGGGTGTCCTGAGTCAAGACCTCGGAGAGGTTTTGCGGCAGATGATAGTAAAAATGCTGCTGCTTGGGTAGGCTTTGCACCTCTCTCTTGTCCACCACAAGGGCATCTTCTTTGGTCTCTTTGACCAGCCATTCCCATTGCTCTTCCAACGGAGGAGTACTAGCGAAAGGAACTACCCCCGAAAGACGGTCCACTGGAGTGAAAAGGCTGAGACTGCCTGATAGCGGCACCTAGATACTGCAGCTTCTCAAGGCTTTCGTCAGCCTTGCTGCCAAAAAGATGAGAGCCGTCAAAAGGCATATTAAGGAGTCCAGACTGCACGACCGGTGCAACTCTAGACTTACTTAACCACGCAAAAATCATGGTGCTTGCCACCATGGCTCTGCTGATGCCGTCAGCAGATTCCAAACCCGACTGAGAGACTCGCAGATGGCCTTTTTGCCATCTTTTACAATGGCCAAGAAGCAGTCTCTTTCCTGCCCTTTGGGAATATTTTCAGCCGCCATGGACATACAGTCCCATAGAGTGCAAGTACATTTTCACAAGGGCACATGCAGAGTTGGCCAATTTGAGAGCCATGCTCCCAGCAAAAAAGACTTTCCTTGACCAGGCGTCTATACGTTTATCACCCCTATCTGGTGGGATCGTCGAATAAGCAGCCTACTTGGAGGTAGCGGTTGCTGCTTGCACCAGACTTTCTGGGGTAGGATGTTTTGACAAGTAGCTGGGGTCAGTACTTGACAGATGATATTTGGCACATTTGTATTGACTGCCAGACTTGATTCCGGTGCTTCCGATTAGCACTTACTCTCTTTTGTAAAGCGACATGAAAGGGTAGGATAGGATCCCTTTGAGGACCCTCGTCCAGGATATCCGTGAGGTCATCCTGTTCAAATGGGAGGGCAGGCCTGCTCCATCCCAGATAATCAACTACCTTGGACATTGTCTGTAAAGGGCATCTGTGTGGTCATCTGGTTCTGGCTGAGCAAAATCCAATTCTGGTGAAGCGTCTACTCCACTGGCTGTCTGTACATTTTCACACAGGTCCCGTAACCTAGATTCTTCCGATATGAAACTATCAAGGACATTTGGAGTCCCATACTGCAATCCAAAGGGAGAATCATTGTCATCAGATGGTTCATTGTCCTCATAGATGGAAGTGAGTGACTTAAAGAAATCCTATGTAGGCAAAGTAGTAAAGGTTTTCTGAATAACTGGCAAAGGCGTTGATGGCTTCAAAGGTTTTGAGCTAGATGCTGATGGAGTCATCGATGCCATCGATGAAGACGTCTTAGACTTCGATGGCATGGATGACATCTACTTGTCCTTGGACTTTGTCCGTGATGAACTTCGATGGCTCAAAGGGTTCCTTTGCGTCAAAGCCTCGACGGCTCTCGATGGGAATCTGGCTTTCGTCCCGGGCTCCAGGGCGCATAAGATTTGGCTCAAGCCCTTTCCTTACCACCTTCAGAAGTCGTGGTAGGAGCATGGCCTATTTGCTTCGAGGCTTTGCCTATCAAAAGTTTTGAGCATTTCTTGCCTGAATGATTCTCATTCAGCCAGAGTAGAGGGCTTAGTGGGGCAAGATATAGTCCTCTCTGGGGAGAAGTTGGACGAGGATGACTAAGGAGGCGATTTGTGATGCCTTTTCTTCGATTTCCTCGACGACGACTAGGAGTGGTGGAAGCCACTCCGCAGCCTAGACCTTTTAGTCTTCTGTCATCGAAGAGAGTTCTCTCGTTTCGTCAGAAGAAAGTTATTTCGATGGGGTAGTCAAAGGGGATTTTTTCGGGGAGTCTACCTACCACCAATTTCCTTTACGCTCCTTCAGAGCTTTTCCGGTCATCGACTGACTTCTGACAGACTGAGGTCTTGTGCTCCACACTGAGACACCAAGCGGGTCCGTCAGCGACATCTTGGCGTTGCAGTCTTGGCATTTTTTAAACCCGGTCTTCAGGGTTGTCAGAACCGAAGACAAAGACATTTGATCATTCTCGAAGAAATATCTGAAGCGCACCGTAGTTCACGAAGCGAAAGCTTACTCGGAAAGAAATTGAACTGAAGCCAACGGGCGATGCGCATGCTTTATGTACCTTCAATGGCATCATCCTCGAGATGGAGGCCCTCGAGGGACATCAAGTCGACCGCATCAACACACAGCGCCCTCTGCCGAATTTCTTTTCCGAAGCAGCTGAAGCTCGATATTGGAGATATCACAAGATGAAGAATGCGTGTGAGGACACAATCCATTCAAAACATGCATTATACATGGATCTGGATAGATATATGTAATCAATTATGGTTGACTTTGGACCATTTTTCCATGTGACCTTAGCATTTGAGTCGCCCGCTACATTACCATTTGCCCTAATTAGTTCCCAATCAGAGGTCGAGGCTCTCCATTTACGGCCATAACGATTACTAATTTTGTTTTTGGAGAGCCGGTCTTGAAGGCAATAAGAATTAAAGTCCCCAGCTATAATCAAATCTGTTTCATGGTCGGACAACCAGTCTCCCATTATCTCTGTAAGTTGCCCAATAAAATGATCTACCGAACAGATCGCCGAATTCTAATAAAGGTTAATAATAAGAACCAGCATAGTTCCTTTCTGAGTGTGAACTACTATTTCTAAGGCCAGAATGTGCAGGCCATTCTCTGAGATAATGTCAAATTTCTCATTTTTTAATTTAGTGGCAACCAATAAGTCACTAGAGAGTCGGCCACCGGTCTGTCCTTTGGCTTTCTGTTGTGCAATTGAGAAACCTTCGACCAAGATCTGACTAGTAACCCAGGTCTCCTGCATTAGAACAATGTAATTGTCTCTGAAAATAGATCTAAACTCGTTCTGCAAGAAGCTATTATAGCATCTCGTTTTCCCGACTAAGATCTGGGTCACATTTTGCATCAGAAGGATGAAGAGGATACCATGGATTTGGCAGCTTCCCATCGGAGGACATCCACCAAACATCACGGTCAAAATGGTCCTACCCCCTACACTACGGGGCTTACCATTCACATTATGGTTAGAATTATCCAATTCCTCCCTCGACACTTGACGAATCAAAATTCCAAATTTACCCATCTCCTCATACGCAACAAGAATAGATTTAGCAATGAACGTTCAACCGAAGACCACTTCAACAATATTAGTACGCACATCATCAGGGAAAGTAATATAATCAATATCATAGGTAGAAATACCCTCTGCCCCTCAAACCTTTCCCACCAATTACAAGATAAAGCGGTTTAAAAAGACTTCAGTATTCAGATTAAACTTTTATTTTTTTAAAAAGAACACACTAGTCGGCGATACCCGGCATACACTTGTGGTGTACTGCTTTTTTAGAAGTAAGTTTGTTCAACAAGCGGGAAGATGCCTGCGACACCCGCTTATCTTTATTACAATTACTGGACTTGCCAGCATTATTCCGGGGACCCAAAAGACGCATCAAACCTTCCAACTGCTCCTCATCAGACAAATTCTTACATGTATTAAGCAGCCGCAACTCCGCAGGCTTTTCTAGTGCCGTTTGTTTTTGTTTATAAACCAAAGCATCATGAATCTCAGCGGTCATGCCATCAGCCTTATTCACTACTTCCAATCTATCTTGTTTGCAGTTACTTTTAGTTTTTTTGTCATATTGAATATAGGACCCTATCATAGGGCTTTTGACTGAATGACAGGGCCCTGAGGAGACTTACCATTATGCAGGTTCCCCAATGCGTTGCCATCATTGGTTGCTATAGGATCCTCCACTCTGTAAGGCACTACCCTATCTTGAAACACTTTTTTCAATGTTGTGCCTTCCCTCCTTGACAACTCATAATGACCACAGAAATAGTTTGTACAGCTCTAGAAACTGTACCATTTGAGATATTCTTACTTTCTTCTACGGCAGGAGGGAGCACTCTTATCGCTTTATTGGTATCACAGGCTGCAGATACATTTTAGTATTAGTAATCAAATGCTGGCGATCTGTTGGTTCTTCATCCAATATGCACACAGATTCAATCATTTCATTACAAGCTTCCAGTGTTTGAACAGCCCACTCATTAGAGGAGAGAAGATTTACTGGGATTGTGGTACTCACAGCAGTTCAAGGCAATATACATACAATTGCCTCTCCTCTGGACTCTTTTTTTGGTGGGGCAAAAAGGGGGGGGGGTATTACTTTGAGCTTCCTCCAACTGAAAATGCAATTTCCTGATTGATTTTTTAGAAATGTGTATCCTAATCTTTTTTCGCTCTTGCTTAGTGTTTACTACTGCTATTGTGCCTTTTCTCTTTAAAGTACCTTCACATTTGTTCACGGCTAAACTGTCATTCAAAGTACCTCTATCATCATCATTATCAACAACTATTGGTAACAAATAATGGCAGTCCGTCCCTACAGACTGAGGGCCTTCACATCATCCCGATGTTGTCAGAGTGCGTCAGATGCACTCAAGATGGAATTTAAAGCAGAAACGGAAGGGGACATCAGCCTGATTTGTTTGCCTGCTTCTTTTAATGTATGGTGCAGAGGAAAAGATCTTAATGCCTCTGGATCATGCAAAGAGTTGGAATGTTCAATTGTCTGACCACATTAGGATCTACACCATAGTCACTTATCACTGACTGCACTGCCTCAGTGGCAAAGCACCCAGTGGTTCCCTACACATTCCAAGATACTGCCCTCACACAATTTCGCCATCAATAGTTCCAGGTGTCTAATTTCTGTGCCGCTTCTAGCAAGAGGAAAAAAAAAATCGGATCTTCGGCCCGGCGATCAGAGTGGCGTTCGAGCGCAATGTATGTTTGCTTACCAGATTTTCCCCACTTTTTGAGGCCATTGACAAGCTTGCGGACGATGGAGCCTGCATATAAACAGGAGTGTGAGAATCTCTTGTCATTCCAAGTTCGGCACATATGAGCTGCATCAATCCGTCCTCACTGCGATGATCTGAGGCCATATTGGCCATAAAAAAGCTTTCTACAGCCCCCGATGTTAGTACAATTTCCATGTAAACGTTGGCAGTATTAGTTTTAGCTTTGGGCGTCCCCACACAGATATCTCCCAACAAACAGGGATACTCTGTATTAACAGGAGTCCCAGACTTGGCAGCAGGAGTCTTACTGGTGTGAGAAACTGGCAACGAAGCGGAGCATGGGGCAGAGTAACTTTGCAGCTTTTCCAAATAGGTGACTTGTGACATAAGGAACAGTTTTAGCTACACGCTAGCGGTTAATTTGCCTAGATGGGGTGAGCTCAAACTCAAACAATGGTGTAGTCACGAGAATCGTTACAAGGGAGATTCACCACAGGTGACCTAAGTCAGTCAGCAGGAGAATAGGCAACATCGTCCCACCGCGAACCAAAGACCAGTTTCTGCTTCCGCTCTCCGCAACTAAACCGTTTATAAAGGTTTCTCAAGAGTCTCCTTGCAACACTTCCTCCAGTAGTAAAAATAGCAAACAGACTGTGCTGCAATTCACTGCCAATCCACAAGACCTCAGCAGACTACTCTATGCTGCCGCACTCCATTCCATATTTCATCTCTCATTTTCCAGGAGATGTGCTCAGTGCAAGGATAGGTCAAAGTGCCTCTATCCAAGTGAGGTAGCTGGTACAGGGATACGCCCAAAAGTTCCAAACATGAAGCACAACTACTGCATAACCTCTTCACCTTGTAAAGGTAGTATTTCAGGGAAACACCCACTTGGCTGCACCATCTTCACCCAGATTCAGTAGTGTAAGCTTTTCACACTAACCAGCAGCATGCATTGTACCTTCTAGGGAGATTGAGTGCAGTTCAGACTCACTGGACATTAAATAATTGTGGCCTCTGGGTGAGAAGTCTGTGGTGCCCCACATGGAAAGAAAGACGATGGGAAAGCAACCATCTTTATTTTGGCACCTCCTGTGTACACCATCTTCTCTCGTCCCCAACAGTCCGCCGGTCGCCACGCCCTTGTGTCCTAGCGATCCCCCCACAAGCTTCCACATTCTACACATCGCTCTCCACAAAATAAGAGGAATAAAAACAACACAACAGAAGTCAATACATCCATGAAGGGAAATAAGAATATTAACCGTTGACAAAAATGTAAACATCACTGAAGAGAAATCACATTAATAACCATTGAAATAAGTGTGGTTATCTACAGCAATAAGCTCTCACACCAGACATAACTAAAATGTCACATACTGCACTCACCCAGCCACATAATCCTTCAGCTTCATGGGAGTCACCTGCACTCTGCCCTTCAGACTCTCCTCCAACACCACTCTCCTCTTAATACCTCCAAACCTCACATCGTCCTTCTGCGACCAGACTTACCCCCACCATCTAAAATCACAAAACTACTTCTCACAGCAGACACTCTTCTGGGTATAGAGAACCTTTCCCCCAGTTCAGGGGGCACTCAACCTCGGGTTCCGTACTACCACCATATCACCAACATTAATGTTTTTATGCACATCGCTTTGACACAGATAATCCTCTTTATAGGTTTCTGGGCCATACTCACTTCACGCATTATTTTCCTGCGATCTACATTGACAGCATTGGCTATCCGCATCCTTCCATCCATCCATCCATCCATCCCCATCCATGCGGGACACAAGCTGGTACCTGGATTTCTTCCTTCTAGCGACACAAAAAGGTGACAACCGTCACTGAGTGAGGCATGATGCAGTAACTCCACACCATCTGGCGAACCACACTTCTCCAAAGCTTTCCCACTTTCATCGCCAACTGTATCCAACCTTTGATAACTAGTTATCCTCTCCAAAAGCCCATTTGCCTGCGGATGGTATAGAGCCGTCTTAAAGTGCTTCATGGCATATTTCCTAAGGAACTCTTGCAGTCTTTCAGATGTGAACTGAACACCATTGTCACTAATAACTTGCTGGGAAAACCCCTCTGTAAAAAAATCAACTTGTAGTTGCCCCACTCACCAGCTTCCACTCTACCTACTTGTAATGATAATCTATCTACACAAACACGTATCTGGACATCCAGTCCAAACGTTGTATCGGCCCTATGAAATCAACTGCAACCATACATCAATGCTGACTCGTAACAGGAACGGGACACACCGGAACAGCTCTGCACCGCTTGCTTTTGCCAGCCATGGTACAATCTTGAAAGTCCCTGATCTCACGATCCATACCGGTCCACCAGAACACATTCTGTGGTCTCCTTTTGGTTAGACTGTTGCCCAAGTGACCCTCAAGTGTCAATTCCATGATGAGCTCTCCCAACCCAATGGGCTGCACTACCTTCTTACCCCTCCTCAACTTTTCCGTCAATAACACACAATTTATCACCTCATGCCACACATCTTTCCCAATCTAATATTCCTCTATTGGGCCATCCGCTCACAGTCCACTCTCTCACAGACTTAAGCACACAGTTATCCTCTTCTGCATGTTGTCAGACACTTTCCTCAATTGCGGGAGGATCTAACCACACTATCATTACTTCCTCATCCTTGCAAGTACTCTCGTACTCGTGAAATTCATCATGCGTTTTCACTGGTAACCTTGATAGGCGAGGGGCGTGGCCAGCCAGCCATGGAGGACGTGCTCCGATGCAGCTGCTCCGATAGATCCGACATCGATCCTGTTAACAACGCACATATGATCCGAAAACCACTGAAATACATGAGAGGGCGTCGGAAGCAGCCCTCCACCAAAAGAGCAAAGGACAGTTCATGTGGAGCAGCGATGACTGAACTGTGAGCGTCACAAGGGTCGCCTAGTGGAACGCGGATTCTAGCAAAATGGCGGCGGACAAAGGCGTCGGGTTCGGTAAACACCTTGATCTCTGGAACGACTGAAGCCAGCGAACTCGCTGTGACTGAGGGGCTCCTTTTATGATATAGTTGGCAGCACACGTTCGGTTGGTGGGAGCAGCTCCAGGAGACGTGCTGCGGTGTGCGATGAGCCTGGGATACATTGTTGCCAGAGGCCGCCGAAACTCATGCTAGCTGGGGGTCCCAGCGGAACGCTGAAATAACAGTGCGACATTGAGAGCGTGTCACATTGTATACCAGCACCTGGAGAGGCCATCCGCCTCGCGTGCTGTAACACTTCGCTTGAAGGAGGCCGATCGCGGAGATGCCTGGCCGTGCAGAGGCAGGCCTGCTGTAGGGAACTGAGGTTCACCGAAGCGTGGGCCCCCTATTGCAGTGGAGATCAGCTGCAAAGGCTGCGTGGGGCCTCGGGTAGGAAATGGTGGGCACCGCGCGCCTGAGCCTCTAATGAGACGGCCCCAGGAATGGAGGGCAGAGGTACTGAGAGTGCACCGTACGGATAGTGAAGTCTGGAGTGAAAAGCTGGACAAGTGTATGCGACAAGGTGGGCGGCGAACACTGTGGAGAGGTCGATGGTAGTGGCCCTGGAGTGTGGTTTGAGGCTGTCGTGCGGGTGCAAGCAACGGCGACTGTGCCTTTATTTATTGAAGTGAACGCAGATGCAACATTGAGACCTGGAGGCACGTGCAGAGGCTAAAATATCGGCACATGACGCTGCGTGTGCCACAGGGTGAGAATCAGTACTACAAGATCTAAGCTGTGGAGTGAGCCCAGGCCACGGCGAAAGTTGGAACTGCGCAGGCCATGGGCTACTGGGCACAGTGAGTCCTAGCGCACACACCGACACAAACTGTATCGTGCAAGGACATAGTCTGTTTGTGCACGAACCCTCACGCAGTGCTCCTGTGGACAATTGACCTAGAGCTGTGATAGCACTCTGGAGTCGTCCTACAGCAGTGTAACGAAATTGCTATAGCGGAGGCCGAGCGACTCAGAAAGGCAACTAAACCAGCAGGATGGCCGGGCGGGGGGCCGTGGGCAAAAACAAAAATAAACAACGTACTATGGAAACTTTCGCTAGGGCACAGCTATCCCCGGCGACCACTGTGCCCAAAGGAGTGCCAGCAACAACAGCAGAGAGTACTGTAGCCAAGGAGAACCATCAGATTCTAGCAGTTATCACAGAGCTGAGGGACTCATGGGGGGCAGCGATGGCAGACCTACGCACTGCATTGGAGGCCAAGATAGACGCAGTAGGCATTGACGTCGCCTTGCTATGACAGGATGTAAGGACATTGTCGGAGAGAACGAGCAGCCTGGAAAGTACAGTGAAAATCAACTCAGACACCGGCGCAGACAACGCAAAGGAGGTTCACATATTGAAACAGCAGGTCGTTAACCTGGAAAATTGTGCGGAGGAGGCGGAAGGGAGGGCAAGGAGGAACAACATTCGCGTGGTCGGCCTTCCAGAGGGAGAGGAAGGCCGAGACCCTACAGACTTTATCGAAAATGTACTCTTGCAAGAAATAGGGGCTGAAAAACTCTCGCACGGTTTTACTGTGGAGAGGGCGCATAGAGCCCTCATGAAGAGGCCGCAACCGGGGACACCCCCCCGGCCAATAATAGCGAAAATACTGAACTACAAGGATCGCAAGAAGATTTTGGAATACTTCCCTAAAGGTGGGACCATTGAAAGGGCTGCGTGCACCCTCACGGCATAACCAGATTACACAATGCTGGTCCAAAGGCAGCGGTACAGCTATGTGGCGATCAAACGAAGGCTACGCGCAGCGGGGACCAAATATATGCTGCTGTATCCTGCGAAGCTAAAAGTGATACATAAGAGCGAGATTTTTTTTCCACACCCCCGAAGAAGCGACGTCATGGCTAGACCTTCGGGGTTGTCCGGAACAGGAGGCGGATCAAGCTCGAGAGTAATACGATAAGTGGCCGGGACGTTACATGTAGCGTGACAGGATGCGCAGTGGGTACTTCAATAAGAACTGAGGGTGATGGTTATGGTTGAGAGGTATCACTGGGTATGGGTGGCATTTAGAGCGGATCCCATAGACCTGGGCGAATATAAGGACTTGAATATAGTAATGTGCATACGTGTGTTAATTGTACAGTTAAGTGTGTTGAGTTCATAGCGAATAGGAGCGGCAGGACGTGAGCACCCTACCCCCCCAATACTAGTCCTAGTAGGCTAGCCATTAGGGCGGCCTTACCCCGCGGAGCATCGAGAACAGGCGAAAGCCAGGAAAGTGCTAGATGCAGGGGTGCCTGAGATCCAGGGATGGAGCTGGGCAACAGTTGGGGGGGGGGGGGGGTTGTTGGGGCTGGGAGGGGAAAATGGGCGGGAGGCGCGGGGTGGTTGGGAAGAGACGAGCGCGGGATAGGGGGAAGGGAGGGGTGTTTGGGGTGTGTGTAGTTAGGGGAAGTTTGAACTGGGGTACGAGCCTAAATAGACGAGAACGAGAAGTGGATTGCACGGCGGGGTGGGGGAAGGAGCCATAACAAGCCATGGGGGACCTTAAGATAATTAAGTGGAATGTCAGGGGTCTAAACAGTTATTTGAAGAGAAATAAGGTTATGCTCTACCTGCGAAGACAAAAGATAGACATTGCGCTATTACAAGAGACTCATTTGACAAAAGAGACTGGGCATGATTAAGAGGAAATGGAAAGGAGTGGTGCTAGGCTCAACATACTCAGCTTATGCTAGAGGGGTCCTTATCTGGGTGGCTCCGCATGTCCCCTTTCATGTGTTAAAGGAAACTGCTGAAGCAGATGGGAGAATGGTCATACTCAGGGGATTGGTAGAGAACAGAGAGATAAGTATAGTCAACACATATGCGCCCAATCAGAATACAGCAACGTATTTCAGAACCCTGAGTGCTAACCTTGGCATATGCATGGGAAGTGTGGTAATCTGGGGTGGGGATTTTAACTGTGTTCTAGACCCCAGGGTGGACAGATCAGATCAAAAGTTGGATAAACCTGCCCCGGCGGCACGTGTGTTACAAACACTGCTCAATGACTGACCTGGTAGATGTATGGAGAATGAAGCACCCCCAAGAAAAACAGTACTCTCACTATTCGGCCCCACAACAGCTGTCTACTAGACTGGACTATGTCTTTGCTACGTCAGGCATAATAATGGAAATGGAGTGGGTGGAATATAAAGCGAGAGTCCTGTCGGACCACTCGCCCTTGATTGTCAGCTGGCAATACTGCCCTCCTAGAGCAAGGATCCTAACATGGCGGCTCAGAGCAGAAGCGCTTAAAGATCCTGTGTTCAAAGAAGATATAAGGGAGGAGATCATAAATTACTTTGAGGAGAACACGGGTAGTGTAGATTCGGCGTGCGCGTTAAGGGAGGCCTTTCAAGTGGTGTTGAGAGGCGTGGCCATAGCAAAGTCCAAAAGTCTGCAAGGCGGTATCCTGACTGACTTGCAAGCAGCTGAGCGGGAGTTGGAACAAGCGCAAAGGGAGGATGGAGATACTGGTTCGAATGCGGAGCTGATACTCCAACTACAACAGACATGTGGAGAACATTGGGATAGGTTGTGTAAACTGAATTATAAGAAATACATAGAGAGGCAGCACGCGGGTGGTGATAAAACAGGACGGCTTCTGGCGTGGTTATATAAGAGCGAAACTCCCAGACCCACCATTAGGGCAATAACAAAGGACGATGGCAGTATAGTCGACACCCAAGAGGGAGTTAATCAGGAATTTGCCACCTACTACAGGGAGCTGTATGGGGATGTCGAGGAGGATAATCGAGAGGATAAAAGAAACACTCGAAGATATAGGTCTGCCCAGGATAAGTGCTGAAGAGAGGGAAGAGCTAGATGCACCAATCACTTTGGAGGAGCTAGAAGCGGTGGTGAGACAATTGCCTACTAGTAAGACCCCAGGGGCGGACGGGTTTCTGAGTGAGTTTTAAAAAGCATACATGGCAGAGGTGCTCCCTCCGATGCTGAATATGCTAAATGAGGCGTTTGAGACGGGACAGCTGCCAGAGTCGCTCAGGGAAGCAGTTATAATTCTGCTTCCTAAACCAAATAAGCCTGGACACAGCTGTGGCTCCTACAGACCACTATCAATGCTGAATCAAGACAGCAAGATCATTGACAAACTCATACACCCTCATCAGACGGGGTATGTTCCAAATAGGAACATAACTCATAATCACAGGCGACTCCACCGGGTCATTGAATGGGCGGGGGGGAATGAGGGTGACATGGCAGTAGTGCCCTTGGATGCGGTAAAGGCTTTTGACTCTGTCAAGTGGCCATGGCTGCCGTCGACTCTGGTGGAATATGGGATGGGGCCCGGATACATAAGATGGGCAAAGATGTTATACAGTGAGCCACTCGCTAGAGTTAAGACGGGAGCTGTTATTTCAGAGAGATGGCGGCTAGGCAGAGGTACTAGACAGGGATGCCCATGGTCCCCTATGTTATACATATTGGCTTTGGAGCCTTTGGCTATATATCACAGACAGCAGTATGACACTATAGGGATCGAATAGGAGGGGAGCGACACTTGATCTCCTTATATGCAGATGATTTGCTATTGTATCTGAAGCACCCGGAGGAGAACCTCCAGTATATATTGGACGTTATGGATCAGTATGCGGGGCTGTCTGGAATAGCTGTGAATCCTCAGAAGTCTGTAATTTTCCCGTTAGGTAACTATAAGGGACTCCCCGTAGAACAGCTGCCGGTGCTGCAAGCCCCTTGGGCTGTTGATACCTTTCGGTACCTTGGGATAGACGTGTATCATACGGTTGAACAAGAACATAAACACAACACGGAGGTAGCCGTAAGAAAAATTGAGAAAAGTATGCAATTTTGGGGGAAGCTGCCGCTAGCTATGATGGGGCGTAGTGTAATGCTTAAAATGGTGGTTTTGCCCAGACTTCTGCATTATTTCGGAAACATTCCACACCTCATACCTGGAAGTTTTTTGCCAAGTTCAATAGTATATGCAGGGACTTTTTGTGGCAGGGCACTAGGTGCAGGGTGGCACTGTGGAAATTGCAAAATTTTTACGAAAAAGGGGGGATACGGCTCCCCAACTATGATGCCTACTATGTAGCGAGCCAATTGCAGTACGTTGCTAAATGGCTCTCGGATGAAGGTACCCCCGAATCCAGATTGTTCAGTGCAGACTGTGCCCCATTTTACTTAAAGTGATCTGGTTGTCCGAAACGGAAATGCAGGGGCGCCCTAGGATGTTGATGCTTGGGTGGAGGATTTGGCGCCGAGCGTGCAGGATGATGGAAATTCCGGCTCCGTGCTCCCCGCAAATACCGCTGGTTCCACTGGCTAGGGGAGATGTGCAACTACGAAGGATGATTAGGAACCACTGGGAATCGGTGGGGTTGGCAACGGTGGGAGATGTTTGGCGGGAGGGAGCCATCATAAATTTTGAGGAGTTGGGCAAGGAAACAGGTCTACACTTAGGTCAATATATTACATATCATAGACTGGTACGGGAAATTAAGAAAACTTGGCCCGAAACTATTCTTGAAGAAGAGCCGGATGGCACTGTAGACATGATATATGACATAACGGAGGGAGGGCACGAGATCTCAAGATTGTATGACATGCTGTTGCTTAGGATTGGTAAAGAACCAACGCAACTGAGATTAGACTGGGAAACTGAGGTGGGAGTGCCGATGGAAGATGGGATGTAGGAGCATGCTTTATGGTATCATCAAAAGGTGTCGAGAAACGCTAGGTTGAGACAAATACAATTATATATTACGCATAGGGCGTACATCACACCCCTGAAGATATCAAGGTTTAAAAATGCAGGTAGGCAAGCATGTCCCAAGTGCGATGAACAGGTTGACATGGCACATATGTTTTGGTCCTGCCCTGTGGTTGGGCGCTTCTGGAGCGAGATAGCGGCAAAACTAGCGGATAAAGGAGTCACGTTGGTTGTAGAGTCAGCCTGGGCCTGCCTACTGGGGGGGTTCCCTAGATCGCAGAAACTGAAGCATGTTAACAAATTGAAGGATTTGGCATATGTGTTGGCTAAGAGGAGGATCGCCATGGGGTGGAAGGCTTGTCATAAACCGCAGGTGGAGATATGGTGGAAGGAATTGCAAAAGTGGGCGGAAGCAGAGACCATGGTATGGCAGGAGTCCAGTATGATAGGAGGGGAGAAGAGGTGGGAACCCTGTTTGTTTGGAAATCACTGATAGCGGAACTGTTTGGCACGATGCCAGATTTGGTGGATTCCAATGGTAAACAGACCCCACCACGCGGCGCGAGTACAGAGTAAACAGACTTGATAGGCTCGTAAGGGGGGTGGGCTTTGGGGAACAGAGATCAAATTGTATAATGTACAATATCGAAATTGTATTACCGTATCTTGCACTGTATATTTGGTCTGTATTGCTTTGTTGGTTGAAATATAATAAAAAACATTTTAAAAAAAAATTAAAAAAAACCTTGATAGGCAGTCACCAACAGTATTCTTCTCGCCAGGTAAATAGATCACATTAAACATGCACCCCTGCAGACCCACCACCCATTTAGAAATGCGCAGAGATATGTTACCACCTCCCCCTGATGAGGACAGCTGAACCAACAGTTTATGGTGAGACCCAACAGTGAATACATATCCCCACAAATAAAACTTGACATGGTTAATCGTCCAAAACACTGGCATTGCCTCCCTCTCAATAACAGTATTTGCTTTCAGCTTTCTTCAGAGGTCTTGAGGTGAAAGCCATCCCATTTTCACACTCTGACTGCTTGAGTGAGAGAGGCTCCCAAACCTAGAACACTGGTATCCACCGGGACAATCGTCTTCTGCTAATCTTCAAACTAACCCAATGTGAGTGCATTCGCAATGTCCGTCTTGATGTTCTGAAATGCTGTATCACATTCATTCGACCATTGAAAGTGGATACCTTTTTCTAACAATGCTCTTAGGGTTGAAGACTTCGTCGCTAAATCTTCACAAACTTGTGATGGTACTCAGCCAACCCTAAAAAGGAGCGCACTTGCATAATCACTTGGAGTGGGTGCTTGTACAAAAGCTGCCTCCAGTTTCTCTTTAAGCCTTACTCTTGCAGCCGACAATAAATGTCCAAGGTAATCCACCTCTTTCACAGCCAGCTTGCATTTGTCCTATGGGGGTGATGAATGACGCCAAATATTGACAATCTTCAATCAAGCCAATCTGGTGGTACACAGACGATAGGTCTATGACACTGAAGACTTTTGCTGCACCAAGTGTAGCTAGCATCTCAGAGATTTCTGGGAGAGGACACCTATCTACCCGTAGACTTATTGAGATCTCTCTGGTCTAAACACATACATATTTTGTCATTTGATTTGGTCACAATCACAATGGGTGCAACCCACTCTGATGCCTCAATCTCTACAATCACTAAGTTGGACCAATTTCATCAAATCTTCATTGAGATCTCCTGGCATCTTCCATGGGATGGCCCGCACTTTGTGCCAGATAGGCAAAGCATTTTCCCTGAGAACAATCCCTTTTTTGAACCCCCTAACCTCACCTAAATTGCCTGAAAACACTTTAGGAAATCTTTCTGTCCACTTGTCATTTACCACAGCACAGCTAGTCACAGTCGTGGATGCACATGTCTCAATCCTTATTTGCAATTTGTCCTGCTGCTCCGACCACAGAAGGGATAATCCTTTTATGGCCACAAATCTATCCTTCACATTCGTGCTCCATGTACTCCATTCCCCAGTAGATCAATTCTGATATCTCCATACGCCACATGTTCAATGTCTGGGGGTAACAAATCACTAGGTTGTCTTCCCAAATTCCTATAAATGATAGTCCACCATGACCCACTGTCAACTTTCATAACAATGTGTACCCATTCTACTAGAAATGGATCAATGGGTTCCTTGGGTGCTGGATGTGAGAGCTGCAATCTCGAACACGTGTATGTTGTTCACGCTACCAACTTCTGAACGGTCTGCTGATTTAATTGCATTATCAAAACCTTTATCCAGCCCCATTTCCCTACAATACCTTGCATAGTGACCCTTTCTTTTGCAGCGCAGGCATATGACCACTCTTGCTTGACAAAATTGACTGGTTGAAAAATGTTTGGGATTCCCACAGCTAAAGCATCTTTGATCCTTAGGTACATCTTGCTTTTCCCTTTCTGGAATCTGCTTGATGGCACACACCTCGTGTACATCAAGCTTTTCACATTTCATCTCCTTGACATATTCGGCGGTCTCTTCAATGCTGCAAGCTATGATCACTGTAACTAAAGTGGGGTCTTTGGCCAGTATTCTTTCGTGAATTTCTATGTTAGTGCATCGCACTAACTGGTCCCTAATCAATGAGCCAGTGATTTATCCAAATGCACAAATGTGACTAAGCGCTCTGAGTGCAGCCACATAATTCTCCACAGGCTCATCGGTCCTTTGTGACCTTTGGAAAAATGTGTGGCATGCAAATACAGGACCACTAGATCAGTATTAAATAACCCAGTTTTGCTAGGAATGTGGGTTGGGGAGCCAGGCTTGCAGCAACCATAATTGCAGTATGCTCACTGTCATTTTGTCAGGAAAAAAAAAATAAGTGTCCAATACTTCTTAGTTGATGGTGTCTGCCTTTGCTCTATGCAACTGGAATTGCATAAGATTCCTCCCCCAACCCCTTTTTTTGTTGAGTATCCTGGAAGATGCTTCTGCAAGGGTTGTGCAGTTTTGTCTTTTTCAAGGCTTGTGAATTGTTCAGAGATAACGGACCTCAGTGGTGTAGTTTATTTCCAAGATGGGCACTGCGCATCTTCTCTCACAAGACTTTGTTCACGATGCCAGATTGCTGTTTTGATGCGGCAAACAACTTAAGGAAAATTGGGGAACTTCCAGTCCTGCATCCATGATCTTTCCTTGAATGCAGCAGTATTCCACTCGGATTGCATGGCCACTCTTCCCATCCCTCCTGCAGACGCGTGTCCAGCTCGTTTCAGACCACTACAGGAAGGAGGTGCCTGGCTTCTCCCCTGTGGCCTCTCGCTCATTGACAATGTGGTTTGCCCAGAATGGAAAGAAAAACGCTGCTATGGGTAGGCAACCACCTTTATTTAGGCACCCTCCTGTGTACAACATCTTCTCTCGTCCCAACCGTCAACCTGTCACCCGTCCCTTGTGCACTAGAACCCCTCCAGCCACAAGCTTCCACTTCAAACAAGACTTGGTACTGTACTAATAATAGAATTGCAACCCCGATAAGAAGGAACGGTTCTGTAACATTCAGAAACCAGAATGTATTTGATTTTGATCTTACCATATAAAACTACAAATACAATAAGCAATTTAAATATGCAAATTGATTACCAAGCAATAGAACAAGTTACTTACCAACTGGTAACGTTCTTTCGATTGGATGTTCCTCCAACGTATTCCTCATCTTAGATTTATTCCATCCAGCTTCAACTGCTTTGGAAATTATTTTCGGCAGAGGGCGCCATACGTCGATGTCGAGTCGATGGTCCCTCGAAGGCCTCCGTCAAGGGTGACGTCATTGGGTGTGTAAGTAGCACGCGCGGCGCCCGATGGCCTCAGTTCTGTTTTTCCCCCTTTTACTATTGATTTTGCACGGTGTAGATTGTGCTGGCAGACAGGTATTCACCTGGTGAGAGTTGAAGTGGCAATAACCCGGAAAAATCTACAGAGGGGTAGGCTGGGAGGGCGATGAGGAATACGTTGGAGGAACATCCAATCGAAAGAACGTTACCAGTTGGTAAGTAACTTGTTCTTCGAGTGGATTGTGTCCTCCAACGTATTCCTCATCATAGATAGACTCCCAAAGCAGTATGGACAATTTCTCTGGAGGAGTGGTTAGATTTTTCGATACCCTTAGATGGCTGAATATAATACTGCTTTACCAAAATTCAGCTCCTTAGACTGGGAAGCATCCAGACTATACAATTTTGAAAAGGTATGCAGTGAAGACCAAGTTGCTGCTTCACAAATGGACCTTATAGGAAAACCTCTTTGTAGGGCTGTCGAAGAGGCGATGCCCCTGGTGGAATGAGCCCTTAGACCTTCTGGGGGGTCTTTTTGTGCTAATCTGTAGCATTCTGAAATGCAAAGCACAATCCAGCGTGATACTGTTTGTTTTGTCACCGATTGACCCAATTTCCTTCCTGTGTAGCCGATAAACAGTCGATTGTCCACTCTAAGCTTGGAAAGCCTAGAGATGTAAAAACTTAAAGCTCTTTTTGGATCCAACCTGTGTAATCTTTCCTCCTCCTTACTAGGATGAGGTGGAGGATAGAATGCGGGTAAAATTTTTCTGACAAATGAAAAGCAGATAAGGTAAAATCACTTTAGGTAAAAATGAGGGTAACCTTCAACACAACTCTGTCCTTATGGAACACAGTATAGGGTGGCCCAGAAGACAGTGCCTGCAATTCACTCACTCTTCTTGCAGATGTTAAAGCAACTAGGAAAGCAGTTTTCCATGTCAGTAATCTTAATGGACAAGAGTGCAAAGGCTCAAAAGGAGCACACATTAAGAATTTTAGGACCAGATTGAGATCCCAGATTGGCACTTGAAAAGGGTAAGGAGGAAACACATTAGTGAGTCCTTTTAAAGATTGCACTACCAAAGGAATTTTGAAATAGGAGCATTCTTCCGACGAGCGCTTGAAGATGGAAAGCGCTGCAAGATGACCTTTAATGGTTCCAACATTTAGACCTCTATGTGCTAGGGACAGAAGGAAGGACAGTACTTCCGGAATAGAACATAGAAAAGGATTGACATTCTTTTCTCTGACCCAGTTGCAAAACCTTTTCCAACGGAAACGTATAGAGACTTTGTTGCTGGCATTCTTGCCGAAAGCAAAACCCTCCATGATGTCATCTGGAAGGTCCCAATCCTTGTATCTCAGCCTTTCAGATACCAAGCGTGAAGGTTGAGCGTTTTGACCTCTGGATGGAGAACCTGACCCTCTATTTGTGAGAGAAGGTTCTCTCACTGAGGAGGACGTACTGGGGTACAGAAGGACAGGTCTAGAAGGTCGGGGTACCACGTTCTCCTGGCCCAATCCGGGGCAATTAGGATCATGCGGCTCCCGAAGCGTCTCAGTCTCCTCATGACCTGAGTAATGACAGGGATTGGAGGAAACGTGTACAATAGTGGGAAATTCCACTACACCACGAACGCGTCCCCCAGGGCTCCTCTCGGGGAAAATTCCCTTGAGCAATCCCTTTCGCACTTCCGGTTGATTACGGTCGTAAATAGGTCCACTTAAGGGGTTCCCCAAAGGGCGAAGATCTCTTGAATGACTTCCTGAGCCAGTTCCCATTCGTGGGACACAGTGCTCTGCCTGCTCAGAGCATCTTCCGTCATATTCTCCTCCCCGGCTAAATGAACTGCTGTTAAAGAGATTCCTTCTTGAATTGCCCAATACCAGAGCTGCATTGCCTCTCTGCACAGAGGTAGTGACCCTACACCTCCTCTTTTGTTTAGATAATGCATGTCCACTGTGTTGTCTGTCATTATCAGGACTTTTTTCCCCTGACAGATGGCAGGAAAGCTTTCAGAGCTAGTCTGACTGCTCTCAGCGCCAAAAGGTTGATGTGTAGTTTGGACTCCGATGGAGTCCAACGACCGCTGATTGTCAGATCGTTGGCATGAGCTCTCCACCCCGTGAGTGAGGCGTCCGTCACTACTGTGATCTCCGGCCATGGTTGCCAAAAAGGTTCTCCTTTCAGGATATTCTCTGAACAAGTCCACCATAGAAGATCTTGTCGAACATTGTTCAGAATCTGGAGAAGATCTGTCATTTGACCTGAGAACTGGGACCATTGAGTCTTTAGAGCCCATTGAAGGGATCACATTCTCAGACGTGCCTCCCGCACCAGGAAGATGCAGGATGCCATGAGGCCGAGTAACCTTAACAAGTCGTAGGCCTGACGATTTTGGGCATTTTGGAATTTGGAAACCATCTGAAGAATGTCTTGAGCCCTCGACCTGTGAGGCGAGCTCTTTCCTAGGGATGTGTCTAATACAGCTGCTATATATTGGAGTCGTTGAGGTGGTGTCATTTGGGACTTCTTCAAATTGAGGGAGAAGCCCAGTCTGTGGAGGAAGTGGCAGGTGACTTTCAGGTGATCAAGTGCCTGTTTGGCAGAACGTGCTCTGATCAACCAATCGTCCAGTTAGGGGTAGATGTGAATCCCCCCTTTCCTGAGGTGCGCTGCCACCACTACCATCAGTTTGGTGAAGACCCTCGGGGCGGAGGTCAATCTGAATGGCAGGACTAAAAACTGATAGTGTGAGTCGCCAACCACTACCCTCAGGTATTGTCTGGGCTTAAGATGAATCGGCACATGAAAATCAGCATCCTGGAGGTCCAATGACACCAACCAGTCCTGTAGTTGAAGGGCCTGAAGGATCTGAGAAAGAGTGACCATCTTGAACTTGTCCTTCCTGAGGAACTTGTTCAAGTTTCTTAAGTCCAGGATGGGTCTCAGTCCTCCGTCCTTTTTGGGGATCAAAAAATACGGGGAGTACCATCCTTTGTTCCTCTCCGCTACAGGTACTGGTTCTATAGCACCTTTCTCCAGCAGGATTAGAACTTCCTGCTGTAGGAGCGGGTCTGAAAACTTCAAAGGGTGTCTCCTTGGTGGATTGCTTTGAGGTTGCGTTAGAAAAAGGAAGGCAGTAACCTTGAGCTATTATTTCTAGAGCCCAAACATCTGACGTAATGGCTCTCCATTCTTGCAGATGCTGCGACAGCCTGCCTCCTACAGGTGTCTCGTGATGCAAGTCCTCAAAGTAGTTTTGTGGCGGTTTCTGCAGCCGCTGATGGCAGAGAGGCTGTAGCTGGAGCTGGCTTTGCACGTTTTCCTCATCTACCGCAAGTGGCCTTTCTCTGGCCCCTTTGACTGGCCATTCCTCTCGCCTTTCCATATGAGGAGTAGTAACGATACGATCGTCCCCTCCAAGATTGACCTGTTGCACGAAAAGGCTGAGGTTGCCTAATAGCAGCTCCCAAAGACTTGGCAGCTGCTTTTGAGGTCTGCAACCTCTCAAGGATCTCGTCCGCCTTGCTGCCAAAAAGGTGAGACCCATCAAAGGACATGTTCAGAAGACTGTTCTGCACGTCTGGTGCGAAGCCCGACTTCCGTAACCACGCAAACCTGCACATTACCGTGCTAGTGCCCATGGACCTACTCCCACTATCTACAGTGTCCAATCCAGATTCAAGGGATGCCTGCATAGCCTCCTTCCCATCTCTAACGATGGCTAGGAACCCTTCCCTTTCGTCCCCTTCTGGTATATGCTCCGCCGCCATCGCAATGCACTCCACAGAGTGTACGAAAACTTTGCCAAGGCACACGTGGAGTTTGCTGATTTGAACGCCATGCTCCCAGCTGAAAATACCTTCTGTGCCCAGCCATCCACATTCTTATCGTCCCTGTCCGGAGGGACAGAAGGGTACGCCAGTTTGTTAGAAGCTGTTGCTGCCTGTATGACCAAACTCTTGAGAGTGGGATGTTTAGACAGATAGCCAGGGTCGCTACTGGCAGGGCGGTATTTTGAAGTGAGGGATTTATTCACTGGCGGAATAGAATCCGGAGTCTCCCAATTTTTGGCCACCCTATTTTGTAAGGCTACATGAAAAGGTAGTATTGGGTCTTCAGTAGGACCATAATCCAATATGTCTGTTAGATCATCTTGGATGAATTGGGCTGGAGGTCTGGCTCATCCTAAATAATCTATCACCTTTGTCATTAGCTGATGGTATGATGGACTGGCATGTTCGCCTGGTTCTAGCCTACCAAAGTCATTTTCAGGCGATGTATCAATATCACTTGCATTGTGTAGAGATGCAAACAAATCCCTCATCCTGCTTTCTTCTGAAATCAGACATTCTGGGACATTTGGAGTGTCATATTCCAGCCAAAAAGGTACATTCTCCTCATTGGATTTCTCCTGGTCCTCATAAATTGAGGTCAGGGACTTTAAGAACTCCTTCCTAGGAAGAGGTTTGAAAACCTTTTCTGGGAGAGGTGGAGGAGGAGTATGTATGGGTCCTGAAGACATTACAGGTCTTGTAGCCTTCTCTTTCCCTTTTTCAGGTTGATTTGGCTGAACTGGAGCTTTCGGCATCGAGGGCTTCGGGGTTGACGTCGACAAAGGCGGTGATGGCGTCGACGTAATACCCGTCATCGACGGCTTCGAGGGCGTCGAGGCGCTCTTTGAAGACTTGCCTTTCGAGGTGTGTTCGGTCTCGGACGGCGTCGGTGACCTCAAGCGGTCAACTCGACTCAAGCAGCTTTTCTCACTCGGTGTCCTAGAAGGTTCTCTATCCTTCCTCTTTCGATCACCCGGGCTCGAGGACGCACGAGTGTCGGAGCGATTACTCTCCCGGGCGGCTTCCAAGGAAGGCCGACCGAGGCTTCGCTTTTTCAAACACCTCCATTAGTTTGACCCTGAATGCTTCCCATTCTTCGGGTGACAAATGTTTAGTGGGACATTTCATTCTTTTTGGGGATTCGTCCGAGGATGAGGTGGAAGGGGGACCTGCGGCGCCCTTTCTTCGATTTTTTCGTTGAAGACGGCGAACGATGGCAATCACTTTGGTACCTGGACCGATGCCTTTCGCGTCGAGGCGATTTCTCCTCACGGGACCGCGACTCAACGCTAGAGGCTTTACGGTCGGATTTACTACCTACCTGCCTGCCTGCATTTTTCCCCTCCTCTCTCGCAAGGCCTTCACCGTCATCGCCTGACACTTTGTACAGGCCTCCATGTCGTGGCCTTCTCCTAGGCACCACAAACACTCTCGGGGCGGGTCTGTGATCGACATTTTTGAACCGCACGACTTGCACTTTTTGAAACCCGATCTCGGGGTCGTGGCCGGGTCGATGACGAGGACATATTCGCTATATTTTATGCTATTCTCACAGAACTCGAGGCGTGCCGAATCCCCAAAGCAACATATACTGTGGAAAAACGGAAATGAGGCCAATGGGCGCCGCACGTGCTACTTATACACCCGTTGACGTCAACCTCAACGGAGGCCTTCGAGGGACCATCGACTCGACGACATTGACGCACGGCGCCCTCTGCCGAAAAAAATTTCCGAAGCAGCTGAAGCTGGATGGAATACATCTAAGATGAGGAATACATTGGAGGACACAATCCACTTGAAAAACATTTATAAGCAAAAACTGTGACTTACATAGCACATCCATTCCAATAAAATGATACAGATAACTCGCTAAAAATAACAAGCATTAGCAAAAGCTGCAGCTCTAGCCTTTACTTGTTGATTAAGTATTTTGCACCGTTTACATTAATGGCCGAGACAGGAAATCTGCAACTTAGCCCGATACGGTAGCCTAAACATGTTTTTGATCTATGTACCATCTGGCATGGCATCAATGTTAAATCACAACTTCAAACACCAATTACCTAGGGCCATAAACAAAGTCCAACAGAACAATGTAAATCCTAACATGATAGTTCTAACTGATATAAGCAGACCTTCCAGGATATTGCGACACGAAATGGCAAATTTTGCAGCATTAAATGGCAAATATTGCAGCACAAACCATTATTTATTGTTGTTTTTTTGCGGGACATTTTTTATTAACTGGAGGGTGTAAGATTGCCACATTGTAGGAAAGAGGCAGAATGCAAGGCTACACGAGAGCCAGGGTGTCATTATTATGTATCTTTTGTATTAATTTAATAGGAAGAGTCCCAGGGGTCTCTGGCTTGGCAGAAGAGTTTTTGTTTTGGCTAAATTTTTGTTTTAATGTGCATGCCTATTTAATAGTATTAACTAAATTGATCATTATCAGTTGTAATACTGAAACTTTTCCCTTTCTATGTTCTCCAATCCCCCAAACACCCACACACCTCTCACCAACACACATCACACAGCTCACCAACTCCCCATTACAACTTGCATTCCTGAACCTCTCACTCTGTCATACAAATACTAACTTGCTATGTCACACTGTCAAGTCACAATTTGCACTCCCCCGCCAAACTCTAAATCATACTCCCAACTCACACCTTACACCTTACACTCTACAATCCCTCCTGCAATATACAGTCCTTCATCCTTTTGTGCTGCTTCTGCATCTCGCATCCTTTCTCCCATTCTATCACACTCTTCACTCAACTTTTTTCCCAATCTACAGCTCACTGCCTCTTTCCGGCCAACCGCTAACAAATAGAGACCAAACTCTCTGCTTTCTGGCTCACTGCTCCACCTGACCACACACTCCCTCTACTTTCTGTACCTCCGCTTGCTCTCAGATTTCTAGCCCACTGCATCACTGCTTCTTCTGCTCTCTTGTGCACCGCTTCCTCCTCTGACCCACTGCTCTCGCTCCGCTTTCTTGCCCATCACGTCACATCTCACCCATCACTCTTCCTCTCTCTCCTTTCCCTTTCAAAGTGCAACATTTTTTTTTTAAAATGTAGATTTTGACCATGATCCTCAAAAAATGGGGCATTTAAGCCGAGGATATGCTATTTTTAGATGACCCATTTTTGGAAAAAAGCAGGTCACCTTATTCTCAGAGGTGACCTGCGCATTTCCAAGGGGCTGAGCTGTGTGCAAATTGTGAGCTGGCCAGCTGCCTTGAATAGGGTTCAGGGTTGTTTGACCGAAGTGTAATTATTTGCGGCTGAATTGACCATAGTTTATTTTGCCGCAAATAGATTTGCACTTCAGCCAAACAACCCAAAATGTACCTTTCACCAACAACCCACCGCCTCCCCTACTTAACTGCTTGGTCAATGTCGCTTCCCCTCCAACCCTGCGGTGTCATATCAGTCCCTCTAACGCAGGACGGATCCGACGCTGCAGGGTCCCTTTTTTTTTTTTAACTTTGTTTTTATTGACATTATACAGATAAGGGAGGGTGCACGATCCCCCCTCCCTCCCCACACCCCCCCCAACTTTTTAACATAACAAGTTTTAAGGTTTTGCAGGTTATAGAACCTGCAGAGAGATCGTTCAAACATCATTGTGTTATTTGTCATACACTTTGACATGATGGGGTCGGATTGGTTCCAAGCAATCTGGGGGCCGAACTTGGTCCCTGGGGCCGGTGGTGGGATGAGTAAAATGGATACGTAATAGGTCGTGTTTTACAGACGCATCGAAATGCAGTCATCATGAAGGAGAACTGCGGTCCATTCCTGCGCAAATTCCGACACAGTATCATTTTTTACTGCTGTAAGCTTTTCATAGGTGAAAATCGACCTTAATTTGCAAAGCCACTCCTCCTTGGACGGCGCTAGAGCGCTTTTCCACTTTTGGGCCAGTGCTAACCTCCCCGTCCTCAACATGGCCCCGATGACCCTCGGGAATGCGTTCTGTTCAGTCTCCGGCATGGGAGTACACAGGAGGATTTCCAGTGGGAGTTGAGACGGGCAGTACCCTTCTATATCCTTAATCCAGCTGAGCAGTTCCGACCAGTACACCTGAATGACCGGACATCCCCACCACATATGGAACCATGTGCCCCTTTGTTGACACTTCCTAGGGCAGAAGGGGGATACCTCTTCAAACATTTTGGACAGGGTGGACGGGGGGCGGTGCCATGAATGGAGTATCTTGAAGCTATGTTCCATGGCAGCGGTATACAGTGAACCCGTGAATATAGATTTGAAAATTGCCCTCCATGTGTGGTCATCCAGCGTCATACCCAGCCTTTCTTCCCATATTCGTTTAAAGGGTTGTCTACCCTCCAAGTTAGCCGTTATCAATGTGCTATAAAACTTAGATAGGGAGCCCTTCCGGGAGATGCTTTTGGCTAGGACATTTTCAAAAGGGGTGAGGGGACGTTTAAAGTTGTCAGCCCACCGGGGGTGAGTCAGAATTCCCTTCAAGCGCAAATATTCGAAGATTGAGGGTGGATTGTCGCCCAGTGCCTCAGTCAGTTGATCGTATTCTATGAAGCCCTCTTCGCGAGAGAGTTGGGCAATCCTCTCCAAACCCATGTCTGACCATGCTTGGGTATCTCGGAAGCCTCTGGTGTCTAGGTTAACGGGGGGGCCCCACAGTGATGTTAAAGGGGACGGCCAGGATGACAGCATTTTGTTATCTTTATTCGGTTTCCAGGATGCCCAGAGGACCGCTAAAGTAGGGTGCGTTCTGAGGTGGGAGGGGAGGGCTTTAGGGGGGTCCCATAATAGGTCTCTAACTTTTTTTGGGTAGGTGTGGGTGTCCTCAATGTATGTCCAGTACGTTCTCATGTCATCTCTCATGTGCTCCAGCATCACCCGGGGCTGGGCTGCTTTGTGGTATAGTCTAAAGTCCGGGAGGCAGAATCCGTCGTGAGACTTTGGAAGGGTCAGGGTAGAGAACTTGACTCTTGCTCTTTTCCCGTCCCATATAAACTGAAGGACTCAGGACTGCAAAACTTTGAAGAAAGCATCGGGGATCTCAACGGGGAGGGCTGCAAAGAGGTACAGTAGGCGGGGTAAGATGTTCATTTTAACCGTAACCATACGCCCGAACCAAGAGAGAGTAAGAGGCGCCCATCGTTTGAGGTCGCTGCTAATCTTAGCCAAAATCCCCAGGAAGTTGCACTGGTAGAGTTGTGAGAGGTCCCTAGGAATGCAAGTGCCCAGATACTTAGTGGATACTCGCTCTATTCTTACTCCCAGTATTTCAGAGTTACCCCCAATATTGTGGTCCCTTGGATCCATAGGCATAATACTAGACTTGGACGTGTTTACTTTAAGCCCCGAAAAGGCACCATAGTAGTTTATAAGATCAAACAATCTGGGTAGAGAGACCTGGAGGTTGGTCAGGTAGCCCAAGATATCGTCTGCAAACAGGGAGAGTTTGAAGTCGGAATCGTCACAGCTTATCCCTGTCATTTCTTGGTCAGCCCTAATCGCTATGGCCAGGGGCTCCATTGCCAAAGCAAATAAGAGGGGTGACAAGGGACAGCCCTGACGAGTTCCTCTAGATAGGGCCAGGGGTTCCGATGTGCCGCCATTGACCAAAACCCTTGCTATGGGGCCATTATATAGTGCTGAGACCCACCCACAAAAATTGTCCCCCAGACCCATTTTCCAGAGAACTTTACCCATATAAGGCCATTCGACACGGTCGAAGGCCTTTTCAGAGTCTAACGAAAGTAAATAGTCCTCCACCCCCTGCCTCGAAGCCTTGTACATGAGATCCAGGGTCTTCCGTATATTGTCCGAACCCTGGCGTCCCGGAATAAAGCCTACCTGATCTCCATGTACTAGGGAGGGGAGGAGTTTCGCCAGTCTATTTGCTAAAAGTTTGGCCAAGATCTTAACGTCAACGTTGAGAAGGGATATAGGGCGATATGATTGACACTGGGAGGGATCCTTCCCCTCTTTGGGGAGTACTACTATCAGCGCGGACATCATCGAGGGTGGGAGGGAGCCTTGTTCCAGTGCTGAGTTGAACATCTTGGCCATAAACGGGGCTAGCGTTGACCGAAAGGTCTTGTAAAACTTAACTGTATACCCATCATCCCCCTGGGGCTGTTCCACTCTTCAAAGAGGATATGGTGTCTATTATCTCCTGCGGGGTTACGGGGAGTTCTAGTATACTTGCTTTCTCGGGTGAGAAGCCGGGAATCGGGAGGGAGTCCAGGAAGTTGTCAATCTCGGTTTCGTCCCCTGCGTATTCTGAGCAATACAGGTGCTCATAGTATTGCCGGAATTGTTCAGCTATTTTACTGTCTCTTACCGTCGATTCCCCTTCAGGGGAACAAATGGAATTCACCCTCCTACTATTTCTGAGCTCGCGAAGCTTCCAAGCCAATATCTTATCTGCTTTTTCCCCTTTTTCCATATATTTTTGTTTTAGGAAGGAGAGCTTCCTTTCCGTTTGTCCCACCTGGAGGTCTGCCAACTTTGAGCGCAGCCTTTGGAGCTCCTCCCACTTTCCGGGGAACATCTGCGTTTTCAATTTCCCCCCTGGTTGGATAGCATCTATTTTTTCCCTCAATGCTTTCTCCTCATGGCCTCTCTCCCTCTTTTTCCTCGAACCTGTCTCGATAAGGATGCCCCTGGTGGTTGCCTTGAATGCCTCCCAGACTCCCATGACACCGACCTCCCCATTGTCATTTATGGTGACGTACTATTCTATGGCCGTTAGGAGAGATTGGCGTCCTTCCTTATCGTGCAGAAGGAGGTTATTGCACCTCCACAGGGACCCGGATGCAGGGGCGGGGGGAATGCCCATTTTTATTCTAACCAAGTCGTGGTCCGTCCATGGAACAACCTCCACCCCCGAGTCTGTGACCTCTCCCCGAAGCGTGGAGTCAACCAGGATATAATCAATACGGGAAAATGTAGCATGTGGCTTTGAGAAAAAGGATCACGGCCTTGCTTAGTGGAGTGTGTGTCGCTCAAGCTCAGTTCCCCGTTAACTTCTTGGAAGACTTCAGCCAATTTTTTATGGAGTCGCAGGTTAGGACATGGATTGACCGACCTATCTCGTTCGGGGCAGAGAACCATGTTGAAATCTCTTTCATCCCTTCCCAGAAGCCATCCTGCGCCTCATTTGGGGCATATACACAAACCAAGGTAAACAACCGGCCCCTCAACTCCCCCTTGACCATGATATATCGTCCTTCCGGGTCAGACCTCTGAGCTTTGAACACAAAATGGGCCCCGGGAGAGACCAGTAGGGCAACTCCGCGTCTCTCTGCATGAAAGGACGCTACATACACCTGGTCAATGTTTTTAGCCCTTAACTTTGGTTCTTTGCCCCAGACCTAATGGGTTTCTTGTACGAGAAGGAAATTGAGCCGGAGCCTTGAAAATTCTCTCACCAACAACGACCTCTTAGGAGAGTTGAGCCCCCGTACGTTTAACGACCCCACTGTCAAAAATTGGAATGGATCATCCATCATAGTGATGGTAAAAGCTCATGGCTCCCTCCGTGGCGCAACAAATTACAGTGCTCCCGCAATACTTCCGCACCCTGCTGCAGTCAAAAAACAATTCTAAAGTTACAGAATAAACCAGAAAACTTGGCTTGTCGCAACTAAATCCCCAAAGAACAATCCCCCACTTTTCCCTCCACCCTCCCCCCTACCCCCTGAACGCCTGGTAAACCAGCGGCTTCATCCTGTCGCTGAGCCAGGCCACCATTGTCTCCCCCCTCCAGGCTCTTGAACTCCTCAAAAACAACAACCTGAGCCTCCCCACTCCCCCGTCGCCTTCAGATTATGAACAATTACAGTGCTCCCCCATTCAGAGTCATGTACAAACTTGGTCATGAAGCTTCCCGGGGCACCTCAAGTGTTAGGCTGACCAGGGGATATCGGTGCCACTCTTCTAAATTTCCTGTGGCCTCGAACTTTACGCCTCTCCTGTGGAGCCTTTGTCCCCCCGGGGCCAACCGGAGCTCTCTCGCGCTCTTGCTCTCCCCCCTCCATGTTTGGTTCATCCAAAAGTTCCCCCGACACCCTATGAATATCATCCTCCGTGACCAGTGCGTACTTGTATCCTTCCAGCTCGAAGGAGAGTGAAAATGGGTATCCCCACCTGTATCGAACCCCCTTGGCCTGGAGCAGTTTCGTCAGCGGTGAGCAGAGTCGAGGGTCCCTTTTTTATTTTTATTTTTTGTTTGTTTTCAAACCCCCACCTCCAATTGTGAGGAAGCGGGGGACACCCCTGCAACCCCCAAGGCCAAAATACTGAACATAGGGAGCGGGCGACACCCCCGCAACCCCCGCTCCATGTGTTTGGTGTTTATAAAAATCGATCGAATGGTACTGGCGAAATAGGTCAAATTGTACCATTCGATTGGTTTTTGGCAGTCAAAATGGGTAGTACCTTAAATAGAAGCGCTCTCCCGACCGTGTTCTGCAAGCTCCCAACGCGTCCGCTGTAAAATGCAACCCAAAAAACGCATTTCTAACCTGTTTGAGGAACAGAAATGCAAGCGACATAGCAGCGGTTCATACCTTTAAAAAATGCATGACTGCGTCAAGAAAGACTCCTAGGGGTCATTATGAGGTTGCCGGTCTGGAAACAACGGTATCTGTAAGCTTGCTGGTACCGTTGTTTCCGGACCGTCAAACTATAAGTTCTGCGAGCAGGTGCCATTCAGCCCGCCAGGTTTGACCTGGCGGGCGGAACGGCACCCACTCGCAGACCTTGACAGATGCACCGGCACTGTTGCACACAGTGCCGTTGCATCCGTCCTCCCCATTCCCATTGAGTCCAATGGGACTCTGGATTTTCTTTTTTCCAGCCCCTGGTTGGAGGGATCACCAGAAAAAAAGACGCCGGCGGCAGTCGTGCCGTTTTTACCAGCACAGCTACTTCGACTTGTAATGAGGCCCCTTGTCATGCAGTGGCACGCCCACATCCCGTGCGCGTTGGGTTGCCTACAATTTCTGCACATTTAAAAGTGCATCTTGCGTGGAAATTTAGGATGCGCTTTTAAATTGGCAGAAACGCCCCCTGATTTACTCAAGGAGGTGAAAAGGGCCATCTGAATGGCTGCGCATATAAAATCCACAAGGGACGCCTGAATGGGCACGTTTAATAAAATGTTCCCATTCAAGTGTCCCTTGTGGATTGGGCTGCTCTTTTTTTTGGGCGCAAGTGATGAGATGTGTTTGCGCATTTCATTTCTTGCATTCATAAGTTTTGAGAATCTGGCACGCTGAGGATTATTTTAATTTTATTGTAGTTTTGGCCGTTTTTTTGCAGAAAACGGCTGTTTTCGCTGCATTTTACGGGATCGCTAAATCGCTATAAACTGGAGGGTCTGTATAAGGAAGAACAGATCGCATGAAGGTCGTTTGCCCATTTCTCACTGGGAAAGATCAATCCAGCTTTCATGTCATTTACCTCTGGGACAACTGAAGAAACTGCTGCTCTCAGTGCTTACCTGCAAGTGCCATACTTTATAACCAAGCTTGCATTCCATGTATTCATTAAACCCAAACAAGCAAGTTAAATTGCAAAATTTAGCAATACCCCTACAACCCATATGCAGTCTTAGCATGTGGTTGTTTCAGTATAGCAGAGCACATTTCTCCTAGATTACTTTACATTTTATGCTTTCAGCGTACAGCCCCTTTACAAACATCCCATGCAGCCTTGAATACTTTCTTCACCTTCTCTTGCACCAACTGAGGGGGGAAGTGAGAGCAACCAAGAGGTAAGGGCATGCTACTAAGAAAGGGACTGTTGAAAACTTCAGTACTCTAAAGGGCACTTAGAAATGTGATGTCCCTTATATATTGCATAGTGCAGAATACCTCTTAAATCATTGGTACTTTGGTGAGTTGGACATGTCAACCACTTTGACTGCCACTGACATTAAAGTCGTCTGCTTTCTGTTGGTTAGTCATGTTGGGGTGGTAGTCCATGCTGTATTAATTGTCTCTGGTGCTTTGCAGCCTTTGTCAGAACACAAAAAAGTGTTTACTTTTAACCTTTGACGGACTCCCAAAAGTAAAGACTTCACAGGTCACTTTGGGTGGACGTCGAAATGGAAAGCACCGGTAATAACAAGATTTTGTTTCGTAATCTTCGCCCTGAGGAGAGTCCCTTTCTTTGGGGCAAAAAGTAAGGTGGTCACTGGGGTTAAAAATACATGTGAATGTTTGTTGTTTTTAAAACGCATACACTGCAACAGAAGCTCTGTATGAATGAAACATTGGCAGGCATCATGATTTTTAAAAAAACTAAGCTGTTAGGTCATGTGCTGTTTGATTAATCCTATTGTACAATTTCAATAAATTGGATAATGTTGAATATAAAACAATACTGTAACGTTTTTCTCGGTTTTGCTTTTTTTAAAAAAAAGAAAATAGTTTTTGATTATTGCTCATTTGAGAGATAAATAAATCAAACAAGCTTAAGGGATGGCAAGAAACATCCCAATCAACAAAAGACAAATGGTGCTCTTTCCGGTTCTTTGCTAGCGTTTGTGGCATGTTTGATTGCAACGGAGTACAAAGACTGACCATCCTCCTGAGATGCAGTTTTGCAATTTGTTTTCATCCCTTCCATGTTATCCATGTTTTCTCCCCAACCCTAGCCCTTCATCAACATCTCCTTAAAGTCTTCACAAACTACCCTTTATTATAATTTTTAAATGTGTTAACTATTTGCATTTTTCAGAAACATGTACCCTTAAACTGCAATGTATAGTTGGAATACTGACAAGTGTGTGTGTGTGCTCTGCTGGTGCTGGTATTTGTTGCAAGGTCTGACTGCTGTTCATGGATAAGTGAAGTATTTTTCAAGTGTTCCCTCAGACGGTCAGAAATAGGAGGCAGACAACTTTGTGAAGGATTTTCAAAAGATGCCATTTTATTAAACTCAAAATGGGTTTGATGAACGCCTCACTGTCCCTACCCCGACGAGGATTTCCCTGCCTAAAATAAATGAAAGGAAACACTAACAAGCATATTCTGTTCCTCACACTTGTAAATACAACAAACTCAATAAGGTAACATATGGCTATCCTGATACAACAAAATTAGCAGGTACATTCAAAATGAAATAACCGTACCTCCTTATAACTTGGGTGAATCTCCCCTTCGCAGATTCAATCAGGATTTCAATCGACAGTTCAAAAGAATAAGGAAATCCATCTTGCAACAAAGATCCAATATAGTGCAGTAAGTCTCCCAGCTGAATTTAACCAACAGTTCAAAAGGTTCAACAATTCTTTGGTCTCTCCACTTGAGGTAGAGAGTGCTACACCACTTTTCTTCAAAGTACAAGGTTGTTTCAAAGCATAAGGAAGTTTCAACAGTTTACCAAAACAACAAAAAGCTTTCCATCAGGATGATTCAGTAATACTTCACAACACACTTGCCCTTGCTTCACCAATGTTGATTCGTCAAGACGTTTGCACACTGATTCACATTGTATTTTTGTGGATTTACTACTTCTTCCACACGTTTGACCACACCACAGTATTTCAATCCACTCACCTGCCACATCTATGCTACAAGGTCCCTTGTCCTGGTGTACTCCCCTTCCAGGACTAGCAAAACTCCTTCAAGAAGTACTCATGTGGTTAGTCTCATCTTCATACAACTCAAATAGTCGTATGATTTCATCAACATCAATTTGGACTACTTCTTTGGGGAAAACATGAGACATGTTGATGCCGTTTGTTCCAGTATTCTGATGGCCAAGTGCAATGCAGGTTATGCTCCTCTCCTTCTGAACACCTTGTGTCAGAAGGGCAGCCTCGCTGCCACTCTTGTTTTTTCCCCTCTTGCATTAACCAAGTGCTTCATATTCATGTTTCTGCCACTTTGCTTCTTTTATATTAGTGCAGAGCGGTTATGGAGCACTCTGGGGTCACAATACACAAGTGAACTCACCAGTTTTGCTGTGCGTGTCCGCTTGCCTCGCTGTCCTCGGGTTCCTGGCTTCTTCTGCTGCTCTGGGCGATGTGGAAAACAGCATGTTCTGTGCTCCAAAGGCTCTCTGGTGCTTGCCTGCCACTGAAATCTGCCTTGCTGGTGGAAGGCTTCTCGGCTTCATGCTTCCTGCAGCGCTACCCCTGCAACCAGATCTTCAGGGGGAAAGCATGTACAGGTAATAACTTCCTGCTGCAGAATCTCTGTACCTCAGGTCTCTGAAGAAAAAGACCCTTTCCGAACCAGCATCGCAATCCAAGCCACAACGGTTCTGGCGTCTCTCCGCTCCATCAGCTGCAACCCCTGTAAAGTGGAGTCTCTGCAACCACTCCACCTTCCACTGCTACTCTTCTCTATGGCCTGCACCGGAGGGGGCCTTTTATGCCTACCAGCTTCCTGGGTCATTTACCCTATTAACCGGCAACTGGTAACCTAGGGCCTCTGCACCCCCCTTCTTCGTCCCAGTACTTTTAGCATTATGGGACTTTAAGTCCACAAGGTTCAAGTCATCTTTTCCCACAATTTCAATCTTACAATAAGCCATAACATTTGTTTTGTCTCGGGGGGGAAGTTATTGAAAGCGTTTTACTATTCATCTTGACCTTCTCTCACCCCCACCCATGTGATCCTACTGCAGAACACCACCCTCAGGGACAGGATCAGAAAGCATCTGCCTTTCCCTAGCCACATGAGAGGGGTCCCAGGACAGGTTTTCTGGGTGAATTATGTATTATTCTTCACACCACCCAGTGTGCTGAGGGATTTCTAAACACTGACCTTAAACAATAGTGTACAAGTCAAACATGTCTTAAGTTGTAGAACAGTGTGAAACTCTGGAACCCTTCTTAAACAGTCTCATGGAGCTTTGGAATGGAATCCCTAAAACAGTATCTCTCGGTTTCTTCATTTCTCAGTGTTTCTAGGGATCTGGAACTTCAAGCCCCCATCCTGAAATATTTCTCGGTACACCATTTCTCAGTCTCTCTCAATGACTTTATGAACTTAGACCTTAGGTTCCAGCATGCTGCACATCTTGTTACAATCATTTAAGCGTTTTAGGAAGTTGGAATTCAACTTCCAGCAAGTAAGACTTCATTACATTATAAAAATGGAGCGTAACAAAAAAAGCTGTCTTTAGCACAGCTCTGCAATTCTGGTGGCCTCTTTGCACATGTTTATGCAAAGAAGAGGGGGGGGGGGTTATGCAGTAGAGAAAATGGTAAGTGTGAATACGTGGTGTTGAAGGCAGGCCAAAAGTATCATATGCCTGAGTGCAAGCCTGGTTCTATGTGATTTGCTGCAGTGACGCTTGGGTGTATGTTTTATCCGGAGAAGCACAAGATCTATTAGATCTAATGGCTCCAGGATGTAGACATTCCCAGCATTCAGATCTTCTTAAGATGCTCTATCTTTCAACGGCACTAGGAACTTGGCATCCAGGTTCCCTCCATCGGCGTCCTTACTTGGTCTCATTTTACATTAGTTTCTTCACCAGGGGGGGCTTTAGGCTTCTCCCCCGTGCTGAGGCTTGTTTGGGGTCAACCTCTACAGTTTGTTTGGCGTCCATTAGCCTCATTCCCGCTCGTCGTCTATTTCCATTTCCATCTCATCTTTTCTCTGTTCACTCGAATCCCTTTCAGCAGGAAACTCTACACTACTGCATAATCTGGTAATCCTGCCACACCTCTCATGTGCAGTCTTTCTCTGCTTCTCTGCAATGCCCTGGTCTCCCCCTTCTATGTGGGGGATCTGCATCTTGTCCTCACTGCAGCACAGAGATTCTATAATAAAATATATGACACTTACATTGAAGGACCCAGTGTCGGAGTGTGTCCATACCATTTGTGCAAAATCTACAGCTTGCTTTATCCACAGGATTCAAACCAAATCTAACAAGAAGACTTAGTCCATATTGTGTTCCACTGAAAACGAAGGAAGCTAAACCGAGTACCTCTACAGGGTAAATGCTAAGAAATGGGGCCAACGTACCCAGATCTTTATGTTCACCATACAAGTGTTGAAGGGAACTATAGGTGTGCAGGGATTGCTGCGTTTTAATCCAGTCCCAACGAAACAGGCTAGATTTTGCTTTGAAGGGGTTGAAGGGCTTTGAAGGGGTTGTTAGAGTTCCTCGGTTGTGCTTCCTATGCTCTCCAATATGCCTGCACACAATTTATAGATTTCCTTCAAGTTCACCACTTCCTCATTTATATAGATCTTATTTAGATCCACAAATAGGGAGTTTCCAGGTGGGCTAAGAGGTTTTCTTGCTAATGAAAGAATCTTCCAGCATGCTCTGGTCTTAAGGGAAACAATCCTCAACTCGTACCTTATTAGTGCCAATGGAAGAGACCTAGGAGCTAGCAGTGTTCTTTTCTATATTTTTCCTTCCAACAAGGGGTAATAGCTCAAGGATCCTTGTTGGGTACACCTCTTCTACTCCAAATAGCAATTTTGGGGCTACTTTTGCTTCGTAATAACGAACTGCTGGTTCGAGAGAACATTTTTCAGGTTTGGAGTCCACTCTAGTCAATTGGTTTGTCAAAGTGGATGCTTTGGACTTAAACCAGGAGGATATACTTGAGATACTTGGGCCAGCATTCACCATGAATCTAAGATATGTTAGGGAGTTGACCTTGTGGATTTCTGTTTTAGCAATGTACCATCTAGGTTTAAACCGTTTCCTTGATTTTGTTAACTGAATGATTTTGGTCTTTTCAGGGTTAACTATCAAAGAAAGGTCTTTCACATAGTTATCAAATGCATCAATTAGTCTCTGTAAGCCAATTGCGGTCACGTTGAACAAAAGAAAATCGGCCACGTAAGCCAGTCATTGAAGTCAGAGCCCTAATCATTTCGGAGGGACTAAGCCTGCAGATATATGTTCTTCAATGTCTGCTTGGTACATGTTAACATACAACCTTGTCGTACACCCCTGCCCACTGGAATACTTTCAGAAAGGGCCCCTGAATGATTCAGACGTACCATTAATGAAGTGTCCGAGTACAAAGCCATTATCAGCCTCAGTAAACACCCTGGTATTCCCCATGATGCTAGTTTGCGCCAGAGCAAGCCCCTATCGACCGCACCAAAGGCGGCAGTAAGGTCAAGGGATGCCACATACACACTATCATATGTAATGAAGAGGGGGTGTGAGCAAAAAACCAAGGTGGAACACTGTGCTTGCACAGTGTGATAGGTGCTGGGAAGGCAGCAGGTGGCTGGAAGTTGTGGGTATGTTGCCCATGTACACCACAGTAATAACGAACTGAGAGGAGGGTTTCCAGTCTCACTGTGCCGACACACAGAGGAAATACACACTGCATGGGTTGCAGATTTATTGATTATGATTTGATGCAGCCTGACGCGTGTTTCGAGCAGTCCTTGCTCTTTATCTTAGGCTGGTGCGTTTAAATAATAAAATAAGATTCAATAGAGGTATTTTAAAAAAGTGTACACAAATCAAAGAAAAAGTCAAAATATTGGAAAACAAAACAAGATTCATAATGTAAAAAGCAAACTGATGTCCATTGCATGTAAACAACATTAATGCATATGTTTAAATCCAAGTGGGGCAGGCGACATAAAAAAAACGAATACCAAGGTAATTTCCAGATAGGCGAACAACAAAAATATGAAGATAGTAATAATCCATAATTCCATCACATTTTGCAAGTTGATTAGCCAAAGAACATCAGTACGTATGGTTACGAATTCATAGCAAATACAAATTAAGTTATAAATACCGTTAGTTTGGAGCAATGCAGATGCGGAGCGAATCAGGAGTTAATTCAGTTGTGTCGTCATGGAAGGAGGGAAAAGATAAAAGGGGGGAAGGGTTGGAAACAGAGCGACAAAACTATTGTTATTCCGCCTGTTTGCATAATAGATTGAGATTGGCACTATTATGGGGTTTGGTTTGATATTCATATTGTATAAGAATCCTTAAAACTGTAAGTACCTTATATTGGAGGAAGTGCTCTTGTCAATAGTCTTGCATCTGTCTGGGTGAGCTGCAATAGTGCAATATTGGAATTAGAGAACTGACATGTAGTCTAACAGCTAACAAAATCTTTATCTTTTTCCTCCTTCCAACTCGAAACAACTGAATTAACTCCTGATTCGCTCTGCATCTGCATTGCTCCAAACTAACGGTATTTACAACTTATATGAATTATTTTGTATTTGCTTCGAATTCGTAACCATACGTACTGATGCTCTTTGACTAATCAACTTGCAAAATGTGATGGAAGAACAAGTTACTCTCTTACCTGGTAACGTTCTTTCGATGGGGTGGTCCGACGACGTATTCCATATCTATGACATGTAATCAACACAGCTGTGCTGCTTCGGAAAATCTTTGGCGTCTGCGTCCTGTGTCGATGACATCGATACGCCGCCCTCGAGGACCTCCTCCGATGTCACTGGATGTTATAAGTAGAACGCACGACGCCCATAACCTCAGTTGTAGTTTTATCCCTGAACGTGTCGCACCAGTCTTCTGCCAGTCTGACCACACAAAGCCTTGCGGAAACGTAAGCTGCAATCGCATAAGAAATTCTGTAGCGGGGAAGGCAGGGAGGGAGCGATATGGAATACGTTGTTGGACCATCCCATCGAAAGAACGTTACCAGGTAAGAGAGTAACTTGTTCTTCGAGGGGATTGGGTCCTCCGACGTATTCCATATCTATGACAGACTCCCAAAGTAGTACCAATGCAAGGAGGTGGGAAAAGAATTTAGAAAACAGAAATTTTGAATGCCCAATCAAATTACGGAGTAAAGGACCGTCTTGCCAAAGGCCAGATCCTGCCCCCAGACGGAATCGAGAGAGTAGTGATGTACAAAAGTATGTACCGAAGCCCAGGTGGCTGCATCACAGATGTTACGAATAGGAACACCCCTCTGTAGGGCAGTAGAGGCACCCATACCCCGGGTAGAATGGGCCCGCAAGCCAACCGGTGGGTCCTTACACGCCAAGCGGTAAGACTCAGGAATAGCCAGAATAATCCAGCGAGACAAACTCACAGCTTGTCCCAAACGCTTTCTAGCGTAACCAATGAAGAGTTGATCGGCCACTCTGACCCGGGACATGCGTGAAATATAAAAGCTTAATGCTCTCCTAGGATCAAGCCTATGGAGCCTCTCCACTTCCTTACCAGGATGTGGAGGAGGATAAAACGCCGGAAGAACAACCTTCTGGCCTAAATGAAATTCCGACACCACCTTCGGAAGAAAGGAAGGACGAACTCTAAGGACAACCCTGTCCTTGTGAAATACAGTGAAGGGAGGCTTAACTGAAAGTGCCTGTAACTCACTCACTTTGAGCGGAAGTGACCGCAACCAAAAATACAGTTTTAAGAGTTAACAGTCTCAAAGGGCATGAATGCAAAGGTTCAAACGGAGCACCCATCAGAAACTTGAGAACAAGGTTCAAATCCAAACCGGGCACCTGGAAAGGTGACGGAGGAAACGGTTAGGCTCCCACAGAGGCGTCGATCTGAACTGGACAGCTGCGGTCTCCACCAATGTGATGCGCAGGGCCGAGATGACGGACTGGACTGGCCCACCTAGCTTCGGTTGCTTGGCCCGTAGGAATATTCTTCTGCAAATGGAGAAAGGGAATTCACCACCCGTGGAGTTGAGTGTAAATCCCCCGCACCCCCCGCTGTTCTCCCCACGGATCACCTTTGATGTCCCCTCTTATAGTCTCACCTGATGGTTTGAAAAGATGAGCTCTCCATCCTGCATTGAGCGCAGAGGCGCGTTGATAACCAGTTGCTTCACTGGCTCGAAGGAATTGGTGAGTTCCAGAACAATATTGACTCCGAAAAGTATGCAGTTCGTAAGAGTTCAAATGCCTGACTTTCACTCTTGTCCGATTCTTTGCAGATTGCAGCTTGACCCTAGTGAAGAGTTCCTCGTGGCAACCGGTAATATTCTGGTAAGGATTTGTATTCCCAACACAGTTCGATAAATAATGTCAATATGTAACCTGTTGCTTTCTCCCTTATTCAGGCACCGAGAGAAAGTATGAAGTCTCGGGGAATAATACCTCTGGCGGTAAAACCAGGTAAGTCTATTGTGGTGAGGCGGGTTCCCCTTGATAGTCCCTTTGTTTCACCTTGCTGTCCTTTTCTTTACCCTTAGGGGCCGGGGTTCGGCGAAGATGCAGTGGAAGCTGCGCCGACCCGTGAAGAGGAATAGTACCCCCGGTGGTAAAATCAGGTAAGTCTATGGGGGGGTAACTAATATTCCTCTGTGTATTCCTTTGGCTCACCTTGCTGTTCTTGTCTACTCCTTAGGTGCCGGAATGCGGCGGGAACATGCAGGAAGATGCGGTGGAAAGTGAACATGCTGTGAAGGTCGGTGAGTTCAGCACGGCGCTGCAGCAGTCGCTGCAACACGCATAAAATAACTTCTTTCTTCCAGCTCGAAGGCGCGATGGCTCGGGAATTCAGGTAAGGATCAATGGTATTGCTCTTGTTCTAACCTTTTCTCCTTCTTTCTCCCTTTTTCTAGGAGCTCCAAACACGAGGCGGGCGTGGCAGAAGACTAGATGCAGACTTGCAGGCACGGTGAGCGTTACGCTGCTGGATGCAGAATAACGGGAAGTGTGTGCTGCTCTTCGGGCGTGGTTTAAATAGCCCCCAAAGTAGTCCCAGGTAAGTATTCCTCCCCAGCCCCGCCAGAGTAAAAAAATAGTCCCTAGGTAAAATAGTCCCTTCCAAGCCTCATTTGGCTTGGAGCTCTTGCAGCATGGTCTGCATCAGGTAAGCTTGCAGCATGGTCTGCATCAGGTAACTTCGACTGACTCTCCATATGAGCCTGGTGCCATGGGTGGCAGGACCACACCCAAACAGCCCCAAGCAGGGGTTTTTGGGCTTGCTCAAAATAACTTCATGCCTGCTTCCGGGGTTGCTGGACCTGGTCTGGGTCCCCGGGGGTAGGCATCATGACAAACACATTAGTGAGCCCTTTCAAAAACTGAGAAATTAAAGGAATTTTAAAATAGGAACACTCTTCAGACGAGCGCTAACCTTTAACGGTACCCACTTGCAAGCCCTGTGGGCCAAAGAAAGCAAAAAAGATAGAACCATGGGAATGTCGCATGCAAAAAGGATCCACATTCTTAACCCTGCACCAGTCGCAGAACTTACGGCAACGGTACAGGGACTTTGTTGCGGACCGTCTCGCCGAGAGCAACACCTCCATCACATCATCAGGGAGGTCCCAATCCTTATAGCTCAACCTTTCAGAACCCAAGCGTGAAGGTTGAGGGATCTGACCTCTGGATGGAGAACCTGACCCCCCTCCCGTGAGAGCAGATAGTCTTGATAGGGAAGATGACGTGGAGGGCAGATGGACAAGTCGAGAAGGTCCGGGTACCACGTCCTCCGGGCCCACGCCGGAGCATTGAGGATCATCCGGGAACCAAACCTCCGTAACCTCTGCAGCACTTGCGGGATGACGGGGACTGGAGGAAACGCATACAGCAGTGGGAATGACCACTCCACCATGAACGCGTCTCATAAGGCTACTCTTGGAGGAAATTCCCAAGAGCAGAACCTCTCGCACTTCCGGTTGACACTGGAGATGAAGAGATCCACTTGAGGGGTCCCCCAAAGGGAGAAGATCTCCAGGAGAATCTCCTGAGCCAACTCCCACTTGTGAGAGATCGCGCTCTGCCTGCTCGGAGCATCCGCTGTCTCGTTTTCGTCTCCAGCCAGATGAACTGCCAAGATCGAAACTTCCTGCTGGATTGCCCAGAACCAGAGCTGCATCGCCTCCCTGCACAGAGGAAGTGACTCTGCCACCCCCCCCCCCCGCTTTTTGTTGAGGTAGTTTATGGCCACCGTTTTGTCCGTCAGGATCAGGACATTCCTCCCTCGCACAGTCGGCAGAAAAGCCTTCAGGGCTAGCCTGACAGCCCTCGGCTCCAACAGATTGATATGGAGTCTGGACTCCGACGGAGAACAACGACCGCTGACTATCAACTTGTTGGCATGAGCTCCCCATCCCGTGAGGGATGCGTCCGGCACGATCGTCACCTCCGGCCAGGGTAGCCAAAATTGAGCCCCCTTCATCAGATTGTCTTCGACGGCCCACCACAGAAGGTCCTGGGCGACCGAGGACGGCACCTGAACAGGGTCCGACAACCTGCCGGAGGACTGAGACTACTGGAGCTTGAGTACCCATTGCAAAGATCTCATCCGCAACCTGGCCCCTGGCACTAGAAGAATGCAGGATGCCATGAGGCTGAGCAATCTCAAGAACCTGAACGCAGGGAGACTCTGGGCAAGCTGAAACTTGTGCACCATCTGCTGAATGTGATGAGCCCTCACCTGGGGAGGAAAACACAGCCCCAGGGAGTGTCGAGCACTGCTCCGATGTACTGGAGCCTCTGAGTTGGTGTCAAATTGGACTTCTTTAAGTTGAGGGAGAAGCCCAGCTTGTGGAGGGAGTGGCAGGTGACAGATAGATGATCCAGGACTTGCTCGGGAGAGCGTGCCCTGATAAACCAATCGTCCAGGTAGGGGTAGACATGAATCTCCCCTATCCTGAGGTGCGCAGCTACCACTACCATGAGCTTGGTGAAGACCCTCGGGGCGGAGGTCAATCCGAACGGCAGGACCCAAAACTGAAAGTGCGAGTCGCCAACCGCGAACCTCAGGCACTTCTTGTGCTTTGGATGTATTGGCACATGAAAATAAGCCTCCTTGAGGTCGAGAGACACCAACCAGTCCTGAAGTTGAAGGGCCTGGACGACTTGAGAGAGAGCAACCATCTTGAACTTGTCCTTCCTGAGGAGTTTGTTCTAACAGTGCAAGTCCTTGATGGGTGTCAATCCCCAGTCTTTCTTGGAAATCAAAAAATAAGGGGAATACCATCCCTTGTTCCTCTCCGCTACAGGCACCAGTTCTATGGTGTCTTTTTCCAGCAGGGATTGAATTTCCTGCACAAGGAGCGGATCCGGATTCTTCAAAGAGATTCCCCGGTGGAATGTCTTGAGGCCTCTGCCGGAAAGGAAGTCAGTAGCAGTGGGTTATGATCTCCAGAACCCACACATCTGAAGTAATGGTGCGCCACTCTGCAAGATGCTGCGCCAGCCTTCCCCCAACTGGCGAACCATGGGACATGGCCACATGACTGAGCTGAAGCGGCTACGGCGTTGCCTGAGGGCAAAGAGGCAACAGCCCGAGCGGCCTTGGCACCTAGAGTACCTTGTTTTCCACCTCTGGCACTCCTACGGTGGCCCCTTTGACTGGCAGCTCCTCTCGCTTTACCAAAGGATGAGTAATAAATTCTCAAGCTGTGCGCAGGATCATACTGTCTGCAAAAGAAGAGCTGCTATTGCTGGGCTTTGAGGCGTCAGAAGTGACAACTGAATTGCACTCAAATTACACTCAAGATAGCCAGAAGCATATGAAGGGGATAACTCAGGAGTACCGAAGAGAAGAAATAAGGCAAAATCTGTCCACATTCTCAAAGATTCAACAACATTCCGGAAAAGGGAACCACAGCGAGAATAAACACTAGCTAGTCCAAACCCCCAAAGAATCATTGTTGACCTTGATATCTTGGAATACCCGAGGTTTTCAACATCTGTATGATCACTTTCCAGTGGATCTGAGCAACAACCTTGCAATATGTCTCCAGGAAACATGGCTGAGGACTCCACCAGTAAAAGACGGCTATGTGACCATGTTAAATCCTGCAGAGAAAAACGCACATGGTTGGCCGTTCTCAGGCCTCATAACAATGATAAAAGTAGGAACTAATTGGGAAGTGCTTGAAACTGAAAACCCCAACATTTTTGTGCAAAGTACGTTGATGCAACATCTCTCCGAAACAACTTTCAATTTGAGCCATCTGTTATTGATAAATGTATACTGGAACCCGGCCCAGATAACCCCAGAAAAATGTGTGTCATCAGTAACAGCGATAATAGATAAACATCAACAAATCTATCGAGACCTCATTATCATAACTTGTGGCGACATGAACCTAACCTGGTTTAACGCAAATGGAGATCTCATTAAAGAGATCAGGAAGCGAGGCTCATTGCACCAGACCAGAGGGGCGATATAGGAAAATGAAATGGAGGCACGTGATTTAATTATAATTAATGGTCAAGTAGAGGGTGAAATATCGCCCAATAAGACTTGGCACAATATGGGTTTTGCGAAGACCTTGGACTATATTTGGTTATCAAACCACTTTTGGCAAAAATCGTGAGACTAAGAATAATCCCGACAAAAAACAGCGACCATGACGTAATGGTCATGGCGATGAAACTATCCAGAAAATCAGACTTTGTAACAATGGATCAAAAGTTGGAGATAAACAATGGGCAAAATAGGCTAAAAATATCTAATATTCAAATAAGCACCATGACCGATAACCTTCAAAAATCAGCCACGGTCAAGGGAAGTATAGTAAATTACCTTCATTTGCTCCCTCAACAAAAAAAAGATCTTTATGGCAAAAACAAAGAAATAAAGAACACACTCATGAGTGGAGCAAGAAAGTCCAGGAAGAAAAAAAAAAAGGTTAACAAAGACATTCGAAATCTAAAATTACAAGGAGGCACGGGGACCCTCGCAAAAATTTAAAAACGGAGACAAAAATATCGTAATTGGTTAAAAGCGTTTGCTTTTTTGCGAGATCAAGAGCGAGATGAGACAATGCTGGGTTTAATAAAATCAAACAATTGCAGAGAGATCTGGCGAACATTGAATAATTGCACCAATAATCAAGTCGGTAAAATGGCCAGTGGAGTGGCTGAAAGTGAGTGGAAAAAACACTATAATAAATTGTTTACACAGAATAAGGTAACAGTACTCCGCATAGATGAGGAAGCGGTGGCTAGATGGGACTTTATCGAGACAGCTGAAGACATCAGTGCCAAAATTGTAAAACTGAATAATTCACGCACAGCAGGGCCCGACAGCATCAATAACATGATGCTGAAGAAAAATAAACAGGAATGGTCAAAATTCATTGAAGAATTATTTGCCAAAATTGCTAAATACAGAGAAGTACCACGCTCTTTGACAACTGCCATAATTGTCCCAATTTTCAAAAAGGGCAATCGGGCTGATCCAGCCAACTATCGCCTGATTGCCCTACTTGACACAATTGGCAAAATATTTGCACATTTTCTTCAACAGAAATTAACAGCATGGGCACTCATGAAAGGAATAACTGATTGTCGCCAAACAGGTTTCACTAAAGGTGTTCGGACCGAAATTAATTTGACCCTGGTAAATATGCTAAAACTGAACGCCTTGGATAAAAGGTCAAATCTTTTCCTAGCATTCATTGACATGCACCAAGCATTCGATACAATCAACCGAGAAATGCTGTGGCAAAAATTAAACTGGGATTGTCCGGATTGCCTGTTGCAACCAATAAAAGCCTTACACACAAAAACAACAATTTGAATAAGAATAAATGAAAAAGGTCAGCTATCGGATCCAATGGACACGCAAAAAGGAGTGAAACAGGGGTGTCCGATAGCTGCCTGTCTCTTCGAATTATATATTGCCGATGTGCCGGAGATCCTGAGTGATGCTAGATGTTTTCCACCAAATATAAACGGCCATAAGATTAATTGCATGACGTGTGCAGACGATTTAGTCTTGGCGGACACCACACAAAGAGGGCTTCAACGGTTGTTGACAAAGCTCCAACACTACATGAATGACAATGAGCTAAGAATAAATGTCACTAAAACAAAAATCATGCAAATTGGACCACGGAACGGGCTAAGAAACAAAAATATCTGCTGGAAAATCGAAAATATCTTCATAGAAGAGATTGATGAAATCAGATATCTAGGTGTCTTGGTCAGTAAATCAACACGAGAATGGAGTGGAGTACAAGACATTGTGCAACGTACCAAAACTTTGGCCCTTCAAGGGGCAATAATCCATAACTTGTATGGAAAATTCACCCTATTACCAATACGAGCATTCTATTTGCAAAAGGTAATACCTGCGATCACCTTTGGCTCTGAAGCAGGGTGGAATTTGGATTACAGAATTTGGGCGAAACTAGAAGGGCTATTCTGGAAGCGAGTGCTAAAACTACCAAAACATATATCAATCACTCATCAGGCACGAACTCGCTCTAGACAAACTATATGTAAACGTCATCTGGAAGTCGCTATCGCTCTATAGAAAGATGATATTTCCAAACCCAGAACCCGCATATGAAATATTCTCTGAAAACAATAAACGCCAATATGTGGGAATCCTGCTCCAATGGGTGCAAAGACTAAAGGCGCTCTTTCAAGCAGCCGATATAACTAGTGATGGGTTAATAGAGCAACCACAAATAGCAAAACGAAAATTGAAAGAATGGGCATGGATACAAAATGTGGCCAGGCTTGAAGGACTATTAACAGCGCCTAGACTAGGGCCAACAAATAATAAACTGAACAAAATGCCAGCGATTTGTCACAATTTCCATCACGATATCACCAAGACAGCTTTTTGCGCTTACGATTGAACGCAATCAAAACGAAGGAAATGTTGTTGACCAATGATAATTTATATAGATATTGCCAGACTGAAATAGAATCAATTAGACATCTAATAGTAGAATGTCCCAAATTGAGAGAAGTGAGAACTCTGCACCTTGATAAATTTGCTCCGTTAAATAGAAATGTGGATGATTGGTGGTGCATTTAATGTGCTCAGTGATTAATTTCATAGACAAAATCTTGGGCTAAATGATAGCACCAACTGTAATGAGTAAATGCCTAGTCATACGAGTGAAAGAAGGAATCCATAGCAATTGGATAAAATGTAATAAACAGTGAGGATTTGCTTTTTGTAATAAAAGTTTGTAATAAACTATGTTAAAATAAAATAAAAATTAAAAATAATAAATAACGAAAAGGAACCTCCCCTCCATTGCTGTTCCCTAGGACGAAAAGGCAGAGGTTGGCGAACTGCAGCGGCCAACGACTTTGCTGCAGCTTTGGAGGTCTGCAACCTCTGAAGGCTTTTGAGGGCATGTTGAGGAGCCGGGCCTGCACATCAGGAGCAAACCCTGACTTCCGCAACCACGCAAACCTGTGTATTACGGTGCTCGCCGCCATAGACCGGCTGACGCAATCTGCCATGTCCAAACCCGACTGAACGGCCTCACACATGGTATCCTTGCCATCCTGAACCATGGCAAGGAAACCATCCCGTTCGTCCCCTTTGGGAATATGTACAGCCGCTAAGGAAACAGTTCCACAGAGTATGCGCGAAACGCGACAAGGCACATACGGAGTTGGCTGCCTGAAGCGCCATACCCCCTGAAGAAAATACTTTCTTCGCCCAGCCATCAAAACGCTTGTCGTCCCTATCAGGAGGGATGGTAGGATACGACGCCTGCTTTGCCGGGGCCGTAGCCGCCTGCACCACCAAACTCTCTGGAGTGGGGTGCTTGGTCAAGTAGCAGGGGGTCGCTACTGGCTGGGCGGTATTTTCGTGGCAAAGACTTGCCCACTGCCGGGAGACAATCCGGAGCAGTCCAAGCCGCCGCCGCCTCTCTCCTCTGTAGAGCCATATGGAACGGCAGTACCGGGTTAGTTGGTGGACCTTGGTCGAGGATATCCGTAAGGTCATCCTGAAGAAAATCCCCTGGGGGAGCGGACCACCCCAAGTACTCAGTGACCCTGGACATAAGGCGCCGGTACGAGGAGTCGGCATGAGTGCCAGGCTCAGGCCTACAAAACTCCACCTCCGGAGAGGTGTCCAGCCCACTGGCATCGTGCAGGGACTGCCACAGGTCCTCAATTTGGCTATGGCCTGAGAGAATTTCGTCTGGCACCGTATCAGGAACCATGGCATCATCAGAGCCCTCATCCACCTCTGAAATAAACTCAAGATGGTGGTAAGAAGGCACAGAATGTGGAACAAAGCCATGCTTGACCTTGGCCAGAGCCTTTCTAGGGGGTTCCACTGATCCCCGGGGTACCCCCGTCGAAACAGCCTCGAAACTAAAGGCATCGAGTGAATCAGCGTCGAACGCGGCGCCGACGGCGTCAAACAGGCCTCGAGGCCGGAGCCCCGAGCGTGTCCCTCGACAGCCTGTGCCCCGATGACTTCTTCGGAGGCGGGGCCTCGCAAGAGTCCGTCGACGACCTCGGCGTCAACATCTTCCTCGAAGACACCACAGCGCGTCGAGGACCGGGACCTGGAACGGGCATGACTAGAATGATTCCCCTTGTCCGAGCGGGACCTCTCCCACGAATCGTGCCGACCACCCGAGCCTGAAGGCGTGCGAGCGGTGTGTCTCGACCGATCACGACCGACCCCACTCGGTGGCGCGGACGGACCAGTGCCCTGTGATACGAGAATCGCTAACATTTTCTTCCCGAAGGAAGCCCATTCCTCTGGCGTCGCATGCTTGGTGGGATAAGTGACCCCGCCGACAGGCGGAGTTCTCGGATGAGGACGGGGAAGGCGACCGAAGACGGCGCTTCCGGGAGTGCCTCGAAGAGGCAGAGGAGTGGCGGGACCGAGACCCACTGGACTTCCGACGACGATTCGGAGAGTCGCCCCTCGAATCGTCCGTCGAAAGCCCCGCATACTTCGACTTCCGTGGCTTGGACACCTTACCTACCGATAACTTCTTGTTGCGCTCCCGCAAGGCTTTGGACGTGAGCGACTGGCAGTCGACACAGTCATCCGTGTCATGGGCCTCCCCGAGGCACCAGAGGCAGGTGTTGTGCGAGTCCATCACCGACATCTTGGACCCACAGTCCCCGCACTTCTTAAAGCCCGGACGCGGGGTGGAAGTCGAGGTAGACATCTCCACGAACAAATACTTCACAATACGAACAGGTTTGAAGAACCAAGAAAGAACAAACTCCAAAGAGTCGAGGCACGCAGAGATCTCCGAAGCGAACACGTTCGTGGAAAAAACAGAACTGAGACTACGGGCGTTGTGCGTCCTACTTATAACATCCAGTGACGTCAGCCGTCGGAGGTCCTCGAAGGCGGCGTATTGACGCAGGACACAGACGCCGAAGATTTTCCGAAGCAGCACAGCTGTGGTAATTACATGTCATAGATATGGAATGCATCAGAGGACCCAATCCCCTCGAATTATGGATTATAACTATCTTCATATTTTTGTTGTTTGCCTATCTGGAAATTACCTTTGCATTCGGTTTTGTTATGTCGCCTGCCCTACTTGGATTTAAACATATGCATTAATGTTGTTTACATGCAATGGACATCAGTTTTCTTTTTACATTATGAATCTTGTTTTGTTTTCCAATATTAGGAATTTTTCTTTGATTTGTGTACACCTTTAAAATACCTCTGTTGAATCTTATTTTATTATTTAAGCGCACCAGCCTCAGATGAAGAGCAAGGACTGCTCGAAACACGTGTCAGGCTGCATCAAATCATAATCAATAAATCTGCAACCCAGGCAGTGTGTATTTCCTCTGTGTGTCGGCGCGGTGAGACTGGAAACCGTCCTCTCACTATCATATGTACTATTCCATGCAAGGGACCGTAAACATTTCACATCCGTCCCATTAAGTGAGGTGCCGATATTGCGCCTAAACCAGTCTGCCACTTCTCAAGTTTCCTCGATACCACCAGCCACGACTCCAGATGCTAACGCAGGATAGACCTTACTATCGGCATCTAGAATCACGATCGGGCGGTAATAAAGGGGATTGGACCCGTCACCCCTTTTAAAAATGGGGACCACGTACGCAGTTGACCAAGGAGGAAACTCACCCTTCTTTATAATATTCTGAAAAAGAGAGGACACAGCCTCTGTCCATACGTGTGGATAACCCCTGAATAGAAGATTTGAGAGCCTATTCGGCCATGGGGAGAGGTACTAATCTTGCACAAGCATTCCCAAACTCTTGCTTTACTAAAACCGTCAATGGTTAAATCATCGTAATTATCACTTAATTCCAGTACTTCACGTTGCCCCACAGGTTCCCCTGCAAAGACTCAGGAAAAATGGGAAACCCACACTGCCTCATCAACGCCATTCAGCTGAAACTCTGGTTGGATATTATCAAGTGCATTTATAATCTGCCAAAAAGCTCTAGCATCTTTATCCAAAAGACAACAGAACATCACCTCTGCATCTTCCTGCATATGCTTGCTTCTAGTCTGGTAGAGCCAGTTTTTATAAAATTGCTGTGCCCTTCGAATCCCTTCTGTGCTTTCCAACTCAGAGATCAAAAGGTGCTTTTTTGTAATGTCTGATCGTTTGCCTCCGTTTTTTATGGCCCATTCTTCATTATATGCATGAATCTGATGGGTATGTCTAACTCCAGGATGTCCACTCTTAAAATGCCCACCCTCCGTTAACAATGATGTGAGAAATCTCCCAAAGTTTGCTGGGGTAAAAACGTGATATCTCCATGCTTCTGAATTAGAGTTCAAATAACTAGATAGTAAATGATTAAACCTCCTCACAGAACCCACCCCATTCCAGGAGATCATATTCCCTCTATTGTTATCTATAAGCTCTTTAGAGACTACCAACTTAGTCCGTACATGACCCTGAATAAGTTCGATCTGAAAGCCCGTTTTCACTATAGCGTGGTCACTATGGGCAGTAAAATAGGTTTCAAAGTTGATACATCTCAGAGACAGCCAATCGTCAGTGAAAATCTAATCCAGTACTGATGTTGAGTGACCATTGGTTCATGTAGGAGAGATAGTTGATCCCCAATCATTTAACAGGAACAAACCAAGGCCCTAAAACATGTAGACCACAACTTCCCATTACTGTTTCTTTGTTCTTACTGCCCAAGTCATGATCAATTGAAGCATTCCCATTATTATAAAAACAGGTTAGAGTTTAGATCGCCTACTAGGATAACGTGTCTCCAAGTTGGCGTGGTACTCCATGCCACAACATATTCTTCAATACCCTGCAGAAATTCTTCCAGTTCTACCAGCCTATCGTGCCAATAAACAATTATCAGCAACTACCAGCACCCTTCCGTAGAAACAATTTCAATGGTGGTAGCTAGGGCACCTTGACAGATGTCATTAGAGCTTAAGAATGTAAGTGCAGGAGACACCTTTATCGATGTAAGAAGTCCACTTGAAGACCAGTCACCACATATCCCTCAGAGTGGGGAGCTGCATCAGCCATGTTTCTTGCAGGGTGATTACGGAAAAAGTGGGCGATTACAACTGAATGTAGCCCTATGGTGGAGAGGAGACCCTCCTTAAGCAAATAAGTTCCTCAGAACCGGTTGTCCGAAGCCTGTGTCTGACTTGGAGCCGGCGTCCAAACAGTAATGCTTACAGAAAGCCGAAGGGGTGGCCCCGGTGGCCACCCTGCTTATGACCTGCCATGGGAACTGCTGTTGGAAGGCGATGGCCATGGCCTTGACGGCTTGAGCGTGCATGTGGGCCGGCAGCAGTTTATGCTGCCCCTCAGACCTTGTTGGTGGACGCAACCTTCCATTGAACGATAGAAGCCTTGGATGCTTGATGGCCTGGATCCTCCAAATGTGACACAGAGGGTGTCTGGCTTGCTGAAGCCCTTGGCCCTGTCCACATAGAATTTCAGAGCATGCCTGACATTTCTGAGCCTCGTCCTTTGGGGGGGGAGGGAGGGGATCAGCGAAATAAATGTGTGCAAGACTATTTCCTTGTTCAGATGGAACTCGGAGGGTACCTTAGGGAGGAATACTGGGTGAGTCCGCAGTACCACCTTATCCCTGTGGAAAGTGGTATAGGGCTTGGAGGCCACCAGAGTCTGGATTTCACTGACTCTTCGAGCAAAGGTGAGTCCCACTAGCAATGCGGTCTTAATGGTGACCAGCCTGATGTCCACGGATGCCATTGGCTCTAAAGGTTTGTGTGCCAATGCGCCCGGCACCACACTGAGGTCCCACACAGGGTGTGGCTTCTTGATGGGTGGGTAGAGCCTGGATAGGCCAGCCAAATGCTTCTTGATTATCGGGTTGGAAGAGGAGAAGACCTCCTCCTCCGAATTTCGGTAGGCACCTACGACTGCCAGATAGATGCAACATGTATCCACCTGCACACCAGAGTTTACAAGGTGTGCAAAGAAGGAGAGCACATCATCCAGTGTACACGTAAGGGGGTGGGGGTGGGGAAGGTCGATCTCCTTTGAGTTCATCCCAGTGACAGAATCTGCTCCATTTACTCTTGTATTGGGTCCTAGTGGCCTTGCTTCTGACGCCCTGAATGATCTCCAGGTTGGCCTGAGATAGGTTCAGGTGCTTGAGGGTGATCAGCTCAGGAACCACGCTGCGAGGGCTAACTTCTGAGGAGTGGGGTGAGGACCCTGCCCTCCTGTTGGGACAGGAGATTTGCTGGGCCCAGCAGAAGGTGAATGGGTGGTCTGTCCATGAGGCTGAGCAGTTCTGAGAACCACGGTCTCACCAGCCACCAGGGAGCCATCAAAATGATGCTCAGGTGAGGTGACAAGTTTCCTTTAGCCTGCCGATTGTTCCGGGGATCAGGGGTGTGGGAGGAAAGGCATATGCGGTCATGCCCTCCCACTGTATCTGTAGTGCGTCGCCCAAGGAGCCGGGGCCATGCTCTTGCCAGGACACGAACCACTGGCACTTCATGTTCTTCCATGAGGCAAAGAGATCCACCTGCGGGTGGCACCATGTGTCTAAGACTGCCTGCAGCACCTGGTTGTTCAATTGCCATTCGTAATTGCCTGCTCCTAGTCTGCAGAGTCGGTCGGCTTCCAAGTTGGCCTCCCCAGGAGATGTTCTCCAGGGCCCATTCCCACATGCTGACTGTTAGGCTGCATAGTGGAGGGGACCTGCACCCCCCCCTGCTTGTTGGAGTTGTCAGTCTGGATAAGGACTGTCCTGCCTCCAATGAGTGGAAGGAAGGCTCTGAGGGCTAACCAGATGGCCTTGAGCTCCATCCAATTGATATGCGACTCCTGTTCCTGTTGGGACCACACTATGTGGATGGTGAGGTTGTCCAGAGTGGTACCCCAGCCCTGCAGGGAGGAGTCTATAGTGATGGTGACCTGCGGGGTCGGCTGCCGGAATGGCTTGTCCATCCGGAGGTTGCAGTCCCTGGACCACCATGTGAGGTCCGAGTGGAGAGAAGAAAATATGCTGATCAGCTCTGCATGGGAGCCCTTATCCTGATTCCATGAGGCTGAGAAGTGCTGCTGTAACTTCCCCATCCTGAGCCTGGTGTGGGGCACAGCCAGTAACACTGCTGGCTGCCATGATATCCAATAAGTGCTGGTACCACCAGGCCAAAGTTACTGCTCTGGTAAGGAAGTGAGTAGTGGCCCTCTTGATGGCCGTGATCTTGTCCTCAGAGGGAAAGACTTTCGCCGAGTTTGTGTCCCAGATGATGCCCAGGAAGGTGAGGTTCTGCGTGGGCTGCAGCTGAAACTTCTTAATGTTGATAGTAAACCCCAGGTCGTGAAGTGTGTTCATGAGTGCGGATGAGATGTGGGCAACCCCCTCCGAAGATCTCGCCCAGACGAGCCAGTCGTCCAGGTACGGGTAGACCTGGTGGCCTTGGGCCCCGAGTAAGGCTGCCACTGTATTCATGAGTCTGGTGAATATCTTGGGGGCCAAGTTGAGGCCAAAGGGTAGTACCTTGTACTGGAAATAGCAGCCCATGATCCTGAAGCGTAGGAAGGAGCGATGTAGCTGCCAGATAGGGACGTGCAAATAGGCGTCCTTCAGATCCAGGGAGCACATCCAGTCTTCCCTGTCTAGTGTCTCCGCAATGAGCGGTGACGTTACCATCTTGAGTTTCTGCAGATGGAGGGAGAGGTTGAGGGTGGATAGGTCCAACACAACTCTCAGGCCAGCCTGGTTCTTCTTTTAATTGGCGAAAATCCTGGAATAAAAGCCCAATCCTCTCTGGGAGGTTGGGACTTCTTCCACTGCCTGGCTCTCGACGAGCAACCAGCTCTCTGCCAACAGAGTTGCTGTCCCAATCTGTGGGAGGGGAGGAAGGAAGAGGAAAAGGGACCGGTGTGTGGTACCCCGAGGATATCGCAGAGGATCCAGGGGTCCGGGAAGTTCTGGTGCCAAAATTGCATGTAAAAGGCAAGTCTGCCCCCCCACTGGAGACAGCTGGACACAGAGGGACCTGTCCTGGCTTTTTTCCTTCTGAGGCTGGTGCTGAGGGGGACTGGAAGAAGCCCTCCCCCCCCCCTTTTTGTTGATCACGCCATTGCTGACTGGGTGAGCGGTCAGGTTGTCTCTCTATCCTCTCCTGGAAGCCCCGAACCTGCCAAAGGGACACCCCTTGTCTGAGCATTGATGTAACTGGGTGTACGCCTTGGGCGTGGCCTTCGTAAGGATAAAGACTTCACTGTCTGCAAGCTGTTTTTCTATTTATCCAATTCCTCGTTGGTGGTAGAGTGGAAGAGGTCACTACCCTTGAACTGAAGGTCCAATATGCGTACCTGGACAACAGGGTTAAATTTAGTAGCCCGAAGCCAGGCCATCCTTCTCATGTCCATGGCGATGCAGATGGCCCAGCCAGAGGTATCGATATGAGCCATGGTGGACTCCATGATGTCCTGCACAACCAGCTTAGATTCTCCTAGACCCGCCTTGAAGCGTGCCTGGCTCTGCAACGGGAGGTCTGGAAGGAAGTCCGCAATTTCCCGCCAAAGCCTCTGGTTAGCGGCAGCCAGCATGGCATCCGCATTGGATTGGCACAGGTGCAAGGAGGTGGAGTACAATTTATTCTGGTACATTCCAAGATCATCTTCTCCTTACCTAGCAACGCCGCGGACGAGGTGGCCCAGCACGACTGAGGTTTAGAGTAAAGTGACAGTGCAGTGATCACCGAAGAGTGCTGTTGACGGTGCGCCGACAGCAAGCGTGGACCCCCTTCATCTGTCTATACTTGGCATCGAGGAGTAAATTGACAGGTCGGGCCGAGTGTGGCTTGAGCCACCCCTTTTTGGCCAAGGCCACAACGTCTTTCTGCATTGGGATACCAGTCTTGGTAGGGGGTCGTAGGGTGAGGACTTCTGCCAAGACCCCCTCCCCCCCTCGGGCTGGTCTACCTCAGCTTGAGGAAGGCCCAAATATTCTACCAAGCCTGTCGTGGAAGGCCTTCGCCGACAATGGCGTGTCAGGGTCCTCCTCCTCGTCTGTGTCCACCAGGATTTCCGGCTGGTCCTGATCGGGTGGAGGAGTGCTTGGTGCTGCGGTGTGGGTACCGGAGTCAGAGGCTGCTGTGGATGTTGTTGTGGAACCGCCTGAACTGGCATGGAAGCCGGCAGTGCCGGGACAGGTAGGGGCAGCGGGTGCTGCACCAGTGCCTGTGGAACCGGAGCTGTGGGAGGAATGACTCTGGCCTCGGAAGGGGCGACCGGAGACAGCAAGTCCCTGACTGCATCCCGTATGATGGCCCCCATTTGGAGGGTCCACATCAGAACCAGAAACCTTTCGAAGAACCGATCTTCGGAGGCTGTATAGGTGGCAGGCGATATGGACAGAATGGCTGGAGGCTGCTGAGGCCGGGGCGCACTCCGCCTAGGTAGCAGGGGAAACCTGCCCTGTGCCACTGATGGATTGGCTGTAGGCCACGTACCTGGTTGACGCCAGTCCCACATTGACACTCCTTCACCCGTCTCTGTTCCTAGGAGTGGCATTGTTTTTTATTTTATTGTATATGGTTTACAAGAAACCTTTATACAAAAAAAAGGTTTAAGAAGAAAACATTCATTACATTTGAATTTCAAATATACAAACATTAAAACATAGATCCAATTTCCAGATAATAAGGCACACATTTAAATTTGAATGGTTCAGTGCAAAATACAGTGCAGCATTGAAAAATATACCGACATTAAAATTTTAAAAATTTCAAAGTTCTAAAATAGAAAATAGGCATTCAGGAATTGAAAATTTCATATAAACGAGCATAATCATAACAGAGGGGCATATAAATCTAGAGCTTTAATAAAAACGCCACAGCAAGTCCATCCTTAATATTAGAAATAGTGAGACACTGACCAGATCAGATTGTCCGCCCCCATTTGACCCATTACATTAAAGATAGCTAGATATTTTTCCCTTAAAGATGTCAAAGCAGTACAATCTAAAAAGAGATGCCGAGAGCTTTCAATCACCCCCAGAGTTTTGCAAAAACGACAGATGGGGTCTAAGTCAGAAAACTCCTTCCTTTTATGTAAGACTTCCCGGGTGGGAAGGAGATTCCATCTGAGTTTGATGAGAAGGGAACGATAATATCTATTGGGAAATTGAGTCAGAATAAAAGAAAACAGGCCTCTTTTCTTATGGTCGAACTGTAGGTCTCTCAAAGAGGGATACGAATGTAATTTTTCAATAGTGTTACTCCAATTATGACTGAAAAGACACTCCTTAACCTTGTTGGGATTCGTTAGTAGAGTGTCCCCATCAGTTGAAATATCCGACAAGGTCTTGTCGCAGAGATCACTAAATGCATTGAGATATAAATTATGGACTAAGGGTCCCTGAGAAAAAATCATGGGACCCACATCAGCATAGAGGGTTTAGGAGAGAGCAAGGATGAAAAAAGGGAAATGACCCTCCAGAGAATCCTGGCTCGCAGTGAGACTAGCCCTAGTTCATACCTTATAGCCACTGTTGGAATAGAATTCGGTAGTTTTAACATTTTCCTCCAATAGATACCCTCAAGAGAGTCCCAGAAAGTCAAAAGTGCCAAGTAGTGAAGTTCCATTCCGTACAGAAGCTTTGGAGTAACCTTACCCTTAAAAAAGTCTACTACAGGCTTAAGGGAGAACATGCAGTATTTATTGTCTAATCTAAGGGATTGGGAGATGAGCCGGAGCAGTTTATGTCTAAGAAATCGTCTAAGTTCAATCGCCGAGGGTTGGGCCAGAATCAAAAAGCCAAGCTAGACGATTTTATGTGCTCTGATTATATTTTCACCACCTATTTTCCATACTTTGTTGTTCCCCGTTCTCCCCTTTGAGAAGACCATAGTACGGGTTTTGCTCGGGTTAATCTTAAGCCCATTAAGAATGGCGTATTCTTCAAATTTGCAAATGAGCCTCTGCAGGCCCACTTTAGTCTGATCAAAAAGAAGAAAATCATCGGCATTGGACGAGCGTTGTCTGGCCCGGCTACCATTTTGTCGAGCTGCGTGCCACGTGCGAAAGACGTGGTGCATGGCTCACTGGGCCCATCCTCCTCCAATCCACGTGGTGGTGGAGCAAGAGACCTACCTGGGACCCAAGGTCTGGGCCTGGAAGACGTACTGCCCTTGGCAGAGTCGCCGGTAGTGCTGCGTGAAGGTGCCCCCTCGGACATTGGGCTGGTGTTAGGGCGTAGCCCCTCAGGAGTACTCCCAGTAAAAGAACCTTGCGGTCCCCAAGCACTGATTCCGGGAGGATCCATTGACCACTCATCCATGTGGCTGGTAGCTGGACTTGCCTCTGTGTGTGTGCTGGTACCAGAACCTGATGGGTTCCTCCCACTTGGGTGCTTCCTCGGGAAGGAGTCGCCCTTGCGGAGTGCGATGGAAAATAGTGGCCCACCCTTGGGCCTCAATCTCTGCTTGACTGAGTTCTTCAGGTCCTCTGAAGGCGATCTTTCGAACAGCTCCCTCCACCTAGCTACCCTCTTCTTGAGTGCATGTGGAGTCAAGTCATTGCACGCGGTACAACCTTCCCAGCCGTAGTCGCGCCAAGGCAGCGGAGGCAAAGAGCATGGGGTTGGACGTGGGGAAGAGCCCCTCGTAGGCTGGACACCTGCTGAAGCCACCGGAAGTCAACATGCGCCGAGGAGGAGCATGACGCCGGAGGACCAAGTACCTAGAAGACAGATAAGACAAAAAGATAGAAGAGTCTGGGGAAGAGCGCGTGGTATTACATGGCAGAGCAAAACCCAGGATGGCTGGTGAAATCGGCACGTTCCAGTCAATGCGGAAAAAGGGACTGAGGAGTGGTGCCAGTGGGCGGAGTCAGGGTAGCGCATGCTCCCAGGGACGCGCCCCCACGCACCTCTAAATTTAATGGAAAAAAGTTTTTTTCTGGTGTAAAAGGTTCCATCTCCAGTCCCTAGCAAGGGACGGCCATGCATTGTGGAGGAAAGTGGATGGGACGTAAGACTAGATGTGTCGTGTATGCTCTGGAGTGCTACAACTGCCAGCGGGATGCTATTTTAGTATCTTACCATGTGAGCATTGTGTCAATACCTTTATCGCATGGATTGTTGTACATGTAGTTTGAAGGTTTTACCCTATGTAAGTCACTTATGCATGCATTTCTTCTCATCAGTTTATGCCAAAAGGAAGATTGTGATACTGTGACTTTAAGGTAGGCATGCTGCTGGAATTATGTGGTAGTGATGACATGGATGCAATTGCGAATGGAATGCTGAAGGTTAGTGATCAACATTTTTTCAGTTTAAGAGTGGACTATATACACTGGTGGGTGTTCATGAAGATTAAAGTATATCGTACTTTTGTGTGAATGTCTCTAGCAAACGTCATAGGAATGAAAGTTTAATTACAACATGGCAATAAGCCAAATGAAACAAAAAGGAGACCAGGGTAAAGTCAGAAAAGAGGGGCACAATGGGATGTGGAAAGGGTAGAATGGTGGTGTGCTCCAGAGGTCCAACAGAAAGGTCACTAGAGGACCAACTGAACTGAACCTACCTGCAAAGACAACAGTGGCTTTAATCTAGGGTTACATTTATGAGGTCATCTCTTGCGCGGTCAGGTATGTTTACATGTTGCTATTGTTGAACTTCCAAAGCAGCTAAGACGGAGCAGCAATAAGGAGTTTTGCACATTCCTGGATGCGGTTTACATAAAATGTAAGAAACTGAATTAACATCTTTAATAGTACCCTAACCTAACACATGAGGAATCAATTGGTAGTATGTTATAGGTAGCAGCTTCAACCTCAAAGATGTCCTTAACATCTTTTGATAGAGGGAAGGACTACGTTAATTATCCCTTGTAATGTTCCTGCTGATTAATTCTCCACCCAAAGATTCCTCATCTTGGATATACAATTGGCATCAGCCCTCTACGACAGCCTACTCTATGGCTACAGAAATTATACCACCAGTACTATCTCCATGTCTATATCTATAGATATATCTATCTATTCATATATATCTATCGATCTATATTTCTCTATCTATATATCTATATATAGATCTATATGGGATACATTACTCACCGTAATCGTATTTCTGATGCTTGTATCTGCTTAGATTCACATGCTGTGCATAGGCCGACATCTAGTGGAAGCTGCGGAGTATTACAGTTTGTTTTTCGAAACTCGAAAATGGGCGTCGACACAGGGCGTGCCAGTAATACTATCCCTAGTGTGACGTCCACTGTACCCAAGATCCCTCACGCGTCTAGGATCCTCAGATTGTATTTTTTCTGACATGAGGTAGCATGAGGAGTAGCGCGAGTACAGATAATCCAAGCAGATAGACAGAAAGGTAAGACTACAAGCCATCATGCGCCTTCTCTCAGAGGGGAGGAAGGGTGGGTCACATGTGAATCTAAGCAGATCCAAGCATCAGAAATACGATTACGTTGAGTAATGTATCCCTTCTGAGGCTTGTGGAATCTGCTTAGATCACATGCTGTGCATAGATTAGCGAGCAGTACCTGAAGGAGGTGGGATGTGAGAAGGGTCATGAGCAAATAAGCGTCTTAGAACCGCTTGTCCCACTTGTGTATCTGCCTTGGAATGGGTGTCAATGCAGTAATGCTGAGTAAAAGTGTGAATAGAGCTCCAAGTAGCTGCTTTGCAAATGGCGTCAAGGGGTACATTTGCAATGAAAGCCAGAGTGGCCCCAATGCCTCTACTAGTAGAGTGGGCTCTTGGCGTGAAAGGCAGAGTTCTTTCAGAAAGTGAGTAACAGCTGGATAAGTTAATAATCCACTTCGAGATGGCACCTTTAGGGACGCGACCCCCCTCTCTGCCTGTAGCTACGGAGACAAACAGTTGATCTGTTTTTCTTAGCGGTCTGGTCTTATTTACATAGTAGAGGACCGCCCTACGCACATCTAGGGTGTGTAGTTTCACTTCAGCCGAGCTTTGCGGGTCCTGGAAGAAAGCCAGAAGCTCGATGGACTGGTTTACATGGAATTTAGATATAAATTTAGGTGAGAACCTAGGGTGTGTGCGTAAAACCAGTTTGTCTTTGTGGATAGTAAAGAAGGGATCCTGCACTGACAGAACCTGAATTTCACTGACCCTTCTTATAGAAGTAATAGCTACTAAGAAGGCCGTTTTATAAGTCAGGTGTTTGAGACTGCTTTTATGCATGGGTTCGAAAGGGGGGCCCATGAGCTTGGCTAGCACCACATTAAGGTCCCGCCCTGACGGTGGGTTTGAAATAGGAGGGTGAAGTCTCTTTACTCCTTCCATGAAGGCTTTAACTACTGGTACTTTCCACCACAAAACCTTGCTATGGGAAGTGGTGTAAGCCGACAGGGCTGCCAGGTGTACTTTCAGTGAGTTAAAAACCAATCCTGCATCCAGCAGGTGGAGCATGTATGTAACAATAGTGGAAGGAGTGCAATCAACGGGGTTGATTGATCTACTCTGGCACCAGATAACGAACCTCTTCCACTTGTCAAAGTAACAGTGCCTTGCGTTTGGTTTCCTAGATTCCTTTAGGATGTCCATACACCTCTGTGGCAAATTGAGATGTCCAAACTCTATGACCTCAGGAGCCATGCTGCCAGGTTCATTGAGTTGGGTTGCTGGTGCACTGTTTGACGTTTGTGCTGGGACAATAGGTTGTACCAGGCTGGAAGTTTGATGGGCTCGCACACCGCCATCCTGCGTAGGTGTGGGAACCACGGTTGTCTTGCCCACATGGGAGCAACTAGGACGAGCGTCATCGACTCTGTGTTCATCTTGTTCACCACTTTCCTGATGAGGAGTTGGTGGAAAAGCGTACGCAAACATCCCTGACCAGTTCATCCACAGGGCGTTCCCCTGGGAGTCTGGTTGGGGGAACCTGGATGCAAATCCTGGGCATTGTCTGTTTTCGCTTGTGGCGAATAGGTCTATAGTGGGGAAACCCCACTGAGAGAAGATATCTTCTACGACCTCTCTCTGTAGAACCCATTCGTGTTCCTCTGGGAGGGAGTCTCTGCTCAGAGCATCCGCTAGGGAATTGAGCTCCCCTGGAACATGTTGTGATGACAGGAAGATGTTCCGTCTGAGTGCCCATATCCAGATTTTCTGGGCAAGCTTGGACAGATTTGGCGAGCGAGTCCCTCCTTGCTTGTTCAGGTAGAACATGGCTGTTGTGCTGTCCGTCCGGATTTGCACTGACAGGTTTAGTAGGTGGGGCTCGAACGCCTGAAGCGCTCTGAATACTGCCAGAAGCTCTAGCAGGTTGATGTGGTTCTTGGCCACTGAGTGAGACTAGAGAGCCTGAGCTGTGTGGTGGAGATGGTGAGCTCCCCACCCCGTCAGGCATGCATCTGTAGTGACTATTGCCTGTACCTCGGGATCGTAAAAGGGTTTCCCCTGTGCGAGAGACTCTCTTGTCCACCAGTGAAGGCTTTGTACCAGTGTTGGTGAAACAACCACTAGATCGTCCCACTGACCACTTGCCTGAGACCACTGTTTCGCCAACCATTCCTGCATGGGACGCATGCGCAGGCGCGCATGGGGGACCAGGTAAATACATGATGCCATCATGCCTAGTAAACGCATTGCTTTGCGTAACGTTATTTGTTGACCGGACTGATAATGCGGAATTTGCAGTAGTATATTCCGAATTCTTTCTTCTGAAGGAAAGGTCAACCCCTCCTGGGTATCTAGGATTGCTCCTAGGAATTGTTTTGAGGTGCTTGGCACTAGGCTTGACTTTTTCTCGTTGATTGAGAAGCCTCATGAAGGAGGTCGATAGTCCTTTGAATGTTTGTCCTGCAAATTCCTGGGGTTTACCCCGTTATGAGCCAGTCGTCCAGATAAGGGTACACTGGGATTGCCTCCCTGCGTAGGTGTGCAGCCGCCACCGCCAGTACCTTGGTGAATACCCTTGGTGCTGAAGCTATCCCGTAGGGCAGTACCTTGAATTGGTAGTGTCGGCTGTCCACCTTGAAGCGCAAATACTTTCTGTGCGCTGGGAACATGGAAATATGAAAATAAGCATCTTTCATATCCGAGGTTGCCATGTAATCCCCCTTTTTTTAGGAGGGGGATTACCTCTTGTAGCGTGGTCATACGAAATTTTGACATACTTGTTGGCAGGCCCTAAGTCCAATTCTGGGCGCATTGTCAAATCTTTCTTTGGCACAAGGAAGTAAGTTGAATAAATACCCTTGCTTACCTGGTGTCCCGGCACGAGTTCTATCGCGTCCTTTTCTAGCAGAATGGCGATCTCCTCGAGGAGAATCTTCTGATGTTCTAAAGAGTGTACTCTTTGTCGTGGAGGATGGTTCCGGGGACGCTGCAGTAGTTCTATACAATATCCTGTGGATACTGTTGACAGCACTCATCTGTCTGATGTGATCCCTTCCCAAGCCTGGGTGAAGTTGGAAATGCGTCCCCCTACTGGGGTTGCGTGAGAAGGGACCCTGAACTGAGCGTCACTGCTTTGGTGGAGGCGTGCCGCCTCCCTTGTTGGGGCTGCCTCTGCCTTTACCACGACCTCTCCTATTACCCCTGCCGTAACCCTGGGTAGACTGTTGGTTGTTCCACTGTGTACCCTGCCCCTGGGAATAGGTAGATCCTCTCTGGGAATTTTGGCCGCGTGGGCGACGAAATTTACTATTCCCTCTCTGGTTAGGGCGTTTATTGGTTAACTGGCCAAGGGACTGGAGTGTTTCGTATTCGTCCTTGGCATTCTTCAGTGCGTCTTCGACCGCCTTACCAAACAGATCGGTTTCCACCAGTTTGTCCAACAATGATGCCTGGGTTTCTGCCTTAAAACCAGACTGCCGTAACCACGCATGTCTCTTGATAACAGTGCCTTCCGCTATCAATCTGCCTGCGTTGTCCGCGGCGTCGAAGGTTGCTTTCAAAATGCAACCAGACACGGCTCTACCCTCTGCGGAAATCCGAGCTAACTGGCCCTTTAAAGTTTCAGGAGCAGAGGCTATGAGTGCCGCGACTTCTTCCCACTGATGGCAGTTGTAGCTGGCCAACAGGTTGGTGGAGTTTGCAATCCTTGCTTGATAGGCGGACGTTGAGGCTACTTTCCTGCCGAAACCGTATAGTTTTTTGCTCTCCTTGTCGGGAGGAGCTTCGGACGATGACAAGGGTGTTCCAGCCCTCTTACGAGTGTTGGTGACAACTAGGGAGTCTGGCTTCAGATGTCCTCTTATATAGAGAGGGTCAGACTGGGCCGCCCTGAAAAGTTTTTCCAACCCTGGGATTGACTGCTCTGGTGAGGTTCGGGTTCACCAGGGACGGATCTATTCTCCGCTGAATGGACTTAAGGATAGGGATGGTCTGGGCAACAGGCCTCCTTTCTCCCACTAACTCTTCTGCAAAGTCCCTTTCCTCCTGGACACCGTGGGTGTCAATGTGGAAATGTTCTGCTGCGCGTGCGAGAACCTCGTTTAGGAGGGGTTGGTTATCGACTGGGGAGTCGGTAACCGGGGCTTTGTTCTCTACCGGGGAATCTACTCTGTATGTTTCCGGGTCCTCCTCTTCCTCTTCCTGGTCCGCATCATCCCCATAGTAGCCCGTCCCGGTTTGCTCTTCTATCATACCAAATTCTTGGTCCTCACAAAAGTAAGCCTCTCCTTGATACAGTGAGTATGGTCTTGCGTAAGGTTGTACCTCGAAGGGTTCTGACCTCATCAGAGTTTCAAACCGGGGCTTCTTACTCGGGGGGGATAGGATCAGTAGAGCCTGAGGGTGTCGCCCCCTGTGGATCATACAAGAGGAAATGTTCTGGATTTTTATCATAAAAATCTGCCAAAGAAGACATTCTTGACATATCAGCAGACCTGGTTTTGTCTGTCTGTTTAGGGGGAGTGGTGTGTTTCACAGGTGTGGAAGAGTGCAAAGGTTGTTTCTTCTGCTGTCTTCCCCCCTCCCCGTGAGTGGAAAAATGTTTTCCCTGTCCTTTAGTGGCTCCGGAGGTTTTCGACGCCTGGCGTCGAGGATCGGGGGTGGTGTCCCTGTTCTTCGAGCGTGGGGCCTCGCTGGTTTTAACTGCGGGCTCCGACTCTTGGAGCGCGGCCTGGGGGTGGAAGTCGTCTTCGTCTCCCGACGATCTAACTTCTGTTAGCCTAGGGAGCGAGGCACTCTTGGCAAGAGTGGATGATTGCCTGGAGTCATGCGGCGATCTTGATAGAGAGCGTCCAGAGGACACCGAATCGGACCGTTCTGTTTGTGCCTCTTTCCGATAACTCGACGTCATCGAGTCTCGGTTGGACTTAGTGTGTTTAGTGTGTGTAGTATGTGAAGCGCTTGTGTCGCCGGGGGTCTTTCCCATAGCCGCCCTGCCGGACGACCTTCCGAGGTCGGGGACCTGCGCTCGGCTGTCTTCCGATGCCGTAATGCCCTCGCCGTCCAAAAGTACGGCGTCGCTGCCGTCGCTGAAGGCGCCCTCCGCTGCCATGGCCGCCTGCCTGGCGTGGTGGGCCCAACGCTTCGTCGAACGGTCCTTAAGTGTCTTAGGTTTAAACCTACTACACGCTCTGCAGTTCGCTTCGGGGTGGTCCCTCGGCAAGCAGAGATTGCACTTGGCGTGCCTGTCGACCCAAGGGTATTTGCGATTGCACTTGGGGCAGAATTGAAAAGGGGTACCCTCCATACGCACCTTGAGGCAGCGGGCTGTTAAGTGTAGGAAATGTATAAGGTGTACCTATATACCAAGAGTGTAGAGTATGTACCACCCCCACTCTCCCTACTTGCAGGGCCGAGGCCAGAGGCCTTCCAAGGCCCGGGTCGAGGCCAGCGGCCTTCCGAGGCCCAAATCCGTCGTGCAGCAGCCGACGGTCGATTTCTTCTCCAGCCGGCGTCGAGTGTCGAAGTTCGACGTTGGGGTGGGGAAGGATGTCAATAGATTATTATTTTAAATTTTTAGCAAAAGTATGGCTAAGGCCAGGGGACTCCGCAAAATGCTTCCGACCAGTATGGCGGAAAAAAACAATCTGAGGATCCTAGACGCGTGCGGGATCTTGGGTACAGTGGACGTCACACTAGGGATAGTATTACTGGCACGCCCTGTGTCGACGCCCATTTTCGAGTTTCAAAAAACAAACTAATACTCCGCAGCTTCCACTAGATGTCGGCCTATGCACAGCATGTGATCTAAGCAGATTCCACAAGCCTCAGAAATATAGATAGATATATATAGATACATATTTACCCAGGGAAAGCAATTTGTTAATTTGTAATCAAATAGATTGCTTCTTCACATGGATTTCTCATCTTAGATATACTCCTATAGCAGTGCAATGTTCCTGGAGGAGGGAGAGCGGTGACTAGAGGAAAGATGGTCTTTTTTGAGGTAGTTTGAGTAGCACATCCTCAGAGCCCAGTCCTGGCAACTGAGCAAGCCTGATTGTTAACAGCTCCAACCGACTGATGCATCATCTGGATTCTACCAAGGACCACAGCCAGCTCACAGTGACTTGCCCAGGTGAGCACCCCATCCTTTCAGAGAAGCATCTGTGGCCACCATGAGCTCTTGCCATAGCTGTCAAAACAGCTCACCCCCAATCAGGTTTTCCCATCAGGCCAACCAGACAAGGTACTGTGGTAGGCATGTCAAAGGTCTGTAATGTTGCCCAATAATTGTATCACTGAGAATTAAGAAGCCATTGGAGTGACTTCATTCTCAATGGAGCCTCTGGCACAAAGAACATCGGAATGCCAGAAGGCCAAGCCTTGCAAAGAACAGACAAACCATGAGGTGGAAAAGCCTTCCCCAAACAAGTGTCCAGGACTGTCCTGAAGAACTGGAGCTGCAGGGATGGTGGCAAGTGTGATTAAGTTCATGTAGAAGCCCAAACTGTATAGCACTTGACAGGTGTGGCACAGATGAGTTGGCACTTGTTCCAGAGAAAGCTATGAGGAGCCAATCATCCAGGCAGAGAAAGAGGTGTACGCTCTCCCACCCGTGATGAGCCACCACCACTTACATCTGTTTAGTAAAGACCTTTGAGGTGAAGGTTAGGCCCAAAGGCAGAACTTGAAATTGGTAACGCGTAGAGCCCATCATGAATCCTGGGCACGTCCTGTACTTTGGATTGATAGGCATATTGTAATAAGTGTTCTGGAAGTCCAGTGACAGACAATCCTGCAATTCTAGGGTAAGGTCACCATCTTGAAGTACTTCCTGAGGGAATTTGTTTATTTATTTATTTATTGCATTTATTACTCGCCCAAACCCTTGGGTACCACGGCGATGTTACAGACAGCTTGGTTAAAACATCTTAGAAATTGCCAATCGGGCGCATGTGAATACAAAATAATCATACACGAAGACATTTAATGCAGGGCTTCAGTACAGTGATATTTCCTGAAGCATGGAAGGGGATTTTAGTCTTGGTTAAATAGGCACGTTTTCAGGGATTTCTTGAAGCCTGAGAACGTTTGCTCATTTTTGATGGGGAGGGGAAGAGTGTTCCAATATGTGGGTGCGAGGTATTGGAAACTACTGCCTCCTGCCTTGGTTGTCTTGTAGCGGGGGATGGCTAGGAGTAGTTGACTGTTAGATCTGAGGGGCCTCTTTGTTACTTTTTTGGTGATGGCGTGGTTGAGATAGATGGGGACACAAGAGTGGATGCATTTGAATGTGACGCACAGGGCTTTGAATGTGACCCTGGCTTTGATGGGGAGCCAGTGATGGTTTCTTCTAATATTTGAGATGTGATCTGACTTCCTTAATCCAAGGGCCGCCCGAAGGGCTTTATTTTGAATAAGCTGTAGTTTGTTTAGATTGGCTTTTGAGGTACCCAGGTAGAGTACGTTGCAGTAGTCGAGCCTGGATAAAATTAAAGCTCTTGCCAGCGTGATACAGTTGGTGGGTGTCAAGAATTGGCGACTGAGAGCAATAAGTTTTGCGGTGTAGGAGGTAGAGGAAGAGAGGGCGTTAATGTGCTTGGTCATGGTTAGGTTGGCATCTAGGTAGACACCTAGTGTTTTTACTTGTTTGAGTACTGATATGTTTGTGCCATCGATGTTGATGGATGAGTAATCAGCATGTAATGCTTCTATTTTGGATTGGGAGCCCACAATGAGAACCTCAGTCTTCTCATCATTGAGACAGAGGCTATTTAGTGCCATCCAATTTTGGATTATGGCATATATTTTGTTGATAGTATCGGTGTCTTGAGTGTAGTCTCCCGATAAAGGGATGAGGATCTGGGTGTCGTCTGCAAAGTTGGTGTAGATGACACCCATGTCGTCTAGCGCTGAGAAGAGGAGTTTAGTGTACGCATTGTATAATGTTGGTGCGAGACAGGAACCTTGGGGGACACCAATGGGTACTATGATGGGGTTGGCGGCTTCTTTACCTATGGCGACCCTGGAGGTGCGGTCAGCAAGAAAAGATGTGATCCAGGTAGTAGCTTCGGTGGAGAAGTTGAAGTCTTTCGCTAGTGTGGCGCACAGTTTATTATTGTCTACTAAATCAAACGCTGCAGAGAGATCGAGTAGGAGGAGGATGCAGAGTTTTCCTGAGTCTCTGATGGTATCCATCTGGATTTTTAAGTCAAGGAGTGCCGTTTCTGTGCTATGGTTGGGGCGGAAGCCTGATTGCCTCGTGCCAAGGAGGTGGTTTTGTTCAAGGTGAGTTTGGACTTGGTTGTATGCTAATTTATCCAATATTTTGAGGAGAAATGGGACAGTTGTTATTGGCCTGTAATTAGTGGGCACAGTAGGGTCTAGGGTAGGTTTTTTCAGGAGAGGGGTGACCCAGGCTTCTTTGATGCTAGCTGGTACTAGGTTAGTATTGAAGGATGCGTTCACGAAGTTGGTGATAATGGGGGTGAGGGTGTGGGCGCAGGATTTGACTACTGATGCGGGGACAGAATCTCCTTTGCAGTTGGAGGCTTTAAGTTTGGCGATGGTGTCAAACACTACATTTTGGGATACTGGTGTGAAGTGGAATGGGGAGCTGGTGAATTCCTGATGTGGTCGATTTAGATTAAGGAGGGCAGGTTTGTTGGCTAGTGATAGTTTTTTGGATGTGATTTTTATTTGGAGTAGTTCAATTTTGGCTGTTAGTGCGTCTTGAATAGTGGTGCACCATTCCTTGCTGGGGATGGTTGGGTTTATGGCTGGGGTAGGGTTTTCCAATTCTTTTAGAATGGCAAATAGTTCCTTGGTATCTGAGGTCGCATTGCTGATCCTATTATTATACGCATTAGATTTGTAGGTAATAGTAGCTGTTTTATAGGTTTTGTTTATTTCTTGGTAGGCTTTTTCTGCCTCCGCAGTAGGATGCTTTCTGTAGGCATGTTCACACGCGCGTTTGGTTCTTCTGAGGGCGATAAGATCATCATTAAACCAGAAGCTAGATCGCTTATCTGAGCGTTTTGCCTTGGTGGTGAGCGGTGCTATAGCATTAATGGTTGCAGTGAGGCAGTTGTGATATATGTCTGCTAGGAGACAGGGGTTGTCACTAGTGATTGAGGTCGAATCTAGGATTTTTGAAAGAGGAGGCGTGAGGTTTTCTGGCGTGAGTTTGCGGGCGTTTCTAGTTTCATAGGTAATCATGGTTTTAGGTTTCTTTTGTGTGGGTTCGGAGGGATTGATTGTAAATACAATGTTATGGTGATCGGTCCAAGTAAGAGGGGAGATGGCCTCAATGGTTATGGGGGTATTAAGGGAGAGGATCCAGTCAAGAGTCCTGCCTTTGATATGTGTGGGTGCATTAACTAGTTGGCTGAAGCCCATGTCCTTCAGGGCGGAGTGAAGTGATTCTGCTTTGGCATCTTGGCTGTCATTGAAACCTAGGTTAAGGTCACCCAGGATGATGTATTTTGAGCTAGGTTTTATTAGTGGAGCTAATAGCAACGGAATTTCAGTCTCTGGGTGGTTGTTGGGGCTAGGTGCTCTATAAATTACTATTAAATTAATCGTAGTTTTAGCATTTATGGGAAATTTTACGAGTAATGTTTCATACCCTTCAATACTTTCGATGGGACAAGGTCTAAGCTGTAATTTAGTCTTGACTATTATAGCAATACCGCCTCCTTGTGAGTGGGTCCTATCTGTTCTAAATATGGTGTAGTCGGATGGGATTGCCAGGGTTAGTAGTGGACCTGATGCTTGATGGAGCCAGGACTCTGTGACTACTAGTATGTCGAGCTGTGATTCCATAATGAGGTTGTGAACTTCTATAGCATGCGCCCCTAAGGAGCGGGCATTGATAAGCGCTCCTTTAAAGGTGGATGGTAATTTATTGGGGGTGTCCGGGGCTGGTTTGGAAGTGGTGTTGGGTTTCTGGCTAGGAGTATGGTTTTGATGAGGGGGAAGTACTCTGGGCCTAATTTGTTTGGGAGGTGTGTGTTGATATTTGACTGGGTTGGGGTGGTTGAAAGTACGAGACCTTAATCGGAAGTGTCTTGCTGCACCTGTCACGGGGTTAGAGAATTTTTCAGTATGGCTGTGGTGAGGTGACTCTGCAGTGGGCAATACGTGTGAGATTGGATCAGGGCTGATAGCATGATGCTTGATGGTATTCAGATAGGTCCTAGGGGTAAGACTTGCGCTGTTTGGGAATGGGGGAGTAGAGGGAAGGAACGGTGTAGGACATGGGATAGGGTGATGCCAGGGGCATGCCGGCTTGCTGAGACCGTTGTTATGGGGCCAGTAGTAGTGGCCCAAGCAGGGTGTGTGGTTGGGGAGAATGCAGAACAGGAACATGAGGGGCAAACAGGTTTGCATATTGGATTAGTGTCAGGGCGAGCTGCGACCATAAGGCACAGCGCTGGCTCCTCAAAGTGGTCTGTAGGCGACCAAAGGGCACAAAACAGCAGGCTAATGTGGTCTGTAGGCGACCAAAGGGCACAATACAGCAGGCTAATGTGGTCTGTAGGCGACCAAAGGGCACAATACAGCAGTCTAATGTGGTCTGTAGGCGACCAAGGGCACAATACAGCAGGCTAATGTGGTCTGTAGGCGACCAGTATTTGAGACGGGAGCACATTTCAGTAAAGCGGTTAAGATTGCAAACATACAGTAGTGTCTCCGGTGCTGGCATGTACTTAGACTACCACTCGGACAATGAAAACGTACTGTATCGGTTGGAGAGTAGTAAAATTGTGCAGGGGGGGTGGCCTTCGTGTGCGCCGCCGTCGGATCCGCCTGCCGGCGGGAAAGCAGATTCAAATGCGAGGCTCAGCCTCGTTCTCGCGACGCGAAGCGCCCGGCATGTGGGGGTAAGGCAGGGAAGCGAGACAAGGTAAGGCAGGCCTTGTTGCGTGCATCGGGTGATGCCGCACAGCTTAACAGCTGTTTTCCTGGTTGCTGCAATGAGGAGGGGGCTCCAGCCCTCTTCCCTTGGCAAGGGGGACGGAGTGAGGGGTCCAGGGCGCAGGAACAGGCCTTTGTATGGCCTTCGTGTGCGCCGCCGTCGGATCCGCCTGCCGGCGGGAAAGCAGATTCAAATGCGAGGCTCAGCCTCGTTCTCGCGCCGCCAAGCGCCCGGCATGTGGGGGTCAGGCAGGGAAGCGAGACAAGGTCAGGCAGGCCTTGTTGCGTGCATCGGGTGATGCCGCACAGCTTAACAGCTGTTTTCCTGGTTGCTGCAGTGAGGAGGGGGCTCCAGCCCTCTTCCCTTGGCAAGGGGGACGGAGTGAGGGGTCCAGGGCGCAGGAACAGGCCTTTGTATGGCCTTCGTGTGCGCCGCCGTCGGATCCGCCTGCCGGCGGGAAAGCAGATTCAAATGCGAGGCTCGTTCTCGCGCCGCGAAGCGCCCGGCATGTGGGGGTCAGGCAGGGAAGCGAGACAAGGTCAGGCAGGCCTTGTTGCGTGCATCGGGTGATGCTGCACAGCTTAACAGCTGTTTTCCTGGTTGCTGCAGTGAGGAGGGGGCTCCAGCCCTCTTCCCTTGGCAAGGGGGACGGATGCCCTATGGGAGACATACCCCCATCGTTCTTGGATACCAAAAAATAAAGGGTACACTACCCTTTACCCAGTTGCTGTGGGAACACTCCATGGCAGCATTGTGCAAGAGTTTTTAAACCTCCTCTAGGAGTAAAGGGTCCAGCAGTGATGACTGCCGAGGAGGAAGTTCTGGGAGCCGTTTTTTATGACAATACCCCAGGGACACTCATTGAAGTGCCCATGTTTCTTAAGCAGAGGAACACTAATATTCAAAGTGACTACTCATTCGACGACAGGACGACGAATAATATCTTGAGGATACTTCAAAAAGGTATTGATAGACAGAGGCACTGGAGGGTTGTCTTTTATGTATCTTTCCGAACCACCCCACCCCAACAACCTTCTTGCACAGGTATATAGTCAGCCTATAGGAGTAGCAACAAAGGAACCCACATCCTCTGGAAAGAAGCAAATGAAGATGCACTGCTATACCTAATGATTTAGCGGCTGCCTTGGAGGATTTCATCTTTTCAGTGATTCTTTCAGCTTTCCCTCAAATAGATTCATCCAACCAAAGGGCATGTATGGTTATTTTTCGCTGAACGTCTGGTGCATATCCCAAAGTTCTCATCCATGTATGGCCACTGTGACTGTAGCCAGACTGTATCCATAGTGCTTGAACAGGCCACAGAATCAGCTGTGTCCAGGCCCAACTGGAAGGCTCGACAATCTGTTTCCTTGCCATCAGCAACTAAGGCGTTGGTCCTTTTAAATTCCAACTTCGGGCAGGTGTTGCACTGCTTTCGAAATTACAGTACATATAATGTGGGAATAAGTGTCCAGGGCACAGGAGGTGTTTAGAGCCTTTAGGGTAAAGCTCTCTGCCAAAGACATGCTCTTTCCTAATGGGCCCAAGTATTTGTTCTCACTATTCAGAGGAAGTGTGGGGAAAATAAAAATTACTCACCGTAGTGACTACAGTACTTTTAGTCCTAAGTCCCCTTTCCTGCATCCTTGTGGGTTTCCCCCAGAATGGGACCAGAACTGGAAATTAGCTTCCCCTTTAATATGGTATAGCGCACAGCCCTGCGAGTGAACATGCCTACTAGCCCCGCACCTCAACTCAGTCCACGTTTGACACATCGTATGCTAGTAAACCTGGCTATATGGATTTTAGTTTCTGGTCTACAGGCAGGGGCAGACAAATGGGACGTATGGAGAAAAGGGGAATTAGGACTAAGTACTCCAGTCACTACAGTGAGTAACTTGTTACTCATACTTCCCTTCCCCTTTCCTCCATCCTTGTGATTCCACCGCACAAATCCAATTGGGAGGGCCCTGAAAGCTTAACTGGATGCAAAGAGATTCTTGAGAACAGCCTATCCAGATTCGTCATCCCTTTTGGAGCCGACGTCCAAGGAGTAAGGTCCACAGAAAGTTTAAGGTGTGGCCCACGTAGCCGCCTTGGTGATCACATCCCAAGGGGCGTGACTTTGGAATGCCACAGGAGTAGCCTTTGCCCTCGCTGTATGCACATGAATATCCCCAGGAACTTGTTTATGGACTCCCATTCATGTGAAATTTCAAAAACCAGCCACCTTGCGATGGAGGCTTTGTACGCCCTGGCAATGTGCCTCCAAAAGTGACAAACCATGCTTCTGATTTCCTGAACTGCTTTGACTGCGAGAGACAGAACTTGAGCACCCTAAGCAGGTCCAATGAATTAAGCAACTTCTCTGTGTCAATCTGAGGATCAGGGAAGAAAACTGGAAGACAGATTTCTTGAATCAAGTGAAATTGGCAAAACCACTTTGGGTAAGAATTTAGGATGAGTCTGGAGGACTTACCTTAGCTTTGTGGAAGAATGAATGGTTTGCATGCCGACAGAGCCTGCAGCTTACTAATCTTACGTGGCGACGTTAAAGCTACTAGTAAGACCGCCCTCCGTATGACCCATTTTCTGTCAACCAAGGCCAGAGCTCAAAGGGCTAAGCTGAAGGGCTGACAGAACCACGTTCAGGTCCCAGCTGGGGTGTGGTCTGTGCACCGGAGGAACAATTCTAGACAAACATTTAAGATAAGCCTCGACAACCAGATTAGCAGAGAAGATCCCCCTCTGAGTTTTTGTATGCACCTATGGCCCCCAGGTACGTGTGGCAAGTGTCTATTTGGAGCCCTGATTGAGCCAGGTGGGAAGAGAAGGAGAGGATGTAATCTACTTAGCAAGAGGGAGGGTCAATCTCCTTATCGCGCAACCCATGACGGAACCTGGTCCACGTACTGCTGTCTGGTGGACTCCTTGCTGGATAATGTGCCAATTATCTGCTGAAATATCCCCCCCACATTCAAACTCAACTGATCAGGAGCCAGGCTAAGAGCGCTAGTCTGCCTGGTTCTGGGTGCTCCACTGCTCCCCGTTGCTGTATGAGGAACCTTTTGAGTAGAACCGGTAGGGGAACAGGCCCCTGTGTCTTGCCCAGTAGGAGATCTGAAAACCAAACCCTTGAAGGCCACTGAGGGGCCACTAGTATGAGCCTGCCGACCACTGAGGAGCAGAATTTCCAAAGGACCCTCTGAAGAAGTGGAGGGGGAAGAAAGGCATAACAGCTCAGGTTGTCCTAACTGATCTGGAACACATCCCTTAAGGACCCGCGTCTCTGTCCTGCCCATTTAGCAAAAAGCAAGAGATCCACCACAGGACTGCCCCACCTCTGGAACAGAGGTGCCAGGGACCTGTTGTGTAATTCTCACTTGTATGTATTGGACCCTAGCATGCTCAGCTGGTCACCTCCCAAGTTGTTGTCTCTCGGTAGGTGAACCGCTTCTATCCAAATGCCCTGAGCTATGGCCCACTCACAAATGTTGACTGCCTCCATGCAGTGAAGTGTGAATCTGATGCCACCCTGTTTGTTGAACATCGCTGTTGAAGTGTCGTTCCGGACCAAGGCTGCTTTGCCCCTGATCAAAGGCAGGAAGGCCTTGAGAGCCAAGCACACCACCCTGAGCTCCAGCAAGTGTATGTGTGAACCTGCCTGCCTGGACCAGGAGCTATGAAAGGAATGGTTGTGTAAGGTCACCCCCCCGTCCCAGGAGGGATGAATCTGTTGCGACGACCATCGAGGGCTCCAGAGGCGTGAACAGAGGCCCTGCTACCACATTGGCGTCGAGGAGCCACCATTGATGATCTGGGTGGAATGGGAAGTCTGTCCGACTGTGCACCAGTCTCCTGATCCCAAAATTACGCCAGGTGGAGCTGAATGCCCCTCATCAATGTGCCGGACAGTCAGGGCACACAAGGCCATAAGGCCCAGTAAATTATAAGTTACTCACCATAGTGACCAATGTACTCCTAGTCCATAGTCCCCTTTCATACATACTTTATGGGTGTCCCTCGCTAGGGACGGGAGACGGAACCTTTTTCACCAGAAAAAATCTTCCTGTGTAAATTTAGAGGCGTGAGGGGGCGCAGCCCTGGTAGCATGCGCTCCCCTGACTCCACCCACCGGGGGCCACTCCTTAGTCCCCATTGACACGTCGACAATATTACCATTGCCTAATGACACCAGTTTTATTAAAGGGGGGGGTGATGGGACGTATGAAGGAAAGGGGACTATGGACTAGGAGTACGTTAGTCACTACGGTGAGTAACTTATAATTATTCCTACGTCCCGTCCCCTTTCCTCCATACTGTACGGGCAATTAGAACTGAATGTAGCCACAGAGTGGAGAGGTGACCCTCCATAAGAAAACAAGTTTCTTAATACAGCCTGTCCGAAAGCGGCATCTGACCTACAGCCAGCATCCAGACAGTAATGCTTGCAGAAGGCCGAAGGAGTAGCCCATGTGGCCGCCTTGCTGATGGCCTGCCATGGAACGTGCCTCTGGAATGCGACTGCTATGGCCTTGGCTCTGATAGCATGGGCATGCATGTTTGCCTGAAGTGATGTGTGCTGCCTCATAGACCTCCTTAATGGTCGAAACCATCCAACTTGCTATTGAGGCCTTACAAATAGGATATCCTGGCTTTGACCTACCGAAGGTGACTAAGAGAGCCTCAGATATTCGGAAGCTCTTGGTTGTATCCAGGTAGAGTTCTAGAGCGTGCCTAACATCCAGACAATGCAAGACCCTCTGAGCACGGTACTTAGGGTCGCGAAAAAAGTGGGTAGCACCACCTCCTCATTTAGGTGGAACGAAGAGACTACTTTAAGCAGAAACGCAGGATGCATTCTAAGGACCACCTTGTCCTTATGGAAGGTAATATAAGGCACAAGAGCTTGGATCTCGCTGACCCGGCATGCAGAAGACCCACCAAAAGGGTCGTCTTATTAATGCTGACCAACCTGATGTCCGCAGACGCCATTGGCACAAAGGGTTTATGCGCCAAGGTGGCCAACACTATGTTGAGGTCCCACACAGGGTGTGGCTTTTTGATAGGTGGCTAGAGCCTGGTGAAGCCAGCCAAATGTCTTAACCACCGGAATGGAGGAAGAGGAAACTTCCTCCTCCAAGTTCCGGTAGGCTCCGATGGCCACCAGATCGGTGTGGCAGGTGTCTATTTGCACCCCTGAGTGGGCGAGGTATGCAGAGAAGCATAGCACATTGTCCAATGCCGAAGTAAGAGGATCGATCTCCTTAGACTCAGCCCAGTGTCAACACCTAGACCACTTGCTTTTGTACTGGCTCCTAGAAGCATCGCTCCTAGAACCCTGTATGAGGTCTAGGTTAACCTGCGAAACCCGCAGAGGTTTCAATGTAACCTGTTCAGGTATCAGGTGTATGATCATGCCCCCCCCCCCTTGCTGCGAAAGTAGATGAGTTGAGCCCAATGAAGATGAATCTGAGGCTGGTCCGACAGGCTGAGCAACTCCGAGAACCATGGTCTCACCCGCCACCACGGAGCTATCAGAATGATACGTAGGTGTTGCGACTCCCTTATCTTGATAACCCTGTGTAGCTGGGGAGTGGGAGGAAATGCATATGCGTTCATGTTGTTCCACTGCAACTGAAACACATCAACCAGGGAGCATAGGCCCTGCCCCTGCCAGGATGCGAACTGAGGGCACTTCCGGTTGTACCATGCAGCAAAGACGTCCACCTGTGGATGACCCCATATGTCAAAGATCCCCTGAAGGACCTAATCGTTCAATTGCCATTTGTAATTGTTCGCTCCCAGCCTGCTGAGCCTGTCCACCTCCGGGTTTGACTCCCCCGGGAGGTGGATCGCTGTCAAGTATATTTCTCGCCGCAGAGCCAATTCCCATATGCTGATCGCCAGGGTGCATAGAGGAGCAGACCTGGTGCCACCCCGCTTGTTTTATTTTGATAAAACATTTGTTTTCCAAAACAAGCCCTACAAACTTACATTCACCTCTCTACAATCAAATGTCCTGGCTGTGGTCAGACATATATAGCAATCATGTACACAGTTACGTTTAATCTTAACATCACCCCACCCATATAATGATAATGCTCAGTATCCGGGAGCCAGAATTTCTGTAGCAGCATCTCGAATGAAGCTATAGTGCCGTCATTAAGGATAGTGCTCACTTTGGTAATTCCATCCTCCACCCACCTCGGCCACGCCATGAGTTTCCATAATTCGGTGAGAGACATTGTGCCAGAGGGGTTGCATCAGGGTCACTCTGTTTCCCCACACAATATATGTGTGTGCTTGTCTCCAGACTATGGCGATGTGCGCTGTCATCGTCTGTGGGGGAGGCCTAGTGAGGGTCTGGTAAATCGTAGCAAGTGCCAAAGTGTTTTGGTTATCTCTCAGTTAAGCTCTGATGTGCGACAGCTCCCGGTCACCGTGGAGCTAATCCTTGACCACTGACATTTGGATTGCCCAGTAATAGGACTGGAGGTGTGGCACCCCTATACCCCCCTCTCAGACCGACCTCTGAAGGGTAGCTAGAGCAATACAGGGTTGTCCTCCTCCCCAGATAAGTTTCCTAAGGAGACCTTCAACTCAGTGGAGGGTTTTGTAGCACATATAGGAAGCGTAGTAATGCCATCATCTTGAAGAGTGCGGCCCTGCCCATCAGCTTTAGGGGGAGGAGCTTCCAGTGTCGAATATCATTCGTGAGGCGGTCAGTGAGTGGATGTAGATTACATAATCCAAGAGGTTCCCAGAGATCTCTATCCCCAGATAGCGAAAGCCTTCACACTCCACCTGGTACGGGCAGTCCGGGGGAATTGCAGGTTCCCTGCCCTTCATTGTGAAGAGAACCGATTTTCCCCAATTGACCCTCAATCCACTGAACTCGCCGAAGCTTGCCAGCATTCGCGTCACCACCGGACAAGATCGAAATTGGATCACTTAAATATATTAAAAGGTCATCAGCGCAGAGGGACAATTTGTCCTCTCCGCCTTCCACCCATTTGAACGCTGTCTATCTGGCAACCTGCCAGAGCCATTGGGCCAGTGGTTCAATTGCCAACGCAAAAAGGAGGGGGGAGAGATATGGGCACCCCTGTCGCATTCCCCTGCCCAGCTGAACGGACCTAGAGGGCCAACCATTCACTCTCCCTTCCGCGCGCGGGGCCTCATATAGTAGCGTTACCCAGCTCAGGAAAGTCTCACCGAATCCCATACACCGCATTGTTTCCCAGAGGCTTTCCCATATCACTGATTCAAACGCCTTTTCGAAATCAATTGCTAGTAAGGCAAGTGGCATATCAAGAATAGGAGCCCGCTCCATAAGCAGTTGGAGTCGGCGTATATTCATTTGCGTCAATTTGTGTGCCATAATGCCACATTGATCAGGGTGAACTAGGGAGGAGATAACTGACTGTAGTCTGCCACCCTGCTTGTTCATGTAATACATGCTGGTGGAATTGTCAGTTTGAATGAAGATAGTCTTGCCACTGATAAGCGGCAGGAAGGCTTTGAGAGCGAGCAAGATCGCCTTCAGCTCTAGCCAATTGATATGGGCATCCTGTTCCTGAAGAGACCAGACTCCGTGGACGGTGTGGTTGTCCAGGGTAGCCCCCCCCAGCCCTCCAAAGAAGAATCCGTGGTGATAGTAAGGTGTGGTGCTGCTTGTCGGAAGGGTATGCCTATCCTCAAGTTACAGTCCATGCTCCACCACATAAGGTCCTGGTGTAGAAAGGAAGGGATGCTGACAAGTTCCGCCTGGGAACAATGCTCCTGACTCCATGAGGCTGCGCGGTGCAGCTGTAATCATCTCAATTTGAGCCTTTTGTGTGGCACTGCCAGTAAACATGCCGCCATGATACCCAAGCGGTGCTGGTACCACCATGCTGAGGTCACCGCTCTGCTGAGAAAATGACCTGTGACCCTGTTGATGGCTGTGATCTTGTAACGCTCACCTGATTCCCGCAGAGGCGCCGGTCTTGACTGGGTGAATGCCGTATCTTCAAAGGTGATGTGTAACACACGGTTGGCTCTTTGGGCTGGACCTCTGTGCACTGTATGTCTGACTCGAAGAGTAAGATGTCTGCAGATAGAAAATATGGGATTAATGAACTGGGGTTATTGGGTGCCTCTCTCCTCTTCCCTTTCTCTTCTCCTGTAGAACCCCAAAGGTCAACGCCCTCACCTTAGGTAAGTGAACGCCGAGCTCTCCATCTGCCTCGGGGCAGGGTGCCGTAACCAGTTTCTTCACTGGATAAGGGTGCAGGCCTCTTGACCTCAGAGGACTGCTGTCCGTCGTTAACTGCACGAACGGTAAGTTCTGGGCATTTCAAATGTCTTAAAAGTCTTTTGTAATGATATCTCTTGTTTTGCAGGGTTCCGGCGATGGCGGATGGCGGGCGATGAGAGTTGAGGATCGAACCCGCGTGAGGAATAGAAGCGCCTGGAAGCACTTAAGTAAGCGCTTGTAGCCTGCTTCACGATGCGCACTAACTGTCCCTTTTATCTTGCAGGTACAAGTTCGGAGCTTTAGAGAAGCTGAAGGGTGCTGGAATGCCCACTGGATTCGGCGTGGGAAGGAGTAATGGCACGTGAGTAATAAAGTTGCCCAATGTCTTTAAACGCACCTTCTTTTGTCTTTCAGATGCGGGATGCAGCGCCGAAGACCTCCGGAGCATGCGAAGAGTAGGTAAGCCTTTGTCTTCAGATGCCGGAATGCAGCGCGAGGCGTTGGTGACAGCCGATGGACCAGGTAAGAGATGCGCTGCCACTGAAGACCGTAGTGCTAACCTGTTCTTTCTTTGTCTTTACAGGTGCTGCTGAAGACTGGATTCCAGGATGGTAAGCCTTTGTTCCCTTAGGCCCAGGATCAGAAGCAGAAGACACGATGAGCGTTCTGCTGCAGAGAATGCAGAATAACACAAAGCAAGATTCATCCATCGGGTGTGGTTTAAATAGCCTCCTGTAGTGCTTAGGTGTCTCCTTCCACAGCCACGCCTAGGTAAGAAAAGAGTTCCTGCTTTCCAGAAGAGTTCCAGTGTTCTGAACCTAGGGAGTGGCTCCTGCCCCACCCAACAGGAAAAGTAGTCCCAAACAGAAGAGGATCAGGGGTTCAACTGGCAGGTAAGTAAGCAGCATGGTCTGCTGCAGGTAAGTCCACCCAAGCATTATGAGCCCGGCGCTTCCAGCGCTGGGACTGGGCATCTTTATGAGCCTGGTGCCACTGGCGCCAGGACAGGGTCCAAAAGGTCCCAATTGGGACTGGCTGGCACTCGGCTGGCACTCGGAACCGGGGTTATGGGTCTGCTTCCAAGGGAGTCGGGCAAGTCCTGATCTTTTGGAAGCAGAGATCATGACAGATCTTGTCCTCAGAGGGAAAAACTCTTGGTGCTTGCGGCCTAGGAATGCCAGATTATGCGTCGGCTGCAGCTGTGAGATTGATGGAAAATCCAATTTGTGTAGAGTATTCAGGAGGGCAGAGGAGGTGTGATGGACCACCTCCAGAGATCTTGCCCTGACTAGCCAGTCGTCTAGGTATGGGTAGATATGGTGACCTTGGGCCCTGAGAAGGGCTGCCACTGTGTTCATCAGCCTGGTAAAGCCACTGGGGGCTGAATTGAGTCCAATGGGTAGAACCTTGTATTGGAAATGGAAGCCCATGATCCTGAACCTCAGGAAGGACCGATGAGGCTGCCAAATCAGGACGTGTAGGTACGTGTCCTTCAGATCCAGGGAGCATAGCCAGTCTCCCTTGCACAGTGTCTCCGCAATAAGCTCTGGGGTAACCATCTTGAGCTTTTGAAGAGGAAGTTCAGGGTGGAAAGGCCCAACACAACTGTCAGGCCAGCCTGGTTCTATATTGGAGTAGAAGCCCAGACCCCGCTGGGAGGCTGTGACTTCTTCCACTGCCTGGCTCTCTATATGCGAACCTGGCGTACCAATACTGTGCATGAAGGGCAAGCATGCCCCCCACCGGAGACACATGGACCCGGAGGGGAATGTCATGCCTTCTTTCCCTCTGAGGCTGGGGCTGAGGAGGGGGACTGAAAAAAGCCCTTATTCCCGCCTTGGGTTCGCAGCAGTGTTGACTTGGAGATCGGTCCGGCTGCCTGGACCTTTGTTCGTGGAAGCCCCAGAACCAGCCGAAGACCCCGCCCCTTGTCAGAAAGCTGGCGCGTCTGGCTTTACGTCTTGGGCGTGGACTTCGTGAGGATGGATAAGGATTTTGCAGGCTGGGAACTGTTCTTATCCAGTTCCTCATCGGCGGTGGAATGAAAGAGGTCACTACCCTCGAATCGAAGGTCCAATATGTGCTCCTGTACGTCCAGGTTGAATTTGGTAGCCCGTAGCCAGGCTGTCCTTCTCAGGTCCGTGGCGATGCAGATGGCACAGCCTGAGGTGTCTATATGCGCCACTGTGGACTCCATGATGTCTTGAGCCATCAACTTTGCCTCTGCCAGCCCTGCCTTGAAGCGCGACTGACTATATACCGGAAGTTGCAGAAAGAAGTCGACTATTTCCCGCCAAAGCCTCCGATTAACGGCTGTGAGCATGGCATCCGCATTAGACTGACGAAGGTGCAGGGAGGCGTTGGAGTAGACCTTCTTTCCATATGCATCCAAGATCATCATCTCCTTGTATAGCAGGGCTGAGGTCGAGGTGGCCAAGGAAGACTGAGGCTTAGAGTAGATGGAGACTGCAGCAATCACTGAAGAGTGTGGTTGAGGGTGTGCCGACAGCAAGAGTTTATCCCCTCCAGTTGCCTGCACTTGGCATCGAAGCACTGATGGGTGGGCTGTGCCGAATAGGGTTTAAGCCATCCCTTCTTGGCCAGAGCGTCCACGTCTTTCTGTATCAGAATCCCTATTCTAGCCGTAGGCGTAGAATGAGGACTTCGGCCAGGACCCCCGCCTCTAGTTGTTCAACCTCGGGTTGTGGAAGCACCAAGTACTTGGCCAGACCTGTAAGCCAATCATGGAAAGTCCTGGCTGAAGGCGGAGTGTCGGGTCCTCCTCCTCGTCGGTGTCCACCAGGGTGTCCAGCTGGTCTGGGACAGGTGGAGGAATACTGGTGCCGCAGGCTGAGGTGTGGCGACCGGAGCCGGAGGCTGCTGGTGTAGGCTGGTATGGAACGACCTGGGGTGCAGGAGGCAGAGGAGCCGGGACAACGGGGGCGTGCACGGGCAGCAGAGGTTGCGTGGGGCCCTGAGGCGCTGGTGCTACAGGAGGAATGACTATGGGCGCAGGCGGTAGCATGTCCCTGATCACATCCCGAAGGATGGTGCCATCTGAAGGGATCTCATAAGCGTGAGGAATTTCTCGAAGAATCGGTCCTCGCTGGCCAGTGAGGTGATAGGTGGTGTGATAGTAGGGCTCCGAGGTTGCCGAGTTCTGGGCGTACAATGCCTTGCTGTCTGCATGGTGTATCTGCCCTGCAACGCTTAAGGATAAGCTGTGGGCACGTACCTGGTAAAGACCAGTCTCACCTCGAAACTCGTTCTCCCACCTGCTCTGCACTGGGAGGGGTGGGGGGGACAGTTTCAGACGAATGGCCATTTTGTCAGACTGCATGCCCTGTGCCTGCGCCGTGGTGCTTGCCACACTGGGCCCAGCATTCTCCAAGAATCTTGGCGGTGGCGCTAGAGGCGTATCCTGCAACTCAGGAGGCCTGGTAAGCATTGTGCTTTTAGCTGTGTTGCCGGTAGTGCTGCGTACAGGCACCCCTTCAGACAGACATTGGTCCGGTAACAGGGCGTAGCCCTTTGGGTGTACACCCGGTAAAAGAACCTTATGGTCCCTCAGCGATGTCACTGGTAGGATCAAGTGACCCCCTCAGCCTGGCAGCCGTTAGCTGAAGCAGCCTCGGTACCCGCGCTGGTGTCAGAACCTGGACGGTCCCTCCCGCTTGGACGTCTCCTAGGGAAGGAGTCACCTTTGCGGGGTGCAGATGAAAAAAGCGGCCCTACCTTGGGCCTGGACTTGTGCTTGAGGCGGTCCTGCAAGTACTCTGGAGGCGAACGTTCGAAGAGCTCCCTCCGCCGAGCTAGCCTGTTCTTGAGAGCGCACGGTGTAAGCGCGTCACACACGAAGAGCCTTCCCAGCCGTGGCTGGGGCCAAGGCAGCGGAGGCAAAGAGCGTGGGGGTCGGACGTAGGGAAGAGCCCTTCGAAGGCTGGACATCTGCTGAAGCCCAAAGACATCAACATGTGCCGGGGAGGAGCGTGGCGCCAGAGGACAGAGTACCCGTTTAAAGACAAAAAAGATTAAAGACAAAAGACAGTATCTGGAGAAGAGCACGTAGAATTACAAGGCTGAAGCCAAACCCAAGAGCGATGTTGAAAGCAGTCCGCTCCAGTCGATGTGGAAAAGAGCGCTGGGGAGTGGCACCGGTGGGCAGAGTCAGGGGAGTGCATGCTCCCAGGGCCGCACCCCCGCGTGCCTCTAAATTTAAATCGGAAGAAGGTTTTTTCTGGTAAAAAAGGTTTCGCCTCCCGTCCCTAGGAAGGGACGCCCCATGCAGTATGGAGTAAAGGGGACTAAGGATGAAGTAAGTCAGTCACTACAGTGAGTAACTTATAATTAAGTGCAAGCTAAGAGCCTCTGAGGCAGGTCGGTATCAGATTCTTTGCGATTGTGAACCTCAGACATTTTGTGTGCGGCGGAAGATGGGGACATGCAGGTACGCATCCTTTAGGTCTAGGGAACACATCCAGTCTCCTGCACAGAATGACTGTTATCTGCGCTGGCGTTAACATTTTAAAATAATCGAGCAGGAGGGAGAGATCGAGGCAAGAGATCCAGAACTACCCTCAGGCCTGCCTTTTTGTTCTTGGGTACTGCAATCATTCTTGAACAATAACCAGAGGCCCTGTCCTGAAGAGGCAACATCTTTGGAACATGCTTGCATGTTCCAAAGATGTAATATCCCCCTCATCAGAGCGGGATAGCCCATCTGCAGCAGAGAGGGAGAAAAAGGATGAGGGGTCGGAAGGGGAGACCGAACCCCATGGAGACCACAGAGAGGAGCTATGGATTCGAGAAGTAACGCTACTAGCTGTCCAGATAAAGAGACAGCCGACCCCCTAAAGGAGTTCTGCGATTCCCGACCTGCACCGCATTACTTTTTGTTTTCTGAGGTGGGTGTGGAGGACGGGGGGAGTGGTAAAGCCCCCTGGTGGTATGCAGTTGCTTCCTTCTGTGTGTGCTTGGCGACCGGTCTGGCTGACGGGCCCTCCTATCCTGTAAGCCATTGAACCCACTGAACGCCCTCAGTTTAAGGTCTAACCTTCCCTGTCCTTGGAGAAAAGGCTTGGGTCCCAGCTTAGTAAGAATGGCCAGTGACTTTGCTGTCTGGGAAGACGTTTTTTTCGTGGTCAGTTCATCGTCTGTGGACGAGTGGAACAGCTCTGAGCCCTCAGAGGGGGATTGAGTATGTGGTCTTGAACGTCAGAGGAGAACCTGCTAGCTCCAAGGGCATCCAAGCAGTCCTCCACATTTCCACACCCATATAGATGCCCCTGTTTGCCTTGTCAATGTGTAAGACTGGACTCTAGTAGTGCAATGGTTTTTGCTTCCAATAACCCAGCTTTAAATGCTGCCTGCTTGTCCAATGGCAGGTATTGGAGGAGGTCTCCAATTTCCCTCCATAATTTTCGATTTGCTGCGGCGAGCATTGCGTTAGCCTGCTGAAGATGAAGCCTGGCATTGAGGTATACTTTGTTTTATGGAAAGATTCCAATAATTTATCATCCTTTGAAAGGCAGGTTGTGGTAGAGGAAGCCACTGAGGCACCAGACAGTTTGTAATACATTTATTCTACCGCCACCACCGAGGAGTGGGGCTGTGGTGTGTGCCGCCAGCATTATCTTCCCGCTCTTCAGTAGCCTATTGCATGCGTAAAAACGTTAATTGAGCCGAGCATCAGTCCTCAGCATTTCCCAGACCACCTTAGCGAGCGTTCGCACATCCTTTTGGAGCAGGATGCCAGACCTGCTTGTGGACCCAAGAGCAAGCACGTCAGCCAGAACCCCCAGCTCTCGTGTCCGCTCTGGTTGTGGAATACCCAGGAAATCAGCAAGACCCTGTTAGCAGTCATGAAATGCCCTGACTGAGGCAGAAGCCTCGTCCTCATCGAGGTCTTCATCAACATCTTGTGCCTATGGAGGAGAATCCGCAGTGCTAGATTGCACATCCAGAAGCCCCCCCCACCCCTGTTGGTCCTGAAATGTAGGTGCTGGTGTAAGAGGCAGCATTGGAGGACGGGGAGGGGGAAGAGATACCTGCACGGGAAGAGGATGTGGGACTGCTGGAATTTAAGGCACTGGCACTCCCATGGGCTGTGGCAGAGGCCCTGAAGGGGACGGCCAGGGCAGCAGCATTTGTGGAAGGACATCCTTGTTACGGTCCTTCAAGTACCCTGCCATCTGTTGTGACCTCATGAGGGTGAGGAAGTGCTCGAAAAGCCTCTCCTCACAAGCCCCCTGGTTGGGATGCGGGGGGAGGGGCCAGAGCACAACCTGCTGTGCTAGGCCATCTGGCTGGCTCACCATACCTGGGAAAATGTGAGGGGTATCCCAGAGAGTGGTTAATATTCTCGCCTCCTCCACGTGCTTGTGCGGGTGTCTCCCGTCCTGGATAATGCGCAGGAAGCTATGGTCCGGCGCAGGGTCCTTCACAGGTGTCTGTTGTATGGCTATGCCCAGCAGGCTTTGGACTGACCTCGGAGGGAGCACCAGTAGCCGTACTGCCCTCAGTCGAGTGACCAGTAGTCTACTTTTCACGTCTGTGCCTTAGCCCAACCTCAGGAAGCTCCGGCCTCTTGCTCTCAGCTCTCAGTCCAAAGACCGGTAGTTGGATTACTGCATATCTGATTCTCCAGATTACGCTTAGAATTAGACCGGTAAGGCCCCTTGCACCCTGGTGCGGTATAAGAGCTTGAACACCCCTTGGTGCCTGGCTGGGCCATCGTGCCCCTCAGCATGAGCGCCGCAGGATCCGCAGTCCTCGGGCCTGACACCAGTCTCACTCTGAATGACCCCTCCCAACCAAGACAATCGCTGCAAAGGAATCACCGTGCTGTGGTGCCTTAGTAAACAAGGGACCAACCTTGTCCTGGTGCTTCAGTGATTTTGCAACAAAGTTCATAAGATGATCCGGCGGCAAACTACTGACTATTTCTCTCCATCGTGATAGACCGTTCAAGGACAGTGGAGCAAGTGCGCTGCACGCCTCCCAATTGTGATCGGACCCCAGGTACACAAGACTTCGTGTGCAGGGGTCCAATGCCGGGAAGAACAGTCGCACGAGGTGCACCTGGTAAAGTCTCCCGCGACGAACATGCGCAGGGGGAGACAAGGCACCAAATCATGGATAAAGAACAATGAAAAAAAAAAAACGAGTCAGGCAAGCACCAAAAAAAAAAAAAAAAAAAAAAAAAAAAAAAAAGACAACCATGCAAGCTGCCAGGTCCGTTGCCGTCCAAGCATAAACAGGGACTGGAGGTGAGGCACCGACCGATGGAGCTATTAGGCGTGTTCACACAAAGGGCCGCGCCCCTTTGCACCATCCAAAATTAAAGGGCAAGTACATTTTATCACTGCCAAAAGGTTCCTGTAGCATCCCCGTTCCGGGGGATGCCCATAAGGATGGAGGAGACCGGGCGTATGAGTAGTGAAGGACTTTCCACTGTCGGTGGAAGCTTGGACTGCTAGGGTCTCTAGGTTGTCTTGGCTCGAAAGGTAAACTGGATCTGTTAATGAAGGCATTTATTTTATAGACAAACCCTCATACACCATCGCCACAGAGAAGGGGTGTGGACAAACTAAGTCCCAGATCTGCAATTACAGCATTCAAAGGAAACAATGTCTCCCTAGGAGGCCCATTATCCAGCATGTCGATTAGTTCTTATTGTACCACGGACCTCTAAACCATACCTACCGGCTCCTTGTTAGCGAGAATTCTCTGTTTAGGCTGAATTTCCTAACCTAGTGAGTCCCCCAGCAGCTTTGCTGGATTTTTGGGGTTTATTTTTTTCTCCTGCCAAGAGTGAGACTCTTTTACCCTCACTCTTGGACATGATTTGAGTGTGTTTCTTTGAATCTAGATGTGTTTAATGGGCTATGGGGTCTTTTACTCCATAGGGCTTCATGTGTTATTGTGATGTGTGTGTTACACAGCACTCTCAGTGCAGTAACACAGGACCCCCCAGTATAGACTCCATACCCTGGGACTGACTACTGTCTCCCAGGGCATGTAAAGTCACCATTGACTTTACTAGTCTCAAATTCTGAACAGAACCAGTACAAACCATCATATTTTGGACGTACTGGCCGGGGCAATTCGATTGCCCCGGGGTCTGTTAGTCGAGGGGGCACGTCTCCGTCCCCCCGATCGAGTTTTGGCTGGTGGCAGTGGATACTACTTTTTATATTCGACCGCAAAAATATCCCTATGGGATTTCCCATTGTTCGAGGCTACCAACTTTAATTATTTAATTCCTATAGCCTCGAACATACCGCTGGTTTATTTATTTAATATTAATTCTCCGGTTGGTATTTTTTGCCAGAACTCGGTTCTAAAATGGCGTTTGTGTTCGCTTCTGTGACTCCAACCCAAGTTGAGATCTTTGTTCCACTTTTTGTCGGGCTTCTCCACAGAAGCCCTCCAAAGTGGTGCCACTCTGGGGTACTTAGGAGGGGTGGAGGGGGATTTAGGCACCGTGGACTGAGTTGCCTAGGCAACTCAAGTCGCACTCCGTCCTGATTGGCCCAAGTGGTGAGCCAGCCGGCTCACCACTTAGCATGTTTGAGTGACAGCTAGGCTGAGTGAATGGGGGTTTTCTGCATAAAAGCAGGGCTTTGGGGACTGGAACTTTAGAAGTCGCCACAGGACCTAAGAATCTGACGAGGGAGAAGCTGAGCCGACCTGCTACGACTACACCACCGGTGGAGCCCTGCTGAACCGTCTCACCACTTTTCCCAACGACAGAGGAGATCTCCAGCCCGGAGGGGATAACCAGTCTGCTTCCTTTTTTGCTTCCTGGAGCATCTCGTGGCCGCCTTGCCTGTGCCAAGCACCCCGGCAACCGGGATACCACGTTTTACCACTACCGCGAATCAAAGGGTAGTACCTTTAACCGGAAAACTTCGCGGCTGGTTTCTTCCCTGGCAGTGCAACAACCTTCATCTTTCCTCCACGTCGAGATCTTCTCTTCCTCTGGACGACGCCGCGACTTGCAATCGCTGCCAGGAACAAGTGCCCCCGCTGGAGGATCCTTTCCACACAAGGTACCGTGTTCCACCTGGCTTCCCTTGCAACCGACTGTACGGGGTAGATTTAGCCACCGGCTTTCGAACCTGGGTTAGCCTGGGACACCCTGGCTAAACTTTTCTAAACCTAACTAAAATCTTTCTGAACCCCCTGCAAGACTTTTTAAGCCTGTTGACATTGTGTGATCTTGGGTGCATTTGTGCCCTGCTCTCTCCAAGAGTGGGCCCGGCCTATGGACTTTGGCTCACAAGTAACTTTTGACTTTCCTGCCTTGCTTTGAGAGTTCCTAAGTATTAGTGTGGTGTATTTTCCTACATTCTGCCTTTTTCCCTCCCTTTTTCGTTAACTTATTGGAGTGCCATCTATAGTTAAGCGCTCACCTCTGTCTGGAAATAAGTGGTGTTAACTAAGACTTGTCTGATAAGGAATAAGGGATGTATATATAATAATAGTAACTGTGTTTAGAGTGATTTACAATAATAGTGCTGGAGTGTTTCAATAAGTGTTTTTAAATAAATAATTATATACCTGGATACCAAAGCTCTGGTCAGTGTTTGCTTGTGCTATTGTGTCTGAGTGCCTATCGTGTATACTTTACATACTGCCTAACTCTTCTTGAGGGAAGTCTGACTGCTCAGCCACAGCTACCAGGTAAATCTGGGTGGCACAGACTGCTACCAAGTGGGTTTAACGCCAACACCTGTAGTCCTAAATCTTTTGCAGTGGTCCCGCATTCACTCAGCCTAGCAGTCACTCAAACATGCTAAGTGGTGAACCGGCCGGCTCACCACTTGGGCCAATCAGGACAGAGTGCGACTTGAGTTGCCTAGGCAACTCAGTCCACGGTGCCTAAATCCCCCTCCTAAGTACCCCAGAGTGGCACCACTTTGGAGGGCTTCTGTGGAGAAGCCCGCCAAAAAGTGGAACAAAGGGCTCAACTTGGGTTGGAGTCACAGAAGCGAACACAAACGCCATTTTAGAACCGAGTTCTGGCAAAAAATACCAAGCGGAGAATTAATATTAAATAAATAAACCGGCGGTATGTTCGAGGCTATAGGAATTAAATAATTAAAGTTGGTAGCCTCGAACAATGGGAAATCCCATAGGGATATATTCGCGGTTGAATATAAAAAGTAGTATCCACTGCCACCAGCCAAAACTCGATCAGGGGGGCGGAGACGTGCCCCCTCGACTAACAGACCCCGGGGCAATCGAATTGCCCCGGGCAGTACTTCCACAATATGATGGTTCGTACTGGTTCTGTTCAGAATTTGAGACTATTAAAGTCAATGGTGACTTTACATGCCCTGGGAGACAGTAGTCAGTCCCAGGGTATGGAGTCTATATTGGGGGGTCACTGACACACCTGTGTTACTGCACTCAGGGTGCTGTGTAACACACATCACAAAAACACATGAAGCCCTATGGAGTAAAAGACCCCATAGCCCATTAAACACATCTAGAGTCAAAGAAACACACTCAAATCATGCCCAAGAGTGAGGGTAAAAGAGTCTCACTCTTGGCAGGAGAAAAAAATAAACCCCAAAAATCCAGCAAAGCTGCTGGGGGACTCACTAGGTTAGGAAATTCAGCCTAAACAGAGAATTCTCCCTAACAGAGACCTACATCTCTTACCCACCTGTCTGTACTACACAATAATATCATATTGATACATTATATTAGCTCATTATAGTATACATTCCAAAACAATGAGGGTCTATGTTGGACTAAATCCTACGCGTTTCGGGACTATAGGCCCATCAGCAAGTAAAAACCCTCATCTATCTGCAACATTAAAAAACTTAATTATTTTTGAATGTCAATATTTTTATTAATGTTGCAAGCAAACGTTTCTCAACCAACACAATTAACAATAGACACCAGACCAACATAGGTCTTACATCAATTACGCTCCTTACTTCTATCCAAATCCTCTTTAATGTCAGTATCAAGGGGGGTGCTGGAGAGCCCGACAAAGATGGCCGCAGGCCCGTGAAGCTCTCCAGCACCACAGAAATCCGGTCTGCTATCCGGCTGTCTCCGAGGTGTAATCTGCGATCACGCTAGGTGCTTAGTTGCCCGGCTATATTGGGCCCTTGGGGACATCATTTTGGGCCAAAACAATGCAAAAATTGCCATAGGCCGGTGCGGCGGGGCTGCAGCCGTGAGCCGCGCTGGAAGGAGTGGGGGAGGTGCGGTCCCGCTGTGAGCCTGGGGAGGTGGGCACCCTGATCTTATCTGGAGCAGATTGCTGTCTCGTCATGAGGAGATCGTCTGCCGCCCCAAGGGGGTGTACGCCCTAGGTCTGGGAAGCCTGGAGGCACCATAGTGCCTAGCGACTAGAGGCGGGCCTCGCCGGAGGAGGCTCGGGAAGCGGCAGCGCCGGGCTGCAGAGTGTGCCGGAGGAGCGGAAGACCAGCCCGGGTGGCTGGTGGGAGGAGCGCCTTGCGCTTTAGCAGCGCAGCGCGAGCCAGGCACCCCCCCGCGGCTGGAGTGGGATGGCGGACATCTGCCTTGCGGCGGCTGGAGCTAGTGGGGTCTGATCCACCCCCTGGAGGAGCAGCCCGGCGGGGCTCGCGGGATTGCGCTGGACCCCGTGGGACGTCTGGTGCGTGCAGCGGTGGTCCTTCGTGCAGGGCTGTGCCGGCAGGGTCCCAAGGTGGGAGCAGCCATTGGTGAAGATATTGAAGGAGGGGGGCTGACAGGGACCCCGGGTCCCGCTGTGGACCTCTAAGAGCGGGCGCGAAGTGCGCGCTGCTGGTGCAGCAACCAGGTGAGGCAAAACTGGTGTCGCAGACTGTGGATACTGGTGATCTGAGGACAGATGGGGGTGTCAAGCCAGAACTAATTGGGTGTCCTAGCCATGATTCTGGGATAAGGGCGTTGCCCAGCCATCATACGGACTGTGGGTGAACTGAGATAGCCACTAGTGTGGACATATGGTAATCCTATAGCCTGGGAACACAGTTGGGTGCTTGCTGTGTGGGTTGGAGGAGCTGAACTTTGGTGGGGTTGGTCGTACCTGCAGTATATGTAATCATAGGAATCCCACACCTATAAGTGCAAGGGCGCCTGGGTCTGGTGTATTACCGGTGTGGCGAGGTAAACATTGCAGATTGGTGAGCCTCTTCCCCTCTGTGTCAGTTGCAATGGAACCTGGGATTGGCCACAGGGCTAGGTCCGGACCCCCGAGGGGAGAGAGGTGGTCATTACAGGGGCACCATAGGCCTAGCCATTACATATAGGGGTGGTGGGGGAGGGGGTGGGGCTCAGTGGTACAGAAGGTTCGGTTGTCTGGGATGACAAGAGGCGACTGGTCAGTATATATCAAGATATTCCTTAATGGCGACGCTGAACCTTATGACGTGGAACGTCAGGGGCCTTAACAGCCAACCTAAAGCCCAGAAGGTGTTGCAATACCTGAGGTGGCATCCGGTTGAGGTGGCTTTCCTCCAGGAGACCCACTTGACAGCGGCCAATGAATCTAAATTCGGCAAGAACTGGGGGTGCCATAGGTACTTCTCTTCCTATTCCTCCTACTCCAGGGGTGTTTGTATCGTGGTGCATGGCTCAGTGGGATTTCGATTGACGAAAGTTGTGAAGGATCAAGAGGGCAGGGCCCTGGTGGTGCAGGGGATTATTCAAGGGAAGTTCTATATGCAGATTTGTTATTATGGTCCCAATTTTTATACAACAGACTCGTTAGATTGGGTGGAGAGGCAGCTGGGGGAACTTCCGGACGGGGAAATTGTATGGCAGGAGATTTCATTCTGTTTTGGACCCGATTTGGGATCGGGTGGGCAATGCTACACAGTTGATTAGCAAGGGCTCTGTGAGAATCCGGGGCTTGCTCACGGTGTGGGGTATTGAGGACATTTGGAGGGTGAGAAATCCGGGGGTGAGCCAATTCACACACTACTCTGCACCGCATGGCTCAGCCGCTCGGTTAGATTATTTCTTGGCCTCTCATGCGATCATGGGCCGGTCCGCGGGGGTGGACATTATGACCCGTACTCTTTCGGATCATGCCCCTGTACTTCTGTGCATCGGAATGGGGGGGTCAGATGGGGGAAAGACCCTCGTGGCGATTTAAGAGTGATGAGCTCATGGATGTGGTCTTCAGGGAGGAATTGGCGAGGGCTATAGATGGATATTTTGAGGTAAATGACGAGTTGGTGGCTTCGGCTGGCATCCTATGGGAAGGATTCAAATGCGCGATAAGGGGGGAGTGCATAGCTAAGGAATTGGGGATCTTGAAGAAGATACGGAGGGATCTGGCTGCTGTAGAAGAGGAGTTACGTGTCTTACGGGGGGGGGGCTCGCCCCGTCAAAAATCCAGCAGGGGAACATTATGCAGAAATTACAGGAATTTCATGTTCTGGCCCAACGGGAGGTGAAATATATGTGGGATAGGGCAGCCCCCCGGAAGTATGGAGCGGGTCAGGCTCCTGGGCGGTCGCTTGCTAGAGCCACCCGGATACGCGGCCAAGAGAACAGGGTAGCGGTGATCAAAGATGAGCAGGGGGTGGATCACTTTGAGGATGAGGGGATAGTTCATGAGTTTCAGGAATTTTATACTTGCTTGTATGCATCCCAGTTTCAGGGGGCGCAGGCCGATATAGAGGCTTATCTTGACCAGGTGGGGCTGTATTTTTGTTCAGAGGAGCAAAGGGAGTGGCTGAATAGGCCGGTGACATTATAGGAGGTGGTTGGGGCCATTAAATCATTACCCGGCGGGAAGAACCCGGGTCCAGACAGCTTTACGGCGGAATTTCATAAATGCTTTGCTGACAAATTAGCGACATATCTGCTGCGAGTATATCAGGAGGCAGTAGCTACGAGTCGGCTGCCAGATTCTCTCAAGGAGGCGGTAGTGGTTGTGTTGTTAAAGCAGGGAAGCCGGGGGGAGATTGTTCCTCGTATCACCCAATATTACTCATCAATCTTGACAATAAGATCTTGGCAAAAATCTTAGCGGCAAGGCTTGCACCGTTGATGTCTATTATGGTGAGGGCAGATCAAGCAGGATTCATACCTGGTCGGTCGACCTCGTTTGGGCTGTGGAGGGTGTTTGGCTTGATGGCGGCACTACCGAGGGATGACCCAGTGGTGGCAGTTTTGTTGGATGCCACTAAGGCATTCAACTCTATTGAATGGCCGTTCTTATTCACGGTTCTGCGCAGGATGGGTCTGGGTAGATTCTTTATCTCCTTGGTGGAAATATTGTATTCAAAACCGGTGGCCAGGGTGAGGGTGAATGGGCAGACTACCGGGTTAATACCACTTGAACGGGGGAGGCGCCACGGTTGTCCATTTTCCCCTCTACTATTTGCCCTGGCAATAGAGCCTTGTGCTGAGAGGGTTAGGGAGCTACATTTACACCGGGGAGTCCAGATGGATACTCACAAAGTGGTCATCTCGTATGCGGACAACATGGTCCTATTCGTTCGCCATCCAGAGGTCAACCTGGATCCAATCATGGTGGATGTTCAAAAATTTGGTGAGCTTTCGGGGCTTAAGGTAAATACCGGCAAATCAGTTATATACCCATTGACGGGGGGGTGGGTGTTGTGTCAATTTCAGGATTCTTGGGGATTTCAATGGGAGCTAATCAGCACTCGCTATCTGGGGATCACAGTAGCTAGGGAGGAGGAGCAGCATAATTGCTGGTGTTAGCAATTATGGGGAAGCTCTTGAGTCGGCCAGATTGGCGATGTTTAGATGGGACTCCCTCCCTATCAATTTATATGGTAGGATCTCTAATCAAGATGAGCATTCTACCCAAGCTTCTGTATGTGTTTCTTAATGCGCCTATAAAAGGTACACAAAAAATATTTGAGACCTTCACTCGCTGGTGACAAAATTTATGTGGGCCGGTAAGAAGGCTTGTGTATCTTGGGATAAGAACACTGCACTGGTTTGGGAGGGGGGGTCTCGCATTGCCAGATCTGGAACTATACTATACAGTAGCTCAGGCCAGTTTTCTCCGGTATTGGTATAGGATGTCGGCGGAGCGTCGGCATGTGGAGATAGAGAGGTCAATTACATCGCGAGCGTTGTTGCGGTCGGTCATTTTGACTGCTCCAAACCGCTCGCAGACACCATGGAATTTGGTGGAGTTGACATGCATGGCCTGGTCACTCTTGGAACATGTCCCCGCATGTGGCATTCTTTACTCGCCGGAACTCCCGACTATATTCATCCCTGGCGTTCCCCTGACTAGTGAAGCACGGTATGTGGCGACGGCGAAGAGGTTGGTTGTTACTAAATTTGGCGACCTGTTCCCGAGTGGAAGGTTTATTACAATCAAGCAATTACAGGAGAAGGGGGCCCTCTCAGGATTATACATGTTCTTGTATTATAGGCTGCAGGTAAAACTGCAGCAGATGTTTCCATCCTTTCCCGAATCACCCCCAGTGGGCGTGATGCTTGATGAAATGATATGGGGAGGTATGGGGCAGCAAGTCCTCTCGGTCAAGTGGCACAGCGAGTAGAGCGCTCGCTTTGACATCCGTGCAGAGCCTGCTAATGCAGGTTCGAATCCCGGCAGGGCCAAACTCAGCCTTTCATCCTTCCGAGGTCGATAAATGAGCACCACACACCGTGGGTAATAAGCAGCGCTCAGATACCTGAGGGTTCGTAGCGCTATATAAATGCCAAATTATTATTATTATTATTAGGAGTTATATGCGATGGCCCTGAGAGGTAGATTTGGTGCTGCGACGTCATCCCGGGAATTGTGGGAGAAGACATTGGGTAGGGAAATAGCAGCAGCTACGTGGAATTATTGCTGTGAAATGACAAGGAAGGGGGCCGTCAATAAAAATTTTAAGCTGATTCACTAAGTTTTTGCATCAATCCTATTACACCCCGGCTCAGCTGAAAGATTACTTCCCCCATAGGTCAGGGGCCTGTATCAGATTTGTGCGACAGGCGGTGGGATTTCTGCATGTAGCTTGGGAATGTGTGGAGCTGGAGCACTTCTGGGGGCAGGCGTTTGTGCTGATTGGTGACATTGTGGGGCAGCAGCTCATGACGGATCCCGTGCTGTCCCTATTGGGGTATACCAAACAAGTACCTAAAGAGACCAGGAAGTTGATAGGCCTCCTTCTGATTCTGGCTAAACGCCGAGTGGCCAAGGGGTGGGGTAGGAAACGAAGCACGACAATCACCCAATGGACTGAAGACATTTTGTATTGTAATGATATGGAGACTAGATGGGGTGCAACGAAAGGGAAGTGATGGGGTGATGGGCAGCTGTGGGACGCATAGAAGTTGTATCTCCTCAAGCAGCCAATTGAAGATGGTTCTGGGCCCCTTTCACCGCAGGAATGTCCACCTCAACCTATCCCGTAGGAGGAGGCTCGCCTATTAACCGGTATTCCCCTTAAGATCCACGGCAAGCAGAGCTGTGGGACCGCACTGGTGTCAGGACTTGGGACTAAGCGGATGCTATGGCATGACTTGGCGCTCCTGGGAGTGTTAACTGTGGGGCGTTGGGCTTGTCACTCTTATTGCGTTGGACTCATACTGCTGACTGATTTAGTATGTCTATTAACATTTGTCATGTCTTTCCTTCCTTTCATTTTTTCCGGAACGGCCTGTCATGGAATTATTCCATACCTTCATGAATGTACCGGGGGGAGGGGCGGGAGTTCTGTTGGTTGTTTGTATTGTTAAGTACAATGCCAATAAAGAAAGGTTAAAAAAAAATGTCAGTATCAAAAATGACAGAGCCAGTGTAGGCCTGTATGAAAGAAGTTCATGCGGTTACACTGACATGTTAACTAACCGCATGAACTTTTATTTCAATTAAACGGAGTGGAGGAACCAGAGACTCCGTTGTTATCCCACTATGCGACCCTGAAAAGGCGATTACCAAACAATCACAAGGGCGCAGAGGTCCAACTATAGGAAAAACACCCCATTAAAGGTTCCTCAACTTTGCTTCAATTCTGTATGAAAGAGCACCTCTGTTAAGAGTGAAAACAAGAATAAAAGAAGGGGGGGTAGGGACAGGAAGTAACAAATCAGTCAACGTAGTAGAACCCCATCATAACCCTATTGTCTCCAATGCCGTGTAGTGAGCTGCATTTACCTGCTAGACTACTCATCCAAACACAGAACAAGCGTCCAAACGTTCCCATTCGCCAAGAGTGCTGGATATACCCGCCCTCTCTGCCTCAGAAGCCTCTTCAGTAGATCCGCAGGTCCCACACCTAAAATAAGTAAATGCCCATTGATGCCAAGGACACTTTAGAACCCACCCGTAGGTAACAACGGAGTACCCTCAAAAAACGAGGTGCCGTGGGAAATCAAAGTTACCTTAAATTGGTGAAAGTTAACATCTAAAGAATGCCAAGTAAGTTCTTCCGTAACAGACTGCTAACAATGCAAAGTAGGCTATCCCTCGTGTAGTGTTATTAAAGTCAGGCGCATGCCTCGTTGCTGGAGTCCCGGCGTCACTCGCAGCGCTCCATCTTGGATTGGGGTCGTAAAACATTGAAGCGTCACCTCCAAGGCGGCGGCTTACACATGCAAAAATCCCTTCTCATACTCGTAACTCAACCCACGATGCCCCACTCATTCCTCATGCCAAGCAGTCCCGCAGAATAGTCAGGTGCCCAAGGGTCCCTGTGACAGGAGCGGCCAGGCATCATGCATATTCATCCGGAACCGCAGTGTGCCTAGAATAAAAACCTTAATGGAACAGTAACCACTTAAGCAACAACAGTGCATTGCAGTATTGTGAATGGTAACCATAAGTTTGATGTAGCACATATGGATATCCAGGAGCGGTTTCCTACTCAATTGCTGTATCTAGAAACCCCAAATGAAAAGCTCCTTCAATGCTTTGAGCTACCATACTAGAGTTCCCACCAAAGAACAAGTTATTTACCAACTGTAACGTTCTTTCGACTGGATGTTCCTCCCACGTATTCCTCATCTTGTGATAAATCGTTATCTCCAGCTTCGCTGCTTCGGAAAAAAAAATTCTCGGCAGAGGGCGCTGTGCTCGAGGTCGTGGCGTCGATTGTCCCTCGACGTACTCTGTCGACGTCACCGATGGTATAAGTAGCTCGAGCCGCGCCCGTTGCTTCAGTTCTGTTTTTTCGATGAAATATATATAGGAGGAACACCGAGGCGTGTCCCATGACTGATACCTTCTTCGTGAGAGGAAAGTGTAAGAAAACGTAAACTGTACTGTGGGGTTGGATGGGAGGGTCGATGAGGAATACGTGGGAGAAACATCCAGTTGAAAGAACGTTACAGTTGGTAAGTAACTTGTTCTTCGAATGGATTGTTTCCTCCCACGTATTCCTCATCTTGTGATAGGCTCCCATAGCAGTATCAATTTTTGGAGGTGGGAGTACCATTTCAGTTTTCGTGAACAGAATGCAGAACTGCATTTGCAAATAAACCCTCGTTAGAGGAGGCAGTGTCCAAACAATAATGTTTAACAAAGGTATGTATTGTTTTCCAGGTTGCAGCTGCACAAATGTCTGCTGCCGGGACTCCCCTCTTTAGAGCCGCAGAAGTAGCCATTGCCCTTGCAGAATGGGCACGAAGCCCATCTGGTGGTTCTTTTCCCGCTAATCTGTAGCATTCAACTATGGCTAATATGATCCAGCGGGAAATGGTCTGTTTTGTTACAGATAAGCCTAATTTTTGACCAGTGTAACCCACAAACAGTTGGTCATCTTGTCTCAATTTAGCCATCCTAGAGATGTAAAAACTAAGAGCCCTCTTGGGATCTAATCTATGTAATCTCTCCTCTTCTTTGCCCAGGTGAGGAGGAGGATAAAACGTTGGAAGTACTATTTTTTGTGACAAATGGAAGTCGAGACTACTTTTGGCAAAAATGAAGGTTTAACCTTAAGGACTACCCTTATCTTTATAAAAAAATAGTATATGGTGGTTTGCATGAGAGAGCCTGAAGTTCGCTAACTCTGCGGGCTGATGATAGGGCCACAAGGAGGACAGTTTTTAGAGTTAAAAGCCTCAATGGACATGAGTGCAGAGGCTCAAAAGGTATGCAAATCAAGAATTTTAATACTAAATTTAAGTACCAGGTTGGTACATGAAAAGGTACTGGAGGGTATACATTTGTGAGCCCCTTTAAGAATTGAATTATTAACGGTATTTTGAAGTATGAAACCTCTTCCGAGGAGTGCTTGAAAATGGACAGCGCAGCAAGGTATCCTTTTATTGTTCCTATCTGGAGCCCCAGATTAGCTAGATGTAGCAGAAAAGAAAGCACCATTGGGGTGCCACACTGAAAAGCGTCCACATCCTTGTCTTTGCACCAGTTACTAAACCTATTCCAGCGACATTGGTACAAAGACTTTGTTGGTGGTCTTCTGGCCGAAAGCAAGATTTCCATTACGTCATCCGGAAGATCCCAATCCTTGTATCTCAACCTCTCAGAAACCATGCGTGAAGGTTGAGTGTCTTGACCTCTGGATGGAGAATCCGACCTTCCTCTTGCGAGAGAAGATCCTCTCTTTGCGGGAGACGTATTGGAGGGCAGATGGACATGTCTAGAAGGTCCGGGTACCACGTCCTCCTGGCCCAATCCGGGGCAATTAGGATCATGGTTTTCCTAAACTTTCTCAACCTCCCGATTACTTGAGGAATCACAGGGACTGGGGGAAACGCGTACAGCAGTGGAAACTTCCACTCCACTACGAATGCGTCTCCCAGAGCTCCTCTTTGAGGAAATTCCCTTGAGCAGTACTGATCGCACTTCCGGTTGATCGCGGTGGCAAACAGATCCACTTGAGTGGTTCCCCAAAGGGCGAAGATCTCCAGAAGGACTTCCTGAGCCAGCTCCCACTCGTGAGAGACCGTGCTCTGCCTGCTCAGAGCGTCTGCTGCCGTGTTCTTCTCTCCGGCTAGGTGAATTGCCGACAGAGAGATTCCTTCTCGTATTGCCCAGAACCAGAGCTGCATTGCCTCTCTGCACAGTGGCAGTGACCCTACACCTCCTCTCTTGTTGAGATAGTACATGGCCACTGTGTTGTCCGTCATTATCAGAACATTCTTTCCCTGTACAGAGGGCAGAAAGGCCTTCAGAGCTAGTCTGATTGCCCTCAGCTCTAATAGGTTGATGTGTAGTTTGGACTCCGATGGAGACCAACGACCGCTGATTGTCAGATCGTTGGTGTGTGCTCCCCACCCCGTGAGTGAGGCGTCCGTCACTACCGTTATCTCCGGCCTTGATTGCCAAAAAAGACTCCCTTGAGAATGTTGTCGTTGCAAGCCCACCATAGAAGATCCTGAGCAACTGCGCTCGGGACTTGCAGAAGATCCGACATATTCCCTGAGAACTGGGACCACTGAGTTCTGAGTGCCCATTGAAGGGATCTCATTCTCAACCTGGCCTCTGGTACTAGAAAAATGCAGGATGCCATCAGGCCGAGCAACCTGAGAAAATCTAAGGCCGGTAGACGTTGGGCATTCTGGAATTTTGTTACCATCTGCTGGATGTGGAGATCTCTCACTTCGGGAGGCGAGGCTTTTCCCGATGAAGTGTCCAAGACTGCTCCGATAAACTGGAGTTTCTGGGCTGGTATCATGTGGGACTTCTTGAAATTGAGGGAGAAGCCCAGTTTGTGGAGGAAGTGGCAGGTGATCGAAAGATGTTCCTGAGCTTGTTCTGGAGAACTTGCTCTGATCAACCAGTCATCCAGGTAGGGATATATGTGAATACCTCCTTTCCTGAGACTTGCTGCCACAACCGCCAACAGTTTGGTGAAAACCCTCGGGCGGAGGTCAACCCGAATGGCAGAACTCGAAACTGATAATGAGAATTGTCAATCGCGAACCTCAGGTACGTTCTGTGCTTTGGATGGATTGGCACATGAAAGTAAGTATCCTGAAGGTCCAATGATACCAACCAATCTTGGAGTTGGAGAGCATGAAGGATCTGAGAAAGAGTCACCATCTTGAACTTGTCCTTCCTGAGGAACTTGTTCAAGTTTCTCAAGTCCAAGATGGGTCTCAGTCCTCTGTCCTTTTTTGGGATGAGAAAATATGGGGAGTACCAACCCCTGTTCCTCTCCGCTACAGGTACCAGTTCTATGGCACCTTTCTCTAGCAGGGTTAAAATTTCCTGCAACAGGAGCGGATCCGGAATTTTGACTCCCGGTGGATGATTCTGAGGCCTTTTTAGAAAGGGGAGACAGTAACCTTGGGCTACTGTTTCCAGTGCCCAAGCATCTGAGGTAATGCCCCGCCATTCCTTCAGATGTTGAGAGATCCTGCCTTCCACTGGTTTTTTTTGTGTAACAAGGTCTCAGAGGGATTTGGAGGCGGCTGCAGGAGTGGCTGAGGGTACAGATGCCGCTCCTGAGGCTGATTTTGCACCACAAGGGAAGTTCCTTTTGCCCCTTTGAGAGGCCTGTCCTCTTCCTCTACCAAAAGAGGAGTAGTATCGAAAGGAACGACCCCTCCAGGAAGATGAGCCGGAATAGGGTTTTAGAGGCTGGCGCAAAGAGGCGCTAAGTGATTTAGCTGCCGCTTTCGAGGTCTGAAGTTTTTCAAGGCTTTCATCAGCCTTTCTGCCAAAGAGCCTCGAGCCATCAAAGGGCATGTTGAGGAGTCTAGCTTGCACGTCCGGTGCAAATCCGGACTTCCTCAACCACGCAAATCTGCGTAGCACAACGCTTGCAGCCATGGATCTGCTGATACTATCAGCAGTATCCAGTCCAGACTGGAGGCATTACCCCATTGCCTCCTTCCCATCTTTGACTATATTCAGGAAGCCTTCCCTTTCCTCGCCTTCCGGAATATGATCAGCCGCCGCCGAAATACAGTCCCACAGGGTATGGGTAAACCCGACTAGGGTACAGGTGACATTTGCCGACTTGAGTGCTATACTGCCTGACATGAAAACTTTACGTGCCCAGGCGTCAATCTTTTTATCCTCTCTATCTGGAGGGATAGTTGGATAAGCAGTTTGTTTTGAAGTGGATGCTGCTTGAATGACTAAACTCTCTGGAGTCGGATGTTTATTCAAATATTCAGGATCCGATCCAGCTGGTCTATATTTTCTTGGAAAAGTGCTGTCTGCAGCAGCAATGGTTTCTGGTTTCTCCCAGTTTTTCTCCACAGTCCTTTGAAGGGCCCTGTGAAAAGGGAGAACAGGATCCTTCTGAGGTCCCTTGACGATAATATCCGTCATGTCATCTTGTTCAAAAATGGGTGAAGTATTACCCCAACCCATGTATTCAACTACCCTGGTCATAAGACCCCTGTACCCAGCATCTGCATGCTCTGCAGGATCAGGTTTGGCGAACTCTAATTCTGGGGATGTGTCAACTCCACTGGCAGAATGTAGAGTATCACTCAGGTCTCATTCTAGATTCCTGGTCAATAAGTTCTTCAGGAACTTGTCTTGTACCATAAGTAACTCCCAAAGGAGTAACTTTGTCTTCTTCTGAAGCAGACTCTTCATAGATTGCAGACATAGATTTGAAAAAGTCTGATCTGGGCAAAGGAGTGAATCTCCTTTCTTCCTCTTCCATCTGCTTTGAAGGAAATGGCAAATCCCTCGAAGTTTTCGAGGGTGTCTTCGAAGTTTTCGAAGATGACTTTGATAATGTTGTCGAAGTCTTCGACGATTTGTGTTTCTTGGCCGGCACTGGAGAGGTGCTCGACTCTCGAAGTTTCTTCGACGGTTTTACGTCGACTCGAGGTTTTTTGTATTCCTCGACGCTACTGGTCTTAGCCATAGTAGCTTTGGACTTCCCTTTGTCATCCAATGGAGCGACCTTAGGGGTATGGCTTTTTCGAGGTTCTTTCGAGGGGGTCGAGGCCGCATTCTCGAAAAACTCCATTATCTTTTTGCGGAATTCTTCCCACTTACTGGGAGAATCCGATTTAGTCGGACAACGAATTTCTTCTGTCGACTCTGAAGAAGAAGATGATGAGGGAGATCTATGTCTCCTCTTCATTTTTTTCAATGACGACGAAGAATGTCTCGATCTACTTCTAGATCGAGATCTCTTCGAGTGCCTATGGCGATCCGATCCCTTAGAATCAGTCACTATGTTTTTTTGACAAAACCTTTTTTGAGGCCTCCTTCCCCACCGACAGTTTACCTCTCCTCTCACGAAGAGCTTTTTCGGTCATCGATTGGCAGGAGCTGCAGTCGTCAGTTCGGTGACTGGAACCAAGACACCAGAGACAAATCCGGTGGGGATCGGTAATCGACATCTTAGACCCACAATCTGCACACTTTTTAAACCCAGTTCTGGGTGTCGAAGATGATATTTTCTTCACAGAAAATAGAAGCGCGCCGTTCTCGATAGCAAACCGATCGGAAAAACGGAACTGTAGCAACGGGCGCGGCTCGAGCTACTTATACCATCGGTGACGTCGACAGAGTACGGAGTACGTCGAGGGACAATCGACGCCACGACCTCGAACGCAGCGCCCTCTGCCGAGAATTTTTTTTTCCAAAGCACCAAAGCTGGAGATAGCGATTTATCACAAGATGAGGAATACGTGGGAGGACACAATCCATTCGAAATATAAAATCATTTCATCAAAGTAAGAAAGAATATAAATGACCCAAAAAAGTGTGAATCCAAATAGTTGACAAAATAAAGATTTTAAAAACAACCAGAAAATAAGGTCATGTACAGACAAATAGGAAAGATAAAAGTATATTAACTCCAAGGTCTCTTTGCTTAGCCTGCTCTCTAGACAATCAACCCAGGTTGTATTGGAAGGAACAAACTCCATATTCATTCCTCTTGGGTTTAAATGCATCCAGGGTGTCAATCCACCAGCACACCCGTTGGTAAATTGTCTATTTATTTTATTTGCGTTTGGTTTTAAAACAGTCAAAACCTTAAGCAAAATTAGAACATCACATGAAAAAGAATAGTCATAAAAAGTCTCTTCAGTGCTAATCCAGAAGATACCAATAAGAGAAGCAGAATATATATCACACTCCAACTAATAGAAGAAACAGTAAAGAAAGAAAATGAAATCCATTCACAATGGAAGCAAGAAAGGAAATAAGGGAGAAAAGAAAAATACAATTTACAAGTTACGAGTTACAGAAAGCGAGCATACAAGAAACAAGTCTCTAAATGCTAAGTATCTAAATTAAGCTTTTCTGCTATCTTTTTACATCAAGGACACTTGTTAACTGTATTCACTGAAGATCTTACATCCATTCCCCATAGCTTTAAAAATACTTCTTTCAAATATGCTAAAAGGGCAAGTGTTAGTGAAATACTATTTCCCGACAATAACTCGGTCCACCAGTCCTTTGTTGTTCTTGTTGTGTAGAACGTAAAAAAAAAAAAAACAGCCATTTGCTTCTCACTCAATTTAAGGTAGGGCACGTCATAGTCAGGTGCAAGAGAGTCTCTTTGTGCCCTTTGCACAATCTGCAACTGTAGTCGCACAGGCATTAATCTTTTCGTGCTCCCAAAAGTTCTTTTGTTGGCCACAAATTCATTTGAAATCTCATGAAATCTTGTCTTCTAGGGTAGCAGGGACATTTTATCAAATCTTGCTGCAATTTACCTCAAGCTCTCTGGGCTGGATCTTTAAGTCCATATAACTTCAAGCTTGTAACGTTATTTCTTGTAGAGATCCAGTCCAGAGCCAGGAACTTTTTTTTTGTCTTCATTGGTGGAGTTTTTAAAATTTCCTCACATGTACTTAAATCGTCAATGCTCAAGCAGGACTCTCTCCAATTATTGAACACTTGCTCAGAGTCGTCTTGCACTGCTCTGTTCAGTACTGCGAGGCCACCTTCCGATTCATCTTATAAACATTTACGGAAAAAGGCTAACTTTTTTCCATTGGACAGTGGCGTATAATGACGCCAGGCCCAATTCTTCACGTATCAGTTCTACAAGGGTCGCTGATGGAAGTCTCAAAACCTGTCTCCAGTTGGTCCCTTTTGGCCAAAGGTCGGTGGGGAGCAAAAGCGAAGATTCTGACCCATACGTGATGATCGGCCCTACCTTCATCTTATAGAAGTCTATCACAGGTTGTAATGCAAATTTACAATATTTGTTTTTAATTATTCTCCTCTGAGATGTCAGGCTTCTCATTTTCATTCTCAACCTTGCTTCCTGGGGTGCCTCCACAATACTGTTGTTGATGTTTACACCCAAATAAACCACACTGGGGACTTCTGCAATTTTTTTTTCCCCCCTTGAGGTACCAACTTTGTTTTGTGGATGTGTTGTGGGCAATTTTTCCTCCAAGGGTCAGGATCTTTGATTTTGATACATTCACTTTAAAGCCATTTTACGTCCAGGTATTTTACAGTTGCATCTAATGGCTTCTGCAAGCCAATTTTCGTCTGGTCAAGTAAAATGAGGTTGTCTGCATATAGCAGACGTCCAACAGCTTCACCCATCAAACTAGGTGGAAACATTCTGATATTTTCATAGGCGAGCTGAATGTCCGAAAGGAACTGATTAAATATTGTAAGGGCCAATGTACACCCTTGCTTTAGCCCAATCGTCGTTCTTATTGGGTCTGTCAATTGGCCTTTTTTGTTGAGACGTACTCTTATGGTCGTATTCATATGCAGGCTTATTAATGACTCGCTCAGGTCTTTTGGACAATTCCATAACTTCAACTTCTCCCATAGTTTTGATCTTTCTAGTAGGTCAAAAGCTTGAGCAAGGTCTATAGATGCTAAATATAGCCTTCTTCCTGGTTTAGCTTTTACAATTGATTTCATATAGTTGATCAAGAAGAGGTTCAGGGCCGTTCCAATACCTTTGTCGAAGCCAGCTTGCCATTTATCAAAATGGCCCGTGGTTTTCCTCCATGTATTAAATGCTTTAAGGATCAATGCTCCAAAGGTCTTTCCTGTTACATCTAAGAGGGCAATAGGTCTGTAGTTGGTAGGTATTGACCTATCACCCTTCTTAAAAATGGGCATTCTCTCCCCCAGAGAGGCTGAAAGGGAGAATCCGACAGCGAGGCGCCTAACCCCAGAGGGGCTCGGCGCGACACCCTAAAATCATAGTCCCGAATAGGGAGCTGCCACAGGGTACGCGGCCCTCCCTCCAAAATAAGAAAGGCAACGCGCGATGAGCGGTCTTCAGGACCAAACCGAAACTCTGCAAAACCCAAGGAGTCTCCCTCCATGTACTAACGGCACATCAACTCAGTATGTTTTCTTAATCTTTGCCGTAAGTTAACCCAGCGCTCCCCACCAGGTAGGGATGGTAACCCTATCAGACTTGTCTTATTCCTAAAGAACTCCTAACCTGAGTCCGCGGGGGAGCATAATCACTCTTCACTGGAAAAGCAAGAGGCGATACAGCCTCCTAGATAGTTTGTTTTGTTGGCACGGCTATACGACCCGTTGGTCGAAGGCTGGGCCAGAAAACCAGTTTGTTTGTAACCGGCAAATCGGGTGGGGCGGGGGCAAGTTCATTAAGGGGGAACTTGGACCCAAGCAGCTACAACCCAAGTCACACGACACAAACCAAATCAAGAGCATCGGCACTAAGAGCATCCACGCAGAGCAGAAATGGCCTCCCAGGAGTGTGAACTCACCATGATGACCTGGAACGTCCAGGGCCTGAACTCTCCCGGCAAAAGGAAATCGGTGGAACTAAAGCTCTCGCAACTGTCTGCCGACATTGTCCGTCTTCAAGAGACTCACCTCCTAGCAGTCGATGAAAAACAGATTTCATTCCTCCGCTACCCAAAACGATTCTTCGCCACTTCTGGCCAAAAAAAGAGGAGTAGCCATGATCCTCAGCCGCGACCTTCCACTTAACCAGATCACAGTTAAAAGGGACCCGGAAGGCTGATACCTACTCCTGAAAGGCCTCCTTGTTGACCTCCCCATCACTCCGGCAGCCATTTACTGCCCAAATAGCGCCCAAGAATGCTTCCTCCGGAACCTTCTACCAGCCATTTCAGCATTCTCCAAGGGTCGCATACTGATTGGGGGAGACTTTAACCTAACCCCCCGATCCAGATCTGGACAAAACTCTCCCTGCCACCAGGGAGAATTATACCAGGGCACTCGCCATGGCGGAATTCCTACGAGAAACTGAGACCATCGACGCTTGGAGACTGACCAACAGAACTACACATTCTTCTCGCATGTCTACCGGGGGCACTTGCAAATAGACCTGATATTAACCTCCAGCGAGCTCATCCCCTGCGTAGAGGCTATCCAAATTGGCCAGAGAATCATATACGACCATGCCCCAGTGACCATGCGCCTGCGGACACGGTCCTGGAGGTTGCAGGACCAAACCTTGTCTGATGTGGCTGCTAGAACAGAAATGGCCGAAGCGCTCTCAAATTACTTCGAGGAGAACACAACCAATGACACCTCTAAGGCAATCATCTGGGAGACGATGAAGCTGGTTATCTGCGGCGTAGCGATTAATTGCACAGCAAGACTTAAACGACAAAACCAGCTGCAACAAAACAAACTTGAGAAAAGAGTTGCAGAACTGGAAAACGCCAACAAATATCGCCAAAGTAAAACTACCGGCCGCAACCTCAAAAGAGCAAAAGCTGAACTGGAAATGCACCTCGCGGACCGATCAGCCAGAGCCCTGACCTACACCAAACAATTTTATTACTTGAATAGCAATAAGGCAAACCGTCTCCCGGCGCACAAACTGAAGAAGCTACACTCCCGGAACAACATTCAATGCCTTGCCGACCAGAACAGCAAGCTCAGTTTCACAAAGGCAGATATTCTCGATCTAATGACCCAACACCACAAAGAAATAATGTCTGGTCCCCCACCCGATGAGCCGACGGGGTGGGAATACTTGGCGTCAGCCCACAAAGCCGCAACGCACCCTCACCTAGAAGCACTAGACAATCTAATCACTGCGGAGGAAGTCGCTGAAGCTACCCGCACTTGGAAAAACAGACGGATTCACAGCCCAATTCTGTAAGCAATATGCCCACATCCTGGCACCACAACTAACAACCCTGTTCAACTCCTTCCTCGAAACTAGTTCCACCACCCCCTCAATGGAAGAATCACTCACAGTCCTTATCCCGAAGCCAGGGAAGGATCGGTCTCAATGTTCCTCATCCAGACCCATAACCCTGCAAAACAACAACGCCAAGCTGTTCGCCAAGATCTTGGCCACACGACTAGGGCCAATTCTCCCAGACATTATCCACCTGGACCAAACATGCTTCATCCCTGGCCGCAACATGCACGACAATATCAGGCGCATTATGAACACAATTAAATAAGCAAACAGAATGGGGTCAGAACTGATAGTGATGTCGTTCGATGCACAAAGCATTCAATATGCTGGACTGGTGCTATGTCAAAGAAACATTAAAGCACCATGGGTTCGGCCCGAACTTTACCAAATGGACACTGTCCAATTACCAACACCCCACCGCGCAACTCGGCCTACCCCCTGTCCCCTCTTGTATTTGCGCTCTCGATGGAACCATTTGCATGCAGAATCCGACTAATCCCGGAAATTCACGGCCTCACGGTCAAAGGAGAATCCTACAAAGTGGACCTATATGCCAACGACGTGCTACTGACAATCTCCCAGCCCGAAGAGCCCATGCAGGCCATCTGGCAGGAACTAGAAGCATTCAGGGAGGGCTCAGGATTTACAATAAACTTCACAAAACCAGCTGCTATAGGCATCAACATGCCAGGGAGGCGGAGAACAGCCCTGGAATCCAACTCCCCAATCCCATGGGCAAAGAACTGCCTTAGCTACTTGGGGTACAGATGCCAAGTCAAACTGAAAGGATCCACAAAACAAACTTCTGCCCACTATTCGCAGAGTTCCAGAAGGACTTAACCAGATGGGGAAAACAAGAAATCTCTTGGTTTAGAAGAATTACAGCAGTAAAGATGAATCCAATCCCAAGACTGTTCTACCATTCCCTGGCCCTACCTGTAACCATCCAAAAAACAGCCATTCAAAAGCTGCAGGCAGACTTTCTAAGGTACGTCTGGGAAGGCAAGAAACCGCGTATACTGTGGCGCATCATGCTTTGGAGAACAGTGCTAGGCGGCCTATGGGTCACCAACGTCACCCAATATTGCCTGGCAGTTCAGCTATCCCAGGCCTTTACCTGGCAGCTAAGCGACATGCGACCCCGCTGGCTGACACTAGAGGACAAGTGGTGCCAGACTCCTATAGAATTCCTCCCTCACCTGAGAAGCACAGGCAGCCCTCCCAACGTGGGGAACCCAACAGCCACAAGAAACACGGCAACAAGCTGGAAGAAAGCAGCACCCTTCTCAAACTGCAGATCCCCGATGGGCCCACTTACCCCCATCTGAGACAATCCAGACTTCACCTAAGGCATCCCCCGAACAGCTTTGGCAAATAGAAAGAAGGAGTGCTGAAGGTTCTCGGCGACTTCTTCGAAAACGGATCCCATTGAACTTTGAAGCCTGTAAAGCCAAATTCCTAATCCCAGAAACAGAAAGGTCCCGGTACTCACAACTCCGGCATTGGCTCTCGAACAAAGGTGTAAGGCAGAACGGTGGTAGAGAGCTCTCGGCCCTAGAGAGGACACTGACAGCCACCTCCCCAAAGGTGAAAATATCCACCCTATACAAACTACTCGACAAGATGGACCCAAACAAGAAAGAGGCCTATATGACGAAGTGGGAAAGGGACATGGGCAGAGAAATCGATCGGACGGAGTATAGCCGTATCTGGACCCGAGTACACAAAAGCTCCAAATGCATAACCAACAAAGAAGGTGCCTTTAAGGTATGCTACAGATGGTACCGCACCCCGGAGATACTAAACAAATGTATCCCCGCCATCCCGGAGCAATGCTGGAGGGGATGCACGGACAAAGGCACATTATTTCATCTGCTATGGGCCTACCGCACAGTTCTGGCGAAGTGTCCTCGACCAAATCAAACTAATGACTGACCTCACAATCCCCAGGGACCCGCGAATTGTCCTGCTGGGGGCGACAGGCGAGGGCCAATTCCACCATGCATCCAGTTAAAGGGCCCTATGTTTGCATCTCCTAACTGCAGCTAAAATATCAATTGCCAGACTATGGAAAAATCCACAGGGCCCGGCGACCCGAATGTGGTTGGCTAAATGTTGGGATATAGTCGCCGCAGAGAAAATCATGCCATTCGATTTGGCAACAGAAGCAAGTTCTGCCAAACCTGGGCACCCTTCTTAGGCTACGCACAGCAATTCCCTGGGTTGGCCAGGAAACCCCCACCCCTCAGATGGTTGGAGAAAATAGATTAAAGTGCCCAGCAAGAGGCAGAACGGAAGCAGACGCGTCCGGGGACCAGAGCGAGTGCAATGACTGAAGGCATAGCCCTCCACCCTACTCTGATGGACGAGCTCAGCCAGACGGAAAGGCCCATCTAATCTACGGCACCGAAAACAGGACTTCCGACTTGGCTTCTGCGAATGATGCTGCTCCCCCTCGTCTCCCCTCGTTCCCCCCCTCCCGCCCTTCCCCCTCCTCCCTTCTGCAGTTGACATGTTTTCGTTCCATTATTATGTTTGTGCCTGGTTTCAATTTTCTCTTGTCTCTTTTCGTTGTCTTTCTTTAGGCTGTACCAAACTGAAGCTTTAAGATGCCCGGCTTTACTGCTAGCTAGAAAGCGGTACGCACAGAACCAATAAAAAGAAAGTTTGAAAAAAAAAATGGGCACAATGGTGGCAGAGGTCCATGATGAAGGCATAGTCTTTTTTAAATAAATTCCATTAACAATTCAAACATGGTGTCTGCCCAACCTTCAGGATCCTGTTTTAGTCTCAAGTTGGTCAGGCCGTCAGGGCCAGGGGCCCTTGAGTTACTGGCTGAAAGGATCAAAGATTTAATTTAATCTTTTTCAGTTGAAAATGACCAATTATTGATCGAAAACTATTCTTTTCCATCCTGTCTGATTTATACAGTTCCTCAAAATGCTTTCGCCAACCGTCGGCTGATACTTTGGTTACCAAAGATTCTTGAGTTGCGTTTATTGTCCTCCAGATTTCTGCAGTGTTTTTATTTGCGACTAAGCGGATCATCTCTTCTATGTCACATTGGAATAGAAGCCATTTATGGCCTTTTATCCAGTTTTTCTATTGTTGTTTCAATTTTTTAATAACCAAGTGACCCTGAGGTTTTTTCTTAGCCTGAAGCATCGCCTTCTCAAGATCTTTTTTTCCTCATTATCTCCACATTAAAAGGCGTGAGCTTTACTCAAGCCGCCTTTTGATGTTCCAGTGTCAGTTGCCTTAAAGTTCTGTAAGGTGTAATCTGTTCAGGCATGATCATTTCTTCCAGTATTCATTCGCTGTCTGTTTCGCCCCTGCCGTGCACACACATCTAACCATCATCATTCAAGTCTTTATAGCACCAGTTTTTGAGACTTACAGTCATGATATCATGGTCACTCGTGTCTGATTCTATAACCCTGCAATCAGACAAATTCCAGATTATATCTTCTGAAGCAAATAAATAATCCAGAATTTGATGGTCATCCCCTCTTCTCCATGTAGGTTTAGCTGGGACATCAGCAGCCAAACATCCATTGCCCATAAGAATATGTCTCTCTTCCATTTCCTCTCTCCAAAAAAAAAACGAATAACCCGAGGCGAAGGATTTATAGGCTGGTTTATTAGAACTCTGGATTCTTTGTTGAAACAGTGGATGTTTAGATCTCCACAAATCAGGAACTCTAGGCCCGGTCTTAATTCACTTGCCTCGTCCACGATGTCGACTACCAATTTAACAAAATCATCCTCTATGTGCTCTCCGGAGATCCAATAGAGATTAAGAAGAGTCTTCAATTAGGGGTAATTGCATTTGTGTCAATTAGTAAATCTTGGATCAACAGCGACAATCTGAATTATTTGATGACCAGGCTTTTAGTTCCTTTCTTTATGGCTGTCTGCAGTCCTGCCATTGGACGACCCTTTGGGCCCTTTACAGCCTGATTAATGTACACGTCGTATCCCTCCAATAATGGTCTCTCTCGCAGCCACGTCTCTTGGAGACATATTTCAAATTTCTCGACCTGTAGATCCCTGGGCTAAAAAGATGTGCAAATCCCCTTGTATTCCAAGAGGCTAGTCTGATCTTCTGGGTATGATTATTTCCAAAATCGCTGCCCCTATTCGGTGCTGGCTATGAATTACATTTCTCGTCCGCTAAAGCCCCCCCCCCCCCAACCAAGACCAGTTTTCAATGGAGTCCATCTTCTTCCCTAGGGCGGTTCCGTTTGGCGCATTTTGGTTTTTTCCTTTGTTTTTTAACTGTTATTTTCACAGTTCTTTCCTTCAATTCTAGGGCTCTATCCCATGCTTCCTTTTTTTCAGAGTAAGTATCTTCCTCTGCATATTGACGCCTGTCAACTCTCAGGGGTCTATATCAGTTTTCCTGTTTATTATCGGGCCTGAGTTTTATTTGATCATCCTTATACTCGGTTATTCTGAAGCCCATGCTTAATAATTTTGCAGCTGCATTCATGATGTTCTTTTTTCCCCTGAGGCGACCTAAAATTACCACTTACTCTAGTCCTTCGTCCTCCGGAAATTCGATCAGGTGGAAGTTAGTGGTTTCTATATGGTTCAATGAAGGGATACAATGCAGCAAACGTAGTATATTGGCGCGATTTAGCACCAAGTCTTTTCTCATGTGGAAACTCTCTAGCAGAAGGCGGTAAGTGATGTTGTCCTTATTTTTAGTGTCTAAATTACCTCCTTTAGCCAGGTTTCCATCTCTATGCAAGACTTGATCTTCTTTCCTAATTATCTTAAATTCTTTATGAATGATGTCTCTTTTCATCCATCGTTAAAAACACGGCCGCACTTTTTTTCAGGGAACTTTTCTGTTTTAATAAAGGTATACATTTTGAGGACTGACCCTCGTCCTCAGAGTCCGACTCCATATACACTTGTATCAGCCTTTCTCTTCTGGGACGTTCCCTTGTAAATTACTTTCACGACTTTTAATGGTTTGAATGTCACTGTTTTCTCTATACGAGGCACGTCACTTTCAGCTTCCTCTCCATTTATTTTCTGAGGTCCCAACCTTACCAAACGGCGCTGGCCTGACTACTGAACGGTATTTTGCCGTTTGGCCAAAGTGATCAATCTTTGCGGTGATGGTTCCCTTAAGGAAATATCATGACCCAGGTCTTCACACTAAACGTGCTATCCTTTTGTTGTTCGTTTCTGCTTTGATGTGGACTGTTATTTTCCTTCTCGGTTTCAGAATCGTCCTCATCCGCGATTTCTATATGTAGATAAGTTCATAAGCGATTCGATTTGGTCTTCACAATTTACATAATTTTGTACATCCTTGTTACGTTGACCCACCGCAAGCTCCCTTTTGTATCTTTCTTCAACTTGGCTACTGCAAGTATAGGCGGGTTTGACTTCCAGCTGCCTTTGTTTTTGTCTCTTGGTCAGGTTTCTCCAAACCTTTAACTAAGTGCAAAGCTTTTTGGCCATTCTCAATCCTGTTCAATGCGTCTGTGATTCCCTCCTGAATAATATCTTGATGTTTCTTCTGTTTCAGTAGTTTAGCCTTAAGAAGATCTTGTTTGGTATTAGGAGAGTTTAATTTGTGTTCCATCATGGTCAATTTTGAAAAAATTCCATAACTTTTTTTGTTAGACGGACCTGTGCCTATGCTATCTCGGTCCCCCACAGAAGTCCCACTTTTCCTCTTGGCACTTGTTGCCACCATTCCTTTATTTGGTATAGGGGCTACCCTACCTGAATCGACTTTATTTGCTGATTCAGCTAGCATTGGCATGCAAGTCTGGACTGATACGTCTGTCTTCAGAGGTGAGGCCATACCTTGGTTGTTTCCTAAGGTTTTAGATGGGAATAGTTTCTTACCTGTAACTCCATTTCTCCAGCATTGGTATCTTTCATGGATTCACATGCTTAGAATATTCCCCGTCGTCAGGCTGGGAATCCTCGGTAAGTTATATAGACATTTTTCATAGGAAAACTTCCGACACTTTTGTGTCCTATCTATGTCGGTTTGGGCCACGTACGTCAGCGCCACTAGGACGTAGAGGTATAAATAGCCCTGCCCCCGCGGCTCCCTCAGATTTCGATCCCCAAAGTAGTATGGGGGATCTCTGGTTTGCATGCGTAGGGGAGGCTGGCGGGCGCATGTGAATCCATGAAAGATACCAATGCTGGAGAAATGGAGTTACAGGTAAGAAACTATTCCCTTCTCCAGCATTGGATCTTTCATGGATTCACATGCTTAGAATAGATTGTATAGCAGTATCCCCCAACGTTGGTGCAAACCAATATCACAATAACCATAATGCATATTTATCATGGCAAAACATCACATTATAGTATGTTAACAGTGAAAACACCACACTTAAAAGTACATTAGCCGAAGGATGTGACCCCTTAATTGGTGCTTACCTTATTGAAACAGGTGCCGTAGGACTGCACGACCCATCTGTGTATCCTCAGCATGTTGCTGTTCGAGGCAATAATGCCGGGTAAACGTGTGTGGTACCGACCAGGAAGCCGCTTGACAGATATCTCCCAGCGGAATTCCGGACCACAATGCCGTCGACGAAGAAGTGGATCTCGTCGAATGGGCCCTTGGACGCTTCTCCATCGGTTTTCCGGCTTTTGCGTGACAAAAGGAAATAGACGACACCCATCGGGCTAGTCCTTGTTTTGAAATCGGTTTACCTTTAGCCGAATGGCCATAAACCACAAATAGTTGTATCTCGTGTCTCTGAAGCTTTGAGTGCGATGGAGGAAAAATTTTAAAGCTCTTTTCACATCCAATGTATGGAGAGTCTTCTCCGCAACCGACGAAGGTGTTGGAAAAAACGTCGGCAGCACTATAGAAGAGTGCTTATGGAACATGGTAGGCACTTTAGGAATGAAATGAGGATTAGTAGCCAACACAACTTTATTATTGAAAAACCTCAAGTACGGTGGATCGATCACAAAAGCTTGTATTTCTGACAGTCGTCGAGCCGAAGTAATAGCCACCAGAAAAGCCAATTTCCACGACAAAAATGTCAATGATGACGATGACATCGGCTCAAAAGGTGCCTTCATCAGCGCTGCCAGAACCAGGTTAAGACTCCAGATTGGAGGAAACTTTTTCGTGGGAGGAAAGGTTCGGAACAATCCTTTGGGAAATGTTTAATCAGCCGGTCACTAAATAACAGAGTTGAATGTCTCTTCCGAGTAAATCTCGAAATGGCAGCCAGATGCACTTTTATGGATGAAACAGACAAGCCTTTTTGAGCTAGGAGTAGCAAGTATGGTAGAAGCTGTTCCGGTGTGATATTAAGCGGGACCAAACCAAGTTGACCTGCGCACCATATGCAGAATCTCTTCCATTTGTATGAACATGAAGCGTTCGTGGACAGCGCCCTCGCCGCTTGCAAAATGCGACGACAGTCCGCTGGAATCTCTAACGTACCAAACTCTGAGAAATCAGGAGCCAGGCTGTCAGACTGAGGCTGTCTGGGTCATGATACCAAACAACCCCTTTCTCTTGAGACAGAAGGTTCGGGATTTTCTGGAACCTCATTGGTTCTGCTGCTGAAAGATGGAGTAGATCGGAGAACCACACTTGTCTGGCACAGTACGGGACCACCAGGATCACCCGACATGGATATCTGTGGATCCATTGCAACGTCCGACGTATGAGCGGAAACGGGGGAAAGGCATACAGAAACTTGTCCATCCACTGGAAAGAGAACGCATCCCCTAGTGAGCCTCGCTGTGGCCACCTGCTCGCGTATTGTGGGCATTTCTTGCTGTCTCTTGTCGCAAAGAGATCGAGGGCCGGACGACCCCATTTCTCGAAGACACGGTGTAGTTGTTGGTCGTTCAGTTCCCATTCGTGTAGTCGATTCATCTCCCTGCTGAGAGAGTCTGCTTGCACGTTTTTGACTCCTGGCAAGTGGAACGACAATAGATATATCTTCTGCTGAAGGGCCCAATGCCAGATCTCCTGGGCTTCGGTCGACAGAGTTCTGGAGCGAGTTCCTCCCTGTTTCCTTAGATAAAACATTGTTGTTGTGTTGTCTGTCATAATCCGTACAACTGATCACTTTATCCGTCAAAGAAAGGATTTCAGGGCCCAACGCACCGCCCTTAATTCCAGCACATTGATATGAAGGCCGGACTCCTCCGATGACCAACAACGCTGAACCTGTAGGGACTCCAGATGAGCTCCCCCCATCCAGTTAGAGAAGCATCCGTCGCCACTGTCATCTGGAACACCGGTTCCAGCAAGGGCATTCCCTTTGTCAGATTTATGGAAACTCTCCACCATTGAAGCGCCTGCACGAGTTTGCTGTTGATGGTCAATATGTCCGACCAACGCCCTTGACTCTGTGCCCATCGATCCGCCAAGAATTCCTGAATCGGTCTCATGAAGAGACAATTGTTGATTAAGGGTATGCAGGACGACATGGCTTTACCAGTCCTGACTGCGTCTGGAACTCTGCCCCCAGAAAGACCAAGGTCCTTGATGGTGATAAGGAGAACTTTTCGAAGTTTATTGCGAAGCCCAAACGTTGTAGGAGGCACATGGTGGCCTTCAGACTTTCCTGCGCCCTTTCCGGAGACAATCCCCTCACTAGCCAATCGTCCAGATAAGGGTACACATGATGACCTTCTTTCCTTAACCAGGCTGCAACTGGAGCCAGACATTTCGTGAACGTCCTGGGAGAGGATTTCAGTCCAAACAGGAGGACCTTGAACTGATAGTGGGTTCGTCCGACGACGAACCGTAGAAATCTTTTGTGTCGACGCATCGGGATATGGAAGTATGCGTCCTGAAGGTATAGCTACGACAAATAATCTCCCGGTTGTATCGAACTGATCACTTCTTGGAGTGTAAGCATCTTGAATTTTAGATTCTTGAGCAGTTTGTTGAGAGCTCGTAGATCTAGAATGGGACGCCATTTTCCATTGGGTTTCTTGACGACAAAGTAACAGGAGTACACTCCCTGTCCTATTTCTGCCACCGGGACCAGTTCTATAGCCCCTTTCTGCAACATAAGCGCCACCTCTTGCATTAGTATTTGAAGGTGGGGCTGCGTCGAGAACACCGGTGGAATGCGTGGTGGCTTGCCCTTGAACTGTAGAGAATGGCCCAAATGTAACGTGTCCAAAACCCATTGGTCTGTTATGCGCGCCCACTCGTCAACGTGACGAGACACTCTGCCCCCCAGGACGTTCTGTAAGTTGTCATTGCTGGCTTTTGGCCTGTTTATCCTTCGTCGACGAGGAGTAGGCGCCTCGTCGTCTGGAGGTTTGGTAATCTCTGGCTTTACGAGTAGCTTGGGCTGCACGTCTGTAGCCTTGGGAAGAGTAGGAGGGTCTGCTGAAACCTCGGTCTCTAGATGATCCAAAAACGGGAGTTACCTGATGCTCCTCTGAAAGGACGAAAGGAACGAAAATTCCTACCACTCTGGAGGGCTCCAAGGGAACGAGCCGTGTCAGAATCTTCTTTCATGCCCTTCAAGGCCTCATCCACTTTCTCCCCAAACAGGTGTTCTCCTTCGTACGGCATATCCATAACCTTATATTGTACCTCTGGTCTGAACGTCGTGCACTTAAGCCAGGCTTGCCTTCGTAACACTACGCCATTGTTGATTTGCTTAAAGCCTGATTCCGCCAGGTCGACAGCAATGTTAATGGAATGATTGGAAGCCTCTTCTCCCTCATGTACGAGCAGCATGGCAGATTCTGTGTTCTTCCGGCAGATGGTCCAAGATAGGAGCCAGCCGATGCCACATCTCCTATCGTACCTGGCCATAATAGCCAGGGAGTTGGCTGCTTTAACTGTAGTCGCTCCAACCGATAGCACTTTCTTCCCAAAAGCATCTTGTCTCCTGGCTTCGTTGTCTGGCGGGGTCGTGCATTTGTGTTGCGACCTTGCCTTTCTGGCCGCTGCGGCGGATACCACTGATTCCGGCAAAGGTTGAGACGTCAAGCACTTGGGAGTCGATTCCGGAGCCTTGAATTTCTTTTCCAATCAACCTTTTACTGCCAGTTCTGAAAAAGGGCGACGCATGGTTTTTAGTCCCTCCTGCCAGACCTGGTCTAAAATGGGGATAGCAAATATCGACTTTCTTCTCTTGCCCATATGATCGAACAGAAAACAATCTTTTTTCTTTTCTTCTGGGACAAGGCCAAACTCCGCACATGCCTTACCCATCATGGCATGGAAAGCCCCCACGTCATCCGATGGTGATGGCTGCGCCGGACTCTTGACTTTCCATCTCCGCTTCAGAGTCCCATGTAGGGTCCCTTGAGGGGGATAACGAGATGTCTGAACCTGACCCTTCACGTTCCGACTCTGACAGTTCTTCTTCCTGTGGACGAGAACGATCTTCCTCAACCGGGTAAGCGGTAGGAATTCTGGATGGAGGGCGAGGAGCCGGGCCTGGCTTGTAGACGACTGGCGAAGCCTGTAACACTGTCGGGACAAGCTGAGGTAACCGAGTGTCCAACCGCTCCAACAGCTTCTGTAATGTGTTCAACACCTCCAGGGACAGAACTGTCTGGGGATTCAATAAGGAAGAGGTAACTGGAATGGCACTTCCACTCAAGAGCGACCCAGAATCAGTTGGTTGTAATCCCAGATCGGTTGGATGTGCGACCGGACCACGGTTATCCTCTGCCGACGAGATGGAGAAAGCCGCTTCTTGCAGCAAGGCCTCAGGCGGGATCGGATCAAAAACCTCTAGTTGCCATCCCACCGACGGGGCCACCGTCGACGATGACATCTTTTCCATAGGCGCTGTTTGACCTGATGAAATAGCCGTATGAAGAGCCGTCGCCGAAGACGAAGCAGGCGTCGACGACCGCATCGTCGTCGAAGTCTGTGGCGCAGGGCCTTGAGGCGTTCCCGCCGTTTTTGACCTGAACTTGTGGGACGAGGACTCTCGACTCGAGGTAGACTTATGATGGTCTCCTGAGGAGGATTTCGATGAGTCTTTTCTCTCCTTTTTAGATGAGGAGGAAGACGAAGCCTTATGTGAAGAGGAGGAGCTCGCAGGATGTTTCTCCGAGGGGCGTTTTTCAGATGAGCGCGATTTCTTCGCCGGATGCTCCGCCGACACTGAGCGACGAGGGGGCACAGGAGACTTAGATCTCGAGGCTGTAGAGCCTACCTCCGATGCCGGGTACCCACCCGCTCCGTCATTGAGCCAAGTAACCAGGCGTCTGGTGCGGTCTTTTAGGGTCTTTTGTGAGAAGCCCTGATAGATCTCACACGTGTCCGCCGTATGATGAGGGTGAAGACAGTAAATACAGTCCATATGCCCATCTCATTCATACACTTTAAGACCGCATGTAGCAGACGGACGAAATAACGCCTTTCCAGACATTCTTCGAAAAGAAACAGTCGAAGAAGTAGAAGAACGACGCACAAGCTAATAAAATAGTAGATACTCGAGGTAATCCCACTACTTTGGAAGACGGTTGAAATCTGAGGGAGCCGCGGGGGCAGGGCTATTTATACCTCCACGTCCTAGTGGCGCTGCCGTACGCGGCCCAAAACGACGTAGATAGGACACAAAAGTGTCGGAGGTTTTCCTATGGAAAATGTCTATATAACTTACCGAGGATTCCCAGCCTGACGGGGAATATTCTAAGCATGTGAATCCATGAAAGATCCAATGCTGGAGAAGCATGGTTACATTTTGCAGTTTCGGATCTCGGTTTGTTGTTATCCTCTATTATGGGATCTGTAATCTTGCAGATGTTACTGATTTGTTCCTCGTTCTTATCAAGATTTGACTGAATGGCCGTCACAAAGCCCTCAATGAAAATTACCTTAGAATGTAGCATAGCTAATAAGGTTGACTGATCTCTTATTTGATCGTTGAGGGTTTCATGTAATTTCATATACAGAGTTCGAGTCAGAGCTCAAGATCGACAGACAAGTTTTTGACAGCACTTATCTGCTTTTGTGACATCCATTGCGTTTAATATATCCTCATCTGACAAAGGCAAGACTCCATCCGGCTTCTGTCTCCAGCACGGATTGTTTATTTTGGTTTACACTTCCCGGCTTGTTGATAATACCACTTCCTTCCATAAGTGGTTGGCGAGGAGTTGGTCTTCACCTGGCTCACCCTACTGGACTTCGATGTAGCCCTTGGTGCCATATATATCTCCAAGTTTTTCAAAGAGCTGTTAGGGTTTTTTTCCTCGTTTCTGGATTCAATTGGTTCCCCAGTCCGGACTTGATGCAGATTTAGATTTGTCACGGACTCTGATTTCCAAAAGAAGAATCTTTGTCGGGACATGTTCTTAAGGTGGGGAGGGGTCTTTAAAGGTGACCGAGACCCGTTATTTCTCTTACCAAATTCATACACCTTCGGCAGTGAGGTGCCGAAGCAAGACCGGCACGACTCGTCTGAAGGACTCCCCAGGCCCTCATTCTCTTTGTCCCCCCCCTCTCCAGCACAGTCATCACATTTCCACTGATTTCCTCTAAGGGTTCATAAATTTGTTGTGGGTTATTCTGGGACTGATTTGCCTCTTTACACGCAGTTTTGCTGTATTCGCCTGGAGCCGTGTCAATTTGTAAAGTGTTTATCGACGAGGCAGTCATAGCGCCGATCTCAACACAAATATTTATTGGACACAGCGTTTGGGTCAGATTGGAAGTCAGTCCCTCACCAGCTTCCTTGGGCGTTTTTTTGTTGGAGTCCTGTACTCCCAATGGCTTGGCGGGTTCCAAGCTTTATGTCAATTGCTCCTCACAGCCAATGTGCTGATCGTTTAGCTCTTCCTCTTCCACGATAGTCTGTTCGCCCCCCATTTCTTGTTTTCGGTTTCCTAATTTGCCTTAACTACTGAATTTATTCGTAGTGAATAAGGTTTAGTTGAAACTTTGCTTTTAGACTGGTTCAATTTCCGTAATTTCCGTAAGTGCTTGATCAAATGTAATATGCGCTAGACACACACTGTCCAGAAACACCTCCCTTTAATCTTGATTGTCTTTAGAATGTTTGCATTTAGCTTTTTACATAAATGTGCACATTGACAATAAATAGTGCTCTGATAACTCAGTTCGAGTTAGTTAGCTCAGTCTAGGATCAAAGGGGCTCCTCCGCCCGCAGTCTCCCGATCGAGCCACAGAATAGTTAGTGTAGACTTTGCTTCGCTTAGCTTACCGAATCAGCATTGCAGCGAGTCACTTTTGTCTCAGGGTCCTCCTACTCACCATCAGGCTCTGCCTTTGACGTTTTCCACGGGTCCGTAGAAGACAAGAATACACTTTGGGTTTTCTCCGTAGTCAATACGCCAACTCGCTAGGTCCTTAGTTCACAAGCGATTCTGTTCGCAAGCCACAGGCGTACTCGTGGAGGAAAAGGAAGACTTTTTTTGCTTGTTGTTGCAAACCTACAGCCGAACACTCGGCCAAACACTCTGCCTATGCTGCGCTGTAGGCGAGTGTTTAGTAGGCAGCAAACTCCTCATCCAAGCAGCAAACAGCAAAGACAGACCGCTGGGCTGCAGCCACAAACAAATGCTTCAGGAAAGGATGTACAATGGCCAAACACTCGGCCAAACACTCCGTTTAAGTCGTTTAACCATGTCTCCTCCTCTTTTGCCGCTCTTGATCTGTTCCAACACAACACATTGTAGTTGTGCAATAGTATGTTTTTTCTCAAGGAAGTGCAATGCTACTGATGATCGTTCACTATGTGTTCTTATTTGTGATTTATGCTCGGTCCATCTGTGTTTCGCCTTTTGTGTGGTAAGACCAACATAATAGATCCCACACAGGCATTTTAGTCCATAAACTACATTCATAGAGTCACATGAACAGTATGATCGAATTCTAACATCCTTGCCCGAATAGGATGCTTGATTGTAGGTCCCTGTATAAGATTGTGACAATGCTGGCATGCATGACATGGTACAGTACCAACTTTTAGCAGTCTCAACAGTTTTTTAGCCTCACATTCTGCATGTACTAATTTCTAGTGCTGTTCTTATAAGCAATGACAGGTAATGTTGGAAATAGGTCTGCTGTAGTGGTTTTATGCTGTAGAACCTGCCAATGTTTAGCTATGGTTCGTTTACCTCTACTACTTTGCCGTGAATACGTATACACATATACTAGATTGTTCTCTTCACCTTTACACCGTTCTTGTAATAAATGGTTCCTCTCCAAACTCGCGACTTGATTTTTCGCAAGGTCTAAGGTAGAATCATCATATTGCCTAACTCTGAACTTTTGCATTTGTATTTATTGTTTTTATAGAGCGCTTTAATCCAAAACGCTTTACATTTTAAGAACTGGATACATATAACATAACAGTAGAAGCAATTTACAATTATGAATCAAACCAACAAAACAGTAAGTAGAGCAATTAAACTGTGAGGGAAGGGTGAGGAAGGGACGGAGGAGGGAAACAGAAGGGGTATAAGGGCGAGAATGGGGGAGGGTGGAGGGAAGGGGAAGGTAGAGGATCATAGGGAAGATTCAAGGGAAGGAGAGGGAAGGAGAGGGAATGAGAGACGGGGAGGTTTTCATGGGGGGGAATGGAGAAGGAGAGATTTAAGGGAAGTGCGGAAGGAGGAGAAGGTAGGTAAACTTTTGCAACATAGTGTTGCACTGTTTTTCATATTCAACTAGATCTGCGATAATCCGCCGGAGTCTGACCATTTGGCTATAGGGTAGCCCTTTGATCGTACTTAGAGGATGAAAACCTTTTGCATGCAGTGTGCTATTCTTATCAGTGGGATTTACATATATATTAGTTATAAACCCCCCATTCTGACAGAAGATCAATGTATCAAGGAAATGAATTTCATCCTGGTCAATGCAGAAAGTGAATTTAATTCTGTCATGCAGATCATTCAATTTTGCCAAAAATTGAAGTCCTACAAGTGGGCCTGCCAATATTCCAAAAATGTCATCTATGTATCTCTTGTAGAAGATTAGGTATCTCTGTGCATCTTCATTTGACTAAATCATTTGTTCCTCAAAGTAATACATAAACACAGCATAGCAGGGGCCATACTGGCACCCATAGATGTTCCTGTTATTTGTAAGTAAAAGTAATCTCTAAACCTAAAGAAGTTGTTTTTCAAGACTAGTTTCAACGTAGTCCACAGAAAAACATGGCCAGCTCCAATCTCATATTGTTGGAGCAGAAACCATTCCATGGCCTCTAGACCTTCATCATGAGGTATGGATGTATACAGACTGGTTACATCACATGTGAAGAGTAGAAAATTGGGGTCATCAACTGATAGAGTTTAATTGTCTCAAAAGATCTGCTGTTTCTTTCAGGAAAGTTGGAGTGGCCATGATTAGTGGTTTCATAATCCTGTCGATATATATTGCTAGTGGTTCAAGTATACTCTTGGTTGCTGCCACTATAGGCCTCCCTGGTGGATTAATAAGAGACAATTGTATTTTAGGCAAAATGTAAAAGATTGGTGTCAATGGATATCTATTGGTCAAAAACAACTTTTATTTGAAATAAGTTCTTCCTGTTCTGCTGGAGTTAGAAAAAACAGGGGGGGGGGGGGGGGGGGCTGGGTGTACCTCTGCTGGACATTAGTCACGGTTAAGAAGGCCTTACCAGATTCTTTACGTCACTATCTTTCACAGAGTAGAACTATCCAAAGCATATCAGTCTTTGTCATGCCCTGGGGCAGTCCAGCACCGAAATGCTAGGCAATTCTCCTCTGAAAAAGAGTACCAACAGCATCCCCAGACACATGTTTCAGTCTGGTTGAACCTCACCAGTAGGGTGGAGCTGTGCCTCTCTAAGAATAGTGAGCAAGGGGGTTCCCTGTCTGGGGTTCATGTTGGTACTCTTCTTCAGAGGAGAATTGCCTAGCATTTCGGTGCTGGACTGCCCCACGGCAGCACAAAGACTGGTATGTTTTGGATATTTCTCCTGTGAAAGATAGTGAGCTAAAGAATCTGGGTAAGGCTCTCGTAACCAGGACTAATGTCTGGCAGAGGGACTCCCAGGACTCCCCTTGTTAATCTGCCGGAGTTGGATCACATTCTAGTTTCACATATGTAGCATCATCTGAGAGTTGCCTTATGTTCTCTGATGTAGTCACTTGCATTGAGTACCACTAGGGCACCGCCTTTATCAGCTGGTTTAAATGTTATATTTGTGTTGGTAGCTAAAAGCTTAAGAGCATTTTTCTGGTTTAAACTCAAGTTACCTCTTTTCTTGCTTCTGTAACTACTTCTCCTTAGGTCGTCAAGCACAGACAGTTAAAAAACCTCCACTGCTTTGTTAGAAGTAGATGCGTGGAAATAACTTTTAGGCTTGAATTCTAAGAATTCTGGATTCTCTGCTTCCACGTTCAAATCTGATTCAGTATTTGAAAAAAATAGCTTCAGTCTAATTTTTGTTAGAAATATATTAAGGTGTATTCATTTTTGTAACAAAGGGGAATCATAAATTGGTACAGATGACAGTCCCAACATAAGTGTCTCTTTTTGGAAATTGGTTAATATAATATTACATTGACTAACCGGTCCTGCGAGATGGTTGATTGCGGAGAGGAAGTTTTCTTCCTGCCTTGTCTAATAGAGGGCACCTTTCTAAAAAAAGATGATGGAGTCTGTGAACCTAACACTACCGTGGTTGCAGCTGAGGCCCCTGCTTGGTTGTGGCCTCTGCACCAGTAGTTCCTTCAGCTGGGATGGTATCCCTAGGTTCTCGACTCAAATCATGGTCGCTTGACAGAAACTCTGATGAGGATGTACCACTTTAGCCCAATTAAAATGAGGTTTTTGTTGATATACGCCTTGCCATGTATATACTACATCAAATTATAAGCTAGAGTATTCCTCCTAAATTTGCGTACTTTTTTCACTTCCAAATCTTTTTGATACCCCTCAAGTTCACTATTGACACTTTCCAATATAGAGTTGATCTCTTCTGCACTCATTAATGTGGCCAATGAATTTTTTATTGCTGTTATCTCTTCATCTAAAGTAACCAGATTGTAGACCAATTCCTCGATTGTTAACCATATCAGACCTAAAGAACATTTAATATCATATACCACCTACTTACAAATTGTGGACTGTCCTTACAAAGAGAACCCGCAAGACCCCCTCTTTATTGCTGAAGAGATAACAGCAAGAAAACCTTCATTCATTTTGCCTACAATACATAAGTCGCTTATTAATCCACCAGGGAGGCAGCAATCGAGAGTATACTTGAACCAATGGCAATATATGGGATACATTACTCACCGTAATCGTATTTCTGATGCTTGTATCTGCTTAGATTCACATGCTGTGCATAGGCCGACATCTAGTGGAAGCTGCAGAGTATTACAGTTTGTTTTTCGAAACTCAAAAATGGGCGTCGACACAGGGCGTGCCAGTAATACTATCCCTAGTGTGACGTCCACTGTACCCAAGATCCCTCACGCGTCTAGGATCCTCAGATTGTATTTTTTCTGACATGAGGTAGCATGAGGAGTAGCGTGAGTACAGATAATCCAAGCAGACAGATAGAAAGGTAAGACTACAAGCAAGCATGCGCCTTCTCTCAGAGGGGAGGAAGGGTGGGTCGCATGTGAATCTAAGCAGATACAAGCATCAGAAATACGATTACAGTGAGTAATGTATCCCTTCTGAGGCTTGTGGAATCTGCTTAGATCACATGCTGTGCATAGAGTAGCGAACAGTACCTGAAGGAGGTGGGATGTGAGAAGGGTCATGAGCAAATAAGTGACTTCGAACCGCTTGTCCGACTTGTGTATCTGCCTTGGAATGGGTGTCAATGCAGTAATGCTGAGTAAAAGTGTGAATAGAGCTCCAAGTAGCTGCTTTGCAAATGGCGTCAAGGGGTACATTTGCAATGAAAGCCAGAGTGGCCCCAATGCCTCTAGTAGAGTGGGCTCTTGGCGTGAAGGGCAGAGTTCTTTCAGAGAGTGAGTAACACAGCTGGATACAGTTAATAATCCACTTCGAGATGGCACCTTTAGAGACGCGATCCCCCGCTCTGCCTGTAGCTACGGAGACAAACAGTTGATCTGTTTTCCTTAGCGGTCTGGTTTTATTTACATAGTAGAGGACCGCCCTACGCACATCTAGGGTGTGTAGTTTCACCTCAGCCAAGCTTTGAGGGTTCTGGAAGAAAGCCGGAAGCTCGATGGACTGGTTTACGTGGAATTTTGATATAAACTTAGGTGAGAACCTAGGGTGTGTGCGTAAAACCAGTTTGTCTTTATGGACAGTAAAGAAGGGATCCTGCACTGACAGAGCCTGAATTTCACTGACCCTTCTTATAGAAGTAATAGCTACTAAGAAGGCCGTTTTATAAGTCAGGTGTTTGAGATTGCTTTTATGCATGGGCTCGAAAGGGGGCCCCATGAGCTTAGATAGCACCACATTAAGGTCCCACCCTGGTGGTGGGTTCGAAATAGGAGGGTGAAGTCTCTTTACTCCTTCCATGAAGGCTTTAACTACTGGTACTTTCCACCACGAGACCTTGTTATGGGAAGTGGTGTATGCCGACAGGGCTGCCAGGTGTACTTTTAGTGAGTTAAAAACCAATCCTGCATCTAGCAGGTGGAGCATGTATGTAACAATAGTGGAAGGAGTGCAATCAACTGGGTTGATTTGTCTATTCTGACACCAGATAACGAATCTCTTCCACTTGTCAAAGTAACAGTGCCTTGTGTTTGGTTTCCTAGATTCCTTTAGGATGTCCATACACCTCTGTGGTAAATTGAGATGTCGAAACTCTATAACCTCAGGAGCCATACTGCCAGGTTCATTGAGTTGGGTTGCTGATGCACTGTTTGACCTTGGTGCTGGGACAGAAGGTTGTACCAGGCTGGAGGTTTGATGGGCTCGCACACCGCCATCCTGCGTAGGTGTGGGAACCACGGTTGTCTTGCCCACATGGGAGCAACTAGGATGAGCGTCATCGACTCTCTGTTCATCTTGTTTACCACCTTCCTGATGAGGAGTTGGTGGAAAAGCATACGCAAACATCCCTGACCAGTTCATCCACAGGGCGTTCCCCTGGGAGTCTGGTTGGGGGAACTTGGATGCAAATCCTGGGCATTGTCTGTTTTCGCTTGTGGCGAATAGGTCTATAGTGGGGAAACCCCACTGAGAGAAGATATTTTCTACAACCTCTCTGTGTAGAACCCATTCGTGTTCCTCTGGGAGGGAGTCTCTGCTCAGAGCATCCGCTAGGGAATTGAGCTCCCCTGGAACATGTGATGACAGGAAGATGTTCCGTCTGAGTGCCCATATCCAGATTTTCTGGGCAAGCTTGGACAGATTTGGCGAACGAGTCCCTCCTTGCTTGTTCAGGTAGAACATGGCTGTTGTGCTGTCCGTCTGGATTTGCACTGACAGGTTTAGTAGGTGGGGCTCGAACGCTTGAAGCGCTCTGAATACTGCCAGAAGCTCTAGCAGGCTTATGTGGTTCTTGGCCACTGAGGGAGACCAGAGACCCTGAGCTGTGTGGTGGAGATGGTGAGCTTCCCACCCCATCAGACATGCATCGGTAGTGACTAGGGCCTGTACTTCGGGATCGTAAAAGAGTTTTCCCTGTGCAAGATTCTCTCTTGTCCACCAGTGAAGGCTTTGTACTAGTGTTGGCGAAACGACCACTAGATCGTCCCACTGACCACTTGCCTGAGACCACTGTTTCGCCAACCATTCCTGCATGGGACGCATGCGCAGGCACGCGTGGGGGACCAGGTAAATACATGACGCCATCATGCCCAGTAAACGCATTGCTTTGCGTACCGTTATTTGGTGACCAGACTGATATTGCGGAATTTGCAGTAGTATATTCCGAATTCTTTCCTCTGAAGGAAAGGTCAACCCCTCTTGAGTATCTAGGATTGCTCCTAGGAACTGTTTGGAGGTGCTTGGCACCAGGCTTGACTTTTTCTCGTTGATTGAGAAGCCTAATTCGTGCAGGAGGTCAATAGTCCTTTGAATGTTTGTCCTGCAAATTACTGGGGTTTCCCCCGTTATGAGCCAGTCGTCCAGATAAGGGTACACCGGGATTGCCTCCCTGCGTAGGTGTGCAGCCGCCACCGCCAGTACCTTGATGAATACCCTTGGTGCCGAAGCTATCCCAAAGGGCAGTACCTTGAATTGGTAGTGCCGACTGTCCACCTTGAATCGCAAGTACCTTCTGTGCGCTGGGAACATGGAAATATGAAAATAGGCATCTTTCATATCCAAGGTTGCCATGTAATCCCCCTTTTTTAGGAGGGGGATTACCTCTTGTAGCGTAGTCATACGAAACGTTTGGGGCTTGACATACTTGTTGGCAGGCCGTAAGTCCAATACTGGGCGCATTGTCAAATCTTTTTTTGGCACAAGGAAGTAAGTTGAATAAATACCCTTGTTTACCTGGTGTCCCGGGACGAGTTCTATCGCATCCTTTGCTAGCAGAATGGCAATCTCCTCGAGGAGAATCTTCTGATGTTCTAAAGAGTGTACTCTTTGTCGTGGAGGATGGTTCCGGGGACGCTGCAGTAGTTCTATACAGTACCCTGTGGATACTGTTGACAGCACCCATCTGTCTGATGTGATCCTTTCCCAAGCCTGGGTGAAGTTGGAAATGCGTCCCCCCTACTGGGGTTGCATGAGAAGGGACCCTGAACTGAGCGTCACTGCTTTGGTGGAGGCGTGCTGCCTCCTTTGCTGGGGCTGCCTCTGCCTTTACCACGTCCTCTCCTATTACCCCTGCCGTAACCCTGGGTAGACTGTTGGCGGCTGTTCCACTGTGTACCCTGCCCCTGGGAATAGTTAGATCCTCTCTGGGAATTTTGGCCACGTGGGCGACGAAAATTACTATTCCCTCTCTGGTTAGGGGGTTTATTGGTTAACTGGCCAAGGGACTTGAGTGTCTCGTATTCGTCCTTGGCATTCTTCAGTGCGCCCTCGACCGCCTTACCAAACAACAGATCGGGTTCCACCGGTTTGTCCAACAATGATGCCTGGGTTTCTGCCTTAAAACCAGACTGCCGCAACCACGCATGTCTCTTGATAACAGTGCCTTCTGCTATCAATCTGCCTGCGTTGTCCGCGGCGTCAAAGGTTGCTTTTAAAATGCAACCAGACACGGCTCTACCCTCTGCGGAAATCCGAGCTAACTGGCCCTTTAAGGGTTCCGGTGCAGAGGCTATGAGTGCCGCGACTTCTTCCCACTGATGGCAGTTGTAGCTGGCCAACAGGGTGGTGGAGTTTGCAATCCTTGCCTGATAGGTGGACGTTGAGGCTACTTTCCTGCCGAAACCATATAGTTTTTGCTCTCCTGGTCTGGAGGAGCATCGGACGATGACAAGGGTGTTCCAGCCCTCTTACGAGTGTTAGTGACAACTAGAGAGTCTGGCTTCAGATGTCCTCTTATATAGAGAGGGTCAGGCTGGGCTGCCCTGAAAAGTTTTTCAACTCTGGGATTGACTGCTCTGGTGAGGTTCGGGTTCACCAGGGACGGGTCTATTCTCTGCTGAATAGACTTGAGGATAGGGATGGTCTGGGCAACAGGGCTCCTTTCTCCTACTAACTCCTCGGCGAAGTCCCTCTCCTCCTGGACACCGTGGGTGTCAATATGGAAATGTTCTGCTGCACGTGCGAGAACCTCGTTCAGGAGGGGTTGGTTATCGACAAGGGAGTCGGTAACCGGGGAATCTACTCTGTAGGTTTCAGGGTCTTCTTCCTCCTCCTCTTCTTGGTCCTCATCGTCCCCATAGTAGCCCGTCCCGGTTTGCTCTTCTACCATGCCAAAATCTTGGTCCTCGCCAAAGGAAGTCTCTCCTTGATATAGTGAGTATGGTCGTGAGTATGGTTGTACCTCGAAGGGGTCTGTAGACCTCATTGGTGTCTCAAACCGGGGCTTCTTACTCGGGGGGGATAGGATAATTAGAGCCTGAGGGTGTAGCCCCTTGTGGATCATATGAAAGGAAATGGTCTGGATTTTTATCGTAAAAGTCTGCCAAGGAAGACATCCTTGACATGACCCTATCTATGTCATCACTGGACCATTTTTTGGAACTGGGAATGACTCTCAGAAAGTTTTGGAGATTTATCTTGAGTAGATTTGCTCTTTGAAATATCAGCAGACCTGGTCTTGTCTGCCTGTTTAGCAGGAGTGGAATGTTTTACAGGTGTGGAAGAGTGCAGAGGCTGCTTCTTCTACTGTTTTCCCCCCTCCCCGTGAGTGGAAAAGTGTTTTCCCCGTCCCTTTGTGGCTCCGGAGGTTTTCGACGCCTGGCGTCGAGGATCGGGGGTAGAGTCCCTGTCCTTCGAACGTGGGGCCGTGCTGATCTTGTCTGCGGGCTCTGACTCCTGGAGTGCGGCCTGGGGGTGGAAGTCGCCTTTGTCTTCCGACGATCGAACTTCCGTTAGCCTAGGGAGCGAGGCACTCTTGGCAAGAGTGGATGATTGCCTGGAGTCATGCGGCGATCTCGAACGCCCAGAGGACACCGATTCGGAGCGTTCTGTTTGTGCCTCTTTCCGAGCACTCGACATCGTCGAGTCTCGGTTGGACTTCGTGTGTTTAGTGTGGGTGGTGTGTGAAGCGCCTGTGTCGCCGGGGGTCTTCCCCATAGCCGCCCTGTCGGACGAACTTCCGAGGTCGGGGACCTGCGCTCAGCTGTCTTTCGACGCCGTAATGCCCTCGCCGTCCGAAAGCACGGCGTCGCTGCCATCGCTAAAGGCACCCTCCGCTGCCATGGCCGCCTGCCTGGCGTGGTGGGCCCAACGCTTCGTCGAACGGTCCTTAAGTGTCTTAGGTTTAAACCTACTACACGCTCTGCAGTTCGCTTCGGGGTGGTCCCTCGGCAAGCAGAGATTGCACGTGGCGTGCCTGTCGACCCAAGGGTATTTGCGATTGCACTTGGGGCAGAATTGAAAAGGGGTACCCTCCATATGCACCTTGAGGCAGCAGGCTGTTAAGTGTAGGAAATGTATAAGGTGTACCTATATACCAAGAGTGTAGAGTATGTCCAACCCCCCACTCTCCCTACTTGCAGGGCCGAGGCCAGAGGCCTTCAAAGGCCCGGGCTGAGGCCAGAAGGCTTCCGAGGCCCAAAAAATCTGTCGTGCAGCAGCCGACGGTCGATTTCTTCTCCAGCTGGCGTCGAGTGTCGAAGTTCGACGTTGGGATGGGGAAGGATGTCAATAAATCAATATTTTAGCAAAAGTATGGCTAAGGCCAGGGGGCTTCCGACCAGTATGGTGGAAAAAAACAATCTGAGGATCCTAGACGCGTGAGTGATCTTGGGTACAGTGGACGTCACACTAGGGATAGTATTACTGGCACGCCCTGTGTCGACGCCCATTTTCGAGTTTCGAAAAACAAACTGTAATACTCCGCAGCTTCCACTAGATGTCGGCCTATGCACAGCATGTGATCTAAGCAGATTCCACAAGCCTCAGAAATATATATATCAACAGGATTATAAAACCATTAATCATGGACACTCCAACTTTCCTGAAAGAAACAGTTTTTTTTTAGACAAACTATCAGTTGATGACCTCAGTTTGCTATAAATCCATACCTCATGATGAAGGTCTAGAGGCCAAGGAATGGTTTCTGCTCCAACAGGATGAAATTGGAGCTGATAAAATGTTTGTTGACTTTGTTGAAACTAGTCTTGAAAAACAACTTCTTTAGGTTTAGAGATTACTTTTACCTAAAAAAAACAGGAAAATGTATGGGTGCCAGTATGGCCCCCTGCTACGCTAATGTGTTCATGTATTACTTTGAGGAACAAATGATTTGGTCAAATGAAGATGCACAGAGATGCCTAATCTACAAAAGATACATAGACAACATTTTTGGAGTATGGGCAGGCCCACTTGCAGGACTAATGCGATTATTGGCAAACTTGAATGATCTGCATGACAATTAAATTCACTTTCTGCACTGACATGAATTAGATCCATTTCCTTTATACTCAGATCTTCTATCAGAATGGGGGGAGGGGGGTTAAACTCATTTGTATGTAAAAACCTCGGATAAGCATAGCACACTGCATGCAAAAGGTTTTCATCTTCCAAGTATGATCAAGGGGCTACCCTATAGCCAACTGGTCAGACTGCGGCGTATTATCTCAGATCCAGTTGAATATGAAAGAGTGCAACACTATGTTGCAAAAGTTCTGAGTTAGGCAATATGATGATTCTACCTTCGATCTGGCGAAAAATCAAGTTGCGTGTTTGGAGAGGGACCACTTATTACAAGAACGGTGTAAAGGTGAACAGAACTATCTAGCATATGTGTATACTCATTCACTGCAAAGTACTTGAGTTAAACAAGCCATAGCTAAACATTGCCAGATTCTACAGCGTGATGCCACTACAGCAGAACTATTTCCAAAACGACTTATCTTTGCCTATAAAAACAGCACTTCATTGAGAGATACATTGATACAGGCAGAATGTGAGGCTAAAAAAAAAGTCGTGTGCTAAAAGTTGGTACCATACCATGTCATGCATGTCAGCATTGTCACAATATTATACAGGGACCTACGATCAAGCCTCCATCTTCAGCAAGGATGTTTGAATTCAATCATATTGTTCATGTCACTATGAATGTAGTTCATGGATTAAAATGCCCGTGTGGGATCTTTTATGTTGGTCTTACTACACGAAAGGCGAAACAGAGATGGACCGAGCATAAATCACAAATAAGAACACATAATGAATAATCAGTAGGATGCAAAAACATACTATTGCACAACTACAATAGGTTGTGTTGGAACAGATCAAGAGCGTCAAAAGAGGAGGAGACTTGGCTAAACGACTTTGCCAAGTGGAGATCTGGTGGGTTGAAACCCTGGATGCATTACCCAAGAGGAATGAATATGCAGTTTGATTTAAACTGTTTTCTCTAAGACAACCTGGGTTGACTGACTAGTGAGCAGGCTAAGCAGAGCCCTTGGGGAGTTAATATACTGTTATCTTCCCATTTGGATATGCATGACCGTTTCAATTTTTTTTTCAAATCTTGTTTTTTAAAATTTAATTATCAACTGTATGAGTTCACATTTTTCCAGGTAATTTACATTCTCTCTCCCTTTGAGGACTTTAACACTTTGGTGGGAACTCTAGTATAGTAGCTCAAGGCATCTTTTCCGCTTCAGCATCTGGAGAAAAGAGCTGTTTAAATGTCTAGACTTTCAAAATTTCAGACCGGTTTTCACAAGGCTCCCTCACCATCTCTCAATGGCCTAGTTCTCAGGCACATCCAACATTCCACATGGACAACACCTGACTTGTGGCAGACTGGGCCAAGTTGAAAAATTGGGGTATTCCGAGTGGACTACTGGAGCTCATAATAGGCCTTCATGAGAACTCCTCGGTAAGGGCAAGATTGAATAGAGATGTTGCCATGAATCGATGTATTCCCACACGGTCCGGTTTTAGACAGGGCTGCATCCTGGCAGCCTGTCTGTTTAATCTTCATGTGTCTAATGCATGTGATTCCTTAATGCCAGCTGCTTTAATTTCAACTAACGTAGGCTCCCAGCATTTTTCCTGGCTTGCATACGCAGATGGTTTTCTTTTGACATATTGCGTGTGGGTCTAAAGAGACTGCTTAAGGCCTTCTCTGCATATGCATTAGATAATGGCCTAAAGATCAATCTAAAGAAAACTAGAATTCTTGCAATTTCTAGAAGCCTGAAAAAGTGTCAACATATTTAGTCTTGGGAAGATACGGTAATTTCATCAGCCAGTAGCATGACATATCGGTTATATGATTTCGACCGCGCAAGGCTTCTTCAATGGTAGGAACACGTTAACATCATAAGGCGACCATGTTGACATCTCAAGCCCTTTCACTGGAAATTCAGCACCTTTTCTGTTTTTCATGTACTGAAATGTTATGTCGGCAAGGTGGTGCCTAAGTTAATATACTGTCAGGAACTGTTTTATGTCACAGCAGTGAAATCATTGGAGTTGCTTTATTTCTATTCATGCTTGGGTGGAATGGAACTTATTGTCTCTGTTTAGGAGGTTACTTTTGCCCATTTGTGACTCCCTGTCACTGAAGTCCAAACCATCTGTGAGAGAATTCTATATGGAATTAATTTGAATGCAGATACCCTCATGTTAGATCCTTGTAAGGTAAAGAATCAGTAGTATGATGATTGTAATTGGATTGCGACGCATGCAAAATTAGCAACCTATTCATCAATGGCTCATCTCGCCCATGAACATAAAAAGAGGGGCGAGACTGCGTCACACCTCATAAAATTTCCAGACAAACATAGGAAAATATTTCTGCAATTAAGATGGAACTTACTTTTGACCAAAGAAATACTCTCACGGCGTGGTAGGATTTCTGTGGATGATTTAACATGTAGATTTTGTCAACAGGAAGGCCATATCGTAACAAGACACCTGTCTTCATTTCCGCAGTGCTTTAATGGACAAAAGGCTCTGCTTTCTTGCTAAAATGTTTCCAGCTAACCAGTGGGCCGTGGAGTCTTATTTGGTATTGCTGCATAATTGGAAAAAACATATCTGAAACTTTGGCTGTAGTTTCCTTTTTCAAGTCTATGAAATTGAATGAATGTAGGACTTCTATCCCTGTACTAAAATAGCACCCATATTATGGATACTCTGTCTTTTCACAAATCATTGTAGGTGGATCTAAGCCTCTCTGGTGATTATTCACCTGTGCAGTTTGCCTCTTCATTCTTTCTGGGCTTTGTTTTTCAGAGAGGAGTTGAGGGTCACATTTTAGTTTGTTAATGTGAATATCTTTCCTTTTTATGTTTCCTTTTAATGATGAATTAACTGTGTAAATTTAGAGGTTTTTGTTCTATGCGTATTTTTTAGAACTTCTTTTAGAAACGTATGATTGTATTTCTCTGTTTTAATGTGAAGGATTTTGTAAAGGTTATTTAACCATATACAATACAAAAAAAGGGAACTATTCCTTTGGGTTTCTAGATACAGAAACGGGGTTGGAAACTGCTCCTAGATAACCATATGTGCCAAGTTGGTGGTTGCCATTCACATTACTGGAATGCAATGTTGTTGCTTAAGTGGTTACTGTTCCTTTAAGGTTTCTAGGCACGCCGCGGTTCCAGATGGATGCCCATGATGCCTGGCAGCTCCCGTCTCAGGGGCCCTCAAGACTCTGACATCGATGCATACGTCTGACTTTAATAACACTACATGAGGGATTGCCTACTTTGCATTGTTAGAGGTATGTTACGGAAGAACTTACTAGGCGTTCTTTAGACGTTAACTTTGACCCATTTAAGGTAACTGATTTCCGACGCCACCTTGTTGTTTGAAGGACACCATTGTCGTTACCTACGGGTTGTTTCTTAAGTGTACCTAGCATAAATGGGAATTTACTTATTTTAGGTGGGGGGGGGGCATACAGATCTACTGAAGAGGCTTCTGCGGCAGAGAGGGCGGGTATAGCCAGCACTCCTTGGGAATGTTTGGACGCTTGTTCCATCTCTGGATGAATCATCTAGCAGGTAAATTCAGCTCATTACACGGTATAGGAGACATGAGGGTTATGATGGGGTTCTACTACTTTGACTGATTTGTTACTTCCTGTCTCTACCCCCTTTCTTTTCTTCTTGTTTTCACTCTTAACATAGGTGCTCTTTCATACAGACCGACACTGGCCCTGTTATTTTTGATACTGACATTAAATAGGATTTGAACAGAGGCAAGGATCGCATTTGATGTAAGATCCATGTTGGTCTTGTGTCTATTGTTAATTTTGTTGGTTGAGAAACATTTGATTGCAATATTAATATAAATATTGATGTTCAAAACCAATCAAAATGTTTTTCTTATAATGTTGCAGATAGAGGAGGGTTTCTCCCCCCCGATGATGGGACCTGTAGTCCCGAAAAGCGTAGGATTTAGTCCAACATAGACACTCATTGTTTTGGAATGTATACTATAATGCACTAATATAATGTATCAATATGATGTACTTGTGTAATACAAACAGGTGGTAAGAGATTTAGGTCGCTGATAACAAGTAATTGATGTTTTTTGTTTTGTTCTGTTGAGGGTGTTTTCTTAGACAGCGAATGAAGCAAATATAGGAACATTGTGATTCCCGACATCTTATCGTAATTTGGTGAATTATGGAATTAATGGATTAAAGTTTTCTTAGGTATTATGAACCAAACGAGGAATTGATATATTTTGACTGTGCATTATTTGCTAAACACAAGTAGGTCCATTGGGCCACACCAGATGACTGTGAAGGTAGAAGTCTGGGCAGCTTTGGGCCAGACTTCGCTTGTGTATTTAGTTTACAGGGACTTAGGAGTCAGTCCCTTTTATCTACCAGCACCTCCTTAATGGATTAAATAATAACAGTTTATTTTGAATTGTTGAAATAGTGAGTGCAGTCCCCCACTTTTAATATTTAGCTAGTATCCATCCGCCACCAGCCTTTCAACCAGCCACGTATGAGCCTACAATTGAATGGGCACATTGGAAAAAAAAATTTAACACGCATGTGATAGCTATGGGTGGCAAGAACTTTGATCCAGAACATAAAAAGTGTATCCTTTCCAATTGTTTAAGTATTGAAGGTTGCAGACTATTGAAGGTGCAGCCGGAGAAGGGCAGGCGATGCACAAGACATTTACCAAACACTGAAAAAAAAAATCAATGGAGAAACCTTTCAGCCCAAGTAAAAATTGAATGACTTTGGATCTCTGACAGACAGTCTAATTCATGACCAAGTAGTGTGTTGCAACGATCATATATCTAATATCAGGAGACAAAACCATTGGCTTCCCATCAAAGCTAGAATTATCTTCAAAACCCTTTGCATCTCTCACAAATGTATCACCAACAAAGCTCCTAAATACCTTCTCAACACAGTTTCCAAGAAACACTATACCAGACTGCTAAGATCTAACAGCGAAAACCTCGAAATCCCTTGCTACAAAAGAGAAAAAGCAGGAGGCATTAGTTTAGAAGTACTCGCTCCTAGGCATTGGAACACCCTTCCCATCAACATCAAGAGGGAACAATCCTTCCCACTATTCAAAAAAATAATTAAAACATGGTTATTCAACCAGTTTTAAATTTAACCCAAACACCACACTCCTATCTAATCCCATACTCACACTGTAGATAAATGTTCACAACTTGTAAATATGTATTACTGTAATGTGTAACTTGTATTGTTGTTCTAATGTTGTCTAATCACCACTACGGCATTGCTTCTGAATGTAAACACGCCGTGATACCTCAGGGTCTGGGCGTATAACAAATGTAATAAATAAATAAAAAATAAATAAAGATCACCTTAATGTGGGAATCCAGAGTTGTGCTCGGAGAAAAGCCCCAGGTGAGGCGCGGTATTACACTGAGGAAGAGGGAGAAGCGGCCGAAATCCCTGATGCCTTTGTAGGTTATACAACATCTACCTCCCTTCCTCCAAGTGAACTTTTCCGGCCCAACTCTGAGAATGTTTCTGTTGTAAACCCTAATAATCCTGGTAATTTCCATTTGGTTAGCAAACCCCACCAATCTCATCCTTCTCACTTTACCAACACCCCTTGGACAAAGTCAAATTTTCTGTGACAACCTCCCTTTTTCTGACACGGACACTTTCGCATATCATGAAGGATGACGGACTAACACCCGAACCAATTACCTGACATGTCCCACCACAAGGGTCAGGCAAAGTCAGGCAATTGACCAGAATCACACACCTGACGCCCCTTTCCCTTCCCCACAGGTATACAAGGCGAAGCACTAGAGTACAATACGAAAAAGGCAGACCGCATGACTAGAGAGCTAACTCGGCACAGCAGTTCAAGAAGAGGAGAAAGATGGTGCAAACCGAGAGGGTGACGAAGAGAAGCAACCTTGCCCTTTCCAACCAAGGCCAGGGAAACCTCTGCGGAAGGAATCGTAAGACCACAAACAATCACTGTGTTGCAGCAGATGCCAATGGTGCACGGGACCCCCTTCCGCTGATAACCAAGCCGGGGAAAGGCACACTCGTCTCTGTACCAACCTTGACTCCAGAGAAGAACAGCAGAGCGGTTCATCACAGCCGGTGAGTCTAGGGGAGAGCCGATAAGAAACCGAACTGTGTTCAACGAAAAGTAGCAAACAGCTAAATGAACTGTGAAAGGCATAAAGAACTATTGATACTAAAAAGGGGGAAAACCAGCAACAGAACAGTACGGCACCACGTGGATGCTTAATCAGGAAACCCTCCGATTGCCCAATTGTTGAAACTACCATTACCAGACGGCCTTAGGAAAGGCGAGAAAGGGGGTCAAAGTCGTCATACAGGGGTCCAGTAAAATCCTCTGTACAGTCGAAAGGATTAACAGATGTAGTAGTACGGGGGAGGTGGAGAGTAGCAGTGGGAGGAAGAGCTGGTAGTGGGAAAGTAGTAGTGTGAGGAGAGTAGTAGTGGAAGGAAGAGAGTAGTAGTGGAACGAGGGGGTTGGTATCACAAGTGGAGGGTGGGAGTAGTGGAAGCGAAGCGTGAAACAGAGGGACAAAGAACTGGTAGGAGTAAGTTGGAGGGGGTGGTAGTAAGAGTGGGGAAATAGAGGTTAGTGGGCGTGACTGAAATAGCCTGAATTCTCCAGAGTAAGCGAGAGGCACTTCCCAAACTACTATTAGAACACTAATCTTTGGTTAAAGGAGGGAAAGTTAGGAAGTCCACAGGGGAGTTTAGAGAGCCTGCATTTAGGGAAACCCCTTTAGCTGTAGGCAGACAGAAAACAGGGATTACTGTTCAGTTGCACTAACCAGGGTTACAGACGGCCAATTTAAGGAAGAGATACAACAGTAGAGAGAGGGACTTCCCCAAGGATTGACAAACATTAAAATAAAATAAAAATTTAAATTGTATTTTATTGTTTAAAGCGCAGAACTAGCTCGAGAGCAACAGAGCGCTGTACAGAGTGTGCGTAGTCAGCATTTGGACTGGCATCTTTTAACATTAGGGCAGTACTGCGAGGCCTGTGCGTCGGTATGTGCGTCCATTGGAATTAGTCCTTGGTCAGATATTGTCGAAAGAGCCATGTTTTGAGAGATTCACGAAATTGGAGAATTGTGGGAGCATTCCGAGGCTACAGGATTGAGTCCAGATGATGGGTGCATGAAGAGAGGATTATTTGTGGATCCTTTCTTTGCGGACGAGTTGGGATTCAAACCGGTTGGTCGATTAGATGAGTGTGTGCCACCAGATATGTGGAGCTTAGCCGTCAAGTACGCTGGTGTGCTACTCATGACTGCTTTGTAGATAAATGCCGTCTAGAACAGTATCCTGGCTTGAAGTGGAAGACAATGTAGTTGTGTAGAATGGTGGCAATTTGGTCAAGTTTCCATGCTCCCGTAATAAGACGTGCTGCACCCTGGTAGACTGCTTTTAGAGGAGCCAAGTGAGCAGCTGGGAGCCCTGTCACAAGAGTATTTTCCCCATCAATGTGCGAGACCACAAGGACCTGCACTACGGTCCGGAAGTCCTGGTTCTTCTGCCATCCGTGACCTTTTCTAAATAAAATGTTTATTCTTATTTTTATAACACAATGTGCATGATCATATTTGCATATCTTCAATCAGTCCCCTTTAAACATCTCAACTCTCCCCGCCACAACTTGCCTGTGCTTAATTTTTACTGTTCAATTACACTGCATTTTTCTTGTTACAATAGGTCTTGCATAGTGGTCTCGCCGTGTCATGGTTAAACAGGGAAACTGTCAAAGCTATCCACTGCTGGATGTCCATTCCCAATTCCTGCCTTTGTTCTCCCAGCGCCTTCTCCCATACACCGGTTTAGCACTCCTCTTGGATCGGCCCAGCATACATGCCTCCGGGGATTTTATGTCTAGATCTATACCTCCTTGGGCCGCTTTGTGTGATACTCCACCCCAGAACCTCTGCACTCTTGGGCATCTCCAGAACATGTGTCAAACCTGCCATTTCCTCCTTGCATATGGGACATTGTTTACCCGCTCCCTTGAATTTGGTAATTGCTGCCGGTGTGAGGTATGCCCTATGTGTGATGTAAAGTTGTATCAGTTGAAGTCCGGCATTTCTGGAAACCTTTTTATGGTATATCAGTATATCACTCCTTTCTTTATCTTCAAACATTCTACCCAATTCAGTTTCCCATCTCTCCTTACACTTCAAATTGCCCCTCGAGTCTTGCTCTATTAATTCTCATAAATCCTTGAGATGGCGTGACCCTCTCTCCCCCGATACACTGAGCAAAGCCTCCATTTCTCAACTCTCTATGATCGCATCGGTGATACTTGGCCATCTACCCTTTATCACTGCACTGTATAACAGAAATTGTCCCTTGTTTATTGCTGTTGCGTCATGTAGCTCTGTAAATTTCATCCACCCCTTTTCGTTACGTAGGTCTCCAATCGTGGCTATGCCACGTTTCCCATTTGGTTCGGACCATTGTTTCGCTTCCTGGCTTTTCTGCCATTATCGCCGTTATGGGGGTCTGTGGCGAGATCGGGTCCTCTAATCCCATGATTTTAATTTGGATCCCCATATTTACTATGTGCGGATGGCTCGTTTGTGTTTTAGCGGGGGTCCATATCAGGTCTCTGATGTACACATCTTTTATGGCTGGTTGTAGGACAGTAGTTTCTGTTGTGGGTTTGTCCGCCATCCATTGAACATATTGAAACTGCCTCGCCAAAAAATACAACTCCAAATTAGGCATCTTCAAGCCCCCATGTTCGTAGGCCCTTTGTAATACATCCAGTGCCACTCTGTCTACCACTTTGCCATAGGAAGCCCCTGCATAACCTATCTAGTTCTCGAAAGAATTGTCTTGGGATGTTATACAGGACATTTCCCAAGTAGTCCATGAGCCTCGACAGTGCCACCATTTTTAGTAATGCCGCCCTTCCTACCATGGACAGGGGTAGCTTGGTCCAGAACTCCATTGATTTTGCTAAACCTTTTGCCTTTACCGTGTTAAATTCGACCTCCATTTTGGGGTCATGGTATATTTTCACTTCCAAGTATCTGAAGGATTTTGAGTTCCATTGCAGGGGTAGTACTGGTAAGTTCACCTCAGCCATAGTCGCTGTCTTGGCTAGTGGGAATAGACATGACTTTTGTTGATTGTGATCCCTGTCAATGTACAAAAATTATCAAGCATCTCGAGTATACATGGTAGGTTGACCTCAGGATTGCTCAGGTACAGTAGCGTTTCATCAGCGTACACAGACATTATGTGCTTTACCCCATCTATTACCATACCAGCGTCGATATAGTCCTGTTTTAGGGAGGCAGCTATGGGTTCCGCAGCAATAATATACAGCATAAGGGACAGGGGACATCCTTGTCTGGTGCCCCTGTACAGTTGCCACTTTTCCGAATACATGCCCCCTTTCTTAACCCTGGCCATTGGTTTAGTATATATTAGCTGTACCCACTTCATTTACCACGGCCCTATTCCCAGCTTGACCATTATGGCATACAACCAATTCCAGTGGACAGAATCTAATGCCTTGTTAGGCAGAAACCTGTGCAGTTCCCTTGGGGACCACTGCAAAAGATTTAAGACCACAGGTGTTGGCAGTAAACCCACTTGGTAGCAGTCTGTACCACCCAGATTTACCTGGTAGCTGTGGCTGAGCAGTCAGACTTCCCTCAAGAAGAGTTAGGCAGTATGCAAAGTATACACAATAGGCACTCAGATACAATAGCACAAGCAAACACTGACCAGAGCTTTGGTATCAAGGTATATAATTATTTATTTAAAAACACACTTATTGAAACACTCCAGCACTATATTATGGTAAATCACTCTAAACACAGTTACTATTATTATATATACATCCCTATTTCCTTATCAGACAAGTCTTAGTTAACACCACTTATTTCCAGACACAGGTGAGCGCTTAACTATAGATGGCACTCCAATAAGTTAACGAAAAAGGGAGGGAAAAAGGCAGAATGTAGGAAAATACACCACACTAATACTTAGGAACTCTTAAGCAAGGCAGGAAAGCCCAAAGTTACTTGTGAGCCAAAGTCCATAGGCCGGGCCCACTCTTGGAGACAGCAGGGCACAAATGCACCCAAGATCACACAATGACAACAGGCTTAAAAAGTCTTGTAGGGAGTTCAGAAAGGTTTTTAGTTAGGTTTAGAAAAGTTTAGCTAGGGTGTCCCAGACTAACCCAGGGTCGAAAGCCGGGGGCTAAATCTACCCCGTACAGTCGGTTGCAAGGGAAGCCAGGCGGTACACGGTACCTTATGTGGAAAGGATCCTCCAGCGGGGGCAGTTGTTCCTGGCAGCGGGTGCAAGTCGCGGCATCGTCCAGAGGAAGAGAAGATCTCGAGGAGGAGGAAAGATGAAGGTTGTTGCACTGCCAGGGAAGAAACCAGCCGCAGAGTTTTCCGGTTAAAGGTACTACCCTTGGATTTGCGGTAGTGGTAAAACGTGGTATCCCGGTTGCCACAGGCAATGCGGCCACGAGATGCTCCAGAAAGCAAAAAAGGAAGCAGACTGGTTATCCCCACCAGTCGAAGGAAGAAGACTCTCCGGGCTGGAGATCTCCTCTGTCGTTGGGAAAAGTGGTGAGACGGTTCAGCAGGGCTCCACCGGTGGTGTCGTCGTAGCAGGTCGGCTCAGCTTCTCCCTCGTCGGATTCTTAGGTCCTGTGGCGACTTCTGAAGTTCCAGTCCCCAAAGCCCTGCTTTTATGCAGAAAACCCCCATTCACTCAGCCTAGCTGTCACTCAAACATGCTAAGTGGTGAGCCGGCCGGCTCACCAATTGGGCCAATCAGGACGGAGTGCGACTTGAGTTGCCTAGGCAACTCAGTCCAGGGTGCCTAAATCCTCCTTCACCCCTCCTAAGTACTCCAGACAGAGTGGCACCACTTTGGAGGGCTTCTGTGGAGAAGCCCGCCAAAAAGTGGAACAAAGGGCTCAACTTGGGTTGGAGTCACAAAAGCGAACACAAATGCCATTTTAGAACCGAGTTCTGGCAAAAAATACCAACCGGAGAATTAATATTAAATAAATAAACCGGCGGTATGTTCGAGGCTATAGGAATTAAATAATTAAAGTTGGTAGCCTCGAACAATGGGAAATCCGATAGGGATATATTCGCGGTCGAATATAAAAAGTAGTATCCACTGCCACCAGCCAAAACTCGATCAGGGGGGACGGAGACGTGCCCCGGCCAGTACGTCCACAATATGATGGTTTGTACTGATGCTGATCAGTTTTGGAGACTAGTAAAGTCAATGGTGACTTTACATGCCCTGGGAGACAGTAGTCAGTCCCAGGGTATGGAGTCTATACTGGGGGGGTCACTATGACACCCCTGTGTTAATGCACTGAGGGTGCTGTGTAACATTACAAAAAACACATGAAGCCCTATGGAGTAAAAAAGACCCCATAGCCCATTAAACACATCTAGAGTCAAAAGAGACATACTCAAATCATGTCCAAGAGTGAGGGTAAAAGAGTCTCACTCTTGGCAGGAGAAAAAAATAAACCCCAAAAAAATCCAGCAAAGCTGCTGGGGGACTCACTCAGTTAGGAAATTCAGCCTAAACAGAGAATTCTCCCTAACATGCCTTAGTCGCGTTTAGGGAAGCCACAGCGCACTGTGCTGCGCTGTCTTTCATACTGTAAATAACGTGGTGTAATCTGCGCAGATTCTCCACAATATTCCTCCCTTGTACATACCCTGTTTGGTTGTGATTGATCAGCATGGGTATAACTTTTCTAAGTCTGTTTGCTAGTATCGCTGTAAGGATCTTACTGTCTTGGTTCAACAGGGACAGCGGTCTGTAGGAACCGCGGTCCGAGTCTACCTTGTTTGGTTTTAGTAATTAGATTATCATGGCTTCCCTCATGCTATCATTGAGGATTCCTTCTTCGTAAGCTTCGTTATGCACCTTGGCGAGGAGTGGCGCCAACATGTCCACATAGGCTTTATAGAATTCACTGGTTAGCCAGTCTGTGCCAGGGGGTTTCCCTGAGGGCAACGTTCTGATGGTAGCTACGACCTCTTCTGGGGTTATAGGCTCTTCTTTCTAGTAAGTCCAAGTGTTGCGTGTCAAGTTGTGACAGGACAATAAGGTCTGTAAACACAACATTTATGCCTACTTGTGTGTTTACATATTCTTGGTCTGTGTTTTGGATGGAGCATATTGGGGTTCTTCAATCTTTTTGCTTATACAGCTCGGCTAGCATTCTGCCAGGTTTGTTTCTCTGTGCGTGACTTCGCTCTAGGTGCTTTGCATAGTTACATTTCCCAAGCCTGTCCCACTGCATCAAGCATGCCTGCCTTAGCCCAATTGCTTCTTGCACGTGTGCCGTGTCTACTTTAGGCTTCTTTTCCATTGTCAGTAGATCCTCTTCTATTTTTTAAAGATAGCTTTCAACAGTTTTCTGGACTCCCCCTAACACAGTCATCATTTCGCCCCTGATGACTAACTTGTACGCTTCCCAGAAGTGCTCACTTGTTGTACGCTTCCCTCATTTTCTGTGATAAAATCTACAGTGTTCTTCCTAATATGTTCATTGAATGCCTTGTCTAGTAATGCTTCGCTTCTCAATCTCCAGGTGTGTATGGGTGGTCTTGGGGCAAACACCCTCCATTTTATTGAGAGTGGTGAGTGATCTGACAGTACCCTAAATAAATATCCCAGCTCTGGAAATTCAGGCCCATGTTCCTCTCCTGCAAACAAATAGTCGATCCTTGTGTGAACTTGATGTGGGGCCGAGTAATGGGAGTATTCCCTACCATCTACATGTTATACTCTCCATAAATCTCTCAATTGAAAATGCTGCAAGAGCGAGCGTAGTACTTTGGCCTTTTATGTTTTGAGTCGGATCTATCCATGATAGGATCAAGAGTGCAATTGAAATCTCCGCCCCATATTAACATTCCATCCCTATAGGGACCTAGCCTCGAATACAGTGACCAGAAGAAGACTGCCATCATGATTTGGCAAGTAGGTGTTCGCAATGTATATTTCTCAGCTCTCCAGCATACCATGTATTATAGACATTCTACCTTTGTTATCCGTTCTAGTGGTAAATACTTTGAATGGTATGGCCGGGTTTACCCAAATTAGTACCCCCCTTGCATATGTTGAATAGGTGGAGCCCACCAGCACTCCGTCCCACGCTCCAGCAAGGTTCTTTTGTTTCTGTGCATCTAGGTGCGTTTCTTGCAATAATGCAATCCCAACTCAATTCCTCTTTACGTACATGCTTACTCTACGGTATTTAACAGTTATTTAGTCTGCGTACATTCCATGTCATAATTTTTCTGTTTTAGCCAAGGCATTCACTCATCTCGGGTGTCTTTAGGGCCCCAAGTCTGATGCGAGCTGTAGCAATAAAGTTATGCAGCGTGTTCCCAACTTTGCCAGGCTTCCCTTCCAAGACCAGCCCCCTCCCCTCAACTAACAACCAAACATACAAAAACTTAACATGTCCAGCTATGCTAAGCACGCTAGGAGTTGCCCGTTTCCGCTCTCTTGGACCTGGTCGATAGACAAGTCTCATGGTGCCCAACGGGGGGGCACTGTCCAGTAACCCTAAAACTAACTTTTGAGGGAGTAGTGGATCTGCTTGTAGCGCTACCCTACCGGGTTTCTGTGGTTACACTATATTGTTCCTGCAATTACTTTTAAGTATATACTGCTTTTATTTGATTTAGTAGCAGATTTTTCAATCAAGTTAAAGCTAATTGCTTCGCAAACGTGCATACCAATGCCTAGTGCATGGTCGTGGCTCATGTCTGGGTGCGTTGACTTTGCTCAGATGACTCTGGGATTTGTAAGCTGTCCATCCAGTCCTGGGCTTCTGCCGCCGTCTCAAAGAAAAGTACTTTGCCATTATGGATTACCTTCAGTTTTGCCGGGAATATCAGCATTTACTTTAGGCCCGCTTTTCTGAGCTTTGCTTTTGCTGTGATGCATTGAGCCCTTCTCTTTTATACCTGGAAGGTGTAGTCTGGAAATACAGAGATCTTCGCCAAAGCTCTTTATATCAATCCTCCAGTCCTGGAAAAGGCAAGGATTTTCACCCTATCTTTATAATTCAACACTTTAGCGATTATGGGCCTGGGCGGTGCGCCCGGAGGTGGCCTTCTGATGAGGAGACTGTGCGCTCTCTTGATCGTAAACACTTGTGTAAGTTCCCCAGCTCCTATTTCCTGTAGCAGTAAGTTCTCGACATATGTGGTGGGGTCGGACCCTTCCGTTCCCTCGGGTAGTCCGACAATTCTTAGGTTGTTCTGACGTGCCCGGCCTTCCGCATCTTCAGCTCTGTCTTTCCGGCAGTTTAACTTTCTGAAGGAGGATGTTGATGTCTATTTGTTTGTTTGCGCCCTGACCAGTGTGTTTTCTTGGACTTGTTCTTCTAGTTTCCCTGTGTTCTGCTATGGCCTCGACGTCTTGTCTTAATAGTCCAACATCTATTCCCACGACATCAATCTTGACTTCCAGTGTTGCTTGTAGTGCTGCAATTGCCTCTAGGATCTGCAGATTCCCCAAGTCTATCGTGTCCGCTGGGGGCGACACCCGTCTTTTCTCTGTGTTGCTTCCATCCACTTTGTGTCTGTGTACTTGGCCTTTTGTGAATGTTTCCATGGTAGTCTTGTTCTTGGATTTGTTTCCTTTAGTGGACATTTTCACCGTCTGCTCCTTTCGGGCCACCTGTGTCTGTTCTGCCTGAGGGGTCTGTCTTTGCTTGTAATCGCTAGACCTTGGTTTAGCTTTAGATGCGTATACTTGCACTTGTGTTTTTTTGTGGCTAGGGAGCTCCACCGTTGTTGGCCTTGCTTGGTTTCCGCAGTTTAGGCAACCTTCCTTACTATGCGCAAAGCTGGGGGCGCCGGGCACTGTGTATAATGCCGCTTGCAACTTGTGGGATCCGTCTTGATCTACCGCAGACCAGCTTTGGCCTAGGTCTGGTCACGTAGTCTGGGCCCATTGACCTCTGTGTTTGGCGCAGCGTTGTGTCCGGGAATAGTGTTTATTGTGCTGCAACTTCTGGTTGAGTTTGCTGCAATTCTGCACGCCAGGTTCGGAGGGGGGCCTGAGGTCAATCTTGACGGTCTGCTGTATTAAATAGGCGCACAGCTCAGTTGTTTGTCCTCTCTTGCCTTGAAGGCTCTTTTGTGGGCATGCAATCGTCTGTCCTAGTCAAACTTCAGCAGTGGTGGCGGCCGGCATGCCTGCTTCCGTTATTGTCTGCGTGGCTTGGTTTTCTGTACACGTGCACTTTGCATCAGATCGAAGAGGGAATCCGCTTTTTCTTAGCAGTATGCAACAGTTTGGTGCAATGGCAGCTGTGTAGCGGTTTCTTTTTTATATGCTTTTTCCTTCTCTGTGACTGAAGTCGCGCCGTTCCTGGTCTCGCCCTTGCAGCTTGATTTCCCATGGAAGTCTGTTTCATATAAGGGCCTTTCTTTATGTGAGCCCACTACTGGTTTGGCCACTGGTGCCTCAGGCAAGAGTACGCAGGCCCTGGTGCTTTCTTTGTCCCCCCCACTCTGGTCTATTATGTGTGGGGAGGGTAGATGAAGTATGGACCCCAGGGAGGTGTTTCCCTTCTGTTCGGTCTGCTTGGCACCCACGTTATTCAGCCCTGCCGATCTGGGGAAGGGGGAGGGAGCCCACTTCTGTCTGTTTGAATGTTCTGGCTTTCGCAAAGGGCCTTCCCCGCTCCCCCTTCTCCTTACCGTCGTCCGGAGCGCGGGGGCTCTCCCACTCTTCTTGGTGCCTCTCCAGTCACTCTTCCTGCAGTCGCTGCGGCCACTCGATGGCAAATGGGCAATTCCGCGAGCGCAGCTTCAGGGATACGTTGTGTTTTAGCTGTAATCCGCACGCCACCCCTGCTTCGGAGCGCCGTTCGGATCGCTGGATCCTGCTACCGGGCACACTTGTTTCCTGTCTCCGTAGCCTCGCCAGCCCCCTCTTACTGTCTTTTGTGGCACGTGTGTGGCGCTTGAGCTTTACGGTTAACCGGGTCACCGATCATCCGTTGTCTTCCGCCACATGGCAGTGGTGATTTTCTGTAGTCCAGGGTAATGCTTGGCTGATCCACGCCTGGGTTATTAGAATTGCCTGGTGCCTGCCCTTGTGCCAACGCCTTTGCTCTCCACACGTGTTGGTATCTCGTGGTTCATTTCGTAGCCGCTGACTTTTTCCCCCTCTGCCATTTTTGGTCTTCACTAGCGGCACCGCACAAACTCGACGTATCTTCCTTCACAGTAACATTTGGGGCTTCCCACTCGCACCGAAGCCTCTCAGACGTGTACTGCTGCCTCGCTTCCGTTTTTATTTGTTACTTGTCGCTTCTCGTTAGTTGGATCTGCAGGAGCCTCTAGTGAGCACGTCTGCCTCACATGGCTGCTGGCCCTGCCCCGCCATCCGTGACAAACCTTGTAGTGTGGGTGGATCTCTTCCTTCTCATATCTGTGAGTGACACCTATGCCTACACTGTAGTGTGGATTGTGCGATCCACAGGGTTAAACATGCCCAAGGTGGGTGCCAGGGCATTCGGTTCTTTAATATGCACCAATATTTACCAATGTGCACTCACGTTTTTCGTGTTTGCTGAGGAGGTCCTCAATGCCACGCACATCATAAAATTCTCCACAAATTTAGACTAATATTTGCAAGTCCAAAACACGAATGTATGGCATTCTTGTCTAAAAGACTGGGATTTGGGTGAACACCCTGCCATTTCTTACATGTCCTATGTAGGTGTCCTCGTACACCTTCAACTGGAATTTCTCACAATAGTCAGCTCCACCAGTCTTATGACAGCCCCACCCATCATATGTACCAAAGACATTTGTCTTAGGCATGCATCATGTCCTCGAGAGATATTAAAATGTCATCTTAGACATCAGTTTGGGATGGAGCGAGACATTGTCCATAACTCTTTGAAATATAGCAGCTGTGGAGGCAAGCCAAAATTGCATCCTCTTGAACATAGATGTCTGGAGTCCAGGTGGAGTTCTATCGACGATACGCACTTAATAGGTCTAATGTGGGGAAATGCCTTCCTACACCTAAACTCAATATAATTTCTTGGACTCTGAAAAGGGGTTGTCCGTCAACCCGAATTCTCTCATTTAGCGACCAAAGGGCAATATACTTCCTAATGGATCCACCCTGCTTCCTGGCAATCACCATCGGGGAAACCCATTCAGCTGCATCAGGTCCAATAGGGGTCTTTCCTCTTCTATATCTATCTATCTCTCTCTCTCTCTCTCTCTCTCTCTCTCTCTCTCTCTCTCTCTCTCTCTCTCTCTCTCTCTCTCTCTCTCTCTCTCTCTCTACTTGCGGTGTTCACCAGAGGTCTAACCTTTCTCCCTGGCTATTTAACCACTACCTGGTACCTCTGGCCCACTGCATCGCTACATTCTGTTCTAACTTTCAGTGTTATGCCGCTTACGCAGATGACACCCAGCTCTCCTTCAGGCTCCCCTCTTCCACCCATCTGCTCCTTCTCTCATACCAGACTGTCAGGAATGTGTGCTGCCAAGGATCTCTGCCTTAATGCCAGTAAAACCGAGATCCTCCTCATCGGGGCACATGCTCCCCGTCCTTTCCTCTCGCTCTGGCCCACCACACTGGGCCCTCTTCCTGCTCCTTCCTGTGAGGCTAAGAACCATGGTGTCATCTTCGACTCCATCCTCTCCTTCTCTCCTCACATCTCTGATAAGTCATACTTTCAGCTGCAACTCCTCAGAGGTATTCTGCCTTTTCTCAATTTCCCCCAGAAGCACACTGTCTGTAGAGCCCTGGTCCTCTTCAGGCTGGACTATTTCTCCTTGTCTCTACTCTTTGACCTTTGCAACTCAGCCAGAACAGGACTGCGAGACTTGTCCTTGGCCCCAAGCCCAGGGATTGTATCTCTCCAGCTTTGAAATCTCTGCACTGGCTCCCTGTGGCTGCAAGGATCAAATTCAAGACCCTTTGTATCATCCACAGGGTTTTCTGGGGCCTGGGACCGCACTACCCCCAACTTTCTCTTCCTAAACATCTTTCTTCTCGAGCTCTCCGCTCATACACCTCCAATTCTCTGATGGTCAGATATTCTTCCTTGGCTAGGGCCTCCCTCTGGAACAGCCTCCCTGCCTCTCTCAAACTTGAGCAGAACCATTTCCGGTTCCACAAGCAACTGAAGACCTTCCTTTTCGCTTCCGCTTTCTCTCTTCCTCTCCTCAGCTAATGTCCCCCATAGTTCTGCACACTGGTCGCCTGGCCACCACTGAACTCTGCGCCAGGCTCCTGCATGTCCAGTTGCCCTCACACTGCCTCCAGGCTCCCTCAGCACTTAAGGGTCTGTCTGTAAACCTACAGTCCCTTCTCTTTGCACTTATGAGCCACCCTCTGGCAGCACTTATTGAGTCACCTGCACTTATCACTCACCTCCTCTCCCGTCTTCCCTGCACTTGCACGATCTGAATGACACAAGGCCTAGTAAGATCGTTGTTTCTCCTCCCCCTGTTTCCCCCTCCTTGTCTTGTTGGATCTAGAAACACTTGTGTACAGGTGCGTGATGAATGACTTATATCAATCTCCTCAAGCACGCAACTTACTTAATTATTCTTTCATTTGCTCCTGTGACATAAGAGGAACTGGTCTCACTTCATGTGCTGCTGGTCTTGCCCCATATTTAAGAATTAACTTGTGTTAGAAATCTTTAAGGCACCCTAACTGAGAACTCGTAGCATATATTACAATCTGTCGGAATGACTGGCTATAAACCGTAGGGGTCTAATCATATTTTAAAGTCCCGCTGATGGCATCACCCGAAGAGGTGCCCCTTTTTTCGGCATGTACAACTTGCCATGTTCTTCCTTCCTTTGAACTTTGTATCTACCATGTGTTGCCCAATTATGTCAATGGTGACACCACCACAGGCTCTAGGGCCTATGTAATGAGTAGCTGGTTCCCTGAGGTATAGCCCTCATCTGGTATGTGCGTCCGCTCCTGTAACTGTAAATGACGAACCAAAATCTGCCATAGTCTCCTACTCACACTAATAATGCACCCTCCAAACTACACATACTCTTCTTTATCTCTGTACAAATCACTTCACATTCACTCGCCACACATACACTTCCACTCCTAAGTCAATATCTAACCTTCTCCATGAACCTCCACCACATTCTGCTGCTTCTCCTTCTCCTGCTGGTCTCTTGGTCCACCAGCACTACTGAACTCGCCCAAAAAACCCACACTTCCTGTTTACTGCCCCTTCTTAAATCTCCCCCTCTGACCCGATTGGCCAGCTTTCCCTAACCACTTCTGCTCAATTTCCCCTTCCTAGAGGACTATGTGCAAGTAGGCATCTTTAAAAGGGCGGTAAACCCCCGCCTACTTTCTCTACACAAGTTTGTTCCTAAACAGCCACCATATAAGACTGGGAAGGTCAAGATTCGCATTCATGCTCCTTGACGTTGCAGTACAGGACGGTTCTGAGGAGGGTAAAGGAATTGTTCTCTTCTAAGTGTCTAGGTGATTGACTCTTCCACACAGGTGCTTGTCGGCACACCGCAGCTTCTTTGTCCGTCGTGTAGGCTTGCGACTCCTCTTTGGCTCTCTCCCTTGTTCATTCATCACTCTGTTTGGCGCTGGTGTTCCTTTGCACCGAAGTAGTCTGCAGGCTCCGGGGCGGATTCTCAGGGTTACTGTTTGCATTGCCCAATGAGGTTGCTATGTGTCCCAGGGTCTCCCAGTTTGTTTTCTTGAGTTTCTTACTGCCGCCAGTAAAACAAAATAAAATGCTGGCAAGCATTTGGTCTCCGAGATAAGGGTCTGCAAATAAACATGCTGGCACATGGGTAAGGGGTATGTATTGGGTTCACACCCCCAGCTATCCCCCCACCAGTATCATAACTGGCTCTGATAGGTTTTGTGGTAGACCTCCCCCTCTTGACAAGGACAGGGTACTGGCCTTCTCACATACCTACACACACTTTCGCTTAAGTCATCCTTTTTTCCCCCTGTCGGCTGGCTGACTTATGTTCTGTCTCAGGAGAGTATTCATTTGGATTCTGATACTCCTTTTAGGCACTGGTCAGAGTGAGAAATCTGTGCAAAGTAATATTTCATCTGGGAGCCCTGGAATTACCATCATGGGCATCCAGATCTCTTGCTCAATTACTTGTAATGTTAGAGGAGCTTGGGGGTAGAGATTAATATCTCCATGACCACATTATTTTCTATTAGGCTTCCAGCACTGCGCTCTTCCAGAACAATCAGGTCTACCTGTACAACAATGAGTCAAGGAGCGTATTTGATGGGACAATGATACGTTTCTCTGTGGTACACATTGTCCAGGCTACCAGTTGCAGGTGCCCCTCTTCAGGGACTAGGTCAGTGAGATACTCTAGTTCCTCCTCAGACCACTGTACAAGCTCTTCTCCTTCCTAGTTCATGTGATTCCCCATCATGGAGGAGCTTAGTCTTCATTGGCTCCTCCTTGGATTTCTCCAGGCAAAACCTGGCCAGGTGTTCTGGATTTACACAGGCCTAACCGCATAGTAGGGGTTCCAGTCCAGTAGGAGGTCCTGATCGCCGGTCCTCGACGGGAGTTGGCGGTCTGGGTTTCGGTTCAAGAGGCCCAACCTGGCTCAAGGACGGGCTCTCTTCCCACCCTCATCCAGAAGGTCGTGGGTCAGCTGGTCTTTTCAGGATTCCACTAGGTTCTCAGGCATACATCGCCCTTTGAAGTGCATTTACCATCTAGGTAGCTTCCTCCGGCAAGGGTTCATGGAGTTGCCATATAACCTTCTGCAGATAGTGGGGGGTAGTGAATCTATGGACTGCTTTAGTACCAGCATGTAATTTCTCTCCTTGAAGGTATATATGCCAGCCACTTGTTGAGTAAGTCTCTCACTCAATATGATAGTTGTCAAGGATTTCCCCTTGGCATAGTCCTGAATGGTGAAGATGGAATCGGTAGTGCTTTCTATCTCGTTGCAGCCTCTCAAGGATTCTCTTCAATTCTTCCTGTTTTCTTCCCCATTCTTAAATCACCGACCCTCCCTCTGTCCTGATTGGTCAGCTTTACTTAGCCACTCCTGCTCAATCTTCCTCTCCCGGATGAATATGCACAGGTAAGTCTTAATGGGGAGCTAAGTTCACACCACAAATGTGTTCTGGACCGACCCACCATGTCGGGCTGGGAAGACCAAGCTTCTGGTTTGTGCCCCTGTTATATAGAAGTAAAGTAAGGTTCTGGGGAGGGTAAAGGGGGTTGCTTCCTTCTAGGTCTCCGTTGGTCATGTGGATTGCATCTTTGGCCCGGGTGCTTGCAGGTCTTCCCGGCTGCACTACGCAGCTTCTTTGTCGCATAGGCTCATGACTTTCCCTTTCAGCTCCCTCTAATCTTCGTTTGTCGGGCTGTTCGGTGCTGGTGTTCCTTTGCATCAAAGTGGTCTGCATGCTCTGCAGCCAATATTCTGGGTGGTGGGACAGGTCCTTAGTCTTCTGTGTTCGCTTGTATTGCCCAATGAGGTTCGTTTGTGTCTCTGGGTTTCACTATTGGCTTTGTGTTTCTTGCTTGCAATAAAAGGAGAAACAATGGCAATTATTTGGTTTCCGAGGTATTGCTGAAGATAAGGGTCTGAAAATCAACATGCTGGCACAAGGATACAGGGTACGAATTGCCCCCCCAGCGGCTATCCTCTTCACCAGGGTCATAAATAGCTCTGATCGGCTTTGTGATAGAACTCCCCCTACTCTAATAGACAAGGCCAGAGCACTGGTCTTGTCACAAGAAGCTGAAAAGTACTACTCCGTAGTTGAGAGACACTATAGCATGCCCTTGGAACACTAAGCATTTCAAGTTCTTCTTGTGAGACATCCCATTCAGTATCAAGACGGACTACTTGCTGTTGGTATATGAATTAGCGAGACGCAAAGTGTGCATGTCCCCAAGAATAAACAGGTGGGCCTTGGCACTTCAAGAAATGAATTTTACTGTAGCACCCACCCCAGCCCCAAGAAGGTAGCAGCAGACCTTGTCACATCTTACGCTAGAAGAGAAAGAGTGCACGGAAGATGAACATTGGGCATAAATAGCAGCATGGAATGTCACAGATTTGCATACATGACAGAGGAAGCGAGCTAAATATTGAATTGTATAAGATTTGTTGCTTACTTGTGGCTGGGCAGCCATCAAAAATAGTGGGTGTAAGCAACCAATTCCACCAAACTTGTGATGAATCATGAAAAAAAGGACATGCTGTTTAGGGGGAGAAAGTAATTCCCCCAAGGGTGTATATGTACACATTTGGGTAGTGGTGTATAGCAGCTTCTTGGAGGAGCATGATGAAAAGGGCGATAGCGATATTGGTGGCCCAAGATGGATTCAAAAGTGGAGAAAATGGTCAACCATTGTCTTGCTTGTGCTGAGTATACCAAATTGCACGCAAACATGGAACTTCCTCTTGTGCTTGGGTTTGGGCAACCACTTCCTGGTGGGAAATGGTAGCACTGGATATTATCAGGACTTTGTTTGGAAAAGACATCAGGATACAAATTATATTTTGTCAGCATGGACGACCATTCGAAATGTCTATGTGAAGAGTGGTCTGAGGATGCCACAGTGGTTTCTGTGCTATGTTTTTTTAGACATTTTCCACGATGAGGGTTTTCCATTCGTGTTAATGGATAACAAGGTACAGTTCAGGTCTGACTTATTCAATGATATTGCTCAGAAATGCATAGTGGAAAGATTTAAAAGAGTAATACAAGGAACCATTTTATTTGCCTGGGTACCCCAATCTTGATCTGGGAGCCGACATAGTATGGGCATATCACACAACACCCCATTCAAGCACGGGGGGAGGGTCACTCCTTTTGTGGCTCAGAGGGCTAAAAAGCCGGTGTTTGAATTGGACTCATTGTGGTTGCGAATTTCAGATCTAATGTGTTTGATCTCATTCGAATGGTGGAACAGTGCCAATACAGATATAAAAAATTGTTTGATCAACATAAGTGACTCGGTCCAGACAATCTCAGAGTTGGTGATAGGGACAGAACAAAAAAAATAAAACTAGGCTGAGTGGAAAGGGAGATCCCCTACTCTAGTAAGGGTTCTAGGCACAGCTGTAATTATAGAAGATGGAATGATATGGAGTCTGCATCAGCTTGTCAAGTGTTATGAAGTTGAACTGAGAAAGGAACTGGGCTTTCAAGCGTCAGAGGGAGTACATGGTGCAGTTTACTTAACATTGCTAAATCCAAGTAAAAATGCAGTCACCTATTCTGGTTGGCAATGAGGATTTTGTAAAGCTTTTGAGAGTCAAATAGAATGCAAATGAACAAGCAAGTTGGCAAGATCTCCAGCAGTAATAGCTGCCAAGGACTCAACTGGAGTGGAGACCGATATGGCTGCGGTAAAGGTGCAGATTCAGCGCTGCCAAGGGGGGGGGGGGGGGTGTGCACCTACCAGTTGCAGGACTGATGCGGAAGGTGCATTCCCAGCGGTGGGGACATGCTGCACAGTGTAACCTATGTGCTGTGTGCGCAGGTGCAGCTAGAGAAGTCTGTGGTGAAGTGCGGATTTGGGGGCATCAAGGGGGATATTGGGAAAAGGGGTAGGTGGGGGATAGTAATTGGGCACTGCTAATGGGTAGAAGTAGCACTGTAGTACAATATGAACCACAGAACAGCTATTATGGAGCATAGGCCGCAGGTAAGTAAAGCATTTGCCGCTTCACAGCCAAGGCCATGTGTCTTGGGCAGACATGAATTTCTCGCGCCCTGAGCTACAGCAGGAGACCGTAGTAGCTGGGAAATGGGACCAGCCGATACTCGAGGACAGTGAGCCAGGCAAATGGGCGCTCGCTTGGAAATGTAGTGATTCAACATATAAATACAGGCAAATAAAAGTAAAATGACGGTAAGCAGTTTCAAAACGCCCCTTAGGATATGGTCCTAGGAAGAGGGTTGTGCGGCGAGGGGGTGAGCCGGGAGGGGACCAGTCATTGAGAGAGTTTCCGTGTCCCTAGGGTGCAACAGTGGTTTGTGCCCTTGTTTATGTCCGCGGGGCACCTCATTGGTTGGATGCCGTGTGAATGTCTCCCCTTTGGCAAGCTCAGGTTGTCTTGTGTGTCTCTTGAGAACCGGCAGGGTAATAAAGTTCCAGTGGTGAGCACGATCACATAATGTTAATAAACGTCATTGTGGGGTTGTGTGGCAAGGTTTGTGACGGCACGAGGGGTGGTGTTGGACAGCAGGGTTAGGATGGTCTGCTCCAATCATGGGTACGTACTATATGCTTGCCTACAGGGGACTGACACAGTCCCACCAATAAGCTTTGGAGGATGATCTAACAACTGCTACAGTTTTTGTTTATACGAATTATGTGAGCAATGTATAAGAGGTTTGTCCACAGCAGGCGGTGTGGACAGCTCTCTTCACTCAGTTTTGTTCCACCATGCTGTTTGAACCATGCTCTCCAGCACGGTGGGCCTATAGTAAGTTGCGTTACTTCCTGCTTGGTGTAGCGGCTGCCGTCCCCTGGCCACATGGGAGGTTGTCACCACCGGGAAAGGAGTGACACCATCAGATTCATCACAGCCCCAATTTGATGGCTTGAGGGCATTCCTTCCAGGGGCAACTTTGTCCTATCCTCAACAACGAACCAATTCAAAACTTCCTACTGCCACAATCATTCATTATAACCAAAGATTTCTAATCAGCCTTTTGATTTGTACGCCATTAAGGTCAGCAAATGTGTGAAAAAGCTAAAGGCATGTTAAGAAAGCTACTCTATCATGAAACATCTTGAGGTGTACACAGTGCAAAGGGGTTACTCCTCCCTGTACCACTATGTCAAACAAATAAACAAAAAACAAACGGCCCTATGAATACTGTGAACTCTTATGGTACATTTCCTCTCTCTATATCCATCAGATATTGCCCCTCCAGAAATACCCTCTTCTGCTTCAACCGCACCAATTCGTTTCTTCAAACATTTTCAAAAGCCCTACCACTCACTTTCATTTTGCTTGTTTTTTTGTTCATGGTATCCAATGAAATCAAGACTGCCTCTACGTCACTTCTCCTTGCCAATGAACCAGAGGAGGACCGCCATGTGTTCTTAATTGACCTGAGCATCTGGTTCTGAGTGAAAGGTGAAATGATATCGCATTTAACTGCTTTCAATTATCTTGTTCATGCTGATTCTGCGGACTTAATCTTGCTGCATTATGTGGTAACGAGATGGACTGTATTCCTCATCACCAAAGCAACCAACACCATCTATAGTCTTATGCCATTGCTTTATTATGACTCATTGGATTGCTAGCCAACAAGGACAAATCATCTCACTTTATGAGTGTCACGTGTATGATGAAGTCACAAAAGAACATTCTTAAAGCAAGGAAGACTGAACTGTGTTGGCTAGTTGTTTTTTAATTTATATAAGCAATACTGGGAGGATACGTCAAGGTTGTTACCGAGCAAAGGTGGATGTATGGTGTCAATGGTTTGAAACTTGGAGCAAAATGCCCTACACTGTACACAGCTGATACCCATGTTGGAGTCCATCTTAGACCACAGGTGTCTGCTCGCCTCTCCTTAGAAACATTGTCTGGCCCTCCATCTCAGCGTTACCAATTGATGCAAAGATTTTCCACAAAGCATATCACCATATACGTGGGGATAAAACCGTATCTCACTGTAAATGACAAAATGTCACATAGGACACAATTGTAGGGATCTGAAATAAAGCTGGTATGCACCATTTTCCCCCCCCATTTAATCCAGACAAAATAGGCACACTATTCTAAAACTCAATTATCAAATGTATTCCAATAAAGTATATAAAATATTAAAGTGGAATGTATGATCGATAATTTAACATTTCTATCAATGTCTGCAACTATATGTTTACCAGGATTGCCACCCAACAGTGACTTGTAGTTTCAAGGCACGAGGAACTGAAAAGTGGGTTTTAGAATAAGTCGTGACAGCCAGGGTAGTGATAGGTTTGCTTTCAGTTTCAGAGGTGAGGACAGAGTGATTGCCTCTAGTCAGGGATAAGCAACGAGGTGAGAGGGAGGTTACCTTATCCTGTAGGTTCTGTGCTTTGGTAGTTTGAAAGACTATATATATATGAACATGCAACATAGTTTACAAACAAACCCTACACACAAATTATATACAACACATCTTCAAACTTCCCCTTAAAACTTCAATTTTCCCCACAATTCCAAAACAGCTAAAATCAACAAAATGTGGCCCGCATTTAACATTTCAGTCCACAATTCAAGTGCATTAAAACAGACATCCAAGTGGGCATGGTGAAAATGGCTGCCTGATGTCAATGCTCTTCGCCTAGCATACATTGTTTTGGCGACCCCATCCAATTGCCAGATTCCCTCCTGGACACCTAGGGCAGCTCTGCCACCTGGGGATAGTGGCGACAGAGAGGGACCAGGGGACCTTTACAGAAGGGTGTGGATAACATTGTACTTCTGAGTCCTTTGGTGGCCGAGGTCTGGTGGTCTGGTGGTCTGGTGGTTCTATGAGGCTGAGGTGTGGTGTTGTTGCAGGCCGAAAATTAGGTGCAAGATCGGCCTTTGAGATTTCCCCCACTTTCCCTTGTGAGGAACTCCTAGTGACAACAGTAAAGACAGACAGAAAGGATCACAGTTCAAGGGTGTTTATTGAACAATGTTTTCAGGGTGGAAAAATTCCTAAACTACACCTAAATCTAAGATGGGAGCAAGCGTCGACCATCAAATGAAAATAAGGCAGTTGTAGTGGTGTGTAAAAAATAAAAAGGCCTATACTAAGAAACCTATTGCCAAACCTCACACCTAATATAAAAAGGGGTGCAGGATGGTTTTCAAGAAAAGAAAGAAGTGTTGACAAATAGGTCAGGATGTGGCAGCTTGGGTCTCTCTTCCCCACGTTTTGAGCACAGGGTGAGGTAGGATCTTTGAGCACAGCACACTCAAGCGTTCTCAGCACAGGTCGACAGTTCTGTTCCAGCTTATCAGGGGCCTCGATGGCCAAGTCTAGTTTCCCTAGAAAGTTTCTTGCCTTCGAGGGCCTGACTTATTCGAATAACAAAACAAAAAATGTCTTCAACAAAATGATAGTTTGTTTCTTGGTTCCACTTTGGGTGAGGCCTTTCCACACCTGGTCCCCCTCTTCCAAGTGCCAGCACTTCTTTACTTTCAGCCTCCCTTCTCTGGGTTCACTACAGGCTTTCCTTCACTGGCAAATCTTAATGTCTCTTTAAACAGTTCCAGCGGACATCCCTCGGCTGGGTTCACTCTTGCCAACTTCACATTCGTTTGTGGGATTAACTTCCCTTGCTTTCTCAAGTTCGTAGATCAAAGACTTTCGACTGTACAGGGAATTTGCTTGACCTCCTATATATCAACTTTGACCTAACTTGGGGGCTCTCCAATGGCCTTCTGGTTTCTGAAGTTTCATTCACACAGGGATCGACGAGTCTCTAGAGTTAGTATCTATATGGTGCCCATACCCTCAGCAGCTTGTCTTCCCTTAACACTTTCCACAGTTCATTGAACTTGGTTCAAACTTACCACTTTGTGATTCTCATTCAACACAGCCCGGTTCTCATCGGCTCTCCCCTCAACTCACCGGCTGTGATAAATCGCTTGGCTTTCGGCTTCACTGGAGTCAAGGCTGGTACCACGGTCGCGGGAGCTTCCCTCACTCCTGCTTATCCGCATAGGCTTGCCCCGGGTATTGTTGACATCTGCTGCAAATTGTTTGTGGTCTTCTGTCCTTTTCCACGAAGGTTCTGCAGGCCTGGGACAAAAAGGGCAAAGCCGCTTCTCTCCTCGCCACCCTCTCGATTCCCACCACCTTTCTCCTTGTCTTAAAGTGCCAGACCTGGATAGCTGTCTCGTTGTGCGGTCTGCCTTGCTTGTACTGTGCTCTCTTGCTCCACCTTTTATCCCTGTGGGGAAGGAAACGGGCCATCAGGTGTGTGTGATTCTTATCAATTGCCTGACCCTTGTATTGGGACAGGTCAGGTAAACGGCTCTGGTGTTAGTCCGTTCTCTAGTGTGTTGTGCAAAAGTGTTTGTTATGGAAAGGGAGGGGGGTGGGAGATGTTTGTAAAAGTCCTACGTGGTAGGATGGGGAAAAGGTGTTGCAGGAAGGGGGATACTGCATCTCACCAGTCAGTGTCCAACTCCCCAAGGACCTTCCATCCAGGTGATCCTGCCTCACTGGTCCACCCTTAGGAACTGGATTCAATAGCAATGGCTGTGTCCTGGCCACGTGGATGACAGATCCCCAGGGGCTAGCTAGGGAGACACCTTCAGGTTTCTCAACATGGGGAGAGGATTACATTGGATTCCTGCGAGCAGTGGATTAAAGATCCAGAAACTGAAATGAGCTTTTGTGGATGATAGCACACCTGCGAGCTGCTGTAGGTGTTTAGAGACTAGTATCAAAAAACACTGCTACCGCTGTGGTGAAGCCAAGAGGAGCAAGATGCAGAAGCTCACAGCATACAGTGGAGTGAAAACCCAGGGTGGTGGGAGGCCAAGATAGGTAGCTGGGGCAAGGCAATAAATGTTTACCCTCAGGACTCCCGCTTCCTCTGCTGTGAGGAAGCAATCATCAGGGGGATGCCCAAGATACTTTGGACCTCCAGGCTGGTGGCACATGGCATCTGTGAACAAGGCCAAGTGGTGGCAGCGCACAGACTAAGGCAGCTGCGAGTAGACACTCTGGAGCTGCAGTATCTCCCTCCCCTCCGTCACCCATACAAAGAGGAAAAGATAGCAGGTACCAGGTTTGAAGTGTGTTACGTTTTAGCCTTAGCGGAGGCAGACCTCCTTGGTATTCTGGATAATTGAAAAAAGATGGTGGGTGACACCTACCACATTAAGGAGGCGAAAGTGATAAAGGAGAGGAACAAGACTGTTTTAACTCTGCCAGTGTAGGAAGTGGACTGCGGCCTAATATTGCAGCTTATACTGAATTCAGGACACAGGAGTCTTAAGAGTTGGGAATCTGAAGAGAGATTAAGAGAACCAAACAAAGTGTGCCCTAGAAGAATACATTTATTGATGTTGAAAAGGCTTGAGAGCACCAAAGATTTAGTGAAGCCAAAAAGAGGAAATGGGGCAGACCTATTGGTCTGTCTGATGTAGAACCAGGGCTGCAAAAACTCTCTCCAAATGTGCACACCTGTCTGCCTGGTCTCTTTTGGAGAGAGGGATGGAACTTCAGACATCACCTGGCTTTGCAGTATCCAATGCAAAACTGGAAGTTACAACTAAACAAAATATAGGATACATTCTGGTGGGCATTTGGGTGATGTACGTGGAAATCAAGGCCTGAAATGAGGAACTGAGGGGGTAACATTGAGAAGATGGAGGAGAGGCTAGAGACAGCAAAGAATAGCCAACTGCACTAGTTGTCAAGAGTTAAAGTACAATACCTGCTCTCAAAAAGAACTAAAATCAAATGATGTGGCGAATAGAGAGGAGATTATAACTATGATTTTTTGATGGCCCAAAAGCAGACAGACCCTGGAGCAGGCAGTAAAAATGGTCTAGGAAATCAATGCCTGCTTTCATGAAGGGGGTGAGAGGGGTGCCCTTCAAATGGACTGAGCGCGTAGCCGAGAGAGAGAGAATGAGCCAAGGTCCGAGATAAACTGTGGTAAGCTGTCAATATTGTGCCAACAAGTTTGCATCCTAAGCAAAGTGAGAGGGGACAGCATGGAGTCGACCACAGAGGGAATAGAGTTTGTATTCTGCATGACTTCTCCGCCTTGACATGGACTAGAAGGTCGAGAGTGTTTCCTCAACTCTTGGCAAACTGAAAAATGCATCAAATACCGTTGTGGGGACCCCTTTGCTTTGAATTTCGATACACAGAACACGTTTTTTGTGATGAAAGAGCAGGTGGACATTGAAGAGGTGAAGCAAGCAGTAGTTGAGCCGCAATTGGAAGATTTGTATTTTATTTGATTTCTATAGTGTTTTCGCCAAAGCGCTGAACATTAGTAAAGGACGGTACAATAGAACTTGGTAATACATTGAACAGGATCAGCAGGCAGTAAAAGGAAAATGCATTGTTGGAGAAGGCATATAGAAGATGGTTTGCATTGAAAATTCGTAAAGCAGGGAAATTACGGATAGACAGAGGAAGAGAATTCCAGTGCTTAAGAGCAAGTAAAGCAAAGGAACGGAAACATGAGGCATAGGGAGGTTTAGGGACTGAGGAGAAACTGATTCTGGCAATGGGAGAGGCGATTACAGTGATATTCATGAGGAACGGTAGAGAGGGGGTAAGACCATGGATACATTTAAAGACAATTGAGAGGAAGTGGAAAAGAATACAAGAGTCAAAAGGCAGAAGAGGCATGGAAAGCAGGGAAGAGGAGATGGCAGAGTGAGGGCGAAGAGATAAGAGAAGATGGATAGACAAGATATAAACAGAACAGAGGGGAGCAAGATGGAGTCAGGAAGACCAAGGATGATTGCTAAACAGTAGTGTATACGAAAGAACACAAGAGAGCTGATGAGAAGTTTGGAAGCGTGAAAAGAAATATAGGGGTGGGCACGTTGAATATTGAATAAGACATAACAGGAGCGGGCAGTGTTGGAAATGTAAATAAAGAATGAAAGAGGTATCAAAGATGATGCCTAAGTTATGGGACTATGAAGAGAATGCAAGAGAGGAGGGGGAGAAGGAGAGGGAGGCAGGGGAGGGGGTAATCGAGGATATGCAGTAAAGAAGAGGACCTTGGTTTTGGAGGGGTGGAGGAAGTGTTTACACAAGATGTACAAATGATCCCAGAGCTGTGAAACATCACACATTAAAGGAGCAGGGTCTTTACATGAGAAGGCTGAAGATTCTGGGAACAAGCAAGTTTAGGTTTTTGGTGTATGGCACCATAGAAAACAAAGCGTTGAGTCCTTCGAGACATTTAAGCCTTTAGTCAATTAGTCTGTTTTTGATTTGAGAAAGTCTTGGATGAAGAACCAGGATCCCAATAGATGAGTTGGTGGGGTGGGGGCAGGACGGTTTGTCAGGTGCTGAAAGAGGGGCGTTCTAGCTCTGGGTATGTGATGAATTTGGGAGGGGGGATTTGTGAGGGGCATGGCAGAAAAAAGGGGGCAATGGGCGGAGGACAGTGATCATTGCTAGGTGTGGGTATTCAGATGCTCTCCTGATTCTTCCCTTCGGTTAGATTGTCGGTTATAAGGTAAGTGTCTTCCACTAGGAGTGGACTTAGCCACTCTTCTGGAACCATGCTCTGAAGACACCAATTCAGGCTTGCAGAGCTTTGCAATGCTTCCAGGTGGTTATACAAAAAGGATTCTTTATTAGATCTACAGTAGTAAAAAGAATTGGAGCAGAGGTTGGCATAGGATCTACTTAAGCCAGCACTGTGGGGGTCAATGTCATTTGCCTTGGGTTGGAGTGAGGTGGCTGATATGTCTGCTGTTGATATATATAGCGGATGGTGCTGAAGAGGGTTTGGGCGGTGGCCACTTTAAATGTTAAGGGGTCAAACTCTCCATGAAAAAGGGACCTTTATAATTCATTTATCTTTTACAACACAGTTAATACCAGGGACCAGTCTCTAAGCGTGGGACTGGGTCTCAAACCTGTGTTGCTCTGTGTCGTCTTGCTTCCATGACAAGCACGTTGCCCCTGAGCCATCATCCAGGCCCTTTATAGCACATGAATTTAAGAAAAGGAGACTGGATATTCTCTCTGTTCAAGAATCCCATTATCACAGGGAGCAGAAGAGACCAATATTGGGTGTGACCATAGGCACTTGCTACTGGGCTTCTCTGGAACTTAAAGATGGGGTAGGAATTATACTGAGTAAAAGACTGAATGTAAAAGTAGCTAGAAGAAAAGGCTGATGGAAGGCAGTTGATCCTTTATCTTAAAATTGAAGACCTACTTGTATCACTGGTTGCAGTGTATTGGTCAAAACAAAGGCAAATTTAGTTTAAACAGAAAACCCTCACAATTATAAGTGGTTGAACAAAAGGGGTTTTGATTACGAGTGGGGATTATAATTTTGTCATAGATCCATTAAAGGCTGGAGAGTCCCCTAGTCTAGCTCCAGTGCTGGCAGGCACAAACAATCCTGGGAAATTCTGTGAGTTGGTTTAAAGTTATGGTTTGCTGGATTAATGGAGGACGGTACACCCAGACGTGAGATTTCACTTTTTACTCTCCCCATAAAATCTATTCTCACATAGATTACATATTACAGAAGGTCAACAAGAATTGATATTGAGATTCAATCAGTGGGATGAACAGATCAAGATGGTACTTTTGTAAATGGATCTACCTCATCCGGAGCAAAGTCCTAGGAAATAGCAGTGTAACCTGCCATCTCAATTTGCAATTTAGTTTATTTTTATAGTGAATGAGAATAACACGTTTTCTAGAGGAGTTGTGTGGGTTGTGCCCAAGGCCTTTATGAGGGGTCTCGTGATAAATGAGAGGGCCAAATGCAAATGTTTGCGTTTAAAGACAGAAGGGATTAAACTATGCTCTCGAACATCTCGCGGCCCAGTTGGGCAAAACAAGGGCGGTGGATAGGCTAGGAGAGGACATCAGATTGAAAAGTGAACTGAAGGAGCTACAAAGCGAGGAGGAATCTTCTCTTTCTTAAACAATGCTATAATGACAAAGGTGACAAGGTTGGGACTAAGTTAGCTAGGAGACTGAGAAAATGGAGATAACACAGGTAAGTGAAATTAGTTTGTTTGGCACCCTCACAGTTAAATTACTTGCGACATAAAAAATATAAGGTTTCGTCAACCTAAGTCAAGAGATTTAACTTGGTTAGGAAGGCTGATTCCATCCTTGTTGCTAGTAGAAAGTCAGACAATTACATGAAAATCAGGCAGGATAAGTGTGGAAAGGCTTTATTGCACTCCAGATAAGTTACAGTCACAACATTAACCATATCACTTTAAGGACAAGAGACACCCGCATGCTCTCTCCCGCACAGCTCAGACCCCAACTGACAGTACACAGAACACTCCTTCAAAGCACCCACTCAGCATTCCACCATTCTCGGAGCGGACAGGCACTCATTAACCAACATTCCATCTCTCGTTCACGATAGGCAACTGGTCTTGCAGATTGGACACAAGGTTTGTTCAAGCTAGCTTGGGGGAGAAAATGCACAAAAGGAGCTTGTAGGTGCCTTTGCAGAGTATGAAAGGCCCTATAAATGGAAGACATATCAGGCTCTGCACACCAAATTAAGGACTACCGCTCAACCCTTGAATTACTAAAGCTTGGGATGGATGCAAACACGTAGCTTGATGCCCCAATCTCAGAGGGAGGTGAGTTCAAGTAATTAGAGGAATGGAACCAGGGAGAGCCCTGGGACCGGATGGTCTTTCATTTATTTTTTTTTAATTTTTTTTTACACAAGATATAATTATGGCCCCCAAATAACAGTTGATTTACAATGCAATAATAACAGGATAGCACATAGCTCCTTTTTTGGAGGCCTCACTTTCAGTCATCCACAAAGAGGGTAGACCCAGGAAATAGTTGTGCCTTGTATAAGCCTATATATCTTTGATCAATGTTGATGCTACAATCCTGACCCATCCACTGGCTACGAGACTGGAACCATCTTTGAGTCATCGGATTCCAGCAAACCAGCTAGGTTTCATTTGGGGCCACCAGGGTGTGGACAATAACTGCAATATCCTAGACCTGATTCGTGCGATTACTCACTCCTTGGCAAATCCTGTCTTCTTGCTCTTATTAGATGCTGAGAACCTATTTGACTGGGTCTCCTGGGAATTGTGGTTTTGGCCCTAGTTGGATAGCTTGGATCTCAGAATTGCACTGTATGCCACAATCGTCACTGAAAGTAAATGGATACTTGTGCACATTTTCTCTAGGTAGGATAACAAGCTGTGGGTGTCCTTTATCCCCTCTACTATCGTCATTAGTTCTAGAACCCATGGAGAATAGAGTTTGGAACAATCCCCGTACTAAGTGCTTCACAATGGGGGGGTTGGGGGGGTACATGAGTACAAGTTAGGGCTCTTTGCAGATGATGACCGGTTGAACTGTCCAATGCAAATGGTTATACTCCCTGCTTGTTTTAAGATTTGGGGAAGTTTTGAGAGGTCTCAGGGAATAAGATCAATAGAGAGAAGTACATTGTTTTACTGTTGTGTCCCAGAACACAGACCTCCGGGGGGGAGGGGGGGGAAGAGGCCTTAGAGCTTGCCCCCTTTCAAATGCATTGGAACATACTAAGGTTTTTAGGGATATGCTGTCACCAGACCTTTCAACTCTGTTTTAGTTCAATTACCCACTACTGCAGGAGAAGTGGGATATGAGAAGATGGTGTGGCAGACCTGACCTGGGTGGGTACAATTAACGTCCTTGAAGATGAATACCCTCCCCAGATTGTGTCCGTTTACTATGTTAACAATTTAGGTTCCTAAACCCTTTCCGGGGGAGATAAAAACTGCTTTATTGTGGTTTCACTGGAGGGGGCTAATCAATCATGAACTTCCTTTCTGGCTTTATCTTTGCCCCAGGAAAAGTATGGTATCCAGTGATATTGCAGGAAATAATGACTGCATTTACAACGATGAACAAATATTGCTAGAATTAATAGAGTGGGTAAAAAAATACCATCCAGCATGAACATTTCGAAATAAAGGCAAGAAAGTGTAATGATAAGGGCGATTTTAGATGTAAAAGAAAACAGATTTAGGTTAAAATTAGGATGAAGGGGAGGGAGACAAGGAGAGTTTAGGAGTAGGAGAGGAAAGGGTGGTTTGGGGTGGGGGTACCCTCTTGCCCCAAAAAAAGGTTTTTTTACAATAGGCAATGTAAAAGGCATTTCAATATTTTTTCTTGCAATATTTACTGCACTTTGTAATTGTACATCACTGTTATTTCAGCAATATAATCACAGTAAACCAGAAGTAGGGAGGGTGTTACCTAATGTAGAGTTATGTCAGAGCTGCTCAACTGTACTTCAAGTTCCATCGGCTTGAGGAACAAGCAGCTGAGAATGAGGTCCTGTGCCCCATCACAATCGGAGAATGGCTGGGTCCCACGATGGGCTATTCCGATGATTGTCAACGACCACCCAGTGTTGGGCCTGTTTCGGTTGGCATGGAGGGACTAGATAATGATTTATGCTATCACATGGCTCCTTTCAGTTATATTTGGGACCCACTTTTCCTTGCTGAAGTGTGTGAACCAAAGAGGGTTCAAAGTGTGTTTGAAGATCGATTAGAGAGTAGGGAAGCTTTGGTATAAGGGAATATGTACAGATGCTCATGGATTGGAGAGTCGTTTGGGTATTGGGCGGCAGTCAGTGTTCTCATACCTCCATTTCAAAGGCGTCCTTGTGCGATTAATGTGAACAACGGGGTAAGTAAAGGTTTCATTTCTAAGATATATCAGATCCTTTTGGATTTGAGAGGCCCACAAATTATTCCTGCTAAAAACAAATGAAAAAAAGGGAGTTAGGGACCACTTTTACAGAAGGCTTGTGGGCGGTGCTATGCGAGAAGGTATGCAAGGCTTCTCTCCCTAATCGGTACAGGCTCCATGTCTTTAAACCAATGGATTATTGGCAATTACATTAGTGAAAATGTATAGTAATGACATTTCCTCAATGCTGGATCAAATGTGGGATTTAGATCACATATTGGCACATGCAGTGGGATTATGTGATAGCCAGAAGCTATTGGGATGAAGTTATTTTCTGTATTAAGGACTTCAAAGGGTGTGGCGAGGCCAATGACACCCTAATATTGCTCAGACGTATTCGGTAACGTGACTGATTCCATCACCATCCTCACTGGCAGCAAGTGCATAGTTCGCATTGGTTTGGAAAAGAGAATATTTGGCATCAAGAAGGGGGTGATTGAATAATGTTAGAAAGTCATGTGAAATAGAAAATAATCATCCACTAGTTACAAAAGCGGCCAAGAAATATTGATGAGGAATGGTACCTTTTTTGGTCCGAGTTGACATAAGTGATGATCGGATCAGACGGGCGTGGGGAACATCATAGGTGGAAATGTCTGGATAGCACATGCTGCCATGGCATTGACCAGCAAATCGATTCAGCATTTGTATTGAAACTGACTTCGTTTTTTATGTCCCCTGCAGGGGATAGACTGAATTTCTGGGTGAAATGGGAACTAATGTATGATAGATCGACATCTCAGCATAAGTGTGGTTTTGAGAACAACCATCCGGAAAGAGGATTCGAAGGGGTTGGCAAAGGATTGGGGGGGGGGGGGGGGTGATTATTTGGAGGTACCCAAATCCAGTTGGACATGTAAGGCTACCCAGATATTTTACATGGGCAAGTATGGTACATATGACGTGTGATGTGACATATGGTGCTTAGAGGTGCAGTGTTACTTGGGTGAAGTAGTATGTGTTGCCATGTTCTAAAGTTGATGTTCAACAGATATTTAGATTAGATAAAAATCCATGACGTAGAATTTGGAAAAAATATATATCAGATACAAAACGCTGTAGATAGTAGCAGCATAAAGAATAGGTGCCATGACATTCTATGATCAGATGTTTAAAAGTTTCAATAGAAAGAAATACCAAATCATTTCTTTACATAACCGGCAGCATCTATTTTGGCAAGGAATCTTAAACCTGTAAGGGTGGCATGGTATAACAAGTAGACACTGACAAGAGCTGCAAGTTTCAAAACTTTTACTGATGGTTTAAAAGGGGTTGGAAAACTCCCATCTTCCCCTATAACTATGATGGGAATATTCTCGACCAAACAAAAAAGAATACAGTAGTCCTCAGTCAAAATAAAATGGCCTATACTAATAAACCTAATGCTTGCCCTCTTTCTAATACAAAAAATGTGTAAAGGGAATGTCAGAAACCTGAGGGTATTCTCCCAAGTAGACCTTGAGAATCCATTATTCAGGTGGCCAGGGAAGGGCTGGCGCTCTCAGATCCCAACCCTGGGGGTGGACGAGCGAGGCAGGATCACCTGGGTGGGGAAGCCAGGGCTTATGCTCGGGGCAACACCCCAGGTGAGATGCGGTACTATACCAGGCACGAAGGTGAGGAGGATGAAGTCCCTGAAGCCTTTTTTGGTTATTCCGCCTCTAGCTCCCTTCTACCCAAAGAAGCTCCCTTAATAAAATCCAACCACTCCTACCCCTCTGGTAAACCAACTAGGAACCCAAACCCTGCTACAAACTCCCAGAATCCTTGTTTTCCCGGTTTCCACCCAAAACCTCCCCATCCTTCTAATCCAGGTCCCTCTGATTATTCTTTCCTGAACTCCCAGTCTGCTCTGACAAAAAACAATCATTCTCACAATCCACCCTCTGCTCCTTTCCCAATAATAATCCTAGTCATTTCTGTTTGTTTCACAAATCCTACCAATCTCACCCTTTTGAGTTTTTAAAACCCCCCCTCAATTTACGACATGAACAGACACTTGTCTTGTAAAAACCAACGAACAAATACTAGAAATGTTCACCTGACCTTTTTCCATACACAAGGGTCAGGCAGAGTCGGGCAATTGACCAGAAGCGCACACACCCAACAGCCCTTTCCCTTCCCCACAGGGATAAAAGGTGGAGCACAAGAGCACCATATGAGCATGGCAGACTGCACGACGAGACAGCTATCCAGGCACAGCAGTTCAAGAGGAGGAGAAAGATGGCATAAACCGAGAGAGTGACAGGTGAGAAGCGACCTTGCCCTTTCCACCCAAGGCCCATGAAACATTAGTGAAAGGAACTGTAAGACCACGAACAATAGCCCAAGTGTGTTGCAGCAGATGTCAATGGTACACGGAGCATGCCTACGCTAATAAGCAGGACACAGGGAGATGCCTGCTACCGTGGTACCGGCCTTGACTCCCAATACGAAGAAAGATGAGTGGTTCATCACAGCCAGTGAGTCAAGGGTAGGACCGATAAAGAAACCGAACTGTGTTGAACAAAAGTCGCAAACGGCTGATTGCAGAATGAACAAAGAAATATAAGTGTAAGAGGGGAAAGCCAGCTGCAGATGAGACAGGCACCACATGGGTGCTCATTCGAGAGACTCTGGGCAAATGCCAGATTGTTGAAACTACTATTAGCAGAATGCCTTGGGAAAGGCGAGACGAGGGTCAAAGTTGTCATACACAGCGCTAGTAAAATCCTCTGTAAAGTCGAAAGTCTTTGACCGGCAGATGATTGTGAAGAAGGGAAGTGAATCCCACATCACAAAAAAGTGGAAGGAATTGTGTGATTGGCAAGAGTGAACCCAAAGGAGGGATGCAGATGGAAAGGGGCGAAGTCTAAAGTCCCAAAGAACAGTGTGTTGACAAGAGTGAACCCGGCAGGCGGTTGTATACCTGGAACTGTTTAAAAAAGACATTAAGATTTGTGAATGCCACAGAAGAAAGGGTGTTGAAAGCCGTAGTGAACCCGACCGAGGGAGGCAAACAATTGAGAAGGATCTGCGTCCGGAAGAGGGGGATACAGGGGTGAGAAACCATTACCCCAACAGCACGTGAAAGCAACCGAGAAATTGTTTTTGAATACAAGCCAGAGCTGACTCAGTAAAGAGGGAGGCAGATATTCGAGAAAGGTCGGAGACCCGGAAGAGGGGGACCCAGAGGTGAAGAATCATCACCTCAAATATAATACACAAGGAACTTTTGTTTGTTGTTTGTATATTTGAATCTATCGGGTCATCGGAAGCAGGAAGGCTATCCTCCGAAGGTCCTGATATTGCTAATAACTATTTGGGGATCTGAGCATGGAAGAGGCGAAATCCCAGGGTGAAAAGTCATCACCCACGTACATACTGAGAGGAACTTTTTTTGTTATCTTTTGAATCCATCAGGCCCTCGAAGGCAAGAGACTTTTTACAGAGCAAAAGACTTGGCCATCGAAGATCCTGATAGCTGAAAATGGAATTGTCATGTTGTGCTGGGAAAGCTCAAGCGTGTACTGTGCTTCCGAGTCCCGCCTTGTCCCGTGCTCAAAACATGGGGAAGGGAGACCACGACTACTGCAGCCTGACATATCTGTGAACACTTCTTTATTTCTTTTGAGCCCTATCCAACACTCTTTTGTATTTAGTTTAAGGATTGGCAAAAGGTTTTTCTTCGTATAGGCTCTTTTATTTGACAGGACGCCACTAGGACTGTCTTTTTGATTTGGTAGCTTGCTCCCATCTTAGATTTAGGCTTAGATTAGGTGTTTTTCCACCCTACCTATACAGTTAAATAAACACTCTTGAACTGTCATCACTTGTGTCGGTCTATTCTCGATACCATGCAATCGTTACAGGAACATGTAATGCAAAAAGGAAAATCAGTGTTCAAAAGAAATGTCAGTATGGCTAAGTAAACTCCCTCCCCCACGTTTTGTAGCACGGGCTAAGGTGGCACACTTGGACCTTAGCACACACTCTGGCTTCGGACACAAGGATGCAGTTTGTTTCGTGGACAGGGCCCACTTGGCCTTCCACGGTAAAACAGTTCAGCAAATGTTTGTTTCCTTCTGGTTACCACAATTCAGTACAGGTTTCCCTCCACTGGGCTCACACCTTTTCAATCACAATTTGTGGTGTTCCCTTCCCCAAGCTATAATCACACCTTCATAGGCTTCCCTACATCAGGCTCAAGCCTCCTGTCACTTTACTTCCGCTGTCAAAGATATTCGAAACTACAAGGTTTTTGCCCTTACCTCGTGATGACCACTTCAACATTCTTTTATCTAACGTCACTTTTTCTCTCCTATACCAAGGCCTCTTGGTAAATGTAATTTGGAGCACAGTACTTATTTCAAAGTTCTTATTTCAAAGTTCAAAGATAGCTCTCGCATCCAGGTTTCCCTCTGCTGGGATCAAACCTAACAGTTCAAATCTTGCACCTTAGTTTCTTTCTCTTCCTGCCGCTTCTACGGCAGACATTTCACAGAGAGTTTCGATGGGGCAATCTTCTTTCACCGGACCACACTGTTACTTTGTATCCTTAATTTACAGTTTGTTACAAAGCATTACTTTCCCTCGCGTTTTATTGGCACACGCGCAACCTTCATTCGTCAGATACTGTTGCCATCAAGTTTCATTAAACACAGACTGGACTGTCATAGCTTTCAGCAACTCACCGGCTGTGTTAATTCATTTTCGTCTCTGCGGCTTAGATCCTGGAGTCAAGGCTGATACCACAACTGTCGCTGCACCTCCCCAACTCTGCTGTTCACCAAGGAGGGTGGCTGCTATCCTTCAAACACAAAAGAGGTTTATCTTTTCTCTCTCGCTGGGGTTCCTTGCGCAATCGTCAAGGCCCTTCGCAGGTAACAATCTCTGACTGGGGTGTCCAAGGTTTCACCGTATCTCGGTTCTGGCCCTGGTCTATTTCTATGTTCGCCATCGCCTTGGATGAGCTGCTGCTTCTCGGGCACCGCTTTGCTCAGAGTGTCTCTCCGGTGTTGCACCTTTTAACCATGTGATGAGAGCTAATAGGTACCAGGTGTATGTAATTTAGATCAAGCGCCTGACCCTGCCTGATCTTATTAGTGGGACATATCTAATGTATTGCATGGGTGGTACTCCTTTTAGCCTCAGACCTCTTCCTCGGCTCAGTGTTTGTGTAGAAGAGGGGGAATCAGGGAAGTTGGAATATCCTATAAAATAGGATGGGACAGGGGCATTTGGAAAGGGGGGGGAATACCATGTCTCGTCATCGGGCGTTCCTCCCCCACTCCCTGAGGACCCCTCACCCAGGTGACCCTCGCGCACTGGTCCACCCTCAGGGTCTGGAACCAAAGCCGATGGTCGTTCCCTGGCCACCTGAGTAAGGGATCACGGGGTCTAGGCATTGAAACACCCTCTGGTTTCTCACACGTAGCACACAAAACCTGAATTGCAAAGCTGGTTTGCAGGAGAAAGCATGAATAAACATCTAAGAATTGCCCAAGAAGTGTCTAATACCTCCTTGAGTTCCAAGAATGGCAGGGCAAAGTTGAGGATATTCCTAAGCAAGAGTTTTAGATTGTAAAAACACAAGGTTTTCCCAACAATCAAACAGGAAAGCTTTCTCCCAGACTATCAGCTGCCAAGGCAAAGATCAATCAACCTTAAAGTCAAAAGCCCTCAAAGAAGTTTCATTTTATTCTAACAGATACCACATTATTTTAACCCACTTCCATCCCATCACAGACTGTCAAAGCGCGACTGTTGAATAATCATATGTTGGCATACAATGTAAATCTCTTTAATTTCATCATGGAAGTATGTACTAATAAACTGTATAGATGTACACTTAGCTAATCTGAAAAGGTGTCACCAAATTAGGCCTTTTAAATGAGTTAATTTCTCCCCCATTCCCAGTCTAGTTTCCAAGCCAGAGAGGGCCAAAGGAACAATCTTTTGCTTGTAAGCATTAATAAGTACAAATCTGAATAAAACCATCATGCTGAGACTTCATTTTCCACCTGGCCCGGACTACTCTCAAAGTTTTGAAGTATAGAAGAGCTAAGGGGTGGATAGTCATGAATGTAGATCCCCCAAGTAACAACATTAATTCACAAGTTAGAGAGGTAAATTCCTAATTCTGCAAATGTAAAGCTGCATCTTTCTTCGTGCTTGAAAACACATCTTACTTTTGGGATAACAACTCTAAATTATTCTTGTCAGACTATTTAAGGGCCACCTTGATGGTCCGTTGGAGGCCAATCACCATCTGCATGAGCTACATATCTTGTCATGTTAGCACCTATGTTGTGGGGAAAATGTTTAACTTGTTGCAGGGATACTTCTAAGCCAGATAGAGGGTGAAGAGCATTAGGGACAGCACACAACCTTCTTTAAGACCCTGTGCTGTTACTATAATTTCAGAAGAACACCACCACTCCCCCACTTTCAGACATACTTTAACAGCAGTGTCAGTGTGTAGAAGCCTTATCAATTTTTCGGAGATCGCAGTACATTTCCAATTGTGTACCTTTTCAACAATATATTGCAGTCCAAACAATCAAAAGCTGTAAAATAGTCTAATCAAGCTGTGCTCAAACGGGAATTGTCCGGTATCAATGCATGAAAGACTAAGTAAGTCGGGACTAAAATATTATTAGAAGTGGACAGGAGATCTAAAGCCTGTTTGCTCATGTGTTATGGGTCCACTAGGGCTTGTAATAGATAAGTTACCAGTAGTAGTCAAAAAAGGAGCACACACCAGGCAATAAGTAACACTGCTATTACAGCTGAGCAAGCACAAATCAAACAGCACAGTGTAACAGAACGGATTGATGAGGGCTGACAAACTGGCTCACAGCAGACAGTACTTTTATACCGCTAATACAATTTGTGTACAGTTAGAAACAGTTGCATTTCTCATGAAGCTGACTGGGTAGACCATCTCAGGCCCCCAAAGCTAGACATATTTTAGACAGACATGACAGGAGCAAGCAGACCTGCCCTCTCCCGGCAGATCCCCCTCCCAGTGTGGCACCACATTGCTTCCTGCTCCACCTCGCAAACAGTTTGCAATTAGTAATGGCATAATTGTGCTGACCTCTGTATCTTTATTCATGCCATTGGCCAGCACCAGAAAGGAAGGAACATAAGGTACCCTGAACTTGTGAGAACGGAGATATTCACATTGCACCTGCCAGATGATAACCTCTGCAAACACTATTGTGGACACTATGAGCTGGTAACGTTGCAGGGACAGCAAAACTTACCGTCTGATTGGCTCTTCTTGGAGCTCTTCCATTCCATATCCTTGTTCCCATACCGGCTGGCTAAGGGGCGATTTGAACCCACCCAGGTGCCATGCAAATGCATCTCTGGATTAGGTTGATTTCCCCAGCTCCCACGAATAGCCGTGGGACTGGTTCGCTGGCCTTTATTGTATCTCCCAGTGCTGTTCAAAGCAACTGCAGTCTGCTGGAGACTATCAGCCTGTATTCAGCTTCCCCCCCCCCTCGGCTGCAGTGTACTGACTGTGTTCAGAGCTGGCCTACAGGGTGAGGCCCACCTGTGGTGCCCCATGGAGTTTGCTTTACCTGTGATTTCGCTTCCCTCGTATTTATGCAGCCGGTTCCCTTGTGCACCCATATTGTGTTTTATACAGAGTGTTCCCCCGCCCACTCACCCCCCCCCCCACCTTGTTCCCTTCCATGCTAGGTCCCTGGGGCTGGCTACAGCTTCGATAGACTCCCTTGGGGGTGTCCCAGCCCACCCCCTTATTCCTGCAACTGGTATGTGCGCCCTCCTGTCATGATGCCCGCTCCCGGGGAGCCGGTTCAAGCCCTGCGTCCCCGAAAGCGGACATCCAGTCCCCAAGGAAAGACCCAGCAACCCCATATAGGGGCCCTTTGGACAGTGTCCTGGCGCCTATGGCGCCAAGCTCATAAAAGACATCAGTCCTGGCGCCATAGGCGCCAGGCTCATTATGGGAGTGCTTGGGTGCACTTACCTGATGCAGACCATGCTGCAGGATCCCGGCCTCCTTGAGGCCTGAAAGGAACTACTTTACCTGTGGGACTAATTTACCATCCGGCGTGGTCGGGGAAGGATACATACCTGATTGGAGGAAGGATACATACCTGGAACTTCTTCCAAGGCTATTTAAACCCCACCCGAACAGCCACACGTGCTTCGCGTTGTTCTGCATCTAGCAGCTGGACGCTCACCGTGTCTGCTCCTGCATCCTGACTTCTGCCACGCCTGCCAGCATCCTGGATCACCTGCAAAGGAAGAGAAGAGGAGAACAGAAGAAGGAAAAGTCCTTACCTGCTAAATCCGCATCCCGGAGACATCTCGCCGACAATCCTGAAAAGGAAGACTTATTTAAAAGCTCATCGCGTCGATCGCTGCAGCGCCGCATTCCACTCACCTTTACAGGGCGCCTCCATGTTCAGCAGCGATCATCCGGATTCGCAGTCACGCCCCAGCACCTAGGGAGAAAAAGGCAAGAACAAAAGGTGAGAGAGAGAAGGGAATAAGGAAAGCTAAATCTCCATGTTAAGACTTACCTGTTGATTCATTCCCTCTTCATTTCGGGTCCGCGCCGCATCCTGGCATTTCCGGACCCCGGCCCCTAAGGGGAAAAAGACATCAGCGTTAATGAGCGAATGAAAAGACATTACCAAAAAAACGCTCATTAAAGACTTACCTGATTTCTACAGGGATTTCGCCTCTCATCTCGGGTCGGTGCCTGTTCCCCGGCATTCCGTACCCCGGCCCCTATGGGGAAAAAAAGACGCTAGCATTAGTACATTAATGCATGGACACAAGGGGAACCTCTTATCAAAAAACTTACCTGGAAGCCAAGCAAGTTTGGTTCTCACCAATCCGAAAATCCAGTGAAGTAACTGGATACCAACGCGCCCCTGCATCAGAAGCAGGATGGAGAGCTCGTCCTTCCAGACCCTAAGGTGAGACGCTACGGGGAATCACAGAGAGGAGGGTGAGAGGGGAAAGTGGGAGGCCGATTGCATTACCCCGCAGACAGTTAATCCCCTATTTTCGCCTACAGAAGGATACTTCTGCGAGCCAGACAAGCCAGATTTGGGGGCCCGGTCCAGTCCGTCTTCCGAACCCTGCGCATCACCTTAGAAGAGGTCACAGCAGCGCGAACCAGGCCAGCGCCTCCGTGGGAGTCAGGTGAGCGTTACACCTCCTGTCTGGTGCTGAATTAACACCTTCATTGCATACCCCTTTCAATCGATCTTTCCATCGAAACCTTCTTCCATAATTGCCTTACTTTCTTCCCTGGGCATCTATAGCCATGTTACCCTGTCCATGTCCCTTCCTTCCTTGTACCCATCCAGTGTGTCCCCGGTTATTAGGTAATCCCGTCCATCCAGGGAACGGGCTACCCAAAAAGCACAGTATTCTGCATTTGGTGAGGGTACTTCAGAAACCACATGCACTCCTCTCTAATCTGCTACCTTCATCAACAATTGTATTAGCAGACATATACCATACATTTCCCTTGCAACAATTACACTGCTTGATGATCCAGATCCACTGTCCGACACAGAAGGCAACGACCATCACCACGACGAGCACGGGACAGTTATTTTGAACATCGCCGCTAGCCACTCTGGTTCCTAGGTAAATAGTGAGACCAGCCAAATAGTGAGTCCAGCCAATTGTCTGAGGCGGCATCATGCGTTTCTTTTATCACTTTTACATGTACTGTACGTGCCTCTTCAACAGCTTCCGTAAGTGTTCTGTTGGCAGGTATTGCTGTACACCAGCTGCTCCTGATTCAATGGCAGACCCCGCCCTCCATTGCAGTCATTAGAACAAGAAGAACAAGTTACTCTCTTACCTGGTAATGTTCTTTCGATGGGATGGTCCGACGACGTATTCCATATCTATGACAGTAATAACCACAGCTGTGCTGCTTCGGAAAATCTTTCGGCGTCTGCGTCGATACGCCGCCATCTAGGACCTCCTCCGACGGCCGATGTCACTGGATGTTAAAAGTAGGACGCACAACGCCCATAGCCTCAGTTGTAGTTTTTTCCAAGAACGTGTGGCACCAGTCTTCTGCCAGGTCTGACCACACAAAGCCTTGCGGAAACGTAAGCTGCAATCGCATAAGAAATTCTGTAGTGGGGAAGGCAGGGAGGGAGCGATATGGAATACGTCGTCGGACCATCCCATTGAAAGAACGTTACCAGGTAAGAGAGTAACTTGTTCTTCAAGGGGATTGGGTCCTCCGACGTATTCCATAGCTATGACAGACTCCCAAAGCAGTACCAATGCAAGAAGGAGGGAAAAGAATTTAGAAAACAGAAATTTTGAATGCCCAATCAAATTGCGGAGTAAAGGACCGCCTTGCCAAAGGCCAGATCCTGCCCCCGGATGGAATCGAGGGAGTAGTGACATACAAAAGTATGTACCAAAGCCCAGGTGGCTGCATCACAGATGTTACGAATAGGAACACCCCTCTGTAGGGCAGTAGAGGCAGCCATACCCCTGGTAGAATGGGCCCGTAAACTGACCGGTCGGTCCTTACCCGCCAAGCGGTAACACTCTGAGATAGCCAAAATAATCCAGCGAGACAAAGTCTGTTTCATCACAGCCTGTCCCAAACGCTTTCCAGCGTAACCAATGAAGAGTTGATCGTCCACTCTGACCCGGGACATGCGTGAAATATAAAAGCTTAACGCTCTCCTAGGATCAATCCTATGGAGCCTCTCCTCTTCCTTGCCAGGATGTGGAGGAGGATAAAACGCCGGACGAACAACCTTCTGGCCTACATGAAATTCTGACACCACCTTCGGAAGAAAGGAAGGACAAACTCTAAGGACAACCCTGTCCTTATGAAACACAGTGAAGGGTGGCTTAACTGAAAGTGCCTGTAACTCACTCACTCTACGAGCAGAAGTGACCGCAACCAAAAATAGTTTTAAGAGTTAACAGGCTCAAAGGGCAAGAATGCAAAGGCTCAAACGGAGCACCCATCAGAAACTTGAGAACAAGGTTCAAAACCCAGCCGGGCACCTGGAAAGGTGACGGAGGGAACACATTAGTGAGCCCTTTCAGAAACTGAGAAATTAAAGGAATTTTAAAATAGGAAAACTCTTCAGACGAGCGCTTAAATATGGACAGCGCTGCCAGGTAACCTTTAACGGTACCCACTTGCAAGCCCTGTGGGCCAAAGAAAGCAAAAAAGACAGAACCATGGGAATGTCACATGCAAAAGGATCCACATTCTTGACCCTGCACCAGTCGCAGAACTTACGACAACGGTACAGGGACTTTGTTGCTGGCCGTCTGGCCGAGAGCAACACCTCCATTACGTCTTCAGGGAGGTCCCAATCCTTATACCTCAACCTTTCAGAAACCAAGCGTGAAGGTTGAGGGATCTGACCTCTGGATGGAGAACCTGTCCCCCCCCCCCCCCTCCCGTGAGAGCAGATCGTCTCGGTAGGGAAGACGACGTGGAGGGCAGATGGACAAGTCGAGAAGGTCCGGGTATCGCGTCCTCCGGGCCCACGCCGGAGCAATGAGGATCATCCGGGAACCGAACCTCTGTAACCTCCGCAGCACTTGCGGAATGACGGGAACTGGAGGAAACGCGTACAGCAGTGGGAACGACCACTCCACCACAAACGCGTCTCCTAAGGCTCCTTTCAAAGGAAATTCCCGCAAGCAGAACCTCTCGCACTTCCGTTTGACACTGGAGGCGAAGAGATCCACTTGAGGGGTCCCCCAAAGGGCGAAGATCTCCAGGAGAATCTCATGAGCCAACTCCCACTCGTGAGAGACTGCGCTCTGCCTGCTCGGAGCGTCCGCCGTCTCGTTTTCGTCTCCGGCCAGATGAACTACTGAGATCGAAACTTCCTGCTGGATTGCCCAGAACCAGAGCTGCATCGCCTCCCTGCACAGAGGAAGTGACCCTGCCCCCCCCCTTTTGTTGAGGTAGTGCATGGCCACCGTGTTGTCCGTCAGGATCAGGACATTCCTCCCTTGCACAGTCGTCAGAAAAGCCTTCAGGGCTAGCCTGACGGCCCTCAGCTCCAACAGATTGAAATGGAGTCTGGACTCCGACGGAGACCAACGACCGCTGACTGTCAACTCGTTGGCATGAGCTCCCCATCCCGTGAGGGATGCGTCCGTCATGATAGTCACCTCCGGCCACGGTAGCCAAAATGGAGCACCCTTCATCAGATTGCCTTCGACGGCCCACCACAGAAGGTCCTGGGCGACCGAGGACGGCACCTGAACAGGGTCCGACATCCTGCCGGAGGACTGAGACCACTGGAGCTTGAGTGCCCATTGCAAAGATCTCATCCGCAACCTGGCCTCCGGCACCAGAAGAATGCAGGATGCCATGAGGCCGAGCAATCTCAAGAACTAACGCTGGGAGACTCTGGGCAAGCTGAAACTTGTGCATCATCTGCTCAATGTGATGAGCCCTCACCTGTGGAGGAAAACACTGCCTCAGGGACGTGTCGAGCACTGCTCCGATGTACTGGAGCCTCTGAGTTAGTGTCAAATGGGACTTCTTTAAGTTGAGTGAGAAGCCCAGCTTGTGGAGGGAGTGGCAGGTGACGGACAGATTATCCAGGACTTGCTCGGGAGAGCGCGCCCTGATCAACCAATCGTCCAGGTAGGGGTAGACGTGAATCCCCCCTTTCCTGAGGTGCGCTGCCACCACTACCATGAGCTTGGTGAAAACCCTCGGGGCGGCGGTCAATCCGAACGGCAGGACCCGAAACTGAAAGTGTGAGTCGCCAACCGCAAACCTCAGGTACTTCTTGTGCTTTGGATGTATCGGCACATGAAAATAAGCGTCCTTGAGGTCGAGAGACACCAACCAGTCCTGAAGTTGAAGGGCCTGGAGGACTTGAGAGAGAGTAACCATCTTGAACTTGTCGTTCCTGAGGAGTTTGTTCAAAGCGTGCTTGATGGGTCTCAATCCCCCGTCTTTCTTGGAAATCAAAAAATAAAGGGGAAAACCATCCCTTGTTCCTCTCCGCTACAGGCACCAGTTCTATTGCGCCTTTCTCCAGCAGGGATTGAATTTCTTGCGCAAGGAGCGGATCAGGACTCTTCAAAGAGGTTCCCAGGTGGATTGTCTTGAGGCCCCTGCCGGAAAGGAAGACAGTAGCCATGGGTTATGATCTCCAGAACCCACACATCTGAAGTAATGGCGCGCCACTCTGCAAGATGCTGCACCAGCCTTCCCCCAACCGGCGAACCATGGGACATGGCCTCATGACTGAGCTGAAGCGGCTGCGGCGTTGCTTGAGGGCAAACATGCAACGGCCCGAGTGGCCTTAGCACCTCGAGTACCCTGTTTTCCACCTCTGGCACTCCTACTGTGGCCCCTTTGACTGGCAGCTCCTCTCGCTTTACCAAATGATGAGTATAACGAAAGGAACCTCCCCTCCATTGCTGTCCCCTAGGACGGAAAGGCGGAGGTTGTTGAACTGCAGCGCCCAACGACTTTGCTGCAGCTTTTGAGGTCTGCAACCTCTCAAGGCTCTTGTCAGCCTTTCTGCCAAAAAGATGTTCCACGTCAAAGGGCATGTTGAGGAGCCGGGCCTGCACATCAGGAGCAAACCCCGACTTCCGCAACCACGCAAACCTGCGTATCACGGTGCTCGCCGCCATGGACCGGCTGGCGCAATCTGCCATGTCCAAACCCGACTGAACGGCCTCACACATGGCATCCTTGCCACCCTGAACCATGGCAAGGAAACCATCCCGTTCGTCCCCTTCGGGAATATGTTCAGCCGCTAAGGAAACACTTCCACAGAGTGTGCGTGAAACGTGCCAAGGCACATACGGACTTGGCCGCCTGAAGCGCCATACCCCCTGAAGAAAACACTTTCTTCGCCAGCCGTCAAAACGCTTGTCGTCCTTATCAGGAGGGATGGTAGGATACGACGCCTGCTTTGCCGGGGCTGTAGCCGCCTGCACCACCAAACTCTCCGGAGTGGGGTGCTTGGAGAAGTAGCAGGGGTCGCTACTGGCTGGGTGGTATTTTCACGGCAAAGACTTGCCCACTGCCGGGAGATTCTCCGGAGCAGTCCAAGTGCCGCCAGCCTCCTCTGTAGAGCCAAATGAAACGGCAGTACCGGGTCAGTTGGTGGACCAAGGTCGAGGATATCCATAAGGTCATCCTGAAGAAACTCCCCCGGGGGAGCAGACCAACCCAAGTACTCGGTGACCCTCGACATAAGGCTCTGGTGCGAGGAGTCGGCATGAGTGCCAGGCTCAGGCCTACAAAACTCTACCTCCGGAGAGTTGTCCAGCCCACTAGCATCGTGCAGGGACTGCCTCAGGTCCTCAAATTGGCTATGGCCAGAGAGAATCTCGTCTTGCACCGCATTAGGAACCATGCCATCATCAGAGCCCTCATCCACCTCTGAAATAAACTCAAAATGGCGGTAAGAAGGCATAGAATGTAAACCAAAGCCATGCTTGACCTTGGCCAGAGCCTTTCTAGGGGGTTCCACCGAGCCTCCGGGTACCCCCGTCGACACAGCCTCGAAAGGCGTTGAGGGCATCGAGTGAATTGACGTTGACGCCGAACGCGGCGCCGACAGCATCAATGGCATCGACACAGGCCTAGAGGCCGGAGCCCCGAGCGTGTCCTTTGACAGCCTGGGCGCCGATGGCACCGACTTCTTCAGAGGTGGGGCCTCGAAAGAGTCCGTTGACGACCTCGGCGCCACCGGCGTCGACGTCTTCCTCGAAGACATCACAGGTTCACACGGTCTCGAGCGTGTCGAGGACCGGGACCTGGACCGGGCATGACGAGAACGATTCCCCTTGTCCGAGCGGGACCTCTCCCGCGAATCGTGCCGACCACCCGAGCCTGAAGGCGTGCAAGCTGTGTCTCTCGACCGATCACGACTGACCCCACTCGGAGGCGCGGACGGACCGGTGCCCTGCGATTCGAGAATCGCTAACATTTTCTTCCCGAAGGAAGCCCAATCCTCCGGCGTCGCCTGCTTGGAAGGGTAAGTGACGCGCCGACAGGCAGAGTCCTCGGAAGAGGACGGGGAAGGCGGCCGATGACGGCGCGTCCGGCAGTGCCTCGAAGAGGCAGAGGAGTGGCAGGACCGACTCCGGGACCGAGACCCACTGGACTTCAGACGAAGACGCGGAGTCGCCTCTTGAATTGTCCGTCGAAAGCCCCGCAGACCTCGACTTCCGTGGCTTAGACACCTTACCTACCGATAACTTCTTCTTTGGCTCCCGCAAGGCTTTAGACGTGAGCGACTGGCAGTCGACACAGTTGTCCATGTCATGGGCCTCCGCGAGGCACCAGAGGCAGGCGTTGTGCGAGTCCGTAACCGACATCTTGCACCCACAGTCCCCGCACTTCTTAAATCCCGGATGCGGGGTGGAAGACGAGGTAGACATCCTTCACGAAGAAGAAACTTCACAAAACGAACAGGTTTGAAGAACCGAGAAACAAACTCCAAAGAGTCGAGGCGCGCCGAGATCTCCGAAGCGAACAGGCTACGGGCGTCGTGCGTCCTACTTATAACATCCAGTGATGTCGGCCGTCGGAGGAGGTCCTCGAGGGCGGCGTATCGACGTCATCGACGCATGACGCAGACGCCGAAAGATTTTCCGAAGCAGCACAGCTGTGGTGATTACTGTCATAGATCTGGAATACGTCGGAGTACCCATTCCCCTCAAATGAATCTATTCTGGGGAGCCACAAGGCGCAGAACTTTTCCCACACTGCATTCAGTCCTTTTTCGGTCGCATTCGCCAATTGAAGCACCTCATAGCATGTCATCTGCAGCCACTTGCCATTTGCGGCTGCTTGTACCCTGGGAAGTAATAGGGATGTGAAATGCACCTGGCAAGAGTACTGGACGATTACAGTCTGCAGACCTGAACCTTCCCCTGTGCTCCAACGCTGCTACTTTCGTTTTGGACTTTTCCCCCAGGATTGGACCCACAAGGTGCGACCAACAACAGGTTAACCTGCCGATATACATCCCTGGTCCCTATTTTGACTTTATTTGGACCTCAACTTGTTAAAGTTAACACTATTTCACGTCTTTTTCCTCTATCCCTTAGACACGCCCATTTCCTCAGTGAATCGCTACATAAGCGACTCGGCGCACGCCGCTGGCAAGAGTACTGGACGAGTAGTCTGCAGTCCGCTGCTCTGCAGTTCTTTACTCCCCCATTTGGCTCTCTGTATTTCTCCATTTGTCTAACGGTATCCAGTTTGAAAGTAGCTTCTAATTTCCCAAGCTGCTTTTTCTATTCAAGCATCTTTGCTCAGAGCAGGTATGCTTTTCAGCACTCAAACTACAGCCGGCATGGCAACGTACACGTTAACGTCCGGGATGCCATTACCCCAGCCAGTCGTAGACGCTGCTTATGTAAAGACAAGCGCGTCGTTTGGTTTCACGAAAAACCCATCTCTAGTACCTCGACCGTCAAAAAGAAATAATTGCTTTACCAATATGAAGAATTTCTTGCTTCCATGGACGAGCAAATCAGAATGGCGGTTAACATCTCAGGCATTCATTTGTTACCCTCTTCATTCAATACTTCCGTTACAAACGAGAAGGAGACAGAAATGCACTTTGCTAAAGATGCATTGTCTACTACACTATCAGTCCACACAATGCGCAACTTGTCCTCAACCCAGTCTGATTACATGCAATGAACCCTGACAATCGTGACACCTGCTGGCATGGCTGTGGAGAGAGAGGCGACCTTGCGCACATGTGGTGGCATTGCTCAGTCATACAGTCGTTCTGGCTAGAGGTGCGATCCAAAATCAAGGTCGTCACTGGGGTCTTGCTTCCCATGGACCCACAGGTCCTGGTGCTGGGGGACGCCCCGGAAGATGGGTTCTTCCTGATGTCCGAGCAGCCGTACTCATCTTCTAATAGCAGCTCGAATCACGAGGGCCTGATTTTGGAAGACAGTGGAAGGACTACATATAGCTTACCGGTGGGTGAAGGTGTGGGAGCTGCTGGGTCTGGAAAAGCTCACGGCTATGCTAGAGGGGAAGATGTCAAGGTTTGTGCGCATCTGGGGACCATTTCTGGATTTTGTACGAGACAGAGCAGATGTTTTTTCACCCGTTGTTACTGAAACACTTTGTGAAACCTGAGGTTGGCACTGTAAACCCTCCATAGAACCTTGACACTGACATTGTGAATTAAGACTTTTTTTTCTTTGTTTCTTCTTTTTCTTCTTCTCTTCCTTCGGGCTACGCTTTCTTCTTCTTCCCTCCCTTTGCATGCGACGCCCTTAGGTGATCTTTTCCCTTATACTGATCTAAATTGGAGCTAAAGAGAATGACGATACATTTAACTAACTACGTCATCTAAATGTGCATATGGGGAAAGAAATGAACTTTTGATGTTTATACTGTGAAATCCTATAAGGCTCTGTTGAATGTTAACCTGCAAGGTTGCCTCCTATATCCATTTTTGATTGGTCATACAGACGTTTTCAGGTTGTTTAATGAATTGTGATTATCAAATGTAATTGGAGGAGGGGGATTGTTGTTTCAAGAATTATATTACGAGCCTTTATGAAATGTTCTGTTATTTTTTGATCATTACATTCTGAAAACTCAAAATATATTTTTTTAAAGTACATACAACTAAAAAGACAATGAATTTATGATGAAAAAGAAATCAATCTTTCTTTTTCCAATAAGTTTTTATTAGCAATTTTTCATTGAAACAAGTGTGAATTAGAAACCAACAGAAACTCCCTTCATCCCACGTCCCCCCTCCCTTTCCTCCCCTCCCCTCCCCCATTCCCCCTTCCCCCTCCACTCCCAGATCCTACAGGTTCGCTGACAATTCAAGTGCAACAAATGGAATAGGTACATTAGTACTGGCACACGTGAGTTCACAGGTCCGATTCGTCCTGAGGGCGAACTATACCCAATAGTTCCATCGCCTTGAGGCACCAGGCACGGCGGGCACCCACCTTTAGAAATGACAACAGGCTGGCCCAGTCCGAATAGAATCGCATGCGAGACCCCTGAATCGAGTAGGTGAGCCATTCCATTGCCACCAGTGCCCACAGTTTCGCGACCCACGCATGTTCCTGTGGAGGGACCTTTGAATTCCACTTTCTAGCCAGGACCAATGCAGCCGACATCATCATTATCGCATAGTTTGCGGTCCACTTTGGTGGGCAGGGTTGTGAGCATTACTTTAAGGCCTAGTAAGTCCCGCCCTCTGCTGCTGCTCTGCTGGACACCCAACACCTGGGCGATCGCCCGCTGGACTAGCGACCAAAATAGATCAAGTTTAGGGCACTCCCACCAAATGTGAGCCCAGCAGCCCACTGCGCCGCACTCCCTCCAACAATACACTGAAATCGTGGGGTATATTTTATTTAACCTGAGCGGGGGACGGTGCCACCTCAGTAAAAGCTTCAACCAAATCTCCCGGATTTGAATAGATTTTGCAAGTTTCGGGATTTGGGACCACAGCCTGACCCATTCCTGCTCCTCTATGCCCGACCCTAGATCCTGCGCCCATTTGCTCATGTAGGTCCTGGAGTGTATAGTTTCTTCCCGTTTTATGAGTTTATAAATGGACGAGACCACTCCTCTGTTTCCCGTGTCTGTGTCTGTGTCTAGATATTTTTCAAAGTGGGTAAGGGAGCGAGAGCCCGCCTGCCTTACTGACGGATGGGAAATCCAGTGCCTGATCTGGAGATACGAAAACCTCTGCTTCTCCCCCACACCAAAGTCCTTCTTACACTGCTCAAACCTTTTCACTTCACCCCCCACTAGCATATCTCGCAGCATTCTGCAGCCCCCAGAAACCATGGATCAAAGCTCGGCTCGTACGTGGCCGCTGGAGTGAATTGCGGGTTACCATGCAGGGGTGAGTACGGGGAAGGGAAGGAAGTGATCCGGACTCTCCCGATGGCTTAGTCCCATGCATCCCCTGTCGTCGATGTCATTGCACTACAATACATTTGGTCGGCCTATCGTGCCTCGGCAAACACTGAACCCTCTCCAAGTCTTGACCCACTACTGCTCTGTCCATCGGCCTCCACACCTTGCCCCTGTCGTTCCTTTGCCAGTCCCTAATGACCCTAATCTGTGCTGCTAAAAGTCTGGTTCCCCTATTCCTCCTCTGTCCGGCAAAGCTTTCATAATGGATGCCGCCACCCTCGGGCGCTTTCGGTTCCATACAAACCGGCTGGTTATTTTTTGCAGAGCTCTGAAGAAAGATGTAGGGACTCGGACCAAGAAATCAATCTTAATAAAACCATCCCATCAAATCTGACAAATCCAGAGAATACATACAAATACATTTAGGACGAAGGGCAGATCTAAGCTACAAAATGCATGTGCTCATCATAAATAGATCATGGTTTAAGGCAGGTTTAAAAAGAAAAAAAAGAGAAACATACCATTGAAAGATATCTAGGGATAAAACAATATGTGGAGATTCAATAACTCGCAGCCTCACCTGCGAGACGTTAGTAATCTGGTTCGGATCTTGGCTAATATACCCATAGTTACACTCTAAGCATACTAGCTCTATGCATATAATGAGCAGTTGCTCGAACAAAATGCATGTCTGAACACTGGCTCAAAAAACTCACAGCACTGCCAGATTGTTGAACCTCTTCTTCTCTCAATATGTGCATCAAATACATTTTCCTCATCTTAACAGAAAATGCATAACTTTCTCATTTCCCTCCTTGCATATTGGACACAAGCTTATGTTAGTGGGTAGCCAATTGCGGGTGAAGGAGGCCACCGGAAGGATACCCAATCGAAAACGCAAATACAGAGCCTTTTCATAGGCTGGAAAGATCTCATCCAAATACAATTTGTAACCCGGTTGATACCTCCAGTCAAGATACCCAACACCAAGTTTCAAACGTAAGGCATTGACCAGTAAACATTCCTTACTTCTCTGCTTAACCCTTATTTTAATGTTCTCAATCATAGGGGGCTTTCCAGTAGTGGGGTAAAGCCACAAATCAGTCATGTAAAGGACTTGATATGAGATGCCCATTTTAGACTCCTCCCACCCACCATTGCTGGATCGGGGTTGAAAGACAAGAGTTACAAATGTTCGAGGGAGAAAAGACTGAAGATTATTTTTTCAAAATAACCTTTGGTCTTTTCACTCCTGAACATTTAGGACTTGGCCAAACCCCTGCCCACCCCCCTACTTACCTTGCCTCTGACTCGCTGGTCCCTGCGATGCATGTTCCCTTTCACTTCCGTGATCGGGAACTGCCGCTGAAGGGTCCTTTCCGTTTTTTTTTGGGGACGGCTGCAGGGGACACCCCTGCTCACAATATAGTGAGCAAAGACGCAGGGGACACTCCTGCAGCCCCGAATGCGTGATTTGGTTGAAATTTGCCGTTCGGAATATTTGGACGGCTGAAATTTGCCAAAACACGCATTCACACAATTTTTAACTGTCTTTTTGGGTGATTCCCCATGGCTAAGAGGTGAAGTACTGCATTCCGATATCTTTCGAGACCGCTCTGCTTCCACAGTCCAACCCAAAACAGTGCTGGTCTGGCACGGATTTGTGCGGCGACCAAGGTGCTCCCCAGCTCTGGAAAGAGCAGAGTTTGAGGCACTGACAGGGAGCAGCAACAGTCTGTTCAGACATGTATGTTCATAGGTGCAGAGCATCAGGATATTACCATACCACCCAAAATTCAGAGCCACATAAGACAGCAAGGATGGCTTGCTTGTGGAATAAATCCAAAGCTTGGGAACCTGCATCTCTTCCATTCTTCACATGAAATGCCAAAATTGCTCTGCCTACCTTCTCTAGAGTGGAGGATGATTTGTTGATCTGACCCGCCCAGCCACTGGACTCTCGAATCTCAGCCCTAAATAATCATAAAATTCAACCTGTTCAAGCACAGAGCCCTCTACTTCAACGATGTGCTTTCACCGTTGATTTATCAATTTTAAGCTGAGGTCTAACTCATTGAATTTCTTTAATAATACAGAATTAGCTCCTCAAACCTTGTGGTGATGTAGCGATGAGGAACGCGTCAGTGTAGAACAGGGCTGAATATTTGTCAGATTCAATTTTTGGGCAATCTTGGAACTCCCCGAGTAGTGAATCTATAATTTCTTACATACAGATGTTGAAAAGGAGGGGGCCAAAGTACAGCCCTGTCTGACCACCTTTTCAACATCAATGGGCCGTGTCAGGTTACCAGCTAGCCCAAAACCTACACTTGCCCTCTTAGCAGTATAGAGTTGGCGTATCATATTAATCAGGGCAACTGGAGCCTTCCGTGCATTAAATATCGGCCATAAGGATTCTCTGCAAACTGAATTGAATGCGGTTTTCCGTGTAAAGGCACATTTTATTTTAGAACTGTGTATTTTTGTAATAAAAAGAACATAAAACATGGATCGTTCGCTCCTATATTTTCTCTAAAACCTGCCTGGAGGTCATTGATTCTTTATCAACCCAGTCCTGTCAGTGTTTTAGTATGACCTTCCCGAACATTTTTCCAATCCAGAAGGTCTGCAACCTTTTTTTGTAGGATCACTGACCACCTCCACGAATCTGGAATTCACCCCCCTGTGCAAGATAGCGTTAAAAACCGTGCAAAGGACTGGGGCCCAGATATCCACCTCGTCTTTTAACAGGTCGATAGGAATAAGATCTGGGTCTGCAAAAACTATACATCCCTTATTCTAGAATCCCTAAAGTGGTGCTCTGCATTAAGAGTTGACTTTAAAACTAAACATCCCCACAAAGCTCTAATGGGCTTGGCATAGAATGTTTCACTAGCAAGATTTCTCAAGGGCAAAGTCCATTGCTAAATACTCAATCTACCTCTATTTTGCACCAGTTATCTCCCAATATATGTCCACCATTTGAAAATACATGCAGACAGTACCCCACCACTTCCATTTTCTGTCTAACCTCAAATGAGATCCCCAGGAACAATGGTTGCATTTCAGACAACCGGACACTTCTGAAAGAATCATTAAAAACCAGTCACTCTTCCCCCATAAACCAAACATATATTTGTAGAATTTGTCTGTGTTTTTACAAAAAAGACCTACAACCCATCACTCCCTACACCTACAAGCTTCACTGCATGGAGTCCACCCTGAACTTCAGGAAACTCAACACTGCCATATCGCATGTCCCTGCAGAGTTTTATTTAGTGAAGCCCCTAGGTCCTCCCTGTACCACATACACAACGCTCAATGTTCAGTAACACACCAGCCAACAACCTTGCATAAGCAAGTCCATTCCATCTCCAGTTCCCTCAGCCCCCTGCATCCTCTTGATTTCATCTACCCAACCCAATCATCACACCAGAAAGCCCTGGGCGCCAAGAGCCCTGACCACAAGGAATGTTGAATATGGCCCTTCACAAAAAACGACCAACGTTCGCTAACTAAAACTGGCAGGCATGATTGTTGAAAAGCTGAATTGATCTTCAGTGAGAGAATCATCGTCATCACCAGTTCCATTGAATATCAAGGTAATTATTGGACAAAAAATGCAAAAACAGTGAAAAAAAATTGCAATTCAAATAGATAAATAAAACCAAGATCCCAACATAAATCACAAAATAATTAAATTAAATATGTAGAAAAGCACCTAAATTCAAAACAAGCAAAGTGATTTACTCTGAATTACTTTACCAGTTACAACAGTGTTTGAAAGAAATTTATAATGTACAAAAACATTTTCAAGCATTTTAAAGCAGTGTTATGTTTTGCTTCAGACATTGCAGTCAAATTTCCATGAAAACGATAGAGTATGAAAGGCTGAGAGACAGCCAACTACTGGTGGATCGATGGAAATGTTTTTGGTCAAATTCAAAGAGCAGCATAATGAAGTAGAGATCCGACAAGACTAAGATGAACTATGGGACAAAAGGGGATGGAAAGATGGCATGATAATTGGAGGTAACATTTTTACACCCATTTCCAAAATGGCACACGTTTAAAAAAAAAAAAACCTCCACAATTGATGCAACATAATTTCCGATTGCAATACAACACTTTCAAAAACATTTAATTTGCTATTGATTGGAAAGTATCACTTACAATGGCTTTAAAAGCCTTATCCGAATCTGGTGAAAAAAACAAACACATGCAGTAGAGGAGGTCCATAGAAAAACCATATTCTGAAATATCTCAATCACACGACAAAGTGTCCAAAAAATGTGTGCCTAGTGCGCTAATAAAAGGTGAACATTTGGAAAACATAGCATCGTTTGATGCGTGTCAAATTGCTTGGTGGAAAAATAATTATTTTGTCATGGAAAGCTAAGACCATGGTCTTTAGACTGGATAAAAACATTTCGTTCAATGCATAAAACCTTATTTAAAGTCCACACTTTCCAAGGCATGGACCTCCTTAGGTAATAGTACAATCTATCCCCTGTTCTGAGATTCTCCTACACATTTATAGCAGCAATTGTTTTTTGACAATTTTAAATTGTAATTTTCTCGGGGGTTCCACTGAAAGTTAGAAGCAATTGTGTGCAATTGTGCAATTTGAAACAAAGGGAAAACTATGTGATATCAATTACTTTTCGATTTGAGCTCGGAGTGTGACAGGGGATTTTAGAGATTTCAAGGCTAATGATCTCCAAAGAACAGGTATAGTCAGCTACTCTTCCACAACCCCAATAAACTAACCTGCTTCTTCAATTTCCATTCAAAATCGGGCCACAAGAGTTCAGCCTTTGCATTTTGTTTCCAGACAATCAGCGGAAACATTTCATAAATGTATGTAAGCGTCTCAGCCAAAAGCAATCCCATCTAAAAATATTAATAACTTTATCTTGAAACATCCAAACACCATTTTGTATATGATCGTATCTAACCCTAATGGAGTCAAGCTCATGCCTTAACGCAAATATCAAAATGTAAAGCAGAAGCCCAGCTTTGCCCACTTCTCTCACTTTGCTTGGTCTGAAAACAAACACACTATTTATTCTTATTTTAATTATCGAGCCATTACATAAAGTCATGCAGAAAGAGTTTAACAAAGTTCATAAAATCTGATGTAACCATACATTTTTGTAGGCAATGTTATCAAATATCTTTTCTGAATCTGTGTTAAAAATAAGTGTTTTTAGAAGAAAGGATTTGGGCCCTATTGTGCAACACTCCTAGCGCAGTGCTCTGTAGTATAATTAGCTGAATTTGATTATTTTAGCCACACTCTCCCAGGCAGTTGGAGGAAGTGCCCTCACCTCCTCTTGTGAAGAGTATAAGGTATTGTCCCGGATCTGTGTGCTTCTTTTAGGTAAGGATAAATATCCACACAGTTGTTCGGGTGCAAACCACTTGGATTTTGGTATTCATAAACTAGGCATGTTGTCCATGTGCGGTCGCCGACACGTGTTTCGACCTCTAGGGTCTTTATCAAGGCTAGTATTTCGATTTGGGGCTGTACGAATCCTGGCCAGTTCTGCCCTGTATAGGCGTGGTAGACTTGATCCCGATTAGGCCCTCTGTGGGCTGATTAAGAGTCTGGATAGGCTGGTTGTGACGAGTTAGTGAGCATATGCGCATAAATAAAAAGAAACAAGTGGTTTGCACCCTAAGCAGTGTGTGGATATTCATCCTTAACTAAAAGAAGCGCACAGATCCGGGACAATACCTTAAACAGTTTTTAGAAGTCTACACTAAATTCAACATGGGTCTTATTTTATTCCTTCCCTTTTCCTCGCTCAATAAAACTGTTTCAATGTTGCACACCCTTTTCCTGATGTTTATACTTGTTTGCCCAATGTGTAGTCGTTATTTTATAATCTGTAATTGTGAGTGAGATGGTGTAGTAGTAAATAAAACATATCCAATATCCATTAAAAAAAGATATAATTTTATTATTTTACAACATGTTAAACTCTCCTCTCTCCCTCCCCAGTCCCTCTCTCCCTCCCTCCCCATTCCTTTTCCCTTTCCCAGGGCTCAGCCCCTTCCTTTTCTTGCTTGCTTACTCCTCCGGAGTTCCGCTAGTTCAGGTCCATATGTTTTAGTCGTTGCAGGCACCATTAAGCCCTGAAGTCGCCTTTTAGGAAGGCCAAGGTCTCGCCCCATTCCGTTGAAAATTTCCCCAAAGTATTGTTCATTGCCTACATGGCCCATTCTAGTGCCAGCAGTTCCAACACCTTCCATAGCCATTCTGGTTCTGTTGGAATTGTGGGTCTCTTCCATCTTTGTGCTATGAGGGTCATTGCAGCTAGTGTAAATATTGCCCTTGCCTTTTCCCGATCGCTATTATCTCCTCCCCCCTGTATCTTTCAGTCCTAACAGGATCAGCCTAGAGTCTCTGGCAGCCCCCTCTCTGAATGCTTGCACCTGCAGCACCACGCCCCCCAGAAGGGCTTAATTCTAGGGCATTCCCACTAAATTTGTGCTGCCGACCCCTCCTCCCCACATCCCCTCCAGCATTCCTTGGATACGTCTGGGTCAATAGCATGCAGGCGTACAGGGGTGTAATGCTACCTCTATAGGTACTTATACCAGGCTTCTTGAAGTTGTACTGCCCTTGACACCTTTGGTATTCTTCTCCAGAGACTTTCCCATTCCTCCCTCCTAATTTCTCTCCCCAGCATACGATCCCATCGGGCCAGGTACGGCCAGCTTTGTCTAGGGGAGGCATTCTCTAGCAGCTTGTATAGGTCTGACTCTTTGTCCCATCCTTCGTCAGTAGGAACCTTTCCAATGGGGTTACCGGGCGGGTCGCTGATGCCCTAATTTCCCCACTCATTACCCAATGCTGCATTTGTAAGTTTCTATATCTTTCCCCTTCCCCTACTCCAAAGTCTTGCTTGCATTCCAAGAAGGTCCTCACTCTCTGGTCCTGTAACATATCCCTAATTATCCTACAGCACCCTTTTCTCCACAAATCAAAGGACCACTGTTCTACCACCCGGGGTGAAGTCCTTGTTATTAAATATCGGAGTAAACCGGGAGGGGAATGTCATGATCCCCAATTTCTTAACCACTTTGTCCCAGGTATCTGCTAGCCCCTTTGTTATGGCACTCATGTATAGATGTTTCGGTCCAGGGTGTCGCGGGAGCCACAGGACCTCTCCTAGGTCTTGTTGAGCTACTGCGCCATCCATCTGCACCCAGTGTTTCCCATCCTTCCCCAAGAACCATTCGCATATCACATGCAGTTGTGCCACCTCATGATATTGTTGGAAGGCAGATTAGCTCTCCCCCTCTTTGGCGCAGTCAGCAAGCGACGGGCGATGCCTGGTCTCTTTCCTGCCCAGACAAATTCTCTCGTTATTATCTCTAGTTCCCTGAAGAAGCTCGGGGGCATTGCCAGTGGAATCGCCTGAAATCGATCGAGCAGTCGCGGTAGTGTGACCATTTTAACCACGGCCACTCTCCCTCAACCATGATACTTTGCGATTCCTCCACTTCTGGAGGTCCTTCCTTGTTGCTTTTAAAATGGGTGGGCAGTTAGCCGCATACCACCCCCCTCCAGGGTCAGCATTATTTTAACCCCTTGGTACTTAATCCCCTCCAGCCCCGAGACTCCACTTGAATGGGGACCCTACTTTTAATTGTGGCCTCCTCTTTACTACTCGTTAAGTTTAACAGTTTGGATTTCATCAGATTAACCCGTAAACCAGACACCTCCCCAAATAATCCCAATAATTCTCTGCAGGCCCCTATTGATTCATTAGGTCTGGTAAGTGACAGGAGCATATCGTCGGCGAATGCAGCTACTTTATGCTGTGTACCCCAAAAAAGGAATGCCGCAAACTTCCTCAGCCTCTCGTATTGCCTGTAGGTAGATGGCGTATGGCAGTGGGGAGAGTGGGCATCCCTGTTTAGTCCCTCTTCCCAGGCCTATTGTGCGTGACAAGGAGCCATTCACCGACAAGCATGTTGACAGGTTTTTATAGTTGGCTTGAACCATTTTACGTAAGTCCCCCCACCCAGTCCCACTGTCTCCATAACCCTGAACAAAAGTAGATACTCCACCTTGTCAAATGCCTTCTCCGCGTCTAGTGCCAATAGGACCGCCGGAGTGGCCGTATTATGGACTTTTTCCACCAGGTGTGCCACTCTTCTAATATTATCTGCCGTCAGTCTACCCAGGACGAACGCTGCCTGAAATTGGTGGTTTAACAATGGGAGAGAGCCTTCTAATCACTTTGCCAAAATGTTGGTGTACATTTTTGCACCAATATTTATGAGTGCGATAGGCCTGTATGAGGTGCATTCCCACTGGGGCCTATCGGGTTTGGGTATTAGAGTTATTTTAGCCTCTTCCATGAATGGTGCAATGTGGCCCGTTATCTTAAAGGTGTTAAACAGTTGTGTCAGGTGCAGGGTTAAAATGTGGGCGTACGTTTTATAGAATGCAGCGGTATAGCCATCTAGGCCCAGGGCTTTCTTCTGGGGCAGCTTCGCAATGATGCTCCTCACCACCTCCTCCTCCTCCATTATTGCCTTCCCCAACTGCTCCTGCTCATCTGGGGGTAAATTGGGCAGTTGCATTTCCCCCAAGAAGTCTGTTTGCAATTGAGTCAGTGGGGTTTGGGACGTGTATAGAGTCCTATAGTATCTGGCCAAACATTCTTGGATTTCTTCCACTCGGGTGAGCCGGTTTGACCTTTCATTTACAGCTGTAATTGTGCCATGCCCCCTTGCTCCCCTCAGTAATCATGCCAGAAGTGCGTCCGCTTTGTTCTGCCTCACAAAGAGCATTGCGCCTTCCGCCTTTTTAGTTCTTAGCACCCCCAATTGCCCCAGTGCACATCTGTTTGCCCCAAGTGTTTTACTAGTGGGGGTTTCCACCGCCTTATGGCGCGCTTGGCCATCTTCTTTCGCGAGCTGAGTCTCTACGGCCCTCATCTGCTTGTCCCTTCGTGCCTTCTGCACTATGAATCTCCCCCTCATAGTGGCTTTGAACACATCCCACTGTGTACTCTCACTCGTGTCAGTGCTGTTATTGAGCTCAAAGAATGCTTTGATCGTATCCCCCATTTCCTCCCAGATCATTGGGTCCCTCAGTAACTCCCCCGGAATCTTCCACTTCCAGACCCCCGGCCTTCACCCCATTAGGATTATGTGTCCCTTCGCGAAGCCCTCAACCACCTCCAGGAGGTCCCTTAAGAATTGTTCTTGGCCCATGTTTGGCACATATACTGATGCTATGGTGTAAGCTGTTCCCATATCTTCTCCTCTAACCACTACTTCTCCAGCATGGGGTCTGGCATGGATTCACATGCTCATGAATATTCCCCGTCGTCAGGCCGGGAACCTTCGGGAAAGAAAAGAATCAGTTTCGTTTCTGAACTGTCTTTCTCCTAATAACCAATCACTGGTCTCTGGGTCATACTGCCCCCAGCCAATGACTGCCCTCTACCTAAGCCCCTCCTCAGACAGCCTTCAGATTTTTACTGCACGTTCAAGTGTTGGGAGTCCTTGTGCTATAGCTCTCGAGCTTCTACTACGTAGTGAGTTTCTTTCAGAGAATTTCTCAATTTTTAGGGTCAATTGAGCCTCAAGCTCCACCGATTCTTCATCCGAATAACGGGGACCCGTTTTTGGACGTTTCTACGCCCCGCCCCTCCTCCCCCAAGGGTGATTTTTCGTCAAATTCCACTTCTCTGAGGATTCCAGAAGATCTTTGAGGCCTACCCCGCTGGACATGGCCGAAGACAAAGGAGACTCAACGCCTCTTAAGTATCTGCCCAGGATGTGGACTACAGAACGTCTTCAAGGAGGATGAGCACTCCCGGTGCCTTTACTGCCTTCATTTAGAACAAATCGCACGTGGAGGAGGCCTGTGCGTTCTGCAAGGACATGTCCTCCCGCACCAGGAAGGATCGTCACAAGCAGCTTGCTGACTGGCTGGAGACTAGGAGCACAGCGGCAGGTGAGCCCCGGCAACGTACTTCACCCAAGAGAAAGTCTGAGCGGTCTTATAAGACCTTTGAGGGTGCTCCCGCAACAGGGGCCCAACATAAGGCAAATCACTGCGAGTCCATGGGCACCGGGAGCGCCATTGGTACGGCCTCCACGGCTGCCAGGCCGGGCGCACTTCGCAGATGCCGTCAACCACGAGACAACTCTCCGGCTCGACAAAGAGGAAGTTGGACAACCCGGGAAAGCTACGGGAGAAGTCCCGGGCCGGCTCGGACGGAGAAATCCAGAGGCGTTGACCCTCCCCCCACGGTGAAGCCCTCAGACGCACCTAGAGTCTTGAAGGCCCAGATTAACCAGGCTAAGGCTTCGATTGAGGGAGTGGTAGCATCCCTGGCGAAGACCGCAGATGCGGCCCCACTGGAGAGGACCCCAAAGCCAAGAGTTGTCCTGCCCGCCTGGAAGGAATAGTCTTTCTAGCCCATCGACAAGACCCCTGTGAAGACCCTGACCGAAAAGACGGGGGGGGGGGCATGATAGTCCTTCCAGGCTCAGATATCTCCTCCGAAGACAAACTTTTGGGCGTCAAGGCTATGTTGGACAAGAGCTTCGTCGAGTTCAGGTCCTAGGGGAAGTGCCCCGACGAGATGGACGTGGAAAGCAACGAGGGAACCGACGAGGAGCGGCAGGCCGATGAGGAACCGGAGGACACCACGCGGCTGCCGACACTCCCGTCACAACCGCTGCCACCACCGACGGACAGGTCGGAGGACATCTTGCTAGCCCTGCAGACCCTGTGCTCAGAAATAAGCACAAGGATACCCTTGCCACCTGCGGGCGATCCAGCGGCGCCTGGACAGTCAGGAAGCCCTCCACCCAAGCGGAGGCAAGTCCATCCACCCCCCGCCCTGCCATCCTTCACCTCCATCCCCTCTGCTGAGGGACGAGACGGAGACTGCGACGACTGGGACGGACGGCGGCGGCGGCAACGATGGAACCGATCTCCCGTCGCCTCCACCCAGGGCTTCTCTGCCCAATGAAATTGGCTCATTCCATGCCATGATAGCTAGGGCCTCAGAGCTTTTTCAGCTGCGCCCCGAAGTACAGAAGAAGGAAGGATTCCTTTATTAGCAACAAGAGTTTAAGAGGAAGACTGTGCTCTCGGTCCCACTGTTGGCTGACATCTGGGATGAAGGGCTGTCCCTCCTGAAGGACCCATCCTCGGCCACGGTGAAGAGAGACCGGTACGAGAAGAAATACCGGGTTCCAGACTCTGCCCCCATGTGCCTCAGGGCGCTCCCGTGCCCAGACTCAGTGGTCTCTGCAGCTGCCAGGAAGAAATCGGCAGAGGTGACTGCATCGACTCCCACCTCCCCGCGGGACAGCGAGGAGAAGCTTGATTCCATGGGACGTCGGGTCATCGCATCTGTGGCGATGACCATTAAGGCGGCCAATGCTCTCAATATCGTGGCCCGCTACGATAGGGAGCTGTAGTCTAAAATCGCCCCCCTCCTGGAATTCCTCCAGACAACAAGAGGGCAGAGGCCCTTGAAATCTTACAAGAAGGCGAGGTGGCTTCAGACCATGCCATCACGGTGGCCACGGACATCGCCAACACCGGCTTCCTCCAGATGGGCAATGGCGTTTGCCTTCGCTGGCGTGGTTGGCTCAGGGCCACGGATTTCCGGCAGGACGTACAGGCGAGGGTACTGGACATGCCCTTCAACAGGGACTTCTTGTTCGGCAGGGCAGTGGACGAGTCACTGCAGGCCATCAAGGCAGACACCGAGACGGCCTGTGCCTTAGGCACGTTCCAACAACGACGGCCGTCCTTTCGGTCCTCCGGAGAGAAGCATGGTGACTCCAAAGGATCTGGTGGCAGTTCATCCCAGGAGGCCTACAGAGGCCGCAGCAAGGCCGGAGGACATTGCTGTCGTCGCCAGGGGGGCCAAGGTGGTAAGGCCCAGGCGAAGCAGGACTGATCCGGCCTCGACGTTGGGCCCCCACCCGAGCACCCTGGTGGGAGGCCGGCTGGCGAACTTCGTCAGCGTGTGGAAGTCCATCTCCACCGACTGTTGGGTGCTGGATGCCCTGACCCACGGACACACCCTGGAGTTCCAAAAGAAGTGCCCCGTTTTCCACCAGTGGCCACAAAAGAAAACTACATCCCACAACTACTTCTGGAGGAACGAGCAATGCTGAAAAAGGGCACAATAGAGCTCGTCCCAAAGAGGCTCTAGGGCTCCGGAGTATACTTGCGGTACTTCCTCGTCTGAAAGAAGACCGGCGGCTGGCGGCCAATTCTAGATCTCTGCCGCCTCAACAAATACATACAATCCCAGAAATTCCAGATGGTCACCCTTCAGCACGTGCTGGGACAGCTGGAAGAAGGGGACTTTGTCGTCGCTGGACTTGGAGGATACCTACTTCCACATCCCCACACACAAGGGGCATCGAATGTTCCTGCGCTTCGTGGTCCAAGGGCGGCACTTCCAATTCAAGGCCCTTCCCTTTGGTTTGAAGTCAGCTGCAAGGGTCTTCACCAAGTGCCTGGCACCAGTGGCGGCACGGCTGCGCCTGCAGGGGATCCACGTCTACCCCCTACCTGGACGATTGGCTCATCCGAGCAAAATCAGAGGAACTCGCCGTCGAACACACAGCGAGGACCGTCCACCTGCTAACGGAACTGGGGTTCTCGATAAACTATGCAAAGTCCAGCTTGGTGCCATCGCAGGATGCTCTGTTCTTGGGAGCCAGGCTTGACACGGTGGCGTGACGGGCTTCACCGTCGGAGAGGATAAAAGCCATCCTGGGCAAGGTACAACGGCTGTTGACCATGGAAGTTGCCAGGGTGAGGTCCATCAAGTCCCTGCTCGGCATGATGTCGTCATGCATCTATCTTGTCTGGATGTGCAGGTTGCGGCTGCTGCAGGAGTTCCTCGACGCCCATTGGATACAAGTGGCGGGAAGTTTTGAGGACAAGATCACCCTCAACGAGACATTCCGTCGAGCGATCCGGTGGTGGGGCACCCACGCGCATCTAGTGGTAGGCATGGACTTTCAGACCCCGGCGCATCAGGAGATGGCAACGACAGACGCCTCCCTGGAGGGATGGTGCGTGCACACCGGAGATATCAACGCAAGTGGCCTTTGTCTCCCGGAGGAAAGGTCGCTGCATATCAACCTCCTGGAGCTCCAGGCCGTGTTTTGGGCCCTCAGGTCCTTTCTTCCATCTCTCAAGGGCAAGGTTGTGCGGGTCTTCACTGACAACACCACCACGATGTTCTACATTCAGAAGCAGGGCGGCATCAGATCCCCGGCCCTCTCCAAAGAAGCGCAGGATATGTGGCACTGGGCCGTCACCCAAGGGATGTTCCGGGTACCCTTTCACCTGGCAGGAGTGAAGAACACCGTTGCCGACTCACTCAGCAGGGAGCTGCGATCTTGCCCCGAGTGGGAGCTTTGACAGGATCAAGTGGATCTTCTAATCCGACAATGGGGCAATCCCCAGATCTGTTTGCGATGGCGACGAAAACCAATTGCCAGAGGTTTGCCAGCAGGTTTCCCCAGCCGGGGAGCATGGGGGATGCCCTCATTCCCCTGGGACGGCCTATTCCTCTATGCGTTCCCACCGTTGCTGTTGCTTCTTCGACTCAGTCAACTCAGACTGTCCCGGTGCAGGTTGATCCTCGTCGCACCGGCGTGGCCGAGGCAGATGCGGTACCCGGACCTTCTGTACAGGTCAGCATCCCCTCCAGTCAAGCTTACAGTGGATGCAGATCTTCTCGCCAGGGAAGGATGCGCGATCCTGCACCACGACCCAGGGTCGCTGAACCTGCAGGCCTGGCTCCTGCAGCACTAGAGTTCTGAGGCTAGGAGATTCCGGCAGACTGCAAGGCGGTACTTGCCAAGGCCAGGGCTTCCTCGACTCTTAAGCGCGATGGACAGAAATGGAAGAAGTTCACCATCCGGTGCCATGCACAGAAGATAAACCCTCTATGGATTTTGGCCCTTCAAGTGCTGCCGTGCTTGCTGTCACTGGCCAAGGCAGGGCTGGCGCAGGCCTCCATCAAAATTCATCTGGCGGCCATCTCCCGCTACACCAGAACTCTGGGGCGGTCGTCGCTGTGGTCTCATCGCTTAGTTAAGGAGTTCATGAAAGGACTTTTCCGCTTGTTCCCGCCAGTGAAGGCTCTGGCCCCGGGGTGGGAACTCAAAGTGGTGCTTACTAGGCTCATGGGTCCGCCATTCGAGCCATTGCATTCGGCGCCCCTGAAATTCCTGTTGTGGAAGGTGGCGTTTCTTGTGGCCATCACCTCCCCACGACGAGTGGGAGATCCAGGCCCTCTCCTGTAAGCCTCCGTACCTGATATTCCACAAGACGAGGGTTGTGCTGAGGACGCAACCCTCCTTCATGCCCAAGGTGCCGTCGGACTTCCATCTAAACAAGCCCTTGGTGTTACCTGTTTTCTTCCTGTCGCCTTTGTCGCCGGCTGAGAGGACTTTGCACTCGCTAGATGTGGCTAGAGCGATGAAGTTCTACCAGGAACGAACGAAGGATTTTCGGAAGACATCACAGCTGTTTGTGAACTTTGGCCCTGTGAACCAAGGGAAGGCCCTCTCCAAGGCTTCCATTTCCAGGTGGCTCTTCGGCTGCATCACCCATTGTCACCGGTTGGCAAACAGACTGTTGCCTGGCCGTCCGAGAGCCCATCCGGCATTCCTGTCTTGTGTGCCCCTGCTGGACATCTGCAGGGCTGCTACGTGGAGGTCGACCGGGATTCCAGGGAGGAGTCCAGAGTCAGCCAAGCAGTGCTGTGCAACCTGTTTGCTTGAAGGTGAGCCTGGTGAGGAAGTAAGAGATGCTTAATGTTGACTTGTTGAAATGCTTAATGTTGAGCCTGGCCACCTCCTGTGGTTGTGCATGTGTGTACTACTATGCATTCCTGTATTCATGAGCATGTGAATCCATGCCAGACCCTATGCTGGAGAAGGAACACGTTACTTACCTGTAAATGTTTGCCAGCGTGTCACTGGCATGGATTCACATGCGAACCCTCCCGCCTACCCCTTTGCGGCTCTTCTCTTGGTCCTACTGCCACTTTACCTGCTACCAAATCTGACGATGGCTGCCTGAGGAGGGGCATAGGTAGAGGGCAGTCATTGGCTGGGGGCAGTATTACCAAGAGACCAGTGATTGGTTATTAGGAGAAAGACAGTTCAGAAACAAAACTGAAACTGATTTATTTCTTTACCGAGGATTCCCGGCCTGACGACGGGGAATATTCATGAGCATGTGAATCCATGCCAGACCCACGCTGGAGAAGAACAAGTTACTTTCTTACCTGGTAACGTTCTTTCGATGGGATGGTCCGACGACGTATTCCATATCTATGACAGGTAATGTCCACAGCTGTGCTGCTTTGGAAAATCTTTGGCGTCTGTGTCCTGCGTCAATGACGTTGATGCGCCGTCCCGGAGGACCTCCTCCGACGGCCGACGTCACCCGATGTGATAAGTAGGACGCACAATGCCCATAGCCTCCGTTATCGTTTTTTCCAAGAACGTGTGCCACCAGTTTTCTGCCAGTCAGACACACAAGGCCTTGCGGAACGCAAGCTGCAATCGCAAAAGAAATTCTGCAGCAGGGAAGGCAGGGAGGGAGCGATATGGAATACGTCATCGGACCATCCCATCGAAAGAACGTTACCAGGTAAGAAAGTAACTTGTTCTTCGAGGGGATTGGGTCCTCCGACGTATTCCATATCTATGACAGACTCCCAAAGCAGTACCAAGCAAGGAGGTGGGAAAGAATTTAGAATACAAATTTAGCATGCCCAATCAAATTGCGGAATAGAGGACTGCCTTGCCAAAGGCCAGATCTTGCCCTCTGATGGAATCGAGGGAGTAGTGACGTACAAAAGTATGTACTGAAGCCCAGGTGGCTGCATCACAGATGTGACGAATAGGAACTCCCCTCTGCAGGGCAGTAGACGCAGCCACTCCCCTGGTAGAATGGGCCCACAAGCCAGCCTAGTGAGTCCCCCAGCAGCTTTGCTAGATTTTTGGGGTTTATTTTTTTCTCCTGCCAAGAGTGAGACTCTTTTACCCTCACTCTTGGGCATGATTTGAGTGCGTTTCTTTGACTCTAGATGTATTTAATGGGCTATGGGGTCTTTTACTCCATAGGGCGTCATGTGTTTTTGTGATGTGTGTTACACAGCACCCTCAGTGCAGTAACACAGGGGTGTCATAGTGACCCCCCAGTAAAGTCTCCATACCCTGGGACTGACTACTGTCTCCCAGGGCATGTAAAGTCACCATTGAATTTACTAGTCATGAATTCTGAACAGAACCAGTACAAACCATCATATTGTGGACATACTGGCTGGGGCAATTCGATTGCTCGGGGTCTGTTAGTCGAGGGGGCACGTCTCCGTCCCCCCCCTGATCGAGTTTTGGCTGATGGCAGTGGATACTACTTTTTATATTCAACCGCGAATATTTCTCTATGGGATTTTCCCATTGTTCGAGGCTACTATCTTTATTTAATTACGATAGCCTCGAACATACCGCCGGTTTATTTATTTAATATTAATTCTCCGGTTGGTATTTTTTGCCAAAACTCGGTTCTAAAATGGCGTTTGTGTTCTCTTCTGTGACTCCAACCCAAGTCAAGCCCTTTGTTCCACTTTTTGGCGGGCTTCTCCACAGAAGCCCTCCAAAGGGGTGCCACTCTGTCTGGGGTACTTAGGAGGGGTGGAGGGGGATTTAGGCACCCTGGACTGAGTTGCCTAGGCAACTCAAGTCACACACTGTCCTGATTGGCCCAAGTGGTGAGCCGGCCGGCTCACCACTTAGCATGTTTCAGTGACAGCTAGGCTGAGTGATGGGGGTTTTCTGCATAAAAGCAGGGCTTTGGGGACTGGAACTTCAGAAGTAGCCACAGGACCTAAGAATCCGATGAGGGAGAAGCTGAGCCGACCTGCCACGACGACACCACCGGTGGAGCCCTGCTGGACCGTCTCACCACTTTTCCCAACGACAGAGGAGATCTCCCGCCGGAGAGTCTTCTTCCTTTGACTGGTGGGGATAACCAGTTTCACCGTCTTTTCGCCTTCCCGACGCATCTCGTGGCCGCCTTGCCTGTGCCAAGCACCCCGGCAACCGGAATACCACGTTTTACCACGACCGCGAAATAAAGGGCAATACCTTTAACCGGAAAACTCTGCGGCTGGTTTCTTCCCTGGCAGTGCAACAACCTTCATCTTTCCTCCAAGTCGAGATCTTCTCTTCCCCTGGACGACGACGAGACTTGCATCCGCTGCCAGGAACAACTGCCACCGCTGGAGGATCCTTTCCACTTAAGGTACCGTGTCCCGCCTGGCTTCCCTTGCCACCGACTGTACGGGGTAGATTTAGCCCCCGGCTTTCGAACCTGGGTTAGCCGGGACACCCTGGCTAAACTTTTCTGAGCCTCTCTAAACTCTTTTCGAACTCTCTGCAAGACTTCCGAAGCCTAGTGCAACTGTGTGATCTTGGGCGCATTTGTGCTCTGCTCTCTCTAAGAGTGGGCCCAGCCTATGGACTTTGGCTCACCAGTGACTCTTGCTCTTCTGCCTTGCTAAAAGTGTTCCTAAATCTTAGAGTGGTGTAACTTCACATATTCTGTCTCCCCCCCCTCCTTCACAAACTTATTGGAGTGCCATCTATAGTTAAGCGCTCACCTCTGTATGAAAATAAGTTGTGTTAACTAAGACTTACCTGATAAGGAATAAGGGTTGTATATAATATAATAGTAACTGTGTTTAGAGTGTTTTACAAAAAGAGTGCTGGAGTGTTTCAAACAGTGTTTTTTTAAATAAATAATTATATACTTTGATACCAAAGCTCTGGTCAGAGTTTGCTTGTATTATTGTGTCCGAGTGCCTATTGTGTATACTTTGCATACTACCCAACTCTTCTTGAGGGAAGTCTGACTGCTCAGCCACAGCTACCACGTAAATCTGGGTGGTACAGACTGCTACCAAGTGGGTTTACTGCTAACACCTGTAGTCCTAAATCTTTTGCAGTGTTCCCAAAGGGAACTGCACAGGTTTCTGCCTAACAAAAGGGAGAAAAACAATGCCCCAAGATGCACAGACAAAAAGAGATAAGAATTAACCATTTCCAATACTCCATGGAAGATGGGGTGAACTGGGTCTGTGGTTTAAAGTGGCTAAGGTAAAGTTAATGGAAACGTTACCCTTTTCTAGGGGACTGTAGTCAGCTCCAGAAAATGGAGTCGGTGGGAAGTCTAAAAGACAACCCTGTGTCACTGCACTGAAGGTGCTGTGTAACCCACATGAATAATATGGTGCCCTGGAGTAGGTGAGGCTCAAGTGCCCAAGATCACACAAAAAGTAGAAAAACACATGGCAAAACACATGTAAGAGTGGGGAAAAAAGGCTCACACTCTTGCCAGGTGAATCCTAGAAATCCAGAAATCAGTAGGTAAGTGAAATCAACCATTTATGAGAATTCTCCCTAACACTGGGCAAACTACCCAGGAGTGGATTTTGATTTGAGTCCAGACATCCATTCAAGACTAGTGTCCTGTGTCACTGAAACTGTGACAATGAAATGCCCAGGCTGGAACGACCATAACCATGCGTGATCATGTCTGCATCACATGTTTCTTCACCTTTGAGCACTGTGACACCCTTTGCTTTGCTGGATTTTACACCAGGATAACTCATGGTCTCAACTCCAGAGCACAAGCTTTCTCCAACAAATGGGTCTACTCAAAGCCTACTGTATGAGGTTACATGAACATGGAAAACTGTGAATTTCGTACTATGACCCTGGTTGACTTGCGGTCATTCCGAGGGTGTATCAGTGTGTGTGTATTGAGCTCATCATGGAAACATCTGTGAACCAGCAGAATAAAAGTGAAATTACTCCAGGACGCTATCTCAGTGTCACGGGTTAGGACTTTTGCTGTCCGATTAATGACAGTTGAAAATGTAACCCACAGAAACGACATAGGGCAACACCTTGCAGAGTGACAGTTGTCCACCATTTCTGTCCTCAACTGTAGGTGGATCCAATGGATCTGAAAGCCACCTCTCCAATAGTACAGAGATACCACCCCAATGTCAGTTGATGTGTCACCCAATTTCCTCTCTTGCCCCAACATGAACAGACCAGGGATGCCACTGGGGATAGATATCAGTTCTTTTAGCTGCTTAGTAATTTTATATTTCGAGAAAACAAAAGCTTTAAAAGACACAATCACTGACCATCTTTACTGCTGCTCCACTCAGCCTTGTAACTGGCCACAATACTAAGTGGGAGGATCTGCAGTATACAACCTCAACCAACAAAGCCAACTATACCCTAACCATGCCCATCCTAACCACAGCAACATTATATGGAGTTACTAAGCAAGAGACAGACCTCTAGGTTTATCCCCATGCTATAACATTCTGCAGGGAATGTTGCTGTCATGGGCGCTACTCCCGAGGGGCCAGGACTGGCCCAGCGCCCTCGGAAGCAGACCCGTCTTCCACTACTCCGGACCCAGCAGACCCCTACAGGGGCCCTTTGGACCGTGTCCTGGCGCCTTTGGCGCCAGGCTCATGAAGGATTTCAGTCCCGGCGCCATAGGCGCCAGGCTCATATTGATAAACAGTGTAATAATGCTTGGGTGGACTTACCTGAGGCAGACCATGCTGCATATTTACCCAGAACAATCCAGTCTGGTTGAAGTCCCCAGCCATCAGGGCTGGGAGGAACTATTCCCTCCATTCAGGAACTATTTTCTTACCTGGGTGGAACCGGTGGAAGAACACACACTGGAAGCACTTCTCTGCTATTTAAACCACGCCCGATGGAAAACACGTGCTTCACGTTATTCTGCAGCAGCAGCAGGACGCTCACCGAGTCGGCTCCTGCATTCCAGGTCCAGAGTCATCTTCAGCTTCCGCGCAGCAACCTGTGGATGAAGAAACATACAGAACAATACTTACCAGATCCCGGAATCCAGTCAACGGCAAAACCTGCAAAGAATAAACATAAGGTTAGAAAAGTGCAACTCGCTCGCAGCCGCGCCCGCTTACCTGATCCATCCGTGATTGCAACAGAGCTAACCGCGGCCTTCTCTTCGGCAGCTTCTCTGCACCTGAAAGGCAAAGGACATAATTAAAAAGGGGTTCGGGTGAAGGCAGTCGCATTCATCTTAATTTACCAGCTTTTGCACGTGCAGAAGCGGCCGCATCAACCGCAGCATCCCGGCACCTGAAAACTAGAAAAGGACATTATTAGAGGTGCCATTAAAAGCGGCCAACGATCATTATACTTACGTGCATCGGCACGTGCAGTGGCAACGGATATAAAGCCGAAGCATCCCGGCACCTGAAAACTAGAAAAAGGACATTATTAGAGGTGCCATTAAAAGCGGCCAATGAACATTATACTTACGTGCATCAGCACGTGCAGCGGCAACGGAAAACTACGCCCACAGCATCCCGAGGCCTGAAACAAACGAAAAGGGACATTATTGAGGTGCCCATCTTTTAAAGCCTAAAGACTACAGTATACTTACAGGCATCCGCTCGTGCAGTAACGGCGGCATCGCTCTTCGGCATCCCAGCACCAGTGCCACAACTAAGGCCGCAAAAGACTTGAGCCTCAACACTGAACTCATCCAGTGACGTAACTGGAATCCACGCACCCCTGCACCAGACGCAGGATGGAGAGCTCAGCATTTATACGCCTAAGGTGAGAGCTTATGCAATCGCATAAGAAATTCTGTAGCAGGGAAGGTAGGGATGGAGCGATATGGAATACATCGTCGGACCATCCCATCGAAAGAACGTTACCAGGTAAGAGAGTAACTTGTTCTTCGAGGGGATTGGGTCCTCCGACGTATTCCACATCTATGACATACTCCCAAAGCAGTACCAATGTAAGCAGGTGGGAAAAGAATTTAGAAAACAGAAATTTAGCATGCCCAATCAAATTGCAGAGTAAAGGGCCGCCTTGCCAAAGGCCAGATCCTGCCCCCGGATGGAATCGAGGGAATAGTGACATACAAAAGTATGTACCGAAGCCCAGGTGGCTGCATCACAGATGTTGCGAATAGGAACACCCCTCTGCAGGGCAGTAGAGGCAGCCATACCCCTGGTAGAATGGGCCCGTAAGCCGACCGGTGGGTCCTTACCCGCCAAGCGGTAACACTCGGAGATAGCCAAAATAATCCAGCGAGACAAAGTCTGTTTCGTCACAGCCTGTCCCAAACGCTTTCCAGCGTAACCAATAAAGAGCTGATAGTCCACTCTGACCCAGGACATGCGTGAAATTTAAAAGCTTAACGATCTCCTAGGATCAAGCCTATGGAGCCTCTCCTCTTCCTTACCAGGATGTGGAGGAGGATAAAATGACAGAAGAACAACCTTCTGGCCTAAATGAAATTCCGACACCACCTTCGGAAGAAAAGAAGGACGAACTCTAAGAACAACCCTGTCCTTATGAAACACAGTGAAAGGTAGCTTAACTGAAAGTGCCTGTAACGTGACCGCAACCAAAAATACAGTTTTCAGAGTTAACAGTCTCAAAGGGCTTGAATGCAAAGGCTCAAACGGAGCACCTCTCAGAAACTTGAGAACAAGGTTCAAATCCCAACCGGGCACCTGGAAAGGTGACGGAGGGAACACATTAGTGAGCCCTTTCAGAAACTGAGAAAAGGAATTTTAAAATAGGAACACTCTTCAGACGAGCGCTTAAATATGGACAGCGCCGCCAGGTAACCTTTAAATGGTACCCACTTGAAGGCCCCTGTGGGACAAAGAAAGCAAAAAAAACAGAACCATGGGAATTTCGCATGCAAAAGGATCCACATTCTTAACCCTGCACCAGTCGCAGAACTTTCTCCAACGGCAACGGTACAGGGACTTTGTTGCGGGCCTTCTGGCCGAAAGCAACACCTCCATCACGTTTTCAGGGAGGTCCCAATCCTTATACCTCAACCTTTCAGAAACCAAGCGTGAAGGTTGAGGGACCTGACCTCTGGATGGAGAACCTGACCCCCCTCCCGTGAGAGGGGATCGTCTCGGTAGGGCAGACGACGTGGAGGGCAGATGGACAAGTTGAGAAGGTCCGGGTACCACGTCCTCCGGGCCCACACCGGAGCAGTGAGTATCATCCGGGAACCGAACCTCCGTAACCGCCACAGTACTTGCGGGATGACGGGGACTGGAGGAAACGCGTACAGCAGTGGGAAGGACCACTCCACCACAAACTTGTTTCCTAAGGCTCCGTTTGGAGGAAATTCCCACGAGCAGAACCTCTCGCACTTCCGGTTGACACTGGAGGCGAAGAGATCCACTTGAGGGGTCCCCCAAAGGGCGAAGATCTCCAGGAGAATCTCCTGAGCCAACTCCTACTCGTGAGAGATCACGCTCTGCCTGCTCAGAGCCTCCGCCGTCGCGTTTGTCTCCTGCCAGATGAACTGCCGAGATCGAAACTTCCTGCTGGAATGCCCAGAACCAGAGCTGCATCGCCTCCCTGCACAGAGGAAGTGACCCTGCCCCCCCTTTTTGTTGAGGTAGTGCATGGCGACCGTGTTGTCCGTCAGGATAGTCTTTCCTCGCACAGTCGGCAGAAAAGCCTTCAGGGCTAGCCTGACGGCCCTCAGCTCCAACAGATTGATATGGAGCCTGGACTCCGACAGAGACCAACGACCGCTGTCAACTCGTTGGCATGAGCTCCCCATCCCGTGAGGGAAAGGCGTCCATCACGATCGTCACCTCTGGCAGGGAAGCCAAAATGGGGCCCCCCTCATCAGATTGCCTTCGTCGGCCCACCACAGAAGGTCCTGAGCGACCGAAGACGGCACCTGAACAGGGTCCGACATCCTGCAGGAGGACAGACGACTGGAGCTTGAGTGCCCATTGCAAAGATCTCATCCGCAGCCTGGCCTCCGGCACCAGAAGAATGCAGGCTGCCATGAGGCCGAGCAGTCTCAAGAACTCAAACGCTGGGAGAGTCTGGGCAAGTTGAAACTTGTGCACCATCTGCTGAATGTGATGAGCCCTCACCTGAGGAGGAAAACACTGCCCCAAGGACGTGTCGATCACTGCTCCAATGTACTGGAGCCTCTGAGTTGGTGTCAAATGGGACTTCTTTAAGTTGAGGGAGATGCCCAGCTTGTGGAGGGAGTGGCAGGTGACTGACAGATGATCCAGGACTTGCTCGGAAGAGCGCGCCCTGATTAACCAATCGTCCAGGTAGGGGTAGACATGAATCCCCACTTTCCTGAGGTGCGCTGCCACCACAACCATGAGCTTGGTGAAGACCCTCGGGGCGGAGGTCAATCCGAACGGCAGGACCAGAAACTGAAAGTGCGAGTCGCCAACCGCAAAACCGCAGGTACTTCTTGTGCTTTGGATGGATCGGCACATGAAAATAAGCGTCCTTGAGGTCGAGAGACACCAACCAGTCCTGAAGTTGAGAAAGAGTAACCATCTTGAACTTGTCCTTCCTGAGGAATTCTTTCAAACCGCGCAAGTCCATGATGGGTCTCAATCCCCCGTCTTTCTTGGAAATCAAAAAATAAGGGGAATACCATCCCTTGTTCCTCTCCGCTACAGGCACCAGTTCTATGGCGCCTTTCTCCAGCAGGGATTGAATTTCCTGCGCAAGGAGCGGATCCGGACTCTTCAAAGAGAGATTTCCCTGGTGGATTGTCTTGAGGCCTCTGCCGGAAAGGAAGACAGTAGCCGTGGGTTATGATCTCCAGAACCCACATATCTGAAGTAATGGCGCGCCACTCTGCAAGATGCTGCGCCAGCCTTCCCCCAACCGGCGAACCATGGGACATGGCCTCATGACTGAGTTGAAGCGGCTGCGGCATTGCCTGAGGGCAAAGAGGCAACATCCCGAGCGGCCTTCGCACCTCGAGTACCTGGTTTTCCACCTCTGGCACTCCTACGGTGGCCCCTTTGACTGGCAGCTCCTCTCGCTTTACCAAAGGATGATTAATAAGAGGAACCTCCCCTCCATTGCTGTCCCCTAGGACGAAAAGGCGGAGGTTGTCGAACTGGAGCGCCCAACGAATTCGTTGCAGCTTTTGAGGTCTGCAACCTCTCAAGGCTCTCGTCAGCCTTGCTGCCAACAAGATGTTCCCCGTCAAAGGGCATGTTGAGGAGCCGGGCCTGCACATCAGGAGCAAACCCCGACTTCTGCAACCACGCAAACCTGCGTGTAACGGTGCTCGCCGCCATGGACCGACTGACGCAATCTGCCATGTCCAAACCCGACTGAACGGCCTCACACATGGCATCCTTGCCATCCTGAACCATGGCCAGGAAACCATCCCGTTCATCCCCTTCGGGAATATGTTCAGCCGCCAAGGAAACAGTTCCACAGAGTGTGTGTGAAACGAGACAAGGCACAAATGGAGTTGGCCGCCTGAAGCGGCATACCCCCTGCAGAAAACACTTTCTTCGCCCAGCCGTCAAAACGCTTGTCGTCCCCATCAGGAGGGATGGTAGGGTACGGACGCCTGCTTTGCCAGGGCCGTAACCGCCTACACCACCAAACTCTCCGGAGTAGGGTGCTTGGTCAAGTAGCAGGGGTCACTACTGGCTGGGCAGTATTTTCGCGGCAAAGACTTGCTGACTGCCGGGAGACTCTCCGGAGCAGTCCAAGCCGCCGCCACCCTCCTCTGTAGAGCCATATGAAACGGCAGTACCGGGTCAGTTGGTGGACCAATGTCGAGGATATCCGTAAGGTCATCCTGAACAAACTCCCCTGGGGGAGCAGACCATCCGAAGTACTGAGTGACCCGTGACATAAGGCGCCAGTACGAAGAATCGGCATGAGTGCCAGGCTCAGGCCTACAAAACTCCACCTCCGGAGAGGTGTCCAGCCCACTAGCATCATGCAGGGACTGCCTCAGCGCCTCAAACTGGATATGGTCCGAGAGAATCTCGTCAGGCACCGTGTCAGGCACCATGCCATCATCAGAGCCCTCATCCACCTGTGACATGAACTCCAGATGGCGGTAAGAAGGCACAGAACTGGAACCAAAGCCATGCTTGACCTTGGCCAGAGCATTTCTAGGTGGTTCCCCGAGCCACGGGGTACCCCCGTCGACACAGCCTCGAAAGGCGTCGAGGGCTTTGAGTGAATCGGCATCGAGAGAATCAGCATCGACGACAGACACGGTGCTGACAGCATCGACACAGGCCTCGAAGGCGGAGCCCCGAGCGTGTCCCTCGACATCCTGGGCGCCGAAGGCATCGATGACTTCCTCAGACTTCACAGGTTCACACGTTCTCGAGCGCGTCGAGGACCGGGACCTGGGCCGGGCATGCCGAGAATGAATCCCCTTGTACGAGCGGGACCTTTCTTGCGAATCGTGACGACCACCCGAGCCCGAAGGCATGCGAGCGGCGTCTCTCGGCTGATCATAACCGCCCCCACTCGGAGGCGCGAACGGACCAGTGGCCTGCGATTCGAGAATCGCTAACATTTTATTCCCGAAGGAAGCCCATTCCTCCGGTGTCGCATGCTTGGTGGGGTAAGCGACCCGCCGACGGGCGGAGTCGTCGGATGAGGACGGGCAAGGCGACCGATGACAGCGCTTCTGGGAGTGCCTCGAAGAGGCAGAGGAGTGGCAAGACGGACTCCGGGACCGAGACCCACTGGACTTCCGATGACAACGCTGAGAGTCGCCCCTCGAGTTCTCAGTCGAAAGCCCTGCAGACCTCGACTCCCGGGGCTTGGACACCTTACCTACCGATAACTTCTTGCGCTCCCGCAAGGCTTTCGACGTGAGCGACTGGCAGTCGACACAGTCATCCGTGTCATGGGCCTACCCGAGGCACCAGAGGCAGGCGTTGTGCGAGTCTGTGACCGACATCTTGGACCCACAGTCCCCGTACTTCTTAAAGCCCGGATGCGGTATGTAAGACGAGGTAGACATCTTCACGAAGAAATATTTCACAAACAGGTTCGAAGAACCGAGAAAGCAACAGAAACTCCAAAGAGTCGAGGCACGCCGAGATTCCCGATGTGAACACGTTGTGAACACGTTCGCGGAAAAAACAGAACTGAGGCTACGGGTGTCGTGCGTCCTACTTATAACATCCAGTGACGTCGGCCGTCGGAGGAGGTCCTCGAGGGCGGCGTATCGACATCATCGACGCAGATGCCGAAGATTTTCCGAAGCAGCACAGCTGTGGTGATTACGGTCATAGATATGCAATACGTTGGTGGACCCAATCCCCTCGAATGTACATTATGCCATGCTATGCGTTGCTTTGATTGATATGTCTTACATAGTTAGATCAGCTATATTATGCATGTTAGGCTATTACTGTGATGATCGGTTATTCCAGGCCAGTGAAGTACCTCTGGGTCTGCAATCTGCAGCAAATTGGCTAGGACCTGCCTTCCAACTGTCCTCTGACATGAGACAGACATTACAATCTCAGTGATATTCAGCCTCACTGAGTCACATGCAGTCAGACATGCACCATGAACATGCAACTGACATAGCACTTCGCAACCATACATGGTGCACCAGCCACATTACCTTTCCGACAGGTACTGGTACGATATGGTGGACATGTTATGTTAATGCCATTTTCTAAGCACTAATGTACTAAATGCTAACCAATTTCATACCATTGCATATAATGCAGTGTTGTGGTCTTCTGGAAACCAAGCCTCATGCAAGCTGGCACTTACGGACTGCCCAAAGCACTACCAGAACATACCAATATCAGATGAGCATTCAACAAATAACATGCAATAGAACAAAGCATAACTAAAAGTATTTAATACCCATTTATACTTTTACATTGAATATACAAGACACTATCTGTAAAAAAGAAAATCACAAACCAGCATACAAAAAAAATAAAAATGGACACAAGTACCTTTTCACTGTCAGTCTCTGTCACTGGAGGCTCAGTGATTGGTAGTTCAGGACCTTCAATGATTTTGAGCTCTGGTTCTTCCATGAACACAGGTTTGTCATGCAGTATCCATTTCCTGTAGACTCTTACTACTTTCCTTGTTGCCGAAACATCAGAAGACGGCAACAGAAATGCCTAAAAACACAAATAATCTACTCAATGGCACAGCAACAAAATCACAGAACTCTTGCATGGGTCATGCTGAGAATACCAAATAATTGTATAAATATTCCTTTTGAGCAATTAAACAACTAACTGGTGTAGTGTAAATGCATATTTGTTAATGTTAAATTGTGTCGAAATTAAATGTTAATGGGGGGGGCGGATTGAACAATAAATTCGAACAGCCAAACTACATGCACAATGTACATTATAATCCTGACAAGCACATAATTTAAGGGAGTTGGCAACTCACGATATAGTACTCCTGATGTGGTCCTTGCAACCCTTTGATAGAGCTCCCCAGACCGTTTTCCATTTTAGGAATGTGACATTGAGAAATGTGCAGCACTGCACTCCGAGTGAGACTTAGTTATACAGAAGTAAAAACTTTAAGGCCTCTACCAATGTCTCCACTATCCCCTTGGGGCCTTGCACTGCCTTGTTACACTATTTATAAACATTAAGGCCATAGGACAAGATAAGAATGCTTGCGTTTAGTTGCTTCAAATATTCTACTATCCTGAACTGTTTCCCAAATTTTCTCTGCTCAAAATGCAGGACTGCACCAAGCTATGTAAATGAACCTGAGATACCACCTCTCTGACGACAAATGCCCCTTATTTTTTTCCTCTCAAATTACACAAACACACAGACAAGTTTGAGAAAATGCAACTACAATACATACATTCTATGAAGATTCCCAAGTTCCAACCTTTTGATGTTGCATCCAAAAACGAGGTAATAAAATAGAACCTTATTTTTTTCTATTTTTAACATCCTAATTGGACAGTCTATAGTTGAAGTGCAATTAATTGCACAGTCCTGACTACATGGGCACTTAATCTGGCCACTATGAGCATCAAAGGATTCTAATATCTCTGCACCCTTCCACCCACCCACCCACCCACCGGAACTGGGTTAGAGCTAAATATCAAACAGAAATACTGTAGTGGCTCTGGCATTATCAAAAGACCTTTGCATCACCATGTCAAAAAGATCCAGACCTTTAAGGAAGACCCTCCTTCTCTTACACAATCACACCCACTTGCTGAATCTACGACGTAGTCAGTCTAACCTATTGGTTTTAACCCCATGTACCATTGACAGTTATGCTGACAAATAGACCTACCTTACCCCTTTTCAGAAACTCTTTCCTAATTAGTATGTAGCTCCAAGTCTTAATACTTGTATCTTTCTGCATCAATTTTGAAAGATCTCTAACTTCTGCACCCAAAATAGGTTGCTCACCAGTGTTCATAGAAAGAATCCGCTCCCTTTCTCTGCACTTCCCGACATGGACCATCAGTGTTCTTTCAGACAGATTCCAGTTACATACCCTTGAGTGCAAGATATGTGCTGTAATACTGACACAGACAGGCACAGTCTGAAATTGTATCTAAACCAATTTATGCTGCCAGTAGGTGTGGGTTTCAGGGGAGGATACCCTGAAGATAAAGCTTGGATTCCCACTTTACCTTGAAGTGAGGGATGGAGGCCGTGAGGGCCCATCTATCCTAGTCAAAGTAGTGAGCCTAAAGCATTTTTCGACAATACTTGGCTTATCACTATTAGGTGATGGTCTTAACGACCTCTGAGGCAGGTTTGCCGGCACTGGTTGAAAAGGGTGCAAGCAGTGCTTGTAATGGGGTGGCCATTTGTGAGCAACCACACTAACAGTATTGTGGAGATAGGAGTGACCTCATGCTGAAGGATGCCCCAGCTCCTTGTGTCCTCCTCAGGAAGAGGAACTGTGCTAATTCAGCTAGAAGTGTATTGTGGCTTGTTCCTTCCAAATCTGGGTCAGTTCACGCAGGAAAGTTATGCATGTGCTATCTCACATTAAGTGAAACCATTCAGGGGGTAACTTGGACAGATCACTCCAGAGCAGCTTTGGTATAGAATCCCACATCCATTTTACAGCTATATAACAAAAGTGATGTTCTGTAAAGGGTGGGGCTGATGACAGCACACTGCACATTGCCAAAAAAATTGCCCTAATAATACTTACAAGAGGAAGTATTGTAGATCTTCGTTCATGAAATAAAGGTGCTGTCAATCCATCAGTGAGGTCATGTTGTGGGGGATTAAAAGAGGACTTCAGTCAAGATTCTAGGTTGGACAAGCAATTTTTATTGCGATGAGAACATTGGGGTAGGAATAAAGATGAAACCAAAGTTTGATGCGTCTCCTTAAAATACAGTGAGATGGTATGAGGAGATGGAACAGGTGCAGGGAAAGGTCATATGGTTCAGGGTCAATTTATCATGGTTGTTACCATGAATGCAAGGCTCTGTAACAGTTTGCGGTCAGGATGGGTTTCTCCTGTAAGTGAAACCGAAGCTTCCACTGTTCTCTGCGTTTTGATTCATTGACAACTTTTTGCTATGGCATGTTTAAGCACAAGCTCTTGGTCCCTAAAATTCAACAGCTGCTTTGATGCTCCTCTGTAGGAGTTCGGGTGAAGGGTTGGGACACAGCTCCTTCAATTATGAAAACGATTGAAAATTGTGGACCAACTGAGATCTGCACTTGCTCCATAAATCCAGCCATCCCAATCACCTAAATGTTTATTTTTTTCCAGGAGGGGATAAAATACCTAGGTGTAGCGATTACAAAAGACTTAGCCAGTCTCTTTGATGCAAATTATAGGTGTCTCTGGAACACCATTAAAGCAGATTTGGAAAGATGGGCCAAATTAGAGCATTCCTGGTTCACGTCAATTAAGAAGAATATACTCCCCAGATTCTTGTTTCTCTTTCAAACAACTCCCAGTGGTAACCCCAGAGGCTTTTTCGGGCACAAGTTAAGCAGTCCCAATCCCGGCGTATATGTGGGCGGACCTGAAACCCTGGGTTTCATATGCGACCTTGATCACACCAAAAGACAAGGTGGGTATGGGATACCCAGATCCCTTCGATTATTATAGGGCCTCTCAATTCCGCATCCTTAGGGTTCACTTGTGGGGAAACTCAGAGAAACAATGAGATTTGGAAAATGAGCTATTCACGCCAGTTACCCTTGGTGAATGGATGTGGGTCCTTTACCAGACTATGCCACGTAGAATCAGGGAGCATCCAGTCTTAGCGGTATTGTGGTCTCTTTGGCGTCCCACTTTTACCATGAAGGGAGTAACATCTTGGCCATCTCCCCTTAGTTGCATTCGGGTCCCCCCTATTAGAGATAGATTAATAGATGTAAGCCGCTTCCAGCCCCAATATGAGGAAGGTTTGGCGAGAGCAGGGCAGATGTGGAAAGAGGGTTCCTATATGTCAAAGGCAGAATTAGAGGAAGCACAGTATGGGACCACGATAAGGCCACTATCCTATTTGCCGTTGAGGAGTGTACTACGGGACATGCGCTGGGGAGACTCCCTTCGGAGACCGCTTAAAGCATTCAAGCGCACTTTGAGTGAGTGCCAGGTTTCAAGGGGGTTGATAGCCCCATTATATAGCGCATTGCTTACCAGAGGCCATCTTACACAACCCAGCACTCAGACCAAGTGGAACACAGATTTAGAGCTGCTAGATCAGCCAGACACGCAGGCAGTAATATACAAGGCAGTATGGAGCACGTCTATATCCATGCAATACAAGATACACAATGGGAGGCTATTGATGAGATGGTATCGAACTCCACAACGGCTGTCGAAAATGTTTCCGGGGACAGCGCCACATTGTTGGAGGGGATGTGGTGAAATTTGTGATTATTGGCACCAGTGGTGGGGTTGTTTAAGGGTGCAGACATTTTGGATGGAAGTCCTGGGTTGGATACAGGCAATAGAGGATATCACTAGGAGACTGTCCATTACTTGTTTTGTTTGGAATAGAGACAGATGTGGAGGAGACAAACACGATTCTTTCTCACATGCCTAGAAATGTGTTGTTGGCGGCTAGAGTTTGTCGAACAGTTAAATGGAAAAGCAACACCTTGCCGACAAAAGGGAACTGGCTCACGAAGGCACTTCCATATATCAAATGGAAAGTATTACTGCGGCCCTGCTGGAATCCCACTCACACACTCCCACTCACACAGACATTATATAGCTTCCCTTTTTGGAATATTATACGGAATATAGAAATGCATCGAAGGGAGAGGGAATGGGGTAAACGGGAGGAAGCCCATCAAAAACTCCGATGCTTCATGTAGTGCTCCTCGTCTCCGACTTCGCCAGGGAGGCGTGAAAAGACAAAATCTCAGTATTGGTCATTGTTAGGCAGAGACCTGTGCAGTTCCCTCTGGGACCACTGCAAAAGATTTAGGACTACAGGTTTTTGGCAGTAAACCCACTTGGTAGCAGTCTGTCCACACAGATTCACTTGGTAGCTGTGGCTGAGCAGTCAGACTTCCCTCAAGAAGAGTTAGGCAGTATACAGAGTATTCACAATAGGTCAAGAGCACACAATAGAACAAGTAAACACTGACCAGGGCTAGGTGTAAAAGAGATGATTATTTATTTAACTCTTTAAGTGCCAAAGACGAGGTATCTCGTCCTTGACAGTGCACACGCAGTGCCAAGGACGAGATAGCTCGTCCTTTTCGGCACCAAACTGTAATCCAACCCCCGGGCTATGTGAGGGGGAGGTCCCCCCTCACTGCCAGGGGTCTGGATTCCCTTCAGTTTCACGTCGGCGTGAAACTGAAAGTAAATTCCCCGCAGCAGCCATTTTCGGCTGCTGCAGGGAAGAGAGAAGGTAAGAGACCTTCTTTGTCCGCCTCGATCTCCGGCTGTATTTCAAGCCGGAGATCGAGGCGGGTATCGTTGGAAAGGGGAGATTCTCCCCTTTCCAACGATACCCATTGTGTGGCATTGTTGGCTGCGGATCGGGCGCAGGGCGCGCGATCCACGGGCAGCAATGCCACCGGATCAATACAGATCCGTTTGTGACGCAGGGGGAGGAGGGGGCTGCTTACTAGGTAAGCGCCCCCCTCCCCCGTGGCCCCAAGGCATGGGGCCACAGCGCCAGAGACCCTTGGGGGCAGATGATCACTGCCCCCAGGGGTGAAATTTAAAAAAAAAAAAAAAAAAAAAAAAAAAAAAATCGAGGGATGGAGGGAGGTGGGAGGGGTTTTGGGGCCCACTGGGCCACCAGGGATGGATCAAAAAGTGGTGTCCCTGGAAAGGGGACTTTCTCCCCTTTCCAAGGACACCACATATGAGGCATTGCTGCCTGCGGATCAGGCGCAGGGCGCGCGATCCGCAGGCAGCAATGCCAGCGGATCAACGCAGATCCATTTGTGACGCAGGGGGAGGGGGGGCTGCTTACTAGGTAAGCGGCCCCCCTCCTCCTGTGGCCCCAAGGCATGGGGCCACAGCGCAAGAGACCCCTGGGGGCAGATAATCACTGCCCCCAGGGGTGAAAATAAAAATAAATAAAAGCAAAAAAAAATCAAGGGGAGGTGGGAGGGGGTTTGGGGCCCTGGGGCCCACTGGACCACCAGGGATTGATCAAAAAGTGGTGTCCCTGGAAAGGGGACTTTCTCCCCTTTCCAAGGACACCACATATGAGGCATTGCTGGTCACAGATCGAGCGCAAGGCGCGCGATCCTAGGAAGGGGCATCTGACCCCAGGGAGGGATCCAAGAGGTGGGGCCCCCCCTATCTGCCGCCAGGAAGGGGGGGCCCCCAGGGAGGGTTGCATGAGGTGGGGCCCTCCATTTGGGGTGGGGGGGCTGAGGGCCACCCTCCGTTGCAGTACATCATTCGCTGCCAATTTAGGGTGCCCCTCAGCCCCCCCTAAAAAGCAGCCTATGAATTTGTATTTTGTTTTTTGTTTACCCAACTTCGCTTGGTGCAGATGGGCACATTAGTGTGGCCATCTGCCCCCAGGGTGCCCAAACCCTACTGCCCCATCTATTGGGGGTCCTGCCCCACCTTTTGGGGTGGCCCTCTCCCCCCAAATGGAGGTGGGGTGTACCTCACGCAGCCGTTTGGAGGAGGCCCAGGGAGGCCTGCATGAGGTGTGTCCCCCCAGCCATTGGGGGTGGGGGGGTACCCCAAAAGGTGGGGCAGGGCCCCCAATAGATGGGGCAGTAGGGTTTGGGCACCCTGGGGGCAGATAGCCACACTAATGTGCCCATCTGCACCAAGCGAAGTTGGGTAAACAAAATAAAATATACAAAATCACAGGCTGCTTTTTAGGGGGGGCTGAGGGCCACCCTAAATTGGCAGCGAATGATGTACCGCAACGGGGGTGGCCCTCAACCCCCCCCACCCCAAATTGAGGGCCCCACCTCATGCAACCCTCCCTGGGGGCAGATATCTGCTCCTAGGAAGGGGCATCTGACCCCAGGGAGGGATACATGAGGTGGGGCCCCCCCTATCTGCCCCCAGGGTGGGTTGCATGAGGTGGGGCCCTTCATTTGGGGTGGGGGGGTTGAGGGCCACCCCCCATTGTGGTACATCATTCGCTGCCAATTTAGGGTGGCCCTCAGCCCCCCCTAAAAAGCAGCCTATGAATTTGTATTTTGTTTTTTGTTTACCCTACTTTGCTTGGTGCAGATGGCCACATTAGTGTGGCTATCTGCCCCCAGGGTGCCCAAACCCTACTGCCCCATCTATTGGGGGTCCTGCCCCACCTTTTGGGGTGGCCCTCAACCCCCACCCCAAATGGAGGTGGGGTGTACCTCACGCAGCTGTTTGTAGGAGGGCCGGGGAGGCCTGCATGAGGTGCCCCCGCCAGCCATTTGGGGTGAGGGGGGAGAGGGCCCCCAAAAATGGTGGGACAGGCCCCCCCAATGGGTGGGGCAGTAAGGTTTGGGCACCCCGGCGCCAGATTGGCACACCAATGTGACCCTCTGCACCAAGGGGAGTTGGGTTACCAAAGGAAAAAAATGAAAATGGTGGAACGCTTTTTAGTGGGGGGGCGGTGGGGCACCCCAAAGGGTCAGGGAATTTTCTAATGGGATGGGGCGTTGACCCCCTCCCCCCCCACCCGCAATGGAGTGGGTGCCAAGTCATGCAGCCCTCCCTGGGACCAGATATCTGCTCCTAGGAACGGACGCCTGAGCCCAGGGAGGAGTGCAGGACAGCCCATCTCATCTGCCCACGGGGAGGGCTACATTTTGCTGGTGTGACCGTAGGTAACACATGTTCTTTGTTTTGTTTACAGCTTTTTCTACCCGAGCAGCTGCAACGTTATGTGAGTACTGTTTTTTATTATTCTATGGTTAGGGCCCACTGTCAGTGGGGTGGGTGAGACTGGGGCTGGATTGTTGGTGGTGTGGGTGGGAATGGCCCGCCTGGGCAGATCACCTCCAACTGTCCTGGAGTTGCGGCTGGGCTGCATTACAGCTTTTCCCTTCGGGGAGGTATTGGCACACTGCCGAGACTCCTTGGTGGGGAGAAGCTGTAACGCAGGGCAGCCAGGGCTCCAGCAAAGTCGGTGGTAATATCCCTGGCCTTGGGCACCCTTCTCCCATGTGGGTCTTTGCTGGTGGTTCTGGGTATTACATTCTGGGCCGATTTGCGTAAGTCAGACCTCTGTGGATTCCCACGGGTGTCCTCTTTTGGGAAATGCATGGGGTTCCCTGTTTTCCTTGCTGGCTTCGACACCCTAGGCCCAAATCTGTAGGTTGCCCACATGAACAAAATGGGCAGTGGCGAATGGCTTGGGGTTCCCAGTCGGTTACCCTTTTCCTTTTGCGCCCCCGGTAGGTGCACCCACACATGTGAGGTACCGTTTTCATCGGGACACGTGTGGGGACGCGGGAAGGTAGGCCACGTGTTGTTGGCGGTGTGTTTCGGTGGGTGGCCAGAGCGAAATGTCTGAGAATTGTCTTCATTTCTGGCCAATTTCAGAGACATTTCCCTGTGGACACTCACCGAAACACGTCGCCAACAGCAGATGTCATACCGTCTCGTGTTCCCACAGGGAAACCAACCAATAAAATAGGGTTTAAAAAATAAAACTCCAAGCTGGGACAGGAGAAGGTTGACCATAAGTGATGCGCTTGCGTGGGTCGCTCAGGAGAGTTCAGGGTTTCATGATGGCTAAACCTGATGCAGATTTATTTTAGCGTTATGTTAATATGGTTTAGAGAATTTCAGTTGGTCATCTGGTTTTATTGTTCATCTTTGCTTGGCATATTCTTGGAGTAATCGTCCTGGTATAGATCTGGCAAAATATTGTAGCTTAGGTTTCTGGTATTTCTGGTCTAGTAAGTGTCCATAGACTCGCTTTTGATGTGGTAAATTCCGCTCCGGTAACGGGTAAAATTGATCAATGATATTCTCGTTTAGTAATTAAATAAATGGAACAGAAATCTGAGATGCGAAATTGAGTTTACCCATGTAAATAGGGGTAAATGGGGCAGGTTCAGATCGAGTGTCCCTAAACCCTTTCGAGACCATTTAACAAGGTCTCTCTAACTCCCTCAATTGCATACAAAAAGGGTCACAGTACTGGTGGTACAGGGGCAGAAGTGTTTTGTGTGAGTGGTACTAAACGAGGGATAGAAAAGGGCAAATGACAGCGTAAGCAGGTGCCTGCACCAGAAAAGAAAACTCCAGCTCATTTTATGTTTGCAAAGTATGGTTGTGCTAGATGCAAGTTTTAGTGTCTGGCATCAGCTGACAAGGGAAACCGGTGAAAACTGGTAGCTTGGAGAAACGCATCGGATGCAGAAAAAGGAAAAGTAAGTCTGAGACAGCAGGGTGCATAATGCCACATGATTTGAGGAGGCAATAGGTAGACCAAGTGCATCGAAGCTTAGAAGGCTAAAGGATACTAATAATAGGTTGAGAGGGCAGATTAAGTAACATTTGAGAGAAGGGAACAAATAACCCAGCTAACTCATCCATGCAGATATGACCACAGACCGTAGATGAGAACAGGATACAGCAGAAGAGTTAAGATTTCTTCTTTAATGTGTGTATGCCGGCCCCTAGAGCCCAAGTAGCCGCTTAGTCTCCAGGTACTACATAGGCATCCATTGTGCCTTCCAAGCTGGCACCGGGTCCCGCAGCAATGACAACTTGCACTCAGGGATCCTTTGTCCAGGCAGCGAAAGGAGCAGCCACTCCTAGATTTGTCTAGGTACGGATTTCACCTTGCTGTGCCCGAGACAAAGGGTGGTGTTAAATATGGATAAGACTTATTTTTCAACAGCCTCTTAAAGCAAGTCCCAAGGGCTGCCGACCAAGAGGGAGAAGAGCATCAATTGCTTACGATTCATTTACCTTGGACTCCTGGAGACTTAAGCGAACTACCAAATCTGATTCCAATATACGATAGGAAATGCAAAGCTTCATTGAGGAGATCCTCACTGTGATATAATGTTATAAACCTGCCTGGGCAGATATGAATTCGCTCATGAGAGAAATCATACCCCCCGTAGGTCAGCAAGAGACCGAAACAGCATGCCAATTGGCCAGCAGCTGCCCCTGTAATGGGGACACTTTAGATCAGGCTCGGAATAGAATAGTAGCTGCTATACCCGATGTTTGCCCCCAGGGCAATGGAAGAATGAATGCCCTATAGACCGCAAACAAAAACAAAAAAACTTCTCCCCAGTACAGGATACCTTTCAAAATCCCAATGACCCAAAGTTCATTGCAAGTAAGCCACCATAGCCCCAAAACAAAGAAAAGCTGTTCTGTCACAGCCTGAGAGATTACCTCACTACCTACCATCAGATACCTGCTTATCCTGGGGCAGGCCAATCAGGCTCAGTGCTGTCCCGGTTTACTTCCTTTTTAACTAACCAAATCACTTTCTCTCTCCGGTCTTCGCTCTGCCGCCTCACCCCTTACATGTGGGGTTCCTCATGGATCTGCCCTCTCTCTTGTCCTGTTCAATTTTTATATTCAGCCTCTTGCTAAGCTCATCCATTTCCATGGCTTCTTGCTCAATTTGTGCACAGATGATACGCAGATTGTGCGTTTAGACCTCTCTCAACCCGACATTGCTTCTCAGTTAAGGTTCTGCTTGGAAACTGTGGGAATTTGGATGAGCAACAATTGGCTCAAGTTGAATGGAGACAGGACTGAGGTGTCATTGGTGGGTCCCCCTTTGGCTGCTTCCTTTTGGACGCTATCTTTTTGGCCCCAATCACTTGGAACGTTTCCATCACCAGTCCCAGTATTTAAGGATCTGGGTTTTAAGATTCCAGCTTTTCGATCTGCTGAAGCCCAGATTAGTGCTGTGCGACAATCTGGCCACTATCAATTGTAGGTGCTTCGGAAGGTCTTCCTTATCAGTCACCTCACCTACAGGCCCCAGTGGTGGTGGCTTATTGGGTCTTTGGCACAATGGATTATTGAAATTCCCTCTTTAAGCGCAACCAGCCTATCTAATTCACAGTCTTCAGGTTTTGCAGAATCTGGTTGCTAGAGTGGCAACAAATCTCCTTATAGAGTTCATGTTTCTCGTATTCTGCGCTCACTTCACTGGCTCCCTGTATCTAAATGGATTCACTTTAAATCCCTTTGCATGGTGCACTATCTTTTATGGTGCGGAATATCTCCAGTTGAAATTTCGCCCCTACATTCCTTCCCGAGTTCTTTGTTTGCAAGATGCGTGTTTTGCTCAGATTACATGTTTTAAATACTCTCGGATTGGTGGTTGTGCCTTCTAAGTGACTGTGGCTAGGTTGTGGAGCCAACTCCTGCACTCACTCTGGGCTTCTGATAATCAGTTATGTTTTAGAGATTCCCTGAAAACATGATTGTTTTTCCAGTAGCTTTCCTGTCTGGGTTTACTTCGTGCCAAGATGCCTTTTGGTGTATGTTGTGCTTTAGAAATAAATCAAACGTAACATACCAGGAAAGACCTCAATTTCTTCCTCTATCCTCCGAGACCATTAAAACAACCGGGATATCCAATATTCCGGTAATACACAAATCACTGAACCCATTACTGTTACTCTAGGTTCAATTACGAACACATTTGCATTTCTTTTCAGCCTATCAGCTCCTGTTAATTTACAGGACAGATGTTATAAATGGAATTGCACCATTATTTGCACACCAGACAGGGTATTGCCTTCGTGTCGCAGAAAAAAAACACAGAAGCTGTTCTAGCAACTCCTGTGGGGAAACCTGAAGGCATCCTCACTTTTCCCCAATATCCTTTGCTCAGGTGGCCAGGGAAAGGCCATCGCTTTTGGACCCCGACCCTCGGGGTGGATTTGCAAGGGAGGATCACCTGGGTGGAGGAGATTTGGGCAATGGAAGGGGATGTCTTTAGGTGAGAGATTGTATCCCCTGTTTCCATTTCACAATGAAACTTCAGTCCCTGAAGCATTTATATGGAACTGTCAAACCCCATCCCTTTCTTCCTTGCAAAATAGCCCTCAGGTAAATCAACCATATAGAGGGATAGAGAAGAGAACAATAAGGAGAACACCTCCTAATATGGGCAGGCTAAACCCACATATACCTCCTCTGGTTAAATCATTCTGTGTGAGCACAGAGCAGCAATGGACATTTTTCTTCCTCAGTGAGATCTGCATTTTGATGTGAAGTCTGAACACTGTATTGTTCCATTAGAAAACATGTTCCAGCTAGCACCTAATTATGTTGTGGAGCCGAGAGAAGGTTATTTGGTCTCTCGGGCTCGGATAAGAAAGGGAATAGTTTACCTCTTCAAGTGACCATCGATCATTCGGCCAATGATCCATGGGAACAGGCAACAGGTTCAAACTTGACCAAGCAAGCTGCAAGTACTTAATGAGTTATTGAATACTGAACTAAAGAAAAGCAATGCAAAATATATGAAAATACCGCAAAAGTAGAGAGAAAGTGATGTGTATTTCCTAACAAAGTGAAAATAAGGAAAAAGTCTTTATGAACAATGTCAAAGTACAAAGCCAAGTGAAAACCAGTAATGAGACTTTTTGAAGCAAGAGAAAGGCAAATGATAAGCACTATTGGATAGTGTGAAAGCAATGTGTTGACAAGGAACATACACCACAAACTGAATTGTGTGAAAGTCACGTGTTGGCAGAGACAAGAGACTGCCAAGGAGAAACAGGAGTACAGATGGACTGATGTCACATGTGCAGAGAGGAAACCTATGGTGGCAATGTAGTCCAATGAGAATCAATGAACATTACAAAGTGACAAGGGTTATCGGTTGCGTGGCCTGTGATGGGTGGACCGTGCAGTCCGACAACTGCGCCTAGACCGAATAAACCCTACTTGGAGTGAACCAAGGAAAATCAAGAGGATGAAATTGTTTTGCCTAACAAGTGCTAAATTGACTACAGAGAAGAAAAAGCCTAGTGAATGGTTGAAAAGCCAGAAAAGTGGATTTTGAATCAATATTACAAGCGGAGAAGGTTTAACTGTTAACTGTGCTGAATTTGGATAAGGGAACCCCAAGGATATTTGAAACTAGGTTGAACTTGGGAAAGGGAAGCTAAAGACTGTTTTGAACTGTTTTAAACTTGGGGCAGAGGAAGCTGAAAGCAAGCCAGGAGCTGGAACAAGCTTATAACTTTATTTTGAACACTGTTTCTTTGGTTGCTGACATCCCGACACATTGTACAGATTCAGTTGTGAAGTCAAACATAGATTTTAGACACAGATGGACCTTTGAGATGAACTTTATGACACAGACTATCAGTTTCTTTAGGTAGGGAAAATCACACCTCTGTTGTCTTATCACTTCATGATGCCTTCACACTCCCTAATCTTTACCAGGGAAGTCAGTGCTGCCAATAACAGGAGGCGGGTCACCTGATTAACAAGGATTAATTGATGAGGTTTCAGAAACTGTTCAGTCTATGGATGACAATTGAGATATATTAGGACCACAGAGCCAGTTAGGATTAGATTAGGAATGATTCCGTCTAAGACACTGTCTTGAATCTTGCTATATGCCCTGAAAGCAGGAGGCGGCTATTGCACCACCTTTCAGTTATAAAGTCTTCTAATGCAAGGTATTACCACATACATGTCTAGCTCTTGCAACACCCTGCTTTTGCCCGTCAAGAAAACTGATAAAACCAGGTAAGCAGAAAATAAAAATATGATTCTGCAGAGGACACTCACTTGCTGCCAAAACAGCCAGAAGAAGTTCTAAAACACAACCCGATAATGAGAAAGAAAGAAGCATGGAGTGAAAAAGTATTGCATGCACTGAATCAAGTTGTTCTTATGCTTGAGATTTAAAAGCAATATCAATGGGAGATATGGGAATTTTATTTTGGTACAATATAGGATGTCTAGATGGGAATTTGCAAACATGGCTGTCCTTACTGCACAATTACTGTAGCTGAGTCAACTGACCCATCTATTTTGGAATAATGTCTCTAAACAAGGTTCAAAAATTAAGGATCCGATTCATACATCCCTATTTTAACACGGATGTTAAAGGAATGGACCATTATGGTGCAACCGTGGCAAACAAGACAGGATCGACTCCTAAAGAACACTATTGAACTTACTTTAACAGGTTGCCTATTTGTTCCTGATGGAGAAAACTGGGGAACTCGGATGAGGGTAAAGTTTGAGCCTACAGTAGTGAAAAGAGCTGAGGTCAGTCAGGTGGAAGGGTACCTAATGGGTGGCGAGAGCAGGGCTGCACCCTTAATCACTGGAGCCCAGCTTGAGCCTCACCACAATATTTTTTAATCCTCCTTCCTTTCACCATTTTGCTTAGATGTACCTCTTAAATTGCATTCCAATACTGTAGAGGTTATCCTCCGAACACACCCAAAATTGGCAGGGCATGGCCCGATTTGAGAAGACCATTGTCCCAGGAGGTGTCCTCCGACTACTCACAGGAGAGGATCCTTTAAAGCTGTATTGTTATTTGGGGAGGAAACACCAAAGATAAGGGGGATCAGACTCATTCTATTTTGGGTTCAAATTAACATCTACATACATCTTTTTGTTGAACTCCAGAATAAACTCATCAAGGTAACACCTACTCCCATCCGAGTGTTCTGTTCCTCCCTATTCGTGACACAGATGGAGAAAATATAAGCAAAGCCAGTAAAATGTTAACATGGCCATTATTATTAGGGTATTTAAGTGCTGACCTAGCTTCAGTCATAATGAGAAGTACCCTGAGAGGAAAGCAGAAATACAAAGGAGCAGGGATGTAATAGCAAATAAGGGGTGAGTTGGAGAGGGCCAGTTTGGAAACAAGGGATCTACAAGCAACCAGGGGAGAACAGATCATCCAGTCTAAGGTTAGGTGGGGAATGGAGTGTATGTGGACATAGGTGTTTCGGGGGAGCCATTCCTTGAAAAGTGCACTCTATCCTAAGATGTAGAAGAGAAGGAGCAAGTCTCATGTTAACAGGGAGGAGGTTGCAGAGTCTGGGGGGCATAGACCGAGAAGGCCAGTCTTCTAGCTCTTTTCTTCCTGTATCAGCCGAGTTAAAGTCTGCACCTGTTTTTACTTCTGGTGGATCGTAGGCCCCCGGAGAGGCTGAGTCTCGAGGGCGACAGCCTTGAACATGATGCAGCAGGATTTGAAGGTAATGCATGCTTGGGCCACATAATATAATTGTGAGATATAATCACTGAAAAAAGGTTATGAGGTTATGGTCACAACACACCATTTCATGTTAGCAAAGCAATCCTAATTGGCCCACCACCATGCAGTGTTCATGAGGTCACGTGCTAAATCACATGAAAACAGATTCATGAAAATAATGTTTATGGTACATTTAGGATGCATTTTAGATGACCTTCAAAAGAAAAAAGTTAGAATCTACATAACCATTATGGGATGGTAGTACTCATATATTCAGTCATGTGTGACATCAAAAGCAGTTTTCTGCAGCTTTGCTAACCATCACTGGCAAATGTCTGTGGTTCTTAAGGTTTTTGCACTGCAACCATGGCCTTCCCTTTTATTTTACTGAATTTGCAAAGTCTTTCTTTCGGAAGGCCAACTATGACTATACGTCAAGGTTTTCACAGGATTTCTTTTAAATCATATACTCCAACATATAGACTGCTTCCAATGGGCATGGCCTTGGGGAATGCCCTTGCCCCAACAAAAACATCCACAGTGCCCATCGGCAATGCCTGTGGCCATGCTCAGTGGACACTGTTCCAAGGGTCCAGTATCTGGTAGCTCTCTCACCAGTACCCCTGGAGGATTCGTCACCCAGAGGCATAACGTGGCCACCCTTTTAAATGTTTAAAAAATGTAAGATAGAATAGTATCCCAGACCTTTGTGTGCATTTTGTGGAACCTTGGGCTTCACCTTAAGTTACCCAGGGTAATCCAGACGTGGACCCCTTGCTCACTGTGCTTAGAGAGGCGCTGCTTCAGCTCACTGACCGAACTAGGCCGAAACACGTGTCTGGGGTTGCAGTTGGTACTCTTGTTCAGAGGACAATTGCCTAGTATTTCGGTGCTGGACTGCGCTTGTGGGTGGGACAAAGACTGACATGCAAATGGATATTTCCCCTCTGTGAACGGTACAGTGAGCTGAAACGTGGTTCTAGACCCTCCCAAGTGGGCACCTTCCCATAGAACAGGTTATTTGGCCGTGTTCGTTCTTAGAAGAGGGGCTCCCAGACCTTTTTGTGCATTTTTTAGAATAGTAAATGAACATTGCTGGATATACGTTAGTCCTTTCCTCTTACATATTTCAGCTCCAAACCTAGCAAATTTGAGGAACGGATTGAATTTTGGGACCCTCTGGGTGGAGCTAAATTAAGTCCACCTGGTTGCTTTACCTTGGGCATGGCCTTTGGACAGGAGCAAGATTCTACAAATGCACCAAAAGCTTCTACTGGAGGAGGCAGTAAAAGGATGTCCAAGTCGGCTTCTCAGAAATGCAGCCTGAATAGTCCACAACCAGCTCCAGATGATGTTTCACCGACAATCAGTAATCTTGCTTTTTTTGTATGCAGTGTTTTAACACTCGATTGGAGTGTACTCTCCGTTTTCCTTTGAAAACGGTTTTTTCAGCAGACCTAGCTCTGCTTTCTGGTCCCTGCCATGTGACAAAATAAAGTCAGGTGATATTAACAAGCTTAGCTATTTTGGATGAGGTTTTCAGAAGCGACCACATGGAGCTTCGATATCTAAGAGCAAGAGCGATAGGCAGTTATATTCTTTGGGGTAAAAACACTATGTGGAGGCGCAGGCGTGTATGTTATTGATAGAACCCGCACCCTCACCTCTGACATACTGGATGAACAAGAAACACTCTGCATGACACCAGGTATCATTCCAATATTGCATTGCGTGTATGAGACACGGTATGCACTCAGACAATGCACCAAATGTACCCTCGAACTGAAGTTGTAGCAGGAAATTTGCAGAAGTCACTGAATATCGAAGAGATGTAAAAGATATCTGGCAGAGGCGAAGTGATGTCATAAGGAGAAGACAAGATGATGCACTGAAACAATGTAAGAGTACTTAAAGAATGAAGATGTAACTGAGGAAACAAGATTAAGCCTATATACAAGTGAGAAGAAACCATATATACACAGAAGATAAGTAACCAGATGAGTAGTAAATGTATATACGTGGAAATGCAAGGTAGATGAGTCACAGAAGGTTGCTGCTGTACAAAATATAACATGGGTACAGCGGCCATGTTGAAAAGATGGACGTCGGCTCTGAATAATAGTACACGAAAAACTTGAAGGAGAGAGACCTGGGCTGCAGAGCTGACAGACACTGGAAATGTATTCGTAAACCAACAAAGGATAGCCGTTGGCCAGAGATCAAGGATGACGCAGCAAAAAGCAATTGTAGAGCAGAAAGGGAGTCAATGAGGATAAGCAATATATGCAGGACATATTTCTCTTAGATTAAGTAAATGAGCAAACATTTGCGAATGCCAAGTATTGAACAAATTAAAGATGCTGAACACATATGTGAGATTGAGCAACCAAGTCTCCAGAGGCCGAAGAGTCATGACAACGAGGATAATTGAAACAAATAGCACTAAATAGAAAGGTGAAATGGACAGAATCCTGGTCTCTTCACACGTGGTGCAAGCCCAGAAAACAAGGCCTGTTCATAAGCTCCAGGCGAAGATAACAATGTGCCTTAACCCCTCTCAATCTTCCAGAGAAGATAACATCCAGCTAGGTCAAGTACAAAGAAGAAGCCTTGGCTGAAGGCTTGGCTGATGTGAGATGCTAGAGGAATTGGGCAAGTGGGCAGTAGTCTAGCATTGTTCTCTGCACCAAGATTTAGTTTTTCTTACGTGCTGCTAACAAGCCGCATGTCCAAGGTTGGGAGAGAATGCTAATCAATCAGAAGGCCTATGCAATGGGGAGCTTCCATTGTTGCCAGGGCCAATCGGCTGTTAAACTGTTATAATCTGCATTATACGTAATTATAGGGAGATTCAAGGCATGCCTGCCAGATGAGGGACAGCCAATGATGTTACAAGCACTTAAAGAAACTAGATGTCAATATGATTCCCCTAGTCAATCCCTCTGATCAATAGGTTTTATTATCATAGCTGACGCACATCAAGCTATCAAGCCTTTGTATAATAAAAATATTGCGGAGTGCGTGTGGACTATGATTGTTTGTTCCTCAGGTTTCCCTACTTTATTGAGCTGATAAAGTAGTATTTTGCCATATTCTTTGAGTCTGTCCGATTATTTTGGCTGGAGATCATTTATTATGGTAATCCCATTCTGCACACAAGAACGCTCAAAGGTGCTACTGCACACCTTCATCAAAGGGAAGTAAGTAGAGTACCAGGCTCTAAGGACACACAGACACACACACACACACACACACAAGCACTGGCCGGTGAAGGAAATGCATAATTGGAGGTCAACTAAAATAGCGCTCTATAGCCAAACAAGAAAAGTCCCTCACAGGAAGACGAACAAAGTAAAAGAATGAGGCAGAGCTGAGCAATTTGACCAATTAACTTAAATTAGAAGATTTAATGCACATCAGTGGCTCAGTTAGACAATGTGCAGGTCGATGTGCTCTGGGTGCACACTTCCATAGAATATTCTCAGCCTTGGAGAAAGAACTCCTCAAATAACAAAAAATAACAGTAGATGAAGGGATGCCATGAAGGTTCACACAGACAAATAATGTGTAGTAAATATTGGAGCTTAGTTAGTCTTTGCCACACTGCAAATACAATGCACGTCATTACTGGTACGCACTTGTAGCATGGCAAAAAAACCACATGTCCGAGGGAGGAGCAGGAGGGTGTGTTTCGGGGTGGAGTAATAGGAGAGAAGTTGTTGTACAGGGAACAGGCCCAGCAACGTAATATGTCCTCAGCAGAGGAAGGTGTGGAAAGGTGTTCAGTGGAGGGGGCGAAGGAGGAGAAGGCCCCCCCAAATGGGTATTTGAGAGAGGGGGTGCAGGTGGAAGGGGTGGGGGTGTTTCCCACTTTAGGGAGAGAGTCAGTGATGGGAGAGCATTGATGTTTTTACTAAGCGGGTCTCACAGCAGTGGTGGCCACTGACAACATATCCTCGGTAGACTGCTAGCCCATATGTTGAATGAGAGAACAAGCAAGTAGTATATCGTGAATGGTACCAAAGATATTAGCAAAGGATTCAGATAGGAACACCCTGCATATTTCAGCCAGGATTCATTTTGATCAAGACTGTGGTGCTTACAATGCCCAATATGACAACCCAACATAGTGAATTCTTGATCTCCCTGATAACTCAAGAAAAAGTGGAACACTATTACAAAGCTTTAATCCAGTACATCTCCTCTGACTCTTCGGGTCTGCCTCAGTTTTACACGACTATTCAGCATTGCTTTACCACAGATTAGTGACACTGTATAAGGATGCATAATTAAAAAGACATTTCTGTGTAGTATCCTGGAGGTCCACGAGCCATGGACCGAACTGAGTCGCAGCCATGTTTAGAATGGGGCAGTGAGCCATAGCCATGATTGGGGAGATGATACGGAAAGAAAGCAGAATTGGTTGGCATGCACGCAAGAGCCCATAAGGAATGTGTGCATTACGTAAGACTGCGTACAGCGCACAGATACACCCAGCTATGGGCTAAGTGTCATTACTGAAATCAGGTTTCACCATCTGAGAACCAGAATATAATTACTCTGGCTTTGGTCACCGAGTCAGTTACAATTGTGTTGTGGAAAGCTCTGCTAGAGGCAGCAGTCTGTATAACATGATATGCATGTGTAGGCCAAGAGGAATTGTACAGGTCCCGGATGGTGCTGCAAATCCATGCCCTCCAAAGTCAGAGAACGTACCATTAAGACGTTCATTGTTAATGTAACTCTCAAAATGTATCATGGAAGCTTTCTGTATGAGGCTCATGGTCATATAGACCTATAAAAACCCCAAGGTTTGTGTGCTTGGGGGGCCATAATTTCGGGTTGGAAAGGATGTGCCCGAGGGTCCAATCCATTAGGGGCCAGGTAGCAACCTCTGCATTGCAGAGTAGTGTTTCTTTTTTTACACCGGTCAGGCTATCTGGACTTCTCCCTTCATACAATAGCCACACACTTCTGCCTGGAATCCTTGTATGGTCAGAACACCCACAATTATGTAGCTCTCAGTGATGTTCTTTATGATTAGACCTTCCTTGCACAGATTCATATCTCCAGCCCAACATATCCCTCATGGAGATTAATCTGACATCTTACTGTTTTCCAGCCCCTCAGCTAGCGAGTGCTAGGCAAAAGGGCAAAACTGAGGGCATGGAGCTCAATATGAGCTGCTTAAGACATCACAAATGGTACATCATGTGGAACCCAATGCTGCAGAGCAGCGTCAACAGAGCTGCATGATGAAGGGGGTGCTGTTGAGCAGCCCGAAAATGGCTGCCTAGCTGCAGAGCTCCGTGAAGTATGGATCTTAATACGGCCTAATCAGCGGTCCACTCTACTATCATCACACCCACTGGGCTGCTGCCTAACCATTACTGCCTGCCCTGTCTGAGCCCCTGCCGGAATCGTGCTCCAGGAGACCCGCCACGTCCCGCTCAGGTCTGCGGCCTGCCCGCGTGGGTGTTCCCCGGCGCTGCCGTGGGCCTGACAGTGTACCTTCCCACGGGGAGCCCCCGCCCCGCCTCATCATTGGGCTTGGGTGTGACTGCCCGCCGGCCGGCCCTCGGCGCCCAGCTGCTTGATTCCTGCGTGCGGCGGGGAGTGGGACCTCCCCTTTCCCCCATCCCCGTGAGCCGTGGCGCCTCCTCAATCTGAGGGCGCGGGAGGTCTGGCCCCTATCTGCCTGCAATCGGAGACCACCCCTCCTCCCCGGGCTGCGGCGTTGTGGTCTGGCTTGGCCGTACCGCCCGCGACTTCTTCTCAACTTGCCGGCTGAGCGCGCTGGACCTGAGCTGCGCCGGGGCCTCGGGTGCTGGACGTGCACAGCCCCGAGGCTAGAGGACATCCCTCACGATCTGGATACGTGCTCGCTGGGAGCAGGTGAGGAGCTGGGGGGGTTGGGGGGTGCAGATCTTTTCCCGCATGTAGCACCCAAGTGGGTGCCTCTCCACCGCGGATGCCCCCCTGCCCGGCTTGGACTGTGTCCACGGTCATGTCTGTGAGGCCCCACCTAACGCCTACCACTTCAGTTTGATCCCATCTGCATGGTGGGGGCCTCCCAACAAGACTCATATTCCCTTCAGGATCACCTGGCCATTTGTGACACTTTGGCCACTACCAACTCACCTAGGGGACGCCACACAGCCCCCCTGCCTACGGCCTGGTGGCATACAGCCATAGGTTCCCCTGTCTCGCAGAGATTGACGCTGGAGGTCGGTCATGCTCCAATTCGCCCACTGGAGGGACTCACAGCGACATCAACTTTCCAACGTTGCAGTGCTGGGCCGACAGACGCCTAACTTTCACTGTTGCCCCAATCACTGCCCTAGCCGCCTTATAACAACTCTCCACTGCTTGGATATACTCAACGCTGAGGGCTGCATGACCAACTGAACCTATCGCATCCTGGAGCAACCGGCCCTATTGATACCCCCTTGCAACCAATTGTCTTTGATTGCAGTTACTGGGCTGTATCTTACCTCTGGCTCCTTCATTGGGCACTAAACTTGGCACTGCACACCGGCGCTCTGCACAACTTGGGGCCTGAGCCGTGTGGGCTCCACCAACTACAACTGTAATGTCTAATAGATCCAGAGGGGCCAATAAGGTGGGCACCATGGATACATTTGCGAAAGCCACCTCACGAGCGGAGGCCGAGCCTGCGGCATCTGCCCAGGAGGACCCTGAACACGAGCCTTCCTCCAGTGCACTTACCCCGGATCTTACCGCAATGATGGAATCTATGGCCAAGAACTTTGCTACCTTCCATGAAAAGCTTGACGACATTAACGTCAATGTGGCATCCCTCAAGTCGCGTGTTGACCAGGCGGGGACCAGAATCATGGAGGCCGAAAATCATACTGGGATAAATGAGTACGGTCTACACTCGCTGCAGGACACAGTGGCCACTCTGACCCGGGACATGAAAGCTCTAAAAGCGAAATGTGATGATCTTGAATCCCGCTCGCGCAGGAACAACCTCCGTATTGTCGGGGTTCCGGAAAACGCCCTTATGGGGCGTATGGAGGTGGCCGTCGAGACTCTCCTTAAAGACCTACTGGGCAATCCTGCCGTGTCCCCATACTTCACGGTCGAGCGAGCTCACCGGGCCCCATCACCACGCCCCAAGCCGGGAGACTTCCCCAGGCCTATAATTACCAGGATCCTCAATTATAGAGATAGGGATCTTATTCCCCGCCTGTCCCGCGAGAAGGGGGGACCTCCGCCTTGACTCGCACACCATTCGTATAATTCCCCAACTTCTCTGTTGGGGTACAACAAGAGAGACGCCAGTTCCTAGTAGTTTCTTGACTCCTATGAGAACCCAATGTCCCCTATGCAATCCTTTTCCCGGCCCGGCTCAAGATCACCTTCAGGGAAAAACTACTTTTTCACCGTCCCGGAGGAAGCCGTGAAATTCATTGAGTCTCAGATACCACCCCACAACGCGAATGAAGACCCTCCAGTCAATGACTGACCCCCACTCATCCAGAAATCATGTAGCCTAGTCATTACTGCCTGTCCTTTAATGTGCTGATGGTAACGATAGTCCACTGACTCAATTACGCATACGTATTTATTATCCGAAACTACCACACCTGGCATGTGCCCCATTTGAGGCCGTCTGCGGTCTCTCCCCAGTCTCTGCATGTCTGCTGTCATTTACCCACATCGGATCTCGCATTTGCTCAACTGTTCCCACTGCCGTGGGCGTATGCCACTCACAATGTGGGCACTGCTTTTTGTCCAAATAGGCTGGTGTGGGACAATGTGGTTACTATGCGTTCTTTGGATTCATGTACAGCTTGATACTCTATGTTATCCGTGTTTGTCCTGGGTCCACCACACAGCAACGGCGCACCCCACTGCAATTGCAATGTTCATTTTTGTTACACTGTTGTTGGGTCTTGGCCCCGGTTGGACCACTAGCGAGCTGAACCCACGTTGGGGATCCACCGATGACCCCCGGTTCATGGGGAATTCGGATTCTACAGGGAGGGGAGGGTGGTCGGATACACTACCCACAGGGATAGGGTGGTGCGGGTGGGGGGAGGGTATGGGTTGGGGAATGTTATTGGAAAAGGCTTTGGCAGACTTGCGGACTACACTGCATCGGGACACACGTATAGTGGTGATTCATACTGTGAACATTTTATACAGCGACAGTGCTGGGATGTACCTTAGACCCCTAGAATGCTTACTACAGTAATGTCCTGGAACATTCGGGGCCTGAGCAATTACACCAAGGCCCGCAGAGTTATGGCCCACGCCAACATACATAGATGCAAAATACTACTCTTACAGGAGACACACGCTATGGGCCCTCTCACGAAGTGTATGGCACCATCCTGGGGCCCCAATAGATATTTCACTTCATACTCTACGCGGGCCAGAGGGGTCCTGACAATGGTTCACAAGTCGCTCAAGTTCGTACTCCACAGGAGCTACATTGACACGGAGGGTAAATATGTCATACTGCACTGCACAATAGCCAATAGGGAATACCTCCTGGTGAACACCTACGGTCCTAATGTAGACTCACCCGATTTCATAGACCTGGTGGTGTCCATCCTGCTGGGCTATGTGGGGGTACAGATCATTTGGGGCGGGGACATGAATTTCATATTAGACAGTGCTTTGGACAGGACTGGTACAGCCCCTAGGCTGCTGCCCTGTGCGTCACGTAGACTGCTAGCTTACTGCACAACCCTCGATGTTCGCCATGTATGGAGGACATTGCACCCACAGGCACGAGAATATACCTACTACTCCTCGGTTCATGACAGATCCTCTAGAATAGACATGTTTCTATTGTCTAGCGGAATGCTGGGTAGAGTGGTGGACACACGTATGCACGCTATCGGACCATGCTCCAGTCCTGCTTTCTCTGGACCTGGGAGCCCCTCCGCCTACCATCAACACGTGGCGATTTAAATCGGCTACCTTACAGGGTATTGGGGGTCATTACGACTTTGGAGGCAGCCACTGCTTCCAAAGTCGTGTCTGGGTTCTCTGAATGGGGACTTACCGGGTCATTCCAACCTTGGAGGACCCGGTAAGTCCCCATTCAGAAAACCATTCCCCATTCCCATTCGAGCACCCATAGGGCTCAATGGGAATGGGGAGGGAGCTAATAGCGGGCGCGTTATTGGCTCCCTGGTCCCTTAGCGGCTCCCGCTAAGGACGTCTGGTTTTGGTCCTTGGAATGGGGCGGTAAGGGTTGAACAGCAACAGCATCCTTACCAGTGCCGTTAACCCCTTACCACCGCACGCGTAATGAGGCCCATTGTATTCAAGGCAGACATCCTTGCTGATATTCAGCCCTACTTTGAACACAACACACCCCAATCCACCACTATGGGAATCCGATGGGACGCCTTCAAGGCCTTTATCAGGGGAATGGCAATTTCCAGGGAGGCAGAGTTCGCCCTCAGCCGCTCGGAAGCTAGGCTATATGAACTAGAACGGGCGCACCCGGCATCAGTTGACCCAGCTATACTCTCCCAGATTAGTGAAGAGCTGCAATTATACAATGAACTTGCCACAAGGGAGGTCCAGTACTTTAGCCGCCCTCAAGCAGCCCGGAAGTATGGAGAAGGTGATAGACCCGGCAAAACACTAGCCGCTTTGACAAGGGGAGAGTGGGGCCAAACCCATATCACTTGTGTTAAGGATAGTCGGGGGGCAATGCAATGGTCTGACCAACAGATATTAGACGTCTTCACAGACTTCTACACAGAGTTATACTCCCAACCCCCGGAACACAGTGAATCCCATATGAGAGACCTCCTTGATCAAATTCCCACGACCTGTGTCTACCCCGCAACCAGAGACCAACTCGACTCTCCAATCCTATTAGATGAAATTGTCGAGGCCATATCCAGTCTCCCTAAGGGCAAGGCACCAGGCCCGACAGGCTTACGGCTCAATTTTATCAAGAGCATTTTGCCTTGCTGGCCCCTAAGCTACTTGAGGTATGGGACGAGGCACTCCGGCTGGGGACTCTCCCTCCCACTTTGCGTGAGGCTGCTAGCACTATATTACTCAAACCCGGCAAACCCAGCGATGAATGCGGGTCATATAGACCCCTTTCGCTACCAAAATTTTCGCTAAAGTAATTGCCAACGGCTTCCTCCCAGTCATGACATATATGGTTCACGATGACCAATCAGGTTTTGTACCCGGGAGATCCACGTCCCACAATATTAGAAGACTTTTCAACGTCATGTTGCGAATTGACCAAGGCGCCAATGCAGTCGCGGTCACGCTTGATGCCCAGAAGTATGTGTGGTTGGTACTTGAAACTATGGGCATTGGACCCAACATGATTGGGTATATTAAATTACATTACACCTCTCCAGTGGCCAGGGTTCGAGTCAATTCCCAGACGTCTGGCCTAATCCCACTCTTCAGAGGCACCCGACAGGGTTGCCCGTTCTCCCCGAATCTTTTCGCCCTGGCGATAGAGCCAATGGCGGATCACGATCGGGCACGCCACTCGCGCAACGGCTGACAGATGCTCCTGAAATCATTTCACTCTATGCCGATGATGTACTATTGTTCATTAGAGACCCCGCCAACCACCTCGATCCGATACTACACGACATCACCCGTATAGGCACACACTCTGGATTCACTATAAATTACACTAAATCAGAGCTCTTCCCCCTCACCAGGTCCACTCTACTACAACCTGCCACTGAATACCCGCTGCGCTGGTCACCTGAAGGGGTTAAGTACTTGGGGGTCCAGGTATCCCTGACCAAGGAAACATTACTGACAACTACTTAGCCGCGGCACAACAAGCTGAAGCCAAAATGGAGCGATGGTGCTCCCTTCCATTATCGCTGGCCGGCAGACTTTCACTTGTCAAGATGATACTACTCCCCAGGCTACTGTACATATTTTGTAATGTCCCCATTTGGCCCGGGAAATAATACTTTACAAGACTGCATAAGGCGTGCGCGCAGTTTTTATGGCACTCTGGCGCGGTGCGGAAAAAATGGTCTGACATGACACCCCCGTACGATGGAGGGGGGTTCACCGCCCCTGACATGATGCAGTATTGGATCGCAGCTCAGGCACAATTCGCCTCTTATTGGTACCCTGGCCCCCCCCTCTTCTCCCCCATGTTAAATTGGAAACTCTGGCGGCTGCGAGCATCAATGTTATGTCACTAATACTGCACCAGCAATACGAGCCGGACTCCCCTATTGATCCGGTTCATACCACTGTACACGCCTGGGGTCGAATATTTGAGTCTTACGCCGACCACCATCCGTACTATAAGTGGCTCCCCGCCTGGCGACTCCCCGGGCTGGAACCCACACATGACGCGGCCCTTGCGCATCATTGGGAAACTCTGGGGTACCTCGCTCTAACAGATTTTTACCCAGATGGGCAATTTATTACGCCACAGACTTGGAGATTGGGCCATTCTGGTTCAGCTCTGGAACTTCTGCAATATTATAGGCTTTGTGCTGTCTTTCGCACTGCCTGGCCTGGCTTCCCCCACGAACCCCTGGACTCCCCCGGGATTGCCTACATCGCCAACTCTGGCAGCGCCCGGGGAGTGGTCTCCTCACTATACAAGATTTTACTACTGGGTGCCCCATCCCACCCCTCCAGAGCCCGGGATGACTGGGCGACCGAACTGTAATTGGAGCTCACAGACCACCTGTGGGGGAAGATGTGTTCACACACTAGTAGAGTCTCCCTTAACTTTTGCTATCGCACCATACAATACAAATTACTTAACAGGCTGTATTATACTCCATACAAGATCTCCAGGTTCGCTCGAACCAACTCACAACCCTGCCCTCGCTGTGGTGCAGAAGACGCTCGACACTTACACATGTTCTGGGTGTGCCCAATGCTTACGGAATTCTGGGGTAAGATCCTGGAGACACTGAGATCTGTGACACTCCCGTTGACTCAGACCCAATGGGAGCTCTGTTTGGGGTGTGGCAGACTGATGGGGCTAAATGTATGGCCACATTTTTTAATATGGGCTGCACTGTGGCTAAAAAGTGCATTCTACAGAACTGGAAGAGCCCCTCTCCCCCCTCATTCCAGAAATGACTAAACCTACTTACCTGGTCCCGCAATTGTAATGAAGAGTTACTTAATATGACCGCAGCGCGATCCCACCCCAAGAACATTTGGACTGCTTTCAACAGCTACCTCCATGGCCTAGAGGAGACCTCCTCAGGGGAGGTCCATAACATGCACTTATTTGATGCATGTATGCTTTTGACCTTATTGCCCACTCTGATGTATGTGTTTGCTATATGCCTCTGCCAGCAAAAATAAAAAATGTAAAAAAGAAAACAGAGCTGCATGATGCCCTCCGGTGGCTCTAAATGTTTTTCTGAATACAGCTGTCACTGGGGAAGATGTACGCAATATAAGAAATCTGTGGGAGGAAGGAATTTATTAGGAATACATTTACACATTGCTATCAAAATATGTACATGAAGTTGGGTCAGAATGTTGCTTTGTTCCTTGAGATCTAGTCCCCATATTGCCCAATCATTATGTCAGTCTTTCGGAAAAACGCAGATATTCTCTTAGTTTGTTGCGGGTTACATTTAAATTCCCCAATATACGAGAGTTCAGTTCACAAAAAGGGAAGGGTTTTCTGTAGGTTTTAACACTTGCTTTTTCCTGGCTGCAAGCTTTGATTTGACTGTTTCAGCGATCCACACATTTCTCAGTTCATGGTGGGTTTTAAAACAACCTTTGGAAATATGCATCTTTTCAGTGTTCAAGGACTTTGACAGTTAACTCTGGGCTTTAACACTGTTTTCTAAGCCTGCAATGAAGCCTTTCAGCAATACAATGCTTTCTCAGTTAACCAATGTACAGGATTTCACGGCTTCATCAGTCTCCCTGGGATTTAACACACAGTTCCCCCATCATGCAGCATGTTAAGAATTCAATCCTTTTTCAGATGTACAATGGTACCTGCCAAGGTCTCCAACCCATCTGCATTGGCTGATGCTCCCAGTGTTACACCTTCTATTTAGGTACCTATTCCTCGGTCCTATGGGCTCAAGCAATCTTACAAGTGGAATATGTACTCCAGAGATCAGGGGTCAGTATTTCACAGGGTTTTACTAGAGCAGTCCAATAAAGGACAGAGATTGATAGAGAAAGCCACATTCATAACCTCACCAGTCAGTCACCCACTACCTTGCTGGCAAACCCGGTCATCAACCAGCCAATTACTGCTACAAGCTTGGAGGTGGCAGCCTGGATCACAGTGCAGCAACTTGTAAATGTGTCAATTATTGAAAAGAATTGCTAAACTGCTAGCTCTAGTGACCAGCAGGTTGCACCCAAAGCAAAATAAATCTCTATTTCATTCCACTGCATAATAGGAAAGGGGGAAATCAGTCTCCATAATCCTCTCATTCTAGCCTATTCTCCCACCAAAATGTTATCTACACACCACTGCTACAGTCATTCACAACGCACATGGCAGGTATGAAGCTGCAAAAATCGTACACTAGTTACAATGGTAAATTGATAGTAAACAAGGTAGTGTGTGTAAATCGAAAGTACACAAAAAAGCTCCACAGGTCTGATCAGGAATGCACAGGTCTTCCTCGGAGCTCTTTAGTTGCTCATCAGTTCTCGCTCTACCCTACCCTCAATATGCTACAGTTGAAATTCTTAACCAAGAGCAAAAGATTATTGGAAATTATCAACCTCCTGAAGACCGTCTCTGATAGCATCCAGGGACAGTAAAGCTACTTAGACGGCAGATGTGAGCCCCTGGCAAAACAGGTCCCGACAATATCAAATTGCAGTGCCTCTAACACCAAGCACTTCAATGGTCCTGCATACTCACCTACTTCCTGCTTTCCTGCGCTAATCCTACATTGTATTTTGGGTGCCTCCGTCAACCTTTTCCATATGCTGTTGACCACTGTGGTCCATGCGTGGAGCTGCTGAATTATGGGGGAGACAACTGCATGGTCAGTTGCAGGTTCCGGGACATTGTTTGCGATAACTGCATGACTGGAGGCTGCTGGCTCAGTTATTGCAGGGTTTGACATGACACCATGATTATCTTTGGGCAGCTCTCTGTGGAAGGCACAGCCATTTCCTGGAGTGTGGTAATGGAGCTAGGATGCACAACCATTTGAAATTCTTTGTGTTCAAGTATCCAACATCTGCACTCAATTTCTGAGCTCCTCACATTACTAAAAAGCTACACTGAAATAGTGCAATGCCACGTCAAACTCTATAACCCTCAGACTTAGCAAACTTTTACCAGCCTGCAGAGCCGATTCGCTGAACTCCACACTTTGCTAAACTGTTTAAATTCCATCCGCTAAAGTGTCCAATATTGTGATACTTCATCAGAGACTGCATAATAAATTACATTTAAGTGCTTGGGTTAGCATGAAAAACACATCATGCACAGCTATTCTCGAAGACAAATTAGTTTGTTTTACGTTCATGTAAATTACACTAACGACAATGCCTTTAAATGAACAGTGTTTGCCTCATCTGTTCACAGATCTATTATACAATCATTTGAATTAAAGTCAATTCACATTCCAACGCCAAGGTATTGCCCTCATTTGTAGTATGCTGGCCACAATTGCCCATCATGTGACTGTGCTTCTGTGCTTGTGACATATGTGCATACCTACCAGTCTTTTGCTTAACTCCTACATCGGATGACCTGTTCTGCTTGCTTTTCACTGTCATACTCTGCCACTGCTCCATCGACTTGTGGGTCTCCAAACTGACTAACCCCAACATTTTGTCTAGCCACCAATTAGCAATGCCTCATTCATAACGTATGACGGGGGCTGTCCTCCTCCGATTATGGAGGAGCCAGACATCGGCCCAGTGACTCCTGAGCACTTCCTCGGCTGCAGCGTGACGCTCAGAGCACTCGCTAGGTCAGGTGAAATATGGGCAGGGAGCCTGGTTTCTCCTTCTGTTTACAGTACACCCAACCAGCCTGTGTCTAACGGTCCAGGCAAGGCAGGCCATACTGGAGTAGGGTGTGCTTCTGTGCATCCTAGCATGAATGGCATACGAGGGGCCATGAAATTGTAGCATTCACACTAGGCAGGGAAAAAGGACTCGGGGAGAGGGCTTGATTAACACCCCATACTGCTTCCTGTCAAAGAAGGATCAGCCAATCCTAAACAGTAATTGCTATGTTTGTGTTTGCGTGTAAGTGTGTAGTGTGAATGAGGTGTGTATATGTTTGTGCACAGGGATGCATTTCCATATGAGTGTGGGTTGGGGAGGGGAGCCAGTGATTTCAGGTGGAATAAGGTGGGTCTGTGGGAACCTGGGGACTGTAAGGAGATATTTCATGACACCGGCTGAAGGACAAAGTGTTACAGGGCAATACTGGCCTGTAATGGCACAGTTGGCATGACAAAGTCTTGAAAGTGTCATTGCTGGGCAAAGCCAATGTGTTTTTACAGTGGCAGAACATTGGCCTTAGTGTGCAAACAGTAGCAACATTGGGATCAAAAGACATCTCTTCTTCATAAAACTGTGAAAGGGCAATGTCAGCTTGCCCAAGGACCTAGTCTGTCAGCCTGTCCCTCTCTTCCCAAGGGCTTCAACGCCTGGCGCTCAAACAAAAAGTCACTCACAGTCTATATGGTTTTAAGTGTTTTTTGCACTTCTTGGCTTGATGTTTTTGTGACGTTCTGCTATTCCACCTCCTTTGCACTCTCCTCTACTCTCCAAGTCTGCGCTGCTGCCTTCTGTGCACACTGTGGCGACATGGAATTAAATAACTGAGCTAGTGGTGCAATAGTGGTTTCTATAAACTTATATTAAATGAAAATCAAACCTATCTATCTCTAACAGGGTTTCCCTACCTAAACTAAAGAAACTCGGGTGTTCGTGAAATGTCCATGTGAGTCAAATAAAAAATGCACTGTCCCGGTCATAAAGGGTCCTATTCTATATCTGTCATTACAACAAAACTCCATAAAGTCCAGCTACTGTTCGTAATCCTGGAGAATGACTCAATTTTCCTGGTGTTAAAGCGCCCAAACGCCTCAAGTTATTCAAAGAAGTTGTTCAACAAATGTTCCAGATTCTCAGTAACCCAACAGAAAACAAACCATCACAAAGTTTTTGTGTGGCGAGGAGAATTACTCTATTCTGGTAGCTGGTTCCCCAATGTCTTTCACAGTTCTTAAGATGTGCTGCTCCCATATGGAGGTTTTCACAATCTTTTTGTTCCCACTATTCCTGATTCACCTCACTGGGACAATGACTGTTGCCCGGAGTCCCTTCCCACTCTCCAGCGCCACTCTCCCTTGGAGCGAGACTGAGAACTATATCGCAAACTGGTATACGATTTTCTTTCTTTCTAGTTTAGTCTCAAAGGTTTTCTCTATTTTGCTGGCGTTTTAAGCTCGAAGGACAAAGCAATGTTAACGGTTTTCATTTTTGGAGGAAGGCGAGGTTAAGGTCATTCACTGAAAAGACGGGATTCTTGTCTGATCTGGTGTTGAGCAATAAACAACGAATAACATTGGTATTGACAGAAGATGATTGGTGTATGGTCTCGATGGATCAGCCCCAGATGATTCTGGGGTGTGTATAGTGGTTCTCTCCTTTGGCAGGGTTTTCCCTAGCTATTAAATGTTTGGATAGAGGAGGAGAGTGTCAGGGCTAGGGCTGGTGAAGAGGCCAGAGGGGTGGTAGGTGCCCTTATAGGGTGTAGGCATCTTCCCCACCCAGTACTCCAGGCGTGTTCTCCATCCCTTCTACAGATTCTTGGCCCTGGGACGGAGAACAGCCTGAGTACTACGATTCCCAGCAGGCCGTGCACAGCTCAGGCCTGCTGGGGTGAGGACAGCCACGCTGGCACCAACACGCATGTGTGGGCAGCGCCTGAAAGCAACGCTATCAATTCCGGCCAGCAGAGAGGAAGGACGTGCAACTCTGAGCTCCCGTCGGCAAGCCTTACCGGGGCACCGCCCGCCGCCTGCAGACACACCCCAGGCCCCGCGTGACATTAAAGATAAGTGCACTTTCCATTCTACGTGCGCGAGCTACTCTTCACTACCGAAGGGTGCAGCTAGTACGGAACTACGTTCTGAACTTCTGGGCATTCAGGAATCGCGAACGAAGCAAATAGGAAACGCATGGCGCTCAATTAACCCAGCATGAGACAGACCAATTAACACACGATTATGTTTCTAGACGAAGCATGTAACTGCATGCACCTGAAACTCTGATTCCGTTAGGCGGAGTATTCAAACTAAATAATTAACCCTAGACAGGCTCCCGCATGTGAATGCGCGCCCGTACTGACATTTCCTTGCTCTTGCAGTGCCTAACGAGGTTGTGAACGTTGTAGTGAGCCGCCAACACGAAAAGGCCAGAAAAGACAGATCCAGAAGCACCGAAGCTAAGTGCATTTATGGTTTTCTTCCTTGTGTAGGGGACACGTACTGTATGGGGGAAAATAGTGCGATTGTCCCAGTTGTTTCTGTATGAAGCAATGCAGAGTTGTGCTTCCTACATGGTGTAATGTGGGGATTGTGTTTCACTTTACATGAGTAAATGCAAAAGGTTCACAAACTGGTTTAGGGCTCCAGCACAAAGGCCCAGGTTATCCTTCTGGCATATAGTGTGAATGCAAGAGAGCAGGAGTGTAAGGGCGGGGTACTCCGGATCCAGGAGCAGGAGCCGAGGAGCATGTGAACCTAATCACCCCCAACCCTATCCACAAACACTACCTAATCCTCTTCCCGGTGTTCCCAACCACCCCTAGCTATCCACTCAATGGACCCTAACCCTCTTTCCCCGAAGGGTCAAGGTGGCCTGTGTTAACCTCTCCGCGGTGTTGAGACCCAACGGGAGGGTGGCGTTTGTGCTGCCTCTGCGCCAGGAAGAAGCAAGTCGTGACAGAATTGCAAGCCCAAGTATTTATCGGGCGCTCAGGCAGCACAACCATGGCAGACGTAGTAACCCTTCTCCAAGAACTAAAGACCGAGTTGGCAGCAACCAGGCAGGATTACCAGAATTTGGCAGGTCAGGTGCACACCCTTACAATCCAGAATCAAGCCCAAGCGACCCCATTGCCCAGGCCACCTCCGCCAGTCCCGGTTCAGGTACAAGTAGTCACTGAGCCACCGTTACCCCTAGCAGCACCCGAGAGATATCATGGTGATCCCCAGAACTTCAACCAGTTTATTATGCAATGTCCATTGCATTTCCTAACCAAGCTGGCTGTGTTCTGTACTTCACAGGCCCGTACGGCGTTCGTGATCTCCTACTTAAGTGGGGATGCAGCGTCGTGGGCCACACCACTAGTCCACAAAGACGATGCCTTGTTATATAGCTGGGACACATTTCTTGAGGAATTCGGCAAGATTTTCAATCTAAGGGTAGCAACCTTACTCAAAGACAAAGAACTGCTAACACTAAAGCAGGGAAGTAAGGACTTGGTTTCCTATGTAACGGCTTTCAAGCGACTGGTCATGGAAACAGACTGGCCACAAGAAAAAAGAATGGCCTTGTTCTATCAAGGTTTAAGGGAGGACTTAAAAGATCTTGTGGCTCAAGTGGACCCGCAACCTGAAGACTGTTCCACTATGATAGATCTGGCCCTCAGGCTGGATCAGAGGCAGAGCGAGCAGCGTCAGGACAGGCAAAGGTGGGAGAACATGCCGATCGTAAGATTGGATCAACAAAGGTCCACCAGAGTGGCAGAGAAAGAGACAGACAAACCGATGCAGATTGGTACGGTTCAGGGGCCTCCGACTAAGGAGGAGAAGGACAAGAGGCAAAGAGACAAATTGTGTCTTTATTGTGGTAAAGCAGGCCACTTAGTGCGAGAGTGTCCCAACAAGCCAGCTAAAGTAGGGCCTTCAGGAAACGAGAAAGCTCGCCCGTGAGGGTGGCAGGAGCGAGCGGAAAACACCCCACAGATACTGGCAAACGTGCATACTACACTCTAGCGGCTCACGTAACCGTAACCGGTTGTTTATGTTGGCAGGGAAAACAAGTTTCAGTAACCCTAATGGTGGATTCTGGCGCCACAGGTAATTTTGTGGAAACTCAATTGGCCCAAAGGTTGGGACTTCCGTTGAGTTCTAAGGCACTCCCTGAGGAGGTGAAGTCCGTAGATGGATCTTCATTGGTCGCGGGACCGGTGACTCAGCAAACCGAACCTCTACATTTGGAGTGTGGTGCCACACACCAGGAAGTCATCGATTTCAATCTGATAGCAGCCCCACAATTCGGGTTCATCTTGGGATTGACCTGGCTGAGACTCCACAATCCAACGGTGGACTGGAATACCGGTTCGATCAAATTTGGCTCCAACTTTTGTCAAAAACACTGCTTAGCGTCCGTGCCACAGCCTATTTCACACTACGTGGGAGGAAGTGCACTCATGGACTGGCCCAATGAGTATAAAGAATACCGGGATGTTTTCAGCAAATCAGCGTCCGAAACCCTGCCCCCACACCGACCATTTGACTGCCGGATCGATCTGGAAGCAGGTGCTGTGCTTCCCTGCAGTCGCATATATGCTCTCACAGAAACCGAGAACAGGTATTTGAAAGACTACATAGACACAAATCTGGCAAACAGCATCATTCGGCACTCCACATCCCCAGTCTCCTTCCCCTTGTTCTTCGTTCCAAAAAAGACAGGAGACCTGAACGTGTATTGATTATAAGGCGATTAACAAAATAACTATCAAGAACGGTTATCCCCTGCCTTTGATCCCAGTGCTGTTGTACCAGGTACGAGGGTCAACAATATATACAAAACTGGACCTTTGAGGAGCCTACCATCTGGTGAGGGTACGCAGCGGGTGTTAGGGAGAATCCAGGGCAGTTCCCTTAGGGAGCACTACCCCAGATTAGGACTACAGGTGAGAGCAATAAATCCCCTTTGGTATCAGTCTGTACCACAAAGATTTAGTCGGTAGCTGTGGATGAGCAGTCAGACTTATCTCAAGAGGGAGATGAGCAGTATTCAGGGTTGACACAATAGGTAGTACAGTACTATGGAGCAAGGAAACACTGAGCAAAGTTTTGTATTAAAAAGAGAATATAAATGTATTTTATACACTTCTAAGTCAACACATAGATCACAGTTAATAAAGTAAGTTAAGTTTAGTCAAAAGAAAAGCATATACAACTCCCTATTCATTTGTAGACAAGTTTGGGGTATAGTGAAAACTGAGCAAAATGGCACAGTGAAAACCTACTAGAAATGGCACTCTACCAATTCAACGAAAGGGAGGGAAAGTACAAGTTAAACCGAAATATCTTCAGACACCCCCTAGCAACTTCACAAAACTTCAGGGAACAAGTAATACACAGTAACACTTTAACCAAAAGACAAGTGAATGAAAACTGAGCAAAATGGCACTCCACAAGTTAAAACAGTAGGAAGGAAGTGGGGTTTAGAAGATTTAGGTGCATCAACACATTTCTCATTGAAAAATAATCTAGTGAGAGCAGATCTAACAAATCAGCCAGAGTCCATAGGCCTGAGCCAGAGTCAGTGGTACAGGACCAAGCGCTTAGGAGCAAAAATGTTCTTGTAGCTGCAGTCAAGTCTTTAGTAGAAAACTTTTGAAGAGGTAGATGCAAGGCGAAAGACAATGTTAAGAGAGAGGGCGGCCGACCCCACAAGTAGTTAAAGGATTTAAAACACCTTTAGGACTCTATAGGTAAGGGAAATTAGCCATGAAATGAGAATTCTCCCTAACAGCGGGGACGAGTGGAAAACGGCTTTTCGGACCAAGTTTGACCTGTACGACTATCAGGTCATGCCGTTCGGGCTTTGCAATGCCCCAGCAGCGTTCCAGCACTTCCTTGACGAAGCACTCCGCGGGTACCTCGACGTGTTCGCGGTAGTCTACATTGAAGATACTCTGATTTACTCTCAGAATCTGGAGGATCATCAAAAACACATCCGGGCAGTTGTACAGAGGCTACGAGAACACCACCTGTACGCCAAAATCAAAATTTCTATCGTCGCTTCATAGACTGATTTGCTAAGAAGGTGCAGCCTATGACCAGGCTATTACGGAAAGGGGTACCATTTCTTTGGGACAAGAATGCGGAGACAGGCTTCCAGGCTCTGAAAAGGGCATTCGTCACTGCACCGGTGCTACTGCATCCCGACCCAACCAGACCCTTTATCGTCGAGACAGATGCCTCAAGTAATGCAGTTGGGGCCATTCAATCCCAAAGGAGGGATGACAGACAGCTACAACCAGTCGCCCATTACTCTCGAATGTTATTGCCTGCGGAACAGAACTATGCCATAGCTGATAAAGAGCTATTAGCTATAAAAACTGCGTTCGATGAGTGGCGACACCATCTCATGGGAGCCCAACATACAGTAACGATGTATACGGATCATCGGAATCTACAGTTCCTAAAGTCGGCTAAAGCTCTCAGCCCCAGGCAATTAAGATGGGCGACGCAATTCTCGGAATATAATTTTGTTGTAACCTACCGCCCAGGAGCCGAAAACCGGAAAGCAGACCTACTTTCAAGGTATCCAGAGCCAGATCTTGACCAGTCCGGAGTAAGAATGGAAGAGCCCAAGTCCATGGTTGACCCGAGTCGTGTCATTGGAAGTGTGGCGGTGGATGCTGTCTTCGATAACATCAGAAAAGCAATATCAGCACAACAATTGGTCCAATGGGCAACCCAGAATAAGGACCAGGCAAAGGATGGATTACCCTTTTATAAATCGGCATTGTACTTGCCCACAACACCCCTTTGCCAACAAGCCATAAAATGGTGCCATGACTCACCTTTCGTGGGACATCCCGGAAAGGTAAAAACCATTGAGTTAGTCAAACGTCACTTTTGGTGGCCAACCCTGCACAAAGACGTTCAGTTTTATACTACCAAGTGCAAGATATGCCTCCGAAACAAATCAGACCATCAAAAACCACTGGGGTCTTTACAGCCATTACCAACCCCACCAACCCCATGGCACTCTGTCTATGGACTTGATAGTGGAGCTACCTCAGAGTCGGGGGATTACAGCTATTTTTGTCGTGGTAGACTACCTCACCAAAATGTCTCATTTTATACCTTGCACAGGGACCCTGTCGGCTAGCTCACTGGCGGATTTGTTTCTGCAACATGTTACCCGCCTACATGGACTGCCTTACAATGTCATTTCCGATCGGGGACCACAGTTCACGTCAAAGTTTTGGCAAGCATTCTGCAGATCAATAGGTATGGACATACGGCTCTCCACCAGTTACCATCCAGAAACCGACGGACAAACAGAGAGAGGCTGAACCAAACCCTCGAGCAATACCTCAGGTGCCTCACACTGGGTAAAGAAGAAAGTTGGGCTGATGTCATTTGGCTTGCCGAACTAGCATACAATAACTCTGTACATACATCCACCAACATGACAACCTTCTACAGTATTTACGGGTACCATCCCAGTTTTCAGCCAGTTCAAGGAAGCATACCGGCGGTACCAGCAGCGGCGGAAAAGAAGAAACATCTGGAAAAAGTATGGCAATCAGTTTGGGACAATTTAGATGCAGCTAAAAGCGCTGTTAGGGAGAATTCTCTGTTTAGGCTGAATTTCCAAACCTAGTGAGTCCCCCAGCAGCTTTGCTGGATTTTTGGGGTTTATTTTATTCTCCTGCCAAGAGTGAGACTCTTTTACCCTCACTCTTGGACATGATTTGAGTGTGTTTCTTTGAATCTAGATGTGTCTAATGGGCTATGGGGTCTTTTACTCCATAGGGTTTCATGTGTTTTTGTGATGTGTGTTACACTACACAGCACCCTCCGTGCAGTAACACAGGGGTGTCATAGTGACCCCCCAGTATAGACTCCATACCCTGGGACTGACTACTGTCTCCCAGGGCATGTAAAGTCACCATTGACTTTACTAGTCTTAAATTGTGAACAGAACCAGTACAAACCATCATATTGTGGACGTACTGGCTGGGGCAATTCGATTGCCCCAGGGTATGTTAGTCGAGGGGGCACGTCTCCGTCCCCCCCTGATCGAGTTTTGGCTGGTGGCAGTGGATACTACTTTTTATATTCAACCGCGAATATTTTCCTATGGGATTTTCCCATTGTTTTAGGCTACTATCTTAATTTAATTATTTAAGGTAGCCTCGAACAGACCGCCGGTTTATTTAATTAATATTAATTCTCTGGTTGGTATGTTTTGCCAAAACTTGATTCTAAAATGGCGTTTGTGTTCTCTTCTGTGACTCCAACCCAAGCCGAGCCCTTTGTTCCACTTTTTGGCGGGCTTCTCCACAGAAGCCCTCCAAAGTGGTGCCACTATGTCTGGGGTACTTAGGCGGGGTGGAGGGGAATTTAGGCACCCTGGACTGAGTTGGCGAGGCAACTCAAGTCGCACTCCGTCCTGATTGGCCCAAGTGGTGAGCCGGCCGGCTCACCACTTAGCATGTTTGAGTGACAGCTAGGCTGAGTGAATGGGGGTTTGCTGCATAAAAGCAGGGCTTTGGGGACTGGAACTTCAGAAGTCACCACAGGACCTAAGAATCCGACGAGGGAGAAGCTGGGCCGACCTGCCACGACACCACGACCGGTGGAGCCCTGCTGGACCGTCTCACCACTTTTCCCAACGACAGAGGAGATCTCCCGCCGGAGAGTCTTCTTCCTTTAACTGGTGGGGATAACCAGTTTCACCGTCTTTTCGCTTTCCCGACGTATCTCGTGGCCGCCTTGCCCGTGCTAAGCACCCCGGCAACCGGGATACCACGTTTTACCACGACCGCGAGATAAAGGTACCACCTTTTACCGGAAAACTCTGCGGTTGGTTTCTGCCCTGGTAGTGCAACGACCTGCATCTTTCCTCCACGTCGAGATCTTCTCTTCCCCTGGACGACGCCGCAACTTGCAACCACTACCAGGAACAACTGCCACCGCTGGAGGATCCTTCCCACTTAAGGTACCGTGTTCCGCCCGGCTTGCCTTGCAACCGACTGTACGGGGTAGATTTAGCCCCCGGCTTTCGAACCTGGGTTAGCCTGGGACACCCTGGCTAAACTTTTCTAAAGCCTCTCTAAACTCTTTTCTGAACCCTCTGCAAGACTTTCTAAGCCTAGTGTAACTGTGTGATCTTGGGCACATTTGTGCTCTGCTCTCTCTAAGAGTGGGCCCAGCCGTTGGACTTTGGCTCACCAGTGACTTTTTGCTCTCTGCCTTGCTAATAGTGTTCCTGAATCGTAGAGTGGTGTAATCCTGCATATTCTGTCTTTTTCCCTCCCTTTTCCACAACCTTAGTAGAGTGCAATCTAGTTAAGCGCTCACCTCTGTATGAAAATAAGTGGTGTTTACTGTGATTTTCTAATAAGGGGAAAAGGGGTGTATATATCATAATAGTAACTGTGTTTGGAATATTTTACAATAAGAGTGCTGGAGTGTTTCACTGTGTGTTTATAAATAAATAATTATATACTTTGATACCAAAGCTCTGGTCAGTGTTTACTTATATCATTGTACCTAAGTGCCTATTGAGTATACTTTGCAAACTGCCTAACTCTTCTTGAGGGAAGTCTGACTGCTCAGCCACAGCTACCAGGAAAATCTGGGTGGTACAGACTGCTACCAAGTGGGTTTACTGCTAACACCTGTAGTCTTATATCTTTTGCAGTGGTCCCTAAGGGAACTGCACAGGTTTCTGCCTAACAAGCTCTTACAAGCATCAAGCCGATAAAAAAAAAAGACAGACAGGTCCACGGTATCAAGTTGGGGACAAGTATGGCTTTCTACGCGACATCTCCGTCTTCAAGGGTCACGTAAATTCATGCCCCGTTTCATAGGCCCATTTCCAATAAAAGCACTAATTAGTCCGGTTGCTGTGAAATTAGCCTTACCTACACACATGAAAGTACACCCAGTATTCCAAATAGATCTATTCAAGCCGGCCCCTGCCACTGTCAAAACCAGAAAGCCTCCTCCTATTCTAATAGACGGGCACCCCGAATTTGAGGTCCAAACCATCCTTGATTCACGTATCAGGCAAAAGAAACTGTATTACCTAATAGACTGGAAGGAGTACGGTCCCGAGGATAGATCCTGGGAGCCGGCAGAAATCATCCATGCTCCTCGGCTCCTCTGCCAATTCCATCTGAAAAACCCCTCTAAACCTGGGCCTGCAGGTGGGAGGGGAAGTACTGTCAGGGCTAGGTCTGGTGAAGAGGCCAGAGGGCTGGTAGGTGCCCTTATAGGGTGTAGCATCTTCCCACCCAGTACTCCAGGCGTGTTCTCTATCCCTTCTACAGATTCTTGGCCCTGGGACGGAGAACAGCCCGAGTACTACGATTCCCAGCAGGCCGTGCGCAGCACAGGCCTTCTGGGGTGAGGACAGCCACGCCCGCACCAAAGCGCATGCGCGGGTCGTGCCCGAAAGTGATGCTTGAAATTCCGGGCAGCAGAGAGGAAGGACGTGCAACTCTGAGATCCCGTTGGCAAGTCTTCGCGGGGCACCGCCCGCCGCCTGCAGACACAGGCCAGGCCCCGCGTGACATTAAAGATAAGTGCACTTTCCATTCTACGCGCGCCAGCTGCTCTTCACTACTGAAGGGTGCAGCTAGTACGGAACTATGTCTGAACTTATGGGCCTTCAGGAATCGCGAACGAAGCAAATAGAAAACGCATGGCGCTCAATTAACCCAGCATGAGACAGACCAATTAACACGCGATTGTGTTTCTAGACGAGGCGTGTAACTGCATGCACCTGAAACTGTGATTCCTTAGGCAGAGTATTCAAACTAAAAATTAACCATAGACAGGCTCCCGCATGTGAATGACATTTTGCTTGCTCTTGCAGTGCCTAACGAGGTTGTGAACGTTGTAGTGGCCCGCCAACACAAAAAGACCAGAAAAGACAGATCCAGAAGCACCGAAGCTAAGTGCATTTATGGTTTCTTCCTTGTGTAGGGGACAGGTACTGTATGGGGGAAAAATAGTGTGATTGTCCCAGTTCTGAGTTTTGTTTCCTACATGGTGTAATGTGGGGATTGTGTTTCACTTTACATGAGTAAATGCAAAAGGTTCACAAACTGGTTTAGGGCTCCAACTTTCTGGCATACAGTGTGAATGCAAGAGAGCAGGAGTGTAAGGGCAGAGTACTCCGGATCCAGGAGCAGGAGCATGTGATCCTAATCACCCCCAACCCTATCCACAACCACTATCTAATCCTCTTCCCGGTGTTCCTAACCACCCCTACCTATCCACTCAACTGACCCTAACCCTCTTTCCCCGAAGGGTCAAGGTGGCCTGTGTTAACCTCTCCCAGGTGCCGAGACCCAACGGGGAGGGAGACGTTTGTGCTGCCTCTGCGCCAGGAAGAAGCAAGTCGTGACAGAGAGCAGAAATTATCCCCAGGCCTCCAACTATTTTAGGCCCCTCAGCTGTGTTACAGGGTCCATTAGATACCCCCCTTTTATGGAGTTTCAGGGAGTTGGGGATCTCGGGTTCATGGATAACATCTCCTCAATCACTGAGATAGGTCCTCACAGTTCATACTATTCACTGTTCTTCCTTGTTGCCTTACGTTTCATACAATGCTTCAAGAGTTTCTTAGCCAGCTCCCCGGCTCACTCCCAGACATTCGTTAACTCCCATTACCTGTATTGGGGTCATAATGCTTCACCGGCTTGGTAGCATTTTGAATGGTCAATCGCCTTCTCCCTCTCTCGTCCGGGTTTGCTCTTTGCGCCCTGTAAAGCTGGCTGTCGAGAAGCAGACAAGGGACCCGACCTTCCTTCTCTGTACAGAACGTCCAGTCACCACCTCTCAGGATTCTATTCATGTCTGTAAGTGGCTGTACGAATGGATAGGGTTAGCAGTTTCGGCACAGTTGTTGGACCGCCCGGTCCACCCACTACAGGTCACGCAAAAATCTCCGTCCTTCTGTAGGGCAGATACTTGGCCAACTGGTAGGATTCTTTCCCTGCGTCTTATGAACAATGTACTTCTGGTCAACCGAGGAGTTCTGCCACTGCTTCTGTTGTTCAGCTTGTCTCTCACCCACCAGCCATCAGCTTTCAGTTATATAGCATTTGGCATTCTGCCTCCCTGCAAAATGCCTATGCTGCTCTTTGTTTCTGCTTTCTCCACAGCCAACACCCCGTCGGCCTGCCAGACGTCCTTGTGCTTTCCCTTGACCCACACCCTCCACGTCTTAGCTCAAACTTCTCGGGTCTGTCTTTGTGTGTTTTCTCGGGTTCGATCTCTCTCTGCTTCTCAATTTCTCTCTCCACTTTGACTGCTCTCTCTGGCTCTCTGTCTAGTACCCTCTCCGGTATCCTTCACGGTACCCTTCTGCCTTTGTTTGTTTCTGATGCCCCAATATAGTATGGTCCGCCCTGACATAACATCCACTCCATGGACTATTGCTGTTCTGGTGTTCTCAGGAGCTTCTTTGTCTCAGTATCTAAACCATCATGGTAGTTCGATTTTTCAAAGTAACATGGTTTTAGACATGGGTTTAGACCCATAGGGTTCAGGTCCTACCTTCAGCCTACCGGGTTGAGGATTAACGGGTCTGAGCCTCCCAATCGTGTCCTTATCCCCAAAAGAAGCGTCCCTTTCCACGAGATCCTCCCGCACATTACCAGCATAGGGGGACTATTGGTTAGTGGTCTCACCTCCCTAGTCTCCTGGAGAAGTGATGCCATCTGAAGGATTGTCACAACAAAAACACTCTTATTCTTCCCATTCATTGCTTGTACTCATCGCCTTACTACCACTGCTGTTCCCCCTTCCAGCACCCACCTTTCTGGTGCATGAATGACAAATGGTATTCATTCAGCTGTGGTGTGCAGACCACTCTGCACAGAGATTAGATGCCAATTTATGATTTTGCTTCCTTGGCGGTTTTGTCTTTTTTCATGATGGTACGTGCAGCTCTGAATTGGGCTGGCAAGCGGTACATATTCCTTCTTAGACCGGCTTGGCGATTGCTACTGCTTCTCTCCCCGTTGACATGCGGCCATTCCATGCAGTACTTCTTACTGCTCGGCAAGCACTTTGCTTGTCACCAAATGAAATAGCTAGAAGTCACCTGACATAAAACCATTGTTGAATATTTGTGGATTGTAGGCAGCAGGCCCACCATGGCAGTTGATCTGCCTGCTAGTATAGTTGTATTTTATTTTGTACAAGATTGGGGTCAACAGTAGCTTGGGAAATTACATCAATGGCAAGTCTATTGTACTTTAGGAATATGGTGTTGAAAGGGACACAGTAACTGTTGCAAACGTTGACCGAAAACATTTTGGCCGGTTGGGAATTTAACAAAGCTGGGGGGTGGGTGAGAAGTAGAAATGGGCCGGGCAACCTGGGGGATTCTCCCTTATACTCCCTGTAGTCCTACATCACTTGGCAAGTGACTATACCCTTTCCCCAGTCTCCTGTCCCTCTTCTACTAGCCTAAAACATGGAACTTCATCACACGCCACTAATGGATCTTCTTACAGCAGCGATACTGGCAATATTGGACACAGCCAACCTGAGAGTGCTCTTAAAGAGGAAATACTGGCATATATTCTGAGCTGAATATATATTAGAAAATGCTCCTGCGGACTGTTGGTGACTTGGCATCGACTTGATTTATTTCATGCATTATTCTAAAGAGCGGATTGGGTAAATATCTATAAAATTTACAATTTCACACAGAATGTGTACTGTAAAATGCACCATTTGAACCTATTATGGTAAAACATTACACAGGGGAGAAGGAACAAGTTGCTTACTTGTAACTATTGTTCTCCAGTGAGTCTGGCATGGATTCACATGCTCATGAATATTCCCCATCAGGCTGGGAATCGTCAGTTAAAGAAAAACAGTTTCACTTTCACTTACAAAACTGTATTTCTCCCATAAAGCAATCACTGTCCTCTGGGTCATACTGCCCCCAGGAAAGGACAGCCCCCTCCCTAAGCCACTCCTCCGGCAGCAATCTTCAGACTTGGTAAGCAGGCAAAGTGGCAGTATAACCAAGAAGAGCCGCAGAGGGGAAGGAGGGAGGGTTCGCATGTGAATCCATGCCAGACCCATGCTGGAGAACAATAGTTACAGGTAAGTAACTTGTTCCTTCTCCAGCATGGAGTCTGGCATGGATTCCCATGCTCATGAATAACGAATACACAGCAGTACAACAATACTGAGGTGGCAAGGCTCAACAGAACCATTTCACTCTTACCTCTGGAACAGACTCACCTCAAGCGAACAGGTTGCGTAGAACTGCTGGGCCAACTCTTGACCCCCTCCCTGGAATCCCTGTCGACGCAGTGGACCTTCGTGAAGGTGTGCGTGGACCTGTGCAGCAGGGGAATACCAGCCAGGTACGCTATCGTTGCAGCGATGGCTCTGGTGGAATGGGCTCTCGGGCAACGGTTGGTTCGCCATGATGCAGTCCGAGAGCCACCTTGAGATGGAAGCCTTGGACAAAGCCTTCTCTTGGTTCACAGGACCAAATTTCACGAACAGCTGTGAAGTCTTTCGAAAACTCTTCATGCTTGCTACGTAGAACTTCAGGCCACAAGCAATGTTGACCGAGTGCAAGGCCCTCTCAGCCAAAGAGGAAGGTTTAAAAAAAAAAATAAAATAACGGGTGACAAAGGTTTGTTGAGGTGGAATTCCAATGGAACCTTCGGCATGAAAGAGGGGTGCATCCGTAGCACCACCCACGATTTGTGGAAAGTCAGGTATGGCTGTCTGCAGAACAGGCCTTGATCGAGGCATGCGCCAGTCCAGCAAGGATAGCAAGTACCAAAGAATCTGCGGGGCCGTGACCCTCAAGGGGGCAATCTTCTGCGACCAGCACCACATAGCGAAACACTTACACTTGTGACCGTAGCACCTCAGAGTCGACGATGACCTGGCCTTGTCGAGACCCTCCCTGCAATTCGCCGGCATCTCATATCCTCCAAACTCGAGGGCTGCAGGAGCCAAGCTCTCAGTTTGAGTGATCCTGGGTTGTGATGCAGAATTGCACCTCGCTGTCTGGCGAGAAGGTCCGGGACCGCTGGTAGCTTGATCAGGGCGACGCTAACAGGCTGAGAAGGTCAGGGTACCAAATCTGCCAACCTGGGGCGATGAGAATCATCCTGCACTGGCACTGTCTGAGTGTGTTGACTCGTAGCAGGAGAGGCAATGGAGGAAATGCGTACAGAAACCTCCATTACCAAGGGAAGGAGCCAGGGAGAAGTGTTCTCTTCGGCTGATGGAATCTGCTGGCAAACTTCTGCCATTTGGAGTTTGCCACTGTCACAAACAGGTTGATCTGGGGCCTGCCCCACTTGGTGAAGATGCAGTGCACTTGGTCCTGCTGAAGTACCCACTCGTGGCAGGAGCACAACTCCCTGCTGAGGGAGTCAGCAATGGTGTTCTTGACTCACGCTAGGTGAAGGGGAACGCAGAACATTTCTTGTCCGACGGCCCAGTGCCACAATTCCTGCACTTCTTTAGAGAGGGCCGGGGAGCGAGTGGCCCATTGTTTCCTGATGTAGAACATTGTGGCAGTTTTGATTGTGAAGATCCTCACCACCCAGCCCTTCAGGGATGGAAGGAACAACTAGGGGGCACAGAACACTGCTCACAGCTCCAGCATGTTGATATGGAGATCCTCCTCCTTCGGCAGTCACAGGCATCTAGCGTTAATAAGTCCTGTGTGGGCTCCCCAGCCTTCCAGGGAAGCTTCCGTTGTGACCCCCTCCTGGAATGGAAGGTTCTGAAACCCTGTGCCACGGGTGATATGGAACAAGTTACTTACCTGTAACTGTTGTTCTCCTGGATGGGTCTGGCATGGATTCACATGCTCATGAATATTCCCCGTCGTCAAGCTGGGAATCCTCTGTAAAGAAAAAATCAGTATCAGTTTCGTTTCTGATCTGTCTTTCTTAGTAGTAACCAATCACTGATCTCTGGGTCATACTGCCCCCAGGCCAATGACTGCCCTCTCCCTAAGCCCCGCCTCTGACAGCCATCCTCAGATTTGGTAGCACGCCAAGAGGCAGTATGACCAAGTGAAGAGCCGCAGAGGGGTAGGTGGGAGGGTTCGCATGTGAATCCATGCCAGGCCCATGCTGGAGAACCACAGTTACAGGTAAGTAACTTGTTCCTTCTCCAGAATGGGGTCTGGCATGGATTCACATGCTCATGAATAAAAGAATACATAGCAGTATACACATGCACAACCACGGGAGGTGGCAACAGGCTCAACATTAAGCAATACAACCACTCAACATTAAGCATCTCTTACCTCCTCACCAGGCTCACCTTAAGCGAACAGGTTGCGCAGCACTGCTTGGCCGACCCTGGACTCCTCCCTGGAGTCCCGATCGAGGCAGTAGAATCTTGTGAAGGTGTGTGTCGACCTCCACATAGCAGCCCTGCAGATGTCCAGCAGGGGCACACCAGACACTAACGCTGTGGTAGCAGCGATCGCTCTGGTCGAATGGGCTCTCGGACGGCCGGGCAGCGGTCGGTTTGCCAACCGGCGACAATGCATGATGCAGCCGGAGAGCCATCTGGAAATGGAAGCCTTCGAGAGAGCCTTCCCTTGGTTCACAGATCCAAAGTTCACAAACAGTTGTGACGTCTTCCGAAAACTCTTTGTGCGGTCCACGTAGAACTTCAGCGCTCTAGCTACATCCAGTGAGTGCAAAGTCCTCTCGGCCGGCGTCGAAGGCGACGGGAAGAAAACTGGTAACACCAAGGGCTCGTTGAGGTGAAAGTCTGACGGCACCTTGGGCATAAACGAGGGGTGTGTCCTCAGCACTACCCTCGTGTCATGAAAAGTCAAGTATGGAGGCTTGCAAGATAGGGCCTGAATCTCTCCCACTCGTCGTGCGGAGGTGATGGCCACGAGGAACGCTGTCTTCCATGACAGGAACTTAAAGGCACCGAATGCATAGGCTCGAATGGGGCTCCCATGAGCCTGGTCAGCACCACATTAAGCTCCCAAGCTGGGGCAGGGGCCTTCATCGGCGGGAATGATGGGAATAGTCCCTTCATAAATTCCTTCACCAGGCGATGAGACCACAAGGATGCCTGTCCCGTAGTCCTGGTATATCGAGAGATGGCAGCCAGATGTATTTTGATGGAGGCGTGAGCCAGTCCAGCTTTGGCCCGCGACAGTAGGTACGGCAGCAGTTGAGGGGCCGTAATCCGCAGAGGGTTAATCTTCTGTGCACGGCACCAGACAGAGAACCTCTTCCATTTATGACCGTAGCACTTGAGAGTTGAGGACGCCCTGGCCTTTGCAAGAACCTCTCTGCAATCAGCCGGGATATCGTACCCTCCAAACTCTAGTGCTGCAGGAGCCAGGCCTGCAAGTTCAGCGACTGTGGGTCGTGATGGAGAATGGCACCTCCTTCTCTGGAGAGAAGACCCGCGTCTGCCGGCAGCTTGACTGGTGGGGACGTTGACAAGTCCAGAAGGTCCGGGAACCAGATCTGCCTCGGCCACGCCGGTGCGACGAGGATCATCCTGCACCTGGACTTCTTGAGCTGGTTGATGAGGCGGAGCAGCAACGGCAACGGAGGGAACGCCTATAGAAACAGGCTGTCCCAAGGGAACGAGAAAGCATCGCCCATGCTCCTCGGCTGTGGGAACCTGCTGGCGAACCTCTGGCACTTGGAGTTCGTCGCCGTCGCGAACAGGTCGATCTGGGGTTTGCCCCATCGTTGGAAGAGTCGATCCACTTGGTCCTGGCGCAGTTCCCACTTGTGGCACGAGCACAGCTCCCTGCTGAGTGAGTCTGTGATGGTGTTTTTTATTCCTGTCAGGTGGAAGGGAACCAGAAACATCCCCTGGGCGACGGCCCAGTGCCACAGATCCTGGGCCTCCTTGGATAGGGCTGGGGATCTGCTGCCTCCTTGCTTCCGTATATAGAACATAGTGGTGGTGTTGTCGGTGAAGATCCTCACCACTTTGCCCTTGAGGGACGGAAGGAACGACTTGAGAGCCCAGAACACTGCTCGGAGCTCCAGAATGTTGATGTGGAGAGACCTCTCCTCCGGGAGCCAAAGGCCTCTTGCGTGGAGGTCTCCGGTGTGGGCCCCCAACCCTCCAGAGAGGCGTCCGTCGTCACCGTCTCCTGAAACGCCAGGATTTGAAATTCCATGCCTGACGTGAGGTGAGCACGTATGCCCCACCATAAGATCGCCCGACGGAACTCCTCGTTGCTATCTGCGATGGAACCAGGTGGGATTTGGGGTAGTTGATGGCGAACCACAGGTCCGTGAGCAACCGGACGGTCCTCGCCGTGTGTTCGACGGCGAGTTCCCTTGTCCTTGCCCGGATTAGCCAGTCGTCCAGGTAGGGGTAAACGTGGATCCCTGCAGACGCAGCCGAGCCGCCACTGGTGCCAGGCACTTGGTGAAAACCCTGGGTGCCGACTTTAATCCGAACGGTAGGGCTCTGAATTGGTAGTGGCATCCCTGAACCACGAACCTGAGGAACTTCCTGTGCCTTTTTAAAATAGGGATGTGGAAGTAAGCATCCTCCAGGTCCAAAGACGATAGGAAGTCGCCTTCCTCCAGCTGTCCCAGCACGTGCTGGAGGGTGACCATCCTGAATTTCTGCGCCTTGATGTACTTGTTTAAGCGACGCAGGTCAAGGACGGGGCGCCAACCACCTGTCTTCTTGACGAGGAAGTACCTTGAGTATACTCCAGAGCCCCGGAGTCCTCTGGGGACGAGCTCAATGGCACCTTTCTTGAGCATCCCCCTTACCTGCAACAGCAGTTGAGGGACGTGGTTTTCCTTCCTGGCCACGGGAGGAATGCAAGGGCACTTCTTTTGGAATTCCAGCGAGTGCCTGTTGGCCAGGGTGTCCAACACTCAACGGTCAGTGGAGATGGACTCCCACACGCTGACGAACTTCGTCAGCCGGCCTCCCACCGGGGTGCTTCGGTGGGGGCCCGACAACATGGCCGGGTCAGTCTTGCTTGGAGGCGGCCTTGCCGCCTTGGCCTCCTTGGCGATGACTGCGGGATCCCCCTGGCTTGCCGCGACCTCTGTAGGCCTCCTAGGAAGAGGAGCGGGCCGCCTGGCGGTAAGTGGAGGAGCCACTGCTGGAACGTTTGGAGGCACCCTGTCTGCCTCCGGAGCACCGAAAAGGGCCGCCGCTGTTGAAGCACCCCTAGGGCCCAGGCCGTCTCCGAGTCGGTCTTGATGGCCTGTAGAGACTGGTCCAACGCCTTACCAAAGAGGTTGTTGCCGAACGGCATGTCCAACACTCTGGTCTGGACGTCCTGGTGAAAGTCTGTCGCCTTGAGCCATCCTCGTCGTCGGAAGCAAACTCTGTTGCCCAGTTGGCGAAATCCGGTATCCGCAATGTCCGTTGCCACAGTTATGGCATGATCCGATGCCACCTTGCCTTCCTGCAGAATTTCTAGGGCCTACGCCCTCTTGTCGTCAGGCAGGAAGTCTAGCAGGGGAGCCATTTTGAACCAGAGCTGCCTGTCGTAGCGGGCCACGATTGCCAAGGCATTGGCCGCCTTAATCGTCGTTGCCCTCGACGAGATGACTCGTCGTCCCATGGAGTCCAACTTCCGGCCCTCGCTGTCCGGCGGGGAAGTGGAAGTTGAAGCCGCCGCACCAGCTGCCTTCTTCTTAGCTGCTGCCGAGACGACAGAGTCCGGCGTGGGCTGGGCCCAGAGGCACAGGGGGGCGGTATCAGGGACTCAGTACTTCTTCTCGTACCTGTCCCTCTTGGCGGGTGTCGTGGAAGGATTGAGGACAGCAAGCCCCTCGTTCCAGATGTCGTCGAGCAAAGGCACCACGAGGACCGTCTTCCTCTTGGCCTCTCATCGTTGGTACAGAAACCCTTCCTTTTTCTGTTCTTCAGGGCAGAGCTGGAAGAGCTCAGATGCCCTGGTAATCATGGTGTGGAAAGAGCCAATTTCATCGGCTGGAGAAGCCCGCGGGGGAGGGGGGGGGGTTATGACGGGATGTCTGCTGTGCCATCACCGCCGTCATTGTCCGTCCCCGTCGCTGTGTCTGTCGCCATATCCTCTCTAGGGTCCGGCGAGGACGAGGGGTCCACAGGTCTCGCAGGCACGAAGGGCGGAGCAGGGTGGACTCTTCTCCGCTTGTTCGGAGGGCTTCCCGACGGGCCTGGTTCTGGATCCTCCGTCAGGGTCCGTGGTAACCTCGTCCTTATCTCAGTACATAAGGATTGGATTGCCAACAAAATGGCCGCCGAGCTATCCTGAGGCTCGGGTAATGGCTGCGACGGACGGGATAGCCGTTCCACTGGGCCCTCTACGTCGCCATCGTCGCTATCCTCGATCACGTCAGCAGGGGACGCTCCCTGGGATCAAACCCTCTCGAACCTCTCGTTGAGGCCTATGAACCTCTCCTTGAGGCCTATGCTCTCGTTGAGGCCCTTCTCGGTTTCCACCAGCTCCTCCTCAGAGGCTGATTCCGAGTCTGTAATGGCCACCGCCCCCCTCCCCTTCTTTTTCTGCCAGGGGCTTCACGGGGGTCTTAACGATAGGCTGGAAAGAGGATTCCCTCCGCGGTGGCAGGGATACTCTGGGCCCAGAGGCCGTTTCCACTGGCGTAGTCTCATCCGGCTTCGCCAGGGTCGCAGCGACCACTTCGGCAGAGGCCTTTGCCGGATGGATCAAAGCCCTCACCACTTAAGGTGCGTCCTGGGCCTTCGCCTTGGGGGGCAGGGTCAGCACCTTGCTCCCCCTTCGAGATCAAACCGTGTCCGCTCCAGCGGCTTACCCGGGTTCTTGGACTTCCTCTTCCCCGAACCAGAGCGCTGGCTCGTGGTCGAACGTGCCGGGGAAGTAGCGCCCTGCCTGGCAGCCGAAGAGCCCGACCTTTCGGTGCTCCCATTGCCCGCGGACTCGCGGTGCTTGGCCTTCTGTTGGGCCCCCGTCGCCGGGGCGCCCTCACAGGACTTAGAAGCCTGCTCAGACTTTTTCTTCGCCTTCTCACCTGCTGTGCCCTTCTCCAGCCAGGCGGCGAGGCGGGAACGACGATCTTGTTTGGTCCGTTCCGAAAGGTTCTTGCAGAACGCACAGTCCTTCTCCACGTGCGTCTTGTCCTCATGAAGACAGTAGAGACAATGCAAGTGCTCGTCCTCCTTGAAAACGTTCTGCAATCCACATCCAGGGCAGCACCTGAACAGCTTGGATCCGGGCGTCGAGCTTCCCTTGTCCTGCGCCATGTCCGTTGAGGTTGGCCGCATATCTTCCGGAATCCTCCAAGAAGTGTAAACTCGACGAAAACTTCACCCTTGAGGGGCGTAGAAGAATTCTGAAACGGCTACCCGTTGTCGGAAGTAGAAACGGTGGAGCTTGAGGCTCGAATAAACCGAAAAAATTAAAAAACTTCTGAAAAGCGTGAAAACGCAGCAAAAGCTCGAGAGCTACACACGAGGACTCCCAACACTTGAGCGTGCAGTATAAATCTGAGGATGGCTGCCAGAGGCGGGGCTTAGGGAGAGGGCAGTCATTGGCTGGGGGCAGTATGACCCGAAAGACAGGTCAGAAACTAAACTGATACAGATTTTTTCTTTACCGAGGATTCCCAGCCTGACGACGGGGAATATTCATGAGCATGTGAATCCATGCCAGACCTCATGCTGGAGAATGCAGCGGTCACCCCACCATCTTATCGCCCGATGGAACTCGCCGTCCAGAGGGATCTTGTCTGCAAAGTTTCTGGAAACTTCAACCCAGAGAGCATCCAGGAACTCCTGAAGAGGTTGCATCGCTTAGGACGGGGTAGAGGTAGATGCAGGACATCATGCTGAGCAACGACTTGATGGTCCGCACCGTGGCCGTCTTCATCAGCAACAGCCGCTGCACCTTCCCCACTGCACCGAGCCTGGCTCCCAGGAACAGAGCAGGAGGAATTTGGAAAATTGATGGAGAATCCCAGCTTCGTCAGCAGCTTGACGGCCAACTCTGCAAGGAGTCCCAGAAGAGCCAGTCGTCGAGGTACAGGTATATGTGAATCCCCCGTACATGCAGATGGGCCGCCACCGGTGCCACGCACTTCATGAACACACTCTGGGACGATTTTAAGTCGAATGGTAGGGCCTTGAACTGATAAGTGCTGTCCCTGCACTACAAAGTGTAGAAACTTGCTGGGTTTCCTGTGAATGGGGATGTGGAAGTAGGCATCTTCCAGGTCCAGCGACTTCAAGAAATCAAGGGATCCGCGGACACCTGTGCTGAAATTCCAGGGTATGTCTTTGGGCGAGAGCATCCAGCACCCATCTGTCAGTGGTGATCTTTTCCCACTCGCTGACGAACCACGTCACCCTGGCCTCCCACCATGGAGCAAGGGTGGGGGCCAGACGCCTTGGCCGGTACAGGCTTGCGTTAGCATCTTGCCTTGCTGGCGAAGACGCCAACCTCCTCCTCTGTAGGCCAGGGAACAGCCTCTGTGGGCTTCCTGTGTCGTGGATCTGGATGGCTGACGGTACAAGGAGGAGTAACTTTTCTACAACCTGCCCCACTTCCCTCTGGAAGAACGAAAGGAAGAGCAGTGCTGTTGGAGCGTGCCCAGGGCACGGGCCTTCTCCGCCTTGATGGCCTGTAGGGACTCGGCGGCCTTCCCGAAAAAAGGTTATACCCGTCAAAAGGCATGTCCAGTACCTTCGATTGGACCTCCATACGGAAATTCGCGGCCTTCACCCAGTCTTGGCGACGAAGGCAGACACCGTTCCCCATCTGGCGGAACCTTGCGTCGGCAACGTCCAGTGCCACTGTGATGGCATGATCCGACGCCATCTCCTCCCTCCTGGAATAGGGCGATTGCTTCCATCCTCTTGTTGTTGGGGAGGAACTCTAGAATCGGCCCCAGCTTGTATCACAGCTCCCTGTCGTACCTGGCTATGATCGACAGTGTGTTGGCTGTCTTGATGGTGGACGCTGCTGAGTAAACTACCTTCCTCCCCATGGCGTCTAACTTCTTGCCCTCGCTGTCCGGAGGGATGGAAGACTGCGAGGACGCGTTAGATGACCGCTTCCTCGCGGTAGTTGAAAACACTGAATCCTGCGATGCTGCGGATTCCAGTATCTGGTACTACTTCTCCAGCCAATCGGTCTTTGCCAGAGCTGTGCAAGAGTTCTTCAAGAGGTCCAGGTCCGCCTCGACACGTCATCCAGGAGGGGTACTGCCATAATCGTCTTCCTCTTGGCCTCGTGTCCTGGTATGCTGGGACAGAAGGGACACAACATGGGTGTGGAGGCTGACAAAGGGGGGGTTGGATGACGCATTCTTTTCTTCATAGGTGGTTGATCGGGGGCCTGGTGGACGGTTGGAATAGGCCCTTGTGGCATTCTCTTCTGGATCTCCAACACCAAGGTGTGGTGGGTTGATAGGATGTCCAGAGACACATCCCTCGGCGGAACTGGCATGATCGGAACACTGGGCCCTGCGCCATCATCCTCTTCCACGTCCTTGTGGACTGTGTGCAGGAACTTCATATCCTCGTCCTCCGTGGGCAAAATTTCCATGGCTTGAGCCCCGGCCTGGGACTGATCCGGGGCCTGCTTCCCCCCACCCTGCCCACTTTTTCCACCCTGAGGGATGGAACTGGGTTCTGAGGGGATGTCCCCTTCTCCGCAGTGCCGGTAGACCTTGTCAAAGTCACCACTTCGGCTTCTTGCCTCGGGAGGGAGGGATACCTGCAGCGCTGTGGGGGTTGCCCTCTCAGGGTCAGCCCCTTTAGCTTTCAAAAGAGCAGCCCCCCACCAGCTCTATCGTCTGTGCCTTCTTGGCCAATTCGGCCTTCTCCTCCCAGTCAGTGGCTTCTTTGGCTTCTCCCGCTGCTGAACCGGATTGGACGACTTCCTCTTCGAGGAGGAGCTTTATTGCCGGCTGGCAAAGGAAACAGCGGGTGATGTCGATCGAGCCCTGTCCGACGTGGGACCCGCTTCCACGGCTACCCCGCAGGTCCCAAACCTTTAGTGCTTAACCTTATCTTGGGCCCCCACATATGAGGCACCCACACAGGACTTAGAAGCCCGCTCCTCGGACCAACCGGTCTTGGGAGAGGCATGTCCCTGCACAGGGCAGAGGTCTTGGCGTTCAGCCACACCGGAAGTCTACTGTACCTGTCCTTTGTCATCTTCTTGGAGAAACCGTGGCAAATCTTGGAACACTCTTCCCTGTGGTCCGGGTGCAGGCAGTAGAGGCATTGTAGGTGCTTGTTGTTCGAGACTGCACTTGGTGCAAGGCTTGAAGGGGGATCGATCTTCTTTCTTCTCCTCCCCAACGGTCGGAGGGCGCGAATTAAGCCCGATGGCCTGCCAGAAATTTCGATCTTCGCCCTTGAGGGGCCAAGAACTTCACCGGCAACGGATCTCTGATGTCGACAGATGGAGAGAAGAGATTACAGGCTGTTTTGGAACAAAAATAGAACCTTTTTCTGCAAAAACACGAAAAACCTAGAAGTAGCTTGCAGAGCAAAACTCAAGGACTCCCAGCACTGAAGAGTGCGGTAAAAATTTGAAGATGGCTGCCAGAGGAGGGGCTTCTTAGGGAGAGGGCTGTCATTGGCTGGGGGCACCATGACCCAGAGGACAGTGATTGGTTTATGGGAGGAATACAGTTTTGTAAGTGAAAGTGAAACTGGTTTTCTTGTACCTAGGATTCCCAGCCTGACGACGGGGAATATTCATGAGCATGTGAATCCATGCTCGAGAACTACCTTATCCCCCTAGGTTGGTTTGTGCTTCCTCAGGTATGCTCAGCCATTCAATTTCATTTACTAGCGAATACTTAAACTACACCATAACAAAAAAAGCAAATTCCCAGCCGCCACTGACGCAAATAAATCTCAGGTGACACAGGCTCTGCTCTGGCCACTATGACATTGCTCCCTCAGTTGGGCTACACAACACAGACAGACAGACCTCACAATTTGTTTCTTCTTCCGGGGATCCTATATGTGACCTGCTCCTCATGGGTGCCATTTGCTTTGTAACCCACTCTGCAAAGAATGAATTTATTGGTACCCAATTCTGTGTTGATCTGTCCACCCAAGCAACTCGCTAGTGGAACTTCTCCCTCAACAAAAGGATAGCCTATTTACAATTATAATCAGCGGTTGACTAGGACAAAGCACAATTACAATCAAAAGTTACACAGTCTACTACACTCCGCCTTACATTTGACTGAAGCAACCCTATTTAATAGTGTCCTATCCCCCAGGCCTTCTCTACTCCAGATATGTCCTGCTAAATGTTCAACTTAAGTGCATGGTCCCACCCTGTGTGCTGATCAAAGTCCCAGCCTCACACATTATTTTACAAAATCGGGATTCTCTTCTACTTTCTGCGGCATCCTAAAAAGTCAGGTCTACCAACCTTCATGCAAATTACCTTTGCAACCACATTTTCAACCATTAAATTACATAGCATCATGATGGTTGAAACCTGGTTCACAGAAGCTTCACACACTGACCCCCCCCATATACTCCCTTATGAGACATAACAGATCAGAAGGCACAGCAGACAGCATAACAATCTTACAAAAAAATATAGATCAAACCTGCAAATGTCCTGCAATGCCACTACACCATTTCAGTCTTGTAAACCACTGGGCTGCCAAAAGACTACCCACCATGTATCCTTCAAGCTCCTAAACTGCCAATGCCATCTGGGCCCAACCAAGTTACTTCCTCACGCTACTCAAAAGGTTTTTCTGACATCAGATCTACTGATCGCAAGCAATTTCAGCTTCTGGCTGGAGAACATCCCCATTCCATTGACTGAGGAGTTTGACATATGTCACTGCATCGCCCTTGAAATACCCTCCACGAACCCCTCAAACATGGACACTGCCTTCAAACCGTACATCAAGCTGGCATCATCACCTCTGATTAAACATTTCGGTGATCTGGTCTGAACAGCTTATCGATGGTCATCAACCAGACAAACCCAAACCTGCATGGTTCAGACCCTAAAACAAAACGACTTCAACCATTTTCAAACATTACTCAGCAGAATCTTTCTTCCCATGCCTCCTGTCCTCTTAGAAAGTTGACCAGCTTAGCTATCTCTTTCATTCTATCATCCAAAGCATGCAATCATGTGCTCCACTCAGAAGGATCTTACTTGTGTCTCCTAATACTGGGTTTAAGGATTCATTTAACAACAGAAAAACAAAAAAACAAGAATTGTCAGAAATTAGGTATTATCGGCACAACTCACCAGACACAAACAGTAAACAAGCACTGGTAGAGGTACTCGCCATCTACTATTAAGGACAGCTTGGATGCCAAAAAGGAGCTCTATACAATTAAAGTGAGAGAAACAATCAATATTCATTCATCTGTAGCAGTTAATCCCATCAGGGCCTCCCCCCATTTTCCATCCAAACAGGTGTGCAGAGTCGGCAAGCATCTAGTTAATAAAGCTGAGGCAGCCGTGTTCAGAGGTGGCACTCCATACACAGCACTCCTGACTGGAATGAACATGATGCTACCTAAAAGCAGAGATGCAATCTGGCTGGTAGGAAGGAAGACTGCTCCTTGAAGTGGCAGCAAATGGTCCACAGTAATGAAGGAGGTGGACAGTGCCTGGATGGGACTGTTGTGGCTCTGGCCATGCAGTTCCCTTGGCAGTCCCAAGGGATGTAGGGCTTGCGGGCAGCCATGCAATCACACTTCCCAGACAGTGAAAGTGCACCATGCGGTACCTTACCACGTGGTCAGAGGAGGAAGGACACGTCCTTTGCATTCCCTGCCTCCTAACCTGTCGGATAATGTACTCCTGGGTCCACAAGGCATAGGTGGAAGCCTACTGAGCTGCCCACCTTCTCCTGCTCAACATTAGAGGACAATGTCTTGGAGATTGAATGAAGATATAATCAAGTTGCAACAGGAGCAGAAATAAAAGTGGCGTTCTTGCCTTCAAGTGGGTCAAATTATGCCTGGAACTCATAATACAATGCTATTGAGGGGTGGCACAATTGAGGGGGCTAGCAGCTGAGTGAGGACACCCTTGATGTACTCTCCTTGGTAATCTGTGTGGGTGGAATTGAACATTGAGACCATTCATTCAAGATGAATGCTCCATTCTTCCTTCCCGGAGCTCCCAGGTGGGTTTCTTACCTGTGGTGATGACTTTGCTCAGGCCTTGGAGGATGAGGGGCACTTAGCTCCCTGGTGCATAGAACCCCTAGAGTGCTGGGGAATATGGTACTCCATCACAGGCAACTTGAGCTCTAAATCTCAGTTCACTTTATGTGCAGCAAAACCGACCACAGCACAGCAACTAAAAAGTATTAACAGCAGCTGCACAGCCCCCATCTACTCAACCTGCAGCAGCGGACAGCTCGGAAGATGCTGCAAATATTACCACCAGTCTCTTTCATTAAGGTCGACTTATTATTGTGTCTGGAGGTCCACAAAGCAGAAGCAACCAATTCATGGCCTCAAGCTGCAAGTGCATTTGGTGTTCAGGGCCCTTAAGCATCCTCTGGGCCCTGACCTCTCACACCGAATCGCCCCAGCTTCTGTCTATCCTCAGCACTTGCCTCAGCTCACCCTCCACCCTTGAAGGCTTGACTTACCTCCCTTACATTGCACTTCACCTGTTGCTCACCTATGAGCACCTATCCCATTCCCTCTCACTTCTGCACTTGCACGTTCTGAACACTCACAATGCATAGTGAAAGACAGTGGTGACCATAAAAAGACTAAGAACCTTGAGAGAGGGAGAGCGAATACTATGCAGATTACGAGCCTCTGGCCTACAGACGTCCTAGAGAAGCAGTGACCCTCTACACAGTGGAGCCAGTGGGTGTGTTGAGCGAGACAGGGAGTAAGTTGAGACACCGGAAGGTCGGCACCAATACAGACGATACAGCCAAGACAGGGACAGAAGGACCGTCTTACCTGGTGGCGGGAACACACTGCAGCCGTTGTCGGTCTGGGACCCTCAAACAGACAGCGAGACCAGGATAAATACTCTGCATGGAACGCAAGAAGCACAGAGACCACATAGTAAAACTGCATCAGAAGGGCAGAGGTTTACAAGCCAGCGACGCAGAGGAGAGGGGTGAGCAGCACAACCCAGCTGGAACCCCAACCTGCTGTATGGAGCACACCTGAAAGAAGGTACCAGGGGTGCCTATGGCAGAGGGAGGAGAGCAGAACTGAAGTGAAAAACCGACACAGGGGTATGGGTGCCCTAGAACCCAGAGCATTTAATATTGGCATACATAACTAAAACAAGCACAAACGTTAAGGAAACCTGAAAGCCAGAGGGGCTTAGAAAACCTTAGAAGATGAGCAACATTTGGGAAACCAATGAAAGAAGGGACCCTGGAGAGTTCAATCAAGTTGCTCAGGATATAAAGCCAAGAGGCGCAGCACTGGGGTGATGCATGCCCCACTTAGGAGAGCCACAATGCTGGTTTTCTCCCCTCCCCCCACCGTGGAATTTATATTGTGCAACTGGAGGGGAGTTGGTTCCTTGCTACCAGCATGGACTACAGCTACCAGAATTACCGGAGGCCAAAATTGGTACTAATCAGCAACACCTGAACAGACTGCCTCCCTGAAGATTGCAAGAGGCATGACAGCGCTTGGAGGAGAAGATCAACTGAACTGCAGAAGGTACACAAAGCTGGGAACTAGAGTGCGCGCCTCACCCCCTCTTTTTTTATAAAGCCAAGGAAGCCAGAGCGGCTAAGGTAGTGGAGAAGAAATAAGGAAAGGAGTCCTGCATGTAAAGAACCTGAAACCTTCGATTTACATAGAGACTTGCAATTTCTTATGCAGAGCTCAGGGAAAGCTGAAACCATTTTATTTGTTTTACTTTTTGTGCTACACACTATCTCCTAGCACAGACGTCATTTAGGGTTCACCAGGGGTCTCACTTGCAACCCCTGATGTCTTCCTTGCTACCCCTGTGGTCTCCCTTACCACCCCTAAAAAGAATATGTAAAAAAAAAATGGAGGGAGGGGGGTTGGAGTCTTTTACAACTTGAATCTCCTGGGCTGTGGCCAATGCCATGTGACTATTTTAGAGTGGCTGGCTTTCTTGTTCAGACTTCTTTAATAAAAACGGGGTTCTACAAGTGTAACACTTTGAGCTGTGACCATAAATAAGAAAGAATAGGAATAACAAATAATTTGGCTTTCTGGAATTCTATACAATAATTGCTAGACTCATTAAAGGTTTATTTCAGGCACACTTCAGGGGGAGAGTCACTGATTTGGTCTGTTCTTAAACATCTGAAATTCACAATGCAGACAATCCTCCAAAAAGCATTTCGAGTCGATTAAGCCTGCATTTCGGACTATGTACTTTCCTTTTCGCAAGTTGCAGTTATAGCATGTTTTTTTCTGCCGATACATATGATGATCCATTCTTGTATGAAATGTATACCACGTTACAGGGATATTATAATCATTTTTTTATAGGTCACTTACGAACAATGCTATGTGATGTCACTTCCTCTTGTCAACGGGTAAAAGTGTGTTCCATCGCTTCCCGTGATATCACTTCAGGGTGGGGTCAAATGACATCACTCCCTGTGATGTCAGAGGTCACGGGTCATGTCATGTCACTTCCGCTACCCCTGGCATTTTGGTGAAATGACGTCCCTGTCTCCTAGAGAGACACCCACTGAACACTGGCCGGACAAGCCCGAGTTGAGAGGCTAGTGATCTGGCGTATTTGGAGTTTGTTTTACAGGTATAGGGTCAAATACTGAATCGGGTTTGGACTATTTCTTTTGGACTTTTGAAGAGCACCATTATTGTTAGTTTAATACGTAGGGAAACCCCTCATAGCACTAGGGCTAGATAGGCATTTGTCTTATTTAAAGAAACACCCTAGAAAATATCACATCTTAGTCGGAATCCTCCTTCTGGTTCACCACCTAAAGGACCAAGAATTGCCAATGATTTCTCGTCACATCTATCTCTGAAAGGGACATATGAGGTCTCTGAACATATGGAGAAATTACCTTACCGTAATGTTCTTTATATGGAGCAATTACCTTACCATAATGTGCTTTCTATGGATTCTTCTCCCGCAGATTCCTCATGACAGATATCCATCTCCCAGCTTCGCTGTTCAGAAACTTTGACAGGGGGTGTAGTGGACCACAACTCTATTATATGGGATACATTACTCACCGTAATTGTATTTCTGATGCTTGTATCCGCTTAGATTCACATGCTGTGCATGGGCCGACATCTAGTGGAAGCTGCGGAGTATTACAGTTTGTTTTTCGAAACTCGAAAATGGGCGTCGACACAGGGCGTGCCAGTAATACTATCCCTAGTGTGACGTCCACTGTACCCAAGATCCCTCACGCATCTAGGATCCTCAGATTGTATTTTTTCTGACATGAGTAGCGTGAGTACAGATAATCCAAGCAGATAGAAAGGTAAGACTACAAGCAACCATGCGCCTTCTCTCAGAGGGGAGGAAGGGTGGGTCGCATGTGAATCTAAGTAGATACAAGCATCAGAAATACGATTACGGTGAGTAATGTATCCCTTCTGAGGTTTGTGGAATCTGCTTAGATCACATGCTGTGCATAGATTAGCGAGCAGTACCTGAAGAAGGAGGTGGGATGTGAGAAGGGTCATGAGCAAATAAGTGTCTTAGAACCGCTTGTCCCACTTGTGTATCTGCCTTGGAATGGGTGTCAATGCAGTAATGCTGAGTAAAAGTGTGAATAGAGCTCCAAGTAGCTGCTTTGCAAATGGTGTCGAGGGGTACATTTGCAATGAAAGCCAGAGCGGTCCTGGAAGAAAGCCGGAAGCTCGATGGACTGGTTTATGTGGAATTTTGATATAAACTTAGGTGAGAACCTAGGGTGTGTGCGTAAAACCAGTTTCTCTTTATGGACAGTAAAGAAGGGATCCTGCACTGACAGAGCCTGAATTTCACTGACCCTTCTTATAGAAGTAATAGCTACTAAGAAGGCCGTTTTATAAGTCAGGTGTTTGAGACTGCTTTTATGCATGGGCTCGAAAGGGGGTCCCATGAGCTTGGATAGCACCACATTAAGGTCCCACCCTGGTGGTGGGTTCGAAATAGGAGGGTGAAGTCTCTTTACTCCTTCCATGAAGGCTTTAACTACTGGTACTTTCCACCACGAGACCCTGCTATGGGAAGTGGCGTATGCCGACAGGGCTGCCAGGTGTACTTTCAGTGAGTTAAAAACCAATCCTGCATCTAGCAGGTGGAGCATGTATGTAATAATAGTGGAAGGAGTGCAATCAACAGGGCTGATTTGTCTACTCTGGCACCAGATAACGAACCTCTTCCACTTGTCAAAGTAACAGTGCCTTGTGTTTGGTTTCCTAGATTCTTTTAGGATGTCCATACACCTCTGTGGTAATTTGAGATGTCCAAACTCTATGACCTCAGGAGCCATGCTGCCAGGTTCATTGAGTTGGGTTGCTGGTGCACTGTTTGACCTTGGTGCTGGGACAGTAGGTTGTACCAGGCTGGAAGTTTGATGGGCTCGCACACTGCCATCCTGCGTAGGTGTGGGAACCAAGGTTGTCTTGCCCACATGGGAGCAACTAGGACGAGCGTCATCGACTCTGTTCATCTTGTTCACCACCTTCCTAATGAGAGGAGTTTGTGGAAAAGCGTACGCAAACATCCCTGACCAGTTCATCCACAGGGCGTTCCCCTGGGAGTCTGGTTGGGGGAACCTGGATGCAAATCCTGGGCATTGTCTGTTTTCGCTTGTGGCGAATAAGTCTATAGTGGGGAAACCCCACTGAGAGAAGATATCTTCTACGACCTCTCTGTGTAGAACCCAAGAACCCATTCGTGTTCCTCTGGGAGGGAGTCTCTGCTTAGAGCATCCGCTAGGGAATTGAGCTCCCCTGGAACATGTTGTGATGACAGGAAGATGTTCCGTCTGAGTGCCCATATCCAGATTTTCTGGGCAAGCTTGGACAGATTTGGCGAACGAGTCCCTCCTTGCTTGTTCAGGTAGAACATGGCTGTTGTGCTGTCCGTCCGGATCTGCACTGACAGGTTTAGTAGGTGGGGCTCGAACACTTGAAGCGCTCTGAATACTGCCAGAAGCTCTAGCAAGTTGATGTGGTTCTTGGCCACTGAGGGAGACCAGAGACCCTCAGCTGTGTGGTGGAGATGGTGAGCTCCCCACCCCGTCAGACATGCATCGGTAGTGACTACTGCCTGTACTTCGGGATCGTAAAAGGGTTTTCCCTGTGCAAGATTCTCTCTTGTCCACCAGTGAAGGCTTTGTACTAGTGTTGGCGAAACGACCACTAGATCGTCCCACTGACCACTTGCCTGAGACCACTGTTTCGCCAACCATTCCAGCATGGGGCGCATGCGCAGGCGCGCGTGGGGGACCAGGTAAATACAGGACGCCATCATGCCCAGTAAACGCATTGCTTTGCGTACCGTTATTTGGTGACCGGACTGATAATGCGGAATTTGCAGTAGTATATTCCGAATTCTTTCTTCTGAAGGAAAGGTCAACCCCTCTTGAGTATCTAGGATTGCTCCTAGGAACTGTTTGGAGGTGCTTGGCACCAGGCTTGACTTTTTCTCATTGATTGAGAAGCCTAACTCGTGGAGGAGGTCGATAGTCCTTTGAATGTTTGTCCTGCAAATTACTGGGGTTTCCCCCATTATGAGCCAGTCGTCCAGATAAGGGTACACCGGGATTGCCTCCCTGCGTAGGTGTGCAGCCGCCACCGCCAGTACCTTGGTGAATACCCTTGGTGCCGAAGCTATCCCGAAGGGCAGTACCTTGAATTGGTAGTGCCGACTGTCCACCTTGAAGCGCAAGTACCTTCTGTGCGCTGGAACATGGAAATATGAAAACAAGCATCTTTCATATCCAAGGTTGCCATGTAATCCCCCTTTTTTCGGAGGGGGATTACCTCTTGTAGCGTAGTCATACGAAACTTTTGGGGCTTGACATACTTGTTGGCAGGCCGTAAGTCCAATACTGGGCGCATTGTCAAATCTTTCTTTGGCACAAGGAAGTAAGTTGAATAAATACCCTTGTTTACCTGGTGTCCCGGGACGAGTTCTATCGCGTCCTTTTCTAGCAGAATGGCGATCTCCTCGAGGAGAATCTTCTGATATTCTAAAGAGTGTACTCCTTGTTGTGGAGGATGGTTCCGGGGACACTGCAGTAGTTCTATACAGTACCCTGTGGATACTGTTGACAGCACCCATCTGTCTGATGTGATCCCTTCCCAAGCCTGGGTGAAGTTGGAAATGCGTCCCCCTACTGGGGTTGCGTGAGAAGGGACCCTGAACTGAGCATCACTGCTTTGGTGGAGGCGTGCCGCCTCCTTTGCTGGGGCTGCCTCTGCCTTTACCACGACCTCTCCTATTACCCCTGCCGTAACCCTGGGTAGACTGTTGGCTGTTGTTCCACTGTGTACCCTGCCCCTGGGAATAGTTAGATCCCTCTGGGAATTTTGGCCGCGTGGGCGACGAAAATTACTATTCCCTCTCTGGTTAGGGGTTTTATTGGTTAACTGGCCAAGGGACTTGAGTGTCTCGTATTCGTCCTTAGCATTCTTCAGTGTGTCTTCGACCGCCTTACCAAACAACAGATCGGCTTCCACCGGTTTGTCCAACAATGATGCCTGGGTTTCTGCCTTAAAACCAGACTGCCGTAACCACGCATGTCTCTTGATAACAGTGCCTTCTGCTATCAATCTGCCTGCGTTGTGTGCAGCGTTAAAGGTTGCTTTCAAAATGCAACCAGACACGGCTCTACCCTCTGCTGAAATCCGAGCTAACTGGCCCTTTAAAGGTTCCGGAGCAGAGGCTATGAGTGCCGCGACTTATTCCCACTGATGGCAGTTGTAGCTGGCCAACAGGGTGGTGGAGTTTGCAATCCTTGCTTGATAGGCGGACGTTGAGGCTACTTTCCTGCCGAAACCATATAGTTTTTTGCTCTCCTTGTCGGGAGGAGCTTCGGACGATGACAAGGGTGTTCCAGCCCTCTTACGAGTGTTAGTGACAACTAGGGAGTCTGGCTTCAGATGTCTGTAACGCTCACCTGATTCCCACGGAGGCGCAAGTCTGGCTTCGAGTGCTGATGCTTCTTCAATGGTGAAGCGCAGGACTCTGAAGATGGGCTGGAAGGGTCCCTCTACTCTGGCTTCTCTGGCTCACAGGAATATTCCCCTGTGCGTGAAAAGGGAGTATTACCTACTGACTGAGTTATGCTGAAGCCTCCCACTCTCTTCCAACCCTCCACGATACCCTTCCACGATTCCCCGTGAAGTCTCACCTTAGGGTCAGGAAGGATGAGCTCTCCATCCTGCTTCTGATGCAGGGGCGCGTTGAAACCCAGTTACTTCACTGGATTGAGGATTGATGGGAGTTCAGGTAAGCTTGACTATTCAGGTAAGGCGCTGCAAAAGTTCTGCTGCAAGTTCAAAAGTCCAAGCTTAATAATAATGTTCATTGTCTTGTTGCAGCAAGCGCTAAAGCTTATGTCTTTTTCCCCTTAGGGGCCGGGGTTCGGAATGCAAGAGATATGGCGCCGACCCGAAGTGAAACGTGCAGTTCCAGTAAATGACTGTTAAGTTCTGGATGAGCGCTCGGGTAATGTCTTTGCATTCGCTCATTCAATGTCTTTGTCTTTTTTCCCCATAGGGGCTGGGGTCCGGAAAATGCCTGGAAGCGGCAAGACCCGAAATGAAATGGGAATGACCCAACAGGTAAGTCTTAGAAGGAAACTGAGCTTTTCCTATTCCTTTCCTTCTCTCACCTCGTTCTTGTCTTTTTCTCTCTAGGCTCTGGGAAGTGGCTGTGGGTCCGGATGATCGCTGCTGAAGATGGAGGCGTCCAGGATAGGTGAGTGAAATGCAGCGCTGCAGCGATCGTAGCGAAATGCTTTTAAAAATGATGTCTTCCTTTTCAGGATCGTGAGTGTGATGTCTCCGTGGTGCTGATTTAGCAGGTAAGGTCTTTTGTCTCCCTGTGGAGGTGACCCAGGATACTGACAGGCGTGGCTGAGGTCCAGATGCAGGAGCTGACACGGTGAGCGTCCAGCTGCGAGGAGCAGAACAACGCGAAGCGTGAGTTGCAGATCGGGTATGGTTTAAATAGCTTTGGAAGAAGTTCCAAGTGTGTATCCTTCCACCGATCAGGTATGTATCCTTCCCCGACCACACCCGGGTGGAAAGTAGCCCCACAGGTAAAGTAGTTCCATTCAGGCCTCAAGAGGGCCTGGATGTAGCAGCATGGTCTGCATCAGGTAAGTGCACATTAAAACACTTGAACACATGTTTAGCTTTATGAGCCTGGCGCCTAAGGCGCCAGGACAGGGGTCCAACATGGGCCTGGCGCCTAAGGCGCCAGGACTGCGTCCAAAGGGCCCCAGCTTGGGCCCGCTGGCACTCCCCTGGGGGAAATGATGCCTGCCTCTGGGGTTGCTGGGTCGGACCTGGCTCCTTGGAGGTAGGAATCATGACAATGTCCTCTTATATAGAGAGGGTCAGACTGGGCTGCCCTGAAAAGTTTTTCAACCCTGGGATTGACTGCTCTGGTGAGGTTTGGGTTCACCAGGGACGGGTCTATTCTTTGCTGAATGGACTTAAGGATAGGGATGGTCTGGGCAACAGGTCTCCTTTCTCCCATTAACTCCTCTGCGAAGTCCCTCTCCTCCTGGACACCTTGGGTGTCAATATGGAAATGTTCTGCTGCACGTGCGAGAACCTCGTTTAGGAGGGGTTGGTTATCGACAGGGGAGTCGGTAACCGGGGCTTCGTTTTCTACCGGGGAATCTACTCTGTAGGTTTCAGGGTCTTCCTCTTCCTGGTCCTCATCATCCCCATAGTAGCCCGTCCCGGTTTGCTCTTCTACCATGCCAAATTCTTGGTCCTCACCAAAGGAAGCCTCTCCTTGATACAGTGAGTATGGTCGAGAGTATGGTTGTACCTCGAAGGGGCCAGTAGACCTCATCGGTGTCTCAAACCGGGGCTTCTTACTCGGGGGGATAGGATCGTTAGAGCCTGAGGGCGTCACCCCTTGTGGATCATACGAAAGGAAATGGTCTGGATTTTTATCGTAAAAGTCAGCCAAAGAAGACATCCTTGACATGACCCTATCTATGTCTTCACTGGACCATTTTTTGGAACTGGGAATGCCTCTCTCAGCAAGTCTCGGGGATTTATCTTGAGTAGATTTGCTGGTTTTAGACATATCAGCAGACCTGGTCTTGTCTGTCTGTTTAGGGGGAGTGGTGTGTCTCACAGGTGCGGAAGAGTGCAAAGGCTGCTTCTTCTGCTGTTTTCCCCCCCTCCCCGTGAGTGGAAAAATGTTTTCCCTGTCCTTTTGTGGCTCCGGAGGTTTTCGACGCCTGGCGTCGAGGATCGGGGGTAGAGTCCCTGTCCTTCGAGCTTGGGGCCTCGCTGATCTTGTCTGTGGGCTCCGACTCCTGGAGCGCGGCCTGGGGGTGGAAGTCGTCTTCGTCCTCCGACGATCGAACTTCTGTTAGCCTAGGGAGGGAGGCACTCTTGGCAAGAGTGGATGATTGCATGAGTCATGCGGCGATCTCGATCGAGAATGCCCAGAGGACACCGAATCGGACCGTTCTGTTTGTGCCTCTTTCCGAGAACTCGACGTCGTCGAGTCTCGGTTGGACTTTGTGTGTTTAGTGTGTGTGGTGTGTGAAGTGCTTGTGTCGCCGGGGGTCTTCCCCCATAGCCGCCCTGCCGGACGACCTTCCGAAGTCGGGGACTTGCGCTCGGCTGTCTTTTGACGCCGTAATGCCCTCGCCGTCCGAAAGTACGGCGTCGCTGAAGGCGCCGTCCGCTGCCATGGCCGCCTGCCTGGCGTGGTGGGCCCAACGCTTCGTCGAAACGGTCCTTAAGTGTCTTAGGTTTAAACCTACTACACGCTCTGCAGTTCGCTTCGGGGTAGTCCCTCGGCAAGCAGAGATTGCACGTGGCGTGCCTGTCGACCCAAGGGTATTTGCGATTGCACTTGGGGCAGAATTGAAAAGGGGTACCCTCCATACGCACCTTGAGGCAGCGGGCTGTTAAGTGTTGGAAATGTATAAGGTGTACCTATATACCAAGAGTGTAGAGTATGTCCCAACCTCCCACTCTCCCTACTTGCAGGGCCGAGGCCAGAGGCCTTCAGAGGCCCAAATGCGTCGTGCAGCAGCCGACTGTCGATTTCTTCTCCAGCCGGCGTCGAGTGTCGAAGTTCGACGTTGGGCTGGGGAAGGATGTAAATAATTTAATATTTTTAGCAAAAGTATGGCTAAGGCCAGGGGAATCCGCAAAATGCTTCCGACCAATATGGCGGAAAAAAACAATCTGAGGATCCTAGACGCGTGAGGGATCTTGGGTACAGTGGACGTCACACTAGGGATAGTATTACTGGCACGCCCTGTGTCGACGCCCATTTTCGAGTTTCGAAAAACAAACTGTAATACTCCGCAGCTTCCACTAGATGTCGGCCTATGCACAGCATGTGATCTAAGCAGATTCCACAAGCCTCAGAAATATATATATATAAAAAATACATTACTCACCGTAATCGTATTTCTGATGCTTGCATCTGCTTAGATTCACATGCTGTGCATAGGTGTTAGGGAGAATTCTCTCTTTAGGCTGAATTTCCTAACCTAGTGAGTCCCCCAGCAGCTTTGCTGGATTTCTGGAGTTTGTTTTTTTCTCCTGCCAAGAGTGAGACTCTTTTTCTCCCATTCTTGGACGTGATTTATGGTGTTCCTTTCACTGTTAATGTGTTTTATGGGCTATGGGGTCATTTACTCCATAGGGTCTCATGTGTTTTTACTATGTGTGTTACACAGCACCTTCCGTGCAGTAACACAGGGGTGTCATAGTGACACCCCACCATAGACTCCATACCCTGGGACTGACTACTGTCTCCCAGGGCATGTAAAGTCACCATTGGCTTTACTAGTCCCAAATTATTAACAGAAACCAGTACAAACCATCATATTGTAGACGTACTGGTTGGGGCAATTCGATTGCCCCGGGGTCTGTTAGTCGAGGGGGCACGGCTCCGTCCCCCCTGATCGAGTTTTGGCTGGTGGCAGTGGAAATTACTTTTTATATTCGACCGCAAATATTTCCCTATGGGATTTTCCCATTGTTCGAGGCTACCAACTTTAATTATTTAATTCTCATAGCCTCGAACATACCGCCGGTTTATTGAATTAATATTAATTTGCCGGTTGGTATTTTTTGCCAGGACTCGATTCTATAATGGCGTTTGTGTTCTCTTCTGTGACTCCAAACCAAGTCGAGCCCCTTGTTCCACTTTTTTGCGGGCTTCTCCACAGTAGCTTCCAAAAGTGGTGCCACTCTCTCTGGGTACCACAGGGGGTGTGGGAAGGGGGTTTAGGCACCCTGGACTGAGTTACCTTGGTAACTCAAGTCGCACTCTTGTGTGATTGGCCCAAGTGGTGAGCCGGCCGGCTCACCACTTAGCATGTTTGATTGACAGCTAGGCTGAGTGAATAGGGGTGTGCTGCATAAAAGCAGGGCTTTGGGGACTGGAACTTCAGAAGTCGCCACAGGACCTGAGAATCCGACGAGGGAGAAGCTGAGCCGACCTGCCACGACGACACCACCAGTGGAGCCCTGCGGAACCGACTCACCACTTCCCGACGACAGAGAAGATCTCCCGGCTGGAGAGGCTTCTTCCCCTGACTGGTGGGCACAACCAGTTTACCTTCTTTCTTCGCACTCCAAATCGGTTTGTGGTCGAACTGCCCGTGCCAAGGACCCCCAGCGGCCAGATAGCCACTTACCGCTGAACCACGAATCAATGGACCGCTCCTTGTACCTGAGAAACTCCGAGGCTGGTTTCTTCCCTGGCAGTGCAACAGGCTCCTGTCTTCCTCCCCGAGACCCTCTCTTCCCCCGGACGAAGCACCGACTTGCATCCGCTGCCAGGAACAACTGCCCCCGCTGGAGTATTCTCATCACTTTAAGGTACCGTGTCCGCCAGGCCTCCCTTTCTAAAGATTGCTACAAGGTAATAATAACCCCTTAACCTTCTGGACTGGGCTGGCCGCCTTGACCCTCAAACTGGTCCCTTTCTTTGGTCCAACTCCTTTTTGAACCTTTACAAGACTCTTGTGCACTGCAACTGTGTGACACATTTTGTTTTGATCCTCTTAAAGCGGATCCGGCCTACTGACTCTGAATTCACGGTGTTACTTTGCCTTCCTCTCTTGTTGTGTTCGTGAAAAAGTGTTGGGATCTGTTTCAATTTATTCTCTATTTTTCTCTCCCTTTTTAAAACGAATTATTAGAGTGCCATCTACGTTAAGCGCTCACCGCTGTCTGAAAATAAGTGGGGCTTTACTTAAGACTTGTCTAATATTCTTTTAAAGCAGTACAACAAGAAAGCTCCACACTTTTAGAAACTGCGCCACATATATTTAGGGTGAAAAAATTATTAGTGTTTATTGAGTTGTCCTCTGCGATAACACGTGTTTCGACACACAGGTGCCTTTTTCAAATCAGGGCTAGTATTAACTGATAAGATAAGGCATTAATTTGTGATCAAAGGTAATGCATCAATCAACATTGTACAGTCATTTAGCATACATTGTGAAGAAGAAAAAGTAAACAAAATACATTTCAAAATCCCGGAAGGAAGGCTGATTGTTAGTGGTATTGGCTGGGCCACAGAGAAAATCAGCGAATACATTGACACTATACTCAACCCAAGGGTATCTACTACTAAAGCATTCTGTAAAGATTCAACAGATGTCATTCGGAAATTACAGACTATTAGATGGGCCGAAACATACAAACTGTTCACCTGGGATGTTCGTGCTGTATATACATCAATTAAACATGATTCAGCCATCAAAACTCGAGTACACATTTGGTGGGGAAACAGCCTCGCATTATCACTATGTAACTTTGTTAAGAGATGCTGACCATAACTCTGGAGAATAACATCTTTCTATTTGGCAAGAGATATTTTAAACAAAAAGCAGGGAGTAGCGATGGGCGTTAAGTATGCACCAGCACTTGCCAATCTTTTCATGAGCATGTTCGAGGACAAGTATGTGTACACAGACCAAGAAGCACAAAACAAGATTGTGATGTGGACCAGGTTTATCGATGATATTTTATTAATTTGGAACGGAACTGAACAGGAACTTACAGATTTCAAGGATCGCCTAAACGAAAATGATGAAGGGATTTTTCTTGCAGGACCATCTAGTAATACCAGTTTAGATTTCCTTGATCTTACAATTTATGTGAAAGAAGAGAAACCGTTCACCAAAACCTTCCGCAAGCCAACAGAGGCGAACTCTACCCTCTATGCCACAAGCTGTCATCAGAAGTTAGTAATCACCAATATTCCAAAAGGAGAATTTGTGAGAGCTCGTAGGAATTGCAACAATAATACTGATTTTCTTCAAGAATGTGAGCTACTTAAATATAGATATCATAGAGGCTACAACAGAAACTGCATCAAATCTGCCTTTGAGAAAGTGAAGAAAATACAAAGAGATGCAACGCTAATTTCTAAGATACAGCAACGTGAAGAACAGCTTAAAGTTAGCTTTATCACAACCTTTTCACATAACAACTTTGAAATAAGGAAAATATTGAAGAGAAACTGGCATCTACTCAAATTGGATGAACATCTCGCAGATCTTATTGATGAGGAACCCAAACTAATCTTCAAAAAAGCGAAAACCTTGAAATCAAGCTTAAGCCCATCCCTACTCCCACAAGTATCCATGCCACGACCAATACACTGGTTACCTTGTGCACCAAATGGATTCAAGAAATGTGGATGTTGCAGCATGTGTAAATATGCGCACCCTGACACGAATGCCTTTACAGATGTTGGGGGAACAACCATTCCAATCAAAGACATTATCAACTGCCGAAGTAAATATATTGTATATGTTATAATATGTATTTGCAAACGGATATACATAGGGAGCACCGTACGTGAACTCAGATTCAGAATCAGAGAACATTTACATGGAATGGACAAATTGGGTACAACTGTACCACTGGCACAACACTGGCATAAAGAACACCAAATGGAAGATAAAACGTATCTGCGATTCATTGGCCTCAAACAGGCCCGTTTGGGAGAAAGAGGAGAAAACAGAGAAGTCCTCCTTTTTCAATTGGAAGGCCGCCTCATTTGCCGATTCAGAGCAACTGAGTTTGGATTGAACCAAGAACACGAGATGAACTACTTTCTTTAAACAATGATGTACAGATTTGTTATCTGCAAATGTTTATGTATTTACTGATTTGAATCACTTATTAACCATGTGATTTGATAGCACGGATGCTGAAATGAAGCTTAAATAGGAATTGGACAAATGCTTGAACTCGCCGACATTTGTATACGAGGATCTTATCCCCACATCATGGGTATTCTTGTGACATGTCAACTTGTGTTTACAATATGTGAGACTTTTTTCGTTTACCAGTCACGATTTATGAATACTATGGCTTGAGCGTAGTACTGTCTAGCACACAGTTTACCAATCACTAAATGATACATGTGACATATTTATGGTAAGTACATGTTTAAGACATATGGAATATCAATCCTAAAAACTTGAATATAATTGGAAGTTGACTATGGTTCGCTGTTTTAGGCTTTAACCAAGAAATAATAATAATAATAATTTATTGTGACTTAGTTTACAACGAAACTTTACACATAGAATATATCTTAAGTAAGAACAAAATTGTAATAAAAAAATTATCAATAATTAACAACACATTGCATAAAAGATGCCAAGAAAAGCAATACATTATATTCTCTAAATATACATTTCCTAAAACCATATAAAGCAACTTCAATTTTAAATTCGCGTTTAGATTTACAATAATTCTGGAATCCTGGCTTGCCACATACTGCCCTATAAACTCCACTGAGAGTTTTCAAATGGGGTATCAGTCTAAATACCGCAAAATTACGGATCCTATGCAAATAAATGTCAATATTGGCCGGCGGTCCTTCGTGGTTTTCCTCTTTAGCTATACATCGGCTCTTCCTTATATCCGTCTATATGGTTATCCTAAGTCTTATTTCCACAATCAGCCAAATACTGTACAATGCCATCAGGAGCCTTATACTGTTTGAGTTAATGCAGTGGTGCCAGAATAGTTCCTCATAGATATAACCTTGATTATGCACAAACGGCCCCAGACCAAGGTTTATGGTATGTGACATTTTGCAGCACTCGGTCAGTACATGTCTGGCCGTTTCTAGGCAATTCACTCCTTTACATAACCGGCAGAGCCGTAATTCTAGGGGGATCATATCTCTTCTGCCTGTTATCATTAAGGTAGGCAATTGTTCTAGCCTTAGGAGTAATATAAAACGTCTAAGTCTCCTATCTGGGCATAAATTGAGATATCTCTGCGGATTTTTGTAGTTATATAGTCTATACTGGACAAACTGATAGCTTTTTAGCTTCTGTAGATGGGCGTAGTTCTCCAGCCAATCCCATAGCTCTATGCGTTTAACCAGGGCCCTTTGCGTTTCTGTAGTAACACTGCCTTCCCTAGTTTGCCACCCAATGATCTTCAGGAATTTAGACATTTGCTCCTTCAAGGGGCACGCTGGTTTGTCTTTCGAGATCTCTAAGTAGACCGCCTTAAGTAGCCCATTCTTAGTCTCCTCCCTCATTTTCAGATATAGTAGGGCACGCTTTTTCAATACGATCGCTTTCAGTGAAGTCAGCCCCAATTCTAGTCTTAGTATTGCCGTGGCACTGGGGTATCTTTCACACTCCAGAAGGATACTTTTCCATAAGCTGGGCCACAGGTTGATAGAAGCGTCGGAAGCGGCCTCTAGCGTACGCTTGTGTTTCTTCTGAGGTGCGGCTTGACACTTCTTGGCTTGCGAGTATACGCGTATACGCGTACGTACTACGCCGCAGGGTCCTTTCCTCTCACGAAGCGCGGCGCTGCGCTGAGCGGCAGAGGAGAGGCCGAGCGGCAGAGGAGAGACCGGCCCTATACGGGCCCTCGGTCCCCCGGTCCCCCGACGCCCACGGGAGCTGCTGCACGGAAGGAGTACCGGAGCAGTGAAAGGACGGGGAGACACGCGTCCTGTTGGGGAGCCGCAGAGCGGATGAAGGAGGACTCTGTGCTTCCTCCCGCGGCTCCCACACAAAACGAGAGGTTCTTGCAACATCAGAGGTGAGTGGGGATTTATGTAGAGTATCCCTGGGGCTTCACCTTACGTTCTCCACATTGGAGACTGGATCAGTGGATCATTGTATATATCCAGTATTGAGGCCCATCGGTTGATATATGTGAACTGGATGCTGGCAGTACAATAAAACCAGAGGGCCAGCCGGGACAAGATTACTACCGGGGGAGAGCTCTTGTGCCAGAATAACCTCCAGTGGAGCACATACCCTCCACCCACCCTGATTAGAGGGGCCCTTTACAGGAGCCTTTTGGATCCAGCACTTCTACCTTGTGCCCAACCTCTCTTAGAAGGGAGCACTGGGGCCAGTACTATCCAACTTACGAAAGCAGGCCTTAAGGTCACACGCACAGGAGACTGCAGGCTTAGGCCTTTGATCCTGGACGTTACAAAGCCCGGTGGGCGCTAAATTGTGAAAACCCGTATGCCTCCAAAGAAGAGATCCACACAGTCAAAGTACAACCTTAGAGGAACTAAGGGAATGGAGACAACTAAGAATCCCTCAAACAACCCTACTGGGCGGGCGAAACCCAATAAGAAAGTTAAGAACGACATACCTGCGGATCAGGGAATGATCACCGAGTTTTTCCCGCAAAACCCACTTCCTGAAACTAATTCAACTACAATTGAGGAAGAACTGGTTCTTGTGCCGTCCAATGTAGGATCTATATGTGCCTCTACTTACGACGACATTGACAATAATTCACTATTGGAATTATGTCTTAATATTCAGAGGAAAATGACTCCTGCCCCATGCTCGTTCCCTATCAGCGTGGACTGTGCTAATTCAAACAAGCAGAGAAATACTCCATTTGTATCCCCGACTTCAGCTGAAGCCATGGGCAGATTATCAGCATCACCAAATTTGGCGATAGCCTCTATGGAAGACAGTCTCCCAGCTGAAAGTGTATGCTTGGCTGATACTTATCCAGGAGCTACAGAGATCGCGGAGATCCAGTCCTCAGTTGCATCGTTGCAATTCGCCCTTAAGGTCCTACTGAAAATGACGGGGAAAATCTTGGACAACTCAAACGCCCTAATGTTAGAGAGGGCAGAGAGGGAGAAAGAAGAGAATACTGCTGAAGTTGATCAATCAGCAGAGTCCAATCTCTCGGAAGCCATAAAATTGGCGGACGCAAGTGAAGAACACCATTCTGACGACCCTCACAGCTCGGGGCGGGCGACAGATATAGAAAATGAAGAACCATTCTTCTCGCGTAAGCAACGCAGATTGGCCAGGAGGGCAGCAAGGATCAAAAGAGCTAAAGAAATGGCCATCCCCAAGTCGGTTAATGAATCTGCAGGGCACCCCTCAAAGAAAGCCAAAAAACGGGCAGCTAGAGCAAAGAAAAGAAAGAACAGTGGTGAGGGATGCCTGACGAGCTGGCTAATAGCCGACAGAGAAAAAATGATTGAGCCTGAGAAAGTGGAGGATTTTTGTGAGGAAGAAAACCCGCATGAAGTTCCAGAGACTGTGGACAAAGACAACTCCGGGAGTCCATTAGAGTTATCAGCAACATCTAATATAACTCGGCCCACTGAATCTACATCTACCATGGAAGGAAATCGTATATGCTATATAAAGAATTTGTATCTAAGTGAAAACATGAAATGGCTCTCTCGCTCAGAATTACTACTTAGATTGAGCTATGTACCACAACTGAGGGTCCTTAAGTCAGACGATTTCCAATTCGTGGAACCATTAAAAGGCCCTAATCCCCAGGTTTCAGCACTGCATTGTAAGTTTCTATCCACAGCGACATTGCTAAGGAATTATAAAACCGAACTGAAAGCAGTTGATGTGGAGGTTGATGCCGATCTTAATGAACCAGACTTACGCCAACCGCCCATTAAGGTAGACATAATAGCTGAAACTAACCTAACTAATTATATTTGTTTAAACTGTCTCTTTACAACCCCCATTCGTATTGGGAATGGGGATCTTGAGCTATTACCATGCTTTAAACAGTGCAGGGGACCCAGCTCCAAGATGGCGCCCATGTTGACCTAACAACAGGAGGCAACACTTGATCGAAACCAAAGAAGGACTGTTAGTTGCCACGGCAACCTATACAAACACCATGCAGGGCTGCAAATGCGGCTTCAGACGGCAGGAGATTGTAAGCCAGTTTAAGGTGAGACACCTACCTATCCCGACGTGATACTTAGCTACGAACTTTATTTGTGCCTTTTTTACAATATCTAATGAAATGGGTTGTCTCGAGGGGGAGGATCCGTGCAGCGATTGTGCGCTCGCGTCCGCAGTGCCTTCGAGTGCCGCGGCGGCCAGACGCGCGTTTGTTGTGCGGCTCCTGATTCCCCCTGCTCTAATAATTTTCCAGTTACGATAGTGATTGTGTCCCCACGTATTAAACAGGGGAAATATTTGGAATTGTGTATATATTTTCCTCTAACTATATTCATGAAATTAGTGACATGTTCATAATCAGCTCTGAGATGCGATATCATACTAAGTGTTCTGACTACATAGGAGAAAGCCTAAACAGTGCGCCCACTGGCAGTTAATGTTGATCTTAAACATGACTCTCTACAGGGGGATTAAACCCATGATTATTTCATGTAGCAACACTGAATTGAAAAACCATTTGATATGGATGATGGGTAAGGAATCTGTATTTCCCACTTCATACACTATATGAACGCAATATAGGAATATTACATATTTGTACTAACATGATTTTCCGGTTCTGTTTTCACTCTCCATTTTTTATTTTCTTATTCATATGTTTTTCTCTTTCTATCTTTATATTTACCTTAAACCTCCTCCCCCTACACCCCTCCTTGTTTGTCTGTGACTTAAAATACATTTAAAAATGTTGTCACAAATGAAGTTTCGTTTACTTTTTCTTCTTCACAATGTATGCTAAATGACTGTACAATGTTGATTGATGCATTACCTTTGATCACAAATTAATGCCTTATCTTATCAGTTAATACTAGCCCTGATTTGAAAAAGGCACCTGTGTGTCGAAACACGTGTTATCGCAGAGGGCAACTCAATAAACACTAATAATTTTTTCACCCTAAATATATGTGCCGCAGTTTCTAAAAGTGTGGAGCTTTCTTGTTGTACTGCTTTTTTCGAGGGGTCGGTGCTGTTTATTCCCCTTTCTTTGCCCACACTTAACTGCGACACATTTTTGAATTCCAAAAAAACAGGTTGGCGCATGGACTTATAAGTCGGTTACCAAAAGCCCCAATCTTTTCTATAATATTCTTTTAAGGGAGTGTATATCTTTTAGTGACCGTGTTTTTGAATTGCTTACTATTAGTGCCTATGTGTTTTTCTAGATGTGGTTTTAAATAAATAATTATCTCTCTTTTACACCAAGCCCTGGTCAGTGTTTACTTGTTCTATTTTGTTCTCTTGACCTATTGTGAATACTCTGTATACTGTCTAATTCTTCTTGAGGGAAGTCTGACTGCTCAGCCACAGCTACCAAGTGAATCTGTGTGGACAGACTGATACCAAGTGGGTTTACTGCCAAACACCTGTAGTCCTAAATCTTTTGCAGTGGTCCCAGAGGGAACTGCACAGGTTTCTGCCTAACAATAGGCTGACATCTAGTGGAAGCTGCAGAGTATTAGTTTGTTTTTCAAAACTCAAAAATGGGCGTCGACACAGGGCGTGCCAGTAATACTATCCCTAGTGTGACGTCCACTGTACCCATGATCCCTCACGCGTGTAGGACCCTCAGATTGTATTTTTTTCTGACATGAGGTAGCATGAGGAGTAGTGAGAGTACAGATTACTAAGCAGATAGATAAGACTACAAGCATCCATGCGCCTTCTCTCCGAGGGGAGGAAGGGCGGGCGCATTTGAATCTAAGCAGATACAAGCATCAGAAATACGATTACGATGAGTAATGTATCCCTTCTGAGGCTTGTGGAATCTTAGATCACATGCTGTGCATAGATTAACGAGCAGTGTTAGAAGAAGGAGGTGGGATGTGAGAAGGATCATGAGCAAACAGGCGTCTTAGAACCACTTGTCCCACTTGAGTATCTGTCTTGGAATGAGTGTCAATGCAGTAGTGCTGAGTAAAAGTGTGAATAGAGCTCCAAGTAGCTGTTTTGCAAATGGTGTCAAGGGGTACATTTGCAATGAAAGCCAGAGTGGCTCCAGTGCCTCTTGTAGAGTGGGATCTTGGCGTAAAAAGCAGAGTTCTTTCAGAAAGGGAGTAGCTGGATACAATTGACTATCCACTTCGAGATGGCACCTTTAGAGACGCGATCTCCCTCTCTGCCTGTAGCTACGGAGACAAACAGTTGGTCTGTTTTTCTTAGCGGCCTGGTCTTGTCTACATAGTAGAGGACCGCTCTTCGCACATCTAGAGTGTGCAGTTTCACCTCAGCAGAGCTTTTGGGTTCTTGGAAGAAGGCCGGAAGCTCAATGGAATGGCTAACGTGGAATTTAGAAATTAACTTAGGTGAGAACCTAGGGTGTGTTCGTAGAACCAGTTTATCCTTATGAATAGTAAAGAAAGGATCCTGCACTGACAGCCTGCATTTCACTGACCCTTCTTATGGATGTAATGGCTACTAAGAAGGCAGTTTTATAGGTCAGGTGTTTGAGACTGGCTTTATGCATGGGTTCAAAGGGTGGGCCCATGAGTTTAGCAAGCACCACATTAAGGTCCCATCCTGGTGGTGGGTTAGAAATTGGAGGGTGGTGTCTCTTTACCCCTTCCATGAAGGCTTTAACCACTGGCACTTTCCACCACAAAACCTTGTTATGGGAGGTGGTGTAGGCCGACAGCGCCGCCAGGTGTACCTTGAGCGAGTTAAATACCAACCCTGCATCCAGCAGGTGGAGCATGTAGGTGACAATATTGGAAGGAGTGCTATCAATCTTGTAGATTTGCTTATTCTGGCACCAGATAACTAATCTCTTCCATTTATCAAAATAACAGTGCCTCGTGTTTGGTTTCCTAGATTCTTTTAGGATGTCCATGCACCTCTGTGGTAAATTGAGATGGCCAAACTGACTTCAGGAGCCATGCTGCCAAGTTCATTGAGCTGGGTTGAGGATGCACTGTTTGACCTTGGTGCTGGGATAGTAGGTTGTGCCAGCACGCAAGTCTGATGGGTTCGCACACTGCTAGTCTGCGTAGGTGTGGGAACCATGGTAGCCTCGCCCACAAAGCAACTAGGATGAGCGTCATCGATTCCCTGTGCATCTTGATGACCACCTTCCTCATGAGAGGGGTTGGTGGAAAAGCGTAGGCAAACATCCCTGACCAGTTCATCCACAGAGCGTTCCCCTTGGAGTCGGGAACCTGGATGCGAATCCTGGGCATTGCCTGTTTTCGCTTGTGGCAAATAGGTCTATAGTGGGGAATCCCCACTGTGAGAAGATGTCTTCTACGACTTCTCTGTGTAGACACCATTCGTGTTCTTCTGGGAGGGGATCTCTGCTTAAAGCGTCTGCTAGAGAATTGAGATCCCCTGGAACATTTTGAGATGAAAGCTAAATGTTCCGTCTGAGTGCCCATGCCCACATTTTCTGGGCAAGCTTGGACAGATTTGGCGAACGAGTCCCTCCTTGCTTGTTCAGGTAAAACATGGCTGTAGTGCTGTCCATCCGGATTTGCACTGACAGATTTAGCAGGTAGGGCTCGAACGCTTGAAGCGCTCGGAGTACTGCCAGAAGCTCTAGCAGGTTGATGTGATTCTTGGCCACTGAGTGAGACCAGAGACCCTGAGCTGTGTGGTGGAGATGGTGAGATCCCCACCCTGTCAGGCATGCATCGGTTGTGACTACCGCTTGTATCTCGGGATCGTAAAAGGGTTTCCCCTTCGACAGGTTCTCTCTTTTCCACCAGTGTAGACTTTGTACAAGTGTTGGCGAAACGACCACTAGATTGTCCCACTGACTACTTGCCTGAGACCACTGTTTCGCCAACCATTCTTGCATGGGTCGCATGCGCAGGCACGCATGGGGGACCAGGTAAATCATGACGCCATCATGCCTAGCAAACGCATCGCTTTGCGCACCCATATCTGGCGACCGGGCTGATATAGAGGAATTTGCAGTAGTAGATTCCAAATTCTTTCCTCTGATGGAAGGGCCAACCCCTCTTGAGTGTTTAGTACAGCTCTTAGGAACTGCTTGGAGGTGCTTGGCACTAGGCTTGATTTTTTCTCGTTGATAGAGAAACCCAATTCGAAGAGGAGGTCGATCGTTCTTTGGATGTTGGAACTGCAAATTGCTGGGGTCTCCCCTGTGATGAGCCAGTCGTCCAGGTAAGGGTCACTGGGATTGCCTCCCTGCGTAAGTGTGCTGCCGCCACCGCCAGTATCTTGGTGAATACCCTAGGAGCCAAGGCTAGGCCGAAGGGCCGCACCTTGAACTGGTAGTGCCGACTGTCCACCTTGAAGCGCAAGAATCTTCTGTGCGCTGGGAACATGGAAATATGAAAATAGGCATCTTTCATGTCCAATGTTGCCATGTAATCCCCTCTTTTTAGGAGTGGGATTACCTCTTGGAGAGTAGTCATGCGAAATTTTTGGGACTTGACATACTTGTTTGCAGGGTGTAAGTCTAATACTGGGCGCATTGTCAAATTTATTTTTGGCACAAGGAAGTAAGTTGAATAGATACCCTTGTTTACCTGGTTGCCCTGGACGAGTTCCATCAAGTTCTTTGCGAGAAGATTGACGATTTCCTCGAGGAAGATCTTTTGGTGGTCCAGGGAATGTATTTTCTGTCGTGGAGGGTGGTTTCGGGGGCGCTCTAGCAGTTCGATGTAGTATTCTGTGGACACTGTCGACAGCACATATCTGTCCGATGTGATCCCTTCCCATGCTTGAGTGAAGTTGGAAATGCGGCCGCCTACTGGGGATGCGTGGGAAGGGATCCTGAGCGGAACATCACTGCTTTGCGGGAGGCGTACTGCCTCTGCCGGGGCTGCCTCTGCCCCTACCACAGTTCCTCTTATTACCTCTGCCATAACTTTGTTTAGTCTGCTGGTTGCCACCCCATGATGTACCCTGTCCCTGTGCATTATTGGAGCCCCTCTGGGAATGTTGGCCGCATGAGCGACGGAAATTACTATTCCCTCTGATTAGTGGGCTTATTCGTCAATTGTCCCAGGGACTTTAGAGTATCATACTAGTCTTTGGCAGTTTTCAGTGCGACCTCTACCGCTTTGCCAAACAAGACATTCGGTTCCACTGGCATGTCAATAAGGGCTGCCTGGGTCTCGGGTTTGAACCCTGACCAGCTTAGCCAAGCGTGCCTTTTAATGACAGTGCTCTCTGCTATGACCCGACCTGCATTATCTGCGGCGTCACAGGTTGTTTTCAGGATGCAACCGGACATGGCTCTACCCTGTGACGCAATCTGGGCCAACTGACCATTTAGTGGTTCCTGTGCGGAGTCAATGAGAGCAGCTACCTGCTCCAACTGGTGGCAATTATAGCTTGCGAGCAGAGTGGTGGTGTTGGCGATTCTTGCCTGGTAAGCGGAAGTGGAGGCTACCTTCCTAACCCATACATTCTTTTGCTCTCCTTGTCTGGTGGAGCCTCAGATGATGAGACGTGTTCCCCGCTCTTTTCAATTTTGGGGTTCACAGCCCTGGTGAGATTAGGAGTGAGAAGGAAAGGATCAATTCTACATGGCATAGATTTGAGAATAGGAATGGCCTGAGCAATGGGTCTTTTGTCTCCCACTAGCTCTTCTGCAAAGTCCCTCTCCGCTTGCGCCCCCCCCCCCCCCGTGAGTGTCTATGCGGAAGTTCTCTGCCGCTCTAGCCAAGACCTCATTTAGAAGGGGCTGGTTATCCACTGGAGAGTCGGTAACCGGAGGTTTTTTGTGAACAGGAGCGTCTATATTGTAGACCTCTGCGACGTCGTCCTCCTTCCCATCCTGGCCCTCGTCATCTCCTTAATAATCTACCCCCATTTGGTCGTCCAACATTTCTAAGTTTGGATCCTCAATATAGTGTTGTGGATCCTCACTATACTGTTGGTAAGGTTGGATATGAAAAGGGTCTGAAATCAGGCCCTGAGTTGGAGTCTCAAACCGAGGTTTCTTACTAGGTGGTTGAGGGTCCTTGGATCCAGAAGGAGTAGCGCTGTCTGGAGTATAACTGAGGAAATGTTCTGGGTTCAAATCAGCCAGGGAAGACTTTCTCCTCATTACCCTGTCTATATCTTCACTGCTCCATTCTCTGGAGCTGGGGATGACAACCTCCTGTGAAGTCTTACCCTTCCTTCTCTTCCCATATCGTGAGGAGTGAGAGGAATAAGTTTGGAATTAGGGGCAGGGACAGGGGTCTTGGATCTTCCCTTCCCTAAAGACTTCTGTCTGTCCTTCTGTGTCTGTGGTGCAGAAGTAGAGTGTAATGACTTTCTGCTGTTAATCCCCTTCCCTTTGAGTAGAAGAGTGTTTTCCTGATGTTTTCACCTTTTCTGAGCTTTCCGACGCCTGGCGTCGAGATTCAGGGGTACTCTCTCTCTCTCGAGTGTGTACATCGGGACTCGGATGCAGATGCCGAACGGGCTGCCAGAGCAGACTTTGGGTGTGCGGCTTGGGGATGGAGGTCGGATTCATCTTCTGACGAATGTACCTCTGTTACTTTAGGGAGCGAGGTACTCTTGGCAACTGTGGACAGTTGTCGTGTGGCGATCTCGACCTGGAACGCCCAGAGGACACCGATTCGATGGACCGCTCTCTTTGTGCCTCTTTCTTCCGTGAACTCGACACGCGTGTTGAGTCTCGGTTGGCCTTAGTGTTCTTAGGTGTAGAAGAAGATTAGGTAGTGCTCGTGTCGCCGGGTGTGTTCCCCATAACTGCCCTGCCGGACAATCCTCCGAGGTCAGGGACTAGAGCTTGGGTGTCTTTAGACACCCCTGTGCCCTCTCCGTCCGAAAGGGCGGCGTTTCTGCCATCACTGAAGGCACCCACCGCTTCCATGGCCTCGAGCTGCCTGGCGTGGTGGGCCCAACGTTTAGTGGAGCGGTCCTTGAGTGTTTTTGCTTTAAAAAGCCTACACGCTCTGCAGTTAGCTTCGGGTGGTCCCTCGGCAAGCAGAGATTACAGGTGGCGTGTTTGTCAACCCAAGGGTACTTGCGGTTGCACTTGGGGCAAAATTTAAATGGAGTACTCTCCATATATCACCTTATGGCAGCGGGCTAGTGTGTGTAGGAAAATAAAGAGTGTAGAGTGTTTCCACCCCCCACTCTCCCTACTTGCAGGGCTGAGGCCAGAGGCCTTCCGAGGCCCAAATTCTGTCGTGCAGCTCTCGACGGTTGTTTGTTCTTCGGACTGGCGTCGATCTTCGATGTCTTGACGTGGGAGTGAAAGAACAGGGAAATTAATATTGATCTTTTGCAAAATGGCTCAATGCCAGTGAACTCTGTGCAATGCTTCCGACAAGTATGGCGGAAAAAACAATCTGAGGCTCCTACACGCGTGAGGGATCATATACCACGTCATTACGCCCCATAACTGTAAATGTTTCCCCGATTGAATGCTGCAGAAGAGAAACCACAGGAGGACGCTAACCAGCCATTAAAACATTAAGACGGGTACCCCAACAGGGTGAACCAACAACAATGTGCGATTTAAAACTTTTTTTTTCTTTTTTTTTTAAAACAAAAAGTCATCCCAGAGCCATCAACAGATGCCTTCTCTTTTGGAAAGAAGCACCAACCCACAGAACTTTGAGCTGATTTGGATGGGAGGGTCGATGAGGAATCTGCGGGATTTAGAAAGAACATTAAGGTAATTTCTCCTTCAATGGATTGCTCTTCTCCTGCAGATTCCTCAGCATGATAGACTCTCCATGCAGTTAGGATAACAGAGGAGGGCAGAACGATTTAAACTAGTAGAATCTGCAGAACCGTCCTACCGGACCTAGCATCAGCTCCCAGTGCAACGTCCAAGGCACAGTGCTTGGAGAAGGCATGCAAGGATGACCAAGTGGCCGCCCGGCAAATATCCTGATCAGGGACCCCTCTCTGGAGGGCCGTAGAGGCTTAGACCACCCCGCCCCCCCTCTGGTCAAGTGAGCCCTGATGCCCTCTGGAAGCTCCTTGCCTGCCGATTGATAACACTTGGATATGCACAGAATGATCCACCGTGACAGGGTTTGTTTAGTGACAGCAAGGCCTTTTCTAGACAAGGAATGGCTACAAACAACTGGTCTGATTTTCTAAACTCGAATGTATGAGCGCCATAGAAACTTAACGGTCTCTTGGCATCAAGGGGTGGAACCGCTCTTCTTACTTTGAGGGATGCAGATGGTAAAAAGCAGGCAAGTCAATAGACTGGGACAGATGAAATTCTGAAATCACCTTAGGAAGGAATCCGGGCCTGACTTTAAGAGAGACTTTCTCATAAAAGAACTTCAGGAATGGGGGTTGCAGGTCGCTAACCCTCCTGGCAGACGTGAATGCAACCAAAAAAGCTGTTTTAAAGGACAACAGCCACAAATAACAGGAATGCATAGGCTCAAACGTAGCCGCCATCAAGAAGGTCAAAACCAGATTAAGATCCCAATCTGGGACAACAAAGGGGGTTGGCGGAAACATATGAGAAGGCTTTCAGGAACTGGGCCATGACTGGAATGGTGAAAAATGAACCTTGGCCTGGGGATCTCTTGAACGCAGACAGGGCGCCAAATACCCTTTTACTGTGAAAACCTGAAGAGGCCAGTGACAGAAGGAACTATCACTGTGGGGATGGGGCAAGTGATAGGGGCAGTCTCGCGTTCCTGGCACCACGCCTCAGATCTTCTCCACCAGTACGTATATAGAGATCTAGTAGAAAGTCTGCATGCAGCCAGCAATACCCAAAGTACCTCCTCTGAGAGGTGCCAGTCATACCTCATCCACTCAAGAGCCACCCATGTAGGTTGAGGGAATCCGGGGGTGGGTGGAGCACCAGAGCCTCCAACTGGGTGAGGAGATCCAGACGCCATGAGGCGGACCGATGGTCAGTTCCAGGAGATCGAAGTACCGTGTTCTCCTCTCCCAATCCAGGGCGATCAGGATCATGGATGCTCGAAATCTCTTCAATCTCCCGAAAGCCCAAGGAATGATGGGAATCAGAGGGAAGGCGTATTGAGAGGGAAGGTCCAATCCACCAGAAACGTGTCCCTTAGTGCAGCGTTAGCTGGGAATGCCCTTGAGCAAAACTGTTTGCACTTCCCGTTGGACTTTGTGGCAAACCGATCCACTGCAGGCATACCCCAGAGAGCAAAGACCTCCTCTAGAACTTCCGAACATACTTCACACTAGCGTGAGAACGTGCTCTGCCTGCTCAGAGCACCCGCCAAAGTGCTCTGTCCCCACCAGATAAACTGCCGAGACCGAGATTTGGTTCTCCCTCAACCAGAATCACAGATTAATTGCCTCTGGGCAGAGTGAGCGAGAGTGCACGCTACCCTGCTTGTTGAGGTAATGCTTGACCACTGTGTTGTCCATCAGGAGGAGGACATGCTTCCCTCAGAGATGGGGCAAAGGCCCTCCGGGCTAACCTAATGACCCGCAACTCCAGCCTGTTGATATGCCACTTGGCTTCTGATAGAGACCAGAGGCTGCTCACCTGCAATTCCTCGCAGTAGTTGCCCCAATCCTTCAGGGAACCATCAGTGACCCCTGTGGCCAAGGAGGCCAGAATGGTTCCCCCGCCAATAGATTTCTGCGCGTGCTCCTACTTGGATGGACACTGAAAGGCAATCCGTTAGAGCTCCCAAATACAGAGACCACTGGTCCCTCAGGAGCCTCTAAAGGAATTTCATATGCAGTCTGAATACAGGAGGCTGTGAGACCCAAGAGGCTGAGGAAGGATGCCGCTGGAAGAATGCAATGGTTCTGAAACAACTGCACCATCTGGGCAATGTTGCCGACTCTCCTCGGGAGTAAAAGCCTTCCCTACCTAGGTGCCTAGGACTGCTCCGATTAACTGGCGCCACTGGACTGGCGTCAGATGGGACTTCAAGTTGAGTGAGAAGCCCAGCCTGAGCAGCAGTAGGCAGGTATCTTCCAGATGAGACAAGACTTGCCCCGCTGACTTCCCTTGGATCAGCCAGTTGTCCAGGTATGGAAATACATAGAGCCCGGATCTCCTGAGGTGAGCCGCACCCACTGCCATGAGCTTGGTGAAGACCCTCGACGCGGAGGTCAACCCAAAGGGAAGTACTTTGAATTGATAGTGCTTGTCACCAATGAGGAACAGGGAGTAGGAAGGGTAGGGGGAGAGGAAGAGAGAACAGGATGTCTTGAGTTTTAGAGATGAAATAAGTTTGGCCGTGCATAGGGCCTGGGAGGGGATAGGAGAGGTAGAGACTGCAGCAGGATTGGCCAGATCCTTGCAGATTTTAAAGAGTTTGGCCGAGTTGTTAGATGCCACAGAGACGCAGACTTGGATGTGGGCTCTCTTCTTGATGCGGACAGAGAGCTGGTATTGCCTTTGGAGCAGGCGGCAGGCCAGTTTGTCAGAGGATGTACCAGAAGCACGCCATTTCCTCTCAGCCACCCTGCACTTGCGTTTAAGGGTGGTGAGGTCTGAGTCGTACCAGGAGTTTGACTTGGCTTTGGGCTTCAAGCAGATCCTCATGACAGGGGCAAGAACATCACGAGTATCAGATATAGCAGAGTGGAGCATGGAGAGGGCCGTGTCAGCGTGCGAGTCAGCCAGAGGGAGGCAGGAGGGGGTGAGAAAGTGGCGGCGAAAGCCTCAACTGACACAAGCTTCATGGGTCGGATAACCAAGAAAGTAGGTGGCAATGCTGGAGTTGGCTTGGCATGAAGGGTGGAGAGAGTGGGCTGAGGGGAAAGGAGAAAGTGATCACTCCAGGAGGGAGGAGTGGTCGGCGGGATAGAAGAACAAGTTACTTACCAACTGTAACGGTCTTTCGACTGGATGTTCCTCCCACGTATTCTTCATCTTGTGATAAATCGTTATCTCCAGCTTCGCTGCTTCGGAAAAAAATTCTCGGCAGAGGGCGCTGTGCTCGAGGTCGTGGCGTCGATTGTCCCTCGACGTACTGCGTACTCTGTCGACGTCACTGATGGTATAAGTGGCTCGAGCCGCGCCCGTTGCTTCAGTTCTGTTTTTTCGATGAAATATATATAGGAGGAACACCCAGGCGTTTCCCATGACCGATACCTTCTTCGTGAGAGGAAAGTGTAAGAAAACGTAAACTGTACTGTGGGGTTGGATAGGAGGGTCGATGAGGAATACGTGGGAGGAACATCCAGTCGAAAGAACGTTACAGTTGGTAAGTAACTTGTTCTTCGAATGGATTGTGTCCTCCCACGTATTCCTCATCTTGTGATAGGCTCCCATAGCAGTATCAATTTTTGGAGGTGGGAGTACCATTTCAGTTTTCGTGGACAGAATATAGAACTGCCTTTGCAAATAAACCCTTGTTAGAGGAGGCAGTGTCCAAACAATGTTTAACAAAGGTATGTATTGTTTTCCAGATTGCAGCTGCACAAATGTCTGCTGCCGGGACTCCCCTCTTTAGAGCCGCAGAAGTAGCCATTCCCCTTGTAGAATGGGCACGAAGCCCATCTGGTCGTTCTTTTCCCGCTAATCTGTAGCATTCAACTATGGCTAATATGATCCAGCGGGAAATGGTCTGTTTTGTTACAGATGAGCCTAATTTTTGACCAGTGTAACCCACAAACAGTTGGTCATCTTGTCTCAATTTAGCCATCCTAGAGATGTAAAAACTAAGAGCCCTCTTGGGATCTAATCTATGTAATCTCTCCTCTTCTTTGCCCAGGTGAGGAGGAGGATAAAACGTTGGACGTACTATTTTTTGTGACAAATGGAAGTCCGAGACTACTTTTGGCAAAAATGAAGGTTTAACCTTAAGGACTACCTCATCTTTATAAAAAATAGTATATGGTGGTTTGCATGAGAGAGCCTGAAGTTCGCTAACCCTGCGGGCTCATGATAGGGCCACAAGGAGGACAGTTTTTAGAGTTAAAAGCCTCAATGGACATGAGTGCAGAGGCTCAAAAGGTAAGCAAGTCAAGAATTTTAATACTAAATTTAAGTCCCAGGTTGGTACATGAAAAGATACTGGAGGGTATACATTAGTGAGCCCCTTTAAGAATTGAATTATTAACGGTATTTTGAAGTATGAAACCTCTTCCGAGGAGTGCTTGAAAATGGACAGCGCAGCAAGGTATCCTTTTATTGTTCCTATCTGGAGCCCCAGATTAGCTAGATGTAGCAGAAAAGAAAGCACCATTGGGGTGCCACACTGAAAAGGGTCCACATCCTTGTCTTTGCACCAGTTACTAAACCTAATTCAGCGACATCGGTACAAAGACTTTGTTGCTGGTCTTCTGGCCGAAAGCAAGATTTCCATTACGTCATCCGTCAGATCCCAATCCTTGTATCTCAACCTCTCAGAAACCATGCGTGAAGGTTGAGTGTCTTGACCTCTGGATGGAGAACCCGACCTTCCTCTTGCGAGCCCAATCTGGGGCAATTAGGATCATGGTTTTCCTGAACTTTCTCAACCTCCTGATTACTTGAGGAATCACAGGGACTGGGGGAAACTAGTACAGCAGTGGAAACTTCCACTCCACTACGAATGCGTCTCCCAGAGCTCCTCTTTGAGGAAATTCCCTTGAGCAGTAATGATCGCACTTCCGGTTGATCGCCGTGGCGAACAGATCCACTTGAGGGGTTCCCCAAAGGGCGAAGATCTCCAGAAGGACTTCCTGAGCCAGCTCCCACTCGTGAGAGACCGTGCTCTGCCTGCTCAGAGCGTCTGCCGCCGTGTTCTTCTCTCCGGCTAGGTGAATTGCCGACAGAGATTCCTTCTCGTATTTCCCAGAACCAGAGCTGCTTTGCCTCTCTGCACAGTGGCAGTGACCCTACACCTCCTCTCTTGATGAGATAGTACATGGCCACTGTGTTGTCCGTCATTATCAAAACATTCTTTCCCTGTACAGAGGGCAGAAAGGCCTTCAGAGCTAGTCCGATTGCCCTCAGCTCTAATAGGTTGATGTGTAGTTTGGACTCCGATGGAGACCAACGACCGCTGATTGTCAGATCGTTGGTGTGTGCTCCCCACCCCGTGAGTGAGGCGTCCGTCACTACCGTTATCTCCGGCCATGGTTGCCAAAAAAGACTCTCCCTTGAGAATGTTGTCGTTGCAAGCCCACCATAGAAGATCCTGAGCAACTGCGCTCGGGACTTGCAGAAGATCCGACATATTCCCTGAGAACTGGGACCACTGAGTTCCGAGTGCCCATTGAAGGGATCTCATTCTCAACCTGGCCTCTGGTACTAGAAAAATGCAGGATGCCATCAGGCCGAGCAACCTGAGAAAATCGAAGGCCGGTAGACGTTGGGCATTCTGGAATTTTGTTACCATCTGCTGGATGTGGAGATCTCTCACTTCGGGAGGCGAGGCTTTTCCCGATGAAGTGTCCAAGACTGCTCCGATAAACTGGAGTTTCTGGGCTGGAATCATGTGGGACTTCTTGAAATTGAGGGAGAAGCCCAGTTTGTGGAGGAAGTGGCAGGTGATCGAAAGATGTTCCTGAGCTTGTTCTGGAGAACTTGCTCTGATCAACCAGTCGACCAGGTAGGGATATATGTGAATACCTCCTTTCCTGAGACTTGCTGCCACAACCGCCAACAGTTTGGTGAAAACCCTCGGGCGGAGGTCAACCCGAATGGCAGAACTCGAAACTGATAATGAGAATTGCCAATCGCGAACCTCAGGTACTTTCTGTGCTTTGGATGGATTGGCACATGAAAGTAAGCATCCTGAAGGTCCAATGATACCAACCAATCTTGGAGTTGGAGAGCCTGAAGGATCTGAGAAAGTCACCATCTTGAACTTGTCCTTCCTGAGGAACTTGTCAAGTTTCTCAAGTCCAAGATGGGTCTCAGTCCTCTGTCCTTTTTTGGGATGAGACAATATGGGGAGTACCAACCCTTGTTCCTCTCCGCTACAGGTACCAGTTCTATGGCACCTTTCTCTAGCAGGGTTAAAATGTCCTGCAACAGGAGCGGATCCGGAATTTTGACGGAGTTGGCTCCCGGTGGATACGATATGATAGTTTATTTATATAGCGCCTATACACAATGTGTTTCAAAGCGCTTCAAGGCAAGGGAGGGAACAAGGGAAAATACAATGACATTCTTACAGGCCATGAACAGTAAGGATGTAAAATTAACTATCGTACTCGGCCTGACGACATTTCAGATAGTGCAAGAGCTATGACATAGATAAGGAAGGGAGGGGGAGAGTGGGAAGGAAATGGAAACAGACAGGCGACTACCGTACTAGGCCTGACGACATTTCTGGTAGAGACAGAGAAAACAAAAGGTGAGAGAGAGGTATGCAGGAAGGGAGGGGAGGAACAAAACAAGTGACTATCATACTAGGCCTGACGACATTTCAGATACTGCTGGAGGGGGTGTGGGGAGGAAAAAAACAGTAATGGGAGGGTGGTGGAAACAAACAGGGTTACTATCATATTAGGTCCAGGGACAATTCTGATAGAGTAAATGCATAGAAGAAAGTAAGGAGAGGAGATAGGAAAAGGGAGAAAGGAAAGGAGGAGAGAACAGAGAGTAAGCAGTCAAAAAGAGTGGAAAAGCAAGAGTAGAGAGCGAATACAATTGCAGAAGTCAGTCATAACACATAATGTTGCAAGCCAGGATACAAGATGAAGATGAGAAGAGCAGGATTCAGGGTCACCATGAGTACAAGATGCAAAGGAAGTCTAGCATGAGAGTTGAGAAAAGGGGATGCACCGTGAATGAATGAAGTCCATAAAAGTCAAATCGAGCATTGGCCAAAAGATGGTGATGGTGAAACTAGAATGTATCAGGACGGACTCCTGCAGAAGTAGGCTGGAGGAGGTTGAGGGAGAGCAGGGTAGAACAATCAAGCAAAACAGGCAACACCTGTGTGCGAGAAGGGGGAAGCACAAGGGAACATCACAGGGGGACAAGAGATTGGGAATTGCCTGTGGGAACAGAGGGGGTAACACATGATGGTGCATGCTTACCTGTTGTCTGCTTGATTCTGATGATTCTGAGGCCTTTTTAGAAAGGGGAGACAGTAACCTTGGGCTACTGTTTCCAGTGCCCAAGAATCTGAGGTAATGCCCCGCCATTCCTTCAGATGTTGAGAGATCCTGCCTCCCACTGGTGTTTTGTGTAACAAGGTCTCAGAGGGATTTGGAGGCGGCTGCAGGAGTGGCTGAGGGTACAGATGCCGCTCCTGAGGCTGATTTTGCACCTCTTCCCAGTGTTCCACGAGGGAAGTTCCTTTTGCCCCTTTGAGAGGCCTGTCCTCTTCCTCTACCAAAAGAGGAGTAGTATCGAAAAGAACGACCCCTCCAGGAAGATGAGCCGGAATAGGGTTTTAGAGGCTGGCGCAAAGAGGCGCTAAGTGATTTAGCTGCCGCATTCGAGGTCTGAAGTTTTTCAAGGCTTTCATCAGCCTTTCTGCCAAAGAGCCTCGAGCCATCAAAGGGCATGTTGAGGAGTCTAGCTTGCACGTCCGGTGCAAATCCCGTCTTCCTCAACCACGCAAATCTGCGTAGCACAACGCTTGCAGCCATGGATCTGCTGATACTATCAGCAGTATCCAGCCCAGACTGGAGGCATTCCCCCATTGCCTCCTTCCCATCTTTGACTATATTCAGGAAGCCTTCCCTTTCCTCGCCTTCCGGAATATGATCAGCCGCCGCCGAAATACAGTCCCACAGGGTATGGGTAAACCTGGCTAGGGTACAGGTGACATTTGCCGACTTGAGTGCCATACTGCCTGACGTGAAAACTTTACGTGCCCAGGCGTCAATCTTTTTATCCTCTCTATCTGGAGGGATAGTTGGATAAGCAGTTTGCTTTGAAGTGGATGCTGCTTGAATGACTAAACTCTCTGGAGTCGGATATTTATTCAAATATTCAGGATCCGATCCAGCCGGTCTATATTTTCTTGGAAAAGTGCTGTCTGCAGCAGCAATGGTTTCTGGTTTCTCCCAGTTTTTCTCCACAGTCCTTTGAAGGGCCCTGTGAAAAGGGAGAACAGGATCCTTCTGAGGTCCCTTGATGATAATATCCGTCATGTCATCTTGTTCAAAAATGGGTGAAGTATTACCCCAACCCATGTATTCAACTACCCTGGTGCATCTGCATGCTCTGCAGGATCAGGTTTGGCGAACTCTAATTCTGGGGATGTGTCAACTCCACTGGCAGAATGTAGAGTATCACTCAGGTCTCTCATTCTAGATTCCTGGTCAATAAGTTCTTCAGGAACTTGTCTTGTACCATAAGTAACTCCCAAAGGAGTAACTTCGTCTTCTTCTTCTGAAGCAGACTCTTCATAGATTGCAGACATAGATTTGAAAAAGTCTGATCTGGGCAAAGGAGTGAATCTCATTTCTTCCTCTTCCATCTGCTTCGAAGGAAATGGCAAATCCCTCAAAGTTTTCGAGGGTGTCTTCGAAGTTTTCGAAGATGACTTCCATAATGGCGTCGATGATGCGTTTGGCTTTGGTGTCGAACCTATCGACGTCGAGGGCGTCGACGAAGTTGTCGAAGTCTTCGACGATTTGTGTTTCTTGGCCGGCACTGGAGAGGTGCTCGACTCTCGAAGTTTCTTCGACGGTTTTACGTCGACTCAAGGTTTTTTGTATTCCTCAACGCTACTGGTCTTAGCCATAGTAGCCTTGGACTTCCCTTTGTCGTCCAATGGAGCGACCTTAGGGGTATAGCTTTTTCGAGGTTCTTTCGAGGGGGTCGAGGCCGCATTCTCGAAAACCTCCATCATCTTTTTGCGGAATTCTTCCCACTTACTGGGAGAATCCGATTTAGTCGGACAACGAATTTCTACGGTCGACTCTGAAGAAGAAGATGGAGATCTATGTCTCCTCTTCATTTTTTTCGATGATGACGAAGAATGTCTCGTTCTACTTCTAGATCGAGATCTCTTCGAGTGCCCATGGCGATCCGATCCCTTAGAATCAGTCGCTTTCTTATGTTTTTTTGACAAAACCTTTTTTGAGGCCTCCCTCCCCACCGACAGTTTACCTCTCCTCTCACGAAGAGCTTTTTCGGTCATCGATTGGCAGGAGCCGCAGTCGTCGGTTCGGTGACTGGAACCGAGACACCAGAGACAAATCCGGTGGGGATCGGTAATCGACATCTTAAACCCACAATCTGCACACTTTTTAAACCCAGTTCTGGGTGTCGAAGGTGTCGAAGATGATGACATTTTCTTCACAGAAAAAAGAAGCGTGCCGTTCTCGATAGCGAAGCGATCGGAAAAACGGAACTGAAATAACGGGCGCGGCTCGAGCTACTTATACCATCGGTGACATCGACAGAGTACGGAGTACGTCGAGGGACAATCGACGCCACAACCTCGAGCACAGCGCCCTCTGCCGAGAATTTGTTTTTCCGAAGCAGCGAAGCTGGAGATAACGATTTATCACAAGATGAGGAATACGTGGGAGGACACAATCCATTCGAAAGGGGAATGTCTGTAGAGATCAGAACATCAAGAGTGTGCCCTGCAGTCAGTCAGGCCAGAGAGGAACATGGAGAGAGTCGCAGAGGTCGCGAAAGAGTCCAGAGGAAGGACAGGAAGCATCACTCTGTGCTCCTGACTCCAAGACAGCCACTCAGTAGACGTCGATGTCGAAAGCTTCTTCGCTGTTACTCCCGTCAGTCGCCGTTGGGCCAAGGCTCCCCACGTGTCTCGGTTGTCCAAGCGTCCCTTGGTGCTGAAAGTACCTTTGGCATCGAAAGCTTTGGCTTCCAAGTCTATCCTCAAGCCTTCAGCTTGACAGTCGGAGAGGGTTCCTTTGTGCCACTGTCGAGATCAGGTTTCTTCGATTCCATGCATTCCATTTTCAGAGTCAAGGAACACGATGACCCTGAGAATTCGGTCGACTATTTCGACGACCAGGCCGATTTGCTGGCTTTGGCTCAGGGTTTACATGATGCCAGTGGTCTGGATACTTCTCCAGACCTGGAGTTACAGCAAAAAGAGCCCTATACCCACACTATTGTGAGGTTCAGGGAGCTTATTTACAAGGTAGTTGACACCCTGGGGTTGAAGGCGTCCACTGCCCCTAATCAGGGGTATGATCTTACCAACATTTTGGGCGAGAGTCCCAAAGTCGAGAACAATATGCCTTTCAACCCAGCCATTGCAGACACTTTAGCCTCCTTATGGCAGCACCCTTGTACCATTCCCTCTGAAGATGCAAATTTCACAGGGAAGTATAGGCCGGAAGCCACTACGGCTTTCGCAATCCGGACTCACCTGAGCCATCACTCCTAACAGACGACGGAGGTTTAGGGCAGTTGATCTCATGGGAATTAAACCAGATTGATCAGGATGCACTAAATGTGGAATGTTGGGGAGAAGCCTCGTCAACCAGGATTTTAGCGAATATTTTAGCATCCGCATTGATCAAAGATAGGGTTCTATAGTGGGCCATATTGTATGGGGGACGGTGTGGCTTTAATAACCATGTAATAATAGCTTCCTGCATCGACTCTGGGAGTATGCCCCGTTCCATAGCTTCCTCCCATACACCCAGTAGTATAGGCACCAATTCCAGATGGTACTCTTTGTATAGTTCGATACCCAGGCCATCTGATCCAGGTGCTTTCCCAGATGCCGGTGCCCTAATGGCACCAACAATCTCTTCCTGTGTTATAGGTTGATCTAGAGTGAGTTTGACTTCAGGCGAGATCCCGGGGAGACCCAATTTATTTAAGTATTCTGAAAGCTTGTCTGCCGTGACCTCATCCCGGTTAGAATATAATGTACAGTAAAATTGTGTGAATGCGTCATTTATGTCTTTGTCCTGGGTCACCATTGAGCCGTTTACAGCTTGAATCCCAGCAATGGGGTTGCGATAATTTTCTGCCTTTAACATGTTCGCCAATGACCTGCCAGCTTTATCCCCTTCACTGTATCTGCAAGCTCTTACTGGAGTAGTCATATAGAGCACCTCCATGTCTGCTAACTTGTGAAATTCACCGAATAGCTCATTAATGCTTGCTAGAGTCATTCGTATGTGTGGTACTATAATAATTTTTGTGGTTTCTAAGCCGAGATTGGACTTGACCTACTCCTTTTCTAATATTTGTATGTAATCCAGTGGTTTCAGCCATGAGGATGTCCCTGATCAAGACCTTAAAGGTCTCCCAAAGTACTGATTGGGGGCTGACGGATTTACTGTTAATGGCAAGAAACGACGTGATTTCTATGTGCAAGGCTTCAGTCACACTGGGGCCTCGGAGGATCGCTGAGGGCATCCTCCATCGTAATGTGTGTGGTGGGAATCATGCAAATCAAGACAGCAAAACCGGGGAATGGTCAGATAATATACGCGGGAAGATTTCACAGCTCTGTACCATGGTGGCAAGTGAGGTGGTTATCAACCAATAATCTTTGCAGGATTCTGAATCGTGTAATAATGTGTATTCCTTGCGTCAGTGAAGGGTCCGCTATACATCAATTAGGGGCAGTTGCAACAGTCTCTGATGTAAGGTATTAGCCAATTTTGCAAGCAGCCGGGGGGCATCAGAAGGCCGGTCTAATACCGTGTTTAGTATCGTATTAAAACCCCGCCCCCCCCAGATCACCCAGGTGTCATCTAGTGGAAGAAGCATGTCCATAATTGCTTGGTAAAATTCAGGGTCATCCAGGTTGGGCCCGTAAGTGTTCACTAGTAAAACTGGGTGTCCAGTTATTTCACCCCATACCAGTACATATCGTCCCAAGGGGTCGACCTTGCCGTTTGTAAAATGGAAGCCCAGTGAAAAATGAACAAGTGTGAGGACTCCCAGGGCCTGCGTAGAATATTCTGTATAATACCACAGTGGACCCCAACTAACGATAAAATCAGCATTAACTTTCTTTAAAGCGTTTGTTTCCTGCAGCATCAGGATCGGTGGACTGTTGTGACACATACGCACCCACCTTCTTAGCCTTGCCCGGATTATTAAGACCCCGGACATTCAAGGTTAGCAGCTTGATTTTTAGCCCTTTGCCCATGGGACCCTTACTTGCCATTTACATTTACCATTTCTACCAATTACAGTAAGTGTACACTTATTTTCCATACCATTCTTTGTAAGATGACCATAGTTTTCAACATTTTTAACTTACCCAACATTTCTAGTCCCCCTCGTCCTCCCTTCCCGCCCCCCACGTTTGTCAAGTATTAACTTTTTAAGACATATACCCCCCCTCCCACCACCCCCACCATCAACCCCAACTAGATTATGTTTCAACCATAACCTTTGGAACTTTCCCCGAGGTGCATATGCTGCAGCATCCCTGTCTGCCACTATCGATCTCCACCGCCCGGGCAATGACTAACACATTTGTATCGGTGCCACCCATTTACATCTCCTTTCAGTAAGCATAAAGGATAAAGCAGTATATATCATTCAGTCTGCAGGGTCTCTCCTGTTGTCGTTGGGTCGTGGGCTCCTGTTCCGGCCCGCATCACGGTCCCGGGGTTGTAGCAGAATCAAGGATTCGACATAGTCCATAGCTGCTGTAAGGTTTTCAAAAATGATGCGCCCTGCCCCCGTGCTGGATCCTCAATTTAGCAGGGAAAATTAGTGCATACGGGATATGGCGCAGATGAAGCTGCCTCTTCGCCTATTCATAGGATCTCCGCTGGGCCTGCACCCCCGCAGCAAAAACGGGATATATGTGGATGTTGCTCTCCTCTTATTTCAACGTTCCCATCTCTCTGGACATTCTAAGGATCAAGTCTCTGTCTCTAATTCAGCAGCCTGGCGATTTGACATTCACGGATAGAAATCCTGTCTGCACAGTTGTTAATAGGTGATCTTCTCTGGGATTCCCTGTAGATGTGGATGAGGCTTCACCAGCCTGGGGTCCCGCTGTAGTTGCAGCCGTAGTCTGGGAGTTTGTAAATGAATCCATCTGGCCTTTTTTCTTGCTGCCTGCACCCTTTGTCATTGTTGTTGGAGTATTACGAGGTTGGCTCACTGCGGCGCGTCTAATGTGAGCAGCGGACCCTTACAGGGGGTTAGTGCGGTTTTAAAGCGATTGCTGTTCGACAAGTAGGTAAGTAGCCACTCCTGATCCAGCAGTGACTATGATCACAGCAGTGCACCAGTTTCGCTCTCACCTTTGCACCTAGGTTACGTAGTCTAGCAAGTAGCCATACTAAACCACTCCACTCGACGGATATTGCTCCATCAACCGTCGTCCAAGTTCACAACATGATCCAATGTGATCTGTAATTGTCTTGTCTGGGGGTGCTTGCTGTGAAAATCAAGCCGGGTCGTGACTTTCGCACTGAATGACAGCATTCCCCACTGGTCTAGGATTATGCCGTGTAAATCCGCTCTGGTTGAGATCCCCACAATGTTGGAGTCTTGGGGCCTAACCACGGAACCCCCACAGAGCGCAGCAGGCGTGCAGGTCCGGCGGTCAACACGACCGGTCTTATGAGGAAATAAGAATCACTAGCCCGTTTCGTATGTCTTTCGCGAAATATGCAGTGTTACTGTTTGTTTAGCCTGTGCAGTGTCCTCAGCGTAGCTTCTTACCAGAGCTTTACGAGCAACTGACTGTATGCAATGGGATGGATTGTAGTCTCCAACATAGATAAGGACTCTCCCATGAATACTTAGGACCTAGTATAAGCCCTTCCGTTCCTCTATCCAGTTCGTCCGTTAATTTCAACAGCACTGAATTGAAGGTGCAGGATGCGGTCCAGACCGGCACACAGGTCTTTTACCAAGTGTTATCGCGTGTGCCGGGGCTACCAGAGCCAAGCAACAGCTAAGCGTCTCACCCGCCTCCCTTCATGGCGGCAGGGATGTTTATGACCTTCTTATCCAGAAGGATTCACCACGTGCACTCGGCTAAGGCCAATCAATGTTTGCATCAAGTGTGGATTATGGCCCACATATAACCGCTATGTGTTTCCCCCTTTTTACCGGAATCAAGACAGTTTACCTGGATCCAAATGTCCTCTGTATCTCTAGGACCAGGTATTCAGAAGGGGTGTGGGTAGAGGGGGTTTGTCTTAACTGTGCTATCCTACTAGAGCCGGGCGCACAGCTTTCTAAAATCTCCCTCGCAGGCCCACCAAGCAATCTCGGCGGTGGTGGCCGCCTCAGAGTGTGATGGTACAACTCCAGGATGCGGGCGCAGAGGAGCCGGGTGACTCCCCGCCATGTCCAGCATAAGTGGTTGATGCTACTTAGTAGTCATCCGCAGTTGCAGCTCCACGGGCCACCGCTCCGCATGCCCTTTGACCCACGGGCGCCCCCTGCAGTGTCCTAGCCTGCCCTCCACACGGGCTGCTCTTACCCACGTGCGGGCAAGCAGGGTCTGCCTTTCCGGTACCTCCACTGAGTTAGGACATCTCGTAGGTGGTCCGGGTTCCCCACGGGGGTGTAGCGGCATTCGGGTCTCGGATGAGCAGATGTCCCGCTTCAGTCTTTGGGTGTCCCTCAGCCGAAATAATGATCTTGTCGGCTTCACAATGCGGGGAAGTGAAGAGAGGGTGTATCGTGGACTCGGTAGATCACCATAGGCAGATCGCCTTTTCTGTTGCTGCCGTCTATCCTATATTGAGGCGCAAATTTCTCAGCTGTCTTATGTTTCCCAAAGTGAGGCAGACTAGACTCCAACCCTTCTCTCGCGTATATTTCCGCTTTCTGTGATAGAGAGTGGCACCAATACGGATGGATTTCTGTTCAGGATTTGGCCCAGGACGGAGCTTCTCAATCAGGCAGCTCTTTTGTAGCTGCGCAACAGCACCCCCCCACCTGGAGATTTTTTTTAAATGGAAGGCAGTAACCCGAGGTCACTCTCTGTAGTGCCCAATCATCCCAAGTAATGTTTAAGCATTCTTTGTAGTGCTGTGTTAGTGTTCCTCCCAATGGAGTCTTGTGTGACAAGGATTTCGAGGTTTTGAGGTTGTGGCTGAGGGCGAAGGGAGAGAGACAGCAACTGTCTGGGCAGTTCCACCTCCACTTACTCATGCTTGGCGTGGATGTCTTCACTCACTCCTTTGGGCAATTTGAACTCCGTTCTCCTGACTGAGGGATAAAAACAAAAAGGAGCAACCTCTCCTACTTTGAGAAGTTTATTAGGTTTACAATACAGCAGTTCTACATAGGATCAAACTAACATGGCAGTATTCATTCTCAAATGAAAGTCATGAGCAAACCATTTAAACCAAATCCAATAACAAAATCAACCATGCAAAACGTATCTAAATGAACCCCGCTAAATATTATAAACAATACACATAAAATACCACAAAGACAAAACCAAACATCACAAAGAGGGAAAAAAAAATAATAATAAAAAAAAACACACACCCTTATCCTACCCTCTAATTATCCGCAGAATATAAAGTCAATCATAGAGGGCATCAAACGATCCCCACAGCAACAAATATTCATCTTCCTTGCCTCTATTTTTCAACGAAACCTTATCATACCTAGATAAAACCCTCAAATCCATCAACCAATCCTCAACGCTGGGTTTCTTCCTAGTTTTCCAGATCCTGAGAATCAATCTAATCGCAATCATCAGTGCTCTATCAATCCAAAAGTTATGCTTTCTAATCTGAACACCCCTTTCAACATGTGAGAGCAAGATTATATTAGCTGAAGATCTGATTAAACTTATCCCAAAAATGAAATCAATTCCATCTATCACCTCACTCCAAAATGACAGTACCCTTGGGCATCCCCACAGTAGATGTAAAAGAGTACCTCTATCCGCACTACAGCTCCAACACAAGTCATCTAAACTCAATTGTAACTTAAACATTTTCACAGGAGTCCAATACAATCTTCCAACAATCTTCTGCCGAATCAGACGCAAGTTCATATCTTTCCCTAAATTCACACCCACTTTTAAAATATCACTCCAATCAGTATCAGAGATGACCCTACTGACATCATTCGACCAAGTAACTCTCAACCCATCCCATGCCAAATGTTTTGCATTCATGGGCATGAAATTCATGTAAGTTCGTGCACCATACTCTTGACCATCCAGTAATTTACTAACCTCAGGCTTCTTCCCCAAGTGAGCCTCCCGCCATAGCGATCCTCTGATTAATCCCAGTTGCCAAACTCAAATACCTAGTCATTTCTCTTAGACTCAAATTAAATCCATCTACTAACTCCTCAAAACTCAACATCCGAGTCCCATCCAAAACATCCCCCAGTTTCAAAATCCCTCTTGAAACCCAAGTTTTCCAATTAAGACATCTATTATCAATCTTTAAAGGTTCATTATGCCATATAGAGGCATCTGTACTGAAACCATAAGTTTGTCCATTCTCACCAAACCAAGAGCCCAAAACCTGTCGAGTAACCATAATTGGTTTCAAAACCAGTTTCTTGTTTGATAATTTTTCCATACAGTAGAGATTATCCAAATGAAACGGCGCACACATCCCTCTCTCCATTTGCAACCAGAACGGCTCATTAACAGTCTCCGCTCTAAAGTAATAGGAACTCTTCTTAAGTAAAAAGGACCTATAGTATTTTATCAGATCTGGGTAGCCAAAACCACCTTCTTCCACTTTCTACATCAGTATGAATTTCGGAACACGAGGTCTTTTCCCAACTCCCCACAAAAAGGTCTGAAAGAGCTTCTCAATCTTCAATAATTGTTTTTTATAAATCAACAAAGGAATGGATTGAATAATATACAATATTTTGGGCAACAGAACCATCTTAATGGCATTTACTTTAGCACATAGGGTTAAGTTCAATCTTTCCCATTTCCTAATAATTAAGGTCATTTTAGCTAACACTTCATCCAGATTACATTGTATTATTTTGTTCAAATCACCAACCAGATAAATCCCCAAATAAGTGACGCCCCTAGGCAACCAGCCACAATTCCATATGTCCCTAATTCCATTATCACATGTTCCAGACAACGGAAAAATCTCAGTTTTTTCCCAATTAACTTTGTGGCCCGACAGTTTACCGACCTCCTCAAACATGTCTCTCACCACAGTGCCACATGCTCCTGGTTTGGACAACAAAATTAACATATCATCAGCGTAAGACAAGAGCTTAACCTCAACTATCCCCACACAAATCCCCTTTATCAGGTCACATTGCCTAATATATGCCGCAAGCGGTTCCAATGCTAAATTGAACAAAAATGTCGACAGCGGGCAGCCCTGGCGTGTACCTCTGGATAGGTGAAATAATTTTGAGATAACTCCATTAGTCAATAACCTAGCACTAACACCATTATGAATACATTTTATCATCAAACACAGGTCCAAAACCCATCTGCAACAATGTATATTCCATGAATTTCCAGTTGACTCCGTCAAAGGCTTTTTCTGCATCCAAAAAAAACAATTTTATCTGCGTCCTTTCCATAATGTGCCCCAATCACATCCAACACAGTCCTAATATTATCATATCCAAAACGCACTGGCACAAAACCTACTTGAGACTCATCGTTTAAATCACCTATACACGACTTCAATCTATTAGCCCATATTTTAGTGAACATTTTCAAGTCCACATTCAGCAGTGAAATCGGCCTATAATTTTCACATTGCTTACTATCCTTATTTGGCTTCGGTATCACAATGAGCAATGTTTCCTCCATTGAATCACACATCTCACCCGACGTCATGAGTACATTATAGACCTCACACAGGATAGGAGCCAAGTCAGCTTCAAATTTCTTATAAAATTCAGAAACTATACCATCCGGTCCAGGGGATTTACCCTCCTTCATTTGCGAGATCGCCAAGCTAACTTCAGACATCAATCATATCCTCCAGCTGATTTCTCTTCTCCAAAGACAACTTGGTAAGCGTGATTTTATTAAAAAATGCTGTTAAACTGTCAGCATCAGGCTGCCCATCTTCTCTATACAAATTCTCATAAAAACTTCTGAAGTGGTCACAAATTTCGTCAGATCTATTTAAAGTAACTCCAGTATCCGTCAGAATGGATGAAACATTCGTATCCATCATAGTTCCTTTAAGCTCATTAGCCAACAACCTTCCATTCCTATCTCCAAACTCCCAAAACCGTTGTTTTGAATAAAACATGCCCTTATCTGCCAAAATCTGAACATAGTCATTTACTTCAGACTCCAACTTCCTTAAACGTATCCTGTTTGTTTCAGAGTCATTATCAGCACAAGTCTTTTGCATAGACCTCACCCCCTCTTCTAACTTCTTAAGTTCCTCCTGAACTTTCTTCCTAGCATGAGCCGTTCTGCTTATCAGTTCACCTCTAAGGACTGCCTTAAAACAATCCCAAACAGATTTAACCCCAGCCGAACCTCTATTATCCTCAAAGAAACAACGAATGAAATCCTCCAAACCCGATGTAACAATATTGTCTTTAAGTAAAGCAGCCTGCATTCTCCATCTCCTAGATCCCTTATCCACCCTTCCAAAATTCACCTGCATATCAACCAAAGCATGATCCGAAATACTCCTTTCCCTAATATTTGAGCTCTCCACCTGATTAACGTCTTACTCACGAAAAAATGATCTATCCTTGAGTAAGAATTATGGACTGGAGAATAAAATGTATATTCTCTTTCATTCGGATGAAGCTCTCTCCACACATCTGTAAATCCATACTTAAACATTAATTCACACAATTCAGCACTTCTCTTTTCCCCAGAATATCTACAATCAGATTTCCGATCTAGACTACTATTTATAACTACATTAAAGTCCCCACCTAAAATAATCACCTCACCCTCCATCTTATCCAGCAACAAATCCAACCTGGTGAGAAAATCAATAGTCGGCGAACATTGAGCATAAACTGTCCCAAATGTTATAATTTTCCCATTATAAACGATATCAAGTAGTAAAATTCGTCCCTCATCATCTGTTAGTTTTTTTTTACCGTCACTTGAAGACCTTTCCTAAACAATATACTTACTCCCCTTGATCTAGAATCATAATTAGAAATCACCTGCAAGTATTTTGGACTGATCAAGTACCCTCCACTTTGCTCAGTTAAATGAGTTTCTTGAAGCATAACCACATCTGCTCCACTCCTCCAAGCCCTCGCCAAAACCTTGCGTCTCTTGATAGCACCACCAATCCCCTTAACATTCCACGTAGCAAAAGTCAACAAAGCCATACTATAGACTCAAAAGAGAGGTACTGTCATGATCTCTGCTTCCAAAAGGTCAGGGTTTTCCCAACTCCCTTGGAAGCAGATCCATAACCCAGGTTCCGAGTGCCAACCAGTCCCAATTGGGACCTTTTGGACCCAGTCCTGGCGCCAGTGGCACCAGGCTCATAAATATGCCCAGTCCCAGCGCTGGAAGCGCCGGGCTCATAATGCTTGGGTGGACTTACCTGCAGCAGACCATGCTGCTTACTTGCCTGCCAGTTGAGCCTCTGATCCTCTTCTGTTTGGAACTACTTTTCCTGTTGGGTGGGGCAGGAGCCACTCCCTAGATTCAGAACACTGGAACTCTTCTGGAAAGCAGGAACTCTTTTCTTACCTAGGCGTGGCTGTGGAAGGAGACACCTAAGCACTACAGGAGGCTATTTAAACCACACCCGATGGATGAATCTTGCTTTGCGTTATTCTGCATCCTCTGCAGCAGAACGTTCATCGTGTCTTCTGCATCTGATCCTGGGCCTAAGGAAAAAGGCTTACCATCCTGAACCCAGTCTTCAGCAACACCTATAAAGACAAGAAAGAACAGGTTAGCATTACGGTCTTCAGTGACAGCTCTTCACTTACCTGGTCCATCGGCTGTCACCAACGCCTCGCGCTGCATTCCGGCATCTGAAAGACAAAGGCTTACCAACTCTTCGCACGCTCCGGAGGCCTTCGGCGCTGCATCCCGCATCTGAAAGACAAAACAAGGTGCGTTAAAAGACATTGGGGAACTTTAATACTCACGTGCCATTACTCCTTTACACATCTAACCCAGTGGGTATTCCGGCACCCTGCAGCCGCTCCAAACTTGTACCTGCAAAATAAAAAGACAGTTAGAGCGCATCGTGAAGCAGGCAACAAGCGCTTACTTACGTGCTTCCAGGCGCTTCTATTCATCACATGGGCTCCATCTTCAACTCACTTCAGCCCGTCATCCGCCATCGCCGGAACCCTGCAAAACAAGAAGGAACAAGTTACTTACCTGTAACTGTTGTTCTCCAGCATGGGTCTGGCATGGATTCACATGCTCATGAATATTCCCCGTCGTCAGGCTGGGAATCCTCGGTAAAGAAAAAACCAGTATCAGTTTCGTTTCTGATCTGTCTTTCGTAGTAATAACCAATCACTGGTCTCTGCGTCATACTGACCACAGCCAATGACTGCCCTCTACCTAAGCACCGCCTCTGGCAGCCATCTTCAGATTTGGAAGCACGTGAAGTGGCAGTATGACCAAGTGAAGAGCCGCAGAGGGGTAGGCGGGAGGGTTCGCATGTGAATCCATGCCAGACCCATGCTGGAGAACAACAGTTACAGGTAAGTAACTTGTTCCTTCTCCAGCATGGGGTCTGGCATGGATTCACATGCTCATGAATAAAGAATACATAGCAGTACACACATGCACAACCACGGGAGGTGGCAAAGGCTCAACATTAAGCAGTACATCAAACTCAACATTAAGCATCTTACTTCCTCACCAGGCTCACCTCAGGCGAACAGGTTGCGCAGCACTGCTTGGCCGACCCTGGACTCCTCCCTGGAATCCCGATCGACGCAGTAGAATTTCGTGAAGGTGTGCGTCGACCTCCACGTAGCAGCCCTGCATATGTCAAGCAGGGGCACACCAGAAAGGAACGCCGTGGTAGCTGCGATCGCTCTGGTGGAATGGGCTCTCGGACGGCCAGGCAGCGGTCGGTTTGCCAACCGATGACAGTACATGATACAGCCGGAGAGCCATCTGGAAATGGAAGCCTTCGAGAGAGCCTTCCCCTGATTGACAGGTCCAAAGTTCACAAAGAGTTGTGACGTCTTCCGAAAACACTTCGTGCGGTCCACGTAGAACTTCAGCGCTCTAGCCACATCCAGCGAGTGCAAAGTCCTCTCAGCCGGCGACGAAGGCGACGGGAAGAACACAGGCAACACCAAGGGTTCGTTGAGATGGAAGTCCGACGGTACCTTGGGCATGAAGGAGGGGTGCGTCCTGAGCACTACCCTCGTGTCGTGAAAAGTCAAGTACGGGGCCTTGCATGAAAGAGCCTGGATCTCTCCCACCCGTCGTGCGGAGGTGATGGCCACAAGAAACGCTGTTTTCCACGACAGAAACTTCAACGGGGCCGAGTGCAGAGGCTCGAACGGAGGTCCCATGAGCTTGGTCAACACCACGTTGAGCTCCCACGCCGGGGCCGGAGCCTTCACCGGCGGGAACGATCTGAACAGTCCCTTCATGAACTCTTTCACCAGACGATGAGACCACAAGGACGTCCGGCCCGTGGTTCTGGTGTATCGGGAGATCGCAGCAAGATGAATCTTGATGGACGCGTGTGCCAGTCCAGCTTTGGCCAGCGTCAGCAGGTACGGCAGTACCTGGGGAGCCGTAATCAGTAGAGGGTTAATCTTCTGTGCGTGGCACCAGACAGAGAACCTCTTCCATTTGTGTCCGTAGCATTTAAGAGTCGAGGACGCCCTGGCCTTTGCAAGAACCTCTCTGCAGTCGGCCGGTATGTCGTATCCTCCAAAACTCTAGCGCTGCAGGAGCCAGGCCTGCAAGTTCAGCGATTTCGGGTCGTGGTGGAGGATGGCGCCTCCTTCCCTGGAGAGTAGATCCGCGTCCACCAGCAGCTTGATTGGCGGGGACGCTGACAAGTCCAGAAGGTCCGGGAACCATATCTGCCTCGGCCACGCAGGTGCGACGAGGATCATCCTGCACCGTGACCTCTTGAGCTGGTTGACGAGCCGGATTAGCAGTGGCAAAGGAGGGAACGCGTAGAGGAACAGGCCCTCCCAGGGGAACGAGAAAGCATCGCCCATGCTCCTCGCCTGGGGAAACCTGCTGGCGAACCTCCGGCACTTGGAGTTCGTCGCCGTCGCGAACAGGTCGATCTGGGGTGTGCCCCACCGTCGGAAGAGGCGATCCACTAGATCCTGCCGTAGTTCCCACTCGTGGCACGAGCGCAGCTCCCTGCTGAGTGAGTCGGCGATGGTGTTTTTTATCCCTGCCAGATGAAACGGCACCAGAAACATCCTTTGGGCGACGGCCCAATGCCACAGGTCCTGCGCCTCCTTGGACAGCGCTGGGGACCTGGTTCCGCCCTGTTTCCTGATGTAAAACATGGTGGTGGTGTTGTCGGTGAAGATCCTCACCACCTTGCCCTTGAGGGACGGAAGGAAGGACCTGAGGGCCCAGAACACTGCACGGAGCTCCAGGACGTTGATATGGAGGGACTTCTCCGTCGGGAGCCAAAGGCCTCTCGCGTGCAGATTTTCGGTGTGCGCTCCCCACCCTTCCAGGGAGGCATCCGTGGTCACTGTCTCCTGGTGGTCTGGGGTCTGGAAGTCCATGCCCGCCGTCAGATGCGCGCGGTTGCCCCACCACCGGACCGCTCGGCGGAAACTCTCGTCGAGTGTGATCCTCTCCTCGAAGCTGCCCGTCATTTGGATCCAGCGCGCGTCCAGGAACTCCTGCAACGGGCGCATCCGGAGCCTGCACATGGGAATGAGGTAGATGCAGGAAGACATCATTCCGAGGAGGGACTTGATGGACCTCACCTTGGCCGCGTCGGAAACCAACATCCGCTGTACCTTGCCCAGGATGGACCTGGTCCTTTCCTCCGACGGGGAGGCCAGAAGGGACACTGTGTCGAGCTTCGCTCCCAGAAACCGTGCGTTTTGCGCGGGTACCAGGTGGGACTTGGCGTAGTTCACGGAGAATCCCAGGTCCGTGAGAAGTTGGACGGTCCTTGCCGTGTGCTCCACGGCGAGCTCCTTCGTCTTGGCTCGGATGAGCCAGTCGTCCAGGTAGGGGTAGACGTGGATCCCCTCGCGGCGCAGCTGCGCCGCCACCGGTGCAAGGCACTTGGTGAATACCCTGGGTGCCGACCGTAGTCCGAAGGGGAGGGCTTTGAACTGGTAGTGACGCCCTTGGACCACAAACCTGAGGAATTTTCGGTGCCCCTTTAGGTTGGGAATATGGAAGTAGGCATCCTCCAAATCCAACGACGACAGGAAGTCTCCTTCCTCCAGCTGACCCAGGACGTGCTGGAGTGTGACCATCCGGAACTTCTGCGCCTTGATGAACTTGTTCAGACGTCGCAGGTCTAGGATGGGGCGCCATCCTCCCGTCTTCTTCTTCACGAGGAAGTATCTCGAGTAAACTCCGGAGCCCCGAAGCCTCTTTGGGACGAGTTCGATGGCGCCCTTCCTGAGCATCGCCTTTACCTCCAGGAGAAGCTGAGGGACGTGAAGCTCTTTCCTGGCCACGGGGGGGACGCGCGGGCACCTTCTTTGAAACTCGAGCGCGTGGCCCCGGGCTAAGGCGTCCAGCACCCAACGGTCGGTGGAGATGGACTCCCACACGCTGACGAAGCTCGCCAGCCGGCCTCCCACCGGGGTGCTTCGGTGGGGGCCCGACCCCACGGCCGGTTCAATCCTGTTTCGACGAGGCTTTGCCGCCTTGACCTCCTTGGCGATGACGGCGGGGTCCGCCAGACTTGCCTCGTTCTCTGTAGGCCTCCTGAGACGACGAGCGGGCCGCTTGACGGTAGGGGGAGAAACCGCCGCCGGAACCTTTGGAGGCGCCCTTGCCTCCGCTGCTCCGAAAGGGCGTCCGTCGTTGCTGCAGAACCCCAAGGGCCCGGGCCGTCTCAGTGTCCGCTTTAATGGCCTGAAGGGAATCGTCCACTGTTTTCCCAAACAGGTTGTTCCCATCGAACGGCATGTCCAGGACTCTGGTCTGTACGTCTTGACGGAAGTCCGTAGCCTTGAGCCATCCACGCCGCCTAAGGCACATGCCGTTGCCCAACTGGCGAAACCCAGTGTCGGCGATGTCCGTCGCAATAGTGATGGCGTGGTCCGACGCCACCTCACCTTCCTGTAGGATCTCTAGGGCATCCGCCCTCTTGTCGTCCGGTAGGAAGTCCAGCAGGGGAGCCAGTTTGTACCATAGCTCCCTGTCGTAGCGGGCCACGATAGCCAAGGCGTTGGCCGCTTTAATCGTCGTCGCTGCAGACGAGATGACCCTGCGTCCCATAGCGTCCAATTTCTTTCCCTCGCCGTCCGGTGGGGAAGTCGATGTGGAGGCCGCACCCCCCCCCCGCTTTCTTCCTGGCCGCCGCGGAGACGACGGAGTCCGGGGTAGGCTGCGCCCGGAGGCACAGGGGGACTGCGTCCGGGACCCGGTACTTCTTCTCGTACCGGTCTCTTCTAGCTGGCGTCGTGGAAGGGTTCTTGAGGAGGGCGAGGCCCTCATCCCAAATGTCGTCCAGTAGAGGCACCGCGAGGACAGTCTTCCTCTTGGCCTCGCGCCGTTGATAAAGGAATCCTTCCTTTTTCTTCTCCTCAGGGCAGAGTTGGAAAAGCTCGGATGCCCTGGCGATCATGGAGTGGAACGATCCAATCTCGTCGGGCGGAGAAGCCCTGGTGGGAGGAGACGACGGTAGATCCTCGTCGTATACCTCGTCGTCCGTACCCGTCGCTGCCGTGTCAGTCCCCGTATCATCCCCTCGGGTGGACAGGGAGGAGGGCTGGACGGGGCGCGACGGCTGAAAAGGAGGTGGAGGGTGAATCCTTTTCTTGGGCGGGGGAACACCAGAAGGTCCCGGATCCCCCGACGGGAGAGGTTCCTCCGTCGGCAACGGTAGTCTCGTCCTTATCTCTGAACATAAGGACTGTATAGCCAACAAAATGGCCGCCGAGTTGTCTTGCGGCCCTGGCAGAGGGGAATCCGACGGGCGATCAGGGGCCCCGTCGGCACCCTCGACGATGTCGTCGTCGCCTGCGTCGGGATCCATCCCGACGGGCCGGTCTTCTTCCACGCCAAGGCCGTGGCTTAAGACCTCAATCAGCTCCTCCTCCGAGGTTGAGGCCGAATCTACGACGACGCCCTGCCCCCCCCTTTTTCTTCCCCGCCGGGGATTTCACGGGGGTCCTATCGATGGGCACAAAAGAGGACTCCCTCCGAGGTGGCAGGGAGACTGAGCCCCGAGGTCGCCACCACTGGTGTAGCCTCCACAGGCTGAGCCAGGGCCGCCGCGACAGTATCGATAGAGGGCTTGGCCGGATGGATTAAGGCCTTCACCACCTTAGGTGCGCTCACCCCCTTATCCTTGAGGGGGGGGGGGACACTGCCTCGCTCCCCCTCCGATGGGGCCTCTCCAGGAGCTTCGCCGGGTGCTCGCCCTTCCTCTTACCCGACCCAGAGCGTTGGCTCGTGGCTGAAGGTGCCGGGGAGGGTGCGCCCTGCCTGGCGCCCATAGAGCCCGACCGTTCGGCGCTCCCGGTGCCAGCGGACTCGCGGTGCTTGGCCTTGTGTTGGACCCCCGTCGCCGGGGCGTCCTCAAAGGTCTTAGAAGACCGCTCGGATTTCTTCCTCTTCTTCTCGCCTGACGGGCTCTTCCCTTCCAGCCAGTTGGCGAGACGTTGATGGCGGTCCTTCATGGTCCGTTCCGACATATTGCCGCAAAACGCACAGTCCTTCTCCACGTGCGTCTTGTCCTCATGTAAGCAGTAGAGACAAAAGGAGTGTTCGTCCTCCTTAAAGAAGTTCTGCAGCTGGCATCCAGGGCAGATCCTGAACAGCTTTCCGGGCGTCGAGCTTCCCTTCTCCTGGGCCATGTCCGGGCCTGAGAAACTTCTGGAGTCCTCCAAAAGCGTAGCTCGACGAAATCTTCACCCTTGAGGGGCGCAGACGAATCCGACACGGGTCCCCGTTGATCGGATGGATAGTCTGTGGAGCTTGAGGCTCTTTTGACCGAAAAAAACGAAGTTTTTGTGAAAAAAACGTGAAAAAATAGCACTAACGCTCGAGAGCAATAGCACGAGGATCCCAACACATGAACGTGCGGTAAAAACCTGAAGATGGCTGCCAGAGGCGGTGCTTAGGTAGAGGGCAGTCATTGGCTGTGGTCAGTATGACGCAGAGACCAGTGATTGGTTATTACTACGAAAGACAGATCAGAAACGAAACTGATACTGGTTTTTTCTTTACCGAGGATTCCCAGCTTGACGACGGGGAATATTCATGAGCATGTGAATCCATACCAGACCCCATGCTGGAGAAACATCATTACTAAAGACTTTAAAGACATTAGAATTACTCGAAACTTACCGTTCGTGCAGTAAACGACGGACAGCAGTCCTCTGAAGTCAAGAGGCCTGCTCCCCTTATCCAGTGAAGGAACTGGTTACAGCACCCTGCCCCGAGGCAGATGGAGAGCACGGCGTTCACTTACCTAAGGTGAGAGCGTTAACCTTTGGGTTTCTACAGGAGAAGAGAAAGGGAAGAAGAGAGAGACATTCAATAACCCAGTTCCTTAATCCCATATTTTCTATCTGCAGACATCTTACCCTTCAAGTCAGACATACAGTGCACAGAGGTCCAGCCCAAAGAGCCAGCCGTGTGTTACACATCACCTTTGCAGATACGGTATACGCACAGTCAAGACCGGCGCCTCTACGGGAATCAGGTGAGCGTTACAGGTTTCGAAAAAAAAATAAAGATAAAAATGGTGGGGGGGGGGGGGGGGGGAGTAAACACGACAACATAAGACAAACAAAAACAACTACAAACCTTGAATTTTGTACAACTCTCAAAGTCTGATAATCATCAGGCTTAAGATAAGCAAAAATATATACATCTAACAGTATTCTGAACCATGCCTACCAGAAATCCTATGCCCTAATAAACTCAAATCACATACATCAGCATGTACCCTATTTTATTAATACTACCCCTAAGAGCCCCCCCAATTTTCAGACCCACCATAAACTTGAGACCTTATTTAAATTTGATCCCACTTCTTATTTTAAGAGTCATAGTTTACTATCCCCTTAATCAATGCATTGTTTATCCATGACTCTTGCCACTAATACAATGTGCACTACACCAACCAAAAGTAAACCCCATCATCAACATTGAATTTAATCATCTGCACCAGTCATCCCCAACTTTACATGAATTAAACAATCTTTACATCTTGAAAAATGACTGTTCAAGTATAAAATTGCACCCACAGTACACCACTGTATATAGTATTCCCTTCTCTATTCATCACACATCTATGCATCTACAGATATTTATTTTGATTCAAACTAAAGTCCCGCAACTAACCGTTTTAATGTATTACACTACTTCCCGCTATTATCTAACTGCATATTCAAAAGGTTACGCCCCTCTTCAATACAGAAAATATTAACATCTCTCATATGGAATTCCCATACAGTTTTCTTTCCAATTCCATTTGCCCCAAAAAGAAATTTCCACATGACATAACGAATTAACAAATTATTTTATGCAATTAGAGCTTCAATTTAAACAACGTATGCATCATCATCCCTACCTTTCCAGATTAACCCCAAACCACTTTGCACTGCAAGAATATTCTTAACATTTGCTGTAATTCAAAAAATTTGAAAACAATATTCTGTAGATGTAAGTAAACTTTGAGAAGTTGACGAAGTCTGTTGGGGCTGGCGAATAGCACCTAGATATTTAGCAGCTGCTTTGGAAGCTTGAAGCTTTTCTAGACTTTTGTCAGCTGTAGTGCCAAAAAAGTTAAATCCATTGAAAGGCATGTCGAGTAACGAAGACTGCACATCCAGGGCAAAACTTCTTGCTACTATGCTGGCCTCCATAAAATGACCAACACAGTCAGATGCGCCCAACTCTGATTGTAAAGATTGGCATGCCGCCTCTTTGCCATCCTGAATGATGTTGAGAAAACCTCCTAATTTCCCCTTCATGGATATTTTCCAATGCCTGTGCTACAACATTCCCATAATGTGTAGGAATATTGAGCTAAAGCACAACAAGAACTTATGGCTTTGAGTGCCATGCTCCCGGCGGAAAACACTTTCCCTAAACAGTCAAACATTTTGTCATCCCTGTCAGGTGGAATTGTAGGTTAGGCTGCTGCTTTTGATTTAGAGGTAGCAGCCTGCACCACCAAGCTCTGAGGGGTAGGGTGCATGGAGAGGAATTCCGGGTCCATTGAAGAGTGTATACTTTTTAACTTCATCCTTGCATACAGAAAGTGTGGCATCTGGTTTCTGCTAGTTCTCAAGAATGTTGTTTTTCCAAGTCAGAGTGAAAAGGTAAAACTGGTTCCATGGGGGGTACCTTGTCTAGGAAGTCTGTAAGATCATTCTGCACTATGTCCTTGGCAGGACGACCCAACCCCAATTATTCGGAAACCTTATTCATTATAGACCTGTAAGCCCCCACTAGGGTGGGCAGTAGGATCTGAGGTGGCAAAATCCACTTCTGGAAGTGTCAAGCCCACCAGCCTCTTTTAAACATGTAGACACATCTTCCAATCTGGAGTCTTCACATATAAGCTCATCTGGAACATTTGGTGTGCCATTTGCATAACCCAAAGAAGAATCAGAATAACGCTTCCTCCTTCGACGGGTTGGAGATAGAAGTCTATGGCTTCGACGTCGAAGGGCCAGATGTCGAAACCTTCGAAGTCGAGGAAGAGGGAGCGAGAGTCTGACTTTTCTTGAGATGAAGACAAAGTTGATGCCTTTCTAGGAATTGCTTCCGGTTTATGGAGGTAGACTTTGACGACTCCCTGTCACCCTTCTGAGGTGCAATGGGGTCAGAAGCATTCTTTGGCTTTTCCAAGTGGCCGGTCGGGACTGCCTACGAAAACACCTCCAATATTTGGGGTCAGAACTCTTCCCAATCTGCTTTAGAAGCAGATTAAAGAGGAAACTGTATTTTTGTCCTGTTAGGCAAGGATTCCGAAGAAGAGCGAGGACTCCTCTTCTTCGATTTCCGGCGAGACAATGACGACGAAGATTGTCTTAAGAATCGCTCCTGATTGAGAGCTTAGTATGTTTTGAGCGCTTCCGGTCTTCATATGACCTCATTTTGGAAGGCGTAGATTGGATTGAAACGACCGCTATCGTCGACCACATTCTCCACACCAAGACACCAGAGGGACATTCTGTGCAGATATGTGGGCCACATTTTTGAATCAGTCTGCACAACCTCTTAAAACCCGTCTTCGAATCTGAGACACTCGAACATGGATAAACGCAGTAGAAAAATTAGCTGTGGCGATCGAACTGTTCGCAGCGTGCTGTGCATGCAGAAAAACAGAACTGAGGAAACTGGTGTGGTTCGTGCTATTTATTTTGACATCATGGCCGAGAGCAAGGATGGAAGTGTTACGCTCGCCTGGTTTCTGCAGGGGCATCCGACGCTGTTGGTCCTCTTCGGGATGGTGGACTGGTTGGGATAGCTCAGGACAGGTTCCCGGGGGCTACTCCTAATGTAGACAGGGAGATGGTGATGAGTTGAGACCAGCCCTGGGGTTGTGTTACACCCCCCCGTCCCCTTCCAATTCATACCCCTTTTGAGGGGCTATGCCGGGTGGCTCACTTGGAATTTAGAAATGATGGGCTCTCCATCCTGCTATTCTTGCAGGTGTGCAGTTCTTCTTTGGGCCAGTTACTTCACTGATCCCTGGTGAGGACTAACCCAGACCTGCCGTGGCGTAGTCCTGTCAGTTGCTGCTCTTTCCCCTTTCCGCAGTTCGTTAAACTGTCTGTCCCTTCAATGCTCTCCTGATCTTCCTCCTTGTTGTTCGTTCTGTATGTGATCTCTATTGTTGGTCTTATTCCGTGTTGTTCGTTCTAATATTTATTGTCCGTGTATAACCTTGTTCCTTACTTTCCCCAGGTGCTGATGCGACTCTGAATTCGCAATAAGGCATGCAGGAGCGGGCCGCGGTAAGCAGATGTGGAGCCGCGATATGCAGAATGGAACGAGAAGCAGGTATGTAAAGTTATAAACGCGCACGCGAGTAACTGGGCGGCAGCGCATGCCTTCGAGATGCTAACCTTTCTCCCTTCTCTTTACAGCGGACGCAGTGAGGCATTGGATACAAGGTGTAAGAGTCTGCGAGGTTCCTGGTTTCTCTGCTTCTGCAGGCGAAATTGGCTGCAAGTCCGTGGAGTGAGTGTTGCTGCAGACAGGATCGCGGTGAGCGTTACATTGCCGCAGCAAAGTAACGCGAAGCATGGATCAGTATGAGGGCGGGGCTTATATAGCTCTGGGCTGTATAGCGACGCCCTCAAGCAGTCTGGCTGGGCACGCCCTGCCACACCCAATGCCAGATGCACATGCAGAATGGGCCTGGAAGTTAGATGGGCTCAACGCTCCCCATGGTTTCAGTCTTCCTCATGAGCCTGGCGCCCCAGAGGCGCCAGGGCAGAACCCACCTGGCTCCATGGTGCATCCCACGAGGGATTCGGGTGTGCCCCAAGGAGTTCCCCACACGGAAGCAGATGGGCAACTCTGCCCCTGACTGGGTGGCCAGGACAGGAAGCCGCTGAGGGACCTCGATTCAAGATGCAAGGTGCCCTCTGCTGTCGAAACATTTCAGAAGATGCAAGCAGGATATCGGTATATCAAAGATGAGGAATCCATGGGAGGACAATCCATTCGAAATATATTTGTATTGGCACCGCTTGGAAAACGTAAGGTAGTTGGGACAGTATCATCATCCTACTAACCGCTAATCGGAAGTAGATGGACATGGGACGTTTACTCTTCACTCCTATGGTACATATATATCTTTCCCAGCCCTGCAGCCTTGAGTAAATTACATTTTCTCAGTTAGGTTCTTCCTTACACCTCTGTATTCTAGTCCACCAAGTATATAAAGGTTTCTGGGTGCCACATTCAGTGCGATAGTCGAAGGGCCCAATCTTATAATCCCAAAGCTTTGCCAAACACACATAAAATAGGTCAGTAGATTCTCAAGTCAGACATGATTCCAAACTGCTCCACTTACTCTATTGAGCTTGCTTCATTTACCTCTGGGTCTTTCATACATATCAGTAGATCAACAGCACACAGGTGGGATGCCTTTACGCAGCGACTGCAAGAACATGGCCCACAAGTGACGTTCTGAGAAAACATGCAACTATTTTAATCACAATAGCAATGGATTGGGGAGAGTGGTTATCTATGCTGGTTTCTCCTTTACAACTAAGATTTGGTTCTCTCCAAGTTAGTGAATAGATGCTCTGACCTATTGAAGACAACAAGTGTTACCTAGAGAGGCAACTGGCAGTCTAGAAGCACATTACATTTCTTGTTGGACATATAAACAGCTCCATGATATTCATGTTAGTGCTTTTTCCGGTCCTGAAGCTAAAAACATCTTGTGAATAATCCTCACAAATGTCTTCTCCATTTGACCTTCCAGGGTTGTAAATGACTCTTGGGTGTTGGGGTTTCACAGTATTAATACTTCCCCTGCCTGTTCTGGGAGCAGCATACTTTTTTTTTTGGCATTTCAATTTTTATTTTAATTCAAGCTTCTGTACAAGCCTCACTCCAATAACAGTAGAAAACAAGGAAAGGCATGAAAAGGGGTGTTAAGAGCAGGGCTACTCCTTCAGCAGGCTGATCTTTTCCAAGTCATGGATTCCTTCTTTATCAATGATTCGGACGTTGAAGGATGGCAAATTCAAGATGAATCGAATACTTTTTAAATGTGTGAATTTCTGGTTTATAAGGCAACAGCAGCAGTACACAACAGGCTTTGTAGCAGCCCAAGTGAAAAAGAGGAGGCATAGGGGTTCTGGGAAGGAGGATGCAACACCATGGGGAGGGAGACGAGAAGAAATGGCCATCACAGTACTTTGAGTATTCACACCTGAAGCGAAACGAGAGCGGATAAGGTAGGCCAGACCTCCCCATTCAGACCTTTATGTACGGCTCATAGAACTTTGAAGTTAATCCTTTCTTTTAGAGGGAGCCAATTCAGGACTCTCATGACAAGTTTAATAGATATTTATTAACTCTGAGAAACACATAAAACATAAGCTGGTTAGCTATATTTTGGCTGGGGATATGCAAGACATTGGGAAATGTACTGCACATTCCTATCCTTTTCTCACCTGCCAGGTGTTTATTTGGTCAATATGAAGGGATAACTTATGTCACGTGGAAATTACTTCATCTATGTTTTATGTCGGCTAAACGTTGTATATTACAAAATTGGGCACACTCGGTTACACCAACAGAAATTAATGGATGAAAGACATCATATGATCAAAGATGGAAAAATCCTGGAGATTACAAGCACAGATGACCTTGTGCCAACTAGATATTTTGTCCGACTAAGAATTTCTGGTTGAATTATTTAGAAGACCGAGATGGGGAAAAAGATGGGGGTGGCCATTAAATTGTGTACACACAGTTAGTGCACTGTGATAAGATGGGAAGCTATATGCACTGTAGGATTAGGGTCATTGTAAAGAAACGCACTGGAGGGGGACGTCTTTGCTCCTGCTCTCTATATGGCAGAAGAGAGGGACAGAGGACCCCAGCCAAGATTCTGGTTCTTAAGTACAGTGTAGTCCCCAAGCACCCACAAAGGAATGTCCACACACTGTATTAATTAAAACAGTCTTTATATAAATAAAGGTTCAATATTATATACACTATCACGATAATACACTGTGATCCGACAATTCTAAAATGGTAAATATATATACAGTTCTATGTGGTACCTCTCTTACTCTGATTCCATTCAAATGCATCAACTGTACTAATTTCAAATAGCATACGAATCAACACAGCAATACAATGTCAACCATAGACTTGGGAAGAAGATAAGTTGGTTAGACAATTGGCAGAATACTGACCCCCTACCACTAGGCTCAGTTCTGTATGAGGATCCCCCCCCCCCACCTGGGCAACCTGTAAATGAAGATGCACTACAAGCCCAGTCAATATATGGTCTATTAGAGTCTTATCTTCTTCTATAGTTCTGCAACCCAAGGTACGTTGCGTTGTAGAGTTCTTCGTCTGGGAATCAACGGGTCCTTCTTGAGTGTACTCCCTTTCAAGCAGGAGCCACGGGTCGTCGAACTTCCGAGATGAAAAAAGGGTGAATGTTGTCGTTAAGGCAGCAGCTTCGGTCCTTGCCATGCTTGTTGATGAGTGATCGAAAACATCCTGCAACAGGGGAGGCGTGCGGTGCACCTCGACGACGAGGGTTCGTTGCTGCAAAGAGTTCGTGAAAAACTTTGGCCCAGCAAGGGCATTGAATCGTCTGTCTGGCGTTGGCGAGCGGGACGTGACCACGGCTGGCTTCAGTAGCTTCGTCAGCGTCCGAGTTTTTCGGGTGGCGGGAAACCCACCAGCGGATTCTTCTCGGTCATCACCCGGCCTCGACTTTCTCCAGTAGGACGAAAGCGGCGACGATTATGAACAAGGGAGTCCTTGGATCAAATGTTCTTTGGCAAACAGGAGCACGGCAGCTCCGGTCAGCGACGGTGGTCGTGGACGGCTGTCCGGTGCTTTTCTTCATTCTCGGCAGTCCCCTTCTCCAGTCTGCAGCCTTTCGTAGGTCTGTCTACCAGGGAGCTTTGGCAAAGATCAGCTTGTGCATGGTGGTTCCTCGTAGCTCGGGAAGAGGTCTCCTTACCAGGTCCTCTCTTAGATCAGTTCTTGAAGACACAGCAGCTTTCAAATTACACAGAAGGGAAATGCGGTTCACCTTCTTCCGGTTCGGCTTTGAGAGTAAGCATCAAGTATAAACTTCAGCTTCTGAAGGATTTCTAGCAGTAAGAGGCCCCCAGATATACTGTTGATCTCCCGTTCATTCTGCTGGGTCACACTCCGGCAACCAATCACTCAGAAGAGAATTCAGGCAGTCAGCCAGCCAATCAGGCACACAGTGCATTCAGGCCATTCTTCTCCATCCATTCACTCACAACACAGAATGTGGATTCGGACAAGTACTCTGCCATTCAGCACTACACACTGCATTTTTATCAGTTTCGGGCAGGGCGGTCTCAGTCATTGTGTCAAACACCAGATACTAGACACCCATAACACAGAATGCGTATTTGTCACACACTTCATTCACCCAGGTCCCACCCCACGGTTGTACCCACAACATACGGTTGTCGGGCAGGCTCCAGCCAGTCTGGGCAGCACTGCCCCACACTACCATATATGGAACTTCCACCCAACAGCCGGTTAGGGGGAAGGGACAGAGTCAGGACTTCCCGGGACTTTGGAAAAAGAAGGTAACAGGCGATAGAAAGCAAGAGGCCACAGGGGCCATCTTGTTTCCCATCAGGAATCCACTGATTCCAATGACAGGGCCTGGGCACCCCAAAATGAAGGATGTGCAGGGCACATATCAATTCAGCACAGAGCTGCCACCAGCCCGTACCCTGCTCTGTGGGCCACACAAAGGTGCCCAAAAACATACACTAGGAGTACAGGGTCGTACTCCCACCCATGGGTGCCATAAGGGTATCCCAAGAGACTGTTCACCAAACCAAATACAGGAAGAGCCGCACCACCAGGAGTCCCACATGAACTCCTGCACGGAACACAAGTCAGAACACATGATAAAAAGCAATAAAGGACAAGGATTCAGAGGCCCTGTCCTTCCGATGCATTTCCAGCATCAGAGTCATTATCATAACATGGCTAATTTTTAATATTGAACTGTAAAAGTAATCGCCTAAGATTTACTGTACGAAGAAATATGATTTGTTGGCAAGTACCAAAATAAAGTTGTTCAACATTTTTTTACAAATAAACACAAACATTAGCCGGTCCTGAATGCGTAATATGAAATAAATATTAATAAATCATGAAGCAGGACTTTTGTCAAAGAACAGCACCTGCCAAATAAAAGGGAACCCAAATACTAAATGAATAACAAAATAGTCACTGACCTGGCGAAACACTTCATTCACAAAATTGACATATCCCCGGGTTGACAACAGAATTCTTTGCACCATTTCATATTCTGCCTTTTTTTCTTCTTCAATGCTGCATAAACTTGAATTACTTAGTCTTCTGTCAGATAGTGTGCTGTTGTTGGAGTGGTTCTTCTCCTGCTCGGATGGTCCTGTGCTCTCAGGCTCAGGATGTTTCTCTTGTGTTGTGTTACCAACAGTGACATTCTAGAAATGTGAAAAACAGTATATTGAAAGTGTTTTACTTGCAGTCCACAAAAAGTTGATAACATGGTTTTACAGAAAAAATAAGCGCAAGACTGCTGTATCACAAAGTTAGAGAAAACACCCTAGTATTGAAAAGAACAACAAAAAGGTTGTTTCAAAATATTGGATTTGATCCCCTGCTAATAAATTAGGTCACAGAAGCTTTCAAGGCATTCAATAAAGTGAGAAAAACATTGTGCATATAGAAATCCCAAGGGAGAAAGCTCTGGTTTCACTTGAAACTTATATCAGTTCCCTTCAATGATAGCATAGGCTACTGTACAACTGTAAAGTCAGATCTCCAACGCCATTCCAGTAGCTGTACGCTACTCTGCAGCCCGGAAAAGCCTTATGTTGCCTGTGGACCAGGTGTAGCATGGCTGATCAAAGACGCACAAACACCAGTAGTAGGATGGTGCAACAATGCATCTTTATTAGTGAGTTTTTTTTTTTTTACCAGGGTATGGGTTGCATGTACGCTTGTAGATAGTGAGGTAAATCATACAACAAATAAGGTTTGGTCTAAAGCAAACAGCTAACAGGATGGGTCAACCCAAAAAGAGGGTTCCTACCAGACACCTTTGCAATTTCTGGTTAAAGATTCCAGTTCTCAACCTATTGTCACATGTTCTGGTCTGTTCCCGAGATACCCTAAGCTAAAAAATAATATCCAAATGAGGTGGCCAGCAGAAAATTAAAAATACTAGTTATTTTTGGAATAAAACAATCTTTAACTTTTACATGAGCCAGGTCAAAGATACAAATTATCAATCTGCAAAGCCACATCATGACCAATATTCAGGAAACCACCTCAATTAACACGGTCTATACTATCCCCACGTTAAATTGTTACCAGCACTCTGCGATTCTCTCCCCTCTTTCTCTGCAGATAGAACACCCCCCTGAAAAACATTACTGGCATTCCCCCCCCCCATCCAAAGTTCCCTTCCCTCCACAAACCCACCCAGCAGACATCCAATCAAAATCTTTCACTGATCTTCATTTCATTGTAACTTTCATAGTTCATGTGCTGCCCATCCACTTACCCCACTCCTTTTCATGCTTCTGCGGGCACACCCTATTCTTGGGCACCAGTTTCTCCAGGTTCAACCATACAACATGCATCCAATCTTCCCACATTCAAAGAGAAGGGCCCTACTCCTCCTCCTTTCCCCTGCCCACTTCATTGCGGTACATCTCTTTGCCAAGGCCAGTTCTGTCAGGGCTCTTTAATGCACCGTGACGCAGGAGTCCCCCAGTAAGCACATTTCTGGGTCCATGCCCAAATCAACCTCCACTAATGAATCCCAAATTTCTGTCACTTCTCTCCATAAGCTATTTATCTTAGGAAATGTCCAAATCATATGCAAGTATGTCCCCACCTACACCTTACATTTGGGACACGTGTCATTTTCTCTTCTACACATTTTTCTGTTTCCGTGAGGTATACAAGTATTTTGTATTGGATGGTCCTAAGCCTAGAGTCCATCACCACATTGCTAGTGGCACCCAATGCACTTTCCCATTTCCAGTCATCCAGCGCTCCCACATCCCATTCCCAACTCTCTCTGTCTTGTCAGTGACCTAAACGTGGTACTAGCTATCCACTTATACGTTTTGGAGATCAGTCCACCTTCAAATTTGTCAGTCGTCACGAGCCTCAACAACAGTGAGCTCCGAGGGAGATCCCATTCCTCCGTCAGACGAACCCCAAGCATATGCCTTAGTTGAATAAGTGGCACAGCATATTGGGAGTCAGCCCAAACGTAGTTCTCAAGTCAGGGAATGACACCATCGCCTTCCGCATGCACCACAACCCAGAATGTATGCACTCCTATGTTGGTACACCCACACCTACCCTGTACATCTTTCAACTCCGGAATCAGTCTGTTCCCCCAAAGTGGTTGGTCCAAGGCCAACCATCTTCTATCGCTCGTTTTTTGTCCATTAAGGCCTGCCACACATTAGCCATTAAGTTGCCTGTCTGAGGGAACTCCCAGGGGGGAGCCAACCCCTTTGAGGCCAGGGAGTTGAGCCCAATCAGCAACACACTCTCTAGGGATCTGAGCAAATGGGACCTCACTGGGAGTGACTCCCCTCTGGGAGACAAGGACTACCTTTCCTTCGAGGAACTCCCTGCCCAGAACACATTACCCCACCTACATGGGAATCGGAAAGATTGTTAACACTGTTTTGGATTTACCAAATTACATTTCTTCAACTTCTTTGGCTTTAGGTAGTTCTGGATTCCACCTCAACACCACAGCCAAAGAAGAATGACGCACCCTTTTTGATTGTGACGACGTACATAAAACCACACAACCTTGACTGAATGAGAGTTAATTATATGCAGAGGCGAACCCCTGACAAGACGACGTCCTGGAGGGGCAGAGCTACGATCAGATAAACCTGAGCAGGCAGACGCCCTACCGAAAAAGAGCTAAAGAATGTTTATCAGAGGACCAGAGGGCTCTGGAGAGCTCAGAGAAAGCAAAATACATTAATGTTCAAGGCTGGAGAAACCACAAGGGTTACTTAAGCTGATAAACCAGAGCAGGCAGACACCTTACTGAAACAGAGCTAAAAAAGCCTATGCAAGGGCCAGGGGGCTTTGGAGAGCCCATAGAAATCGAGCAACAGATTAAGAGCTGAGGCTGGGAAAGCCACAAGGGCTACAAAACCAGGAAACTGGAACGGGCAAACACCCCAACAAGGCTCCAATAAAGTGAGCCTGTCAGAGCACCTGAGGACTTTGGGAAGCCCAGGAAACACAAAACTTAAACAGAATTGGAAAGAGAAAGACCCTGGAGGGTAACAGCCTTTAAGTAGAAAACAAGAACATTGTCAAGCAGCAAGTCGGAAATGATGGAATTGTACTAAGAAAACCTTTTCTTTCCCCCAGAGAGAAAGCATAATACACAATTTGGATTTGGCATACAGAACCTGCAGAGAATCCACGTGATTGGACCAGGCAGAACCCCAAAGATAGAGGCTATTGCTCTGGCCTCCTTTTCTTTGTTAATTTTCCTAAGTAGTAGGGCCAGTTAGTTAATAGGATTTGGACCAGGGGCCATTTCTTTGGGATTTTGACAAGGACCCTTTTTAGCTTTTCAGGTAGGGAAATTCCATCATAGCAGTAAGGCGAGATAGGTTTTTTCTTTTTCTTTAAATAAATATCCTAAACACCTCTTAGTCAGAGTCGTCCTTCTGGTTCGCCATAGTACCATCCCCCGTATAGAATCTATTTGAAGTTCCACACTTTCAATGTATTTCTTTCCAGGCCAACCGCCGGATCCCCTTCCATGAAAACCTGATCGTTCACGATCACCAGCCGAATGACCCAGAAGTATTTCCGCAGGTTCAGGAGTCTCCCCTCCCAGACTGAATTCCTTAACATATCAAGGACTATCCTAGGGGGAATTTGCTGCCCCCAGAGCATGCAGCTCAACTCCCTAACCAATTTATCAAATTCCACTGTCGGTATATCGTACAGTGAGGCCTGTAAAATGTAAAGAATTTGGGAACCGTATAGTTTTAAGCAATGCCACCTTGCCAAGGAGAGAAAGTAGAAGATCTGCCCACCTCGCCACCTCCTGAAGAAAGTTGGCGACCAGCAGATCCCAGTTACAATCAAAAGAACTCTGCGCGGGATCCTGTGATCATGACTCCCAAATACCTGAATGTTTCTCTAGTAGCTTCGAATTTCCCCCACAGAACATGGTCTTCCTGTTTTTATGTATTGGATATTTGTAAGGCGCCTATACAACAAATGGTGTTTCAAGGCACCACAAGAAAAAAGGGGTTGTGGGGAACAAGGGAGAAAGAGATAACAATGGTCCTACTAGGACTTTTTACATTCTGATCGTGCAAGTGCAGTAACAAGAAGTGCGAGGGGGAGAGGCATGGGAGTGCTGGTATGGCGAAGTGTGAAATGCTAGAGTGGGAAGGGAAGTGCAGGGTAAAGAAGAGAGCGTGCAAGTGAAAGTGGGAGGTGGAGATGTGGGGTGGGAGAGGATCACACAGGCTAGGAGAGTGCTACGGGGAAGCCAAGAGGGCAAGTGCCAGGGAGTGCATGGGGTCAGGGATGGACTGGGAACCAAAAGCACGTCCACATCCGATGGACTGGGTGGGGGGGCCTGGTGCCCTGTAGAACTCAGAGGGAACAAGGCAGCCAGTCACTGTGGCAGACAGGGGTGTTAGCAGGGGAAAGGGAAGGAAAAAGAGAAAAGGAGGGTCTTGAGAAGCTTCCGGAACTTAAGGAGATCCGGCTCAAGCCTGAGGGGCAGGGAGACCATTCCATCCTGCAGAGGAGAGAGATCTACCCCACTCTGCTTAGGGAAGCGTCTGATCTGCAGAGAGTTGGTGCTAGAAAACCAAGGACTCTAGCAGGGAGGTATTTAGGAAGAGCAAATTGGATGTAGAAGGGTCCCAGACCCTAGAAATCCCGGTGGATGAGGCAGAGGAACTAGATCCTAGCAGCAACAGGGAGCCAATGGAGAGATTCTATAGCTGGAGAGTTGTGGTCCATGCGCTTGAGGCCAAGTATGTTCCCCAGTGAGAACAAAATACACAGACTTTCCCCAATTGATCCGCAGGCCACTGAAGTTGCCATATATACAGAGCAATTCACCCACCTTAGATACCATTTGCTTAGGGCTACTCACATACAGGAGCAGATCATCAGCAAAGAGGGAAATCTTGTCCACATGGCCACCCGGCCATTCAATGCCCCAAAAAACGTCATTACTTCTCACCACCTCAGCCAAAGAATTAAGTAAGGAAATAGGAAGGGAGAAAGGGGGCACACTGTCTCGCTTCCTGCTGCAAAACAAAGGGAGCCGAGAGCCATCCATTCACCGTAACCAGGACCGTCAGGGAGTCCTACAACAATTGTATGCATTCAATGAATGTTGGGCCATAACTGCCCATAAAAAGGCCCAGTCCACAGATCTGAAGGTTTTGGAGGAGTCCAAGGACAGAATTGCCTCCCCTTGTTCCAGCAGCCAGTCAACCGAGAGAGTCGTACTAAAAAAATCTCCTTAGGTTAAGGCGAGTCAATCTTTCCGGCATGAAACCTTTCTGATCTCTGTGGATCAAGTGGGGGCGAACTATCAGTAATCTATTTGCAAGCGCTTTTGACAATATTTTAACCTCGCCATAAAGGGGAGAAATCGGTCTGTATGATTCACACGATTCTTTATCCCTCTCTTTTCTATATGACCATAATAAATTCTCATAGGCCAGGGGGTAACCTGCTGTGGCTTTACTCTCCTGCAAGTATGTCAAGCATGTAATGACTCACTCTTTCCCCCAGAAGCTTCCAAAGCTATGTGGTGAGAACACTGCGGCCAGGGGTTTTTCCCATGTACACTCTTTTTCAGAGACGTCAAGTCTGCTTCCAGCGCCTCCGTTTGGACTAGAGAGATATTCTAGAACGCTGCAAAGGAATCTGCAAACTGCTGGTCTTTAACCCACAGGGCCCACTATTCATCCCTAACAACGGATATCCATCTATCCTGTGCCTTCTGCTTGGCTATCCAGGCTAGCAACCTGACACGCATCACTCTGCTCATATACCTTACCTCCACTCAACCAACTTGAATGCCTTGCATCATCGAGAGCCAGTGCCCTCGCCTTGTCCTGTGCCCTATGCAGCTCCCTATGCACCCCCCCCAGAGTTGCCCCCTTTACATGCCTCTTCCAGTTTCTTCACCTTGGATTCTGCAGCAATCGGTTCCTATACTTTTTTCGCTAAATAGTGGTCTGTGACCACCCCCCATAATATCACCAATATCGAATGATAACAGCTGATAGGCATTCAGTTGCCACACCCTTTGCGGTTTAACCACCCCCAGTCTCAATTCCAGTAACAGTGAGGAGTGATCGGAAAGCCCCCTACCGAAATACTCGACCCATCTAACCCTACAAATGCCATCCCTGGTAGGAAAGTAGTCGTTGAGTCGTGGCAATGAATCGTGCACCCCCTAGTGAAACGAAAAGCTCTTTTCAGTCGGGTGTTTTTCCTCAAAGACTAGTCTTATGATGTCCTTAGCCTCAAGGCTACTCTAAGCGTATAACACAAACTTCTTAGGTCTTTGGCAAATACAAATGCTATCAAAGCAAAACTATCAGTACTTTTTGGGAAGGTAAATCCTGTGTCTGCTCGAAATTCTGATTCCCCTTCAGTCTTCCTGTTTTTCACAGCTCACAGAAAACCTCTCATAAATATCAGGTCTTGTGGTTCTATTTATCAGGTTCCTTTTTATAGACCTCCCCCTCAGCCTTCGGTTTATTTGATGCAGAGGGCATCCTCTAGTACTTCAGGTCTCTCAACAACCTTGGGTTTTGCATAATTTGCATTAATAAGGCTTTAAAATAGGTCTGGGTTTCTCAAAGGTTCCATGTGTTTTTAATAAAAATGTTCACTTTTTGCAAACTGCAGTGGTCGCGGGGCTAGGGATGAGCCCTATCTCCCCATCCCATACAGCCTCACCCAAACCCACCTCAACATACATTTTTTAGCAGAAATGTGGTTAAAAAAGTACACTTAATAAAATGTACCTGTGATTTTTCTTCAGTAAGAAGACTGGATACATTCGCAATATCAATTTTTGGAGGGTCTTTCATCTCAGCAGGTCACTCCCAGAACTTTGGTTGCTTCTTCTTAGCAGGTAGCTTCCAGACTTTAGGTTCCTTATGATTCCCAGAAGCTCTCTTGCAGACTTTGGGTTTCTTCTGCTTCACCTCAGCACCAATGGTACTTCCCTCCCACCCTCACGAGTCATTTTCAGGCACCTGATATTTTGTCACCCTCCTGCAATGATATAGAGGAGTAGAGTCAGCGGCTACCCTGGCCTAAGGAGTGACAGGGGGTCGCAATACTCCTTGCAGGGGAGCTGGGAGAATACTAGCTGGAGAAAGAGGTCACCATGGAGTTCAGAAAACAGGACGTTTTATTTTGACAGGAAGACATATTTACAGAATTCTTTATGTGCCGTGGCACATAGTGTATGCATACTTAAAGTAAATTTACAGTGTGCATATCGGTGAGTTAGTAATCAAAGTAGTGACAAGATATTCCATGTATTGTTTACATTCACAATACATTTAACGCTGTCGACACATTAGTTGGTGTTTCTGGTTCGGAAGGTTACAAAGGGCAGTGGCTGGATGAAATGGAGCAGCGCTGCAAAGTAGTACCGAACTGTCTTCAGGACATCAAGTCGTGGTCGGACTTGGTTAAGTAAGAAGAGCGTCATCCTATAGTTTAAGGGTGGAGAACGCTTTTAGAAACGGTGATGCAAGATTTGAAAAATTATGAAAGTAGAGCTGCAAGGAGTCGACCTACCATGTGCAAGTAAGTTGACGCCATGGTGGTGGTCTTGTTTTCCCAGCTGTCTTATTACGGCGGGGGGGGGGGGGGCAGTCTGCAAAAGTCAGATGCCCAAATCTATTTTGAGGGGGGTTAAAAAATGAGTGCGGTAGTTAGCGGTTGGATTAGAAAATTGGGGCACAGGTAAGATCTTGTCGTGCATGGTTTTAGTGATTAGTTTTCAAGCAAGGTCCATCAAATGAATGCCCTTCTTGGGTTTTAAATGCATAAATAAGGCTGTTAAACGTGTTTATGTGGTTGTTTACAGAAATCGGCCAAAGAGACGTGACTGGGTCACCAAGTGCTGAGAAATGCATCAAGGTGCAAGGAACTTAGCCGTGCGGTTGGTGCAGGAAATCGGGAAGACTGTTGTTATAATTGCCCTGTGAAATTGTAATGGCGGCCGAGGGAAGGTGGCTAGGTCATAATCAGATAGTGTCGATTAACATTGAACCCAGGATCAAGGGGTGAGAGGAAGACGCTTGGTAGATCAGCGCTGAAATAGCGGCAGTGAATCAAAAACGTGAGCGGACTAGTTCTTACCTGTGCCGAACTGAGAAAGAGCTGTATCACTGCAGGCTGGTTGTGCGCATGTGTGCCCTGGAGGACAGTTATTTAACCAGAATGAGGCTAAGACAGGGCGCGATCGCGCATGTGCAAAAGGGCATTTTCTGAGTATGCCTAGCGCTGGGGCGTCAGTCCTCGAGCAAACCAACGTCAATGGTGCATGAACTCAGTGTTTGGATACAAGAGAACACACATAGTCATGTATGGCAGCAATTTGTATGCAAGTTGGTAGGAAGGTCGTACACTGTTTGAAATGAACATGAGCTAGTGTTTTGTCATAATAGTTGACACAAACGTAATCTCAGGATAAACAAGTCTCTTAATTCAGAAACGGGGTTGTAAAAACATCCAAAACATTAGATGTACAAAGAGGTAAGCGAGAGTCATCAATATTATTATGCCATGAAGGAGATATGCATTTGGTACGGCTACAATGACATAGTTACAAAACATCTAAGCATAAAAAAACATGAAAACATCATGAAAAAAGGAAGGACAAGAGAGAAACATCAATGTAAACAATGCACACGATTGGTGTAGTTGCAACAATGGTACATGTCTAAAGGACCGATTGCGATGTTTTGGAAACAAACGGTGCAGACTTAGTGGTTACAGGGAAAAGTATTGCAACAGATTTTACATTCAGCTGAGCTTGTCGCATTGATGTGGGAACCCTGAGCTATTTGTTGAAGAAAAGGTTCCATTCAATGGAAATATTCAAGACTTGTCTGACAGAGTCAAGGCGGTATATCCATTTCTGCTCGAGTTTGCGAAGGGCAAGGTCTCTATTACCCCCTCGGAAGGGGTTGCCCACTGTTTGCAGTATTGTCCAGAAGATATTGTTGTGGGTATGTTTCATGGCTTTGAAGTGTGCCACTAGGGGTTTATCTTCTACTTGGTTGCGTACACAAGACCGATGTTCACAAATGCGTTGTCTGATTTCTCTCTTGGATATGCCTACGTAGATGAGGTCGCAAGGGCATTTGATGATGTAGACGGACCATTTGGTTTTGCAATTGGTGAAGGAATTTAAGGTCCACAAGTTACCTTTCAAATCGATTGTCTTGAGGTTTGTCGTCAGTGTGCAGACGGAGCAATTGCCACACTTAAAATGGCCTTTTACTGGCGGCAGGTTCCATAAAGTGCCTTGTGTGCTGCTTGAGACATCAACTTCCGTGTACGTGTGTACGAGGCGATCTTTTAGGTTGCGGCTGCGTTTGAACGCAAATCTAGGTTTCTCTGGTGCGAAACAGTCAGTGTAGAGCTTGTCCTAGTGTTTAAGGACCATTTTTTTGATTGAATTACTTAAAGGAGTGAAAGTCGTGACGCAGGTCATTTTGGTGTTAGACTGTTCTCTTTTAGTTGTGGTGAGACAGGAGTCTCGATTGGTGCGTTTTACTCATTTCCTTGCTTGACGGACGATGTGGCTGGGGTATCCTCGTTCTTTTAGGCGGGTTGCGAGTTCTTTGCTTTTAGATTCGTACTCGACCAGTGTCTAACAATTCCGCCTAATCCGTAAAAACTGGCCATCCTAAGGCTTGATGGATGGAAACTGGAGTACTCGAGTAGAGTGTTTTTGGAAGTCGGTTTGCGATATAAGGTGGTACTCAATGAGTTGTTATGATTTTTGCAGATTTCAAGGTCTAGGAAAGGTATTCTGTCTTTGTTAAGGTCAATCGTGAATTTAATGCAGTTTTTGTGAGTTCAACCATTGTAGGAACAGGTGAAGATTCTCTTCGGTTCCTTTCCAGACATGAAAACGTCGTCAATATATCGTAACCAGCATACGATCGAATTTTTGAAAATGTTGTGTTCATTGTAGATAGAATTATTTTCGAAGGCGTCCATGAACAAGTTAGCTACATCCGGTGCAAAAGTAGCCCCCATACTGGTCCCATGACACTGCTGGTAAAAAGTCTGTTTGAAGATGAAATAGTTCTCCATGAGGGCTATTCGGGTGCATTCAAGAAGGAATGCTGTGGGTGGTTCCGCTGATGTTCTGCTCTCTAGGTAGGTTTTGAGTACTTGTAGACACTCCAATTGTGGGATGCTTGTATATAGTGACTCTACATCTAGCGTTACTAGTAGGTCTTCTGGTTCAGCTTGTATGGTGACTAGTTTGTTTATCATGGCCGTTGTATCCTGGATATAGGACGGCATTTTGCAGATGAAAGGCCTTAGGAAGTGGTCTATGTAGATGGATAGTGGCTCAAGGACTGAGCCAATGCCTGCCACGATAGGTCTTCCAGGCAGATTAAGTGGATTTTTGTGGATCTTGGGAAGCAAGTAGAACGCAGGGATGATCGGGTGTTGGTTTACCAAAAATGCTTTCTCGTCGTCGTCTATCCACCCTTCATCATGTGCATGACCCGTCAAACTCGTGATTTCGGACAGGATCCTGAACGTAGGGTTGGAGGGTATCTGCCTGTAGAATTTGGTATTGGACAATTGTCTGGTGACTTCCATGTCATACAGGGTGTTGCTCCAGAGTACGATGCCACCGCCCTTGTCTGCTGGTTTTATGAGAAAAGTCTTGTCGTTTTCTAGAGATTTGAGTGCCAGTCTTTGCGATGCAGAAAGGTTGTTCTTGAAGTGGGTGGGTTTATCGAACATGTTAAGTATTTCAAGGAGGATGCGATTTTCAAAAGATAAAATTTCTGGGCCTATCATCGAGGAAAGTGGAGTGAAAAGTGACGGAGGTTTTAGGCCAGTGGTTTTAGGTGTTTCTTGTTCTGGGCTATCTCTGAAGAAATAGCGTAGACGAATTGTGCGGAAGAAACAGACCTTTGCTCAGCACTTCAATTTCATTTGTCGACAAAGTGTGATCGCTAACATTGAAAATGGGGATCAACAGGTTTGTTGCGCTCGTGGGGTCCAATTCCATGTGCGCATGGGTTGTTGGCCTTGGTAGCGGCATCTGCCGCATTGTCCCCTCCCTTGAAAACCTGAAGCTTGTGGTGAATTGCCTTGTCCACCGGTTGTAGAGTCTGAGTCGCTGCTGTTAGAGCTGTTCGAAAATGTCACAAATTTCTTCCTCTGTTGGTTTTGTCTATTGCTGGATGCCTGTTGATCAGTTGATTATAGAAACCCGGGACCAAATAAGGGTATGTTCTTTCTTCCTTATAGTTCTTAATATCGTTTTGCAGTTTCCACAACTTTGTCAATTCTGAATTTCTGAAATTTCTTTATTTCCTCTTCGATTTTGTCCAGATGTGTTTTGATTTCCGGTATCACAGAATCGTTCTTGATTTTGTCTTCAAGGGTCACGACTTTCACTCCTTTAAGTAATTCAATCAAAAAAATGGTCCTTAAACACTGGGACAAGCTCTACACTGACTCTTTCGCACCAGAGAAACCTAGATTTGTCTTCAAACGCAGCCGCAACCTAAAAGATCGCCTCGTACACACATACACGGAAGTTGATGTCTCAAGCGGCACACAAGGCACTTTATGGAACCTGCCGCCAGTAAAAGGCCATTTTAAGTGTGGCAATTGCTCCGTCTGCACACTGACGAAAAACCTCAAGACAATCCATTTGAAAGGTAATTTGTGGGCCTTAAATTCCTTCACCAATTGCAAAATCAAATGGTCCGTCTACATCATCAAATGCCGTTGTGACCTCATCTACGTAGGCAAATCCAAGAGAGAAATCAGACAACGCATTTGTGAACATCGGTCTTGTGTACGCAACCAAATAGAAGATAAACCCCTAGTGGCACACTTCAAAGCCATGAAACATACCCACAACGATATCTTCTGGACAATACTGCAAACAGTGGGCAACCCCTTCCGAGGGGGTAATAGAGAACTTGCCCTTCGCAAACTCGAGCAGAAATGGATATACCGCCTTGACTGTCAGACAAGTCTTGAATATTTCCATTGAATGGAACCTTTTCTTCAACAAATAGCTCAGGGTTCCCACATCAATGCGACAAGCTCAGCCGAATGTAAAATCTGTTGCAATACTTTTCCCTGTAACCACTAAGTCTGCACCGTTTGTTTCCAAAACATCGCAATCGGTCCTTTAGTGTTGTACCATTGTTGCAACTACACCAATCGTGTGCATTGTTTACATTGATGTTTCTCTCTTGTCCTTCCTTTTTTCATGATGTTTTCATGTTTTTTATGCTTAGATGTTTTGTAACTATGTCATTGTAGCCGTACCAAATGCATATCTCCTTCATGGCATAATAATATTGATGACTCTCGCTTACCTCTTTGTACATCTAATGTTTTGGATGTTTAACACGTTTAACAGCCTTATTTATGCATTTAAAACCCAAGAAGGGCATTAATTTGATGGACCTTGCTTGAAAACTAATCACTAAAACCATGCACGACAAGATCTTACCTGTGCTCCAATTTTCTAATCCAACCGCTAACTACCGCACTGTCATTTTTTAACCCCCCTCAAAATAGATTTGGGCATCTGACTTTTGCAGACTGCCCCCCCCAGCCGTAATAACCGACAGCTGGGAAAACAAGACCACCACCATGGCGTCAACTTACTTGCACATGGTAGGTCGACTCCTTGCAGCTCTATTTTCATTATTTTTCAAATCTTGCATCACCGTTTCTAAAAGTGTTCTCCACCCTTAAACTATAGGATGACGCTCTTCTTACTTAACCAGTCCTACCACGACTTGATGTCTTGAAGACAGTTCGGTACTACTTTGCAGCGCTGCTCCATTTCATCCAGCCACTGCCCTTTATAACCTACCGAACCAGAAACACCAACTAATGTGTCGACAACGTTAAATGTATTGTGAATGTAAACAATACATGGAATATCTTGTCACTACTTTATGATTACTAACTCACCGATATGCAAACTGTAAATGTACTTTAAGTATGCATACACTATGTGCCACGGCACAAAGAATTCTGTAAATATGTCTTCCTATCAAAATAAATCCTGTTTTTTTTTAACTCCACTGTGACCTCTTTCTCCAGCTAGTATTCTCCCAGCTCCCCTGCAAGGAGTATTGCGACCCCCTGTCACGCCTTAGGCCAGGGTAGCCACTGACTCTACTCCTCTATATCTCTGTACCTCCCAACCCTCTAGAGTCAGGCCTCCAACAAAAAAAAAAAAAAAAAGGGTTCCGCCCATTTTTTCTTCCTACCATCCTGCAATGAGTCAGCATCCTCTCCTTCTACTGTATGGGATCGCTGGTGGAAAGCCCTATGCTTTGGCCTTCCGATTCCACCAAGGTTTTGGGAGGCGCTCTTCAAAAACCCTCATCAACTTCTCTTCTAGGCCTCTATTGCTTCCATAACTTTGCCTAATCTTGCTCAGATCTTGTCCTACTACCTTCCAGGCAGGCCTGCATTCTGAAGGGTTCAATAATGCTCTGTACATTTTCAATGAATCTTGAAAAAGAAGGCTGACGAAGTCAATAGTTGGAATGGGCATTTGTGAAATGTATTTGTGTCTAAGTAAATTGGAATGTTCTATGTGCGTCATCAGGCCTATTTGGCTTTGCTTGGAGTTAGAGTTGTTCAAATTATAGGGATATTATGCAATTTATGAGAGGGCAACATTAGAACATAACAGTCAATCATTGTTTGGCTTCTGGCTCGATGTAGGAAGAACAGCCCTGGAAGAATCCACTAGGAGTGGAGCGCTACTGAGTTTTCTTGTAGAGAGGAGACAGCTATGAGATTGCCTTGCATTATGTTGTGTTCTTGGAATGCCTTGAAGCCTCTGAATTATCTGGATCTGCCTTGCTTCTGTGAGGACAAAGGGTTTTGCTATGGCTCGGCCAGGAATTAATGAGATTTTGCAGTCCATACTGAAACTTTAATGTTCTTACAGAGCTCTTCGTCTGTGGCCTCACTGAACAGATCAATACCATCAATAAGAGAATGTAGAGTATTCGGTCCTGCACATCTGTTTTGAACTTTGTCGCTCTCATAAAGGCCGAGCAACTGACGTCCACATCAATCAGTATCCCTTGGAACACAGTGTCAATGGGTTCTCCTCTGGGTTGCATTATATCATGCGCCACCTGCCATACCTTTGAGACCAGCACTGAAATGGTCCCTCTTAGTCTGCGCAGAAACTGTTCTAACTCTGCCCACTCCTTCCAAAGCTGTTGATTTGCAGCAGCAAAATGTATCTGCATTAGTGTGATGCAGATGGAGTGCCAAATTCTCAAACTATCTTACCAATACCCTCTGTGTTGAACCACAAGAAGTCATACTAAGGTGTGACATGTTAAATGGTGCTTATTTAAATAATACGAAAAACGTTTATCTAGCACTACCGGGGAACTTCCCTACCTAACAAACTAAAACTAATGGTGCTTGTCAAAATGTCCAAAAGAAAGTCCTCTGTCCAAACTCTATATTCTATCTGGCGCTACCACTTAGAAAAATAGAACAAAAATATGGATTATAGCAATATTCTCTATCCTTGGGTTTTGCTCAGCCCAACTACTGGGATCTCTCTCCAAGAGATGATATGATATTTATATGATTATATGATGTGGCCTGTACACAATGCAGTCTTTCCAGCCTCTCTGTAGGCTTTAATCGGACAATCTTAAATCTTTATGCAGTTCCGCCACATTTCCTCCTTTGCATGGAAAAAAATGGTTTCTTTAATGCAATGCCACCATTTAGACGTGTTGGAAAATGTTCCTTTCTTTGGTTTGCACACATGAAACCTCCTGGTTCTCTCAGTTACCAGTCTTGCTTTATTCTTTATTATTCCAGGACTCCCCAAAGCTCTTTGGGACGCTAGTTGGCTTACTTTAGCGTGGCCTCATTTGGAAGTCTGCCCGTTCAGGTTTTCCTGGCTACCTTTTAGGGTTTCCCCAACCTTTGATACAGCTGTTCACCCCTTTCAGCTGCGTTTCCTCTTCGGAAGAGTTTGCTTCCCTTGCTCAGCCCTGCTCGGCAGCTTGTGTACTTCACTTGCAGAGATAGGCGATCCGATCTCTCCGCTGCAGTCTGGTCTCTGCAGTTGTAAACAGTAGGCAGGCCCACCACGGCATTTGTGCAGTCGCGACACCAGGCGAGGTAGTCTCATCACAGTCTGTCTCCCTCCAGACTATCAGCTTGCTCTTCACGCTCTGTGGTCTAAAGTGGACGGTTCCTTCCAGGACCATCTTTCCCTCTCCCATCTTCCCCGCGCCTCCAATCTAAGTTCCTCGTCGTATGTATATCATCACAAACAAAGTGGGTGTGTAGCTGCTCTTTGACTTAGAGTTTAGGCAAGATCTGCGCATTACCTGAAGCCAAAGATATTTAAGAAATGTCATTATTTGGATAGTCCAAAACAGGATTAACAGTCTTTTATTTCTATGTAGGCAATGTACTCTGGGACAGGGAGTTCCTTACAGGGATCGGAGTCCTTGTCCCCAAGACGGGAGTCACTCTCAGTGAGGTCCCACGTTCCCAGGGAAAGGGAGGGTATTGCTTAGTGGGCTCACCTTCCTAGCCTCAAAGGGGGTGGCACCAGTCTGGGGAAGAGGGAGAAATAGTCCAGATCGGTCACATATCCAGTAGCTTCTACTTCTTCCAGAGGACCAAAAGGGAAGGATGCCCCAAACCAATGACTTGGAAGACGTAGTAGCCACAAAAGAAGATGAGGGCCGCAGGTATGACACTCGGGAGGTTTTCTTGGTTGACAAAAGCCAATACCTGCGAGTAGTGCAAATTTTCACAGAGCTTCTGAGCCTCTGCAAGAATCGCCCTCTGGATGGGCAGAACATGGGCGCTCATGGATATGCGAGTGCAGCATGGCTGAGAGTACCCCCGGCTTTGTTGCAGTGTTTCCGATAATAGAATATCCAGGAATGTCTGGAACCACTCCCCCATTTTTTCCTGGAACACCCAAGCTCAAGAAAGGTGTTTCTTCTGTACCACCTCATCATGATCATGGCCCCCTCCTATCTGTGTCACCTGTGGCTCCAGGGTCGATCGGTGGCAGAGCTGCTGGGGTCAGAAGTTGGAGCACTGTGTGCACCCATGGCCAGCCCTGGAGGAACCTAGGGAATCCCTGTCACCGAGAGGGGGATGCAGGGGAAGGGGGGTGTTCTAAAATAGTCAGCGGGACCACCAGTGCTGGGAGAAGAGTAGACATCACTTTACTGTGGCTACCTTGAGTGATCAGGGTGGCAGGAAGAGAGAGGGTAGCATCTCCCTTGTAATATCACGGAAACACCCCTTCATAGGGTTGTTAGGGAGAATGCTCTTATAAGGCTAATTTCCCAAACCTAGTGAGTCCCCCAGCAGCTTTGCTGAATGTTTGGGGTTTGTTTTTTTCTCCTGCTAAGAGTGAGACTCTTTTCCTCCCACTCTTAAACATGATTTGAGCTATGTCTCCGACTTTTTGTGTGCTTAAGGGCTATGGGGTCTTTTACTCCATATGGTATCATCGTTTTTTGTGTATGTGTTACACAGCACCCTCAGTGCAGTAACACAGGGGTGTCATAGTGACCCCCAAACATAGACTCCATAACCTGGGACTGACTCCCGTCTCCCAGGGCATGAAAAGTCACCATTGTCTTTACTAGTCCAAAATTGTGAACAGAACCAGTACAAACCATCATATTGTGGAAGTACTGGATGGGGTTAATTCGATTGTCCCCGGGTCTGTTTTCAAGGGGCACTGTCCAGTGCCCCCTTGTCGAGTTTCTGGCTGGTGGCAGTGGTTACCACGCAAAATATTCCACCGGAATATTTCCTATGGGATTTTCCCATTGATTTTAAACGCACCACTTTTTGGTGCAATGTTAAAGATACCGCCGGTCTATTTATTTAATATTAAATCACCGGCTGGGTCTTTTTGCCAGAACTCTTTTCTAAAATGGCGTTCGTGTCCGTCTCTGTAACTCCGACCAAGGTCGGGCCCTTTGTTCCACTTTTTGGCAGGCTTCTCCACAGAAGCCCTCCAACTGATGCCACTCTGTCTGGGTTCCACAGGATGTATGGGTGGGGGAATTGGCACCCTGGACTGCGTTGCCTTAGCAACTCAAGTCACACACTGTTCTGATTGGGCCAGTGGTGAGCCGCCCGGCTCACCACTTAGCATGTTTGAGTGACAGCTAGGCTGTTGAATGGGGGTTTTTCTGCATAAAAGCAGGGCTTTTGGGACTGGAACTTCAGAAGTCGCCACAGGACCTAAGAATCCAAAGAGGGAAGAAGCTGAGCCATCTGCAACGACGACACCACCGGTGGAGCCCTGCTGCAACAAACTCACCACTTTCCCAACGACAAGAGAAGATCTTCTGCTGGAAGAGTCTTCTCCCTCTGAGCTGGTGGGATCAACCAGTTCGCCATTTCGCCTTCCAGGACGTCTCTTGGTCGAATCGCCCGTGCCAAGCACCCCGGCGGCCTGATAGCCAAGCTGCACCACTGTGACCGCGAATACCAGGAACACACCTTTTCACCGATGAACTCCGCGGTTGGTTTCTTGCCTGGGCAGTGCAACGACTCCAAGTTTCCTCCTCACCGAGATCCTCCCTTCCCCTGGTCGAAATCACGAACTGCACCCACTGCCAGGAACAACTGCCACCGCTGGAGCTTCCTCACTCTTTAAGGTACTGTGTTCTACCTGGCCTCCCTTTCTTCGGTTTGCCCAAGGTGACCCTTAAATCCTTGACTTGCCAACTGGGTTGGCCCCCAGACCTTCTAACTTTATCTTTTGAACCACCCCAACCTCTTTTGAACATTTCTACAAAGACTTGAATGCATTGCTAAACCGTGTGATCTTGGGCACATTTCGCCTTGCTCCATTCAAAGTGTGCCTGGCCTATGAACTTTGGCTCTACAATATACCGTGCCTTCAGTAACTTGATTTTGTCTCTTAAAAGTGTTGGGAACTGTTTTATTTTTATGACCTGCCTTTTTTTCTCCCTTTAACCTAATTATTGGAGTGCCATCTGAGTTACACGCTCACCTCTGTTTTGACAAAAAGTGGTGTTTTAACTTAGACTTGTTTAGTAATTGCTAAGGGAGGTGTAAATACTTTTCTGATTGTGTTGGAACTTGCTTTTGAGTAATAGTGCCAGTTGTTGTTTCTAAAGTGTGTGTTAAATAAATAATTATATACTTTTGATACAAAGCTCTTGTCAGTGTTTGCTTGTTCTACTGTGTTTTGGCCCTATTGTGTATCCTCTGAATACTACCTAACTCTTCTTGAGAGAAGTCTGACTGCTCAGCCACAGCTACCAGGTACATCTGGGTGGTACAGACTGCTACCAATTGGGTTTACTGCTTACTCCTGTAGTCTTAATCTTTTTGCAGTGTTCCCCAAGGGAACTGCACAGGATTCTGCCTAACAAGGGTGACTACCTCAAAGTTCACAGTTTTTTAAGATCCAGTCTTTTGCCTGGATTTGCTAAGGCTGGTGCGAAGGCTGAGACAATGAAGCCATGGAGGCTGGTGTCCCCTTGTACCATTTCACACAAACACTTCCATGGCACACAACTGTATATATGTGATATTATTGTTTAGTCTTCCAATCAATGTGCTATCTACCAGTCCCTAAAACGAAGGACACCCTTTCCCTACATGTGGGGTGTCTGTCCCTAGGTAGCAAGTGGTGGTCAACCTATCTAATAGGGATAGGCAAATAGAGCAGTCCCTAGCTGTACCATGTTTTTGAATTATTGATAAAAAAGCAAATTACTGTCTAGTTCAGTAACGCAACATTTCTGGGAGGACCTATTTCTCAGGGCCCTTTGACCCTCTATATTTTTATTCGACCTTTCTGAAAAAATCACCAGCGCATTGATTTTTTCAGTCTGTCTAAACAGCCGACCAGCTTTAACAGCAATTGCGAAGCCTTCAGAGTACTTTTTAGGCATTGTCCCTTCAGCTTAAATTTCAGGCTATATCCCTATTAAGCCTCAGATGAAGAGCCGTGGAAGGCTCGAAACACGTGTTAGGCTGTTGCTTGTACTAAACCTTGCACTTTAAAGGCTGTTCTTTCATACAAATCACTTGGACTCCCGATTTTTATTTTGTTATACTTGGCGCAGTGAAACTGGGACTTGTTTGTGTTGCATTTGCTCTATTAGCGTAACCTACACACTTTGGAAAGTTGCTCATATAAATGTCTCTTATGAATGCGTAGCACTGCTTAGCCTGTCCCCACTAGCAATAGGCATTTCCACATTGCGCTCACTTGTGGCATCCTTTTCACTCTGCCTGTAATGTTCATGCCTAATACCCGATTGCTTGCCGGTACTAGACTGAACTACTACTGCGAATCTTAGAATTGCCTCCGCTCTGCATACCTTCCTTTACAATTGCTAATGTACATGCCTACCTTCCGACATGAACTGCTCTCATGATCTACTTGTACCTTTGCATTTGTATCGTTTCATTGGCCAGAACTAGTCGGCACGTGTCTCCTTGTTACCCCTAACCACAACCTGCTTGGAACCCCTGACAATACTTTGATATTTGACCAGTCCAGCTTTCAAATCCAATCTACTTGCTGATCCAACACTCTCCACTACCTACCTATGGTCACCCAGTTTACCAACTTATCGAGGCTATTACCCTGCCTGCTAACCTATGCACTATACCTATACCTATTTACTCACCACAAATGGCATCAAACCACGTTAGTATACCAAGCACACGACAGCCTACAAATGGATCACGCCAAAGGTAGTCAAGCACTCTACAGTCACTCCCTAACCATGGCTACGACACTGCCCTGCTCAGCCAACATCCAACCCACACACGCATCTAACACCTGTCAAGACCAAAACCTCACACCTGATCAATGGATACATCGCTAGAAACCCCACTCCTAACATGCCATGCCCTACCATCATCAGAAACGCAAGACTAGGCAGAAGATTCCCCAAATAACATCTCAAAACTTCACCTAACCGTGACAGCAAACAACAACAGATTGTACACAACACAGCATTTACTGCTAATAATCCACCTACCAGGCTTGGCTCTCCAGCCAAAAACATCAGCCAACAAACATCACAGACCTACACCCCCTCCATCTTGAAAGGAGGCCTTATCAACGCGAGATCTTTAACTGCACATTCACTTGATATTCATGACCTTATAACTGCCAATGACCTAGACCTCCTAGCCATCACAGACATGGCTTCACAGCGTCTCAGGCCACCTCCTATCACTAGCTATCCCAGAGCAATACACCATCATTAGACAAGACAGAACCTCATCCAAAGGGGGCGGTGTAGCTATTATTGCTAAATCCTCCCTAGGTCTCAGACAAATTCCTTACCAAACACTCACCTCTACTGAACACTTATTTAAACTACCTCTATCACCATCCCAAACTATCACCGCCCACCTGATCTACAGACCCCCAGGCCAACTCTCCTCCTTCGAAGAAGACCTATTGCTATTACTGACCACTAACACTAAACCTTGCTCACAAACACTCCTCCTTTGAGACTTTAACTTGGGCCTATATGACAACAATGATAATAAAGCTACGATGATTAGCAACAGCATAACAGACATTGGTCTCACCCAACGTCTGACACAAGCCACCCACTCCAAAGGTAGACAACTAGATTGGATAGCAGATTGCAACTGCAACACCACCATCACATCAAACTATCATCTCGTCTGGTCTGACCATCACGCCATCCTCTTCTCTATTCCTAGAGATCCTCCCAATCAGAAGAAAACCATAGCCCCTCCAAGATTAGCAAGAAACTTGCGTAACCTAACAGCTCTTAAACTACTCCCACTTCTTCAGTCAATTTTGCATAGGGATACTGCCCTAGAACCTATTGATGACCCTACCTAACTAGTGAACCTATACAACACCACCATCCTAAATGCCACTGACAGACTAGCTCCACAGAAGGCTCGTAAAGCCAAACCTGTCGCCCACCTGAACACTTGGTTCACCCCACAACTGAGGACTGAGGAAAAACAAAAGAGCAGCAGAAACAAACTGGAGAAACGCCCCGACGGCTCCTAACAAAGAAAACTTCCTTGAAGCCTCTACCTTATATAAATCTGCTATTTTCTTAGCCAAATCTGACTCATACAATAACCGCATCCAGAATGCCAAATCCAACACAAAGGAACTATTCAGCATTCTTAGAGAGCTGGAGTCACCAACACAACCCTCCCAATACCTGCATCAATGACACCAATTGGTGCCAAAACATTCAAAAAGCAGCATCAGACAAGATTGAGCTCCTACAAAAAAAAAATTGAAACAAAAAAGCCAACCTAACCCAAAACCTTCCTGCTCACTCAGCGACCCAACCCAACCTATTCAAATTCTCCCCACTCAGCGTCAAGGAAGTAGAGGAAATAATACTAAGCCTCAAACCATCTAGATGCATGGGTGACATCTGCCCTGCTCCCATCATAAAAGAAACAGCGAAGGAGATTGGCCCATTCATTACCTCGCTGATCAACGCCTCCTTCAAGGCCAATGAGATCCCTACTAACCTGAAGGACTCATGGATCATGCCACTTCTTAAGGAACCATTCCTCGATCCCAACAACCCCTCCAACTATAGAGCAATCACCATGGTACCCTTCCTCTTGAAGATCGACAGAGCAGCCTACCTACAAATCCAACACCACTTGGAAAGCAACAATCTACTAGGGCTATGACAATCCGGATTCCGACCTAGACACGGCACAGAAACTGCCCTGATGGATCTAGTAACCCAAATTGAGAACATCAAGGACTCCGGCAACCTTGTCCTCCTCCTTTTACTAGGCCTATCAGTGGCATTTGACCTAGTCGACCACAAAATTCTCTGCAAACATCTCTCCACCGCAGCCCACTTCTCCAATGACGCCATCACTTGGATTCAATCATTCCTGAACAATAGAATAACCAGAGTATTTACACCATCGGCCTCTGCTCCTCCCTCGTCTGTCACATGTGGGGTCCCACAAGTCTCATGCGTCTCCCCCTACACTCTACAATATCTTCACCAAACCTCTATTTGACAAACTCAAACAACTCGGCATATCCTACACCAACTACGCTGACGACACACAAATTCCCATACACATCACAGGCAACCACGACTTTGACTCAACGACATCTACCTGATCATCCAAGCCTGGATAGCACAACACGGTCTATGCCTCAACGACGACAAGACTGAACTCCTCCTAGCGGGCACCAAAGCTAGACTCAAATTGGACAACAAATTCAACAGCTTTAATATTGACGGCAATGACATCAAAGTATCTAAAGACGTCAAAACATTAGGTATGTACATTGATGCCACCCTCTCGCTAGGCAAACAAATCAACATCACAGCGTCCACCACTGCCTACACTTGTAAGCTTATCAATGCCTGCAGGCCATTCTTGACGACAGAAAACTGCATCACCTTGGCCAGAGCACTGATGCTTACCAAGTTGGACTACTGCAATGCGCTATATCCAGGCACCAGTCAACACAATCTACACAAACTACAAATCTTTCAAAATAATGCACTCAGAGCAGCCACCAATATCCCCAGAAAAATGCACATCTCAGATCTAAAACACAATGTCCACTGGTTATCCATCAACCAAATAATTAAATTCAAGACTGTCCGTAATACACAAATGCATACACAACCAAGCACCTCTTGGACAAATTCAAACTCAACACTTCTGCCAGACAAACTAGATCTTCCCACTCCAACCTCCTCACTGTACCTAGGTACCAACTGGAAAAAGCAGGAGGCAGAAGCTTCCCAGTCAAAACCTGGAACACACTACCGCCCAACATCAGGCTAGAACCTTTCATTCTTAACTTCCGCAATGGAGCCAAAACCTGGCTCACGCAGAATGAAAACTAATCCATAATAGCTAAACTTGTCTTAAATACTCTTCTTCCCGATCATGTAATCTTTGTACAGACGTCTGTGTTCCATGCTATCTATGTAAAAGTTAATTATGTAAAAAATATTTGTTATATACTGTACCTCTGTTCATCTGTCTGTCCCAGGAGGATAGCTCAGCAGCAACGTGCGCGCCTTGGAAGCAAGACGACACAGAGCAACAGGTTCGATGCCGGGTCCGCGCTTAGAAACCTCTGGGTGTTTAAGCGCGTTATAAATACGCAACTAAGAAAAAAAAAAAAACAATTACGCAACTAAAAAACAAAAACAAAGTATTCCTATAACAGCGCCTCGATGCCCGCAGGCTGTGACACCGCTTAAAAAATGCAAAATAAAATAAATAAAAATCTACCATGCTTGTAATCCTGATGATGTATGTATGTCACTGCCTTGTCATTAGATGTTTAACCATTTTGCATGGGCCATACCCAAATTCCATTTCCATGGTGAAAAATGTCAGGGTTAAATTGGACGGTAATCCAACATTTGAGACTCAAAAGGTAATGGGTGTAAAGAGTTCAACTTAATCATAACCACTGGCATTTGTCTGACCAGAATCGACCATTTGTTTTCCTGTCTGCACCCTTGCAGAAGGTGAGCAGCAATATGCAAATCCATGACACTGATGAGAAAATGTATCCCACATTTCTAGGGCATGTCCGCCAATGCATAAGAATATAACTAGAACAAGACATGCACGCTTATGACGACGGATTTGCATGTGGCTGGTCGCTTTCCGAAAGGGTGCAGATGGGATAGCAGACAATTAACTCTGGATGTGCCAGAGAAATTGGCATTCGTTCCGACTAATTTGAAGTTTCCACTCGTCACTGTGTTTCTTTCTAAATGTTGTGCCACCCATTTGCTTATTCCAACTTTACCTGCCTTGTTAAGTTCCCCACTTTTTTCCACCTTAATTCGCAAATGTCAAAAGCCTAGCCTCTTCTAATCTAGACTATTATAATGATCTCTAACTAGGCTAGCCAAAAAACAAACAAGAAGGCACAGCTAAAAGGAGAAGCAGATAAAACATAAGGCACAATGCCAAATCAAAGCTATGTGGGTGATTTTGTCTAATTGATGGCTATTCAGAGGCTGCAATCCTTCATTAAGTACTTGTTCTTTATACACAAACTTCCATGTGTTAGACAGCCTTATTGGGAGGTTGGTTTTCTTTTCAGAAATCTAGTATCAGCAGTTCTGGATTTAATTAGGATAATTGCTGACCTATCAAGGGCCTTTGTGTACTTACGGTTTCGAACTGTGTTCTCAGCGTAAATTATTGTAGATATACCACTGGCTCCTAGTGCCACACAGACCCAAGAGGTTTGACAAAAAACGAACAAAAAAAAGGAGCAGGGTGGTGGCACAGCTACACCCCATCTGGCACAGTCGTGTGGAGCAAATTTAGTTTTAATGCCATTTCCCCATTGGCCTGCTCCAAAGGCAATACCGGCTCTCTGTCCGCACCAAGAAGAGAGCTCACATCCAAGCCTGTCTCTGCGGCATCTAACAACTCGGCCAAACTCTTTAAAATCTGCAAGGAACTGGTCAATCCTGCTGCAGCCTCTACCTGTCCTGTCCTGTCCTGTCCCTTCCCAGGCGCTCTGCACGGCTTTGGCTTCTCATTTGATCTCTAAAACTCAGGACATGCTGTCCTCTCTCTCTCTTCCCCTCCACTCCCTGCTCTTCCTCTGGCCCTTCGGCCACCACTCCTCCCTCATTCTCTGCCTTTCCCCTGTTCTCCCCAGACGAGGTTTCTAGACAAGTCTGATCTATGAAAATCGTCAAAACCGGTTCATCCCTGCTCCTCCAAAGCTATCAAGGACCACATCGACTCCCTGGCTCCTGCTCTGGCCGACTTCTGCAACCACTCCTTTGCCACTAGAGTCTTCCCATCCCCCCTGAAGCACTTCCTTGTGCACCCCTCTTAAGAAACCCTCTGCAGGCTCGTCCTGCCCTGCTAACTATCGCCTGATTTCCTTAACTCCTTTCCTGGCCGAACTCCTGGAGAAGCTGGCTATCTCCCATCTCAATCTCCACACTGAATCTGTTGGTTGTCTTCATGATCATCAGTCTGGCTTCAGAGCTGCCAGAAGCACGGAAACTGCTCTCCTGAACATCTGTGAAGACCTGCTCTCCAACCTTGATTCCAACACCCCTTGTGTCCTCATCTTGCTTGATCTCTCGTCTGCCTTTGACACAGTCAATCATGCCATCCTGCTCAACCGTCTACGTGATAACCTGGGTATCACCTGTCAGGCCCTGGCGTGGCTGGCTTCTTTCCTCTCTGATCGACCCTCCCAGCACCAACTTGGGTCCTTCCTCTCTTCTATCTCTAACTCTACCTGTGGTGTTCCCTAGGGATCTAACCACTCTCCCTGGCTGTTCAACCAATACCTGGCCCTTCTTGCCCACTGCATTGCCGCTCTCTGCACCAACTTTCATTGCTATGCGGATGACACTCAGCTCATTTTCAGGCTACCTTCAACCACCTCTTCTTCACTCATCTCTGACTGTCTGCTATTCAGGAGTGGTGTGCCGGCAATGATCTCTGCTTAATGCCAGTAAGTCTGAGATTCTCCTCATCGGCACACCCGCTCCCTCCTTTCCTGCCACTCTCTAGCCGGCCTCTCTTGGCCCTCTTCCTGCTCCCACCTGCAAGGCTAAAAACCTTGGGGTCATCTTCGACTCCACACTCTCCTTCTCTCCTCACATCTCTGAAATCCAAGTCACACTACCAGCTGTACCCCCTCAAAGGTATTCTTCCTTTCCTCTCCTTCCCCCAGAAGCTCACTGTCTCCATAGCTTTGGTTCTCTCTAGGCTGAACTATTGCAACTGCCTCTTTCTAAATATGCCTGCTTCTACTCTCCGCCCTCTGCAACTCACCCTGAACAGGACTGTAAGACTTGTCCTCGGCCTCAAGCCCAGGGATCGTATCTCTCCAGGACTGAAATCTCTGCACTGGCTCCCAGTGGCTGCAAGGTTTAAATTCAAAACCCTCTGCATTGTCCACAAGGCATTCTGGGGCCTGGGGCCTCAATATCTTCAACTCTTTCTTCCTAAATATCTTCCTTCTCAAGCTCTTCGCTCATCCGCCTCCAACTTCCTCAGGGCTAGTCGCTTCTCCAAGCAACGAGTTGGTGGTAGATCTCTTTCCTCCGCTGGGGACTCCCACTGGAACAGCCTCCCTGCCTCCACGAAACTTGAGGAGAACCATCTCATGTTCCGGAAGCACCTTAAAACCTTCCTCTTCGCTTCTGCTTTCTCTCCTCCTATCCCCTGCTGAATTCCTGGCTGTAACTGAAACTGCACTGGTTACCTGGCCACCCTTCTGATCTCCTCGGGCCCAGCCCCCACCCCTCCGCCAGTTGCACACCTGCACTGCCTCCCTGGCAACCCCTGCACCTGGGGACTGTTTCTGTATCCCTACAGTCCCCTACCAGTACTTCTGTCTACACTTACCTTGCACTTGCCACCAACTGGCCGTATTTTTTATTTACCTTATTTGTTCTATTATCCCATGTACTGCACCTTTCCCTCCCCTTTCCCCCCCGCACTTTTCACCTTCCCCCTTCCCATGCACTTGCGCGATCTGAATGACACATGGCCTAGTAAGATCGTTTTCTGTCGTCCCTCTGTTCCCCCTCCCTTGCCTCGTCGCGCCTTGAAACATGTGTATAGGCACGCTATAAATGCCATATCATATCTTATTTTAGCAGTTGAGGAAATGATGGGCTCCTCATTTTAAAGAAGGCAAAAAGTAATTGTGTTAAGTTTGCCATACAGGGAGAATAACCTACTCGACTCTCAGGCATAAACTTGATACTCAGTTATTGCCATGTGAAGGTTTGCGTACCCCTACACCATTTGTGTCAAAGTCAGCTCCCAGACTAATTCCCAATGCTAAAAGGGGACTTTGCAGTCCAGGAAAGGAAGCCTACCAGGGCACTGCAAGAGTTCTGGGCGATTTTGAAGGCAGAATATATGGAGGGAGCTCCACAGTCCCTCCTCCTGATCTATGGCCATACCCGGACCCGAGTGATTGCTAAACTCAAGAGTCAGGGTTCCGGGGCGAACCTAGACTTTTTGGTGGATGCTTGGTCCCTAACATCTATGTTGAAGTGCAAGCATTGGTAATCCCTTATAGGAGCCTTATACAATTTGCCAATACTGCTGCCAAGTCACCTTTGGGGAACCCCCCCCCCCCCAACCCCCCAAGTCCTAGGACTTGTAGTCCTGACCATGGTTGTCCCCAAGATGCTGAAGAAATATGCACCTCACGTGACCCCACACATTATGGCGAGATCAGGGAGATTCACAGCAAGTCCGCACCCAATGGCAGGAAGAAAAGAGCAACTGAGAAAGTTTTCGATCTCCCATTGAGAATTGGAAGCCCCTCAAGCCGGTCAGCAAAAGTAGGGAACTACATTGTAAGCAGCTCGAGATGGACATCATAGGCCAAGGTTTAAAGAAACTGAGAAACGTAGAACAGACAAAAGGGCAGGACTTATCCCTGACGCTTAAATGGCTGACGGGACATTTAAAGATTCAGAGCATAGCAGACCTGTGACAGGGGTGAAAACAAGGAGGCGAAACAGTAACCAATCCCAGAGCCCCATAAGGAAAGGACAGACATCCCATCAATCGGACGGACAGAGTGGAAGGAAAAGGAGTATATAAACTCAGCAGTGAGGGCCTTGCATGCTGGGATAGGCAGAAGCACACCAGAGAAAAGGGGCCCGATAGTAGCTGGGGAAGCAATAGCACAAGAGTCATCAGCATTCAGAGGGGAGAAAGCTAAGGAACAAGTTACTTACCTGTAACTGTTGTTCTCCAGCATGGGTCTGGCATGGATTCACATGCTCATGAATATTCGTCAGGCTGGGAATCCTCGGTAAAGAAAAAAACAGTATCAGTTTCGTTTCTGATCTGTCTTTCGTAGTAATAACCAATCACTGGTCTCTGCGTCATACTGACCACAGCCAATGACTGCCCTCTACCTAAGCACCGCCTCTGGCAGCCATCTTCAGATTTGGAAGCACGTGAAGTGGCAGTATGACCAAGTGAAGAGCCGCAGAGGGGTAGGCGGGAGGGTTCGCATGTGAATCCATGCCAGACCCATGCTGGAGAACAACAGTTCCAGGTAAGTAACTTGTTCCTTCTCCAGCATGGGGTCTGGCATGGATTGACATGCTCATGAATAAAGAATACATAGCAGTACACACATGCACAACCACGGGAGGTGGCAAAGGCTCAACATTAAGCAGTACATCAAACTCAACATTAAGCATCTTACCTCCTCACCAGGCTCACCTCAGGCGAACAGGTTGCGCAGCACTGCTTGGCCGACCCTGGACTCCTCCCTGGAATCCCGATCGACGCAGTAGAATTTCGTGAAGGTGTGCGTCGACCTCCACGTAGCAGCCCTGCATATGTCCAGCAGGGGCACACCAGAAAGGAACGCCGTGGTAGCTGCGATCGCTCTGGTGGAATGGGCTCTCGGACGGCCAGGCAGCGGTCGGTTTGCCAACCGATGACAGTACATGATACAGCCGGAGAGCCATCTGGAAATGGAAGCCTTCGAGAGAGCCTTCCCCTGATTGACAGGTCCAAAGTTCACAAAGAGTTGTGACGTCTTCCGAAAACACTTCGTGCGGTCCAAGTAGAACTTCAGCGCTCTAGCCACATCCAGCGAGTGCAAAGTCCTCTCAGCCGGCGACGAAGGCGACGGGAAGAACACAGGCAACACCAAGGGTTCGTTGAGATGGAAGTCCGACGGTACCTTGGGCATGAAGGAGGGGTGCGTCCTGAGCACTACCCTCGTGTCGTGAAAAGTCAAGTACGGGGCCTTGCATGAAGGGGCCTGGATCTCTCCCACCCGTCGTGCGGAGGTGATGGCCACAAGAAACGCTGTTTTCCACGACAGAAACTTCAACGGGGCCGAGTGCAGAGGCTCGAACGGAGGTCCCATGAGCTTGGTCAGCACCACGTTGAGCTCCCACGCCGGGGCCGGAGCCTTCACCGGCGGGAACGATCTGAACAGTCCCTTCATGAACTCTTTCACCAGACGATGAGACCACAAGGACGTCCGGCCCGTGGTTCTGGTGTATCGGGAGATCGCAGCAAGATGAATCTTGATGGACGCTTGTGCCAGTCCAGCTTTGGCCAGCGTCAGCAGGTACGGCAGTACCTGGGGAGCCGTAATCAGTAGAGGGTTAATCTTCTGTGCGTGGCACCAGACAGAGAACCTCTTCCATTTGTGTCCGTAGCATTTAAGAGTCGAGGACGCCCTGGCCTTTGCAAGAACCTCTCTGCAGTCGGCCGGTATGTCGTATCCTCCAAACTCTAGCGCTGCAGGAGCCAGGCCTGCAAGTTCAGCGATTTCGGGTCGTGGTGGAGGATGGCGCCTCCTTCCCTGGAGAGTAGATCCTCGTCCACCGGCAGCTTGATTGGCGGGGACGCTGACAAGTCCAGAAGGTCCGGGAACCATATCTGCCTCGGCCACGCAGGTGCGACGAGGATCATCCTGCACCGTGACCTCTTGAGCTGGTTGACGAGCCGGATTAGCAGTGGCAAAGGAGGGAACGCGTAGAGGAACAGGCCCTCCCAGGGGAACGAGAAAGCATCGCCCATGCTCCTCGCCTGGGGAAACCTGCTGGCGAACCTCTGGCACTTGGAGTTCGTCGCCGTCGCGAACAGGTCGATCTGGGGTGTGCCCCACCGTCGGAAGAGGCGATCCACTAGATCCTGCCGTAGTTCCCACTCGTGGCACGAGCGCAGCTCCCTGCTGAGTGAGTCGGCGATGGTGTTTTTTTATCCCTGCCAGATGAAACGGCACCAGAAACATCCTTTGGGCGATGGCCCAATGCCACAGGTCCTGCGCCTCCTTGGACAGCGCTGGGGACCTGGTTCCGCCCTGTTTCCTGATGTAAAACATGGTGGTGGTGTTGTCGGTGAAGATCCTCACCACCTTGCCCTTGAGGGACGGAAAGAAGGACCTGAGGGCCCAGAACACTGCACGGAGCTCCAGGACGTTGATATGGAGGGACTTCTCCGTCGGGAGCCAAAGGCCTTTCGCGTGCAGATTTTCGGTGTGCGCTCCCCACCCTTCCAGGGAGGCATCCGTGGTCACTGTCTCCTGGTGGTCTGGGGTCTGGAAGTCCATGCCCGCCGTCAGATGCGCGCGGTTGCCCCACCACCGGACCGCTCGGCGGAAACTCTCGTCGAGTGTGATCCTCTCCTCGAAGCCGCCCGTCGTTTGGATCCAGCGCGCGTCCAGGAACTCCTGCAACGGGCGCATCCGGAGCCTGCACATGGGAATGAGGTAGATGCAAGAAGACATCATTCCGAGGAGGGACTTGATGGACTTCACCTTGGCCGCGTCGGAAACCAACATCCGCTGTACCTTGCCCAGGATGGACCTGGTCCTTTCCTCCGACGGGGAGGCCAGAAGGGACACTGTGTCGAGCTTCGCTCCCAGAAACAGTGCGTTTTGCGCGGGTACCAGGTGGGACTTGGCGTAGTTCACGGAGAATCCCAGGTCCGTGAGAAGTTGGACGGTCCTTGCCGTGTGCTCCACGGCGAGCTCCCTCGTCTTGGCTCGGATGAGCCAGTCGTCCAGGTAGGGGTAGACGTGGATCCCCTCGCGGCGCAGCTGCGCCGCCACCGGTGCAAGGCACTTGGTGAATACCCTGGGTGCCGACCGTAGTCCGAAGGGGAGGGCTTTGAACTGGTAGTGACGCCCTTGGACCACAAACCTGAGGAATTTTCGGTGCCCCTTTAGGATGGGAATATGGAAGTAGGCATCCTCCAAATCCAACGACGACAGGAAGTCTCCTTCCTCCAGCTGCCCCAGGACGTGCTGGAGGGTGACCATCCGGAACTTCTGCGCCTTGATGAACTTGTTCAGACGTCGCAGGTCTAGGATGGGGCGCCATCCTCCCGTCTTCTTCTTCACGAGGAAGTATCTCGAGTAAACTCCGGAGCCCCGAAGCCTCTTTGGGACGAGTTCGATGGCGCCCTTCCTGAGCATCGCCTTTACCTCCAGGAGAAGCTGAGGGACGTGAAGCTCTTTCCTGGCCACGGGGGGGACGCGCGGGCACCTTCTTTGAAACTCGAGCGCGTGGCCCCGGGCTAAGGCGTCCAGCACCCAACGGTCGGTGGAGATGGACTCCCACACGCTGACGAAGCTCGCCAGCCGGCCTCCCACCGGGGTGCTTCGGTGGGGGCCCGACCCCACGGCCGGTTCAATCCTGTTTCGACGAGGCTTTGCCGCCTTGACCTCCTTGGCGACGACGGCGGGGTCCCCCAGACTGTAGGCCTCCTGAGACGACGAGCGGGCCGCTTGACGGTAGGTGGAGAAACCGCCGCCGGAACCTTTGGAGGCGCCCTTGCCTCCGCTGCTCCGAAAGGGCGTCCGTCGTTGCTGCAGAACCCCAAGGGCCCGGGCCGTCTCAGTGTCCGCTTTAATGGCCTGAAGGGAATCGTCCACTGTTTTCCCAAACAGGTTGTTCCCATCGAACGGCATGTCCAGGACTCTGGTCTTTACGTCTTGACGGAAGTCCGTAGCCTTGAGCCATCCACGCCGCCTAAGGCACACGCCGTTGCCCAACTGGCGAAACCCAGTGTCGGCGATGTCCGTCGCAATAGTGATGGCGTGATCCGACGCCACCTCACCTTCCTGTAGGATCTCCAGGGCATCCGCCCTCTTGTCGTCCGGTAGGAAGTCCAGCAGGGGAGCCAGTTTGTACCATAGCTCCCTGTCGTAGCGGGCCACGATAGCCAAGGCGTTGGCCGCTTTAATAGTCGTCGCTGCAGATGAGATGACCCTTCGTCCCATAGCGTCCAATTTCTTTCCCTCGCCGTCCGGTGGGGAAGTCGATGTGGAGGCCGCACCCCCCCCCCGCTTTCTTCCTGGCCGCCGCGGAGACGACGGAGTCCGGGGTAGGCTGCACCCGGAGGCACAGGGGGGCCGCGTCCGGGACCCGGTACTTCTTCTCGTACCGGTCTCTTCTAGCTGGCGTCGTGGAAGGGATCTTGAGGAGGGCGAGGCCCTCATCCCAATTGTCGTCCAGTAGAGGCACCGCGAGGACCGTCTTCCTCTTGGCCTCGCGCCGTTGATAAAGGAATCCTTCCTTTTTCTTCTCCTCAGGGCAGAGTTGGAAAAGCTCGGATGCCCTGGCGATCATGGAGTGGAACGATCCAATCTCGTCGGGCGGAGAAGCCCTGGTGGGAGGTGACGACGGTAGATCCTCGTCGTATACCTCGTCGTCCGTACCCGTCGCTGCCGTGTCAGTCCCCGTATCATCCCCTCGGGTGGACGGGGAGGAGGGCTGGACGGGGCGCGACGGCTGAAAAGGAGGTGGAGGGTGAATCCTTCTTTTCTTGGGTGGGGGAACACCAGAAGGTCCCGGTTCAGGATCCCCCGACGGGAGAGGTTCCTCCGTCGGCAACGGTAGTCTCGTCCTTATCTCTGAACATAAGGACTGTATAGCCAACAAAATGGCCGCCGAGTTGTCTTGCGGCGCTGGCAGAGGGGAATCCGACGGGCGATCAGGGGCCCCGTCGGCACCCTCGACGATGTCGTCGTCACCTGCGTCGGGATCCATCCCGACAGGCCGGTCTTCTTCCACGCCAAGGCCGTGGCTTAAGACCTCAATCAGCTCTTCCTCCGAGGTTGAGGCCGAATCTACGACGACGCCCTGCCCCCCCTTTTTCTTCCCCGCCGGGGATTTCACGGGGGTCCTATCGATGGGCACAAAAGAGGACTCCCTCCGAGGTGGCAGGGAGACTCTGAGCCCCGAGGTCGCCACCACTGGTGTAGCCTCCACAGGCTGAGCCAGGGCCGCCGCGACAGTATCGATAGAGGGCTTGGCCGGATGGATTAAGGCCTTCACCACCTTAGGTGCGCTCACCGCCTTATCCTTGAGGGGGGAGGGACACTGCCTCGCTCCCCCTCCGATGGGGCCTTCGAGCTCGACCGGGGCCTCTCCAGGAGCTTCGCCGGGTGCTCGCCCTTCCTCTTACCCGACCCAGAGCGTTGGCTCGTGGCTGAAGGTGCCGGGGAGGGTGCGCCCTGCCTGGCGCCCGAAGAGCCCGACCGTTCGGCGCTCCCGGTGCCAGCGGACTCGCGGTGCTTGGCCTTGTGTTGGACCCCCGTCGCCGGGGCGTCCTCAAAGGTCTTAGAAGACCGCTCGGATTTCTTCCTCTTCTTCTCGCCTGACGGGCTCTTCCCTTCCAGCCAGTTGGCGAGACGTTGATGGCGGTCCTTCATGGTCCGTTTCGACATATTGCCGCAAAACGCACAGTCCTTCTCCACGTGCGTCTTGTCCTCATGTAAGCAGTAGAGACAAAAGGAGTGTTCGTCCTCCTTAAAGACGTTCTGCAGCTGGCATCCAGGGCAGATCCTGAACAGCTTTCCGGGCGTCGAGCTTCCCTTCTCCTGGTGTCATGATCTCTGCTTCCAAAAGGTCAGGGTTTTCCCAACTCCCTTGGAAGCAGATCCATAACCCAGGTTCCGAGTGCCAACCAGTCCCAATTGGGACCTTTTGGACCCAGTCCTGGCGCCAGTGGCACCAGGCTCATAAATATGCCCAGTCCCAGCGCTGGAAGCGCCGGGCTCATAATGCTTGGGTGGACTTACCTTCAGCAGACCATGCTGCTTACTTGCCTGCCAGTTGAGCCTCTGATCCTTTTCTGTTTGGAACTACTTTTCCTGTTGGGTGGGGCTGGAGCCACTCCCTAGATTCAGAACACTGGAACTCTTCTGGAAGGCAGGAACTCTTTTCTTACCAGGAACTCTTTTCTTACTTAGGCGTGGCTGTGGAAGGAGACACCTAAGCACTACAGGAGGCTATTTAAACCACACCCGGTGGATGAATCTTGCTTTGCGTTATTCTGCAACCTCTGCAGCAGAACGCTCATCGTGTCTTCTGCATCCGGTCCTGGGCCTATGGAAAAAGGCTTACCATCCTGAATCCAGTCTTCAGCAACACCTATAAAGACAAGAAAGAACAGGTTAGCATTCCGGCATCTGAAAGGCAAAGGCTTACCTACTCTTCGTGCGCTCCGGAGGTCTTCACACTGCATCCCGCATCTGAAAGACAAAACAAGGTGCGTTTAAAGACATTGGGGAACTTTAACACTCACGTGCCATTACTCCTTTCCACATCTAATCCAGTGGGTATTCCGGCACCCTGCAGCCGCTCCGAACTCGTACCTGCAAAATAAAAAGACGGTTAGAGCGCATAGTGAAGCAGGCAACAAGCGCTTACTTACGTGCTTCCAGGCGCTTCTATTCATCACACGGGCTCCATCTTCAACTCACTTCAGCCCGTCATCCGCCATCGCCGGAACCCTGCAAAACAAGAGACATCATTACTAAAGACTTTAAAGACATTTGAATGACTCGAAACTTACCGTTCGTGCAGTAAACGACGGACAGCAGTCCTCTGAAGTCAAGAGGCCTGCGCTACCTAGCCAGTGAAGAAACTGGTTACAGCACCCTGCCCCGAGGCAGATGGAGAGCTCGGCACTCACTTACCTAAGGTGAGAGCGTTAACCTTTGGGGGTCTACAGGAGAGGAGAAGAGTAAAGAGATAGGGACACCCCAATAACCCCAGTTCATTAACCCCATATTTTCTATCTGCAGACATCTTACTCTACACGTCAGGCATACAGTGCACAGAGGTCCAGCCCAAAGAGCCAACCGGGTGCTACACATCACCTTTGAAGATACGGTAGTCGCCCAGTCAAGACCGGCGCCTCTGCGAGAATCAGGTGAGCGTTACACCTGGGCCATGTCCGGGCCTGAGAAACTTCTGGAGTCCTCCAAAAGCGTAGCTCGACGAAATCTTCACCCTTGAGGGGTGCAGACGAATCCGACACGGGTCCCCGTTGATCGGATGGAGAGTCGGTGGAGCTTGAGGCTCTTTTGACAGAAAAAAACGAAGTTTTTGAGAAAAAACGTGAAAAAATAGCACTAACGCTCGAGAGCAATAGCACGAGGATCCCAACACATGAACGTGCGGTAAAAATCTGAAGATGGCTGCCAGAGGCGGTGCTTAGGTAGAGGGCAGTCATTGGCTGTGGTCAGTATGACGCAGAGACCAGTGATTGGTTATTACTACGAAAGACAGATCAGAAACGAAACTGATACTGGTTTTTTCTTTACCGAGGATTCCCAGCCTGACGACGGGGAATATTCATGAGCATGTGAATCCATGCCAGACCCCATGCTGGAGAAATGAAGGAACTCAGTCTGAGAGTAGGCCAAAGTCCTGCTGAGGAAAGGACTTGTAGGCCTCAGTCGCCTGGGGAGGCAAACACAAATGCTGTGGCAAAAACTGAGGCAGGGTCCTAAAAGCAGCACCCAGTCAGCTAAAGTATCAACACTGCTTGCTGGGAAAGGGTCATATATCCCTTATTGAGAGAGAGAAGCTGACGCTATCCCAAACCAGCAAAGTAAAAAGGTACTTTTCCCATTACTAAGAACTGGGGCATTATCAAACCATATTAGGAGGAATTGGGTCACAAACGATCCTGCTGGCTGGATTGAAAATGACTAAGCGTTCTATTTCTGTGATGAGAAAGCCTGGCGAAGAAGCGTCTGGGCGCTGTGTTTGTGACTGCAAACTTTTTAAAGAAGCAGCTAGGTATGATATCCTGTAGACTGTTTGGTTTAGAAAACCTGGGAGGGTGGGGGGCAGGGGGGAGAACAGCGTTCCACACAGAATTCGGATATTATTTATGCATGTGCCAGCCTAGCTTGACTAACCCAAACCACAACAAAAATCAGTAAAAAGCAGTGTGCCTTAAGAAGAACAAGTTACTCTTTTACCTGGTAACGTTCTTTCGATGGGATGGTCCGACGACGTATTACATATCTATGACAGTAATCACCACAGCTGTGCTGCTTCGGAAAATCTTTCGGCGTCTGCATCTTGTGTCGATGACGTCGATACGCCGCCCTCGAGGACCTCCTCCGACAGCCGACATCACCGGATGTTATAAGTAGGATGCACGACGCCCGTAGCCTCAATTGTAGTTTCATCCCAGAACGTGTGGCACCAGTCTTCTGCCAGTCTGACCACACAAAGCCTTGCAGAAACGTAAGCTGCAATCGCATAAGAAATTCTGTAGTGGGGAAGGCAGGGAGGGAGCGATATGGAATACGTCGTCGGACCATCCCATCGAAAGAACGTTACCAGGTAAGAGAGTAACTTGTTCTTTGAGGGGATTGGGTCCTCCGACGTATTCCATATCTATGACAGACTCCCAAAGCAGTACCAATGCAAGGAGGTGGGAAAAGAATTTAGAAAACAGAAATTTAGAATGCCCAATCAAATTGCGGAGTAAAGGACCGCCTTGCCAAAGGCCAGATCATGTCCCCGGATGGAATCGAGGGAGTAGTGACGTACAAAAGTATGTACCGAAGCCCAGGTGGCTCCATCACAGATGTTACGAATAGGAACACCCCTCTGTAGGGCAGTAGAGGCAGGCATAACCCTGGTAGAATGGGCCCGTAAGCCGACCAGTGGGTCCTTACCCGCCAAGCAGTAACACTCAGATAGCCAAAATAATCCAGCGAGACAAAGTCTGTTTCATCACAGCTTGTCCCAAACGCTTTCCAGCATAACCAATGAAGAGTTGATCGTCCACTCTGACCCGGGACATGCGTGAAATATAAAAGCTTAACGCTCTCCTAGGATCAAGCCTATGGAGCCTCTCCTCTTCCTTATCAGGATGTGGAGGAGGATAAAACGCCAGAAGAACAACCTTCAGGCCTAAATGAAATTCTGACACCACCTTCGGAAGAAAGGAAGGACAAACTCTAAGGACAACCCTGTCCTTATGAAACACAGTGAAGGATGGCTTAACTGAAAGTGCCTGTAACTCACTCACTCGGCGAGCGGAATTGACCGCAACCAAAAATACAGTTTTAAGAGTTAACAGTCTCAAAAGGCATGAATGCAAAGGATCAAACGGAGCACTCATCAGAAACTTGAGAACAAGGTTCAAATCCCAACCGAGCACCTGGAAAGGTGACGGAGGGAACACATTAGTGAGCCCTTTCAGAAACTGAGAAATTAAAGGAATTTAAAAATAGGAACACTCTTCAGACGAGCGCTTAAATATGGACAGTGCCGCCAGGTAACCTTTAATGGTACCCACTTGAAGGCCCCTGTGGGCCAAAGAAAGCAAAAAAGACAGAACCATGGGAATGTCACATGCAAAAGGATCCACTTTCTTAACCCTGCACCAGTCGCAGAACTTACGCCAACGGTACAGGGACTTTGTTGCGGGCCATCTGGTTGAGAGCAACACCTCTGTCACGTCTTCAGGCAGGTCCCAATCCTTATACCTCAACCTTTCAGAAACCAAACATGAAGGTTGAGGTATCTGACCTCTGGATGGAGAACCTGACCCCCCCCCTCCCGTGAGAGCAGATCGTCTCGGTAGGGAAGACGACGTGGAGGACAGATGGGCAAGTCGAGAAGGTCCGGGTACCACGTCCTCCGGGCACACGCCGGAGCAATGAGGATCATCTGGGAACCGAACCTCCGCAGTACTTGCGGGATGACGGGGACTGGAGGAAACGCGTACAGCAGTGGGAATGACCACTCCACCACAAACGCGTCTCCTAAGGCTCCTTTTGGAGGAAATTCCCACGAGCAGAACCTCTCGCACTTCCCGTTGACACTGGAGGTGAAGAGATCCACTTGAGGGGTCCACCAAAAGGGCGAAGATCTCCAGGAGAATCTCCTGAGCCAACTCCCACTCGTGAGAGATCGTGCTCTGCCTGCTCAGAGGAAGTGACCCTGCCCCCCCCCCCTTTTTGTTGAGGTAGTGCATGGCCACCGTGTTGTCCGTCAGGATCAGGACATTCTTCCCTCGCACAGTCGGCAGAAAAGCCTTCAGGGCTAGCCTGATGGCCCTCAGCTCCAACAGATTGATATGGAAACTGGACTCCGACAGAGACCAACGACGGCTGACTCAACTCGTTGGCATGAGCTCCCCATCCCGTGAGGGATGCGTCCGTCACGATCGTCACCTCCGGCCAGGGTAGCCGAAATGGAGCCGCCTTCATCAGATTGTCTTCGACGGCCCACCACAGAAGGTCCTGGGCGACCGAGGACGGCACCTGAACAGGGTCCGACATCCTGCCGGAGGACTGAGACCACTGGAGCTTGAGTGCCCATTGCAAAGATCTCATCCGCAACCTGGCCTCCGGCACCAGAAAAATGCAGGATGCCATGAGGCCGAGCAATCTCAAGAACTTGAACGCAGGGAGACTCTGGGCAAGCTGAAACTTGTGCACCATCTGCTGAATGTGATGAGCGCTCACCTGGGGAGGAAAACACTGCCCCAGGGACGTGTCGAGCACTGCTCTGATGTACTGGAGCCTCTGAGTTTGTGTCAAATAAGTTGAGGGAGAAGCCCAGCTTGTGGAGGGAGTGGCAGGTGACAGACAGATTATCCAGGACTTGCTCGGGAGAGCGCGCCTTGATCAACCAATCGTCCAGGTAGGGGAAGAGGTGAATCCCCCCCTTTCCTGAGGTGCGCTGCCACCACTACCATGAGCTTGGTGAAGACCCTCGGGGCGGAGGTCAATCCGAATGGCAGGACCCGAAACTGAAAGTGCGAGTCACGAACCTCAGGTGGTACTTGTGCTTTGGATGTATCGGCACATGAAAATAAGCATCCTTGAGGTCGAGACACCAACCAGCCCTGAAGTTGAAGGGCCTGGAGCACTTGAGAGAGAGTAACCATCTTGAACTTGTCCTTCCTGAGGAGTTTGTTCAAACCGCGCAAGTCCATGATGGGTCTCAATCCCCTGTCTTTCTTGGAAATCAAAAAATAAGGGGAATACCATCCCTTGTTCCTCTCCGCTACAGGCACCAGTTCTATTGCGCCTTTCTCCAGCAGGGATTGAATTTCCTGCGCAAGGAGCGGATCCGGACTCTTCAAAGAGATTCCCCGGTGAATTGTCTTGCGGCCTCTGCCGGAAAGGAAGACAGTAGCCGTGGGTTATGATCTCCAGAACCCACACATCTGAAGTAATGGCACGCCACTCTGCAAGATGCTGCGCCAGCCTTCCCCCAACCGGCGAACCATGGGACATGGCCTCATGACTGAGCTGAAGTGGCTGCGGCGTTGCCTGAGGGCAAAGAGGCAACAGCCCGAGCAGCCTTGGCACCTCGAGTACCTTGTTTTCCACCTCTGGCACTCCTACAGTGGCCCCTTTGACTGGCAGCTCCTCTCGCTTTACCAAAGGATGAGTAATAACGAAAGGAACCTCCCCTCCATTGCTGTCCCCTAGGACGAAAAGGCGGACGTTGTCGAACTGCAGCGCCCAACAACTTTGCTGCAGCTTTTGAGGTCTGCAACCTCTCAAGGCTCTCGTCAGCCTTGCTGCCAAAAAGATGTTCCCCGTCAAAGGGCATGTGAGAAGCCGGGCCTGCACATCAAGACCAAACCCCGACTTCCGCAACCACACAAACCTGCGTATGACGGTGCTCGCCGCCATGGACCGGCTGACGCAATCTGCCATATCCAAACCCGACTGAACGGCCTCACACATGGCATCCTTGCCATCCTGAACCATGGCAACTAAACCATCCCATTCGCCCCCTTCGGGAATATGTTCAGCCGCTAAGGAAACACAGTTCCACAGACTGTGCGTGAAACGTGACAAGGCACATACAGACTTGGCCGCCTGAAGCGCCATACCCCCCTGAAGAAAACACTTTCTTCGCCCAGCAGTCAAATCGCTTGTCATCCCCATCAGGAGGGATGGTAGGATATGACACCTGCTTTGCTGGGGCCGTAACCGCCTGCACCACCAAACTCTCCGGAGTGGCATGCTTGGACAAGTAGCAGGGGTCGCTACTGGCTGGGCGGTATTTTCGCGGCAAAGACTTGCCCACTGCCGGGAGACTCTCCAAAGCAGTCCAAGCCGCCGCCACCCTCCTCTGTAGAGCCATATGAAACGGCAGTACCGGGTCAGTGGGTGGACCAAGGTCGAGGATATCCGTAAGGTCATCCTGAAGAAACTCCCCCGGGGGAGCAGACCAACCCAAGTACTCAGTGACCCTCGACATAAGGCGCTGGTACGAGGAGTCGGCATGAGTGCCAGGCTCAGGCCTACAAAACTCCAGCCCACTAGCATCGTGCAGGGACTGCCTCCGGTCCTCAAATTGGCTATGACCCGAGAGAATCTCGTCGTCACCTCGTCTGGCACGGCATTAGGAACCATGCCATCATCAGAGCCCTCATCCACCTCTGAAATAAACTCAAGATGGCGTTAAGAAGGCACAGAATGTGAATCAAAGCCATGCTTGACCTTGGCATGAGCCTTTCTAGGGGGTTCCACCGAACCTCGGGGTACCCCCGTCGACACAGCCTCGAAAGGCGTCGAGGGCATCGAGTGAAGTCGGCGCCACGTTAGACGCCGACAGCATCGATGGCGTCGACACAGGCCTCGAGGCCAGAGCCCCGAGCGTGTCCTTCGACGACCTCGGCACCACCGGCGTCGACGTCTTCCTCAAAGACATCACAGGTTCACACGGTCTCGAGCGCGTCGAGGACCTGGACCGGGCATGACGAGAACGATTCCCCTTGTCCGAGCGGGACCTCTTCTGCGAATCGTGCCGACCACACGAGCCCGAAGGCGTGCGAGCGGTGTCTCTCGACCGATCACGACCGACCCCACTCGGAGGCGCGGACGGACCGGTGCCCTGCGATTCGAGAATCGCTATCATTTTCTTCCTGAAGGAAGCCCATTCCTCCAGTGTCGCCTGCTTGGTAGGGTAAGCGACCCGCCGACGGGCAGAGTCCTTGGAAGAGGACGGTGAAGGCGACCGATGACGGCGCTTCCAGGAGTGCCTTGAAGAGGCAGAGGAGTGGCGGGACCGACTCCGGGACCGAGACCCACTGGACTTCCGACGACGACGTGGAGAGTCGCCTCTCGAATCGTCTGTCGAAAGCCCCGCAGACCTCGACTTCCGTGGCTTAGACACCTTACCTACTGATAACTTCTTCTTGCGCTCCCGCAAGGCTTTAGACGTGAGCGACTGGCAGTCAACACAGTCATCCGCGTCATGGGCCTCCCCAAGGCACCAGAGGCAGGTGTCGTGCGAGTCCGTGACCGACATCTTGGGACCCACAGTCCCCGCACTTCTTAAAGCCTGGACGCGGTGTGGAAGACAAGGTAGACACCTTCACGAAGAAAGACTTCACAAAACTTAACAGGTCCTAAGAACCGAGAAAGAACTCCAAAGAGCCGAGGGGCGCTGAGATCTCCGAAGCGAACACGTTCGTGGAAAAAACGGAACTGAGGCTACAGGCGTCGTGCGTCCTACTTATAACATCCAGTGACGTCGGCCGTCGGAGGAGGTCCTCGAGGGCGGCGTATCGACGCAGGCGCCGAAAGATTTTCTGAAGCAGCACAGCTGTGGTGATTACTGTCATAGATATGGAATACGTCAGAGGACCCAATCCCCTCGAATATGACATTTACTTGGGACTATACCTACTTCCATACTTACTGAATGTCAAAAGATGGCTCCAACAGGTTAACAGTTTTGACAACTAGGTGGGGGAAATACAGTTCCTAGATCGTTATGGGTTGCGGGTGGCTATTACCCTCAGGTACACTATAAATCCGCATTGAGCACTAGCTGTAAACGAGACCCTGACTGGGAATGAAGAGATTATTAAATTAAAGGCGAGATGTAGAAGGAAAAGAAATGGAACGCTCCTCATCTTTCAGAATGTTACTGTTTTCGTTTTCCAACCACTTCAAATGTTGGAATGCAGCCCTGAATTTGCAATTCCCCCAGAGGGGTGAAGGTCAGTATTGATGAGCAATGGCTGCGGACTCAAAATGTTCCATTAAAAAATATTTAATGCAGAAAACAATTAAAATAAATGTTTTTCCTTCTAAAATGTTCACAACAACATAATGCCTTCCAATGCTTCCTCCCAATTGATTTACCACAAATTCCATTACACCATTTATGCAGGGAAAATAAATGTGGTAAAGTTTCATAAATGAAACATGGTCAACAGTTTTACAAAAAACAACCTTTCTGGATGGTTACAGTGAACATATAATAAATACTCAGTTAAGGTTAAATGACACTTTCATTGGAACCTTTACTTCTGATCTCGTCCTTGAAACCTCACCAGATGTGGCGCAAAAATGGTTTGGGCACAACATTTTTGGGTTCACCCATTACATTTGGAGAATAACTAACACAGGGTTTCCCCATGGAACCCAAAAACATTTGGGACCAACATCTCAAAATTGTCAACTTAGATTTTTAACGGTTTTAGGGAGAAATGGTACACAGCAAAAATGTGGAAAAATGAAATAAGGGAATTTTGAGTTATTCAGTTTAAAATATTTTAAAAAATGGGACCGTGTAGTGGAACAGGAAAAAAGAAGCACATGTGGATATGAAACCTGCATTATCAAACAACAATGTATTCGGGCATGCACACAACACATGCAAAAATAGAAGCAGAACATACATAAATGAAAACGAATAAACACAGCATTCCACTGCTGTCATCTCACAAATCGCCTCGATCGAAATTACCGGGGGTCATTTAGCTTCTTCTAGTAATGAAAATGATCTGTTATTATAGCGCTTTCACCCAGTCGCACATAAGGAACAAGTTACTTACCTGTAACTGTTGTTCTCCAGCATGGGTCTGGCATGGATTCACATGCTCATGAATATTCCCCATCGTCAGGCTGGGAATCCTCGGTAAAGAAAAAAACAGTATCAGTTTCGTTTCTGATCTGTCTTTCGTAGTAATAACCAAATCACTGGTCTCTGCGTCATACTGACCACAGCCAATGACTGCCCTCTACCTAAGCACCGCCTCTGGCAGCCATCTTCAGATTTTTACCGCACGTTCATGTGTTGGGATCCTCGTGCTATTGCTCTCGAGCGTTAGTGCTATTTTTTTCACGTTTTTTCTCAAAAACTTCGTTTTTTCGGTCAAAAGAGCCTCAAGCTCCACCGATTCTCCATCCGATCAACGGGGACCCGTGTCGGATTCGTCTGCGCCCCTCAAGGGTGAAGATTTCGTCGAGCTACGCTTTTGGAGGACTCCAGAAGTTTCTCAGGCCCGGTCATGGCCCAGGAGAAGGGGAGCTCGACGCCCGGAAAGCTGTTCAGGGTCTGCCCTGGATGCCAGCTGCAGAACGTCTTCAAGGAGGACGAACACTCTTTTTGTCTTTACTGCCTACATGAGGACAAGACGCACGTGGAGAAGGACTGTGCGTTTTGCGGCAACATGTCGGAGCGGACCATGAAGGACCGCCATCAACGTCTCGCCAACTGGCTGGAAGGTAAGAGCCCGTCCGGCGAGAAGAAGAGGAAGAAAGCCGAGCGGTCTTCTAAGACCTTTGAGGACGCCCCGGCGACGGGGGTCCAACATAAGGCCAAGCACCGCGAGTCCGCTGGCACCGGGAGCGCCGAACGGTCGGGCTCTACGGGCGCCAGGCAGGGCCCACCCTCCCTGGCACCATCAACCACGAGCCAACGCTCTGGGTCGGGTAAGAGGAAGGCCGAGCACCCGGCGAAGCTCCTGGAGAGGCCCCGGTCGAGCTCGAAGGCGGAGGGGGAGCGAGGCAGTGTCCCCCCCCTCAAGGATAAGGCGGTGAGCGCACCTAAGGTGGTGAAGGCCTTAATCCATCCGGCCAAGCCCTCTATCGAAACTGTCGCGGCGGCCCTGGCTCAGCCTGTGGAGGCTACACCAGTGGTGGCGACCTCGGGGCTCAGAGTCTCCCTGCCACCTCGGAGGGAGTCCTCTTTTGTGCCCATCGATAGGACCCCCGTGAAATCCCCCGTGGGGAAGAAAAAGGGGGGGCAGGGCGTCGTCGTAGATTCGGCCTCAACCTCGGAGGAGGAGCTGGTCGAAGTCTTAAGCCACGGCCTCGGCGTGGAAGAAGACCGGCCCGTCGGGATGGATCCCGACGCAGGTGACGACGACATCGTCGAGGGTACCGACGGGGCCCCTGATCGCCCGTCGGATTCCCCTCTGCCAGCGCCGCGAGACAACTCGGCGGCCATTTTGTTGGCTATACAGTCCTTATGCTCAGAGATAAGGCCGAGACTACCGTTGCCGACGGAACCTCTCCCGTCGGGGGACCCAGAACCAGGACCTTCTGGTGTTCCCCCTACCAAGAAAAGACGGATCCACCCTCCGCCTCCTTTTCAGCCGTCGCGCCCCTTCCAGCCCTCCTCCCCGTCCACCCGAGGGGATGATACGGGGACTGACACGGCAGCGACGGGTACGGACGACGAGGTATACGACGAGGATGTACCGTCGTCGCCTCCCACCAGGGCTTCTCCGCCCGACGAGATTGGATCGTTCCACTCCATGATCACCAGGGCATCCGAGCTTTTCCAACTCTGCCCTGAGGAGAAGAAGAAGGAAGGTTTCCTTTATCAGCGGCACGAGGCCAAGAGGAAGACGGTCCTCTCAGTGCCTCTATTGGACGACATTTGGGATGAGGGCCTCACCCTCCTCAAGAACCCTTCCACGACGCCAGCTAGAAGAGACCGGTACAAGAAGAAGTACCGGGTCCCGGACACGGCCCCCCTGTGCCTCCGGGCGCAGCCTACCCCGGACTCCGTCGTCTCCGCGGCGGCCTGGAAAAAAGCGGGGGGTGGGGGGGTGCGGCCTCCACATCGACTTCCCCACCGGACGGCGAGGGAAAGAAATTGGACGCTATGGGACGCAGAGTAATCTCGTCTGCGGCGACGATGATTAAAGCGGCCAACGCCTTGGCTATCGTGGCCCGCTACGACAGGGAGCTCTGGTACAAACTGGCTCCCCTGCTGGACTTCTTGCCGGACGACAAGAGGGCAGAGGCCCTGGAGATCCTGCAGGAAGGTGAGGTGGCTTCGGACCACGCCATTACCGTTGCGACGGACATCGCTGACACTGGGTTCCGCCAGTTGGGCAACGGCGTTTGCCTTAGGCGGCGTGGATGGCTCAAGGCTACGGACTTCCGTCAAGACGTTCAGACCAGAGTCCTGGACATGCCCTTCGATGGGAACAACCTGTTTGGGAAAACAGTGGACGATTCCCTTCAGGCCATTAAAGCGGACACCGAGACGGCCCGGGCCCTTGGAGTTCTGCAACAACGACGGACGCCCTTTCGGAGCAGCGGAGGCAAGGGCGCCTCCAAAGGTTCCGGCGGCGGTTTATCCACCTACCGTCAAGCGCCCCGCTCGTCGGCTCAGGAGGCCTACAGAGGACGAGGCAAGTCTGGCGGACCCCGCCGTCGTCGCCAAGGAGGTCAAGGCGGCAAAGCCTCGTCGAAGCAGGATTGAACCGGCCGTGGGGTCGGGCCCCCACCGAAGCACCCCGGTGGGAGGCCGGCTGGCGAGCTTCGTCAGCGTGTGGGAGTCCATCTCCACCGACCGTTGGGTGCTGGACGCCTTGGCCCGGGGCCATGCGCTCGAGTTTCAAAGAAGGTGTCCGCGCGTCCCCCCCGTGGCCAGGAAAGAACTTCACGTCCCTCAACTTCTCCTGGAGGTAAAGGCGATGCTCAGGAAGGGCGCCATCGAACTCGTCCCAAAGAGGCTTCGGGGCTCCGGAGTTTACTCGAGATACTTCCTCGTGAAGAAGAAGACGGGGGGATGGCGCCCCATCCTAGACCTGCGACGTCTGAACAAGTTCATCAAGGCGCAAAAGTTCCGGATGGTCACCCTCCAGCACGTCCTGGGTCAGCTGGAGGAAGGAGACTTCCTGTCGTCGTTGGATTTGGAGGATGCCTACTTCCATATTCCCATCCTAAAGGGGCACCGAAAATTCCTCAGGTTTGTGGTCCAAGGGCGTCACTACCAGTTCAAAGCCCTCCCTTTCGGACTACGGTCGGCACCCAGGGTATTCACCAAGTGCCTTGCACCGGTGGCCGCGCAGCTGCGCCGCGAGGGGATCCACGTCTACCCCTACCTGGACGACTGGCTCATCCGAGCCAAGACGAGGGAGCTCGCCGTGGATCACACGGCAAGGACCGTCCAACTTCTCACGGACCTGGGATTCTCCGTGAACTACGCCAAGTCCCACCTGGTACCCGCGCAAAACGCACTGTTTCTGGGAGCGAAGCTCGACACAGTGTCCCTTCTGGCCTCCCCGTCGGACTCCACCCACGCGTAAAGCTTTTTCGGCCTTGTTTTGTGATATATAGAAAAAAGCTGCCAACTATATTGTCTGATCTGACATTTTAAACGTTAACTTTGGCGGGCGACATGGATGAGTGCAAAATAAAATTTGTGAATGCCTTTCAAAAACTGAAAGTTCTCACAATTTACTAATCCTCGTCATAGATCACTGTAATAAAAAAGGCAACTTTAAGTTAGTTGAATAAAGGATAGAAGGATAGCTGTGACAACGCGCGTGTCTTGGAGGCAAGACCACGCTGAGCAAACAGGCTTGAATCCCGGACCCACTAGAAAGAAAAAAAAACGAGCGCGTCGTAAATTAATCTAGCGCCTAGATATGTGCGCTGTAAATAAATACATAAATAAAAGAGCATTTATGAATTGGCTCAAATGGGGACATCATAAGCCTGAGCTCTGCCAGAAGCTGTATTCACTTTATCTCTCTCCATGAATACGTTTATGTTGGGGAGAATTCTCTGTTTAGGTTGAATTTCCTAACCTAGTGAGTCCCCCAGCAGCTTTGCTGGATTTTTTGGGGGTTTATTTTTTTCTCCTGCCAAGAGTGAGACTCTTTTACCCTCACTCTTGGACATGATTTGAGTGTGTTTCTTTGAATCTAGAAGTGTTTAATGGGCTATGGGGTCTTTTACTCCATAGGGCTTCATGTGTTTTTGTGATGTGTGTTACCCAGCACCCACAGTGCAGTGACACAGGGGTGTCATAGTGACCCCCCAGTATAGACTCCATACCCTGGGACTGACTACTGTCTCCCAGGGCATGTAAAGTCACCATTGACTTTACTAGTCAAATTGTGAACAGAACCAGTACAAACCATCATATTGTGGACGTACTGGCTGGGGCAATTCGATTGCCCCAGGGTCTGTTAGTCGAGGGGGCATGTCTCCATCCCCCCTGATCGAGTTTTGGCTGCTGGCAGTGGATACTACTTTTTATATTCAACCGCAAATATTTTCCTATGGGATTTCCCATTGTTTTAGGCTACTATCTTTAATTATTTACGGTAGCCTCGAACATACCGCCGGTTTATTTAATTAATATTAATTCTCCGGTTGGTATTTTTTGCAAAAACTTGATTCTAAAATGGCGTTTGTGTTCTCTTCTGTGACTCCAACCCAAGCCGAGCCCTTTGTTCCACTTTTTGGCGGGCTTCTCCACAGAAGCCCTCCAAAGTGGTGCCACTCTGTCTGGGGTACTTAGGAGGGGTGGAGGGGAATGTAGGCACCCTGGACTGAGTTGCCTAGGCAACTCAAGTCGCACTCCATCCTGATTGGCCCAAGTGGTGAGCCGGCCGGCTCACCACTTAGCATGTTTGAGTGACAGCCAGGCTGAGTGAATGGGAGTTTTCTGCATAAAAGCAGGGCTTTGGGGACTGGAACTTCAGAAGTCGCCACAGGACCTAAGAATCCGACGAGGGAGAAGCTGAGCCGACCTGCCACAACACCACCACCGGTGGAGCCCTGCTGGACCGTCTCACCACTTTTTCCCCAACGACAGAGGAGATCTCCCGCCGGAGAGTCTTCTTCCTTTGACTGGTGGGGATAACCAGTTTCACCGTCTTTTCGCCTTCCCGACGTACCTCGTGGCCGCCTTGCCTGTGCCAAGCACCCCGGCAACCGGGATACCACATTTTACCACGACCGCGAAGAACGGTACCACCTTTAACCTGAAAACTCTGCAGCTGGTTTCTGCCCTGGTAGTGCAACGACCTTCATCTTTCCTCCAAGTCGAGATCTTCTCTTCCCCTGGACGACAACGCAACTTGCACCCACTACCAGGAACAACTGCCACCGCTGGAGGATCCTTCCCACTTAAGGTACCGTGTCCCGCCTGGCTTCCCTTGCTACCGACTGTACGGGGTAGATTTAGCCCCCGGCTTTCGAACCTGGGTTAGCCTGAGACGCCCTGGCTAAACTTTCCTAAGCCTCTCTAAACTCTCTTTGAACCCTCTGCAAGACTTTCTAAGTCTAGCGTAACTGTGTGATCTTGGGCGCATTTGTGCTCTGCTCTCTCTAAGAGGGGGCCCAGCCTTTGGACTTTGGCTCACCAGTGACTTTTTGCTCTTCTGCCTTGCTAATAGTGTTCCTGAATCTTAGAGTGGTGTACCTTTCCATATTCTGTCTTTTTCCCTCCCTTTCTCACAAACTTATTGGAGTGCCATCTAGTTAAGCGCTCACCTCTGTATGAAAATAAGTGGTGTTTTACAGTGACTTATCTGATAAGGAAAAAGGGGTGTATATATTATAATAGTAACTGTGTTTAGAATATTTTACAATAAGAGTGCTGGAGTGTTTTCAACAGTGTGTTTTTAAATAAATAATTATATACTTTGATACCAAAGCTCTAGTCAGTGTTTGCTTGTATTGTTGTATCTGAGTGCCTATTGAGTATACTTTGCATACTGCCTAACTCTTCTTGAGGGAAGTCTGACTGCTCAGCCACAGCTACCAGGTAAATCTGGGTAGTGCGGACTGCTACCAAGTGGGTTTACTGCCAACACCTGTAGTCTTAAATCTTTTGCAGTGGTCCCTAAGGGAACTGCACAGGTCTCTGCCTAACAGTTTACTACTGCAACTTTTCATGATCTGATCTGACCTTATGTTGCGTGGTAGAGTGGGCGCCAAGGGTAACCGAATCTTTAGCAAATTGTACATTAGGCCACTGTCTCATTATATGCGTCTCAGCACAGTGTATTGTAGTGACATCAAGGTTGTGTATGTGGCATGCAAGCCACTTTAAGACCGTCCATGCATCCATGATATAATTGTAAATGGTCAAATGCTTTGCTCTCAGGAGCCAAGCCAACTAATTCATTTTGTGTGGAGCTGGGTGTGTTATGGACTGTTTTGCCGTTTAGTAGCGCTTGAAGGTGGAATCATGGGACTACGGCCATGCTCAGACGGTGCGGGTACCACACTTGTCATCCCTTGTTCACTCTCCCATAATAGTTTCTGTACCCCCAGAAGGGTGGTGTTTGGGATGGGAGAGGCGGGATAAGCACAATACAATATTCCTGAACATGCAGCCCTCAGTGCATTCCCTTTGGCCCTGGTTTTGGCTACCTGGATGCCAAGTGTGGGCATTTTGCCTCTATACCTAGTGCAAAGAAATGTATGCTTGGTTTTGCGCGCGCACACACACTGACTAGTTGTACGAGTATACATGTGTTGAGCTCCCAATTGTGTTCCTGAAGAACATGGCAACTGAGGCTGTTGGACAAGCATTTGTCTATCCCTAGTACATGCTGGGCCTGCGGGGATACATCTTTATGCACCGATGACAAATCTGTTAAGCTCTCTGGGACAGTGCTTCTTAATGTGTCCCTTTCCTGCTTGTTCAAGTCAAACATTTCTGTAGTGTTGTTCATCTTTTCACTGTACCTGTGTCTAAAAGGTGTACAACACTAGGTAACCTGCCATGACCTTCAGGATATTAATGTGGAGACGTGCCACTGGGCCAGCCAAACTCCCGGCGCTTTGAAGGACTGGAGATCGGTTCCCCAACCTGTTTTGGAAACGTTGGTTGCAATGTGTGGAAGCTGGTGGTATTTTACTTTAAATCCACAGCTGTACATGAGCTTTGGATGGTGCAGAATGACAGCCAGCATTGTGGCAAATTGGCAATGATGTAGGAGCTGTAGCCATGCTAGGGGTAGTGGCACAGAATGGATAATGATTGGCCGGCAAGAGTGCCCATAAGTCTGTGTGAGGAGGACGTAAGCTACTGTCCGAGGCACAGGTACGTCTACCTACAAGCTTCATATTAAATCATGAAGGTGCGTTTAGCTGCCTGGGAGCCGAAACGCTGATCTCGTGAATGCGGTTACAGGTCATTTGGTCGAAAAAAAAAAAGGTCGACAGGACAAATGGTCGACGCAATATGGTCGAATTTTTTTGGGGGGGGTTCCCCCCAACCCCCTTTTTTTGCTAAACAAAAACCTGAAAAATATATATAAAAAAAATAAAAAAATTTCGACCATTTGTCTTTCGACCAAATTGCGTCGACCATTTGTCTGTCGACCAAATGACCGGACAGCCGTGAATGCACGGTTAGGTGAAATGGAAAGCTCCTAAAGACGTAGTCTATGGGCCTCATTACGAGGTGGGCAGTAAGTAACGGCCCTTACCGGCATGGAGCAAATACTGTGTCTGTGTTGCTTCAAGGCCGCTATTAGAGGGCCATTACGAGTACGCGGGCACGAGCTTTGCGCCATGCCGGTAACGACCTTACCGCCCTGCCGTTAAAAGGCGAAAAATCACCTTTACTGGCATTGTGCGAAGCGCAGATTGCTCCACCGCCATCTATGCCACCGGCATTAGCAGTGACCGCTAATAAGCAGAACCGGAAGTAGCGTCATCGCACAGGAACGGGAAAGAGCACGGCGGCCATCTTTAAAAACACAATCCATTGCCATCCTCTGTAACCAGGACCCATATCACCACCATACCTGTACAAACTTATACCTGCAGCCTTTCACAATGCCCAAGGCACTTAAAGTGCTGAGCACTTGCACAAGGAGCGCTTCTCACAAGAGGAGCTCAACATGCTGGCTGAGACGCTGGCAGAAAATGCGGATGTTGTGTTCTCCACTAACATGCAGAGACCTGCAGTGCAGCGCAAAAAAGATATGGGCGGAGGTGGCGCAGAAAGTGAGTGCCATTGGCACCACCCCGCCACAGCTAAAGATGTCCGGAAGGGCTGGGACGACCTGCGCTTACGCGTGCGGAACATCATCTCTGCCAACCGTAACCTGGGGATGGCAACAGGTGGTGGTGCGGCCTCCCCCATAAAGATGCAACCCTGGGAGGAGATCTGTGCAAGCACCATTGGGATGGAGGCAATTGAAGGAGTGGGGGATCTGGAGCGTGGAGCCCGGTCATCGGCTGATGCAGGTAGGTGTCCCAAATGAAACACTGTAAAGAACTACACAATGTCCCCCTGAAGTGACAGTGCAATGATGGGAAGCAGGGTCCACAAGACACATTTTTGCAAGACTGCCTACAGGCAGTGCACAGCACCATCTTGTCCCCATGCATGATGCACCCCATATATGTTTCATCCCAGACGCATCCATGCATAACCCACCCTAAAGGCAAGCAACCCGTATGTGTCTACCCCAATGCCAATCACCTCCCATTCCATAGACATGCAGGTACCACAATGCATGCCTATGCATGTAGACCCATCACTAATGGACTTCCTCTCTTGGTCCCCCACAAGAACACATTCGGAGAGTGAAGACCAGGACCCCAGTGAGGACGCTGCAACACCAGCCAAGAGGTCTAGGGCCATGGCGCCAGCAAACCGTCCCTCAACATCCAGGGGAAGAGGGCAACCTGGACTACTGGGCAAGCCCAACACAACGCGGGATCCAACCGCGCAACTCTCCATCACTGACACCACCACAGCACCCCCACCAGCCACATCCACAAAGGAGCCAGTGGCTGAAGGTACAGTTTCTACTGCAAGCAGTACCGTTGGTGAGACAGCTGCCACGGCAGCTGTGTCTGAGGATGAACTATACACACTGACACCCGGAACACCTACTGGTACAGGCTCCCAGCAGTCACCCCAACACTCCCCACCCAACAATCAGGATGCCAGCAGCCATGAGCTGTCCGCAGTGGAGTCCTGGCCAGGGAGCTTCAGCCCCATGGGGGGATCATGCATGAGGGCCCAACCATTCCACATGCACCAACAACATCCACCAGTGTCCGGATAGGCAGGAGGGCATCAGGGCAATACAACAGCACCAGGAGGAGCTGACAGGGCTCCTGACCCAGCACATAACCGAATGTGGCCAGGCAAGGGAGGAAATGAGGGAATGCACAGCATCCCTCAAATCTGCCACTGAGTCCACTGGCAAGGACATTTGTAGTGAAATGGCGGGTGAGAGGCAGGTCCTCACCCAAATGGTGTCAGCATTGGAGGCCCTGCGTCCCACACAGGTGGTTCAACAACCAGAGACGACCTCAAATAACAGCTCCAGACAGACCAGTCCCCTGCATAGGTCTGTCCAGAATGTGCACAAGTCAGACAGGGGTCCACCCGATGCTGCCAGTGGAAAAGGGGTGTAGGTGCAGCCTGGCAATCCGGACACCTGAAGAAGAATGGTGCATGCAAGTGCACACCATGTGTGGGGAAGTTGAGGAGCGAGGGAGAGGGGGCGAGGGGAAGAGGGTGTGTGGGGAAGTTGAGGGGGGGAAGAGGGTGTGTGGGGTGGAGGGCTTCTGCACTAAATATGTTACATTTCTTCAATACACCTGTTGTGAAATCAGAATTCGAATGAGCGGACATTGTTTATTGTGTACATGTGCTTTATTGGTGAACAGTCTACGGTATCCATGTCCCTGACACACCCAGTTCCCTGAGTCCCACCTCCATGTCACACTCCCGATCCATGTGTGCTAGAAACATTGGTTTATCAAAGTCTGACGCATGGCACGTCCCTCCTGTGCATCGCTGCCTCCCTGAAGTGCAGCCCCATCTCCACCCTCCTCATCCTCATCATCAGGTGGTTGCATTTCAGCATCAGGGGGTAGAGGCACATTCCGTCTGATGCACATATTGTGTAGCATGACATGCCATGACGATCTTGCCCACCTTCTCATGCCCGTACAGGAGTGCCCCACCAGAGTTGCTGAGGCAGCGAAACCGTGCCTTCAAAAGGCCAAATGTCTGCTAAATCACCACACGGGTACGTGTATGCGTGCCTGTTCAGGGGGTTCCGGACTGGGGTAAGGAGCCACCTCTTCAAGGGATAGCCTGCATCACCTGCATGTGTGCAAGTATGGTTATGTGTAAGTGATCACATCATATGGAACTTTTATCAATGACACCATAGAATGCATTTTTTTTTCTGTTCGCACCCACATATCCATGCATGAATAGAGCCTCATGACGTTACTGCAATGTGTGTATTCATCAGATCGACCAATGTGCGTCGCATCGTCTAGTGGGTGCAGGGGTGTCCTATTCCTTGTGAGTGCCCATGCACTGTGGTAGTCCACGCCGGTTGTTAACATGATCTGGGTGCCATGTGGTCAATTGTATGCTTTCATCCTGTCACCGTTGAAGACCGACTCATTATGATCTCACTCTGCACAACAGATGTGGACATGCTGCTTTGGTGGGCATCTGTGTTGGTGTTCGGGTGTGTTCATGTATTTTGCCCTCATGTAACTCCTTTGGCTGCAGTAATGGAGAACTGTCCTTCTTGATGATGGTATTTGGTACTGTGCATTATCCATACTAACCGCTTGTCGCTGCATTATTGTGTTGTGGGGGCTATGGTCTGATTATGTGCAGTGTACATGTTGATGGCTATGGAATGGTTGTAACTCTGCATCATTTTCATGGTAGGGCAGCTTACGTCGTGCATTTTGGGGTCAGGCGTCAGGTGAAGTCTGGCCTGCTTTGGGGTATGAGCATGGTCCATCCCCTCAGGTACTCTCAGCCAGGTGAAGTATGCATTCCCCCCCCCCCAATCCCCCCATCTCAGCCAGGTGAAGTATGCATCTCACCCCCCAATCACCTACCCACATCGCGATGCCATGAGCCTGACATGCAACTCACCGAGAAGCCAGGATCTCTGCCCTGCATGTCGCTCCATGTATCGTGGAGTTCCGCAAGATCCTTGAATCATGGGTTGATCCGGGAAATCTGGCATAACAATGTGTGATCTTGTTTGAGTCACATACCATTTGCACGTTGATGGAGTGGTATAATTGACGGTTGCGGTACACTGCCTCCATGGCATGTGGGACCACCAATTCAACATGGGTGCAGTTGATGGCGCCAATGCAATCGGGGATGCCAGCCAGTGAATGGAAACCAACTTTGGTGTTGGAGATCTCCTGGGCTGTCCATGGTAGGAAAATGTGGTCGCCTGTGTGCTTCAGGTGGGCATCGAGCACTTGGTTCTGCGAACATGAGAATAATGGCTTTGATATGCCATGCATGTGCCCCACTGTGTGCTGGTAGGTGCCTGTGGCCAGGAAGTGGAGCACAGACAATACCTTCAGTAGAGGTGGGATGGCGGTGCGTATTTCAATGAGGCTGACTATGTCGTCATGTATCATGTCCACAATGGTGGTGATGGTGTCCCAGTCAAGACGGTACAGGGTGTGGATCTGCTCAGGGTTTAGGTTGAATGGACTGGCTCTGATGCAAGGGATTGGGGGATGCCTGCGTGGTACCACTGGCTGCACTGGTGGGGCATGCTGGGCCTGCCTCACCCTCCTCCTCCTCCTGCGTCTCCCCTGTGCTGCCTGTTGTTGCTGGAGTTCCACTGCAATCATGTCCTCCAGCCCCAGCATTGCTAGTAGTATTGGAATCATTTTGGTGTGTGACTTGGTGTGGGAAGGGGTGGGGTGTGCTCCTTTTGTTCTGGCCCAGTCTATATTGCCTCCACCTGTGCTGATTGTGTGCACCTGTGGCAGTTGGGAACACTGCACATGGCCGTTTACGGGTGGTCCACGATGCCGGTATTTTCTCCATGCCGGTAAGGTACTTTTCAGGCTTCAGTAGGCCGTTATTTGCATGTCCGCCTGACTTGTGATGTCGTCCTGTTTACGCCATGCCGGTATTGCTGGCATGAAGGGTCGTGTGCCCGCGCCTATGCCGCTATTAGAGGTACTGTTATTTACGGTGCCGCTAATAGCGGGTTGGCGGGTCATAATAGCCTGGAGCGGTAAGTGATGCCGGTAATCCTTTACCGGCATTGTTTTTCCCTTACCTCCAACCTCGTAATGACCACCTATGTCTCAAGGGCGGGCAGAGCAGTATTGCATCAACCTCGCATGTTCCTGTAAAGCCATCTTCCCAGGATGCACGCACCATTAGGAAATCGATTATTAATTCCAGACTAAATGTACCCGACAGACTTTTCTGTATGAGGTTCATTGTGTAAAATTGCATAAAAACCCTGCGGTTTCTATGCTCGAAGTCGATCTTTTTGTGAAAGGAATTATGCCAATTTCCCAACCCTTTTCAGCACAGCTGTATGGAAAAGAACTGCCTCCCCATTTCATTTTTTGGAGGAGTGCAGCAGGTTTCTTCAAATGGTACCTGGAACTAACGGATTTCCAAGTGGCATCCCTTAGTCATACTTTGTGTTTGAACAATTTTAGTGCTCGGAAAACCCTGTGTTACCACCACTAGGGCCTCCCAAGCTCACGCTGCTTGTGGCCATTGTGCACCACGCCACTCTAGAAACGATTTCTTGTACAGTCTTGTGTGTAGCACCAAATGAATGAACAATGCCATCATCCCTCGCAGTTTCATAACTTTCCTTGTTGTGTTCTTGTGTAATGGCAAAACCGTGGAATTGTGTCTATGAAAGCTTGCACTGGTTCATTGCCTGCCCTGTGTTGAATTTGGCCACTAATTTATTTTCTTGATGTGGTTAGACTGGACTTTGGGACATTGACTGAGAATCCCTAATCAGTGTCAGTTTTGTGGTTGTGATCCCAGCGTACTACAGCCATTGTGAGACACTGCTCCCTAATAACCAGTTGTCTAGATCGGAGACATGGGTCCTCCGCCTACGCAGGTGCTCTATGACCAAGTAAAGCACCTTGGTGAAGACAAATGGTGTCAGTTTTATGACAAAAGGAAGAATTCTGAACTGCTAATGTTTCTCATGTACCTCGAATAGCAGATATCCTCCTTGCGTTTTGTAACATAGAAATAGCAAATTATGTATGCTTTGCTCGGGCCTATAACTATGGGCCCCGGGCATTACCTGAGTCGGTAATGCCCCCACCGCTCGGGGCATATTGCTTAATTAACACCCAGATTCTTGACCACCCTCGCTCGAGTCAGAAAGTCACCCAACATGGGTGGCCAAAAGAAGAAATCCAACAAGTGCAGCAAAAAGGAGAATGTCCACCAGAACCTCTGTCTAGTCCCCATTGAGCTTAAGCCAATTGCTGTTCATCCACCTATTCACAGCCGCCAAGCACTCACATGGGCATGACACTTCAGCTTGGTTAACATCTAAACAAACCATAATCTTATTGTCGTCATCGGCGTAGGAGTAGCATTGGAGGCCATACGTTCAGATGAGACAAGCAAGAGGCTGTATATAGATGTTAAATAGCATAATGGCATGGCAGACAAGGCAGAGCCTTGAGGGACACCACACAAAAGCACACAAGAAGTAGAGAAGGGAGGGAGAGAAAGAGATTGTACCGTCGGTCAGGAAATATTTGAACCATGACAAGACTGGCCCAGAGAGGCCTCCCAAGGCCAGAGAGGACAACAGGATGTGTGGTCAACAATGTCAAAAGTGGCCAAAAGGTCTAAAAATATCAAGGCTCCCACACCGCCCTCATCAACCAGCCTGGCAGGTCATCAATTACAGAGACAAGGACACATTCTGTGCCACACCCTGGTCAAAAACCTGACTGAAAGGGGTGCAGAAAAAAAAGATTCAAGAAATTATAAGTTACTCAACGTAGGGACTAACGTACTCTAAGTCCTTAGTCCCCTTTCCTCCAAACTGCATGGGCGTCCCTTCCTAGGGACGGGAGACAACCTTTTTCACCAGAAAAAACCTTCTTCCCCCTTAAATTTAAAAGCGCGCAGGGGTGCGGCCCTGGGCGCATGTGCTGCCCTGACTTTGCCCTCAGGCGCCACACCTCAGTCCCCATAGAAACGTCAACAATGGATTAACATTGCCTAATGACACCAGTTTTATTAGGGGGGAGGATGGTGGGACGTATGGAGAAAAGGGGACTAAGGACTAAGAGTATGTTATTCACTACAGTGAGTAATTTATAATTACTCTTACGTCCCGCCCCCTTTCCTCCATACTGCATGGGCGATTACAGCTGAGTGTAGCCCCAGGGTAGAGAGGAGACCTTTCTTAAGCAAAAAGGTTTCTAAGAACCACCTGTCCGAAAGCTGTGTCTGATCTAGGGCCAACGTCCAAACAGTGCTTGCAGAAAGCCAAAGGGGTGGCCCATGTGGCCGCCCTGCTTATGACTTGCCTGGGGACATGCCGCTGGAATGAGATGGCCGTTGCCTTGGCTCTGACCGCGTGGGCGTGCATGTTGGCCGGAAGTGGCTTATGCTGTCCCTCTTAAGCTTGTTTGATGGCCGACACCATCCAACAGGCTATAGAGGCCTTGGAGGCCTGATACCCCGGTCTTGATCTGCCTAAGGTGACAAACAATGCATCCACTTGCGGAAGCCCTTGGTCCTATCCAAGTAGAATTTTGGCGCACGCCTGACATTGAGGTAGTGCAGAACTCTGTGCCTCATCTTTAGGCTCAGCAAAATACGTAGGCAGAACTATTGCTTCGTTCAGATGGAATGCGGAAGACACCTTAGATAGGAATGCTGGGTGTGTCCACAGGACTACTTTATCCTTGTGAAACGTAGTATATGGCTCTGCGAGCCGAGGTAGGCCGATCAGCAAGGCCGTCTTAATGGTGACCAGCCTGATGGCAGCCAAAACTGGGGTGTGGCCTCTTGATGGGCGGGTAGAGTCTTGCGAGTCCTGTCAAAGGCTTCTTGACAATCGGTTTGGAAGAAGAGAACACCTCTTCTTCTGAGTTTCTGTAGGCCCCAATGGCTGCCAAATAAGTGCAGCAAGTGTCTTCCTGCACGCCAGAGTGGGCGAGGTGTGCCGAGAAGGAGAGCATGTCGTCCAATGTATCTGCAAAGGGGTTGATAGCCTTAGAGTCTTCCCAGTAACAAAACCTGGTCCACTTGCTCTTATACCGGGTCCTGGTAGCTTTGCTCCTAGCGCCCTGTATGATCTCTAGATTAGCCTGGGAAAGGCTGAGGTGCCCTAGCGTGACCTGCTCAGGAACCACGCTGTGAGGGCTTTTCTCTGTGACGCGGGGTGGATGACCCTCACCCCCGCTCACCAAAAGAAGTGCTGGGCCCGTCGGAAGGAGGATGGGTGGTCTCTCAGAGAGGCTGAGCAGCTCCAAGAACCATGGCCGGGCTGGCCACCATGGAGCTATTAGAATGACGTGGAGGAAGCGAGTCTCCTTGATCTTGCATATCACCCAGTGTATCAGCAGTGTGGGTGGGAAGGCGTATGCTGTCATGCCGTTCCACTGAATCTGAAATGCGTCACCAGGGAGCTCGGGCCCTGTCCCTGCCAGGAGGCGAACTGTTGGCACTTTCAGTTGTCACAGGAGGCAAAGTGGTCCACCTTCGTTCAGTTGCCATTTGTAACTGCCCGCTCCCAGTCTGCTGAGCCTGTCCGCCTCCACATTGTATTCCCCCGGAAGGTGGACGGCCGTGAGATAGATAGATGTTCTCCAGGGCCCATTTCCACATGGTGACTGCCAGTCTGCACAGTGGAGGGGACCTGGTACCTCCCTGCTTGTTGACATAGAACATGCGGTCGAGTTGTCTGTCTGAATGAATGAGGATGACCTTGCCCTCGATAACCGGAAGGATGGCTCTGAGCGCTAGCCAGATGGCCTTCAGTTCCAGCCAATTGATGTGGTACTCCCACTGCGTCCATGGCACCTGGACCCGGCAGTTGTCCAGGGTGGCCCTCCGTCCCCCAAGAGAGGAGTCCATAGTGATGGTGACCTGTGGGGTAGGTTGCCGGAGGGGCTTGCCCGTCCGCAGGTCGCAGTCCATGGACCACCATGTGAGGTCCGGGTGAAGAGAAGGAGGAACGTTGATCATCTCGGCTAAGAGCCCCGCTCCTGTTTCCATGATGCTGAGAAGTGCAGCTGTATCCTCCTCATCCTGGCTGTCTCGTGTGGGGGACAACCAATAGGACCGTTGCCATGAGACCCAGTAGGTGTTGGTACCACCAGGCCGATGTCACTTCTCTGCTGAGGAAGTGCGCTGTGGCCTTCTTGATGGCCGTGATAGTGTCCTCCGAAGGAAAAACTCTCGGAGCACATGTCCCAAATGAGCCCCAAGAAGGTCAGACTCCGCGTAGGCTGCAGCTGCGACTTCTTGAGATTGAGCGAAAAGCCCAGATCGTGCAGTGTATTCATAAGAGAGTGGGAAATACAGTGCACCACCTCCGGAGATGAAGCCCCGTCGAGGTACAGGTAGATGTGGTGGCCCTGAGCCCTGAGGAGGGCCGCCAATGTATTCATCAGCCTGGTAAAGAGCCTGGAGGCCGAGGTGGGGCCCACAGATTGGCCAGATAAGCTCTTTACCTTTGCCAAAATGCAAGTAGACATCTCTATATAAGAAATCTACGTTCTACCACTCCCAGCCAGGTTACCATGCTAATTAGCAAGATTGTCATCTCAGAAGTCAGACTGTGCCTTGGGCCTTAATACATGGTGCCCACTCCCCATGGGCATCATTTCAAACGTTGATCACAAAAAACACCAGTCGTAACATTCCTCTTTTATACAGGTAATATATGTTTGTAATGTGTTTCACTGAATTCTCTAGACCTGTGCATTGCATTGAATTCAAATAATTTTCATGAAGCAGATACATCTAAAACAAGTCTGATAGACCACATTCGTGGGAGGTTTGGGTAAGGCGCAACAATTGTATCTACTCCATGTACATTTGATTATTTTTCCTTTAATTTCTTACAAAGTTAGACCACATTACAGTGTACTTATTTCGACACCATTGTGGATCCAACATAAAAACAGCAGTGTGACTTTGCTCATCACAGGTATTGCCTTGCACCTATATTTTAGGTCATATCATATTGCATGAACTTTTTTGCCTGTTGCTTTATACTTCAAATCTACAGTGTTTGAGATTTGAATGGTCTGTATTCTTTAATGTCCTCTGATCATAATATGTAATTTCAGCGGTGCTCTCTAGCTAAAGGTCTTAATCCATATTACGCACAACACTTTTGGCACGTCATTACATCTGTACTTTACCCATTCATAAATAGCACCAACTTCTGTCCACATCTTTCTCTCCATCTAGCAATCATCTAGCAAACTCTTCATATTTGCCCACCACAACTAAGGGTTTTCCTGACTCATTATCAACCCAAAACTGGCAAATGACTCAGCTAAAACAGCACTAGCAAACCTCAGTCAGGATCAACCCATCTTCGCCGAGCACCACCAACAGACATATAAACATACACCACAGCCAAACCTCACAAAACTCTAGCACAACATTCCAGTCAAGTTAGAACTGCAGCATACTCATTTCTTGTGAAATCTTGGAGATTGAATTATTTTATCTTGTGATACGTCACCATGAACTAGAACCGGTTGTAACCAAATGCTTATAATGCCACAAGTTGTACATTCTGTATGCTAAGGCAGTGTGTAGTTGCAGACAATTTTAACAAGGTATTGGCTTGTCAACTAAATCCATATGTCCCACTAAAATGCAGAATCATTTAACCATTCATGGGGATACAAAGCAATTAGACACACATTACCCCATCATCCCTGGTCATGGTAGCAGATGCCTGATCGCACCATAATCTTTACAATAGGTTCAATGTTTTTACACAGGAATTCTGCTGAAGTATTTTCTTCCCAGGATTTTAGCCAAACAAACTCAATCTTTTATTACTATGTTTTTTAATTGGGGGGCTATGCTAGTCCTCCTACCCAAAGAAACTGGCCCCCCTTTTAACCCCACCCCCTTTGTCTATGAGTTTTGTTGGTGGAATCCCAGCGAAGTAAAATACTTAGGCAGAATTCCTGTCAGCAAAACGACAGAATACAGTTATAATAATGATTTTGTCTCTGCGTTCAATGTCAGGTTATGGTCTAGAGGAGTAGCAGGGCCATGCAGTACTCACTGCACCCACAGATAACCAATAGCAATAGCAGTTTTGTGGTTTACAAAAACAAATTACCACAGTCATTCCAAATTATACTGCCTTACACAATACTTCCAGACTCAAGAATGACATATCCCCAGAAGAACTTCACAATTTTGAACCCATTTTCTGACAGTTAGAAAATGAATGACTTATGTCCTTGTTTCAGAAGCATATTTCAGAGATTTTGAAAATTCCGATGCAAGGCAGCTTATAATTCTGCAGCATACCTGAATAAGTTTGGGTAACGGATCTGCTCCGTTCTTCGTGCTATTAGATGCTGTTACGTACTTCTTTTCCAGAAAAAAGGTGACAAGCCATTTAATAAATGACACTCGAGCTGCCATGTATGGGATTCTTGTGCTGTAAGTGCTTTCATTGTTACGAGTAGCAGTGGTATATGATGGCTTTGGTCTCAAGTCAGGAATATCTATAAGAAGCAGACACACATTGCTCATCCATTTTAATAATCTGTTGCAAAATATTTACAAGCTCATTGCAATATTTAGGGTCCCTTAAAACGTACCATAATATACGCACTAATGGAAACATTGCGTAGCCTCATTTTAACTTTTTCTTTAGTTTAATTATTACATTTTTTGACATAACCAGTAATATTGAGCATATTAATTGACAACCAATCATACATTGAGTTAATACTCAGATCTAGGTTAAACATATCCATTATAGTGAACAAGAAACATCTGTAGATACCTAAATTTGAGCAATATAACTACATCACGGGAGAAAAATCAAGTTACGGTTGTCAAATTTACACCAGCTTGGATGAGATGAGCACATGAATAGGGGATATAAAGATAAATATCATTTAATATAAAATACAAACACCTCAGATAAGGGGAGGTACACAGATGGGGGGGGGGCGTGGAGTGGGATAAATTCATGAAGGTGGATACAGAGCAATAGACCAACATAAAAGTTATCTGGACATAATTAATATAATCTTAATCACGTTATCAAAATCGCTTCCATTTGCAAATCTATTACAAAATGATAAATAATTAGTAAACAAATGCCATTTCATTGTATATTTTGCTAAGAGACCAGTTGTGTTAGCCGCACATTTTTCTAGTCTATGGACGCTACAGATGTTATTCCACCAACCATTATTCGTAACTTTACTAAATTGTTTCAAGTTAATGGTTATTAACTTGATAACTAATATAATAAACAGATCATAAATGAGTTGTTACTATCATGTACATTTAGAGCAAGGCTATTTAGTAAAATGTTGGATGGTGATAGAGAGTTAACACTTCGAAAATACGGTCAAGATATTTTCAAACTGGTAATCAAAACATGTTAATGTATACACATTCAAAAAGCAGATGCACAAATTAGCAAATTTGTACATGACTAACGTTTCCCATCCTCTGTTGCACTTGACTTAGATAGCATTACAGTGGTGCTATAAGCTCTATGCATGTCAGTATCAAACTGTGTAACAGAGTCCATTTCCCACTGATCCTCCAAGAACCATTTGCAATTCGGAATAGACGTAACATGACACAATCAATACTCATCTGGGATAAGCATATTTTCTGCAAAGGAATTCATGTTATCAATACAAGAACTTAACATGGCGTAATACGGAGAGTAGTCCGATGTTGACATAGGGAATTTGAGCTTGAACTCATTAAAAGTGAGGATCTCAGTGCCGGAAAAAGGTGACTAATACATTTAACACCCTTATGCAACAAAGATGTCCAGAAAATAGACCTACCATTGAATAGGATATTTCTATTGTACCATAAGTATGGGGAAATAAATCAGATAATTTAACATGCAACATGAATAGGAACTCTCTAGTATTAGATATGGTTAAATGAATAGATTTTGAATATTCATATAGGATTTTTGATTGAAAATATAACTCCTATTGGTCAGAGAGAAGAGGTACACACGCTCTTTCAGCGGACAGCCATATAAGGGGGTCAAATAGGACCATCAGCTATAAACCAATTTTGAGCTTCCTTCAAGAGGAATGCCCAATGGCAGCTCAGATAATTTTGAAATCTACCACCACCCTTTATCATAATCATGCTACAAAAGTGTCTTGGAGCAATTTGCTTCTGCTTATTTTTCCCCCATAGGAAATCAAATACAATAGTATTGATTGATCTAAAAAATCAGTAATGAAACATGCAGCATTTGTAGATAAATCAATATATTAGGTGAGAGCATCACTGTAAATCGATTCTAACCATCCCCATGAGGTGAAACATAATGGGGACCATGTACCAACGGAGACCAAGTCTAATGAGTAGGGTATTGGTGTTAAGTTGAACTGTTCTGTTAAGTGAGGGCGAGATACTGACTCCTAAAGACTTAACAGAATTCTGGCACAATTTCAGCCCATGCATGTCTAATTCATGTTTACATAGAGTGTGTAGAGGCAAGATTTCCGACTTGTCTTTATTTAATTTATAAGCTGACAGAGAAAAATGCCTTCAGGATGTCTAGTAGTTTAGGGAGGGGCCCCATCTGTGTTTTTCATAAAAATGAGTATATCGTCTGCACAAGTTTATTGTCAAGTTTTCCACAGTGAATACCAGGGATCCCACCTTCACATCTAATGAGTTTCAACAGCAGTTACATTGATATAATATATAGAATAGGGGATAGAGGGCAACCTTGTTTCGTTCCACATGTTAGTTGGAACATGTGTGCGATTTGACCATTCATGAAGATAGAAGTTCTAGGTCCTGAGTAGAATAGTTTAACTAATGAGATCTACTAATTTCCACACTGGTGCCAGTGTAAGGAACAAGTTACTTACCTGTAACTATTGTTCTCCAGCATGGGTCTGGCATCGATTCACGTTTTCATGAATATTCCGTCAGGCTGGGAATCCTCAGTAAAAGAAAAAAAGTCTCACTTTCACTTACAAACTATTTCTCATCTAAACCAATCACTGTACTCTGGGTCATACCACCCCCAGCCAATGACCGCCCTCTACCTAAGCCCCTCCTCTGGCAGCCATCTTCAGGTTTGGTAGTACGTAAAGTGGCATTATGACCAAGAAGAGCCGCAGAGGGGCAGGCGGGAGGGTAAGCATGTGAATCCATTCTAGACCCATGCTGGAGAACAATAGTTATAGGTAAGTAACTTGTTCCTTCTCCAGCATGGGGTCTGGCATGGATTCACATGCTCATGAATAAAGCATACATAGCAGTAAAACATTACACAACCAAGGGAGGTGGCAAGGCTCCACAGAAGCAATTACTCTTACCTCCGAAACAGGCTTACCTTCAAGCCAACAGGTTGCTTAGCACTGCTTGGCCGACCCTGGACTCCTGCCTGCAATCCCTGTCGACGCAGTACTTGTGAAGGTGTGCGTAGACCTCCACATAGCAGCCCTACAGATGTCCAGCAGGGGCACACCAGACAGGAACGCTGTCGTGACAGATCGCTCTGATGGAATGGGCTCTCTGACCGCCAGGCAGCGGTCAATTCGCCAAACGATGACAGTGCGTGATGCAGCCAGAGAGCCACCTGGAGATGGAAGCCTTGGACAAGGCCTTCGCACGGTTCACAGGACCAGAGCTGATTAACAGTTGAGATGTCCTGCGAAAACTCTTTGTGCGTGCCACGTAGAACTAGAGAGCACGAGCCAAATCCAGCAAGTGCAAAGTCCTTCCAGACGGCGACAAAGATTTCGGAAAGAACACAGGCACACCAAAGGCTTGTTGAGGTGGAATTCCAATGGAACCTTTGGCATAAAAGAGGGGTGCATCCGCAGCACCACCCTCGATTTGTGAAAAGTTTGATATGGCTGTTTGCAGAAAAGGGCCTGGATCTCACCTACCCTGCTGGCAGAGGTGATGGCCACGAGGAAAGCCATTTTCCATGAGAGGAACGAGAGGGGCCTGATGCATAGGCTTGAATACTTGAAGCGTGCCCCCATGAGCCTCGTCAGCACCATGTTGAGTTGCCACGCCGGGAATAAGCCTTCACCGACAGGAACAATCGAAATAGTCCTTGAGGAACTCCTTGATGAGACAGTGGGACCCAAGAGAAGATCGTCCTGGAGACCTGGTGTAATGGGAAATAGCAGCTAGATGCACCTTGATAGAGGCCTGCGCCGCCCCGCTCTAGCCAAGAACAAGTAAGGAAGTTGTTCTGCGGCCAGCACCACGTAGAGAAACGCTTCCACTTGTGCTTGTAGCGCTTAAGAGTCGATGACACTCTCACCATGGCAAGGACCTCCCTGCAGTCCGCCGGCAACTCATACCCTCCGAATTCTAGGCCTGCAGGAGCCAAGCTCTTAGGTTCAACAATCCTGGGTCGCAATACAGGATTGCGCCTCCTTCTCTGGTGAGCAGATCTGCGACCACTGTCAGCTTGACCGGAGATGACGTTGACAGGCTGAGAAGGTCTGGGTACCAAATCTGCCTCGGCCATGCCGGGACGACGAGGATCAGCCTGCATCGGCACCGTTTGAGTTGACCAATGAATTGCAGCAGGAGAGGCAACGGAGGGAACGTGTATAGGAGCAGAACTTCGCACTGGAAGGAGAATGTGTCCCCCATGCTCCAAAGCGGGTGGAACCTTCTGGCGAAATTCTGGCATTTGGAGATCGTCGCCGTTGCAAACTTATCCCTCTGGGTCTGCCCCACTTGGGGAAGATGCGGTCCTCCTGATCCTGTCGAAGTTCCCACTCGTGGCTCCCAGCTGAGGGAGTCCGCAATGGTGTTCTTGACTCCCGCCAGGTGAAAGGGGATGAGGAACATCTCTTGGGCGACGGCCCAGTGCCCCAAGTCCTGCACCTCTCTGGAGAGCACTCGGGATCAAGGCCCCCCTCCTGCTTCCTGATGTAGAACATAGTGGTGGTGTTGTCCGTGAAGATCCTCACCACTTCGCCCTTGAGGGACGGAAGGAATGACCCGAGGGCCCATAACACTGCCCGCAGCTCCAGGATATTGATGTGGAGATCCATCTCCTCAGGCAGCCACAGGCCTCTGGCATGGAGACGTCCATGTGGGGTCCCCAGCCCGCCAGTGAAGCATCCGTGGTGACCGTCTCCTGGTACGGAGGGCTCTGAAATCCTGTGGCCCTGGAGATGTTTGAGCATACGTCCCACCACCGTATCGCTCGACGGAACTCCTTGTCGAGAGCAATCTGGTCTGTGACACTTCTGGACACTTGGATCCAGTGAGCGTCCAGGAACTCCTGAAGGGGTTGCATCCTCAACCTGCAGAACCGGATTAGGTAGATGCACAACATGTCGAGAAGCCAACAGTGCCAACAGCCGCTGCACCTTGCCCAGCAGGGCTGCTATCTACTCTTCCGAGGGAGCCGCCAGGCAGGAAACCGTGTTGAGCCTGGCCCCCAGGAACAGCGCGTTCTGCGATGGTATCAAGCAGGACTTTGGATAGTTGACGGAGAACCCCAGATCCGTCAGCAGCTAGACGCTCACCTCGGTGTGGTCTACGGCCGCCTCCCTTGACTTTGCCCGGATGAGCCAGTCGTCGAGGTACAGGTACACGTGTATTCCTTGCAGGCGTGGAGGGGCCGCCACTGGTGCCAGGCACTTCGTAAACACCCTGGGCGCCGACTTCAGTCAGAAGGGGAAGGCCTAGGCCTTGAATTGGTAGTGTCTTCTCTGTACCACGAAGTGCAGGAACCTCCGATACTTCTCAGGAATTGCGGCGTGCAATTATGCGTCCTCCAGATCCAGCGACGTCAAGAAGTCTCCTTCCTCCAGTTGCTGCAACATGACCAGTCTAAATTTTTGGGACTTGAGGTATTTGTTGAGATGCTGCAGGTCTAGGATGGCCCTCCAGCCCCCGGTCTTCTTCCTTACCAAGAAGTATCTAGAGTAGACTCCGGAGCACCCGAGACGCTTTGGAACCAGCTCTATTGCCCCTTTTTTTATCATGGCCCATACTTCCTGCAGGAGCCGAGGGATGTGCTGCTCCTGTCTGGCCACCGGAGGTATCCGCAGACACTTGAGCGTGTCCGTGGGTGAGAGCGTCCAGCACCCATCGGTCAGTGTAGATCATCTTCCACTCGCTGACGAAGCCTGCAACCTGGCCTACCACCGGGGTGCATGGATGGGGGCCCCGACGTCCTGGCTGGTTCAGTCTTGCTTCAGGGACTACGCGCCGCCTTGGGGGCGACGTTGGCCAACTCCACTGAAAGCCTTGCAACAGCCTCTGTAGGCCTTCTGGGTCGTGGACCGGAGACTGGAAAGTAAGAGCGGTGTTTCCAGCCACCGTTCCCCATCTGCCAGAACCCTATGTCTGCAATGTCCAGGGCCACTAAGATGGCATGGTCCAATGTCATCGTCCCTTCCTGGAGGATGGAGATCGCCTCGACCCGTTTTTCGTCGGGCAGGAGCTCCAGAATCAGGGCCCTCTTATACCACAGTTCCCTGTTGTACCTGGCCAGGATTGCTAGTGCTTTGGCCACCTTGATTGTTGATGCCGCAGAGTACATCACCTTTCTTCCCATGGCATCTCACTTCTTCCCCTTGCTATCTGGGGGGACGGAGGATGAAGATGAGGGGTTAGATGACTTCTTCCTCGCTGCCGCTGAAACCACCGATTCCAGGGAAGACTGCGATCGTAGGCACCTGGGTGCGGACACCGGCACCCACTACTTTTTCTCCAGCCTATCCCTTTTGGCCGGATTCTTCATCAAAGCTAGGCCCTCCTCCTAAACATCGTCCAGGAGAGGTACCGCCATGATCGTCTTCCTCTTGGCCTTACGCCGTTGGTAGAGGAAACCATCCTTCTTGGTCTCATCTGGCTTCAGTTGGAAGAGTTTGGACGCTCTGGCGACCATGGCATGGAACAACCCCATCTCGTCCGAGGGAGAAGCCCTCTGCTGCGACGAACCACCCGCCATGGCAATGTCATCGTCCGTAGACGACATGGCCATGTCCGTCCCCGTGTCAGGGTCCCTAGGGGACAGGGGGAAGGAGGACCTGGCTCTTGTGTGGAGATTGATGCAGTGGTGTGGGGTACCGCTTCCTCTTTCGGTGGAGGTTGATCCGGGGCACCAGGGCCTGAGCTGGGGCCGGTGGCGTAGGCATCCTTTTTCTCAATTTCCGACACCAGGGTGTGTAGTCTCAAAAGGATGTCCAGCAACACATGTCTGAGGGGTCGGAGCAGTAGGCTTACTTGGTACTGGGCTGTCATCGCCACCATCCCCGTCAGCGTTTCCACTGTCGTCCTGCACGTCCTCCTGGATCGTGTGTATTGACACCTGGTCCTTCTTGTCCGAGGAAGAAATATCCATGCCCTGGAGTACTGTCTGTCCTGAGACTTCCTCTTCCCCCAAACCCCTTTTTGCATCCTGAGGGGGTGCGGTTCAGGATTAGGGATGGCATCCTCTTTTCCGGTGTCTTCTCCAACAGCCCAGTCGATGCCTCCCGCCTCGGGGGTAGGGATACACTGGACACCACTGGGGCTACCCTGACTGAGTCAGCCCCTTTGGCCTTCAAGAGGGCGGCCACCACCAACTCGATTGTTGAAGACTTCACCTGGACCGGCTGGGCCTTCTGGGGCAGGTTGGTCACCTTTTCTTGTGCCTTCGTCTTCTCTGGCTTTTCTTGCAGCTTCGTTGGGTTAGCCGATTTCCTCTTCGAGGAGGAGCTGGATCGATGGCTGGAGATCGAGGCAGATGGTGAAGATTAGCACGCCCTGACCATCGCAGGACCCACTTGCACGGCGACCCCGACAGAAACAAACTTGCAGTGCTTGGCCTTGTCTTGGGTCCCCATGGATGGAGCGCCCCCACAGGACTTAGAAGCCCGCTCCTCGGACCGGACGGGCCTGGCTGAGGCATGCCCCTACTTGCTGCACAGGGTAGAGGCCTTGGCGCTGTGCCACACCATCAGTCTACTGTGACAATCCTTCATGGTTCACTTGGAGAACCCGAGGCAGGTTTCACAATCCACTTTCCTGTGGTCCGGATGGAGACAGTAGAGGCACTGAAGGTGTTTGTCCTCTACAAACACGTTCCGTATTCCGCAGCTGGAGCAGAGCTTGAAAGGGGAGCTTCCCTCTTTCTTCTCTTCCGACATGGTCCAGAGTGCGGAGTAGCCTGATGGCCTTCCAGAATCTTCTATGAAAGTGACGATTCTTTCCCTTGAGGGGCGCTGAATTTCACCGACAAGCGGATTCCCGCTTGTCGGCCCATGGAGAGAAAGAGCACACAGACTCTGCTTTATGGAAAAAGCATGAAAAATAAAGAATAGCTCACGGAGCAAAACATGAGGACTCCCAACACTTGAACATGCGGTAAAAATCTGAAGATGGCTGCCAGAAGAGGGGCTTAGAGAGAGAGCAGTCATTGGCTGGGGGCAGTATGACCCAGAGTACAGTGATTGGTTTAGAGGAGAAATACAGTTTGAAAGTGAAACTATTTCTTTCACCAAGGATTCCTGGCCTGAAAGGTAATATTCATGACCATGTGAATCCATGCCAGACCCCATGCTGGAGAAGGTTTCAAACCTATAATCCCCACTCGATCAAAAGCTTTTTCAGCATCCAGAGCTGAAACGGCATGGGCACGTTTGGATTGTTTTGTGCTAGTTATGAAAACAGTCTTGTGTTGGACAACATTATACTGTCTTTCACAAATCCCAATTTATCTAGTTTTAAACAATGCAGGGAGATATGGCGCAATTCTATTTGCTAACATTTTTGCAAAAATCTTGCAATCTGTATTAAGGGATACCGGTATATAATTTCCAGTAAACCACAAACCTTGCCAGTTTTGGGGAACATAATTAATGTCCAGTGGCGGCTGGTGAGTTTGAAAGCTGGTGGGGCGTACATTTCCCCGGGGGAATTTTTGAGCGAGTGTGCGCAGTGCGCGAGCCTACACCACCCAAGGGGGAGCGTTCTCCCACCCGTGAAATCTTTTGAAAAATGGCCTCCAAAATTTGCAATTTTAACACTACCTCAGGTCAAGTGATCTAGCATTGCCCGCCCCCCAGGCACAACTTCATTATAGTTACTCACACTTACTAGTCTATATGTGGATCTCTGGGCAAACAGGGCTTTAGACCCTGTGAAATGTTGTGTTGAGTTGACCTGGCTCAGGTACAGGGCCATTGACAGGCAGGACAGGACGCAGGGGATAAGCGGTACTTGGGTCTGCTGTGCACTGTTAACAAAGGCCCGACAATTACAAATGTAAAGCATTTCATTGTTTGCAACTGTGTTCATATGCACACATTTTTAGACAACTAAAATGGTGATGGGATGTTAGAACTTGTATGTCAGGGGAGTGATTGAAAGAAAAGAAGGGGACAGTAGACAGCTCATTCTTACAGCAGTACTTAAGTGTGTGATTCCAGACAGTATAGCGAGGTAACTGCTTTTCATATTGAAGCTTTATCAGCTTTTAGTACCTTTTTGCACACGGAACAACGTGTTTTCAGTCTTTGGCTTTTGTGTCACAGGCTGCATATTGCTTTCTGGGAGTTGTAGTCCTGGTTCCCGTTAAGTGAATGAAACAAATGAAAAAAGCCTGGAGCTCATCAGTGTGCCTTGGTGTAAGGGGCCAGATAGCAGACCTACTCTGGGGTGCTGGCAGGGCTGGGGATTACAGCACCTGCAATGTATCCCCCCGTTGGAGGCCCGTGTGTTAATCCAGTCAGGGTAGAAACCTGCTGGCCCTGGGACTAGTGAAAGGAAGGTGGGCTGTGTTGTTTGTTTGAACAAAACGTGTCGGGCCTGTCAGGGGACATTTGGTGCAGAATTCCGTCCAATTATGTTTTCGTGGGCAAGCACACTGGCTTCTGCAGCTCGGTCCACTCAACTATAACACTACTAGTAGGGCAATAATGGATTGTCAAGCAACAATTGAAAGTTGCCATGGCCAGGCCCAGTAGTACTGGGCCAGGACAGGCAGCATTAATGATATGATAGGTTATTTATAACGCACTTTATATCCAGAGGTTTCTAAGCAGGGACCTGGGGATCGAACCTGTGTTGCTCTGTGTCGTCCTGTTTCCAAGGCAAGCACGTTGCGCCCCTGAACTATCTGCCAGCAGGAGGATGCGAGATGGAGGGAACGAACAGTCTATGGATTGAAACAATACATTCCTCAAAATACAGCCGTTGCAGCAGAATATTTATGACGAAAACCAAAGCGAAAATAAATCATGATTTAAAATAACAAACATTTAAATAAAGAAAGAATGCCCCCTCAAAAAGTCAATCTATTCCATATAAGAACACTAATGATGAGAATGCACATTGCAGATAGGCTATGCGCATGTAACATACCGCTTTTTGATTTGCAGTGAGTGCGTGGAAACACGTATACAGTGTGTAAACGAGAGTGTTTGCTATTTGACCCACACAGAACCTGCGCAGGCAGTGTTTGCATTCATGGTCATTACAGCCGCCGAGGACCCGGATTATACGTGTGTTTGAAATAGCTTTACCTCCTCCCGCCGGGTAAACAGAACTTTCTTTTAGATCCCGCAACTATCTTTAGAGCAAATAAAAACGTGCCACTTTTAATAAGAAGTGGTCGTCACCCTTCCTTAAGTACACAGGGCCGGGCTGAAGAAGTTACTTACTGCGAGTCGGAGGGAAAACTTGGCCTGCGCTGCCTTTCTCTCAGGTTGAGCGTGGGCAGGGCAGCACAGCATAAACACACCAAGACGTAATCACGAGGATGAAAGAATGGGGGGAGAAGCGTGCCACCATGAGTCATCATCGGCCCACCCCCACACTCAAGTGATTGGCTGCCTCCATAGATACAGTAATGTCATTGGCTGTTTGCCAGCCATTGGCAAATAGCCAATGACATTACTGTATCTATGGAAGGGAGGGAGGGAGGGAGGGAGACTAGATAGATCTTTGGTGCGCTGTTTGCGCAAATAGTGATGCTGGCGGGGCCACCCCTGAAGCGCCCCGCCAGCCTCCTACTTAAAAAGGTTACGTAAAGTGCGTGGAGCTACGAGCTCCACGCACTTTACTATGGGCAAGAACAATGTAAAATGGGACGCGCCCCGCTGTTGCAGCCAGCCCATGAATAGGAAACCTATTCATGGGCCGGCTGCAACAATAAGAAGTTAATGGTTCCCACAGCGCCCCCGCGCTGCTACAGATTCAGAAGAACTTAATCTAATCTTCTGAATCTGTTTAACACTCACACCTGGTGGGGGGTCCTAGGTGGGGGGGGCGGCGCCCTTCCGCCCTATAATAGCAGCCGCCACTGTTAATGTCTCAGCAAATGTACCAGATTATTTACCTGCTTTGCTGAAAGAGAAGAACAATGATTCCAGTTTAGGGGCAAGATTATTGGCAAAATAGGCAAAAAGGTCAATATATAGGCCATCCGGGCCAAGTGCTTTACCTTTCTGAAGGTCTTTATTTGACCAGTAAATCTCATTGATATGTGTATGAGTTGCCAAGAAATATAAATCAATTGGGGTGTAGGCTTTTCAACCCACTGAAAGAGAGAATTGAAGTCAGCTTGAGAATTATGATGTTTGGAAAAGTAAAGTGATTCATAATATTTCCTAATATTTTTATCGAAGGATACACAAATACCATGATCATTTTTAATAGATGAGATTTTGAATCTCTATTTTTGGATTAGACGCAAATGATTTACTTGCGTTAGAGGTTATAGATTGTGTATTTGTATTTTAGTATTACACCAAGACATCTGAGTGATATTATGTTCTTAAATGTGTGCTCTTGCAGATTCTGGTTTTACTTTGCTGAATTTTTTGAGATTTCCATACAGATTCATCGAGCTCCCTTTTAGTTTCTTTTTTCTTCCTTATAACATAGGGAGAAATAATATGCCACCTCGCAGCTGCTTTACAAGCATCCCAGTAATTCACAAAGGTGGCATCTTCATTTTTATTGATTTCAAAGTATTGTTGATGGAAGGACTGATAAGATAGCTCAAAATCTTTCTTGTAATAGAAAGATGTTGAACCTTCATTCATTTGTTAATGTTTTCATATCTTTAAAATCAAATGTAATAACAGGTGCATGATCTGATATGATGCTTTCTATTGTAGAATAGATGATCGATGCAAATATAATCAATACGTGAACAGGTATTGTGTGGTATACAGTGAAATGTGTAGTCAAAATCCATGCGGTGTGCAAGTTGCCATGACTCTAGCATCCTTGTTTCAAATATGGTATCACGTTTTTTTCATCCTCAGGTGTTTTTTGGATGTCATTTTTAATTAAATCACATCAAAAAAACTCAATTGAAATATAGAAAGCGGTTGGGAGTGGTTTGGGGGTAGGGTTAATATTATAGGAAAGAGCCATCCCAACTGAATTTTTAAAAACGAATTTCTTCAAAAAAAATTATTTAGAAAAAACTTGCCGGTAAAACAACATAGAAGCGCAGATATACATTGAGTAAATTCTTTATGCCTTTTACAGTTCTTAAAAATACATTTAAACCTATCTAAAAAGGATCCATAATATCATTAAAGTCTCCACACACTCTTAGATTTGGTAGATCTGATTGCAAAAATTCAGGGTCTGTGTTTGTAGGCCCATGAATATTAAGTATGGAAATCATTTGCAAATTAATTTGGAGCTTAGCGAATACACATCTTCCTTTCTTATCAGATTTAGTATGAGGGATATTATACTTCAGATTTTTGTTAATTGAGATACCAACCTCATTACTTTTCCTATATGCGTGGCTTGCAATAACATCACACACCCAAAACATTTTCAGTTTCTTTGATTCATGTAAAGACAAATGAGTTTCTTTAATACATTCAACTGAGAGCTTAAATGAGTCTTGGTATGACAGCATTTTCTGTCTCTTGCTAGCATTATTGAGCCCTTTGATGTTTCATGTTTTAAATGTACATGCCATCAAATACAACCAACATGGCATTAAGGCCAGATTTTGATGTATAAAGCACTGAAACAATCGAGGATGTGATTGCAACATTTCTTCTGCATTTCAACCACAGCAATTTAGTTGGCTAGCAGAGAGGATAAATCTGGGAAATTGGACAAACAAGATGCAAAAGACAACATACCTGCATTTCATGACATAGTAACTTATGTAGCTTTAGGTTACATGAATAACGCCCAACAGTAAATGTTAGACTACAGTGATCCCCGAGCGGGATCCCAGCAACAAAAAGAATAAAAGTAATAAACTGTCAAGAATGCAGAAAAAGGCATCGGGATAGGTAGCGCCCACATGTAAGGATGGTACATAAAAAAGAAAAGTCATCGCCAAACTCACTCCACATCCACTATTATAGAACGGAGTAACAGGCAATAATTCCACCAGAACCAGTGCCATTATCCATAAGATGTATATATTTCATGTGATTTTAGATGATGGTTGTTGACCGTTTAAGGGCAACGATGTATCCATATCATCCATTTTGAGATATCTGATGAAGGATTTTAAGTCAGATGGCTCATCAAAGATGAGGGTGCTTTGAAACACAATTTACTTGTCGCCTTAGAAAGGTATGCAGTGATAGAATCACGGCAAAAATGTCGCCTGTACAAAAAAGCGCAGCAAAAATGCTGCGGTTTGACCCGGTAAAGGTGTACCCCATTATACCATTTAAGGGGAGCGGTGGTGTCCCCCGGTCCCCTTACATGCTATAATGGGTCCAGGGGTTGCAGGGGTGTCCCCTGCATCCTTCACATGGATTGCGGCTGCAAAACCACAGTCTTTTTGTCATGATATTTTGTGTCAATGGCCATTTTTTCTGCGATTTTAACACATGGAACCCTTCGAAATGCACAATAAATAAAAGGACGTTTTCCCTTTAATGGTAACTGTAAACTTGCATTGGTGAACCAAACCCAATCTTGCATGAAGCTGTCTTAACGCTGGGTGACATGACAAATTATTTTCTGTGTTGAGCCGTCTTGTTAGAACCATTTTGCAAGATATAAATTATATAATAATTCAAAGTGAGCTGATTAATCTTTTGCTTTCTTAGTAATCAGCTGCAGTTGTGTACATTCTAATAGTAGAAATATAGTGCGAGCTACTGATTTTTTCTAACTTTTGACTTTCAAACCAACAGGTTGCGCTCTTTGTATAGTGGTAATGGTATTGTTTATTTGTAAAGCGCCTATACACAGGCAAGTGTTTCAAACTGCTCAAGGAGGGCAGGAACATGGGGAAAACAGTCGCTCTGAGCCCTTGAATTTGAGATGATCACGGTCTGCACAGGCAGACTGAGTACTATACATTTAACAGTTTAGATACAGCAAAAAGGCCTGACAGCAATTCTGCGTTTTTTTTCAAGTGCACATTGAGGGGTGAAGACAAGGGAGAACAGACAGAATGATCTTCAGGCAGGGCTGTGTACAGATTGCGCAAGTGCAGAAGGGTAAGGGAGGAGCAGGGGACCGAGTGCGCCCAGTCAGTAGAGACTGGTGAAGTGCGGAAGAGAAGCTCTAAGGTTTTTATTACAAGTGCAGTGGTGTACAGGGCCTTGCAGCAAGTGCAAAAAAGGACAGGCAGGGGTGCCTGGGACCTGTGGGACTCTGAGCTACCAGGTACAGCAGGCGGGCAGTCAAGCTGTGGAAGGAGGGAGAGAAGGAAGAGCAGAGAGCTAGGTTAGCAGGGTAGGGCGAGAGAGAAGGAAGGGGAGAAGAGGAAGGTCTTGAGGAGTTTCAGCGACTTTAGAATGAATTTCAGCCTCAAGAGAGAGGCTGTTCCAGGAGGGAGGCCCCTGCTGAGGAAAGGGATCTCCCTCCAAAGCTCTGCTTGGAGAACCGGCTGACTCACAGAAGGTTGGAGGTAGAAGAACGGAGAGCTCGAGAGGGGCAGTCTTTAGGAAGGCGACGTTGAAGGTAAGTAGGGATACACAGGAATGAAGGCTAAGGAATCTTGGTATAATCTGATTCAAGAATAGGATTGCGTAATCTCCTTCGCAGCCCTCAGGAAATCCCGAAATACGTAGATTGTTCCTGCAGCCTCTGTTTTCCAGTTCCTCATTGTGTTTTTTAAGGCCCTTGACCATTCTCTATAACATACCAACCTGCGTAGCTATATCCTCGGCCTCACCGATTCTTCTTTCCACCTCATCAATCCTGGCCTCAAACATAGACCAACAATCATCTGGTTGTTGGAGTTTATGATTAATGGTTTCCATGAAGGGGCTCAGCCCTTATTCTCAATTAGAATTGCTTCCAAGCCCAGGTCACTGGATACGTGCAATGGGGATGGGGAGTCACTTTTGGGTCTTTTTAGTGCAGTTGTGGATTGGCCCAATGGTGAGCTATGTTTAGCAGCAGATCCTTTTGAGCAGCAGATCCTTTTGATTTTTTTTGTTGGCTGCCATACTGATTAAAGCACTACAATTTGTGGAGAACTGGCAGATATATTCCTTGTTTGAACAGGAAGTCTTTGCAGAGTGCAAGAAATTAGGCTTGGTTAGGAAATATCTGCATAGTAAAATAGTTCATAATGATATTGCAGTTAACGCAGTTCACTAGGATACTTGGAGAAAAAACTGTTTAGCTGCTTATTTTATACATTAGGTGGCACAGTTACGGTAAATAACAGGTTCACACACAGGCCTTCAGCTTCAATGCACACACGCAATTGTGTTTATACCTCAGACGTTGGGAAGGCAGGGAGAGTCCACCTCGGTCATCAGAGCAGCACCTCACCATTTGCCATTTGTCCCGGTAACCACCATAAAACTGTTATTACATCCATGCTATGTTCCTGATTCTAAAAGGAACTGCGTACAGACTTATTCTTGATAACTTAGGTTCTGGCTGCAATATACGATTACATGGGACATGACAGAGGTGGATTAGGCGGCCATTACCTCACGCGCTACACCATGTGGCATGTATCTCCTTTTTAATTTTTTTTTTTTTTAAAGTCTACTTGATTCCTGCCCTCAATACATTGTTACCAGAAGAGAATTACTTCAGGTTCAAATGAGTGGTGAAGACCCAGCTGCTCAAGATAGCTTTCCCAGACAGCCTCTAAATCCATGTGCTCTTATCAAAGGATGCCGAGCCCATTTTCTCTGTGCCTCACTTTAGCTGGAGCCCCTCTCACACCTCTTCCTGAGATCAGCCCCTCGCCTACTTCCCTTCCTTGCTAACTTGACCTCAAGTCCTCGCTTCTAACTCGCAGCTGATGCAGACTTCCCGACTTTACAACACTGGAGGGCAGGCTCCCAAATAAGCTAGGTCCCTGCCGCTCCTACTGAACTGAGCACTTCGGCTTGACCTTTCTTTGTTTGCTTTTAGGTTTTATGAAGTTACATCACTATTGTGGTGACAATATTAACACATTTTACCAACCATGGCGAATCATGAATTTTCCAATTTATCAGTACACTGTGTATATTTCTTTTTCCTGGAGGTCCAATTGGTCACTAGGTTACACTTAAGTATCGAACTACATAATCTCATTTTTCCTTCACAGAATCTTAATTATATATGAATAACTATAGTTGAGGTTACAAAGCTTGGGCTAACAGGTTTCACACTTTTCTGCATATAGGAGGCTACCTTGGTGTGTTATCGGTTCCCTGCCATTTCGCCGACAACTTTTTTGAAATAATTATTTTGAAGAAATTACTTCGAAAAAACTAATTGAATATTTTTTACATTTTAATTCTGGGGGGTCCCCCCATCCCTCTCCCTTCCCCATACTATTATCCCTACTCTAACCTCCTCAACACCTCTTAACTCCTTTTTTCCTTACAAAAATCACTTTGAAAAAACAGTCGGCAAAACAACGCAATAGTGTTATCTTCAGAGCCTGTGTTATGCCATGTTAATTTCAAGAATTGTGATAAAGTTTCAATTTGATGACTGCCAAACAAGTGGGAAACACTGTGCAAATAGGTCCAGAGCTATAGTTAAATGTCACTAAAATTAAACAAATGCCAGAATGAAAACCGTTCCATAGAAAAATAATCAATGATGAATGTTAATACAACATAAATGGTCAATCATTAAATTAAAACTTTAAAATCTGGGAAATAGGGATGTACAATACATAACTGGATGAAAATGAATTACTAGGAATACAGTAGAGGATTATCATAATTTATTATTTTTATTTTGTACAATCTTTTAAAGATTTGGACAATTTTGCTGTCAGTATATCATAGTTGGGGTGATGTCATTTGTGCTACAGTTGCAGCAGTGATACTAAAAGGAGTGTGGTTACCACACCTGTTACATTTATAATCACTGTACATCGAAAGATCTGGTTCCGTTTAGTCAGCCATCTGTCAAATGCACTTCTATGTACACCTTCATTCATTGGGCCAGTTTTGGCACCTCCATCTTTTCCTTTCTTTCCCTTGTATGCTGTGAAATGGTGAAATGATTGGTTTGTGTTTTGTGCCCTTCACAAAACAACAAAATAAATTAATAATGTTCATAATTTATCAACATCCTATGTATTTTAATCACAAGTTGACTTTTTTGCAAGCAGACATTCACAATGCTGTCAAGGTTTTTTTCTTCATAAAGGCAGCATTGTACCAACCTGTGCTTAAGAGTGGGTTAGCATATGTGGACGATCTAACCATAATCAGCCTACCAATTCTAATGGAATAAAACAATTATGAATTCCCAAAATCTGCATCTTCTAGTAGTCCATGCAGGAAAAGTTTGCCTGGTGGTACTAAGAGCTGCTTGTAAAACAAGAGAGTTCCATTAAAATGCAACTCCTAAAGAAGTTGGATGATGGGACAATCTGAGAACAAAGGGGCACAATAAATGCAGCACCTTGGGCATTCAGAGATCTTCTTAAATGTCCAGGTATATAATTTTACACACTTGGGGTTTATGCTTGGAGGCAACTCTCCGTTTGTGCAGAGGTCTAATTAAGATAACAAATTAATACATCTAAAGTACAGTGTGAAGGGCAAGGACTGAAACTAACACATATATAAGTTTTTGGCTAAAGACTAATTGATAAATAAAAGAAAGGTGTTGGGGAAAAGGCCTTGCTGTACCTGCACTAAGGGTAATTCCCTACCTAAACTCTACCTAAATTCAAAACTAAGGATCAGTCAGTGCCAGACTGTCCAAAAGGAAACAAAACCGCCCAGTGTTCAAAACACTATTCTGACCCTCACATTCTAATGAAATAAATCTGAAAAGGGTAATGTATTTGGCCTTCAGTGTTTTGAAAATGTTCAAAAAAATAACTACAACAAAGTCTCTTGTGGATTTAGTTCCTTAATCCAGAGGGTTTCACCCTTCCCCCTGGATTCTCCTTCACAATTTCTTGACTATAATAACTCTTGTCTTTTCCTCTTGTTCAATGTCAAAAACACATCTATGTCCATCTTTGGCCTTTAGATAAGTCTGGATAACTGATATACTCTCCTGCCAGGGGTTTCTCCGTTTCTCTAGTTTCACACACTTGCACCTGCCTGGTATACTCTCCTGCCAGGACTTCTCATAATTGTCTGTTTCTGGGACTCCACCTTTGATAGTTTATCACATTAGCTCTCTTGGTTAATACCTTTATTTCCTAGTCCATTTCCTCCTTAGTGTGTTCCTCTCACTTACAATCATTCAGCCCCGCCTTAGCATTGTGGGTTAATGTGCGGTGTCCATTTAAGATTCCTTTTGGAGTTAACCGTGCTTTTAATTTTTTATTTTCAACATCAAGAAACTTTCCTTTATCCGAATTGCATTGTGCAATGTTTAACATCTGTGTATTTGCCAATACTCCCAAGTGCTCCCTTTGTCCCAGCGTCACTGACTTTTTGTGACATCTCCTGTTCTGCCTGCAGCTTGCAGAGGTCAGCTGCTAGATTCTCTCTCCTTTGCGCTGTTCAGCTTTCGGTTTCCACATCTCTAGTAGCGCTGCTCTCCTCGCAGCTTCCCGGTAAGCTTCTTTTTGCGTTGGTACACCGGCAAACACCCAGGAGCACTGTTCTTGCTTCTGGCATTCCGACATGAAAGCTTCTCAGAGTCTTCCCGTTCTGTTTACTGCAGGAGCCGGTTGTCTCCAACGTGCTTCTTTCGGTTCTCCCGTTACTCAGAGCTGCAGCCCGCTCCCACCAGCAGTGTGCCATTTCCTTTTTTTTGGTTGAATTCTTTGTTTTTCAATTTATAAATGCTAATAAAAACTAGAACAACGTTTATGTTACAGCTGAACTTTATCTCCCAAACAATCAAGAGCATTTGCAGAAATAGTCCAAACACAAAGTTCCAAGACATTAGTCTTATAAAAAAAAAAGTGTCGAAATCAGGAGGCATACACTATCTAATTCACAATGACCAAACAACTGAGGTCAAGGAGTAATAACAGTAGTCTTCGAGTCTCTGCAGGTCCGCCTACGGGCGACTGACCTTTTATAGGAGCATTCCAGCAGACCAATGGCCCACAACCTGACCGGACAAGTACAGTCTCTATTGTGATCACGTGCAGATTCAGAGAAATACACTGCTTTCTCTGCAGCCACCACCAACCACATAAGTATCCACCATAGTTACCCTCGTAGATCTCAAACAGGACCCTATCACAGCCCTTCGTACAAGGAGCATAGTGCGTAACAGGATATTATGGTTATGTCCGACGCTTGCTCTCCCATTGGAAGGCTCCCAACAGACACATGACGGGATCTATCTGGAGCGTCATACCCACAATGCAGTTCAACATGTTTACAACCTACATCCAATATCGTGCGAGCTTAGGGCAGCGCCACCATATATGCAGGTAGGTACCCGTGCTCCCGCACTCCCTCGAGCACTGACCACTTACCCTTCCTCCCCCCATGTGCTGCATCCGGTCTGGTGTAAGGTAACCCCTAGCCAGGAACCAAAATACTTTCTGCATATTGGACACTTCTAGTTGCCTTTTTCAACCCTCTCCATATCCCCCCTCCATGCTTTGGGTGGGATCTCCCGTTCCATGTCATCATGCCAAGCCTGGACGCAAGCCAGCAGAGAACTCTGCCCTCTTCCCCACAAACAAGCATAGAGGCTAGACGCGAGGCCCTTGGGGGAGATGGCTGCAAATATCAGCTTCTCAAACTCAGTAAGCGCCCTAGGGGCCGCATGCATGTTGGCCGGTTGCATCACCCAATGTCTCAACTGCCAGTATTGAAATCTGCCCCCCCTCCTAAACACTAAACGTTGCTTTATATGACTCAAAGGATTGGATGCGTCCCTCTTCAAACAAGTGCACCAGGAATTCACAGCACCCCACCCGCCAGTTTGAGAAGCCTAACCCATCCTAGACAGGGAGAAAGCTAGGACTGAAATGAATCTGGGTAAGGGGGAATGGAAAAGAAGAGAGCCCCAGACTCCCAAACACCGAATCCCAAACCTGCATAGTCACCTTAGTGGCTGGGAGTTTATATGAACTCAACGGTATGTCCACTTTGGGCAGCCACGTGATGTATTGCAGCAGCTTGCCCGACACCTCCTCCACTATGCAACACCACCCCTTGGTTGTGGAGGGATTGACCCAATCACGGATGACCCTTACTTGTGCTGCCCTATAGTACCATCGCACAACAAGTAGAGACGCCCCCCCACCAGTTGTGTAAAAAGTACCTTTAAAGATCCGGCCCTTCCCACCCTTCCAAAGATATCCCATATATCCTGCTGCAACTGCTCCAAAGTGCCTGTCGGTACTGCAACCGGAAGCGCTTGGAAGCTGTAAAGCAACCTCCGTAGTATATTCATAATTACACAGATCCTCTCGAACCACGAGATAGACTTCATAGCCCAGGAACGCAGATCAGCCCTGACGGCCTTGAAGAGCACCGGGTAGTTGGCATGGTATAGGTCGCCGCACCAAGGAGTCAGACGGATCCCGAGGTATTTGAGCTTCCTAGGCGCCCACGTAAAGGGGGAACCACGTGATTCAGGGAATCAAAAGTCTCTCTCACAAGAAAGATTCAACGCCTTGCTTTTCCCCTCATGTTCACCTTGAACCAGACAAAAAGAGTGCAAGATCCCCAGAGCTCAGGTATCGAGGATTCGGCTTGTGACAAAGTTCGGATCACATCATCGGCAAACCGTGCTATCTTGTGTGAAGTACCCCTATAGAGTATCTCCTGGATTACACCCACTACCCTTATCCACACTGCCAGGTCCCCCGAGTCAGAGAGAAACCCTGAGAAATCCCCCCCATTAGCGGAAATCCAAGCGGTCGGACATGAGTGCAAGGCAAAGAACCCTTTTATGAACACTTCAACGATTTTACAGCTTCTCATCACCTCACGGAGAAAAGGCCATTCAACGCGGTCAAACGCCTTTTCGGTGTCTAATCTCAGTAACATGGCCGGTACTGGGACTTCATTTTTTAGGAAGAAATCCACAAATTGGGACAATGGTTCTAGAAAAGACCCAATTCCTGAGACGATTGGGCGCCCTGGTGGTGTAATACGCTTGTGTATTTTGGGCAAAGTGTAAAAAGCAGGGTATCTGTGGAACTTGGGACATAGGAATTCTCCCTCCTTACGATTTATGTACCCTTATGAAGTCACAAAAATGAAATCGTACACTAAAGACAACAGCGGTATTGAAACTATTAGAAGGAATCACAGTCCTGCATGATGACTTGTTTATTGTCATTTTGGACAGTGAGTCCTTATATTCTAAAATCCCTCAGTCGGAAACCCTGAGAGTGCTCTTACAAAAGACACCATTGATAAGCATACCAGTCACATTCATTATGCAATTGCTCCAACAAGAAACTACTTCATCACAGAAGATGTATACTATGAGCAAATAGCAGGAACTGCTATAGGGGCGACCTCCGCCACTAGTTTAGCAAACCTATATGTTGCTGATTTACAAGAGAATACCATCTACAGCAAAAAGAATCCATTCCTATGTATCAAAAAAAGAACAAATACGTTTTTTTTTCAGTCTGACAAATATTTGCGTAGCCTCAACACTTGTTTCTCCACTATCCATCTAGTGAGTCATCAGGAGGTATTGTCAAGTTACTAATTTACATGTGTCCTCTGTTATGGTACATTGGTAGCAGATTAAACTTTGATATTGTCCTCTGGAGGGATGGTTCTCTTTGAATGTAGGGTTTCTTGAGTGTCTGGAAATACAAGGATACGGTTGTTCTCGTGGTTTCTAGAAACACAGACCCGCGGACGCCGACCCAACAGAACAGCACAGGGAAACCAGTAATGGCCAAGAAATTACTTAATATAGCATTAGAGCAGTTACATTACCCGGCCCATGTGTCAAAGGCACATGTGGCAGCAGAGATGAATGAGAGTTGATGTGTGCCCAAACTATGAATTAGTGTCATTCTTGGCACAGGAAGTATTCCCAGGGTGGGGGATACGTGATGAATTGAGGTCAGAAATGGGCAACACTTTGCCAATGACCTCTTCATGGAGATTATCACCATTGCAAGAATAAAGCACCATTTATGTTCAGTTTACCACCCAAAGGCCAACAGTTTAGTGGAGCATTTGAATGGCTTGCTAAAAGTGGGACAACTCGATCCTGGTGATCCCAGGCTTCCTCCTGCAAGCGGGCCCTAATTAGCCAGTCATTCAAGTAAGGGAAGAAATTGATTCCCTCCTTTGTCAGACTGGCTGCCACCACCAACAACGTGGTAAAGACGCTCAGGGCAGAGGTGAGCAAATGGCAGCACACGAAATTGGTAGGGTGCACTGCCAATTATGAACCTTGCTGACTTACTTTGCTTTGGGTGGATCAGCACATTGAACCAAGTATGCAATACTGAAACTCTAGAGCCTGGAGGATCTGCAGAAGTCACAATCTTGAAATTGTCTTTCCTGAAGAACTTGTTCAAGCCCCTCAGGTCGAATATGGATTGCAGTCCTCCATATTTCCTCGGTAGTAGCAAGCAGTGCGAGTACCACCCCCGATTCCTCTCCGCTATTAGCACTGGCTCTACTTCCCCTTCATCCACCAAGAAATAAATCTCCTACTGGAGCAGCAGATCCAGAGGCTGGGGTCTCAGATGGAGAGTGAGCAGGTGTGGGGGGGGGCCTTAAAAAGGGGTGACAGTACACTGGTGAGACTACTGGTCTTACCCACGAAGCCGTAATAGTGTGAAACCCTTCTACACAATGTTGTGCCATATGCCCTTCCACTGGAGTGATAGGTGAGGTATATTCAGAGAGAGTTTGCTGTTGCTGCTGAGCTGGATGGGACAGAAGCGACTGAGGACTGTGTGGTCTTTCCTCCCCTTGCGAGTCTAGCAAAATGCTTTTGCCTAGCTGAGGAATGACCCTTTGATTCTGGCCAAAGGAGCCGTAATAAGTCCTTATTTTCCATGCTGTGAGTCCCGGCTGAGTGGTCTGTTGATTAACTGCGGCTCCTAAGGATTTTGCTGCTGGCTTAGAAGTCTGTAATTTTTCCAGACGTTCATCGACCTTGGGACTGCAAAGATCAAGGCTGTTAAAAGGCATACCAAGCATCTTAGCTCAAACATCTGGTGCAATTCCAGACTTTCTCAGCCACAAAAAAACATCTTAGCATTGAGTTGGCACCCATTGCTCAGCCTAGACAATCCAAAGTATCTAGGCCAGACTGTAGGTCCTGACGCATTGCCTCTTTACCATCTGAGATAATGGTAAGGAACCCTTTCCTTTATTTGCCCTACTGAATATCTTCTCCAGCTTGATCAATTAGAGTCCATAACGTGTGGGTATATTTAGCCAGTGCACATGAAACATTCACCGCTTTTAGTGCATTGCTTCCCGACGCAAAAATCTTTTTGCACAATCATCAATTTTCTTGCTGTCTCTGTCGAGGGTTCAAAAGCTTGAATCTTCTCTTTCTCTATTTTGTTATGTGTTGAGGTCTTGTGCCAGGATCTCAGTTCCTCCCCGCACCTGAAAACTTAATTGAGAACTTAATTTATTACCTTCTAAAGTCTAACACATTAGGTGTGCACCTATTTCGGTATTCTTGTTGGCTCGGTCAGGAGGCAAGAAAAGGTAGGCTGCCGATTTTGCCCCTGAAGTGGCTGCTTGGACTACCACAGTCCCTGGGATTGGGTGCTTTGCCAGGAAGTCTGGGTCCAAGAAAGCTGGCCTGTACTTCTTTGAAAGGTCACCCCTCAATTCAGGCGCACAGCAGGGCTTTTGGCATAGTTCCATGAAAGGGTTCTATATGGCTGCATGAAAAGGGAGCATAGGTTCCTTTGGTGGACTCTGATCCAAAATATCAGCTAGATCATACTCTGACATTTTTGATTGGAGGGCCTCATCCAAGAGCTTCAGTAACTTTCTCCATGCCATGACCAACCTATATGCAGCATTAGGATGAGAATGGGGTAGTTGCTGATGCAATTCTACTCCAGGAGAAATGTCAAATCCACTTGCATCGTGTAAGTGGGCCCCCTCCCCTCATCCACTTGGGAGGCAAAACGCCTTGGTGTCATCTTCAACTCCTCTCTCTCCTCACATCACAGACCTTGCCAAGAAGGCCCACTTTCAGCTGCACCTCCTCAGACATTATCCCTTTCCTCACCTTTGCCCAGAAACTCAATATCTCCAGAGCTCTGGTCCCTCCAGGCAGGACTACAACAGCCTCTGCCTCAATCTTCCTAACTCCTCCCTTCACCCCCTTCAACTAATCTGGAACAGGACTGCAAGACTTCTCCTTAGCCTGAGGCCCAGGGACCACATTTCTCCAGCCCTAAAATCTCTCCACGTGCTCCCAGTCGCTGCAAGGATCAAGTTCAAGAGCCTCTGCATCATCCACAAGGCTTTCTGGGGCCTGGGACCCCGCTACGTCCAACTCTCTCCCTAAATACCTCTCTACTAGAGCCCTCGGATACTCTAGCTCTAACTCTCTGCAGATCAGACACTTTTCCAAGTTGAGAGTGGGGGGTGGATCCCTCTTCTTGGCAGGTGCCTCCCTCTAGAATGGCCTCCCTGCTCCTCTCAGACTTGAGCCGGATCTCCTTAAGGTCCCTAAGTTTCTCACAACCTTCCTTTTCTCTTCTTCCTTCCCTTTCCCCCTCCCCTGCTAATGTCTCAGTCTGCCTCTTTACTGGCTCCTGGTTCCTTCAGAGTCTTACAGGGCACCAAGCCCCCCTATTGCAGTCTACCCCTGTACTTTGTCTCCCAGACTCCCCGCAGCCCCTCAAACTGCACTTGTCCTTTCGGGCCCCTCCTACAGCACTAGCCTGGGCTGGCCCCTTAACTCGTTGAACTTCCTTCCCCTGCACTCTGCTTTGCTCTGGCTCTATCCACGTGGCCTCCCATGGCACTCATTTCTCACTGGTCCTTCTGCCCGGACCGGCAGTCCCCCCCGGCACTCCCCCGACCCCTAACCTCCACCACCCCTCTCCCCTGCACTTTTTTGTTTCTGCACTTGCACAATCCGAATGTCACAAGGCCTAGTACTATCGTTTTCTTGTTTGTCCTCCCTGTTCCTCCACCCTCTTGTCTTGTTGCGCCTCGAAACACATTGTGTATAGGCGCATTATAAATACACATGAAATAAAACAGGTCTGTGGAAAAACCATGAAGCATTGCCTCTACTTAGAAAAATGTGTTGGGAGGATTGAGAGGTCAAAAAGGTTCCAAACAAACACCGTCCTCATCGAATGACGAAGGAACTGCTCAAAGGACCACAAAGTCTTCCCTGCACTTCAGAAGTATCGTCACAGGGTCTTCCAAACTAGACGCTGATAGGTGTTTTTTCGACAAAAACACTGGAGCAACATTCAAGGGAATCACAATTGCCGTGGCCGCCAATGGGGTTTTTCAGGTTTTCTTCACATTAACTTCATACCCAGGCCTTTTGGCACTGAGGACACATTTTTGCTAGAGTCACTGCTGGCTTTGTTAAGCGTGGTGAGCTCTGAACCCTTTTTTTTATTTCGATTCCAAACAGAAGATCAAGGGAGTTGACTTCTCAAAAACATTAAGCATTTTTAGTCTAAACTGTTCCCATTACTCTGACATGGCGGATTTGGATGGGACCCTTACCTGGGTTACCGGCGAGGAAGAGGTTTCTTCATCTTTTCTTCTGTCTACGTTTCCAAGATCTCCTTTAACGCTTTTTGGGAGATTAATCAATTCAGTCTCCTTCCCCTCTGAAGGTCTTTTCTTCGAGATGGTGGTGCTCAGAGAATCTCGAAGATGATCGACTGAGCATCAATTTTGACCAGCGCCTTCTATGTCAGACTAACATAAGTTGCAATCAGCCGCATAGTATCCAGAGCCGGGACACCATAAACAAACCTTATGAGAGTCTGTTAGTGGCATTTTAGTGTCACAATCTTGGCAGTGCTAGAAGCCAGAAGGCTTAAGCATCAACATTTTGGCTGAAAAAGTTAAGTCAGAAGAAAATCTTTTTCTCTTGAGGTATGCAGTGTTCCGAAGGAGTGCTGTGGATGCAGAAAAAAGGAACATAGGTCATGGGGCACGGCCCCGGCTTTTGTCTATGTTGACGTCATGTCTGCTCCGGAGGACAGTTGAGGGGTCTCGGTGCAATGCTTCACAGAACCCCCAAGATGAAGAATCCATGCAAAGGCAATCCTTTAGAAGAACAAGTACCAGCTGTAACATTCTTTTGATTGGATGTTCCTCCCACGTATTCCTCATCTTCTGATATTCGCATCCCAGCTCTGCTGCATCGGAAACATTTTTTCACCAGAGGGCACTGTGTTCGAGGCCGGGGAGTCGGAGTCCCTCGAGAGCCGCCATTGAGTGTCAACATCATCCGCTGTATAAAGGGCTCGAGCAGCGCCGTTACCTCAGTTCTGTTTTTACGGTGTTCATGGTCGCATCAGCTGATCAGGCTTAAAGTCCTCAGGCTCTTAAGGAAGTTAGAGTGCAACTGGCGTAAACTATACGGAGGGGTAGGATGGGAGGGTCGATGAGGAATACGTGGTAGGAACATCCAATCGAAAGAACGTTACAGTTGGTAAGCAACTTGTTCTTCGAATGAATTGTGTCCTCCCACGTATTCTTCATTTTATGATAGACTCCCATAGCAGTGGTAATTTTGGAGGTGGGAGGACTAGAAATATTTAATTATAAACTGAATGGACAGCTTATGCAAATAGTCCCCCTTGATATGAAGTAGAGTCCATGGAGTAATGCTTTATAAAAGGTGTGCATTGACTACCAGGTGGCCGCAGCACAAATATCCTGCACCGGGACACCCCTCTGAAGAGCCGTGGAAGTTGCCATGGCTCTGGTTGAATGAACCCTTAATCCATCTGGAGGCTCTTTCCCAGCTAATTTATAGCATTCAGAGATTGCTAGAATTATCCATCTGGATAGAGTTTGTTTAGACGCTGCAAGGCCCAATTTGTGCCCAGTATACCCAACAAATAGTTGGTCACATTGGCAAATCTTCAACAATCTGGAAATGTAGAAACTGAGAGCCCTTTTTGGGTCCAGTCTACGCAACCTTTACTCTTCCTTACTAGCATGAGACCGAGGATAAAAGGAAGGTAAGATCATTTTTTGTGACAGATGAAAATCAGAAACTATTTTAAGCAAGAAAGATGGTTTGACTTTTAGAATAACCTTGTCCCTATGGAAAACGTTGTGAGGAGGCTTACAAGAGAGTGCCTGCAACTCACTTACCCCGTGGGCTGATGTTATTGCCACTAACAGAATTGTCTTAAGAGTGAGAAGTCATAATGGGTAAAAATGTAAAGGTTTGAAAGGGGCACACATGAGAAGTTTTAAGACCAAATTCAAATCCCAGATGGGCACCTGAAAAGCTGTCGGAGGGTATTCATTTGTCAGCCGTTTCAAGAATTGAAGGACTAAAAGCATTTTAAAATAGGATGCTTTTTCCAAGGAGTGCTTAAAAATAGATAGTGCTGCTAAATATCCTTTAATAGTACCAACTTGGAGCCCCAAATTGGCTAAATGTAAGAGAAAAGAAAGTACTGTTAGAGTATTACAAAGAAATGGATCCACATTCTTATCCCTGCACCAGTTACTCAACTTGTTCCAAAGACATCGATACAGGGATTTTGTTGCTGTCCTTCTGGCCAAAAGCAAAATCTCCATTACGTCATCCGGGAGGTCCCAAACCTTATATCTTAGCCTTTCAGAAACCATGCGTGAAAGCTGAATGTTTTGACCTCTGGATAAAGAACCCGACCTTCCTCTTCGAGAGAAGATCCTGCCTTTGTGGAAGACATATTGGAGGGTAGACGGACATGTCCAGAAGGTCCGGGTACCACGTCCTCCTGGCCCAATCCGGGGCAATTAGGATCATGGTTTTCCTGAACTTTCTTAACCTCCTGATTACTTAAGGAATTGCGGGGACAGGAGGAAACGCGTAAAGGAGTGGAAATAACCAGTCCACTACGAACGCGTCCCCTACAGCTCCTCTTGGGGGAAATTCGCTTGAGCAGTACAGTTCGCACTTCCGGTTGGCACCTGTCGCGAACAGATCCACTTGAGGGGTTCCCGAAAGGGCAAAGATCTCTTGAAGGACTTCCTGAGCTAGTTCCCATTCGTAGGAGACTGTGCTCCGCCTGCTCAGAGCGTCCACGGCCGTGTTCATCTCTCCGGCTAGGTGAACTGCCGATAGCGATATTCCTTTTTGCATTGCCCAGAACCAGAGCTGCATTGCCTCTGCACAGTGTAAGTGATCCTATGCCTCCTCTTTGGTTGAGGTAGCACATGGCCACTGTGTTGTCCATCATTATCAGGGCATTTTTTCCCTGTATGAGGGCAGCAAGGCCTTCAGCGCTAGTCTGATCGCCCTCAGCTCCAAAAGGTTGATGTGTAGTTTGTACTTCAATGGAGACCAACGACCGCTGATTGTCAGATCGTTGGTGTGGGCTGCCCACCCCATGAGTGAGGTGTCCATCACTACCGTTATCTCCGGCCATGGTTGCCAAAAAGGTTCCCCTTGAGGATATTCTCCTTGCAAGCCCACCATAGGAGATCTTGAGTCACTTTGGTTGAGACTTGCAGAAGAAGTGACATCTTCCCTGAAAACTGGGACCATTGAGTCCTGAGGCCCCATTGAAGGGATCTCATCCTCAATCTGTCCTCTGGCACCAGAAAAAAGCAGGATGCCATGAGGTCTAGCAACCTTCGAAAGTCAAATGCCGGAAGATGTTGGGCATTTTGAAACTTCATTACCATCTGCAGAATGTGGTGAGCTCTCTCCCCGGGAGGTGAGGGCATCCCTGAGGAAGTGTCCAGGATTGCTCCGATGAATTGGAGTTTTTGGCTTTGAATCATTTGTGACTTCTTGTAATTGAGGGAGAAGCCCAGACTGTGTAAGAAGTGGCAGGTCAAGGCCAGATGTTCCTGGGCTCTTTCGGGGGAACTCGCCCTGATTAGCCAGTCGTCCAGATAAGGGTAGATGTGAATCCCCCTTCTTCTGATACTCGCTGCCACCACCGCCATTCGCTTGGTGAAAATCCTTGGGGCGGGGGTTAGCCCAAATGGTAGAACCCGAAACTGATAATGAGAACGACAAATTGCGAACCTCAGGTACTTTCTGTGCTTGAGATGGATTGGCACATGAAAGTAAACATCCTGAAGGTCCAATGAAACCAGCCAGTCCTGAAGCTGAAGAGCCTGAAAGATCTGAGAAAGGGTCATTATCTTGAACTTGTCCTTCCTGAGGAACTTGTTGAAGCTTCTCAAGTCCAGGATGGGTCTCAATCCTCTGTCCTTCTTGGGGATGAGAAAATAGGGGGTGGGGGGAATACCAACCCTTGTTCCTCTCCGCTACAGGTATATTTTCTATTGCACCTTTCTCTAGCAGGGTTAAAATCTCCTGCAGAAGGAGCATGTCTGGAATTTTTACAGAGTTGGCTCCTGGTGGATGATCTTGAGGTCTTTGATGAACAGGAAAACAGTAACCATGAGTCACTATCTCTAGTGCCCAGGCATCTGACGTAATGCCCTGCATTCGTCCAGATACCGAGTGATTCTGCCTCCCACCGGGATTTTGTGGGTGAAGACCTCAAAGTGGCTTTGCAGCGGCTGCAGCAGTGGCTGAGGAGGTAGTAGCCGCTGATGTGACTGATCTAGCACTTTTTCCTTTTCCAGCACGCAAGGGTTTTCTCTGTTGGCCTCTCCGACTGGCCTGCCCCCTCCCTTTTCCAAAAGAGGAATAGAAGCGAAAAGGGCAACTCTTCCAGGAAGATGAGCCTGTGTAAGAGTGTTGTTGAGGTTGCCTTATAGCGGCACTAAGTGATTTTGCTGCCGCTTTTGAGGTCTGCAGCTTCTTCAAGCTTTCATCCTCCTTGCTGCCAAACAACCTCAAGCCATCAAAGGGCATACTAAATAATCTAGATTGCACATCAGATGCAAAGCCAGATTTCCTTAGCCATGCAAATCTGCGAAGGACCGTGCTAGATGCCATGGACCTGCTAACACTATCTGCAGTGTCCAGTCGTGACTGAAGGCATTCCTCCATAGCCGCTTTACCATCTTTTACTATAGCCAGGAAACCATCCCGTTCCTCACCTTCTGGGATGCATTCAGCCGCTGATGACATGCAGTCCCACAAAGTATATGTAATTCTTGCTAATGTGAAAGTGACAGTCGATTTAAGGGCCATGCTGCCCGAAGAAAAAAACTTTCCGGGCCCAAGCATTAACTTTATCATCCCTGTCTGCTGTCCCTGTGGAGGTTGCAGCTTGAACCACTAGACTTTCAGGGGAGGGATGTTTAGATAAATACTCTGGGAGTATTCCAATTTACCATCACCCTTTTTTGCAGTGCTTTATGGAATGGCAAAACAGGATCTTTTAAAGGACCTTCACTCAGGATGTCAGTCATGTCATCCTGGTCGAAATCTGGGGAAGCTGCCTCCCAACCCATAAAATCAATGACCCTTCCCATAAGGTTCCTATAACTAGGATCAGCATGATCTGTAGGGCCTGGTCTTTCAAAATCCACTTCAGGTGAAGTGTCTAAGCCACTGGCATTTTGGAGGCAGTCATAGATCTGTCAATTTAGAATTTGGGCCCACTAGCTCTTCAGGGACCTCTCTGTTTCCAAACCTAACTCCAGCTGAAGTGACATCCTCTTCAGAGGAGTGTTCTTCATATATGGATGACATAGACCTGAAATATTCCTGTCTAGGTTGAGGGTGGAAGGTCTTTTCAGGTAAAGAAGGTGGAATTGACCCAGGTATGGACAATGGTGTCGACTTGGGTCTTGGAATCAAAGAAGGCCTCGATAAAGGCGTCAAAGGCGTCGATAGAGAAGACGCTGGTTTTGATGTTGTTGAAGGCTTCAATACAGCCAAAAGGTGTCGACGTAATTTTCGTCAGCGGCTTCGACGCTATGGTCGTCGACTGTGTCGAGTCGAGTTTAGGCTTCGATGCAGATTTCGCTAACCCCGATTTATGCACCAGAGGCTTTGACTTATTACGAGGAGTCAGGGAACTTTCCATTGAAGACGCTCTCAACTCATTTTCAACTCTTGCGTGTTTAGATCTTGATTTTCTTCTGTCACTTTTAGAGTGGGTAGAGGCATGATCACCACGCAGCAACTTCGAGGTGGTCTGGGCCGCTTTCTCAAATATTTTAAGCATCGAAGCCCTGAAGGCCTCCCATTTTTCTGGGGAATCATTCTCTGATGGATAAGTTACTCTCCTCTCAGAGGAGAGCGAGGAGGAAGAAGACGACCTGTGACGTCGCTTTTTTGACTTTGTCGAAGAATAGGAAGATTTCCCCGAGCGACTTTTCGATCTCAACCTCCTCGACTCATGACGAGATTTTTGACTGGATTCATCCGAATCCTTTTGTCTTTTAGAAGATTTATAGGTTTCCTCCCCCACCGCCAGCTTACCTCTACGTTCCCTAAGAGCCTTATTGGCCATGCACATTGGGTCAACTCGTCAACCCAATGGTCTGGGCTGAGGCACCGATGGGGGCCGGTTATCGACATTTTGCTAGCACACTTCTGACATTTATTGAACCCTGTCTTGGGGGTGGTGGGAGTAGATGATGAGGACATCGTCAAGGAAAAATCTGGTGCGCCGTTCGTAACACGAAGCAGTTGCGTCAGAAAAACAGAACTGAGTTAACGGGCGCTGCTCGAGCCCTTTATACAGCGGATGACGTTGACGCTCGACGGCAGCTCTTGGGGGGCTTCGACTCTGCGGCCTCGAACACAGCGCCCTCTGGTGAAACCTTTTTTCCGAAGCAGCAAAGCAGGGATACGAATATCACAAGATGAGGAATACATGGGAGGACACAATCCATTCGAAAGAGGCATTGAGGTTGGAAACAAATTTACTGAACTGAATATGGGTAAGAAAAACCAGCATTGCACAAACTTCAAATGTGACGAAGAACATGGAGGGAGGACAGTTAACCTTTGCCTGACTTTTCCTGTCAGCAATATAAGTTGCTAAATTAGTTGCAGCTGATTAATGTACTAAGCAAGTGTTAAGGAGGTATTAGCCTAATTGTTCATTTACAATTGTTCGAATGAACAATTGATAGAAATATATATATGGGATACATTACTCACCGTAATCGTATTTCTGATGCTTGTATCTGCTTAGATTCACATGCTGTGCATAGGCCGACATCTAGTGGAAGCTGCAGAGTATTACAGTTTGTTTTTCGAAACTCGAAAATGGGCGTCGACACAGGGCGTGCCAGTAATACTATCCCTAGTGTGACGTCCACTGTACCCAAGATCCCTCACGCGTCTAGGATCCTCAGATTGTATTTTTTCCTGACATGAGGTAGCATGAGGAGTAGCGTGAGTACAGATAGTCCAAGCAGATAGACAGAAAGGTAAGACTACAAGCAATCATGCGCCTTCTCTCGGAGGGGAGGAAGGGTGGGTCGCATGTGAATCTAAGCAGATACAAGCATCAGAAATACGATTACGGTGAGTAATGTATCCCTTCTGAGGCTTGTGGAATCTGCTTAGATCACATGCTGTGCATAGATTAGCGAGCAGTACCAGAAGGAGGTGGGATGTGAGAAGGGTCATGAGCAAATAAGTGTCTTAGAACCGCTTGTCCCACTTGTGTATCTGCCTTCGAATGGGTGTCAATGCAGTAATGCTGAGTAAAAGTGTGAATAGAGCTCCAAGTAGCTGCTTTGCAAATGGTGTCAAGGGGTACATTTGCAATGAAAGCCAGAGTGGCCCCAATGCCTCTAGTAGAGTGGGCCCTTGGCGTAAAAGGCAGAGTCTTTTCAGAGAGTGAGTAACACAGCTGGATACAGTTAATAATCAATTTCGAGATGGCACCTTTCGAGACGCGATCCCCCTCTCTGCCTGTAGCTACGGAGACAAACAGTTGATCTGTTTTCCTTAACGGTCTTGTTTTATTTACATAGTAGAGGACCGCCCTACGCACATCTAGGGTGTGTAGTTTCACCTCAGCCGAGCTTTGCGGGTTCTGGAAGAAAGCCGGAAGCTCGATGGACTGGTTTACATGGAATTTTGATATAAATTTAGGTGAGAACCTAGGGTGTGTGCGTAAAACCAGTTTGTCTTTATGGACGGTAAAGAAGGGATCCTGCACTGACAGAGCCTGAATTTCACTGACCCTTCTTATAGAAGTAATAGCTAAGAAGGCCGTTTTACAAGTCAGGTGTTTGAGACTGCTTTTATGCATGGGTTCGAAAGGGGGGCCCCATGAGCTTGGCTAGCACCACATTAAGGTCCCACCCTGGTGGTGGGTTTGAAATAGGAGGGTGAAGTCTCTTTACTCCTTCCATGAAGGCTTTAACTACTGGTACTTTCCACCACGAAACCTTGCTATGTGAAGTGGTGTAAGCCGAGAGGGCTGCCAGGTGTACTTTCAGTGAGTTAAAAACCAATCCTGCATCTAGCAGGTGGAGCATGTATGTAACAATAGTGGAAGGAGTGCAATCAACCGGGTTGATTTGTTTACTCTGGCACCAGATAACAAACCTCTTCCACTTGTCAAAGTAACAGTGCCTTGTGTTTGGTTTCCTAGATTCCTTTAGGATGTCCATACACCTCTGTGGTAAATTGAGGTGTCCAAACTCTATGACCTCAGGAGCCATGCTGCCAGGTTCATTGAGTTGGGTTGCTGGTGCACTGTTTGACCTTGGTGCTGGGACAGTAGGTTGTACCAGGCTGGAAGTTTGATGGGCTCGCACACCGCCATCCTGCGTAGGTGTGGGAACCACGGTTGTCTTGCCCACATGGGAGCAACTAGGACGAGCGTCATCGATTCCCTGTTCATCTTGTTCACCACTTTCCTGATGAGGAGTTGGTGGAAAAGCGTACGCAAACATCCCTGACCAGTTCATCCACAGTGCGTTCCCCTGGGAGTCTGGTTGGGGGAACCTGGATGCAAATCCTGGGCATTGTCTGTTTTCGCTTGTGGCGAATAAGTCTATAGTGGGGAAACCCCACCGAGAGAAGAGATCTTCTACAACACAACCTCTCTGTGAAGAACCCATTCGTGTTCCTCTGGGAGGGAGTCTCTGCTCAGAGCATCCGCTAGGGAATTGAGCTCCCCTGGAACATGTTGCGATGACATGAAGATGTTCCGTCTGAGTGCCCATATCCAGATTTTCTGGGCAAGCTTGGACAGATTTGGCGAGCGAGTCCCTCCTTGCTTGTTCAGGTAGAACATGGCTGTAGTGCTGTCCGTCCGGATTTGCACTGACAGGTTTAGTAGATGGGGCTCGAACGCCTGAAGCGCTCTGAATACTGCCAGAAGCTCTAGCAGGTTGATGTGGTTCTTGGCCACTGAGTGAGACCAGAGACCCTGAGCTGTGTGATGGAGATGGTGAGCTCCCCACCCCGTCAGACATTCATCTGTAGTGACTACTGCCTGTACTTCGGGATCGTAAAAGGGTTTCCCCTGTGCGAGATTCTCTCTTGTCCACCAGTGAAGGCTTTGTACCAGTGTTGGCGAAATGACCACTAGATCGTCCCACTGACCACTTGCCTGAGACCACTGTTTCGCCAACCATTCCTGCATGGGACGCATGCGCAGGCGCGCGTGGGGGACCAGGTAAATGCATGACGCCATCATGCCCAGTAAACGCATAGCTTTGCGTACCGTTATTTGTTGACCGGACTGATAATGCGGAATTTGCAGTAGTATATTCCGAATTCTTTCTTCTGAAGGAAAGGTCAACCCCTCCTGGGTGTCCAGGATTGCTCCTAGGAATTGTTTTGAGGTGCTTGGCACTAGGCTTGACTTCTTCTCGTTGATTGAGAAGCCTAACTCGTGTAGGAGGTCGATAGTCCTTTGAATGTTTGTCCTGCAAATTCCTGGGGTTTCCCCCGTTATGAGCCAGTCGTCCAGATAAGGGTACACTGGGATTGCCTCCCTGCGTAGGTGTGCAGCCGCCACCGCCAGTACCTTGGTGAATACCCTTGGTGCTGAAGCTATCCCGAAGGGCAGTACCTTGAATTGGTAGTGGCGACTGTCCACCTTGAAGCGCAAGTACTTTCTGTGCGCTGGGAACATGGAAATATGAAAATAAGCATCTTTCATATCCAAGGTTGCCATGTAATCCCCCTTTTTTAGGAGGGGGATTACCTCTTGTAGCGTGGTCATATGAAATTTTTGGGGCTTGACATACTTGTTGGCAGGCCGTAAGTCCAATACTGGGCGCATTGTCAAGTCTTTCTTTGGCACAAGGAAGTAAGTTGAATAAATACCCTTGTTTACCTGGTGTCCCGGGACGAGTTCTATCGCATCCTTTTGTAGAAGAATGGCGATCTCCTCGAGGAGAATCTTCTGATGTTCTAAGGAGTGTACTCTTTGTCGTGGAGGATGGTTCCGGGGACGCTGCAGTAGCTCTATACAATATCCTGTGGATACTGTTGACGGCACCCATCTGTCTGATGTGATCCCTTCCCAAGCCTGGGTGAAGTTTGAAATGCGTCCCCCTACTGGGGTTGAGTGAGAAGGGACCCTGAACTGAGCGTCACTGCTTTGGTGGAGGTGTGCCGCCTCCTTTGCTGGGGCTGCCTCTGCCTTTACCACGACCTCTCCTATTACCTCTGCCGTAACCCTGGGTAGACTGTTGGTTGTTGTTCCACTGTGTACCCTGCCCCTGGGAATAGTTAGATCCTCTCTGGGAATTTTGGCCGCGTGGGCGACGAAAATTACTATTCCCTCTCTGGTTAGGGGGTTTATTGGTTAACTGGCCAAGGGACTGGAGTGTCTCGTATTCGTCCTTGGCATTTTTCAGTGCATCTTCGACCGCCTTACCAAACAGATCGGTTTCCACCGGTTTGTCCAACAATGATGCCTGTGTTTCTGCCTTAAAACCAGACTGCCGTAACCACGCATGTCTCTTGATAACAGTACCTTCTGCTATCAATCTGCCTGCGTTGTCCGCGGCGTCGAAGGTTGCTTTCAAAATGCAACCAGACACGGCTCTACCCTCTGCGGAAATCCGAGCTAATTGGCCCTTTAACGGTTCAGGAGCAGAGGCTATGAGAGCCGCAACTTCTTCCCACTGATGGCAGTTGTAGCTGGCCAACAGAGTGGTGGAGTTAGCAATCCTTGCTTGATAGGCGGACGTTGAGGCTACCTTCCTGCCGAAACCATATAGTTTTTTGCTCTCCTTGTCTGGAGGAGCTTCTGACGAAGACAAGGGTGTCCCAGCCCTCTTACGAGTGTTGGCGACAACTAGGGAGTCTGGCTTCAGATGTCCTCTTATATAGAGAGGGTCAGACTGTGCCACCCTGAAAAGTTTTTCAACCCTGGGATTGACTGCTCTGGTGAGGTTTGGGTTCACCAGGGACGGATCTATTCTCCGCTGAATGGATTTAAGGATAGGGATGGTCTGGGCAACAGGCCTCCTTTCTCCCTCTAACTCTTCTGCGAAGTCCCTTTCCTCCTGTACACCGTGGGTGTCAATGTGGAAATGTTCTGCTGCGCGAGCGAGAACCTCATTTAGGAGTGGTTGGTTATCGACCGGGGAGTCGGTAACCGGGGCTTCGTTCTCTACCGGGGAATCTACTCTGTATGTTTCCGGGTCATCCTCCTCTTCTTCGTGGTCCTCATCATCCCCATAGTAGCCCGTCCCGGTTTGCCCTTCTATTATACCGAATTCTTGGTCTTCACAAAAGGAAGCCTCTCCTTGATACCGTGAGTATGGAGTTGCGTAAGGTTGTACCTCGAAGGGTTCAGACCTCATAGGGCTTTCAAACCGGGCCTTCTTACTCGGGGGGGATTGGATCAGTAGAGCCTGAGGGTGTGGCCCCTTGTGGATCATACGAGAGGAAATGTTCTGGATTTTTATCATAAAAATCAGCCAAAGAAGACATTCTTGACATGACCCTATCTATGTCTTCACTGGACCATTTTTTGGAACTGGGAATGACTCTCTCAGCAAGTCTATGGGATTTATCTTGAGTAGCCTTGCTGGTTGTGGACCTATCAGCAGACCTGGGCTTGTCTGTCTGTTTAGGGGGGGGGGGGTGGAGTGTTTTATAGGTGTGGAAGAATGTACAGGTAGTTTCTTCTGCTGTTTCCCCCCCCCTCCCCGTGCGTAGAAAAATGTTTTCCCTGTCCCTTAGTGGCTCCGGAGTTTTTTGACGCCTGGCGTCGAGGATCGGGAGAGGTGTCCCTGTCCTTCGAGCGTGGGGCCTCGCTGGCTTTAATTGCGGGCTCCGACTCCTGGAGCGCGGCCTGGGGGTGGAAGTCGTCTTCGACTTCCGACGATCGAACTTCTGTTAGCCTAGGGAGCGAGGCACTCTTGGCAAGAGTGGATGATTGCCTGGAGTCATGCGGCGATCTTGATCGAGAGTACCCAGAGGACACCGAATCGGACCGTTCTGTCTGTGCCTCTTTCCGAGAACTCGACGTCGTCGAGTCTCGGTTGGACTTAGTGTGTTTAGTGTGTGTAGTATGTGAAGCGCTTGTGTCGCCGGGGGTCTTCCCCATAGCCGCCCTGCCGGACGACCTTCCGAGGTCGGGGACCTGCGCTCGGCTGTCTTTCGACGCCGTAATGCCCTCGCCGTCCGAAAGTACGGCATCGCTGAAGGCGCCCTCCGCTGCCATGGCCGCCTGCCTGGCGTGGTGGGCCCAACGCTTCGTCGAACGGTCCTTAAGTGTCTTAGGTTTAAACCTACTACACGCTCTGCAGTTCGCTTCGGGGTGGTCCCTCGGCAAGCAGAGATTGCACGTGGCGTGCCTATCGACCGAAGGGTATTTGCGATTGCACTTGGGGCAGAATTGAAAAGGGGTACCCTCCATACGCACCTTGAGGCAGCAGGCTGTTAAGTGTGGGAAATGTATAAGGTGTACCTATATACAAAGAGTGTAGAGTATGTACCACCCCCCACTCTCCCTACTTGCAGGGCCGAGGCCAGCGGCCTACCAGGCCCGGGCCGAGGCCAGCGGCCTTCCGAGGCCCAAATCCGTCATGCAGCAGCCGACGGTCGATTTCTTCTCCAGCCGGCGTCGAGTTGCGACGTTGGGGTGGGGGAGGATGTCAACAGATAATTATTATTAAATTTTTAGCCAAAGTAAGGCTAAGGCCAGGGGACTCCGCAAAATGCTTCCGACCAGTATGGCGGAAAAAAACAATCTGAGGATCCTAGACGCGCGAGGGATCTTGGGTACAGTGGACGTCACACTAGGGATAGTATTACTGGCACGCCCTGTGTCGACGCCCATTTTCGAGTTTCGAAAAACAAACTAATACTCCGCAGCTTCCACTAGATGTCGGCCTATGCACAGCATGTGATCTAAGCAGATTCCACAAGCCTCAGAAATATATATAGGGGTTTTGGGGGGTTTGGCATTGGGTGGGGGGTTCCCCCCCCACATATATGTTACAATTGACCTTCACAATTCGGTCAATTGTGAAAAGGTCAATTGTAATTCGAACAGTTGTAAAACGAACAATTCGTATACAACCGTTAAGGATACATACTCTTCAACCTGATGCTGATTACCTATGACAACGCTGTGAGATTAAGAAGTACAGCGCACATTTGAATAAAAACACTCATTTTAAATTCTGCAGTTTTAACAAATAAAATCCCATCCATAAAAAATATTAAAAGGAGACGGATCATCAAAACGGAGGTAAAGATGTCTTACTCATACAATCTTCGGCGTGGCCTTCTGCAGGACGATCTAAGGGCACCCGAAATTGATAATTTACCATTGGAACAAAGCTGGGATCAGACTCCAATTAAAGTGATTAAAACAGAGAAACATAATAAACACCTTGTATGAAAATCCCAGCAAAATAAACTGTAAAGTTCAGTAAAAGATGACCTGAGAGACAAGCGTACGGAAACATCAGAAGGGGATAAAAAAGTGGAAGAAATAAGAACAGAAGGAAACTCTGCGCCAACCTTAAATTCTGACTCCACCTTCACTGCGGCCACCATGAAAGCCAAAATCAATGTCTACTTTCCTATCAAAAGAAGTCCAAGTATGGGGGACTTGGACTGCTTAGATCTGGAAAGGAAACACATGGATAATCATGGGACAGATCACACTATTTATGACACCAGCAGGGGTTTAAGGGGGGTGGGAGCATAGGAGAGTATGCTCTGTCTCAGTTATGTCTCATAAAAACGACAACACATCCCTCAATCCCTTCATCTGATCAGGAAATTACAGCAAAGATAACTGAGTATGACACCCCAGAAAAGAGACTTCAAATGTTGACTCAAAAAAAAAAAAAATACACCACTCACTGACTCATAGAATGGAGCACGTGGAGACAGTAAAAGACAACAGCAACACATTGTCAGCCCTGAGCTTCGTCCTAAATTCATTGGTGAACGTTTTTGAATTAGTAAATGATGAAGTACAGAACCACTCAAGGGCGCTGACAGACATGTCAATAGAAACAGAAACATGCAACCAGGTGGTAGGCCTGATTCAGACAACCCTTAGTACGAAGATTATAAACACGTTTTCAGACCTCAAGAAAGAGGCAATTAAAAAATGAAGAATATTGAACAAATACATATAAACCATTAAATGAATGCATCAGAATATTGAATACTTAGGTCATAAAATACAAGCTCTGTAAGAGAATCTTAATAGCTCCCCAACACAAGAACCTGCTGGAGAACCCGAAATGGAAGCAGTGCTATTTTACGATCCAGACGAGACACCATTGTCAGACTCGGTGTTGGAAGAATTCATGAGGTTTACTCAGATAGGAGATGATCTGGGTGACATTCCAACTAATTTAGCTAACCTGATATCTGCATCTTTAGAGGCATCAGAAGAAATCCACCCTAAACAGGAAGCTTCTACTTCAAAACAATCAAAATCACAAATAAAGAAGAAAAACAAACAAAAAAAAGGCAAAAGAATGGAATCATGACCCATCTCCGGGAGCTGAAGTCAAATGTAAATAAAAGAGGTCTCATCAGTCCCTACTAGCAAAACGGAGAGTGCAAAGGAGTCAAGAAGGAAAAAAAGAAAAAAAAAAGAAAAGAAAATCTAGATCTGGGTAGTACTAGTGCACACCTATTTCATTCGGTAATATTAAAAATATAAGCTCATTATTGATACGGTAATGGTGTGATGGGGAGAAAACAAACAACCCCGACACTGGGTTGTGTTACTATACAAACAAAAAAAACAGATGTCCACAACCTTGTGGATCTCTACCATCCCCTGCACACCCAATAGCAATTGTGAAGACAATCAAATGTAATCTATTTTTATAGGTTCAGTTCATATTTCAAAAAGTAATGTAAATCACACATTTGTTATGTTTCATACACCAATTTATAGTAAAAATGAATATTATATTCAAGTATACAATGTTAAACAACGGAAATATATTTCTTGTTCAGTGTCAACTTCTGTACTTTCTCTTAACTAGACACAATTTGAATAGACAAATACAAATCATAAATATCAGATCGTTTTCCTCTTTCTTTCAATAATAATTCTTATTGAACATCCGATATTAGATAGGTCTATGCGTTTCGGGGTATTCCATCCCCTTTTTCAGGAGTGGTCTATTCTGTTCATCAAGTTCAAATATCCCATTTGTGATAAATAGGTAAATAGAGTATTATCATTCTATCTTTAATTTACATTACATTCATGTTATATCTTGTCTGTCATACTTCTTCAGCTCATAATTACCTGTGTTCCTTCCTAATGTGATCACTTCTAATGAGCTAAAAAATATATCGCCTGTGAAATCAAAAATAAAAGTAAACTACTACTTTGCTAATCTCCAGAGATTTTCTATATACATAACCCAATGATGGGTGTTCAAAGTCATGGTATAATCCCAATGACCCCAGTATTACCTGCTTGTTGTCCTCATCCAATGTACCATAGTCATGGCCAGATGTCTGTCTACATCGTAATTCTTCATGTAGCCCTTGGGTGTTGAGACTTAAGGTGTTGGTCTCAGTCTAGGATGGGACCCAATAGAATCGCCTATCCGTTTTGTTAATTTCCTTATTGCCTATATAAAATACATGCGTCTATGTATTAGTTGAAAATTCTGCTGTGTCTCCCTTTGGTAATAGTTCTAGTGATATGACAACTGGAAAGTAATCTCTTACCAATATCTGATTATCAGGTGGTTCGTGGTTTGCTCGTCACCAATGATGGTGTCTTCTTTGTGGGTAAATCTGCAATAAGGTAAGAATATTTAGAGCTTGTGGGGGGTTTAATACTAGTTGCCTCCTTCATTTTTCAAGAATGCTGATGGCGCTTTAAGGAAAAGATTTCCACAGCCCCTAGATGCTTCCAGTCTTACCTCTGTCACTTCCAGTGATTTACAGCCACGGCGAAAAAGGTCAGCAAAATGGCCACCATTTGTTTATAGGCGCCATAGCAGTGACGCAGGTACGTGATGACATCACACGCATGCGTCGTGATGTCACGCTCATTTGTTGACATTTACATCATGTCCGCGGATTGCGGAATTAATAGAATTAACATGTTTTCTGTAGTTGGGTGACAAGGAGTGTCACTAGAGACTACAGTTGGCTAGTTAAAGAATCCAATCCAATACATTATGGGGGATTGTACCAATTGTGATATTATCAAGCGGGACCCCTAGTACCAGGGTCCCTATCTGGGAACACATCTTTACAATTTATGCACATCATGGCATAGTTGCGCCCTTCATTATGGAGAGTAATTGTACAGCCTATTCCCTGACTTCAAATAAATTAGAGTGCTGCAGATAGTTGTAATTAGGTAAAAATAACAATGGAGGTCTAAAGAGTTCATGGTGTTATGTTACAAGAGAGTACACAATACTAGATTTTCCGAAGTATTCTATAGTATCAGGGGATGTTGTGGTCTTGGTCTTAGAAAAACTCCTGAGAGGAATGATTTATGGTGAAGTAGAGGTTATCCACTGTGATTGATGTACACGTGTGTAGTGTGTAGGTGGTTGTGGGATGAAGAGTATGCTCACATTCTAGTATTCAAGTACTACATTCAATCTCATGATGTACAATGTACATAGTGTAGTACATCTTTCTCTCATAGCAGTTTTGTAACCAGATTTTTTTAAAAAGGGGAGTTTAACTTCAAGTATTCTATAGGAAGATTCCCAAATTGTAATCTTCATTCATCCCCCTGGGGGACAGGCTACTCAACTTGTCTACCAAGTATATTTCTCTCTGGTTTAGTCTTTTAGTGTGGTTTCCTCCTCTTGGTGCTCTTTCGACCACTTCTAGAACTATTACTTTGAGTTGTGCTACGTTGTGTTTCTTCTCATCACAATGATGTGCTACCGTCGATCTACTGTTCTTAGTTCTGATGTTACTTTTGTGTTCGTGCCATCTTTCTTTTACTTTTCTGTTAGTCTGTCACACCTAAAAAATTCCACGAAGGCAATTTAGTCCATAAATAACGGATTTTGTGTCACGTGGCATAATCTCTTAATTTAATTTTAGTTCCATTGTATGGGTGTCTCACATGGGTACCTTTCATTATGTTGTTGTAGTGACCGCAGTTGAGGCATGCAAATGTCCCTGATTTTTTTGTCCTCAAGGTTGTTTTTCCCTTGGGGGGTCCTTCCGCTTTGACTAACTCGTCCTTGGAATTTCGTCCCCTCTTGTATGCTATGATCAGGGGCTTAGGGAATAATTTATACAACTGTGGGTCCATTCCAATTATTCTCCAATTTTTCTTAATCATTCTTGAGATGTGGTGACTTTGTCCCGAGTATCGTAGGGCGTAAATGAAAGGTGATGCTTCTGGTTTCTCTTTGGGAGTTAGTAATTCATCTCTTGTTTGTAATCTTTCGTCTTCTTTCTGGCTACCTCAATGACGTTTGTCGGATAGCCTCTCTTTCTATATTTCTCTGTCATGGTCAAATTAGCTTCTTCCAATGTGGTTGGTGATGATATAATCCGCTTGAGGCGTAGAAATTGGCTTTATGGTAAGTTATTTCGTAAATGTTCCGGGTGATGACTCAAGTAATGCAGAGAGTTATTGACATCTGTCTTTTAACGGTATATGTTTGTTACTATGCCTGTTGGTCCGATCTCCAATTCCACATCTAGGAAATGTAATTTCGGTGTGCCTAGTTCCATGGTAAACTTTATTCTTTCATGTACTGAATTTCGATAATCCAAAAATTCCTCCACCTCTCTCTTTGCTCCTCTCCAGATCACTGTGATGCTGGAAATGCATCGGAGGGACAAGTCCTCTGTATCCTTGTCCTTTACTGCCTGTTATCGTGTGTTCTGTCGTGTTTTCCGTGAAGGAGTTCATGTGGGACTCCTGGCGGTTCAGCTCTCTTTTGGTTTGGTGTACAGACCCATGGGATACCCTTATAGCACCCATGGGTGGGGGTACAACCCAGTGCCCCTAGTGTATGTTTTTGGGCACCTGTGTGTGGCCCACAGAGCAGGGTACGGGCTGGTGGCAACTCCATGCTGAATTGACTGGTGCCCTGAGCGTCCTCCATTTTGGGATGCTCAGGCCCCATCATTGGAATCGGTAGATTCCTGATGGAGACAAAATGGCCCCCATGGCCTCTCGCCTTCCATCGCCTGTTCCCTTGATCTTCCCAAAGTCCCGGGAAGCCCTGACTCAGTCCCTTCCCGTTGGGTGGAAGTTCCATATATGGTAGTGTGGGGAAGTGTCGACCAGACTGGCTGGAGCCTTCTCAAAGACCATATGTTGTGGGTACGCCTGTGGGTGGGACCTGGGTGAGTGGAGTGTGTGACGAATACACATTCTGTGTTGTGGGTGTCTAGTATCTGGTGTTTGACACAATGACTGAGACAGCCCTGCCCAAAACCGATATGAATGCAGTGTGGAGTGTTGAATGGCTGGGTATTTGTCCCAATACACAACTTATTGCAAGTGTCTGGAGAGAAGTGAATGGCCTGAATGCACTGTGTGCCTGATTGGCTGCCTGCCTGCATGAATGCCCTTAGTCGTGATTGGATGCTTGAGTATGACCCAGCGGAATGAACGGGAGATCAACAGTATATCTGGGGACCTCTCACTGCTAGGACTCGTGTTCAGTAGCTGAAGTCCACTACGACGAGTAACTGGAGTAACTGAAGCTTGACCTTGAAGCCCTGCTGGATGAGAAGAATTGCTGTTGCTCTCCTTCACAATCTGAAAGCCGCTGTGCCTCCAAGGACTGACCAGAGAGAGGACCTGGTAAGGCGCCCTCTTCCCGAGCTACGAGGGACCATCGTGCACCAGCCGATCTTTGCCAAAGCTCCCTGGTAGACAGACATTCAACAGGCTGCCGACCGGCGACGGGGACCGCTGCGGAATCACAAGGAGAAGCGCCTGGACTGTTGTCCGCCACTGTCGACGACCGCCATCGCCGACCAGAGCCGCCAAGTTCCCGTTTTGCCTAAGAACTTAATTGAACCAAGGACGCTCTCGTCCGCATCGTCGCCACTGTACCATGCTGGAGAAGGCCTGACCGTCGACGTGCCGAGGAGCATCCGCCGGTGGGTTTCCCACCACTCAAGGACAACAGACGACGCGACGCCCTCGCTGGGCCACAGTTCTTCAAACTCTTTGCGGTCCAGAACCATCGACACCGAGGTGCCCCACACGCCTCTTCCTTGCAGGACGTTTACGCTTCCCCGTCAACGAGCACCGCTAGAAATGACGCTGCCACTTCACCGTTTTTAGCTCGACCTGTTCTCCGTCAGACCTTCGACGACCCGTGACTCCGGCCTTAAAGGGAGGGCACTCAAGAAGGGCCGTTGATTCCCCAACGAGGAAAGCTACAACACCAGGTACTTTGGGGTTGCAGAACTATTGGGAAGTCTATTGTGAACAATGTATGGACTGGGCTTGTGATACATCTTTGCTGTACAGGTTGCCCAGGTTGGGGGGTGGGGATCTCCACACAGAACTGTGTCTAGGTAACAGGGCCAGCATTCTGCCAATTGTTCAACCATCTTGCTTTCCTTCCTCTCTCTACTGCTGGTTTCCTCTTTATTGATCGGTGTGTGACATTTTGACAGCATAGTTGATGCACTTGAATGAGATCTAATAATCGTTGTGGTACCACTTTAGAACTGCATATATTTACCATTGTTGATTTTCTGAGCACAAAGCAAGTTATCGTGATATTGTATATACCTTTGAATATTAATTATATAAAGACTGTTTAAACCGATACAGTGTGCAGACAATCCTTTGTGGGTGCTTGGGGACTACACTGTACTTAAGAACCAGCCTGCATCACCTCCTGAGAAGCTAGGCCTTGATTGCTCGTCCATTGCTACCACAAATGGAAATTCTTGGCTGGGGTCCTCTGTGCCTCTTCTCTACCATATAGAGAGCGGAAGTACAGACACCCCCCCTCCAGTCCTTTACAATCACAAAGATGTCATCTGTGAATCTCTTCCATATAATCAGTTTTTTTTTTCCATCTTGGTTCAGGTAATATCTGTGTAATTTCTAAATAATACATGAATAAATTGGCGTATGCCGGGGCCATGGATGGAGCCATGGAGGTTCCTGCAGCTTGTAGGTAGAATTGGTTTCCGTATCTGAAATAATTGTTGACTAGAATGATTTTGCTCAATTCCAATATGAGTACTTTGTTCGCCTTACAATTGTCATTGTTCATGAGTGTCCATTCCAATGCTTCCAATCCATCATGATGAGGTATGGACATATAGAGACTTTGTACGGCAAAAGACACCAATATGTCCTCCTCCATAATTTGTGGTAAGTTGGTCAAATTGTTTTAGCAAAATCCGGTGTGTCTTTCAAATAAGTTGTAGTGGCTTGTACCAGCTGTTGTAGAGCTTTGTCCACATAGATTGCAAGCGGATTAAAGATACTGTCTGTACCTGCGATAATAGGTCTCAATGGTGGCGTTTGCAGATTTTTTTTTTTTTTTAAACTTTAATGATTGTGGTACACAACATTGCAACAACATGACATTCCATACATATCCATATCGGAGACGTTCAGTTCAGTCATATAACATAATGTGCGGTATTACAGAATAGACGTATTACTGGGCCCTGCCGGGCTACTACTGGTCGAGTCCGCTTCACATAGCTATACTCTGAATGGGGTCCAGATGTCCTTTGGTTTACATGAGTTCGGGAGTGACATTACATAGTGTTCCTCACATTCATTAACATACATTCGTTCCTTAAGAAAGTGGTTCACTTGTGGTGCCTGTGCACTCTTCCACTTTTGCAGAATGCACTTTTTTGCCACCGCGCATGCAATATTGAAGAGCCTTCCGATTACCTCCGACTGTTTCCTATATCCCCGAACAGATATGTTTGTGGTGCGAGGTCTGCCGGTATCTGCGTGACTTCTTCCAGGATTTTCGCCACCTCCCCACAGAATACACATGTGTGGGCAGCTCCAGTACATGTATATCGAGTTGGCCTGATCCGCCCCACTGCCGGGACTGTTTTTCGTGAATTTCGCAATTTTTTGGGGGGTATAGTGCAACTTATTCAACACCTTAAATTGGATCAGCCGGAGGCCCGCGTTCATGGACACCCTCTTGGTCAGTTCACAGTCTCTCTCCCAGGATCTGTCAGTTATGGTAGCACCCAGATCCGTTTCCCAGGAGGTCTTTATCATGTTTACCGTTGGAGTGTTGGCCTGCACAGCTGTGTATAGCCCTGAGACACTGGTAAATTTGCCATTAGGGAATATGTCTTTGATTTTAAATTCTCCCTCCGGGTCCCATGTCTTCTGCACATCTGGATCATAAGTGGGTGCTATCCCGGGGAAGTTCCAGAACGGGGCCTCAGAGTAGTATGGTGTCTCCAAACCGAGCCGACTGTAAATCTTGGACCATGCATGTACTGTTGTACTGACTGGATCGAATGGACACTCATCTCTGTGTTTTCCTTTAAAGATGACAGACATTAAATCGGGTGGGCGAGCAGCGTGTTTTTCTAAACAGATGTGGGGTGAGGTATCCTGCTCATCATACCAGTGTTGAACAAACTGAGCCTGTGCCACTAGGTAATATAATTCAAAGTCTGGAGCTGCTATGCCACCTTTGTTATAGGGTTCCACCATTTTTTCCCACCTCATTCTGGCCGCCCCCCCCGCACCAGACAAACTCTACCGCCATGGATCTAAGAGTATCAAAGAACCGCCTACCAGGCCATTTCGGGATATTAGTAAATATATATAGCAGCTTGGGGAGAATGACCATTTTCAATATAGCGACCCGGCCGATAAGTGAAATGGGAAGTTTAGCCCAGAAGCGGAGTTTAGTAGAAATAGTGTTCAACAGGGATTCATGGTTGTTTGAGAACAGGGATGCTCTGTCTCCCGACACAATAACACCCAGGTATCTTATCTTAACAGGGGACCATTGTAGGCCGTATGTGTTGTTTGGACGTCTAGTGGCAGGGGTCAGGGGGAAGACTTCAGATTTGGAGCGGTTGGTTTTGTATCCTGAGTATTCTGCAAATTCATGCACGGTCTCCATCGCTGGCCCCAGGTGTGTGTCTGGCTCTCGGACATATAACAGGGTGTCGTCTGCATGTAGTGTTATCGATTGGGTCAGGCCCGACATCCATATACCCCTCTGTCCCTGGTGTTCCCCAACTGCTGCTGCGACTGGCTCCATAGTAAGGGTGAACAGTACAGGGGAGAACGGGCAACCCTGTCTTCCCAGCTCAAACCATTCCGACATGGTGCGATTAGTCAATACTCTGGCTCCTGGGTTAGTGTATAGTACCTTGACGCATTTTAGGACGTACGGGCCTAGTCCAAATTTCTCAAGTACCATGTCCATGACACTGAATCAAACGCCTTTTCGGCATCCAGAGATACAGCCACCGCCTGGGCTTCTGGCTTAATCTGGGCCATGATACCAAACAACCTATGTAGATTTGGTGCCGTCGATCTGGTGGGGATAAATCCGCATGGGTCCAGATGTACCAACAGGTGCATGTTGGGCAGGAGTCTTGTGGCCAGAATCTTTGCAAATACCTTGCCGTCACAGTTTATAAGGGATAGGGGCCGGTACAAGGACATCTCATTCGGCGGGTGCCTGGGCTTGAGGAGCACCGTTATTATGGCCTCTCTCATGGAAGTTGGAAGTGTCCCTACCTCCATGGCCTCCTCCCACACGGACAGTAGTATCGGGGCCAGCTCCTCATGGAGCTCCTTGCATAACTCAGCCCCAGTCTGTCTGAGCCGGGTGCCTTTCCGTTAGCTAGCGATTTTATCGTTTTTTATTTCATCGACCGTTAGGGGCGGGTCTAGCATCAGTCTATGTTCTGTTGGTAACGCTGGGAGCGTGATGTTGTCTAGGTATTCTCTAATGTCATTGAGAGTTTTTAGGTCATGATTGGCATACAGTTCTGTGTAAAATGGGAGACTTCTATGTTTATGCCTTCCTCACTTGTGGTTATCGTGCCGTCCCCCGCTACTATGCTGGAAATCGTTGTATGGTGTCTCTCGGCCTTCAGCAGGTTGGCTAGGGTGCGACCCGCCCTGTTCCCCTCGGCATACCGGCATGCTCTGACTGGAGTAGCCATATACAGCAGTTCCCTGGTAGCTAGACTATTGTATTCTTGTAGGTTACTATTGATGTCCGCTAGGATGTTGTCTTCATGTGTGGCTGTATATCGCTATTCTAACTCACCCAACCGTTTCTCTACTTCCGCCAGTTCCATCCTGACCACCTTCAACAGCCCAGTGGATTTGGAAATCAGGATCCCCCTCACCCATGCCTTAAATGTCTCCCATAGAGTCGCAGGGCTATTGACTGAGTTTTTATTAGTTTCAAGGAAGAATTCTACCTCTGTATGTAGTGCCTCTGTACGGTCCTTAAGGATATGGGATGGCATTCTCCATCTTCTTACAGGGGGTTTTAGATTTCCTAGTGTCATGTCTAAAAGGATAGGGGAGTGATCCGACAGGGTACGGGGAAGTATTTCACTATTGTCGATTTGGTTCATAAGCGATGCGGACACCAGCCAGTAATCTATGCGAGATTCGGTGTCATGCACTGAGGAATAAAATGAATACTGTCTTGTATGGGGGTGTAGTATCCTCCAGGCGTCTACTAGTGTTAGTTGCGACATGATTTGTTGCAAAATACCAGCTGTATTTGTGGGATTCCTGTGTTTGGAGGTGGAGTGGTCTAGGGTAGTGTCTAAGATGGTGTTGAATTCCCCCTCCGCACAATATTTGCTCGCTTCCAGAGAAGCCAATCTCTTGCATTACATTTGTATAGAAGTCAGGGTCGTCCATGTTCGGACCATACGTGTTTATTAATATCAATTCTTCCCCAGCGATGCTGCCCCACACTATTACGTAGCGACCCAGAGGGTCTATTTTTCTTTTCCCCAATTGGAACTCAACGGAGGAGTGTATCAGGATAAGTACTTCTCTTGCCTGTGAAGAGTATTCGGTATAGTATCTATGCTGACCCCACCCTTTCAAGAGCTCAGTGTTGACTTTCTAGAGCGCATGAGTTTCTTGTAACATGATTATCTGGGGATGGTGTCGAGTTACATAGGCTCCCACCTTGTTCAACTTGGCTCGGTTGTTCAGCCCACGGACGTTCCATGTGAGAAGTTTTAGTCTCAGCCGCCGTAACAGGATTAGCCATATCCGTATACCCTTGTTGTGTCTCTTGACTTGCTGTTACTCAGGAGAGTTATGTGCTGCAATGTCACCACAATTTTTAATTTTTAGGACTCCTCCAACTGAGTCGCAAACCCTCAACCCCCCCGCCCCTTCCCGCATTGCTCAACGGAGCTGAACATCCTGTGATACTTTGGCCCCCCACCCACATCATCTCCCCCATCTTGACGATGCTGCCCTGTAATTTTGATTCCCTTAAACTGATGGAGCTTTCTTGTGGGTCGCCTGTTGTATTCACCTGGCTTGCCCCGACTGAGGCTCTCGGCTCGGTTAATCATAAGTCTTCATTCAGTCCGTCCATATTACAGAGTTTTCCTTCCTTTGGGTGGTAAGCAGCTGGCTATCCCTTTATTTTGTTTTTCCCTTCTGACGGGAGCAGATGGTTTACTCCAGTCAGTCAGCTGAGTCTCGTATCTCGTCTCCGGGTTGTGGTTTGGCTTTTTGATCGATTACCCGGGCTCTGGAAGGTAGCGGCATAAAGGCCTCTACATATGTCATGGCTTCTGTGGGGTTTTCGAAAAAACAAGCTCTTCCACCATGTTGGATTCTCATTTTCGCTGGGAAGATGAGGGCATATGGTACATTGCGTATCCGCAGCTGTTTTTTCACCAGTTCGTAGGATCGCCTCTGTGCATGTATACCAGCGGAGAAATCTGGATATATGTGGATTCTGTTGTGTTCAAAATGTAGAGTGCCTTTCTCTCTGGACAGTCTGAGTATCGAATCCCTGTCCCTGTAATTAAGGAGACGTGCTATTATGGAGCGGGGAGGTGCCCCAGGCTTAGGTAATGTGCCAGAGTGCGGTGGGCCCTCTCCACGAAGAAATGTTCGGAGAAAGATTCTGCTCCCAGGATATCTCTCAACAGGTTTTCCACTTGTCTCTCCATGTCGCCCTTGCCAAAGGTTTCTGCAATTCCAACAATCCGGATGTTATTCCTTCGAGATCTTGATTCTAAATCTTCGCACTTATTTTGAGTTTTTTGTAGCTCTGTCTGGAGGTGGGCTATGTCGCGGCCATGCTGTAAAATGTTGTCTTCATTCGTGTTTATCCTGCTCTCCGCTTCTGTGATATGCGTGCTCTCCGTCTCCACTCGTGCTTTCAGGGATCCAATCGTTGCGACTATGTCGTCCAGTTTGACATTGACTGCCATGAATCCATTTTGGACTAGTGCTGCTAGGCGGTCTAAGGGATCTTCCCCCCCTGTTCGTGGTGTTCCTGTGGCGTCACATCAGCCGCCCTGTGTGGCTGGGCGCTGGCGAAGGAGTCCATCGGGCCGGTCTTTTTCCCTCCTGTGCCTTTCCTCTCGGTGCGTCCCATGTATTGTGGTGTACGGCCTTAGAGTGGACTGTGTCCTCCCACGTATTATAGACTGTTGTGTAATTGTTCAGAGAAGAGAAACAAGGCGGATAGTGTGGAAGCATTTGGCCTTCTTCACACCCTCCTTCCTCAGGGTGTCTTCGTATTTATTTGTGCCTTCTACAGGGCCAGGATCTTTGCCGGGTGGACCCCGAAAGTTTGATCAAAGAGAATTCCCCCACGCGGCTCGCAGCGGGGTGCCCCCTTGCACCACTCCGGGATTGATGGGGTTCTGCTCGTGGGAGCTGCCTAGTTCTGCCCTTGTATTCCAGGATGTTAGTAGTGCACTGGTAGCCACACTACGTATGGTATATTGCTATCTTGATCGGCGAGCACCACCAAGTGCGAGGGGGGGATGCAGCCTCCCATGTCCTCTCAACCGTGACAGCCCCAAACCACAGCAACCACTCGGGGGCACCCTCAGTGATCCCGCCGCGTTTCGTGGGTTGTGCACACAGGGCACTGTAATCATTCAATTTTGTACCGGTAACATTTCATGGGATTTGTCACCGAGTCTCCCTGTGGTCTCACCCCGTGGGTTATGGCATGGCACTTACTTGGTGTGATGGGTGCGACACAACCCCCCCCGCGTGTCTCCGCGTTGCTCCTCCGTGCCCTCCTTAGTTTGCCAACTCAGGGGAAGAAGGGGCCAACCCACCGGCAGCGGCTGCAGCACCACACGTAGCACGGCCGCGAGAGCCGTATAATGCTCCTTCGGCTGCTCTGCCGGCCTTCCGCCTTCCTCTCCCTGTGTTCAATCAGCTTTGGTTGTTCGCACTCTCCACCGGTGGCTTCTCCGCGTCCCAGGCAGGGGACGGCTGCGCTGCCCTTCGCTTCTCAGGTGACGCGGTACGAGAGTTACCGCTACGCCCCTCCCCCACAGCGACCCACTCTTCCCAGCGCACCTCCGGAACACAGTAGATGTTCTGTGGAGCCGGCGGGCAGCCGCGTCAGCCCCGCCTGGCCACCAAAATGCTTCCAGATGGATATTGGGACTTCTCCTTCACGTATTCACTCGATTCTTCGGGGCTTGCTCGGGAGATCTTCCGCCTCATGTATCTTTCTCTTTTTAGCGTTTGGAGCTGCGCTGAAAGGATATATTAGGAGCAGGATTTATGTTTGAGCCGGAGCTCTCCTCTCAGGCAGCCATGTTCATTGCACGCAACAGCGCCCCCCCCCAGATTTGTGTATTTTTGGGAGTCCATAGAATACCGGAGTGATTGGAAATTCCTTAGACCACCACATCCCCTGATACTATAGAATACTTCGGAAAATATAATATTGTGTACTCTCTTGTAATATAACACCATAAACTCTTTAGACCTCCATTGTTATTTTTACCTAATTAAAACTATCTGCAGCACTCTAATTTATTTGAAGTCAGGGAATAGGCTGTACAATTACTCTCCATAATGAAGGGCACAACTATGCCATGGTGCACATTATTTGTAAAGATGTGTTCCCAGTTAGGGACTCTGGTACTCGGGGGTCCCGCTTGACAATATCACAATTGGTACAATCCCCAATAATGTATTGGATTTGATTCTTTAACTAGCCAACTGTAGTCTCTAGTCACACTCCTTGTCGCCAAACTACAGAAAACAGCATGTTAATTCCAATAATTCCGCGGACATGATGTAAATGTCAACAAATGAGCGTGACGTCACGATGCATGCGCGTGATGTCATCACGCATCCGCATCACTGGTATGACGCCTATAAACAAACGGCAGCCATTTGCAGACCTTTTTCGCCACGGCCGTAAATCACTGGAAGTGACAAACAGAGGTAAGGCTCGGAGCATCTAGGGGCTGTGGAAATCTTTTCCTTAAAGTGCCATCAGCATTCTTGAAAAATGCCTTACATAAAATAGAAGGGGGGAACTAGTATTAATAAATATACTTACCTTATTGCAGATTTACCCACAAAGGCGACACAATCATTGGTGACAAGAGCAAACCCCGAACCAACTGATAATCAGATCTTGGTAAGAGATTACTTTCCAGTTCTCATATCACTAGAACTATTACCAAAGGGAGACAGCAGAATGTTCAACGTGTACATAGACATATGTATTTTTTATAGGCAATTAGGAAATTAAAACGGATAGGCGATTCTATTGGGTCCCATCCTAGACTGAGACCAACACCTTAAGTCTCAACACCCAAGGGCTACATGATGAATTACAATGTAGACAGGCATCTGGGCACGACTATGGTACATTGGATGAGGACAACAAGCAGGTAATACTGGGGTCATTGGGACTATACCATGACTTTTAACACCCATCATTGGGTTATGTATATAGAAAATCTCTGGAGATTAGCAAAGTAGTAGTTTACTCTTATTTTTGATTTCACAGGCAATATATTTTTTAGCTCATCAGAAGAGATCACATTAGGAAGGGACACAGGTAATTATGAGATAAGTATGACAGACAAAATATAACATGAATGTAATGTAAATTAAAGATAAGAGTGATAATACTCTATTCCCCTATTTATCACAAATGGGATATTTGAACTTGATGAACAGAATAGACAACTCCTGAAAAAGGGGATGGAATACCCCGAAACGCGTAGAGACATATAATCTAATATGGGATGTTCAATAAGAATAATTATTGAAAGAAAGAGGAAAACTATCTGATATTTATGATTTGTATTTGTCTATTCAAATTGTATATAGTTAAGAGAAAGTCCAGAAGTTGACACTGAACAAGAAATATATTTAACATTGTATACTTTAATATAATATTCATTTTACTATAAATTGGTGTCTGAAACAACACGTGGTATTTACATTACTTTTTGAAATATGAACCGAACCTATGAAAATAGATTACATTTGATTGTCTTAACAATTGCTATTGGGTGTGCAGGGGACGGGAGAGATCCACAAGGTTGTGGACATTAAAAAAAGAAAAAAAAAAAAAAACAAGAGCAAAAACTATTGCTTTTTCGACAAACTGACACTACCTTATTTGAGTCCCCTACCCCGGTGTCTGCGCTTGCTTCCTGCTCCCTTCCTTCTCCCTTACCCTCCTGCCTCCCAGCCCGCTCACCTACCCCCCCATTGGCTATTTGCTACACTTAACGGACCCTCCCAGGGCAGCCCCTATGGCTAAGGGCCACAAGGCAAAGGGCGGCTCCCACAGAGGCGGCTCCAGCTAGTGTCTGCAGGTGTCAGCAGGGGAAGCCAGTGGCCAGCCGTCAACCAGCAGCGACTAGTAAGGTAGGAGTGGCCCGGGTAAGGGATAGAGCCTCCACTCTACCCTGATACCTGGCCACATAGCAGACTCTCAGACTTGGGTGTGTTTTACTCTGTAGTTTAATTGCATTGTGAAGTAGCGCCATTCAGTGGTTTTGCCTCCTAGCAAAGCATTCATCTAGCAAACTTCTGTACCATTATCTAAGCTCCTGTCTGTCAAATTGTCTACTATAGTCTTGTCTCTCCGTCTCATCTGCTTATGCCCCTCATCTGCTTCTGTCCTTCCTTAGTGCTCTCCCCCGATTCCCCTCTGTTAGGCAGAAACCTGTGCAGTTCCCTTGGGGACCATTGCAAAAGGTTTAGGACTACAGGTGTTGGCAGTAAACCCACTTGGTAGCAGTCTGTACCACCCAGATTTACCTGGTAGCTGTGGCTGAGCAGTCAGACACCCCTCAAGAAGAGTTAGGCAGTATGTAAAGTATACACAATAGGCACTCAGACACAATAGCACAAGCAAACACTGACCAGAGCTTTGGTATCAAAGTATATAATTATTTATTTAAAAACACTTATTGAAACACTCCAGCACTATTATTGTAAATCACTCTAAACACAGTTACTATTATTATGTATACATCCCTTATTCCTTATCAGACAAGTCTTAGTTAACACCGCTTATTTCCAGACAGAGGTGAGCGCTTAACTATAGATGGCACTCCAATAAGTTAACGAAAAAGGGAGGGAAAAAGGCAGAATGTAGGGCTCAACTTGGGTTGGAGTCACAGAAGCGAACACAAACGCCATTTTAGAACCGAGTTCTGGCAAAAAATACCAACCGGAGGAGATCTCCCGCCGGAGAGTCTTCTTCCTTTAACTGGTGGGGATAACCAGTTTCACTGTCTTTTCGCTTTCCCGAATTATCTCGTGGCCGCCTTGCCCGTGCCAGGAACCCCGGCAACCGGGATACCACGTTTTACCACGACCGCGAGACAAAGGTACCACCTTTTACCGGAAAACTCCGCGGCTGGTTTCTGCCCTGGTAGTGCAACGACCTTCATCTTTCCTCCAAGTCGAGATCTTCTCTTCCCCTGGACGACGACGCAACTTGCACCCACTACCAGGAACAACTGCCACCGCTGGAGGATCCTTCCCACTTAAGGTACCGTGTCCCGTCTGGCTTCCCTTGCAACCGACTGTACGGGGTAGATTTAGCCCCCGGCTTTCGAACCTGGGTTAGCCTGGGACACCCTGGCTAAACTTTTCTAAGCCTCTCTAAACTCTTTCCTGAACCCTCTGCAAGACTTTCTAAGCCTAGTGTAACTGTGATCTTGGGCGCATTTGTGCTCTGCTCTCTCTAAGAGTGGGCCCAGCCTTTGGACTTCGGCTCACCAGTGACTTTTTGCTCTCTGCCTTGCTAACAGTGTTCGTGAATCATAGAGTGGTGTACCTCTTCATATTCTGTCTTTTTCCCTCCCTTTTTCACAAACTTATTAGAGTGCAATCTAGTTAAGCGCTCACCTCTGTATGAAAATAAGTGGTGTTTTACTGTGATTTTCTAATAGGGAAAAAGAAGTGTATATATCATAATAGTAACTGTGTTTAGAATATTTTACAATAAGAGTGCTGGAGTGTTTCAACTGTGTGTTTTTAAATAAATAATTATATACTTTGATACCAAAGCTCTGGTTAGTGTTTGTTTGTATTAATGTATCGGAGTGCCTATTGAGTATACTTTGCATACTGCCTAACTCTTCTTGAGGGAAGTCTGACTGCTCAGCCACAGCTACCAGGTAAATCTGGGTGGTACATACTGCTACCAAGTGGGTTTACTGCCAACACCTGTAGTCTTAAATCTTTTGCAGTGGTCCCTAAGGGAACTGCACAGGTTTCTGCCTAACAACGGAGATGTGCCCCCTCGACTAACAGACCCCGGGGCAATCGAATTGCCCCGGCCAGTACGTCCACAATATGATGGTTTGTACTGGTTCGGTTCAGAATTTGAGAAGAGTAAAGTCAATGGTGACTTTACATGCCCTGGGAGACAGTAGTCAGTCCCAGGGTATGGAGTCTATATTGGGGGGTCACTATGACACCCCTGTGTTACTGCACTGAGGGTGCTGTGTAACACACATCACAAAAACACATGAAGCCCTATGGAGTAAAAGACCCCATAGCCCATTAAACACATCTAGAGTAAAATAAACATACTCAAATCATGTCCAAGAGTGAGGGTAAAAGAGTCTCACTCTTGGCAGGAGAAAAAAAGAAACCCCAAAAATCCAGCAAAGCTGCTGGGGGACTCACTAGGTTAGGAAATTCAGCCTAAACAGAGAATTCTCCCTAACACCCTCCCACAACCCTCTTCTTCCCTCCTCTCCCTACCTACTCTACGGTGCTCTCCGTCCCTCCCAATTTTTTGTAACTTTATTTATTGAGCTTGACATTACGAGAGAGCGAGCAATAAACAAAATATTGCTGTTAGTTCTTGAGTAAATACACAAGTGAAATGACACATACAAATCAGCTTGGGGCCCAGCAACAGAGAAACGGTCAATGTCCACACAAAACCTGCAGGAATGAACTATGCACCCACTTAATTGGGCATGAGGAAGCGGAGGAAGACTCATATAATCATCATCGGTGTCAGCCATTAAGGAGGCACTATAGCACCGAAATGGGGACCAAATATTCCTGGGCCTTGAAATCAGTGGCTGCTGCTCCGCCCTGATCTCCTCAGTGTCCGAGGCCCAAGTCACGGCGTGGAGCCATTGAGAGTGCGTGGGAGCCCCAGGGCGGACCCAGCACAGCAAGATACAGCACACAGCAAGGAGCATACAGAGCCCTGTCAGTTTCCTGGAATCTCTGCCATGGCCGGGGAGATCATGAAAGGCATTTAAGCGGGGATGGGGCAATAGAATAATCTAAAATGTTGGACACAGTAGAGCAGATCTCCCCCCAAAACAGAGGCACGGACATGACCAGATCATGTGCAATAAACTGTGCATCCTCCGAATCACATCTGGGGGGGGGTGGTCATTCAACATATGATGTAGTCTGATCAGGGTATAATGGAACCTGTGAAGCACTTTAAAATTGGATTAGCTTGAAGCGGGAATTAAACGATGTGTCATGAATCCTAGAGCACATACTCTTCGAGTTGATCAGTTATTTCAGTGCCCAAATCCTCTCCCCAGGTACCCTTGAGTTTGTTAAAGGGGAGGGGGATAGTTTTGGACTGTAGTAGAGTGTATAGTCTGGAGACCTTCCCCCTCTGTGGGTCAAGACATCCAGGATTTCGGCGAATATATGGTCATCTAGGGAAACTACAGGAATGTATGGGTATCTTTTCTTAAGGGAGCGGTGAAGGCCAGAATACCGGAGCCACATGGACGATTCCTTGCATAGGGATACCGGCAGATCATGCCATTCAACAAAATTCCCTTGGTCAAAAACGTCTCGAAGGGTTTCAAAGCCTGTACCTGCCCAAAGACGCATTACAGCCAGAGGGGAGGTGGGAGCCTCTGGTAGGAGGTTCCAAAGGGGGAAGCTACCATGAAAAGGTTAAGGACCCCTGACCAGTTTCCATATCTTAGATAAGGCCAGTGCTGTGGAACCTACGGGGTCGAGTGGATTGAACTGGACACGCTGGGCAGAGAGGACCAAGGAGCGAATATCCCGATCCTCAACTGCGAGTCGCTCAAGCCTGACATGCAGAGGAGAATTTATCCGAATAAACCAGAAGAACAAGTTACTTTCTTACCTGGTAACGTTGTTTCGATGGGATGGTCCGACGACGTATTCAATATCTATGACATGTAATCACCACAGCTGTGCTGCTTCGGAAACTTTTTTCGGCGTCTGCGTCCTGCGTCGATGACGTCGATGCGCCGTCGTCGAGGGCCTCCTCCGACGTCCGACGTCATCCGATGTGATAAGTAGGACGCACGACGCCCGTAGCCTCAGTTGTAGTTTTTTCCCCCAGAACGTGTGACACCAGTCAACTGCCAGTCAGACACAAAGCCTTGCGGAGCGTAAGCTGCAATCGCAAAAGAAATTCTGCAGCGGGGAAGGCAGGGCGGGAGCGATATGGAATACGTCGTCGGACCATCCCATCGAAAGAACGTTACCAGGTAAGAAAGTAACTTGTTCTTCGAGGGGATTGGGTCCTCCGACGTATTCCATATCTATGACAGACTCCCAAAGCAGTACCAGAGCAAGGAGGAGGGAAAGAATTTAGAATCAAGATTTAGAATAGCCAATCAAATAGCAGAGCAAAGGACCGCCTTGCCAAAGGCCAGATCCTGTGCTCGGATGGAATCGAGGGAATAGTGACGTACAAATGTATGTACTGATGCCCAGGTGGCTGCATCACAGATGTTGCGAATAGGAACACCCCTCTGCAGGGCAGTAGACGCAGCCATACCCCTGGTAGAATGGGCCTGCAAGCCAGCCGGTGGGTCCTTACCCGCCAAGCGGTAGCACTCCGAGATGGCCAAAATAATCCAGCGAGACAAAGTCTGTTTCGTCACAGCTTGCCCCAAACGCTTTCCAGCGTAACCAATAAAGAGTTGATCGTCCACTCTGACCCGGGACATGCGTGAAACATAAAAGCTTAAAGCTCTCCTAGGATCAAGCCTATGGAGCCTCTCCTCTTCCTTGCCAGGATGCGGAGGAGGATAGAATGCCGGAAGAACAACCTTCTGGGCCAAATGAAATTCCGTCACTACCTTCGGAAGAAAAGAAGGACGAACTCTAAGGACAACCCTGTCCTTGTGAAATACAGTGAAGGGAGGCTTAACTGAAAGTGCCTGTAACTCACTCACTCTGCGAGCGGAAGTAACCGCAACTAAAAACACAGTTTTCAGAGTTAACAGCCTCAAAGGGCAATAATGTAAAGGCTCAAACGGAGCACCCATAAGAAACTTAAGAACAAGGTTTAAATCCCAACCGGGCACCAGGAAAGGTGACGGAGGGAACACATTAGTGAGCCCTTTCAGAAACTGTGAAATCAAAGGGATTTTAAAGTAAGAACACTCTTCAGACGAGCGCTTAAAGATGGACAGCGCCGCCAGGTAACCTTTAACGGTACCCACTTGCAAGCCCCTGTGGGCCAAAGAAAGCAAAAAGGACAGAACCATGGGGATGTCACATGCAAAAGGATCCACATTCTGAACTCTGCACCAGTCGCAGAACTTACGCCAACGGCAACGGTACAGAGACTTTGTTGCTGGCCTTCGGGCCGAAAGCAACACCTCCATCACGTCCTCAGGGAGGTCCCAATCCTTATACCTCAACCTTTCAGAAGCCAAGCGTGAAGGTTGAGGGATCTGACCTCTGGATGGAGAACCTGACCCCCCTCCCGTGAGAGCAGATCGTCTCGGTAGGGAAGACGACGTGGAGGGCAGATGGATAAGTCGAGAAGGTCCGGGTACCACGTCCTCCGAGCCCACGCCGGGGCAATGAGGATCATCCGGGAACCGAACTTCCGTAACCTCCGCAGCACTTGCGGGATGACGGGGACTGGAGGAAACGCGTACAGCAGCGGGAATGACCACTCCACCACGAACGCGTCTCCTAAGGCTCCTTTTGGAGGAAATTCCCGCGAGCAAAACCTTTCGCACTTCCGGTTGACACTGGAGGCGAAGAGATCCACTTGAGGGGTCCCCCAAAGGGCGAAGATCTCCAGGAGAATCTCCTGAGCCACCTCCCACTCGTGAGAGATTGCGCTCTGCCTGCTCAGAGCGTCCGCCGTCACGTTTTCGTCTCCGGCCAGATGAACTGCCGAGATCGAAACTTCCTGCTGGATGGCCCAGAACTCGAGCTGCATCGCCTCCCTGCACAGAGGAAGTGACCCTGCCCCCCCCTTTTTGTTGAGGTAGTGCATGGCCACTGTATTGTCCGTCAGGATCAGGACACTCTTTCCTCGCACAGTCGGCAGAAAAGCCTTCAGGGCCAGCCTGATGGCCCTCAGCTCCAAAAGATTGACATGGAGTCTGGACTCCGACGGAGACCAACGACCGCTGACTGTCAGCCCGTTGGCATGAGCTCCCCATCCCGTGAGGGATGCATCCGTCACGATCGTCACCTCCGGCCAGGGAAGCCAAAATGGAGCCCCCTTCATCAAGTTGCCTTCGACGGCCCACCACAGAAGATCCCGGGCGACCGAGGGCGGCACCTGAACCGGGTCCGACATCCTGCCGGAGGACTGCGACCATTGCGTCTTGAGTGCCCACTGCAAAGATCTCATCCGCAGGCGAGCCTCTGGCACCAGAAGAATGCAGGATGCCATGAGGCCGAGCAACCTCAAGAACTCGAACGCAGGGAGCGTCTGGGCATGCTGAAACTTGTGCACCATCTGCTGAATGTGAAGAGCCCTCACCTGGGGAGGAAAACACTGCCCCAGGGAAGTGTCGAGCACTGCTCCGATGTACTGGAGCCGCTGTGTTGGCGTCAAATGGGACTTCTTTAAATTGAGGGAGAAGCCCAGCCTGTGAAGGGAGCGGCAGGTGACGGACAGATGATCCAGGACTTGCTCGGGAGAGCTCCCCCTGATCAACCAATCGTCCAGGTAGGGGTAGACGTGAATCACCCCTTGCCTGAGATGCGCTGCCACCACCACCATGAGCTTGGTGAAAACCCTCGGGCGGAGGTCAATCCGAACGGCAGGACCCGAAACTGAAAGTGCGAGTCGCCAACCGCGAACCTCAGGTACTTCTTGTGCTTGGGATGGATCAGCACATGGAAGTAAGCATCCTTGAGGTCGAGTGACACCAACCAGTCCTGAAGCTGAAGGGCCTGGAGGAATTGAGAGAGAGAGTAACCATCTTGAACTTGTCCTTCCTGAGGAGTTTGTTCAAACCGCGCAAGTCCATGATGGGTCTCAATCCCCCGTCTTTCTTCGAAATCAAAAAATAAGGGGAATACCATCCCTTGTACCTCTCCGCTACAGGCACCAGTTCTATGCCGCCTTTCTCCAGCAGGGCTTGAATTTCCTGCGCAAGGAGCGGATCCGGACTCGGCAAAGAGAGGTTCCCCGGTGGATTGTCGCGAGGCCTGTGCCGAAAGGGAAGACAGTAGCCGTGGGTTATGATCTCCAGAACCCACACATCTGAAGTAATGGCTTGCCACTCTACAAGATGCTGCGCCAGCCTTCCCCCAACCGGCGAACCATGGGACATGGCCTCACGACTGAGTGGGAGCGGCTGCGGCGTTACCTGAGGGCAAAGAGGCAACTGCCCGAGCGGCCTTGGCACCACGGGTACCCTGTCGTCCACCTCTGGTACCCCTGCGTTGGCCTCTTTGACTGCCAGCTCCTCTCGCTTTACTGAAGGATGAGTAATAGCGAAAGGAACCACCCCTCCACTGCTGTCCCCTAGGACGAAAAGGCGGAGGTTGGCGAACTGCAGCGCCCAACGACTTCGCTGCAGCTTTTGAGGTCTGCAACCTCTCAAGGCTCTCGTCAGCCTTGCTGCCAAAAAGGTGTTCACCGTCAAAGGGCATGTTGAGGAGCCGGGACTGCACATCAGGAGCAAACCCCGACTTCCGCAACCACGCAAACCTGCGTATCACGGTGCTCGCCGCCATGGACCTACTGACGCATTCAGCTAAATCCAATCCCGACTGAACGGACTCACACATGGCATCCTTACCATCCTGGACCATAGCAAGGAAACCATCCCGGGAATATGTTCAGCCGCCAACGCAACACAGTTCCACAGAGTGTGTGTGAAACGAGACAAGGCACAAATGGAGTTGGCCGCCTGAAGCGCCATACCACCAGAAGAAAACACTTTCTTCGCCCAGCCATCAAAACTTTTGTCGTCCCTATCAGGAGGGATGGTAGGGTACGACGCCTGCTTTGCCGGGGCCGTGGCCGCCTGCACCACCAAACTCTCCGGAGCGGGGTGCCTGGTCAAGTAGCAGGGGTCGCTACTGGCTAGACGGTATTTTCGCGACAAGGATCTGCCCACCGCCGGGAGACTCTCCGGAGCAGTCCAAGCCGCCGCCACCCTTCTCTGTAAAGCCATATGGAACGGCAGTACTGGGTCAGTTGGGGGACCAACATCAAGGATGTCCGTCAGATCATCCTGCACAAACTCCCCTGGGGGAGCAGACCATCCCAAGTACTCAGAAACCCTAGCCATAAGGCGCCGGTACGAGGAATCGGCATGAGAGCCAGGCTCAGGCCTACAAAACTCCACCTCCGGAGAGGTGTCCAGTCCACTGGCATCATGCAGTGACTGTCTCAAATCGTCAAACTGACTATGGCCCGAGACAATTTCATCTGGAACCTGACTAGGAACCAGGCCATCAGAATCCTCATCCGCCTCTGAAATATAGTCCAGGTGGCGAAAAGAAGGCACCCGAGAGTGCTTACTCTTAACCAGAGCCTTCCTAGGGGGTTCTCCCGTGCCACGGGGTACCTCCGACACGAAAGGCGTCGATGGCGTCGAGCGAATCGGCGCCGGCGTCGAGAGAACCGGCATCGGCGCCGAGAGGATCGGCGCCGAGGAAATCGGCGTCGACGTCAGACGCAGCGCCTCCAGCATCGGCGGCGTCGACACAGCCCTCGAGGCCGGAGCCCCGAGCGTGTCCCTCGACGACCCGAGCGTCGACGGCTTCGACGACTTCCTCGAAGCCGGAGCCTCGAGAAAGCCTGTCGACGCCCTCAACGCCTCAGACGTCGATGTCTTCCTCGAAGACCTCACAGGTGCACACGGTCTCGAACGCGTCGAGGACCGGGACCTGGAACGGGTACGGCGAGAACGAGTCTCCTTGTCCGAATGGGACCTCTCCCGTGACTCGTGCCGACCACTCATGCGAGCGGTGTCTCTCGACCTCTCACGACCGACCCCACTCGGGGGCGCGGACGGCTTAGTACCCTGCGACTCAAGAATCGCCAGCATTTTCTTCCCGAAGGAAGCCCATTCCTCCGGCGTCGCACGGCTGGTGGGGTAAGGGACGTGCCGGGCAGAGTCCTCCGAGGAGGACCTGGAAGACGACCGGTGTCGGCGCTTCCGAGAACGCCTCGAAGAGGCTGAGGAGTGGCGAGACCGACTCCTAGAAGGAGACCCACGAGACTTCCGACGATGACGCGGAGAGTCACCCCTCGAATCATCCGTCAAAAGCCCCGCAGACTTCGACTTCCTGGGCTTGGACACCCGACCTACCGACAACTTCTTCTTACGTTCGCGTAAGGCTTTGGACGTGAGCGACTGGCAGTCGATAGTCATCGGTGTCGTGGGCCTCCCCGAGGCACCAGAGGCAGGCGTTGTGCGAGTCCGTCACCGACATCTTGGACCCACACTCCCCGCACTTCTTGAAACCCGGACGCGGGGTCGAAGACGAAGTAGAAGACATCTTCACACAAAGGATTTGCACAAAACGAACAGGTTCGAAGAACCGAACTCCAAAGAGTCGAGGCGTGAACCGAGAATCACGAAGCAACACGTTCGCGGAAAAAACAGAACTGAGGCTACAGGCGTCGTGCATCCTACTTATCACATCGGATGACGTTGGAGGAGGCCCTCGACGACGGCGCATCGACGTCATTGACGCAGGACGCAGAAAAAAGTTTCCGAAGCAGCACAGCTGTGGTGATTACATGTCATAGATATGGAATACGTCGGAGGACCCAATCCCCTCGAATGAAGCGTATTGTGCTTGGGCTACCAATCAATAGTATCTCAAATTGGGGGCACTAAAGCCGCCCCCGGACATGGGAGTAGATAATGTGTCCAGCTTAAAACGGACCGCACAAGAGTGCCAGAGGAAAGTGTTGACTATGCGATGAAGCGTTTGGAAGAAGTCAGTACCGGGCCACAAGGGGTTATTAAGGAACCAGTACAGAAGCTGGGGGTGCACAACCATTTTTAGAATACTGATTCTGCCCGCTAGGGAAACCGGTAGTTTAGCCCAGCCCGTGCTTTTTCTGGTGAGCATGGTAAAGTAATTTTGATAGTTAGCTGCATAGAGGAGATTAGGCTGGCGTGTAACCACAAATCCGAGATACGTGATCTCTGTTTACGCCCATGAGAACCCGAGGGAGTCTGTAAGGGGGAGTGTAGCCTCGGTGAGTGGGAATAACGGATTTAGTGCAATTCACTCTAAGTCCCAAGATTTGAATGAACTGGATGACATCGTTCAAGACAGGGGCAAGGTTGGCTGCAGGGGAGGCGAATGAAAAGCACAGCGTCATCGGCATATAGAGATATGATGTCGGGAAGGCCAGTCAATCTCATCCCGCTGTGTGAATGCATTTGTCGTATCCTATCAGCCAGAGGTTCCATGGCTATAGCAAAAATCAGAGGAGAAAAGGGGCAGCCCTGCCTCGTGCCTCTGGCTATTTGGAAGAGGGGCGGGCATCTATCCTCAGTGCAAACATTGGCCATTGGATCAGAATAAAGAAGTCTGACCCAAGATTGAAAGCGGGGACTTCATTTCTTCAGAACCCGCCAAAGGTAGCTCCAGGAGACAGAATCAAAAGCCTTCTGCATATCGAGGGCTGCCGCCACTGCTTGTGCGTTCGGGTCAGTCCAGCTATTGATATTAAACAGTCAAAGCAGATTAAGGGAGGTGGAGCGCCCGGGAATAAATCCGGACTGGTCTGGGCGTATTATGTAAAACATGTATGGGGCCAGTCTCAGGTCCAGCACTTTAGCAAAGATCTTAACATAGCAGTTGATGAGGGAAAGGGGTCAGTATGATCCGCATTGAGTGGGGGAGTTTACCAGGTTTAAGCAGAACTGAAATTGTGGCCTCCCTGAGGGAGGGAGAACACCCAAATCACATGATTCCTCCTGTAGAGCGTGGAGGTGGGGACCAGGTGGGATTATTATTTTTTTATTAAGGATTTGAATGTAAATAAACTTTTTGCTTTCTCTTACAACTATTCATGTTCCCACCTAGCCGAACCATTAATGAAGGGTAGTACTAGTGTCCATCACTCCTTTCTCTTCCGATGGGCACCTATTTGCAGTCTTGTGTATGGCAATGGTTCGGCTAGGTACTAGTATTTCCAGAGTCCACAATATGGTTGCCTGGTGGACTTGTCAACTTTATTACCATTTTTTCCAGGAAGATAACAATAGAACAGTAAGAGGATTGGTTAAGTTCAACATATAAGGCTTCCCACCAAAGGTCGGGGTCTTGTCCGCATGCAGTAGCCAGAATGTTCTGTAAGTGCTTTTCTCTTTCCTTGTTTAGAGTCCCACAGTGCATTAATAGATGTTTTAAGGATTCTTCTTTTTTATTGCATAGTCTACAAGTATCCGTTTTTTATAGTCCATATCTCTTTAGGTTTTGTTTAGCTCGTGCCACGTTTAACCTAAAGCGTAGGATCAGATCCCTGTGTTTAGTGTTTGCTCTCTTCCTTAAGTAATTTGGCAGTGAATTAGGGAAGTCGACCAGAGATCTGGATAGTGTGTGGGACTTTGGGCACAATCGGAGGCAACTCGCTCGTGCTCAATCTACTGATAAGGAGCAGTATCTTTACTCTCTTAGGATGGTTTCAAAGTGTTTCAGCGCTAGTGCACAGGTTTTCTAGAATTTCGATGCACTTCTCACTCCATAGCTTTAAAGGCCAATAGGTGAAAACAATTTTCTTTCTTCATCATTTCATATTGCGGGGGGCACTCTGTTAGTTCCACTTTTCTGCAAGTTGTTAGAATCTTCCATGTAACATGTGCATGGATTGAATGTAAGCCCAATTCCTGGCGAACCATGCCAATTGGCACAGAGTTGGCTAGATTTAGTATTCGTCTCCAATATCTAGCTTCTAACTTGTCCCATACTTCCCATGGCATTCTTAGGCAAGTGTCTCCGGCATAAGTTATTACTGGGATTACTTTAGGTTTATAAAACTCTACTATTGGTTGCAATGAGAATTTCCCAAATTTCTTTTTCAGTAGTAGAGCTTGTGCTGTCAATTGGTCCAGTTTAAAATCCAGATTTAGGATCCAAGATTTCTCTCCCGAATCTGAATTCAACATGGCACCCAGGTATTTTGTGCTGTTTACTACCTTAATTGGGGTTTGTTGTAGACTCCACTTGAATGTTTTTTGTGGTTTCGTTAGTGCTTTTTTGAGTATTAGAATTTCAGTTTTTCCAGCATTGATCTGTTTGTTTTCCTCAACATAATGTTGTAAGGTGTCCAGCTTTTGTGGTAGACATATCGTGGTCCTATCGAGCAGTATGAGATCATCTGCATAGAGTAGGTATCCCAAGACATTCCCGCTTATACGTGGAGAGCATGCTCTCGGTGGCTCAATCCACTCTTTAATGTCCGATATGTAGAAGTTGTACAAAATGGCTGCTAAGCTACACCCTTGTTTCAAGCCTCTCATGGTGGGTAGGGATTTACTGAGTATTCCTTGTTGGTTTAGTCTGATTCGCAGACTTGTATCTCTATGTAGCGCTATAATGGCTGCAAGGAGATCTTGTGGGCAGCCCTTTTTTCTTAGTTTGTACCAAAGTATTCCTCGGTCGAAGGCCGCAGCCATGTCTATGCAAGCTAAGTATAGCTTCTTGTTCTCTTTCAAGGTTTTAATTTTCATTAAATTGAGTAACAAGAGGTTTAGCCCACAGTCTACTCTCTCAACAAATCCAGTCTGTCTCTGATCATGGTTTCCACTCCTGGTCAGAGATTTGTTTAATCTTTTGAGTAATACACCTGCATATAGTTTCCCAAGAACATCGAGCAGGGAGATTGGCCGATAATTTTCAGATTTTGCTCGGTCGCTACTTTTGAAGATCGTAATGACAACTGCTTTTCTCCACGATTCCGGGGTTTTCTTGTTGATGTTAATTCTGGAAAAAAGGTTGTCGCAGAGGTCAGCCCATATTTTTGGGTTTTGTTTTAAGACAAAGTTTGATAGGCTGCCAGGCATGGGACTTACTTGCTTTGTTAAGTTAAGGATTTCACTTTTCGTAAACAGTATTTCCAATGGTTTGGAGTTTACCAAATGACTCTTGCTTTGTCACCTTCATTTTTCGTATAGATTTCTCCATAATGTTCTAGCCACTGCTGCTTTTGAATGGGATTTATCTGTTCCAAGTCCTTAGTGCTCGATTATTAGAGACCAGAAATAGTTGGCATTTTTATTCTCGATTGACATCAGCATGTGTTCCGAGTCCTGCTGATACAGTTGGATCCTATGGGCTTTCATCCAATTACGATATTTTGCCTTCAAGCGCATTGTGTCTATCACCTTCGTCTTGCTCTTCACTTTATTTAAGGCTCGCAAGTCTTTAGAGAGTTGTTTTTTCTTTTTTGCTAGTTCTTGATCAATATGGTGTTGATTAGTTTTGTTCCTTACTCTCGTTAAACCATTATCTCTGAAGAGTACGAGGCAAGGTTCATAATCAACTCCCATAGCTGCTGTGGCCATCCAACGTTCTATTGCTGTTTTTAGCCATGGAGTAGATTTAACCGATATGCGCAAATGATTCAGGCTGTGGTTTACACTTACTTCGTGCAGCCATATATCATATGTTCTAGCTTTGGGGCTTTTGTTTTGATAGTTTGGGTTATTGCAGGCCAGGATCAGCTGACTGATCGCTCTTGGTAGAGTCCAACATTTGCAAATACTTGATGTTTTGGAAAGTGGCGGAGTCCACAAAGAAGTAATCTAGGGTTGCGCTAGCATTAAACGATCTCCAGGTCTTTGCACCACTTCGATCTCCGTCTACATTTCCGTTTAGCAAGTTATGGTCTCTAATTTTTGTCTCACTCATCCATTTATGGGAACGTGAATCCTTTTGCTAATTTTTCTGAGTTTTACCCTCCTGGTTTTTAGTATTAAAACAATCTATGTTTAGGTTGCCACAAATAATAATACTCAGGTTGCCAAACTCTGCATGAAGATTGTCTATGTTTCGCATTACTGTCTGCAGAAACGATTCTCCATCTTTAGCTTTGCTGTTCCAGGATAAATTTATTATTGCCTTTACCAATTTTTCTTTTCCAGGTGAAAAATCTTCTTGCAATATTGTTATTTGAACAAGAGGTGAGGGTGCCAATATCCGAACAACACTTGCAATTAAGGTATTTCTTATGATGGTCAGGAGGCCAGCAGACGGTCTCCCGATCAGGCCCTTGTATGCTTTATTCAGATAACATGTAAAACCATTGATGATCGGTCTATCTTGTAACAAGCATTCTTGCAAGCATATGATGTCTGCTCGTAGAAGATCCTTACTTATATTTACGAGTAGATCCTTATGTCCTCTTGTGTTGCATGAGGCAATCTGGAAAATGTCTTGCTTCTGGATACTTTCGATCTATTTTTTGGTCTTATTCTGTAGTAACAGCGGGAGCCAATCCCATGAGGAAGTATCATCGATCTTTGTTTTCACCTCGTCCTGAGGGGCCTCCTTTGATGTCTCAGCGATTCATGGTTTCCCCTTTAGGACAATGCGTTTGGACCCCGCAGTATTGTTGGAGAGAATCTTATTGGTTTGGTGCATTCATCATATGTTTTAGCCACATTATCAGATCTTTGTATACTAGACTCGACTCTTTTTTCCGTCAGTTTGTTTGTGATGGTTCTTTTTTCATTTTCCCAAGGTATTACATCAAAACTTAGGATTCTCAGATCTTCGTTCACTGAAATGATCAAGTTCATAATGACCTTTGAAGCGAGGTAAACACAGTCTGTTTCATGTTCCTGTGGGAAGGCCACTATTTTAATGTCTCTAGGTTGTATTACTATAAGTTGAGGAACAGTGTGCAGAAGTCTCATCAAGTTTGAGCGATTCAAAATTATTCGTCTTTGGTCTTAATGATAAGCTCCATCATGGGTTTGTGGACTTCCGTCCCGTGTTTGTCAGGGTACAAAGTCGCTCGAGAACTCGTTTTCTCCTTTTGACTGTTAATCCAAAACTTGGTATCCAGATTGGGGGGAGGATTTCCTTTATAAGCACGATCAGTTTTTGAAGAGTCTAGCATTGCTGTGATGACTTTGCGATTTTCTCTCATTAATTTGCTTCTCTTCCAGTAATTCTTGTTTTGTTTCAAGGGTTCTAAATTGAAAGTGGATCAAGGTAGCAGCAGGTGAATCCTCCTGTCCCTCCATTTCTAACTCATTTTGCGAGAGTTCATTTACTCCTTCATTAAAGCTCTCGTCTTCGTACACTGAGAAGGACAGTAAAGGGTCTTCTTCTTGACCAGTTACCGAGGAGGATTCAGACTCCTTATCCTTGAATTGTTTCAAGAACTGCCTCTCTCCATCTTTTGGTGGTTTGTGTACCTCAGCTATTACTGTTTTTTCTGGTTGTGGGGCTTGGATTTTTAGGTGTAACCGATCTCCAATTGGTTTCAAGTTACGGATTAAATTTCGAGCTCCACCATTGGGGATTACTTTTTTCAGCGGTAAGTTCTTAGTTTTTTACTTTGAATTTCAACCTTATTCTTTTGTAGCTCCCATATTTTTCCCATTTCGGTCCAGCCGCTGTTTGTCTAAATCAAATAGGATATATAGTTCCTGTGAGGATTTAGGGGCTTTTCTTCATGACTGGTTTCATCTTGAGCAGGTTGAGGCTCTAAAGTCGCATTCAGGGTTACTGGTTGGCCTGGTACAGTTTTGTCCATTTGTTGGAATCCGTTAGCTCTTGGGGGTGGGGGCTCTATAAGTTCCACTACTTCACCTGTGTGGGTTGTTTGGTGGACTTCCGCCCTCTCTTTTCTTCCCGATGGACTGTATGTCGTAAGTAGGATCCAAGTCCACTATTGGTGCCTCAACTGGTGGTTTTCCAGGAACGGTCTCCATAGAGTTTCTTCCGGAAAAACTTTGCGTGGGGGGTGCTTTTTCCCCTTGTGTAGGTATTTTCTTTGTTGTTTTTATTTAGGTCCAGTTTTAGTAAATTAACTAGATCACTGAAGCTATTTATCGCAGCATGTTTATCTTCGCGAGCATCCTTCATTAAATCAATCAATGTTTTGAAGATTACATTTTCAGGGTCTCTCTCTATGTTTCTTCGTTCCTTTGTTGCCTCTATATATTCTTCAATAAAGATCAATACTGACTGCACGAGAGCCAATAGGGTGGTTTGGTCTTTATGGTTTTCATGTAAGGCTTCATAAAGTTTTAGAAAAGGAGCCAACGTAATTGTTAGTATCAAGCCCACCACTGGTTGAAAGTTTGCGAGTTGCTCCAATTGGGAGTACGTTTCCTGACTTTCCTTTCTTTTTTGAGGCCTTTGTTGTTTTTTTACATTTCTGTTTGTCCTGAAAGACAGTTTGGGTCTTGAGTTATTTTGATTTGATGCTTGTTCAAAGGCAGTATTTTCTAGATCTTCATCTTGAGTGATTTGTGGGTTTTTTGCTTCATTAATTCTCTGGGGTACCTGTAGCGGAGGTAAATTCTGCAGATTTGCTTCTGGGAATGAACTTTGATCCGGTGTTAGATTTGGCAAGGTCAGTCCCTCAGTTGCACCAGGATTAACTTTGTCTTTTTCCCCTGTTGCCATCTGGGTTTTGGATTTATTTAATTCCACTTCATCTATTTGACGTTTTTCCCTTCGGCCATGTGACATAGATGTTATCGTTAAATGATACTCTGTGGATGGATTATCGTCATCTTGCTGGTTCGGTAAGGTCGGCACATAAGTACTGTTCCTTTCCAAATTTTCAAAGTCGTCTTCCAATTTATCTTTTGGTGCCACTTTTTCTCCTCTGGAAGACTATGTTTTTTGAGTTTGGTTCTTCAATGTTTGTGGTGGCTGAGAGGAGTGCACTAATATTTTGGAGAGGAGCTCCAATATTGCACCGACCCGAGGCTATTAAAAGCTCATTATTTGTTACCTCTCTCCAGGTATTGTTTTCACTAAGATCATGGGTTCCTGCTTTTTGCTTTTCATTTGGTCTTTCCAGCTCAATTTGAATTTTATCTTTTGGCTCAAAATGCCATCTAATTGTTTTGAAATTTGACAAGGATTTTGTTCTTTGTTTTTGGCGGGCTTCATTTGGTTTCAGATAATATTAAGCAGAGCCATTTTCCAGGATGCTCTTTGGACATAATTTCTCTGTTATTTTAGACGTGTTCATTATTCTTTGAGTGCGAATTTCTTTAGCACCGGTATCAAGAGGATTTGATGAATTAGAATTAGCTTGTTTCGTTAATATGTCGGTGCTTGGTGGAGAACTCTGATGTTTCCAAGCTATTCTGTGTATTCAACATCAACTTCTGACTGTTCGTGATGTTTGTGACTTTGGTGGCATGGGTCAACAATCGTTCAAAGTTTCAGTAAAGTATCCCACAGCATCTACATATAGCAGGGACTCTATACTTATGGCAGGACCTTGTTTCCTTTTGTAGTTGTCCGATTCCAATGAGTACTTTTCTTTGGTTGGTGGCTGCTAATTCAGCTGGTGCACCGAACAGGTCTTCCGTGCCCATGGACTCGTCGGAAATGTCTGTGTTCCCCACCTGCGCCTTGGGCGCTCCTCCACCTCGGCAACCCACACAACGTCCCGCCCCCACCATAGCCGCTGCATGCATGCGCATGGGCGAGCTCTGCTGCAAGCGAGTCCCGGATGGAGGAACAGCCGTTGCCTGCGCCAAGGTAAGACGACGGTGAGCTGGCGGGTGGCAGGGTAATGGTGCCGAGTGTAGCGGGGGTCGAAAGGGACCACGTACCTTTATCGAAATTTTCAGGTGAGTGGCAACTTCAAACTCTTCTGATGCCTTGTCTGGTTTTCGGGGATTTTACCGCGCTAGAAGAAGTTCTTCAGCGTCACTGGCATCTGTGATGTGTGGAATAGCAGTCGCAAGTAACACGTCGCTCGGCAACATTTGCTTTGGTGAATTTCGCGACTTGCGTAGTAAACGCTGCATTCCTATAAACGTCTGTTTCATCTAGGTCCAAATGAGTGTTAGTTTTAGTCCGGCTACGTGTTCTGAGGGCGGGGATACGTGAGGCCAATTCGATGGTGCCTCAGACTCATTCTGAGCGAACATTCTGCCAACACTCTGCAAGCGCGCAGCGTCCTAGTTGTGGTTTTGTAGGCAGGAACCTCCTCCTCCTTCAATGGAAATGAAAAAAAACACTTGGGAAATAGGAGCAAACAGGAGCAGACCGTGTTGTAGTGCAGACAGCCAACACACTGCAGATGCTCCGCATCCTAGTGGTGGTTATGTAGGCAGGAACCGCCTCCTTCAACGGAAATGAAAAAAACTTTGGGAAACAGGAGCAAACGGGAGCAGACCGTGTTGTAGTGCAGACAGCCAACACTGCCAACATTCCGCCAGGTGGGATTTATATTCTTTGTAAAACTCGACCAGGAGGCCGTCGGTTCCAGGGGCCTTACCAGAGGCCAGGGAGTCGATGGCCTTGGAAATGTCATCCGTGGAAATAGGCATGTCGAGGCATTCTCTGGTCTCTGCGGAAAGGACGGAGAGTGGGAGGCTGTCTAAATAAGCATCGACCTCAGCCATAGGGATACTATCAGCGTTCGCATAGAGGGATTCATAAAAAGATTGAAATTCGGTTTTGATAGCTTGTGGCGACAGGGGCAAGGTGCCATCAGGTCCCTCTATGGCTGGAATGTGGGGTGAGCCAGATTCCTGGCGGAGGAGCCTAGCTAATATTACGGCCAGGGCATTCCCCCTCGCCATACCTATGGACAGAGTGAGGGTTATCGAGAAATTTCTTTTCCCATTCTTCATGGATGCGGAATGTGTCAAGTTCAGTACCGATATTGGAAAGGGTATCAGGAGATTGAGATGAAGCGTATTGGTCTCAAGGGAGGAGAGCAGAGATTTACCTTTTGCGATGTCACCGCAAATCACTCTTGAGAATCCGCGATTGCTATGACCCGTCTGAAGGCTTTAAAGGATTCCCAAAGGGTAGCATATAAGCGGACCGATCCAGTGTTCAACTCAAATTAGTCGTCTATGGCAGTTTCTAATTCCGAGTTAAAGGCAATGTCTAAAAGGGAATGCAGCTTCAGTTTCCATGACCGGAACCCATGGAGATCAGCACCCCAGCTGCGGGAAAGCAACACTGGAGAATGGTCCGAGAATGTTCTTGGAAGGATAGAAGCTTGCGTAACGGTTCTAATAAGTATATCCGATACGAGCCAACTGTCGATCCTTGAGTGAGAGTCGTGAACTGAAGAATAAAAGGTGTAGGTGCGGGATCCGGGGTAGAGAACCAGCCATGCATCAGTGATCATGACCTGGGCCTGTATGTAAATAATGGCTTTAGCCACTCTGGAGAGCGGACAGGGTCTGGAGCCCGATCTATCCAGATTTACATTGAGGATGGTATTGAAGTCCCCACCCCCATAGTATTGGAACTAGGGGAAATCCGGAGAGTAGGGACGCCAGCTGAGTGTAAAACTCAGTCATCTATGTTAGGACCGTAGGTGTTGAGAAGCACAGCCTCCTTGTTCAATAGGGTACCAAAAATTAGAACATAGCGGCCCAGGGGTCTACATGGAACACATTATGTTGGAACTTAATACTATTATGTATTAGGATCATGACTCCACGAATCTGGGTAGAATACTCAGTGTAGTATCTCTGGGGGCCCCATGACTTAGCAAATCCAACACAGCCCTGACTCCGGGCGTGGGTTTCCTGTAAGAAAAGCACTTTCACACCATGACGTTCAATCTATAACTGCAATTGCACATCTTCACATAATTACCTACCCCCCTAATATTCCAACTCATGCAGACTAAGTTATTGTCAGCCATTAGGGAAGGTATCAAAAATGGGTAACATAGCGAGTTGAGCTAGAAGCTGGGGCCCAGGTTCAAGGTAGGGGAAGGAAAGCTTCCCACTCGTGCATGTGGCCCCCAGCCTGTTAGCGCACTCTACTGCATCACTGCAAGTCAAGCATTTTATAACATAACATACCACCCATCCCTCCCCTCACCCCTCTCCCAATCAGAGGGGTGAAAACACCAAAACTTTTGAACAGAAAAAAAAGCAATGGCATCAGTTCCTGGGGGGCTGTGTTTTGGCCATGAGCGGCGGTGTCGCTGAGCTTGGGACAGCTTAAACATATTTGTGGTGTATAGCTTGAGGAGCACATGTAACAGATAGATAAAACCAAACAGCATAGCTGAGCAGGGAACATGGGGTAGATAATGAGTTAGCCTGGAGCTGGTATAAGGCTAGTAGAACCAGTAATAACATGCTCTGGTGTACACTAGTGACAGTTATAACATTACTGATAAACAATGTAACAAGATCAAGTTGCTAAGGCGGATGCAGTCATCCAGGGAAATGTTCATCTATAAATTTGGAAGCTTCTTCAGGGATAGTAAAAAAAGAAATTAAAAAAAAAAATACTATTTGCGTGCTCACTCCTGAGCTTGGCAGGGTACAGCATTGAGTATTTAACTCCAAGGCCTCGTAGCCTCTTCTCGGCGGCTAGGAAATGTTTGCGTTCCTGCTGGACAGACAGACAGAAAAGTCAGGGTACAAGTGGATTCTGGAGGAGCCAAGGAAGAGTTCTCCCTTAGCTCTGAACGCTCGAAGTAGAGTGTCCTGGTTGCGATAGTTCAATACTCTCGCGATAATAGGGTGGGGAGATGCACCTGGCTTTGGTTTCGCTGTCAGGGCACGATGGGCCCTCTCAATAACAAATTGTGGGGAGAGCTTCGGGGTATCCAGGAGCCTAAACAAGGTGCGTTCAACAAAGTCCTTGATTGAGCCGTCGATTATATCCTCTGGGATCCCAACAATGCAGATATTATTGCGCCTGGAGCGCAATTCAAGATGCTCAATCTTCTTACTGACGGCCGCCACCTGTCTGGAAAGCGCGGCCATCCCAGCGCGAAGGGCAACTATGTCATCTTCAGCCACCCCAACCCTTGTCTCCACCTCAGCAACTCGGCCATCTGTTTTTTTCCATGTGGGCTTTAATCGATGAAATGGTTCCCTTCATGTCATTGAGTTTGGAGTGGAGGGCAGTGAACCCTTCACGCATATAGTCCATCTTCTGTGATTCGGAGGGTTCGAGAGGGATGAAGTGGCGGGCTCCAGGTCAGGGGGATGTTCAACAGGTTTAGATGACGTTTTCGCAAACATGTTGATTGAACACTGCTTTTTGTTAGCACCTATGGTCATGTTATCAGTGAATTTCCAGGGGACAGTTGTACAGTGGCAGTGGAGCGACAGTGCCTCAATAGGAGTAAGCAGCCCTCCAGGGCGAGAGACACCTCCAGCAGGAGCAGACTGGCACTGTCCAAGGCTACAAGAAGAAGACTGGCGGGGCACAAGGCCGTAGAACACCGGCTTGGATGTATGCAGTGGGCGGACCTAGGATGGGATGGTGTGAGAGCCCAGCAACCATAGATCCTGAGGGCGGAGGGGTAGGCCTGTAGCGAAACATGCGCTCCCAAGGTATGAGGGAACAAGCACTCCCCCCAGCGCTGTTGGATTCGATATCAGTGTACGGAATCAGCCTCCGCCCCCCCCATATCCTCTCCAGAATAGACTCGGGCGCAGTAGAACAGTGTGCAAAATTGATTGTGACTTTTAGAGTCAACGGGACCTCTTAGAGTAGATTGCAGTCTCCCACGTAGAACAGGACTGCGGGTAATATCCAAGTAAATTGACGCCGCACTCTGGATTCTTGGTGTTTGCTGAAGCCTGCAGACTTGAGGATAGTAGGGTATCAGTATAACGCAAGTGTGGCCATCAGTGGGTCACCACCCCTGTGTAGTAGGAGGTGAAGGGGGTGTTCACTCAGGAGTTCTGCCAGAATGAGAGGCCAGCCAGTACCTATGGCCAGCCCTTATAACTGAGCAGCGTTACGGATACTCTGCACGCCCCCAGCCAGTAGCCTCACCAAGAACAAGCATTTTGTGCAGGGCGAGGGGGGCCCGCGAATCCCAAACCAGAGCCAACAGCAGCAGCTAGTGATCCGGGGTGCCCAGATGTCTATGCAGCTCTGGCTATGCAGCGCCGGCCGCTCTCACAGTGAGTAGGGGCCCTAGAAAGTCCAAAGTGCACCCAGAAGGAGGGCCCGCAGTATGACAGCAGAGTAGCAGGGGAGCGCATCAGGACCCCCAGCCCACTGGGCCGCAGGGAACTGTACCTGCCTGTGTGGTTTCTGGGCGATGCCCAGGTCGCACTCCGCCGCTACCCAGGGATCCGCAGGGTTTAATGAAGGATGGGGTGGGGGTGCGGCCATCCTATACTACGGCCCGAGCCCACGGTCCGCTACCGCCTGATCCGATGACAAGATCCTCCGATCTGCAGTGGCCACCGAAATTCCCCGAGGCACTGCCACAGGCGGGGAAGACTCCGCCAAGATGTTTGCTGGGCCGGCGATCAGCCCTTGTGAGGCGTATCGCTGGTAACACTGTCACTCCGGTGGATGTTGGTGCCTCGCACCAAGCTCAGCTTGGATGAACCAGCCCGTTCGCCTCAGAGAATCCGCGCAGGTTCCAGTCAGGAGGCCGGCCGGCCTTTACAGAACGGCTTTTATTGTCGCTAAAGCCCCTCACTGGGGGACGACAGTTGACCGTTACATGCAGGGAAGTCTACTGGAGCAGCTGATAGGCTTTCAGGTGAATTCGCAGCACCACTTCGCTCCGTCCTGTGGAAAATCCTGTTCTGCATTAACTGACGAATGCTCAGGCGGCCATACACGTCAAGCGCAACAGCGCGCCCCCCTCTCCAATCTTTTCTAACTGCTTTTCTATCGACTATCCTGCTCTCCTCACTAAATCTGGTTGGAGGAAGTGTAAAAAGGACATCCTGGTCTCCAAGCAAGGCATCCCTATCGCAGATACCTGTACCAGTGCTTCCTCTAGGCAAACCCTCACCAACATCCTCTGTCGTTCCCTCGCCAGACCAATGGACTCTTCATATAGTCTGCGTTTTCTCCTTTCTCTTCCTTTTCGATTAATGGTGGCATCCGGTGGGAGGCTCTCCTGGCCTCCTTCCACTCCTCCAAGGTCATCATTAATGTTTACCTGAATAGTACAGTCTTGTTCCAAGGCCCTCAAGCCAACCTTCTCTTTGATAGACGATTCCCACGCCTCACCAATTTCCTTTCTTCTCCTGCTGTCCCCTCTCTAACCTCCACGGCTTCCTTGCCTCCCCCTGCTGTCTCTGCCTTGGCTACCTTGCCCTCTCCTCCTTCCTCTTCTGCCCCCCCCCCCGGCTTCCTCTACACCTACACAGGGCATACCTCTGATTTGTACCCCTCCCTGGAAGTCTCAAGGACGGCAACCTTCTCCATATTGCCACTCTAAACTCCCACTTAGCTGTCAAACACTACTCTAACATCTGCCGCCTCCTTGAAGAACTTGACCTCGATGTCCTCAGTGTCACTGAGGCATAGTTCACGGCCAGCTCTGTCACAAGCTTTGACACTCTCCTCCCCGGTGGCTACAAGATCCTCTCTGTGCCCAGGTCCAATCGTTCCAGAGGGAGCATAGCCCTGATCTTTCATGAGTGGTTTCCTGCCTCCGTCATTCCTACGCAGGCCTACTCCTCTTTCGAATGCCTCGTCTGCAGGCTTTCTCTCTCTCCCAGCCATTCCCTTACGGTGGCTACCATCCATCGGCCACCTGGTCAGATCTCCTCCTTCCTCTCTGAGTGGGCGGACCTCTCCTCTTCCCTCCTGGTCTCAACCACTTAACTCCTTCTTGGAGACTAACATCCACCTGGATGCTTCCTGTCCTTCCTCTGGACTCTTTCACAACCTCTGCAACTCTCTCAGTCTCTATCCTCCCCTCAGGCCGGACTCACTGCAGGGCACAATATGGATGCTCTGATCTCTTCAGACCTTCCCTTTTCTTTACATCCCTCTCACCATTCCTCTCTCCTGGAGTGGTCACTTTCTCCTTTCCTCCCAGCTCACTCTCTCCACCCCTCAGGCCAAGCCAACTCCAGCACTGCCACCTACCTTCTCGGTTATCCGACCCATGAAGCGTGTCCGTTGAGGCTTTTGCTGCCACTTTCTCACCCACCCATCCCCCTTCGGCTGACTCACACCCCGACACAGCCCTTTCTATGCTCCACTCCGCTATATCTGATACTCTTGATGTCCTTGCCCCTGTCATAAGGATCCGCTTGAAGCCCAAAGCTAAGCGTAACTCCTGGTACGACACAGACCTAGTCACCCTTAAACCAAGTGAAGGGTGGCTGAGAGGAAATGACGTGCTTCCTGTACATCCTCTGACAAACTGGCCTGCCGCCTGCTCCAAAGGAAATACTCTGTCTGCACCAAGAAGAGAGCCCTCATCCAAGCCTGCGTCTCTGTGGATCCAACAACTCGGCTGAACTCTTTAAAATCTGCAAGGAGCTGGCCAATCCTGCTGCAGTCTCTACCTCTCCTGTCCCCTCCCAGACCCTCTGCACGGCCCTGGGTTATCATTTCATCTCTAAAACTCAGGACATTCTGTCCTCTCTCGCTCTTCCTCTCCTCTTCCTCGCTCTACTCCCCTCTTCCTCTGGCCCCCTTCTGTGGCCACCTCTCCTCCCTCCTTCTCTGCCTTTCCCCAGTTCTCCCCAGACGAGATTTCTAGACAAGTCCGATCTATGAAAGTCATCAAAACAGGTTCCTGTTCCTCTAAAACCATGAAGGTCCACATTGACACCCTTGCTCCAACACTGGCCGACTTCTGCAACCACTCCTTCGCCACTGGAGTCTTCCGTTCCCCTGAAGCACTGCGTGTGCACCCTCTTCTTTAGAAACTCTCTTCCCCCGATAACTACTGCCCAATCTCTATCACTCCTTTCCTGGGCAAACTCCTGGAAAAGCTGGCCATCTCCGAGCTTAATCTTCATACTGAATTGGTTGGTTGTTTCCATGACCATCAGTCTGGCTTCAGAGCTGCCAGAAGCACGGAAACTGCTCTCCTGAACATCCGTGAAGACCTGCTCTCCAACCTTGACTCCAATACCCCTGTGTCCTCATCTTACCTAATCTCTCTTCTGCCTTTGACAGGGTCAACAATGCCATCCTGCTCAACCGTCTCTGTGATAACCTGGGTATCACAGATTAGGCCATGGCTTGGTTGACCTCTTTTCTCTCTGATCGTCCCTCCCAGGTCCAACTTGGGTCCTTCCTCTCCTCTATCTCCATCTCTAACCTGTGGTGTTCCCTAGGGGTCTAATCTTTCTCCCTGGCTGTTCAACCAATACTTGGCACTTCTTGCCCACCGCATTGCCATTCTCTGCCCCCACTTTCAGTGCTATGCGGACAACACTCTGCTCATCTTCAGGCTCCCTTCTGCCACCTCTTCTCTTTCTCTCATCTGACTGTCCGCTATCCAGGAGTGGTGTGCCGCCAATGATCTCTGCCTTAATGCTAATAAGACAGATTCTCATCGGCACACCTGCTCCCTCCTTTCCTGTCGCTCCCTGGCGCGCCTCTCTTGGCCCTCTTCCTTCTCCCACCTGTGAGGCTAAAAACCTCTGTGGTCTTCGACTCCACTCTCTCTGCGCATCTCTGATGTCTCTAAGAAGTCACACTACCACCTGCACCTCCTCAGAGGTATTCTTCCTTTCCTCTCATTCCCCCAGAAGCTCACTGTCTCCAGAGCTCTGGTTCTCTCTAGGCTGGACTATTGCATCAGCATCTTTCTAAATCTGCCTGCTTCTACTCTCCGCCCTCTACAACTATCCAGAACAGGACTGCAAGACTTGTACTTGGCCTTAAGCCCAGGGATCGTATCTCTCCAGAACTGAAATCTCTGCACTGGCTCCCAGTGGCTGTGAGGATTAAGTTCAAAACCCTCTGCATTGTCCACAAGGCCTTCTGGGGCCTCAATACCGCCAACTCTCTCTTCCTAAATATCTTCCCTCTCAAGCTCTTCGTTCATCCGCCTCCAACTCCCTCAGGGACAGTCGCTTCTACAAGCAATAAGTTGGTGGTAGATCTCTTTCTTTGGCTGAGGCCTCCCCTGGAACAGCCTCCCTGAAACTTTAGGAGAATCCTCTCCGGTTCTGGAAACACCTCAAGACCTTCCTCTTTGCTTCTGCTTTCTTTCCTCCTCTCCCCCGCTGAACTCCTGACTGAAACTGCACTGGTCACCTGGCTACCCTTTGATCTCAGGCCCAGGTCCCCTCCCCCGCCAGCTGCAAACCTGTACTGCCTCCCTGGCAACCCCTGCACTTGGGGGCTGTTTCTCTATCCCTACAGCCCACACCAGCTCTTGACACTTGATGTCGGCACTTACTCCAGCACTTGCCAATAGCTGGCTGCACTTTTACCTATTGCTTTATTTTATTTATTCTTTACTGTTGATCCTATGTATTGCACTGCCTCCGTCCTCTTCCCCCCCCAGCACTTACCCTCTCCCACCCTCCTCAACACTTGCCTGATCTCAAACTCACCTGGCCTAGTAAGATCGCTTGTCTTTGTCTTGTTCCCCCTCCCTTGCCTGGTCGCGCCATAAAACACTTGTGTATAGCCGCGTTATAAATGCCATAGTATTTGTAGCAGCAGAGTAGTAGTCTCGGCAGTCCTACTTTTTTTCTTCATTCTGAAGTCTGTCTTCTGTTTCCACTGCAGCAGGGGTGATGAACTGCATTAAAAAATAAACTCAGCCACGGAGTAGCAGCAGAGTAGCAGTCTCGGCAGTCTATGGCTGCTATGGACGCTACTGACACTGCTGCCCGCAACTTTTCCAGCAAAGAAGAGGGCCGCTGCCTGCGAAGTTCGCGAAATCGTCGCGAGGAAAACTGATACTTGAGGTGCACAAACAGACCATCTCAAACACCGAGTTTTCCAGGTGTTCTTGGTCCTCCCCCCTGCCTCGCAGACCCCTAAAATGACCCTTATAAGGATAAAAATGAATGCAGGAGTCCCAGCAGGTAGGGATTTTGCGCATTTATCATCACAGCCATCTATAATGAAACCAGCACGTTTCCTTGTCGAGGCTTTAGCAAACGCCGGTAAGCCCGACAAGTATGGGCCACACTCGACCAATGTAAAGAGCTGTTCAAATAAAAGCAGTAATATTGCAAATGATACAAACAAGGCCATGTGGCCTGAAGATACGAGACGTCTGACCCATAAAGTTGCCAGTCAAGAACATGCTCTGGACCAGCCAAATCCTAAGCTCTTACCTTGAAATGGCCCTTCCGATCCATCTGTCGGAGGAGAGGTGAAGACGTGGGGCCGGATTTACTCGAGGATCAGCGCCTGAACACACAAGCAGTGAAACGGCAGATGCGCCAAACCAAGCACACGACAACCCACAAGACAAAAACCAAGTGTCAAATGAACATGACAAAGAACATGACAATGGATTCGAATCTAGTAGTTCTACTACACAAAGATAGCGGCGAGAAGTTAGAAGTAGAGCCACCAACAACTGCCTCTCCTGTAAACAACAACAAAAACATGAAAGAAACTGAGAAAAGTGAAAATACGGCAATTCAGAAACTACCGCCGATAACGGGGCAAGCCCCAGAGAAACTCTTTATAGAGGTGCAGATTGAGGTTCACACAGACAAGCGGTGAAAACCTGGCGACCCCCACTTCTTCAGATAAAAGCCATAACTCACTCCAAATGGAAGAACTCTCATCCTCAAATTTACACATTGGCGAGAAAGAAAAAGCAAAACCATCTGAGGGTGAAGAAACGACCTACGAAGAAGGGACAGAACAAAATTCTCCTTTTCTGGACAGGAAAGGGAACTGAGACAATAAAAGCATCAAAGAAGCAGCGCCGAAAAACTCAAGAAACCACACCTGAGAAAACAAGCAGATACGGGCAATATCATTTGGAACGTCTGCAAATAGAAAGAAAATCAGCAAACCAAGCTTACTAAATAAAAACTCAAAGAAACGATTGCAACAGGATCATCAGAAAATGGAAAAGACTAAAATATAGAAGGCCTACCTTTTCAAATCCTTACTTACAAACCCCCTGAAAGTTCAACAAACAGAGAAGGTATTAGAATTTTCAGACGCGGAAATGCTCAAAGCAGTTCAGGAAAACCCGGCTTTCATCAAAAACCGAAAACCTGGGGATCTAATAGCCTGTGAAGAAGCAAGTATGAATAAAAAGTTGCTACTGAATATACCGGAAACTACAACAAATTAGCATTTTGGAAAACCTCCAGCGTCACTGAGTGTCATACCTAAATACACCCCACAAGATTGTTCGGTCAGCCCATTCCGGACTGGAGAAAACTTTGCGACAAAGGCAGACCCTGCAGTAAAGGTTTTTGCCAAAAACTCAGTGCTGATAGACACAGAAATAAAACGTCACAAATAAAGCCAAACCTAGAACTGTTGCCGAAAAGTCATTCTGGCGTAAAAGAAACGGTTGATTTAAGTCTGACCCCGCCTGCAAGAAGATCTATACAGTTACATCAAAGTCCTAGAGGGCCCAACACAACTGATAGTCCAGGCCTGACCATCGAGCAAAAAAGAAGAGTGCAACCAGTTGAAGGCCAATGTGAATCTCTTCTTGAAACTTGCCCAACAAAAAGCAAAAATTGAACAAATTTCCAGACTACCGGAATAGAGTCTATACCCCAGTTCTTTATTTCTCCAATCAGGAATCGAAGATTGAGCAAATTGCCTTCAACAACAAGTAAAGAAACAGATCATTTCAATCATGTTAGCAGTCACCATAGCCCTAGCCCCTTTCAGTAAGCTTCATGAGGTCCTAAATGACACACTGAAAGATCATACAACAATCTCTGCCATGATGCACATGAAATTAATTTATCTCGAAGGATTATATTACTGCAGTGGACTCAAGGAAAAAGGAACAAGCCTATAAAGAGCTGTGCCTCTAACTATTGTAAATTGGACTCAAAGGGGACTGCACAAACAAATAAAGAAGGCAACAAAACAACAACTTCGACTGGATCACAAATGAGCAACGACACTGCCCCTCAAGATCAGAAAGACAGCAGGAAAAACCAAAACAAAGAATAGGGACCAAATGACCGAAACGAGCAAAGATTTGCTCAATATTCCAACCTCAACTTTACCTAGCACAGAAACATCAAAAGAAGAAAACACCTCCTCATAGGCTCTCAAAAAAGCTCCAAAGAACTATGCAAACTCAAAAAATAAGTTAAATCAAACTGTGTGATATACGAAGATCTGACTTTGACCATGGCCCAAAGACATCGACACAGTAACTCGGGAGATTTTATCAACGAAAACACAAAAAGATTTTTCCATCTTTGAGCAACCGCGATCCAAAAACAGGGAATAGACAAAGAGCATCAGAGTCAATCCCTGCGGAGCTTGCCAGATCTGGAATCAAAAGTCGTTGAAAGACCAGACAAGAAATCTGCCCCAAAACCAGCACCCCGAAAAAATAAAAAATATTCTGGTCACAAGAAACCTGACTCGGCAATAGATCGCTTGAAAATAGGAGCGATGCATAAAGCCCAACATTTACAATCACCTATAACCATACAAGATTTCGAAGCCAACCATGGTCGGATGAAACCCAGCCAATATCCGCTTACCGAGTTTGAAGAACCTCAAACAGGAACTTTACACATGGAAAAAATGACCAGCAAGCTCTTAGAAAAATCCCCAAGGGCAGGAAAAAAGCAAGACCCGAACAGTCGACCTAGATGACTCAGTAATCTTTCTAACACTGGAAGATAGATGTAGGCAAGTCACATCAGAGAAAAACTGGGGAACATGAGGTGACCCCATCATCCCAACAAAAAGAGAAACATTTTTCCCCAACCAAGAGATCGAGAATAAGAAGCTACAGAAAAAGAGAAGCTACTAGCCGACGTAGTCCAAAAATAAGATCGAGCAATACATTAAAACAGCTAGAGATCAGAAAACAATAACTTGCCGAATAGATACAAAAGGACCGACAACAAAAATGTACACAAACCTAAAAGATTGTACGGAGAAAAGCGAGGAAAACAAAAACGAACCAGCGCCTGAAAAGAAAAAAAGACACAAGCAATAGTACATTTAAGCTAGAGCAACTATTGGATAACAGGGTCCTAAACCGGAGAACAGTTCTGAATTTACTGCACTGTATACCCAACCTTCGACTTCTACGAACAGAAGATCTAAGACACTAGGGACAAAAAGCTATATCTTATCTACATATAGCTTCGTCGTGGTGAAAGCCATTTTAAGAGATGCGACTGAAAGCCATCAGAAGTTGGGCTATGACCTAACAGAAGTAAGGGACAAGGAGCCCGCTTTGGAATACCAACGTTGCGAGGTAAGAAAAGAGGCGAACTCCTCTTCCCATGGCCGCAAAACAAATAACGAGAAAAAGAAAAACCTTGCGACAAAAAGAAAGATCAAAGGTCCCTGATAAAAGAAAAACCAGTTCAACTAGAGAGAAACTTGAAAGCAAACGATACAAAGATAAACATCATTGGGATATACAACAAAAATACAAGCATGATGAAACAGTATTTCTAGACCGAACGACGACATATCCAAAACTCTTCAAGACCCCTTGGAGACTGGCAGAGTGCCAAGTAGACCACTTTCTAAAATTAAAGAGACAATGCAACAAGATCCCTCATCAACATCTCCTAAAAGGCAATGTAGTGACAAAGTAGCCCGTTATCAAGAAGCTTGTTCTTGGATTCCAAAGGCTTTAATCTCGCACCTAAGAAAATAGCAATGCGAGACCTCATTACCAAAAGCAGTGGGAGGCGTCTACAGAAGATCGGAAAATAGAGCCTACTTCATTGAAACTAGGATCATGGAACACAAGGTTTTCTCCACTTGACGGCCCCCAGCGATGTTGACATACTTCGGCTCCAAGAGACATGGCTGATAGACGAGCCATTCCTGGACGGTTACGAGCTGGTTATCTCTCCAGCACAAAAAGGCATAATGGGCCGACCGATTTCAGGACTGATATCAGCTTTATGCTCCGGCATATTGGAATCCCCAAGCGTTGAACAGCAAGAGTTACCTTGCGATGATTGAGAAAGCCATAGACTAAGTTTATATTGAACACCAAGCAAAGTGTGCATTTATTTGCGGAGATTTAAATGCAATATGTGGAAAGAAGAGAAACATATGAAAAATCATCTCCCGCAGAAGTAATAGGTAATCAATGGACAGACCTCATGACATCGAGAGAACTTTATAATCTAGATCTCCTGTTCAATCAGCCTGATCAAGTGCCTACGTGGGAAAGAGATGATACAGACAATAGACTACATCTTCGCATCGAGAGCTCTTCTTTCCCTAATAACAACTTTTGAGGGTCAGAGAACCAATGCGAGCAACCACAATCTGCTAATAACTACACGGAGGTCGTTCAAAAGTCCAAAGCCGAAAATGCTATATCTGATATAAAACAACCAGAGAAACCGACTAAAAATGACAGCACAAAATATCAGAAAATTAACCATGAAGTATCAATTCACAACAGATACTGAGGACCCGAGTCAGCAAAAACAATTAGTAGATTATCGCCCCCTGCTCATAGTTTACCATACACAAACAAGGCATAAAATAAGCAGTGTCGCATAGCAATTTGCTATGCAATTCTGTAAGTTTGCTAATCAAATGAAAACTTGTGTAGCAGAGTTAGCCATTTAAGTTGCCCTCTTCAATGAAAGCACAGCTCGCCCTGCATTCCTCTTGCCCTCGGTGCTCTCTTTGCCCTCTTTTCTCTGTTCACTTCAAGTGCTAATTGAGGGAAAGTGCATCAGTAATCATCTCCTCCACTCTTAAGTGCCAACAGCATGTGTAGGAGTAAAAGGCTGAACTTTTAAACAGAAACAAAACAGAAACAGATGGAGAGGGGCATTAATCCAAAAAACAACAAAAGAAAACAGGACCAGCATGTTACCTGTCATTCAATCTGCGGCAATCGTGAATTGTACTCAAGCTTAAGTTTATATAATTAGTCTGGTCAGAGCGACTGGGGGTCCCCCACTTGAGTGATTCCCTTCACTCGCTTGGGGCACCACCCACGGCATGCCCAGATTAATTCCTAGGTTTCATGTGATCAACTGACTTGCGACCTTTCGCAGTAGTCACTATTTGACATTAATATTACTAACAGTATGCACCTTTTTAGCCAACTGTAAGATACAATTTTGTATATTGTACTAGAGCTTTAGACAATTTAATACTCTTTTAGACTATTTGTATAAAATAAATATAATATTACAAATTAATTGTTTGTTCTATGTGTGATGATCTGTTGTGCAGCTGGGGGAGCCTCTTTCCTTGTATATATGGTTGAATGATGTCCTTTGAATGAATTTTTTGGCCTTTCCGTTTGCTTGACCTCCATGTAATATTATTTGTTGCTTCCCTCCAGCCAGCGAAGTAGGGGAAACCCATCGTTTGTTTTGCTATTAGGTTGGTCTCTGGCAATGTATTGATCGATAATTGTGCCTTTGACTGTTTAGCAGGCACTTGCTTTAATTCGGGTACTTTGGTTTTAACATTTGGTTTGCTTTTGGATGTTTTGATTATCGATTTCGGATTAGATGTCTTTGCTCCTTTGACGAAGATGTGACATATTTGTTGTGGCGAGCTGTCACATGAAATGTGTGCCAAGCCTATGCCAGCTACTAGGGCTGTTCCCGTTATTACTGCCTTGCCATGCATCCCATCATTGTCGGGCGTGCCATCAGTTTCTGAAGGTACCGAACCACTGGGTACAGGGACAGTGAATTTTTGGGGCGGATTAGTCCCTGCTGAGGTTTGGGTTGAAGTCTCAAATGGATCTGTTAGCTGATGGCTAGTTTTATTAACACTGGATTCAACATCAATTGATTCGAATCGTTCAGATAGACGTCGATTTTCCTTGTCTTTGATGAGGGGATCAAGAATGGAATGGAGAAGAGCTGCCACTTTCTCTCGGCTCATGTTAAGGTCCTTTTGAACGGCTGTGATAAAGGCTTCAACGAATATCATTTTTGAGGTCATCATAGCTATAACCGTCGTCTGGTCTTTTAGCTCGTCTGCCATTTGTTCGTACAACTTCAAAAATGGAGCCATGACAGCAGACATAGTTGTTATTATAGTGAAGTTGTTTTCCGAAGTAGCCTTTAAAGGAGAATTGTCCTGTATATCTTTTTCCAGTGCACAGACTGTTTGTGTGGCATTGTCTTGAAGACTCACTTTGAGTACTGATGACTCAGTTGAGATCTGACTTGAGGCATCCCTTAGTAAGATGTTTGGTTTTTCCAAAGAGCTCTCTTGTGAGATTACAGTTGCATAAGGAGATGAATTTCGTGATTTTGAGTTGAAGCTGAAAATACTTGAGCTCTGTAAGTGCGTTGTGCCAGTGGCTCCCACAGGCATATCTAAGTTGACGTTCTAAGGCTTCCAATTTGGAAGCAGAGTCTAGTAGTTGCTGGTCAGAAACTTCTGAGTCACCAGATGATGGAGCATGGGAGCAAGTGGTGTAGAAGCGTTAATTGCTTGGCTGTAGCCTTTCCAGGTGTTGCGGGCGCCCATGCTCACGGCTTCCTGTGTGCCATATTAATTTTTCAGGGAGATGGTAGGGCATGGACAACTGCTTTCTTGGAAAGAGATAGCGTTGTTTGGTTTTTCCACCTCCTAGTATTGAATCATTTGGGCACCTTTGACCATGGACTTCCAATTGCTGTGGCGTCATGTCAAAAACAAATGACCGGTGATTATTGCCAGAAGGAACAGAAGGAGCGGGTGTTGATGTGCTGGGATTAGCCACTTTATCCAGCGTTGAATATGGGCACGGTCGAGGGTCCTTGGCTGAGTGAGGGGGAAAAGAAAAAAAAAAGAGTTAATTCCAGTTTAAGTTATTTTTTTTGTATTTAGTGGGCTCGGCAATGGCCGGCAATGGCTTGCACCGTGTCTTTTTATGTTACGGCTGGCCTTTGATTAGGTGCTGACATGATTTCAGGTGCCTTGAATAAGTCAATATCCTGGCGATCAATAGCCAGAATGTCAAGAAGCACCGTTGAAAGTGTATTTGTTGGTGACACATGTTGCATGATCTCGCCTTCGCCCTCTGCGTTTTCAGACGACTTGTTTAAGTGCGTGTGAGATGAGTCGTTTAGATCTCGTGCTACTGGGTTGTTTGCATGGTGTTCTTATTCCCCATGTCGACTTTGTTGTTGCCGGGGCGCACAGCCGGTTCTGCTAGTGAATGTGTGAATGGATCATTCATACAGTTCGAAGACAAGGACATGCAGGGTTGTACAGGAACTGTCGGATTGACCGGCCGTGCGGTCTTGAGCGGTGAGGTGGTTTGGGCCACAATGATAATATGCAAGTTATTCAGCGGGCATAGGGACAAATTTGAATTTGCATTACATGCAGCGCTCAGCTTGCTTGCCTCTCCCGTGTCACTGTCGGCGGAAGAGACCTCCGAAGTTGCTTCTATCGGGGAGGCACCCGACGTATTATCCATGTCACACGCACAGATCCGTGGGAAACTCCGATGAGCCGAACACTCGGCCAAACACTCCGCCACACTCCGCTTGTGGCGAGTGTTTTGTTGACTTTGGCTCCTCCTCCAAAAAACCCCCACAGTAAATAGACTCTGAAAACGTTTTCCCAAAAAAGAAAAGCAGCAGTCTGCAGGCGTGGCCACACTCGGCCAAACACTCACTCGCCCTGCTCCATAGGGAATGCCAGACTGCAATTGGTTTACTTCTCTGCCGGCTCTGAGGTCCAACGTGGGTCAGCTGGGCTCATCTCTCTCCTTCCACTTTACACAGCTGGAAACTGGGAAGTAGTTGTTTACAAAGCAAATTGCAGATGGTGAACAGATCCTGCTTCCCAACGCCCACACCAAACACTTCCGTCCACTTCGTGGAGTAGGTTTGTTTAAAAAGACTTGTTTCCTTCAATAACACTACGAAATCACACCAAGTTCAATAACATTACAGAAATCTAATTTTAAATGTGTTGTCCTCCGTTGCTGTGGGTCGAATGAATTTCTTTTAGGTTGAATATGTAAACTAAGATACCCGACCTGCGGGTCTAGCTAATATTTAAAGAATTTTCAAGGTCAGACTCCTCCCACTAATGTCTTATTTCAGGGATACGCAAAACTCCTGTATTGTTGCTTTTTTCATGTCTTTGGTACAACTAACCTCTGGTGACAATAATAATATTAGTACAACATTGCTAATCAAATAGGCCGTTTGCTAATCAACAATATTTTAATTAGCAAACTCTGCTAATCCATTTCTGAAAACTAATTCATGCCTTGCAAAAAGGTAACAGATTGGGGCAGCCATCAAAGCTCAAAATCCACAAATATGATGAAACTTGGCGGAAAAAGACGTGAATTGAGAAAAGCAAAGAGACTGGCGAGACGCCAAAACAACCCAATTAGCAGGGAACTGGTGACACAAGCTACAAAGAAATATAAGTCCTAGGTCAAAAGTTATCAACTGACAGATCAGCAGGACTCGGAAGTGATGCTGCGAGCGGTGTGTGGCCACAGACCATGCAAATTTTGGTCACTTGTAACATCACTAGAAAGCACAACAAACGACACACTCGAGAACAACATAGGAGAGGCAACCTGGGTGAAAAACTTCAAAAGTTTATTCAAACCCCCAACAACTAAAACTAAACCAACGACAGAAAAATCAAACACAATCTGAGAGTTCATCCTCAATGTAATCCGAAAATTAAAGCTATCAAGAGCCCCCGGTCCCAACGGGATACCAAAAATTGATTTATAAAACTTCCCAGAGGATTGGGCATCCTTCATAAGCATGGTGTTCAAAAGATGCGTCGAGACCAGAACAATACCCAAATCCTGTACAACATCCACAGTAGTGCCTATTTTCAAGAAGGGCGGTAAAGAAGAACCAAAAAACTACCGCCCTATAGCACTACTGGATGTAATTGGGAAGGTCTTCGGCTCCTTAATATTAACCCGCTTCCAGTCTTGGGTAAAAGAAGCTCCCTGTGCAGATCCCTTCCAAGAGGGCTTCATAAAGAACATAGGCACCACAGCAAACATACTGTTCCTGAGCACTCTAAAGGGAAAAATCTTGGAAGGGAGTCCGAGAGCCTTTATCGCGTTCATTGACCTAGTTCAAGCATTTGACCAGGTCAATCGAGACATACTCGGACAAACTTTCAACTTGTAAATGCCCAGACGCAATCACGGAGCCGATAAGGGCCCTCCACTCAAATACAACGAGAGTGCGTCTTAACCACTAAGGCTTGCTATCCGAAGAGAATGCTACGGCGAGAGAAGCAAAGAAGGGCTGCTCTCTCGCCCCTGCACTCTTTATAGCGTACTTGGGCGACTAAGAACTCTGAGGAAAATGTAAGATAGTTTCCTCCCCCCACCCCCCAACAGTTGGCGAAGCAAAAACAACATGTCTCTTGTATGCAGACGATTGATTCTCCTAGATCAGATGCCAGTTGGTCTCCAAAGATAACTCGACAACTTGTCTGAATATATAAAGTCAAATAATCTGGAGATCGACAAAGACGAGAGGAAATCATGTCTCTGGAAAAATCACGCAAAAGATCAGAAAAACTAAAATGGCACTTGGACGGAACTCAAATAGTAAGAGTAAATGAATTCAAGTACCTGGGAGTAACCCTAGATATCAGCAACTCAGAAGTTGCAATGCAGCGAGTTCTGTTTGAAAAAACATAAAAACTAACATCACAAACAAGGGCACTGGACAAACAATTTGCCCAGTTCTCCTTGAATCCTGCAATAGACTTTTATAAAGCAAAAGCAAATCCATCCTTGACATACAGAGCTGAAGCCATGCCCAACATTCTGACAAAAATATGGCTGAAACTAGAAAGCTATCATTGGAGAAACGTCTTAAGACTGCCAAAATCCGCACCAATGGCCCTGATACACAGAGAGCTAAGTTTACTGTCTCCCCAATGAACGATCAATAGAAATAGCATAATGCTATGCAGGAAAATACTTCTTCCAAAACGCCCAACAATACTGGGTTTGATCAACGCAGAAACAGAAGGCCGCTGCAGAACGTTGAATATATGGGCAAAGAATCACAAGTATAAACTGGAAGAGATATGTAGCTCTGAAGATGAACTTGTTCAGAATCCAATGAAGGTCAAAACAAAAATGGAGCGACTTGATTGGATCAACACTCTAGAAGCAGCAGCAAAAAATAAATTGACAATCAACCTACATACTAATACATGAAAGCTAAATGAAACGCAAGAATATTTGAAGAAACTTCCTTACAAAGTACTCAGAGACATCTTCATAAGGGCACGTCTAAACCTCCTAAAAACAAATGAAATCTTGGCCATAAGAGGACTCTCTGCTTCGAATAAGTGCTGATACTGCAAGAACAAAGATCAAATTGAAACAATAAGACACCTTTTACTATCATGCCCAGGAACTCTCATCAGAATGGCCTACTTAGACCGGCATATTTCCGAATCTCAGATATACGAAGAAGACATCTGGTGGTCGAGGTTGATGAGCGGAGAAAAGAGGTCATGGGTGTTGGCTGTGGCACAATCACCACGACATATTAGCAGAGCAAGAACAGTCTGGCCCACTGGACCCAACAAGCGATAAATAAGAAACATCTAGGTTCAATAAAGAGAAATGCGACAACGTAGAAAGAGCACGTACGACCTGCGGGATAAAAGACTCAATTGAGGAAGCTAAAGTTGTTTAACAAAGTGCCTTCTTTTAACACCTTCTAAAAATCGCTATGCGATTAAAACAAGTAATAAATGCCATATCATATCACACCACAAAAAGAAGAATTAAGCCCCTGCCCCTCCACACACAAAAATCTCCCTAAAGAATCTGTGAAAGGAAAACCAAACATCTCCAATGCACCAACAGGAAACTTGGTAGACCAGGCCGTCCAAACTGACCATCTTGAAGAATTATTGGGAATTAACAAGCAACTTGGCTACACAAATTCCTATTATTGGCAGAACAAATTTTACTTCAGAAAAGTCTTCACTAAAATTGGCTCCAATCTTTTTAAAAAAAGAAAAAAGAAACAGCATCTCAGAGTGATGTGACAGATAACAGGACTGGGGGAGTAACGGCAAGCAAGCAATAGATTGCTGTCAAAGAAACAAGCAAAAGAACAAGTGATCCCGAACCAGTGAGTCACAAAAATGAAGAAAAAACAGATTTCTCTACAACACGCAAGCAATTGCCAAAAAGGACATGAAGAATGTGAAGCCAAACACATTGAAAACATTGCTAAATATAGCCCATTTGCAATCCTGAGAATATGGATGGAAGCAGTGGCAAATGGCAGATCCACCCAACCTTTCATTAGAAGCACTCTTCTGTCAATATTTAATAGAATCCCGGCTCTGTATTTCCTCTATACCCAGAACTTGGAATACGTTAGATTTCCCCAAATAAACATGCTCACATTGTGGAACTTGGTTAAACTCCTGGGTAGGAGCGAGAGCCCTGATAGAAGCCATCCACAATATGAATAAAAACAAACAACAAAGTAACCGACTTCCCTCCTGAACAAGAATATGAGGATGTAAATGACCTGAATTGGAGTGAACCCAAAGAATCTCAGTGGAACAAAGTACAAAACAAAAAGCTTTAAAAAATGAGGGAACAGACCAGCCGAGAAAGGAAGAGATGACAGGGGTGCTAGTCCATACCAAAGTCTGAAATCTACCCCATGCTTCTGGAAATAATAGCTCAGGTCTTGACGAAACTGGGCTTGGCAGACGTCTTCCTTTAGTCAAAGGTGAGCTAATTGCTTGCTGGAACACACGAGGGTCAAGCTCGTTCAAAGCGCCAAAATCATGGAAATACATTTTTGGTCATTGAGGAAACGTCGCTCACAAGTGTCATAAGAGTAGATGCTTTCTCGACATACAATCAATTAGCATGAAAGGAGAAGAGCGGTCACCCGACTGGGGTTTTATTAATTGAAGTTCGAAATTCTATCATGCCAACACTCCTTCCTGATTGCCAAAGATTTTCCTGGCATCATTGCTGTTGGTATGATATCCTATGAAAGCATTGCCCCTGTGAAGATCGCAGTCATATGCATATATTGGAATTCCGTGGCTACAACTCAGACCATGTTTATGCAATCTTTGATGTCCACTATCTTCACTATCAAAAACAATTATGAAGATTTTTCATTAATAATTGCTGGTGACCTGAATTCCCAGTGTATCCACAGTAAAACATCTATTGCGAAACTCAAAACTGATCAAACAACAAAGGACAACAATGGTCTAGATTTATGGACGGTTTGGCACTCACCATGACAAACGGAAACAGAGGGCGACATACCACCAAAACTTTTACATGGAAGCAAGGGAGAAAATGTTCCATTATTGATTACATGTTTTTATCAAATTAACTGTTTTCTAAATGTACAAAATTTCAAATCTTACATCAGACATCTAGTGACCACAATTTGTTGCAAGCCCTATTTACACTTAAGTGCAATATAACAACAAATCTCTACACAGCAGAATTGGAGGTAAACAAGGTTTGCAATCAGATTAGAAAATTCAGACAAAATGGTCTAATTCTCCTCTTCTCTCAATTCTCCACTCCTACCTTCTCTCTCCTCTCCCTTCTCCTACTCACTGCTCAGGCTCCACACTTGATCTCATCTTTAATTCTACGTATTCCTCCTCCCCGGTTTCCTCTCTTCCCACTTATCTATCTGATCACTCTCTACTCTCCTTCTCACTTACCCCTAGCTCCCCTCTTATCTACCCCCCACCACTTCCTTCATGCGGCATGACCTTCGGAACTTTAACCCTTCACTCTTCATTGATTCTTGCTCCTCATCTCTTCCACCCCTCTCTAATTTCTCCTCTCTCCCTGCTGACCTAGCCCTCCCCTCCTCCTCGTCCTCTCTCACCTCTAATCTCGATCAACTCTATCCCCTCTCTTCTTTCTCCCCCACTCATTAGCCTTCTCAACCTTGGCTCTCCCCTCACCTCATTTCCATGCAGCGTCTCCTTCCTAGTCTTGAGCGCTCCTGGCACAAATCCCCTCTCTCCCTAACCAAACCTACTTTTCTTATAACTCACTATATGATTCCTGCCTTAATTCTGCTAAATGCTTCTACTTTTCTAACCTTCACTCCCAAGCCTCTCATCCTAATCGTATCTTCCAAACCCTCTCTCGCCTCCTCTCTCCTCCCTCTCCTGACCCCTCTTCCACATCTCCTCTTTCTCCCTCTGACTTTGCTAACTTCTTCTCTGAAAAAATGTGTTCTCTTCATCAAAAGATTATCTGCTCTCCTTACTCCCTCTCCCTTCCTTCCCCTCCCTTTCGGCTTACATGTCTGAATTCTTTCCTATCACTCAATCTAACATGTCTCTCCTCTTATCCAAATCCCACCCTACTGCCGCCCCCTCTGATAACTTCCCTTCCATTCTTAGTCCTAAGGTTTACCCCCTACTTATCCCCTATCTAACCTCCTCTTTCAATACTTGTCTTTCTACAGCTACCTTCCCTACTGCCTTCAAGCATGCCACGATTATCCCTATCCTTAAGAAACCTTCCGCCAATCCCCTTATTGTGTCTAACTTTCGCCCTATATCACGTTTACCTTTCCTCTCTAAGCTATTCGAACGCCTTGCCTATTCTCAACTCCTGACCTTTATCTCTAACCTCCCTCTCCTTCCCCCCTCTCAATCTAGCTTCCGTCCCAAACACTCCACTGAATCGGCCCTCACCTATGTCCTGAACTCTCTCCTTATATCTCGCTACACTAAGCAATCCTCAATCCTTGTCCTCCTTGACCTCTCCACTGCTTTTGATACTGTCGATCACCCCTTACTTCTCAATACTCTTTCCTCCTTTGGCTTCAAATACTCAGTTCTTAACTGGCTCTCCTCTTACCTCTCCAATCGCTCATTCGCAGTCTCTTGGGGTGATCAAACCTTCTCCACCTTCCCTCTGAACTATGGTGTTCCCCAAGGTTCTGTCCTCTGACCCTTCTTATTCTCTCTCTATACTTCACTTCTCACTCCTCTCATCTCCTTTTCTCACCATTTCTATGCCGATGCACTCAACGGTCCCTCTCCTTCTCTTCCTTCACCCCTGACCTTCATCTTAAACTCTCCTCCTGTCTCACTGCCATTAAAAACTAGATGTCATCGCATTTTCTCTCTCTCAATACTGACAAAACTGAAGTCCTTTTCTTCCCTTCCAACACACTTCCTCGTCCCTCCCCCTCCTTCCATTCATTTCCCCCCAGCCAATCTTTCAATTTCCGCTCATGCGAGGAATCTAAGAATCTACTTTGACTCTTCCCTTTCCTTCACTTTCCACATTTCCCTCACTACTCTCTCTTGTCGCCATCATCTCTAATATCCGTAAAGTCCATTCTTCTCTTACTTTGCATGCTACTAAACTCAATCTATTCCCTCATCTTTTCTCACCTTTTCTACTGTTCTCTCTTTCGGTCTCCCCTCTTCCCATCTCGCCCCCGCTTAAATCCCTTTACCACTCTGCCGTATGTACCCTCTGTGTTCTCTCTCCCTATGATTCCATCTCCAATTCACTTGCCAACCTAGGCTGGCTTCCCTTCCACTCCCAACTTAAATACCACTTCCTTTGTCTCGTTTTTAAATCTCTTCATGACCATCCTTAGCTCTCTTCTCTTTCTATGCCCCCTCTCGCTCTCTACGCTCTGATGATCTGTTTCCCCCCCCTTGTGCCTCCTCTCGTTTCCGCTCCTTCCAACTCCTTGCCCCCCTACATTGGAACTCTCTCCATTTCTCTATCCGCTCCATCTCCACTTATTCCTCCTTCCGTTCCTCCTTAAAAATACTCCTTCAACCCTCTCCCTGACTTCTCTCCCCTTCCTCCTCTTCTTTCTCCTCCCCACTCCATCTTCCTGTTCCTTTATCTCTTCCCGTCTCCCCCTTTGACTTCAACCCTCCCTTCTACTCCCTCTTCCTTCTCATACCTCTCCTCTCCCTTCCCAAATGCAAATTGTTCCACATACTGTTGTTCAGGTTTGAATCATGTATATTTTATTGCTTCTTTGTTCCATGTTTAATGTATTCTGGTTGTTATGCTGTAAAGCGCTTTGGTGTAAAGCGCTATATAAATAATAAAATACAAACAGATATTCACTGAATACTTCATCCCATATATAGAAGGTTTGAGGAATATTCTGTTTATTAGACTTTGGCTGGCAATACATTTCTATTGCTCTGTATGGTCAATGACCATGTTTTTCATGTGGTTTATCATGGTCTGAGGGTCTAAAAAATAACCCTTCATTTTGGGAAAGCTAGATGAATGAGTACATTTAACATTTAGTTTGGCTAAATTGCACCACCTTTTGCCTGTCAGGTCTATAGCGTCAACAGACTGCCCAGCCATATAATTCATTATATAGGCATAGTCACTCCAAATTGTATGCATTGTTTGAAAGTACATTATATTACACTACAATTCATGGTCTCATAAACATAACTGCAAATGAGTGTAAATAATAAATGCACATGATATAGTTTGGTAAAATGTTTGCAGCTGCTATAAAATATGCTATTGTGATTTTATTTCTTTGTAACAGACTGGAATTTGCACAGCTGCTCATATTCCTTCAACATGTAGTGCCACAAAACAAAGCTATTGCATTATCAATACATTGCAATACAGGCATTACTTACCAAGTACAGGTTTGTAAAGATTTGTTAGCTTAGTAAAAGAGGGAAATAGGTGAGGGAGGTAATATTTTTGGAACAAAGAGAAGAGAAATTTAAAACCAGTGTCCAGGTTCTCCTTATTCCTCCACTCCAAGCTTGCTGCCTGTAAATGAACAAAAATACCACAATGACACAATATTCGATATGTATGCATACAATTTTAAAGACGAACAATCATTTCTGCATTTATTTTCCAGTATTCAATATTTTCATGTGTATGTGGATTGTTGCCTAACCAGCTATGTCAAGAGATTGAACAGTCTTCCCCTCCAATAACTCCGCCCCCCCCACCAAACACATGTTAAGGCGGCAGTGTCAGATTGCATGTTGAATATTCAGCATTTTCTCTTTTTGGGTCAATGCGTCTGTATTGGCTCCTACCAATGCAGCTAGATGAGATTGCTTTGACAAAAAACATTTTCATCTTTGAGAAAGATTATTTTGAACAAAACTCAGGCACAGCGATGGAGGCCACGTTGTCCCCCAGTCTGGCAAACTTACATGTTATTGAATTTGAGAGGTTCACAATTTATAAGACCAACAATCCCTTCACATGTAATATCAGCCATTGGACACTATAAATCGTTGTGTTCGTGGTGTTTGAAGGCACAGAAGAACTACTACAAGCCTTTTTATCCTATCTTAACAATCCAATCAATTTTTTTACACTTTTCCATGACATGGAGCTGTTTGCAGGTCAATTTCCTTGACATTTTATGTAGGCAAGGTGGAGATATCCGCCATCATATCACAAACCGACTGATAAGAATTACCTTCTCCAATTTCAGAGCCATCACCTTCAAAGCTGCCAGAAGCATGGAAACTGCTCTCCTGAACATCCGTGAAGACCTGCTCTCCAACCTGGATTCCAACACACCCTGTGTCCGCATCTTGCTTGATCTCTCTTCTCCCTTTGTCAACCATGCCATCCTGCTCAACCGTCTCTGTGATTACCTGGGTATCACCAGTTAGGCCCTGGCGTGGCTGGTTTCTTTCCTCGCTGATCGACCCTCCCAAGTCCAACTTGGGTCCTTCCTCTCCTCTATTTCTATCTCTACCTGTGGTGTTCCCCAGGGATCTAACCTCTCTCCCTGGCTGTTCAACCAATACCTGGCACACCGCATTGCTGCTCTCTACCGCAACTTACAGTACTATGCGGATGACACTCGGCTCATTTTCAGGCTACCTTCAGCCATCTCTTCTCCTTCACTCATCTCTGACTGTCTGCTATTCAGGAGTGGTGTGCCCGCAATGATCTCTGCCTGAATGCCAGTAAGACTGAGATTCTCCTCATCAGCACACCTGCTCCCTCCTTTCCTGCCACACACTGGCAGGCCTCTCCTGGCCCTCTTCCTGCTCCCACCTGCAAGGCTAAAAACCTTGGGGTCATCTTCGACTCCACACTCCTCCTCTCCTCTGACATCTTTAAGAAGTCACACTACCAGCTGCACCTCCTCAGAGGTATTCTTCCTTTCCTCTCCTTCCCTCAGAAGCTCACCGTCTCCAGAGCTTTGGTTCTCTCTAGGCTGGCCTATTGCAACAGCCTCTTTCTAAATCTGCCTGCTTCTACTCTCCACCCTCTGCAACTCCTCCAGAACAGGACTGCAAGACTTGTCCTCGGCCTCAAGCCCAGGGATCGTATCTCTCCAGGACTGAAATCTCTGCACTGGCTCCCAATGGCTGCAATGATTAAGTTCAAAACCCTATGCATTGTCCACAAGGCCTTCTGTGTCCTGGGGCCTCAATACCTTCAACTCTCTCTTCCTAAATATCTTCCTTCTCGAGCTCTTCGTTCATCCGCCTCCAACTCCCTCAGGGTCAGTCGCTTCTGCAAGCAACGAGTTGGTGGTAGATCTCTTTCCTCGGCTGGGGACTCTCTGGGACAGCCTCCCTGAAACTTGGGGAGAACCATCTCCGGTTCCGGAAGCACCTTAAAACCTTCCTCTTTGCTTCTGCTTTCTTCCCCTGCTGAATTCCTGGCTGTAACTGTAACTGAAACTGCACTGGTTACCTGCCCACCCTTCTGATCTCGGGCCCAGGCCCCGCCAGTTGCACACCTGCACTGCCTCCCTGGCAACCCCCGCACCTGGGGACTGTTTTTCTGTATCCCTACCGTCCCCCTACCAGCACTTATGTCTGCACTTACCAAAAGCTGGCCATATTTTTTTACTCATCTTATTTATTCTGTTATCCCATGCACTGCACTTTCCCCTCCCCTTCCCCCACACACTTTTCCCCTTCCCCCTTCCCATATGCTTGAGTGATCTGAATGACACCTGGCATAGTAAGATCATTGTCCGTCTTCCCTCTGTTCCCGCTCCCTTGCCTTGTGGCACCTTGAAACACTTTTGTATAGGAGCGTTTTAAATGCCATATCATATCAAGCAAAATCCAGTACAGAAGAAATTGTTCCTATGTGTGTGATTATGACTCACAAGCAGCACATACGCCTTGGACGATAAGGAACAAACTTGTCCTGTAGGTCTTCAACCCCCCCTGTCGATAATACACCAGACGGACCAAGCAGAGGTATTTAAACTCAATCCTCTTCACAACTGGGAGTCAGTGAAGTGACCGAAGTACAGGAGTGATGTGGGATCCGTAGGATGTATTAGTGGCAACCCAGGCAGCCAGATTTAAAACAAGACATTGCAATAGTCAATGCAGCTAAAGACTAGTTAGGCAACTAATAGAGGACGCAAATGACTATGCAGAAAGGGTAACACCTTGCGAAAGGATCTTTAGATGGAAATGGTTGGATTTACAGACAGCGCTGACCTGGGAGGCCATAGAAGGTGACGCAGTCAGGTAAACACCCAGATTATTAACCACTGTCACCAGAGTAGGAAAAACACCTAGGACGAGTGGTCAGAAAGACTCTAACATCACAACTGTTTTGTGCTACTCACCTCTAGTAAATTATATTAAACGAGGGATTCTGAAACTATGGCCTATCTTGAACATGGGTGCGAACACCATCCCTAACCCAAGATTAGCAATAAAACGTAGGTGAAATCTCAGAGACTCTCTCACTTCCACTTTACACAGAACGAAAACAACACACAACACCCTGTGGAACCATTCTGGACCCACAAGACATGCTCTCTCTGGGCAGTGCTCAGTATGTCCCCAAACCAAATGGAGTATATCCATAGAGTGGCACTTCCTGTGGGCACATCGGTCTTTTACTAATTGTAATACCTCTGATGTCATTTATCTCATTTCATGCTCATGTGGACTAAGGTATGTGGGAATGAAGACCCGCCCAGTTAAGATCAGGATTGGGGAACACAGGTCACATTCAAACAAAAACTTTCAGCACCCATGGTAGAACACTGTTCCGGAGAAGCACACAGATTTGTCATGGACAATTCTGGAGGAAAAAAAATAAATAAAAATAAATAAATATTCTGACATGTGGAGGGGACATTGGTGCTCTTCTGATCAAAAGAGAACATTTGTGATTTTTCTGTCTTAAAACAGACTCCGCAGGCCTCAATGAACATACCAGCTCGCAGACTTTTGCAAAGAAAAACATGTAATTAAAGGATAGCCAATCAGCTTGTGCTTTAGAGGGCATCTACTTCAGTCTATACTAATGTCTGTTCATACACACCTAATGAGCGTTTTAATCCAGCTATGAATAACACTAAAATATATTATACTATAAAGTTTCGAAGTTGGTACATATAAATCCGTTAAAAATCCGTACGGATTAAGCCCCATAAGCAGCTGACTTCAGCGTGAGCAGACCATGCAATTGAACAGTTTTAGAAACTCCAACAGAGACGTTTTACATCACGCATCAATGGTGTTCACCATCACGATGGTGACTCGACCATTTGCGCACGCACAAAGACACTGGCTTCTGTTGGACAAACGCGCCTTCGAGATGGCGTTATTAGATCATGGACGAACAGCACAGCCGCAGAGAATTGCTGCAGATGCTGCTGTAGCACTTCACGGCCAACAGAGAGGTAAGAAGTCGCTTAGAAGCTGTTTAGAAGCTTCCTTGAGGAGTGAATATTGAGACGCGGTCACTTATAGAATTGACGCTGTTGCCCTCCAGTCCTCCATTTTACACCAGAATTAATTGTTTTTTTCCTATGTACAACGAGCAGCCTGAACTCAGAGGACTGCAACCCCATTCTAATATGAGCAGCCTGAACTCAGAGGGCTGCAACCCCATACTAATATGAGCATAGACAATTTGTTGAGTTGATACTAATGAGTATTACATGAATAGATTTAATGATGCCGGACACCCAAAAGAAACTATGATGGGTACTTATATATTAATATTTCCATTTTGCATTTGCTGTTGTGTCTCCTAACAGAGAGCCAGCGTCTTTGCATCCAGGGGAATTTGCAATTAGACACAGTGGCCCAAGCCCGTCAACCAGTGACCAATTGGGTTACATGAATAATTTCATTGCAATCAAATGTTAGCGTCCTGAAAAAAGTGTGATGAAAGAGATAAGATAACCCACTGAAACCGGTTGACAGACAAAGTGGGATGCTCAGTCAATTACTGACAACCCTTGATAAAATAAACATTTTATATTGTTTCTGAGAAGAGGAGTGGAAGTATTAAGGTGTTCCTCCTTCCACTGGTGCTCATATTCCTGAGTTTAACTCCAGACTTTTAAATAGAGAAAAAAAAGTATTTGTAAACATTAATGCTTATGGACATTTCCAGAGTTTAAGAAGGGCCAGTCTCTTCTCCGTCACCTCGCCCTAGATAGGCAAACCATCAGCTCCTTTTTATGGTTAGTCATCCCTCAAGGGGCAGTTAGTAGTGGTTGGAGGATCATACAGGCTAGTTTTCAGCATTTTTTAAATACATAAGTAAGCATGGTGGACCTGTAGTTTGTGCCCATTTCAAATTCAGAAGTTTGTACAGGGTCTAGTTGCCCATGTTTGGTCCTCGTGTGAGAATTCGCTTCTACCTCCAGTGTTGGGTCAGAGTAAATCAAGGCTGGAGGAAATGACTCAAGTAATGGCATACGGTAATCACTCGAAAATTCGCTAAGGACTTCAAATGGTGAACATATCACTTCATAATGATGCGTTATGTCATAGTTTTGTAAGAGGTGTGTTTTGTTTCCAATTTGAATTAGTGGTGAAGCAATTATTAATGGTTCTCTAGTTACTAGGTCTTCTTTAGTTATGGTTTCAAGTGTTACTATTTTCATTGGTAAGTGAGCTTGGTGGTAATGTCAAACACCAGACGGCATAGGGCCTTCTTCAGTAAAAGCAATAAAATTATTGATTGCCTAAAGATTAACTCCACAACAAAACGCTGATGAAAGGTGTGCTACAATCCAAACTTGCAAACTAACTGCGATTAAACTGCTTGTTTTCCTTCATGCACAGTAGTTACACATGCCGTGAGCATACTACATAGAGGCAACCGATCAATGCAATTGTCAAAAATCCTTAGTACATCATGCTGGGTTTTGTCCACTTCAAATGAAAAATATGTACGCACAATCTATTTTGGTGTTTATTGAGCATGGACCTAGCTTCGAGAAGCAACAGAGCACTTTACAGAGGTAAACGACAATACAAATGCATAACGGGGTGCTTTTCTGAGGTAACAGAACAGATATACAGCTGGGGGTAGAGCACAGACGATGGGTACTGCTGTACAGGGTGGCTGGGAGGACGGCATCTAGCGAGTTAGGTGACAAGGGGGCTCGACAGGATGGTCTAGGTGTTGAGGAGGTGAGACTCCTTGAAGAGGTGGGGCTCGAGTTCTTTTCTGAATTGTAGGAACATGGGGGCGAGTCTGCTGCTGATGGGGAGGAGGTTCCATAGTCTTGGGGTGTAGGCAGAGACGACTTGTTGTCTGGTCCTTTCCTTTTTGCAGCGGCAAATTTTAAGTCTGCACGTGTCCTGGCTTCTGGTGTTGCGCTGTCCGCCAGAAGTGCTGAATTTCTCTGCAAGTTAGCTGGATGACTAGAGGGTGACTGCCTTATAGATGATGCAGCAAGACTTGAAAATGATTTGTGCATGCAGTGGGAGCCAGTGAAGGTCGATGGGAGCTGGGGTGTGCAGACCCTTGAGTTGTGAGGCCGCGTCTAGGACACTTTTCAGGGGCACACAGGAGGATGAACGGAGGCCTTCAAGGAGGGAATTGCCCCCATCCAGGTGGGATAGGGACCAGTGATTGAATGGTGGATCTAAAGCTGTTTGGAGGAAGGGCTTGACTCTAAAAGGAAAAATGACTTACCAGCAATGTTCTTACTATGGATTCTACACACGCAGATTTTGATAGACCATCCTCTCAGTGGCAGCTGCCCGGAAAATTTAGACATCGGACGGAGTATGCATTGACATTGTGTCGATTCCTTCACTCCTCACCCGCAACACTCCTAAACTCCAGACGTGATGTCTGATCGTACTTCTATCAAGCACTGCGCCCCCATACCTGGTTTACCACCTAAGCAGCAAAGGGAATCAATTACCATACATGAAAACACAAAAGAACAAAGGTCAATCAGAAGAAACAATTCCATTCATATGCTTTATGTTACTCCCCTTATACATCATTTGTTTTTGTGAGGAACAAACGGGCAAGGACTGCTTCATCAAGAAATCTTTATTTCCTTGAGGTTTCCCTTTTTATAAAAAATAATCATATCTGTTCAGAATGCGCAAAAGCACCAGCAACTTCTACCACTCGCCTACAAGAATGTTAAAGAAGCTTCCATAGAAGGGAGGCTAGGGAGAGCGAGGAGTAATCTGTGGGCGGACAATCTATAGAAAGAACATCACTGATAAGTAATTTTCCTTCAATGGATTACATTCTACCACAGATTCCTCATCTTGATCGACTCCCAAAGCAGTAAAAACAGCATGAGGTGTGCTTAAAGCTTACACTCAAAAACCTTTGAGCACTGCCCTAAAGAACTGGGCATTTCTGCCCCAGGCCATGTCCAGGGTATCGTGTCAAGAAAACATTGCAATGAAGACCGCGTGGCAGCCTGACCAATCTCTCTAACCAGTACACCTCTCTGTAAGGCTGTCGAGGCGCCATACCTCTGGTAGGGTGCACCCTAAGACCCGGTGGGAGCGTGCTTCTCTGCCCTCTCATGCCATTCTGAAAAGCAAAGCATGATCCAACCAGAGATTAATCGCTTAGTCACTTCTCGAATCAACCTTGATTGTGAGAAGGCAACAAACCACTGGTCATCCCACTGGAAAGAAGCTGTCCTGGCCAGACAAACTTAATGCCACCTTGAGGTCCATACTAAGGAGTCCCTCCTCTTCCTTGGATGGGTGTGGTGGCAGAAAGAAAACCGGTAACTTTACACACTGGGAAATATGGAATTCCAACACCACTTCTGAAAGCCAGAAACTTGGGTCAAACCTTCAGGGAAACTTACTCTTTAAATAATTTCTGAAATGGTGGTTTACATGAGAGTGCCTGAAGTTCACATCCGTGCCTATCCAATGTGTTGGCCACCAAAACCGTTTTCACCATGTGCAGTCTGATGGATAGCGAATATAAAGGCTCAAAAGGAGCCGGCACTAAGAGGGAGAGTACTGAAATAAGTTCCCTAGATAGAACAATTCAGTGTTGGGGGAAAGAGATTTACAAGGCCCTTCAAAACTGGGCCACAATTGGAATTGCAAAATAAATTATCCTTGCTCGGGTGATCTCTTGAACAATGATTAAGAGGCCAGGTAACCCCTTATCATACCCATCTGTAAGCACAGTCTGGCCAGAGCCAACACATATTTCATGACCAATGAAGTGGGGCACAACAAACATTCTGCACCCCTTCCTTCACACCATGCTTCAAAGTGTCTTAATTTGAATGCATAGACCTGGTGGAAGGTCTGCGTGTAGCCAACAGCACCTCTAAAACATCCTTCAGGTCCCAATCCTCATACTTCAGCCTCAAGAGCCACACATGTAGTTTGAGAAACTAGGTTTGGTGAAGCATCCATACTTACGACTGGGACAAGAGGTCCAGCCTATGAGGAAACCAGCAAGGTGGGCAAATGGACAACTCCAGAAGGTCTGGTTACCACATCCCCATTGCCCATTCTGGGGCAATTAGGATCCGGCAAGATCAGACCCTCCTCAACCTCTGGAGAACCCACAGGATGACTAATTGGAGGGAACGTACGGTGAAGGTCTAAAATCCACTCACTAAGAAAGCTTCCTCCAATGCCCCTTTTGCGGGGGGGGGGGGGGAGAGTGGGGGACAATTCCTTTGAGCAGAACTGCTTGCACTTTGCATTGTCCTTCATTGCAAACAGGTCCACTGACCAGGGCCCCAAAGGGTGAAGATTTCCAAAATGAACTCTGGGCAGATCTCCCTCTGGTGGCAGATCATGCTCTGTCTGCTCAAAACATCCACCAACATATTTTCTCTCCCTGTTAGATGAACCAGAGAGCTTGAGATTTTGTTCTTCAGCAACCAGAACTAAAGCTGCATGTCCTCCCTGTACAGGAGTAGCACCCACACCTTTTATGAGGTAGCGCATGGTTACTGAGTTGTCCATCAAGCTCAGGAAATGGTTCCCTCCAGAGGAAAGGTGCGAAAGCAGTCAGGGCAGGCCGGCCCACTTGCAACTACAGCAGACTGATGTGCCATTGGTGAACCATGAGGGACCAAAGCCTGCTTACTTGCATACGAGTGCTACAGCCTTTAAGAAAGATGACCGTGACCACATGAGCCATGGTGTCCAGAGTGGCTCCCAAGGCATCATATTCTCCCGGTTGGCCCACCAGGACAGGTCACTGGCCACAGCCCTCGATATTAGGGCATCCACCATGTCACCGGAGTATTACAACCACTGCCATTGGTGAAGCCACTGAAGGGCGCACATCTGAAGCCTGATCTCTGCCACCAAGAAAATGCAGGAATCCATGAGGCCCAGGAGGCAGAGAAAGACTGATTCTGGTAAACTGCTGGAGCTCCAGAACATGGAACCATATATTCAATGCTGTTGACTCTTTCCTTGGGGGGTGGAGGTTGTGGAGAGGCAGTGGGGGGATAGCCTTCCCCATCCGAGATTCCAGGACCGCTTAGATGAACTGGAGACTGTGTGGGTGTTGTGTGCGACTTCTGGAAATGTAGGGAAAATCGCAAGCTGTGCAGTAGTGAGCAAGTGTCCTAGAGATGTCCCTAAACCTGTTCTGGGTATCGACCTCAGACTCCAGATTTCCTTAGGTGTGCTGCCACCCTCATCAACGTGGGGAAAACCATGGGTGCAGAAGTCAGGCCAGCACGGGTAGCGAGCGTACCCAATGACAAACCTCCGAAAACACCTGCGTTATCGATGGACTCTACATGAAAGTATGCATCCTGAAGATCTAGTGACACCAACCAATCATGGGATTGCAGAGTCTGGAGAATTTCTCATATAGTCACCATCCTGAACTTGTACTTCCTCAGGAACATGTTCAAGGCCCGAGGTACAGGATGGCAAGTAGTCAATTTCTTGGGGACCAGGAATTGGCAAGAATACCAAGCTGTAGTTCTCTCCCGGACAGGCACCTCCTGCACTGTACCCTTCAGGAGCAAGGATCTCAATTCTTCCTGGAGCTTGGGCTCCAGCTGTCGAAGAGGTTGTGCTCTGTCCGGGGGCTCACTGAGGAAAGATAGGCAATACCCCTGTTCATCCAACTGGGGAGAGTCCAGGTGTCAGAGATTATCTTCTTTCACCTGCTATAGTACCCAGAGACTCTTCCTCCAGTCGGAGAAGCATCGGGGCGGGGGAGGAGAGTACACAGCGGGATTTCAACTACATCTGGGCCACCAATGTCAAAGCTGAGGAAGCCTGGCATTGCGCTGCCCCCTGCCGGTGCACAAGAACCCCATAGGCCCCTGTTTGGCCTGAGACAACTGCACCCATCTCACAAAGAGGATGTAGTGCTGAAAACCTCTGCCTCTTGAACTGAACAAAAAGGAATGTTTGATAGGCTTTCAGACTGCCATTCCCAGCCATTTTGCTGTAATGGTTCACTCCTTAAATCTCTCCAGAAACTCAGCGGCTATTTGTCCAAAGAGATGGTCTTCATTGAAGGCCAAGTTAAGGAGCATGGACTGCATCTCCTGGGAAAATACTGAGCCTCAAAGGTATTAAGCTCTCCAGATGACTCAACATTCCCATTGACTGGCAGATGCAATCTGCTGTGTCGAGGCCAGTGTGGAGGTATTGACATGCCACCTCCATTTAATCATTTACTATATCCAGGCGGCTCTCGTTTTACGCCAGATGGGCTGCTATCTCAGAGATCAGCTTCCAGAGAACAGGGGAATACTTTGAAAAAGCCCAGAAGCTTTGACCACCTACCATGCTTCTGTACATAAAGGGCTTATTTCAAAGTGTGTCCATGTATTCAACTCCCCAGCCATGTGAGATTTCAACATCTACATCGAGGGACTCGAGTTGACCGTCACTACCTGGACCACCTGCCCTTTGGGGCTCGAATGCATGGAAAGAAAATCTATTTTGTGAGCCCTGTTGACCGCCAGCGTTAAGCCAGGGTGTGGCTATAGTATTGCAATTAGATCTGATATTGGCACATTAAACACAGACAAAGGGCCAAAGTCAGAAACAGCTCTAAGATATCCATGAGCTTGTGTTGCAGCAGGGGTCTTGACAGGGCAACGAGGGCTGTGACAACCTTCCGATATTGGGTGTTTGTAACATCGGGTACGTATCCAGCCCACTTGCGTCGTGCAGGCCTGCAGCCAGGTCCATGAGCTCTGCATGATCGGACAAAGTCCAGTGCGCGATCAAGCCAAGTGTCCATCAAAGACTCCATCCCAATCTTTTATGATCAATCTTTGGCTCACGGTTTTATACCATTTCTTCTGTTCAGTCCTTATCTTCAGGCTCTGCAGCATGTCTATTGCTTGCCCGCAAACCTCTTAACTGGACTTGTATTTTTGTTTAAGGCTTCTTACCTGGTCATTTACAAATTCTTAAGTTTGGGCTTTTCAACCCCTTATAAATGTGTTCCTCTTTTCCTGTCAGATCCACAAGGTCCCAGGTTGGGATAGGTATTTCTCCCCCCTTCTCTAGGTACTTGTCAGGAAGCTGAAAATGTTCGCTTTGCCCTCCTGCCACAGTCAAAGGTTTCCATATTGGGTTACATTGCAACAGCAAGGGGGTCTTATGTTTTGGAGGGTCCAGTTCTCACAAGGCAAAAGAATGCAATATTCCGCCCATTATCTTAGGACTTCCAGTTGGTTTACTGCATCTCCTGGGAGTTAGCGGGCCCACAGGATCCAACCTCGACCCCCCTAAAACGCCCAACTCGGGGAGCAACATTGAGTAGGGGCTGGACCAATGTCATCCCTAACAGCCTACTACCCTCTGCAGGTGAGAATAGGGAGGTCAAACTCATACCACATAGGGTTCATTTTTCGGTCAATAAAAGGAACCTCTCACTGAAACACTCAAAGTGCAACATAGATTTATGAATATCCATTGTAAGATGATTTTACCTTTTTTTTAATGATCAGAACTACAACTCCTCACCTCATGATAGAGTTGCTAAAACCAATGCTATATAACGCAAATAGACCCTGAAACACAAAGCAGGGTAAGATGTCAAAAATACATTTGAAAAACACATTTTAACAATATTTCAAATTAAACAAATCAGTTACTCTTTGTATGTTCCTTTCCATTCAGTTCAAATGCCAACTTTTCCACATTTGCCAAAACAACATTGCTTTGTAGAGTCTTAAATTCACAGCACAATTCCAAGCCAGCATAAGATCAATGTGTCTTTATTGGGTAAAAAAGAAAACTAGGGATGAGATTTATCTGAGACGACATGGCGAGTAGATAAATACAAAACAAGTTTGCTTAGCACAAGGAAACCAGAATAAGCTCTTCAGTGAAATAAGGAAACTGGCGCATGGAAACTAGAATCAACACTTCATAGTGCAACTAAACCAGAATCAGGCTCTTAAATTAAGCACCACTTGGGCAGGATTCCCATAGGGTCATGTTCTCCAGTCCTTGCCTGCCGACCTAGAACTGCTGCTGGTGAAGTGGAGACTCTCCGAGCACGTGTACGAGCGAGAGGAGCTGGGTGGAGGGGGCCGCCAAGCACCCATCGAATGCATTGCCCAATCCGGGGGGGGGTAGTGGGGGGATGCTCTTCCGCACTGGCGGGGAGCCACCCGGCACACTGAGGGTGGCGTGGAGAGGATCTGGATGGACTGTGGCTGAGGGAGAGGTGATGAGCTGCTGGGGGTGTGTGTGTGTGACAGGGGGCGCCTGGTCGACAGATCGGCACAGACGGCAGTGGGAGGCCACCCCTCCCCTCATAGCGGCAACCCAGCGAGTCGTGGGCTGGTCCTTGTTGGCCTGACCCGGGCCAGTAGCAGCAGCGGATCAGCGGGTGAATGCCTGTAATTGAACCCATGAGCAGGAGGCAAGCGGGTGGGAGGACGGTGGATCCCTCGCCTCGCAGCAGTGTTTCACGAAGCAGCTAATCATGCACATGGAGTGCAAGCAGTAACCTGCACGGCCCAGCTGCCCAATACAGTCAAAAGCTGATCCACAGCAGCGTAAAGCCTGGAGCAAGTAAGGAAGGCATCTGGAAGGCGGGGAACAATAACCCACACGGCTTAGCTACCTAATGGCATTAACAGTGATCTACAGCTGACCAAGTGGCTGAGACACCGGATTCAACAATTTCACTGCGCTAACTCCCGCAGCCATGGGGCATAGCCTGGAGGCCTAACAGCAGCATAAAACTCACCCACAGCAGCCTATAGCCTGGAGGAAACAAGCGAGGCACCTGAGGGGGGTGAGCACAATAACCGCCACAGCTTAGCTACCTAGTGGTATAGTACAATTGACCCACAGTGGCCCAGAAGGCTGAGGTACCGGTCTCAACAACACTGCTGTGCTAACCGTCACAAACAAGGGGTATCAAGAGGAGCCAGCGCGGAGGGGAGTGGTGCACACCATTGCTGAGAGGGGACTGCGGCCGCCAGTGGTGTAACACTGTCCAGGTGGGTGCCCAGTGGCCGGAGCCCTCGGCCCTGCGTGCAGGTGGCAATGGCCAAAACCATGAAGAGAGGAAAACAAGGGGACATCTCAACCATGTTACAGAAGCAGACGCACAGAGGTGGTTGCAGCACAGGTCCACAATGCAGACCCCTTGCCCGCCATGTTCACGCAAATGTCTATAAAGGCTGATCTGCAGGACTTGTTAGCTGAAATCCGCAAGGAGATGCATAACAGCACAGAGGAACACTCCCACAAAATCTTGGCCCTGGACACAAGGGTCACAGAAGCGGAACACAGAGTGTCAGAGGTAGAGGACACACTGAGCAAACATATGTGGTAGAAGAATATTCTATGCGCCTGGAGTCCTTGGAGGCACGATGCAATGCCATGGAAGAGAAGCTGGAGGATGGCGAGAATCGTTCCCATAGGAACACCATTCGTATTCGGGGTATCTCGATCACAGTACGGGACAAGTATTTGCCAGCCTTCATGGGGGATCTGTTCCTTTCCATCCTCCGAGCACCAGGGGATCAGGCCATGGAGTTGGACAGAACGCACTGCACTAGATCTCACATAGCTCAGACACAGAATAGACCCGCGGGCGTTCCGACCGAGTCCATTTCTATCAACTCAAGGAACGCATAATGACAGCAGCCAGATCCACGCCTACCATCACCTTCCGCAACATGGCGCTTCCCAGTACCAGGATTTTGCTGCTGCAACCCTAATGAAACGTAAAGCGCTACATTCGCTGTCAGAATAATTGCGAACAAAAGAGATACTATATCGGAGGGGGTTCCCCACTTCCCTACATTTCAACCTACCAGGGGAGGCGCTGCTTGGTGCGCTCCACGGCAGAGCCAGAGGGTCTGCTGAATAAGGAAAACCTGTAGGGGGTTGGGTGCAACCTGAAGGTGGGCTGGAACTGGGGTCTTGACAGAAATGGCGCAAGGCGTAGCAGAGGGAGGCGCCTGAAGAGCCCAAATAGGAAGACCTGAGGGGTCGGAGGCCTTGCCTGTTCACCAAAGGGCTGGGGGTTCCCGGTGGGTCCGGAATGAATGGAGCCGATGGGGGGAGGAAACCCAATGCAGGGCAAGCAACAGCAGGCTAGGCCAGTGGAAGGGCGCTGGGAGGGTAGTTAAAGGAGGATGTAGTGACCTTCTGCCCTTCGAGTTGGTCCCTCAACGTATGTTCCCAAGGTTTGTTTGAAGCTCACGTTGGAGCTTGGTTTGTGGAAGGGGGTTCATCGAGGGTTGACAAGTTGTTTGTGAGACAGTCGATTGCACAAAGGGGATGTCAAGGGAGAGGTACACACATGGAGGTGGGGGGGAAGGCACCTGGAAGCCAGAGTTCCATGGGGGCCGAGGTAACTGAGCTAAATGGGCGCAAGGACACCATAACTCTGGGGACATGGAATGTCCAGGGTCTGAACTCCCCAAATAAGAGAAAGTCAATCCTGGGTAAATTGAGAGATATGTCATTATCCAACGTATTCCTGCAGGAAACGCATTTGTTGGCCCAGGACGAAGGGCGGATTAAAAACAGGGAATTTCTGCACCAGTACTACGCTTCAGGGGGAGAGAAAGAGGGATGTGGCCATCTTCATAAGCGGGCAGATCCCAACCACAAAACTTACGGTCCTCCGAGACCCACAGGGGAGATATCTTTGTATCAAGTGTTTACTCTGGGACCGTGCATTCACCCAGGTATCCCTGTACGCCCCAAATACGGGTCAGGACAGTTTCTTGGAAGATCTCATTCCCAAAGTACTAACATTCGCGGAAGAGCAGATTTTGTTGGGGGGGGGGGGGGGGAGACTTTAATCTTGTCCCAAATCCTATGATAGACAAAACACTTCCACCCACCAAATTAGACTAAGCACTCCACAACATTATGGCCTTTTTCTCCGGGAATTGGGACTGGTGGACATATGGAGGCTGGCTCATGGGGATGACAGGGATTTCTCTTTCTACTCGCATGCTCGCGGGGGTTACTCTAGACTAGATTTAATATTGGCACCCAGAGAATTGTACCATGCACCCGGGGGGGGGGGGGGGGCGACCATAGACACACGCACGCTCTCCAACCATGCACCTGTATCGGTAACATTGGCTGTTGCAGATGGACCTACGAGACCTAGGCGCCCAGGGAAATTGGAAATTGTATGATCCAGTGCTTAGGGATCCCATTCTGACTGGGGAGATAAGGGAGGTAATGGTTAACTATTTTAAGGAAAATGAAGGGTCGGGCCCTCTGCCGGACACGGTATGGGATGCAATGAAGGCGGTGGTGAGGGAGGAACTCATTAGTAGGACCGCAGCATATACGAGAGAAAGGAGGCTAGCCCGGGAGAGGCTGGAGAAAGAGGTAGGTCTAGTGGAACAGGAACACAAGTTGTCGGGCTCACTTAGGGCAACGCAAACGTTAAGGATGGCGCGGAAACAGATGGAAGCGCACCTGGCGGAGAGAACTGCCCATGCAATAATGAAAACTAAGCAGTACTACTATGCAAAGGGGAATCGGGCTAATCGGTTGCTAGTAGCCAAATTAAGCAAGCTTCAGTCTCGGAATTAGATTCAGGCCCTACGGGACGGGGAAGGGAAGCTACAGTGGGATGAGGCCACCAAGTGGGAAATTCTGGAGGCGCATTTCTCTTGAGTGTTCAGGGGGGAACTCCCACTAGAGGAGGCTCAGGCCCGGTACCTGGGGAGCGCACACCTACCTAAATTGAAGCAAGAGGATTTGGGGGATCTTGAAGCACCGATAACAGCGGGTGAAGTGGAGTGGGCTATAAAATCAATTAAGAAAAAGGCTCTGGGCCTAGATGGCTTCCCGGCCCACTTTTATAAAAAGTTCAGCAGTGTCCTGGTTCCCCCCGCCCTCCTTCTAGGGTTGTTGAATTCCTTCTTGTCCTCGGAGCATCACCCAGTCCATGGGCTCCTCGGCAATGGTCCCTGCTGCGTGTGACTCATATAGGCCCATTACGCTCAGCAACATGGACTCGAAGCTATTTTCCAAAATATTGGCTTGCCGACTGATGGGTGTGCTGCCGGGGCTGATAGATGGGGATCAAACGGGATTTATCTCAGGGTGAAGCGCGCAGGACATTGCGAGACAGACCTTGGGGCTGTTGGAGTTGGGTGTGCGATCGAATCTAGACCTGGGGATCATCACCCTGGACACCCATACGGCCTTCGACAAAGTAGATTGAGGTTATCTGAGGAGGGTCCTAGAAGGTTTTGTGTTCGAGACAAATTTCACCAAATGGGTCAGTTTACCAGAAACATTCCACACACCTGTGAGTGAATGGGGGCGCATCGGCCAACTTAAATATCACCCAGGGGCACAAGGCAGGGCAGGCTGCTCTCCTGGTTAATCTTTGCGCTCTGTATGGAGCCTCTCGCCAGTTGTATCCAAGAGGTAGAGTCGATAAAGGGGGTGACGGTGGGGACCATAGACTAAGATAAAGGAGGATGTCCTGCTTACCATGAGCGATACAGCCGCATCCCTGGCAGCGGTGCTTGGGGAACTGGACAAGTTTGGTCGGACTTCTGGGTTCAGGGTGAACTATGACATATCACATGGTCTGGATGTCTCCCTGAGGCCCGGGGACAGGATACTCATAGGCGCGCTCGCCCCTATACAGTGGTCCCGGGAATCTGTGCCGTACCTGGAGGTCCACATCCCAAGCAAATTCTTCGATGTATAAAGACGCAACTTTCCTCCACTGCTGGAGGAGTTCTTCGGCAACTTGGAGAGATGGGAGAAATGGGAGATTTTCTGGTTTGGCCGCATAGCAGCAATTTAAATGAATATAGTGCCACGGTTGCTCTACGTGAGCTTGGCGCTAGCAGTGAGGGTCCCGGACTCCGATCTCCGTCAGCTACAGTGGACAATCTTAGGCTTTATTTGGGGGAATAAAAAAGCCAGGATATCTAAAAGGGTACTACTGAAACCTGCGAGAGTGGGAGGTCTGAGGGTCCCGGATTTATTTAGTTATAATCTGGCCGCACAGGTGGCCCATGCATACACTTGGTATGAAAGCATCTCACTGCAAAAATAGAAACTTATAGAGCAGGCTCAGTCGCAGGTCGCCCTGACACAGCTGCCTTACATGGAGGTGAAACACCTGGGACAGGAAGGGGGCTTCGCCTTACTCACCACAAGCAAATGCACTCCACTATATGGGCAAGGCACTTCGCAGGTGGGTGATAGGCAGAGGGCTGAGGCCCATGACACCAGTGTGGAACAACCCTGGCTTTCGTCCATGGGGGGTGGGAGGGGGGAATTTTAGCAGGTGGATGGGGGAGGCCTGGAATGTGTACGCCAGTTGTACAAAGTAAAAACCACTGTCGTTTGAAGAATGCAAACACACATTCAACATTCAAGAGACAGAACGCTTCAGGTACACACAACTACGGCACGGGGCATCTCACCCATGCACAAAGGAGGGAGGGACAAGAGCTCTATCGGCCCTGGATTTAACAGTACACGACAACGCAGTGGGGGTAAGGTGTCAAGGCCATACAAACTGTTAGACATGGGGACCCCTGTAACGCACCTGCCATACATGGCCAGGAGTTCACGTGTTAGTAATTGGAGGAGTCATTCTGGTGAATTGGTCTCTGATCATCCGATCCGAGAATTGCCTCAGATAAGGTGAAAGTTTGTCAAGGGCACAGATGTCTAATTCACAGTTCAATTTCATTGGTACTGAGATTTCTCTGATAAGGTGCGCATCCAATCATTTAGTTGTATTCTTTTTTGGCGCATTGCGGGCGATTCATTAACAACTCTTGTGTTATGTTGTTTACTGTCATTCGGCCTTTGACTGTTTTTCCATAGGGTCAATGCCGTATTAGCCACTGCATTCGTCTCCTCTTGGAATAGTTTGTAGGCTGGGATGTCATCATCATTTATCTATAAAGATACATTTTTTTCCAGTCAACTATGGATCGTAAAGATTGAATAGCGATCTCGTGTCTAATTCTTTTTATCGGGAAGGATTTAGGAAGGACCAAGATTTTCCACCAAAATAGGCCTTCCAAGACATCCCATGTTGTCTGGTCGAAATTGATCATGGACTCACTCCTGTAGTTGAGAATAGCGGACACTGTCAGTAGAAGATTACAATTGGTTTCATCAAAAATCTTCCAAATTTCCGGTGCAAGATTAAACCTCGTCTGGCCAAGGAATATATTTCTACTTTCGATTGGTTCACTACAATTCCTAAATATTTGATAGATGTTTGTTGCATCAGTTTTTTACCATTCAAATAAAAATGAAAGGATTTGTTTTTCGCTTGTCGCACCGTCAGTGCCATGATTTTCGATTTGGCTGTATTTATCTCCAAATCATTTTGCAACATCTAGGATTCTAGATTGTTTAGGCTTCTTTGTAGCCCATTCTGGGTCTTGTCAAGGATGACAATGTCATCTGCATACATGAGATGTGGGATCTGTTTATTTAGTTTCGGCGGATAAACCGCCTGAAAGCAGGGAGTGTCTGAAATGTATGAAATTTATAGCTTGAAAAGCATTGCTGCGAGACAGTAACCCTGTTTGAGCCCATTATTGGAAATTATGGGTAGTGATAATTGTCCTTGTTGTGATAATCTAATCCTGAATGTTGTATTGCTGTAGAGTTGTTAGATGGGCTCCAATATTGTCGGTGGACAGTTCCACTGTTTCAGTTTTCCACCAAAGTGTCACTCTGTTCACCAGGTCGAATGCCATATGCAAATCTATAAAAGCGGCGTAGATGGTATGTTTGTTAATCAGCGCTTCGTGTTTTAACAAGTTCAGGATCATGAAACTGACATTAGTGCTAGTGTTTTTTTGTGAATCCTGTCTTTCTTTGATCCATGTGTTTATTAAGCAGCAGAGTGGCGAAGATTTTCCCAATCGGGTCCAGTAAGGCGATAGGCAAATGCCATCGAATTACAGACCTATCTCCGGTTTTATAGATTGGGATCAAGATGACTGTTGTCCAGGTTGTAGGAATTTGTTTCAATTCCTCGATGGAGGAAAATAGATGCATGCATAGGGAAGCCCATTCCTCTGGATATTTCTTTTTTTTTTTTAACCAGTTTTATTTAAGTTTTTAGAGCATCATAGACATGTGTACATCAATAACCAATTAATAACTAATATATGTTGCTTTATACATGTCAATTCTTCCTTGCCCCATCATGGGGTTTCAATACAGTTCAATGCCAGTGCTCATATATAATAACCTTGTAAAATAAATGTCAAACATATCCTCCACCCCCCCGAACACTTCTTTAAAATATAGGTGAAGAAGTGGCCTATTCCCGTCTTAAAACTTCAGCCAGGTGGATCATTTTCAGCTTAGTATTCGAGTTTATCAAATGATAGGTATTGCACATAGCAATCTGGGCTTAAAGTACATCTGTTCTTTATCGTCTGTAAATTCGTGTAATGGTAGCCAAATGTTCAGATATTTTGAGTAGGAGCCGTGGGCTATTTCTGTCACCTTTTCCATGGCCATCACTCCCCACAGCCGCACCCACCACATGGCTACTATTGGTCCATCTTTAGTCTTCCATGCTTGTGCAATTGTAATTCTGGTTGCGCTCAACATATGTGCGATTAGGGTGGCTGTCGGCCCAGAGCTTGCATAGCATCCCTGTACTGCCTCCCCCAAGAGCACCACTAGCGGGTCGAAGGGAAGCCCCACGCCAGTCATTTCCTTAATATGACTTAAAATCTCTTTCCAGTAGGTTTCTGCTAGTGGACAGGACCACCACATGTGAACAAGATCCCCAGGTTGTCCGCAATTCCTCCAGCATGCAGCCGGGTATTCTGGGTTAATGGCATGCATGCGTGTGGGCGTTATGTCCCACCAAAGACAGAGTTTGTATGCTGCTTCTTTAATCAAGGTACATTTAGAGCTCTTGGCGGCTCTATGCCAAATGCGGCCCTAAGTGTCCCCAGTGATTGGTCTCCCTAGATCAGTCTCCCATTTTTGCATGTAGGTAAGGTTCTCTTCAGGGTCCCGTTCCCCCACCAGACGGTATAGTCTAGTTATTCCCTTGTCTAGTTGGCCTTCTTGCATTGTTAGTTCCACTCCTGTAGGATTTCTGGTTGCCCCTTCTTTTACCTTCGCGTTTGAGACCCAGTGTCTGAGCTGAACATAATGATATCGTTCCCGCTCCGGTATGTTAAACCTGGTTTTATATTCTTCAAACGACAGAGGTGCCCCATCTGTGTAAAGATTCCCTTAGGACTATGTTGTCACCAACCCCCCCAGTTTGTCCAAAAGTTAGCATGTGTACCAGGGGTAAAATCCGGGTTATAGGGAATTGGCGTAAGAGGTCCCCCCCCCCCTTTAATCTTTTTGTTTCTCAGAACCTTATCCAAGTACCACAGAGTAGTTCTGGTTGATTCTAGCAGTTGGCCCTCTTTTTCCCCAGTGTCGTGTGGCGAGGAAGCCAAGATTCCCCAGGGCTATCTTAGTCGCCATACTTTCAAGTTTGACCCACTGATTCCGAGCTTCTCCAGCTGTCCATTGCAGCATATAGGGCTACCTGTGCTGCCCATAGGTATCTACGGAAATCTGGAACTCCCAGACCCCCCAGGGCTTGAGGTCTGAATAGTTTCTTTTTGGGGACTCTCGGCTTCCCCCCAACCCCAAATAAAGTTCATCACTTCTTTTTGTAATGTTTGGATGGCTGGACCTGGGATTCTTATTGGGAGGGCGCCAACTAAATATAGGAATTTAGGGAGAAGGGTCATTTTAACCGCTGTAATGCGTGCCAGCCAGGACAGTTCATGCAGTTGCCAACATTTTAGTTCCCTTGTTCATGCTTTCAGGAGGTCCGGGATGTTAGCTCCATATAGCCCATCATATTTGGGGGTCAAATGTACTCCGAGATATTTTACTGCCTTGTGTTCCCACTTCAGGGGTTATTGGTTCTCCCATATCGGAATTTGTTCCGGCTTTTCTGTAATATTGAGAACTTTGGATTTGGGATAGTTAATGTGGAATCCCGAAACCCTAGCGAATTCCCCCAGTAATTGTATGGCTGCTGGTAAGGAGTTTGCGTTGTCCTTTAGGAATAGGAGAATATCATCCGCGTAGAGTGCCACTTTTTGAGGGACTGCAGTGCCCACTTCAACCCCTTGGATTCCTGGGTGATTGCGAACCCTGCCTGCGAATGGCTCCATAGCCATGGCAAAGATCAGGGGTGACAATGGGCACCCCTGTTTTATGCCTTTCTGAATAGGGATGCTCCCTGTGAGCTTTCCATTGACCATTAGTCTAGTGGATGGAAGTTGGCCATTACCATGCGAGTGAAGATTGGTCCACACCCGAATCTTTCAAGGGTTAGGCGTAAGAATCCCCAATGTAGGCTATCACAAGCTCTGGAGGCGTCCAGGGCTGCTACTGAAAATCTATGGCCCGCCCTCAGTCCCCAGTCAATCGTATCTATGGCTCTGCGGATGTTTTCGTATGTGTGCCGCCCCTTCACAAAGCCAGCTTGATCTGAGTGGATTATTTCGGGAAGTACCATTGCTAGTACCATGGAGTAGATCTTTTCATCTCCATTTAATAGAGAGATCGTAGCTTGCACAATCCAATGGATCCCTATCTGGTTTCAACAGTAATATTGTGGTTGCTGGACCCATGTCCCCGGATGTACGCCCCTTGTCTCTAATGTGGTTAAATAGGCAGGTTATATATAAGTTTTATAGTATGCATTGCTTAGCCCATCTGGGCCTGGAGTTTTATGTCCTTTTAGTGCTCCTATAGCCTCCCCCACCTCCGCCTCTGTTAAGGGGCCTTCCAGCTGTTGCCTGTCTAACTCATTAATTTGTAGTAAGTCTATCTGATCTAGGAACGTGACCTGCGCCTCCCCATCTAGGTTTTCCCTTTTTAGGTTGTTGGTATAATATGAGATCAGTACCTCTTCTATTTCTTTCTCTACCCTCATCACCTCCCCGTTGTCATTACGAAGTTGGGTTATTCGATTCCGAAGTTTCTGGTGTCTTAATTTAGCAGCAAGGAATCGGTTAGCTTTGCCCCCGTGTATGTAGTAAAATTGTTTTGTTTGCACCAGAAGACGTGCTGCATCGTCTACTAGGTGGGTTTCTAGGGTCGCTCTGGCCTTTTTTAATTCCTGCCAAGCCTTCTGTGAGCCCGTCTTCGTATACTACTTCTGCCTTGTGAATGTTGGTTTCCATATTGCGTCTCACCCTCTCCTGACTTAATATAATTTGATGTTTGCGCAATCCTCTGCATATTTCTTAATGAGTGCGTTACTCAGACCTCCGGGCCAAGGAACTCTCGATGTATTAAGTTTCCTTATGATAGTTAATATGGAATCATGACTCCAGGATGTCTCCCACAGGCAAGGGTCTGGAGGATCAACATTTGGATGTTGTTCTATCATAGTTTGTTTTTACATTGACTCAGTGAATAGTCCAGGAGGATTTAGAGATCCCTTGGATTAGTTTATGTTTGTAATTGATTGGAGGGTTTAATAGATTCCACAATCCTCTCGTGTGGTTGGATTTCAATAGAGATGGGATTGATTCTGCGTCATGTTGTAGCAGCAATGCTTTTGCATTTTTTGTCCAGTGTCTGTAAGTGTGCTTCACTTTACCGATTATCCCATTTGCATTAGGAATATTTTTTTTATTTCAGTGATCTTTCTCCCGAGTTCTTTTTTTCTTTTTGACTAGCTGTTGGTTTTATGCGTGGGTGAGAGTTTTCTTGATAATATTTTGTTTATGTGTTATTTGTAGGAATGGTCTAAGTATCCACTCATAGTTCACTTGATTCATGCCAGTCCGAGCAGCGCTAGTGTAGGTGTTAGTTGTTTGATCTGATTGCCATTGATACATAATCTGGAGATTGCAGTGTTGGTTTTGATCTGTGGCAGGTGAAGTGTGTCTGCTAAGGTATTGGGGGGGGGGGTGGAGTCCCACTTGATACTGATATGGGGTGGGAGTTTGAACAGTTCGACATTGGAAGCGGGGCTCTGGGTTTTGTGTTTTGTAGTGCTGACCCTCAGATCGGGAAGACTGCTGGTGATCAAATCCAGTCTCAGGGTATGTATCTGAACAGGGTTGGATCCTGGGGAGGCGGAGCAGTGATAATGGGAAAATGAAGGTTCAAGAATTTTGGTTTGTTCTGGATCAAGCCGTTTTGGGAAGGGTGGTGTGTGGTCGGCAGGCCCGAGCTAAATTGATCTTACAAAAGGGTGGTCCTCAGGAGAAGGGTGGGATGTGCAGTACTCGAGCAATGGATAAATGAAGACTATGGGTGAAATGATCATCACCTCTCTCAATGTACGAGGTCTGAATGTAAGAGTGATGGTTCTCTGGAAGTTTAAGAGGGCAAGATTGGATTGGCTACGTTTGCAGGAAACTCACTGGCAGAGGGGTAGGGAAACCCACTTAAGAGCCACGGAAGTGGGAGAAATATGTGTGGCCTCAGATGTAAAGAAGAGAGGGGGAGTAGCGATCCTGGTCTCAGACAGCCTCTGATTCTTGTTGGAAAAGGTCTTGACCGATCCGAATGGCTGCTATGTCTTCGTGAAGGGATGCCTGAATGGCGACCAGATGACCTTGGGTTCCATTTACGCCCCGAACTCGGGACAATGTGAATTTTGGGAGAGATGAAATGATTAGTTTGTGGAGGGCTGACTAATGATAGAGGGGTTTGTGGAGGGCTGCCTAATGGTAGGAGGGGATTTTAACATGGGGTTAGACCCAGGGAAAGATCGCAAGATGTTGGGCCCAGCTACAGAAGTACAATTGAGAGAGGGAAATTCAACACGGTTTAGAGAAGTGAATGATACCCTGGGTTTGGTGGACTCACTCCCCTCGCATCCGCCCTCAGCAGGAGACAGACGGTTTACATATTTCTCAATGGTGCACAACTGCTCCTCACGGATAGATTTGGTACTGGTCAACACGCATCTGAAAGCCCAAGTCCTGGACTCCGAGGTTGGCCCAATCCCCTAGTCAGAGCATGATATGGTAAAAGTGGTACTGGGGATGGGACAAGCACCACCCACACGGGAAGCTGGAGGTGCAATTACTTCCTCCTTCAGGGCAGGGAAGAAGCACAGGAAATTGTCACCGGAATCCAAGATTACTTTAGCTTTAACGATACAAGGGAAGTCGGTGTTCAGACCCTGTGGGAGGGTTTGAAGGCAACAATTTGGGGTGTCCTGATAAGGATAGGATCCCAGAAGAAAAGGTGAGGTGTTGAACATGAAACCACGCCCTGCCAAAAAATAGAACAGTTGCACCGGGGGGTATCAAGGGGAACTCCGTCACACCCAAGATGTCAAGTAAACTTTGACAATACAAAGCACAACTAAACACTATTTTGGTTCAGGATACTGAGTAAGAAAAATCATGTTTTTGAAACAAAGATATCATGAGAAAGGAGATAAGGCAGACAAGATTTTGGCGTGGAGATTGAGAGAGGAGAAGAAGCGCAGAATGGTTGGGGGCATTGTGTCCTAGGACGGGGTCATTAAGTTTGACCAGCAGGGCATTGTGAGTGAATTTGCTGAATATTACAGTAATCTATACACTTCTGAATGGGAGGGAGAGGAGGAATTAATATACACTTTCCCAGGGGGGCTTTCCTTCCCCGGACTGGCGTATGATAAGGCGGAAGACCTTGACCGCCCTGTTACAGTGGAAGAGGTTCAGCGGGCGGTTAAGGGCATGAAGGCTGGAATGGCCCCAGAAGAAGACGGGTTCTCAAAGTTCTATAAAATGGTTAGATCTCTACTCGCCCCCTATATAGTGTGAATTTTCAATGCATGCCTGGAAGGTGAGGTGCTACCCGACAAGGCTGTTGGCAAAAATAATAGTGATTCATAAGGAGGGAAAAGATACCATGAAGTGCTCCTCCTACAGGCCCATCTCCCTTCTGAACAATGTGAAAATTCTTGCAAAAATCTTGGGAGCGAGGCTAGAAAAGTGAATGCCAATATTAATCCACTGGGATCAAGTGGGCTTCATCCAGGGGAAACTACGAATCTGATTCAATGTGCTAAGATGGGTGATCAAGATACCGCTTTATTGCGAACCCAAGGCGAGGGTTTAAGTAAATGGGGGGTATTTCAGAGGTATTTAGGCTAACAAATGGAATGAAACAAGGTTGCCTTCTCTCCCCACTGCTGTATTCCTTGACTATGGAGCCCTTTTGCAGTGGCAATATGTGAAAAATTGGCGTATTCGGGGGATATCTAGTGGTGAGATCGAATGTAAACCTTTGCTTTTTGCAGACGATATTCTGGAGTATCTCACTAATGTACAACAGTCACTCCCGGCACTAATGGAACGATTTTCGATGTATGGTCAGCTGTCCGGTCTTAAAATTAATGTGCAGAAATCATGCATTATGCCGATCCGAATGCAAAGTCCCCTATTAGACCCACGAAGGAGATACTTGGCCATGACGATACAACATCAAAGTATTCCAGTATTCCAAAGAGACCTGGGAGAGCCGGTGAAAATTAATTATGACCCCTTTTTCGGAACAACTTTTAAAGAAGATTTAAAAAACAGTAGACCCCTTTAATATTAACATGGTACAGTTGAATGACCTTGGTCAAAACGAATGTACCCCCGTCTCCTGTATTTACCTCCATCCCGAAACAGCTTCAGGAAAGATTTTTTCTTGACCTAATAGGAGGAATCTGCAGATCTGTCTGGCAAAATAAGACTGAGGATAAAAATGGCAACACTGACGCTCCCAAGAGCCAGGGGTGGGTTTGGATTTGCAGATATCCGACTAATATATAAAGCCGCTTAATTGCGTGTAATGCTAAACCATATGAGGGACAACATTAAGATGTACTGATCTTACCTTGAAGATCTGGTGGCCCACCCATTCAAGGTCAGAGACCATCTCTGGTCTCCGCTCAAGTCGGTCCCGGAGCGACTGCGATCTCACCCCATATTAGGAGTTCTCTGGGTGATCTGGCAGGATAGTGGCATCAACTGTGCGTTCTCATCATGGCCCTCGCCATGGTCTTTGGTGTGGGGCCCCCCATTCAATCTGGCAAATCCGGGACTGTTACACTTGCAGAGATGGTCAGAGGTGCTTGGGAGGAACACAATCTCCGTTTGAGTACATCTGTGTTAAAGGAACATTGACTGACCCTAAGTGGAGAGATTTAGCGGCAAGGGAGTTTACCATGTTTGAAAAGGCTATGGGTTTATCGTGCACTAGAAAGGGCATCCTATCTAAACTGTATAGTGCCATGAATTTGTCAGATCTGGCCGGGAGACAAACGCTCCAGAGATACTGGGCTGACCTGGTGGAAGATATTTCAGAGGACTGGGTGAAAATATATAAAGTCACTTTCTACAGCAATCTGTTTACCTCTACGATGGAGCACAGTTATAAAATGCTGGTGGATTGGCATAGAGATACAATGAGGCTATACAGAATGTTTGCAGGGTTCTCTCCTCTGTCACAGGAAATGTGGCCAGGTGGGATCTCTTTGGCACATGTGGTGGCGGTGTCCTAAGGATAAGGTGTTCTGGGATTAAGTGCTGAGCTGGATGAAAGACATTAGGTTAGGTTTCAGCCTGCTACAGATGCTCTTGAGAGTTCTAGCCAAGGAGAGCAACGAGCACAGGGTCCCCAGAATGTGGGAAGCAATGCTTAGAGTAGGACGGCTGCCCATCGCCCAAAGGTGGAAGGATGAAAAACTCCCATCCAAGGAGATTAGGGAACAAAAAAGGTACATGCCATGATGGTGATGGACAAATTGACAGCAGTAGTTAACGATAACTTGGAGACGTTTTGAGAGGATTGAGTGTGCTCTTATATAGCTGGGAGGCGGAGGTAGAGGACTCTCGGGGGAGCCGAATTACTGGAGCTTGTACACAGATGGAAAATTGCCCCAGATACATTAAATGTTATGAACCCATAGTACACAGTGACCTCTTCGAGACGGACCCTGGTTTAGGTGGGACGGAGGGGGTAGGGAGGGAAAGAACCTTAACGTTTTTGCTAATTGTTGGCTCAATGTTGGCCCGACAGGGCTGAGGGGAGACATTTTCAAACCACGCAGTTGTTGGGCTTTAATTGCTGGGAATTCGCCCAATCTCCTTACTCAGGTGGGGGGCGAGAGGGGTTAGTGGAACAAGCAGTTTTACTTGGCAAAATGTGACATATGTTTTGTTCCTTAACAAATGTCAATAATTAAGTTAAACAGTAGGTGAATGCAGTGTCATAGAAGACTCTGAGGTGGGGTGCATCACAATATGGTATTCGCCCATACCCTGCGTTTCCTGTTTTTAGTTAAATAAAAATAATTCAACTGAAGTTTCGCAAAGTCCCACATGGACTCAAAACATCCCAGCTCAACAACTCGTGGTAAACTGGCAAAACTCAGCAGATGAATCCAAAAAATTGTGCAGTTTGCTAAACGTTGACCATGCACACAATGGAAGGAGTTCATCTTCAGCATTCCAGAACAAAGATTTCATATTGTGTTTGGGTGAAAGCATAGCCCTAAGTTCACCATGGACATAGATATTCTCTAGAATGTGTTGCAATTGATTAAAAACATGTTCAGCTAGGTTTACAATGAACGTCAGTCTGAACATTCACAAATTCTGTTTCCACTAAAACTGAACCCAGAGAGGTTTTGAACTGAAAGGCACAAAGTCTTCCAAAGTTGAGACACTCATTAACAAATAGTTCAGCTGTGGTCCATTTTTAAGCAACTACCGTAGTCTATGTTAGGCAGAAACCTGTGCAGTTCCCTTAGGGACCACTGCAAAAGATTTAAGACTACAGGTGTTGGCAGTAAACCCACTTGGTAGCAGTCTGCACCACCCAGATTTACATGGTAGCTGTGGCTGAGCAGTCAGACTTCCCTCAAGAAGAGCTAGGCAGTATGCAAAGTATACTCAATAGGCACTCAGATACAATAATACAAGCAAACACTGACCAGAGCTTTGGTATCAAAGTATATAATTATTTATTTAAAAACACACAGTTGAAACACTCCAGAACTCTTATTGTAAAACACTCTAAACACAGTTACTATTGTAATATACACCCCTTTTTCCTTATCAGATAAGTCACAGTAAAACACCACTTATTTTCATACAGAGGTGAGCGCTTAACTAGATTGCACTCTAATAAGTTTGTGAGAAAGGGAGGGAAAAAGACAGAATATGGAAAGGTACACCACTCTAAGATTCAGGAACACTGTTAGCAAGGCAGAAGAGCAAAAGTCACTGGTGAGCCAAAGTCCAAAGACTGGGCCCACTCTTAGAGAGAGCAGAGCACAGATGCGCCCAAGATCACACAGTTACACTAGGCTTAGAAAGTCTTGCAGGGGGTTCAAAGAGAGTTTAGAGAGGCTTAGGAAAGTTTAGCCAGGGTGTCTCAGGCTAACCCAGGTTCGAAAGCCGGGGGCCAAATCTACCCCGTACAGTCGGTAGCAAGGGAAGCCAGGCGGGACACGGTACCTTAAGTGGGAAGGATCCTCCAGCGGTGGCAGTTGTTCCTGGCAGTGGGTGCAAGTCGCGTCGTCGTCCATGGGAAGAGAAGATCTCGACTTGGAGGAAAGATGAAGGTTGTTGCAATACCAGGGAAGAAACCAGCCGCGGAGATTTCCGGTTAAAGGTGGTACCTTTGTGCGCGGTAGTGGTAAAAAGTGGTATCCCGGTTGCCGGGGTGCTTGGCACAGGCAAGGCGGCCACGAGGTACGTCGGGAAAGCGAAAAGACGGTGAAACTGGTTATCCCCACCTGTCAAAGGAAGAAGACTCTCCGGCGGGAGATCTCCTCTGTCGTTGGGAAAAGTGGTGAGGCAGTCCAGCAGGGCTCCACCGCTGGTGGTGTCGTGGCAGGTCGGCTCAGCTTCTCCCTCGTCAGATTCTTAGGTCCTGTGGCGACTTCTGAAGTTCCAGTCCCCAAAGCCCTGCTTTTATGCAGCAAACCCCCATTCACTCAGCCTAGCTGTCACTCAAACATGCTAAGAGGTGAGCCGGCCGGCTCACCACTTGGGCCAATCAGGATGGAGTGCGACTTGAGTTGCCTAGACAACTCAGTCCAGTGTGCCTAAATTCCCCTCCAGCCCTCCTAAGTACCCCAGACAGAGTGGCACCACTTTGGAGGGCTTCTGTGGAGAAGCCCGCCAAAAAGTGGAACAAAGGGCTCGACTTGGGTTGGAGTCACAGAAGAGAACACAAACGCCATTTTAGAATCAAGTTTTGGCAAAAAATACCAACCGGAGAATTAATATTAAATAAACCGGCGGTATGTTCGAGGCTACCGTAAATAATTAAATAAAGGTAGTAGCCTAAAACAATGGGAAATCCCATATGAAAATATTCACGGTAGAATATAAAAAGTAGTATCCACTGCCACCAGCCAAAACTCGATCAGGGGGGACGGAGACCTGCCCCCTCGACTAACAGACCCTGGGGCAATTGAATTGCCCCAGCCAGTACGTCCACAATATGATGGTTTGTACTGGTTCTGTTCAGAATTTAAGACTAGTAAAGTCAATGGTGACTTTACATGCCCTGGGAGACAGTAGTCAGTCCCAGGGAATGGAGTCTATACTGGGGTGTCACTATGACACCCCTGTGTCACTGCACTGAGGGTGCTGTGTAACACACATCACAAAAACACATGAAGCCCTATGGAGTAAAAGACCCCATAGCCCATCAAACACATCTAGATTCAAAGAAACACACTCAAATCATGCCCAAGAGTGAGGGTAAAAGAGTCTCACTCTTGGCAGGAGAAAAAAAATAAACCCCAAAAATCCAGCAAAGCTGCTGGGGGACTCACTAGGTTAGGAAATTCAGCCTAAACAGAGAATTCTCCCTAACAGTCTATAAAATCAGGCTTGATGTTGACCACTTTGAGTGGCCATGAAACGCAGGACAGAAGCCTACTGCTTTTGTTCATCTGCTGCCTAGCAACGGCAGAGATTTAAACCGTGAACATCTGCCGGCAGGCGGAAGCCGGCACCCGAGGAGTGAAGCACCACAGAGTCAAGCGCCTGTTTTGCTCCTGTTTGCGCACCGAGGCGCGTGGGCCCAAACCTCTTTTCCCTGCTCCATAGCGAGGTAAGACCTAATAAGTGTCTCTTCTTCCTCTTACTGTTGAACTCTAATCAGCGTATATACATTACCCCTGCTTCACTTTACAAAGTGCCGTGCTACTTGATCCTGCACTACAACAATTGAACGCATGTGCTGCTTCTACCGTCCTTGATCCACAACTAACACTCCTCCACTGAGCTTCTCTCTACCTCGGTTGACTCAGCAACATCCTTGAACAGACGCCTACAATCGAGAGCCTCATTTGCCTCCGTCCTAAGTTTAGTGCAAAGTATCTGCAAGACAAACACTACGTTTTATAGCATTTTGCTTCAGGTTTGCCGCATAACATTGCTCTTACCACTGCTTTTGCACCTACCTCTCGCCCCTTTAGGGCACCCCACCTTCATATTGTACCATTACCCCTCACCTTTGTACTGGCAATTTATGTATAAGCATTCAGCGCAAATTGACTTATTAACACTGAGACTAAGCCATTTCGAATGACATCTGTATTGCTTGCCTATATCGTAAGGTATTATGTTTGTATCTGATTTGTTTCCTCCTAATAAATATCCGGGCCACCGATTGCACAGAACGCTACACTTTGAATTACTCGCCTATATTGCAAGGTACTGTGATTGTAGCCGATTTGCTTCATCCTAACAACTGTCCTAGCCACCGATTGCATAGAACGCCATACTCACGCCTACATGTCATACCTCTATTAACACAGCCCCTGCTCCTGCCTAGTCAACCCCCATGAACCCTTACCATGAGCTTCCCTAGGATCATTACCAACGTGCTACTCTGGTTCATCATACCGGGATACCATCTGACAGTTGCACCAACCGCCACCTTAACCTCACTGAAAATGCCAGACCATTGCAAGGTCAAACCTACATATTTCCTCCCACCGCTACAAGGAACCCCGCATCCTATTAATCCTACCACCTTCCTGCCCAAATTAACACCTAACTCAGGTACTTCACAGAAACCTAACCCGCCAAATAACCCTAACGACCTACTCACACTTACGCCTATGCAATGGATAGAGCGGTTTGCTACCAAGCCAACCCCAAACCTCCCTTGCCGAGGCACTGCCAGAAATACCAGGCTTGCCTCAAGGTTCACCATAGCAGAACCAATGGTTAACCTTTACCAGGAGAACCTCCCCATTTCAAACCTACCGCCCAGCTCCCTGCTTAGTCAACCACGCTTGACTACCACTGCTTCTCTACCTAAAAAACCTAGACCTAAGCATAGCAAAATGCCGAAGCAGAAGACCCAACCTAATCTACCTCACCATCTTCCTGCCCAAACCAAACCGGTGTTGATCAAAGCCGAGATCACTAGTTGCCCACGCAATGGACGTAGCAGACTTGATTAAGGACCATGACCTAGATCACCTAGCAGTCAGAGACCTGGCTGCACGCTGCAGCTGGCCCTGCTCTAATGTTAGCCATACCAGACTCATACACCATCACTCGGGTGGACAGAGAGAAGGGCAAAGGAGGAGGGGTCGCCATCATAGCACGCTCCACCTTAGCACTTAGACCTTCAACTACCACCTCCTTCAAATCATGCGAACTGCTTACAGTTAAAATAACTACCTCACACACCAGTACTATCACCATGCACCTTGTATACAGACCCCATGGCCTGTCAGGAGACTTCGAGGATGACATCATAGCACTGCTCTCTGACAATACCAAACCTAAGTCTCAAATCTTAATACTCAGAGACTTTAATCTTGGCCTATCTGAATCTAACGACCAGCCAGCTAAATCCCTAGAAGACTCCCTTAACGCACTGAACTTCTCCCAGAGAATCAACCAACCTACTCATATGAAAGGAGGAACCCTTGATTGGCTGGCAGACCATAATTGTGACACTATTGTTACAGCCATTGAACCACAATCTTGGACTGATCATTCCCTTATCACTTTCACAATTAATGCCAACCGCCCAACCCTAACTCCTAAGACTATCGCTCCACCACTACTCAAGAGAAACAAGCTTAATATTACCGCTGAAAGATTAGCCCCTCTGCTGATCCCAATACTTAGCGCTAACAACTCTGATGACCCTGAGGAACTAATTGAGTTTTTCAACAATACTATGACTACTGCCTTAGATACTATCGCTCCTTTGAAACTCCTCAAAAGCAAACCTAAAGGTCACCTCAATTCTTGGTATACTCCACAACTAAAAGCCTTAAGGTCCAAAAAAAGAAAATGTGAGGCCATGTGGAAAACCTTACCCTCTAAGGAAAACAAGGACATAGCTCTAGAAATCTTGGCTCTCTACAAAGTGGAGATCATAAAAACTAAACAGGAAACCTACAATGAGAGGATCCAAAATGCTAGCTCCAGCATGAAGGAATTATTTGGAATCCTAAGGGAACTTGAATCACCTATAGTTCAGGATGACTCACTCCTAGAAAACAAAGACTGGTGTACCAGTATCCAAAACGCCCTGGCAAACAAAATCACTACTCTCCAAAATAAGATGGCCTCCAAGAGACTTAACATAAGGACCGCTAACTCAACCTTGCAACTAAACACCCCGCTCCCCAATAACTCTATACCTGAATTCAAACTCAAACCAGTCACGACAACAGAAGTTGAAAAAATCATTAACTCTCTGAAACCATCACATTGTCAAGGTGACATCTGCCGGCCCAAATCATAAAAGATGCTAGCAGAGACCTTACCCCCTTCATCACCAGACTCAAACGCTTCCTTCAAATCCTGTCAGGTCTCTTCTAACTTGAAAGATGCCTGGGTACTCCCCTTACTTAAAAAAGCGTCCCTTGACCCTACCATCTCCACTAACTACAGGCCTATAACAACAGTCCCCTTCCTTCTCAAAATCATTGACAAGGCGGCATATCTCCAGATCCAGTCCTACTTAGAGATCACCAACCTTCTGGGGCTAGGACAATCCGGTTTCAGACCTCTCCATGGAACGGAAACAGCGCTATTAGATCTAAAAACACAAATAGACCAAATTAAAGACAACAGACAATGCGCATTACTGTTACTACTGGACCTCTCTGCTGCCTTTGATTTGGTAGATCATAACATACTATGTAAGCACCTTTCATCGGCAGCAAACTTCTCCCTTGAGGCCACCTCTTGGATCAAACCCTTCCTCAACAATAGAACGATGAGTATTCTCCCCTACTGATGCAGCCGACCCCATCCCCATCCCCATCACCTGCGGAGTTCCCCAAGGATCCTGTGTCTCCCCTACACTATACAATGTGTTCACAAAACCCCTCTTTGACATTCTGGACCATTTGGGTGTCATCTACACCAACTATGCAGATGACACCCAGATACTTATCCCACTAACCGGAAACTATGACGCTGACAACGACCCGCTAAACGAAGTCTACCTCGTCATTCAGGCATGGATGGCTACCCATAGCCTATGCCTGAATGACAAGACTGACATTCTTATACTTGGCGCCCCCACTCAACTGAATAAACTAAACCCTAACTACACTGCCTTCAACATTGACGGCAATATGATTACGACTGCTAAGGAAACTAAAAGCTTAGGCTTCCACCTAGACTCGGCCCTTAACCTTAAGAAGCAAGCCAACGCCGTTGCATCAGCGACAGCTTACACTTGTAAATTGATCCATGCTTGCAAAAACTACCTCTCCACCAATAGCAGCTTGATTCTGGCACGAGCACTAATCTTATCGAAACTTGGTTATTGCAATGCTTTGTATGCAGGGGCTAACAAAAAAGTTCTGACCAAACTCCAAACCTTACAAAACAATGCACTAAGAACTGCATTGGGCATCCCAAGAAAGGACCACATTTCAGAAACAAGAAGAAGCCATAAATGGCTTTCCATCCAGGATAGAATATACTTTAAACTGTTCTCGATCTCCCACAAATGTCTTCATGAGGCCGCACCTAAACACCTTATGGACCAAATTATTCCCAAAATATCCACCAGACTCACAAGATCAGCTAACTCCTGCCTCATTGTTGCACCACGCTACAACCTCAAAAGAGCTGGAGGCACTAGCTTCCCAGTGCAAGCAGCCCAGCATGGAATGCCCTCCCTCTTAACCTGCGTATTGACTCTAACCTTCAGAGTTTCAGGTCCAACACCAAAAAATGGCTCTTTTCTAAGGACAGTGTATTATAAATGTACTATCGGACTGTCCACAAGTAACTTACCAGGCTGTCTGGTCCTACCTTGCCCTTCTGAACCGGCTCACGCCTGGTAAGTTATATATTGCATCGATATGTCTGTTTTCCACTTGTTCTGCATATTATCTATAACTGTCGATTCTGTAACAATGGCTGCTGATACTGTAACCACTGAATGTATATGCTTAAAGCTGTTTTATACAGCGCCCGGATGCCTTTTGGTGCGGTGCGCTCTAGAAAAACAAAAACAAGAAGACCAGACAAATGGGAACATTTCCATTATATATAACATCTTTAATATTGCCAATCTTTTGCAATAAAAAGGACTATTTTTAACTTTTTATGAAATGTTAACTGTGACCTTTAAGATGCAGTTACAAAATTAAACTATCCAAAAAATGCGCTAAGAGAAATTACATGGATTTAATTTTTTACATGGTTTGGTTTATTTTCATTTCAAATGTCTGAGAACAGTACAACACTAGAAAATCTGAAAGAAGACTAAAAAGCAAGTGATAATAAAGAGCTATGATGGGGAAAATAAAGCCAGTGGCAAAACATTCAGTTGGTGTGCTCTTTTTGGGCTATCGTGGCATTTCTCGCCCGATTTGCAATTATTGGCAGGAGATTTGAACATCAACTAATGTCTTACAAGTTGGGAAATGCCTTCAGGCCTAATGGTGCCTCTGAGAACCAGTAGGGACATTCTAGGATACATATTTTAAAATGTTGAGCACAAACCATGTGATTTTTCATGCAAGGTAACTACCTTAAGTACTTTTTTTAAAGTAAGTGTACAAATGATGCTGCACCAGCAAAGGCGAACTTGCACTGGACTCCCAAAGGAACAAGTGTTGGTAGTTTAGTAAAGATTGTAGATTTATATTTGTTGCTGATATTGAACAAGTTGGTTTCTTACATAACTTCCTTATAAACTGGTCTGTTCCAGGCACAAGTGATTTTTTAACATGACATGTTTGTGTATCGTGTGAAATCTTTGAATAATTGCCTTGTCTCTATGAAACGTGCCCAATTCTTATGTGGGAGAGCTCTCCTGGCTGGTGTTAGAAACTACCTCAATCCTAACCTAGTCTCCACAATTGTTTCTGGTGGTAATATCCTGGCAGTGGAGGCCTACATCTTAGTGGGTGGAGAATTGCAATGCATGCAGATTGTTAATATCCATGATCCTCCGGGTATGAGCCTCACTGAAGAAATGTTTGATAATCTTGATCAAATTTTGTTGCAGTGGCGGGGAACTTGCAGTTACGAATCTGGTAATTGCACGTGGAGACTGGAACGCTGCATGTGTGGATAAGTCAAGAGGTACAGTGTATAAAAATGTTATTGAATATAGCAACGTGACAACATTTCAAATACTAGGGGGGGGAAGCAGTGGCTCTGCTACCTGCAGAAACGGAGTCTGACCTTGCTCAATGGTCGGAGGACGGAAGATCGCCCACGTGGTTCCACTTGTTCTGTTGGGGTGAAAAAAGGCACCCTGGACTATCGCTGACAATAACTGCCTTTTACAGCAGGCGACTTCCCTCAAAGTAGTTCCTAATGAATTTAGTGACCACGCTATGATGACATTGGTCCTGGACAAGAACACCAGAGAAAATGGTAATCCTATCTTTGGTGACCAGATGCCAAACCATGTAGGAAATCGTGGAAGCTGGACCCAGATCAAAAGAGGGAAACTGTGCACCATGGTCTTTCATTAAGGCCTTGTTGACTTGAGAAGGCTTAAAAGCAAATATGCCAATGAAATAGAAGAATGGCTTTTCCAGATAGCACACAATACGGGGGCATTTAATAGAAAACGCGTAGTGGCCAGCAATACACGGTCCACTAATGTCTGATATAAAGATACGTGATCGCAAGCGCGCCAATCGTAGGGCCATTCATGCTTTATTAGTACAAGATAAACCTCTAGAACCCTCTGTGGTGGTGCTTGGCGAAATCAGAAGGATAAAAAAATAATATTGGTCTTGGCTAAAGCACCATGGGTCCATGATCCAAAGGTCAGAGAGTCAGTGGTTTGTCTAAGTCTTCACAAGCTGAGCCACCAGTGAAATATGGAAAATACTGGCCACAGCTCGTGGTGTGAGGTCAAATAGGATCATAAATGCTATATCAGGAGCTGAATGGAGCTCAAATCGCCTCTAAATTCTTTGATCCTGTAGCCTCTCGAGCAATTGCCAGGACAGAAGTGGCATGGCCATTGACCATGAGGTTGAAGATATTAGTGGCTACCATAAAAAAGCTTAAGACATCAAGAGTATCAGCCCTAATGTCCTGGACAATGTGGTCCTTAAGAGTGACCCAGGAAATTGGGCACAAGTCTGGTTTGTCTTGTTCGCTCAAGTGTGTACAGAAAGCAGGGCACTGACCTCATGGCAGCCGTCTATTCTTATACCTATATACAAGAAACAAGAGTGACCGAACGTTAACTACAGACTGATGTCCATGCTGGATGTTACTGGTAAACTGGTTGCCACAGTGTTACTGAAAGAGTTGCAAAAATGGGTGTACGCAAAAAACATACTCCACCCTTTTCAAACTAGATTCCGACTAGGTTCAGGGACTTTTCATAAAAGCAGAGCCCTGGATTCTCCGATACAGACTATTCGTATCAGTAGCAACAACATTGTACGTTGCATTCGTGGACTTCAAATCCACATTTGACTAAGTCAGTAGGGACATTTTGTAGAAAATCGGGGTGGCTATTGGATATACCGATTCTCCTTCACAGTGACAACTGGGTGAGATTGGATAACGAAGGACCAGTTACTACCTTAAGGATTAACAGGGGAGTCAAACAAGGTTGTGTTTTGGCTGCCCCGTTTAACCTGTATTTAGCCTATCACGCAAATTTTCCTCCAAAGCTCGGTGAAGCCCCAATTGTCGGAATGTTGAATGCCGACGACCTGGTCATGGTCAATCGTACTTTGACCGGCATGAAGAATATGCTTAATGAACTTGCAGCATACACACGCAGCATGACCTAGCTATAAACCTGGATAAAACTAACATCATGGTGATATCAAGGAAGAAAGTCTACAGGGTTAAGATGGATTCACTACTTGGTACAATCAACTATGTTCAGTCTTATCCTTCCCTGGGTTTGGTGCCAAGTGCAGTGCCCGATTACAAGCAGATAATCGCCAACAAAAGTAGAAGGGCAAGACAACTTACTTACCAGGTATGTACGTTTGCTAGAGTTCATGCTGGATACTCAACAGCAGGCATTTTCACCTTGTACAGGCAGTGCCTCTGTCCTGCAGTACTTTACGGTCTAGAGGCCCTTGCCATGCAGCATTACTCCTAGTTAAACAAAATAGAGGCTTTCTTCTGGCGTACAGTCCTGGGCAGGAGTCCCTCGTGTCCAATTGAATATGTACGTCTGGAACTTTGGCTAACCTCTAAGGAGAATGGTGCTTCAGGACCGAGGCGGTTTGTATAAAAAAGCCAGATCTAGTACTGTAGGTAAACCTTTGACCGGTATAGGTCAAAGTTTTGATGGGGAAGCCGTACACAGGGGCAGTAACTTGAAGACCCTAAATCAAGCCACTTTCTCTGAAATCAACTGGGCACCAAATTATAATAGAGGGACTCCTTATACAGATCTGGAAAAGGCTTTTGAGAGGTGATTTAATAGAAGGATTGGTGTAATAACTACTCCCATCTCTCGAAGCAAAAAGGATATGAGGCAGTGTCCCACGTGAATCATCGCTACAGGAGCACACAGCCTTGTTACTGTGCCCTAACCCGGCAGTGAGAGGATTTATATTACAGCTTCAGACCCACCAACTGCCAGTATTGGCTGTATGTGGACCGCAGATGCAAATAGCCGCCGAGGCCTGCTTCTGTCGCATTTGTAAAATGTCACAAAAGACTGAAACAGCTAGGCATGTCCTGACTCAGTGTGCCTAAATGGAACCCACATATATGTGCAACCTTGTTAGCCTGGTTTATAGGTATGATGCAATTTTAACAGAGCCTTTTTGTGACTATTAGGTCATCACAGATTTCCCTATACCGGGTCTGGCTTAAAGTGATGAAGCTGATGCCTCCTTAGGCTGTTATTTCAGGTCAAGGTAATTGATATCCATTTAAATTTATAATGGGATCAAACGTAATGTATGTATGAGCTGACTGTTTGGAATTCATTTGAACTGTTTGAAATAGTTTACATTGTTTTATATAAATTCAACAACTCTTTTTTGTTTGTGCGCCAAGCTAATTTTTAAAGCTGGGAATAACTGGCTAAGTCATTGACACACTATGCTGTAGTTGGTTTTATGTTTTTAAACTGTATAGTTTAATTGATTGACTCTGAATTGTTTTCCTACTCAAAATAAAGAAATGTGCATTTGTGTAAAGTTCATTTTTAACTAATCACATTAAAGATTATTATTATGGAGTGGCTGCAAAAACGAATACTATTCGGCTTTTGCTTAAAAGAAAATAGCTGTTTAATGGAAAGATTACTATTTTTATTTGGCTGGATACCTTTTCATTTGCCTCATCGTTGTTTACTTGCTTTAATATCCTATCACGCTGATTAGCTATTACACTTGTGGAGCTCCCAGGCAATCTCCAGAGAACTGCGATTGGTCACGCTACGATAATTGAAGACACTAAAGCAGAATAGCCTTTCGTTTGCTCTCACCTGCATTGCTCTGTAACGCACACTGTTCATGTGAAGGGTCTGATGAATGGGCCTGATCTGGCCTGCAGGCCTTATGCTGAACACTCCTGGTGTAGACCATAATTTCTTCGGAGCAGGCTCACCAGGCACCCAGCTGGAGGGCAGGCCTCCATTGCTTGCCATAAGCAAATGACCCCATCTCTGGCGCCCCTTCTCGTGCAGAGATGAGTTGGAGAGGGAGATCACATCCTTGGTATGCAATGCAACTAGCTGTCGACATCATCCCACTCCAATTCCACACCTGACCACTGACATACGGCTGCCAACATGCCTCTTGCTGCCAACATGGTAAAAAAAAAAAAAAATCAGTGGCATACAGCTCGCTCCAGCTGCTTGGAACCCGGAACACAGTATTTATCTTTTTATTTTAAGAAGTGGACATGAAATTCTATTTTTTAGATGGTCTGTGGAGTTGGAAGTACTCATCAGTGTGTCGCAGACACAAAACAAAATGGAAAATAAGGTAGCCTCTGTGCAGGGGACCATATACAAAGACAATAGACACCTAAATGTCCACTTCAGTTACAGCTCTGATTAGTAAACCTAAGTGATTCTACTCTTGTGACTGAGCAGCTATTGAAAAGGACCTTTAGGGTACAAGTCCAGATATGAAGAGTGTTCAGTCATCTCAAGTTCTAACAAAGGAGCCTCAGAAGTGGTGCCTAAATTAGTCAAAATGGTGGGGAGGGTGTGTGGCTGCAAGCCATGCAGTAAGCAGTCTTCCTGACCAGCTCCCGCTTGATCTGACATTATCCGTTTAAAGGACCGGTCTGCAGAAGCCTTGGGACTTGGAATTGCACTCTCCTCAAGCTGAAAGCACCAGGAGTGTGCGAGTGCAGTAGTGAAGTGCACGCTCCGCTGGAACATGCATAACGCAACCTCACAATCTGGACGGGGGCTGGCAAACAAATTAAGATGGTGGCCGCGACAGCACTGAGGCGGCAGCCGCGACCGCAGCACTCTGGGGCCGCAGTGCCACTCCAGCAAATACATGTGGATGGAACAAAGGCGTCGGAGATAGCTCCCAGACTGAGAGGTGACTGAGGCATAGGACCGTGGCTGCAGGGCTTTGCGACCGGAGCGAGGCTCCCGTGAAAAAGTCTGGAGGCGGTGGTGGGGAGCAGAGACGGCCCCTGGGCTCAAGAGCGCCCGGGGTAAGATATGGTGAGTGGGGGGCCCGCATGACTTAATGGCAGGCACCTTGTGCAGGCTCCGAGTTGGGCACATTCTGTCCATCTGAACACAAGGATGGACCCAAGTGCCCCCTCTACCCCCCAAGAGAGCTAGGTGTGCCTTGATGCCACAGCGTGGTGGCGCAGTGCTTCTTCACTGCCCCCGTGGGGCCCAACACCCCGGAGTAACTGTCTGGACAAAGCGCAAGTGCAGCATAGGGCCTCTACTGCACTGCGCACAGATCAGGCAAACCTGCCCCACACAGTGGAACGGCATGAACACGCAGGGGGCCCGGCTGGTACAGCTGCCTTTCTGCCACCACAGCCATCACTTAAGAGAAGCCGAGTGATGCACAGGTTGTAGCAACTGCTAGTATGGAGCTAAAAGAATTAACTGCTGAAATACATGTAAATGAGGCATTGCCTCCGCGTATGAACAAAGAACCAAACATCAGCCACCGCTAATAAGGTACAAGTACTACAAGACCCAAGAACTGCCTATTGCCCCCACATAACCTGCAGGAGATAATTCACGGCGCAGGTTTCACTTACCAGATGCCTCCTAAAGCCGCTAAAATGAAGACCACCCAGACAACGCTAGTCAACTACGCTAGGAACCCACAGCTGATTCCTGAAGGAGAAATGGCGACACGACGCACAAAAGATGGGGATTCCAGAGAAATGCATGACCAGGTGATGCAGGCCATAGCAGATCTTAAGGCCACTCCATGGAACCACATTGAGGCAGTCAAAATAGATGTGGGGTTGCTACGTCAGGACGTCCGGAACCTGTCGGAGCACACCAAGAGCCTGGAATGCCAATCCAGAGAGAATATTAGAGAACTCTGAGACGCACACGGACGTTCATATCCTGCAACAGAAGGTTAGTTTACTGGTCAACCAGAGTGGAGGATGCAGAGGGCAGAGCACGAAGAAAAAATGTTTGCATAGTGGGTCTGCCGGAAGGAAAGGAAGGTGATGACCCTAAGACATACATCGAGAACTTGTTTCTGCCCGAGGTGGGGCCGGGAAACTTGTTGCAAGGCTTCACGATAGAAAGAGTGCAGAGAGCCCTTACCAGGTCACCCCCCCCGCGCTGTCACAATGCCTGCCCCCGGAAAGCCAAACCAGGCCCAGCAACCCTGGAAGCAGGCATCATGCCACTTGAAGCATGCCCAAAAACCCCAGTTAGGGGCTATTCGGCTACAGACCTGGCGCCTATGGCGCCAGGCTCATAAGAATAAAGTCAGTCCTGGCGCCATGGGCGCCAGGCTCATTACAGAAAACTTACCTGATGCAGACCATGCTGCATTCCTACCTGATGCAGACCATGCTGCATGAAGCCACAAGCCAAATGAGGCTTAGAGGGTCTATTTTACCTCAGGGACTCCTTTCCTCTCGGGTGGGGCTGTGGAAGAATACTTACCTGGAACTTCTTCCAAGGCTATTTAAGCCACACCCGGACAGCCACACGTGCTTCGCGTTATTCTGCGTGCTGCAGCGTAACGCTCACCGTGTCTTCAGCAGCTCCAGTATTCAGCCACGCCCGCTTCAGCCCTGGAACACCTGAAACAAGAAAAGGAGAAGGAGAAGAGATCAGAACAAAACCCTTACCTGAATCCTTGATCCAGCACGTCGATCTGGAAGAGAGAAGCCTTCACAGTGCCGTGCAGCGCCGCGCTGAACTCACCATCCGGGGCTGCATTCCTTTACTCCATCTCAAACCCAGCATCTCCAGGCCATTCTTCAACACCTGGGGGAGACAAAAACAAATAGGTGAGCAAGGGCAATACAAACCACCCCCAAAGACTTACCTGATTACCACAGGGGGGTACTCACCTCACCTCGGGTCGGCGCAGTCAATTCTGCATCACCGCCGCACCCCGGCCCCTAAGGGGAAAACAAGGACAATACAACCTAACCCCAAAGACTTACCTGATTTACCACAGGGGGGTACTCCCCTCATTTCGGGTCGGCGCAGTTAATTCTGCATCATCGCTGTACCCCGGCCCCAAAGGGGAGAACCACAATAGACTTACCAGGATCTTACCAATTGCCACTTGGAACTCTTCTAGTGGTTTAAATCTGCAACCTGCAAGGAATCTGGCAGAGTGAAGATCAGACTTTTGAACTCTTACTAACGATTGGACTTAGAGTCAATACTGGAACTCGCCAATTCCTCCACGCCAGTGAAGTAACTGGTTGTCTACGCGGCCCTGCGCTCCATGCAGGATGGAGAGCTCATCTTTCCAAATCATCAGGTGAGATTAACAGGGAACTTCAGGAGTGTTCTGTGGGCAGACAAGGGGAGTGGGAAGGCGGGTTAACGCTCAGATTACGGGAGGTTAATTCCCCTTCTCCATTGCAGAAAGATATTCGTACGAGTCCAACAAACAAAGCTAAGTGGGTCTGTCCAGTCTGTCATCTCGGCTCTACGTGTTACTCTGGTGGAAGCAATAGCGGGCCAGTCCAGATAGACACCCCTGTGGGAATCAGGTGAGTGTAACACCCATCTCCCCAGATCCCTCCCCAGGCCTATAATTGCAATGGTCCTGAGCTATAAGGACAGGGAGAAGATTCTTTCCTACTCCAGACAGGGGGGAACTTTGCATTGAGCTTCAACGGATCTGGCGGTCTACCCCAACTACACCTTCCAGTTGCAGAAGAAAAGGTTAAAATTCTCAGCAGCAAAGGGGAGACTGCGGACTGCGTGGCTCAAATACATGCTGATCTACCGTGCACACCTTAACGTCTTGTAAAAAAAATGGTGCCCTATTCTTTGATCTCCCAGAGGAAGCACAGGCCTGGATGGACAGAGAGAAACCTGAACGACGCATGGGAAGCCCACTGATTGGTCCGAAAGCAAGGGATAGGTGGAGAGTCGTTATCGGCAGCAACTGCTCTGCTCCTGTGGTCAGCTATTACATGCTGGCAGGGTAGCCCAGGACAATGGGGTAAATGTCTCTGAAGTCCCTTATACTGTAACCGGATTTCCTTTCCTTTTCTCCTTTTAAAGAAGGCGGGAGTGCTTGCGCTGCAGGCTGCTCAGCAGACTCATGGGTCGAGCACCGGCTTGTAGTGGTGGCTACCACGCCCCTGAGACCCTTTTGCTAGGGGCGCTTGTTTGTGTGCCCACCCACTACGCTGAGGCCTCCAGTGTGGAATCCAGAGGCGGAAACAAAAAACAGGAACGCCTGAACATGAACAGTAAAGCTGGGTGAATGTTTTCAGTTTTGGGGGTTGGGGAAGTTGGAGCGGGCGGTATGTGTTGCCTGTATTGGTCACCGGTTTCAATTGCACACAGAACACATGGCGTGGGAGGCAAGCTGGAGTGGGGTTGGGTTTCCTGGAATCGAGTCCCACAAGATTCTCCCTTGAACTTGATGAGTCTATGGCAGGCACCGTAAGTGTACTTACATGGAATGTTAGGGGTCTGAACGATTATGTGAAAAGGAACAGAGTTTTTTCTTACCATAGACGATGCAAGATAGACATTGCTTTGCTGCAAGAAACACATTTAACACCTGAAAAACAGTCCCTACTTGCCCGGGAGTGGACGTGTGGTAAGCTCCCCATACTCCGCTTATGCTTGCAGGGTCTTGATTTGGATAGCGCTCACGGTCCTGTTCAATATCACTCACATTAAAACTGACGAAGGCAGAATGGTGCTGGTACACGGCCTCTTGGAAAATGTTGATATATGTCTGATTAATACATATGCACCCAACCACAACACTCACTTTTTTTCAAGCATTCTCAAGACTTTGCCCCTATGCAAATAGTACCATTGTGTGGGGAGGTGATTTGAACTGCACCCTGAACCCTAAGTTAGACTGTTCGGACAACAAACTTCACAAACCATCTCATACGCCAGGTCCATGCAGACTCTTGCGACCTCACTCAAGTTAGTAGACATATGGAGGCTACACCACCCGAATTCCGGGCACTATTCCCACTTTTCTGCACCACATGATGTCAACACCAGGCTAGATCATTTCTTTGTCAGTTTGGAACTAGCGAACACTTCAAACAGGCTGAATACATAAGTAGGGTACTATCCGATCATGTCCAGCTTCACCTACAATGGCAGCATGTACCCCCCTGAACTCCAATACCCACCTGGAAGCTTAGAGGGGAGTTCTTGAGGGACGATTCCTTTCGCGACGGCATCAGAGTAAGTATTGCACGGCCATTGCCACGTCTGGTGGAGCACAGGATAGGATAGGCAGAGAATTGGCCGAGGAGCAACTATGGATAGTGGAGCAGTCCAGAGGTGGGCAAAAGAACGAGGAAGCAGAGGAAATGTCCCTGCCACAGAAATGTTCGGGCTGTTGAGAGAGATTAGGCCTACATAGTTACACCAAGTATATCGAAATGCAGCATAGGTAAGGAGACAAGACAGGCATACTATTGGCATGACTATATAAAAAAAGACAGGAGGGGTCCAATTTATACGATTAATACACCGCGGGCGATGTGCGTCATATCCAGGAGAAGATCAATGATACCGTCTGGGATTTTTATGACTCCCATCAGGATAGGACCCAAGTGTCCCAGGCACACACAAGAGGTGCTGCCCGATATAGCCCTCCCAAGACTCATTCAGGAAGAGATAGAAGACTTAGATGCACCCATTACACTAGAGAAGGTATGAAACACGATTAGAGGTTTGCCCTCGGGCAAGACCCTGGGCATGGATGGGCTGCTGGGAGAATTGTACAATGCATTTGCTGAGGAAGTAGCTCCTCCACTTCTGAAAGTTTTTGTGGATTGTTACGAAGCCAGTACCCGCCCCCCCCTCAGTCTGAGGGAATCAATCATTATACACCACTCCTCAAACCACAAACTCCCAATGGAGTGCGGCTCATATAGGCCTCTTTCCATGCTCAACCAGGATAATATGATTATGAAGGCCATACTTGATAGACTTAAAAGGGTGATCCACACACTAGTCCGAAGTGAAGGGCAGTCAAAGAAAAGGCCAATTCCTGTTTGGACCTGAAGGACCCAGGGCCTGACCCCCCTGCTCAGACAGCAGGTAAGCATGCACCAACATGTGTTACTCCCTCTGTCCCCAGAGGCCACCCCCACCCGCCCTGCCCCCCCGTGATGTTCCCTTGTGCCCCCACCATTCCGGCACACAGGTGTTGCCCATTTTGCTTGATTCTTCTACCCTGCTCCCCCTCCTCCCTCCAGCCTACTTCTGCAGGAGTCTGTCCTGATAAATACTGGTTTCACCATCTCCGTCTTGTGGCCAATGCTGGATTTGACTTTTATGGACTTCATTCATTCATGGTGCGTCACCCTTTCTCAACTCTCATGCTGGACTTCCTTTGCATCTTCATGGTGCCCCTGAATCATGCTGTTCCCATCTTCATCTTGTATCCTGGTTTGCAACATTATGTGTTACTACTGACTTCAATTGTATTGACTCTCCCCTCTTGCTTCTCCACTCTTGACTGCTAACTCTATGCTCTCTCCTCCTTTCCCTTCTCCCTTTTCCCATCTCCTCCCCTTACTTTCTTCTATGCACTTACTCTATCAGAATTGTCCTTGGACCTAGTATGATAGCAACCTCGTCCGTCTCCTCCCCAGTCCCCCTCCAGCACTATCTGAAATGTCATCAGGCCTAGTATGATAGTTGCTTGTTTTGTTCCTCCCTTACCTTTCTGGACCCCTCTCCCTCACCTTTTGTTTTTCTCCGGCTCTACCAGAAATGTCATCAGGCCAAGTACGGTAGTCTCCAGTCTGTTTCTATTTCCTTCCCACTCTACCCCTCCCTTCCTTAACTATGTCTTAGCTCTTGCACTATCTGAAATGTCGTCAGGCCGAGTACGATAGTTAATTTCACATCCTTACTGTTCATGGCCTTTAAGAATGTCATTGTATTTTCCCTTGTTCCCTCCCTTGCCTTTAAGCGCTTTGAAACACATTATGCATAGGCGCTATATAAATAAACTATCATATCACCCAGACCAGACAGGGTATGTGCCGGGGAGAAGCATGGCCTGGAATTTGAGGCATTTGCATAATGTCATAGACAGCACAGCATCCTGGGAGATCCCATGCGCGGTGGCCACGCTTGACGTAATGAAAGCATTTGACTCAGTCAGGTGGGAATGGCTGTACGTCACATTGATCAAGTTCGGCTTTGGGCAGGAGTACATGAGATGGGTTCGGCTGATATATACTAAGCCAGTCGCAAGGGAAAAGACAGGTAGGCATATTTCACAACCATGGCAACTAGAAAAAGGCACTAGGGGTGTCCGTCATACCCACTACTTTACATCCTAGCCATGGAACCCATAGCACAATACTTAAGGACAGAGTATGCCACGGCAGGCTTAGTTATAGCCGGAGTGACTCGCCCGATATTAATGAATGACATTATTGTAATTCAAAACCCTGAGGACAATTTGGAATTGATTGTGTTGGCGCTAGCACTCTTTGTTACACTGTCTGGTACTGGTATCACGATCAGAATAGATAAATATGCCCTTTTCCCACTGGCAGGGCTGGCTGGAGGGAAGATAGGAGGAGCTGTCAATCCTAGCACTGCACTGGCGCACGGCCACGTTTAGATATTTGGGGTCCATATATACCACGATGTGGCAAAATAACACGCTAATAACACATTGAAGGCTCTAGACGGTATTAGGAACTCCATAAAGTTCTGGGGCAAGTTGCCCTTTTCACTTGCGGGTAGGGCTGTGCTGCTGAAAATAGTGGCCCTTCCCGGGCTGCTACACCATTTTGCTAATGTCCCGTTCCACATACCTAAAGCTTTCTTTAAGACCTTAGACTATATGTAGCGAGTTTTTGTGGCAGAATGGTAGGTACAGGATAGCGCTGTCCACCCTATGAAGAACCCATGGAGAGGGAGGGAATCGGGGTTCCGCACTTCGAGTTATATCACCTTGCTGCGCAGTTGCAGTTTGTGGTAGAGTGGTTGTCCAATGACCCCACTCTGGATACTCAACTGCTCCAAATCACGATGTTGTGTTTCCACCTCAAGGAACTATTGTGGATCAGCAGGCCCCGGGTCCACCAGGGCTCAAATCTAGTGTCACTGGGTGTGCAGTTGTGGGACAGAGCAATGGCATAGATTGGGCTGGTGGACCCCTTTTCGGTACAGATCCCCCAGGCCTTGATAGTGTCTTCTACACAGGCGCAACTGGGGATACACTCCTATAGGGAACCCAGAGGGGTGGCAACGGTGGGAGACATTCTGCAGGATGCCTGCTTCACACCTTTCCACGAACTGGTGGAGCACACAGGCTTACACAAAGGCCAATACTTTTTATACAACAGAGCCAGAAGCGAGATTTTACGCAGGTGGCCCACATACAGTGAAATAATGGAACATCACGCAATTATGGACATCATGTTTGACATTCAGAGGATGGACACGCCATGTCCAGTATATACAACCTTCTACTGATTGGAGGACCTAGCACAGGGTTGGCAGCAAGAGGTAAATGGGAGGAAGACCTTGGGGCCACTCTGCCTGACGAACATTGGAGGGACATATTGGGTTACCACAGCAGAGTGTCCCGGAATGCTAGATTCCAGCTAATACAATTATTTATAACGCACAGGGCATACCCAACACCTAGAATCTCCAAATTCCACGGCACGAAAGAGCAGCATTGCCTTAGGTGCAAGGCTATAGACGATGGCATGCTACACATGTTCTGGGTTTGTCCCACGATTAGATTATACTGCGATAAGGTAGCGGAAAAAATGTCTAAGGGAGGGCTGAACATGGACTGGCACTCGGCAGATGCATGCATATTGCGGCGATTCACACGTCCTTGGCGCACAAAATGCATGCAGAAGATGAGACCTGGAGTATATATTAGCTAAGCGCAGGATCACCATGGCATAGAAGTCTCCCAGGGGCCCTGGGATAGAGCAGTAGTGGAGGGATCTGAGGAAATGGGAGCTTGCTGAGGCAGTGGCGTGGAGAAGGGCGCCCCCTGCAGGCACTGCAGACATTAGTGATGATATCCTAGAAAGCTATGTTCACTCCTACAGATGCCGAACCTAGTCAGAGGACAATTACCCCCCAATCACAGCAGTGGTCTCATGCTTAGTGTGGTAACAGTTGGTTGACCAAGACACAGTATTGTAGGCAACGGGAGGGGAGGGGAGGTGGGCAGGTTGGTTTAGTTTGGGAATGTTATGTGAGGGCAAACGTGACAGAATGTTTTATGGATTGTCTCACCTCATATGTTTGATGTTTGTTAAGCCAAACAAAAATTGTTCCAAAAAGAAATTTGTCAAACTGGAGGTTTAAAAACAAATTCACCTATACCGTTCAGTCGCAGTTGGCACTGGCAGATATACTGGGGTGGCAAGGAGCTGATTGGGAGGGTGACTGCTTTTCATGTATGTCTGAACATAAACTATGGGTGCTTTTTCAAGAAAGAAGCATAAATACTGGGAGATCATAGACGATGACTGAATAAGGGTGGGTGATTGCAATTGTCTGACGGACGATGAACCGGATAGCTCTAGTAGGTGGGCCAGACCACTGGCAGCTGCATCTACGGTGCTAAAGGAGCTCGTCAGGAAGTTTGGATTGGTAGAAAAATGGCTACATTTCCATGGTGATGAAATTAAAGTTACTCACCGTAGTGACTAGAGTACTCATTGCCCATAGGCTCCTTTCCTCCACCCTTGTGGGTGACCCCCAACATGGGGACAGTACCGGAACATTTGGCAGTTTTAAAAAAAACTAATAAAAACTGACTTCCCCTTTAAATTTAGTATAGGGCGCGGCTTTGGGCGTGAGAACACCCCGCAGAGGCCCCACCCTCCAGCACCTCACATTAGTCCCCTTTGAGCACATCAAACGCTTAGATACCTGGCTACACTTGGTACATATTAGCCGTTGGCATACTAGTGGCGGAAGGTGGGTGGCAATGTATGCAGGAAAGGGGACTATGGACTACGAGTACTGTAGTCACTACGTTGAGTAACTTTACTTGTACGTCCTGTCCCCTTTCCTCCATCCTTGCGGGTGATTCCACCAAACAAGAACATAAAGTGGAGCTGTGAAAACCTGCCTCATATCTAGGACGAAGCAAAAAGTTTCTTCAGAACCGCCTGACCAAACTCAATCGCGCCTCGAGCTTGTGTCCAGTGAGTAGTGCTTACAGAAGGCCGACGGAGTGGCCCAAGTAGCTGCCTTGTTGATGACAACCCAAGAAGCAAGTCTCTGAAACACAACGTCTGTGGCCTTGGCTCTGACCGCATGGGCAGGAATCCACTCAGGAACAGGTTTGCCCATGGCAGTGTACACCTCAGAGATGGCCTGAACCAACTAACGGGTGATGGAAGCCTTGGAACCCTGAGAGCTGGGGGAGGAGACCCCAAAGGTCACAAACTATTCCTCAGGCTTCCTGAAGGATTTAGTCAGAAATAAAACTTGAGGACTTATTAATGCAGATTCCTCTCTGCCTCCGACTGCAGGTTTGGGAAGAACACCGGCAGGCAGATCTCTTGATTCAGATGAAATGGAGAGACTTCCTCGGGCAAGAAGTTTGGAGATGCTTCCTTGGGCAAGAGGTTTGGAGGAGTGCGCAAGATGATCTTGTCGTTGTGAAACGTGGTGAAGGGCTCACATGAGGACTATGCCTGCAGCTCACTAACCCTGCATGTAGAGGTGAGAGCCACCAGTGAACCTGCCTTTAGTTAAACCCATCGGATGACCACCAACGACATCGGCTTGAAAGGCTTATGCTGCAAAGCTTCAAGAACCACATTGAGATCCCAGGCCAGGTGCGGCCTATGCACTGGCAGAAAGAGCCTAGGCAACCCCTTAAGGTGGGCCTTATCCACCGGCTTGGCTGCAGAAAAGGAACAAGTTACTTACCTGTAACTGTTGTTCTCCAGCATGGGTCTGGCATGGATTCACATGCTCATGAATATTCCCTGTCGTCAGGCTGGGAATCCTCGGTAAAGAAAAAACCAGTATCAGTTTCGTTTCTGATCTGTCTTTCGTAGTAATAACCAATCACTGGTCTCTGCGTCATACTGACCACAGCCAATGACTGCCCTCTACCTAAGCACCGCCTCTGGCAGCCATCTTCAGATTTGGAAGCACGTGAAGTGGCAGTATGACCAAGTGAAGAGCCGCAGAGGGGTAGGCGGGAGGGTTCGCATGTGAATCCATGCCAGACCCATGCTGGAGAACAACAGTTACAGGTAAGTAACTTGTTCCTTCTCCAGCATGGGGTCTGGCATGGATTCACATGCTCATGAATAAAGAATACATAGCAGTACACACATGCACAACCACGGGAGGTGGCAAAGGCTCAACATTAAGCAGTACATCAAACTCAACATTAAGCATCTTACCTCCTCACCAGGCTCACCTCAGGTGAACAGGTTGCGCAGCACTGCTTGGCCGACCCTGGACCCCTCCCTGGAATCCCGATCGACGCAGTAGAATTTCGTGAAGGTGTGCGTCGACCTCCATGTAGCAGCCCTGCATATGTCCAGCAGGGGCACACCAGAAAGGAACGCCATGGTAGCTGCGATCGCTATGGTGGAATGGGCTCTCGGACGGCCAGGCAGCGGTCGGTTTGCCAAACGATGACAGTACATGATACAGCCGGAGAGCCATCTGGAAATGGAAGCCTTCGAGAGAGCCTTCCCCTGATTGACAGGTCCAAAGTTCACAAAGAGTTGTGACGTCTTCCGAAAACACTTTGTGCGGTCCACGTAGAACTTCAGCGCTCTAGCCACATCCAGCGAGTGCAAAGTCCTCTCAGCCGGCGACGAAGGCGACGGGAAGAACACAGGCAACACCAAGGGTTCGTTGAGATGGAAGTCCGACGGTACCTTGGGCATGAAGGAGGGGTGCGTCCTGAGCACTACCCTCGTGTCGTGAAAAGTCAAGTACGGGGCCTTGCATGAAAGGGCCTGGATCTCTCCCACCCGTCGTGCGGAGGTGATGGCCACAAGAAACGCTGTTTTCCACGACAGAAACTTCAACGGGGCCGAGTGCAGAGGCTCGAACGGAGGTCCCATGAGCTTGGTCAGCACCACGTTGAGCTCCCACGCCGGGGCCGGAGCCTTCACCGGCGGGAACGATCTGAACAGTCCCTTCATGAACTCTTTCACCAGACGATGAGACCACAAGGACGTCAGGCCCGTGGTTCTGGTGTATCGGGAGATCGCAGCAAGATGAATCTTGATGGACGCGTGTGCCAGTCCAGCTTTGGCCAGCGTCAGCAGGTACGGCAGTACCTGGGGAGCCGTAATCCGTAGAGGGTTAATCTTCTGTGCGTGGCACCAGACAGAGAACCTCTTCCATTTGTGTCCGTAGCATTTAAGAGTCGAGGACGCCCTGGCCTTTGCAAGAACCTCTCTGCAGTCGGCCGGTATGTCGTATCCTCCAAACTCTAGCGCTGCAGGAGCCAGGCCTGCAAGTTCAGCGATTTCGGGTCGTGGTGGAGGATGGCACCTCCTTCCCTGGAGAGTAGATCCGCGTCCACCGGCAGCTTGATTGGCGGGGACGCTGACAAGTCCAGAAGGTCCGGGAACCATTTCTGCCTCGGCCACGCAGGTGCGACGAGGATCATCCTGCACCGTGACCTCTTGAGCTGGTTGACGAGCCGGATTAGCAGTGGCAAAGGAGGGAACGCGTAGAGGAACAGGCCCTCCCAGGGGAACGAGAAAGCATCGCCCATGCTCCTCGCCTGGGGAAACCTGCTGGCGAACCTCCGGCACTTGGAGTTCGTCGCCGTCGCGAACAGGTCGATCTGGGGTGTGCCCCACCGTCGGAAGAGGCGATCCACTAGATCCTGCCGTAGTTCCCACTCGTGGCACGAGCGCAGCTCCCTGCTGAGTGAGTCGGCGATGGTGTTTTTTATCCCTGCCAGATGAAACGGCACCAGAAACATCCTTTGGGCGACGGCCCAATGCCACAGGTCCTGCGCCTCCTTGGACAGCGCTGGGGACCTGGTTCCGCCCTGTTTCCTGATGTAAAACATGGTGGTGGTGTTGTCGGTGAAGATCCTCACCACCTTGCCCTTGAGGGACGGAAGGAAGGACCTGAGGGCCCAGAACACTGCACGGAGCTCCAGGACGTTGATATGGAGGGACTTCTCCGTCGGGAGCCAAAGGCCTCTCGCGTGCAGATTTTCGGTGTGCGCTCCCCACCCTTCCAGGGAGGCATCCGTGGTCACTGTCTCCTGGTGGTCTGGGGTCTGGAAGTCCATGCCCGCCGTCAGATGCGCGCGGTTGCCCCACCACCGGACCGCTCGGCGGAAACTCTCGTCGAGTGTGATCCTCTCCTCGAAGCTGCCCGTCGTTTGGATCCAGCGCGCGTCCAGGAACTCCTGCAACGGGCGCATCCGGAGCCTGCACATGGGAATGAGGTAGATGCAGGAAGACATCATTCCGAGGAGGGACTTGATGGACCTCACCTTGGCCGCGTCGGAAACCAACATCCGCTGTACCTTGCCCAGGATGGACCTGGTCCTTTCCTCCGACGGGGAGGCCAGAAGGGACACTGTCGAGCTTCGCTCCCAGAAACAGTGCGTTTTGCGCGGGTACCAGGTGGGACTTGGCGTAGTTCACGGAGAATCCCAGGTCTGTGAGAAGTTGGACGGTCCTTGCCGTGTGCTCCACGGCGAGCTCCTTCGTCTTGGCTCGGATGAGCCAGTCGTCCAGGTAGGGGTAGACGTGGATCCCCTCGCGGCGCAGCTGCGCCGCCACCGGTGCAAGGCACTTGGTGAATACCCTGGGTGCCGACCGTAGTCCGAAGGGGAGGGCTTTGAACTGGTAGTGACGCCCTTGGACCACAAACCTGAGGAATTTTCGGTGCCCCTTTAGGATGGGAATATGGAAGGGAATAGTTTCTTACCTGTAACTCCATTTCTCCAGCATTGGTATCTTTCATGGATTCACATGCTTGGAATATTCCCCGTCGTCAGGCTGGGAATCCCCGGTACATTATATAGACCCTTTCCCGTAGGAAAACTTTTTCGACGCTTATGCGTCCTATCCACCTCGTTTTGTATCATGCGTGCCCGCGCCGTCAGGACGCCCTGATATAAATACAGGACCCGCCCCCACGCTCCCTCAGATTTCGGCCCCCAAAGTAGTGGGGGAACCAGTTTGCATGGCCAGGGGAGGCAGGCGGGCGCATGTGAATCCATGAAAGATACCAATGCTGGAGAAATGGAGTTACAGGTAAGAAACTATTCCCTTCTCCAGCATTGGATCTTTCATGGATTCACATGCTTAGAATAGATTACATAGCAGTACCATCCCAAAGAGAGGAGGCGTGCATGCAAACTCACATACTTTCCTCACAATGCCAGTTCTCTATGGTCGTGTACCCATAGGCAATAGTTAACATAGAGAACGAACAATATTCAATCATAATTGCAACCAGAAGTAACCCCTCAACCGGGGCTTACCTTATTGGAATAGGTGTCAAAGCACCGCCTGTCCCATCCGAGTATCTTCGGCATGCTGTTGTGGCAGGCAGTAATGGCGGGTAAAAGTGTGCGTAGCCGCCCAGGTAGCCGCCATGCAGATGTCCCCCAGAGGGACTCCAGACCACAGCGCCGTCGACGATGCCGCCGCTCTAGTGGAATGAGCTCTTGGGCGTCGCAAAAGAGGCTTCCCAGCCTTGGAATGACAGTACGAAATGGTATACGATACCCATCTTGACAGTCCTTGCTTTGAAATGGCCTTGCCTTTAGCACCCAGACCATAGGCCACGAACAATTGCCTCGTGTCCCTGAAAGGTTGAGTGCGATGAAGATAAAACTTGAGAGCCCTCTTCACGTCTAATGTGTGTAACGTGCGCTCCGCTCCCGAGCATGGCTCTGGAAAAAATGTAGGTAAGACAATAGAGGAATGTTTATGGAACACTGAAGGCGCCTTCGGTATGAACTGTGGGTTAGTGGCCAGGACCACCTTGTTCTTAAAAAATCTTAAGTATGGTGGGTCCACCATTAGAGCTTGGATTTCCGAAATACGTCGGGCTGAAGTGATGGCCACCAGGAAGGCCAATTTCCAGGACAAAAACTTTAGAGACGACGATGACATTGGTTCAAAAGGAGGTTTCATAAGAGACGCTAACACCAGATTGAGGCTCCACACTGGAGGAAATCTCTTCTCGGGAGGGAAGCTCCTGAACAACCCTTTAAGGAAGTGCTTAATCAGGCGGTCGCTGAATAATGGTGCGGAATGTCGTTGACGTGTAAACCTGGAGATGGCGGCCAGGTGTACTTTTATCGACGACACCGATAAGCCCTTTTGAGCTAAGAACAGCAAGTATGGAAGGAGCTGTTCCGGCATAATCAACTGCGGATCCAAACCTGGTTGATCCCCACACCACTGACAGAAACTCCTCCATTTGTACGAGTATGAAGTGTTTGTGGCAGGTGCTCTTGCCGCTTGCAGAATACGACGACACTCCTCCGGAATCGTTAGCTGGCCAAATTCGGCGAAGTCAGGAGCCAGGCCGTCAACTTGAGGCTGTCCGGGTCGTGATGCCAGATGATACCCTCCTGTCGAGACAGAAGGTTGGGGATCTTCCTGAACCTCATTGGCTCCGCCGCAGCCAAGTGCAGCAGGTCTGAGAACCACACCTGCCTGGCCCAATACGGGGCTACCAAAATCACCCGACATGGGTACTTGAGGATCCATTGCAACGTCCTCCGGATAAGAGGAAAAGGAGGGAATGCGTACAGGAATTTGTTCGTCCATGGGAAGGAGAACGCATCTCCCAGTGAGCCCTGCTGAGGCCATCTGCTTGCGTACTGCGGGCATTTTCTGTTGTCCTTCGTCGCGAACAGATCGATGGAAGGATGACCCCACTTCTTGAATGCATGGTGTAGTTGCTGGTCGTTCAGCACCCATTCGTGAACCTCGTTCATTTCCCTGCTGAGGGCATCTGCCTCCACATTTCTCACGCCTGGTAGGTGGAACGCCAAGATTAGCATGTTGTGTTGCAGGGCCCAATGCCAGATTTTTTGTGCCTCCGTCGACAGGGACCTGGAACGTGTTCCTCCTTGTTTCCTTAAGTAAAACATTGTAGTCGTGTTGTCCGTCATGACACGCACCACAGAGTCTCTCAGTTGAGGAAGAAAAGATTTTAGGGCCCACCGCACTGCTCTCAGTTCTAGCAGGTTGATATGCAGGGAGGACTCTTGTAACGACCACCGGCCTTGTACTTGTAACGTCTCCAGATGAGCTCCCCATCCGCTCAGTCATGCATCCGTCACCACCGTCTTCTGGAACTGCGGTTCCAGCAGAGGCATTCCTTTCGTTAGATGAGCAGAAACTCTCCACCAGCGGAGTGCTTGTACCAGTTGTTCGTCGATGACCAATCTGTCGGACCAGCGACCTTGGCTCTGCATCCAACGGTCCGCTAGAAATTCCTGGCACGGTCTCATAAACAGTCGGCAGTTGTTTATCAACGGAATGCAGGACGACATGGTCCCCAGCAGGGACATGTATTTGCGCACCGACACCCTGGTACCGCATTTCCATTCCGACGCCTTGCTTAGTAGCTTCTGTATTCTTTCGTTGGATGGTCTTACAAGGCCTGTGTGCGTATGAAACTCCGCTCCTAGAAAGACCAAGGTCCTCGAGGGCTCTACGGAGGACTTGCTGAAGTTTATCGCGAAGCCCAGTTCCTGTAAAAGGGACATCGTGGCCCCCAGACTGTTTCGTGTTTGTTCCATGGACGAGCCTCTGACCAGCCAGTCGTCTAAATATGGATAGACATGGTGACCGTCCTTCCTTAAATGGGCCGCTATGGGGGCCAAGCACTTGGTGAACGTCCTGGGGGAGGACATGAGACCGAACGGGAGGACCTTGAACTGAAAATGCTTTTGGCCGACGACGAACCTTAAGTATCTCCTGTGTCGTGCACGTATTGGGATGTGAAAATATGCGTCCTGAAGATCTAGCGACGACAGATAATCCATGGGTTGCACTGACCTGATAACCTCCTGGAGCTTTAGCATTTTGAATTTTGAGCCCTTTAGCCATTTGTTGAGTACCCTCAGGTCGAGAATGGGCCTCCATTTTCCATTCGGCTTCTTGACGACAAAGAACCGGGAATAAACCCCTTGTCCTTCCTGTGCCACAGGAACCCGTTCTACCGCTCCTTTTTGTAGCATAAGCGCCACCTCTTGTCTTAGAACTCGAAGGTGGGGCTGGGCCGAAAACACTGGCGGAAGACTCAGAGGCTTGTTTTTGAATTGCAGCGCATGACCCATGCGAACCGTGTCCAGAACCCATCGATCTGTGGTGATGCATTTCCATTGGTCGATATGATGAGACTCGACCCCCCAGGACGTTCCGAAGGCCGTCATTGGTTGCTGGTTTGTTTGTCCTTCGTCGACGAGGGACCCGAGCCTCGTCGTCTGGAGGCTTGATAATCTCTGCCTCTACGTGCAGACTGGGATGCCCGTCTGTAGCCTTGTGAAGAGTATGAGGGCCTGTTAAATCCACGGTCCCTAGAGGCTCCAAAGCGGGAGTTTCCGGAGGCGCCCCTGAAGGGGCGAAAAGAGCAAAAACTTCTACCTGTCTGGAGGGCGCCAAGAGACCTAGCGGTATCCGTGTCTTCCTTCATCCCCTTCAAGGCTTCATCAACCTTGTCTCCAAACAGATGTTCTCCTTCACATGGCATGTCTAGAACTTTGTACTGGACTTCAGGTCTAAAAGTAGTACATTTGAGCCACGCTTGTCGACGAAGTACTACGCCATGATTGATTTGTTTGAACCCCGACTCTGCTAGGTCCACCGCAATATTAATTGCATGGTTCGAGGCCTCCTCACCATCCCGTACTAGTAACATGGCTGCTTTGCGATGTTCTTCCGGCAGGTGTTCTAGGATAGGGGCTATTTTATGCCACATCTCCCTATCGTAACCCGATACAATCGCCAAGGAGTTGGCTGCTCTCACCGTCGTGGCGCCGACTGAGAGCACCTTTTTCCCGAAGGCGTCCTGTCTCCTTGCCTCGCTTTCTGGAGGGGTTGAACATTTTTGCTGTACTCTGGCCTTCCTAGCCGCTGCCGCCGATACCACAGAGTCTGACAGTGGCTGTGATGTTAGACATTTTGGAGTGGACTCCGGAGCTTTAAACTTTTTCTCAATACGCCCCTTAATAGCCGGTTCCGAGAACGGATGACGCATCGTCTTGAGGCCTTCTTGCCATACGTGGTCCAGGATTGGGATGGCAAAAACCGATTTCCTCCTTTGACCCATGTGATCAAAAAGAAAGCAATCTTTCTTCTGCTCCTCAGGGATTAAGCCGAATTCGGAACACGCTTTTCCCATCATTGCATGGAAGGCTCCCACATCATCCGGAGGAGATGGTTGTGCCTGACTCCTCGTAGACTCTACCTCTACATCCGAATTCCATGTTGGGTCTCTCGACGGTGACAGGGAGATGTCCGACCCTGAGTCACCTCGTATAGAATCTGACTCCGATAGCTCACCCTCCTCCTGCACTCGAGGACGATCCTTCGCCACCTGGGAGGCCGAAGGGCTTTTGGTCGTCGTGCGAGCTGCTTGAGCTTGTTCGTCGACGGAAGGTGCAGAAAATATCGACGATGAAGTGCCAGGCTGAGGGATCTGCGTATCCAGACGCTGCAGGAGCTTCTGAAGTGTATTAAGCACATCCAGAGACAAAACCGTCTGGGGGGTCAGCAACGTCGAGGATAGAGGGACCACACCCCCACTCGCACTCGTCGTCGACGTATTGGAAGGCCGTAGGCCCAAGTCCGACGGCTGCATAACCATGTCACCTTCTCCTTCCACCGACGACCCCGGCAAGGCCGTGTCTTGCAGCAGGACCTCAGGGGGGGCCGGTTCACAGACCTCCGGCTGCCAGGCCATAAATTGAGTCCCCGTCGACGAAGGAATCCCCACCGCTGCTGCCTGAATAGTAATCGGCATCGTCAGCGATACCGGGGTCGACGAGCCAGTCGCCGGCACCGAGCCTTTTGACTTCGTAGCCGATCTCGTTGCCGACTTCCCTGCTGAAGCATCTCGACTCACGGAAGACCTAGGACGGTCCCCCGAGGAGGATTTTGATGTCGCTTGCCTCTCCGTCTTGGAAGATGAGGAGGAGGAGGACTTTTTGTGTGATGAGGAAGACCCAGCATGCTTTCCCGCATGCTTGTCCGCAGGGCATTTTTCGACAGGCCTCGCCTTCTTCGAGGGAGGTTCCGACTTGCTCCTGGAGGCCGTGGAGCCAACTTCTGATGCCGGATAGGCACCCGCTCCGTCATTAAGCCAGTCGACCAACCTTCTTTTCCGATCTTTAAGGGTTTTTTGGGAGAAACCCTGGCATATCCCACATGTATCCGCCGTGTGGTGCGGGTGGAGACAGTAGATACAATCCATGTGGGCATCACCTTCATAGACTTTTTTGAGTCCACATGTCGCACAAGGACGGAATAAAGCCTTTCCGGACATATTTTCTTCAGAACGGAATTTCGCCGAAGCGAAAACACAACCTAACTTCAACTACGGGAAAGGGTCCATATAATGTACCGGGGATTCCCAGCCTGACGGGGAATATTCCAAGCATGTGAATCCATGAAAGATCCAATGCTGGAGAAGTAGGCATCCTCCAAATCCAACGACGACAGGAAGTCTCCTTCCTCCAGCTGACCCAGGACGTGCTGGAGTGTGACCATCCGGAACTTCTGCGCCTTGATGAACTTGTTCAGACGTCGCAGGTCTAGGATGGGGCGCCATCCTCCCGTCTTCTTCTTCACGAGGAAGTATCTCGAGTAAACTCCGGAGCCCCGAAGCCTCTTTGGGACGAGTTCGATGGCGCCCTTCCTGAGCATCGCCTTTACCTCCAGGAGAAGCTGAGGGACGTGAAACTCTTTCCTGGCCACGGGGGGGACGCGCGGGCACCTTCTTTGAAACTCGAGCGCGTGGCCCCGGGCTAAGGCGTCCAGCACCCAACGGTCGGTGGAGATGGACTCCCACACGCTGACGAAGCTCGCCAGCCGGCCTCCCACCGGGGTGCTTCGGTGGGGGCCCGACCCCACGGCCGGTTCAATCCTGTTTCGACGAGGCTTTGCCGCCTTGACCTCCTTGGCGACGACGGCGGGGTCCGCCAGACTTGCCTCGTCCTCTGTAGGCCTCCTGAGACGACGAGCGGGCCGCTTGACGGTAGGTGGAGAAACCGTCGCCGGAACCTTTGGAGGCGCCCTTGCCTCCGCTGCTCCGAAAGGGCGTCCGTCGTTGCTGCAGAACCCCAAGGGCTCGGGCCGTCTCAGTGTCCGCTTTAATGGCCTGAAGGGAATCGTCCACTGTTTTCCCAAACAGGTTGTTCCCATCGAACGGCATGTCCAGGACTCTGGTCTGTACGTCTTGACGGAAGTCCGTAGCCTTGAGCCATCCACGCCGCCTAAGGCACACGCCGTTGCCCAACTGGCGAAACCCAGTGTCGGCGATGTCCGTCGCAACAGTGATGGCGTGGTCCGACGCCACCTCACCTTCCTGTAGGATCTCCAGGGCATCCGCCCTCTTGTCGTCCGGTAGGAAGTCCAGCAGGGGAGCCAGTTTGTACCATAGCTCCCTGTCGTAGCGGGCCACGATAGCCAAGGCGTTGGCCGCTTTAATCGTCGTCGCTGCAGACGAGATGACCCTGCGTCCCATAGCGTCCAATTTCTTTCCCTCGCCGTCCGGTGGGGAAGTCGATGTGGAGGCCGCACCCCCCCCCGCTTTCTTCCTGGCCGCCGCGGAGACGACGGAGTCCGGGGTAGGCTGCGCCCGGAGGCACAGGGGGGCCGCGTCCGGGACCCGGTACTTCTTCTCGTACCGGTCTCTTCTAGCTGGCATCGTGGAAGGGTTCTTGAGGAGGGCGAGGCCCTCATCCCAAATGTCGTCCAGTAGAGACACCGCGAGGACAGTCTTCCTCTTGGCCTCGCGCCGTTGATAAAGGAATCCTTCCTTTTTCTTCTCCTCAGGGCAGAGTTGGAAAAGCTCGGATGCCCTGGCGATCATGGAGTGGAACGATCCAATCTCGTCGGGCGGAGAAGCCCTGGTGGGAGGTGACGACGGTAGATCCTCGTCGTATACCTCGTCGTCCGTACCCGTCGCTGCCGTGTCAGTCCCCGTATCATCCCCTCGGGTGGACGGGGAGGAGGGCTGGACGGGGCGCGACGGCTGAAAAGGAGGTGGAGGGTGAATCCTTCTTTTCTTGGGCGGGGGAACACCAGAAGGTCCCGGATCCCCCGACGGGAGAGGTTCCTCCGTCGGCAACGGTAGTCTCGTCCTTATCTCTGAACATAAGGACTGTATAGCCAACAAAATGGCCGCCGAGTTGTCTTGCGGCGCTGGCAGAGGGGAATCCGACGGGCGATCAGGGGCCCCGTCGGCACCCTCGACGATGTCGTCGTCGCCTGCGTCGGGATCCATCCCGACGGGCCGGTCTTCTTCCACGCCAAGGCCGTGGCTTAAGACCTCAATCAGCTCCTCCTCCGAGGTTGAGGCCGAATCTACGACGACGCCCTGCCCCCCCTTTTTCTTCCCCGCCAGGGATTTCACGGGGGTCCTATCGATGGGCACAAAAGAGGACTCCCTCCGAGGTGGCAGGGAGACTCTGAGCCCCGAGGTCGCCACCACTGGTGTAGCCTCCACAGGCTGAGCCAGGGCCGCCGCGACAGTATCGATAGAGGGCTTGGCCGGATGGATTAAGGCCTTCACCACCTTAGGTGCGCTCACCGCCTTATCCTTGACGGGGGGGGGGGGACACTGCCTCGCTCCCCCTCCGATGGGGCCTTCGAGCTCGACCGGGGCCTCTCCAGGAGCTTCACCGGGTGCTCGCCCTTCCTCTTACCCGACCCAGAGCGTTGGCTCGCTGCTGAAGGTGCCGGGGAGGGTGCGCCCTGCCTGGCGCCCGTAGAGCCCGACCGTTCGGCGCTCCCGGTGCCAGCGGACTCGCGGTGCTTGGCCTTGTGTTGGACCCCCGTCGCCGGGGCGTCCTCAAAGGTCTTAGAAGACCGCTCGGATTTCTTCCTCTTCTTCTCGCCTGACGGGCTCTTCCCTTCCAGCCAGTTGGCGAGACGTTGATGGCGGTCCTTCATGGTCCGCTCCGACATGTTGCCGCAAAACGCACAGTCCTTCTCCACGTGCGTCTTGTCCTCATGTAAGCAGTAGAGACAAAAGGAGTGTTCGTCCTCCTTAAAGACGTTCTGCAGCTGGCATCCAGGGCAGATCCTGAACAGCTTTCCGGGCGTCAAGCTTCCCTTCTCCTGGGCCATGTCCGGGCCTGAGAAACTTCTGGAGTCCTCCAAAAGCGTAGCTCGACGAAATCTTCACCCTTGAGGGGCGCAGACGAATCCGACACGGGTCCCCGTTGATCGGATGGAGAGTCGGTGGAGCTTGAGGCTCTTTTGACCGAAAAAAACGAAGTTTTTGAGAAAAAACGTGAAAAAATAGCACTAACGCTCGAGAGCAATAGCACGAGGATCCCAACACATGAACGTGCGGTAAAAATCTGAAGATGGCTGCCAGAGGCGGTGCTTAGGTAGAGGGCAGTCATTGGCTGTGGTCAGTATGACGCAGAGACCAGTGATTGGTTATTACTACGAAAGACAGATCAGAAACGAAACTGATACTGGTTTTTTCTTTACCGAGGATTCCCAGCCTGACGACAGGGAATATTCATGAGCATGTGAATCCATGCCAGACCCCATGCTGGAGAATGCATGCTTCGGGGAATTCTTTTAAGCCCCAATGGCCACAAAATAAGTGTGGCCCGTACACACCTGAACTCCAAAACGGTTTATAGTCTTTTCAACAAAAGAAATGCATTGAAAAAGAAATCCATCGAAGTAAAAGCACAGAATGTATCTTTTACATTTAAACGTACATATCCATCAAAACCTGTCCATCGAATATAGGAATGGACAAGTTTCGATGGATATGTACTTTTAAATGTAAAAGATTAAAAGATAGCATTTCGATGCATTTACTTTTCACGTTAAAACGTTACACGGCGTTGTCCAGTGCTGAAATCTTCAAAGTATTTTGGCACTGGCCAGCTTCAAGTACCGTTAGTGTTTATTATTTTTGTGGGGTGGCCTCTCCCCCTCCCCCCAACTCCTAAGGGCACCCCCCTAACCCTAATCGAAATCCAACAAAAGGTATTCAATGAAAGTGCATTTTGATGGAAATGGCCTTCAATGAATATAATTAGATGGATATTAATTCGATTAACCCCTTCAGTGCCAAGGATGAGATAGCCGGGATCGCTCAAAACTGTAATCCAACCCCCGGGCTATGTGAGGGGGAGGTCCTCTCTCACTGCCAGGGTGCTGGATTACCTTCAGTTTCACGTCGGCATGCGTAAAGCACGTCGGCATGAAACTGAAAGTAAAAGCACTGCAGCAGCCATTTGCGGCTGCTGCGGTGAATAAAGAAGGTGAGTGCTCTTTGTCAGCCTCGATCTCTGGCTGTATTTCAAGCCGGAGATCGAGGTGGGCATCGTTGGAAAGGGGAGATTCTCCCCTTTCCAACGATACCCATTGTGTGGCATTGCTGCTCACGGATCGGGCGCAGAGCGCGCGATCCTTGGGCAGCAATGTCACTGGATCAATAGAGATCCGTTTGTGACGCGGGGGGCTGCTTACTAGGCAAGCGGCCCCTTTCCCCCCCGTGACCCCAAAGCATGGGGCCACAGCGCTGGAGACCCCTGGGGCAGATGATCACTGCTCCCAGGGGTGAAAATGAAAAATAAAAAAAATATTTAAAAAATCGAGGGAAGGGGGAGGGGGTTTGGGGCCCTGGGGCCCACTAGACCACCACGGATATAGGAAAACGTGGTGTCCTTGGAAAGGGGAGATTCTCCCCTTTCCAATGACACCATGTATATGACGCATTGCTGGTCACGGATCAACGCAAAGCGCTCGAACCGTGACCAGCAACCCACTGGACCACAAGGGAGAAGTTTGTGACGTGGGGGGGCTGCTTACAGTAAGCTGCCCTCTCCCCCCCGTCCCCCAAAGCATGGGGCACATATGTGCACAACCCTGGGGGCAGATGGCTGATCTCCTGCCCCCAGGGAAGGGGCAAAAATAAATAATTAGTACAGGGATGGGGGCCTGGGATTTTTTTGCCCCCATGTAATGGTGGTGGCCCTCCCCCTCCCACACCAAGTGGAAAGGTGGGGCCACCCCTTGTAACCCTCCCTGGGGGCAGATTTATGCCCCCAGGCAGGAGTACACGAGGTGGCCCCGCCTTGGGGGGTGGGGGAAGGGGGGAATGCCACCAGGAATTAGTGTGCAGGGCCCCCAAAGGATGGCTGATCATCTGCCCCCAGGGAAGGGGGCAAAAAATTAAATAAAAAATGAAAACAAAAAGGGAATTTTGGGTGGGATTTGGGGGGCCACCAGGGATTTATTTTACAGAAAAGGGGGGTGGCCCTCTCCCCCTCACCCCAAGGGGAAATGGGGGCACCCCTTGTAGCCCGCCCTGGGGGCAGATATCTGCTCCTAGGAAGGGGCATCTGACCCCAGGGAGGGCTGCATGAGATGCCCCCCCCTGCATTTGGTGTGGGGGGGGTAGAGGGTCAGCCCCCCCCCCCATCACATTAGAAAACTACCTGGCGGTTTAGGGTGCCCTTCAGCCCGCCCTAAAGTGTAGTGTACCTTTTCCATTTTTTTCTTTGTTTACGAAACTTGCCTTGGTGCAGAGGGGCACACTGTTGTGCCAATCTGGCACCGGGGTGCCCAAACCCTACTGCCCCACCCACTGGGGGGCATGTCCCACCATTTTTGGGGGCCCTCTCCCCCCCCACCCCAAATGGAGGGGGGTGTTTCTCACGCAGCCATTTGTAGGAGGCCCAGGGAGGCCTGCATGAGGTGCCCCTGCCACCCATTTGGGGTGAGGGGTGAGAGGGCTTCCAAAAATGGTGGGACAGGCCCCCCAGTGGATGGGGCAGTAAGGGTTGGGCACCCCAGGGCCAGATTGGCACATCAATGTGCCTCTCTGCACCAAAGGGAGTTTGGTTACCAAAGGACAAAAGTGAAAATGGTGGAACGCTTTTTAGGGGGGGCTGTGGGGCACCCCAAAGGGTCAGGGAATTTTTTAATGGGATGGGGTGTTGACCCCCAACCCGCAATGGAGTGGGTGCCATGTCATGCAGCCCTCCCTGGGACCAGATATATGCTCCTAGGAACGGACGCCTGAGCCCAGGGAGGAGTGCAGGACAGCCCCCCCCCCTTATCTGCCCCTGCGGAGGGCTACATGAGATGGGACGCCCCTCCAATTGGGGTGGGAGTGGAGAGATGCACCCCCCTTCACATTAGAAAATTCCACAGCGGTGTAGGGGGCCCCTCCGCCCCCGCTAAAGGGCAGCCTGCCATTTTGAATTTTTTTCTTTGTTTACTATACCTGCCTTGGCATTGAGGGGCACATTGGTGTGCCAATCTGGCGCCGGGTGCCCAAACCTTACTGCCCCACCCACTGGGGGGCCTGTCTCACCGTTTTATGGGGGCCCTCTCCCCCCACCCCAAATGGAGGGCAGGGTGTACCTCACGCAGCCATTTGTAGGAGGCCCAGGGAGGCCTGCATGAGGTGCCCCTGCCACCCATATGGGGTGAGTGGGGAGAGGGCCCCCAAAAATGGTGCGACAGGCACCCCAGTGGGTGGGGCAGTAAGGTTTGGGCACCCCGGGGCCAGATTGGCACATCAATGTGCCTCTCTGCACCAAGGGGAGTTGGGTGACCAAAGCAAAAAAGTGAAAATGGTGAAACGCTTTTTAGGGGGGCTGTGGGGCACCCCAAAGCATCGGGGAATTTTCTAATGGGATGGGGCGTTGACCCCCTCCCCCCACCCGCAATGGAGTGTGTGTGGCATGTCATGTAGCCCTCCCTGGGACCAGATATCTGCTCCTAGGAACGGATGCCTGAGCCCAGGGAGGAGAGCAGGACAGCCCCCCCCCTTATCTGCCCCTGCGGAGGGCTACATTTTGCTGGTGTGACCGTAGGTAACATGTTTTTTGTTTTGTTTACAGCTTTTTCTACCCGATCAGCTGCAACGTTATGGGAGTACTGTTTTTTATTATTCTATGGTTAGGGCCCACTGCCAGTGGGGTGGGTGAGACGGGGGCTGGATTGTTGGTGGTGTGGGTGGGAATGGCCCATCTGGGCAGATCACCTCCAACTGTCCTGGAGTTGCAGCTGGGCTGCATTACAGCTTTTCCCTTCGGGGAGGTATTGGCACACTGCCGAGACTCCTTGGTGGGGAGAAGCTGTAACGCAGGGCAGCCAGGGCTCCAGCAAAGTCGGCTGTAATATCCCTGGCCTTAGGCACCCTTCTCCCATGTGGGTCTTTGCCAGGGGTTCTGGGTAATAAATTCTGGGTCGATTTGCACAAGTCAGACCTCTGGATTCCCACAGGTGCCCTCTTTTGGGAAATGCATGGGGTTCCCCGTTTCCCTTGCTGGCTTCGACACCCTAGGCCCAAATCTTAAGGTTGCCCACATGAACAAAATGGGCAGTGGCAAAAGGCTTTGGGTTACCAGTGAGTTACCCTTTTCCGCCCCTGGTAGTTGCACCCACACATGTGAGGTACCATTTTCATCGCGACACCTGTGGGAACGCAGGAAGGTATAACATTTGTTGTATTTGTGTGGTTTTCATAACGTTTTGACCCATTTGCTGGTGCCCTTTGTCACACAACCCTTTCATTTGGCAAATGTGACCTACATTTAGTTGCTGCTTTAGGCACAATACACTTTTGTAACCTGCACAAGTCACCTACCCTTGAAAAGGTCTGCCTATGCTCTTTCAAAAAAGTATGCTTGCCGTTTCTCACCACATTGGATTTCCCGATTTACACATGCTAAGTGCGTCTGTTCAGGCTGTGAGCATAAAACTCCTGTGTACCATGGCTCAGTGTTTGGCTTGTGGTATTGCTTGTTTTGTAAAATTACAAAAAATGTGTGCTTTCCTAACTGCAAGAGTCGGGGGAATGTAGCGGAGCATTGCTTTTCTCAAAATTCATAGAAGCCATTGCCGTACCAAGCCAACCACGTCCAACACATACCTTTTATTTCGGTCATTTTCCCGCTTTTCCCCCAATCTATGGCATTTTCCCCTGCCTAGTTGTTGCCTGACCTACGCAAATCACCCCTTCATGAACTTGGAATTTTGTCTAAGTTTCAGAAATATATGCCTTTCTGTCCTCCAATTCGGCTTTCATATCCTTTTCTTCCATTGCATCCATGCATGTCCAATTGGCAAAAATGGCCAAAAACGCCTACTTCTCACAAAACAGTTGATAACCACAAAAATATATTTTTTTCGTTTCCACTCAACCTGTTCTTGAAAGCCAGGAAATTGGGGAATTCAGCACAGCAAACCATTTATTCCTAGCTCTTACAAGGAAAAAACCAGAGGCTTCTTTGTACATCATTTTATTGCCATTTTTTGAAAAGACCCAACATTTTCGCCCTTTTTTGCTGAGTTTCACTCACCCCCCTACAGCAACCTTGGATTCCTGGGTGGCGTTACGACTGCCAACATGTGGGAAAAAAGGAGGCAAATTTGGCCGAGATATCTCATGTAACAAAAAAGTTACAAAACATTGAATGGCCACATAACGAAATCACCAAAAAAGGCCTTGGCACTGGGGGGGGGGGGGGGGAATACCCATGGCACTTAAAGGGTTAATCTAATTTCGATGGATAGTCCAGATAACCTTCAAAATGAGCCAGGTGTGCTGAAAAAGCCAGCAAGTCATCCAGCAGACAGGTGACAGAGTCCAGACCCTTGTCATGAGCACAATGGCAGAACCTAGTCCATTTACTTACACTGGGACCATGGCTAGGGCCTCTTGGCCTGCTGAATGATGTCCCAGTTGTCATCTGAAATGGTAGAAACATGAGCATGAAATCCATAAGTGAATGTTTGCCAACAGGGGATGCGTAAACCAAAATGGGGTTTTTGAGTAGTCTCCGACCGGGCCCCAGCAAGGCCCTCATGCATCTTGAACCCTGTTGTCCAGCGGTATTCCACACTTAGTTATAAGGGAGTGTCTCTGGGTCACAGAACAGGAGAATGAGGGCCCGGTGGACAAATCTCAGTGTCTACCATGGTGTGCCATGCCGCTGCTTCCCCCCCTTGACACAGCCCATTCTTATGTGTAGGGATCAATATATGCATCCGTGCGTGCTCCATATTAAAAATTCAGACAGTCCAGCAACGAGGCCAACCTCTGGTGGGGGCGGCTCAGGGTCAGTGGTTTTCCACACATCCCACACCCTGCCCGTTCCGTACCTTAGGGTTATTCCTGAACGAGGAAGCATCCAGTGACAGTCCAATGCCCAAGTCTTCTCTGCCTTTCCTTGTGACGGTTGAGCATGTGTGTCTTCTCAATGCCGCGGTTTTCCGCCAGAGACCTCACAGCTTACAAGGTGTCTTGTCGCGAGACCCGTCACGCTGGGGACAAAACAGGTGTGCACCCACACTTTTCCAGACACTCGTTGAGGATAGATCATCGGCGCTGCATGTTGTTCCGGGTTTCCCTGCAGCCGATGGTTCTACTGGAGCACCAGCCCTCTCCAAACACGGCCTGCATAGGCCACCACAAGTTGTATTAATCAGAACTTGGGAGTTCCAGGGAGTTTTGATGCTGCACCTGAACAGGTTGTGGTAGGGTACCTCCAAAGCTGGATTATAAAATTTAGTTCATGTCAATGTTTCCAGAGAGCTGGTTTAAATGCTAATTCGGCGGCAGCTAACTCAGAGTTGCGGCCATCTTGTGGCTGCTCAACGGCGCCCCCTTGAGGGAAGGATTTCTGACCTGGTTTTGTCAAGATGGCAAAGGACTTGACAGTTTGAGTGGAGATTTTCTTCTTCAACTCGCCATCGGTCGAAGAATGAAAAAGGTCCACACCTTTAAAGGGCAGATCAGGATCCGCTCCTGCATTTCAGATGACAACTTTATGGCATACATCTACACCGTCTCATCTCGATCCCCAAGGCAAGCCCTCTGCTGGCTGTGTCGATGTGGGAAACCGATGACTACATGAGGTCCTTGCGCAATGGCCCAGGCATCTGCCAGACTGGCCTTGAAGAAGGCTTGCTTGTCCGAAGGGTGGTCGGGCTGAAATTTCCTGCGCTCCTGCCACAGCTTCTGGTAAGACACAGCCAAGAGGGCTTCCGCATTGGCTTGCCGCAGATGCAGTCCTGAGATGAAGTAACAGTGCTTTCCGAAGGAATTTGTCCTCCTTGGAGAGGCAACTGGAGGTGGCTCCAATGGAGGTAGACGAAGACTATGGTTTCGAATACAACAAGGCTGCAGCCACCACAGAGGAATGTGGCAGCAGGTGAGAGGAAAGGAGGATTGGCTCCCTGTCAATCAGCCTAAACCTGCTGTCCAACTACTTGTTAATCTGGGCATTGGCCCTGGGCTACTCACAGATTTTGCGCCACATGCAGGACATCCTTCTGTAGGGGGAGGCCAGACCGGATAATGGTGCGTTTCCCCAAGACTTCTGATAGCACACCAGACTTCGCCTGCCCCCCCATGAACTCCACTAGGTCCAGAAGGCGGTCATGAAAGATCTTAATTGATGCCGAGTGCTCATTATGGGCGTCATCAACGCCACTCCCCCTCCCTTTACACATACCGGGGACAATCCAAGCCCTGGGATACAAGTGCCGGCTCGCCCCCAGGTCCGGAGCTGCAGACAGGTCCAACGGCTGTTGACGGGGAGGCGGTGGTACAGGCGGAGGGGTCAGCATGACCGGTAGGGCCTGAACCAGAGGAGGGACTGGCACTGGAAGCGTCGGAAGAATGGGAGGAGTCCCCAGGAGAGGGGGTAGAGGTGGCGCCAATTGGGAGATAACCTCTTTCACAATGTCCTTCAGGAACCCCTTCATCTGAGGGGAACTCATGAGGAAGTGTCTAAAGAAGCGGTCCTCACTAGCAATCGGGTCCCTAGGAATCCTGCGCTCCGAGGCACTGGCCTTCGCTCCTGGTCAAAGTGCTGAGGCGCCTGGTGCGTGTAACTGTAGGGATGTGATGAGTAAAAGTACCCCTGTGGGGACCAAAATCCTGCACCGTAGGATCCGCGGCTGCTTCCATACATAAGGGGGCTGGAATCGTCCTGCAGAACCCACTTGATGGGCGAAAGCACTGGTGGGCCTTAAGCCGGATCCAAGATGGGTACCTACCTGGCAGCTCTGCCATGTGCAGCTCTGCCATTTTGAAGCCTTGCACTACGCCCCTGGTGGGAGGGCGCGAAGGCCTTAAACCAAGGGAGGCCTCAGACACAAGAGGATACAGTTTGGGTCTTGCAATCGAAGCAGAGTCGTCGACCTCAGAGAGGCATCTGGTAGGTGCTGAGCCCTCAGCCGGATAGCCGGTAGTCAAAACGCCCTGGATGACAAACTCGGAGCAAATTCCGGTATGCTGGGAGCCCTCAGCACCTGTGGCAGTAGCTGTGCTGGATCGAGCCAAGCAACAACTCTTGGATGTGGCACTCAAAGATCTCTTAACCCCTGGAGTAGAAGAGGATGAGACTAATCATCCGTCCAATGACAGCCTGGTAGGGTCCCTGGACCCCTCACAGCTTGGGAGCCGGTAGCCTGAAAGGCCTCACATCTGTGCCCGGAATGCCCCAGAAGAGCCCTGGGTCCCTCGGCTTGGAATCCGGTATCCTTAGAGGCCTTGGGCCTGCTGGAATCTGAATGCGAGGAACCCTGATCCGTGGGAAGGAGACTCTGTGCTGTGGAGCCGTGCTGAACAGAGGTCCTACCTTGTCTTGATGAGAGGTACAAAGTCCTTAAGGTGGAGAGGGGGAGAAGTGTGGAAGATCTACCCCCACCGCGACAACCGATTCTTCAAATCCCTGTGACAGAGCGCTGTGGGCAACACATGAGTCCCAGCAGTGGTCGGCCCCCAAACACTCAAGACAGAGTGCATGGGCGTCCGATGCCAGGAACGAGCAGTCGCAAGAGGCACACCTTGTGAAACCTCCTGCGGCCGACATGCGCTGCGGAGGTAAGGCACTGAAGGGAAGTGGAATAAGAATTGAAAAAACAAACTGGGAGCAAGCGGAAAGCTAAAAAAAAAAGGGCTCTGCGCTGGCTGCCAGGTCCTAGAGCGGCCATGCGGAAGAAAGGACTGAGGTGAGGCATCGGAGAGCAGGGCCTCGGGGGGCGTTCCCGCGCCAGAGGCCCTGCACACTATACTAAAATTAACAGGGACGCTCATTTATTCACTGCCAAAGGTTCCGGTACCATCCCCATGCTCGGGACGCCCACAAGGATGGAGGAAAGGGGATTAGAGGTAGGAGTATCAAAAATACTAATAAGCCACCCAGGCAAAGGAAGGCATAGAATATGCAGAGAAAGATGCACTATGGGTCTGAAGACCGGTAGAGACGGGCAATATTTTCAGTGGCAATTTTCAAGTTCAATGACAGTCTTTGAAAAGTTAAGGAGCGGGGTCCTAAATGTCATGAGGGCACCAAGGCTTGCCAGAGGACAGAACCTCTACAAATACCCCTCAGAACTGTTCATGAGGCTCAACAGCACTTAAACAGGCTTACAATATGTTGAGTGTTCATGAGGTACATCCCTAGAGAGGTGGTGCATGTTGCTGAACATGGTCTCACTATTTTCACCACCTGGAAGAGCTGGGACAGGTGGATGGCTATCATGCCAGGACTGTCCCGTCTTAATGTCTGTGAGCTTAAAGTGTTGCATGGCATAAGAGTTTGAGAACTGCAACAAATTGCCCTCCTATATTTTCAAATCATCAATGATGCCAAGGGTTGCTCTATTTATGATGTGTCCAGGTCAGAACACTCACTGAATGCAGATTTAGACATTATGACTGGTGAGATTGGATTTGCATGTATTTCTTCATTTTGTTTTCCCAAAGAAAGGCAGGTATGCAGTTACTTGCTCTGTGTCACAATATTGGGGTCAAGATTTCTTTTTTTTTGTTGGCGATTTTGCATTTTTTAAGTTTAATCTGTAATGTGGCCGCCTTTAGAGAGGTGATCCAATAGCGGTAAGAATAGTTGGTTCTCAGAGAAGTGAACATGGGATCAGGAATAGCAGCAATTCATAGAATTACATTTTTTCCAAAATGTTCTTTACATTGACACAAATAATGTAGTTAAACTGCAACTAGCTTGTTGGGAATGTATTTGCCAGTTCCATTGTGTTTAAAGTCGAACTGGAAATGATACTTGGATGTCCCTTGGTTTGGAAAAGAAAAATGTGGTTATATCAGTGTGTGCTTTTAGGTAAAAGATCTGTAGTTGTTTCAGCTATATCTATTTGTATCAGGGACAATTGACTTTTAGTTGCCTACAGTTTAATAAGGTTTTCATTTGATCCACAGGTTTGTCTAAATTGAGATACTGGGCTCTGAATAATGAAGTGTGCTAGAAATTAGTTCTTCAGATTCAAACATGCATTGGTTTGAATTAATTCTTAGTGGTATATCGTTTTAGGTAACCAATGACCTTTAGAGTGTCCCCAATATGCAAGGAGGCATTTATTATATGATAATTTGGGACTTATGCAGACATGAAAAACAGGACTATCTGGGCCGATGTGTGCCATATTCACATGCTCAGGTTTACAATGTTTAATCTCAAGGGTGACCAGGTTTGATGGCTCTTGCCATCATGATGAAAAAGATCTTGATTTGGTGTTAGAACCAATTAAAACAAACATTCCAAAGGGCAGGGCGTGAAGCCAAACAGATGTGAAATCAGACACCATCAGGGAAAGAATACAGTTCTTAAGAGTTGAAAACGTACTCACCTGGATTACCATATACTTAAGTAGTATCTGAAAGAAATAGCAGTTCTGGTCCTCAATAATCTTGTCACCCGATACGGCTGGAAGAAGAGGGGTAATCTCCTCGGGATAAATTTTACCTAAAATGTAAAAAAGGCAATTAAAATTGATTTTTTTAGGAAACTGGAAAATGCATTGGAAGATATGCAGACACTATTTTTCAGAGTGGAAGATGGGCATTATAGTCCAAATATGAGGAACTCCGCCATTTCTCAAACATTATACAAGCATGTACCTTTCGCTCATCTAATGCAGGAATTATCTAATGAAACACTGTTTTGTGCCAACTCGGTCTCAGAGGTACCATAAAATGATAAGTGATGTAGTAAGGAAAGACAATAGTGATTACCGAATGGATTCATGTAATGGATTTTGGTAAAATAGATACATTTCCATAATACTATATCTAAAACAAAGTGCTTACTGTATTAGTTTACTGGTCATCTACTGAGGGCCAGAGGCACAAAGGCAAAAATTCCCATGTAGCTTAACCCAAAAAGAATCACTGGGCATACTACTACTGAATTTGCATGTCCCTTGCGACCCCGGGCTTGGCCATTGCAACCCCTACCTAATCTATATTGAAAAAAAGGAAGCAAAAACGGAAGCTCTAAACTTCAATTTTTGCGTCAGTTATTTCAATATAGGTGGCTTCTTTAAGTTCCTGGGCTGCTACTGCGGCAGACGCCACGGGGTCTTGTGGTGCTTTCAAGAGTTCTGTAACTTTTCAGTGGTTGCTTAGCTCTTGAAAGCATGGGGGCGGGCAAACTATTCCTGTGACACTTCCGTTACTTCCCCTCAAGGTGGACACGATGGCGGAATGCACAACTCTGTACATGGGACAGAAGATGCCCTAGCTCGACCTGGGCACCTGGAAGAGTGGCCCATGACAGGTGAGTGACATCTGAGCCTCGTCGCCTTTACTGGTACGTTTCTGTGTGTGCCGTGCAGCTGCGTTTGCCTAAGCACTGGATGGCGGGTTAGACAAACAAGTTTGTTCGTGTCTCATAATCCCTGCTTGCTCCTTACTCACAGGTCTTTAGCATGGGCGTAAATTTTAAGGGGCGGGGGGTACAGGCATGTATGTCCCCCCCACAACTTCATGGCACATTATTTTGTCCCCATTCATTTGGATGGGGCACCTTTTCTTCAGATGTCATGTCTCCCCCCCCCCCAACATTTTCAGCAAAGTTACTCCACTGGTCTTTAGCTTTACTCCGCACTGTGCGTGGCCTGTGAATACCGCCTGTGAATACCGTTGTTTTATGTTGCATTACACCCCCTTGCCCCTTTCTGTTCTATGTGTGTAGAGGTTTGGCAAACCTTGAGCCTGTTACTGTGCACACTGCCACCGAGCTGTAGTGTCCCACTGCCAGACTGCCCAATGCCCACACCCATACACTCCTTTGCCCCAGCTCCCACCCCTTCCATTTCAAGCAGCACAGACAGGGCCCAGGTTCAATGCTACCTTTTCTTCCTTCCCTAACTACGGTGGTGTTAAGGGAAGGAACAAGGCACGTGGCGGTGGACACAGATTCGTACGTCAACGCCTCACACTTCTAAGCAAGAGCAAAGAAGCCCTCAGACCACCACAGTTGCGGGCACCCCCACAGTACCCCCCACTCACCTCACGAGGCGTGGGTGCTCGGGAAGGATGGCCACTGCTTTCATTGGCCCTCAGTTTAGCACAAGGCCTTAGAACCGATCAGCGTCATACGCCCCCACTCACATGGTATATATTTATCCACAGATAACTGGACAATGTCCACTTTTGATGTAGTAGAAAATGCTGGTGCTTCGTTTTTTCCCCCCAAACCCCCTTCCCCCGCACCTCTCAGTCAAATTAAGTGTGACACATCATGACATAGTAAAATCAAGGGATCTGTCCATGAGCACACGTGTTCCAGCGGGGAGTCAGGATTGGGGGTACCCAAGCCTCTTTGTTCTATAGGTCACTCACTAGTTCAAGCAGTGCTTATGAAGGGGGGTTTGACCACTTTCTAATAGCTTGCTTTAGAGGAAATACAAAAAAGGTAGTGCAAAATTCAGTGAAGGGGCTAGTATCGTTTTTCACGAAATGGGATATCATGTTTCTTTCAGATTTACACCACGTTCCTGGACCACCATAAATTACTAGTTACTCACCGTAGTGACTAACATACTCTTAGTCCTAGTCCCCTTTTCTCCATACTGTATGGGTGTCCCTTCCTAGGGACGGGAGACACAACCTTTTTCACCAGAAAAACCTTCTTCCCTTTAAATTTAGAGGCACGCAGGGGTGCGTCCCTAGGAGCATGTGCTCCCCTGAATACGCCCACCAGCAGCACTCCACAGTCCCCATTGACGAATCGACAATATTCATAATTGCCTAATGACACCAGTATTATTAGGGGGGATGGTGGGGCGTATGGAGGAAAGGGAATTTAGGACTAAGTATGTTAGTCACTACAGTGAGTAACTTGTAATTACTCTTACATCCCGTCCCCTTTCCTCCATAGTGTATGGGCGATTACAACTGAATGTAGCCCCAGGGTGGAGAGGAGACCCTCCTTAAACAAGTTCCTTAGAAGCCGCATCGGACTTGGAGCCGGCGTCCAAACAGTAAAGTTTACAGAAAGCTGAAGGGGTGTCAGATAGCTGCCCTGCTTATGACCTGCCACAGAACCCGTCGCTGGAATGAGACGGCCGTTGCCTTTGCCCTGACGGCGTGAGCATGCATGTTGGCTGGTGGCGGCTTGCACTGCCCCTTATAGGCCTCTTTGATGGCCGCAACCATCCACCTTGCGATGGAAGCCTTGGATGCCCGATAACCGGGCCAGGAACCCCTAAAAGGTGACAGAGCGTCCGATTTACGGAAGCCCTTCGTCCTATCCAGATAGAATTTTAGAGCGCGCCCGATATCCAGACAGTGCAGAACTCGGAGCCTCGTCCTTGGGCTCAACGAAGAATGTAGGTAAGATTATTTCCTTGTTTAGATGGAATGAGGAAGGTACCTTAGGTAGGAACGCCGGATGAGTCTGCAGGACTACCTTATCCCTGTGGAAAGTGGTATAGGGTTCTGAAGCCACCAGAGCCTGGATCTCGCTGACTCCGCAAGCAGAGGCGAGTCCTACTAGCAGAGCTGTCTTGATGGTGACCTTCTGTCCACAGACACCATTGGCTCAAAGGGTTTGTGCGCCAGGGCGCCCAACGATACACTGATGTCCCACACAGGGTGTGGCTTCTTGAGGGGTGGGTAAAGCCTAGACAGGTCTGCCAGATGTTTCACTACTGGGTTGTAAGAGGAGAAGACCTCCTCCCCAGAATTCCTGTAGGCCCCTATGGCTGCCAGATAGTTGCGACAAGTGTCCACCTGTACGCCTGAGTGGGCAAGGTGTGCAGAGAAAGAGCACATCGTCCAGTGTGCACGTCAGGGGTAAATCTCCTTAGCATCTGCCCAGTAACAGAACCTGTTCCATTTACCCCTGTATTGGCTCCTAGTTGCCTTGCTCCTAAGCGCCCTTGAGGATCTTCAGGTTAGCCCAAGATCGGCTAAGGTGCTTGAGGGTGATCTGCTCAGGAACCACGCTGCAAGGGCTAACTTCTGAGGAGTGGGGTGGAGAACTCTGCCCCCCTGCTGGGACAGGAGAGGTGCTGGGCCCAGAGGAAGGTGAATGGGTTGTCTGTCCAAGAGGCTGAGCAATTGAGAGAACCACGGTCTTGCCAGCCACCAGGGCACTATCACTATGATGTTGAGGTGACAAGCCTCCTTTATCTTGCGGAGTACCCTGGGGGATCAGGGGTGTGGGCGGAAAAGCTAGGCTATCATGCCCTCCCATGGAATCTGCATGGTGTCGCCCAGGGAGCCGGGGCCTTGTCCGTGCCAAGACGCGAATGGATGGCACTTCTTGTTCCTCCAGGGGGCAAATAGATCCACCTGGGGCTGGCCCCATGTGTTGAATACCACTTGCAGCACATGGTCTTTCAATTGCCACTCGTAATTGTCTGCTCCCAGCCTGCTGAGCATGTCGGATTCCAAGTTGGTCTCCCCCGGGAGGTGGACGGCCCCAAGGTAGATGTTTCCAAGGCCCATTTCCCACATGCTGACTGCTAGGTTGCACAGCGGAGGGGACCTGGTACTCCCCCCCCCCCCCCCCCGGCTTGTTTACATAGTACATGCTGGTGGACTTGTTGGTCTGGATCAGGACCGTCCTGCCCCCGATGAGCGGAAGGAAGGCCTTGAAGGCTAGCCAAATGTCTCTGAGCTCCAGCCGGTTGATATGCAATTCCTGTTCCTGCTGGGTCCAGAACCCATAGATTCAGTGGCTGTCCAGATTGGCTCCCTAGCCCTCGGGGGGGGAGGGGGGGGGATGGGGAGTCTGTCGTAATGATAACCTGCAGAGCCGGCTGCCGGAATGGTCTGCCTCTCCACAGGTTGCAGTCCTTGGACCACCACGTCAGGTCCACGTGGAGAGCAGGCAGTATGCTGACGAGCTGCACTCTCCTCATCCAGAGCCTTGTGTGTGGCACTGCCAGGAGGCCCACTGCCATGATACCCAGTAGACGATGGTACCACCAAGCTGAAGTCACAGGTCTGGTAAGGAAGTTCGTAGAGGCCCTCTTGATGATCTTGTCCTCTCAGGGGAAAAACCTTCTTGGAACTTGTATCTGAGATGAGGCCCAGGAAGGTGAGACACTGCATGGCCTGCAACTGAGACTTCTTGAGGTTGATGGTAAACCCGAGGTCGTGGAGTGTACTCATAAGCGCAGAGTAAGTGTGGACAACCGCCTCCAAGGATCTCGCCCTGACGAGCCAGTCGTACAGGTAGTCATGGTGGCCCTGGGCCCTGAGGAGGGCTGCCACTGCATTCATAATTTTGGTAAATACCCTGGGGGCTGAGTTGAAGCCGAACAGTAGCACCTTGTACTGAAAATGATGGCCCATGATCCTGAAGCGTAGGAAAGAATGGTGGGGTTGCCAAATCGGGACGTGTAGGTAGACATCCTTCAGATCCAGGGAGCACATCCAATCTCCCTTGTCTAGTGTCTCTACAATGAGTGCTGGCGTAACTATCTTGGCCAGCCTGTTCTTTTGTATGGCGAAAATCCTGGAATAGAAGCCTAATCCTCTGGGAGGATGGTACTTCTTCCACTACCTGGCTCTCGACGAGCGCCCGGATCGCCGCCAATAGAGTTGCCGTACCAATCCGTGGGAGGGGAGGAAGGAGGAGGGGGGGGGGGGGAGTTATAGGCAGACTGTCCCCGTGAACACTACTGAGAGGATCCAAGGGTCTGCAAAGTTCTGGCACCAGAAATGCACGTGAGAGGCTAGCCTGCCCCCCACTGGAGACACATGGACCCGGAGGGACGTGTCATGCCTTTTTTTTCTCTCTGAGGCTGCTACTGAGGGGGGGGGGGGGCTGTAAGAAGCCCTTGCACCCCACACCCTTTTTGTTGCTTGCACCTGTGCTGACTCGGCGAGCAGTCAGGTTGTCTTGACCTCCGTTCTAGGTATCCCCGGAACCTGCCAAACGCCAGTCCCTTATCGGAGCGTTGATGCTGCTGGGTGTACACCTTGGCCGTGGCCTTCGTAAGAATAGATAGACTTCCCGGGTTTGCAAGCTCTTCTTCTTATCCAAATCCTCGTCGGTGGTAGTGTGGGAGAAGTCACTCTCCTCAAAAGGAAGGTCCAATATGCGATCCTGGACGTCAGGGTTGAACTTAGTAGCCCGAAAGCCAGGCCGTCCTCATGTCCGTGGCGATGCAGATGGCCCAGCAAGAGGTGTCGATGTGGGCCACTGTGCACTCCATGATGTCCTGCGCTACCAGCTTTGCTTCTCCTAGACCCGCCTTAAAGCATTCCTGGCTCTGCGTCAGGAGCTCTGGAAGGAAGTCCGCAACTTCCCAGCACAACCTCTGGTTAGCCGCTGCAAGTATGGCATCCGCGTTGGCTTGATGCAGGTGAAGAGAGGCATTGGAGTACAGCTTTTTCCCATATGCATCCAAGATCATCTCCTCCTTGCCTAACAGCACTGAGGATGAGGTGGCCGAGGACGATTAAGGCTTACAGTAGAGTGACACTGCAGCGATCACAGAAAAGTGCGGTTGGGGGTGCCTTGATAGGAAGACCGCATCCCCCTCCATCTGTCTATTCTTGGCATCGAGGTGCCGATTGACAGGCTGGGCCGAGTGTGGCTTGAGCCAACCCTTCTTGGCCAGAGCGACATCTTTCTGCATCAGGACATCCGTCTTGGTAGGGGTCTTAGGGAGAGGACCTCTGCCAAGACCCCCTCCTTGGGCTGCTCTACCTCGGGATGAGGAAGTCCCAAATATTCTGCCAAACCGCAAGCCTGTCGTAAAAGGCCTTCGCTGAAGACACCGTGTCAGGGTCCTCCTCGTCCGTATTGCCTGGGTGTCACGCTGGTCCACCACGGAAGGGGTACGGGCGCCATAGGCTGCGGTGTGGAGACCGGAGGCTGGTTCAGAACCGGCTGCACTGGGGGCGGATTCGAAGGCGGGAGCTGCGCTGGGGCCTGTGGTGCCAGAGCCATGGGAGGAATGACTATGGGCACCGGTGGGTTGATCGGAGGGAGCAAGTCCTCGACTTCATCCCTTAGGATGGTCCCCATTGGGGGGTTTGCATCAGCCCCAAGAACCTTTCGAAAAACCTATCTTCGGAGGCAGAAGAGGAGGCAGGGGACACTGACTAGTGGCTGGGGGATGCTGGGGCCTGAGCACACTCGGTCTGGGTTTCAGGGGGAACCTGCCCTGGATACACTGATGGATACACTGTAGGCCACATACCTGGTTGACACCAGTCCCACCTTGAAACTTGTTTACCCGCCTGCTCTGTTCCCAGGAGTGGCATCAGACGAGCAGCCATGTTGTCTGGCGCAGCAGCCATTTTCTCGGGCTGCATGCCATGTGCCAGAGGCGGATCTCCCTCAGCCGGGCTCAGATCTTTAACACACTGGTCAATTAGTCTCCCTAAGCCAGGCTTGGACCAATTTCAGTTTCACCTTTTAACTCTAAATTGTTTTAACCAAAAGCTCTTAGCTGATCTCCCTCTGCCAGGCTCGGGCCAACTTCATTTACTTTGTTATCAACTTTTCTTACGCTATTAACATTGAAGACTTTCGATTGTGCACTGGATTTTTCTTGAACCATTGCAGGACCACTTCGATTCACAATTCTTTGTCACTCTCAGTTGGATATCTTACAGAGACTTTCGAATGAGCACACACAGTGCTGGACCACTCGGTCTAAGGTATCGTCTCTTGGCTTCAAAGTTCAATCACTCATCTGTTCAATTTCACTCACGTTGATCATCACCTACGCTTCATACAATATTTGCTTCAACGTTCACTATACAATATTGTTGCTTGCAACCTTGGCTTCAACAGACCGCTTTGGTATCAGTATCCCCAACTCACCGGCTGTGCTGACTTCACTGGCGCCGCTTTGTTGTAGGAGACAAAGACAGTACCACGGCAGCGAGAGATTCTCCCCACCTTGACTATCGACGCGGGAGAGCCCCGGGTACCTCCGACAACAGGATTCTTCAGCCTTGTTTCCTGGTCTTACTTTCATGAACCTTCGAGAATAGAAAACGTAACAGTTCCTCATCGAAAAGGGCACTTCCTTCCTTTCGATCCCCTTCGATTTTGCCGTCTTTCACCTTGCATTAAACTGCCATCTTGGAACTGCTGCTTCCTCTTGTACTTTGCCTCGCTCAGAACGTGCTCCGCCTTTTATCCGTGTGGGGGGAAGTGTATGGAAGTCAGGTTTGTGTGATAGTAAGGATGTAAGTTGTAATATCGTATCCCAAAAGATCGAATTACAAAATCCTACTAGCCCGCATTTTGTAGTTCAGTATTTTGGGATTTTGGCTGTTTGTCCCCAGCATTGCCTATAATGTATGCGGGGCACACACCCGCAACCCCCACCATAATACTGAACTGGGAGGTGCACGGAACACCCCTGCACCAGTGTTAGGTATTATGGGCTTAGATCTAATCTACTATGCCGAATGCACTCCAAACGTGCATTCTGCATTTTAGAAACAATTTCGTGCAATCCCAGTCAGTAATTGCATGACCTTGCCTGACCATTGTATTGGGACATGTCATGTATACGGCTCGGGTGTTAGTCCGTTTTCTCTCATAGCGAGCTGTCCATGAGAACGTTTTTCGTGTTGTGAAGGGGACAGAGGGATTTAAGTTCCTAAGTATCCTACCTGGTAGGATGGGATAAGGGTGTTAAAGGGAAGGGGATACAGCGTCTCGCCATCCAGTGTCCCACTCCCCGGAGACCCCACAACCAGGTGATACTCTTGCACTGGTCTACTCCCAGCAACTGGATCCAAAAAGCGATGGCTGTGTCCTGGCCACCTGGATGACAGATACCCAGGGACTAGCGGGTGAGACACCTTCAGGTGTCTCACACTTCTCTTGTAAAATGATCTTCGAATTTGAGGAGAAGTCCTATAAAATTTCTAAAGAAGAGGAAGTTGCAGAACTCTTGGGTGGAGGGGCTCTTTCTCCGGACTCATCCCCAGACAGAGATTGTAATAAACAGGGAAAGAAAATGTGGATGGAAGAGGGGTCGTCCATACCCCAGGGGGGAGAGGAAAGGGAGATTGTCTGCCAAATGTTACTTGAGGTGAAGGGGAATGTCCAATCTGAAGAGATTCAATTGAGTATAACACTGCCATTGAGGGTCTGGGGTTATATGATATTTTAGGTGGGTTGTAGGTTGATAATGGTTGCTTAGAAAGGGGGTGAGAGGGATGGAAGAGAATTTACATGGTTGAAGGGAGGTGGTGGCAGGGAGGGCTTGGGCTCTAGAAACTGACCTCTAGATTCCTTGGATGATTACAGAGTTCCGAGGAGTGGGCAGTGCCAAAAAGTTAGGTTGGTTATGTGTCACAGCAGTTATTAGAATTGTTACAATATTTTGCTTTTTATTTTTAATGTATGGTGACTGAGGTAACGAAGATATGCATGGCAATCAAGTCATTACAGCATTTATGGATGAGTAAGACCACAAGAGATTTGGGATTTGTGACCCTAAATGTGCATGGTTCAATTATCCTCCAAAGAGGGGTTCCATTATTACAGAGGTTGATAGACATGAAGGCTTCTATTTTTATTTCTTTTTACAAGAAACGCATTTTACCACAAGATGATGAGGATGAGATCTTCCTCAATATTATGCTACTAGTGGGCTTATAAAGAGGGGTTGCGATCTTGTTTGTGACAGGGATTGGATTCACCAAGGGAATAAAAAAATAAAAAACACACACACACACACACACACACACACACACACACACACACACGATATTTAATTCTCAAGGGTCTCATGGGGGGGGGGGGGCAGATATTCAAGTTGGTTTCATCTTATGCTCCAAATGATAACAGGACCAGTCCTAAGGGGCTTCTTGGAAAGCAGAGAGAGGGCTTTGTGAAGGAAAGGTTGTAATAGGGGGAGACTTCAATTGCGTGATTAACCCAAACATTTATAAAACACTCCCCCTCCCCGTAGGCAAATGACAACAGATGTAGACAAGAACTAGCTAGGCTTCTCTGGGAATTAAGTTAATTGAAACAGGAAGACAAAGATTAAACTCAGCGGTGCCTAGGGGTTATTCCAGTATTGATATGATACGATTATGGTTTTGTCGGTAAACATAGGTCTTCGGGACCTCTCAGATCATGCACCGGTTATTGAGCGGATACAGGCTGATAGGCCTCTTGATAATAAGAGAAAAGGATGGCGTTCCAATGAGTCAGTCTTGTGGGATGTATGAATAAGAGGTGATTCAGAATTACTTTACTGGAGGATTGTTTTGGGATGCGAGTAAGGCTGTGTTTATGGGGAATTTATCAGGAAAATGGCACAGACATTGGAGGAAGCTGAGTGCATAAATATAAAGGTTCTCTAAAGGCATTGAGAGCAGTGACAAATGCTCGTAATCAGTTGGAGGCTCACATGGCAGACAGAAATGATACTCCAAACTATATAGTCCTACTATGTAAAAGGTAATAAGGTGAATCTCTTTTTAGCTGCAAAGTTACCTAAACAAAAGATGAAGAATTATATACCAGAATTGAAAGATGGGAAGGGTATGACGCAACAAACGGAAGCAAATTATTTCGAAATTATCGAAGCACATTATACACAGTTATTGAAGGGGGAGACACAGAACGTGGTAAGAAAAATCGAATTTATACAAAGGGCAGGCCTTCCCAGGGTGACAATGGAAGAACAGATACTCCCTATATAGTCCTCCTATATAGTCCCACATCCCCTGATGAAGTTGGGCAGGATATTGATATCTTACCTCGGAATAAAACTCCAGGATCGGACGGCTTTTATGGAATGGTTATTATAAGATTTTTAAACCACGGTTGGTACAACCTATAATTTAACTATTTAATGCAATTCCACCAAAAGGGGTGGTTTATCAAGATGTGGGTCTTTTGACTATGACACTACAGCTTAAACCTGGTAAAGACCTAGTGGAATGTGTAAGTTATCGCTCTATTTCTCTCCTTAATGAGATGCTAAAATATGCGGCAAAATGATATCTTTCAGATTGATGTTGATCTTACCCAAAATAATTCACTCGGATCAAACAGGTTTCATAGTGGAGTGGAATACGCAAGATAATATTAGGAGGGCAATTAACCTGATTGAATGGGGCAAGCAAATGGGACAGAAAATGTTGGTCCTGGCATTAGATGCTCGTCAGGCATTCAATATTATGAACTGGATGCATCTACGGCATACGCTGGAAGCATTTGAATTAGGGTCCACATTGAAAAAAATATTTTGGCAAACTTCCACATTCCAGTCACAAGAATTAATGTGAATGGTACGCTAAAATACAATATGGCATTTATAACGCGTCTATACACAAGTGTTTCAAGGCGCGACGTGGCAAGGGAGGGGGAACAGAGCGAAGACCGACACCAATCCTACTAGACAAGGTTTCATTCAGATTGTGCAAGTGTAGGGGAGGAGAAGGGGAAAGTGCAGGGGGAAGGGGGTGGGGCAGTGCAGTACATGGGATAAATAAAATAAATAAAACAAGTAAAAGTACGGCCAGCTGGTGGCAAGGGCAAGTGCAGACATCAGGTGTCAAGTGCTGGTAAGGGACTGCAGGGATACAGAAAACAGTCCCCACATGCAGGGGGTGCCAGGGAGGCAGTGCAGGTGTGCAACTGGCGGGGGAGGGGACCTGGGCCCGAGATCAGAGGGTGGCCAGGTAACCAGTGCAGTTTCAGTCTCAGCCAGGAGTTCAGCAGGGGAGAGGAGGAGAAAAAGCAGAAGCAAAGAGGAAGGTTTTGAGGTGCTTGCGAAACCGGAGATGGTTCTCCTCGAGTTTCAGGGAGGCTGTTCCAGAGGGAGGCGCCAGCCGGGGAAAGATCTACTGCCAACTTGTTGCTTGGAGAAGCGACTGACCCTGAGGGAGTTGGAGGTGGATGAGCGAAGAGCTCGAGAAGGAAGATATTTAGGAGTTGAAGGTATTGAGGCCCTAGGTCCCATAAGGCTTTGTGGACAATGCAGAGGGTTTTGAACTAAATTGTCGCAGCCATTGGGAGCCAGTACAGAGATTTCAGCCCTGGAGAGATACGATCCCTGGCTTGAGGCCAAGGACAAGTCTCGCAGTCCTGTTCTGGATGAGTTGCAAAGGGCAGTGAGTAGAAGCAAGCAGATTTAGAAAGAGGCTGTTGCAATAGTCCAACCTAGAGAGCACCAGAGCTCTGGAGACTGAGCTTCTGGGGGAAGGAGAGGAAAGGAAGAATACTTCTGAGGAGGGGCAGCTTGTAGTGTGATTTCTTAGAGATGGGAGGAGAGAAGCAGTGTGCAGAGTCGAAGATGACCAAGGTTTTTAGTCTCGCAGGTCTGAGCAGGAAGAGGGCCAAGAGAGGCCGGCCAGAGAGCGACAGGGAAAGAGGGAGCAGGTGTGCCGATGAGGAGAGTCTGTCTTACTGGCATTAAGGCAGAGATCATTGGTGGCACACTACTCCTGGATAGCAGACAGTCAGAGATGAGCGAAGGAGAAGAGGTGGCTGAAGGTAGCCTGAAAATGAGCTGAGCCTCATCCGCATAGCACTGAATGTTGGGGCAGAGAGCGGCAATGCAGTGAGCAAGAAGTGCCAGGTATTGGCTGAACTGCCAGGGAGAGAGGTTATACCCCTGGGGAACACCACATGTGGAGATGGAGATAGAGGAGAGGAAGGACCCAAGTTGGACCTGGGAGGGTCGATCAGAGAGGAAAGAAGCCACGCCAGGGCCTGACCGGTGATACCCAGGTTATCACAGAGACTGTTGAGCAGGATGGCATGGTTGACCGTGTCAAAGGCAGAAGAGAGCTCCAGTAAGATGAGGACAGTGGGTGTTGAAATCAAGATTGGAGAGCAGGTCTTCACGGATATTCAGGAGAGCAGTTTCCGTGCTTCTGGCAGCTCTGAAGCCAGACTGATGATCATGAAGACAACCAACGGATTCAGTGTGAAGATTAAGCTTGGAGATGGCCAGCTTTTCAAGGAGTTTGCCCAGGAAAGGAGTGATGGAGATTGGGCGATAGATAGCCGGGCAGGACGGGTCGGCAGAGGGCTTCCTAAGAAGAGGGTGCACAAGGGAGTACTTCAGGGGGGATGGGAAGACTCCAGTGGCGAAGGAGTGGTTGCAGAAGTCGACCAGAGCCAGGGCCAGGGAGTCAATGTGGTTCTTGATGGTTTTGGAGGAACAGGGATGAACCCAAACCCTTTCAACATATTGAGAGGTACACATTAGGGTTGTCTGCGCTCCTCTTTGGTAATGGAGCTGCTAGCTTGTGTGATTAGAGGGAATAATACAGTTGTAGGGGCGATGGATAAGATCGCTCTATATGTTGAAGATATTTTGCTGTTTCTGGAAGAGACGGGGAAATCTTTACCAAGCGCGATGGGAGATGCTACACCATTTTGGTGAAGCCTCAGGGTTCTTCATTAATTATACCAAATCTAAGGCGCTCAACATTAATGAAAATCGATAACAGGTATGAAAATGGAGTAGAAATATCCTAGTCTGTGAACGGGAGGGGGTAGAACATCTGGGTGTGAAGTTGACACCATATTATAGAGTTATACAAGGCTAATATCCCCTCCTCTTTGGAAAAGGACAATTGAACATCTCAAGGGTTGGGGTCTACAAGAATTGTTGTGCTTTGCCAGAATTGCAGAGGTTAAAATGACTTTAACCCCAAGAATTGTATACATGTTTCAAGCTCTGCCTATTAGTGTTCCATCCATTATGGTTAAAAGATTGCAGAAGAAAGTATTTTCCTTTATTTGGAATAGGAAAAGGCCTAGGATTCCTAGACAAGTCCTTACTAGAAACCCGTTAAGTGGGCTAGGTATCCCAGATATTAGGGGATATGTATTGGCAGCTCAGAACACACTTATGTTAGAATGGAATAGGCAACCCGGAATTAAAAGATGGTGTGATGTAGAACAGATATACACAATTGATCCCAAAACCTTTGCATCGCTGGGAAGGATAATGCTCGCCTCCGCTTCTTTAATAGAATTGGGACTCCCTGCCCTACTGCAGGGGTAGTCTTCATTCTACGTCAAGACCAGAAGTGGGCATTATGCTGTTTTAAATCTACGGACCACAGCCGCTGCCACACTTGCTATCGGCTTGAAGTAAAACTTTTTAAAAGTGGAGTCACTGGACCAATCTGACGCTTTTAATATGTCCTGCGGACTTGCCCCGGCCCGAAGGCTTTGGAAGCCATGGCCCCTCCAACCAAATGTGCTCTGGATCTAGTAACATCTATGCCCGCTAGCGACCCAACAGACTTTTGTTGCCGCTGCTACCGCCTTGCAAGGCTTCCTATGCATGATGATCAACTGTGACAATCATGCTGGTCTACCCTCAGCAGTTCTCGCTTCGTAATCTTTGATACAGTTGGCCAACATAGGCTGATCTACAAAATAGGGATTCGAAACGACTGTTGAGTGGCTGTTAGTCCTCTTTGCTATGGAGAAAGTCCACCCTTCTGGTCCAAGTCTTCCTATCCACTTTGAGTGCTTTTACATCTGACACCCTTTTACAGGACGCCAGGCAGTACAGCATCGCCAGCTTCCCCGAAAGATGTTGAACTGACAAAATCTGTTTTCTGGCCAATTGACAAGAAAACGCAAGGCAGGCTCGATGACCCACAGCTGTGCGTATTTAGAGACGGACGGTGTGTTCACTTTAACTCCGCGCATCAGCATCACAACCGTCGGGTGCTCCCCGATAGGAACCCCACCCAACAGATCCTGCCCTGCAGAGATGGTCGCTGCTTCCCCTCTGCCAGCGAAGTAGGGGAAACCCACCTCTTTGTTTTGCTGCAGAGATGGTCGACCTATACACTCCTACCGTTCTAAAGGCTTTACCGCCACTGGCAAGCAAAGCTAGAAAATTTAGCACTTGCACTATAGGGGCTGAAACAGGATGAAGTCTGTGCTGGCTGCACCATGGGCACCACCTCCCCCATGCTGCTTCATAACTTTAGTGCAGACGGGGCCCAGGATTGAATGATAAACTCTGCAGCTATCCCGAAAGGCCCGGAACACTCCATCTGCACCAGATACCTTGCATGCAAGCAGAGGCAGCTTCCCTGCCCTCGTCAGAGGGTGATCGTTCCCTGCTGGGTCCGATAGGAAATCCTCCCTGAGAGCAAGCACTTGCGGGAAATCCAATAAATGTTCCATAAGAACTGGAAACCATGCTTGCAACTTTGAGTTTGGGGCTACTATAGCAGCTTCCGCTTCTTCTCTTCTGATATTTGCTAGGGCTTTGGCTAACATCATGAAGGGGGTAAAGGCATAGTGCATTGTGCCTGACCATGCTTGAAGAAACGCGTCTGCCCCCTGTGCTTCCGGGTCCAGTATGCAGCTGACAAACATTGGTAACTGTTTGCTCCACCTGGATGCAAACAGGTCGACGTTCAGAGGGACGCTATCTGAGTGAACACTTCTCTGTGTAGTATCCAGTCACTGGAGTCATTCCAGTATGGAGAGTTCCAGTGCGCCACTACGTTATGGACTCCCAGGAGATACTCTGTTGCTATAGATCTTCCGCTCGAGGCAACAGTGCCAAAAGTCTTTTGTCAGCTCCACCAGCACCTGCGATCTTGCACCCCACAGGTGGTTGATGTACCGGACTGCAGAAATGTCCATCCTGGAGGAGCTGAGCAGCAACGAAAATTGACACTTGATTGTGCGCCCGGCGATATCCTTGAAGATAAATTATCCTTCACTGTGCCGCTGCAGTGCCGCTGAAAGAAGGGGAGGGGTGACGTTACACCTGCTCTGGCAGCCGTGCAAGTTTGGCTGTGAAAATCAGAGCTCTGAATTTGTGATACCCGTGACTGGCCAAAGCGGAGGAGACACGCTGCGGGTCTCGCACAGCCCGCAAGCTGGCTTCAATTTAGCAGTGGCTTTGCAGCCGGGAAAGGAGGAGCCATGCAACCACGCTTCAGCACAGGCCTATGAATGGCGCCTTAGGGCCCCAGTGCGAGTTCCCCTACTGTTTTCCAGTTGCCCCCTTCAGTGATCGCCTCACTGCCTCTTAGCCACCACCTGTACCCATACAGCCCCCCACTTTTCCTGTGCACTTATCAGATATACCCTATCTGACTAATCATGCACTTGCCACTGGTCTGGCTGAATTACATTCTCACTGCATTTATTTATTCCACATATTATTTATTCTGTTCTACCTCTGTTCTGCACTTTCCACTTCACCCCCTCCACGCAACTTTCCCCCCTTTTTCCTTTATCCATGCACTTACGCGTTCTTAACGTCACTGGGCCTAGTAAGATCGTATTTCTGTTCTCCCGTTCCCCTCACTTTGCTTCGTCGCATTCTGAAACACTTGTGTATGAGCACGATATAAATAAAATATATTATACCACCGGCTGCCAAGACGTGGTGAAGCCAAATTGATCCGGAGGCCTCCGTCACAAGCTGCAAGCCCCCGGACGCAGTGACCCAGAAGCCAGAACCCACATACATTACATGGATCCAAGAGGGGCCCCTGCATTATAATTGAACTGCATGCTGGGATCAACCAGCAGGTGCTACTGCTTAATTTCGGGGGAGGGGCTGCGACAATAGGGGGCCCTGTGGTTGCAATCACCTGGGGAGCCACACTGTCAGTCATTGCAGGGTTCAGCTGCAGGGCTGTGGGTCTGGGCTACCGGTTGCGGACTGTGGAGATCGGAGGGCACTGGAGTGTACCGACAGGGTAACTACCCATAATCCGTGGACCCCCAAGGCTGACCTGGTCACCTCTGCCTTCCAGTTTAAAAGCCACGACGAAGGGCGCTGGGGGGGGGGGGGGAGGGGAGAGAAGAGAAGAGGCCCGATGGACACATGCACCAGTGGCCCGGTGCAGACTGGGGGCTCTGACACTCCTGCGAGGGATGTTGAGGGTCCGAGGCAGGCCGAGGAGGATCCAGCTGACCTTCTCCTGGCCACCTTGCAGAATGGCTTTGCTGCTGTTAATGTGAAACTCAATGACATAGGGGCAAACAGTGCCCTATGCTCTAAAAGAGTGGGTGCATTACTAAAGCGGAGAATAGGATTGGCAGTGCTGAGGACACGATCACGCAACAGGGACATAGCTGGTTTGAAGAAGGACTTTGTGACAATCAGGATGAAATGCAATGATTTGGAGTCCAGATCCCGACGTACAAATAGTCAGGGTGCCCAAAAAGGCTGTGAAGGCCCCAAACGAGCAGTTTATTGAAGGTCGTCTGCGGCAGTTGCTGGGGGGGATGAGCTAGTTTCAGCTCAATTCTTGGTTCACCGGGCCCAACGGGTCTTGGGCCCCAAGCCGGGAGCACCCCACAGAACAATAATTGCCAGATTACTAAACTACAGAGACCAGTGAGATCCACATATACCCTGCCCGACTTTGCAGACAGCGTCCAGGTACTATGTCGGTCCTATGATCCAGTCAAACAACTTCTTTGAGCCGGGCAGATCCAGTACACTATTCTATTTCCTGCTAAGTTTCGCCTCCTACATGGTGGTAGAGCACACTTCTGAAAACCAGTCAGACGCGATCACGTATATTGAGGCATCCATCCAGCTTCCCCCAGGGGGCAGTTTAGACAGTTAGTCCCACAACAGCAGTAGGGATTTTGGTACTGTAGATGCTGGAGAATGAACTTGGGGGGTTATTAGCCAAGCTTAGATTTCCGAGGTTGATGGGGGGAACTCTGCCTTGTCCTTGGTAAACGCTTTCATCACAAAAGAGCCTGCAAGTAGCACTAAACAATTGATGTGGAGGGCCAGATCCTCCTGAGACCATTGGCAACCTGTCTCCAGGTGACCGCAACGGGCTCCCCAGCATGCTCTGCTGGCGTTGGACTATGACGAGCTCTGGGGCGTTGCTTAAAATGGCACATCTGTTACAGGCTCCCATGCTCTGGAGCCACCATTCTAGTCCCAGTTAGCTATGGTCTCGGGGTCTACGGGCTACCCAGTATCCTTGTCCCATTCTGCCAGTTTCATGATCTTAGCGATGGGACCCACCATGTCTAATACTTTCTGCTGGCAACCTTTCCAGGCTTGGTCCATGCCTTTTCTAAGATCCCTGGAGGCTTTGGATATGAAGGTAATCATCTAAGGGTCTAACGCCAGTGTTTCCGCCACCTTCCATGGTAATTCTGGCCGGAGACATTCTGAGTGCATCCGCAGCCTCACCACCTCCTCAATGGGCTTCCGAAGTCTTTGCGTCATGTACAACGTTACTCTTGGAGATGGCAGCCAGACGTTCGATCTCAGATGCACTATCGACTTTGGGCTCCTCCAAATGCTTCACCTTACATGTTCTCTTCCTACTCTTGGCCCTCTGGGAGGATTTAGAGTCAGACACTCCTGAAATTGAGGAGCTGTCCTCATATTTTGCACCCCTGGGGAAGTGGGTAGGAGGCTCGGCACAGTCGACCGCATCATGAAAGTGTCTTAGTTTCTCGAAGGCATCGACAGCCTCAGGAGGCTTTGTTTCTGTCCTGATGGGACCTGTGAGAGTCGAAGAGTGCTTTCTCTTACGGGTTTGATCTCTCCCCTTAGTTGTCGCCTTGATGGCAGGCAGTTCTAAGGACATGCTGGATTAATTATTTGGGACATTCTCCTTAAGGCCATCCCCAATCAGAGATTCCGGCCTTTCCTGTAGAGGGTGCACCCCTTGCAACACTGCATTAACCAGGAAGTCTCCTACTATTTTTTTTTAAAGCTAAGTTTCTATTCAGAATCATCTTCTGAGAACACTTGGTCTTGGCTTCCCGTGCTCCTGTCATCCGATTCCATCATAATCTTTTACTTTACTAGTGCCTATGTGCCTGGACAAAGCAGGCTGAGTGGCGTGTCCTTTGGGAGGTGGGGGTAAGGGGGGTTGCTGCTGTAGGGAACAGTAAAATGTTTCACTACAGCTGGTCACCAGTAGGACTATCAACCTTGTGGTCTTGTCTCCAGGTCACTTCTGGCTGGATATACCTAGCAGGCTTTTCTCGTCAGGCCTGCCCAGCAATATAATCTTTATAATCATTCTCCCCACTTGTAGGCTGTATGGGCTGCAATGCTTGTGCAGTCCAGCAGCTGCAAGCTGATATGGGGACACTCGCGCTTCAATGCTCAAGATGCTTTATCAACAAAGAATGCACCAGGCGCTCCTTAACTGCTACGCCATGCCGCAGAAAAACAAAGAACACTGCCCGTGTACCGGGCCGTCTCTCCTAGTGCCGTATGAATAAGGCAACCTTCGGGCTCGTGTGCATGCAGGCCTGTGCCTCTGGCGTTCATGTGGCCAAAACACAGCAGTAGGAAGCCTCGTCTGGCCAGAGAGCGAGGTCGCTTCGAATGAGAGAAGCCTGGGGCCCTGACATGAGTCTGATATTCACGGGTATGGCTTCGCTCCCCAAAAGTGATCACCGGTCTCGGTGATGCGAGGCAGCTCGCGCTACACGCGGGATAAGCAGTGCCTAAAAGCATTTTCAAAACACAAATGCAGTAAAGACATGCATAACATTTTGGATCCGAAATAACGCATTTGCGGCAACAAACACCATGCTAGTGCAATGCCTGTGCACACAGTATAAATCTATAGAACATTCATGATATAACATCTATGTAAAACAATGTGTAAAAGAGCCAATGCATCTGCTACTGTGTTAGGCAGAAACCTGTGCAGTTCCCTCTGGGACCACTGCAAAAGATTTAGGACTATAGGTGTTTGGCAGTAAACCCACTTGGTAGCAGTCTGTACCACACAGATTCACTTGGTAGCTCTGGCTGAGCAGTCAGACTTCCCTCAAGAAGAGTTAGGCAGTTATACAGAGTATTCACATTAGGTCAAGAGAACACAGTAGAACAAGTAAACACTGACCAGGGCTTGGTGTAAAAGAAAATTATTTAAAACCACATCTAGAAAAACACACAGGCACTAATAGTAAGCAATTCAAAAACACGGTCACTAAAAGATATACTCTCCCTTAAAAGAATATTAGACAGGTCTTAAGTAAAGCTCCACTTATTTTCAGACAGCGGTGAGCGCTTAACGTAGATGGCCCTCTAATAGTTAGTTTTAAAAAGGGAGAGAAAAGCAGAGAATAAATTGAAACAGATCCCAACACTTTTTCACAAACACAACAAGAGAGAAAGGCAAAGTAACACTGCGAATTCAGAGTCAGTAGGCCGGATCCGCTTTAAGAGGATCAAAAACGAAATGTGTCCAAGGTCACACGGTTGCAGTGCACAAAAGTCTTGTAACGGTTCAAAAAGGAGTTGGACCAAAGAAAGGGACCAGTTAGAGGGTGAAGGCGGCCAGCCCAGTCCAGAAGGTTAAGGGGTTATTATTACCTTGTAGCAATCTTTAGAAAGGGAGGCCTGCCGGACACGGTACCTTAAAGTGATGAGAACGCTCCAGCGGGGGGCAGTTGTTCCTGTCAGCGGGTGCAAATTGGTGCTTCGTCCGGGCGAAGAGAGGATCTCGTCGTGGAGGAAGACAGGAGTCCGTTGCACTGCCAGGGAAGAAACCAGCCGCGGAGTTTCTCAGGTACAAGGAGCGGTCCGGTGATTCGCGGTTCAGTGGTGAGTGGATATCCGGCTGACAGGGTGCTTGGCACAGGCAGTTCGACCACAAACCGGGCTGGGGTGCGAAGAAAGAAAGGTAAACTGGTTGTGCCCACCAGTCAGGGGAAGAAGCCTCTCCAGCCGGGAGATCTTCTCTGTCGTCGGGAAGTGGTGAGTCGGTTCTGCAGGGCTCCACCGGTGGTGTCGTCGTGGTAGGTCGGCTCAGCTTCTCCCTCGTCGGATTCTCAGGTCCTGTGGCGACTTCTGCAGTTCCAGTCCCCAAAGCCCTGCTTTTATGCAGAAAACCCCCATTCACTCAGCCTAGCTGTCACTCAAACATGCTAAGCCAATCACACAAGAGTGCGACTTGAGTTACCAAGGTAACTCAGTCCAGGGTGCCTAAACCCCCTCCCACACCCGCTGTGGTACCCAGACAGAGTGGCACCACTTTTGGAGGCTTCTGTGGAGAAGCCCGCCAAAAAGTGGAACAAAGGGCTCGACTTGGGTTGGAGTCACAGAAGAGAACACAAACGCCATTTTAGAATTGAGTCTTGGCAAAAAATACCAACCGGAGAATTAATATTAAATAAACCGGCAGTATGTTCGAGGCTATGAGAATTAAATAATTAAAGTTGGTAGCCTCGAACAATGGGAAAATCCCATAGGAAAATATTCGCGGTCGAATATAAAAAGTAGTTTCCACTGCCACCAGCCAAAACTCGATCAGGGGGGACGGAGACGTGCCCCCTCGACTAGCAGACCCCGGGGCAATCGAATTGCCCCGACCAGTACGTCCACAATATGATGGTTTGTACTGGTTTCTGTTAATAATTTGGGACTAGTAAAGCCAATCGTGACTTTACATGCCCGGGGAAACAGTAGTCAGTCCCAGGGTATGGAGTCTATGGTGGGGTGTCACTATGACACCCCTGTGTTACTGCACGGAGGGTGCTGTGTAACACACATAGGAAAAACCCATGAGACCCTATGGAGTAAAGGACCCCGTAGCCCATAAAACACATTACCAGTCAAAGGAATACCATAAATAATGTCCAAGAGTGGGAGAAAAAGAGTCTCACTCTTGGCAGGAGAAAAAAACAAACTCCGGAAATCCAGCAAAGCTGCTGGGGGACTCACTAGGTTAGGAAATTCAGCCTAAAGAGAGAATTCTCCCTAACATACTGATCTCATGGAAGAGCAGCAAAAAGAAGAGGAAAGTACCTGGGAAGGATGTGGCTTATGGAGCCCAGGGACAGGATCTTGGCATGCAACTACCAGGGACACGGGCCCATGGGATGTGAGGTTTGAGTATATTTATTCGGTTTGAAGTAAAAAAAATAAAAATGTGCCTATTAAAGAAATATTAAGATTTAAATCTGCTGGAAGAGTAGAATTAAAAGAAGTTAGGAATAATGCTCACCTCTGTTCTGGACACAGAATGGAAATTACCAAAAAGGTCTTCTGGATTGTGTCCCATTCCACGAATTTGTGAATGAAAAAGAGAGGCTCACTTATTGGCCAATGTCACTGAACAATTTCTCAATATCCTAATTGTAATCAATGTTTCATTTGCTTGTGTCACCACGGTGTGGAGATGGGAGAGGGATTCTTGACTATGGGAAGAACAACAGGAAAGAAAGTTATATCTTTTGAGGTCTCATACATGTCGCAAATGTATGTTTGGTTATGATTTGAACAGACGTACATTACAACACTAAGTGGAACGAGAATGATGGGTTTGCGTACCCACTGTATATGGACAAATACAAAATATAGATGTCTTTTTTACGTATAAAATTCCAAAGAGCTTGACTTTTTTTTTTTATAATACTGCTTTTTTCCTTTTTCTGCACTTTTATTTTCTTGTTTCTGTTGTCAAGAATCATGGCCAGTAATCGAGGGTTCAGGTTTTTAAAAAAAAAAATTATTTATTAGCTTGACAACACAGAAGAAGCGAGCAGTACATCATGAGATGACAATGGAGTAACATTTGGTAGCATATACATGCAATTGACAATGGTCAGGAAGCATTTGGGGGCGCTCATGGTCCATGAACACCACACCAATTTAGGAAGCGATAGTGGTGGGAGACGAGGGCATGTAAAGAGCATCTTCGAGTCTGCATTTGTAGCGTCCATATAAGGAACGAAACAGCGACCATACGTTCCTGGGCATAGAATGCTGTGGCTGCTCAGTGTCTGAGGCCTATATTACAGTTCTGAGCCATTGCGTGTGTGAGAGAGCACTGCGGGACAGAGCCAGCATAGCAGAATGCATCGTGTAGCGAGAAACATGCAGAGACCTGCAAGTTTCTTGGAATCACGCCCCACACCAGGAAAATCGTCAAACAGGCATTTTAATGGCAAGGGGGTGATGGTGTGGTCTAGGACTGCAGACATAGTCGAGGTAATCGTTTCCCAAAACTGAGCTAAGTGGGGGCAGGACCAGATCATATGTATGTATGTATGTGGCACTGTCACAACCGCATCTCGGGCATTTGGGGGAGTGTTCCGGGACATACGGTGCAACCTGATCAGAGTGTAGTGGTACCTGTGTAAGATTTTAAATTGGATTAATTTAAATTGAGTTGAAGGACACCTTATGGGTACGTGCGCACATATGATTCTATCGTTGATCCGTCATCTCCAACCCTAGGTCATCTGCCCACAAGCGTTTCAGTTCATCGAATAAAGGAATGGATTTATTTTGTAGCAATGCATACAATCTGTAAATCTTCCCCTTGAAGGAGTTGGCGTTCCATATCTCAGCAATAATGGGATTGTCGGGGTGGGTATCGTGGGAAAATCGCGGTGTCCAAGTTTAAGGCGTCAGCGGAGACTAGAATATTGAAGCCACGCAGCCAGTTTCCGTCGTAGAGTCAACAGGGAGGGTTCATGTTTGAACTAAAATACACAGACAAAGAAATTAAATCAGGGCAAAGCCTGGAGGAGATCCCAGATTACAGAGGATGATACTCCAGTTGCGGAACCTAGTGGAATGCAAGATGTTTCCACTTTGGGCTTCATTACAAGTTTGGTGGTATTCCGGTAACAAAACCACCAGAATACCACCAAACGGAATTATCGTTACCGTCACTTGGTCCAGCGAATTTACCGCTGGATTACAAGTGGTGGTAGGCGGTGTTAGTCCCCATTAATTGGAGTCCATGGGGATTTTGGGTGGAATTACCACAGGTAGAATTTCCGCCAGCGGTAATTCCACTGGTTGCGCCGAGATTTGGCAGTAGGGTGGAGGATCTACCTCTAGCTTTTTGCTGGAGAATTTTCCTCCACCTTAACTCCAAACTCGTTATAGGGCAGTGTGTTAATGCGGCGGTAATGCAATTACCACCACATTACTTTCAATTATTACCGCACAGCCCAACTTGTAATGAGGCCCCTTGTGTCACTACCATTGTTGTCAAGTAATGCTAACTTTGGAAGAAAATATATGTTGCCAATAAAATTTAACCTGTAGGGCGGGCCTGTGTATAGATAAGACAATCCTTGGTCACTGTGCATAACTCAGCATGGTTACTTCAGGGAAGCGTGCCTTACAAGTCTGGTTCTTCGAAATGCCAACAGTCCTTGTGCATGAACTTTATGGCAACGTTTGTCCACCTATTTGCATTAATGAGTGAGTATGGTGTTTATTTTACTGTTTAAATGAGCAGAGGTTTGCTTCAAATTACTTTATAATCTATATGTACAACAGTCCTGTGTTTTCAATCCTTGGTAGATAATATGGGAGTAGTTTCTTACCTATAACTCCATTTCTCCAGCGTTGGTACCTTTCATGGATTCACATGCTGTGAATATTCCCTGTCGTCAGGCTGTGAATCTATGGTTACTTTGACTTAGTAATTTTCCTATGGAAAAACACCTTGAGTGCCCCATCAACGTCGTAGTGGGTGCTTATGGTCCCCACCAAAAGGACGGCGAGTGTATAGCTCCGCCTCAGCAGCTTCCCCTCAGATTTTAACCACTCCAGCTGGAGGATATTCCCCCTGAAGAGGATGTTTACCTGTAGTGCAGAGGGTAGGCTGGAGGGCGCATGTGAATCCATGAAAGAAACCAACGCTGGAGAAATGGAGTTACAGGTAAGGAACTACTTCATTCTCCAGCATTGGATCTTTCATGGATTCACATGCGGTGAATAGATTTTGTATCAGTATACATGTTAGGTGGTGGTAACCAGGCAAACCCAGATTAGCTACTTTAAAATTCTCTGCGTTAATGCAGGAAGAATACATACACAAGTAGAGAAAGGAAACAACCCCGGAAGCTTCTGGGCTTACCTTACTGGAACAGCCGTTGAAGGACTGCTCATCCCATCTGTAAGGGTGCAGAATGAGGAGACCGAAACAGGTGGCATGGTGTTTGTTATAGACTTATTAGTCAGGAAAATAAATAGAAAACCTAGCTTTCCCTGTCTAAGATTTCCTACCTCAAAGTTCTAATGGGTCTGTTATAATGTCCTTCAAAACTAAAAAGTCTGTCATGTGTCAAAACTCTACTGCTGTCCTTACACTTACAACTAAACTAGAAGGTTGCATCAATGTTATGGGTCCAGGAGAATTATATGATATACGTCATTTATAACGTGCCTGTACACAAGTGTTTCTAGGCGTGACAAGACAAGTGAGGGAAGACCAAGGGAGGACAAAACAAACAATTTTACTAGGCCTTGTATCATTCAGATCGTGCAAGTGTGACAGTGCCAAGTGCAGGGGGAAGTGAGAGGGGGCAGTGCAATCAGGACAGCATTGCTCTGAGTAAATTCAGCCAGGGAAGCATGGTTCTGGGTAAGTGCAAGGAGACAGGGGGCTGTAGAGGGTACAGGTGCAGCAACTTTATTGCGCGTAAGGCCCGGAGGCAGTGCAGGGAAGACGGATCATGGAGGAACCTGGTACATAGAGAGACTGAGGGTATCCAAGCAACCGGTCGGCACAGCAGACAGATGGGTCAGCAGGGCAGGGAGAAAGCCAAAGGAGCAGAGAAAAGTAAGGTCTTGAGTTGCTTCCAGACATTCAGGCGGTCTGGCTCAGGTTTGAGAGGGTCAGAGAGGCCATTCCAGAGACAGGCACCTGCAGAGGAGAGAGACCTAACCCTCCACTCTCTGCCTGGAGAAGCGCCTGACCCTCAGAGTTGGAGGTAGCTGAGCAAAGGGCTCGAGAAGGAAGGTATTTTGGAAGAGAGTTGGATGTAGTGCGGTCCCGAACGCCAGAAAGCCTTGTGGACGATGCATAGGGTCTTGAACTTGATCCTTGCAGCCACCGAGAACCTTTGGAGAGATTTCAGGGTTGGAGAGATCGTCCCTGGGTTTGAGGCCAGGGATAAATCCTGCAGTTCTGTTCTAAATTAGTTGCAGAGGGTGGAGAGTAGAGGAAGGCAGATTGAGAAAGAGGCTGTTGCAGTAGCCCAGCCTAGATGGAACCAGGGCTCTGGAGACAGTAAACCTCTGGGAGAAAGGAGAAAAGGAAGAATACCTATGAGGAGGTGCAGCTGGTAGTGGGCCTTCTTGGCAAGGTCTGTGATGTGAGGAGAGAAGCAGAGAGTGGAGTCGAAGATGACACCAACGTTTTTTGCCTCACAGGAAGGCAAAGGGAGAGGGCCCAGGGAGGGAGGCCAGAGCGAGAAAGGGAAAGCGGGAGCAAGGGTCACAATGAGAAGGATCTCCGTCTTACTGGCAGAGATCGTTGGAGGCACACCAATCCTGAATTGCGGATACAGTCTGGAATGAGCGAGAGAGGAGGCTGAGGGGAGCCTAAAAAAAGAGTGTGTCATCCGCATAACACTGAAAGTTAGAGGAGAAAGTAGAGATCAGGTAGGCCAAAGGGGCCAAGTAGACAATGAAGAGAGTCAGGGCGAGAGGATAGAGCCCTGGCGAACACTACATGTGGAGAGAGGTGGTGGAGAGAAAGGAACCAAGCTGGACCTGGAATGGTCGGTCCAGGAGTAAAGAGGTCAACCAATCCAGGGCCTGATCCATGATGCCCAAGTTCTCAGAGTCGATTGATCAGGGTGGCATGATTGACTGTCAAATGCAGAGGAAAGGTCAAGGAGAATGAGCACAGAAGGAAGGCTGCAGTCAAGATTAGAGAGCAGATCTTCACAGGTGTTCAGGAGAGCAGTTTCCATGCCTCTGGCTGCTTTATTTATTTTTTAACTTCCGTTTATTCAACATTTTCTTTACATACAAATAGAACTTTACCGGTTACATAAGCTGGACATAAGGTTTAGGGTGAGCTATTAAATTAAGGGGACTATCATGTACATCCAACGCTTCAGTTCAATGTTTCTCTTGGTGGTATCACTCTTTTCCATCATTACATTTCCTCACCCCCTACTTCCCTGCAGAGGTCCCATCCATAAACTGTACTCACACCACCCCTAATGTTCAAGGGGGATTTTAAGTCTGCAGAGGAATGTAATTAATTCAATAGTTGGCTCCAATCCGCCACCACCCCATCCTCCAATATCGGGTTTGATGTAAAATATCTACCTCTGCCATTCCCCCATCTACGGATATCTCCCATCCATTGTACCAAGGATGGGCCTAGAGGCTTCTTCCAGGCTATGGCTACCCTCCTGTTTGCTAATATTAGCATAAATTGGGCAAGCCACTTCCTCAAACTGTGGCGCGTCCCACTTGGTATCAATCCCCATAAACACGCTCGGGCTGTTATCAAAACTGGAACCCAATAGGCCATTAATCTTTGACACCACAGCTTGCCAGTAGCACTGGGTATTCCCACAACATGTGCCAGATCCCTGCCGGTCCAGTCTCGCATCTCGGGCAGTCCCCACTCAAGGTGTTATTCATTGCATGCAGTTTCATGCGGGTCACATACACCCTATGTAGGACATTAAACTGTAGAAGTTGAAATCTTGCATTTTGAGACATTTTGGACCTGTTCCCACATCAACCCCAATCTGCTGCCGAAATCTGGATTCCCACATCCCTTTCGCATTTGGCCTTAACAATTAATTTTTCCAGAGAAAAATGCCCTCGTATTGCTTGTTAAATTCGAGAGACCCTGGCCCTTTCATCCACCTACTTAAGGAATTCTTGCATTAATGGATTCGTAGTAGGTTCCTCCAGGATGCCTGTCCATATTTTGGCTAAACGTTTAACCACTGCCCCATAGGCGAGGAACTGCCCTCTTTAAATCTCATATCACGTGCCCCATTCCTCAAACGACATTAGCTTTCCCCCCGCAAACAAGGCGCCTACTGAGACGCATCTCTTCTCCATCAGACCCAAGAACCCCATCTGCTGTATTGCTGACCAAAGTCCTCGATCCATGCCCCATGCTAGATCTGCGCTATAGAGCCTAGGCATCCTAAGATTCCTCAAAAGTTGTTTCCAAACCTCTCGTACCAACTGAAATACATTTGTGGTCCCTCCCTGACCCACCAGCCCCCCCCCCCCCCCCCCCGACTGCTCCCCGCAATAATTCCACTCCCTTTCGATATGATGTACCCAGAGGTTTCTAAGCGCGGACCTGAGGATCGAACCTGTGGTGCTTTGTTTCTTGCTTGCAAGGCGAGCACGTTGCCCCTTATCTATCCCCCCGAGGGGATAGGACTGGCAGATTTTCCAATGGGTTCCCCACATACAGTAACAAATCGTCAGCATACGCTGTTGCTTCAGAAATCACCCAGCCGATGACACTTCAATTTTTGACCCAATCCTCGGACATTCCAAGTCCCAATTTTTAACTAATCACCCCTCATGCTGGATAAAGTAGTCTGCTCCCCTCCACCTGTATTTCCCCCCATCATATCTCCTCCTTTCACCACCTGAACCATCCCCACCTGTTTCAACAACCTAACTTTAACCGTATGTCAACCAACCGGAACCATGCCCCATCCACTGATTTACCCCACTCTCACCCGCCCCTTCCTCGTACAACCCCCCTTTCCCACCCTACCCGCTAACCACCCTAACTTCCCTCGCCCCCATTTACCACTCTCCTCCCTGCCAGCTCCCTGTTTTCTCGTCCCCCCTCATCGCCCCCCTTCGCTAAGGGTTCCAGCCCACCTCCCACCCTTCCCCCCCACTGTTCTAAAGCTGCCCCAGTCACACTTTCCATGCTCCCTTTCTCCCCAGTGGATGGGCAACCAGGAATCCTGCGGTGTGCCCCTGTCCCTCCCGACCCACCTGACCAAAACAAGATGATAAATGTAGGGGAAAAATGTCCCCCCCTTTCCCTCCTCCCACACCTCCACAATCAGCTACTGCCCTACTGGTTCCAATTCGCACCACTGGCCTATGCCTTAATTTCCCCTTCCCCCCTCAAGAAACAAGTTCAGTCCCCTGTTCGTGACCCCTCTTCCTCTCCATTCCCCCCCCCCCCTTGAATTTTGACATTGTGCCGAGACTCCAGACAATACCACAGCTCATATGGTGAAGCGAAGAACCAAGATTTCCCATCCACCACAATCCTGAGTTTAGCTGGAAAGATCATCATGTATCAGATATAAAGTTATCGCAGTCGACATCTTAATGCACCATAGGTTCTCCGTTGTCTCTGCACCTCCAGTGTAAAGTCAGGGAAGATACGTAGCTTAGTGCCACCTATCGCATAGTAGCCAACATTCGGAGATTCCTGTAAAAATGCATCCCTATCTCGAAAATTTAGATTCTTGGCCACTATCACTCTCGTCGGACCTCCAGTTGGCAGAGCTTTCCCTGGCACCCGGTGTGCCCGCTCAACTGTAAAGAATTTGGACAGGCCTTTCAACCCCAGTATTTTCAAGATGAGATTTTCCACAAAGCGTTCCATGATGGCCATGGAGACATTCAGCAGATTCGGTGTGGAGAGTAAACTGGGAGATGGCCAGCTTATCCAAGAGTTTTCCTAGGAAAGGAGTAATAGAGATGGGGCAATAGTTTGACGGAGAGGTAGGATCTGCAAAAGGATTTTTAAGGAGAGGGTGCACAAGTGAGTTGTTGAGAAGATAGGGGGGAAAGATCCAGTGGCGAAAGAGTGATTTCATAAATCGGCCAAGACTGGAGCGAGGTTGTCAATGTGGTCCTTGATGGTTCTGGAGGAGCAGGGGAGCACCGGTTTGTATGGCACCATCATATATCAGACTTGTCTAGAAACATTGTCAGGTGCTGTCAGAGACAAAGAGGAGAAAGGAGGAGGAGAGGGAGAGGCAGCCAGAGGGGGTCCGAGAAGGGAAGAGGAGAGCGGGGACAGGATGTCTTGAGTTTTAGTGGTAAAGCAAGCAGCCAGAGACATACCGAGGGCCCGAGAGGGAACAGGAGAGGTGGAGACTGCAGAAGGATTTGCCAGCTCCTTGCAGATTTGAAAGCCATCCGCTGAGTCGCTAGAGGCCGCAGATACACGGGCTCGGATGTGGGCTCTCCTCTTGGACAGGGCCAGAGAGTCTGTATTGCCTTTGGAGCAGGCGTAGGACAGTTTGTCAGAGGATGCACCCGAGGCCCTCCATTTCCTTGTGTTTCAGGGCAGCGAGGTCAGTGCCATACCAAGAGTTGCACTTTGAGATAGGCTTCAGATGGATTCTGATGACAGGGGCAAGGGTGTCCAGAGTATTGGAGATAGAAAGATGCAGGTTAGAGAGGGCTGTGTCAGAGTGAGAGTCAGCTGCCCGAGTTGGAGGAGCAGAGAAAGTAGAAGCAAAGGCACCCACTGACACATGCTTCATGGGCCGAATGATCGAGAAGGTAGGTGGCAGTGCTGGGGTGGGCTTTGCCTGTGGGAAAGAGCTTCAGGTGAGAGAGGAAAGCAGAAAGTGGTCAGTCCAAGAGAGGAGTGGTGAGAAGGTTAGAGAGGGTGGATGTTTGAGAAGATGAGAACATCCAAGGTTGCCTGGCAGAGTGTGTCAGACCAGAGGGTAGACTGGTGAGAGAGCATATCGCAGAGGTTGCAGAAGAGCCCAGAGAAGAGATTAGAAACATCCAGGTGGATGTTGAGGTCACTGAGGAAAAGTTAGCGGTAGAGGCAATGAGAGAAGAGGAGAGGTCAGCCCATTCTGAGAGAAAGAGGGCAACCTTGCCTGGTCACATCGGCAGTGGGGTGATTAGCAAGGAAAGAGGTAGAGCAAGGAACAAGTTACTTACCTGTAACTGTTCTCCAGCATGTGTCTGGCATGGATTCACATGCTCATGAATATTCCCCGTCGTCAGGCTGGGTATCCTCGGTAAAGAAAAAAATCAGTATCAGTTTAGTTTCTGATCTGTCTTTCTTAGTAGTAACAAATCACTGGTCTCTGGGTCAAACTGCCCCCAGCCAATGACTACCCTCATCCTAAGCCCCGCCCCTGGCAGCCATCCTCAGATTTGGTAAAGTGGCAGTATGACCAAGTGAAGAGCCGCAGAGGGGTAGGAGGGAGGGTTCGCATGTGAATCCATGCTAGACCCATGCTGGAGAACAACAGTTACAGGTAAGTAACTTGTTCCTTCTCCAGCATGGGGTCTGGCATGGATTCACATCCTCATGAATATAAGAATACATAGCAGTACACATGCACAACCACGGGAGGTGGCAAGGCTCAACATTAAGCATTACATAAACTCAACATTAAGCAACTCTTACCTCCTCACCAGGCCCACCTTCAGGCGAACAGGTCGCGCAGAACTGCTTGGCCGACTCTGGACTCCTCCCTGGAATCCCGGTCGATGCAGTAGAATCTCGTGAAGGTGTGAGTCGACCTCCACGTAGCAGCCCTGCAGATGTCCAGCAGGGGCACACCAGACAGGAACACCGTGGTAGCAGCGATCGCTCCGTTAGAATGAGCTCTCGGACGGCCGGGCAACGGTCGGTTTGCCAACCGGTGACAGTGCATGATGCAGCCGGAGAGCCATCTGGAAATGGAAGCCTTCGAGAGAGCCTTCCCTTGGTTCACAGGTCCAAAGTTCATAAACGGCTCTGATGTCTTCCGAAAACTCTTCGTTCGGTCCAAGTAGAACTTCAGCGCTCTAGCTACATCCAGCGAGTGCAAAGTCCTCTTGGCTGGCGACTAAGGCGACGGGAAGAAAACTGGTAACACCAAGGGCTCGTTGAGTTGGAAGTCCGACGGCACCTTAGGCATGAAGAAGGGGTGCGTCCTGAGCACCGCCCTCGTCTCGTGAAAAGTCAAGTATGGAGGCTTGCAGGATAGGGCCTGAATCTCTCCCACGCGTCGGGCCGAGGAGATGGACACAAGGAACGCTGTCTTCCACGACAGGAACTTCAATGGAGCTGAATGCAAAGTCTCTAATGGCGGGCCCATGAGCCTGGTCAGCACCACGTTGAGCTCCCAAGGCGGGGCTGGAGCCTTCACCGGCAGGAACGATCGGAACAGTCCTTTCATAAACTCCTTCACCAGGCGATGAGACCACAGGGATGACCGTCCTGCAGTTCTGGTGTATCGGGAAATCGCTGCCAGATATATCTTGATGGAAGCATGAGCTAGTCAGCTTTGGCCAGAAACAGTAAGTACGGTAGCACTTGAGGGGCCGTAATCCGTAGAGGGTTAATCTTCTGTGCAGTGCACCAGACAGAGAAGCTCTTCCACTTATGTCCGTAGCAGTTGAGAGTTGAGGAAGCCCTGGCCTTTGCAAGAACCTCTCCGCAGTCCGCCGGGTTATCGTACCCTCCAAACTCTAGTGCTGCAGGAGCCAGGCCTGCAAGTTCAGCGACTCCGGGTCGTGATGAAGGATGGCACCTCCTTCTCTGGAGAGAAGATCTGCGTCTGTTGACAGTTTGATTGGTGGGGACACTGACAAGTCCAGAAGGTCTGGGAACCAGATCTGCCTCGGCCACGCCGGTGCGACGAGGATCATCCTGCACCGCGACCTCTTCAGCTGGTTGACAAGTCGCAGTAGCAACGGCAACGGAGGGAATGCATACAGGAACAGGCCGTCCCAGGGGAACAAGAAAGCATCGCCCATGCTCCTCGGCTGGGGAAACCTGCATGGTGAACCTCTGGCACTTGGAGTTTGTCGCCGTCGCGAACAGGCCGATCTCGAGTTTGCCCCATCGTTGAGTCGATCCACTTGATCCTGTCGCAGTTCCCACTCATGGCACGAGCACAGCTCCCTGCTGAGCGAGACTGCGATTGTGTTTGTCCCTGCCAGATGAAAGGGTACCAGAAACATCCCCTGGGCAACGGCCCAGTGCCACAGATCCTGGGCTTCCTTGGACAGGACTGGGGATCTTGTTCCTCCCTGCTTCCGAATGTAGAACATCGTGGTGGTGTTGTCGGTAAAGATTTTCACCACCTTGCCCTTGAGGGACGGGAGAAACTAACTTAGGGCCCAGGACACCACTCTGAGCTCCAGTATGGATGTGGAGCGTCCTCTCCTCCGGGAGCCAGAGGCCTTTGGAAGATCTCCGGTGTGCGCTCCCCACCCCTCCAGGGAGGCGTCCGTCGTCACCGTCACCTGGTGTGATGGGGTCTGAAAGTCTGTGCCCGCCGCGAGATGTGCGTGGGTGCCCCACCACCGGATCGCTTGGCGGAATACCTCGTTGAGCGAGATCTCGTCCTAGAAGCTGCCCGTTGCTTGCATCCAACGGGCGTCGAGGAACTCCTGCAGAGGGCGCATCCGAAGCCTGCACAGGCGCACCAGGTAGATGCAAGAGGACATCATCCCGAGAAGGGACTTGATGGACCTCACCTTGGCCACGTCCGTGGCCTGCAGACGCTGCACCTTGCCCAGGATGGCCTTCGTCCTTTCCTCCAACGGCAAGGCCAATCGCGCTACTGTATCGAGCCTGGCTCCCAGAAACAGTGCGACCTGCGACGGAGCCAGGTGGAATTTGGGGAAGTTGATGAAGAATCCCAGATCCGTGAGCAGCCGGACGGTCTTCGCTGTATGTTCGACAGCGAGCTCCCTTGTTCTTGCTCGGATGAGCCTATCGTTCAGGTAGGGGTAGACGTGGATCCCCTGAACGTGCAGCCGCGCCGCCACTGGCGCTAGGCACTTGGTGAATACCCTGGGCGCCAACTACAATACGAATGGGAGGGCCTTGAACTGGTAGTGCCGTCCCTGGACCACGAACCTGAGAAGCTTTCAGTGTCCTTTTAGTATGGGGATGTGAAAGTATGCATCCTCCAAATCCAACGACGATAGGAAGTCGCCTTTCTCCAGCTGTCCCAGCACGTGCTGGAGGGTGACTATCCGGAACTTCTGTGCCTTGATGTCTCTGTTTAGTCGACGCATGTCCAGGATGGGACGCCATCCTCCTGTCTTCTTTCTGACGAGGAAGTATCTTGAGTATACTCCGGAGCCCTGGAGCCTCTTTGGGATGAGCTTGATGGCTCCTTTCTTGAGCATCGCCCTTACCTCTAACAGCTGTTGAGGGACATGGTTTTCCTTCCTGGCCACGGGAGGAATTCGGGGGCACTTCTTTAGAAATTCCAGAGTGTGTCCGTGGGCCAGGGCATCCAGCACCCAACAGTCGGTGGAGATGGACATCCACACGCTGACGAACTTCGTCAGCCGGCCTCCCACCAGGGTGCTTCGGTGGGGGCCCGACGCAACGGCCAGTTCAGTCCCGCTTGGAAGCGGCCTTACCGCCTTGGCCTCCCTGGCGACGATGGGGAGATCCACCCGACTTGCCTCGTCCCCTGTAAGCTTCTTGCGAAGAGGAGCGGGCCGCCTGACGGTACGTCAAGGAGCTGTCGCCGAATCCTTTGGAGGCACCTTGCTTGCCTCTGGAGTTCCGAAAGGGCGGCCGCCGTTGCTGCAGAACTCCCAAGGCCCGAGCCATCTCTGTGTCAGTCTTGATGGCCTGCAGTGACTCATCCACTGTCTTTCCAAGCAGATTGTTCCCGTCGAAGGGCATGTCCACACCTTGGCTTGCACGTCTTGGCGGGAATCCGTCGCCTTGAGCCACCTCCGCCATCTAAGGCAAACGCCATTGCCCAACTGGCGGAAACCTGTGTCAGCAATGTCCGTGGCTACCGTTATGGCGTTGTCCGACGCCGCCTCACCTTCCTGTAGGATCGCCAGGGCCTCTGCCCTCTTGTTGTCCAGTAGGAAGTCCAACAGGGGGGCGATCTTGTACCACAATTCCCTGCCATAGCGGGCCACAATTGCTAGGGCATTGGCTGCCCTAATCGTCGTCGCCGCCGAGATGACTTGGTGTCCAGTTTCTTTCCCTCGCCGTCTGGTGGGGAAGTTGAAGATGAAGCCGATGCCCCCCCCCCCCCCCCGCTTTCTTCTTGGCTGCTGCAGAGACGACCGAATCCGGGGTCGGCTGTGCCCTCAGGCACAAGGGGGCGGCGTCGGGGATCCAGTACTTCTCCTCGTACCGGTCCCTTTTGGCAGGCGTCGTGGACGGGTTCTTCAGAAGCGCTTGTCCCTCGTCCCAGATGTCATCTAGCAGCGGCAAAGCAAGGACAGTCTTCCTCTTGGCCTTGCGCCGTTGGTAGAGGAAGCATTCCTTCTTCTGCTCTTCGGGGCAAAGCTGGAAAAGCTTGGATGCCCTGGAAATCATGGTGTGGAAGGAGCCAATTTCGTCTGGCGGGGAGGCCCGAGGAATCGGTGATGGGAGATCCGTCCCGTCGTCACCACCGTCATCATTCGTCCCCGTTGTGGCCTTATCGGTTCCCGTGTCATCCCCAGGGACAGGGGACAAAGGCTGCGAGGGCCGTGAGGGCTGAAAAGGCGGGGCCGGATGAATCCTCCTCCTCTTGTTTGAAGGGCTTCCCGACGGGCCCGGCTCTGGGTCATCCATCGGGGGTAGAGGCAATTTCGTCCTTATCTCCGTGCATAAGGATTGGATTGCCATCAAAATGGCCGCCGAGTTGTCCTGCGGCTCAGGCTGCGACGGGTGCGATGGTTCCTCCACTGGAGCCTCGTCGGTGCCACCTTCGCTCTCTTCGTCGTCCTCGTCGGGATCCTTCCCGTGGGACCGGGCCTCCTCAACGTTCCCGTCGAGGCACTCCAAGACTTCAACCAGCTCCTCCTCGGAGGCTGTGCCCGTAATGGCCACCGCCCCCCCCTCTTTTTCCACCGGGGTCTTCACGGGGGTCTTCTCGATGGGATGAAAAGAGGATTCCCTCTGTGGTGGCAGGGAAACTCTGGGCCCCGAGGTCGCCTCCACTGGGGTAGCCTCCACAGGCTGTGCCAAGGCTGAGCGACTTCCTCGATAGAGGTCTTTGCCGGGAGAATCAAGGCCTTCACAACCTTGTGCATGCCTGCGGCCTTCACCTGGGGGGGTGGGGGGGGGGAGGATGAGGGGGTCACCGCCTCACGTCCCCTCAGCTGGTTCCTTCGAGCTCGACCGGGGCCTCTCCAGAAGCTTAGCCGGGTTCTCGGATTTCCTCTTCCCCGAGCTAGAGCGTTGGCTCGTGGTTGATTGCGCCGGTGAGGATGCACCCTGCCTGGCAGCCGAGGAGCCTGACCGTTCGGCGCTCCCGGTGCCTGCGGACTCGCAGTGCTTTGCCTTCTGTTGGGCCCCCGTCGCCGGATACCCCTCACAGGACTTAGAAGACCGCTCTGACGACTTCTCACCTGACGGGCTCTTGCCTTCCAGCCAGTTGGCGAGACGGGTCCGACGATCCCTCATAGTCCGGTCCGACATGTTCATGCAAAACGCACAGTCCTTCTCCACGTGCGTTTTGTCTTCGTGGAGGCAGTAGAGGCATCTCGAATGCTCGTCCTCCTTGAACACATTCTGCAACTTGCATCCAGGGCAGTTACTTAACAGCTTGGACCCGGGTGACTAGCTTCCCTTTTACTGGGCCATGTCCATGAGGTAGGCCTCAGAAACTTCTGGAATCCTCCAAGAAGCGTAACTCGAAGAAAACTTCACCCTTGAGGGGCGTAGAAAATTCCGAAATGGGTCCCCGTTGATCGGAAGTAGAAACAGTGGAGCTTGAGGCTCGATTGACCGAAAAAATGATATAAAACTCTTTGAAAAAACGCAGTAAAAGCTCGAGAGCTATAGCACGAGGACTCCCAACACTTGAACGTGCAGTAAAAATCTGAGGATGGCTGCCAGGGGCGGGGTTTAGCGAGAGGGCAGTCATTGGCTGGGGGCAGTATGACCCAGAGATCAGTGATTTGTTACTACTAAGAAAGACAGATCAGAAACGAAACTGAATTTTTCTTTACCGAGGATTCCCAGCCTGACGACGGGGAATATTCATGAGCATGTGAATCCATGCCAGACCCCATGCTGGAGAAAGAAGAGTTTTGAGCAGTTTCTGGAACTTAAGGGCTGGCACAAATCTGAGAGAGGCAGGGAGGCTGTTCCAAAGGGAGGCAAAACCTGCAGACCGAGATCTGCCCCCCACTTTCTGCCTAGAGGAACATTTAACAGCCAGAAAGTTGAAATTAGAGGAGCGAAGGGCTCTAGCAGGGGGGTATATTTAGGGAGGGAAAGTTGAAGATGGGGCCGAAGAGAGGGAGATTGAGAAAGAGGCTGTTGCTGTAGTCCAGCCTGGAAAGGACCAGAGCTCTGTAGACTGAGCTTCTGGGGGAAGGTGAGAAAAGGAAGAATGCCTATGAGGAGGTGGCGCTGGAAGTGGGACTTTTTGGTAAGGTCCATGATGTGAGGGGTGAAGGATAGAGCAGAGTCGAAGATGATCCTGAGGTTTTAGGCCTCACAGGATGGTGGGGGTAGGGGACCAAAGAGGGTGGTCAAAGGGTAGGAGGAAAAGAGGGCACAGGTGTCCCGATGAGGATCTCAGTCTTACTGGCATCGAGACAGAGATCGTTTGCTGAACACCATGCCTGAATGGTGGACAGACATTCGAGGATGAGAGAGGAGGAAGAGGGGGAAGTAGAAGGAAGTTTGAAGGAAAGCTGTGAGTCATCCGTATAATACTGGAAATGAGTATAGAAGGCGATCAGATGAACAGCAAGAGGGGCAAGATGGATATTGAAGGGCCAGGGTGATAGATAGAGCCCTGGGGGGACACAACAGATAGAGAGGGTGGAGGAGGAGAATAAAGGGCCCAAATGCAACAGAGAAGGGTGGTTAGTGAGGAGTGACTCCCTTCCCCTGGTTTTAGTACTTCAAACAAAAAAAGGATTCCTGTTCCTCTAATACTTTGCATCAGAGAGTTAAATATGTTTCCCCCCCAGGGGGAATGACTTCCTTCCCCTGGATTGCTGGTTTGATCCTCCTTCGAGCTCAACTACCAGGAGAACCACTCTCATCTCCCGGCTTTCCTTGGCTTTGCTCTTACAGTTCCCAACCCTAGGGGGAATGTCCCCCTTCCCCTAGCCATTTCCAGGCTTTACTTCACACTTGGGTTCACAATTTAACACTTTCAGTCTTTCACTTTGAGGGTCCCCGACCCAGGCTTCCAAGTCTCCAGACTTGGGCAGACTGATTCACTCTCCCATCAAGTACTGCACAAAGAAGATGGCTTTAATTATCCTTTTCTCGTGGGTGCGGCGGCTCTTTTCTCCTTCTTCCCTCCTTTCTCTCTCTCAGAATACCATGTTCCATGCAACTGTATATTATAATTTTATGTACAATATTAACAGGTACCATCATTACATAATTGACTTATTTCATTGACGTTTACTCACTTGAAATGTATGTGCTGCACGCCAATTGCCAACCATGATCACTCAGTATTGGTATATGCATCAAAACGTAGCCACCATTGGGCAAAAATTCACTTTTGGGTGTTTCACTTAATGTCAATTGCCTTTAAGTGTCAATGTTCAGCCTTGAAACATGTGTCGGTTACACAATTGACCACTTACATAATGGGAGATCCCATGCAACTAGGACGAGCAATCTTGTCCTTAACACTTAAGGGGTTAAACACTTTTTGCACCGTTTGTGATTTTATTGCTGACAAAACATCTAAATACATTTCATTACTTCAAAAATAATAACGACATAACTGTTACATTGCCCATATTCTCTACATGCTGATGTATGCATCTACTGTTTCTATAGTCGGACTGCCATTTTGTGGATCTTTTAAGTATTAGAATCCTGTTGTTGTGCTTTTTAAATGTCTTTTCACTTTTTACCATATTACCTTCTACCTACTTTTGCCATGCTAATATCCTTTATGCGGGACACCCCCCCCTTGGGCCCCCCCCCCCGACACGCAGGTCCACTTGTGTGCCCATTTATACCAGTCTTTCCCATTTTTCGTCCACCCCTTTATACTTTTTTTCAACTGAAGTCTATTTGTTTATTTTTCCCACTTAAACCCAAACCTGCAATACTATATTATTGGCAATATTTTGTTTGTTATCTTTCCATCCTGGCACAGTTTTTTACCCTCTTCATTTTTGTATTTTGTTATTTTTACCCCTTTATTTATTGTGTCTATTTTTTCCGGCAACGTAATCACTGGTTACCCCTTAAACTGACAATTTCCTACTAATTACAGAGAGAATACGCTCTCAACCTCATTGTGATACCTGGCGCCAGTGTGAAGGGTTCAAACCCCAAGTGCAACTTTCTATCCAAGGACAGTGGCGCACCTTCCTACGTAAACCCCAAAACACACAGTAGGGTATACCGTAACCACCAAAGCAAGCGGGAGAGTCGGACGTTTCTTGTGCCCCAACCCACTCCTCGAATTCTTTACAACAGGGACACAGCAGCTCATTATCCTAAATTGAATAACAAGATAGCAAAATACCTGCTTTCCCTTAAATAACATTAAAATGCTAGTCACCCCAAGGGGACCCACTGAACATGCATTCAGACCAAGAACCAATGCACCAGAGAACCTACGCCCAGCCCTACAGATCAGGGGTGTATTGCCACTTTCACTCGCTAGAAATAGGCAAATACTCCCAAAAAAAAATTCTGGAGTAAAACTACTCTCTACAAAAAATTGGAAACGGACATAGCACCTTGTGCCCCTGCTTTCACTCAAACTGCTCCATGGATAGGTTGGACCAGTAGTGCATGTAGTACCACAAGAGGAAACTTCAATTCTTAACCTTCTATCTTTTAATGTGCACGAATAACGAGGCGCAAACTAATGATTACAAAAACATTTCCGTTTTCCTGTTAAAACATTTTTTGTCACTTATAAAATACTCCCATTAGGAAATGGACTTATATTTTGACTCCCCAAAAAATCATTTTACTTCACACTTTAAAAAAATAGGGAGTGAAATACTGCCACTTCAAAATTTTATCTGGAGCACTGCCTACGACAGATATTTCAATAACTGGAAAAAAAAAAATTCTGGGAGAAAATCACTTTACATAACTATGCTGAACAAAAGAACATTCCTAGGGGTCTCTTGATTTTGAGAACCCCAATGACGCAGACCTGCCCAGAAATGGGAAGACAATCTACTATCAGGCTCAGGAGTCATGTTAGACTTGCACGTAGAGCATGTCGACCGAGAGCATGAAAGAAATTATAAGTTACTCACTGTAGTGATTAACATACTCTTAGTCCTTAGTTCCCTTTCCTTCATACTGCATGGGCGTCCCTTGCAAGGGACGGGGAGACAGAACATTTCACCAGAAAAAAAACCTTGCCCATTAAATTTAGAGACGCGCGGGGGTGTGGACCAAGGAGCATGCGCTGCCCTGACTCAGCCCTCCGGCACCACACTTCAATCCCCACTGACGCGTTGACAATAGGTTTAACATTGCCTAATGACACCAGTATTATTAGGGGAGAGGTTGGTGGGACATATGGAGGAAGTCACTACGGTGAGTAACTTGTAATTACTCTTACGTCCCGTCTCCTTTCCTCCATACTGTATGGGCGATTACAACTTAATGTAGCCCCAGGGTGGTGCGGTGACCACCCTTAAGAAAACAAGTTCCTTAGTGCTGCCTTCCAGAATGCCGCGTCTGACCAGGAGCCGGCATCCCAATAGTAGTGCTTGCAAAGAGCAGAGGGGTTGGCATCAGTGGCCGCTCTGCTAGTAACCTGCCACGGTACGTGTCTCTGAAGGACTGCTGTGGCCTTTGCTCCGAATGTGTGGGCATGCATGTTTGCCGGAGGCGGCTTGCGTTGCCCCTCCTAGTCCTCCTTCAGGAGGCCACCATCCGGGTTACTATGGAGGCCTTGGAAGCCCGATATCCTGGCCCTGGCCCTCTGAGGGTGATATACAGAGCCTCAGACTTGCAGAAGCTCTTAGTCCTGTCCAGATAGAACTTTGGCGCTCGTCTAGCATGAAGACAGTGCAGAACCATCTGAGCCCCTTAGGGTCAGTGAAGAAAATAGGGAGTACTATCTCCTCATTTAGATGGAACGCATAGACTACCCCAGGTAAGTACATGGGATGCTTTCTGAGGACCACTCTGTCCTTTGAAAGGTAGTCTATGGCTAGGGTGCCATCGGAGCTGGGATTTCACTGACACAGCGTGCAGACGTAAGGCCCACCAAGAGGGCTGTCTTAATGGTCCCTAGCATGATGTCCGCGGATGCCATTGGCCCAAAGGGTTTATGCGCCAAGGCGCCCAACATCATGCTGAGGTCCCCCATGAGGTGTGGCTTCTTGATGGAAGGGTAGAGCCACCGGATTGGAGGATGAGAAAAAACATCCTCCTTGGAGTTCCAGCAGGCTCCGGTTGCCGCCGGATAGGCTTTGAGAGTGAGCCAGATGGCCACCCACTCGAGCCAGTCGATGAGGGGCGCCTGCTCCTGACAGAAACCTCTCTGTGGACCCTGTGGCTATCCAAGGTAGATTCCCATCCCGTTAGGGATGAGTCAGTGGGATGGCCAACTGCGGAGCTGCCCGACGAAGGGGCATGCCTATCTGTAAGTTGCTGTCTGTGCTCCACCAGACTAGGTTGTGACAGATGCAGTGGAATGCTGACCGGCTCTGCCTGGTGAACCTGATTACAAGGGGCTGCACAGTAACTGCAATTTAGGCATTGGTACCACCATGCCGAGGTCACTGTTATGCCCGCAGGCCTCTGATGGCTGTGATCTGGTCATCTGAGGGGAGAATTCTCGGAGCATGTATACCACATGAGACCCAGGAATGTTAGAGTGCCTGGGCTCCAGCAGTGACTTCTTGAGATTGATGGGAAATCCCAACTAGTGTGGTGGGAGCATAAGGGCTGAGGCAGTGTGGAGGACTGCCTCAGGAGACCTTGACCTGATGAACCAGTCTAGGTATGGATTGGCGTGGTGACCCTGGGCCCCAAGAGGGGCTGCCACGCGATCCTCCATCCTGTACAGACCCTCTGGGCCGGATTGAGGCCAAAGGGTAGAAACTTGCATAGGAAATGGAAGCCCATGATCCTGACCTATGAAAGGACCGATGGGGCGGCCAATTGGTACGTGAAGGTAAGCATCCTTCAGATCCAGGGAGCACATGCAGTCTCCCGTGCACAGTATCTCTGCAATACACGTGGAGGGAACCATTGTATGGCGAAAAAAATCTGAATAGGCGACTAGACCACTCTGGGAGGCCGGGCCTTCCTCCACTGCCTGCATGCAAGCCAATTTTCACCCACAGAGTTATTGTCCGAATCTGTGGGAGGGGAGGAGAGAGGCTGAGGAGGGATCGGTAGGCGGAAACACGAGGACACTGCGTGGAGGGTCCATGGGTCCGCAAACCTCGTGTGCCTGCATGGGCGCGCCTCTGGCTATATGCCTTAGGGGTGGCTTTAGTGAGGATGGATAAGGATTCAGCAGTCTGGGGACTGTTCCTCCTCTTATCCAGTTCTGTTCCACTACAGATTAGGAACAGGTCGCGCCTCACCTCAAGGGAAGCTCCAATGTGCATTCCTGGGTGTCCGGGTTGAAATTTGTCGCCCGTAGCCCTGTAGTGCTTCTCCTGCCAGTATCAGTGCAAACGGCGCCGCCTGAGGTGTCAATACGTGCCACGGAGGGCTCCATGCAAATAGGTTTGGCCGTCGCCAGCCCTGCCTTGAAGGCCGAAGAGTTTAGCTGTGAGTGCCAACAGCAAGGGTGGGCCCTCCTGTTGCATCAACGTGGTGTCAGGACGCCTGTTGGTAGGCTGCATCGAATGGGGTTCAGCTGTGACATGCTGAACCAAGCCAGCTGCTGGGAAGGAGGCTGTGGGGCTGCCAAGACCGTTGGAGGTGCGGGAGCCGGTGTTGTGGGTACTGGCATGGTCAGATGGAGCTGCACGGCAGCCGGAGGCTCTGGAAACAAGGGCGGAATGGCCGTGGGTGCTAGCGACAGAACCGGAGGGAGCATGTCTCGAGGGCGATGGCTTTTCAAGAAAACCAGTCTTCACAGGCCAGTGGAGCACTTGGAGGCGCAGACATGGGCGCGGGACCCTGAGGGCGCTGCGGCCTGAACCGACTCTGCCTTACTATCTGCAGGGAGAATCGGCCCCGAGACAATGAAGGGTATGCCATGGGCCACATACATAGTGAAGACTAGTCTCCCCTGGAAACTCGTTCCCCTACCTGTTCCCCAAAGGGGGATGATGTCGGACGAGCTGCCATTTTATCTGGCCCGGTGGCCATTTTGTCGGGCTGCGTGCCGCGTGCCTGTATCGCGGTGCTTGCCACGTTGGGCCAAGACACTTGGCGGTTGAGGTTGTGGCCTACCCTGCACCTCAGGACGGGGCCTGGTAGGCGGATTGCTGCTGGCAATGCCGCCGGTAGTGCTGCGTGCAGGCACACCCTCAGACGTCTGTCTGGGACTGGGGGTAGCTCACCGAGCCTTTCCGTGGTAAAAGAACCTTGCGGCCCCTCAACTCAGTCACCGGTAGGATCTCTCGACCCCTCAGCTTTGTGGCCGGTAGCTGTAGTAGCAGCCTTGGTACCTGCAAGGTCCCTCCTGTGCCTCCTGGACGGAGACAACTTTGAAGGGTGTGTGGTGCATACAGTGCCCCCCCCCCCTTGGACATATGTTCGTTACTACGGCAAAGCCCCTCGGGTGTAGACCCGGTAATAGAGCTTTGTGGCGACCCCTCGGCCCGATGGCTTGGAGCTGAAGCAAGCAGCCTTGTTACCTGCCCTGGTACCAGGACCAGCAAAGTCCTGGTACCTGCTCTGGTACCAGGACCTGAAAGGACCCTCCCTCTCCTACGCTTCCTAGGGGAGGGAGCCGCTTTTGCGGGGTATGTGGTGTGTACATGCGCCCCCCTCAGACAATTGTCTGGTACTAGGGCGTAGCCCTTTGAGAGTAGACCCTTGTGGCCCTTCAGTGCAGTGTCCGGTAGGATTTGGCGACCCCCTTGGCCTGACGGCCGGTAGCTGCAGCAGCCTCGGTAGTTGTACTGGCACCAGGACCTGAAAGGTCCCTCCCGCTCCTACGCTTCCTGGGAAAGGAGTCACTTATGCGGTGTACGTGTTGCGTACAGGCACCCCCTCGGACATCTGTCTGGTACTAGGGCATGGCCCCTCAGGCGTTGACCCAGTAATAGAACCTTGCAGCCCCTCAGCGCAGTGTCCGGTAGGATCGAACGACCCCTCAGCCTGAAAGCCGGTAACTGTAGCAGCCTCAGAACCAGTGCTGGTACTAGGACCTGAAAAAGGTCCCTCCCACTCCTACGTTTACTGGGGAGGAGTCGCCTTTGCGGGGTAAGTGGTGCATGCAGGCGCCCCCTCTGACTTCTGTCAGTTACTAGGGCAAAGCCCCTCGAGTGTAGACCCAGTAATAGAGCCTTGTGGCCCCTTATCACAGTCACCGGTATTATCTAGCGACCCCTCTGCCTGACGGCCGGTAGCTGCAGCAGCCTCGGTAGTTGTACTGGCACCAGGACCTGAAAGGTCCCTCCCGCTCCTACGCTTCCTGGGAAAGGAGTCACTTATGCGGTGTACGTGTTGCGTACAGGCACCCCCTCGGACATCTGTCTGGTACTAGGGCAAAGCCCCTCGAGTGTAGACCCAGTAATAGAGCCTTGTGGCCCCTTATCACAGTCACCGGTATTATCTAGCGACCCCTCTGCCTGGCAGCCGGTAGCTGTAGTAGACTCGGTAACTGCACTGGAACAAGAACCGAGAGTTCCTTCCTGCACTATGTGCGGATCAAAACAGTGCCCCTACCTTGGGCCTGGACTTGTCCTGACGAATTCCTTTGAGTGGTCTGGCTTCCGAAGAGCCCCATCCACTGGGCTAACCTGTTTCAGCGTGCGTTGGCAGCACATTGCACACAGTACAGGACTCCCAGCCGTTGTCAGGGCCAGGGCAGCGGAGGCAGAGAGCGCGAGACGTAGGGAAGAGCCCCTTCCAGGCAGAGCACCTGCTGGAGCCTACCGACGTCGAACTGTGCAGGTGGAGGAGCATGGCGCCAGAGGACAGAGGTATCTGATTAAAGACAAGAAGAAGATAAAAACAAAATACTTATCCGGGGAAGAGCGCGTGGCATTACAAGGCCGGAGGCCTAACCAAGAAGCACTGGTGAAAGTGGTCCGTTCCCGCCGACGCGGGAAAGGACTGGGGAGTGGCACTGGCAGGCAGAGTCAGGGGAGCCCATGGTCCCAGGGCCGCACCCCCCGTGCGCCTCTAGATTTAAAGGGGAAAGAGGTTTTTTTCTGGTGAGAAAGGTTCCGTCTCCCATCCCTAGCGAGGGACGCCCGTACAGTATGGAGGAAAGGGGACAGGACGTAAGAGTACAGTATAATACAATTGACAGTGTTATGTTCATGAACTAACATTCTGCTTGAAGGCGCGCGGTGTGGGTCAGAAGCAAACACTGAAGACATGCTCAAACACGTTCTTTAAACCAAGCTTACAATTAAAAACCAGTTGCCTATAAAATTAGAATGCAAATGTAAAAAGCCTGCTTCTTCAAATAGACTGCTACATAGAACAATGCTGGACACCAAAGCGGAATAATGTTTAGAATTAAGGATTTTACCATCAGTAAAATTGCAGGCAGGGCTAATAAGGTTATCCAGTGTACAAGGTCCTTTTAATGATATTGACATAACTGCAGGAAATCCAGGCACGAGACAGGCATAAATTAACACTTGTTCTTCGCCGCAGTTTGTCTGAAGTGCTTGAAGCCAAAGAAGAAACAGCCGCATTCCTTCACATCTTATCTGAAAAAAGAACAACATTATCAAGCAATGTTCTGCGGGCACATTAAAAAATAGTGACTATTTGTTGAAAACCAGGGGAAGCGACAGGCACCGGTGACTGGTCTGCAGAGCCATAATAGATTGACCATATGCAGAATATTTGTAAATAAAATGCACTGTAGGTAAGGAGGAGTCTGGCGTTTTTTAAATTAAATGCGCATACACACAGGTACATGGCTGTGCTTGCCACAGCAACTACACGATACAGTGATGTTACTACAAGAATGTATTTTTCTGATCATGTACAGTGCCCACACTGCAATTCATACTATCTATCCATGTGTAATCTTAATTTAACTAATTCCTCGATGTTTCAAAATCTCACCCTTAATCTCGGAATTTCACATTCTCTATACAGTCAACAACAAACAACTCATAAGGCACTATAAGAGGGAAACAATTACCTATAGTTTCATTTATCATATAGAAAAGTAATGTAAAACTTCCAGCCCTGCCCTTTGTATGCCTTCTGGATTATAATACAAATCACCACACATTGCTTCTACAGTTTCATAGACTCCTGCCTTCACGGTTTCCACTGACTTCTCCTAGATTGGTTTCTCAGTGGCAAAATGCGTATTCACCAAGTACACCACTGAGTGGACACTTTAAAAAAATTGTTAAACCATCCAAATCTAGTTGTGGTAACAAACTTTGAAGCCAACTTCGGGAGAGAATATTCTGGTTGGCATACCCCCATGAAAAACTAGTTCCCTCCCCAGAAGTAGGATGATGTATGTACCCAATTACAGTGAAATAAAAGATTTTAAATAAAAGGTAGTACTGCAGAGCACATGTCCGGGCCCTCTTTGGTACTAGTGCCAGGCTGGCACATGTTGGCAGACACAATCACACTTTGATTTCAGACAGTCCTGGCCAGAACCATTAGGCCACTCAAAATGATGCCCTGAGCGATAGTGGACTGTGTGGTCCCATGTAGGATGCAGCGCATACAGATAAATAATGTACTTGTAAGTCAATATCTTTTCGCAAGTATTGGATCTTTCATAGTTTTAAATGCGTTGATTATATTATAAAGCAGTAACAATAAATGGAAGGTAGGAGTGGCATAAACCACATGCCACAACTTAACAGATGCTGGAGGACTGTCTGCCCCATTTCCAGCTGCATGCTTGAATCTACAACCAGACAATATGGGTAAAGGTGGGAGGTGGTATTCTGCACGTGGCTGCTTTGCCATGTCCTGCATGGGAAATGCTTGCATGGAATGCTGCGGTTGGAACAAGTTACTTACCTGTAACTGTTGTTCTCCAGCATGGGTCTGGCATGGATTCACATGCTCATGAATATTCCCCGTCGTCAGGCTGGGAATCCTCGGTAAAGAAAAATCAGTATCAGTTTCTTTTCTGATCTGTCTTTCTTAGTAGTAACCAATCAATGATCTTTGGGTCATACTGCCCTCAGCCAATGACTGCCCTCTCCCTAAGCCCCTCGCCTGGCAGCCATCCTCAGATTTGGTAGTACGTAGAGTGGCAGTATGACCAAGTGAAGAGCCGCAGAGGGGAAGGAGGGAGGGTTTGCATGTGAATCCATGCCAGATCCATGCTGGAGAACAACAGTTACAGGTAAGTAACTTGTTCCTTTTCCAGCATGGGGTCTGGCATGGATTCACATGCTCATGAATATAAGAATACATAGCAGTATAAACATGCACAACCACGGGAGGTGGCAACTGGAACAACATTAAGCAATACAACAACTCAACATTAAGCATCTCTTACCTCCTCACCAGGCTCACCTTAAGCGAACAGGTTGCGCAGCACTGCTTAGCCGACCCTGGACTCCTCCTTGGAGTCCCGATTGACGCAGTAGAATCTTGTGAAGGTGTGCGTCGACCTCCACGTAGCAGCCCTGCAGATGTCCAGCAGGGGCACACCAGACAGGAACGCTGTGGTAGCAGCGATCGCTCTGGTCGAATGGGCTCTCGGACGGCCGGGCAGTGGTCGGTTTGCCAACCGGTGACAGTGCATGATGCAGCCGGAGAGCCATCTGGAAATGGAAGCCTTCGAGAGAGCCTTCCCTTGATTCACAGGTCCAAAGTTCACAAACAGCTGTGATGTCTTCCGAAAACTCTTTGTGCGGTCCACGTAGAACTTCAGCGCTCTAGCTACATCCAGCTAGTGCAAAGTCCTCTCGGCCGGAGACGAAGGCGACGGGAAGAAAACTGGCAACACCAAGGGCTCGTTGAGGTGGAAGTCCGACGGCACCTTGGGCATAAAGGAGGGGTGCGTCCTAAGCACCACCCTCGTGTCAAGAAAAGTATGGAGGCTTGCAAGATCGGGCCTGGATCTCTCCCACTCGTCGTGCAGAGGCGATGGCCACGAGAAATGCTGTCTTCCACGACAGGAACTTCAACGGCGCCGAATGCATAGGCTCGAATGGGGCCCCCATGAGCCTGGTCAGCACCACGTTGAGCTCCCACGCCGGGGCAGGGGCCTTCAACGGCGGGAACGATCAGAATAGTCCCTTCATAAATTCCTACACCAGGCGATGAGACCACAAGGACGCCCGTCCTGCAGTTCTGGTGTATCGGGAGATGGCAGCCAGATGTATCTTGATGGAGGCGTGAGCCAGTCCAGCTTTGGCCAGCGACAGTAGGTATGGCAATACTTGAGGGGCAGTAATCCGCAGAGGGTTAATCTTCTGTGCACGACACCAGACAGAGAACCTCTTCCACTTATGTCCATACCATTTGAGAGTTGAGGTCGCCCTGGATTTTGCAAGAACCTCTCTGCAGTCAGCCAGGATCTCATATCCTCCAAACTCTAGTGCTGCAGGAGCCAAGCCTGCAAGTTCAGCGACTCCGGGTCGTGATGAAGAATGGCGCCTCCTTCTCTGGAGAGAAGATCCGCGTCCGTCGCCAGCTTGGTAGGTGGGGACGCTGACAAGTCCAGAAGGTCCGGGAACCAGATCTGTCTTGGCCACGCCGGTGCGACGAGGATCATCCTGCACCTGGACCTCTTGAGCTGGTTGATGAGACGGAGCAGCAGGGAACTCGTACAGGAACAGGCTGTCCCAAGGGAAAGAGAAAGCATTGCCCATGCTCCTCGGCTGTGTGAACCTGCTGGCAAACCTCTGGCACTTGGAGTTCGTCGGCGTCGCAAACAGGTCGATATGGGGTTTGCCGCATCGTTGGAAGAGCCGATCCACCTGGTTCTGGCGTAGTTCCCACTCGTGGCACGAGCGCAGCTCCCTGCTGAGTGAGTCAGCGATGGTGTTTTTTATTCCTGCCAGGTGGAAGGGAACCAGAATCATCCCCTGGGCGACAGCCCAGTGCCACAGATCCTGCGCCTCCTTGGATAGGGCTGGGGATCTGGTGGCTCCCTGCTTCCGGATGTAGAACATTGTGGTGGTGTTGTCAGTGAAGATCCTCACCACTTTGTCCTTGAGGGACGGAAGGAACGATTTGAGCGCCCAGAACATGGCTCGTAGCTCCAGGATGTTGATGTGGAGAGACCTCTCCTCCGGGAGCCAGAGGCCTCTTGCGTGGAGATCTCCGGTGTGGGCCCCCCATCCCTCCAGGGAGGCATCCGTCGTCACCGTCTCCTGATACGCCGGGGTCTGAAAGTCCGTGCCTGCCATGAGGTGTGTACGGGTACCCCACCATAGAATCGCCCAACGGAACTCCTCGTCGAGCGGGATCCTGTCTTCGAATCTGCCCGCCGCTTGATTTCAGCGGGCGTCGAGGAACTCTTGCAGCGGACGCATCCGAAGTCTGCAAAGGGGCACAAGGTAGAAGCATGAGGACATCATCCCGAGGAGGGACTTGATGGACCTCACCCTGGCCACATCCGTGGCTAACAGGCGCTGCACATTGCCCAAAATGGCCTTCGTCCTTTCTTCCGACGGAGATGCCAATCGCTTCACTGCATCGAGCTTCGCTCCCAGAAACAGTGCCACCTGCGACGGAACCAGGTGGGATTTGGGGTAGATGATTGGCGAATCCCAGTTCCGTGAGCAGGCGGACGGTCCTCGCTGTGTTCGACGGCGAGTTCTCTTGACCTTGCACGGATTAGGCAGTCGTCCAGGTAGGGGTAGATGTAGATGTAGATCCCTTGCAGGTGCAGCTGCGCCGCCACTGGTGCGAGGCACTTGCTGAACACCCTGGGTGCCGACTTTAATCCGAACAGCAGGCTCTGAATTGGTAGTGACGCCCCTGGACTACGAATCTGAGGAACTTTGTGTCCTTTTAGAATGGGGATGTGGCAGTAAGCATCCTCCAGGACCAGTGACGATAGGAAGTTGCCCTCCTCCAGCTGTCCCAGCATGTGCTGGAGGGTGACCATCCTGAATTTCTGTGCCTTGATGTACTTGTTCAACCGACGCAGGTCCAGGATGGGGCACCAATCGCCTGTCTTCTTTCTGGCGAGGAAGTACCTTGAGTATACTCCGGAGCCCAGGAGCCTCTTGGGGACGAGCTCGATGGCACCTTTCTTGAGCATCACCCTTACCTCCAACAGCAGTTGAGGGACGTGATTCTCCTTCCTGGCCACGGGAGGAATGCGAGGACACTTCTTTTGAAATTCTAGCGAGTGTCCGAGGGCCAGGGTGTCCAGCACCCAACGGTCGGTGAGATGGACTCCCACACGCTGACGAACTTCGTCAGCCGGCCTCGCACCGTGGTGCTTAGATGGGGGCCCGACGCTACGGCCGGTTCAGTCCTGCTTGGAAGAGGCCTTGCCGCCTTGGCCTCCTTGACGACAGCGGCGAGACCCTCCTTGCTTGCCGCGGCCTCTGTAGGCCTCCTGGGACGAGGAGCGGGCCGCCTGGCGGTAAGTAGAAGAGCCACCGATGGATCCCTTGGAGGCTCCCTGTCTGCCTCTGGAGCTCCGAAAGGGCCGTCATTGCTGAAGGACTCCTAGGGCTCGGGCTGTTTCCGTGTCTGTCTTGATGGCCTGGAGGGACTCATCCACCGTCTTCCCAAACAGGTTGTTGCTGTCAAATGGCATGTCCAACACTCTGGTCTGGACGTCCTGGCGAAAGTCCGTCGCCTTGAGCCATCCTCGTCGTCTGAGGCAAACCCTGTTGCCCAGCTGGCGAAATCCGGTATCGGCAATGTCCGTTGCCACCGTTATGGCATGATCCAACGCCACCTCACCTTCCTGCAGAATCTGTAGGGCCTCCGCCCTCTTGTCGTCCGGTAGGAAGTCTAGCAGAGGAGCCATCTTGAACCAAAGCTCCCTGTCGTAACGGGCCACAATCGCTAAGGCATTGGCCGCCTTAATCGTCATTGCCGCCGACGAGAAGACTCGTCCCATGGAGTCCAAATTCTTGCCCTCGCTGTCCGGCGGGGAAGTGTAAGTTGAAGCCGCCGCACCCGCTGCTTTCTTCTTGGCCGAGACGACAGAGTCCGGCGTGGGCTGGGCCCTGAGGCAAAGGGGGCGGCATCGGGGACCCAGTACTACTTCTGGTACCTACCCTTTTGGCGGGTGTCTTGGAAGGGTTCTTCAGGATAGCCAGTCCCTCGTCCCAGATGTTGTCTAGCAACGGTACCGCGAGGACCGTCTTTCTCTTGGCCTCTCTTCGTTGGTAAAGAAAACCTTCCTTTTTCTGTTCCTCAGGGCAGAGCTGGAAGAGCTCGGATGCCCTGGCTATCATGGCGTGAAAAGAGCCAATTTCGTCGGGCGGAGAGGCCCGAGGGGGGGGGTGGGGGAGGATGATGACTGAATATCCGTTGTATCATCGCTGCCGTCGTCGTCCGTCCCCGTCGCTGTATCCGTCGCCGTATCATCCCGAGTGGCCGTCTAGGGGGATGAGGGGCCCACAGGCCTCATGGGCACGAAGGGCAGTGCGGGGTGGACTCTCCTCTGCTTGTTTGGAGGGCTACCCGACGGTCCTGGTTCTGGATCCTCCGTCGGGGTCCGTGGTAACCTCGTCCTTATCTCAGTACATAAGGATTGGATCGGCAACAAAATGGCTGCCAAGCTATCCTGGGGCTCGGGCAACGGCTGCGACGGATGGGATGGCTGCTCCACTGGGCCCTCATCGTCAACATCGTCGCTATCTTTGATCAAATCAGCAGGAACCTTCCCCTGGGATCGAACCTTCTTGAACCTCTCGTTGAGGCCTTTCACGGTTTCCACCGGATCCTCCTCGGAGGCTGAATCCGAGCCCGTAATGGCCACCGCCCCCCCCCCCTCTTTTTCCACCGGGGTATTCACAGGGGTCTTAATGATGGTCTGGAAAGAGGATTCCCTCCGCGGTGGCAGGGAAACTCTGGGCCCCGAGGCTGCCTCCACTGGGGTAGCCTCTGCTGGCTTCGCCAGGGCCGCTGCAACAACCTCGATAGAGGCCTTTGCCGGGTGGATCAAGGCCCTCACCACCTTAGGTGCATCCTGGGCCTTCGCTTTGGGGGGAGGGTCATCGCCTCGCTCCCCCTCGGCTCCCTTCGAGATCGACCAGGGCCTCTCCAGAAGCTTACCCGGGGTCTCGGACTTCCTCTTCCCCGAACCAGAGCGCTGGCTCGTGGTTGATCGTGCCGGGGAAGTCGCGCCCTGCCTGGCAGCCGAAGAGCCCGACCTTTCGGCGCTCCCGGTGCCCACGGACTCGCGGTGCTTGGCCTTCTGTTGGGCCCCCGTCGCTGGGGCGCCCTCACAGGACTTAGAAGACTGCTCAGACTTTTTCTTCGCCTTCTCACCTGCTGTGCCCTTCTCCAGCCAGGCGGCGACGCGGGAACGACGATCTTGCTTGGTCCGTTCCGACAGGTTCTTGCAGAACGCACAGTCCTTCTCCACGTGCGTCTTGTCCTCATGAAGGCAGTAGAGACATCTCGAATGCTTGTCCTCCTTGAAAACATTTTGCAATCCGCATCCCGGGCAGCTCCTGAACAGCTTGGATCCGGGCGTCGAGCTTCCCTTGTCCTGGGTCATGTCCGTTGAGGTAGGCCACAGATCTTCTGGAATCCTCCAAGAAGCGTAACTCAACGAAAACTTCACCCTTGAGGGGCGTAGAAGAATTCCGAAATGGGTCCCCGTTATCGGAAGTAGAAACGGTGGAGCTTGAGGCTCGATTAAACTGAAAAAATTAGAAAATCTCCTGAAAAAGCGTGAAAACGCAGTAAAAGCTCGAGAGCTAAAGCATGAGGACTCCCAAACACTTGAACGTGCGGTAAAAATTTGAGGATGGCTGCCAGAGAGGGCAGTCATTGGCTGGGGGCAGTATGACCCAGAGATCAGTGATTGGTTACTACTAAGAAAGACAGATCAGAAACAAAACTGATACGGATTTTTTCTTTACCGAGGATTCCCAGCCTGACAGGGAATATTCATGACCATGTGAATCCATGACAGACCCCATGCTGGAGAAGCAGCCTTACCTCTTGTGGAGTGATCTTTCCAAGTGCTCTGCAGCTGTCAGCAAGCAGTTGCGTGATCCAAGCAGCAATCCATCTGGAGATGGACTCTTGACAGCTGTTGTCTTTAAGGTGGTTCGGCAAAGGCTACAAAAAGCTAATCGGCCTTCCTGCTTCCGGTTCGGCCAATATATTGACCTGATTGTAATGCATTTATTCATAAACTTAACATGTTTCCTGAAGACTTGGAGCATTAAACTCCATTCTTTTCAAGGTTAAACAATTGTCCCAACTCAGACCATCAAGGGAGTGCAAGGTCATCCAAGTGGGGGACTAGCAATTTTGCTTGCTGCAGATATTTCTTGTACACCTTTTCTCTTATACAATATGAGGATGCATTAGGTATTACACTAAAAATGGTGAACGTGTTGGTCTAATACTTGAAGATTATGGTAGGTCAGAAGGAGACAGACCAATAGGGGACATTTGTAAAAGGTTTATTGGAAAATAATACAGAAAATGCTTACTTTCCCTATCCTAAGGGTTTCCCTACCCAATACAATGAAACTACAGTGCTCGTCGTGGAATCATCCAAAAAGACTGAGATGAAATGACCGAATGGGTGATTTGGCAGAATTTCGGCTGTTGGAAAATTCTGGATGGTTGAAAAGTTGGACCAAATCCCCAATTCAGTGCTAAGTGCTGTGTGGGCTGCCGGGGTGTCCCCTGCATCCTTGTTCACTATATTGTGAGCTGGGTTGTCGCCCGCAAGCCGATCCCAAAAAGCCCCCAAAAAAAAAAAAAAAGGAGGAAAGGACCCTGCAGCGCCGGTTCCAGATCACGGAAGTGAAAGGGAACAGGAGTTGCAGGGACACACCGAGTCGGTGGCTGCCACAAGGTAAGTGGGGGGTGGGGGGGAATTGGGATGTGGGCCACGTCGGAAATGATCAGGGGCGATTTAGTCTTTTCTCCCTCAAACATTTCCTTCACAGGCTTTCAACCCTGATCCCTTGTCGTCAATGGTGAAGTCCAAAGTAAAAGTCTGTCCTCCATCCAAATGTAAGCTGCCCTGACCCTATCATTAATACCAAACAACTAAACACCAGGAGAATGACTCCCTTCTTTTAGATTGCTTTTCAAGCAAGGTTCTCTTCAATACGGGATCTTCAGATAGTGTCTTGCTATCTCTCGTAATTAGTCCTTCAGTTCTTTCAAGAGGCTTTTCCCAGCATTTGTATTTTGATATCAATGGACAGGGTTGTGCTTGATGTTTTAGAGTAATAACAAGGAGTTTCTCATTGGATTGGGAGTGCTTATCCCCAAGAGGGGAGTCTCTCCCTGTGAGTTCCTGCTTAACGCCACCTTTAGGTGCAATGTTGCATAGTCTGTTCACCTCCCTAGTCTCACAGGAAGGGCGCCACCCCCTCTTACCCACACCCTTGGGGAAAGTGACAATCTCTTGTGTTTTCAAAATATTCATACGAGACCAGATTGAACATCTGCAGCTACAACAATAAATGCAATTAACATGTTTACTGTACTGAGCTGCCATGCTCGAACAGCAACTCTTTCAATCATTGCAGGAGATTTGAATGCTCAGACTGTTAGATTGCAAGGATGAAGAAAAGTCCTGGGGGAAATCTCCTGGCTATGAGAAATAAATGTGCCAATAAACATGTCTTAACAGCCAAAACGTGCCACAGCATAGGCATTCACCTGTGCAACAGTATGCTTATTGGAGACAGCTATAAAAAGCAAACTTTTAATTTACGTTATAAAAGCAGTTCATAGATATTTTGAACTATTTGAGCTCCTTATGGATAACTCACGATTTGTGGGTATTAACTTGGGTCTAGAGCGGTAATTATCACAGTATTTATTTTTTGCCATCCCATCTCCTTTCCACCTCAATTGAGATTTAAAAACCAGTAACAGTGTTTCCCCCAACGTCATCCAATAGCAGACGTCTTATATCCTGAAAGGAAATGAACACTGCAGTGGAATTACCTGCAAATTATGTACAATTAAACCCAATTGTGGAATTAATAGGAGCCCCTGATTTTATATTTCCTGTCTCTCTGTATGACAAAATAGTCAGGCTAATTACTCCAGCCATTACTCACTCAAGAAGTGGTGGCCGATTTGATAATGCTGAGGGTTCCACATGTTTTGAATCAGGGTGTCAAATTGCTAGAAAAGCCCCAGACAATCCTCAAGCCATCTACTTTAAATAAAGTGCATAAGGACTGTAAAGACCTACATTGTAAGAAAAAGAGGCAGTATCGAGCCAGAAATTGTGAAATTTTAAGAGCAATTCTAGTCCCAGAGAATGTTGTCTTTCGGCACAGTGTAAACATAGGGGCTTTGTTTGTTTATTATTTATTATGCGCGCCACCAGAGGGTATCAGGGCGCAGGAAGAAAGAAATCTTGAAGCTTAGTACAAAGGTTACAAGGTTACAATAGTTACGATAAAGAATAATATCTAAACTAGCAAGTGTAGGATATAGAGTACATACAATAAACAGAAGTGAAGAATATACAAGCAGTCTATATACAAGCAGATATATGTACAGTTGTTTGCAGATAGTCAAATTCTAAAGGTTAATTTCTCATTGTTTTCTAGGAGCCAAATGATCATATTTTGTATGAATTTAGCAAAGGTTTGGTCCATTCTTAGTGGTATAGGTAGTGAATTCCACAGTTGGCCTGCGTTGACTGGGAAACTAGTACCACCAATGGTGGATAATTTAAAGCGGGGCACCGGAAGGCAGTTGGAGTTGACTAGTCTCGTGGGTCTATTAGAAGTTTTTCTAGACATCAGATAGCATGGTGCTTTTTTTTTTGTAAAGTATTATATTGCCATTTATAGACAAACATACAGTGTTAAATGCTCGGTGTTGCAGTCATTATTTAGAATGATCATTGTTTCTTAACTAAATATATAAACAGTGAACAATAGTTGACGGTGACTGTCTTCCGGCTGCGTTGTGGTTGTGTCGCTTTCTTTTTCCTCTTAGGTGGTGGGATGTTGCAAGGTTTGTAGCCGTTGGTCTGGGGAGGGCCATGTGGGGGCTGCGGTCCGTGCATTGTCCATGTTGTTTCAAGCTTGTGCTGGTTGATGCGTTTGATTTTAGGGGGGGTTTGTGGTCTACCGAGAAAAGCATCTCTTATTAGGGCTTTCCATGATTCGAACGGATCGTTTATGTCCCCTCTTCTCTAGTGATCCCTGCGTTCCAGGTGTTGGTTTCCTTGTCAGTCCATCTCTTTGATCCAGGTTTTGTATCTCGGACCCCCAGGTGATTTCCACGCCATCACTATTGCTCTCTTTGCAAGGATGAACGCCATATCCATCATTTTTACTATGCGTTTGTGCTTGCTCAGTCTGGGGTATCTACCTAGTAGGCACTCTTTCGGGGTCCATTTGTACCTTTCCACTCCTGCTTTCTTGCAGGTTTGTTCAATTTTGGTCCAGAAGCTTAGCATCTTGTGGCAGGCCCACAACATGTTGATCATGTCCGCATCTTCGATGCCACACCAGGGACATTGTGGTCGGGCCAGTTTGTTAAAGCTAGCTACTCTGTGTGGGGTCATGTAAGTCCTATATAGAACGTTTAACTGTATCAGTCTGAACCTGGGGTTTATGGACACCTCTTTGGGTTAGAGTAGTACCCTTTCCCATTCGTTCTCGGTCATGGTGGTTCTTAAGTCCTTCTCCCATCTTTCTTTTAGCGACGTACTGCGGGGATTGGGTCTGTCCATTATTTGGCTGTATAATCTGGATACAGATTTCCAGCCATCGCTTAGGTTGTAGATTTCTTGCATTAGGGGGTTTGGTGTTGGTTCCTCGGGCCATATATTCCATTTCTTCTTTACGGTGTGTTTGACTCTTTGGTACCACAAGTATTGGCCTTTTGCCAGTCCCTCTTGTGCGTGTAGCGATTCAAAGTCCCTGAAAGTTCCATCATTGAACATGTCCCCCGAGGTGTACAGTCCCACCTTTTCCCAGTTCCTCATCGCGGGTAGGTCAGATAGGGTTTTGCATACTTCTGCCAGCATAGGAATTTCGGGTGAATACGGGTGGTGTAGTCGAAGCATTGAACTGGTCTTGTGCCATACTTGTCTTCCTAGCTTTACTATCATGGAGATATTTGGTGGTTCGATCCGCGGGTTCCATAATACTTTTCAGGTATGTTGGGGCAGTCAGTTGTTGTAGTAGTTCTGTTTCGGCTGTTGGCTCGTCTGTCAGCCATCTCGTCACGTGGCTGAGCTGTGCCGCTAAGTAGTACTTCTGGAGGTCAGGAAGTTGGATCCCTCCTTTGTGTGGTAATGTCAGTATGTGGAGGGGTAGTTTGTGTCAGGACATTCCCCACAAGAATTCTTTGAGCATGGCTTCTAGTCTTCTCAAAAACGGTGGTCTTGGGTAGTAGCTTACATTTATGAAGTAGTATAAAAATCTCGGGAGTATTATCATTTTAGTGATGGCTGCTCTGCCCATCATTTATAGTGGTAGCTTGGACCAGAACTTTATGGAGTTGCGTAGTCCTCTCGTTACAGCTTCCGTGTTGCATTCGTGCATGAGCTCTGGCGTGTGTTTTATGTTGACCCCCAGGTATCGAAACATTTCCAGTTGCCACTTGATTACTAACTTGGGTAGGTCTGTCTCCTTTACCCCTCTGAGCCCGGCCAGTGGAAATGCACAGGATTTCTGTTTGCTGAAATGTATCCCTGAGTAACGTGCATAATTATCCAATATGTCTAGTGCGATCAGGGCCTTTATTTGTGGGTCTCTTAGGTATAGCAGAACATAGTCGGCGTATAGTGAGATTATATTATATTTCCTGTCGACCCTTATCCCTGCATCAAAGAGCTGCTTCCTAAAATAGACAGCTATTGGTTCCAGCCCCAGGATATACAACATCGGCGATAGTGGACAACCTTGCCTTGTGCCTCTCTGTATTGCCCAGGCCTTTGACACCATGCTTCCAGTCTTCATTCTTGCCATAGGGTTATTGTAGATTACTTTGACCCATCTCATCAAGTTTTCACCAAACCCAAATTCCCTCAGGACCTCAATCAGCCACTCCCAGAATATGGAATCAAACGCCTTGATGGCATCTAGTGATAGTACTGCCATGTCTTCCCCGCCCTCTAGGGTTTGTGCCATAACGTGTTGGAGTCTCTGTAGATTTGCTGTAGTGTTGCAGCCTGGTACAAATCCATTTTGGTCTTCATGGATTAGGGACCGCACCACCCTGGCTAGTCTCTTGGCTAATATGGTGGTTAAAATCTTGCTGTCGTAATTTAGCATTGCCAGAGGGCGGTAGGAGTCGCAGTCATTAGCGGGTTTGTTTGGTTTGAGCATTGGGATTATGAGCGTTTCTCTCACGCTTCCTGGTAGGGTTCCTATCTCGTACGCTTCCAGAAATACTTCGTGCAGTATCAGTTAAGGTTGTTTCGTAGGCTTTGTAGAACTCTGGTGGGAGGCCGTCGCTCCTCGGGGTCTTGCACGTGGCAAGTGACTTGATGGCTTCTGTTGCATCTTCTGTGGTGATCTCCTCTTCCAACGAGCTTCTCTGTTCAGTGGTTAGTTTAGGGAGTCCTATTTCTTCTCGGGTGGTCTTTATGTCCCCTTTCAGTACTTGTGCGTCATTGGCTTATAGCTCAGAATAGAACTCAGTGAAAGTGTTATTAATGGCCGATTGAGTTCTGTGCGTTACCCCGTGATTGTCCCTGATCACATTCGGGAGGGGTTTTGGATGTTCTCGTTTGCACAGCTAGGCCACTAGCTTGCCTGGTTAGTAGGCTTCTTTGTGCGCTCTAGCGGTACGTGTTGTAAAATCGAATTAAGATAGTCTCTCCCACGCCAGTTGTCAGTTGTTTCTGATCTCCTTCAGTTTTTTCACGTCTGCTTTGGTGTTTTGAGTGTTAGTTTCCAGTTGTTTTATCTCCACTTTGTCCTCTAATTCTCTTCTCAATTGTTTCCGGACACCACCTGCTCCCGCTATCGTTTCCCCTCGTGTCACCACTTCCATAGCTTCCCATAGTGTGCTCCATCTGTCCACTGTGCCCTTGTTTATGCTTTCGTATTCCTCTAGTTTACCCGCAAGGCTTTCTCTGAACGCTTGGTCGGTAAGTGCTGCAGTGGGCATTCGCCACATCGGGATCGGGGGTCTGGGGTCTCCGACTTTCCATTGCATGAGTAAGGGAGAATGGTCTGAGATCGATCTGCCTAGGTAGGATGCAGATTCTGCTTGCGTCAATTGCTCTCTGTCGAACAGATAATCGATTCTGGTGTACAGGTTGTGGGGGGAGGAGTAGTAAGAGTAGTATATTTCAGTGGGGTGTAGTTCTCGCCAGACATCAGCTAGGCCTAGGTGTTCAAAGGCGCTGAACATCATGATGGAAGTTGTGTTTTTCAGTTCCTGCGGTGGGTCAGACCTATCGATGGCTCCATCGATACAGTTGAAGTGCCCCCGCCCCCCATATGAAGGTGCCGTCTCTGTGGTGTGATATTTTGGCGCACAGTTGTTTAAGGTGCGTGGGTATGCCGTGGTGGGGTAAGTAGGAGTTCACTAAGCATATTTTGGTATGTTCAATTATACCCCACATTATTAAGTACCTGCCCTCTTTGTCTGCCTCTGTTCCCAGCAATTGTAATGGTATTTCTGGGCTCACTCATGTGAATACTCCTCGTGCATATTTGGAGTAGGGCACGCCTCGCCCTTGCCCCCCCCCCCCAGTATCCTGTCAGTTTGGCCGTGGCTTCTGCTGTGAGGTGGGTCTCTTGGAGCATTGCAATCGATACCTTCTTTCTTCGCAGGAAGAATTGGATTCGGTTTCTCCTTAAGTATGACCCCCATCCCCCTCACGTTCCATGTCATTACCTTGAGTTGTGTTGCCATTACCAGTTTATGGGGGTTCTTGCGGTTCGGCCCCAACCAGGGCCCGCGTGGCCATCGCTTCCAGTACACGACTCCCTCCCCTGGTCCTCCCTCATTCTTGGCTCCAAGTCTTATAGTGTTTATGACCTTTATCCCACCAGTTATACGTAGCCTGGAGACAGTGTGACAAACAAAACGAAGACATAATTAGAACGGTTGCGCCCATCATGTCTTTATGGTGTTCTTGGCATTTCAGTGTGGGGCACTTGGTTTGGGGTTGTGTGGGGAGAAGTGGTTGTTGATCTTCTGTGCTCTCCGAGCTTCCTGGGAGGTTGCATCTTTCCCTTGTGCTAGGTTGTTGTGCTCCATCCACATGGTGGCTGCAGCTGGAGTTTCCAAGAATATTGCACGGCCTTTATAGATCACCTTAAGGCTGGATGGGTACAGTAGCATGTACTTTAGGTTCAGTTGTCTGAGCCTAACCTTAATTGGGACAAACGAGTTTCTCGCCCTTTGTACAGTAGGTGTGTAGTCAGGGTAGATAGTAATCTTGGAATTATCACGTTCGATCACTCCTCCCGCTCTGGAGTATTTTAATATGGTTTCCCTATCTTGAAAGTTAAGGATCTTTGCGATTATTGGGCAGGAATATGATCCCGGTGGCGGTTTCTTTTGAAGGTATCTGTGTGCCCTTTCCACAGCGAAACCTTGTGTTAGTTGTCCTGATCCGATTTCTTGTTGTATCAAGGTTTCTACGCAAGCTGTCTGGTTCAGCCCTTCTGTGCATTCAGGTACTCTGAGTATCCTTATGTTACTGCGCCTGGCGCGCCCGTCTGCCTCTTCAGATCTTGCCTCCAGCATGACCACTTTTTTTCCCAGTGCGGCCACTCAGGTCTTTAGGTCTACAGTGTCTTCTGTTTCCTGGTGGGCCGCTTCTGCTTTACTGACTCTAGCGGCAAGATTACAGGTGTCCTAGTGCATGAGCTGCATATCGGACTTCACTTCATCAATTTTAGTGTCTATAAATGTCTTTAGTGCGGCTATGGCTTCTAATACTTGGTTGTCTCTGCCATCCCCATCTGTTGCTTTCTGGTGTTTGACTTCGGTGGTTGGGGTGTGTGTGTTGGGGCGTGAGATTAAAGGTGTCCATAGTGGCTGACTTCCCCTTGCTTCTGGAGGAGGACATTGTGTTGCTGCGTTGTGTCCGCAGTGTGTCGTGGGCTTTAGTTCAGTGCCTGTGGTTAAGGCCTCTTTTTTTGGTCTTGGTACGATCTGTTGCTCTCATTTATGCTTTTTACAATGCTTAGAGTGGTTGTGGTTCCAGCGTCTCACTTGCCGCCCTTTTATGATGGGGATTTTTGCGTATTGAGGCCGTCGGTTGTGCCTTTGGTTTGGGTTGTGGCTGTGGCTGTGGGGGCCAGCGTTACAAGTTGAGGGAATTATGGGCTGGGATCTGCCGGTTCCGATTCTCCTAGTTTTGGCCTCTTTTATTGTGTGGGAGCAACGTGTGGGCGGCCTTGTTTGTAATGCTTTGCGGGCTGTTAGGGTGCGTAGGTGTGGGTCTTTTGCATGCAGTGTTTCAGTGTTTTATTAGGGTGCCCGGTCCCCCTCTTCAGTGGTCCCGTGTATGGGTTCCGGTATGTGGGTTCAGAGGTTTTGTGCCGTTGAACCAAGTTCTTCCTGCTTGGTGGTTTCTCTGGTGCCCTCTTTGCCCCACGTTGCAGTGGCTTACCTTAATCTTGCTGGTCCCCGGTGAGGCCCCCTCGTTGCGACTCGATTCCCCCTTGAGGACTCGTGATTGGGGGCTGGGTGACTTGTCTCGTGTCACGCACCGCCGCTCTTGTTGCCGTGCTGTGCCGTCTGATGAGGTCCTCCCCGTCTCTCACCCCAGTACTTCCTGGGTATAGAGGCCGCTGCGGAGTGCTTCTTGTCTGCCGCAGCGTGGGTCTGCTTCATCGCGTCTGTCGGCTGCTGGGCTTCCCTGGCCTGGATCGCCGGTGCAGCTTGCGCTTCCTGCAATGGTGAGGCGGGGTTCAGGGGCTTGGTTCTCCTCTTGCGCTGCTTCTTTGTGGCATCTTCGCTCCTGCGGCGGGGTGTGGTAACTCTCCCAGGTCTGCTTACCACGCCTTGGTGTCTCGGCGGCGGTCTGCTTTCTTGCGCTTCAGCGGCGCAGACTCACTGTGGCGTCCGCCATTTTGTACGGGACTCTGGAAGGGGGGTGGAGTCGGTTCGGGTGAGTTTTCTTGCCTTCCCCAGCTCTGATTTTTTAGCGGGTTGGCTGAGCTGTGTTGGGTTGGGTTTCGCTTCTGCTTCCCCCAGGTCATTTTTCTTTAGAATGGTGCTTTTCTGACACCGTTACAGGATCTGATTGTGGCGACTCGGCTGGAGCTTGGTGTTTCTGCCTCCTCACGCCATGAGCACCAGGCCACGCCCCCGCCCCATAGCATGGTTCTTTTTTATTTAGGCATTTGTGGCTAAGGGATGCAGTTTTTAGTCAAATGTTCTCATATGTGGATAGCGACTTATGTTTTTTTTCTTGTTTCAGAAATATGTTCTTTCCTAGAGATACTGAGAGCAGCTCTAAGGGCCTTGTTTTGGAGCATCTGTATTTTATTTATATTTGTTGGCACCAATGTATAAGGCGTTGCGGTAGTCTAGTTTGGATAAAATGAGGGCTCTCGCTAAGGTCACGCAACTGTTGGATGATAGCAATTGTTTGCCAGCTCTAATTAATTTACATGTATAAGCTGTGGAGCAGGCTAGGGAGTGGACCTGTTTATTGAATGTTAAGGTGGAATGCAAGTAAAAACCTAGAGTTTTTACTTCTTTAGCTACCTTAATGGAGTTCCCATCGATGATAAATGATGACTAATCAGTGCTCAATTTGGTAAGAAGAGATGCAGATCCCAGGATGAGGAGCTCCGGTTTATCATCGTTCAGGCAGAGGCCATGGGTGGCCATCCATGCCTGAAAAATGCTGTAAATTCTATTCACCAATGCCAAATCCTTTTCATAATCCCCAGTAAGTGGTAGGAGGATCTGGGTATCATCTGCATAATTAGTGTAGGCGATACCCAGATGATCAAGATCATCAAACAAGGGCTGGGTGAATATGCTGTACAGCATTGGAGAGACATGATCCTTGGGGCACCCTGCAGGTGATGGGAATGGGGTCCGCAGCTGCAGATGGCGAGAAGACCCTCATAGTTCGGTCACTGAGGAAGGATTGTATCCATGCTATAGCCTCTCTGGAGAAATGAGCAGCTGAGTCCAGGTGATTGCATAAGACTTTGTGGTCCACTAAGTCGAATGCCGCCGACAGGTCAAGGAGGAGAAGTAATGCTAGTTTTCCATTATCTCTTAGTTTGTCTATTTGAGCTTTAAGATCAATAAGTGCTGTTTCTGTGCAAAGTAATGGCCGGAAACCAGATTGGCGAGAACCTAGGAGTTGGTTAGTTTCTAAGAAGCTCCCGATTTGGACATATGCTACCTTATCTAAGATTTTCAACAGGAATGGCACTGTGGTGATGGGCCTGTAGTTAGTAGGAGGAGAAGGGTCTAATGTTTGCTTCTTAAGGAGTGGGAGTACCCAGGATACCTTAAGGTTGCTAGGAAAAGTGCCAGATGTGAAGGATGCATTGATAAGTTTAGTAATGAACTGTGCTAGATCCCTAGCGGTGTCCGTAATTAGTTGTGCCGGGCAATGGTCTCCCTTACAATTAGATGGTTTGAAACTCAGTATAACTTTCTCAAACCCTATAGTGGAGACTTTGGAGAAGTTAAATTAGGAGAGGTGTTTCGTTTTGGGCTGATATAATTTGTTAGAAGGTGTCGAAGTTAGTGAAGCCTTCTTTTGAGCGATTTTATTCTGAAGGTTAGAGACTTTGTTGACTAGGGCATGCTGAATATCAGAGCACCATTTCTGGTCTTTCACACAGTTGTCTTGGGCTATGATAGGAGTTTCTAGTTCTTTTAAAATCTTGAAGAGCTCCTTCATACTGGAGTTAGCTTGCGTGATTCTGTTATTGTAGGATTCTGGCTTTGCCAAAAGGATGTCCTTGTATTGGGATGAGATATTGATCAAGTTTCATTTGTTTTCTGCGGTAGGATGTAGTTTCCAGGCCTTTTTGCATTTTCTTTCATCTAATCTTAGATTTTTCAAATTGGGGGGTAAACCAATTGTTAAGATGGCTTTTGGGTTTACTATTTCTTAGTTTTAGTGAGGCAATGTTATCAAGAGTTGTGTTCATAACTTTGTTGTATTCTTTGACTAAGAAGCTGGGATCAGAATTGTCAGGTATAGAATTGAGCGTGTAACCATGATATTAATGTTATGGAAAATTAAATTCAAGAAGATTGGTTTAATCATGTTTGACTTAAATTCCACTCTGGAAAATTAGGTAATTCACAATGATCTATCAAGAGTGCTTGCTGTAGAAGATCCAGATGTATTTAAGAGCAAGGGAGTTCTAACTACAATTAAAGAGGGAAAGCTTTTGGCCTAGAAAATGTCCCCTCAGACCTATTATCCACAAACCATGAACTTTGGGGCCATGCTCTAACACAACTATGTAATGTCATAACTGTACGAGAAGAGATTCCCTAAGGATGGCTACAAGACAAGATAGTTCAATATTTAAAAGAAGCATTGGGAATGCCAACAGTTTGGGCTTTTGTGTAGGCATGGGAAAGGCACTTGTCAGACACTGCCATAGTGGTATATATTTTTCCATTTGTATAAGGGCACCTTGGGCATCTAGGCGCTGGTTATAGACATAATGAGAACAGTGAATGCATGCAGAATGTGGTTAATTGAACAAGTATTAACTGGCTATTGATGGTAGCAACTGGAAAAGGGTGCAATTAGCTGGGCATCTAATAAACGTACCTGGCATATACCGAATACTTGGCAAAGCCAGCAGTTTTGGCTTCTTTTCAACGCTTGGTTTTTAACAGGACTTCAGTGAAGGACATGCATAGTGCTTATAAACAGGGGGGCTGAAAGCAGACCTGGTAAAGACAATTGTATTACACCAGAAGTGGGTTTATAACTCCAATAAAGTTGTGAACTCTCAGAAGACTGCTTTGAATAAACTCTGGCAGGTACTCTGAGTGCAAAGTTTGATGGTAAGTGGTAAGGCTTAATTAAAGCGAGCTAAAAGAGTTCCCATGAGGAGGTGTTTTGGGCGGGAAGGGGCAGAAACTGGATGGGAATGGGCATAGGGATTAGCATGGCTAGGGGCAGTCAATGGGTGAGCAAATAACCAAACACTCCTACAAGCTTTGTGTCCCTCGTCATATGCCATTTCTCCCTATCAGTACTCTAATGCAACAGTTTCGGCTTATTGGTGGTGCTGTCACCCAATAGCCCAAACTAAAAAGAAGATAAACAGTCACGCAAATAACAGGCCAATAACGCTTATAGATGGCATGGGGAAAATCTTTGGGAAGGCACTACTGCATAATCTCAAGCTGTGGGCCCGGAGTGTGAAGCCAAATCCATTTTCCAGGTGGGTTTTCGTATAGTATTGTGCACTTTGTAATATGTTTTTTCTTTCAATCTTATTTTCCAATAGTGAGAAAATAGCCTCTATTTTGTTTTCTCTGTAAACTGCCTTTGATGCTGTCATAAGGAGCAAATTGTGGCAGGAATGGTTAGCGCAGAGGTTTCTTAAGACTTTGCCATAGCCATATGCATGCTCTGCATGAATGCATTTGTAAGGTATGACCCCAGAGGTGAATGTATGAGCTTCTCTGTAAATATAGGAGCAAGACAAAGATGCATCCTAGCACCTTTACTCTTTCTGTTGTAAACCAATTCTTTAATTGATTTAATCACTTCCCTGGAGGCTGATGCTGCAGTTCTGGACGGGAGCATGATTGGCAGGATGGGAGAGATGGTCAGTTTTCTTTTTGCTGCTGATGCCATATTAATTTCCTAAACACCATTTGATCTACATAAACTGGATCCTTTCCATCAAGCCTGCAAAATGAAGGGTTGAGTGATTAACTCCCAGAAAATCAAATGCAGGGTTTGTAGACCCCCGAAGGGAAGGGACCTTAAACATGTTATTACTGAACGAACTGCTCAACAAGATTGAGGTTTATGATTACCATGGAGTCAGATTGTATCCAAATGCAGGGTTCTGTAGAAGTACTACAATTGCGCCTACACAAAGAGGAGTAAGAAGCTCATTCTTGCGCAATTACCCCAGCTCTAGAGATCAATAGGATTAAAGCTTTGCCAACTGTCCTATAAAGTGCAGAGATTAAGGTTTTTGTGACACCTTAGACCTAGTAGGGGCAGAAAACAACACCTATAAGCCATTTATAAAATTGTTACGTGGTACCTCAACTATTAAGCGGACATTTGAATTAGGAGTTAGTAGCATACTATATGCGACTGGTCTTCACATACTTCTTTACTGGGTTCGCTTATGGTAATGATCTTATACAGTACAGATCTGTTTGGTGTCTAAAATGCCCCAGAGTTCAAGGCACTACTTAAGTTTACTTGCATTAGAACCTAGTTAACGAATCTGGGGTTCTCTCAGCTAGTGGCTTTTCACCACTTCTCTAAAGCACTCCCTTGTACACCCTCTGCTCAAATAGCCTTCTGCCGACCCTTCCATTGTGGCAACTCACTGCTGATCTCCACTTCCTTTCTGGGAGAACTACTGGAGAAGTTGGCTCTCAGCTTACCCTCCACACTGAATCGGTTGGTGGTCACCATGACCATCAGTCTGGCCTTGGAGCATCCACAGACACGGAACCTGCTCTTCTGAATGCCTGTGCAGACCTGCTCTCAAATCTTGACTCAAACTATCCCTCTGTCCTCATTCTTCCCGACTGCTCTTCTGCTTTTGATACAGTAAACCACAACATCTTGATCTCCTGTCTCCGTGACACCCTAGGCATCAGAGATCAGGCTCTGGCGTGGCTTGCCTCCCTGCTCAGACGGTCCTTCCTAGATGGAACTTGGGTCTTCACTCTGCTATCAATCTCTCTGCTTGTGGTGTCCCCTAGGGATATAACCTATCCCTCCTGGTTCTTTAATGTCTACATGGCCCCTCTGGCCCACAGGATCTCTGCCTTCACCTCCAACTTTCAGTGTTATGCGGATGACAGCTCTTTCAGGCTACCCTCGGCCGCCTCCTGCTTGTTCATTCCTGACGGTCTGCAATTCAGTCTTGGTGTGCTGCGAACAATCTCTGCCACAATGCCAGATAGTCCTCATTGGAAACCCTGCCCCCGCTTTCCCACTTTCACTCTGGCCGGCCTCCCGTGGCCCTGCGCCCTCACCCACTAATAAGGCAAAAAATCTGGGGGTCATCTTCGACTCCACTCTCTTTCTCTCACATCTCAGACATCACTAAAAAGTCCCACTACCAGCTGCACCTCCTCAGAGATATTCTACCTTTTCTCACTTTGCCCCAGAGGCTTACCGTCTCCAGAGTCCTGGTTCTCTCTAGAATAGACTACTGCAAAAGTCTTTCTCAATCTTCCTACTTCTACTCTCCGACCTCTACAACTCATCAAGAACAGAACCGCAAGGCTTATCCTTAGCCTCAAGCCCAGGGACCACATCTCTCTGGCACTGAAATCTCCCTACGGGTTCCCCTTGGCTGCAAGGATCAAGTTCAAGACCCGCTGCATAGTCCACAAGGCTTTCTGGGTCCGGGATCCCACACTAGCTACAACACTCTCCCTAAATACTCTCCTTCTAGAGCCCTCTGCTCGTCCTCTTCCAACTCTCTGCAGGTGGGCCGTTTTTCCAAACAGATTTGGGGGTAGATCTTTATCCTCTGAAGGTGCATCTCTCTGGAACAACTTCCCTGTCTATCTCCGTCTTGAGCCTGATCTCCTTAAGTTCTGGAAACTCCTCAAGAACTACCTCTTCTCTTCCTCTCTCCCTCTCCCTTGCCAACATCCTCTCTATTCTCGCCTACTTCCCTCCTCCTCCTCTTCCCTAACTCTGCTCCATTTCTCTGACTGGTCGCCTGGTGCACCTCCAGAGCCACATGTCTCAGGCTCCCCCGCCAGTCCTTGCACTTGATTCCAGGCCTCTGCACTCTGCTCACCACTGCTGCACTTCTGGAATTCGTTCCATGAGAAGGGCAACCTCTCTGCACTTAACCGAGGGCTCTGCTGGACTGGGTGCACTTTTTCCCTTCCACCCTCCCTTTCACGTCCTGTCTGTGCACTTACATCACCTAGAATGCAGTAGGCCTAGTTCGCCAAACCTAGTAAAGTAGTTTTTTGTTTCTGTATGTTCTTCCCCTTCTCCCCCGCCCCCTTATAACCTCACTCTTTGTCATGCACTTGCACTATCTGAAATGTCTTTGGCCTAGTACGGTCGTTTATGGATTGTATGTTTTTCTCCCTCTCCTCCACCCTTTCTCGCCTTCCTTCCTGTCATGCACTTGTACTAGTAGTAATGCGGCCAGGCCTAGTTTGTTAGTCATTTTTGTAACATAATTCGTAAACTTCCAAAGCCTAAGCATGACTCTGTATTTCCTTGTTCCCTTCCCGCCTTGAAGAACTTTGAAGCGCTTCACTTGTGTATAAGCACTTTACAAATAAACAATTACCTTAGGAAATTGATATGCGTACAAGGAGAATTGCAAATGAAGCCTTCTGTGAGTGGCCATCTAAAACAGAAATGTCATCCAGGCATAAGAGCCAATTCTTGAACAAGGATCGGATCACCAGATCATATATCAGCCCTGCATTATATATGGATACCATAGTATAGTTCTCTGTGAGGAATCTGTTTGAGGCTGTGGATTCTTCCCATAAAAGAATTTGACATTAAAGTGGGGAAAATAGCACAGCCTCAAGTTGGGCATTGCCCATCTCCATTCTGCCCAACTATTGTTGAGGTCACTAAGCACCGTCTGCTTTTCTTTCCTTGCTACAATGTTTGTGTACACATGGAGGACTGGGGGTGGGTAAGCACCCCCTGTACAGATTCCCAACGTACTTTCACACAAATATGTACAGGTGTAGATCAACAGTTATTTCACCATCCTCTGTTAATGAGCACTATTTGACCCTCCAGCCGGGTTAGCTGTCCCTCCAGGTGTTATCCAACTCTAGATTTTGGTGGTGTGCCGCCTATCTAGGGCGAGGGGACAGAAAAGGCTGACCCTATTGCTAAGCTATTATAAAAACCCAATCACATGGGAGTGTATTCATATAAAATGTTCAAAAAGGAATCTCAATTACTTTTAATATTCCTGCTTGCTTGAACTCAATATCTAAAATTTAAAAGAAATACATGTGAACTCAAGGGGTGCACATATTGTTTTTATCGAGTGTCCCATCATTATTGGGCTATTCTTTCATAAGGTTGGGCGACCGGTTTCTGTGGCTGGCAATGGTACTGCCACTTATTTCAGGACATTGGATGCTGCTATTACTATAGGATGTTTATTCCGGTGCTGCTGGCTGCATTCTCCTATGTTTTTCTAGTTGGTAAACATAGGAGGGTTCTGCTGCCCAATTATGCAGGTACTTATGATAAAGCAGCGTGGAGGCCTCTCATTTCTATATGGCTCATCCCAGACTTTCATGTTCACAAGACTAACAGCTGATAAGGTTTGAAGCCATATAGGAGTTTGGAGTATCAAACGTATCTAGACAAAGTTGGGGCCAGCAGAACCATCAGCACTGGGTGCACCAGACCCTGGAAAGATGCCAGGGAATCAAGGGTAGTGATGAAATGTCAACGGAATTTCCCCTTGGGCTCCAGATGATACCTACTGTACAAGTCAGCATTTGGCATTCTGCAGAGATGTAAAGAGGTCTGGTTCCAATTTTCTCCCCACCTGTGAAATAGCAGTTTGAGCAGATCTTCTACCTCCTTTTTTGTGGAAGGTCTGAATGTCTCGGCCAATCAGCTAGGCTTTTTTCTATCACAAACAATGCTCCACCAGGATACAGACACTACTGTGTGGCCAAAGTCCCTAAAGGGCGAGCTTCTGAGGACAGTTGAGACTTTGTGACACCTTGTTTCAAGATATAAACATTGAATCTGTCCGTTTTTTGACTAAGCTTCCCTTGTTCACAAGCATGAAAGATTACAAGTACAGCCGTAATCACCCTCAATGCAAGCAAATTCATTTAGCGGATTCATGTTAGCAGTTCTTCTCCTGATCCATCACCTCTTGTCCTTAAGTTCCTAAATTCATGCCCCATACAATTAAGGATGAGTCGGTTCTGGTGAAAGAAGTCTGTCCTGGGTCTTGAACGTGAAAATAAAACGTGAAATATGGTGCTAGGGAGACCTGGTCTTCTCACAGATCTGTGGATCGTATTCATTGCTTGTCTAACACTTACTGAAGCTGCCTCGTCCTCAGACAGAAGTTCAGAATCTGGAAAACACACAAAGCCAGCACTCCCAGAGATTTTGACAAACTTATTTTGCAGGTTATTCTGGAGACTCATCCACTTTTGCCAACAGTGCTGCATACTGAAGAGTGTACCAAGGGACAGACTTGGGGTAAGCCCCAGAGACATAATGAAAACGGTGGCTTGCAGTTTCTGTTAAGTCAGCTTCTTTTTTAGAGCCTTGACCAACCAGCCATCCAGACCGGGATATAATGTCAACTTCTGACTGTGCAGATTTACTAGGAATGCTGATGGGCAGTTTATGTAGACAATGGGTGTTGAATAAAGGTAAAGGGGAGCACCTTTAATTGTTAATGCTTTCTATTGTTGCAGGAACAATCAGTGACTGGTATTAACTCACTAAATAAAAGTTAATATCCTGAATTGGTCTGGTAAACAGAGTCCTTTCTTGAAGCATAAAGGACATTTTATAGGGTAAACACCGTTCTCGATTGAGAATTGGTGTGCTGGTTGAGGTAACAGGGGGCAAAAATGAACCTCCTGTCCAGGTCCATTTTCCATACTATAAAGTAGCAGATGTAAAACCCCATTCCTTGATGCTTTGCGACTCGTCTGATCGCTCCTTTCCGCATGACAGACCGAACGTACTTTTCCAACTAAGAATGCAGTCTTTTCTACTTGGATGGTGGAAGTGGGGGCTGGGAAGGTGAAGGGGATATTGGTGGACAAACTTCAGGATGTGGTCTTTGCTTAACAGGTGGTTCTCCCACAGATCTTGCATTTTACAACAGTAATGAATATGGTGTCCGATTCCCCACCTATCCCCTGAAAAGCTGGAGGTAAGGAGTGGTGTTAGGCAAACGTTTGGCTTTGTTGAGATTCGAGACTTCCGCAGGCCTGAGCCTTTCTTATTCCTGATGCTATCAAGGGTCTTGAGTGTGGATAGTGTGACAATTTGGCTTCTGTCCTGGAGGAGTACAAGGATGATGTAATGAATCAGCAGTAAGACTCTGACACAAAGTAATATAGTGATTGTCAAACCTTTATTACAGTAAAAAGACAGTTGGAGAAAGACCTCTCTCGCCCTATCACTATGAGGGGTTTCTCTGCCTCAACCAAAGGATGCCAATGTCAGAATGCTCAAAAGCAAGAGTTATCCATCCTGTGTCCGAAATCCTAGCCTGGCCCTTACATTCTAAACCTAAATCATGTTAACAAGGAATTTATTCTTTCAAATGGTTAAAGGTGGTTCTTTCCACAGTTCCAAAACAAAGTCCAAAAAAGGTGAACAAAGAAACAAAATCAAAGTTCCACAAACCTCAGGAGGGGGCTCCCACCCCTGAGGTTTCTCAGGATGATTTACTATTTAACATACTCATGAGTTCTCTTGATGTTTCGTCTTTTGTTCAACTTTACAGTATTCAAGAGGCGTTTCCCTTCTCCCGAGTTTAAGCACTTTATACTTACAATTCTTATAAGGGGTTCTCCTTTCCTCCGCTCCACCCCCCCTACCCCCCCCAAGTTTCTCTGATCCTCAGACGAGAGTTTCTCCTTCCCCCTAGTTCCTCCAATCCCAACAGACTTTACATTCTTTTCAACACTCGGGCAATACTTCCCTAGTCTGAGCGTCTTCTCCACCGTCTACCACTTTCCAATCCAGACATATGGTTCCCTTGCTCTGGGATTTCTCAACTCTAAAATTCACAAACACCATTCTTACCCCTAGTATTATACAGTTCTCCAATCCAGGGGGTATGGCTCCCTTCCCCAGGATTTCACAGACTCCAGGGATATTCAACTTTCTAGTACAAGAGGTATGGTTTCTTTCCCCCTAGAGTTTCCACAATCTTAAAAGGTCACTCTTCCAATTCTTACAGTACATTCACATTGCCAGGTGGAATCTCCTGCCAGGCTTTCACAACTTTCACCTTTGTTTCATGCCTGGTATACTCTTCTGCCAGGGCTTCTTTGTATAGCTGCACCAAATGGGTATGTGTCTTCCCTTTTGCTTTTACACTTCTCCCATGACTGGTATACTCTTCTACTAGGGCTTTCACAACACACACTCTTGAGTGCAGGTTCGAGACTCGCCACATGTTGCTGGTATACTTCGCCTGTCAGGGCTTCATTCAACCACACGGTTTTGAACCCCTCTTTACTCGTTTCCCTTAGTGAAACTTTCAGCGTTCCCGTTCGCTTGCTCAGGTTCGCTTTTATATTGCCCCTGCATGCTGCGTTGTCTTGTCTACGCTGTGAAGTGCCACAGTGTCCTACTTCCTTTGCCTGGGCTTACCAGTCTCATTTGGCTGCTTCTGCTTTCTATGCGGTCTTCGCTTTCCTCAACGGGAGTTTCATCTCGCTGCTGGCATCGGGTCTTCTTTTCAGTACCTGCTTTGCTGTGGCCTCCTTCTCGCAGCCTCTCCTGCTGTTAGAATCCCGGTAGGTGCATCTTCTCCCAAGATTCTCGTGATAGTGCTGACAGCCACTGGCCTGCTCCCTTCTCCGGCTGTCACCTGGTTCGCTTCCCGGGCCGTTTCGGGGAAAGTGGATCAGCTTCCTCTTGATCTCCCTCTTTGCAGTGCCAGGCTTTTAAATGTCCAGGCACCTATCAGAGTCTCCAAACCACTAGCGCACGTCTCTAGTTCAGTATTCTGCATTACTCCTGTGCTCTTCCTCGTCTTTCCATAAGGAGATGGAAAAAAGCCTTATAGTCACTACTAAGAGGGTGGACGGGTTCTATGTCGCAAAATGCAATACAGTATAGGGGATTCACAGTGAATGTCATAGCCTGAGTGGAAAGGGGGATAACCGGTTCCTGAGCATGCGTTTCCTTGCCTCCATGAGAGTTGTCGTCCCTCATGTGGTCCTCCCTCAGGCAGCCACCCCAGGGTTGGGAATTGGGTACCAGCTGCCCTTCCCTGGCCACATGGCAAGCGATTTTCCCATGTGATGACATTGCCAGATTCACCACAATGAGTAGAGTCTAAAGCACCTACTCAGCCCTCACTTCTACAAACCAAGAGCCAACACAATCAAAGATAAAACAGGCACAGTTCAGAGGTATACCTCCTTCACCTTTTGTGTAAATGTGGGCATAGGGAAGGCTATACTCTCAAGAGGGGTGTGAATGTGGTCCAGTAGCAACCCAAACGGCGAAGTCTAACAGTCGAAACTAAAGGAATGCCCAATCAAGGTTCTTTAAGAATATATATACTTTAATTAAATACACCATGCACAATAATAAATAACTATAAAACACTGTAAAAACCCAGCTGAATGACTTTGGAAAGGACTGCTCGTCAAACAGGGTCCAACAATCTTCAAGGATTGAAGTCTAAAAGATATATCAAAGAAGTGGTGAGCAAACCAGTTTAAAGCTAAAAGCCCCATGGTGATTGGACTAAAGCTAGCCTGTTTTAGGGGTCCAATCCTGGTTCTTGGAACAAGTGCACTTTGCCCTCTGACATCACACCTAAAGTGCTTTGTGCTACATGAAGGGGAGATGAAGGAAAGAGGCAGAAAGAAACAAGATGGTGGGACCTTCTTCCAGCTGTAAAGAGCTCCCTCTGCCTGCAATAACTTTACCCCCTCCCCTTCTGAAAAGAATCAAAGGTCTTTAGATGTGCAGCACCCTGGTGTGAGGCCAAGCCTTTTGTGAATAGTACCATTTCATTCCTGCTCCGATTCCAGCTTCCTGTGGATTGGCCAAATGTGTGGAGGGTGTAATCTACCCTCACAAAGGGAAGAAAGTGGCAATCCCCCCCAGGCTACAGTTCTGCCAGCAGTAGCAGGGACAGCCTTGTCTGGGAAGAATACACAATCCCTTCACAGCTAAACTGGGCACACAGGGCTGTGTGATATCAGATTGTTGTGGCTGTAATAATTGAGACGTTCCATTCACCATATCATAACTCTGGTATGGCTTTTATTTAAAGATGCATCTTTAAATGTAAAAATGAGTCTGCCACCAGAATAACCTCATGTCTTTTTTGGACAGGGGTGTATATTTTAAATGGAGCATCTGCACCGCAGAGACTTGGCTGTCATTGCAGATGTCAAATTGGCACAACGGAATCTGCTCTGTGCCACTGCTTAAGCAGATGCTGCAGGTCAGGATACTGCTGCATCAGGACACAGGTACACATTCATTTGTCATGGCGCTTATGAAAGGGGAATATGATCAGCAGATGTCCCTTTCAATAATGGAATTGCCTTATTTTTTGATTTCTAAAAATGAAAAACAGAGCTTCTACATCCTTGCCAGATAGCAATTCATCACAGGATGCCACTGTACAGTTAGAGAGCCGTGTTGGAGAAACTAGGCACACACATCCATTTCACTTGATGACCGTTTTATTGTTGTCTTGTGAGAAAAAAAAAAGCAGCAGCCTACAGTTATAGGGGAAAACTGACCTGACCTGCCCTGCTCTCCATGACCTTCGCCTTTACAGATCAACAGCCACTTGACCAAATTGAAACCTAGGAACATTCGGGAACACATCACTACGTTTTTGGGCAGAAACAACCCGCCTCCCGCCAACATAATTCATCTTTTGATTTGTGCTTCGCTCCTTCTCCATATCAACCTGATGATGACTTCTGGTCTTGTCCTTCTCTCCGAGCGGCATAGGTAACCATGTTCACTGATGACAACCTTGCACAGTTAGCTGGCCATTGTTCTTACCAGATTTGTGCAGTTCTTACAGACATAGGCCGGAAAAGACCTGGGATCAAATTCTTGCTGAACAGCACTTTTCCCACCCTCTCTCGTTGTGCATGCTCGTAAGTCCACTGTGAAACTAGAAATTAAAAAACAAATTTGAATAGTTTATCGGAACCTCACAAGGTCCAGGAGAAGGAAAACTAAGGGCTTTGCTAAGGTGATGTGACTAGTGGGGGGTGACCTAAACTATTTTTTATTAAGGCTTATATATTTATTAGTCTTTTTTCATTTTGCTTCTTTTTCTACCACATGGCCTTGCCTTGCATTCGTTTTTAATAAAGGCATGGCAGTAAAAGGGCAGATGGACATAGGGGATCAAGGTAAAACAGCCAAATGTCAAAATAAAGTACAAAATGGGAGCATTCAAGGGAGCACTCCAACATGGTCAACTTTCATGCAGGAAATCGTTATTTTTGTTGTTAACTAGAGACGAAAAGACTTGTATATATTTTGAGGAGCCTATTGAGGCGGGGCTATCCTGTCCATGGACCTCAGCGCCCTTAGTTATGCACTTCTAATTGTCTTTTCAGGGTCGCACTAGAAAGTAACAACGGAGTACTTGGTTCCTCAACTCCGTTTTGTTGAGTAAAAGGTTTGTGTGGTTACATTGACATGTTCCCATGTGCCCACATTTTACCAAAAAGAATGACCAATGACTCCCTTCTCGGTGTTCAAAGAACTCTTGTGGTTTTATTTTTACAGTTTTATAATGTTCTGGTGCCCTATGTGATTACACGTGTTTCGATGACTTGCTCATCTTTTTCAAAACAGGGCTAATGGTGCTGGTTTGAAAAATATATATTCTCTTTAGGTCTTTGGGTTGATTTCATGGGTTAAATCCCTGAATCTTCTTGACTGTTAAGTCTCGTACAGAAATGTCCTCCCCATGTATGTAATGTGTTGCACACTGCTATGTGGTATCATACATACAGTTAAAAAAAACTGAGCATCAGAAAGAAGAAACTAGTGTGATAATACATCATAGAAATGGGTGTAGACTCTGGCAAGCTTTAGCTCTGGTTGTCAGTGTGTTTACTGAAAGTTGACTGCTTAGAAATGTAGGTATAGGCTGTACTGTTTTGGATGGTTTTGAGGTGAGAAACCCATCCCCTCATTGTCAAGTCACCACCTCTATGTAGCATGATTATTTGCAGCTGAATCTCAGCAGGATCTACTTAAGTCAAAGACGTGCCACATTGCAACTTAAGTCTAGCAACTGGCCTAGGTATCCATAAGACCTCCGGTCTCATGCATATCTGCTGAATTAAGAATCCAACACCTACGTGTAACAGCGCCTCGATGCCCATGGGCTGCAAGTGCGCTATACAAATGCGAATAAATAAATAGGAGGTGGGACTGTTCCTTTCCCAATTCTGCAATAAGAGTCTCCAAAAAAGTGCTCCATACGGGCTGCAGCTCTGAGGTTATTCATAAGTGCTAGTTTGTCATTCAGTGGGTGCCCCTCCAGTGCTTTGGCGTATTGGCGTTGCTTCTCATGAGTAATAGAGTATAGCTTTTGAGAGACCCACAGGCGCTCTATATATGGTGCAGACATTGATGTTTCAGTACAGAAGGTTCGTTTTTTGGCATGCTGACGACAATGCGCTATTGCAGTGGAATCACACTACCTTCTAACGACTGCAAGTTGCTGCTTTACAAGTTTTCATGCCCCACCCCCTCCAAATGTTAATACATTAACTAATAAGAAAGTTATGCATCTGTAACTACAGTTTCCCTACATAGATATATTTCATAGATTCACAGGCTGTTGAATATATTCCCCGTCATCAAGCTGGGAATCACAGTACATAAAAAAGGTACATAAAGTAGTTTAGACATTGTCACAGATGACCTCAAGAACACCCCAACTATTAGAAAAGGTTCAAGGTTCTTTATTGTCAAATTAAAGTGGGTTCCCCAAAAGGTTGTCCCTTGCTCCCTCGTCTTCCCAAGGACTTCCTCCATACTAGCCCAGACATCCCTAATCTCAAAGATGGTTACTATGGTTCGGTAACCCCTACTACCTAAAGTCTGACTGGCTACAGTTTAGTGTCTAAACGCAACAGCCTCATCTCCCTGGGGTCTCCTAGGTGAATGCTAGTCTGGGCTCCCACAAAAACTAAACGGTCTTTGAACTAAGAATTGGTGCCCCCCCTCCCCTTCCAAGCTCCCAAGTCTCACTTGATCTTCTCAACACCCTTTTATTCCTTACCCAGATGTTCTTCCTTCCTTTCCATTCTCTCCTTCTCTACTCCCTCTCCCGTCTCACCACTACTCTGCCCTCCCACCACTCTCTACTGCTCATCCCTCCAGCCACTCTCTCCCCTCCCACCACTCCCACACTCTCCCCACTGCCACCACTCTCCACTCCTACTGCACTACTACTCTACCCTTTAGATTCCACCCCTCACCCCCTCAATCACCCACCTTTCACTTTGCCAATCACCTCGCTCACTCAATCTCACTTACTTCCTTACCATCCCACCAAGTCTGACTCACTCAATCCCCCACATGTATTCTCACACCTAAGCATCATTTTCTCTCACCAACCAATGCTCACCTTCAACATGTTCAGCTATTAGCCTCTACGCTCTGCTCTACTGCCCTTCCACCGCCTGGTCTCCTGGACCCACCTCCTCCTTCCATGGTCTCACCTGAAAAACCCACCCTCTTCTACTCTTGCTCATCCCCTTTTATCCTCCTATTCCCCTTCCTTTGGCTATCAGGCTCAACTTGTTCACTGGGCCAATCTCGTCCTTGCTCCCCCGAGGCTAGGATACACAGGTAAGAAGCCATAACACGCTCTTTAGGCCCGAGTCCCTTTCCCAACACAGCCCGCTAGTGTTTGGCAATGGCGGTCCGGTACAGCGAATGTCAGAGTTCATAATTTGCCCTTCATAAGCACCTTGAATGTCGGTACGCAGCAAGCAATGTTCTGCTGGCTCCATGTTCACCACCTCATTGCTTGCCTTGGGGTGGCATGTTCCAGCCCATGCGGCAAAGATTTATGGGCTTAGAAGTTCTGTAATAGAAGAGAGAAAGCACTGGCCAGCATGTTTCATGGCACGTATGAGATTAATCACTAGCAGCCAGACACAAAGGGGGTGGGTGGGGTACATAGACTAGGGTCTTCCCAACACCCTCACCCCACCACGAGGCAGAACTGGCTCTGACAAACACCCCGGTAGGCCTGCTCCAGGTGGTTGAGAAAGAACCCCCACCCCCTCCCCCCGCGCCCCTTGACGGGGCCAGACACTTAACCTTCACAATGCATATAAACAAGAAAACTGCACTCACTTTAGTGTTCCATCAATTTGTGGGGGTTATGTGCCCTCTAGAGAACAGGTATTGTGGTGACATGGAATGGAGAGACTGACCAAGTGGTGCCATAGTGCTCACTAAACTCGTCCATCCCTAACTTTAATGGGAGTTCCCTACCTAAACTAAAGAAACTAGGGTGCTCATCAGAAAGTCCATGCGAGTCAAAACAAAAAGGCACTGTCCCTGTCACAAAGGCTCCTACTCTATCCCCGTCACTACAACAAAACACCATAAAGTCCAGCTACTGTTCGTAATCCATGATAATGACTCCATTCTCATGGATGCAAACTGTCCAAACGCCTCTCAGGTTGTTAAAAGCAAAGGTTTTGGGTTTTCCGTAAACCAAGAGGCAATTAAAATAATCACAAAATTCTTGTGGGTCTAGGAGAATGATTCCCTTCTCCTAGATGGCTCTCCAAAGTCTTTTGCAGATCTTAAGAGTTTGTAGCTCCCTTATGGAGGTTTTCGCAATCTCTCGATTTTTGCACAATTCTTGATCCACTCCCACTAGGATGCTGAAGCTGTTCCCCAGAGTCCCTCCAGACTCTCCAGCACCACACTCCTGTGGAACTGGGCTGGGAACTGTATCACAAAAATGGTTTATGTTTTTCTTGATTTCTTTTTGGTTTACAGTCTCAGAGGGGTTTCTATTTTCTTGGCTTTTCAAGCGGGAAGAAAATGATAACGGTAATGTTTTTCTTCTCATTTTGAGGAAGGCATGTTTAAGGTACTGCAGCTGAAAAGACAGGACTCTTGGCTGGATCTGGTGTTGACCAATCAGCAATATGTAACAGACGGAATACAGAAGATTGAGGTTTGGCTCGATGGACCAGACCTAGATGATTCTGGGGTGTGCCGAGGTGGACCTCGCTGACTCAATCGATTACCGGCCTGCAAACTCTGTTCCCGCCAATGATGCTCCCAAAGACCCACTGACTGGTTTCAAGTTCTTCAGGTACTCATGAAGGTAACCCCTTAAATATGGTTCAAGGGGCATCTGGTTTCCAGGGAAGTACTAACAGACTTTAATCACAACTGCCAAGGTGAGCGTTAGCTCTTTACTGTTTTTAATCATTGTACATGTTCAAATAACAGTCCTTTACACCCTCCAATGTTATCAATGTCCTCTGATGCTCTTTAGGCTTCCCTTGGCCCTCTCTCAGACTTTAATAATTCCAGTTACCTGGTACTGTGTCTGGAGTCTTCACCGTTTGGGCTGGGTTTTTGAGACGGACAATCGTTTTTTATTCCACTCTCGTCAGGGTTTGCTTCTTGGGCCCTGTGCAGATGACTGTTGAGGAACGGACCAAGGACTCCACCTTATTTCCCTGTACAAAAAGGCCCAGCCACCACCTCTGTGGATACTATTCAGGTCTGTGTAGGTAGCTGTGCGAAGGGGTAGGGCTAGCAGTCTCGGTGCAGTTGGACCACCCGTCCAATCACTCCAGGCCATGCTACCAGAACGCAATTTCTGTCCTACTTCAGCTGTGCTGGTATTTTTCTAGGTCGATTGTAGCGTTCGAGCATTTCTTTGTCTCAGTACCAAAACCGTCAGGGTGGTTCAACGTTTGACAGTAACAATCACACTTTGCTGCACGCATGGATGCAATCTCCAGCATCCAATATTGAGCCTCACGCAGGGCTGGATGAGGGACCGCTAAGATGTTTGGATTCTTTGCATGGCTCTAGCAGTTCTCAGTCTTCCCCTTCCACCTGAAAGTATGCTTTTGTTGGCTCCTCCCCACAACATACCCTCTCTCTAGCTGGTATCAATCCTTTTTAATAAAAGTCTCTTCAATTAATTACCCTTCCACCTCTGTGTCCTTCAATACTACCTTATCCTCCTCCACCACCTTCTCAATATTCTCTCCCACTTGTAGGTTCTGTCTCACTGGTGTAGAGCATTCTATATCTCCAGGTGGTACCCTTCTCCCTCCGTTACCACAACCTTTCTTGCGCTTCAAATATTCATTCAGTGTTTTCTCAATATCCTCTTGGTATATCTGACTCCTATACTCCAATGCATTATTTCTTGCTCTTTCCAACAGTAACCCCTTGCCTCACTCTCCAGGATAGTTCCACTTCCCACTCTGTTCCCAGTTCTCTACCCCTCAATGGTGACCTCTTTAACAATCTCTTATGTGATCTCAGTCTCCTCAGTTTATTCTTTTGAGTTCACAATGCCCTCTTCCCTAACCTTCTGTGATGAATCTGGTGATGTCCTCTCTCCTTAACCAGAGGTAACCTCTCATGTGGCCACGGGATGGCAGCTGCAGCCTGATCCTGGGCGTGGCTATGCGAGGGAGGATCACAGAGTACGGAAGTCCACACTGTTGTTAGAAGGAGTTGCAGCGTGGCGGGATCTTTAAATCCCTTACAGCTGATGTAGCCGCAGAAGCTGAAAGGAGCAGGCCTTGCCCGTTGGAAGGAGAAACTGCTCTGTGAGAGCTCAGCTTCATGCAAGGACGCAGAAGAAAGGAGCAGACAGAGTGCTGCGTGATGCAGAATGTCTGGCGGTCCCGCCGAGAAGAAGCGAGAGAACCAGAGCCCCCGGGCTGCACAGGCAGTGATAGCAGAATGCTGCCTCCTGGCCGCGGAAGGCAGGCGAAGTGCAGAAAAACAACGGGACGCTCTCCCGGCTGACCGGAGTGTTGCAGCAACCATGGAAGCTCACAAAGGACGCCAAAGCTGCCAGACATAACCGGTGAGCCCAGCTGGGGAAGGTGGGACACATGGGTGCTGCACACTGTGGGAGATTGCAGCATGCTCTATAGAAGTGATTAAGAAAGGGATGGACTGGATATTAACAGCATGGCAAAGGCTGAGGCCTACAGTTTAATATGAGCTTAAAATCCACACCTAAAATTAATAGACTTGTGAATCCTTTGCAACCAAGTCCTGGCAGGAGGGAAAACCAGGCATTTGCAAGACTGGGACTCGCACCTAAAGTGTGTGACTAAAGAACCTGGCAGGGGAGTACACCAGGTGTTTTGTGAGACAAAGAAGCCTAAGGTAGACCCATGCCCTTGGGATTGTGACTTGAACTGTGTAATAAAGTCCTGGCAGGAGAGTATACCAGACAGACTAAAATCTGAAGTAAAATTGCAAATATCAGAAAGCCATCTTCTTGAGCTACAAAGAACACGGTTATATTTTTGGAACTTTACATTTTGCTGGAAAAAAAACCGGGGGAAGGGAGATATTCCCAGGAACTGTTAACCCCATCCAGGTAGAAGCCTTGTTGGAGGTTCGTTTTGTTGAACTTTAACATTTTTTTGTTTTAAATAAAAGAAATGTTATTGTTTTTCATCGTTTTCAAAATCAACCATCAAATCGAACCACTTAATTGTCAATCAGTACAATTCCACGAAGAATTCCCTTAGCTAATCCCTGTGCAACCTCTATATTCAACCCAGCCCGCCCATCTCCCCATACCACGCCCCACTATTGTCCGGCCACCCCTCCACAACAGACCCATTATCCTCCCACTCTTTTCTGTGGTTTCCCATGAACCGCAGCTTACCCCACCTCCATCTAATTGAACTTTTGGGGACATTCCCCTATCCCTATACGCCCTTTATTCTAACTCGGTGCAATAGTCCATCCCTCCAACCATCTGTGGATATTTGGTGGTGCAGAAGTACCCCCACTCCATTGCCAACACTTTCATGCCCAGCATCATAGCGGTGCAGATTAGTTTTTATCCTTAATACTGAATCCTGAGCCCCATACAGGTAAGAGCATCAATTTGGGGGCAGTCCGGTATTGGTTTGACAGTCCTGGACAGCTTGTCTCCAACTAGATCCCAAAAGAACTTCACTTTGTGGCACTCCTATCACATATGGTAGAATGAGCCCACTCCCACCCTGCATTTCAGACACTGGGGTTCAGCTGCTGTCCCCATCTGATGAAGACGATCCCTGCTGTAATATACTTTGTGTAATATTGTATACTATATTAAGTGCAATCACATGGTTATGCTTGCTTCCCTTGCTGAGCTCTACGCTTCAACCAAGTCTTCCTCATCCAAAGTTCCCAGGCTCTCCTCCCCCTTCTCTCAAAGCTTCTGCAAGGGTTTCTATGTGAAACTATTTAGCATCCGATATACCCGTGTTATTGCCTTACCCCCTATTTCCCCCTCCGTGAGGTTGGCCTCCATCAGGGACCTATCCAGTATATCCCAGGTGTCCTGTTATTCTTGGGCCATGGCATTTTGCAACCTAATTTAGGTATAGCGATCCCGATCCTGTAAGCCATACATCCCTTGCAGTAGTTGATTTTGTACCAGAATGGTCTTTCATGTTTCTGATGCTCCTATCTGGACATTTTTACTGCATACCCAATTTATGCACCTACTTTGTCAGATCATGTGACCAGCTTTCTTCCATATAGTACCTGCAGGGGTGACGTAGATCCCATGCAACACCTTTCAAACTCGATGTGTGGCAGTCCCCTCCTGCCACACAGCCATTACTTTACTGAAATCAGCTGGGAGACCCAATAGTAATGCTGCACGTTCGGGACCCTCCATCCCACACTGGTCAACGTCTTTAAGGCTATTCGCAGGAATTTGTTTCCCCATATAATTTCCCTCTGCAGTTTCTCTATGGTCCGAAACACACAATGTGGGACCCTCCCTGGATTGTTCTGGGGTAGGTAGAGGAGACACAGCAGATGCATCATTTTTAATAGGTTCCCTCTCCCCACCAAGGATATAGGAAAAGATGCCCAGTGTTTGGCATCACCCTTTAGCCTGTCCTTAAGCCTGGGACAGAATCTAGGTTATTGCGGAGAAACTGATTCCACCATGCCAATACTAATGCCCAAATATTCAATGGATTCTCTTGCTATCATAAGTATACAACCCACAGGGATCACCACCTCCTCATCTGCATAAGCTCCGATTTATCCCAGTTTATCGTGAGGTCACTAACATCCCCAAACTCCCGAAAATTCGGTGCACCTTTCAAACCAAAGACATTACCCATAGTACCTTAGAGTTACTTTTAGAATGTTATGGCCAGAATAGAATATCAGACAGGACATTTTGCTTTGGGCATCTTGACATCGGACATACTCTTAGTTTTAGCTCAGGTAGGGAAATAACTCCTAGCGCAGGGACATGGAGGCATTTTCCAACCCTCTTATTATTTTAATATAAGTCTATAACAACCAACATGACTCCTCTGTGTCCCCCCGTCTCATTCCTTCCTGGCTCATCTGGTGTAATCTCATTCTCTTATTGTTTCCACTGGCTTTACTGGTGGTACCCCTCATTTCACACTCCAAGGTGGTACCCTTCCTGTTCTCTTCCCTAACAAACGTTTCCCCTCTCTTTAAAAACTCCAAGGCTCTCCCTCAATTCACTGTCTATTCTTTCCCAGGTGGTACCCTTTGTTTCCTTCTCTAAAGTGATGCTTGCTCTGCTTCATAAGCTATCCCTGCAGACTTCAAAACTTCCTTCCATTTCACTTTTGATTTCCACTTCTGTGATATTACCAATCCCTCAAAGATGGTAAACAGCTGCTTCCCTCCAACACTACTCCCTTCACTCACTAATCACTAACTCTCTTGTGAGGATATATCCCTGGTGATGCTTTTTTTGACTCACCACACACCAAGGCCTGCTCTTTCTAGCATGCCGCCATGTTCTTTGGTCTATCTACAGGCCTAGTCACCAAGCATATGCTGCTCCCCACTAGCCAACAAACTGTCTGGGTTGAATGAGTTTTAAAGGGCTGTTGCTCCTTCCTCTTGAATGTGCTTCAGGTGGATAGGGTGCACCTGTATGAGGTTTGTGTTGTTCCCTTTTGGGCCAATGCACTTCTGGTAAAGTGATCTTTCAGGGGTTGACTCAATGTCATAAGGCCTATACACCATATTGGATTGTGTCAGGCATGTTTTCGACCCAGCTCCTGAGGCCCAGCATGTGCTTTTCTTGTATGGCAGTGTTTGCTACATTTGTTTCTTCTGCTGAGAGTTCAGGTTGCAGAAATGACGAAATGTTCTCTCCTGTGCTGTTTGATGGAGCAAGAGAACAATGTTTGCTACTTTTTAACATTGTGCAGGTTTTTGTTTTTTTCTCTTGGCAGAAGAAATGTATACATTGTATTGGCAGAGGATTTTAAATGCATTTCCCTCGACAGGGGCGCTGGGGAAAACAAATTAACATACCCATTGTCTGGGTTGCAGTAATGTTCTGGCTTTCTTCACTTAATTCCTCATATCAGTGAGGGACTGTGTCTCGAGGAAGCTTCCATCCCCTGCCCTTTCTCTCCCCCTTCCTCCTTTCTTCCATCTCTCGTCTTCATGCCACTCCTTCCCTCTCCTCTCCCGGATGTATTATATATAACAAAGACGTAGGGTGTGTTTCTGTGATTAAGATGACTAATTGTTTACATTTTTTGGGTGTGAGGAAGCCCATTCATTTTGTAACTTTTTTTTAGAAACAGTTTACAAACAGTTATTTTGTTTTGAGCAAAAAGCTCAATTGTCACAATGGTTACACCTCATAGTACAAATAGAAAATACCTTAATAGAGTTTCCAGTGTGCAAAAGCTTCTTTAAAATTGATCCTGCAATAAAAGCAAACAATGTTAGAGGATACAAATTCTATATATTTACTTTAAATTAAACATTTCATTGGGAGGTCAAGACAACTGTACATCAAAAGGTTGCCAGAACAATCCATTGTGTATCATCCTTCATTTGTCTTCCTTATCTAGAGCATCAATCATTTTGAGTGAATACTGCTCTACCCAACTCTTAAAATTAGGATGCATTAATTGTACCACATTTGTTGTTACAGCAGTCCATTTCAGTACAGCGAGAAATGATTGAGCATTTGGTTTTGACGTGTTATCGTTTATTTTTTCCTGCATATTTAAAGCAAATATTACACGTGCATATGCATCTGTGGTAAAGCGCTCTGATTGACATGGCTAATTTTCAATAGCAACTGTACCACAAATTTAGCCTCCAATGGTTTAGGTTATGAGAATCCAATGTTATCCCATATTCTAGCCTTTAGTACAAATCTTACACTCTGAGAGCAGCGCTCTCAGGCTACAGGTTGCCAGTGGCAGCAGGTGGTAGGAGACAGCACCAACATGTCCTCATGTCATTTGTGAAATGCTCATCCATGGTCATTTCTTTGTTATTCAGGGACAAGCAGCCTTCAACAGAAAAAGCCATACTATATTCAAATGCAAAGAAAAGAACAGAACTGAATCAGCATAATGAAATGGGGTAAGCTGGTCAATATGAACAGGCTAGGTCCCAAGTCTTGGAGGAGTTTGTTATTCGTAGGACTTGCGGTTAACACTGCTGCCTGTGCTCCTTGTCAGGCTGAGGCGGGCAGTGTGGGTCACAAGCAGTGGTAGAAGTGTACCAAAGAAAGTAGTTTAACTGTGACGCGGGTCCGGAGAAACATTCAACACATTTTTCAAGGATGCAGAGTAGAAACAGATTCCAGTTTGCTCTAACTGCTATTGGGTGGTAAGTGAAGAAATGTGCTTTAACGTCACAAAGAACAGTTCTGGAATGGGGTAAATAGTTATGATATGGCATTTGTAATGATATGGCATTTGTAACGCGCCTATACACAAGCGTTTCAAGGCGCGACTAGGCAGGGAGGGGGGAACAAGGGGAAGACAGACAATGATCCTACTAGGCCAGGTGTCATTTAGATCGCGCAAGTGCAGGGGTAGGGGGAAGGGGGGAAGGGGAAGGGGGGTAGGGGGAAGGGAAAAAGGGGAAGGGGAAGGGGGGGGAAGGGAAAAAGGGGAAGGGGAAGGGGGGGGAAGGGAAAAAGGGGAAGGGGAGGGGGGGGGGAGTGCAGTACAAGGTAAGTAGAATAAAATAAATAAATAGGGCCAGCTGGTGGCAAGTGCAAGGTAAGTGCAGGCAAGTGCTGGGAAGGGGGGGCTGTAGGGATACAGAGACAGTCCCGCAGTGCAGTGGTTGCCAGGGAGGCAGTGCAAGTGGAGAGTGGCTGAGCCCAGGACCGAGGTCGGTGAGAGTGGCCCAGTTGCAGATTCAGTGCAGTTTCAGTGAAGAATTTAGCAGGGGAGAGGGAGAGAGAAAGCAGAAGCAAAGAGGAAAGTTTTGAGGTGCTTCCGGAACCGGAGATGGTTCTCCTCAAATTTCAGGGAGGCAGGAAGGCTGTTCCAGAGGGAGGCCCCTGTCGCGGAGAGAGATCTACCCCCAGCTCGTTGCTTCGAGAAGCGGCTGACCCCGAGGGAGTTGGAGACGGATGAGCAAAGGGCTCGGGAAGGAAGATATTTAGGAAGAGAGAGTTGAAGGTATTTAGGCCCCAGGCCCCAGAAGGCCTTGTGGACAATGCAGAGGGTTTTGAACTTAACCCTCACAGCCACTGGGAGCCAGTGTAGAGATTTCAGTCCTGGAGAGATACGGTCCCTGGGCTTGAGGCCAAGGACAAGTCTCGCAGTTCTGTTCTGGATGAGTTGCAGAGGGCGGAGAGTGGAGGCAGGCAGATTAAGATAGAGGCTGTTACAGTAGTCCAGCTTCGTGAGAACCAGGGCTCGGGAGACAGTGAGCTTCTGGGGGAAGGAGAGGAAGGGAAGAATACCTCTGGAGGAGGTGCAGCTGGTAGTGTGACTTCTTAGAGACGTCCGATATATGAGGAGAGAAGGAGAGTGTGGAGTCGAAGATGACCGAGGTTTTTTGCCTTGCAGGTAGGAGCAGGAAGAGGGCCAAGAGAGGCTGGCCAGAGAGCTGCAGGGAAGGAGGGAGTGGGTGAGCCAATGAGTAGAATCTCAGTCTTACTGGCATTAAGGCAGAGGTCATTGGCAGCACACCATTCCTGGATAGCAGACAGACCGTCAGAGATGAGGGAAGGAGAGGAGGCGGCCAAGGGTAGCCTGAAAATGAGCTGGGTATCGTCCGCATAGCACTGAAAGTTGGGGCAGAGAGCGTTGGGGCAGGTTGCAAGAAGTAGTGGAACTATTAACAGTAAAAAATAAAAAGTAGTGGAACTCCGCTTTTGACCGTTCCCGCTCACTTCGACCACTGATTTCAAGGAAGCTTATATAGGGGACTGCATGTCTATTGGAAGTCACTCTTGCCTCACTATAAGCAGATAGGAAGATTAAAATTGCTTTTGAAACTTTGTAGGCTCCCAAGTGTGCTCTAGAACATAGGCAAAACAATGTCAATTGATTCAACCCAAAGATACTTCTCAAATTGCACCACTAGTGTGACCGGTTTCCTCCTACATTTTTATAAGCTTTAATAATACCTCGTAAGCATTCTCTTAATTTTGGATGATGCCACCATAGATCAAGCATATTAATATTGTTATAGTTCAAGCAAAATATGCATTTCCTAGTGCAAGAAAACAGCACACTCACCCAGGAAAAACTGAGTTCATATAGCACACAATAGTCTACAGAAAAGAGTCACCTCGGAGAAAAGGAAATCTATACATTTTTCAATTTTCCACTTTTGAACAGCTTTTTATCATTTTTTATTTGTATTTTCATTTATTAAACAGTAAACATTACAACCTTGTTACCCACCAAACTCCCCCGCCCCCTCTCCCCCTTTTAGGACAACTAGGAAGCAGGGTAGTAGCCAGGCTAGTCAGAAGTGAGCAATGTAGTTAATTCCCAATATACAGAGTACCACCGCTGGCGTCTTTTAATGAAATAAGTGAGAATAGTGCTGTTTGCTCTAAACCTCCAAAATCAACGTTTCCCCCACAACCCCCACCCACCAAGGAAAAAAAACACCAAAATGCAACAATCAATATTTCAAGTGATCTAAAAACACAGTTAAGGTCTAGAAAGGCCAGGTATGGCTGCTGTGGGTGCTTTTAAACAATTCCACAACTTTGCATCTCCCAGGAGAATCCTTTGTAAAACATAAAATGAAAGTGACCTCTGATGGCAAAAATGCCCCATTCCATCCACCCCCATGCCCCTGTCTTCGGTTGCTGCACCCGTAACATCTCCAGCGACCTACTCTGGCCACTGCTTGGAAACTCACCCCTTTGGTCCAATGTACTGGGCGTTGACAGTTTAGTCAATCACTACAACTCAACCCTTAACTCAGCCTTTGACATACTAGCCCCCCCCTCAAAAAACACCCCTAAACGACCCACACGCACCAACTCCTGGTTCACCCGTGCGCGCCACACCCTTTGTGCCTAAAAAGCGATGTAGCCATCAGCAGCAAACAAACCCTGCTTCAGAACTCTTTTCAGAACCTACAAAAAAGCCAATGGCCAAAGCGTCTGCATACAATCCTTGGATTGCCAAGTCCAACTCCCGCAAGTTTTTTTCCATCCTACTGGACACTATAATCACCAGTCTCCATCTGTCCACGGTCACCAAAATCATTACCTGGTGCTATGGCATCCAGAATGCTCTCCTGGACAAAACTGCCTTAATACAGAGCAAAATCCAACTCACACTAATTAACACTACCTCCCACAGCCCCCACCCATCCCAACACTGCAAACGCAGTCCATTCAACTTCCACCATGCCTCTGTGCCAGAGGTCGCAGACATCCTCAAGGGCCTTAAACCATCCAGATGTAAAGCAGACATTTGGCCTACACCCCTCATCAAAGAGTGCACAGACCTCATACTGCCGCAAATCAAAGGACATCATTAATGCCTCTTGTTTACTGCTCTGTTTCACTAAACGAATCGTGGATATCAACCCTCCTCAAGAAGTCCTTACTCGACCCCTCCATCCCCACTAGCTTCCGGCCTATCGCCACAGTTCCCTTCCTCCCAGAAATCATAGACCTGGCCGCCTATACCCAGATTCAGCAACACCTTGAACAGCATCATATCCTCAGCCAACGTCAATCTGGATTCTGCCGGAATCTTCTTTACCCCAAGAACCAGCTGTATAATGCCAGAGACTCAGTACACCTCCCCCTCATGCTATTGGACCTGTTAGCAGCCTTTGACTTGGTTGATCACTCCATCCTCTGCCACCATCCTTCGACCACTGCCTCCTTCTCTCCAGATACTACCAAGTGGGTTGCATCCTTCCTGGCTGATGGCACCTCAAGAGTCTTGCCGACAACCACTTCTCCACCGCTAGAGCAATCACCTGCAGAATTCCCTCAAGGATTCTGCCTCTCCCCTACCATCTAAAATGTTTATACTAAACCTCTACTTGACGCCCTCAAAATCAAGCACACAAATTACGCTGACAATAACCACATACTCGCCCCCCCCCCTCACTGGGGATCACACCACCTGGAATCCCAAAGAATCAAGACCATCTATGAAACCATCCAAGCCTTGATGGATTCCCACCGCCTGTGCCTCTACGATGAGAAAACTAAACGCCTTCTTGTAGGAAACCCTTCACACCTCACCAAACTCAGCCCAGACTACCAGCTGTTCACCAATGATAACCACCCCATCAACATCTCCTCGGCTGTCAACAAGCTCAGCTTCCATCAAGATGCCATTCTCGCCATGTCAATGCCATTGCCTCATTTGCTGCATGCACGACCAAGCTCATCAACGCGAGTCGACCCTTTTTATATACTGACAATTGCCTCAACATTGCCAGGGACATTGTTGGCTCAAAGCTTGACTACTGCAATGCCCTGAGATCTGCCTTGGGCCCAAGCAAACATGACCACATCACTGCAGCAAGGAAAGTATCACACTGGCTCCCAGTCAGATAACGGATCAAGTTTAAAATCCTCACCATCACCCACTGCTGTCTCGACAACACTACCCCTGGCTACCTGGCCCAGAGACTCTGCAAACCAGCCGTATCCACACATACTGGTTATGCCAAGAAGCATGCCAAAGCTAGCAGCGCCAGTTCCCCTGTCCAAGCGGGCACGCTCTGGAATTCAATTCCCCCACCTTGAGAGCCGAGCCTTCCGACAACTTGTTCCGAAAAAACTGAAAACCGAATTCACTCCATAGACATCCTCATTTACAGGTCCTTTGCCCGATTCATTACAGTAGGTTCTAGAAGGAGGCAAAATCTGGAAAAGTGTCTGAAGCAAAATGTTCCATGTGTTGGTTATTCCTCTGAAATGTATTACTACTGTATACAGTTAGAAAGTGTTTAATAAAGCATTTTTAAAGAGAATTAAAAAAATGTAAAAAAGATTTCACGCCACCCTAAATATGGGAAATGGCAAGGTTACAGTTAAATTAAGTTTGTTCACAAGAAGAGAGCACAATTAATCTTTCCTTGGACATTTTCTCAAATGTGCTGCAACAATTAAGTGACAAACATGCCACACAAACAACAAATATCCATCTGATGCAAAGAGAAAATCAATATGAAGAGCTTCTGAAACACAACAAACAGCAGCACGACTTGCCCACCAGAGCAACTTTCTCCAGGGCAAATGAGACGCCACTCGATCACAACACAGGCAAGCCAGGTACCCCAGCTAATAAGTAATAAATGGCACCAAGAGAAAAAATAAAAAATGGAATACATGAAAGGTAGGCCGGCAACAGTACGCATGAGAATTTGGAGGGCGGGAAACGGCACGGCAGGTTGGGGGGGGGGGGGTGTGGAGAGACGGCACGCCCGGGGGGGGGGGATGGGGAGAGACTGCACACCAGGGTGAGCGCGGAGGGGATGTGGAGAGACAGCACACCGGGGGGGGACGGCACACGGGGAAAGGAGCAACAGCACACGGGGAAAGGAGCAACAGCACACGGGGAAAGGAGCAACAGCACACGGGGAAAGGAGCAACAGCACACGGGGAAAGGAGCAACAGCACATGTGGGGTGACAATTGCATTCATTTGTCGTAGTTGTCTTATATTGTAGTTTTAATCTCAATGTGATTTCTGTATGTTGTCGGTGGTACTTCTCTTGAGCAATGGTGTTGGCGATATTTTGGTGGCTGTGCTCCCAAAATGCGCCAAAACCAAAAAGAAACAGAAATGTAAATTTGAGTGCTTTGCGCTTTTCTGGGCTTCTCTTTCACAATTTCCTGTTATGTGAATCTGATCTTCCCTTTCACCAAGTATTTCACTCACATTCTCTTTTACATGTTTTCTCCAAGTGTTCTCTTTTCAAAGCTCATTTTTTTAATTATCTAGCACATCCGCTCTATGGAATACCCTGTTACTGCCGTCACTCTGTCACCCCCCTTCACCAATTGTTTCTGGGTTTCTATATTATCCAGCTACAACTTTTGATATCTTGTGAACCAGTTTTCATTTACAATATCTTTGTAGTTCCCTCTCTATTGCTATCACAGTCTCTCCATTTTGTTCATGATCTTTCTCTTTTTGCCCATAACCCTTCCTTTACCATTCAAGCACTATCATTTACCGTCCCCACACATCCCCCCCACCCCCTAAGTATTTTTGATTTAATTTACATGTTCCCGCTGATCAATCACTTCATTACTCCTTGGCCATCTTTCCCAAACGTTCCCTCAAACTGCTCCTACACCCATTACTCTTTTTCCACCCCTTTCTCTTAATCCCCTTCTTCCCCTCACACATGCTAACTGTCCGTTTCTTTATCAATCTAATTATCTCACTTTCTACTGTTTCCCAAGCTCATTTGTACTCTCTCTAGCAAACTCCCTTTCTGTATCTCATCTCTCAGGGTATAGCCATTTCCATTTTCGATTTATTAACAATCACACACACTTGCCCACTGTCCATTCGTCTTCCACACACTCAGTCCCTCTTAACCTTACACACTTGCTAATTGTGTGCCTCATATTACTTGTATCCTCCCTCTACCAAACTGTGTGCCTCACTTCCTGTGTCTCACTGTTCACTTGCAGCCAGTGTTGTGGATACCCATCTCTCGGCCCCTCTCTCTCTTGTTCTAAAGCAGTGTTCTCTCACAATTTGCTCGTTGTCCCCATTTTCCATTCTCTCTCAGGCAGGGAAGGAATTGGAGCAGAACGAGACTGAGCAGCAAGCTGGCAAAGTTGGTCTTGCTGCAGCAACATTCTGTGGAAGCCCAAGGTGCAACTATATCCCCTCTCCACCCTCTTAACAGTCTCCAAGGTATGCCTCTAAGCCAGGGGTCCCACTGTCATGGAAAAGCAATGCTTTGGAAGAGGCACTATACGCAAGGGGAACTCTGTCTTTAACCAGCAGCTCTGTGTAAAACAGGCCGATCCTCACATCTGTAACCTGGCACTGTAGCAAATGAACATATTACTTGTGGTTTACAGAGATTTTCTTTTAGGGAGAGTATTGTGCAAATTAATAGACAGCTCAGTGTGCACTTGGGCTCAAAATGGTTTCATGCTTTAATCATCATCACAGACCTTTTTCAAATAGAACATTCGGTGGACAGTCATGTTCCCAAGATAATCTTTGCGTTTATGCTAACCACCAGGACTGTCCCTCTTGCAGGCGCCGCCCCACTTAGCCCCTCACCAGCCGCACTTTATTTAATTCCATGAAGAGATCAAGCGCTGCTTGGTCTGTGGTGGAGTTGTGCCCCTACGCCCCTTGCACATCACTGATCTCCTTGCACAAAAGGGGGGGCTATTAGAGTACATTTTGTCCATTTCCAGGAAGCAGGGGTGCAAACCTGCACATGAATGGCATCTCCTCTGAGCAGATTGTTTTGCAAGACTTGAACATATTTAAGCAACAAATTAAAATTGCTTGCCTGTCTTGAAGTATGTGTTCCGGTGACAGGCCCTCTCCGTTGCTGGTCAGGTGAGCACAGAGTCACCAGATGGAGCAGAAGGATCTGCTGTTCATTTGTTTTGCAGGGCAGGAGAAATATATGGCATAACAAAGATACTTCTTTAGGAGTGGAAAGGAGAGGGGTCACAGCTTCACACCACAAAGCTGTAGGAGTTGTGCTCGGCATTTCACTACACATCTTGATCATATTCTGGAAGTACCGGGTAACTCGCCTTCAGCTAAGAGAAGCAGCAGCACTGAAAACAATAAGTACTCTTCCACTTATAGCTCTTCATTTGTGATGCATAACATGGTGCACGGTAACAGTCTCTTTAAGGAGAAAGGAATTGCCTGGGCCTCATCCTTAATAGGCAACAGGGCTCAGACCTGCCACCCATAACCAGGGAGCCAATGTCGGCCTAGTGAAAACGGAACACTCCCTGCTCCCGTGCTTAGAGACTGGTCTCCGTTATTAAGCGGTTAATAAAAAATTCATTATAATGGTGCAGCCAACATGAACATATTTTCTTACAGTGGGAATACTGGCATATCCCATTGCAGGCAGCATGGACACACTTTCATAGTGGCATTGCTGATTTATGATTATATATAGAGATATTCTTCAAAAGCCAGTGAAAATAATCCACACAAATTTCGAGTCGCACTCCAATGGGCAGCAAAATACTCGTATCCGGAGCCCAATGGCAACCTACACACACACACTTCTTTTTTTTTTTTAGAGCAGCCAGCATGGATATTTTGCTTACGGTGGAAATGCTGTCAATTTGGGCAAATAGGAAGGCGCTCCCATGTGGGCTGTACTTACTTTTGAGGACCAGCCTCCATTGACAATGCGCGTTATCCAAATAAGTGTCCCCCTCTTCCCACCAGGAAATATAATACCACTTTACAAGCACAATCCCCAGTTAGGCCTTTACAACCAAGGATCATGGGTCCTACTATGCCCCACTGGATCAATGGGAAGTATTCCAAGCATTACCTCCATGTCCCTTTATCTCATCCCAGTACTTACTTTGGAGGAATACCAAATACAGAGATATTAGGGCCTATAAAACACCAATGTATACTATAACACACCCCAGCACCAATTATTTTGAGACAACTGACAAGACTTTCCCCAGTGTATGCCAGAACGCAATTCACTGGTACCAAAAACACAAGCTTCTTGGCTAGCCACATTCAACTGATAACATATGATTGAAGGGTTTGGATTGGCCCACGTAGCCGCCAGGAACATTTCCTGCAGGGAGACTCTGCACATCCACCCATGAGATCACCATGCCTCTGCATGACCTCCCCTAATCTTATCAGGCCGCAGGACCCTCGCCACTTTGTAAGCTATGCAAATGGTTGTCAATCTATGGACTAATGAAAGCCACACAAGTCCTTCCTTCGAACACGTCCAAAGTATGTCACACACCATATTGGGGAGAGGAAGGATTTGGATGGAAGGCCAGGAGAATAATATCCCCAGGCCTGAGACTTGATCACAACCAGAAAGAAATCTTCAAAAATAAACCATTTCACATCAGTCTACTTATACTGCAGCTCCTAGAAAAACTGCAATACCAGAAAAAGATCCCAAAGAGGATCCTAGAATAATCCTCTGGCCAAGCAAGTAAGAAACTCTTCAACGTTTCCTACACCAGATTATCCCAGTCAAAAGATAACCACCCAGATCTCTGAACGCTCCACAGCCGCCTAGTTGAGCTTACAATTTAGAGCCGACAAGGCCTTCTCAAATCCGTTAGATAGAAATTGCAGTACAGGCACAATGCCACAGGACATTGCCTGAACCCCACTGTCGACAATCTGATCTGGTCGAAAACCTCCACCCGACAAATGGGAGAATTTCGAGGAGACTTCACTTTCAAAGTTAGAACTGCAAATGTGATTTGCGTTAATAGCCCTTCTAATTAATTCAAAATGGACTAAGGAACAATAGATAAATACTGAAATGTCTATAATTAAACATTTTGATTATGTTTTGCTTTGATAAGATTTGACATATGATGTCATTCCACAATTTATCATCCTCAAAGAAATGTCAAGCTTTTTTCTCTTTTCAATCCACAATCCTTCTCTCATTCAGAGAATACATTATATTTGGCAATCTACAATTGTCATGCTTTTTGCCAATGCACAATCTTCTACACGTGTTTCACCACCGTCAGGAGAATTAATGTACCTTACTGAAAACAAATAATACCTTAGTAAGAAGTTAACTTTGTAATTACAGTTAATGCTAGAATGAATAAATGATGCCTTAAATGGAAAACCGTTATTTAACAACTGACCCAATTTGTTTTGTTTAATTTCTGAATGTTGTATCGAGTTTGTTTTGCTTATTTCCATGATTGTATTAGAATAAAAAGCAGGGTTTCTGTTTTTCAATATAATTTAGTTACACATTTTTCCAGAATGCATCAATGTCTCAAACTAATGTTCTTGTGCTTGCCTTGTAAATCTTGGAAAGAGACATGTTTTCGGCCTGGCTCTCTGAATGTGCCTTTGCATGCTTTTTTTAGGAGGCCAATTTGTAATTCTAAAATGGCGGGTTTTATGTAATACGTGCGGCCTCAGGTTATACATGACACGTTACATTATAACGTGATGTCGTATTATTGACATCAACCACATTCGCGGCATACTTCATGAGACATGTTGCCGATTCAACATTAATTTAGAAATATAATTTCAGGCTGAATTTTTTTTATTAAATCCTCAACAATTATATTCAAACCATATTGTTATACAATTTGTATGCACATTGATGCAACCAACTGCTAATTAAGAATGTTAGTCTTTTCATTTTGTCTTATTCCTACAGATTACATACTTGGCTGTACTATTGTCTACCAATGTAGTGATCTTTTGTGTGTATCCTAGTTACACCATTATTATTGTGCCTCGCTGCTGCAAATCGGACATACAGTTTTGGCCGCTCAATAAAAGCACACCTTAATTCCGATAGTATTAAAGAGGAGAAGTCCATACAATTCCCATAATAGTGGCACCTGTATTGTTTTAGACAAGGTCATCACACCCCACTGCAACTTAAGAAATGCTCCAGCGGTTCCTATGACAATGGAATGCAAAGTGGATTCAAAACACTAACGTCAGCATGCTATGTTATGTACCATTTTGCAGTAACTTTATTTAAACACGCGCATAGCGTGTCGTCATGGCAACACTTGCAAACGAGATGGTGACAGAACGCCATACGAATATTTTCGAATTATCTATGTAAGAATATGCTAGACCCATGTGAACACAAATTGCAGAATAGACTTTTGAGACGATAATGTAGATTAAAGTCCTGTTTGCACGCAACAAGGTAGTACATGTATCGGCATGTTATTTCCCCCTTCCCTCCTTTTTCTGTCCCTTAGAGAGAGCGCCATAGAATTCCATAACATTCTGTCAGTGACCTGCAAGTGTCTATCTCCATCTTTTAAAGGTAAGTCCAGCTTTTCCAACCAGATTGTTATACATTATGTGCTGTATCTTAAGGAAAGGCAGTTATTTAATATCATTATCTGCATGCCACCGACATATGGCCAACTGGTATTGTAAGACACTTGTAATAACACTGTGCCCGGACAACCGAAATACACAGCAGAAGTCATGGTGAGCGGAGCTCTATATATTTTCTACAAAACCAGGTTCCATGGTGTATGTATGCAAACGGTTGTTTTGTGAATGTTAAGAGAATGTAATAGTCTTGTGTCAAGTTTCTACACTATTTTTATTGTATTATTCATAGAGCCCGCCCTGAGGAAGGACATTTTTCTGAAATGCATCAGCATGGGCTTTTGCTTTACACAAATTGAAAATGCAAAATAAAAGACTTCTTTTTATCCACCAAATGACTTTGAACTTTTATGTTCTCATAGCAAATTATGTGTGACCCAATGGTCTCAAAATAAAAAGCTTGACAGTAGTATTTACTACACCCTTGGCGTCATGAGTTCTGGTGAAAGTTTCACCAGACAATTATTTGCATTGGTCATGTATGCTCATAAAACTTACTTTATAACTTGATAGAAGTTATCTATTCCAAGTTTTGAAAATGTGTTTGAATTCAATTTTCGTATTTATGCAAAAACATTTTATTATTTCTGTTTGACTAAGCGTTGAATATATAATGTGATTATTCAGTGTAAATGAGTTATGATCTGCAGGATATGATCCAATCATGAAAAAAATGAAGAAAAATTACTCTATTCACATTCATTAATTTGTCCTGTTAATTTTCCAAAATAGTTTTATTTCATAAGAAAATACATTTCTTGATGTTTGTTTAACCCTTGTCTACAAGTGTCCATTTTGTTGATTCAAATGGACTCTTGTTGATGTTATTTTTATTCTTTGTTGCCCCAGCTAGCAGATGATTTTTTTCCCTGCATTCCAGTGCATTTTATTTCATACATTGAAATGTGTCGGTGTGCTTCCCACAAATGATTAGCTAATTGATTTTTTGTGTCCTTATTTTTGATGGCTTGTATAAGTTTCTGTATCCTTGTTTTTAATTTTCCCATTGTGCCCCCCCCCCAATATACCATTTCCTGCATAAACAAAGGATAGCATAACTTCCCTATTTGGTGTTGCAAATGAGGAAACTCCTTATAGCAAACATGTTTCAATCTGGTAATTGAATTTCCTTATTTCTATCCAGCATATGCTTACACATTATGCAATGTCCACATTTCAAATTGCCATTGGGACTGGAAAGCCACGTGGATGTTGATATGGGATACATTACTCACCGTAATCATATTTCTGGTGCTTGTATCTGCTTCACAAGATTCACATGCTGTGCATAGGCCGACATCTAGTGGAAGCTGCAGAGTATTAGTTTGTTTTTCGAAACTCGAAAATGGGCGTCGACATAGGGCATTCCAGTAATACTATCCCTAGTGTGACGTCCACTGTACCCATGATCCCTCACGCATGTAGGACCCTCACATATATTTTTACTGGCATGAGGTAGCATGAGGAGTAGCGCAAGTACAGATTATCCAAGCAGACAGATAGGACTACAAGCATCCATGCGCCTTCTCTCAGAGGGGAGGAAGGGCGGGCGCATGTGAATCTAAGCAGATACAAGCATCAGAAATACGATTACGGTGAGTAATGTATCCCTTCTGAGGCTTGTGGAATCTGCTTAGATCACATGCTGTGCATAGATTAGCAAGCAGTGTTAGAAGAAGGAGGTGGGATGTGAGAAGGGTCATGAGCAAACAGGTGTCTTAGAACCACTTGTCCCACTTGAGTATTTGTCTTGGAATGAGTGTCAATGCAGTAGTGCCGAGTAAATGTGTGAATAGAGCTCCATGTAGCTGCTTTGCAAATGGTGTCAAGGGATACATTTGCAATGAAAGCCAGAGTGGCCCCAGTGCCTCTTGCAGAGTGGGCTCTTGGAGTAAAAGGCAGAGTTTTTTCAGAAAGGGAGTAATATAGCTGGATACAATTGACTATCCACTTGGATATGGCACCTTTAGAGACGCAATCTCCTTCTCTGCCTGTAGCTACGGAGACAAAGAGTTGGTCTGTTTTTCTTAGCGGCCTGGTCTTGTCTACATAGTAGAGGACCGCTCTCTGCACATCTAGAGTGTGTAGTTTCACCTCAGCAGAGTTTTTGGGTTCTTGAAAGAAGGGCGGAAGCTCAATGGACTGGTTAACGTGGATTTTTTAAATGAACTTAGGTGAGAACCTAGAGTGTGTTCGTAGAACCAATTTATCCTTATGAACAGTAAAGAAAGGATCCTGCACTGACGGCCTGAATTTCACTGACCCTTCTTAGGGATGTAATGACCACTAAGAAGGCAGTTTTATAGGTCAGGTGTTTGAGACTGGCTTTATGCATGGGATCAAATGGTGGGCCCATGAGCTTGACAGCACCACATTAAGGTCCCATCCTGGTGGTGGGTTTGAAATTGGAGGGTGGAGTCCCTTTACCCCTTCCATGAAGGCTTTCCCAACTGGTACTTTCCACCACAAAACCTTGTTATGGGAGGTGGTGTAGGCTGACAGCGCCGCCAGATATACCTTTGAGTGAATTAAATACCAACCCTGCATCCAGCAGGTGGAGCATGTAGGTGACAATATTGGAAGGAGTGCAATCAACCAGGTTGATTTGCTTATTATGGCACCAGATAACAAATCTTTTCCATTTAACGAAGTAACATTGCCTTGTGTTTGGTTTCCTAGATTCCTTTAGGATGTCCATGCATCACATGGTAGGTTGAGACGTCCAAACTCTAGGACTTCAGGAGCCATGCTGCTAAGTTCATTCAGCTGGGTTGAGGATGCACTGTTTGACCTTGGTGCTGGGATAGTAGGTTGTGCCAGCACGAGTGTCTGATGGGTTCGCACACTGATAGTCTGCGAAGTGTGGGAACCACGGTTGCCTCGCCCACATGGGAGCAACTAGGATGAGCGTTATCGATTCCCTGTGCATCTTGTTGACCACCTTCCTCATGAGAGGGTTTTGTGGAAACCGTGGGCAAACATCCCTGACCAGTTCATCCACAAGGGGTTCCCCTTGGAGTCTGGCTGGGGGGACCTGGATGCAAATCCTGGGCATTGCCGGTTTTCACTTGTGGCGAATAAGTTTATAGTGGGGAAACCGCAAAAACCCCACTGTGAGAAGATGTCCTCTACGACTTCTCTGTGTAGACACCATTCATAGTCTTCTGGGAGGGGATCTCTGCTTAAAGCGTCTGCTAGAGAAATGAGATCCCCTGGAACATGTTGAGATGACGGGTAAATGTTCTGTCTGAGTGCCCGTGTCCAAATTCTCTGGGCAAGCTTGGACAGATTTGGCGAACAAGTCCCTCTCCATTTGTTTATGTAAAACATTGCTGTTGTGCTGTCTGTTAAGATCTGCACTGACAGGTTCATCAGGTGGGGTTTAAACGCTCAAAGCGCTCTGAAGACTGCCAGAAGCTCTAGCAGATTGACGTGATTCTTGGCCACTGTGTGAGACCAGAGACCCTGCGCTGTGTGGTGAAGGAGGTGTGCTCCCCACCCCGATAGGGACGCATTTGTAGTGAATACAGCCTGTATCTCCGGATCGAAAAAAGGGTTTCCCCTTTGACAGGTTCTCTCTCGTCCACCAGTGAAGACTTTGTACAAGTGTTGGCGAAACGACCACTAGCTCATCCCACTGACCACTTGCCTGAGACCATTGTTTCACCAACCATTCCTGCATGGGTCGCATGTGCAGGCGGGTGTGGGGAACCAGGTAAATACAGGACGCCATCATGCCTAGCAAACGCATTGCTTTGCGCACCCTTATCTGACGACGGGGCTGATATTGAGGAATTTGCAGTAGTATATTCCAAATTCTTTCCTCTGATGGAAAGGCCAACTCCTCTTGAGTGTTTAGGACAGCTCCTAGGAACTGTTTGGAGGTGCTTGGCACCAGCCTTGATTTTTTTTCTCGTTCATAGAGAAACCCAATTCGAAGAGGAGGTCGATAGTTCTTTGGATGTTGGATCTGCAAATTACCAGGGTTTCCCCCGTGATGAGCCAGTCGTCCAGGTAAGGGTACACAGGGATTGCCTCCCTGCGTAGGTGTGCTGCCGCCACCGCCAGTACCTTGGTGAATACCCTAGGAGCCAAGGCAAGGCCGAAGGGCAGCACCTTGAACTGGTAGTGCTGACTGTCCACCTTGAAGCGCATTAATCTTCTGTGCGCTGGGAACATGGAAATATGAAAATAGGCATCTTTCATGTCCAATGTTGCCATGTAATCCCCTCTTTTTAGGAGGGGGATTACCTCTTGGAGAGTAGTCATGTGAAATTTTTGGGGCTTGACATACGTTTGCAGGGTGTAGGTCTAATACTGGGTGCATTGTCAAATCTTTTTTTGGCACAAGGAAGAAAGTTGAATAAATACCCTTGTTTACCTGGTTGCCCGGGACGAGTTCTATCGCGTCCTTTGTGAGAAGATTGACGATTTCCTCAAGGAGGATCTTTTGGTGGTCCAGGGAATGTATCTTTTGTCGTGGAGGGTGGTTGCCGGGGCGCTCCAGCAGTTCGATGCAGTATCCTGCGGACACTGGACAGCACCCATCGGTCCAATGTGATCTCTTCTCATACTTGGGTGAATTTGGAAATGCGACCCACTATTGGGGATGCGTGGGAAGGGACCCTGAGCGGAACGTCACTGTTATGCGGGAGGCGTACCGCCTCTGCCAGGGCTGCCTCTGCCTCTACCACGGCTCCTTTTATTACCTCTGCCGTAACTTTGGGTAGTCTGTTGGTTGCCATCCCACGATGTACTCTGTCCCTGTGCATAATTGGAGCCCCTCTGGGAATTTTGGCCATGTGAGCGACGAAAATGACTAATCCCTCTGATTGGTGGGCTTATTGGTCAATTGTCTCAGGGACTTCAGAGTATCGTACTCGTCTTTGGCAGTTTTGAGTGCGTCATCTACTGCTTTGCCAAACAAGACATTCTGTTCCACCGGCATGTCAATAAGGGTAGACTGTGTCTCGGGTTTAAACCCCGACTGTCTTAGCCAAGCGTGCCTCTTAATGACAGTGCTCCCTGCTATGAGCCGGCCTTCATTATCTGCGGCATCAAAGGTAGTCTTCAAAATGCAACCGGACACGGCTCTACCCTCAGACGCGATTTGGGCTAGCTGGCCCTTTAGTGGTTCTGAAGCAGAGTCAATGAGAGCAGCTACCTGCTCCCACTGGTGGCCAGCAGAGTGGTAGTATTGGCGATTCTTGCCTGGTAAGCAAACGTGGAGGCCACCTTCCTTCCTAACCCATACATGCTCTAGCTCTCCTTGTCTGGGGGAGCCTCAGATTAAGATAGAGGTGACCCTGCTCTTTTTCTGTTTGCGATTACCAATAAGTCGGGCTTAAGTTGACCCCTTATGTAAAGTGGGTCTGACTGGGTGGCCCTGAACAACTTGTCAATTCTGGGGTTTACAGCCCTAGTGAGATTAGGAGTGAGAAGGGAAGGATCAATTCTTCGCTGGATTGACTTGAGAATCGGAATGGCTTGAGCAATGGGCATTTTGTCCCCCACTAGTACAGAGGACTGCACAAAGCCTCTCTTCCTGCGCCCCCGAGTGTCTATGTGGAAGTGCTCTGCAGCTTTAGCCAAGACCTCATTTAGAAGGGGCTGGTTATCTATTGGTGAGTCAGTAACTTGTGGTTCCTTGCGAACCGGAGAGTCCATATTGTAGACTTCTTCCTCGTCCTCCTCATCCTGGTCCTCGTCATCTCCATAATACTCGACACCTGTTTGGTCGTCCAGCATTTGTATTTCTGGGTCATCCTGATACTGTTGGTAAGGCTGGATGCAGTAAGGGTCTGAAGTCAGGCCCTGAGCTGGAGTATCAAACCGAGATCTCTTATTAGGAGGCTGAGGGTCCTTGGATCCTAAAGGAGTAGCATTGTCAGGGGTATAGCTAAGAAAATGCTGTGGGTTTTTTTCATAAAAATTGGCTAAGGAATATTCTCCTTATCACCCTATGTCCTCAGTGCTCCATTCTTTGGAACTGGGGATGACAACCTCCTGTTGAGGTTCCTCTTCTAGTCCCATATCCTGAGGAGTGGGCAGGATGAGCCTGGGTGTAAGGACTGGGACAGGGGTCTTAGATGTGTCCTTATTTGACGACCTGTGTTTGTCCTTGTGTGCCTGGGGTGCAGAAGTTGAGTGTGATGGCTCTTTCTGCTGTATGTCCCCTTTCCCATGAGTGGAGGAGTGTTTCCCTGATGATTTGGTCTCTTCTGAATCTTTTGACGCCTGGCGTCAAGATTCAAGGGTATTGTCTCTCTCTTTCGAGTGTGCACGTCGGGACTCGGAGGAAGCCGCCGAACGGTGTGTGGCTTGGGGCTGGAGGTTGGATTCGTCTTCTGACTAACGTACCTCCGTGACTTTGGGGAGCGAGGCACTGTTGGCAACTGGACGGTTGCCGTGTGTCGTGCGGCGATCTCGACCTGGAACGCCCAGAGGACACCGATTCCGTGGACCGCTCTCTATGTGCCTCTTTCTTCCGAGAACTCGATACGCATGTCGAGTCTCGGCTGGACTTAGTGTGTTTAGGTGTAGAAGTAGTTTGGGTAGCGCTCGTGTCACTGGGTGTGTTCCCCATAACTGCCCTGCCGGACAATCCTCTGAGGTCGGGGACTAGCACTTGGGTGTCTTTCGATGCCCCTGTGCCCTCGCCGTCCAAAAGGGCGGCATCGCTGCCATCACTGAAGGCACCCTCCACTTCCATGGCCTCGAGCTGCCTGGCGTGGTGGGCCCAATGCTTAGTGGAGCGGTCCTTGAGTGTTTTTGCTTTAAAAAGCTTGCCCGCTCTGCAGTTTGCTTCGAGGTGGTCCCTCGGCAAGCAGAGATTACAGGTGGTGTGCGTCAACCCAAGGGTACTTGCGGTTGCACTTGGGGCAAAATTTAAATGGAGTACTCTCTATATATCACCTTAAGGCAGCGGGCTAGTGTATGTAGGAAATATTAATGAGTATGTTTCCACCCCCCCACTCTCCCTACTTGCAGGGCCGAGGCCAGAGGCCTTCCGAGGCCCAAAGTCCGTCGTGCAGTCTCGACGGTTGGTTGTCCTTCGGACCGGCGCCGATCTTCGCTGTCTCGACGTGGGAGTGAAAGAACGGGGAAATTAATATTGATTTTCTGCAAAATGGCTGAAAGCCAGGGAACTCTACACAATGCTTCCGACAAGTATGGCAGAAAAAAACAATCTGAGGGTCCTACACGCGTGAGGGATCATGGGTACAGTGGGCGTCACACTAGGGATAATATGACTGGCATGCCCTATGTCGACGCCCATTTTAAAAAAACAAACTAATACTCTGCAGCTTCCACTAGATGTCGGCCTATGCACAGCATGTGATCTAAGCAGATTCCACAAAACTTAGAAATGCTATGATGCATGTCATTTATAACGCACATGTACACTAGTGTTTGTAGGTGCGACAAGCCAAGGAAGGGGGGAAAAAAGGAGGAAAAAACGATCTTACTAGGCCTTGTGTCTTTCAGATCGCGCAAGTGCGGGGAGGAGGGATGGGAGAAGTGCAGGTAGCTCAATAATTGCTGCCAGAGGGTGACTCATAAGTACAATGAGAAGGGACTGTAGGGTTGCAGATACAGAACCTTAAGTGCTGGGGGGGGGGGGGGGGTTCGGAGTCAGTGCAAGGGCAACTGGCCAAGCAGGAACCTGGGCCCTAGTTCACTGGGTGGCCAGGTGACCAGTGCACAGAGCAGTCAAGGACATCTGCAGGGAAGAGTAAGAGAAACCAGGAGCAAAAAGGAAGGTCTTGAGTTGCTACCGGAACCAAAGGTGGTTCTGCTCAAGTTTGAGAGGCAGGGAGGCTGTTCCACAGGGAGGCCCCTGCCGAAGAAAGATCTGCCCCCACTCTCTGCTTGGAGAAGCGTCTGACCCTCAGAGAGTTGGTGGTGGAGGCGCATAGTGCAGGAAGATGTTTAGGAAGAGAAAGTTGGAGGTCGCATAATCTGAACTGTTTTAAGATAACTAGGACTGAGTTTGTCAGTTGTGGGTGCTTGTCGATATATTATCTCTGGTCTTTCTGTTAGATATTGCTTTGCATCTTGGTGGGACAGGAGATGCCCATGTTTTCTCAAAATTGTGTCCGCAATTCGGTTTTAGCGATGTCCTCATTGTTATAAATCACACTTTTTCCTTCAATAGGTTTGTCTTGTTTGACTTTTGGTTGAAACGGATCTTGTCTATTTTTTCTTTTGCTTTTTTATATGCTTTGTTAATTGTATTGAAATAATATCCTCTTCAAATTGTTTCTTAATAAGAGTTAATTGTTTTTCAAATCTGAGATTTTCACTAGTTTCATTCTTAAAAATGTTGCATGTAGGATATTATTGTGTGTTTTGGATGGTTGTTTTTTGCATGTAAAAGCGAACTACCTGTTGCAGGTTTTACATATAAAGTTGCTTGCATCATACAGGTTCTTCTACCAAGGATTGTGGGTTTCGAGTGGAAGTTCCTGTTTTGGTGATGTAGGGTTTTATTGCGTCCTATGTTTTTGTTGTTTCTAGTGTTCTCCTTACTTCTGCGTGGTTGTGTTAGGTTGTCTGCTGTTGCTGGTTCTCGCGTTGGGTTGATTTGTTCTGGTGACCGGTTGTTTGCGAGGTATGGAGTTAAGTAGACGGATTTGTCTTTTCTCTGTGTTGTTTCGGTTTTTGCTCCTGTCTGCGGGAGTGTGTTCTGCAGTTGTTAATCTTTGTTGCTGTTCTAGTGTGTTTGTTCCTTTTCCTTTCTTTTCCTTTCTCTCAGTATAGGTCGTTTGTCGAGAGTTGTTTTGACCCTTGTTTTGTTTGTTGATGCCAATCCGATTTTGGTCTGACTGTCTTTTGCTGTAGTGCTGGGCGTAGAGAATTGTCCGCTACACGTTTGGGCTATGTCTGTGGTGGAGTTGTCAGCTGGTGTTGCTGACTAGTTCAGTTGCTGTCTTGCGTGTGGTAAGGGAGGTGGGTAGGGTTATATTGTTGGGTGTTATTGGTGGCCGTCCTTAATATCTGTCTCCCTGGACGAGGTTCACTGCGGTGAGCTAGCTATCTGTGGTTAAGAAGGATCGTTATTAACTACATAATTGTCCTACTGGGCGTAACAAAGGGTCACTGTGTTGTCTTATGGAGGGTGAGTCCCTGATCAGTCTCACTCCCCAGTTATCAGCCAGTGATTTCTGTCAGACTCTACAGAAACTCTCTAGGTGTGAGTTGGTCAGTCACATATGAGTGTCTTGTATCGTGGGACAGAGGCCTACAATTAGCAATGCAAATTTGAAGTAGGGCACCGCTGGATTTGAGAGTTCTGTGTAGGAGAGAGGCCTATGCCTAACAGGTTAAATATCTGTTGTACTAAACACAGCTAGATTTTAGAGTCCTCTATAGTGGGAAAGAGGCCTAGCCCTAACAGGTTAAATGGGTGTTGTACTAAACACGGATTGGTTTAATTGTGTGATGTAGAGGAAGGTAGCATAGGTGTTAATTATTATTATGGTGTTTAGATAGGTTTGATAATTGTTCTAGGCTTCCAGGGTAGAGTAATTGCTCTAGTCCCCACCTAGGCTTACCTTACTGGTCCTGGTCGTTGCTGGTTGACGGCTGGCTACTGGCTTCCCCTGCGGACACCTGCTGACACTTTCTGGGGCCGCCTCTGTTGGAGCCGCCCTTTGCCTTGGGCCCTTAACCGTAGGGGCTGCCGGGCAGAGGGCTGCCCTGCGAAGGTTAATTAAGGCTTGGCCAACACAGGCCAAGGCCCAATCAGAGCAAGGGGTTCGGCAGGGCGGGAGGGATCGGAGCTGGAACAGGGTGGGGAGGGACGGCAAAGGGGACTGCGGGGCCTAGGGGGGCCGCTTACCTACAAATATGGGCACTTTTGCTCCTGCAGGCACAACACTCACTGCGCTTCTTCGATGGAAAAAGCCGGTCTTCGGTGGAGGACCAGCTACAGGTGCTGGAAGCCAACCAATCGTCAGACATTCTAGGAACACAAATCGACATCAGACTATCCGCTCTGGAGAAGGACGAGGAAAAAGCTCTACAAATGGACTATTTCGAGAGCAGGGAGAGGAGGAACATAATTTGTTTTTTCCGGCCTACCAGAGGCAGAGGGGCAGACGGAGAGGGACAGGCAGTCAAGGACATGATTAGCCTCTTGTTTGGTGACGAAGCAACTAATGATTCCACCATTGATAGAGTGCATAGGGCAGGGGGGCTGTGCCAGGGACGCTGCTCCATACTGGTCTGTTTCCATTATTATGCTGAAAATGTGAAGAATTGGAGGAAGCCAGGAAAGTCTCTTCCATCACGTATAATAATGCGAATATAATCTTCCAGGAACTCACCTCGTTCATCCTGTCCAGGAGGAGGATGTGTGGCCCTCATACAATGCCTACGTGAGAAGGGGATACAATACGGATGGGGCTACCCCTTTTCACTAACATTTTTAGTACATGGGCCAACAGTCCAGACCGGTTTCCGAGAGTATGTGGAAACTAGACTATCGGAGACAGCCCACTGGGGAAGCTGTGCTAGGGAGAAGTGGGAGAGGGAACCTGAAGGATAGGAAATGGATCCTGGGCTCGAACATTTACAAAGTTAAACACGCCTCCACACAACAATGGTCCCTGACACTGGGAGAGAGTTAAGCCTGGCATCTGCTCTGCAAGTCGGGCTGTATCTATACTAAGGCTGGAAACACCCCCCCCTCTGCTGATAGTAAGTGGGGGGCATATCGTTATCTGTTCCAGTGTTCCAGAGGAAGACAATCGGAGTAATGGCGATAAAGAGGGTTGAGAGGGGGGGGGGGCGCGTAGGTTTTAAGAACTTTGGGCGGGGAATAGAAGGGGGGGCGCTCAACCTAAGAGATGCAAGGATAGTTCCGGGGGAACTGGACAAGCTGGTGGTCCAGTCAAGTACCAAGAATGGTCAAACTTGTTGGCTGGGTGGGGGGGAGGGGATTATTTTGGGGGTGGGGTTTAAGGGGATGAGGGGAATTTTTACAGTTGAAGCGGGTGAGAAGTTGGGGTTAGGCTCCTCACAGGATGTTGGAGGGGTTGTGGCCCTGGACACGAGGCAACAGAGGGTGATGGACAGAATTAGCGCTAACTGTGGAATGCAGAAGGTGGCCGGGGTAAGAGATTTTCCAGCGTCCTAATGGCTGATGCATTACCCGACTTGGAGATAGATGGGCTCACTGAATGCCAGGGGAGTTAACACACTTACAAAGAGATCCCTCCTGGTTAGAGAATTCACACGAGCCAAATTAGATCTACTCTTCTCCAGGAAATGCACAGGTTGAAGAGGAAGGAGCCGACCATCCAGGGAGGCGGGATATTGGCGGTACATCATGTCTCGTACAAGACCAAAAAGAGAGGAGTAGAGTTCATTATGGCCAGTGATCTAGGCTTTAGGACTGAGGCAATGATTAGGGTCCTGGAATGCTGTTATCTGTTCATTAGAGAAGATTTGAAAGGGGGTCCCAGTGATCGATCTATGGTCTGACCGAGGGTCATATTCCTTTTTGGGAGAAGACTAATGATAGATGGAGATTGTTTGTGGGCAGCATCCTAGTGGGAGATTTCAACATGGTCCTGGACCCCGAGGGGGGGCGCTGTTGCGCGCAACTAAGATGGCCGCCTGATCGGAGCGCTCCGAACTCACGAACATCTTTTATACAAATAAATCCTTTTTGGAGCCGCGGAGAGAAGAAACTACTACACCGTCCGTTTCCCGTACTCCTACTGCATATTGTGTGCAGATCCTGCTCGAAACCGCGGAGGCGTGGGGGAGTTCGCAGACCGCTTCGAACTAACGGCTTCTCCAGTGGACCGCGGCCCGCCCAGGGCTCCAGAAGAATCCTACGCCAGACCGAGGTGCCGTCATCAGCACAAGGCCGTGAGGGAGAGGAGCGCTGAATGCCGCGGCACAGCCCCACGACACGGGCCTGGGCTCAAACCGTGTGGGCAGACATCAGGTCCTGGTGTGGACACGCGGTGGTCTGTGGCTCCAGTCTGCCTCCCGGATAATGACTGGGTCGGCGCACCATCTTTTCACGCAAGACCACGGCCGACTCATGCACCGGGCCTTTCGCCGAGTGAACCGTCGCCCGACGTTGCGAGTGCAGGTGAGGGAGGTAGAGCCGTGCGGACCCAGAGACAACGGCTGTGTCACGGAGTAAAGTTTTAGAAAATCCTTTCTACACTGGCTGCCACCCAGAGACAGTGCTTATCCTGTGCGGACGACTGGCTTGACCAGAGTCATCGACCTTTGCTCCGCGTGGGTGACCCATGGGCCGCAACGAGAAAAAAGGCACGGGTGTGAAAAAGACTGGCCCAATGGACTCCTATGCCAGCTCCCAACCCCAGGGGACGCCCGCCGCCATAAACATGGGGGATGACAATCCTGCTGCGATTGACCAGGGCGACAGAGAAGACCGCCTAATGACCATGGTGCAGAATGGCTTCCTTGCGGTGAACGTAAAGCTGGACGATATTGTTTCAACTATCAGCTCCCTTAAGGCTAGAGTGGACAAGGAGAGCAATCGCATTACAGAAGCTGAGAACAGAATCAGCACAAATGAAGATATCCTGACACAACACAGTCGAGACATAGCACAGCTGAAAGGGGAACTGCGTAAGACTCAAGCAAAATGCAATTACCTGGAATCTCGATCTAGAAGAAATATCCGTATTGTCGGCATTCCGGAATCCTTCTGTAAGGGTCCGATGGAGCGACAAGTTGAGGCCCTTTTGAAAACTCTTCTGGACACTGAATCCTTCTCTAGCCACTTTCTTGTTAAGCGGGCCCATCGCACCCTAGCGCCGACACCCAAACCTGGGGCACCACCGCGCACGATTATTGCGTGCCTCCTGAACTATAGGGACAGGGACGCGATCCTAAAACTTTCAAGGGAAAAAGGCTCCCTACAGTATGAATGAAGCAGAGTCCACATGTATTCGGATTTTTCGACCAGCGTCCAAATGCAACACAGATCCTACGAACAGGCCAAAAAGCTCCTGAGATTGCGACATGTCCCATACGCTATCATCTTCCCAGCAAAACTACGGATTCAACATGGCGGCAGATCACATTTCTTTGAGACCTCGGTGGAGGCCATAATGTACATTGAGGCGTCCATCCCCATCCCTCCCAGAGAACATCCACGAGATCGGAATGGGCCACCACGAACGGGAGACGAAATCCTGGATTCAGCAGATTGACATGGACGGAAACATACTTAGCTGTGAAGACAACTCTCCTGAGAGCAACGGCTCCAATTGATATTATTTGTTGAGGTGAGGTCGTGAGCCTCTGCTGATGGAGGCCCTGCGAATGCAACTAGCGACCCTCAGGAAAGTTATGGGGATTGGGTTACATCATCGGGTTGGGGTTGATGGTGGGGGTGGGGGTAGGGGTAGGGTACAAAGTTATGCCACGGTTGGCGGGAGTTTCAAAATGCAGAGACTGGTTGCATCGGGTACAAATGTTAAGGCTGGTGGCGTAAGCAATTCACTTCACACATTGATAGTCATTGAAATACCATGGTACTGGGTGACAGGGGGTAACTGTTAAGCTTCTTTCATGGAATATCCGGGGACTTAACCCGATTAAGGCCAGGAAAATCGCAGCATACATAACTAGACATAACCCCCAGGTAGTGTTACTGCAAGAAACTCACACACTGGGGCAGGTCTGTTCCAATTTTCTCCCTAGATGGGGTACATTGCGATACTATACAGAGTACTCCTCCTAATCCAGAGGGGTTATGACCCTGATACATCCGAATCTGGGCTTCCGTGTACAGCACGCAAAAACTGACACTCAAGGGAGATATGTGGTAATCTGGGGTGAGTTGGCGAGATGGAAGATGGTCGTAGTTAATACGTATGGCCCCAAAATTGAAGACCCTGAATGCTATATATAATTTGGTGGTTGAAGCTGATGATGCGGCGGTGATCTGGGGAGGTGATTTTAATACGATCCTCGACAGGTCTACAACTTCCCATAGAACCTTGACCAAAACCGCATTAGCGATACGACAAATAATGCAACAGATGGCCATGGTAGATATCTGGCGAGAATTACATCCCCAAGAACACCGCTTCACCTTTTATTCATCGGTGCATGATTCCGAATCTCGAATTGATTATTGGCTTATCAGCTCCACGCTCACGAATATGGTCCAGCACTGTGATGTGTACCCCCTTACCCTCTCAGATCACTCCACTGTGACAACTACTTTGTGTGTCGGTGAGGCTGCCCCGAGTGCTAGACGCTGGAAAATGCCCCCTGTGCTACTTAGAGACCCTAACGTTTGTGAAGCACTGCGCACTGAAATAGAGGAATTTTTCCAACTAAACGAAGGGTCGGTAAACCGGTGCGCTACACTGTGGGAAACATTTAAGGTATGGGTGCAGGGCGCAATTATGGCCAAAACTACGGGTCTATTGAAGGCAGTTAGGCAGGAGTTGGATACAATGGAGGCCAAACTTGAGCTCCTAGAGTTCGAATACGCCTGTACACACAGTAAAGAGGCCCTACTAGATATTCACAAAACACTGGCAGAATTTAATAAACTTGCTGCGAGGGAGGTACAATACATGGCTGCCCCGGCCCGGGCTCGTAGATACAGGGAGAGTAACAAGGCAGGGAGATTCCTAGCCCGGATGCTTAAGGCCGAACACGGCCATCCCCCTATAGCGACAATCCAGACACCTAGTGGTGACATAGTGGGGACCAAGAAATTAACAATATGTTTGCCGCATTCTATAAATCACTATATTCTAATAAAGACACCAAAACTAATGAAGAAATAGTGGAATATCTAGACGTGATTGATCTCCCAACCCTGACCCCCTGAGACACGCATGATACTAGACACCCCCATATCACTTGAGGAAATTACAGAGGCAATGAAAGCATTAACATCAGGTAAAGCCCCGGGCCCCGACGGCCTAGGTGCCAAATTATATAAAGAATTTCATGATATCCTAGCCCCTGTCTTACTGAAAGTATGGGAAGAGGCAATGGAGCGCGGCATACTTCCAGACACTAAGAGAGGCAGTGATAATGGTCCTTCTTAAGCCCTGTAGACCCCCACAGGACATGGGGTCATATAGACCCCTCTCACTCATGAATACCGATGCGAAGATTTTCGCTAAGGTCCTAGCTACCAGGCTCCTGCCCTATATGCCTATATTGTTACATCCCGACCAGGCTGGCTTCATACCAACAAGGTCCACTGCTCTTAATCTGCGCAGACTCTTTGGAGTAATGACTCAGATAGACCCAGCGGCGGATGCAGTGGCGGTGTCCCTTGATGCTGAGAAAGCTTTTGACTCGGTCTCCTAGGTCTATCTGTTTCGGGTCCTGGAGAGATTTGGTTTGGGAGGATATTTTGTTAGCTGTGTCAGGTTGTATACTTGCCCGGGAGCAAAGGTACTAACAAACCAAACCATGTCATCCCTGTTTCACCTGGGTAGGGGCACCAGGCAGGGCTGCCCCTTCTCCCCAATCCTTTTCGCACTTACAATAGAACCCATGGCTGAATACGTCCGTCAAAACCATGCATGTAGAGGTCTTCGCATGACAGGGAAACCACAAATCATTTCCTTATATGCAGATGACACCCTACTATATATTAGGAACCCAGAGGTAAATCTAGCGCCAATTATGGCTGAGGTCAAGAGGTCATCTGAATACTCGGGGTACAGGGTTAATGTTTCCAAGTCAGACTGTTTCCGCTTACACCTAAAACTAGAGGTATGTCAGACACACAGGGATTCAAATGGTCACCAGCACACATCCGTTTCTTGGGGATCATGTTATCCAGGGACGGGAGTACACTGCTCTCTGAAAATCATGGCAAACTCCTACAATCCCGGACTATTAAACTACAAGTCTGGAACAGGCTCCCTCTATCCCTATATGGGCGAATAGCGTTACTTAAGATGGTAGTGCTACCCAAACTCCTATACCTTTTTTGCAACATACCGATTTGGCCGGGCAGAACATTCTTCACGAAACTCAATATGCTCGCCACTACATTTGTGTGGGGAGGGAAAACGCCCAGGTTGAAGTGGTCCAAAATGACAGAACCCTTTGCAAAAGGTGGGATTGCTGCACCAGACTTTGAACTTTACTATCTAAAATCACAGGCAGACTTCACGAGACACTGGTTTGATCCAGAGGACACGGCACCACACATCACCCTGGAAAGATTTGCGGCATCCCCCTCAGACTTGCGAGCTGTTATGTTTGACCCTAATCATAAGGACACGTGCAGATATGATCCTGTGGGCGTCACCGCACATGCATGGGCCAGGATATATAAGAGATTGGCCATTGCTACCCCGTATGACCCGGAGGTACCATTGTGGAACTTCCCGGGCATAAGCCCCACATTTGATAAGGCAGTCCAGGGTGCCTGGGACCCACAAAAGCGTTTTAGAATGCGGGACATGTTCCCGGAAGGGAGATCTTGTGCACTAGATGACTTTGTCAGGGCAGTGGGTGGTGATCACCTAAAGCGATTTCAGTTTCACAGGATGAAATCTGCCTTCGCTGCCAAATGGCCTTCCTTCCCAGAAGAGCCACCCACACACAAATGTATTGCAGCCATGACGGAACCAGAGGGACACAGGAAAAGTCTGTCGGCACTAAACAGCCTTGTTTAGATCCACTCCAAGCCATGCAATAAAATCAAGGAGACCTGGGAACGAGATCTGGGGGTGGAGCTGTGTGAAGCTACATGGTCGAGATACTGCCAGTTGACTAAATGTGTATCCATGAACTCAGGGCTACGTCTTATTCAGTTTAAAGTTCTGAACCAGTTTCACTATACCTCAGCCAAGTTAGCTAAGTTTGTGCAGGGCCACACGGGGAAATACCCTAAATGTGACGCCCCTAACGCAGACTCCTATCATATGTATTGGGCCTTCCCACCGATATCCAAATTCTGGGGGGAGGTGGCGGAGATTTTGGAAGGCATCACGGCAATACCTGCTACACCCTCCCCGTGGAAATACCTATTTGGGGATATTGGTAAAGCTGCAACCACCACTAGACGATTGTTCAATTTAGCATGTGTGATTGCAAAGCGAAATATATTGAAATGTTGGAAGTCCATAGATCCTCCTAGGTGACAGGACTTCTTGAAAGACCTGTCGATGGTTAATGAACTTGAACAATTTATTATTACATTGCCATCAAGATGCCGCCCCAAAGATATATGGTCGCTGTTCAGGCTCCATCTATGCAATATGCGATCTTATGAAGAGGACAATCCATCGTCACCGCTCTAGTACTGTAAAAAAAAATGCAAATTTGTAGTGTATACTGTAAATGTTCACCTGTTATATGATGTTGCGATTCGCTGACCACTGGCCAGATTTGTCGTGTTGTACCTTTCTCTAAACAAAAATAAAATTCTTTAAAAAAAAAAAAAAACGACATGGTCCTGGACCCCACTAGAGAAAGGAAATGATGGCGCAGAAAATGCAAGATCATAAAAAACAATCCAGCATCATGATCCGAGCATGAAATCGAAAGCTAATAACCTCTAGGGTAATCTAAAAGGATTACAAAATAGAACAAGTAAAAAAGATCAAAGCAGTGAAGTGGATAAAAACAATTAGTTGTATGAGAGCAGTAAAGTGGTTGAAATTAATAAAACAGACGAAATAAATGTAATCGACAAGAAGATCATAGTGGACGAGAGGAATAAAGTGGGCAACAAATTCAAATAGCCCAAACTACTAGATCATAAATAAAAAATAACATAAATAACAATCCAACATCAAGATTCCAAGCGAGAAATCGAAAACTAATAACCTCTAATGCAAACTAAAAAGGACAAACTGAATAAAATTAGTAAAGTGGCCCAAAGCAGTGAAGTAGATAAAAAGAATAAATTCTATGAAAGTAGTAAAGTGGTTGAAATTAATGAAATGGATGAAATGAATGTAATGGACGAGAGAAACAAAATGCACAAGAGGAATAAGGTGGAGAGGATGGAAAGATAAATACATGATACGGATGAGTGCACGGAACTGGTTGAGTGCATGAAACATATATGGCATGGAATGTAACAGTGCGTGGTATAAATGGAACGAGTACATGTGACGGGTGTAAGAGTGCATGGCATAAATGGAACAAATAGAATAGACGATTCAAGTGCATGTGACAGGTGTAAGGCAAGGGACGGATCGAGCGCGTACCACAAGTGACACGAGTTGAACCGATAATGTATGATGAATGGATGAAGTGAGTGGAGCGGACGAAGGGCGTGGAGCGGACGAAGCGCGTGGAGCGGACGAGAGAAAGGAGCAGATGTAGGGTGTGGAGTGGATGATAGCGTGGAGCGGATGTAGGGTGCTGAACAGATGTAGGGTGTTGAGCAGATGTAGGATGTGGGGGTGTTTGAGCAGATATTGGGTGTTGAATGGATGTAGGGTGTGGCGTGGATGCAAGATGTAGAGCTAAAAATGTAGGGCTGGTGTAGGGTGTGGAGCAGGTGTAAAGCGTGGAGTGGGTGTAGAGCGTGGAGCGGGCATAGAGCCAACGGGTAGAGTATGGAGCGAATGGGTGTTGTATGTGTCAGAACGTGTGATGTATGTGGATGGAACGGGTGAAGTATGTAGATGGATGGAACGGATGAAGTATGTGAAAGGAACGGGTGAAACAAGTGGGTGTATGGAACGGGTGAAGTATGTAGATGGATGAAATGGATGACGTATGTGGAAGGAACGGAAAAAATGGAATGATGGAACGGGTCAAGTATGTGGATGGATGGAACGGGTCAAGTATGTGGATGGATGGAACCGGTGAAGTAGGTGGATGGAACCGGTGAAATATGTGGAAGGAACAGAGAAAATTGGTGAATGGAACAGGAGAAGTATGTGGAAAGAACGGTTGAAGTAGGTTAACGGAATGGAGAAAGAGGTGCATGGAACGGGTGAAGTATGTAGATGGATGGAACGGACGATGTATGTGGAAGGAACAGGCAAAACATGTCGAAAGAACGGAAAAGATTGAATGATGGATCGGCTCAAGTATGTGGATGGATCGGGTCAAGTATGTGGATGGAACGGGTCAAGTATGTGGATGGAACGGGTCAAGTATGTGGAGTAGGTGGACCGTGTGGAGTAGGTGGAACGGGTGAACTGGATGAAATGAAAGAAGTGTGTGGACGAAACAGGTGAAGTGGGTAGAACGGATGTAGCAGGTCGATGAACGGATGAACTATGTGGATGGACAGGGTAAATTGGGTGGAACCAGTGAAGTGTGAGGATGAAACGGGTCGAACGGGTAAAGTAGGTGGATGAATGGATGACATCTGTGGATGAACGGATGACTTATGTGGATGGAACGGGCGAAACTGGGTGTATGAAACGGGCCAAGGATGTGGATGGATGATGCATAGAGAACATATAACGTGGAAATGAGCAGACCGGATGATGAAGGGATAACATGTATAGATCGGATGAAATGCATTGATTAGAAGGAATACATAGAACAGATCGAGCTGATAGTGTGCATCGAACTGAGCAAGTAGATACATTGGATGGAATACACGGAACAGATAGAGAGCACGTAATGGACACTTAAAAAAATTATTGGAGAGCAAGGAGTGATCTGGGGTGCATAAAACGACCAAACTACATAGAATGGTTGGAGTGCATGGAACAGGTTGGAGTGCATGGAACAGTTTGGAGTGCATGGAACGGTTAGAGGGTGCTCGATCTGAAGCACCTAGGGTAAACCACCACACCTCCACTCAACTAGCGATACTATGACACCATTCGGTATAGCTGTTCTCATACCATCACTTGCCTCATACTCCCCATCATCCTAACTAAACAAAGCTGGTTACACACCCTCCAGCCTAGGCGTTCTCCTCAGGCTTAACACGGCCAGAATTGGTCTGGATAACAACCTGCCAGAACTAACACAACTCTTGATATCCCAACCACCACACCTACCGCTAAGAAGCAGCTATCACAGGAATGCAACATCAGCTGCACACATATCCGGTGCTCACACGCACCTTATGACTCTCTCTCTACTGACTTGAACTTCTGTTCCCGAGGGCGTTCAACCTACCAGCACCTTGAGATCATACCAGTGGTACATAAGGCGCTATATAAATGCAAAATAACATAACTTTCATTACGATATAATTCTAGATCTAAAAACATTGATGTTGTACCTTTTTCTCAATCAGCACCAGTTGGGTGTTATATTCATTGCAATTTTAAAAAAAGTACATTCTTGCAATTCACTAAATTCTTCATTCCAGATAATCAGAACGTCATCAACAAATCGTCCCAAATATATTACATATTTGTTTGTGGTGAATGCTGGATGAGCCCAGGCATATTCATTTCTTCAGTCTTAGCTTTTACTTTATGACATTTGTATTGCGCAGCCATAGACCCGTGGGTGTGAGGGCGCAGACAAAGACAAACATAACAAAAAACAGGCAGAAGGTATCCTGAGGTCAGAGTTGCCGGAGAGAGGATATCAGATGGATATCTTATTTAAAGAGGAGTGTTTTTAAACCCTTTTTGAAATTACTCAAGACTGAGGAATTACTTGCGTGACTAGGCAGGGCATTCCAAAGTGCCGGGGCCGCAAACCCAAAAGGCACCCAATTGCGCTTTTTGGTTTTAGATCTTGGCTGGTTAAGATTGTTAGATCGTAAATTTCTGAGGATGGGTATTTTCCTTATATACCTTTGTAAGTAAGGGGCATCGTTCCCTTAAGACATTTGAAGGTGATAACCAAAAGTCTAAAGGGTATCCGAGACTCCACGGGGAGCCAATGCAAAGCTCGACGTGCTTCAGAGACATGGTCTCTATACGAGAGTCACACTACGACTCTGACCGCGCCATTCCGAACCACCTGGAGACGATTGATGGTGGATTTACTGGCGCCTGCTAGCAGACTGCAGCAATAATCCAATTTGGCTCCTACAATCGCTCGGGCGATACTCGGCATTCTGTTGCGAGATGAACGGTCTCAAGTGTGCCAACAATTTGATATAGTAGGTGGCAGATGAAACTATGCTGGCTACGTACGGCTTCATATTAAGTGACTGATCCAGGATCACACCCAGGATTTTTACTTTAGGCAAGGTGGGGATTTGATCATCCCCTAACTGGAAACGCTTATAAGCTGGATCAAGTTTAGCTAAAATGCCCTCCGATCCTACCACCATAAGTTCAGTCTTACCGCGATTGAGTGCGAGGTTATTTAACATCATCCATTGTTCGATAAAGGAAAATAAGCGATTGAGTTCCTTCTCGTCCTGGTCATACTGACCCGTGAGAGGGATGACACTGTGTGTCATCAGCATAATTAGAAAATAAAATACCCCCTTGAGCGAGATGGGCGAAGAAGGGAGCTATGCATATATTGTAAATACAAGGAGATAGACTAGCACCTTGTGGAACTCTAAAGAGCACCTGAATGGCTGGTGCCTTTGCCTCATTGGCACACACCCTGCTGTATCCGTTAGATAGAAATGAGAGATACCATTATGTCAAAATGAAAGAGGAATAAACATTTTTTTAAATCAAGTATAACAATTCTTTTTTTGAAGCTTCTTGTGCTACTGTATATAGCTGTAATATTGCTGTTGAAGGAAAGAATTGAAAATGAAGGAATGGTAGTGTTAAACACTTTACTTGCCAACACCTTGGACTTCGTGTTCAAAGACGTGTTTTCTTTTTATGGATTTCTGAAGGATGTTAAGCACAAGAAATCCAAGTGAATGCTCTAATGGGAAGCATAGATTTAACTGCTTGATTAGATTTAAAGTAAATATTAAATATTTTACAGCCAAAACAACATTTTTAGTAAGATAAAGGGATATATACAAACAGATACATACCAGATAATTGAAGAATGAATATCATTAGTTCTGAAGAGCAATTTAGCAAGGGACATCACCAAAGAGGGAGTTCTGAGACAACGATTCAAAACAGTACAGAAGAATCAAGGAAGTTCTGGATACTCCTAAAGGAGATTTGGCATCAAATTAATATGGGATGAAGGAGCTCTGGGATCAAATTAATATGGGCTAATTTGTTTTATCGGAAAGGGGATATTTCCGATCTCTGCAAAATGAAAAGCAAAGCTCAGGAAAATGGGCAACAAAAACTTCTGTTCAGCACATTTGCAGTTTCCTTTGCTGAAGAAAGTGTTGATAATTTAGTTTTTTTGTAATTTGTTACTTTGGAAATATTCAAAGCAATGTCTTTCCAACACAAAGGGACCTCTGTACTCTGGAGTAGCAGAGAAACCTGCAGCCTGGCCAGTCACACTCCAGAGAATGCGGGGGCCCTGCTACACCAGTAGAATAGTCCCACAATCATGCCCCTTGCATGCACTGTTTCGTTTGTACTTCTCACGTTTTGGGTCCATTTCTAAGGCACATTAGGCATGCTTCTACAGAAAAGAGGAAGCAACCCCCGAAACACTTAGAAAAAGAACTAAAACTTGTGTAAATTCACAAAGAACAGGAGCCAGGTCCCATTTTCCTCAACTATTGCCCATTAAAATGCACCATTTCAACATATCTTAAACAGTTTCTCAGGGGGAGAGCCCCTCCCTTCTCCTCCTACATTAATTAGGCCTTGGATCAATTTGTGCAAGATATTAAAGCCCCTCCACTAAAGTATTCTACATCTGCGGCCAGTAACCTTGAATCATTACACTGGTAGTAACCACTCAGCCACCTTCTCCACCTGGCATCAATAGCTTCCTGTGCCACGGGCAGGCATAGTCATTTTACTGGCCGCGCACAGCGTCAGCTGGTACATCTGGGAGACAGATTGCTTCCCCCCTTGTTTCTATTTTAGTTGAAAGATGTAAGGTTGGATAAAAAAAAAAAATGTACTTCCTTTTTTCAAATAGTGCCGTGCAGCCCTGCGGCAACATGATCATGTGCATTGTGCATGTGTGGTGGCACAGACCAGCCTGGAGGTCTGTGCTTTGAGGAGCTTTGGGGGGGGCCTCAACAGAGCTTGAAGAGTTTTGTTAGGCTACAGCCCTTGTCCAGCACAAAAACGCTGCATTGGAAGAACCCAGCCTGTGGCAGTACTTGCTTTAGCGGGGGAAGAAGCAACATTTAAAAGATAATGTAGAGGACTCCCACAGAATGCCTTCTGCGAGCAGCCAAATGACGAAAAAACATTCCAGGTATAAAAAAAGACCCCCACTAAGCTCAAGTTTCACTTGTGACAGTTAAATGCAGCATTACACAATTGCCAATCTGTTCCTCGAGAGCAAGCGTCTGTTGCAAGACTTAAATGGTCTACCATTCTCATTTTGGAGTGAAAATAAATATGAAACTAATAGCAGGAATTACTTTACTTTTGGGGACAGGTAGGCTGATTCATAGTCGTTTCTCCTTTGGAACTTAACAAAACGAACCTGAATATCATAGATTGGGGTGTGGGGATGTGTCAGTTTAATGGAAAATGGATCCAAGATATTTGAACTTACTTCTAGAATAATTGAGAACGTATGCAGCTGCACATTGAAGTTGAGTTACAGTAGACCTGCAGAGTACCATGGAGTGTGCATGACACTCAGGCATTTAAATCCAAGTGATCAAGCAAACTGCTTGAATGCCCCTAGATTGTAAACTCTGAGGAGGTAGGAAAATACAGAAAATATACATATTAAGTTATGGGATATCATAATGAGCCAAGACATCTTTCTTGAAGTGCAATACTGGTGAGGACAGAGTGCATAGATACCTTGATTCTAGAATTTCTTTAGTATTTAACCTCTGTACATTGTATTATAGAAGCATGTGGATAACAGAGTGTACGCCCTTTAAGGGATGAGAGAAGGATGACCAGATAACCAGGCGATCCCCACCATTTACTAGAATCTGTATGAGGTTGATATGGCATCATTTACAAATGCATCAATGGAGGAGTATCGCTAAGACCCCATACCGGGATTACCCGGTCCAAATGGACCATGAAGCACCTTAATGTAGAATCCTGCGTTTCGGGAAATGTTTGGAATAACTCATTTATCTTCACTAATAATATCCACTGCGATGGCCAGTACTTCATATAGAGGGCAGGTACATCCAATTCCCCATAAAGATGTAGACGGATACAACTGACTATGTACTTGTAAGCAAACATGACGTCATTGCCGTCATAACGCAGTGAACACACGTCACTATTTGTAGTGCCCATCTTGGGGGGCGTGGCTAACTGGCCATGGAATAGGACGTGCTGCGTGAGGAGCTCCTGATGATCCGACTCTATTTTTGCCAAAGTTACCTGTTGAAACTGCAATGCGTGCCTAGAACTTTGGGGACCAGGCGTCGGAAGCCGCACGCCAAGTGAAGTTCGCTGGAGAAGTTCATAGTCGCCAGGAATCGTGAGATAGACATGTTTTTGTTGGTGCGCCTGTGTGGCCGCTTCGGCACCAAGATGGCGGCTAACAAAGGAGAGGCCTCCGAGGAGAAACGAAACTGATTCCCCGGAACTGCGGGACATGGCTGCGGTAAATTGCCTGGAGGAATAGTACAATAGGGAGATATGGCGGAGTGTTCGAACTAGCACCATGAGAGCACCCGGCCTGGCATACGCTAATGGAGCCTTGGCGATCTGACCGTAGGAGGAGATAACATTGGATGCTTGGACGACGAGGAATACGGAAGTTGAATGGGGAGTGTGAGGCCATAGCCCATCCGTAAGACAATTCGAAGTGCCATCTCGAATGTGAGTTAGGGGACCTGGGAGCCAGACCATTGTCGGACCGAGGACAGTGCAACAGGCGGAGGCGTACAGGAGTGGAGGGCAGCGCCATGTCGCCGAAAGGGTTGAGAGTGAAGACTAAGCAACCCACGATGGAGACTTTCACGAAAACGCAACGGACCCCCTCAACATCGGTGCAGAGCATGGTCGTGACCCCTGCGGAAGACGCCCCCGAAGGGGACAAGCACCAGATCCTGGAGGCTATAACGGGACTAAGTGCTTGGCAATGGCGGACCTACGCACAGCTCTAGAGAATAAGATCGATGCTGTAGGTACGGAACTCACCCTGCTATGTCAAGATGTTAGGGCACTTGCAGAAAGGACCAGCGGTCTGGAAAGTGGGGTGAAGATTAATACCGATGTTAGCACGAGCAATGCGAAGGAGATTCATGTCTTAAAACATGTCGCCAACCTGGAGAATCGTGTGGAAGAGACGGAAGGAAGGGCGAGGAGGAACAACATTCGCGTGGTTGGCCTTCCGGAGGGGGAAGAAGGCCAAGACCCCACAAACTATGTTGAAAACATGATCCTACAAGGGATCGGAGCCGGGAATCTTTCGCAGGGATTTACGGTGGAGAGGGCGCACCGCGCCCTAATGAGGAAACCCCGGCCGGGGGCCCCGCCAAGACCGATCATCGCGAGGATCCTGAATTACAGGGACAGAGAAAAGATCCTCAAATATTTTCGTAAGGGCGGCACGATAGAGAGAGCATCCACCAACATCACAGCATACCCAGACTATACGATACTGGTGCAAAGGCAGAGGTATAGTGACGTCGCTGTCAAAAGAAGGCTGAGGGAGTCAAATATATGCTGCTGTATCCGGCACGATTGAAAGTGCTACATAACAAGAAAGCGCTATTTTTTGATACCCCTGAGGATGTTGTCACATGGCTGGACCTGCAGGGCTGCCCGGAACAAGAAGCGGATCGTGACCGGCAGGATCATACCAAATGAAGATTTCGTAAGGAGGAGGACCCTGATGGTATAGAGAAACTGTAACTAACTGAACTTTGTACACAATCTGAGCCTGGTGCTCGATTTGGACTGGAATATAGTGAGTGTAACTGTAATTGGTAACGGTTTGGCAACTGTATGCGTAATGTTTTTTGAAAGGAGCAACAGAACGTGGACGAGCTACCCCAATAGATTATTAGTTTCAGTGGCCATTAGGGCAGCTTTACCCTACTGAGCCCCGAGTAGAAGCTTGTGCTAGGCAGGGCTAGATATGGGGGTGCCTGAGATCCAGGAATGGAGCTGGGCAACGGTTGGGGAGGGTATTGTTAGGGGAGGGGTGGGTGGGAAGAAGGTGGGGGGATGGGAAATTGAGCGTGTGTGTGGTTGTGGGGAGTTTAAGTTTTGTTTCGAGCCTATTTGGAGGAATCAGCATGTTGTACTTGCGGTGCATGAAGGGGCGTAATCGGCGGAGGATCGGGAGGGTGCTTATTAACGACCTATGGGGGACCTCAGGATAATAACATGGAACGTCAGGGGCCTTAACAGCTATCTGAAAAGAAACAAAATCATGATGTATCTGAAAAGGCAGAAAATAGATATTGCATTACTACAGGAGACGCACTTGACGCGAGAGAAGTTGGACCTAGTTAAGAGAAAGTGGAGAGGGACCGTAGTGGGCTCGCCATACTCTGCATATGCCCGGGGGGTGTTAATCTGGGTGGCACCGCATGTCCCGTTTAAATCGATACAAGAGGTAGTTGAAACTGATGGAAGGATGGCTATATTGCGAGGGCTGGTGGAGAGCAGGGAGGTATGCATAGTAAACACGTATGCCCCCAACCAAAACACAGCAGCATATTTCAGAGCCCTGTGTACCAATCTTAGTACGTGTATAGGGAGCGCGGTGATCTGGGGTGGGGACTTTAATTGTGTGTTGGATCCTGTGGTGGACAGATCTGATGGCAGGGTGGGTAAGCCTAGCCCAGCGGCGAGAGCGTTGCAGATGCTGCTAACTGATTTTGGCTTTACAGACACGTGGAGGATGAAACCTCCCACTGAGAGGCAATACTCGCACTATTCAGCCCCGCACCAACTGCACACTAGGCTTGATTACGTCTTTGCTACAGCAGATGTGATGTCTGAGATTATTCAAATCGAATATAAGGCCTGGGTCCTCTCGGATCATTCGCCCCTGATCCTCGGATGGCAATATTGCCCCCCGAGGGCGAAGATCCCTACATGGCGCCTCCGAGCGGAGGCGCTCAAAGATCCAGTCTTTAGAGAAGATATAAGGGAAGAGATTACTAAGTTCTTTGAAGAGAATACTGGGAGTGTTGATTCTGCGGGCACATTATGGGAAGCTTTTAAGGTGGTGATGCGGAGGGGCGGCCATTGCTAAGTCAAGAGGGTTACAGGGTGGGGTCTTGGCTGACCTGCAGAGGGCGGAAACTGAGCTAGAAACAGCATTGAAGAGCGGTGACGTAGACACGGAGCTGGTACTCCAACTACAACAACAATGTGCAGGGCATTGGGAAAGACTCTGCAATCTCAATTATAGGAAATATGTTGGGAGGCAGCATGCGGGGGGAGACAAGACAGGCCGCCTTTTGGCCTGGCTATACAAAAGCGAGACCCCTAGGCCTCCGATTAGGACCATTATTAGGGAGGACGGAGATGAGGTGGCCACGCAAGAGGGGGTTAACAAAGAATTTGTGGAATATTAAAGAGTGCTGTACGGAGATGAGATGGGTGACCAGCGCAAGATAATCGAAACGTTAGAAGACATAGGGCTGCCCAAGATAAGTGAAGAAGAGAGGGAGAAGTTAGATGAGCCAATCACGTTGGAGGAGTTAGAAGAGGTTGTGAAGCAGTTGTCTACCTGTAAGACCCCAGGAGCAGATGGGTTCCCCAGCGAATTCTATAAAGTATACAGAGAGGAAATCCTCCCCCCAATGCTGGACATGCTTAATGAAGCGTTTGAGATAGGACGGTTGCCTGAGTCACTCAGAGAGGCGATCATAATACCGCTGCCCAAGCCCAATAAACCAGAGCATAGATGTGGTTCCTACAGGCCTCTGTCGATGCTAAATCAGGACAGCAAGATTCTCACGGCTGTCCTAGCAAATCGATTGCAGAAAGTGATTGGTAGACTCATACATCCTGATCAAACGGGTTATGTCCCGAGCAGAAACATAACACGCAACCATAGGCGACTTCACCGGGTGGTCGAATGGGGTAGTAAGAATGAGGGTGAGATGGCGATAGTGTCTCTAGATGCAGTTGAAGCTTTTGACTCGGTCAAGTGGTCATGGCCATTGGCTGCTTTGGAAGGGTATGGAATGGGGCCAGGCTATATCAGGTGGGCCAAGATGTTGTATAGTGAGCCGCTTGCCAGGGTCCGAACTGGAGCAGTGATATCCGAAAGATGGCAACTTGGCAGAGGCACCAGACAAGGGTGCCCCTGGTCCCCGATGCTTTACATCTTAGCCCTGGAGCCTCTGGCAATATGCCTTAGGGCACAGTATGATGCGATTGGCATTGAAGTAGGAGGGGAACGACACTTGATATCCTTGTACGCGGACGATTTGTTACTATACTTGCAATACCCAGAAGAAAATCTCTTATACATACTTGAAGTGATGGAAAGGTATGCAGAGTTGTCGGGCATCTCGGTGAACCCCCAAAAGTCTGAAAAGTCTGTCATATTCCCGCTAGGTAGCTATAAGGGGATCCCTGTAGATGGACTACCGGTGCTACAGGTACCATGGGCAACTAGCTCTTTTCGCTATTTGGGCGTAGATGTATATCACACGGTGCAAGAAGAACACAGACACAATACGGAAGTAGCCGTCAAGAAAATTAGGAACAGCATGCAGTTCTGGGCAAGATTGCCCTTGGCGATGATGGGGCGGGGGGCCATGCTTAAGATGGTAGTTCTGCCCAGGCTCCTGCATTACTTTAGTAATATCCCATACATAATACCGAAGAAGTTTTTCAGTAAATTGAACAGCATGTGTAGGGATTTCCTGTGGCACGGTACCCGAAATAGAGTGGCGTTTGGGAAACTGCAGAACTTTTATGAAAAAGGAGGTATCAGACTGCCTCATTTTGAGGTTTATTATTTGGGGGGACAGTTACAGTATGTGGCCAAGTGGCTTTCTGATGAAGTGACCCCCTGAGCACAGGGTGCTTGGACAGGACTGCGCCCCGTTTTATTTGAAAGAAATGATTTGGCTGTCCGAAACTGAAATGAGGGGGCGTCCTGCGATGTTGCGGCTTGGATGGAAAATTTGGCGTAGGGCTTGTCGCTTGATGGAAGTCCCATGCCCGTGCCTCCCGCAGATACCGCTGGTTGCTTTGACAGGAGGGGATGATCAGCTGAGGGCGATTGTTAGGACCTACTGGGAATCAGTGGGGCTGGCAACGCTAGGCGATGTTTGGCAAGAGGGATCCATTAAGGAGTTTATAGAACTCAACGAAGAGGCGGGGCTACACACGGGCCAATATGTCACGTACATTAGATTGGTGCGGATGATTAAGAACACCTGGCCAGAGACAGTTTTGATAGAAGAACCAGATGCAGTTTTGGAAACAATACATGATATATCCGAGGGAGGTCATGAGATCTCGAGACTGTATGAGATGGTGATGGCTAAGGCGGGGAAAGATTTGACACATCTGAGACTGGACTGGGAGGTGGAAGTGGGGGCCCCGATAGAGGACGGGGTATGGGAGCGTGCCCTGGGTTACCACAAAAAAGTGTCTAGAAATGCCAGATTACAACAAATACAGCTGTATGTAACGCATAGGGCATACATGACCCCCTTGAGGATATCCAAGTTCCGAAACGCTGGAATACAAGTGTGTCCAAAATGTAACCTGGAAAACGCTGACATGAGACAGATATTTTGGTCGTGCCCGATTATTAGGTGCTACTGGGGAGAAGTGGCGCAGAAACTGGCTGATAAAGGGGTTACTCTTGTCACAGACACGGCCTGGGCCTGCTTACTGGGCGGGTTCCCTAGGCCACGGAAACTCAAGCATATTGAGAAACTGAGAAATCTGGTGTATGTGCTTGCAAAACGTAGGATTGCCATGGGGTGGAAGAAATGCCACAAACCTAAGGTGGATGTATGGTGGAAGGACTTGCAGAAATGGGCGGAGGCAAAAACGGTGGCATGGCAAGAAGCGAGTAGCCGGGCTGATGAAGGGGAGGCGGGCACCCTGTTGGCTTGGAAAACGCTAATAACAGAATTGTTTGGAGTAATATCAGATCCAACAGACTCCGAAGAGAACGAAACCCGGCCGCATGTGCCAAACGTTGAAAGGGATTGACAAATAGGCTCACGGGGGGAGGGAGGAATAATGGGAGCAGTGATTACGATAACTTGATGTGTAATTGAACAGAACAAGTTACTTCTTACCTTGTAACGTTCTTTCGACGGGATGTTCCTCCGACGTATTCCTCATCTTAGATATATCCTTCCAGCTCTGCTGGCCTCGGAAAAATTTTTCTCCAGAGGGCGCTGCGCGTCGACGTCCCTCGAGTCGATGACCCTCGACAGCCGCCGTATCGACGCTCGACGTCATCCTGCCTATAAAGGCTGCGCGCAGCGTCCGTTGCTCAGTTCCGTTTTGTAGCCCACAGTATTACTGTTTGGACTAGACTAATCACCCTGAAGGAGCGTAAGCTGCAACAACAAGGGAAGTAAAACTGCGGGGATGGATGGGAGGGTCGATGAGGAATACGTCGGAGGAACATCCCGTCGAAAGAACGTTACAAGGTAAGAAGTAACTTGTTCTTCGAAGGGATTGTGTCCTCCGACGTATTCCTCATCTTAGATAGGCTCCCATAGCAGTATTCTATATTCGGAGGCGGGAGTACTGACTTCACGCTGTCTTCTATTGGTGAATAGAATGCAGTACAGCCCTTCCAAACCTAGTCTCTTGACTAGAGGAGGAATCCAGATTGTAAAAACGTGTAAAGGTATGGACAGACGACCATGTAGCGGCCGCACATATGTCTTTAATCGGCACGCCTCTTTTGAGGGCCGATGAAGCTGCAATACCTCTGGTCGAATGAGCCCTAAGGTTTTGAGGGGGCTCTTTCCCTGCCAGTTTATAACATTCCAGAATGGCTAGAATGATCCATCTGGAAATGGTCTGCTTAGTTATTGGTAACCCCAGCTTGTGACCTGCGTAGCCTACAAACAGCTGGTCTGCCTGTCTTATCCTGGCTAGTCTACTAATGTAAAAACTTAAAACCCTCCTAGGGTCTAGTCTGTGTAACCTCTCTTCCTCTTTCCCCGGGTGAGGAGGAGGATAGAAAGATGGTAGGATAATCTTCTGAGAGATATGGAATTCAGAGACTACTTTTGGGAGGAAATTAGGCTTCACTTGCAGGACAACTTTGTCTTTGTGAAAGATTGTATGAGGGGGTTTACAAGAAAGAGCTTGTAATTTGCTCACCCTTCTAGCAGATGTAAGTGCTATTAATAAAACAGTCTTGAGGGTAAGGAATCTTAACGAACAAGAATGGAGAGGTTCGAAAGGTGTCCCCATCAGGAAAGTTAATACTAAGTTTAAATCCCATAGGGGAACTTGGAATGGTCTTGGGGGATAAACATTGGTTAACCCCTTTCGAAACTGTATTACCAAGGGTAATTTGAAATAGGATGGTTCCTCCGCAGTACGCTTAAAGATAGATAGCGCTGCGAGATAGCCCTTAATGGTGCCAACTTGAAGGCCTGAATTTGCCAAATATAGTAGAAAGGACAAAACCATTGGTGTACCACATGAAAATGGGTCGATATTCTGTTCTCTACACCAGCTGCAAAATCTGTTCCAACGGCAGCGGTATAAAGACTTTGTTGCTGGCCTCCTTGCCGAAAGCAACACCTCCATAACATCATCAGGGAGGTCCCAATCCTTGTACCTCAGCCGTTCAGAAGCCAAGCGTGAAGGTTGAGGGTTTTGATGTCTGGATGGAGAACCTGACCTCCCTTCTGTGAGAGAAGGTTCTCTCTCAGAGGAAGTCGAAATGGAGGGCAGATGGACAAGTCTAGAAGGTCCGGGTACCACGTTCTCCTGGCCCAATCCGGGGCAATTAGGATCATGGTTCGCCGGAATCTTCTCAACCTCCTGATCATTTGAGGAATGACAGGGACCGGTGGGAACGCGTACAGAAGCGGAAACTCCCAGTCCACTGTGAACGCGTCTCCCAGAGCTCCTCTCGGAGGAAATTCCCTTGAGCAGAACAGGTCGCATTTCCTGTTTAGGCTGGTGGCGAACAGATCTACCTGAGGGGTTCCCCAAAGGGCGAAGATCTCTTGAAGGACTTCCTGAGCTAGCTCCCACTCGTGAGAGACTGTGTTCTGCCTGCTCAGAGCGTCCGCTGTCAAGTTCTTCTCTCCGGCTAGGTGAACTGCCGATAGAGAGATCCCTTCTTGGATTGCCCAAAACCAGAGCTGCATCGCCTCTCTGCACAGGGGTAGTGATCCTACGCCTCCTCTTTTGTTGAGGTAATGCATGGCCACCGTGTTGTCCGTCATTATCAGGACGTTCTTCCCTTGTACAACTGGCAGGAAAGCCTTCAACGCAAGTTTGATGGCTCTCAGCTCTAACAGGTTGATGTGTAGTCTGGACTCCGATGGAGACCAACGACCGCTGATGGTCAAGTCGTTGGCGTGGGCTCCCCACCCCGTGAGTGAGGCATCCGTGACTACTGTTATCTCCGGCCAGGGTTGCCAAAACTGTTCTCCTTTCAGAATGTTCTCCTGACAGGCCCACCACTGAAGGTCTCGAGCCACCCTGCCGGGAACCTGAAGAAGATCTGTCATTCTCCCTGAGAATTGTGACCACTGAGTCCTCAGTGCCCACTGGAGGGATCTCATTCTCAGGCGAGCCTCTGGCACAAGGAAAATGCAGGATGCCATGAGGCCTAGCAACCTCAAAAAGTCGAAAGCTGGGAGACGTTGGGCAAGTTGGAACTTGGTAACCATCTGTAGAATATCTTGAGCCCTCACCTCTGGTGGCGAGGCTTTTCCCAGGGAAGTATCCAGGATCGCTCCTATGAACTGGAGTCTCTGCGATGGTATCATTTGAGACTTCTTTAAATTGAGGGAGAAGCCCAGCTTGTGAAGGGAGTAGCATACGTGATTTAGCTGGATCTGAGCTTGCTCCGGAGAAACAGCCCTGATCAGCCAATCGTCCAGGTAGGGGTAGACGTGAATCCCTTCCCTCCTTAGACTTGCCGCCACTACCGACATTAACTTGGTGAAGACCCTCGGGGCGGAGGTCAGCCCAAAAGGCAGTACTCGAAATTGATAGTGAGAGTTGCCAATTGCGAACCTCAGGTATTTCCTGTGTTTGAGATGGATAGGCACATGGAAATAAGCGTCCTGAAGGTCCAGAGATACCAACCAGTCCTGAAACTGAAGGGCCTGGAGGATCTGAGAAAGAGTGACCATCTTGAATTTGTCTTTCCTGAGGAATTTGTTCAATTCTCGCAAGTCCAAGATGGGTCTCAGTCCTCCGTCTTTCTTTGGAACGAGAAAGTAAGGGGAGTACCAGCCCTTGTTCCTCTCCGCTACAGGTACTGGTTCTATGGCACCTTTCTCTAGCAGTTCTATAATTTCCTGCAAGAGGAGCGGATCTGGAGCTTTCTGAGAGCTGATCCCCGGTGGATGACTGAGGTATACGTAGGAAAGGTAGGCAGTAACCTTGGGCAACTGTTTCCAATGCCCAAGCATCTGACGTGATAGCCTGCCATTCCGCCAGATGTTGAGTCAACCTGCCTCCTACAGGTGTCCTGTGAGGGAAGTCCTCAGAGTGGTTTTGGGGCGGCTGATGCAGATGCCGATGGTAAAGAGGCACCTGCTATTGCTGCGGCTTTAGAATATCTACCCCGTCCACCTCGGGTAGTTCTTCTTTGACCCCTTTGAGCCGGTCGTCCTCTACCTCTTCCGAATGAGGAGTAGAAGCGAAAGGACTTGCCCCTCGCAGAGGTTCCTGTGGGACGAAAAGGAGTCTGACTGATTGCAGCTCCTAGGGATTTTGCTGCTGCTTTTGAAGTTTGCAGTTTCTCTAAACTGTCATCCGCCTTTTTCCCGAACAAAGAAGAGCCATCAAATGGCATGTTCAAGAGCCTGGCTTGCACATCTGGGGCAAAACCCGACTTTCTCAACCAAGCGAACCGCCTGGTTGATGTACTTGCCGCCATTGCTCTGCTGATACTGTCAGCCGAATCAATGCCCGTCTGGAGGGATTCGCACATAGCGTCTTTACCGTCCTGTATAATATTCAGGAAGGCATCCCTTTCTTCTCCCTCCGGGATGCAGTCAGCCGCTGTAGAAGCACACTCCCAAAGTGTATGGCTGAACCTAGCAAGGGTGCAAGTAGCATTAACAGACTTTAACGCCATGCTACATGCTGAAAAGACTTTCTTAGCCATAGCATCATATTTTTTATCGTCCCTGTCCTGTGGGACAGTAGGATAAGCCGTCTTGACGTCGGTAGAAGATGCTGCTTGTACCACCAGACTTTCTGGGGATGGATGTTTAGACAAGAACTCTGGGTCTGTGGAAGATACCCTGTACTTTGCAGACAGTTTTTTATTTACTGCTGGTATTACATCTGGGGTTTCCCAGTTTGTCATGATCTTTCTCTGAAGAGCTTTATGAAAGGGCACCACTGGATCCTCTTGTGGGCCTTTGTCAAGAATATCCGTGAGGTCATCTTGCTGGAAAGATTGTGAAGGTGTAGACCACCCCATGAACTCTAATTCTGGCCATTAAGGCTCTGTAGGGGGTTTCAGCATGCTCCCCCGGGTCTGGTTTAGCAAAATCCACCTCAGGGGAAGTGTCTAAACCACTTGCCTCATGTAAAGAATCATGAAGATCCTTTAATCTGCGCTCTTCAGAGGAAAATTCCTCTCTAACTGGGGTTACAGGTCCCTGTAACTCATCTTGTTCTGACAAATCACCCTCTTCTAAAATTGAGGATATAGTTCTCAATTGTTCTGAATTAATAAAGGGAGTAAATCCCATTTCCAAGGCAGAGGGTGCTGAACTTGTCATTATTGGCCTCGAAAACGTCGATGTCGCCGACGCCGAAGGCTTCGAGCGTGGCGTCGAAAACAGAGGTGGAGGCCTCGAGGACCTCGACAGAATTGGAATTTTACTCGACAATATCGACGCCGAGGGCCTGGGAATCGTCACTGGATGTGTGGTCATCGTGACTTTTCTCGGCGTCGACGCCGGTGTCGAGGCCGGCGTCGAGTCGACAGACCTGTGTGTCGAAGGTCCCTTCGACAACGGCGTCGAAGACCTCGACGTCGACGGAACCTTCGAGGAAGGTTTGGAGGTCATAGTCCTGCTCGAGGGTTCGAGACGCGCTCGAGAGGTTTCTTTCGCCGGGTACTGCGACTCGCGGCGTTTTTGACCTTTGGGTCTTTCGACCAGAGCATCGCTCTCGGCAGTCTTCGAGGGGGTCGAGGCCGCTTTCTCGAAGACGCTCATCATGTTTTTTCTGAATTCCTCCCATTCAGCCCGGGAACTAAGTTTCGTGGGGCAAGGGATTCTTTTTGGCGAAACAGAGGAAGAGGAAGCCGGAGAAGGGGATCTTCGACGTTTCCTCTTCGAGTGTTTCGATCTCGAGGAGTGATGAGACCCACTCCGAGATCTGGAGCGTGAATGGTGACGAGGAGACGAATGTCTCGACTTCGTCGAAGAAGAAGAAGCTTTAAAAGTCTTACCTTTCTCCAGCTTCCCCCTACGCTCCTTCAAGGCCTTATGCTGTCATGGAACAACCAGTACTCGCACTCCGAACAATGGTGTTCGGCTCCCAAGCACCACAGACAATTTCTGTGAGGATCGGTCAACGACATCTTTTTCCCACAATCTCGACATTTTTTGAAGCCGGATCGAGGGGTTGTCGGTTCCGACGAGGAAGCCATCGAGTACGATTCGAATAACTTGAAGTAAATATTACTAAGAACTGAGCAACGGTATTCCGAGGCACCGAGTAGCGCGGAAAAACGGAACTGAACAACGGACGCTGCGCGCGGCCTTTATAGGCAGGATGACGTCGAGCGTCGATACGGCGGCTGTCGAGGGTCATCGACTCGAGGGACGTCGACGCGCAGCGCCCTCTGGAGAAAATTTTTTCCGAGGCCAGCAGAGCTGGAAGGATATATCTAAGATGAGGAATACGTCGGAGGACACAATCCCTTCGAAATTATGATTATGCTGCTTGTTTGGTTTTTGTTGTTTTGTTTGCATAAAACCAATAAAAGAAATTAAAAAAAAAATTGTAGTGCCCATCTTGCGTCACAGAGTATAGACAGCGAGGAGAGATAATGGGATTCAAGGGCTCTGGCCCTTGTCGAGCTAGATCAGAGTGGAAAAGGAATCATGAGGTAAAGACATATTCAATCGAGTTAAAATTAACCAGCAAGGGCTAAATCCCATTAGGACCACACATCCTAAGAATTATTTACCCTTTTTTTTTTATATACCCTGGCTCCCTAGGGGCCTTCCTATGGACTTTCTATGGAGCCATTTGTACAACCACACATTTATCGAGGAGAAGACCAATATAAATCTTTGATCATATACGAAGGTGACAACAACCGTTAGGATTTTTCTCTATCATCGTTGAGTTCTCAAAACACTTTGGGTCACATTATTAAATTTATTTACTGAACAGATGTGTATTATGTACTGTTATTGGAATACCTTGTGTTACGACTACAGCTATGAACCCACAAAGCCTTTGATAAAGGAACAGTAAAACCGGGAATTACAGCTGTTGATTGTGTGGAAGAGGTCAACGGTATACAGGGCCCTCTCGCACCGACAGCCAGAAGAGTCGGAAGAAACTGATAGTAAACCGGACTGCGATTAAAGCTCAAGGTTTTAGTAGCAACTGTAAGGAACTCATGGTGTCAACAGTAAAGAGACAAGTGATCACAGTTTAAGGGTTTTTATTAAAAAGTAGGTTGGAAAATCGCCTAATCTAAACCTAAATCTGAGATGAGAGCAAGCTTCGACCATCAAGAAAGAATAAACCCGGTCCTAGTGGCGTTATGTCACATAAAAGGGTCTATACAAAGAAAAACCTATTGCCAATCCTTCCGCTAAATACAACATGAAACGTGTGGGATAATGTTCTTAAGAAAGAAGAAAGTGTTAAAAATGATAAGTCTAGATACGGTACTGGAGGTCTCCCTTACCAAAGTTTTCAGCATGGGACAAAGGTGGACTTTGGAGCACAGCACACGCTCGAGCTTTCCCAGCACGTGCTAACAGTTCCGCTTTCAGTAATCAGGGCTTCGGTGGTTGTCTCTTTTCTATCAAAAAGTCTGTTGCTGCTGTGGGCCTGATATATTCAAATGACGAACAAATAGTTCCTTTTCACATTTACATGGGGTGATGTCTTTCACCTCTGGATCCCCCTCTTCGGGGGACAGACCCCTTCTCAATAGTTAGCCTCCCTCTGCCGGGTTCACTATGGCTTTCAACACAATCTTCTTTGTGATTTTCACGAATCTTAATGTCTTTTTAAACAGTTCCCTGTGGACATCCCTCAGCCGGGGTCACTCTTGTCAACACACTATTTCGGGACTTTAGACTTCGCCCCCTTTTTATTGGCATCCCTCGTTCGGGTTCACTCTTGCCAATCTAGTCTATTCCATTCAACTCTTACGATGCAGGATTCACTTCCCTTAGCTTCACAATCATCTGTCTGTCAAAGACTTTCGACTGTACAGAGGATTTTACAAGACCCCTGTATGACCACTTTGACCACTCTGCTTGCCTTTCCCAAGGTCTTCTTGTTACAGTAGTTTCAATAATAGGGTAATTGAGTTCTTTGAGTGAAAACCCATGTGGTGCCAGACTCCTCTCTTGCTGGATTTCCCCCCTTGTACATCAATTATTCTTTATGCTTTCAAAGTTCAATTAGCCGTTTGCTACTTTTCGTTCAACACAGTTCAGTTTCTTATCAACTCTCCCCTTGACTCACCTGCTGTGATGAACCGATTGGCTTTCTTTCTCCTCGGAGTCAAGGTTGGTACCACAGAGACAAGCGTCTCTCTCCGGCCTGGTTATCAGTGGAGGAGGGTCTGGTGTACTGTAGACATCTGCTGCAACACACACTGTATATTGTTTGCGGTCTTAAGATTCCTTCTGCTGAGGTCTCACAGGCCTTGGTCGGAAAGGGCAAGGTTGCTTCTCTCCTCATCACCCTCTCAGTATGCGCCGTCTTTCTCCTCTTCTTGAACTGCTGTGCTGAGTTAGCTCTCTGGACGTTCGTTCTGCCTAGCTCGTATTGCGCTCCTGTGCTCCACTTTTTATCCTTGTGGGGAAGGGAAAGGGCCGTCAAGTGTGTGCTGTTCAGGTTAATTGGCTGACTTTGCCTGACCCTAGTGCTGGGACATGTTGGGTAAATGGCCCGAGTGTTAGTCCGTCATCCTTCGTAACATGTAAAAGTGTTCACATTGAAAAAGGGGTGGGGGGTAAAGTGTTTGTGTATCCTACGTGGTAGGTTTGGGATAAGGTGTCATAACAAGGGGGATACTGCGTCTCACCCATCGGTGTCCCACTTCCACTCCCCGAGGACCCCCATCCAGGTGATCCTCTCACACTAGTCCACCCCCAGGAACTATCCTGATCCAATAGCGATGGCCGTGTCCTGGCCACTTGGATGACAGACCCCGGGGACTAGTCGGGGAGACACCTTCAGGTTTCTTACACATTTACGTAAAGGAAAAGATAATAGACAAAGGTATTTTGTGAACAACAGAGGTATTAGGGTTAAGAGTGGTCCGGCACTGCGTGGGTGCTCATTCGAAAGACTAACGAATACCCAGTTCCTAAACGAGGAGGTTATGTTAAACTAAGAAAGGTCCAAAAACCAAGAGAATCCAGGGGAGGCCAGCGAGAGAAGTCTAAGTTGTCATACAATGGTTGGGTCAAAACCCCTTGTACAGTCGAAAGTCTTTGACGCATGGTAAATTGAAAAACATACATTGTGGTGACAGACATGAACCCGACTGAGGGATGTCCACAGTGGGTTGTTGGTCCCAGCCAGATTGAGGGAGGCTGACGTGAAAGGGATTGGAGCCCGGCTGAGGGGGATCTTCAGGTGAAGAGTACTCGCCCAACTTGAAGAAAAAGAAGGAACTTTTGTTCGTTGTTTTTGATGTATCACGCCCTCTCGAACAAGAGATTTTGCATAAAGAGACTTGGGTACAGAAGGTTCCGATATTAAAAAAGGAACTGTAAACTCAGGCCGAAGAAGCCCAGAAGTGTGCTGTAGTCAAGAGTCCTGCATTGTCCTGTGCTTCAAAAGTGGGGAAGGGAGACCCCGGCTACAACATCCCGACTTATCATTTGAGAACACCATTTTGTATTTAGAGATAAGTATTGGCAATAGTTTTTATTTGTTTCAGTATAGGCCCTTTATTTGACTAGACTCCACTAGGACTGCATTATTATTTGATGGTTTTAGCTTGCTCCCATCTTCGATTTAGTTTAGATTAGGCATTTATCTCACCCATTTTTACAGCTTAATAAACACCCTTGAACTGTGATCAGTTGTGTCCGTCTTCCTTTGATACCATGCCGTCCTTACACAAGGGGTAGTTTTATAAAGTCTACCCCCAAGGAGACTTTAGGAAACCACTCCTAACATGTACGTATAACCAAAGCCTAAAGTGTTGTCTTTTCTCATGCTTTTTATGTGTGTGCCAGAGAGAAGTGTGTTTTATGTTCTTCTGTGCATTACATACTTCTAATCCATGCTTCGGTTAATTACGAAAATATTCTATGTGCATATTGTGTCTGAGAATTAATGTTATCTGTGTATTGCATACTATATTCATATGATCCATGCCACTCTTCATTCAGAGTGTCAGGCATGTGCATATTGCATGTTGTCAACATTCCTTTTGTGCATTAGGTGATGTATAAGCATATGTATATATGTATGGGATTTAAAAAGCACAAACCTAGCTGGGACAGAACAGTGCATTGTACAAAAGGGATACAGCCAGGGCGTAACAAGTAGGGTGCAGGGAGGTGGAGAAGTTGGAAGGGAGGCATACTAGAGAGAGTAGAAAGGAGGCATGGCGGAAAGGCCGGCATGGTGGTGGGCAAAAGGGAGGCATGGTGGAGAGGGCGGAAGGGAGGCAAGGAGGAGAGGGCGGCAAGATGGAGAGGGTGGGTTGGAAGAGTGGGGGAAGGAAGAATGGAAGAGTGGGAGGAATAGCAAGCGGGAAAGATGATAAAGGGAAGGCTGGAGGTATGGATCAAGGGCTAGACAGATGGAATGAGGGAGAATGAGGGAGGAAAAGGGGAATAGAGGGGGGGGAGGAATGGTGAATGGAGGGAGTGATGGGGAAGAAGGTTGTGGGGGAAGGGAGGGATGAAGGGGCAACAGAGTGAGCAAGGGATGAGAGATGAAGTTACAGATGGAGGAAAAAGGGGTGAAGAGGGAGAAATGGAGCGAGTGACATATGAAGGAAAGGCAGTCAGATGGAGAGGGGAGAAGAGGAGTCAGATGAATGGATTGGACAGCAGATGGATGGAAAGATGACAACAGCAGTTGTGTGTCTTCGCATGACACATGAACAAATACAAATATGTTGCATCTAAAAATACAATGCACATTATACAAATATCAACTGCATGTGTATTTGAAGATGATGCGCAGGCACCGACTCATGATGACACTACAGGACAGCGACAAACGCACTATACACAACACAAACAGTATTCACACCCACACAGAATTCTGCTATATGACCACGAATAACATTATGCTTATATGACAGGGATCAGGAGTATCATGACTGTTGTACATCAGTGTGGAAGACACATGAGCAGACACCACAACAAGACACTACAGGGCTGCAACTAACAATGCACATCACACAGGAACAATTAACATTTGCATTTGTCTATTATGTATTTGCAAATACATCATATCGCGTAATTGGGGAATATATCCAATACATACAACATCCACATGCACTCTCAAATTACCTTTTAATAAACAAGGAAACATTTAACAAAAAATGAGATGCTCAGTGGAAAAGAAAATGTTTTTAAAATATTGAAGTTTGCTTCCTACAAATAAATGAACTCTACAAACATGGGGCAGGTCAATGTTAAGGTGGAAACATTATTTGCCAACACAAACTACATCACATTATAAATGATACCTTAAATCCTACTACATCAATATTTCACAACATTCATGTAAAAAATTAGATTGGTAAAATATTATATCCTGCGACTACCACATTTGAGTGTACTCTTTATCCCAGGTAATGACAATATGGTTTGTCCACAGTTTGCCAAATAGTCAAAATTATCCTCCGACAGCTATTGATGACAAGGTAACCAAGGTGGGATCTGCAACCTTTGACTGCTACAAATTTTTGTACTACAAATCCCATCAGCCCTAGGCATTATAGTCAACAGTGATGGATCAGAGGAGTCATAGTTCACAACATGTTGAGAGCCACAGGTTGCAGACCCCTGTCCTAGTCTAAAAGCTGGAGCAAAGCCCTAGTAGTTAAAATCCACGCATGGCCAACACATGGACTTCCAAATGTTTTGTCCTACTTCCATAAGCCCTAGTCAGCATAGCCAATGAGGGTAAATGGGAGTTGAAGGCCAAAACATCTGGCGGCCCACACTGCGTTCAAAGCATCAATATCAAATACAAATGCCACAACTGAAAATAGTAGAAGCCGACATGGAGCTACTTGAAATAATGGTTTTCACCTGAAGCATGGTGACCTAGTATTGGTTTTTAAAGCATTACATTTTTCACCCAGGGGTTTTGTACAGCTTATGAATTGCTATGAAGAAAGTTCCAAGAGTGATTTTTTAAATCAAGTGTGTGCAAGTCATATTACCAATTTTGTCACAAGACCTGGAGGTTCTCTGCAGTCCAGGGTAGCCAGCCTACCAGGGCTACAAAGGCAGGGCTTCATTTTCTGGACCCTATTTCACCATCTTGCTCCAGAACATCAGGCCTATTGGTTAATGGCTATATGCAAGGCGGAGTGGGAGCATCAGAATAATATGTCTGCATTAGGTGATGAGTGACTGTTAGAACTTTAAGACACGTGTAATAATCTACCGACCTTCCCTGGAGCTGTGCAGGAGGAAACTGGTCTGGTGAGACTGAGGCAAAGTGTGGGCTCCTGCCTGCGAACCTGAAACGGAGCATCCAAAGCTTACCCACAAACCAGAGACCAGTGAGTGTGGCCATCAGGTGTTGTGCGGGCACATCACATAGCAGCCAAAGATGTCAGCCTTGAATTATTCTGGAAGGTAAAGATGAACACAAAATGATACAGGCCTACTTGGATGGTACCTTTTTAAATTTCCCCCACCCAACAATGAACTGTCCAACCTAAAGTGTCCTCTCTGATGAGCCCAGGGTTCTCCCAACTCAAGCTATGCTCCACCAGTCATTCATTCCCATCTCTTAATGGATCACCAGCTGCCTCACAGCAAACCATCACTACATGGTGTCACAATGCTTAATTCCTCAAAGACATAAATAATCGTTCTCCTTGCTTACAACACTGACTCCTTTCCTCTCCCACCTGCTCACTCTAGCACCCTAGGCTCGCAACGTTGGGCCTTCTTGGATTACGACCAGAGATGCTAGCAATCCATCATGACTACTGCTACTTCAGCTAGGATCAACCTACTTGGCGGAAGGGAAATGTGCCCCCCGCCTCACCTATCACCTTGATCTGCACCCTAGTACTCAGCAGATTGGACCACTGTTCTAGCCCACACTGGTCTGCCCCTGTACTATTCCTCTGATCAAGAATGCCTTCAATGTTTCTACCTGCACCAGGAAACCAACACGGATCTTCCCCCACCAACACAAAACTGGATAGCTCCCCATGTGCAATCACTCATTCTTCAAGTTTGTACTCTTCCCTTAATACATCTCTTATTACTCTACCTCATGCTCTGCGTTAGTACCTTTTAAAGCACCAACCCCCCGCCCCCATGCCCCCTGGCGCCTGCTCCTCTCAAATTGCACCTCTCCACAGGAATGCCATCACTCGATCCATAAAACCAGCCTTTGTGGAACTATTCAAAACCAGGCAAATATCAACTGCTAGCCAGAGAAGGGACACCTTGCAGCGCCTCAGCATATCTCACCATCTGATCGGCTGGCACATGCCCACACATCCGGTGTATGCCACACTAATTTGTATAATTATCTGTGTGTGTATATTTTATAATCTGCTTGTTCCGACTCGAGTCTCTAAACTTAAATTACTTTAATGTTTCTAACCTGCCTTCATTTATTGTCTAGGTCTCAATACCTGAACCACGAAGAGTTAGTACTGCTACTGACCAGGTGTGTTCCCATATGTTATCAATAAATGAAACAATTATATCCTAGTGATGGGAATCCTGGTATTTGTGGTACTAATGGAAAAAAACCTCTAAGTTTCTACTCCATGGGAATGTCCAGAAAGATAAGGGTTAAACAAGGAAAATCACATACAACCATGATGGTGAATAAACGTGGTTTGTATTAGAATAAGAAACATTCAAACATGGAGGCATTTATAAATAATTGGTGTGAAAAACTCAAATAATCTGAACATAAAGGAATCAAAAAAAAAATCACAGTTTTGCTTCAGTACATGAATCTGTTCAAAGTCCTTGATCATGTAACATGGCATAAATCACTGGTGAAATCATAAAGGCTACGCTTCAGTGCAAGGGTAGGTGTAGGGTACTACCCGTGCACCGTATTCAATAAAGCATCTCATCTTTCAGATGATATTACAGGTGCCAACGTGACAGGGGGACCGTAGTCAAATTTCTTGGTATCGAATGTAGGCCTGGCAATAAGTAGTCCATAGGCCCAAAAACATCCTTATTGATGCAAATGACCCTCTTGCGTATGGTGCACGTTTTGGCGGAGGAAGTATCCAACTCCAACTACATCAGCCGGATCAGTATTACTCTATATGAACCGCCTTCATCAGGGCAAATAGGAGGCCCCTGTAGTAAGAAATCAAAACACAAGAAAACAGTAATAAGTAGAATATTCTTGTGTGTTAACTCCTTAGTTCTTTCTGGACATAACTGGGTTTAGTAGTACCCACAACTAAATTGTGTAAAAACGAACCGTGTGTGTGGTTCTATTGGAAACATTAAAAAACAGGGATAAAGGGCACAGAATCTGCAGTAACAAGGAAGTCAACACATGGTGATAGAGTTATTAAGTGGTGGTGGGAAGAATATGCCTGACTCACCACTGGAGCCTTGTCATGAATCTCGCTTGTGGGGCAGGCTCCCAGGACAGGTCGAACCGGTTAATCAGCACTGCTGTGTCACTAAATGTGAAAGGGCTGGAGCCAGTCTCTGAACTTGAGTAGCCAGATGGGCGGCTTGCTCTGAAAATGGAGGCAAACAAGGGGGAGTCAAAGCTGGGTAAGCTCACACTGTGTGTGTGAGAAGTCACAGTTGGGTGGGAAGTAGACTTGATGGGAACCATAAACTATGTTGAGGCCCCCGTTAATGTTGGATCTAGAGCATGGTACCATTTACAGCGGCCTGTTAATGTGCCGGAACAGAGAGAAAATCTCAAAACATTAGGGTCCCTGAAAGTACCTGGGCTAAAAGGTGGATGGCTCCTGGGTAATGGATGCCGGTCGTGGGGTGCGCCGGACTGGAGCCTAGCTGTGAGGATGGCCAGAGCGTGGCTCTAGCGGCTGTGCGAACGAATCCCATTCATCCTAATGTGAAAAAGCAAAAAGGATATAATTGGGGCAAGCGTTTCCCCGGTTGCTGCAGCTCAAAAAGTGAGCAGGTACATAAAGTAGGGCTGGACAAGCGAACACCCGCGTTACCTGGGATCTATTTAGAGAGGCACTGTCTGCGTGGTGCTGCCAGAGCGGATGAGTGTGTTCGAGGAGCGCACGTCCGCTGTGCTGTAGCAAGTGTCTAATGGTCAGCGTAGGCTATAACCAAGACATGCATCAGTGTGGAGGGTGTGTAGGTTGGCTGGCCAGTGGGTGCGTGCTACGTGGCGGAGCCGGATTGGCTGTCACTCTGGCATGTGTCATGCTGGAGGGTGTACGAGCAGGCTGGCCAATCGGAGCGTGCTGCTGGCAGATCCGGATTGGTCACAGCCGTGGGAATGCGGAACCAAGTTTTTAAGTTGCATCACATCAGTGGGGGCGGAGTCCTCCATACGTGCATGTCCTGCCAGTGTTTTGGAAAAAAACCAAAACTAAGGCGGAGGGAGAACTCGAACTGCTGCTGGATGTGTACCCCCGTGATGGGGGGGGGTCGCATGGGGATGTTTAGCTACGGCCTGCAACTGACGTGCCGTAGTACCGATGCCGTAGCATCGGGGTTCCATTGCTAAAATGGAGCCCCCGTGGGTAAGTGTGGATGACCCGATGTTAGTCTGCGGTCGGAAAGCCGGCGCCATCGCGCAGAGTTCCCAGAGTGGAAATGGAGCCGGAGGGTGTGCGGCTCCAAACCAATCGTGGTGGACTGAACCTAATCCGGTTGGGAGTCAGAGACAGGAGGAAAGGAAGAGAAATGTGATCTGCTTATATCCCAATGTCTGTGCAGAGCCACAAACCGGTGTTGTGGCACAAGATATTTGTTGGATCTCGGTGAATCATGGTAGTCATGTAGTATTCTGGAAGTGGGAGAAGGATCTTCCCACTTGGTAAATGGCAAACTGGATGTCAGTACGACCCCTTCCCTCTGGCTAGCGCCTGTTATGTAACAACGTGAAGGTTCAAAGGAGAACTCCACCACAAGATGGCCAGAAGCAAACTCATGGTTCTCTGGCGGTGGTTGACGTACTCACAAGCAAATGAATGACGTCTTATAGTGAGCGTGTGCCTGGAATACCTGGCTCTCACTGAGATGGAAAAATCTGCTGTTCATTGAGGCCCTGTTGCACCGAATCCAATCTATGGATCCATCTGCATTCAAGATTCAGCAGACGTCCTTGAATGTTAGGACCATCCCGTACTCTTTCAAGAACCCACCAGCTGATGTCTTGCGTGGTATGTTTTTTCTCCAAATAGTGTTGTACAAGGGGGGGGGAAATGTGAGGTTTTTACACCTAATCCGTGACCGGTGTTCCGAGATTTGTGTGCCTACGCTCCGCATAGTCTGCCCGACATATCGGAGTTTACAAGGGCATTCTATGCAGTACACCTCTTGCTTGGTCTTGCAGTTGGAGATGTCGTTAAGAGTCCATGTTTTTTGTCCTACTTGAAATTGTTGAATTTTGGGCGTAAACTGGCAGACCAAACACGACCCGCAGGGATGGTGCCCTTTAAGTGGTCTAAGGTTCCATAAGTTGCTTTGTTGTGTTTTCTTGGTGTACATCGAGTGCACCAGATGTTCTTTAATGTTCCGTGCCCTTTTGTACGCGAATCTTCGTTTACGTTGATCAGGAAGACATAGTCCAGCAATGGACCAGTATTTGTGAATGATTTTCTTAATTTGGAAAACACGTTGACCGTGCGTCACCACACAAGTGATTTGGTCCTGAGGTTCTTCTCGTGCTTTAGGAGTGAGGAGCGAGTCCCGGCATGTTAAGCGTGCCCTCTTCAAAGAACGGGACACCAACTTCCGGGGATACCCTCTTTCTTGTAACCTCCTGCTGAGTAGGTCAGCATCGTGATAGAAGTCCTCTAGGGACGTACAGTTTCTGCGCGGGCGCAAGAATTGGCCGTAGGGTAAATTCTCCTTAATATGCTTGGGATGATTACTCTGAAAATGGAGTAATGTGTTGCGATCCGTCGGTTTGCGGAAAGTGTTGCAACATAATTTACCCTGGGTATGTCCAATAGATAAGTCCAAAAAATGTATCATGGTGTTACTGTGTTCCATAGTGAACTGGATGTCTGTACTGCATGTGTTTAGCCAGACAAAGAAGTTCTGTAGTGTGTCCTCTGTGCCTTCCCATAAACAAATGACATCATCAATATAGCACCGCCATTGTTTGATGTTATCTTGCCATAAGTTGGCTGGGTTGAAAATGAAATTCTTTTCAAATTTGGCCATAAACAAAATGGCCAAACTAGGGGCGAATGTTGCCCCCATTGCCGTCCCCTTGGTTTGCAGATAAAATTGTTTATCAAATTCAAAGAAATGTTTGCAGAGGGCAAGGGTCATTACTTCAATAATGAATTCAGATGGGGCTTTTGTTTCTCTGTTGGTTTCAACGAGATATTCATATATGCAATCGATTGCTGCTTGCTGCGGAATACTCGTGTAGAGTGACTTGATATCTAGAGTCACTAGGATTTGCTTTTGAGGGTCAAAATCTAGATTTTCAAACATTTGGATTGTATGCATTGTGTCTCTGATGTAGGATTATGTTGTGATGCTGATGGGTTTGAGAAAATAGTCAACAAATTTACATAGTGGTTCCAGAATCGAGCCACAACCCGACACAATGGGTCTTCCGGGTGGGTTGGTTGGATTCTTGTGGATCTTGGCCAATGCATACAGGCAAGGAGTTCTACCGCCTGTGCTCACGAGAAAGTCAGATTCTTTTTCCGAGATCCAGTCTTTTTCAAGAGCGAAGTCCACCATGGAAGCAATTTCATTGGTCAGTTCCTTCGTGGGATCTTTCTTTAAAAGCTTGTAGCTTTGTGTGTCATTGAGCAGGTCCATTACCATATGATGGTACTGAGCGGTATTCATTATGACAATACCCCCGCCTTTGTCGGCAGGTTTGATCACTATCTCGGAGTTACTCGCTAGTTCAGTTAAGGCTTCTCTTTCTGCCCGAGAGATGTTCTGTTCTCTGTTGATATGCTTTTTTTTACTCAAAATTCTGAGGTCTCGTAGGATGCATTTTTCAAAAGTTAGAAGATCAGCGGGTATTCGGTTATCAGAGGGAGTGAAAGTGGATTTTGGATGTAATCCTGTATCGTTCAGATCTTCTCTGACTTTGTGAGCATTAAAGAAGGCGCGTAGTCTGATGGTTCGTAAAAATCTGCGTACCTCCATTTCAGTAGTGTACCAATCTGTATTTTCAGATGGCACAAAGGATAAACCCTTCGAAAGGACCGAAATTTGTGTCGTGGTGAGTGGGACATTAGCTAGATTAAAGATTGGGAGACCCTGGTTACCCACTAAATCTGTCTTCTCCGTTGCCTCGGGCGTCTGTATTGCCCTTGGAAGCCTGGGTTCCAAGGTGGGGGGCCCCATCCTCCTCCTCCTAAAAAAGGTTGCTGGGACAGTGGTGGGGGATAATTGTATGGTAATGGTTGGCCAAATTGTTTGGATTGATATGGGTTGTAATTTGGGTTGGAGTTTCCACTGGATGAGCTGCTGCTTGATCCAGAGAAAGATACTCCTCTTCTCTTTGCTTTCTGACTCCCCGATTGTGTGCCCCCTGACTGGTTGGATTTTTTTGCAATAATCTTCTGTCGTATAAGGGTAGATTAGCTCAGTCTTGAATTCCTGAATGTCTTTCTGTAGTTTATTAGTTTTTTTCGTCAAAGTATTAGTTTTGAAAGTGGCAAAATGTTTGTTAATAGCTTCTATTTGATTTTTGGCATCAGTTATAAGTGAATTATTGGTAAATTTCCTTTCATTGTCTTCTAGTAACTTTTGTAGATCTGAGCTGATTCTCTGTGCTGTTGTGATGGTGAGGACCCTCAGGTCCCTACTGCACTTCGTTGCAATGTAACTAAAATTCGTTGTATATTCCTTGTCCTCAAGGAACAAACAAGGTTCGTTTCTAATGACTATCCCTGTGGGGATGATGCTTGCTTGTAAGTACTCCTTCAGGAAATGCCCATGAAGTTCTGTTCAGAATACCTTCTTTTTAAGTTTCAGGAGGTCATCTCCTGTGCTCGTCGGTGGTCCCGGTATGTTGGATCCCGGCGGGGCAAAAAAAGATGGTCCTGCTATTAGATCTAGTATCTCTTCCTCTGTACAACTCAGAGTGGCGCTTTCTGCCATTATACGTGGTTAGCTTGCTGAGTGGTCAACCTGCAGGGGGATGCCCGCCTTCACTTGGAAAAAGATTCTATGAACCTGTAGATAGAGTGCAGAGAATGTGCCTAAATCATGTGCACTAGCACGGAGTGTATCCGGGTGCCGTGCATGGGAGGGTGCTTGCCGGATTGAGTTTACTGAACCGGCCCTCAAATGATTGGTACCCTCAATACCTTTCATTACCGGATCGCCTCACTCAAACAAATAGCCACCTTATGTTTTGCGTGTGTCCCCTCAGTGAAATTGGTACCAGGCTTTGAGGCACTGGACATAACCACTGTCTTCCCCTCCATGAAGTATACCTCTCCCATCCCAATCAATAAAGGGTCCTGTTACCCCGGATTGCACAAAGAAAGGAGCACTGAGAGCTTTAGAATACCAGCTCCAGGGGTCACATCACACAGCTGGTGGTTCCCATGGCTCCAGATTTTTCAAGCTCTATTCTGTGGGAAACATGCCGGTGGCCTCTGTAGGATAAGTCTGGCATTCAGCAATGTGTATGAAGGGGCATAAGGACACAACTAGAAGACAAAGCATGATGCGTCATAAAAACTTACAAAATGTTATAGTGAGCATCACAGAAAGTGGAACGCTTTGTTCAGACGCATTGCTTCCCAAAGGCAGCTGCTGCTTACCGACTGTTACATAATACCCATGAACCGCTTTGAGCTCCTGCATAGCAAATCTATTTTCCATCCCTCAAACACATCTATATATCTAGAATTCCGGCTAATAAACCAAGTACCCTGTCTGAACCTGTTAATACAGCAAGAGGAGTACGTCATGGATGTGTTTTGGCACCTGCACTCTTTAATTTATAACTCGCAGATCTGGGCTCCTATACTCACAGTGCCAAAGCATTCCGCCGTGTTTTTGATCCATGCGACTACACTACCTTGCATATGCCGATTATCTGATTATCTTTGATCAGACCCCAATTGGTCTCCAACGCTCGTTCAATACTCTGGTACATTTTATGGATCTTCATGATCAATCAATACACAAAAGATCAAGGTTATGTATGATCTGTCGTGATGTCGGCATAAACATTTATTTTCCCTGGAGAATTTAGGGAGACCAATAGGATGTGGCAGATAAGCATGTTTATCTGGGATTTACAAGAACGGCTCGAGTGAAACAGAGCATCTAAATAGCATGAGAAGGAAATGACAAATCTATGCGACTCAAATGAAAAGATTGAATTTAAAATGGCACATTTTCCATGTCACCATTGATTCATTATTATAGGGCTAATGTGATCCCGCCATTACTTTATGATACAGATTATCTGAATATCAGGACAAAGACTGGCAGGTTTTAGAAGGCTGTTTATGGAGAATTATTCTGTGGCTGCCTAATTGCACCATAGTCCCTGTTATTATATTTGAACTCTAACTGCTTTCTGTTGCGGCACAAATAAAAATGGAAATCATTGGCCTTCCTTAAAAAGATTCCTCAGCTGACTGAACAATCCCTGTTTTGTAGTCTGAAGACTAAAATGAAAAACACGAGCATCAGGGTGCTATACTGAATGGTTGGTAAAGTGAAATACAATCTTACTTCAGTTAGAGCGGACGATGGATGCCCTGGACTCTCCACTGCAAAAGACAAAAAAAGACTTTAATCAGAACCGGATTAGTGCAGGACTCGAGAGATCACCATGGATTATGTTCTTTTTAAAGGAGTGCTCTTGTGGGAAAAACCTCTATGTGAATCTGAGCCCTACATTAATAGGTTCCCCTTGCCCTAATTGAAGGTCGACATTTCTAAGATTCACTCTGAAGCTCCACCCAACTATGGAGGTTGAGGGAGCTAGAAAGGGGCTGGAGAAAAGAATGAGATGCTCTAGACTATGTAAGGATGAAGAGCAAATGGACATTGGAGCACTTAGTTACGGAATAACCTCTAACATACTGTATTAGGCATAAGCACTAACCTATTTCTAGTGAATGAAAGGCTTTAAAGGCAAAAACATTTTTGGAAATAAACATGGATTGAGGGTGGGCCCCACTTCATTAATTTGAATGTCTAGTTATCAAAATGATAAATACAATACTTAATATACTTTTTCAGAGCACATTGGTGAAAAAACCCTTGGCGCAAGGATGTCAAATCTAAAAAAAAAAAAAAAGCTTCAAGGCTAGCCCTGGAGCAACAAGTTATGCACAACCTATTAGACACAGTCAGGTAAACGGCTCAGTTATTTATATATTTACACATAGGCATTGATGAAATATGAACATGAAACTGATTATTTTTGTTCCCCCCCCCGTTTAATGTCTTGCTGTTTGTTTCTGTTGCTTTTTTTTATCATTTGTTATACATGGTGCATTGCATTTTATTTGGTGCTTATGTTTATGGTACATAGTGTTTAGCTCTGAAGACGGACATAACTGAGATGCATTGGCTTTAGGACACGTTTGGATTATCACTGCCTTTTATGAAGAAATTAAAGAACTCAGTTACTAAATATGGATATGGAGAATATTATTTGAAGAATTGTATTGTAATGACGCAAACCAAGTTATAAACTCTGATTCAACTTGCTAATAGGGAGCCACAAGAGCACTTGGTTGGTCCAGGGGTGACCTAAAAACATTTTTAGACCCAGATTTTAAATGGTTCACAGGTATCTTTATCGTTCCTAGCATTAAGGTGTACAGAGGAAATGTGTGCATTTTGTTTAATGTTCATGTTTTTAGGATTAAGATAGGTCTGTGCATTTATGACACTATAAATCTTGTGAAGACCATCTATATTTATCATGACTTAGTATTGTATGAATTGGTTATTTTATGATATAGTATGCAATGTAGTCTATAATAATATTTTGTATGGTTTCTTGGTTAGCCAAAACACAAATACAAACAAAAAACAAGCAAGCAATGATTATACAATAGAATCCCAACTGGGACTTCTTTGCGATGTACAAATGGCCCTTTCCTAAATCATGCAAGGGACCGCTCTGGGCCACTTGACCCTCCATCAATGGCTGAAACCGCATCAACACAGGGAGGTAGGAAGTAAGAACAATCGGTACACAGAAGCCGGGTATAGATATCAATTGAATTCAACGCTAGGAAACTGCTGGCTCAGCAACAATGGCCTAGCTGCTCGTGTGTCCCAATAAGATGACTGCCACCCAGAACCACGTTAAAATTTTAATGCCCATGACTCCAAACAGAGACATAATAACACTTATGCTCTTAAGCTAGGACTGGGCTCGCTCATTGTCCTCATCCAGGCATGCACCACATTCCAAGACCAGGAGAGGTTTTTATCCCTATATCCATATGGAAACTAATACTCTTGTCCTAATAGCACTTATGTTATTCGCCAAGACCGAGCTTAATCATCATCGACCCCCCCCCCCCCAGTATGCACTGCGTTATCAAACCAGGAGTTGTGAACCTCTGTTAATCTTACTCATCTGTGAATTCATGCTCAGAACTACAATCCCAGAGCCTAATAGCATGTATGTTTCAAACATTACGACAGGACCAGATCATGTCATCCAATGGGTATACAAGGTGGTCTCTGATCAAGTCATGTTACCCTGAGCTGCCTGGGAATTGATGACATGAACAACTCCACCCGGGGAAGAGTTTCAACTATGCTTTGGTTGACTAGCTGTTTTGTCTCTTGCAGATATGCACTACACTCTCCAATCAGATGAGCTATCTAGCACCCTTAGCTCTCGGAAGGGACAATGATGTGACATAATTCCACATTCAAAGCATAAACTATGACAGGAATACCCATCCACTCGCTATAAACAATTACCTGGGACTCTGGAAATGGGCCCACCAGAACTTATCACTCTGCTTCAGAAAGTGGACTGACTCTGTTCCATTGCGAGGAATAAGTTCTGAATCAGGCAAGGAATATGGCAAGGCAATCTCCTGCAAGTGACATTGAGGTGCTTCCGCCTGGCATCAATACTCTAAGCGCACACCAGATCAGGAACACTCTAGCCCCCACTGCATGTAACAATGCCAGTCAGACACACAACTAACATCCCGACCTTGTCTGTTGCTTGACCTTCGGGCTCACTGAATACCAATCTTCATATCTAGGATGTACTCATATGTTAGATAGAACAGAAGTAAATGCACACTGAGAAGGTGTCATCCTATAAGCAACTGCAGACTCCTCATTCTGGACTTTGGGTACACTAAACACAAGTCATCAAATCTAGTTAGTACGTCCAATAGAACAGAACTGGATGTAAATGCACAATCAGAAGGTATCATCCCATAAACAATGGCAGACTCGACGAGACAGAGGGACGACCATAGACCTGCAATTCGCTTAACCCAATAAAGATAGGCATAGTGCAACTCAACACAGGTGACACTGCCAGCAGGGAAGAACAACCTCAAGCCTGGTAATCAGAAAACCAATGCTCTGAACCTCGGATAGATACGTCAGCTCAGCAGACACTGGAAGTTAATCAGGAACAGTGGTCTCTCACCAATCCACACAGACACTCACACAAACCAATATACACACTTTCCCCTCTACATCAACAAACTATAGAATGCAGCTATACCCTTCGATCAATTTTGACCTAGCTGCACAGATAGCTAGACACCTCTATAAATACCTCAACAGTCTTTAGAACGCAGTTATACCCCACAAAAATAAAATCAACCTGGCTGCACACAATCTCATACACAAACTCCACCACCGCCAGAATGCCGACTCTGAGGTCAACGGCCTTGCTGCACACATTCTACTGATCCAACAACCACTGCACCACGCCTAGCATTAGAATGCAGTTATACACCACGTAAATCACACTGGCTGCACACATGCGGAGTGCACCTAAGCACTATTTACTACCCTACTCTCTTCACTGACCTGGACTACGGTCCCAAGGGCGTACAACCCATATCGCCTTGAGATCATATCAATGGTATATAAGGCGCTATACAAATGCTCAATAACATAACTAAGTGGATGCAGTAGAATTCCATCAAATGTCCTTCCCCAATGGCCAAAACAAAAAGAGAAAATGAGTTAATAAAGCCGTATCACTTCTTTCCCCAGAACAGAAGTAGACAAGCTGCAAAACAAGCTTACCATGTGGCCACATTTCAACAGGTAACAATTGTCAAAAGATAATTATCAATTGCTTTATATTGCTTCAATTATTCCATCAAAATGCCACGGAAATTAATACCAGCTTCACAAGTATATTTATTACTTGTGTGATTTAGTACAAAACTGAACTTTTCACACATCGGTTTACATAAAAATAAAATCAGTTTCAATTCTTTACAGGTTAAAAGCTTTATATCTAAAAATACATCTTATTTTCAAAAGTATGTACAAACTCAATTCACACCCATTAGTCACAGACTTCACATTTGAAATCTCTCTAATATTAATGAGCCAACAGTTTAATTGAACACCAGTGTCTTTATGCTCCACAAGTACATGGTGCCTTTGGCAATCAACACTAACAAGGAGTCACACCCCATGGGCTCAAAATGCTGTGCATCTTTGAAAGCGTTTTTTTAGCGTTTTTTATCATTAAACACGGACCAGAATAGGAGGCTAAATGGTAGAAAAAAGGCAATAAAGGTTGATGTATTCACCAAGTAAAGTTGGCTGGTAACACCTCTACTGCAGTTAAGCAAGATGAAGATAAAGTTAATGATGCATCCAGCCAAAGAGAACGGGAAATCCAATATTGGAGCATTCTTCAGTAGCTTGGACTAGCAAAATCACAATAAGAGTATGAAACAGGCAGTGCCAGTTTTTACACTAGATGCCACTTTGCAACATATGAGCCAAAATCTAACAATTGTTCATTTCCATAAAAAAAAACAATGTTACGCAGCTATAGGTCATCAGCTAAATTTGCATTAGCACCACTCAGAGGCACACACCAGAAAGTAAAATGACACAAACCACCTCCAAATATGGAAATGTAAGGTAGAAGCAAACTGAAAATGAAGAGGTTGTGTTAGAGACCCACTGTATATGAATGGCTCGATTATTTTCTGTGCGATGGATGTCCATCTTTCCAACATGGATGGGCTACTTATCTGGTGCAGACAGTGGCATCCCGTGCAAATAGTGACAGCCGATGTGTTGAGCCTCCTTTACTGGAGAGCTGCAAGTTGTCTCAACTGATGTTGCAGAGAAAGTCTTGTTTCTTCTGATGGGGTCTACCGCTTGCTGCTGCCTACCAGGGACACATTACCTGCTATAAACATTTTTAGTTTATAATACAGAGCCTAAGAGCTCAACGTAGACACCATAGAACAAATATTGAGAGGCCGGCAGGGCGTAGGAAATTTGGTCCTGCCGGCCTGTCATCTGTGTACAAATAGCATCCATCAAACATGCTGATTCCAAGAGATAAAGGATGGACCGTCCGGCTGACTATGTCAAGCTGGTGAGCCGAGTGCAAGATCAGGTAAATGTTTAAACATTTTACATATGTTTGTGCATATTTATGTCTGCATGCATGCAAGGGGTTGTCCAAGTGTGTGTGTGTGGAAATGTGTCACTTGTATGTGTATGAAAAGAAAGCATGAAATGTGCATGCAGAAGTGGTTGTGGGGGCCGAGAACAAACAACTAATGCAGGGTAAGAACACCGAAAAAACTGGGAACCAGCATGTGTCTGGGCAGGTTGGTGGGCAGCGGGGAGAGGAGACTAGGGTTGTTATTGCTTCTGGGATTTGGGGGGAGGTCTACACAGGTACAGCCAGTATGGACCAATTTCTTACAGTGGCATAGCATTTTCTTTCTTCTAATGGCTTATGGGTAAAGCCAACATGAGTTCTTCAGTGCCCATCCAGGCCTACATTAGTGTATATTCTTACATTGAGATCTTCTTTAATATTGGCAGACACAGCATGGGCATGTATGGACACAGCATTATGAAATGCTCCTAAGCACTGTTGGTAAACTCTGGCTTTTACCCCATGTTTCACAACCCGTGAATAAAATGCCCTCTTAACTCATATTAAAAATTCTCTCAGATGGGGGTGGGGAGAACCTCTCCCAAACCCTCATTAGTTAGATCAGGGTAATTCGCTATACTCAGTCACTACAGCATATTTATGGCAAAGGCAAAGGTTTACACCCTTCTAATGCACTTTTTCAGAAAAGCAAGTTTATTGCATGCCAACGATCAGGAGGGGCTAGTAAGTTCCTTGGAGCTGAAAACGAACCAGATTTTCTCCGAATGTCAACTAGGTTTCTGCTTATATACACAATTCTACATTTTACATAATCACAAATATTTTGTTACAAATTCAACTCCAACCCCTCCCGCCCCATTACCTAACTCTAAATCAAAGTAGGTTAATCCCCACTAGCTCTAAAACTGCATTGGATACATGCACAAAGTACAACCCCTTTGACATGTGATCTTTCATAGTCCGTTATGACGAACTCCACATAATATAACATTCATGAATAACTCAGTTTATTATTCAGACAGTGTGACAGAAACCCATTCACCCAGATTCTGATTGTGCAAGGCTTTCCATAAACATGGCAAGGGGAGGGAGAGAAATAAATAAGCACTCCTTTGAAGCAGCAGTAAATCAGTATCCTCCCAGATGCTATGGCATCCCATACTATTTTCACTGCATTCCTTCACGTAATCCTATTTGCAACTCCCATCTCAAGTCATATAGCTTACAGCATACATTCTACTTATTTCCCTGGAAGCCCATAAATCATCAGCTCTCAATTTGACCCTCCATGTAACCAGACCTTTCCGGTCATCAAAAAACAAGCCTTTGTGCTCCCAGGGAAATTACACTTTGCATCTAAAAACTCAGTCCGGCCATAAAAATGTAACAAATGGCTTTCCATTTTGTTCTCATCTTTAGCCCTTTGCGATGTTATCAGAACTGCCCAAATGCGGTTTGCTTCCTACCCCCTTCCATTACCTCAATCATCCAGCTCTCCAAACCAGTCAAAAAGCCATTCATGCAAATCCAGGGACTCTGAGGCCTGCTAAAACTCCAAGTTGACGAAACCTGCATTCTGTTATGTCTCCATGTACCCACAATGAACCCATATTTCCCAGTGCCCTAAATATGTCTGCAATCTAAACCATTGTTGAATTCCCAAGTTAGTTCCCCCTTCAATGAACTCCTATCACATGCATAAAGCTCCATACTTCTCAGCACTACAAATTGTACATTGCACAATACATTGTACCCATGTTGCTGCCTACTGTGACTAAAATGTATCCAACTAAAACACAAACACTAATTTAAATTCTTCTAATACATTGAAGACATATTTAGTTGCAACATCACATCTAACCCAGCCGCACCATGGTCTAGTACAATGTATGTAGTGTCAACCTCTTTCTGGCATTGGCAACTAAAGGTCTAGCCCAAATGTTTTCATCCACGAGTCAACACAAAAACAAATACTCGTGAAGACAGTAGGAATTTACATACCTAAACATGACTGCTGCTTCAAATAAAAGGTACGGAGGCCAGAGAGAAGCCATGAAACAGAAATAAAACAGCCAGTCATCATCAGTTCTGTGTCCTCTTGCTAAGACGGGTCAAGAGTTCTCTTAGTAGTAGGTCAACCCTTCTCCCTCTCAACCCAAGCCCATTTCATCCATTCTGCTGTGCCTGAAAGCTTTGACACATCCTGTTTTACATGTTGCGTGTGAACGCTGCAGTGCGATACTGGAGTACGACATGGTAATGCTATGTCACAAGGCATGCTGTGAATGCAACAAGGTTGAATGTTCTGTATCTGCCAGACCCCCCCCCCCCCCACCCCTTCTCAGTAAGGGATGTGCTTGTGGATGTCTGCTGTGCATTTCCAGTTGTATACTTCCTTGCTGCTTCTTGGCTATAATGAAAAACTCGTAAAACCTTTTACTAATGCTACAGCGTCAGGAACCTGACACAAGGTGACCCCTTTCAAACTGGGCAGGAGTATGACCAGGGAGTAGAGTAGTAGAGAGCAGTTGGAGGAGAGTAGTAGAGAATAGTGGGATCAGAGAGTGGGAAAGTGGAGAAGGAGTAGGTATGAGACGGACTAACATCAGAGGGACAGAGGGAGAGACGTAGAAGGAAGGAGAATAGTGGGAAGTGAAAGGAAGGAACGAACAACAGGGCAAGAAGTAGAAGGGCGTGAGAGGAAAAGGCTAAGTTAGACCTGGGTGATTGGAAGGCACCAACTACTGCGCTCATTCTTCTTGTGGAAGCTCAGGTTAGGATCCACTTAGAAGACCCCTGAAGCAGTCCGAAAGGTAACCTGGTTGCCACTAGGCCCTCACCACTGGCTAGCCAGATTCTAGACAGTGGGGGTTACCGATGTCTAGTGACCACCTTGGGGGTTAGGGAAGACTGGGCTATGTTGTGGGGGAGTTTTGAGGGGGCACCAGAGGCAAGAAAGAAGGACAGTGCTTTATTCGACCCAATTCAAGTTTTTCAGAAAAACCCATTTAAGAAAGTCTTTGAGAGCTGGTGTGTTCTTGAGGCTGTCGGTGACACTACGGAGAGCTTCACTTGGCCACAGTGTTTACTGTAACACGGACTATGAAGGTTAAAAACATTAGTGTGTGAGGGGGCACAAGAACACACAATCCCTACCACACAGTCAATGCTGCACCCATCAATGAATAAAACTTGATTTGTCAGCAGCGCAGATGTTGATCCAGTATTGTAAAGGAGAAATCTGGTGATGATTTCAGTAGCACACTGGTCTGATTGATACAGGATGTTGTACATATGCGAACAGCGCCTGGGACTTAGTTTCTGCCATGTTTGGAACATCAGGTCTTTCCAATGACAGTGAGTTTAGTGTGATCTTGGTCTGCCGATTGGTTCGCCCTGAAGCTACAAAGCCTCTACAGGTGCAGGTGGGCCACCACAGCCTCCCAGACATTACACACTATGCCCCAAAGCTGCTTGAAGTGTTTCTTGGACCCTTGCAATAAATCTATGGTCTACAGAATTATAAATACATGTGTCTTCTGGCACATCTGGTGTGAGACCAGAAACAAGCCCCCCCCCGCTCCACCTGCTGCTAGATGATCAGAGTTCAGTTAAATATCAAATTAACATTAGCTAGAACATTGCTGCTACTGAGATTATTCATCTTTTAACATTCCATGAAGCCAAAACTCTAAGAGGAATCACTGACACATACATTTTTAAATTTTTCAATAGTGTAAATAACCACCTTTGACTGTGCTGAGTCAAGGCAACCATTCTAAATAGGTTAACCAGGCATCCATATTTAAGAGTTATGACTGCATGGAAATGTTTTTTTTTCCATCAGCAAAAAAGTTTTTTTAAACAGCCTTCTTTTGCTCAACACGGGAAACCCACTGTAGTGTTCTATCTCCACTTTATTCTTCCTTCCCCTATTAATTCTATTTTGTTTTCATTGGAAGGAAATAGCACACAGAACGGACCTCAGTGGCAATATAAAGACATACCAATCCCTTACCACGGATATAATGAACTTATGTGGGCCAGAATGTCACAGTTAACCCCCCCCTCACCTCCCCCACCGCCAACCTCCTCCATCTTTTCATCACATTTCAGATGCAATCCACGGCATAACATTAACCTGATGGCAAATCGATAATCTTAATAAAGGAGAGGACGCATACATGGTCTAGAGGTGCTATACTGTGTGGGCCTCTTTGCATCTACATCATTCCTAAATAACAGCAGAGCAAATATAGCCTTGATTACTCATTGTTTGATGGATCATTAGAACCCATTATAAGTCATTCCCATTGAACTTCATCCCACAGCATCCAACAAATACTGTAACACCTCTCCATAGGGCACTGCTCAGACACTCATGCCGATGTGTACCCCTTAAGCCTTTCCTACATTCTTATATTTGGCAATACTGTTGCCATAACCACACTTTATCGGCATGGTCAAGAAGACTACCATAACCAACAGGATCAGACATCCATTTTGCACTCATTGTGCATTAATTAATTCCAGCAGAAATGATAAGTTACTCACTGTAGTGACTAACGTACTAGTGCGCTAGTCACTACGATGAGTAACTTATAATTACTCTTACATCCCGTCCCCTTTCCTCCATACTGCATGGGAGATTACAACTGAGTGTAGCCCTAGGGTGGAGAGGAGACCCTCCTTAAGCAAACCGGTTTCTAAGAACCGCCTGTCCGAAAGCCATGCCTGATCTACAGCCGGTGTCCAAACAGTAGTGCTTGCAGAAAGCCGACGGGGTGGCACATGTGGCTGCCCTGCTTATGACTTGCCAGGGGACATGCCGCTGGAATGCGATGGCCGCCGCCTTGGCTCTGACCGCGTGGGCGTGCATGTTCCCGGCAGTCGCTTATGCTGTCCCTCGTAAGCTTCCTTGATGGCCGAGACCATCCAATATATTGAGGCTTTGGAGGCCTGATACTCCGGTCTTGATCTGCCGAAGGTGACAAATAATGCATCCGACTTGCTGAAGCCCTTAGTCCTATCAAAGTAGAATTTCTGGGCACGCCCGACATCGAGGCAGTGCAGAACTCTCTGTGCCTCGTCCTTAGGCTCAGCAAAAAACGTAGGCAGCACTATTTCCTCGTTCAGATGGAATGCAGAAGGCACCTTGGGTAGAAATGCTGGGTGTGTCCGCAGTACTACTTTATCCTTGTGAAACGTAGTATAGAGCTCTGAGGCGACCAGCGCCGGAATTTTGCTGACCCTACGAGCAGAGTTGAGGACGACTAGCAAGGCCGTCTTAATGGTGACCAGCCTGATGTCCGCTGACGCCATTGGTTCAAATGGTTTGTGTGCCAGGGTCACCAAAACTATGTTTAGGTCCCACACAGGGTGTGGCCTCTTGATGGGCGAGCAGAGCCTGGCGAGTCCCGCCAAATGCTTCTTGACAATCAGATTGGCAGAGGAGTACACCTCTGCCTCTCGTTCCTGTAGGCCCCAATGGCTGCCAAAGTAAGTGAGGCAAGTGTCTACCTGCACGCCAGAGTGGGTGAGGTGTGCTTGAGAAGGAGAGCACGTCGTCCAATGAACATGCAAGGGGGTTGATATCCTTAGAGTCTGCCCAGTGGCAGAACCTGGTCCACTTGCTCTTATACTGGGTTCTGGTAGCCTTGCTCCTAGCCCCCTGTATGATCTCTAGATTAGCCTGAGAAAGGCTGAGATGCGCTAGCGTGACCTGCTCAGGAACCACGCTGTGAGGGCTAGTTTCTGTGGCACAGGGTGGATGACCCAGCCCCCCTGCTGCGCCAGAAGATGTGCTGGGCCCGTCACAAGGCGAATGGAAGGTCTCTCCGAGAGACTGAACAGCTCAGAGAACCATGATGTGGCTGGCCACCATGAAGCGGGAAGGCGTATGCCGTCATGCCGTTCCACTGAATCTGAAATGCGTAGCCGAGGGAGCTGGGGCCCGGTCCCTGCCAGGAGGTGAACAGTTGGCACTTCCTATTGCTCCATGTGGCAAAAAGGTCCACCTGGGGGTGTCCCCATATGCTGAAGATCTCCTGCAGCACGAGGTTGTTCAATTGCCACTCTTAATTGTCCGCTCGCAGTCGGAACCTGTCCGCCTCTAGGTTGGATTCCCCCGGAAGGTGGACGGCCGTGAGGCAGATTTTGTTCTCTAGGGCCCATTCCAACATGCTGACAGCCAGCCTGCACAGTGGAGGGGACCTGGTACCACCCTGCTTGTTGACATAGACCATGCTGGTTGAGTTGTCTGTCTGAATGAGGACGACCTTGCCGTCGATAACCAGAAGGAAGGCTCTGAGCGCTAGCCAGATGGCCTTTAATTCCAGCCAATTGATATGGTACTCCTGCCTGGTCCAGGTGCCATGGACGCAGTGGTTGTTCAAGGTGACCCCCCCCCTCCACCCATCCCTCGAGAGAGAGAGGAATCCATAGTGATGTAGGCTGCCGGAACGGCTTGCCCGTCGCAGGTTGCAGCCCCTGGACTACCATGTGAGGTCTGGGTGAAGAGAAGGAGGAATGTTTATCATCTCTGCCTGAGAGCCCCACTCCTGGATCCATGATGCTGCGAAGTGCAGCTGTATCCTCCTCATCCCGAGTCTCGTGTGGGGAACAGCCAGTAGGACCGTTGCCATGAGACCCAGTAGGTGTTGGTACCACCAAGCCGATGTCGCTTCTCTGCTGAGGAAGTACACAGTGGCCTTCTTGATGGCTGTAATTTTGTCCTCCGAAGGAAAAACTTGCTCGGAGCACGTGTCCCAGATGAGACCCAAGAAGGTCAGACTCTGCATGGGCTGCAGCTGTGACTTCTTGAGGTTGAGCGAAAAGCCCATATCATGCAGTATGTTCATAAGAGCGTGGGAATAGCTGTGCACCGCTTTTGGATATGAAGCCCTGACGAGGCAGTCGTCTAGGTACGGGTATATGTGGTGTCCCTGAGCCCTGAGGAGGGCCGCCACTGTATTCATCAGTCTGGTAAAAACCCTGGGGGCTGAGTTGAGGCCAAAGGGAAGCACCTTGTATTGGAAATGGCAGCCCATGATCCTGAATCCTAGAAAAGACTGATGAGGCTGCCAAATCGGGACATGCAAGTACATGCCCTTCAGATCCAGGGAGCACATCCAGTCTCCCCTGCACAATGTCTCCGCTATCAAAGCTGGCGTAACCATCTTGAATTTTTGTAGAGGAAGGGAGAGGTTGAGGGTGGAAAGGGCCAGCACAACTCTTAGGCCCGCCTGGTTCTTTTTCTGTATGACGAAAATCCTGGAGTAGAAGCCCAAGCCTTGCTGCGAGGCTGGGACTTCCTCCACTGCCTGGCTCTGGACGAGCGACCGGATCTCCGCCAGAAGAGTTGCTGTCCCAATCTGTGGGAGTGGAGGGGAAGAGGGAGGAGAGGCTGGGATGGGTAGGCGGTACCCAGTGGATACTACAGAGAGGATCCATGTGTCCGCGAAAGTCTGGTGCCAGGGGTGTGCATGGGGAGCAACCCTACCCCCAACTGGAGACACGAGGACCCATAGGGGCTTGTCATGTCTTCTTTCCCTCTGAGGCTGCTGTGGAGGAGGGAGCCCTTACTCCCCTTCCCCCCCGCCTTTTGTTGTTTGTGCCGTTGTTGGGTCGGCGAGCAGTCCGGCTGCCTGGACCTCCGCTCTTGGAAGCCATGGAAGCCTCCGTATGTATGCCCCTTGTCCGAGTGCTGCTGTGACTGGGTGTACATTTTGGGTGTGGTCTTTGTAAGGATGGATAAAGACTTCGACGTTCGTGGGTTGTTTTTCCTTTTATCCAGCTCCTCGTCGGTTGTGTAGTGGAAGAGGTCACCCCCCTTCGAACAGCAGGTCTAAGATGCGTTCCTGGACATCCGAGTTGAATTTCGTAGCACGGAGCCAGGCCGTTCTCATGTCTGTGGCAATGCAGATGGCCTGGCCAGAGGTGTCAATGTGGGCCACGGTGTACTCCATGATATCTTGTGCTACCATCTTGGCCTCAGCCAGTCCCGCCTTGAATCGTGATTGGCCCTTGGCCTCAGCTAGTCCGGCCTTGTATCGAGACAGCCAGTCCCACCTTGAATCGTGATTGGCCCTTGGCCTCAGCCAGTCCCGCCTTGAATCGTGATTGGCTCTGCACCAGAAGCTCTGGGAGGAAATTTCCCACCAAAGCATCTGGTTAACGGCTGCAAGCATGGCATCCCTGTTGGCTTGACGAAGATGCAGAGACGCGTTGGAATACAGCTTCTTCCTGTACGCCTCAAAGATCTTCTCCTCCTTGCCTAGCAGTGCTGCGGACGAGGAGGCCGAGGACGACTGAGGCTTGGAGTATGGTGATGCTACAGCGATCACAGAAGAGTGCGGCTGAGGGTGGGTCGATGCAGGAGTGTATCCTCCTCCATCTGCCTGCAGTTGGTGTCCAGGCATCGATTGACCGGCTGGACCGAATGGGGCTTGAGCCATCCCTTCTTGGCTAAGGCGACAACGTCCTTCTGCATCGTGATCCCCCTTCTTGCTGCGGGACGTAGCGTGAGGACTTCGGCAAGGACCCCCTCTGATGGTTGCTCGACCTAGGGTTAAGGAAGGCCCAAGTACCCTGCCAGCCCTGCAAGACGTTCATGAAAGGCCTTGGCTGATGACAGTGTGTCAGGGTCCTCCTCCTCATCTGTGTCCACCTGAGGGTCTGGGTGGTCGGGCACTGGTGGAGGGGTGCTGGGAGCCAAAGTCTGGTGTGTGGAGACCGGAGCTGTAAGGCTGGTACTGAACCGCCTGCACAATCGGTTGGGGGGCGTAAAGGGCGGCGGAGGCTGATCAGGGGCCAGCGGCACCTGTACTGGGGCCTGCGGCTCTGGGGTCATTGGTGGGAGCACGTCCCTGATGGCGTCACTGAGGATTACCCCAATCCGAGGAGATTTCATGAACCTGAGGAACCTTTCAAAAAATCTGTCCTCACAGGCCAGAGGGGTGGTAGGTGATATTGACGGGGTAGCGGGCAGCTGCCCTGCGCAAATGAAGGATAGGCTGTAGGCCACATACCTGGTTGAGACCAGTCCCCCCTTGACACTCGTTCCTGAACCAGCTCCCTTAGTACGTTATCGGTGTGGGTGTCTGATGTCTGGCACGGCAGCCATCTTGTCAAGCTGCCTTCCACGTGCCTGCATCGTGTTGCTTTGCTCACTGGACCCAGCCTCTTCCAGGACTCGTGTGGATCATGAGGCCTACCCTGCTCATCAGGCTGAGACCCGGTAGGCGTTTCGCCCTCGGTGCATCTGCCAGTGGAGCTGCGTATAGGTCGCCCCCTCAGACATGTTGCTGATACTAGGGCGTGGCCCCTCAGGTGAAGACCCAGTAAAAGAACCTTCCGGTCCCTCAGCACTGACACCGGGAGGATCCACTGATCCCTTGACCTGCCGGCTGGTAGCTGAACTAGCCTCGGTACTTGTGCTGGTATGAGAACCTGAGCGGTTCCTCCCATGTGGGGGGAGTCCCTGGAAAGGAATCTCCCTTGCGGGGTGTGCTGGAAAAGATCGTCAATCATTGATCCAGGCCCAAGGTAGGGCCAAAGTACTCCAGATCCTCTGGAGGCGATCTCTGGAAGAGTTCCCTCCAGCTGGCAAGTCTATTCTTCAGAGACCTCGAGGAAAGCACATTGCACACAGTACAAGCTTGCCAACCGTGGTCTGGGCCAAGGCAACGTAGGCAGAGGGCGTGGGGGTCTGAAGTTGGAGTCTGTCGCAGGATGGACACCTGCAGAACCCTTTAGAAGTCGACATGCGCCAGGGAGGAGCGCGATGCCCCAGGACCGAGTACCTGAATGATAAAAAGACAAAAAGACAGAAGAGAAGTAGTATCCGCGCGTGGAATTACATGGCCGAAGCCAAACCCAGGAGCGCTGGTGAATTCAGCCTGTTCCCATCGACGCAGAAAAGGGGAATGAGGTGTGGCGCCGGAGGGCGGAGTCAGTGCTGCGCATGCTACCAGGGTAGCACCCCCAAGCACCTCTAAATTTAAAGGGGAAGAAGGTTTTTTCAGGTGAAAAAGGTTCCGTCTCCCGTCCCTAGGAAGGGACGCCCATGCAGTATGGAGGAAAGGGGACTAAGAGTATGGACATTTTCCAGATCGGTTACAGCACTACCTCAGCATCTTCAAAATATTGAAATGTCTTCTTATATGATACCAAGAAATGGTCTTCCCAATTTTATAATGAATGGCTCATCTGAATTTGGGACATCCCAGCCGTTCACTTTGTGAGGGGACACCCCGCTCTGGCATCACTAAATCATTACTTCCTCCCCTATGCCAGTTAAAGGTTTACTCGACTCAGTTCAACACATTAGTGGCTCAGTACCTACTGCTGTCTTGTACCCACCTCATTCCCATTTTCAATATATACATAAATTATCATCATTTATTGCACCCACAGTCTCATATAAAAGAATAGTTTAAATGTGTCAATGGGCCGAAACATATTTTTCTTATTTTGAGGATTTATTTAAAAGTTGAAACAAAATGTTAGAAGCCAAAGAAAACAGGAGAATGTACAACGGTAACTTAGGAGAACAAAGTTAAAATGTAAAAACATATGTAATGACCTGAAAGTTAACATTATGTGTAGCAGTAAAGGTTAGCATAGTGCAAGTGAGTGAAAAGTCACCAACTTGTTTGTAATTGAAGTGTTTATATATATATTGCTACAGGCCAAACAAATTCAGAAATGTATTAACAAACATTGTTATTAATTGTTGAAAGATTCTGATTTGAGATCATTAAATCCCAAAGCTCAAATCACCTACAGACTTGCTGAAAGTATTGGCGATTTGGTTAGTCAACCACTTTGAAGTTGTGAAACAATTGGCTCCAACAACATAGGATTTTTTCCATGCGAGTCGTGCAATGTTTGTTTACAGGTTATAAAGAGCACTTGCTTTAAAGCCACAGGCAGGAACTGGACACATTATATTACTTCCAGAATGTATTGCCTTTCAGAATATGTGGTTTATGGTCTAGTGTGCCCTTGTGAGAAAATGTACATTAGTACCACCAAGAGAAAATAGAAAATACAGATTCAGGAACATCAGAGCTATCGGGTCTAAGGATGCTAATTATCCGGTGGCTACCCATTGTGCAGTCTCAATCAAAACAGATCATTATTGAAATGGATTGGGTTGGCCCAAGTAAAACAATATTCATGTAAAGGCATTAGGGAACTAACCCTTTACAGGTTGATGTGTTTTAAGAGTAAGATCCCATTGGGCCTGAATACGAGTGAAGGTAACCATGTGTTCTTATAATCCTCATCATGAAGTTAATTTTGTTTGAGCTAAATGTATTAATTATACGTTTTCTGTTAATAGGATTGCAATTAAAGGTGCGATTTTGTGTGCAATTCTAACCAGGTTACTCACCTTAGTGACCACCTTACTCCTAGTCCATAGTCCCCTTTCCTCCATACTTATGGGACATCTCTCCGTCCAGTGGGACAGGACCGGAGCACTTTGTAAAAGCATCCAAAAAAAAAAACAAAAAAAGTTTTCAAAAATGTGTCCTTCCTCTCGTTCTGCACGGGGCCCGGAACGCGGCCGTATCCCCGCCCACCATGTCTCCACCCCGCGCATCGCCCATCAGTCCTTTTCTATCGCCACATCAGAGACCTATTAGCAATAACAGAGGAACCTTATTAGAGGGGACGGTGGGCGGGCGTATGGAGGAAAGGGGACTATGGACTAGGAGTAAGGTGGTCACTACGGTGAGTAACCTAGTTATACTCCTACGTCCCGTCCCCTTTCCTCCATACTTATGGGAGATTCTAAAGCACTCCTAACTGTAAGTACGGGTGGATGGAAATACCCCTTATTGAAAAAGGTTCTTCAGCACAGCCTGACCAAACTGAGCATCAGCTCTCAAGCTTATGTCCAGACAATAATGCTTCAAAAAGCAGATGGGGAGGCCCAAGTAGCTGCCCTAGCGATGGACTCCCAGGGGACATACTTCTGAAAAGCAATCGCAGCTGCCTTCCCCCGCACCAGGTGTGCATGTATACCCTTAGGAGGTTTCAGCCCTTGGACGGTGAAAGACTCCGTAATGCAGGCGGCGATCCACCGAGAAATAGTCGCCTTAGACCCCTACTTACCGTGAGGGTTACCGAAAGTCACAAAAAGCTGAGAAGAACTCCTAAGCTCGGAAGTCCTGTCAAGGTAGAACTTAAGAGCACTTCTGACATCAAGACAGTGCAGAACCCTTTCCGCCTCTGAGGTAGGTTTCGGAAAAAAGACCGGCAGGGAGATCGACTGATTCAGATGGAATTCAGTTACCACCTTCGGTAGAAAGGCAGGGTTTGTCTGTAGGACCACCTTGTCCTTGTGAAAAACCTAGAAGGGATGCTCCACTGACAAGGCCTGGAGCTCACTCACCCGCCTTGCTGAGGTAACGGCGACCAGAAAGGGCACTTTCCATGATAGGTACTTGAGGTCCACAGTGGCCATGGGTTCAAAAGGCTTATGGCACAGCGCCGTCAGGACTACATTTAGGTCCCATGGCGGGTGCGGACTACGAACTGGAGGGTAGAGGCATGTCAAGCCTGCAAAATGCCTCTTGACGACTGAGTTACTCAGAGTAGGAACATTGGTCTGTAGAAAGATAAGCAGAGACCGCTGAAAGGTAAGTTCTGCAGGACAGAACGTGAACACCCGACTCTGCTAGGGAGGACACGAAGGACAGCACAGTGTCAATCGCAGCCACCCTTGGGTCCAACTGTTTTCCCAAACACCAATGACAGAACCTGAGCCATTTACTCCTGTATTGGGATCTGGTCGAGGGTTTCCTGGCTGCCTGGATAATATGCATGTTAACCGTAGACAAGTTAAGATGTTCTAAAGACCTGAACTCAGGCACCATGCCGCCAAGCTGAGCGATTGTGGGGAGGGGTGCCAAATCTGCTGCTCCCCCTGATTAAGAAGATCGGGGGGTCACTGGTAGCCTGATCGGCGGATACACCGACAGGTGTTGAAGTTCTGAGAACCAAAACCTGGCCGGCCACCAGGGGCTATGAGTAGAAGGGAGCAGTTCACTGAGTTCTTCAGCTTCCAAATTGCTCGATGGACTAGAGGCAGAGGCGGGAAGGCATAAGCTCTCATGTTGTGCCATGGAATCTCGAGAGCATCCCCCAGAGAGGAGGCTCCCAGGCCCCCTCTGGAAGCATACCGAGGAAGCTTCTTGTTCACCGCCGTAGCGAAAAAGATCAACCTCCGCCCCCACGCAAGAAGATCCATGAGAGGACCTCTGCCTTCAACTCCCACTCGTAGCTGACCACTGTCCGCCGGCTGAGGGCATCCGCTGTGACATTCAGCTGGCCCGGAATGTGCACTGCAAGCAGCCAGACACCATGAAGCACGGCCCACTCCCAAATCTGGAAGGACAGTTCCACGAGGGGGGGGGGGGGATAGGAAGACTTCATTCCCCCTTGCTTGTTGATGTAATACATTGACACCACATTGTCCATGCGTATGTGGACCACCTTGTTGGCAATGGCCGGTCTGAACGCCTTAAGCGCTAGGACGATCGCCAGAAGCTACAAATGATTTATGTGCAGGAGCTTGTCCTGGGGCGACCAGACGTCCGATACTTGTAGATCTAACGTCACACCCCACCCCAGGAGGGAGGAGTCTGTTGTGATCATCACCATAGGCGCTGGGTCCTGAAAACCCGCACCCACTGACAGGTTGCTGAGAGATGACCACCATTCCAGGTCCACTCATGGAATCCAGAATTATTATCAGCTTGGAATCCAGGTACACCACTTGACGCCAGGAACTCCGAAGAGCCATCTGGGTCCGTCTCATCTTGAGACGAGCAAGAGGAAGAGCCAGCACACACGAGACCATGAGGCCCAGAAGCCTCTGGAACCACCAGGCCGACATGCTCTCCGACTGCGCAAACATCTGACACGTGGCAGATCCGCCATTCTGTCCCTGGTCAGGTACACTCTGCAGTCGATCGTGTTCCTGCGAAAACCCAGGAAAATCAGGTCCTGAGAGACCGTCATGGAAGATTTCCGCCAGTTCACCGACAGCCCAAGATGGAACAGGAGCTGAAGGAGGGACTGGAGATTGCCCGCTGCTGCCTGCAGATAAGGGCTGCGTAAGAGCCAGTCATCCAAATATGGATACACATGGATACCCTGGAGACGACCAGTCATCCAAATATGGATACACATGGATACCCTGGAGACGACCAGTCATCCAAATATGGATACACATGGATACCCTGGAGACGAAGATGGGCCGCAATCACCAACATCATCTTTGTGAAGACACGCAGTGCCGAGCTGAGGCCAAAAGGAAGCACTCGAAACTGGAAGTGCTCCTCTCCCAAAGAGAAGTGGAGATATCTCCTGTGTGGGTTCCAAATCAGGATATGCATGTACGCATCCTGAAGATCCAGCACGCTGAGCCAATCGCCCATCTGCAAGGAGGAGCGTATCTGGATGGGCGTGATCACCTTGAATTTCTCTTGGGGTAGGAAAAGATTGAACTGGGAAAGGTCTAGGATGGTGCGCAGGCCAGCCTGGTTGGGTTTGGGCACCGTAAACAGCCGGGCGTAGAAGCCCTCCCCTCGCTCCCCAAGGGGAACAGGTTCCACAGCTCTGAGGTCCCGAAGTTTCTGAACCTCAGCTTTGAGGGAGGGTGAGCCCGACAGCTGAAAAGGAGGTTTGAGGGGTGGGGTAGGTGATAGAGGTAAGCAGAAGCCCGCCCGAGCGACTGACAAGACCCATCTGTTGTGATGGCCTGCCACGCCGCCCAATGAGACGCAATGCGTCGTCCCACCGGGGTCTCATTTAGTAGGTTTATCTGTGGCGGTGCCACCTGAACCCGAGGAGGAGGCTGAGGAGTGGGAGAAAAACCGCGTCTGTTGCCTACGGCGGTTGTTCCCCACAGGGGTATCCACTCTGCGAGATTTTCGGTCGAGGAAGCCCCTAAAGCCAGAGGAAGGTCGACTTTGCGACAACGGTCTCTGGGTTTTGAAAGGAGCCTTAACCAGGACAGACAAGGACTTAGCTGTCTGAGTGCTATCCTTCGTCTTTGTGAGCTCTACATCTGTAGTAGAATGAAAGAGCTCCTTCCCATCGAATGGAAGGTCCAACACCTTGTCCTGCACTTCTTTTGAGAATTTAGTTGCATGCAGCTATGCCTGCCGCGAGGTATCAACCCCCAGCATAAGGCCCCGAGCCGAGGTGTCTAGGTGATGAGCCGCAGCCTCCAGGAGATCCTGGGCCAAGTCTTCCAGCTTCTCGACCGGGATAAACTTTTCAAACTCCGACAGACCTTTCCACATCCGCATGTTAGCTCCCGCTAATATCAATTCAGTGTTGGCCTGCCTGAGCTACAAGGCCAAGTTGGCAAAGATTTTCATCCCGAGGGAGTCGAGGAGCTTGTCCTCCTTTCCCAGAACTTGAGTAGCCGTCGTGGAAGAGGATGCTGCAGGCCTTGACTGAAAAGTAGCCGCAGCCACTACTGTGGAGGAGGGGGGCAGACAAGACGACAGGGCCACCTCTTCCGAAGAAGGCAGCCTATATCTTGCGTCACTTTTCTTATTGACAAAAAGTCCAGAGTGTGGCTTTTCCCAGACTCTGCAGACCTCGGCCAGAACGTCCTTCTGCAAGAACAGGCCGGTACGCTCCAAGGGAGACAGGGTGAATGCCCCCGAAAGCACGCCCTCCTGCGGAGCGGGTGCCTCGGGCACTGTAACATCTAAGAAGTTCATCATGTCCAGTACCTGGTCATGAAAAGCTCTGTTAGAGCGGGGAAGGTCGCTGTTGTCCTGATCGCCTTGCGTGTCATCCGACAGGTCAGGATCCTGCTGAGCCGTGTCAGGCGCTGCCTTGTCCACAGGGGACAATGGAGGCAAAGGCGGAAGAGTCGGGGAAGGCACCGTAGGCAAGGGAGGTGCCGGAAGAACCACCGAGGAACAGGTGGAGGCGCGGGCGGACATATCTCCCTAAAAAGCCCTTTGAAATACTCCCTCATGGGGTTGGTACGAATAAGCGTTTGAAATTTACCGAAAAGGGCGTCCTCCGGGGACTGTTTCGGAACCTGAGGCGGCCTCTCATGAGGGGGACAAATCCAGGGCCCTCCACCGACTATCCACATAAATCAACGGTGCCGACCCTGCAGGCAACAAAACATTGTGCAGAAGAGGCATCCGAGCGTTCCAGTCGTAAACTGGCCGATCAGGATGCACGCAAGGGACTATGTTCACCCAAGGGACCAAGCCAAACACCTGAGGCCGATGGCGTAGTTGTAGGGGTAGCACCCAAAATAGCTGCTGCGGTCGTGGCGGGAATGGGCGCCATTTTGTCCTCATCTGAGGGGAACTGCGGCACGTGAGGAAGTGAGGCAGGGGTCCCCGTCGATGGATCAGGGGTCTTAACTTTAGCCTTAACACAAGGAACCTCGGCAGAGCCGGTACTGTAAGGCCTGGAATTTTTCTGCGACATTCCAACCGTCAAATCAGCCTTCCCAGGAAGGGCCTCAGCCTTGCCGGTAAAAGCTTTCCTTCTTTGCCCCCTCAACAGATCTGGTGTCACCACAAGAACGGGAACGGTGAGAAACAGCCTTCACCGGTAAGGCCTTGCCAGGCCTCTCAGAAATGTTGGTAACTTTAGCCTTTGAAAGAGGGACCTCGGACTCACATCCGGTGACAGCCTTATCCGCACGGGCCTCGAACATTCGTTCGGTAACAGCAAGCCCCACCAAGGCCTCGGGGCGCACCCCGGTCTTATTTTTGAGGGAAGCCGACAGAGGCCTCAGAGCGAGCTCTGGTATCCCACGACTCAGTGGAACTGGGTCTACAAACAGCCCCCACAGGAGGGGCCTCGGAGCGTGCTCCGGTATCCACAGGCCCCTTACGGAGACGCTCGGAGAAAACTCTGGTACAATTGTTAAGCCCAAATGGCACCTCAGGGCGAACCCCGGTGAAAGAACGATCAACGCCCCTGCCGGCCCGAGAGGAACCTGGAAAGGTATCCCCCAGCCGGGCTGCTCTGAAAAGTAAAGAACTTACCGGGCGTTTTTTCTTCTCGTCGATGAACACCTGAAAATGTGAAGGAGGAGTTTGTCTGAACACCTCCTCCCACCGCTCCAACTGACGTTGAAGTGCCCGGACCGAAAGGGAGTCGCAGTAAAAACAGGAATCCCAACGGTGAACCGGACCCAAGCACTCTAAGCAAAGAGGATTGAGATCCGCCCTTGCGAAACGACGGTGACACGATCAACAGTCTGAAAAATCTAGTTTGAATGACAGACTAGTACACGATCGATAGCAAGAGCCAGAGAGGAAAAAGGGAAGAAAACCTTCCGAGAATGCAAGTGTGACCAGTCCCGAACGTGCGGAGAAAAGGACTGATGGGCGATGCGCGGGGTGGAGCAAGGTGGGCGGGGTTACGGCCGCGTGCCGGGCCCCGTGCAGAAAGAGAGGGACACATTTTTGAAAATAAAAAACATTTTTGGGATTCTTTCTACAAAGTGCTCCGGTCCCGTCCCACAGGACGGAGAGATGTCCCATAAGTATGGAGGAAAGGGGGGCGTGGCTACGAAGCCATGTGAGCGGACGTGCTTCTTGTCGGGCTCGTGGCGATCCTACAATGATCCTGGAATAAAGTGCAGTTGCACTGGACTGGCGGACACAGAAACATTGGTATTTGCCCGTGAACATGCTGGGATCACTCGGTGCTCGTGGTGAGCGGGCGTGACACTAGGAGGAAGCTGCCGGAGGCGCGCGGAGTATGGTGGACACGGGGGACGAGAAACACAAGATGGCGGCCCGCCGTGGCGGAGAAGAAGTCACCGCCGAAGCGTCGGCGGCGTGTCCGTGAGACGGACTGTAGTGCCTGTGGAGCTGTGAGGGAGCCCTGGACTGTCGCCGGAGTGTGCTGGGAGCTGCCCGTTGCCTGGGACAGCGAGGAACACCCCCGCGAGCAGAGAGACACGGAGAGGCTGCGGGCGCTAGGACCGCGCGGGAGCCGGGAGAACAAAGCGATCCCCGCGGCCCGACGGCAGGAGCCCCCGCGGCTACTGGAGTGCGAGGAGGAGAGGCGGCCCCGAGAGGACTGCCAAGGGCTGGAGCCGAGACCGAGGCGCCCGCTCGCTATTCTCCTGGGACACTTCTGAGAGAGCGGAGTGCAAGAATCCTTAAAGAGGCGCCCCGGTCTCCCGTGACACTTCAGGGGGAACAAACTGGGTGAGAAGCCTCAGAGTACTGCGCCCCGGTCTCCTGTGACATTAAAAAAAAAAAAAAAAAAAAAACACATTGAAAAGCCTCGAAGAGGCGCCCGGTCTTTGGAGCGGGGATAAGACTACAGCGGGATGGCAATTGTGCACTGAACGCCCGCACAAGCAAGGTGGAAGCAGCCAATTGACACCATTTTGCCCTGTGCCGCAATACCTCTTGGCACACACATGGGCTATCCGCTGGGGTGGACCCTGGGGGCACCACGAAGTGCCTATTGAGTGTGCAGCCCACTCACATAGCCATAGGGCTATGAGTCAACTGTAGGGTGCACCGTGTATGGGGCGGACCCCTGGACGGAATGGTGGTGGCGGGGCCCATGTGGGTGGCCTGACGCTCGACACGGGGGCACACAAGCGGGACAGTTACCCATCAGGGGCATAAACACGGGCTAAGGGACACCCTCGGGGAAGCATAAAGGAACGGCAAAGGGGGCTCTTGCGATCAAGCGGGAGCGCATAACCCTCTGCTGTGATTGGGAGCGGAGCCCGGAATTTCTCTAAGGTGCCCCCCCTAAAACACGTGAAACTGTAGCGAGTTACACCTGTTGGAACTGTGGTCCACAAGTGGCAAGGCTGCCTATGTCTTTTAGTGGCAGCGCCATGTCAAATAAGCCTCCAAGAACAAAGGCGAAGCAGCCTACGCTGGATGAATATGCCAGGACCCCGCCGGGTCCTGAGGGGGCCAGGGGTAAAGACAAGCCCCCCGTGTGTGGCATCGCGGGCACGAGTGCGAACCAGGAGGTCCTGGCTGCGATCGCGGACCTTAAGTTGGCCTGGGAGATGAAGCTGGAACTGGCTGTGACTGAACTGAAGACAGCATTGGACCGCAAGGTAGGAGAGGTGCAGGAAGAGGTGAACCTTCTGCGGCAGGACGTCCGGGCCCTGGCGGAACGTACGGATAACCTAGAGAAAGAGGTGGGCCCAAACACAGCGGATTGTGCATCGCACAAGTCTGAACTACACGCCCTGGTGCAGCGGGTGGGTAATTTGGAGAGCAGGGCGGAGGAAGCAGAAGGACGCGCCCGGAGAAATAACATTCGCATTGTGGGTATACCTGAGGGTCCAAAGGGCACAACCCCACGGAGTTGATCGAATCCATGTTGCTGCAGGAAATACCTGGAGGGGTGCTGTCTCAAGGGTTCGCGGTCGAGAGGGCACACAGAGTTCTGATGAGGAAGCCGCCGCCAGGTAACCCGCCTAGGCCAGTGATTGCCAAGATCCTAAACTATCGGGACAGGGAAAGGATACTGGAGCACTTCCGCAAGGGAGGGACAATCCAGAGAGGAGCGGCGAACATAACGGCTTACCCGGACTATACCCTGATGGTGCAGCGAAGTCGGATGAATTTTGGAGTGGTCAAGAGGAGATTGCGGGAGGCGGGCCATAAATATATGTTGCTTTACCCGGCGAAATTGAAAGTCTTTTATAAAAACAGAACTTTATTTTTTGATTCCCCGGATGATGCCATGGGATGGCTTGATATGGTAGGAAGCCCGCAGGAATCGGACGTCCAGGCGAAAGGAGGAGATGGCGCAGATAAGTAACCGGCAGCGGGCGCGCCTGCACTGAGGGCAGCATGGAACTATGGGACTAGATTATAGTCAGTGATGTGGCCCGGCAGGCCGGTAGAAACTGAGGCAGTAGATGATGAGACTGAGCACTGTGATTGCTGCTTTATTAAGAGCCTGGCAGAGCTACTCTGCACACCCCCATTTAGAGATTAGTTAGGTCACCAATAGTGTGGTGACACCCCGCTGGGGTCTTGACCTGGGGTTCCAGGGGAGGTCCAAACGCGGGGGAGCCTGAGATCCAGGGATGGAGCTGGGCACTTTTTGGGGTGAGGTGGGGTGGGAGGAGGAGGGGGGTTGTGTGCAGTGGTTTGGTATTTTTGGGTTAAGGGAGGGGACGGGGAGTTTTGGGTGTTCAAGTTTAAATATGAGCCTTTGGGAAGAATTAAATCCAGGAGTCTGTTTGGTGTGGGAGGAGGGGCTGACTAGAAGGGGGAAGGGGAAATTACCGATGAATCATGGGGGACCTTAAGATATTAACTTGGAATGTGAGAGGGCTCAACAGTTATTTGAAGCGAAATAAGGTCATGCTATATTTGAAGCGACATAAGATAGACGTCGCCCTGCTACAGGAGACGCACCTGACGCGGGAGAAAGTGGAGCTCGTTGGGAGGAAATGGAGAGGAACTGTGGTGGGTGCATCGTACTCTGCCTATGCAAGGGGGGTTTTGGTATGGGTGGCTCCGCATGTTCCATTTAAGCTTATGGAAGAAAAGGTGGACGAGGACGGGAGGTTGGTTATGTTGAGGGGGCTGATAGAGAACAAAGAGGTGTGCATTGTTAATACATATGCCCCTAACCAAAATACGGCGGCATACTTTAGGACGCTGTGTACCAAATTGAGTGAGTGTATGGGCGGTGCGATGATCTGGGGGGGGGGATTTTAATTGTGTATTGGACCCTAGGGTAGATAGGTCGGATGATAGGACGGACAGGCCCAACCCGGCGGCTAAAGTATTGCAGGCGCTGCTGGATGACTTTGGTCTGGTAGACGTTTGGAGAACGAGACACCCCGGTGAGAGGCAATACTCGCACTACTCGGCCCCGCATCAGCTGCACACGAGGCTTGATTACATCTTTGCCACTCCAGACGTAGACACTGAGAGCACCCATATAGATTATAAAGCGAGAGTCCTATCGGATCACTCGCCTTTGGTCCTGGGGTGGCAGTATTGCCCCCCCAGGGCGCGAATACCGACGTGGCGCCTCCGAGCGGAGGCGCTTAAGGACCCAGTTTTCAGAGAGGACATGAGAGAGGAGATTGTTGCCTATTTCGAGGTGAATACTGGGAGCGTAAAGTCTGCGGGTACTTTATGGGAGGCTTTCAAGGTTGTGATGCGGGGGGCTGCCATTGCGAAGTCGAAGGGACTGATGGGTGGAGTTCTAGCTGACCTGCATAAAGCCGAAATAGAGCTGGAGAGAGAGTTGGGAGGGGGCGCGGCTGATACAGAAGTAGTGCTCAGATTGCAGCGGCAGTGCGCGGAATACTGGGATAGGCTCTGTAACCTTAATTACAAAAAGTATGTAGAGAGGCAGCATGCAGGGGGAGATAAAACGGGCCGGCTCCTAGCGTGGTTGTACAAGAGCGAGACCCCTAGATCTTTGATTCGGACTGTGACCAACGCAGAGGGCGTCACGGTGGACACCCAAGAAGGTGTTAATAGGGCATTTGCCGAATATTACAAGGTGCTGTATGAGGACGCAGAGGGGGGCAGCAATGAGGAGATAAATGAGGTACTGGAAGATATTGGCCTGCCCCAAGTTAGCGACGAAGAGAGAGAAGAGCTGGATGCACCGATTACTTTGGAGGAACTTAAGGGGGTCGTAAGGCAGTTACCCACTAGCAAGGCCCCAGGCGCAGACGGGTTCCCCAGCGAATTCTATAAGGTGTATGGGGAGGAGGTGCTCCCCCCCATGCTGGAAATGCTCAACGAGGCGTTGGAGGTGGGACGGCTGCCAGAATCACTTAGGGAGGCGATTATAATACCGCTCCCCAAGCCCAATAAATCGGGACACGATTGTGGCTCCTACAGGCCCTTGTCGATGTTGAACCAGGACAGTAAGATACTGACGGCCGTCCTGGCCAACAGAATGCGAAAAGTAATTGGCAAGCTTATTCACCCAGACCAGACGGGCTATGTCCCGAGCAGGAACATCACCCACAATCACAGACGGCTCCATCGAGTGGTCGAATGGGGGTGCAATAACGAGGGCGAAATGGCGATTGTGGCACTGGACGCAGTTAAGGCGTTCGACTCGGTTAAGTGGCCATGGTTGCTGGCGGCCCTAGCAGGATATGGAGTGGGGCCAGGCTATATCAGATGGGCTAAGATACTATACAATGAACCGCTGGCTAGAGTTCGAACGGGTTCGGTGGTGTCCGAAAGGTGGCAGCTGGGCAGGGGCACTAGACAGGGGTGTCCCTGGTCCCCGATGCTTTATATTTTAGCCCTGGAGCCCTTAGCAATCTATCTTAGGCAACAATATGACCCAATCGGTATAGAGGTGGGAGGGGAACGACATCTTATATCCTTGTATGCAGATGATATGTTACTATATCTGAAATACCCGGAGGAAAATCTTCAATATGTTCTGGAGGTAATGGAGAGGTATGCCAGGCTGTCCGGTATAGCGGTGAACCCCCAGAAATCTAGTATGTTCCCGCTGGGTAGCTATGTGGGAATTCAGGCAGAAGGGTTGCCGGTGTTGCAGGTCCCGTGGGCGGTGAGCTCTTTTCGCTACTTGGGAATAGATGTGTATCACACGGTAGAGGAGGAACATAGGCGCAACACGGAAAAAGCCATTGGGAAAATCGGGAAATGCATGAGGTTCTGGGAGAGGTTGCCTCTGGCGATGATGGGCCGAGGTGCTATGCTTAAGATGGTGGTTTTACCTAGGCTGTTGCATTATTTTAACAATATCCCATACATGATACCTAAGAAGTTTTTTGTTAAGCTGCATGGTATGTGCAGGGACTTTTTGTGGCACGGCACCTGGAATAGAGTTGCGTTATGGAAGTTGCAGAACTTCTACGAGAAAGGCGGCATTAAACTGCCTAATTTTGAGGTTTACTATGTTGCGGCCCAACTGCAATACGTGGCTAAGTGGCTCTCAGATGACGTGACCCCTGAGCACAAATTATTTGGGAGGAACTGTACTCCTTTTTATTTGCGGGAAATTATCTGGGTGGCTAGCTCGGAATTGAAGGAGCGCCCTAGAATGCTGTTGCTGGGGCGGAACATGTGGCGGCGAGCCTGTCGGATGATGGGGGACCCTTTCCCGTGTGTTCTGCAGATACCGTTGGTCGCACTGGTGGAGGGGGACAGGCAGCTGAGAGTGATTATTAGGACCTACTGGGAATCAGTGGGACTGGTCACGCTAGGAGACATGTGGCGAGACGGGACTATCACGACCTTTGAAGGACTCGGGGGGGGGGGGGGGGGGAGACGGGACTACACGTGGGCCAATATGTCACCTATCATGTACTAGTGCAGAAGATTCGTAGTATGTGGCCTGAAACGTCGTTAGCGGAGGAACCAGATGCTACGGCGGGGGTAATATATGATATATCGGAGGGTGGGCACGAGGTCTCAAGGCTGTATGAGATGATGATGACCAAGGTGGGGAAGGACTTGGGGCACTTGAGATTAGAATGGGAAACAGAAATGGGAGCCCCGATTGAAGATGGGATGTGGCAAAGGGCTTTGGGATATCATAAGGTGTCGAGAAATGCCAGGTTTAAACAAATACAGCTATATGTTACGCACAGGGCATACATGACCCCTCTCAGAATATCGAAGTTCCGAAATGTTGGGCGCCAGGCGTGCCCTAAGTGCGACGATGAGAGCGCTGACATGATACACATGTTCTGGGCGTGCCCGGTAATTGGAAGCTACTGGGGCGAAGTGGCGCAGAGGTTAGCGGCAAAGGGGATCACGCTCCAGGTAGACTCGGCCTGGGCCTGCTTGTTGGGAGGGTATCCCAGAGCGAAGAAACTTAGACATGTAGAGAAATTGAAAGACTTGGCATACGTACTTGCGAAACGAAGGATTGCCATGGGATGGAAGGGGTGTCACAGGCCACGAGTGGAAGTCTGGTGGAGGGACCTACAAAAATGGGCGGAGGCTGAAACGGTGGTGTGGCAAGAGGCTAGTAGTTATACTGGGGATGAGGAAATGGGTTCCCTCATGGCGTGGAAACTATTGATAGCTGAATTGTTTGGAGCAGTGTCGGATCCAGCTGAATCTGAGGGCAGCGATGCCCAACCGCACGGAGCAGACACTGAAAGTGAGGAACACGCAGGCTCATAGGGGGGGGGTGGGATTGGGAGTGTAGTGTTTTTAGGTTGTCAAACGTGTTTAAATGAAACGTCATAAGCTTTACTGAATGCTGGTTGTTGGTTGTTTGGTTCTAATAAAAACTTTTTAAAAAAAAAATTAAAAAAAATAAAAAGTATGGAGGAAAGGGGACAGGACGTAGGAGTATGAGGTATTAATGTGATTTCTAAGTATGTTGGCAATCCAGGCGAGTTATGGACCTACTGTATCTGCACTGCACTTATCAGCAAGAATGGTCGCTTTTGACAATGTCTGTTCCCCTCATCATTTGAGGGTTTTTAAGTAATCCTATATCTGTATTTAAAATGTTTCAATATTGGAATTGTAGTCTATTGTCACTACATTATTTTCCTCACTGAAGATTCTTGGAAATGTTCTTGTAGTTCCAATGTATTACAACTTGGATTGATTAACCCACCTGTTTTGCTTTAATCTATCTGTGAGAGCACTAAGCACTTTATTTGGTAAGAGCACTGTCATTTTGGGAAAGTTTTGTCTTTTTTCCATGTTTGGAGGACACTACACAATTGGGCTGAAAATGGGAATTGTATGTTTTTATAAAATAGAATGAATGATTAGTCCTTTTTTATTTGTTATTACCATGAGTAAACTGTGGAGTACAGCGAACCATTGGTACCATCTTTCCTGGTTTTTATGTTGGTGACGAAAATAAAATGCCTAGTTTTCCCCCAGTGACATGTTTTCTCCCTTTGCAAGGAACCTTCGCATTTGGAGTTCAGCAGTACCCATCTGACGAGCTGCTAGTAGCGCCCCTTTTTTGTGGTTGCCCATATATTGCTTGTTAATTTAGACAAATTGCAGGCAAGGTGTCAATGGATGAGCAGCCACCCTGTGAGATAGGATAGGGATAACCTGTAATGGTCGTTGGTTTTGATCCCTTGAACCACATGGAAAGGGGCTGTCAGCAGGACAAATGATCGATTCACTCAAAAGGAGAAAAGTCACAATTTGAGTGTTTTCTTTAATCGTTGGAAAGAGGGCTCTTGCCCGATTTCAAATGGCAATGTTTTCCTATTTTTTGCCTCCAAAAACATCAAATGATCAACCTCCAAATCGATTCTTCTAGTACGCTGTGCCGGCAAGGAGGTTGAGTGCCATCAAGATGGGCTACTTCTTCGATACACGCTTTGTAAGATTTGAGCATGGGTACAATTAACCTGTTGCTCATACGTTCGTATGCATGATGCATAAAGACTTGAGGAAGAATGGCTTTGCAATTAGGAACTGCAGTGTTATCTGGGCAGCAGTTAGAGTCTTGTGACTTGAGAGATTGTTCTTACTGTCTTATTTCGAAATAGTTTATTTGGTGGATGTGCCAATTACTCACGGCCATTTGAAAGGTGTTCAAAGAATCCAATTTGGACGTGATCAGAGCATGTGTCCCTTCAATTTTTGGGGCTTCTCCAAGTATCAGGTGAAAAAGGTAAACAAATCAAAGCCTGGTGTTGAGTTGCGTGACTGTTTAAGGAAGGAGATGTGATGTTAGTCAGTCTTGTATTGCATCCGTGGCCAGGAGTGCAAGTTCATGGAATGTTGATGTATGCACGATACACAGCTCAGGAGAATGTTGAGTGAATGTGTGTGCGAGTGTTCTATGAATGTCAGTTGGGGGCCTGAGCTGGGAGTGAAAGGATGGCCAGTGGGTCTGTTCCTGTGATGTCCACTTGTGACTACATAAACCTGTGATATACATACAAGTAACTAGATCTTATACATAGTGTATATATTTACAATAAATCTTCCTGGACTAAACTACGTGGCTCCACAGCTGGTCTGTTTATGTATGGATTGGGCCCTACAATTAAACATAACATTGGCGACGAGAAAGTCAAAAGAACAGGAGAAGAGAATAAAGACGGGACAGTAAACGGCTGCAACAGTGTAAAAATACAGCAACATATGAAGTAATGAGAGCTCTGGGAGGGGAAAGCAGCTGCAGTAAGACCCACCGTTCCCGTGCTTTTAAAAGTATCCATCCTCCCCAGCAAAGTTTCACATGGGTTCTCTGGGCAGAAGACCCCCACCAGTAATGAAGTCCCCAGAGATCCCAAGTAAGGAAGGAAGAGCCTACTCTCTTTTAAGAGACATAAGTGTAGTAACCACATTTGACTATTTAAGTGGCAACAACGATAACCTGATCCTAGCGCCACCATAAAAAAAATAAAAATAAAAAATACATTTAAAAAAAGATGAACGTGCCATTCAGCACAGGTTGAAATTCACCTATTCACGTCAATACTATTCTCATCCAGCATTAATCCCTGGGTCCTATGGGTGATCGCCCACAGCCTCCATCCGTCACCCAGGACATGGTTAAAGAAGGGCCCTGCCGCCTGTATCATTCATTGAAGTCCCGACAGCATTTCAAAGCATCTGCCAAGGGAGCGCACATAGCGTTCTGCCAGCATGGGTGTATGTCGTGTTATAGTGGATGTAACAACTGCTAAACGAAAGACGTGATGTTGAGTTGGGCTTTTATCTCATGTGATGTGTGCAGGCAGAGACTACTGATGCTGTAGGGGAAGAAATGTAAGTGCTTAGGGTGCTTGCCGTAAATGAGGCAACATTTTCTATGAAGGACGACAATGTAGCCCAAGCAGAGTAATAAGCAGCGTTTTTATTGCACATCGGAGCACCTTCCACTCCGAGGATGGCCTACAGATGATGACGTTCAAGGCAGTTCCAACGGCGCTGTCGTCGCCAGGACCACAACAGCACCAGAAGGCAGGCTATAGGAAAGTACTGGCGCCGAACGTAAAGCGTTCCAACGAGTGATTTTTACCGGCTGCAAAGTGCAAGCTACATTTGCTTACCACTGCACAAGCATATTTAAAGGAAAACAAGCTCAATAGTTACCAGCATCGGAGTGGATTAACATAGCGAAATTAACAGATATGCGTTTTCTTTTCGGGTAAGCGACGAGCAAGGACAGGCTAACGAACCCAGAAGCTAAGTATGTATAAGTAAAGTGCCTGTAGGAGGAAAAGGAGAGGAATCATTTTACAAACTTCACAGAGTTTGACATCAAGGGAGATTAATCATTGCACAACATATTTCAAAGGTGGTATTTTCTTAATTGTGTTTTACAAATACTACATATGGTTATTGAGGGGACAGTGTTTTCAGGGGTTATTTTCAGCTGATTCATTCTGATAGTATGAAGAATTATTTCATTCAAAGATTTTCGGAGATTATACAAGGCAGAATGCAGGGATGAATTAAAGTTACCCTGTAAAGATTTTTTTTTTGTGTGTGAATTCAATTAATGGATGTAGTGAGGGTTCTAGTGATATCCAGAAATTGAAATGATGTTGGGCCGTTGCCATTGTGCAGTGGTGTTAAGTGTTGTGGCCCCAAATTATCTACAATATGGTATCATCGCCAAATAGTACCACATTGTTTTGATGGTGCCGGGTATCCGCACTAGTGAGTATCACGAGGAATATATTGGCTAGACCAATGCGTTTAGCAGGGTGTATACGCATAATGCTGTGTGTAATACAGTCTTATGGTGTGTAGTGCATCTACAGACAAGTTGAAGTTTATCTGATTGCCATAAGGAGATGTGCAATCAGCAGTGCAAAAGTGCAAGTTTGGAAAAAGTAAAGGTTTCCATAGTTTAAGATGATGGCCATGCACAGGCCAGGTAAGGTAAATTGGTAAAGTGCAGTTATAGGGAACGTGCATAGAGGTGAACACATACCACGAAAAGGTAATTAGAGAGAATGCATAACTAAGAAGAGTTAAAAATTGCATTAAAATGGGAAGGTTAAATATGCATGAAGTAAGAAGAGTTGAAATGCATCAAATGTGTAAGTAAAATGAAGTTTTTACAGTGCACCCAGCTGGGTATAGAAGTATAGATTATTGCGCAAGTACAGAATAGCTAGCTAGATTGTATAAAGTTGGCCAAGTTTTCTCATTATTATTCCACATAGTTTGGATCCATGTGATCACCGTGCCGCCCGCAACTGCGATGCCGAAAATGCCGACAGCAGTTACGCGAGGCGCAGTGATCATATGGATCACTGTGCCCCCTCTCGCCCCCCCCCCCCACACTTACCTTTAGGGCGGCACACTTCTGCGTGTGCTGCCCACACTCTGATCCCTGCAGTGTCAGCTCCTCCCACTAATGTGGGAGGAAGCTGACGCCGCAGGGTGCTTTTCCATTTTTTATTTAATTTTTTAAACATTTTTTTAACGGGTCCCCCGCTTTCCAAAATGGTAAGCGGGGGACACCCCCACAACCCCCGACCCCCATTACTGCGCCCAGGAAGAGCGGGACACACCCCCGCAACCTCCGCTCTGCTTGCGCGCAGTATGTCACCCTCATTTTGTGCGCCTCCAAAGTCGCTGTGCTGCGACTGTGGGGGCGCACAAATGAGGGTGACATTTTTGTACGATACCCATAGTTTCTTATTGTGTTAACAACAAAAAATTGAGATATTTATAGTTGGTTATTTGGTTCTGCCAAGCGCACTTTATCTGTTGAATTTGTATTATGTTGTGTAATGATGAAGGTGTGTACTGCTAGGTGTACGTTTGAGTGTTGAGGGTATGCATTGATAGCGAGGTGCAGTGTTTGGTTTTTGGTGATGTTGGTGATAGTTGCATGCCCAGTGGTTTGAAGTTCTAATTGAGCATGTGACTAGTACAATAGTGGTTGATATTCTGGTGGGATGATTGTAATTGGGCGATAAGTGGGAGCAGATTGCAGATGTGTCAGGAATGCGAGGATGGAAGTTGGTGGATGATGTGACCTTTCTGTGTTTGTTGTTCCTGTTATTGACAACACCATCTTCCAGGTGTGTTAGTTTGCAGACTGCAGCAGCAATGTTTCGCTCTGGCTCTGCATCGATGTTTTGCGATGCATCCGGGTCCGGTGTTAGGCAATCTGTTGTCCGACCCGTTTTGTTTCCCCACCTCTTTGTTGTGATTAGTTTCTTATGGTTACACCTGGGTGTTTGCGCCAGAGTGTGGCAGACTCTGTATTCCGGGAGTGGCAGATCCGGATGGAAGGTTGTTGGTTGTGGTTAAGAATGTTGTGTATGGGGGGGGGGGGGGCATGGCTAGCCGAGGACGCTGTTGGATGCCTCTTTGGTGAGCTCTGGGACTCCTTCCCTGTCCCGGGGCCCCGAAACCTTCTAAAACCGCCCCATTAACCCACAGATTCAGCGGTGTGTGTGCCGGAGCGACTGGGGAATAAGTTGTACTAATATGAGCAGCAGCGGAGCCGCCGTGTAGGAGAAACGAGCGGAAAGGCAGGAGCCCAACGGTCCCAGCTAAAATGGCGGACGTGACTCGTGGTAGCTCAGGGGACAGCCAGCCGCCTTCGGAGCAGCAAGGAGCCGAACAGTAATCAGCCCAATGCAATCCTGCCATCAGAAAGAGTGACCTGCCGGTTGTGAACAGTGATGGTGAGCGTGGTGTCTGGCTTGGGGACTGAAGTGGATGCGCCCCTCTGGGAAGCCCTTGCCCCGCCCTCGTTGGCTGAAGACCTTCCGACGGGCTTTGAGGACGGAAACCTGAGAGGAAGTGGGTGAGAAGGTGCTGGGGGCTGCAGGAGTAAAGGCATAGGTGGCAACGGGTCCAGCTTCCTGAAACGGACTCTGGAAGTGGCCCGTGCACCCTGCGGGGTCTTGCAACTTTCAACTTATTATCATCAGGAGCAGGCGGTCACGCAGCGTGGGATGGGCCGCTGAGGCTGTCCGTGCTCGGCGGGCATTTGGTGGAGCTGAGACCGGGCTGACAAAAGCATCGGAGTGCGGCGAACTGTACAGCACGCAGCGGGCGGAGGTAAGGGCCCTCTCCCTTGGCAGGAGGGGCGTGGAAGAGGCCCACACAGCCCAAAGCTATCAGACAGGCGAACAATGCACTGCAGCAGCCGCGATACGCACGGCGGATGAGAGACACTCTGGGTGGAAATTGTGGCAAGCCCATTGGAGGGAGAGGCTCTGGACTCACATGGGGCACCCCCAGCAGGCAACACTCAAGTGAACAGGTCTGGGAGGAGGGATCCCAGGAAATCAACGCATGGCTAGCTAGTGCTACCAAAGGGCCAAAAGCAGTGAAGAGGCACGAGGGAGGACCCCAGTGCAGGAGTCCCCCCCCCCTCTATCAGCAGGCAAACCCTGGGGGCAAGAGGTGAATTCTAACTCCAGTGTAACAAAGGGAACAGCGTGAGATAATCCCCTACTGCCAGTAACTATTCTATGGAAGGGGGAAGAGTCACAGGGTACAGAGGGACAAGTGGCCAAGGGGCCTGATACCAGCAAGAAGCACCTAGAAACGCAGGGGGGGAGAAGAGATGGCAGGGAGCGCTCCTGAGCGCAAAATAAGACAACCCTGGGATGCTGTAGAGCTGGCAAGATAATCGCCGCCATTGTCGTGGTAGCCCGAGTGGCGAGTGACAGAGGAGGCACCCAGACCTGGGGAACAGTACTACCGGCGGATCTGCCTTGAGAGACAAGTGGGGATCGGGAGGAGCTCAGTACTCACAGGATCACATAAGTCAGTCCTCAGGAGGCCACACAGTTTAGGAGGGACTTTATAAATTGGAACAGCAGGGTGCCCAACCCAGGGCACAGTGGTGGGGATCTCATGGCGGCCAGGGTGAGTAAGTGATAAGGGTACAGAAGGCGAGAGTGCCCACCTCCCCCCGGCACAGGCAAAATGTCCAAGCAAACTACGAAATCGAAAAGTGCGGGGTCGGGAGACATCAGAACTCGGCTGCGTTTCGGAGTTTCAGCGAATTGCATCAAACTACAAGCTCTGGCCCAAATTCACTCCCCTCCTCCAGAAGGTTCGGGGGGAGGCCGAGGAACCGCCAATCTGAAAATCAGACTTGCTAGCAATGCTGCAGGAGTTAAAAAAGGACATCAAAGTTAGTGCATCTGATCTAGCCAAGTCCATCTTGGACCTCAACAAAGGGGTCATGGCAGTAGAGTGAAGGGTTGATGAGGTGGAGACCATGGTTGCTGAACAAGGCCAAGAGCAAGATGACCTATCTAAAAGAATGCAGGAACTCGAACAGCAAATGGAGCGGGTCCAGGATAGACAGGAGGATGGCGAGAACAGATCCAGGTGAAACATACGAATTCGGGGGATCCCGAAGTCCGTGGCAGACTGACCTGCAGCAATATTTGACAGATCTGTTCCGCCACATCCTGGGCACGGAAGAGGACAGAGATATTGTCCTAGACCGGACACATGGGGTCTATTCCACTTTGCAACTTCAGAAGAACCTGATTCCAGATGTGCTGACCCGGATACACTTATTCCAACTGAAAGAGGCCATCATGCGAGCCGCAACGGAATAAAGACCCCATAAGCTTCCGATCCACACCCATCCATCTATACCAAGATCTACCGCAAGCAACTCTTAATACGAGGAAATGGCTTAGGGTTGTCACAGACTGGCTGAGAACTAGGAATGTGCGCTATCGGTGGACATTCCCAACAGGTCTCCGCTTCGAGTGGAAGGGACAGCGGTATACAATCACAAAGGAGGAGGACATGGAGGAGCTCAAGGGGGAGGAAGAAGGCATCGAAGACAAAGACAAGGAGAGGTCCCCACGTGGAAGCAGGGCAAGGGAAGGCAAATCAAAAAAGGAACAATGGCAACCAGCGCGACGCCATCCGAGGGGTCGCATCAAGGAACTTAAGGCCGTGGACCCAGTGTGAACGGTAGTCTGGAAGGTAAAAGCTGGGTTCAGCCAGGGCAATCGGGAGATTTGGAATCAAAAGTCTGCTTCAGCCCCATGGGGCGGCGCGTCGGGGCAATAGCCACACAGAGCGGCTTCAAATGCATACATTGGGGTGAGGGGTGTGCAGGGGGGGAGAACAGACCCTATATTTCCCGGGGGATAGCAATCTCGGTGATCCCTTATGGCACCGCCATGGGGAGTTTCAGTTGAAGTTCAATGGGGAGTTATAAATTGGGGAGATTGGGAGGGGGGAGACAAACTCGTGACATCTGGGTGGAGGATACACACTGCACATATGGGACACCTACGGGGGGGGCGGAATGGCTCAATAGCATCGAGACGGGCACGCTGTTACAATCCAACAATGACTGATCTAACCTTTGTTACATTAAATCTCCTGGGGTTCAATTCCCCAATTAAGAGGAAATCGATTGTGAACAGGCTTTTGGATATGTGGGCCTCGCTGGTATGGATGCAGGAAACACTTGCTTCCAGAGGATGAGCATAGACTAAAGCATAGGGCCTTTCCTATGCAATATTTTGCCTATAGCGGGACAAAAAAAAAAAGGGGGATTGGGCATATTGCTGGCCAAGGGGATCAGCTTTGGGAAACAATTTATAAACAAGGGACCCAGAGGGGCGCTACTTGGTATTGGGAGGGAAGCTAATGGGTCAGCAGGTTATCATGGTGGCGATCTATGCCCCTAACGAGAGGCAGGATCGTTTCTTGTTGGGGCTGTTGCCCAAAATTGCAAATTGGGGAGTGGGTCAGATCTTGATAGGGGATGATTATAATGGCGTAATGGACGGGACGCTGCAATGGACAAAACCCTTCCAGCTACCCCACGCGACCACATGTTCAGACAAGCCCTGGCACGATTTCTCAGGGAGATGCAACTAATAGAAACATGGCGAATCGCCCGCAGGAAAAAACATACACCCACTATTCAGCAGTGCACAGGGGTCACTCCCGGATTGATATGGTACTCATTTCAGACACCCTGGTCCCACGAGTCATGGGATTAGAAATCGGGGTACGGTGCATATCAGACCATGCCCGGGTCTCCATAGAGTTGGAGCCGCTTACTCCGCGGCAACTGACTGGTAATCCATGGCATCTAAATGAGGTGATCCTAAAGGACCTGGCTCTCAGAGCAGATCTAGAACAAGCCTTGAGGAATTATTTTCAGGAAAATGTCAAGCAGAGGGTAGATGGGCCACTATCTGGGACGCTAGCAAAGTGGTTGTACGGGGCCAGTTTATTGCACATACGGCAAATTATGGTAAAAGGAAAGAGGGTGAGGAGGAAATTAGAGGCCAAAGTAACAAAAGCCGAGGCGGAGTACAAAAACAAGGGCTCACAAAAAAGCTGGCGGGAACTTAAAGTCAGAGCGGCATTAGAGACACACCTGGCAGACGAAGCTGCATGACTCCTTCTGCAAACTAAACAGTTTTACTACATAAATGGGGACAAGGCCAACCGATTTCTCGTGGCCAAATTGAGGCAGCAGAGAACCCGGAACCGCATCGGCCAATTTAAACGCATGGGATGGGACCTAGTGAGAGGGGAGAAAGAGATAGGGGAAGTCATGTACTCATATTACACGGACAATCTGTAGGGGGAAGACTAGGAGAGGGAAGTGCAAGTAGCGTTCCTGGGCCGGGTGTCTCTTCCGCAGATCAGAGGAAGAGGTGGTGGAGGTTATAAGGGCATTGAAGGGAGACAAATTTCCAGGCCCGGATGGGCTAAGCAATGCGTATTTTAAGACATTTCGGTCCATTCTGGTAGGCTCCCTAACGGAACTATTTAATCATATTCAGGATACGGGGTGGGCCTCAGGGGACATGGGCTCAGCTACTACGGTATTATTGTTAATACTGGACAGGAACCCTTTAGAATGCGCTAGCTATCACCCTTTCTCGTTACTGAATGGGGATGAAAAAATGAATTCCACGTTCTTGGTCCGGAGGCTGGCAAATGTCCTCCCGAAGAGAATTCACCCAGACCAGTCAAAATTTGTGAGAGTAGGCAGCACAACCATGATAACATTTGTAGAGCCATAGACACTATATAGTGAGGACGAAGGACAGGGCAGCGGTTCTCAGTGCTGGCATTGGACGCCTCTAGAGCCTTAGATAGCTTACATTGTGGATTCCTACAGTGGACCCTTGAAAAATGTGGGTGTGGGCCAATCTTTACTCATATGGTACTGGCTAACTATGGGAACCCATCCACATGGCTAATGATTAATGGCTAGTTTACAGACAGTATCCCCATCCGGAAGGGCACGAGGCAGGGGTGTTGGTTGTCACCCTTGATTTTCGCTATGGCCATGGAGCCTCTGTCGATGAGCCGGGAATCCGAGGGTGGAAGTGGGCGCTAGTGGATCCCAAAAGGTAGCTCTCTATGCGGACGATGTCCTCATGTTCCTGAGGGACACAACAAATTCACTCCCCAAAGGCCATAGAGCTGCTGGGCAGGTTTGCAAGGGTGTCGGAGTTTCACATCAACTATCCCAAATCAAAGGCATTTAATATAACAGATTCCGGAGCATGTGACAGAATGGGAAAGCGGGTATCCTTTGAAATGGGAACAGAAGGCTGTGAAATACTTGGGAGTAAACCCAACACCCACCTAAGAGAGACTATAAGGGACTAATATCCCGTATCTATTCAATACATGGATTGGAGATCTTAAGCGATGGGACATGCAGGAGCTATCATGCTTGCACGCAAAACAGCCGTCAAAATTACCCTACTCCCTAGGTTTTTGTACATGACGGGAGCCCTCCCAACACGTATCCCAGGCCCAGCAATAAAAAATGTACAGAAAGAAGTTATGTCCTTTATTTGGAAGGGGCAGAAACCAAGGGTTCCCAGGAAAGTCCTATTTGGACCACAAGTTCTGGGGGTACCAGAACTTTGCAGGTATTTATGGGCAATACAGGTAGCTCCCATGTTGCAATGGACACCCAGGGAAAACCAGAATCGTTGGGCAGCCCTTGAAAGGGAGGCAACTAGGACACCCCTTGAAAGTCTGAGATTCCTCACAGCGCAGCATAGAGGCATACTACTGGAAACGACCAAGGCCACCCTATGGTATTGGGACAAAGCATTGCGGGGGAAAAAGGTGAAGGTGAGCGGAGGCCCTCTCGCACCGGTGGCCCACAATCCAGACTTTACACCAGGGATGTGGCCCGACTTCTGGGCACACTGGGGAGGAGGGGGAACAGGCCTTGGCATTGGGGGAACTCTACGCGGAGGGGTCACCACTAACATTTGAAGGTTGTAAGGCCAAATTTCACATTCCCGAGTGGGAACGCTTACATTATATCCAACTTCGACACTGGATTATTGACATACAGGTTCAGGAGGAGACAACTCGGGACCCAATAGGGCTGGAACTCACGGTAAAAGAGGGGAAGTTGGAAAAAGGGGTGTCGAGATTATACCAGCTGATGGGGAGGCGGACCCGGGAGAAACTTTACCATACATGCAGAAATGGGAATTAGATGTGCGGAAACCAATCTCTGGGGAGACATGGAGTCGCATATGGCACTGAGCTGCCAAAAGCTCCAAATGTGCCTCAATTAAAGAGGTGGCATATAAAACTCTGTCAGAGGTGGTATATGACACCACAACGTATGAATTCCATCAACCCAGACTACCCCATGGCATGTTGGAGGGATTGTGGACAACCCAGGGACCTAATCCACATGTGGTGGACTTGCCCAGTGGCGGAGACTTACTGGAAGGAGATCTTGAGCCATATCAAGGAGATAGCGAGGACACACCTGCCTTTTGATCTAGTGGTAGTCTTACTGGGTGAGACTATTGAAGGGAGCTATGAGAATACTGGAAATAGGGCTGGCCTCATCTCACACATATTGAGCACAGCCAGAATCACCTTGGCACAGGTGTGGAAAAAGAAACAGGGGCCGGTAGTGGCCATGTGGTGGGTGAGACTATGGGGAGTGATGGCCATCCAAAAGGTGACAGCAATGGCATATGGCTCCTACTCGAAGTACCTGAACACTTGGATGCTGCTTCACGAGTTCATGGATGACAGGGAACAAATGTAATTCAAGCCTAAGTTACTCTGCAGGGTTTCCATTATTTAGTTCGGCGAGCCTTGAGCCGAGAGGACAGCCCGGCTCGCGGGACTCCTATGTGCATCGAATAGAGACGCTATGCCTCACCCAGGTGTTGAAAAGTTACCGTGGTGGGGATGGAGAGGGGGGGGGAGGAGTTACAACAGTTAAAACTCATGAGCAGATGGAACACAGATGGGGATGGACAATGGGGAAAGACAAGGACGATGTTACTATTGGTTGTTCCCCACATGTTTTAATCTTGTGTATGTGGTTCTGTATGAAAGGGAGATGTGTTGTGTGACTGGTTATTGAAGCGAGATGTTGTGATGTTAGTCAGTCTTGTATTGTATCACTGGCCAAGAGTGCACGCTGGTGTAATGTTAATGTATGCATGATAGACAGCTCAGGAGAATGTTGAGTGAATGCTGTGCGAGTGTTCTATGAATGTCAGTTGGGGGCCAGAGGTGGGAGTGAAAGGATGGCCAGTGGGTCTGTTCCTGTGATGTCCACTTGTGACTATATAAACCTGTGATGTACATACTACAAGTAACTGGATCTTATACATAGGGCCTGGTCCATGGAAGTGTTTTGGGCGCAATCCCTTAGGAAAACATTCTGTGAATCAGGTGCATAGTGTATATATGTACAATAAAGCTTCCTGGACTAAACTACGTGGCCCCACAGTTGGTCTGTGTATGTATGGATTGAGCCCTACCATTAAACATAACACCTGGGCCATCATTGGGATTAGGAGTGCTCTCCAGCTCACTTTCCTGATTGCAGAGATGCTCACTCCAGTAGTGGTCTGCCAATGCCCAGTTTCCCTCCTGATGCTCCCACTGCATGCTCGGCTGTCAAGACGGGTGAAACCCACCAAACGCATGCGAGGAAGTTGTATACCACTGTATGCAGGCTCTAGGCTCTGCTTGCAGTCTTGCACACTTGCAAAGCACAGACAATGCGTTTAATCTCAGTTGATGCGACAACTCCCACTGTAAATACATGTCCAGGGCACAAAGTCATTTAAACTCCTGATGTAGCAAATGTGTTACTCTGTGTATATGTAGTTTCCACATTTACGTTCTTCCGACCAAGCTGCTGCTCTCTCTCAGTCATACACTGGGATCTGGTGCCGGGATCTGGTGCCGTTTCTTGTCAGGTTCCCACTTCACATATTTAACCTAGCAGCCGTGGGGTTCCGAAGCATGATTTCTCTCGTGACATAAACATTGCAATTTTCACCATAGTATATTTAGTATTTTTCATTTGGTGCCGATTCCGTCACCTTAAACGTATCTTGTTTATTTACGCAGCATTTGAAAGTCTGTAGAACAGGCAATGCAGTCGTTTTTGTGTTGAATATTACCAAGGACTCGTGACGCCCTCAAATGCTGATGTGATGACCATTTCATAATTGTTGCAATAACGAGTCACACCAGTTTCGCGGGTGGAGATGTGTCTAAAAGAGGGTTGAGGCCTCCCTTCTAAAAAATTAAAAACTGAGCAGTTACGAGGAGCAGAATCATGGCGTAGAATTTGAGTGTGCTGCTGGAAATTAGAACAAGGAAACATAACTTATGTTTTTCATCCACTGAAAAGTGCTGGCCTATTACTATGACTAATGTGAACAGGCAATCAAATGGGAACTGCACCAGGGAGCTGTACCTTCATATACATGGTGAAGGACTATAGGTTTCTTAAAAACAATAGCTAGCAAGTTATTTCAATAAAATAAAGAACGGTTTATCTGGACAAAGATAACCTAGGCTTGCTAATTACCAGTGGACCTGAGTGAATAAACATTTGTAGGTTTTCAAGGAAACTTAAGAAAAGCTCTTACCTATGCTGTGGTACTGCCATCTATAATAAATCCTTTCAGGTAGTAGTTGTAGAATTTTCTGCAAAATCATAATATTACATTAGATGAAAAGGAAATGCAATAATTTTAATAAAATGCTAATGTGCTTTTATCTAAACAAACAGCTTCATTTCACGATACAGCTCCCAATTTAAATAGCCAAAAAGAGAATTACCAGTTTTAAATCCACTATTTATCTTTAGCAGCTAAAATTAGAAAAGGTGGAGTAGACATCCGGTGTCTCTACTACCCAATGACTATTTGGCTCATTCCAATTGTATGCATGTGCTGCTTTCTATGGGGCAGTGGGGCGTGTTTTACTTTTACCACTCATCTTGGGTACTGGATAGAACATATGCACAGGATATCCATATAAAAGCAGATAAACAGTAGCATTAGGAACCAACCAAATGATGCCCAATTAGCAAATTTACTGGATAACCGAACGTCGGGTGGGGGAGTGCAACACGGGGCACAAAAGGTCAGACAAGAAAGCTTCCTGGCCTCTATGCTCTATTTAACAGCACTAACATTCAGTTATGTGGCATGGGGCCGTTACCTGACTCTTTTTTTTTAACAGGACGGTTCCATCGCTGGCAAAGGGAGATAAAATGTTTGGCTTAATAAGGTGTCCAATAAAGCTGGACTTCACTATACTAATACTGACGACAAGCAATGATGTGTTAACGTGTTCATGACACTGGTGCTGCAACCAAAACAAAATCAGAATGCACTGAAAATAAAATTGCTGACTGGAATACTGTCAGTATTCTGCACAAGTGACAATCATAAATTGCAGCTATAGTGACCGAGGTTCACGTAATCCTTGTGGTCCCAAGCTAACGTGGTCCCAAACTCCATCTTTAGAACATGTTGACCAAAATAGCTTTTTTTGTGGTATGCCGTTTGTGGTGATGTGCCGAGTCAGTCTCACTCAAAAATGGTGATACACTATGAAGACATTGTTTAATCATTAATCATTAAAACTCGTTTGGGTCAAATTGTACAGCACATACACACTGCTAGGAGAGCACCAAAATAAGGGTGTATGTTATGTAGAACTTGCTGGTCAAACGGATTATCGCACCAGAAATAGATATGATGAAAACGTCAGGTAAGAAGGTGTTAGGCAGAAACCTGTGCAGTTCCCTCTGGGAACACTGCAAACGATTTAGGACTACAGGTGTTTGGCAGTAAACCCACTTGGTAGCAGTCTGTACCACACAGATTCACTTGGTAGCTGTGGCTGAGCAGTCAAACTTCCCTCAAGAAGAGTTAGGCAGTATACAGAGTATTCACAATAGGTCAAAAGAACACAATAGAACACTGACCAGGGCTTAGTGTAAAAGAGATCATTATTTATTTAAAACCACATCTAGAAAAACACACAGGCACTAATAGTAAGCAATTCAAAAACACGGTCACTAAAAAGATATACACTCCCTTAGAAGAATATTAGACAAGTCTTCAGTAAAGCCCCACTTATTTTCAGACAGTGGTGAGTGCTTAACGCAGATGGCACTCTTAATAAATTTGTTTTAGAAGGGAGAGAAAAGCAGAGTATAAATTGAAACAGATCCCAACACTTTTACAAGAACACAACAAGAGAGGAAGGCAAAGTAAAACCGTGAGTTTAGAGTTCAGTAGGCCGGATCCACTTTAAGAGGATCAAAACGAAATGTGTCCAAGGTCACACGATTGCGGTGCACAAAAGTCTTGAAAAGGTTCAAAAAGAGTTGCACCAAAGAAAGGGACCAGCTGGAAGGTCATGGCGGCCAGCCCAGTCCAGAAGGTTAAGGGGTTATTATTACCTTGTAGCAATCTTTAGAAAGGGAGGCCTGGTGGACACAGTACCTTAAAGTGGTGAGAATACTCCAGCCGGGGCAGTTGTTCCTGGCAGCGGATGCAAGTTGGTGCTTCGTCCGGGGGAAGAGAGGATCTCGTCGGGGAGGAAGACAGGAGTCTGTTAAACTGCCAGGGAAGAAACCAGCCGCGGAGTTCTCAGATAAAAGGAGCGGTCCTTTTATTCGCGGTCCAGTGGTAAGTGGCTATCCGGTTGCCGGGGTGCTTGGCACGGGCAATTCGACCACGAGACGGCCTGGGATGCGAAGAGAAGGTAAACTGGTTGTGCCCACCAGTCAGGTGAAGAAGCCTCTCCAGCCGGGAGATCTTCTCTTTCGTCGGGAAGTGGCGAGTCGGTTCCGCAGGGCTCCACCGGTGGTGTCGTCGTGGTAGGTTGGTTCAGCTTCTCCCTCGTCGGATTCTCAGGTCCTGTGGCGACTTCTGAAGTTCCAGTCCCCAAAGCCCTGCTTTTATGCAGCACACCCCAATTCACTCAGCCTAGCTGTCAATCAAACATGCTAAGTGGTGAGTAGGCCGGCTGAGGTAACTCCCTCCCACACCCCCTGTGGTACCCAGAGAGAGTGGCACCACTTTTGGAGGCTTCTGTGGAGAAGCCCGCCAAAAAGTGGAACAAAGGGCTCGACTTGGGTTGAAGTCACAGAAGAGAACACAAACGCCATTTTGGAATAGAGTCCTGGCAAAAAAATACCAACCGGCGAATTAATATTAAATAAATAAACCGGCGGTATGTTCGAGGCTATGAGAATTAAATAATTTGGTAGGCTCGAACAATGGGAAAATCCCATAGGGATATATTTGCGGTCGAATATAAAAAGTAGTATCCACTGCCACCAGCCAAAACTCGATCAGGGGGGACGGAGACGTGCCCCCTCGACTAACAGACCCCGGGGCAATCGAATTACCCCGACCAATACGTCCACAATATGATGGTTTGTACTGGTTTCTGTTCATAATTTGGGACTAGTAAAGCCAATGGTGACTTTACATGCCCTGGGAGACAGTAGTCAGTCCCAGGGTATGGAGTCTATGGTGGGGTGTCACTATGACACCCCTGTGTCACTGCACAGAGGGTGCTGTGTACCACACATAGTAAAAACACATGAGACCCTATGGAGTAAAAGACCCCATAGCCCATAAAACACATTAACAGTCAAAGGAACCCCTCAAATCATGTCCAAGAGTGTGAAGAAAAGAGACTCACTCTTGGCAGGAGAGAAAAAAATAAACCCCAAAAATCCAGCAAAGCTGCTGGGGGGACTCACTAGGTTTGGGAAATTAGCCTTACAGAGAATTCTCCCTAACAGAAGGCATAAGGAATAGCCCATTTGGCTGGTTGACCTACCCATCTCCAAAAAAGGCACATGCCCCTGGAAAGGAAAGGATGCTGCTACAGATTCTAAAGGAAAGGTGTCAAGCCTGTCAAACAATCCCACTCATCTGACAATATCAAGAAATAAAAGCAGATCTCGTAATAGTTACTTTGAATGTCTGTCTCCTATGGTTAAGATCATAATAGGTGCTGAAAAAAAATGATCTTTCGAATTGTTAAGTCCTCCATGTAGTGAATACCCGGTCTATATCATGTTCTTGTAAGTTATCATGTGGACAAGTGTGAGGCCTTGGTTAGGAAACATGTCGAGTTACATTTTCTGAATGAGTTGAAAACCCATTAAAGCCTGGGGAATGAACAAAGGAGCAGTAAACCATACCATGTCGCGTGAAATGGCTCTTCAGTAGATGAGGTATGAAGCTTACTGCCCCTCCTAGCGAAAGGAATGGCTACATAGAAATAAGGAAGGCATTTGTTCAAACGAGATGTACACTACAGAAATAAAACCGTATTAAGATTCTATTTGAGCAGTTGCCAAAAGTCACCCACATTGTTTTAATTGGCCCAGATGACATTTTGCCGCTTCTTGTTGCAATGAAAGATAATCACAGATATTCTGATAAGCCACGATAGCAGAAGTGAGTGCTTGGAGGAATCTACCAGAATTTGAAAGTGGTCAAAGGTGTTACACAGTCAACGATGGGGTCAAAAAGGGTGAATTTCTTATCCCAGTATTAACAGCAGAACCTCATCCATTTAAAGTATTGCTAAATCTGGACGAAGTATTTTATGGAAGCACGTACAATTCAGAAATAGTCAAGCAGACAAACTAGTGGTTTCCATAGGGTCCACTGCCACCTCACCGGCTTTTCCACCAAAAACTAACACTCATGGTCCTCCGCACTCTAGACGGCTGCACCCATCTCATTGTGGGAATTCCCTTCATTCATTCATTAATTTACCTCGCCTAATTAAATTACAGGACTTCGCAACCCGCAAATTAAAGCCCACTCATAGCCTCTATATGGAATGGCTCTTCATACATTCATGCAGCAAAGTTCCCTTTAAAAATTACTTCTATCTTCAAAGTCTTTTATGGCCCGTCCCCCCCCCACTAAGCCAACTCTGTCTCACTACTTTCCACCTCACACACGACATTACCATGCTCCTCAACTCCTCTGCTCTTTGACCACCCTACACTCGCTCTCGTTCCCACTACTTCATTCACCCTGCTCCCTGCTGCAGGTACTCCTAATCCGATGTGATCAAGATTTCAATATGCTTAAAGAAATAGTAAAGAAAACACTGTTCTCTGAAGTGAGTGCTTCATGGAACAACCCTTGCACTATTCATCCATAATCCCTCCACCACCTGTCCATTAGGCAACAATGCCTTCCATGACAGGCAATAACGGCTTAAGCCAAAGTTAATAGACCTAAGTGAAACAAGGGTGGCGAACATATACCACCAGGTCCTGCTGGTCACAAAGGGCACTATTACCACACGCAGCCATGCGAGGAGGCATTTGATTTAAGTGAGCAAGTTGGCTCAACCTGTAAGCTCAGTTTACATTTATGTGAAGCCTTTAGAAGTCTGCATAGTCTGTCCACTATCACATTGTAGACTCCTTATGGGTGAACTACCATAAGCAAAATAATGTACATTTTCTATGGTACTTGTAGCGTTCCCATGCAAGCTGAAGATTGCTTGAGGGTATGAGATTCAAGGAGGACAGCTAGGCATGGAGGCGAGAGGACTTTAAAAGGCCGGGAGAACAGAGGAGTCTTGTGGGAGCACCGGAAGCAACAAAAGTTGGGTTCATGAAAAGGGCTGGAGGATAGCAAGTTTCAAGCATAGCAAGGAAACTTGTATTCTTCAAGTTTGCTTAGGCAGGTAATGGGCAAGATGGTATCCAGGTCCCAGTAGAGTATACGTTCTTTTGGAGATGAGGGAGAAACTGATTTAGATACAACACGATTACTTTCATTTGTAAGTGTTTGCCTGGTGTAAAACCTTCTGTCCTAATCCTCTGGAAAAAGCATGCGCATACAAAAAGTTGCGAAAAGGCTCAACTTTGGGGACCGTGTTCGTGCACACAGAATGACATGCGATGTGGAACAGCAATGGTTTCTAATCCCTTGCCAGCTAATATGTGAGCTCAATAATAAATGCACTCAGTTATAGTCTGACATGGGATCTATATGGATATATGATGCTTTAAAACCAAGGATTAAAGTGGAACACTACACCAAAATGTTGAGCTTCGTTGGCTACTACCTAAAACACCATTTTCAGAGACGTAAAGGCTGCGATGAGGGAAATGTCAACAGTGCCCCTGTAATTATCCACATCTACTGCAAACGTCTGCATTTACGTCCAGCCAGTGTTCTAAGCCAGTTGTAAAAGTGGGAGTAAAAATACCTTCCCTGAAAGTGCTAATGGGGATTCTAAGGTCTCCTGTTTTTTGTGCTGATGTTTTGTTAAATCCAGTGGTATGTTGCAATGTTTCAAACATTTTGAAAAAGCTTTTTTTTATAATCAATGTTTCTCCATTTTACCAATGTAACCACTGTAGATGGCATTTGTTTCCAGTGGTATCGAAAACTGGTCTCATTGCTGCATGTAGAACATGCATTTCTCTTTGGAAGCACTACTTCTCTTTTACCATTACCAATTGATGGCTGAAATAGTACTTTTTCGAGGGTTTTCCGAGTAGTAAACATTCTGCTGGCAGAGCGAAGGGCGATTACTGAGGAGGGAGCTCAATAAGGGGAAAGACCAAACCTGTATGGGTGTGCTTAATCATTCCTTTAGAGGATGGAGGCTTAGTCGGTTACATCATAACTCTGCTTTAACAGCAGCAAGGGAATAAATGCCCCAGCCCATTGCCAAATTCCTTAAAATAATCTTTCAGCGCAGTGAACATTAACAACTGGGAAGTGCAGAGGCGAGACTTTTTTCTAAGGAGTTAGTTTGGAGAGAGGCCTGCTTAGCAAGGGTGATCTGTGTGACAAGTTCAGCAACATGAGGAGAGTCAAGAGGCCCTCCTCAGCTTGGGGTGGAGGCTTAACCAGGGTGGAAGCTATGGCCAGTCCTGCTCCAGAAGTGGAAGGTGGCAGTGGAGAGGGCCCGAGATCTTGTCCCTTCTTTAACTGCCTTTGTGTGTGTGGGCAGTAGCGGTGTACTTAACTTCAGCTTTGAGTAACTCTTCGGCCGAAGTTCAGCCAAAACTTGAAAATTCGTCCGCATGCTTCTTAATCCCCAATTGCCTGCAGCTCTCACTTAAAAGCAGCGCAGAGCAAAGTAGAAAAGAAAAGGCATTTGCATTGCATTATCTAAATAAACACTGCCTGACAGATGTATGTTGATGAAGTCCTTTTTTGTTAAAAGAGGTGGGTTGGAATGAGAGGGCACCAAGCACTGCGTATGTATAAGAGGCCTATGACGTGCAGAATAAATTAACATGTATACCAACTGTATACGTAGGTGTTTAAGTACGTCTGGTAAATGTACACCAATGTACGTCTGAAAACTTGCAAAGTCCAGTTGTCCGTTTTTATTATAGGGAGATGTTTGCGCCCTCTATTTAAGGTGAAACCTATCAATGTTAATACCGACCAGCAAAACACAGGGTCTGGCAGGGGTCACCCAAAACTGTAAATTTTCATGCAAATCCATGTCACAGGTCAAGCGTATAAATGGTCAAAAAAGGGTGCTTTTCACTTTTTGCATTGGTTTACCGACCATTTACCAACAATTTATGTTAACGGCCAGAGTGCTCGATAAAATTTTGCCAATTAATAAACAGGTTGGGTACAAAATGATCAAAGGTACTCTTGTTGGTTTGGCGTAAATCCGTCCAGTCTTTTTTTCTAAAAATGTGGCAGAAAGTGGGGTTTGCTCAGTAAACAGAAAGTTAGCCATATCTCCCAAAATGTATTGCTGGACTCAAGCCTTTTCATTTCTGAAAATACACACTCTTGAAAATCGAGAATCGAATCTGTTTTTTTTTTTTTTTTTTTAAACAGCCATAAAATGATAGGCGGTGATTGAGTAGGGTAGTTTTGAGGCTGGGGACCATGTGGGCAGGGCAAAAGGAGGATTTGTGAAGGTTTGGGATAGGGGGTTGGAGTAGATAAGGTTTTTATTTTTTGTTTTTTCCGTGATCTAGATTTTTTACAAATAGCAAAAGAAAAAAATAAAATAAAAAAGAGTAAATACTTCACAAGTATAAAATAAAATGTGGTAATCACACTAAATGCTTGTAGTGGAAAGAGGAGTATTTAAGTGATTTTAGAAAAGAATCCCTATTTTTTAAATTATTAAAAACAAAATACAGGGATAGCTTCCTAAATTAAACTAAAATGTGTGAGAAGGTGGTATTATGGGGACATTATTGTTTGCGGATTTTGGATTAGCTTTGAAAGCTTTCGTTTATTGACATTGAAAAAGGTGCAACACAAAGGCGCGAGTGGTGCCAACGCAGGTTTTCATTGGCCTTTATTTTGATTGGACACTCATTTCACGTGATTTAACAATGAAGATCTCGATTTTCTCGGCACATCTGCATCGAAGATCTCTCAATTCACCCACCTTTCTTCCTCCTCCCAGTACCCCATTAGTAATCTGTTGCACTAACCCCACTCCGCCAATCTTGTCGCAGTACCCAATAGTAATCAGTTGCATTACCCCACCACCCCCCTTCCTTGTCCCAGTGCTCCATTAGCTCCATCTCCCTTTTCCTAGTACCAGTAGTCCATTACCTGCACCTCCCGCTTGACGACCCAGTACTTAATTGCATTACCCCCCACATCCCTCTGCCTTGTCCCAGTATACCATTAGCAATCCCTTACATTATCGCCACTTCTTCACTATACCAGTACTCCATCTGCCTCCCTCCTTGTCCCAGTACCCCATTAGTAATCTGTTGCATTGCTCCACCTCTCTATTCCTCATACCAGTACCCATTTGTAATCCATTGTTTTACCCAGTCTTCCTTTTCCTCATCCAAGCACCCCACTAGAAATCCATTGCACTGCCACCACTACCATCTTCCACATCCCAGTACCCCATTACCCAGCCCCTCTTAGGCTAATTACTACTCCATCACCCCTGCTTCTTTCTTCCACATGCCCCAATAATAATCCACTGTATTATTTATTTGTATTGTTTAAAGCGCAGACCTAGCTCAAGAGCTGCAGAGCGCTGTACATAGTGTGGGAGCCTGCATTTTCTTTTAACAGTAGCACAGTACTGTGTGGTATGGGCATCCAATGAGAATAAGTCCTTGGTCATGTATTGTTGAAAGAGCCATGTTTTGAGAGATTCACAAAACTGGAGAATTGTGGGGGCATTGCAAGCAGACACCAGGAGATGGTGTAGATTAGGGTTTTTCTAGTGCGTTTTACCCCTCCTCAATCTTCGTTGTCCCAGTAACCAACAGTAATACAATGTACAGACCCTCCAGCTTATAGCGATTTAGCGATATCGCAAAATGCAGCGAAAACAGCCGTTTTCTGCAACAAAAAAAACGGCCAAAACTACAATAAAAATAAAATAATCCTCAGCATTGCGGAAAACAACCGCGTTGTTTCTGCCTGAATCTGCTTTCCCATTTGGGGTTCTCGGGCTCCCAGACACAACGCAGCATTTAGCATTTCCCATTTGGGTCTCTCGGGCTCCCCACGGGGAGCCCGAGAGCCCCAAATGGGAAATCAGCTGCAGGTAGAAACACTACGCGGCATGTGAACATAACCGCGTTGTGTTTCTGCCTGCTGTGGCTTTCACTTTGGGTCTCCGGAGCACCGGAGACCCAAAGTGATCGCCACAACAGGCAGAAACACATGCGGTTGTGTTTGAAAACGCTGCGGTTTTTCTTTCTGAGTTTCTCAGGCTCCTCTGAGGAGGAGCCTGAGAAACTCGGAAAGAAAAACCGCAGCGTTTTCCAACACAATAACGTTGTATTTATGTTTGCGGTCGCTTCAAAAGCGACCGCAAACATTAATACAACGTTTTTAAAGCTGCGGTTTTATTTCTAAGTTTTCCGGGCTCCTCCAGCTAGTGCTTATTTTAAAAAAAATAAATAAATGGCACTTAACGAGATTCAGCTGCAGCTTTCCTGCTCTGGTCTCCAGTCCCAGTCCTCCGCCTACAGCACTAATGAAGGGAAAGCCACCCAGCGGTAGCTTTTGTTTACTACAGCTGGCTGACTTTTCCTTCATTAGTGCCGCAAAAGCCAGCACAGGCGGGGCATCCATTTCACAAAATGGATGCGCCCATGTGCTTGCTTTTGCGAATTTTGAGCTTGAATAGCTCAAAATTTTACATAGGAAGTTTTAAAACGGAGAATGCTAGTATTTTTTTATGTTGCCTATCTATTTTTTAAATACATTTTTTACTAGACCATCCCTTTAACCACGGTTGACTGCTGCATAGATGGAACTACTGAGCAGGACACGGGGCATCCATCTTTTGTGCCCCCTTTCGACTCCATCTTGGGTAAACAGGCCTCACTGCGATAGTACAGCAATGCTCAGCTCCCTTTCCACCGCAGCAGCCAAGGACAGAGACACACACACACACAAGGTACGCAGGCAGCTGGCTGGCCCCCACCCTTGCACTCCCCCTGCGAAGGAAAGCTCTGCGCTCCCATTCTCACGCTGAAGCCAGAGAAAGTTGCAACAACCAATATGATAGTTTTCTTCCTCCGAGATCACTGCTAGCATGAGAACCAGCATGTGAACCAGGATGAGCTAAGCACTTTCTGCTCGTTCGTCCCCATAAACGTGCAAGCCACCCACCCCCACTTAGAACAATTTATTGCCATCTTGACCCTGCGCTCCCTGTAAGGTATTTCTTTCAAGTACCAGACCCTCGCCTGTGCTGCGAAACCCACCCAATACACCCACTACTAACCTTAAGCATTTTACTACAAAATATGCTTTTTTTTCTCATACTAATAGGTTTGAAGTTTAGGAGATATGTGAAACACAGCTTGATTCTTTTTACATGCACAATAAAGGTCAAGGCCTCCAATTAAAACCATGAATGACCCAATTGTACTGACAATTATTACGTATGAACTTGTGTAGAAATATGAAACGTAGCATAAAATGTTTTAGATAATTTGTTATTCAGTGTTTTTCGAATGCAACATATTAGCTTAGGTAGTGACCACAGTGACCGGACCCTGACCTGCGTGGAGCACAAGATATTTGACATCCGTCATCTTGTCAGCCACTCAGCCAACCAGAAGGAAGAGATGCCACCCACACCTACAGCACCACACCGCCTGGCCAATCGGGTCCATTTAGCATTTTTTTTGTTAGAGTTACTTTAATTGATATATATACAAGTATGATGTAAAAAGGGGTGAAGGGTTTTTTGGGTTATTTCCTAGCTGGAGAAATAAACCATCCTTTGAACTCTTGCAGCTGGGTCTCGGTGCCTTCTTCCTCGAAAGGGGTTGGGTTGGTTATTTTATTTTCTCTCACACGTAGTAAGCCGGGGAAAGGCACCTACCCCCCTTCTGAAGCAATCCTCTCTGTATTTGCTTTCTTTTCAAAAGAATCCAAGGGCACTGGGAAAGCTCTCTCATGCAAACATAATTACATACACAGACCCTAACAACCACTGAAGGAGGTAGTTATTGTCTAAATATAAGGTGCAATTAACTATTAGCTGGATAGATTGGTAATGTCAGATCCTAGGTATTGTAAAATCGTAGTGCTGTATAGGAGTCCAACTCCCCCTCCTTCCCAGAAGGAATGCAGGCTGTGGGATTTAAAATTGACCACAGGCGCTTAAGTGTGAGATAATCCTCACCATGGCCAGCACGAAATGACTCACCATGTGTCCACTGTCCATCAAGAGTCCATGCGTGTTAAAAATAGGACTATCATGTTTTGTACGGCAAAGTGCATTTAGAAATAAAAATGATAAGTATTAAGTTTGGAGGAAACTACAGGACCCAGATAACGTTAGCAGGAGCAGTGGAATATGGAGAGAATGACTGGAAAATGTATACATAAAATGTTTTCGTTTTTCCTTGGGCTAGGCCTCAAGGTTTGTAAAAGTCTGCAGAGCTGCAGTGTGTTTTTGCATAGTTAGCAAAATGGTGGAAAGCATGCTCTGACGAAACCGCTGACAACGAAGAAAGAAGGCTTTTGGAGCATCCCTATTATGGAAAAAGGATGGGTTGGGATGAAGCCATGATCCATACACACAACCCCAGCAAGCCAGGCCTATATAAACCCCTGCCTGTAGCCACTTTGGCAGGAAGGGAGAGGGACAGTAGAAGACCCCCCAGGCAGCAAAGTCCTTTGCTACCATCCTCATTTTGTAAGATTAAACTTGTTATCCTTACAAGATCGCCTTATTGCCTTATTTCCGTAGAGGGGTGTATTTATTCTGGTGTGAGCGTAATCAGGGACACCCTTACACAAGTGCTGACTAATGTTACTGTCATTGTGTGCATTAATGTGCTCCATTGCTAAACATTCCCCATTTTTTGAGGGTGCACAATAAAAAAACCTGCAAAGAGTTATGTAAATCATACTCCGTTTTGACCAATGTTCTTTTCCTTTTGTGCAGGGGTTCTCATTCTTAAGTGGAAACAGGGTACTGACCTGCCAAGCATTATGGATGAGCCAGAAGCAAGTTTAGTGAAAACATACTCCCTCCTTCAGAGGGAGAGCCCCTGGACTGGCCTCCATGTCACTAAACTACAGTATCCTAGCACTCCTGACCAATGAGCCCTAAAAGGCCAGGAGCATTTGGTTTCCCCTGCCTCGCATGACCCATTGGGTTTGCAGGCTGGAGTGCTGCAGTTGAAGTGTGTGTGAGGCCACTCCTGCACCACCACTACATTTCTTTCGCGTAGGGTGGCAAAAGGGTGTTACTCTGGCTCCATCACAGGTGTAGGAACCAGGAAGCTCTTCATGGTTCATGGTTCCTGGTTCCTAGTTCCTGTCTGTGGGGCGAGTGGTAGCCAGACGTGCATCATGGGAGCCTATAGCAAGAGTACCCAGCTTGATCCCGGGCAACAACAAAAACATTCTTTGCTATGTGTGCATGTTTGAGTGTATATGTGATAAGCAAGAGTGTGTGACATGTCTAAGTCTGCATATCAATGAGATGTGCGTGATGTGTATGTAGTAGTCGTGTATGATTGAATGCATGAATGGCTGTGCATGTGAATGAGTATACAGTTTGGATGTTATAGTGTGGTGCATGTGTGAGAGAATGAGAGTGTGACTGTGTATATTTGTTAGCGCAAATGTGTATGAATGAGAATATGAATGTTTCTGTATGTGCAGCCTGAGAGAGCAAGCAAGACAGATTCTAGGGTGCACTGAGGAAACCAGTACATGTACAATGGTAAATTATGTTCACTAACATTCTCGGCAAAACAAAAACTATGAAAGTTGTGTCATTGGTGGGGTATAAGGCTACATTGGCGAAACCTCTATGTATGAATAGGTTTTCTTAAAAGGTGCATGTCTACATTGTTGCAGCCAGTATGGGTAAGCTTTCTTACAGTGACATAGCATCATATTTGTTTCTGGCATTATGACAGAATCAACATGAGTGTTATGTGGCCATACTGGCATACACAGAGGAAGAAACATGGACAAGCTGGGGCAGAAACATGAACGTGTTTCTTTACACTGGCATAATACTGGTAAATATTGTGGGGAAAGGCATCATAAAAATGTTGGAACATGCTCCTGTGTACATTTTTCATGTGTTACCCTACAAAACGAGCAGTAAACTGTGTGGCTTTTTGCCTGATTTTTCAAAGACAATGTGCTGTAAGGCACATTTTTAAAAATGTTCTTAGGGGGAGGAACTCCACCCACCCCACATCACATCACATCACCCCAGGGTGGTCCAGGCTCCCTCGCTACACTCAGTCACTTATGCGCATTTATTAAAAATGTTCATCTCCCTGGAGTTATACATTTCAATTAACACCTCTCTTCTTGTGTTTAAAAGTGCACCATTTAAAAAAAAGTTTAACAAAGAACTGCTGGGGGGTCGGGGGGACATCCTACAAAAAAACAAGTAAAGTAGTATTTAAATCCTACCAGGTTTTGACAAAAATGTTACTCTCATTGTGTGCATTCAAATGCACCAACCATCTCTAAAATTCCACAGAAACATCTTGGGGGGGGCGCAGGAGGAGAGAGGATGGCACACTAGCCTCCATGTGAAGAGATATTTAAAGCCAAGTGTTAATAGTTTCAGGTTTATAGAAACGTATTATGGGTCACTAAATAAACAGAGCTCTTTCAGGGGAGAATGCCCAACAGCAATGCAAATACTGTTTATTGTTGCACATAAACATGCCTCATCTATGATATTAACTTCAGTTGGATTGTAATTTACTTAAATCAGTTTGCCAACAACTGAATGCCGATATGTTACATTGAGGTTCAGCTGTTGCTCACCATTTCAAATTTTTTTTTATTATAAATTTTTCTTGAAATTTACAGAAAACATACAATCAAACTTATCAGCATTGTAATTGTAGAATTCAACGCAAAGAATCCACCCCCCCAAACCATCCCCAACCTTCACAGAATTAAAAATGCAAAACAGACCAACTTATTATCACATGCCTTCCAAAAACCCACCCCACATTTCATCAAACAATTTCATTTTTTTGTTTCTGCGAAGGATCACCTTCTCAATCCTGGCGACCTGCCTCAAGTCCTCCACCCATTCTGAATAGGTCGGCCTCTCCTCACATTTCCATTTTCTCAAAACAATTTTTTTCGCAGAATTTGCAGCCCTAAAAAAAACAGCATTTCTGTGGATAAGTGAGTTTGTCCACGTTATCACCGTCACCCAAGATGATAGTGTTGTAAGCAAAAACCTTTTGCAGCAATAGAACCTCATTAATCTTCTCAGTGACCTTCCTCCAAAATGTCCTCAGTTCATAATAGTCCCAGATCAAGTGCTCAAAGGAGCCGACATCATGCTTAAACCTCCAACAAGCCTCTGAGTCAATCATCCCTCTCGCATAAAGTCTTTGGGGAGTCCAAAACACTATTAAGAATTTTGATTTGGCGGCATTGTTCTCCAAGATTAATGGAAGTCAGAGTCACGTTTTTACAAAGATACCTCCACCTCTCCACAGTCATTTCAGAGCCAAGGATCTCGGACCACTTAGTTAACAATCCCTCTGCTGGCGTGTACTGGTGGCCCAGATTTTTATATACCTTGGACGCCATACCACCTAATGCCTTATATTCAGGTAGCCATAACTGCCAACCACCGCCATTAACAGTTCCTTGGTTCCGCAGTAAACCTCTCAATTTTCTGTATTCACCCATTGTACAGTCTCCGAGATCTTTAATTTGTGCAAGTCTTCTATAGCTGATCCATTTGCCGTCTTCAATCAGATCACTCAGCCATAGTACACCACTCAGGAGCCAGTTCAACCACAATATCGGCTTCCCATTTAGCAAAATACCTGGATTCAGCCAGATAGGGATGTAATCATTATCACATACCTTGCGTTTACTCTTCTTCCATAGTTCCCTCCAACAAGTTCTCAGGAATTTCGTCGGTGGAAATGAGCGATAACCAGATCCATCCACCGGGGACAGCATGGCCCTAGGCGGTAACGGAGAAGAACTACTTGATTCCGCCAGTGTCCAAACATCCTCCGAATTTTCAATAAATGGAACTAGATGCCTGGCTCCAAAGTCATTTTGATGGCATTCACTCTTCCCCAGAGACTCAATTTAAGTGCACTCCATCTCTTCAAGTCAAGCTCCAAAGACTGAATCACATGTGTAATATTGACATCTATTATTTGAGACATCATTCGTTAGCCAAATCCCAAGGTATCTCATTTTGTTCGGACACCACTTAAAGGGAAAGCCCTGCATCTTCAAAACAGTGCAAGTGGTTGATGCCAGCAGCGCTTCCGACTTTGTCCAATTGACCTTGTATCCGGAAACCTTGTTGAACTCATCGATCAACTCCATCAGCGCAGGAATGGAGCTCTCCACATTCTGAACCACCACCAACATGTCATCCGCATACAACCAAACTTTCTGGAAGGCGGCACCAAAGCATACTCCCTCAATTCTATCCTCTTCTCTTATCCTCACAGCCAGTAATTCCATGGCGATTACAAACAAAATCGGCGACAGTGGACATCCTAGCCTCGTGCCTCTCTCAAGTTCAAATACGCTTGAATTCAAGCCATTAGTCCGAACACAAGCAGTTGGCCGTGAATACAGCAGTCTTATCCATCCGATCATGGCATCTCCAAACCCAAAGCCTTTCAATGTACTTAAAAGATATGTCCATTCAATACGGTCGAAAGCTTTCTCAGCATCCAAGGATAACGTCACCACATCATTATGGTGTTCTTTGCTTTCATATAGTGTCAGCAACAATCTTCTCATTCTCTATACATGTCTGCCTTTTACAAATCCAGATTCACTTACATCTAGGATATCCATCAGTGCATTCTCAATCCTCAAAGCTAACGCCTTGGCGAAAATCTTGTTGTCCGTGTTCAATAAACTGATCGGCCTATAGCTGCCAGTTTTCACCGGTGTCCGTCCCTCCTTCAGAAAAAAAGAGATTGAAGCATGCCTTGTTGAACTTGGAAGGCTCCATCCCTCAAAGAGGCGCGCACCATCTCTAACATCAAAGCAAACACCTCTTCTGGGAAAATGTTAAAAAGTTCAGCTGGTAGTCCATTCTGACCTGGACACTTCCCAGAATTCAACGCATAAGCAGCCAACCTGAGATCCTCCACGCTCAAATCTCTTTCCATACACTCCAAAGATTCCAAACTCACTTTCTTCAGATGGCAGTCCTCAATGAATTGTCCAATTGTACGCTCCGATAAGTTGGTTTCTGAAGAGTACAGGGTTTTGTAATATGACAGAAATGCTGCATTAATCTCAGCTGGATCAAAAGTCACCGACCCATCCTGTCTTTCCACTGCATTGACGGATCTGCCATTATCCATAACCCTCAATCGATGTGCCAGAAGCCGATCACATTTTTCACCTTTTTCATAGTAGTTACTTTTGGTTCTAAAAAGCAACCACTCAGCCTTTGAAGAATACAAATCGTCCAATCGTCTCCTTTTCTGCTTTAATACTTCTAAAGTCTCTCCTGAAAAGTCTTGCATATTATTTCTCTCAAGATCCCGAATGTCATCAGTAAGCTTTTTCACTTCTGCCTCTCTCATTTTTTCTTTTCGCTTGACAAACCAATCAACAATCCTCGCATATATGAATTAAAGGCTTCCCACACAAACTCCACCCTGACTTCACCAGTCCAGTTCACAGATATAAAGAATCTCGCCCCTTGAACAATTTTGTCCACAATTTCATCATCATCCAAGAGGGAAACATTCATCCGCCAGGTGTTAGACTTCGAAACCGGTAAGGTCAATTGCAAGTCTATGGAGATTGGAGCATGATCCGAAATAAGTAGTGATCGGATGTCTCCCCTTCGGAATGATTGTGTACAGAGGCCAGAGGTCATAAGGAGGTCGATTCTCGAGTAAGCATTATGCCTTGCAGAGAAGAAAGTATATTGTCTCATTGAAGGGTTTTGCAATCTCCAAACATCTGTGAGGTTCCACTCAGCAATTAGTCTCTTTAATGCTGTTCTTTTCAGATCGTTGGCACTGTCTGCACCCCCCACACTTTTATTAAGTTCAGGTTCCAAAACAACATTGAAGTCCCCTCCCAAGATTACATTAATCGCATTTACATTCTGCAACATTTGCGCTAATGCTACTAAAAAACTACCATCACCCCCATTCGGAGCATATATATTGCACAAACAATACTGAGCATCCTGAATATGTGCAGTGACACATACTATCCTTCCATCCCCATCCTTCACACACTTCAACCCAGTGACCTGGAGACTCTCCCTAAAAAGAATACACACACCCCTAGAACCAGTAGTGAACGACGAACCATAAACATCACCAACCCACTCCTTTTTCCACTTATCTATATCCGCATTCAAACACATAGGTAGCTCATTGGCCACAAAAGGTTGGGGACCCCTGATGCACAGCATTGGTGCATTCAGATTATTGGGGATGAAGGGTTAAATGATCAAACCGGTTTCCAATTGCGACCCCAAATTACCTATATGGCATGAGACAAACAATTAGAAGACCTTTGGAGGATAAGACTAGCTCTGCGCTTTCTGCATAGTAACTGCCAGTTTCTCCGAACTGAGACATACAGTTTGAAATATTAAATATCAGTCAAAAGATAACATCTTCGTTGAACATGCTAAAATCTATCATAATATCCAATAATCAAGAGTAACGTAACTGGAAATGCCAGGCTGCAAATACCATTTTTTCTTCAACAGGGAGACATCTTTTGAAAGGCTGCCCCACCTTTACGTTCAGGAAGGAGGGAAATGAGAGAAGATCCAGCTTTCTAGAGAAAATCTATCATTCAAAATATTTTCTCATGAGAGAAAATGTACTGATGGGCAAGACAATGAAAATTACCTGAAGGGAACCCCAAAGCATTACTTCATAGAAAGTAACTTATGGAAAATGAATCGTTACTCGGCTCACCTTTAGTTGGTCTAAAGAGGGTAGGATGCTAGAGAAAGACAACTTCTCTGTCCGTATGACCAAAATTCAACAGAACGCAAACAAAAAAGCTCCTAACCACACGTGTAATACTAGTTTTACCTTACAACACACCCACAATCCTGTCACTCAACAGCATCTCACATTGATGTGTTCTCATATGTCAAGAATTGAGGAAGGCCAGAACAATTACCATATTAAGTTAACAGCAACACTCAAAATAAGTCTTGACTGGCAAAAGTTCCACACAACATGCTAAACACAAGTAGCAATAAAGAATATGGTCCCCAGTCTACCTGGATGAGGCCCGAACATGTGCATAAAATCCCTTAAAGTACTCTATGTGCGCAGTCTCAAAAGCCAAAACGCAAGCAATTTTGGATTTTGTGTAGGCATAAGATAGTCATTTGCCACACACTGTCATAATGGTACTATCGGGCCAAAATGGTGCGCGTGCCTAGAAATATGCGGTCAGTGCCTAGCAAATACTGATCTAATAATTATGAGCTAGTGAAAACTGCTTGCTTTGCCAAGGTTTGTTTTTCATGGGACTTCGGGCAATGATCAGATGTATGGACACACACTGCTTATAAATCAAGTGGCTGAAGACACACTTGTTTAAGACATTTTGATTACTCTAGAGGCTTCTTAAGAGCTGCAAGTAAATCATGAATTCTCGGAAGACTGCTTAGAAAAAACACTTCCAGGCCCTATACAAAACGCATTCTGATGGTTGAGTGACGGAGCTAGCTCAATGAGAGCCTAGGAGGGTGTGTTTTGAATAGAGGGGGATAAGTGGTGGATGGGAATGGCCATGGGAATTAGCATGGTCTTGGCCAGTCAATGGATGACTGGCAAGCCAAACACCAAAAAGCTGTGTCCCTCCTCAGATCCCGTCTCACTCCTACCTACTCCAATGCAATAGTTTTGGCTTACATGTGGCCCCGTCATGCCACCCAATAGCCACACCAAAAATATGAATTACTTCAGAAGGCAATTCAAAACCACCTGGAAACGAGAGCTTCCTTGGAAGACGTGAGGCAGCAAAGTAGCCTCGAGCAGGTTTAAGAGTGGCCATCCTGTGAATTCAGGACAGGGTCACTTGTGTTCCTGTTTCAAGGAGAGACGTGGCAATGAAAAACAAAGCAGTGCACGTCATAGTTATACACACCTTTTATTTCCAAATAGAAAACGAAAGGGCTGTAAGGGTGCTGCCTTGTTATCTGGACGGGGCCAAGGGTGTATTTGGGAAAGGGTTTAATGAGCCGCACATTTGGGGTATCTAAAAGGTATAGCTGGATTTCTTCTTGGGGGCTCTTGGTCCTGCAGTGATCCCAGAATAACCCACCCATGGGAAGTGCCTCCACTTTCCAACCAGGCCACACTCCTCGCCCCCAAGTCACCATGTGGGTTAGAGGCAAAGGAGATTACAGGCGCAGATGTGTTACTCTTCTCCCCCACTGGAGCTCAATGACTGCAGAAGATGTCGCAGACGCACTGATGACAATAGCACAATGTGGGTTTCAGATGCCTTTAATCATCATAGCTGTCCTCAGGGTAAAGCAACGGTTGGCTAATGATATGGAGGTCACACCCTCAAAATGTAACCACAATGAAAACGCAATGTTAAGCAGCGTAATGAGCTTTAGTTGTAGACAAACAGAAACGTGTGTTTTATCAAACTAAAGTGTACCATGCAAAGTATGCCGCGTGTGTTTGAATTGACAATGCTTTCATTTTGCAAACTCAGTACACTTTATGCATTTAAAGGTTATATAAAAAGAAATGCATAAATGCATGACAGCGTTTTTTAGTTTAAAAACGTACATCAGCAGAAATGGCCTTTGGGAATTATTTTGCTTTCTTTCCTGCAGCATTTAAGACAGCCCGTAAAAGCAGGACAAAAATAGAACTAGCACAGAAGATATGCATATGGTGGCGACAAAACACACATACGTCTAGCTTTAGAACTATGAAATATGCTTTGAAGCGTTACCCCTATTTTGAGGAACAAGAGGTGTGAATCTAACACGGGAACATGTTATTTCAGTAATATACAGGTTGTCCAAAGTAAAGAAAGAAGGGTTTTTTGTATATGGCATGCGCACAAGAAATGCTGCCATCCTAGATCAAAGCTAAAGAAATAGAACTAAGAGTGGGTGTAGATGTTTAGTGTATGCGAATGCATTACTGACGAAATGGAGGGAGGGGAACATTGGCAGAGGTAGCTTTTGGTGCCAGGGGGTAGGGGGACTAGCTCCTGAAGGGGCACCAAGATTTTTGAATGATTTATGGGTAAGCAAGCCCCCCCCCCTCCCAAAAAATGAGGGGGGTTTGCAGGTGTTTTGCCTCCAATTTTATGTTTAATGTGCTGAAATTATGCATTTTACAGCACCATTTAAAAAATAATTAGGTAAAATGCAATGCAATTTACAGTTTGTTCTCTAGGGTAAAACATGAAAACAATCAAGTAATTGCCATGTCATCAACAGTACACTACATAGGAGCTCTTTATACCATGTTCATAAGGCTGCAGCCGCAACCCATCTATGTCAGTAATGGCAAGTGTCAATCGCATGCAAGAGGCTGCTGCAAAAATCTACCTATGCCAGTAACGGTCACTTTAAATTACATGCATTAAGCGATTCAGCCTTCACGCATATGATTTAAAGTGACCATTACTGGCATACATGAGACAACCTCTCTATGCCAGCAACGGTAACTTTAAAACCAGTGGCAGCTGGTGATTTCTTTTTTATTTGAGGGCCATAAATATTTCCCCCAAATAAGCTAAAACGGCCGAGCATAGCGAGGGAACCCAACCGAGGGGGTTGGGGGAGGTTCCCACCCCACGGGGATTTTCTTTTTAAATATTGGGGTAAACTGCTGCATTATAAAGCACACTTTGTGTCAAACTTGGTAAAAAGCTAGACAGTTTGCAAGTCACCAACAGTAGACGCAAGCATTTCCCAATGCATTTTCATGATGCCTTCACCCACAATATTTTCTAGTATAAAAACATTTTCACACTGGCTGTGCCCATACATTTCCATTCTGGCTGCACCAATATATGCCAGAAATCATGTATAAGAACATACTCATGTTTGCATTGCACATAATGCCAGTAATTATACTATAAGAAAACATTGTTTTGTGCCAGTACATGGCAGTATCCCTACATAAGAACTTACTCATTTTAGCTTTGCCTTTAAAAATGCCATTCCACAATAAGAAAACATGTCCAGACTGGCTGTACAATGTAGTCCAATATAGACCCCCTAAAAACGTATTTTCTTTATCAGTAATGGCGAGTAAAAAATGGCATGCCATAGTAAGAAATAGCTACAATGGCTAAACCAAAATGCCAGTCTAGCCAAGTAATAACAGATAACATGATTGGTGTATCAGATGCCCAGTACAAAAAGTATTACAGTAAGAGGGCTAGACTGGCTGTCCTCAAAATGCCAATCTAGCTAAGTAGTAACACTTAACGTGCTTGTTCCAGAAAGCCCTCCGGCTCCCGCAAAGAACTAACATGCATGCAGGAGCCAAAGTGCTATTGATGAGGAGAGGCACCTGACCCATTTGTATTTGTGGGGTGACACATTAGCGCATCCTTTCACATACAAAATTGCAGGACCCCAGCCTGCATCCGCAATGGGCTATACAAAACTGGGGATGCAAAACGACCCTGGCTTTGCATGCCTCATTGGACATGCGCGGCAGGGGTACGAACTGTCAAAGGAAAACTGGGTTTCCCCTTGACAGTTCAAGCCAGCCCAAGAGCGTTCCCCTCAGCTGCAACAGGCAGTTGAGGGAGGGCTCCTAGGCTGGCTCGGCTCCGGGGGGGTTGATGCCCCCTCGCTCATTGCTGCCCCAGTTCAAATCAAACAAACATGATTTTAAGTTACCATTACTGGCATAGATAGGCACAACCTATCTATTCCAGTAATGGCCCCTTTAAATCACATGCATGAAGCTGCTGCAATTCATCTATGCTGGCAATGTCCACTTGAAATAACATGCACAATGGGCTTAGTGTTATGTTATACCAAAGTAACTTATATAGCGCACGTTCGCCCTAAGGCATCATGGCGCTCAACAGCAGAAACAGAAAGATACAGAAAAAAGACTTCAGAACAGAAAGGTCTTTAGGGAGCAGCAGAAAGGAAAAAGCTTAGAAGTGTCAGGCAGGGAACAGGGGAGGGAGTTCCAAGCCTTGGCTGCAGCAACTGAAAAGTCACGACCACCCATACGGGAGAGTGTGACCCGGGGGACCAGAATAACAAGAGCATATTTTGAACAGAGTGGCCGCAGAGGAACATAAGGGGAGAATTTGGTCTTCATATTTTCTGCACTTTTTTTTTTATAAAAGGCTCAATGTACAATGCAGAGCGATTTAAAAAGAACACGGTTCTCGACAGGGAGCCAGCGAAGCTGACGAAGCAGGGGAGACATATGGACACCGAACTAGGGTGAAGGACACACCTAATTGCAACGTTCTTAAGGAGCTGAAGACGATGCATAAGATAAGCAGGCTGACCAAGAAAGCGCATTACAGTTATCGATCATTTCATAATTTCGCATTTTTATATAGCGCTACGAAACCCTCAGGTATCCGAGCGCTGCTTCTTATTACCCAAGGTGTGTGGTGCTCATTTATCGACCTCGGAAGGATGAAAGGCTGAGTTTGGCCCTGCTGGGATTCAAACCCGCGTCAGCAGGCTCTTCACAGATGTCAAAGCGAGTGCTCTACTCGCTGTGCTATCGGACCTGCTGGATGGTACAGAGAACAAGAGCAGCCACAACAGGTACCTGAAAATGGGCTGGAATGAAAGGGAGAACTTTCCGTAAGATTTGAAGTTTAAAATGTCCGGATTTACAGACTGAGGCAACCTGATCACACATCGATAAAGACGACGAGATTTTTACACCCCAAGTTTGTACAGAAGAAGTTGACGAGGGGAATGGTCCCTGAGAGGTAGGCCAAAGGTCAGCCATCCAGAGAAGAGAGAGGGCTTGAGATGCCAACAACAAGAACCTCCATCTTATCACCATTTAATTTCAGCCAGTTTGCGGCCATCCAGGAACCCAAGTCCTCAAGGCAGCCCCTAAGACGTGCAGCAGTATCTGGCTGAGTAAAATCGAGATGGATCACGATTTGCATGTGATCGGCATACGAGTAATACCGAAAGACATGGTACTGGATAAGGCGGAGAAGTGGTCGGATATAAATGTTGGATAAAGTAGGAGAAAGAGCAGAGCCCTGCGGGACGCCGCAGGATAAAGAGACAGGGTTAGAGCAGAAGGGAGAGAGAAAAACAGCCCGAGAACGGTCCGGCAAGATGGCAGAGAACCAAGTCAGAACCTGGCCTGACAGACCCGCAGCCGATAGTTAGGAGATCAAGGTGGGGTGATCCACAGTATCAAAAGTAGCCGATGGGTCTAACAAAATCAGTGCCCAAGAACCACCCTGATGAGCCAGGCAAACAAGATCGTCAATCACAGAAGCAAGAACTGACTCGGTCCCTCTTACATGCTTCATGCATGTCATTTAAAGTGACCCTTACTGGCATAGATCGGTTGTGGCAGTTTACGATTTAAAATGCCATTGCTGGCATAGATAGGAAATCTATGCCAGTAATGGTCACTCCAGCAGTCTCTGCATGGGATTTACGTGACCAACCATAATAAATTGTATGGTCATGTAAATCACTTGCAGAGGTGCTATACATGCACACACACACCCACACACACTCATACTAATATAGGCATCCATACATACACGCACAGCTACTCACTCAACTAGCCCCGAAAACACACAATGCATTACATACATAAACTTAATGAACCAATCCTGGGACCCCACCAACAATCTTCTGTTATGCGCAAGGTCATAACTAGAGTGCTTTGCAACAGAAAAGGGAAAGGGTGACAACATGTACTACTAAGTCCCACCCATCTTCCTGTCTGTTGTGGATCATGTGGCTCTGGTTAATTGAGCTCTCTTTGGCGCCTGATCAAGGCGTAGGTCTCCCTTGAAGTTTGTGGCGAGAACAGACTGTCTCCATCAAATCACATTCTTCCCTCTGAAAGGGGGTCCCCCTGCAGGGTTGCCTACTGTAAACAGTTGTCCCAAACATGACATTCACTGCCCTTCATACAGAGGGTGGAAGCTAGCTTCAAGTTGATAGATTACACATCAAAGTGGTGTTGGTTTCCTGTCCCCTTTTGTCAGTTCTGCTATCAGGCCTCTAGCATGCCTGTTTCAATTAACTCATCAGTATGCGCTGCCACCAGCAGAACTTTGACAATAGACAGGGTGGATTTATGGAGCCTTTGATATTTAATTAGGCTGGCCATGGCTGGAGGAAGGTGTTGCCTTCCCGCTTTCTGGGATGCTTTGATGTACCTGTGACTGTCACATTGCAGCTGAACATGACAGGGGGACTACGCCTGTAGGCTGCGTCCTCCCAGAGTACACGTGACCATGTTTGTTGCACACCGACGTTGATCTCCCATCATTCAATTTCTTTAAAAAAAATATAAAAAATGCCAGGCGAATGCACACCCGCCGTGGGATGGTTGAATTCCTCACATGCACCCCAGCTTCAACATGTGAACCACCCCCCTACTGAGGGTCTGGTTCGTCATCAAGGCAAACGTGAGTGTGTGCTGGGGATGTCCCGATCCTTCACAGCCCATACCTTTGCTTCAAGATGTTTCTTACCTCCACCGACCAGGTGGCCCAGGTAAGTGATGGTACTCTGCGCTCTCTGGCACATCATGGCCTTGATAGTCAGACCTGCATTCTCCAGCGTCTGAAGCACTTGTTTCAGGTGTGATAATGATCCTCCCAGGTGTGGCTGCTGAACACAGCAATTCTGTCTAAATAGGCGACAAGTTTTCCAGACCAGACAAAACCTGGTTAACCATCCGCTGAAAAGTGGCAGGGGCATTGTTCAATCCGAAGGGCATCACAGTGCACTGATAATGTCCTTCTAGGGTTGAGAATTCTGACCTCTCCCTCGCTCCATCTGTCAAGCCGACCTGCCAATACCCTGCTGTGAGGTCAAAGGTACTTGGCAGCACCGAGCTTGTCAATGAGCTCATCTGCCCGAGGAATGGGGTGAGCATCTGTCTTCGTGACAGAATTGACCCCCCCCCCCTGTAGTCTACACAAAAGCAAATTTCAGTCTTCCCACTACTGGTCTTATTAGGGACCAGTTCCACTGGGCTAGCCCAAGGGCTGTGTGATGGCTCTATCACTCCAAGGGACAGCATCTTGGAAACTTCCTCCTTGATGGTGTCCCTGACCTTACCGGACATCGGGTGAATCCTACTCTTCACCGGCTTACTGTCTTTAGTGTCCACATCATGGGTGCACCAATCTGCACGACCTGGAGTCAGAGAATACAGACTGGAAAACTGTCCCAGTAAAAAGCAACTGTCCGTGTGTTCCGACAGTTCTGGTGTAAGGTTGACAACTACAAATGACCCATCTGTGGCTTCCGTCTGCAAGAGGTCTGGGAGGACATCCTTCTCCTCAGTCTCTCCCTCATTCACTAATGCCATGACCAAATCACCCCCTCTATAGTGGGGTTTTAGCTGGTTGGCGTGAAAGACCCTGCACATCTGTTTAGCTTCCTTCAGATCAATGAGATAATTCACTGCACTGACCTTTTCCAGCACACAGTAAGGCCCAGTCCACTTGTCCTGAAGGGCACTGCGTTTTACAGGCTCCATAATCCACACCCACTGGCCTGGAGAATAGACGGTCAGTGGGCCTTCTGGTCGTGCCAGTGCTTCATCAGCTACTGACTGGCCTTTAGGTTCTGTGTCCACTGTTCCATGTACTTTGCCATTCTAGACTAAAGGCCGAGTACATAGGCCACCACATCTTGTGTAGGGGATGAGGGTTTGCTTTCCCATCCCTCTTTCACTAGACTGAGGGGACCTCGCACAGGGTGTCCAAACAGAAGCTCAAAGGGGCTAAATCCTACTCTGTTCTGTGGCACCTCCCTGTAGGCGAAAAGAAAGCATGGCATGACAATATCATTTTCTCCTCAGGTGCTCTTCCAAGCCACCCATCATGCCTTTCAGGGTCTTGTTGAACCACTCAACAAACCTATTTGTTTGTGGATGGAAGGATGTAGAGAAACTATAGGCGACTCAACACTCTTCCCACATGGCCTTCATACAAGTTATATCCCCTACCAGAAACTACTTTGTTTGGGAATCGGACATGGGAGAATATCCCAATCCGAGCATTTGCAAACCACAGGGGTGTTGATGCTCCTCAGAGGGACATCTTCAAACTATCTTGTGGCGTAGTCTACCACCACCAAGATGCATCTGTTCCCTGAGCTGGTTTGAGGATCCAAAGGACACACAATATACATGCTTGTTCTCTCGAAAGGCCGCCCAACCACAGGTAGTGGAATTAAGGGGGCCTTTGCAGCACCACCTGACTTGCCAAAAGCCTGCCTAGTCTGACAGGACCGGACAAATTCCTTAACCTCTGGCCGACCTCTGCAACCACTCCTTTGCCTCTGGAGCCTTTCCCTCCCTTCTGAAGCACTCTTGTGTCCCTCTTCTCAAAAAACCCACAGCCGACCCCTCGTGCCTGGCTAACTGGCTTACTATCACCCGACCTCCATCACCCCTTTCCTGGCCAAACTCCTGGAAAAGCTGGCCATCTCCCAATTTAATCTTCATTCCCTTCTGTTGGTTGTCTCCATGAACATCTGTCAGGCTTCAGAGCTGCCTGAAACATGGAAACTGCTCTTCTGAACATCCGTGAAGACCTGCTCTCCAACCTTGATTGTAATATCCCATCTGTCCTCATCCTACTCGATTTTTCTTCCGCCTATGTGATAATCTGGGTATCACCGATTAGGCCCTTACCTGGCTGACCTCCTTTCTCCACAACCACCCCTCCCAGGTCCAACTTGGGTCCTTCCTTTCCTCTATCTCACCTTCTACCTGTGGTGTCCTCCAAGGGTCCAACCTCTCTTCCTGGCTCTTTAACCAATACCTGGCACTGCTCGTCCACTGCATTGCTGTTCTCTGCTCAAACTTTCAATGCTATGCGGATGACACCCAACTTGTTTTCAGGCTCATCTCTGACTGTCAGTAATACAGGAGCGGTGCACCGGCAATGACTTCTGCCTTAATGCCAGTAAGACAGAAATCCCCATCATCAGCACACCTGCACCTTCCTTTCCTGTCACTCTCTGGCCAGCCTCCCTTGGCCCTCTGCCTGCTCCCACTTGCGGGGCTAAGAACCTCGGGGGTCATCTTTGACTCCACGCTTTCCTTTTATCCACACATCTCTGACGTCTCAAAAAAGTCTAACTACCAACTGCTCCTCCTCAGAGGTATTCTTCCTTTCCTTTTCTTCCCCCAAAAGCTCAGTCTCCAGAGCCCGGGTTCTCTCTAGGCTGGACTATTGCAACAGCCTCTTTCTAAATCTGCCTGCAACCACTCTCCGTCCTCTGCAGCTCATCCAGAACAGGACTGCGAGACTTGTCCTTGGCCTAAAGCCCTGGGATCCTATCTCTCCAGCCCCGAAATCTCTTCATTGGCTCCCAGTGGCTGCAAGGATTAAATTCAAGAGCCTTTGCATTGCCCACAAGGCTTTCTGGGGCCTGGTTCCACAATACCTTCAACTCTCTCCGTAAATACATTCCTGCCCTTCGCTCCTTCACCTCCAACTCCCTCAAGGTTAGTCGCTTCTCCAAGCAATGTGTTTGGGGTAGATCCCTTTCCTCGGCTGGTGCCTCCCTCTGGAACAACCTCCCTGCCTCTCTGAAACAAGGAGAACCATCCTCACTTCCAGAAGCACCTCAAGACCTTCCCCTTTGCTTCTGCCTTCGCTCTTCCTCTCCCCTGCTAATCGGTCTGCGTTGGCACTGGGCACCTGGTTACACTCCGATTTCGAGCCCACATCCCTGTCCTCCCAGCCACACACCCACACTGCCTCCTGGCAAACCCCTGCACTTGGGTTTGTATCTGCAACCCTACAGTCCCCTTCCAGCACCTATCCGACACCCGCTGTCTACACCTTATTCTCACACTTACCACCAGCTGGCCGCACTACCTGTTCTATCACGTGTTCAGCACTTTCCACTCCCCCCCCTCTGCCCCTCGTACTTTCCCCTTTCCCTCTCCCCCCCCGCACTTGCCCGTTCTCAATGTCACTGGGCCTAGTAAGATTTTTTGTTTTTTTTAACAATTTTATTGATTTTATTATACTCAAACATACAACCTACTTTGCACTACATGTCTTGACATTTCAAAATGTCCATATGTCTTCTGTGTCTACTGCTTACCCTTTCCGCCCCCCTTCCCCCCAATACAAGCCTACTTATTCTTCTCTATCCACATCTTCTTGCTCCCCAGAGGTTCCTTTTCCTGTGTCCTCAACAGAGTCTTGGTCGCTCGACCAGTCTTGGGTGGGCCCGTGCAGTTTAGCCACTAAATATCTCCAGGCTGTCAGGGTTTCCGCCTCTTTCTCCCCTGCTCCATTACCCGCTTCTTGCCACACTGCTGTTTCGGCTTCGGTCCATTTCCACCAAACTTCTATCCTAGGTCTATTGCATGCTTTCCATGCCATGGCAATTCTGCGCTTGGCAAGTATGTATGCCAAGTCTTTCAATTTACTTACATGTTTTAATTGGCGTGGTCTAGGGGATTCCCCCTATCAAGCATGCCCACACTGATTCGACATCTATCTTAATCCCTTTCTCTCTTAGTCGGTGGGCTACTTCTTCCCAGAATTTACCAATTTCAGGACATGCCCAAAACATATGCGTAATCCCCACATTTTCCTCCCGGCATTTGGGGCATGTTTGTTCTGCGTTTTTAAATCTGGGGTGTCATATATGCTCTGTGGGTTATATATAGGTGTATTTGCTGGAGTCTAGCATTTCTAGATACTTTATGGTACCCTTGGGCCCGTTACCACATCCCGTCAATGATGGGTATCCCAGCCTCTTCTTCCCAGTCAAGTCTCAGTTGTGCCACTTCCTTCCCCACGTTGGACATCAATAGCTCATATAGTCTGGCTTTCTCATGCCCTCATTCTGCTATATCATATATCGTTTCTATGTCAGCGTCATGTTGCCCTTCCAGTGTAATTTCCAACCATGTATCTCTGATCCGCCTTACCATCCTGTTATACGAGATATATTGCCCTTCATTTAACCCCGTTTCCTGCACCAACGTGCCAAATTCCTTTATCTCTCCTTCTTGCCATATGTCTCCCATTGTTGCAATACCCACCGGTTCCCAGTTCTTCCTAACCGCTTTCAATAGTTGCCCATCCCCTCCCGTCACTGCGATCAACGGCACTTGTGGAGAGCACAGAGTTAGGTTCTCCATAACCTGACAGGCTCTGCGCCACACCTTCCATCCTAGTACCAACATATTGGAGCGCTTTCACATCCGTTATGGGCAGCCATATCATTTCTTTTAGGAAGTACGGGGGACACTCTGGTCTCAACAATCTCGATTCTGAGGTTGGGTCTTCTGATAACCATTTTGCCACATATTGTAGCTGACTAGCTTGGTAGTTTTATGCCCCCTTTATCGTGCGTGTTCTGCAACTTCCAAAGGGCGATTCTATTCCTAGTCCCGTGCCATTAAAATGCCCTACATATGCTCTGTAGCTTAATAAAAAAATCTCCTCGGTATCAGGTATGCTATGTTCCCGAAAAAAAAAAGTAATAGTCTCGGCAATACCACCATCTTCAGCATTTATCCTCTTCCCATCATTGCCAAGGGGAGCTTAGTCCAGAACCTCATACTATTTTTGATGTTTTTTTTTTAATCAATTTTTATTACGTTTTATACATGTAGTACGACAGTACATAGCATGTGTAAGCATGAGTTAACAAAAAAAACAATTGTAACACCCCCCCACGCACCCCCCCGTCCCTCCCCCCACCCCCCTACAGTTCAAGATCTCATCAGTTGCTTGTTGCTTGTTTGATGGACTTTCCTGAGACAGATGTATCGTTACACAATGCACTTGGCGCGCCGAAGTCCTGGGTCCGACTGGGAGAAGTTTGCGATCAGGTCAGTGTACAATGGTTCAGTGCCCCTGGGGGAAGACCCCCGGCTCAGGCGCGGAGCGTTAAATTGATCGGCCATATTTGTCAAAAAAGGGGAGCCAGATTTCCTCGAGGTTGGACTTGGACTCATCGAGTAAGTGTGTGAGAAACTCCACGTCACATATGGCCCGCACCTTGGTCACCCACGTTTTTTCCCCCCGGCATTTCCGGGCGTTTCCATTTTTGTGCGAGGCAGCATCTGGCCGCCACCAACATGATTTGGAGCATATGGGCCTGAGTGCCCTCCTGACCTTCCCCAATGTCGATTCCAAACAGGAGGAGCCAAGGGCAGGAAGACCGCTCAACCCCGTCCACCCCTTTGATCCAGGCAAGTACCTTTTCCCAATAGTTTTGGGCCACTGGGCATCCCTCCCCACCACATGTGGATGTAGTCCCCCCTCTCGGTCTGACATTTCCAGCAGTGTGGGTCATACCCTGGTTTTATCCTGGCGATCCTCTGCGGGGTGTAATGCCATCGGTGTAGTATTTTGAGGGCTTGATGGCGATACTGGGGGGAGGCCGTGGATCGGTTGGCCCGCCTGCACATCTCCGCCCACCTCTCGTCATCAATCTCCTCTCCTAGGTCCCTACCCCATCGTGTACGCGCCGGTGGAGGATCCCTGGGGACAGAGAACAGGAAGAGTTTGTAAAGGAGAGATATTATTCCCCTTAGAGCCCCTCGCAGATAGAAGCTTTTTCGAACTCCGCGAGATCCCTCCTGAGGAAGGACACCCTTGGGCTGGAGGTAGCGAAAGGGGGACAGGGTACCAATTCCCAGGGCCTCCTCGAGGTCACTTAAGGGCAGAAAAGAACCCTTCGCCCAAAGATGGCCGGTCCTGCTAAGGCCTGCCTCGAACCACGATTGATACGCCACTGGTTCTGCTATTTTGGCCAGGAAGGGAGGGGCCCAAATGCAGCTCAACGGGGATGGCCACGTCGTGAGCCACCAATAGTAACCTCCCTCTCCCCACAGGGACCACAGCACCTTCAAGATTGGATGATTCAGGACGCTTCTGGGGATATTCTTCCTCGGGACCCAAAGCCATTCCTCTATTGTGACAGGGGCAAGGGGCCTGTTATCCATGGCAACCCATTGTTTTTTCGTATCTGGGGAGAAGTGATCAACTAAAACCCTCAGCTGAGAAGCTCTGTGGTACGTTTCCAGGTCAGGATAACCCACTCCCCCATCTTCCTTAGCCCTAGTCAACACTTCGTAGGAGATCCTATGCTTTTTGTCCGACCAGAGGAAGTTGAGCAGGACTCGCTTTGTTTCTATAAAGAAGGTCTTGGGGATTATCACCGGGAGCATTTGGAAGAGAAATAAAAACTTTGGGAGGAGAACCATTTTTATGAGTTTAAGGCGCGCCATCCAGGAGAGCCCCGATCCCGCCCCCATGGACCAGGGGGGGGGAGTTGGCTGTGTACAGTTCCTCAAGGTCACGCGTCATCTGTACTCCCAAATACCGGAATCCCTCTTCAGTCCGTCTAAAGGGGAGCCCTTTCACAAAGGCCATCTCCGGATTTGACAGGTTCCCACCCATAAACGCCACTGACTTATCCAGATTGACTTTATAACACGATAACTCTCCATAGCGCGCGAGACCCTGTAATAACCGGGGGACTGTTTGGGACGGTCTGGTGACGTAGAGTAGGGCGTCGTCCGCGAAGAGGCAGATTTTGCATTGCATGTCTCCCATCTGTACTCCCCTAATAGCCTCGTCATTGCGGACTGAGATTGCCTATGGTTCCATTACTAGTGCGTAAATTAGCGGGGACAGGGGACATCCCTGCCTTGTACCACGTTGGAGGGGGAGCTCTCTCGATTCTGTCCCGTTTGTCACCACTCTAGCCGAGGGGGAGGAGTAAAGCACGGCCATCCACCCCAGCCACCTAGGACCCATCCCCAGAGATGCGAAAACCTCCCCCATGAAAGCCCAGCTAACCCTGTCGAAGGCTTTCTCCGCATCGAGAGCCAGTAGGAGAGCCCCCTCATCCCGGACCCCCACTGTGGCAAGTATATGGAGTGTTTCCGTACGTTATCAGAGCCCTGCCTGTTGAGGACTAATCCCGCTTGGTCAGGGTGTATCAGGCGTGGAAGGCAGATCTCAAGTCTGGAGGCCAAGATTCTGGTAAAAATCTTGGCATCTAGGTTAAGGAGTGAGATGGGTCTATAGGACCCACATTCAGTCTGGTCTTTACCGGACTTGGGTATGACGGTGATGAGGGCTTGCAGAAACGTTGGTGGAATTGAGTTTCGGCTCCTAATCTGATTAAACAGTTTGGCCAAGGGCTTCACCAAGATCGATTGGGTCTGTTTATAGAAATCAGCCGTGTAGCCGTCCCCACCAGGTGCCTTTCCTGCCTTCAGTCTCTTAATGGCGCTCTCCACCTCTTCCTCTGAAGTCTCCCCCTCAAGGGCCCCCATGTCTTCGTCGGATAGCTTGGGGAGGGGGTGCGCCGCCAAGTAGGCTGAGATCTTCCAGTGATTCGCCTGCTTGCCTGGAATAAAGTTTGCTGTAATAGTCGGCGAAGCAGTCCGCTATTTCCTCCCGGCCCCTGTGAATCCTGCCTTCCCCATCGCTAAGCTGGGCAACCCCCCTTTCCACCCTGCAGCCCCGGGATCTTTGTGCCAAAAGAGTCCCCACCCTGTCTCCCCGTTCATAGTATCTTTGCTTGGTGTACCGCATTTTCTTAATAACCTCCCCTATAAGAACCGTGTTTAGCTCTTGTCTTTTGCCCTGCAATTCCTCTTGAAGTGCCTCTCTGTCTATTCCGGGAACGCCTAGTCTAGCCCGCAAGACCCCCAACTCCGCACAGAGTTTGCCCTCAATCAGGCCCCTCTCCCGTTTACGCCTCGAGCCCTCTGCTATGAGGAGACGCCTAAAAGTGGCTTTTCCGGCTTCCCATACTGTGGACATGTCGGTCTCGCCATTATCATTCGTCTCAAAATAGGCCGACATTTCTTGTTTCATAAAATCCCGGAATACGGGGTCCCTAAGAAGCGTGTCGTTGCACCGCTAACGGGAGGATCTTGGGGCGACAGGCAGTGACCAGTCAGCCACAAGCAATTCATGGTCCGACCACGTTATGGCCTCAACCCTTGGCTGTTGAACCACCCCGTTCCCCTCCTCGGAGATTAGCATGAGGTCAATTCTAGTGTAGGTACAGTGTGGGGGAGAGAAAAAGGTGTAACCTCCCTGACCCGGATATGCCCTGAGCCAGACGTCCACCCAATAATGGTCTCTCAAGAGGGCCTGCAGGGCCAGGTTATCTTTGAAAATCTCCTTGGGCCCCCCTCCCTTGGCAGACCACCAGTCCAGACGGGGGTCAGCTACCAGGTTGAAATCCCCGCCCAGTATCATGGCCCCTTCTGCCCATTCATCCATGACATTAAAGACCCGAGTGAGGAACTGCACTTGCCCTGAATTGGGCAGGGTGATGCGTTGTCCCTCGCAGAACCCCTTGACGCCTAAGAATCGGCCCCCAAAACCTCTTAGTTTCTACCCCCGTGAGATGGAACGCCCTCCTCAGGAGAATACCTACCCCCTCCTTCTTGGAGTTCGCATGTGAGGCCCAGTAATTGGAACCAATGTCCTTCCCCTTAATTCTGGATTCCCTTCCCCATTTGTAGTGTGTTTCTTGTAGAAAGAGGACTGCGGGATGTTTGCGGAACATGTTGCTCGTAAGGGACCTCTTGTTTTGGGAGTTAAGACCCTTGACGTTCAGCGTGCCTATCCTTCCTTCAATCATTATCGTCTTTTGGGTTGTGCACCTTGAACCCCTCGTAACATCTGCGTTTCAGAGCCCGCAGCCAAGCAAGTATCTGTGATTTGAACTGGTTCCCCCCTTCCTCCCCATCTCTTTCGCTAATCATTCCACCCCCAAGCCCAAGCCTCCCCTTCTGCCCCCTCCCGCCTTTCCCTTGTAATGTAGGGCGTTCGTCCACGTCCCCCAACGAACCACCAAGGACTCTAACCCCAGCCCCAGGATTTTTTTGTATTGGGGAATCTCAAGTCTTGGAATCAATATAGGTCTACCCCACCAAATCCTCGGTGCAAATGACCGAGGTGGAATTCTGGAACTGTGAACCCCCACTTCAATCTGTAAACTCCAAACTCAGACTTTCTACGTGGGTCACCACAACAAAACAGCTAACATTTAATAAAGTTCTGCCCGCCCTCCAAACCAGCGGGCCGCATGTCGCGCCAATGCAGCGCCAATGCAGCGCCCAGGCGTGGCCCCCCGGGCCCCAGGACCCCTTACTGCCAGATCCTGGGACCGATGCTCATCATAGGATTTCCTCGACCTCCGGAAGGGCAGTGCTGTTATGGCTTCGGGTGATCCTCGGAGGTCGTTGACGGGTGCCTGGTTTTCCGAAATGTCCGGGCCCCCTTGACTTTAGATTTGCCGCTAAGCTGTCCCAGTCTGTCGGGGCCCCTCGGGGGGTCCCGGGCTCTTCCATCTTGGCCGCTTGAGTGGCCTGCCTGGTCGCCGACCAGGTCGTCCGTGGCCCTTTGAATGTCTTCCTCAGATACCAGGCAATGTTTCTCCCCCAGCCATTCAAATTCCAAACAGAAGGGGTGTCCCCAGCGGTATCAGACCCCCTTTCCCTGAAGCCATCTTGTGAGGTTTCCACATTTCCTTCTCATTGACAGGGTGAGAGCAGACAGGTCCTGAAAGATGGACACCCTGGAGTCACCGTATTGAATATTGCCAAGGTTCCTCGCTTTCTCCCGAATTTTAGCTTTGTCCTTGTAATAGTGTAGCCGGGCCAGGACCGAACGCGGGCCTCTCCCCCCTCCTCCTGCCTGATGGACCCTGTCAAACTGAATCGCACCTTCAGCGTCCGCCCCCAAGACAATCCTTACAATGTCATGTACTTTGCCCTCAAGGCCTTGTATGGTTTCTCCCTCGGCCTCCACTAAACCAAAAATACGCAAAACCAAAAATACGCAGGTTATTCCTTCTCTCCCTGTTCTCCATATCGTCCACCTGGAGCCGGAGTTCCTCTTCACGTCTTTCCATGTCCCGGAATCTGATTTCCATTTGGGTCTCAAGGAGAGTAGTGGAGAGCTGATTGTTTTCGACTCCTTCCATTCGATCTTCCAAGGTGGTGACTTTAGTCGTGAGGTCCGCCAATTTGGCTCCCATGTCCGTCCTTATCCAGCGGATCTCCTCCAGAATCGTCTGAATATTATTCTGGATAGCACCCAGGTCTGGGGGTGGGGTGGAGGGGCCCCCGGTCGCCATGACGTTCTCGCTGGCCACAAATTGGTATTTCGACAGGTTTTCTTTCCAACTCATGGGAGGCTTGTTTTGGCCACCTGCTATTGGCGAGGCAGGGGGTAGCGTGTTTTCCGTGGTCGTCCCAATGCGTGTCTGGCCTGTCCGGACCTGTCAGTTCCCCCTGTGGTGGTGGTTTTGCGGCTAGGGGGCTCTGGATCACAAGTGCCCCTGGATGCCCCCCTCTAGTGACCGTGGGGGAGGGGTGCGTATTGGGGGGGCGCGCTCCCGCGTCGGCCCCCAGGTTCTCGGACCCCACGGGTCGCTGTGCGACGGTGCCCTCCTGGTGGCCTGTAGGTCCGCTCAATGTGGAGAGGGGGCGGGCATCCAATTTCCAGGGCCCCGACACTGCTTTTTTTTTTTTTTACTCGGCTCCGGGGTCCCGGGATCACCCTCGGTTGCCGCCCGGTGGGATCGGAAGAGGGGAGGTCGGGGGGGGCGCGCTCCCGCGTCGGCCCCCTGGCGATGTTGCTGCCCTGTGGGCCGGTGGCCCTCTCTTTTCACTTGACTCCGGTGTCCCAGGATCACTCTGGGACACGGCCCGTGTCGGCCCCCCAGCGGCGTTGCCGTTCCGTGGGCCGTTGGCCCTTTCTGATTCAGGCCTGTCCTGCGTTGGGCTGCGTCAGTCGCGCTCTGCCAGAACCGTGCCCAGTATCTAGGGCCGGGGCGGGAAGCCCTGATACACTGCGGGTGTGCAGCCTTGGGTTCTTCCTCCGTGCGGCACCGCCTCCTCCTCGCCCGTGGCTTCCTCACTCCAACCGAGGCCGCATATGCGCGGCAGCTTCGGCCTCCTCCAGTGCGCCGCGCCGAGCCGCGGGGGTGGAGTCGCGGGATCTTTCAGGCCCGTAGAACTCGGCTCAGGGGTGTCGGATTGGCACCGGAGTTGGGTGTAGCGGGGGGGGGGGCCACAGGCTCCCACAGTGTATGGTGGGGTCTCGCAGGTCATGGGACCCTCGTTCCGTGCTAGCACCGTCGTTCTCCCGGGGCTGGGTACGGAGCTCGAAGCTCAGGCAACCATCCTGCCTGGGCCCCCTGGTGGCCTCTCCATTTTCGATGTTTTTTTACCACTTTCTCTGTGTTGTGCCGGTGCTCTGCCACAACCGTGTGATAAATGTCTATCCCCAAGTATCTAAACGTATTTGGCTCCTACATACCTTCCCAGTGGGAATATGCACGATTTCCTGGGGTTCACTGCTATGCCAGATAGCGACGCAAATCGCTCCATCACTTCCAGGATATATTTGAGGTTTTCTTCGGGGTATCGTAAGTACAGCAGCATGTCATCTGCATATAGCGAGACCAGATGCGGCTCCCCTCTGATACTAATCCCTATTATCTCGTACTGTTGCCTCAGATATATTGCAAGGGGCTCCAGATGTACAGCATAGGGGACCACGGGCATCCCTGTCTAGTGCCCCTACTCAGTTGCCACCTTTCCGAAATGATCGCCCCCGTTTTGACTCTGGCTAGTGGTGCACTATATAGTAGTTTGACCCATCTGAGGTACCCTGGCCCTATACCATAGTTAGTCAGGGCTGCAGTCAGCCATGGCCATTTGACTGAGCCAAAGGCTTTGATTGCATCTAGCGATACTATTGCCATTTCACCCACATCTTCTTTCGTGTGCTCTATAAACCGGTGGAGTTGTCCAAGGTTGTCCGATATGTTTCTGCGCGGGACATAACCTGTTTGATCAGAGTGTATTAATTTGTTAATGATCTGTTTCATTCTGTTTGCCAGCACTGCCGCAAGTATTTTGCCATCTTGGTTCAGCATTGATAGCGGTCGAAACGATTCGCAATCCTTGCCTGGCTTATTGGGTTTGGGGAGTGGGATAATCGCTTCTCTCAGGGATTCTGGCAGCCGCCCTGTTTCAAATGCCTCATTTAGCACTGCTAGAAGCGGGGGAAGCACTTCTCTTCTATACATTTTGTAAAACTCACTGGGAAGTCTGTCCGCCCCGGGGTTTTGCTAGTGGGTAGTTGTGTTACCACCTCTTCAAGTTCTTCTAGGGTGATTGGGCATCTAGGTCCTCTCGCTCCTCCCCGCTTATTCGTGGCATGCCTATGTCCTCCAATGTGTCCATTATCTTCTTGCTGTCGCTTCCTTTTTCATCCCCATACAATCTTTGATAGTATTCCAGGAACTCTTGGTTGACTCCCTCTTGGGTGTCCACTATTTGCCCCTCCTCCCTCGTTATTGCTCTGATCGCAGGTCTAGGGGTCTCTTTTATACAGCCATGCCAGCATCCTCCCCGGTTTATCGCCACAGGCATGTTGCCTCTCTACATACTTTTTATAGTTCAGATCACATAGTCTTTCCCAGTGTCCTGCACATTCCTGTTGCAGTAGGCTTATAGTTCCAGCATCCTCCTTAGTGCTGCCTCCCCATCTCAGGACTGTTTTGAGCTTAGTTTCCGCCTCCTGCAGTTCCCTTAAAATTCCTGTTGCAACCCTTTAGACTTGGCTATAGCTATCCCCCCTACCACTACATTGAAAGCTTCCCATAGTGTGCCAGCCGACTCAACGCTTCATGTATTAGTCTCGAAGTAACTTATAATTTCTTTTCTCAGGTCCTCCCTGAACGTTGTATCTTTCAATGCTTCAGCTCTGAGTCACCACATTGGAATCCTGGCCCTTTGGGGTCGGTATTGCCATGTAAGGACCAAACGAGAGTGGTCCGATAGGACCCTTGCCTTGTATTCTGTCTGTACAATTTCCGCCATCATCTCCTGCGGGGCAAACATGTAGTCTAGCCTAGTGTACAGATTCTGTGGGGCAGAATAATGCGAGTATTGTCTTTCTTGTGGGTGGTGCACCCTCCATGTATCCTCTAGCCTAAAGTCTGTCAGCAGTGTCTGCAGGGCTCTGGCCGCCAGGGCAGGCCTATCTTGTTTATCATTCGACCGATCTACCGTCGGATTTAGTGTGCAGTTAAAGTCACCGCCCCAGATAACCGCCCCTTCCAGATTCAAACTCACTTTATTACATATGGTCTTGAAGTACGATGCAGTGTCCTGATTTGGGGCATATGTATTTATAATGCCAATTTCTTTTTTTTCCACCAGCCCCCATATCATCACCATTCTCCCATCTTCGACCATGAACTGTATTAACTGAAAGGGAACATGTGGTGCCACCCAAGTAATTACCCCTCTGGCATACGCAGAATATGTTGCACCAATAACCGTCCCCTTCCATTTTTTCTGGATCACCTCTAACTTCTCTTTTGTAAGGTGTCTCCTGCATCAAGGCTATGTCTATATTCTGCCTTCTTAGATACATCATAACCTTGTTTCTTTTTATATAGCTATTGAGCCCCCTGACATTCCATGTAATTATCTTAAGGTCCCCAATATTCTGGCTGTGTCCCACCTACCCTTTTTGTATCTTCAGCCTCTAACTGGAGCTCTGGCACTTGTATATGTACGCTTGTTCCCCAACTTAAACTACACCTAACACTGCAATTCCCCCAACGTTTCCTTTACCCACCTCCCCTCCCAGCCCCAACTTAGTCCCCAACTGCTTACATTCCCCCTCCCCTCCCACTTGTTGCCCAACTCCATCCCTGGATCTCAGGCACCCCCGCATCTAGCCCTTTCCTTGGCCGTTGCCAATACTTGGGACCCAGCAGGGAGATCCCGCCCTAACGGCACACCTACTACTTCCACTAATGGGGATAGGTCGCGTGCATCCTGTGTCTCCTATGTTGAACTAAAAGATCGCAGCGCATTTACAGCTCATATCTTATTTGCTACTATATTCCAGTCCAACAAGTTCACTTAACGAGTATTACTTAGTATCCATATTTTCCTATCATATCCCTTGCACTCCCTGCAAATGTCGCCACTGTAGTATACCCCACCCCCCCATCAACAAATAACATGGCATCGAGTCACTTACCCTGTCCATCTCGCCTCCTCCCTTCTTCCGATTCTGGGCTGCCCTGTGCGTCCAGCCAGCATGCCACCTCCTCTGGCGTTTCAAAAAAGTGTGCCTTGCCTTAATGCAGGATCTTAAGTTTCGATGGGTACAAGAGCATATATTTATATCCGGCTGTTCGTAATCTTCTTTTCACTGCCACATAGCTGTAGCGCTGTCTCTGTACCAGCATGGTGTAATCCGGGTATGCAGTGATGGTCGCCGATGCCCGAGTTATTGTTCCCCATTTCTGAAAGAATTCCAGGATCTTTTCTCGGTCTCTGTAGTTCAATATGTTTGCTATAATTGTACGTGGGCGGGGGGGGAGCCTGGGCTGAGGCCTCCTCGTCTGGGCCCCATGCGCTCGTTCCACCGCAAACCCCTGGTACAGTTCGCTAGCCCCCATTTCCTGGATTATCATGTTCTCCACATAGTCTGTGGGGTCCGAGCCTTCTTCTCCTTCCGGTAGGCCCACCACACGTATGTTATTGCGTCTCACCCGCCCTTCTGCTCTGCTTTCCAGGTTAGCCACTTGTTGCTTCAATATGTGGACCTCTTTGGCATTGGAGGCACTGACTTCCGTGTTGATTTTACAGCACTCTCTAGGCCACTCGTTTGTTCCGCCAGCACTCTCACATCTTGTCTCCGTAGGTTAACATCCACACCCACTGCATCTATCTTAAGTTCCAATGCCCCCTTCAGCTCTGCCATCGCGGTCCCCCACAAGGATTTCAATTCCGCTATGGCCGCCAGGATCGGGTGGTCGTCCCTTGGCAGAGTCTGCTCTCCCTGTGCAATGGTCATGGTCTGTGTAGGCGTGGTCGGAGACTGCTGCTGTTTAGTAAAGATATCCATTAATGGTTGTTTGCCTTTGTCTTTGCTTCCCTTGTGGACCATTGCACTGGACATCACTGGCGCACTTATCTGCTGCTCAGGTTTATGTATGGCCAACAGTATGTTTCTCGTGTTGATCCGCAGCTTCGCCTCCTCTGTTGTGGGGCTCTTGGTGGAGCTGCCTGTTTTAACTCCCACTGCTTGGTGTGTTGACGGTACGTGTGGGGTCCGCGTCTCTCGTCGACCAGCTGTTCAGATCTGCTTAATCCTGCTTCACCATTGGGGGCTTCAACCCTTTGGCAGTCCCGTGCTCAGAATTCTGGCTTTGCGTCCTCAAGGCACCTTCGAGTATGCTATATGTGCAACCGCTCCCCGGGCCGCAGCACGTGCTGGCAATTTGCCTTATGCCCTTTTAATCCATCCAGTCTGGGGCACTAGCCTGCTATTGTTGGGCAGGCCCGATTTGAGCCCAGTTGCCTGTGTGGCATTTCGTAAGGCCACCTGCACTCGTTTTAGGCTTCCCAGCGTTTCCTCCCGTTGCGCTCGGGATGGTTATATATTTTAACAGCTCTTATTTTCCCAGCCTTGCCCCCATATGTGGCACTTCTTCCGCTGGCGGCTTCTTACTGCGCCTTCACGCTTGCCGCCTCGCCGTCCCCATTAGGGCTTGGGGTTATTTGCCATCTCCATAATACCACATTCTTCTGGCGTGCCTCACTGTTGCGACAATTCTCTAGGGTCCACCTTTTGGCTTAAGAGCACTCTCTATGTGGTACATACTGGGTCCAGGGGAGCTGCTGCAGCAGTTTTGTTCCTTTTGTCATGCCAGGGCTGCATAGCCTCGTCTGTGGCTTGCCTTTGTTTTGTGTCCGTTAATGTTGGTAATGGCTTTGTTTCAGTGTTATCACCATGAGATCAGCTGGGCTTCCATCCAGCTTCCGCAGTGTGCGTCTGCATATCGTTGGCTGCAGCTTCACAATGCACGCCCGTTTTCAGTATCTCGTTTATGCTCCGAGTTAAAAAAATTGTCTGAGCTTATGGGCGCTTCATGCCCTTTCTGTCTGATCAGCTGTCTCCCGCGGCACCGTTACCCATTCTTCAACCGGAGGAGTCCCCGTCTCCTTCTCTGGCTCCCTTAGAGCAGCCCTCGCTCCAGCGGATCCGTCGATGCTTCGGCGCAGACGGCTGTTACACCGCGTCCTTCAGCGTTCCCGCTGGGTATGCTTCCCGCTGCCCAGCTGCAGTCGGGACATGCCCGGAGGCACCAACTCCTCTTCCCTCATCGGCGCTCTCGGTTTCCGCGGTATTCACTACAGAGGGCTTCTTTATTCCATTATCTCCGCCATTTTGTTGCCAGCTCCACAATGTTGATCAGTGGCAACTAAATATCATAACTTCGGCTGTGATGAGTCTGTCTGCCTGCAGGGACACGTATCAGAATCTCCATATTCTCCAATCATTCCGGTCATCTTTTGTGCTGCAAATAGTGTTCAAAATGCGCACATTTGTCCGGATCATATTCCGGATCGAGAAACCCACGGAGAAAGCAGCCTAGTCCAGGGCTGCCTAGCCACGCCCCCCCTAGTAAAATCGTTGTTGTCCTCCCTTGTTTCCCCTCCCTTGCCACATCGCACTCTGAAACACTTGTGTATGAGCGCGACAAATAAAATAGATCATAACCTTTACGCTGAACTGCAGCCAGTAAAAGCGCAGAGTCAACCGGTCTGATGTCTTAGTCAATCCCAAGTGACCCGCTAAAGGAATTAGGGGAGCCAAATCCAAAAGTGACTCTGGCATTGGGTAATAAGCAACCGTCCGGTGACCTCGCCTCAATCTTTTGGCTCACTGTACAGGAGTCCATCCTCCCAGTACACTTTGAACAGTCCAGGGGCCTCGCCCTTACCCTGCTCCTCTGCCTGCTTTCTGCAGACCCACCAGAGTGGGACATTCTTTCTGGGCTGTGTTGCAACTAACCAACGATCCATGGCCTTGAAGAGATGAGCCTGCCGTTCCGTCCACGCTACCGCAATAGGACAAGGAGGTTTATAATTTACTATACCAGGTGAGCGTTAGAGGTAAGGGACATTGCGCAGTTCTAATAAAGGGTGAGAGATTTCATAGACTGTAGCTAACCAACGATCTACGACCTTGAAGCAATAAGCCTGCCGGTCTGTGCACGTTACTAAAATGGGACAAGATGGTTTATAATTTACTTGTATTTCCAATCTGTTCAGATGCCTTCTGGTGTACTAAAGGTGTGGGGCCGATTCATGGTTTAGAAACCGATATTCATCTCTGGACCATTGGTGCCCCAGAAGTTGATTCGTCACAGGGATCTTGTCACTTTTTCCCAGAAGGGAGCCCTTCCCTCTGAAGTAAGGGATGTGAGCCAGCTACACTGCAATCCCCCTAGGGGTGGCAGTTAGCGGAACTTCTCAGGGAGAGACTCCCCTCTTGGGGACAGGGACTCCTTTTCTATCCAAGAACTCCCTATAACCGCTCCGTGAGAGCTAGCTAGAACATCCATGAATCAAAACCTTGACTATTTGTTACGGTTATGTTATCAGTAATCAACCTTCACCAACTACTCATACTGTGAAGACGGGGAGAACCATGGAGAATAATCAGTGGTTTGCGTTATGGTTTAGCTTTTATGAGATATATATATATATATATATAAAGAAAACAGGAGAGGGGACGGACCGCACTCTCCGTGGACCCAGTGAAATTCTATAATCCCAAAAGGGAAGAGAACCAAAATATAGAGCTCACACGGTAGAATAGGAAGATATTTTAATAGTAAAAAAACTGCACATAATGTGCAGAGAAAAGGCTGAGGAAACAGCAAGACAAACAGGGGCAGGACGCCTAGGGCACGGCCCGCCTACAACGCGTTTCACGCTCGACTGAGCGCTTGATCACGTAGCACAACAAAGGACAAAGACACAATTATAAAGGCATGTAGTCCATCTATGTCAGTTGGAATAGAGGTGCTTCCAGGGACTGATTCAATGGCGGCCATATTGGAAGGGAGAGTCAGAGCATAGCCAACAATGTGACAATTATACCCACTTTAGATGTAAAGAGCAAAAGTACCCCCAATAAGCAAATGAGAAATTCCAAAAGGATAGCCATATGAGACAAATCCCTTGCACCCCAATTTCCAACATGTGTTACTGGTTTAAAAATAAAACATTACAATACATATTTGATGATTAAGTGAGTGCATAGTGCGCTTGCATCAATAAGATTGCAACTTATGAAAATCAATCGGTCAATTGTAAAACAGGCTAAAAGGCAACATAATACCATGTAAGATATGGCTTTGTGCAAACACGCAAAATAGCAGCATAAGTATGTACAATATGGCTTTGTGCAAACAGGCAAGATAGCAGCATAAATATGTGCTGGATAGCAAACATTGCATCGCATTCCTATCATTGATGGTTCCGATGGCTGGGTGCCTGTCAATTGACCATGGATGAACCATCAATCTTGTATAAAAATGGGAACATGAAAGTATGTACAGTGTGATCAGAAATACAATCCTGGTAATTAAATATAGGCCAACAATGATTTTTGCAGATAAATCAAATAACATTTCATACTCCAGTCAATATTGACATAAAGTGCAAGTGCAAGCCAATCAAGAGCAGCATGAAAATGTGCAAATAGGCAAAATCACGTAAGCAACCATAATTAGCAGCAGCATGGCAAATAAATTGGCAGATGGGCCCATAGATGTAAACTTTTGTTAGCCTGACTGGATACCTGAACTAAAGAAAGCAAATTTGAAATGATTTTATACAAGACGCACGAAAAAATGTATTGTAATGAAGAAAAACAACTGGAAAAACCAAGTAACCAAGATGGAGAGGGTGACCTAAAGCACCATGTTATTGAACACCAAAGACTACAACAAAAAAGTAAATAAAATGTGCCAAATGTCCTCCTAGGTCGTGGATACAGCAGCTTAAAAATAAAAAATAATAAATCAAAATAAAGCCAATCCCAATTATAAACCATAATGGTAATATAGCCACCACAGTGGTCATGGGAAAGGGTGAAACTTAAACACAGGTCAGGGACTGATTAGTGAGATGAGAACAGCATTTTTATCCCAAAAAGGAAAAAATAATAATATATAATGAAGACACTATATAATGAAAAAACACAATCCCGTCAACTAAATATAGTCAAAGCGGATTAGTAACGGAAGGAAAGCCAATCCAAGACAAACAGTTAGGGGTAAATACTCTCTTATGTGCCTAGAAACGTATAAAGCTCCTCGTCGAGATTGTGACCATTGGGGAACTTGGTGTCGAAATCTAAAATGAATCTGGTCTCTAGCTGTCTTCGTTTTAACACACGATCCCCACCTCTAGGATGGATCGGGATGTGTGCCACCGCAAAGAATTTAGGAAGAGAGGTCATTATTGTGTTCTTGTTTGAAGTGCTTCGCCATAGGGTATGCAGGATCTGAATTTTTAATTGCCCTAAGGTGCTGCAATATTCTGAGCTTAAGCTTACATGTGGTACTCCCGACATCCCATCTCTTACAGGGACATGAGAGAACAAACCACAAAAGCAGTATCACAGTTCATTGAATACTTGATTAACTGGTTACATTGGGTGACCGGATGTAAAAAGGATTTACATGTAGTGGCGTGAGCACAGGCCTTACATTTAAAACATTTAGTAAAGCCTATGGGGGATTCCATCAATGATTTCATAAGAGAAGGATTGATGTTAATAGGTGACAAAAAACTAGAGACCAGTTTATCCCTGAGCGAGGGTACACGTTTGTACGTGATGGTTGGACGTTTAGAAAGTAAAGGGCATAAGTCTTTGTCAACGATGAGAACCCGCCAATGTCGCTCTATGATTTTACGAACGTGATTCGAGGCATTGTCGAATGTGAATGTTCCTCATTGACGGCAGTTCTAGCAGGCTTAATGCCGTACAATAAGCGGTCCCTGCATAGTCTGCGTGCTTTGGTATAGGCCAATTCTATGATTCTGCGCTCATAGCCTTGCTTGATAAAGTCTGGAGCCACCAAGGCACAATGATGGTCAAAGGATGCTAGATCTGTACAATTCCTGCGATATCTGATGAATTCACCATATGGAATACTGCGTTTACATGACGTAGGATGAAAGCTTGTTGCATGTAAGGGCAGACCGGTATTTGAGGGTTTTTTGTATAGTGCTGTATGAAGGCCAGATCTTTCAAGGGTCACAACTATATCTAGATAGACAATTTCAGTCATGCTGTTACACTCTGTGAAGCGCAGATTAGACATGTTGGTATTGATCTGTTTCACAAATGATTGCCATTCAGCTTCTGTCCCCTTCCATATGACAAAAACATCCTCAATATATCGCCACCAGGCGACAATATGTGTGGCAAAGCTAGATGCAAGTAGGTCGCTAAGAAAAGTGGCCTCCCACCATCCCATGGTCAAGTTTGCATAGGGTGGGGCAAAAGTACTGCCCATGGCAGTGCCCCTTACCTGACGGAAAAAGGAACCCTCAAACAAGAAAACATTGTTATTTAGGTAGAAAGAGAGCATTTCAAGGATCATGGAACTGTGACTGTGAAAATTCAATGAGCGGGTATCAAGGAAATATTTACAAGCACCCATACCAACTTGATGGTCAATGGAGGTATAAAGGGAGACAACATCAAGGGTTGCTAAAAGCAAACCATCCTCCCAGGGTATGTTAGAAATATGTTGCAGAAAGTCCTTAGTATCCCGCAAATAAGAGGGTAAAACTGACACAAGAGGAAATAAGGTTTCGTCAACAATATATATGTCAATTAAGATGTAGGTTCAAGATATAGAAATATAAGCAAGTTAAATGTTGTGTTCAATAACAATGGAAAGCAAGTATTGCCATGGAAAAAATACAGCCCTGTCTATTCAATGTAGCCTGGAATGGAGGTATGTCATACTGTAAGAGAACATTCAATTTTGCTATGATGCTGCTGTTTACTTTTGTTGGCATTCCAAGTGAATCTGTTGCTGCTTTCTTATGTGCCTGGTTGTAGTGTTATGCAGCTGCAGGTCCTTTCATTATAAATATAACTTAAAATAAAAGTTCCTTTAACTTGCGGTTGTCCGGATGTTCTTACTTAACATTGGCGATTAGGATTTTCAAGAACCTGATGCAGAAGCAGAGTAAAGCTGTAGTGGGGGAGCAGCAAAAGTAGAGAGACCACTGCCCCCAGCCAACCTAAAGCAAGTCAGGACCTCTGCACACTGGTGAGCAGCCGCTCCGTTCCTTGAACATTTGTAGCGGCCTGGTAAGTGGCTTAACCTCTCATTTACTCTCTGCGCCTTAGCACAATAAGCGAAGCAAAGCAATAGACTGATTTGGAATGAGGAGTGTGGAGGGGTGAACATTGAGAACACATGTGATGACATGTAAGAAATAGGGGGGCAACCAGCCACAAGAGAAATACATTAAATAGACTTATGTTCCATGTGGAGCGTGAGACATTGAAGAGACATATATTTTGAGTTACAAATAGGAGTTGCAAGATATTTCTATGCAATAAGGAAGTGCATAGAAAAAGTTTTGGAAGCAGGCACGTTGCTGACACAGCCAACAAACAAGTACTGTCAGAAAAGGTACATTATTGCATTAGGGGTTTGAGCTGGTGGCTGCATCTTCAGAAACTGATCGGAAGGCAGCACCCGCAATATTGCCTTCATTGTGCTCAATTGAAACCTGAATTGACCTGGGACCTAAGACCTGAAGCAGAACATTGCCCTATGTGTTAGCTCAGGGAGAGGTGTTCTCAGTGATCACAGGCATCAATCTATAGTGGAATAAATAGCTGCAACAAGAATCTTAAGTTGAGAAGTGGGAGAAGTTTTACCTGCACCATAACAAGTGATAATTCACAAATAGCACCATGGCTATGACGAATTTTAGTGGCCCACCCATGTTTATGGCCACTCCAGGACCAATAAAAATCAAATGGGCACAGTGGAAGAAGGGTTTTGTGCACTATTTGAAAGCAGCTGGCGGAAATTCGTTTTCCAATGACAGAAAACTTGATCTTTTAATGCACCACTTAGGTTATGAAGGACACAGAATTTTTGAGACTGCCACAGGTTGCAAGTGATGGTGAGGGAGACATCTCTGATCTGGAAAGTGCATTTGCGAAGTTGGATTTGCATTTTAACCCGAGGACAAGCACTATACTGGAAAGGTATAACTTTCGCATGAGAGTACAGGAGTCTGGTGAATCAGTTGAAGAATACACAACTGCACTCCGACAGTTAGCATCCTCATGCAAGTTTCTTGGAGCATATGATGAGCATCTGCGTGACCAATTCATGACTCACTGCAACTCTGATCGCATACGTGAGTAGTTATGGCTCAAAGATGAGCCCACATTGGATGAAGTAATAACCATTGCTAAAAGAGTTGAACATTCTTTGGCATGCATTGCTAAGCTGGCAAAGAGATAAAAAGACGTGAAGCAAGAGACATTGAATGTGAATGAACACAAGAATAAAAAGAAATTCAAAGATAAGGAAAAACAGTCTTATCGAGGAGGAACAGTAGAAGAACTACAGCCAGAAGGGAGAGAAAGGAGAAAAAGATGAACGCTTGTGTTATCGCTGTGCCAGTAGTTCACACTTCGCTGCCTCAGTAGTTTGTCCTGGTAGAAGAGCAACCTGTTTGAAATGCAAGAGGAAGGGACATTTTGCAAATTGTTGCAAAAACTATCAACACACTCAAAAGAAAGTCCTATATGTTACTGAGGATTAGGGACAGAAGTCTTCTGATGAGAATGAATTTCCAGTGAATAATGTGATTGTTAACACCATCACTGATACCATTAATGCTGTTGATGATGTGGATAATGAAGATGATGAATGTGAGCGTCCTTATGAGAGCGTTAAAGTGGATGGCAAAGAAGTATGGATGATGGCAGATTCAGGATAAAAAATAACACTCATGTCCAAGGAAGTGTTTGAAAGAGTAGTGAAAGGGGATGTACGAGGACTTTTTAAACCTGATATTAGGCCTGGTGGCTACAATCAGGACCCCATTGATCTCTTAGGGTGTAGCAAGAATCACTTTCAATTTAAAGACAGGGAATGTGAAGGGAAAATGTATGTAACCAAAAGAGGTCTTACTCTACTGGGGTGGGGGGGAACAGAAGAAATTGAAGATCAAGTTAGATCCCAATAGTCCTGAACAAGTGTTGCAAGTGAATGAATCAATCATTAGTAAACACCCCAAAGTATTTAGAGAGGGCATTGGAAAGATTAGAGGTATACAGCATCAAATCTTGTTAAAAAAAAAAAAAGAGTATACCTGTGGTTGCAAAATTGAGGCCAGTACCTTTGGCAATTAGAGAAGGAGTTAAAGAGCTGGCGAAATTGTTGAAACTAGGTGTTATTGAAAGAACAGGAGGGGTAGACTGGACTTCTCCACTAGTGGTAGTTAAGAAAAGCTCAGATGAGCTCCGCTTGTGTGTAGACTTACGTCAACTCAATAAGTGTGTGTTGGTAGATCGCCATCCTCTACCTAATCTGTCAGAGATGCTTTCGAGAATTGGGCAAGGAAAGGTATTCTCGAACTTGGACATGGCTTCTGCTTACCATCAAGTAGAATTGGAAGAACGATGCAGAAAGCTCACAGCATTTGTCACCCATGAGGGAGTTTTCCAGTTTAAATGCATGCCTTTTGGACTTGTATCTGCTGCTGCAGTTTTTCAAAAGGTTATGGACAGATTAGTTGGAAAAATCAGAGGTGTATATTGTTTTTAGGATGATGTTTCGATTTGTGGGAAGAGTGAAGAGGAACACAATAACACACTGCATAGAGTTTGAGATATTTGAAAAGAATGACAGTGTTAAGGGAAGGAAAATGTAAGTTTGGTGTTTCTAAAGTTGAATATTTAGGCCATGAAATATCGGGAGATGGTTTAAAGCCAAAAGAGAGTTTGGTAAGTGCCATAAAAGATATCAAAAGCCCAGAGGACAAAGCACAATTGAGATCATTCCTAGGGATGACGGAATTTTATCAGAGGTTTGTACACAACTATGCTAGTAAGGTGACTGAATTGAGAAAACTGCTGAAGAAAGGAAGTGAGTTTGTCTGGTCATCCAAATGTGAGAGTGAATTTGTCAGATTGAAGAAGGAAATAGATTTAGCACAACCATTAGGACAGTTCGATACGTACTGACAGAGTAAAGTCACTGTTGATGCATCCAAAATGGGGATTGGTGCAGTGTTGTCTCAAGTGGATGATCAGGGAAAGGAAGAGATTATAGCACATGCATCTCGAGGGTTAAGAGGAGCTGAATTTAGGTATTCTGTCCTTGAAAAAGAGGCTCTAGCCTGTTATTGGGCCATGGAGAAATTCAGAAATGTTATATGGGGAACATGTTTTATGTTGTGCACTGATCATAAACTACTTAAAGAAATTTTAGAGAATAAAGGCCTAGATAAGGTGTCCAGGAGGGTTGCCGGATGGATTACCCGCATGCAATGTGACAGTTTTGTGGTTAAACTAATTCCGGGTAAAGAAAACATACTAGCAGATAGTTTGTCAAGGTTAAGGAAACAAGAGAATGAAAAGGATTAATATGGTATGGAAATGGAAATGGTTTTCATCAATACTGAGGGCATAGTGTCCAAGGAAGAATGGTTGGAGGAAATGGACAAGGACGAGTGTTTAAAGTTGGTTATTACATATGTGGATTCGGATGAGTGGCCCAAGAAAACAGAATTGAAAGAAGATACCATCCCATTTTGGGAGGTCAGGAATGAACTAAGTGTGGTAGGTGGTATTTTATTTAGATGGGAACGTGCTGTGGTTCCCAAAATGTTACGAAACAGAATTACTGATTTAGCTCATGTAGTACACATTGGCATTAGCAGAACAAAAAGTGTTTTACGTAACGATTATTGGTGGCCTGGATTTGATAGGGACATAGAAAGAAGACTGGCCGAGTGTCCTATGTGTACTAAGATTGGAAAAGGAGAAGTGGCTAGACAACAAGCCCTTGTAGAGGTAGAAGTACCAGGTGGAGTTTGGAGAGATGTGGCAGTAGATATCCTGGGCCCAGTTGATTTAGGGTATGGAAAAGAAAAATGTATATTTGTTCTAGTTGATCTATTTTCGCACTGGTGTGAGTTTAGTATAGTAAGGGAGACCACCGGAGAGGCCTTAGTAAAGGAGTTACAGCAGATATTTGTTAGGGAAGGTGTCCCTGAAAGCATTCTGACTGACAATGGTCCTCAATTTGTTGGTGGATGTTTTGCAAAATATGTCAAAGAGGCTGGAATCAAACACAAGAGGACTGCGTTATATCACCGGGAGACGAATGGGTGTGTGGAAAGAATGAATAGATTTATCATGGAAAGTATTAGGATGGCAACTGAAACAGGATGTGATAGAAAAGTTGCAATCCAGGACAGGATTTTTGGTCTGCGCATGTCACCTCATTCATTTACGGGAATAACCCCTTTCGAGTTAATGAGAGGACGTAAACCAAACACGGTGGACAGTCCTCCATGGTTGGGAAGAAGCAGAGAAAGTGATTATGTGGTAGATGGTGTGAGCAAAGATTTGAAAAAGAAAAAGAAGGAATGGGTAGCGCGTGAGAATGCAAGGAGAGGGAAGAAAACGTTGATAATTGAATGTAGAGACATGGTGAGGATAAAGAAAGGGGTGTTGAAGAAGAAAGGAGAAGCACTATATTCCGATCCTGTAAAGGTAATTGCTGTGCTGCGTGGAGCGAGTCGGGAAGTGGGAGGACAATTGTGGAACTTGAATCGTGTTGCTTTTGTGAAAAGGGGTGGATGATGTTTTTGGAATAAAATAAAGGAGGGAGATGTGTTATGGTTTAGCTTTTATGAGACATATATATATATGTCAATTAAGATGTAGGTTCAAGATATAGAAATATAAGCAAGTTAAATGTTGTGTTCAATAACAATGGAAAGCAAGTATTGCCATGGAAAGCATACAGCCCTGTCTATTCAATGTAGCCTGGAATGGAGGTATGTCATACTGTAAGAGAACATCCCATTTTGCTATGCTGCTGCGGTTTACTTTTGTTGGCATTCCAAGTGAATCTGTTGCTGCTTTCTTATGTGCCTGGTTCTAGTGTTATGCAGCTGGAGGTCCTTTCATTATACATATAACTTAAAATAAACAGTTCCTTTAACTTGCAGTTGTACGGAAGTTCATACTTAACAGTTTGCAGTCAAACACACAGACGAAAAAGATGGGGCAAAGCATGATGAATGCACCATGGAAAGAGACAAAGGACTGTGAGCCGATGCTGGGGAGGGAGGGGGAGAAGGGGCCCACCCAGCACTTCCTCATAAAAGACAAGGAAGGACCAATAGATCTCGATCTCATTCCTGGAGCCTGGCAGAATCAAATCCAAGCTGAGGAAGCAGTTGGCAAATGCAAGGCTGCCTGTTGTGGAGTGGCCGGCGCAGACTGAGAAGAGAGATCATCGGGAAGCAGAAGGCTGAGCCGAACATCCAAGGAAGGCCTGGAGGCGGTGGTGTGACCCAGCCAGGGTGGACACAGCGGTCCGTGAACAATGCAGAGACTCTACCAGGAACGGCTCCACAGAGACACGCAAGGAAGAAGAGGAAGTTCATGCAGGCTATGCTAGATGGACAAACCTGACCCTGCGTCAAGAACCAGTGAGGCCTATCCTGTATGACAGAGGTAACAGGAATGGCGGGAGACCAGGGTGGGGAAAGTGGCACAAATTGAATGAAGATTACCAAGGAACCAATCCTACTCGTCCCTGTATCAGTGAATGTTGGAAGACTAACGCGATTACCATGGGACCAATGATACTCCTCTCATTACTAGTGAATGTTGGAGGATTAAGCAAGATTACAACAGGACCAATCACACTCGTCCGAGTACCTGAGAAGGGGGTGAAGTTAAGATTACCACGGGACCCTTCACACTCGTCGCAGTACCAGTGAATGTTGGAAGAGTAACCGATTTTAAAACAGGCCGCACTCATGCGCGTCCCAGTACAAGTCAATGGTGTAAAGATAAACGTTATCAAGGGAGTAACCAAACTCATCCCAGTGTCACTGAAGGTTGGGAAGAGAAACTAAACCATCAAGAGGGCAGTGCTGCAAAGTATAAAATGCATGAGAGAGAGAGAGAGAGAGAAAGAGCAAAAGAGAAAGAAAAAGAGAGAGAGAAAAAGAGGGGGGATTAGGGGAGGGAGAACGAGAGAAAGAACAATTGAACAAAGGAGAAAGAACGAGATAGAAGAAAAGTGAGAGAGAGGGAGAGCGAGACACACAAGGATCAGTTGTCCACAGATACTTAAAGACTTGTATGTGAAACTAAACCCGTAGTATAGGGGAATAATCCAAGTGTGTCATAAGGTGACAAGGAATAAAAGACATTTACTGGTTTGGAGGATAGCCAAGACCAGAACCAGTGGCTATTAAATTTTAGACTTAAACAGAGAACTGTGCCAGTAGTAGAAAAGGGGAAGCCCCAGAGGGACAAGATCCCCTTTGAAGAATTAAAGGAACTTGTTCATAGAATCACCAAAAGCGGTCACAAAAAAGACTGAGTCTTTTTGACTGGGGGTAGGGCAGAACAGGGTAGTTTGGGACGGAGGACAGTGTATTACTTCTGACACTCACTGACAACGAGCACCCTAGTTAGATTTTCCAACACCATACTATTAGGGATAGAAAGGTCTTTTCCTTTATCATTTAAATAAAACAGATTGTTGAAATGCCACCAGTGACTCAGTCTCCTTCTGGACACCCCTTCTGTCACCTACAGCACCAACTGGGAATCAGGCTTTTACAGAAGCCCAAATGAATAGCATTATTGGGCTAAATGAAAAGTATGTGACGAGCAGCTTGCAAAAACTTGAAGATACACTGAGCAAAAACAAACCCAATGTCATGAATTTGGCAACAATGGCAGTGTATTGAAGAAAAGAGTAGGTAGCAGAATGTTGGGCATGGCCGGCAATAGGTATTTTGCAGCCCAATACATTTCAAAGTGACATTTTGCCACTCTTTGCAGACAATTGGAAGGCGTGTGATGCCTACTGGGGGTCTAACTCGCCGTTTTGGACCCTGAGCAGCTGCCAAACAGCAGTGATCCAGCATTAACCGTAGATGAACAGAACTACTTTAAAGATTTAGACTGTGAGCCACAGAATTTGCAATGAACAGGAAAGTGAATAGAAAAGCAGAACAGATTTGTTTTCATACTAATATATGATATGCTTGTAAATAGAAAGATGTTTACGAACATGAAAGGCGAGGAAGAATAGATTTATTAGGTTACACATGTTAAGGCAATATACTTTGGCGTATAGAAGAAACAGAATAAAAAAATTAAAGCATCATATGATTTCCCAAAATGTTGTCTAACGGGTGCGTTGAGTGCTGAAGGAAAACAGGCAGATCAGAAGGTGAAGGAGTGCGTTAGATTCCACCCAGGAAGATGATTACACATTTTTTTCAAAGGAGGATATAAATAGAAGTCTGAAGCTGGCATAAAGGTTTCACTGGGTTTCCAGAGTGAGTGACACCATTTACAAGAGAAATTATGTAATGTATAAAATCAAGAGAGATGAATGTCAGAGCGACAAGAAACCTTACAAGATAGAGCGTGGCGGCACAGTAGAAATATTAAAAGGCTGGAACAAAATTGACAGCATAAAGGTTCAAGCAATCATTGGCAAGTTTTGGTTCAAAGGAATGAACCCACTGTCAAAAGAAAATGGTGCTCACCATATTAACCAATTTCCTCATAGTCCATAGTCCTCTTTCCTCCATACTGCATGGGCATCTCTAAATTGTGAGACTGGAATCTCCCCCCCCCCCTCACAGAAAGCAAATTTACCTTTAAATATAAGGTGCACAGAGCACAGCTGTGGGCATGACCATGGTACCTCAGGTGTCTCACCTAAGCCCCCCCTTTTGCATGTCAGATGCAAGGCCTTGGCCCAAGTTACACTTATTGGGAGGGTGGGGGTGATGGCGGGACTTCTGGAGGTAAGGGGACTATGGACTAGGAGTACATAAATTACTAAAGTGAGTAACATTTTCTTACTCCTACGTCCTGTCTCTTTTCCTCCATACTGCATGAACGATTACAAACAGACTTAGCCCAATGGGAGGAGGAATAGCTAGTATTTATTGCACAAACATATTTATCAACACTGCCTGGCCTAAGGCCACATATGATCGGGCACTCGAGTCTAAACGATAGTGTTTGCAAAATGCTGATGGTGAAGCCGAGGTTGCTGCCTTACTTCTAACGTCCGAAGAGATAGGTCTCTGAAACGCTGCTGCTGAGGCCTTTGTTCTGACTGCGTGAGCATAAAGACCTGGAGGGCATAGTTTATTTTGAAAGTTGTACAATTCTGCAATAGCTGACAACTCATGCTATGAATACGAGTGCCTGGAGAAGTTCCCCAAAAGTGACTAGTGAAGAGTCTGATTTACAGAATGGCTTCGCTCTGTTAAGATAAAACATAAGCATTCTTCTTGTGGATTAGGGAAGGTGGTCAGTAGTATAATCTAATTTATATGAAATGCTCAAACTATCTTTGGCAAGAATTTTGGATGCGTTTGAAGTACTACATTTTCTTTGTGGAACACTGCATAGGGCTACGAGAACGCTAGTGTCTGTATTTCACTGTCCCTGCGTGCAGAGGTTAAACCCACTAAAAAGGCTGTTTTTAGCATCACCCACTTTATGTCTGTCGATGCCATCCGCTGAAAAGGCTTATGTACTAAAGCTGCTAAAACTACACTAAGGTCCTGTACCAGATGTGGCAGCTTTATTTGAGGGTATAGTCCGACAAAACTAATTGTCTTTTGACCACTGGATTGGAAGATGAGAACATTTCTTCTGATTTCCGATAAGCCTCTATGGCCACCAAATAGGTGCGGCAGGTATCCACATGACCTACTGATTGCGCCAAATGTGCCAACAAAGAAAGTCCTTGGTAAAGAGCATGTGGCAGGATCCATGCTGTTGTCCTTCGCCCAAAAGCAAAAACGACTCCATTTGCTTTTCCAATGGACCTTTGTTGAATCCGTTGCCTTCTGTATTATCATATGATTCTGTTCTGATAAGCCAAGATGACTCAGTGTTAACTTCTAAGGAATCAAAGTGCTAGGGCTACCGTGCGCAGGCCAGGTGTACCGCTGCTTCTCCCTGCTGTGCTAGCAGATGTACTGCTGCGGTTTTCAGAGGTAAGGGAACCTGGCTGGAGAGGTGAATCAGGTCTATGTGCCATATTCTGTATCAGTGGGGTTGAAGGGAATACCTAACACCACAGGTTGACCCATGAGCTGTAAAAGGCGGCTACCAGAGACTGACTGCCAGCCCCCATCGAAGAAGCAAAACAAAAACAATTCGAATAATCTTTTGTGGCAAAGAGAGCCACCTCCAGGTGACCCTACACCAAGAGCTGAACAGTGGGAACAAGGTTTCCGGATGAAGCTCCCACTGGTAGATGCCCACTCCAAGTCTACTCAATCTGTCCACCTCAGAGTTGTTGTCTCCTGGGAAGTGTACCACTAATGTGTGAATGCCCCAGGGCAGGTTCCAGTTCCAAATCTGCTTCACAAGCCTGCACAGGGGAGATCTTGTACCTCCCTGCTTGCTGATACGATGTTAATGTTAAAGATCATTTGTACGTGCACTATCCCCACTGAAGTGGTCCCCTGGTGCTCTGGCGGATCTGAAAGGAGTGTGAGGTGGGTTAGTAGTGTATAGCAGGAATAGGTAGAGCGACAGTTGTAATGTCCTGTTGACAGCTTCAGTTCGGTTTGTACTGTTCGCTGAGCTTGGGTGCGATTTGCGGCTTGGTAGATTCCCATGTGCTGTTGTGCAGGGCGATGTGTTTGTTTTGTCGTTGCAGTGTGGTGAAGTGCATGCAGATTGCTGTGCAGAGAGGTGGTTGTGTTTTGTGTTCGAGAAGTGTATGTAGAACTTGAGGTTTTAGAGTTGAGTTAGTAAGGTTTTTCTTACCTCGTTGCTTTGGACTTCTGTACTCATCGTCTCTATCCGCGCTGTGCGTGAGGTGTTTTTGTAGCGGTTTGTTTGCAGAGTATGGCGCATGGTGGTGGCTTTGATCTGTAATGGTCTAGTGGTTTGTGGGCATGAGGGTTGAGGGCATGAGGGTTATGGGGGCCTCCACCCACCCCCAGGCTGGAGATGGCTATGGTAGGGGTATTGAATGTTTCCCCAAGTTATTGTGTGGGATCACCGAGGACCAGGTGCACTAAGGCCCTGTGGGGTGCCCGTTATTGGTTAGTGTTTGCAGCTGGGGGTTCTTGTCTCTGGGTAACGATTAGAGTGTGTTATTGATGGAGCGTTTTTTTCTTGGGCTCTCTCCCTGGTTTGTTCATTCAATGTATGCTAGTTGAGGTGTGCTCCGTTTCCGGCAGAGTCTAGTTTTCCTCGTCGTTCCCTTCTGATTCTGAGGTGAGGAGCCATATTTTAAGGTCGTTTTCCGAATTTTAGGTGATCGTTTGTATTGCATATGTCTTTCGGGAGGCAGTTCCAGGTTTTTGCTGCCACGTGGGAGAATGACAACCCTCCCAAGTTTTCTTTTTTTGTATGATTTTGGTTCAAGGCAACTGTCGCAGCTTGATCGGAGTGGTCTTGCCGGTCGTTAAATGGTTATTTTCTTTTGTAGGAATTCTGCTTGTTGGTCGTGGACCATGGCCGTGGAACTGTCTGTTCCGATAAGGACTGCCCTGCCTTTAATCAGTGGTAGAAATGCTTTGAGTGCTAGTCCCATCAAACTGAGCGCTAAAATGTTAATGAATGGTTCTCAGTCCACTGAATACAGTAATCTCAGGACAGAGTAACTGTCCAGAATGGCTCCCCAGCCCTCTAGCAACAAGTCTGTCATGATCATTGTAGAAGGTGAGGGCTGGGCTAACGGCGCTCGCTTCATTACATTCACATTCATGCTCCACCACATGAGATCCTGTTTCAAAGCATGTGATAAGGAGATTCTTGCCAGTTTGGGATCCATTCTCCCAATCCCAAGAACATGCTAAATGGAGTTATAGTCTCCTCATTAATAGCCCGTTTCAGCGTATCCCATTTGATTCCCAGGAAAATGAAGGACTGGGAAGGGGTAAAATCTGACTCCTTTAGGTTGATTGAAAATCCCAGGTCGAATAACAAGTCCATGAGTGCCTGCATCTTCTCCTGTGCCGTCTCTGGAGAGCTGGTCCCGACGAGCCAGTGTACAAGTAGGGATAGACGTGGTGACCATCACCCCAGAGAATGGAAGCCACCGCATTCATGAGCTTCGTGAAAACAAGAGGTGCTGAATTTAGATCAAACAGTAAAACTTTGCATTGAAAGTGGAGACCCATCACAGTGGATCTCAAAAACGTTTGATGTGGTTGCCATATCGAGACATATAGGTAGGCCTCCTTCAGGGCCAGGGTGAACATCCAATCTCCCCCACAGTGGACCTCCCCAATGTGCACAGGCGTCACCATATTGACATTATCTAAGGGTAGGAAAAGGGTGAGGACTGAGAAGTCCAACACTACTCTCAGGACAGCCAGGTTATTTTTCTATATCACAAAGATACTAGAGTAAAACCCCAATCCCCTCCCTGAGGGGGGGCTAATATACAGCCTGATTCTGGTTGAGGCATGCAATTCCTGAAAGAAGTGTTGGCAAGCCTATCTGAAAGAGAGGGCCAAAGAAGGCTGTTGTAATGGGGCAGGGAGCCGAAAACACATGGAAATCAAGTATAGCCCTTAAGCTAGGACACCAGTGTCGTCTATGGAGGGCCAGTCTGCCTAAAAGCATGGGTGCTGTGGACCCAGACGCTTGTCTCTTTGGGTTGGGGGTGAGGGGGTGTTGAGGATGGGGACGAGAAAAACCTTTTTGGTGTTGTTCACCGATGATTGCGCCTGATGCTAGGAGACCCGTCAGGTTGTCTGGCTCACCCTCCTCGAATCCTCTAAAGCCCCAGAATGATTTAGGTCTTTGGTCCATTCTGAAATGGGACTGCCCAAAAATTTAAGGTGTAGGTTTAGCCAAGATAACCAGCGACTGGCTGTTTGTGAGCTGGCTTTTCTTTAAAAAAGAAAAAAATATTTAAGCCCCTCATCAGTCAGTGAATGAAAGAACTCTGCCTCTTTAAAAGGCAGATCTAGAATCCAGTCTTGCACATCTGTATTACATTTTATGGCATGCATACACACTGTGCTGTGCATGTCTGTTACCACTTATACCACTGCCCCAACCCCGACTAGTTGTGTCTATGTAGACCGCTGAGGAATCTAGAAGGTCTAGGGCTATGACCTTTCCCTCTGTTAGCCCCGCTTTTAACGCTGCTGCATCTGTGTAGGGAGACCCGGCAAAAAGTCTGATTTCTCACTCCATAGTTTTTGTTTAGCAGACACTAATATGACATGCAGCCTGTCTAAGATGCAGGACAGCATTAAGGTAGTCCTTTTTTCCAAAGGCATCCAGAACCATGTCCTCCTTTGACAGAAGGGACGCTGAGAAAGACATTGAGGCGGCTGCGGCTGACAAGGGCTTAGCATACATAGAAGCTGTTGCTATCACAGATGAATGCAGCTTCGATAATAAAATAGTCGCTCCTTCAATTTGCCTGAATTTGGAACCCAGCTTTTTCATTTACCGATGGCATGGATTCGTTCTTCTGCCTAATCTTTTTAGCTATAGCTGCCACGTCCTTTTGCAGGGGCATATCCAATTTATTGGAACCCCAGAGCGTTACATTTTCTGAAAGACCTCCAGCCTCAGGTGGCTCCTGTTACAGTGGTAGGGCACATCGGAACTCAGCTAGACCCTTCATCTGATCATGGAATGACCTAGCTGATGCCGTCATCAGCACAATATCCGGGGGTGGGGGGAGTGAATGAGAGAGAGAGAGAGACTGTCTGTAGGCCTAGTAGCAAGGCTGCAAAAACCCCTCAGGTGTAACCTTAGTGTTAGAGCTGTGAAGCCTTTTTGGCTCCAATTCCTGAAAGGTTAATACGCCCTTCAGCACGTGTGGTAGTAGCTCTAGCAGCCTCAGAATGTGAAAGGATGACAAACTTCCCACCAGGTGAACTCCCCGGGAAGGAGTCCCCCCTATGGGGGGTGTGAAGAATCAAGCAAATCCATCCTTTCTCCTCAAGGGGGAGCCCCCACCCCCATGAGGCTAGGGAGGTGAGCCGACTCTGCAAGACCCTCCATAGGGGTAAAGGCAAGGGACCTCACTGGGATAGGCTACCATTTGGGGACAAGGACTCCCACTCCTGTGAAGAACTTCATCAGGCTAGACACACTATGCCTACATGGATGTGTTACAACACAAGAAGACATGAACTATCATAACTGGGATGAAGAAACTACTAATGGATATCATTACCCTGTGGAAAAGAGTCAGATCTCTTTAAATCATGACGTCCAATATACAGGAATGAGCATGTTAAACGACGTACATCCAGAGAATGAAGAGAGCAGCAGGAGAAGAGACAGAGAAAAGTGTATACGCAAGCTGGGGAAGGCACTCAGCTGTGTGACAGCTGACGAGGACGAGAACCAGGAACGCCACACGTATCAAACTCGCTCGCAGTGGCAACACAGGACGCCAGACTTTCAGCAACTCCAAAACCGGAGATCACAGCAGGAGACGATGAGGTGGTGTTGGCGATACCACAGGACCGAATCTGAGGTGTACAATCGGTGCAGATAATGTTGCCGATACCACCGGTAACAGAAGGTCTCACGGCATCCAGACATGCAGTCGAGGACCGAGATCCCACAAGACAGAGAGAGTGCCGACTGTCAGCAATGCATGAACAGAGATTAAGTCCCCGAGAGATTTTTTTTTAAAAATGGGCTTTACCAGCCAACTAAAAAGCTTGGAAGGCGGTTTATACCGCATGGTCCTGCCCACATTCAAGCCTCCTAAGAAGGAGACCACCATCTTCCCCACCCCTGGTGCCCTGCGCCACTTTCCACCGCCCTTACTTCACCAAACTACTCCACTCACCTGGAAAGCATACCAGGGTGCCAATAGCAGTAAACCCCCTCTATGGCCAGGCATTATGGTTAGGTAATGGCTCCGGGACCCACATTAAGGCCCATGCTTTGCTCAGGCTTGTAACTCTAGCCTCCGGGCAATTACCTGCCAGCAATGCCTCCTCACGTCAGGATTCATTGCTTCAACTATCCGCCCTCAAAGAAAATGGAACCTCAGCATGTCGTACTGCCTCCAAATATTTTGACTACACCACCATATCCATATGACTCCAGTATGACTAAACCTCGGTCATTGATCAGTCTGACATTAGCCTTATTTGGTATGGAGTGCCATTCAAAACATGGGTATCCCGAGTGGCATAGCCTGAGCAAACCCTGTAAGCATACTTAACATATCAGGGGTCTGAAATATTTTTAAAATATCTACTTGCCCAAGTGACAAGATGTTCGACAAATCCGTTTGTCCTGGAAATAAATCTAGTTGTCACTCTCTGACTTGTATTTATTAAGTATGGCACTGTCTGGAGCTGCGTTTGAGGATGTGGCTGCTGCCTAGCGCAGTCAGTCATTGAATGTCAGTTGCCATAACGCCTGAGACAACAGTCCTCACTTAACCACAATCCCAAGAAAGCAGTATGTCCGACCTCTGAGTCTGACCACGACACCCAAGTGTCTCCTGTCACTATGTTCACCTCTTACTCGCCTTACATGGCTATTACTTGCCTTTCTTCTACTCAGACCTACACCCTTGAAGCCAAGTCCCTGTTTATGCACACTCCAGAATGAATATAACCCTCTACGGAAATAAACCAGGAGATAGCTTGCAAGGATAACAAGGTTTAATTATACAGAATACAAAATATCAGAAAGAGACTCTGCTGCTAGAGAACGTTCGGACTACAGAATATTGGTCGGTCCCTTTTAAGAGACCATTGCTCGCCATCATGGAATGCAGCGGTATGGGGGTCAGGTTGGTGGTGTGGGCTCTGGTTCTGGGTTGGCTGGGTGGGGGTTAGAGGACTGCTGACAGCTTGGTTGCGATGAATGGGTATTGCAGGGAGCCTGGAGTTGTCTCACACCTTGCAGGGCACATTCCTCCCAATGATACTAAATGTTTGCAACAGTGAAGGGACAAGGGGGAAGTGAGCTGCTGTGAAAACTCATGGTGGGGACTCATTCTGCCTTAATGATCTGGGCCTAGTGAAATCCTTCCATGGAGCTTGACTGGTGCAGCACGGCCATGCAAGCCTGCAAATGCAAGAGCGGATTCGCCTCACCTGAAAGCGCCTAGGGAGTGGGCAGGGGATATACTCATTTCCATCCCAACACCGTTGATGCCCTTCGTTCTCTTCACTTCTTTGTTCCCACAAAGAAACCTTCTCAGCCTTCGTTGTCGCCACCAACTTCGTTCCTTGAATATTGCTCTTTGGTGTGTGGAACAGCGCTGGAGAGAATCCCATTCCTTCTCTGGTCTCCCTTCACCCAGTTCTCTTCATTCTTCCTACGATTTGGCTCTTCAAGTCAAAACATCGAACTATTCTGATCTCATTAAACAATTCTCCCTTCAGGTTAGATGTCTTTTTCAAGTGGTGGATCGTTTGCTTTTTCCTCCTCCTGCCCCCCTTTCCACGCTCTCTATGCCCTTGATGTCTCTAGCCTTTTCTCTTCTAAGATCTAACAACTAATAGCCCCTTTACCTTCTTCCTCCACCCTTCCATCTCCTGTGTCTCCCATTGCCCATCACCCTTCCTTGTCCTCTTTCACTCCAGTCTCGGACTCCGAGACAGTTCTGATACTTTCTAGTCTTCACCCTACTGCGTCCCCTACCAACCAATTGCCTTTTATTCCCTGCAATTCTTACTCATCTCTCTACGATTATCAACTCTTCTCCCTCTTCCTCTACTTTCTCCCCTTGTACTAGACACTCCGAACAGTCCTCTGTCCTTATTCTCCTCAATCTTTCTGCAGCTCTTGGTACAGTCCACCATAACCCTACCCCCTTCTTTCTTTCCCCCCTTTAGTTGGTTTTCTGATTTGGTTCTCCTCTTATCTTGAAAACCATAATTTTGCCATTTCCTAGTCTGGTTCTCATTCTCCTTCCTCATCCATCCTCCCTCTTATATGGGATTCGGTTCCTGGCCCTCTCTTTTTCTCTCCGACATCATCCCTAAATGTGGCTTCTCTTTCCAATCCTATGCAGAATACACGCAGCTTTTCCTTTCTTTCTCAGATTTCTCGGACACTCTCCACACTTCTTTCCTCATGTCTGATCACTATCCAGCAATGGACTCATCAGAACCCCTGTAAGACAGAGGTTCTTTTCCTTCCATCCTCCTCTGGTCTGTCTGCCATTTTGGCTCTCTTCCCCCCTGCTTTGCCTTTCTAATTTTGCTCGCAATCTAGACGTAACCTTTCCATTCCTCCCTCTCATTCTCCAACCACTTGAACTCTACTGCCTGCAGCTGTAAGTTTCACCTCCCTAATATCCGTAAGATTCGCCATGCATTATTTTTGTCTGCTTCTAAAACTCTTATTTCTGCCTTTATTTTCTCTTGCTTTTCTCTTCTATTTGGTCTTACTGCCCATCAGCCCCCGGCCTACGTTCCTTCTACCATCTCTTGATTCAGACTTTACTTTCTATTCCTCGATCTCCTTTGCCCTCCTTTCTCCATCTTGGCTGTTTTTTGAATCTCGCCTCCTCTAACTTTTAATGTATTGTTTTCAAATCTCTCCATGCTGCACATTATCTGTCCTCTTATTTCTTTCTACTCCCCTTTCCGATCCCCGTCTACTCCCCTTTCCGATCCCTGTCTGTTTCTTCTTGCTGTGCCAAAGCCTCCTTGTGCTTCTTCCTGGTTCTGATCCTTTGCTGTTCCCGCCGTAAAGTACTAGAAAACCCTTCCTTTTAATTTGCTCCTCTTCCGCTTTGTCTGTGTTCCGCTCCAGACTTCAAACCTTTTTCTTGTCTTCTACTTCTTATCACCATTTGTTCATTATTGTTGGTTTATAGTTTCACATGAAATGGTACCGTTTTGTTCAGCGCTATGCATAAGCGCTTTATAGATTAATAAAAATACAAATACAGCCAAGTGCTGAACGGCCTGGACGTCTGGCTGCTGTAAGATTCAGCCTAGTTTGTACGCCACTGAATGGGTCAGTTTCATGTTTTTCTGGTGTTTCGGACTTTGACTTCTCGTTGCACTTCCCCTTTTGGACTGTTTGTACATCTGCGTGTGGATTACCAGACTATGATCTGGCCTGCATCACGGGCCCATCTCGTCTTCTTGCACTGTATACCTCGACTTGTCTTTTTTTTTTTAAACTTAATTTTTATTGACATTTGTTAAAACATGACACATAAATCACATTTTGGGAAGTGGAAATGTCAGTTATTCGAATTACCCTCCCCCATCATGAACCCGGGAATTGAAGCCCAAATGCTCCATGTCTTAGAATGGCATCATCTCGGCCCTGCCAGACCAACCTAATAACAATCAATTAACTCAGAAATATAAATGAGATCCCCCCCACCTCTCCTCCCTCCCACCTAAGAGACATTCCATCTCTATAAATTAACTGTGTACTACAGGTCTGTTCCATTTGATGTGTCTGGAGAAGTTTAGATGTGTATGCCGATCCTTCTTCTCTGGCTATCGCCCGATCTACATCGCTCCTTTCCTGGGCAAACTACTGGAAAAGCGGGCCATCTCCCAGCTTAATCTGCATACTAATCTGTTGGTGGCCTCCATGACCACCAGTCTGGCTTCAGGGTGGCCCCTGTGAAGACTTTCTCTCTAATCTTGACTCCAACCTTCCTTTTGTCCTCATTCTCTGCGATCTACCCTCTGCTTTCGACAGTCTACCACGCCATCCTGCTCAATCACCTGCGCGACAACCTGGGTATCACTGGCCAGGCCCTCCCCTGGTTGACCTCCTTTCTCACTGACCAACCCTCCCAGGTCCAACTTGGGTCTTTACTCTCTTCTATCTCTCTCTCTACTTGTGGTGTTTCCCAGGAGTCTAACCTTTCTCCCTGGCTTTTCAACCATTACCTGGCACCTCTTGCCCATCACATTGCTACATTCTGCTCTAACTTCCAGTGTTTATGCGGATGAAACCCAGCTCTCCTTCAGGCTCTCCTCAGCCACCTCTGCTTCTCATACCAGACTGTCCAGCTGCAATTCAAGAATGGTGTGCAACCAATTATCTGTCTTAATTCCAATAAGACCAAGATCCTGCTCATCGGGACACCTGCTCTTTCCTTTCCTCCGTCATGATGCCTACCCCCAGGCATCAGGACCAAGCCCATCAGCTCCGGGAGCAGGCATCCAGACACTTATTAAAACCCCAACAGCCCCGTCGGAGGGCTGTTTGGGTTCAGTCCTGGCGCCTTAGCCGTCACGCTCATACACTTTACTTACCTGATGCAGACCATGCTGCAAGTGAGTCCAAGCCAACGTGAGGCCTGGATGGGACTATTTTATTACAGGGACTATTTTTTACTCGGGCGTGGTTCTGGGGAACTTCTTACCTGGAACTACTTTGGAGGCTATTTAAACCACGCCCGAACAGCAGAACACGCTTCGCGTTATTCTGCATCCAGCAGCATAACGCTCACCGTGCCTGCAGCCAGCATCCAGTCTTCTGCCACGCCTGCCTCGAATCTGGAGCTCCTAAAAACCAGAGGAAAGAAAAGGACCAGGTTAGAAAACAAACTATTTTCGAATTGCTCACCTGATTCCAGATCCATCTCGGCTCCGGACCTGGAAAGATCATTTCAGTACGCGTCGCATCTCCAGCTGCAGCGCCGCTCCATACACACCAGTCCTCGCAGCATCCTCCGATTCGGCGCTGCCTCCATTTCTTCGCCGAACTCAGGCACCTGGGGGACAAATGAAAACAAGGTGAGCCGAGAAAACCAACAAATCTAACTCTTATCACCATAGACTTACCTGATTTACCACCAGAGGCATTATTCTATAACTCTCCACATCTTCATGTGCCGCACCTGCAAAGAGAGAGAAAACAACACGTTAAACACGTGCAACATTTACCGGACAGCGTCGGGTAATACAGCCTCTTACCTGAGCGCCACCAGCTACCACGAGAGCATCTTCTCACAAACTCAGCTGCAAGACAAGGAAAGAAGGGGGGAACAAGAGTGAACATCAGACATATTGAACTCTATGAACTTGATACTTACTGGCCCTAGCCAGGAACCTCAGAGTCAATACTCTCCGGAACTCTCCCACGTCTTCAAACCAGTGAAGTAACTGGCATCAACGCGCCCCTGCAATCCATGCAGGATGGAGAGCTCATCTTTCAAGAGTATAAGGTGAGATTGGTGAAAGGGCACTTTGGAGTGATAAGTGGGGAGGACTGTCGGAGGGTGCCATCACTTGAATCCACGGGTGGCTAAATCCATCTCTCCACTTGCAGGAGAATACTTCTACGGGTCAAGCAGACAAGATTCGGAGGGCCAGTTCAGTCATTCATCTCTGCACTACGCATCAGATTGGTGGAGACCGCAGCAGTCCAGGTCCGACCGACGCCCATGTGGGAGCCAGGTGAGTAACATCCTCTCCCTCTCTCTGGTTGCCCACTCTGGGCCCTCTTCCTGCTACTTCCTGTGAGGCCAAGAATCTTGGTGTCATCTTCGACTCCACCCTCTCCTTCTCTACTCACATCTCTGACATCTCTAAGAAGTCTTACCATCAGCTGTACCTCAGAGGTATTCTGCCTTTTCTCACCTTCCCCCAGAAACTCACTGCCTCCAGAGCCCTGGTCCTCTCTAGGCTGGACTATTGCGACAGCCGCCTTCTAAATCTTCCTGCCTCTACTCTTCGACCTTGACAACTTACCCAGAACAGGACAGAGAATCGCCTTTCGCCTCAAGCCCAGGGATTCTATCTCTCCAGCTCTGAAATCTCTCCACTGGCTCCGTGTGGCTGCAAGGATCAACTTCAAGATAATTTCCATCATCCACAAGGCTTTCTGGGGCCTGGGACTGCATTACCTCCAAGTTTCTCTTCCTAAACATCTTACTTCTCGAGCCCTCCACTCATCCACCTCCAACTCCGAGGGTCAGACGCTTCTCCAAGCAGAGGTCCTGGGCTGCCCCACACACAGGTCACCTGGCCACCCACTGAAACTCGGGGCCAGGCTCCTGCATGTCCAGTTGCCCTTGCGCTGCCACCAGGCTCCCCCAGCACTTAAGGGTCTGTATCGGAAAACCTACAGCCCCTTGTCTCTGCACTTATGAGCCAACCTCCGGCAGCACTTATCGAGTTATCTGCACTTCTCAACCCCCCCCCCCCCCCCCCGATCCCCCAACAACCTCCCAGCACTTCTCCCCCTCCCTGCACTTGTGCGATCTGAAAGACTAGGCCTAGGAAGATCTTTTTTTGTCCTCCTTCTGTCCCCGCCCCCTTGTCTTGTCGCGCCTAGAAACCCTTGTGTACAGGCGCATTATAAATGAATTGTGTCATATATGCAAGCTCCGGTTTTCCAGCTTCCCCTAAAATTCTCCATAACCTATAGATCTATTCAAACATTAGCAGTGGTCGTAGGGACCTCCATTTCTGCCTCCCAACTATATAGGAGCACACTCCATTCCGCTCTAAATTACTCAAGCGTATTGTCAACAAATTTCAGTTTTTCTACCACCATCATAGTGTGCACTTTGTTCCCAAGCCTCTCTTGATGGGAGGTTTTCATCTTTCCACCCTTGAGATGGCTAGCCGTCCTACTCTAAGCATTGCTTCCCACATTCTGGGGAGCAAATTCGCTCATTCCTCTCCTTCGCTGGTACCCACAAGAGCATCTGCAACGGTTCTCAACTGAATCCTCGTAATGTCCTTGATCCAGCTCAGCACTTCATCCCAGAAAGCCTTAACCTTGGGGCATCGCCACCACATGAGAAAGGGAGCCCACCTGGCCACATCTCCTGCAACACAGTGGGGAGAAACATTCAAAAACGGATTGCTTCCCTCCCCAGTACCTCCTGAACCGATTCTATATCCAGAAACGCCCCTTCCTTAAACAATTGACCTACCCTCTCAAGGGCCAGGTCCGACCAACTCTGCGAGTGTCGCAGTCCCAGATTCTCCAAATTGAATGGGTGGCCCCACACAGAGGGCAGGGGCGAGGGCCAGGATGAAAAAGCTCGGTTATTCCCACCATCTTGCCAGACTGCCCAGAGAACCCCCAAAGTGGCATGAGATCGCAATCGCTCCAGAACAGACCTAATTGGAGCCCAGAGGAAATCCCAGACCTTCAGGAGGTGGGCCACCAGATCTTCAAGATACACCCCATACATTTTTGAGTCTTCCTCATATGGTTCAACATTACTCGCAATTGAGCAGCTTTAAAGTTAAGTCAGAAATCAGGGAATTAGAACCCACCTCTAAATTTGGGGGGTTATCAGTGTTGCCATTTTCACTCTCGGAGTCTTGTGCTGCCAGATAAATCTGCAGACTTCTCCCACTTGCCCAGAGCCTTGCCCGTGGTTATGATTAATTCAAAACCTTCCAGCCATCAACTTTCTGTTTTGCTAAAGTCACCCCGAGTGGGACGGGTATGCCCAGACGTGGGTCCCGAGTCTGCCGGGCCTAGAGACCCAAGCTACTCCTCACTGATGACGCCCAACAAGGCTGAAACATGTCTGGGGATGCTTGTGGTCTCGTGCAGAAGGGATGTGACCTAGCAGTTCGGGCTGGACTGCCCCTTTTGGGGTAGGACCAAGCCTGATTTGCATATGGTTTTCCCCTTCTGTAATGGCTTGGCAGGCTGAAAAACGATGGTCTGGAGGGTTGCCCAGAGCCTTGCCCGTGGTTATGATTAATTCAAAACCTTCCAGCCATCAACTTTCTGTTTTGCTGACTTCTCCCACTAAGTCAAGAAAAAATCTTTCCGAGAGCTGTCTCAGGATTGAAGTAAATAAGTATAACAGGCCGGGGAGTACATTCATTTTTATGGAGGTCATTCATCCGTACCAAGTCAATATTAACAGGGTCCACCTTTTCAAATCTTCCTTGAGCTGTACCAGAAAGGGTCATCATTTATTTTCACTATCTCACCCAAATCTCTTGTAATTCGGATCCCTAGGTATGGAATGCTATATGTTCTATCCTCATACCCAAGTATCTCTTCCCGCAAATCTAATAGGAGGCTTTGCATTTGAATTGGCATGATGCAAGATTCCTGCACATTAATGTTTAGGCCCGACAGATGGCCATAGGATGGAATTTGTTCCATTAATGCCGGGAGTGACTGCTGTACGTTAGTGAGATATCCCAGTATGTCGTCTGCAAAGAGTGATCTACATTCGATCTCCACGCTAGCTATCACTTTAATACGTTGTTTTTGGCATATTGCGACCGCCAAAGATTCCATGGTCAGGGAATAGAACCGTGGCGAGAGGGGGCAACCTTGTCTCATACCCCTTGTTCATCTAAAGACATCTGAAAAACCGCCATTGACTTGCACCCTTGCCCTGGTGCCACGATAAAGCACTGACACCCATTTCCAGAAATTCAAGCCAAACCTTATCTTCCCCATGAACTTCATCATAATGGGCCACTACACCCTGTCAAAGGCTTTCTACGAGTCTAGGCAGGCCTCCTGCTTCCCCATTTGAGCGCAATGGATCAAATCCATGGTTTTCCGAAAGTTTTCTGACCCCTGCCTCCACTGGATGAAGCCCACCTGGTCCCCGTTGACCACTGTTGGCAATCCTGTCTCTAGCCTTGTTCCCAGGATCTTTGCAAGGATTGTCACATCATTGTTCAGAAGGAAAATGGGTCTGTAGGAGGAGCACTCTATGGCATCTTTTCCCTCCTTATGGATCGCTTTTATTTTTGGCATCAGCATTATGTCGGGTAGGGCACGTTAGAGCAACGTGTATTGAACATTCTCACTAGGTAAGGAGCAGAAAGTGATCTAAACAGTTTATAAAACTTCCTTGAAAACCAGCCATCCCCTGGGGCCGCTCTGGTCTTCATGCCCTTAGTTGCCTGTTGAACCTCCTCCACTGTAGTAGGGTGGTCAAGGTCCTCTGCCATATTTTGTGAGGGGAAGCCTATCTAGGAATGTATCCATCTGTTCCTCTTCTCCCTCCCTTTCTGAGGTATATAATGTGCTATATTATTCAGTAAATTCTATCGCAATGCGCTATTGATCATACTGGACTACCCCCTCTTCCGCCTCAACGCCCCCAATTGTTCTTTGCCTCCTTTCCTCCCTCAAGCTCCACGCCAGAATCTGGTCAGCCTTATCCCCTTTTTCATGGTATCTTTGTTACAAATGCATATGTTTTTTCTCAGTGTCCTGGACCAGGATTGTGTTTAGTTGCCCCTTATATTGTTGGAGTTTGCTCGACACCGCAGGTGACAGTTCGCCTGGTTACACCCCCCCCTACACCTCCCAGTGGCAACTGTTCTATTTTTTGGCAGAGCACCATTTCCTGCTCACCCCTCACTCTTTTTCTGGGAACCGATCTTTATCAAGACACCCCCAATTGTTGCCTTAGAACCTTATCACAGGGTCAGAATGCTCACTTCCCCTGTGTTGTGAAAGCTAAAATAATCATTGATGGCGGTGAGTAATTCCTGTGTCACTTCCCTGTCTTGCTACAAGAAGTCATTACACTTCCAACTCCCTGTGGGGGGTGGTGCTCCACCCAGCCCCGCTACCACTTTTACTATATCATAGTCTGACCAGGGAATCGGGCCAACCTCGCCTTTCCCCTCCCACCAACAGTTGGCCCTCCACAAACACAATCGGTTCGTCTGTCATCCCTTCCCTCCCAAAATTCGCACTGCCCAGAGCTCGGGCATAAATAGAACCCAAAGTAATAAGGTGGCCATTCAAACGTTCCTTAAAGACATAATGGTCATTTTGATCAGTCAAGACCTTTTCCGCCTGAAATCCGAGGCGGGCTGAAACCAGGACTGCCACACCACTTCTCTTCTTTACATCTGAGGCCACAAATACTTCTCCCACTTCCTTGGCCCTTAAATGGGGTTCCCTCCCCCTACGCATCTCCTGCAAACATAGCCAGTCCAGTCTTGCTCTCTTAAACTCCCTAAGAACCATCAACCTTTTGCTTGGTGAACTAAGGCTTTGTACATTGGAGGAAGCCAATTATCATCCCACCCATTATCATCATTCACCTGTTTCTAAAGTGTTGCACCTCTCCTCCCACTCCGGAGCTCGCCCTCTTGTAAAACACATTTCACATAGGCCCGCTGTACACTCCAACCCGTCAGAGATCGCTTATCGTGAACCCAACAATGACTCTTAAACATGAACTTTCCCTTCCCCACCCATCCCCTCACACGGCAGCCAATACATCACCCGAGACAGGATCGAATCAACAGGGGTCCTCCCGATCTTCGGACCAACACAGCAAAGCACGATATCTCAAGCCCCCCTCTCAAAGTCAACACTGTTGAAATGTTCATACTCCCCTCCCACCCCCCACTCTTTACTTTGCTCCCCAAAGCTCTCCATAACAATGCAAAGATACGCCTACACATAAATACATATCTTGACTTAAAATGATGCCTTTCAACTGATGCAGAGTATCACAGTCATCTACTCAGTTTTCCAACCAGAGGGGTGTTAAGATTCTTGAATTTGCGAGATTTCCGGATCTTTTGCCTGTCCATCTGTAGATCTTGGCCCACGCCCACTTCTCTTGTGTCTCCTGGATGTCGGGGTTGGGGCTCTTCCATTATTTCTGAGGAAACTCTTTGAATGTCATCCTCTGTGACTAGCTTGTAGGAGTATCCTTCATGTTCAAAAGCGATCGAAAACAGGAAGCCCAAGCGTTCTCATGCCCTTGTCATTCAGCCATTTTGTGAGTGGACCACATTGCCACCTCCTGGGCAGCGTGAAGGCAGGTCGGTCCCGATAGATGGTTATTTTAGCTAAGCCGTAATCCACTGGGCTTGCCCTCCTGGCTCTGTCCAATATATTCCTTTTTTCAGAGTAATAATGAAATCTTGCCAGAATTGTCCTTGTGTCTCTGGCGCCACCCCCAGCTCGGTGCGTCCTATCAATTGTAGGCTCATTAAGAACATCCGACCCAAACAGCCTCAAGACCTCCATTATAGAGATTTTGATGTCACTCTCAGATTCTCCCTCCTTCTCAGGAAAACCAAAGAAAATGAGGTTCTTTGCTCTGTTCTCGAAATCGTCCATTTTCAATCAAGCCTATGTCTCTCATCAAGTGCTCCGACATTCGCATATAATTTGCATCTCCATAGTGTTTAAAGAGGTCTGGTTACCCTCAAGGCCTTAGACCCTCTCCTCCTGGAGTCAATCCTATGGTGCATTTTGTCCAGTCTTTGCCCCAGCGCTGAATGCATACGGGTACTGCCGCAGCAGGGGCCCCTCACGTGCTGGCTGCTGACTTGCGAGGACTGCAGAACATGATCCAGCACCTCACAGCTGGTGGACCACTGCTCGCCACCCCGGTCCTTCAGGCCCCTGGTGCACAGGCTCAGTCACTGCCCGGGCCTCGCGTTTGGAGATTCCCGATGTCTGCCTCAGGTTGGAACAGCGGTCTCCCTGTTTCTCCAAGGATTCGCCACAGATTTGGAGCAGGAGTGCTCTGTAGGGTCTTCAGCAGGGGGCAGCTGGTTCTCCACCTCTTCTGGGGGGAGGGTAAGTGGGGTTCTATTTCCCTTTAACTCCTAGAGATCAGGAGCACACTGAAGGTTTAACTTTCCTCCATGCGCCCTCTGGTGGCCGCCCCTGGTGACTTGTCTAGTCCCTTGCAGCACCTGCCTTATTTCCTTGGACCTTTAAGTCAGAGTTCTACAAAGGAGAGCAGACTAGTTTCTGCATACACTGCCCTGCTTTGTTTATGGAATGTTGGAGTGAACATTCTTCCCTGAAAAACCCCACACTTTGTGCCTTAGTAGCATCCACTTGCTATGCGGTTTAGGCCCAATGCAAACTGTATTGCGCCAGTTAAGACAACGCTACGTCGGGCGAGTTTTCTGGCCTATGGACAGATTTGATAGGTCGCCTTCTCCAGACTGCCTTTTTCCCAGGGGGTGCTGTGGAAGGCGTCATTGAATATATAACAACTTGGCATGCTAATGTTGACCTTACCCTGTTTAACCTACTCTTCACTGTTTGTTGAAGCTTGGGGGAGAGCCGGGTGGCATCTCTCCCCCCCACCCACTCCCTCCCTCTGCTTTTCATCGAAGCCTTCTGCATCCTTATTGTTCTTACTTCACTGGTGCAGTGCTTTTGTAAGGAAAGACTTGTACCCTCATGTGGTTAATGCGCCCCACCTGGGTTTGCATACGGGTAGCAGGCTGCAACCCTGACACAAAAAGTCACTTATTATATATTTGATCACTGTCGAATATAACAGATATACATGCTTAGAAATTAATACAACACAGCATGATAAGCTGTAACAAAAACTTGGTTTATCGAAATGTGTGGCTTCATACTTAAAAATAAAAAAAAGTACGGCTACCGTATGCAAAATAATTTATGAGTTGGACAGCAAAATGAAGTACTTAAAGCATGCTGAGGAAGATAGAAAAACACATTCATTTTTTTAACCCAAAACTATCAAAATAAACTGAAGTTTCCAGATCACACATTCTAGCACATCCATGCAATCACCTGCAGTTTGAGTGTATTAAGCAGCAGTCTCGACTCACTTTGGTGGGTGCGGGACGAGCGAGGAAGAGGTACATTGAGATTCAAGGTCAAGTTGGTAGGTTTGCTCCTTAGTGCTAAAACTGAGAACATGGTACTGTAGTCTTGCAGATGACGAAAAGAGTAAAAGGATGGTGAAAGCACAAAGTTGAATTAAGCTTTACGTAACTAGCAATAATCGGTCAACATTTTAGCATGACCACTATTTTGGATGATGTGCAATTTATTTAATAACTGAAGTGGTGCTGAATTCTCAAAGTAAAGTGCAGCACATTTGCATGCATAAAAAAGAATAATTGCATAATTGTCGCCACCTGAATAATCTACTCACTGCCAATAAGCTGCGGCAAGCCTAGACAGGTTCTCTGGGGTTTTGTCACTCCAAACTTGCATTCATCCTTCCGCATTGGCTCGCTGAGCAAAATCCACTTCTCCCAGTATTAAAAATGCTCCCACTGAAAGTACTTTACATTGACAAGAACTTCACTCTCTTAGTCCAAAAACAGGACTTTTCATGTTGTGGCCATCTAACATCTGATTTCAGTTCAATTAATTTTAATGGGCAACTACAGTTGGACCAGCACTTCGACATCAAAGGAGACTGAAGGCAATTTTGAAAGGGAGAAACCTACTCCCTATCCATGGTTCATTGTAAATATAACCAGACTGGAGCCAACCACAATATTCGGCAGTGGTGGGGGGGGGGGGGTACTAGAGAGCCCAGAGAAAAGGGCTGCAAGCCTGGGAGCTCCCGTCCAACCCTGCACTATCCGGCCTGTAATCCGGTCTCCGCTGTATTGTATGGAGCTGCGGTGCGCCCAGTAGTTGGGGGAATATCTACTGTATAAAATCGACAAATCTAGACACCCGTGGAAAACAGTGACGCAGGAGGAGCCAGAGGTGATGGACGGTGGGCCTGCGCAGCGCACACAACTGCAAACGCAGAGACTGGCGGCACAGTGGGGGCAGGGCACTTCAATCGCTCCAGAAGAGCGTAGGAGAGTCCAAAGCTGAAGGCCCCTGCACACCGCGAGACCCGCAGTGCCACCTACACTGGCTGCAGCCCGTCACTGCTACGCGGGAACCCACGTGAGCCCCTGGTCGGGATCGATCAATGCATTTAACCAGAGGGTAGCCGAGGTGAGACCTGCCCCGGAGAGACCCACATACCGAGTACAATAAGTCAGTGACTGACCTGGGATGACGAGGGGCCCTCCGGCGGGTTGCCCTCGCGCAGGCCCCGGGGTTAACTCACCACATATACCACAGTTGGTCCCCTACTGATGGCGGAGGACCAACAGCAGGCGTCAGTCGCCCTATACAGATCCAGGACCTGCCCAGGGTGAATGAGCGTGATGCTGTGGCATCACATAATGAAGGGATGCAACGAAGGTGCAGGCAGGGTGAGCCGCGCTTGTGGTGTACTCCCATGGGAAGGAAGTGGCCTCCACCTGGGGCTCCAACTGGCAGCCTTTTGCACGGACAGTGCAGAAACCACATGAGGCCCAGCCTAAGCTGACAACAGAAGGAATAAAGGGCGGTCACTGCACAACTGCCTTAACCTAGGAGCACCTGAGGCACACATTTCACCCAGAAAGATAATGCGAGGCTCTACACTCCTACGACCCGCAACTACTCAGCTGGGGTGAGGCACTGGTAGCAACCACTGGTAAACTTGGAACTGTGCAGACAGTGCCATATTCTGCATATGCGGATCTGCCAGGGCTCACAAACCGCATAATGTTAAAAGCACAGAAGTCACAAACAGCGGCCCAAGCTACATTTTGAGGCTGCAGCACCATCCACATCCTCTGGAAACCTCCATAACAGTCCCTGGCAAAGTGCTCTATGACATCAAGGCGATGCTCGGCCAGGGACAAGCGAGCATTCAATCGTTAGATGGCAAAATGGACACCTTGACTTGCAAGGTGGATCACATGCAAGTCCGCCTGGATAAGCATGGGGAACAGCTATACCAGGCTATACTGTTGAAGATGGGACTAGCAACGCAATAAGAGGAACTCAGGCGGGCCATGAAAACAAGGACAGATAACCAGGATGATCTTGAATCCCAATCCCAACGGAATAATCCAAGGATAATAGGAGTACCAGAAGCTGTGGACCAGCGCAATATGGAGGCAATGGTGGAGAACTTACTGAAGGAGGTCCAGGGCGACAGACTTCTCCACGGTATTCATCGTAGAACCAGCCCACCACATACCCAGCGGCAGGAAACCTATACCCGGTGCACTTGCTCGGCTGCTGAACTACGCAACAGGGATGTGGCATTGCAGAAGGCCAGAGAACAGGGATCAAGACACACAAATCCACATCTTTCCAGATATCTTAGATAAAGTTCAATCATCCAGGAAAATCTTTCCTGAAGTGAAAAGAAGGCTCAGAGAGGGGCATCAGCTATGCAATGTTGTTTCCATCTAAACTTAGAATTAAGCACAACAGAAAAGAATAATTTATTTACACTCCGGAGGAGGACAACACCTTTCTTGAGACCTTACCAAGAGCCCCACAAGACAGAGGCAACAACGACGGAGAGGGAATCTTTCTTGGGAGTCCACGCGGTGCCCAGTCGATGCGAGAAACTGAGTGACCTGTGATGCCCCAAGACAGCTGTGACAGTAACCATGGACTGGGTTAACGGGGTAACTGGGCTCTGGTGATACCACCCCCACCCTCCAAGCGTGAACAATGTGTGTTATTAGGGCAGAGGAGGAAGGAGGGATCTGGCAGGTTGGGGTTGCCGGTGGGGTTGGTGGGTCCACAGTTTTCTTTTGGTAGTTTGTGCATTGGGCCTGTAACCCGGGTCACCTCTTCGAATATCATAAATCCGGGTGGTTACAGCCCAACCGGTCGATCCCAAACACAGGAAGAGAGGGGATCAATCGGGCCAGGGAGATCAGAACAATTGGTGAAAGGTTAATTTTGATAACTATGGGGTTGGCAGTACAAGGAGTTAAGACATGACTGTCTATCAGGAGATCAAGAAGCATCACGTTGTGGTGCGCAATTCAAATTGTAAAATACATAGTTGAAACATTGATATGGACATGCAATGTCTGGGTCACTTAGAAGCATCACATGGAACGTGAGGGGCATGAACTGCCCATCTAAGAGTCGCAGGGTGCTACTATATTTGCAAAGACACCAAGAGGGAGTAGGGTTTCTGCAAGAGATGCATTGGACACTGGATATAGAGGTGAGATTTGGGAGGAGCTGGGGATGCCAACGCCATTTTTCTTCGTACTCTAGAGCGGTGTGTATTCTCATCCATAACACTGTTGGGTTCTGTCTAACCACAATGATCAAGGACCAGGAGGGGAAGAGGTTTGGTGGTGCAGGGAACCATTCAGGGCAGACTGTACACTCAAGTCAACTACTATGGTCCTAACCAAGACACAGTGGAAACACTAGAATGGATCGACCGCCAACTGGGGAAGCTGACACCCGGGGACACAATCTGGGCTGGCAACTTTAATGCGGTCATGGAACAGGGCCAGGGCCACACCAGGGCAGCTCACGGCCCAACATCCAACATGACTAAAACTTCAAGACAGGTGTTCAGGGTGGCAGATCGCTTAAGTCTGGAGAAATAGAAACCATGGTACACAACAGTACACATTCCATTCCTCTGTACACAAATCGGCATCCTGGCTGGACTATGGGGTCAGTAACGGAGGCCTCTATTCTGGCACGCACACTGTCAGACCATGCACCAGTGTTATTGGCTATCGAACTGTCGGGCCAGGGAACAGGAAGGGCACCCTGGGTATTCAAATGTGAGGGACTGACCAATAGTTTTTCGGGAGGGCATGGCCAGGGTAATAGACACGTTCTTCAAAATAAATGCTGGATCGTGGGATCTGCCGTGACCGTACAGGAGAGTTTTAAATGCGTGGTTAGAGGAGAATACATCTCCAGAGAACCCGGGGTAATAAAACAAATGGGAAGGGAAATGACAGATGCTGAAGGTCAGATTCGGAAACAAGAGACACGCCCACGCCAGCACCCCTGGAGCAAGCGGAGATCAGGAAACAAATGCAGCTGTTTAACGAATTAGCACATAGAGGTTACTTTTCTACCTGGCAGAGCCGTGGTGCAGCAATATGGGGGGGGGGGGGGAAGGACAGAGACCAGAGAAGTTATTGGACAGAGCTGGAAAAATGGATGGCTCCAGGGATCGTGTGCTATCCATAAATGATGCACAGGAACAGGGAAATTTGCGGATCTGGAGATAGTTAAAGAATTCTGTCAATTCTACGGTCGACTATACTTCACTCAAGTTCGGGTCTCGAGCTATCTGGAACAGGTGGCCCTGTACTGGTGTAGAGATGAGGAACAGGAGTAGCTGGTCGTCCACTATCGTAGGAGGAAGTGCTTGGGGCTACTAGATCTCTCCCATCCGGGAAATCTCCCAGCCGGAGGGGTTTACAGCGGAGTTCTATAAGCAATATGCAGGGAAACTAGGCACCTACCTGCTGCAAATGTTTCGTCAAAGCCTGAGGAACGGCCAACTGCTGGAGTCCCTACGGGATGCCTTGGAGCTTCTTAAACCAGATAAAGCTCAGAATGACTGCTCCTCTTATCGACCCATATCCCTCATTAATTTAGACAATAAAATCCTAGCCAAAATACTGCCATCCAGATTGGCACCCCTGATGCAGAAAATGGTGTAGGCGGATCAGTCAGGGTTTATACCTCGTCACTCCACATTCCATGGTCTTAGTAGGATGTTTGGACTGATGGTCGTGGTGCAACAGGATAAACCAATAATAGCGACGCTCCTAGATGCCACAAAGGCATTTGATTCAGTGGAGTGGCCCTTCCTGTTTGCGGTACTGCGTAAGATGGGAGATGGGGAGCAGTTCATCTCACTGGTGTTGCTACTTACACACTACCTAAGGCTAAGATCAGGGTGAATGGTCAACTTAACCCCACTATCATGCTAGAGAGAGGCACCCGACAAGGTTGCCCCCTGTCACCAAGGATGCTCGCACTGGCACTATAACCATTGGTGGACACGGTCAGGGAGAGTCACCTGCACAGGGGAGTCCAGCTGTGTAAGCACAGGGTGGTTATATCTCTGTATGCTGACGACATGGTGATTTTCGTATCTGACCCCAAGCACAATCTCAACCCAATTATGCGGGATGTACTGACATTTGGGGAGGTTTCCGGGCTTAAAATAAATCTGACAAAAGCGGTCCTCTTCCCAATGACTAAGTGTAGATCAATTTATGGATGAGTGGGGGTTTCAATGGCACGCCGATCACACTCGATACCTAGGGGTCAATATAGCTCGCAATCCGGCGGCCCTGTACAAATATAATTACCAAAAAGTGTTGCAACAGGATAAATCGGCGATGGACAGGTGGCTGAATCTGTCCCTCAACCTCTATGATAGAGTCTCCCTTATAAAAATGGCGCTATTACATAGATTTATATACGTGTATCAAAATGTTCCGCTGGCATTACCCACAGAATGCCTTAAGGACCCGAGATCTGTGACGCTGAGATTTGTCTGGGTGGGGAAACCGGCTAGGGTTTCATGGGACAAACTGGTGGCACCGCTGCATGAGGGGGGAATGGAACTGCCTAACAGATTTATTACCACGAGGCCCAGGCGGGGTTCCTCCTCTACTGGTTCGGGGAGATCAGGAACATGTAGCAGTGGAGAGGGCGATAGCATTGCCATTGCTTTTGCGATCCACCATCCCGACTGCGCCTGAAAGGGCGTCTAGAGCAAACAATATGGTGGAACTGACCTGTAGAGCATGGACCCAAATCTAACATTAAATAGGTGGTGGGACCATCTATTCCCCAGAAATGCCGATTATTTATATCCCTGGGATTACCCTCACTATTGAGAAGTGCTATGTCACCTTTACAAAATGTCTGGAACTAACTTGCTTCCGAGACCTGTTCCCAAGCGGACTATTCACGCTAGTAGAGCTGCGAGACAGGTGGGAGCCCTCTGCCCTAGATGCGTTTTTGTACTTCTGGTAACGAAATTCTATAAGACCGATGTTCCCGCCCTTTCCCGGGCAACCAGAGGGGGGCCCCAATACTCAAAGCACTTAAGAGTGGGTGCATAGAAAGGGCGGTTTCAACATTGTACACCATGTGCCCCGCGACTAAGGACGAGACGGGCACCTCTTCCCCGTGAGAAGTGGGAACTAACATTGGGACATGCAATAACAGGTGAAATCCGGAAGTACTGTTGTGAAGGCACAAAGAAAGTGGCCCTTAATGCTAGATATAAACTGATCCACTTTAAATACTTGCACCAGTTCTATCATACACCTGCCCGGGTGCATCTGTCCCGATGCTTCGGACAAATGTGCAAGATACCACAGCGCATCAGTGGACTTTCTGCACCTGGCGTCAGACTGCCCACAGATTTCTGTTTTCTGGGGACAAGTGTTTGAGACAATAGGCGAGATAGTTGGGGGGGGGGGGGGGGAGCTGAAACAGAACCCACTGACATCACTACTGGGATATAACAAACCAGTCTGGGGGAACATGCACAAAATGGTAGGGCTGCTTTTGCTCCTGGCTAAGAGACGGGTGGCAATGACATGGGGCGGAACGCAATTTCGAACAATGAATCAATGGCATGCTGACATCCTATACTGTAATGATATCAAACTAGAGTACGGTAAAATGCTAAATCACAGAGCTGACCTCACTGACATATGAGGCCCATACATAGAGTACCTGATAAAGTAATCACGAGAAACAGAAGGACACTCATCGCATTCTTCCATAGTACCTGCAGATATTGTGAATATAGGGGCTCATGTGGCATAATGATCCATGGATGGGGTGGAAAATGCAGTAAGGAAGCAATGCAAGGTGTATGTACTGACTGCAACCGACGGCGATAAACTGGACTATTTGTAAATGTGGTGCTCAAACAAACTTACCCTGAACAAGGTACTATAACTCAATTTAAGTAAATGAACCACTGTTTAGAGTTCTATGTTGAAGGTGGCACAGTGGTGCAGATTATGTTAAAAACACTAATAAGGTGTTTTTTTTTTCTTTTTTTCTTTAAACCCACAATATTCCGAAAATTCGAACAGTTAAGATCAATTCTGTAATGGGTCATTAACCCTGTGGCAACTGCACAGAAGGCACGCTCACAAGGAAAAAGACAACATACACAATACTTTTGTTTGGGTACACAAACATTTTATTAACCAACACTAAAAACGTGATTTATATCATTCGATAACCATGTCATAAAATCTATATCTGCATGATTACTCATAATCTACATAAAGATTACTGACAATAGGACTATAATCTGCAATTGATCTCTACAAGCACCTTTAGCAAAGCACTTCATTGATCATAAAAATGACATTGAATGGGGTGCAATTGATGTTCTAAAATAAGACTTGCATAAACCACACAGGTGGCAAAAGTGCACAGTATAAGAACCTTCAACATAACATAACTTCTCCATCATGAATTGGCTACACAAACTTGAACAAAGGGGATATACTGTCTATCATAAACGACAGGCCTGAATAAGGACAACCATTGGCCTGCATTGATATGTTCACTGCCACCCCCAGCTGGGTTGAATACATGTGTAAATAAAATGTCTGTATGATTGCAAATCAATTTAGACAGCTGCCATTTTTCCCTCCAAAATGTTGCCTGCATTTACCCAATAACCTTAATAACGGTTAACTGTCCAGCTCTTCACAAAACTGCAATAATGAAGAGCAACAGAGCATCCGTTTTGACTTAGAGTATTTGCCCCTTCACTGCAGAGGGGGAGTCACCCCCTTTGAAGATAGGGTGGGGAGCCTGCTCCATAAGACCCCCCGCCCTAGGGGTCTGGGCAAGTGGTACCTTCTAAGGGACAAGGACTATTGTTCCCACAAGGAAATCCCTATGCAAGCAATACCATCTGCCTATATGGGATTGCCTTCAATTAAAAGTAATGCATCTTCCTCTTGTTTGGCTTCAGGTAATGCTGGATCAAATACAGACGTTGAAGGAAAATGAACGCCCCTTTAAGCATGAGAGCACGTGTAACAGGGACTATGCACCTTGTTTCCCCCTACCCCGAGGTTACATGCCGTAGCTCCTTTCTGCAGAATAAGCCCTAGTTACCCTTTGGTGCCCCAGACATGGTTGCTTCCTCCCCTTAGCTCCTCACCCCCTCCCGCCCCCCAATCAGGGTTCCGCTATGCCCCAGCCTTGCAGAGCCTCCATCCTTGTCCACACACTACCAAAAGAGGCACTCTGCGACGGTGAACAATGACAATCTTCGCAACACCTGCATCCCACATAATGCTGATCGCCACTCTGGCACTTGTAGCCGCCAGACCTCCCATCAGAGAACATCCGACCGGCACACAGTCATCAGAGCATTCCAAACCTGCATACCTTCCGACAGCCGTGCTGCTGCCCAAACCTAACTTGTTTTTACCCTCACTGAAACCCTCGACCAGCTCGCTACACCTAGAGGTCAAAACCCTCTTTCTCCCCCCCCCCACACCCAACGAGAGACACCATCTGCAAACGCAAAAGTACCATGACCTCACCCAGCTCAGGCATTAACACGCTCCGCTCCCCAACTCTAGCAGGCTGGAACCACCATCACCACATCACTAACCAAGGCGTAAAACTTACCGACAGTAAAACATATCCACAAAAGAGCTCCACAAGGAACATTCGTTTAGGACACTGTTGCCATGCAAATCTAACCATCACCAACCTTAGCCCTACCACTATTACACCAAATACTTCTCCAACTCCCGCCTAAGGGATCGTACCACTACCATCAGCAAAAAACGAAATGTCACAAAGATGACTGCATCCAATCTTCTAAACAAACCTACTCCCTCCCTCCCATTATAATGTGCTCTAATCAATGCGAGATCCATTCTGGCACATGTCACAGACATCCACAACCTCATCACCATCGGTAACTTAGACATCCTAGCTATTACTGAGACATGGCTACATACCGCCTCCGGCCCTGCCTTATCAATTGCCCTTCTGCCCGGTTATACCATCTACTGCACAGGTAGAATACATGCCAAAGGTGGGTGTACGGCACTGATCACGAAGGACACCTTACCCATTAGACAATTGAATTCCTCCCTCCCGAATAACAGTGACAAGCTATCCATAAAACTAAAACTATCCGACTCTGGGCCTAATTCACAGAACGTATTCCAATGGTGTTTTGCCATTATAAAATGCTTCTGTCAATTAGGCCCTCAGCCTCCATCACTTCACACCATCTACCGACCCGCAGGCCCATCCTTGACCTTCGAAGAGAACCTCTTTCAATGTCCGCATGCTCACATCACACGGTCATCCAAAACTATCCTCATGGGAAACTTCAATCTTGGTCTGAATGGCCCGGATGACCTAGCAGCCCCATCTCTGTCTAACTCGCTTAGTGCCCTTGACTTCCATCACTGTGTCAACACCCTCACTCACAATAAAGGTCGGACTCTTGACTGGATCGCTGACCTCAATTCCCAGGTATCTCCCCTTTCCAACAACCCCTGCCCATGGTCAGACCACAACATTGTGCAAATCTTCATCTCGCCGGTCACCCAGTCAACACCCATCCTCGTCCCACTGCCTACCACCCTCACCCGTAGCCCCAAAACCTCAACAGAAAGCTTAGCGCGCCCCCCCCCCGCTGAGCTCACTTCTACCCAAACCCCCTTTCCCCAATGATGCTAGCCAACCTATACAAGTAAAAGCTAACTGCAGCCATCAACACCATAGCTCCACTAATGCCCTGCAAACTTAAACCGTCTAATAGAAACTCTTGGTTTACCCCCAAACTCCAAACAATTTGCACCAACAAGCAGGCACCTGAATCTAACTGGAAGACCTCTTCATTTGAGGCCAGTAAGCTCCCGTACACAGCAGCTGCTAATCTATAATTAAAATTTAAAAAATCATTGCTGCCAAATCTACCAACAATGCCCGTATTGCAAATGCCAATTGCAACACTTGTGAGATCTTCATAATTCTCAGAGAATTAAAAACAACCTACCATCCCTCCCACTACCTTAACTAAAGATGCCACATGGTGTTCCAATATCCAAAATGCCATGCTCACCAAAATTGAAACCCTGCAACAGAAAATTGACTCCCAACAAGCCTTTAACCAACCCTCTCGAAGTACCTCGACCGACCCCATCCCATCCACTGACATCCGCCATGCCCCTCCTTTGTTTCACTTCACTAATGTCTCTGAAGATTAAGCCATCCTTAAAGGCCTAAGGCATAAATCAAAGCCATCCTTAAAGGCCTCAAGCCGTCTCGCTGCAAAGGCGACATCTATCATGCAAGCCTAATAAAAGATTGCTCAGACCACCTAAACCTACTAATTACCGCCTTTATCAACGCGTCCTCCACCAGCCTCAAAGAATTTTGGGTCTACCGCCCAATCACAACCATCCCTTCCCTACTTAAGATCCTTGACAGAGCAGCCTACCTACAAATTCAAAGACACCTTGAGGCCAACCAAATCCTGGGCATGCGCCAATTCGGCTTTCGCCCTGGCCATGGGACCAAATCCACCCTCATCGACCTAAAAATCCATATCGATGAAATAAGGGATGAAGGTAAGCCTGCCCTGATACTACTCCTAGACCGCTCAGCTACGTCTGACCTAGTCGGCAACACAATCCTAAATCAGCACCTATCTACCTCTGCCAACTTCTCTCCAGATGCCTCAACCTAGATACCCTCATCGATCTGTTTCCTAGGAAGGAGGATATTTGCAGTAAATGGCCGCACACCACCAGCACCCATCTCCTGCATGGTCCCGCAAGGATCTTGTGTGTCACCCACGTTATAAAACATTCACTAAACCACTATTCACACTCCTTGACTCCACTGGCATATTCTATACAAATTATGCTGATATGATATGATTGTTTATTTATATAGCGCCTATAACCAATGTGTTTCAAAGCGCTTCAAGGCAAGGGAGGGAACAAGGGAAAATACAACAACATTCTTACAGGCCATGAACAGTAAGGATGTGAAATTAACTATCATACTCGGCCTGACGACATTTCAGATAGTGCAAGAGCTAAGACATAGATAAGGAAGGGAGGGGGAGAGTGGGAAGGAAATGGAAACAGACAGGCGACTACCGTACTAGGCCCGACGATATTTCTGGTAGAGACGGAGAAAAATAAAAGGTGAGGGAGAGGGATGCAGAAAGGAAGGGAAGGAACAAAACAAGCGATCATACTAGGCCTGACGACATTTCAGATAGTGCTGGAGAGGTGGTGGGGAGGAAAAATAACAGTAATGGGAGGGTGGAGGAAACAGACGAGGTTGCTATCATATTAGGTCCAGGGACAATTCTGATAGAGTAAGTGCATAGAAGAAAGTAAGGGGAGGAGATAGGAAAAGGGAGAAGGGAAAGGAGGAGAGAACAGAGAGTAAGCAGTCAAAAAGAGTGGAGAAGCAAAAGTGGAGAGCGAATACAATTGCAGAAGTCAGTAGTAACACATGATGTTGCAAGCCAGGATACAAGATGAAGAAGGGAACAGCATGATTCAGGTCCACCATGAGTACAAGATGCAAAGGAAGTCCAGCATGAGAGTTGAGAAAGAGTGACGCACCATGAATGAAGTCCATAAAAGTCAAATCCAGCATTGGCCACAAGACGGTAATGGTGAAGGAAGGCACCAGGTGGGCGTGGCTTGCTAAGTGGTGGAAAAGAACGGTAAGCAGGAAGGCACCAGGTGGGCGGGGCTTGCTAAGTGGTGAAAAAGAGCGGCAGGCAGGAAGGCACCAGGTGGGCAGGGCTTAGGCCAGGTGACCTAGATCCACTTGCACCTGCTCCCCATCTGCAAAGGAAAAGAAGCTGGAGGGCTCCTTAAGTAGGGAAACAGAGCGGCAAGCAGGAAGGCACCAGGTGGGCGGGGCTTGCTAAGTGGTGAAAAAGAGCAGCAAGCAGGAAGGCACCAGGTGGGCGGAGCTTGCCAAGTGGTGGAAAAGAGTGGCAAGCAGGAAGGCACCAGGTGGGCGGGGCTTGCTAAGTGGTGAAAAAAAGCAGCAAGGAGGAAGGCACCAGTTGGGCGGGGCTTGCTAAGTGGTGAAAAAGAGCAGCAGGCAGGAAGGTACCAGGTGGGCGGGGCTTAGGACAGGTGACCTAAATCCACTTGCACTCAGATCTTACACCCCCTCTCCAGAAACTACCAAGAAGATTCTGCCTCTCAACTCAGTATTCTTGAGAATCTAAACTTGGATGGCCACGCACTGACTATGCCTTAATGATGAAGACTTCCCATATTAGGGCCCCCCTCAGTAATAAAAAAAAACAAAGCCCCCAATACTCATCCGTCAACATCGACAAAATAACAGTCCCAGTCTTCCTGGTAGTGAAAACACTTGGGGTATATCTGGATGTGTCACTATCGCTAACACGACAAGTGAGTGCCATCGCCTCCAGTGCCACCTACACAACCAAACTAATCAATGCCGCCAGAACCTTCCTCTCCCCAGACAGCTGCATGACTATACCCTGTGCCACCATTTAGACTGGACTACTGCAATGCCCTTTTTGCAGGTACCACAGATGCCAATATTCGTAAAATGCAGGTCATTCAAAATAACGCTCAGAGCTGCGCCCAACATCCCCAAAGCTGACCACATCACTGGAGCAAGAAAACTTGCCCACTGGCTCCCGATTTGTGAACGTATCTTTAAAGCCCTCTGCATCACGCATAGATGCCTGTCCAAAGTTGCCCCTCTACTAATCCCAAAAATAATCACTAAAGCAACCTCTGCCAGACCAACCAGAGTAGCCTACACCCACAGCATCACCCAACCTAAATTGCGGCAACAAACTGGGGGGGGTAATCTAGCTTCCCAACATTTGCTGCCCAGCAGGGGAACCTACTCCTGCCCACCCTCCGGGCCGAACAGTCTTACTAGACTGTCAGGAAATCCCTAAAAATGATGCTGTTTTCCTAACTGACTCCCACTGCCCCCCTCACCCCTCCCTCCCCTGAGGCTGGAAAACAATGAATGTCAATCGAGATCTACTACCGTGCTCCTGTATTGATCACAGGTGCAACTTGTTTTTATGTATCTTTGGATTTATATGTTCTGGTTCCTTTATGTGTAACTGGTTTTATCTAACAGCGCCTTGATGCTCAAGGGCTTACCGCCCATACAAAAGGAAAAATAAATAAACACCTGCAAGCTTTGTGTCCCTCCTCATATGCCATTTCTCCCCATCTGTACCCAAATGCATTACTTTGGGCTTATAGATGGCACAAGTGCCACCTAATAACCCAAACTACACAGTTCCACAGCGTAAAGTAACCAGTTCCATCTCCCATGTTTTTAGTAATTTTTGACAAAGGGCAGCAGTTTGCTGTTAGGCATGAGATTAAATTTGCAATTCAACAAATACGTTTAATACATACCAAACAAACAGTCCACATGAAAATGAAATGGGTAGCTTTGAACAACTCATTTTATTCAGTTTTCGTTTAATTGAATGCAGGTAAATGTTGAGTATCACATTGCTGATCTTTAGAGTGTTGGCTAGGTAATGCAGCTGAGCAGATAGCAAAAATCAAGTCGCAACAGAAGGGATGAGTAATTGCAACCAAACCGGAGATTGTGCTGGGGTCCACGAGTCCAAATGTCAGGAGTCCGCACTACACTTGTGTACTCTCTGAAGGTATGGAAAGGGGCGAGTCTAAGCCCAGCTACCAATGAGAAGATTCTGGCCACCTCTGTATGCAACTGCAGGCTACAAATGATGACCCTTCTCACGCAATTCGCCTCGCAACTTCATAATTCATCTGCCCGTGAAAGGCCTCCTCGGCCTTTGTGTCTTGTCACTGCTGCCTTCAGCCAAGTAAATTTAGTTGCACACCAGTTCCTTCACTAGCCCAGCATTTCATTAATCAGTTAGATTACGCAGCGAATATCCATGTTTGGTCTGGGGTCTATGTGGGGCTCGAAACCTTGGGGCGTGGTCGGACCCCAAGTAATAACAAATTATTCTTCATCTCTCCCGGCCCCACTGGTTAGACTGAGCAGATGACTTCCTAGCCATTCCTGTTTCTGCGCCATGCTCGAGGGAATAGGCCCACTCCTATCCGGTTTAGCCAAGACAGTCTTATCTTTATGACGCACCTAGTTATCTCTCGAGGGCGTGGTGTGGAAGCCGAGTACATCAGAGCTGGAGAGTCAGTCAACCCGATACGAAATTTTCCCATTTAAATGGGTCAGTATCAGTGCTTCAAGTGGGGTGAGAAATTGAGGGGGGCTGTAACGAGGGCGAGTGGCCTAAATGACACAGATGTGGCCTGAAATGTTAATACTCGATCTGCACACATTAACAATTAACTAACAAAATAGCATAAGTATGTTATTTTGAAACACCGAAAACAAATAAGTTAGTGCCCTAACCTTTCTTCTTACTCAGCAAGATAGATTTGGGCACCAACTCTTATGTTTCTTTCGCTTTTGTGTTGCTGCTCCACTCCCGTCACTCGCAGGCTAAACCCAGTGGTCAGTGGTTGAAATGTATTTATTTTTTTAAGTAGTGAAACGAGGTGAAAGAATGCATTTAAAATGACCACCTGAGATTAGGAGGAATGCTTGATTTATCAAATTTCAGGTGTGTTTTAGAGAGGGTTTGGGAACCAATTTGAATGGGAATATTTTGGCCCACTTAAGAGACACGGTCCATCAATCTAACATGGGTGAAATCTTTATGGCATCCTTAGACCTTTCCAATGCTTTTGACGGGGTTATCAGAGTGAGATTATGGACTAAAATGCTAGCAATGAACTTCCCTCGAAAGATTGGCCAACTCTTGGCTCTATTGCATAGTAATACCTCAGTCAAGGTTCGTTTGACTCATGAAGGTACCCTCTCCGAGGACATTGATACAAAAGTTGGGGTCAAGCAGGGCTGTTCACTCGCACCCATGCTCTTCAACCTATACGTGTGCGATGTGGAGGACTTGTAGCAGGGCCCTTCCATCGCACCGGTTAGGTTGGAGTGTTTGGCTATCGAGTGGATGGCATTTGCCGATTATTTTATCCTTTTTGACCGCACTCCACGTGGCCTTCATAGAAAGATGGACATTTTCTATCATTATGCGATGGCGAACAATCTTTCCCCAACGCAACTAAATCTCGAGCGATTGTGGTTACTAAGAAAAGAACCATCAAATCTTATAGTTGGAGGATGGGAGAGGATCAGGTGGAACAGGTCCAGGCTATAACATTTAGGCTACAACTTTACTAATAGATCCAGCCTGAAGATGTGAAAACTGAGCCTGGAAGAAAAAGCATCTAAACTAAATGTTCAAATGAAGTTTTTGAAGGCTGGAGTATGTACATTTTCGCTCCTACCTATAAGGCGTTTTTATCCTGCAAAGTGTGAGCCGGTCATCTTGTATGGCTTGGACATTTGTACTCATGATAGGAGTTTGTGCCTGAATGTGGTTTAGGGGGAAAATGTGGAAAGAACTACTTGGCCTATCGATGGCAGTCTCCAATGCCATTATCCGTCATGAGTTTTGTCTTATTTCACTTAAAGCAAGATATTTTTGGAGGCAACTATCCTCGTTTAGAAAGATGAATGATCCACCGGTAAACACTTTATATGAATTGCTAAATAAGGTTGTTAAATCTGGGTCAGTAGTATCTATTAGAAGGTTTAGCGACAATATGAATTTGTTGTTATAGATACTCTAGGTCTCTGTTGAGAGGATCTGGTACAATGACCCGGATTGGCCAAGAAACGCGGTGGAGTCTTACTCCTCCTACAAGGAGTATGCACATTTTGGACATGCAAGGGAATGTATCCCCCTCTATTTACAAAGACTCCCTTGTCACAGGGCGAGATCAATCCTTATGCGCTTTAGACTCAGATTCCAACATTAGAAAGGATACGGCACTGGGGATAAAGAGGAGGTACTTAATCCAGAACATATTGATCTCACATGTTTTTGCGGAGAAACCAGAACGCAAGAGACTTAAACACCTTGTATTAACCTGTAACCATTTTGAATCTAAACGTGTACTCTATCTTAAAGATAGATTTAACTGGGATCTCGAAATTACCAGGTTACTCCGTAGTGACCACCTTACTCCTAGTCCATAGTCCCCTTTCCTCCATACTTGTGGGACGGGACCGGAGCACTTTGTAAAAAACATCCTAATTTTTCAAAAAATGTGTCCCTCCTCTCTTTCCTGCGTGGGGCCCGCCCCGCGCATCGCCCATCAGTCCTTTTCTATCGCAGGGTCAAAGACCCATTAGCAATAACAGAGGAACCTTATTAGAGGGAACGGCGGGCGTATGGAGGAAAGGGAACTATGGACTAGGAGTAAGGTGGTCACTACGGTGAGTAACCTGGTAATACTCCTACGTCCGTCCCCTTTCCTCCATACTTGTGGGAGATTCCCAAACACTCCTTACAGGAACTATAGGTGGATGGAAATATCCCTTACTGAAACAGGTTCTTTAGCACAGCCTGACCAAACCGAGCGTCAGCTCTAGAGCTCATTTCGAGGCAGTAATGCTTACAGAAAGCAGATGGGGAGGCCCAAATAGCTGCCTTAGCGATGGACTCCCAGGGAACATATTTCTGAAAAGCAACCGCAGCTGCCTTGCCCCGCACCAGGTGTGCATGGATACCTTTAGGTGGTTTCATCTTTTGGACTGTGAAAGACTTGTGATGCAGGCGGCAATCCATCTGGAAATAGATACCTTAGACGCCGGCTTGCCCTGAGGGTTACCGAAGGTCACAAAAAGTTGAGAACTCCGAAGCTCGGAAATCCTGTCCAGGTAGAACTTAAGAGCTCTTCGGACGTCGAGACAGTGTAGAACCCTTTCAGCCTCTGAGGCAGTGTTCGGAACAAAGACCGGAAGGGAGATCGACTGATTCAGATGGAATTCGGTCACTACCTTTGGTAGGAAAGCCGGGTTTGTCCGAAGGACTACCTTGTCCTTGTGAAAGACCAAGAAAGGATGCTCCACCGACAATGCCTGGAGCACACTCACTCCCCTCGCTGACGTAACGGCGACCAGAAAGGACACTTTCCAGGACACGTACTTGAGGTCAACCGTAGCCATTGGCTCAAAGGGTTTATGGCACAGCGCCGTCAGGACTACATTTAGATCCCAAGGCGGGTGCAGACTACGAACCGGAGGGTAGAGGCGTGTCAAGCCAGCAAAATGTCTCTTCACCACCGGGTTAGAGAATAAGAACACAGGTCTTTAAAAAGGTAAGCAGAAATCGCTGAGATAGAAGTCCTGCAAGACAGAACATGAACCCCTGACTCTGCTAGGGAGGACAGCACTGTGTCAATCGTGGCCACCCTCGGATCCAACTCTTTCTCCAAACACCAATGACAGAACCTGAGCCATTTACTCTTGTATTGAGATCTGGTTGAGGGTTTCCTGGCTTCCTGGATAATGCGCATGTTATCCGCAGACAAACTCAAATGCTCTGAAGACTTGAACTCTGGCACCATGCCGCCAAGCTGAGCGATTGTGGGGAAGGGTGCCACATCTGTTGTTCCCCTTGGTGAAGAAGATCGGGAGTTACTGGTAACCTGATCGGCGGATACACCGGCAGGTGTTGAAGGTCTGAGAACCAAAACCTGGCCGGCCACCACGGGGCTATCAGTAGAAGAGAACAGTTCACAGAGTTCTTCAACTTACAAATTGCTCAATGAACTAGAGGCAGAGGCGAAAAGGCGCAAGCTCTCATGTTGTGCCATGGAATCTCGAGAGCATCCCCCAGAGAAGAGGCTCCCAGCCCCCCTTCTGGAGGCATACTGAGGAAGCTTTTTGTTTACCGCCGTGGCGAAGAGGTCAACCTCCGGTGTGCCCCAACGCGAGAAAATCCATGAGAGGACCTCCGCCTTCAACTCCCACTCGTAGCGGACCACTGTCTGCCAGCTGAGGGCATCCGCTGTGACATTCAGCTGGCCCGGGATGTGCACTTCAAGCAGCCAGACCCCATGAAGCACGGCCCACTCCCAAGTCTGGATGGACAGGTCCACGAGGGGTGGGGGAGACTTTGTTCCCCCTTGCTTGTTTATGTAATACATTGACACCACCTTGTCCGTTCTTATGCGGACCACCTGGTTGACAATGAGCGGTCTGAACGCCCTGGGCACTAAGAAGATCGCCAGAAGCTCCAAATGATTTATGTGCAGGAGCTTGTCCTGATGAGACCAAAGGTCCGAGACCTGAAGGAAATCTAACGTCACACCCCACCCGAGGAGGGAGGAGTCTGTCGTGATCGTCACCATAGGGACCGCGTCCTGAAACCCTGCGCCCCCAGACAGATTGCTGAGAGATGACCACCAATCCAGGTCCACTCTCATGGAATCCGGAATCATTATCCACATGGAGTCCGGGTCCACTGTCTGACGCCATGAATTCCGAAGGGCCATCTGGGTCCGTCTCATTTTGAGAAGAGGAAGAGCCAGTACACACGAGGCCATGAGGCCCAGAAGACTCTGGAACCACCAGGCCGACATGCTCTCCGACTGCGCAAACATCTGACACGTGGCCAACAGATCCGCCATTCTGTCCCCGGTCAGGTACACTCTGCAGTCGATCGTGTTCCAACGAAAACCCAGAAAGATCAGGTCCTGAGAGACCGTCATGGAGGATTTCCACCAGTTCACGACAGTCCAAGATGGAACAGGAGCTGAAGGAGACTGGAGATTGCCCGCTGCTGCCAACTGGCAAGGGCTGCGTAAAAGCCAGTCGTCCAAATAAGGATACACATGGATACCCTGAAGACGAAGATAGGCCGCAATCACCGACATCTTCGTGAAGACACGCGGCGCCGAACTGAGGCCAAAAGGAAGCACCCGAAACTGGAAGTGCTCCTCTCCCAAAGAGAAGCGGAGGTATCTCCTGTGTGGAGCCCAAAACAGGATATACATGTACACGTCCTGAAAATCCACAACGCTGAGCCAGTCGCCCATCTGCAAAGAGGAGCGTATCTGGCTGGGCGTGATCATCTTGAATTTCTCTTGGGGTAGGAAAAGATTGAACTGGGAAAGGTCTAGGATGGTGCATAGGCCAGCCTGGTTGGGTTTGGGCACCGTAAACAGCCGGGAGTAGAAGCCCTCCCCTCGTTCCCCAAGGGGAACGGGTTCCACAGCCGTGAGGTCTAGGAGTTTCTGAATCTCGGCGTTGAGGGAGGGTGAGCCCGACAGCTGAAAAGCAGGGTTGAGGTGTGGAGTAGGGGGTAAAGGTAAGCGGAAGCCCGCTGGAGCGACTGACAAGACCCATCTGTCTTCTGTGATGGTCTGCCACGCCTCCCAATGAGACGCAATGCGCCCTCCCACCGGGGTCTCGTGCGAGCACGGGAAACCCTCATTTGGCAGGTTTATCGGTGGCGGTGCCACCTGAACCTGAGGAGGAGGAGGCTGAGGAGCAGAAGAAAAACAGCATACGCTGTTGTCTACGGTGGTCATTCCCCGCAGGAGTATCCACCCTGCGAGACTTGTGGTCGAGGAAGCCCCTAAAACCAGAAGGACGACTCTGCGATAATGGTCTCTGTGGTTTGAATTTAGCCGTCTGAGTGCTATCCTTGGTTTTGGTGAGCTCTACATCAGTAGAAGAGTGAAAAAGCTCCTTACCATCGAATGGAAGGTCCAGTACCTTGTCTTGCACTTCCTTCGAAAACTTAGTGGCATGCAGCCACGCTTGCCGCGAGTTATCCACCCCAAGCATCAGGCCCCGAGCCGAGGTGTCTACGTGATGAGCCGCAGCCTCCAGATCATCCTGGGCCAAGACCTGGCATCGGAAAGGCCACCTCTGAAGCTTCTCGACCGGAATGTGCTCCTCAAACTCCGACAGACCTTTCCATAGCCGCATGTTAGCTCCTGCCAAAATCAATTCTGTATTGGCCTGCCTGAGCTGCAAGGCCAAATTGGCAAAGATTTTCCTCCCTAGGGAGTCCAGGAGCTTGTCCTCCTTTCTCAAGACCCGAGTAGCCATCGTGGAAGAGGATGCTGCAGGTCTGGATTGCAACGTAGCCGCAGCCACTACTGTGGAGGAGGGAGGCGGACAAGACGACAAGGCCACTTCTTCCGAAGAATGCAGCCTGTAACTCGCGTCAATCTTTTTAGTGACAAAAAGTCACGAGTGTGGCTTTTCCCAGACTCTGACCTCGGCGAAAACGTCCTTCTGCAGGAACTTGCCGGTACGCTCCAAGGGAGACAGGGTGAATGCCCCAGAAAGCACGTCCTCCTGTGAAGCGGGTGCCTCAGGCACCAGAACATCTAAGAAACTCATGTCCAGTACCGGGTCATGAAAGGCTCTGATAGAGCGGGGAAGGTCCTCATTGTCCTGATCGCCTTGAGGGTCATCTGACAGGTCAGGATCCTGCTGAGCCGTGTCAGGCACTGCCTTGGCCACTGGGGACAATGGTGGCAAAGGCGGAAGAGCAGGGGGAGGTACCACAGGCAAGGGAGGAGCCGACAGAACCACCGGAGGAACAGGTGGAGCCGGAGGCGCAGGTGGAAATATCTCCTTGAAAAGCCCTTTGAAATATTCCCTTGTGGGGTCGGTGCGCATAAGCGCTTGAAATTTACCGAAAAAGGCGTCCTCAGGAGATTGTTTCGGAACCTGAGGAAGCCTCTCATGAGGTGGACAAATCCAGGGACGTAACAGAGAAGGGTGCCACACCGGCTCCTCCACCGACGTATCCACATAAATCAAAGGAGCCGCCCCCGCGGGCAACGAAAAATTGTGCGGAAGAGGCATCCGGGCATTCCAATCATAAACCGGCCAGTAAGGATGCGCACAAGGGACCTTAGGTTCACCCAAAGGACCGAACCCTACACCAGGGGCCGATGGCGTAGTTGTAGGGGTAGTACCTAAAATGGCCGCCGTGGTCGTGGCGGGAACGGCCGCCATTTTGTCCTCATCTGAGGGGAACTGCGGCACATGAGTAAAAGTGAGGCAGGGGTCCCCGTCGATGGATCAGGGGTCTTAATTTTAGCCTTAATGTAAGGAACCTCGGCAGAGCCGGTACTATGAGGCCTGGAATGTTTCTGCGACATACCAACCGCCAACTGTGCCTTCGAAGGGCGGGCCTCGGCACTGCCGGTAAAAGAAGAACCTTGCTTCTTTGCCCCCTCAACAGATCTGGTGTCACCACAAGAGCGGGAACAGTGAGCAACCGCTTTCACCGACAGGGCCTTGCCCGGCCCCTCAGAACTGTTGGTAGCCTTAGCCTCTGTACGAGAGATCTCGGACCTAGGCCCGGTAATAGCCTTATCGGCACGGGCCTCGAACATCCGTTCGGTAACCACAAGCCCAGCCAAGGCCTCGGGACGCATCCCAGTTTTGTTTTTGAGGGAAGCCGAAAGAGAGGCCTCAGAGCAAGCTCCGGTACCCCACGACTCAGTAGAACTGGGCCTACAAACAGCCCCCACAGGAGGGGCCTCGGAGCGTACTCTGGTGTACACAGGCCCCTTACGGAGACCCTCGGAGAAAACTCTGGTAGAATTATTAGGCCCGACAGGCACCTCAGGGCGAACCCCGGTAACGGAGCGATCAAAGCCCCTCCCGGCCCGAGAGGAACCTGGGAAGGTATCCCCTGGTCAGGGTGCTCTGAAAAGTAAAGAATTACCGGGCGTTTCTTCTCATCGATGAACGCCTGAAAATGAGAAGGAGGAGTTTGTCGGAACACCTCCTCCCACCGCTCCAACTGAAGTTGAAGTGCCCGTACCGAAAGGGAGTCACAGTAAAAACAGGAGTCCAAACGGTGATCCGGACCCAAACACTCTAAACACTCGAAGCGACGGTGACAAGAACAGTCTGGGAAATCTAATTTAAAAGACAGACAAGTAAACAAACGCTAGCGAGAGCCAGAGAGGAAAACAGGGAAGAAAATCTTCTGAGGATGCAAGTGCGTCCGGCCCCGATCGTGCGGAGAAAAGGACTGATGGGCGATGCAGAGCCAAGGAGGGCGGGGTTACGGCCGCGTGCCGGGCACCGCACAGGAAAGAGAGGAGGGACACATTTTTGGAAAAATGTGGATGCTTTTTACCAAGTGCTCCGGTCCCGTCCCACAGGACGGAGGAAAGGGGACGGGACGTAGGAGTATGTCTAGCCACTTGTTTTGGAGCCGTTGTATGTGGGGTGTAAATATTTCTTTAATCTTAGCATTGAATTTATTAATCGAAGATATTACGGAGGAATTGGAAAAAAGGAATTTAATACGCAATGTTTTTATATTGGAAAATTAAGGGCTGTGATAGATTTTATGGAAGTTGATTGAGGATTTTTTTTATTGTATCCTTTTATCTTTCATCTTTCATATGTGTATATGCTGTTTTATCAAAAATGAATTGTACATTTTTATCATGTGTAATATGTTGTATAAGGTTTCATGTAAACTAATAATGCAAACAAAAAATGACCACCTTTAGTGTCATTGTCCCCCACAGCATGCAGTTTTATGCAGCCTCCCCTTCCAATCACCCGCCACTCGGACCGCGACAGCAAAGAAAGCAAATAAGCTTTTTTCTCCATGCTGGGGATTCGAACCAGAGCCCTGCCGGTGACATGCTGGTAGCTTGTCACTGGCAGGGCTCGGGTTCGAATCCCCAGCACATGACAAGAAAAAAAAAATAGCTTTTCTCGCCGTCAGGGTAGTGGCAGCCCCTGGATCAGGAAATTAAAAAAAATGGCTTTCGTTGCTGTTTTGTGTTGGCAGCTGAGGGAGCCTCAAGCTTGTTTGAAGTTTAGCCCCAGCCCACTTAAAGCCCTGGTCAGTACTCTTCTCCCGCAGTAAAGGGCACCTAGTCCACTGTGTAAAATTCAAACACAGGGAGTACATCTATCGTAAGCGCACTGGACCCCCTTCCATTCATGAGCAGCCAAAAACCATTTATATGTTTCCATATGTAGCAAATCGACAATGTCCGTTTTCTTCACTGCAACTTTGCACTTATAAAGCTCGCCACTGATCAGACTTTATTTGCACATACAGCCTTTTTTTACATCTGATCCCTGTTTTTTGTCATCTCTTCTATTCTGCATGTACGTGTTAAATACGGATGAAAAGATCAAAGAAACCTGGGAAGCCATAATTAACAGTGCTTTATCTAGTGTGTTGTTCATGACCGAAGCATGATTTTATAAAATAAAACACTTGGCTTCATACTCGGCTGAATACTTGATGGTATGGATAGTAAATATCCCATTCAATACACCCTTAGAAGAGAGCTCCACACCGTTGTTATGAAAATAAGTGATGTTCACTAATTGGTTGACACTCGTGCCCATAAGGAAACCGAAAGCGCATGCCATGTTTAAAAACGGGGCAGTTGGAAGCTCTTCAGAATTTGGAAATTTGCTGGCTGGAAACGTGTGGCCATTTTTATACTAATACAGGTTTAGTCTCGAAGATGCTTAAGTCCTTTGAGACACTAAGGCTGGAATACAAAATTATTTTTCAAGCTGTGACTTGCCCTTGGGTACACCAGCACAGAAGATGGCAGTGTGGTGGTTGCATGGATTAACAATGCAAACTCCTGGACGAGACAGAGGACATTTAGTGGAAGGGGTGAGGGTTGTAATGAGAGAAAGCAACAGATATAGTGGGTAACAGAAGAAGTTTATTTAACAATACAAGACCCCAATGCAGGCCGACCACAAGTGAACATAGCTGTGACCAATTGTCACTTCAGGACAGTTGCACGTGATGGCATTACATAATGGAACGTTGGGCTGCCATCGCGTGCACAGCACTGGATACAACATATGTTCGTTCTTGCACATAACAGGTGATGGCATTCCAGAGTGAAAACTAAACAATTATGTTATACAATAACGTGCATGAGCACAATTCTGACCTGAAAGAAATAAAGACACAGTGGATAGAACAGACTGATATAATTACAATGACCACCTCATCCACTACAAAATCGTCCAGCTTAGGTCTCCTCCTCACGCAACTGGTCGTACCACCCAGATGTTCTCCCTCATTTTCCATCATTAACACAATGTGCGCCTTCTCAAACATCAAGCTGACCAACACTTACGCCTCCAATTATGGACCACTCATAAGATGATGTTTCCCACATCACTAGACTTGCCAACACGCCCTACCTTGTACCATTCATCTCCCTCATCACGGACAGATCTCCACACCCCTCAACACAGGCGCGTTGCTTTATTTCAGGATGCATCACAAAGGCTACTCTGTCTATGCTCCATTGCCTCCTGTCACTACTAACCACATGCCTCCTGCCCACCTTCACCACCTTAATGGGTTGAAATAAACGGAAACAACCTTACGGTAGTACATTGAATGGTTTCTTTACCAGCACCACATCACCCACACATACCTGCCTCACCACTTAGCAAGCCACGCCCACCTGGTGCCTTCCTGCTTGCCACTCCTTTTCACAACTTAGTAAACCCCACCCACCTGGTGCCTTCCAGCTTGCCGCTCTTTTCCCTACTCAAGGAGCCCTCCAGCCTCTTTTCTTTTGCAGCTGGGGAGCAGGTGTAAGTGGATCTAGGTCACCTGGCCTAAGCCCCGCCCACCTTCTTAGCCCTGCCTCTTCCTTCCTGCTCTTAACTCTTAGATGAAGGGCGTCTCTCGTCCGGGCGTCCAAAGTGAAGGGCAGTCAAAGAACAGGGCTATTGCTGTTTGGACCTGTTCGGACCAGGAGGATCCAGGTTCCGACCCCCTGCTAAGACAGCAGGCAAGCATGCACCAACATGTGTTTACACCCTCTGTCCCAACAGGCCATCCCCACCCTCTCTGGTCCCCCCCGTGTTGTTCCCTTGTACACCCCCACCTTCCTGCACACAGGAGTCTGTCCTGATACATTCTGATTTCACCATCACCGTCTTGTGGCCAATGCTGGATTTTACTTTTATGGACTTCATTGATTCACAGTGCGTCACCCTTTCTCAACTCTCATGCTGGACTTCCGTTGCATCTTGTACTCATGGTGGGCCTGAATCATGCTGTTCCATCTTCATCTTGTATCCTGGCTTGCAACATTATGCGTTAATACTGACTTCTGCAATTGTATTCGCTCTCCTCTCTTGCTTCTCCACTCTTTTTGACTGCTTACTCTCTGTTCTCTCCTCCCCTCTCCCTTTTCCTATCTCCTCCCCTGCTCCCCTTACTTTCTTCTATGCAGTTACTCTATCAGAATTGTCCCTGGACCTACTATGATAGCAACCTTGTCTGTCGCTCCCCTATCCCCTTACTGTTGCCCCCCCCCCTCCCTCCAGCACTATCTGAAACGTTGTCAGGCCTAGTACGATAGTCACTTGTTTTGTTCCTCCCCTCTCTTTCTGCACCCCTCTCCCTCACCTTTTGTTTTCCTCCACCTCTACCAGAAATGTCGTCAGGCCTAGTACGGTAGTCGCCTGTCTGTTTCCATTTCCTTCCCACTCTCCCCCTCCCTTCCTCATCTATGTCTTAGCACTTGCACTATCTGAAATGTCGTCAGGCTGAGTACGATAGTTAATTTCACATCCTTACTGTTCATGGCCTGTAAGAATGTTGTTGTATTTTCCCTTTTTCCCTTCCTTGCCTTGAAGCGCTTTGAAACACATTGTGTATAGGCGCTATATAAATAAACTATCATATCATAAACAATACCTTCCTCAGTCACCATATCGCCGGCATTTCCCAACCAAAATGGAAACAGCTCAGATCCATCTACCTACCCCTCATCTTCTCAAATGGGGTAACTCCTGTCAATACATGCAGGGTATTCCTGAATGCTCTCATTTCATGCACACTTTTCTTCCAATCTATACTATTGGCAAATGCCAACTGAATGGTCTCGTTAATCATACCATTACAGGGATCAAAATTGGGATTTGATCACCAGGAGGCAAAAGTGGCCCCTTGGTATCGGGCATAATCAGTTAGGCTGGAACTACCCGTGGGGAACCAGGAGCTGTATGTAACATGCAGAAAATCTAACTTTGTGCAAGATTGAAACGCTAACATTTTGTCCATATTATATTATGTCAAAGGCTCTAAATGTGCCTTAGGTGAGTTCTCCTCGATATACTTTCCCAAACACACACAGTTAAAATCACAGTTAGGTTTGTATGGCACCACTTGCCGCAGGAGTCAAAAGGAGCTCCTGGTAGTTGTTGGCTTCAAGCTAACCAGGCTCCCCTTGGCTATAACCAGGAGCTAAATAGATGCCAGCTCCTGGCAATTTCTAACCCTGCATTTTTACGTTCTACTAGCCCATTAGCCTTGGGATTATACAAAGCAGTGCAGTAGTTCTCAATACTATGGGACTCCAAATATTCACGCAACTCCTGTGACACCATTATCAGAAATAACCTTGCAATATCCTTTCCTAATAAACAGCCTCTCCAGATAATCACACATTTGGTTGTGATACTCTGCAAGAACTCCACCTCAAATCAACTTGATGCGTAATCCAACACTACAATAGCAAATCTATACTCCTGCCCCAACAAACTCATGGGCCCCATAAAATCAATAGCTACCTTCACCCATGCCTCCAGAACAGCCACACTTCCTTACTCCACAATCAAAATCTTTAACAACTTATCACTTACACAAACACCTACCTCCTCATCCACCATGGTATCCACAACTGGCCACTAGAACTTGGCCCACAATCTCCATTTAGTTACTCTTTCCTAAATGGCTACCATGAGCACGCTTAACCAACTCTCTCAGAAGAGAAGTCGGCGGAATTAACCTTTCACCTCTTGCCAAACCCCATACCGAACAGCTCAACTCATCTCTTGCCTTGCAGTATGGTGAAATGACTTCCTCCCCTGTGCCCCATCCACGCTCATTTCTAAATACAGCCTCCTTCAATTCCACATCTTCATCAACACCATCCAACCAAACCTCCATCAAGAATGCCTGTTCAGTGTTCTCCACCTGCGCAACCCACTCATCCACCTTTCCAGTCTCCTTTCTTGGAGACCTTGATAAACAGTCACAGTAATGCAACAACTGGGTACGAATTTCACCACAAAATTAAATCCCTGCAGTGCAGGCAACCATCTAGCTATCATGGGCAATGCCAAACCAGACCCCCTTGTTGAAAATAAGTGTGCCAATGGTTTATGATCACTCCTGATTACATAAGGAATGCCCCACACACAGGTTTTAAAATAACTCTGGGCCCCATAGAACGCCAGACTCTCACGCTCAATGGAGGAATATCTCAACTCCGTCCCTTGTGCAAAGTGGGCGCATTAGCCACTTCCTCCTTCATCTTCCTAACATCTTCTCTTCTTTACTGCCCCTCATGAACTCAGTCTTCACTCTCAACAGATCTCTCAACACAGAATGTTTTGCTGAAAAGTTCTTCACAAATTTGGCATAGAATTCCATCAAATCCAGGAATGATCTGAACTCATTCTTGCGCTTGACATAGATTTGATCTTTAGAATGGCATCAACCATCTATGGGCACGTTTCCAACCCTTTCGCAGTCAGTTTTTGATACAAAAATGATACCTGGTGTACCTTAAATTGACATTTTTCCTTTTTGACTGTCAACCCCACCATCTCCAACCTTCGCAGCACCTCATACACCCTTGCATCATGTTCAGACTCACACTTTGCCCCGACCAAAACGTCATCCTGGAAGCATCTTACTCCAGGAACATCACCTAACAAGTCTTCCATAATCTTCTGAAAGACAGCGGACGCTGACGTCAACCCGAAAGGCAGCCTTTTGAACTGGTATGCCCCAATAAGCAGAATAAAAGCTGTCAGGACCTTTGTGGTGAATGAGAGTGGTTGACCTCTTAGTATGGGGGTGCCAGTGGACAAACAGTGGGGGCGGAGGGAGCTGCTTGATGGAGACTGCTGGCAGTCCCCAGAACGAGGAAGGAACCAAAGCCACCCTGAAAGTGGAGCGGATAAGAGTGCAATGAGAGAGAAAGCAGTCAGGAAGGATGCTCAAGTGCTTGATGGTAGAGGGCTCATGCTCTGTAAGGAACCAATCAGCTTCAAGCTGCGGCACTCCTCCTTCGGGTCTCCCTTCTTACTGATGGGCATTTGGGTTCTGGGACATTTGAGCGTGTAATGAAAATTCACCATCTGAAAAAGACAGACAGTGGAGGGGCCCAAAGAGCTGCTTGATGATACTGCTGGCAGTCCCAGATAGAGGGATGACATTCTGACACTGTGCAAATGGAGGAGGCTAGATGGCAATGAGAATCCCCGTAGGTTCCTCCATTGGACAGCTGGACCATCAATGTTCTCCAACGTTCCTAACAGTGCTGCTAGGCCAAGCAGTCTCGAGCCCCACACGGCGGGTTGTGCCCATTCACAGGAGGAACAGTTGGCAGCACAGATGTTTAATTGTGTAGAATGCAGTATAGGCATCAAATGAAACCATAATCACAAATGTGATGGGTGGAAGGTTTTGAATGAATCTGAACCGCTGGTAGTGCTCTGGGCAACCTTCCACACCACTGTTTTTTAGCCAGTCTGCACCATTGCAAAAGGGTTCCAGTCATATGCAAATCAGTCAGGTACTGCCACCAATGGTAGCAGCCCAGCACGAACTGCTAGGCCAGGTCCCCTCTGCACGGAAATGCAAGCAACCACCCACATACACCAAACCTTTAAGGTGCAACAGTAAGTCATAGGAAGGAGAAAGCATGGTAGCCCATTTTCCAAGAAATATCCCAGTTTACAATATACACGTCATCATCCACACATTACATACTACTACTGATCGGTTCAATGCTATAAAATCAACCTTCTTATATCATTGATATTAAACAATTAAAAATTGAAAACTGCTTCCTGTTGCCATGCAATTCCATAACAAATCACCTCCCCAAATCCTTCCATTTGATGGCCCTTTGAAGTAATACAGAATCACAAGGCTCCTTCAAGATTCTTTGCTCACGGTGCCTCCTATATTTGAGGCAGAGAAGACCCCCTGTTTGGTGCTTCTGGTACCAACAATCAGATCTTTTGATGTCACAGGAGCCACTGAGAAATGATTTACCTACAATAAGTATTAGAAATCTTGTGAGCATGAGCACTGCATTTCTGTTTCTCAAGGACTGTTTTCGGTTGATGGTCTTTTCATTGCAAATTATGCATCGAAAAGACAATCCATCAACTGAAATGCATCGAAAATAAATCCATCAAAATTATCTTTTACATTAAAAGTACATATACATCGAAACTTATCCATGGAATATAGAAATGGGCAATTTCCAATGGATATGTACTTTTAAATGTAAAAAAAGAAGCATTTCCATTTACTTTTGGCGTTAAAACATTACATGGTGCTGTCCAGGGCTGAAATGTTTTACTATTTATTGTATATTAGGAGAGGGGAGTTCCCCCCCCACCAACCACGCATAGCCCCCCCCCCTTTGCCCCAACCCTACCCCTAACCCCAACCCTCAATATAGCCCTATCCCTAGCCATCGAAATTAACCATCGAAATGTATTCAATGAATATGCTTTTCGATGGAAAAGCAATTCAATAAATACATTTCGATGAATACATTGCCGATGGAAAGTCCAGATACCACTGTTTTCCTGCGATGACTTGCTTCCTGGGAAGTTTCTGTAATGTCCAATTAACAGTTGATAATATTCTCATGCTGAATGATACCAGCGTCCGTAGACACCTGCATTCTATGAGTAAGCCTGGACAACGGGGATTAATGCCTACTCGAGCAGTTATATATAAAAAGAATAAGAAATTCTGCAAATTCTCTATGAATTTCTACCGCACACCGATTTTCTGAACATTGTTGAAGCTGGAACAATCCCCCTGGTTATTTCTCACACCAAGCTCCTTTAGGTAGATTAACTCCCTCACTACACAAGTTTATACTCGCTGTATCCCCTTTGCCAACAAACAGCTTTATTATTTAACAAATATTTAGAATCACTAATGTAAGTAGAGGTGTCTGCAGAGTCTCCCATTGCACCCCGGCCAGTATCGTCCTTGAAGCCTGCACTGTTGCTTGAAGGGGCTTTGCTGGGACCCACCGTAAACGGCAGAAGGTTTGCGTTCATCACCTTAATACATAACCGCTGCATCAGAGGTTCCTCTGAAGAACTCTAGCCTTTAAAATTATGTTTTGCACGTAAATATGTACGATTATATGAAGATGGGGGTATGGTCAGACAACCGCCTGAGAGCATCCAAGCACCATGCAACCTCCAAGTGTAGCAATAAATAAACAGAGTGACAGTTCCCTGTTTTTTGTTATTCAAGAATAACCACTCCAGCCCAGATAGCATCGGGTGGTCCAAGACAGGTCCCAAGGAGAAAGAGGGGTTAATGTTGTGCGTGCCATATTTGTGACTGGGGTGTGCCGAAGTTGGCATGATGTTGCAATTTTATATGTATCCAGTGTAGTTAATGTGAATGAGATGCGTTACTTTAAGTGTTACTTTGGGTTTAGGTTGATCCATTTTAGATTTGCACACGCGCAGCAAGATAAATGTCAAAATCGCCAATGAAATATAAACGCAATCTAGATATGGGGTGCTATGAAGTGCATAGAAGCAGGGAAACCGAGTTTCATAATGCGCATGCGAGGAAGGAATTAGTCACAAATTAAACCTACTTTGAAGAAGACACAAACTATAGGATGAGTATGACTATCAGTGCGCTCCAGTCCTGAAAAGCGCTTGCCCCAATAAGTAGTGATAAGTACATCAATCGTATTGTTTTTCAACACAATGCTTTATTTTTTAATGCAGTACACTTTATAGGAAATTTCAGCCAACATGTGGTTCAACACAGTCTTTTATCCTTTATGGAGTTATCCCTCGGTATCAAGAGTGGACATCACGCAGGATACCGAGGGATAACTCCATAAAGGATACCTATCCATAATATGATTATATATGGCCCAAGGCAAGATAGTGCCCATAAGCAATCCCACATCTATCGACCACCACAACTTTTATACTTAATAAAGGAGGATTCAGCACACCACACGAAGGCCAATAGAACTATAACATGAGCATTGCCCACATTCTCAAGGAACAGTTGAATTGGCTACCAATGTCTTGAAAAAGACTGTCAAAACTCGTGTTGGCTGAAATTTCCTATCAAGTGTACTGTATTAAAAAATAAGCATTGTGTGGAAAAACAATACGATTGATATACTTCCATCTACGTATCAGGGTAAGCGCGTCCAACTAGCAACAAACTAGGATAGCCACCACTTTCAAGAAGAGACAGTAGTTATTAAACATGCATGCACACAGACATCCATACACAGGGAATTTACAAATCCACATGTAGTGGGCTATTTTCATAAAATGGTTAAACTCTGCAGTCAGGGTTGCGAGGTGAATTCTCAGCAACTGTGAAAAACTGGTTTTGCAGGGTTGGAGGCTGAGGGGAGAGGTAATGATTAACCTAGCAAATGGTCAGCCAACAAACCGGCCAGGGTTTTTATGGTTTGGCAGTATCGCAGAAGAAAGATGCAATCTAAGTTAATGGGAGCTAATCTATTATTCAGAGGGATCCGGCCATTTGCTTTTGACCAACAAACTTGGGGTGGAGTGACGCTCAAGACCAGAGTGACAGATACTTCATGGGTTTCGATAGTTCTCATGATGTGACCAGAGGCTATTCATGTTGAATTGGTAGTAGTTTAGATTGTTTCGAAGATGCCAGCAAGTCGGGGTGGGTGAGATGGTTATCGCTAGTTCTGTTTATTCTTACCCTCTTCATATTTTTTTGAAGTACTCTTGCATACCATGTGCAATTTCGTTTAGGGTTAAGTGGTCTCAAGCCAGCTGGGACTTTTATGTGAATGTGTAACTATGTGAGGACATCACAACCTACCACAGACAAATCCTAAAACGGGGTTTGTTGTACACATACACATGAGCTGAAGATGGTAGTTTAAGATTATCATGGCCAATGAGAACAGGGGAATTAGAATGATTGGATTTGTTTCGAATAGGTACATGTGGGAGTGGCTTGTACTAAAATATGTGGGAATGTTTTAACTGCTGCAAAATGTATATAATGGGTCAACTTTTGTGGTTTAGAGAGACTTGGGTTAGTTTGACTCTATAGAATAATCTAGCCCCTCCCAGCCGATTGTATAATAAACTTGCTTTAAGTACAAACAAAGGTGCACTTCTTCAGTGGTGGCCTGCGTTTGATTAAGGGGATTAGAGTCCAACCCCCACAATAGCACTCCGAGTCCTGCACCTTGCCTTATCCTCCCTCGAGCACCTTTATTCCTACCGGTCACAAATAGGCCAGATTGCCGAATTTCTGTTTTTAGAATTTTATCAATGTTAAAATGGTCATGTATTGTCTCACTATTTGAAATCTAATCCAATTGCTTTAGAGCTCCTACATTACCTGTTTGGAACAATTCAGGCTATTACATCACTCAAACATGTAAAGCCATCACGGATTGTCACCTGAAACACAGGAAGATCGATTCTAGCCACTACAAAAAGTTATCTGAGCGCAAAAACCCACAATTGTAAATTGTAAGGCGGAAAGGCAAAAAGAAGGTCTTTAAAACACTGCACTTTCTTTTTCCAGAATGCCTTACATCATTCTTCTAAGAGTTCCACAAGATATAAGTTGTCATCATAAAGGTCGGGAGGGAGGACTGTGTGTAGCGTCCATTTGTAGCAAAGAAACCAACATAAGCAAATGCGCTGCAACCTGCCCTTAGAAGATTTGTGAAGTTTAGCCAATGTATTGCACTTGGAAGAACTGCTAGGTTAGCCCATGTACTGCATTTAGTAGATGGTGAAGGCCAGCCACTGTTTTGCACCTAGAAGAGCTGTGAAGGTCACCCACTGTTTTGCTGCCCTCTCTGCCCCCCCAGCCAGCCACTGCATGTTGGCAATTGCAGCCTTTTGTACCCCTTATGGCAGTTTCATTTTTTCCTGGACTTCTGTCCCCCTGCTCCATGTATCTAGTGCCTTTGTCCACAGTGCTCCTGCTCCCAGTCTAAAAAGTTCTTGTTCTTTAAAGTACTACTGTCCCCAGTCCTCAGGACTTTCTTCCAAATGTTCCTGCACACAGTCAGCAGTTTACATTTTGAAATGTGTTAATGGGGTTGTATATAGCTCAAACCTAGCTATGAAGCAACAGTGCAATGTGCATGTCATTAAGGGTAATATGAGGGAAGGTGGAAGTGTTAGAATATGTGGTGTGGAATGTTCCGTCCAGGTGGTGGGGGGAGGGAATATGATGCAGGAATGCAAGTTTGAGCGGCATCCAAGTACTTGCTAAAAAGTAAGGTCTTGAGTTCCTTCCTGAACCTTAAGATCGTTGGAGCAGTCTTGATTGCCACCTGAATGGTGGTCCTGGAGCCAGGGGCACAACAAGAACAGGACAATTTCCTGTTCTTTTCTCCTTGGACGTCATGAGCCTAGCAATGACCTGGAGGAGCATGACCCACCTGAGCTACACAGTTTTGCAGCTCAGTAGGCAGGTTTGCAAGAAGTGGTTGCCTTCTAGCTAATGCAGGCTGTCAAAGTATTGTCAGAAGTTGCACAGGACACACAGGTAGGTTTGGGGTGGCTGTGTGGATGTAAGGGGCAGGAAAAACGTGTACAGCAGGCAGGTAAACAAGAAGGAAGAATAGACAAGGTAATTCTGAACAATGGAACAGGAAGAAAGGGCAGACCTAGATGGTAAACAAGACGGGTGGGGAACTATGCACTGGACAAACAATGAGGAATCCCACTACGGTTTATATATAGGTTGGACTAGAGACTACCCACAGATAAAAGGGAAGCTCAATGCCTCTGTGCAAGATACTTTTACAGGCACCACACCCAGCAAGCCCATGGAAGGGGGCAGCAAGAGTGGTTTCTGTGTCTGGACCCTAGGGCATAAAGAAGGATTGTACTTACACGAGACAAGCTGATATGGGTCCAGCCAGAACCTACAGGAGATGCCCTCTGTGGGAACAGAAGGCAACACACCGTTACATTAATTTCACTATAGACTACAAGTAAAACGAGACAAAGGAAGGGACAGAGATTGCCTTCTGGGAATCTCAGCAGCCAAACTCTGAACAAAGCAATAACAGAAGCACGAGGGAGGACAATAACAGTAACAGAAATATCTAGAGAAGAATAAGCAGTCAAATTAAGCCAGGTTCAGGACAGAGACCAGGAATGAAAGAGGAAAAGCAAGTAGAAAAGAATCTAAGTGCAATGGTACAGGAGACGACTGCAGACTAGAAACTATGGACTGGAATCAAGGAACAAGCAGATTGAACTGTAGACCAGGAACAAGGAAAAAAATCAGGACTGAAACTATGGACTGTGATAACAGACTGGATTGTAGCATGCAACAGGAATAAGGGACTGTTAACTCTGGGCTAGAACAACAAGGGTGGAACTGCAGTCAGAACAAGGAAACTCAGGAATGAATCTAGAAAGCTAAAGCCATTGAACACAGACCATGGGCACAGAGCAAAAAACTGCAGGCATGGGACAAGAGAATTGGTGGTACGGAGCAAGGGGCTGCAGACAGGGAACAGGAGACTGCAAGCAGCGAAGCAAGGCTGCAGTGCAGGAAACAGAGGAGCAGGGCAGAAGGCAGGGGAGAGTAAGCAGAGTAGCAGGGCTGCAAGGCAGGGAGAACAGGGCACTGGAACAAGAGCAGGTGCACATTCTGGCAGCAACAGGAAACAGCAGAATTCCGAGGCTCAGGGCACAAAGGCTCCTGCAGGCGGCTGCTTAAATACAGACGTGTCCTGTGTTGAAGCAGACTAATTAGCAGCACTTGGAGCAGCACAGCTTAAGGTAATCTGCCTCCTCCCTCACTGTTCCTGGGAAAGTGAAAGCAGCACTGATCTCTAAGGCTTATGGGGATTGTAGTTCTAAGACTGCACAGGAATAGCCAGGGAATGAGAACTGGCACAAGGTGCATTTTGGGATATGTTTTGTGAAATTAAGTAAGGAAGTTCCAAAGCCTTGCAAACGGAAGTAAAAACAAACATTTCAATAGGTATTGTCCGGGGAGGATTATGGTAATGAATGAGTCCCAAATAGTCCAAAATGGGTCCCAATTGGTGTCCCAGTGGCACAGTCATGACAAGTATTCTCACTGAGATGGAATCCAGTGCAGCTCCCGTAGGTTGGGAGAAATGTGGCTCAATGTCTTGTTTCCAGTTATAATTCATGCTGTGTTGTTCTGTGCCAAGGGCAACCAGGTGCATTGTCTAAACACTGTTGGAGGGCACGCTTACTGGCATCACTCCCCAAATTGATGCAGAAGATTACCAGGGCCTAGACTGTGGTTTTGAAGTCCTCTGTGGAAGGAAGGGATTTGTTTTCTGGAGCAAGGTTAGTTGGTAACAGGCAGTTTGGGCCTTTTTTTCTTTTTCATATTTTGTCAGAATGAGAGTGTGGTATATAGAGAACCCGAATGCTATTTGGCAGTCCCAACAGGTGAAGTGTGAAGCAGTTAACGTGCATGTCCCTTAGCCACCCTTTGGATGAAGGTGAGGCAATTCCTGAGCCGTGATTGTCCTCGATAATACTGACATTTTTAAAAGTTATAATTTGGTATAGCGTGTGTGTGGAGTGATGTATCTGGCTCATTGCAAAGTGATACCAATGGCTCCATGTATAGATGGAATGTTACCAGGGAGAGTATTGAGCCTTTGGGACGCCAAAAGGTGACCATGCAGAAGTCTGGCCTGAAGATGCCAATATGGGCAGCTTGGTGCATGTCTGAGAGGTTAAGATGCAAACCATTTGAGAACCCTACCCAAGGAGCCCATTCTGTTTAAGAGTAGGCCGGTCAGTATATGGTGGTCAACCGTATCCAATATGATGGAGGTCAAGAAGGCATGAATCGCCTTTGTCCAAAATTTCAAGAACATCTATGACCTAGATGTGGCTCTTAGTGCGACATTTTGCAACTCAGATAGTTAAATTGTGGAGCAGGGCAGGTTGGTTCATTGGATCATGGAGTTGGTTTGTAACTGACTTCACAATGATTTTTACAATGAGTGAGTCAAAGGTTTGTGAAGCAGTTTGTCAGATCTGGGTCCAAGGTAGGTTTCATCAAACAGAGGGTGCATTAGTCCAGTTTCTAGGGTTCTTGGAAAAATGCCTTGCTTTTTAGCTTTTTTACAAGTATGGGATTGGAATTTGCCAACCACTATCTTAATGTTACTACCTGGCCATAAAACAGCAACATCGGGACAATGAGAGTATATAGGCATACGAGAGCAGTGCCCGGCAAACACTTAATTCATACACATACACACAAAGTTGGCTTACTCAATGCTCGATTAAGATGACTTCAGGTGAGAGGACACACATACTGTTTACTGATCATGTAGCTAAAGGCACACTTGGTTAAGACTTAACGCCAGTAGCACATTTACATCAGCAATTAATCAATTTACTCTCAGAAGTATTTGAAATAAGAATGGCTGCTCCACACCTCCCACAGAACAAGGTTTGAGGTTTCTCCATAGAGATATGGAGCGCACGTCGGCAGCAAAAGACATTTCTTCACAAACGTATTTTCCGATATGGTTAGAATCACTGTATAGGCATAATCCCAAACCTCAGATCCACAGAGGTATGCAGGCATGGCTCGTTTCCTATACAAATCCAGGAGCTGGAGAGATTGTCCCGCTACCATGACAGACAACGAAAGATTGAATTGCCCTCACTGTATTTTTGTAGATTGAACTCGGTATTGAGCAACTGCTCTGCCCATCCACCTCTGCCCATCCACACAATTCATAAAATCTGATTGCTAAATAATCAAAATATTTAACCTGCTCCAGCCAAGTGCCATCAATTTTTACTTTCAAGGAGCTGCTCCTGCCAAACCGTGGTTTACAAACCATAGCTTTAGTTTTTTTATGTTCAGCTCTAATTGTAACTCCTTACATTTTTCCATAAAAACATCTAATGAATTTTGGGGTTGTTGCCAAGATAACCATAATCCGCGTAAAAAAGGCACTGGCCATTTCTTTGAAGCAATTTTTGGGGCGTTGAGGCTACCCTCCATAAGTGCATCAACTATTCCAAGACGCACCCCTGACACACACCCTTATTCACTGGAATAAGGGTCTCGACTGTTCACCCCACCCCAGCTCATAGCGGACAGATAAATTGTTGTATTCAGAGAATCGGGCATCTAACTAATTCCACTAAGTGCATGGGGGCATTCCATTCAGTTAAAATTTGCCAGAGAGTATTTCTGGATATTGTGTCAAATGCCGTTTTCAAATCCAAAAATATTGCATATAATGTCATCATACACAAGATTGTGTATTTATGGATCAGTAAAAAACAAAAAATAATGATCTACAGTTCCTCTGCCACTCCGAAAGCCAGCCTGTCAATCTGTAATTACCTGGTTCTCCTCTACCCATTTTTGGAGTCGAGTTACAATCACTTTTCCCAAAATCTTCCATGCGCCATCGAGAAGCGATATGGAGCGATAATTCCCTGGGCTGTCTCTGCCCCCTTATTTATAAATTGGAACTAATGTGGCGTTTTGCCACGATTTTGGGACAAACCCTGTTGCAATTACAGAATTAAAAACCCTGCACAGAATTGGTACCCAAATCATTATTTCATCCCTATAGAAATTGGCTGTTATGAGATCAGGACCTGCAGATTTCCCAGCCTTTTGTGAACCCAATGCCACTGCCAGATCATCTCATGAAACAAACATTTCCACCTGGTAGCTCAGAATAGCTGTCACGCTCACCTGGTCTCCACGCAGGGCGTAGCACGTAGCCGCACGAATGACGTCTGCACTGGCTTTGCACAGCTTGAGTGATGCTTGCCCGCGTCTAAGGGTGCCAGTGACTGGGGTAGGCCCATAAGCTCCAGAGGTTTGGGAGTTTGTATCATGACAATAGCAGCTTTGAGGATCCCCACCGGGTCGTTCAGAGCCCCTATACAATTCGGAAAAGTGAGCCCACCAAACAGCCTCAGGGATACAGCACTCCAACTAATTTGCTGTAAACAACTTCCAAAAAAGAATATGGCCCCAGTCCTCCAGAGCCATTTGCAGAGCACCCCACCGCCCATTGGCATACTATTTTTCCTAGTAATTAGTTTCTTATATTCAGCTCAAAGGATCTGTGGCGTGATTTTATCTAGAGCTGCCACATATCTTGCACATAAGGTCAGTTCTCTCTTTGCCTTGGTGCAATCCTCATCGTACCAACCTTTGACCACCAAAGCCTTTTTCTTTATCTTTCCTACAGAATATATCAAGTTAGGAATTACATACTTGCCCAGCACCTCAAATTCTGCTATTATCTTAAGATCTGTCATGACATTGCTACAGATGTTTCCTAAATTGTTTAAAAATTGCTGAATATGCTTCCAGTTTAACATTCCGTTCAGCAATGTTAGCTGGGAGAAACCAGAAGGTGTCTCACCCGCTAGTCCCTGGGGGCGTCTCTCTTGCTCTCTCAGGTGGCCAGGGCACAGCCATCACCTTTGGATCCAGACCCTGGGGGTGGACCAGTGCGGGAGGATTACCTGGGTGAGGGATCTTCGGGGAGTGGGACACCTGATGGCAAGATAAGAGAGGGATATCACCACTGCAACACTTTTACCCCATCCGACCCAGGAGGATACATGGAAACTCTACCCACTGCCCCTTATTTTCCTGCAAGAACACTTTCACACGGACAACCCGCTCTGGGAGAAAACAGACTCGCACCCGAGCCGTGTACCTGACATGTCCCACTACTATGGTCAGGCAATTAATGGTAATCATTCATACCTGAATTCCATTAAACTTCAGCACACGGATAAAAGGGGGAGCACGAGAGCACACTGAGTGAGGCAAAGCACACGAAGGAACAGCAATTTCGAGAAGCAGCTGAACGAGGGAAGACAGACAGCAAACCATGAATGCTGCACAAGAAGGGAGATACCCTTTACCTTTTAGGCGGAAAGCCATTACTTTCTAGACACCTTTGGATTTCAGAGCACAAGAAACTAGATAAAAGAATCCTGTATGATACCCAGGGCCCTCCAGCATGGCTGATCGAGTAGGAGAAAAGCAGCAGCTGCTGTGGTACCGTCCTTGGCTCCAAGATCATAGAAAGATCAACACAAACGGTGAGTTGGGGAAACTGATGCAAAACCGGTCTGTGTTGAAGTCAAGGTTGCAAGCGGCAACATTGTATACCAAGAGCAAGGAAGCAGATTGCTGAATGCATGTGATGAAAGACGTGAGGACAGCCTAACGGCTGATGGATGTCTGAACTGTAGCAAAGAAGATGCAATATTTGTGGCATCGTGGTCTGGCACCACGAGTGTGCTTCATCAAAGGTCTCTGTAAGATATGCAGCCAAGATGTGGCAGAAACGAAAGTCTTGGGTTTTGGATGCTGAAGGGATCTGAGCCCGAATGAGGGAGACCAATTGCAAACCTGTGAATGTGAAGATCCTGATGAGAAAGGAACTTTGGTGTTTGTTGCGTCATGCCCTCTGCAATAAGAGACTGTCATTGGGCGAGATTGGCAGAAGGCGCCGATACCTATGCTTTTAACAGTTTCCTCATGGCCAAGAAGCCAGAGTGTGTCTGAAGTTCAAACGTGCTGCCTTGTCCCGTGTTGAAAACGAGGGGAAGGGAAGCCAACTGCTCAACTATCCCGACATATTTCTTTAACACTTTTCTTTTGCCTACATTGTTGTCCCACACATTTTGTATTTGGAAGGATTGGCAATAGGTTTATTAGTATAGGCCCTTTTATTTTGACAGAGATTCCACTAAGACTGTTATTATTTGATGTTCTCAGTTTGCTCCCATCCTTAGATTTAGGGTTAGATAGGCGTTCAACCAACACATTGAAGTTCAATAAACACCCTTGAACTGTGATCACTTGTGTCTGGCTTCACTGTTTGATACCATGCCTTCCCTACATAGCCCATTAGATAGATTTATGTTCATGACCCTCTAAACAATTGCTTGGTTCATACCATGCATATTTCCAAAAAATGTAGGCAACCTCTGCTTAAAAAGTTAGCCATAAGGGGATAATTGTCACACTCTTGTATCCTACAACCTCAAAATCATACATTTTATCCCACCCATTTCCTGAAATAAAAACAATCAATACGAGAGGACCCATTACAGCCTTTAAATGGGATTTCAGCAGGTCGGTCTTTTGGAAGCCTACCATTACATGCCCTCAAGATCAGATTAAATAAAATACAAGCCGATTCCACGGCCGCTTTATGTGGATTTTTTGGGGAAATTCAGTGGATAAAGCTGGGATGTCCCAGGTAAGATCTTGGTCATCCCAAAGATCTTCAGTTGCTTCAGGAGTTCTATCTGGAGATTCAGATCTCTTGCCACCAGGATAAATTGATTTCTCAAAATCTTTGGCTTTTTCAAGTTTATTAACCCTTGCAGGATTGACAGGGTAGTCATTCCAGATGCTCCAGTTGGCCTATTATAAATATTGTACAATAAAAACTGCTCACCCCCATTAGTCGGAACAATTAACAACTGAAGATCTGGGGATTGTGTCTCAAGATTGTCCACATTGCAAACCAAGTTAACATCAATCCAGATCTGAAGACCATCCATGGTCCTTCCCCGGAGGCATTTTGTGGCTGGGATGGAATACATTCTTTAACCTTGGATGAAACTGGTGAAGGTTACCGAATTCAGCTGACATCTCTCCTGAACTGAAAACTAAGAACATTAGGATTCACACAGATTGTCACTTCACGGGTTGCTTTTAACAGATATGCACCTTAAGTGCTGTTACAACTTGTAAATCAACTGTGCCAATTGTGTGGTTCCTGATGTAGTAAAATAATGCAAACAAATACTAAGAAAAGGTCAGTGTACAGTACTAGTATGTGCTTGGACAGTGCTCAGATACATAAACTGACCTAGTTTGCACAAAACATAAATGCACTACGGTGCGTTTCATATGGAGTCTGAAGATATTTCCTAATCCAAACTTTTTAAGTTAAATAGTAAGCGAGTGAAGAGTACAATTCGTTTCATGGGATACCAAAGAAGAAGTTACTTCTTACCTGGTAACGTTCTTTCGATGGGATGTTCCTCCGACGTATTCCTTATCTTGATAGATTTACTTCCAGCTTACTGGCCTCGGAAAACATTTTCAATAGAGGTCGCTGCGTGTCGACATCCCTAGAGTTGGTGTCCCTCGACAGCCTCCGTACCGGCGCGGACGTCCTCATGCGTATAAATAGACTCACGTAGCGTCCGTTGCTCAGTTCCGTTTTGAAGCTTGAAATTAGCTGTGCATGAATTGGTTATTGACCTTGAAGGAGCGTAAGCTGCAACCACATGGGAAGTTTTACTGAAGGTATGGATGGGAGGGGCGATAAGGAATACGTCAGAGGAACATCCCATCGAAAGAACGTTACCAGGTAAGAAGTAACTTGTTCTTCGAAGGGATGGTGTCCTCCGACGTATTCCTTATCTTGATAGACTCCCATAGCAGTGGTGTGTAAACGGAGGTGGGAGTAAAATTGTCATATTCCCCTTTAAGAGTGAACAGAGTAACACAGCTTTGCCAAATCTAGTCTCTTGGCTAGAGGAGGAATCCAGATTGTAGAATTTTGTAAAGTTATGTCCGGACGACCATGTGGCAGCCGCACATATGTCTCGAATCGGTACCCCTTTTTGGAGGGCCGAAGAGACTGCGATACCCCTGGTTGAATGAGCCCTAAGATTTTGAGGGGGCTCTTTCCCTGCCAGTTTGTAACATTCTAGAATGGCTAAGATAATCCACCTGGAAATGGTCTGTTTTGTGATTGGCAATACTAATTTGTGCCCTGTGTAACCTATGAAGACTTGGTCTGCTTGCCTAATCCTAGCAAGTCTGCCGATATAAAAACTCAAGGCTCGCCTTGGATACAGCCTATGAAGCCTCTCTTCCTCTTTCCCTGGATGGGGAGGAGGATAGAATGAGGGTAAGGCTATCTTCTGAGTGATGTGGAATTCAGAAACCACCTTTGGGAGGAAATTAGGCTTCACTTGCAGGACAACTTTGTCTTTGTGAAAAACTGTATGAGGGGGTTTACAAGATAGGGTTTGTAATTCGCTCATCCTCCTGGCAGATGTCAAAGCCACCAATAAGACAGTTTTAAGGGTGAGAAATCTTAACGAACAAGAGTGGAGTGGTTCAAAAGGAGTACCCATCAGGAAACTTAAGACTAAATTCAAGTCCCATAAGGGAACTTGGAACGGTCTCGGGGGGGATAGACAGTAATACAATTTCTGAAGGGGTTAACTAATAAGGGTAATTTGAAATATTATTGCTTCTCTGCAGTGCGCTTGAAGATCGATAGCGCTGCGAGGTAGCCCTTGATCGTACCAACTTGAAGAACTGAATTTGCCAAATAGAGTAGAAAGGATAACACCATTGGTGTACCACATGAAAAGGGTTCAATATTCTTTTCTCTACACCAGCTGCAAAATTTGTTCCAACGGCAGGGGTATAAAGTCTTTGTTGCTGGCCTTCTGGCTGAAAGCAACACCTCCATGACGTCATCTGGGAGGTCCCAATCCTTGTATCTCAACCTTTCAGAAACCAAGCGTGAAGGTTGAGGGTTCCGATGTCTGGATGGAGAACCTGACCTCCCTTCTGTGGGAGAAGATCCTCCCTGTGTGGAAGACGAATCGGAGGGCAGATGGACATCTCCAGAAGGTCCGGGTACCACGTTCTCCTGGCCCAGTCTGGGGCAATTAGGATCATAGTCTTCCGGAATCTTCTCAACCTCCTGATCATCTGAGGAATGAAAGGGACTGGAGGAAACGTGTACAGAAGTGGAAACTCCAGTCCACTACGAACGCGTCCCCTAGAGCTCCTCTCGGGGGAAATTCCATTGAACAAAACTGATCGCACTTCCTGTTGATACTGGTGGCGAACAGATCCACTTGAGAGGTTCCCCAAAGGGAGAAGATCGCTTGAAGGACTTCCTGAGCTATCTCCCACTCGTGAGAGACTGTGCTCTGCCTGCTCAGAGCGTCCGCTGTCAAGTTCTTCTCTCCGGCTAAGTGAACTGCCGATAGAGAGATTCCTTCCTGAATTGTCCTTCATTATTAGGACATTTTTCCCTTGTACAGATGGCAGAAAAGCCTTCAGCGCTAGTCTGATAGCTCTCAGCTCCAACAGGTTGATATGTAGTCTGGACTCCAATGCAGACCAACGGCCGCTGATGGTCAAGTCGTTGGCATGGGCTCCCCACCCCGTGAGTGAGGCATCCGTGACTACTGTTATCTCCGGCCATGGTTACCAAAACAGTTCTCCTTTCAAAATGTTCTCCTGACAGGCCCACCACTGAAGGTCTCGAGCCACTTTGTCCGGAACCTGAAGGAGATCTGTCATTTTTCCTGAGAATTGCGACCACCGAGTTCTTAGTGCCTACTGGAGAGATCTCATTCTTAAGTGAGCCTCTGGCACAAGGAAGATGCAGGATGCCATGAGGCCTAGCAACCTCAAAAAGTCGAAGGCTGGGAGACGTTGGACATTTTGAAACTTGGTCACCATCTGCAGAATATCTTGAGCCCTCACCTCTGGTGGCGAGGCTTTCCCCAGGGAAGTGTCCAGGACTGCTCCGATGAACTGGAGTCTCTGTGATGGTATCATCTGTGACTTCTTTAAATTGAGGGAGAAGCCCAGTTTGTGAAGGAAGTGGCAGACATAATCTAGCTGAATCCGAGCTTGTTCCGAAGATACTGCTCTGATCAACCAATCGTCTAGGTAGGGGTAGACGTGGATCCCTTCCCTCCTTAGACTTGCAGCCACTATCGACATTAGCTTGGTGAAGACCCTCGGGGCGGAGGTCAGCCCAAAAGGCAGAACTAGAAATTGATGGTGAGAGTTGCCAATTGCGAACCTCAGGTATTTCCTGTGTTTGAGATGTATTGGCACATGGAAATAAGCAGAGACTCAATATGGTTTTCGCCCGGGGCTGGGAACTAGGGACCAGGCTTTGAATTTGTATTTGGTGGGAGCTACCTCTATATATGTGAGGGGTGAGCCCCTGTACTTAGCATTTATGGACCTGAGCACTGCATTTGATAAAGTAGATAGGGCTATGCTCTGTGAGGTGCTCAGGGACATGGGATGCCCGGAGGATCTGGTTAAGGTCCTCCAGCTAATTCATGAACAAACTTCAGCCTGTGTCAGATTTGGGGAACAGGGACAGTGCACAGCTTTCTTTGAAACCGTTTTGGGTGTTCGTCAGGGCTGTGTTGTGGCCCCGGTAATGTTTGCTCTCTATGTAAATGGTGTCTACCAAGCCTTGGTCAAATCCTACACGGACTATATCACGGTGGGTGGTGTCCCCCCCCCTCCCAGTCCTAGGCTATGCCGATGACATAGTTCTAATCGCTCGCACACCTAGAGCCCTACAAAGTCTGGTGGATGTTTACACCCACTTTATGGTTTCACATGGGCTTTCTGTTAATTCAAAAAAATCTGCGGTCATGGCATGTAAGAGCTCGGGAGTTAGACACCTTAAAATACGCAAGATATGGAGTGGAGGTAAACCCATTCTGAGGGTCACTAATTTTGACTACCTGGGAATTTGATTTACGGAGAATTGGCGAGGGTTGGGCCATGTTGATAAGCAGTGTCTAAGGATGAGGCAGGCGCTTGGGGGCCTGTCACGGTTTCAACAGAACTGTGTGGGGCACCCAATTAAACTTATCTTAGAAGCATACAGAGCTCAAACAAAAACTGCTACTAACTACGGGGCTGCACTGTGGGGCATGGAAAGGATCCCAAAAATTGAAAACGTGGAGAATGCCTTCCTTAAAAAACTTCTTGGATTGCCGCAGTCTGCCTCAAACTATGGGACACATTTGGAACTAGGATGCCCCCATATTGCTGATGAGTGGTTATTGGCTCCGGTCTCGCATTGGTTGGCATTATGGGCAAATCAGAAAGCAATTCTCTCACATAAGATTTTAAGAGCCCTCCTAAGCAGCTCAGCAGTAAAGAAAATCCCATGGCTCAGGTATATTCAGAAATGCATCAGACAGTTAAACGGCGCCAATCTAGTTTGCCCACCAAACATTTTGACCCCATGTATGGTTAGGGCACAAAAGCAACTGTTCAAAACCATTTTGGTGGCAAATAGGGAGTCTGCTGCCGTACGCATTGGTGCAAACAGAAGGCATATTGTGTATGCAACAACAGATGCTATTCAGCCATATCTACACCATAGTGATAATCCTGTAGACCGCTGGGCTTTGACTAGAGCACGGTTTGATTGCTTATGGTTAGGGGCACGAACTAAAAGCTGGACAGATAGTGTGCAACCTACAGCTTGCCCCTTTTGTCAGTGGCTGGCGGAGGATCTCCTACACTTTGTATTGTTCTGCCCACATTATATAGACTTAACACGGAGAACACTTTTGCCACTACTCAGATCGGCCGGCATGTTTCAGGCTAAGCCTGCCTTATGTTATGTGCTGTCGGCAGCTACGATTCCAGTGGCTTGGGGTATGGTGCATTATTTGAGACGGGCCTGGTATCGGAGATCCAAAACCGTGGTACAGAATTTGATTGAGCTCTGAAATTTTAAATCGTAATGAATTGTTTGGCTGCTCTTTGTGGACATTACCCGACTTACACACATGCACATTTTAAATATGCATTGTTTGTACATTTATACTCGATATTTTTTTAATACGTTGAATTGACTTTTGGTAATGTATGCATTTTTATTCTGTTAAAGGTTTATGGATAATTTGTTTCCTAATAAACTTATGATGATGATGGAAATAAGCATCCTGAAGGTCTAGAGATACCAGCCAGTCCTGAAGCTGGAGGGCCTGAAGGATCTGAGAGAGCGTTACCATCTTGAACTTGTCCTTCCTGAGGAATTTGTTCAATTCTCGTAAGTCCAAGATGGGTCTCAGTCCTCTGTCCTTCGGTATCAAGAAGTAGGGGGGAATACAAACCCTTGTTCCTCTCCGCTACAGGTACCGGTTCTATGCCACCTGTCTCTAGCAGGTCTAGATTCTCCTGCAAAAGGAGCGGATCTGGAAACTTCAAAGAGTTGTTCCCCGGTGGGTGACTCAGGGGTGCGTAGAAAAGGCAGGCAGTAACCTTGGGCAACTGTCTCCAGTGCCCAAGCATCTGACGTAATAGCCTGCCATTCCGTCAGATGTTGAGTTAACCTGCCCCCTACTGGTGTCTTGTGAGGCGAGTCCTCAGAGTGGTTTAGAGGCAGCTGATGCAGATGCCAAGGGTGAAGAGGCACCTGCAGCTGCTGCGGCTTTTGTACTTTTAACCCGTCCACCTCGGGTGAATTTCTTTTGGCCTCTTTGAGCCGGCTGTCCTCTGCCTTTTCCGAATGCGGAATAAAAACGAAAGGACCTACCTCTCCAAGAGGTTCCTGAGGGGCGATAGGGAGTTTGACGGACTGCAGATCCAAGGGATTTTGCTGCTGCCTTGGATGTTTGTAACTTCTCTAGGCTGTCAGCCTTCTTACCAAATAAAGAGCCGTCAAAGGGCATATTCAAAAGTCTGGTCTGTACATCTGGAGCAAAACCAGACTTTCGCAACCACGCAAATCTGCGGATTGTAGCACTTGCCGCCATGGCTCTGCCGATACTGTCAGCAGATTCAATGCCAGTTTGAAGGGACTCGCACATTGCGTCTTTCCCATCTTTAATGATGTTCAGAAAAGCTTCCCTTTCTTCTCCTTCCGGGACGCAGTCAGCCGCTGATGAAGCACACTCCCAAAGTGTATGGCTGAATCTTGCGAGCGTACAAGTAGCATTAAAGGATTAAAGTGCCATGCTACACGCAGAAAAGACCTTTTTTGACATAGCGTCAAATCTCTTATCATCCCTGTCTTGTGGAACAGTAGGGTATGCAGATCTATTGTTCGATGAAGTTGCTGCTTGAACAACCAGACTCTCTGGAGTTGGATGTTTGGACAAATATTCGGGGTCAGAAGCAGATACCCTATATTTGGCGGCAGATCGTTTTTTGTTAACTGCCGGGATAACCTCAGGAGTTTCCCAGTTGGTCGATATTTTCCTCTGTAATGCAGTATGGAATGGAACCACAGGATCTTCCTGTGGGCCTTTAATTAAGATGTCTGTAAGATCATCTTGTTGAAAAGCAGGTGAAGGTGCAGACCAACCCATGAATTCTATTATTCTGGCCATTAAAGTTCTATAAGGGGTCTCAGCATGTTCCCCTGGGTCTGGTTTGGCAAATTCTACCCGGTTGAGAAAATGTCGACGCGGAAGTCAAAGGCAGGCTTCGAAGAAACCGAAAAAGGTGTCGAAAAGGTATGAAGCGACCTCGAAGAACTCTAGAGGATCAGAATCCTACTCGGAGTCGTTGAGGTTATCAACGACATTCGAGGTCATGGTGGAAGCCCTCGGTAGGACTGACTGCGAGGTAGCGACAGCCGTAGGTTTCTCCTTTATCGGCGTTGATCCGACCAATCTATGCGTCGATGGGCCCTTAGATAATGGCGTAGATGACGCAGATTTATGAGTCGAAGGGGCCTTCGACGAAGGCGCCGATGACGAGGTCTTACTGCCTTTGCTCGAGGGTTCGTGACGCTCTAGAGCAGTTTCTTTCGCCGGGTGCAACGACTCGCGGAGTTTCGATTTTTCAGGTCTTTCACCCAGGGTATCACCTTTAGCCAGTCTCCGAGGGGATCGAGGCTGCTTTCTCGAAGACACTAAGCATCTTTTTACGGAATTCCTCCCACTTAGTTGGAGAGCTGTGTTTGTGGGGCAGGTGACCCTTTCAAGGGAAACAGAAGACGACGAAGAGGGAGATCTTCGACACCTCTTTTTCGAATGTTTGGAACTCAAAGATTGATGGGAACTGCTTTGAGACCTCGAACTAGAATGTTACCTGTGACGGCGAGGAGACGAATGTCTTGACTATGCTGAAGAAATTTTCAAAGGAGTAGAAGTTTTAACAGTCTTACCTCTTTCAAGCTTCCCCTTACGCTCCTTCAAGGCTTTCGCCGTCATGGACATGCAGTCCTCGCATCCATCAACGACATTTTCTTTCCACAATCTCAACACTTTCTGAAGCCGGACCGTGGGGTCGACGGTTCAGATGAGGAAGCCATCGAAAAGAGTAAGATATACTCGAGGAATAAGTAGAATCTACTTGATTAACAAACTGAGCAACACGATTCCGAGGCCCACGAAGCGCGGAAAAACGGAACTGAGCAACGGACGCTGCTCAAGTCTATTTATACGCATGATGACGTTGGCGCCGATACCTAAGGCTGTCGAGGGACACCAACTCGAGGGCGGTCGACGCGCTGCGCCCTCTACTGAAAAAATGTTCCAAGGCCAGCAAGCTGGAAGTGAATCTATTAAGATGAGGAATACGTCGGAAGACACAATCCCTTCGAAATTGTATTTCCCAATTGTTTTGTTACAATAACATTCAACCAATCCCATTCCATCCATCATGCCATAGCAATAAAATCATACTTACTTCAAAAAGAAAGAGAATGGAGTCCAGCTCCTCCCTTTGCGATTTATTCCCTGAAACAAAAACACAAAATTCATCAATATTTAGTGTTCTCTTGAAGAAATTCAATGGAATTTGGTTGAAGGAGAAATGAATTAGACCTTAATACATCCCGATCTCTGTGAAAGGAAGGAAAAAATAAAGATAGTAAACGTGGATGTGATTTCGAGATGCTGTCCCAGCACATAGCTCACAACAATCCATTTATCAGCTGCGCTTTGATTTTATGGCATACCACAAAGATGGACTTTATGAATTTCTTCCACAGCAAGAATCCATGCAAATGACAGAACCTGGAATACCATACCATTCTAAACATGCCTCATGAAATCAAACTTCATGGATTCTCCTACCTTCTTTCATGCTGCTTAATGGAGAGAGTAGGCTCGATTTAGCACTGTGGCTCTATTTGGGCGAGTGCAGACAGAATGAGGATGTTTGTGTGGTGCAGAATACAGCATTATAATGAAGACGTGCGCATCACACTTAAAGCACTCATTTATTTCCCATGTGTTTAACCCAAGACACCGAAGCTAGTCTGCATGCTGTACAAAACATGACCAAAAGAGTTGAGCAATAAAATACAATCCCAGACTACAAAATTGTCTTAAAAATAAATAAAGCAGCTGCATTAAACAAAGTTAACATAAAAAAGCAGGACCAGGCAGATAATGAACAAAAAGAGGCTTTAACTCTTCAAAAGCTGATCTTTTGTCATTGTTTAATTTTTTAAGTGCATTTCAATTTACACAACATTTTCAGACTATTTTCAAGAGAAATATTAACATACAAAACGTGTAGAAATCAGTTTCAGTATAATACATTTAGAAATATTAAAGAAGTTCAAATATAGACATAGTTAAGAGCGTAATAAAACCATTTCAGTTGAAGATTGAAGAAAACCGTTTCAGTTCAAATTTCAATCCCAAGCAGCCAGGCGGTTCTCCAAGAGTGTCCCTCAATAAATCACCAATCACTACAGCGCTTTCAGCCATCCCAGACCAAGCTCAGATCATATTCTCCAAGCTTCATTAAATAGAGTGCAGAAAAGATGATTTCCAATATTTTGCCCAAGGCTAATATAAGAGATTGATCTGAAGTTAGCATTAATCTGCCCCATAAACAGTTTGTCAAGACCAGAGTGGTTGTAAAAAAGGACCCAGATGTACGATCCTCTCATTCAAAAAAGCAGGACAATCCAATACCAAATTAAAAAGGGTTTCCAACTGTGCCTGCCCACACCAGCAACATCCGCCGAGTTCCTTAGGTAAGCCTACTTTAGGACCAATCACCTCAAGGGTTGGTAGACAAAACGAAAACTAAGATGGCGTTACCTAAATTTCTGAGAAGGAAGCTTGCATAGTTACAATCTTGGTTCATCAATGGGGAGGTAGAAATCCATTTTTTCTTTAAACCCCAATCTCCCCAGAGCCTCGAAGTCCATATTTATGTCTCCGCGTTTGATTTTCTTTTTCAGTACATAAGGAACAAGTTACTTACCTGTAACTGTTGTTCTCCAGCATGGGTCTGGCATGGAATCACATGCTCATGAATATTCCCCGTCGTCAGGCTGGGAATCCTCGGTAAAGAAAAAAAAAATCAGTATCAGTTTCATTTCTGATCTGCCTTTCTTAGTAGTAACCAATTACTGATCTCTGGGTCATACTGCCCCCAGCCAATGACTGCCCTCTACCTAAGCCCCTCCACTGACAGCCATCCTCAGATTTGGTAGCACGTAAAGTGGCAGTATGACCAAGTAAAGAGCCGCAGAGGGGAGGGAGGGAGGGAGGGTTTGCATGTGAATCCATGCCAGACCCATGCTGGAGAACAACAGTTACAGGTAAGTAACTTGTTCCTTCTCCAGCATGGGGTCTGGCATGGATTCACATGCTCATGAATATAAGAATACATAGCAGTATACACATGCACAACCACGGGAGGTGGCAACAGGCTCAACATTAAGCAATACAACAACTCAACATTAAGCATCTCTTACCTCCTCACCAGGCTCAACTTAAGCGAACAGGTTGCGCAACACTGCTTGGCCGACCCTGGTCTCCTCCCTGGAGTCCCGATCGACGCAGTAGAATCTTGTGAAGGTGTGCGTTGACCTCCACGTAGCAGCCCTGCAGATGTCCAGCAGGGGCACACTAGACAGGAACGCTGTGGTAGCAGCGATCGCTTTGGTAGAATGGGCTCTCGGACGGCAGGACAGCGGTCGGTTTGCCAACCGGTGACAGTGCATGATGCAGCCGGAGAGTCATCTGGAAATGGAAGCCTTCGAGAGAGCCTTCCCTTGATTCACAGGTCCAAAGTCCACAAACAGCTGTGGTGTTTTTTCCCGAAAACTCTTCGTGCGGTCCACGTAGCACTTCAGAGCTCTAGCCACATCCAGCGAGTGCAAAGTCCTCTCGGCCAGAGACGAAGGCGACGGGAAGAAAACTGGCAACACCAAGGGCTTGTTGAGATGGAAGTCCGACGGCACCCTGGGCATAAAGGAGGGGTGTGTCCTCAGCACCACCCTCGTGTCGTGAAAAGTCAAGTATGGAGACTTGCAAGACAGGGCCTGGATCTCTCCCACTCGTCGTGCGGAGGTGATGGCCACAAGAAATGCTGTCTTCCACGACAGGAACTTCAACGGCGCCGAATGCATAGGCTCGAATGGGGCCCCCCCCCCCCCCCCATGAGCCTGGTCAGCACCACGTTGAGCTCCCACGCCGGGGCAGGGGCCTTCACCGGCGGGAACGATCGGAATAGTCCCTTCATAAATTCCTTCACCAGGCGATGAGACCACAAGGACGCCCGTCCTGTAGTTCTGGTGTATCGGGAAATTGCCGCCAGATGTATCTTGATGGAGGCGTGAGCCAGTCCAGCTTTAGCCAGCGACAGTAGGTACGGCAATACTTGAGGGGCCATAATCCGCAGAGGGTTAATCTTCTGTGCACGGGACCAGACAGAGAACCTCTTCCACTTATGTCCATAGCATTTGAGAGTTGAGGACGCCCTGGCTTTTGCAAGAACCTCTCTGCAGTCAGCCGGGATATTGTATCCTCCAAACTCTAGTGCTGTAGGAGCCAAGCCTGCAAGTTCAGCGACTCCGGGTCGTGATGGAGAATGGCACCTCCATCTCTGGAGAGAAGATCCGTGTCCGTCGCCAGCTTGATAGGTGGGGACACTGACAAGTCCAGAAGGTCCGGGAACCAGATCTGTCTCAGCCACGCCGGTGCGACAAGGATCATCCTGCACCTGGACCTCTTGAGCTGGTTGATGAGACGGAGCAGCAACGGCAACAGAGGGAACGCGTACAGGAACAGTCCGTCCCAAGGGAACGAGAAAGCATCGCCCATGCTCCTCGGTTGTGCGAACCTGCTGGCGAACCTCTGGCACTTGGAGTTCATCGCTGTCGCGAACAGGTCGATCTGGGGTTTGCCCCACAGCTGAAAGAGCCGATCCACCTGGTCCTGGCGTAGTTCCCACTCGTGGCACAAGCACAGCTCCCTGCTGAGTGAGTCGGCAATGGTGTTTTTTATTCCTGCCAGGTGGAAGGGAACCAGAAACATCCCCTGGGCGACGGCCCAGTGCCACAGACCCTGGGCCTCCTTGGATAGGGCTGGGGATCTGGTGCCCCCCTGCTTCCGGATGTAGAACATCGTGGTGGTGTTGTCGGTGAAGATCCTCACCACTTTGTCCTTGAGGGACAGAAGGAACGATTTGAGCGCCCAGAACACGGCTCGTAGCGCCAGGATGTTGATGTGAAGAGATCTCTCCTCCGGGAGCCAGAGGCCTCTTGCGTTGAGATCTCCGGTGTGGGCCCCCCGCATCCCTCCAGGGAGGCGTCCGTCGTTACCGTCTCCTGATACGCCGGGGCCTGAAACTCCATGCCTGCCGTGAGGTGCGCACGGGTACCCCACCACAGAATAGCCCGACGGAACTCCTCGTTGAGCGGGATCCTGTCTTCGAAGCTGCCTGCCGCTTGAATCCAGCAGGCGTCGAGGAACTCTTGTAGCGGACGCATCCAAAGTCTGCAAAGGGGCACAAGGTAGATGCATGAGGACATCATCCCGATGAGGGACTTGATGGACCTCACTCTGGCCACATCCGTGGCTAACAGGCGCTGCACCTTGCCCATAATTGCCTTCGTCCTTTCTTTTGACAGAGATGCCAGTCTCTTCACTGTATCAAGCTTCGCTCCCAGAAACAGTGCCACCTGCGACGGGACCAGATGGGATTTGGGGTAGTTGATGGCGAATCCCAGCTCCGTGCGCAGGCGGACGGTCCTCGCTGTGTGTTCGACGGCGAGTTCTCTTGACCTTGCACGGATTAGCCAGTCGTCCAGGTATGGGTAGACGTGGATCCCTTGCAGGTGCAGCCGCGCCGCCACAGGTGCGAGGCACTTGGTGAACACCCTGGGTGCCGACTTTAATCCGAACGGCAGGGCTCTGAATTGGTAGTGACATCCCTGGACTACGAATCTGAGGAACTTTGTGTCCTTTTAGAATGGGGATGTGGAAGTAAGCATCCTCCAGGTCCAGTGACGATAGGAAGTCACCCTCCTCCAGCTGTCCCAGCACGTGCTGGAGGGTGACCATCCTGAATTTCTGTACCTTGATGTACTCGTTCAACCGACGCAGGTCCAGGATGGGGCGCCAACCGCCTGTCTTCTTTCTGACAAGGAAGTATTTTGAGTATACTCCGGAGCCCCGGAGCCTCTTGGGGACGAGCTCAATGGCACCCTTCTTGAGCATCGCACTTACCTCCAACAGCAGTTGAGGGACGCGATTCTCCTTCCTGGCAACGGGAGGAATGCGAGGACACTTCCTTTGAAATTCCAGCGAATGTCCGCGGACCTGGGTGTCCAACACCCAACGGTCGGTGGAGATGGACTCCCACACGCTGACGTACTTCGTCAGCCGGCCTCCCACCGGGGTGCTTCGGTCGGGGCCCGACGCTACGGCCGGTTCAGTCCTGCTTGGAGGAGGCCTTGCCACCTTGCAGACGGCAGCGAGACCCTCCTTGCTTGCCGCGGCCTCTTTAGGTCTCCTGGGATGAGGAGCGGGCCACCTAGCGGTAAGTAGAAAAGCCGCCGCTGGATCCCTTGGAGGCTCCCCGTCTGCCTCCAGAGCTCTGAAAGGGCCGCCGTTGCTGAAGGACTCCTAGGGCTCAGGCTGTTTCCGTATCCGTCTTGATGGCCTGGAGGGACTCATCCACCATCTTACCAAACAGGTTGTTGCCGTCGAACGGCATGTCCAACACACTGGTCTGGATGTCCTGGCGAAAGTCCGTCGCCTTGAGCCATCCTCGTCGTCTGAGGCAAACCCTGTTGCCTAGTTGGCGAAATCCAGTATGGGCAATGTCCGTTCCCACAGTTATAGCGTGATCCGACGCCACCTCTCCTTCCTGCAGAATCTTTAGGGCCTCCGCCCTCTTGTCGTCCGGCAGGAAGTCTAGCAGAGGAGCCATCTTGAACCAAAGCTCCCTGTCGTAACGGGCCACAATCACTAAGGCATTGGCCGCCTTAATCTTCGCCGCCGATATGACTCGTCGTTCCATTGATTCCAACTTCTTGCCCTCGCTGTCCGGCGGGGAAGTGGAAGTTGAAACCGCCGCACCCGCTGCTTTCTTCTTGGCCGCTGCTGAGAAGACAGAGTCCGGCGTGGGCTGGGCCCTGAGGCACAAGGGGGCGGCATCGGGGACCCGGTACTTCTTCTTGTACCTGTCCCTCTTGGCGGGTGTCGTGGGTTCTTGAGGATAGCCAGCCCCTCGTCCCAGATGTCATCGAGCAACGGCACCGCGAGGGCCGTCTTTCTCTTGGCCTCTCGTCGTTGGTAAAGAAAACCTTCCTTTTTCTGTTCCTCAGGGCAGAGCTGGAAGAGCTAGGATGCCCTGGCTATCATGGCGTGAAAAGAGCCAATTTCGTCGGGCAGAGAGCCCCGGGGGGGAGGGGAGGGGGAGTGATGACGGGATGTCCATTGTGTCATCGCCGCAGTCGTCGTCTGTCGCCGTATCCTCCCGAGGGTCCGGCGAAGGGGATGAGGGGTCCACAGGCCTCACGGACACGAAGGGCGGAGCGCGGTGGACTCTCCTCCGCTTGTTCGGAGGGCTTCCCGACAGGCCTTGTTCTGGATCCTCCGTCGGGGTCCGTGGTAACCTCGTCCTTATCTCAGTACATAAGGATTGGATCGCCAACAAAATGGCCACCGAGCTATCCTGGGGCTCGGGTAATGGCTGCGACGGACGGGATGGCTGCTCCACTGGGCCGTCGTCATTGTCGCTATCTTCGATCACATCAGCGGGAACCTTCCCTAGGGATCGAACCTTCTCGAACCTCTCGTTGAGGCCTTTCACGGTTTCCACCTGATCCTCCTCGAAGGCTGAATCTGAGTCCGTAATGGCCACCGCCCCCCCTCTTTTTCCGCCAGGGTCTTCACGGGGGTCTGGCAAGAGGATTCCCTCCGCGGCGGCAGGGAAACTCTGGGCTCCGAGGCCGCCTCCACTGGCGTAGCCTCTGCTGGCTTCGCCAGGGCCGCTGCAACAACCTCGATAGAGGCCTTTGCCGGGTGGATCAAGGCCCTCACCACCTTAGGTGCATACTGGGCCTTCGCTTTGGGGGGAGGGTCATCCCCTCGCTCCCCCTCGGCTCCCTCGAGATCGACCAGGGCTCTCCAGAAGCTTACCCGGGTTCTCTGACTTCCTCTTCCCTGAGCCAGAGCGCTGGCTCGTGGTTGATCGTGCCGGGGAAGTCGCGCCCTGCCTGGCAGCCGAGGAGCCCGACCTTTCGGCGCTCCCGGTGCCCATGGACTCGCGGTGCTTGGCCTTCTGTTGGGCCCCTGTCGCCTGGGCGCCCTCACAGGACTTAGAAGACCGCTCAGACTTTTTCTTTGCCTTCTCACCTGCTGTGCCCTTCTCGAGCCAGGCGGCGAGGCAGGAACGACGATATTGCTTGGTCCGTTCCGACAGGTTCTTGCAGAACGCACAGTCCTTCTCCACGTGCGTCTTGTCCTCATAAAGGCAGTAGAGACATCGCGAATGCTCGTCCTCCTTGAAAACATTTTGCAATCCGCATCCTGGGCAGCTCCTGAACAGCTTGGATCCGGGCGTCGAGCTTCCCTTGTCCTGGGCCATGTCCGTTAAGGTAGGCCACAGATCTTCTGGAATCTTCAAAGAAGCGTAACTCGATGAAAACTTCAACCTTGAGGGGCGTAGAAGAATTCCGAAACGGGTCCCCGTTATCGGAAGTAGAAACGGTGGGGCTTGAGGCTCGATTAACCGAAAAAATGAGAACATTCTCCTGAAAAAGCGCGAAAATACAGTAAAAGCTCGAGAGCTAAAACACGACGACTCCCAACACTTGAACGTGCAGTAAAAATCTGAGGATGGCTGCCAGGGGAGGGGCTTAGGTAGAGGGCAGTCATTGGCTGGGGGCAGTATGACCCAGAGATCAGTGATTGGTTACTAAAACAGACAGATCAGAAACAAAACGGATACTGATTTTTTCTTTACCGAGGATTCCCGGCCTGACAGGGAATATTCATGAGCATGTGAATCCATGCCAGACCCCATGCTGGAGAAACTGAATTTAGAAAGTCAAGATCAATCATTTTATTAAAAAAATATCAAACATCTCCTATTAAATAGAGTAAAAAAAAAAAGACTAGGGGTTGACTTCATTAACAATAACTCAAAGGTAAAAACCCAGTGTTTGTTTTGCAGAGTGCATAAGTTTGTTTAAATGAAAAACACTTCACCTGGCATGAAGTTAGTCCAATTTCTGATCGAATTACTCTAATTGGGACTCACTTTGTAAGAGCCATGGTGGATCTCCAGATTTTGCCTTCCAGGCGAATCAAAAATGTCCTATTTGTCATTGTCACCAGTTCACAACCATACATAACAATTACAGCGACTTTCAGTCAATAAAACTATTAGGCGAAGTAGAGAATACGCACATAATTTGCGTCTTACCATCTTCATCAGAGAAATACAGGAGCGCGTCCCTCCATTCTATCACCAAGATTTTACGACTGTTTTTGCAGATATAATGCAACTCAAATAACTCAGTAAGTTTACCCTCATAATAGGAATGTTTTTTAATTTTCAAACATATGATTTCATTTTTTGTTTGGTGGTACAGATCACCACATGGGATTTTGTTGGATTGATCATCAGGTCGCTCTCATTAAGAAAGCTTTACACACCATCTAAAAGACAGACCTGCTGGCGTATAATCCAACAATATAAGATCATCAGTTTATGCTATAATTTTCACTAGTAGATCTGACCATTTTGGGGCAAACCACCCCCCCCCCATCCCACATCTTACCTCCCACAAATCAGCTAGAGATTAAAAAGAGTGGGGGCTAAGACGCAACCCTGACGAACGCCCTTAAATAAGGGAAAACTCTGAGACAGATCTCCTAGGGTATTCAATCTGACCTTCTTTGAGTTGTCTGTGCAAAGCAGCCGAATCATACGTAGTAAACCTTGGTCGATGCCCCAGTTTGTGAGTTATTGACATAACCATGTAAAATTGACATTGTCAAGTGCTGCTGACAAGTCAATTGCAGCCACATATAAAGATTTCCCAGACATCCTACCAATGTCAGAAATACATGCACAAAGTGCTGAAGCACTCCTAGTCCCCACAACTTTCCTAACTGCCATTTGTAATGGGTTGAAAATCTCAGTAGACCCAGCACAGGTGGTTAGTTCCCTCAAAATTAGCGTGGAAAATAGTTTTATTTTAAAGCATGGGCAGCTTGTTCATAATGGGAGTCGGAGAGATAACCCATCAGGTTTTGCTATGTTCTGGAAAAACCAGATCTCAGCCCCGCTTGCAGCAAGCAGCTAAGCGGGCACTCCTGAGCTGGCGCGTTGTGGGGGAACCCAGATTCCCCTTGTCGTCAGTACCCCAAGCCTGGATATGCCCTTAATTCAATGCCAGGGGTGTTCCTTCCCAATCCTTACATGCCCCATTGGGAATCCTGTCCAAGGGGCTGCAGGTCCCCTTAACTAGGGCGCCGTTGTGCACATCCCTACACTATGGCCTACTAGGGGCAATGGAATCCTGGCACCAGGTGATAGTGAGTGGTGTGGTTGACACCTCGCCTTGACAGTGTGCAGAGTCAGGCCATCCTGTGGGGATATAGCAGCGGGTAAGTAATTAAAAATAAACATGTTAGTGCCTAGATCTATGTGTGCTTGTATGCAAGGTGTTTTGCATGCGTCAGTATGAGTGAATAGGTGTGCTTGCTCATGTAACAGGAAACTTTGAAAATTAAAGGACACGTTAATTTTAAAACAGGTTTCATTCGAGACATTCAAAAGTGACAGGTTTTCAGAATAACACTTCGGAAGATCAGATGAAGTGTGAAGAGAAATCCCAAAACACTGGATTACCTCCAGTGTTTACAAACCCAGCAGGAGGTAAAATCTTCTGCATGTACATTGAGGCACTACCTAAAATAAAAAATAAATGACTGCCATTGTAAAAGACGTTCCCAAAGCAGTCTTGCAGGGCTGCAGGATGGCGACTAACCAAATCTCATAAACAGGTAGTAATTCCACAGTTGCCACTTGTGGCAACTAATTCAGTTTGGAGGAATTAACCAGGTTAGGACAGATTTTCTATTTGCAGCTTTCTCTCCATTGACATCAATGGAATCCTTTTTGCTATGTTTGGACTACTGTCCTGACTTTTAGAGGCAAGTAACGCTTTTTTACTTTTGTTCACTTGCTTGCCTCATCTCTTTTGTGGGCCCTTGCCAGTCTCTAAAGCTACCAATGCCATTGTGAGATTCCTTGTTTTTATGCAGCAGACATCACTTCACAGTGAAGTGCTGCAGGGGTACTTGGTATCCCTTTTCTTTTTTGTAACATTTCAGTTACGTATTCAGGAAGGGCTGGCGGCAATAAATATTTTTCTACTCTATTTGTTTTTTTCTTGAGTGCACTTTTGCATTTTACTGCATAATGCCATTTTAAGCACTGTATGCGTAATATAGCAGCGCTGCACGTTTTTCGCCCTGTCCTTTGGCCTCCTTTATGCTCTCGCAAATCCGTAAATGCCTTACATGGTAAGCCCTTTCCAGGAAAAAACTCAAATTTATCAGGTGCAAGCATCTGGCCGGATGCAAGGGCTGGAACATTTAGTCCAATCCAGAATTTGGCCAGTGGTAGGTCTGTTGCAGGAAAAATGTGAGGCAAAAGGCAGGCCATGTTTGGACAGCGCTTGCCAGTTTGAATGGTGCAGACCCTAACCACTGGTGGGTTGGGGGCAACCCTGGCCTGAATTGGGGGAATGGCTGCTGGACTCCTCGTTTTATCCCAAAGTGGTCTTTTGGAGCCAAGACACCTACAAAAAGATGCAGCCTGCTGCAGATCAGGGGATGACCATGAAGACATCAAGCATTTCCTCCAGCCATGTTGCAGCGACGCCCTATCTTTATGGATCAATCTCAAGACCCTTGTAGAGGTCTGACCCTTGGGCATTAAGATCCAGAGAACGAGACAACCCCACCTTCTATACTGCATTATTCGGAAAACTGGCTGCAACCTCGAGGCACGCTACATATGTGGGGGAGATATCAACACCATCCTAGACACACACACTTAGATCGCACTTCAGATCACCCCAGGGCCTAGACTATCGCGGACCGTACGATACTGAACCACATGTCCGGTTTCGGTTTGCAGGACGCCTGGCGCACCCTGCATGGCACGAGGAGAGCATATATGCGTTACTCTTCGGTGCATGACATGCACTCTAAAATAGATGTATGGTTACTATCCCACAAGTTCATCGGCTGGGTAACCGATACACAGATACTTATTCCGACCACTCCCCTATACAGATAACGATGCAAATCCTAGAATTGATAATACACAGACCCCCGTGAAGGTTTAAGTCAGCAGCGCTTCTAGATCATGTTTACAGGTCCACACTGGCCCAATATATGGAACAAGTTACTTACCTGTAACTTTTGTTCTCCAGCATGGGTCTGGCATGGATTCACATGCTCATGAATATTCCCCGTCGTCAGGCTGGGAATCCTCGGTAAAGAAAAATCAGTATCAGTTTCGTTTCTGATCTGTCTTTCGTAGTAGTAACCAATCACTGATCTCTGCGTCATATTGACCACAGCCAATGACTGCCATCTCCCTAAGGCCCGCCTCTGGCAGCCATCTTCAGATTTGGTAGCACGTGAAGTGGCAGTATGACCAAGTGAAGAGCCGCAGAGGGGTAGGTGGGAGGGTTTGCATGTGAATCCATGCCAGACCCATGCTGGAGAACAACAGTTACAGGTAAGTAACTTGTTCCTTCTCCAGCATGGGGTCTGGCATGGATTCACATGCTCATGAATAAAAGAATACATAGCAGTACACACATGCACAACCACGGGAGGTGGCAACAGGCTCAACATTAAGCAATACAACAACTCAACATTAAGCATCTCTTACCTTCTCACCAGGCTCACCTTAGGCGAACAGGTTGCGCAGCACTGCTTGGCCGACCCTGGACTCCTCCCTGGAATCCCGGTCGACGCAGTAGAATTTCGTGAAGGTGTGCGTCGACCTCCACGTAGCAGCCCTGCAGATGTCCAGCAGGGGCACACCAGATAGGAACGCCGTGGTAGCTGCGATCGCTCTGGTGGAATGGGCTCTCGGACAGCCGGGCAGAGGTCGGTTTGCCAACCGATGACAGTACATGATCCAGCCGGAGAGCCATCTAGAAATGGAAGCCTTTGAAAGAGCCTTCCCCTGATTGACAGGTCCAAAGTTCACAAAAAGTTGTGACGTCTTCCGAAAACCCTTCGTGCGGTCCACGTAGAACTTCAGCGCTCTAGCCACATCCAGCGAGTGCAAAGTCCTTTCAGCCGGCGACGAAGGCGACGGGAAGAAAACGGGCAACACCAAGGGTTCGTTGAGGTGGAAGTCCGAGGGCACCTTGGGCATGAAGGAGGGGTGCGTCCTGAGCACTACCCTCGTGTCGTGAAAAGTCAAGTACGGGGGCTTGCAGGAAAGGGCCTGGATCTCTCCCACCCGTCGTGCGGTGGTGATGGCCACAAGAAACGCTGTTTTCCACGACAAGAACTTGAACGGAGCTGAGTGCAGAGGCTCGAACGGAGGTCCCATGAGCTTGGTCAGCACCACGTTGAGCTCCCACGCCGGGGCCAGAGCCTTCACCGGCGGGAACAACCTGAACAGTCCCTTCATGAATTCTTTCACCAGACGATGAGACCACAAAGACGTCCGTCCCATGGTTCTGGTGTATCGGGAGATCGCAGCAAGATGAATCTTGATGGAAGCGTGCGCCAGTCCAGCCTTGGCCAGCGACAGTAGGTACAGCAGTACTTGAGGAGCCGTAATCCGTAGAGGGTTAATCTTCTGTGCGTGGCACCAGACAGAGAACCTCTTCCATTTGTGTCCGTAGCATTTAAGAGTTGAGGACGCCCTGGCCTTTGCAAGAACCTCTCTGCAGTCAGCCGGTATGTCGTAACCTCCAAACTCTAACGCTGCAGGAGCTAGGCCTGCAAGTTCAGCGACTTCGGGTCGTGATGGAGGATGGCGCCTCCTTCCCTGGAGAGAAGATCCGCGTCCACTGGCAGCTTGATTGACGGGGACGCTGACAAGTCCAGAAGGTCCGGGAACCATATCTGCCTCGGCCACGCAGGTGCGACGAGGATCATCCTGCACCGTGACCTCTTGAGCTGGTTGATGAGCCGGATCAGCAATGGCAATGGAGGGAACGCGTATAGAAACAGGCCCTCCCAGGGGGATGAGAAAGCATCGCCCATGCTCCTCGGCTGGGGAAACCTGCTGGCGAACCTCCGGCACTTGGAGTTCGTCGCCGTCGCGAACAGATCGATCTGGGGTGTGCCCCACCGTCGGAAGAGGCGGTCCACTAGATCCTGACGTAGTTCCCACTCGTGGCACGAGCGCAGCTCTCTGCTGAGCGAGTCAGCAATGGTGTTTTTTATTCCTGCCAGATGAAACGGCACCAGAAACATCCCTTGGGTGACGGCCCAATGCCACAGATCCTGCGCCTCCTTGGACAGGGCTGGGGATCTGGTACAGCCCTGCTTCCTGATGTAGAACTTGGTGGTGGCGTTGTTGGTGAAGATTCTCACCACCTTGCCCTTAAGGGACGGAAGAAAGGACCTGAGGGCCCAAAACACTGCACGGAGCTCCAGGACGTTGATATGGAGGGACTTCTCCGTCGGAAGCCAAAGGCCTCTCGCGTGCAGGCTTTCGGTGTGCGCTCCCCACCCTTCCAGGGAGGCATCTGTGGTCACTGTCTTCTGGTGGCCAGGGGTCTGGAAGTCCATGCCCGCCGTCAGATGTGCGTGGGTGCCCCACCACCTGATCGCTCGTCGGAAGCGCTCGTCGAGTGTGATCCTGTCCTCGAAGCTGCCCGTCGTCTGGATCCAGCGAGCGTCCAGGAACTCCTGTAACGGGCGCATCCGAAGCCTGCACAGGTGGATGAGATCAATGCAAGAAGATGACATTCCGAGGAGGGATTTGATGGACCTCACCCTGGCCGCGTCCGCAACCAGCATCCGCTGCAACTTGCCCAAGATGGCCCTCGTCCTTTCCTCCGATGGAGAGGCCAGAAGCGCCACTGTGTCGAGTTTCGCTCCCAGAAACAGCGCGTCTTGCGCGGGCTCCAGGTGGGACTTGGCGTAGTTTATGGAGAATCCCAGGTCCGCGAGTTGTTGGACAGTCCTCGCCGTGTGCTCCGCGGCGAGTTCCCTGGTCTTTGCTCGGATGAGCCAGTCGTCCAGGTAGGGGTAGACGTGGATCCCCTCCAGGCGCAGCCGCGCCGCCACCGGTGCGAGGCACTTGGTGAACACCCTGGGTGCCGACCTCAATCCGAAGGGAAGGGCTCTGAACTGGTAGTGACGCCCTTGGACCACGAATCTGAGAAACTTTCGGTGTCCCTTTAGGATGGGGATATGAAAGTAAGCATCCTCCAAATCCAACGACGACAGGAAATCGCCCTCCTCCAGCTGACCCAGGACGTGCTGGGGGGTGACTATCCGGAACTTCTGTGCCTTGATGAATTTGTTCAGTCGTCGTAGGTCCACGATGGGACGCCATCCTCCCGTCTTCTTCTTCACGAAGAAGTATCTTGAGTAAACTCCGGAGCCCCGAAGCCTCTTTGGGACGAGCTCGATGGCGCCTTTCTTGAGCATCGCCTTTACCTCCAAGAGAAGTTGAGGGACGTGATGTTCCTTCCTGGCCACGGGGGGGACGCACGGGCACTTCTTTAGAAACTCTAGCGCGTGACCCTGGGCCAGGGCATCCAGCACCCATCGGTCGGTGGAGATGGACTCCCACACGCTGACTAAGCTCGCCAGCCGGCCTCCCACCGGGGTGCTTCGGTGGGGGCCCGACCCCACAGCCGGTTCAGTCCTGCTTCGACGAGGCTTTGCCGCCTTGCCCTCCCTGGCGACGACGGGGTCCGCCCGACTTGCCTCGTCCCCTGTAGGCTTCCTGTGACGACGAACGGGCCGCTTGACGATAGGTGGAAAATCCACCGCCGGAACCTTTGGAGGCACCCTGCTTGCCTCCGCCGCTCCGAAAGGGCGGCCGTCGTTGCTGGAGAACACCAAGAGCCCGGGCCGTCTCCGTGTCCGTCTTGATGGCTTGTAGGGAATCGTCCACTGTTTTCCCAAACAGGTTGCTCCTGTCGAAAGGCATGTCCAAGACCCTGGTCTGCACGTCCTGCCGGAAGTCCGTTGCCTTGAGCCATCCACACCGTCTAAGGCACACGCCGTTGCCCAACTGGCGAAATCCAGTGTCAGCGATGTCCGTCGCTATCGTAATGGCGTGGTCCGACGCCACTTCTCCTTCCTGCAAGATCTCTAGGGCCAGCAGGGGGGCGATTTTGTACCACAACTCCCTGTCGTAGCAGGCTACGATAGCCAAGGCGTTGGCAGCCTTAATCGGCGTTGCTGCCGATGAGATGACTCTGCGTCCCCATCGTGTCCAATTTCTTTCCCTCGCCGTCCGGCGGGGAGGTTGACGTAGAGGCCGAGGCCCCCCCCCCCCGCTTTCTTCCTGGCCGCCGCGGAGACGACCGGGTCCGGGGTCGGCTGCGCCCGAAGGCACAAGGGGGCCGCGTCGGGGACCCGGTACTTCTTCTCATACCGATCCCTTCTCGCAGGCTTTGTGGATGGGTTCTTGAGGAGGGCGAGACCCTCATCCCAGATATCGTCCAGTAGAGGTACAGCAAGGACCGTCTTCCTCTTGGTCTTGCGCCGTTGATAAAGGAAACCTTCCTTCTCTTCCGGGCAGAGCTGGAAAAGCTCGGATGCCCTGGCGATCATGGCATGAAACGATCCAATCTCGTCGGGCGGGGAAGCCCGGGGAGGGGGCGATGACGGGAGATCCTCATCATAAACCTCGTCGTCTGTACCCGTCCCGGCTGTATCCGTCCCCGTATCATCCCCACGGGTTGTGGACGGGGAGGAGGGCTGGGCAGGGCGCGATGGTTGAAAAGGAGGTGGAGGATGAATCCTTCTCTTAGGAAGAGGGCTCCCAGAAGGGCCTGGCTCCGGGTCCCCCGTCGGGAGCGGTTCCTCCGTTGGTGGTAACGTCAATCTCGTCCTTATCTCGGAGCATAAGGACTGTATAGCCAACAAAATGGCCGCCGAGTTGCCTTGCGGCACTGGTTGAGGGGATTCCGACGGGCGGTCATGAGCCCCGTCGGCACCCTCGACATTATCGTCGTCTCCGATGTCGGGGTCCCTCCCGACGGGCTGGTCGTCTTCCACGCCAACTCCGTGGCTTAAGACTTCGATCAGCTCCTCTTCAGAGGTTGGGGCCGAATCCACGACGACCTCCTGCCCCCCCCCCCCCCTTTTTCTTCTCCGTCGGAGGTTTCTGTCGATGGGCATGAAAGAGGACTCCCTCCGCGGTGGCAGGGAGACTCTGGGCCCGATGTCGCCACCACTGGTGTAGCCTCCACAGGCTGAGCCAGGGCCGCCGCGACTGTCTCGATAGAGGCTTTGGCCGGGTGGATCAAGGCTTTCACCACCTTAGGTGCGCTCACCGCCTTCTCCTTGGGGGGAGGGTCACCGCCTCGCTCCCCCTCCGATGGGGCCTTCGAGCTCGACCGGGGTCTCTCCAGGAGCTTCGCCGGGTGCTCGGCCTTCCTCTTACCCGAGCCAGAGCGTTGGCTCGTGGTTGATGGCGCTGGGGAGGATGCGCCCTGCCTGGCACCCCTAGAACCCCACCGTTCGGCGCTCCCGGTGCCAGCGGACTTGCGGTTCTTGGCCTTCTGTTGGGCCCCCGTCGCCTGGGTGCCCTCAAAGGTCTTAGAAGACCGCTCGGACTTCTTTTTCTCACCTGACGGGCTCTTCCCTTCCAGCCAGTTGGCGAGACGCAGATGGCGGTCCTTCATGGTCCGCTCCGACATATTGCCGCAAAACGCACAGTCCTTCACCACGTGCGTCTTGTCCTCATGCAGGCAGTAGAGGCAAAGGGAGTGTTCGTCCTCCTTAAAGACATTCTGAAGCTGGCATCCAGGGCAGACCCTGAACAGCTTTCCGGGCGTCGAGCTTCCCTTCTCCTGGGCCATGTCCGAGATGGGCCTGAGAAACTTCTGGAGTCCTCCAAAAGCGTGGCTCGATGAAATCTTCACCCTTGAGGGGCGTAGAAGAATCCGACACGGGTCCCCGTTGATCGGATAAGAAACGGTGGAGCTTGAGGCTCTTTTGACCGAAAAAGAGAACATTTTCCTATGAAAAAAACGCGAAAAAAGCACTAAAGCTTGAGAGCAAAGCACGAGGATCCCAACACTTGAACGTGCAGTAAAAATCTGAATATGGCTGCCAGAGGCGGGGCTTAGGGAGATTGCAGTCATTAGCTGTGGTCAGTATGACGCAGAGATCAGTGATTGGTTACTACTACGAAAGACAGATCAGAAACGAAACGGATACTGATTTTTCTTTACCGAGGATTCCCAGCCTGACGACGGGGAATATTCATGAGCATGTGAATCCATGCCAGACCCCATGCTGGAGAAAGAGGAATATTTCCAGAACGAAGGCTCGGTGTCAAGCAAGGCAACACTGTGGCAAGCCTTTAAGGTCTGTGTAAGGGGTACTGCGATGTCCACAGAATTTGGTGTACTGATGGACATTCGCAGGGAGCTACAGCGTCGCAAACAAGACATTGCTAGAGATCAAGAGCAATATACCCAAGACCAGTCCCCCCACATAAGATTGGAGATTAGAAATCAGAGAGGAGTTCAGGAAAGTGGCGGATCGTGAGATCTGGTACTTTGGTAGGCCCGCTGCAGCGAGACGGTATGGAGAGCAGGAGCGCCCCGGCAGTCTCCTGGCGCGCATAGTGAGAGGTGAACGCAGGCACAGAACCATTCCATGTATAACATGCTCAGATGGGGTAGTGACTGTTCAGATGGATTTCTGAACTCTGACCTGGTGGGGCAGAGGTTCAGAAGGCCAGCCTAGTTTCTTGGAACAGGATAACCTCTGGACAAGCCAGACCAATCAGGGTAGCGATGGCGGCGGTCAAGACTAAGTCTCAAGAGGGGTGAGGGTGACTGAAAGACCTCAATGAGCACACAAAGCAAGGACACTTACAAATTACTCCAGACAGGTGTTATATTAAAAATATAGACACATTTATTACAAGGCCTTTGTAACATCGACCATAGCAAAGAATCACAATAATACTGAAGTAAACCAACACATCACAATCAATACAATATATATACACAAGACCGAGGGATCTACGGAGTTAAAAGCACGAAAAATGTGGGCCACCTAGATGGGGAGGAAAACAGGCAGTGCAAGTAATCATTAGACCCAGTTCGACATCAGAAATACACCTAACTGAGAGGCAGTCCAAGCCCTACGAAGAGAGGAGCTTTATGCTCAATAGTACATGCACGCGCTTGGGCCAATGGACAAAATAAGGTATCTTCAAGGGTCTCTGACAGTTCAGGAAGGTGGATGAGGCGATGAAGAACAAGTCCCCGCTACTCAAGCAAGACCTCCGCTTGCGGGTAGAGGCAGGGTGAGTGCGGGATGGAGCTGCTATTTCGCGACAGCGGTAGAAAAGAAATGGGTTCCTGCGCTAGGGGCCACCGGTTGGGGTATGGACTACTCACCAGTCCCCGACGGAGGCAGACCCAGACTTCGCCAGTTCATTTCACTTTGCTGGCAGGTTCGGATGCGACAATCAGGACGTCTCGACACCGTGTAGTCTCTGCGGTAGCAGGATTCAGGGTCAAGAGGGTCACAAATGCAGCAAACTTGCACAGGTCGTTGCCGCAGCAGGGCAACACGGTAACCGCCTTTACTCCAGTCTAGGCGCACTCGTCTCACTTCAGACCTGGGAATGCCAAGTGTATGAAATTCGGTGTGAGGGTGCCGGGGACACAGAGCAAGCACGATACCAAGTTTCGAGGGCTTCCTAGAAACGGCGGCGGTGACAGAGCAAACGTCCTGTGTAAGCTGGGCAGCCCACTGGTTGGCCCAGGGACACTTCCGAAGAGGTTTACTTGCAGGGTTTGATGAAGGTGCCGAGAATAGTTGGTCCCACTATTCCAATGGGTCGAAGTGCCTTCGCAGACCTTCTAGGACGATCAGATGCAGAGGGGTCTCGCAGGACGACAGCAGGCTCAGGGTGCCAAACCTTCCAACGGGTCACCAGCGGTTCCTTGACTCGGCTTCTTGTTGCAGGATACTTGGCTCCTTATCCTTTGTTCGTGTGAACTTAGGAGATTGACATGGTAGTGGTGTTTTCGGCCTCCTTTTATCCAAAGTTCCCTTCGTGCCAAAACGTCGAGGACCCAATGGGAGATTTGCTCACAAACACTCACTCCATACGTGGACCAATCACGGACCACAGTGGTCCCAGGCATTCAGGACACTCCAGACTCTGGCACCTAGGATGTGTATTGGGAAAAGACATCCCAGCCCACATCCTGGAGGCACACACACAAGGCATGCAGAAGCCCGCAAAAGCTTTGGGTTTCGTGGAAAAGTGCATGACCAAATAAGGACTGACCCGGGTCGGCACGACCTGGGAAAGGTGAAGGGGCATGGTGGCCAAAGGACAGGACAAAGAACCGCGTGGCATGGCCATTTTGGAGCCAGGCCACCTATTCGTGCCAAACACGGTAAGCGCGGATAACATGGCAAAAAAGGGTTCAAAACATAAAATAAACGATAGCTGCCACCAGTCCTGTCCGTGACACACCTGCATATTTCATAATAAGTCCAGCGAGAGTTTCTAGGGCCTTTGGAATGACTAGAGACCCAAGGGTGCGGTAAAGTAAGTTACATTGCACTCTTGTTACATGTTGCACCAAAGCTGCAACATGAGGAAAGGACTAAGGAAAACGGAATCTCCCAGGACTTACTGTCTTAAGGGCATGTCAGTTTCCCCATAAGAATTGAGCGAAAGCCCAGAGGAGTGCGGCAGAGGGCTGCTCTTCTCTGGCAAAGGTTAGATCAGGGTGTAAAACAGCAGCAAAATGTTTGGGGGATGACACATGGAGGGAAAATTACATTCAAATATGAAATCTTTCCTAACGGTGACCACAGACCACACTGAGATAGAGGGTACATTTTATGAGTTCTATAAACGGCTGTACTCTCCCCAAAGTGCGGCCACTGAACAAGTGATAGATCAGTACCTCGCCAAAATACCAACAACGCTACTGTCAACGCATGCTAGGGAAACACTTGAGGCACCGATCACTGAGGCCAAAATAGCTGATGCTATAAAAGCATTACCAAATGGCAAGGCTCCAGGCTTGGACGGCTTGAGCGCCAAGTTCTATAAGGAGTTTGTGTGCCTCCTTGCTCCCAAATTACACGCAGTCTGGTTATAGGCCCAGGAGGAAGGGGAAGCACCCAGACGACTGTGGATCATACAGACTTCCTCTCATTGATAAACAGATGCCAAGATCTTCGCCAAGATAATGGCAACCCGGCTGACACCACTTAATGCATATATGGTTCACAAAGACCTGGCAGGCTTTGTGACTGGTAGGTCCACGGCAACCAATATACGTCGCTGTCACAATATATTGGCAGCTGTGCCAAAGGATCTACAAGGGGTGGCTGTCTCGTTAGATATGCAGAAGGCCTTTGACACAGTCTATTGGCCCTTTTTATTCCTAGTCCTGAACAATTACGTATTTGGCGAGAACTTTATGAAGTGGATCAGGGTACTGTATATCAATGGCTCCCTAATTGAGGTGCTAGAACTACTCTGTGGCACACGACAAGGTTGGCCACTGTCACCATTACTTCTCGCACTTGTGATCGAACCATTAGCAGACTTACTTAGGCCCAAATATGGGAAACTGGGACTGCTGCTGGACGGGAGGGTGGAAATCATCACGCTCTACGCCGACGACATACTGCTATAAGCAATGAAGCCCGAACGTAATCTTTGTAGAATATTCGCGACAGTGAAATTTTGGGGAACACTCAGGCCTGAAACTGAATTCAGCCAAGTCTGAAATCTTTCCCCTTACGGACGCAACAGTCCGCCCACCGGATCCTCACAGACTTCAATGGACCCCCACTTGTATTAAATACCTAGGGGTTTATGTAGCTAGGACGGCACAATCCTCGCGCACATTGAACTATGGGGCTCTGGCAGACTCCCTATGTGTTAAAATGGAGCGCTGGGAATCCCTCCCAATATAAATGATGGGCAAGATTGCCCCGATCAAAATGATAATCCTGCCAAAACTATTCCATTTGTTTAGCACAGTCCCGGTATGGCCAGGCAGGGCCTTATTCTCAAAATAAAGCGTGCAAGCACCACGTTGATATGGAATGGACAGGCGAGGTTGAGTTGGCAGGTAATCACAGATCAATACCCACAAGGGGGTCTGGCAGCACAAGATTTCGAGACCCATTACCTGGCAGCACAAGCACACTATGTATCGCAATGGGTGGCTGACTTTCTTGCCCCTACAGATCCTGTATCCGGCACACGAAACCTAAATTTGCAGGGGCATCTGCAGGGAATAGTAAAGACACGTCCTAAGCATTACAATACTTTGGACCCGGCATCAGTGACGTACACAGCTTGGGCCAGGATAGCCGAAACGCAGGGCCAGGAAACATATCACCCGACCATGCCCATTTGGGGGGCCCAACATACCTCCTACAATGGATGAGGATGTAGCAACACACTAGGGCATCAGGGGTATTAACCAGATGGGTGATCTATTCCCAGGCAAGAAATATATCACATGGGTAACAATTAAAAACACTGTTGGTGATACACTGCATCAGAGAATGAATTACAACCGGGTGAGGACAGCCATAGCAAAACTGCGGAGGGCATTCCCATCAGAACCTACAATATACCCTTAAATTGGGATACTTGTTCACAGCCGGGAAGGGCAAGGTCACGGCCTCGACACTATATAAATTTATAATCACCGCCCGAACTCCAGTGACCCACAGTGCCAAGGAGACATGGGGAAATAGACCTGGGACACCCTATTACCAGCAAACAGCGGGTACGGGTGTGCGATCTCAAGGCAGAGCTCATGCAATGCGAGATACAATCTAATACATTACAAAATCATACACCGAATACACTACACGCCAGCCAAATTAAAGCATGTTTTCCCAACAGATGGTGTATATCCCAGGTGCGAGAGTGAGGAGGTTGATACCCTCCACATGTTTTGGTCGTGCACACAATTGCAGGGATACTGGGCGGACACATGTGCTGTGATGGATGAAATGGCGGACCAGCCAATAGAGTGGTCCCCGACCCTATGTCTACTGGGGGTCACGGAGAAGACTAACCCGACATGGAGGAAATTACTTAACTTCGGGTTGTTAATGGCCAAAAGGGCAATACTGCTGAAATGGAAATGTAAGACCCAACCCACTAGAAATGACTGGGAAAATGACATGCTCTGGGCGAATGACAACAAGGAAATATACATCGGCCTGATGCATCCTGCAATGCGTCCTAAAACCATCTATGGAAGATCTACACAATATCTAGCCGATAAAGCGAATCACAAAGAAAGCGAACTTCAGTGACGATATACCGTAGTCTTTTGGTGTAAAGTGTGTCCAATCTGTATGTTGAATAACTATGATTTGGCAAACTGTATAATGTACCTGTGGCAGTTTAAATAAAGTTTTTTTTAAAAAAAAAGATCCAGAGAAGGATACCAGCCATTTAAAACGCATAAGAAGTCCTGGTAGGGGAGTATACCAGGTGAGTTGGGTCCAAGGTGTTTCACATTGGAGAACATTTCCTTTTGAGCATTTCTAACTAAGTTGTGAACCCGTTCTTGCCACTATCAGGTTGAAGATATTTCCTTACACTATTGTTTTGTTTCGAGCGTGAGGGTCAACAGGGTGACAGGCCAATCCTTAATTTCTTTGTTTTTTAGGTAAGGAAACTCCTCTTTAGAATAGTGTCGGAGAAGCATTTTCCCAAACCCTTTTCATTTAAAATAAAAGTCTTGGACCAAAAACATGACAACTTTGTGTTCGGCTTTCATTTCTGACCCCCCTCACAGTCCTCACCAGGGGTATAAATTCACGACACCCCCACCCCGACCCTCTCACCCCCAGCCTTATAACTGGAAAACAACTTTGTTTAGCACCGCTATAGTTAACTAGAAGTACAAAAAAAACATGGACATTAGTTGAAAACCCCTCAGGTGAAGGAGCATTATGGTTGCAGAGCACAACATCAAAAAGCCTATAGTTTGACAGCTATGTTTCATAAAGCAACCATTGACGTGCACTGATGCATAACAGAACACTTGTGCTCATTGACATTGAAAATATTTTCTAGAAAATCATTTTTACTGTTCATTTGGACTTTTCTGATGCCCTCAAATCAAAAGAAAACTGCACAGAAGCAAGATGTGGTACTACTGTTGTGCCCAAGTTGCTTTTGTGCCATTTGACCTGTAGGAACAGTGGTAGGTACATGACATTTGCAATGCTGTATGTGGCATCAGGGTGGTGCGTAGGTATGGTAATTGAATGGGTGCTTCAGAAAACAAACTGAAAAATCTGAGGTTTTAATGTTTTTTGCTGCAAAAATTACACCCCTTCATCTAAAGAATTGCATTGAAGTTCATGGATTCTTGTAACTGTAGGTCAACCATAACTGCACTTTGGTTTTCTCAGTGAGTGATTAATGATGGAGAGATATCCACAAAACCTACTAGTCCTGGTATGCTGGCATGCCCATTGGCCATGCCCCAGACCACTCTAAGCCACAAATTGTGCTGCTTGTGCATGGCTTTGGCCATGCCTAGTTGATGTTTTGCCAGGGATATGGCTTGAGGCCTGCAGGGCTTCAGCCAAGTTCATGCACTCTTCAGAGAACTGGTTAGAGGTCCACGTGACCCAAGTCAGATCGGGGGCCCATTCGGACCCCATTATGGGGCATGGAAGCCAGGTTCATTGGCCCATACACACCCAGCTCATGGTCAATAGGTCCACACAAATCTGGTTCAGGCCCATGGATCACCACCAACCCATCTCAGATGCAACTCAGAGCTTGGGTTGTGAGCTTGAGCAGGGTCTGCAGACTCACCCCCCCCACCCCCCCGCCTTGGCCAAGCTTGGTGGCCCATTGGCCTTGAGCTGGGATTACAGACCTATAACAACCCAGCTTGGGGCTCTGATCAAGGTCTGGGGGATGTAGGATTATTTAGTGTGTTTTTGGAGTGCAGCACCACTGCAGGAGATCAATGTATTGCTATAATGCGGTACAAGCAATTGCATCATTTATTTTTTTAGATCAATGTATTGCTATAATGCGGTACAAGCAATTGCACCATTTATTTTTTTAGATCAATGTATTGCTATAATGCGGTACAAGCAATTGCATCATTTATTTTTTTAGATCAATGTATTGCTATAATGCGGTACAAGAAATTGCACCATTTTTTTTTCTCCTGAAATGCCTCTGTTGCAGGAGACACATTACAGGATTAATGAACTAATATAATTAACAGTACTAACATGATCTTAATCAAACAACATCATAATGTGTTCTCCAGTGCAACATGAGGTGGAAAAAACAGGCTCTGAAAGTCATTTTAAACGTGCACTTGAATTCATTTTTTTTCTCTGTTCACTGTTAGCTGGATGCGAAATCTGCATGCGAGGAAATGAGTAGAGACAGTTTCTAAAACGTATAAGCCAAGCCATTATTAAAAGAGGAGGATAGATTATTGTGCATTTTCATTGGTGACACGTCACCTTAAGGGCTGTAACAGAGGTCTCTTGGTACATTTCAGAGAGGAAGAAAAGGACATTTTACACAGCTCCGGGGAAGACCTGGCTGGAGTTTCTATGGGGTTTTCCTGAGAGGTGCCGTCCCAGTCCATTGCTGACTTTCCCAGACTGAAGATTCCAGTCGATAAGCACTGGCTTGAGAGACCGCAGATCAGAACTGCATGTCCTCGCTGGGGTGCTTTGAAGGAAAGCCTTGAGCCATTTAAAGAAAGCGACCAGTCCGGGGAGATTGCGTGCTAAACAGCTACAACTCGCTGGTAATTATCTTGTATGAAAGTGAGGGTGTGGTATGTGCATGTGACCTATTTTAGACAGGCAGCGTAGCGATAGCTTTTCACTGTGTTCAAATGACACATTTTAAAGTTGCCAGCTGAAGGCAAAACAAACGATGTAATTTTTTCTCTTGTGCAAATATGAAATGAAATTCGTAGTGTTCTTGCATTTCGTCTTTCTCATGTTTTTATTTCAGAAGAGGATTGTCTCACGAATGGTAATGTATCATAGTAAAATGAAATTGTGATAACACAGTCTGCCTAAGAGTATTTTTGTTTGTTTCATTTGGTGTCTAAACAAAATATTATGCCATAGAGGGAATGATGCTTAAAGCGCCAAGCTTCTATGCAGATAAAGTAATGTTATGAGCAATTATAAATAGCTGTATGCGTGGTTCCACTCATATATATATATATATATATATATATGTGTGTAATTTCTGAGTGGAACATAATGAAATAGTTTGCTGGAAGTATGAGTCAGCAGAAAGAGAGGCCTCTGGAAATAGTTTCACTAATGTAAATAAATTAGTGATTATACCACATGTTATTGTGAATACTTTATAGAAGCATAGCTCACTGGTGTAGATAAATCAGTGGTAACAGCCATAAGTGGCATTCCATATGAAAATGTGGTGTTCTTGAATAATGTAGAAGCCCCTGAGGCCTCTAGAGATCACAAGAACAGTCTAAACAAAAGAAAGGGGTTTTGTATGTTGGGGCCACAAATAAAACAAAGAAATTATGCTCATCACTATACCACAACGAAATGCATACCAACTAAATATATCTGTGTACTGAAATAATGCATATCCACTATATTACTATAATACCAAACCCAATCTGAATGCAAGGAGTGATTATTGCCGAATTACTTTATTTTTGGCAGTAAGAAAATACCGCTAGGCCCCAAATCTACACAAAATACCCTACATATTTATGGTGCGTTACAGGCCGGGAAAGTGATCATAGAGCACCTATTGGGCGTGGCAAGTGTGCCTCACACCGCCACGCCATCTATACATTAAAGGGAAACCATTTCATAATAGCAGTGTCACTAAAAACGAATTTCAGAATGTCTCAAAGGGAAACCACATTCTCAGACCTAGTGCAATATTTAGAGGCAAAGTTATTCGCACATGGGACGTGGTCATCAAACAGTACCTCAGAATGGCATGACCGCATTCAGGGAGAGATGCAGAAAGAACTAGACAATATTTTTGCAGAAGGCAGCATAAGGTCTGCCTTCTAAGGTTATTAAATGCAGCTGATAAAAATGCTGAGAAAGACTGTTTGATACGGCTATGCGTCAAAATCTGGTTTATTTTGAATAGGTCCCTGCGAATGCAAGAAAATGACACCCAGCTAATTAACAGGTTAAAGACTGACTTAGATGGGGAAAGTAAAAATCAGGAAATGTTAAGAGCAGAATTGGATGTATGCCAAAAAGACATGCAGTTAAAATGCAGAGATTTTGATGTTCAATTGTCCAAAAGCAAGAAACAATTTGAGGACAGTGAACAAGAATTGGTACACTTAAAAGCATTGGTGGACCACATTAGACAAGAGAAAGATGAGGTTGTGTCAGAGATGCAGATTTTACAAAAATAACATTATGAGAAAGAAAGTGACCTCCAAAATGCAGAACAAGAAATGGTTAAAATGCTCCAAGAAAGAGACAAGAGGAATAAAGAATTTAATGAGTGCCAAATGCAAATGTGTGACATGCAGGAGGTAATTAATAAAATGAGTGATGAAAACAACTATTTGCAAAACGAAGCAAACAGGCTCCTTAAAAAGTGTAAGGACTTAGAACAGCAAATGTGCATTCCCATGTCCCAGGAGAGGCGGCAGGGTACCACATTCAATGGAGTTGAGGTGAATTCTATTTCTACCCAAAGGGCTAGTGCCCCAGTGACTGGACCGGTGACTGAACTTGGTTGCAGCGCACTTGGGGGATTTGATACTCCCATTGGGGGCCGCCACCAATCCCATACACCTGGAACCAGGGTTGAGTCACCAAGTAGTGCAATTCCATGCATTGCAACAAGTAGCCCGATAAAGATGATGAAATCCATTAAAGCCCTGATCAAACCATTTAAAAAAGGAGGGGAATGCTGCATTGAGGATCACTTAGAAGTGGTTCATGACATTTTTAAAGCACTCCAGATACCTAAGGAACAGTTACAGGCAATATTTTCATTTAACTTTAGATGCCCCGACGGCCAGTATTATAAGAGGATTGAATGAACAGCAGAATATGACATGGGCGGAGTTCGAAAAAGAGATCAGGCGTCATTTCTCTCCTTTCCAGTCATTGCAGGAGGCAAAGAAAGTCGCTTACACAATCACTGCTGGGCCTAATACATCCCCTCGCCAGTTTTTACAAGACTTAAAAAGAGCATTTTCTCGCTTTGATGTATCTTTTGACCCCAATTCCAATGAGTTTAAAACTGCCTACTTCTATGGGCTGCAGAAAGACATATCCCAATTGGTCCGTGAATTCGACCGTGACAAGTCCCTGCAATGGATTGTACACCAAAGCACAAAACTATATGAGGTACTATATTGTCAGGGTAGAGAAAGTGATAAAATAAGAGATACTAGACCTAAATCTAAAGAACCCTCAGCAACAGTGATGGAATTCGGGTCAGCCAAAATGTCCGTTGAGTCTGCTCAAAGTCCAAGTAAACATAATTTGGCACCTGAACAGAGGGGTAAATCAACAAAGGTCATCATGCACCAATGTTCCAATCGGTTTATAGTCATAATGTAGAAACCAATAATGTCTAAAGTCATTTCATGTAGAAAAAAAGAGAATTTTTTTTTTTAATGCATTTACCCCCCTTTTTTAAAAAAAACTTTGTTTTACCCATTTTTTTTATCCCGAACCCCAAAATAAATATATAATTTAAAAAAACAGAATGACATTTTTTTCCGACATTTTTTTGAAAAAATGACCGACCACCGTTCCAATCACAGGATCCTAGTAATAGGGAGAGTTACAGTAGGCCTCGGGCAGGCTATCGACCTGATATGTCAGGTATGAACAATAACCAGAGACAAAATCAGGATCAAAGAAATGATGGTCCTTATCAGACATTGGGGACACAAAGCAGATTTGATCCCAATACCATGATATATGGTAATCAGGATAGACCCCGATATGTGGATCGATTTGTTGATAATGGGAATCAACATAGGGGCCAGTACCCACAACCTGAGAGACAAGACATGAGACAGAACATGAATTACACTTCACGTCAGTACAATGATTCCCCACCAGGGGACTACAACCAAAGGATGGGTGCACTCCGCTCCCCTCCGCAAATGAATCAAGAGTTCAGGAACCATCCCAATAGAAATCATTCTCCTGAGAGGTATCAGAATAGATCCAATCAGGGAGAAAACAACCAATATCGATCTAGGCCACAGAGAGGATTCTAGAGAGATGGAAAGATTCCAGTGCCTCGAGGACCAAGTGAAAATGTTGGCTGAGCAAATAGGAAAGCTCTGCACAACACAAAAACAGTCATCTAAGGAGGGGGCAGATGGCCATAGCAATGATCGGGGGGCTTCTGAAAAGTGACTAAGTACTTATGATACCTGCAGCGCCAAAAATACAGTTTGCTCTGATGTAATTTTGCATAATGACTCTGAGATGCCTAATGATTTAAAAGTGAAAATAGCAATACATGAACATGTAACAGAAAATGCAGATACTTTTAAAAGAGAGGTACGGTTTAACCTCTAACTAAATCAAACATTGGCGATATGTACAAATGAAATAGGAAAACCTGAAAATCCAAAACAACAAAGAGACCGGTTTAAGAAAAATGACTCATGCATGGGGAATACCAGTGAACCGGGAGTAAGTGGCGATGCTATAGCTCCTTCCCTGGGCAATCCAAACAATGACCAAACACAGGCAGGAAAAAGAAATACTCAAAAGGAGGGTACAGGTCAATCACCTGAAGAATTCTTTGAACCACATATTTTTGAAGAGGTTAAAAGGGCTGGTATCATAGTGAATAATCACAAATGCACAGAATTAGACAATGACAAATTGCCAAGTGATGTTGTTACACATGTTCAGTTGGAGGGTTGTAGTGTGACCTCTGATACCTGGATGGATGGGCGAACTGTGGCCAAACTCCAAAAAACCTCTGAACATGGGGAAATGAATAAAGTCTCTCACACAGGAATGAGCAAAAAGGAGGGAAAAATGTCTTTCCATTTACCGATGTGCTTAGCCAAAAGTGAAAAAGGCCTGAGAAAGGTGAGCCCTGAAATCAGTAAGAATTCACATTTCCTATGTGTATTAGAGGAAGTTGAAGACAGGTATTATGCTCCCATCATTGTGGAAGAAAAATGCCATACATTTGCAATGATTGACACTGACGCACAGGCCACAATTATGTCTACAGAATTAGTAAAGAGTATCAATGAAGGGAGATCCCCGCAGAATCAGATCACAGTAAAGGAGACTCAAGGTCCAGTGCATAATTTTAACGGGGAGGAGGTGCCTATTATAGGCGCCACCGAGGTTGACAAAGATAGTAAACACAGAATGAAACCGGAGGTATTGGTCACATCCATTTGTGATATTCCATTTCTAATGGGAACAGATTGCCTGAAAAGATTATCTCCGCTCATAGATGGGGTGAATGGAGTACTGTGGTCCTTAACCAAAAAACCATTGAGAGCTAAGAAACTAAAATCACAAAACAGCAATATAAATGAATGTCACACCGTTGCAAAAACAAATGATGCAGTGGAGGTGTATCTCCAGAATAGTTGCATACCTAGCATCACTGTTATATGAATGTGTCAAGACAAGATGCAGAGTGAAAATAAATTACCTGTACAAATATACTTAGACCCAAGGAAAGAATGGCAAACTGCCATAGATGAGCACACCTTACATTTTTATTTAAAAGAGAAGACATGCAAAAAGAATACTGCTCCTAGAGCAGGTTCAGAAAAACACATTACCACTCTTGCTGAAATACACATGGAAGTTGAACAACCATGGGTTCATGTTGGGATAAATGACTATTCTAAAACAATAAAAGCCACTTTAGCGCTTGAACAGAAAGGCGCTTCATTAACGAGAAATTGTTGCAAAAAATAATGGAAAGGGAGGAGATCCCGAAATTTAGGATTAAAAACCAGTATGTCTCTGGTTTGGACGGTCCAGACTTTGAAAACCGAATTGCAGGTAGATGCATGCTGAAAATTAGCATTGGACAAAAAACAATTTACCATAACGTTTGGATAGTGTGTGGAACACAAAATTACTTTTACATGGGCAATGACATCTTGCACAGAATGTGTATGGTGCTAGATTTCCTTAATCAAAAGATGTGGTCACGCATAGGTGGGCCGGCACCTGAATTTGAAGACAAAAGAAGGGCTCATCATTGCGCACAGCTGGTCCCTTATGCAAATGAATTACAAATGAGGAAAGATACTGTTATCCCTGCATTCACAAAGCAGTTTGCAATAACACAAATGCAAAAATGGACAGCAGATAAAAGATTCTGATGCATTTCTATGTCTGAATGAATCCATAAAACAGCAAGGCCTGGATTATGAATACATTCCATTGGTAGATGTGGGTGAAGGGTCTGTAAAAATTATGGTGAATAATAAAGGTTATCAGAATATTCATTTAGAGGAAAACTCCCCAGTAGGAATGGCCATACAAAAATCACATTACACAGCAGATCTAAATAGCATGGTGATTGGAAATATACCTGAAAAGTATGTAGATGCCAAGGGTGAATTGCCAGAATACCTGGACTCTCAGCCCAAAGGGATATTTAGAATTCATTCTGTGTACCCTTATGATTCAAGCGAGACAGTGCGCTGTCATCAAGAGGATTGCATAACATTTAACTTAAATGAAATAGAAAATCAGCCCATTGAAGTGGAAGCTGATATGCCAAAACATTTAAATGTGGCAGCTTTACAAAGACACAGCCACACAATTAGAGGAAAGCGCCGAGATTCCCATGCCAGAACATTTTCCAGAATTCCCCAAAATGGTAGAAGAGCAGATTTTGTTAGCGGATGCATGTGACGAGGAGGATAGGAATGAATTGAGGAAGATATTTATGGAGTTTAAAGATGTATTTGCAAAAGATGCTTATGATTGTGGGCTAACTAATTTACATGTGGCCACACTTCCGGAAGGGTGTAGCAGAAGCCCAGTATTTGTACGCCAGTATAGACTACCGCTGGCATGTTTAGAATCATTGGCAGAGAGTATTAAAAATTTGGAGTCGCTGGGAATCATCAGGCCCATTCATAGCACATCCAATACACCTATATTAGGTGTGTTAAAACCAAACGGTCAATGGCGACTGTGTGCAGATTTGAGAGAGTTAAATAAAAGAGTGCCAGTATCCAGATGGCCACTGCCATTCATTGATCAGGGATTAGCTCAGGTACATGGTTCAAAAGTGTTCACCACATTAGATCTCACCTCTGGATATTGGTGTGTGCCATTGGCAGAGGAGATACAGAATTTATTTTCATTTTCATTTGATAAGACTCAATACGCATGGGTTAGAACTCCATTCGGGTATGTCAATAGTGGGAGTGAATTTGGCATATTTTTGAGAAAGGCTATGCCTGATGCAGCAGAAAGAGGAACCATAATTTATCTGGATGATGTCCTGATAAAAAATGATAGCTTGAAAGCCATTTTGATGAAATAAGACATGTTCTTGGCCAATTGCAGAAAGCAGGCGCCAAAGTATCTTTACAAAAAGCACAATGGTGCAAGAAAAAGGTGAATTTTCTAGGCCATGAAGTGACTGAACATGGACCAAATCCACAAAAGAAGAAAATAGAGGCCATACAGAAACTAAAAGATCCTAAAAATGTGATAACAGAAAGTTCATTGAAAATTATGCTGAAATCATTCAACCATTGACTAAACTGCTTAAAGTGAATACACCCTGGAAATGGGAACTAAATTAAAGGAATGTCTTGTAAAGGCACCATGTTTCGCATATCCCATTTAGGACAGGGATTTCTTTACAGAAATAGGTTTCTCTGAACATTGTATGTCAGCAGTGTTATCACAAAAACATGATTTGAATCACAAAACCATTGCATATGCAAGTAAGGCATTTTCCCAAGTTGAAATTAAATTCAATGAATGTGAAAAGGCCCTATTACCACTGTGTGGGCGCTACAACATTTCTGCCCCATTGTTCAGGGAGAAAAGGTGATTATTGAGACAAATCATCAACCTTTGCAATTTTTAGAGGGTAAAAGAATTAGGTCCGGTAATTTAGCGCAGTCCAGAATCACTTCATGGACGCTAGCATTACAGGGTTTTCCTGTAGAAGTGAGCTATGGCCAAAATAAAAAAAGCCCAATTGCTCAAGGTTTAGCAGATTTACATGACTGTGCAGCTGAACCAGTATCAAATGAAATAGAAGTGGAACCTAATTGGCAGGGATTTGAACAATCACCACATAAAGCTTTTGATGAAAAAACATGCAAAGCCTTGCCAACTGTATATGTTGATGGTTGTGCCTTTCACATTGAAAATGACAGTGATAAACAATTAGTGTCAGGAATAGGGAATGTCTGGTTGAAGTGTGAAGGTGTCCGAGTATAGGGATGAGAATTGGTGCTAGGAGCAGTCAGGTAGCGGAATTGGCAGCCATTTATAAAGCAATTGCTACTGCAGTCGATAATAAATTCAGTGAAATTGTCCTGGTGACTGATTCTGATTACACACAAAATAGCTTTGTGGAATATTTACCTGGCTGGAAAGCGAGAGGCATGATTACATTCAATAAAAAGCCACTTAAACATGGAAAAATTATACAAGCCATAGACAAATTGTTGTCAGAAAATGATTTAACAATATACTGGAGGAAAATTCGTGGGCATTTGAAAACTCCAGGAGAGGATAAGGAGGGGAAATAAGGCAGGTCACCTGGCTAAAATTAGGGCTGTGATGGGAGAATTGCTACCTATTGAACATTTACTGGGTGAAATACAAATTGATGCCGTAACACGTTCTAAAGCACTAAAGGAGACAGATCAACCAGTGGTACAGTGGAGTTATGATACACCAGACCAAGATCTGATTGAGGCACAAAAGCATGATCGAATTTTGGGAATCTATTATAATCATTTGATAGATCCTGAACAAAGCCCTTTAACAGAAAATGATTGTATGGGAAAAGAAGAGTTGAGGGTGCTATTCAAGAATAAAAAACGAATAAGACTACAAGATGGACTCATGATTAGAGAGTCCATAACAGGACAAATACAGTGGGTGGTACCCCTTTCATTCAGAGGGTTAATGCTACACCATGCAGATGATGCTATAACTGCATGCCACAGAGGCCCACAGAAAACAATGGAAATACTAAAAGATTATGCTTATTGGCCACATATGTCCCAAGATGTAGAATTATATACTAGAGGATGTCTAGTATGTGCCCAATTTAAACCTGCGTCACCAATGCATAGAGCTCCATTAATGAAAAGAGGCCTAACTCTTCCATGGTCAGATTTGCAAATAGACTATGTAGGGCCTGTAAAGAGGTCGAGCAGGGGGAACCGGTATATTTTAAGTGTGGTATTTTTGATGTCGAAGTGGATTGAGTGTATTCCTGCACCAGGTATTTTCAAGGTTTGGGTTGCCACAAAGAATAGAATCAGACAGAGGAAGTCATTTTACAAGTGCTCTAATGAGTAAGGTATGGCAAATATTGGGTGTGAAGAGAAAGCTACATATCGCATATCGGGCGGCTTCTTCAGGTGGAATTGAACGAAGCAATAGGTCTGTTGTGGACATTTTAAAGAAATTCGTGGCAGAAGCAGGTTCCAGCTGGGATTTACGCTTACCTTTGGTTCTGATGGCAATCAGATCAACTCCTGCCAAAGCAACAGGTATTAGCCCTCATGAAGTTTTGACAGGTAGGAAAATGGTGTTACCACAACACCTGCTATACAGGGCACATGAGGAAACACTTGTGAGCGCATCCACAGTTCATGAATACATTGATGAACTGAGGAAGCATTTACAACATGCATTTGCTTTTGTACAGAAAAATTTAGAAGGAGCTGCTGACAGTGCAAAGTCATATTATGATAAAAAGACGTCAGTAAAGGAATATTGTGTGGGCGATCAGGTGCATAAATTTCATTTTTGGAAAAGGTAAACAGAAAAATTCCAAATTTCTAGCAGCCTGGCAGGGGCCATATCGAATTATAGATAAGGTCTCTCCTGTAGTCTATAAAATTTTGAAGACTGAAGGTGAAACAGCAACAGAGCAGTTTGTTCACGTAAATCAAATAAAACCTTGTCACCCTAAACATGAGATTAAACAACTTGAGCGTGTAGAAGCAGATAAAGTCCCTTGAACATAAAAAGGTAAAGTGAATGGGTCTAGTCAATAGAAGTCGCCGAGAAGTTAATAAAGATGGTTGATTATGATAATGGCACATAAACACTAATATATGTAAATATATATAAAAAAATGGAAGCTAAAATTTATGGAATTGGTGTGAAAATTAAATATTGAATGCTGTTTTATGTAGGTTTGTTTTCTCTTTAACCTATGTTTAATTTCAGAAAGCATGAGGAAAAAGGGCAAAATATTTTACAAAGCATGTTTTATTTTTGGTAAAAAGGTGAAGTTAGTATTGTGCTATGTACTTAATTTATTTCTTTTCTATTTGATTTAGAATATTAACATATTTGTACTTGGAGGACACGGGACCAGAGGACACGGGAGACGATGGAGTCCTGGAGCCCACGTGGACGGATTCCGGAGAAGCCCCGGAAGGGGGCGAAGATCAAGGCTGCAAAGCGATCAGCATTGAAGACGACGCCGACAATATGGATAATTATGTTGATGTTCGGAGGGAACTTCAAAAATTCAGAAGCACAGGTTGTCATTGAACCTGGACCAGCATCTGGTATTGTGGTAGAAGAAGCACCAGGATTCATCATGAGTGATAGGAGGATGATTTTCCAGAACATTTATATACCATTGAATCCTGATATTTTTTGTTTTTAATTCTCTTTATTGAATTTTTCAACAACATTAACAATCCCCATAACTCCCCCCTCCCTCCCTTCCCCTCTCCCCCAGGTGCTGTTCCAAAGTCTCCGTAGCTCCCTGTCACCACAAAGTCTCTAGTCGGGGTTATTCCAGGTCCAGAAGTCTTAGACGTTGCGGGCGCCACCCGATCCTGAAATCGTCTGAGAAAGGACCTCGCCCCACTCGCCCGCAAATTTTTGTATTGTATTGTTCATTGCGTAGGAGGCCCATTCCATCACTACTATCTCCCAGACTTTACGCAGCCAGTCTTGAAACAATGGTATGATCGAACTCTTCCATCTCTGGGCTATGATGGTCATTGCTGCCAGAGTGAGCATCACCCTCGCTCTTTCCCTGCCCCTCGAACCCGCCGGCCCTTCTGCTGGCCTCAAGCCTAATAGTGACCATTCTGGGGGTATGCCTCCCTCTGCCCCAAACACTTGTTCCATCGCCTGCTTGATGTCTCCCCAGAACGGGACTATTTTTGGGCATCGCCACCAAATATGTTCCGCAGTGCCCTCCTGGCCGCATCCCCTCCAGCAAGTTCCCGATGAGTCTGGGTAGATCCTGCGTAGCCGACCTGGGGTATAGTGCCACCCATATAATATCTTACACCAGGCCTCCCGGGTTTGTGAGGCTCTCGCTAGTTTGGGGATCTTCCTCCATAGATTTTCCCACTCTGTCTTCTCTATTTCCCTGCCGAGAATTTTTTCCCACCGTCCCATGTATGCCCATTGCGGCCTCGGGGTAGCCTCATCGAAGATCTTATAAAGCTGCGAGATGAGGCCTTTCGAGCCGTCATTGGTCATCAGGAAATTTTCAAAAAGGGTCGGTGATCTTGTGGACGCCACCTTATTTATGGGGTGTAGAAGCCAGTGTCGAAGCTGTGAGTATCTCAGTCGTTCACCTTCCCCCAGTGCGAAATCCTTTTTACAATCTACAAAGGAACTGATCTCCCCTCCTATAAACATGTCCCGCATCCAACGGCAACCTCCCTTCCGCCAGTTCCGGAATGCCCCTCTTTCCAACCCCGGGGTAAAGTTTTTATTATTGAAGATGGGGGGTGAAAGGAGACGGGAAGGTTGTAATTTCCTTCCGTTGGACCAGTCTGTCCCAGTTATCTGCAACTAGTTTGGTGATCGAGCTAAGGTACATATGGCCCGGACGGTGCTGTCTGGGTAGCCACAGAACCTCCCCCAGTTCGTGTTGCGTGACCGCTCTATCCATCTGAACCCAGTGTTTTCCTTCCCCCTCCCGCAGCAATTCCCTAATCACCCTTAGTTGGGCTGCTTCGTAGTATTGACGTAAGTTGGGAATAGCTAGTCCCCCCACCCCTTTTCTCGGGGCCATAAGTTGCATCCTACTCACCCTGGCCCTTTTTCCCTCCCATATGAACTCGTTTGTTATTACCTGGAGCTCCTTGAAGAAGCTAGCTGGGACTGCTTGAGGGATAGCTTGGAAGAGGTAGAGCAGCCTCGGCAGGGTAACCATTTTAAGTGCCTCTAGCCTCCCCAACCAGGAGATCCGCAAGTTCCGCCACTTACGGAGATCTTTCTTAATTCTTTGCAGGAGTGGGGGGTAGTTTGCTGCGTACGATCCGCGTAGAGCTGGAATGATTCTCACCCCCAGGTACGTAATTCCCACCGGTCGCCAGGCAAAGGGCGTCGTCCCCTTTAGCTCCTCCCTCTCTTCCCTTGCCAATGTCAGGTCCATCAATTCGGACTTGTGCATGTTACTGCGTAGTCCGGATGCTTCCCCAAAGTCTTCTAGTAGTAACCTGGCTTGCGTACTCGACTGGGATTGGTCAGGGCGAGCAACATGTCGTCTGCGAAGGCCGCCACCTTGTGATGCCTGCCCCCAAACGGTATTCCCTGTATTCCTTCAGATTCCCGAATTGCCTGCAGGAGGGGCTCCAGGTAAATTGCGTATAGCAGGGGTGATAGGGGACATCCCTGTTTTGTACCTCTTTGGAGTAGGAATGGTCTAGTTAAAAACCCATTTACCACCACCCTCGCTCGCGGGCCCTCATAGTTCGCCTTGACCATCTGTAAGTAAGCGCCTCCTAACCCCATCTTTTCCATGGTTTTGAAGAGGAAGGACCACTCCACCCGGTCGAACGCTTTTTCAGCGTCTAGGGACAGAAGTACTGCCGGTGTGCGAGTCTTTTCTGCCTTTTCCACCAGGTGGGCCACCCTTCTGATATTATCCGCTGTCTGCCTCCCCTTTACGAATCCCGCCTGATGGATCAAATCCGGGAGGAGCCCCTCGAGCCTATTCGCCAGTATCTTAATGTAGATCTTTGCGTCTACGTTAATGAGCGCTATTGGCCTATAGGAGGGTCCTTTCCCTCCTTCAGAATCAGCGAGATCTTGGCTTCTTTCATAGACTGGGTGATTTGCCCACTATCTATTGAAAAGGTAGGTCAGGTGTGGAACCAGCACTCCCGCATAGGTCTTATAAAAGGACGCAGTGTACCCATCGGGGCTGGGGCCTTACCTGCCGGCAGCTTCTGAATAACCCCCCCCCCTCCCCTCACCTCCTCCTCCGTTATCTTTTGTTGTAGACCAATCTGGGCATCCCCCTCAATTTTTCATAGGTTAACCCTTTGCAGGAATTTCTCTGGGGTGCTGTGAAGCATATAAGGTCTCATAAAAATCGGCCATGGCCTCTTGGATATCTTCTATTCGGGTAACCCTTTCCCCCCTATCTGAGTTTAGAGCCGGGACTCTGTTTCTGGAGGCAGCTCCCCGAAGGAGGCGAGCTAGCAGGGCGTCCGCCTTATTCCCTCTTGCATAGAATTTTTGCCTCACAAAAAGCATGGCTCCCTCCGCTTTTTTGGTCCTAAGGATCCCCAATTGTCCTATTGCCCTCCTGTAGTCCTTCTGGTTAATCCTGCTGGGGTTCGCAGCTACCCTACCCCTCGCTTCCTCAACTTCCGCTTCCAGCCGGGACTCCAAGGCCTGTAGCTGTTTTTGTCTCTGTGCCTTAGCTGCTATAATTTCCCCCCTCAGTGTGCCTTAAATGCGTCCTATCTTGTATCTTCCCTCGTGTCCCCTCTTTTGTTATTATCGAAGAACTCTCTCATCTTGCCCTCTATCTCCTCTCTTACCACAGGGTCCCTCAGCAGGTGTTCCGGGTATTTCCAACCCCACAGCTCCCTCCTCCTCTTTCCCAGTTCCAGCTGCATCGACAATATTTTATGATCTGCTATTCCCATGGGCCCAACTTTGGCCTTACCCACCAGGTTGGCCGAGATCCAGATGTAATCAATTCTGGACTGGGTCCCATGAACTTCAGAAAGGAATGTGTAGCCCTCCTCGTCCCTCTTCAATTCCCTCCAGACGTCCCTCAGCCCTATGCTCTCCACTTTGTCCCGGAGTTCCGCTGAGGCTACCGCCCCTCCCCCACAGCTTTTAGTCCCTCCTGACCAGTCTTTAATCTTGTTCCAAGCTATATTCAGGTCCCCCATTACGATTATCTGGCCTCTTGCCCAGCCACCTATTTTCCCCATGGGATCGCAGAGGAAGGGGGTCTTGCCCTGTGTTGGGCGCATAAATCACCCCTATTGTGTACGATTCTTCCGCAATTGTGCCTTTTACCACAACAAACCTACCCTCCTTGACCCTTAGGGTGTCTTCCAAGCGGAAGTTCACCGTGCCCCTGATGGCCAGCGCCACCCCCCCACCCACGATTTCGTGGGACCAGACGCCTGAAACACCTGATCAAACCCTCTCAACCTTAAGCCACTCTGGTCCTTGCGAAGCAGATGTGCCTCTTGTAATCCCAGAAAGTCTGGATTTCCCGGATTCGTAAATTGCTCCAGCTTTTTCCTTTTCAGCGGGGTATTTAGGCCCATAACATTATGCGTTACCCACTTGAATTGTAGTTAGACACTTGTCCCCGCCGTTCAAGACCCTCCAACAGTTCCCCACTCCCACTCATTTGCCCCATGCCTGTTACCCGGGTGTGTGGGTCACTTCTAGTTCGCCCCTCGCGCAGCACCCGAGGATCCCTCCCCCTTCTCCCCCTTTCCCCCACCCCTCCAACCCCTAATGACCTTAAATCCTGGTCCGCCCGCGTCCCTCCCCCCCCAGGCCTCCTCGCCCTTGGTGATCGCATGATGTTTGCTCTTAGCACCCTCTCCCCTCCTTGTATACAAAACTGCCTTTGTGTCCACCACCCCCTGAAATTATTCAAGTACCCGATTAGTTCTCCTCTGGTCCAGCTCACTCCACTGCCGCTGGCTCCGCATCAATTCCCTTCCCGGGGGACCTCTGCCGCACGGGCCTCCTCCTTTTCCCCTCACCGACCAGCGACCATTCCCATGGCCTGGCTCGGGCACCACTCCTCGCCTCCGAGGAGCCGCTCAGCCCCGCCATCCTCGATTCCCCAACCAGTTCTTGGTCCAGTTCAAGTAGGTCCGCACCTTCCTGCATCGTGGTTATCCGCTTCTGAGAACCAGCCCAATCAAATACAAGTCCAAACGGGAAGGTTCACTTATATCTAATCCCCTTTTCTTTAAGCTTCAGGGTGAGGGGGCTCCATTGTCGCCTCTTGAGCAAGGTGCAGCTGGCGAGATCCTGGTACAGCTCAATACGTTGGTCGTTAAAGGATTTCGGCTCTTTTTGTATAGCGGCCTTGAGTACTGCCTCTTTTTCAGCATATCTTGTAAACGCTGCTAACACGTCTCGCGGCCTAGCTTTCGGGTTCCTATTGAGGGAACCCACTCTGAACCCTGTCCAGTTCGATCCGATCAGGTGAGGACTCGCCCAATAGTTCCGCGAAAATTCCTTGAACCGTTTCCTTCAGGTCCCTATCTTGCACCGTCTCCGGCAGGAGCTTCAATCTGATGTTGATCCGCCGAGACCTGTTTTCCATGTCTTCCATTCGTATTTCCAGGTTCCGCGTCACCATGTCGAGCCTCTCGATAGCTTCACTGTTCTCCGTGGTCTCTCTGCCTATCTCCTGCAGGCCTTTTTCGACTATGTCTGTTCTCTCCCCCAGTTGACCCACTTCCTGCTTGATTTCGGCCAGCGCTTGGTTGATGTCAGATCTTATTAATTGAAATTGCTCTTGAAAGGTTTTCCCCAAAGATGCTTGGAATGAGAGCAGCTCCCCGTGCAGGTCCTGGCGTGAGATCTGAGCAGACGCTTCCAGGGTCTCGCCGTGCTCCTGCTCCGTACTTCCCCCGTGTGGCCCTGCGTTCCTTGGTTGCGTCCTTGCTTGCCCAGAGGGCCATGATGGGGCCTGAGGCATCTGGCTGCGACTGGCCACCCTTATTGGCCTTGCCCTTGTTTTTAGCCGCCATATTTGTAGCTCGAAGGTCGGGGGGTCCCCCCCAGTCCTGCCCATGCCTTCCCAGGGGGGTCACCCCTGCCCAGTTCTGAATTCCTTGCCTCACTGTTCCCGATCAGGCCGGAGTCTCCAGCCTTGCAGTGCTTGACGTTGCCTTGGGGCCTGTCGGGGTTGCGTGTAGTAGGGCAGTACCTCCGTGAGGCCGCGCGGGGCACCAACGCCAGCCCCGCACAAATGTTGCCCGGGCCCCGCGCCGCTCACCGCACTGCTCTGGTAGTATCCACTTGCCGCCGGGGCTGTACTCCAATTCACGGGCGGGGTCACTGCCGGGAGCTCGCCACCGCTCTAAAGGACTTGCGCGGGCCCCCCGATCCGAGGCTCCGCCGCCGGGCCGATATCAGGTCCTCCGGTGTGTCCCGAAGGTACCTCCTTTCCCAGGGGTCTCCTCCTCCCTGGCTCAGGCAGCCACGTCGCACCCCGGCGTGAGGACAGGACGGGGCTGCGATCTCGTCTCGCCTGGAGCGCCCCCTCTCCTGCTCTGCCCAGTAGGCCTGAAGCGTCTCCCTTCGCCCGCGAGCCTCTGGCGCGTGCCGCGGTATTTTCTCCTGCTCCTGCTGGGTGAAATGGCAGCTACGGGTGGTCGAGGGCGTGGGAGGGCGCCCGCCGCTGTTATCCTGAGTTCCTCAGCTCATAAGGGGTGGTGGAACCGCTTAAGTGAGTTGGAGGTTCTGGAGCACCGTCGACACACGTCTACCTGGTGTCGGCGGCCATCTTGGAATCGAATCCTGATATTTTGATAGAAAAACATTTTAACACTGGAATTAAAGCTGAGCAGACTAAAGAGTGGCTGGAAATAAGAAAAGAGGACGCTAAGCAGTCAATAAGAGATATATTGATGCAATTTGAGAAAACATTTGTGAATTCAGCAGACATTAAGAAGGAGAGGAAAAAGAGGTGCAGTGATGCTTGCGATCTCATTGGTAATGTCTATAGTTGGAGCCATTATAGGTACCACAATATCAACAGCCAATGTCATTTCAGTAGGGACGCTGAGTACTAAAGCACAACAACCGAGTGTTGACCTAGAAATAATACAAAATTGGATGAACAAGTAAGGTTCATAAATGAAACTGCGATCATATTGAATGAACAAGCGGATGTGATGCAACGGGCAACTAAGCTAACACTTAGTGAGATTTTGAACATAATATGTCCTGTTGCTAGACTATTAACGAATTATATGAGAGAAGTTCAAACTGCAATTTCACAATTGATTCAAGGACATATACCATTGTACTTTGTATCACAGAATATTATTCATCAAATGATAGAAAGGTTGACTAGGAGGGAGAATGATGTGATACAGGTAAAAATTGCATTTGAAATTGGTAATTCAATGCCATTATATGTGGACTTGGATACGCTGGAAATTGGGTTCTTACTATGCATCCCATATGTAGCTCCTGAGCTTATTTATCAAACCAAGTGGGTACACAATGTGGGATTTTGGCAAGAGGACAAATTTATTAAGATTAAGACTCCAGAAGTGGTGGCATTTCAGTCATGGGAGCCTGAAGTTTACTTGATACCAAACTTGGAAACGTGTGTCAAATTTAAAGAACAAAATTATATGTGCTCAGGTAAACTGTTTGTTCCTGATGCTACAGACGCTATTTGTGGTTTGAAATCTGACCCAAGTATATCAGAAGGATGTGAAGTGATCATTAGCAATATGGGGAGTGAAGAATTAGCACAGGCCAAATTGTCAAAAGTAAATGGTTGATCAGCACCCGTTTAAAAAACCTGACAGTAGTACACTTAAATCATGGAACATATGTGGTTAAACAGGTGAAATTTTATGTCTTTTACTTACAGGTTCCAAAGGATACAATTGTGTCGATTGGAGGATTAACATTGCTTCAGGTTACGAATGACATTTGGGAAAGCCAAGTAGAAAATATTGAATTTTTTCAAAGGGATGCATTTCCAATAGACCCAGACCTAGAATTCTTATTGAATCACAAAGAGAAACACGTAGTGAAAATGAATCTAAGAAAGAACAACATTACGGTTAGTAACCTGGGTATAATAGAAGTGGAAAGATTTAATTGGGGAACCTGGAGGGGGAACGCTCTATAGTGGGTTAAGCTGTCCTGGTGCTAATAATGGGAGGGTGGTTGATTGTTTCATCAGTAAAAATGAAGATGTTGCTCATGTTAGTGGCTACAACGGGGAGAGAAAGATATCCCACCACGCATACATTTTAAAAGAAGAAAGGGAGCAAGTTGGATTTCTTCCAATTATGGCTTGGACCACTGCCAAAATTCTCAGAAAAAAGGAGGGGATATGTAGGATTATTTAGCGTGTTTTTGGAGTGCAGCACCACTGCATGAGATCAATGTATTGCTATAATGCGGCACAAGCAATTGCACCATTTTTCTTTTTAGATCAATGTATTGCTATAATGCGGTACAAGCAATTGCACCAATTTATTTTTTCTCCTGAAATGCCTCTGTTGCAGGAGAATCATTACAGGATTAATGAACTAATATAATTAACAATACTAACATGATCTTAATCAAATAACATCATAATGTGTTTTCCAGTGCAACATGAGGTGGAAAAAAACAGGCTCTGAAAGTCATTTTAAACGTGCACTTGGATTCATTTTTTTTTCTCTGTTCACTGTGTTAGCTGGATGCGAAATCTGCATGCCAGGAAATGAGTAGATACAGTTTCTAAACTGTATAAGCCAAGCCATTGTTAAAAGAGGAGGATAGATTATTGTGCATTTTCATTGGTGACCCGTCACCTTAAGAGCTGTAACAGAGGTCTCTTGGTACATTTCGGGGAGGAAAAAAAAGGACATTTTACACAGCTCCGGGGAAGACCTGGCTGGAGTTTCTATGGGGTTTTCCTGATTGAGAGGTGCCGTCCCAGTCCATTGACGACTTTCCCAGACTGAAGATTCCAGTCGATAAGCACCGGCTTGAGAGACCGCAGATCAGAACTGCATGTCCTCGCTGGGGTGCTTTGAAGGAAAGCCTCGAGCCATTTAAAGAAAGCGACCAGTCCGGGGAGTTCGCGTGCTAAACAGTTACAACTCGCTGGTAATTATCTTGTATGAAAGTGAGGGTGCGGTATGTGTATGAGACCTATTTTAGACAGGCAGCGTAGCGATAGCTTTTCACTGTGTTCAAATGACACATTTTAATGTTGCCAGCTGAAGGCAAAACAAACGATGTAATTTTTTCTCTTGTGCAAATATGAAATGAAATTCGTAGTGTTCTTGCATTTCGTCTTTCTCATGTTTTTATTTCAGAAGAGGATTGTCTCACGAATGTTAATGTATCATTGTAAAATGAAATTGTGATAACAGTCTGCCTAAGAGTATTTTTGTTTGTTTCATTTGGTGTCTAAACAAAATATTATGCCATAGAGGGAATGATGCTTAAAGCGCCAAGTTTCTATGCAGATAAAGTAATGTTATGAGCAATTATAAATAGCTGTGTGCGTGGTTCCACTCAGTGTATATATGTGTGTGTGATTTCTGAGTGGAACATAATGAAATAGTTTGCTGGACGTATATGAGTCAGCAGAAAGAGAGGCCTCTGGAAATAGTTTCACTAATGTAAATAAATTAGTGATTATACCACGTTATTGTGATTACTTTATGGAAGCATAGCTCACTGGTGTAGATAAATCAGTGATAACAGCCATAAGTGGCATTCCATATGAAAATGTGTTCTTGAATAATGTAGAAGCCCCTGAGGCCTCTAGAGATCACAAGAACAGTCTAAACAAAAGAAAGGGGTTTTGTATGTTGGGGCCACAAATAAAACAAAGAAATTATGCTCATCACTATACCACAACGAAATGCATACCAACTAAATGTATCTGTGTACTGAAATAATGCATATCCACTTTATTACTATAATACCAAACCCAATCTGAATGCAAGGAGTGATTATTGCTGAATCACTTTATTTTTGGCGGTAAGAAAATACCGCTAGGCCCCAAATCTACACAAAATACCCTACAGGGACCACCCCAGACTGAAGCCCTGACCCCAACATAGGATCCAGAGCCAGGCCCAGGGACCACCTCTGATCTTGCTCATACCTAGCTTTGGGCACTGTCCTGGGTCCATTGACTACTCAGTCAGTTCGACACCGGGCCTCAGGCTGGGTCAACCGACCAAACCAAAACATCCATAGACCAGATTTGAGGGATTGAACCAGACTTTGCACCTGGCTTGCGAAGTTGAGCCAGGTCCATGAGAAAACTAAAACAGGGCGAAATCTCCGAAGCCAGTACCGGACCACTGATCCTTCAGAGTTTAGGGATCCAGCGCCAGGCTTTTCTGTGGAAAACCTAGTGCCAGATCCCCAGACCAAGGTCCCCATATCATGAGCAGAGAGACAGTGATTTTTGCCATGTGTTTTACTCTTTACAGTTGAAGAGGGAATTGCAGACCCCACTCAAGGCAGACGTGGACTAGGGACACCTTGATGAAAGAGCAGCTTTTTTTTGTTTGTCAGGGGTTTGAGAGTCTCTCATAGTGCTGTAATATGTCGTTCAAATCCATGAACATTTTTCAGATGGCCCAAAAAAAAAAAATGTTTTTAAAAGTCTGCATTTCTTTTTAATACTGTATTCTGGTTGCCATTTACTAAAATTGTCAGACTCAAAAGTGCCCATCAGGCCCTCAATGAATCATGTAGGTCAGCAAGTTTATAATAAAAGAAACAGGTTTTTGACCACTTATTTTATTTATTTTTAAAATGGGACCAGATATCTTCTATCTTCTCGTACAGGTTTGGTGCAAATTTGTTCAGTAGTTGCTGCTGTGCAAATGTTGGCCTATTACACAGGGCACACCATTGGAATACCACAGAAACCCCTCAACCAATCGCCCTCAACTGGGAGAGTAACACAGGCTTTCAAATCATCATACATCAAACCACTCCTCCAGGATACTACGGTCGATGCGGAAGACCTCTCGAACTACAGACCGATATTAAACATTCCTTATCCGGCAAAAGTACTACAGACCCATGTCTACGAACAAACACTGGAACACGTAGAAAAACACCAAGTATTGGACCAGGCACAAGTCAGCTTTAGCCCCATGACAGGGACAAAGACGGCACTTCTTTATATCTAGGATGACCTAAAGACTAATAGAATTCCAACACAAACTGCACAGATACTAGTTGACCTCTCCAGCAGCGTTCGACACAGTCAGTCACAACATCCTCAAGAGACGAAGAAATAGGGATCACCGACGCAGCACTGCTCTGGATAAATCTTTATCTGAAAGAACAGAAACAGTATGGATAAAATCATTCAAATCCACACTGCGGGACACCACCTGTGGAGTACTACAAAGATCCTCCCGATCACCACTCCGCTTCAACATCTATTTGACTCCATTAATCAACCTCCTCAAAAGACAACCTCTCCTGCTATAACTAGGCAGATGACACCCAAATCCTGAAAAAAAATTGAAGATGTACAAGGAGGAGAAAACAATGCTAGTAGACGGTCTCAAAGAACTCTACGAATGGATGAACTCAAACAGCCTCAAACTCAACCCGGGGAAGACAGAACAACAAGTTATTTACCAAGTGGTAACATTCTTTCGACTGGATAGTACAACGTATTCCTCATCTTTGATATCTCATCCAGCTTCGGAAAAAAATAATTCTCAGCAGAGGGCGCTCCGTGTCGAGTCGATGTCCCTCGAAGGCCTCCGTCGAGGGTGACATCATCGGGTGTATAAGTTGCATGCGCAGTGCCCGTTGGCCTTGGTTATATTTTTCCCTCCTGTTCGTGTTGTGCCGTCAGCCCAGGCAAGCAGTAGTTAACCTGCGAGAACGGAAGCTGCAATAACATAGGAAATTCTAGTGGGTTAGGCTGGGAGGGCGATGAGGAATACGTTGGATGAACATCCAACCGAAAGAACGTTACCAGTTGGTAAGTAACTTGTTCTTCGAATGGATTGTGTCCTCCAACGTATTCCTCATCTTTGATAGACTCCCGAAGCAGTATGCAGAATTTGGTGGAGGGAGTAGAATTTGAAGTGGTAAGCATCTTATAAAGCCGAATACAGTACCACCTAAGTGTTAGGGAGAATTCTCTGTTTAGGCTGAATTTCCCTACCTAGTGAGTCCCCCAGCAGCTTTGCTGGATTTCTGGGGTTTATTTTTTTCTCCTGCCAAGAGTGAGACTCTTTTACCCTCACTCCTGGACATGTTGAACTGTGTTATCTTGGACAAACCTTGTGTTGAATGGGCTATGGGGTCTTTTACTCCATAGGGCCTCATGTATTTTTGTGATGTGGGTTACACAGCACCCTCTGTGCCGTGACCCAGGGGTGTCCTAGGGACTCCCCAACATAGACTCCATACCCTGGGACTGACTACTGTCTCCCAGGGCATGTAAAGTCACCAAAGACCTTGCTAGTCTTGAATCCTGAACAGAACCAGTACAAACCATCATATTGTGGACGTACTGGCTGGGGCAATTCGATTGCCCCAGGGTCTGTTAGTCGAGGGGGCACGTCTCCGTCCCCCCTGATCGAGTTTTGGCTGGTGGCAGTGGAAACTACGTTTTATATTCGACCGCGAATATTTTCCTATGGGATTTCCCATTGTTTTAGGCTAACACATTTAATTATTTATTTACGGTAGCCTTAAACATACCGCCGGTTTATATATTTATTTTTATAACTCCGGTTGGGACTTTTTGCCAAAACTTGATTCTAAAATGGCGTTGGTGTTCGCCTCTGTAACTCTGACCCAAAGTGGAGCCCTTTGTTCCACTTTTGGCGGGCTTCTCCACAGAAGCCCTCCAAAGTGGTGCCACTCTGTCTGGGGTACTTAGGAGGGGTGGAGGGGGATTTAGGCACCCTGGACTGAGTTACCTTGGTAACTCAAGTCGCACTCCGTCCTGATTGGCCCAAGTGGTGAGCCGCCCGGCTCACCACTTAGCATGTTTGAGTGACAGCTAGGCTGGGTGAATGGGGGTTTGCTGCATAAAAGCAGGGCTTTGGGGACTGGGACTTCAGAAGTCGCCACAGGACCAAGAATCCGACGAGGGAAGAGCTGAGCCGACCTGCTTCGACGACACCACCCGGTGGAGCCCTGCTGAACCGTCTCACCACTTTTCCCGACGACCGAGGAGAACTCTTAACGGAGTGGCTCCTTCCCTTGACTGGTGGGGACAACCAGTTTTCGCCTTCTTTTCGCTTCTCGAGGTATCTCGTGGCCGCCTTGCCAGTGCCAAGCACCCCGGCAACCGGAACCCCACCACTTTTACCCCAACCACGAAAGTCGGTACAACCCTTTCACCGGAGGACTCCGCGGCTGGTTTCTTCCCGGGCAGTGCAACGACCCTCTTCTTCTACTCTTCAGCGAGAACTTCTTCTTCCCTGACCGACGTCGAGCCTTGCTGCCACTGCCTGGAACAACTGCCACCGCTGGAGGACCCTTTTCGCTTAAGGTACCGTGTTCCGCCTGGCTTCCCTTGCCACCGACTGTACGGGGTAGATTTAGCCCCCGGCTTTCGAACCTGGGAGTGCCTGGAACACCCTGGCTAAACTTTCTAAGCCACTCTAACCTCTTTCTAACTCTTTGCAAGACTTTGAATCCCTAATAACAGTGTGATCTTGGGCACATTTTCGCTCCGGCTACGCTAAGAGTGGGCCCTGCCTAGTGACTTTTGCTCACCTGTGACTTTGTGCTTCTTTGAGCCTATTGCAAGTGTTCTGGACCTTAGAGTGGTGTGATTAACCCATTTCTGCTTTTTCTCTCCCTTTCTTGGAAACTACTAGAGTGTCATCTAACGTTAAGCACTCACCTCTGTTTTAATTAAGTGGTGTTAACCTAGAGTTGTCTAGATAGGAGAAAGGATTGAATCTACTTTCGTTATAACTGTGTTTGAAGTGTTTACTATATTTTGCTAGAGTGTTTTTAACTTATGTGTATTTTAAATAAATAACTATATACTTTTGAAACCAAGCTCTGGTCAGTGTTTGCTTGTGCTATTGTGTGTTGGTACATATTGTGTATACTTTGCATACTGCCTAACTCTTCTTGAGAGAAGTCTGACTGCTCAGCCACAGCTACCAGGTAAATCTGGGTGGTACAGACTGCTACCAAAGGGGTTTACTGCTCTACCTGTAGTCTTAAATCTTTTGCAGTGTTCCCCAAGGGAACTGCACAGGTTTCTGCCTAACACTAACCAAAGGCAACATCCTGAGAGTGGGAAGCATCTAAACAGTAATGCTTTATGAATGTACGCAGTGATGACCAAGTTGCCACATCACCGATAGATTTAATAGGTACGCCCCTTTGAAGGGCTGCAGAAGAGGCTACATCACTGGTAGAATGAGCTCTCAAGCCTTCTGGCGGGTCCTTGCCTGCCAATCTAACATTATACGATGCCAAGAATAATCCCCCTTAATGAAGTCTGTTTTGAAAAAGCTTGACCCAATTTCTTTCCGGTCTAACCAATAAAGAGTTGGTCATCCACTCCGAGTTTGGAGAACCTAGAAATATAAAAGCTTAAAGCTCTTCTAGGGTCCAACCTATGGAGCCTTTTTTCCTCTTTACCGCGATGTGGTGGGGGGGGTGTGGGGAAGAACGCCGGCAGAATTATTTTCTGATTTAGATGGAAATCAGCTACAACCTTAGGTAGGGGTTTTAGCCTTAGCACAACCCTGTCTTTGTAGAATACAGTATAGGTGGCCTAGAGGAAAGTGCCTGCAACTAGCTCCCTTTATATGCAGATGTCAATGCAATCAACAATATGGTTTTGAAGGTTAACAACCTCAATGGACATGTGTGCAAGGGTTCAAATGGGGCACACATTAAAAACTTTAGAACCAGATTAAGATACCAAACTGGCACCTGAAAAAACAAAAAACAAAAGTGGGACACATTTGTGAGCCCTTTAAGAAATTGAATCACCAAGGGAATTTTAAAGTAGGAACATTCTTCCGAAGAGCGCTTGAAAATGGATGGCGCTGCGAGGTAACCCTTAATGGTCCCAACATTGAGACCTTCGTGTGCCAATGATAAGAGGAAAGATAACACCTCTTGAGTTGAACATAGAAAAGGATCAGCATTCTTTTCCCTGCACCAGTCGCAAAACTATTTCCAACGGCAACGATACAGGGATTTTGTTGCTGGTCTTCTTGCCGAAAGCAACACCTCCATGACGTCGTCCAGGAAGGTCCCAATCCTTATATCTCAGCCTTTCAGAAACCAAGCGTGAAGGTTGAGAGTGTTGACCTCTGGATGGAGAACCTGTGCCTCAATTTGCGAAGACTAATCAGAGGACAGATGGCCATATCGAGAAAGTCCGGGTACCACGTTCTCCTGGCCCAATCTGGGGCAATTAGGATCATGTGGTTTCCGAACCGTCTCAACCTCCTGATTACTTGAGGAATGACGGGGATCGGTGGAAACGCGTAAAGTAGTGGCAAATACCAATCCACCACGAATGCGTCTCCTAGAGCTCCTCTCTGAGGAAATTCCCTTGAGCAGTACCTTTTGCACTTCCGGTTGACCCCGGTCGCAAACAGGTCTACTTGAGGGGTTCCCCAAAGCGTAAAGATCTCTTGAAGAACTTCCTGAGCTAGTTCCCACTCGTGGGACACTGCACTCTGCCTGCTCAGAGCGTCTGTCGTGTTTTCCTTGCTGGCTAGGTGAACTGCTGATAAGGAGATTCCTTCTTGAATTGCCCAGTACCAGAGCTTGCCTTTCTGCACAGTAGTAGTGACCCTACACCACCCCTTTTGTTTAGGTAATGCATGGCCACTGTTTTGTCTGTCATTATCAGGACATTCTTTCCCCTGACCAAGGGCAGGAAGGCCGTCAGCGCTAGTCTGATTGCCCACAGCTCCAAAAGCTTGATGTGTAGTTTGGACTCCGATGGAGACCAACAACCGCTGACTGACAGATTGTTGGCATGGGCTCCCCAACCCACGAGTGAGGCGCCCGTCACTACTGAGGGCTGCCAAAAATGTTCTCCCTTCGGAATATTGTCCTTGCATGCCCACCAGAGAAGATCCTGCGAGACTCTGGTTGGAATCTGAAGTAGGTCCGACATTTTTCCTGAGAACTGGGACCATTGAGTTCTTCGAGCCCATTGAAGGGACCTAATTCTCAGGCAGGCTTCTGGCACCAGAAAAATGCAGGCTGGCATGAGGCTGAGCAACCTCAAGAAATCGAAGGCTGGAACATTCTGGGCAGTTTGGAATTTGGTACCCATCTGAAGAATGTCTTGGGTGGTGAGCTCTTTCCCAAGGATGTATCTAATACAGCTCTGAGGTACTGGAGCTGATGAGAAGGTGTCATCTGTGACTTCTTGAAATTGAGGGAGAAGCCCAGACTGTGAAAAGAGCGGCAGGTGACTGAGCTGATCCAGGGCTTGTTCGGGAGAGCGCGCCCTGATCAGCCAATCGTCCAGGTAGGACTAGACATGAATCCCCACCCCCCCTCTCCTGAGATGCGCTGCCACCATCAGTTTCGTGAAGACCCTCTGGGCGGAGGTCAACCCAAATGGCAGGAATCCAAACTGATAAGGTTCGCTGTTGGCGGCTTGCACTAGGTATTTCCTGTGCTTGAGATGGATTGGCACATGAAAATAAGCATCCTGAAGGTCCATAGACACCAACCAATCCTGAAGTTGGAGGGCCTGAAGGATCTGAGAAAGTGTGACCATCTTGAATTTGTCCTTCCTGAGGAACTTGTTCAAGTACCTAAAGTCCAAGATGGGCCTCAGTCCCCCGTCTTTCTTGGGGATCACAAAATATGGGGAATACCAACCCTTGTTCCTCTCCGCTACAGGTACTGGTTCTATAGCAACTTTCTCTAGCAGGGTTAAAATTTCCTGCACAAGGAGCGGATTTGGAATCCTCAAAGAGTGTTTCCCTGGTTGATTGTTGCAAGGCTGCGTTATAAATGGAAGGCAGTAACCTTAGGCTATTGTCTTCAGAGCTCAAGCATCTGAAGTAATGGCTCGCCATTCTTCAAGATGCTGAGACAGTCTGCCCCCCCCCGCCCCCCCACACACACACTGGTGATCTGTGACACAAGCTCTCAAGCTCTCAAGTAGTTTCGGAGCAGTTGCTGCAGCTGCCGATGGCAAGGAATCTATAGCTGGAGCTGGCTTTGCACTCTTACCTCGTCCACCACAAGGGATTTTCCATGGACTGGCCATTCCTCTCGCCTTTCCAAATGAGTAGTAACAATAGGATTGTCTCCTCCAAGAGGAGGTACTTACAAGAACCAACCCATATTAAAGGCAGGACCATTGATTGGTTAGCCGGCTCCAACTGCAACATCCAGGTCCTCAATAACTCCCCTTGCTTATGGTCTGACCATCACATCATAACATTTAACATTGAAGCTTCCCCGCGAGCCCCAACACCTATAGCCCCAGCCCTCCCCACCCGCAATAAAAAAAATAAAACAAGAGAACATCTCCTCCCACTATTACTCCCCTCTCTTAATGTGGCGACCAACGCCTGCTCTGATCCCACCTCCCTTGCAGACATCTACAACCAAACGATGCTCACGGCCATTGACACCTTAGCACCAATTAAACTTAGAAAGGCTAAACCACGAGCACACCTCAACTCATGGTTCACTCCACAGCTAAGAATCCTTCGCAAGGCCAAACGTTGCGCGGAAAACCGGTGGAAAAGCCACCCATCTGATGAGCATAAAGACGGCTTCCTCCTCGCCTCCCTCATTTATAAAGACGCCATCATCATTGCTAAAAAAGAATCGCTTAATAATCGTATCACACAAGCCGACTCCAATTCAAAGGAACTCTTTAGAGTCCTAAAAGAGCTCGAAACCCCAGTTTCCCCGCCTGACACTTGCACAAAAGACAGCAAATGGTGTGCTAACATTCAAGCAGCCCTCCTAACAAAATCTCTATGCTCCAATCTAAAATAAAAGATAAGCAGGACTGCCTGAGGCGTGACAACCGCTCATCCGCCCCCACTAGGCCCACCCTCTCCAACTTTGCCAACATCAAACCCTTCACCTTCGTACCTCTCACTATCATCGAAGTAGAAAATATCATCCTCAGGATGAAACCTTCCAACTGCCAAGGTGACCCGTGCCCAGCTCCCATCATTAAGGACTCCGCCCATGACCTAGCCCCATTCATTACAGCCTTCATTAACTCTTCCTTTGAAACAGGTATTGTCCCGGACAACCTTAAAGACGCCTGGGTGATCCCGCTACTAAAAACACCTTCCCTTGACCCAAGCATACCTACGAATTTCCGACCTATTACTACAGTACCATTCCTGCTGAAGATACTGGACCGTGCAGCTTACCTGCAGATCCAAAACTACCTTGAATCAAACAATCTGCTAGGTCTACGACAATCCGGATTTCGGCCCAGACACGGGACCGAAACGGCTCTATTAGACCTAAAAACCCAGATCGAAGTCCTGAAGGACAAGGGCAAATTAGCAATGCTATTACTCCTCGACCTTTCCGCCGCATTTGATTTGGTTAACCACCAGATCCTTTGCAGGCACCTCTACTCTGCTGCCAACTTCTCTCCCTCCGCAGCGGCCTGGATCAAATCCTTCCTGAACAACAGATCTATGAGGGTCTTTGCACCCTCCGCTGCCGCAGCTCCCTCCCCTATTCATTGCTGTGTTCCTCAGGGCTCTTGCGTGTCTCCTACCCTTTACAATATCTTTACGAAACCACTCTTCGATGTGCTCGATTATCTGGGTGTCTCCTACACCAACTATGCGGACGACACTCAGATACTCATTCCCATCTCGGGTGATTATCTTGCTGACACCAAGGCCCTCAATGACGTCTACTTGGTCATCCAAGCCTGGATGGCCCAGCACCAGCTATGTCTGAACGACGATAAGACGGAGCTACTTATTCTGGGTACTTCACAACACCTGAACAAACTGGAGCCATCCTATCAGTAATTCATCATAGACGGCAACTCCATACAAGTCTCGAAAGATACCAAAACACTAGGCTTTTACCTGGATTCCACCTTTTCCTTGTCAAGACAAACTAATGCTGACAGATCCACCTCCGCCTACACGTGCAAACTCATTTCAGCCTGCAGACCTTTCCTCACCACCCACAATAGCGTCACACTAGCGAGAACACTTATCATGGCAAAAATAGATTACTGCAGTGCCCTATATCTAGGCACCAGCCAAGAAAACCTGTCCAAACTCCAAACCACCCAGAACAATGCAATTCGAGCGGCTCTGAACATCCCTCGTAACCACCACATCTCAGAAGCCAGAGCTAGCCTTAAGTGGTTACCCGTGAAGCAGAGAATTTCCCTAAAAACGCTTGCCCTCACGCACAAATGCCTAGCCAACAAGGCTCCGATCTATCTCTGCAGTCTGCTTTCGCGCCACTCCACTGCCCGACCACTAAGAATTGCTCAGACTCACTGCCTTACTATCCCTAGGTTTAAGCTCCAAAAAGCGGGAGGCACTAGCTTCCCTGTCCTAGCCTCCAAACTTTGGAACACCCTCCCCGCTGCCATCAGAGCTGAAGACTCCTTCAACGCCTTCAAGAATAAAACCAAATCTTGGCTCTTTGACCAGCAATAGCTGTGTCAGACATCGGTCCTACTTACCCAACCCACCTGTTCCCCTGCACGATCTCCGGTCTGCTACCTTTCCCAACTACCTCAGGGATACTTCCTCTGCAGAGCCGAGGGACACTGTACCATGTGTAAGATATGTAATTATTAAGTTTGTTTATTATGCTGTATTATACTTTTTTGTAATTTATCTCCCTGTATGTTCTTTTCTTGCAACCTTGTACAAATTGCGCCCCGATGCCCCTGGGCCTGATGGTCTGCGCGTTATAAATTAACAAATACAAATACAAGACTGTCCTGATGAACGAAAAGGCTGAGGTTGCCTAACAGGGGCCCCTAAAGATTTGGCAGCCGCCTTTGAGGCCTGCAAACTCTCAAGGCTCTGGTCAGCCTTGTTGGCAAAAAGGTGAGACCCGTCAAATGGCATGTTTAGAAGACAGGCCTGCATATCTGGTACGAAACCAAACTTCTGCAACCACGCAAACCTGCGCATAACCATGCTTGTAGCCATGGACCTGCTAACGCTGTCTGCAGTGTCCAATCCAGATTGAAGGGATACACGCATGGCTTCTTTGCCATCCCCAACAATAGCTAGGAAACCCTCCCTTTCCTCCCCTTCTGGAATGTGCTCCGCCGGCATTGATATGAACTCTTACAGAGTGTAAGAAAATGTGGCTAAGGCACATGTGGAGTTGGCCGATTTTAGAGCCATATTCCCAGCTGAAAATACTTTGCGTGCCCATTCATCCACACGCTTGTCGTCCCTATCCGGAGAGATGGTAGGGTACGGCGCCTTATTAGATGTAGCTGTGGCTGCTTGGACCACCAAACTCTCGGGAGTGGGGTGCTTAGAGAGATAACCAGGATTGCTACTGGAAGCGCAGTATTTTCTCGTGAGGGATTTATCCATTGCAGGGATAGAATCCGGGGACTCCCAATTTTTGGCCACCATATTTTGCAAGGCCACATGAAAGGGAAAGGTTGGGTCTGTAGGTGGTCCTTGCTTCAGAATTTCAGTAAGATCATCTTAGATGAATTGAACAGGTGGTCTAGCCCAGCCCAGATAATCTACTACCTTTGACATCAGTTGTTGGTATGAAGAGTCAGCGTGTTCTCCTGACTCTGGTCTGCCGAATTCAGTTCCAGGTGATGTATCTACACCACTGGCATTGTGCAGTGTGTCAATGAGGTCTCTCATTTTACTCTCTTCTGAAATTGGAATTCCTAATGTGCCAGAATGTCTAAACCCAAGACCAAAAGGAACCTCCTCTTCCTCAGACCTTTCTTCTTCCTCAAAAATCAAAGAAAGGGATTTGAAGAACTCCTTTCTGGACAAAGGAGTATGTTTTCTCAGTAGGTGCCAAAGGTGTAGCAGGTTTAGCAGAAGGCTTGGGTTTAGCACCCTTGTCAGCCTTAACCTGCTCAGAGGGCTGCTCTGAAACCTTAGGAGTCTTCGGCACCGATGGTTTCTGCGTTGACGTCGACAAAGGTGTCGATGGCGTCTAGGGTTTGACGGCCCCCTTTGAAGATTTAGTCTTTGAGGTGTGTGGAGTCTTTGACAGCGTCAAGGACCAAGAGCGCTAATCTCAACCCGAATGACTTTTCCTCATCAGAGAACTCGAAGGCTCTCGATGGGATTTTCTTCGACCACCCGGGCTCGAGGGCGCGCGAGTGTCGTGACGGGATCGCTCTCAGCAGACTTCGGAAAAAGGCGTGGACAGAGACTTGCCCTTCTTGAAAATTTCAAGCATTTTCAAACGAAATGCCTCCTACTCAGCAGATGAAGAATGTTTGGTGGGGCACTTAAATTTTGTGGGGGAATCGTCCGACTACAATGAAGAGGACAGCGACCGATGGTGCCGTCTCTTCGATCGTTTTGTCGAGGACGAGTGGCGGGAGCCACTACGGGATCTCCATTTTTTTGTCACACTTGCGTCGAGGAGAGTGATCTCCAGACTCGACGGTCGAGAACCGATCAGTTTTGGTTTTACAGCCTACCTGCAATTTCCCCTTCCTTTCTTGCAGGGCTTTGCCACTCATTGCCTGACACTTCGAGCAGGACACTGTGGCGTGGCTTTCCCCCAAACACCACAGGCAAGAGCAATGCAGATCGGTGAGGGACATCTTCGAATCGCATTCCTTGCACTTTTTTAAAATGCATACCAGTTGTAATCGGGGGTAGAGGACGAAGACATGTCGTCGATGTCGCTCGATGATTCTTTGTTTTTGACAAACTACGTAGTAATAAGACTATCGAGGCGTGCTGAGTCTCAGAAGCAACACGTTCTGAGGAAACACGGAACGGAGGCCAACGGGTGCCGCGCGTGCTACTTATACACCCAATGATGTCACCCTCGATGGAGGCCTTCGAGGGACATCGACTAGACGCCATCGACGCACGGCGCCCTCTGCCGAGAATTTCTTTTTCCGAAAGCAGTCGAAGCTCGAATAGATATCAAAGATGAGGAATACGTTGGAGGACAATACATTCAAAATCATGATTACATCCAAAAACCAGGAAACCAACCAATACATCCCATGGCCCACAGAACTAGGAACAGTGCCCACACCATCCAAAATAGTAAAAAATCTCAGAATCCAAATGGATAACAAGCTTACTGTAGAACCTCAAGTACACACAATAATCAAGAAAATGCTTCTTCCACCTGCACACGATCAAAAAGATTCCACCATTCCTTCCCACACAAACCACTGGCCATCATCTCCCTCATGTCCAGGATAGACTACGCTAACAGCCTATTCAACGGAATGGCGGATTATCTACTGAAGAAACTGCAACACATACAGAACGCAGCATCCAGACTTCTCCTCAAACTCTCACAAAGGGACCACATCACTCCAGCGCTAAAGATGCTACATTGGCTGCCAGCCAAAAAACAAATCACATTCAAAACAATGTGCATCGCACACAGAGCAATCCACGGCCAAGGAGCAGAATTTTTACTACAAAAAAAAAAAAAAAAAAAAAATCATTTACCAGCCGTCCAGAACAATCAGATCCAGCAACGACACCAGCCTGGTACCTAGACCATACACAAGGAAAGAACTATGTGGATCAGCATTTTCTTACCCAGCCGCTTACATTTGGAACTCCCTCCCGAGAGAAATACAAAAAAAAAAAAAATGAAGGACCATCAAAAGTTCAGAAAACTCTGGCTCTTCAATACAGAAGCGGATGAAAACGAATGAGCAACATTCACACCCCTTGGAATGTACACAAATGGCAAGACGGGACTATACCGGACCACGACAAAGTGCAGGGAGGTGGGGGATCGTCCCGCGTGTGAGGGAGACCCGGGTGCACCCGTTCCCATGGAGGGCCTGTCGGAGGCTAGGGAGAGAGATGGCAGCGTCCTTAACCACCAAGAGCATTAGAACTTAAGGGGATAGTGGAGACCGAACAGTTAAACCATAAGTTGCAGGGAGCTCACAGGGACAGGGAAGAGGTCCCTCCCCCACCAGAAGGGGCCCAGGGAGGAGATGGTAGCTGCACACCAGGATATGCCAGAGGAAAAAGCAATGTAGACATCCATAAGTCTAAACACAGGGGTGGAGGAGGCTTCACCAATGAACAGCCCTGCTAACAACCCAAACTCTGCACAGAATATAGGAGGGAAACCGCCCCAGCACACCACAATGCACAACACAATGCACAACACTGGCAGGGACAGGCAACAGGTGGCAGAGGGGGTATGATAGAACGCCACCACTAACAAAACCACCCAAACAAAATATAAAAAAAAATAAAAAACACATCCCTCTGCTTACACCACTCAAACTCTAAACAAAACACAACCATGCCTATACAGCACAGCAAATACATAGCCCCACACAGCAGCACATGACAACTACCGACCGAAAGAAAAAAATAAAATAAAAAATAAAATAAAATCACACCAACGCTCAGCGAACGGTGCAATCTGAACTGAAGCTGCCAACAGCACAAACCTCTCTTGCGCTTTTTCCTGCTCCCTCCTACCAATTACCCTACACTCTTGCTTGCCAGGTCAGCCAGGAGACAACTCAGGAGGTGATAGTGCACATTAATAACCAGGTTACTCACCATAGTGACCACCTTACTCCTAGTCCATAGTCCCCTTTCCTCCATACTTATGGGATATCTCTCCGTCCTGTGGGACGGGACCGGAGCACTTTGTAAAAAGCATCCAAATGTTTCCAAAAACGTGTCCTTCCTCTCTTTCTTGCATGGGGCCCGGCACGCGGCCGCAACCCCAGCCACCTTGGCTCCGCCCCGCGCATCGACCATCAGTCCTTTTCTATCGCCAGGTCAGACCTATTAGCAATAAGAGGAACCTTATTAGAGGGGACGGCGGACGGGCGTATGGAGGAAAGGGGACCATGGACTAGGAGTAAGGTGGTCACTATGGTGAGTAACCTGGTTATACTCATAAGTACAGAGGAAAGGGGACGGGACGTAGAAGGAGTGCTTGGGAATCTCCCATAGGAACTACAGGTGGATGGAAAACCCCTTAGGGAAACAGGTTCTTCAGCACAGCCTGACCAAACTGAGCATCAGCTCTTGAGCTCATGTCGTGACAATGCTTACAAAAGGCCGATGGGGAGGCCCCAGTAGCTGCCCTAGCGATGGACTCCAAGGGGACGCATTTCTGAAAAGCAACCGCGGCTGCCTTGCCCCACACCAGGTGTGCATGAATACCCTTAGCAGGTTTCAGCCCTTGGACAGTGAAAGACACTGTGATGCAGTCGGCGATCCCAGAAATAGTCGCCTTAGACGCCTGCTTACCCTGAGGGTTACCGAAGGTCACAAAAAGTTGAGAAGAACTCCTAAGATCAGAAGTCCTGTCCAGGTAGAACTTAAAAGCCCTTCTAGCATCAAGAGAGTGCAGAACCCTTTCAGCCTCTGAGGAAGGGTTCAGAAAAAAGACCGGTAGGGAGATCGACTGATTCAGATGGAATTCAGTTACCACCTTCGGTAGAAAGGCTGGGTTTGTCCGCAGGACTACCTTGTCCTTGTGAAAAACCAAGAAAGGATGCTCCACTGACAAGGCCTGGAGCTCACTCACTCTCCTCGCTGACATAACGGCGACCAGAAAGGACACCTTCCAGGATAAGTACTTGAGGTCCACTGTGGCCATCGGTTCAAAGCGTTTATGGCACAGCGCCGTCAGGACTACATTAAGGTCCCACGGCGGATGCGGACTACGAACCGGAGGGTAGAGACATGTCAAGCCTGCAAAATGCCTCTTAACCAAAGGGTTACCCAGAGAATAAGAACACTGGTCTGTAGAAAGATAAGTGGAAACCGCTGAAAGGTAGGTCCTGCATGACAGAACATGAACACCCGACTCTGCTAGGGAGGACACGAAGGACAGTAACGTGTCAATCGAGGCCACCCTTGGATCCAATTGCTTATCCAAACACCAATGACAGAACCTGGGCCATTTACTCCTGTATTGGGATCTGGTCGAGGGTTCCCTGGCTGCCTGGAAACTATGCATGTTATCTGAAGACAAGTTAAGATGCTCTAAAGACTTGAACTCAGGCACCATGCCGCCAAGCTGAGCGATTGTGGGGAGGGGTGCCACATCTGCTGTTCCCCTTGATGAAGATCGGGAGTTACTGGTAACCTGATCGGCGGACACACCGACGGGTGTTGAAGTTCTGAGAACCAAAACCTGGCCGGCCACCACGGGGCTATGAGTACAGGCGAACAGTTCACAGAGTTCTTCAGCTTCCAAATTGCCCGATGGACTAGAGGCAGAGGCGGGGGTGCCATGGAATCTCGAGAGCATCCCCCAGAGAGGAGGCTCCCAGCCCCCCTCTGGAGGCATACTGAGGAAGCTTCTTGTTTACCACCGTAGCGAAGAGGTCCACCTCTGGTGTGCCCCAACGCGAGAAAATCCATGAGAGGACCTCCGCCTTCAACTCCCACTTGTAGCTGACCACTGTCCGCCGGCTGAGGGCATCCGCTGTGACATTCAGCTGGCCCGGGATGTGTACTGCAAGCAGCCAGACACCATGAAGCACGGCCCATTCCCATATCTGGATAGACAGGTCCACGAAGGGGGGGGGGGGGACTTTGTTCCCCCTTTCTTGTTGATGCAATACATCGACACCACATTGTCGGTGCGTATGCGGGCCACCTTGTTGGTAACAAGCGGTCTGAATGTCTTGAGCGCCAGAAAGATCGCCAGAAGCTCCAAATGATTTATGTGCAAGAGCTTGTCTTGAGGGGACCAGAGGTCCGAGACCTGAAGAAGAACTAACGTTGCACCCCACCCCAAAAGGGAGGAGTCCGTCGTGATCGTCACCGTGGGGCTTGGGTCCTGAAACCCCACGGCCCCCCGACAGGTTGCTGAGAGATGACCACCAGTCCAGGTCCACTCTCATGGAATCTGGAATCATTATCCGCTTGGAATCTGGGTCCACAACCCGACGCCAGGAACTCCTAAGAGCCATCTGGGTCCGTCTCTCTTGAGACGAGCAAGAGGAAGAGCCAGCACACACAAGGCCATGAGGCCCAGAAGTCTCTGTAACCACCAGGCCGACATGCTCTCCGACTGCGCAAACATCTGACACGTGGCCAACAGATCCGCCATTCTGTCCCCGGTCAGGTACACTCTGCAGTCGATCGTGTTCCAGCAAAAACCCAGGAAAATCAGGTCCTACGAAACCGTCATGGTAGATTTCCGCCAGTTCACCGACAGCCCTAGATGGAACAGGAGCTGAAGGAGAGACTGGAGATTGCCCGCTGCTGCCAGCGGACAAGGGCTGCGTAAGAGCCAGTCGTCCAAATACGGATACACATGGATACCCTGGAGACGAAGATAAGCCGCAATCACAGACATCTTCGTGAAGACACGCGGCGCCGAGCTGAGGCCAAAAGGGAGCACTCGAAACTGGAAGTGCTCCTCTCCCAAAGAGAAGCAGAGATATCTCCTGTGTGGGCTCCAAATCAGGATATGCATGTACGCGTCCTGAAGATTCACAACGCTGAGCCAATCGCCCATCTGCAAGGAGGAGCGTATCTGGCTGGGCATGATCATCTTGAATTTCTGTTGGGGTAGGAAAAGATTGAACTGGGAAAAGTCTAGGATGGTGCGCAGGCCAGCCTGGTTGGGTTTGGGCACCGTAAACAGCCGGGCGTAGAAGCCCCCCCCCTCGCTCCCCAAGGGGAACAGGTTCCACAGCTCTGAGGTCCAGAAGTTTCTGAACCTCTGCTTTGAGGGAGGGTGAGCCCGAAGCTGAAAAGGAGGGTTGCCGGGTTGGGTAGGGGTAGAGGTAAGCAGAAGCCCGCTCGAGCGACTGACAAGACCCATCTGTCTTCTGTGATGGTCTGCCACGCCTCCCAATGAGACAAATGCGTCCTCCCACCGGGGTCTCGTGCAAGCGCGGAAAACCCTCATTTAGTCGGTTTATCTGTGGCGGTGCCATCTGAACCGGAGGAGGAGGAGGCTGAAGAGCGGGAGAAAAACCATGTCTGTTGTTGCCTACGGCGGTTATTCCCCGCAGGGGTATCCACTCTGAGATTTGCGGTTAAGGAAGCCCCTAAAGCCAGAGGAAGGTCGACTTTGTGACAACGGTCTGTGGGTTTTGAAAGGAGCCTTAACCAAGACCGACAATTACTTAGCTGTCTGAGTGCTATCCTTCGTCTTGGTGAGCTCTACATCTGTAGTAGAATGAAAGAGCTCCTTACCATCGAACGGAAGGTGCAACACCTTGTCCTGCACTTCCTTTGAAAATTTAGTGGCATGCAGCCACGCCTGCCGTGAGTTATCAACCCCCAGCATAAGGCCCCCCGAGCAGAGGTGTCGACGTGATGAGCCGCAGCCTCCAGGAGATCCTGGGCCAAGACCCTGGCGTCAGATAGGCCACCCTTGAAGTCTTCCAGCTTCTCGACTGGGATAAACTCCTCAAACTCCGACAGACCTTTCCACATCCGCATGTTAGCTCCCGCTAAAATCAATTCAGCGTTGGCCTGCCTGAGCTGCAAGGCCGAGTTGGCGAAGATTTTCCTCCCGAGGGAGTCTAGGAGCTTGTCCTCCTTTCCCAGAACCTGAGTAGCCATCGTGGAAGAGGATGCTGCAGGCCTGGACTGCAAAATGGCCGCAGCCACCACTGTGGAGGGAGGCGGATAAGACAGGGCCACCTCTTCCGAAGACTGCAACCTGCATCTCGCGTCAATTTTCTTATTGACGAAAAGTCCAGAGTGTGGCTTTTCCCAGACTCTGCGGACCTCGGCCAAAACGTCCTTCTGCAAGAACAGGCCGGTACGCTCCAAGGGAGACAGGGTGAACGCCCCAGAAAGCACGCCCTCTTGCGGAGCGGGTGCCTCGGGACATCTAAAAAAACTCATGTCCAGTACCCGTCATGAAAAGCTCTAATAGAGCGGGGGAAGGTCCTCGTTGTCCTGATCGCCTTGGGCGTCATCTGACCGGTCAGGATCCTGCTGAGCCGTGTCAGGCGCTGCATTGTCCACCGGGGACAATGGAGGCAAAGGCGGAAGTGTCGGGGAAGGGACCGCAGGCAAGGGAGGCGCCGGCAGGACCACCGGAGGAACGGGTGGAGCCGGAGGTGCAGGTGGACATATCTCCCTGCAAAGCCCTTTGAAATATTCCCTCATGGGGTCGGTACACATAAGCGTTTGGAATTTACAGAAAAAGGCGTCCTACGGGGACTGTTTCGGAACCTGAGGAGGCCTCTCATGAGGTGGACAAATCCAGGGACGTAACGGGGAAGGGTGCCACATAGGACCCTCCACCGACGTATCCACATAAATCAAAGGTGCCGACACCGCAGGCAACAAAACTTTATGCGGAAGAGGCATCCGGACGTCCCAAATGGTAAACTGGCCGATAAGGATGCGCACAAGGGACTATGTTAACCCAAGGGACCAGACCCTACACCTGAGGCAGATTGCGTAATTGTAGGGGTAGCACCTAAAATGTCCGCCACGGTCGTGGCGGGAACAGGCGCCATTTTGTCCTCATCTGAGGGGAACTGCGGCACGTGAGGAAGTGAGGCAGGGGTCCCCGTCGATGGATCAGGGGTCTTAAATTTAGCCTTAACATAAGGAACCTCGGCAGAGCCGGTACTGTGAGGCCTGGAATGTTTTTGTGACATACCAACTGCCAAATTAGCCTTCGAAGGAAGGACCTTGGCACTGCCGGTAAAAGAAGAACTTTGCTTCTTTGCCCCCTCAACAGGTCTGGTGTCACCGCACGAGCGGGAACGGTGAGGAACAGCCTTCACCAACAAGGCCTGGTCGGGCCTCTCAGAACTGTTGGTAGCTTTAGCCTCTGAACGAGGGACCTCGGACGCAGGTCCGGTAACAGCCTTATCTACGCGGGCCTCAAACATCCGTTCGCTAACAACAAGCCCACCCAAGGCCTCGGGGCGCACCCCAGTCTTATTTTTGAGGGAAGCCGACAAGAGGCCTCAGAGCGAGCTCCGGTACCCCACGACTCAGTAGAACCGGGTCTACAAACAGCCCCACAGGAGGGGCCTCGGAGCATACTCCGGTGTCCACAGGCCCCTTACGGAGACCCTCCGAGAAAACTCTGGTAGAATTATTATGCCCAACGGGCACCTCAGGGCAAACCCCGGTGACAGAGCGATCAACGCCCCTCCCGGCCCGAGTGGAACCCGGAAAGGTATCCCCCGGCCGGGGTGCTCTGAAAAGTAAAGAACTTACCGGGCGTTTTTTCTTCTCGTCGATGAACGCCTGAAAATGTGCAGGAGGAGTTTGTCGGAACACCTCCTCCCACCGCTCCAACCAACGTTGAAGTGCCCGGACCGAAAGGGAGTCGCAGTAAAAACAGGAGTCCCAACGGTGATCCAGACCCAAACACTAAGCAAAAAGGATGGGGATCCGCCCTCGCGAAACGACGGTGACACGATGAACAATCAGTAAAGTCTAGTTTGAACGACAGACAGACTAGTAAACGATTGCTAGCGAAAGCCAGAGAGGAAAAAAGGGAAGAAAATCTTCCGAGGATGCAAGTGTGTCCAGTCCCGAACGAGCGGAGAAAAGGACTGATGGGCGATGCGGAGCCAAGGTGGGCGGGGTTGCGGCCGTGTGCCGGGCCCCGCGCAAGAAAGAGAGGAAGGGCACATTTTTGGAAAAATGTTGCTTTTTACAAAGTGCTCCGGTCCCATCCCACAGGACGGAGAGATGTCCCATAAGTATGGAGGAAAGGGGACGGGACGTAGGAGTAAAATAGCCTTTAACTTAACATAATTTGCATTGAATATTTTTGGACTACGCAATCAATTATTAGCACCCCTCCCCTTCCTAGATGGAACAGCACAAACCTGTCAAAAGTATTCAAACAAGGATATACATTGTTTTTGGAAAGATGTGTGCACTTTTGTCAAATGGTTTCAACAGGATCATGACCCTGTAAAGGCTAGGGGTGGGGGGGCAACATGGACCTCTCCCAGAAGCGCGGTGAAGGGGCTGGTGGGGGCAGTCCTTAACCATCCCAAGTATGATTTGTATAGGACTGATGACTGCTGGCACCACTGTCCCTTGCACAACACCAGTCAGCTTCTCTTCTGGCTGTAGTTTTGTCTTTTTCAGGACCACAACACCTAAAATGCACCTGGGCTAAGCCAAGAAAACCCAGACTGGTAACAGAGAAAAAGAACCGGGAACAGGAATGAAATGGACTAGAATTCCTTACCAACAGACGAAAAAACCCAACACCTGAACTACCAACAGTAGGACCCCCAGGAGAATGGTGGGGCAACAGAAAATGAACACACTGAGAGGAGGATGCAGGAGAGACAGAAATCCTCCCCAACCCCAATTGGAAATGAAACTCACCAGTGCAGGGAGAAAGCCACGAGGAGAACAAGCAGCCTGTGAACATGGCTGCCAACCTGCAAATGGAAACCCTTTTTTAACGCCTTCTAGTGGCAGTCCCGACCCCCAGAGGGACAGCATAGCCAGAAATTAGCCAAAGGGGTCAGGTGACCAGGGAGACCAATGGGAACTGGGAGGTATGTTGGCTATGAAAGCACAGCCAGTACAGAGGAGAAATGGGTTTGGGTGAGATCGGGTGAGATCAGGTGGATCAAGTAACCAGGAGCAGGATGAACAGTGTAGCAGGGTGCTGTGGAGACAGTCATTGTTTTGGGACGGTGCAGATGAGGTATTGTGTTTGAGAGAGTGGTATCAGTTGTGTTGGTGTAGTCTAGCAGATGAAAGGAGAGCGAAACAGAGGAGGACAGCAGGGGAATTAGAAAGTGAGTGTGAATGTTAGCGATAGAGTGCACAGTAGAAGGGTGTGGAGAAAGTGCAAGGTGGGAGTAGTGGTCAGGGTCAAGTGAAGCAGGAGGAAGTGGTAGTTATGAAAAGACACTGATAAAAGTGTGAAAAGAGAAGACGTCAGACAGGAGATTTGGGCTATACAGAGGGAGCAGGGAGAAAAGGAGAGTGTGGAGAGTAGATGGAGAAAGTTGAAGCTATTGGGAGAGGAGCAAAGTCCGGTGTGGGCGAGAGGAGGAGTGATGTAAGAGGGTGGAGCAGGAAGATCGGAGGGAGAGACTTTGGAGGTGAGAAACCCTGGTGAAATGAGTCTGCTAACCTAAGGGATTTGATCACTTAGAAATTCCCTGAGGGAGTTGGACTCAGAAGGCCACAGCCTTTATGTTTCAATCCCAGATTGGAAAAGACACAACAGTAGGGGTTACTGTGCTGCAGAGCATATTGGGGACATTAAGATTGGTTATGGACGCTAGGAAGATTGAGAATAGTCTCCCTTAGTTTGAAATGACCCCAACCTTCCTGCACCAGTAGTTTAAAACTTCAATAAAACACCTTAAAGCTAATACCTTTGTCTGTGGATTTCGGATATGGTGCCAAAGTTAAACATTTGCTCTACCTATATGGAGTCCAACTTGACCAGAACTACAATGTTGCTATAGCCAACTCTAATGCATATTTAGAAATGCATATTTGTATTGCATCTTCTAATAGAATTACAATACATATGAAGGAAACTGAATCATGACTTTGTGATGTGCTTCACTGCATTATTACAGTCATAAGCACATGTCCCCGTTTCACCCCAATAAGGGAACAGGACCCTATACAATTCAAAGTAAGTTCCTTTCCATACCCTTGTCCATTTCTCATCCGGCCCCATTAACCATTGGTCTACAAAGATATATATGTTGACAAAAGATGGCCAAATATTGAGAAAGTGTGTCTCCTGTACCCGAGCCAAAGAGGCAGGATGTTTTTTGTCATGTCACACGCTGCATCAAGCTACATTTGAATGGAAGTAAGGACTTGTTCGCATTATTAGTGCAATATTACGTTGCAGAAAATGAAGCAGTACCTATAAAACAAAAGCAGCACACTTCCAAACTACATTATTTTCTAAAGAGAAAGACAATATGTAATTTCCATCGCAGTACATTTCTAATTGTGCTGTCTAATCGGTTTACAAAAAAAAAAAAAAACAACTTCAAGGTCAATGACATGCAAGTATCGATAACAGGACAATAAAAAAAACAATACCTTTCAACTTTAAGCTATTTTCCAGTGTTATGAAATTTTCATAGAAGATAAAATAAATCTGAGAAAAGTGGGCTTCAAAGAACTGCTTACGATCACCCCTTTCTAAGATATCTGAAAAATAATGTAGAAAAAAAAGGAAATTAAAAGCAAGTTAAGGTACATGTAAATAAACACAAAGAATTATGTTTGGTAAAGGTATTTTATAAATCTGCCATTGACAAGACATTTCACATTAAGAAATCGCATGTAAAAAAAGTAACATAAAACGCAGTCATACAGCACGAGCTATAAACCAGTGGCTAATATAAACAACCAAAAACATTTTTTTAAGCATTATACAACAGGTGAGAAGTAATTATCGCAGGATAATGCCTTGACCTCTGGCAGTAACTTGGGGGTGGGCATTATTACAGGTGAGATTGAACCCCTGACCCTCTGGTTGACTAGATTGCAGTCCAGACGCAAAGTGTTGGATGTGTGGAATCTGCAAATTGCACTGCCTCTGGGATCCCCTTGCACTGAAGGGTCTGTACCTGCAACCCTACAGTCCCCTCTATCTGCACTTATGAGCCACCCGCTGCCTGCACTTCTTTAGTTACCTGTGCTTCACCCTTCCCCTCGCCCCCTGGCACTTCTCCCCTCCCTCTTCCCCCGCACCTGCACGATCTGAATGCCACCAGACCTAGTAAGATCATTGTTTTGTCCTCCCTTTGTTCCCCCTCCATGTCTTGTCGCACGCAGAAACACTAGTGTACAGGCGCATTATAAATGCAATATCATAGGAAACTGAGTAGCAAAAAGCCGGACTACATGCCCATCATTTAAAAAAGGTTCCTTGCACTATATTTACTAGCGGTCAGTCCTTCTCTTTATTTCCAAGAGACTAGTCATTGACAATGCAGAAGTGAGGCGCGGCAGAGATTAGGATTGGATGGCAGGGGATGTTTAGGAGGAAGACGCACTTCACATTACAGATAAACATGTGTGGAACACTGCCTGAAGAGACGAGAGGGTCCAGAGGCTAGAGGACGTGTGTGCGAGCCATTGGAAGTTAAGAAGGGAGCAGTAAAGCTGTGGCAGCAGGCAGAGGAATACTTGGGAGGGGTGTGGAGTATTACATGAGTTCTAGACCGCACCCTACGCATTCAGACTGTCAAACAAGTGCTGGCTTGGTGTCATTAAAAATGATTGTTTTCAAAAGTCAGAACACACTGAAGAGCAAGAGTGCACAAAGCCCCAGACATAAAAAGGAGCAATAACAGTATATTCAGAAGGAAAAAGTCTAGAGAGGTCATTAAACATGTAATTTAAAAAAAGTTGAAAAATACATCTTAAAACCTAAACCACCATTTTTTTTATACAAAAAGACAGCGTGGACAATAAAAAGGAATAGAAACAGATCATGAATAAATCAATGCAAAATATAAATCAAAAACATGACCAAAAAAACAATTAGACACGCAAAAGAAATCAAGGAAACAATGAAACAAAGTGCAGCAGAAACGTATGCAACAGTCAATTGTGAAATGACTTCATGATTTCTAATACACATGACCTAAACCTATGAGGTGGCTTTTTCTCCCGCATTTCCATCTTCAGGCCACTACAGTAACTGTAGGCCATGTGTATGAGAAATCCTTGCACCATTTCACAATTTACTCTTGTATTAATTTTGCGTGCTGTGCTTTGTTTCATTGTTTACTTTATTTCTTTTGCGTGTCTAATTGTTTTTTGTCATGTTTTTTATTTTTTTATTGATGATCTTTATTCCTTTTCATTGTCTACACCGTTTTTTTGTATACAAATATTGTGGTTTGGATTTTAAGATGTATTATTCTACTTCATGATTTAAAATTACATGTTTGTTTAATGATCCCTCCAGACTTTCCTTCTGCATATACTGTTCCTAAAAAAAAAAGTCACCACTGCATCAACTTTGTTGATTATTGAATCACCTTAAAAAACTAAAAGGTGGGGGAGCGTGGCCGGCGGCTTAGCATGTCGACATGCTCCTGATGAGCTCCGTGCCCCAGTACCCGCCGGCCCTTCCCAATATCCTGGCCGATGTGCGCTCTGGCACCCTGGTAGGGCTAAGACGCTCTCTGAATATGGGGCGCGCCAACTGAGGTGGCTGCAGTTTTATTAAGCCCCAATTGCATTTTCCCCGGTGCTCAAACGAGACCGCATCGTGAGCCCGAGACTGATACAGAAGAAAATGTCGCCTGGGTCAGAGTAGCACTGTATGCTGGGTGTGGACCCTGGAGACTCAGATTCAGAGGACCGGCGAGTCGGCGGCCTCCCTGCGACGCGAGGTGCTCCGGAGGAGCTCCCACAAAGCAGTATCAGATGAGGGTCGAGGCCCGGCTGCACTCTGGGAAACAGAACCTCTGGTGGCGGGCTGCATACAAAGGAGCGCAAGAGTGTCGGAGGAGTCAGCCCCTCCCCTGGAGTGTGCCGACTTTGCAAGCTGAAGCGGGATGTCTATGGTGGGAGCAGGAGCTGTCTGGGCCCTCTTGTGGTCAGAGGAGGGCTGACAGCTGCTTTGGGAGGCACCGGGTAGTTACAGGAAGTGCCGGACGGCAGGCGCACACCAATCTAAGCCCATCTATCTCATGAAGGCAACAAAGATACACATGCACAAGTGAACCACTGCAGCCTTCTGATTACACACTATTCTGTTTGTTCTGTGTGGGGGAGCACCACCCAGCATTTGCCCCAGGCCCCGTGGCATACAGAGTATGACGAGATGGAGGGCCTGGGGGGTTAGGCGCAGGGTGGGGGGAAACGAACGCGGGAAACAAAGAGGGAGGGGCAGACAAAGCGGCGCCCCCACCCTCGACGTGCCAGGGGAACGCACCAAAAGGTGCGAAGGAAACAATAGGGGGAGGAAGAAAGAAGCCCGGCCCCCACCAACACATCAAAGGTGCAGCGGGGGATAAATACCCCCGTAAATCCCCAATGGGTCACAAACAGGTCCGGAGCTCACCTCACTCGGGTAGGCTCCTCGGACCTGGGAAAAGGGATAAGGAAGCGTTGTTAGCCTCTGCGGGCTTACCGTTTCTGTTCTCTTTTCTTTTTCAGGAGGCGTCATCTTCGCGGCGAGCGGTCACCGGCGGCGAAGCAGTACGACGGAGCCTGAGGACTGCGGGAGAAGAGCACGACCGGCGGGCTGAGTGCGGCGGAGGTGTATCGCGTTGGAGGCATCTCGGGAGCTGGCCCTGCTCCATAAACAGATCGCCGGCAGAGTGTGGACGCGGCGCGAGCAACTCGGCTCACGGAAGCAGCTGCAATCCAGGACGCCAGCGAAGCGCTGACCGCGTAGCGCGCTCAAGGGCGCCAGCTCGGAGCAGGCAGACACACAAGCCGATAAAGGAAAAAATCGTTACGGGAAAGGGGCGGGGCCAGCATTTAAAGTCGCAGAGCGGCCGCACTACTTTCAAATCGAACAGCCACCAGTGGCTCAACTGCTAAGGGCTTGGTCTTTGAATGCTGGGGACCTGAGTTGTAATCCAATGTCCGGAACATCCGGGGCATTTAAAAAAAAAAAATAAAAAATAAAAAATAAAAATATTCCTTTTTTACATGGTGTATCGTTTGCATTCACGGTAGCACAGCTGAGAGACCCGTGGCGCAAGTCATTCTCGTTTGGTGCCGTCCAATAGCACAGATTGTAGAGCACACTCAGAGTCCTGTGCAGAGCCTGTTGAGCTCAGGTTCGAATCCCGGCAGGGCCAAACGCAACCTATATTGAAGAGACCCAAAGGCAATAACCTAGAAGGAAAAGCAAGAGGCGGAAACGGAAAATGGCAGAGGAGAGAGCAAGAAGAGCACAGGAATTCAGTGCATGGGCCAAAAAGGCTGAGAAGGAATATGGAGCGCAGTGGGTACTGAACATGGTACAGTCGGAAGAAAGGGCTAGGGCAATGTCGCCTCTGCTGCTGGAGGAATCCGCTGGCAGCGATGAAGAAGCTGCAGTACCACAAGGCCAAAAGAGGTTAAGAGAGATCTCAAGGGAGCCACAAGAGCCAGAGATGCCTAAGATAAAACGGAAGAAAGGAACCATGAAAGGTATCGTAAAATTGAACAACAATATTAAAAAAATGGTGAAAGTGTTAAATGCATGTATCACGGCTCAGGGTAAGTCGCCCAGAGCCAACAAAGGGAGAATGAAGGAGTACAAAAATGTGGCATCTGATACAGATAGTAGTGAAGATGAAGAGAGGGATCACCTTCAGGCATGGGTGAAAACAAAAGGGGTAATAAGTAAAGAAAAGCAGAAAGCGGATAAGGCAGGTGTAGGTCATGGGGCAGGAGGTCAAGGGCCAACAGACAGCGGGGATCCAATACCACAGGGGCTTCCACAAAATACTGGTCCCCAGGGGTCACCTACCAATACAGCAGTAGCTACGACAGAGCCTCCCGTAGTGAAAATAACAGAGCCTACCTCAGTTATGACTAAGTATGGCAGACCAACGATAGGCAAGGATGCGCAGGGTCGGTCCTTAAAGGCACAAGCATGGTACATCAGTGACAAAGTGAAAGGGAAGATATGGAGAAAAGAGTTAATAGATATCTTCTCCCTGCTAGATGTGCAGAAGAGGGGCCATGGTATATCAAAGGAAGACATAAAAGAGGATGAAAAGGGTCTATTAAAAAGAGCTGCCGTACCAAGGAATTTTGACAATTGGACAGCGGTGGGGGAAGAAATGTAAATTCAATCACAGATGCGAGAATTGCGGAGGAGAACATATTACCGCCAAATGTACCAGAGCAGCTCCCAGCAAGTACAGGGTCCCAGAAAAACGGAATTAGGAGCACAGAAGAGAAAGGGGCAACACCAGTTAAAATCAAGAATATGGAAAGGTGGCCAAGGGTATTTCCAGACCAGGAAGGTGCAGAAACCATAAGGCAGGGTTTTCAAGAAGGTTTCACAATTCCATTTAAGGGGCAGGGTTCCCAGGACACCCCAAAAAACCTGAAATCTGCTCTAGAAAATAGAGAATTGGCGAGCAAAAAAAAAAAAAAAATAAAAAATAAAAAAATAAATCAGAAAAGAAATTGAGCTGGGGAGGATGGGGGGCCCCTATAGTTCTCCTTTTAAAGAATACATATGTTCACCCTTGGGCTTGGTACCAAAAAAAAAAAAAGAGGCAGGCGAGTTTCGGCTAATTCACCATCTTTCATACCCACCGGGGGCCTCAGTTAACGACGGCATCACGCAAGAGGAGTCGTCGGTAAACTACTCAGATTCTCTGGAGGCAGTGCAGCTAGTGAGGAAAGCAGGGCAAGGAGCTTGGATGGCGAAAGCAGACATTAAGTCAGCATTTCGCCTACTGCCTGTCAGGAGCGAATCACAGAGATGGTTATGCATGCACTGGGAGGGCAAATACTACGTAGATAAATGTCTCCCTATGGGCTGCGCCATTTCTTGTGAGTACTTTGAGAAGGTGAGCTCTTACGAAGGAATTGAAGGGGCACAGGTAGTCCATTACCTGGACGACTTTCTATTTGTGGGTCCAAAAGGTTCAGAGCTGTGCGAGAATACTTTGCTGAAATTCAAGACATTAACAGAAGAGTGGGGCTTCCCGCTGGCAGAAGGGAAAACAACGGGGCCAACCCAAGTAATACAATTTCTGGGCATCGAAATTGATTCACAGGCCGGGGTGTGCAGGATCCCGGAAGAGAAGGTGACGGATTTGTTAAGTACAATCACTGTTCTAAAAGGGAGAAACAAGGCCACAGTAAGAGAGTTGCAATCACTAGCGGGGAAGTTGAACTTTGCAGGGAGGGTCATACCGCAAGGAAGGATATTCCAGAGAAGGGTCGAGCAAAAGACAAAAGGCGCTAAGGTGGAACACCACAGGGTGAGGGTCGGTGGAGCAATAAAGAAAGATTTGGAGGTGTGGGAAGAATTCTTGAAATCATTCAATGGTTCAGTGATCTGGCGCGCACCTGTGAACGAAGAAAGCGAAAGGGTGTTGTTCACAGACGCAGCTGGGGGTTTCGGCTTTGGTGCAATATTGGGTACAGAATGGTGCGCAGAAAGGTGGCCAGAGGCGTGGCATGAGGCAGCATGGACAAATAATATTACACTACTGGAGCTTTTTCCAATCTGGGTAGCATTGTGTGCATGGGAGACAAAGCTTAACAGCAAGGATTTAGCGCAGCGAAGATGAGGCAATAATACCACAAGGCCAGAAACGGGCGAGGGAAGTAGCAGAGGGGCCACAGGAACAGCCGGAGGAGCCCAAGACGGAGCAAAAGAAGACCAACAAAAAAGTAAGGAAACAATTGATAATAACATTGGGGAAAAAATTGTCAAAATGTTGAAAGAATGCATAACGGTTCAGGGTAAGTCGCCCAGAGCTAAAGAGGGTAAAGAGAAAAGATGAAAAAACCGCAGGGCCCAGCAAACGGCAGTAACATCCGACGAGGAGGTGAGTAGCGAAGATGAGGAAAGAGAACATTTAAAGGCTTGGGTGAGATGGAAGGGGGTAATACGCAAAAATGGACAGAAGAAGAACAGGGCAGAAGGGGCTGGAGGTGGTCAGGGAGCTGTTGGTTCAGGCACGACAGGCAGCAGGGTACCCATCACGCAGGGGGATGGGCAAGGGGTGCTACTAGGAGCTAAAAAGCAGAAAAGGAATATGGAGCACTGTGGGTGCTAGAGCTGATGCAGAAGGAGGAGAAAGCAAGGGCAATGTCGCCTTTGCTAATAGAGGAGTCCAACAGCAGCGAGGAGGAGGCAACTATACCGCAAGGCCAGAAAGGCCAGAAGGGGGCGAGAGAGGTGGCAGGTGGGCCACAAGAACAGCCGGAGGAGCCTAAGAAGAGGCAAAAGAAAACCAACAGAAAAGGTAATTTAAAAAAAAAAAATAAAAAAAAAAAAAATTGTTAAAATGTTGAAAGAATGCATCACGGTTCAGGGTAAGTCGCCCAGAACTCAGGAGGGAAAAACCACAGGGCCGAGCAAACGGCAGTAACATCCGACGAGGAGGAGAGTAGCGAGAATGGGGAAAGGCAACAGTAGGCAATCGTACGGCAGAGAACGCCCACACCAGGGAAGGCATGGGTTCCACGAGTAAGCACCAGAAATAATGAAAAGGTTAGCCATAAGGCTGACTAGGGGAAGGAAAATATGGCCACGCATTTAGCAGGGGAAAATAACGCCCATACCGGGAAAGGCATGGGTTCCACGAAGAAGCACCGGAAAGAGTGAAAAGGTTAGCCATAAGGCTGACTGGGAAAGGAAAATATGGCCACCTGTATGGCAGGAAAATAACGCCCATACCGGAAAAGGCATGGGTCCCAAGAATACGCACCGGAAAGAATGAAAAGGTTAGCCATAAAGGCCGACTGGAAAAGGAAAAGATGGCCATGTGTATGGCAGGAAAATAAGGTTCGACCTGATGTCGGGGGGGCAACTACTGATACATAGGGACGGCAAGGCCCTCAGCAGGTATCAATTTCAAGCCGTACTAAAGAAAACCATAGTAAAAGCAGGGTGGGACGCAGCCGAGTTTGGGACCCACTCCTTCCGGATAGGGGCAGCCACCTCTGCATGGGCAGGGGGGCTAGGGGCGAAAGGGGTAAAGAAAATTGGGGGGTGGAAGTCACAATGTTTCAAAAAGTATGTGCGAGAGTATTTGATATAATTCATCTCCCATCCATCCATGCAGATGATACCCCCTACAAGTCAGCATGGATAGTCGGCCATTCATTCGTGACACGAGCAGGCAGATGGATCGAGGATTTCAGAGAAGGCTTACATTTTGAACTGACAATAACTTCATGGTGGGGTCTCCCAGGCATGCACTGGGAGGACATCCACGATCGGCTCTCGGACCTGATCGGGTTCAGGGATCCTCCTGAATACCTGGTCATCCACTTAGGGGGAAATGACTTGCTTAAAACAAATAGGGGCGAGCTGATGCGCAGCATATGCGAGTCATTAAGGGCAATAGCCCACTGTTGGTGGAATACCGAAATTTTCATGTCCGAAATAATTACCCGCAGAATTTGGTATGGGGCACACAGACGGCAGGCCATTGAGACGACACGGAAAAAGCTAAACAAAGCTGTAGAGAAATACTGTAGGAGCACGGGGCTACACTTCATAAGACATGGGCTGTCTCAAAATGACCCTGAGTGGTTCCATCAGGACGGGGTGCACTTATCCAATAAAGGGTTGGGCAGATTTACGGACAACATCTTTCAAGCATTAGCAGCACGGGGATGCAAATAGACGCTTTTTGGGGGGACCTGAGCGGGTTTAGCAACACCCGCTCAGGCGTGGCGGCACGTGTCCAGGAAGGGATGCCACAGGGCAACGAAAATTAGCCTAAGGAAAGGCTCGGCATCCATAACCACTGGACACGAGGTGCCCAAAAGCGATTGATAATGATATGTGGCTGTCATGTTTATTGTATGGCATTATTTTCTGTAGAAAATAAAAAGGCCTACGGCCACAATTTTTTCCACAAAGCAAAAAACGCCTAGAATATCATTTCATTGTCTATCTCAGGTGACAGATTTTAGGTGCAAGACCAGGGGGGGAGCCCACACTACTCAGCCTAGGAGAGGAGGGCAGGATGGCAGCTACATGAAGCTTGCAGGGAAGATCGATGGGTGCATTCCCCTACCAGGGCTTGAGGCACCGACTGTGCAACAGAGGAAAAAGGCGATACTCTACTCCATGGACTAGAGGTAGGGGCCCAGCTCCTGCGTGTTGGCAGCAGGACTCTCCGTGAGGCACCAGAGAAGCTCCACAGAGCGCACCAAGGGCACGGTGGGGGGTAACATGATTTGCATTTAAGGCACACCGTATAGAGCTAGTGGGGGAAGATAGCGCTGGTGGGCAGCAGAAGCCCTGAAGCCTTCCCAGGCAGCGTATCATCCAAGCCTTGCTACAGAGTGGTCCAAGAGTGTGAAGCGTGACCACAGAACCATGGCTAAGCAAGCTGCCAGAGGGGGGTGGGGGGAGGAGGAGGAGGAGAGGGTCTCAGGGGGGGCGATATGAAGCACTGCTTCAGGGGCAGGAGGGGCCCAAAAAGGCCCAGGTGGTGGCTGTGGCTCAAATGGACTCCTCCCGCAGACCAGCAGCAGGATCCAGTGGAGGACCCCCCGCCCCCCCCCCCCCCCATCAACCCGAGGCCTGCAAGCATTGCCGGCCGAGATTAAGAAGGAGATTAAAGACAGTACAGTGACACTGTCCAAATCCATCGTGGAGTTGAGCAAGCAAATGGTCTAGGTGGAAAAACGAGTCGAGGAGGTGGAGACACTGCTCTGCGAGAAGGGCTATGAGCAGGAGCACACTGGTTAGCGGCTCAGCAGATGGAGCTTAGCAAACCGGTTGATGCCGAAAACAGATCAAGGCACAACAACATCCAGTTGCGGGGAATCCCCAAAGCAGTGCCCGAAGTGTCACTGGAGGCCTATGTCGGGGCACTATTTAGGCAGCTACTGGGATGTCCGGAAGAGGAGAAAACAGTCCTGGACCGCATGCACCCAATGTACAGAAGTTTCCTACAAGCCAAGAATCTGCTGCCCAAAGTGCTCACAACGATCCACCTTTACCAGCTGAAAGAAAAGATGGGGGCAGCACGGCGGCAAGATAGGATTACATTTTGATATATGCTATTTTATTTATATTGCCCCATACACAAGTGTTTCAGGGCGCGACAAGGCAAGGGATGGGTTCAAGGGAGGAACAAAACAACCATCTTACTAGTCCCAGTGACATTGAGAACGCTCAAGTGCAGGGGAGAGGGAATGGGGAAAGTGCAAGGGGCAGGGGAGGAGTGGATAGTGCTGAACAGGTGATCAACAACAAACGGGTAGTGTGGCAAGTGTAAGACTAGGGCTCAGACAAGTGGTGTCTGCCAAGTACAGGAGAGGGCTGTAGGGTTGCAGATACAGACCCAAGTTCAAGGATTGCCAGGAGGCAGTGCAGGTATGCGGCTGGGTGAGCAGGGATCTGGGCCAGAAATCAGAGGGTAGCCAGGTGCCGAAACAGTTCAGCAGGGGAGAGGAAGAGAGAAGGCAGAAGCAAAGAGGAGGGTCTTGAGAGGCTTACGGAACCGGAGATGGTTCTCCTTAAGTTTCAGAGAGGCAGGGAGTCTGTTTCAGAGGGAGGCCCCAGCCGAAGAAAGATCTACCACCAACTTGTTGCTTGGAGAAGCGAATGACCCTGAGGGAGTTGGAGGTGGAGGAGCAGGTAGGAAGGTATTTACGAAGGGAGAGTTGAAGGTATTGCAGACCCAGGTCCCAGAAGACCTTGTGGACAATGCAAAGGGTCTTGAACTTAATCTTTGCAACCAATGGGAGCCAGTGAAGAGATTTCCTGGCTGCAGAGTTACGATCCCTGGGCTTGAGGCCAAGGACAAGTCTCGCAGTCCTGGATGAGTTGCAGAGGGTGGAGATTAATAGCAGGCAGATTTAGGAAGAGGCTGTTGCAGTAGTCCAGCCTAGAGAGAACCAGATCTCTAGAGACAGTGAGCTTCTGGGGGAAGGAGAGGACAGGAAGAATACCTCGTAGGAGGTGGTTAGTAGTTTGACTTCTTAGAGACATCAGAGATGTGTGGAGAAAATGAAAGCGTGGAGTCAAAGTTGACCCCGAGGTTCTTAGCCTCACAGGTGGGCGCAGGCAGAGGGCCAAGGGAGGCCTGCCAGAGAGTGACAGGAAAGGAAGGTGCAGGAGTGCCGATAAGGAGGATATCTGTCTTACTGGCATAAAGACAGAGGTTGTTGGCGGCACACCACTCCTGGATTGCAGACACAGTGTCAGAGATGGAGAAGAGGTGGCAGAGGGGAGCCTGAAAACAAGCTGAGGGTCATCTGCATAGCACTGATAATTGGAGCACAGAGCAGCAATGCAGTGGGCAAGGTGCCAGGCATTTGCTCCAGAGCCAGGGAGAGAGGTTAGACCCCTGGGGAACACCACAAGTGGAGAGTGAGATAGAGGAAAGTAAGGATTCAAGTTGGCCTGGCAGGGTCAATTAGACAGAAAGGAGGTCAGCCAGGCCAGCGCCCGATCAGAGATACCCAGATTATCACAGAGGCGGTTGAGCAGGATGGCATGGTTAACCGTATCAAAGGCAGAAGAGAGATCGAGTAGGATGAGGACAGAGGGCAGATTAGAATCAAAGGTTGGAGAGCAAATCTTCACAGATGTTCAGGAGAGCAGTTTACGTGCTTCTGGCTGCTCTGAAGCCAGACTGATGGTCATGGAGACAACAGAATCAGTGTGAAGATTAAGCTGGCAGATGTCCAGCTTTTTCAGGGGTTTGCCCAGGAAAGGAGTGATGGAGATTGGGCAATAGTTGGCCGGGCAAGAGGGGTCAGCAGTGGGTTTCTTTAGAAGAGGGTGCACAAGAAAGTGCTTTGGAGGGGAAGGCTCCAGTGGTGAAAGAGTGGTTGCAGAAGTTAACCAGGGCAGGAGCGAGGGCGTCAATATGGCCCTTGATGGTTTTGGAAGAACCTGTTTTGACAAGATCTTCATAGATCAGACTTGTCTGGAAATCTCGTCAGGGGAGAACAGAGGAAAGGAGGAGAAAGAGGCAGGAGCGGTAGCTGCAGGGGGGCCGGAGGTAGCAGAGAGAGGAGGAAGAGGAGGAGGGAAGGGGAGGGCGGGACAGGATGTCATGATTTTAGAGATGAAATGAGAAGCCAGGGCCGTGCAGAGACCTTGGGAGGGGACACGAAAGGTAGAGACTGCAGCAGGATTGAGATTTTAAAGAGTTCAGCCAAGTTGTTAGACACAGAGGAGACGCGTGCGTGAATGCGGGCTCTCTTAGTGCGGACAGAGAGCCGGTATTGCCTTTGGAGCGCACGGCAGGCCAGAGGATGCGCACAATGACCCCCCCCCCCCCCCCCGCCCCCATTTCCTCTCAGCGACCCTACACTTGCGTTTAAGGGTGTCTAGGTCAGAGTCGTACCAAGAGTTGCACTTGCTTTGGGCTTCAGGCGGATCCTCATGACAGGGTCAAGAACATTTACAGCATCAGAGATAACAGAGTGGAGCTTGGAAAGGGCAGTGTCAGAATGAGAGTCAGCCAGAGGTGGAGGAGGCGGGGGAGAGCAAATGGCAGCAAAAGTCTCAACTGACACACTTCATGGGCCGGATGACCGAGAAGGTAGGTGGCAGTGCTGGAGCTGGCTTGGCCTGCGGGGTAGAGAAGGAGAGATGGGAGGAAAGCAGACAGTGATCACTCCATTAGAGAGGAGTGGTGAGAGGGTTGGAGAGGGGGAAGTCAGAGATGATGAGGACATCCAGAGTGTGCCGTGCAGAGTGAGTTGGGCTAGAGAGAGAGCGCAAGAGGGAAGGAGAGAGCGAGAGAGAGAGAGCGCAAGAGGGAAGGAGAGAGCGAGAGAGAGAGAGCGCAAGAGGGAAGGAGAGAGCGAGAGAGAGAGAGCGCAAGAGGGAAGGAGAGAGCGAGAGAGAGAGAGCGCAAGAGGGAAGGAGAGAGCGAGAGAGAGAGAGCGCAAGAGGGAAGGAGAGAGCGAGAGAGAGAGAGCGCAAGAGGGAAGGAGAGAGCGAGAGAGAGAGAGCGCAAGAGGGAAGGAGAGAGCGAGAGAGAGAGAGAGAGCGCAAGAGGGAAGGAGAGAGCGAGAGAGAGAGAGAGAGCGCAAGAGGGAAGGAGAGAGCGAGAGAGAGAGAGAGAGCGCAAGAGGGAAGGAGAGAGCGAGAGAGAGAGAGAGAGCGCAAGAGGGAAGGAGAGAGCGAGAGAGAGAGAGAGAGCGCAAGAGGGAAGGAGAGAGCGAGAGAGAGAGAGAGAGCGCAAGAGGGAAGGAGAGAGCGAGAGAGAGAGAGAGAGCGCAAGAGGGAAGGAGAGAGCGAGAGAGCGCAAGAGGGAAGGAGAGAGCGAGAGAGCGCAAGAGGGAAGGAGAGAGCGAGAGAGCGCAAGAGGGAAGGAGAGAGCGAGAGAGCGCAAGAGGGAAGGAGGGAGAGAGCGCAAGAGGGAAGGAGGGAGAGAGCGCAAGAGGGAAGGAGGGAGAGAGAGCAAGAGGGAAGGAGGGAGAGAGCGCAAGAGGGAAGGAGGGAGAGAGCGCAAGAGGGAAGGAGGGAGAGAGCGCAAGAGGGAAGGAGGGAGAGAGCGCAAGAGGGAAGGAGGGAGAGAGCGCAAGAGGGAAGGAGGGAGAGAGCGCAAGAGGGAAGGAGGGAGAGAGCGCAAGAGGGAAGGAGGGAGAGAGCGCAAGAGGGAAGGAGGGAGAGAGAGCAAGAGGGAAGGAGGGAGAGAGCAAGAGGGAAGGAGGGAGAGAGCAAGAGGGAAGGAGGGAGAGAGCAAGAGGGAAGGAGGGAGAGAGCAAGAGGGAAGGAGGGAGAGAGCAAGAGGGAAGGAGGGAGAGAGCAAGAGGGAAGGAGGGAGAGAGCAAGAGGGAAGGAGGGAGAGAGCAAGAGGGAAGGAGGGAGAGAGCAAGAGGGAAGGAGGGAGAGAGCAAGAGGGAAGGAGGGAGAGAGCAAGAGGGAAGGAGGGAGAGAGCAAGAGGGAAGGAGGGAGAGAGCAAGAGGGAAGGAGGGAGAGAGCAAGAGGGAAGGAGGGAGAGAGCAAGAGGGAAGGAGGGAGAGAGCAAGAGGGAAGGAGGGAGAGAGCAAGAGGGAAGGAGGGAGAGAGCAAGAGGGAAGGAGGGAGAGAGCAAGAGGGAAGGAGGGAGAGAGCAAGAGGGAAGGAGGGAGAGAGCAAGAGGGAAGGAGGGAGAGAGCAAGAGGGAAGGAGGGAGAGAGCAAGAGGGAAGGAGGGAGAGAGCAAGAGGGAAGGAGGGAGAGAGCAAGAGGGAAGGAGGGAGAGAGCAAGAGGGAAGGAGGGAGAGAGCAAGAGGGAAGGAGGGAGAGAGCAAGAGGGAAGGAGGGAGAGAGCAAGAGGGAAGGAGGGAGAGAGCAAGAGGGAAGGAGGGAGAGAGCAAGAGGGAAGGAGGGAGAGAGCAAGAGGGAAGGAGGGAGAGAGCAAGAGGGAAGGAGGGGGAGAGCAAGAGGGAAGGAGGGGGAGAGCAAGAGGGAAGGAGGGGGAGAGCAAGAGGGAAGGAGGGGGAGAGCAAGAGGGAAGGAGGGGGAGAGCAAGAGGGAAGGAGGGGGAGAGCAAGAGGGAAGGAGGGAGAGAGCAAGAGGGAAGGAGGGAGAGAGCAAGAGGGAAGGAGGGAGAGAGCAAGAGGGAAGGAGGGAGAGAGCAAGAGGGAAGGAGGGAGAGAGCAAGAGGGAAGGAGGGAGAGAGCAAGAGGGAAGGAGGGAGAGAGCAAGAGGGAAGGAGGGAGAGAGCAAGAGGGAAGGAGGGAGAGAGCAAGAGGGAAGGAGGGAGAGAGCAAGAGGGAAGGAGGGAGAGAGCAAGAGGGAAGGAGGAAGAGAGCAAGAGGGAAGGAGAGGGAGAGCAAGAGGGAAGGAGAGGGAGAGCAAGAGGGAAGGAGAGGGAGAGCAAGAGGGAAGGAGAGGGAGAGCAAGAGGGAAGGAGAGGGAGAGCAAGAGGGAAGGAGAGGGAGAGCAAGAGGGAAGGAGAGGGAGAGCAAGAGGGAAGGAGAGGGAGAGCAAGAGGGAAGGAGAGGGAGAGAAAGAGGGAATGAGAGAAAGAGAAAGGAAGGAGCGAGAGCGAGAAAGAGGGAGCGAGAGAGCGAATAAATGAATAAAAGAGTACAGAAGAGCGACAGAGGACATCCAGGTCGAGGTCTTCCAGGAGGCGGCAGATGTCAGAGGAGTGTTTGACAGCCGAGCGAGAGTTGAGTGGCGCAATATGGAGAAGGTTGGCAACCTTGAAAGACTTCCGGGCAGGGGTACAAGTCAGAGGCACGCCCTGCGGAGGTGTAGGAGCCAGGGGGGGCAGAGGAGGAGAGGGCAAGGTAGCCAAAGAGGAGGCAGAGGGGGGAGGCAAGAAATCTGAAGGGGGAGAAGGGGCAGCAGGAGAAGAAAGGAAATTGATGAGGCGCGGGACGCGTCTATCAAAAACAAGGTTGGCCTGAGGGCCTTGGACCAGGACGGTGCCATTCCGGTAGACGTTAAAGATTACCTTGGAGGAGTGGAAGGGGTCTAGGAGGGCCTTCCACCGAGTGCCACCAATAATGGGTGAAGGAGAAGGGAGAGAGCACAGGGACCATATGAGCGGTCAACAAGTCCGGCGAAGTAACAAAGAGGATGTAGTGAGGGTCTGTTTGGAGGAAGCGCTGATGGAGGCGTTGACCAGGGATAGTGGCCAAGATATCCATTTTGAACTTCTTCCTACAAGACTTAGTGAGAAGGGTGAGATAGTCAATGGAGAAGCAATTAGAGAAAATAGGAGTGACAGAAAGTGCCATAGGTGATGTGGGGGAGGGGGAAGAAGAGAGTAGAAGAGGGGTGGGTGGGGTGCAGAAGGTGGGGGAGACGGGAACAGGACAGGGTAGCACAGGGTAGTCACTGGGCACAGCCAAAGTCAAAAACACAATACAGCCACAGCCAAGTTCAAATTATTAGCAGAGGGTGAAAACATAGTACAGTCAAAGCCAAAAGAGTGGAATTCCAGGTGAGAGTAGAGTCAGGGTGGGAGCGTCAGAGCAGTAGGAGTAAGTTGAGGTAGAGGCGACTAACCCATGGTTGATGGAATGAAACTGTCAGGAGAGTTCAAGCTCCAATGAAGAGTGTGGGAGGACCATCTTCAATGCACTTGTGGGGTGCAGTAAGATCTCACGCAACAAACCGGCAGCAGACAGGAGCCTTCGTCGTGGGCCTTTGGTGAAGGGGTCGGCTAAAGCCTGCCAGTCCCCGATAGGCCAATAAGTGTGGCACACAAGCCAATCAGCAGAGAAACATGGTGGAGGGGGAAGGATAAAGAACCTCCTACAAGTAAGGACAACCAGGGCGGCCATCTTCAAAGTTGCCATGAGGAAACAAAGCCAAATGGGCAATGTAAGTACAAAACAACACTTTGCACCAGATGCAATCTGCCCCTCAATGTAGACTGGTAGAAAATGGTAGCGTTGAGGTCATCGCGATCAGAGGTGCACCGTTATAAAATTATTTCACCTTTGTTTTGCACCATCCAATTTTCCCCTTTAAAATATCCCTCAAACCCCTTTTAAAGGTCGATCCTATCTCTGTGCAGGACGGCGCGGGGGAGAAACGATGTGGCGAGAAAAGAGGCTGAAGCACCATCCAGTTGTATGGAGACTGCATGCACGTCATCGTTGCTCCGGGGGAGAAAAAGAGGAAGGCGGGTCACAGCTTGGGATGCCTCGATAACCCTCTACCAGGATTTAGCACAAGCAACTCTACATTGAAGGAAGAGCATGCAGATGGTAACAGTCTGGTTGCGTGAGAAAAGAGTCCAGTACCACTGGACATTCCCCTGCGGGTTGCGAGTCGCATACCGGGGGAAGGCCCACCACATCACCAGAGAGGAAGAAGATATGGACTTGCTGGAGCGGGACGGGGCGACTGAATCCACAAGTGGAGGGTCTGGGAGAGAGGAGCGAAGACGGCAGCCAGGACAAGGGGGGCAGGGGGGGAGTGGGCAGGGTGGAGGGTGGTAAGGCCATATCCCAAAGGCAGAGGACGGGGTCCAAGGGCTCCACCAGACACCTGAGAGTGGTCAGATCTATTCTGAGTACAGAATATATGTGGGAGGTGGGGGAGCCTGCCACCATGGGGGCCAGCTGTTGTAAGAGTATGGGGGTGCACCAGTACTATAAGTTAAATGTGTGGTTCCCCGTTACCAGTGGGGGCAATTTTCAAATGAGATGAAATGTTGGAGGTGGGACTGCAAGAGGAGTTGGGGCCCAGCAGTCGACATGTTTGCTAGTACTCAGTTGTACGACTATGGAGAGGGGGGGGGCACAGAAGTAATGCATATGTGTGGTGGGGCAACAAGTTGAGGGGAAAGGGATTCACAGTTTGTTTTCTGCACCTTCAAATGGTTTATGATTTAGGTAGATGAAGAGGTCCCGAGAGGATATGGCTGAACTGATAGCGATCCGGAATGTTCAGGATCTAAACTCCAAGCACAAGTCCATAATTGGACGCCTGGGGGAATCTATAGTCTTTTTGCAGGAAACCCACCTGCTGGCAACTGATGAGGCAGAAACTGTTCCCAACGTTATACATCCTCAGGAGAAATATTTTTTTCAAAAAAATAAAATAAAAAGAGAGTTGCGGGGATACTGTTGGGGGGCCCGGTCAGGTTTACCAAACATTTTGTGCATAGGGACCCAGATGGGAGATTCCTGATTCTGAAAGGCCTGATCAGGCAGCAAATGTACACCCTGGTGGCACTGTACTGACCGGCAGGACCAATTTGTCAAATTGTTGAGGGCTCAGTTTGGTGGGAGGGGACTAACTGTGTGGTGTATCCACAAATGGACAAAACATCACCAACCCACAATGATGCTAAACACAGACACGAGTTGGCAGGGTTCCTTAGGGAATGGGGACTCATTGAGACCTGGAGGGTTTTTTTCGGCCTGAGGAGAGAATATACACACTACACAGGGGCTTGTCTAGAATCGAAATGGTGATAGTGATAGTGTCGATCACCTTAGTGATCTCAGTGTATATAGGCCTGCAATACCTCTCTGACCACTCCCCAGTCCTGGTACAGATGGAGATGGTGGGGATAGGGTTGAATCTAGGGAAAGGAAGCCCTGGCTGCTTAAGGATTTAGTGTTGCAGGACCTGGCTCTCAGAACCCATATGGAGGGCACCCTTAAGAACTATGTTCAGGAGAACGATACAGGCGGGATTGGACTGGAGGGTGGTGTGGGTCACTGCAAAGGCTGTTTTCCACAAGGAGCTCATCTCTGAAACTGCGGCATTCCAGCGGGCATGGGAGGCGGTGCGATTAGTGGTGGAGTGGGAGGTGGAGGCAGCAGGCCGGGCACATGGAAGCAAAACATCTTTACGCTGCCTGTGGAAGTCACAAAGTCAGAGCCAAGCTGGAAGCGCATGTGGTGGACTGATCTGCCCAGATGTTGCTCCAAGCCCAGCAATCATACTACTTTAAGGGGAATAAGGTGTAAGGAAGGCATGTTATCAAGGTAAGACAGACAAGTGACCACAGTTCAAGGGTGTTTATTGAACTGAAACAAGGGTGTGATGAATGCCCATCTAATCATAAATCTACAGATGGGAGCAAGCTACGACCATCAAATAATAATAATGTGGTCCTAGTGGAGTCTCGTCAAAATAAACAGGCCTATACTAAGAATACCTATTGCCAATCCTTACCTCTAAATACAACTAGGGTGGGGTAGTGTTCATGAAAAAGTAAATCAGTGTTCACAGGGGGCGTGGCCAACCGCCATGTAAGGAAGACGAGTCTCAGGCAGCTCTGTAGATCCGTCCAACATACTACCGCAATTTGAAAGCTTTGCATTGTCTAAACTGCAAAATTACCGTTCGAGTGGGGGATCGCCTGGAGCACCATCGGCCGAAGTCTCGGACATCCGCGAGACCCTACCGATGCAGCACACCGTGTGACAAGAGACGGAGAGCCTGAGAAAATGGCGCCCTCCAGATAGTCACCCTCCTGACCGAGCCCTACACCCTAGATCCACAGAGATCCGACGGAGGCAGAACCCGCCTACACTTCCAGACTGCCCGGGCTGTGCAGCGAGTGGAGGTGAAAGAGCCCGCTGTACACTGCAAGGGAGTCTGTACCGCAGCCAATGGACAAGCACCGAGACCTGTGCCCCGAAGTCCTCAGAGAGTGCCGGCCACAAGGAGCGAGGCGAGAAACGGCATTGCTTGCAGCATACCCAGTCAGGGTAGGGAAACAAGCCAGGACCCAGCGGCCTGTGGCGCTGCTGAACTGGCATTCGAGACGTGTTCGGAGGTCGCAGACCGAGAGCACCGGCTGAGAGGATTGCAGCCGCAGTTGGCACCAACACACCGGGAGCCCTGCAACGTGACCCAAGAGAGGTAAGGAGCGGGAGACGAGGGGGCCGAGAAGCCTTAATCATCGTCGCACTGCAGCTGCGTGATGGCCCCCCGCCCGCTCCCCCTGGAACCTCCACCCAGAGACTCACTCCTGCCGGGTCCATGGGAGCGGCTCGGCCCGCAACAACCAACCTCAGTCCCACGTGACCCGGAGACACAGGACACTGCATCTAACGAGAGGGCCAGTAAGCCATAACAGCCTAGGCCCAGCATTTGCGCAGCACCCCCCTACCTGCCTCCCTTAAGCTCTCTACTGGGGGACTTGCACCTTCGCAGCCTTGACGGACACACAGCCCGAGCAGTGCACAGCAGACCCTTGAGGACCACGGCTACCTACCGAGGCCGAAGAGAAAGGTGCAGGGGCGGCCTGTGGCTCCTGTGACCCAGCGCACGCTGTGCGCCAGAGCCCTGCGCAGTGGCACTGCACAACATCAAGCGCCCTGGGCCCTGTGCGTGCTCGGCAACGTACAACACAAGGGCAACCTGCCCAGCAAACCAAGGGGAACACCCCCCCCCCGGGTGACCCACACACACTACCCTTGACCAGGGGCTAGGCTAGACTGCTGTGCCCCGGGCGCCAATCCCATGAGCATCAGAGAGAGGGTGCGGGGCGCGCTCGTGTTCCGGAGCCTGCAGAGGCTGGCTGAAGCAGTGCCGCCAAACGCATCACCACTGCTACCACCGAGACAACCGGCGGGCCCGCCCGAGCTTGAGGGGGATGACCACAAAAGGAGCCAGAAGCAAGAACCACCAACCATGGAGACCTACGCAGCCACTGGCGCCACCAGGCCAGACGCCGCCACCACCTCCTTGGCGGTTTCGGGAGCTGGGCCTCCCAAACCAGCAAACTCACAGCTTCTAGAGGCCATCATGACACTGCAAAAAACGATGGAAAGCAAAATTGACGCCATTGCTATAGATCTAAATTTGCTGAGACAAGACGGTCACTCCATCGCAAGCAGGACGGAAGTACTGGAGACCCAGGTGCGAGAAAACTCTGAAGCTAAGACGCAACTCTTGAAGGAAGTGGGCGTCCTGGCTCAGGGTAAAAAACCTTGACGATCGAGCTGATGAGGCAGAAGGGCAGGCACGCTGAAACAACATCAGAATCATAGGCTTACCAGAGGGACTTGAGGGAAATGACCCCACAAACTATGTAGAAGATCTCTTACTGCAAGAAATTGGAGCCGGGAAATTATCGCAAGGCTTCACTATTGAAAGGGCCCATTGATCCCTCATCAAACGACCGCCCCCAGGGAACCCGCCCAGGCCAATAATAGCCAAAGTCCTCAATTACAAAGATCGAGAAACAATTTTAGCCTACTCAAGATCAGGCGGCTGCATACAGAGAGACTCTGCAAAAATCACCATCTATCCGGACTATACCCTCCAGGTCCAAAGAAGCAGAGCCCAATTCTCCCACACCAAAGCCAGACTGAAAAACGCAGGCCTCAGGTACATGCTTCTATACCCAGCAAGGTTGAAAGTCCTTCTCAACAACAAGGCTCACCTATTCGATACACCTGCGAAGTCAGTGAGTGGATGGACAGGGAGCAGATCACTGATGTAGAAACAAGGCAACGCAAACCACGGCAAACGGCACCCTAGAAAGCAATCTACACTATCCCCTACCTGAGTAACAAGGGGACACTGCACCCCGTTAAAGTTGCGGTGACATTGAGTTAACTGGAGCCACACTGAACACGCCCTGCTCGGTATTCGACACCTACCGAAGCAGCCCTTCCTCCACCACTAGTATTAGTTTGGGTAGTTAACCCGCCCGTAGGGCACCAAGAGACCCAAGGTCGAATGGAGCGGTAACGGGGTGGTCAGAACAGGGGAAACCCCGCTAGACTGGTTTTGTTTTTGACTAGTTTAAAGTTCAAAGTTTACAGGAAAGGGATCCCTTATGTTAGAATCCCGTTTGGAGTTTATGGGGGAAAACAAGACCACCCAATGCACCGCACGCTGACAGTCTGAAAGACCAGGTCGCCCCGTGGGCCAACCACAAACTTACTACCACACCTAAATCATGGCTGATAAAATCAGAATTATGTCATGGAACGTCAGAGGATTAAACAACTATGTCAAGCAACATCGAATCCACACTTTTTTAAATGCCACATAGTCGGAATCACCCTACTGCAAGAGACCCACCTAAATGCACAAAAGCTAGGAGCGCTGGCCAAAGTCTGGAGGGGAACCTTAATAGGCACCACATACTCCACTTATGCTAGGGGAGTTCTAATCTGGATTGCCCCATCCATTCCCCATCAACCTGAATCACACCAAAACAGATAATAAAGGCAGAATAGTCTTGATACACGGCACTAATCGAAGGGAGAGACCTTTGCCTGGTTAACACCTACGCCCCTAACCACAACGCCACAGTCTTCTTCCGCTCATTATACACCCTTCCGAGTCCTTGCAGAGACTGCATACTAATATGGTGAGGCGACTACAACTGCACCCTAGACCCCCGTATGGACAGATCGGACAGCAAACATGTCCGTCCTTCCCCTCCCGCCAAAATACTGAACGCCCTTACTCAACAATTTGCCCTGAAAGACCTCTGGAGAGAACACCACCCCGCAAACAGAGGTTACTCCTTTTACTCACCCCCACATGCCGTAGACACTAGAATAGATTACATCTTCGTGAGCAAGGAACACCTCGACGCGTTCGAAGATACACAATACCTGGCCAGGGTGCTATCAGACCACTCCCCCCTGATAACCACCTGGACAATAATAGCGCCCAGACCCCCCCGCGCCAACATGGAGACTTAGAAGTGAAGCGTTATTGGACAAAGCCTTCTGTGAACAGATTAGACAAGGCACGACAGACTATTGGCAGACAAATATACAGTGTCCAACACATTAGCACGGCTTGGGAGGCATACAAAGTGGCGATAAGGGGGGAAATGATCGCTGCCACTGGAGGAGCACAGAGATCCACCATGTCCCTGCTGGCGCGTACGGAGGAAGAGCTGAAAGAATTTGAAACAATGGTGTCTTCGGACCCTGTCCACACAAATAAAATAATTGAGCTGAAACAAGCCTGCCTAACACACTTGGAGACATTGGGGAAACTTAGCTACGCTAAATGCACTGAAAGAAATCATGCTCTAGGCGATAAACCTGGGAAACTATTAGCGTGGCTCTACAAACGAGAAGTCCCCAGAAAACCCATCTGCCTAATCCAGGGTGCAGATGGCCAGCACGCTCACACACAAACAGGAATAAATCTAGCGTTCAAGGAGTACTATCAGGCCCTCTTACACTGACCCCTCACCTCCCACAGACACTGAGATTGACAACGTCCTTGACATCAGACTACCACACCTCGATAAACAAATAGCAGAGACCCTTGAAGGCCCCATCACCACTGAGGAGGTCATGGCCACCATGAGATCATTACCGTCTGGGAAAGCACCAGTGCCAGATGGTCTCCCCGGGGAGTTCTATCAGGCCTATGAAGATACACTAGCCCCACTGCTATCCCAAGTGTACAACCAAGCATTTGAATTATGTCACCTCCCAGAAACTATGATAGAAGCCGCCATCATCCCTTTACTAAAACCCAATAAAGACAGCTTGGAATGCGGCTCATACAGGCCCTTGTCCATGCTTAATGTGGACAACAAGATACTGACGGCGCTATTGGCAATGAGGCTGCGGAAAGCCATCCCGCTCCTAATACACCATGACCAGACAAGGTACGTGCCAGGTCGTTCCATCACTGAAAACGTACGCAAACTGCACCACGTCATATACAGTACTGACAGCAGACCCGAAGAATGCGCAGTGGCGTCCCGAGATGCCACTAAAGCATTTGATTCGATCTGATGGAAATGGCTCCACGCCACATTGACAAAGATGGCCAACCTTCCTAAAATGAGTCAAACTCACCTACACAAGCCCCGCTGCCAGAGTGTGTACCAACAACACCTTCTCCGACAAATGGAGCCTCTTCCGTGGCACTCGGCAAGGATGCCCCCCATGCTATACATCTTAACTATAGAACCAGTGGCAGCATATCTCAGGCAGGAATACGGAGACGGGGCATAGTAATAGATTGGGTGACCCACTTAGTCTCCATGTATGCAGATGACATGCTCCTCTACCTAAAAGACCCTGAACACATACTACCTTACATACTGGAGACATTGGAGGGGTTTCATAGATACACCGGGATTCAGATCAACCACGATAAATCTTGCCTGAACCCCCTAGCGGCCCTGAGTAAGTCCAGCGCGGAACACCTACCAACCCCTTGCTCTCAAATGGGAACTCACCTCCTTTAAATACCTGGGCATTATGATTCGAGACCCCAAAACTGAACACACTGAATATTGTCAGAGCGAAGGAAGGCTTGGTCAAATCTATGGACTTTTGGAGCAAACTACCGCTCTTGGTGGCGGGAAGAGCGGGGCTTCTCAAAATGGTAGCACTACCAAGACTCCTATACTTTTTCACCAACGTCCCGCATATCATTCCGCAACAATTCTTCAAAGAACTAAATAAACTTTGCAGGAAATTCCTATGGCAAGAAGGAAGACACAGTCGCTCTAGAAACAATGCAAAACCTTATGACAAAGGCGGCCTTAAGGTCCCCAATTTCGAACTTTACTACTTGGCAAGCCAATTGAAGCACGTGATACAATGGATGGCAGATGACACTTCAATTGACTGCCGCCTCCTGCAGCTCGCCGTCCCCCTAAAGCTACTCAGACCTGCTGTGGATCGAGCCAGGAGCGAAACAGTAAGACACACTTAATTCACCTCGGAATCCAGATTTGGAAGCGTGCCTGCAACACCATTAAATTAACCGACCCCTACTCCCCGCAGATCCCGATCGTGGCAATCATGACAACCAGGCCGGAGGGCCTGAAGGTGATAAGAGACATGGGAGCTTTTCGGCGTTGCTACCCTGGGAGATCTGGTGGATGATCGGGGCATTCTAATGTTAACCGAGTTGCAGGAGTCTAGGGATACCAACAGGACAGTTCCTACTGCACCACGCAGTTGTAAATAGACTCGCAAGACGCTGGCCTGGAACAGAGAATCTCGACACCGGACATGAGGTAATTGAGAACCTGCTGAGCGCCGCAGAGGGGGGACATGAAACCTCGAGACTTTACAAAATACTGCTCAACTGCACCACCCAGCAAGACCTCAAGAGCAGGGAGAAGTGGGAGCAGGAACTAGGCTTGCAGCTCTAAGATAAAGAGTGGGAGACCATAACACATTACCACAAAAAAGTATCTAGAAATGCCCGACTGCAACTCATACAATTCTACATTATTAACAGAACATGCCTTACCCCAGACATCTCTAGATTCAGTGGAGCAGGAGCCACAGTGTGCCCCAAGTGTCTAGACCCCCGCGCAGGGATGACCCATATGTTCTGGGGATGCCCAGCATTACAAACCTTCTGGGCACAAATCAAAGCAAGGGTGGCCGAGGTGGACATCACATTGGACGTGCAGACACCTAAAGCTTGCATCCTGGGCAAATACCCTAAAAGTTAAAAAAAAAACATAAGCCTTTGAATAGACTCCAGGACCTAATGTACATTTTAGCGAAAAGACGAATCGCCATGGGATGGAAATGACCCAGAGCCCCTAGTGTATCACTATGGTGGGAGGACCTCCGGAGATGGGCAGCTGCTGAAACGGGGGCCTGGGAGATCTCACAACGACAACAAAAGCTAGACACTTCCGACGATCTACTGCAATGGGTGGCTCTCACAGTGACTGTTTCACACGAAGGAGGATAGCTCCTCCAACGAGGACACAGACAGCCTTCGATAACCTTGTGTGCACATGGATCATCGCACAGAAATGAATGGTCTTGGAAAGTTAGGGAGGAGTGAGGGTGGGTGGAGTGATATGTGATTATGTAATCAATCAAGAAATGATTTTACAGTTGTACTGTCTATGAAAACAAAAATATATTTAAAAATAAGTTCACAAAATGATAAGTCAGGATGTTTAGGCCGTTGGCCTCCCTTCTCCAAGTTTTCAGCATGGGACAAGGTGGTTCACTCGAACATAGCACACTCTGGCACAAGGACAGTTCCATTACCAACATCAGGGCCTTCTGTGCCCAAAAGTTATCCAAGTCTCTTGATTCAGAGGGCCTGATATACCAAAACAAACAAAATGTTCCTTTACAAGTACTCAAATCAGGTGATTCACTCTTCACCCTGGATCCTCCTCAGCCAGGCTCAGATTACTTTAATACCACAATCTTTACTTTGGATCTCCCTCTTCTGGGCTCAGATCCTCTTCTCCAATGTTTACAGAACATCTTTTCTTGGGTGACTCACGGTTCACCCGGGTCCCCCTCAGCCACACTCAGATCCTTCCCCTTACACAATTAGTCTCACGTAGCCGGGCTCGGACCAATTGAAGTTTGTGTTAGTTATCGAAAACTGGTCGAATGTGCACTGTGTTTAGCTTGACCCGTTGCAGGGCCAGTTCTATTACACAATTCACTATCTCAGTTGGAAACCTAACAGATCTTCAATTGAGCACCCACGTGGTGCGGGAACACACGATATATGGTATCCATTTTGGCTTTAAAAAGTTCAGTCACTCCTGGGATGTTCAATTATATTCGCGTCACTCATCACATACACCTCACACTGTTCTTTGCAGATTTCTTCATGCAATGTTGCTGCTTGCAACCTTGGTTCTAACACAGACCGGTCTGCTATCAGTCTCCCCAATTCACCGGCTGTGCTGACTTTACTGGCACTGCTTTGATGTAGGGGCCAAGGACAGTACCATTGCAGCAATTGCTCCTCCCCGCCTTGGCTATCGATGCGAGAGAGCCCCAGGTACCTTCGACACACAACGCACCTTTCTTCAGCTTTAATTCTGGGTTTTATGTTTCTTATTCTCGAGGGCTCATGAAAGTAGCGGTTTTCCTCTGAAAAGGCCATGGGCAATTCCCTCCTTGCAACCCTTTCTGTTCTTGCCGTCTTTCTCCTCGTATTAAACTGCCATCTCAGGACTGCTGCTTCCTCGTGTGTTTTGCCTTGCTCAGAGTGTGCTTTCATGCTGCGCCTTTTATACATGTGAGAAAGTGTGATGGAAGTCCAGTGTGTGTGTGGGAAATTACCAGTAACTGCCTGACTCTGCCTGGCCCTTGTATTGGGACATGTCCGGTATATGGCTCGGGTTTAAGTCCGATTTCTTGCACAGTGAGCTGTCCATGAGAAGGTGTTTGTGTTGGGAAAGGAGGTGGGGGTTGAGTTCCTAGGTATCCTACCTGGTAGGATGGAGAAAAGGTGTTACAGGGAAGGGGCTACCACATCTCACCATCCTGCATCCCACTCCCCAAAGACCCCTCATCCAGGTGATCCTCCCGCACTCGTCTACCCCCAGGAATCGGATCCAAAAGTGATGGCAGTATCCTGGCCACCTGGATGACCGATCCCTGGGGACTAGCCTTCTGGTTTCTCACAAAGGCCAGCCGCTTCCTGGTGGCAAAACTGCACAAGCGGCGCAATATAAACTACATTGCACAGCCGCAAGACGACTCAGGGGACCTATGCAGGGAGGAGCGGCAAAAGCTGGAGATTATGCAGGCCCACTGTAGGCAATTGGTAGAGTTGGAGGGACTGGGCCCGCGTAGGCAGGACAACTACTTACGCCAGGCAGATCTAACCAAGTTATCGGAAGACGATAGGGAAGTATTGGAGAACCAGATTACAGCAGGCCATCGATTCCCTTCCACCCAACATGACACGGGCCCAGACGGCTTTGGGAATTTTTTTGAGAAGACCTTCAAGATCTGGATGTTGGCACCTCTCATGTTCAACGAGATCAGGGAAAAGGGCCAAGTTTCTGGGGCTATGGGCATTTCTACCACCACACTGCTGCTTAAGCCCAATAAGGACCCGGTGGATTGCGACATCTACCACCCAATATCGTTGTAGAATAATGATGCAAAGTTTTATGCAAAGGTATTGGCTCCGCGGCTGGCATGGATCCTGCCCAAAGTTATCCATCCTGATCAGGCGGGGTTCATAGAAGGCAGACAAATTGGACAACTAGGTGGGCAGTTCATGTTATCGACTGGGGTAGGCCGTCAGGGCAGAAATTCATAATTGCAGCTCTGGATGGATGCAATGCAAACATTAGATTGTAGGGACTCGGGATATCTCCAGAAGACTCTGGCAGCATTTGGTTGCAGCCCCATCTTCTCACACATGGTATTAAGCACATTTCCAAATCCCCCTCCAAGAAAGTAGTGGTTAATGGGAGTCTTTTTGATTAAATTGCGATCAGGCGAGGAACGCGACTCGGGTGCCCGCTCTTCCCCTGCCGACCTTTGCGATGGCCACGAAGCCATTGGCTAGCGTGATAAGGGCGCACGTGGGGAATCAAGGGAGTAACTGGGACAGGATGGAGCACAAAGTTACGCTATATGCCGATGATGTATTGCTGTTTCTCAGAGATACCGCTGGGTCAACCTCAAGGGTAATGGGGACTGTGGGGGACTTTGCAGGGGTGTCGGGGTTCAAAATTAACTACAACAAATTCAAGGCATTGAGTATAACAGTGGACCCGGAGGTAGTGGAGGGCTGGCGTACCATATTCCCATTTCAATGGGTCACCTCAGACATTGAATACTTGGGTATTAAACAAACCAGGGAGCACCGGACATTGTACAAAGCCAATGTGCCTCCTCTGTGGGCTGAGTTGAAGGACAAACTCCAAAGGTGGCACAAACAAGACCGCATGTGGTTCGCGTGCACAGCTGCACTCAAAATGACTTTACAGCGCACATTTCTGTATGTCGTGTGTGAGGAATTCCACCATCCGCATGAAGTGTGTGTACGCTCGCATGGGCTTTTTGAAAATGAAAATAAATGATGGGAGATCAACCTCTGAAAATGTGTGGGGCTAATCTGCACACATTTTCTAATGCTCGCTGCACAACAAACATAGTCCAGTTTACTCTGGGGGACACAGCCTACAGGCACAGTCCTCCCATCACATTTGACAGGTGACAGCGAAGGGTGCACAAAAACATCCAGAGGAGAAGGACAACACCTTACTACTCTCCCACGGCCAGCCTAATTAAATATCAAGGGCTCCATGGATCCGCCCTGTGCTATTGTGCTAAGCTCTGTGTGGCAGCGGATACTGATGAGTTAATTGAAGCAGGCCTGCGAATAGGCCTGGTCACAGAACTTAACAATGGACAGGAGAACTAACACCTCTTTGATATGCAATGCGTCACCTTGAAGCTAGCTCCCATCCCCCTGTATGAAGGACAGTGAATGGCATGTCTGGGTCCACTATTTACCGTAGGCAACCCCTGCAGAGCGGACCCCTTTCAGAGGGACGAAGTATGTGATTTGAGGAACACAGAAGTCTGTTCTCACCACAAACTTCAAGGGAGACCTGTCTTTGATCAAAAGCCACAAAGTGCAGAGTTAACCAGAGAGACACTTTGATCTACAATATACAGGAATATGGGTGGGACTTAGGAGTACATGTCACCTCTTACCTTTCCTGTTGTAAAGCACTCTGGTCCTGTCCTCACGCATAACAGAAGATTGTTGGTGGGCACCCCAGATTGGTTCCTTAAGGTAGGCTTAGCTTGAACCAATCACTGGGGACCATTTGGCTTTAAAAGAGGGCTGAGCCCCTCACTTAGCAGATCTGAAGGCTTCAGCAGGAGCAGGAAAGAAAAACTCAGCATTGGACCCTGGCTAGAAAGGTACAGTCTACCTTACATCTTCTGCCAGTGAAGGAAGGCCAGGATTTCCAAGAGGGAAGCAAGATCCCTTCCCTAAACATCTCCCAGGGAACAGAGGGAGATACCGGACTCAGAAGGACCTGTCCAGCAGCTCCAGAACTGGTACCCAGCCAGCACACAGCATGCCTTGCTAGGTTCTGCCAGCAAGTTTCCTAGGTGGGAAGTGCCAGAGAGTCCCTGAACAAAGGACAAGGCCGTTGCGTGCAAACACTCTCCTCAGCTTTGGCCCGTCCACCTTGAAAGTATGCAACAAGCCCTGCGAAGAAGCTAGGAGGAGTGTCACACAAGCATCAACTAGCATCCATCTTTTAAGGATATTTTCGAGGCAGTCAAGCACACGAACCGCGACCGACTGCCTCACCGACTTGTCACGCTGCAGTCACTCAAGCGATCCGAGACGCCTCGACCAGCGTTCAAGATCCGCCAAACAACACAGACACCGTTTCTTGGCGCCGAGCTGCCGTGTAGGCCACCCTGCAGCAGTTCGTCCAGCCTCGCTTGCCGAACTGCCTGCCGCCTGATACCCGCAGCTGTCTCCAGTCTTGAACTCTGTCCCAGGAGCTGCAAGGGGTCCTGGAACCGACTCGACGCTGTCGAGCATCAATAACATCTCAAGCACCAGGTACATTGTTGTTCTGTCCACCTGGTCCTTCTCTAAAGGCCCCTAGTGACATTTACAACCTCTTGCTCCCTTGGTGCTGAAACCAAATAACCTTGAACAGTTAAGACTGATTGCGTTACCGACTTTCCTGTTAGTATCCAGAGTGCATCCCTTTCCCTCATGAAACTGTCTTGCTTGTTCCTTTACAGGGTGGGTTGTATTTTCAGTGTGCTAGAACTGCCTCTTGTAATAAGGAAACTTCCAAAAAGACTGAATCCAACGAAAAAAGCCTGTACCATTTGTAGGAATGGGAAAATACTGAAAATGAGGAGCTGGGTGTCCCTCGCTCTCCATGTATGACATTTTCGGATTCGGGGGTTGCAGGGGTGTCCACACCCTATGTAAAAAATAAAAAAGGAAAGGACCCTGCAGCGCCAGTTCCCAAGCACGTAAGTGAAGGGAAACGACGTCGCAGAGAGGGATGGTGGACGGGTGGGGGCAAGGACAAAGTCTGAAATGTTCAGGGAGAGAAGACCAAATGTTATTGTCGGAAAAATAACTGCCTTTTCTCCCTCGAACATTTCAGCTACGGTCTTGCAACCCCAATCCAATAATAATAAAGTAGGTATTTTTATACAACCTTGACTGGACAGTCCCTTTTATCATTGAGTAATAATTGTATTGTCACTGTGTTTCAACTAACCAACGATCCGTCACGGCCTTGCGAAATTAAGCCTGCCGTTCCATCCACATTACCAAAATTGGACAAGGTTTATAAATTACCTGTGTTCCAATCTGTTTGGATCCCTTCTGGTGTACAAGATGTGTGGGCTGGTTGATGGTTTAGAAACAGATATTCATCCCTGGACCACTGGTGCCCCAGAAGTTGACTCGTCGCATTGTGAGTTCTCTCCCGCTTATCGTACCAAGGTCGCAGGTTTGGGCTCTGGAGCAGGAGAAGTTTGCATTTATATGGGGTGGGGGGTTAGGCCCAGGGTCCCCATGAAGGTCCTGATGCAGTCAGTTTATGCAGATGGGTTGGGGGTCCCAGCCATCGGTAGCTATTTGCTGGCGGCAAAGAAAGCCCTCCTGTTGCAATGGGCGGGACAGTCGGAACCAAAACGTTGGTGCGATCTGGAGCAACGTGTCACATCTATTTCCTTAGCAGCAAAGCCAGGTGCGTGGGAGGGACTTTGCTGCAAAGTACAATTGGTGCCCGCTAGCACTGTAATCGGGCATTGAGGCGGAGAGGGGGGGCACCAGGGTTGAGCCCCTAGACACCAGTTAAGCGCAATTCAGACTTAAGTCCGGGATGGCCAGGTGACTTGTTTCAGGGCAACTCCCCCTTCTCGTCTGATGAGATGAAGACGAAATTCCGGCTAGATGAGAGGGAGCAGTATTGCTATGTGCAGGTCAGGCACTGGATCATGCAGAGGTGAGTCAGAGGGGCCAGGGGTAGGTCGTCAATTGGGCTAGAGAAAACGAAGGAATGAGCAGCCAGGAAAAGGGTCTTGCACATTTACAAACTTATGGAGGGGTCCGACCCAAGGGGATAGACTGCTGTATATGGAACAATGAGACTGCGATGTGGGGGCTGCCATACGGCCTGAGGTTTGACATCACATATGGCGTAGGGCACACAAGGCATCCAGCGGTGCCGCAATAAAGGAAGCAGCATATAAACTGCTTTAGATGGTACCGGACCCCCTGAACAAACAACAAGTTTCACTGTGGACCAAATGAACGATATAATTCAGGGCCCGACGGAACCAACATATAGCATCAACCACCTCTGGAGATGAACTCCTCAAATTAAAGAAAAAATGCTTGAGGACGGAGGTACACAGAAATATTTTACAAGAGTACCTGAAAGTAAATCTAGTACCTATGGGCCTCACCGATGGCAATGAACCTGCACTATTCCTTGAAGACAAGGAGTACATGATGGGCTTTAGCCAAATCGCTACTAAATGTAGTAGGGACCTAATGGTCCTCACGATTACAACAGCACAACGCATTCACATCAAAATCAAAGAGGAACTCTCGAGTGAAGAAGAGACGTTATTGACTAACGCCAGTCTAGACAACGCACGGGGAAAAACTGAAGGAAATGAATTCATTAATGGATCAATTCACAGCTGACACCTACGAAAGCATAAGAAACTTGCAAAGGACAAATAATTTCAATTTGGAAAAGGTCTACCCTTATCTACCACCAAGTATAAAGAAAATAAGGATAAAGAGAAGTCAGAATACAGTGGGAGCACCGAGGCAGAGAAGAAAATGGGTGACCTTTTCCGATACAGCCAGCTCAGATTCAGGACCAGAGGACCAATACAGCAATTATGGAGTGAACCCATAACAAAGATCATATCCCCCCCCCTCCCCACCTCCATCTCCTTTTTTAGGAAGAGGGGGGCCCCAGAGACACCTTCTGGACCCCCCTCCAATGCCATCCTTCGACTACCCCAGCTGGAGACAGCCACGAGGGAGGAGACACAACCAGTGGAGGTAACCACAGAGATTCCCATGATTCAGTCTCACCAAAGGAGGGCTATTGGTCCTTTCCAAAGGCATGTCCTATGTGCCAACGAACCCGACAAACCGGTTCAACCTAGGCAAGGTGCTGATAAGGAGCTACATAGCTTCTTTAGGACTATCCAACTAAACAGTTCAAAGAATCACAATACACCGAGTCTGATGAAGACACAAGACGGAGGACAAAATCATTGTTCTGCCCTAGTGAGAATGACAAGAATAACCTTTGTGAAGTGTATCAAACAAGAAATCAAATTACAGAATGGATCCCACCCCCTTAGGCATAATTTGACTAACAAGGAGCGCCAAGCCTAAAACATCTAGCTGACAACAAAGACCTAGTGATTAAAACAGCAGACAAGGGAGGTGGCATTCTGATCCAAAATAAAACAATACAAGAATATGGGATTCAATCTCTTGGAAGACGAGACCAACTACAAGAAACTTAAAAAGGATCCCACTCATGAGATCAAGGCCAAAATCCAGGAAATTACAAGATAAACATATCAACATTACTGGATCACAGAAAAGGAGGTGGCATTCCTGAACAAATTCGAGGGGAGGATTCCAACATTCTATGCGCTCCTGAAGATCCATAAGGAAGCCACAAACCCTTGGTAGACCAATAGACTCCAGGTGTGGCTCAATTTTAGAGCCCCTCTGCAAATTTATGGACTACTTCCTAAAACCTTTGAATCAGCTCACACCAACATATCTCAGGGACACTGTCGACCATCACAACCTTCGAAAAAACATCCTTCAAAAATGCCAATGAAATCTTGGTGACAATGGACATCAAAAGGACATCAAAGCCTTATACACAAGTATCCTGCAGGAAGCAGCCCTGGAGTGTGCAAGGGGGTACCCCACCCACCATATGGCTCAGAGGAGAGTCCCGGTGAATTTCATAATAGAACTACTTGAACTGGCCTTCATGAAGAACTACTTTACATTCGATTAAATCTTTTTTGTCCAGACTTGTGGCACAGCCATGGGGGCCGCTTTTGAGCCCAGCCTGGCAGTCATCTTCCTGGCAGAATACGAAAGTACGTATGTCCTCACGGCCAGGAATCAGTTTACCAACAAGATCGTCAAATGGCGCAAATACATTGACGATATCATCTATATCTGGCAGGGGAGTGCTGCGTCTCTTACAGAATTCTACACCTGGATCAATGCCCAAACACCAGAGATCAAATTCCCCATCAACAGTAGCTCCGACGCAATCAACTTCCTAGACCTGACCATCAAGGGACTAGATAAAAAAATTGGTCTGTACCCTGTACAAGGAAGAGACTGACCACAACAACCTTTTACATTACAGAAGTAGCCATCCCAAGAACCTTAAGGAATATTAGTACAGGCAACGTGCAACCGAGTTGGAGTCTAGACTAAAAGCACGAGGATACCCAAACAAAGTGGTGAATAACATCTGCAAAAGAGCACTATGCACCCCAAGGGATGCACTCCTTACACCCAAAACCAGGCCAATGGAGAAGGACAAGATTACCTGTGTAACAACATTTAGTCCAAATACAACAAAGATCAGACATTTAATCAAAAAATGTTAGCATCTCGTTCAGCTCAGCCTCCTGCATGAGCCTAGCCCCAGGATGTCCCTAAAGTGCTTGAAGAACTTAAAAGAATTCCTCACACATGACAAACAAACAAAAAACTAGAACAGGCTTGTGGAATTTAAGAGAACTAACGGACCACTACCCCTGTGGGACTTTCACAGTTTGTAAATTTACTAGTAAAACTAAGATATTCAAGGTAGACGGCAGAGACTAGACCCCGAGAGACTTTGCAAACTGTAAAACCACCAATGTGATCTATATGTTGGAACTCCGATGCGGGCTAAAATATGTGGGGCAGACACAAAGACAAGTCAATAAAAGAATTGGCAAACATCGATCAAAAATCCGCTACAGAACCTACAATGCCCCTCTGGTTTCCCATTTTCTGGAATATGGAACACAGTTCAGACGATATTAGATGGTGGGTGATCGACAAGGTGACCAACACCACCAATGTAAGCAACGCCCTCAACCACAAGGAAGCGTGGCGATATTTAAATTAAAATCCATTACCACAGTACTCAATGAGGCTACACCAGCTTGCCCCTACAATTGAACAGAGTATTTCCAGAATACACCCCCCCCCAGGGAACGACCACACAAAACTCCTTCATTTTGCTGTAGCGTGGAGGCGTCTGAGTGTAATGCTGAACACCTCCATGCATACTCTTCTGTAACTCTGCCGCAACTTGCCCTGCCCGATTACAGTAATAGAGTACTTTTTAGAGCCAGAGCTGTCGATACCCAATAAGAACACCATGCCCTTAAGAACGCCACAAGCAGCACTGGGCACCTAGACCCCTTGTCCATACACCCTGATGTACGCCATGCAGAAGCGGAGTCCTGCTACAGAGGCAGCTTCCCCCCACTGCCCCCATTTTCTTTTTCATTCTCTTGTTTAGAAACTTAGTGCCCCCTATATGCTCACTACCTTATGACCTTGTAACCTCATCATGTGATGGACTTGCCAGTCAGTATGGGTGTATGCAGGATCCGTGCGCACACTACAGTGATCTTGATCAAATCCACTCTGCGGTTTCACAGTTCGAATACACAATGCCGAACCGGTAGACATGTCAACCGGTAACATCATGGCCGACAGAAGCCTGCGCATGCGTACTAGCTTGTACACTACATGCTGGTGCATGCGCAATACAGTCTACATACCGCTCAGTTCATCGCAGAACTCAAGAGGTCTGCACTGATTCCGCTGCTGTGACAGAGCGCTAGGAACACAAGAGCCAAAAAGTACCAATCTCCACCACACGCAGTATTAAGCTTTGCAAGCAATGATGCACGTTGCTTTCCTATTGCCGAAGGGCTGCAACTCACACAAGCCACACTGCACAGTAATTTTTAGCAGTTTACAGGCAGAAAATAAATTTCTCTTCTTTCCATTCTGCACACCGCACATCCAACATCAACGCGAGGTACTCAGAAGGACAAACCACCATCATCTCGAACAACCGCCACCATACACGATATGGAACCCTGTACATTCCCACATGGAGGCTCATGAACAAGGTAACATTTCTTTGCTCACCAAACTAGGCTTCCCTTCAGTTAGGGGCCCCCATTATGTGTCCTATTCACAGTGGCATGACGCACAATTAGGGAAGTTGCATACAAATTAAATCTTCTCAAATCGATTCCACCCACAGAAAGCCCAATTATGGCCAAAGGTCGGCAGTACTAGTAAGAATAGAGTAAGAACCTCCTCACTTATCCAGTACAACTACGAGGCTGCTCAGGCGCTGCTTACAGAAATTAGTCTACACCTCATCGGTCACCTTCCCAGTTTCCTAGGACACCCACAAGGTTAGTGCCACTCTCCCATGAGGAAAAGAGACTGTCTCCGAAGTCTTTGTTTTAAGAATTGCACCCATGTGCCTAGTGATTTCCTTTCCTAGGTAGATGTTTTTAATCAACTATCTTTAAAAACTCTATGTATATATGTGTTTCCCCCCCTGAGATACACAATCCAAGGCCCAGCAGAAAGCACACTCACCAGGAGCCAAAACGCCACTGGACCAAGCACCTATGATGCTGATGAGTCCACAACACAACTAGGGTGCACCTCCCTGGCGTAGACCTTAGGATTGGTCACTTTCTGTTGTTATTGAACCCAAGTTAGGTTTTGAACAAGACGCATGCGCAGCCCCTGTTTTTTTTGGGGAAAGAATGTATTAGAGCATGTTAATTAATAGATACATAACCAGTCTGAATAATTGTTGATGTATTAGGTTTACAAATGAGAATAATGCACAACTTGACCAACTCCAATATGGTTTGACGGTTTCCACATTTTACACGGTTTTGTTTGTTTTTGCACTGAGTATTACATGTTGACTACTGTTTTTTGTGCATGTATGCAGTTTAAGAACAAAGAATAGATTAATTTTACAGTGAATATACTGTGAGTAAATGTTAAAGTAAAAATTAAGAAGCAAAATACCAGCCAATTAAAAAAGCTGCTTCAGATGAAAGTGTTTTGAATATGTTTGTAGACTGATCCTGCAAACTCGCAAAGAACAGCCTTGAGCCTGGGTGCCAAGAGCAGAATATCTCAAGCTACTATACTTTTTTTTTTAAAATAGCTTTTAGCACACAGGATTGACGTGATACTTTAAATGTTTAGCGGCAGGACACCTTTTTGTTTCACAATTCCTCCAGCGCAGAGGCAAGCACAGCTGGTGCATTCTGTGTAGACTCTGTAGGGTCAGGCAGAAAAGTAGTAACGGGAGGGACTGCCCTACTAGTGGAAGGACTAAGGACTCTTTGCCTTTGCGTATGACTGTCGCTGGTGGAGGGGGTGAGCATAGGCGAACATTCCTTCCCATGGGACTTCCAGGGTGACAATGGAAAAGGGGTGTGGTGACTCGCTGCGACAGGCTGCCTTACCTGCATCCGGTGGGCCGAGTTTTAAAAGTCACCCTCGCCCAGCAGAAGTTAGTCCACCCTCCAAACCCCTGATGCTGGCAGTGTTTATTTTGAGCCATGAACTAGGTTATTCATTTACAATCATGTTATGAAGATTGGTGTGTGTAATTATACTGCATGTTTATTTGAGCGTCGCATTTTGTTGGTGCTGTTGACGGGTACCTATACAATGGATTATGAAAATGTTCGGACCATGACCCAATGTTGAACTAAGATGAACTACGATTTTGCTACTCGGGTTGTGGGTTCAGTGGTCCACTTGCGTCCAGTAGGCCAAGAAGGCGTGGACAGTTGTGGTAGCCCCTTGGGTTGCCCACTGGAAGGAATTTTAGCCCAGGCTTGGGCATTGGACTGTCCGGCTGGACATTGGATTCTGCAATTAACCCTGGGGCCGCTCAGACAGCTAGAAGGGCAAACAGGAAGCTGGCGGGTCCAGCAGGGCTGCTAGGGTCAAGGTCATGGTAACCAATTATGTTGCTGTAAGACACGTGCGGTCCCCATCAAGATCTGTGACAAATGTTGCTGTAATAAAGTGCGACCTGTTTACCGCCAAAAGTGAGTTTGTAATTTTGTATAATAAAATGCGTTATTTATGTAGACCTGGGCATCTGAGAGCACCCCTATAGAGAAATTGACCAGCAGTGTAGGTCTGTGGGTCCGCAACGTGAGCCATCGGTGCACTGACCGATGATTATTTTTTTGTATTTACTTTCGCGCCAGTAGTAGCAGGAAACCATCCATTGGTTTCTGTCCAGCAAGATTTAGTTCCCTTATCGGTTTCCATGTCCGTGGACTCATGATGATCGTGGTGCTAATATTGGGGCATTTGCTTTGGTTTCATTCTTTTTTCAGGGAACAAGCAATTTAGTGGTAATAAAGGGACAGGAGCATAGATTACAAAAAGGTGAACGAGTATGGAGCGACCATCCCACGATTTGTTAAAAAGAAGACAGCAAGTGCCGCAATGTTAACATAACCCTTTAGAGAAAAAAGGTAGCTTGCCTTTTCCATGGTGGCTGCTACAGATTAGGTTTTCATTCGGAGAAACATTCACGGTTGAAGCACGTCGCATTTTGAGCGCCAGAGTCTTTTCCAAAAATGAAAACCTGGCACTTGCTCAGGTCACACTGGGGCTACTTACGTCCGGGAAACCGCTCCAAAGGGTGGATAATCGCAGATGTTTTCGCCCTCTTTCTGCTCTTGAGTGGGGCAGTGAATCTGCTTGGAATTTAATAGAAATCAAGGCGTGGCTCATTTTATGCAACTTCCATGAGAACATAAGGGGGTTTTGGGCATAGTAATTTGCGTTAGGCAACATTCTCGACTTCATTGAATGCACATACACAGATGTTTCTGTCTGCACCCCTCACCAAAGAAGGTAAGGTTGCACTGGATTCAAGGAACAAGCAGATCTCAAGGTTTCCCATGTCAGATGTGAATACCTCCTACAGGCTTCCATTTTTTTGCTTTCTGGTAATAGTATGACAAGTACAGAAAAAATGAAAGATAACAATGTCAGACTTCAAAGAAAGTACGCCACTGAATGGAAAACATTCACCTGGCACTGGCTGACAATCTATGCCAGCACAAGCTCTATCTATTCGAGGTTTACACGTTTATGTTACTTTTTATACCGTGCACATCACCACAATAGAGAAATTAAAGCGACAATCCTTGTATGTGGAGAGGCAAATTGTGAGCAGCGTAGTAGAGTGGCAGACAGCCTGTAGTCTGTGGGGTGAAAAATAAACGAGGTGAAAGAGGCTGAATGGGGTAGAGTGGGAAAAGGCAGGGAGACAAAAACATACAGACACGGCTTACAACACAAAGGGAAATTAAAACATAAGTGTAAGCAATCGTTGCGATGACCAGAAGAAAATGTAAGAAAAAGAAGAAACAAGAGTTTTCCCTATCGACCAACGTAAGTAACTTCAATGGAGGCCATTAGTGTGGTGGTGGTGGTATTACTTTAAGTCATGTTGTGGATGTGTGATGCCCTTGAGGTGCGCTAAAACGTTTCTGGGAGTTTTTGGGGCTACTGACCAGACAGTAATTTTGGATCCCATGATGCAGGGTGCAAAATTGGCTAGTGATAAGGGGTTTGGAGGGTGGGCTAACTTCTGCTGGGTGTGGGTGAAAAAAAGAAAAAAAAAATACAAAAAAAAAAAAGGAGGAAGCCGCAGCTCAGTGCCCTTTTATCCCTTGGCCCAACAGATGCAGTTAAGGCAGCCACTCACTGAGAGTCACTGTGCACCCTTTCAATTGTCCCCCCCAGAAGTCACAGCTGTGACCACAAAGCCCTGCCCGCCATGGCCCACGAGGCAGCCACTAATGGAGCCGCTCCTGTAGGGCCATGGCAGCACCCCTATTTCCTTCTACCTGCTTAGCGACGTTGTGCAACAAAGAAGCTAATCTAGTTTACGATCTGTGCACAGTGGGCACCATGAAAAAGTTAAATATACATATCAAAAGTAGAAATTGCAGTGCTCCGAATGATGTTACACAACTGGTGCACGGAGGAGAGCATAGAGACCATGCAAATGGCAGTGTAGCGCGGTATAAATCCCAGTAACACACCATTTGAATTATTCTGTGGTTGTGCAGCATGAGAAAAGAGATGGTTGCCTTCAACAAAGGCAAGTGAATATAGAAGAGGGCAAATGATCCAAAAGGTAGAAAGTTTCTTTATCATATTTTATAGTGAATTCTGGCCTCACCGTGCAAACCCAGGTTGAGCTCCTGCATCTTACTGTCTCTAAACCTCAGCCTCTTGCCTGCACAATTTGCTGGTAGTGTACCTTGTCTGAGGGCATGTTCAATAGCGTTGCATACTACTTCTAGCAGTGGATGGCCTAACTGTATTTGCTCGGAGCCTGTGCGAGTAAGAAATGGTGTGCTGTGTGTATGTATAAAGCTGAGGTGGCGAGTGACTTATGGTTGGCTACTAGATTGCAACTTGAATCTTTGACCAATGCAATGATGTATGTAATTATTTGAGATGGGCTGAGTGCTGCATGTCACCTTCTCACTGCTTCACGGCCCTCTTTAGCTTTGCACAAAGCGACATTACATTGCAAAAATAAACATGACCTAATATGGCATGACATTAACATGCTTGTATAACAGAAATGTTGTCGTATTCACAAATTGAAGGGGATGGTAAGTAAATATACATGTAGCTAAAAATAAAAAAAGGAACGAAGTTCTCTTAAGACCAATAAAAATGCCCATTGTAACTAAACCGAAATTCGGATTGAAGATTTTAGCTAAAAGAAGCATGGAACGAAGAGGAAGTCAAATGAATGTCTGCATACCAGTGGGATTGTACCAACGCCTGTCAAAATAGATTCATTTCTGCCGAGGTACCCTCCAAGACCAGAGTACTTCACCACCAGCAGTGTATATGGGGACGTGCAGTACCTACCCAGGACAATCCTTTATATACAAACCCTTTTAAAAACATGGGCAGGATTATATTAAAACCTGTGGCAGCCCACTTTCATTTACACCAACACTAACTCGCAGGAAACGCATTTTTCGAGCAGCCTGGAGCAGCTCATTTTTAGTGAATTCAGTCCAAATATTTTCAAATACCTCTTTGCAATTTGGGTATTCCAGAGGCAGACGGAGCAAACATACAGTCTTCTTTGTGTTTGTTACAGGAAGAAAGCAGAGGTTTGAATAAGACACCATAATATATATATATTATATATGCGAAGTCTATATCACCATATAGACTTCATCTTAAACTTAACTGTGCCTTTCAGAAAATGGCTGGTCTTAATCACTATCAAACGTTTGCATGACAAAATCTGAAAATATGCAAGCAAAACTTCAGATTTCTACATCAAGGCCTACATAGTTTAAACATGGTTTTACTTTGATCGCCTTTTGAATAGCTTTTAACGTAGGGTTTTCCCACAGGGCAAACTTATTTTTTTGGACCAAATCTCAAAGTTGTCCACGTAGATTTTCGTAATTTGCGGGCACCTACACTTTAGCTTGAATTGGTGCTCTGAAAATATTTCTGAAAATCGACTTGTCCAACTTTCAGATACTAAGGATAGAAAATGTATCTATACACAACTCATGAGCAGAATTAATGCATATTTCACACAAACTGTACACAGAGCGTATTTACAGTCCCTACATTACACAATTAACATCTGAAAACTCACTCACAAAAGGCCAGTCTCAGTTGAGGTCAGTTTTAAGGCGATTGAATAAATGTACAATTTTCATAGGAAATGTACACAGAGCGTACGAGTGTTACATTTCATACATTACACATTAAACTTCTAATAACTTGCAAAATCAAAGCGATATTGTTACAGGGCGATGCAGAGCACATGCGCAAAAGTTTAATAAAATTAATAAAAAAGATACCAGGGCTTTTTGGGCCACAGTGAACTCATTGTACCAGGCACAGACATAGGGGCAATTAAAAGCAGTTCCGCAGAATGTATGGGTGAAATACTTTGGGGGACTGTAAAGTGCCCGTCGCAAGTCAAGCACATCGATCTGGTGGCAGTAGAACTATTTAACTATGTGCTTGAGTTAGATCCAGGTACCATCAACCCATTGATTAAAGGGGCAAAACCTGGGATCCCAGGCCCAAGCGGCATTACTAATGATGTTTTAAAGAGTGACCCCAAACACTTGTCCATTGTCCTCTTTCTGATCAAAAGTATAATGGACAGTGGGCTGTTCCCCAAGACATGGAGGTCATCTTACATTGTGCCCATCTATAAGAAGGGCGATAAATGGCACCCGAGGAACTATAGGCATCTTGAGGACTGGGCAGGCGCAACAGGGAGGTTGGACCGTTTCCAAACAGGCTATCGAGGTGGACAGTCAACTAACATCAGCGGGGCCATAGTTGGGGAGTTACAGGAAAGGACAAGGGGCACGCAAAACCTTAGCGTTTATGTTGCTTTGATAGACCTATCTGCAGCGTTTGATCGGTCAATCGCTGCAGACTATGGTCCGAACTACAGCAATGGGGAATCCCACAAGTGCTCCCGAGTTTGATCGTTGCTCTGCATGGGGGGGGCAGGAATATATGTCAGTCTGAATCAAGCTGGAGACCTTTTGCATAGAATAAGCACTGATATAGGAGTGAGGCAGGAATGCTTTCTGGCTCCCAGTCTCTTTAACCTATTTGTATCAGATATAGGAGAGACTTTAAAGTTAGCAGCCCTCAATCCACCTCGGCTGGACTTGGGGGGGGGGGGGGGGGGGGCGATGGGGAGAATAAGAAATTAAATAAAATCACCTGGGTGTCCTACGTGGACAATTTCTGCTATTTGATTGCTCAGGGATTGGAATGAATAGGCTTCTGGGAGCTTTTTCCAGATATGTTAAATATAACGGCCTTACAATAAACCCTGCTAAAACCAAAATCCTGCAGTTATCGAGAGGCAGGAAAGATGGCCCAAAACAGTGCAATTGTGATGAACACCTGGTGGGAGGTGTAGAGAGTCTAAAATGTCTGGGTTTTCACTTCTCCGCAAAGGCCTTATTGAGGGACACACAAGTGCTATTGACCCTTAAAGCACAGAATTGGACCAACCAGCTGATTCAAAGTCATTATGAAATGTGGAAGGTTTTCAATAAAGAACAGTATCCAATTTTACGGAGGGGAGGTTGTACCCAAGTTGTTTTATGGTTTGGAACTTTGGCCTGATGAGACTCGCACTCGGTTAGACGTAATAGCGGGGAAGATGTGGCGAAGAATATGGAGGGTGCCCAATGGACTACCGGTGGCAGCCATGAGATATGAGCGCTGTCTCCTTTCTCTAAGGGTCCAAGTTCAATGGCAGTGTCTATCTTTATACCGCAAAATACAATCAGCTAATTCCGATAACTTGTATACAGTAGCAAGATAGGCTCTAAAAGGGGAGAGAGAATGCATCTCTCAATTCCGATACGTACCTGGGGAAAGTTGAGAGCCAATTGTGAACATCTGCTAAAAGAATTGGGATTGGATGTTGAAACTTTAGTAACTAATCCAGTCAAAGTAAAGAAGGCTCTATACAAGCAGGACTGGGTGAGCACTGTCGATTTATCTCACAGATCCTCGTCTCTAAAACATCTTTCGCACAAGCATAAGCCATTGGGCATGGTTGCACCATATTGGTCACTCTTTTCTAATAAACACGATCGTGATCTTGTAATGTGCCTAAGGTGGAACTTGTTTCCAACTAGGGAGGTACAGATAAGATGAGGGCTTGCAGACCCAACAGACTCAACCTGTAGACTTTGTAAGAGCAAAGGATCTGTGACGTCGGTTGGGCACTTGATGTTGGAATGCTCAGCCCTGCATTTGGAAAGATTGACATATTTGGAAAACGAAAGGGTGAACATCAGAACCTTGGACCTGAAAGAAGTCTGGGAGAGACTATTGAACCATGCATCAAATGAGAGTGTGGCGGTAGCAGTATTTGTAAAATCTTGGACTTTCCTAAATACTGTGGCTGGGAACGTATAAGATTGAAATATACCTCATTAATACTAGGTAATTTACTGTTTTAGATTAAATGTGCAAAGGTTTTATGTGTACGAGGAGTTTTAAATGGGTTTTGTTTTTTCTTACATTGTTGTATTTTATTTTGAATTGTAAATGTTTGTAAAAAACCAAATACAAAACAAAATAAAACTCACATGAAAGGCAAGTGTAGCTGACCAATATCAGTTTTAAACGGATGAAATACATGTACACGTTTCATATGAAAAAGTACACTTTAGGAGGCCTACAATGCATGAGCAGAAGGGAGATACATTTTATATTAAAACTGTACATGGACATTTGTGATATTAAATGTGTGTATATAAACACAAAAAACATGTTCCTACAACACGTGCACCTAATACACACGCACTTACTACACAATATGTAGATGTACAACAAGTCCTCTCATATGCACAGAGGACACGCTCTCTTATGAGACACTTATCGAACACCCTTACGAAACACTCCAATGACACTCCTACGACACGCGGTGCTATAAGATAGCCCCTATAACTCACTTCTAAACATACATGTTCCAATGACAAGCACACCTACTACACACCATGTGGATGCATGACATGCTCTTACGACAGGTTTCAACTACACACTTTTACTATGCACTTACTACACACTCCAACATCTATGACACGCTCAGCTACTACACATGCTCCTTCAACACATGCTGCTTCAACACATGCTCATACAACCTGCTCTCCTACAACACATGGTCCTCCGACACATTCTTACAACACCTACGTCGACTACAAAGGCTCCTACAACATGTACTGCAATCTCATACACAGAGTTTATGAGTTTTACAGTTAGTATATTACAAAATGAACATCTCCTGAAAACTCACAGCAAAGGCAAGTCATACCAATTGTACATAGTGTATTATTTTTACGGTTTGTATATTACACAACATCTAAAAACACACATCAAAAGCCAAGTAAAAGCTGGCTGTCAGTTTTAAAGTAATAGAACAAATGTACACTTCCAGAGTGAAAACATAAGGAGGCCCAACACATGAGCAGAATGGAGGTACTTTATATATTGAAACCCTAGATTTGCATTTGTGATACCAACATTGTGTATATGAACAATAATAACGTGCTCTTACAACACACACTAGTATTACAACTAACACTCAAAATCAATAATCAGGTAACCGTAAAAAAAAAGTTACATTTTTTCAAAAGAGTTCAGGTTAAACCAACAAAAACCTAGTCTACAAACATCAGAAATAATAACATTAAGGTAACAGCAAAATAAATGTTAATACATTTAAAAAAATATATTAAAATCAAATATTACGGTAACCTTAACTTACCCCTACACTTAAAAACATACCGTATTAGAATAACAGTAACAATTTCACACATAAAAACAAGTAATCCTATAAAATGGGTAATCCTTCAAAAGTACATTAACTGTTGACCTATAATATAGGTCAAGTACAAAATATGTTTGTAATAAAAAATACATAAACTTAAAATAGAATATACACAAGCATTATTCCTCAAAAAAATGCAATTAAAATACAGAATAATTCAATCTACAATAAAATATTAGATAAGCATGCAAGGGACTTATTTTACATAAAGAATATTAACACGGTACATGTCACCATTTGTAAATACATATTTACTAAACATAAAAAGAAAGCATACACACTAAAGCAAAGTAGTATTACAATATCAAAGTAAAAGCTTAGTAACATTTACTTCTACAAATATATTGTCATGATGCCTACCCCCGGGCATCCGGATCAAGCCCATCAGCCCCGGGAGCAGGCATCCAGACATTTACAAAAACCCCAGCAGCCCCAGCTAGGGGCTGTCTGGGTTCAGTCCTGGCGCCGTAGGCACCAGGCTCATAATAAAAATCAGTCCTGCCGCCATAGGCGCCAGGCTCATAGACATTACTTACCTCATGCAGACCATGCTGCAAATAAATCCAAGCCAACGTGAGGCCTGGATGGGACTATTTTACTACAGGGACTATTTTTTACTCTGGTGTGGTCCTGGGGAACTTCTTTCCTGGGACTACTTTGGAGGCTATTTAAACCACGCCCGAACAGCAGCACATGCTTCGTGTTATTCTGCATCCAGCAGCGTTACACTCACCATGCCTGCAGCCAGCATCCAGTCTTCTGCCACCTTGCCTCGAATCCGGAGCTCCTAGAATAAAAAGGAAGAAAAGGACAAGGTTAGAAAACGAACTTCTTTCAAATTCCTCACCCGATTCCGGATCCATTTCATCTCCCGACCTGGAAAGTACATCAGTCCGGCACGCGTCGCTTCGCCAGCTCCAGCACGGCGCCATACTCACCAGTTCTCATAGCATCTTTCAATCCGGCAGTGTCTCCATCCCTATCTAACCACACTGATGGAGTCCATGGCCAAAAACTTTGCAGCCTTCCATGAAAAACTGTATGATATCAACGCTAATGTCGCCTCTTTAAGAACGAAACTAGACCAACACGGGGCTAGAATCACTGAATGAAGCAGAGCAAAGAATTGGCACCAATGAGGACAATGTGCATGCCCTATAGAACACAGTCACAGAACTTGTGCGCGACATGAAGCAGGTCAAAGCTAAGTGCGATGACCTAGAATCTAGGTCGCGAAAGAATAACATTCGCATAGTGGGGGTTCCCGAATCAGCGCTAAAGGGTCGAATGGAGCTTGCGGTTGAACAATTACTCAAAGACCTCCTTGGTAATCCTGAGTTGTCACCATTCTTCACCGTTGAGCGAGCCCACCGCTCACTAGCGCCCCGGCCCAAACCAGGAGACTTTCCCAGGCCGATAATTGCAAAACTGTTGAGCTACAAGGATAGAGACCACATTCTTCGCCTGGCCAGAGAAAAAGGGGAACTAAGGCTACAATCACAAACCAGAAGGATCTTCGCTGACTTTTCAGTGAGCGTACAGATGGAAGTACGTCAATTTGGAGGTGTAAAGAAAATGCTACGTGATAGAAAAATTGAGTATGCGATGCTTTTCCCCGCTCACCTGAAATTCACTCATCGCAATAAACTATTTCTTCACGGTCCCGGACGAGGCAGTAAAGTTCATCGAGGCGCAAATCCCTTTAACAGAACCCCCGGAGGAACCAATGGTCAACGATTAAGTCAAATGGGTTCTCCTGCTGTGGCCATTCTGTAATTGATTCCCCCGGGCGTTCACCTGCGGATGAACCAGTGTTGATGACTGCGGTAAAGGCTCCCATGGTCCTTCGGGAGCTCCACCAGTTGTCCCAGACCTTATCTCTGCCCCTCCGGGGATGTATCTGCCCCCCCCCCCCTCCTCTACTTCTTCTCGGGCCTGACACAGCCCTCACGTTTGGATACTTGAGCGTCTTCTTTGGAGGGGGTACACTCTTCGACATCCTGACCAGAATGGCGCGCACTGGACCCATGCCTTGATGCTCAAGCCATACAGCCTGGCACTGGATTGGGCCAATGTTTGTTCAGTTTTTATTACCAAAGAACATACTTGCTATCTCGTAATCACCTCATATGTTAGCCGTTCCAAGATTAATGATGTATTTCATGATATGTGTCACCAATGTGGGTCAACGGCAGCGGTAGCCCCCCACTGCAGCTGCAATGTCGTTAAAGGCAGTGTGTTTATGGTTAAGCCCCTGTTGGGCTATTGGTCAAGCGTCGCCCAGTTGGGGATGGCACGCAGTTGGGCACTCCAAGGGTGGGTACTTATGCACTGCTAGTTTGGCTCGGGCGGTGAGGGTGGGAGGCGGGAAAGTTGGGGACTTCTCATAAAATCGGCAGGAAAGGAAGGACTGGTTCTGTTGAGAGGCGCACTTACGCCACTGCAATACACACCGAGTTAGACAGAGACAAATCCTTTGGTTGGGATGTCCCGTAACTGTCAATATGGCTATTAAAATAATGACATGGAATGTCCGGGGATTGACAAATTTCACAAAGTCCCGCAGGATTGCGGCATATGCACAGAGGCACAGGATCAAGGTGCTCATACTGCAGGAGACACATGCTTTGAAACACCTTTCATCCAACCTTGCACAATCCTGGGGCTCGAGCAGATTCTACACCCAATTCTCTACTCAGTCCAGAGAGGTCTTGACCCTCATCCACAAATCGGTAAAATTTGCACTCCACACACCCCACATCGATACAGAGGGCAGATATGTTATTCTCCACTGCACTTTGGATAATGAAGTATGTTTGCTCGTGAACTCCTACGGCCCCAATACCGACTCCCCTGAATTCATTGATGCCCTGTCCGCCATCCTTATGAGGTATGTGGAGGTTCCCATTATATGGGGGGATGGGGAGACATGAATCTCATACTCGACAATGTCCTGGATAGGACGTCAGTGACCCGCAGGGTCACGACTCAAGCTGCCAAAAGACTGCCTCCATCTACACGACGTGTGGAGGACACTCCACCCCCAGGTTAGAGACTACACCTTTTACTCTACAGTACATGACAGCTCCTCGAGAATAGATGTGTTCCTTCTCTCTGGGTGCCTGGTGGGTAGGGTTAAAGACGTTGAGATTCTCCCACGCACGCTCTCTGATCACTCTCCCGTGCTACTACAGATTCAACTTGGGAACACTCTGGCCCCCCCCCCGGCCCGCCTGGCGCTTTAAATCTGAGGCCTTATCCGGCATTGTCTTTAAAGCGGACATCCTCTCGGATATACACACTTTCTTCGAGAACAACAATGCGCAGGACACACCTGAGGGGACCCGGTGGGAAGCATTCAAAGTATACATCAGGGGGATGTGCATCTCTAGGGAGGTCGGGGTTCTCAAGGCCATAAGGCAGGCCCTAACTAATTCCGAAAAGAAACTTAAAACCCTAGAACAAGAACACACCGCTGCACCTGCTCCGGCACCCCTAGCGAAAATTAGGACTGAACTGGAACTCTTTGAATCCCATGCCCTGAGCGAGGTACTGTACTTTGCCCGCCCCGTGGCTGCCCGAAGATATGTGGAGGGGGACAGACCTGGTAGAACCCTGGCCAAACTAGTGCGCGCGGAAAGGGTAGATCCCGGATAGACAGCATTCTGGGTGAGCAGGGCCAGCGACACTGGTCAGACCAAGCCATTACTGACACCTTTGCTAGTTTTTATGCCAGCCTATACGGCCCCCAGCTGGAACACAACGCCCACGACCTGGATGACTTGTTAGAACGCATCCCTATGACTCTTATCTCCCAAAGCACTATGGAGCAACTGGATACCCCGTTCACCATCGAGGAGATAGTCCAGGTAATTTCGGACCTCCCGAAGAATAAAGCCCCGGGCCCCGATGGCCTCATGTCCGAATTCTATAGGGAACATGTTGCTATCCTTGCTCCCATACTGCACGGGGTCTGGACAGAATCGCTCCGGCTAGCCACCCTCCCCCACCCTCCCTGTGGGAAGCCCTAATCACCGTCCTTCCAAAACCCGGGAAACCTTTAGACGAATGTGGCTCCTACCGGCCCCCGTCTCTCATCAACACGGACACGAAAATATTCGCTAAAATAATTGCAAACAGGTTCCTTCCACTTATGCCCCATCTGGTCCACGAGGACCAGAGTGGCTTTGTTCCTGGCCGTTCTACAGCACTTAATATTCGCCGATTGTTCAATGTAATGTCCAGAATCGACCCTAATGCGGATGCAGTAGCGGTCACGCTAGATGCCCAAAAGGCATTTGATATGGTCTTGTGGCAGTATCTATGGGCTGTGTTGGGGAAAATGGGAGTGGGACCAAACATGATCTCCTATATAAAACTGCTGTACACGGGCCCATTGGCCAGAGTACTCGCCAACTCTATTGTCTCCTCTCCCTTTCAGTTGCACAGGGGTACCCACCAGGGATGTCCATTTTCCCCCATTCTTTTTGCGCTCGCCATTGAACCCATGGCTGACCACGTCACGGATCGTCACACTCACAAGGGTATCCGTTTACAAGACACACCGGAAATCATCTCACTGTACGCTGATGATGTACTCCTTTATGTAAGAAACCCCTCCACGCACCTGGACCCGATCATCCGAGCCATAACTAAAATAGGCACATACTCCGGCTTTACGATCAACTACTCTAAATCTGAAATATTCCCCCCGACCGCGGCAACTCAACAACCATCATGCGAATACCCCCTACGCTGGTCCCCAGGGGGCATCAAATACTTGGGGGTGCAGGTATCACTTTCAAGAGCCTCTCTACTGGCCGAGAACTACGAGTCGACAGCGCGGCTCATTGAAGCCAAGATGCTTAATTGGCGCAACCTCCCACTGTCCCTGGCGGGAAGACTGTCCCTAGTTAAGATGATTGCGGTCCCCAAGCTTCTCTACAACTTTGCCAACGTGCCGGTGTGGCCGGGGAAGCAATATTTCAAAAAGCTCCACCTAGCGTGTGCTCCGTTCCTCTGGCACTCCGGTGCCGTTCGCAAGAAGTGGCAACATATGACCCCTCTCTACGAAAAAGGAGGCTTCGCGGCCCCGGATTTGACCCTCTACTGGATAGCGGCGCAAGCCCAACATGCTACGCACTGGTACGCACATACGAACCCGCCTCCACATATCAAACTGGAGAAAATGGCAGGGGACGGGACCAATATCATGACCCTGGTGCTACATCATAAATATCAGACAGATGCCGCGGCAGACCCTGTGGCCACCACAATCATGGCATGGAACAAGATCTTGAACACCACACAGGACCATCATCCATATTATAAATGGCTTCCCATATGGCAGTTCCCGGGACTCTCCCCCACGCACGACCAGCATTTTGTGCGACACTGGGAGGCTCTGGGATATCAAGCGCTAACCGACCTGTTCCCAAATAGTAAATTTATCACCCCCCCCAAACATGGCGGCCCAAACACTCCAACTCAGCCCTTGAGCTACTGCAATACTTCAGGCTGAGAGCGGTGGTCCGGGCAATGTGGCCCTCCTACCCAGACGAGCCCCCAGACGCACCCGAACTCCAATATATAGCAAACTCTACAGGTGGCAGGGGCATAATATCCTCCTTGTACAAAATGCAACTGGAAAAACGAGGTAATACATCCCTCAAACCACGTGAAGCTTGGGCCAGGGAACTAGAAATAGAAATTACTGAAGAGATGTGGGACAAAATGTGTGCATACACGCGAAAAGTCTCCCTTATCGCTAGATTCCGAATATGGTCCGGGGGAAATACAAAAAAAAAGTCGAAATGTTTTAATATAAGTGCAATCGTTGCTAAAAGATGTATATTGCAGAATTGGAAGCGCCGCTCTCCCCCTACCTTCGAGATGTGGCTGAAAGCCCTTACCTGGGTACAAATGTGCGAGGAGGATTATATTGTACTCTTGTCTGCATCATCTCGCCCAAAAAATGTGTGGACAGTTTTGCAGCTATTTGAACAACAAGGACGAGGTGGACGGAAGCCCCACTCCACTGTCGGAGCCAGCCCACCCGGCACCAGATGTCCTGGGCACAGAGCCCCTCTGGGCTGTTAAGCCGCCCCCCTCATGTTTCGAACTGTTGTGAGATATGTGCATGATGTAATGCCCGAACGTGACAATGCGATTTCTGTTCCTCTACTCTGTATGATGTACTGTACCTGTCTTCACTTTCTACCAATAAACAAAAGTTTTTTAAATCATTGGCTTGGTGAGGGGGTAAAATATAGGTTTTCCTGGGTGAGGGGCTTGTGTAGCCTATTTGATAAGAAGGAATGAAGATGCATCCTTCTGCCGTAAGGGGACAACACCTTCTTTTGAGTCAACTTAATGTTTTACATTGGAGTTTTCTGAGTTTGGCTGGGACTTCTTTCCTGTCTGAATTCTTTCTTGATGTATATATTTGAACAAACAGGCCTGGTCAGAAAGGAAGACAACTGGAATGACCATCTAGAAGGAGACGCCACAATGTTAAAGGTCTTGGAGAGGGTAGGATTTCACTGAGGCAGGTTGAAAGTTTGGATACCATAGTACTTGAGGCCATACTTCAATGTAGGATTGTACCACAAATGCCAAGCTAACAATATGGCCTCCTTCCTCTCATGGAGCATAAGAGGTCTTAACTGTCCAGTGAAGCCAAAATAAAGTATGGCAACTCCTGCTTCAGATAGCTACTTAGTTCTCCGTTTACAAGAAACATTAACTGAAGAGTGATGCCCAGAGATTTCAAAACAAAAACTACCCACACATTTGCCAATCCTTTTCTAATCTGAAAACAGCACAGGTTTGTACTGCTTTACATAAACATTGCCAAACCGCCAAGCTTTCGACTCCGTGAGGTGGCCGTGGATGTTGGCGGCTGTCAAGGTTCAGGTTGGAGCAGGGGCAAGGAGGGTAGCGGGCAGGACAACCAGGGTAGCAGCTGCCCTAGCAGAGTGCAGACAGCCTTCAACCAGGCATTCCAGGCGTGTTCTCCATCCCTTTCACAGGTCTGAGGCCCTGGGACAGAGAACAGCCTGGATACTACATTTCCCAGCAGGCCGTGTGCAACATGAGCCTGCTGGAAGGAAGATAGCCACGCCCCCAGCCGCACCAACGCGCATGCGAGAGCCGCGCCCAAGGAACGGGGCTCGCAATTCCGACCAGCGTGGAGGAAGGACGTGTGGCAACAGAGCTCCAGTGGCACGCCTTCGCGGGGCTCCCGCCCGCCGCAGTAGAAACCTCAGCCCCGCATACAGATCAAGATAAGTGCCGCTTGCAGTTGCAGTGACGCGCGCAGCCCACTGACATAACTTGAAGGGCCGGTGCTAGAACCCGACCCCCGGAAGCCATCTGCATTCCGGACCCACGGAAAGCATGACAGGGGGAAGCTAGGCTCTCCCGAATTAACCCCGCATGTGTGTGGAACCTTGGTGCATACTCGTTAACCCGCATGGGAGTGGAACTGACATCCGCCGCGTGTGATCTTTGAACGTGCTTGTTGAATGAATCCACAGTTCAGAAAAAACTAACCTAAGTCAGAGCCAGGCAAGTGAACGTGCTCTTTGACATTATTGTTCCTTTTTTCAGCGGAGCTCGACACCAGAGGTGCCATCGAGGGGAGTCAGTACCACAGGGACCTGAAAGGACGTTGGCTGGGACAGAAAACAAAGCCAAGTGTTTTAAGGATTGTGCACCTTGGGTATTGCATGGGGTAATGTGATATTCGTAGTATTACTGCATGAAGGCAATGCAGAGTTGTTGAGCAGTAGGAAGGGTCACTTTTGGAAACCTTGCATGATGCAATGTAAGGTAGTGCATAGTACATAGCAGCTGTAGCATAGGATGTACAGTGTCCTGGTTAAGGGGCTCCAGCACAAAGGCCCCCTACAGACCCTGGGGCATATTGTGTGAATGAGAAGAGTGCAAGGGCGGAGTACCGCTGAACCAGGAGCAGGAGCCAAGGAGAATGTGAACGTAAACTCCCCAAACCCATCCACTACACATCCCTAAACCTTTTTCCGGTGTACCTAACTTCCTCTACCTATCCACTCCTCGGACCCTAACCCTCTTTCCCCGAAGGGTCAAGGTGGCCTGTGTTATCCTCTCCCAGGTGCCGAGACCTAACGGGGAGGGAGGCGTTTGTGCTGCCTCTGTGCCAGGAAGAACCAGGATCTGACAGCGGCCCTGAAAGAATACGGGATGGGATCTGGGTATTTGAGGTGGGTCAAGATGGTATACAGCTCCCCAAACGGGGGGCGATAATCTCAGATAAATGGCAACTCAGCAGGGGCACAAGACAGGACTGCCCCTGGTCCCCCATGCTATATATTCTTGCACTAGAGCCACTAGCAATCTGTCTCAGACAACAGTACGGAGAAATAGAGATTCATACGAAGGGGGGACCGCACTTGATATCATTGTACGCCGATGACATGTTATACCTGCGATTTCCAGAAGAAAACTTGCAGTATGTCCTGGAAGTGATGGAACGTTATGCGGCCATTTCCGGCATAGCAGTAAACTCCAAGAAGTCTTGCATGTTCCCCCTGGGGAGTTATAGGGCAACCCCGCATGGGAATCGTCCTGTCCTGCCGATACCCTGGCAGACCAGAACATTTAGGTACTTGGGGATTAACATATACGGCCGTGTACGAATATAAATATAACACCAAGAGGGCAGTGGAAAGCATTAAGAACATGGGGTTCTGGGCAAAGCTCCCCCTGGCCATGTGGGAAGGGCAGCCTTGCTCAAGATGGTGGTTCTGCCCAGGCCGTTACACTTCTTCACAAATATCCCATACATGCTTCCCAAACGTTTTTTCACGAAACTCCAGACCCTATGCAGGGGCTTTCTGTGGCACAATTCCAGAAATAGGGTGGCCCTATGGAAGCTGCAGAACCCGTATGACAAAGGGGGCATAAACCTACTGAACTTCAACATATACCATGTGGCCGGGCAGCTTCAGTATGTGGCCAGATGGTTGTCCGAAGAAGAGACGGCAGAAGCCAGATTGAGGAGGGATTGCCTCCCATTTTCCTAAAAGAAATGGTATGGCTAGCTAAACCAGAGATACGAGGAAGAGCGAGACTGCTGGAACTGGGTTGGAAAACATGGCGCAAAGCATGCGAAGTAGTGGGAAACCTGACGCCATGCTCCCCGCAGGCACCACTCGTGGCGCTATGCGGGGAGGACATGCAAATGATAACGGGGATCCGTAAATTCTGGGAACCGTTGGGCCTTGCGACCCTGGGAGACATATGGCAAGAGGGGGAGGTACTAGACTTCCAGAAAATAATGGACACCAGGGTACATAAAGGGAAACATATTACATATACTAGAATTATCAAACGTATGGGAGAAAAGTGGCCTGAGGCAGTACTAGCGGAACAACCCGATACAGTCATAGAAACGATATATGATATCGGAGGGCGGCACGAAATATCCCGAATCTATGAATTACTGATGTCCAGGGTGGGCAAGGAGGTGCTCCAACTGAGGCGGGATTGGGAGGAGGCAGGAGAACCAATGCAAGATGGACAATGGGAAAGGGACCAGAGGTATAAGAAGGTGTCCCGGAATGCGAGGCTACAGCAGATCCAGTTATACGTCACCCACAGGGCATATATGACCCCCAGCAATATTGGCAAGTTTGGAAGCTTAGGGATACAGAAATGCCCCAAGTGTGGGGAGGTGGATGCTGGGATGATTCACATGCTTTGGGCGTGCCCGGAAGTGGGGAAATTCTGGACGGAGGTTAAATAAAATCTGTCCCAAAAGAGGATTAAGTTGGAGGTGGATTCAGTATGGGCATGCTTGTTGGGGGGGTTTTGCTAGACCACGCAACCTAAAGCATATTAGTGAATTGAAAGACCTAGCCTACATTTTGGCCAAACGGAGAATCGCTATGGGCTGGAAAGCGGCCCAGAGACCTAGACAAGAGATGTGGTGGACTGACCTCCTGAAGTGGGCAGAGGCTGAGACAGCAGCATGGTACAAAGCAGTCAGTAGGGGAGGGGAGGAGGAAACGGGACCCCTGATAGCATGGAGACAAATGGTGGCCACGATGTCAGGACTTTCCCATGCTGAACTCAGAAGACGACAGGTTTGGGGAACGACTTAAGAGATGAACCCCATGTAAAGAATTCGGAGGTATTGAAGTAGGGGGCTCGAGTTAAGGGGATTGGGGGGGGTGGGGGAGGAGGACTGTGATGTGTAACATGTAAAAGTAATGATGTGAAGCAAACATATGGAAATGTCCTACAGGTTGGTTAAGTTTGGTGTGTTAAAAATAATAAAAATGGTTTAAAAAAAAAAAGATTGTCAAACTGCCAACTAATAAAAATGGTTGTTACATTATTTTACTTTAGTAAAAGGTCAGTGGGAGAGGCTACGAATTACAGAAGAAAATGTGCATGTACCTAATAATGATCAGGACACCTTCTCTGGGATACTTAACCACAGCGTTACAGATAGAGGCGAGGGGGATGTGGGGTGGGCACGACAACTGATTTTATGTTTGGACTTCAAGATTTCCTGGGATCCAGGTCTGGAGAGATCCTCTTGCACTTTGGTTAGCTCAAGGGCCACCTCGAAAATGGTCAAAAGAAAGCAGAGCGATATTGGACTGGTCGGCATTTGGTGTTAATGCACCCGAATGAAAGTTTTCCTTTTCTTCTCAGTTCACCACACCTTTTCCAGATAGAAAAGCTTTTCTGATCAGTTCACCCATCCGAGGCCTGACACTGGAGTCAACAATTGGGAAGATTAAGTTGTCAACGCATACACGAATCTCCCAGTTGATGAATCTGAGAGCAAAAATAGTAGCAATCCCCTAAAGAAAATAGAAATGGGCTGCAAAAAAAAAAAAGAGGAATTCTCTGAAATGAGCACTCCCTCTGATGCAAATGAGGCAATTATGTGCAATGTATTCAAAGCAACATTATGGGGGAGGGGTTTATGATAGCTGAAAGCAACAAGAAGCATTGCTCACCGAAAAAACGTTGAGGGGGATTGGAGGAGTACTCCTCCTCACTCAAGATGCTGAGAAGGTACGGGTAGTCAACGGCCAGCTAGAACTAGTAGAGAAAAGGTGGAGCGGACCTTGCAACACACACATCAAACATACCAAATGTCAAGTCAAACAGGGTGGAGAGGCTCTTAGCCACAAAACTAAAAGGTCAGAGGGGTAGCCAATGCATTAAGACCACTGGAGGCTCAAATTGGTCCCTTTTAAAACAGCAAGCACAGATCCATTCAGAACTGGTTAAATATTACAAGAATCTATATTTCTCCAGTACCGGAACCAACACACACAATATTCAAGCTGAATGAGGTACACACTTCAGCTAACCTTACATCAGACGGAAACACTTGATGCTCCGATGTTATGTTATCCAATTTCATAAAGTGCTTGTTCGCCTCAAGGCATCTTGGTGCTGGGGGAAAACCTAAAAACAACCGACTTACCTGAAGATGCCAATGAAGCTGATGTATACGACCACTGTTGATGTGACATCTCCTTTTTATTGTACCTGTTAATCGCCAACTTTATAAATAAAATTATTATATATTTTTTTTTTTAAAGAATATTGTTTTGAGGAGAAACCTGAATTCCAGATGACTGTGGGTAGCTCTAAGCGCAAAGCATTCCACAATTTACCAGGAGCGATAGAAAACGCCCAGCCTCCCACCCAAGAAAGACAAAACCTAGGGATCACCACCAGACAGGCATTGGTGGAACGAAGATCTCGGCCCAGACAATAAGGAACAAATTTATTCCACAGATACACTGCTCCCTGCTAATGCACCTGGCCAAAGGAAGCCAGTGCAGAGAACGAAGAACTCGAGAAGTGTGAGCACCATAGGGAGAGTTTGTAGCAATACGAGCTGCCACATTTTTCAGTACCTGGAGTTGATGGATCAGTCCCACAGGTTGAGCCAAGAACAGGGCATTACAATAGTCCAGTCGGCTAAGCACAAGAGCAGCCACAACAAGAGGACGAAGGTGACTGGGTAGAAAAGGAAGAACCCTTGAAGAATCCTCAGATGAAAGTGGCCGACTTTACAAACTGCACCTTTCCATCTCGAGCTCTTCGCTCATCTGCCTCCAACTCCCTCAGGGTCAGCCGCTTCTCCAAGCAACGAGTTGGGGGTCGATCTCTCTCTGCGGCAGGGGCCTCCCTCTGGAACAGCCTTCCTGCCTCCCTGAAAATTGAGGCAAACCATCTCTGGTTCCGGAAGCACCTCAAAACCTTCCTCTTTGCTTCCGCTTTCTCTCCTCCCTCTCCCCTGCTAATTCTTGACTGAAACTGCACCGAATCTGCAACTGGGCCATTCTCACTGATCTCGGTCCTTGGCCCTGCCACTCTCCACTTGAACTGCCTCCCTGGCAACCCCTGCACTGCGGGACTGTCTCTGTATCCCTACAGCCCCCTTCCCAGCACTTGTCTGCACTTACCTTGCACTTGCCACCAGCTGGCCCTATTTTCCATCTTCTTTTCTACCCTGTACTGCGTTTTTCCCCCCTCCCTTTCCTCTTGCACTTTTTCCCCTACCCATGCACTTGCATGATCTGAATGATACCTGGCCTAGTAGGATCGTTGTCTGTATTCCCTCTGTTCCCCCTGTTCCTGCCTCGTTGCACCTTGAAACACGTGTGTAGGCGCGTTACAAATGCCATATCATATCACCTACCCGAGGAGCCATAGAAAGAGTGGAGGAAAGGACAACCCCCAGGTTTTTCACCACTGCCACGGAGAGGAAAATGACCCAGTGTAGGGGGCCAAAATGAAGGAGTCCAAAGCGAAGGAATAGAAGAGGACCCCACTACCAAGGCAGTCTTGTCCCCATTGAGTTTCAGCCAATTGCTGTTCATCCACTCCCCCACCGCCACCAGGCACTGACACTAGCACACCACCACCTCAACCTGGTTAAGATGAACATGAACCAGAATTTGAGTGTCATCAGCATAAGAGTAGCATCGGAGGCCAAGGGAACGGATGAGACAGACAAGAGGCTGAAAATAGATGTTGAAAAGCATGGGAGACAAGGCAGAGCCCTGAGGCACCCCACAGATAGTGAATGAGAAGGAGAGGGAAAGGTAGGAAGAAAGGGTGATTGGCCCCTAACCGTCAGGACGAGACCGGGGAGGCCTGCCAAGGCCAAGTGGGACAGCAGAATGGAGTGGTGGACAATGTCAAAAGCTGATGAAAGATCCAACAAAATCCAGGCACCCACTCCCCCGCTATCAACCAGCCTGGGCATATCAACAACCATGGAAACCAGAACACTCTACATGCCATGCCTCTGACGGAAGCCCGACTGGAAGGGGTCCAAGAGCCCGGAGGACTCAAGGAAAGAAGAAAGAAGATGAGACAAAAGCCTCAAGCAGCTTCATGTAAGAGCGAAATAGGCCGAAATTTAGTAAGAACTAAAGAATCCAGAGGATTTTTACAAAAGAGGTATGGCCACAGCGTGTTTAAGCTCACACGGTATATGTCCAGATTGACAGGACAAGTTGACTGCTTGTGATACCTACCCGACAATCCCCATCAGGATATCTTTAAGCACATCCAGAAGCACTGGATCGGAAGGAGTTGCAGATTTCAAGTGCAACAAAGTCTGTCCCACCAATTCCTCAGAGAATATCGGGAAGTCAGAAGTATGGAGGATGTCCGGTGATACAGGCACCGAGTAGCTGCACACAGCAGGGTACTGGACCAATTTAATGCTGGCACATTAAATGTCAATTTTAGTGAAAAAGTAGAAGGCCTATGAATCCCAGAGGGTGGTACTGTAGGCGTGAGATTGGTGGTAGAAAATAGCGACCTAACCACCAAAATAAGTTCCTTGGGCTGGTTGAGGGCATTCTCGATTTTAAGAGTAAAGTGGACCCTCTTGGCTTCATCAATCGCTGTATGATAGCTTTTAATGCTTTGGCGAAAAGCTACTTTTTCCAATGATCCATAGGAATTGCGTCAATTACGCTCTGCTGTCTCAACTTGAGATGGACAGATTGACGATCACCTAAGAACCAAGGATTTGAAGGGCACCTATGCAGTTGGATGAATTTAAGGAGCCAACACATCAACTTCTGCCCTAAGAGATTCTGTAAGAGAGGAGAAGCCGTCTGAAGTGTTGGCATTATACGGAAAAATGAAAAGCAGCCATCAACATTCCGGTCTACACGACGCCAGTTCTGCCACCAAACAGTGAGTGATCGGAGGAATCTTTACTAAGCAGATGGAAGTTTAAGCGTAAAATAAACTAAGAAATGGTCCAGACCAGACCACCGGAACAGCAGAAAAGGTAGAGACAGAAGACTCCTCAGACAGAACCAGATCAAGGGTGTTGCCCAGAACATGAGTGGGCTCATTAATGAAAAAACAGATCAACTAATGCCTCAATAAAATGAGTAAAAATAGGACAGGGCTGGTTAAATTCAATATTAAAATCACCTAACATCAAGTGTGTACATTTTACCTGTAGATCAGCTATCGGGTCAAGAAACTGGTTTAAAAACTGAATAAGAACCAGGAGGCCTACATACAATAAGAAAGTGCCATGCCAAGGTTGTAGATATTGTAAGGCAAATCAGTCAAGCTTCCATGTCAATAGCATGCATTAAAGGGGCCTGAGCTAACTGAAGATCAGTTTTAAAGATAACTCAAGTAGTAGTCCAGGCTGAGATCGGTTCACTTAAGAAAAGCAAAGTGCCAGGCTCAGACAGATTAATGGGCATTTTTTACACAATGTGTGCCAGCCTGCTAGTCCCTAAATGTACGTCACTTTTTCTATACGCAGGGTCGGTTACAAAATCAATGGAGGTTTCCAGAATAACTAATCCCCAAACCGGGGAAGGATCTTCTCGGTTCTGCTTCATATCAGCCCATCGCTTTGATGAACACCAACATTAAGCTGTATACCAAAATATTAGCAAAAAGGCTGAAAACCTTGGTCAATGCTGATCAATCTGGTTACATCAAGGGGAGACAGTTCTTCGACGATATTCGACAAGCGGCCAACATGATTGAACAATGCAACCTTAAACACTGACCTGCCTTTTTGATGTCCTGGATGCAGAGAAGGTATTTCATTGTGTTGAATGGTCCAGTTTATTTATTACCATTCAGGCTATGGGATTGGGGAGACTGAACAGGATTAAGGCCCGTTACTCACCCTTATGCAGCCCTTCAAATAAGTGGGAAATTAGCATATACTGGTCTACTTACGAGTGGGATGAAACATGGTTGCCCAATGTCAACCTTCCCATTTGCCCCTGCATTGAACCACTGGCAATCAGAATCAGGAACCATAAGGATATCCATACACCACGTGGGGACTCCACACCCAAACTCAAAATGTTTGCAGACAATATATTACTGGCATTCACAGACCCAACTATCTCACTTCCGAATTTAATGCAGGAACCTAACGATTCCGCCAGATAGCACGGTTTAAAATTAGCTTGATATGATATACGATATGGCATTTATAACGCGCCTATATACAAGTGTTTCAAGGCGCAACGAGGCAAGGAAGGGGGAACAGAGGGAAGATTGACACCTGGCCTAGTAGGATCGGTGTCTATCAGATCGTGCATGGGAAGGAGGAAAGTACGGGGGGAAAGGGGGAGGGGGAGTGTTGTACAAGGGATACTAAAATAAATAACAAAAGTAAAAAATGCAAGTGGCAAGGGTAAGTGCAGACATCAGGTGTCAAATGCTGGTAGTGGGACTGCAGGGATACAGAAAACAGTCCAAGTGTGGGGGTTGCCAGGAAGGCAGTGCAGGAGTGCGACTGGTGGGGGAGGGGACCTGGGCCCGAGATCAGAGGGAGGCCAGGTAACCAGTGCAGTTTCAATATCAGCCAGGAAGTCAGCAGGAGAGAGGAGGAGAAAATGCAGAAGCAAAGAAAGGTTTTGAGGTGCTCCCGAATCCAGAGATTATTCTCCTCAAGTTTCAGGGAGGCTGTTTCAGAGGGAGGCCCCAGCCGAAGAAAGATCTGCCGCCAACCCGTTGCTTGGAGAAGCGACTGACCCTGAGCTAGTTGGAGACGGATGAGCGAAGACCTCTAGAAGGAAGTTATTTAGGAAGAGAGTTGAAGAGAGAGTTGAAGGTATTGAGGCCCCAGGCCCCAGGCCCAAGGCGGCCTTATGAACAATGCAGATGGTTTTGAACTTAATCCTCACAGCCACTGGGAGCCAGTGCGGAGATTTCCGTCCCGAGAGATACGATCCCTGGGCTTGAGGCCAAGGACAAGTCTCGCAGTCCTGTTCTGTATGAGTTGCAGCGGGTGCAGAGTAGAAGCAGGCAGATTTAGAAAGAGGCTGCTGCAATAGTCCAGCCTAGAGAGAACCAGAGCTCTGGAGGCAGTGAGCTTCTGGGGGAAGGAGAGGAAAGGAAGAATACCTCCGAGGAGGTGCAGCTGATAGTGTGACTTCTTAGAGACGTCACAGATGTGAGGAGAGAAGGAGTGTGGAGTCGAAGATGACCCCAAGGTTTTTAGCCTTGCAGGTGGGAGCAGGAAGAGGGCCAACAGAGGCCGGCCAGAGAGCTACAGGGAAGGAGGGAGCAGGTGTGCCGATGAGGAGAATCTCAGTCTTACTGGCCTTAAGGCAGAGATCATTGGCGGCACACCACTCCTTGATGGCGGACAGTCAGAGATGAGAGAGGGAGAAGAGGTGGCTGAGGGTAGCCTGAAAATAAGCCGAGCGTCATCCGCATAGCAATGGAAGTTGGGGGGGGAGCGCGGCAATGCAGTGGGCAAGAAGTGCCAGGTATTGGTTGAACAGCCAGGGAGAGAGGTTAGACCCATGCTTGCATAAATCTGAAGTTCTAAGCCGGACCTTAGACAATGGCCAGGTTCGAATAGCATCTGAACCCTTATTTAAATGCACTTGATTAACATTTTTTTAAAAACACTATTTGAGAGTAAACCTCACTCTGACCTCGAATAGGTGAACTTCCCAGTTGGAAGGCTAGACTACTATGGGAACACTTGGAAGATAATGGTGAGGGGACAGATAGGGGATACAGGTTGGCCAGGGAAAAGAACACTCATTCTTATTCATTTGATTTGTTGATTCATCTGCCACTGTTGATTTTTAAGGATGCAGACAACCCCTTATGTAAAGGAACTGCAATGCACTGAATGGCCATCACCACTTATTGTAGTCATGCATTGGTGGTGGAGCCATTGAATATTCACGACTGTGCACAAGCATTTAAAACAACTCAATTACGATATGGAAATTGACTCAAAGTAAGAAAATCAAATACCTGCATGCATCAAACAGTTTACCTTACTCATTCTGGATAGGAGCGGTTAAATCAGGTCTGGAAATTATGCCTTTACTCACCTAAATAAAGCAATTGAATTGCAAGGAATCATGACAACAGACACTATTAGTGCGCATTGGTGTGATGTCCTATATTTGGATAGGAGAGAACAAGCGTCATGCTCATCAATTCCCGGAAACAAGGCACTTGATCATCAGTCTTTGTTCATAACTAAAGCAAACCAATCACCTCTGCTAGCGCTTTGCATATCTGTACATGGCCTAATGTGTCTCTAGCATGACAACACAAATGGCAGGCAGGCAATTATCGTGAACTCAAGCCCCTGTTTAAGATGATAGTTCTGAATAGTTGCATAAATGAATGACACTTGATGAGAGAATATACGCTAAAGTTTAATGTAATCATGATATTCTCAAACCATGTGCGTCTAGCATGCATGCAGCTATAATAGCCATCAGGAAATATCAAGCCATCAGCCTTAACAGCAGAACGATTACACAAAATAAAATATTTTTGGTTAAAAACAACAAAAAGTCTTTTAGGTTAAATTAACATAATTTTAAAAACACATATTGCCTGCTCTCAGCCCTATACATTACGCCCAGTCTAAAAAACAGAAAAGCAAGCACCACTGATACTCGGATAAAAAAGTAAAAAGAGCCCAAGGATAACCATTTCCTTTCTATCGGACCAGGCCTTCCTGTCCTTATCTCCCTGCCCAGTCCCCAGCTCAATAGCAGGGGCTCACACCATCCGAATACAAACTGCTGTGTGTCTGGTATCTCTAGATATTTAATTCCGCTGACAGAAATAGCAGCTGTAAAATGGAAAATGGCAGACTTTCTTTCAGAAGCTGGTTGCGCACAGTGTGACCTGCGTTCCTAGTGAAGATTTTTGGAGCTTGAATTTGAGTATCTTCACCTTTAACTCTTAGCTCATGCCCTCTGAGAAAGGCAGTTGAATCAGGAAGGTCAGAACTTAACTTCACCCTCAGCTCCAGGAAAGTATTTTTCCGTCTCATCCACATATGGCGAGTGAAAAAGTCAAGGTAATCCTAAATCATGCTGCTATGGACCGTGTCTGCTCGCTGTTTGTAGCCATATTTTGAATTTTCATTATTTTGCAGACCTTTGACTAATCATGGAGCAACTGCATTATAACATGCTGCTCTGATAGCAGTTCTTTATAGACCATACAACATGCACATTTGTACTTTGTGATAGCAATCTCAACCCATATATATGGGTTGGCTCACTCATGATGTCATTGTGTGTCAGGTCATAACAGGAGGCATATCACTATCACTGTTGGGGCCTTTTGCATTTGTGTTGCTAATCAGGGACCACATGACTTTTTTTTTTTTTTAAAAGCGGTAAAAGTTGTAATGGGCATTAGCTTTCAATACACCAGAGGTGAATTGTTACTAGTGTAACTGGTATTTTGCCAGACAGGTTGACTGATGAAAATGCAGAAATTCCTGAAACATCACAAGTCCTGAAGGAATACATTTTTGTTTTATTCTCGTCATCCATTTGATGCAGAGCAAGTAACCTGAACTATGAAACTGTGTTTCCAGACCTAAAGCATTGTACTCTGATCTGTAGGACTGTGGCCTCACAAACTTACATACTTCTAAAATACCTCTGGATCCTAAAGTATCAGCAGTGTTTGCTCGTCATTATTGTCTCCCATTTAATTGGAAAGAATTTATGAAATTATAAAAACATACAACTCAGTAATTCCTTGCCATACAGACCTTTCAACAATCCTATTTTACAAGTTCACCCGCTGTCCAATGGAGACTGCAGATTGTAAAGAACTAAATAGGACCATCTTTCTAAGTACCTACCCATACATTGATCAAAGCCTTGTGCAAATTCAAGATTCTGAAGTATATACCATACTAGACCTTTCGGGCAATTACTGGGTTTGCATTTGGCTTTTTCCAATGGCAGCAGTATTGTTTAACACCATTTAGCTACTTAAAAAGGCGGACATTATTGGGTAGTTCAAGGAATTGTCAATCTTTGCATCACTCACTCATGTGACACACACACATCTCATATGGAACATTTGTTTTAAAAAAAATTAAGGCTTCAAGATGGCTGCCGGCAAGGAATAGAACATGGCGAGAGAAGTTCCACCCGGCCTCCTGTTAACTCTCCACAGAGGGTCCAATGCGATGCATTGCCCCTGCGACAAAGATCATCAAGAAGAATAGTCATGACTAACCCTGCAGTAGAGCTAACCCCACAGCACGAAGAGGAGTCTATGGGCTATGCAGTGACATGGCTATGCTTAGGAGAAAAGGAGCGCGGTTCCGAAACCAGGCCCCAACCACAGGACGATGTGCGGAGCAGCACCGGAGCGGGAAGCTGGCAAAGTAGCGCCCGTGAAGGAGTTTCCCCAGAGGGCCAAGGAGTAGGCGGCGTGAAGAATAGAGAGATGCTGCAGGGAGTTTGTGGATTCGTCCTGGAGGTGCTGTGCGGGCAGCAAGAGAAACAAGGAAAAGGAGAGACAGCTCCTTCCTACAAATGGAAAAGGCAGGGTTGCACCAAGCTACATCAGGGAGCATGCGGAAACTGCACGCCACAGTAGGGAGAGAGTAGGTGGATCCCAGAGAGTAAGGATCGAGCTCTGGGAAAATAACCTGCCTGCCTAAACCGTGCTAGGCTTCATTAGTGAACTTGGTGGCAGCTTGGGTAAGCTGGAACAACTCTCCCTGCTGTGGGGCACCACAGATTCCCAGGGGCGATTCACATGGAGACCCAAGATGCCTAGTTGCACAGTAGAAGCCCAGGGGACCATTGCAGAAGCTGAAGACCTAAATGCTGAGAGACAAATACAAGGGACCAGTGGGCCAGATTCAGCGTCGCTCGGTCTCGAGAGCGAGGCTAGTAAAGTGCTCCCTGGAGGGAAGTATGGCTGCAGCAGAGGAATTGGGATCAGGTGCAGCTGCTAGCACACTGACAAATTCAGACTCTTAAAACAGACCTGACCAAATCCAAGGGAAAGGTCTTGCTGTTGGGTGAAAGAACAGACACTGTGCAAAGGGCATGGGAGGACACAGAAGAACAGGTACGGCAAACAGAACTGCTAGAACAATTGCTCAGGGTGTCCCACAACTTGGAACTTCAGAGGGAGAACCTTGAAAATCGATCCAGACATTCCACCATCCGCAACAGAAACCTATCGGAAAAGGTCAGTGACAAAGCTTAAATCGCAGGTCCAAACACTGCAGATTCCTGGGCCCTACGTAGACCAACTTATTTAGAATTGACAGAGTGCATAAAACTAGTCGAAAGGGGGTGGAGATAGACCATACCCACATAATGTCCTAGTTGCAATGACTTTGTATATCCAAAAGGAAGGAGGTCCTATAAGCAGCAATGAAAAAAGATAATCTTGAATTCAACGGCTCCCGGATCCAACTGTAAAAGGACTTGACTTTGAGTACTCTACAAAAGAAAGGAGAAATGGCACCGGTAGTGAACGAACTAACCAAAAGAGATTTATGATACAAATGGACTTTTGCTTTGGACCCGTTTACATGGGAAGACTCAACGCTGCATAACATCTTTAAAGGAAGGACTATTCTGCAATTGGTAAAGGATGCTGTGCTGAGGAGGGGGCCCAAGGACAGTGGAGAGGGGCCACAAAGGAGGAAGAATGTGCGCTATTGGACCACCATGGCTGAAAATACACATAAGCACGCCCCAAAGGGGCATTGACCAAAGTAATCAACACCTGGGATGGAGCAACACATGTGATGAATCCACCCCATTTTTGTTACTAATGACAAGGAGGAGGGTGTATCCGAATAGCGGAAAAGGAGCACAAAATTACAATTGGAGGGATGATTTACAGAAAGTTAGCTGAGCAAAGGGCGTTAGGTTACTCCTATCTGGTTTCCAAATAAGGGCAAGGGCTCTGGCCCAAGGTGGCAGGGGCAGTCAGGGGGTTCCTATTGCGGTCTAGCAAGTGTCTCAAAGTGGGAGGTGATGGGAGGGTTTGTGGGTTGTAGAAGTAGGGGGTGTATTGGGCGGGGGGCAGCACACAATAAGGATGATAAAGCAGTTTGGATTGGGGAGGACTTGGAAGAGGAAAGGGGAGATGCTGTGCAGGATTTTACCCAAGGCATGTTACTTTCCAGTGGCTAACAAATTGGTTGGGCTTGAATTCTCCTCTTAAATAGGAAAAAGGTTCAACAGTTTACTCAGGAACACAGACCTGACATCGTTGCACTTAAGAAAGCTCATCTCCTTAGGCGATACTGAGGTAAAATTTGTCTTGGGAATATCCCTACATATTCCAAACCACAGCAAACACCAAAACAGCAGGGATTTACTGCCATTTAGAGAGGGCAAAAATGTACAGGTTGAAAAGACGGAGGCCAGGAAGGAGTACGTTTCTTACCTGCAACTCCTGTTCTCCAACATTGGTATCTTTCATGAATTCACATGTTTTGAACATTCCCCTCCGACAGGGTGGGAATCCTCAGTAACATTTCATAATAGCTTATAACAGAACTTTTAGAGTCACTTTAGTAGCCCATCCATGTCATTTTAGGGGCATTCTGCCTCAGGCAATGGGACGTCGAGTGACAAGCCCCACCCAGGAGGCCATCTTCAGATTCTGACCCCCATCAGGATGCAAGTTGGCGTAATGTAGGCTTGCTCCCTTAGGGGTGGTAGGTGGGCGCATGTGAATCCATGAAAGATACCAATGCTAGAGAACAGGAGTTACAGATAAGTCATACACTCCTGTGGAGGAGCCAAGTACCCGCCCCCCTCCAACGGCCCCGTCCTTATTACCTATAGAGTGGGAACCAAAGTATGTGACGTATGCAGAACAGTTTAACCAGCAAAGAGCAGACCGTGGACTCTGTGCAGTACCAATAAGAGTGCCAGTACCTAAGAGAACCTGCGAGGCAAATTACCCATTGAGAAAACAGTACCTGCATGCAAGACAATATGATGGTCATTTAAATGAGATTCCTGTAGAAGCAGAGCAGATGAAGGGCAAAGATGAATGTTGACGTCACACAGAGAGAGATGACGCACACAGAAGAGATGCAGAGACCAGAGAGGGCAGATAGTGTATAAGGCATCAAGAAGGTACCAAGGCAGAGCAGGGATCGCTCAAAACAGTAATCCAACCCCCGGGCTATGTGAGGGGGAGGTCCCTCCTCACTGCCCGGGGGCTGGATTACCTTCAATTTCACGCCGGCATGCGTAATGCACGCCGACGTGAAAGTAATTTCACTGCGGCAGCCATTTCGGTCTGCCGCTGTGAAAAGAGAAGGTAAGCTCCCTTCTCCCTCTCCCTCGATCTCAGGCTGTATTTCAAGCCGGAGATAAGGGGAGGTGTCGTTGGACAGGGGAGAATCTTTTTTTGTAGCACAGAGCGCTTGACCCACGCCCAGCAATGCCCACTAAACCACCAGGGATCTGTTTTGTTGCAGATTTCTGCCCCCCAGGCAGGAGTACATGAGGTGCCCCCCCCATGCAATGGGGGGGGCACCAGGAATAAGTGCAGGCCCCTCAAATGATGGGCCTGCAGTTTAGGGTCTCCCTGGCGCATATGGGTGCCCATCTGCCCCTAGGGAATGGGCCTTAGGGAGGGGGGAAAAATGGATGGTGTGGGGGGGATGCCCCCCCACTAGACCAGAGAATTTTATGGAAAGAGGGTTTCCCCCACCCAAAATGGACTGGGGGCCATGGTATGCACCCCTCCCTAGAGGCAGTTTCTGCTCCTAGGAAGGGGCATCTGACCCCAGTGAGGGCTGCATGAGATGCCCCCCTCTTAGCTGCCCACAGGGGGAGCTGATTGAGATGCCCCCCTTTCATTTGGTGTGGGGGCGGGGGAGGGCCACTGCCCCAAGACATTGGAAAATCCCCCCTGAGGTTTAGGGTGCCCCTCAGCCCCCCCCTAAAGTATAGTGTACTATTTTCAATATTTTTCTTTGTTTACCAAACTTCCCTTGGCGCAGATGGGAACATTAGTGTGCCAATCTACCCTCAGGGTGCCCAAACCTTACTGTCTCACCCACTGGGGATCCTGTCCCACATTTTTTGGTGGCCCTCTCCCCCATCCCAAATGGAGGGGTGGGGTGTACCTCACACAGCTGTTCGTAGGAGGCCCAAGGAGGCCTGCATGAGGTGCCCCCCCCACCCATTTGGAGTGAGGTGAGAGGGCCACCGCAAAATGTCAGAAAGGCCCCACAATGGCTGGCGCAGTAGGTTTTAGGCACCCTGGGGGCAGAATGGCACACTATTGTGCCCATCTGTGCCAAGGGGAGTTGGGTAAACAAAGCAAAAAGGTAAAAATGGTAGACAGCCTTTTAGGGGGGGCTGTGGGGCACCACAAAGTTTTGTAATGGGAAGGGTGGTGGCCCTCTGCCCCCTCCCACCCAAAATGGAGTGGGGGCCATGTCGTGCAACCCTGCCTGGGGGCAGATATCTGCTCCTAGGAAGGGACACGTGGCACCAGGGAGGAGTGCATGACAACCCCCCCCCTGATATATGCCCCCCCCCCCGGGATCGCTACATGAGATGGCCTGCCCCTCCATTTGGGGTGGGGATGGAGAGGTGCACCCCCCTTTACATTTCAAATGTCCCCGGCGGTTTAGGGTGTCCCTCAGCCCCCCCTAAAGTGCAACTTACCATTTTGAGTTTTTTTCTTTGTTTACCAAACTTCCCTTGGCGCAGATGGGCACATTGGTGTGCTAATCTGCCCTCAGGGTGCCCAAACCCTGCTGCCCCATCCATTGGGGGGGGGGGGTCTGGCCGACGTTTTGGGGTGGGCTTCTCCCCCCACCACAAATGGAGTGTGTGTGGGGGGAGGAGCACCTCATGCAGCCCTCCCTGGGGGAAGATTTCTGCCCGTAGGAAGGAGCAAATGTGTTTTCACAGGGGGAGTGAGGTTCAGTAGACCACTAGGGGTGGCTTTCAAGGGGGGGACATGATTGAAAAGTATGAGTGTAGATTTATTTTTGCTGGGGTGACCGTAGGCAACATGTTTTTTGTTGCGTTTACAGCTTTTCTACGCGAGCAGCTGCAACGTTATGAGAGTACTGTTTTTTATTATTCTCTGGTTAGGGCCCACTGTCAGTGTGGTGGTTGAGACTGGGGCTCGATTGTTGGTGTGGGTGGGAATGGCCCGTCTGGGCAGATATTTTGGTGGGCTGGGACACAATTTCTGGGGCATGCCACAAATTGCCCACCATGCAAGCAGAACATTGGCGTTTCCCTGGGAGTGGAAGCCCAGGCTGCACCTCTGCCTGTGTTACGTTACAGATGACACCTCCGGGGAGGAATGGGGATCCTGCAGGGGCTCCCTGAACTGCCGCTGTGCTTAGGGGACGGTACACCCACAGAGTACATGGATGTCCAAGGCCGGAGACATCACCTCCAACCGTCTTAGGGTTGCGGCTGGACTGCATTACAGCTTTTCCCTTCGGAGAGGTATTGGCACACTGCCGGGATTCCCTGGTGGGGAGAAGCTGTAACACAGGCCAGCCAGAGCTTCAGCAAAATCGGCGGTAATGTCCCTGGCCTTGGGCACCCTTCTCCCTTTGTGGGTCTTTCGCAGGTCTTGTGGGTAATACATTCTGGGGAGATTTGCGCAAAGCAGACCTCTGCGGATTCCCACGGGTGTCCTCTTTTCTGAAATGCATGGGGTTCCCCGTTTTCCTTGGTGGCTTGGACACCCTAGGCCCATATCTGTATGGTGTGCGCTTCAGAAGAAATCCTGAAATTCAGTTGTCGGAAAAGACTTGGGGTTAGCCATGTTTTAGGCTTTCCCCTTGGCGCCCAGGTAGGTGCACCCACATATGTGAGGTACCGTTTTCATCGTGTGGGGACGCGGGAAGGTAGGCCATGTGCTGTTTCGGTGGGTGGCAAGAGCAAAATGTCTGAGAATTTTGTTTATTTCCAGACAATTTCAGAGACTCCACTCACCGAAACACGTTTCCAACAGATGTCATACCTTCCCGCATTCCCACAGGTGTCCCGACGAAAACGGTACCTCACGTGTGGGTGCACCTACCTGGGAGCAAAGAGGAAAGCCTAAAACACGGCTAACCCCAAGTCTTTCGGCACAGCATAATTTCAGGAATTCTGCGTGTTAGGCAGAATCCTGTGAAGTTCCCTTGGGGACCACTGCAAGAAGATTAAGACTACAGGAGTAAGCAGTAAACCCAATTGGTAGCAGTGTGTACCACCCAGATTTACCTGGCAGCTGTGACTGAGCAGTCACACTTCTCTCAAGAAGAGTAGGGCAGTACAGAGGCTACACAATAGGGCTAAAAACACAGTAGAGCAAGCAAACACTGACCAGAGCTTGGTATCAAAAGTATATAATTATATATTGAACACACACTTAAGGAAATACACTAGCACTATAAATCAAAGCAAGTTCAAACACAGTCAGAAAAGTATACACACCTCCCTTAAGAATTATTAGACAAGTCTAGGTCAAAACACCACTAATTGTCAAAACAGATGCAAGCGCGTAACTTAGATGGCACTCCAATAATTAAATAAAAGGGAGAGAAAAAGGCAGGTCATGAAAATAAAACAGTTCCCAACACTTTTCTAAGACCAAAACAAGTTAGTGAAGGCAGAGTACTGTAGAGCCAAAGTTCATAGGCCAGGTCCACTTTAAATGGAGCAAGGTGAAATGTGCCCAAGATCACGCAGTTTAGAAATGCATTCAAGTCTTTGTAAAAATGTTCAAAAGAGGTTGGGTTGATTCAGAAGGTAAAGTTAGAAGGTCTGCGGGCCAACCCAGTTGGAAAGCCAAGGATTTAAGGGTCACCTTTAGCAAACCGTAGAAAGGGAGGCCAGGTGGAACACAGTACCTTTAAAGTTGAGGAAGCTCCAGCGGTGGCAGTTGTTCCTGGCAGCGGGTGCAGTTTGTGGTTTTGACCAGGGGAAGAGAAGATCTCGTCGAGGAGGAAACGTGGAGTCGGTGCACTGCCCAAGGAAGAGACCAGCCGCGGAGTTGGTCGGTTAAAAGGTGCGTTCCTTTTATGCGCGGTCACAGTGGTGAAGCTTGGCTATCCGGCCGCCGGGGTGCTTGGCACGGGCAATTTGACCAAGAGATGTCCTGGGAGGCGAAATGGTTGATCCCACCAGCTCAGAGGGAGAAGACTCTTTCAGCAGAAGATCTTCTCTTGTCGTCGGGAAAGTGTTGAGGTTGTTGGAGCAGGGCTCCACCGGTGGTGTCGTCATTGCAGATGGCTCAGTTTCTCCCCTCTTCGGATTTCTTACGTCCTGTGGCAACTTCTGAAGTTCCAGTCCCAAAAGCCCTGCTTTTATGCAGAAAAACCCCCATTTAACAGCCTAGCTGTCACTCATACATGCTAAGTGGTGAGCCAGGCGGCTCACCACTGGGCCAATCAGAACAGAGTGCGACTTGAGTTGCTAAGGCAACACTGTCCAAGGTGCCCGTTCCCCCACCCACACTTCCTGTGGAACCCAGACAGAGTAGCACCAGTTGGAGGGCTTCTGTGGAGAAGCCTGCCAAAAAGTGGAACAAAGGGCCCAACCTTGGTTGGATTTACAGAGACGGACACACACCCCTTTTTTTAGAAAAGAGTTCTGGTGAAAAGACCCAACCGGTGATTTTATATTAAATAAATAAACCGGTTGTATCTTTAACATTGCACCAAAAAGTGGTGCGTTTAAAATCAATGGGAAAATCCCATAGGAAGAATTCCGGTGGAATATTTTGCGTGGTATCCACTGCCACCAGCCAGAAACTCGACAAGGGGGGACTGGACAGTGCCCCCTTGGAAACAGACCCAGGGGCAAGCGAATTAACCCCTTCCAGAACTTCCTCAATATGATGGTTTGTACTGGTTCTGTTCACAATTTTGGACTAGTAAAGACAATGGTGACGTTACATGCCCTGGGAGAAGTAGTCAGTCCCAGGGTATGGAGTCTATGTTTGGGGGGTCACTCTGACACCCGTGTGTTACTGCACTGAGGGTGCTGTGTAACACATACACAAAAACAGATGATACCCTATGGAGTAAAAAAAAACATAGCCCATAAGCACACAATAAGTCAAAGACATACCTCAAATCATGCCTAAGAGTGGGAGGAAAAGAGTCTCACTCTTAGCAGGAGAAAAAAAAAACAACAATCCAGCAAAGCTGCTGGGGGACTCACTAGGTTTGGGAAATTAGCCTTATAAGAGAATTCTCCCTAACACTGCGCATGCGCACATCCTACAGATTTGGGCCTAGGGTGTCCAAGCCACCAAGGAAAACGGGGAACCCCATGCATTTCCGAAAAGAGGACACCCATGGTAATACGCAGAGGTCTGCCTTGAGCAAATTGTCAGGGGTTCTGGGTAATAAATTCTAAGCCGATTTGCGCAAGTCAGACCTCTGCAGATTCCCACGGGTGTCCTCTTTTCGGAAATGCATGGGGTTCCCGCTTTTCCTTGGTGGCTTGGATACCCTAGGCATATATCTGTATGGTGTGCGCTTCTGAAAAAATCCTGAAATTCAGCTGTCGGAAAAGCCTTTGGGTTAGCCGCGTTTTCGGCATTCCCCTTGGAGCCCAGGTAGGTGCACCCACACATGTGAGGTACCGTTTTCATCGGGACACGTGTGGGAATGAGGGAAGGTATGACATTTGTTGTGTTTGCATGGTTTTCATAAAGTTTCGACCCATTTGCTGGTGGCCTTTGTCACACAACCCTTTAATTTCCCAAATGTGCCCTACATTTAGTCGCTGCTTTAGGCACCATACACTTTTGTAACCTACACAATTCACCTACTCTTAAAAAGGTCTGCATGTGCACTTTCAGAAAATGTATGCTTGCCATTCCTCAACACATTGGTTTTCCTGATTTACACATGCTAAGTACGTCTGTTCAGGCTGTAAGCATAAAACTCCTGTGCACCATGGCTCAGTGTTTGGCTTGTGGTATTGCTTGTTTTGTGAAACACTACAAAAAATGTGTGATTTCCTAACTGCAAGAGTCGGGGGAATGTAGCAGAGCATTGTTTTTCTCAAAATTCATTGAAGCCATTGCCGTACCAAGCCAACCATGTCCAAGACATACTTTTTTTCTGTCATTTTCCCTCTTTTTCCCCCGAACTATGGAATTTTCCCCTACCTAGTTGTGCCTGACCTGCGCAAATCACCCTTTCCTAAACTTGGAATTTGATCTACTTTTCAGAAATGTATGCCTTTGCCTCCAATTAGGCGTTCCTACCCTTTTCTTCCATTCTGTCCATGCATGTCCAATTGGCAAAAATGGGCAAAATTGCTTACCTCTTACAAAACGGTTGATTAACACATCAAAATATTTTTTTTTTCGTTTCCACTCAACCTGTTCTTGAAAGCCTGGAAATTGGGGAATTTAGCACAGCAAACCATTTGTTCCTAGCTCTTACAAGGAAAAAACCACAGGCTTCTTTGTACATCATTTTATTGCCATTTTTAGAAAAACCCCAAAACTTTTGCACTTTTTGGTTATTTTCTCTCACCGCCCCTACAGCAACCTAGGATTCCTGGGTGGCGTTACGACCGCCTACATGTGAGAAGAAAAGGGGCCAAATTTGGCCAAGATATCTCATTTAACAAAAATGTTACAAGGCATTGAATGGCAACATACCGAAATCACCAAAAAAGGCCTTGGCACTGGGGGGGAAAAACCCATGGCAGTTAAAGCGTTAAACAGTGCAAATAGTTTGAGTTCAGAGGAGTTGATTCAATGCAATAGGTAGGCCAAAGTCAATGGACTTGTATAGGGAAAACCAGTTCTGCTAGGTAAAACGGAAAAGTCTTTGCCACGGTTCTCCGAAGTAGTTCATAGAAGAAAGGTTCATATGTCGGGTCACAAGCTGACTAGGCCTGCAAGCTGCCAAAGTTTCATGCACTTTCGCAGTGAGAGGCAAGTTCTCTTGGTCACATTTTCACAGCACCTTATATTGAAGAAAAAGATGCAGCTGAAGACGTCTGTTCCTGGAAGTTCATGCAGACTCGCTGTTCCAGAGCCTCAGTCGTGGGGACAAGAGGGAGGACGTCGGGGGACTCCTGCACTGCACAGGGACTGGTCACAAAGCTGGAAAACTGGTAAATCTTTTATTCCGGTAGCGGTCTTCAAGCACAGAAACTTGTGCCCTCCCTGGTTATTCGGTTTCCTTCAGCACTCTGAGGAAAATACAAGCAGCTCTGAGAATGGTGTCTAGGTGGCTTACGAGTCGATTGGTCCCACCAACTCAAAAGGGATAAGTCGTCCTTGAAGGGCTTCTCTGTCAAGATGAACTTGGCGATTCAGACCTGCAGCAGGGCTTCACCAGGCAAACCAACGGTCCAGGAGTTGCAGCAGTCGTCCTCTTCCAGCTCGTCTTCGGTTCTTTCGTTCCAGTGGTCGACTCTGCCTTCCAAGCCAAGAGACTCGCCTTTTAAACAGTTTTCTCCCCTTCATTCCAGCCTAGCTGCCACTCACCCAGCAGAGTGGCTGTCCTTGCCGGACAGTCAGCCAGCCAATCACGCCAGAGTGCATTTGGGTCTTCTAGGAGACTAAGCACAGGGAGTTTTGGGCACCTCCCTCACTTCCTGCCCACCCCAGACACTCGGCGCCAGAGGCAGTCTTCAGTCCTGAAGCCCACCAAAGGCAGAGTAACAAAAGGGACCAAACCTGGTTTGGCGCACAGAGACAAACTTTAGAAGGACCTTTCCAAAAAGAAATGGCGATAAAAGAAGACCAGGACCGGTTTAAACAAAAGGGGGCTCAGACGCCATCTTGAAAAACATGGCTCCCGCGATTTTTAGCTACCGGTGTTCGCGGTCGGGAAAAATCATGGTAGTTCGTTGTAAAACCACTGCCACCAGCCATAGGAGAGGGCAGCATTTGACTGCTACTTGAGTTTCTAGACATGGGGGATACTAGGTAACCCCTCCAGCACTTTATTGAAAGATAGTGTGTGCTGGGTCTAGGAATTTTAAAAAGACTAGTAAAGTCAATTTAACTTTACATTCTCTGGGAAACAGTAGTTTATCCCAGAGAAGGTATTTAAACCTTGGGACAGCCCAAAGGTCTTCCCTGTGTCACTGCACTGAGGGTGCTGTGTGACACACATGAAATGATGATGCCTATGGAGTGGTCTAAAACTCCATAATCAAAGAACACAAGTATAAAACACAAATCAAAATACATGCGAGAGTGAGAAAAAAAAAAGGCTCATACTCTCGCCAGGCAAAAAATCAAGTCCTCAAAATCCAGCAAAGTTGCTGGGGGTCTCTAAAGTGAAGGGAATTAGCAAATTTTGAGAATTCTCCCTAGCAGACATGAATAGGCTACTAAAGAGAGCCTAAACATTCTATTATAAGCTCTGATAAAATGCTACAGAGGATTCCCAGCCCGTCAGCACAGAATATTCAAAATCCTTTAAATCCATGAAAGATCCAATACTGGAGAATGGCTGGTACATAACGCCGAGGGGAATATGGGTGGATTTTCCTTCACAGTAGCAGCCTTATATGCACCAAATATGGGGCTGGGAGAACTTTTTCAAAGATGTTTTCCCGCGTCTAGAAAGGTTTGCGGTGGGGGAGATTGTACTGATGGGAGATTCTAACCTAGCCTGGTCTCAAGACCTGGACAGCAATGTAGTGCGGACAGTGTGCAGGGTAGCGGCATGGCTTCATTTCCTTTCAGAAGCAAATCGCAGCAATGCACCCGAGAGACGTTTGGTGGGAAACTATAGAAGGTGCACTGTTACGCTTTTCCTTCTAGGGTACACAAAATGCAATTGCGTATGGATTATAGCTGTGTCTCTGCTCCATTACTTCACCGGGTGGAGCATATAAGTATTGGGCCCCTGGCACTAGCAGATCATTCCTTAGTGCAGCTGAGGCTGCATTGTCACTAGGACTCAATCCCTTGTGGCGTTGTTCCGTACCCGAGGAAGCTGTTAGAAATCCAATCCTTAAAGAGGATATTGGGGGCAAAATAAGAAAGTTTTTCAAAGAAAAGGGTAATAGGAACACAACGGAATCCGTGAGGTGGGATGCTTTTAAATCTGTAATAAGAGGTGGGTTGATAGCATTGAAGGCCCAGAAAGAACGGCAGATGAGAGCACTAGCGTGTGACTTAGAGAAGGAACGAGGAGAGCAGACAGCGATTGGACACTTATGTTACACAAACTTATAGGGCGCATATACACCCAAGGGCATCATGGTGCTAGGACAACCAATGCCAGGCTGAGGCAAATACCAGACTTCTAGAAAAACAGCATTTTCAATGAGAGTCTAAACTCATGGTGGTTCTCAGTGCATCTGAAGGCAAATGGCAAAGCATTCCACAGTTTAACCGCAGCGACCAAAAAGCACAGCCTCCAATCCTGGATAACTGAAAACACAACAGTAATCAAACGAGCATTACCGGAGCAGAGGGCACGCCCAGGGACATGGGGAACAAACGTATCCTGTAGATATTCGGCTCTTTGGCAATAATAAGCCTGATGTAACAGGCAGAGGGTTTAAATTCTACCCTCAGCCAGTGCAGAGAACGAGCGATAGGAGCCCCATAAGGAGCATTAACAGCGATCAGAGCAGCCAGATTTGAAGTAACTGCGGCTGGTGCAGTAAATAACAGGGCTGGTCTAAAAACAAGGCATTAAAATAATCAATGTGGTTAAGAACTAGGGAGGCAACGACCAAAGGCTGCAGATGTCCAGGCAAGAAGGGCAACACCATATGAAGAACTTTTAAATGAAAGTGGGGGCTTTGCAAACAGAACTAACCTGATCGGCCATAGAGAGTGACACAGACAGATGAACACCCAAGTTCATAACCACGGTCACCGGAATAGGAAGAACAAACAAAACTTGTGGCCAGAGAGAAGTTCAGAGAGTAAAAAGAGGAAAGAGGGGTAGCCCACCAGCAAGACATCCGTCTTGTCCTCATTAAGTTTAAGCCAATCCCTGTTTATCCACCCATTCATATCAGTCAAGCATTCACCCAAGTGCGACAACACCTCAGATTGGTTACGATCTAAACGAACAACAAACTGGGTGTCGTCGGCATAGAAATAGTATCGAGGCAGTAAGAGTGGATGAGACAGACAAGGGGCTCTATATAGATGTTAAATAGCATTTGGGGACAAGGTGGAGCCCTGAGGAACTCCATAAGAAAGCTGACGAGAAGAGCGAAATGGAGGAAATTAAAAGAGATTGACCCCCATCAGTCAAAAACGATTCAAACCAGGACAACAATGGCCCAGAAAGACCTGCCAGCATCATGCAGGACATAGAAGGGAGTGGTCAACAGTGTCAAAAGCAACCAAAAGATCTAGTAAGATCAGGGCTCCCACTCCTCCCTATTCAACCAGCCTGGCTAAATCATGCACTAGAGACTAGGACACTCTCAGAGCCACGCCTCGGGTGGGACCCAGAATGAAAGATGCCCAAGAAACTAGACAATTCAATAAAAAGAACAGACGAGGGGAGACCAAGGACTCCAGTTATTTCATGAGGAAAGGAAGAAGAGAGATACAATGGAAATTAGCCAAGGTAGAAGAGTCCAGCGTTGGTTTCTTAGCCAGGGGAATAACAATGGTCCGTTTTAGTTCAGCCGGAATAGAGCCAGATTAACTGCCCGTGTAACCCAGGTGGCTACGTTAGACATAATATCTTTAAGTACACCCAAAGGGATTGGATCTGAGGGGGCAACTGATTTAAGTCCTCTTGCAGCCTTCAATACTGCCTCCCAGGAGAATACAGAAAAGGAGGACTAAAAAAGTGACAGAACATCTTCCCGTACAGCTAGAGCTGGCTCATCAGCATCCCCGACTAGCCAATCGGAAATGGCTGCGTATGGCTAGAATTTTTGTGACAAAAAAGTTAGACAAATAGTTGCAAAGTATTTGAGTAGAAACAACTTTATTGGCGTCGAATAGACGCTTCACTTCAGATATAGCTCAATGATATTGTTTGGTAAGCCAACGAAATAACAGCTTCTCATTAGATCCAAAAGATAAACGCCATTTGCGTTCCGCTTGTCTAATATTTTGGTGTAGGGCTTTAAGATATAGTTAGAAAACCATGGCTCCAAAGGCCGGGCACAGGGTCCGGCTAGCTTGGGAGGTGCAAAAGATTCCGCTGCGACTGGTAATAGAAATGACAAATCCAAAAGGTGAAGTGCTATTACATTTATCATTAATGAAAGAAATAATTGAGTCGGACTCCACTGAGCACCAACTACGCCTATTTACAGCTTGTGCACGGAGATTAGTAGGTGGCACCGGGGATAGCATCAGAAAAGGCACTATCCGATGATCAGACCAAAGGACTTGTAGGACTGTGGACATATAGACAAATAACTCAACTGAAAAAGAAGATCTAAAATATTGCCCAATAAGTGAATAGGCACCGGAAACAAACTGATTTAAGCCTAAATCCAGCATCGACTCAAAAAAGCTGAGCTGCTGCTGAGGAGTTTGGCAGATTATGTGATGTTATATTTGCTTTTGCTGTAGCTTGTTTAATGAGGTTGAGAACCCTCAGAAGATAAGGCATCATATTAAAATGCATTAAATAACTTATCAAGTGTATATTTAATTGCAACTAGGTGTAATGTTTACCACAAGTTAGTCACAAACCTCATTTCTCTGAAAGCATGTGTTTAATCATGTTCACAACAGCAGACACTAGGCCAGTCTGTCTTTCAGCGCTAGATACATGGCCCAGGGTGTTCAGAACATGAGACAGGTGACCACATGCCCATTCTCACAGCCTCACACGGAATGGAGAGAACAGAGATTGTGATATCGCCTGAACCACAGGAATACTGCCATGAAATTTGCCAAAGGGCTGATTCTGAAATCATTCTTGTATCCATTCCGGTGATACTCTAAATGTTCGATTGCTACCAGTAATTATTGGTTTTGTCTTCATTTAACTTTAAATTGCAGCCAAATGCATAAAATATACATTGTAGGTCAGAGGGCAAAAACTCAAGTTGCAAACTACTAACCAGCCATAAAAAAAAGTCAATAGCCACCTTAATTCTATACAAACACGCAGCACACACTTTCTTACTCGCCAACAGTCCAATAGCCATAGCCTATGGCTATTGGGGAGTGTCAATTTTGCACCCTGCTGAAGGTAATTCTTGAAATTAATTATCATATGATATTTTGTGGGTATTCAAATATGTTTTAGTCTGAATTTTATTCTGCCACTTAGCAAATATTGTGATTGTTATTGAGCTGCCTCGACAATTACGTTTTGACCTAGAAAGGGCCTTAAAGGTTGAAATGGCCAAATTGTGGGTAAAAAAGCTTTTTTAAATAGGTCAACATTTTCCCCCATGAGGACAGTGCTTTGTTAGAGTATAAAATGAATTACTTTTTTGTTGAACATGTTTTTATCATGCAGCAGTAAAACAAGTTTCAGAAAAACATTTCCTACATGTTCCTTTGATGTGGAAGGCCAAACAAGGTGCTTGGAATAAACTCAGTTTTTCCACTGCAATTTGTTAAGAGCTAATAGACCAACGTTACTGAAAAGTTGTTGAATCTTTTGGTTTGGCAATGCTGGAGTCTTTTTTTTCTGTGGAAAGAGTACATCAGCAGTGATTGCATGACTGCAAACAAACTCACTCCCACTGCAGCTAGCCACGACACATTAGGCAAAGAGGGGTGAGAGCAACAATGCCCCCTCCTTGAGACATCGAAAGAAAAGTCAAAGCGCATGGCAGGGTTCAAGAGAGCAAGTAAGAAGACTCTGTGAGAACAACCCAATCCCAAAACGGGAAGCAAGGAAACCAGATTCTAATCTAGAAGGCCGACGGCAACTGGAGAGACAGGATTAAGACCTGTGTTGGGGCGCACAGGGAGGGACGACACCAGGAAAACTAACAGGTATGGACTTGTGATTCACTGAACCACCGTGGCTGGTTCATCCAAGAGAGACTGAGATATACCATCTGGTCACAAACAATATGGAGGAACCTAGTTTGAAACTAAGACTACCCGGAGAGGGGAAGACAGACAAGAAGAAAGAGCCAACATCACATGTAACCAGGAAAAAGATCACAATGGCGTGAGATGTCGGTCACCATTACTGGGTGGGAAAGAAGGCTCATTTTGTTTGTTTGAATTTATTTTGTGTTCCAAGAGGTACGGACAGAATCTACCCTCAAATGGGTTTTCTGGACGATGGTCTAGATTTTCTTTGTACGACATCCTGAGAAGCACCCTTTAGACTGCTTTTCTTAAAGATATGACGCTACGCACACACTAGGGTTCGAGTAGATGTGTTGCCATTCATTCAAGAACTCCCCCATGGCAGAATCTACACTCTGCCCGACAAAGTCAGTCACAATTGGACACTCTGGCACAAGTGACCCTATAAAAGAACAAAATAAAAGCAGTGGCTCTTTAGCATGTACAGGAATTCACTGACAGAAATCATCATAAACTACAAAAGATCTAGCAATAATACTGACAAAATGAAGAATTTACCACCCTGCAAATCCTCCATTCAGCCAGTTGGGCCCTCATGACAAGGGGCAAAAAAGATGCCTATACAGCCACCAAAGTGCAGTACCCCATTACAGGTCTTTGAGCATGGCATCAGCTTCCTACTATGCCCTTCCTAATCTATAGACAAATGTGACACAGCAAACAGGTTTTACAGATAAAATCATCATCACATCGACAACACCCAAACCACCACAGACGTCCCTGCCATCACATGTTCAAAGATGGCTGAAATTCAGGGCCATAACATCGGTGAGGAATTTTATAAGTTAAAGTGTTAAGGATGTCATTATCCGAACGGCCCTCTGAAGACCAGCAAAGAAAGCACTAACTGCCCTTGTCCACATTATTAATGTCTCACTCAGGCCATATTCCAAATGTTCTGAAAACTAGAAAGAGTCTCCCCGCGGTTAAGAAGTCCATATGCTATCCATATGCTATCGGATCTATGATGTTTCCCCACAGGCCAATTTCATCGATGCACAGTTGCCCTAGCCCGGTTTCAGCGTGGTGGGGCAACATCTTTTCCTTTCCACGGCCACGTTCCCCTGCCATCCCCAATGCGGGAGACACCCTCGCAAACCTCTGTTCCCTCCGCCAGGGCCAGTCAGCTGCTCAGCGTGGAACACTCCTGTTACACTCCCAACATACACACAGGTACCCCATACACACACACACACACACACACAAACTAATAAGAAGGGTTGGGGGGAAGTCCCACTTGTCCCTATGTCTGAGGGGTTTCCCAGCCTCAACCAAACAAATTAACGTCTGTGTGAGGATGTTAAACCAAAGAGCGTCCTCCGTCCTGTGTCCAAAAACACTAAACTTAAAACAATGTGTACAAGGGGATTTCTGTAAGCTATGCACTTGTAGCTTTCTTTCAGAATTCCAAACAAAGTTCTAAGGTGCCGAAAACAAAAGATAATTAAAGTTCCACGAGAGAAAGGGCTCTTCCCTTCGCCTATGTTTCTTCTGGTCTTTCACCGTCTGTCTGGTACTTCCACAAAAAAGGTCAAATAACGTTCCACTGTTCCAAAGGGTTCTCCCCTTTCTTTATACACTTTTTCACTTAACAGTTTCAAGGGGGACGAGTCGCCCTTGAGTTTCTACACTTGTTATTTTCCTTAAAATGTGAAGGCATAATATTATGTTCACTTTGTTCCTTCTGTTTTTCACCATCCAATACACTCCAGGGAAATAGGTCTTCCAAGGAGGCTTTTTTAAACATACAAATCTTTGGAATATTCAGTTGACCAGACTCTGCATCTCAATTAAACTTAAAGGGGAATGATTCTTGCCTTTTCCTTTGGCTGTTCCTCTTTTTATCCCTGATGTACTCTACTGCCAGGGTATTGCGAATATCAATGATCCTTAAAAGGGGTATGGTTCTTCCCTTTTCCATTTATTCTTACTATTCCACGGTTTCAGGTTTACTTCTCTTCTCACTCCTGGTTTACTCATGCCAGGATATCACAGTTCCATTGCTTGGGTGCGAGTCCCAGACTCACTGTTTGCCTGGTTCACTATGCTGCCAGGGCTTTTCCATTCTCCACTCACTTTTTCTCTGAAACAAGAAATAAATGATTTTCCAGTATTCGGTCACAGACACTTTTTCAGCAAAGTTCTTATGGATATCAACTTCTCTTTTCAAATATTGTGTCACCAACCCTTTAACATTGTTCATATTTGGATCAATCTCTCTTTCCAAGATTTGGGTCACTGACCCATTCTTAACATGGTTCGTGTTTGTATCAGGTTGTCCAATTACTTTAATAGGGCTTTCTCACAATGTTAATGATATGCGACACTCGCTCTCAAGTGCTCTGGTAACCCACTCACTCTCTCTGGGATTATCAGGCAGCTCTGGCGTTCGTGTCTTTCAGTCTTCTCCTTCGTTTCACTTACTAGGGGTGCGTCCAGTTACCCGTCTGACTCCCGCTTCATCTTCGTTTGCTTCTGGCGGTTCCAACTGCCTATAGCAATAAAGTGGTGAGCGTCTCTTGGCTCGGTCTCTCTGCATGCCGTTCTCATTAGCCTCTGTGATGCTGCCTTCCACAGTGTGCTCGTCTCTGCGTCCCAATAAGCATCCTCTCAAGCTGGGTTTATCGCAGTTTCTGCCTCACTCGCATTTGGTTCTGCTGTGCGTTTTAAACTTCCTGGCTTTAGTAAACACTTTCCAAAGACTAGAACGCTGCTTTTGCTTACCGCTTCTGGTCATCCGCATTGTTCCATCCCTCTTCCTCGCCCAAGTACTAAAAAAAAAAAAAAAACACAGGGGGGTGGAGCATGAGGTACGGGGGGGGGGGAGGTTAAATAAGGTTGTTGGTCAATAAAACTTGGGAATTCCTCATCTACATCACAATAAGCCATACATGCCTGTTGTAAAGTCGCATGGGAGTCATTAAGAACATCTGAAGGTTTATTTTGATTCAATGTTTTCCTGCCTCTCTGGAGTTTGCCCTCCCGCAGATAACCAGCCCCAGGATCAGAGTCCGGTAGCTTCTGCCTTTCCCTGGACACACAAGAGAAGCTTTCCTCCAGAGAATCAGTGATGCCATCGATCGATTTGTCCCACTCCCCACACCCCCCCCTTCTTTGACGAGTTAGATAACCATTGCCCCACCAGCAGTTTATATTTCATAGGGTAAAACATTACGAATGCCACCACCCACTGCATTAAAAGATATCCAACACAATCGTCAAGCATACCAATCCAGCTTTCAACTCAAATGCACCACAGAGACTGCATCCCCTGCCACCAATGTCCTTTACAACTCCCTTTGTGTCATGGACTAAGGTTGCCACTGCCTTACCGCTGCTGCTTTTGGCAAGGTCAACCAAAAATCATTGCTCAACACTTTGCCCCCTTCCATGGGGTTTGATGCATCAGTCCACATCTGGCTGGATGACTCCTGCACCAACTGACACCAGCTCGCCCAGATAGGCTCCTGCAGATTACAATGGAACCTGGTGACCTTAGGCGTGCCATAAGGATTCATCATCTCCCATTCATCAACTTCTAGATAAAACACTTATGGCACACATTGCCGAAAACATCACAATCAACCAGCATGCAGAAGTGAGACAGCTCTACTTAAATGTCAACTGAACACAACTAGCTCAAACACTTCCGCTCCCTCATTCAAGTTTAAATTTTGAGTGCATACCTGAAACAACCCAACAAAGACAGTTTCTTCCTCATGGACAAGTCACCAACTCGAACCTGAAGGCAATTCTTAAAGCAACTCATCCCAAGCACACCTCAGATTCACCAATTGACTCCTCCAACAAAAACACATCTAGAAAACCGCAGACCGACTGGTACCAGCTTTCAGTCTTCCAGAGAATCAAGCCCTTCATTTACCGCCTCAAGCTTCAAGACCATTGTGCAAGCCCTGGTGGTATCCCACATGGATGGTGGCAAAGAACTCCTTGCAGATGTTCCAGTCACAATCCTGAAAGCTGTCCACAGCACGATGCATTGCAGATGTGTGACCACATCAACACCACACTTACGTAACGTCACTGGTTACTCCACCAAACCATCAAATTCAAGATCGCCTGCATTGCCTATAGAGCTTCGTGGAAGAAGGCACTGTCCTATCTGGCCAATAAACTCAATACCTCAGCAGGCCAAACCCCCCCCAGTGGCCGGAAAAATCACCAGATTGGAATACATTAAGTGTAAGTAGCGAAGAATGGAAAACAAGCATGCTCTTGCCACGCTTCTAACATATTAGACATTGGGTAGGCATCTTGCCATCCGTGTTCTCCAATCCTTCCTGAATCGCAACACCACCTTTCACTGCCATACCCTCTTGTCCATTTGTGCCGCTTCCTCTACTTCTGCAGTACTCTGCTGCTTTCCAGCCTGATTTGCACCACATGGAACACCGAACTAGGTACAAACATTTAAGTGGGGTTGTTGGTTCACCAGATGGAGGTAAATCAGGCATTCTCCCCCAACTGCTTAATCAGAAAATTCAGAATCCTAGTGGTTGCATTTAATTTTACAAACCTTACAAAGACCTAGTCATGCACATCATGACCACCAGTCACTTGTATAGTGCCGCTTGCCACAAACAACAAGAGGGTGTAAAGTTACTACATTTTATGAAAATGAATTGCTTGTACACAAGTTCACTTCCGTAAATTGATGACTGGGCTAATTAAGTGGCACACCTACCGAATACACTAATTTGCATGAATAGCTATACCATTTGAAATGCATAGAACTAACTGCCTTTGCAATCGAATGTTCATGCAATTCTAGCGTCCATATTTTAACTTTTGAAAATTCTTCGTTTCTAGAGAGGATTTTACTTAATTACTTTAGACTGAGGGACGTACATTTTATTTATCAATTGAATCTAAAAACAAGAACAGGTTGTTTATGTGAACACGTGATGCCATGGGATCTGTTTTTAACAATGTAGCTGAAATAGTTACAAACATTTGAAGGAACAGACAGTTTTTCGTTATGTAAAAATCAAGGAACATGTCTTTGAGGTTAAGGGTACACAGACTGATAACACTAAAACAAGTTTAATTAATCATATAAAGACAAACCTGCATGCAAATAAACACAATTATCTCCCTCGTCTGCTCTGTAAATTCAGTTTTCATGCCAGACTAGATTCTAGTTCTAAAAAAATATATATCAATCCCCCCCAGGTACCACGTAAGTAACATACACTGTGGTATCAAGGGAATGTCTTTAAAAAATCCGCACATTTGTGTGGTTTTAATGCTCCTGAATGTGTCACAGGTTACAGGGAAGTGAAAGCGGTAGGATGCATCAGGAGCCAAGATAGCAAAAAAATAAGGAAGGTCACAACCCATTCTTGAACAGAATTTCCCGTTTCACAATCTAGGAGTCAAACATGAAAACTGAAGTCCACATATGGAAAGGATGCTGCTCAAATGGTAAGGCCCAAGGCACACTAGTTCTGTCTCCCCCCACATCCCTGAAAAAAGAAAATAAAAAAACAAAACGTCTGAAAATGCAACAAAAGGATTGACACGAAAGTTGTATACATCAGTATGCAAATCCTTCATCCAAACCGCCCTCCTCCACAAACGGCACTACAAAACAGAACTGATTCATAAAACTGTGCAGAGCAGGAGTTGCTTCCCCTTTTGTTTTGTTAAAACAGCAATTTCTTTCTGCTCAAAGGACATATTTGTACTGCAACTGTACATTTGTAAGTTTCAGGTCAAATCAACAAGTCAGACCTGACTCGCTTGCTTCATACATTACCAACATATTAGCTAAAATGTTACCAAAACATGTTCTGAAAAATACTTTTTTTGTCTTTGCAATTTCTAATACGACAAATCATGTGCCACCTGGAGCTAGTGGATGCTGGGCCCGCAGGTAGTACATGGGGGATTCACAGACCAACACCACTGGGCTCCCTCATTAAGGCAGGGCACAGTCGCAGAAGCAGTCAACACCATGCCTATCCCTGGGAGTGAATGAACCAGAAAAATCCTTCCTGACCATCCTACCTCCAAGCCTAGAGAACAGGGAGAGCAATTTCCGGCTGTGATGACAAGGGGGGGGGGGGGGTCAAAGCCAGCGCTCATGGAAGCACAAGCTTTACCTGTGCCGCGGCCCAGGCATAGAATCAATAGATGGGCAGAAGTCTGTGAAACGGGACCACAAGCCTGGGAAAATCAGAAGGGGAAAGCCGGAAGGAGGTGGGGCCGGACATCTGTGGTCTTGCGATCTCAGGGGCATAAAAAGGGGCCCGCATCTGGAGACCTATTGCAATACTGTTGGCAGAGGAACTGCCAGGGAAGTTGCAGCGGAGCAGCGTTTTTCGGTTTGATCGTGGCAGCATTGGGATTTTGCAAGAGACATGACCCCAACTGACGCGCTGCACTGTCGGAGCAGCTCGCAGGTTAGGATCAACACTGAGGGGCATCCGGAAGCTACTCTTAAGCAAGGCCTGAACTCGCAGCAGGGAGGGCCAACTCGCCGGAGTCAGAAATAACAAAGAAAGGGAGGCGGCACGACAAAGGCAGAAGCCCTGGTGAGCCTCACTTGAGGAGTGGCGAGAGCACGCTGGGTGCTCTTTCTTTCCGCACCATTTTCACACCGGCGGTGAAGAAAGGATTTACTGGACGGCGAAGCCTCAAATCTGTGGCATCCTCAGCAGGCACAACAACTGGGGGAATTAAGGATAAACGTTGAGCCTGCATTGAATGGACTGAACCAGCAGCGCTTGGGAAGAGGGTTGACACGAAAGCTGCCCTAATAATTACAGCCCCCTTCTCTGCCCCCCCCCCCGACCCCCAGGGAGCAAGACTGAGCACCAAGCAGCATTGGGGCCTCAGTGGGGACAAGTGTATGCCCCCAATTGACATGATTGGCAACCAGTGACTGTCTGAAAGACAGAAGCAGAGAAATGATGAGTGGACAGAGGCAATACTGCCCACAGAGAAAGCAGATATGGAGCTAGAACAGTTTTATACAGATGGTCATTGCACCTGCATCTCGTCATGACCCGAACCGGTTGCAAATAATGACGGCAGAGCTGGATATGGACCCAGTAGGGTAATCAAGGCAGGATCGCAATCCCCACTGCTTTTTCAAGCATCAGAGGAGCAGGTTCTGGATGAATTGATTTCGCTGGGGGGACGGGGGGGGGGAGAGAAGAGCCTGTGGCAAAAAGGAGGAAGACGTTGCCTGCAAAGGTCATTCAAATGAGACAACAGACAGAATCAGCAAAAATAAAGAAGCTGGGAAGAAATCAATAGGACAAAAAGGCAGAGGAGAAAAGGAGGGGCCTGCGGCCACCATGGCAGTGCAGGAAAGTGCAGCCATCATGGCATCGGAGGGACCTGCTTCCTTGGAGAAAAGGAAAGGTATCAGAATGCAATGCTTCCAAGCACGGGGCTGGGGTAGTAATGATCAACAGATGTGTGGCAATGTTCATACTTTTAATTATTTAGGGAAAGCACAGTGACAGTTACCCACCAGGGGGATACACTGTTGGGTACGGGCAAGAACAGGGTCAACCTGGGGGGCAGCGCTTCTACATCTAGTCAACAGGGAAGTGTAGCATCTCAGTTGGAAGTACCACACCTGCAGGCAATGCAGCCATTGCCAGACAACAGCCAATATCAGGGGGGGGGTGGAGGGAGCAGTGACAGCAGCACCACAGCTTATGGGAGGGTGTGCCAGGGTTTACCCCCTAAAGACAAAAGGGAATGTGTTGGAGTAGCACATTCCGATTCACATTAAAGAAAGGATATGGCAAAAAGAGTTCATAGACATTTTTACCCTGCTTGAGCTAGAACAAACGGTTTAGATATAATATAAGACAGTTGTTGGAAAAAAGACAAGGAGAGTGAGAGGAAAAGAGTAAAGAAGAAGGAAACCATACTTAACTGGCTAGCAGGTTTCAGTATGCTGGCATCTATCATTGTGGAAAAATACCCTGGGGTAACTGGAGCACTATGGGCTTATGAGGGAACCATACCATTACTGCGACAACACTGTCGCCTGGTACGAAACAGCGCCTTTGCAGTAAAAAAATGCCTGACCCCCCTCCACCCCCCCCATAACTGCAACTAAGGGAAGCGGGGGTTGCGGGTGTGTCCCCCGCTTCCATTAAATGGAGAGCGGGGGACAAGAATGTTTTAAGTAATAAAAAAAAATGAAAAGAAGAAAAAAAAAAAAAAAAAAAAAAAGACCCTGCGGCCCCAGCACTGACCCACGTAAGTGGGTGAGAACTGACACCACAGGGATGGAGGGAAGTTGGCGGGAGACAACGTGTGTGCCTCTGTTAAGTTAAGTGGGCGGGGGTGGGGAGGGAGCAGGGTAGTGGTAACGGGCCCTGGTGATCTATCTGATCACTGCACCGCGCCGTAACGGTCGACATTTGTCGGTGGAATTACGGGTGGTGCAGTGATCACATATGTTTGCTTATGAGCAATATATACACATGATGCCTATTTAAAACTTATGACAGGGACGCTTGACTTAAGTACGACAGAGGGTTCAGGAAAAAAAATGCAGATTTGGCCTGCAATGGCCTGGGACAAAGTGGATGTCACAGGCTTCCTAGTAAAAATGGTGGCCGCTAAAGAATTTGGGAATAGAACAGTCTGGGAAACCCTTTTATAAGGAAAAATTAGCATATAGAGATAGGAGAAGGGGGGCCTTTCGTGGGCGCTTCCCCTGAAATACGTCCAGCTATCCACAGGGGAAGTAAGCAACATGCTGGCAAATCGAACAAGTGTCTCGCCCTTTTGGCAAGACGTGTACATTTAAACATGCATGTTCCAGGTGTTCAGGAGCACACACCAAAGGCACCTGTGGGGTAGGAAAGATCTCTGGAGCAAAGCAAAAGGAGTCACTCAAGTGCAATTAATGCGGTCACGCTAGGAAATACCAGGACACTGCCCTCCCCGATAAAACTGTACAGAATACTCCCATTGCTAAATTGCTACCACAACCTTACATATGCAAAGATAACGAAGGTTTCGCAAGAGGTTTTAATATTCCTTACGGAGGGGCCATGGGGCCCAGCAAGCTGAAAACCTGAAATCTGCAAAAGCACAACCGGAGGTTGATGGACAAAAGATGGATGAAGAATAGTTCCTAGGTAGAGTAGCTGGCCCATTTTCCGTACCTCCCATTCATAATTTAAAAGGTTTCCCCTCTGGGCGTGGTACCAAAAAAGGAGGAAGGGCAGTTTTGCCTCATCCACCACCTCTCATTCCCGGCTGGAGAGTCAGTAAATGATGGCCTGGGTGTAGTTATGCAGGGTAACCTATGCGTCACTGGAAATTGTCAAGCCCGCCGGGAAGGGGGCTCTCCTGTGTAACACTGATATCAAGTCAGCCTTCAGACCCTTACCTATCAGTCAGGAAAATTACAATCAGCTGGGTTTCAAATTTGAGGAATATACTATTATGATAAATGCCTGCCAACGGGATGTTCAATATCATGCGCTCGGTTTGAAACAATTTAGCACCTTCTTGGAATGGGCTCTGAAGCAGAGCTCCAAAGGAGGAGATTGGTGGGGGGGTGGGGAGTGGTACATTACTTAGATGACTTTCTCTTCATCGGTAAAGATGGTACAGAGGGGTGCAAAGAGCTAATGGAACAGTTTGTGCTATTGTCTAAAGAACTGGGAGTCCCACTAGCACAAGGTAAAACGGTAGGTCCCCTCAACAGGTTGACATTTCAGGGGATAAAAATAGATACTGTCGAGGGCAAGTCCAGACCGCCAGGGGAGAAGGTCACATACTTAAAAGAAGCAATGGGTATATTGCGGAGGGGGAGGGGGGAAGGGAACAAAGCAACGCTGAGGGAACTACAGTCATTAGCAGGGAAACAGATTTGCAGGAAAGGTTATACCAGCCAGAAGGGTGTTCGCAAGAAGTATATCAATCAAAACTGCAGGGCTGCAACATGCAGACGGCATGTATGGCTAGGCACAGACAAAGGAGGATTTAAAAATGTGGGACATGTTCCTGGATAAATATAACGGGGTACTTCTGTGGAGAGCTCAGTGGGCAAGCAGCGAAAGCATAAGGCTATTCACAGACACATCTAGCAAGCACAGTTTTGGGGCAATGTTGGTTATTGAATTGTGCGCACTGCCGTGGCTGGAAATTTGGTACAGTGGGCATCGCGCTGCTGGAACTGTTCCCCATCGTAGTAGCATTTCAATTATGGTGGGGGAACCAGCTCAGGAATAAAAGGGCAATTTTATGGTCAGACAACCTAGCAGTGGTGCAGGTAATGAAAAAAGGATGCCCAAGCAGTGGCACTAAAAGGTATTGACAGCAAGCCTGCCCAGATTAAAAAGTGGTGCGGGCTAGGCAAATCCCCGGGGTTAAGAAAATAGCGGCTGACGCCCTCTCTCGTTTACAGTGGCAAAAATTCAGAGACCAGGCAAGATGCCAGCAAGAAGATGACCCCATTCAGAGATCAGCTAAGGAGAGCAACTAGCAAGATTTGACTTCCCTCGTCGATAAAGCCCTCGCTCCAAACACAGCAAGAGGTAAAAAGCCTGTTGGCACACCTTTGTTAGGTTCTGAGAAGGACTGCAAAGGGAGTAGGGAAGGACAGCAGTGAGATCATTCATCGGGTGCGTGTGGTGCAATCACAATACCAGAGCTCGGGCTGCGTACCATTTGGCTGTGATCGGCCATTACCACAAGTTACGGGGAAGGATCGATCCAATGAAAGAACATTATGTAAGGATGGCAATGAAAGGATGGGACAGGCAAACGGAAGAGAAAGAAGACTCAAGGCACCCTATAGACATTGTAAAACTGCAAGGCATGTTCAAAGGGCAGGGGGGATTATGCAGAGAACTTTGAAGCAACCGGGTTAGGAGCTGCATTTTCTATTTTGCGTTCTTCTGGGCCCTCGGGTTCAGGAAACTGGTGCCATGCAACAAGGAAGGGGGAGGAATTGGATTCTTGAGAAGGGAAGATGTAACCGTTTCAGGCGAAAAAGCACAACTGTACCTGCAAAGATCAAAAACTGACCAGATCGGGAAAGGGAGGACAACAGTACTGCACTGCGTTAAGGACAGCCCATCCTGCCTGGTGTGCCGCCTGACGGCATACTTAACAAGGAGACCTTGCAGCAGCGGGGCCCTATTAATACACGCAGACGGCTCGGCAATGAGCAGGTTTCAAGTTAAAGGAGTAATGGATTTGTATCTGAAATGCAAAGGGGTAACAGAAGGGGTCTTTGGCACGCACTCCTTTAGGATCGAAGCGTCAGTAGCTGAGGCAGGAATGGCCCCGGAAGCCATCAAGAGAATTGGGGGGTTGGAAATCAAACTGTTTTAAGAGGTACATGAGGCTGGAAGAAATGTGACCAGGCAGAGTTCATCGTTATGCCCTCCCCCTCCCCCTCCCTTTCCCCAATATACAGGACCGAGAAGAGACAGATAGACAGCGTGGGTAGTGGGCCACTTGTTTGTGACCAGGGCCAAAGCAAGGTGGACAAAAGAAAGGCAGGAAATGACCACAACACTTCGGTCGATGGTGGGGAGTTCCAGGCACGAGATGGGCTCAGCTTGAAGAGCATGTTGAGAGGCTATTACAGAGGTACACCAAACCGAGGTCTTGCTTGCACACCTGGGGGGCAACGACCTAATGAGCCTTGGTAGAGGAATGCTGCTCAAAGAATTGATGGGATCCTTGCAAAAGTTGGGGGCCCACCATGACACAGAAATGTGGTCAGAGATATCAAGGAGGCTACAGAGAAGGGTTGAGTCACATCAGGCGATTGAAAAATTCTTGAAGAAAACTGAACAATGGCAACATTTTCAATGGGAATGTGGTTCACGTAGCTCCAACACGGACTGATCAATTTAAAGTCACCAGAATATTATGACGGGGATGGGCTGCACCCTTCAAAGAGCAGCATGGATCTTTTCTTCTGGAACAGAATCACAAAATGTATGGAGTTATATGTTACACCAGGGTGGAGCCACAGATGGGCGTAGACCCCCCCTCAGTGGTGTAGTGGTATGCAAGCGACTAGTTGGACTGTTAAGACTATAAAGTGAGCTCTAATGAATCAGGAGGGGTTTTTGCTCCTCCCGCGCCCAGCCTCCATCTAAGGCACAGTGCTGAGGGGGCTTGAGGAATCGAAGAGAGCTCAGCTTCCCAGTCATGAATGGCACTCCTCCAGCCCAGGATCTTCTACGAGGGCAGGCTGATCGAGGACATTTTCGGTTGTGGGGAGCTTTGGCCTAACAAATAAAGTTTGAGCTGGTTGGAAAAAAGGGGGAAGCAAGGAACTGGTCGCCGCACAAGAACAGGTAACTAAGGGTGACCAACCCAAAGTTCCTTACAAAAATGCAAAAAAAGTCATCATGCCATGTTCTTTCGAGACAGGGGCGCCTGTTACCTTTTTTGCATTTGTGTAAGCAACTTGGGGTTGGTCACCCTAAGTTACCTGGGGGAACCCAGACGTGGACCCCTTACGCACTGCTCAGAGGCACAGTTCTGCCTCACTGTTGAGGCCCAATAAGGCTGAAACACGCGTATGGGGTTGCTGTTGGTACTCTTGTTCAAAAGGAGGTGTGCCTGGCATTTCAGTGCTGGACTGCCCTTGTGGGCGGGACAAAGACCTATATGCAAATGGATATTCCTCCTTTGTGAAAAATAAAGTGAGCTAAAAGCGATGGCTGCACACTCTCACAGTTGGTAAAAACCACATAACAGGTTATCATGCCATGTTCTTTCGAGAGAGGGGCGCCTCTACTTCTTTTGCAAAGTATAAAAGGTGCTCCCCTTTTAAATCCAGCAATCTGCAGTGAAATGTTCCCCTGGAAAACAAAATCCCCAATACGGCACATGTGCCTGTGGTCTTGTGGGTAAGCGCCTGCACTGGAATACGTCAAACTCAGTAAAGTCCTGCTGGCCAAATACTTGAGCAAGCTTGCCAACCTCAACCAAAACCCAAGGGACTGAGTCCGCCCTCTGAAACAAAACGTTATGCAATTAGGGGAAAAACAAATGCACCAATGTCCAGGTTTGCACCGCTCTCGACACATCCTGGGCACATACTCATGACTTACTTGCCCTCTCATCATTTCCCCTCACCACCTCCATTTCTAGCTTTCAACAATACTCTGCTTTATAAAGGTAACTTGAAGCACGCATACCATAATGCCACTCGAATATATAAATCCTTATAAAACTGTTAGGCAAAATTGTGGCATTATCCCCATCTTGAATGGGAGACTACAAATACCAAAATGCAATTCAGCAAAAAAGGCAAGAAAATGGGCATTGAGTTTTGAAAATTAACTTTAAAATGTTACCAGTTTGTGTTTCAATGTTTGACAAACACTAACAAAGTTACTCACCGCAGTGACTACCTTACTTCAAAGTCCATAGTCCCCTTTCCTCTGTACTTGTGGGACATTCCGTCCTTCGGTAGGGGACCGGAGCACTTTTGTAAAAAAAAAAAAGCATCAAAACTTGTTCTGTCCTTTTATTTTTATGCGCAGCACCACACGTGGCGGTGACCCCGCCCTCCTGAACTCCGCCCCGTGCATCGCCTTTCAGTCCTTTTCGATCGCCAGGACTGAGACCATTTAAGCAATAATAGAGGATACATTTTTAGAGGGTACAGCGGGCGTATGGAAGAAAGGGAACCATGTACTAGGAGTAAGGTAGTCACTCTGGTGAGTCACTATTATACTCCTACGTCCCGTCCCCTTTCCTCCATACTTGTGGGAGATTCCCAAGCACACCTCACAGGTAATACAGGTGGATGGAAAAACCCCTTCACTGGAACAGTTTAAGAACAGCCTGGCCGAATTGGGCATCAGCCCTGGAGCTCAGGTCCAAGCAGTAATGATTACAAAAAGCTGATGGGAAGCCCACGTAGCCGCCTTGGCAATGGTTTCCCAAGGGACATACTTTTGGAAGGCAACAGCAGCCGCTTTGCCACGTACAAGATGAGGATGGATGCCTTTCGGAGGTTGAAGCCCTTGAATGCTATAGGCTTCTGAAATACAGGAGGCAATCCATCGGGAGATAGTTGCTTTGGAAGCCGGTTTCCCCTTTGTGACAAAGCTGTGAGAAGCCCCCGAGTTCAATCGTTCAATCAAGGTAAAACTTCAGGGCTCGCCTGACGTCCAAGTTGTGTAAAGCTCTCGGCATCAGATGCCAGGTTAGGAAAAAAAAAAGACAGGTAAGGAGATCGATTGATTCAAATGAAAATCGGTAACCACCTTAGGCGGGAAGGAGGGATGAGTGCGAAGCACAACCTTGTCCTTGTGGAAAATGAGTAACGGACGTTCCACAGAAAGAGCCTGAAGCTCACTTACTCCCCTCGCCAATGTTATCGCGATCAGAAAAGCGACTTTCCAAGAAAGGAATTTCAGATCGGTAGTAGGCATGGGTTCAAAAGGTTTATGGCATAACACGGTGAGGACCACATTCAAATCTCATTTGGGATGAGTGGTGCGCACCTGCGGGAAGAGGTGAATAAGACCTGCAAAATGTCTTTTAATGACCGGGTTAGTCCATGAAAAAGAACAGCTGCCTGTGGACAGGTAGGCTGCACAGGCTGGTAAGCAAGTGCTGCAAGACAGAACATTAATGCCTGTAGCTGTGAAGCGAGACATGAAAGATAGAACATAGTCAACCGTAGCATGCCTGGGCTCAAGCTGTTTAGCTAAGCACCAGTGATAAAAACTGAGCCATTTGCTCCTATAGTGAGGTCTTGTGGAAGGTTTTCTGGCCGTTTGGATAATACGCATCTTGTCCTCAGATAGATTGAACTGCGCTAAGGATTTGAATTCAGGCACCAGGCCTCCAAGTTGAACGATTGTGGGCAGCGGTGCCACAGCTGATGAGTGTTCTGTTCAAGAAGGTTGGGAATCAGCGGCAATCTGATCGGAGGAAGAATCGACAGATGCTGAAGTTCCAAGAACCAGCATTTGGCTGGCCACCAAGGAGCTATGAAGAGGAGAGTGCAATTCGATGTGCTCCTGAGTTTGCAGAGTGACCGATGAATCAGAGGCAATGGAGGAAAAGCATAAGCCTTCATGTTGTGCCACGGGATCTCGAGTCCGTCTCCCAAGGAGGACACCCTGAGGCCGTCCCTGGATGCATAAAGAGGAAGTTTCCCGTTTGTAAAAGTGGCAAAGAGGTCCACTTCTGGAGTGCCCCATTGGCAAAAAATATTGGAGAGAAAATTGCTATTCAACTCCCACTCGTAACTGGCAGCCGACTGGCGGCTGAGTGAGTCTGCAGTTACATTAATGTGACTCGGAATGTGAACAGCCTGGAACCAAACCTTGTGTTGAATGGCCCAGTCCCAAACTTCTATGGCTAGGTTCACCAGGAGAGGAGACTTGGTGCCACCCTGCTGGTTTGTGTAAAACACTGCGACAGAATTGTCTGTGCGAATACGGACTATGTTGTTGGTAATCAACGGCTGAAAGGCTCCGAGTGCCAGAAAAATAGCCGGGAGCTCCAGATAATTGATGTGAAACTGCCTGTCCTGAAGCGTCCATAGGTTGAATACTTGGAGGTGACCCAGCGTCGCTCCCCACCCCAGAAGGGCGGAGTCCATGGTAACCGTCACTTGTGGGCAGGGCTCCTGAAAGGAGGCCCCCACTCAAAGGTTGTTGGTCAAAGACCACCATTGCAGATCTAACGTCCTGCAGGAACGAACCAGGATCATCTTGGAATTCGGGTCCAAAGCCTGAGACCAGCTGCTCCGAAGAGCTAGGAGAGTGTGCATCATCTTCAGACGTGCAAGAGGTAGAGCTAGCACACAAGAGGACATGAGACCCAGAAGTCTTTGGAACCACCAGGCCATCATGTGCAAGGACTGGAGGAAGAGCTGACACATGGTCGATATGCCTGCAATCCTGTCCGTCGTTAGGAACACCCTGGTACTGACAGTATCCCAACGGAAACCCAGGAAAATCAGGTCTTCAGAGACTGTCATGGACGATTTCTGCCAATTCACCAACCGCCCAAGATGGAACAGAAGCTGAAGGAGGGACTGAAGATTGGCCAAGGCACAGGAGCCAATCGTCCAGATGAGCAAGTTACTTACCAACTGTAACATTCTTTCGACTGGATGTTCCTCCCACGTATTCCTCACCTTAGATAATCTGGCAGCTTGCTGCTTCTTTCATTGGAATATTTTTTCGCCAGAGGGCGCTGTGCTCGAGGCCGCAGAGTTTTAGTCCCTCGAGGGCCGCCGTCAAATGTCAACATCCGTCGTATAAAGGGCTCGAGCTGCGCCAGTTGGTCTCAGTTCTGTTTTTTTCAATGTTAATGGTCGCTTCAGTTTTATCAGGCATCGAAGGATGTCAGGCTCTTAAGGAAGTACAAGTGCAAAAAGCGTAAAAACTGTATGGAGGGTTAGGTTGGGAGGGTCAATGAGGAATACGTGGGAGGAACATCCAGTCGAAAGAATGTTACAGTTGATAAGTGACTTGTTTTTCGAATGGATTGTGTCCTCCCACGTATTCTTCATCTTAAAGACTCCCACAGTAGTAGTAATTTAAAAGGCGGGAGTACCAGAGTTTTTAATTATGTACGGAATGAAGGACGGCTTTTGCAAAAACGCCTCCTTGGTAAGAAGTGGAGTCTAAACAATGTTTTACAAAGGTGTGCATGGAGAACTGCGTGGCCGCTGCACAAATATCCTTCACAGGAACACCCCTCTGAAGAGCCGTGGAAGTTGCTATGCCCCTGGTTGAATAAGCCCTTAATCCATCTGGAGGCTCTTTCCCAGCCAACCTTTAACATTCAGATATTGCTAGGATTATCCATCTGGATAAGGTTTGTTGCGACACACCAAGGCCCAATTTGTGTCCAGTGTACCCGACAAATAACTGATCAGTTTGTCTAAATCTCAAGTCTAGAGATATAGAAGCCGAGAGCCCGTTTAGGGTCTAGCGTGTGGAACCTTTCCTCTTTACTAGCATGCGGAGGAGGGTAAAAGGAAGGTAATCTTTTGTGATGGATGGAAATCAAACTATTTTAGGTAACAAAAAAGGTGTGACCTTCAAAATAACTTCATCCTTGTGGAAAATAGTGTGAGGATGCTTACAAGAGAGCGCCTACAACTCACTCACCTGAAGTTAAAGCCACTAGTAAAACAGTTTTAAAAGTTAGGAGCCTTAAAGGGCAAGAATGTAAAGGCTCAAAAGGGGCACACAAGACATTTTAAAACTAAACTGAAGTCCCAAAAGGGAACCTGAAAAGGTTTACGAGGGAACACATTTGTTAACCCTTTAAGAAATTGGACAACTAAAGGCATCTTAAAATATGAAACTTCTTCTGAGGAGCGCTTGAAGGTCGATAGAGCTGCTACTAAATATCCTTTAATAGTACCAACTTGGAGCCCCGAGTTGGCCAAATGTAAAAGAAAGGAAAGCACCATGGGAGTACATTGAAAAGGATCCACATTCTTATCCCTGCACCAGTTACTGAATTTCTTCCAACGACACCGGTACAAGGATTTTGTTGCTGGTCTTCTAGCCGAAAGCAACATTTCCATAACGTCGTCCGGAAGGTCCCAATCCTTATATCTCAGCCTCTAAGAAGCCAAGCGTGAAGGCCGAGAGCTTTAACCTCTGGATCGAGAACTTGACCTGCCCTTGGCGAGAGGAGAGCCTCTCTTTGTGGAAGACATATTGGAGGGCAGATGGACACGTCCAGAAGGTCCGGGTAACATGTTCTCCTGGCCCAATCCGGGGCAATCGGGATCATGGTTTTCCTGAACTTTCTCAACCTCCCAATTACTTGAGGACGCACAGGGCCTGGAGGGAACGCGTATAGGAGTGGAAATATCCAGTCCACCATGAACACGTCCCCTAGAGCTCCTCTCGGGGGACATTCCCTTGAGCAGTACAGTTTGCACTTTCGGTTGGTACCGGTCGCAAACAGATCCACTTGAGGGGTTCCCCAAAGGGCGAAGATCTCTTGAAGGACTTCCTGAGCTACTTCCCATTCATGGGAGACTGTGCTCTGCCTGCTCAGAGCATCTGTCGCCATGTTTTTCTCTCCGGCTAGATGAATCGCCGATAGATTCTTGCATTGCCCAGAACCAGAGCTGCATTGCTTCTCTGCACAGTGGAAGTGATCCTACACCTCCTTTTGTTGAGGTAATACATGGCCACTGTGTTGTCTGTCATTATTAGGACATTCTTTCCATGTACAGAGGGCAGGAAGGCCTTCAGCGCTAGTCTGATTGCCCTCAGCTCCAAAAGGTTGTGTAGTTTGGGCTCCGATGGAGACCACGACCGCCGATTGTCAGATAGTTGGTGTGCGCTCCCCACCCCGTGAGTGAGGCGTCCGTCACTACTGTTATCTCCGGCCATGGTTGTCAAAACTGTTCCCCCTTGAGGAAATGTTCCTTGCAAGCCCACCATAGAAGATCTTGAGCTACTTTGGCCGAGACTTGCAGAAGATCTGACATCTCCGCGGACCATAGAGTCCTGAGAGCCTATTGAAGGGATCTCATCCTCAGTCGAGCCTCTGGCACCAGAGAAATGCAGGATGCCATGAGGCCTAGCAAACGTAGAAAGTCAAAAGCCGGTAGATGTTGGACATTTTGAAATGTCTTTGCCATCTGCAGAATGTGGTGATCTCTCTCCTCGGGAGGCGAGGCTTTGCCTGAAGTAGTATCCAGGACTGCTCCGATGAATTGGAGTCTTTGGCTTGGAACCATTTGTGACTTCTTGTAATTGAGGGAGAAGCCCAGTCTGTGTAAGAAGTGGCAGGTCATGGTCAAGTGTTCCTGGGCTCGTTCTGGTGAACTCGCCCTGATTAGCCAATCATCCAGGTAAGGGTAGACATGAATCCCTCCTCTCCTGAGACTCGCTGCCACTACAGCCATCAGCTTGGTGAACACCCTCGGGCAGAGGTTAGCCCAAATGGCAGAACGCGAAACTGATAGTGAGATCCACCAATTGCAAACCTCAGGTACTTTCTGTGCTTGAGATGGATTGGCACATGAAAGTAAGCATCCTGAAGGTCCAATGAAACCAGCCAGTCCTGAGGCTGAAGAGCATGAAGGAATGAACTTGTCCTTCCTGAGGAACTTGTTCAAGTTTAAGTCCAAGATGGGTCTCAACCCTCCATCTTTTTTGGGAATGAGAAAATAAGGGGGGAGGACCAACCCTTGTTCCTCTCCGCTACAGGTAAATGTTCTATTGCACCTTTCTCTAGCAGGGTTAAAATCTCCTGCACAAGGAGCGGGGGTCTGGAATTTTTACAGAATTGGCTCCCGGTGGATGATCTTGAGGTCTTTGATGAACAGGAAGGCAGTAACCATGGGTCACCATCTCTAGTGCCCATGCATCTGATGTAATACCCGCCATTCGTCCAGATACTGAGTGATTCTGCCTCCCACCTGGGTTTTGTGGGTTAAGAGTGGCTTTGCAGCGGCTGCAGCAGTGGCTGAGGAGGTACTCTGTTGGCCTCTCTGACTGGCCTGCCCCCTCCCTTTTCCAAAGGAGGAATAGAAGCAAAAAGGGAGCCTCTTCCAGGAAGATGAGCCTGCGTATGAGTGTTGTTGAGGCTGTCTTATAGTGGCACCGAGTGATTTTGCTGCCGCTTTTGAGGTCTGCAGCTTCTCCAAGCTCTCCTCCGCTTTGCTGCCGAACAGCCTCAAGCCGTCAAAGGGCATATTGAGTAACCTGGACAGTACATCAGATGCGAAACCAGATTTTCTCAGCCAAGCAAATCTGCTTAAAACCGTGCTAGCCGCCATAGACCTGCTCACACTATCAGCAGTGTCCAGTCCTGACTTGAGGTACTCCTCCATAGCCTCCTTTCCATCTCTTACTATCGCCAGGAAACCATCCCGTTCCTCACCCTCCGGGATGTGTTCAGCCACTGCATTCAAGCAGTCCCACAGGGTGCAAGTAAATCTAGCTAATGTACAAGTCACATTAGTAGATTTAAGGGCCATACTGCCCGAAGTGAACACTTTCCTCGCCCAAGCATCAATCTTTTTATCGTCCCCGTCAGGGGGCACAGATGGATAAGCCGATTGCTTATTTGCAGTCGCAGCTTGAATCACCAAGCTCTCAGGTGAAGGATGCTTAGACAGATACTCTGGAGGTCTGTACTTTCCCACAAATTATTTACAACTGGTCAAGATTCTGGGATTTCCCAATTTGCCATTACTCTCTTTTGTAGAGCTTTGTGGAAAGGAAGGGTCGGAGCCTTCTGAGGTTCTTCATCAATAATATCTCATGTCATCCTGGTCGTAACTCGGAGACACTGTCTTCCATCCCATGAAGTCGATGACTCTTCCCAGGAGGTTCCTATACCCCGATTCTGCGTGGTCAGTAGGGTCTGGTCTTTCAAATTCTACCTCAGGTGAAGTATCTAGGCCACTGGCCGATTGTAGGCAGTCATATAGGTCGGCCATTTTGGTACTTGGGTCTATTAATTCTTCAGGAACTTCTCTTGTCCCAAATCTACTACCAGCTGATGTAATTTCTTCATCAGAAGATTTTTCTTCAAAAATAGAAGACAGATTAAAAAAATTCCTGCCTGGGCTGAGGATGGAAGATTTTTTCTTGTAAAGGGGGCGGCATGGACCCAAGTTTAGCCATAAATGTCGTTTTGAGTATTGGTATTAAAGATTTCCCCGCAAAGGCGTCGATGGAATAGACGCTGGCTTTGATATGCTTGAAGGAATCCTTGATGTCATCGATAGAGGCTTCGACACTGGTCAAAAAGGTATCTATGCCATCTTTGGCTTCGATGTAGTCGAAGGACGTGTCGAGTCAATGACTTCGACGAGGACGTCGCTTGTCCTCTGTTAACCTCCATTTGTGTACCGAAGGTTTTTCTCTTGTTTCATGAGGCGCTGGAGAATCATCCGCTGAGGACGCCCTCAACTTTGTCGGATTTTGCGTGTACAGTTTTAGATTTCCCTCTGTCACTCTTGGAGTGGACAGGAGCATGCTCTTCACGCAACTTTTTGGACGGGGTCGGGCCGCCTTCTCAAAAATCTTTAGCATTGAAGCCCTAAGGGCCTCACATTTTTTGGGGGAATCATGCTTAGAAGGACATGAAATGAACCTTCTGTCAGGCGAGGAGGAAGATGATTTGTGACGTCGCTTCTTCGATTTTTTTAGATGAAGAGGAGGAAGATTTCCTCGAGCGACTCTTCAACCTCAACTTGTGACGAGATTTTCTACTCAACTCTCCCGAGTCTGTCTTTTTGCAGACTTAAAAGACTCCTCTCCCACCGCTAGCTTACCTTGGCGTTCCTTAAGTGCCTTATTCGATCGCCTGACACGAACTGCACTCGTTGACCCGATGGTCAGGGCGGAGGCACCAAAGGCAACTGCGGTGAGGACCCGTAATGGAAATCTTCCTTCCGCACTTTAGACACTTTTTAAAACCCGTCTTGGGTGTGGCAGTAGTTGAAGAGGATGACATTTTCAAAGAAAGAACTGACGCGCTGTTTCGAAACACGAAGCAGAAGCTCAGAAAAACGGAACTGAGACCAACGGGCGCGGCTCGAGCCCTATACGACGGACGTCGTCGACACTCGACAGCGGCCCTCGAGGGACTAAAAACTACGCGGCCTCAAGCACAGCGTCCTCTGGCGAAAAACATTTCCGAAGAAAGAAGCAGCAACCTGGTATATTATCTAAGATGAGGAATATGTGGGAATACGTGGGAGGACACAATCCATTCGAAATGGATATACATGAATCCCTTTGCAGTCTGAGGAAAGCTGCGATGACCGACATCTTTGTAAAGACACACAGTGCCGAGCTGAGGCCAAAAGGGAGCACACAGAACTGAAAGTGTTCTTCTCCCAGGGAAAACCGTTACGTTCTGCCTAATGCAGTAAAGGGGAAAACACATTCACAACCTGTAACAGAAGGGTAGGTTAAAACTAATATAGCATTAGGCAGTTCTTCAGAATCAAGCCCTAACTTAAGGAGTACAGCCCTACTAAGTGGGGAGCCTTGTGCTCAGAAGTACAGTAGCGTATTGAAAATGCACGGACGTACGGAATGAGAGAAAGTGGGTCCTCATCAGGGAACTATACCAGATTAGGAAGGGGTTTGAGGTGATTAACAGTGTCCCACTATTCGACGAGGGTCTACTCTTGCAGGAAGTGTGAGTTTAGGGAATAGCTAGAGCGCGCAGGCTAGCCCAGCTAAGGCGAATATCTTTTTGGGGATTCTCATGCGTAAAGAGCAATAGCTGTGCCAAGGGCCTTCCGATGCAAGTGCTCACCAACCCTCAACACAATCCGGGCCAAACTTTGCCCGTCAAGGCAAAATAGCTTTTAGGTTCAACCCCTGCAGTTGCGCGTTGCTCTGGCTCTTAGTAGAGTGGGAAGGGACGATCGTCCATGGTGGGACAGTAGCCTTTTCTCAGCTTGGGATAAAGAAAAGAGGAAAGTTCCAGTGCAGCACGTCTCAGGGCACACGAGGGCAGGCAGGCAAGGTTACTACAACGACCATCACCACATCAGGGCGACACAGGGACTGCAAATGCTTGCGGCGTGGCGCACTCTTAAATCGCAACACAGTGGAGCTAGGACTACGACATTTGGCAGGGGAGGGCCCAGGACAACAAGCTAGCAATTACCCAAGTCTCGAGTTTCAACTCAGGACGGCAGCGCTCCTATGCCATACCCCAGGTTCGAGCTTGTCCGTTCGCTGGATGGCCCAGGAACACTTCCGATGAGGCTCTTTTGGAGGGTAATCAGGAGGTGCCGAGAGTAGTTGTTCACACTACTCCAAAGGGTCGAAGGGTCCATCCAGGCCTTTATTTGATCAATGCAAAAACAGGGGTCCAATGGGACAACAGCGGAGTCAGGGTGCCAAACCTTCCAGCATATCTCTGGCGGTTCCACAGGTCTGCTTTAGCATTTCAGGATACTTGGCTCCTTCTGTAGTTCGGTGTGAACTTCAGTTGATCAACCTGGAATGGATGCAGAGCCACTTCCCTTATCCAAGATTTGTTTTGCGCTCAAATCTGGGATACCCAAGGGAGGATCTGCTCTCTTGCATGCATGGCAGGCGTGGGCCAATCACCACCCACGGTGGTTCCAGTCATTCAGGCATACCAGACATAGTGGCACCAGTAGTGTGGATTGAGACCAGACCGTCTCACTCCTCTTCCTGGGCACTAGCACACAGGACATGCAGGAGCCTGCAAAGATTGCAGTTTTCGCGGGAGGCTGCATGCCCAAAGAAGGAATTCCCAGGGTCAGCTCGACCTGGGAAAAATTAAAGGGACAAAATGGCCAAAGAACAGAACAAAAGACATAGTGGCATGGCCATTTTTGGCACTGGCCACAGTCTTGAGCCAAACGCTATATGGTTCATTAAAAAGAAGTGCAAAATACTATAAAAGTACTGCTGCCCCCAGTTCGTCCTAGGCACACTTATACAATCAACAAAAAAATCCTTAGGGGGCGTCTAGAGCCATAAAACAAAAAGGACCCATATGCACGGTACTGTAACGTACTTGGCACATAAATAATAAAAGTTACCAAGAAATGGCAACATTGTCAAAGACTATGGGATAGCTATTGACAGTAGAAGTAAAAGGGCATCCACTACTTGTCTATGCCCCAATCTTTGTAGCACAAAACAGACAGTAGTTATTTCATTAAAAAATAAGTTATTCCTGGATCTAAGTCCCTATAGATAACTCACTGGCCCTGTATTCAAATTATCTCATGTCCCCGAATGTTTGGCACACCCATCCCTAGAAAAGCGATGCTGTGCCGCCTACAAGGGGGTGTAGAGATACTAGCCCTCAGCTCTCTCGCTACTTTCCTAAAACAAACTAATTAGGTGCACATTAGTTGGTGGTTGGTTCTCTTCTTTATTTTTACCGCCACCGTCAATGTGTCTTATGAATAGTAAACTGTTATGGTCATATAGGCCAACTTCAGCTTCAGAAACGATCTTAAAATCTACCAGTTAGTATCCTATTACTGTTAAATCAGGTTAAAATGATGTATGATTATTCAAGCCCTATCCTCAAATGTATGTAGGATCTCGGAGTTGTGGTCATCAGCCTATCAACTCTGAAATTTGTCAACCGGTTTCAGCGGAGTGGATGACTCGCCAGCTTCTTCAGGACAGAGAATCTTGCATTCTCAGTGGCACTTTGATTTCTTCACGGATATCCACTAGGTGGATGAATGGAGAGTTTTCTCGGGGTTTCCCACGGGCAGTACAGCTTATGTTCTGATCCCTGTAGGGTTATAAAAATGGACAAAAAAAAAAGGGGGTGGGGGGGAAGGAGTGTTCAGTATACGGGTATATAGAACTCAAGAACTCAAGAACTTGTGCAATTACAGTTCAACAGGAGATGTTACCTATAGTATCACTGATTTCTCACTAGTGTTGATGATTGCTTAGTAGGTTTCCCTTGTGTGCTTCATTGCTTCCTGCTCACATAGCCTACAAAAGAAGGGTCCTCATATCATATTCTCTACTTATAATTTCCTTGGTGTGTGAAATCTTATCACAGATCGGCAGTGTCTACAAAACGGCCATGTGAAGGTGAAAGTACCTGTAGGGTTTGTGTCCCTTCCTCTCAGGCTTTTTGGGTGTGGTGTACTGGCATCATAGTTTGCGTCAGGCACTCATCATACTTCAGTGTAGGGGAGCTGTGGCTAGGAGACCATAGGGGGTCAATATTAGTCTTGCTCAAATATAACGTAGCGTTAGCGAAGTGCTACTGTGAATTATTTTGTGCATATTACTGTGACCGTGTCTATGAGCCACACTGGTCTGCATGATTGAGTTGCAACGGATACTTTGTCCGTGTTCTATGGTTTACGTGAAGTCCCTGTGGTCTCTTACCTGGATGTGGCTGATTGTTTCTCCCGTTGTAAATCACCAAACCATCTGCCGTCTGTCAGCGGTCGCGGCCTCCGCAGTGATGCTGCATTTCTATTCACTCGCACGGCCGCGCGTGATCACGTGATGCCCGAGGTCTAGCAACGTACCGCAACGTGGTAGGGATAGTATTATTGGGACAGTGAGGTTCTGTGCATTCTCGTCCACACGATCACGTGTCTAGCTCGAGAACTGCAGAAAAGCACTGGGGCAGTTGGGAGATGTGGTTTCAAAGTATCAGCCGTCACATTACGGACAGTGCTGCTGTCTAAGCAATGTTTGGTGTTTCCTATACGGAGCATGGACGTAATGACCATTGTCTTGTGCTAATAAGAGTTGTGCGAACTGGACTCTCGCCCACATTCTGCTGTCTTGGTAGTGTTAAATTTTATATTGATTTGGCGTTGATATATAAATTGTAGTCACATGCTAATAGAGGCTATGCTCCGTTTAGAGCCTCGCCCATAGTCTGCTATCTATGCAGTGTTCGTTCTTACATTTATTAGACGTGGATGTCAAAACGGTTGTCTTGTGCTGGTGAAAGATATGTAATAAACGGAGCGGACTGGGACCTCAACCACAGACTAGTTGGAGTGTACGTCCAGTGGGCCAATATGCAAACCTGGCACAGTTATCGATTGTAATGTTAATTTTGAATGGAAAAACGTCCGAAAGGTGTACCATCTACATAAAAGGTTGTAAATGCTTGTGAAGGTTATTGCACAGAGTGAAAAAACATGCAATATCTTTGATGCAAGGCAGCATTGCATTCTTCAGTTGAACTGTAATTGCACAAGTTCTTGAGTTCTATATACCCGTATACTGAACACTCCCCTCCCCCCTTTTTTGTCCATTTTTATAACCCTACAGGGAACAGAACATAAGCTGTACTGCCTGTGGGAAACCCCGAGAAAACTCTCCATTCATCCACCTAGTGGATACCCGTGAAGAAATCAAAGTGCCATTGAGAATGCAAGATTCTCTGTCCTGAAGAAGACGGCGAGTCATCCACTCAGCTGAAACCGGTTGACAAATTTCAGAGTTGATAGGCTGATGAGCACAACTCCGAGATCCTACATACATTTGAAGATAGGGCTCGAATAATCATACATCATTTTAACCTGATCTAACAGTAATAGGATACTAACTGGTAAATTTTAAAATCGTTTCTGAAGCTGAAGTTGGCCTATATGACCCTAACAGTTTACTATTCATAAGACACATTGACGGTGGCGGTAAAAATAAAGAAGAGAACCGACCACCAACTAATGTGCACCTAATTAGTTTGTTTTAGGAAAGTAGTGAGAGAGCTGAGGGCTAGTATCTCTACACCCCCTTGTAGGCGGCACAGCATCGCTTTTCTAGGGATGGGTGTGCCAAACATTCGGGGACATGAGATAATTTGAACACAGGGCCAGGCCAGTGAGTTATCTATAGGGACTTAGATCCAGGAATAACTTATTTTTTTAATGAAATAACTACTGTCTGTTTTGTGCTACAAAGACTAAGGGAAACATTGCTTCCCAGTACTGACAGTCTGAAGTGCGTGTCCTTTTCCCCATAACCGATGAGCAAAAAAGCCCAGAGGAGCAGAGGAGGCTGCACTCCACTGGAAAAAGTCAGGTTAGCCAAACAAAAGCAAGATGTTTGTGGGAGTCCAGAAATGGAGGGACAATTGCACCTAAGCGAAATCTTTCCCAACAGAGTTCATGATAAAAAGTTGAAGCCTAGGGTATTGCCTTTGTTTTGAGTAGGGGCAAGCACAATTTGCTTAAGGGTCCATGAATCCGGTGAGTGAAAAGCGCTCTTTAAGTGCAGTTGTAGACATGAAACTCTGGGACATTAAAATGTCAGAAAAAGACATTATCGTTGTGTGCGAATTTGGCAGAGGAAAGAAATTTGGAGATGTTGCCATTGAAAGATAATCCTGTAAAGTGTTCTGCAGATAAGGCGGAAGGTGATGGATTCCTTCTGTGATAAAAGGAACCAGCAGGCGAGTGAACTGAACAACCATGTTCTGGGAGAGAGGATAATGGAGCATGGCCAATCGCTCCTGTGGATGATTGCCCCTCCGCCTCTGGCCCTTCCCGGCCAGTATGTTGAATGCAGTAGCCAGGGGTAGGAGAATATGGAAAAGATGGGGGTGGGTAAATCATGCTTCAGTGATAAAAAGGGCGTCAAGGTTCTTGTACGAGATGAGGTTGGTAATCTCTGCAGTGTGAGCAAATGCTGAACAAGCACTGACCAGCATGATGGTGGGCGTGTGTGCGTGGTCCTTGGTTGTTGGATGGGGCACGAAAGAGATTGAGGAGTTTCACTTGAGTAGCTTGTCAGGGCTGCCTTAGGCCCTTGTCCGGTCAAATTCTAGCAAGGATGGGGATGCGCAGTGGAGGTAGGAGGTTTCTTTGACGAGTAGTTTTGTAGCGACTACTTTGTAGGTGAAATGCAATAGCAAGTCTGCTCCCTGGCCTCATTAGGCCTGAACTGGCACAAACAAGCTGTGTCCTTCACCTTGTATGTCATTCTCCGAATTCTCCTACAGGTGGTCACAGAAGTAGTTGTTTCCAAGGTGAGTGAAGCAGGGGGTGAGAGCACAGGAAGGCAGGACTTCTGCAAAACAGTTTGGCAGAGGAATCGACTTGCAACCTGTTCCTCTGCCTTACTGCACTAACATTGCCAGGAGATGGGTGAGGGGCAGGGTAGACCAGGGCACTGGAGTGGGAACAAAGGCCCTGCAGGAGCTATGATCTCAAAAAGAAGGCAGTGCCTCGATAGGTCCAGGACGCAGCCGGGGACTCGCACGAGCAGAATATAGAACATGAGTGAAGGAGCGAGAGAAAAGGAATCACACGCAGAGCTTGAGTGACTGGCGGATGACCAGCACAAAAGTTCTCCCTTGTTGTGGAGAATCCATCAGCTACTCTGAAACACAGGCCAGCGGAAAGCATGTGCACTGGAAACCTGAGAGAACAGGCTAGTGAGTTCCAATGGAGGCACAGTTCGCTCTTAACTCCTGATAGGCCAATGACAAGCAGGCACTGAACGAGAGCCTATGCAAACCCTCACTAGCGTTCACATCAACATACATGTGCAGCAACAAATAGTGGAGTTTAATAAAAAAAAGGCATTTCACATAAACTAGCTAAAAATCGAAATCACGACCAAAGGTCTCTAAGAATTACATAACTGCTGCAAATCGATAAGAACAAAACATTTCAGCAATCTATATTTTGTAGGCTACATATCGACTGGCTACTGTACCATGGTCTCATGTGAAAAAAAGCAGTCAGTGGTCTTATGTGAAAGTTACATTTATGAAGACCATGAATTTAAGAAATATGATGCAGACAGACTTCGCTCCTGGTGGCAGCAGTGTGCTGAGAATAGATGCCCCTTTGTGTTGTCCATCTAAGTGAGCATGCATCTTTGGGATACAGGAACTTGGGAAGAGCAATGTTACAGAGGAGAGCTAAATCCGCAGCTGGTAGTACAATCGTCCAAACCAAGTGCTTTCGCTCCTTCTTGAATTGCTGGAAGGAGGGAGCCAGTCTAAGAGGAAGGACTGAACTCTGGGGGCATATGTTGAAAAAGTTTAGTGCCATTTTTTTTTCTTTACAGCATTTATACATTTTGAGGCAGGCTCAGACATTTCTTCATGTTCTGGTGCCACCTTGAACAATACATTTGTTATCTAGGACGCTGATATGGCTCCCATAGAACAGTGGGATTTGTAGATGATGCACTGAACGAGGAATTAGAGGTGCCATTTGTAAGGCGGTCGGGGTGGAGGGGTGAAAGTCTATGATCGCATTTTTCATGACAGGTGTTAAGGCCATGGCAGAAAGCTTTCATCAATAGAAAGGATAAGTCTGGTATGCGGTTAAGTAAGGGGTTTTCTGCGATGTGAGAGATGGGAGTTTCTGGATCATGGATGTAATGTTTGAGGGCGACCAGATCAGATTTTGACCTTGCTGATGGGGAGCGTTTGAAAGAGGAAGATTAAAATTGCTGGTTATCATGTTCCCTGAACGCATGTTTGAAGAAGATGCAGAAAGTTTTTTTTATATATCACCGTAATTTTATTTCTGATGCTTGTATCTGCTTAGATGCTGTGCATAGGCCGACATCTAGTGGAAGCTGCGGAGTATTACAGTTGGTTTTTCGAAACTCGAAAATGGGCGTCGTCACAGGGCATGCCAGTAATACTATCCCTAGTGTGACGTCCACTGTACCCATGATCCCTCACGTGTCTAGGACCCTCAGATTGTATTTTTTCTGACATGAGGTAGCATGAGGAGTAGTGCCAGTACAGATTATCCAAGCAGATCGATAGAAAGATAAGACTACAAGCATCCATGCACCTTCTCTCAGAGGGGAGTAAGGGTGGGTCGCATGTGAATCTAAGCAGATACAAGCATCAGAAATACGATTACAGTGAGTAATGTATCTCTTTTGAGGCTTGTGGAATCTGCTTAGATCACAATCCGTACATAGATTAGCGAGCAGTGTTAGGAGGTGGGATGTGAGAAGGGTCATGAGCAAATAAATGTGTTAGAACCGCTTGTCCCACTTGTGTATCTGTCTTGGAATGGGTGTCAATGCAGTAGTGCCGAGTAAAAGTGTGAATAGAGCTCCAAGTAGCTGCTTTGCAAATGGTGTCAAAGGGTACATTTGCAATGAAAGCCAGAGTGGCCCCAATGCCTCTTGTAGAGTGGGCTCTTGGCGTGAAAGGCAGAGTTTTTTCAGAAAGGGAGTAACACAGCTGGATACAATTTATAATCCACTTAGAGATGGCACCTTTAGAGACGCGATCTCCCTCTCTGCCTGTAGCTACGGAGACAAACAGTTGGTCTGTTTTCCTTAGCGGTCTGGTTTTGTTTACATAGTATAGGACCGCCCTACGCACATCTAGGGTGTGTAGTTTCACCTCAGCCGAGCTTTGGGGGTCTTGGAAGAAAGCCGGAAGCTCGATGGACTAGTTAACGTGGAATTTAGAAATAAACTAGGTGTGAACCTAGGGTGTGTACGTTAAACCAGATCTTTATGAACAGTAAAGAAAGGATCCTGCACTGACAGAGCCTGAATTTCACTGACCCTTCTTATAGATGTAATGGCTACTAAGAAGGCAGTCTTATAAGTCAGGTGTTTGAGACTGCTTTTATGCATGGGCTCGAATGGGGGGGTCCATGAGTTTAGATAGCACCACATTAAGGTCCCATCCTGGTGGTGGGTTAGAAATTGGAGGGTGAAGTCTCTACTCCTTCCATGAAGGCTTTAACCACTGGTACTTTCCACCCCGACACCTTGTTATGGGAGGTGGTGTATGCTGACAGAGCTGCCAGGTGTACCTTCAATGAATTAAATACCAACCCTGTGTCCAGCAGGTGGAGCATGTAGGTGACAATAGTGGAAGAAGTGCAATCAACTGGGTTGTTTTGCTTATTCTGGCACCAGATAACAAATCTTTTCCATTTGTCAAAGTAGCAGTGCCTCGCGTTTGGCTTCCTCGATTTTTTTAGGATGTCCATACATCGGAGGTAAATTGAGATGTCCAAACTCTATGACCTCAGGAGCCATGCTGCCAGGTTCATCGAGTTGGGTTGAGGATGCACTGTCTGACCTCGGTGCTGGGACAGTAGGTTGTACCAGCAAGGGAGTTTGATGGGTTCGCACACCGCTAGTCTGCGTAAGTGTGGGAACCGCGGTTGCCTCGCCGACACAGGAGCAACTAGGACGAGCGTCATCGATTCCCTGTGCATCTTGTTGACCACCTTCCTGATGAGTGGGGTTGGTGGAAAAGCGTACGCAAACATCCCTGACCAGTTCATCCACAGGGCGTTCCCCTGGGAGTCTGGTTGGGGGAACCTGGATGCGAATCCTGGGCACTGTCTGTTTTCGCTTGTGGCAAATAGGTCTATAGTGGGGAAACCCCACTTCTCTGTGAAGACACCATTTGTGTTCTTCTGGGAGGGGATCTCTGCTCAAAGCGTCCGCCAGAGAATTGAGATCCCCTGGAACATGTTGATGTTCCGTCTGAGTGCCCATATCCACATTTTCTGGGCAAGCTTGGACAGATTTGGCGAACAAGTCCCTCCCTGCTTGTTCAGGTAAAACATTGCTGTTGTGCTGTCTGTCAGGATCTGCACTGACAGGTTCAACAGGTAGGGCTCGAAAGCTTGAAGCACTCTGAATACGGCCAGAAGCTCTAGCAGATTGATATGATTCTTGGCCACTGAGTGAGACCAGAGACCCTGAGCTGTGTGGTGGAGAAGGTGTGCTCCCCAACCTGACAGGGATGCCTCGGGATCGTAAAAGGGTTTCCCCTTTGACAGGTTTTCTCTTGTCCACCAGTGAAGACTTTGTACAAGTGTTGGTGAAACGACCACTAGATCGTCCCACTGACCACTTGCCCGAGACCACTGTTTTGCCAACCATTCTTGCATGGGACACATGCACAGGCGTGCGTGGGGGACCAGGTAAATACATGACGCCATCATGCCCAGCAAACGCATCGCTTTGCGCACTGTTATCTGGAGACCGGCCTTATATAGCAGAATTTGCAGCAGTAGATTCCGAATTCTTTCCTCTGACGGAAAGGCCAACCCCTCTTGTGTGTTTAGGACAGTTCCTAGGAACTGTTTGGAGGTGCTTGGCACCAGACTTGACTTTTTCTCATTTATGGAGAAACCCAATTCGAAGGAGGTCGATAGTTCTCTGAATATTTGATCTGCAAATTACTGGGGTCTCCCCCGTGATGACCCAGTTGTCCAGATAAGGGTACACTGGGATTGCCTCCCTGCGTAGGTGTACCGCCGCCACCACCAGTACTTTGGTGAATATCCTTGGAGCCGAGGCTATACCGAAGGGCAGCACCTTGAACTGGTAGTGCTGACTGTCCACCTTGAAGCGCAAGAATCTTCTGTGCGCTGGGAACATGGAAATATGAGAATAGGCATCTTTCATGTCCAATGTTGCCATGTAATCCCCTTTTTTAGGAGGGGGATTACCTCTTGGAGAGTAGTCATGTGAAATTTTTGGGGCTTGACATACTTGTTTGCAGGCCGTAAATCCAATACTGGGCGCATTGTCAAATCTTTTTTTGGCACAAGGAAATAAGTTGAATAAATACCCTTGTTCACCAGGTGTCCTGGGACGAGTTCCATCACGTCCTTTGCTAGAAGATTGGCGATCACTTCGAGGAGGATCTTCTGGTGGTCTAAGGAATGTACCTTTTGACGTGGAGGGTGGTTTCGGGGACGCTCTAACAGTTCTATGCAGTATCCTGCAGACAGCACCCATCTGTCTGATGCGATCCCTTCCCAAACTTGGGTGAAGTTGGAAATGCGTCCCCCTACTGGGGATGCGCGAGAAGGGACCCTGAACGGAATGTCACTGCTTTGCGGGAGGCGTGCCGCCGCCTTTATTGGGGCTGCCTCTACCCTTACCGCATCCCCTTTTGTTACCCCTGCCATAACTTTGGGTAGACTGCTGGTTGTTATTTCATGGTGTACCCTGCCCCTGGGAATAGTTGGAGCCTCTTTGTGAATTTTGGCCACGTGGGCGATGAAAAATTGCCATTCCCTCTTGGATTAGGGGGTTTGTTGGTTAAATGGCCCAGGGATTTGAGAGTCTCGTACTCCTCTTTGGCATTTTTCAATGTGTCCTCTACCGCCTTGCCAAACAGTAGATCAGGCTCCACCGGTTTGCCTATTAAGGATGCTTGTGTCTCGGGTTTAAACCCAGACTGTCTTAACCAAGCATGCCTTTTGATAACAGTGCTCTCTGCTATCAGCCTGCCGGCGTTATCCGCGGCATCAAAGGTTGCTTTAAGGATGCAACTGGACACGGCTATTCCCCTCCGACGCAACCTGTGCCTGCTGGCTTTTTAAAGGTTCCGGGGCGGAGTCGATGAGTGCTGCAACTTCTTCCCACTGATGGCAGTTGTAACTCGCCAGCAGGGTGGTGGAGTTGGCAATCCTTGCCTGGTAGACGGAAGTGGAGGCTACCTTCCTTCCCAACCCATAAATCTTTTTGCTCTCCTTGTCGGGGGGAGCTTCAGACGATGATGGGGGTGTTCCCACCCTCTTTCGGGTAGTAGTCACTACCAGGGAGTCAGATTTCAGTTGCCCCCTTATGTACAGCGGGTCTGACTGGGCTGCCCTGAACAGTTTTTCGATTCTGGAGTTTACTGCCCTGGTGAGGCTGGGATTGAGAAGGGAAGGGTCTATTCTCCTTGGTATAGACTTGAGAATAGGGATGATCTGGGCAACGGGTCTCTTTTCTCCCACTGGTTCCTCGGCAAAGTCCCTCTCCTCCTGTGCTCCCCGAGTATCTATGCGGAAGTGTTCTGCCGCTCTAGACAAAACCTCATTTAAGAGAGGTTGGTTGTCAACAGAGTCGGTAACCAGAGGTTCTTTGCCTACTGGGGAGTCTACTCAGTAGGCTTCTGGGTCATCCACATCCTCCTGGTCCTCGTCATCCCCATAGTAATCCATCCCAGTTTGGTCGTCCAACGTGGCCAATTCTGGATCTACATTTAATGGATTCTCATCATACTGAGAGTATGGCTGTATATAGAAAGGGTCAGAAGACCGACTTTGCGTTGGCGCCTCAACTCTAGGTTTCTTACCAGGGGGTTGCGGGTCCCTAGACCCTGAGGGAGCAGCCCCGTCAGGGGTATAGGAGAGGAAGTGCTCTGGATTCTTGGCATAGAAGTCTGCTAGGGATGACATTCTAGACATAACTGTCTATATCCTCACTGGACCATTCTTTAGAGCTGGGGATTACCCTTTCCTGGGAGGGTTTCCCTGCTATATCCTGACTGGACCTATGGCATTGTGCAGGGGTCTTGGATATTTTTACAGAAGACTGTGACCTGTCTTTATGTTGTGGTTCAGATGAAGGCTGAGAATGTTTCTTGTGCTGCTTTCCCCCTCCTCCCCGTGAGTGGAAGAGTGCTTCCCTGGTGTTTTCACTTTTTCGACGTCTGGTGTCGAGATTCGGGGGTAGTGTCCCTTTCCTTAGAGTGTGGAGGTTCGGGACACGGGAGTAACCGTCACGCGGTCTGCTGACGCCGACTCCTGTAGTGCGGCCTGGGGATGGTGGTCGGCTTCGTCTTCCGACGATCGAACCTCCGTTACTTTAGTGAGCGAGGCACTCTTGGCAACAGTGGATTGGTGCCTGGTGTCATGCGGCGATCTTGATAGAGAACGCCCAGCGAACACCGATTCGGTGGACCGTTCTATGTGCGCCTCTTTCCGGGAACTCAACACGCGCGTCGAGTCTCGGTTGGACTTCGAGTATTTAATGGAAGTAGTGTGGGTAGCGCTCGTGTCGCTGGGGGTGTTCCCCATATCTGCCCTGCCGGACAACCTTCCGAGGTCGGGGACTTGCGCTTGGCTGTCTCTCGATGCCACGTTGCCCTCCCCGTCCGATAGCACAGCGTCGCTGCCATCACTAAAGGCGCCCTCTGCTTCCATGGCCTCTCATTGCCTGGCATGGTGGGCCCAACGTTTGATCGAACGGTCCTTTAGAGTCTTCGGCTTAAACCGACTACACGCTCTGCAGTTCGCCTCGGGGTGGTCCCTCGGCAAGCAGAGGTTACAGGTGGCGTGTCTGTCAACCCAAGGGTACTTGAGGTTGCACTTGGGGCAAAATTGGAAAGGGTTACCCTCCATACACACCCTGTGGCAGCGGGATAGTGTGTGTAGGAATATATATATATATACCAACCCCCACTCTCCCTACTTGCAGGGCCGAGGCCAGAGGCCTTCCAAGGCCCGGGCCGAGGCCAGAGGCCTTCTGAGGCCCAAAGTCCATCGTGCAGCTCTCAACGGTTGTATTCTTCTCCGGGTGGGCCTCGAGCGTCGAACTTCGGTGACTCAACATTGGGATGGGGAAAATGGGGAAATATGATATTTTGCAAAATTATGACTAAAGCCAGGGAACTCCGCGGGATGCTTCAGACCAGTATGGCGGAAAAAAAACAATCTGAGGGTCCTAGCTAGACGCATGAGGGATCATGCATACAGTGGACGTCACACTAGGGATAGTATTACTGGCACGCCGTGTGTCGACGCCCATTTTCGAAAAACAAACAAATACTCCGCAGCTTCCAATAGATGACGGCCTATGCACAGCATGTGATCTAAGCAGATCATAATATATGAGTGGGCTGAAGGTAAGGTAGATGGTTTGGGAGAATTTTCAAATCCGTTGAAGTCTTATGTCAATAGCACTCCAAGTTAAAGATGGGCATCATTGGCATATTGTTGAATAGCGTAGTCCTGGTTGATAAACTGAGCCCCAAAATGCTACATGTAGAGATTGAAGATTAATGGTCAAACTACTAAGTGTAAAGATTTGCATGCCCCTTCTCCCGTGAGGCTAGGAAGGTGAGCCCGCTCTGCAAAAGCCTTCCTAAGTAATGGAGCAAAGTGGGACATCAGTGGGAGAGACTCCCCCTTTGGGGAGAAGGACTCCCATTCCTGTGAGAAACTACCTACACCAACAAATGTAATAGCATACAAGGGACTACCTGATAAGCCTCAGAATGGGGCTTCCTTATCTTTGGCTTAAGGCAATACAAAACAAAATCTAAAGGTACCACAAAAGGAAGATGTCTTTTAATGCGAGACGCATATAGAACTGTGGGGAGAGGGAGAGGGAGAGAGAAGGGCGGGAGAGAGGGGAGAGATGAGGGAGAGAGTGGGGAGGGAAGCCGAGCAGCAGAGCAATCCTGAACAAAAGCCAAGCCCAACCACTGGACCCTACCATATAAGATGCACTTGGGAGACCGGGAGAAGCGGGAAGCCCGTTGGATATCATTATGTAACAGAAGAAACTTTTCCTAGTACTCAAAACGAGTTATAATATACAGAGGAAAACTCTGTTTAAAAAACAAAAAGCCTACAAGAGGGGCTTAGCACAGACAGATGTTGTATGAGCAATAAGTGGAGAGATATTCAAAACAGAGTTGAAAAGCCTAGGAGAGAGGCATTGCATCAACACAGCTGGGGGATAACCAGTAAGGAGACACTCCAAGACTGACAGCAAATGATAATTGAAGCGTAGAAAGTGGCAGAGGAAAACCCCTATCAAGTGCCCCAAGGCGAAGGCCTGTAAAGAGGTTGCAGATATCAGAGTAGCAAGAAAGGATTTTTTAAGACAATTGGAAAAGGGGACCACAGAAACGAGTAGAAAGAAAAAAGTGCTCTGGAGGACCTACAAGAGTTGATCGCAGAGACTAACTGTTCCACCGAGAGGTGGCATAATTTAACACTATTAAAATTACGTGGGGGCGGGGAGAACAGGTGAAGACATAATTCCTTTTGTTTATTTAAGTTAGTTAACATTAGTGGCAGGGCCAGATAAGGTAATTTGGACAGAGGCCATAATTTTCTTTAGACTTGGGGCAATGGAAGAGCACCTAAAGTTTAATTTATTCATTTTTTAAAGTTAGGTAGGGTATTCCCTTTAGTGATCGGGAAAGTTAGGCCTTCTACATAATTTCATTAAAAACCTGAATCATGTCTTCCAAGTGTCCGACTCCTTAGCCGCCACAATTCTTGAGGGACATCACTGGCGGCTGGGAATTGGCGGGAGGGAAGTGGAGTATTCCTTTTGAGCACATTGTTGATTAATGAATAGGAATGAGGCAATCTAGTTGACAACTATTACATTACATTTCATTTGTTATGCGCACTACTGGCCCTTGGGCATAAAGGCGCAGACAACCGAAAGACATACAGCAACAATTGAGGAACGTCCTTAAAGATGAAGGGTCATAAGGCTCAACGGAGGTTATTCCGCTATCCCCCGTAAGATAATACAGCCCTAGTGTAGAGATCCGGAATTTTCAATAGGTCAAACATAAAAGTCTTCAATTCCTTCTTAAAAGATAAAAGGGAAGTGTGACTCCTCAAACTTGTAGGAAGGTTATTCCACAGTGAAGGGGCCTTCACCTTGAATGCTCCCTTTTCCGCCTTCGATGTTTTACATCTTGGCTGTATGATTTGGTTTGAGAAATCAGATCTCAAAGATCTTGAGTTACTCTTTGCAATTATGTACTGTTGTAGGTATTCTGGCATTACTTGGAGTCGGCATTTAAAGACTATAACTAATACTCTAAAATTAATCCTGGCTTCAATAGGTAGCCAGTATAATGAGCGTCTGGCCGCAGTTACATGACTATGTCTTGGAAGTCTGAGCACTACTCTAACCACCCAATTTTGGGCTAACTGCAGTCTGTGCAGCTCACTTTGATTAATGCCAAGCAGGAGGCTGCAACAATAGTCCAATTTGGCACCTATGATTGCCATGGCTATAGTCTCTGCACTTTCCTGCGAAATCAGGGGCCCGAGATGGGACAGAAGTCTGATGGAATGGACTATCCCTGCCACCACTGATGAGACATGAGCTTTCATGCTTAATGTCGAGTCCAGAAAGACTCCTAATATTTTGGTTTTTGATAAGGGAGTGATGGTGTCCTCCCCCAGTTAATAGGTACTATAGTCTTGACTTAATTTACTAATCGCCTTGGAGCTGCCGACTATCAGCAGCTCTGTCTTGCTGCGATTAAGAGCTAAGAAGTTATCCAGCATCCATTTTTTAATAAGGGCAAATACTCTATTCACCTCCGCCGGATCCTTTTTGTGATGTCCTGATAAAATTAATGACACATTGGGTGTCGTCTGCATAATTAGAGAACACAACCCCTCCTCCTGTAACATAAAGAAGAACCCATTCAAAGCAGGCCATTAGGCATGGGAAGGTGTCTGGTATGGTTTTAAGTTGCATGCTGTGAACTGCAATGTAAGGAATATACAAAAAGAAAATAATGATAAATATTTATTTTTTTAAATAGCATGCCACCAGCTGCACACTGATACTGTAGCATAGCAGACACTAGCCACTAGGTAATAAGGGTTGTGCTCATATAAAGGGCTTCACAGTCTATATCATGACAGTGCCATAGACATAAATAGCAATAAAAAGGAGTAGTGTGCAGTCCCAGCTCCCTTGTTCCCCATAACTTTTCCTTTATGGCGGAAACCACCATGTACAGACGGCAGCTTTCTGGGATTATCAATTGCACTCATTCAGAACTGGAACAAGAAGGCCCAACTCATCCCCTGCAGTGTACTACCAGGTCACTACTACCACCCACAACCACCAAATTCCCAAGTTCTGCCAGTCAGCCGATTTGCAATCTCCACATTGGGGATGCTAAACTGAGAGCTGTTCTGCATGTACGAGGAGTGAAAACAGTATATAAAGTGGCACAGCTAATCTAAACCTTTGCACGGCTAAGGGACTTCCACATGGAAAACCTGCATACATGGAAAACCTGCAATGCCTAGCGCTACGTAGATGTTGTGCCTTTTAGGGGCAAGAGTGTCGCAGCTCTGGCATTGTGTGTAATCTTGAGCCATAAGAGAACGGGAAAAATCTTGCCACAATTAAGATGAGGGGTGTTTTTCAAGGAGTCATGACATTTCACACAACTTCATATAACATCAATCTAATATATTTAAGTGCATCTTTCGTTCAAGGTGTCCGCTATGCCGGCTGTTGAAATCAAAAACAAACGAATATTTCAACGAGGCAAATCTACAGTTTATGCAGGAACATTTCGTGTTAATTACCTGTAGAGAAATATAAAAAAAACTCATGACTACACAGACTAATCTAAACCCCAGACACAGAGTTGGTTTTCTGAAACTGCAAAAGAGATTGTCAACCAAATATCCTCACTCAGCAAGTCAGCTGTTTTCACGACACAAACATCCGAGCGCCAACACAAACTTCTTGTTATCCTTAGATAAGCATGCAGGGTGTTATGTGAACGGCATCCTCTTCCTTTCAGTTTCCGGAGCTGTTAGAAATGCACACATGATTCAAGAATAACAAATCTTTCGTGGGGTCAGAAGGTAAAAAACGAACAATTAGCAGTAATGCTCATCGCTTACTCCGGCCCAATGGTCCTGCCGAGCAACAGCTGGCATTTTCATCTCAATAGTTCTTCCATTGCAGGCGGAGGCGCCATCATGCATGGCATCAATGCATTGTAAAACGGAGGGGCTGAAGAGCGTTACATAAAATATGCTAGCAACTGCCGACGACAGTTCCTCTGCTCAGCTCCATCTCAAATTCGTTTTGCAACCTTGCTCGCTCTGCTCAAGCGATCCACCTCTAAGACAAATTTGATGACAACGACCTGGTTCTTTGTACATATTAATGTTGCGCTGCAGTACATTCAAACTGCTTTTCTGCAGTTTTAGCATTGCCTAACAACCCACAAAATACCCTAGGAGACCTAATAATGGCATATGGTATACATGATCGGTTTGCTTTCATGTTTAATCATCGATTTAAAAAAAAAAGTTTTACAATCTGGGATCATGGTTTGTATTTAGATACTAGAAAGCCAAATGTATACTGCATAAAAAGTTTAAAGGAACAAAACGAACAAGCACTAGAGCAGAGTATGTGTTTATGAGAGCGGAGACAGAGTGCACAATAGTGGAGGGAGAGAAAAAGAGAAAAAGAGAGAAGTGTGTGTGTGTATATATATATATATATATATATATATATATATATATATATATATATATATATATATATATATATATATATATATATATATATATATATATATATATATATATATATATATATATATATATATATATATATATATAAAATCGGTTTCCCTTATTTTATTGTCACTATAGTTCAGGCAGGAATCAATTTCTTTTGCATTAATAATTCTCACATGTCTAATGTGGGGCCTTTCCTCAATATTTCCCATTAAAAAAACATCTGAGGGCATCTGCATCAACCAGAGATAATCCGCTTGCAGCCTAAACACTGATGGGTATCTCCAGGCCGGATGTCACTTCCTTGTAGGTATTCATTGCAATATCAAAGCACATGTCCTGTGAGCATAGTAACATTTTTTTTTCTAGCGTGCCCATTTTGTTGGTTAGAATAAAAATCGGCCCAAATTGTAATAAATTGAGGTCGTGTATGCCCAGCAATAAAAAGCTCTCTGGATGCAATATCTCTTGGGTAACTATGTATTATTAGCTGGTTTTCTGTTTTTGGGACAATGTTATTGAAGGGGCCTAGTCACCAAGCTTCCATAGCACATATGATAACAGAACCTACTAGGCGAGTTCCAGACTGCGTTCAGCACCAAGACCACATTGCTCCATTTCTTGGAAGACGTTCTTGGCATGCTAATGCGCTTTGAGGGGAAGGCAACCAGTGGTAGATCATAGGATCTTTTTAAAACAAACATACTTAATCAGGGAGTGGTCGGGCTGTGGTTCAACTCTTTTCTGACTGAGCATCCTCAGTCTGTCCATTTTTCACCAGCATGATCAAAAGCCACATTCCTAAGCTGTGGTACCCTACAAGTTTCTGCCTCGTCACCCATGTAATTTAACCATTACAGATCGCCACTAGGGTATCTGTCATACAAGCACTCCACCTTCCAAGAGTATGCTGTGTGAAAGCATCACAAAGCAGAGACAGACAACAGGTTCAGGTTTGCTCTACAAGCAATGCAGGATGGAATAAGGCCTAACTTGCCCTATGCTATGGTGGGATTTCCCTACCAAAAGAAAACAAAGGATAGTCTGCATCAAGAAGTCCAAAGCCAAAGGTCTGTCCAAAACCTATACTTGCCCTCACTTCTAACTCTATACAATGAGTAGGGATGTCCGCACCAAAATAAGCAGTTTTCAAATAAAAGTTCAGAGGTTCTTCCAGATCCTGGGTTGTAACCAGCTTTCCCTTCCCCAAGAGTTCAGTTCTTCCATCATTTCCAAAACAATTTTTTGGGACACTTCTGATATGGTTACCGTTCAACAAGACAAGTCCTTGGGACAGTTCCCAGCTCTTAGGATATGGTTACCTTTTTCCAATTCACATATGTAGTTCAGATCCTAGACTTCAAATCATATACAAGTTCTTTGAAATTCCAACCCAAGTTTTTTGCGGGTGCTTTTAGTGGCTTTTCCATGTAGAGGTGCACTTGGTCTACGCGCAGCCGTCAGACCACACGGTCCTACAGTACACGCAACTGATACAGCTTATTTGCTGCTTTTCCATCAACATGTGGCCAGTGCTTCAGTTTGACAGCGGTGCTCAATTCATTCACATACATCACACCGTCTTCATATTGTATCGTGGCTTGGTTTGCCACCATGCACTTGTTGCACTTCTATTCCCCCTGGTTCTCGCAAAATTCCCTTGGATCTTGCCAATGATTGTTCACCAATATTTCTTTGACTTTTGCAAATGCTAGTTCTCATTTACTGTTCCTTGAATTCGCTTGGCTTTTGCCAATGCTGGTTTTCTCATACAGTTCCTTGTATTATGAAGTTTCAAAAACGTTCTTTCACCGAGATAGGTACTCAAAAGTGCTCAAACTTGAAGACCACCAGGGGGCGCAGGCGAAACGGTAGCCTAACCGTTTGCCGCTGTGAGCCTACAGAGACCAGCCACATTATAGAGTGAGCCCAGCCCACATCACAAATAGAGGTGCTGTAATTATGAGGGGAAGCGATGGCAACGCTGTAGAAACATTCACTAAGAAAATCGGCCGCGGTTTACCCTAGAATCAGGTCGTCAAAGGAGTGCCATCCCGCTGCTGTCTGACCCTGCAGCTGAAACAGAACCAATACAAGCCATGTGGAAGCTACAAGATCCCAGCGGTGTGGGACTGGCTCTGCTCAGCCCGCAGCAAGGCGGGAGAGCCACCCCGAGCTGGGAGACTGTTGCCCGGGCATTCATCTTGTGACGTTCGAGAAGAGGGGAAAAGATACACACCGGATCCTGCCGGCAAAGGAGGAGCAGAGAAAAGCAGACATTGAACCAGCCCGGTGTGGAGGCACCATCACATCGGTAAGGAGAGGGAGAGGGGTGGGGTGGAGATTCTGAAAGTGCTCCCCCTGGGCCTTGCTCCTTGCTTGAGGCCATTGTAAGCCTGCCAAAAGGGGCAATAAAACTACATGGGGGGGCCCGATACGAGGGCTAGGCCCCGAGCAGGAGCACTGCTCCGTAATAACGTTAGCCTTGAGCTGGACTTGCTTGCGCCTGTTGAGGGGGAAAAAAAAGAGTGAAGGGTGCATTTCTGTGAAGCGGGCACTCAGTGCCACACTCAAACAGCAGCCATAGCGCGCCGCCCCCCCAACGTGGTAAGAAGGGCTAGCCAGACCACAGCCCCAGAAGGGCATCAATGAGGGAACCACAGACCCTGTGCCTGCCCCCCCCCAACCCCTGCTCCCCAGGCACATACTGGCACAAAATTCCCTGAAGGTAGTAATCAATAAGAAAAACAATCAGGGGGAGGAGCAGCCAACAACAAAAGCTGTGGTGGAGCAGAGGTGGAGAAAGTGGACCACAGAGGGGCTGGATGCTGTATTCCGGATCAGGCAAAAGAGGAAAGGAGAGCAAATACCAGTCAGGAGACATCAGCAGGAGGGAAGGGAAGCACAAAGGCTGGAGGTGGGACCCCCCTAACCCCCCAGGGGAGAAGCAAACCTAAAGCCCGCAAAGGACGGCGCTATAAGGGCGCAGGCACTCCGCAATGTGTACACTGGGCGGAGGGCCCCTCCTTAGACCCCTCAAAGGAATAAAGAGGAGAGATCTGAAAGGACTGCTCTGCAAGCATGTAGTGAGCTGAGGCCTCTTAAGGCATACAAAGCGGCACATGCAGGGGGGTTGGGGGGGGGGGGGAAATCACCCAAACAGCTCGGAAACTCCAGAAATACTGTTGGATAGACCCAGGCATGGCTACGCAGGCTGCACAAGAGGCACCCGTCATACACGGGGAAGACGAAAGCAGAGATATATAGATAGATATCTATCTATCCATCCATCCATCCATCTCTTTTGCTAGATGAAATGAGATTCTTGCGCAGCAGCATGACCTCAAGAGTTATTGCCCTCCAGGAAAGGGTCCTTAAGATAGAGGACAAAGTGGAAGCACTTGAGAACTATCAACAATCCACAGACCTTTTAGAAATGTGAGCAGAAAGCCGCTTCCAAGATCTTGAACAGAGTAACATTGACTTGGCTGCTAAAGTTGATTTGGAAAACAGGGAGAGGGGCCAACATCTGAATAGTATGGTCTTAAATAAGCCCCCAACGAGACCCTGGCGAATGTCAAAAGAAGAGTTAAAGACTTGGTCAACTCGCTCTTTGCAACGCCCCAGACCTAGCATTCGAGAGAGTCCACCGTGCCAGAGGTCCCCCGAACTGCCCCTGATCGGTACTTGTTAAATGCCATCACTACAGACACAAACAGTGGAGATAGTGCAGAGAGACAGAGAATGGATCACATAGATTTTGAGGATTCCCAGGTGAGAGTTTGTCAAGATCGGTCAGCTACCACCCTTGCCCAAAGGATCGATTGCTGCCCCCTTACTGCCTGGCTACGAGAACATGGCATCCGCTATAGGTGGGGCTTCCCCTTTGTATTCCTCGTTGCTGTGTTCAAACAGGAGCGCAGAGTGGTCTCAGGAGAGGAGGCGAACAAAGTTTTGCTGGGCCTAGCAGCTGGACCAAAACCCGCTGAACAGAAAGGTCTCCCGTCCTCCTCAATACCGGCCAGGAAACGCATTGGCCCCTGGCCCAAAAGAGGATGTTCCGAGGGCACAAGTAAATTGAAGAGGCTAAAGACCCCCTGAAATAAAGAGAAAGTCACCTAACCACAGTAAGCATTAATGGGACGTAAGATGATCTGGAGCAAACAGTGCCGGGAGTACAGTGACAACACTGGGTTGAAAGATCAGATGGAAAAGCACTTGTCCGTGTGCAGAATTCCAGCAGCTCTGCAGTCAACTACTTTTCGCTCGCCGGGCTGGGCGATCAAGACAATGACCATGTGAAAAAGCACTGATAAGTTGTGAACATGTTGAGATCATAGTTTGCAGGCCCCCGGGGTGACTCCCGTTGAGTAGCCCTATGGTTTTTTTTAGGGCATCTCCAGTTTTAGGGAGACCCCCGTTTGATGGGTCCGAAAGTTTCACACAAAAGGGGAGGGAGTCTGGGGCGTGGGGGGGAAAATTGAAAAAGTCAGCATTGATGTGGGGGGGGGGGGTGATGGGTCGACATCAAGGGTCATTTAAAAGGCAAATAGGCACAGTATTTGGGCATGCAATGCTGTTACACAAGTTATTACTTCACTACCATCCCGAGGCCAATCGATAACTGCAAGGGCTGCAACACACAACCAGGCATGGAGGCGCTCACTGACACAGCCTCTCTCAATGCACAACATCCCCACGGGGACACAGTAGTTGACACAATGAGATTGGGGTCACTGAACATAAAGAGTTTTCACTCACCTCAGAAGCGATCAATGCTGACCAGAGCCTTCCATCAGACCCACAGACATTCTCTTCATACAGGAAACCAAATTGAAGAGTGGGGAGGAAATCACCCCGAGGGGCAGAGTGTTAGGGGCCATCACATGGGCCTCAGGGCCAGCTAAAAGAGGTGGGGTTGGAATAATGTAAAGTGCAGCTCTGGGCTTGCAGATCACAAATGTCTATAGGGATATCGAGTGTGTATGTAATCGTAAATGGCACCATCAGAACGAGGGAGTTCACTTCATGTTTTGCGTATGTACCAAATACCCAGCAGTTAGCATTCGCTAGATATCTCTTAAGAGTGTTGGAGAGGGAGAGAATGGGCACGTTGATTTGCAGAGGCGATTTCAACATCGCAGCAAATTCGGCAGTAGTTTGGGTTTCATTCAAGAAGGGGGCAGCCTAATTCAGGAGCATAGTAGACACCTGGAGGGCCCAGCACCCACTGGAAAAGGCATATACATTTTATTCCCCCCACAACACTTTTCCCTCATATACACTACATCCTCCTAGAGGAGGGGCTCGAACACGACATTAAAAGCACTTCTATCGAGATTGTAGGCTGGTTCTGACATGGTCGTCACAGAATTGCACCTAGGTCCAGGCACGGCCACTGATAAGCGGTGGATCTGCAGTGATACGGTTTTTAAAGATAGGGTCTTTAGGGAATCTCTAGACACAGTGACATGAGAATTCTTTAAACGTAACGACATAGTGGATTTCCCTCCCCCCCCGCCAAGAGCAACGGTGTGGGAAGCAGCGAAAGCTACAATCAGGGGTTTTTGCATTGCGCAAGGGTCATTTATCAAAAGGGGGAGACTGCTGTGTGAGGACCAACTAAAAAAAGAAAGAAAAAAAAATAAAAGCGTACAAGCCAGAAAGAAGAGGAACTGAAGGGAAAAGGGGCAGACAAAAACGAATATCTGGGAAGGCGCATGGACAATGATGATGACAGGGACACCCTCTACCTCCTGATGCTTGCTATCCGCTGTACTTTCCAGGGGAAGACTCATACCCCACTTTTGTCAGCTGTACTGTGTCATTTTTATTGTGTGGTACACTGCCACTTACTTTAGCCAACTATTTGAAAGCAGAGTTCTGGGATGAATTATTATAAACAAATACACTGCAATCATTGCAATTGTCGACACGCCAGTATTAATTTTTCCTTCACTACTGCTTGTCGGTCGAGAAGACCATTAACGACATCTCGCTGTGAATCAAGCGTAGTTATAGAAGCCCCTACACTTTGGGTATTACTCCCTCAAATATGTTGTGGAGATAGACCAAGCAACTCCAAGCCTTCCGTGAAGCAAAATGTAAACGCATTTCACACTTACACAAATGCAACCCCTGCTCCTTACCAGGCAAAAGTCAAAGCTTCAGCTGCAAACCCTCTACCAGGCAAAGGTTGTGAGGAAAACTTGTTTGATGCCCTCCAACTTCGCACAGTTTCTGGACTGAGGCAAAGTGAATTCCTATCTTGAGAGCTCAATAGGAGGAACCAAATTCAGGTTGTAGCTAACAGGAAACCTTGGATGTATAGCTACTAATTTGGTGAAGCTGTCCTAATGACGCTAATAATGGCACCTACAGACCTGAGGAAATTGCATTGGTTCAGCCTGTGATACAAACCCAAAAGAAACCGAAGTTCAGGCTTCCAGATCCTAATCCTGTAAGCAGGTACTCTGTCCAGAAATATGTTCCATTCACCATCTTGCTGCCCTAATTCAGCATTGTACGATCCATTAAAGCAGATTGAAATCAGATGTCAGTGGCTCCATGGGAGCGTATCGCAGCATCCAGCACTTTGGCTCCCGCAACGAATTCTCTGAGAGGCGACAGTCTTGACAGGTCTTCAGTCATGTTATCGTCAAAAAAAAAAAAAAAAAAAAATTAAAAAAAAAAAAAAAGACAGACAACAAAATCTCTCCCTGCCCAAAAGCTTTGGTCTTCTGTGGTTTTATCAACATACTTTTGATAGTTTATTATTGTGGTGTTCTTCGTTTACAAAAAACCTTGCACAACATATACAAAAATATACAAATTAGAAATGAAAAATTAAAAAGGAAAAGCTAAAATGACAAAACAAAAAACAAAATAAAAATAACAAAATCTCTTATAATAATATCTAATTAAGCTCCTTAAAATATAACAACCATAAAACATTTTTCAACATACATCATAGTAAAACAAAAAAAGAAATAATTTCAAATTATTTACATGATCAATCAGTAGATCTAGTAGGAGCTCATCAAGTAACAAGATTCTTTTTATCCAATTCTATAGTTACCAGCATAAAAAACTCATTCAGGGCCAAGATCAGAGAGATGTTCGTGTGCCACATGCAACTACACCAGAAAAGATTTGTTGAGACTTCCTAATCACCATCAAATCTGTCCTTGAAGCTCTCCAGACGGTTAGCATCAAAGTAAGGACACATGGTAACTATGTGTCTCAAGGTCTCACAGTAATCTTTGACACCACAGAATCTACATTGGTTCTCAAGATGGTTGAGTGCCAGTGTTGTCGGAGAGTTTTTCCAATGCCTAAACCTTTCAAGAATAGGCATATGGTTAATCCTAAAATCGCATGTAGCTCAGTCGACCCTTCATACATGGAAACCTTTGGAGATAGAGTGGTATACATTCCCTAGCATACCCAAAATTAGAATATTCCCTATAGCTCAAATAGGTGGCAATACGATCAGCAGTCTCCACCCAGTCGTCCCTAAAGAGAGTCCTCTTCACTATCCCTGGCCGTAGGATAAGAACTTCCACCATTACCCCTAAAGAAACCAGGACCAGATTAATTCTAGATTAATTTGAAGGGACAGAATAAGCATTCATAACCACAGAAAGCATTTCATACAAAGTGTTTTTTCAGAGGGTCTCTTATTTTCCTAAATGTATTGAGTTGTTACACACATTTTGCTTTAAAGAGATATTAAGCAGAGCTCACGTCGTATGACCGCATTGGGCACGGCCATTGACAGACAACATCTCCTTCCAGAGTTTTTCTTAAATGGGATTTAGGGTAGGGCTCATATCATGAGTAGAAAGGTCCAGACCATAGAGGAGAATGGGCTCAATTTTAGCAAGATAATAACGCCTTATAGGAAGTAGAGAATTTACATACTTTCTGCCCCAGAAGTTTTAGTTGAATTTTAAATTTAGAGGCTTTGTCAATTAGGCCAGATTTAGGTAAGCCCTGGGAAAAAGGGCTGAATCTACTGCTTGTTAGGCTGTGGCGAGTGTACTCTGAAAAACTCTCTGGTTCTTGTGCTGTGGAGAACGAGGTGCGTGTGCCTTTAAGGTTGTACACCAGCTGACCTTAAAAGGCCACCTCATGCGCCCTTGCGGCGTAAGCCCTGCGGAGAAAGGGCTGAATCTACTGGCCGTTAGGCTGTGGCGAGTGTACTCTGAAAAACGCGGGTTCCTTTGCTGTGGAGAACGAGGTGCGTGTGCCTTTAAGGTTGTACACCAGCTGACCTTAAAAGGCCACCTCATGCGCCCTTGCGGCGTAAGCCCTGCGGAGAAAGGGCTGAATCTACTGGCCGTTAGGCTGTGGCGAGTGTACTCTGAAAAACTCTGGTTCCTTTGCTGTGGAGAACGAGGTGCGTGTGCCTTTAAGGTTGTACACCAGCTGACCTTAAAAGGCCGCCTCATGCGCCCTTGCGGTGTAAGCCCTGCGGAGAAAGGGCTGAATCTAGTGCCCGTTAGGCTGTTTGGCGAGTGGCGACTGGCCACCGGTCATCAGCGGATCTACGGTGATGTCTACACAGGTGACGCCTGTTGTGAGGACGAGGGCGCAGAGAAAACGAGAGTGTCCTGAAGGAATTGAAGGGCGTGGCTTTCATCAACGTATTAGCCCGCGCAAAGTAAGTCACTTCTTTTCATGCAGTTATAGCTAGCATTTTGAAAACCACAATGGGGCTCCCTAATCTTATTGCTAGCGATCACCAGTCTGATTCCTTGAGACACTGTGCCGCAGTTGAGGCGGAATCACCCACTGTTAAAAACAGCGTACAATCCTCGCAGCAAACTGACGCTACACCTGGTAACATTGAGACAATCATAAAGTCGCACCTAAACAAACACTGACGAACCTGAACACGCTGTATCATCGAATCTGGCGGTCGATGGCTGCGGTCTGCTGCTCTTGCCGCGTACAGAGTTGGTGTGTTGTTGGGGTGGGAGGGCGTAGCTATGGTGGTGGGAGGGAGTAGCTGTGGTGGAGGTTGGCCTTGGGCGGCCGCCCCCCGTCTGGTGTTCGTTGCCGTCGGCTGGAGTGGTAGCACTGCGGACGGTGGGAGGGTGGGTGTGGGGCGGGGGTCTGCCCTGTGTGGACAGCCTTGGTATAGCTACACAGGCCATCTGCAACGTAAATGACTTTGCTGTGATGCAGGTGCCCTCAGACGGACAGCCTAGTGCTGTCGGATGCATGCTGACGAGCTTTGCAAGTGCGGGGGCTTGTATGGACGACCTTTCGCGCGAGGCTTTGTGCATGAGCTCACGGTCAGGCTCTTTGGACGTACCGCTGGAGCCAGAGTGCAGTGACGAGGTTTTTTGTATCCCTCGAGCTACACCTAGGGAGTTTGCAATCTTGGAAGCGTCATTTACGTCATCGCAAATTAGGGGCACTAGCCAAGCCCTAAAGCGCAATGAACGCTGTGATTCTTTAGAGGTCACCAATAAGGTGCTAATAGTTTGATCTCTATGAATAAAGCATGTACTAACAAATCACAGAAAAATGCATTTCATCAACTCGATCACCTGCAAAAAATAGCTGTGAAACGCCACAATGCTCAATTGACTGACCCTAATGAAGATATATGGTCCAACGTAAGCTATAAAAGAAGGAAGCCGTGGAGTAACGGCGAGAGTGTGTCCTACATGCATGACATATCGTTTAACCAACTGAACGTTCAGAAAAGAGCAACTCACTCAAAACAAGCAGATGTGAATGCGAGGAACGAGTGCAGGCAGAACCGTCTCTCCTCCAGCGCTGTTGGATCTGATACGAGTGATCTTTCTGATTCCTCATTCACAGAGCGGCCATTTCCAAAGATAAGGCGTGGAAGGATGATCAGGCATAGAAGTGTTCGGAAGCTGAGTTACAAGCCATGATAATCTCCATGGCGATCTCCCTGGCCCCCTTCATGAAATTACACGAAAATCTAAATGAGTCAACGAAAGACCCGACAACCCTGACGGCTCTAATGAACACCAAGGTGTGCCATTTAGAACAATCGTATAGCCAATAGTTTGTCAACTGCAATGACGGAATTAATAGGATAGATGCCCCGTGTAAAGCGTTGCGTGACCAAAGGACAAACGATTCCATCGATAAAAAACTGTTTGTGGAAGTGGCAAGAGAAGGTCTTTCACTTTTTAAACAGGATGGTAGAGGTGCAGCAAGGCCTCTGGAATGAAACACACTTGTCACTACGGGAGATGCAGTAAATGAAACGATCCTGCCTCCACTCGAGTGTTCAAAGCCGATGACACACTCTACTAGTGAAGTTATCTCGTGAGAGTCCAGTGCTGTCGAAGTATCTGCTTTAGGGAATAGAAACCTAACCACTGATCAGCAGGGTCGAGGTACGGACAAATACTATATCTCCAAAGGCTCAAGGTCAAGTGCCTGGAGCCTCATCTGAGTGCGATGAAATTGCTGAGATCTCATTTAACACTGCCTTTGAGCAGGCGAGAGCACTTAAGAGGCAAAAGTGCATCGATGATCAAACTGCAATGGCTTCTAACATGCTGCCACATACAAGCAAGGAGAAAAGCACGGCACCAGTGTCCCAGGTGGTAGAGAAACCAAATGTCTTTCCCCATCTCTAGCGGGGGGGGGGGGTCTATGACGCCTTCGAGTCTGCCGGAAGCACAAGCAAAAAACATGAAATCTTGTCAAAAAACAAAAAATCTGCCTGGCCGAAAAAACAGCAGAAACATAGGAGCAAGGACGTTCTTGAGGGACATAAAATTGGTGCAAATCGTGACCAAAGACTGCACCAAATCTGGATTGGCTCCTTTGTCGAACAACAAAAGTTTGAACCAATCGGTTGCGACAAAAAAAGTGGATCCCAAGCAGGATACAGTGGTTCTGGAACCTACAGCCAATGATACATCAGCCGAGCTCTTAAACATGTCTACATATGACGATATTGAGCATGAGGCCGCAATGGAAATAGCTACGCCGGCTAATGAGTATCACGCCGGAGATCACTATGCTGGTACTCGCTCCTGTGGCCAATTTAATTGCACACTCTGATAAGATTGAGGAAATCCCAAAAGTGGTGGCGGAAAAGACTAAATGGCAAACAGCGACAGTCCACTCACCGACTGATGGGACAAAAAGAGCTAGAACCTGCTGTTTTGTTAAAGATTTGGCGAGACTGGAAACAGACTCCTGTGCTCCGTCAAGTCCTCCATTTATGACAATGCATGAAAAGAGGCTGAAGCTATGTAACAAGCTAGACAATGCTCCAAACGAGGGTAAAGTGCTTACTCCTCAGGATACTCAGAAGAACGTGGGCAGAAACCAACTATCCGATCAACCAGCCTTGGGGCACAGACAATTATGCTAGAAAGGAGCGTGAGAAGACGTTAGGTTTTAAGATAATGATTGAATGTCTTGGCTCAAAAGACAAACGGATTCTTCACCGGGCAAACATCATCAGGCTGTTTGATCACATCCCAAGCTTGCGTGCTATAACGTCAAATGACTTAAAGATTGTGGAGTTCCCCAACGAAAAACAAAATGACAAGGCGATTCTTCATCTATCCTTGTCACTAATAGCTACCAGAATTCTTGAGGCAAATGTAGCTTTATTTTCGCTGGGGTTTGAGGTCTATAAGTTTGAGGAGTCTAATTCGAGACAATCTACACCAGACGAAAGGATCGACAAGGAGAGGCTAACTTGCTTCCAACAAAGGTTGGCGTTACAGCTTCCCAACGATTTGAGGAGTGCTCGACTGCAGTCAGTCGATACTAGAAGTTCTGGAATGGGGCTGTCTTTGGGTGACACTCTTGATAATGCTCACACAGCTAGGAAAACTTTAGCCGTAATTCCAGAGGAAGGTGAGAGTCCACATGATGCCTGAAAAACTTAAATAAGAATCACTATACATGGTGCCCTCGATGTTGATTCCTGGGATACTGGCAGGAGTCATCCGAATACAATGGATGGGAATGGAGACTGGCGTTGGGTAGCAGCAATCAATCAACAAGAACTCTCAACAATAATGCCAGGAAAAGAGTAACACACTTGCGTGCTTGCTGGCCTCTTTGAATATGCGAGGCTTCATTCATCTGTTTTACTTAAAGTGGTTGGACGGTTTGCATGTTGCCTGCTTGCAAGAAACTTGGCTGAGTGTTGCCCCCCTGTCGAGTACACACCAAGTGGCTCGGAATGCGGCAATAAAACTGGAGAAAGGCCGCCCAATGGCGGATCGGTTGATATTGGTCGACAAGACCTCTGGATTCAGGATTCTAAAGTCATGTAACCATACTCCATTTATTCACGAAACCACGATTACAAGGCCGACTGCTGGAGCCGAGTCTGCGGACGAAATAACAATACTGAATATGTACTGGAACCATCAGAGGGCAGGAAAAATAGACTTCATAGAGCAGATTTCAGTAATATTAGATCGGCTGCAAGAATCAACGGACGGGGTGAACATCATAATCTGTGGGGACTTAAACATTGACTTTTTCAAACCTGTGACGGTGGATAAAAGGATCCTAGCTAAAGAATTGATGGAGGAGATGGAAGTTAGACAATTTGAGATGTTGAATGGGAACACGTCTGGGGATATTTCACCGGCCTTAACATGGCAGCGAGCAGACTCGTTTTCGACAATTGATTAATTCTTTGCGTCTATGAATCTACACCCTCTAATTAAATCTTTAAAGATTGCAAACAAAATCAGCAGCGATCATAACATGTTAATAGTTGAAATATTAATGTTGCTGAAGACTTACATCGAAGGTGGAACCACAACATCATGGTTGAAGCAAATAGGGTTAGACTACGACTAAAGGAGTTTGAAGTTGCCCAATTGTCAACTGACTAGTGGAATGCCGCTGGAATACAATCAGCTTTTGTAGCAAATTAAGGTTAAGAATGCTGGGATGAAAAATTCTAACTTTATGTGGAAACACTGGTTTGATGTGGAGATTCAAAAACACAAACGTGTATTGAGACGTGCAACACGTCAGGCCTGTCTCTTGGGAGCAGAGGCACGAAATTTGGAAATCAAGGTTGCGAAGCAGAGATACAAAAACTGGTTAAAGTCTCACATGCATGTGACCATACAAAAGGATGCTGAAGCAATGTTATCACTAAAGAATAAAAACACCCGAGACTTTTGGGCCCTCATAAACAACATGCAGGCACCACAAAGAGCCCTTCAAACGTGTCTGGTGTCCGAAGCAGTGTGGATTGCCCATTTGTGGCGCTTTATACAAAGGTTCCACGAACAAAGTCAGTACGGAATCACCAAGCTTTCCACCACGGTCACTCTCGTTTCCTAAGGAAGATATTGTGGCAATAATCACGAAAGCCAAAAACTCAAGAGCCCCCGGCCCGGACGGCCTGACAAACTATACCATCAAACAGTATCCCGAGTTGTGGGCCGAGATGTGTGGCCTTATTCGAGAGGATAAATAAGCTTGGTCGGTCTCCAAAATCATGGAAGTCAGCAATCATTGTGCCGATATTTAAGAAAGGCGATAGAACAGGTCCAAAAAACTATAGGCCGGGGGCACTGCTAGACGCGTTAGGCAAAATCTAAGCAACAATGCGGCAACAAAAACTTGTAGAGTGGGCAATAGAAACAGCGCACGTAGATGCAAGACAATCTGGCTTTGTCAAAAAAGTGGGCTGTTCTTTAAACTTATTGCTCCTCAACATGATTAAAATGGAGGCCCTGAAAACGAATACAACAGTATACTTGGCTTTCATTCGACATGGTTGATCGGGTTCTGTTGTGGGCTAAAATGCGAAAATGGGGGTGCCCCGAAGAATTATCAGCAGCTATTCGCGAGCTCCACACAGCGACCTCCATCAAGATCCGGTTAGATCAAACTGGGACCTTGTCAACCGCAATGAAGACTGATAAAGGCGTAAAACATTATGGCCCTATATAGAATATGGCCCTTGCTGCAGCCATATTTAGTCTGTTTATATCTGACATAGGAACATCCATAGATGCAGTAAATTCCTTTCCACCTAAAATAAACAACTCGCATCTAAGCTGGCTGCTATACGCTGACGATTTAATCTTGATGGATGTTACACCAATCGGTCTGCAAAGGAGTCTGCAAAGGAAACTTGATGCCATTGAGCGCTATGTAAGCGAGAACCGCCTTATGATCAACACAAAAAAATGTGAGATTCTCGTACTAAAGAACTTGAGGGGGGTACCTCAAAAAGCGCGAAGAAGGAAATTGGTCACTGGGTAGAGAAAAAATGTCAATATCGCAAAGTGTGAAATATCTAGGAATGGTCATAAGCTCCTGCATTAATGACAACCCATGGATTATCGATACAGAAAAATGCACTCAACTAGCAAACCAGGCGTTAATTGTAAAAAAGAAATTTGGGAAAATTCTCGCTTGAACCGCTGCAGCCGTTTTACCAACAAAAAGTCATTCCAATTCTGATTTATGGGGCCGAAAATGCGTTGGGGTGTTCCCATTAAGTATGGCCCTCTCTGGAAAACCAATTTTGGTCGAAAGTACTGGGCTTACCAAAGGGGACAATGACAGCATGTATAAGAAATGATCTATCGCTTATATCAATTCACGCAAGAATTTGCTTGAACCGGTTATCTCGGTTTCGCAAAACTCGTGCTTGTGAAAACATCCCACAATTTGAAATTCTCCATAGCGCCATCGTCTTCTAAGCAGAACATTATAGATATGTGGATCCACAGATGTGAATTTCTGCTGGAGGAGTTCGATATTGAGATCAATATGCTCCATGAAAATCCTAGCGCAGCAAAACTGATCGATTTTGATTTTATTTATAAAGCGCAAAAAACCAGGCCCAGGGGCAACCGGGCGCATACTCTTAAACATGTTACAAAAAGCAGTAGTTACAGTGAGTTAGAAAAATATACAGCATATATACATGTACCGAAGGGTACCATTAACAGTGTATAATACAGGGACAGAGCAGAGAGAAAATGTATATTCAGTTCTGTACCGCACATGGAATCTGGACTTTGTTAAGGTCTGATGAGTCTTGGGAGAGTAGCCATGTTTTAGCATTGTTCTTGAACTGAAAATTTGGCGTTTTGATTGGGAGCAAACATATGCCCAAAGAGCAATGGCTGCGCTGATGATAGATGTGCCTGCTGAAGCACGTGCTTTTAACACCGAACAACGCTATATTTGTTTGTTTCCTGACCATAATGCACGTAGGCGACGCATGTTATTTCGCATGAATTTGTTCAAAATTAAGGAGCGACTTCGTACATGGAGATGTAACAAAAACCCTGAGTGTAGATTTTGTGAAAATGAATTTGAATCGCTTAAGCACTTGGTGTTATTCTGTCCCCATTTTCGATTGGAAAGAACGGTTCACTTGGGGTCTTGTAGCTCTGAACACCCGTCCCTGTGTGCTGATGAATGGTGGGGTCATATGTTTAACGGCACAGACTTGAAACGGTTTCCTTTGACACACTTCCTAGCAATAATTGAAACACAGTTGAGTATGGAGTTCGACGAATAGGGGGTGAAAGTAATAGAAAGTCTTCTTGGAAAGGATTGGATGTGAAAATAAAATAGAGACGAGGATCTATAGAGGGAGGATGGGGATTGATGAATGTTTTGAGTGTTTGTAAAATATTTTAAAGGTTTGTATAAACCAATAAAAAAAAAAATGAGGCCATATTTCCAAAATTCAAGGCCAACCCTGTTAGGTTTGCAGCCAAGATACGCGACTGCCTTAACCTGGTCGACTTGTTCCGGACCCATAGACAACTCATTCAACTGCACCTTAGTTCTTCTGGAGAAGACAAGAACCAGGGATTTGGATGCATTGGGCAGAAGATTGTTGGCAACAGCATATTGGAAGAATAACTGCATTTTCATCCTGAGACATCGTAGAGTATGATCTAGCAGAATAAAATCATCCGCAAAGGCCATCCATTCTATCATAATGCTCCCCAGCCTGGCGGGTGCGATGGAAGAACCCTGCCACAATCCCTCCACATCTTATTAAGGGCATGGCTACCGCCAAAGTCGTAATGAGGCCCAATGTCTCAAGTGATCAAGTATTGTTACATTCAAGGTGATACCCAGATCCTCTCTGAAGCCAACTTGAAATTTACTCAAAAGGAAGCTGCCCTTGACCACACAATTAAGGTACCTGAGAAGCATGATGGAGAATACTTGTAGCATCAGTGAACGCTATGGGCCTATAATTGTTGGGGTCAAGAACATCACCCTTTTTATGTATGGGCACAATGATAGACTGAACCCAAGAAACAGGAACAGTATGTGTCTCAAAAATGTAATTAAACATGGGCAACAGAAGGTCGGCCCACAAAGCTGGATCTTCCTTGGGAACAAAGGGTAGAATGCCATCTGGCCCCAGAGCACGAGAAGGCGTGAGTTTTCCAATAGCTCACAGAATGTCATCATGGTCCCAAGTACACTGTCCAGAAACGAGAAGGTCCTAAATCAGAACCTCCAACTTCAGAATTTTTTTTAGGTAAGGCAAATTTATTCCAGTAATAGGTCACCCATACTCCAGCTTGTATAGGGCAATCTAATCCCTCCTTATTGGAATCTAGGGTCCCGTTTACTGTTGACCAAATGCTACCATCCTTTCCCTTACATAGATGTTCCATCATAATCTGGTGTTTAAGATATTGGCCCATCTTCAGAGATTTAATATGATTTTTGTGCCCGAGAATGATTTTTCTTTTTGCAACCTCAAACTCAATTGAACTAAGGCCCTGTTTATTTTAAGAGCGACCATATCCCTTCGTTTGGAGAGCTTAGCCTTATGAATTCTGGTGTCACTAAGTGGAACTCTGAACTTGCAGCAGGCATTATCAGCCAGTTTACTAACCTTGAAGGCACAGGCAAGTATTATATTGTGGTAAGAAGTAAACAGCCTATGAATACTAGTCCGCACCCCAAAGGAATAGGCAGGATCTGACAAAGAGTCCATAAGGGAGACGTTTAAACCTCAGGATAGTGTTTCTATTTTTTTTTTATTGGTTTATACAAACCTTTAAAAAGACAAATCATAAAGTAAAATTCACACATTTACACAATTACAAACGCATCATAAATGACGAAACCATCGCTCAAATTATATGAAAAATAAAATCAGTCAAACACTATTAGAATAGATGGAAGCCTAAAGTAGTACAGATTTCAGTCCCCATTACACGCTGGATTTAGTAAGTTCTTCTTCGATTTCTTTTAGGAGAAGTATCAAGGCATAGGTAAACCTTTTGTTTGCTTCCATGAAGCATTCTTCCCACCATTCTTCCATTGTGTGGTGAGCTTTTTCTGCAACAATTGCTTCAAATAGTGTCTTTCTTATTGTTTTAAAAGCGTTACAGGTAAGAATAAGATGCTTAATATTTTCTTCATGATGGTTACAAAACCTACACTTTGGATCAAGCCTCATATGTAGGCCAACGCATAATCACTTCTTTTGTTTTGAATTGGTTCAATCAGAATTTCATGAGGAGTATTCTTTTTTGTTTATTTGGACATTTTTCAAGGTATTTGTACAGAGAGTTGTAGGCTTTTCCTTCCAGAGGAACATTTTTTATTGGCGAATATTTTGCTCTGCTCATACCAGTGTTTATCCAATCATGTTCCCACAATTTCTTCTTTACGGCATCTGGATTTTCAACAAGGGTGGTCTTATCACTGTTTACATCAGCCAAAATTTGGTGGCATTGTTTTAACCAAGCTGAAAAAACTGAATTCGATTGTTTGCTCTCTTGATCGTGGAGAATTTTCATTTGGGCAAAATTATTTTCTGAAAAATTGCCAAGGTGTTCCAAATGATCTTTGCATTAATGGATATTTGTCCCAATTCGTATCGTACTACTGCAGCTGGAATGCCCTTCCCTACTCTCAGAATTTTTGACCAAAAAATATTTTCAAGGGTATCCCACATTGTCGCTGGACATCCAAAAGCGGTTTCTGCGCCAAAGATAAGATGGCACTTCCTTTTGTTTATAAAACTTTATCATGGGAACCAAAGAGAATTTACCATATTTTTTTATCAAGTGCTGCAGCTTGGGCACTAAGCTGGCGACATTTGGATTTTGTTTTTTCTATCCAGATGTGATCATTTATATTTAAATTCAGCCACATGCCCAGATATTTTAACCGATTCACGTGTTGCAGGGGCGCGCCGTCCAAGTGCCATCTAAATTTTTTTGCATTAGCTGTACCTTTTTTAAGATCTTGTAAAGTAAGAACAACTGATTTGCTTGGATTTATGTACAAACCGTTGTCCTTAACATATTGCTCCAAAGCTTGCACTTTTCGTTGTAACCCAATTGGTGCAAGGTCCATTAATACTAAATCGGCAGCATAGAGAATCCAATTCAGGGCGGAGTCATCTATTTTTGGTGCAAACCCCTGAATTTTTCCAAAAACCTCGCCAATATCAGAGATGAAAGCATTGAATATTATGGCAGCTAAAGGACACCCTTGCTTGACTCCACAAAAGGTTAAGATAAGTTTTGACAAGGTGCAATTTGCATCTAATTGGATATTAATTTCAGTGTTTGTATGTAGGTCTTTAACGGCAGCGAGCAAACTTTCAGGGCATTTCCAGGTTTTTAGTTTTGTCCAGAGCTTTTCTCCGTCAACACTGTCAAAAGCATGGGACAGATCGACAAAAGCAAGATATACTTTTGAGCCCTTCCGTATTGCCTCCATTTTAAATAAGATAATTAGTATGAGGTTTAAACAGCATCCCACTCCTTTTACGAATCCGCTTTGTCTAACATCTAGATGGTTAGTTAGAGCTAGCCATTCCTTTAGTTTTTGCTGAAGTTGGGTTGCGTATACTTTACCTATCACATCAAGTAAGGCAATTGGACGATAGTCCGTTGGATTAGATCTGTTGCCTTTCTTGAAAATAGGCATGACAATAGCCTTCTTCCCGGAGCTAGGCGTAATTGCTTCTGCTGCGACTTTATCAAACAAAATTTTACAAAACTCAGCCCACACGTCAGGGTTGGCTTTAAGCATCGCATTTGTAATACCATCCGGTCCAGGCGCACGGGAGTTTTTTGATATTTGTCAAAATGTCATCTTGGTCAAAATTAATATCCCAATTTCGTAGAGATGGCATAGAAGGATCGATGGTATTGCCCTTTTTTGCAAACAGCGTGGAGAAGTGCTCAATCCATTTTTTTTTTCAGTCACCATGTTTTTTTGTGGCGCCTGCTGTACACTGCATTCATTACTGTCCAGAAGTCAGACAAATTCCTCTCTTTCAGACATTTCATCATTATTTCTGCATCATGTTGTTCCGTCATGGATCAATGTGCTATGATCCAATTCTTATACCTTTGACTTTTTTTCTTCCTCTCTAACTGATCCGATTTAGGGAGATTGTTAATTTTTCGTAAAGCCTTGCGCATTTCCCTCTTTCTGCCAACAATTTCTGTATTATAAGCATGTTTTAGCTTATAACTCTGAGTATTGTTTGGATTGTTTCCGATCTTATATTGTTCCAACAATGGGGTGTAATCAACACCCAAACGGTCGATATGATTTTCATATTCATTTTTTATTTCGCTCACCTACTTTGCGTTCAATTTCAATCTATTTCTTCCGCAGTTTAGCGCTATATTATGATTCCATGTTGGCAAAACAGTTTGTTTGATCATGCTCGCTAACTTGCATTTTGTGTACTTTCAGATCAATGATGTTTAGGTTATCTGATGCAAAGATATAATCCAGTGTGCATTTTTGATTATTCCTTTGCCAGGTTGGTTTGGCTGGTATGTCTCCCTCTACATTTCCGTTTAACCTTGAAAAATTCTGTAGGGTTAATTCTTCGGACCATTTTTCAGCCAGATTTTGTTTCGCTGGTAACTCATTTTTACTTAGTTCTATACAGTTCATATTGAGATCTCCACAAACAATAATATGAGCAGAGTTGTCAGAAATTCATCGATTAAGTCAATGACTTGGTCGACAAAAGAAACTGTTCCAGCTTCACTGCGATTCCAAAAGAGGTTTAAAATAGAGAGTAGTGTAGGTTTGTTTTCTGTGCCATCATTCTTTATGATGGTAGCTACTTGGATGTACGGTGATACGTTCTTAGACTCTTGCAATCTATAGCCAGATGTTTTTTTGATGAGTATAAGCAGGCCAGCACTTGGTCTACCTTTGTTTCTTTTGATAGCCGGGTTGATTGCAATTTCAAAATTTTCTGCTATAGGACACGTAACCAACCAAGTTTCTTGCAAACAGATCAGATCCATCTCACAGGTCCATTTCCCATTGCTGTTAAACAAATGGGTTAAACCTCTTGTATTCCAGGAGCTGAGGACAAGTTGTTCTTCTTTTAAGTTCTTTACGCATTAGCTTTCATTGTGGTTCGCTAAAGTGGCAGCCAGCCAATTCCACTCCGTGTTATCCGATTGATTTTTCTCGTTTTCATTTATTCTGGACGCCATCTGAGTTTTTTACTGTAATTCTGATTTGATCAGCTTGTTTCAGTTCTTGAGTGCCAAGATAGTCTTAGCGCGGCATCTCTTTTTCATTTATTTTCCTCAGCTGTTGTAAGTTTTTTACTCTAATTTGATCAGCTTCTTTCGTTTCTTGTGTGTCACGATGTTCTTGACGAGTCAGATTGAATTGTTTGTAATCTAGTTTCCATTGCTCATCTGGCATGGTTTGCATTTTGTCCTGATTGTTCTTCTGTAGTGTATTGGACGTGGGTTTTTTAATAGATGTGCCAATTGCTTCCGTCATCATTTTTGATGTAACCACTTCCACAATGTCAAATCTGCAAGGTAGCAATGCTGTCGCTCCCTGCAACAGAGTTTCGCAAACTAATCTTGAGTTACGTATAAGTGTACCTTGTCCAATGCGATGCCATCCTTAAATTCTACCGCTTGGATGTCGCTAGATTCAATAGTCCGAAGTATAGGCACATGATGAAACAGGCTCAACACATTCTTTCGATTCATTATTAGACCGTCATGAATTTTAAGTATTCTTTCCAGGCTTAGGCAGTATTTTGCCTTTTCTTTGAGTGCTTTGCTTTTATAAGCATTTTGTCTGTCGTTGCTACTTTGAGCCTTAAGCCTTAGCAGAGTTCTCTCTCTTTATACTGATTCATGTTCTGTGTAGCAGTCCCACTCTCGATTTTTTTTTCACAATGTAAATTTCCCTGGTTCGAATCCTTTTCATCATTCACATAAGTTCTATATGAGACCAGGTGCGCCGCAAGGGTGCCGTTCTCTTGCTCACTCATCTTTAGTATAGCTTTTTGTCTTTTTTCATCCAATGTCTGGAAGGGGCTCGCTGTATTATCCTGCTTAGTATTAGGGCCCGTTTTTGATTGATTAACCAATTTGCAAAACCGTCCTGTTACTGGAGCACATATTTTCATTATTAGCTCCTCGTGACCAGCCATGTTCTGGTTTGCAATAGGTACCTTCTCCAGGTTTTCCTGCTCACTTCCCTTTTGTATATCATCTCGCACCTCTTCATACGTTGATAAATTCATAAGTGTCTCGATGTCTATAACTTCCGCTGTCCTTTCTAGGTCAGTCTCTATTAGATATGCGCTGTGCTTTTATTTCTTCATTATTGTTTTCAGTAGAACTTCCTTTTTGCTTTTCTTTTTCACTAGTCACATCCACTTGGTTTTGCCCCGGGCCACAACCATTGGCAGAAACATTTACTGTAACTGTCTTGAGGTTCCTTAAGAATGCTCTTGCGCCATTTGTTATTTTTCCTTTTTTTAGATTTTTCGTTTTTTGGGGCACATTTCGTATTTAGTTTGTTTTTATCTTTTGCGAATATATCGAACATTCCTTTAGGAACTTGTATATTATTTTTGTGAGGAGCTTCAGATTCTGTTGTGGTATCTTTCTCCACATTTATTCTATTCTCAGCTCTTGGCTTGTTGATGTTTTGATCTTTATTTGTGCTATCATCTGTAATAATTTTTAGAGGGATAGCCTTTCCATTTTCTCCAACTTGCACTTCATCTATAATGGTTTTTGGCGGGGCAGCCTTTTCATTTGAACCAGCTTGCACTTCAATTATTTCATCCAATTGTGGAACATCGGTGCATTTAGCATTTACACTCAAGTTAACTAAATCAGCAGTCTCATCTACTTCTGTAGACTTCCCACTTCCTGCTGGCTCCAGTTTCTTTTCTTGCAGGCTATCAACTAGGATTACAAGTTGTGTGGGTATCTTTTTTTTTTTTCCTTCTCTCGTAACAACTGCCCATTCTGTTTCTCTACCCTCATTATTACCAGAATAATTCTTTGGTTTATTTATCTCCTTGTCAACATTGATGCTGCAATCTATCTTGGGACCATTTGTCGGATTCTCTTGCGTAACTTCTACTTGAGAATTTTTTTTAGAAGTTTTAGCGCTTCGCGTGCAACGTCTGCCAACAATCTTTTATCTTCACTTGAGTTTCGGTTAGCATCCAAGATCAACTTCAAAAAGTTGTCATAGTGAGTTATCTTGTTTCAAGTTTCTTGGGATTTTTTGTATTTCCTGTTCCATGTTAGATATTTTGGTGTTAATCAGTGCTGTCAATGTTGTCAAATCCTTGATATTTCCATCCATCTGTTCATATACGGGGACAGAGAAATGTTCATAGCGGACATAATTACTGCCTGTAAATCCAATGATTTCCTGTCACCCTCTGCTTCTTTATCTTTCAGGTCAATGGTTTTCTTTTTCCATTGGGTATGCCTTATTTTGGGGAAGGGGCGCTCCACTAAAGATGAATCCTCAGTGTAGAAGTAGAAAGATCCGATGAATCAGAAGTGCTGCCCTGCTCTGCGTTCGCCAATGACCGAGTTCCATTGCGCTCTTTATCTTTCAGCCGTTGCTTTTTTTATCGATGGCATAAATCTTATGGGCGAGTGCGAAGTAAAAAGTTGTCGTTGTCTTCTACCCTGTGAGCATACTACTTCTCCTGAAAGGCTATTTCCAGATCTTTTCCTTTTGTGTACAGGGCTGAGCACACATTTATTTATGCTTTCTTTGATCAACTCTTACCTCCTGTAAATCCGCCTTCTCAGAGATATCGTCATTGCCTAATCTTAAAATGTCCTTCGGATGATTGAGGGACCGATTATTGAAATCAAAATTCATTTTTGTGAGATCTTTTAACAATTTATCTGCTACACTCAAAGAGTTCCTTCTTTCATTTACGTTATTTGGGTTGTTGTTGTTCAAAATCATCTCTTCTATTACGATGTCAGCACCCATGATACGTTGATTAGCCTCTCTCATGGGTAGAACACTTACCTCCATTGGAATTTTCGTTTGGCAGGTTGATGTTGTAGCTTCAGCACAATTTGCATCCTTTTGATCTGGCACTTTCCTCATTTCAAGTATACTGTGCTTGGTCCTGCATTTGTAGATCTCTTGGTCACAGCATTGCTCCTGATCATATATATCATTTATAATGGTACCGTTATTCTGATGTACAGCCTTTTCAGCCAGGACGCATAATTGTGGAATGGCAGCTGGCTGTGCGGAGTTTTCCACTGTTATCTTGCATTCAAAGGGGAATTCGGAACAAGAATAATATTTACATCCACGCGTTCCATCATTGGCACAGATATCTTTAGGGGGCCCGACGCAAGCGTGGTGTGCCTTTCCATTAATCTCATTAGGTTCCATAATAAAACAATCTATATCATGGTCAATGTTATTTTGATTCGGCGGCATGGTTGGCGTCTGTACAAACATGTCGTCATGCCTACTCGTGCATTCTACGACGTTCACTTCCCCAATTTTGTGCACACTCATACAGGCCTCCCCCACATTAGTTTTCTGCATATCAATTTCACTTCTTTCTCTGCCATCATCATTGAACCGCAAATCATTTAAACATTGTTGTAGGAGACCTTAGAAGCTTTGAACACACAGTGAAAGACTTTTTGCTTACTTGAGTTGATGGGTTATTTTTCGTTGTCATGGTCTTTGCGGCAACACAGGTCTGGGCTCCACTCCGCCCACAAGAACGTGTTCCCACACCTTCCCTCTGAGTCATCGATAAGCCCGAAGCTGTTGCAATGGTTAGTGGGGGAGAGCAGCCAAACAGAAGGCTCCTGTTAATGGATGTGCGGATGCGAGATCAAAAGGAGATAGCCTCCAACAGTCTCTCGCGCCTCCACAGGCTGCGATAAGTGCCAATAACGGTGCACGTTGCAAGATCTCCCGTGTGTGCCGAATACTTAGATTCACCAAATGAATGCCTCTGCTCCACTCACCCCAGCACAACAGCAGAACAGCTTCAAAAGAAGTCGCGTTTGCCCTTTTCGCGTTCGGGCTTCTCGCCGCCAGGCCTGGGGGGGGCGGGTTAAATACACTGCTTCCTGGTGGGTGTGTTTTCCCCACAGGCTTCTGTTAAGGTGTAGGCAGCAATTTGAGGGCACCACCAATGCACCGCCTCCCTTGTGTGCCGTGTAGTTAAATTTGCCAGATACAAGTCTTTATGCACAGCAAGTGCACAGCTAGTGCAGGATTTGGATCACTTCAATCCAATTCAGTCCAATTAGCACAAAACAGCTTCAAAAGAAGTCTTGTTTGCCCTTTTCGCTTCTATTCTCCCTTGTTTGCTAAGAGTATACCCCATCAAAGCCAGCTTAAGATGGAGAGTAGGAGTAGATAGCGTTAAGGTAAAAGACAAGTTAGCCTGAATAGCTCTCAAAAAGCTACAGTCTTTCTTCAGTACATAGGCAATAAAGACAAAGTCAATCCTGGAGCTATATGGCCCTCTATGCCAGTATGTTTCGATGTGCAAAACTTAGGGGGATGATCCAACATAGCCAGATCCCACCCCTCCCAAAAAAAGGTCCCAACGGTTGCAGCGCTTGACATTGGGATGGAGAGTATTAGGAATAGCACCTTTATTATTCCATAATCGACACTAAAATAATTGAAGTCCCCACCCAACACCACTAGGTTCTCGTGGCCCTTCTCACACCATTCGCAGAGAATCTCACTTAAGCAGTCTTCAATATTGTCAATGGGGACACTGAGCAGATTCCAGTACAGATTCAGAAGTAAAATAGGCTCCGAAGAGTACATGCCAGTCAACGCAATGCCTAAGAGCCATTCCTTACTACAGACTAATTTGCAGTTAAGCCCCAAATTACAGTCTACTGCAATGGTTAAGCCTCCACTAGGTCTACCCCCATAGCCCATACTGCTGGACAAGAGAAGGTGTGGAAGCCTTCTATAACAGATTGACAGAGATTCATAGTTTCCTGGAACATGTAGATACGAGGTATGTAATTAGTACATAGATTAGCTAGGCATTTAATCAAATTCGCACCACTACAGACATTCCATGAGATGATTTCTATATCAATGGTGTCATGCACACCCTGTTCCCTGTCTTATAGTCTCCAAAGTCTTGAGAGCTGGTTATAACCGAGACCAGTCTTGTCCATTATTAAGGAGGTTGGAAATAAGCGATTCAACTACAGCACTGTCGCTTGTCTGGTTAACGTTATAAGTTCCAACTAGCACAACCGGTATAGCCATAGTTTCTTTATATGCAAGAAAAAGTATTAGGCTCATAAGTGGCACCAAATTAAAACCCAGCGACTCTAGGTTTTTCTCTTGGCCTCTCACCATGTCCGCCACCATTTCCAAATGGAAATTACTTACCATACGGAAATTATTAAAGGTTGGCAAGGAAATGGCATCTACATCATCCGTAGTCATGGATCTTAAGAGCGGAATGTTCTTAAAGATATTTAGCAGGCGAGTCCTATTGAGGCTAGACACCAGATCACCTGCATTGTTATTTATCCAACCAATGGTTTTACCTTTGGAGTTAATAGGTTCCGGCCCCTTCGGGACAGTTATTACTGCCTGTTGTCCCAAGCCTATGGAGACCTTAGTATAGTATTCTTTTGATAGTAAACAGTTAGATTGAGCTAAATTCAGTGCCACGAAAATATACAGATTTATAGAAGAAAGGCTGAAGGGAACTCCCACATTCTAAGATAGGGCTTATATTTAACGATCAATGTAACTCCAAACTGGTAACTATTGAAACTATGTAGGGGAATCAATGTACAATCACAGCTTTATTCTGCACTGTACCACAGCCGACCAGCAAGTTGGACAGTGAAACACCTCAGAGTGCCCATTCAATCTCACAGCTTCCAAATGTATAGTACGCAAAGTAAGACACATAGAAGGACATGTTCCTTACCAGCAGGTTTAACACCCAAGTTCTCTTATGCTGCATGCAAGAAATTTCAATGACAAAAAACCTCCACTGATCGAAATAATTTCAACTAATCAAGTACCTGGATTATATACCTAATCAAAGAAAATGGCTATTTAACATACCCGATATGCATGCTATTGGATTAAAAAAACGTTGATCTCTGCAGATGGCCACGTCTGGCTTCTAATGTCCGGTCATTAAGGTGAAATGTAAAAATGGTCTATGCAAGGTAAGGTTTGTTTTGATGAGCGGGGTTAGTTTAACAGTATACTGCTGATTTGGAATAAGATGGTCCAATACTCAATTTGATCAATGGAATCATTATTTGTCATTTATCATTGTTAATGTTGGCACAAAACCTAGATAGATATTAAAATATATATATTGTACTTGGTAGAGTATAAACATAGCAGTGCTTTTTATATCACTAACATGTTTTGCCTTCTTTTTTTAAGCATGCACAATCCTAAGATCTGATTGAGAATCCTCTAGAGGAGGTGGAATTGCCTTGATCGCCAAATCTACTTCTGTACTTGGAATCGCCTCACACTCCCCTGTCAAGTCATGCAAATTGATGACAGTTAAACTTCCCCTCACTAACCCGCACACTATAAAGGCGCACTTGATTTATAGAACCCCTGGACCTATTGGCTCCTTTCAGGAAGATATTATCACCCTTCTCTCCACGAATACTAAGCCTTCTTCGCAAATTCTAATATTAGGTGACTTTAATCTGGGTTTCAATTACCCCAATGACCAACCTGCCTTGGCTTTGGTTCTTCTCCCTACACATGACAAAGGAAGAACCCTAGACTGGGTAGCTGACCTCAATTGCGAAACTATCATAACCTTGGACTGACCACTCTCTACTCACCTTTACTATCCAAGACTGTGTACGCCCTAACAAACAAAACCTTATTGCTCCACCCATTCCAACCCGAAACACAAGGAACATCACAGTGGACAATCTCAAGCCTTTTCTCCGACCACTACTTAATCCCTTACCTGCCTCCTCTGATCCAGCAGAACTAGTGGAACTCTACAACAATACTATCACCCTAGCCCTGGACAGCATTGCACCTCTAAAATTGTGTAATGGCAAACCTAAAGCACATCTAAATACCTGGTTTACACCCAAACTTAAAACCCTACGAAATGAAAAAAGTAAGTGGGAAATGATCTGAAAAAATAACTCCTCCTCAGCCAACAAAGATAACCTGCTGAAAGTTTCAGCTAACTATAAAGCAGAAATTCTCTTAGCTAAATGCGAGACCAGCGATAGGATCTATAAAGCCAGTTTGAGTACTAGAGAACTCTTGACCATATTAAGAGAACTGGAATCTCTCACCCCTCCAACAGATAACTGCATTAAGGGCAAAACGTGGTGCACCAAAATCCAAGATGCATTAGCTAACAAGATTGCTCTGCTCCAAAACAAAATAATTTCAAGAAAGTGTAACCTGCCAGCATAAAATCCTTCCCTAACCTTTCCAAACCGCCTCAGCGTTTCAAATTTACCCAAGTGCCCATCCCAGAAGTGGAAAATATTATAGCCTCACTCAAGCCCTCCAATCGCCAAGGATACACCTGCCAGCATCTACTATTAAAGAAGCTGCCAGTGAACTAGCCCCCTTTATCACCACGCTAATTAACTTATCTTTCCGCACATGCACTGTCCCCACCAAGCTGAAAAACTCTTGGGTACTCCCACTTCTAAATAAACCATCTCTGGACTCTAGCATCCACACAAACTACAGACATATTACTACAGTCCCCTTTGTATTAAAGATCATTGATAAAGCAGCCTATATCCAGATACAATCGTATTTAGAGGCCAATAATCTACTAGGACTCCAACAATCAGGCTTCAGACCCTAACATGGCACAGAAACAGCCTTGATAGACTTGAAGATCCAGATTGGTGACCTGAAAGATAAAGAGAAATCTGCCCTCCTGCAACTGCTGGATCTGTCAGCCGCTTTTGATCTAGTTGAACACAAGGTGCTCTGTAAGCATCCGTCAACAGCAGCCCACTTCTCAGCAAAAGCAACAGCATGGATCCAATCCTTCTTAAATAAGAGATCTATGAGAGTTTTCATTGTCAGCGTCAGCAGCTGATCCCATCCCCATAACATGTGGAGTCCTGCAAGGATCCTGTGTATCGCCTACTATATATAAAGTGTTCACCAAACCATTGTTTGATTACTTAGACCATCTGTGTGTCACCTACACGAACTATGCAGATGACACCCTGATCCTCATACCTCTGACAGGCGACTATGACAAAGTTCTAGCTCTGGTTAACAAAATCTCTCATAATTCAGGCCTGGATGGCCACACATGGTCTGTGTCTGAATGATGAGAAGACTGAGCGGCTTCTTTTAGCTACACCCTCCAAACAGAAGAAACCGAGTAATCGGTACCTCTCTTTCAACATTGATTGTAATGACATCAAGGTGGCTAAAGAGGTAAAAACCTTGGGTTTCTACTTAGACTCCTCCTTGAGTTTGCGCAAATAAGTTAGTGCTACTGCTTCGGAAACAGCTTATACCTGTAAGCTGATCCACACATGTAAACCCTTTCTGTCCACAGAAAGCTGCATCAAGCTGGCTAGAGCTCGAAATAATTTCAAAAATTGGACGATTGCAATGCATTGTACCTAGGTGCTAGCAAATATATTGTTAATAAACTCAAGATTCTTCAGAACAACGCACTCAGAACTGCCTTAGGCATCTCCAGAAGACAACACATCTCAGTGGTCAGAAGAGATAATAATTGGCTTTCCATTAACAACAGAATACAACTCAAAACAATCTCCCTGACTTACAAATGTCTCAACAACTTAGCCCCTCAATACCTCCATGAAAAATGTATCAAAAACATCTCCACTCGACCTACAAGGACGGCTAACTCCTGCTGCCTTAGAGTCCCCAGGCAAATTGAAAAAAAGCAGGTAGTAGTAGCTTCGCTGTCATGGCTGCTCAGCTCTGGAACTCCCTACCCACCACCTTAATAGCTGACCACTCCTTCCACAAATTCAGGAAAAATACTAAACTCTGGCTAATTTCCAAAGATCCTCCACAACAAGGACCTTGCAAAGCAACATCAGTGCTGTTTCTGGACCGTTGTATGTAACCTCACTGTATATTCTCTACTTCTCATGATGTCCTGAAATTCTATCCTTTGTACATTCCTAATATGTATCATATTATTGTAGTTATATGTAGTGTAACTAAGAAACTGTATACTCATGTAATGTTCCCTTGTGTTGCAACTAAGAAATTGTATATTCTTGTAATGCGCCCAGATACCTGCGGGTTTGGAGCACTCTATAAATAAACAAACATATATAGTCCATCTAGCTTGTTGCCCTCCTCTAGCTTCCCACAAATAAGGGATGGTTTGTGCAGAGGTGATTTAAGAATGTTTATTTTTAACGACCGTCCAATGAGACGCGTGAAGACAAATGTGCGCATCACCGAAGAGCAGAAGGAGTGGAGTAAATGGATGTGTGGCCATCTTCTGAAGGGTATAACATAAATGGACAATTGTTATTGATTTAAGAACTAGCAGTCATAAAGAGACTTGAGACCCTCGGGCCTAGTAACGTCTGAGAGGCAAAATAAGGAAGTTGTTCATGTAAGGGATCACGAACGCATTGAATCGTCTTTCAATACGATTTGGTGGAGGCAAAATGAGGAACCAAACGCGATGAGCGGGTACTGAAACGTAAGGAACCGCCAGACGGAACTGCCGACTGGGCAAGGACCAACGGCCAGATCATGTGCCCCTGACAGTCTTTGTATGGCATCAGTATTTAACGGTTGGTACTAATTCAATGCAAGCGAATAGTAACTTGAAAAAACAAGTTACACAAAGCCATGACAATGCCGACGACTCTACTACCTCATTTTAAACACTAATGCCAAAGTAGGCAAACGCTGCCATACAAAACGTGTGACCGTCCACAGCACGGTCATGAGAGGATACATGTGCTCACCTTGAAAGGAATACCTTTAAAAATGCATTACTCTGCTCAGGGAGAGCCGATTTAAATCACGTCGGTGAATCAGAGAGTGTGTGCAACACAACAATAGCTTTTATTTTCAAGTGAAGGTGAGCGCAATGGCAATTGAACAGTAAGAACTTGCTTCCCTAGGGATATAGGGCAACAATAACAGTCTGTTACTATTTTTCATTATTAAGTATCGCACGTCGGGTATTCATGAGACCGATAATTAGAAAGAGTTTGGCGTGGAGGCACACAGTGCGCTTGGAGGTTGCAGACAGGAAGTGAACCAGAGCAGGGCTCGGGTAACACCGTCAGATAGTGAACCTTTTCGACTCGTCGCAAATCCACGGGCTCCTCTACGTACCCCGACTAAAGGAGCAGCAATATATGAAACGGAGGGGGCGAGTTACTGAAGAGTTGGACTACCCAGAAAGGAACCAAAGACAATATTTCCTAATAATTATCATTTGAAATGGACTACCCAGAAAGGAACCAAAGACAATATTTCCTAATAATTATCATTTGAAATGGACTACCCAGAAAGGAACCAAAGACAATATTTTCTAATAATTATCATTTGAAATGGGGGGGCCACTGCCAGCCCCTAATTATTTAACCAATGGACAGAAATCAAACTTGCCAGCAGCCCTGAAATATTGGGATAGAACGGTCACTTCTCAGCGGGGTCCATATAGTTAGCCATTGAAATAGTAAGATATTTCTCAACGGGGCTACAATGTTTTTGATGGGGAAGTAACGACACATGACCGCCTGCCTGCTACACTATCGACTGTCGTTTCACTTCTCAGCAGGAGTGTTGTATTTGTATCGGGCACCAGGCAAAACCTTTCGCACAAGCTGCAATAGCTGCCAAAGACTTTACCGACGCTTACCAAAAAGAGTTGCTGTACTATTAGCATGAACGCCGCAATGGTCAGCCTCTACACTTCGCAGCAGGTCGATCATAACAAACGTATACACAATTAAACTTGAAGTGGGCTGCCACGCTAATAGGGCAATCAATGACTGTATTTATCTATAAACCGGCTTGTACTTTTAAATGGGCAGCACTGTGCACTTTTAAAGTAAGGTGCTAGCACTTCCTCTGGATATTTATCAATGTCTATGCGTCAGGTTCTGCCCTCTCACCCCCGCTTTGTTGCCGCAGTGTTGGGCTGAAGGCGCGCTTTGAGGGGCAGTGCTGGGCAACCGAATTCATATAAATTGGAATACAAACAGTGGAAGCGGTCACTGTATCAGGAACCGAAGAAACACTTGCTCTCCAATCATTCTACAGGGTTGTTTCCTCTGCTCCCTCCCACTTACCTAGAACGGCTCGCAGGTGTTTCAGACGAGTCAGTACGTCCTTCTTCGGGTCCAGAACTTTCTGTGTAGATTTCTTGAGGTCTCCATGGTTCCTTCTGGAGAACATTCCGCTTGGGGTGGGGGGAATCCCGGGAAGGGGTGGCTGCAGGTGCTTGGGGGGGAGCTTGCACCTGTGCTTGCCACTGCCTCCACTGTGAGTGTCTGCAGCACCCCTAGCTTCCCTCCCTCCCCCTCCCTTCCCACTACTGTCAAAGCACCTTGCTCGAGCTCTCATTCTGAGAAACAAACGAAGGACTAACTAAACTCCGGTAACATACATTTGGTAGCCATCTTTAAATGAGCAGTTTAATATATAGGGCTAAGGTAACACTTTCGCGATGTCGTAGTAGGAATCGCAACCGTCTTTATATTACATGTAAACTATATTCTTCCTGGTAATACGTAGATCAAACTCATTCAAAATATTATGTGGATCACGAAAGTTAATTTAATTATATGTAATTTTATGTATTTTTTAAAAGTTACATTTTGTATTTTAGATCCCACCATTCATTTATTAGCTTGTGAAAAATGTTATTTGCATTACCTTCATCACCTTAGTATTTTACCATATTACATTATTTACGTTTTAACATTGTACTTAGTTCATACATTATACTTAACTTCGCGTGTGTCTCCTTTTTAGTCCTATAACACTGTTCCTTTACAGTAACCTGATCCCCTCCCTTTCTGCATGCTTTGGTAAACAAGGAATCGACGGCCCGAGCCCAGCTACTCCCCGAGTCTGACGTCAAAACGCACGCGTTCCAGCTTCTTGTTTTGTCACCTGCACGTTTGAAGACGAAGGGAACAGCTTTCAAGGGCGTTTGATTATGTGTGCGCTTAGTCTAATACACGGGGTTAAGCTATCTGAAAAAGACACCCCGTTAATTTGAATCTCAGTTACACCAACCATGTGGCCATTTTGGAAGATGCTATGTAATAATATTTATCACGAGGAAAAAACTTGGGAAAGATCCAACCCATTCATTGCCGACTGTTCTTAGATAGACTCGGCGCCACCTCACTGTTGATGCGGAAGAAGGCAGAAGTGTGTTACTTTTGTTAAGAGGAGCCATCAGGGGTGCACCCAGACAAACATTTTGAAGTGGGGTTAACCGTTCAAATGTCCCGAAAGGCATAGCTTTCAACCATTTGTGTTGCAAAGGCGGGTGAAATCACCCGATTTTGTTTTTGGCGGGTGAGACGCCCATTGAAATGAATGGGAGTGCTGGAGGCTTGGCGGGTGAGTCAGCCTTTTACAAGGCGGGTGACACCCGCCAAAAGCGTGTGAGTTGAGAGCTATGCGAAAGGGGCTAACTTTAGAGACTGGGCGGCAGAGACAAACTTACTTGTGTGGGGGCACTAACTTCTTTACACATCGTATTGAGCCTATTCTGGTGAAGCTTCAATGTTAAAAGCAGTTAACTGTCTCCTTCAGTCTGAGCCCACACACTTAAGGACTGCAGTGAGAGATGTTATGACGTCGGGTGTCCCTGCTATCAGGTGACAACCCACATCACAAGTTGAATAAATAGGGAATCCCATGCACTGTCCCATCACTGCGAAGACCCTGTGAAACCAGCCCTACTGTGACAAGAACACACAGACCAAGAAGAATACTAACCCATGACTACATACTCAACCCGAGAAGATGGAGTAATGAGGCTCAAGGGTATCCAAAAATCACAGCTGATGGATAAAAATCTATCAGTAAGAAGAAGAAACTCTCGGGCATCTATTCAAAGACGCTATCCCAGTGCATACATGCCAACCCTCCCGATTTAGGCGGGAGACTCCCGACTTTTCAGTGAAAAATATAGCTATTTTTCACGTTTTCCTGCCTATAATCATTCTAGCCCCAATGTATTCCTATGGGGAAATTTACATCTCCCGATTTCCCTGACAAAATCTCCCTCCCAGGTGCGTCGGAATGTTGGCATGTATGCCAGTGCCCGTCTCCATTTTCTATGTCCTCGGCCTGGCCCGACCGCAGTCTAACAACTGTCGACGTATCAGTGGGGAGGAGCCCCACTGGTCCCAACCCATGCTCTGGAGTGGTGAGAGGAGCGGCACCGAGCAGAGCGCTCTGGTGCGCAGAGCCCGCCCGATCATGGATGGATGGCAGTGCTCTGTATTTGATCCACGCTGGGAGGCTGCCACCTCACACGGCAGAGCAGCGTGCATGCTGCTGATGTGCACAGGTCCTAGGCGTGCCCCGGATAAAACCCCATAAATTAATAAGATATACGAAGCGTGGGAGAAGAACATCTCAGAATAAGATGTGCAAATGTATAGAACCCAGGACACAACACTCCTAGTGAGGTATTTCTCCTCAAAGAAGACAATTACCACAACCCTCCCAAAGACGCTATCCGGGAGGTGGTGCCCAGGGTGCCAGCATGGGCCTGAGCATTGAAGATGAGGGTGCTTCCCCCACTGCTGGGACGCTACTCTCTAGAGCTCACAGGGACAGCACATGGGAATACACCCAACACCAGGGACCGCACAAGGGGTTTGCTGGCAGCCCATTCCCTGAATTTGATGTAACCAGCACCCCGACCACGCTTGGTCGCAGATGGGACATGTGGGTTGAGAGGCTCGAGATGTTCTTCGAGATGGCCAGAGAGACGGACGACTGGGTGATAAAAGCCATGTTGCTATTCAATGTGGGAAGCGAAGTAGACCAAATCTTAAAGACTTTCCAACCCAAGGACAACTCTTATGAGGAAGCAAAAGGTGCGCTGCAGGCGTACTTTCAACCCCATGTCAACCGGGAGTACAAATGTTTTCGGCTGAGGCAGTCGCATCAAGAACACTCGGATTCGTTGGATGCTTATCATGTGTGTCTTCGCTGTCTAGTAATGACGGGCCCTCTCAATGATGAAACATATGAGATCAGGGCGCAAATAATACAGCATTGCGCCTCTGCAGCCCTGATAAGGAATATTCTCAAGGAGCCAGACATTCCATTGCACCAGATCATAGAACTAGGTCGAATGCAGGAGCTCTCGTCATCAAACACGGCGCAGATTGAAGAAGCACCGAAAGATGGTAGGGTTGAGTCGGCATACGCTGTTGCAGCAAGATCCCTGGCGAAGTCCAGAGGAAGGTTCAACAGGCAAGCAATGCAAGGCAGCCCCAGAACATCTGAAAGACAGCAGAAATGGTGTGACACTTGCAGTGGCACGACTCCTCATGAACAGGCATGCCCGGCAGCAGGTCAAACGTATGGCCGCTGCGGGAAGATGAACCACTTTTCCAGGCTATGAAGAGCCCCGTGGCCAATTGTGCATTCTGGGGCCTGATGGGATAACGAATGTTGCATTAAAAGCACATCCAGAGCAATGGTCATACAGTCTGAATATAATATACCATCAATTGCGCAAACTGGTACTATACCTCCGTCATGGCAACAATCCATTCTTATTCCCATTTTTAAAAAGGTGATAGGAAACATCCCTCAAAATACAGGCCTCTAGCATTACTAGATTCACGAGGCAAAATATATGGCAGACTAGTGCTCACAGACATGCAAAACTGGTTGAACACAACTCAAGAGAAAGGATCCTCATGAAGCTGGCTTCATCCCTGGTGTAGGAACTGCCACTAACCTACTAGCAATCTCAGCATTAAAAGAGCAAGCGATTAAATCAAAACAACCGCTGTTCCTAGCTTTCATCGGCCTCCAACAAATGTTTGACTCTTAATTACGGACAGAATTATGGGAAAAATCAACAAAGGCTGAATGCCCGCATTATATCCTAAATATAATATGGCAGCTATTGTTAGGGAGAATTCTCTGTTTAGGCTGAATTTCCTAACCTAGTGAGTCCCCAAGCAGCTTTGCTGGATTTTTGGGGTTTATTTTTTTCTCCTGCCAAGAGTGAGACTCTTTTACCCTCACTCTTGGGCATGATTTGAGTGTGTTTCTTTGACTCTAGATGTGTTTAATGGGCTATGGGGTCTTTTACTCCATAGGGCTTCATGTGTTTTTGTGATGTGTGTTACACAGCACCCTCAGTGCAGTAACACAGGGGTGTCATAGTGACCCCCCAGTATAGACTCCATACCCTGGGACTGACTACTGTCTCCCAGGGCATATAAAGTCACCATTGACTTTACTAGTCTCAAATTCTGAACAGAACCAGTACAAACCATCATATTGTGGACGTACTGGCTGGGGCAATTCGACTGCCCCGGGGTCTGTTAGTCGAGGGGGCACGTCTCCGCCCCCCCTGATCGAGTTTTGGCTGGTGGCAGTGGATACTACTTTTTATATTCGACCGCAAATATATTCCTATGGGATTTTCCCATTGTTCAAGGCTACCAACTTTAATTATTTAATTCCTATAGCCTCGAACATACCACCGGTTTATTTATTTAATATTAATTCTCCGGTTGGTATTTTTTGCCAAGACTCGGTTCTAAAATGGCGTTTGTGTTCTCTTCTGTGACTTCAACCCAAGTCGGGCCCTTTGTTCCACTTTTTGGCGGGCTTCTCCACAGAAGCCTCCAAAAGTGGTGCCACTCTGTCTGGGTACCACATGGGGTGTGGGAGGGGGTTTAGGCACCCTGGACTGAGTTGCCTAGGCAACTCAAGTCGCACTCCGTCCTGATTGGCCCAAGTGATGAGCCGGCCTGCTCACCACTTAGCATGTTTGAGTGACAGCTAGGCTGAGTGAATGGGGGTTTTCTGCATAAAAGCAGGGCTTTGGGGACTGGAACTTCAGAAGTCGCCACAGGACCTAAGAATCCGACGAGGGAGAAGCTGAGCCGACCTGCTACGACGACACCACCGGTGGAGCCCTGCTGAACCGTCTCACCACTTTTCCCAACGACAGAGGAGATCTCCAGTCCGGCGAGTCTTCTTCCTTCGACTGGTGGGGATAACCAGTCTGCTTCCTTTTTCGCTTCCTGGAACAACTCGTGGCCGCCTTGCCTGTGCCAAGCACCCCGGCAACCGGGATACCACGTTTTACCACTACCGCAAATCAAAGGGTAGTACCTTTAACCGGAAAACTCCGCGGCTGGTTTCTTCCCTGGCAGTGCAACGACCTTCATCTTTCCTCCACGTCGAGATCTTCTCTTCCTCTGGACGACGCCGTGACTTGCACCCGCTGCCAGGAACAACTGCCCCCGCTGGAGGATCCTTTCCACCTAAGGTACCGTGTTCCGCCTGGCTTCCCTTGCAACCGACTGTACGGGGTAGATTTAGCCCCCGGCTTTCGAACCTGGGTTAGCCTGGGACACCCTGGCTAAACTTTTCTAAGCCTAACTAAAACCTCTCTGAACTCCCTGCAAGACTTTTTAAGCCTGTTGACATTGTGTGATCTTGGGTGCATTTGTGCCCTGCTCTCTCCAAGAGTGGGCCCGGCCTATGGACTTTGGCTCACAAGTAACTTTTGACTTTCCTGCCTTGCTTAAGAGTTCCTAAGTATTAGTGTGGTGTATTTTCCTACATTCTGCTTCTTTTTCCCTCCCTTTTTCGTTAACTTATTGGAGTGCCATCTATAGTTAAGCACTCACCTCTGTCTGGAAATAAGTGGTGTTAACTAAGACTTGTCTGATAAGGAATAAGGGATGTATATATATAATAATAACTGTGTTTAGAGTGATTTACAATATTAGTGCTGGAGTGTTTCAATAAGTGTGTTTTTAAATAAATAATTATATACCTTGATACCAAAGCTCTGGTCAGTGTTTGCTTGTGCTATTGTGTCTGAGTGCCTATTGTGTATACTTTACATAATGCCTAACTCTTCTTGAGGGAAGTCTGACTGCTCAGCCACAGATACCAGGTAAATCTGGGTGGTACAGACTGCTACCAAGTGGGTTTACTGCCAACACCTGTAGTCCTAAATCTTTTGCAGTGGTCCCCAAGGGAACTGCACAGGTTTCCGCCTAACAGCTATATACCAACACGTCCATTAGAGTCAAGCTGGACCAGAAAGGCCTCTTATCCCAACCCATTCAGATGCACTGTGGCCTAAAACAAGGATGCATGCTTGCAGCCACTCTATTTAACTTTTACATCAGTGATATTGGTGAACAGCTAAATACCGCCAGATCCTTCCTTCCTAAAATAGGCTCATATCCTATGTGGCTCCTATATGCAGACGTCCTGGTCCTTGGGGATCAAACTCCAATTGGCCTTCAGAGACAATTACAAGCCCTACAGAAGTATGCTCTGAAAAACAATCTAGAGATAAACACCAAGAAAACGCATATCTTGAAAATACAGTGCAAAAGGGCAGCTCACAAAGTCTCTGAATTTAAGTGATTTATAGACTGCGCCCTACTGATGAGTACGGAAGAGTATAAATACCTAGGAGTAAATATCAATAGCAATAAATCAGATGCTACACATAAGCTAGAAATAAAACACAAAATACAATCACTAAGTTTGCAAGGTAAGATTATCCATACCAAATATGGTACATTCTCGTACATCCCGGTATTGATACGTTATAAGCAGAAATTTATACCTAAAATAACCTATGGAGCGCAATCCAAATTCTCTCAATACCAACCATATTGGGACTACATAGAAGGTACCTTCTTGAAATCCTGGCTACCTGTGCCATGTAGCTATCCAATCACCATTATATGGTATGAACTGGCACTAACCTCACTTAAGGCCAAGGTATGGTGGAACACCCTATCCAGCTACTTGAAAAATCTAATGAAAGAATCGTTTGGAAACACGTTGATTCCCATCATCGCGATGACCATGAACAATAATAGCTGCAAATATTTTGACTGCTGGAGAGATCATGGATTATGGAAAGAGCTGACATTGATGATTCCACCTTAATAACCAACACTGACCGAGCAAAGAGGAAAACTCCGGAACCATGATTGGATTGCTACACTAACGAAATGTAGAAGTGAAAAAATCTGCAAAAGCACAAATTTCCCTTAAAAAATATTGACCAAATACCAAAGTATCTACAAAAATTTCTGGACCAGCAATACCAAGCTAAATTATTCAGACTACGATTACATTTATACCCAACCAGATTATTCCTGGCTGCACAATCCAAAAATAGAGACTATAATGTGAAATGCAGATTTTGCAACTCAGAAAGCGAGAGGGAAACATTAGAACATTTGCTGGTATATTGTAATAATCTACATACAGAATATTACCATACATTTTTTGATTAATACCGCACCTTATACCAAATGCAAATGTGGAACTTCATAATTAATGCCGATCACATATTGTTAAACTTGGCGACAATAACAATTTTTTAGAAACATTGAAGTTGCAACAATGAAAGACTTGCAAAATGACATATCTCGCAACTGAATGAGAATGATATGCCGTGGTATTAGATTATTGCACATCGATTTTAAATTAAATGGTTAAAAAAAAAATGTTGCATTCCTCGAGGCCAATGCCCACACTGCCTCGGCCCGACCACGAGTGGCGGCAAAAGAGGATAACCAAAGATCATTGTTGTCATGAGGGGAAGGAGCAGCAGACATCAAAGAAATCTTCATCTCTGCAATCTGCCTCGGTGGTCCAGGACAACTTTGGAAACCGTGGTGCTCTGTATCAATACCATCGACTGAACTGCCCATCCTTATCGATACAGGAGCGTCAGTGAATGTCATGCCGGCGGCGAAATTAAGAAAACTGCGCCCGGTGCCGACTCTGGCGCAGCCATGGATATGCATTTTTAAGTTCGGCGGATCATTGCCACTACCACTTTATGGAGTGTTCTGGACCACAGTTCGGCATGAGCAGACAGAAATTGATGGCACGTTCTATGTCACACCAGTAGCAACAGACACTGTTAAGCTGTGCAACGGCAGATGACTTGGGGCTGAAAGACTTTGCTTTCCAGGTGTATGAAATGTACATCACTTGCCTGCTCCACAAATTTGTACACCTTTTCCATGGCGTATGATGCCTCAAAAATCAAGAGGTATGTCTACACATTTACCAATCGGTCCAAGCAGTGACGTTAATGCACGGTTGGACACCATTCCACCTAAGGCAGAAAGTAGAAAAAGAGCATATCAATCTGAAAGAGGCGTGCACGTCCCCACAGCCTGGGTGTCCCCAATTGTTGTGGCCAACAAGCCAAAGTCCCCAGAGGAAGTCCGGATTTGTGTGGACACGAGGCTCCCCAACTGGGCCATACACCGGGAGTGCCATCCCACGCAGACACTTGACGATATCCTGCCAGATCTCCAGGGGGTGAGGGTCTTTTCGACCCTTGAATGGAAAGCTGGCTGCCATCAAGTCCCACTGTACAGAGACTTGAGAACGATAACAACATTCTCTTCGCATATGGGACTATTTTGATACATGCTGCCTACTTTTGGTGTGTCATCCGTGGCTGAGATGTTTCAGCACACAATCTGGGGGTGCTGGCAGGGCTGCCGGGTGTTTTAAATGTCAGCATTGATGTGTTTATCTTCTCCAAGAGTCACAAGGACCACCTGCCAAGGCTGGCGGCGGTACATGCAAGAATTGATCAGCACAGCCTTGCGTTAAATCAATTTATTTTTCGATTCATGCAGTCCAAAGTGGATTTCTTCATGTTTTTGTTTCATGACAGAGAGCTGTCATCGAATCCAAGGAAAGTACTAGACATCAAGGGTGCAGCCCCTGCAGCATCCCTCTATGAAATATGAAGCTTTCTGGGCATGGTAGATTTCTGTGGGAGATTCATCCTCAACATAGCTACTCTGACTGAACCACTGCGGGTACTGACCAAGATGGACCATGACTGGAAGTGGGGCTAGGAGGAAAAAGAGGCTTTTCAAGCTACATAAGAGGCTCTGGTGGTGGACACGGCAATGGCCTACTTTGACCCCAGGAGAGACACAGAGCTGGTTGTGGATGCCAGTCCTGTAGGACTGGGTGCTGTTCTACTGCAGCCCAGCAAAGTCCCTGACAAGCACCAAGCGTTGCTACACATATATTCAGAGAGAAGCTCTTGCAGTCCTGTGGCTCTGCAAGCACTTTCACATTACATATTCGGGCACCCCGTGACGGTCTTCACCGATCAAAAGCCATTGATTCCCATTATGGTGGGGTTGGCCCTGCGACCACCGATCCAGCTAGAGAGGTGGCTCCCCCAATTACAAGAATACGGGGTCACACTGCTCTTTAGTGCCGGCATTGATAACCCTGCAGACTACCTCTCACAACACCCGGGTCTACAGAAGGATGAAGCAGCAGCGGCAGAGGATGTTCAGACTGAAGAATTTGTGACCATGATCACGAGGATGGCGGTCCTAAAACTAATGTCCCTGGAGGAGATTGTGACGGCCACGCTGCGAGACGCAGGCCTGCAGGACCTCGTGGATCAACTTCACACCGGGGGGTGGAAGACGTTCTTGTCTGGGACACAGCACTGAACACCAGAGTCACAGGCATTAATGCAGGGACTGTGGAAAGTAAAAGGAGAGTGGGACCGGAAGGGGTTCTATTGTGGGGAGCACAACTGGTGATCCCGCTGGAACTGCAAGGAAGGGTCCTGAGCCCGGCTCATGTAGGGCACCAAGGAGCGAGGAAAACAAAGGCACGATTCCATGTAAAGATTTGGTTCCCGGACCTGAAGGCTATAGTATAGGAGGCAATTGGCTGCTGCGCTTAGTGACAGGCAGCCAAGCCATTGATCAAGGAGCCCCTAATCAAATCCCCTAAGTGAGCTACAACACAGTGGGAGACGCTGAGCCTGGATTTTGGAACGGTGCTGCAGTCCAGGTACTTTCTCGTCCTGTTTCTGCAGCGCAAGATGAAGTCAGTTATTCCGGAGAAGGAATCCAAGCAGCTAACTGGACTTGACTCGGTGAGAATGAGAGAGTTACAAGAACAAACTAATGCCCGACAGTATGTCTGGAGGAGATTAGTTGACCATCTGATGCAGGTTGGTGACAGAGTACTGGCAAGGATGCGGAACCCCAGCCACAAGATGTGTTTGCCTCCTGATGTTGCTCTGTGGAGAGTGTCAAGTGCAAAAGTGTCAATGATCGCTGAGGTGAGGGGACAAGAGCCTGTTACCCAAAATAGCTCATGGTTTCGTCACCTTCGAGAGGAAGCTGAATTTGTGAACAACTTGGTGAAGCTAACGGCTCACTGGAAATGGATGACCCTGCGCCATCCAGTGAGGAAGAAGGCGATCAGCAACAGCAGGCCCCCAGCCGTGAACAAGTGAGTGGGAGAGATACTGATTGGCAGTTTTCCCGATATCGCCAGAGGTCCACACAGAGACCACCAATTAGGCTCCGAGAGTGTTGGGCTGAGAAGCTGTTATATGCCAACCCCATTCGAGTTTTGTGTATGATGTGATTGCAATCCTATTGTTGATTTTGTTAAAGGGAGGTTTGGTGGGATGTTATGATGTCGGGCATCCCTGCTGTCAGGTGACGAACCGCGTCACAAGTTGAATATATGGGGACACCTCGCCCAGGCACAGTCAGCAATTCCTGAGACGCCATCCGCTGTCTGTCTTCAATATTCTATGCGCTTGGCCTGCCCCGACCGTAGTCTAACAAGAATCAGCTGTCTCTTGTACCCCATTCCAATCACTCCCCTGATATGCAAGTACTAACAACCTATCACAATTTCAATTGCCTAAAAATGTATGCATATAAATGCAGGTGCAAACAATGACATATTTTACATTAGCAGATGCCTGGCCTTTGTTAACTGTGCAGCCACAGACACTGTTTGTAGTCTGTGAGCTGTCCTATCCAGCCACAGCTCTACAGGTCAGCCAGGTCAAGTCAAACTCACCCAAAAGTTCAGGTTGGGTAGGTGGCTAAAGCGGGATCTGCCCTATTGTCTTTGTGCCACTGGGGTTGTGCCAAGCATTTCGGTTCTGGACTGTATTGTGAGGGAAGCGCAGGGAGGCTGCATCCACTACAGATTACATACATGCTATCATTTTGGTGCACCTGTGGAGGGAGATTTTGTCACACATAGGGGAGAACTGAAGTTTCATATTGGATTGCATTAGGGTTAGAATTATTTAAGGGGGGAGAAAGTAAAAATATAGAAATAGAAACTTGTTTCATAGAATAATTGTGAGTCTCCCACCTAAACCTGGAGGGTCGTGTGATGCTGGAAATGCATTGGAGGGACAGGGCCTCCATATCCTTGTCCTTTATTGCTTTATCATGTATGTTCTGTCTTGTTTTCCGCGCAGGAGTTCATGTGGGACTCCTGGCGGTGCGGCTCTTCCTCTTTTTTGTTTGGTGAACAGACCCTTAGGATACCCTTATGGCACCCAGGGGTGGGAGTATGACCCTGTACTCCCAGTGTATGTTTTTGGGCACTTATGTGTGGCCCGCAGAGCAGGGAATAGGCTGGTGGAAGCTCAATGCTGAATTTGACAGGTGCTCTGAGTGTCCTCCATGTTGGGATACCCAGGCCTGCCATTGAAATCAGTTGATTCCTGATAGGCCTCTTGCTTTCTATTACTTGTTACCTTGTATTCTCGAAGTCCCAGGAAGCCCTGACTCTGTCCTTTCCCCCTGACTGGCTGTTGGGTGGAAGTTCCATATATGGTAGTGTGGGGAAGTCCAGGCCAGACTGGCTGGAGCCTTCCCAATGACTGGATGTTGTGGGTACGCCTGTGGGGTGGGATCTGGGTGAATGGAGTGTGTGACGAATACGAATTTCATTTTATGGGTGTCCAGTATCTGGTGGTTGACACAATGACTGAGACAGCCATGCCCGAAACTGGAATGAATGCAGTGTGGAGTGCTGAATGGCAGAGTGCTTGTCTTTATCCACATTCCATGTTGTGAGTGTCTGGGTGGAGAAGAATGGCCTGAATGCACTGTGAGCCGATTGCCTGCCTGACTGCCTGAATGCCCCTCTGAATGATTGGTTGCCCGAGTGTGACCCAGCAGAGAGAATGGGAGATCAACAGTATATCTAGCGGCCTCTCACTGATGGAAATTGTTCAGAAGCTGAAGTATATACTTGATGTTTAACCTTGAAGCCCACTGGAAGAAGAACTGCTGCTGCTGTCCTTCACTAATCTAAAAGCTGCGTGACTGTCAAGGAACTGATCCAAGAGAGGACCTGGCTAGGAGACCACTTCCCGAGCTACGAGGGACCATTGTGCACCAGCTGATCTTTGCCAAAGCTCCCTGGACGTCAGACCCTCGAAAGTTGGCCGACCGGAGATGGGGACAGCCGCGGAACCACAAAGCGAAGCACCCGGACATTGAAGTCCATCACCGTCGATGACCGCCATCGCCGACCGGAACCGCACTGCTCCTTTGCCTATGACATTTGATCCAAGGACTCCCTTGCTCATCCTCGTCAACCGCTTTCGTCCTGCCGGAGAAAGTCAAGAAAGTCAAGGCCACTAACAACTGAGGAGAATCCGCTAGTGGGTTTCCCACCACCCGAAGACCACAGAGACGCTGACGACTCAATGCCCTTCCTGGGCCAACGTTCTTCATTAACTCTTTTGCGACAACAAACACTCATCATCGAGGTGCAAAGCACGCCTCCGCTTGCCGGTCATTTTCGGCCGATCGTCAACGAGAACCGCAAGAACCGAAGCTGCTGCTGCAACAACAGTGTTCACCCTTTTCTTCACCGACTCTCGACGACCCGTGGCTCCTGCCATAAAGGGAGTGCACTCAAGAAGGGCCTGTCGACGACTCACCGAAGAACTCTATAAAACCAGGTACCTTGGGGTCATAGAACCTTTAGAAGGAATCAAGACTATATTAAGCATAATTGGATTGGGCTTGTCAATACGCTTTATTTATAGGTTGCCCAGGTAGGGGGATACAGAACTGTCTCATGGTAGTGGGATAGACTGTTCCGCCATTGCTTGATTTAACTTTCTTTCTGTGTCTATCGCTGATTCATCTTATAATTTGGTTCGTATGCCATATGAACTGGTAGCAGTTGATGCATTTCAAAGGAATCGATAGTTAAGAGTGGTACCACATAGACCTGTATATTTGCCATTATAGTATTACCAGAGTACAAAGTGTGTTATTGTGATTGTGTATAGAACATGAACCCTATTTATATAAAGACTGTGTTTTCACTAATATAGCGTGTGGACATTCCTTTGTGGGTGCTTGGGGACTACACTGTACTTAAGAACCAGCCCACATCACCTCCTGAGAGCTAAGCATTGATTGCTCGCCACGTTTGACCAATATAGAGAATCTTGGCTGGTGTGCTCTGTGCCTCTCCTCTGCCATATAGGGAGCAGGAGTTCAGATAACCCCCCTTCAATCTTTACACTGGTGGCAGCGGTGGAATGCTTATGGGTTTAAGAATCAGTGTGTAACCTTGCCACTTACAAAATATCTACACTTTGTTAAACTGAGGATGAGTTGTGTACTAGATAACTACATTACAAGCAATGGAATCTATTGCAAATGGCAAATTGACTAGAATGAGCTTAGAGGCTCTCCAGAGTGCTTGTGAAGCCAGGGAGTTAGACTTTGAGGATACGTCTAGGGCTGAGCTGATAGCTGCCCTGGTGGACTACCAGACTGATTGTGAAGCTCTTGATAAAGGGGTGGATGCAACCATTGAGGCCCCTGCCCCTGGGGCTGTTTCTGAATCTGTTTCTGGGAATGCCACCAGTCCTGCTGCCTATGTTTCGACCTCCAGCAATGTTTCTCCAGGGAAGTCCTTAGAACTTGAGTTATTAAGGGAAAAGTTGGAAATAGAAGCTGAGCTTAAGAAAGAGTTGGCTCAGCAAGTGATCCTTAAAGCCAGGGATCTGGAACTAAAGGATAGGGATCTTGAACTTGAGAACAAGAACACTGAATGTCAGTGAATCCAGCTAGAGAAAGCTAGAGTGGAGAATTCAGCGAATCCAGTTGAGAGTGTCAGGTCCCCAGCCACCAAGTTTATGAAAGGTTTGGTTGATGTGTATGGGGAGGGTTCTGATACCCTCCAATGGATTGAAGCATTTGAAATGGCTTGTGGAATCCATAATGTTGATAAAAGAGGTTGGGCTAAGGGTTTGTTAAGCAGAGCGCCTCAGACTGGATATGACTGTATTCTGAAACTGAGTGTGGAAGAATGGGGTCAGTATGAGTGCATGAAGTCTGCTTAGATTGCCAAGTTTGTCAAGACACCTACTCAATACCTTAAGAGGTTCAGGGAATTTAAGAAAAGAGAGAATGTGTCTTGGGTTGACTGGGTGAGTGCTGCCCATATGAATATGATGGGGTGTATTGATGGATACAAGGTGAAAACATTTGTTGAATTGTCCCACCTTTTGTTTTTTTAGCATTGTTCTGAAGCCTATTCACCAGAATTGCGTCAGTATGTTGCTGACCAGAACACGTTAGATCCCTTTAAGCTGGGCAGGTTGGCAGACAAGTGGGTCTCCCACCGGGTGTCCCCTAAGGACTAAATTGGGAAGGACAAGGACAAAGAAAAGGGGACCTCTCAGAAGGCTGAGGAGTTCCAAAAGCAGTCACAGTCGGGTAAACCAAAACCTTCCTCTTCTAAGCCCAAAAATCTAGTGGGGATAAGTCCTATGTGGGAGGGAGTAAGAGTACTGGCCCTCCTGCTGCAAAGCAAAGCAGGCTCCCAGTGGCTCCAGTACCGTACCCCACATTCCTGGCACTTGTTGGGACTGTGGGGCTCTGGACTACAAGAAGGGTGACCCCAAGTGTAAAGGTAAGACACTTGGAGTCCAGGCTGCTAGCCTGACCTACCCTTACCCCATGCCTGAAGTGGAGGCCACTGTCCTCCCCTCCTCTACAGGAATCACATTCGGTGCTCCTGTAGATATTTCCCTAGTGCCCCTTGGTGCCTGGGACCAGTACGCAGAAGTACTGGTGTTAGGCAGAATCCTGTGCAGTTCCCTTAGGGAGCACTACACAAGATTAGGACTACAGGTGAGAGCAATAAATCCCCTTTGGTATCAGTCTGTACCACAAACATTTAGTTGGTAACTGTGGCTGAGCAGTCAGACCTATCTCAAGAGGGAGATGAGCAGTATTCAGGGTTTACACAATAGGCCTACAGTACTATGGCACAAGGAAACACTGACCAAAGCTTTGTAGTAAAAAGTAGTTAAATATTTATTTTACACACCTCTAGATAGAACACAAGTATCACAGTCATCAAGCAAGTTAAATTAAGTCAAAGGAAAAATATACACACTCCCAAGTTAAATTGTAGACCAAGTAAACCAGAGTGAAAACTGAGCAAAACGGCACAGTGACAACTACACACAAGGGATCCTCTAACAATTCATCACAAGGGAGGGAACGCACAAGTTAGATAGAAATAGGTTCTTACACACCCTAGCAACACTTCCCATAAGTTTGTGGACCAGTTTAAGCAAGACAGTGCATCAGTATAGGCAATACTTAAATGAAAACTGAGCAAAATGGCATTTCACAAGGTTTAAAAATGGGACGGAAAGGGTAGTTAAAAGAAATAGGTGCACCACACAGTTCTAGCTGAGAATTAATCTAAAGAAGGCAGATCTAACAAATGTGACCAGAGTCAGTAGGCCTGTGCCAAAGTCAATTGGTACAGGGCAAGGGCCTAAGAGCAAAATGTTCTTGTAGCTGCAGTCAAGTCTTTGGTTAACAAAGTGGAACAGGTGGATGCAGAAGTTGAAAAGACAATGTTAAGAGAGAGTGGCGGCCAACCCAACAGGTAGGTAAAGGATTTAAAACGCCTTTAGTGCTACCGCGGAGAAAGGGTGGCCTGGCGGAACAATGTACCTTAAAATGAAGAAGTGGCCCCTGAGGTGACGGTTGTTCCTGGTAGTTCCTGCAGTTCGGGTGATCCAGCAGAGGAATAGAGGCTCTCGTCGTGGAGGAAGGTTTGAGTTACTGCACTACCCAGGGATGAAACCAGCCGCGGTGCTGCCTGACGAATAAAATGTACGCTCCTTTAAATCGCGGTCCGGGTGGACTGGTGCCTGGCTATCCGGCCTCTGAGTTGTAAGAGGATTCAATTCAACACTACAGCTAAGTCAACACCTAGTCTAGAATACTGAATGAAAACCCTTATTGATATATCTTTATGTCCAGTTCATGCGTTCTGGATGACTACCCCTATATAACACCCCTCTCTTGGAATCCCCCTGACCCCACTGAGCCAAGAAGTAGTTCTGTTTTGCAAGTTTAAAGGTTTATTTGATAATTTAAACAATATATATATATATCACGCTTTATAATAAATTAATAATTGGATATCACACTTAATCTGAGCAGTAATCAATAATGAATAGTCTAGCACTAGCACATTTGTGAATAGGAACAGAAGAATAAGGTGGTAGAGAATGCTTTATATAAGTTCAGATGGATGTAATGTTAAATGAAAATTGCAATACAGAAAATACTCAATATGATTTCAACAAAACAATGTAATCACTTTTCTCTGGCAATCCCCTCCCCCCTTTATGCAATGCAAGGAAATGGAAGGAAAGCACACAGTTCTCAGAAATGCAATCAAATGTAATTCAGTTCACCCCAGCAAGCTTAGACTACAGAAGTTTGAAACACAGGCCCAAAATGCTTTTATATGTGCTGGCAATGAAGTGAAAAATATGCTAAAATGCTTTTAATTCCCTCTAGAGTTTCAGGGTGAGTGGTATCAAGTTAATATTAGTCCAGGCTCACTCTAGCAATGATTCAGGGATGGTTCTTAAGAGGCAAACGAATTTTTAGCAAGGAAAGCAAGAAAGCTGCTGTTTTCACACGTGGCTGGGTTTTTAACCAAATCGCAAATCGCGGTAAATTCGCGAGTGCGTTTTTCGCGATTGCAGCAAAAGTATAGAGAATCGGAATGCGGTTCTAGGTTCGTTGAAAAGCCAAGATTCCCAGCTTTCAGAGGAAAGTTACTGCAAGTCTCTAAGGCAAACGGTCACGGAGATATGAGCGATATGGTAAAGGTCGTTTTTCAGATTTGAAATTTTAAAAGTTCAAAGTGACAAGTGACAGCTAGCAGCTAGAAAATGACAGGTGACAGTTTTTAGGCAGTTCTACTTAGATTAAAATAGATTGAATTATATTATTTTAACTAAGAGATTGGTTCTGCACAGTTCTGCTAGGTACTCACAATATATTTTTGAATTAGGCCTCGCCACGGATCTGGTCAGGTTTTGGACGGGACTCCGGTCTGGTCTGGGTCTCTTCACAGTGATCTGGGTCAGCTCTCTGGTTCTGCTAACAGCGGTCTGGGTCAGCTCTGCTCTGCTGGACTAGCCTCTCTGGATTCTGGAGATTGATGGATTTGAAGTCTGGATCTCTGGATGTTGTATGGTCCGGCAGCATGCTCCGCAGCAAATGGAATTGAATGTCCCTATCTGTCCTGACTGTCTGCTTTTATGTGTTTTGAAAGTGGGTGGAGAGGCTAGCTTCCTAGGCCCTACCCCTCTCCACTTGTCATTGGCCACTTCCTCCTCTTCCCCTTGATTGGGGGAATGAAATGAAGTGTCATCATGATGAGGTCTGTTTATGATACAGAGAACCCACCCCTGTCAAATTACACACAATCTATATTTTGACCCAAAAGACATATTTGCACAGGTACACATTTGTTTAAAATTACATGCACCCATCACATATCACAGGAGGTATACCCTGTCCAAATCTGCTCTTCCTGGGAGCTTGCATTGAGAAATGGCAACATATTTCACTTTTTGGTCAAGTTACCAATATCAGATTCTTACTCAAATTTACCCAAATGTGTGCAAGGCATGCAGGCATTAATTCATGAAGTATCAGACTTTTAACATGCGTACATTTTAAGTAATACCCTCTTAACTGCTAGCTTGCCCCCAGAACATCACACAAATTGGAGTTTGGGCTTGAATTGAAGGTACATTTTTTAAATTAAGGCTCTCAAAGTTATACATTTCTGTCATTTGATTACAAAGAGTTATCAGTGTTTCTGTAAAATATATATTTTGCTTTCAATTCAGTTCTCAGAGTGTTGGAGTCCGCCTCCAAGACTTGGGTGGGTCAGTCACATGTGTCTTCTGGCAGGCAGGCCTTTGTTGACAGGAAACAGTCAAAATCAACATATCCTATTCAATTGCAAGAGCCTATTATGTGGTCTCCAGGAGGCTCCCAGCCAGTCTGCCTTCTATCAATCAAGAGGTCATGTGAGATTCTAACTCCTGGTGTGAATCTCTGGAGGTGAGAGGGTTTCCCAGGCTTCAGGCCTCTGGGAACATCATGTGGCTATTTTTTAATTAAAATGCAGCCTTTGAAGTCAGCTGAGTCAAATCCCTTTGTCAGCAACTGCACTCAGTTCTCCTGTCAGAGTTTAGACCGCTAGCGCCGCCTTGAGGATTTTGTTGGTACTGCATGCAATTTTGGGATCTTTCTTGGATTAATGCATTCTAAACAGGAATGGTTCTTACATGGTAGTAAATCCTTGCTTAACATTGTTTTGATGGGGCTCCTTACAGTAAAATGGTTATGTGGAACCCCACAAAAGGGTTGAATCTTTAAAGTGGTCCAATGAGCCACGATTTCAGCAACTTTTTGACATCAATAACAGTGGATTTTGTTAACAAAGATCTTTCTTTACACTGGTGGGTGGCAAGTTAGGTAACCATTTTGGTGTGCGCACAAACTGCGTGGTTCTCCTGGATTCTGGCGCACTTGTGGGCTTTTTGGCCATCTTGGATTTTCTAAGCCCACAGCACCAAATGTTGCAGCATGATAGCTCAAACGTGGGTCAGGACACCCAACAGATCCCCCCACGTGACTGCCCTTTGAATTTGAGTCGATGGGGAGTCGGGTGCACAAGGGTTTTGACCCACGCACTGGTCTGTCCGCATAATCTTCTTCCAATTCTGCAAATGGCACAGTTCAGCATCTTTTCCTCCATCCGGTACTGATCGATCGGTTCTCCTCGCCGGTCCTGATGGGAGTATTGGGCGGTACCCCGGGCCCCTCGCGTCTCTGCTCCCGGTCTCCGGATCATCCTCCTTGGCCAGTCTCGAGGTTCTCTTTCTCCTAGGACGACAAAGGAAGAGCGGCAATACCTATTCATAGAAATTTTTCCCCCACCATTGATATAGTGGGGTGGCATATAAATTTATAGTCAAAACATATGGACATGCACATTTCTTTTTGCATTCAAAAACGAAAACACCCACATTGAGAAACTCAGAATTTGATAGGCGATATGTAGGATATTTTAAGTTAGAACTGAATTAATCTGAGACAGTACCCTCTAGGATTCCAGAGGATTCCTCCAGTTGTTGCAGAGTGTGCCTGGGATGGCAACACTTCAACTGGTTTATGTGGACCCACTTGTCTTCCCCCTCTGCCAAACCGCCTTTGGGGATGCGGATCTTGTAGGCCACAGGGGAGATTTTGTCTATAATCTCAAAGGGTCCCTTCCATGTAGGCAAAAATGTTCGCTGTTTGGCCTGGTTCCTTTGGAAATTGTATAGAAAGACCCGGTCCCCCACCTGATATTCCTTCCTGGAAGTTTTCAGGTCATAGTGGGTCTTCATGCTATCAGCTGATCTTTCTAGATTCCGCTGAGCATAAGCAAAAGCATGTTGAAGGTGTTTCCTGAAATTCTCCACATACTCATGAGTTGTGGAGGCATTTATCAGTGTCTGCTCTTGGGTCCTGTAGAGCAAATGCTGAGAAAGCACCATCTTGCGCCCAGTCATCAACTGAAATGGTGACATTTTGGTTGCAGATGAAGGGGTAGATCTGATGGCCATTAGGACCAGAGGTAATCGGATATCCCAACTTGGCCCAGAATCTGCCACAAACTTCTTTAATATGCTCACAATGGTTCGGTTATATCTCTCTACTGCCCCAGAAGAAGCTGGCCGGTAAGCAATATGCAACTTCCTTTTGACCCCCAGTATCTCCCACATCTTTGTCATTACTTCACTGGTGAAGTGGCTACCCCTGTCTGACTCAATCCTTTGAGGTAGACCGAAACGGGAAAAGATGTGGTTAATCATCAGGGCAGCTGCAGTTTCTGCCTTGCAATTTGGGGCTGGGAGACATTCCACCCACTTGGTAAACAAGCATGTCACAGTCAACATGTACTCATTCCCCCTAGCAGAGCGAATCACGGGGCCTACAAAGTCGATTTGTAAATCTGACCATGGCAGTGTCATCCCCCTCTTTTGGAGAGGCGCACGGTGCGTGAGGGATGATGGCTGAAATTGTGCACACACAAGACACCCCTTCAAGTATTGGTCGAGGTCCTGCCCCATGTGTGGCCAGTATGCAACCTCTCTTAAGATTTCCAATGTTGTGTGAAACCCCCTATGACCGGCGGTGGCCGCATCATGGGCGTGACTTAACATCAGGCTTTGGAATGAGGTAGGAACCACCCACTGATCGTGGCCCGCTTTGGATTTCCTTACCAGCAAACCGTCTTGGATTCGGAACATTTTTGGACATTTCATCAACACTCTTAGGTCCTCTTTCCCAATGTAATCGGTATCCGTCAGGGGAAAATTCTCAGGGTCCTCAATGTGCTGGTAAAACTTACCAATAATTGGATCCCCCTTCTGAGCGGTAATCAAATCAGCATCAGGGGTCTCCTTACTCCATTGTGCAATTGAAAGGTCGTTGTGAGCATTTGTCTGGGACCTAGTGATAGCAGTGACCTGGATTTCCCCCAACAGGGACTCAATCTCAATTGGATCCCCTTGGATGGCCCCGGTTTTGGCCAGCTGATCAGCTAAGTCATTTCCAGTTTTGTCTGGTCCCTCTACTTTGGAATGACCCTTGATCTTCTTCCAATAGATGGTCATTCCCTTCGAGGTGACCAGATCATCAATGTTTTGGATCAACTTCCCATGTTTCAAGGGTTTGTTGTTAGCACATAACATGCCTCTGGTTTTCCAATTAACCAGGTGCTCCACGAACCCGTTCCGTACATAATCCGAATCTGTGATTATGACCAGTTTGTGGAGTTGATGCTGGACAGCAGTGAGGATGGCCTGATGCACAGCCATCAATTCTGCCACCTGACTACTTCGGGGACCAATTTTGTATCCAGCGGAGGGTTCTGGGGACTCATTCACCCATGCATTCCCTACGCCGGCCACCAGTTCTTTCTCCCCGTTGTTGTCAACATGGTAAGAGCATCCATCCACATAGACAGTGGGCATTCCCTCACACTTGTCCTCTTCAAAGACTTTGTGTGGGGAATTAAGGTATGCCTCCATGTTGCCCTTTATTTTTAGACTTTTGTCCTCGAGACAGTTTTCTCTGGCACAATCATGCAAGTCAGCCAGACCTTGCGCGAGGGGACTCTTCTTGTTTTGGCCATATCTGACCTCCACAAGAAAGCCCTGCATTGACAGAATCCAGGAAGTAATTCGGGAATTACTCACATTTCCGGCCCGGATTCTGTCACTTTGGAGATATTGCAGAGGCTGGTGTGGAGTCTCCACTATGATGTGTTCCCCCTGGATAAACGGGCGGTAATTCTTCAATGCCCACACCGTTGCCAGGAGTGCCTTCTCACAATCGTTGAATTTTTCCTCCACAGAGGATAAAGTTTTGCTCGCATAGGAGATTACTTTATTGACCTTGTCATGCTTTTGGTATAATACTGCTGTCAAGCACGTATTAGAGAACCCCGTCTCCAGGAAGAACTCCTTGTTTCTGACAGGGTACGCTAGGCAAGGCGCTTTTGAGAGGCTTCTTTTGAGTTGTTTTACTGCCTCGGCTTGTTCTGGACCCAATTCCCACTTGACCCCCCCCTTCAGGAGATGAATCAGGGGTCTGGTGATCTCTGCGTAGCCCTCAATGAACTTTCTGCTGTAATTAGTCAGTCCAAGGAGGCTCCTTAGTTCCCGCAGAGTTGTGGGGTCTTTCAGTTTCTGAAGTGCTTCCACTTTCTTTTCCTGGGGACAGAGACCCTGAGGAGTAATCTCATGCCCCAAGAAATTAACACGGGTTCTACACCACTGTGCTTTCTGAAAGGAAAGTTTTGCTCCGGCGGCCCTCAACTGGGTCAGAACATAACGGATCTCCGCTATGTGTTCCTCCACAGATGAACTTTTGATGAGGACATCATCTACATAAGCCAGGTTACCCCTCGCACCCAGGTCGGGCATGGCCTTATGTAGGAAAATGTTGAATTCATTGCCGGAGTTGAGGTATCCGAAGGGAGTCCGGGTCCATGTGTACTGCTGGCCCCCAAAGGTAAAAGCCAGCTTGGAGTGGTCCTCCCTGCTGACAGGCACAGTCCAGTATCCATTGGTCAGGTCTATTGCAGTGAATACCTGTGACCCCTGGATCTGGGCCAGCCCTTGGTCAATGTAGGGCAGAGGCCATCGGGAAGTATGGACCCATTTGTTGAGCTCCCTGAGGTCGGCGCAGAGTCTCCACTGGCCGTTTGGCTTCAATATTCCCAGCACCGGATTATTGAAGGTGCTGTGGACTGGACGGATTATTCCCCGGGACTCAAGGTTCTTAATTATTTCAGTAAGGGACTCCATTGATGCGAGAGGCAAGCGATATTGCTTCACAAACACTGGAGTCATGCCAGGGTCTGTGGGGATTGTTGTTGTGTGGATGTCAGTGCGACCACAGTCATATGAGTCTACCGCAAAGAGATCTTGGAAATCCAAGAAAACTTGTTTCAACTTTTGCTTTTGTTCCAGAGTCACACAGGCATCAGCTAGGTTGACTCTCTCTTCCACCATCTGCCTGAAGCCTGGAAAGACTTCTGGTTTGGCTATTTCAGCGGCCTCCTCCAGCTGGGTGGAGAAGTCCCTGGTCAGAGTGCTGATTTGGACTGGGGGCTTCAGGTGGGAAAGGCAGCCCTCATGGACTTGGAAAATCACCTCATCCCTCCTGAAGTCACAAGTCACATCTTCCTTACCATAGGGGCAAGAAGTGTACACCAGGAAGTTCCCCCCATGCCGGGTAAAAATCCTGTCTGGTGTTGTATTGTCATCACTGTCACTGTCAAAGCAGTCCTTGGGGATTGGCCCTAACAGTTCATTACCTAAATCTATGGAAAAATGTCGGTCATCAACCGCCATTCCAATAATGGTGCCTGCGGCTAGAGTAATACTCTTTAAGTCGCTGTTATCCACCTCTATTAGAATGGTGTCATGTTCTATGTTGACTAATGGAGTTGGGTTTACCCCCAACCCTTGCTGTTGGAGAGAAGCGTTTAGATGTATGTAAGCATCAGGGTTTTTCAAATGTTGTCCCCTTTTAGCTTTCACTTCCAGGGAGAATTGTCGGATCCTTTCTGGGATGGTGACTTCCTCTTTGATCTGAATTTCAACTGCATAAGGTAGCAATTGAGCTGACCTAAATGCTTTTTCTGGATCATCAAAGCCCATGGGATTATCCGCTAATTGGGACCAAGCTTTGAAGTTTATTAGGTCCAAACTAATGGCAAAGCGATTGAGAATGTCACTGCCTAAGTAAAAAGCGGCAGTGACGTCTCGCACGACCCAACAATTGTGGACTATGCTCTTGTTGCCAATGGAGATTTTGAGCATACACCTGCTTGGCAGGAGATGTTTGGAATTAGGTGCTTCCAGGTCCATTTCCCATTTGTCTATCAGTTTGAATGTGGGAATGGCTGGATCTTTTGGGAGTTGGCGGAACATGGCTTCGCTGATGAAGCTCTTACCGTTGTTCACACACACTCGAGCGAGAACAGAGTCCTTCCCATCATTTAACTGAACAGGGATGAACAACTGCTCTCCAATTTGCTGAATATCAGCCAGGCTCTGAGCTGATTTCACATCTTTCTGGACTATAGGAGTGGGAGTTTCTGATTGTGGATTAGTATAGAATCTCAGAGTGTTTCCTTCCAGCGTGGAGTACCACTTTAGACTGGAAGGAAGGTTGATTTTCAGAAATAGAGAGGACCCCCCATCACCAGTCTGTTGTCCTACTGCTATTACTGTCACGTCTGGAATTTGGCTATTCTGGAAGTGAAATTCTACTTCGTCAGATTTTTGTTCAACCATGTGGCAGGTGCCGTTTAAACTAACATGGCTGACACTCTGTTTTAATTTTATTGGTCGGCTAGTCTGGGTCCAGAGGACCTTGTTTACGCAATCTATTAAGGGTGACAACCTCCTCAGGAGGTCATTCCCCAGTAAACAAGGGGTGCCCTCTGGAGTCACTACTATGACCGGGTGTTTCACCTTGTGTCGCCCGATCTTAATGTCCAAGTCTGCAGTCCCCTCAACGGGAATTTCCTTCCCGTCAAAGTTCTGCAGTTGTCCAGGAAGAGAGGTGAGAGGAATTTGGTAATTCTCTCCCCTTCCTGCATTCAGTTCGTCAAAGGCCCTTCTGGACAGAAGGGTAGCTTGAGATCCAGTGTCCACCAGTGCCAAAATTGTACCCTGCCCCTGTACTTGTACCGGGGCATAGTATCTTCCCTCCTTCTCCTCAAGGGGGCACAGATAATGCACATTTTTGGACAACTGGTGGGCTAACTTTCTGGTTTTGGACATCGCTAGCGATGAGATTTGGGCAGAATTCTGTGGAGAGCCTTGGGAATCTGAAAGAAAAAGTTGGCAACTGGTGATCAGAGCCATTGTGGGTTCCCCTGGCTCCGGTTCTGGGCCGCCCCCCCTTTTTGGAGGCAGTCATCAGGATGGGTTTGAACCAGGGGATTTTCTTGCTGTTGGTTCTGGGATGAGATGGTGGGCGGCGATAGCTCAGTCTCCACATCTCCCCAGTCTGGATTTGCATCCCTAGGGACCCATTTTTCTTTGGGAGGAGTTCCCCCCTCTCTGAAGGAGAAGATCCTTTTCCCAGGATCCTCTGAGGATCCCTCTCCCTCAAATTGGAAGATCTGTACCTCCTCCTCAAACTGAGTCTGTTTGGGTCTTTTGTTTCTCCTACCCCCCCTCTGCTCCTTAGGAGGCAGACTTTCAGGGGCAAGAGATTTTGTTTCCGGTTCCTGGGTTTCCAGGGGCTGTTTACAAGTGAGGAAGGAAGCTTCCTCCAAGGCTTTACACCCCCCTTCCCTTTGTGCCTCCTCCCTGGGAACCGGTGTGTTATCGGGGTGCTGCCCCCGTCATTGTTCTGGAGTACCAGGTCCAGAGTTTGGGGCATTCTGTGCCGGCATGCCCATCTGAGGGTTCTGCTGTGCCCTCAGTATTTGACCCAGATCCCGTGCCATATTTTGGACCTGGCGCTCTAACTGGGAAACCCGCTCAGGCTGATACGGGGCTCTATTTTCTCCCGTGGGCTGATCCCGGGAAGGGTAGCTATCCCTTCTCTGGTAGTACCCCTGGTTGGGAAGATTTTGGTACCCCTCCACCCTTGGCCTCCCCTCTCCCGGATTAGGTTGTCTGGGCTCGGGGAATTGGGGAAAGAAGGATGGATGATTTTGGGGCTGGAAGTTGGGTGGATACCTGGGGAAGAAGTTCTGCCCAGGGTTTGGTGAGTTTCTGCCCTCCTGTGAGAAGTTGGGAGGGAAGTTCTCTGGGTTAGGTGCTTGGCTGGATCCCCCCCCTTGGGCTGGAGGAGTCCACACATAACCCAGGATGGGTCTGTTTCCCTTGTACCGGGGGCTTACATAATCAGGAGAGCGAGGGACCCCATTTGTGGGGCTGCCTCCCTGGCTCCCTGTCTGTGACTGGCCCGAGGACCTTCTGGGCCTAGCATTATTAGGTGCAGGTAGGTTTTTAGGCCCCCCCATCTCCAACTCTAAAACGGGGGTGACCTTTACCTCTGCCACCTTGGCAGCAGCAGGGGTGTTGTTGGCTTTGGGGTTTTTTGGCGCATTATTTTTATTTTCTATTGGCTTCTGCACCTCATAGATCCGGGTCGCCTGTTCAATGACCCAGTCTAAAGATCTTTTCTCGTGAAAATCCCTCACGAGCTGGGTCATTATGTATTTGGGCAAGGCATGGAAAAACGTATTAATAAATTCTCTGCTATCCGTGCGCACCCTTCTTGTGGTCTGTGCAAAAGCACGCTTTAACTCCTGCACAAATTCTTGTGGGGCCTGATCCTCCCCACATTGTAAATTGTAGGCTGCCTTGCGAGCCTCTTGAGGATTTCTATGAGTAGAAAAATGTTTCAAGATGGCCGCCTTATAGGTGGACCATCTTAAATGATTTTGGTCCTCCAGCCCCGCAAAGAAACTGGAGTATTCCGGGGAGAAGGTCCACTTTACATATTGAATACAGCTTTGGCTGTCCTTCAAATGGAAAGTCTCCATCATTTGCTCAAACAACTCTAAGTGCTCCCAAACAGAATACTTGGCGTTCTTATGATAAGGCGTGATGACGCTCCTGATTGCCTTAATCTGCTTTAAGGGGTCCTTAAGCAAGGCCCTTTTTGTCTTATTGGCCCTTTTGGTCCGGGTAACCCTGGTCCATTCATCTTCTGACTCAGAGGCACTGCTCCCAGAGGTTCCCGTCTGTTCTTCCAGGTTTTCCCGGATTCTGCGAGCCTGGGAATGGCTGGCAGAATGTGGGGACCTGGTCTCCTGTACCGCTCAGAGGAGTCTTCAGATCCCTCCTTGCTGCCAGGATTTGATGGGTACCCCCCCCCACTGACCTAACTGGGCAGAGGTTTTCAGGATGCCCTTAATGGGCCTACTCTCCTGGGGTTCCCCATTAAATTGCACTGTGCTTGGGTGCCCATACCCGGATGCCCGCCCCTCCATTCCTGGGTGGTACTGGCCTATGAGCCCCATGCTTCTGGCTGGATAGTAATCTGCCATCCCTGTGGCCCTGCGCTCATGTGCGCCAGGGGACATGGGGGTGGCAGAGTCCAGGGACTGAGAGAAATAAAGGCCTCTGGTACTAGGGCTCCTGGGGTTATGCTCAGGAGTTTCTCTTTCCCAGCGAACCTCATCTCTATCCGCCCCTGCTCCCTGTTGCAATGCAAGAGCCTGCACCTTCAGTTCCTCAGTTAAGGCCTTACTAGACTCTATCAGTCTCTCCTGCATCGCTACCTGTTGTTGGAGTCTATCATTGTGCTGGCAGAGAGCCTCATTCTCTCTCTGTGCCTCCTGATTGGTCCTGGAGCACTGGGCCAGTCTTTGCTGCAGGAGGGTTACCTCCTGAGCTGTGTCCCTATTGGCCTGCTCCTTTCTTGCCAGAGCATCCTCCACCCTCCTGGTGTGTTCTAACAAGTTCTGGTGTTCTTTTTGGAGGTCACCCAGCCCCTGGAGGGCCAAGTGATTTCCTTCTGTTTTTCTTTTTAAATGGCAGACTTCCTGGCCTAAGGCGTCTCTTTCCTGACTAAGAGCCTGCATTTGTGCCGCCAGGTCGTCCCTCTGCCTTTGAAAGGCACCAGCTTTCTGGCGTTCTTCATCAAACTCTGCCTGGGTATCCAGGTCTTTCAAAATCAGCTTGTTGCTCTCTGCCTTCACTCTATCTAGATGACTTTGCAGGGTGGCTACCTGCTCCGTGCATGCCCTGTTAAAGTCTAATTGTTGCTCCAGCTTTTTCTGGCTCTGCAGTAAGGAGTCCAAACTGTCTTGGTGCTCCTTCTGCAGAGCCAGAAATCTAGTATCCTGGTCAGCCTTTTCCTGTTGCAGTATATCCATGTCCTCTTTTATTTTAATAATATACTGCCTACTATCATTTTCTGACTCCTGGCTCCTCTGCAGCCTCTGCTCAGAAGAGTCCAGATCAGATTGGGCCTTCTGTAATGCCAGCAGTTGCCTACTCGCCAGATCTTGGCCTTCAGCACATTTGTCCTGCATGGCTCCCATATGTAAACATAAATATGCCGCTACCCTGGCAATCTTGTTGTGCTCATCCTTGGCCTTAGAGGACATATATAGTTCACTCAGGGCCACATGTAAGGGACCCTGGTCTCTCCATATATCTGACCCTGTTTCCGTGATCTGGGGTGCGATTGCTTGCAACCAGACCGTCCGGTCCTGATGAGTCCACTCACCTCTCACAAATAACTTATGTAAGAAGTGCTCTCTGGCTATTTTCATGTCTACTAAGGTCGTCATTCTAGAGATTTGAGTTCCTTCCTGACTTACAGAAGTTTGTATTTTATTTTTGCAAAACAGACCTTTTCCTTAGAGCGTTCCTTTGAGGAGTGCTTTACAGCGTAACACAGCGTGGTGATCCGACCGGATATGTGTATCTGGTCAGCTGGCACACTGTATTAATCTGCACAAGTGATAGATCTAACCCAAACGTCCCGGACAAGCCCCCAATTTGTAAGAGAATTCAATTCAACACTACAGCTAAGTCAACACCTAGTCTAGAATACTGAATGAAAACCCTTATTGATATATCTTTATGTCCAGTTCATGCGTTCTGGATGACTACCCCTATATAACACGCCTCTCTTGGAATCCCCCTGACCCCACTGAGCCAAGAAGTAGTTCTGTTTTGCAAGTTTAAAGGTTTATTTGATAATTTAAACAATATATATATATATCACGCTTTATAATAAATTAATAATTGGATATCACACTTAATCTGAGCAGTAATCAATAATGGATAGTCTGGCACTAGCACACTTGTGAATAGGAACAGAAGAATAAGGTGGTAGAGAATGCTTTATATAAGTTCAGATGGATGTAATGTTGAATGAAAATTGCAATACAGAAAATACTCAATATGATTTCAACAAAACAATGTAATCACTTTTCTCTGGCAATCCCCTCCCCCCTTTATGCAATGCAAGGAAATGGAAGGAAAGCACACAGTTCTCAGAAATGCAATCAAATGTAATTCAGTTCACCCCAGCAAGCTTAGACTACAGAAGTTTGAAACACAGGCCCAAAATGCTTTTATATGTGCTGGCAATGAAGTGAAAAATATGCTAAAATGCTTTTAATTCCCTCTAGAGGTTCAGGGTGAGTGGTATCAAGTTAATATTAGTCCAGGCTCACTCTAGCAATGATTCAGGGATGGTTCTTAAGAGGCAAACGAATTTTTAGCAAGGAAAGCAAGAGAGCTGCTGTTTTCACACGTGGCTGGGTTTTTAACCAAATCGCAAATCGCGGTAAATTCGCGAGTGCGTTTTTCGCGATTGCGGCAAAAGTATAGAGAATCGGAATGCGGTTCTAGGTTCGTTGAAAAGCCAAGATTCCCAGCTTTCAGAGGAAAGTTACTGCAAGTCTCTAAGGCAAACGGTCACGGAGATATGAACAATATGGTAAAGGTCATTTTTCAGATTTGAAATTTTAAAAGTTCAAAGTGACAAGTGACAGCTAGCAGCTAGAAAATGACAGGTGACAGTTTTTAGGCAGTTCTACTTAGATTAAAATAGATTGAATTATATTATTTTAACTAAGAGATTGGTTCTGCACAGTTCTGCTAGGTACTCACAATATATTTTTGAATTAGGCCTCGCCACGGATCTGGTCAGGTTTTGGACGGGACTCCGGTCTGGTCTGGGTCTCTTCACAGTGATCTGGGTCAGCTCTCTGGTTCTGCTAACAGCGGTCTGGGTCAGCTCTGCTCTGCTGGTCTAGCCTCTCTGGATTCTGGAGATTGATGGATTTGAAGTCTGGATCTCTGGATGTTGTATGGTCCGGCAGCATGCTCCGCAGCAAATGGAATTGAATGTCCCTATCTGTCCTGACTGTTTGCTTTTATGTGTTTTGAAAGTGGGTGGAGAGGCTAGCTTCCTAGGCCCTACCCCTCTCCACTTGTCATTGGCCACTTCCTCCTCTTCCCCTTGATTGGGGAATGAAATGAAGTGTCATCATGATGAGGTCTGTTTATGATACAGAGAACCCACCCCTGTCAAATTACACACAATCTATATTTTGACCCAAAAGACATATTTGCACAGGTACACATTTGTTTAAAATTACATGCACCCATCGCATATCACAGGAGGTATACCCTGTCCAAATCTGCTCTTCCTGGGAGCTTGCATTGAGAAATGGCAACATATTTCACTTTTTGGTCAAGTTACCAATATCAGATTCTTACTCAAATTTACCCAAATGTGTGCAAGGCATGCAGGCATTAATTGATGAAGTATCAGACTTTTAACATGCGTACATTTTAAGTAATACCCTCTTAACTGCTAGCTTGCCCCCAGAACATCACACAAATTGGAGTTTGGGCTTGAATTGAAGGTACATTTTTTAAATTAAGGCTCTCAAAGTTATACATTTCTGTCATTTGATTACAAAGAGTTATCAGTGTTTCTGTAAAATATATATTTTGCTTTCAATTCAGTTCTCAGAGTGTTGGAGTCCGCCTCCAAGTCTTGGGTGGGTCAGTCACATGTGTCTTCTGGCAGGCAGGCCTTTGTTGACAGGAAACAGTCAAAATCAACATATCCTATTCAATTGCAAGAGCCTATTGTGTGGTCTCCAGGAGGCTCCCAGCCAGTCTGCCTTCTATCAATCAAGAGGTCATATGAGATTCTAACTCCTGGTGTGAATCTCTGGAGGTGAGAGGGTTTCCCAGGCTTCAGGCCTGTGGGAACAGCATGTGGCTAATTTTTAATTAAAATGCAGCCTTTGAAGTCAGCTGAGTCAAATCCCTTTGTCAGCAACTGCACTCAGTTCTCCTGTCAGAGTTTAGACCGCTAGCGCCGCCTTGAGGATTTTGTTGGTACTGCATGCAATTTTGGGATCTTTCTTGAATTAATGCATTCTAAACAGGAATGGTTCTTACATGGTAGTAAATCCTTGCTTAACATTGTTTTGATGGGGCTCCTTACAGTAAAATGGTTATGTGGAACCCCACAAAAGGGTTGAATCTTTAAAGTGGTCCAATGAGCCACGATTTCAGCAACTTTTTGACATCAATAACAGTGGATTTTGTTAACAAAGATCTTTCTTTACACTGGTGGGTGGCAAGTTAGGTAACCATTTTGGTGTGCGCACAAACTGCGTGGTTCTCCTGGATTCTGGCGCACTTGTGGGCTTTTTGGCCATCTTGGATTTTCTAAGCCCACAGCACCAAATGTTGCAGCATGATAGCTCAAACGTGGGTCAGGACACCCAACAGAGTACAGGGTACGGAGATTCGACCAAGCCAGGTCCGGGAAGGCGATTGGCAAACTGGTTGGCCCCACCAGCTCAAGGGAAGAAGGCTCTTGCAGGTGAAGATCTTCTCTCGTCGTGTGGAGAAAAGTGGTGAGACGCTGCAGCAGGGCTTCACCAGTAGTTCAGTCGTTGCAGATGTCTTTGGCTTCTCTCCTCTTCGGCTTCTTAGTTCCAGTGGCGACGTCTTGCTCTTCTAGTCCTCAGGACCCTGCTTTTATGCAAAAAGTTCCCCATTCATATAGCCTAGCTGTCACTCACACAGTGGAGTGGTCATTTTGGCGGGAGACCCTCCAGCCTATCAGGATAGAGTGTGACATGGGTTGCTGAGGCAACCCTGTCCAGGGGTCCTACTCCCCCACCCACACAATGGACCCACCCCAAACTCAGTGGAGCCGAAAGGAGGGCTTCTCGGCAGAAGCCCGCCAAAAGGACGAACAAAGGATCCCCGACCTGGGTTAGGAGCTGAGAGGAAGACACGAGAAAGAAGTTATATTATATATTAAGTTCTGGCAATAAAAACCTACCGGAGTAAAGTTAATATTAAAATACACCCGCGGTATGTTAGAGGCTGTCAGAAAAAGTGGTAACCTCGAACAATGGCAAAATCCCATAGGAATATATTCACGGTCGAATATTTACGGTTGCCACCAGCCAGAAACATTTGAGAGAGGGACTGTACGGTACCCTCTCGAAAATGAAAATAAGGGAAAAACTATTAACTCTTTCCAGTGCTTCCATAGTAAGATGGTTTGTACTGGTTTAGTTCATAAAAATTGACTAGTAAAGTCAATTGGGACTTTAGATGCCCTTGGAGACAGTAGTCAGTCCCAGTGTATGGAGTCTGTGTTTGGGGGTCGCTATGACACCCCTGTGTCACTGCACTGAGGGTGCTGTGTAACACATGTGAATAAAGATGGTTCCTATGGGGTTGAGAAAGATCCCATCGGCATTAAACACAAAAATAGCCTAGAACACACATAGCAAAAATGCCTAAGAGTGGGGAAAAGAGTCTCACTTTTAGCAGGAAAAAGAAAACAGACCCTTCAAATCCAGCAAAGCTGCTGGGGGACTCTATAGGTAAGGGAAATTAGCCATAGAATGAGAATTCTCCCTAACACTAGCCCCCCCCCAGACTAAGGGACAGGAGGATCTAATCCACTCCTGGATGAGTCTCTTACCTCTAGTCGGATATAAACATCATAGAGAGACCATCAGCATTTTGGTGGTGACATCCTGACCTGTGCCCAATGGTCAAATCAAACCCTTGGAGGCAGATTGACCATTTTAGCAGTTTTGGGTTTTCCCCTTTCATTTGCATCAACCATCTAAAGGGTTGGTGGTCTGTTTGAATGATGAAATTAGATCCATACAAGTATGATTGAAACTTTTTCAAAGCCCACACAATGGCAAAACATTCTCTTTCAATAGTTGCCCACCTTGTTTCAAGTTCCTTCAGTTTCCTATTGGTGAAGCAAATGGGGTGCTCCCTACCTTTCTGATCCAGTTGACTGAGTACTGCACTAATACCTATATTGGAAGCATCTATTTGTACAATGAAGGGTTGGTGGTAGTCAGGAGCTCTGAGAACTGGAGCTTGACAAAGGGCTTTCTTCAGGCTTTCAAAGGCCTGATTGCACTCCTCATTCAATTTGATCTTTTTAGGGAACTTATAAGAAGAGATTACATTCAGTGGAGAAGCTATGGATCCATAGTTCTCAATGAAATTCCTGTAATACCCAGTGAGGCCTAGGAAGGCTCTCACCTGGGTTTGAGTAGAAGGGTTTGCCCAATTTTGCACAGCTTCAGTCTTGCTGAGCAAAGGCCTTATTTCACCACCTCCTAACTCATGCCCAAGGTAGACCACTTTACTTTGACCAATTTGGCATTTACTTGCCTTTATGGTCAGACGAGCCTGTTCAAGTGTCACGACCGCTGAGCGCTGGCGGCTGTGGAATAGGTGGAAGCTGGGCCGCCATTAAATTGTGCCGTCACGTTATTTTCCTTACAGTGCAAACGTTCTAGTCTTTTTTCAACATGGCCGCCGCCTACGCGTATTTACTTCCACACGCTAGGCGGCTCGGCGCGTTGCAACTTCTATTTCCCTCTGTTGCGCTCGCTCATGTTCTCTCCTAGGCGGTGCTCCGCCCGTGCTGTCCTATTTCCTTCCAAACTCTTGCTCTCTTTCCCCTTGCTCTTTCTTTTCCCAGTCTTTCCAGTTTCCCCCCCCCCCCGGGGTTTTACACCGGTCCGTTCCTTTTCCCTGCGATTTCTCGCGCTGCTCCTTTCTCTACGGAGCCATCCTATCTTGTTACGCTCTCATACTCACCTTACCTTGGATCGCCTGATTTCTTCACCGAGCCTTCCTGATTTGGTTCCTGGTTTCCGGAGGGGTTTTTATGCCGTTTGGCTTTTCCCCTCACTCCGTCTTTTAGTCCGTCGCGGAGGGGGGTCACCGTGCCTCCTGTGTGGAGCCGCGGTGGCTTCCTTTCGAGGCCGACCTTACCTTCTCCAGAAGAAAAGGCATCCCGCTCTACACACCAGAAGAAAGAAGCTAAATTACTCTTCAAGCTCAGGTGAGGAGGAAAGGGAAAGGGGGAACGAGTCGAGTTTTACTGATGAGGAAGACATTACCGATCAACCTAAAGAGGTGGTGAGCCTGCCAGCCCTTTCTGATAGCTTGCAACGCCCCAATATTGAGATGGCAACCCCACAACAACTCCAGGAACTCGTCGCAGCAGTACAGAGTTTGAGTCAGGAGGTTCAGACTTTGAAAACAGACAATGCCGCCCTTCAACAAAGGGTTGCTGCTCGAGAACAGCTCACAGCGGATCTCCCCCCCCTACCCCTGGTATCAGGCAAATTCGATGGCACCAAGAGGAAAGTAAAGGAATTCCTTGATGCTTGTAATATACACTTTGCTTTCAGAAGAGGCACCTTTTCCACAGACCATACCAAGGTAGGGTTCATGATAACCCATATGACGGGGAATGCCTTAGCATGGGCCACCCCTTTGGTATCTCGATCAGACCCGGTGTTACAGGATTATACAGCCTTCAAGGACCTTCTCAAACAGACTTTCCTTCATACGGAAACAGCCTTTGTAGCCAGCGAAGACCTCCTTGACGTGTGTCAAGGGAATTCCGACCTACTTTCCTATCTGTCTTCTTTCAAAAAGATAGCAGCTGAGACCGGTTGGCAGGAAGAAGCACAGTATACCATATTCCGGAGGGGTTTGCGGGAGGACTTAAAAGACGAACTAGCCAGAATTCCCCGTCCGGAATCTTTCTCCGATCTCATTAAGGCGGTAATAAGGATCGATTATCGCATGACCGAAAGAAAGAACGAGAAGAAGAAGACTCGTCCTCCCAGATCCTTTCCTGAAACCTATACTTCGACCCCCTCACCTGTTACTCGCCCACCTTCCAGAGACGAACCAATGCAGATTGGTACTACCCGAGCTCCGTTGACAGCGGAAGAAAAGAAGAGAAGGCGAGAAGGCAATCTGTGTCTCTACTGTGGTTCGGCAAACCATCTTCTGAGAGACTGTCCTGACGTACCCCCGAGAAGGCCGGGAAACGAGCGCCCTCGGTAGTCGGTGGGACAGACTATCGAGGGGCGTCAGTTGGTTCCTATGCTACGCTCTCAGTGACCCCTGCCAAGACCTCCGAAGACCATCGATTGATGGTAATTGCCGTCCAACTCCGGTTTAGAGGACAGAACATAGAGACACAAGCCCTACTTGACTGTGGAGCTGCCGGGAATTTCCTAGACACCTTGTGGGCAGACAAGGTGGGTCTTCTCAGAGTTCCTAAGAAGGAAGATCAGAAGGTAGAAGGGGTAGATGGCACTCCTTTATGCTCCGGGCTCATTACCCACACCACCGAGGAAGTACAAGTGTCTATCCAACAACATTCTGAGTCTTTGAAGTTCGATATCATTAGGGCCGCCCATTTCCCTGTTATATTGGGGATTGGTTGGCTCCGCAAACACAACCCAACAATAAATTGGACAGACAACCTGCTGAGTTTCCACTCTTCCTTTTGTCAAGAAAGGTGTTTGCCGGGACCTATGTTTGAGGAAGTCAAGACGATATGTGCTACTGAGAGTAGCTCCATCCACAATATACCCAGGATATTTGAGGAATTTGCTGATATTTTTAAGGAACAACAACCTTCGGTACTCCCCCCTCATCGGCCGGAAGATTGCAATATTGACCTCATACCACAGGCCTTGGTTCCTTTCGGAAGAATGTGCCCCCTTTCTATGTCTGAAAAGGCAGTTCTCCAGAGCTATTTGGATGACAATCTTGCTAACGGATTGATCCGACCCTCGAGATCCCCAGCAGGGGCTTCCTTATTTTTCATACCCAAGAGAGACTCCAAGGAGTTGAGACCTTGTATCGATTACAGGGGTCTAAATCAAGTAACGATCAAGGACAGATACCCGATGCCCATAATCTCGGAGATACTTGAAGCCATTCAGGGATCGGTATTGTTCACTAAGCTCGATCTTCGGAACGCATACCATTTGCTTCGGGTGAAATCCGGTGATGAATGGAAGACTGCTTTCCGCACTCCCTACGGGCTTTTTGAGTACCGAGTGATGCCATTTGGACTAGTAAATGCTCCTTCTATATTCCAGAGGTTTATGGATCGCATATTTTCCGATCTGTTGGGGATCAACACAGTTGTATACCTTGATGATATCCTGATATTTTCCCGGAAGAAAGAAGAACATTCTTCCCAGGTATTGGAGGTGTTACACCGACTCCGATTACATCACCTCTTGGTCAAACCAGAGAAATGTGCTTTCGCTCAATCATCCATGCCTTACTTGGGTTTTATACTCTCTGAAGAGGGGATAACCATGGATCCCGAGAAGGTAGAAGCCATTCTCTCATGGCCATCTCCTTCATCTGTCGAGGACGTCCAGAGGTTTTTAGGTCTGGCAAACTTTTACCGGAAATTCATCCCGGGGTTTTCAAGGCTCACCTTGCCCATCACTTCTCTCCTTAAGAAATCCTCTAAACCCTTTCTCTGGAATAAAGAGGCTGAAGACAGTTTTGCTAGTCTCAAAGGAAGATTCTGCACGGCTCCTATTCTTCGGCAACCAGACCAACTGAAACCTTTCATAATGGAGACCGACGCTTCTGCTGCTGCAGTAGGGGCCGTTCTTCTCCAAGTCAACCGCGACATGGAACACCCAATAGCCTATTTTTCTAAGACCTTGACAAACAGTCAACAAAACTATTCTGTCATCGAAAAAGAGCTACTGGCTATGAAATTGGCTTGTCTGGTATGGAGGCACTTACTTCAAGGAAGTGTGCACCCATTTCAGATACGTACCGATCACAAAAATCTGCATATTTTGAGGCAACAGGGATGCTATAACACTCGACAAGCCAGGTGGGCACACTTTTTTGCTCAGTTTCATTTCACCATCACGTATATTCCGGGATCTCAGAACCAAGTCGCTGACGCGCTGTCCCGAAGAAATGAAGTCAACAAGCCATATCAGAAAGAACTCATGTTTCCTCGAACTAAGATCGTCCTGGTTGTGTCGTCTTTTCTAGAAGAAGTTAGGGGGGCCTATACTTCTTTAGAAGGACCCGCTCCCACTCTAGAAATGTTACCTGTCGAGAAAAAAGATGGACTGTATTTCAACCAAGGAAGACTAATCCTACCTACACACGACCTCCAGGTACAAGCTCTTAGGTGGTGCCACGACTCGAAGGTTGCGGGTCATCGAGGTCTTCGTGGTACGCTAGAACTACTCCAAAGAACCTTCTTTTGGCCAAATATGAGGGCAGACACTCAGACTTATATTCAAACATGCTTGACTTGTTTACGTAACAAGAATTCCACCCAGAAATCGTTGGGGTTACTTCAACCCAGCCCGATCCCTCCAGGTCCTTGGATTAACATTTCTACGGACTTCATCGTCGACTTACCTAAATCCCAAGGTTGTACATGCATCATGGTAACTGTCGATACCTATTCCAAATTGGCGCATTTCTCCCCATTGTCCGGCATACCTTCTGCTTCGCACACTGCTGAAGTCTTTCTTAAGGACATATTCAGATTGCATGGTCTCCCTCAAAAGATTGTAACCGACCGTGGCAGCCAGTACACCTCTAAGTTTTGGTCAGCTTTGTGCAAATTGTTGGGGATTGAGAGGGCTCTTTCTTCTGGATTCCATCCTCAGACCAATGGCCAAACTGAGAGGCTGAATGGAACCCTAGAACAATATCTGAGGTGTTTCGTAAATCAGTCACAAGACAATTGGGTTTCTCTTCTCCCAACTGCCGAATTCACGTACAACAATGCGATTCATGCGTTTTTAGGTATGAGTCCTTTTTATTGTACTTATGGATATCACCCCAGATCTATAATACCCACCTTCTGGAAAGATACCTCTATCCCATCAATTGAATCCGGTTTGGCGCAGCTGCGAGGAGCTCACATATCCGCCGAACAGAGTCTAAAGAAGGCAAGCATTCAATACAAGGACCAAGCAGATCGCCACCGGAGACAGGTGCCGATGTGGGACAAAGGCTCAAAGGTTATGCTGTCTACCAAGTTTCTACCCCGTTGGGTCAGACCTTCCAAGTTGTCCCCCGGTATATTGGACCTTTCGACATCCTGACCAAGATCAACCCAGTGGCTTACCGCCTCAAGTTACCTAAGTCGCTCAGTCGTGTTCACCCGACTTTTCACTCCTCACAACTTCGCTCCTCTGTGGCTGATGAGAGAAGGCAGAGAGCTCCCAGACTTCACGTTCCACCCGACCCTAACTCTGAGGAATACGAAGTCTCCCACATCAGTGATTCCCGTTACCATAAGGGTCGCCTGGAATACTTTATCCATTGGAAAGGCTTCCCTTCATCCGAGGATTCCTGGGAACCCCGATCTTATGTTAACGCACCCCGTTTGTTACGCCGGTTCCACAACCTGCATCCCGGCAAGCCTGGGGGGTGTCGCCCTAGAGGGGGGCATACTGTCACGACCGCTGAGCGCTGGCGGCTGTGGAATAGGTGGAAGCTGGGCCGCCATTAAATTGTGCCGTCACGTTATTTTCCTTACAGTGCAAACGTTCTAGTCTTTTTTCAACATGGCCGCCGCCTACGCGTATTTACTTCCACACGCTAGGCGGCTCGGCGCGTTGCAACTTCTATTTCCCTCTGTTGCGCTCGCTCATGTTCTCTCCTAGGCGGTGCTCCGCCCGTGCTGTCCTATTTCCTTCCAAACTCTTGCTCTCTTTTCCCTTGCTCTTTCTTTTCCCAGTCTTTCCAGTTCCCCGCCCCCGGGGTTTTACACCGGTCCGTTCCTTTTCCCTGCGATTTCTCGCGCTGCTCCTTTCTCTACGGAGCCATCCTATCTTGTTACGCTCTCATACTCACCTTACCTTGGATCGCCTGATTTCTTCACCGAGCATTCCTGATTTGGTTCCTGGTTTCCGGAGGGGTTTTTATGCCGTTTGGCTTTTCCCCTCACTCCGTCTTTTAGTCCGTCGCGGAGGGGGGTCACCGTGCCTCCTGTGTGGAGCCGCGGTGGCTCCCTTTCGAGGCCGACCTTACCTTCTCCAGAAGAAAAGGCATCCCGCTCTACAACCCAGAAGAAAGAAGCTAAATTACTCTTCAAGCTCAGGTGAGGAGGAAAGGGAAAGGGGGAACGAGTCGAGTTTTACTGATGAGGAAGACATTACCGATCAACCTAAAGAGGTGGTGAGCCTGCCAGCCCTTTCTGATATCAAGAGCCTACAAAACATATCCTAGGTGGTCAACATGTTCTTTCCAAGTAGGGCTGAACACTGCAATGTCATCCAAGTATGCCATGCAGAAGTCCTCCATCCCATTCAGAACCTGATTAACCATCCTTTGGAATGTAGCAGGTGCATTCTTTAATCCAAAAGGCATCACGTTAAACTGGTATAAGCCAGCTGGGGTGGAGAATGCAGTTTTCTCCTTGGCATGGTCAATCAGGGCTATTTGCCAATAGCCTGACGTGAGATCAAATGTGCTTAGGAACTTGGCTGAGCCAAGTCTATCCACCAGCTCATCTGTCCTTGGCAAAGGATGGGCATCAGTCATAGTGACTGCATTTAGAGCTCTATAGTCCACACAGAATCTCAACTCCTTGGATCCTGCTTTTGGTACTAACACAACTGCGCTAGACCATGGACTAGTAGAGGGCTCTATTACCCCGAGATCAAGCATCTTGTTGAGCTCTTCTTTGATGTGGGTTCTTAGATTTTCTGACATCCTGTAGCCCCTGCTTTAGACAGGTAAACAGTCACCAGTTTGTATATCATGCTGGCCCCAAGGGGTCAAGCCTGGTGCTAGAGAAAACAGGGAGGCAAATTGATTCAACAAAACTTTGCACTCCTCCTGTTGCTCAGGTGTCAGATTAGAAGAGAGATTAACTCCTTCTATTTTCTCATCTAAAGGTTTGCCTCTGAGGAGGTCAGGTAGAGGTTCACTCTCCTCCTCCTCTTGAGCTGAAGCTAGAAGCAGAGCTCCCAGTTCTGGTCTCGAGACATAAGCTTTTAGACGGTTGATGTGAAAGACTCTAGGAGCCTCCTTAGGATTGCCTAAATCCACCAGATAGTTCACCTCTCCAAGTTTTCCCACAACCTTGAAGGGTCCCATCCATTTGTCCTGCAAGGCCCTCTGCCTTATTGGGACCATAACAAGAACTAGCTGGTCTTGAGCAAACTCAACCATGTTGGCCTTCTGGTCATGCCAATGCTTGACCAGAGCCTGACCTGCTTTCAAGTTATCACTTGCCTCAGCCATCCTGTGTGACATTCTCCTCCGGAGTCCTATCACATAGTCAGTGACTCTGACTGGCGTGGGGGAAGGAGCACTCTCCAACCCCTCCTTGATCAGGGCCAATGGACCTCTGACCGGATGGCCATAGAGAAGTTCAAAGGGACTGTAACCCACTCCCTTCTGAGGGACGTTTCTATATGCAAAGAGAAGGCATGGCAGTAGAAGATCCCACTTTTTCTTAAGAGGGTCCTCTAAAGCTCCTATCATGCTCTTCATGATTCTGTTAAACCTTTCTACCAATCCATTTGTCTGAGGGTGGTAGGCTGTTGAGAACTTGTAGGTAACTCCACAGTTTTTCCACATGGCCTTCAAGTCGAGGGACATAAAATGTGACCCCCTGTCGGATATCACCTCCTTAGGAAACCCAACCCTGGTAAAACATACCAAGGAGGCCCTTAGCCACAGCCAGAGCTATAACAGTCCTCATTGTCACAAACACTGAACTTAAGGGAGGAGGATTTCAATCCCCTCTCCCGAACCACAGAAGCCGAATGGATCGACCCCTCCCACCGTGGTTGGCACGGGCGCCTGAAGTTCGAATTACAGGTAGCCACGTGGCAGCCAATGGGGGGAAGAAGGAGTTAGGGAAAGGGGATGGACGAATAAAGGGAAGGAAGGGAAGACAACAAGACATAAACAGCAAAAGACTCCTACAATTCCTGACTAGTAGCATAAAACTCCTATAACCTGACCTGACTCTTTCTTCAGAAATTAGTAGGACAACACATAATTTTCATACAATACAATACATAAAGCACTAAACATGACCTCTTGTAGGTTAGCAAACATGACTTAAAGCCCAAACAAACCGATTGTGAGTACTGAACACTGAGACACAAACATGCCTCGAAAACATGGATTGTCACAAAATCACTGTACTTAGCACGGCGCTTCTCTCCATGTGGGAAAAGCAATAGGACTGGTATATGCAGATTAGCCGGGTTGTTTTTCCTCTGTACTTTTAACGGGACTAGCTGCAAATCCTCTCATCACATTAGACATAGACAAATAGAAGCACCCATGCACCCATAATAGTATTATGAGGACACACTTAACTCATGGTCCGGACGTTTCCTTATTACGTCCGGACGTTAAAGAATGAAGCGTTTGCTTTTGATTTGTGTCACCGCCACAGTCTGGCAAGAACAAACACACACATGCACACTTAACTGATGGTCCGGGAGCCTCCTGCGGCTAACCAGGACCTGTAGTGCTCGAGCTGATCAGAATGCGTTCACCGCCGCGGCCCGGGGATGCCTTGGTGCCGATCCAGCGTGATTCCTTCACGCTGCCCATGCCTCTCGTGTTGCTGCTCCGATACTGCTGCCGCCGCCGCCCTTGCTCTCCAACATCAATCATCAGCAACTGAGCACGGGCGGGCGGCCGTTAAGAGCCCCAACTCTAATTGCCAAGTGCCTGCAGCTGGGTACTGGCGGGCCCACAAACTACATATTCCCCCATGCCTGCTGGGAATCGTAGTTTATGTATGCCATACCCACTTCCTCCTGCACCACAATCCCTTATTCCTGACACTCATAGGAATTGCTTCAGGGAACCTAGTAGCATGGTCTACTACAAAAAGTATAAACCTGTTGCCTGAAGAAGTTGGAGGATCAAGGGGACCAACAATATTGATTCCTACCCTCTCAAATGGTACTCCCACCACAGGGAGAGGCACCAGAGGTGCCACATTCTTGGAGACACTTTCACCAGAGGTTTGGTAAGTGTGGCAACTCTTGCAATACTTATCTACCTCAGCCCCCATTTTAGGCCAATAAAAGTAGAGAGAGAGCCTTTCCTTGGTCTTCTTGAAACTCAAGTGACCAGCCAAAGGTATTTCATGGGCTAGTTGCAAGAATTGGAGTCGGTTTGCTTGAGGCACTACAACTCTTTTGTAGTCCCCAGGGAGTGACTCTGTTGGTTCACTATAGAAGAGGCCATCTTCCCAGTGTAACCTATACTTCCCAGGCTCTTGCCCTTCAAGCTGAGAAGCTGCCTAGTGGCGAAGACCTTCCAGAGTTGGACATTCTCTTTGTCCCTTACTGAAGTCTGCCCTTTGGGGTCCACCTTCTGCCAGGATGGTCCACAGGGTCAAGATCTCCAATGAGTTCTTGGCCTCCTACTACATCTGAGTCCTCAGGGTCTAGTTCAATCACACTGGGGTTTACCTCACTCTCAGCCTCAGCTGGAGGAGGAATCACAGGTGTGATTTTTGACAACCTAGGAGATTTCCTGGTTGGCAGCACTAGAGTGCTTTCTGCTGGTTTCTTCTTGGAATTCTTGGGTTTCCCCTTTGCTTCTGGTTGCTTGGAAATAGCAGTTAGTAACACCAGTGGAGTAGGAGTGATTTCTTTTTCTATCATCTCCTCAGGAGAGCCCCTTAAGCTCCTGACCCTTGCAGGTCTGGTAAGCTCCTGTAATCTCTTACTAGGAGGTCTGGGAGTACTTGACACTACTCCCAGGTCTTTCAGATCATTGCCCAACAGCACCCTTTCTGGTACTTCAGATTGTACACTCACAGGTATCCTGACAATCATTTCATTGCACTGGATGAGAGCTGGTAATTGGGGAAGCATCTGCACAGGCCCTCCAGCTAACTTGGTGAGGCATTTGGGTGCCTTAGCAACATCCTCCACCTTGAAAAAAGATTCGCCCACCACAGTTATGCTGGCCCCAGTGTCTCTAATGGCAGGGGTCTCCTGACCATTGACTAGGACACTGTCTTTATAATACTCTTTAGTATTAGGAGGGATAGAATTATACACATCTAAATTCTGTTGTTCCCACAACCCTAGAGATACTAAAGATACACTAGCTGTGACTCCAATGGGATCTTCAGCTAGCAGTTGAAAGTTTCCACTGGCCATATGTACTTCCTCCTCTGGAGCGAAGGCTAAGGAGACAGTGTGGACCCCTGAAGGTTTACCCTTACATCTGGGATCCCCTTTCACATGATCAGTAGAGCCACAAACATAACATTTTCCAAATGTCTTTATGGATGGTGGCTTGTTCTGACCCCCTTCTGGTCTGAGACCAGAAGGTGCACTAGCCGGATGAGGTTTCCCTTGTGGCTTACCCTTAGAATTTTGTTTGGGGCCCTCTTTGGAATTGGAACTATTTGAATTCTCTTAGTTTTCTTTCTTTGGCTGCTTTCCCTCATCCTTTTCTGAGTTACCCCTGAATCCTTGTGAGTAGCCCTGTTGGCAACCCACAAGTCAGCAGCCTTAGCTAGCTTTTTAGAATCTAGTTCTTTTGAATCAGCCAAGTGCTGTCTGAGCTCAGGAGAGCAGGCATCATAGATAGACTCCATCATGACAGGATTTCTCATTCCTTCATAAGTGTTAACTCTATAACCCTTAATCCATCCCTCTAAGTTATTCAAACACTCATTCACCCAAGTAGCCCGAGGGGTACTATCATGCTTTTTGAGGGCCCTAAACCTCTTAAGGTACTGGGAAGGAGTCTTCCCAAATCTAGCTATCAAACCTAGCTTTACACATTCATAATCCATCCTATCCACCTCCCCCAACTCCATTACCACATTAGATGGAAAAGGGGGGAGCCTAGAGAATAACCAGGGGATCAACTGATTCCCTTTGATATCCTGGAGCCCATGGTTGTATTCAAACATAGCAAGCCAATCTAATACATCCAACGTAGGTTCATACATACACACAATCTCTTTAGGCATCCGGGGCCTTTTTGGACTGGAAGATCTAGAGGATTCAGGGAGAGAAGCATTTTCCAAAGACAATTTCTTCATCTCAAGCTCATGGTTGAGCTCCATTTCTTTGAGCCTCATTTCTTGATGTCTCTTTTCAGTTTGGGCACTAATTCTTTGAATTCAAGTTCAAGTCTCATTTTTTCTAGTGAGATAAATTCAGGAACTTAATGTGGGACCTGGTAAGGGTCCAGTAGCCACAGGTTGAGGCCTTTGAGCAGGTAGAGGGCCAGAGGGGGTGACATTGTTATCCTCCTCTTCCTCATCTCTTTCAGCAATAACATCTTCAACATTATGTTCCTCAAGATTTGCTACATTTGCTGGAGTAGGGGGCACTACAGCACCACTATCCAGACTTTGTTTCTCTAACAGTCTATCAATCATTTCTAATTTCTTGCCTTTGACAGGAAGACCTTTATGTCTACACAGATCCCTCAAATAATCAGCAGTATTAGTAAGTAGGGTCTCCTGGCTGTAACTTTCCATAATTTTGACTTTTGTTTAAAATAAACTTGTTGTGATAGTTAGCCTTGTGGTTATTTGAACCAAAGCACTAGCAGAACTCTAAAATGTAAATCCAATACTTTTATCCTCACCGCTGTACACCAGTGTTAGGCAGAATCCTGTGCAGTTCCCTTAGGGAGCACTACACAAGATTAGGACTACAGGTGAGAGCAATAAATCCCCTTTGGTATCAGTCTGTACCACAAAGATTTAGTTGGTAGCTGTGGCTGAGCAGTCAGACTTATCTCAAGAGGAAGATGAGCAGTATTCAGGGTTTACACAATAGGCCTACAGTACTATGGCACAAGGAAACACTGACCAAAGCTTTGTAGTAAAAAATAGTTATATATTTATTTACACACCTCTAGATAGAACACATGTATCACAGTCATCAAGCAAGTTAAATTAAGTCAAAGGAAAATATACACACTCCCAAGTTAAATTGTAGACCAAGTGAACCAGAGTGAAAACTGAGCAAAACGGCACAGTGACAACTACACACAAGGGATCCTCTAACAATTCATCACAAGGGAGGGAACGCACAAGTTAGATAGAAATAGGTTCTTACATAACCTAGCAACACTTCCTATAAGTTTGTGGACCAGTTTAAGCAAAACAGTGCATCAGTATAGGAACTACTTAAAATGAAAACTGAGCAAAATGGCATTTCACAAGGTTTAAAAATGGGAAGGAAAGGGTAGTTAAAATAAATAGGTGCACCACACAGTTCTAGCTGAGAATCAATCTAAAGAAGGCAGATCTAACAAATGTGACCAGTCAGTAGGCCTGTGCCAAAGTCAGTTGGTACAGGGCAAGGGCCCAGGAGCAAAATGTTCTTGTAGCTGCAGTCAAGTCTTTGGTTAACGAAGTGGAGCAGATGAATGCAGAAGTTGAAAAGACAATGTTAAGAGAGAGGGGCGGCCAACCCAACAGGTAGTTAAAGGATTTAAAACACCTTTAGTGCTACCGCGGAGAAAGGGTGGCCTGGCGGAATAATGTACCTTAAAATGAAGAAGTGGCTCCTGCAGTGGCGTTTGTTCCTGGTAGTTCCTGCAGTTCGGGTGATCCAGCAGAGGAAGAGAGGCTCTCATCGTGGAGGAAGGTTTGAGTTACTGCACTACCCAGGGATGAAACCAGCCGCGGTGCTGCCCGACGAATAAAAGGTACGCTCCTTTAAATCACGGTCCGGTGGACTGGTGCCTGGCTATGCGGCCTCCGAGTACAGGGTACGGGAGATTCGACCAAGGCAGGTCTGGGAAGGCGATTGGCAAACTGGTTGGCCCCACCAGCTCAAGGGAAGAAGGCTCTTGCAGGTGAAGATCTTCTCTCGTCATGTGAAGAAAAGTGGTGAGACGCTGCAGCAGGGCTTAACCGGTGGTTCAGTCGTTGCAGATGTCTTTGGCTTCTCTCCTCTTCGGCTTCTTAGTTCCAGTGGCGACGTCTTGCTCTTCTAGTCCTCAGGACCCTGCTTTTATGCAAAAAGATCCCCATTCATACAGCCTAGCTGTCACTCACACAGTGGAGTGGTCATCTTGGCAGGAGACCCTCCAGCCTATAAGGATAGAGTGTGACATGGGTTGCTGAGGAAACCCTGTCCAGGGGTCCTACTCCCCTTCCCACACAATGGACACACCCCAGACTCAGTGGCGCCGAAAGGAGGGCTTCTCGGCAGAAGCCCGCCAAAAGGACGAACAAAGGATCCCCGACCTGGGTTAGGAATTTAGAGGAAGACACGAGAAAGAAGTTCTGGCAATAAAAACCTATCGGAGTAAAGTTAATATTAAAATACACCCGCGGTATGTTAGAGGCTGTCAGAAAAAGTGGTAGCCTCGAACAATGGGAAAATCCCATAGGAAAATATTTGCGGTCGAATATTTACGGTTGTAACCACTGCCACCAGCCAGAAACGTTTGAGAGAGGGACTGTACGTTACCCTCTCGAAAATGAACATAAGGGAAAAACTATTAACCCTTTCCAGTACTTCCATAGTAAGATGGTTTGTACTGGTTTAGTTCATAAAAATTGACTAGTAAAGTCAATTGAGACTTTACATTCCCTGGGAGACAGTAGTCAGTCCCAGGGTATGGAGTCTATATTTGGGGTCGCTACGACACCCCTGTCTAGAGCCTAGAGCACACATAGCAAAAATGCCTAAGAGTGGGGAAAAGAGTCTCAATCTTAGCAGGAAAAGGGAAACAAACCCTTCAAATCCAGCAAAGCTGCTGGGGGACTGTATAGGTAAGGGAAATTAGCCATAGAATAAGAATTCTCCCTAACAGTCTGGTAAACCAAAACCTTCCTCTTTTAAGCTCCAAACATCTAGTGGGGATATGTCCTATGTGGGAGGGAGTAAGAGTAGTGGCCCTCCTGCTGCAAAGCAGGCTCGCAGTGGCTCCAGTACCATACCCCACATTTCTGGCACTTGTTGGGACTGTGGAGCTCTGGACCACAAGAAGGGTGACCCCAAGTGTAAAGGTAAGGCACTTGGAGCCCATGCTGGTAGCCTGACCTACCCTTACCACATGCCTGAGGTGGAGGCCACTGTCCTCCCCTCCTCTACAGGAATCACATTCGGTGCTCCTGTAGAGATTTCCCTAGTGTCCCTTGGTGCCTGGGACCAGTACGCAGAAGTACTGGTGACAATCCCACAGAACACCCGTGGGTTTTTGAGAAGTGACCTCCTGAATGGCCAGCCTTCTACTGGTTTGAGAGACACTGGGGCAAGTATGACAGTGGTGGACAGGACCCTGCTCAAGCCAGAGGACTATGTAGGTGCTCCTCTGAGAACCACCAAGTTAGCTGGTGGGCCTCCCAAATTATCGCCTGTAGCCTTAGTGAACATTACGATTGTAGCCAAGACAGCAAAGCTTCCTGCCCCGGTTCAGGACAATGTACCTCGTAACATTTTGTTAAGAAATGATTTGCTGGAAATGGGGATGATCACGGATGGTCTACCCATGGCTGCTGCGGCGGTCACCCGATCACAGGTCACACCGGGTCCGACTGCGAGTCCGGTACCCCGCTGACTGGGAAACCCAAGGCAAGAAGACCGAGGAGTAAGAAGGCCGCCTCTGCGAAGGGGATCCCTTCTCTTCCTGCTGCTTCAGCAGCACCCACTGGTATTCATGTCCTGGACGGGCTGGGCCCAGTGGTACACCCAAACTCAACTCTTGAGGGAGACAAGGCAGAAGACCCTCCTGCGGGAGAGGTGCTCAACCCGGAGGACCACCCCGACCTTCAATGCCTGTTGGCTGAAGGGGGACACTCTCGTGCAGACTTCTGTGAGGGTCAGAGGGAGTGCCATTCTATCGAGGGTCTGAGGAAACAGGCCCTGTCCCAGGCAAAAGGAGAAGTGCCTAGGATATTACGGATATATTAGGAGGGTGAGCTCCTTGTTAGTGAGCCCACTAAGCCTGAACCTGGTGCCCTCAAGAGGTTGGTGGTACCTTAGGTTTACATGCCCTTCTTACTGCAGTTGGCGCATGAGGTGCCCTTGGCTGGTCATCTTGGTACCAAGAAGAGGCTCTCTGCCCATTTCTACTGGCCCCGGAGGGGAGTAGAAGTGGAGTCCCACTGCAGGACCTGCACAACTTTTCAGCTATCTGGCAAGACTGGAGGCAGTGTCATTGCCCCACTGCATCCATTGCCAGTGGTTGCACACCATTTGAGAGGGTGGGCATCGACATTGTCGGTCCCCTTGACCCTCCCACTTCAGGTGGACATCAGTTCATCCTGGTCTTGGTAGATCATGCCACCAGGTTCCCTGAGGCTATATGCCTTTGGACTGTTACTGCCAAGGTGGTTGCCAGGGCTCTCTTGGGCATTTTTACCAGGGATAAATTCCCTAAGGAGGTTGTGTCTGACGGAGGATCAAAATTCATGTCGAGTTACATGAAAACCACGTGGAAAGAGTGTGGGGTTATTGTCATGATGCCTACCCCCGGGCATCCGGATCAAGCCCATCAGCCCCGGGAGCAGGCATCCAGACATTTACAAAAACCCCAGCAGCCCCAGCTAGGGGCTGTCTGGGTTCAGTCCTGGCGCCGTAGGAACCAGGCTCATAATAAAAATCAGTCCTGGCGCCATAGGCGCAAGGCTCATAGACATTACTTACCTCATGCAGACCATGCTGCAAATAAATCCAAGCCAACGTGAGGCCTGGATGGGACTATTTGACTACAGGGGCTATTTTTTACTCGGGTGTGGTCCTGGGGAACTTCTTTCCTGGGACTACTTTGGAGGCTATTTAAACCACACCCGAACAGCAGCACATGCTTTGTGTTATTCTGCATCCAGCAGTGTGACTCTCACCGTGCCTGCAGCCAGCATCCAGTCTTCTGCTGCGCCCGCATGCCTGCAGCCAGCATCCAGTCTTCTGCCACGCCCTCCTCGAATCCGGAGCTCCTAGAATAAAGAGGAAGAAAAGGACAAGGTTAGAAAACGAACTTATTTCAAATTCCTCACCTGATTCCGGATCCATTTCATCTCCCGACCTGGAAAGTACATCAGTCCTGCATGCGTCGCTTCGCCAGCTCCAGCACGGCGCCATACTCACGAGTTCTCACAGCATCTTTCGATCCGGCACTGTCTCCATCATTTCTTCGCAGTACTCCGGCACCTAGGGGCACAAGAATAACAAGGTGAGCCAAGGGAATCAACAAATACCTCTTACCACCATAGACGTACCTGATTTACCACCGGCGGTATTATTCTCCATGTATTCATATGCCGCATCTGTAAAGAGGGAGAAAAACAACACGTTAACGCATGCAATAGTTACCGGACAGCGTTGGGTAACAAAGACTCTTACCTGAACGCCAGCAGCAGCTACGAGACCTTCTTCTCACAAACTCAGTTGCAACTTAAGGAAGGAAGGGGACATGAATGAACATCGGGCACATTGAACTCTTTGAACTTGATACTTACCAATCCCGCCTGGGACTTCAGAGTCAATGCTTACCGGAACTCTCCCAACGCCTTCAAACCAGTGAAGTAACTGGTATCTACGCGCCCCTGCAAGACAAGGATGGAGAGCTCATCTTTTACAAACATAAGGTGAGGTTACTAAGGGGATATCGGAGGTGATTAGTGGGGGAGAGCGAGAACAGTTGGGAGGCCATCACTAAAACCCACAGGTGACTAATCCCTGTCTCCACTTGCAGGAAAATACTTCTTCGGGTCCAGCAGACAAGACTAGGCGGGCCAGTCCAGACAGTCATCTCTGCACTACGCATCACGTTGACGGAGACCGCAGCTGTCCGGGTCCGATCGACACCCCTGTGGGGTCCAGGTGAGCGTAACAGAACACAAAGCATTTCTAAAAATACCCACCCGGGTGTTATGGAAACCTCGGAAACCGACCATCTGGCCCAATTATTGGGGGAATTTAGGGCGGAAGTACATGCCGCTCGCCAAGAGACTAATGCCCTCAGGAGAGAACTGATTGTCTCAAAGGAGCGCACTGATGATCTGGCTAGGCAACTACTGCAAAACCAAGCTGGGCAAACGCCCCAACCTGGATATGGGGGAAACCCAACCCCCGTTTCATCAAGCAATCCTGTGCAAGTGGTTTTACCAGGAAATATTCCATTAGCTCCACCCGAACGCTTTGCTGGGGACCCCAAAAGGTTTGCCGTGTTTATGAACCAATGCCCCTTGCGTTTTTTATGCAGACCGGGAGCCTTTCCAAATGACAAAGCCAAAGTAGCCTTTGTATTGTCATATCTTAGTGGCAGCGCAGCGGATTGGTCCATTCCGTTAGTCAACCAGGATGATCCTCTTCTCCGGCAATTTCAGGGTTTTCAAAGGAGCATGGAAAAACTATTCGCCAGACACTCACAGGGTCAAGCCCTGGACAACAAACTTTTATCCTTATGACAGGGTAACCAGAATCTGCTAACCTATATTGCAACCTTCAATAGGTTGGTGGTGGAAACCGGGTGGCCGGAGGAAAAACGAATTACATTGTTTCATTGTGGACTTCGGGGAGAACTCAAAGACATCTTGGCTCAAGTTGTGAACCCACCTCAGGATTGCACAGAATTTATAGACTTAGTGGTCCAGCTAGACCACCGACTTCAGAATCGAAAGACTGATCGAGCTAAGTTCGAGAATCGGGTATTGGTTAAACCCAACGTTGCCCCCAAAGGAACAGATGCATCTGAACCTATGCAGATCGGGGGGGTTAAAGGACCCTTAACTCAAAAGGAAAGAGAAAGAAGACGACAGATGCAGTTGTGTCTGTACAGTGGAACCTCAGGACATTTTCTACGGGATTGCCCTACAAAACCACCCAAGAAGGTGGTAGGAGTTGCTGATAAAAGCCACATAGAGCCTGATTCGGGAAACGACCACGCCCGACAAGCGTAGAGGTCTTCTTGCCGAGCTTAAAGAAGGACACTCAGACCTCGCATCTGATCATCCCAATGGTCCTACATGATCCCAAGCAGCCATCACGTATGCACGCAGTAAGGGCATACATAGATAGCGGGGCCATAGGAAGCTATATGGACCACGAATTGGTGTCAAGGATGAATCTACCTCTTTGCAAAAAGACCACTTCGGATGTCATCACCACAGTTGATGGAACTGAGATTGCCTCGGGGCCTGTAACTCATTCCACTACAGAGATGACACTGTTGAGTCAAGATGGGCATTGAGAGACTATTGTGTTTGATCTAATCAAAGCCCCACAGTTCCAGATAATACTGGGGATGCCATGGTTGGAAACACATAATCCTTGTATAGAATGGCGAGAGAAGAGAATAACCTTCCGGGATTGTGCACACACCTGTTACCCGGAGAAAACTTTGAACAAAGGCCTGGCTACAGTCGTTAACCCAATCATGCAGTTACCTCAGGAATACCAAGAATTTCAGGATGTTTTTCAAAAAGAACAGGCCAATACATTACCTCCTCACAGATCATACGATTGTCAAATCGACCTCCTACCCGGTGCACAACCCCCATGCAGTAGAATCTACGGCTTCACGGAACCTGAAAATCTTCACCTACGGCAATACTTGGACCAATACCTTGCTAATGGCTTTATTCGTCCTTCCAAGTCTCCTGCATCCTCCGCTTTATTATTTGTGTCAAAAAAGGAAGGTGACCTTAGAACGTGCATAGATTACCGCGCATTAAATCAGATTACGGTAAAATACTGATACCCATTGCCTCTGATCCCTGAATTACTAGACCAAGTAAAGGATGCTTGTATCTACACTAAGTCAGATCTCCGAGGAGCATATCATCTGGTACGTGTCAAGAAAGGCGACGAATGGAAGACTGCCTTTCGCACCAAGTACGGATTATTCGAATATCAGGTGATGCCCTTTGGGTTGTGCAATGCACCTGCAGCCTTCCAGTATTTTATGAACGATGTCCTTCGTGAACTCATTGACGTCTGTGTCGTCGTACATATAGATGATATTCTAGTGTACTCCTCCTCAGAATCAGACCATGTTAAGCACGTGCGTGCAGTCCTTGAGAAACTACGCCAGCACAAGTTATATGCAAAATTGGAAAAATGTGTTTTTCATGCTACGGAAGTTGAATTTCTTGGATTTATCCTGACTCCAAAGGGAGTCCGAATGGCGAAAGGTTGACGCAATTCTCAAGTGGCCATCACCCAGTTCAGTCAAAGGGGTACAAAGCATGCTCGGATTTGCTAATTTCTACCGCAGATTCATTCCGGACTTCTCCCATGTTGTACACCCCATCACAGCACTTTAGCGAATAAACAAACGCTTTTTGTGGACCGAAGAGGCTGAAAAGGCCTTCCAAGAGCTGAAAGCGAAATTCACATCAGAACCTGTCTTAAAGCATCCACGCCCTGAGCTTCCATACATAGTAGAAACTGATGCATCCAGTTTAGCCATGGGAGCTGTCCTGTCCCAGAAGGATCCTGAAACCGGACAACTTCACCCAGTAGCGTTTTGGTCCAGAAAGTTCTCAGCACCTGAGTTAAACTATGCGATTACCGATAAAGAGCTATTAGCTATCAAATCCGCCTTTAAGGCTTGGCGGCACCACCTTCTTGGTGCCAGGCATACCATTACGTAATCACTGATCACCGGAACCTGCAGTATTTAAAAGCAGCCAAAGCCCAATCATCGCGACAACTTCGATGGGCATTGTTCTTTGCCAAATTCGATTTCGTGATCACTTATCGACAAGGCCGCAAAAATGGCAAAGCAGATGCCTTATCCCGAATAGGGATGGGTGAAGCATATGCAAACCCGGAACCGGTGCCAACAATTCCCGATCAAAGAATTCTTGGCATAACTACTCTACAGACACTAGAAGATATTCATTCAAAAATCCAACAACTCTTCGATCCAGCAACCCTGCAGGACTGGGTAAAGAAATGCCCGGACTACTCAGTCGTCAATGACCTACCTTACTATCAAGGACGACTATTTCTACCACACAAGGAAATACAAGAACTAGTCATCTCCAATTACCATGACGCCCTGATGGAAGGGCACCCAGGTATCGCAAAAACTGAAGCGAAAATTAAGAGACAGTTCTGGTGGCCCACTTGGCGAAAAGACGTAAAGTCATTTGTGATGTCTTGTGGCATTTGCGCCCAAAACAAAAGCCAGAAGAAAAAACCCGCTGGCCTTTTACAACCTTTGGATATTCCACCAACACCATGGCACACCTTGTCTTTAGACTTTATTACAGATCTACCTCCATGTAATGGATTTAACACCATCCTAGTTATTGTGGATCTTTTTTCCAAGATGGCCCACTTTATTCCTTTAAAAGGATTACCTTCCGCTTCAATTTTGGCCAAGGAGTTCCTCGAAAACATTGTTCGAATACACGGATTTCCTTCCGTATTGGTCTCTGACCGAGGCAGTCAATTCATTTCACAATTTTGGAAGAAATGTTGTCAATTGGCGCAAATCAACCAGTCACCATCCCCAGACCGATGGTCAGACGCAGAGGACCAACCAGACCCTTGAACAGTACCTACGTTGCATGCTGCACCAGACCAAAAGCAATTGGAAGGATATTTTATGGATTTCCGAATATGCATACAATAACTCAGGACATTCTGGAACCGGACAAAGCCCCTTCTATACCATATACGGACATCACCCTCGAACCTCAGAACTCGATTCGCCTCAGCACTTAGAAATGCCTGCAGTTAGTCATTTACACTCTACTATTACACAAGCCTTTAAGGAGGCAACAGAAAATTTAAACAAGCGAAAGAGAAATATAAGAAAAATGCTGATCAACATAGAAGCGATGCTCCACGATATCAGATTGGGGATCAAGTTTGGCTGGCTACAAAACACATACCTCTAAAAGGAACTCGGACGTTTAATCCTAGGAATTTGGGACCTTACACTATTAAGGTCATTATCAACCCGGTGGCCGTCAAGTTGGAATTACCCTCTAATATGCGGATCCATCCTGCCTTTCATGTTTCACTTCTGAAACCAGTTACACCGGGGACAAGACTTGCCAAACCACCTGACCCCATCCTAATAGATGGAGAACCTGAATTCGAGGCAAAGAATATCCTGGACTCTAAGTTGGTTAAATCAAGACTTTTTTATTTAATCGACTGGAAAGGTTACGGACCACAGGAAAGGTCATGGGAGCCTAGTGACCACGTTCATGCACCTCGGTTGGTGAAGAAATTCCATCGGAACTTCCCAGACAAACCAGGGCCAAGGGGAAGAACAACTTTAGGGGGGTCTTGGGGGGAGTGCTGTCATGATGCCTTCCCCCGGGCATCTGGATCAAGCCCATCAGCCCCGGGAGCAGGCATCCAGACATTTACAAAAACCCCAGCAGCCCCAGCTAGGGGCTGTCTGGGTTCAGTCCTGGCGCCGTAGGCACCAGGCTCATAATAAAAATCAGTCCTGGCGCCATAGGCGCCAGGCTCATAGACATTACTTACCTCATGCAGACCATGCTGCAAATAAATCCAAGCCAACGTGAGGCCTGGATGGGACTATTTTACTACAGGGACTATTTTTTACTCGGGTGTGGTCCTGGGGAACTTCTTTCCTGGGACTACTTTGGAGGCTATTTAAACCACGCCCGAACAGCAGCACATGCTTCGTGTTATTCTGCATCCAGCAGCGTGACTCTCACCGTGCCTGCAGCCAGCATCCAGTCTTCTGCCACGCCTGCGTGCCTGCAGCCAGCATCCAGTCTTCTGCCACGCCCGCCTCGAATCCGGAGCTCCTAGAATAAAGAGGAAGAAAAGGACAAGGTTAAAAAACGAACTTATTTCAAATTCCTCACCTGATTCCGGATCCATTTCATCTCCCGACCTGGAAAGTACATCAGTCCTGCACGCGTCGGTTCGCCAGCTCCAGCACGGCGCCATACTCACCAGTTCTCACAGCATCTTTCGATCCGGCACTGTCTCCATCATTTCTTCGCAGTACTCCGGCACCTAGGGGCACAAGAATAACAAGGTGAGCCAAGGGAATCAACAAATACCTCTTACCACCATAGATGTACCTGATTTACTACCGGCGGTATTATTCTCCATATCTTCATATGCCGCATCTGTAAAGAGGGAGAAAAACAACACGTTAACGCATGCAATAGTTACCGGACAGCGTTGGGTAGCCCAGACTCTTACCTTAACGCCAGCAGCAGCTATGAGACCTTCTTCTCACAAACTCAGTTGCAACTTAAGGAAGGAAGGGGACAAGAGTGAACATCGGGCACATTGAACTCTTTGAACTTGATACTTACCAATCCCGCCTGGGACTTCAGAGTCAATGCTTACCGGAACTCTCCCAATGCCTTCAAACCAGTGAAGTAACTGGTAACTACGCGCCCCTGCAAGACACGCAGGATGGAGAGCTCATCTTTTACAAACATAAGGTGAGGTTACTAAGGGGATATCAGAGGTGATTAGTGGGGGAGAGCAAGAAGAGTTGGGAGGCCATCACTAAAACCCACAGGTGGCTAATCCCTGTCTCCACTTGCAGGAAAATACTTCTTCGGGTCCAGCAGACAAGACTAGGCGGCCCAGTCCAGACAGTCATCTCTGCACTACACATCACATTGACGGAGACCGCAGCTGTCCGGCTCCGATCGACACCCCTGTGTGGTCCAGGTGAGCGTAACAGTAATCTACAAGTTCTCCTCCTCTTACCATCCCCAGACCAATGGTCTGGTCGAGCGATTTTAATAAAACTCTCAAGGGCATGGGATCTCCTCCTAACATGCCTGCTGTTTGCTTACAGAGAGGTACCTCAAGAGGGTGTTGGTTTCAGCCCCTTTGAGTTACTCTTTGGACATCCCGTGAGGGGGCCCCTTGCCTTGATCAGAGAAGGTTTGGAAGCCACCCCTCCAGTTACTGCTAAGCAAGTGGGGGACTATGTGTTAGGCCTCAGACGGAGGATGACACAGATGATGCTCAGACTTGTGTTTCCTCAGACCCTGCTCACACAGCGATCCTGTCAGGACATGGACTTCAACTGTCCCCTTTTTATCTCAGCAGATGGGCGTCCCGTTGTTGTGCAGTTCTTTTCTTGCCGACAGGGGCCTGCTTCTGCTTCCTGCTTCTGTCCATGTGCCCCTATGGTCCTCCCTGCGGTCCGCCTCACTCGCAATTTGCATCATCAGTTACATTTTATTTCCTCGTTCAGTCTTTACTCCACATTTGTATGCACTCATGATCCCCTATGCGGTCCACTTCCCACACTGCATGCGTCAGTGTGCAGGTGTTTCGATTGTTTGTTCCTTGCCCCGCAGGCCAAGCCCGGCATCTATTCTTATGTTCTGAGGATCCCGCCATGGTCCGCCTCACACTTTAATTATATCCACTGATGGGTTCTTCTCACTCGACAGACCGGGGCCTGCTACGCTCCTTGTGGGCCTTTAGTCCCCTCTGTGGTCCCCCTCATGCCCTGTTCGTATCAGCGGATGGGAGTTTCATGCACGCGGGGGCTACTTCCATCTCCACGTACCTGTGGTTCCCTCATTGGTCCACCTCTGTGTTTTGCTTTGATGTGAATCCAGCGGCGGTGGTGGGGGGGTCTGGGGCCTCGTCTGGTACCAGTCTGTTCTGTGCCTCTGTGCACTCTGTGTTCTTTCTCACATGTGAGGCTCTGCCCCCCCGCCCTACCGCTCTGTAGGGCGGCTCATTTCGCAGGCTACTTTACGCACGCCTCGTACCATGCTGTGTGCGGCTCTTCCGGCACCCCCACGGCTGTTGTTGCCACCCATAGCAATCTGCTTCTGCCTTGCCTGCCACAGTGCTCTCCTCGCTCCAACACCATTCGTTTTCACACCCAGCTGTGCCAGCCCCCTACAGCCGTCCGTGGTTGTGTTTAGCTGGAAACTTCCCCCAGTTATGCAGATATTGCTGGCCAGGATCTTGCAGGATCAGCAGGAGCTGTAGGAGAAGTGTTCTTACAGCATGGCTGCTAGCCACGCCCCCCCACCACTCAGAGAGACCTGTGGAACACTGAGATGCAGACAGAGGAAAAATCTGTGGACTTCTGGAGGGTCTCAAACAGAGAGTCTGACAGTGGGCCGTAGAACAAGAACTACTGAGTTACAAGGGGCCAGCAAGAGGGAGGCCCAATGCTAACTACGGACAAGACGAGAGAAGTCCCTGGGTGGGGCAAGAGAAGTCATAGCACAAGGCGGGCCACAAGAAACAATACTCCAAGGCAGGGTGCCAACAAAGATTCCCCAGGGTAGAACAAGAGAAGCTGTAGCTCAGGGCAGGCTACACAAATCCATTCCCCACAGCAGGGTGCCAGAAAATATACCCCAGCTAGGGTTGAGAACAAATATATGCCACGGTGGGGATAGAGAAGCCATATATAACAAGTATATGCCACGGTGGACTACAAAAAGCCAAACCCGAAGAGGGGGTGTCAGATACCAGACCCCTGAGAGGGGTGAGGACGACTACCCCAAGGTGGAGAAAGAGAAACCAAACCCCAGTGTGGGGTATGAGAGACCAACCTCAGAAAAGGATTAGAGCCACCCAATACCAAGAGGGGACATCCTAAACCAAAGTCCGAGGTCGACTGAGAAACCTGACAACCCAGAAAAGGGTAACAAACACTGAAGAGAACTGAGCAAGATTCCTGGGTGGGGAACCCAGGGAAAATACCTGGTATGCAGTAGCAAATTAGAAAACAACCTACAGTGGTACATCAACTAGAGATTGAGACAAGCTATCTGGTAAATTGTAATATGAAAGAGACTATGGTAATATGATACAACTTGAGGAACAAAAGAAGGAAAAGAAAGACTGGAACACTGAAAAGGGATCTGAGCCGATGATACCAGTGACTAGGAGAGAGCATGAGGGGCTCTGAAGTCACTCACCATTCTTGGAAGAAACCCTTTTGTGTTTTTGTTAAGCTTTTCCTGTGTTCAAAGTGATAGAGACAGAATCCACACTAGAGTAGGTTTCAATCCACACTAGACTAGGTTTTCCCGACAACAGACTTGGGGCCTCATCACGAGTTGGGCTGTAGCCCTTAAATGCGGTGGGAACGGTATTACCGCTGCATTTAAGGGCTGGCCCTATCATGAGTTTGGGGCTGAATCGGCTGTTTTACTTCCAGATTTTTTCTGGAGGTGAAAATCCCTGTTTTCGGCGGTATTACAGCCGGCTGTATTAGCCCGCAGTATTAGCACCCAAAATTCCCCATTGGATCCAATGGACTCAATCAGGAATGGGGATTTACCGTTAAGGCCCAACTCGTGATCCGGTGGTAATACCAACGGACCGGTCGGTGCTAGGGCTATTATAGTCGGCGGTATTACAGCTGGGAATACAGCCCAACTCGTGATGAGGCCTTAAGTGTTTCTTTATAGGATGTCCTGATGATACCTGTCTGTATACTGTGCTAAGTCAGAATCAGGAGACAGATGCTCTGTCATATTGTTAAGGATTTTTTATTGTTAAGGGCTACAAATCCTATTCTGTCCCGATGTGTGGGTCCCTGCCCTTTACACCTTTTTTCTCAAGGGTAGGGCCCCACACATCGGGACAGAATAGGATTTGTAGCCCTTAACAATAAAACATCCTTAAGAATATGACAGGGAATCCGTCTCCTGATTCTGACTTAGCACAGTATACAGACAGGTAAAACAGCCTAGTTATGTTAGGTATGCATACAGTTATGCTACGACAGCTTAGCTATGTACTTGGTATGCAGAAAGCTAAGGTGGAACAGCCTAGCTCTGTGCGTGATATACAGAGAGTTAAGGTGGAACAGACTGTCTATTTGTTGAGTATGCAGTTAGTTATGTTAAAAGACAACTGCCTATCTATATGCTAGGTATGCAAATGGATATATTAAAATAAAATTGCCTAGCTATGTGCTGATTATGCAGCTAGTAAGATGAACAGGTTGAACAGTCCAGATGTGTACTAGGTATGCACGTAAACATACAGACAGAGGACAAGCTAGGTGTTTCATCTGTTCCCGATCTACGAGACACCCTCATTTCTACTAAATATTGACACTATGTGATGGGTTTCTCCATGAAACTGGTTGGGGCAGCGTTTGAAATGCTATTATAAAGTAGGTGCTATGTGCTTTGTTGTGGGCCTTAGTTGGGAGGTAACAAAGTAGAGTGTGAGATATTGTGCCATGCTTTCTATGTTCTTGAAGCATGCTTTGAAATCAGGCCCCTGGTTAGAATTAAACTGTCAGGCCAGCTGTAGTTTATGAAGAATTTCTGACTCAATTCCTTGGCGATGGGGGTTCCCCTGTGATGTAGGCCTGACTCTAGCTAGTTAAGTGATTGGTGAGCATCAAGATGCTCTTTATCTTGCTGCTGTCCAGTACATGACTCAGGAAGTCAGCATGGGCTTCATTACGAGTTTGGTGATATTTGGGTGGTAAATCCACCCAGATACCACCAAACTGTATTACCGTTACTGGCACTCGGTCTGTTGGTATTACTTCTGGATTACGAGTGCCAGAAATGGTTGTAAATCCCCATTCCATGGGGTCCCATTGGAATCCATGGGCGGGTTTGCCGGAATTAACGGCACCGGTATTACCAGTGCCAGTAATACCAGTGATTTTTGCCGGTAAGGTGTTTGACTTGCCTCCAGCTAGCTGGAGGTAAATCAGGTTCCCCACCGGCAAACTTGTACTTTGCTGCTGTGGTAAGGTGCTGGTAAACGGAATTACTGGCACGTTATTACCGCTCCACTAAAGTAAGACCATAGGTACAGAGTGTTGAATGCGGACGTATGAATATGACACTATCAAATCAAGGCCAATAAAACAGCGGGAAACAATGAAGACAGGTTATGCTGTTATCTCCTTTATTATCAAGCGCGATCTGGCGTGAAGTCGGACGCTCGCCTACCACAACACGTGGGCTGCAACCCCCCAACACAAACAACTGAAAGGGGACATGGTGTCCCAATGCAAACATTAATAACAGAACGAGGACTTTACATCTCCCCCTTGCTTGACAGGAAACGTGGAGTCTTAGTTCATTTCTTCGATCCAACGGGATGGCTTGCGCACTACCCTTCGTGAAGGGCAACGCACGTAGGGAGTGTCTTCTGCATTGCAGTCACTGTCACTATCATCGGCGTCCATGTCACCCTCTCTGTAATCAGAGTCTAGGTCGGAGGAGTCCTCGCTGCCTGTGAGGTTGCTGTTCTCCTGATTCTCTTCACCATGAAATGTCCGAAAGAATGAAGAGTTTTGGGTGACAGTGCCAGTGGGACTGGCTGCTGTTATCATTGATCCTTGTACATAAGTCAAGGTAATTGACTCTGGCTTGAAAGCGGGTACTTCCTTAGAGTCTTGCGTTTGCCAAACCAGTACCTGATCTCCTATTTGAAAGTTGCTGGGCTTTGCTTTCCGCCTGTGATCAGCATACTCCTTCATTTTCCTTTTGCTTTCTTTATCTTTGATCCGGGCTCAGTAGGCACTTTCAGTGGAGTGAGGAATTTTGGGATGGTGAGGCAATGTAGTTCTTATGACTCACCAGAACATTAGAGCTGAAGGGCACGTTCCCGTAGAGCTATGTGGTGTGTTTCTGTAGTCCCTTAACAAAGTGCATAGTGCCTGCATGAAGGACCCCTTGGTGAATGAGCATACCTGTAGAGTGCATTTTAAGTTGCCCATAAACCTCTCCACCGTTCCGTTTGCTTGTGGCCACAAGGATGTGACTTTGCATTGTTGAAATCCGAGGTGTTCTGTGAACATGGCGAAATCATGTCTGCTGAAAGGGGGTCCATTATCGGAATTCACAATGGCAGGAATTCCATAGTCAGCAAATGTTTTGTCTAAGGCTGGTATCACCGCCTTGGCACTGATGGAGTGAATAAAATGGACTTCCGGGAACCTGGACATTTCATCGATGATTACGAGTACATATTTGCCATTTGCTAGTGGTCCAAACATGTCGATGGCAACCTCATCCCATACCTGGAGTGTCATCGTTGTCATCTTGAGAGGCTCAGGAAACGTGTGTGGGGCAACTGCCTTGCATTCTATACAGTTACCTAGCACATGTTCCACCCTTTCATCCATCTGTGGGAACCACCCTTTGGTTCTGAGTTGTCGTTTTGTGGAGACAATCCCTCGATGTCCGGAGTGCGCCAATGCAAGTATTTGCTCCTGCAAGCTTGCCAGGATGATGATTCTATTTTCTTTGAGCAGTAATCCTTCCGGGGACATTGACAACGTGTGTCTTATGAGTCGGAATGTTTGGAAATGTCTCTCTTCAGCTGCGGACAGTGGCTGATCATGTTTGTTTTTGGTATGCCACTGGCCCGACTTCAGGCATTCTTGTATTTTCTGGAGCAGCTGGTCATTTTTCATGCCCTCTATCAGTTGTGCACTCGTAACTGATTTGGGCAGTGCATTGCTTACTAGTTAGTTTATGTATTGGTTGATTTTGATGGATTGCCTCTCGTCCTGAGCTGGTAGGGGATATCGAGACAAGAAGTCTGCTGGGTTGTTCTCTTTCCCCGGGCGGTGTATGATGTTTTTTTTTAAATAAAACATTTGATTGTTTTTCATAACAAGGTCCAAACAACCACAAAACAAGAAAGCAAAAACAAACGAAAGGGACAGCAAAAGCATTACAGAACAGCATCCCCTGTCAAAGCTCTGCCAAGTATTAATGTCACCGTCCACCATCGTTCCTCCCCCTAGGCCTGCTCTCAAGACAGTTATATGATGATTACCAGCGTCCAGCCTTCACGGCCCATATTCTTCCCATTTCCCCCATATTTTGGATGCTTTAGTTGGGCATCCTCTCATACTGTAGATCCGTCGTTCCATCATGGCACACAAGTCCATATCCAGTACCCACCGCTCCAGGGTTGGGGGGTCCGGGACTCCCCACTTTTGTGCAATGTTACGTTTCATTAGGGCCGCCGTGGTATTCAAAAGCAGTTTCTCCCATTTATTGGAATCGGATTCATCAGGCACCCCAAGGACCAGGACCCGTGGGTCCAGTTCGATAGAGCGATTGAGTACCCTAGACAGTTCTGTGCAGCAAGCGTTCCAAAAGACGTGGATCTGGGGGCATGACCAAAAGGATATGAAAAAAGTTCCTTCTTCCTCTCCACACCGGATACAGTTCGGGTTTGTTGCCCTCCTCCAGCCATATAGGGTGATCCTAGGGTAGTACATCCTGTGCAGGATCTTAAGCTGCACAAGACTCAACCTGGACGAGATGGCCACCTCCCGCGGATGCATTAAAACCTGTACCCAGTCCTCTGGAGCTATTTCCCCCACATCCCTTTCCCATTTGGTCTTTAGTCGCAGTAATTCGGGGGTAGCAAAGGATGTGATGGCGTTATAAAGGATGAACGTGCATTTGGCGGGGATGTAGACTGGGAGTATATTACGTTCTATTGGTGTGTAGTCAGGGACTACCTCCTCCAGAGGTATGTGGGTTCGCAGAGCGTGAATCAATTGCATAAAGTGGTACCGCTCGGTATTTGGCAGTTGGAATTTGTCCTGTAATTCTTCAAACGAGATTAACTTCCCGTCCCTCAGGATGTCTTCTACCCTCAAGATTCCCGCTCTCACCCAGCTTGGCCAAGGTTCGAACTTCTCTATTTCTTTCAGGTTGCTGTTATACCATAGGGGTTGTGCTGTGGTAATCTTGTTTGCCCACCCCACAAACACGTGTGCCTTCCTCCAGACGGCGGTGGTGTGCGACCCAATCGTCGGAAGAGAGGGCCGCTGTGGGGATTGGTATAATAGATGTATTGGATCTGTACATTGGATGGCGTCCACCTCAGCCTTGATGTGAGGCAGTGCCCGGTCACCGTGAAGCAGGTCATTGACCACTACGAGTTGTGAAGCCCAGTAGTAGGTTTGGAGGCGGGGTACTCCTATCCCTCCCTCCCAGATAGATCTCTGCAAAGTGATCAAAGCTATACGTGACTGGCCTCCCCCCCAGATGAGTTCCCTAAGGAGGGTATCTATCCGGTTGAATTCGGAGGTGGGGATCGTAAGTGGGGCGTTCTGCAGGACATAGAGATATCGTGGGAGTGCCATGATTTTAAAGAGTGCCGCTCTGCCCATGAGAGTCAGGGGGAGAAGCTTCCAGTGATGGATGTCGGCAGCAAATCGGTCAGTGATCGGCTGGAGATTGTGCTTTGTGTAGGAGGTAAGATCACTCGTTATCCAGATTCCCAAGTATTTAAAGCCCTGCCTTTCCAACTGATACAGGCAGTCCGGCGGGATGGCCTGTTCCCCCCACCCTTCACCGGGAAGAGTACGGATTTCTTCCAGTTAATTTTCAACCCGCTAAACTCCCCATGGTCCACGAGCATCTGGGTCACCAGAGGGCAGTTCCGAGTCGGTTCCGCCAGATACAGCAGAAGGTCGTCAGCGTAAAGGGATATTCGACCTTCGTGTCCCTCAGGCCATCTGAACCCCGTCCATGCCCCACTCTGATAGAGCCAGAGAGCCAACGGTTCAATTGCAAGGGCAAAGAGGAGGGGGGGAAGGGGACACCCCTGTCGTGTACCCTTGCCCAGGGGGAAGGATCGGGAAGTCCACCCGTTCACTCTGACCTCTGCCTGTACGTTCGTGTATAGAAGTTTTACCCAGCCCAAAAAGCCCTCTCCAAACCTCATGCGTACCATAATTTCCCAAAGGCTGTCCCACCGTATTAAATCAAATGCCTTTTCAAAATCAATTGCTAAAAGGGCCAGTGGAGTATCAAGGATATGAGCCCGTTCCATCGCCAGGTGGAGTCGGCGCAGATTCATTCCGGTTGATTTATGAAGCATGAAGCCACACTGATCTGGGTGTATCAGGGTGTCCGCCACCGGTTGGAGCCGGTTGGCTAAGAGCTTGGCGAAGACTTTGGCTTCGCCATTAATTAACGAGATCGGCCTATAAGAGGCCCATATCTCCGGGGGTTTGTCCGGTTTAGGAATGACTACAATGGTAGCCTTACAAAGGTCCTGTGGGAGGGAACCCTGGTCTCGGGCGTTCAACAGCATCTGGTGCAGGGGAGGTGCTATGTTGTTACTTCCTAACTTCTGCCAGATTTCAATCGGGAACCCGTTAGGCCCCAGGGTTTTCCCTGATTGCAGTTGCGCTAGGGCCTCTGCTACTTCGGCTTCCATGAGCTCGGAGTCAAGTACCTCCTTCTGTTGCTCCGACAGGGTAGGGATTCCTATGTTATCAAGGAGGGTTGGGTCAAAGGGCAGAGTCGGAGCCTGATACAATTCCGCGTAGAATTGGGCAAAGGCATCTGCTATGTCAGTGTCTGACTGGCATCTCTCTCCCCTTGGGGTGAGGATCTCCCAGACACATTGCTGTCCTTCATCTCGCCTCTCCAGCCAGGCCAGCAGTTTCCCAGCCTTGTCCCTAACCTCATATATCCTTGCTCTGGATTCCCAGTGGGCTTGTTTGGCATTGTCTAGCATAAGGTTCCGGAGGCGTTCGGTGGCCCGTGTGAGGGAAGTGTGGGTCTGAGGGGTTGGGTCAAGGATATGGTCATTCTCGCGGTGGGTCACCTCCTTCTCCGCCTCGCCTATCTTCTGAAGCCTTTCCCTTTTCCTATTCGCCGTCCAGGAGATTATTTCACCTTGCAGCACGGTTTTATAGGCCTCCCATACCACCACTGGGTCGCTTTCGCCAGTATCGTTAATCTCGAAATACTCCGTCGAGATTTCCGTGAGGCGATCCACCAATTCCGGACAACCCAGATAATAGTTGTTCAGCTGCCACGTCCTAGGGGGGATCGTACCCTGCAGCCACGTCTCCATCACCAGAGGCGAGTGGTCAGAGATTCCCCAGGGAAGTAAATCTGCCGAGATTACTCTAAAAGGCTCAGTGTGCGGAACAAATAGATAGTCGAGCCTAGAAAGGGAGCCGTGGGCACCCGAGTAGAATGAAAACCCTCTGGTTCCCCGGTGCAATTCCCGCCACACATCACAGAGACCCAAAGCGGATGCAAAGTTGGATAGTCCCGTGGGGGCATCCGGGTTACGGTGTCTAAGGTGGGATCGGTCCATGGTGTTACACATCACATCATTAAAGTCTCCACCCAGAAACCACTTATCGGGTTGATACTTGCCCAACAGGGTGGTCAGTTCCACCCAAAGCTCCTGCCCCAGACCCGGTGGGGAGTAGACCGAGACAAACCCAAAGCTCTCCCCCCCGAGGGTCCCAAGGACCAGCACATAATGACCCGTAGGGTCCCTCTCCACTTCTTGCGAGGCAAATGGGAGGCGCTTATGTATGAGAACAAGTGTGCCCCTGGATCCCATGGTGTACCCCAAATGAAAGGCAGCCCTATATTTGGTCCGCAGGAAGAAGTTACAGTGTGAACCTGCAAGGTGTGTCTCGGTAGGCAGGGCCACATCGGGCGAGTATCTCTTGAGCAGTTGCTTAACTAAGCGTTGCTTAATCGCGGACCCCATCCCATTCACGTGCCAGGTGAGGACCTTAAGGGATTTGGGACGCGTAGTCACCGGCAGTGGAGATTGGTCAGATGCCATCTAGCAAGAGCATAGGAAGGGCTGGCGGGTGAAATATGGGGGTACAATCCCGGTGTGTGCCGGTGTAGTGTAGAATCAACAGTGACTGGTGACTGAAATGCTGTTCGAGTGTGCTACGGTCCCAACTGACCAGGAACCCCGTCACTCCCTGAAACCTACAGGAGTGAAGTGGCCCTGGGGTAACTAAAAACTCTTCCCAACTGTTCCCACCCTCCCCCTCCCCATACTCCACCCCAACTCTAAGTACCTGTCACCCTAACCTTGCTGACATTCAAAAACAGTTTGGTGCCAGCACTAACAGTCCCAACTGTAGTTCAACAAAAAACAAGAGTTTGGAGGGGGGGTGGCACCCAGACGCAAGGGTATCAGTCCCCCGCGTACCGCCCTGTGGATATGTGAAACGCTGTGTGTGGGTCACCGAGGGCCTCCCGTGGTGTCATCCATAAAGTGACCGCCTGCCGGCTGGAGGGTGAATCCACATCAGGGATCAGGGCGGGCTCCGTCCTCCCAATCTCTCGGTCGGTCCAGCTGTGGTGGTTGGTCTGGTATTCGACGCTGCTCCAGTGGTGGTCCAGGGTTTCTGTCTTCAGGGCCTCGGGATGTCGACCAGTCTCCTTTGATGTGTTGCTCCGCCCAGCGCCATACCTCCCCGGGGTCATCAAAGTGGACCGTTATCCCTTTGTGATAAATTTTCAGCTGTGCAGGGAAAAGCAAGCCATACTTAACACCAAGCGTTTGCAATTGTTTTTTTAGTTTTCCAAAGGATTGCCTCGCCTTCTGTACCTCCCTCGTGTAGTGGGGGAAAAAGACCAGCCTGGACCCGTTTAAAGTAATCGTACCCTTCGAGCGTGCCAGTTGTAACAGTGCATCCCGATCTCGGTAGTTTAAGAACCTTGCAATCGCTGTGCGTGGAGGAGCACCAGGCAGCAGTCGTCCCGTAGGCATACGGTGTGCTCTTTCTATAGAGAAACATTTTGAAAACGATTGCAGGTCGAACAGGTCTGTTAGTAATTGTTCCAGAAACAGTTCCATGCATGGTCCCTCCTCCTTTTCCTGGATGCCAAGAATGCGAACGTTATTCCGCCTGGATCTTCCTTCGCCCTCTTCCACCCTTGCCTCCAGAGACTTGAGCTTAGTCGAGACCCCCTGGAGTTGTTGTTGCGTGGTATGTAAGCCATCTTCTGTGTTTGAGATGCGATGTTCTGCTTCTCCAGTACGTGCGGACAGTTTCTGTAAATCATGCCTGAGAAGGGACACATCCAGGCTTATTCGGTCTATCTTCTGCTCCATAGATGAGCGCGAGTCGGCTATGGCCGCCATGACGTCTTTAAGGTAGAGCGTATGCGTGGAGTCAGAGTCCCCAGAGGGCTGCGGTTGGGGGTCAGCGAGCTGCAATGGAGGGACAGTGTATTGCTCAATCCTGTTTTGCAAGGTGGGTTTCTTCGTTTTTTCTTTGCCCATGGTTGCCACTCTGACGCACCCAAGAGGCCACCAGGTACCGCGGGTCGCGGGTGTGGTGAGCCGTGCAGCGGAGGAGAGCCATGGCGGGTGTGCCGATTCCCAGCCTTCGTCGAGGGCGCGCCGCCACTTCTCCGCCCCCAACGCAGCCGGGCGTGGATGTACTCCTTCTGAGCCCGGGGGGCTGCGCCGGGGCACCCACTGCAGCCCAGGCAGCTCTGGTCCAGTTCCAAACAGAAGGCACCGAGGGCGATCTCCTCTCCAGTCACCCGGCTGCACCTCACAGCCGGGACAGGCTTGCGGCTCCAGATCTCCTCCAGCCAGGTCTCCCAGCCCAGGTCGTTGGCGTGAAGATCAGTTGGTGGCCATCTTGTGCCGAAGGCACCGCTCGCGTCCCAAATTTCGACACGCCAGGGTTCAGGGCTGCCGGCACCTTCAGCCGTCAAATTTCCTGTGTGTATGCCGCAGAGCCTCAGCTTTCAGAAAGTCTCTTTGTTATACTGCTGGCGATCGTAAAACAGGCTGTAAATGCAGGATGTATAGAGCGGTGGCGGGAGCCTAGGAGACTCACGTCCGCATTGCCCCGCAGTTGGCCACGCCCCCGGGCGGTGTATGATGTTGAATGAATATTCTTGTAGTCAGTGTCCCCACCTTGCAATGCGTGGTGGCATCTTGGCCGTGGTTTTCCATAGATGGTGGTAAGTGCTTGATCGTCCGTTATGATGGTAAATGGACGTCCATACAGGAACAGATGGAAATGTTCACATACCCATGCAACTGTGAGACTCTCTTTTTCCGGTTGCTTGTATACGCATTCTGTTGCAGAGAGACTGCCACTTGCGTACGCTACTATGCGTCTTCGCGAGCTGAGCTAGGCTCCTGGCTTTGTTTGTGCTAATATTGCCCCCAGACCGACAGGGCTGGCATCAACTGTCACTTCTGTGTTGAGTTCTGGGTCGTAATGCATGAGGCAGAAGCGATAAATATTTTAACTTCCTGGAAAGCCTCATCGCATTCACTGGGCCAGGAAAACTCTTGTCCCTTCCCTGTGGAGCATCACAGCTTAATTTGTGCCGGTGTTTGCTGGTGGGCAAGACCGGCACTCTTTTTGTTGGGCAACACCCCTGACGTGGGCTGGCCCAACGCGGGGTGTGTGCTGTCACTCGTCACTGACTGTCTCTGCTCTGCCACAAAGTGCCACCCTGAACCCTGGCAGGTGCCTGGCCTGCAGGCTGAAGTGCTGACGTGCAACCTGCAGGTCAGCGGTACAGCCGTGAGCGTGATTGCTCATGTTTTGTGACTGTATTGCTGTGCATGGACCATGCCGTGTGTGTCAGCCAGGCAGGGCCACGGACAGGTGCAGATTCAGTGAGTCTGACCACACCCTGGTGCTGGGCTGGTGCGCATGGGCAGGCCGTACAGGCAGGCCACAGTGCACACAACAAGTTCAGGCGGTCAGTGTCTGCAAGTGTTTTTTATTCCAGACCGGTCCTAAAGGCAGCACCGCAGTGGGTACCGGCGGTCCGTCTTCCGGCTTCAGCTCAGTCCCAGGAAGGCGCGGGCTCATTCAAGCCAGGCCAGCCCAGGTGAGCGCAAGTGTGTTTTGTGACCCTGACTCACTGTATAAGCCACAAACAGAAATTAAAGACGAACTTGCAGAACGATCTTGCTGGGAACACGAGACAGTCGGACTCAAAGAAAGGCAACCACCAAACTAGAACAGGTTTTTCGATTTAAAAAACAATAAAATCCGGCCACGACCCTCAATGCTCTCTCTACAAATAAGCTACTTCTGATAACCGTCACCTCATCCAGCAGGCAGCCAACAGATACACACCACCGTAAAGGCTGCATGATCTATAGCAGTGCAGGCCGCCCTTTAGTTGAATCATTGGCACAACGCACTCCAGGGTCCTTCCTGCAGCCCAACAGGACCAGCAGCCGACAGATACCCACCACTCTAAAGGTTGCATCTATTCAAGTGCACTGTGCAGGCCGCCCTTTAGTTTATTGTACAGCACACGCCCCGCTATGAAAGCGGCAAACAGTGTGTGTTCTGGTATGAAGCTCTCTCCTTCTGTTTGGTCTAAAAAGGCACTGGCAGACTACCGAAAGTGCCCCCCCCCCCCTGTCTGCCTGGACAGTGGGCAGAGCAGTCACGCACGACGCATCAGCACCCCACGCCAAAGCGTAAGGAAGGACACACAGACACTAGGGCGGGGTGATGGCGGGTCCCAGCTCCCCGGTAGAACGTCTTGCGACAATGGATTTTCAGAAGGTACAAAGAGTGGGAAACCATTGCAAACCGCTAGCTATTTACGGGCTGTTCTCCTTAACTGGGTAAATGTATTTTTTTGCAAAACCACTCACCCAAGTTGGCTTCCGTGGAGAAGACTTAAGTCTCAGACCCAATTTACAAATCGTTTTCAATGGGAATAGCACACCATTGTAAAACGCATTTGTAAATCAGACCCTTTGTCCAAAGAGTCGCTGTGCAGTTAAATAAGATTTAGCATTTATTCCTTAAAAGGCAGGAGTTATAATTGTAATTGTGCAGGGTCACTTCAGGGCTCTATCGTGTTCACTGATGAATTGGAGAGGATCGTTTTCTTTTAATGAAACTAAGTTGTAAACACACCTGGCTGCAACCATCGAACTTGTGATTTCACTTCGGTGTGCTAATTAGTTTGGATGGAGCAAATGTAACCACGTAGTGCATTGCGAGACACCGTCCTCTCCTTGAGTTATATGTGGGTACCTCCGTGACCATAAAATCAAGGCTGCAAAATCATACCAGAAATCATTTAGATGAGCAGCGGAGCTTGAATTTTGCTTTGCATGCAGAGATCAGCAGAGAGAAATGTAAAATACACTGCCTACATATTCCTTTGAAGGTCGATTCCATTAAGGACACAGTGAGAATTCTAATGTGAAAACACAGCTGTGTCTGCCCAAGTAAATGGTTTTTCTGTCACCTGCTCTTAGGGAAGGCCTTGCCTGAATGCAGTTTCAAACTGTCCATACTGGCACACTGCAGTGTGACCAGTCTACCGGGGTCTGAGGACCCACTGGCCCTGTTCTACCACCTCACTTGGATTTCGGGAAGGGGCAATACGAGACTAACCATATGAATTATTTTCTGACGGAAGGTTATCATTCCAAAGTATACAGTCTGGTACACTCTTATTGTATGCTTTCAAACTACTGCTATGAGAGTGGGAAAAGGGACACATAGCACCAGTGATGGTTCCTGTATTCTTTGCATTAAATCAAAGAGCATTTACGGACTATAAAAGTGATCAGAGATATCTACATTTGGTAAACAAATCTATGATCAAAAGGATTACATGTGTGAATCTCTGAATTCATAACAGATGCATGGCTTCGTACTCACATAACTGTTCACAACACTCAACTCTAACATTAAAATGTTTGTAACCATAAACCATGCATGCTCATTTGGATAGCTAAGGTTTTTGGATGTGAGAACAAAATGGCTGCAACATCAGCAACTCACATGGGGTACACGAAATCATTTGCTTCTTGTTTCTGAGGAATTTTAGATGAGGAAGGGCTGAGTCTCAGTGTGAGCACGCCCAACCCCCAATACAGAAGCATCTTTTGGGAATTATATCTTTAGACCGGACAGGATCCCATAGAAGAGAGACCCAATAAACAATGCACAGAAAGGCTACACAGAAAGGATTGGACCTCTTACAAACTTTAGCCTGACCAGTAATAAGCTAATGAAGCATTTTGAACAAAACCGGCTTCTAATGCATGGTAAAGGGTCCAGGGTTCCTCAGCCATCCCCACTATTACGCAGGATTATTTCTGCAAAAACGAGCAGGCCCATGCTATATCTAACACAGATGGCATTAGCATCTCTTATTAGTGCTGGCCTGCGGCTAGTGAAAATCATGGTGTGGCAGTGTATAAAGGGCGTTTGGCCTTGTGGATGTACAATTTGAGGTAACTTCTTTGATTGCTTCATGCCTTTAAGTGTGGGCACAGTATTGCATGCTTGTCAGAGCCGCATAGACAATAACTCCAGTATGCTATTGTATGGACATTGGACACATCAGACAAAAACAGGCTTATGTGCTGTTACATACTGGAGCGCCACATAGACACCATTAACCAACAAGGTGGTGGCGTGTGCAGTGCACAAAACATTGCTGCACACATAGCACTGCATTGATTTGCCATGGACTAATGTCTGCATGGTGAAACACAATGAGCTCTACTTTCCTAATCAAGGTGCCAAGTGACATTGAGTTGCCATCTGATCTGCGCCCTGGGCAGTTGCTGGCTTGTTTAGAAAATTAAAAGACCTTTGAGGCTGAGCGGATGCATTTAGTCCATATCCTAAAGCAGCCACTAGAATACTTAAGAAAATTACAGTTAACCTTCCCAGGGATGCGCCATTTGTAACTAAAAAGTAATATACAAAAAATAAAATGTTTAAAATGAAAACAAAATGTGGCGCTTGGTGCTTTTTTGTTTGGTTCAATGCTCAATGTGTTAATTTATTCTTAGTGTGTTTATTTATTCTTGAATCAGTGAGGGGTTAAAGTGTTTTTGAAGTTGTCTCAGATTTTGTTATAACTGCAGCATCTGTTAACTTTGATTCAATCAAACATATTGTTTTAACTACAGACAGTCAATTATTTTTCCTAATTTACCTCAAAAACCCCAAACCCCAAAAAAATCCTCTCACAAGAGTCCCCAGCTCCACTCAGAGCCATTTGGGACACTGGGCGAGTGGGGGGTTGGAGGGGATTTTACAAAATTCACAAATGAGATAACGTCCACAGGTTCTCTACTATTTTATCAAATGCATTATTACTTCGCGGACAGCAAGTATATTCCAGACAAGTATGGTCTAGAAGTGTGTTCAAGTGCACTCTTTTACCTCTAGGGGTGCCGGAACCACTACACCTACCATAACAATTTACTTTAAAGCATTATACTTCCTCGGCCCATAGGTGCTCCTTCCCCATCCATCCCACTACTAGCCTGTGGCAGCAGTTGCTGCAGCGCCAAACATGTGACATGAAGCGGCAGCAGTGTGATGGGCTGGTGGTGGGCCGATCTATTACTGAGCCATAGCCTGGGGCTGCCCACACTTATTTATTATTATTTACAAATCAAGCACTGGGCGTGCTGACTGAGGCAAAGTCCTGAATGTATCTAGTGCAGTAGCTCGCCATTCCTAGGAAAGGTCTGACTGCGGACAATGTAGTGGGCATAGGGGCTTCCACTAATGCTTGCACTTTGCTGGGGTCTGGTTGTAGGCCGTTGTTTGAGAATATATGTCAGAAGAATTTTAGTGTCGATTTTCTGAGCTCATACTTGTCAGAATTTAGGGTCAAATTGGCCTCCTCCAGCGCCATGCACACTCTCCTGAGCGTGTCATTGTGCACCTCTTGTGTGGCCCCGAATATCAAAATCCCATCACTATAGTTTAAACATTGAGGGATATGTTTGATGACTTGATGAATTTCATTTTGGAAAATCTCTGCGGCTGATGATACCCCAAAACTGAGATGCTTGTATCTGAAAAGCCCCAAGGTGTGTCTAAAAGGTTGTTATGTATCTGGATGATGGACGTAGCTCTAGCTGATGGTACCTTTTATTGAAATCAAATTTGAAAATACTTTTTCCCCGTGCCGGAGGTGCATCTTGTCCGTCATTCGTGGTGCCAGGTTTTGTTGTCTTTCTATTGCCACGTTTGGGCTCTTATCTCTACGCAGATGCTGATGCTGGTGTTGTTTTCCTTCTTTGGCACAGTTACTATTGGGGACACCCAAGGTGTAGGTCCCGTTGCTGGCTCAATGATGTCTTGGTCTAATAAGTACTGAATGTCGTCCTCCACATGTCTTTGAATATTAAGGGGCCGTCGGTTGTACCTGGGTGTTTATGTGTAGCTTTATTTGTTAGCCTTTTAGTTTCCCGAGGTCTTTGAAGAGTGCCAGGAACATTTTCTTCATCATCTCCTTCGGCTGGGTGTATAGACAGACATGATCTGATACATTACTTGTATTCGGCCCATTTGAATGGCTGACTGGAAGATGAGTATGCTTTCTCCTTGTAATTCCCCTCTCACTATGTATATTTTGACTTTTGAGCTCCTATCCTTGTACTTGCACATGGCTGTGAACATTCCTGTGCAGTGGAGCGGTTTATTTGTGCCATAAGGATATATGTCAGTGTCTGCTTTGCTCAGCACTTTCTTCTTGGTGAGGGACATGTAGGTTTCTTCATTAATGACATTTACTGTGGCTCTGGTGTCTATGAGGAATTTGCGGCTCTGTCTGTTTATTTGCAGTAGCAGGGTTGGGCTGTATTCAGTGGCTGTGCCACATATCTTCTTTTCCGGGCTCCACTCGAAGAGGAGGCGTTTGATTCACGTCTTCATCGTGGGGATGCTTCCAGGTATCTGAATTTCTGTCTTGGTGTCCATCTCTGAAAGTCGTTTCTGCATCTGTGTTGCTCAGATTCTTCCCTTCTGCCTTCACATCGCCAGTCTCTGCGTGAGGACTTGTGTGTTCTGCTGTGTGAGCTGTGCCTGCTAGCTGTGGGAGATCGACACGTGTCCGGTTGAGGACTTTCCCGCCTCGGGCGATAGCTTTCCCGCTTCCTGGTGTCTCTGCTGGTTTCCATCGGCTGAAAAAATTGAATGTTCTTACAAACTGACTGAAAATGGTTTTCACCACCACATTTGTCGCAATGTTGGCCTACTGCCGGGCATGGGCCGACGTGTGGAAAGTTATACCCACATCTGTAACACTTCTTTTGTTCTGGACTGCGTTCAGATGTACATATGGGGCAGAGAGTTGCTGGTGAAATAGATTGCATGATTTTAATATTGCTTAGCGATTCAGTTTGTAGAGACAGGGCATTGTTCGCTCTTGCAAGTTGGAGAATTTCATCAAGAGTTCAATACTTTTGTAGGAGCTTTTTCCTGAAATTGGGTTATTCGCACCATGAAATGGCCTGTGATTTTAAGGCCTCTTCTGTGGAGTAGCGATCGAAATCACAGTACTTTGCCCTTTTCTGCCGTCTCGTTACAAAATTGTCCACGTTTTGACCCTTTTCCTGCGTGGATATATGGAAAATGTGTCGTTCATATTCCACGTTTTTCAGCAGTGCAAAATAATTATTCAGCAAATCAATTATGCCTTGGAATGTATCCATCGAGCTTTCTTGCATTTCGAACACAATGGGCCTCATTACGAGTTTGGAGGCAGCCATGGTGCTACTAGCACCATGGCTGCCTCCAACCCGGGCTCCATTACCGGATTCCTATAATGGGGACTTACCGGGTCATTCCGACATAGGAGGACCCGGTAATTCCTCCTTGCAGGAACCATTCCCCATTCCTAGTTGAGCCCCCATAGGGCTCAATGGGAATGGGGTGGGAGGTAATAACGGTCACATTACAACTGGCCCGTTATTACCTCCCTCTTCCCCTTGCGGGACCTGGAAAGGACGCCTGGTTTTACCAGGCGTCCTTACAGGGTACTGCAAAGGGACCCTCGTAATCGGTTCTCCCGTAATGAAGGGTGCCGGTCCTGTACCGGCACCCTTCATTATGGGAGCGCCACCCTTATAATGAGGCCCAATATCTAACGGTCCTAGTGAGTGCAATAATTCTCCTCTAAGGCAGCGTTCTTCTCGAACGCCTGTCGCGTCAATATATATTTGTAGTTCTTTTAATCACATGGACCATGTAATGAGTCATGGCCTCCCTCCTCCCTGTGTGTAGGATTACGAGGGGTTGAATTAGACTGAGGGCTTTGTGAGCTGCTGCCCACTTCCGTGTCTGACATGGTGGCTGGAGTATAACATTCTTAAAGGCCCACCTTTGAGTAGTGCAGTGAACTGCCCTTGAGGCTTGATGTGCATTTGTGAGCTGGATGAAAGCAGGAGCGTGCATAGGCCTTCCTGGCCACGTGCTGTCTTGGGTCTGGTGCTTGTGGCACAGGAGAATTGACTTGTGGTAGAAAATCTTGCTTCTCAAATTGAGTCAATTGTTGCTGGAATCACTTAGGCACACTTAATTGTCAAAATTCCTCTGTGGCGGTGACCGTTCACTTTCACACGGGAATCCTGTGTTGTGGCATGTGTTCTTTGCTGCGACCGTGTGTGTCTTTAAATTTCCTCCATGGCAGTGCCGGCGGTAATGATTCACGCGCTTGGCGGTCTGACCGTACTTTTAATGAAGGGCATGCGCAAAGGGCCGGAGTAGAGCGTCGTCGTCTCCTGCTCTGCAGCTTTACGGGAGAGCAGCCAGAGCTTCCACCGTCGTGTGGACCCAGGCGGGCTCGGGTGCTGAAAAGATTGTTGCACGCAGTGAAAGCATGCAGACAGTAGGTTATGCTGTTATCTCTTTTATTATCAAGTTCGAACTGGCGCGAAGGCGAGCACTCTGCCTACCACAACACGTGGGCTGCAACCCCCCAACACTGTTATACTGTAAGTGCAATCGCATAGCCCGAATGATATGAATAGTATGTTGGCCAGAAGCAAATCGCATCATGTGACACATTGCAAACCATGAAATCTGAATGTGACCATTGGGAGTCCATTTTGTAAATGCCAGCCATTTTCTTTTCTGTAATGCTTTGCAAATATATTCTGCACTTCAGATCCACACACGGTGCGAGGCCACAGCCTGAACTCTAAATACTAACGTAGACAGGAATGTATAACCCTGCAGATATACATTGTTTTCCTCTTCGTAAGGCCTTGAAGCCTGGGCAAAAGCTGCCATTAATCAACAACCGAGGTGCTGGTTTGTCTTGCAAGCGCTGTTGTAAAAGGCAGTTAAATGTGAATTATTTACAACTAACAGTGCTCCTTCACTAAGGATGGTATTTTTCTCTGCTTTAGAACTGTCTGACCCTTAGCTCATGAGCGCAGCAAACAGATAGCGTTGGTTGGAATGTCTCCCTGCAAGAACATGATATCCTTCCCTGTGCCAGTGCCCCGTGTTCCCCATAACAGAAAACTGTCTCTGCAGCCTTTGCTGGAATACTAATGTTTAGACTGACTGAAGTTGCATGCAATTACCGAACCCTAGCTTGTATGCCATGTATGAGAGTGGGCCGAATGGTATTGTGAAGGATGATGTATTATGTATATATATATGACTGCTTTAGCACTGCTCGCTCTCACTCATCTCACAGTGTCTGGGAACACACGTCGTGAGGTGTTGAGACCCAGTCGGCCAACTGTTATACTCTATGAATAAACCAGACTTGTTTGGAAAACGAATCTCACTATTGGTGTGTCAGTATATGGTTATGGTGCCTTATTCCATATATGGTCTTACAAAAATGGCACCCGAATAGGGACCCTCCTTGTGATGCTGCATCGCGTATGTTGAAGGCAAGGACGAGTCGAGGACGAAGCTGTTGGTCCGGGATCAGAAGGTGTTCGGGGCGCCCCTGCAGAAGTGATTAGAGACTCCTCCGCAGATCTGTACACAGCCGGTCCCTGATCGACGAGCAGCGCCCATAGAGCATCGAGGTGAGGGTCCTGGAAGCGAGGCAAATTGTGCCAGACACGCGATCGTGACGATTCTTGGTTGCGCCTGTATACGGGCGAATTGCGTCCTGAGAGACAAATTGATTGATCAGGTGAGTCATGCCCCGATTCTTAAACGTCCTGATATTGGTTGAGTGTTGCACTTGCAAGTACAAACGCCCAGGTAAAAACGGTAAGAGTTAACCATGCCTGGGAAATTGTCTTCCTGTCTAGTGAGATTTTTTCACTGCGGTAGACAGTCTTTGGAAACTGGCTAGGCTGCGCCACCCGAGGGGTCTCCGGCATATGATATGTACATTAAATACGGAATAGGGGCAATAGTGTTTAATGCGGTTTGGCATAGGCAGACCATACGTGTACCAGACATTCAGTGGCCAAATAATGGGAGCTTCGAATTAGCGCGAAGAACTAAAACAGTGGTCTGAGACGTATATTGATGATGGCAATGAAATGGCTGTGCAAAGTTCCATATCTGATCATAGAGGCCTGGGTGAACAGCAGGTATTGTTAGAATTTATGGGAGATTATCTTGTTAAGGTATGGAGTGACTTAACTGATACAGTGGTACTGCAAGTACTGCAAGAGTTGCGTGATTTGATTGTCCTTTTAATTCACGAGATAATGCTGTGAAAATACGAGAACATGTAGGGCGAACATTTGTGTTTAAGCGAGAACTTGATCGATTGCATAAAGAGATAATGAGTAAGCGTGAACCGCATATGTCATATGTCCAGAAACGATTTCTTCCGCCGTTGAAACCTGTTAGTGAAGAGATGCGAATTTGTATGCAAGATTCGCTTAGATGGATTACGGATGCCGCCATTTCCCCAATTGAAGTGCATGATACGTTTAGTCAATACACACCAGAAATGCAGAGAAAAGTGTTACAGGTTATGGTGGAATATTTACAGGATGAATGTATGAAGAAGAAGGTTTGTTGTCCTGCTGATTTGATGACAATTTATAAAAGAGCATTTTCGCCTTACACCGGAACGACTGCTTTTTCCCTTGATCTGGCCTTGCTGCTTAATAGACGCACAAATGTAGAATCCCCTACTTTGCAATTACCTATGAGGGAGGTGCCTCCCACGTTTGCCCCGAAAGTAAAAGTTGCTGTCGCAGGGGAAAGTCCAGCGTGAATGATAGAAGCTCATTATGTCGCACAGTTTGTACATGTTCCCTTTTCTAGGCAAGAAGTGAACACTATAAAACAGACGATTCCTGATATTAGGAAAAATCCTGCTGGTTTTTATAAGGAAACTGAATCTGTTTCGAAATCATCTGTTTTAACACTGAGTGACATTGATTTATTGTTCCCTGTGATTCATCCTGCTGACATATGGAAACAGATTAGAGGTATAAATGATGTGCCGATGTTAGGCGATACATGGGAAACTTAACTTTACTTTAATCAGAGTTGATAGTGACGGAAAGGCTGGGGAAAAACCTCTGCAAGTAATACTAGCTTTGCATTCACGAATAGTAGCAAAATTAAAGACTGTTATACCTGAGAAGAGAATAGTTTGGGATAAATTGACTGCCTGTCTACAAGGCAAATCGGAAGGAGCGACAGATTTTTTTCACCGTTTCAAAGATGTATTTGCAGATTTTAGTGGTCAAGATCTAAGTTCCGAACCTGGGAAGAGATTATTTGTTGATAAGTTTGTGCGAGGATTGTTACCAGAAATTCAGACATTAGTAATGACATCTGAAAGTGCATGGCAAGCAAAATCACAAAGCGAAGTATTACATATGGCCCAATATTATGAGAACCGAGTAAATTCAGAAAAGTATAAGGAAATAAGGAAAAAAGGAGATTTAAAAACAAGAGTGTTACTGCAGCAGTTAGCCAAAAATAATAGAGGTGGCGGGAACACACCGTCTATCGTCCAATTTACATTATCGTCCAACATAAATGGGGGTCCGATAGGTATAAATCAATGTGCCTATTGCAGTCAAGAAGGCCATTGGTGAGCACAGTGCCCGAAATTACAGAGGATGAATGGGACAATTTCGAGAAGACCATTTAGAGGTCGTCCAGGAATAGCGGGACAGAACCAAATAATAATAATAATCCCTCCAAAGCATATTACTCTGGAGACTTTGCATCTGATGATGTACTGTTTTACTAGGACAGCCCGAAGCAGGGTTTTCAACAATTGCCTATTCCTATTGAGCAGAAAGGGCCCTACGTAGAAATGAAAGTTGGGAATAGGGAGCACATTTTTTTAGTGGACACAGGTGCACAGAAATGTTTGATCGACCATCAGCGGGTTCCAAATATACCACTGTCAGGGCATAGCAATGTTTCAGTAGGGTTCTCAGGTACACCAGTAATTAGTCCAGTTTCACACTCAGTGCCAATCACACTAGGTCCATTCACTGAATCCTGTCCATTTCTTTTGACGATGAATTGCGGCAAAAAAATGTGTTGGGATTGAATCTATTAAAGAAATTTAAAGCAGTAATTTATTGTTCTCCTGATTGAGTGTACTTGACGATTTCACTGCAGCAAACTCCTGTATCGCAATTTGTATCTCTGCCATTACCGACTGAATTGTGTGAAGTGCCGACTTGTATATGGGCAGTGAACGATAATGATGTAGGCTGTTTGAAAGTAGAACCAGTAAAAATTATTATGAAGGAAGGAATTACATTTCAAGTGAAGGTGAAAGGGCTTTGAAATGCATTGCCTGATTTAATTTCCAGAAATGTAATTGAGGAGATTTGTGGTAGTATTTGTAATAGCCCGATTCTTCCAGTTTACAAGAAAGGAGCTAATTAAATCCCTTACCGTTTTATAATTGATTTACGCGCGGTGAACAAAATTATTGCTCCCCAATTCCCATTAGTCCCCGATGTCACTGAAAAATGCATTTTTTAGTATTCCCGTTCATCCAGACAGTAGATATTTGTTTACATTTACATTAGGAGGGCAGTCATTCACATTTACATGTATTCAAAAAGGTTACACTGAAAGTCCAAGTATTTACAGTAGAGCATTGAAGAAACAGCTAGATACGCTTGAATTACCGTCAGGATGCATATTGTTGCAGTATATTGACGATCTGCTTCTAGCAGCAGATTCGAAGGACATTTGCAAAGGAAGCACTGTCGCACTATTGACACATTTAGCGGCACACGGTCACAAGGCTTCATTGAAGAAATTCCAGTATTGTCGAGAGGAGGTGGCCTATTTGGGCTACCTCCTATCGATGGAGGGAAGAAGATTGACATCTGAGCGCATAGAAAGCATCTCTGATATGCCTATTCCAAAAACGCAAAAGGAAGCCAGGGCTTTAATTGGCATGGCTTCATATTGTAGGCAGTGGATTGCCAATTTCTCAATAATCGTGAAACCCATAGTGGCATTGACAAGGAATGATGTTACCTTGCCACGGAACATGGAGTGTCAAAAAGCTTTTGACCTGCTCAGAGCTGCATTGTGCTCAGCTCCGGTTTTGGGCACGCCAAATTATGAGAAGTGTTTTTTGTTCATTGTAAATGAAATTGATGGATGTGCTTTGGCTGTTTTGACTCAGGAACACGGTGTCAGGAATCGTAGCGAATGGTTTGTTAAACACGCCACACAAACACCTCCCTTTATTCCTCTGTCTTCCCCGTGACATCGGTCTACTGATGTTTTGGGAAAGCGAAGGCCGAGTATACGTACGTTCAGTCAGTTAGAATGTCGCTGATTTTTTAGGAAGCATTGGGGGTTACCTTGGAAACGCAGACGCTCTGTGTTTCTGGGGTCACGTGTCTTTTCACGGTGATCACTGATAGGGTCACGTGACATACAGACAAGTATTTAGGCCCTGCCTTTCAGATTCACTTTGCTTCTGAATTTGTTTCTTAGGCTACGTATTGTGTATGACTCTTGGCATTTACGACCCGGCTTGTTTCTTGGATTTTCGCTTCTGGTTCCCCTGTTTGCTTTGTTTGCTGATTTTGCTATGACAATTGGAACGTTTCACGGACTGTTTTCGGATCAAGGCTTCCTCTGTTTGGACCTCGACCGCATCGTTAACACCCACAGATTTTTCTGCTTCTTGCCCTATGAATTTTCAACTTGAATTCTTCATGCTGCATTCTGGATTTGTGATTCTTCAGTTGTTTGAACTAGAGACGCTCAGTGTTCTAGGCGTCCGTGTGCCGTCGGTTTAGGTGGACCTGAGCTTCCTTGTTGGATTGTTTGTTTTAGGCGGCCTCGTGCCGGCAGTGGGTAGGTGGATCATTGTCTCTTGTTCCCACTTCTTTTCACTTTATGGTCATCATCACTTCAAGCTCATACATCATTTCTTCCTGGACAATCATTTCTTCAAGTAGTCTACAACATCTCACCTGTGGTAAAACCGTTCTGTTATTTACATTCCAGTAGTATTCTGTTAACTTGTTCTGGTCATTCATTCAAGTCCTTTCTGTTGGAATCTAGCAGCCATTATTTATCCATTGGAATAGCCACATTTCTGCAGTTCAAGCTTTCCTTCAGGTACTTTATCCTTAAGTATCAGATATTTGTTAACCCTCTATCTCCTATTGTTACTAAATTGTTGTCCCCTTGCAGGTTGGCTGGTTCCTGTAGCTTCCACTCATTTTTTGGTCAATTAACCTTTCAGCGAGTTCATTTGATTTCTCTGATTGGTACATTGACAAAAAGAACTCGTCATCTACACGACGAGTTCAAATCTCAAGCCAGAGCTCTTCCAGTTGGGTAAAAAAGGGCTCTGTTTGTTACACACGGGGCAGAAATAGACTGTGTGGTTATTTTTCTTACACGTTGGATCCTGTTGCATGTGCTTTGCCGCGTTGCTTGAGAGCTGTTGCTGCAGCTGCAGCGTCAGTAAAACAAACTGAGGGGATGGTTTTAGGTCACTCTTTAACCGTAATGGTACCCCATTCAGTAGACGTTCTTATAAATAGAACGCAAACGCAACATTTCACATTTGCCCAACTAACAAGGTATGAATTAATCCTATTTGCACAGCATATTCAAATTAAGAGATGTTGCGCTTTGAATCCGGCTGAGTTATTACCCCCTCCCAGTGAAAAAGGGAGTGAGAAACAATTATCACATGATTGCTTGATTATTACTGAGCAAGAGACCAAAGGAAGAACTGATTTAGCTGATACACCCCTGAAAGAGCCAGATGGAGAATTGTTTTGTGATGGCTCTTGTTATAAATTGCCAAATGGCATATCAACTGCTGCTTATGCCATCACTACACTGAAGACTATTATAGAGAGCAAATGAATCCCATATAACTCAGCACAAGCTGCGGAAATAATAGCATTAGCCAGAGCATGTGAAATTTCGGAAAACCTTAGTGTGAACATATACACTGACAGTCAATATGCTTTTGGGGTGGTCCACAATTTTGGCAGATTATGGGCTGGAAGGGGCTTTCTGAAGTCTAATGGAACTAAGATTCAACATGGCACTTTAATAGTGAGACTGCTGTCAGCACTTGTGCTTCCCAAGCGATTAGCAATAATGAAATGCAACACTCATAAAAAGATAACGTGTAACGTAGGAAAGGGAAAGGCATTTGCAGACAGAATCGCGAAGCAAACTGCCACTGATTTTCACACAAAAATGTATGTTGGAACAACCGAGAGAGTGTCCTGCGTGATAGGGGATGAAATTGAGACTGTTAAAGATGTACAAGCAGAAGCCACTCCAGAGGAAATAAAACAATGGTCCGAGGGTCCAGCAGAATTAGATCCTGAGGGTTGTTGGGTAGACAAAGAAAATAATAGATGGATGTTGCCGAATGCATATGTCATGGCAATGGTTACAATGGCCCATGGTCCAACACATATATGTGCGAAAAAGATTTTTCAGCACCTTGATTCTGTATGGTACAATGACAACATTAAGAAAACTCCAGAGAGATTGGTTCAGAATTGCATGACTTGTTTACAACACAACATTGGAAAAGGCACAGTGACACCAGTAGGAAGTTTTGGTCCTCCCTCAATGCCCTTTGAGGTCATTCATTTTGACTTCATAGAAATGGAGAGATGTCACAACTTTAAATATGTCCTTGTAGTGTCCTCTGCATTCAGCAAATAGGTGTAGGCCTATGCCCTGAAAGATTGTTCAGCTATGGCAACAGCGAAATCCATGTTAAAGGAATACTTTCCCAGGTTTGGGCTGCCTCGTGTCATCTGGTCAGACAATGGCCCGCATTTTATAACGGGCGTGATATTACAGATTTGTGAAGGCATCCAAATTAATAAATAATTCCATTCAGCCAGACACCCGATAAGTGCCTGTCTTGTAGAACGCCAAAACGGTATCTTGAAAAACAAGTTGGTGAAAATATGCGCTGAATGTAATTTGAAATGGCCCGATACATTACCACTAGCATTACTGTGCATGCGCACGTCTGAGCAGGCAAGGACCGGTCTCTCCCCATATGAAATAGTTATGGCGAGACCAGCCAATGTCTGGAATGTGCCACGTCCAAAGAAATTGAAGGAAATTGAATATCCACTACTTACTGATTATTGTAGACAGTTGACTCAAAACTTGCATTTTATTCATCAGCAGGGGCAGGAGGCCCTTTCTGTTAGATACACAGGTCCAGGGCATTGTCTGCAACCAGGAGACTGGACCTTAGTGAAACATTTCAAGAGAAAATATTCGCTTGCACCACACTGGAAGGGACCGTATCAGGTGGTCCTAGCCACGCAGACTGCAGTCCAAGTGAACGGTCGAAAGCACTGTATCCACGCAACGCACACGAAAAGAATCCCGTTTCCTTTGCCACATGAGAAAGAGGCAGATAATCCCGAGGTGCAGAGAAAACCAGCCCTGATCGATCACAAAGATATCGCCGTAATTCAGCCGGAACTACTTCCTAAATCCGAGAAGGGGCCTGGGGAGATTGCAACAAGAATTGAAACATCAGGTTTACCTCAACTTTGCTCGTCTGCTGTATCATCCTCACTGATTGCATTGCCGGTTGGCACTGTTTCTGCATCTGCTGCAAACAACGACAGTGCATTGTTCATCGATCAGACTGTACTTGGAGCTTTAAGGTACAATTTGCATTCACGAAATCGGAAGAAATCAGCAGTGTTTGTTTCTAGCTCATGGACGGAACTGGAAATGGAGGCCTAGAGAAAGGGAGCGTATGAGTTGTATCGGATGAGAGCTCTGACACGCGATTTCCCAGTGCTATCTTTTAAAGGTGAAGGGCTTTGCAACCTAGCATGGACAAGCAGGGGCAAAAGTACCGACACTAAGAAAAATTGATATTGATAATCAACGTGTGTTGCCGTGGAGGACTTTTTCGACAGACGCTGAGGAACTTTTTGAAATAATCCCATGTAGATCATGCCTGTATTCGCTCCTGCTACCACCTGCGCTGATGAAGACATTAATAGAACTATAGACAATGGGGCTCATTCCGAGGTTGGTGCTAAGGGAAAAACAATGCTGGTAAAGGATTACCGGCATCGCTTACTGCTACAGGCTATTCTGACCAGCCAGACCGCTATTAGCGGCATCGTAAAGTACGGTGCCGCTAATAGCGGCATGGGCGCGGGCACGTGGGCCATCATGCCAGCAATAGCGGCATGCCGTAAACTGGAGGAGATCACAATTGAAGCGGACATGCAAATAATGGCATCATGAAGGCGTTAAAAGTGGTTACCGGCATGCCGTAAATACCGGCATCTCCGACCTACTGTAAAATGCCTTGAGCAGTGTTCCCAACTGCCACAGGCGCACACAATCAGCACAGGTGGAGGCAATGGAGTCTGGCCCAGTACAATGAGCACACCCACACACCACACCCCCTCCCACAGCAAGATGATTCCAATAGTATTAGCATTACTGGAGCTGGAGGACATGCTTGTATTACTACAACATCAACAACAACAACAACAGCCGGCACCACAGAGGAGACACAGGAGGAGAAGGAGGGTGAGACAGGCCCAGTATGCCCCACCAGTGCAGCCACCGTTACCATGCAGGCAACCCCCAATCCCTCGCATCATAGCCAGTCCTTTCAACCTAACCCCTGAGTAGATCCACACCCTGTACCGTCTGGACCGGGACACCATCACCATCATTGTGGACATGATACACAACGACATTGTCAGCCTCATTGAAATACGCACCACCATCCCCCCTCTACTGAAGGTAGTGTCTGTGCTCCACTTCCTTGCCACAGGCACCTTCCAGCACACAGTGGGGCACATGCATGGCATACCACAACCCTTATTTTCTCGGATTCTGAACCAAGTGCTGGATGCCGTCCTCAAGCACACACGGGACTACATATCCCTACCACTGACTCCCCAGGTGATATTTGATACAAAAGTTGGCTTCTGTGCACTGGCAGGCATGCCAAATTGTGCAGGTGCCCTCGACTGCACCCACGTGGAGTTGGTAGTCCCGCATGCCATGGAGGTGGTGTACCGCAACCGCAAGCAATACCACTCCATCGATGTGCAGGTGGAATGTGACTCCAGAAAGATCACCACACATTCTCGTGCCCGATATCCCGGATCCACACATGATGCCATGCTGCTGTGGAATTCCTTGCTACCACGCCACATGGAGCGACATGCTGGACGACGTGCCTGTCTGCTCGGTAAGTCGCCTGACAGGCCCATGGCAGTGCAGTTGGGGGGTGTGATTGGTGGGCGAGTGGAGACAGCACATACAGCATAACAATGTGGGCCTACATTTTCCGACCTGAACCAGACCCAACAATGCCTTACATCAGACCAATGGTTCACACCAATGATGATACGCCATACGTAGAAGCAGGCCACATCCCTCAATGCGTCCACTCCACATCAACTGAGCATGCCCTCTGCGACACAATCCAGCAACATGCAGTGAGTATGCCTAACGCACATGAAGGCAGCAAAGCACAATATAGGACATCTGCAAGAGCATGCTAGGGAACACCCGGAAACATGTGGACTACACAATCCACACCTGTGGACCATTGTCCAGCACACATTGCGACAAATGTACCTGTATGCATACATCGAGGGATCTGAGCATGTGAACACCAAATAGCTGCAGCCATGACAGTGATTACTACATGTGTAAAGCCACAAATTGTGCCCCCAAGCAGGTGATTGTGGCTATACCTTGAATCCCTGGCTTCTCACCCCTGTTTGGATCCCGCAGACCAGGCACGAAGAGGAGTGCAATGGGGTCCATATCCGCACCCGTGTTCTGATCGAGCAGACCTTTGGCCTGTTGAAGGCACGTTTCCGCGGCCTCAGCAGGTATGGTGGAGCACTCCTTTACGGGCCTGAGAAGGTGGACAAGATCACCATGGTCTGTGCTTTGCTGATCAACATGTGCATCCGGTGGAACTTACCCCTGCCACCTGACATTTAACAGCAACCACCGGGTGAAGATGGGGATGATGAAGGATAAGAGTAGTACATCAGCCTTGTGCCAATGCCCATGAGGGACGTGCAGTGCGCCAATCAGTGATGGACATTTACGTATCATGCATTGTGATGAAGAGGGTGCATCAAATCACGCTCACTGTGCACTGGGTTTGGGGGACTCTGGGGAGTGTACACTGTTTGGCATTGAATCCTGACACACTTAATAAGCAATGTCCAGTCATGTTATTTGTATCAAAATGGAATGTAATGATCAATAAAACTATTTACATAGATGAACAGCCGACCGATGATGCACCAGAGTCTACCCACCCACCCCGTCCCCTCCCACCACCCTCCACCACTTATCCCTCTAACCCCCCCACCCCCCAAACACCCCCCATCCCACAACTCCCCCACACACCCACGTCCTCGGCCCCTTTTGCATGGAGCTTGTGGCTCTCCTGGCCGGTGCATGCTGCATAGCGACCTACGCACTGGGCTGGTCTGAGCTGAGCTTACAGGGGTACTGCTCATGGATGGCAGGGGTTGTGACTCGGCAGGTGCTGCAGGGCATTGTGCCATGGTGGCAGCCAAATGTGTGAGTGCCTGGGTGACTGATTCCATGCCCCTGTGCACCCGCCTAGCAACACTGTTCACAGCACGGGTGAGTGCCTGTGTGCTGTCACAGTGGGCCTGGCGTGTGGCTTCCCCTACTGCGATGAATTGTCACAACATGTTGTCCATGGACTGCTGACGCTCCTCCATGCGGGTGATGCAGGCCTCTAGGTCACGCATGTCCTTGATGGCTGGTGATCACATGGGAGCTGGAGATGTACTGAATTGAGGGCTGAATACGGCTCCAGCCGTCTCCTCCCCGGAGCCATCACCACACGACCCATGTCCCATGGAGTGCTGTGGTGTGTGCCCCATGGATGGTGTCCCCTCATTGTCCTCCAACATGCATTGCCCTGCCTTGTCTGCCTCGTCCTGTTGGACATCATCCTCTGCAGTATCTCTTGCAGATTGGGCCACCTCCCCTGGGTCACTAGTGGCCGGTGACTGAGGTGCATCACCATTGCTGAACGTTGCTTTACCCTCCTCGTCCACATGTGTTGGCTGCGGTGGTGCAGGGGCTGTTTGGTCTGTGGGATATGGAGCCGGTGTGCCTTGTGGTAGGTGTGCAGTGATGGCATCCAATTTCCCAGGCCGGTGCTCATTCCCTTGTGTCGGGGGTGGATGCTCCTCAGGTTCTATCGCCTGTGACACCTGTTTACCAGACTGCTGTGGCATGGGGGTGGTTGTTTTCATCCTCCCGGCCCTTGATGTGGACGGCCTGGTGCCATCATCTTCCCCTCTGCTTCTGCCTGGTGCTGTTGGCTTTGTTTCTGCGGTGGGCCTGTCATCGCTGTCTGATACTGTGCCTGTGTGGGATGGAGAGGCAGAGCATGAGTCATGGGTGTAGGGACATCCGACATATATTGATCTAGGTACATTCTGGGTCCTATGCATTGCTGTCTGCATGTTGGAGGGGCAGACATGGTGCTTACAGGTGTTGGGTGTGTGGTGCAGTGTCTGTGCGTCCTTCTAGCGCATCCATGTTGTGCATGCATTTTGCTTGTTGGATTACGGGTGTGTAGTGGATTGCGTGTGGTGTACATGCATCAGGGTGTGCGTTCAATGTGATGTGTCTCCAGGGCTCTGGTGTACACCTGGTGGAGGAGCTGTATGCACCATGCTGTGGGATGTGACACTGGTGGGGCCTGCTTCTCTGCAGTGCTGCATGTGTATATCTGCATGCTGATGTTACTTGTGTTTGGAAATGGACGCTGGTGGTTTGTGTCAGTGGGGTTGGTTGTGTGTGTCTGTGACAGGGGTGTGGCATTTCTGTAGGGCAGTCATTAGATGGGTGGTGATGGGCAATGTGCTTGCTGTCATCAACTTGCCATTTGGACTCAGCTATTGTGTTGGTTGTGTGTGTTCACTTTTGTGTAGTGCCAACGCTCACTCACCTTCGTCAACCGATGATGTTACTACTGTCTCAGCACGCCTGACCCCTTCTGTGGCCTCCATGTGTAACAGGGAGCAGCACGTTACCTCCCACCGTGCTAGCTTGATGGGCGTGGATGGTTTGCTTCCTGTTGCCTGGGCCTGCTGACGGTTGGCAGTCAGTATGTTTCGGACACGCAGCCGCAGGTCGTCCCACCTTTTCCGGCATTCTTTTGTGTTGCGTGTGGTTGTCCCCACTGCGGACACCTTCTGAGCCACCTCCTCCCAGATCTGTTTCTTCCTCATTTGTGCTGCACGGCGCAGGTCTGTGCTGAACACCACATCTGCATGCTGGGCCAGGGTGTCAACCAGTATGATTAGCTCCTCGTTGCAGAAACGTTGTTTGCGCAGACGAGGTGTGCCTTTGAGGGTGGACTGTCATTTTCTGACTGGCTGGGATCTCAGTTTTGTATTTCAGTGCCTGTAGCCATGGGATTGTAATGGATTGTGATTTTAAAGATGGCCGACGTGCACTTTCCCGTTCCGGCGCAATGACGTTACTTCCGGTTCCGCGTATTAACAGGCACCGCTATTAGCGGGCACCTCTAATAGCGGGGCCCGCTAATAGCGGTGCCCGCTAATGCCGTATCCATTGATGCCGGTGGCGCTATCTGTGCTTTCCATGATGCCGCTAAGGGCCATTTTCTTTAGCAGCATGCCGGTAATGTCCTTACCGGCATGGCGAAAAGCTTGTGCCCGCGAAGTCGTAATAGCCCTCTATTAGCGGGCTCTTACCTACACGGACACAGTATTTGCACCATGCCGGTAAGAACAGTTACTTACCTCCAACCTCGTAATGAGGCCCACTGACATTGAATCTGCTCCGAGGAAAACTTGGTCTACAAAGACTAAACTGCTCCTAGTCATCATATCTATCTGTATCATATCTGCATTAATTCCAATGTTTTGGTACTTAGAAACTATGCATCCCATGAACACGATATTACCCACTGTCAATGCTCCAACTATGAATACCCCACCTCATGTGTTTTCTTACACTCTTCCGCCACGAGATGTGAAACACAGAAAAGGTTATTATAACAATACTGTATTACTGATTATGAATATGACACATGCGATCCTAAATAGATCCATCTGCTGGGTGTGTTCGCATTTACCCCAGCATGGGGAAAGAAGAATGGGTTGGTATATACATCCTCTACCCCTCAGTACTTCCTGCTATGCATCATTAAGAGCGCAATTTTTTGGGAGATGGAATGATAGTGCTACTAGAAACTTTGATGGAACGAACATAAATGAATTCAAAAGATTGTTATTAACACAGCTGGGTTGTTCCGTGTTTACAAATAGAAGTAAAATTAACACTGCATCGACTAGTCCCATTGATAGACTCTCTAGGCCTTACCAGTCCCTAATTACTTTCAAAATGGCTCCGGTTGGAAACAAAGATGCCATGCCTCCCTCCTATACTATTAATTATAGTCCACATTCTGTTCCATTTTGCCTGCGGAAAAAAGGTTCCCACCCGGTGGGAACATTTACCAGATGCATGAATACTGCTGTACTTGAGCACGAAGAGAAACCATTATATATAGGAGGTCCTGTCTATTTTGTGTGTGGGGACCAAGCTTATCCATGGTTACCTAAAAACATGGAAGGTACCTGTTACTTAGGGATACTATTACCTGGTGTATTTCTCGCCACAACTTCTGAAATAGCAAAAATAGCAAAATCTTGGCCACGATGAGATGATACAACGGGGCAGATTTTTGGGGACATAGCAAAATCATTTATACCTTTTTGGGGACAGACAATAAATTCATGGAATATTAGAAAACTATCCAGTGTGTTAGAAAAAAACAATTAATGGAACCACTGACATACTTTACAACATGACACTGGAACAAAAAGCAATCAGTCTAGTTGCACTTCAAAATAGAATGGTTCTTGACATTATTTTGGCTGACCGTGGAGGTGTATGCAAATTAGTGGGATCATCGTGCTGCGTTTTTGCAAGTGACTCCACCCCTATGATATTTGAAGCAATTAAGAAATTACATGTCCTAAATTCTGAAATCCATGTTCCCACAGGTGGCTGGAATCTAAATTTAAGTACAGGGTTCTGGGAACTGTTACAATCCTGGGGATGGAAACTAATTGCAATTTTTGTTATAATATTCAGTATCCTCATATTCTTCTGTTGTTGCATACAATGTTTGCCAGCCATTTGCTCCACAATTACAAGTGAATGCGTACAGATGATTAGTACAAAGATGGTGAAGCCCACATCTCATATGATAAATAGCGGTCTCAAACATGAAAATGAAATAATCAAAGAGTTTATGTCAATCAATATTTCTGATGATGATGTTGATAGCGACATGGGTAGTTTGGAAAGTGACACTTGGTCTGATGAGGACGCAATGTTTGGATGATGATGCTATTGGCTTATGGCCAAAAGGAGGGTTTGTTTTACCGTAAATGCAATCGCATAGCCCGAATGATATGAATAGTATGTTGGCCAGAAGCAAATCGCATCATGTGACAAACATTGCAAACCATGAAATTTGAATGTGACCATTGGGAGTCCATTTTGTAAATGCCGGCCATTTTCTTTTCTGTAACGCTTTCCAAATATATTCTGCACTTCAGATCCACACACGGTGCGAGGCCACAGCCTGAACTCTGAATACTAACGTAGACAGGAATGTAAAGCCCTGCAGATATACATATGCAAGGTGCCGGTTTGTCTTGCAAGCGCTGTTGTAAAAGGCAGTTAAATGTGAATTATGTGCAACTAACGGTGCTCCTTCACAAAGGATGGTATTTTTCTCTGCTTTAGAATTGTATGGCCCTTAGCTCATGAGCGCAACGAACAGACAACGTTGGTTGGGATGTCTCCCTGCAAGAACATGATATCCTTCCCTGTGCCAGTGCCCCGTGTTCCCCATAACAGAAAACTGTCTCTGCAGCTAGAATACTAATGTTTAGACTGACTGAAGTTACATGCATAGCTGTCAATTACCGAACCCTAGCTTGTATGTTATGTATAAGGGCGGGCGGGCCGAATGGTATTGTGAAGGTTGATGTATTATGTATATATATATATGAATGCTTTACTACTGCTTGCTCTCTCTCATCTCACGGTGTCTGGGAACACACGTCATGAGGCGTTGAGACCCAGTCGGCTGACTGTGATACTCTATGAATAAACCAGACTTGTTTGCAAAATGAATCTCACGATTGGCATGTCATTAGTATATGGTTATGGTGCCTTATTCCATATATGGTCTTACAACTGAACAACTGAAAGGTGACAGGGTGTCCCAATGCTGTCATTTATAACAGAAAGAGTACATTACACAGAGCTCTGTAGATGTTGCACTGCTGCCAATAGATGGATTGTTGACTTCCTGGCAATGCAGCTCAGGCAGGTTTTGCAGTAGTATTCTGCATTCAGGGCCAACCTAGGACAGTAGTTTCTTGTTCGTATCAGACCCTGTTGTGTATTTGGCTCCTAGGTGGCCATGTCGTTGTGAAACCTGTGGAGTGCTGCTTGGAAGAGGTGATAAGGGACCGCCGTGTGAGTTTGTAAAGACATGCCACTGGAATGTCTTCACCGTATTCTGTGTCTTCAACCTTAGGGGAGTGTGGCATGCAGGACAGTGGGTCGGTATCGATTTTGCTGACCCTTCGGTGATTGACCAGCTGAAAGTTGTAAGCTGACAGGGCAGCTAGCCTGCAATGTCTCATGGTTTCCAGCTTGGCAGACATCAATAAGTATTTAAATCGATTGTTATCCATCTTCTCAGTAAATCTTGGCCTATAGAGGAGGCAGTCATGACGTTTTTCAGTCAGAGCCCACTTGAGCAAAACAAAAGAGGTGATGGCTGGAAGGTTTATAATTAATCTTAACCTCTGGCATTGCTCTGGGCAACCCTCCAGACCATTGTTCTTCGCCTGCCGATCCATTGCAAAAGGCGAAAGACCATATGCAAATCAGGCTTGGCCCCACCTCAGAAGGGGCAGTGCAGCTAGAACTGCTTGGTCACATCCCTTCTGCACGAGACCACAAGCATCTGCAGGCATGTTTAGGCCTCATTGGATGTAGTCAGTGAGGAGTAGCTTGGGTTTTCAAGCCCTTGGTGATTTTGATCCCTTGCAATTAGTATCTTGGTGATTCTGATCCCTTTAGATTAGGAGTAGGAGACCTTTGTTATTCATACCAGGGTCCTGATTGCCTTAGGATAGGTTAAGGTGAATTTAAGCTACCCGTACGAGTCCCTCACCCAAATATGGGACCTCCTTTGTAATTGATTTCTTATTTTCAGTTTAGATTTTTTTCTCCACTTGTACACTTATGTGTTGTGTATGTTTCTGGTTTATTTATTCAGTATATATATATATATATCAGATTTATGAAATAATGTTTGAAAATAAAAATGATTTGATCTTAATCAAAATTATATGCTGTTTTGTGTCCCGATAGGGTTGCTGCTAGTATAATGACTAATGAAATATACAGCAAATGCTGAAATGGAGTCATTCAGAAATTGACAGTTTACAGTCATTCCTGGTGGAAACTGTCCTTTATGTTTAGTATTGCTATTTCCCAGTCCCAGAGGTGATCGCTGGAAGGTTTAGAATTAATCTTAATCTCTGGCATTGCTCTGGGCAACCCTCCAGACCATCGTTCTTTGCCTGCCAAGCCATTACAAAAGTGGCATTGGTGGCAGTACATGACTGATTTTTATATGGTTAGACCTCTTGTGCAATGGCGCAAACGGGCTAAAAGAAATGTGGTGTGGAAGGTTGCCCAGAGCAGTGCCAGTGGTTCAGATGTATTCAAAACCTTCGACCAATCTCTTTTTTGGTTACAGCCCATTTGAGCGCATGGGATCCAGCTTGTGCGTTGGGTAGTTCCTTTGGAATGCATGGAACTATTGACTGGTGAAGGTAATTGGTTGTGTGGCACCTTGACTCTCATTTTACAGTACTGCACCTAAGCTGTCCAGACTGGCATCTGCATTGAGGATGCAGAACAGCTGGGGGTCATCTTAGGCTAGTACTGGAGTCTCAGTGAGATGCTTCCTTAAGTGGGCGAAGACTTGGCTGCTCTCAGTGGTCCATCGCTGACCAAAGGTTTCTTGCAGGTGGTGGAGAGATTTGCAAATGGTCTTCGATGTAGGGCCCTACTTCTGAGGAACAGGATGGCCTATTGGGAGGTCGGTCAGCGGCAGGCGTATGGTTGCAGACCCAGGAACAAACTGCTGATAATTATTTCAGAATACAAGGAAACTGCATCTCCCTCTGGCTCTGCGGTCTTGGCCAGGTGTGGTGTGCTTCAACTTTGGCAGGTTCCACAGTGACCACCACCTGCAGATAGCACAAGACCAGAGTATCTCATTCTGGTCTGGCAGAACTGGCACTTTTCTAGTGACACATTCAGGCCTGGGCAGTACTGCAGAGACAATCCAGGCACTTCAGGAGCTTCTGGTTATGCTCTTTGAGCATCCTCCAAGAGTCAATGATGTCATGCAGGCAGACGAACACCTCCACCAGGTTCACATCTTCCACAGTATGCTCCCAAGGCCATTGGAATGTGGCTGGGACTTCTGAAATGCCCTGCGAATTGATAGAATCCTAGTGGGCAGATGAGCAAAGTCTTCTCCTGGTCTTTGTGGCTCATGGGATTCTGGTAATAGCCACTTCTTAAATCTAACACCATAAACCACCGGCTACCTGTGAGACAATCCAGTGCCTTATCTAAACACGGGGTGGTGTACTGGTGTGGGATGTTGTGACTGTTGAGCCTATGCTAGTCAATGCTGTGACAGTGCCAAGCACCTAACCCTATCAAGGAGGGATAGGGCCCCTTTGAACCTGGGGCAGGATGCCTACCATGGTGTTTCCCATAGGCAGTGTGAGGGAGTTGGGAGGGTCCAGTCTTTGTCCCTTCCACATGTGCCTGGATGAAAAGGACAAGTGCGACTTTGCTTGCCCCTTACCTACCGTGCCCAGTTCTAGCCTTTATTTTCTCCTCTTTGAAGACCACAGAGACCAGAAGCCCTTGCAGAGCAGGGGATGCCCATCCCAGAAGCATGAGATCAGGTGGTGGACAAGCAAAGCATTGCATGCTGCAGACTGGCAATTCAGATGCCTAGTGTATGGAGTCAGGAATGAGATGCAGACACAGAGAGCTCATGATTGTGGTTGCAGACTTTTATTCAAATAAAAGGGGTTGGAAAATGCCTCACTGTGCCTATTCTAAGAGGTATTTCCCTACCTCAACCAAAACCGAAGGATCTGTCCAATGTCAAGATGTCCAAAGCAAAACTGTCCTGTGTCCAAAATCCTATCCTTGCCCTCACATCCTAAAAGTAACTCGAAGGTGCTAAGGGAAATTTCTCAGGTGTTGAAAGGTGCATGAGTGTTCAAGTTCAAAAGACATATGTAGATACTCCAACACAAAGTTCCCAATGGGTATACTCCAACACAAAGTACCCAATGGATAAGGTTCACTGTTCCAGGGAATGTTCCCTTCCCCAGGTTTCTCTTAAAGAGGTTTAAGATTCCCAAGGGTACAACTCTTCCTTGAAGGTTTCTGTTCAGCAACAAAACACTTGGTATTAAAAAACAACTTAAATGTGAAGTCCGACCCTGCAAGACACCTGGTATACTCCCCTGCCAGGTTCCGCTCCACTTTTGGCCTGGTGTAAGGGACTTCTTTATCTGGTCTACTTTATACGCTTGCAAACTTTGGCTTTGCCTGGTATACTCTCCTGCCAGGGCTTTTAGTTTGAGTTTCTTTAATCCTCTGACAACTATTATAGTTTCACAAAGTTCATGAGGTGAGGGTTTATCCTTCTACCCCCTTGACCTCTTTTGGGCTTTGTGTCATGAATTCTCAGATTCACCCCTTTTGGACTGATTGGAAACGTAGAAATCGTCTTGTGGCATCCATGTTTTCCCCCAACATGGCCACCGCAGCCGAGATCGCTATTGCAGCGGTCTAGTTTTCCTTCACCGCATCAGCTGAATAGCGTCGCTCTCACGAGAGCCGGTGCGTCTCAACGTTTAGTTGCCTCCAGCCGTTCTCAGCGCTTCTCCCGTGGACTTACCCTTGTTTTTGCCTTCCCCCTGTCCTGTTTCCAGCCCTGCCGTGTCCTCCCTTCCCTGTCCTTCCCTGCTGCTTTTCCTTTTCAGTGCCTCACTGAATCTGAATTAGCGCCGGACTCCTTCTGCGGTTCCCGCATACTTCCTTCCTGGATTCCTCCATTCTTCCTGGAACTTACTCTGAGTCTGTCATCTAAACCAACACCGTCAGGGCAGTGGCCCCGGAGGCGAGCCCGCTCGGCTCTTAGGCCGACATGGTGGTGTCGGGGGGAGACTTGCCCATATCTCTTCGAGTCCCGGACCTCAAGAAAGAAAGAAAAGGATCCTTCCCTTAAAAAGAAAGCCTCTAATGATAGACAGGTGAGGTTGGACCCCAGGTCCCACTTGCGTGACAGTTTGAGACGCCAACATATTACAGCCAATATGGACCCTTCTATGCAAGATCTACTCCGTGGTATGCAGGAGCTATCCACAGAAGTACAAAATTTAAAGGCAGAAAATGCAGCCTTGAGGCAGTTGGTTATGACCAGGGATTCAGCCTTTCAGGAAAGTGCGGCAGTAGGCGGCATCGTGGAGAAATATGATGGGGGGCCTAAAACACTGCGAGCCTTTCTGGATTCTTGCATGGTTCATTTTACCTTTAAGCCTTACTATTTTTCTACTCCACGGGCCAAGGTGGGTTTTATTATTTCCCATCTTGTTGGGAATGCCATGTCCTGGGCCACCCCTCTGGTATCCGCCAGTGATCCTCTCCTGGATAACTATGAGGAATTCCTGGCACCCTTCAAGACAATGTTAGACCATCCTGATCAGGTCTTTTCAGCTCAGGAGAGATTGTTAGAGTTTCAACAAGGAAACCAGGATATGTTGACATACGTGACAAGATTCAAACAGCTGGCAAAGGAGGCTAATTGGTCCTCGGAAGCCTGTTTTTCCTTATTCAGGAAAGGATTAAACGAGGAAATCAAGGATGAACTAGCTAGGGTAGCCCGCCCTGGCTCATTCCAGACTCTTCTGGACCTATCATTACAGATTGACTTCCACATTCAGCAGAGGAAGGCTGAAAAAAAGGAGAGTAGGAAGCCCTCAATTGAAACCTACAACGGTATACCCAAGCTCAAGAGAACCACCTCAGTCTTCTACCTCAGATACTGAACCCATGCAAATTGGGAATTTGCGAGGACCCCTAACTCCTCAAGGAAGGACACGCCGAATAGACATCGGCTTATGCATGTACTGCGCTTCAGACAAACATCTAGTCGGGAACTGTCCTATTGCTCCGCCACGGCGTATGGGATACGCCAGCTCCTGATCCTGAATGGAGCCCAGTCTCGGGAGAGTGATACGCGCTCCACCTTTTCGGCCTCATTGGAACCTGCTCAAAGGTCGTCTTTGGTCATTCCCCAGGTCACCTTATCCACCCACACTGGAGAGTGCTATCCTGTCCTGGCTCTACTGGATTGTGGTGCCATGTGCATTTTTCTTGATGACGACTGGGCCCAGCAACATCACATTACAAGAGAAGACAAAGAGCTGATTCAAGCAGTCGAAGGCATTGATGGGCGACCATTGTCATCCGGACCCATCACCCAACAAACGACGCAGGTCATATTGACAATAAACTATGATCAGGAACAACTTCAACTTGAAATAATAAAGACGGCCTACTACCCAGTGGTGTTGGGTATGCCCTGGTTACAATGACACAATCCTTACATTAACTGGGCAGCTGGATCTTTGTTCTTAGGCACAGAATTTTGTCTGTCACAATGCCTCTCCAGGAACCCTCCAGTTGTAAAATCCACCAATACCATACTCGAGAACTCAAACCAAGTGACTATTGCAAATATTCACCAAGTACCTGAAGAGTACAACCAGTTCTCTGACGTATTCTCCTCGGATATAGTCCAATCCTTGCCCCCACATAGGCCTGAGGATTGTGCCATTGACATGGATAAAGACGCAATCATACCCTTTGGCCGGATGTTTATCCTGTCGGAACCAGAAAAGAATGCCCTCCGTGAATACCTGGATACTAATCTAGCCAAAGGAACCATTCATCCTTCAAAATCTAAGGCCGGGGCTTCCTTGTTTTTTGTACCCAAAAATGATACCCAAGAACTCCGCCCATGTTTGGACTACAAAGGTCTCAATCAGTGCACCCTGAAGGATCGTTATCCCTTGCCTCTCATTCCCGACATTCTTGTAGCATTGAGGGGAGCAGTGCTTGTCACCAAACTTGACTTGAGAAGAGCATACCACTTAATTCGCATAAGGAACGGTGACGTGTGGAAAACCGCATTCCGGGCGCCCTTTGGCCATTTCGAATACTTGGTTATGCCATTTGGGCTGTCAAATGCACCTGCTGTTTTTCAACATTTTATGGACAGAGTATTCTCAGACATGCTTTCCTTGTTTGTGATCGTCTATTTAGATGATATTCTGATCTTTTCAAAAGACTTAGCCTCACATAAGGTGCATGTATCACAGGTCTTAAACCGCCTACGGGAACACCATCTGTTTGCGAAGCCAGAGAAATGCATCTTCCATGCTTCTTCAGTACGCTATCTGGGTTTCATTATAAGCCCTCATGGCATTTCTATGGATCCATCCAAGATCAAGGCCATTACGTCCTGGCCCACACCCACAAATATTAAACAGATTCAATCCTTCCTGGGACTGGCAAATTTTTATCGCAAATTCATACCTGCATTCTCCTCGGTGGTGCGACCCATTATCTCATTCCTAAAGAAGGACACCGCCTTCAAATGGGAAGAAGCTCAAGAAGTCGCCTTTCACACACTAAAGGAACAATTCACACAAGAACCCATCCTGTGCCAACCTGATGTAAATAAACCCTTCCTGGTAGAAACAGATGCATCCGAATATGCCATTGGAGCCGTTCTGAAACAGGAGCAAGAGGACCATTGTGAACATCCAATCGCTTATCTCTCAAGAACACTGTTAGGCATAACATGCAGTACCCTTTGGGAGCACTACACATAATTAAGACTACAAGTGACAGTACAATTTCACCTTTGGTACAAGCCTGTACTACACAGTTATAGTGGTAGCAGTAGCGGAGCAGCCAGACTTATCTCAAGAGTAAGTGAGCCGTACAAATAGTTACACAAAGGACAGCAATTACTATGATTCAGGTTTCTAAGTAAAATAATAAATATTTATTTACTCAACAGTTGTATAACATTTCACTATTATAAGCAAGTTAAAAATCACAATCATAAATACACCACACCACTTCCCTTAAATTCCTGACAAGTTAAGCTCACAAAATGAATGGGAGCAAAATGGCACTCCAGCAATTTAAAAGGGAGGGAAAGACAAAGTTATTAGAAATTAGGCAAAACCAACAGGTAAGTTCTCAGGGCAATTGAACAAGAGAGACTACAGTGAGGAGATCAGCTAGTAAAGGCTTAGGGCCAAAGTCAATGGGTCAAAAGTCTTTTGCTCAAGATCACACAGTTCAGGGTAGTTTGCAGTAAAGTTTGTAGCACAGATTCTGGACGAGGTTGGTTGGTAGAAAAGTTAGTTCAAAGAGAAGAGAAGGACAAGCCCTCCGATTGGAGAAAGATTTCAAACACTTTCACCACGATTGTACGAAACGGACAACCGGATTGCACAGTACCTTAAAACTGAAAGGGAGCTGCAGCTGAGGCGGACGTTCCTGGTGGTTCCTGCAGGCTCATCGTTCCTCAAGCGACTGTCGGACTGACACGAAGTAGGAAGACTGGAGGGTCCTGCGCCACCCAGGGAAGAAACCAGCAGCAGAGCAAAACAATGAATAAAAGTTGCGCTCTTTAAAATCCAAGCAGGGTCCGACCTTCCTGGCTATCCGGCCCACTGTAGCTCTGTACAGCGAATTCGACCAGAGGAGGGGTCCTGGCTTGTAGTTTGGGTGAACTGGTTGGTCCCACCAGCTCCAGGGAAGAAGTTTCCTGGAGGATCTTCTCTGTCGTCGGATTTGGAGATTCAGACCTGCAGCAGAGCTTCACCGGGCGGTTCAGTCATGGTAGGGGTCCTCTTATTCCAGTTCCTCATTGGTTCTTTCCTTCCAGTGGCGACTCTGCTCTTCCAGTCCCAGAAACCTGCTTTTTATGCAGTTTTCCCCTATTCATACAGCCTGGCTATCAATCACACAGCAGGGTGGCTGGCCTGGCAAGGCCAGTCCCCTTAGCCAATCAGACAAGAGTGCGACTTGGGTTACCAAGGGAACCCATGGCAGGGGTCCAAAGATCCCTCCCTCACATCCTGCCTACCTAACCTGTCAGGCGCCTTAAGGAGGGCTTCTGTGCAGAAGCCCGCGAAAAGACAGCGAACAAAGGAATCATCCCCGGTTTGGCGCGAAGAGAAAAACACGAGAAAAACTTTAACAAAAAGAAATGGCGAATAAACCCAGCCGGGACCAAAATAAAATGTATTTGGTCAAGTGGGTTTATGTTCGAGGCTAATATAATAGCCTAAAACAATACCACATTTATATAATATAATCGCGGTAGAAAAGATAGGGTAGTTACCACCGCCACCAGCCAAGTCCTAATGTTAAGGGAGAGAAACAAGGCTCCAAGAGGCATAGACAAAAAGGGATAGGAATTAACCCTTTCCAGTACTCCATGTAAGATGGGGTGTACTGGGTCTATAGTTTGAAGTGACTATATAAAGTTAATGGCAACTTTACATGTTTCTGGGGGACAGTAGTCAGCCCCAGAAAAGTGGAGTCAGTGGGAAGTCTCAAAGACAACCCTATGTCATTGCACTGAAGGTGCTGTGTGACACACACACAGTGGTGCTCATGTAGTAGGTGAGGCTCCAGAACCCAAGAACACACAAAGTGGTAACAACACACAAGGGAAAACACATGTAAGAGTGGGAAAAAGGCTCGCACTCTTACCAGGTGAGAAAAATAAATCCTAGAAATCCAGCAAAGCTGCTGAGGGATTCATTAGGCAAGGGAAATCAGCCATTTATGAGAATTCTTCCTAACAGACACTAAATCCTAGTGAAGTTCACTATTCAGTTCTTGAAAAGGAACTTCTGGCTATCAAACAAGCCTTTACGGAATGGCATCATCACCTCCTAGGGGCCAGATTGCCAGTACAAGTTCGGACGGATCATAGGAATCTACAAGTACTTCAGACCATGGAATGTAAAAACAGTCGTCAGGCAAGATGGGCCTATTTTTTTGGTAAGTTCCAGTTCCAGATTTGCCATATTCCTGATCCATCTAATATCATAGCTGATGCCTTATCCCGATGTCCAGATTATATATCAGAGGAGACTCCATCACTGCCCAAGATGTTTCTTGAAAGGGTGTTTATAGCCCAAGCTGACACTTTGCTGGATCAGATCAAAATTGCCACTCCAGCATCCAAATTATGGGAAGACTATAATAACTCCAACCATTGGTCCTTACAATATCGAAACGGATATCTCTTCAAGGACACAGCCTTGGCAATCCCTTCACAGGAACTCAGGAATAAGGTAATCCGCCTCTGCCATGACACCTATTTTTCCGGTCATCGGGGCATTAAGACTACCATGCAAACCATACGAAGACAGTTTTGGTGGCCAAAGATGCAACAGGATATAACTGAATATATCCAGGCTTGTGCCATATGCGCTCAAAATAAACATGATAACAGGAAACCTGCTGGTCTCCTACTACAGCCAGAACTACCTCCTCGTCCCTGGGAGATGATAGTCACTGATTTTCCCGTGGAACTGGCTCCTTCAAGAGGATATACCTGCATTATGATTACCATCGATATGTACGCTCATATGGCTCATTTTACTCTGCTACCTAAATTGCCTAATGCCAAGGAAATGGCAAACACCTTTATGACGGAGATCTTCAGTTTGCATGGGTTGCCTTCTAAAATAATTTCTGACAGAGGTACACCATACACCTCCCGGTTTTGGTCACAGCTGTGTCACCAATTACCCCTTTTGTGCAACTACGGTTTCCATCCATCAGTGCTACCCACTTGCCTTCCTCATTCCACTTCTGTTCCATCCGTGGACGCTTGGATAACGGACTTAAGCACTCTGCATCAGAACGTCAAAAAACATTTGTTGGAAGCCAGAACCATCAATAAGAGATATGCTGATGCCAGACGTAGACCGGGCCCTGTTTACACCACAGGAGAGAGTCTGGTTATCCTCACATTACCTACCCTGACATCTTAGGCCCAACAAATTAGCACCCCGTTTCTACGGGCCTTTTACCATTACAAAGATCAACCCGGTGGCATTCAAGATCCATCTGCCAAAGACTTGGAACAAGATCCATCCCGTCTTTCATTCCTCTTTCATTCCTTTCTCTTAAAACCTTATCAATCTTCAACCAGACAGAAGACCCGACCACCGCCTGTTCTTGCAGACAATCAGCTGGAATACAAAGTCGCCAGGATATGCGATTCCAGGTACAGGCGGGGGCGTCTACAGTACCTTGTGGAATGGAAAGGGTATCCACCTAGTGAACAGTCATGGGAGCCGGTATCCAACATTCATGCACCCCGTCTGATTTCCCGGTTTAATTGCATACATCCAGACAAACTCGGGGGAACTGGGCTTCAAAGGGGGCATACTGTCATGAATTCCCGGATTTGCCCCTTTTGGACTGCTTAGAAATGTAGAAATCGTCTCGCGGCATCCATGTTTTCCCCCAACATGGCCGCCGCTGCCGAGATCTCTATTGCAGCGGTCTAGTTTTCCTTCACCGCATCAGCTGAATAGCGCCTCTCTCACGCGAGCCGGCGCGTCTCAATGTTCGGTGGCCTCCAGCTGTTCTCAGCGCTTCTGCCGCAGACTTACCCTTGTTTTTGCCTTCCCACTGTCCTGTTTCCAGCCCTGCCGTGTCCTCCCTTCCTTGTCCTTTCCTGCTGCTTTCCCTTTTCAGTGCCTCACCGAATCTGCATTACCGCCAGACTCCTTCTGTGGTTCCCGGATACTTCCTTCCTGGACTCCTCCATCCTTCCTGAAACTTACTCCGAGTCTGTCATCTAAACCAACACCGTCAGGGCAGTGGCCCCGGAGGCCAGCCCGCTCGGCTCTTAGGCCGGCAGGGTGGCATCGGGGGGGACTCGCCCATATCTCTTCGAGTCCCGGACCTCAAGAAAGAAAGAAAAGGATTGTTCCTTTAAAAAGAAAGCCTCTAAGGATAGACAGGTGAGCTTGGACCCCAGGTCCCACTTGCGTGACACTTTGATGCGAGTCCCAGACTCGTAACTATTATGGTTTTACCAAAGTTCATGAGGTGAATGCTTATCCTTCTCTCCCCTTGAACTGTCTCAGGCTTTGCTTCCCTTTCACACACTTGTAAAACTTGTATACTTCTTAAACTAGTTTCCATTAATTCCCTTACAGCAAAATGAGGTCATATATCCTTTTACATTCCATTTACTGGGCCTCATCACGAGTTGGGTGGTATCCGGGTGCATATACCGCTGAGCGGTATTTGCTTTAACGGCAGGAGATGTGGCACAAACAACGCTCCATCACGAGTCGGCGGGCTCGCGCACATGGTCTGGGCATTAATGCTTATACCATCCAGCAGTAATAGTGGCTGGAAACCCAAAAACCCAGAGAACATTGCGCTAGCGTCGGCGGCAAGTGCTAATAGTGCACGCTATTAGCGTCCGCTATTAGCATCTCAGGAAATACGACACAGCTGGAATGGGAAACAAAGCTGCAGCCATTTTGGAAATCACAATCCACCTAAAATCGGAGCCCCTGGAAGCCATGCACTCCAAAAAATACCTGAAAATGTTGCAGGAGCGTGTGGGGGGGCAACTAAGCCTTGGGTAGGCAGCGCAAGCCCAGGTTCTCGGACTGTGAACTTACAATACTGGTGGAGGAGGTGATTTCCCATCAGGATGAACTACATGGTCCCCAACAGAAGAAGACAGGGTCACAGCGGCGTAACCAGATCTGGACGGACAACAGTGAGAAGGACACTGGGGCAGGCCGTGTCCCCAGGGATGGCAAGGACTACCGCAAGAGAGTCAATGGCCTGCGGGTCCGTGTCCAGGGCCTCCTGGCACAGCACAGGAATGAGAGCATGGCGACCGTGGAAGGTCTACCACCACTGCAGCTGGCACCATGGGAAGAGCAGTGCACCACCCTCATCGACATGGCCTCCATCGAGGGAGTGGGAGGAGTGGAGGCAGGACCCGGCACCGAGGAGGCTGGAGGTGAGTCACCCCCTCTTGCAAATTGCATTGTGAAGTGGCCACCACTCCATCCCAAGTGTGAATACCCGACAGCTGGGCACTGTGAGTGGGTGCAGTGTGTGGGAGCGACCACAAGCACCCATGACAGCACCCATGTGCCAGTGCACCTAGTTGACCCCTGTGAGCCAGAGTCATGGGTAGGGCAGCCAATGGATACATTAAAGCATCATGCTACACACATCCATGGCGAGGGCACAGCATCGCCCCATTGCCAGGTGGGTGTGTGTAGTACCAGCCCCCTTCACTTACTGCGGCATGCCAGCTGTGCATGTGCATCATATGCATGAAATGGATAGGCCAACAATTCTAAACTGTGTCCCCCCTCACGTAGCAGGCCAAAATAATAACAACCCATTACAAAATCCAAACAGGCCAGGCCCAAGCATGAGTGAAACTGCCCTGTAAACCCCCCGCCCCTGTAAGTACTGAAATGCATGAAAAAATTATTGAGGGGTCCGTCCTCATCCAATAAACTATGTTCCCTAGAGGTACGCAGCCATCATCCAAGACCAACGTGGATGACGAGGTAGCACTAGTCAGGTGACAGGAATCACGTGACATTACGAACGGAAGCCGAGATACGTTCCAGCGAATACGGAAGATAGATCATTCGAGGTCGTTGTCGGGAGACACGGCACATATAACGGTCGTGTTATTTTTGAAATACCAGTGGAAGAATTGTGCGATCCTTTGACGACTGCAGTTGTAGGCATGTCCACGCCGGCAAGTCAAGTTGAAAAGGTTGTTGTCCATTTAGAAGACATCCACACTAGGGGCGCTGTGGAGCATCCCAAGATGGCTGCTTAAGCCTTAGAGCTCCGTGTGGCTCCGGCATACATCCGCCTGCATCTGCGTCCAGTGGCACCTTGCATACTCTTGCCGAGGCTGGAGAGTTGCCCCTTTGTATCAGGCTGCACCTGGCAAAATCCTGACTCGATTCGCTGTCTGGAGACCCTTTTGCGGGCCCCCTTCGTTGGAGGCCTGCGGACTCGCCGAGGCTGCGGCGTGGGTTCGTCCCCCACCTCCTTCCCCTTGTGCTCCGGCACGCTTTGAGCGCAGTGGAGCGCGAAACTGGCCGCCTGCCTGCTCCGCTTCGCCTATTGAGCACCCGGCGGAGTTATTTGAGGCCCGTCTGAGGTGCTGAATCTGGGCTCCTGGCAACAGCGGCCCCCCCTGGGGCGTACCACTCTGTGTTCACTCGGCTGCCGGGGCCGTCGCTGGAGCGCGCCCCGGCGGCCGCCCCTGCACCCGGGGCTGGAGCCCCTCCTCCTGGGCCGCGTGTGGCTGCCGGGCTGCGGCCCGGCTGCATTGACGGGCTTGGGAATCCTGGGCGGGCGCGGAGGACCGCGCGAATAAGGTGAGGAGCGGGGGGAGACACGGCAGACTGAGGACACGGCGCTTGCGGCACTCGCTCCCTCTGCTGCCGTCTGTCTCGCCTGCATCTACCGCCATTGTAGCAAGAACTGCTGCACAGTGACACCTTCCCTGCAGCCCAGGTTCTTAGTCTGAAGGCCCTGTGGGCGCTGGGTGCCTGGCCAATATTCCGCTTCTGCCCTGCAGTGATTGGGCCCTTATTGGTGTGGACACTGCCGGACTGATCCTACGGCGATTGCCCTGCTGGGGGGCTGCCCCCAACAATACAACTGCTGCACCTCCTGATACCTGCTGACCTCTGTGGGCTGGTGCCCTCCATCGCATGTCCCCGGGGAGGGCCCCGGGGTCTCACTCTGCCTGCTGCTGCCACATCGCCCTTGCTGCTGCCGGAACTCAACTGCATTCCTGTTGCTGCATTGCCAACTATTGCTCAGTGGCTCCCCAGTCCTCTGGCCGTTCTCCCTCCTCCGACGACTGCACCTTTAGCCCTCGCCGCGTCTGGGGCTGCACCAGCAATGCCAAATAAATCCAGGGGGACGTCCAAGGGGGGTGCCATGGATAGATTCACCAAGGCTGTGCCGAGGGGAGAGGTGGGCCATGCGTCGTCCTTGCAAGAGGAGCCGGTTGCCGCTCACTGTCCCAGTGCAACGTCCCCTGACCTGACTACACTCATGGAATCCATGGCCAAAAACATTGCCTCCTTCCACGAGAAGCTGGATGACATCAACGCTAACGTCACCTCATTAAAAACACGAGTGGATCAGGCGGGGACCACAATCACTGATGCTGAAAACAGGATATCAGCTAATGAGGACGAGATACATGTACTGCAGAATACTATCTCTTCTCTGTCCCGTGACATGAAAAGTGTAAGAGCAAAGTGCGATGACCTTGAATTGCGCTCTCTCAGAAACAACCTGCGTATTATAGGGGTTCCTGAGAATGCCTTCAAGGGGCACATGGAGGATGCTGTAGAAGCCCTACTCAAACACTTACTGGGTAACCCGGCTCTGTCACCATAATTTACAGTTGAACGCGCCCACCGTGCTCTGTCACCGCGTCCCAAGCCGGGCGACACCCCAAGGCCCATCATAGCCACGATGCTCAATTATCGGGACAGAGACCTCATCCTCTGATTGTCTCGGGAGAAGGGAGACCTGCGCCTTGAATCCCACACTATTAGGATCTTCCCAGACTTCTCAGTTGCAGTACAGCAGGAGAGGCGACAGTTTTTTGGAGTCAAGAAGCTGCTTAGGGAACGTAGTGTTCCATACGCTATCCTTTTCCTGGCACGTCTCAAAATGACTTACAATGGCAAACTATACTTTTTTACCGTCCCGGAAGAAGCGGTGAAATTCATCGAAGCACATATACCACTCCATAATCCTGCTGGGGTCCTCGACAACGATGATTAACTTGATGGGCCACTGCCCGGCGCAACCTTTCTTATCCAGTAAACCCGAGAATCGGAATGTGTCCATAGCAACAACACTGTACTGCAAATTTAGCGTACCAGGCTTCCCTCAGTGCCCGGATGGACTGTGACCTGTCCCGGGTGCGGCTGACATTGTTTTTTATTGCCCCACGGGGCGGCGGGCTGGACATCAGTCCTGGTTCGTTCTCCAGTATTGGCCTGTCTGCAGTGGATGGCCAGCTATGGGGGCCTTTCATAGGATCCATCTACCGCAGAACTTGTTACTGACAGCCCTGGCTGTCCTACATGTTATTCTAAGAGCCGTCCACACAGCAACAGCACACCTCGCTGCAATTGCAACGTTTATGCTTTGTTGGTTGTCACTGCTGGTTGGCCCCTGTCGGGCACGGAAAGGGGCATATCCCTGTTGGATGTTGCCCTCCGACCTCTACTGTTTGGGGAGAGGCGGTTACATTGGTGGCACCTGCATTGGGGGGCAGGGATTTCCACTGCAAGTTGGGGGAGGGCAGTGAGGGTTGGGGATGGTATTGTTGGGGATTGGAGGGATGTTGAAATAACAGACAGGGGCAGTTTGGCAGCAGTATACACTACATCGGGGTACCTCTGTCGGGCCTTTTTATATCCATTATGTAAGTTTCAACAGGGGCTGTGGGATGTACCCTATTCATCATGTAAGTTTCGACAGCGATTGTGGGATGTACCCTAATGTTTTGAAATGACTACAACAGTGATATCTTGGAATGTCCGGGGTTTAAGCAACTTTACCAAGGCGCGTAAAATCATGGCCTATGCCAACAGGCACGGCTGTAAAATATTGCTTTTGCAGGAAACACATTCTAAGGGCCGGCTGACTAGGTGCATGGCGCCATCATGGGGTCCCCATAAATATTCCACTGTTTACTCGACCCGCGCTAGAGGGGTATTGACAATGATTCATCGGTCACTTAAGTTTGTATTCCATAAGAGTTATATCGATACTGAGAGAAGGTATGTTATCCTGCATTGCTCTATAGCTAACAGGGAATGTTTACTGGTTAACACCTATGGCCCTAATGTGGACTCTCCTGACTTTGTTGACCAGGTAGCATCCATATTGCTGGGATACGTGGGGGTGCAGATCATCTGGGGGGGGACATGAACTTCATCTTAGACGTTATGCTGGATAGAATGAGCACAGCCCTCAGACTGCTCTCCAACGCGGCGCACAGGCTCTTGGCACATAGTGCAACCCTTGACATTCGTGACGCATGGCGCGTTATGCACCCGCAGGCGCGTGAATATACTCACTATTCATCTGTGCACTACAGCTCCTCCAGAATTGACATGTTCTTTCTCTCTGGTACTTTACTGGGGAGGGTGGTGGAAATTAAAATATTGGCACGTACCCTGTCAGATCATTCACTGGTCCACTTGTCCCTGGAATTGGGAATGCCCGCCCCTACAATTAACACATGGCGTTTCAAGTCCTTGGCCCTACAGGACATAGTGTTCAAGGCTGATATTCTGTCCAACATCCAGTCCTATTTTGAGCTTAATACGCCCCAGTCCACTTCTTTGGGGGTACGGTGGGAGGCTTTCAAAGTCTTCATTAGGGGAATGTCAATATCTAGGGAGGCGGGAGTCCTCAAAGCCATAAGAGCTGCCCTTGCCCGCTCAGAAGCTAAATTACGCGAGCTTGAGAGTGCTCATCCTGCGACCGTCGACCCTGTCATCCTTTCCCGGATCAGTGAGGAACTCTGATTCTTTCATGAACAGGCCACCAGAGAAGTTCAGTACTTCAGTCGCCCGCAGGCGGCTAGTAAATACGGGGAGGGGGACAGGCCAGGCAGGACGCTGGCGGCATTGGCCAGGGGTGAGTGGGGCCAAGCGCAGATCATTAGTGTCAGGGATAGCCTGGGGGTGGAACGATGGTCTGATCAACAAATTTTGGAAGTCTTCACAGACTTCTACTCTGACCTGTACTCCAACCCCCCGAGCATAGTGAGTCCCAAATGCACGACCTCCTCGAGCAGATCCCAACGACCATTGTTTCCCCCGCAACCAGGGACCAATTAGATTCCCCCATCCTGCTGGATGAAATAGTCGAGGCTATATCCAAATTCCCCAAAGGGAAAGCACCTGGTCCTGACGGGCTAACAGCTGAGTTTTATCAAGAGCATGTGGCCATTCTGGCCCCTAAATTGCTAGAGGTTTGGAACGAGTCACTCCAACTGGGCACCCTTCCCCCATCGCTGCGTGAAGCCGTCATTATGGTCTTGCTTAAACCTGGCAAACCCACTGACGAGTGTGGATCTTAGAGGCCCCTCTCGCTAATGAATTTGGACACCAAAATCTTTGCCAAAGTGATTGCTAACCGCTTCCTCCCGGTCATGTCGTATATGGTGCACGACGACCAGTCAGGCTTTGTACCTGGGAGATCAACCTCCCACAACATCAGAAGGCTGCTTAATGTCATGTCGCGCATTGACCAGGGTGCGATTGCCGTTGCGGTCACGCTAGATGCCCAGAAGGCGTTTGACATGCTGTCTTGGAAATATATTTAGTTGGTTTTGGAAACTATGGGCATAGAGCCTAAAATGATAGCATGTATTAGGCTGCTGTACACTTCTCCGGTGGCCAGGGTTCGAGTTAACTCCCAGATGTCCGGTCTGTTCCCCCTCTTCAGAGGTACTCGGCAGGGATGCCCTTTCTCCCCAATATTGTTCGCCCTGGCAATAGAACCCATGGCCGACTTTGTCAGGGAGCGGCATGCGCCCAAAGGGGTGCGGCTGAAAGACTCCCCTGAGATTATCTCACTCTATGCGGACGATATATTACTTTTCATAAGAGACCCAGCTGTTCATCTGGACCCAATCTTACGCGACATCACCTGCATATGAACATACTCTGGGTTCACTATAAATTACACTAAGTCGGAAATATTCCCCCTTACTAGCTCCACAATACGACCCACCACCGAGTATCCGCTATGTTGGTCCCCGAACGGGATCAAGTACTTGGGAGTCCAGGTGTCCCTGTCCAAAGGTTCGCTACTAGCAGATAACTATGGGGCTGCTGCAGAGCAGGCGGAGGCCAAAATTGCGTGCTGGCGTACACTTCCACTATCACTAGCCGGGAGACTCTCGCTGGTAAAAATGATTCTACTTCCCAAGTTGCTATATATTTTCGGTAATGTCCCCATCTGGCCGGGTAGGAGCTACTTCATGAACCTTTACAAATTGCTCGCTCAATTCTTATGGCACCCTGGCGCGGTGCGTAAAAAGTGGTCGGACATGTCACTACCCTATGATAGAAGGGGCTTCACAGCTCCGGACTTGCTGCGATATTGGTCTGCATCACAGGCACAGTTCGCATCCTATTGGTACCCTGGGCCCCCACCACGTCCCCACTTCAAACTGGAGGTACTGGCAGCGGCAGACACTAATGTAATGTCTTTGGTTCTAAACTGGCAGTATGAACCTGACTCGCCTATTGACCCGGTCCAGACCAGGATACAGGCTTGGGGCCAGATGTTTAAAACTTGGGACGAACAATGCCCGTGCTACAAATGGCTTCCTGCCTGGAACTTTCCCGGGCTGTAACCCACACATGACATCGCCCTAGCCCGACGCTGGGAGGCTCTGGGATACCGCGCCCTTACTGATTTCTATCCAGAGGGGCAATTTATAACACCACAGACGTGGAGGCCGGGATATTCTGGTTCCGTTCTGGAGTTTATGCAGTACTACAGACTCTGCGCCGCTTTCAGGAATGCATGGCCTGTCTTCCCTGATGAACCCCTGGACTCTCCTGGGATTGCCTATATTGCCATTTCGGGTGGCGCCCGTGGGGTGGTTTCTTCGTTGTATAAACTTCTCATGTCTGCTGCTTCTCGCCTTCCGTCCAGGGCTCGGGATGATTGGGCCTCCGAGCTGGAGTTGGATCTCACTGATCAACAGTGGGAGAAAATGTGTTCTCATACTAGTAGGGTGTCCCTAAACCTCCGCTACCGCACCATACAATATAAATTGCTCAACAGGCTGTATTACATTCCATGTAGAGTCTCGAGGTTTGCTCGTTCTGATCCCCGGCTCTGCCCCCGCTGCGGCGCGGAAGGGGCAGATCATCTGCACATGTTTTGGAACTGCCCGGAACTGGCCACATTCTGGAGGAAAGTCATAGAGACATTGTCTGCGATCACTGACACTGTGGTGGACCCCGATCCATTGGGGGTTCTGTTTGGGGAATGGGGTTCTGGGGGGCTAAAGACATTGTTAAGTTCCTGAATGTGGGCTGTGTAGTGGCCAGGAAATGTATCCTACAAAGCACTGGAAGAACCCTATTCCCCCTACATTCCAGAAATGGTTAAACTTACTGATGTGGTCCCGGAACTGTGAGGAGGAATTCCTGGGTATGCTCCCGGCATGTTCCCGCCCTCAAAACATATGGGGCCTCATTACACGGTAGGCGGTAGGGATTTAACTTTACCGGTAATGGAATACCAGTAACGCTAAATCCCCATCCAAATTATGACCTTGCTCACCGCTATTTGCGGCACCGCTAAGTACGGTGCCACTAATAGCGGCCAGTCCGCGGGTGTGTGACCCTTGCGTCCGTAATTTACGCCATGCCGCTATTAGCACATCATCACAAGCCAGGCGGACGTGCCAAAAGTGGCATGGAAAAGCACCCAAAACCCCTTACCGGCATGGCGCTAGTACCGCCATCGCGAACCACCCTTTAAAAGAACTGCGCAGTGTTACCACCTGCCACAGGTGGCCACAATCAGCACAGGTGGAGGCAATGGAGACTGTGGCTGGCTGCTCAAAAGGAGCACACCACACCCCTTCCCACACTCCTTGCCAGACCAAGATGGTTCCAATACTAGCAGCATTACATGGCCTGGAGGACCTGATTGCAGCGCTGCTGCAACAACAGGCAGCACAGAGGAGACGCAGGAGGAGGAGAAGGAGGGCAAGACAGGCACAGCAAGCACCACCACGGCACCTAATCATACCACAGAGGCACCCACCAATTCCCAGGATACCAGCATACAGTGGGGCAGATGCATGGCATCTCCCAACCAGTATTCTCACGCACACTGAACCAGGTACTCGATGCCCTCCTGAAGCATGCACCCGAACACATATACATGCCACGGACTGCCCAGGAGATTGCAAACACCAAAGTCGGTTTCTATTCACTGGCAGGCATCCCAAGTTGCATCGGGGCCATCGACTGTACACATGTGGAATTGGTCGTCCCACATCACAATGAAGTAGTGTACCGAAACAGGAAGCAATTCCACTCCATCAATGTCCAAATGGTATGTGATGCCAACAAGATAATCACACATTGCTGTGCCAGATTTCCCGGATCAACCCATGATTCCATGGTCCTGCGGAACTCAACTATCCCCCGCTACATGGAGCGACAAATGAGACAACGTTCGTGGCTACTTGGTGAGTAGCAGGCCAAGCACATGGCAGTGTGCTTGTGGGGGGGAGAGATAGATACTCCAACTGGGTGTGCTTGGGGGGGAGAGATAGATACTCCAACTGGGTGCGCTTGGGGGGGGAGAGATAGATACTCCAACTGGGTGTGCTTGGGGGGGAAAGATAGATACTCCAACTGGGTGTGCATGGGGGGGGGAGAGATAGATACTCCAACTGGGTGTAGCCTGTAGTCCGTCGTCCAAATGCACATACAGATATAAGCCAATGTGCATCTGGGAGGGCCGCAACGTACTTGAGATGAACGGACATGCAAGTATATGCTACACAACACAGATGACAATCCAAGCCTAGAAACATCAAACATCAAACATCAAACCACATCCACACTGCACAACATTCCACGGCACAAAATACAACATAGTCATGCTGAATTCGTCCAGCACGACATCAATAATGCAATGTGCCCTTCAATGCATGCTAAGGGATACCCCCTAGCCATAGCAATGCACCACGAACCCATAGCACCACTGAAGTGATGCCTCTCAGCATGGCAAAGTCAATGTTGGAAGGGCAGTACACCACCAGTGTGATACCACTGCCTGGGCACAGGGACACCTAAGACCTGGCCTCACACATTGACATGTCAATTACTGTCGGAGGCATTAATGGGGCATGTCTACTTGCAGGGTTGAGCCCACCTTTGCACATTGCAGTTACAAAGACCATTTGCATGTATGCTGTTGATTGTGTACTTGAATCTCAATGCCAAGTCAATGTTTGTGAAATGAACAGGCCACACTTGTGGTGAACAGTAACAGGACCCCATTCCTTCCCCCATTTAGGTGATGCCGGCTATCCCCTGAAGAGGTGGCTCCTCACACCTGTACGGAACCCACAGAACAGGCATGAAGAGGAATACAATCGTGCACACACCTGTACCCGCATCGTGATCGAGCAGACTTTTGGACTTTTGAAGTCATGGTTTAGGTGCATTAGCAGGTCTGGTGGCGCTCTCCTGTATGGCCATGACAAGGTGGCCAAGATCACCATGGCATGTGTCATGCTGCACAATATGTGTATCAGACGGAATGTGCCACTGCCCCCTGACGTTGAAATAGAAGCACCTGATGAGGATGATGATGATGGTGATGGGGATGGAGGTGAAGGGGATGCAGGTCATGCAAGAGGGGATGGCTAGGAGGGACGTGCTGTGAGACAGCATCTGATCAACCAAATATTCTGAGTAACATGTTCTCGTACTGTCACCTGGATATGGCTAGTAATGCACTGGTGTCTGTTTGTGAGCTCACAATAGACCCTGGCGTCAATAAAGTACACATACACAATGACGGAGTCCAGGCCTGTGTTTTGCTCAAACACCAGTGTATTTATGAACTTAAACACGAAAATGTGTATGTCCCCAAACATCCCACCACCCTTCCCCCCATACCCCACAACTGTCCCATCACACCCTTCCCCAACCCCCCACAACAGTCCCATCACACCCAACCCCCCACCCCCACAACAGTCCCATCACACCCTTCCCCCCCCACCCCCCGCAACAGTCCCATCACACCCTTCCCCCCACCCCCCACAACAGTCCCTCATGTGTCTTCCACAATGTATGCGTCCAGGCATGCACGCGGAAGCATGAACATTAACTCCCTATTGGTCATTGCCAAAACCAGTATTGGGAGGCTGCCTAGAGGTGCGCCTGGTGGGCTTGACTGCTGCGAACTCGCGGACGAAGAAGGGGCAGACTGTCCAGGTGGTGGTGGGAATTGGCGGTCCATAGCATCCGCAATACGTTTGAGGACCTCCCGAACTCGGATGAGCTCCCCACACAGCCTGTCTGTGCATGCCTCCATCCCCTCCCTGGACTGCCTGGATGTTTCCGCAATCTGCTCCCTGAGACGGGCAGCCTCCTCCACGTGCTGCCCAACCAGCACAGTGAGACCCTGTTGCCGCTGGCTGATGCTGGCCAGGTCAAGGGCAGTGGCGAGCTCTGGTGGTGTGGCTGGTGTGCATTGTGATGCAGGCAGGTGAACAGATGGAGGTACTGGGGGGCTACTGAAAGCTCCCATGGTCTCATCACCAGTGACGTTGGAGCCAGGTGTGTGTGGTGGTGATGGCTGGGGGGTTGCAGGGGGGCTTGGGGTGTGCATGCCCAGGTCGAATTCTGTTGGGTCCTCCACATCAGATAATGGAGCAGTGGCTGCCGCCTCTCCTGCCCGAACTGGCTGCAGCTGATGGTGGTCCCTCGGTGGCTGTGATCGGTGGTGGTGAGTGGGCCTCCGGAGGTGGGGCAGTTGGCTTTGGTGTGGCCTTGCCAGTGGCGCTCGACCGATGTTTGAGACTCTGCAAATGGAGCCTTGTGCCTTTTCCCCTGGATGTTGTGGGGGTGTCCTCTGTGGGCTGTGGCTTTTTTTTCTTCTGCGCAGGGGTGCCTGGGATGCATTCCCACCATCACCACTGTCTGTATGTGACCCTGTCGGGGACAAGAAGGGGGATGGCATTGGTTACGGTTCAATGTACTTAATGCAGGATACATCATCAATGCAGTTGTGGGCATTTGGACCTTATTGTGAAGGAGGCAGGTTATGTGTCAGTTCAGTGGCTCATCCATGCAGTGTTGTGTGTGGCACTTGGCTCTGTTGATGTGTGCATCTGTGTGTGTGTTTGGGTCTGGCACTGACATGGGCAGGGTGGGATGCATGTGTGGCTGTTTGGCCATCCATGAGGTGATTCTGGGCTGACATTTGCGGGGACCAGTAGATTCACATTGCATGCTTTCATTGGTACACTTACCTCCATCCGAAGTGCCTGCCACGCCATTTTCCATCCTCCCGACTCCCTCGATGCATTCAACTCCTATGAGGTTGGCACATGTCTCCTCCCATTCTTTTAGTTTAATTGGCGACCCCGATCCACCTGCTGTGGCAATGTTGTGATTTTCTGCCAAGATCATTCTGACCCGGAGTCTAAGGTCATCCCATCTTTTCCGGCACTCACGTACATTGCGGGTGCTGGTGCCCACAGCACTTACTTTCAGTGCCACCTCCTCCCAGATTGCTTCTTTTTGGAGGAGTGTCTCCCGCCGCATGTCGTTTGCGAAGTCAACTGCAGCATTTTCAGATAGGGTCTGTGTCAGCATTAGTAGCTCCTCAGTCGAAAACCTTTCTTTCCGCTGGCGGTCAGTTGTTTTTTTGAGAGCCTTGGGCATGGTAAGGGTGTTCCAGATATTTTCCAACAGCAAAGTACTACAAACAGGTCCAGGGGGCAGAGGATGGCAATGGATTGTGTTTTTAAAGATGGCCGCCGTGCTCTTCCACTATTTAACGGTCACCGCTATTAGCGGTGACAGCTATTTGCATGCTGCGTCAAGGCGGAGATGCTATCTGCACTGTCGTTGAAGCCGGCAAGGGACTATTGGGGGAGTTTAGCGGCATGGCAGTTGGGGCATGGCGCGATGCTCGGGTCCGCGTACTCGTAATGGTACGCTATTAGTGCCCTCATGCGAGGGCGGACACGTTTATGGCGCCATGCCGGTAATTTGCGATTTTTAGCACGCAACGTGTAATGAGGCCCATGGTCTCCCTTCAATAGCTACTTAAATAGCCTAAATGACACTTCATCGGTGGATGAGCCCTCCTAGCTTTTCCATTAACTATTTGGTAACTTGGTGCTCCGTGATATGTTGTTGCTCCATTGCTGTCATTCTAATCCTGCTTATATGTTTTTGTGTTTTTCTGCGTAATGTACCAGGTTTATGTATAATGCTCTGATGTGTGTGTATGCTGTATGTGTCTGTCATCAAAAAAAAAAGTTAAAAAAAAAGAAGACATCCACACTATACCGATGAATAGTTCATTAGTTTAATTAATTCGAGTTTGGACGTATATGCTGTAATTAAGGTGTTTGACTCCTGCTACCTCATGATTGAGTGCTTTAAAATCTGAAGGTGTTGGTCCCCTGAAGACGTTCTGGTGTAATCTGTGTAACAAAATACAGAACAAAACATGTTGGGCTTGATTCACACTCTACTGTATAACAGTGTGTGTAACTAGATATTGCGTTGTTAAAGAACCTTTTTTGCACAAAAGGATTCACTCACTTGTTTCTATATATGAGAGGATGAAGTCACTATTAGTGGTATTTGGACTTTATCTGCTAACCACAGAGTTCATGAATTTTTACATTTTATTGGTTGTAATCAACCTGATGATTTAATAATCGTTTGTATCATGTGTCTTAATGTAATTTGTAATATTTTGTATTGTATTTTAGAATGATTTTGTGATTTGTTTATGCATAATGAATTTTTATGTGTTTTTATCTAACTGTGCACATTGTGTTTAATAAAATGTAGTGTATGATAACTTTGAATTGGTGATGTTTTACAGTTCTGTATTTATTTGATGAACTGTTAGCCTTGCGTCCACATTGGGAGGACAAAACACAGAGACAGAAGTGTTCTATAGTTATTGGTTGTCCATTGTAATTCCCAGTGGCCGAACCCTTATGTCTTTAAATTCTCCTTGTCTCTTCTTTTTTATTGAAGAGGAAGCAGGCCCATCCCAACGTGTGCCCAGCCGCGCCTCCACCAGCACCACCACCCCTGCGAAGGGCCTGGCAGGACACGCCAAGGCAGAGTGCCCACCCCACTGGAGCAGTGTCACACTACCTCAGTGCACCTAAGCTACCAGGGCCTCACCACCTTGGCTCACCGAAGCCACCAAGGCCTCACCACCTCAGCGCACCCAAACCACCAGGGCCTCACCACCTCAGCGCACCCAAGCCACCAGGGCCTCACGACCTCAGCGCACCCAAGCCACCAGGTCCACTTCACCAAGCCCGTCCCAAGCCACCGGGGCTTACCAGGATGTGGAAGTGGCCACGGGTGCAACCACCCCAGAGGCGGGAGCGTCATCCGGTGAAGAGCAGCATGCTAGCTCTGTTCTGACACCGAAACATAGTCCTGTGCAGCAAATGGTCACTCCCGAAGGGATCTCTGATTATGTGGAGATGCACAGCCACAGGCCACAGGCCCGGGCATGGCGCCACCGTGCACGCACACCAGTGGTGGATGAGGACACACTGTCATATGGGCCATCTGCTTGCAGCCCCACCAGACAGCCCAGCATCTCCAGGGACATCAGCTCCACAACACTGCGCAGCACTGCCCGACACAGCAGCCCCGCAACACTGCACACCAATGCCCAGCACATCAGCCTCTTCCGGGACACAGGAACAGGTCCCGCCAGCGCTGTCATGGCATGCCTGGATGTGATAGAGGCACACCAGATAAGGATCGAGGGCATGGCCAGCGCACACAACCGCCACATCAAGGACATCAGCAGTGCTATTAGGGTGGGCGGCCAAGTCCATGGTGTATGACAGTGCACGCACACGTAAGGGTGTGTAGGCATGCACTGCAGTCCTCATAGGGTTTGGCTAGCGAGTCTGCGAATTGTGCGAGGGGAAATCTGCACATGCAGAACAGATGCGTGAGTCGAACAATCGTCTCCGACAGCAGCTGCAGTTGGCTGCATCAGTGCCATCCACCTTCACCACTCCCACAGAGGGGTCCATATGGGGGCCACCCAGGTGGAGGTCAATGCATCATTTGCAACACCGCTCATCTGCTGCTGGTGCACGTGGGAAACATCCACATCCCCGTTAGATTAACAATGCACTGTTGGCCTGACGACCGGGCACATGGACCCATTGGCACTGTGTGGGTGGAGGGGGGTATGTATGCTAGGGAGTTGGTGGGGGGTATGTGTGCGGGGGGATTGGTGACAAGAGCAAAATAGGATACATAGGACTAAGAACAGTGAAGATGGGAGCAAGAGGAGGAAACAGAACTCTCAAACTGCGGCAAGAAGAAGCAAGAATCATATGTCATTATAGATGTGTTAAAAATGGCCTAAACAGTGATCATGACTTCAATGTTTTCCTATAACTTCTCTCTAACCAACCATGATCCCTGTCCCTCCCTTTTCCTATGACAGCATGCTTTGACTCAACCAAACAACGCCCCAACTGACTCCAAACTCCAATTGATACAGCTGGTCTGTCCCAGATCCAAACACCACTGGCCACCACAGACATCCACAACACCATGGCCACCTTTAACCAGACCAGACAGTCTCGAACATTGATTCCCTTGGCAATGCCATCAGCTGGCACCTCACCAAACTCATGGGAATCCCAAAAGGCATATACACGTAAGAGACATCCCAGTGCTCCATATTCTCCGCTCCCTCCCAAAACTCAAGAGTACCAGCAATCTACAGGCTGATAGCTACCCCAAACAGCTGCTCTCATAGGGGTATTACAATGCTCAACCACATGCTCCCCTAACGCAGGAGCATCCTCTCCTTCAGCTTGATAGCTATATCATTTGATGCACACCTCAAACAGGCCTCACAATGTGGACCCAATCCAGGAGCACTGCTACCATAGCCTGTGGATAACCACAATAGGAGCCCTAGATTACATGAGGCATCTACCATACCCGCACCCCCGTGGGTCCCTGCACCCAGGCCTAACAGCCCCAAACACAATCTTATGGGCCACACATAGGGAGCCTTTTCCACCTTCCCTAGGGTAACGTCCTCATTCATGCATGGTCCCCCCTCCCCACAACCATGGAATGAACATTTACTCTCATGCAGCACACAACCAAGATATGGGCCACAGCGAAACTAATTGCATCGTGCGGCGCATGCACGAGAAGACCCCTACACTGGTCTCTCCGCATGCATGCGCTCCAAGCCCAACACGTACAGCTCATAAAAACAGTCCGGAAGTACGGTCACACGAACCGAACGCGGACACACAGCTACGGATGCACAGGTAAGCGCGCACGGGCTCACAGCCCCCCTGGCAAGACTTGCAGCCCAACATAGTTGCACTATCCACGCACCCCAAGCCTGCACCCCCACGCACAGACCCAAAGGCTGGGTTCAAACGCAAGGATATGCGACTAGAAATCACGCCCGCACGGCCCCTGTGCTCTCTCACCCCATACTCTCCCAGCTTTCTTCATTAAGCATGGGGCTCGGCAAAACTCTTAAGCACCGCAAACGCCGTATAAATTATGCATTGCAACCTGCACCCTACGCCGCAACAGGACCCACACCGATTTATTTTAAACGCAACCCAATAGTTGCAATGCCAACCTCGGGGCTCAACAAGTCACAACATAGTCACAACTATGCAGTGCATTTTTCACATGCCGCCGCACCAGGTCCCACACCTATCTTTTTTAAGCAAAACTTAATATACACAATGCCAACACCAGGTCAAACGAGTCCCAACAAGTCGGCCATGTCACGCAGCCCGCATTAGAAGTGCATATGGCCGGGATCAAAACTAGTATGCCCAAGCTGGGCACCCAGCACTATGGTGAGGAAACTAACAGGTCCTGCACAATTGCTCAAGCAGGGAGGCTAGGATTCTACACCCCAGCTAATAAACCCCCCACTCTCCAGTCAGGCCTTCTGCACTAGCTAGGCACTGAACACCACCCTCGCTTACATAGACTATAAAGCACCGTCCACAGCAGAAGAGTAAGCACAACACCTAGAGCACAAGGTTGATTTACAACCAATACTCTCACATCAGTTAAGTGGATTTCCTATTCTCCAACAAGGCCCAAAAGGAGCCATTGTATATACAGGACCAAGAATATAAAACAGGACCCCATAGGGGGCGTCGGACCGAACAGACCAAGGTAAGCACCATTTAAAACCTACAACTGGGCAATTATTGTACCCCTGATCTTGAACTAACCTCTGCCACTTTCCTCTCTCCTTTCCTCCTCTGGCTTCGTCTATACCCATAAACCAATGGGTACAACATGCTCAATCAAAATTATAAATGAATTCTCTAAAATGAACCTATTGTAAATTGTGTTAATACCTTAACTAATTGTATCAATACCTTAACTAATTGACCAACACCATTGAATTACCACTCACAATGCACTGTGCAGAATTGTATTGTATACCATGTCACCATTATACACCAACATCACTCACTATCACCACTCATGATTTTGGATTGTATCAGCCTTGAGAAAGACCTTCGGGTCAAAACACGTGTCGGCTGACCACATGGGACATTAAGAATCCCACCCTCACCATGTTTGGGTGCAATTCAAGTGAATTAACAGACCTGCCACCCAGCAGCACTTTTCAACAAAACTCAAACCTGTGCCGAAAATAAACGTTTTTTTCATCGATTCTCTAAGGCAAGGTACCCAGGTCATCTTCGACATTCTACCAAACAAAAGAGGTGTGGGCTACACCTCAACCACAACCTGTGACCTTGCCGCAACAACATAAACCAAGGAATCTCATTATCGGAGCCCAGCAAGGTTGGTTCCAATCTAGAGCCCACAAAAAAAAAACAATGCCATATGTTGGTTCATGTGGCGCAGTAGTGCATCCAGCACCTGGCCCAGGACTGCGCTAAATGTGAACTGGGCCATGCCATGCATCATAGCTACTGTATGCTGAAAGCTGCCCGTCACAAGGTATATCAGGACTGAAACCAGCTTGACGAGTGGGGACACAGCAGTGCTGATGGCAATCCTGCTCCCTGTGCCCTGGGCTGGTTGTCAAGCCTCTGTAGCTCCAGGTGCAGCATGTAGAAATCCATGTCAAAGCTCCTTGCTCCAAATGCATCATAGTGTTGGGAAGTGTGTTTGAGGCCCGGGTGGGTCTTTTGTAGCCCTCTTGTGTGCATTGTTTGCACCTGTGGCTTTATTACTCTCACCTGGGTTCATTTACCTCCAGAAGGCGGCCGGGGGTATTTCCAGCGCTATTAGCAACGGTTTTCTGGCACTTTTAGCGCTGGTACTGTACTTATGATAGGTCTGTGATAGCGCTGTGTGTTGTCGGTGCTATTACAGCCAGGGCTATTACAGGTGGCTGTAATAGTGCCGGGTGGATTACAGTCGTGATCTGGAGGAGTGTTCTTGGTGGCGCTAATACCGTTACCACCGGATTTAAGGGCTACCGCCCAACTCGTGATGAGGCCCACTGTCTTTTAATGTTCTACGGTAACATTGCAGAATCGCCCCGGAGTCCCAACCTCCGTTCTTTGGACTCACCGGATTTCTGTAGCATTCTTTAGTTCTCTCGCAAGAGAACTGAAGAACGCACCTCTAGGGAAGTGTCATGGCATCCTCGAATGAGACATGGTAGCCCCCTTTTTCTTCTGAGGATATCCCACCCATACCTAATGACGTATTGTTACACTTCCCCTCATCCACCTAGGAAGAGTGCTGAGAACCTTTTCACCAGATCTGTATACAAACCATAAAAAACAACTAATCTTTAAAAACCCACTAAGAACGTTTGCCCAAAATTCATATGTAAGTCACAGCGAGTGGACTTCCATTCGCATAAACATGAGAACACTGGGACGAGGAAGAGGGATTGAGTAATCCAGATCACCCAAGCCATGCTGTAGTTGTTATGAGTGCTTATCTACAGTGGGGAAATTTAAACAGCTGAAGCAGCTGAACAAGGAGAACTGCTGGTGGGAAAAGACTGTATCTCTCGTAAGCAACTGAGAGACCAAGGGACCAGAAGGTATTCCTTGAAGCCAACCGGCTCATCGAGAAGGAGAAAGGAATTGGACCATGAACATGCTGCAGGGACGCCAGAATCCGAGGGAAGACTTCTGGGTGTTTGCAGGTGTTAGGAGGTCGCTTCCATCTTACTGGAGCTTGGGAAGATGCCAGATAGCCCAGCAGGGTTCACGAAGAGCAGAGAAGCCATAAAACAAAAGCGGAGAGCAGGACGCTGATGTCAAGGAGTTCCCCCCTTCTCACCTGGGTACAGTGTTTGCCGGTGTCTTCGATCGCTGCCTTCTTGCGAACGCTCCTGGTCTTGAACAGCGCTGCTCGAGTCTCGTCTGGTTCCAGGTTGCGTTTAGTTCCGGGAGCGTGGAGTCCAGGAATCTGGGAGTCTGGGAAAAGCTAGTAATGCTCGGAATCAGGAAGGGGGAAAGGGTCAGGAGCGGGTAATAGCACAGGGACAAGGAAACAATACCGCGAGCTACGAACACACGTCTGAGGCTATTCTACAATAGCATTGAGACGCGCGGAGCCGCGGAAGGCGTGGTCTATAAATAGATCACGCCGCGTTCAGCGCATGGAGTGAGCAAGGGCTTCAGCGCTGGACGGCAATGTTGGAAGTAGTACGGAATGTAAGCCCCATTGAGACAAGGACCAGGAGGTCCAAAAGGGGCGTGATCTGAAGTTCATGACAGCATGCCTCCTCCGAAGGCCTTTTCCTCCAGGTTTGCCCGGGTGTATTAGGTGAAATCTTCTGAGTAACCGAGGAGCTTTGATATTTGAAACAGGTTCCTAGGTCCTTTCGCTAGGAGGATATCCTTTCCACTCCACTAGGTATTGAAGATGGCCCCGCTTATACCTGGAGTCACAAATCCGGGACACCTCATATTCCAGTTGGTTATCAACCAGTAGAGGAGGAGGTCTACTGGATATTCGAGAGGATTGGATGTAGGGCTTCAATAGGGATGTGTGAAAAACTGGATGAATTATTTTCCAGGAGTCAGGTAGCTTGATTCGATGTGAGACAGGATTGATAATCTCCTTGATGGGAAATGGACCATAGTAGCTGGGAGCCAGCTTGTTTGGCCGCAAGTGTCGGGGGAGTAGTTTTGATGACAACCACACTCGGTCACCGACCATATAGGAAGGACCTGGTCTTCTCTTGGAATACCTCTTGGTCTGTAATCTGGCTTTCTCTAAGTGTTCTTTAGCCTCCCGATGAATGTTGATAAGAGTTTCGATCCAGGAGTCAACAGTAGGTACTGGTGTAGGGTAAGGAAGAACCGAGGGTAAAACCGATGGATGGAACCCCTGGCTACAATAAAAAGGGCTGGTCTGTAGCGCTGAATGTTTGGAGTTGTTGTAAGCGAATTCCGCAACGGGTATCAGGAGAGACCAGTCATCCTGGACCTTGGTGGCGAAACATCGGAGATATTGTTCCAGGGTCTGATTTGCACGTTCAGTGGCTCCGTTGGTTTGGGGGTGATATCCTGAAGAGAGGGCACGTTGGATTCCTAGTACCCGACAGAGGTGTTTCCAGAATTTTGAAATGTATTGTGGACCCCGGTCAGATATGATCTTGGAAGGAAGCCCATGTAGTCGGAATATGTGTTCCAGAAATATTCCAGCTAGCTCTGAAGAGGAGGGTAGTTTCATCAGTGGCGTAAAATGGGCCATATGGGTAAACAAATCTATGGTGACCATGATGGTAGTATATCCTCGGGAAGGTGGTACTCCACTATGAAGTCTGTAGCGATGATTTCCCATGGTTTAGAGGGTAGAGTGGGCTGCAGAAGAAGACGCGCCGGTCTTTTGTTACCCTGTTTATTTTGGGCACAGGTTATACAAGCCTGGATGTATTGCTGTACGTCAGACTTCATTTTAGGCCACCAGAACTGTCTCTGTATAAGACGGAGGGTGTTGGTGATACCTCGGTGCCCAGAATGGAGTGTGTCATGACAAAGGTTTATTATTTTTTGCTGTAACTTCCGTGTAGGAATGAGTAGTGCATTGTCCTTGAATATGTAGCCTTCCTTGGCTCTTAATTTCCAGTGATTTCTTGTTGAAATGTCCTTCCATATTTCTGAGGATTGGGTTCGCGATCGGACTTCTTCCAGGAGATCAACTGCTTGGGCTATGAAGATCGTGGGAGAAAACATTTTAGGAAATGCCTTATCTTCAGTGGTCACGTAGTCAGGACGGCGAGACAAGGCGTCAGCGATCAGGTTCTGTGATCCAGGGACATGAGTAATGTGGAACTGATACTGGGCAAAAAAGTAGGCCCAACGTGCCTGACGACTGTTCCTGCACTCCAGTGACTGTAGAATCTGAAGGTTTCGATGATCAGTACAGACTTAGACAGGATGTCTGGCTCCCAGAAGTAGGTGTCGCCATTCAGTGAAGGCTTGGCGAATGGCTAAGAGTTTCTTTTCCAGGACGGAGTAGTGTGTTTCACTCGGAGTTAAGGTTCTTGAAAGATAAGCAACGGGATGTTCCAAATCGTCCTCCATCTTCTGCTTCAACACTGCTCCTATAGCGTAATTAGAGGCATCCGTTTCCACTAAAAAGGGTCGACTTGTATCGGGTTGAGCCAAAATGGGAGCTTGTGTGAACTCGGTCTTCAAACGCTGGAATGCAGTTTCTTGTAATGTTGACCAGACAAATGGGGTATCCTTCTTTAGCAGAGCCACTATAGGTTGTACAATCTCGGAAAAGGTGGCTATGAACTTTCGGTAGAAATTGGCTAGTCCTAGGAAGGATTGGATTTGTTTCACAGACGTGGGAGTAGGCCAGGCGAGAATGGCCTTTACTTTTGAAGGGTCCATATCAATCCCCTCTGGACTAAGGATAAATCCCAGATAGTGCACAGAGGTAACGTGAAACAAACATTTTTCAGGCTTGGCTAAGAGGTGATGTTCCCGGAGTCTTTGTAGAACTGCCTTAACATGTCCTTCATGCTTCAGAGGGCCCTTGGAAAAAATCAATATGTCGTCCACATAGACAATGATGAAGAGAAACAACATATCAGAGAACACCCTATCCATAAAATGTTGGAATACTGCTGGGGCATTGGCCAGTCCAAAGGGCATGACCAGGCACTCGTAGTGGCCAGAGGGTGTTCTAAAGGCGGTCTTACACTCGTCTCCTTCCCGGATATGGATCAAATGGTAGGCACCCCTGAGATCCAATTTGGTGAATAATACTGCACCCCTCACTGCCTCCAGGATATCCGATATCAAGGGTAGTGGGTATCGGTCCTTAAAAGTGCATTAATTTAGGCCACGATAATCGAGGCAAGGTCTAAGTTCCTGGGTGTCTTTGTTATGAACAAAGAACAATGATGCGCCTGCTGGTGACTTTGAAGGTCTTATGGTACTATTTTCAAGGTTTATATCCAGATATTCCTTGAGGGCCTTTTTCTCAGGTTCGTAAAGGATAAACATCCTACTGAAAGGGATCAGTGCCGAGGGTTCCGTTTCAATTGCGCAGTCTTTGGGTCTGTGTGGAGGTAAAGCCTGGACTATGGCAGTGGAAAAGACATCGGCAAATCCTTGGTAGGCCTCCGGGACCTGTATTATATTGGAAACCATGAGTGGGGTTTCTTGCTCCTTAGGTGGTTCCTCAGGGGGTGTTAAAGGAAGTTCCAGGGATAGACAATGAGACATACAAAACTCAGAGCCTAGGAATAATGATCCTGCTGTCCAGTTTATATACGGATTGTGTTTTTGTAACCAGGGCATACCCAATACCATGGGGTAGTGGGCGGACTTAATGATATCGAATCTGATTAGCTCTTGATGCTGGTTTATTGAGAGCTGGATTTCCTTGGTCTATAGGTTTATGGGCCCTGAACTGAGGGGTCTTCCATCGATGGCTTCCACAGACTGCATGGTGCTTTGTGCCTCATATGGGATTTGATGACTGACAACCCATTCCTGATCTATGAAGGTTCCCATAGCTCCACAGTCAACCAAGGCCAGAATGGGGCAGATCTTATTCTTCGAAGGTGAAAAAAATACCTGGAGAACATCCAGTCTGTTTTGTCCAGGAGAGTTCAAGGATTTGAATGTGGAGCAAACATCTCTCTCCCGAATCTCTGCTCCATTTAAGATCGGGAGCTGGCGTTTCTCGAACGCCGAGGAGGTGCCAGAGGACATTCCCTGACCAAATGTTTGTCTGAAGCACAATACATACACAAACCCGTATGGATCCTTTTCAACCTTTCTTGAGGTGATATGGTCCACGAAAGGCTCCAATTTGCATGGGTTCAGGTTCTGGGGCTGGACTTGGGTTTAAGTCCGTTCTGGCTGTGCTCTCAAAGGAATTCTTGGGTGGGTTTCCCTTGGATTTCTTCCTTTCAGCCTTCCTTTCCTGGATGCGAAAGTCTATTTGCAAGGCCAGGTCCATTAGTGCTTGGAATGAATTTGGTCGGGCCACCCTGGCCAGTTCATCCTTGATCTCATCGTTCAGGCCTCTCCTGAACAGGGTAAAACTAGCCTCAAAGGACCAGTCTGCTTCCTTAGCCAATTGTTTAAATCTGGTCAAATAAGTGAGCATATCTTGGGAGCCCTGTTGAAAGTCCAGCAAGCGTTCTTGGGCAGTATAGACCTGCTCTGGGCGGTCAAACATGCCTTTAAGGGCCTGTATGAACCCATCATAGTCGTCTAGGAGGGCATCGCCGGAGTTAACAAGGGGTGTTGCCCAAGTTAAGGCATTTCCGGAAAGGTGGGATATGATGAAACCCACCTTAGCCCTAGGAGTAGAGAAATAATAGGGCTTAAAGGTAAAGTGGACCAGGCACGAATTCAGGAATCCGCAAAGTGTTTTTGCCGAACCATCATACTTGTCAACAATACCGCCCAACAGGGCATCCTCCTTTGTAGCAGAATCCCGGGATAAGACCAATTGTTTGAGCGCAGCGTTTTCCGCCTTAAGATTTTGGACCTCGGTTGATAATTCTTGCATGCGTTGCATTAAGTCCTGCACGGCGGCTTCCATCTCGTTTTTAGGTTCGATCGGGTGGCGTCTCAAACTGTCAAGGAGTTCCCGCCCTTCTCACCTGGGTACGGTGTTTGCCGGTGTCTTTGATTGCTGCCTTCTTGCGAACGCTCCTGGTCTTGAACAGCGCTGCTCGAGTCTCGTCTGGTTCCAGGTTGCGTTTAGTTCCGGGAGCGCAGAGTCCAGAAATCCGTGAGTCTGGGAAAAGCTAGTAATGCTCGGAATCAGGAAGGGGGAAAGGGTCAGGAGCGGGTAATAGCACTGGGACAAGGAAACAATACCGCGAGCTACGAACACACGTCTGAGGCTACTCTACAATAGCATTGAGACGCGCAGAGCCGCGGAAGGCGTGGTCTATTAATAGATCACGCCGCGTTCAGCGCATGGAGCGAGCAAGGGCTTCAGCGCTGGACGGCCATGTTGGAAGTAGTACGGAATGTAAGCCCCATTGAGACAAGGACTAGGAGGTCCAAAAGGGGCGTGATCTGAAGTTCATGACAGCTGAATGCTTGCTGCTGTAACGCTTACCTTACGTCTGCAGGAGCGTAAATGGCCTGAATACACTTCTGTTCTGAAAATACTGGATATACAGGAACTTCTCCTGTCATCAAAGAGAGAAAAAAGGGGGGAATGGAATTAATCTAATGCAGGTCACTATATTATGGCTCTCCCCTTCCCAAACTGCTGAGTGCCCTTATAATATCTAAATGTCCCGTTCCCCTTCTCACCTGTGTCTTTTTGTTAGGGAGCTTTCCGTCCTGCTTTCATGCAGGGGTGCGTTGATAATGAGGCACAAGAATACTCTAGACTGGAAAGCGTTGAAAGCCTCAAGGAGGTAAGTGTCTTGATGCCTGGGGGCTTTTGCTGTAGTCAGTTGAGTGTTGAAGCCTCTGAGGGATAATCTTAACTGGAGAGATAGCTTCTCTTGATGAAAGTCTAAAATCTTTCTCTTTCTTTTGCAGGTTCGGTGAGGAGAGAATCACACCTGAGGAAACACGGGCCTCATCGAAGAAAAAAACATGAAGTCTTCTCTTGAGGTAAGCATGCGCGCGTAATTGGAAAGGTGCGCAGTGATACGTGCCTTTGTGACCAATCTGAAGATTCTCCCTCTGTGAGGGCAAGCTTTTGGAATGCTCTGTGAAAGTTCGTAGGAGCTTCGGGTAAGTAAGCGCATAGTTTATTTTTCACTCACGACTAGTGTTTTAAATGTTTTTCTTTAACTGTAATACCTTGTCTTGCAGGTAGAAACGGAGGTCGAAGGATCCACGGTGAAGCCGCGGCTGAAGATGAAGGTAGCGGACTGAACCGCAGAACTTGGAGGAAGATTTCACCTGCTGGAGGACTACTGCTGCTGCGGAAATTCTTGTCAGCTATGTTGAATCTTTGCTCTGTGGATTTTCTGTTAACTCAATAAGTTCACAGCATGACTTTTCTATTGTCTTTACAGGTCTGTGAGCAGAGTGCAGGTGTGCGTTACACCGCTGTCAGCGGAACTAATGCAAAGCACGTGTTACTGCGTGGGCAGGGTTTATATAGTCCTCCATGCCCAACTACTAGTTCCCTATTGCTATTCAGTCTCTCGACTCGCAGGGCGGCCATTTTAAGGGAATTAGTTAACCATTAGAACTCTATGGGAGCCCACTGTAAATCTGATACTGAGGATTGTGAAGAATGCCTGGTATGCCATGCTAGTAACCATCTAGCCCCCACAGATCTGATAACCCTTGCCAGACTGCATGACAGGTCCCAAACCTTCAACCATGGATGTGATCATGACAGTCCCCCCCTCCCCAACGCCCCTCCTAAGGCCTGCGGGCCAAACCCCTTCAAATCCAACAGGTAAAACAATTTCCTCCTGACCACTTTGGAATCTAAAGTGTCTTTCACTTCGAACTCGGGCTCGTCACCTACAAACACTGGGTCTGGGGATTCTTGCATTCTAGTTCCTGCAGACATCAGCTTCAATAGGGAAACATGAAACACAGGGTGTATTCACATTTGAGATGGAAAAGTCAACTTTATAGCTGCGTGGTTGATGACTGCTTCCACTAGAAACAGGCCCAAAAATCTAGGTTGAAATGTACGCGGCCCCTTAAGAGCGATGTGTCTAGAAGCTAACCACACGTTGTCCCTCACTTGATAAAACGGAGTGTCTCTTCAGTGCTTGTCAGCAAATTCTTTCTGGCTCTCCTTCGATGCAGCCAGATGTATCAAGGCTTCCTCTTTAGCTCGAACAATCTTCTCATGTAAACCCTGCACTGCTGGCATCTGTAAGGTCTCTGGTGGATCGAGTAATTAAGGTTCGTGGATGGCAACCATTCAAAATGTAAAAAGGAGTTTGCCCGGTAGATGCATGCTCTGAATTGTTATAGGCGTACTCCGCATTTCAAAGCAAATCCACCAAAGTGTTATCCGTTTGATGGAGGTTAACTGGACCTTGCAGCCCTTTAAGATGAGATAACAATACCCTTGAGATAGATGGGGATGCAGAATTGTATTTGTCAGGAATCACGGGCAGAAGTTGCCTAAAAAACGTGGGGTTGCTCGTATAAAACACACAGTACGGCAAAATACAACATCTAAACAGGTACGCTCTCATGCCCTACAACGGAGAGCGCCATTTCTAGCACGATACAGGTTGGCATGGCAATGGGGTAAACAAACTCCATGCCCTGCGGCCTCCTGCAGTAAATCATGTGACACCCGAACACATAACGTCAGCAAATTAAAGCCCACCCCCAACCCAGGACTAGTTGCTTCTGATTGAAGTTACAGACTTGTTTTGCTTCATGTTTCCGTCACCTTGTATTTCGTATTCCAAGCCCTTGTTCCTGTCCTAGTTTTGCTTCATTTTCGTTTTGTTCCATCTTCAGCACCGCGTGCCTGGCGCGCACGGCCCCTTCACTCTGAAGCATTGTATGCCGAGTGCCTGCGGCTTTTCCATCCCGCTGCGCTGTGCCTGGTGCATGCAGACCTTGAAGCTCGCAATGCTGCGTGCCTTGTATGCGCATTGGTTTCCAACTTTGCAACACTGTGTGCCTTGCGTGTGCAACCCATTCCTCCTATTGCAAGTTGCCAAACCACACCTTCAGATAAACGGACTGCTCTCTGCCTGATCCTATTGTACTCTACATGCCCTCACGTTACCGAACCATACCTTCTGTTTGATGGACTGCCTTCTGCCTAGCCCTACTGTACTTCAATAGCCCGCAAGTTGCCGAATCAAACCTTCTGTTTTACGGATTGCCTCTTGCCTGATCCTTTTGGTACTTCATTAGCTCGCACATTGCCAAAATGAAAGTCTTCGAACAATGGAATTCTTCACACCCTTGTTGTGCCCCTGCACACCATCTAATGGCTATCAGAAAGAACTACTGCCAAGAACATCTTTGTATCATTTACTCTTGAATTACTGCAGAGACTAGAGACGCTTGCTGTTTTTGTCTGCATAAGCGTCCTTGTCCCATCGGGATAGGTTGTTTGGGACTTTGGGATTGCCTCACGGATCCTTCTTCTCTGATACCAACGGACCTATACCTAAAACATACCAACACGCTCCTGGAATAGAACACTGTCCAAAACTGGTAACACTGTTTTGTGGTTGCTTAGTAAGATTCTTCATTCTATGGTCTAGCAGCCATCTTTGTAGGTCTTGTTCCTTATATCTCCTCTTGTTAGGTACTCATTCTCTCCCGAATACCCTAAGGCGTTATCATCTCCAACCTACACTATTCTTGGGGTTACTTTCTTGCTGCAGGTGGGTGCGACTTGTCAATGTGTTAGTCTTGTTCACTGCATACAAATCATTGATACTGATTACTTCTCTTGTGTTTCTCTAGCTGTCGGTTCCAACGGTGTGTCTCCTCTTCCAACTATTGGATCTTTCTGTCTGGTACCTATTCAGCAGAACGTTACAATTGTAGGAAGAATTCTTCAGCGACTCCTGTCTGGTCAGACGTCCAGGTGTCTTGTTTATCAAGTTGTTTGCTCTGAAGTCCTAACAGTATTCACACATCAATAATCGAAACAACTCAGGCAGTTGGCAAAAGGATAACTGTTTTAATATCAATTATTTAAAACAGGGAGGACAACAGACATCAGCAGACGTCTCTCATTACAATCTCAAAGCATTTCATAAAAAATCACACTTTTATAGTAAATATTCATCATTGATGACGTAATCCTGCATATTACTAACGTCATCCTACATGGCAAAACTTAAAAACCTATTGGTGAATGCGATAGGGTCTGAATGGATCATCTAGGTATACGATCCATACTTGTTTGGTCAGTGAAATACAGTGATAGACTTCTTAATATCAGGTGGGGCAACTAAGCTCTTTCCTAATATATGTCACTATGAACATCACTAAATATACAACCTCTAATTGGTTGTACACCTATATAGGAACCCTGATCATGTGGACCCCTACCATTGGTCACTTTCTAACCTCTGTCAATACCCTCCCAACGTACGTTAGCAGCACGCAGGATGAGGGTCCAGGTGCAGATAAGCTAGTCTTAACCATAGCTTCCCACCAATGAACATGACCATCCATCATCACCTCCGTGGTCTGCTGTCAATTAGGGCTTTGAACTCGTCCTTGGAAATGTTCCTTGCTACTGAAGAATTCAGGGGAGTGAAGGCACACTCTGCCCTCGTACATAGGTGTGACCATCATGCTCGTCCGACTTCCCCTCCCCACGTGACTAAAGACCACGAAATTGAGCTTTCAGTGTATTAAAATGCTATTTTCCAATAGAACTCCGACGTCTTCTTGTTCTCTTCCATGCCTTCTGAACAGTAAGCTTCGTTCTGTCACACGATTTGTATCCAATGTCAGGTCATCCCAGTCTGATAAGGCCTTGGTTTCTTGGCTCATCCAACCTCGCCGTTCTGACTTTTCACCTGTAATTCACTTGTTTTCTAACTGCGCCATACTTGGAAACTGGAAAAAGCGGCCTTCCTTCTTTTGCTCAGCACTGCAATCGTACGTAGTGGGAACATCCATCTTCTACTGACTCCAATATATAGATGTACATGTTGGCGCATGCCGCACTCTATTCACTATAAAGCTAGCCTCAAGAATACTTCATCTGTTTGCGTTTCTTTGCATATTTACACATGTGAAATTGCTTAGTATCTTCATTACTTTTGTAGCATACATGTCTTTATCTTCATACCAAGATGTCATTCAGTGTCTAGTCAAATGGTTGACAGACAAATGGTCTACAGACAAATGGTCGACACAATTTGGTCGACAGGACAAATGATTGAATTTTTTTTTTAGTTATATATATTTTTTTAGGTTTCCGTTTAGGGAAAAAAAGGGTTTTTTAGCAAAAAAAAGGGGGTTGGGGGGACCCCCACCAAAAAAAATAAAAAATAAAAGTGACAAAAAATAATATAAATTCGATCATTTAACCTGTCGACCTTTTGGTGTCGACCATTTGTCCTGTCGTCCATTTAGATTCGACCAGTTGACCTACAACCATGTCATTCATCTCAATACTTTCTTGATGCCTTATGGAATTGTTCACAACCTCTGGTTTCTCATCTCTTCTCTATATATGTCAGCTTTGCATTTGTATAACGTCATTATTTCTCTTTGTTTCTTCAATTTGTCCTGCTTTCTTCCGGACAATCACTTGGACCGCCATCATACTGTCTCATGTGCGGGTACGGTTGTCTCAATGGGAACCTTGCTTCCAGGATTCTCCTTGGTATCTGTAGTTCAAAGGGCTTTGTACATGTATCGCATTCTGGTGTCCAGCAGATAGGCAATATGGGCGAAGTGATTGAGGTGGGGGTACTTCGCTCCTTCTCTACACTCCCCCCTCTGGTTGATTTATCGACCACTCTCCCATCATTCTTCACATCTAGGCATCCTCGGCTGAAGAAATGTTTCTTTGTAATCCATATCTTTATGACTCCTTTCAGGCATCCAGCTGATTTCACATGCTCATCCTTGTTACAAGTCATGAACATACACTGCCCACTTGGTCTACAATAGATCAATTTTCTCACATACTCCTTATGGTTCTTTGGATACAGGAACTTCAATCCCTCAGGTTCATGGATACTGGCCTTCACAAAGTCTCTGATCTCTTCATCTGTTAGATCTCTGGCCTTCCATCCTGATTCAACATCGATCATGATCTTCATCCCTATGGCTTTCTTTGATTTCTTCTTGCACTGTGTGATTATTATCCTGATCACACAGAACCCCCGCAACACTAACACGATCAGTGCTCCAAGGAACTTGAACATATCTGCCTTCCATTGTGGAACCCAAGAAAAAAGTGCTCCAAACCAGCTGTCATCAGCAATGTCTTCTACTTCGTCTGTCATCTGGACGTGTAGCTTCGTTAGTATTTCTATGGCCTCAGTCAAGGTGCCATTTTCATCGTCATGAAAAGGTATGAACGTGCAACATGATTCTACGATTTTTGCACAAACATCTCCATCCATTGCTGTGATCATGTCCAAGATGTATCTGTTCTGAAGAGTCATCAGGCGTATGGCTCTCATCTTTTCCCTGATAGCATTGAATCCCTTTATGGTTGTGTTGATCGTCTGCAGCAATTCTCATCTGGTTATCTGTAACCATTTAGTATTTGCTCCAACCTGGATTCTCGGCATGAAAATTAATGTGAATACGGACGACATCTGACTAAATAATCTGTGTTCATACGGGAAAGAGTCAAAGCCTTCTATCGAATTGGCAGAAAAGTAATTCTCTCTCTTCATTCGATGAATCAGTTCCACAGATCTCTTCTTCCTTAGATGAGCATCTGCTTTTTTAGGAATCACCAATGCTGGAACATGAACATTCACCGGTGTATTCATGTCAGCGTTAACTTTGTATCAAGCACTCCTTACACCGAGCGCTACCATGGACACAGTGTAACCTTGGCGCAGGTGCTTCTATTACACAAACAGCTGTGTCCTCGGGAAACAGATGGATGGCCTGATGCGACATGAGACCCTGCAGCATTTACTGCACTAAATGATTACCGGCGAGAGCATGCGGCCCATTTATAGCAATATGGTGTGCCTACTGGAAGGTTGATAACAGTCATGAGACAGCCCTACGCATGGCTGCTGCCCATAGGCTGGTGGAAGCACCTTGATATGGCGCTGCTGGTCGTTTTTGACCCAACGGCTCCATGTAAAGTGAACTGTGCATTAACCCTTAGCAGGGAGTGATGGCCTACAATAGGGATTAAGACAAAGCTTGGGCGTGTGGGTGCATTTGAACTCCCCTGCTGACGAAGCGGGGCCCATAAGGGAGCGCCCTTACTCACCTATTGCTCTGTGGACATGATTGGATGAGGTTGGTTGCTGAGAGGCCAAGATGAGTCGGTCCCAATAAACTGCGCAGTCCGCTGTGGAAGGTGTGCCAGAACTGCATGAACCAACGGGTCTCGGAAGTGACTGAGGGCAGGCACAGGTGCAAACGTCTGGCAGGGCATTAGCTATGGACAGAAGGGGCACGCCCGCAAGCTAGCCATACTGGCCAAGTACACCGCAGGATCATCTTTTGGCGGTATCTGAGTGAGTGAAGGGAAGCATGGCGTCTAAGATCAGTAAATTCAAAGGTAAGCGGTCTACAATGGAAGAGTTCACCAAGGTCTCCCCTATGCCGGATGGGGCTAAAGCCAAGAAACAAGAACTACTAGTGGAAGGAACGTTGGCACGTGACGATCACCGGATTCTGGACGCCATAGCAGAGCTCAAGACATCCTGGCCGAGCAGGATGGACACATCCATAGCCGAGCTAAAGACTTCACTAGAACACAAAAGAGAGTGGTCTGCATAGATGTGAATCTCCTGCGGCAAGATGTGAGGAGGCTATCAGAACGCAATGGGGCATTGGAAAAGGACATGGTGACCAATACAAGTACTAGTGCTGACAACGCTAGAGAAGTGGTGACACTCAGACAACAAGCGCATAACCTGGAATCCAGGGCGGAGGAGGCGGAAGGACGGGCACGCAGAAACAATGTCTGCATCGTTGGCCTACCGGAGGGGATGGAGGGCGCAGACCCGACGGACTATGTGGAAACCATGTTGCTGCAGAAGCTTGGGGGTGGTGCACTCTCTCAGGGATTCGCAGTGGAACGAGCACACAGGGCCCCGAACAGGAGGCCTAGAACAGGGGCTCCCCCCAGACCGCTTAATGCTAAAATCCTGAACTATAAGGACCGTGAGAGAATACTGGACCATTTCCGGAAAGGTGGGACGATCTGTAGGTGATCTACAACCATCACTGCCTATCCAGATTATATTTTCTTGGTACAAAGACAACGGTTCGGTTATGTATCTGTGAAAAGTGGATTGCGCGATGCTGGGTACAAATACATGCTACTGTACCCGGCGAAGCTGAAGGTGATTCGTGCCGGCAAGGCGCATTTGTTCGATACCCCTGAGGAGGTGACAGTGTGGATGAATATGCAGAATTGCCCAGCTGATGCGGACGACCAGACACAGAACACATAACTGAGTGAACTTTAGTGGTCGCTGTGATACACTGTACATTGAGTCCTGATAAATATGCCACTTCTGGCCATGGATCATTGTTGTGGGCCGACATGCTAATGCCGCAGGGGCGATGTGGGACAGACTGTTGGAAGGATCCTCTGTAGGAGGAACATAGCGGTATATGTGAATTAATGTTGGACATCAGAGGGAACATGTTGCTACCGCCAGTAGCTTAGACTAATTGTTAGGATATTCGTAGAGTAGTATCACCCTGCTGTGCTCTGAGTCTCGTAAGAACCGCAGAAAAGGGTTAGATGTGGGGGAGCCTGAGATCCAGGGATGGAGTTGGGCATTTGTTGGGGAAGTTTGGGGGAAGGGAGGTAGGCGTAGTTCTGTTGGGGGTCTGGGGGGTGAGTGGAGGAGTTTGGTTGGGGACAGGGAACGAACTTACACACAAGCGCTACTGCACATGAGGCGGAAGACAAGGGAGGACAGAGGCGGGACTGAGTATGGATAAGGGATGGGAGACCTTAAGATAGCAACCTGGAATGTCAAAGGGGCTCAATAGTTACTTGAAGAGGAATAAGATCATGACATATCTAAGGAGGCAGAGGATAGATATCACCCTACTACAAGAAACTCAGCACACAAAAGAAAAACAGGATGTGATAAGGAAGAAGTGGAAGGGGACCACCATAGGAGCAACATATTCTGCATACGCCCGAGGGGTGATTACTTGGATAGCACCACATGTCCCCTTTCAGTTATTACAGTCCACAGTGGATTCAGATGGGAGGATGGTGGCGATACGGGGATTGATAGAAAATAGAGAGTTGTGTGTCATTAATACATATGCCTCGAACCAAGATACTGTGGCCTATTTCAAGACCTTATATAGAAAAGTTAGCCCGTACCTTGGTGCGGTGAAACAGGGAGGAAACTTTAATTGTTTATTTATTTATTTATTTATTTATTTTTTATTGGTTTAATCAAACCTTTAAAAAAGATAACATCACATTTAACTTTTCATGTATATAAATAACGTAATTAGCGAATCAAACACAGAGAAGCAAAGAATTAAAAAAAAGAAAAAAGAGAAAAAAAAACGATCGCAAATTAAGAAATTAAAACAGTAAAAATATGATGAGCACTAAATTCGGCAAAATATATCACAAATCGCAAGCCAATATTTAAGTCCATTTTTCATGTGATTTGGCTAATACCTCATCAATATTTTTTAGGAGAAATGTCAGAGTATATGTTAATTTATTATTTACCTCTGTAAAACATTCCACCCACCATTCTTCCATGGTATGAATAGGTTTATTTGCCACAATTGATGCAAACAATGTCATTCTTAACGTCTAGAATGCTTCACAGGTAAGAACCAAGTCTTTAATGTTCTCTTCGAAATGGTTACAGAACCTGCATTTCGGATTCAGCTTCTCATATTTAGTCCATCGCATAATTACTTCTTTAGTCTTAAATTGATTCAGCCTGAATTTCATGAGCAAAATTCTTTTTTGTTTATCTGGACATTTTTCAAGATATTTGTAAGTTGAATTGTACGCTTTTCCTTCACAGGGAACATTCTTCAAGAGCAAATATTTAGCTCTCTTGGTGCAAGTGTTTATCCAATCGGTTTCCCACAACTTTTTCTTTACAGCATCTGGGTTTTCCTTCAAAGTGATTGTATCACTATTTATGTCCGTTAAGATTTGGTGACATTGATTCATCCAGGCTGAGAAAACTGTGTTTGATTGTTTGTCAACCAAATCATGTAGAATTTTCATTTGCGGTGCACCATTTGGCAGAATTATCTTTCGAAAGATTGACAAGGTGTTCCATGTGACTCTTGCATTTATAGATATTAGCCCCAATTCATTTCTTACTACAACTGCTGGTATTCCTCTGGCAACATTCAAAATTCTTCCCCAAAAGATTTTTTCAACGTTATCCCACAAATTTGCGGGGCATCCAAAGGCAGTTTCGGCGCTATAGATTAAGGCTGGCACTACCTTTTGTTTATAAAACTTCAAAGTGGGAACCAATGAAAACTTACCATATTTTTTATCTAAAGCCATGGCTTAAGCACTTAATTGACGACATTTTGATTTGATTTTCTCAACACAAGTGTGATAATTTATGTTGGAATTTAGCCAGGTATTTTACCTGTTTGACCTGTTGAAGTGGTTCGCCGTCAAGGTGCCAGATGAATTTCTTAGATGTACTTTTGGTCAGATTTTGTAATATTAAAATGACAGACTTGCTTGGATTTATCTGCAGCCCATTGGCCTGGACATATTGTTCCAACACATGAAGTTTCAGTTGTAATCCAATGGGTGTAAGATCCATTAATACTAAGTCATCTGCATATAGAATACCATTCAAAGCAGAATCCACTATTTTTGGATCAAATCCTTTTGCTTTCCCAAGAGCTTCACCGATATCGGAGATGAAGGCATTAAAGATTATGGCCGCAAGAGGACACCCTTGCTTAACTCCACAGTGGGTGCGAATGGGTTCCGATAAAGTGCCGCTTGCATCTAACTGAATATAGATTTTGGTGTCGGTATGCAAATCCTTAATAGCATGTAAAAGGCTATTGGGGCAATTCCAGCTTTTTAACTTCGTCCAAAGGATTTCTCTGTCTATGCTATCAAAAGCATGCGACAGGTCAACAAATGCAAGGTACACTTTAGATTTTTTCATAATCATGTCCATTTTCATTAAATTGATGAGTATTAGATTTAGGCAACAGCCAACACCCTTCACAAACCCACTTTGTCTAGCATCGATATGATTACTTAGGACTAACCATTCCATCAATTTATGCTGAAGTTGTGTTGCATACATTTTGCCTATTACATCTAGCAAAGCAATAGGTCTATAGTCCATTGGGTTCGATCGGTTGCCCTTTTTAAAAATAGGAACAACAATGGCTTTTTTCCATGACGCAGGGGTAGCACCTTCCATGGCAATTTTATCAAACAAAACCTTACAGAATTCGGCCCAGGCTTCCGGATCAGATTTAAGCATGGCATTAGTTATGCCATCCGGACCTGGTGCCCGAGAATTTGAAAGTTTTTTGATGTCTGACAGAATGTCATCCTGATCAAACTGGATGTCCCAATATGAGAGGGCTGGCATCGGAGGATCAGGAGTATTGCCCTTTTTTGAGAACAGGCTCGAGAAATGCTCAATCCATTTTTTTTCGGTGACCATGTTTCTGTTTGAAGCCATCTGTGTTCTGGATTCATTGTTGATAATTGACCAAAAGTCTGAAGAATTTTTCTCTTTTAGGGGCTTCATTATTTTCTCTGCATCATGTTGTTCAGTTAGGGCTTGATGTGCTATCAGCCAATTCTTATAGTTTTGTTTGATCTTTTTCCTCATCTTTAGCTGGTCCACTTTACTGTCATTTTTTAATTGTCGCAGGGCCCTGCGCATTTCTCTTTTTCTCATGACAATTTCAGGATTGTAAATATGTGAATATTTTTGAGACTGAATACCATTCGGATTCCTCAAGATCTTATATTGTTCTAACAAGGGGGTGTAATCTACGCCCAACAAGTCAATGCGTTTCTCATTTTCATTTTTCAATATATTTACTTGCTGTGAACTAAGTTTTAATCTGTTACCACTGCAATTTGGTGTTATATTCCACTTCCATATTGCTGATGACATTTGCTGCGGCATTTCAAGATGTGCTATTATCATGTTATGGTCGCTGACTTGTGTGTTATGAACTTCGAATTTTAGAATACGTAATGATACATTTTCAGATACAAAAATGTAATCCAAAACAGAGTTTTGTTTGTTCCTTTGCCAGGTTGATTTGGCAGGTATGTCTCCTTCGACATTACCATTCAGCCTGGAAATTTTCCGTAAGGTTAGTTCTTCGGACCATTTTTGTACCAAGTTCTGTTTCCTTAGAGGTTCATTCTTGCTTCTCTCTATTAAATCTAAATTAAAATCTCCACATACAATCAGGCCGGCACTGCTGTCTTTGATCATTAATTCGTCAATTATGTCCATAATTTGTTCAACAAAAGCCAATGTACCTGCTTTGCTCTGATGCCTATACAGATTGATGATAAAGAGTGTCAGATGTTTGTTATCATCATTGTCATTCCTTGTAACCGTAACAACTTGAATATATGATGATATATTATTATACTCTGTCACTCTGCAACCAGAATCTTTTTTCACAAGTGTGAGAAGACCTGCACCTTTAATAGCAGGATTAAATGCTATTTCGTAGTTCTCTGCAATGGGGCAAATATCTAACCAAGTTTCTTGCAGGCAAATTAATCTATCTCACTAACCCATTTTTCTTTAGAGTTAAACAGATGGGAAAAACCTCTTGTATTCCATGAGCCAATGGCTAGACCGGCATTTCTCGGTTTTAATAAGCATTAGCTTTGGTTGTTATTTGCTAAGGTTGCTGCTAGCCAGTTCCACTCGCTATGAGGTACTTGATATTCTTCTCTTCCATTTTTTTGTGAGATTTGTAGAGTGTTTTTTACTGTAATTCGGGTTTGTTCAGAGGGTTTCGTTTTTTGATTGCCGGTCTGTTCTTGTCGATGCAGATTGAATTGCTTATAGTCCGATTTCCAGCTCTCATCTACCATTGTTTGTGAATTTGACCGAATTTCATTCGAAATTTCATTTGGCTGACATACCATAATAGGAACCTCATTATTTGCTTTTTTAGTCAAGATCGTACTATCCACATCGACAATGTCGAAGCCACAGGGTAGTAAGGCTGCAGCACCTTGCAATAGAGTTTCACAAACTATTCTGGAATTTACATATAAAAACACTCGGTCCAAAGCAGTATCATCCTTAAATTCCACAGCCTGAATATCACTGGACTCAATAGTACGTAACACAGGAACATGATGGAACAGATTTAAGACATTTTTCCTGTTCATTGTGAGTCCACCTTGAATATTCAATATTCTTTCAAGATTTAGACAATATTTTGTCTTTATTTTATTGATGTTGGTTTTGTCACCGTTTGTATTGCCATTTTTCCCTTGAACTTTGGAATTATCTCCCTTCCCTTTACGGGAATAGCAGTCAACGGGTACATTGTTGGCAACGTTTTTTTTTGTACAAAATAGTCTATCCTCTTCCAATATTTTTTCTGGTTCTGCAGGTTTGTAATTAGAAGCCATATTCATTATTGGGGTTAGGTTGCCTTGACTTAACAATATTGAAGTACGTTTTTTCCTTTTTTCGTCTAAGGTTTTAAAAGGGCTCACTATTTGTTCCTGCGAAGCAGAAATGTTTTTTTTTGGTTCGATCACCCATTCACAAAGACGCCCAGTCGATGAAACATCTTCTTTCCTTATCGGTTCAGCGGGCCTAGTTAAGTTCTTAGGCGGAGCCAGATCAATTGCTGTTTTTTCCATATCACATCCTGTTTTTTTGACTTATTGTAAATCTTCGTATGTTGAGAGATTCATTAATGCCTCAATGTCAGTTGCTTCAGATTCCATTACTGAGTCTTGGTCTGAAGCGGAAGATATTGGTATTTCCTTTTTTATTTCCTGATCTTTCAAAGGCTTTTTGTTTAAATTTTCTTTGTTAGAGTACCCATCCGGATTATTTTGCAAAGTGTCGCAGCTGTTGGCTGATACATTAACAGTAACTGATTTCAGATTTCTTAAAAATGCTCGTGCTCCATTTGTTATTATCCCTTTTTTTTGATTTTTTGATTTCTTTTTTTGCAATGCTCCCTTTGGAATTTGTTTTGAGTTGTTTTTTGCAAATATATCGAATAGCACTTTAGGTGCTTCTACATTTTTTTCTTGCAGATCTTTGATCTTGCTTATGGTATCTTTAATCATCTTTTTTGCTTTGTCATTTGTAATTTTTTTAAAGCCTGGATCTTCATTTGTGCTTTCATTAGCATTTGTTTCAGTCTGAACTTCCCTGGCATTTCGTGCATCTTTTATTTCAATTATTTCAATTACTTCCTCCACTTGGGGTCTTTCCAAACTTGCAGTATTTGTACTCGATTTAGATTTTAGGGTACAAACACGCTCTTTTATCGGGTTGTTCCTGTTATTTTTAGGCATATCCTGCCTTTTGTCTTGCAGACCATCTACTAAGATCTCGCGTTCAACCCTAGGTGCAGTAAAGGATTCCTCTGAAAGTGGGAAGCACCCTCGCCAGACTTTTTTTTTGTCTTTTTCTGCAAGCGATGTTACATTCTCTTTGTCTTTTTCCAAGAGCGAAGAATCTTTCTTTTTTTGCACCGGTTCAATATCTCTGCACTCAGAATTTTGTTGAACTGTTGGTAAGTGATATTTTTCCATATTAGGAGCATTGCAACAGCTGTCTAAATTATCGCTGCACCATCCTTTGAGGCAATCAGGTGAGGTTTGTTGAAATGTTTTAGGGCTTCTCGAGCAACTTCAGCTATTAGTTTTTTATCCTCACGTGAATTGTGATTAGAATCTAAAATTAGATTCAGAAAGTTTGCATTTTGAGTCTTTTCCTGTTTCAAATTATCCTGATTTCTTTGTTGTTCGATTCCCATGTTAGCAACTTTGGTATTTAACAAAGCTATTAGTGTAGTTAAATCTTTAATGTTGCCATCTATTTGTTCATATAATTTGAGATATGGAGAAAGTACAATGTTCATCGTAGACATGATCACTGTTTGTATGTCCGTTATATTTGATTCCGATGTAGCATCTTTTTATTTTTGTAAATAGGACATTTTCTTTTTCCAATGCACACGTCTTATTTTAGGAAAAGGTCTATCCATTATAGATGAGTCATCGCTATCAGAAATGGAAGAGGACGTCGATGAAGATGAAATATTTCTTTTCTCATTAGCAGATGTCAAAATTTTGGTTAATCCTTTACTATGCATTTTATTTCTGCTTTCAGTCGGTGAAAATCTTACTGGTGACTGTAGCGTGTATAGCTGGTTTGAAGTTCTTGTCTGTGAACAGGCGATTTCGCCTGAAAGGCTATTTTCGCTTCTTTTCCTTTTGCGTGCAGGGCTATGTTGTATTGTAATGGTATCCAAATTTGCCGATGAGTTTTTTCTAGTTTCGAAGTTTTCCACATGTGCATCATCATGAGATAACAGCAGTGTCATAACACTTCCCTTATTTAAGGTAGATAAGCTCTTTGATTTATTTTTAGTCCGGCTATTGAAATCGAAATTCATTTTTAGTAGATCTTTCAAAAGTTTATCTGCCACACTAATTGAATCTCTTCTTTCATAGTTCGATTTTTCATTATTTTGGGCAAGCGGTTGCATATCCAATATATTGCAGTTGTCAAATTGAGGCTGTTTGTCGTCTATTATTTGTAAAGCATTTTTTTCAGTCGTATGAGCTGTTCCAAGTTCGAGTCCGTCTTGTCTCTGGTCGACACACATCAACTCTCCAGGATGTGGCAAAGTAATCAATTGTTTGTCTCCATTTATACGTTGTACAATTTTTGCAGCCAAAATACGCAATTGAGGAAGGATATATACTGATGCCAGTTTTTCGGCATCTTCATTTTAATCAATTGGAAACTCAGAACGCGAGTTATATTTATGACCTTGAGGTCCATCTTTGGTGACAGTGCTCGATGCAGACACAATGCCAGTGATATATGGAGATTTGTTTGTTTTGATTGTTTCACTTTCAATTTCGATTTTGGTAATAAAGCAGTCGTTATCATTTTCATTGATCGAGCTACTACTAATTACGTCAGCACCATTCTCATTCTGCTCATTCTGTTCATGCTCATTCTGCTCGTACTCATGTTCATCATACTCGGTGCACTCGCCACACTCGTCATGCTCACTAGTCTCACTAGTCTCTCTAGACTTGCCATTCTTACAGTACTCCTGTATACGATCCTGTATACAAATCACGGCACTGCCGCCCATTAATGGATACATTTTAGGAGTATGTATAAGATCTGCAGTACTTCTGACAATTGAGGCAGTACTTATGTTAATTTTATCAGCACCTATTATGGGTGCCGACGTTTTCCTTCTTACCGTGGGTTTGGTCAATCCACCTCCTCCACGGCGCAGACCAGACCGGGTCTGTGGCAGTTCCATTACTCCACTCGTTCCACTCGGTCCAGTTGGGGTAGTTGAAAAAAAAACACACTTGTTTAGTAAGCCGGCGAAAAAGAAAACAACACGCCTTCTGGGTCTGCGGCGCCAACGGACCAAAGGCACCAAAGACACACAAGACTCTGTTATAGCTCCGCCTCCTGGCAGTGAGCTAAAGGTTGGACTTCACAGAGGAAGAAATGAAAAGCACAGTGCCTCTCCCAAGACACACAAGATTCTTGCACATTAGACCCCAGGTTGGATAGAACAGACAGGAAGTTAGATAAACCTACCCCTGCAGCCAAAACCTTGAGGACCCTGTTGGCAGACTTTCATCTGGAAGATATATGAACGTTACACCACCCATATGAAAGACAGTATTCTCTTTTCTCGGCCCCACAAAACTTGTCCACACAGCTAGATTATATGTTTGCTACTCCGGAGCTGACAGGGAAACTAGTGCGTCGGAATAGAAAGCGAGGGTCCGCTCAGACCACTCGCCACTTTAATTAACATGGCAATACTCGCCTCCTTAGAGCCGAAGCATTGAAAGACACAATGTTCAGGGAGGACCTGAGAAAGGAAATCGTTGAATATTTTGAGAATAACACTGGAAGCGTAGAATCGGTAGGCACTTAAGGTGGTGGTGAGGGGAGCAGCTATATCCAAATCCAAAGGGTTGCGAGGAGGCATAACGCAGGAGTTGCAAAAGACAGAGGCGAAATTAGAGGCAATTATGCGGAGAGTAGATAATTCCCCGTAGGATGCCGAAACCATAGGCCAATTGCGGCAAGAGTGTGGAGGGCACTGGGTGAGATTATGCAACTTAAATTACAAGAAATACATAGAGAGGCAGCACACCGGAGGGGACAAGCCGGGGAGGTTGCTAGCATGGTTATATAAAAATGAGACACCCAGACCAACGATCAGAGCGATAATGGGGGAGAATGGACAAATACTTGATACCCAAGAGGGCGTGAACAGGGGTTCCTTGAGTTCTATCAACACTGTATGAAGACGTTGAAGGGGCTGAATGAAGCGAGATGATAGAAGCATTAGAGGATATTGGTTTACCTAAACTGGGTATTGAAGAGAGAGAACCCAGAGGCCCTGTTACGTCTCCCGTTGCTCGCCCCATTAAGACTCACACAACCACAAGCCCCACACCACAGCTAACAACAAGAGCAGTCCCTGCACATAGAAAGAACCAGCAGTTTGCCTGGCGTAGGAGGACACCAGCCTGTAGTCCCGGCGTCTACCGTCCTTTGTTTCGCTGGCAGTTACCATGGAGGTGCGCTCACGGCTGGTCGCGCCCACGGAGACTCCCACGGCAACGAACATCCAGCGTTCCGTGACCACGTGATCACGTCACTTCTCACACGTCCGTGAGACACATCACGTGGTTACTAAATCAGTTTAAAAACATCTTGGCAACGTGGGTACAGCGCTTCACAGCTGATCTCTTGAGGATTGTGTAGCGCCTTGGTTTACCTGTTTCTAATCACGGATTTTGCGACCTCGGACTGTTCTTTGGATTTGTCTTGCCTGCCCCTCGGATTTCTGTTACTTGGATTCCACCTTGTTTTCCCCGGCACCTTGACCTTTGGAACTCTCTTGGACTGCCTTTGGATTATCCTCTCTGAATCTAGAATCTTGGAACTTGGTTTTTGAACTTCCTGCCTTACTGGTCCATCTACATCAGACCCAGGTGTGTCCCACCTTCGAGCGGTGCAGAACGCTTCTTTCACCACTACCAACAATCTGTGGCTCTTACCACATTTAGGACACCACTTGCAACACTCCTGGGTAAGCCTTGTTAATACTGATTGTTACCCGCTAACCGTATCAATTGCACTGCTCCTGTTAACCATTAACTATTGCCTTGCAGCGGTCAGGGGTCCTTCCGGCGTTCCTGCTACGTGATTGACGGCTCAACACACCTGTGGCCTCAAAGATTGCACAGACAGTGTATCCCTTCTGTCTGTGCGGTACTTGGGGACGGAGGTTCAATAATCTGCACGACCATCAAGATCAGAACAGACTGTGAAGCCTTCCTGGTCGTCCAGAGTATGGATACCTCCTCCATGCTCTAATGCAAGCGGTTGCGGCCCTTAGGACCGACATGGCCGCAGCCACAACGGCTATCCACCATAGACTCAATGCCCTACAAAGCACACGTGCTCCTTTGCCTGCAGACGCCGAGTTTGGCGATCCCACCCCCCAGATCCATCTGCACATCCGTCCACAGCATCCACAGTCCCCACTCCAGTGGTCCTTCCAACCTCCTTTCCTCTTGCTGCCCCCGAACGTTATCAGGGGGATCCCAGGAAATATCGTACCTTTCTCAATCAGTGCAAACTTCACTTCTTGTGTAGACCCCAGCTTTTTCCTGACTCTGTTACCAAAGCAGCTTTCCTTCTTTCTCACCTGTCAGGTGTAGCGGCCATTTGGGCGAACCCGTTATTAGAGAGTGATCACGCTGCTCTATACAATTTCGATCTACTGGTGACAGAAATGGCAAAGGTTTTTGATACCAGGTATAAGGCACAATCCCGAGACCTGGAATTGCTTGATCTTACACAGGGTAAACAAACTCTGATTGATTACATCACCCGTTTCAATCAATTGGCTGCAGAAACCTCGTGGCCTGAGGAAAAGAAAGCCATAGTGTTCTACCGCGGTCTCTGTAGCCACATGAAAGACGCTCTTTCTGTAGTGCCTGCTCTTCCCTCAGTCTTCCCTGAGTTAGTGGATCTGGCCCTACAGGTGGACGCTCGCAGGTCTGAGAGGAAAGCAGAGACGGCTTTTTCCAATCAGACACTCCCAGCCCCATCCGTCTCTGTTCCGGAACCCATGCAAATCGGTGGGACCGGAGTCCCATCACTCAGGCCGAACGGGAATGTCGGAGAACCGACAACGCCTGTTTCTACTGTGGTACTTTAGGGCACTATGTTAAAGAATGTCCTCGCCGCCCTAAAAATAAAACTTCGGGTTTTCAGAAGGCTCGCCCCTAGGCATGGGGGTACGGGCAAGTCCTTCTCTGACCCCCAATGAACCTGTATTCGGTCCCATCAGACCGATTACGGTCCAGGCCCAGTTAAAGCCAGCCGGAGATTTGGTACACTCAGTACAGATTGTGATTGACTCTGGGGCCACTGGCTGCTTTATTGATATTTCGCTGGCTTATGACCTTAATCTACCCTTGATCAAGAAAAAGTATCCAGAGCCGGTACAAGCGGTCGATGGTACCTCACTTGTCTCTGGTCCCATTGAGTATCAGACCGCTCCCATGTTAGTGCTGATTCAGGGCACGCACCAAGAGACGTTAGAGTTTGACCTCATTTCCACGCCACAGTTCGGTATCATTTTAGGCATTCCATGGCTTAAACAACACAATCCTTTGATTAATTGGGGCAGTGGACAGGTCATTTGAATCTGAAGTTTGCCAACACTTCTGTTTGATCGAGTCCGCTACTATTTCATCCCCGGCCACTGTCCTTGGGGCTATGGCCTCTGCCAGCCTTGAGGAGACAGATCCATCTATGAACGTCCCACACACTCTGGGGGCCATTACAGCTGGGATTCCCACTGTCTATCATGAATTCCAAGAGGTCTTTGACAAAGTCACGGCAGAAGGCCTACCACCACATCGACCCTATGATTGCCCCATTGATTTGGTTCCTGGGGCAACTATACCAAAGGGCAGAATATACTCCTTATCTCCATCGGAAGAGTTAGTACTCAAGGAATACATCCAACAAGCCCTGCGCTTAGGTCACATACGACCCTCTAGCTCCCCAGCTGCTAGTCCGATCTTTTTTGTGCCCAAGAAAGAGGGTGACTTACGTCCCTGTGTTGATTACAGACGATTGAACGCCGTTACCATCAAGAATCGGTATCCCTTACCCCTCATCTCCACACTATTAGACTGATTGACCAAGGCATCCATCTTTACTAAGTTGGATTTTCGGGGGGCGTACAACTTGGTTCGTATGCGTAGCGGAGACGAGTGGAACACGGCATTTTGTACTCAACAAGGGCTGTTCGAGTATACTGTAATGCCTTTCGGTCTCTGCAATGCCCCCGCTACGTTTCAGCATTTTATTAACAAGGTGTTCTCTGACGTCTTAGGCATTTTTGTTGTGGCCTACATAGACGATATATTGATATTTTCGTCCTCACTGGAGGAACACATAGGCCATGTCACAGAAGTCCTGACTCGGCTAAAAAGACATTCCTTGTATGCCAAACCCGAGAAATGTGTATTTCATACTAGGGAAGTAGAGTTCCTAGGCTTTCTTATTACACCTGGAGGTCTATCCATGAACATGTCCAAAGTCCGTGCCATCATCGACTGGCCCGCTCCAACCTGTCTCAAACAGCTTCAGTCATTTTTGGGCTTTGCCAACTTTTATCGGCGTTTTATTGCTGGTTTTTCATCCATTGTTTCACCACTGACTGCCTTGACCAGTCCTCGGGTCCCGTTTTGTTGGACCTCAGAACATCAGCGTTCTTTTGAGACACTCAAAGATAGATTCAACACAGCTCCTGTACTACAGCATCCCGACCCCGAACTCCCGTTTGTTGTGGAGGCCGATGCCTCTTCCTTTGCATTAGGCGCAGTGCTCCCCCAACCCTGTCCCTCCACGGGTCAGTTGCATCCCGTAGCATTCCACTCAAGGAAATGTACACCTTCCGAGTCCCACTACACAGTTACCGAGAAGGAGTTGCTGGCCATTAAGGATGCATTATTGACCTGGCGACATCATCTCATTGGGGCCAAACATCAAACCGTGGTTTACACAGATCACAAAAACCTGCAAGACCTGGCCTCCCTTAAATGTTTGAACAGCAGACAAGTGCGTTGGCACCTGTTTTTTGCCGCCTATGACTTTGCAGTAAAACATAGACCAGGACTTTCACATGGTAAGGCCGATGCTTTATCCCGCTCGCCCGGAGGGGATTCTTTGCCCCTATACCCAGATACTCTTCTGAACGAAGGTCATGTCATATGCATTTGCACTCCTCCTCCCTCCATGCTAACTCTCATCCGACAGTGGGTTTCACATAATCCACAAGTACTAACAGAATGGGATTTGGTACTTCAGGAAGGGTTGCCCTTCATACAGGATAAGTTATTCCTCCCCACTAGCGATGTACGTAACCAGGCACTTGCTTGGTCTCACGATGCGGCCATCAATGGGCACCCTGGACAGCATTGCACTTTGGAGTTACTAAAGCGATGGTGTTGGTGGCCATCTATGAGACACGACGTGCAACATTACGCAAACACTTGCTCCATCTGTGCACAGTGCAAGACACGCAGGGGTCGTCCCGTGGGTCTCCTTCAGCCCCTACCTATTCCTCCCAGACCATGGCATACGGTCTCTATGGATCTCATTACAGATTTGCCTCGCAGACAAAGGTACGACTGCATCTGGGTGGTAGTCGATTCCTATACTAAGATGGCCCGTTTCATTCCTTGTCACGGGATTCCCTCAGCCTCTGTACTGGCCCAACTATTCTTCAAGTCAATCTTCTGTCTCTTTGGTCTTCCACAAGTCATTGTATCCGATCACGGTACACAGTTCACATCCCGTTTTTGGCAGGCCCTTACCAAGATCCTTGGCATTGATGCACGCTTCTCCTCAGCCTACCACCCGGAGAGCGATGGCCAGACCGAGAGGGTAAATCAGGCTCTCGAACAGTACCTGCGATGCTTGACCCTTCAGTACCAGGATACATGGTTGAACCTGCTCCATTTGGCCGAATTCGCATACAACAATGCCTGGCATTCGTCCACTGGGTTCTCCCCCTTCTATTCACTCTATGGGCAGCATCCTCGCTCTCTTCCTCTTCCCGATTTTTCTTCCTCCTCCACTCCCGCCGCCAATCTCTGTGCTCAGGATCTGCAATCTATCCATGCCCAGACATTGGTTCATTTGCGGGAAGCCCAAGCCTCTATGAAAACCAAGGCCGACAAGAAACGAGTGGCGGCTCCTGTTTATCAGGTTGGGGACCGTGTTTGGCTGTCAACTCGTCATTTGCGGATTCCTGGTTGCCGGAAACTGTTGCCCCGGTTTGTCGGTCCTTACAAGATTTCACATGTTCTGAACCCAGTAGCCTTACGACTCTCTATTCCCTCCTCCTGGCATATCCACCCGGTGTTCCACACTTCCCTACTCAAGCCCTGTCTTTCTGCCACCCGGATGATCCGATCTCCTGCCCCTGTTTCTGTGTCCTCCCCGGATACGTATGAGATCAGTGCGATTCTGGGTTCTTGTCTCTGCAGGGGTCGCCTCCAGTATCTGGTTGACTGGTTGGGGTATGGCCCTGAAGAACGCTCCTGGGTTCCCTCCCGGGACGTCCATGCCCCACGTCTGGTTGCTCGCTTTCATCGAGATAACCCGTCCAGCTCACGGGGTCGTGGGCCTTTGGGGGGGGGCTCTGTTACGTCTCCCGTTGCTCGCCCCATTAAGACTCACACAACCACAAGCCCCACACCACACCTAACAACAAGAGCAGTCCCTGCACATAGAAAGAACCAGCAGTTTGCCTGGCGTAGGAGGACACCAGCCTGTAGTCCCGGCGTCTACCATCCTTTGTTTCGCTGGCAGTTACCATGGAGGTGCGCTCACGGCTGGTCACGCCCACGGAGACTCCCACGGCAACGAACATCCAGCGTTCCGTGACCATGTGATCACGTCACGTCTCACACGTCCGTGAGACACATCACGTGGTTACTAAATCAGTTTAAAAACATCTTGGCAACGTGGGTACAGCGCTTCACAGCTGATCTCTTGAGGATTGTGTAGCGCCTTGGTTTAGCTGTTTCTGATCACGGATTTTGCGACCTCGGACTGTTCTTTGGATTTGTCTTGCCTGCCCCTTGGATTTCTGTTACTTGGATTCCACCTTGTTTTCCCCGGCACCTTGACCTTTGGAACTCTCTTGGACTGCCTTTGGATTATCCTCTCTGAATCTAGAATCTTGGAACTTGGTTTTTGAACTTCCTGCCTTACTGGTCCATCTACATCAGACCCAGGTGTGTCCCACCTTCGAGCCGTGCAGAACGCTTCTTTCACCACTACCAACAATCTGTGGCTTTTACCACATTTAGGACACCACTTGCAACACTCCTGGGTAAGCCTTGTTAATACTGATTGTTACCCGCTAACCGTATCAATTGCACTGCTCCTGTTAACCATTAACTATTGCCTTGCAGCGGTCAGGGGTCCTTCCGGCGTTTCTGCTACCTGATTGACAGCTCAACACACCTGTGGCCTCAAAGATTGCACAGACAGTGTATCCCTTCTGTCTGTGCGGTACTTGGGGACGGAGGTTCAATAATCTGCACGACCATCAAGATCAGAACAGGCCCCAATCACATTGGAAGAACTAGAAGCAGTAATTGAGCTATTACCTAGTAGTAAGGCCCCGGGAACGGATGGACTTCCCAATAAGTTCTACAAAACGTATAAGATGGAAGTGCTCCCCCCGCTACTGGCAATGTTCAATGAAGCGTTAGAAATAGGGATACTACCGGAATCACTGAGGGAGGCAACTATTATTCTGCTTCTCAAACCTAAAAAGCCGAGCACGGACTGCATGTCACATAGAGCACTATCCATGCTAAACCAGGATAGCAAGATACTCAAGGCTGTGTTGGCAAATAGACTGAGACAGGTTATTAACAAACTTATACACCCTGACCAGACAATCTCAGAAGGCTCCACCTTGCCATAGAGCAAACAGAAGGGGACTCACAAGAAGTTGCAATTGTCTCATTAGATGTGGTGAAGGCCTTCGATTCTCACAAATGGCCTTGGCTGCTGGCAGCCCTAAAAGAATATGGAATAGGGCTCGGGTACCTGAAATGGGTGAAACTACTGTATAGTACGCCACTAGCCAGAGTCAATACGGGAGCAATCATTTCAGAGAGGTGGCAACTCAGTAGTGGAACCAGACAGGGCTACCCTTGGTCCCCAATGCTGTTTATCCTTACACTAGAACCCTTAGTGATCTATCTGAGACAACAATACGAGGAGGTGGGAATCTACACGAAAGGAGGGCCACATTTATTATCAATGTATGCCGATGATATGCTGTTATACTTGAGGTATCTAGGGGAAAACCTGCAATATATACCTTAGAAGTGATGGAGCAATTTGTGTTGCTCTCTGGCATCACAGTTAACCCTAAGAAGTCGTGTACATTCCCCGTGGGGAGATATAAAGGGATTCCACGAGAAAAAATCTACCAGTATTACAAATACCTTGGGAGAATAGAACCTTTAGATACCTGGGGATTGACATCTATCACACGGTGGAGGCTGAATATAAACATAACACAGAGAAGGCAGTGGCAAACATTGACAATAGCATGAGATTCTGGGTTAAGCTCCCTTTGGCCATGGTGAGGAGGGTGGCACTGTTGAAGATGGTAGTATTGCCGAGCTTGTTACATTTTTTTGGGAATATACCATCCATGATACCAAAGCGATTCTTTGTCAAACCTCAGTGCATATGTAGAGGGTTCACATGGCACAATACCAGGAATAGAATAGCCCTGTGGAAACTGCAGAACATGTATGATAAAGGGGGCGTAAAATTGTTCAACTTTGAGGTCTAATATCTGGCCACCCAACTACAATATATGGCTAAGTGGATAACAGAAGACTCAACATCGGAATCCAGATTGTTGAGGTCTGAATGTGTTCCGTTCTTTTTGAAAGAATGGATATGGCTGCCAAAACCAGAGCTAAAAGGGTGTACAAGGATGTTAGAACTGGGATGGAAGATGTGGTGTAAGGCTTGCCAGGCCATGGAGAACCCGACCCCGTGCTCTCCGCAAGTGCCGCTAGTGGCATTGACCGGAGGAGACGAGCAACTGAGGAAGACGATTCGTACGCACTGGGAACCAGTGGGCATTGCAACGCTGGGAGATGTATGGCGAGATGGGAAGGTAATGGAATTTAACGTACTGGTAGAAGAAACGGGTCTACACTTAGGGCAGTATATAACCTACACCAGACTGGTACGGCGGGTTAAAGAGACATGGTCCGAAATAGTGCTGGAAGACCAACCCGACATGGCCATGGAAACAATTTATGATATCTCAGAGGGGGGGCCCGAGGTCTCTCGAATCTATGAACTGCTGATGTCCATGGTGGGAAAGGAAGGGGCCCATCTGAGACGGGACTGGGAAGAGGAAGCCAGGGAACCCATGAATGATGGGTTGTGGGAAAGGGTCCCAAGATACCACAAAAAAGTGCCTAGAAATGCGAGGCTGCAACAGATCCAGCTATATGTTACCCACAAAGCGTACATGACCCCTCAGAGGACTGCAAGATTCAAGAGCGCAGAAATACAAACATGTCCCAAATAAGGGGAAGTGAACGCAGGGATGATACATATGTTTTGGGCATGCCCAGAAATTGGAAAATTCTTGGGAGAAGTAGCCCACTGCTTAACCGAGAAGGGGATCACACCCGATGTGGAATCTGTGTGGGCATGCATGGTAGGGGGGGTTTCTAGACCACGCAAACTGAATCATGTAAGTAAACACAAGGACTTGGCCTATATACTTGCCAAGCGCAGAATTGCCATGGGTTGGAAAGCAAACAATAGGCCAAGGGTAGAGATCTGGTGGCATGATCTCCAGAAATGGGCAGAAGCGAAAACAGCGGTATGGAATGAAACGGCCAATAGGGAGGGGGATGAGGAAGCGGAAACTCTGATGGCCTGGAGACACTTAGTGGCCACACTGTCTGGGTCCACCCAGGCCTGCCTAAGTGAACATGATTCCTCCAGAAATACAGAGGGGGAGGTACCCCAAGAGGAAACAACGGCGGAGGGTGAAGTGGAGTAGGCTCGAGTTAAGGGCCAGGGGTTATGGGGAGGCAGTGGACATGGCACGAAACAATTATAGCTATGAGCAACCTTCTCACAATGGGGCAATTTGTTGGATCATGCAAGAACAAGTGAACATTGGTAGTTCTCCCCACCAGTGCAGGGTAAGCACGTAAGACGAACACAAAGTCTGCAAAAATTATCCGGAAAGCGTTGTCATTAGGCATCCTAGAAAGGACTGTCAGCAAGGCAGGAATAGGGAACCACTTCCCTCTTCCCGATGGTGAAAAAGAAACTCAGATTTTGGCATATCCTTTTTCTTAATTAAGGCTTAAGTGTGCCTCAGGCAAATGTCAACAGGCTTCTGTGACTCAAGACCAATTATTTTTCCCTTTACTCTCTTAGTGACTGAAAAGAGTGTCCCAAAATAAGCCACAGTCCAATAAAATATAATATTTTTACTTGGCAGCAACTTCTCCGTCCTTCTTCCTCGTCACAGACCTAGTCTGCACGTGCTGTGATTCTTCCCCGATGCTCTCTTCGGGAGGGGGTGAGGGTGATGCGGACTCTCCAGTGTAGATCTTTACATCGCTGAGGAAAATCCAAGCTCGTCTGCCCTGCACTTTGACTACAGACGGCGTGACATCTTCCACAATGAAAGGGCAGTTGAAACGTGGTTCTTGCCACTTCCGAGTGAAATTGCGAATTAGAACCGCATCTCCAGGAAACAGTTTAGGAAGACACAATGGATCTGCTCCTGTTGTTGTAGCGTCTCCTTCTGTGTTCTGTGCTGCCCTACACCCCTTTAGCTTAAGATGAGCTGAAATGACAGAGATACTTGAAGTCATACATGTAAGATAATCACGTAACTCCTTTCCTAACAGTTCTGCTGTTGGCTGGGCATCACTTCTTGTTCTAGATCAGTGGTATTCAAACTTTTTTGGCCGGGGTCCCCCTGAGCAAAATTTGGGCAGGCCGGGACCCCCCAGAAATGCCAAATGGACAGTATGTATTGCGCGCTGTCATCTGCTCCCATCACAGTCGCTGGGCTCCCTCATCCCACTCCTACCCAGTTCCTGGTCTCTCCCCACCCCATCACACACCCTGGGTTCTCCCCCCTCTGCTCCCACTACTCTTCAATGGTTCCAGCCCATTGTGCTCCCACCATAGTCCCTAGGTTCCCCCCCCATCCCATTCCCAACACGGTCTGAGGGCCAGTGGCAGCTGGTGATTAAATGGAGGGGCATAACTATTTCCCCCAAAAATGCCATAGCGACCGAGCATAGTGAGGGAGCCCGAACCAATAAAGGAGGGTTCGGGGGGGTTCCCCCTGTGAATTCTTTTTAAATAATGGGTTAAAATGTAGCATTGTAGAGCATACTTTTACCAAAAAAATGGGTAAATAGCCAAACAGTTTGCAATTGGTGCTGGGGGCCCAGGGGGCAGGCATGACATTTTTTACTGGACATCTATGATAGATGTCCAGTAAAAAGATACCATCCCTGTCCTCTGGGCCCCACTGGGCCTAACACAATCAACATGATTGTGTGTATGCAAGGCACTGCACATTCATACAGCAATCACTCTATCATTCACACGAACATCCATCACCATACACTCACTCATAACATAAGCATACACGCATCCATACACATGTTTAAATAAAAAAATGAACATAAACGTACCTTCTGCATTAGCCTGCGTGTGGGTGCTGAAACGCCCTGCTCCAGGCTGCTCTGTCCGTATGTGCGAGGAGGCGCAGGAGCTCCCCCTCGGACATACAGACATGCAGTGCCCCAGCCAGCATTTCCAATGAGCTATGCAATGCTGGCGAAGCAAAACGCCCCAGCACTTGCATGGTTCAGTGAACATGTGCGGCTGGGGAACTAAACTGAACTGTCAAAGGGAAACAGTGTTTCCCTTTTACCGTTCAGCCAGCCAAGGAGCACTCCATCAGCTGGAAAAAGCAGCTGAGGGAGTGCTCACTGTTTCACTGGGATGACTCCTTAGATCCTCCATAATGGGTGAGGGGCCACTGGGTGGGCGCCCCCTCGCCATTATGGATGAGCCGCCAGGCTCCGACTGGCCTGTAGGGCAATTCCTGTACCAAAAATTTAAAATGCTAGTGTGGACCAGTCAAAATGGGCCACCATTTTGGCCAATGTGGACCAGTTTGATGAGTTACTTTACTATGCAGTTAGTAATTTTGACCATTGAATATATATATATCACAATTTACTTACATTGTAACACAAAGCACCCCCTTGGGTACTATTGAAACAGTGGGCCTCATTACAAACCTAACCCTGGACGTAGCTGTGCCGGTAAAACCGGCACGGCTGCCGCTGGAGTTGCATCCATGTCCGGCGCCAGCGAATGGGCAATGACTGGGTCATGCCGAGTTAGGCGGACCTGATAATTGCCCTTTCGCGGGTGCCGGTACTGGTAGATCCCCATTCCCATATGAACCCCCATAGGGCTCAATGGGAATGGGGAGCTCGGATGCACCACCGTTAGTAGCGGTGCCGGTGCATCTGACAAGCTGTGCTCGCGGGTGCCGCTTGGCCTGCCAGGTCAGACCTGGCGGGCTGTCAGGCACCCGCAAGCACATCTCATACTATGGCGGTACGGTAGCAATGGTGCCAGTAGCTTACCGGCAGCATTGTTACCGTACTGCCATAGTTGTAATGAGGCCCAGTCTGTGACTAAAGGAATGAATATCCATTTACAACTACGGCCACTTTTTAATTGTTGCCTGAGATAGTTTCATGCTTCAGCCTGACCATGTGAGCCACCCCTGCCCTTAATTCCAATCTAAAAAAAAAAAAAAAAAAGGGGGGGGGTTTATTTTTATTTTTTTACATTTCATGCTGAGCTCTCAGGGCCCCCCAGGAATGCACCCACAGACCCCTGGGGGGCCGCGCCCCACAGTTTGAATACCGCTGTTCTAGATGGAGGTGTGAGGGGTGTCCTCATCCGCATCCCTGTCACTATCTCGTGTGGGGTAAGATGGTACTCTGACATTGGCTGGTTTCTCAATGCATATCATGCCAGTGGTAGACAATGCAACCATCCTTTTTTCAGGGTTAACTTTAATTTAGCTATTCTCTCCTTAAGCAGGACATTGAGTCTCTCACAGACACCATTCACTTGCGGGTGATATGCTGATCAAAACGTGTGCTCTATACAGAGCAACAAGCTTATTTGTTCAAAGACTTCCTTAACAAGATGAGGGCCATTATCTGATCTCAATACTTCACATATTCCCCATCTAGGAAAAACTTTTCGTACTAGAAATTTGGCTGCACAGGTGGTGTCTGGGTGTGTACACGGTCCAGCTTTGATCCACCTTGAAAAGGGACATACTACCACTATCATATATCTGCATCCATTACAGACTTGCAGCATGTCAAAATAATTGATGTGTAAATGCTGGAAGGGACCATTCGGTCTCAGAATGACTCCTCTAATTGTTTGCAATGTGTGCCCGGCAGTGAATTTTTGACATACGGTACAATTTTGATTTTTTTAAAATATGTTTTTATTGTTTACACATATTGAACAACAAAGAAAAAGACCTTACCAACATTTCCCCAACTTCCCCCAACTTCCCCCCTGCGGAGGACTTCCCCATAGTTCTTGTGGAGTTTACTCAAGCTTCGAATATATCCAGAATCCTGATTTTGTGAGGGCACCATTTCACCCTACAGTCTGACTGGAGATAGTCCAACACCACCCCCATTCTTTCGCAATGGACCCATTTGAGCCTTGTAAAGTATGAGTAAATTTTTCCATTGTGACTAGTGTCCACACCTTCTGCAGCCAGCTGAACACCAGCTGTGGGTCTCGTTGCTTCCAATTCTGGGCTATAGCTTCCCATGCCGCGATAACCAGGCCTATAAAACTCCTGCATTGCACCTTTGTGTATCCCCTGGCTATTTGATCTTTTATCCCACACAGCCAGACCTTCTCCCCAACTGGGCCACGTTTGGAAACATCCCCTGCATTTGGGACTTCACTTCAGTCCAAAAGCCCTGAATCCGTTTACAGTCCCACCAGATATGCCTCCAACTGCCCTCCCCCCCGCAACCCCTCCAGCATAGTTTGGACAATTGTGGGAACATCAAATTGAACCGCTCCGGTGTCTAGTGCCATTGCATAACAACCTTAACCCACCTTTCCCTCGTTTGGATGGAATGGGTCAGTTTAGGAATACTCCCCCAGAGCTCCCTCTATTGTGGTTTACTCATGGGTTCCCCAATGTCCCTTCCCATTTTAACATGTAGCTCCATCTAACATCCTCTGTCTGCACATTTATAAATTTATACAGAGTTGGCACCAGCTTCTTTGACCCTGAGTTAGTTATGGTGTACTTTACGAAGGGAGTAAAATCCCTCGAGGCCGCCTGTTTGATATCTGGCGTCGCCAGCCAGTGACGGAGCTGCTCGTACTTGTATCTATCTGATTCTTGAAGTTTTAAATGCCTGGTGCAGTCCTCAAAAGACTTGACCTCTTGGTCCTGAAACATTTCTCCTATTTTCGTCCACCCTGCCAGTTCCCATTTCTTGAACGCCCCTTTCTCCATTCCTGGATGAAAATCTGGGTTCCCAAACATAGGTGTAAACGGGCCCGGCACACCTGTCAAGGTGCCCTGCTGCGTTTGGTCATGCCAGGCATCAAGTGTAGCCCCCAAGACTTTACTGATACGCAAGTTAGGGTGTCTGTATTGTATCCCTTTCCATAAAAGCTTCACCAAAGGGGATCTTGCTAACATTCTGTCTTGCTGTGCCCAGGTCTTTTGCCCCTCCCCCCATCCATTCCTTTAAAACCCACAGTTGCGCCGCCTGGTAGTACCTGCGGAGGTGCAGGAGCGCCATACCCCGTCCTGGGTTTGTGCTGTTAGTACTCCTCTAGCCACCCTAGGGGGTTTCTTTATCCAAATAAAAAAGGAGATTGACTTTGCAAGTGCTCTGAAGAAGGATTTGGGGACTTTAATCGGAATAGCCTGAAAGTAATATAACAGCTTTGGAAGGACGGTCATTTTAAGCAAAGCCATGCGCCCCCACCAGGAGATCGCCAACGGGTTCCAGCGGTCCAGATCCCTCTTAACTTTCACCAGGAACTCTGGGTATTTTTCCCCATAGAGGCCATCTATCCTGTCCGTAAGGGTAACGTCTAAATATTTTATCCCCCTGCCCGCTACCTTCAAGTTTAAAGAGGTTGCCACCTGCTTGATCTCCCCACCATCCCCTGCCAGGATTAGCAATTCCTAGTTGTTCCTGTTAATCTTCAGCCCTCATAGCGTCCCAAATTTCTCAAGTTCCTGAATTACCCCTGGAAGAGTTCGAGCCGGGTCTGATAAGGTGACTAGCATATCGTCCGCATACGCCACCACTCTATGCTGCGGACATGCCATTTCTATCCCTGCAATCGAGGGTAGTTCTCTGATTCTTTTCATCAGTGGCTCAAGGAAGACAGCATACAGCAGCAGCGATAGTGGGCATCCCTGTTTGGTGCCCCTCGATAACTCCACCCTACCCGTGACTTCCCCATTCAACGCTATCCTAATGAAGGGGGTATTATAGTTGACCTTAATCATTTTCAAGAATTGCTCCCCAAACCCCATGCTCCTTAGGGTTTGAAACAGCATGGACCATTCTACCCAGTCAAACGCTTTTTTGGCGTCTAGTGCCAGGAGTGCTGCCGGGGTTTGCTTGATCCCTATCTTTTCTACTAAGTGAATTATTCGCCTAATATTATCATGGGTTTGACGGCCAGGGATGAAGCCTGACTGATCCTTATGAATCAGTTTAGGGAGTAACAGGGACAGTCTTGCAGCTAATATTTTTGTATATATTTTGGAGTCTAGATTGATTAGAGATATAGGGCCTCATTACGCCTTGTGCAGAATGCGTTTAACAGCGCCGGTAATGGTGCTCGTGCCATTAAACGCATTCCGCACTATTACGAGGTTCCCTCGCGGGACCCGTTGTGGACGTCTGGTTTTACCAGACGTCCAGAGCGGGTCCCGCGAGTGGACCAAGGAGCTAACAACGGGCCGGTCATAATCAGCGCGTTGTTAGCTCCCGCACCCATTCCCATTGAGCCCTATGGGGGCTCAAATGGGAATGGGGAAGGTCCAGGCCTGGGTTCCCTGAAGGAGGAATTACCGGGCCCTCCAAACTCGGAATGGCCCGGTAATTTGCCATTCAGGGAACCCGGACCCGGACCCGATTTTGGAGGCAGCCATGCCCTTATTAAGGGCATGGCTGCCTCCAAAGTCGTAATGAGGCCCATAGGACGGTATGAACTCGGAAGCAATGGGTCCTTTCCTGCTTTGTGAAAAACCAAAACTTTGGCCTCATTCATAGACTGTCACATTTCCCTCTTCCTTGGGGGTGTTATATAATTTTGTTAAAAAAGGAATTAGGCTGTCCGCATATTTCTTGTAGAAGGCCGACGTGAAACCGTCGGGGCCCGGAGCTTTGTTTACTTGGAGCCCTCTTATTGCCTTTCGTATCTCATCTTCCCTTATTTCTGCTTCTAGGGATTCCCTCTCTTCATCTGTTAAATAAGGTAAATGTAGTGCTTTTAAGTAGGAGTCCTGGTCCGAGCTAACTGGATTGCCCAAGGCGTATAATTCCTGGTAGTAGTCCCTAAAAACCTCCCCTATGTCTCTCGTACGGGTTAGAGTCTCCCCCGGGCCGTTCCGTAGTTTCTTAATCGAGAGTTCCTGCTGCTTGGCTCTCAACTGCCCAGCTAAGTACCTATCAGCTTTGTAGTACCAGTGTCTGAGATGAAGGAGACTCTTCTCCGCCTTTTTTGTGCGTAGCACTTCTAGTTGGCCCTGCACATGCCTTAACGCTTTTTTCAGGCGCGAGGTGGGATTCCGTGTGAATTCCCCTCGGATGTCCGCCACCTTCGATTCCAGCTCCCTCTCCCACACATACTACTGCTTGTCCTTGGATGCCTTCAGAGCGATCAAATGCCCCCTCATGACCGCCTTAAAGGCCTCCCACACTGAACCCTTATTAACGTCACCTGTATCATTAAGGGCCCAATACTACTCTATCTTTTCCCAAATTGAGTTCCCAAACTTAGGGTCCTGAAGTATTTCCTGAGGGAGCCTCCATCTCCAGAGCCCTGACTTCCTCACCAAAGTTTTTACTCCCAACCACAGAGGAGCGTGATCGGATAAAGATATGGGGCCTACATCCATCCCTTGGACCTCCCCCAATAGCCCCACTGTTACCCAAAAATAATCTATCCTTGACATTGAATTGTATACGTGGGAGAAGTAAGTGTAACCCCTCTGCTGGCTATGAAGTTCCCGCCACACATCGCACAGTGCTAGGTGAATCATTTTTTGGCGAAGGTGTTTTGAGGGAGCTCCCGGTCCTTGTTGGCCCCCTGTACTCCTATCCACTGCGAGATTCCACGCCAGGTTCAGATTGCACCCCAGAATTACCTCCCCTTTTGCAAACTTATCTAGCTTACCCACAATCTCCCTCATAAAGCCATCTTGCCCCATATTTGGAGCGTAAACCAAGGCTAAAGTGAGATTCAAACCTTCTGTTGAGACATTGGCAAATACAAAGCGCCCCATGTTGTCCACCTGAGTGTTGTGAAGCTGCATATTCAACCCATCGTGAAATGCAATCAGGGCCCCAACTTTTTTGTCAGCTCCGTTGGATTGCACTATCCGCTTGTAACCCCTTAGGCGCAGCCTTGCTTTGTCCTGGAGCCTGATATGCGTTTCTTGTAACAACAAAATGTCCCCTCTCTCCCTTTTCAGAAACTCTTCTACTTAACTGGGGCATTTAGGCCTTGCACATTATACGTTAAAATTCTCAACTTCCCCATAGGCGATGCCCCCCGTTAGTGCTAAATCCCCCTTTGGACCCCACATACAGTCTGCCCTCCTCCCCCTTCTTAACCCCTACCCCCTCCCTCCCCCCTGAACTTGAACTCCCCCCAACAAACCAACAACAACTGTCCCGAGGAGGGCCCAGGGACCTATGATTGCTAGGGCGCGCAGCCCGTTGCACCTGTCCCTCAGCAAACTCGGGAATAACTCCACGCGAGATACTAAACCCTGCATTACCTTCTTTCTCAAGTGATTCCGGCAGAGAAGCCCTCGCCGGGCCGCAATTCCTTGTGTCCATTGGAACGCATATGTCCTCCTTCCTTTCCAGCCCTATATATTCTCCCTCCCCCTTTGGGGCCTCGTGCCAATTGTTAGTCCTGCGCCCGCTGCCATCAATGCTTTCCTCCACCTGGCTGCTTCCTCTTGCAGTGGGCCTCTTTCCATTCCCATGGCTTCCGGTGCAGTTCCTCCCTGGGCCGCTGGCGCTTATCCCCTCCATCCTCCTCCTGGATGCCCATCACCTGTAGCCCCTTTTCGCAGGACGTTACCCTTCTCTGCTTTCCCTCCAAGGAGAATAACAGACCAAAAGGGAAGGTCCATTTGTACCTGATCTTCTTCATCACCAGCTCCCTGACCACTGGGGCCATCGCCCTCCTCTTCTGAAGAGTCACTAGAGACAGATCCTGGTACAAGTGAATTTCCACCCCGTTCATCTTTATGTGGTCCATCCCCCTGGCTTTCCTCAAAATCTCCTCTTTCTGGGGATACGAGGACATCGCCACCAGCACATCTCTGGGGCGCTCATCTGGCTTGCCTGTCCTTTAGGGGCCCACCCAGTGGACCCTGTCAATTTTGACATCTTCGACATCCTCCACTGCCAAAATGTCTCTAAAGACTTCTTGCACTGCATCCTTTAGGTCTTTTTCTTCCACCGCCTCCTTTAATGTGGATATTCTACTTGCGGGACCGATTTTCAAGGTCCTCGCATTGGAGCTCTAAATTGTGTGTCAGCCGCACCAGCTGTTCCTGCGTTTCGCTATATTGCTGCGCTTCGTCTTCCACATTTTGCTAGTGTATCAGTACGCTCCTCCAGCTTTGAGACATCCGGCTTCATATCCTCTCTCATATTAGCAAACTGATCCTGTACCTGAATTTGTCTTGCAGGTCCCTGAACCACACCTGCATGTCCTCCTTCGAAATTTGCGTTCCCTGTTCAGGGGACTGGCTCCATGCCCCGGATGCATCCGCCTGCACTCTCCCTCTGGCGCCACCAGCGATATCAGCCGACCACATCTGGACTAAATTTGCATCCTGCTTGGCAGCTTGAGGTTGCGGCCCAGAAGGGCCCCCCTTTCCTTTAGCCTTGGACATTGAGGCTCCAACTGCGATCCTTCAACCACAACTGAGCTATGCCTCGCTCCTAATGGCACCTATTATTCGTGGAGTTGCTCCCCCACCTCACTCCCCCCCAGAGGCCTCTGCTTACCAGGCGAATTCTCACTCCAGCCCAGCCTGTATCTCACTGCCATACTAAACCGCCTGGGGGGGAACCGAGACCCAGAGTAGCCCCGCTGGCACTGCGCTTCCACTACCCGCCGGGGGATCGCCCCTTGCCGAGTCTACTCCTCCAACTCCGGCACAAATGCCCATACACTCAAACTGTGGGACTTCACAACTGTACCTCCCGTGCAGAAAGCACACTTCTGGGCCTCAGCCCACCAATCGTTTGGCGCTGGTCGAGTATTGAGCTATATCCATGTCCTTGGGGGGGAGAGGGATGCCCCTATTCCCTCACCACTATCAGGAGCCTCAGCCCGCACCACTTCCCTGCCGTTCTCTGGACCAAGCCCGGCCGCTAGTGTCCTGCCGCACCTCCCCTGCACAAGCCTTGAAGATCCAAGATTTGTCAAGGAACGGAGGTGGGCGTTTGGTGATTATTCCCCCAATGGAGTTTTCGAGGTTGGGAGCCCCTTCGCTAGCACTGCGTCTCCTCCAGGTGCCTCCCCGCTGCTACGTGTAATATAACAGGGGGAGTAGTGGACCCCCTCAGGTGCCTGCCTCCTTGCCCCCTTCGAGCTTCTCCTTCCAGCTCCACGGAAGTCACCTCCCTATCCCCCAAGATGCGGCGTCTCTCCTCGTCTGCTGGTCTGCACACTCCTGAGCGGGGGGGTTGGGAGGGTGCCTCACCTCCCACCACTGAAAGATCGCCTGGCCTCCGCCGGTATCTCCCGGGTACCGCTCTCCTCCCGCGCTGCCGGCTGCAATCTACTCCTTAGCTGGCGCTGCAATCCTCAGCTTCTGTGCTGGCTCCAGCAGCTGGCTCCAGCAGCCCGGCTGTGCTTACCGGGTCCGGCCCCTCCCGGGCAAGACGAGAGACGTCGCAGCTCCCCCCTGGGGAGCACGCCAAAGGACCAGCTTCTGCCCACTGCCTCCACTCGGGCCCCCACAACCCCGCTGCACTCTCCAGGTCCGTCGGCGGTCTCTCCCCGGCGGACCCACGCCAAAACCAAATATAGCGCGGATCCTCTTCGGAAAGCGCTTGTAACGCTCACCTGACTCCCACGGAGACGCTGACCAGGTCTGGGCTGCTGCAGCCTCTTCTAAGGTGATGCGCAGGACTCGGAACACCGACTGGGCCGGACCCCCAAACCTCGCCTGTCTGATGCGTAGGAAGATCTTTCTGTAGATGGGGAAAAGGATTTTAATCACCTGCGGAGTGACGAGTCGAACCCCTCCTTTCCCCTTTTACTGTCTCTCTTCAAACCACCTCTGAACCTTCCCGTTAATTCTCACCTTAAGATTTGAAATGATGAGCTCTCCATCCTGCTTCTGGTGCAGGGGTGCGGTAGAATCCAGTTACTTCACTGGTTATTGGACGGGCATTCAGGTCCAGTTGCTTCACTGTTTTTTTTGGATGAATAAGGCGCTTTCGTAAGTATATGACTTATCAAGTTCAAGGGTTGTTCTCCCTTCCTTTTTGGCCTTTATTTTCAATGGACTGCTTTTAGTCTTTTAGCGCAGGTGCAGAGCGAAGATTCCACGTAGAGAAGACAATTCGCTGTGGATAATTCAGGTGAGCTTATGTTGGGGTGGTTTTTCTAATGTCTGTATGTTCACCCACTAATGCGCATGTTCTTTTTTCCCCATAGGGGCCGGGGCGCGGTACGGCCAAAAGGCGTGCCGACCCGAGATGAGGAAGGATTCTCCCCCACCAATCGCCAGGTAAGCCTTCTGGCAAATCAGTTTTTTCCCAATGTTTTCTCTGGCTCACCTTTTGTTCTTCTCTTTTCCTTCCTAGGTGCTGGAATGCAGCGGAATGTGCGGATGGTCGTAGGAGTACGGAATTCCTTGTGGACAGGTGAGTTGAGCGCAGCGCTGCAACGAGCAACGTGAGGAATCCAAAAATAATGTATTTTCCTTTAGGATCGTCGGCGTGTTGGCTCCGGATCCCATGCAATATCAGGTAATGTCCTTTATTCACCTTCTCTTCCTCTCTTCTTCCTTTTAGGTGTTCCAGGACTGAAGCAGGCCTGGCTGGAGTCAGGATGCAGGAGCAGACACGGTGAGCGTCCAGCTGCTAGGAGCAGAGCAACGCGAAGCGTGAGCTGCTGTCTGGGCGTGGCTTAAATAGCCTCCAAAGAAGTCCCAGGTATGTATCCTTCCCCAATCAGGTATGTATCCTTCCCTGACCACGCCCAAGTGGCAAAATAGTCCCACAGGTAAAGTAGTTCCTTTCAGGCCTCAAAGAGGTCTGGATCTGGCAGCATGGTCTGCATCAGGTAAGTCCACCAAAAGCACTCCCTTTATGAGCCTGGCGCCTACGGCGCCAGGACTGATGTCCAAAATGAGCCTGGCGCCTACGGCGCCAGGACTGGGTCCAAAGGGCCCCTATTTGGGGTTGCTGGACCTTCCCTTGGGTACCTGATGTGTACTTCCGGGGCTGCCGGTCTTGGACTGGCTCTCCGGGAGTATGCATCATGACAGCGCTCTACAGACCAAATATGCCGCTCCTCTTGCGCCTGCTCTCACGATCCCGGTGCCACCTCTTATTTTCCCGGAACCGCGGGGACCAGAATATACTGCTGCAGCGCTCCCAATGCTTCATGGGGGTGCTTTACTGTCGCGGCCCGGCGGCAGAGACCTCTACGAACGTCTCCTCACCGCGGCCGCCATCTTGGAATTCACCCATACGATACAATTTCCTACATAAAATGCAACGTGTTCTACTATATTTGGAACAAACCAATCTTCTGCTATTGTTGCAGCGAGACTCTCTCTAGTTGTATCTGCAGGGTAGTGTAGCTGTTCCAACGCCATCCTTAATAAGGCTACAGGCATCACCCGTTTACCAGTGCTGTCTTGTCACCACAATGCCTCAGAGTGGTTTAAAGAACACCCTCTCTGCGTCCACAAGTCTTTTTCGTCTTGGGGCACTTCCCCTTGGAGTTCCCCCAATTGAGTTCTAGACGATTGTTATCACAATTTGGCACACTCGTCATCACCACCATACTTTCATTCGCATCAGGCGTATCAAAGGACACGATTACTTCTGTATATGCAATGCGTTTGGCTTCCTCATCTGCTTTTTGATTCCCACATGAAATTAAATATACCCTTTTAGTGTGAGCTGTGCATTTTACGACTGCAATGGTTACTGGGAGTTGTAGTGCTCTAATGAGTCTGTCCAATAAGGCTGCGTATTGCACTGGAGTGCCGTCCGCTCTGAGGTAACCCCTCCTTTTCCAACATGCCAATCCTGCGTGCACTGTTGATATCACATAGGCGGAGTTGCTGTCCACTGTTACTTCCTGGTCTGCATGATTCCCAAGCGTGACAATCAGCTCTACTAACTCTGCAGCTTGTGCCGAAAAATGAGACGGTAGTCGTGCACTTGACATTACTTCAAACCCTCCATTGGCCGTGTGCTTTATGACAGCGGCACATGTATATCTCTGTCCATCAATTTGATCGATTCTAAACGAACCATCAATAAAGAGAATCTCCCCAGCTGCCAATGCATTTTCCATCACCCTTGGGAGCTCGCCCTAGAACTCTTCATAGTTTGAAAAATCATGCACATGCTCACCCTCTGCTAGTGGCTGAGCTACAAACATGGCAGGATTCACTGTTCTGCATTGAACTATTTTGATTGCTGGATTTTGATATGACTCCCTCATTGGCAGAAGCTCTTTGAGATGTCAACGTACCTTTAGGTTTTTCCAGAATGGCAAATAATGCATGTTCAACGAATAAAGTCATAGAACATCCCAACACTATGCTGGCAGCCTTCTCAATGGCGAAAGCGGCGGCTGTCAAAGATTGTTCTCACTGGAAGTGACCCCTCATTACTGGGTCTAGAATCCGACTGTAATACGCAAGGGGCTTATACCACAATGTAGATCTCTGCGTGAGTACAGCTGTCATAACAGTGCCATTTTTGTGGGAAAACAAGAAGAATTCCTCTGCATAGTTGGGAATCCCTAGAACTGGAGCTGTACAAATTGCTTTCTTCAGTTCGTCAAACCCTTCTTCCATTGCCTCATTCCAAACAATTTTTTCCTGATTTACCGGAGCTTTTTTCAGAGCTTGCAACAAGGGCCTTATGTATGAACTGTAATCAAAGACCCATGCTCTCACATAATTACATAGTCCTAAAAATCTCTGCATGTGTTTTACTGTGACTGGCTTTACTGTTTTTAATATAGCCTCAGCCCTTCTTTCTTTCATGCGAGATTAACTGTCCTATGTACAGCACTTCCTCCTGACAGTACTATAACTTCTCCTTGTCCACTTCATATCTTTTGTCTGTAAGAATAATCATTAACTGAACTGAATCGCTTCTGCACTTTTCCTCTGTGGTACTACAGACTAATATGTCATCCACGTACTTTAATACAATGCTTTCTAAATCAATATTTCTCAAATCCATCTGTCGGACCCTATTGAAAATCAACGGAGACTCACAGTACCCCTGGGGCAAGCGAGTGCTCTTCAGGTGGGTTTGTCTGAACATAAATGACGTCAGATCTTGTGAGTCTTTGTGCAATGGGATTGAGAAAAACACATTTTTCAAATCAATCACAGTAAAATATCGTGCCTCACCAGATATATTACATAAAATACTCGCCGGAACTAGAGGAAACTCAGCCTCTACAATCTGGTAAATTGGTCTTAAATCTTGAATGAAACCCCCTTTCCCTTTCCTGATCGGATAGATAGCAGTGTTACATGGTGATTCTGAAGTTACTAAAATACCCTGTTCCATCAAGGCAGATATCGTCTTGAAAATACCTTCATCTGCCTCTCGAGACATGGGATACTGGGCCTCATTACAAGGTTGGCGCTCCGGTAATAACGGCACCGGTAAGGCAATACCGGCATCCATTACTGGGCCGTTGTATTATGATCGTAGATGCCGGTACTACCGGCATCGACAAGGACCCGCTGTGGCTGTGCACCACCGTACCGGCATGCGCACGCGGGTGGCGTGCCAGTAATACCGGCATCCCGCAACGAAGGGGACTCCACGAGTCGCACGGACATGTACATACCGGCATCGAGATGCCGGTAAGAAGGGCCACCATGATGCCGGCAATATCGGCATTGCGGACCACCCGTAAACAGCAAACTGCTGTGTAACCAAGTGCCACAGGTTCACACAATCAGCACAAGTGGAGTCAATGGAGTCAGGGCCAGCACAAAAGGAGCACACCCACACACCACACCCCTTTCCAAGCCAAAATGCTACCACTTACACTTGCCATACTGGGGCTGGAGGACATGCCCGCACTGCTACTCCTTGAGCAGGCAGTACAACAGGAAACACAGAGGAGACGCAGGAGGAGAAGGAGGGTGAGACTGGCCCAGCAAATCCCACCAGTGCAGGTAGTTGTTCCCCGCAGACAGCCATCAATTCCACGTATAAGGGCCAATCCATTTGACTTAACCCCAGCACAGATCCACACCCTGTACCGGCTGGACAGGGACACCATCAACAACATAGTGGAATTAATACAGGATGACTTGGTCAGCCTGATCAACATCCGCACAGCCATCCCCCCTCTGCCCGAAGGTGGCATCTGTGCTCCACTTCCTGGCCACAGGCACTTACCAACACACAGTGGGCCAAATGCATGGCATGTCGCAATCATGCTTCTCTGTTGTGTTAAACCAAGTGCTGGATGTACTACTGAAGCACGCAAGTGCCTACATATCCCTACCAAGGACACCACAGGAGGCAAATGTCACCAAAATAGCATTCCATGCACTGGCAGGCATGCCCAAGGTAATTGGTGCCCTCGACTGCACCCACCTAGAGTTGGTAGTCCCACATGCCGTGGAGGCGGTGTACCGCAATCGGAAGCTATACCACTCCATCAATGTGCAGATGGTGTGTGATGCCAGCCAGATAATAACACATTGCTGTGCCAGATACCCAGGATCCACGCATGATGCCATGGCGCTGTGGAACTCCTCACTACCCCGCTACATGGAAGGAGACGTCGTACGAAGTGGCTGGCTGTTGGGTGAGTCTGGCCCCGTGGCCATGGGAGGAGAGGGATGGGGGGCTACATGCATATGCAAGGGGAATGCCCTCTGGGCCATGGGAGGAGAGGGATGGAAGTATCTTGAGTCATCCGCCGACACACAGCCCTCACATGTGCATACAAAATGCCCCTAGCCAAGATGCATTTGGGGCCCTGGTGGTTTAAATGCCTAGGACCCTAGGCCATGTATGTCACCCAAGGCTCGCTCCATGGATTGGTATGCACTATACAGGGCTGATAGTCATGTGGATGTGGCTGCCATTGACGAGATTGTGCATATGCACTTGAATGATGTACAGGCTGAGCACACATGGCAACTGAGCATTATCCTTACACATACCTCCTTCTGCTCCCATGTAGGTGATGCTGGATATCCCCAGAAGGCGTGGCTACTCACCCCTGTGAGGACTCTGCAGAACAGGCATGAGGAGGACTTCAATCGTGCACATACATGTACGCGTGTGGTCATTGAGCAGACGTTTGGCCTTTTGAAGGCACGGTTTCGCTGCATCAGCAGGTCGGGAGGGACACTCATATACGGGCCTGAAAAGGTGGGCAATATCATCACGGTATGTGCAATGCTGCATAACATGTGCATCCGGCGGAACGTACCCCTGCCACCTGACTTGGAGCTGCCACCACCTGGTGAAGTAGAAGGAGAGGAAGGAGTAGATGTTGGACATAGGCCAGGATGCGATACACGTGAGGGTCGCGCAGTGCGGTAATTGGTCTAGACCAATCATTCTGATGTACTTGGATGCAGAGTGTGCCATGTTTTGGGAACTGTGGGCACTGGTTGTGTGGGTATATGGGCACAGTTCACCATGAAGCAATAAATTGACAAACAACAAATCAGCAATGTCCACTCATGTGATGTTTGCTACACAACAGGTGTATTAGTGAGATTTTTTGTGCAACATAATTCAACAATCGCCGCCCCCAACACCCCTCCACCTCCCCCCCACGCTACCCCCACCCCCCCAAAACCTCCGGTACTACACACTACACCCACCACCACCCTCCACCCTCCCCCTAACACCCAAAGTCAACAATGGCACAACATGCGTCTGCATGTATTCGTAAGGAGAATCTGCAGGGTAGCCCTGCTACTGTTGAGCCCCCTTCGGAGGTGGGAGTTGGATAGCTGAGCGCCGTGCACTTTGCAGGGACCTGCGCACGGGGCTGGTCTGCCTGGAACTCGCTGGTGTGGTCTATGCAGATGAGCCAGATGATTGTGACTCCAAAGCCGGAGTTTGCCGCTGCTCCATGCTGTCAGCAATCCTGGTGAGGATCTGACCCAAGGCATTGAAGCCATCGCGCTCTTGCTGTGCACTTGAGTTTATGGCCTGGATTACGGCCGCAGTGCTGTCCTGGATGATACAGCGTGTTGTCTCCCCTTCAGCAAGGTACTGCTGGACATAGCCTTGCATTGCCTCCTGCCGGGCCTCCATCCTGGACAGACGTCCCTCAAGGTCCCGTATGGGAGTGTGGGTCGTGGTTGGGGGGTTATGTGGTGGCACTGCATGCATTATGGGGCTGTGCATTGCCGGAGACCACTCACCATGGCTGCCCTGGTTGGATGAGTCCCGCCAAGGTGTGTCCTGTGGGGTGACCTGCGGGCTTGGTGTTCGAACTACAGGCTCTGAGTGGACAAGTCCTGCATTGCCCTCATCGTCAGGGTCAGCTTCCTTGTCAACACTATGCTGTGCCGGTGCAGCCATCTCCCCAATTGTGCTTGCAGCAGCAGACTGTGTGCCATCGTCCATGCCAGATGTGTCCTCGACCTGTGTCTATAGTGTGTCCAGGGGTGCAGGGGTAGGTGTCTGCTCGTCCTGTGTGGGTCTCTGTGTGGCTAGTATGGCACTGGTTGTTGTCCCGCGTGCCGCTCGGCCTATCCTTGGTCCACTTGAAGTAGATGTTCCTGTGCATCACCTTGCCTCCTTGCCCTTTTGGCTGGTGTTGTGCATTGTGCACTCCCATGTGCTTCTTCGCTGTCTGCATCCGTACTTGTGGGGGACAGAGAGTGGCAGGGCATCAGTGATGGTGGTGCTTGCATCATGCATGCGTTAGTCTTTGAGCAGGTGGCGCCATGTGATCAGTTGCATGCCTGGCTTTGTAGCTGACTGTGTACATGCAAGGTTGGAGGGTGCATTTTGGAATCCTACAGGTGTTTACCTGTACGTGCAGGTCATCTGTGTGTCGGGTGTGTATTCGTGTATGGGCGCAGCATGAAGCATGCATTGGGATGGGAAAATGGTGGGCCCAGCATGTGTATATGGATATGTGTAGGTGTGCATGATGGGCCATGTTTTGGCTGGCGTTGCTGTCACATTTGGAGGACAATGAAGTTGATTAGTTGTCGTGTGTTTGTAGGGACACTCACCTTCATTTGCCGGTGAGTGTGGTCCTCCTCCTGTTGCCAGCCCCTGGCTCCGATTGGCCGACAAGATGTTCCGGACTCTCAGCCTGAGGTCACCCCATCTTTTTTTACAATCGCTCACTGTGCGTGCGGTGGTGCCGACTGCACTTACTTTCCGGGCTACTTCTTCCCAGATGGTCTTCTTCTTCAGCTGGGCTGGACACCTGAGGTCGCTGCAGAACACCACATCAGCATTCGCCACTAGGGTGTCAGCTAACATGTTCAGCTCCTCGTCCGTGAACCGTGGTTTGCGCAGGCAGGCAGTGCCTTTCTGGGTGGCCTTCGACATTTTGTCTGTGGTGGGCTAGGAGTTCTGGTGGTGAAGGTCCTGTATGTGGAGGATGGCAATGGATTGTGATTTTGAAGATGGCCGCCTAAGCATTTCCCGTTCCGGCGCAATGACGTTACTTCCGGGTCCAGTAATGACGGGCCCGTTCTTAGCACTATGTTAATACCGGTACCGCTATTTAGGGGTTGGGGAGGCCAGAGCCGTTGTGTGCGCATTCGTTGGTGCCGCTATCTGGGGTTTGAGGGTCGTTACCGTAATGCCAGTACGGCCATTACCGGCATGCAGGGGTGCGCGTGCTCACGCACTCTTAATGACCCGCTGTTTGCGGGTTCCAGCCAAAGTGGACATGTTGTTAACGGCATGCCGTTAATGGCTGCTTTTTAGCACCAATCTCGTAATGAGGCCCACTGTCGTGCTCAAGGTAAAATTGCTCCTGGTTTCAATTTAATCTTTACTTCCCTAGCCCCCTTCAACAGGCCTACATCATAGGGGCCTTTTGTCCATAAGGAAACAGGTAACTTCGCCACATCTTCCTCGTAATACTTTGGGCATTTTAATGCTAACATTATTTTCTGAGGAACCTCTCGTTTAATGGCTCTTACTCAATAAGTAATACTTATCTCAAAAATCACTAGATCATCAGATAGATAATCTCCAAACATCTCATCAGTGACTTCAGTCAATCTAGAACCCTTTCCAATGGCAATCACTGTGCTCCATCCTTGGCTTTCATGGTCCTTCCCATCAAGCAAACCCATATCTCCTTGCACTATGGCTGCTTGTAATTCTGAAGGAAAGATTTGCCCTTCCTCTTCATCCATAGGTATCTTTGGTCTGAATAGAAATTCATCAGGCTTCTACCCACTAAGCCTGGTAGCCATGTCAACAGAATGCGTACCCTATAATAAGACACTTCTGGTTCTAATGGCACTCCTCGTATGGCTACATTTTCTGCAAATGCCATAACAAATTCGCTTACATTAAATGATACATTCCTGGTGTCGAACACACTATGCTTTCATCAGTAAACGAGATTGTCATATTCAACTTGGTCATTAAGTCTCGACCCAATATATTGACAGGTGTCTGTCTTGAATATAATAATGGTACAGACATATCACACTCTCCTATAGAGACTAGTAGTGCATCAGTAAAAGGAACTCTACTTGTAGCTCCTGTGAATTCTTGAGTATTCATGGCTTTTCCAGACATCGAAAAGTACCCCTCTCGTATACATGAGCGCGTTGCGCCTGTGTCTACTAAAAATGAAAAAGATTTGTCTCCTATATTAATGGTAACCCTCGGTTCCTCTTGAGGATTAGGCGTTATTGATAGTACAGACCACATCAAGTCTCCCAGTGAGCTGTCCTATTGCGGGTACAGTCTCATTCCCGTACCTGTGAAATGATTCCCCCCATCGATAGTAACACCTCCTATTCTAAGAGTCATTAACTCCCCTATGCTTGTGCTTTGCTGTATTTGCAAAGGTAACTGCTGCGACTGCCTTTGTGGACGATACATTGGTGGCTGCTGTGTTTGAAAATGTTGCTGTTCTCTCGGCACTTGAGTCTGCTGCACTATCTGAATTTGAGCAAACCCATCTCCATTCTGCTGCGAATATGCAGGTGGGTTTAACATCCCTCCTCTTCAAAATTGATTGTTCTGCACAAATCCTTGACTTCCACACATACGTGCAATATGCCCTGTCATTCCACATGTCCAACATACAGGAGGTCTCCTAATCTGTCCTCCCTGCATGCCTTGGTTATCATTCTGCATGTTCTAGAACCCACTCTGATTATTCTGGATGTTTCCCTGATTATTCTGGAAGCCTCTTCCTCGAAACCCTCTCCTTCCCCATGGTATAAACCCATTATTACCTTGGTCAAACTGTCTTTGATTATTCCCTTGTGGCATGTTTGCTGATTGATGTGAACCAGATCCGTCTCCACTTGTCAGCATTGCCCCTTCAATGGTGTACTTGGAACATTTTTTTCTGCACTAGTTTTGCCTCTTTGCCTTTCCTAGTATCATCTGCAATAATGCCCAATGTCAGCCGAATCTCTGACCATGGCTTGGCTTCTATGCCCACTAACTTCTTGAGTTGCTTTTGTACCGGGTCTGGGAGCCCGTGGCATAATATATGAAAGAACACAGGTATAGATTTCCCTCAAGCCCCAGGTGTCTCCAAAGCCCATTGCTCTTGGAAATTCTGGATGTAAACAAGTGGATCACCCCCTCCTTGCATCTTTTTTGTCATTATAGCTCCCATATCTGATGTGCCCAGATATTGCACAGAATATTCTGCTCTGGACCAGACATCATCAGCTCTTTCCCCAAGAATAGCAATCAGGAGACCCTTAATGTCCCCTATAGCTAATGTATTTCCTCCTGTCATTTTCTCTAGCTCATGTATCCACTTTCCAGCACCAGAAGTTAAACTCAGGAGTTTGTATCTTAAATTATCCTTATCCATTTGCGGCCACGGTATATACTGTGGTCTTGTTCCCCCCTTCTCCAACAAAGGAAACTGTGAAACCCCAAACTCACATTTGTCACTCATCGTGACAGTCCAGCCCGAGCCATCACCTCTTTGTTTTTGCTTTGTCAGCAAACAAGGGTGAAACATGTTTGGGGATGCTTGTGGTCTCGTGCAAAAGGGATGTGACCTAGCAGTTTGGGCTGGACTGCCCCTTTTGGGGTGGGGCCAAGCCTGATTTGTATATGGTCTTTCCCCTTCTGTAATGGCTTGGCAGGCGAAGAACGGTGGTCTGGAGGGTTGCCCTGAGCAATGTCAGTGGTTAAGATTCATTCTAAACCTTCCAGCCATCACCTCTTTGTTTTTGCTTTGTCACCCCGAGTGGGACGGGTATGCCCAGACGTGGGTCCCGTGCCTGCTGGGCCTAGAGACCCAAGAGACTTCTCACTGATGAGCCCCAACAAGGGTGAAACATGTTTGGGGATGCTTGTGGTCTTGTGCAGAAGGGATGTGACCTAGCAGTTTGGGCTGGACTGCCCCTTTTGGGGTGGGGCCAAGCCTGATTTGCATATGGTCTTTCCCCTTCTGTAATGGCTTGGCAGGCAAAGAACGGTGGTCTGGAGGGTTGCCCAGAGCAATGCCAGTGGTTAGGATTAATTCTAAACCTTCAAGCCATCACCTCTTTGTTTTTGCTGGGGCTGGAACATCTACAGGGAGTCAAACTGGTAGAGTCACTTCTATAGTGATTGTGCAGCCCCCTAGAAGTGTGCCTTTAGCAGCACCGAAAGGTTCGCAGGAGATCCCAGGAAATATATGACCTTTTTGACACAGTGCCATTTGCATTTTTTGTGTAAACCTACGGCCTTCGAGACCATACAGGCTAGAACGGCATTCGTTATTTCATATTTAACTGGAGATGCGGCCGCTTGGGCAATGCCTTTGGTGCAGAAGGATGATCCTTTACTGTATAATTGGGATGGTTTCTTGTGGGAATTCGGAAGACTGTTTGATCGCCGGGAAGTTTCCCTGGCTCAAGACAAGGAATTGTTAGCTTTAAGACAAGGAACTCGCGATTTGGTTTCATATGTTACTCAATTCAACAGGTTAGTGATCAAAACAGATTGGCCTGAGAATAAACAGACTGTGTTATTTTACCAAGGGGTAAAGGAAGAACTGAAGGATGGCATCGCTCAGGTAGAACCTCAACCTGATACATGTATGGCTATGATTGATTTAGCATTAAAACTGGATCATCGGATAAGTGAGCGCAAGGGAGATAAGAAAAGACCAGAAGTGTTGCCTTTTGCTAGATTGGATCGTGGTGAGGGAAATAGGAATACAGAAGGAGAACCTATGCAGATCGGTGGAGTGAGAGGGCCATTGTCTACAGCAGAAAAGGAGCAACACAAGGTGAATAACTTGTGCCTATACTGTGCTCAACCAGGGCATTATATTAGGACCTGTACCAATACTCCAAAGACAGGAGCAGGCGGGGATAGAAACAAGGTGGAGGCTAAAAAAGGATTGGGCCAACCTTAGGGGGAACTCAGGTGACAGGCCCAGAAAAGACTAGGTTCCCCACGTGGAAAGCCAATACGACAGGGAAGAGAAATTCACATTTGTACATTTTGGTGACTTTAATTTTTGCTTGTACGAAACAGATAGTGTCTGCAATGGTGGACTCTGGAGCCACCGGTAATTTTATTGACATTGGATTGGCCAAAAGGTTGTGTTTACCGTTAAGGGAGAAAGCACAGGTGGAAGGGGTGCAATCGGTGGATGGATCACCCTTGGTTTCAGGGCCCATTTGTCAACAGACTCAGCCCATTCAAATGAGGTGTGGGTCCGGACATATAGAGGAAATTGTATTTGATTTGACAGCGGCACCTCAGTTTGGACTCCTTTTGGGCATGCCTTGGTTAATTCAACACAATACCAGAATTGATTAGGTTATGCGGGAGGTGGCCTTTGCAGGATTGGAATGTGAGGGTCACATGGAGGAGGAGATGAGTCCTGCAATATTTCTGGCAGAGCAAAGGGCAGAACCTCAAATGGTGGGGGCAATGGCTGTGAGTATTCCAAACCAGTATCAAGATTTGTCTAAGGTCTTTGATAAAGGGGGAGCAGACAGGTTACCACCTCATAGATCCGACGATTGCGTGATTGATTTGGAACCAGGGGCTAAGTTAGCTTGTAGTAGAATCTACGCTTTGACTGAAACAGAAAACCAGAATTTACGAGAATACTTTGAGGATATGTTGAGTAAGGGTTTTATTAGACCTTCAACTTCACCCATTTCGTCACCATTATTCTTTGTTCCAAAGAAAGAGGGTACTCTTAGGACATGTATCGATTATCGGGCTTTGAATAAGGTGTCAGTGAAAAACAGGTATCCCTTGCCTTTGATTTCGGTACTATTGGACCAAGTTAAGACAGCAGTAGTTTACACCAAACTAGATTTGAGGGGGGCCTATCATCTGATTTGTGTAAAAGAGGGGGATGAGTGGAAGATGGCCTTTAGCACTAAGTTTGGTTTATTCGAATACCTTGTCATGCCTTTTGGATTATGCAACACTCCTGTAGCCTTTCAATACTTTATGCAGTAGGTGTTGAGTGAGTTCCTAGATGTGTTTGTTATAGTATATATTGATGACATTTTGATCCATTCATCTTCTGAAGAGCAACATATAGGTCATGTTAGGGCTGTGTTGAAGAGATTACAAGATTATCAGTTGTATGTAAAACTAGAAAAATGTGCCTTTCATACCACTCAAGTGGAATTCCTTGGTTTTATTTTGACTCCCTCTGGTATTGTGATGGACAAGAAAAAGGTTCAAGCACTTACTGAATGGCCAGCGCCTCAATGCATCAAGGATATTGTCTTTTTTGGGTTTTGCCAATTTTTATAGGCGATTTATTTCAAATTTTTCACAAATTGTTACACCCATTACAAAATTGTTAAGGAAGGCCACTAGTTTTTGTTGGAACTGTGAGGCAGAAGAAGCTTTTCAAGAGTTAAAGAAGGCATTCACATCAGTTCCGGTACTGAAACACCTGAATCCGGAAAAACCTTTCCAAGTGGAAACTGATGCTTCCAATTTGGCGGTTGGGGCACTGTTGTCTCAAAAGGATGGGGAAGGCGTGTGGCATCCAGTAGCTTTCTACTCTTGTAAGCTTACCAGCTGTGAACAAAATGATTCTATTACTGACAAGGAGCTATTGGCCATTAGAGCAGCGTTTTTGGAATGGCGACATTATTTGCTGGGGGCCAAACATCAGGTTATGGTGGTCACTGATCATAAGAACTTGCAGTATTTTAAGACAGCTCATACGTTGAGTCCCAGGCAATTACGGTGGTCACAGTACTTTAACAAATTTAATTTTGTGGTCACTTTTAGACCAGGAAAAAAGAATGGAAAAGCTGATGCTTTGTCTAGGCAGCAAAATCTTGAAAGCAGTATGACAGAAGTTAAAACTATCATTCCGGTGGAAAAGGTAGTGGGAGCTGTAATGACTCAATTGCTGAGACAGGTGAAACAAGAAATGAAAAGAACAGAAAAGGTGAAATGGGGAATGGAGAATCCCTTAGAAACTTTTCGCAATGGTCTTTCCTATTATGCGGGAAAGTTGTATTTACTGACGCTTGCTTTGCAAAGGAAAGCGATGCATTGGTGTCACGATTCTCCTTTGGCAGGACACTCTGGAAGTAAAAAGACACAAGGTATGCTGGAGAAGTATTTCTGGTGGCCAGGATTAAGACAAGACGCTATTAAATACATTCAAGAGTGTGAAACATGTGTACGAAGTAAAACAGATCATACCAAAAAAGCAGGGTTGCTCCAGCCTCTACCAACTCCAGAGAAGGTTTGGACACATATATCCATGGATTTCATTACTGATTTGCCTCCTGATGACCACTATGATACAATTTGGGTGGTGGTGGATTATCTCTCAAAACAAACCCATTTTGTGCCTTGTAAAGGTATTCCGGGAGCAGGGGAATTGGCAGAGTTGTTTTTGCAACATGTGGTCAGGCTACATGGTCTACCTCAGAGCATTGTATCTGATAGAGGTCCCCAATTCACTTCCAAATTTTGGCGTGCTTTCTGTCAGATGTTAGGAATTGATTGTGCTTTGTCCACCAGTTATCACCCACAAACGGATGGACAAACAGAGAGAGTCAATCAGACCCTTGAACAATATTTACGTTGTTATTTAAATGATGGTCGAGAATCTTGGGTGCAATCCTTATGGTTGGCTGAGTTCACGTATAACAATACAGAACACGCATCATTGGGTATGGCTCTGATGAATGTTTGTATGGTCAAGCACAGAATATGTTACCAGAGCATTAACCTGATATGGAGAATATTCCTATGCTTCAGGAACGAAAACAGTTACTTCTCAACATTAGACAGAAGGCGCGAGCCAATTTAGAACGGGCTAAGGAACAGTATAAAAAATATGCAGACAAGAGAAGGAGAGAGGCTCCTCAGTACATGGTGGGAGATAAGGTATGGCTGTCTATTCACAATTTGCCATTGAAAGGACCTCGTAAATTTGCCCCTAAGTTTATTGGACCATATGAGGTGATGAAATGTATATCTAAGGTGGCAGTTAAATTGAGGTTGCCTCAAACATTGAAGATACATCCAGTGTTCCATGTGTCTTTGCTTAAACCTGCAGCTCCGAGGAAGCGAGTGCAGAGACCTCCAACAATGAATAAGGATGGGCAGACGGAATATGAGGCGAAGAAAATACTGGACTCAAGACGAAGACAGAAACAATTGTGGTATCTCATTCAATGGGTGGGATATGGACCACAGGATTGTTCATGGGAACCGGCTAGCGCGGTTCATGCACCTCGGTTGGTGCGCCAGTTTCATTTGCGCCACCCGGAGAAAGCAAAACTTGGAAAGGGCCCTGAGATAGGAGGTACTGTCAGGGTTAAGCTTTGGGGTAAGGGACGGCGCTTCCTGTACCCAAAAAGACGATAAATAGGGAAACAACTACATTTCCCAGCATGCTTTGGGAGTGTGTAGTTCGGAGGTTTTCGAGCGGCACTCCAGCTGGGCTTAATGAGGAACTGCTTAAAGTCCGCCGCCGCCCGTGCCTCAGTGCAGGTAATAACAATTTATCAGCACGGGTGGCGGCAGCTGAGGACGCCAGCAGATGAGACCGCATTTGGACGTCAAAGGACTGTGAGGCTTATCCCCGGGCCGCGACGGTGATTTACAGCATGATATGCAGGAAGGAGAAGGAACCCGGGGCCGCAGCGGTGAAACAGCTTTACACTTCATGTTGGGCAACAGACTTCAGGGTCCGGGTGTCCTCGTGAGGCACCACCAGTTAAGTGTATTACTTCATTTGGCATTGCTTATGAAGCATGTATTCTTTTGGCTGCTTATTTTGTTTCACAGAAATTGCTAAGAGCATTGGAGAAAACACGCCATTAATCTAAGAACTGACAAACATTACGCCTGACTCATTATGCAGTCACAAGGAGAGAATCATCTCTAGTTTATTTGATTTTGGGAACATTACATAGTGTCCCACAGCAAGAGGGCACGTGTTTCATGTATTTTGTTGTGATTCATTGTTTGTCGCTTCACTGTTCCCTGTGGGCCATAAGTCTTGTGTTTTCATGCAAGGGACATCCCTTTTGTTTGTGCCATTACGCTTATTTGCAAACTTCTATGTGCCAAGTTGAATATTCCACCATTTGCTTCAGTATTGTGTCATGTCTAAGCATTTAACCCCATGTTTAGTGTCTGGAGAGTGGCGTCTATATGACCAGTAATAAGGATATGCTATGCTAGGTACTCTACTGTTTATTCTCTTTGTATGCAGGAGGTTGATTTCAGGTTTTAGGAGGCCAGGTTAGGTGTTCAGGATTGAGAATATCGGTATAGGAGTATTGATTTACACAGTAGCGATTATCATGTACTTGCTTGTTATGTTTTCCCCTTCTTTCCTTTGTCATTCCACCCCCTTTCCCTAACTCTGTCTTCCCCCCATTGGCTGCCACGTGGCTTCCTGTGTTATTCATTATCAGGCGCCCGTGCCAACCACGGTGGGAGGGTCAATCTATTCGGCTTCTGTGGTTCAGGAGAGAGGGTTGAGTCCCCTATCCTCCCTTTGTGAGTTTGACACCCCCTCTGACCATGGGAACTCTCTTTAGGTCGATTTAGCTGCATCACGGAATCTGACCCCGAGATATAGGGAGGTCGAAATCTGACCATCTTACTTCCTTGTCCATTGACAAATACCTTTCAGGTCCACATATATTGCCTTCTTCCCCATAAGCAGATTCTCTATCTTCGTCTGACATCTCTTGTCCCCAATTTATGTGACGTCTCTCTCCGTCATCTTTGTTCAGAGTCAGTCTATCTAAAGACAGCTCCTTTTGTTCAAAACTACATGAGGCTCCTTCCCTGTCGTACAGCTGTGTACTCTCAAGTCGATCATTTTTACCTTTCCCCTGTAAGGTTTTCTGGGACTTCATATCATGATAAACTTTATCGATTGCCTCTACAATACTTCTGGAGTGAAACTCGTTCTCCAGATTTGCTCTGGATGGACCCGCTATCGGCTCATGTTCTGGGAAGAACTCTTCTAAATCCTGCCATGACACTACTGGATTAGGATCCATTATCTCCTTTTGCATGTAATCAAGATCGCATTCTCTCTGTCTTCTCTTTTGTTCCATTTCATCGTCAAATTCCTTTTGCTTCCTTGCTTCTTCCCTTACCCTATCTTCTTCTTTCCTTTTCATGTCCCTTCTCTCATTTGTCCTTTGTATTTCTTCATCTCTTCGTCTTTGTATTCTTTTATCCCTTCATTTCTGTTCCTCTTCTTCCCTTCTTTTCCTTTCTTTTCTTTCTTGCTCTTCCATCGCCCTCTGCCTGTTATCATATTTTCTCAATTCTTCTGCTCTTTCCTGTTTTCTCAGTTGCTCTTCTTGGTACAACTCTTCTCATCTCTGTCTATTCTTTCTTTTTGTTCTATCGTCTTTTAATCTTTCCTCTCTTTCCTTATTCTTTTTGTCCTGATCATCTTGATCTTCCCTTTGCCTTACATCCTCAATTCTCTTACCATCGAGTTTGAGCAAAATCTGACCACCCATCCATTTGTGCGGATCTATGTGATTATTGCGATGGCCGAAAATGCTGACTTTTATTTAACCCTTTACACCAAATATATATGCCGGGGGAGACCCCCTGCATCGCCCTCATATTAATATTATACTCTAAACCCCCCCACATATATATGTGGTGTAAGGGGGGTAAAAAGAAAGTCAACATTTTCGGCCGTCGCAATTCCCAGGTCGACATTTTTGTATGATTCCATTCGTGCTGTATAAGCGCTAACTCATCAGCCTTATCTTTTTCTCCTTTCCATCTCTTTATTTCTCATCCTATATCTAGAGATGTACTTGGTCAATCACTTTTCTCCTTATCGCGTTTCTCCTTGTCCCTCGGAACCTTAGAGATTACATCTCTCTCAGTGGTTTTCTCTGGGCCCTCGTCGCTGCTTTGTGCAGGCGACCCATATGCCGGGTTACTATACCCTGTTGCTGCCTTGAGCTCCCTTAATGGGTATAGCCTTTCATCTTTCTTACTTTCTTTCTGCTTCAGGCGTGGCGGGTGGAGCAGAAGGCTCTTCACCACCCTCTGTCCATACATTAAGTATCCAATCTACAGGAGGCAGGTTTTCTCTCTCTCCTCCTGGTACATCTTCCGGAGCTCTAAGCTCACCAGTCGTTTGTCTAACTTTGTTCCTGTATATGCAGCATGCAAATATGTCGCCATGTGCTGCAGGACTGCCTTCGATAGTGATCCCCCTTGTGGCCACGGCATGAACATCTTGTCTGCAGTTCCTTTAACCCATTCCGCACTATACTGTCTAAGCTTGGGTGTGTGTTTTGGCAATTGCTTGCAAAGGTGCATAAGTGGAGTAATATCCTCCACTTTGACACTTCACTCTTTGACCTTCAATACTCACCGTTTACTCTTTGTAAATGTATACTAATACTTTTTTATACAGTCAAACTATGTGAGTGAGCACAGTCGTTGCAAGCTCAAAAACCTTTTATAATTTAGTTTTTTACTTTACTCTGTTAAAAATATCATCAACTGAAGTTCTCTGAATATGCGCTTAGTCCTTAAAAACTCTCGTGTTTTTCATCAACTTCGTTTCATCTTTTCATAATTTTTTATGCAATTACATAAAACAAACAGACAAACAAACACACTCGGCTGGCCACATATACTTCTCGTCTTCTCTCATAAGACTAATTTGGCCTCTAAAATACCCCATATGGGGTGTGAACAGACCTCCTTAGGTTCGTCTTTAACCAAGCCCGTCTCCTACTGCTTCCTCTATGGTATTTTAGGTGCTGTTCCTTCTATTATTTTCTTTAAAGTGCAGGCACTAGGCACTAGGCGTGCTTCCTATCGTGGCTCCTCTTCACGATTTTCGCTTAATTTGCTTGGCCTCCCCTCAAGTCATTTGTTACACAATATTTAACACTACCTCCCTCCGTTACTCGTTTACCCTTTTATCACTTTCTTCACCCACTGCCCATTCACTCTTTTGCCACCTTGCTCAGTTTTGTACTCCCCATTCGAATCTTTCAACTTCTGAATCTCGGGATCGCATGCCTCCTTCAACTTTCTGTCCGTTCAGCTTCCTGTAGACACCGGGAGGGGTTTCTGCATGAAAACAAGGGGACCCGTCTAACCTGGCTTGCAAGACTTTGTGTTATTCTAAAAACCGCTATCTACAGGGAGCCTCACGTCCTTTCAGCCAAATGGCAGAGGTCATGTGATATTTCCAGGACCTCAAAAGCATACTTATCTCGATGGATTATTAAGGTGAGATAGCAATACCCTTGAGATAGATGGGGATGCAGAATTTTATTCAAACATCAATAATCGATACAACTCAGGTTGTTGGTAAAAGGATAACTGTTTTACTATCAATTTTTTAAAACACTGAGTACAACTGACATCAGCAGACGTCTCTCATTACAATCTCAAAGCATTTCATAAAGAATCACACTTTTATAGTAAATATTCATCATTGATAATGTTAACCTGTGTATTACTAACTTCATCCTACGTGGCAAAACTTAAAAACCTATGGGTGAATGTGATGGGGTCTAAACGGATCATCTGGGTATATGATCCATACTCGTTTGGGCAGTGAAATAAAGTGATAGATTTCTTAATATCAGGTGGGGCAACTAAGCTCTTTCCTAATATTTGTCACTATGAATGTCACTAAATATACAACCTCTAATTGACTGTACAACTATAGGACCCTTGATCATGCGGTTGCCTACCACTGGTTACTTTCTAACCCACCGTCAGTACCCTCCCAACCTACGTTAGCAGCATGCAGGCTGAGCGTCCAGGTGCAGATAAGCTAGTCTTAACCATAGCTTCCCACCATCCATCATCACCTCAGTGGTCTGCTGTCAATTAGGGCTTTGAACTCGTCCTTGGAAATGTTCCTTGCTACTGAAGAATTCAGGAGAGTGAAGACACACTCTGCCCTTGTGTGTATGTGTGACCATCATGCTCGTCCGACTTCTCCTCCCCACGTGACTAAAGACCACAAAATTGAGCTTTCAGTGTATTAAAATGCTATTTTCCAATAGAGCTCTGACGTCTTCTTGTTCTCTTCCATACCTTCTGAACAGGAAGCTTTGTTCTTTCACACAATTTGTATCCAATGTAAGCTCATCCCAGTCTGATAAGGCCTTGGTTTCTTGGCTCATCCAACCTCGCCATTCTGAGTTTTTACCTGTAATTCACTTGTCTTCTAACTGCGCCATAATTGGAACCAGGGAAAAGCGGCCTTCCTTCTTTTGCTCAGCACTTCTATTGTATGTAGTGGGAACATCCATCTTCTACTGACTCCAATATATATATGTACATGTTGGCTAAAAGCTGAACTCTATTTACTGTAAAGCTAGCCTCAAGAATACTTAATCTGCTTGCATTTCTTTGCATATTTACACGTGTGAAATTTCTTAGTATCTTCATTATATTTGTAGCATAAGTGTCTTCATCTTGATCCCAAGATGTCATTCATCTCGATATTTTCTTGATGCCTTATAGAATCGTTTAAATCCTCTGGTTTCTGCATCTCTTCTCTATATAAGTCAGCTTTGCATTTGTAGGACGTCATTGTTTCTTCAATTTGTCCTGCTTTCTTCCGGACTATCACTCAGACAGCCATCATACTATCTCATGTGTGGGTATGGTTGTCTCAATGGGAACCTTGCTTCCAGGATTCTCCTTGGTATCTGTAGTTCAAAGGGCTTTGTAGGTGTATCGCATTCTGGTGGCCAGCAGATAGGCAATATGGGCGAAGTGATTGAGGTGGGGGTACTTAGCTCCTTCTCTACAGAGGAGACATCGGGGATATTGCTCTAGGGTTTGGTTTGTTCGCTCTGTCTGTCCATCGGTCTGTGGATGGTGACTAGTGGACACACACACCTCTATCTTGGCCATCTCACAGCACCTCTTCCAGAAGTGAGATACACATTGGCTGCCTCTATCAGAGACGACAACCGATAGAAAACCATGTATATGTATTATGTGTTCCAAGAAGACCTTAGCCAAGACTGATGCCGATGGAATTCCTTTCAGAGCTACAAAGTGGGCCATTTTGGGAAACATATCCACCACCACCAGAATCGTGTTGTAACCAGAACAGTGTGGAAACTCTGTGATGAAATCCATTGAGATGGTGTGCCATGGGTTGGTGGAACAGCTAAAGGTTGAAAAAGTCCTGCAGGTCTTTGCTTAGAACCTTTTTTTAGCACATATTCCACAAGTCTGAACAAAAGCGATAATATCCTTACGCCATGTGGGCCACCAGAACAATTGCTTAATCTTGGCTGTTGTCTTAGCAGTGCCCGGATGACCCTCCAATAGCGCACCATGATAATCTGCTAAAACCTGCTCTTGCACGGCCCATGTAGTCAGATAAAGGCGCCTCTGGAAGTACGGTAGGTTCTCCTGGATTGAACACTGAGGCCCTTTGGACACCCAGGCTTCTAACTCCGAGTTTGTCATACTAAGCCGGATCTTTGTCTTCAAGTCCTCTAAGGAGCAGTCGGTAACTCCCACGACTCCCAACATTTTTTCTTCAGGAATGATGTTCACGGGATTTTGGGTAACATAAACATCTTCACTTTCTCTAAAGCGTGATAAAGCATTCACCTTGCCATTGCGCACTCCAGGACGGTACGTAATGATAAAATCATATTCCGCGATGCCTGGGCCTTTGCAGATCGCAAGTATTGCAAGTTCCGATGGTCTGTGAGGACAGTGATAGTGTGCCGAGCTCCTAACAAATGATGTCTCCATTCCTTGAATGCTTTCTTGATAGCCAATAGTTCCTTGTCTGTGATAGCATAATTCAATTCAGCTGCTGAAAACTTCTTAGAACAAAAGGCCACTGGATGCAACTGTCGGGTGTCTGAGTCATTTTGGGACAGTACCGCTCCCATGGCAGCAATAGAAGCATCGGTCTCCACCACAAAAGTCAGATCGTGTTGAGGCTGCCATAACACTGGGGCCGTTGTGAACCTATTCTTCAAAGCCTGGAATGCTTCTTTTGCTTCGACTGTCCAATTAAATTTTCTGTGTTTCCGAAGTAATGATGTAATTGAATGGACGAGTTGAGAGAAACCAGGTACAAAGCGCAGATACAAATTGGCGAATCCCAAGAAACTTTGGACTCCTTTCACCGATGTGGGAGATGGCCAGGTTAGAACCACTTCTACCTTTCTGTTGTCCATTTGAATGCCCTGTGGTGACAAAACAAATCTAAAAAATTCCACAAAAGTCACATAAAAAGGGCATTTCTCTATTTTGACGTACAGTTGATGTTGCCGTAACTTAGTAAGTACCGCTCGAACATGGGCATTGTGTTCCTTGATTGAAGCTGAGTAGATCAAGATGTCGTCAATGTACACCACTGCACACACATCTAACAATTCTCGTAGCACATAATTTATGAAATTCTTGAAGGCTGCCGGCGCATTGCACAGGCCAAAGGGCATCACTTGATACTCAAATAATCCATAACGAGTGAGGAAAGAGGTCTTCCACTCATCACCTTTCTTGACTCGCACTAGATGGTAGGATCCCCGAAGGTCTAATTTAGTGAAAACTTTAGCATGCTTAACTTGGTCCAACAACACCAGAATGAGTGGAAGTGGATATCTGTTCTTTACTGTGATCTGATTTAGTGCACAGTAATCTATGCCGGTGCAAAGGTCTCCTCCTTCTTAGGCACGAAGAATAGGGGAGATGCTGCAGGTGATTTCGAAGGTCGGATAAATCCATTAGCAAGGTACTTATCAAGATATGTCTTCAGATGAGTATTTTCTTGCTCAGTCAAGGCATAGATTTGGCTGCACGGGACATGGGTGTCACGACTGTGCCACTGGCGCACCAATTGGCACCCATCGTGTACTATTTGGGACTCATTCATCTCCATAATACTCCCTGGACAATACCTATTCATATTTTTGTCTTTACTTTCCGTTTGCAAGAAGTTTTAACTTTCTTATTTAATTTCACAAACTACATGTCCCATAACGCCCCTTGTGGCAGTTCCCATTCCCTGGCTATTCCTATACAGCAGTCTTCGAACTACAATCCCCAGATAACCTTCAGGTGTGCTGCTCCAGGGGCTGCTAATTAGTCTGCTTCAGCACAGGGCAGCTCAGCATTTGAGCAGTTGCTTGCAGGAGCACAGGTCTCTTGCATTGAGCTTGCTTCCAGCCCTATGTTGCCTTGATCCTTGGATTGCTACTGTGTCCTGTTGTTTCCAGAACCTGCTCCTGTTCCAGAGCCCTGTGCTCCCTGCCTTGCAGCCCGCTACTCTGTCTTCACACACCTACCTTTTGCACTGCACCCCTTTGCTTCCTATACTGCAGCCCAGCTCCCCTGCTTGCAGTCCTATGTTCCCTGTCTACAGCCCCTTGCTCTCTAACACTAATTATCTTGTTCCCTACCTGCAGTTTCCTTGTTATCAGTCTTCAGTCTGCCCTTGTTATCCCACTTCAGAGCTATAGTTTCCTTGCTATCAGTCTTCAGTCCTGCCGTGTTATCTCACTTCAGAGCTACAGTTTCCTTGTTATCAGTCTTCAGTCCTCCCCTTGTTAACCCACTTCAGCGCTACAGTTGCCTTGTTATGATTCTTCAGTCCTGCCCTTGTTAACCCACTTCAGAGCTATAGTTTCATTGTTTTCTCTCTGCATTCCCACTCTTGTTCTTGAAGTCCAGAGTTACTGTTCCTTGTTACCAGTCTACAGTTTCCAGTATCCTTACACCTGCACTTAGATTCTATTTTTCTTGCTTTTCTTCTTTCTTTCCGGTCCCCCGTCCTGAACCTTGCTCACTTTGACTTCCTTTTCCCCCCTGGATATTTTTGTTACAGTTCTTGTGTTCACTTGTGCCTTGTGTAATTCCTTTGTTCAGAGTTTGGCTGCTGGGTTTCGAACCGGCAATCTCTGCCCCTTTTCTTTGTTGTCAGGAATCTGATTTGGGGTAGAGGACGGCGCTTTGTGTTTCCCAAGAGGCGATAAACTACATTTCCTATCAGGCGTTGGGATGTGTGTAGTTCCTCATTCGCGCGGTACGCCAGCTGCTCATTAGCAGTAACTTTTGAAAACTCGCCGCCGCCTGTGCCTCAGTGCAGGTAATTACAGATTATGAGCACGGGCGGCGGCAGCTGAAGAAGCAAGAGCATGCGGGAACGTTTTGGACGCCGAAGGACTTTTGGAGCTTTCCCCGGGCTGCGACGGTGATTAGCAGCCTAAATAGGAGAAAAAGCAGTCCCGGGCCACGGCGGTGAATCAGGCTCCTTCCCAAGTGTTGGGCATCGAACATCAGGGTCCGGATGTCCTCGTGAAGCATCCGGACCATCAGTTAAGTTTTCTACAACAGTGTTCATGTTTTGGTGTTAAAGAATGCTTATTTTCGCTTGTTGATTAATGATACGAACACGGCAGGGAGTGTGTGATGAAACACGCCATGTGTAGTAAACACGCCATGTGTGAGACACGCCATGTGTGCGGAAACACGCTATGAAGCTCAGAACTGACAAAACAGTGCCCTGGGGAAATAGGAGACTATCCTTTAAAGCACACTTGTTGTTAGGGTCCACACAGCACAAGGGCATGTGTTTTGTGTATTTGTTCTAAACCCTTGTTTGTTGCTTCATTGGGCCCAGCGGGCCATGAGTCTTGTATCTTCATGAAAAGGGACAACACCTTTGTTTGTGCCATTTTTCTTGTATGCAACCCTATGTGTTTTCAGGAAGTATACGTCCCAAGGCGCATGTTATGTTATGTTCAAGTTCTATGTTCAAGTTTATAATCCTATGTTTTGTGGTGTGCAAAGTGGAGTCGTATAGGGCCACTAATGAGGTACACTACTGTGGGTATGTAGCAGGTGCATTACATGTATAGGAGGTCAGGCTAGGTGTTCAGGAAGTAGAGGTACAGGTATAGGAGTATTGCGTATATTGTATGTACTTGCTTGTTTATGTTCCCTTCTTTTCCTTTGTCACTCCATCCCCTTTCCCTAACTCCATCTTCCCCCCATTGGCGGCCACGTGGCTACCTGTGATATCATATTCAGGCGCCCGTGCCAACCACGGTGGGAGGGGTCAATCTATTTGGCTTCTGTGGTTCGGAAGAGGGTATCGAGAGCCCTATTGCCTTATAAGTTTGACAGAATTACCTGCCCCCGATTTCGGGGTAATTGAACCACCCAGGCCAAATGGATTTGAATCCTTCCTCTTTAGCGGATGTGCTAAAAGCACTACAAGACATACAAGTAGAGTTGGTGCAGGCTAGACAGGAATCCAGTATATTGAAAGCCCAGGTACAGGGTTTGGTTGCACAAGGCACCCCGCTGGATGGGGCTGGAACTTCTATTGGAGGGCAAACTGGTAAAACCATGTCTACCGTGATTGTGCAGTCCCCTAGTAGTGTGCCATTAGCCGCACCAGAAAGGTTCACAGGAGACCCTAAGAAATATATGACCTTTTTAAGACAGTGCCGACTTCATTTTTTGTGTAAACCTAAGGCTTTTGAGACAGTACAGGCTAGAACAGCATTTGTTATTTCCTATTTAACTGGAGATGCGGTAGCATGGGCAATGCCTTTGGTGCAAAAGGATGATCCTTTATTATATAATTGGGATGGTTTTCTAGTGGAGTTTGGAAGATTGTTTGATCGCCGGGACGTTTCCTTGGCTCAAGACAAAGAATTGTTAGCTTTAAGACAAGGAACAAGCGACTTGGTTTCATATGTTACCCAATTTAACAGGTTAGTGATTGAAACAGATTGGCCTGAGAATAAACAGACTGTGTTGTTTTATTAAGGGCTCAAAGAAGAATTGAAGGATGCTATCGCTCAAGTAGAACCTCAACCTAGTACATGTACGGCCATGATTGATTTAGAACTAACATGGATCATCGTATTGGAGAGCGCAGGGGAGAGAAGAAAAGACCAGAAGTGTTGCCCTTTGCCAGGTTGGATCGGGGTAAGGGAAACAGGAATACAGAAGGTGAACCTATGCAGATTGGTGGAATAAGGGGGCCATTGTCTGTTGCAGAGAAGGAGCAACGTAAGACTAATAACTTGTGCCTTTATTGTGGACAACCAGGACATTTTATTAGGACCTGCCCGAATACTCCCAAGAAAGGAGCAGGTGTGGATAGGAACAAGGTTGAGGCGGGAAAAGGATTGGGCCGGCCTTAGGGGGAACTCAGGCGACAGGCCCAGAAACAACTAAGTTCCCCAATTGGAGTGCAAATACGACAGGGAAAAGAAATTCACATTTGTACATTCTGGTGACTTTATTTTGTGCCTGTACTAAACAGCTAGTATCTGCAATGGTGGATTCTGGCGCCACCGGTAATTTCATTGACATTGGATTGGCGAAAAGGTTGTGTTTACCGTTAAGGGAAAAATCTCAGGTTGAGGGGTTGCAATCGGTGGATGGATCACTATTGGTTTCAGGGCCCATTTGTCAACAAACTAAGCCCATTCTAATGTGGTGTGAGTCTGGACATATAGAGGACATTGTATTTGATTTAATAGCAGCACCTCAGTTCGGACTCATTTTGGGCATGCCTTGGTTACTTAAGCACAATCCCAGGATTGATTGGATTAAGCAGGAGGTGGTATTTGCAGGAGTGGAATGTGAGGGTCACATGGAGGAGGAGGTGAGACCTGCATTATATTTGGCAGATCAGGTGGCAGAACCACAAATGGTGGGAGCAATGGCTGTGAGTATCCCAAATCAGTACCAAGATTTAGCCAAAGTATTTGACAAAGGGGAGCAGACAGGTTACCACCCCATAGATCCTATGATTGCGTGATTGATTTGGAACCAGGGGCTAAGTAACCTTGTAGTAGAATCTACGCTTTGACTGAAACATAAAACCAGCATTTACGAGAATATCTGGATGACATGCTAAATAAGGGATTTATTAGACATTCTACCTCACCTGTTTCATCACCTTTATTCTTTGTCCCAAAGAAAGAGGGAACTCTTAGGACATGTATTGATTATAGTGCATTGAATAAGGTGACAGTGAAAAACAGGTACCCCTTGCCTTTGATTTCAGTGTTATTGGACCAAGTAAAAACAGCAGTGGTTTACACCAAATTAGATTTGAGAGGGGCTTACCATTTGATCTGTGTTAAAGAAGGGGATGAGTGGAAGACAGCCTTCAGGACTAAGTTTGGTTTATTTGAATACCTTGTGATGCCTTTTGGTCTATGCAATGCTCCTGCAGCATTTCAATACTTTATGCAGAGGTGTTGAGTGAGTTTCTAGACCAGTTTGTCATAGTTTATATTGATGACATTTTGATTTATTCATCTTCTGAAGAGAAACATATAGGTCATGTGAGAGCAGTGTTGAAAAAATTACAAGACTATCAGTTGTATGTAAAACTAGAAAAATGTGCCTTTCATACCACTCAAGTGGAATTCCTTGGTTTTATTTTGACTCCCTCTGGTATTGTGATGGACAAGAGGAAAGTGCAAGAAGTTACGGAATGGCCAGCGCCTCAATGCATCAAGGATATCTAGTCCTTTTTGAGTTTTGCAAATTTTTATAGGCGCTTTATTTCAAATTTTTCACAAATCGTTACACCCATTACCAAATTATTAAGGAAGGCCACTAAATTTGATTGCAACTCTGAGGCAGAAGTAGCTTTTCAAGAGTTAAAGAAAGCATTTACGTCAGCTCCGGTACTGAGACACCCTAATCCAGAGAAACCTTTCCAATTGGAAACTGATGCTTCCAATGTGGCTGTTGGAACAGTATTGTCTCAGAAGGATGAAGAAGGAGTGTGGCATCCAGTAGCTTTTTACTCTCGTAAGCTTCCTAGCTGTGAACAAAATAATTCAATTACCGATAAAGAGTTATTGGCAATTAGGGCAGCATTTTTGGAGTGGCGACATTATTTGTTGGGGGCCAAATATCAGGTTACAGTGGTCATTGATCATAAGAACTTGCAGTACTTCAAGACAGCTCATACATTAAGTCCAAGGCAGTTAAGATGGTCATAGTACTTTAATGAGTTTAACTTTGTAGTCACTTTTAGACCAGGAAAAAATAATGGAAAAGCTGGCGCTCTATCTAGGCAGCAAAATTTGGAAAGCAGTGTAACCGAAGTTAAGACTATCATTCCTGCGGACAAGGTAGTAGGAGCCGTAATGACTCAGTTACTGAGACAAGTAAAACAAGAAATGAAAGGAAAGGTCAAATTGAAATGGGGAGAGAGAAATCCTGCAGAAGCATTCCACAATGGTCTTCCCTACTATGCAGGGAAATTGTTTTTACCGACGCTCGCTTTGCAAAAGCAGGCGATGCATTGGTGTCATAATTCACCTTTAGCAGGACATTCAGGAAGTAAAAAGACACAAGGTTTGTTGGAAAAATATTTTTGGTGGCCAGGATTAAGACTGGATGCTATTAAATACATTCAAGAGTGTGAAACATGTGTAGGCAGTAAGTCAGACCATAATAAGAAAGCAGGGTTACTCCAGCCCCTACCTACTCCGGAGAAGGTTTGGACACATATATCCATGGATTTCATTACTGATTTGCCTCCGGATGATCAGTATGATACAATCTGGGTGGTGGTTGATTATCTATCTAAACAAGCCCATTTCGTACCTTGTAAAGGTATTCCGGGAGCAGGGAAAGTGGCAGAATTGTTTTTGCAACATGTGGCCAGATTACATGGTCTACCTCAGAGTATTGTATCTGATAGAGGTCCTCAATTTACTTCCAAATTTTGGCATGCTTTTTGTAAAATGTTAGGAATGGAGTGTGCTTTGTCCACCAGTTATCACCCACAAACGGATGGACAAACAGAGAGAGTCAATCAGACGCTTGAACAATATTGACGCTGTTATTTAAGTGATGGTCGTGAATCTTGGGTATGTCTACGAATGTATGTTTGTATGGTCAAGCACAGAATATGTTACCAGAACATTTACCTGATATGGAGAAAATTCCTATGCTTCAGGATAGAAAAAAGTTACTTCTACACCTCAGACAGAAAGCACGAGCCAATTTAGACCAGGCTAAGGAACAGTATAAAAGATATGCAGGCAGGAATAGGAGAGAGGCTCCTCAGTATAAAGTGGGGGATAAGGTCTGGCTTTCGACACACAATTTGCCTTTGAAAGGACCCCATAACTTTGCCTCTAAGTTTATTGGACCCTACGAAATTGTGAAATATATATCTACGGTGGCATGCAAATTAAAGTTGCCTCAAACTTTAAAGATACATCCAGTGTTCCAGGTATCTTTGCTTAAATCCGCAGCTCTAGGGACGCAGTGCAGAGACCACCAGCAATTATCAAGGATGGGCAGACAGAATATGAGGTAAAGAAGATACTGGACTCAAGACGGAGACAGAATCAATTATGGTATCTCATCCAGTGGGTAGGATATGGCCCTGAGGATTTTTCATGGGAACCGGCTAGTGCGGTTCATGCACCTAGATTGGTGCGACAGTTTCATTTGCAGCATCCAGAGAAAGCAAAACTTGGAAGGGGCCCTGAGAGAGGAGGTACTGTCAGGAATCTGATTTGGGGTAGAGGACGGCGCTTTGTGTTTCCCAAGAGGTGATAAACTACATTTCCTATCAGGCGTTGGGATGCGTGTAGTTCCTCTTTCGCGCGGTACGCCAGCTGCTCATTAGCAGTAACTGTTGAAAACTCGCCGCCACCCGTGCCTCGGTGCAGGTAATTACAGACTATGAGCACGGGCGGCGGCAGCTAAAGAAGCAAGAGCATGCGGGAACGTTTTGGACGCCGAAGGACTTTTGGAGCTTTCCCCGGGACGCAACGGTGATTAGCAGCCTAAACAGGAGAAAAAGCAGTCGCGGGCCACGGCAGTGAATCAGGCTCCTTCCCAAGTGTTGGGCATCGAACGTCAGGGTCCGGATGTCCTCGTGAGGCATCCGGACCATCAGTTAAGTTTTCTACAACAGTGTTCATGTTTTGGTGTTAAAGTATGCTTATTTTCGCTTGTTGATTTATGATACGAACACGGCAGGGAGTGTGTGATGAAACACGCCATGTGTAGGATACACGCCATGTGTGAGACACGCCATGTGTGAGGAAACACGCTATGAATCTCAGAACTGACAAAACAGTACCCTGGGAAAATAGGAGACTATCCTTTAAAGCGCACTTGTTTTGGAATTATTCTTTAGGGTCCACACAGCACAAGGGCATGTGTTTTGTGTATTTGTTCTAAACCCTTGTTTGTTGCTTCATTGGGCCCAGCGGGCCATGAGTCTTGTATCTTCATGAAAAGGGACAACCCCTTTGTTTGTGCCATTTATCTTGTATGCAACCCTATGTGTTTTCAGGAAGTATACGTCCCAAGGCGCATGTTATGTTATGTTCAAGTTCTATGTTCAAGTTTATAATCCTATGTTTTGTGGTGTGCAAAGTGGAGTCGTATATGGCCACTAATGAGGTACACTGCTGTGGGTATGTAGCAGGTGCATTACATGTATATGAGGTCAGGCTAGGGGTTCAGGAAGTAGAGGTACAGGTATAGGAGTATTGCGTATATTGTATGTACTTGCTTGTTTATGTTCCCTTCCTTTCCTTTGTCACTCCATCCCCTTTCCCTAACTCCATCTTCCCCCCATTGGCGGCCACGTGGCTACCTGTGATATCATTTTCAGGCGCCCCTGCCAACCACAGTGGGAGGGGTCACTCTATTTGGCTTCTGTGGTTCGGAAGAGGGTATCGAGGCAGTCATTGTTCAGTTCCTGCTGGAGCCGTACAGGCTTCAGTCTTGTGAGTACTGTTACCTTGTTCGTGCCTTAGGGTCCAGACAAGGACACCCACTGCTGTTGCTCCTTTCCAAGAGCATTCAGAGTGGGGCCCTGTAATAGTAACCTGCTCAGAAGGCTAGAGTTTCCCTGGTTCTGTGGGAAACTCTACCCCCATTCTGCGTACACCCCAAGAGGGAACCTAACGTGTTTGTTTTAATTGTTCTCCCTGCCTGTTTCTGATCACTGTCTCTGTTGCCTATCCTTTCTTGTCTGCAGGACTCCTTGCACTCCCACTTCCCGTGTACTTTTCTCCCTTTGGCTTTGTGGGCACATCTCTACCTGCTAGGCCCTGTGACACTGGTATTCAGGGATCAGATCGATCTGACAATTGTAGGGCCGATGCAGCCGTACCACGTTGACCTGTTCCTTCTCAAAAACGGCCTGGAAGTCTCGATATTCTGGGAGTAGGATTCCCAACAACCCCAGTGCAGGACCCTCTCTACGTACCGCCTGAACCTGGTTTCCTGATTCTTCTTCTACTCTGTAACATGAACTCTTGCACTGTTCGACGAACGTCAAGGTCCTGGCGTGCCAATCAATCTGTGGGTTGTGTTCTTCTAACCATGGGATACCTAAAATAACTTTGAAATGCGAAGCACTGATTAGGTCAAACGATATCTTTTCTAGATGTCCATCCTTTCAGAGCAAGGTGCAAACCTCAGTGCACTGTGTCACTGGGCCTGATATTAACTGGGTACCGTCTACCGGCGTGACGCTCCCAACCACTGGCTTAGGGTACATCGCAATACCAATCTTGCTTGCGAGTTTGTGATCCATGTAGTTGCCTATCGCACCGCTGTCCACGTATGCTTCTAAAGCATGCAGTTTGGAGGGTTGATGGTGGAATCAGGATGACAGGTATACGAAATGAGAGATCTGAGATTCCTTCTTTTGGCTCGACAAGCCGACCTCTAAGTTTGCCAGGCATTGGAGTTTTCCACCTGATTTTCGCTACTTTCCTCTTTTTTGGCCTTATCCAAGGCACCTACTGATTTCCAGGGAGGTTTCACTGGACCGTTATGAAGGAAATGTCTAGCCAAACCACAATGGAGGCATAAATGCTGCTGTCTTCTCTTCTCCCTTTCCACTTTTGAGATGGGGCCCCGAATTCCCCCCAATTGTATAGGCTCAGGATGACTCTCAGATGCATGGCGGGCCCCATTTTCTTTCGGACGGACATAGCATGATCTGTTATATGAGCAGGAGCGATCCACCCAACGGTCTTGCAAGTGGTGGTCCAGCTGAATGGTAAGATCAATATATTCTGCACATCCTGCGGGAGGATTCACAACCTGAGCAAGAATGTCCTTAAATTACCCTGCAGACCCCGATAAAAGAGCGTTGTTTTCTTTTCTTCCGGCCAGTTAGTTCCTGCTACTAACTGATTGAAGGAGGCTACATAAGCCAGCAAATCTTGGTTGCTTTGTCGCAGGGAAAGTAACTAATTGTCCAAGGCCTGCCCCTGTGTATGACGGGGAAAGAGTTTCTCTAGTTCCTGCTGAAACCCTGGGAAATTTTGTAACAAAGGATCAACCCTGTTTGCCAGAGGAATGGACCAGATCGCAGCATGTCCACCCAAATTGGAATGTTTCCTGGTACAACCACCTGAACCGGGGCACTGGTGGAGGAATTTGCACTGGGGGAAGACCACCAGGAATTGGGGTCTAACCTGACTGTGTTTGTAGAAGCTGTTGGCCCAATTCAGCTGTGCGATCCCTATTAACTACCAACTCCCATCTCAAGGAATTGGTTTCAGACCGTGCTGCATAGAGTTCAGCAACTGGGACAAATTATCTATGTCTGTGGTCTCCATTACGCTCGGGCAGAGTCATTTTTAGTCATCTGTTTGCGTTCTGTAGCGCTTACCTTATCTCTGCAGGAGCATAAATGGCCTGAATACCCTTGTGTTCTGCAAATACTAGATATACAGGAATTTCCCCTGTCATCAAAGAGAGAAAAAAGGGGGGAATGGAATTAATCTAATGCGGGTCACTATACTATGGCTCTTCCCTTCCCAACCTGCTGAGTGCCCTTATAATATCTAAATGTCCCATTTCCCCTTCTCACCTGTGTCTTTTTGTTAGGGAGCTCTCTGTCCTGCTTTCGTGCATGGGTGCGTTGATAATGAGGCACAAGAATACTCTAGACTGGAAAGCGTTGAAAGCCTCAACGAGGTAAGTGTCTTGATGGTTGGGAGCCTTTGCTGTAGTCAGTTGGGTGTAGAAGCCCCTGAGGGATAATCTTAACTGTAGAAATAGCTTCTCTTGATGAAAGTCTAAAATCTTTCTCTTTCTTTTGCAGGTTCGATGAGGAGAGAATCACACCTGAGGAAACACAGGCGTTGTCGAAGAAAAAACATGAAGTCTTCTCTTGAGGTAAGCATGCGCGCGTAATTGGAAAGACGCACAGTGATACGTGCCTTTGTGACCAATCTGAAGATTCTCCCTCTGTGAGGCCAAGCTTTTGGAATGCTCGTAGGAGCTTCGGGTAAGTAAGCCCGTAGTTTATTTTTCACTCGTGACTAATGTTTAAATGTTTTTCTTTAACTGTAATACCTTGTCTTGCAGGTTGAAACGGAGGTCGAAGGATCCACGGTGAAGCAACGGCTGAAAAAGGTAGCGGACTGAACCGCGGAACTCGAAGGAAGATTACACCTACTGGAGGACTACTGCTGCTGCGGAAATTCTTGTCAGCTACGTCGAATCTTTGGTCTGTAGATTTTCTGTTAACTCGATAAGTTCATAACATGACTTTTCTATGGTCTTTACAGGTCTGTGAGCAGAGCGCCAGTGAGCGTCACACCACTGTCAGTGGAACTAACGTGAAGTGCGTGTTACTGCGCGGGCGGGGCTTATATAGTCCTCCATGCCCAACTACTAGTTCCCTATTGCCTCTCAGTCTGTGACCCGCAGGATTAGTTAACCATTAGATCTCTATGGGAGCCCACTGTGAATCTGATCCTGAGGATTGTGAATAGTACCTGGTAAGCCATGCTAGTAACCATCTAGCCCTCACAGATCTGTACAAAGAACCCTTGCTAGCCTGCATACCTGGTCCCAACCTTCAACCCTGGAGGTGATCATGACAACTTCCGGCTTACCGTGGGAGAGATGAAATATGCCAGCAAGAACCAGTGAATCCACGAAGGGAAGCAGGGACACCTGGGCGTATTGGCAGACATGGCAAACACTGATAATGAACTAAACATTCCCTAAAAGAATATGTGCAAGTGGATATTGCCATAAAAGGGGAAAAGTAATCAGAACAAGAGGCTTACAACCCTGTGAGTATGTGCAATACACATGTGAATGAAGTCCTTGCAGAATGGTATATGAGGCGGATGTGAAACCAGAAAAAGCTAATATAAGAGACTATCAATATTGGAAATGTGTCCACATAAGAAAGCCCTGGCAGGAGAGTATACAGGGCAATTTGAAGGTGTGTTTGAAAGTGCAAGAAAATGCATATGTGACAAAAGCCCTGGCAGGAGAGAACACCAGGCAGTTGGAAAGTATAAAGAAATCCTTATGTAAGAAAGCCCTGGCAGGAGAGTATATCAGGCAAATGTCAGTCACGAGAATGTTCATAATAGAAAGTCCCTTGCAAGAGAGTGCACCCGGTGAATGCTAATTGTGAACATGGGCCTCATTACGACCCGGCCGTTAACCATGGCGCTATTAGCACCATGGTTGACGCTGGTACCTTACCGATTCCGCCATGGTGAATGGCGGAATTACCGCCCCATTCCAAGGTTGGCAGGGCGGTAATTCCCCATTCACCATTGGCCCTTCCCCATTCCCATTTTTGCCCCCATAGGGCTCAATGGAAATGGGGAAGGCGGTAATTAAGGTACCGCAAATTACGGTACCGTAATTACCTCCAAGGTCCCTTTGCGGGTCCCGTCCTTCACAGCTGGTAAAACCAGCCATTAAGGGAGGACCCGCAAAGGGACCTTGGAATTGGGTGCTAAGGGATTACCGGCACCAGTGCCCTTACCGGTACTGGTAATCCCTTACCGCCCGGGTCGTAATGAGGCCCCATGTGTCTTTATGAGAAAACCCTGACAGGAAAGCATTTCAGACATTAAGATGAATAAAATGTAAAACAAAATTGATTCAAGAAATCCTGACCAGAGCACACCAGGATAAGCAGAGCACATATATTAAAGCAAAACGAAAACCTGGCAGGAGAGTACACCAGGTATCCTAACACAGCAAAGTCCAAGAGTGAAGATGTTTTGTGTGCCAGTTGTGTTGATGCTCAAGAGACTGATAATTGTGAACTGAAACCCGAATTAAGAGAAATCCAGGGAATTACTCTCTGGAGCAAGGAACTTGGAGTTAACCATTTACTTTTTGGAAAATGTATGTATCACTTAAGGCCAAAGACATTTTCCCTTTCCACTTTAGAATTGTTCTGTTGTTCTGTCAGAATGTGAGCGTCAGAATAGAACTTTGGACACAGAATGTTTTGTTTTGGACACTGACCACTGACAAATCCTTAGTTTTGATTTTAGGTAGTTAAACTCCTCTGGTGCAGGGACAGAGAGGCATTGAACCCCTGGTGTATGAGTTTCATTCCTGACTCCTCAGAGGGGGTATGTGCCTTCATCAGCTGATGCCACGTTATCCCTTTGAGGGTAACCTCGCCCATGTGGTCCTCTCTCAGGGTCAGGATCAGGCAGTGGCTACCGTCCCCTGGCCACACGAGGAGAGGCTACCTCTGGGAAAGGAGTGATGACATCATCAGATTCATCACATACCCTTCCCCTAATGCTGTTTGATTTCTCAGCATCTATTGGGAAACAGGAAAGGAAGTCTACATTTCCCTGTTCTCTACCGTTTTGGTGTTCTACCATGAAACAATAGCGATGAACATCTAAGAACCAGCGCATGACCCGTGCATTTGTATCTTCACAGAGGCTCCTCCCTGTTAATGGGGAATGATCAGTGACCAATCTAAACCTTTTACTAGTGAGGTAATATTTTAAATAGGTGACGGCCCACTTTATAACTAATACCCCAAGCTCAACTGTAGCATAGTTATTCTCTCTAGGATTTAACTTCCGACTGATATCAAGAATCAGACGTTCAATGCCACTGTAATCCTGGGAAAGAACAGCCCCCAATTCAACATATGAAGCTTCCGTTGGCAAAATAAACTAAATCTGCGATTTTTAACACTGGTTTGCTGCACAAAATGCCCTTGAGTTTATCAAAGCAATTTGAATCTTCAGTACTCCATTTTATATTTTGGGGTTTGGCATTCTCCTCTTGTCTGTGAAATATGAAGTGATAGTAGAATAGCTAGGGATGGTGTTAGGCAGAAACCTGTGCAGTTCCCTTGGGGACCACTGCAAAAGATTTAGGACTACAGGTGTTGTCAGTAAACCGACTTGGTAGCAGTCTGTACCACCCAGATTTACCTGGTAGCTGTGGCTAAGCAGTCAGATTTCCCTCAAGAAGAGTTAGGCAGTATGCGAAGTATACATAATAGGCACTCAGATATAAAAGCACAAAAAAACATTGATCAGAGCTTTGGTAACAAGGTATATAATTATTTATTTAAAGACACACTTATTGAAACACTCCAGCACTTCTATTGTCAATCACTCTAAACACATTTACTATTATTATATATACACCCCTTATTCCTTATCAGACAAGTCTTAGTTAACACCACTTATTTCCAAACAGAGGGTAGCGCTTAACTATAGATGGCACTCCAATAAGTTAACGAAGAAGGGAGGGAAAAAGGCAGAATGTAGGAAAATACACCACACTAATACTTAGGAACTCTTAAGCAAAGCAGGAAAGTCAAAAGTTACTTGTGAGCCAAAGTCCATAGGCCGGGCCCACTCTTGGAGAGAGCAGGGCACAGATGCACCCAAGATCACACAAAGACAACAGCCTTAAAAAGTCTTGCAGGGAGTTCGGAGAGGTTTTAGTTAGGCTCAGAAAAGTTTAGCCAGGGTGTCCCAGGCTAACCCAGGGTCGAAAGCCGGGGGCTAAATCTACCCAGTACAGTCGGTTGCAAGGGAAGCCAGGCGGAACACGGTACCTTATGTGGAAAGGATCCTCCAGTGGGGCAGTTGTTCCTGGCAGCGGGTGCAAGTCGCGGCGTCGTCCAGAGGAAGAGAAGATCTCGATGTGGAGGAAAGATGAAGGTCGTTGCACTGCCAGGGAAGAAACCAGCCGCTGAGTTTTCCGGTTAAAGGTACTACCCTTTGATTCACGGTAGTGGTAAAACGTGGTATCCCGGTTGCCGAGGTCCTTGGCACAGGCAAGGCGGCCACGAGATGTTCCAGGGAGCGAAAAAGGAAGCAGACTGGTTATCCCCACCAGTCGAATGAAGAAGACTCTCCGGGCTGGAGATCTCCTCTGTCGTTGGGAAAAGTGGTGAGACGGTTCAGCAGGGCTCCACCGGTGGTGTCGTCGTAGCAGGTTGGCTCAGCTTCTCCCTCGTCGGATTCTTAGGTCCTGTGGCGACTTCTCAAGTTCCAGTCCCCAAAGCCCTGCTTTTATGCAGAAAACCCCCATTCACTCAGCCTAGCTGTCACTCAAACATGCTAAGTGGTGAGCCGGCCGGCTCACCACTTGGGCCAATCACATAAGAGTGCGACCTGAGTTACCAAGGTAACTTGGTCCAGGGTGCCTAAACCCCCTCCCACACCCCCTGTGGTACCCAGACAGAGTGGCACCACTTTTGGAGGCTTCTGTGGAGAAGCCCGCCAAAAAGTGGAACAAAGGGCTCGACTTGGGTTGGAGTCACAGAAGAGACCAGAAACGCCATTTTTGAACCGAGTCTTGGCAAAAAATACCAACCGGAGATTTAATATTAATTAAATAAACCGGCAGTATGTTCGAGGCTATGAGAATTAAATAATTAAAGTTGGTAGCCTCGAACAATGGGAAAATCCCATAGGAATATATTTGCGGTCGAATATGAAAAGTAGTTTCCACTGCCACCAGCCAAAACTCGATCAGGGGGGACGGAGACGTGCTCCCTCGACTAACAGACCCCGGGGCAATCGAATTGCCCCGGCCAGTACGTCCACAATATGATGGTTTGTACTGGTTCTGTTCAGTCTTTGAGACTAGTAAAGTCAATGGTGACTTTACATGCCCTGGGAGACAGTAGTCAGTCCCAGGGCATGGAGTCTATACTGGGGGGTCATTAGGACACCCCTGTGTTACTGCACTGAGGGTGCTGTGTAACACACATCACAAAAATACATGAAGCCCTATGGAGTAAAAGACCCCATAGCCCATAAAACACATCTAGAATCAAAGAGACACACTCAAATCAGGTCCAAGTGTGAGGGTAAAAGAGTCTCACTCTTGGCAGGAGAAAAAAATAAACCCCAAAGAATCCAGCAAAGCTGGTGGGGGACTCAATAGGTTAGGAAATTCAGCCTAAACAGAAAATTCTCCCTAACACTCGCCCCCCCTGCCCCCAGACTAAGGGACAGGAGGATTTAATCCACTCCTGGATGAACCTCATACCTCTAGTCGATGACATACATCCTAAAGAGTCCATCAGCATTTTGATGGTGACACCCTGACCTGTGCTCAATAGTGAAATCAAACCCTTGAAGGCAGATTGACCATCTCAATAGTTTTGGATTTTCCCCTTTCATTTGCATCAACCATCTCAAGGGTTGGTGGTCAGTCTGAATGACAAAAGTAGAACCATACAAGTATGGCCTAAATTTCTTCAGTGCCCACACAATAGCAAAGCATTCTCTTTCGATTGTTGCCCACCTTGTCGCAGGATCCTTCAGTTTACGGCTGATGAAGCAAATGGGGTGCTCCCTACCCTTCTCATCCAGTTGGCTAAGGACTGCACCTATACCTACATTGGAAGCATCAGTCTGTACAATGAAAGTTTGGTGGTAGTCAGGAGCTCTTAGTACTGGTGCTTGGCACAGTGCTTTCTTCAGGTTTTCAAATGCCTGATTGCACTCCTCATTCCATTTGACCTTTTTAGGGAATTTAGGAGAGGAGATTACATTCAGTGGAGAAGCTATGGTCCCATAGTTCTCTATGAAATTCCTGTAATACCCAGTGAGGCCTAGGAAGGCTCTCACTTGGGTTTGAGTAGTAGGTGTTGTCCAATTCTGCACAGTTTCAATCTTGCTGAGCAGAGGCCTTATTTCTCCACCTCCTACCTCATGCCCAAGGTAGACCACTTTACTCTGTCCAATTTGGCACTTACTTGCCTTTATGGTCAGATGGGCCTGCTCAAGAGCCTGCAAAACATGTCCCAGGTGGTTCACATGTTCCTCCCAGGAGTGGCTGAAGACTGCAATGTCATCCAAGTATGCCATGCAGAAGTCCTCCCTCCCAGCTAGAACTTGGTTTACCATCCTTTGAAATGTAGCAGGTGCATTTTTCAGTCCAAAAGGCATAACCTTGAATTGGTATAAGCCCACTGGGGTGGAAAATGCAGTTTTCCCCTTGGCATGGTCTGTCAGGGCTATTTGCCAATAGCCTGATGTAAGGTCAAATGTGCTGAGGTACTTGGCTGCGCCAAGCCTATCCACCAACTCATCTGTCCTTGGCAAAGGGTGGGCATCAGTCTTGGTGACTGCATTAAGAGCTCTATAGTCTACACAGAATCTCAACTCTTTGGATCCTGCCTTTGGTACTAACACAACTGGGCTAGACCATGGACTAGTAGAGGGCTCTATTACCCCGAGATCAAGCATCTTCTTGACCCCACCTTTGATGTGGGTTCTGACATGTTCTGACATTCTCTACCCTCTGCCTTTGACTGGCAGACAGTCACCAGTGAGAATATCATGCTGGCCCCAAGGGGTCAAGCCTGGTGAAAGTGAGAACAGGGAGGAAAACTGATTTAACATAGATTTGCACTCCTCTTGTTGCTCAGGTGTCAGATCTGAAGAGAGATTAACTCCTTCAACCTTTTCGTCCAAAGGTAAGCCTCTATGGAGGTCAGGTAGAGCTTCACTCTCCTCCTCCTCTTCCGATGAAGCTAGAAGCAAGGCTCCTACTTCAGGTCTAGAGACATAGGCTCTGAGGCGGTTGGTGTGGAAGACTCTGGGAGCTTCCCTGGGTCTGCCCAGATCCACCAGATAGTTGACCTCTCCAAGTTTTCCCACAACCTTGAAGGGTCCCATCCATTTGTCTTGCAAGGCCCTCTGCCTTGTTGGGAGCATAACGAGAACTAGCTGGTCTTGGGCGAACTCAACCATGTTAGCCTTCTGGTCATGCCAATGCTTGACCAGAGCTTGTCCAGCTTTCAAGTTGTCACTTGCTTCTGCCATCATGTGGGACATTCTCCGCCGGAGACCTATCACGTAGTCAGTCACTCTGACTGGCTTGGGGGAAGGAGCACTCTCCAACCCCTCCTTGATCAGGGCCAATGGACCTCTGACCATAAAGAAGCTCAAAAGGAGAATAACCTACTCCCTCCTGAGGGACTTCTCTATAAGCAAAGAGAACACATGGCAGTAGAAGGTCCCACTTTCGTTTAAGGGGTTCCTCTAAAGCACCTATCATGCTCTTCATGGTTCTGTTAAACCTTTCTACCAACCCATTTGTCTGAGGGTGGTAGGCTGTTGAGAACTTGTAAGTAACTCTGCAGGTTTTCCACATTGCTTTCATGTAGTGGGACAAAAAATTTGACCCCCTGTCAGAGATTACTTCCTTAGGAAATCCAACCCTGGTAAAAATACCAAGGAGGGCCTTAGCCACAGCCGGAGCTTTAACAGTCCTCATAGGAATTGCCTCAGGGTACCTAGTAGCATGGTCTACTACAACAAGGATAAACCTGTTGCCTGAGGAGGTTGGGGGATCAAGGGGACCAACAATGTCAATCCCTACCTTCTCAAGTGGGACTCCCACAACTGGGAGGGGCACTAAAGGTGCCACATTCTTGGAACCAACCTTACCAGAAGTCTGGCAGGTATGGCAGCTCTTACAGTACTTATCTACTTCAGCCCCCATTTATGGCCAATAAAAGTAGAGAGAGAGCCTTTCCTTGGTCTTCTTGAAACTCAAGTGACCAGCCAAAGGTATCTCATGGGCTAGTTGTAAGAACTGTTGTCTGTTTTCTTGAGGTACTACAAGGCGCTTGTAGTCTCCAGGTTCAGACTCAGTTGGTTCACTGTAGAAGAGGCCATCTTCCCAGTGTAACCTGTACTTCCCAGGCTCTTGCCGATCAGCCTGAGAAGTTGCCTGTTGGCGGAGACCTTCCAGAGTTGGACATTCTCTTTGGCCCTTACGGAAAGCTGATCTGCTGGGTCCACCTTCCGCCAGTAAAGACTGCAGTTCAGGATGGTCAGTTGGATCTAAATCTCCAATAAGGTCTTGGCCTCTTACTAGCTCTTCTTCAGAGTCTAGTTCAACCACACAGGGTTCAACCACCCTCTCAGCCTCAGCTGGAGGGGGAGTTACTGGTGTAACTTTGGACAACCTAGGGGAAGTCCTTGTTGGAAGCACTGGAGTGCTTGCTGCTGGCTTTTTCCTTGGAGTCTTGGGTTGCCCCTTGGCTCCTGATCTGGTTGAGACTGCAGGAGTTTGCTCCAGTGGAGGAGGAGTGATATCCTTCTTCATCATCTCCTGAGAATAACCTCTCAAGGTTTTCTCTCGGGCAGGTTTAGTGAGCTCCTGTAACCCTTTACTAGGAGGTCTGGGGGTATGTGACACAACTCCAAGAGCTTTCAGGTCATTACCCAACAGAACCCTTCCTGGCACCTCGCATTGTACACTGACAGGTATCTTTACGGTCATATCATTGCACTGGATGAGAACTGGTAACTGGGGACACATCTGCACAGGCCCTCCAGCTAACTTGGTGAGGCATTTGGGTGCCTTAGCAACATCCTCTGCCTTGAAAAATGATTCATCCACCACAGTTATGCTGGCCCCAGTGTCCCTAATGGCAGGAGTCTCCTGACCATTCACTTGGACACTGTCCTTATAATACTCTTTAGTATTATCCGGGATAGAATTATATACATCTAAATTCTGTTGTTCCCACAACCCCAGAGAGACTAAAGAAACACTGGCTGAGACTCCCATGGGTTCATCAGCCAGCAGTAGAAAGTTTCCACTTGCCATTGGGACTTCCTCTTCTTGAGCAAAGGCTAAGGAGGCAAGTTGGATCCCTGAAGGTTTACCCTTACATCTGGGATCTCCTTTCACATGGTCAGTGGCCTTACAAACATAACAAGAGCCAAAGGCTCTCTGGAATGTAGGCTTGTTCTGACCTCCTTCTGGTCCGGTTTCCCTTGTGGCTTACCCTTATGGTTTTGTTTGGGGCCCTCTTTGGAATTTGCAGTATTAGAATTCTCTTTGGAGTCCTTTTTAGGCTGTTTCCCCTCATCCTTTTTCTGAGTTACCCCAGAATCCTTGTGAGTGGCCCTGTTTGCAACCCACAAGTCAGCAGCCTTAGCTAGTTTTCTGGAATCTAATTCCTTTGAATCAGCCAAGTGCTGTCTGAGCTCAGGAGAGCAGGCATCATAAATTGACTCCAACATAAACACATTTCTCATACCTTCATAAGTGTTCACTTTGTAACCCTTAATCCATCCCTCTAAGTTTTTCAACCCTTCACTCACCCAGGTAGCCCAAGGGGTACCATCATGCTTTTTGAGGCTCCTAAACCTCTTAAGATATTGGGAAGGGGTCTTCCCAAATCTAGCTATCAAAGCTAGTTTCACACATTCATAATCCTTCTTATCCTCCTCCCTCATTTCCATTACCACATCAGTTGCAACAGGGGGAAGCCTAGGGAACAACCAGGTGAGTAAGCCATTTCCTGTGATGTTCTGGAGCCCATGATTGTATTCAAACAGAGCCAACCAATACAACACATCCAACTTAGGCTCATACATACCAACAAATTCCTTAGGCATCCGGGGTCTTTTAGGACTGGAACTTCTAGAGGAGTCAGAGAGAGAAGCATTGTCGACAGATAATTTCTTCATTTCTAGCTCATGCTTGAGCTCCATTTCCTTTAGCCTGAGTTCTTGATTCAGTTCCTGGTGTCTTTGTTCAGCTTGAGTATTCAGTCTCTTGATTTCTAATTCAAGTTTCATTTTCTCTAGCTCAAGATATTGAGGACTAAGTGTGGGACCTGGTAAAGGTCCAGTAGGTACAGCTGGCAGAGCAAACAGAGGCCTAGGGGGACAGTCACAGCAGCCTCACCCTCCTCTCTGACTCTTCCTCAAGATTATCAACGACATTTTGATCAACATCAATCTCTATACTGTTATCTAATGTTGCTGGCATGGTAGGTTCCTCTGAACCATCATCCAGACTTTGGTTAGCTAACAACCTTTCTATCAATTCCATTTTCTTGCCTTTAATCAGGAGATTCTTATGCTTACAGAGAACTCTTAAACAATCAGCAGTTTTTGTAGCAAGGGACTCTTGACTATAATTTTCCATAGTTGACATGTTAGAAAGATTACTGTTTCAGTGCTAAGCTTTGTGGTTAGTTGCACTAAGGTATCCTAAAGCACTCTAAAATGTATACTCAATACAAATCCCACCGCTGTACACCAGTGTTAGGCAGAAACCTGTGCAGTTCCCTTGGGGACCACTGCAAAAGGTTTAGGACTACAGGTGTTGGCAGTAAACCCACTTGGTAGCAGTCTGTACCACCCAGATTTACCTGGTAGCTGTGGCTGAGCAGTCAGACGTCCCTCAAGAAGAGTTAGGCAGTATGCGAAGTATACATAATAGGCACTCAGATATAATAGCACAAGCAAACACTGACCAGAGCTTTGGTAACAAGGTATATAATTATTTATTTAAAGACACACTCCAGCACTTCTATTGTCAATCACTCTAAACACATTTACTATTATTATATATACACCCCTTATTCCTTATCAGACAAGCCTTAGTTAACACCACTTATTTCCAAACAGAGGTGAGCGCTTAACTATAGATGGCACTCCAATAAGTTAACGAAGAAGGGAGGGAAAAAGGCAGAATGTAGGAAAATACACCACACTAATACTTAGGAACTCTTAAGCAAGGCAGGAAAGTCAAAAGTTACTTGTGAGCCAAAGTCCATAGGCCGGGCCCACTCTTGGAGAGAGCAGGGCACAAATGCACCCAAGATCACACAAAGACAACAGCCTTAAAAAGTCTTGCAGGGAGTTCGGAAAGGTTTTAGTTAGGCTCAGAAAAGTTTAGCCAGGGTGTCCCAGGCTAACCCAGGGTCGAAAGCCGGGGGCTAAATCTACCCCGTACAGTCGGTTGCAAGGGAAGCCAGGCGAACACGGTACCTTATGTGGAAAGGATCCTCCAGCGGGGCAGTTGTTCCTGGCAGCGGGTGCAAGTCACGGCGTCGTCCAGAGGAAGAGAAGATCTCGACGTGGAGGAAAGATGAAGGTCGTTGCACTGCCAGGGAAGAAATCAGCCGCAGAGTTTTCCGGTTAAAGGTACTATCCTTTGATTTGCGGTAGTGGTAAAACATGGTATCCCGGTTGCCGGGGTGCTTGGCCCAGGCAAGGTGGCCACGAGATGTTCCAGGGAGCGAAAAAGGAAGCAGACTGGTTATCCCCACCAGTCGAAGGAAGAAGACTCTCCGGGCTGGAGATCTCCTCTGTCGTTGGGAAAAGTGGTGAGACGGTTCAGCAGGGCTCCACCGGTGGTGTCGTCGTAGCAGGTCAGCTCAGCTTCTCCCTCGTCGGATTCTTAGGTCCTGTGGCGACTTCTCAAGTTCCAGTCCCCAAAGCCCTGCTTTTATTTGTATTTGTATTTATTTGTATTTATTTTATTTGTATAGCGCAGACCAGGCCCGGAGGCTACCGGGCGCATTTCTTAATGCAATGGTTACATAAGTTGCATACAATGATAATATATCAAACAATAAGTATGGCATAGAGAAAGACATAGGTAGGTAGTACAACAATACATGGTTTGTCAAGTAGTACATCCCTACATAGGTTATTGCAACACGTTTTCAGAGTGTAGCTTAGGCATTGGAAGAGGCAAGCCAACGTTTGGCTCTATGTTTGAAAAGGTTGAGGGAGGGGAGGTTTCTGATAGTCAAGGGGACAGCATTCCACAGTTTGGCTGCCAGGACTGGGAAGCTAGAACCACCAGCTGTTTGGAGCTTGTATCTAGGTATCCGTAGGCTCTGGTTGAGGGTAGATCTAAGTGAGCGAACTGGAGTGTACAGCGTGAATCGTGAGGAGAGATAAGTGGGGGCCAGGTTGTTCATGCATTTGTAGGTAAGGGCAAGCGATTTTAGTGAGATCCTTTGGGTGACTGACAACCAATGAAGGTTCTTCCTGGTATCCGAAATGTTTGCGGATCTGGGGATATTGAGGGCTGCCCTGATGGCGTTATTTTGTATGATTTGGAGCTTGTCTAGGTTACCCTGATTAGTGCCCTGGTACAATGCATTGCAATAGTCTAGTTTGGACATGACCAGGGTCCTAGCAAGGGTAGTACAGTTGTGCGAGGAGAGGAAAGGGCGACATGCTGTGATCAGCTTGCAGGTATAGGCGGCGGCGGCCGCAACTGCATTAGTTTGTCTGTGAAGGGAGAGGGTGGAGTCGAGGTAAATTCCAAGCGTTTTTGTGTCTTTGGAGACTTTTATTATATTTCCATCGATGTTAAAGGAGCTGAACATAGGGTTCAGCTTGTTTAGTCTTTGCTGAGTACCTAGGATGAGGAGCTCTGTCTTGTCGTCATTGAGACAGAGCTCATGTTGGGCCATCCATGTTTGAATGACATGGTAAACGTCGTTCAAGGCTTTTGAGTCTAATGTGTAATCACCCGTGATGGGGATGAGTATCTGGGTGTCATCCGCATAGTTTGTGTAGGTGACACCCAGATAGTCGAGAACATCAAATAAGGGTTTAGTAAATACATTGTAAAGGGTCGGGGATACACACGATCCTTGGGGGACTCCGCAAGGGACTAGTGCAGGGTCAGCCGCGGAAGTGGGCGAAAATACCCTCATCTGTCTGTTATCCAGGAAGGATTGAATCCAGTTTGTGGCCATGTCGGAGAAGTGAGCTGCAGTTTTCAGGTGGTGACAGAGGATTTGGTGATTAACCAGATCAAAGGCAGCAGATAAGTCTAATAGTAGTAACAAGGCTAGTTTACCTTTGTCTTTGAGATCCTCAATTTGGGTCTTGAGATCGAGGAGGGCTGTCTCCGTACCGTGCTTCGGTCTAAAGCCGGATTGTCTCATGCCTAGAAGGTTGTTTGAATCCAGGTAGTTCTGTATCTGAAGATATGCTGCTCTATCTAGGATCTTTAGCAGAAATGGGACCGTTGTGATAGGCCTATAATTGGTTGGAACCTCCGGGTCTAAGGTGGGTTTTTTTAGGAGAGGGATAACCCAAGCATCCTTTAGGTTATTGGGGACCACTCCCGATTGAAAGGAGGCGTTGATGAAAGAGGTGATAAAAGGAGCGAGGTCGTGCGCAGACTCCTTAATGATCGGGGCTGGACAGGTGTCCCCTTGACAGTTTGAGGGTTTTAAGTTGCAGATGATTTTTTCAACCTCCAGAACGGTGAGTGGTGTAAAGCTGAACGGCACAAGGGAGTCGGGGGTTGTTAATTTAGGTGGCCTGGTATTACTAAATGTAAGGGTGTGGAGGGTATTTTGTTTGGCGTTGATTTTAGATTGCAAGGTGGATATTTTGTTGAGAAGGGCATTTTGTATATTGTTGCACCAGGTGCTGTCCTTGGTGCACGTGTCCGGGGCAGGTGAGGGAGATTCTAGCTCTTTGAGGATTTTGAATAATTCTCTAGTGTTCGATTCTGCCTGGGATATTCGTGAGTTGTATGTCTCCTTTTTGGCTTGTAATATGGCCTCCTTGTAGTTAAGAGAGGTGATTAGAAGGGAGGCTTTATTGGCAGCATTGGGGTGGCTTTTCCAAAGGGCTTCAGCCCTGCGCTTTTCTTTGCGTAGCATGTTGAGCTGCGGGGTGAACCAGGTGTTCAGGTGGGACTGTTGTTTGGCTTTACGGATTTTTAGTGGAGCTAGGCTCTCAATGGCATTGGTCATTAGGCTGTTATAGGTGTCTACTAGGACAGTGGGGTCCTTGTCCTTCTGCTGTGCAGCAAGAGTGTTCAGGCAAGGGAGGATAAGAGGAAGCAGTTTCTCCCTGGTGATATCTTTTTTATTTCTGGTAGGTATAGCGGGGGCTATGGTAGGTATGGGCTGGGGGTTGGTGGCTGGCAGGAGGAAGGTAATAACATGATGGTCAGACCACGCGCATGCATCATTAGAAGTGACATTGGTGTTACAGTTAAGGTCGGCTAGCCAGTCGAGTGTTCTTCCTTTGATGTGTGTAGGATCGCGAATACGCTGCTGGAAACCTAGGTTGGAGAGGGTGGTGTCTACTTCCGTGGCCATGTGGTCCTTGGGATCTGAGAGACCTAGGTTGAGGTCTCCTAGTAGCAGTATCTGAGAGTTGGGCTTGGTGTTGGTCGACAGTGTGGATGCAACATCATCTGTGAATGAGCCCAATGGGCCTGGAGGTCTGTATATAAGGTGGAGTGTAGCTGTATTGGTAGGAGAGAGCGATAGTTTCACTGAGAGAGATTCTGCAGAACTAAGTTGTATGTGGGGAGCAGCTCTCATAGTGATTTTGTTGCTCCTCCTCCTTTCGACAAGTTGGAATGGCGGTCGTTTCTGATGATGGTATAACCCTTGGGTAGGGATAGAGCAAGGAGAGGGCCAGAGGCGTCATGTAACCAGGTTTCGGTAATAGCTAGGAAGTCAAGGTTCTGGACCATGATGAGGTCAGCGATGTCAAGGGCGTGCGCCGTGAGGGATCTAGCATTGATAAGGGCTCCCTTGAGTGCTGCGATGGGTAGGGTGGATGATGGAGGACTAGGCGTTATGTTAGAGTTGGGCAGTGGAAGGGCAGAGCGATTGCGCAAAATACAAGGTGGTCTGGGCAGTCTAGTTCTAAGTCTGCTATTCCTTTGTTGTAAAGTGCATGGGATGTTTGGAGTGGGTTTGGTAGCAAAGTGCTTGAGCCAGAGGGCTGGGTCATTGAGGTAAGGGTTTGATAGGGGCTCAGGATGGTAGAGCATGGTTGAAGGGTGAATAGGTAAGGTCTTAGTGTTACTTGCGCGGTAGCTGGCAGCAGTGCAGGCTGATAGTCCTAGGAAGACTATGAATATAAGGTCAATGCTGGCCCAGGTTCTTAGCTGCATGTCGCAGCTTGTATTACTCAGGGGACTGAGGATATAATTATATGGGTTCAGGACAAAGGGTATAAAGGGGTAGAGGTGGCGCGACTAGGCAGCCAGCAGCAGTGTAACTCAGGTCAGTAGGCACAGTACAGGGACATCTAGATTCAGAAAGGCACAATTAGGCAGCTAATGGCAGTGCAAATCAGGTCAGTAGGCACAGTACAGGGACATCTAGATTCAAAATGGTACAATTAGGCAGCTAACGGCAGTGCAAATCAGGTCAGTAGGCACAGTACAGGGACATCTAGATTCAAAATGGCACAATTATGCAGCTGACGGCAGTGCAGCACAGTTCACTAGGCACAGTATACAGGCATCTAGATACAAAATGGCAATAGACAGGCATTTCAGGATATACTGGTAAAATAGGGGGATGTAAGGATGGTCTAGAGGAGAGGGGCGTGTTCAGCCGTAGGTGTAAAGGATGTGGTCCATGGTAGTTGTAGCTGCGGGTAAGTGGCCAAGGCGTCCCGTAACGGTGAGTCGGGAGGTGAAATGCGGGGTATCCGGGTGGCACGTTATAGGCAAGGACAGCCGTGCGGGATGGCAACGTTAATTGGACAGGAAATTAAGCACTTCTAGTCAGCAGATGGTGTTATGCGTGTGGCAGCGCTGGCTTACCTGGAGCAGAACGGGCAGAGTTCCTGGCCCCTGGCTCCTGTGGCTCCAAACAGGCACACAACAGGCCTTAGTATGGCCTTCGTTGTGGCCGGCGTTTCTGCCTGCCGGTGGATGCCGGAGCGAAGAAAAGTGAAAGTGCGGCCTCGTTGTGGCGCCGCGATGCGCCCGGAATTGCGGAGTCAGGCACTCCGTGGAGACAAGGTCAGGCAGGCCTTGCTCCGTGTGCCCGCACTCCTGGAGCTGGATTCTGGCTTCGGGGGGGTGCGAGGGGCTCCTGCCCTCTACCCTTGCTGCAGGCAGGTGGAATGCAGAAAACCCCCATTCACTCAGCCTAGCTGTCACTCAAACATGCAAATGGTGAGCCGGCCGGCTCACCACTTGGGCCAATCACATAAGAGTGCGACCTGAGTTACCAAGGTAACTCGGTCCAGGGTGCCTAAACCCCCTCCCACACCCCCTGTGGTACCCAGACAGAGTGGCACCACTTTTGGAGGCTTCTGTGGAGAAGCCCGCCAAAAAGTGGAACAAAGGGCTTGACTTGGGTTGGAGTCACAGAAGAGAACACAAACGCCATTTTTGAACCGAGTCTTGGCAAAAAATACCAACCGGAGAATTCATATTAATTAAATAAACCGGTGGTATGTTCGAGACTCTGAGAATTAAATAATTAAAGTTGGTAGCCTCGAACAATGGGAAAATCCCATAGGAATATATTCGTGGTCGAATATAAAAAGTAGTTTCCACTGCCACCAGCCAAAACTCGATCAGGGGGGACGGAGACGTGCTCCCTCGACTAACAGACCCCGGGGCAATCGAATTGCCGCGGCCAGTACGTCCACAATATGATGGTTTGTACTGGTTTTGTTCAGAATTTGAGACTAGTAAAGTCAATGGTGACTTTACATGCCCTGGGAGATAGTAGTCAGTCCCAGGGAATGGAGTCTATACTGGGGGGTCATTAGGACACCCCTGTGTTACTGCAGTGAGGGTGCTGTGTAACACACATCACAAAAACACATGAAGCCCTATGGAGTAAAAGACCCCATAGCCCATAAAACACATCTAGAATCAAAGAGACACACTCAAATCAGGTCCAAGAGTGAGGGTAAAAGAGTTTCACTCTTGGCAGGAGAAAGAAATAAACCCCAAAAAATCCCGCAAAGCTGGTGGGGGACTCAATAGGTTAGGAAATTCAGCCTGAACAGAGAATTCTCCCTAACAGATGCATGTTCTATAATACCCCACTCAGCCTAGGAATGCTCTTACATCTTTCTTAGTTTAAGGTATTGAAGTTTCCTTAACAGCTTTCACTTTGTCATTTTGGGGCTGGTTAAGTCCGTTCCCTACAAAAAAAATCCCAAATACTTGACTGCTGATTGTGCCAAGTGGCATTTTAGGGGTTTGCGGTGAGACTGGCCTTGCTCAAAGCTCTAATAACTAAATAGAGATGGTATACATGCTCTCCCCATGTTTGACTGTGGAGGATTATATCATCAATTTAGGTCCCACAGAAAGAGGAATATGGTTGGAGGACTTGGTCGATCAGACCTTGAAACGTGGCTGGTGTTCCTTGAAGCTTGAAAGGTAGTACTTTAAAGGGATAGTTCGCTCAATAATGTTATTGTCCCAATCGATCGGGCATGTGGAAGGTGTTAGTGTGTTCTGGGCAGGTTCTGAAACATGAGCTGCCCATCTATTAAACCATGAGTGAGGCTTTTTTAAAATTGCTCATACTGTGAACTAAATCACTTCTCGAGGCACCTGATTTTTGCAGGCAAGGGACTGTGTGATTAAATGATTTGCCCAGGATAACACACTTTCGTTAAGTGGTAAAGCCAGAGTTTGAGTCAAGCTTGAAATTTAGATACTTGACCACGCATCTTCCTAACTCAAGTTGGTACAAACATGTTTTGAAGTTTAGTTTTGAATACCAAAAATAATACTCAATTGTATATAACTACTTTAAAAAGTCACATGGTAAACCAACCTGACAATGTATATATCATTGTAGAAACGTGTTGCTAAAAAAAGAGTAAAGGAGTCAATTGGTTTTGAATCCTAAATTCCACAGAGGGGACTACTCGTATTTGCAGTTTTTTGCAAAAGGGCCCTCCATGCAATTTGAATTGTTTACGCCAAGTACTGGTAAAGTAAACCATAAAACACTGGTAAATATTACCTTTGATCTTCACTTTTCCACTACTTGTCTGGAAAAGTGTAAAATCCCACCCACAATTAACGATTATGGTTGCCCTCCATAATGGTTTCTTTTTTAATCTGCCTGCTTTACCAGAGTGTAAAAGTCAGGCGGATGCCATAGGAATCCATTGGTGTTCTAAAAACATAAAAATACATGCTGGTGGAAAACCAATCGGATTTAGCAGGGGGACATGTAAGAACAGGCAAACATGTTAAGTCCGATCTGCTCTCCAACTTTGCCTACCAAATCATACTAAATCATGCAGCGCATAAAAAGTGGCGAATAATGCTTTTAGCACCACTTTTTCCACTCTGCTTGATTTGGAAAATGATCCCCTAAGATTGTAGCTTTATTTTCGGCATCCTGAATGAGGCCTACAAGCTCCAGCATAGAAAATAATGTGATCTTATAAAAAATGTCATAGAGACAAAGTGAAATGAAATGCATGGTAATGGCATTTCTCCATAAAGCTTGTTCTGCATCCCCTTAATTTCTAATCACCCAACAATCACACTGTATATCATTTTAATAAAAAAGTGTCACAGCAATGGTCACTGCCAATTACCTTTTCACATCTCTAATCACTTCCTGTTGTAAATAATTTGCCTCTGAGACACATTCAAAAGATAAGACCTTACTGGGAGGGCCTGTGCAGCCCTGGTGGTTTGAGTTTGAGGGAAAGAGGTAGAACAGGGAGCGGTGTCATGGGCATTTGTACCTTTTCCAAATATTAAATCCACCTCTGATTGCATTCTTTAGGAAATATTTGAATACTGTTGTTTAGTTTCAAAAGATGTGTCTTTCATACTGTGCCCGCAGCATTAAAGAAAATGCGCTTATTTTGTGTTATTTTCCAGGTGTTCATGATTAATCTTCAGAGAGGCAAATGTTTATTGTGGGCCGGGGCGTGGGGGACAATCCTCCAAACCCGCTCCCCTGCCCTTCACTGTTGGGGTCCCACAGCAAATAATTTCCATTTCCGGCAATGTCTAAACACCCAGCACCGAGGATTTACATCATACTTTCCAAACAAGACCCACAATACACATGATGCATTCTATTTGCATGGAAACTCTGTTAAGTTACTCAAACAATATGAGGTTATCAATTATTTGGTCGGAACCCCACTAGCAATTACTCATGAGAAGAAGATCTGAAACTGGTCCATACTTGCCATCCTAGCCTTGTCATTTTCAGTTAGGGCCTTGTTGGATCAACTTAGTGAGGTGCAGCTTAAATCCCTAGGTATAACAGAAACTCCAGTATCTGAACAAGAATCAGCTCTATCGTCAGATACCCAGTTGGCCACCACAACGAAGAACACCACTTTTTCTTCTTCCTCTTTTTTAGACTGAGTAAGACAAGAAGAAGCAAAAATAAAAAATCAGACTCAAAGCAAATCTTCCCCCAAAGAAGATCTAGTCATCAATATCTCAAGCCATACATTAACAGAATTTAGAAGATCTACTTTACAGAAAGGGATTTCATTTGTACCGCACTATAACAGTTCCCTACATAAGGAGAAAATCAGCTTCTTTAAACTTACCACAAAGATGAAATTGAAGATATTCTTTGAGTCATATGAAACCTCAGATTCTACAAGGGAGGAACCAGAATTCTTAGAAATGAAACCCAAGAGCACATTTATCCCACCAGTGCAAAATTCAATTCTGGATTCTTTTCAAAAACAGGTACTGAAGAATTTACTGAAACTCTCCTTCAAGAAATGAACAAGATCTAACTTTACCCACGGAGAACAACATGTACTTGATCACCTCTGGAAGTGTCCTGATCTCACAATTAAGCCGGCACTGCGAGAATAGATCCACCATATTAGTGCCCAATAACTATGGGCACCCGCACTACAACCCCACTCACAAGATATCTCTGTACCCCCCACAGGGTCCCAGATTAGGAGCCCTGATGAAGGCAGACTTGCCACAATCTACCACCGCCGAAACGTGAAGAGCACAGGGAATATTAGAAGACAACTTGTTCCCCTGTCTTCAGATTTTTTTGTCCAAAAATGTTCTGCCACCTTGGCAAGGCAAAGATATCTTTCTTCCCCATGACCCTGCAACATTGATTGTTTTTTAAAAATATATTGACTTCTTAGGGACAATTTAGTACCCACACCAGGCTCAATAGTGCAGTGAACTTATTGAACTTTCAATATGCACTTGAGTCCCTAAAATTGTTTTGACAGTGATTGAACTAACAAGCATTGTTTCTCTGTTATTTGTGTTTTCATTATTTTCTGTTATTGAAGCATTATTGTAAACTGCACATAATTATACGCACTATGCTATGTTTTGTCATTACAATTCCTGCAAAAATATCATTGCATTTGGTCACAATTGTACTTTGATGATTTGTCACAATTACTTGTTTAGATTTTCATGCATTATTATTTGTAAAAACAGAATAAATACATGTTTAAAGGCATACTCTAGTAAAAATGTTTATTTCAAAAATAGATAGCCCACATTAAAAAAAAATACTAGCATCCTCCGTTTTAAAACTTCCTATGTAAAATTTTGAGATATTTAAGCTCAAAAGCAAGCACAAGGGTGCCGCCATTTTGTGAAATGGAGGCCCTCCTGTGCTGGCTTTTGCGGCACTAATGAAGGAAAAGCCAGCAAGCTGTAGTAAATAAAGTCTACCGCTGGGTGGCTTTCCCTTCATTAGTGCCGGGACTCGGAGGACGCGGACCGGAGACCAGAGCAGGAAAGCTGCAGCTGAATCTCGGTAAGTGCTATTTATTTATTTTTACAAAAAATAAGCACTAGCTGCGGTTTTTTTTCTAAGTTTTCCGGGCTGGAGGAGCCCGGAAAACTTAGAAATAAAACTGCAGCTTTAAAAACGTTGTATTTATGTTTGCGGTCGCTTTTGAAGCGACCGCAAACATAAATACAATGTTGTGTTGGAAAACGCTGCGGTTTTAAAACCGCAGCGTTTTCCAACACAACCGTGTTGTGTCTGCCTGAATCTGCTTTACCATTTGGGGCTCTCGGGCTTGGAGCCCGAGAGCCCCAAATGGTAAAGCAGATTCAGGCAGACACAACGCGGCGTTGCGGAAAACAACCGCGTTGTGTCTGCCTGAATCTGCTTTTCCATTTGGGGCTCTCGGGGAGCCCGAGAGCCCCAAATGGAAAAGCAGATTCAGGCAGACACAACGCGGCGTTGCGGAAAACAACCGCGTTGTGTCTGCCTGAATCTGCTTTTCCATTTGGGGCTATCGGGCTCCCCACGGGGAGCCCGAGAGCCCCAAATGGAAAAGAAGATTCAGGCAGACAATGTAGCATTTCCCATTTGGGGCTCTCGGGCTCCCCACGGGGAGCCCGAGAGCCCCAAATGGAAAAGCAGATTCAGGCAGACACAATGCGGCATTGCGGAAAACAACCGCATTGTGTCTGCCTGAATCTGCTTTTCCATTTGGGGCTCTCGGGGAGCCCGAGAGCCCCAAATGGAAAAGAAGATTCAGGCAGACAATGTAGCATTTCCCATTTGGGGCTCTCGGGCTCCCCACGGGGAGCCCGAGAGCCCCAAATGGAAAAGCAGATTCAGGCAGACACAACGCGGCGTTGCGGAAAACAACCGCATTGTGTCTGCCTGAATCTGCTTTTCCATTTGGGGCTCTCGGGCTCACCGGAGACCCAAAGTGAAAGCCACAGCAGGCAGAAACACACGCGGTTGTGTTGGAAAACGCTGCGGTTTTTCTTTCCAAGTTTCTCAGGCTCCTCCGAGCCGGAGGAGCCTGAGAAACTTGGAACGAAAAACCGCAGCGTTTTCCAACACAATAACGTTGTATTTATGTTTGCGGTCGCTTCAAAAGCGACCGCAAACATAAATACAACGTTTTTAAAGCTGCGGTTTTATTTCTAAGTTTTCCGGGCTCCTCCAGCCCGGAAAACTTAGAAAAAAAAACGCAGCTAGTGCTTATTTTTTGTAAAAAAATAAATAGCACTTACCGAGATTCAGCTGCAGCTTTCCTGCTCTGGTCTCCGGTCCGCGTCCTCCGAGTCCCGGCACTAATGAAGGGAAAGCCACCCAGCGGTAGACTTTGTTTACTACAGCTGGCTGGCTTTTCCTTCATTAGTGCCGCAAAAGCAAAAGCCAGCACAGGAGGGCCTCCATTTCACAAAATGGCGGCGCCCCTGTGCTTGCTTTTTCGAATTTTGAGCTTGAATAGCTCAAAATTTTACATAGGAAGTTTTAAAACGGAGGATGCTAGTATTTTTTTTTTAATGTGGCCTATCTATTTTTGAAATAAATTTTTTTACTAGAGTATGCCTTTAAGAGTGCCCAGTACATTGATTCAGTGGGTGGTGATTACCAATAGCGGTTGATTTAACCATAGGATTTCCAAATTAGCAAACCTTTTTTCTTTTTCTAGAAAATAACGAGCGGACAGCTCTAAACTTAAGTACCTGTCCATCCCAAAAAATATTTATGGTTCTAAACATCCTCAGTAAGGGTACACTCTCTTGTTTCTATGCTCACAATTAAGCCAGCAGACAAGGGAGGAGCTCTTGTCCTTATGGACACTTCGAAATACAAACTTGAAATTGAAAAACAACTGGCCTGGAGACCTACCTAGAAGTATTTAATGATCCAACTGAACAAGTGAACTAAACTAAACAGTTTAGTTTATCCAACAAGTTTAGTTGATCCAACTGAACTAAGCAGTTACTCATGAATCTTCATCCTTCCATACCAGTTATTTATGTATTTCCTAAAGTTCATAAAAATGTACAAGACCCATCATCGCAGCCGATAACAGTCTACTGGAGCCATTGGCACAATACATGGACCGGGCCATTCAACCATTGACGAGGGGCTTTAAGACATGCATTAAAGACACCAATGACTTCCTAACCAAATTGAGTAAAACGTTGTATGATGTAAACACACATATATTATTTACTATGGACGTTTCGAGTCTGTACACTAGTATATCTCATCACAGAGCCCATGAAGCCATGGAATGGTCCTTTTGACATCAAATGAAATCTGTAAAGCAGACCGGTTACTCATACTAAAACTACTTAGGATTGTTTTGCACAACAATTTCTTCATGTTTGAGAACAGATTTTCCATATAAATTTCAGGAACTTCTATGGGGGCCGCCATTGTTCCTAGCTATGCGAATACATATATGGCATACATGGAAGAAAATGATATCATCCACAACCAGAAATGGAAGACTAATGTGAAGTTCCTAGTCACATACATAGATGATCTCTTTGGAATATGGGAAGGTACACAGGAGGAACATTTGGATTTCTTTAAATTCATGGACACCATGGCACCAAGAATCAAATTTACCTCCAAAACAAGTAAAACATCCATTGAGTTTTTGGATATAAATATCTACTCTAAATCATGTGATTTACAGACTACAATCTTCACTAAGGCAACTAACAGAAACAGTCTGTTACAAGCTACAGGTTTTCACCCTAAGAAAACATTTGAGAGTATTCCTCTTGAGATATAGGAGGTCATTCCGAGTATGGAGGTAGCCATGCTGCTTTTAGCGGATACCGGGTCTGGGTTCATTGAATGGGGAAATACCAGGCCATTCCGACCTTGGAGGGCCTGGTATTTACCCATTCAGGGAACCCAGACCCTGTGCATCCCCATTCATATTCGAGCCCCCATAGGGCTCAATGGGAATGTGGAGCATGCTAACAACGGGCCCGTTAATGACGGGCCCGTTGTTAGCATGCTGGACCACTTGCGGGACCCGCTAACGATATCTGGTTTTACCAGGTGTCCTTGGCGGATCCCGCGAGCAGACCTCGTAATGAGGCGGTAGGGGTTAACGGCACCGGCAGCTGGACTGGCGCCGTTAACCCCCTACCGCCAGGGTCGGAATGACCCCCATAGAGTGATCATCTCTGACAATGAGGACTATCAACACAAAGCGGAACTCCTCACAGAAAAACTCTTGAAAAGAGGTTATAACTCTGTCTAGGTACATTGTTGTGCTGAAAAAGCAAAGAATGTGACCAGATTTGATGCACTAACTCCAAAACCACGTCAACCTTCAGAGAACCTGGTATATGTGACTACATACTCTCAACAGAGTCCACAAATCAACAAAATAATTAAAAAGAACTGGACCCCACTCCTACTTGATTCCACATTCCTCTTTCCAAATACTCCATTATTTACCTATGCAAAAAGCAGATCCATAAGAGACCATCTATTAAAGGAAGATTTCGCCACTAAGAGGACGAAAAAAAACAACTTCAATGGGACCTTACCTTGAAACAATTGTAATAATTGTAACAATGTGATTAGAGGTAATTTCATCACTCATCCTCACATGGGTTATAAGATCGCTCTTCATCACTCAGCCACCTGTGACACCAAAAACATCATTTACGGTATCAAATGTCCATGTGGACTCTATTACATTGGCATGACAACAAGAAAAGGTAAAATACGCTGGTCGGAACATAAATCGAACATCAGACTCAACTCTGAACGTTCCCCTGTAGCTCACCATTTCAGCAAAGTCCGCCATTCCATTGCCCACATTAAATTTATCATATTGGAACATGTACTCCTCCCTAGACGAGGTGGCAAGTTGACTAAATTCCTACTACAACGCAAACTATACTGGATAGATCACTTAGACTCTATGGTCCTTAAGGGAATGAATGTGGACAGGGACCTCAGTTGTCATTCATAATATAATTTATGGAACATCATCATTCCACTGTCATTATCTTTGTATTGATACACCTGTGAAATTATTTAATTACATTGCTAACCCATTAATGTTGCAATTTGTTGCACTTTAGTCCTATCCATCAGTCAGGAACCTTTAATATACTACAACCAAGGGGTTTGATTAGACACATTCATCTATGTCGCCCGGAAGGTGCGATGTGAACTGAAACACAATTCATCAACTAGGACAACACTGCCATTTGATGATCCCAATCTTATTTTACATGAGCACTACTTAACTGGTTACATCACCCATATACAGTGTGAACATATACATGTTTTCATCTTCACTTCACACATATGCACCTCTCATTATCTAGGCTAAATAATTGGATATTTTACATGGCCTTGCTTAGCTAATGTTTCATATATCATGACGTGTTTACATTTCTCATATAAACATTAGAATTCTCTAGTTTCATCTCATTCAGGATTAATTTCTACAGCGCTCTCTTAAGTTAAAAGATGGTGCCGTTATTTCTTTAGTCAGAGTGCTCCTTTCGGTTTCATACAGAACGCGCAAGCATTTCGGTTGCCCTGACAACCGTCGACATTTCCAGTAGACGCCGTCCGACTAGCTGACGCGTACACAGTTATCGAGAGCTCTTTGCCCTCTAATACGTGAGTAACTTTTTATTCAAAAGTGGTTGTCTTCCGTTGCGATTTGAATACATCCAGCACCTAATAGTTGATCAACTCAAATTCGCATTTTGTCCCACAGGACTCGCAGAGCTTTATAACATGCGACTAAGTGAAACCTCTTCAAAGCACCCACGCTGGTACATCTGTAACCTGGGAAACATCTCAGGATTACTCTGATGCTGCTAACATTACCTTAAGTAAGCATTTTTTAACAAGATTCACTGTCAGATTGGTTACAATGTTTAAACACCCTATCCTCAACACTTACCCAACCTTGCTTCTTACCCCGTAGGACACGCTAAGCCGGTGAACACCAGGCTCAACTATTGTCATAATTTCACATCTTTCTACAAGTCTATCCAACTAACCTGAGTACATTTGTAAGTTTATTTGACCTTTGCAATTCTTCCTCATACAGCGTAGTCAAGAAACTAACTGGTGGTCCAGACATGGGACCCATCGCTAATGTTTGGCGACTGATCCCGTGCCTGGCCACCTACCAGTCAATTTATGTCTCTAACATTTGGCTTTTATGGATTCCCCCCCATTATTCACACCACTGACGATTGAATTACTTTCCTTGGATGGTTCATTTAATTGGAATACTCTTTCCACTTTTGGAATAGCTACCGAGCACTATTTACCAAATTACACATATTCAAGTTATCTTGACCTAGCTTTGGTTTATGGTCTTTCCATCAAATTATTTGCCTCGAGGGACATTTCCATCGAATTTTGTGCAATGATAAAATTAGCATTGAATGCTTTTTTTTCTTTTTTTGGGGGGTCCCCCAAACCCTGCTTTTTTACCCTTTAAAACCCACCACAACAAACAATTAACCCTTTACCACCCAAAAACATGCATTCGATGCATATTTTTTTGTTGCAAACCCCTCGATGCAAATGCATTTGATGGAAAGGTATTCGATGCAAAGTCCAGAAACCCCTAGCTTTTATTTACTTATCTTGCAGAAAATCACTTACTATTCACACCCGATTAAGGGCTCATCAGCTCGAAACGTGTAGTGCAATAAATAAGGAATTGTACTGAACTATACAGATCCAGTGCAGTACTTGTTGCCCCTTGAAAGAGATAAAGAGATAGTGTTTTATACAGATGAACTATTCAATCTATGGGCCTCATTACGACTTTGGCGGTAGCCATGCCCTTAATAAGGGCATGGCTGCCACCAAAACCGGGTCCGGGTTCCCTGAATGGGGAATTACCGGGCCATTCCGAGTTTGGAGGGCCCGGTAATTCCTCATACAGGGAACCCAAGCCCGGACCTTCCCCATTCCCATTTGAGCCCCCATAGGTCTCAATGGGAATGGGTCCGGGAGCTAACAACGGGTCGATTACGACTGGCCTGTTGTTAGCTCCCTGGTTCCCTCGCAGGACCCGCTATGGACGTCTGGTAAAACTAGACATCCACATCGGGTCACGCGAGCGAACCTCATAATCTTGCGAAATGGGTTTAACGGGTCCTCCACCATTAGCGGCGCCCGTTAACCCATTCTGCAAAGGTTATAATGAGGCCCTATGTATTTTCACATGAACAATGGACTCATTTTGATTTATGTAAAAACATTTCTCAATTGAATTTTTTGTTGCGAAAAACTCTTGCTTTATTAATGTGAATTTGTTCAAATTGAATGCACCATATAGAATGTCTATGTATCAAGTCATTATTGATTTTGTGTTATTGCTTATGCTTTATTAAAATTATTCACATGGATATAAGTTACCATTGGTACTAAATATATACGTGCATTGTGCCGTGTTTTTGTCTCCTAACCCAGGAAGACCCTCCTTTTATTGCCATAGCAAACAAAACACCCACATCTGGGCATATACACTTTCACTTAGAGAGACATGCATTGGCAAAGCCAACAGCTTTGGCCTTTGATTAGTCATGGATAGGCATAAGATGGGAACATCAGGGGAACTGTCTCAGGAGGATAGCTCAGGGGAAACGTGCTCGCCTTAGAAGAAAGACAACACGGAGCACCACAGGTTCAATCCCCGGGTCCACGCTTAGAAACCTTTGGGTATTAAGCGTGTTATAAATAACCTATCATATCATAACTGTGCGAGTACCTGGGCATGTGATGTCATTGCCTGGCAAATGTCTGTCTAATACCTATACAAAAGCCAAAACTGCTGGATTTGTGATTTCTTGTTTTAGACAGGACTCCCGTGAAAGGAACAGAGGCATTGGCACAGATCTTGCTTATAAAATCAATTGGCTGAAGACACACATTTAGAGATTTTTATCGCACCAGGATCTCATTTACAGAGGCAATTAAGTAATTAAACACTCAAAAGAATGCTTAGATATAACACTGCCAGGTCCTATACAGTGCAAATATTGGTGATACTTTGTGATCGAGCTTGCTCAATGAGTTCCCAAATGGTACATTTTGGCGGTGTGGGGCAGGTAGTTGGTAGTAATGCCATAGGCATTCACCATGGCTAGTCATTGGGTGGGTAAATGACCAAACACGCCATAGGATGTGTGTTTCTCCTCACATCCTAACTCCATCCTATCTGTGTTCCACACAAAGGTTCTGGCTTACACCTAATAGGCAAAACTAAAAAAGGATGGATGTAAGTCTCGAATCAATCATAACTACTTGCATTGCTCTGGTCAACCTTCCATACCACTGTCTGAAAATCAGCCTTGGCCCTGCCACTAATATGAGCAGCCTTGCCCAAACTGCTAGAGCGCTAGACCACACGGCCTAAAAATGCCTGTGGTTGCTTGTGTTCCAGTGCAGAGGGTACATAGCCTAGCAATTGAGAATGAACTGCACCTTTTGGTGGCAGAACCAAGAGTCATTTGCTAATGGCTTTTCCCCTTCTGTAATGGCACAGATATATTAAAGAATGATGGCATGAATTTGTTGTGCAGAGCAATGATAGTGGTAATGTTTAATTGAAATCCTTGCATCTATCACATTTTGATTTGACTACTCTCCCCTCCTGAATGAAATTTGTGTTACTACCAACCTTATTTTTTCACTTATTCTTAAGTTGTTAATGCAGCAGCATATATATTGTCAATGTAATTTGTAAGGGCCCTGTGACAAATCTTTGAATAACGTCAATTCTCCACACGGAGAAGCCCTTCCCTGTAAGGCTAGGGTGGTGTGGCCGCTAACCAATATTCCCCGTAGGGGTGGTAACATGAAGGAGGACCTTCCAGGGGAGGGCTCCCCTCTTGGGGTTGAGGATGTATATTCTGGGCCACAACCACCTTATTCCCGTAATAGCCCCTTCATCCAGCATACCAGTACACCACCAGATATGCCTTACTTTACTCAGATGCTCTATTGTAAATTGTTAAGGTCCAGTAGTACTAGGACAAGGAAGCCCTGAGGAGGTTTAGATGGGTGGATCATGGCCTTTGTCCTCCCTAGCCTCAAGGGGAGGCTCAAGGGGAGGCTCCCTCTTGGGGAGAAGGGACAAATTCCCACGATTCATCACCCCTCCTTCTGTTTGGCTTTAGGCAATTTTGAATCCAGCATGCCGTCTAAAGGAAAAGGGAATACCCCTTTAAGAAGAAACCCATATGAAAGTGGGACGAGTAGACCAGAGAGGAGGATAAAGAACGGTGTGCAGAGGAAATCCCCAGAATGCTGTGGAGGGGCTGAGCAGAGTTGAACAGCGGTACACACCGAACTGCGAAAAGCCAAGAACGCCAAGTACAGTCACCATAGGCCCAGCGAAGCAGACAACGGCAAAGCCAGTATCAGGACGGAGTTCGAGGAACCGTCCGACATGGTGGCGTGACCACTGGAGTACCGAAGTGGGCCTGGCGCCCCATCCAGCAACACCGAAACCTGCATGACAGGGAGTGTTGACAGCTCCCATCCACCGCCGTTCGCTGAACGTGGCCAGCTACAGAGATGCCAAAACCTACACACGTGTGAACCCCAAAAGGAAGAAGGAAGAAAGCAACTCAAAGTACCCAAGCGAACACTAAGCCACACGAGGTCACCCACAACAAACAAAGGTACACGGGTGAATTGCAGAAGCGGGAGGTCACTGGGGCAAGATGTGATAAAAAGATGGGCTGATGATTGCGGTAAGGGACCATTGAACCAGTATAACTTGATGTCTAAGGAACTATTCGAAAATAGAAAGAATAAGAATGATTATGAATCATTAAGGAAGTGGAAACAAATATCTTGGGCGAGAGAGAGAAAGCCACAAGAGATAATTCCACGAGAGATAATTATTGAAGAGTGGCGAGACCAGTTAATGAGAAACTGTTAAAAGTGTTGTGAGCTAAAAGCGTAGAGTGAACCAAGCAAGGGGAGAAAGAGTGCATTTAAAAGACCTCAAGAGTGGGGAACCCTCAACCCTAAGAACTCTCAACCCTAATAACACAAGGAAACTAAATAAACGGATGGTGTCTAAGAGAATATCTCAGTGAGAACAATGACAAGTGTCATATTGTCAGGAAGACAAGATCTTTGAATAGTTGGGAGGAGCTACAAGAACTCCTAAATAAAACATGAAAAATGTATCATAAAAAAATAACCGTGAGGAAGAGATTTTCTAAAAGATGACATTTGCATATTGAAGATTGGTGTATAACAAGTAAATGCTGAGAGAATGCCTAAAGAAAAACGGCCACGTGGAGACAGCCAGAAGAGAAAACTTCTTTTGGCCACTTTTAGTTGTTGCTGTTAGTGGTAGGGTCCGGTAGATTTAAGTTTGGACTGAGGACAATTGAGTTTGGACTTCATGACGACAGACACGCACCTTTAGTTTAATTTAGTTACCTAGGGAATCCGCCTGTAGCGATAGGGCGAGATAGGCCTTTTTCCTTATTATTTGAATAAAAGAACATCAGAATATCCACTATGTGTCCAACTCCTTCTTCCGACCCACCACCACGGTCCACTCAGTTCCAGCGTTATCTCTTGTGCTGTTTTTGCAAACTTGTCACTAAATGTTGTGCTGAATTTTATTCAAGTGTCATGTTTGTTCTTTCTGGAGTCCAGTATTCATTTTTGCATTCACATTGATTTACCTGGAATGTGCATCCGACCATGAAGTATTTGTTTCCCATTACCTGTGTCTATGCTGGTCTGGCCATACACTATTTTGTCAAGAACTCAGGTAGGGGAACACAGGTAACCATCAGCACTATCTTCGAATCCTCCTGCTGTTGTACATGCCCCCGTGTTTTGAGGGTCTTGGGAAGGAGACAGCCCCCCACCCCGGCCCTTTAAAGTAAGGCAAGATGCATTCGAGGAACTATAATGAACCAAGGGGGTAGGAGGGCCAGTGAAAGGGGTGCTTTCCCATCCGGTACGACCCCAGGCTAACACCATCAATTATAGCACATTCATATGGTGCGGCCCAATGCACGGGCGGCATCGCTATTTTGTGCAAATATTAATATTCCTAGGTAGAAGCGAAGTATTGCGCAGTAAGCACAGTAAAGGTAGAATTGCATGCACTAGGCCCAAATTCACGAGGCCACAGAAATCTCCAGTCATGCCCGAGCTCCCATGAGTACAGTTCACACCCCAACCCCCTACACTGTTTTTCCATTGTTCTTGAAAGTGTTGTAAAGATGCATCTTTCCCCCAAAATGAATATGCCCTACAAGGCTACGATTAGAGGCTGGTGCCTGGTGGGCATGTTATCTCACTTTGGCGAAAGCACGACCCAGCCCATTCCTGAGTTACCACGATTCATAGCCCATATAACTGTCTAAACGCTAAGATTCCCAAATTCCATGACACCACGTGCCCCAAAGTAACAAGTCCTGAAACGTTCAAGGAGGATGGACAGGATCTATCGTTGGTATCAGGTAATAATATCCCTATATATATGGTCGCCGTATATAATGTTGCTGGGAAAAGGTCTTGGTGACATTATATAGGTGACCAAATATATAGGGATATGAGGAGTGGGGTTTTGGCGGCGGTGTGCCCCGCTCCCCATGATAAAAAAAGGGTTTGGGGTTTGCGGGGGTGTCCCCTGCATGTTCCATCTAATAATGTTCCTGCAAAAAACAGTAATTTTTCGGCCATTTTTTTGCTTGCCGTTATTTTTGAGGGAACACTATTACATGGAACCGTATCATTGCAGCGAAAATCGTGTGATTTGTATTGCGAGGTAGTGGGAGGGAAAAATTATAGTTCAAACAAGTGAGGAGACCTGGGAGTCGGATGACGTGGAGGGAGTGAGTGAAATGTGTGGGTGAAGGTTAGAGTGCCCTGGAACCTCCTGTGTGACTGTTTTGAAGTATGATAAGTGTACGGTATGAGTGGTAAACAAGGTGTATAGTAGCAGTATAGTTAATTTATTTTTTGATCTTCGACGTGAGAAGCAGATGAGTCCTGCAGAGCCCACGTGATGGAAGATGGATGGACTGGGCTGGGACCAATGAACTGCCATCCCATATGGATAAAGGCAGCCCCTGTATAGGGTCCATCCAATCAGCCGCACAGAAGTGTACTATATGTATTGCGTCATTATGACAATGTTTTGCCTTAAATGTTTCTGCTTTTACCTCTTTTTGGCAGAATGTTCTTGGCAGCAGAGTTCTTCGCTGTTGCTCTCATATGCGCATGAGATTAAACCTTGTTATCCTTACAAGATCGACTTGGGGCTTTCTTCCCTAGCGGGTTGTATATTCTCTGGCATGAGCGTTCAGGGGCTTGCTTTCTATTGCTGACCCTGACGTGATCCCAGCGCCTCCCGTACCTGCGCAGGCTTCCAGGCCGCTTGTCCAGAAGAAGCCACGCCCACCTACAATGACTAGCCCCGAAAAAACATGTGGTCCGAGTGGTCTAGTAGGCACCATTTTAAGAAAAGTCCTCTGTTCTTTGAAGCGGGCGCGGCTCTGAGGAGAGTGCAGGTCAGTTTTGGAACCCCGTGACGGAGGAGTTCGGGTGAACACGCACATGTGAGTAGACTCTTGTAAGAGATAACAAGTAGGGGGCGGATCCATGGGGAAGTGTGAACGGTGTGGAACGTGGCGAGCGAGGTCATTGATGTGACATGGATGAGGTTAGGGTTATTGCTGGTGAACATTTGTAGTATTAGTCGATCAGTTCGGTAAGGCATTATAAGGTAAGGCAAGGGAGCCCCTCCCCGAAAGGGGAGGGAAGGTGGTACCACGAGGCAGAATAATATTTAAAGGCGGTTCTTGGAAATACAAAGTAGTGGTCTCATATAAGTATTAGGCCTGGAACAAGTAGCAGTGGTTAGCATTGCATGTTGGTTTAGTTTGTGATAGTAGTGTTTTGTGGGTGAAGAAGCAGGCCCTAGAAGGGGCGGTAGTTTTGTGAGTCGCAGTGTGGTGTGGTGTTCTTCCGATCTCTTTGAGCAGCGTGTGTGTGTCTGGAAGGGTGAGAGAGAAGGGTGGGGGCTGATCCTTTTGTGTTTATTGTTACAAGTAAGCGGCAGCATGCACGGTGCATTAGAGGGGCTTTCCTTTGCTGGTAAGCGATTGACGCGCCTAACATGGGGGAGGATCACCAACAGAGCACATGTACAAGGCTTTGCCACTGTATCGTGACAGGGTGGAGAAATATCATAAGCATTGGATTGCGGAGACAGGGGGAGGGGCATGCCCTGTCCATGGCCAAGGTAATGCTTGCACAATAACAGCATCTTGGAACACATGTCCACATTTTTAGTAGCGAAGTACAAGGGGAAGCAGCTACAAAAGAGAAAAAAGATCCTCAATCTTTGGCGTATGTTCAAAGATACAGAGGATTCAGGGAATGGACCGAAGGCGCAGGGACAGAGAAGTGAGAAGTGCAGGAAGAGAGAAGGGGAAGGTGGGACGCAGGTAGTGACCGTGGGATTATATCCCTTGACACCATACCCCGCAGAAGGGTACACCAATCCAACCTATTTACCTGCTACGATAGGGATCTCTCCTGCAGCAGTAGGGTCCCCCAGAGTATCAGCAACATTACAGGCCACCACTCTCCCATCTATGTATACCAACCCACCTGAAGCACCAGCGTCGACGGAGTACAGGTCTAGGGAGTTTCAGGATAGGTTGACAGGTTTGCTAATGACACTACAAAGGTTACAGACATCCCCAGAAACAGGGGGGAAGTAAGTGCACTAAGAAAAAGGGCGGGAGAGTGGAAGTCTGGGAAATATTGCTTAGAATGCATGTTGAATGTATAAAATGTGTAGGGGTTGAGAAGGGGCCCAGGTGGGTGGATTGTCTTGGGAGAGGAGACTACGGTATTGGGAGAGAATGTGGAGGGTGGGGATGCTGGCACGTTCACAGAGGACCGGAGTGAAGATTATGGGAGGGGTGAAGTGGCTGCTGAAAATACAGTTACCAGTCATTTGGTCGAAAACCAAAGGATCGAATGCCATTTGATCGACAGTCAAATGGTCGAAAAAAAGGGTCGATTTTTTTTTATGGGGGGGTTCCCCCCCAACCGCCCGTTTTCTTTATTAAAAATATTTTTTAACCAACCAAAACTAAAAATATATATATAAATAAATAAATAAAAAATTCGACCTTTTTTTTTCGACCATTTGACTGGACACCGAAAATACCGCCCCCCCCCAAGCAGAAGTTATATGGGCGGGAGGCAGGTTAAGGAACAGAGTTGGCCGGATGGCAGTGGTGAAAAGAAGAGGTGTTGTGAAGAAGGGTATGGGAAGTAGGGCTTATAAATAAGGGGGAAGGGAGGACACAGTACGTGCCTTGGATCCAAATGGACAAGAATAATTTAAATAAGGCCCTCCCACAGCTTAAAGCAGGGGCGAACAAGTGGATATACGAATTTGAAAAACAAACGTCAGGGTTGCCCCTAGCAATAGGGGATCTTAAGAGCTTATTCGTTGTTGTAGTTGGGGATCAAGCTGGAGATGTATGGGTTAAGGCTGGATACCCAGGAATAACCTTGGGGGATGATGCGCATGATGGGGCATCATTCAATGGAGTTAGAGCATTGGTATGAGATGCATTATGTAGGGCCTTTCCAGATACTCCTGATCTACATTCTTTGATGCAATATACCATGGGAGATGATGAGGACCCAGCTGGATTCATTCTTAAAATGCAGGAGAAATGGAGAGCAGAGACAGGAGGGCCATGGGACCAATCATTACAATTTTTCTATTTCATCGTAAAGAGGGGTTTGCCGAAGGAAGTGCCGAAGGCATGGGATAAGATTGTGGGTAGTGGGGCGAAAGTATGTATAATAGTGCATCATTATAAAAGGATTAAGGAGTGGGAGAAGGAAACAGTGCAGAGGCATCAGTGGGATGAATCAAAGTTAGTAGAGAAAAAATTGGCAAAGGTGGCAGTTCAGGTGCCTGTGCCAATGCCAGTACAGGTGGAGGGAACAGAGAGTACACAGCAAGTTATGAGTGCCACTATTGCGGCACTCTGAGCAGAAGGAGGAGAAGGCCAGTGGGGTGGGGGGCAACAGTACCAGCAGGGAGGCAGAGGGGGATTTCGAGGAGCAAGAGGTGGAGGATTTGGATCCAGGGGAGGTGGGTTCGGACAGTCTCAATGTTGGAATTGTTTGAGGTGGGGGCATATCGCATGGGTGTGCCATAGCAGGTCTGTGGTGGGGTATAGTTACGGGCCACCGCAGCAGGGCCAAGGGCCCCAACAACCTCAAGGATTAGGGTACCAGCAGCAGGGCCAAGGGTACCAGAAGCAAGATTACCCTCTGGGCAATATCAAACTTTTAATCAGCAGCCCCAAGTGCCAGACAGACAAGCAAAACATTCGCCATAGCAACAGCAGGGTGGTGTTTTCCCAGTAATCAGGGCACCAGGTGGTGCGACTGCTCACTTTTGGGGGGGCAACAGTAGTATGAGGTAAGCCTTTCTCGTTAGCTGTAACGAGCACAAATCCTGACTAGGACAGCCCACAGAGAGCACTTGCATGTCCGATCCTGTCAATGACTATCCACCTTGAAGAGGACCATTGGTGGGGCCGGAGATAGGAAACAAGCAATTTATATTTATGGTGGATTCTGGTGCAATCAAATCACGTATCATGGAAGGCAACTTTTCACTATCTGGAAAATATTTTGACGCACAGGGGTTCTCTGGGGCTATTTCCAAGGTTCCATACACTGAGTAATTGGATGTAAAGGTAGGAGGAAAGAATGTACGGACACCCCTACTATATTCCGAGAGATCCCCTGTCAATCTACTGGGTAGGGATCTGCTCAGTAAGTTAAACATGACTATATTCTTTACAGATCATGTAGTAGTATATTCTACGCCTGGGATGTGTACTGTAAAGGCGATGCTGATTATCCATACAATGGCAAGGGAGGTGGTGGTCTGCGGGATACCTTTAGACCCATACATGTTTATTTATGGTATCACAGTGCTTGTGAAGGCGGTGCCCCAGATTGCCAAGCAGTGCTGGCGAGTGCCCACTGATTTCATTTTTCATCCAGCTGTGTCACCCGAGGTGGTGGCAGGAACAATACTATCGCTGGACGTGCAGGGGTTGGTCATGTCGTACAGAAGGATTGTCCTATTAGGCATGGATAGGGACGGATGTGAGTGGCGCACAGTGCTCTGTGTAGACCCAACAGTACAGCTAAAGGAGGAGACAGATGATGAATTGTTTGAGAATAACGACAAAGAGGTGGAAATAATCTTAGAAATGTGCATCCCTTGTGACATAATGGTACAGTAACGTAGAGTACAGTGTCTCTTAATGGCAGTAGTAACTTCATCCCCATTTTTCGAGAAAGATCTACGGCACATACCCTTACAGTTGTGGACTACAAATCCACATGATGCAGGGTTGTTAAAAGATGTAACACCTGTGCATATAACCCTAAAACCAGGTGCAGTATTGCCCCGGGTAAAACAATATCCACTGTCAAGAGAGGCAGAGGAAGGCATTAGGAAGACCATAAGGCTCTCCTGGATCAGGGGATCATCGTGCCATCTACCTCCCGTGCAATACAGCGATATACCCGGTTAAAATAATCAATTGGGTGGCAATTGGAGAATGATCCAAGATGTGTGCCCCTAAATGATGTGGTACAGAAAGAGTTTCCAGTGGTTCTGAATACTGCAACTATTTTATGCAGCATCCTCAAGGAGGCTACGTATTTCACTGTGGTGGATTTGAAAAATGCATTTCTTTTTATTCCACTCCATCCAGAGTCGAGGTATCGTACAGCATTTACATAGGGTCAGATGAGGTTCAAACATACTAGATTACCTCAAGGGTATTGTGAGAGCCCGAGCATATTTAAAAGAGTACTGCATGCTGATTTAGGGAATATTCAGGTGCCCAGCATGATTATCCAGTATGTAGATGATCTGCTAGTGTGTAGTAACAATGAACAGCATTGCCGAAGTGACTCGGTTGCACTGCTACAATTACTAGCTTTTAAAGGGTATAAGGATGACATGGCCAAATTGCAATATTGCCAGCAGGATGTAATTTATTTGGGACAGTTTATATCAGTGAATGGGAAGAGGATACTACCTGACAGGGCAGCATCGGTACGCGCCACCCCCAGAACCGCCTCAGTTAAGGAGATGCAGATGTTTCTGGGCCTGTGCAATTACTGCAGGGCCTGGATCCTCGATTATGTGGCGTACACTAGGCCACTTTTTCAAGCCCTGGGGGAAGCACAGAAAAAAAAGGAACACAGTTATTGTGGACGGCAGAAACTATTAGACAATTTGATGATTTAAAAGAAGTGATCAGCTCAGCACCCATACTGGCCACCCCGGAGTAAACATAGGAATTCTATTTGTTTTCACATTCCGAGGGTCGGCTTATGACAGCATTGTTGATACAGAAGAGCACTATGGGCCATAAACCATTGGCCTATTACAGTGAAATTCTGGATGCAGTGATGCAAAGACAGTCTGCGTGCGAACACGCATTATCAGCTGCTGCCTTTACTATAGAGAAAGGTTCCACAATTGTGATGGGGTGTTCAGTAATGTTGTATGTGAAACATTCTTTGTTTGCTGTTTTGGAGAGGGCGAAGTCCACCCTGACTATGCAAAGGTCGTCCGCACATGAAATTATAATTCCGAAACCTCACATTCATGTGGTTAGGTGTAAGGTGGTGAATCCTGCCACCTTTATTAGCAGATATACCCACAACAGCGAACTTGACAGTACACGACTGTGTCACATACGAGGGGGAGGAGGATAATGCTCCCAAAGCAGGGGATTGTACATTAACAGAGGGTATGGTATTTATCGTTGATGGGTCATTCACAATTGATCAGGAGGATGGGCAGAGGAGGACAGGGGCAGCACTGGAACGATGTGGGAGGGGAGTACAAGACGGTGGTTATGAAGAGGTTGCCTACACACTATTCTGTGCAAGTGGCAGAACTCATGGCGCTCATTAAAGCACTAAGAGCATCGCAAGGGCATCATGTTACGATATATTCCGACTCAGCGTATGTTACAACGGTACATGCGCGTCTCTCTCGTAGGAAGTGGAGGGGGTTCAGGAGGGCGGATGGGTCTCTGGTACAGCACGCTGTGCTATTGGAGGGGCCGCTACAAGCATTACCACAGCCATATGCTGTAGCGGTCGTCAAGTGTGCCGCTCATACTCATGGGACAAACAAAATCTCAAGGGGGAATGCAGCCGCTGATGCTGCAGCCAAAAATGCAGCGTACCAGTCAAGTGAGACATCCACTGAGCACGTTATGACCGCCCCACCGACAGACGAGCGTCCAGTGCCTTACACCGCATTGCCCATCTCCCAGATTATTGAGCTTCAAGGAAGGGCGCCTGAATGGGAGAAGGAGTTGTGGTTACAGAGAGGATGTAAGCATTCCCCAACAGATCTGTTGTGGAGGCAGGAGAGTCTGGGAAGACAGTGATGGCCCCGGAATTGATAGCGGTAGCATTTGAACAATTGCACTACCCATCTCATAGTTCGAAACAACACATAGCTGCAGATATAAAGGAGGATTGGTTCACACCAAATATTCAGGAAAGCATCACTGATATGGTAATTCATTGTACCACATGTTAATGTTTTAGGACAGGGATGATACTACGGACATTACGGGGCACATTGTCCCACCCTATTGGGCCATCCCGTGAGTTACACATAGAGTCATCTAAACTGTGCACCACAATGAAGAAAAACTGGGTGTACTTTTTGCCCCTGGCCCTTTTTAGTTTACGCACGCAGCCAAGCAAAGACCACCACATGTAGCCTCACGAGGTGGTTACTGGTCGGTGCATGAATACCCCTGTGTTCCCTGTGAGAAGGGTTTCTGATGCGCATAGGACTGCAGCGGTGTTCAGAGAGGAATTCAGGGAGAATTTGACAACACTAACAAAGGTCATTAAATATGTCTTCTGACAGATTTCACCTCCCAGAACTTTGACTACGGAGACGCCCGATGCTGCACAGACAACAGGAACAGATCCTGAGCATATAATGGCTAGACCACTGCTGCCAGCGGATTACGTTTATGTCCGCAAGTTTGTGCACCACTGGAAAAATCCCTGATTCCAGAGACCATACGAGGTGGTGCTTTGCACTCCACTCGCAGTGAAAGTGAAGGAGCCTCGCTACTGGGTCCATCTCTCGGACGTTCGTAGTGTACCTTCCAAAAGCACAGTAGTGCATCCGTTTTCGTAACAACAGGGGTGACCGTACTTGTACCCCAAGCACCTTACCTAGCTGCCTGAAGGAGACACAGGTTTGGCTGCATGCTCAAGTGGAAGGCCAAAGTACAGCTGATAGCTCCACACTTTTCTTCCTTAAGGAGTTCTTTCTTCTTCTCTCTCCCCCTGCTTCCTCTTGTTTTCTTTTTGTCTTGTACAGTGCATGTCTCGCACGTCCCTCCATTTTGTTGTCTTGTGCGTCTGTGCTTCTATTGCAGGTGAAAAGAAGATGGGCGCCGCCCATGTACATAGGTTGTTAAGTAGGGACCCGAGGTGTAGAGATGCAAATGAAAGATTATGGAAATATATCTATTACTGTTAGTTAGCACTTGCTGGAGGATTGTGTGCGATATTGCTAATACTACTGGGAGTGTATTGGGGAGGGTATTATGGGGGAGGTCCTATAAAGGAGTGGAGTGGGGGCAATAGTATTGTATATTATCCTAATGGAGCGATACATATCAGGGTCAATAACGCGAGTGGAGTTACATATATTAACACTAATGTGAATAGGAACAATAACAATGGTAATAGGGTCAATGACTCCAATATGCATGTTACGTCTGTGAAGGAAATAGAGAACACGTTGGTTACAATAAACATGGGATTGCCTACTACTATGGAAGGTTACAATGGTATTTCTGACAGTATTACTAAAGCAACTATCTTAGAGAATGTTTATAGAAGAATGAAAAGAGTAGCATGACGAAATTATGAGACATATCAAGGGTTGGGTTTTGGATGAGGATATTCATCAACCCAAATTCTCTAATTCCTCATTCTCTGATATGAGTGGAGTGGGGAGAAATGCTGTAAATGTGAGCTGTTATGTGTGTTTACTCATTCTGCATGCGTCAGGGGCTCCCAAGGTGTTAGTAATGCAAGCAGTCCCAATTGTAGAGGCACAATTTCTGATTCATCTTGCGCTATGCAGAATAAAAAGAACGTTCCAGGCACACAGTGTGGAATTGCAAATGGTGGGCCCAGATTTCGTGAAGTGTTCCGACGACCAAAGAAACATCAAGTGTGTCGAGTTACCTTATCTGATGGTAAAGGGGAAGAAATATGTCAATAATAACTGGCAGGACAGCACATTACCTTGTTTGACAGTAGGATTGGTAACATACAGTAAGGACAGAATAGCACGAGTGGTCCACTTCTGTGCACAAATCCGGACAGAGCATGTTACAAGGCTAACATGGTTTGCAACAATGGAAAAGCCAGTGCAAGTGCATAAGGAAGAAAAATACAAGCTCTGCTTCTGCAGCAAGTCTCTGTTGGCACAAACGAACATTGTAATAAGATTCTCTTGATCGCAGACATGAAGAAAGGGACGGCAGCATTGATGGATTACTACTGGATCTGTGGTCGTCTGTCATAAATCAACCACGTATCGTAAACTACCCAACAAAGGATACAGGTATAACCATAAAGGATACAATTGGTAGGGTTCTTCCGGATCCTTGAGGAGAAAAATGGCTTGGAGGTAGTGAAGTCAAAATAGACCTTCAAAATGATGCCACTCTCTGACTAAGATAACATTCAGAGGGAGGAATCACTGGAAAGGGCGTGGGAAAACAAATGGAAGTCAGCCTGGGAAAAAATAAGGTGTAATGAAGAAGTGTCCCAACTTTAATTCTCACTAATAGTTCAACAATTAGAATAACACTTACCTGTAGATGCTGGTAACGAGAGGGGTTCCGACCACAAGTCTCTGAAACAATCCAAGAATAGAACCAGTGAAAAAGGAGGGAAGGTTAGTAAGGGAAGCTTAACCCGAATGGCATGAGGGTCACGCTAGATACTGGGTTGGTGCACCACAGGATAGCGTCCAAAGTAACGTGCACAATCACCTTCTTAATTAACAGTTGCTGGCAGGACATCCTTTCCCAGGTAGAACAGAGAATAGTGTGTAGCAAAAGGATAAGTTAGAAATCCACCTATTGTTTCATCACAGGCAAAAGGATTCAATCAAAGTGTAGCACAAATAACTGCGTGTGGATTTTACACGCGGCAATAGTACACGCAGCCAGGCAAGCTGCATGTTAGTCTTCTTACAGGCGACTGCAAAAAACGCGTGTGGATTTTACAAGTGGCAATAGTACACGCAGCCGGGACTGCAATAGTTTGCGTGTGAAATATTACATGCATCAAGGAAATCCGCATGTTGGTCTTCTTGGACACGGCTACAGGAGTTTGCGTGTGAAATATTACAGGCAGCAAGGAAAGCCGCACGTTGATCTTCTTGGACACAGCTACAAGAGTTTGCGTGTGCAATATTTACACGCAGCAAGGAAAGCCGCACGTTTCTTCTTGGACGCGGCTGAAGGAGTTTGCGTGTGAAATATTACACGCAGCAAGGAAAGCCAAACAAGTTGCTGAAGAGTTGCGGAGACGCAGATCAAAGTTTCAGCTACAAGACTCTGGGCCTCATTACGAGTTTGGAGGTAGGCATGGTGCTATTAGCGCCATGGCTGCCTCCAAACTCGGGTCTGGGTTCCTTGAATGAGGACTTACCGGGTCATTCCAACCTTGGAGGACCCGGTAAGTCCTCATTCAAAATACCCATCCCCACTCGAGCTCCCATAGGGCTCAATGGGAATTGGGGGGAGCCAATAACGGGCCAGTTAATTATGGGCCCGTTATTAGCTCCCTGGTCCCTTAGCGGGACTCGCTAAAGGACCTCGGAATGAGGTGGTAAGGGGTTAACGGCACCGGCATCCTTACCGGCACCGTTAACCCCTTATCGCCACACTCGGAATGAGGCCCTCCATGTTCGTTCAATCAGAAGCAGCGAGCGACGTCCACACGCTGCTAATAAGCATAGAGTAGAACACACGTGACAATCACTAATCACGTGATACTAACGACGTGTATAATGCAAACGCCGTTTTCTGGGCAAAGTATCAAACAACCTCCATTTAGAATAGAAAGGCTTTGAGGTTCTATGGGCATAACAGGATCTGCGCGAATAGGGTGTTACAAGTCCAGATGTAACCTGACTGCCATGCATGACATCGTCAAACTTACTTGCACCTCCCAGCATCATGGAGGGGATGTTTTTCCCTTGCCACATTGCATTCATCACTATTAGTAATCCCAGAAGAACACCTGAAGGGGTGAGTACTGCCTGCAGGGGGCCAACGAGTTTCCCCACAACACAAACTGAAGATAAGAGCTTGGTGCCCACGCAAGAGTCCAATATCTGGCTAGCAAAAGGTCAGTTCCAACAACCACAGAGGATGAAAAGATTGAATTATATATCTAAAGACTTCCACTTTGCTTGCTGAAATACCAGAAGAATACTCTCCATTGAAGAATACCGGCTGTTCTGCTCAGCAGAATCGTTCTTCGCTTCCCTACTCTTGCAGGGGTTCAGGCGGCAGCCAATGTCAAATGGCTACAGATCGTGCAGTGGGAACTGGTCCAGCTCACAAACGACACAGAGAATGGGTTCAACGTGATCAAGGTTGAGTTACGAGCACTGAGACTTATGACAATGCAAAATAGATATGTGCTCGATATGTTGACAGCAATAGAGAGTGGGGTTTGCAAAAAATGTGGCGATTCCTGTAGCACGTTCGTACCTCCAGAAGACGTGGAGAATGCATCACTATCCCACATCATTGCAGCTGTCCATGGCCTAGGTGTTCGCATAAAAAAGGAAGGAGGAATTCAGGGCAATGGGCCTCATTCCGAGCTTGGAGGTAAGTACAGGTACTTTCCGGCATGGCGGAAACTACGAGACCGGCTTGGTGACAGACCGCTAATTGCGGCGCATTACGACCTTGCGGGCACGCGCTTTCCGCCATGCTGGAAAATTACCTAGCGGCATGCCGCTAAATGACCCGTAAAACCCCCTACCGGCATGCTGCGAGACGTACTTAACAACACCGCAACGGAAGCAGCAGCGTCTGTAAATAACGGTGACCGTAATTTCCGGATCCCGTAAATTACGGTCACCTCAAAACAACCCAAGGGGAAATAACGTCATCGCACAGGAACGGGAAGGAGCGCGGCGGCCATCTTTAAAAACACAATCCATTGCCATCCTCATCAGGCAGCACCCTTGGGAGCAATCCGAAGTCTGGAAAAGGACCACACACCCAGGAACAATGCCTAAAGCCCCAAAGAAGTCTGAGGATCAGCTCCGCAACAAGAGATTCAGCCCTGAAGAGCTTCAGGCAATGGTCGACAAACTGGCGGAGCACGCTGACGTCGTGTTCAGCAGCAACATGCGCCGAGAGGCAATAATCCGGAAGAAAAATATCTGGGCACAAACCGCCCAAAGGGTGAGCGCAGTAGGCACCACCCCTGCACCTCCAAGGAGTGCCGCAAGCGGTGGGATGACTTGCGGGTGCGGGTGCGGAGCCTCCTCTCCACCAACCGGAGTCTGGCACTGCAGACCGGAGGGGGTCCAAGTTCCTCAATGAGACTGGAGCCATGGGAGGGGACATGCGCCTCATTGATCGGGACAGAATCGATAGAGGGCGTCGGTGATATGGAGTGCGGGGCAACGTCATCTGCCGATGGAGGTGAGTGTCCAAAGACAACACTGGCAATGGCATTTACATGATGTATACTCCCCCAAGGGCCGTCAAAGGCACCTTGTCATGCTGCCTTCCCCCCCATCCAAATAATGCAGAGCCAACTGCCACGCAATCAAGGGACAAGTGCAAGTACATAACCCACATCAACCATAGTGCACTAACTTGCACATCCCATTATGCACACTGTGCAGCAGGTTCGGCAGTGTGCGAGCCTCACTGCACATTACCAGGGCAGGATGAGTCACTCGGACAACTGCGTCCATGTCATACACATGCATATGTACTAGTGCTGTTGCAACGCCCAAAAGGCCACAAACCCCAAATGACTGAAATGTGAATGCAGCCATCAATGTAATTAGCGTCTCAAACAATCACTCATGTCGTCCCTCTCTTCTACCCCCACAGGCACCGAGCATGAGAGCGGGGAGCCCGAGACAAGCCGTCCAACACCTCCACGGGCAGAGGCAGGGTCCGACGCATACCAGCCCGGACAAAAACAGCCACCCCGGCTCCCCAAAGGTCAGTGGAGGATGCACCACCCCAAACCCTCCCTGCATCGGCGCCTGCCACAATGCCCACCCCAGGGTCGGAGGAGTCTAGCATTGCTGGTGAGGTGGCAGCTACGGCAACCCAGGAGAATGTGCACAGCCCCTTGTCCATCTGTGGGGCATCCGAGGAGGAGTTCTACCCCACAGTCCACACCCCGGAGCCCAGCAATGTCCCCCAGGCATCGTGCAGTGACTCTGGGGAGCCTGAAACACCTGGCCGTAGTGCACGTGCCGATACACAGGGAGATGCTGATCCTGGCCCCAGTTCCCCAGTCGAGGACATGCCAGGGCATGTAGGCCCAATACCCTGCAGGGATGAACAAGCATCAATGGATGCACTACGTGCAAGTCAGCTGACTGCCCTCATCATTGGGTTCATGGATGACAACCGCCAGGCCAGGGTGGAGTGGCTAGATGAGCTCAGGGAAATGCGTCAGGCGGTCACAGAGAGCAGCAACAGATTCTGTGCCATCCTAGGACGCATCGCAGATGCCCTTGAGGCTGCGAATACCAATCAGCAGCCTCAGCAGGAGGACACGCCCTCATCCAGCCGATCCACCCCGGCAAGCCTGCCGCGACGCACTCTGCGTTCCATGCGGCGCCGGGACATGCCTCCCCCGGGCCCCGGGAGCATGGATTAATCGGCATTGCTGCCACATGTGCCCTTAATGGAGAACACGGGACTACTGTTGTGGAGTTGGGGGGAGGTGAGTGGGGGGTTAGGGTTTGTTGTGGAGTTGGGGGGGAGGTGGGTGGGGGTGAGGGTTTGTTGTGGAGTTGGCGGGGAGGTGGGTGGGGGTGAGGGTTTGTTGTGGAGTTGGGGGGGAGGTGGGTGGGAGGGTGGACGGAATGTTCACACTCATCCATTTATATTTTCAATACACCATTGGAGTTGCAAAGTTTAACCTGTGTGGACATTCATCATTGAACATGTGTATAATGACGTCTGACAGTGCATGGTCTACAAGTATACACACACCCAGTGCCCTGTGTGCCCATGTGATTCCGCCCTCTGCTGACTTGTGTTGTGGTTATTATGTCCAAACAATGTTTGCCACAAGACATGTCCCTCCCGTGCACCGCCTCCATGATGCTGTCTTGCCCCTTCCTCCTCCTCCTTCACTCCATCTTCATCTGGTGCTAGCAGTCCCATGTCAGGGGACAGAGCCACATTCCAAGGGATGCACATTTTGTCCAGCTTTACACATGACATGGGGGTCTTGGACACCACATTGCAGTGGATGGGTCTCCCACCAGTCCAGCTTGGGCAACTCATATGTGCCTTATGCAAGCCAGGTGACTGCTTCATCTGCACGCATGCACGGGTATGGCCAGTATTTCAGGGCTCCCTGGGCCTGTTCTGTGGGTTTCTGACAGGGGTCCCGTACCATGGTATCAAGGGACAGCCACCAACACCTGCATGTCTTGCCAATTAAGGTAAGTGTTTGGTCTGTCATGGTGGAGAACTGAACTTGTCTGACATGGCAGCAGGTCATTGATGCCCATACGCACATGTCCATGGATGCATTCAGGCCTTTCATGGCCACAATATGTGTCCAGTGCAATGGAATGCTGTTGGGGGGCGCGTCTACGAGATGGTCCATGAACAATGGCACACACATCTCGTGGTACGTGCTTCGTTGATGCATGCAGCAGTCTTGATCTTATATCCATGAAGTGCTGTGCACTGTGTGAATCCGTAGTTGGGTGTGTTGGTTGTAGTCAGTGGCTCATATTCATCATACTGCTCTGATCCATACTATGGTGAATGCCACCACTCCTATGGGTGTGCCCAACCGGTGATGTGGTGTGGTATCCCTGCTGCCCTCAGTTCAATCCACTCCCAGGGATGACTCTCCGGTGTGGTGACATGCTGGAGGCAGCCACATGATACATATGCTGTGTGTCTTCCTATATGCCCTTACGGTTGTGGGGGCCGCCAATGAGTGGTGCATGTGTTGTGGGATTTGGCCTTGTCAGATGTTGGTAATGTTGTCTTTGGTGTGCGCCTTACTCCATCGATGTGGGAATCTGTACTCATGTGCCTTTACACTGGTTGAGTCATGAGTTGTTCCTTAATGTCGGGCCCACCCATGTGTGATGTTCTTGCTTGCGTTGCATTCCGTCTGCACGTTGGGGGAGTGGTATTGCTTGCAGTTGCGATCCGCCACCTGCATGCCATGCTGGTCCACCTAATCCACGTGGGTGCTGTCAGGGGCACCCATGTAATTTGGCATGCCTGCCAATGCATGGGGGCCAACATTTGTGTCGTATATCTCCTGGGTAGTCCATGTTAGGGATTTGTAGCCCCTTGTGTGCTTGGGGAGGTGATCCAGCACTTGTTTCTGTGTCCATGTAATGGACGGTTGTGACATGCCATGCATGGGCCCCACTGTGTGCTGGTAGGTGCCTGTGGCATGGGTGTGGGGCACAGGCAACACCTTCAGTTGTGCCGGGATAGCGGTGTGTATTTATATGCTGCTCGCTTATCGCGTTATTTCACGGCCCAAATATGGTGGTGATGGTGTCCCAGTCAAGCTGGTAGGGGGTGTGTATCTGCTCAGGGGTTTCCTTGAGGGTCCGGACCTGCTGCGTTGGAAGGGGGGCTGCTGGGGTGGTGACGGAGTCTGCACTGGTGCTGCATGCTGGGCATGTTTCCCCCTCCTTCTCCCCCTGTGTCTCCTCAGTGGGAGGGGGAGCTGGTGTTGTTGGTGTAGTTCTTGTGGTTGTGCCCTTGCTGGCAGGGCCTCCTGCTTCATGTGCTGCTACCACTATTGGTTTCATCTTGGTGTGGGAGGGGTGTGGCGTGTGGGTGTGCTCCTTTTCTGCTGTGGCAGACTCCATTGCCTCCACCTGTGCTGATTGTGTGCACCTGTGGCTCTGGGTAGCACTGCTCAGGGTTCTTTACTCCTTCTCTGAGATGCCTGTATGTACTCCATGCCGGTAAGGTACTTTACGGCCTTAAGGAGGCCGTTATTTACGTGTGCTCCTTACTTGGGATCAGCTCCAGTTTATGCCATGCTGCTACTTTCGGCATTGGTGGGGCGCGCGCGTGACCCGAGACCGATAATTACGGCATCGTAGTTTACGGTGCCGTAAATAGCGGTCTGACAGGTCAGAATGGCCCGTAGCGGAAAGCGATGCCGGTGATCCTTTACCGGCATTGTTTTTCCCTTACCTCCAGGCTCAGAATGAGGCCCAATGATTGGTAAGCATGACTTTCAATTCGGCCCCATCGTGGCTAGGAGCAATCGTGAAGATGGTGATGGACATCATTGTGTTCCTGCTGGCCATTTTTTGCACGTGTCAGCTGATTCTTCAGTGCTGTGTCACTGTGGCACCCGATAGCGCAAGAATGATGGTATGAACTTGTGTAAGAACTTGAGGAGAACCATCTTCGGTTCCGGGAGCACCTCAAGACCTTCCTCTTTGCTTCTACCTTCTCTCTTCCTCTCTGTCTGCTACAGCACTGGGCTCCTGGTCACCCTCTGAATTCGGTCCCAGGTCCCTGCCCACCCAGCTGCACACCTGCACTGCCTCCTGGCAACCCTTGCACTTGGGTCTGTAGCTGAAACCCTACAGTCCCCCTACCTGCACTTACTGACACCCATTGTCTGCGCCTATCTCTTGCACTTGCCACCTGCTGGCCACACTACTTATTGTTTTGATCCCATGTTCAGCACTTCTCACTCCTCCCCTGTCATGGTTACTGCCCAGGGGCCTACCTTCAGGCCCTCTTTATGTTTGATTCATAGGGATAGGTGGGGAAGACAGGCAAGAGCAGCATGGGTTATGGCCTTGAGAACCAGGAGCGTGTCATCAGGGAAACCTCATCATCCAATCACATTCAAGAGAACTTCCTTCTTCCTCCAACATGGACAATGGTTTCCAGCTCAAAGTAGGCAGTGCAGTCTAGTCTCTGGGCGTGGCTGCCTATATAAGCCACGCCCAGAGACCAACACGCGCTTTGTGTGATTTCTGTATCACACGCTTACTCGGACTCCTTACCTTTTATCTTCATGTGGATTTTATCGATCGTCGGCTTCGAGGCAGAAAGAAGAGTTTGACAGCGGGTTAGTTCTCTGGAGTCGCTCGCCTGTGTCCCGCAGCTCCCACAGCATACCAGCACCTGGAAAAGAAGACAAGAACAGGTGATTACCAACAAGCTTGCATCAGGGCTTTCTTCTCTCTCTGCCGCTCACTAAGGTACCTCTCTGAGACCGCCAACAGCTACTCACCTCCGGTGTGCGGTCTTCATCTGGAACTGCTTCTGGTCCTTTCACTTACTCATTCAGCCGTCCAGTACCTTAGTGACTCCCGGAGCGGTCCTGTGTAAGAGAAAGACTAAGGTTAGAATAAGAAATGTACTCTTTGCACACTCTCCGCATTCAGACTTAAAACCACACAATGCAAGCAACCAAGTGAGGCAACTGGGATATTGAACTTACCTGCGACCAGAACTTACCTGTTAGGCCAACTCCGAATCCAGTGAGTGAACTGGTTTCCTGAACTTACCCTTGGCACAAGGAAACCGACCAGTGCGGCAACTGGTCCCAGAGTTTTTCTGAACTGAAAACGTTCCTGAAGATTAGCCGTTACTAGCGGCCATCTCCAACTACGCCCACCGGGCCCCAGACAATGCGCCCCTGCAAGAGCAGGATGGAGAGCTCACCAAGTAAAACAGAAAGGTGAGTCATACCCTAGTTAGGGGGAACTAAAACTTCTAGATTTAAAAGTGACAGGGAAGAAGGGTGAGGTTTGGGCTATTCACCTCTCCTTCTAAACCAGTCACCTTTTTTGGCAGATATTCCTTCCAGCAGTATTGGGAAAGTAGGAAGTGAGAGAAGAGCCAGAGGACTCCATCACTCCATCGGAGACTCAGGTAAGCGTGACATCCCTTGCCTCTTGCACTTTGCTCTTTCCTCTCCCCTGCACTTGTGTGATCTCATTGTCACTGGGCCTAGTAAGATCGTTGTCTTGTCCTCCCTTGTTCCCCTCCCTTGCCTCGTCGCACCTTGAAACACTTGTGTATGGGCGCGCTATAAATAATATATCATATCATATCAATTAGGGGTTCAAAAGCACCTTGTGAAACAAAAAGCATTGAAGTACAACCTGATGTTCCGCTGGGTGGCCCGAAGTATGAAACATGTGCCATCTCGTATGGAGATGAATTGACCCTTTACACCACACTGTCATTTCCCAAACCCTTGATACAAAAAACCACACAGAGGTTTCGGTGGACTTGGCAGGGGAGGGAGGATGTATTTGCATGATTTGTTCACCGGAAAGGAATAAGCTATAGGTGGATGTAGAAACTGGGGAGTGGGAGCGCAGAACAATTCCAAAATTTGTTACTGTAAAAGTAACGAAAGGGGGAAATGTTGGGAAGGGGACAGCCCCATCCCACCCTCCTCCACCAGGTGCTTTAAAGTAAGGCAAGATGCATTTGAGGCACTATAATGAACCAGGGAGAGGAGGGTCAGTGAAATGGGAACTTTCCCATATGGTAGGACCCCAGGCTAACATCATCAATCATAGCATATTCATATGGAGCGGCCCAAGGCGCAAGTGGCATCGCTATTTTAGTAGATATTAATATTCCTAGGTAGAAGCAAAGGCTTGTGTGGAAAGTACGGGAAAGGCAGCATTGCATACGCTAGGCCCAAATTCACGAGGCCACAGAAATCTGCAGTCATGCCTGAGCTCCCATGAGGACAGTTCAGACCCTCATCCGCCACACTGTTTGTCCATTGTTCTTGAAAGTGTTGCGAAGATGTGTCTTTCAATCAAAAGGCATGTGCCCTACAAGGCCACGATTATAGGACAGTGCCTGGTGGGCATGTTATCTCACTTTGGCCAAAGCATGACCCGGCCCATTCCCGAGTGACCACGAGTTTTAGCCTAACTGACTAAACCCTAAAATCCCTGAATTCCATGACACCAGGTGCCCTTTGACCATCAACCCCAAAGTAACAAGTCCTGAAAAGAGGATGGGCTTGATGTATCTTTGCAGAGACAATCGTGTGATTTGTATTGTGAGGTGCTGGGAGGGATAAATTATAGTTCAAACGAGGGTGGAGACCTGGGAGTCGGATGACACAGAGTGAGCGAGTGAAATGTGTGGGTGAAGGTTAGAGTGCCCTGGAACCTCCTGTGTGTCTGTTTTGAAGCCTACCAAGTGTATGGTATGAGTGATAAACAAGCTGTAAGTAGAAATATAGTTCATTTGTTTTTTGCCCTTTGACATGAGAAGAAGATGAGCCCTGAAGCGCCCACGTGATGGAAGTTGGACGGACTGGGCTGGGACCAATGAACATCCATCCCACATGGATAAAGGCAGCACATGTATAGGGTCCATCCAATTTGCTGTGCGGGTGTGTACTATAGGTATTGTGTCATTATGACAATGTTTTTGCCTTAAATGTTTCTGCTTGTATCTCTTTTTGGCAGGACGTTCTTGGCAGCAGAGTTCTTTGCTGTTGCTCACATCTGCGCATGAGATTAAACCTTGTTATCCTTATTAGATCGACCTGGGCCTTTCTTATCCTAGCGGGTTGTATTTTCTCTGGCATGAGCATTCAGGGGCTTGCTTTCAAGAGGATCAATGGATCCTCTGCATAATTCCCTGATGGCCTCACATTATGTAGCAGGTAGTGGGGTCTTGCCCCTGAGTTTCCCCCATACACTGCAAGGCTAAGTATCAGACATTTCTACTGTTAATCCATTATGCTAACAAATATTAGGAATTTGTATTCCCTACAAACACAGAGTTGAGTATTATGCTAGTATAAAGCTTACTCATCATAAATAAAGCATTATCCTCAACAAGCTTGAAATAAAATGTTTTAAACGTTTGATAAATTGACCAATCACCTGACTTCAAAATTTCTTCCAGACTGGTCCCTACACCAAAGGACCTGAAAGCCATAGAACCCCATCACTTAGTGCTTGCTCCCAAAGAAGTAAGCATTGATGCCCACTTCTGACATGACACAGCACATCCAATGTGCAGGATTGGGGCCAAAACACAGCAAAAGGGCTTATTCAAAGTGATAAGCAGCCGACCCTTCAAGCGATTAATGTTAGGGGATGGCCTCACATTCATTCTTTTTCAAACAACAAATTACACAAAGAGAGGTTTTATGCAGAAAAGCTTTCACTGTTACATGTGGGACAATGTCTGACACTTGACACAAGATATTTCTTTTGTATTACAATGAAGGATGGTTGACATTTTTAAAAAAATAAAGAATTTGGGCTGCTCACTGTTGAAGAAGCCACCAGAAGATTATTGCAAATACAGAGTTTTGGATAAGGGATCTAAAAGAACACATGTTTGGGAAGTTTCCTTATGTCGGGTTTGGGGTGTGAACCAGGGCTCGCCAGCAACAGATAGATAAGACTCATTACAATTGTTTTTTTCAAACAAAATAGCCAGTCACAGTGTCTGGGAATTCCAGTATTTCCCACTTCTCAAACCTTCTGGGTGTCTCCTGAGGTCGGTCTTGTGGTGTGACTGAGAATCTATGGGCTGGGCATCGCATTTGCCTTCTTGATGAAAAGTACTTCCTGGTCCCACTTCCTTGGGTCCCTACACACTTGCCTTCCCAGATGTACCAATGTGTGGAGCTTCCTGAGCCACAGGGACGTTTTAGTTATCCTTAGCAATACATCTGTCCATTTAGGCACATCGATCCCTGGATCTCTATTAGGTAGAATTCTCTTATAAGGCTAATTTCCCAAACCTAGTGAGTCCCCCAGCAGCTTTGCTGGATTTTTGGGGTTTGTTTTTTTTCTCCTGCTAAGAGTGAGACTCTTTTCCTCCCACTCTTAGGCATGATTTGAGGTATGTCTTTGACTCTTTGTGTGCTTGTGGGCTATGGGGTTTTCTTTTTACTCCATAGGGTATCATCTATTTCTTATGTGTGTGTTACACAGCACCCTCAGTGCAGTAACACAGGGATGTCATAGTGACCTCCAAACATAGACTCCATACCCTGGGACTGACTACTGTCTCCCAGGGCATGTAAAGTCACCACTGACTTTACTAGTCCTAAATTGTGAACAGAACCAGTACAAACCATCATATTGTGAAAGTACTGGAAGGGGTTAATTATATTGCCCCTGGGTCTGTTTTCAAGGGGGCACTGTCCAGTCCTCCCTTGATGAGTTTCTGGCTGGTGGCAGTGGTTACTACGCACAATATTCCACCGGAATATTCTCTATGGGATTTTCCCATTGATTTTAAACGCACCACTTTTTGGTGCAATGTTAAAGATACCGCTGTTTTTTTTATTTAATATTAAATCAACGGTTGGGTCTTTTTGCCAGAACTCTTTTCTAAAATGGCGTTTGTGTCCGTCTATGTAACTCTGACCAAGGTCGAGCCCTTTGTTCCACTTTTTGGCGGGCTTCTCCAAATGGTGCCACTCTGTCTGGGTTCCACAGGATGGGTGGGGAGGGGAATTGGCACCCTGGACTGCTTTGCCTTAGCATCTCAAGTCGCACTCTGTTCTGATTGGGCCAGTGGTGAGCTGCCCGGCTCACCACTTAGCATGTTTGAGTGACAGCTAGGCTGTTGAATGGGGGGTTTTCTGCATAAAAGCAGGGCCTTTGGGACTGGAACTTCAGAAGTCGCCACAGGACCTAAGAATCCGAAGAGGGAAGAATCTAAGCCATCTGCAACGACGACACCACTGGTGAAGCCCTGCTGCAACAAACTCACCACTTTCCCAACGACAAGAGAAGATCTTCTGCTGGCCGAGTCTTCTTCCTCTGAACTGGTGGGACCAACCAGTTCGCCCCTTTTGCCTTCCAAAGACGTCTCTTGGTTGAATCGCCCGTGCCAAGCACCCCGGCGGCCAGATAGCCAAGCTTCACCACTTTGACCGCAAATAAAAGGAACGCACCTTTTACCGACGAACTCCGTGGCTGGTTTCATCCCTGTGCATTGCAACGACTCCACGTTGCCTCCTCGACGAGATCCTCTCTTCCCCTGGTCGAAACAATGAACTGCAACCACTGCCAGGAACAACCGCCACCGCTGGAGCTTCCTCTCTCTTTAAGGTACTGTGTCCTGCCTGGCCTCCCTTTCTTCGGTTTGCCCAAGGTGACCCTTAAATCCTTGGCTTTCCAACCGGGTTGGCCCCAGACCTTCTAACTTTACCTTCTTGAATTGCCCCAACCTCTTTTGAACATTCTGCAAAGACTTTTAGTGCATTTTAAACCATGTGATCCTGGGCACATTTCGCTTTGCTCCATTTAAAGTGGGCCTGGCCTATGAACTTTGGCTCTACAGTGTCTACTGCCTTTATTCCCTTGCTGAGAACTCCTAAAAGTGTTGGGACTTGTTTTATTTCTATGCTTTGCCTTTTTCTCTCCCTTTAACTGAACTATTGGAGTGCCATCAGGTTACGCGCTCACATCTGTTTTAACAAATCGTGGTGTTTTAACTCTGACTTGTCTAATAGTTATCAAGGGAGGTGTGTATACTTTACCTGCCTGTGTTTTAATTTGCTTTTGATTAAGAGTGCTAGTATCTTGCCTAAAGTGTGTTTTAAATAAATAATTATATACTTTTTATACAAAGCTCTGGTCAGTGTTTGTTTGCTCTACTGTGTTTTTAGCCCTATTGTGTATACTCTATATACTGCCTTACTCTTCTTGAGAGAAGTCTGACTGCTCAGCCACAGCTACCAGGTAAATCTGGGTGGTACATACTGCTACCAATTGGGTTTACTGCTTACTCCTGTAGTCTTAATCTTTTTGCAGTGTTCCCCAAGGGAACTGCACAGGATTCTGCCTAACAATCTCCGTTTTTTTGTTAGTGCTGTGGTGAACCAGGGGTAGGACTCTGACAAGGATGAGTCATGATATATATGTGTTTATTTAGATAAAAGTTAAAATGTCTAACTGGCCCTAACACTACGAGGGAAATTCCCTGCCTACTAAAACAAAAACTGAGGGTGCTTGTCATAGTCCAAAATAAAGAGTCCTGTGTCCAAATTCCTATGTTCTTACCTGATCCTAGCACTTTAGAAAAAACCTATCTAAAACTTAAAGGAGGCTTGTCTAACAGACTCGGCATGTGCTTCTGTCTGGCCCGGCTCTTGCAGCACTTATTTCAGTCTCAACGCTCTATTAGTATATCTCTACACAGTATCCAGTCCTCAAGTGTAGTTCGTTGATTAACTAGAAGTGTCTTTTCTACAGTTATTGCTTTCCCCTCTCTGGGAAAAAGACAATTCCTCTTTCTTTATATTCTTCGCTGTTTACCACTGGTTAAATTCCTCCAGGATCAATTCAGCTATTGCCAGTAGTAGAAAACCCTTCACAATTACTTTTTCAGGTATTCTCCTTTACCCCACATCTTGCTTCACTGAAACTCCCCATCATCTTGTAGCTCTGATGTAGGATTATTGCCTTTCCATTCAAGTACTTCTGTACATTTGTTGGCTTTCCCAGCTTGGATCAAATCACATGTATTCCTTTGACAGCTTGGTCCGCAGGATGTATGGCCGTGTATAAGTCTCTCACTTTCTCATACATGTTTCTCTCACTCTCTTTACGTTGGGTTGCTTGCCCGTTACATGTTTTCAGACTTTCACGTTCACTGTGACTTCTCCAGCCTTCATATGCGATATTCGCGACACTCTCATTCCAGATTACCTGGGTCCTGTGCTCATTCCGGGAAGGGTTTTGGCAGTCTCTAATCCCACAGCGTATCATCCTCGCTGGTGTTCTCATGGTGGGAATGTTGGCCTCCCTGTTCATGCTCGTAATCCTTGGACCAACACTCGCTGTGTGAAGCTCAGAGACTCAGGCTCCTTGCGTGCTTCTGGTTTCAGCGTTGGTTGCTGGGCGCTCAGCTCACCACTGAGCTTTTTGCGGTCGCACCACCAGGGAAGACGGTTTTCCTCCCGTCCAGGCTCATTTCGTAACTGGAGCCTCCTGCTTGGTCAGGGTACCCGCTTCGTAGCATCCACATAGCGGGCTTTGCTTTCACTATGCAACCGTGGGCTCTGCAGCTGTGCATAGCACTGCCCCTCCAGTACGTGTTCTTAGAGACTTGCCTCTGTGTACCGGGAATTCTCCTCCTTGGGCAGGAGTGGCACACGGCTTCCCCAGTCTCGCTTCATTCACAGTTCTTATTCTGTGCATGTATATCATCACAATCAAAAAAGGTGTGTCCTACTTTTTTCACAGCGGCCCTCAGATAGCAGTTAGCATTACCTGAAGCCAATAGGGTGGAAGGAGGATTGCTAGTACTTGTAGTAAAAACCCGAGAACAATTGGTTCTTTCCAGTCCCATGTATGCAGACAATGTAGTCCTTTCACGGAGGTCCTTGTTGGACTGGGAATCCTTGTCCCCTAGAGGGGAGTCACTCCTAGTGAGGTCTCACTTGCTCAGACCCCTAGGAAGGTTCTTGAAGAGTGAGCTCACCTCCCTAGCCTCACAGGGGGTGGCTCCCCTCTAGGGAGAACGGATGAATTGTCCAAAGCCATCACAGTGCCCTCTCCCTGGACTCTGTTATTGTATTCCACCTTCCGTGGATTGACTTGGAGGAAACTCGTGGTGACTGGACATCAGCTAGTCGCAGTTTTGGGGCTTTCCATCCTATACACCTTGCTATTCTTATGTCTCTTCCAGGCATTATTGTAGTACTGCATTGACTCTATGTTGTAACTCTATATGGCACCTCTTGGATTGCAGTCTGGGGATATCTTGGCTCCTGGTGCTGTGTTGCCCTCCTGAGATGGTAACCTTTCAGCTAAGTATGATGGTGTCTTGGATATTAGAGGTTTGTAGGTGTTGCAGGCTGCCATGAAGGTGATACAAGCCTGGTGGGGTGCCAGTGCAGTTTGTTGAGAGTGTGAAAATGAGGTCGAATATTTGTAGTCCTATGATGAGAAATGCTGAGATGTGCTGTACAGCTTTTATAGGGTATATAGTAGTGTTTGAGACACCTTCCAAGAAGGCATTGTCAGAAACCACCAGGGCCTGGATAACATATTTGAGGTCTGAGGCAAGGATGAAGAATTTCATTCGGCGCAGGAGTGAGAACTGGTACCATTGTGTTTTTGTCTTCTTTTCGATGTGTGCTTTGAAGGAGAGGTCACAATCGATGGTAAAGCCGAGGTACTTTGCACTGTGGAAGAGTTGGGGTGAAACTATCAAGATCAATCTATGTCAGTCAGTTTTGGGTGCATTTGGGTGCATTTGGTAGCTCTCAGAGGAGAATGAACTCTGTTTTGGCAGAGTTCAGTTTCAAGTAGGTACTTGACTTCCAGGTTTGAATGGTAGAGAGGCAGTGTTTCAATTTGTGAATTTCATTCAGGCAATTGACCTTCAGTTATAGCTGTGTGTCATCAGAATACTGGTGGATGTTGATGCTAGATTTGGTGGCCAGTGGGTCCGTGGTGATGTTTAAGATCACAGTGAAGAGGGTGGAGCCTTGTGGGAGCTTCTCCTCCTTGGACAGGAGTGGCGCACGGCTTCCCCAGTCCCTCTCCATTCACAGTTCTTATTCTGTGCATGTATATCATCACAATCAAAAAAGGTGTGTCCTACTTTTTTCACAGCGGCCCTCAGATAGCAGTCAGCATTACCTGAAGCCAATAGGGTGGAAGGAGGGTTGCCAGTACTTGTAGTAAAAACCTGAGAACAATTAGTTCTTTCCAGTCCCATGTATGCAGACAATGTAGTCCTTTAACAGAGGTCCTCGTTGGACTGGGAATCCTTGCCCCCTAGAGGGGAGTCACTCCTAGTGAGGTCTCATTTGCCCAGACCCATAGGAAGGGTCTTGCAGAGTGAGCTTACCTCCCTAGTCTCACAGTGGGGATCTGCAGGTGGCCATCTGGATGAACTGGTGTCTGTCTGCGAGGTAGGAGTCAAATCATCAATTGACTGTGGTATCCCATTCAGGAGGACAAGGTGTTGAATAGTGCTTTGTTGTCCACTGTATCGATGGTGGTGGTCTTGGCACTGAATCTTGGTCCAAAGCAAGAATGGTATTCTTGAAGTAGGTTGTGTTGGACAATATTTCATGTAGTTGGAGTGTGACAATCTTCTTGATTATTTTGCCATGGAAGGGAAGATGGGTCATGGAGAAGTATCCTGCTTTGTCTCAAGGACCAAGTGTGGGTTTCTTTAGTAGAGGTAAGCTCAGACCAGTTTTCCATCCATCTGGAAAGATGCCTTGCATGACAGAGAGGTTGATAGAATGGAAGCGAGGGGTAAAAGCCTTCTTGTGATATTCTTCAAGATGGAGACTGGGATGACACGTCCTCATAGGAGGTATCCTTGAGTGACATAAGGATGTTTGTGAAATCTTCCAGTGCTAGGTGGTTAATTTCTAATCATCTTGGGACATGGCATGTTGGTTTGGCAGTGGTGTCTTTGATGGGTACGGTCTCGACAATATGGTGAAGGACCTTGTCAATTTTGACTGCGAAGAGCATGTTGATTGCATTGCATCTCTCTGTGGATTCGGGTACTGAGGGGGCTGGTAAGGGGCTGATGCAGTGTTCCACGCCTTTGAAGAGAGCTCTGCTCTTGTTGGAGGCTTATGCTACGGATGAGCTTTGGCTGAGATGTTGCGGTTGTGTGGGTTAAGCAAATGGCTTTTAAAGGTAGCAAGATCGTCTCTTAGTTGCGTTTTTCTCCAGATTTGTTCTTGTTCGGAGATGACACATTTACTATTGGTGAGTTCTTGCATGTACCAGGACGCGGTTGTCTTTTTTTTATTTGTTCGTAGTTTCATTCGTGCATGGATGTTGGTGGATTCCGAGTGCAACTCAGCTGGTTGAGAATGATGTTGACGTTGGATGAAGGAGTTAGTGTGGAGGCTAGGTTAGTGAGGTGGAATGTACAGGTGGCAGGAAAAAATGATTTGCAAGATGAGGGTTCCATCTGAGCTAACAAGCAAGCAAACACATGGCAAAGGTGGGGGCTGAGGAGACTTGGCAGCTCCAAAGAGTTTCAGAGTTCTGAGCCGAGGAAAGTTCCATCTTCTCTGAGTTATTCACTGTCCATTGAAACACATTGTTGCCCATTCAAAGGCATGCTGTCCATAGAGTTCAGTGTACTTTTAAAGCACGCTCTTTCTCATCATTCTTATGTGAAAACATAGCGGTTGCTGCCCAAATGAAAAGTTCCTTTGTCACCTGCTCATAGGGCAGGCCTTGCCTGGAACAACTTTCAATATATCTGTGCTGGCACATCAAGGTATCACCACTTGGTCAGGGACTCTGGCCCACAGACCACTGCCTCTGTGTTGCTGACACCTTGATCGTACCATCTGTATTTTGCAGGGGGCTACATTCGACGATATTGTTCAGGCTGTTTTAAAGTGGACTACATATTTTTTCTTAGGAAATGTGGTTTTGGAATGAAAAAATGTAATGTTTTCTCTTGCTGCTGAAAGTTTTAAGAAAAGAAGAAAAGCATAATATTCGCCTACGTGTCTTGCCATTGAATCCTCCACTCCGTCTGCCTGATGTCATTAATTGATTGGAGTTGTCTAGGGGCAAATTAAACAGGTGTCCCTATTCTATTACACCGTTAATTACAAGCCAACATGTATGGCATTGGTTTCCACTGCCTAAAATGAAGAAATGTTAAACAACGGCGGCTCCGTATGTGTAATTCAGTGTGAATAAAGAAAGCCCCTTACTACGTATATGTGTTCTTTTTAGCGCCACACAGCATATGCGTTCTGTCATTTTTTAACATTTCTCGACTTCTCAAGTGTCTAATAGGAAAAAACATCAGAATCTGATTGAGGGAGTTGATCCATAAAAAGCCCTTTCCGTTAGAAATGCTAACCTTTGATGACTCCGGTTCTCTATGTTGCACCGCGCCCCCATTTTCTTCAGCACGCATGTAATACAAAACAAGGCGTGGGACGATGTCTACGAGGGTGAGGCGCCATTGTTTATCCAGCCATAAACCTCTTTTAATCTTTAAACTCGTCTGATGGCCGCAGAAAGGATCTATAATTTCAGAGTGCTTGCCAAACTGGAAGGATGGGCACCTGCCTGTGCAATCACGGCCGCAGTGTTGAGTCACAGGAGGGCTTGTTTGCTTTCTTTTCAGTAGCGTCCCATAGATCAGCATTTGGATAAGGGAAGTCAAATCATGGAGAAATCTTGCCATGAAGCACGTGACTGCCTTTTAGTACAGCTTGTCGCCTATTCTGCTACATTACATTTGGCAGTTGCCACAAATGCTTTAAACGTGGGATGATGCTGTGAGATGCCTTCTATCTGCTCTGCCTTCCCTGCCTGCTTGGGGGTTTTTGTCAGGAGACATTTTGGCGGGGAAATTATTACATGGAACCAACAATACAGCTTTATCTGTTGTCCCTGTTGCTCCCGGTGCCTACTTGATGGCCTACCTTAACTTTGGTGAAGAACTGGAGATACATCTGCGTGTTCTGTACTGGAGCCTCCGTGTGAGACATCCGTCACCCCCCTGAAGAAGACTACCTCCCTCCTCAGTTTCCTGAGTCTGACGGCCTCCCATCCTTGCTGCCCGTGACTGAGCAGCTGCAATCCTGTCTCAACAGTGCTGCTTATCTCTTCCTGCTGTACCCATCTTTTACGATGCCTCGGTTATCTACAGCTACTCCTAATGCAGCCCCGCCCTTCCTGTACTAGGTTTTTTGGACCTTGCTTCTTTCTGAGATGAGGGACACTCTTCTTCACTGTTTATGTTATGATCAACTAGCGTAAGGCCCATGTACACGGGCCAAAATGCAGGTTTTCACTATATGAGGATCACTATATATAAGGATATAAGCCTACAGCTCCCTCTAGAGGTGACAACAGGCAAAGATATGCAGACTGGACCACAGTCTACCCTAAGGCAACAGCTCCTTCTAGTGGAGCATTTTGCTACTGTGGCCTGCTACTACTCCCTGGGTGCTCTGTTTCCTCCCAGCGCTCCAGTGATTTCAGTGCTGCTAGACAGAGTATCTGTCACCGTGCAGGAGGGCTGCTCTGTTTTTTTTTTAACCACTTCTATTTATAAATCGAGGGCTGAAACATGAAATACATATATAAGACATGACAATCTCGCTCCTCCGCGCCACAAGAACAATCGTTCTGACTTTCTTCTTGTCGTCCATTGTTCAGGTGCCCTAGACATTTTAACCACTTATCCATCTAAACTCCCTCGCCCCCCCCTCAAATCCCCAACTTGGTTGTCCCCCTAATTCTTCGTGCTATATTTGGTCTCTTCTGGCTCCATATAATTGTGCATTTGCATTCTTGAGTTCATTATCATACATGAGTATATTTAAGAAATCAAGGTTTGTGAAAGTGGGCTTCCCTATCTTCTACGTAGTCTTGGAAGGGTTCCCATATCGCCAGGAATTTCAAATATTTCCCCTAACTTTAGAGCGCTTATTTTTTCCATCGCCATCACCCCCCAAACCTTGACCCACCACCATGGCGCCGTTGGGCCTTCTTTAGACTGCCATCTCAGGGCCAGTGTCATTCTTGCTGCTGTTAAAAGATGAGTAATTAAGGCGGCTTTGTTCCCCAATGCTGGGTAGTTACCCTCTGACACTGCTCGCAGTAGGATTATTTTGGGTGACATCGGCAGTTCTGATCCTGTTATCTCCTTTATGTGCCCCAGGATTTCTTTGCAGTATACAATTGCCTTTGGGCATGCCCACCACATGTGGTACAGGTCCCCCCTCTCCCCACATTATCTCCAGCAGTCCGAGGGGTACTTTGCATTGATTTTGTGTAGCCCGGTGGGGGACATGTACCATCTAAAGCATAGCTTGTACACCGACTCCTTGATCACCGAGCATTTGGATGATTTGTGCGCTCTCATCCAAATCCGGCCCCAATCCTCTTCCATGAGTGCTTCCCCTATATCTTTTCCCCAATTGTCCTTATACGGGAGCTTGTCTCCTGTTTGCGCATTATTCAGAAGCCTATATAATCATGTTATCCCCTTCAGACTGGAGCCCGCCTGCATGGTTAAATTCCAGCCTGGTCGGGGTTCTGGTACCCACCCTTTTCACTGCTGGGTGAGAGATCCAGTGCCTTACTTGTGTATACTTATATCAGTCCTTTTTCCCCAGTTCGAATTTGTCCTTACATTCTATGAAGGATAAGGGTGTTCCCTCCCAATACATGTCTTTGAGAGTCAGCATATCCCACCCAGTCCACCCCTCCCAAAATTTCTGCTGAAGGCCCGGAGTGAAGTCCACGTTGTGTGGCAGATGTGAGAACTGACCTAGTCCCCTCTGCATGTTTTTCATGCTCAGAGCTCTGTCCCAGATATGTAGCGCCACACTAGTGGCTTCCAATAAAATGCCCCAGACTTCTCGAGCTCCCTTGGAGAGGTATTGCAGCGCCCTCAGAGGAATTGTAGTGGCTGCTTGTTCTAGTCCGCACCACCCTTTCAAAGTGTTCTGTCCCCCGCATTTGAGCATCAGGGCCAATAGGGCCGCCAATATGTATCTCCCGATATCTGGGCCTCCCAAGCCCCCGAGAAGAGGAGGACGGGTCAGGATCTGTCTTTGGATCCTGGGCTTCTTTTTATGCCAGATAAAAGTGTATATTGCTTTTTGCAGTTCATGGATTGAACGGGGCGGTATATCTGTCGGGACCGCGCCTACCACATACAATAAGCGCGGAAGGAGGGTCATCTTCACCGCTGCGATTCTGGCAAACCAAGACAATTCTTGTGTATCCCATCTGAGCAAATCCTCCTTTAGTTGTTTCCAGAGGGGTACCACATTTGCTCTGTACAGGTTCCCAATTTCCCTTGTTAGCTTTATGCCCAGGTATTCCAGTATGTCTTTCTCCCAAACGAAGGGGTATGTTTCTTTAAAGTCTGTGATCACCCATCTCTCTTCTGTTATTTTTAGTGCTTTGGACTTGGAATAGTTTATAGCAAATCCGGATATGTTGGCAAACTCCTGGAGCTTCCAGATAACTCTGGGCATCGTAATTGTGCTGCCTCTCATGAAAAGCATTATATCGTCCGCATATAATGCTGATTTGTACTGCGAAAGGTTCCATTGCCATCACAAAGATGAGCGGGCAGAGGGGGCAGCCCTGTCGTGTGCCCCGCCTTATGTTAACCTGTGGCGAGCTTTGCCCATTTACTATGAAGTTTGTGGAGGGAAGCTGGATATTTGCCAGCACCATCTTGACAAATGCTGTACCACACCCGAACCTCTCCAGGACTAACCTTAGGTATTCCCAATCTAGGCTGTCAAAAGCCCGTCTGGCATCCGCTGTTTTGTTCTCGTGCCCATCTCGATGACATCAATAGCCCACCTTATGTTATCTTATGTGTGTCTTCTTCAAATAAAACCTGCCTGGTCTTCATGTATTATGTCAGGGAGAACCCTCCTCAACCTGGTGGCCACTGCCAGTATTTCAGCGTAGAGTTTTGCATCTGTGTTTAGGTGCGCTTTGGGGTAGTAGCTCGTGCATTCGGAGTGGTCCTTACCCGGTTTCAGCAATAATATGGTCGACGATTTCCCCATGTCCGCCGAGACCGACCCTTTCTCTCTGATGGCATTGAAGAGATGTGTGAGAGGAGCTATTAGTTGTATGTTGAACATTTTGTAGTAACCACTCCCTAAACCGTTCGGGCCAGGTGTTTTGTTAGAAGGTAATGCTAGTATCACCTCGCTAATTTCTTGTGCAGTTAGTTTCACCCCAATATCTCCCTATCTTGCTCTGAAATCTGGGGTAGCAGTGCCGCCGCTAAATAAGCTTTCTGGCTTGCACGCTCAAGGGACCTGCTGTAGCAAGTCCTCGTGAAACCATAGCATTATTTCGATTTTCGCCCTCTCTGCTGTGTGTGTTACCCCCTGCCTGTCTTTGAGCCGCGCAATAAATTTGCGTGTTTTTTGTTTCCTCAGTTTGGCCGCAAGGAATTTGTTCGCCTTCCCACCATGAACGTAATATGATTGTTTAGTGCTCCGAAGTGCCTGTGCCACCCTGTCTGCAGTGTGGTTTTCCAGTTGTGCTCTAATCTTTCTCACCTCCAGTAGGGATTTTTGTGTTTGATATGTCTTATGCTGTTTCTCAGCTTCTTTTAGTGGTCCTTTCAGTTTTTGTGTGACGAGGGCCCTCTCCCTATTATATGCCGCCTGCAAGATAAATTCACCTCGTATCACTGCTTTCCCTGCATGCCAGATTACCTTCAAATTTGTCTCCTCGTTATCGTTTTCCTTGAAGTAGTTGTTTGTGATACTCTCCATATGCGCTCTAAGTGCTATGTCCCTTAGGATCCTTTCTCTCAGTCTCCATTGTGGGCGCTGCCTACGTTTCTCCCCAGTTGTCTCCATGCTGACCACTATGGGTGGTCAGAGAGATAGTGCAGACCTATTTCGACATTTGAGATATTGGGAACCAGAGAGGTTTAGATCAGGATCATGTCGATCCTGGAATGGCCTCTGTATACTGCTGAGTAATGTATGTATTCTCTGATGTCTTTGCGGAAAAACTGCCAGGTTTCAATTACCCCCAAGTCTCGTAAGAATTTCCCAAGTGCTTGTCTATTTTTCTGGTCAGAGGTTCTGGGTGGAACCGTTTTATCGAGGGCCAGGTCCATCCCGCAGTTGAAATCTCCTCCTATGATTAACTGACCTTCACACCACTCCCCTATTCTCTGCAGTATTCCTGTGATGTAACTGTCCTGCTTCTCATTGGGAACGTATATAGCTACTATTATGAAGAATTGTCCCTTAAGCATGCCCTTGACCCCCAGGTACCTCCCATTGGGGTCTCTGATTAAGTGTAATTTCTTAAATTCAACATCTTGATTGATTTTTATGGCCAATCCCTCCTTAGATTTTTTGCCACTAGTGGCAAAGTATTGTTGGGGGGAATATCTTGTGTCCCATCCTTTTCTCATCCTCTGGGAGGAGATGTGTTTCCTGCAGGATCCCTATTGCTGCTTGCATCGCCACCAGCCTACACAGAATGGCGTGCCTTTTTGCTGGCAAATTCAGCCCCTGCACATTAAGGGATACTATTGTTGCTTCTGCCATTGTGATTTGGTCCACTGTTCCAGCATTTTTCCTTGCTCTGTCTTCACTGAGAACTCCCGCTTCCCTCTCCCCCACTTCCCATTCCTCGAGGTCTGAGCCAAAGATTTTCCCTCTTCTGTCCCTCCCCCGGTGCCGCCCCTCTCTCTCCCCTCCCATCCCTCCCCCTCACTTCACTCTCCCCCTGGGGTTCTATGTGGCCAGAGACCCTAGAGATCACCTCCGGCGAATTCACTGAACGTTTGGCCACCTGTGCCCCAATGTTCCTTGTGCGCCAGTATACTATCATATCCTGAGTTGGATTCCTTGATGGAACGCCCTCCTACCTCTGTGCTGGTCACTTTTGTAGAGTTTAATTGCCTTTACTTGATTAGATCAGGGTGCCAAGAATAGCTTATCCTCAGCTGTTCGGCGTGTACTGGGAGCGTAACTCTGACTCCTTGATCACTCCTGTTGCTTACGGGGACCTGTTAGTTTCGACTCTCGGTCAGTTCTCCTTCTTCCTTGTGTTGACCATTCCCACGGAACCAGCCTGGTTATTGGGAATGTTCCGTTGCGGCCTAGTGTCCTCCTGGATCTGGTCCTCGTCCATATGTAACAGTGCCAGGCCCTCCTCACAGGTGCTGATTTTCCTTATCTTGCCTTCCAAGGTGAAGGACAGTCCTAATGGGTAGGCCCATTTGTATGCAATGTGTTTTGCGTCGCTCGGGCCAGCTCCTGGTAGAGTTGTATGCGGCTGCCTTTGACCGTTAAATCGGGGTGTGCCCTTGCAGCTCTCAGGATGTCCTCCTTCAGCCCGTAAGACGTCATGGCTATCAACACATCCCTGGGTCTTGACCCCAGATTGTTTCTTTTAGGTCCCACCCTTTGGATCCTGTCTAATTCAATCGTTTCGGGTTGAGTATCCTTTAGCAGACTACTGAAGCATTGTTGCGTGCTGTCTCTTAGGTCGCTGTCCGGCACCGACTCGACCAGGCCTTTAATCCTAATGTTAGACTTGCTTGATCGGTTTTCGAGGTCGTCAGCCTGAAGTTCTAGGTTTTTTGTTGCTCTGGCCACCTGTTCCAGAAAGATGTTGCTGTGTTTTGCATCTTCCGCCATCTGCGATAGTCTGTTTTCGACTATGTCCACTCTTTCCCCCAGCTCGAACATCTCCTTTCATACCTCCTGTAAGGTGGATTTCAACTCCTCCTTCATTTGCCCCAACTGAGTTTGGAAGGTGCTTGTTGATCTTGCCTGCATCCCTTTCAAGCAGTTCAGGAGTTCCTCCTTATCTGTGGCCATTGTGATTGAGGTTGTGTTATCCACTAAGTTTGTCGCTTCTTGTGATAGTATGGGTGGCAAGCCGTCCGTCTGATGCCTCAGTTTCCAGTACTTCTCTAGTTGGCCTTCTTAACGCCTGGCTGGGGTTTTGGCTCTCAGTAGGGTGTTTTTCGATCCAGCCCCAAGCACCGGGTTTCATCCACCCCGTGTATAAGAGCGGTGATGTGTTTTGCACCTATATTTCTTGTGTAGGCCGGTATGCTGCGGCTCGCCCTTATTTTTCTGGGCGCGTGCTGGAACTCCCTGAGTCGGGGGCCTTTCTCACCCCATTGTTGCTATTATCTTACCCTGTGTCGGAGCCAGTCCCTCTTTAGCTTTCTCCGGTGCTGGGTTGCCTCCTCACTCCTTCGCTCTGTAAATCCCATCCGAATGTGGGCAGGCCTTGTGTCCCGGGTTGCTGCTACTGTGTTAATGCCGGATGGTCCCCCCTCCTGTGTCAGCACTCACTTAAAGTTTGTGGGGTTCGGGTAGGCTCTGGCCTATCTTTTCGGGACTCCATTTGTGTCAACTCTCCAAGTCTTGGTACGTCTCCAGGTCCACCACTCACTAGTGTGGACAGTATGTGGGCAACGTCTCATGCTGCTCCTTCTCTGAGGGTCTCAGCTAAACGTTTGTTTTGTGATGGTGGGTAGAGGGGGGTGCTGGTGGGTGCCCACCGCTCTGATTACCTTTGCCTTGGAGGATGGAGTGTTCCGCTCTCCACCTCAGTGTGCCAGTGGGACTGCTTTTCACTCCTTGGTCTGGGCCCCTGCAGGGGAATTTGGGTGCCCCTCTGGATTTTCACCCAGCCTTTTAGCAGGTCTTCGGACCCCTTGTATGTGCCCTGACTCGTGTTTCCTTCGACCCTCCGTTAACTGTTGCCACTTCTACACTATGGGTCTTTTGCTAGGTTGGGGGCCGTTGCACCTGCGCCTCTCTCTTTCTACTGGATGGGCTTCACTTTCCTTCCCCCGAATGGGCTGTGTCCCCTTCAGCTGGAACCCTGGGCCCTGTGAGAATTCCCAGTTCAGAACGGTTCTTTGTGGGCTGGAGCGTCTCACCTCTTGTGGCCTCGGGAGATCCGCTGCTGCCTCCGGTGCACGGGGGCTGTTTACCGTCCGCACTGTGTGTTTGCTTCGTATGTTTTCCCGCTTAGACCATCTCATATGCCCTCCGGGGCGGTACACTGACGGCGAGTTGAGGAGCCTGCCGCAGACTCCCTTGTGCACCTGAATTGTGGACACGCCGCTGCCTCTGCCTGACCTCCGGCCCCCGGGCCGGTGTTGAGTTCCGGTTCCGCTGCCAGATTTGAATTCTTGGGGGAGGTGGTGGGCACTCTCGACTCACTTTGCAGTGTGTGGTTGTCACAGGGCTTGCCACCCCTAGCCTGCCACTCCAGTGACCGTCGTCTGTGGGCCCAAGTTGCTCCGGTTGCCCTCCGCCGATGGTGTTACGCGCCCAGTTTGGTGGATGCGGGGTGCCCTCCTCGTGTTCCAGCAACTTGATTAACTGACGGGGGACTCTGATTTTGTCGAGTCGCTCTCTCCCCCGCTCCGCTTGTGAGTATGCCCTTGGGGCACTTGTTTTAGCCTGGGATATGCTATTTCAGCCTGCTTTTAACTCCTTTCATCTTGCGCTCGGACGAAGGACCCGAGGTGTGTGTCCTCACGATCCAGCGGCCATCTTGGAATCCTTTACTCGCTCCCTGTTTTTTTACAGAATGATGAGGTCAGTCAGAGCAAGTCAACTCGGGTAATGCATCGAAGGTTGGTGTGATCATCACCATTGCCGGTATTCCAGCACAACGGAAATGGATTCCAGGAGCACTCTCCTCCCACCCCCTCAGACTGACCTGATGTGTGACTGTGGCTTTACTATAGAAGGCATACTGATGAGTAAACAGCATGTGTTGGGACATAATTGCTTGTGTGGTATTTTCCTTCTTTCCTTTGACCACACTCTGGGATCCTCTCCTCCGAGCTTCCATCGTGTGTCTGATACCAGCCCTCTGAGTCACACTACTCCCAGCTTTCTGAGCCTTTCTCTCCCCAGCACCTGGGTCTTTCTTTTCCCAGCCCTCTGGTCCTATTAATTCACCACCTTCAGGCTCCTCTGTTTACCAGCCTCCCGGGCGTCTCTTTCAATCTCCCGTCTCCTTCTTACCCCAGTGTTCTGGGTCTCCTTCAGTCTCATGTCGCCTGCTCTCCCCTGGTTCTAGGGACTCTCATCCAGCCTCTTGTCTCCTGCTCTTACTTGAGCTGCTTCTATAGGTACTTCTCCATCTTCATCTCCTGATGTTTACTTCTCCAACTGTCTCATCCTCCTAACATCCACTGCCTTCAGCCACAGGCCCTGACTTTTAAAAGTCTATGGCCCGACTTCCAGCCTCTCTGATGTAAAGGACTTCGGTGTGTTCCCTTTGATAACTGGGATGTGGATTGGTTGATGGACCCGCATCTGGGGATGGCTTGCAGCCCTGATGTGGGTCTTGTGGTTGGCTCATTTCTCCCTTCGGTGGTCCTCTCTCTGCCTGTCACAGCGTCTCTCAGGTTTGAGAGGTTGCTCAAGTAAAGTGTCTACACAACTAGCCCCACTAGCCCACTCCTCATCTGATGAATCTGTTGGAGACGCAGTAGATTCGTCTGTAGAACTTTCCTTCTTCTTTTCTCTCCAGGTGGTTTCGATCTTGTTCTTGGATTTGAAGATAGAAGGACGGGCTCGCCTAGAGTCCACTTTGCCAAAGAGGCTATGTGCCCGGCAGTGGGGACTCCAGGGAGCCCACCCCAAACCAGGGAACAACCGGATGAAAAAACCCTGGTAGATCTTGATATGGATGGTAGTTGATGTAGTCTGTAGAGTAATCTAGTAAGAGTGAAGGCAAGAGTAGTCTTGTCTTCAAGTACCAGAATGCACTGGTTGTTGTCGTAGTTGGCGATTGCCTGTTGTCTGGGTAGAAGACCAGTTGGCGTGCGGATAACACGTGGATATAGTGGTACACAAGGAAGGAACTGTGTGTCGGAAACACACCGCTCCAACGGTAGACACCGCTCACAGAAAACAATGAAAGCTGAGGAACCGCCCAGCGCGGTAGAGAGTACAGCAGTAGCAGGAATGGCGGAGAGAGATGCAAACAGATAACAGCGACAGACGCCGCACAAGCGGAGAGGAAAGCAGTCCAGAACGGAAGGAAGCAAGGAGCCGTTCGAGTGGGACGCAACCCACAAACAAACGACCAACAAGGTAGACAGAAACCGGGAAGGGAACACAAGAGGGAGCGTACGCAAACTTACTTGCGGGAACAAAGTAAGGAAGTTGCAACGCACAGGTGCTTCTCATCTGCTGGTCTTTAAGGCGGCTAATACTGGAAGACTAGAACGTGCTGTGCGTTGCATGGAATAATTCAGTCCTTCTCCCATATCGACCATCTCCTCCATACTTTCCATGGGCGATATGTGACAGCATGGCCCTGCCTTCTGGTTGGACCCCTTAACCTAACCTCTATTAGCTGTATGATTATGAAGCCCTTGTGAGGTGACTAATGGATTGCTCATGTTTCCTAGATGTATCCTCCTAGAGTGGCATTTACTATTCCCAGGGAGCCTAGAGATTATTCCCATTTCCCCATGTCTCTCTGTGCCACACATTATTCTTTTCATGGACCCTTCTCTCCTCTTGCACAGCCACCTCAAAGAAAGGCTTTGGCATTAAATCTTTCAGAAAGTCCTCCCTCTTAGCCGCCACGATGCATCCATGGGTCTTGTTCTTGCTTCCTTATGGTTCTGCCCGAAGAGTTCTCCCCACCTTGGCATCTTGGGACATGGTATTCGGACACCTTCATGAGGAGGTCTTCCTTGGGACTTCATGCTTGTCAGGTCAGTTACAAGTCAAAATCTGGGGTATCTATCCTGGGTAGATGGTTTAATGGTCTTAGAATCCATAAAGTAGGGTTTCACCCTGGGGTTTTACAAGGTTGTCTTCTCAGAGAAATCTTCCACTGGTAAGTACTCCTTCAGATCGCAATTTTTCATAATGTCACAATTTCCCGGATCCTCATTTTTCTCAGTGGGTCGAGCTCCATTGTGAGTTGGATGCAAATGGATTAAAGTCCTCAGCCGCTTATTAGGTTGAAGGTTGCCCTTTTCACCACCTTGTGGATGGCATAGAGCTCATGGGTGCCAGGGCTCCATTTGTAGATGTTTTTTGGCAGAGACCACCCTTTGGCCATGGTAAACTGTGGCCTGTGCACTACCTGAATGTGAGGCTTCTGGATTTTCTTTGAGGTTCTTAAGGATGATGCAGCCAGAGTATCCTCAGGTCACAGCTATCTTGCTATGCACCAGCTATACCAGGTCAGCTTTCCAGGCCAGTCCTGTTACTCTTGGTGTTTCTCAGGCACTCCCCTCTGCATAGGTCCAGGCTGCTCAGAACCCTGGTCAAGATAAACCAGCAATCTGACACTGGGTGGCAACTGTCAGAATAATTTCCAGAACTGATGGTGGGGTTTCAGCCTGCAGTGGCTCTACTACCTTTGCCCGGGCAACCTCTCTGTGGTTCTCTATAATTGGGCTAGAGTTAGGATGGCACCAGATGTTGGCACATGGTGAACATGGTGGGGTTGGAATGGTGTGGATTCTGTCCCTCATGCCCCTCTAAGTCTCTTCCCACTATCTACCATGCTATTTTCTTTTAGTGCACAGATCACTGTTTTCTATTTTTCTGGATTCACTGGGTTCCTTGGGACTTTTACTGAACCATAGATTTTGGGAAAAGAAGTGTCAAATGACATCCCCTTGATGGATTTGAAGGGATTGCGCTGATTAGATCAGGAACTGGGATACCAAATTCCCTGTATGGCCAATGAGGACTTTGGCACAGATCAACGTAATGAAAGGTAAACATGAGAATGTTGGTAATGGTGACAGACTCTTGCAACAACCCAGTGGAATTTCAAGTTGTAAGTTAGATTCTTACTAACATACAGGGATACCAGGTTAGTGTGAAAGAGAGGGGAGCAAACCCAGTTTATATGAAACAAGAACACTCTAACAGCTCCCAATCGCCTGTGTTCTATGGTGTAAAGTCTCTAGGGGTTAGGGACTAGGAATTAGTCTAATTGCCGCTCCATAAATTTAGGTTGCCATTGTTATCGGAATGTTCAACCTGACTGACAAGGTTAACCATCATCAATGTGTTGAAACTAATTCTTGTTTATTTAATAAAAAAAAGTTAAAAATACATATTCAATTTAAACAATAATAAAGTGACTCGTGCTAGATAAAGTGACCAGTGCATACCACCTTATCTGTGACTTAGAGTACAAATACAGTAACATACATAATTTGAAGCCAATTACACAAAATACTAATAACTCATACTGCGTGTTGTAAGTCACAAATTCAGTGTTACAGACCACCACAACTATCATTAGAATCAATAATGCATGTTCAAGATCTACTCATAGATAGATGTACATGCTTGGTTTCAATAAGCCTTTTGGTTAATCTTTAGTGTGATTCTCAAAACAATACCACAATCTGGTATTACTAAAATACATAAAACATGTTTTTTTCCTCTCCTCTGGTATACAGGTTATTGTGGGAACCTCTTCAGGGGTAAACAACAGTGTTGATAGCCTAACTGGCCTATCCCAGGGTGACTGTGAGTGGCACTGATGAGACTCAAGATCGTTAAAAGTCTCTGAATTGTCATAGATAGCAGCATGGAGCAGCATATAATACAGACACTGAGGTACTCTTGATTTGATTCCTTGATGTAGTCCTTGTCGTTGGAGAGTATCCCCTAGACATAGAGAAGGAGAGAAAGGAACCCTATCAGTTACTGGTGTTCCATTATGTGGCCCAAAAAATACAAATTAAGAGTATAAAGTAGACACATGCCATGCTTACCGACTACCAATGTAGATAATGCACTGATTCTTGCTGAAAACACACATACAACTAATGTAAAGGCACAATCAGTGATGTAAACTATCGCATAAATGAATAATATTGATGACTAAATCGATTGTGTCAATGGAACCAACACTTACTTGATGTACCCAGAAGGATCTCGCAGGTCAATCAAATAGTGGTCTCCTCATAGGTAAAGATGCAATACTGGGCACTTGGATAATGTTACTGTGCCTATAAAAAAGAATTATTTTAAATCAAATTTCTGACCACGACTGGTTGCAAGAGCAGTCATATGTATGGTGATGGTGTAGTATGCTGGATTCTAACAAGGCTTTTCTCCTCAATTGTGCCCAGTATTTGTAGACGGGAAATATTTCACAGGTGTTACTTGATGGTGAGCTTTAGATGGGCTTTCAAGGCTGGGGAATTAGTAAAAAAAAAACTCCATTTTCGGTATTCAGGGGGTCCACCATCGCCTTTGCTTGCAGGTCTCATCCATCTATATGTAAATCGCATTTGAATGGTTGCTCAGCACAGGAAGACCCCAGAATAGGGTGGGCCAATAGATCTTAGAGTGTGTTAGATAACATAAGTGTATTTTAGGATTGCTTCTTCCTTTCTGCAACCTATTCCCTAGGGTAAATATTCCCAAGGTAGCCTACTGTTTCCAGGCGAGTCAATCCTACTTATGACACAATATGTTATGTTGTTGACATTGATAGACACATAAAAGGCCAGCAGGAAGGATATGCTTAACAAAGGGTATTTTAGGGAGTGTGTAGAAATTGGGCCAAAAGAACAAATTGGTCGCGTCTGAACTAAAATAAAAATGTTAGGATGGTTATTTTACAGGGATGTGGAGGGAATGGTAGATTACTGTGCTCAACATTTGGTTGCAGGAGATTTTGTTGTGTTTTCTCCAACACATTTTGCTGGATATATATTTAGGGGGTGCATTTAGGGGAATGATTAAGGTAAGGGGCTGAAGTGGAAGATGCAGGGAGTCTCCCCCCGCCTACATATCCAGCAAAATGCACCTTCCAAAAAAAAAAAATAATACGACGAAATCTCCCATGACCAAATGTTTTCAAGTAAATCAACCCAAACCGATGTGGAGAGTGCTATTGGACAAATTAGTAAAATAAAGTGTCTCTCAGAGAAGTAACTACATAAATGGCCTGAGTTCTCAGTAAATCCAGGGCCTTGTCTCACCTGGAAGATTAACACAAATACCAGTACATTTATAGTATTGTTTTTAAGAGATTCTTGCACCCTTCTTCTCTCAACCTCTTTGGGTCTTCCTATGTGTTCTTAATCTCAGGTTTAGGGGTTCTTGCACCCTTCCTCTTTCTTCATATCTCGGCATACCCCTATGTTCTTAATCTCAGGTTTACTTATTCTCATATCCTTCTTCTAATATCCAGGGGCTTGTTGGTCAGCTCTCTAGGTAGGGCTGTTTTGGAGAAGGCCTAGAACCATAGGGAGATTCTAGGCCATCCTAAAGACAGGGTAGTCACTAGGCCTCTTACCGCTGGTTCTTCAGCCACCTACGCCAGTTTGTCATTGGCCCTTGGCATCCTGCCTCAAGTCTTGTTCCCTTGTTCCTGCATGATCTGGCCCTGGCCATGGACCTTCACAGAATGTGAACAAGCAACAAATAAGTTGTGATGCCACCATTCCCTGGCCTACAATTTGGGATCTGAAGATTTTACCAAGTAAAGTCTTCATGTTTACTTGGTGACCCGGACTCTGGTCGACTTTTGTGCCTGGAAGTCTTGCGGGAGTGCAACTCATTTGCCGGTGGTGCTCACTTGTTGAAAGAAGATATATATATATATATTTTAAAAAAATCCTTTTTCAAAAGTTACACTGTCTCTTGGTAGTGGGTGCTCAGGGATACAATTAAAAGGATAACCGGTACACAATTATGGCCCAAAGTCTGCATACCAGTCTGGGGTGTACTGGCTATAGGGATATTTGACCAACCCCACCCATTTGCTCCACACTGGGGTGCAGCGGGGTCTGGCCCTGTGCTATCAGTATAGGCAATTTCGGGAAATTGCTGATTTAGCGATTCTTCAAAAATAGGAAGTTATGGCACAATAAAACATACACAAGGCTATAGCAGACCCCCACGCGCATGTCAGATACAGACCTGTGCAATGCTGGGTATTACCTCTAGTAAAAGTGTATTTCTGCATATTAGAAACTGAGTGCTGGGGTGTTTTGAATTGTTTGCGTTTGGCAGTGTTATTTCATCTGTAAACCTGCAAACCAACAGTTTTATGGTATATATATATATACCTATAGTTAAGGTGAGCCGGACTCCCATAGTAACCCCTTAAAATTCCATTGTTATTAACTTTTGATCCGAGTAATGGATCTGACTGAAATGTCAAACGTGATTAGGGACTCACGGTCCCCGTAGACTGCAAAGTTTCGTAAAGATCAGTAAAAAAATTGAAAAGTTATTAAAAAGACAAAAAACTTTTTTCCCAAAGTTACGGCCTACTTCCCATTCATTTTCCCATAGACAAACAAGGTCAGTTTTTGCTAAAGCGCACAGCCCAAACCGCTGGACATATTTGGACCAGGTCTGAAACAACTTGGGCACAAGGCGTTAAGTAGCGATCCATGCTTGGTTTGGGGTTATTCCCTGCAGTAGTTATTTAAACATTTGATGGAGAAGGGGTGCCCCATTCTCAAAAATAGATAGCTATATCGCGGGTAAATTACCAAAACCAGTTTTTTTTTAATTAAACGACCGCCATCTTGTTTTTTTCTCGATGCGAGAGATAACTGCGGATATAGCTGAAGATAACAGGAAATGAAAAATAGTCAAAAAGCTATTTGCAGGTTAAAATAATTGCAAACAACATTAGTCTAGAGGTGTGGGGGGTGGCTAGAGGGCACCAAGTGAAATTTGGGAGTTAAAAGGGACTGAGTTTGCAACACAAAGCTTTCTTTAGCCGCAGCTACAGTCTTTAATAGCTGAGATCTCAAAGCAAACTGTGTCACAGAAATAACGTGTGTTGTACGGGGAAAGAGAGAGGGCAGGGGAAGAGGCCATCTGGGAAGTGGATGGAGGTGGCACAGATGAGGGGGGCACTTAGTGAGGGCAGGAAAGCATTTTATTCTGCTGTTTTTCTGATATTCACTGCTATATAGGTCTACAGATATCTGAGGTTATGTGTAGTTCTGTAAGCGCAGTTAGAGTTTTCTTTCCTTGAAAGATATTTTTACATCTATAGTGACGTCCAAGGTGAAAAATCACTAATAGCTGTCCAGCTCACCCATCTATGCAGTAACCAGGACAGGCCCTGCTTAGCTTCAAAGTGAGGAAGGGGCAAGCCCCCTCAGACCATGTTACCTGATAGATGAACCACAACACACTTACAAGACCACTTAGAGAAAAGGGCGGGCCCTTTCCTTGATTTGAAGCTAAGCAGAGTCAATCTTGCTTTGAAGCTAACCAGGGACAGTCCCAGTTACTGCATGGATGGGCGACCAAATGGACATCCAAATTATTATTATTGTTTAAACCGTGCTACTGTCAGTCCTTGAAAGATTTGAACTCAGAGACATTTTTTTGCCTTTTGCAGAACTGCTTTCTGGTATTTGTAGTCACCCAGTCAATAATTTGAAAAAAAGATTTTTTTAGAGCTACAGTGGGTATCGCATGCACACAGTAACTGGGATGAACGCTGCTTAGCTTCAAAGCAAGGGAGGGGCCAGTCCCCTAAGGCCATGTTGCCTAATAAATGAGCCTACCTTACAAGACCACATAGAGCAACATGCCCTAAGGGGACTGGATCCTTTTTTGCTTTGAAACTAAGCAGGGTCGGACCCAGTAACTGGATAGATTGGAGACAGTCCACAGTCCTGAATGCTGTTTGTTATTTTAGTTTTAAATATCTCATAACAAAGGGCAGCCACATCATTTTTTAAAAACCATGCTACTGTCAGTCCTTGAAGGTTTTGCACTCAGAGACCATTTTTATACCTTTTGCTGAATTGCATTCTGATATTAGTAGTCTCGCAGTCAGGATGTCTGGAATAATGCCATAATTGTATACTTTTTGCCTAACATAGTTCTATAAAGATGTATACATTTGAGTGACACTATGGTATGTGTACTTTTCAAGTTATCTTTATAAAGCAGAGTATTGTTGAAAGCCAGACATGGGGGTGAGGAGGGGAAATGATGAGAGGGCAAGTAAGTCATGAGTATTTGCCCATGATGTGGCAAGAGAGGTTGCAATCCTGGACACTGGTGCAGTTATTTTCCCCTGATTGCGGCTGCTTTTCAGGGCACAACTAAAGGACATATGTGGGTGGACAGCGTAACTACTTTTCAGAGGGCAGACTCAACCCATTGTTTTTTTTTAGGCTGGCATGCTTGTTCAAGTATTTTGCTATGTTGTCATGTTCCCAGTGCAGACACTTACTCACAAGAACACAAGCACTTGTTTCGTATTGGGATTTTGTTTTTGAGGGAATATGTTATGACAGATTGCTGGGTTTAAAAGGTGGGCACCTTTTATATTTTGCCAGCATATTTATTGGAACATTTCCTCTCTCAGGTTATGTTATTTGTCTGGTGTTCATTACTTTCTTTAAAAGTCCAATGCTATTTTGTCTTGCGCACTTTCGTCTAAGGAATAGGTTTATTGAACTACATTTTTATATTTCACTTTAAGATATATGTTCACCTACTGTGTATTTAATCATGGCTGGCAGCTTTTGATTTTCGCTATGGGGTCAAAAGTACCTTGGCATATGTTATTCTTGCAGCTGGTCCTTTTTTTCCCTTTTCCGTGCTGCTTAAATGCGGTTAGTTGGGGTTGTGTGATGTATCACAACAGTCACCAAGAGACCAGCCATATAACAAGGGACTTGTAGCACACTGCTTAACCAAAGTGAGTTGTCAAAGCCTGCAATATATTATACATAACAATTGAACTGTCAAAACAGGTCAAAATCAGTTTGGGATTGATGAACGTCTTTGAGTGATGGGTTGTAAGTATTTTAAAATATAGGGTGGCCGTGCCCAACAGCCATGGCCAAAGGCCTTGGCTAGTGGCCATGGCTAGTGGTCTGGTAGTGTTCTAAAATATACAGTGGGCAAAGCCATAGGCCGTGGCCACGGACCATGTGCGGAAAGAAATCTATGGAATAACAAAACTCTTGAAATTCGAGAAAAAACTTTAGTTGCAGGGACGTTAAGGTGAGAAATACATTGTAAATAAAACCTTGAAATTCAAGGAAAAAACTTTAGTTGCATGGACGTTAAGGTGAGAACTTAATGCAACAAAACCCTTGAAATTCTGCTGACGCTACCTTAACTTCGGCCCCCTGTTGCGCTGCCTTTGACCACAATGATGACTTCACAGATCACATCACTGATGACCACACTAATTACATGTTTTAGGCGAACACTGATATCACAAATTGCATCACTGATACCATCACTGTTTACAACACTAATTACATAGCATATAACATATTACATCAAAAATGGCCGTACACATAACGTAATTAATAAATTAGCTCATAAAAACATTGATTATCTTAATAACAATTTAGGCCATGGACTTGGCCATGACGAAGGCTGTGGTCACTGGCCATCACCAAACACTATAGCTAGTGATCAGTTAGTGTTGCAAAATACCAATGACCATGGTTAAAAGCCATGCCTAGTGGCCCGTCACTGTTTTAAAATATACAGTGAACAATATTGAATTATGTAGTCAGTGGTCATAGCTAAAGGCCATAGCTAGTGCCCATTAATATGTTAGAATATACAGTTGGCATGGCCAAAGGCCATGGTCATTGGCTAGTATTGTGTTGAAGACAATGGCTAGTGGCTGGTTAGTGTATATACTATACAGTGGGCATGGCTGGATGCCATAGATAGGGGCTGGTTAGTTTTATATAATACACAGTGGGCACGTCCAAAGTCCATCGCTTATGGCATGTTAGTATTTTAAAATATACAGTGGACATGACCAAAAGTTGTACAAACTGCTCATGGTCGAAGGCCATGGCTAGTGGCCCATTTATATATAAGACTATATAGTGGGCAGAGCCAAAAACTCTGGCCACTGGCCAGTATTGTGCTAAAGCCTATGGCTAGTGTCTGATTAGTGTATATAATATACTGTGAACTCAGCTGAAAGCTGTAGCCACTGGTGAAAGCCAAAGTCTATTGTTGGTGGCCTGTTAGTGTTTTAAAATATACAATGTACATGGGTGAAGACTGTGGCCAGTGACCATGACTGAAGTCCATGATTAGTACCCATTAATGTGTGAAAATATATTTGGCCACATATACTGACCATGGGTGAAGGCCATCCTTAATGCTGTTAACTGTCATAATGTAATTAGTGATGTCATCAGTGATGTGATTTGTGACATCATCATTGTGGTCATAGGCTGCGCAACAGGGGGTGCAAAGTTAAGGTGGCTTTAGCTGAATTTCAGGTGCTTTGTTGCGTTAAGTTCTCACCTTAAAGGCCATGCAACTAAAGTTTTTTCCTTAAAAAAACATATATATATATATATATATATATATATATATATATATATATATATATATTACACGGCCACGGTAGTGGCCGTGTAGTTATGGTTAAGTTGCTGTTTCCATAGGAAGAGCACTTTTTGGGCGGCCTATAACTCTGCTCCACCAGGACGAATCCTCACCAAACATTGCAAATAAAGTATATGGGCCACTCTGAATTTATTTGCAAAGTTTGGTGATGTTTGGTCCAGGGGGGGAAAAATTATAGGGGGGGGTCCCAAAATGTCTTTTTTTCCCATAGACTGAATGGGGGAAAAACATTGCGCACGGCTACAGGCCAAACCGCTGGACGGATTTTCACAAAATTTGCGGCAGGGGCAGGGGCTTGGTCCCGAAAGCATGCTTTTGTAAATTTGGTGACAACCCGTGTAGTACTTTTTTTAAAACGACCAAAAAGTAGGTCTCACAAAATTAGTGATATCTATGTCCGCTCCGCAGTCACACTTCCCTGTTCGCTCCGCGGACAAGATACCGATTGGCTAAGGAGCTGGCGTCATGACCGCAGACACGCGACGTCTGTCGATTGGCTGCAGTGAGACGTGTTGTGCGTCAGATTGTTTGGATGCGCCCGACATCTTGGATCCGCCGACAGCGCAGTGGCGACCAGCGGCAACATGCTATTTCGACACCTATTTTGCTGTGTCATAGTGCTTGGGGTGGTTCACACTGCAAGAGATGGGTGAAAATATATATTTGTTCAGGCGGTAGGTGTTAATATTGTACTCTCTATGCACGTCTTGTTCGGAATGTTTGTGCGTACAGAAAATTAGGGTTTTAATAGGGGTATTATTTCAGTCCGTGCTGCGCCCAGGCACCTTGAAACTGTTGTAAGGACTCGCGTGGTGTTAGTGGAAATTGCAATTGAGTATATGTCGTTATTACATTATTTGCTCCTATGGGTGTGCTATTGATTAGTACGCCGCCATGGGTGTGACATGCTGGAGTGGTTGTGGCCAGGGCCTAGAGCCTTGGATGCATGGCCGTGCTACAGGTGTAGTAATCAATACTACACCTGTAGTATTGATTATCGATTAGATGGTTGTGGGGAGTGTGTACAGTTTTGGCTGCATGGCCACAGGCCATGCACCTAAGAACAAAATTATAAGCACTGGAGGTATTAGCCACTGCACACCCATACATTGTAATAGGTATGGATATACAGGTAGGAGTCTAGCCTCTTGCCAGAACCACTGAAGCATACTACAACTATTGTTGCACCTCTACTACCGCACATCACTCAGGTGGTTGTAGGGAGGATCTGCAGTCTTTGGTGCACCTGAGAAAACACTTGTCAACTCTAAAGTTATAAACCAACATGAATTTTACATAGTGCGGTAGTTGTGGGCAGGACGTTCAGTTTTGGGTGCATGGCTGCAGGCTGTAGGCTAAACACCGAAGAGTGTAGACCCTGCCCACAAGCAGTGCAGGATATCACAGTCATACATTTCAGCCACACATTCCATTGTGTATCTGGCAAATTGAGTACATGCTACACTTATAATGTTTCACTGTATGGGTGTGTCACTCCTGTGTAAGCGACCATGGGTGTAATATGCTGCAGTGATTGTGGACAGGGTGTAGAGTCTTGGATGCATGGCCGTAGTGATGTCAGTGATGACATGTGATCTCATCAGTGATGTCATCAATGACATTTGTGATGTCATCTTTGATGTCCTGGGTGTTAGTGTTAGCAGTGCACAATGGTGCGGCCAGTTATGGTTGCTTAGCCTACCATAACTGGTGAATTTCAGGGGTTTTTCGGTTTTACTTTGAACCATAATGGCACATTTGAATAGGTTTTGTAGTGGAGGGCACAGGTTTTTGGTAGGGCAACTTAACCATAACGTCCCCTTAACAAAGTTTTTTTTAGTGATATATATATATATATATATATCACTAAAAAAATAAATATATATATATATATATATATATATATTGAGTTCTTACTGATCATGCATCAGTTTGGCCAGCGGCACTCCCCGTGGTCACTAATAATCCTCAAGATACGGTTTCAGTTCAAAAAGCATTGTTCCTTTATTCAATATTTTCTTAGAACAGTCACAGCAATCAAAAATTTAAAACCAACAACATTTGGTACTCCCATTGTGGCAAAAATAATGGCGTATGAGTGTTTCGCGGCTCCCTTGCTGCTTGTTCATATATGGTTAAGTTGCTAAACCCATAGGAAGACCACTTTATCGGCGGCTTATAACTTTGCTCCGCCTGGAGCAATCCTTACCAAACTTTGCAAAACAAGTATATGGCCTGCTCTGAAAAGTTGGGAGGGGCTTCGTGGAGGGGGGGCAAAGTTATAGGTGAGGTGCCAACATTTTATTTTCTCCATAGACTGAATGGGCAAAAACTTTGCGCACGCCTACAGGCCGAACGGCTGGATGGATTTTAACCAAATTTGTGGCAAGAGCGGGGGCTTGGTTCCAAAAGCGTGATTTTGTGTATTTAGTGGAAATCCGACAAGTACTTTTTTTGCAAAGAAATGAAATGTACATCTCAAAAAATGTGCGATATCTGGCTCCGCTCCGAGGATCCATTTCCCTGTTAGCTCCTTGGACAAAAGTCTCATTGGCTTGCAGTACGCTGTGATGTCGGCGAACATTAGACACGGCCGGTGGTCGGCTGAAGGGAAGCGTGCTTTGCATTAACATTTTCGGGAAATGCCGCCATGGTGTATAGGAGAACAGTGCAGCGCCGAAAGGGCCTGGCAAACATACTCTATGCCATGTGGTGTTGGGAAGAAGGGATGGAAAGGGTGGGGGAGTGAGAAGTGGTTCATCTGAGATATGTTATTAGGTGGAAGAAGACGGTGTTGTGCCTGCAGTATCTGTGCATACTGCAGCAAATTGCGGGTACCTCCACAGGCGACTGCCATGTGTGAGGAATGCAGGCAGCCTTTGTTACGGTACGATAGCTCATGCCGCGACCTCTTACCATGGTGACGGTTGGCAGTTCAATTGCAGAAGAGGAAGTGCATTGCACATGACATAAACATTGCAACATAGCGCGTGCTATGCTGTGTTGCGTGTGGTAAGCCCGCAGGCCCTTCTATGCATGGCTGGAGGCCTTGCACCCATAACTATGGGCCCTGGTTGCAAGTATGTATGACATTGTTGCCTTGTGTGTGTGTGGTTTGTCAGCATTTAATACATTGCTGATTCGATGGGAGCACCAGAAGTGAGCTGACATGCGTACATTGTTGGTTCCATGGGTGTGGTCATTGTTAGAACATCCTACAGTTTTCGGTGTATGGCTGGAGATGGTGCAGTGCCAAGTCCTGCAGTGTGCCCACTGGGTGCAGTGTTGGAATACTGTCAGTATAGAAGAGGGTAGGGTTCAATTGCATCTTCTATGTGCTTGGATACGGCAGTGTGTCAACTGGGTGCAATGTTCTAATAGTATGTGCATAGAAGTAGATAGGGTTCAACTGCATATTTTATGGGCTTGGGTAGTGTCCATTGCGCGGCGTGCTGACTACTGTACTGCACTGTGAAGTATTGGTTTTGTGCACTGAATATAGTGTTGGGAGCAGGTCCACTGGTGTGAACAATTTTTTGGGTCAGTTGGCAGTGACAACATAGAAAGTGAATAAAAGTGGGTAGGGGTGCCGGAGGCTATGTTATGTTTGTAGATTCTGCTAGCTGTTGCATGTTTCCATGTATAGCTGTATCACAGTGCAGAGATTCGGTAGGAGTGCCAGAGGCTGTGGTACGTTTGTGGATTCTGGTACTTGGTCACGTGTTGGCATGCATGGTTGCATTACATTGCGGTGGGTGTGTCCAAGGCCTAGACTCTTGGGTGCATGGCCAAAAGCCGTAGGCCATGCACCTAAGAGCCAAGGCCTTGACCACACCCACCTCAGCAATGAGGTTGGACTCTGCATCAGTCAGGGGGTGGTAACCTGTAAAGAATGGTTGTGGAGCACATTTTAAACTTGATAGAGCACCAGAAGTGAGATGACCTGTGTACATTGTTGGTTGCATCGGTGTGGTCATTGTTAGAACATCCTACAGTTTTCAGTGTATGGCTGGAGATGTCATGCAATGTGGCCACTGGGTGCATTGTTGGAATACTGTCAGTATAGAAGAGGGTAGGGGTGAAGTGGATCTTCTATGTGCTTGGATGCTCTGCTTTGTGCAGATTGGTGGGAGTAGGGCTAATGTTGTGAAGATTTTGTGGTTTGGTTCACAGTGACACAATTCTTAGTGAATGAAAGTGGGTAGGGGTTCCGGAGGCTGTGGTATGTTTGTGGATTCTGCTAACTGTTACATGTTTCTATGCATCGCTGTGTTATGGTGCAGGGGTTGGGTAGAGGTGCTGCTGGCTATGTTACATTTGTGGATTGTGGTATCTGGCCACATGTTCGCATACATGGCTCCATTATGTTGTGCTGGGTGTGGGCAAGGCCTAGAGTCTTCTGTGCATGCCCAAAGTCGTGATGGGTGCCGCTCCGGATGATTTTGGATGCTGAAATCGTGGATTCTTTTGCAGACCTTTCCACTGGAGGTGCTTTGGAAGCACACGCGACGGGCACTCGAAGTGTGTAACGGTAGATATGGAGTGCTGTACAGAAATGATAGTGTTGGATGAAGAGGTCTTGGCTGTCATTGGTACATGTGTGTTGTTAAGGATTTCAATCAAGCGACACACACCTTGGTCTCGGCCTAGTATGTAGCGCACAATTGAGATGCTTTTCTCCTTATTTTATGCAGATTCAATTTTGAGATGGTACACCACTCATGTCACCTTTTCAAATACCCCGGGTCACAATGGACCATGAACCAGGCTGGTTGGTAAAATGAAATGTTTATTTATTTATTTAAAAATTCAAAAGAAATCATACACTTTTTAATATGGGGCAGCATTCACCAATGGGGTGATAATTACAATGAGAATGTGAGCAGTGCACTGGGTTTAACCTTTTAGTGGAACACATACACAGCACAGTGAAATAGGAACACTTTTTGGTTTAGGAAAGATAGCACCCAAGTTAGGATTTCCCCCTGCAATGTTCCCTCAACCCACAAATAATCAATTCTGAGTGGATAAACATAAGCAGCAGGTAATCAGGAATAAGAAACAGGAGACGGAAACCAAATCTGACCCCCAACCCCAAATAATAAGAGGATTTTAAACCCCTTGCAATGTTATGAAATGATACTCGGATATGGACAAATAAATAATGAATGTGTGTTAAAAACCTTGAAGCAAATATAATTCCTCACTAAAGCAACAATGCAAAGACACTAACAATCACAAAGAATGGATTACCAAAAGCATACAGTTCGAAAATGAGTGGAAAGTTTAAAACAGATTGCAGCAAAATGAAACGTGTAAAAGTTGCATTTTTCAATTCCTGCCTTAAATTACCCAAACGGTTTCTTACTAAAAAAAGTGCGGTTTGGTTGGGCTTGGGGACAGAGGAATATCACAGGGATAATATGGAAGTGAAAGTAAGTCTCTAACAGGTAAATTGGATGAGTTATGCAAGATATAAAAAGGTGCGATTTGAGCAAAATGAAACCGTGAAATAGGAAAGGAAATCAGTTGTGACAAGACCAGTTTACTCTACACTAGAGTATTCAGGCTAGGCCACCAAAGACGGACACAGTAAGATCCAAGGTTGATTCGTGAGTTCAACCCTATCACCCCAGCACCAACCCTGGCGGAAACCAGTCCGATCACTTGAAATATGACTAATGGCATAGGATTACACAAGACAAAATTAAAAAGAGAGATGGCGCTAACACTAGAAATCAAGGGTGAGGTTGCACGGTTAATTCTGACAGTTTTAACAAGTTACCAGGATAAGGATAGGATAACTTAGAGAGTGGGATAAGGACAAATGCAAGACAACTAGACTATGGATTTCTATGGGGTAGGGATTATACTTACAGTCCACTTTTAGTTTGGGATTTTGGACCGTCAAGGGTCCTGGTCACTACACGGCAGCACACCTGGCAAACAGCTGGGCAGTTCTGGTCACCGGATGGCAAGGACTGGAATGGCAATTCTGGTCACTGGATACTAAAGGTCAGCTGGATGGCAGGATGGCAGCGGGCATGCAGTTAGTGGGCAGCAAGCCAGGCTGGTTCAGGATGCTTCCCACAAGAATACACAGCTTTCCTCTTATTAATGGGAGATTAGTGGGTTTTCAGAATTGAGACCTTGCTGGGAATAGGATCAGCACTGATTGGGTTCTGCAGTGGGTCCTGGAGTAGGGTCAGCAATGCTTTGGCCTTGTGGTGGGGTCTGGTATCTGGATGATGAATGGAACAGGAACGCCATGCAGGAACATCAGGAAGAGTGTGTTATTTATAATACATAGTGACATCATTGAAGTATATGGCTGGGCAGGGTCTGCTAAACATGCCTCTACCAACTGGATTGGGCAATCAATGTTGGCTGCCACCCATAGGATCTGAATCAGTTTAGGGGTTGTACTTTTATGAGGTAAAAAGACTTCCCACAGACCTTTTTGCCAAAGACCAGTCGTAACAGAATTTACACATTTGTACAGTTGTGGCATATTACCCACTGATATGAGCAACTTACATATTGTATGCAGACCATTCCACTCCAACTCTGAACTCTGTGAGACATTGTTTCGCCCCTCTGATACATTTTGGTAATTTTGAGTATGAAAGATTCAGCCTAAAATTCCATAACTTTATATACATGTGTGGTTTATCATAAGGGATCTAAGCATAAAAATGTGCATTGGTATCATTGATACTTTTCTTATAATCCTCAATACTTTGCCATTTCTATTCCCAAGGTGTCAGTGACTTCTACAATGTCTCAAATTATAAAAAACAAAATCACTTTTAAACTGCAAGATTTTTACATGTTTACAAAGTCTTGCTGCAGAGATAAAGGTATTTAAAGTTTATTTATAAAATAGTGTTTGGAAGCAAATGGAACTCCTTTGTCCTGGCCTGGACCATTTCTTTTCTTTTTCAGCTACCCCCAACTGTCAATTCCCCCAAAGGGAGGAGGGGTTTGCCAGCTTGATTGAAGGTTTATTGCCCCTTATCCACTTCACACTTTGATGTCCCAGAATTTCTATTGAAAGAGGCCACTGCCCAGATTGAAGTCTGATTAGTATGTGAAGTTTCTTTGTCATGGTCAGTCACAGTTTTCCAACCTAGCAATTATCACTTTCGTGTCCTGGAAGTTTATGGTGGCTCCATTCTTTGGGGGAAGCCTTAGCTATGTCAACTAGAATAACTTGTTTTTGGAAGCTTGCAAAATCTAGCCAAGTCAGTTCAAAACCTTTATTTTCTTTTCTTTGGTCCTGAATAAAAAAAAAACAAGACTGTGGAATAAAAATAGCCCATATGTGTTTCCCAGCAGCCAACCCATTCTCATTGCTAGGCACAGACAAGTTTTCATTCAACATATCACTTTTCTTTTAAAACAGGCATTTATTTTTCTTTGGTTTTCAAAGCTCATTTTACACACGTGGTGAAAATTGCTAGCATTTCCTTTCAAATTTGATTTTGGCATCACAATATTGTCTTGCAGCAATAGTTAGTTTCTTGTACACAACAGTCTGTACAAGGAAAACGTCTCCTGGAATTGACATGTGCACAGAGCTATGATTTCCTTTGCAGGGTTCATTCCTTTGACACTTTGTAGCACAAAATAAAGTGTTTCCTGTGCACAGCAGAAAGTAAAGTTTCTTGGGCCTTTTTTTCCGATTTGTCTTAAGAGGGCCTGTCATTCAGAAATCATGCCTGGTTTTGCTGAGGCACAATGAGATATACTGGGCATGGCAAGGCCTTATTGATCCCAGTGGTTTGCGAAAGAACAAATGGATTTAGCGTCAAAGCAGCATTTATTAAAGTTGAAAATGTTTCCTTTTCAATGGGGATTTTGGGGTTTCAGCAAAGTATTGCTGACTTTTCACTTTATTCCATTTGTATATGTTAGAACACACTGGCATGCTCCTTCAGTCTGTCCCCTGGTTCCATCCTGCCTGATGTGTGCTTGGCAGGATGATGCAGCCATCTTTTTGTTGCTGCAAAACACAGTTTTGAGGCCATGGCGCTCAAAAGAGCCAGCGCAACCATTTTGCTGTATCTGCGTATATGCAGCTTGGTGATGTGGAGAAATACTGTTGAGTGGGTCAATATATCCCACATATCCCACCTCCCCAACTTCTTCTGAGATTCCAAGTCGAGGGATGATTGAGCAAGTGGGATTCCTCAATGGGGCAAAGCAGGATCAGTCAGGTATGAGTCCTTCTTCCATCAGATAGCAGTGCATCACGTTCCTCTCACTGTCTCTGGTTGGAAAGTGGACCGACCCCCACAGCTTTCTCTGAGGTCTTCCTTTATGGTGTTGAGCGACACCTCGGATTTGCTTTGGTTTCTCCTTTCCCGGTCCCTGGGGAGTACCTCCTTGGTAGTGAAAACGCAACTAGTACAAATCTATGAAAGAAACACAAACCGATTACTACGATTTCCCACTAACTGCCCTCCAATATGGATGACAGCAGTGGGATACGCATACGTTCAATACTGACAGTTGACAATGAAGAAAAATACTCCCTGTTACATAATTATATTTATAAATCCTATCGGTTCCCTTCTGGTTTTTCTTTTTCTTATTCTCACGTTTCAGATGTCTCCTCTATTTGATTCTCCCTGGGCTCCTCAATTTGTTGCAAAGTATGCCTAGAGTGACAACTCTTTAACTGATTAACACGGACCCATTTTTCTTCCGTCATTTCTCCTTTGGGGATGCGGATTCTGTAAGCGACCCGTGAAATTTTATCTACAATTTCATACCCTCTGCAGATCTTTCTAGATTCCGCTGAGCATACGCAAAGCATGTTGAAGGTGTTTTCTTAGATTGTCAACGTACTCATGATTTGTGGAGGCATTTATCAGTGTCTGTTCCTGTGTTCTATAGAGCAAATGCTGCGGTAAAACCATCCTTCGTCCAGTCATCAGCTCAAATGGAGACATCTTAGTTGCCGAAAAAGGTGTAGATCTGATGGCCATCAGGACAAGCAGTAATCGGATGTCCCAACCTAGTCCAGAGTCTGCCACAAACCTTTTTAGAATGCTCACAATGGTTTTATTGTACCTCTCAACTCCACCACTAGAGGACAGCGGTATGGAATGTGAAGCTTCCTTTTTACCCCAAGTATCTCCCACATCTTTGTCATCACTTCACTGGTGAAGTGACTACCTCAGTCTCGCTCAATCCTTTGGGGTAGGCCAAAACGCGAGAAGATGTATTTGATCATCAGGGCAGCTGCTATTTCTGCCTTGCAATTTGGGGCCGGAAGACATTCCACCCATTTCGTAAACAAGCATGTTACGGTTAACATGTACTTGTTCCCGCTAGAGGAGCGAATCGCGGGCCTGATGAAATCTACTTGTAAATCTGACCAAGGCAGTGGCATCCCCCTCTTCTGGAGGGGAGCTCGGTGTGTGAGTGAAGTTGGCTGAAATTGTGCACACACAAGACACCCCTTCAAGTATTGGTCAAGGTCCTGCCCCGTGTGTGGCCAGTATGCAACCTCTCGCAAGATTTCTAAAGTAGTGTGAAATCCCCGATGACCGGCTGTGGCCGCGTCATGGGCGTGACTTAGCATCAGGCTTCGGAATGAGGTAGCGACCACCCACTAGTCACAGCCAGGTATGGATCTCCTTACCAACAAACCATCTTGGATTCGGAACATTTTTGGACATTTCATCAACACCCTGAGGTCCTCTTTCCCAATGTAATCGGTATCCATCAGCGGACAGTTCTCCGGGTCCTCAATGTGTTGATAAAATGTACCAATAATTGGATCCCCTTTTTGTGTCATGATTAAATCAGCATCTGGGGTCTCCTTACTGCATTGGGCAGTTGAGAGTTCATTGTGAGCATTTGTCTGGGACCGAGTGATAGCAGTGACCTGGATTTCCCCAACAGGGACTCGATCTTGAGGAGATCCCCCTGGATGACTCCGGTTTTGGCCAGCTGATCGGGTGTGTCGTTTCCAGTTTTGTCTGGCCCCTCTATTTTGGAATGACCCTTGATTTTCTTCCAATAAATGGTCATCCCAGTAATATTTTGGATAAGCTTGCCATGTTCAAGCGGTTTGTTGTTAGCATATAGCATGCCTCTGGTTTTCCAATTAACCACACAATCTGAATCAGTGATTATGACCAGTTTGTGGAGTTGGTGTTGGATGGCAATGAGGATGGCTTGATGAACCGCCATCAACTCTGCCACCTGACTACTACGGGGATCAATTTTGTATCCAGCTGAGGGTTCCGGGGCATCATTTACCCAGGCATTCCCAACGCCGGCCACCAGTTCCTTTTCCCCGTTGTTATCAACATGGTAGGAGCACCCGTCCACATAAACTGTGGGCATTCTTCATAGACTTTGTGCAGGGAATTCAGGTTTGCCTCCATGTTGTCCTGGGTTTTAAGACTTTCGTCCTCGAGACAGTTTTCTCTGGCACAATCATGCAAGTCAGCCAGACCTTGCGCGAGGGGACTCTTCTTGTTTTGGCCATATCTGACCTCCACAAGAAAGCCGTGCATTGCCATAATCCAGGAAGTAATTCTGGAATTACTCACATTTCCGGCCCGGATTCTGTCACTTTGGAGGTATTGCAACAGCTGGTGTGGAATTTCCACTATGATGAGTTCCCCATGGATGAACGGGCAGTAATTTTTCAATGCCAACACCGTTGCCAGGAGTGCCTTCTCACAATCGTTGAATTTTTCCTCGACAGAGGATAAAGTCTTGCTTGCATAGGAGATGACTATATTGACCTTGTCATGCTTTTGATATAATACTGCTGTCAAGCATGTATTCAAAAACCCTGTCTCCAAGAAGAACTCCTTGTTTTTGACGGGGTAAGCTAGACAAGGCACTTGTAAGAGGCTTCTTTTGAGTTGCTTTACTGCCTCAGCTTGTTCTGGACCCGACTCCCACTTGACTCCCCCTTCAACAGATGGATCAGGGGTCTTGTGATCTCTGCGTAATCCTCAATGAACTTCCTACTGTAATTAGTCAGTCCAAGGAGGCTTCTTAGCTCACGCAGAGTTGGGGAGTCTTTCAGTTTTAGGAGTACTTCCACTTTCTTCTTCTGGGGACAGAGACGCTCAGGAGTTATTTCATGCCCCAAGAAGTTGACACGGGTTCTGCACCACTGTGCCTTTTGAAAGGACAGTTTTGCTCTGGCAACCCTCAACTGTGTCAGAACATAACAGATTTCTGCTATGTGTTCCTCCACAGTTAAGCTTTTTATCAGGACATCATCAACATAGGCCAGGTTACCCCTTTCACCCAAGTCGGGTATGGCCTTATGTAGGAAGATGTTGAATTCATTGCCGGAGTTGTTGTATCCAAAGGGAGTCCGGGTCCACGTGTACTGCTGCCTCCCGAAGGTAAAGGCCAGCTTGTATTTGTCCTCCCTACTGACAGGCACAGTCCAGTACCCATTGGTCAGGTCAATGTATAACTTTGACCCCTGCATCTGGGCCAGCCCCTGGTCAATGTAGGGTAGAGGCCATCGGGACATGTGGACCCGTTTATTCAGATCCCTCAGGTCAGCACAGAGTCTCCACTGGCTGTTCGGTTTTAAAATTCCCAGCACCGGATTATTAAAGGTGCTGTGGACTGGACGAATTATCCCATGGGACTCAAGATTTTTGATGATTTCCGTGAGGGACTCCATGGATGCGAGAGGCAAGCGACATAGCTTCACAAACACTGGAGTCATTCCAGGGTCCGTGGGAATTGTTGTATGGATTTCGGTGCGACCACAGTCATACAAGTCCACCCCAAAGCGATCTTGAAAATCTAAGAAAACCTGTTTCAACTTTTGCTTTTGCTCCGGAGTCTCACAGGCATCAGCTAGGTTGACCCGCTCTTCAACCATTTGCCTGAAGCCTGGAAAGACTTCCGGTTTTGCTATCTCAGCAGCCTCCTCCAGCTCGGTGGAGAGGTCCCTGATTAGAGTATTGACCTGGACAGAGGGTTTCGGGTAGAAGAAGCTGTCATTGTGGACCTGGAAGATCACCTCAGCCTGCCCAATGTCACAGGTCACCTCTTCCTCACTATAAGGGCATGAAGAGTACACCAGGAAATTCCCCCCTTGCCGGGTGAAGATCCTGTCTGGTGGTAAGTCATTGTCACTGTCAAAACAGTCATTGGGGATTGGTCCTATCAGTTCATTACCTAGATTCATGGAAACATTTTGGTCATCAACCGCCATTCCAATAAGGATGCCTGCGCCCAGAGTGATACTCCTAGCGTCGCTGTTATCCATCAATGTTGGAATCGTGTTGTGTTCTATATTGACCAATGGTGTTGTGTTTAACCCCAAACCCTGCTGTTGGAGATGGGCATTGAGGTGTACATAGCACGTCAGGATTATGAAGTTTCTGTCCTCTTTTAATTTTTTATTCAAGTGGGAATAATCGGGATCATCCTGGGATGGTGACCTCCTCTCCAATTTGAACTTCAACTGCATACAGAAGCTGACCAATGGGATTAGCCCCTAGTCGGGACCAGGCTTTGTAATTTATCAAGTTTCCTATAGGAATTTTGAGCAGACACCTGCTAGGCAGGAGATGTTTAAATTGATTGAGTTCCCAGGCCCATTTCCCACTTATCGATCAATTTAAATGTGGGTATGGCTGGATCTTTTGGGAGCTTTCGGAACATGACTTTGCTGATGAAGCTCTTACCGCTGTTCACGCACACTTGGGCGAGAACAGATTCTTTCCTCTCATTTAACTGAATAGGGATGAATTTTCTGAAAATCAGCTAAACTTTAAGCTGGTTTCTCATTACTTTTGACTATGGAAGTGGGATTTTCAGATTGTGATTTGGTATAGAATTCCAAAGTATTTCCTTCCAGTGTGGAATGCCACTTGAAACTGGAAGGAAGGTTCATTTTCAGGAATGGAGAGGAGTTCCCATCACCAGTTTGTTGTCCTACAGCAAATACTGTCATGTCAGGTATTTGATTGTTCTGGAAATGAAACTCAATATGATCAGGTTTTTGTTCAACCATGTGGCATGTGCCATTTAAACTAACATGGTTGACACTCTGCTTCAATTGTATTGGTCTGTTAGTCTGAGTCCAGAGCACCTTGTTCACACAGTCTATTAGGGGGGACAACCTACGCAGGATGTCATTCCCTAGTAGACAGGGTGTGCCCTCTGGAGTCACGACTATGACAGGGTGTTTCACTTTATGTAGCCCAATTTTTATTTTCAAATCTGCAGTCCCCTCCACAGGAATTTCATTCCCATCGAAGTTCTGGAGTTGTCCAGGAAGAGGGGTGAGAGGGATCTGATATCTCTCCCCCCTTCCTGAATTTAGCTGATCAAAGGCCCTTTTTGACAGAAGAGTGGCTTGGTATCCAGTGTCCACCAGTGCCAGAAATGTACATTGCCCTTGCACTTGGACTGGGGCATAAAATCCACCCCCCTTCTCCTCAAGGGGCAAAGATAATGTGCATGTTGGGCAAGCTGGGTGGTCAATTTCTTCATTTTTGACTCCGACACAGGGGTAGTTTGGGCATAATTCTGTGAGGGAGTTTGGGGATCTGAAAGAAAAAATTTACAGTCTGATATTTGGGGATTTTCGGGCTCCCCTTTTTCTAATTCTGGGCTACCCCCCCCCCCTTTTTGGAGGCAGTCAACAGAATTGGTTAGTGAGGTTTGGGATCCCTCGGTTACTATTGGGTTTCCTGGATGCTCATTCTGGGGTTCAAGGATTGGCGATTCTGACTCAGTCCCCACATCCACCCAGTCTTCATTTAAATCTCTTGGAACCAATTTTTCTTTGGGAGGAGTTCCCCCGTTCCTGAAGGAGAAGATCTTTTCCCCAGAATCCTCTAAGGATTCTTCCCCTTCAAATCGGAGGACATTAACTTCCTCCACAAAATGGGCCTTTTGAGTTCTTTATTTCTCCTACCCACCCTCTGTTTCTTGGGTTGCAGATTTTCGGGGGCAGGAGATTTTGGTTCTGGTTCCTGGATATACAGGGGCTTTTCACGAGTGAGGAAGGAAGCTTCCTCTAGGGCTTTACACCTCCCTTCCCCCCGTGCCTCCTCCTCTGAAACCTCTGGAACCGGTGAGTTGTCAAGGTTCTCTCACTGTCATTGCTCTGGGGGTGCCAGACCCTTGGTTTGTGAGGTTCTGAGCCGCCATGTTTATCTGAGGGTTCTGTTGAGCCCTCAACACGCGACCCAGATCCTGGGTAAGGTTTTGAACCTGCCGCTCCAGTTGAGACACCTGTTCTGGCTGGTACGGGGTCTCTGGTCAACTCTAGGTTGATCACGGGAAGGGTAACTATCCCTTCTCCCGTAGTACCCTGGCTATGGCGAATTCTGGTAACCCTCCACCCTTGGCCTCCCCTCTCCAGGATTGGGTTGTCTGGGCTCCTAAAAGCGGGGAATGAAAGGAGGGTTGTCCTGCAGGTTAGGGTTTTGTGAGTACATGGGAAAGAAACTTAACCCAGCATTTGGGGAATTCCATCCCTCCTGGGGGAAAGTGGGAGGTAAGTTTCCCAGGTGGTGCTTACCTGATTGGATACCCCCAGAGCTGGAGGAGTCCATCCATACCCGAAGATTGGTCAGGTGCCCTTGTATAGGGGTCCCATTAGTGGGATTACCTCCCTGACTGCAACCTGTTTGTGACTGGCCTGAAGGCCTTCTGGGCCTCTGATTTTGCTGATTTTGTGCAGGTACATTTTTAGGCTCCCCCATCTCTATGTCTAAAATGGGGGCAATCTTCACCTCCACCACCTTAGCAGCAGCAGGGGTGTTGGCTGGTTTGGTGGTCTTGGCCACATTTTTATTTTCTGCAGGTTTTTGGACCTCATAAATGCGGGTCGCCTGCTCTATGACCCAGTCCAGAGATCTTTTGTCATGGAAATCCCTCACAGCTGGGTCATGGTATACTTGGGGAGTGCATGAAAGAAGGTGGTTAAAAACTCCATGCTATCTGTGCGCACCCTCCTAGTGGTTTGTGCAAAGGCACGTTTGAGCTCCTGCACAAATTCTCGTGGGGCATGAGCTTCCCGCACTGCAGATTGTAGGCCGCTTTGCAAGCCTCTTGGGGGTTTCTGTGGGTGGAAAAGTGTTTCAAGATGGCCGCCCAGTAGGTGGACCATCTTGAATGGTTCTGGTCCTCCAGTCCGGCAAAGAAGCTGGAGTACTCAGGGGAGAAGCTCTGCTTTATATACTCTATGCAGCTCTGGTTGTCTTTCAGATAAAAAGTGTCCATCATCTGCTAATAGAGCTCCAAGTGTTCCCAAACAGAATATTTTGTTTTTTATTTATGGTATGGGGTTATGAAACTCCTAATGGCCTTAATCTGCCTAACATGGTCTTTTGTCATAACTCTCTTGTTTGCCTTCGTTGGCTTAGTCACCCAAGTCCACTCGCCCTCAGACTCAGAGGCGTTACTACTTGAGGTCCCCTCATGATCATTTAGGCACTCCCTGATTCTGTGAGCTTGAGAGGGGCTTGCAGAATGGAGGGTAGGGGTCTAGTTTCTTTATCCCTGTGGTGCTCAGAAGTGTAGTCTTCTGACTCTTCCCTGCTCCCAGGGTTGGCACAGTATCCCCCCCACTGCCCTTATTGGGTAGAGGTCTTCAGGATGCTCTTTTCGGGCCTCATTTCATTCGGTTTTTTATCAAATTGAACCAACTGCTCCCTTGGAAGGTAGTATTTCTGTGGATCTAATTCCCTGACCCTCTCCTCATGGGAGATTTCCTTGTCAGAGACATCAGCCTTAATGTTTGAATATCTATACAGGGACGCCCGTCCATCAATTTCTGGTCACTTCCATCATGCTAAACCTATTGAATTCTGCTGGCCTCATGGTTTCCGGCTATTTTGTGAACCGGTAGACATGAAGTTGGCAGTGTTCACATTATTAAATGGGTTTGAGTCCCTTAGTACAGAGCTCCTTATACTTTGATCAGGGGTTACCCTGTCCCTCTCTACCTGTTTGGGGTCCCTCCAGTTAGAATTAAATCTAGCACCCTCTTTCTCTAACTTAACTAGTTTCTCCTCTAAGCCCCCACTTCTTGATAATAAGCAAATATCTTAGCCTTTTGCTCAGCTATCAAGGCTTTACTGGCCTCTATGAGCCGCTCTTGCGCTGCCACTTGTTTGTGGAGCCCATCATTATTTTTACAGAGGGCCTCATTGTCTCTCTGCGCTTCCTGTATGGTTTGGGAATAATGAGACAATTTCTGTTGCAGGAGACTCACCTCCTGGGTTTTTGCATCTTTGGGCTGGATGTTCTCTTCCAGAGCACCTTCTACCCGTCTGGCGTGCTCCAGTTGATTCCCATACTCTGTTTGAGTTCATTTAGTTTCTGGAGGGTTAACTCCCTTCCCTGTAACTCTATTTTTAATTTGCTTACTTCCTGGCCTAGGGCATCTCTCTTCTGATTTAGGGTGCCTCTCTGTTCAGCCAGGTCATCCCTTTGTTTCCGGATGGTATTGAATTTCTGGCGCTCTTCATCAAATTCTGTTTGAAAGTGGAGGTCTCTCAAAATTATCTGATCTTGTAGGGTAACTATCTACTCTGCGCAGACCCTGTTATAGGTTAATTGTTGAGTCAGCTTCTGTTGACTCTCTTATAGAGTCAACCTTTTCCTGACACTCTAGTCTTACTGCGTCTAATTGGGCCTCTTGGTCTACATTATTCTGTTGTTGGAGGACCAAGTCCTCTTTTAATTTTTTTATGTAATTGCCAGATTCTACTTCCAACTCTTGGCTCTTGTGTAATTTTTGTTCCGCTAATTTTAGTTCAGCCTGGATTTGATTTAATAGTTCAGATTGATTCTGCGCTAGAGTTTCATTTTCCTCCTGCTTTCCCCGCATCACTCCCATGTGGAGATACATGTAGGCCGCAATCCTGACAATTTGCTCCTCTTTAATATTTGGGGTCATATATAATTCACTCAATGCTTGGTGTAATTGGCCACCGTCCTGCCAAGTATCCTGGTTCATGGCGGTCACCTGTTGTGTTATTTCTTGTAGCCAGACTTTTTCATCCTGTTCTGGCCACTCACCTCTGACAAATAGCTTGTGCAGAAGGTGCTACCTAGCCATATTGATTTCTACTATGGTAATTTTGGACATGTTCTTTCTTTATTAATTAATTTATATATATATAAAGGTAACCTGTATTCTATTGCTTTTCTGTGTATTTTGTGGTTGATTTTAGTTTTACTTTTAGACACAGGCCTGCTACTTAGAGTATTTGTTTTAGGGAGGCGCTTGTATAGTATAACACAGTATTCCCACCACGCAAAGTATTACTACCTTGCAGGTTAGTCTGCTGTGTTGGACTGTCATGGGTGGCAACCAAAACCCAAATCCCAGCTAACGAGCCCCCAAGTTTGTTAAGGATTTCAATCAAGCGACACACACCTTGGTCTCGGCCTAGTATGTAGTGCACAATTGAGATGCTTTTCTCCTTATTTTATGCAGATTCAATTTTGAGATGGTACACCACTCATATCACACCCCCTTTTGGAATACCCCAGGTCACAATGGACCATGAACTAGGCTGGTTGGTAAAATTCAATGTTTATTTATTTATTTTAAAATTCAAAAGAAACCATACACTTTTTAATATGGGGCAGCAATCACCAATGGGGTGATAATTACAACGAGAATGTGAGCAATGCACTGGGTTTAACCTTCTAGTGGAACATGTACACAGCACAGCGGAATAGGCGCACCTTTTGGTTTAGGAAAGATAGCACCCAAGTTAGGATTTCCCCCTGCAATGTTCCCTGAACCCACAAATAATCAATTCTGAGTGGATAAACAGGAGTAGATATACAGAAGCAGCGGGTAATCAGGAATAGGAAACAGGAGACGGAATCCAAATCTGAGCCCCCCACCCAAATAATAAGAGGATTGTAAACCCCTTGCAATGTTATGAAATGATACTCGGAAATGGACAAATAAATAATGAATGTGTGTTAAAAACCTTGAAGGAAATATAATTCCTCACTAAAGCAACAAATCAAAGACACTAACAATCACAAAAAATGGATTACCAAAAGCATACAGTTTGAAAATGAATGGAAAGTTTAATACAGATTGCAGCAAAACGAAACGTGTAAAAGTTGCATTTTTCAACTCCTGCCTTAAATTACCCAAACGGTTTCTTACTAAAAAAAGTGCGGTTTGGTTGGGTTTGGGGATAGAGGAATATCACAGGGATAATATGGAAGTGAAAGTAGGTATCTAACAGGTAAATAGGTTGAGTTATGTAAGATATAAAAAAGTGCGATTTGAGTAAAATGAAACCGTGAAATAGGAAAGGAAATCAGTTGTGACAAGAACAGTTTACTCTACACTAGAGTATTCAGGCTAGGCCACCAAAGACGGACACAGTAAGATCCAACGTTGATTCACGATTTCAACCCTATCACCCCAGCGCCCAACCCTGGCAGAAACTAGTCCGATCACTCGGAATATGACTAATGGCATAGGATTACACAAGACAAAATTGAAAAGAGAGATGGCGCTAGCACTAGAAATCAAGGGCAAGGTTGCACGGATAATTCTGACCGTTTTAACAAGTTACCAGGATAAGGATCGTATTACATAGAGAGTGGGATAAGTACAAATGCAAGACAAGTAGACTATGGATTTCTATGGGGTAGGGTTTATACTTACAGTCCACTTTTAGTTTGGGATTTTGGACCGTCAAGGGTTCTGGTCACTACACGGTAGCGCACCTGCCAAACAGCTGGGCAGTTCTGGTCAGCAGATGGCAAGGACTGAAATGGCAATTCTGGTCACTGGATACTAAAGGTCAGCTGGATGGCAGGATGGCAGCAGGCATGCAGTTAGTGGGCAGCAAACAAGGTTGTTCGGGTTTGCTTCCCAAAAGAATACCTGTCATGCATGCTGGACATAGTACCCCTGGACCTGGAACAACATCTTCACGCAGAACGAGTTATGCTCATATAACTGCTAGACCGTTCTATTCTAAATGGAGATTGTTTGATGCACTGCCGAGAAAACGACGTCTAAATTATTCACGTCGTTAAATTCACGTGATTTAGGTTAGTCACGTGTGTTTTGGCAGTACGTTCATAAGCAGCGTGAATACGTTGCTCGCTGCTTCTGATTGAACCTTTATGGCGTTTGGTAGCTGAAACCCTTGATCTGCGTCCTCGCATTTTCTTCAGTAACTTCCTTGGCTTCTTCGGCGTGTTTCCTTCCACACGCAAATTCCTGGAGCTGCTGTCTGTAAGTCACAGGTTGGCCGCACTGTCTGCGCGTTCTTCAGTCGCGTGTATTCTGACACGCAGGTTCTTTTTTTAAAAAATTTTTATTTTATATGGTAAGATCACAAACCTTTACAATTTACACAAGATTTTAAACATATATTTACAACAGTATAAAAAACATATTTCTGATTCCTTGCAAATAAACACAATTCTTTTGCTACAATTCATATGTGATAGGTCACATTTCCTTATTTTAAAATAAATTAATCATTGATATGACAAAACTAAAAATGAACTTATTCAGATCATAAAATCATTATTAACCTTAGTAGTTTAGTGATTTCATATCCTTTAATTTCTTGTCAATTTCACACAGTAACATAATCAAGTTCAAAGTCATTTTGGTACTATTGCCTATCATACACCTAGACCAGAGGGTCATTCTCGCCAGCAAAGAAGAGGGATCAAAGTAAGATCCAAGAGTACTAAGTCTCTTTATCTCGAAATAATCACAGAAAACAACCAGATGTTGTAAAGATTCAACCATAGTATCCTTCTGACAGAATCTACAAGCACCTGGATTTGTTGATTCCTTACATCTTCCCCATTGGGCTAATCTTTCATTTGTATGAAATTGGTTCAGTCTGAAGCGGAGGTATAGATTTCTACCAGAAGCTGATGTAAATTATATAAAATATCTCGGACAAGTATCCCATTTCCTTCTAGTCTGAGCATATTCCTGATACGTGATATACCTACTTATTCTGTCCGATTGACAACACCAGTAATATAGCTGCATTTTCCTTTTGCAGCTAGGTAAACCCAAAATTAGATGTTCCTCTGGGATCAGTGTAGCGGACATAATATCCTTCATTTTTTCCACAAATGCTAATATGGATGGAGGTTGTTTAAGCAGCACCTGATTGCTTAGATCTTCATAAAGACTATTAGCTGGTGGATTTAGGTACTTAACATAATAGTTAAGCATCCGCCAATGCCATTTTACAGATAGAGGAAGGAGTCCTATTTCATGTTTTATGATATCATTTGGAATTGAGGTGGTCAAACCCAATACTTGCTTCCATATGCCACCTTGTAATGAATCAAGAACATCTTCAATTTCATAAAGACATATATCAAGAAAATGTAGTATGCATGGTTCCACTTTAAGTAAATAAAATTGTAAAACAGGTAATATGGAAAAGCTGCAATGTTTTCTCATGATAATTTTCATCTGAGAGATTAGAGGCCTAGCTTTTTCATACAGTTTGTTTTTCCACCATTGCGATGAGTACGTATCGGACAATGTATAACCAAGCTATTTAGTAGATTTTACTACCTCAATAGGAATACCATCCATAGATCAGTTAAACCAATATGCCTTTTTTTTCCCCATCTGTGAAAACAAGTATGTTAGATTTAGACTGATTCACTTTCAGATTATTCTCTGATGCATATAAGGAAAAGGAATTCAGCTTGTTTTGGAGACCAAAGGGTGTTTTATCAAATAATAATAAATCATCGGCAAAGCCCACGTAATTGAGTTTCAGCACCGCCACATTCACAGGGAAATTGATGACCTCTGTCCAACAATCCTCAATATCGCAGATGTATAGATTAAATAATACAGCTGCAAGAGTGCAGCCTTGTTTAAGTCCAATGTTAGTTATTATAACATCAGTGGTAGCGATGCTCAATTTAATCTGACCTTATAATAAGTTGAGGTATGCAAAAAGGCAATAAGCGACACCAGGTACGAGGGGAATCCCATGTGTAGCATTTTTCTCCACAATAATTCCCTCACCACTGAGTCAAAAGCTGCACTTAGGTCGAGAGAAGCCATATAGACTGCACCCGTGTGATTATGTTTGGTGTTCCATTGAATGTGAGATATAATTGTAGCATTTAGGGAGCACCCCATTGAGCAACGAAAACCAGTTTGGTATTTTGATAGGATAGCATTAACATACATGTACTCCAGGAGCTCCTCTAAGATAAGATGACAAAATATTTTCGAGGAGGCATCCGTGAGGGCTATCGGCCTAAAGTTATTTGGATCATTAATAGGGCCCTTTTTATAGATTGGAATGATTGTAGCGGCACTCCATGACTGAGGTAAGGATTGAGTAGCAAATACCATATCAATTTTATATTTTATAATACTAGCCCAGAACTTTATATCTGATTTTAAAAGGCATGCTGGAATTCCATCCGGGCCAACCGCTCTAGATGCATTTAATTTCATGGTTGCCCTTTCAACATCATTAAGGGACCAAGGATTGCTGGCTAACCAAACAATTGAGGGAGGAAGTATTTTTTTTTCCCACAATATCAGTAGGCAATGTAAATTTTGACTTGAAGTGATCCTCCCATACAGAACCCGCAATTGCATTTTCCTTTGGGACAATCTTTTCATGATTTATAGATCTTAATATAGCCCAAATGTTGCGTGTGTCACATTTCAGCAGATGATACATCATATTTTGGTTGCCTATTATTGGCATTTCAAGAAATGTTTTAGCTTCCAAATCGGTTTGAAACAGGCTGGGTAACAAGCCAACATACCTAAAGTTTTCCCTTTGCTCCCATGCCAGTTTCATAATCAGCAATGAGTGAAATCCGCAAATCATTCTATTATTGTGGCATGGGGTTAGTCTCACCCAGTCAATATCATCCGAACACAGCGTTCTCAATGATGGGATAGAATGAAATGCTTTTAATAAGGAGGAGCGGTTTAGATTGATTTTACCATTGATATTCGGGTCGTTTTCCCATCCCAGGATGAGTGGCATCTCAGGTGTGATTAGTATTTCCCTGTTTTCCATTTGGTTCACATCAACATTTTGAGTCTCAAATACTGCCCCCTCACTAGCCGCTAGATCGGGAGATGATTTAGGCAACACTTCCCCTGCCGCTACAGGCGGGGTTACATTATTTTTAGAATCTACAATATTTGAGGCCGCTTTGTTATTAAGACTGGGCAGAATTATATGTGTACTAGGTACAACACATTGTTCATCTTTGCCCAGAAACCCCATCATCCAGGGTTCACCCAACTCATTCTGTGAATTTAAGCTTTGCTTAACTGGCAAGTGCTCATTAGGGAGCTTTATAGTTTTATTCACAGAAGTGGTTTTGTTGACCATAGGATAGAATTGTGAGAGTGAAGATTGAGAGGTAGCAATCACCACATCCGAGGCCTGCAGTAATTCTTTTTTGAATTTTTATTGGGAATGCTTAGATCAGGGATCAGGGACCATCGCCTTTTTGGAAATTAAACTGGAGTTGTTTTGGCCCTTTACTGCAACAGCCGTACCATCAGGTTTATGATCAAGATGAACTCTCGATTCCTCATTTAATTGGGATAAATCAATGACGCCCTCTTCGCTATGAGTACCCGGAAATTCCTGCGATTAGATTTTATAGTCTCATTCACCATTTTCTTTTTTTTTGTTGTGGCATTGGCCCTTCTTTTCTAATCTTTTTTCTCTTCTTGTCAGTACAACTATAGATTTCTCTTGATCATCGACCTCTCTTACAGCCTGCACTTGTGAGCCCTCACTCACAACACAATCATCAGTAAGGTCAATTAAGTCCGTCAAGGGAGAGGGGCTATCGGGACTCTCATTATTAGTTGGAACCTGACTTGGAGGAGCTTCAGACCCCATATGTTTCAAGGACCCGAAAAGATCCTTTAGGTCATTCAAATCATGTTCAATTTTTTGCACTGAAGTAGCCATGTTTATGGACCCCGCCTCAATCTGGGGAAAAGTATCCGTCTCACAATATATAGTTTGTATCACTTTCACGGTGGTAACCTCCGCAAAGGTTTTTTTTTCCCTACACGATAAGTCAGGCTCACTGTGGGATTGAGTTGTTTTATCCACCCAGGTTTTCCCTGTGCAAGACTTCCTTGTTAGGGTGGCAACTGCTTCACACGTGAATAATAGTCCCTCAATTCGATTTGTTTTGTTCACGAGTTCTTCAATTGATCTTCTCAAAAGACCAATCTCACAGTGTGACCGTTCATGTCCTTTATCGAGTAGGTCTAGGATTCTCGCTATTACAGGAAAGTCAGTGTTTAGTGATTGCCCTTCTAATACATCTGATTGAACCACAGGAGATGAAAACTTCTTGTCTTTATCATTTGAGGTCGACTAGAACTCCTGTATATCGAGTTTCATTCGAGCATCAATGACCGATTGGGGACTGTTCTTTTTTAAGGAGCTCATTTTAGGTTTTTCTATATGGTAATCTGATGCCACATTACGTTCCCATTGTGCCATTGTATTGACGCCATCCTCTGATTTCAGATAGGGGAGTATTACCTTGGATTTTTTTATTAACGGATTGCTAAGCATGAATACATCTTCACGACCCATGGTTCTGGAATTCACTGGGGTCGAGGGGCCTAGCGAAAGCCGCACCCTTTTCCCCAGTTCGGCTTCAATGGTGGGACCCATCATAGAACAATCCATTACATTATCTTTCGACCCTTTAATTGATACAACAGATATGTCATTATTCATCTGTCTCCTAAGTTCTACAACGAGGTCATCATACGACTCATCCGAATGCAATATATCATTAAGGCCCTTTACGGCATATTTGGGTATTGAGTCGTATTTGACAAGGCTAATAGGGGAGGTATGCACCTGTGCAATTACCAGATTTTTTGGGATTATTCCCATTTCATTTAGAATCCTATCTTTGTGATCTGCTGGTATGCCTAAGTCTTTTTTATCAGCCTCATCCACCATCTCACTATGTAAATATAGTGGCAGCATATCATCATCCATAGTAGAGGACATACACGCCCCATTGGCATGGATTGTCCCCGTGAGGCAATGTGGGTCCTGTAGTTTCTTCAAACTCCTCAGACCAGTAGCCATAGTGAAAGAAAATTTGGAGTCTGCTGGTTGTTATCACTAAATTAGGGAGTGTATATAGATAGTGACTTTATCAGTCCCCGGTAAGTGGAATTAATTCGCAATAAGCACACACATTCCCTGCAACAAATGGTCAGGCTAACAGGGGAACCTTTGATGATGTATCATGTAATAGCATGATTCCCATCTATCACAGTCAGTTAACAGTTCTAAACGGACAACACCAATACATCTGTGAGGAATAAGAACCACTATATGGGCTCCCCCCGCACCGCCGAACAGCCAAACAGCCACAGCACTTCCCAGGCACTTCCGGATGCGCGCGCGAGATGCGCGGGCACCGGAGTATATGTGGGAAAGGCCAGGATGCAGTGGGCGGATCAGAGGGCGGAGCTGGAGAAAAAAAAGAAGAAACAGATTTTGGCGCCTAATTCAAAAAATGAATACGTTCAGACCAGTAGCGAGCACAAGTCCAACAAGTCCAACGAGTCGTACTCGTGAAGTCTATATTTACTTGGGTGTTTCCACACTCCTCACGCTTCTTCTTGCCGACGGCTTCGTTGCGCGGCCTAAGGCAAAGAAGAGTACAATGATAACGATGCAGGTAGGGAGGCAGCGTTCAACAGCCAAACAGCCACAGCACTTCCCAGGCACTTCCGGATGCGCGCGCGAGATGTGCGGGCACTGGAGTATATGTGGGAAAGGCCGGGATGCAGTGGGCGGATCAGAGGGCGGAGTTGGGTGTTTCCACACTCCTCACGCTTCTTCTTGCCGACGGCTTCGTTGCACGGCCTAAAGCAAAGAAGAGTACAACGATAACGATGCAGGTAGGGAGGCAGCGTTCCACAGCCAAACAGCCACAGCACTTCCCAGGCACTTCCGGACGCGGGTTCCTGATTTCTTCGCATGCTGCTTTCCTGACTACGTGAAGTTGGTCACGTGGAAATCACACACGGACGCTGTTTCCAAGCGCGGCTGTCCTGGGCTGCGTGTACTTTGTTCGCGGGTAATACACATGCGGATTTTGGAACTCTTCAGGTATGGCTGCTCAGACTGCATGCACTTTTGTTTGCTTATCGCACGCGAGCTACTCTACTCTTTACATGCTGTGGTCCTAGTTGCGTGTCCTTGTGTTGCATGTGAATCCTCACTCTGGCAAGAGCGGCTGTCCCGGCTGCGTGAACTCTGTCGCGTGTAATCTGCACGCAGGCTTTTTCCTCACGTTTGCAAGAGCGGCTGTCCCGGCTGCGTGAACTTTGTCGCGTGTAAATCTACATGCAGGCTTTTTCTTCATGCTTGCAAGAGCGGCTGTCCCGGCCGCGTGAACTCTGTCGCGTGTAATCCTGCACGCAGGCTTTTGAACTCTGTTTGAACGTGTAATTCCACACGCATACTATGCTTTGGAGTGAATCCCTGGCACCTGTGAGGAGATAATAGGTGGACTCAGTTCATCATATTTCTGTTTCTACATGGAAAAGGAAGTTTTTCTTTTGAAGGTGATTGTGCACAGTACTTTGGACGCTATCCTGTGGTGCACCAACCCGGTATCTAGCATGAGCCTTGTGCCGTTCGGGATAAGTCTCCCTTACTAACCTTCCCTTCCTTTTCGTTGTTTCTAGTCCTGGATTTCTTCAGAGACTTGGTGAAGACTTCAGTTCTAAGCCCACAGGTCAGTGTTGTTAACTAGTGATATTGCTGTTCTATACTCAGTTGATTTGGGACAATTTCTTATGATACTTTATTTATCCTAGGCTGACTTCCTATAAAGCTCCCACACCCTTTCCAGTGATCCCTCTCTCTGCCTGTTTCATCAGTCAGAGAGTGGCATCATTTGGAAGGTCTAATTTCACTTCAATACTATCAAGTCATGTGAATAAGGATCCGGAAGAGCCCTACCAATTGTATCCTTTTTGGTTACTGTATCCTTTTCAAAGATACTTTGGTGATTTATGACAATTCCACAGTGTTCCCCTTTTAATGGGAGATTAGTGGATTTTCAGAATTGAGGCCTTGCTGGGAATAGGATCAGCACTGCTTTGGTTCTGCAGTGGGCCCAGGAGCAGGGCCAGCAATGCTTTGGCCTTGTAGTGGGGTCTGGTATCTGGATGATGAATGGAACAGGAACACCACGCAGGAACTTCAGGAACAGTGTTTGTCCAGAGTCTTGTCAGGGACTCTTATTTGTAATACATAGTGACATCATTGAAGTATATGGCTGGGCAGGGTCTGCTAAACACACCTCTACCAACTGGATTGGGCAATCAATGTTGGCTGCCTCCCCTAGGATGTGACTCAGTTTAGGGGTTGTACTTTTATGAGGTGAAAAGACTTAACAGAGACATTTGTACAGTTTTGGCATATTATCCAATGACATGAGCAGGTTACGGATTTTATGCAGACCGTTCCACTCCAACTCTGAACTCTGTGAAACATTGTTTCACCCCTCTGATACATTTTGGTAATTTTGAGTATGAAAGATTCAGCCTAAAATTCCATAACTTTATACACGTGTGGTTTGTCATAAGGGATTTAAGCATAGAAATTCACATTGGTATCATTGATACTTTTCTTATAATCCCCAATACTTTGCCATTTCCATTCCCAAGGTGACAGTGACTCCTACAATGTCTCAAATTATAAAACACAGAAAGACTTTTAAACTGAGATTTTTACATTTTTATAAAGTCTTACTGCAGAGCTAAGTCTTTAAAGTTTATTTATAAAATAGTCTTTGGAAGCAAATGACAGTCCTTTGTCCTGCCCTGGACCATTTTGTTTCTTTTTCAGCTATCACCAACTGTCACTTCCCCCAAAGGGAGGATGGGGTTTTCAAGCTTGATTGAAGGTTTATTGCCCCTTGTCCACTTCACACTTTGATATCCCAGAATTTCTATTGAAAGAGACCACTGCCCAGACTGAAGTCTGATTAGTATGTGAAGTTTCTTTTCCGTGGTCAGTCAGAGTTTTCCAACCTAGCAATTATCACTTTTGTGTGTTGGAAGTTTATGGTGGCTCCCTTCCTTGGGGGAAGCCTTAGCTCTGCCAACTAGAATAACTTGTTTTTGGAAGCCTGCAAAATCTAGCCAACTCAGTTTAAAACATTTATTTTCTTTTCTTTGGTCCTGAATTTTAAAAAAACAAGCCTGTGGAATAAAAATAGCCCATATGTGTTTCCCAGCAGCCAACCCCTTCTCATTGCTAGGCACAGACAAGCTTTCATTCAACATATTACGTTTCCTTTAAAACAGGCATTTATTTTTCTTTGGTTTGCAAAGCCCATTTTACACATGTGTTTAAAACTGCTAGCATTTTCTTTCAAATTCGATTTTGCCATCTGACTTCCCAATATTGTCTTGCAGCCATAGTTAGTTTCTTGTACACAACAGTCTGTACAAGGAAAATGTCTCCTGGAATTGACATGTGCACAGAGCTATGATTTCTTTTGCAGGGTTCATTCCTTCGATACTTTGTAGCACAAAATAAAGCGTTTCCCGTGCACGGCAGAAAGTGAAGTTTCTTGGGCCTTTTTTTTCCAGATTTGGCTTAAAAGGGCCTGTCATTCAGAAATCATACCTGATTTTGCTGAGGCACAATGAGCTATACTGGGCATGGCAGGGCCCTATTGATCCCAGTGGTTTAAGAAAGAACAGATGGAATTAGCCTCAAAGCAGCATTTTTTAAAGGTGAAAACGTTTCCTTTTCAATGGGGATTTTGGGGTTTCAGCAAAGCAGTGCTGCCTTTTCACTTTATTCCATTTGTATGTGTCAGAACAAACTGGCACGCTCCTTCAGTGTGTCCCCCGGTTCCCTCCTGCCTGATGTGTGCTTGGCAGGACGGTGCAGCCATCTTTTTGTTGCTGCAAAACGCAGTTTTGAGGCAATGGCGCACCCACGACCCAGCGCAGCCATTTTGCTGTATCTGCGTAAATGCAGCTTGGTGATGTGGAGAAATACTGTTGAGTGGGTCAATACATCCCACAGTGTTTGAATATTTCACAGTACCCAATGAGGGAGTGCTGGGAAAAGAACAGTGGAAAGGGAATAAGTATTTTTCCTGCTTTACTGGGGCGCGTTCCTCGCTGTAGCTGGGAAAGCGCACCTCCTGCCATTCTGAGCATGGTGGGCATGGAAATGTAACAGTGGGGATTATCCAATCAGGTGTTCAGAGTGTGGTTGACAGGAAGGGGCAGCTCTATTGTTTTCCAATACTCTGTGTAGTGTGGTTGGTAGAGATGGAGAGACGCACAGTGCTGATTGTGGGTGATACCTTTGTGCAACATCTGCACAGGTGTGCCGTGTAAAGAAGCTTTGCTGCTAATTTTGGGTTGGAAGGAGTGCTCGCTTTGTGGGCCAGTCTCTGAGTGCAGTTTCCGCTGGATGGTTCGCCTTTGTAGATATGTGGCCTCTGTGGCTACCTTTAATGTCGTGGTGCATTATGGTTGTCAGTATTTGGGTTACATGTCGTGTGGGCGTTTTCTCCGTCACCTGAAGAAGTTGCTGAATGCAGTGATTTGGATTTTTCCCACTGCCAAGGTCATTTTCATGCACAACACCAAGAGGAGTATGGGACCATGCTGCTGTAACTTGTCGCTAGCCATACCTCGGAAGGTGTCTTATAAATAGAAGCATGTGTGAATGTATGCGCACTGCTGGGATGTTCTGCACCCACTATGAGATCATGTGGTCGCAAAATATGCAGTGGTTCCATAGAAATGACATTTATTTGACTGCCATTGGCAATGCCATTTTCTTTTACACTGTGCAAGAAGCGGTGACCAGAATTCGGTAAAAATGTATGGAGGAAAAGCAATCAGAAAAATATGTAAAGAGAAAAAAGAAAAAAGTTGTTTGCAAACACATACAAAAAACACAAAACAAACAAAACAAAAAAAATCTTTTCAGAGCCACCACTATAAACCCAATCCCCTACCCTGTTTCAAATTCCTTTCCCCCTCCCCTTCTTGCATGATAACTCTGCGGATTCCGCGGTAGTTTCAGGATTACACGTGCCACATCCGGCCCTTCTCAGGATGGCAGGCCTGGAAATGGGACTGTGGCGGCTAACGCATTGGTCAATAAGGTTTCTGGTTGTTGTGTGTATGCAAAAACTGAGGTAGAAGGTCTATTTGTACAGAGAACTGCAGAGGGCTATGGTTGAAGTGTGCAAGGTAAGAGCAAGGCATCCTGTTTATATGCATGCACTGTATGTACTTGATGTACGTTGCTAAGAAACATCGAATGCTGCTTTTGTGCAATATTTTTATGAATTTTGTAGGAGATGGGTAAGTGCGGAACAAAATTTGTAGCATTGTCGGAAGGAAAGAAGACAGTTACTTTTTGTTTAATAGAATGGCTAATATGGGTAAATCAAAACGTTGAAAACTTATTCCATTGCAGTGTCACTAGATGGTAGGTGATGGGCGAAAGAACAGTACTTCTTGTAAGTACGTTGTGGATGTTCAGTGGCAGACAGCCTGCTCAGAGGCACTTATAACAGAGTTATAAAAATAGTGTACAGAAAATATTTCTACCTGTACTTTGCGGTGATGGGTGGTGGCCATTTGGATGAATGTTGATGCAGAAATCTTGGATAGTTTTACAGAACTTTCTACTGGAGGTGCTTTCGAATCACACAGCACTTGCACTCTGATTGTGTAACGGTACATATGAAGTCTTGTACAGAACTGACAGTATTACATGCTGACGTCTTCGATGTGATTGGTGGATGCGTGTGTGACTATTTAACAGTACCCAATGAGGTAGTGCTGGACAAAAAACAGTGGAAAGGGAAGAAGGACTGATCCTGCTTTACTGGAGCCCGGCCCTCGCGTTACTCGGGGAAGCGCACGTGCCACAGTCTGTGCTTCTCATCATGCGGGCCAATGGACATGGGACTGTGGGTTTTATCCAATCAGGTACTTAGGGTGTGGTTCACAGGAAGGGGCGGTAATACTACTTTTCATTACTCTGCATAGTAAGGAGGGCTGACATGGAGATTTTGGATGATGCCTTTGTGGTAGATCTGCACAAGTATGCCCAGGAAAGGCATGTTGATGGCGATTTTGGTTTGGAAGGAGTGGATGCATTGTGGTGCGTTGTCAATGTCTGCAGTTTTGGCGTTATGCTTGACCTTTGCAGACAAGTGTCCAGTTTTGCTACAGTGCACGTTGTCGTCGTACATTGTGGCGGCATGCATTTGGGTTACATGACTTGTTTACGTGTGTTCTATCAACTGAAGAGGTTCATGTACGTAGTGAAGAGGCTTTTTCCCACTGCCGAGGTGGTTTTCTCTGTCATAACACCAAGAAGAGTATGGGACTATCCTAATGTATGCTGTGCCCAGCCAGAGGTTGGAAGGGGTCTCATCAATAGAAGCATGTGTGATTTTTTTGTCCGCTCATCAGAACTTCTTCTGCAACCATGACAGCATTCATTCTCGAAATGCGGTGTGTTTCCATGCAAACGTCATTTCTTTGTCCAGCATTGGTGATGCTCTTTTGTTTGCCCATATACAGGAGGCGTTAAAAAGTTTATTTTAAGAATGTCGGTCAGTCAAACAACTTTATTCGGCCAAAAACGGCCATCAAAGTACAGCCTACAAATACAATTCTGAGAAATAAAGATACAATTCTGGTGCATAATTCCAAAAGACACAACAAAAGGGAGAACAACAGAACAGTGCAGAAAGGCCACCCCCTCCAAGTGGAGACATTTGTTCCGAAGGACATCCCCTGGTTCTCTTAAGTCGATGGAGAGTTTAGGGACACCATGGAGAAACATCCCGGGCCTGCTACCACCTTCAGGTAGATGATGGCCAGACAGAGGCCTGCACAGACCAGAGGTTGAGGCCCCAAACTCCCTCCCCACTGATAGCATGTTACCCCGAGCTCTCCCTGTGGGGTTCCGCAATAGTAAGGGTGCAACACCCGAGTCAAAGGACCTGGTAGTCTCCCTCCGAACAGATGACACTGGCGGGTGGACCACCTCTGGACGACTCCTCAAAAAGGGGGTAGGTCGATCCACCGGGGCAGTGGGCAGTTCAGGGTGTGAGGGATGTATTCCTTTAACACAATCTGGGTTCAATCCCCCCTACCTGATCCCTTGTAGACCCATTACACCCCTTCCCATATCTCCTTCACCCTTGGCCCCCAACACCTCGTTGATCAGGACATGTAGGAGACTTTTGATCTCGGCCAATTCAGGGAGCAGGAGGTGACAGGGGCAACCTGACAGATTGGTGGAAGCCATGGAATGTGGAGCTGATGAACAGCATTCTTCATTTGTGGGGGGTTTGGAGGCCCAAAGAGGGCTAAGACGAAGGAATGATCTAGCCCCGATGAAGCATCAGACAGGGGCTGACTCCCAATGCTGGATGGGGGCTCGACTTCTCTCACAAGCCCCACCTAAGGGTGGGGGCGGCAAAACAAGACCACCAGTCAGCTTCTAGATGCCCATTGATATCCTCTCACAGCCCTTAGCCAGATTGTTCATAAGGTCGGCCGTAGCAACACTGTCAAAGCCCCCATCAAGGGTTAGCAGGTTAATAGAGGGTGGGAGTCCTTCCAGGGCGGGGCTAGCCAGACTATTTGTAATGCAAGGAGATGGCACAGCACCGCAGGACCAGGTGGACCATAGTAGGGGCCCTGCCAGCGAGCTGTGCGTAAGGGGGAGCATAGATGTGGGCTCCCCAGGGACTTACTTTGTGTAACGCTCACCTGATTCTCGCAGAGGCGCCGGTCTTGACTGGGCGACTACCGTATCTTCAAAGGTGATGTGTAGCACCCGGTTGGCGCTTTGGGCTGGACCTCTGTGCACTGTATGCCTGACTTCAAGAGTAAGATGTCTGCAGATAGAAAATATGGGATTAATGAACTGGGGTTATTGGGGTGTCCCTATCTCTTTCCTTTTCTCCTCTCCTGTAGACCCCCAAAGGTTAACGCTCTCACCTTAGGTAAGTGAATGCCGAGCTCTCCATCTGCCTCGGGGCAGGGTGCTGTAACCAGTTTCTTCACTGGATAGGTAGCGCAGGCCTCTTGACTTCAGAGGACTGCTGTCCGTCGTTTACTGCACAAACGGTAAGTTTCGAGTAATTCTATTGTCTTTAAAGTCTTTAGTAATGATGTCTCTTGTTTTGCAGGGTTCCGGCGATGGCGGATGACGGGCTGAAGTGAGTTGAAGATGGAGTCCGTGTGATGAATAGAAGTGCCTGGAAGCACGTAAGTAAGCGCTTGTTGCCTGCTTCACGATGCGCTCTAACTGTCTTTTTATTTTGCAGGTACGAGTTCGGAGCGGCTGCAGGGTGCCGGAATCTAACCCCACTGGGTTAGATGTGGAAAGAAGTAATGGCACGTGAGTATTAAAGTTCCCCAATGTCTTTAAACGCACCTTGTTTTGTCTTTCAGATGCGGGATGCAGCGCCAAAGGCCTCCGGAGCGTGCGAAGAGTTGGTAAGCTTTTGTCTTTCAGATGCCGGAATGCAGTGTGAAGACCTCCGGAGCGCACGAAGAGTAGGTAAGCCTTTGTCTTTCAGATGCCGGAATGCTAACCTGTTCTTTCTTGTCTTTATAGGTGTTGCTGAAGACTGGATTCAGGATGGTAAGCCTTTTTCCTTAGGCCCAGGATCCGATGCAGAAGACACGATGAGCGTTCTGCTGCAGAGGATGCAGAATAACACAAAGCAAGATTCATCCACCGGGTGTGGTTTAAATAGCCTCCTGTAGTGCTTAGGTGTCTCCTTCCACAGCCACGCCTAGGTAAGAAAAGAGTTCCTGCTTTCCAGAAGAGTTCCAGTGTTCTGAATCTAGGGAGTGGCTCCTGCCCCACCCAACAGGAAAAGTAGTTCCAAACAGAAGAGGATCAGAGGCTCAACTGGCAGGCAAGTAAGCAGCATGGTCTGCTGCAGGTAAGTCCACCCAAGCATTATGAGCCCGGCGCTTCCAGCGCTGGGACTGGGCATATTTATGAGCCTGGTGCCAGTGGCGCCAGGACTGGGTCCAAAAGGTCCCAATTGGGACTGGTTGGCACTCGGAACCTGGGTTATGGATCTGCTTCCAAGGGAGTTGGGAAAACCCTGACCTTTTGGAAGCAGAGATCATGACAGTACCCCCCCTCAAGGCCCCTCCCAAACCGGGCTTCTCCGGGGGTTTTGGCTTGTCAGGAAATGTTCGGTGAAATCTTTTGATTAGGCGAGGAGCGTGGACATATTCAGCAGGTTCCCAGGATCTCTCTTGGGGGCCGTAGCCTTTCCAGTCAATTAGGTAAAATAGTTTAGATTTGGAGATCTTGGAGTCCAGAATGCTTTTGACTTCAAACTCGAGTTCTCCATCAACTAGGATGGGTTTTGGAGATTTAGTTAGTCGGGTTTGAGGTTGCACGGGTTTTAATAGAGAGACGTGGAAGACCGGATGTATCTTCATGTGCGGGGGCAAGTCCAACTTGACCGCTACTGGGTTTACTATTGTAGTGATGGAATAGGGACCAAGGTATCTTGGGTTGAATGTGCGTGGCCCTTTTAGAGGTAGATATTTGGTGGATAACCAGACTTGATCCCCTACTTGATATTGAGGGGCTTCCTTCCGATGTTGATCTGCTCCTTTCTTGTATTGTTCTTTATCCCTTTGAAGGTGAGAAACAGCTTCCTTAAAGGCTTGGGTGATTGTAGAATGCAGGTAGTCTACTGCTGGTGTTTCAAGATCTTGGAGGGGATCCAACTCCGAGGTTCGAGGGTGACTGCCGTACAAAAGAAAAAACGGTGTTTTCCCAGTTCCCGAATGGACAGAGTTATTGTAGGCATATTCGGCTATCCAAAGGATGTCTTTCCAAGTTTTTTCAGTTTGTTGCAGCATGCAGCGTAAATACTGTTCCAGAGTTTGATTGGTCCTCTCGGTTTGTCCGTCGGTCTGAGGGTGGTGACTGGTCGATAGTCTCACATCAATTTGAGCCGACCGACAGCAACTTCGCCAAAAATGAGAAATAAATTGACTACCTCGATCCGAAATTAGAACCGAAGGAAAACCGTGTAGTCGGACGATGTTTTCGAGAAATTCTCGGGCCAGAGTTGCTGCTGTTGGCAAGCCTTTGAGCGGAATGAAATGCGCCATCTTGGAGAATAAGTCCACGATTACTAGAATCGTATTGTATCCGGAGCATGGAGGTAGATTGGTGATGAAGTCCATAGAAAGCGTATGCCAAGGGCGAGGTGGGATGTCAATAGGGCGTAAGAGGCCTGCTGGTCTTTCCTTTTGACTCTTGTTTTGGGCGCATACTCCACAGGACATTATAAAGTCTCTGATATCTTTTTACCAAGACGGCCACCAGAAGTAGCGCTTGATCTTTTCTGAGGTCTCGGCCATACCGGGATGACCTTCCATTAAAGAATCGTGATAACAAGAGATTACTTTTTTCTGTAAATCTGTACTGGGTAGGTATAATCGTTCTTGGAAATACAATAAGTTGTCCTTTACTGCAAAGTCCTTTCCCTGCAGATGCCAATTCTGTATGTCTGCTGGAGTTACAAGTTGCCTGGCTTTATCCTTAACTTCCTCTATGGATTCTGTGGCGATTACACCCAGAATTCTTTGTTCGGGAATGATTGGTACAGGTTTAGGGTTAATCAAGTGTTCTTCCACTCCCATCCGAGAAAGGGCATCAGCTTTACCGTTCTTTGTACCAGGTCGATAGGTAATTATGAAGTCAAACTCGGCAAAGAATAATGCCCAACGGAGTTGTCTAGAGGATTGGGCTTTTGCGGTTTTCAAATATTGCAGGTTTCGGTGATCCGTAATCACAGTAACGGTGTGTCGGGCCCCCAGCAGATAATGCCGCCAAGCCTTAAAGGCAGACTTGATAGCCAGAAGTTCCTTGTCAGTAATCGTGTAATTGATTTCAGGAGGCGAGAATTTGCGGGACCAAAATGCCACGGGATGCAACTGATTGGTTACCGGGTCCTTTTGTGATAGAACTGCCCCCATGGCAAGGCTTGAAGCATCAGTTTCCACGATTTAGGGGAGTTTGGGGCGAGGGTGTTTTAAGATTGGTGCAGAGATAAATTTAGTCTTCAAATCCTGGAAAGCTTGTTCCGCCTCGGTAGACCATTCAAAACGTTTGTTTTTCTTTAACAAGGCAGTGATGGGCTGGACTATTCGAGAGAATTCGGGGATAAACCTGCGGTAAAAGTTAGCGAAGCCTAACATGCTTTGCACACCTTTTACGGAGGATGGTGATGGCCATTTGAGAACTGCATCGACCTTCTTTGAATCCATACGTACTCCGCCAGGTGATAATATGAATCCCAAGAATTCAACTTCAGTCACGTTGAAAACACATTTTTCCAACTTAGCGAAAAGTTTGTGTTGACGCAATCTTTCGAGGACCATTTTCACGTGTTTCCGATGTTCAGATTCCGATGAAGAATAAACGAGGATGTCGTCAATGTAAACAACAACACACACATCTATGAGCTCTCTGAGGACATCGTTCATAAAGTATTGAAAGGCGGCCGGGGCATTGCAAAGTCCGAAGGGCATGACCTGATATTCAAATAGCCCATACTTGGTGCGGAAGGCCGTCTTCCATTCATCGCCCTCTTTTACTCGTACCAAGTGGTAAGCTCCTCTAAGATCCAGCTTTGTATATATGCATGCTTTTCTGACTTGGTCCAGGAGTTCAGGGATCAAAGGTAACGGATATCTATTCTTAACGGTGATCTGGTTCAGGGAGCGATAATCGATAGAGTTCTAAGGTCTCCTTCCTTTTTTGGAACGAAGAACAAAGCTGAAGAAGCAGGGGACTTGGAAGGACGAATAAACCCATTCGCCAGGTATTGATCCAGGTATTGTCGAAGGTGAAGGTTCTCAGGCTCGGTGAGGGCATAAATTCTACTACAAGGAGGAGTAGATCCAGGTATCAGGTCTATCTGGCAGTCATAAGACCTATGAGGAGGTAGAGAGTTAGCCTGATCCTTCCGGAAAACATCTTGGTATTCTAGGTATTCGGGGGGTAACTGGGGAGTCTCTGAAGAAATTGCTGCCAGTGCAACACCAGTTGGAGGGTGACAAGTAGAGACACATTCTGGAAACTGGACCGTTCTTGCTCGCCAATCGATCAGAGGATTGTGTTTCTCTAACCAAGGTATTCCTAGAATAATCTGAAACTGAGGGGCCTTGATCACATCGAACACGATCTTCTCATGGTGCCCATCTTGACTTACTAGCGTCACCTCTTGAGTGGTATGCGTTACTGGCCCGGAGGCTATCTCCGTACCATCCACTGTAGTAATGACGTCCTTTACAGCCTTGGGACAAAGAGTTAGATTCATCCTCAAAACCATTTCATGATCCACATAATTGCCGATGGCACCGCTGTCGACGTAAGCTTCAATTGCATGTAATCGATCCGGATTATCAGGGCTAATGAGGACCATAGGTATCACGAAATGCGAGGTCACGGAACTGGTTTTCACGCTCGGCAAGAGGACCTCTATTCTTGTCGGGCGAGGTTGTTTCCCTGCTCAGAGTTTGTAACTTTGGTAACTGCAGCTCCTACTGCCTTCTTGGCAGGTTTCACCGGACAGTCTCGAAGAAAGTGCCCTGAGTTTCCGCAATATAGGCATAATTGCAACTGTTTTCTCCTTTCCCGCTCCTTTTGTGTTAGAGGACCTTTCAGACCCCCTATTTGCATGGGTTCCCCAGAGTCTACTCCTTTGGAAGGAGTTGGCGGTTTGGAAAATACTCGAGCATCAAACTTGGAACGGTCGGCCTTCCTGTTCTGCAGTCTATGATCTATTTGAACGATCAAGTCTATATAATCCGAACAGTCTTGTGGGGGATTCACTACTTGGGCTAAAACGTCTTTGAGCTCTCCACGTAGACCTCTATAAAACAGCGTAATCCTTTTGTCCTCAGGCCATTGAGTTTCCACTATTAGTCTATTGAAAGATAAGCTCATTGTCCAAGGCCTGCCCCTGTGAATGTCTTGCGAACAGTTTTTCCATACTAAGCTGAAAGGCTTGAAAATCATGGAGAACCGGATCATCTTGATTAACTAGAGGGATCGACCAGTCTGCCGCATTGCCACTAAGGTACGAAAGTACAAAAGCTACTTTAGCTTGATCAGTTGGAAAGGCTGCTGGCCGGCATAAGAAGTGCAACCGGCACTGATTGATAAATAATGCAAACCTCTTTGGGTCACCAGAAAATCGTTCGGGCGGAGCCAGAGGTACATTCCCAGGTAGGTTGATCTGCACTGGATTCATAGAGGATGTTGAAGGAAGATTTGCCCCTGATGCGGGTAACGGGGTCTGTCCGGCTTGTGACTGTAGCAATTGTCTAGCAAGACCGTCTGTTCTCTCCTTGGAAATAATTAGTTCCCTTCTTAGAGCATTCATTTCCTGACGGGCTGCATGCACTTCTGCCCTTAGTTCCCCAAGTAACCGGGCTAGGTGGGCAGTATCCGAGGTTTCCACAGCGCCTGGGCGAGAGTTTTGCGGTAGGCTTTGTGTTCTGTAACGCTCACCTGATTCTCGCAGAGGCGCCGGTCTTGACTGGGCGACTACCGTATCTTCAAAGGTGATGTGTAGCACCCGGTTGGCTCTTTGGGCTGGACCTCTGTGCACTGTATGCCCGACTTCAAGAGTAAGATGTCTGCAGATAGAAAATATGGGATTAATGAACTGGGGTTATTGGGGTGTCCCTATCTCTTTCCTTTTCTCCTCTCCTGTAGACCCCCACAGGTTAACGCTCTCACCTTAGGTAAGTGAATGCCGAGCTCTCCATCTGCCTCGGGGCAGGGTGCTGTAACCAGTTTCTTCACTGGATAGGTAGCGCAGGCCTCTTGACTTCAGAGGACTGCTGTCCGTCGTTTACTGCACAAACGGTAAGTTTCGAGTAATTCTATTGTCTTTAAAGTCTTTAGTAATGATGTCTCTTGTTTTGCAGGGTTCCGGCGATGGCGGATGACGGGCTGAAGTGAGTTGAAGATGGAGTCCGTGTGATGAATAGAAGCGCCTGGAAGCACGTAAGTAAGCGCTTGTTGCCTGCTTCACGATGCACTCTAACTGTCTTTTTATTTTGCAGGTACGAGTTCGGAGCGGCTGCAGGGTGCCGGAATACCCACTGGGTTAGATGTGGAAAGGCGTAATGGCACGTGAGTATTAAAGTTCCCCAATGTCTTTAAACGCACCTTGTTTTGTCTTTCAGATGCGGGATGCAGCGCCGAAGGCCTCCGGAGCGTGCGAAGAGTTGGTAAGCTTTTGCCTTTCAGATGCCGGAATGCAGTGTGAAGACCTCCGGAGCGCACGAAGAGTAGGTAAGCCTTTGTCTTTCAGATGCCGGAATGCTAACCTGTTCTTTCTTGTCTTTATAGGTGTTGCTGAAGACTGGATTCAGGATGGTAAGCCTTTTTCCTTAGCCCCAGGATCCGATGCAGAAGACACGATGAGCGTTCTGCTGCAGAGGATGCAGAATAACACAAAGCAAGATTCATCCACCGGGTGTGGTTTAAATAGCCTCCTGTAGTGCTTAGGTGTCTCCTTCCACAGCCACGCCTAGGTAAGAAAAGAGTTCCTGCTTTCCAGAAGAGTTCCAGTGTTCTGAATCTAGGGAGTGGCTCCTGCCCCACCCAACAGGAAAAGTAGTTCCAAACAGAAGAGGATCAGAGGCTCAACTGGCAGGCAAGTAAGCAGCATGGTCTGCTGCAGGTAAGTCCACCCAAGCATTATGAGCCCGGCGCTTCCAGCGCTGGGACTGGGCATATTTATGAGCCTGGTGCCACTGGCGCCAGGACTGGGTCCAAAAGGTCCCAATTGGGACTGGTTGGCACTCGGAACCTGGGTTATGGATCTGCTTCCAAGGGAGTTGGAAAACCCTGACCTTTTGGAAGCAGAGATCATGACACTTTGTCTCTCACCTTATCGCAGGCAGTGGCCGAAGGTGCCCCAATCCCACATGGTGTCCCTAGACATGCTCTGTTTCCCTGCGTTGCCCCCGAAGCCCAGCACATCAAGCCCCTCCTCAATTTTCTTCCTTGAATAGGTTTGCGGTGTGCCAATGGGACAGAAGGACCTTGAATGTTCGACAGGAGGGAGGATTGCAGAAGGTGGTGGGGGGAGAAAGAGGAAGAGATGTCTCCTTCTTCCGGGGCTCCAAAGGTGGCACCACGAGGAGGATCAACCATCATGTAGATGGTGACTGGATAGTGCGGGAATCTGGGAGACTATTCAGGAGGTACCAAAAGGGGACAAGAGTTTCCTAAAAACAAAATCAAAATCCAAGATTTCCAAGCTGCAGGGGGGACAAGGAGACTCACCACTCCCCCACAGAGCCCTTGAGTGCCGGTGGAGAAAGGTCAGGTTCCCCCCAACGCTGAAGGCACACAACAGTGGCTGGCTCTCCTCTAACTCCAGTTCAAACAGTTCCAACAGACCCCAAGCAGCTTTAATCCAGTCTGGCCCTACCTTGCTTGAAGCCTTGTAGCCTTTAGTGCTTCAGGATCCACACTTCTTTTCCTTCCTTCCACTAGCTTGCGCCGAACACCTCTGATGCACAGGGACCTCACTCCATTAGACTGGACTAACTAGCGCCTCTCCCTCCAGGCACGGAACACCCTACAGGCGCTCACCACCCATGCTCTTGCACCCCGTGGGCTTCCGGCCCTGTAGGTAAATACGGTGGCCCTGCTGGGCTAGGAAAATGCAAAAAAAACGGCTGCTACCCCCACGCCCTTGCACCCCGCAGGCTTTATTGTAAGAATGTGAGAAGGAGAAGAAAATAGAAAACCCTATAAAAACTGAAAATAAAGGTGTTTCTCTAGAAGCATCTAAAAAAAAGGCTCTTTTCAGAGCCACCACTGAAGACGAAATCCCCTACCCTGGTTTCAATTTATTCCCCCATGTCCGCACACAGCACAAAAGCCACATCCGGGGCTTTTGAGAATGGCGGGCCTGGAAATGGGACTGTGGAGTTTAAGGGATTGTACAATAAGATTTCTGGGTGTGGTGTCTATGCAGAGGAATGTTGTTCAAAACCGATAGTGTTAGATGGAGAGCTCTTTACTGTGATTGGTGGATGTGTGTGTGATTATTTATCAGTAGCAAATTAGGGGGTGCTGGAAAGAAAATAGTGGAAAGGGAAGAAGGGCTGTTACTGCTTTACTAGGGTGCGGCCCTCGCGGTATTTAGGGAAGCGCACATGCAACATACTTCCATTGTCAGCATGCTGCCCATGTGAATTGGGATCGTGGGGATTATCGGTACTGAGGGTGTGCTTCACAGGGAGGGGCATTAATACTTCTCTCCATTACTGTGCGTAAGGAGGCCAGGCTGACATGGTTGCCATTACTTGCAAAGGTAGTGTAGCATCGCAGAAATTGTTCCAAACTCAGTTACATCTTACAGCTATGTAGGCAGCTACTCTGTTCTGAAAAGCTAGAAACAGAATGGAGAGTAGGTCTGGGGTGTGACCTTTTGTAGGGCTGCTGCAGAGACCTTGCAACCGGCAAAGAGGCCTACATCGTTGTACCAAATACATACATGTGCAATGGCACATTGTGGGGAGTTTGTAAGCGTGTAATTTCCCAATAACTCTTTGTACATAACAGAACATTGTATTTTTCCACTATTCGAGGGTCTGGATCGTGTCTGCTCCATAAGGACCCACGCGGAGCATGGGTGCAGTCCCATGGTGATGTTGTGCATGTTCTCCGTTGGGACGGCTGTCCGCAGGACATGTTTTGGGCAGAATATTTTGTGCACATGTGCATTGGTGTCCTATGCACACTGTTGGGATCTCTGCACTGATTAACAGTGTGACACACGTCGTGCGCCAACCATTTTGGGACATGCTGGGTGTTTGTAGGCTTTAGTAGGTGGTATGTTTATGTGTACAGCTATCTGCAGGACGTGTATGGGCACCTCAAACTACTTAAAGTTTGTCACAAGTTTCTTTGCATATACTGGACAGGGGCAGTGTTACCAGAAGATAGAGGAAGAGATGCCCATGCGCGTACTTGTGCAACTGACAAATGTCCGCTACCACAACTAGTTATAGGTGGTTGACAAGGTGCGGACATGTGGTTCGTACCTAAGTGGTGCAGATGCCTCCATTGTGATTGTGGATGGGCTGGGCAGGTGCACTGTCAGTAGGATATCTCCCTTTTCCTTAATTGTGGTAATTTCCAACAGTACTGTGCGCCGCTGAGTCATAACAGCATTTTAAAACGAAAGGAAAACCCACATGTACACTGAGCAACAACTTACATATCAACGTTTACTTCCACACATTCATACATGCCATTAGGAAAGGGAGGGGGTAGCAGAAGTGGATACTTATTGTGGGCAATTAGGGATTCTCACAAGTTGGTCGTGAGTGGAGGAAGGGATTGCGGTAGCAGTGTAACATCTAATCATACAGATTTTGAGGTGATGGCGGGCTGTGAAATGGGGAAGAGGTACACGTGCTGGTTGGGCAGTGGTATTTTATTTTGGCCATAATATGTCCTTCTACGTCATCTTTTAAGGCAGCAAAATTGTTCACCAATTCTTCCATTTTGCTTTCCAGGCTGTGCAGTTTGCTATTTACAGAGTATCTTTCCTGTGCCTGTATGCTGTTGTCGGAAGGGTGCCACTTGTGCTGCCTTGCTTTCCTTTCCAATATGTTCTCTTAAAGAAAAAATAATCTGTTAGGTGTACATGAAGCAATAGATATTACATATTCTACGTTTCAGACTGCAGTGCGTACCAATGGGGTTACTATCGTAAGTCATTGCATCATGAGGGACACTTTCTTCCAGCCACTCTAAGGTGCTTGACATTGCTGCATAAAAAAATAAACGTTATGCTTCTCAACTGTTGTACTGCACCACCTGTGCAATTATCAGACAAACTGCAGTGTGCTTACCACGTTGCAGTAATGTTCTGGTCTTAGTATTTTCCAGTCCTTACTGTGCCTGTTCGTTCTTTGTTACCATGTAAAGTAACAGTGCAGTAAGATTGTTGAAGGCAGACGTTACTGTTGGTGTATTCCATTATGGTGCACTCCCTTTGGCTTTATGCTGTTTGTTTCATAAGTACACAGTTTGCAGACCTCCTCTATTCTCCCTTGCACTTCATGCACATGGTGCTGTTTGTATATGTTCCTTGTGTTTGGTGAATGGTACCACTACGTAAGAGAGCACCTGCCTTTCGGAGCAAGTTGGATGCCACCCAAAATCCGCAACCAGACGCATAGTCTGCGACTGCTGTGCGCATTAACATGGTGCCAGCAGGTTCAGTGTGTTCTACAGTACATCTTTACAAACTAAGGTTATCCTGGGAAAACATGAAATTCAGTGAAAAAACGTTGTTAAAGGGACATTATGGTTAATTTGCACTAATAAAAACCTATGAAAATCAATGGAAATACGTTGCTACAGGGACCTTATGGTTTCAGGTAAAACTAAAAACCCCAGAAATTCACCAGTTATGGTGAGCTAAGCAACCATAGCTCACGCTACCACTGTGCACTGCAAGGACTAACACCCATGACATCAAAGATGCCATCACAAATGTATATATGCAGTTAAGGTATGTAGTGAGTCCATAGAACATTTTTAAAATGAATTGCTAATAACATTTCATTCGACAGATTTGGCTGAAATCTTGCAGACAATTTTGTACGTACGGGCCCTATCACAGTGGAAATTGTGGGAAAGTCTTATTTATAGAAAATAAAATAGTTATTAAGAGAACAAAAATAAACACATTCGGCCTAGTCGCCATTAATTTTTTCATAGAGAAAAAAGGTCAATTTGTGCAAGATGGCACACCAAAAACTACTGGATATGAATCGACCAGGTCCGAAACAACTTGGTCATGAAGCGTTGACTCGCAATCCTTTTGGGGACTGGGGTTATGACATTCAGTATTTTTTTAAATATTTCATGTGGAAGGTGGTGTCCCCTTCCCCACCAAAAACAAATATCTCCCATGGTGCCTTGCAGGATAGATGTCTTTTAGAAAGGAAAAAGCCCCCATTTGTTTTTAAGATTCAAGAGATAGCCGCGGTTGTACCCGTGAATATTGGAAAACAAAAAGTAGAAAAATTGCATTTGGAGGCAGAAAACCTGTGAAATGGCATCAGGCTAGATGTAAGGGGGGCACCATGTGAAATTTAGGAGTTGGAGGTGGGCTAGGGACCAAGTTTGCAGCACAAACGTTTTCCTGTAGTCTCGGTTATTCAGTCCGATTATCGCGGCTACCAGATAAAACAAGATTGACCAATGAAAGTGTATCGTACGGAACAACAAGTGTTTGAGGGGGTATGGGAGAGGGCAAGGGAGACAAATGGGAGTTTTTGGGAGTGGGACCCCGGCTAGATTGCCCATGTGGGCGGGACAAAGACTGATATGCAAATGAATATTTCCCATCTGTGAAAGGTACAGTGAGCTAGTGAGCTAAAGTGTGGCTGCAGACTCTCGAGTGGGTACCTTACCAAAGAACAGGTCAATGGCCGTGTTTGTTCTCGCAGAGGGGCGCCCATGACTACATTTGGATTATTTCAAGGGCCTTAGGTCTAGTCACCCTAAGATTCCCAGGGTCATGCAGACGTGTGCCCCTTGCTCATTGTGCTAAGAGAGGCACAGCTCCACCTCACTAATGATGCCCAACAAGGCTGAAACACGTGACTGGGGTTGCTGTTGGTACTCTTGTTCAGAAGGGAATTGCCATAGCATTTCGGTGCTGGACTGCCCATGTGGGCGGGACAAAGACTGATATGCAAATAAAAATGTCCCATCTGTGAAAGGTACAGTGAACTAAAGTGTGGCTGCAGACTCTTAAGTGGGTACCTTCCCAAAGAACAGGTAAATGGGCCGTGTTCATTCTTGCAATGGGGGCACCTGTCATGATCACTAAGGGATTACCACTGTTGAACCACCCCTCACATGGCATGAGTTGTACTACCCACATGGGGGCTAGATGGGTTCTTGCCAGGCGCTCTAGACAGTATTCACAATTGCATGCACTTAATGTCACATATAATGCCATTAGAGCACTAAGGAGGAACAGGACTTCCTGGTTCTCTCAAGATGGCCGCGCAGTGGGCCGTAGCTCTCATGCAGGTGAGGTCTAGTTTTAGTTTTAGCTTTTAGTTTATTAATTTGGTAATGCGCACCAAACCCTGGGGTAGCTGGGCGCAGCAGTTACAAGAATTTTCGAGGCTTAGTTACAACATGAAAGAACATTACAATGCATACAGTTTACAAGATATACAATATATACAATTTGGGCCTGGGATACAATATACAAGGTAAGTACCATAATAGGGACTATATTGTACTTCATATAGAAGAAGAGGAGGCATCTAGAGGTCTGAATCAGAGGTCGGGCGAGTAAGTGGGCGACTTGTTAAATGTCCTTGATTTGAAGCCAGTTCAGTGTGTTACGTCTAAATCTCGAGTATGGCTGTTACAGTGGGCAGGGGTGAGAGCATTCTAGGCGAGGGCCGCTTTGACTGGAAAACTGGCTCCACCAGTTCTGGATAGTCTAAATTTCGGAATTTCTAGGCAGGGGTGGTTAGATGATCTAGTGTGGTGGGTATAGGTTCTTCTGGTCATCCTGGCAGAGAGATAAGGAGGTGCGGTGTTGTTGAGGCATTTGAAGGTGAGGGATACCGTTTTAAGGAGAATCCTGTCACTAATTTTTAGCCAATGCTGGTTGCTTCTAATGTTGGGTATATGCTCTCTACGGGGTATATTTAAGGCTGCTCTCAAGGCATTGTTTTGTAATATTTGCATTTTATTGAGGATATTTTTTTGGCGCCTGCATATAGGGCATTGCAATAGTCTAGCTTAGATATTATTAGTGCATTGGCGAGTGTGATAAAGCTGGCTTTGGACAAAAAGGGTCTGCAGGCCCTAATCAGTTTACAGGTGTAAGCTGTGGATGAGGCCATGGAGCTAACTTGTTTTTTTAGTGATAGGGTGGAGTCTAGGTAAAAACCTAATGTTTTTACCTTGGATACTACTTTAATTACGTTGCCATCAATGTTGAATGCAGCGTAGCTGGGGCTGAGTTTATTTAAGTTGGAGTCAGAGCCCAGGGTCTAGTCTCTGGGTGTGCATGCCTACTTAAGCCACACCCAGGATCACACTTGCGCTTCCCGTTGAGACTGCAGACTGCAGCACAACGTTTAGCGGTGCTCCGGCAACCTGTAAGAAAAGAAGGTAAAGAATTCGGGTTCAAACCGAACCTCTGCGAGCAACGAGCAACAGAACAGGACTTACCAGTCACATCACGGACGTTCCGCGTAGCCACACAGCTGGGCTTCACATTCTTCAGTTTCGAATACCTGATGCTTCGGACTCCAGTCACTGAACATCTGCACCTGTGAAAAGGAGGAAAGAAGAAAGAGTTATTACGAGTTTTTTCTCTGCAAGCGCTTTGAAGAAACAGAGCATGCATTAGAAGACAATCTTAACGGCAACACAGCAATACGCCCGGCTTCACTGAGCGCACACGCTCATGCAGGAATCCTGCAAAGCAGTGAACTCTATGCTAGAGGCTGCTAAAGGTTTCTGATCTCGCCAGCATCAGGTGTGAGGTGGGGGACAAAGGCAAGTTAAGGACCTTATATTCGCACCTGGCAACACACAAGCTTCCAAGCCACAAAGCACATTCAAGTAAGTACAATCAAACCCCCTCACTCAATCCAAGGGCCAGGGTCAAAGCAAGCCACAAGCTTCTAAAGGCAAAACCTTTCTGAACTATATCTACTCTACATATTACAACAAGGCTGCTCTTCAAGTCGCAGCAGGACTGGACTTGGCGCCAGTGATGTAACTGGCAGCAGCCTGAATCAGGAACATAGCGCCCCTGCAAGATAGCAGGATGGATAGCTTCCTCTTCTAGACATCCAGGTGAGCAGAGGTCTGGGTACATCGTAGGGGGCAGTGGGAACCACAGGGGGAGGTGAAGCGACATGGGTATTGGGTTCCATAGGGCAGTGATCCTTATCCCCTATTTTACAGAGGCCCCCTCCAATTTGTCCAGTGAGGCTGACCACACCGCCTTTTGATCCAAGGTTCTCAGCGCTCACACAGAGGTAAGGTAAGCATTACAGTGCCCATGACTACACTTTGATTATTTCAAGGACCTTAGGTCTAGTCACCCTAAGTTTGCCAGGGTCATCCAGACGTGGACCCCTTGCTCAATGTGCTCAGAGAGGCACAGCTCCATCTTACTGATGAGGCCAACAGGGCTAAAACATGTTTCTGGGGCTACTGTTGGTACTCTTCTTCAGAAGGGAATTGCCATAGTATTTAGGTGCTGGACTACCCAAGTGGGTGGGATAAAGACTGATATGCAAATGGATATTTCCCATCTGTGATAGGTACAGTGAGCTAAAGTGTGGCTGCGGACTCTTGAGTGGGTACCTTCCCAAAGAACATGTCAATTGTCCGTGTTCGTTTTCGCAGAGGGGCGCCCATGACTAAAGTTTGATTATATATTATAAGAGAAGGGATTCACAATCCCATCCAAAATGGCATCATGGGGGACATGGCATTATGGGGGAGTCAAACAGGAACGCACCTCGTTAAGCCGGTCCTGAGTATCCCAATGCGCTGAATTCTACGTTTCAGACTGCAGTGCGTACCAATGGGGTTACTATCGTAAGTCATTGCATCATGAGGGACACTTTCTTCCAGCCACTCTAAGGTGCTTGACATTGCTGCATAAAAAAATAAACGTTATGCTTCTCAACTGTTGTACTGCACCACCTGTGCAATTATCAGACAAACTGCAGTGTGCTTACCACGTTGCAGTAATGTTCTGGTCTTAGTATTTTCCAGTCCTTACTGTGCCTGTTCGTTCTTTGTTACCATGTAAAGTAACAGTGCAGTAAGATTGTTGAAGGCAGACGTTACTGTTGGTGTATTCCATTATGGTGCACTCCCTTTGGCTTTATGCTGTTTGTTTCATAAGTACACAGTTTGCAGACCTCCTCTATTCTCCCTTGCACTTCATGCACATGGTGCTGTTTGTATATGTTCCTTGTGTTTGGTGAATGGTACCACTACGTAAGAGAGCACCTGCCTTTCGGAGCAAGTTGGATGCCACCCAAAATCCGCAACCAGACGCATAGTCTGCGACTGCTGTGCGCATTAACATGGTGCCAGCAGGTTCAGTGTGTTCTACAGTACATCTTTACAAACTAAGGTTATCCTGGGAAAACATGAAATTCAGTGAAAAAACGTTGTTAAAGGGACATTATGGTTAATTTGCACTAATAAAAACCTATGAAAATCAATGGAAATACGTTGCTACAGGGACCTTATGGTTTCAGGTAAAACTAAAAACCCCAGAAATTCACCAGTTATGGTGAGCTAAGCAACCATAGCTCACGCTACCACTGTGCACTGCAAGGACTAACACCCATGACATCAAAGATGCCATCACAAATGTATATATGCAGTTAAGGTATGTAGTGAGTCCATAGAACATTTTTAAAATGAATTGCTAATAACATTTCATTCGACAGATTTGGCTGAAATCTTGCAGACAATTTTGTACGTACGGGCCCTATCACAGTGGAAATTGTGGGAAAGTCTTATTTATAGAAAATAAAATAGTTATTAAGAGAACAAAAATAAACACATTCGGCCTAGTCGCCATTAATTTTTTCATAGAGAAAAAAGGTCAATTTGTGCAAGATGGCACACCAAAAACTACTGGATATGAATCGACCAGGTCCGAAACAACTTGGTCATGAAGCGTTGACTCGCAATCCTTTTGGGGACTGGGGTTATGACATTCAGTATTTTTTTAAATATTTCATGTGGAAGGTGGTGTCCCCTTCCCCACCAAAAACAAATATCTCCCATGGTGCCTTGCAGGATAGATGTCTTTTAGAAAGGAAAAAGCCCCCATTTGTTTTTAAGATTCAAGAGATAGCCGCGGTTGTACCCGTGAATATTGGAAAACAAAAAGTAGAAAAATTGCATTTGGAGGCAGAAAACCTGTGAAATGGCATCAGGCTAGATGTAAGGGGGGCACCATGTGAAATTTAGGAGTTGGAGGTGGGCTAGGGACCAAGTTTGCAGCACAAACGTTTTCCTGTAGTCTCGGTTATTCAGTCCGATTATCGCGGCTACCAGATAAAACAAGATTGACCAATGAAAGTGTATCGTACGGAACAACAAGTGTTTGAGGGGGTATGGGAGAGGGCAAGGGAGACAAATGGGAGTTTTTGGGAGTGGGACCCCGGCTAGATTGCCCATGTGGGCGGGACAAAGACTGATATGCAAATGAATATTTCCCATCTGTGAAAGGTACAGTGAGCTAGTGAGCTAAAGTGTGGCTGCAGACTCTCGAGTGGGTACCTTACCAAAGAACAGGTCAATGGCCGTGTTTGTTCTCGCAGAGGGGCGCCCATGACTACATTTGGATTATTTCAAGGGCCTTAGGTCTAGTCACCCTAAGATTCCCAGGGTCATGCAGACGTGTGCCCCTTGCTCATTGTGCTAAGAGAGGCACAGCTCCACCTCACTAATGATGCCCAACAAGGCTGAAACACGTGACTGGGGTTGCTGTTGGTACTCTTGTTCAGAAGGGAATTGCCATAGCATTTCGGTGCTGGACTGCCCATGTGGGCGGGACAAAGACTGATATGCAAATAAAAATGTCCCATCTGTGAAAGGTACAGTGAACTAAAGTGTGGCTGCAGACTCTTAAGTGGGTACCTTCCCAAAGAACAGGTAAATGGGCCGTGTTCATTCTTGCAATGGGGGCACCTGTCATGATCACTAAGGGATTACCACTGTTGAACCACCCCTCACATGGCATGAGTTGTACTACCCACATGGGGGCTAGATGGGTTCTTGCCAGGCGCTCTAGACAGTATTCACAATTGCATGCACTTAATGTCACATATAATGCCATTAGAGCACTAAGGAGGAACAGGACTTCCTGGTTCTCTCAAGATGGCCGCGCAGTGGGCCGTAGCTCTCATGCAGGTGAGGTCTAGTTTTAGTTTTAGCTTTTAGTTTATTAATTTGGTAATGCGCACCAAACCCTGGGGTAGCTGGGCGCAGCAGTTACAAGAATTTTCGAGGCTTAGTTACAACATGAAAGAACATTACAATGCATACAGTTTACAAGATATACAATATATACAATTTGGGCCTGGGATACAATATACAAGGTAAGTACCATAATAGGGACTATATTGTACTTCATATAGAAGAAGAGGAGGCATCTAGAGGTCTGAATCAGAGGTCGGGCGAGTAAGTGGGCGACTTGTTAAATGTCCTTGATTTGAAGCCAGTTCAGTGTGTTACGTCTAAATCTCGAGTATGGCTGTTACAGTGGGCAGGGGTGAGAGCATTCTAGGCGAGGGCCGCTTTGACTGGAAAACTGGCTCCACCAGTTCTGGATAGTCTAAATTTCGGAATTTCTAGGCAGGGGTGGTTAGATGATCTAGTGTGGTGGGTATAGGTTCTTCTGGTCATCCTGGCAGAGAGATAAGGAGGTGCGGTGTTGTTGAGGCATTTGAAGGTGAGGGATACCGTTTTAAGGAGAATCCTGTCACTAATTTTTAGCCAATGCTGGTTGCTTCTAATGTTGGGTATATGCTCTCTACGGGGTATATTTAAGGCTGCTCTCAAGGCATTGTTTTGTAATATTTGCATTTTATTGAGGATATTTTTTTGGCGCCTGCATATAGGGCATTGCAATAGTCTAGCTTAGATATTATTAGTGCATTGGCGAGTGTGATAAAGCTGGCTTTGGACAAAAAGGGTCTGCAGGCCCTAATCAGTTTACAGGTGTAAGCTGTGGATGAGGCCATGGAGCTAACTTGTTTTTTTAGTGATAGGGTGGAGTCTAGGTAAAAACCTAATGTTTTTACCTTGGATACTACTTTAATTACGTTGCCATCAATGTTGAATGCAGCGTAGCTGGGGCTGAGTTTATTTAAGTTGGAGTCAGAGCCCAGGGTCTAGTCTCTGGGTGTGCATGCCTACTTAAGCCACACCCAGGATCACACTTGCGCTTCCCGTTGAGACTGCAGACTGCAGCACAACGTTTAGCGGTGCTCCGGCAACCTGTAAGAAAAGAAGGTAAAGAATTCGGGTTCAAACCGAACCTCTGCGAGCAACGAGCAACAGAACAGGACTTACCAGTCACATCACGGACGTTCCGCGTAGCCACACAGCTGGGCTTCACATTCTTCAGTTTCGAATACCTGATGCTTCGGACTCCAGTCACTGAACATCTGCACCTGTGAAAAGGAGGAAAGAAGAAAGAGTTATTACGAGTTTTTTCTCTGCAAGCGCTTTGAAGAAACAGAGCATGCATTAGAAGACAATCTTAACGGCAACACAGCAATACGCCCGGCTTCACTGAGCGCACACGCTCATGCAGGAATCCTGCAAAGCAGTGAACTCTATGCTAGAGGCTGCTAAAGGTTTCTGATCTCGCCAGCATCAGGTGTGAGGTGGGGGACAAAGGCAAGTTAAGGACCTTATATTCGCACCTGGCAACACACAAGCTTCCAAGCCACAAAGCACATTCAAGTAAGTACAATCAAACCCCCTCACTCAATCCAAGGGCCAGGGTCAAAGCAAGCCACAAGCTTCTAAAGGCAAAACCTTTCTGAACTATATCTACTCTACATATTACAACAAGGCTGCTCTTCAAGTCGCAGCAGGACTGGACTTGGCGCCAGTGATGTAACTGGCAGCAGCCTGAATCAGGAACATAGCGCCCCTGCAAGATAGCAGGATGGATAGCTTCCTCTTCTAGACATCCAGGTGAGCAGAGGTCTGGGTACATCGTAGGGGGCAGTGGGAACCACAGGGGGAGGTGAAGCGACATGGGTATTGGGTTCCATAGGGCAGTGATCCTTATCCCCTATTTTACAGAGGCCCCCTCCAATTTGTCCAGTGAGGCTGACCACACCGCCTTTTGATCCAAGGTTCTCAGCGCTCACACAGAGGTAAGGTAAGCATTACAGTGCCCATGACTACACTTTGATTATTTCAAGGACCTTAGGTCTAGTCACCCTAAGTTTGCCAGGGTCATCCAGACGTGGACCCCTTGCTCAATGTGCTCAGAGAGGCACAGCTCCATCTTACTGATGAGGCCAACAGGGCTAAAACATGTTTCTGGGGCTACTGTTGGTACTCTTCTTCAGAAGGGAATTGCCATAGTATTTAGGTGCTGGACTACCCAAGTGGGTGGGATAAAGACTGATATGCAAATGGATATTTCCCATCTGTGATAGGTACAGTGAGCTAAAGTGTGGCTGCGGACTCTTGAGTGGGTACCTTCCCAAAGAACATGTCAATTGTCCGTGTTCGTTTTCGCAGAGGGGCGCCCATGACTAAAGTTTGATTATATATTATAAGAGAAGGGATTCACAATCCCATCCAAAATGGCATCATGGGGGACATGGCATTATGGGGGAGTCAAACAGGAACGCACCTCGTTAAGCCGGTCCTGAGTATCCCAATGCGCTGAATTCTACGTTTCAGACTGCAGTGCGTACCAATGGGGTTACTATCGTAAGTCATTGCATCATGAGGGACACTTTCTTCCAGCCACTCTAAGGTGCTTGACATTGCTGCATAAAAAAATAAATGTTATGCTTCTCAACTGTTGTACTGCACCACCTGTGCAATTATCAGACAAACTGCAGTGTGCTTACCACGTTGCAGTAATGTTCTGGTCTTAGTATTTTCCAGTCCTTACTGTGCCTGTTCGTTCTTTGTTACCATGTAAAGTAACAGTGCAGTAAGATTGTTGAAGGCAGACGTTACTGTTGGTGTATTCCATTATGGTGCACTCCCTTTGGCTTTATGCTGTTTGTTTCATAAGTACACAGTTTGCAGACCTCCTCTATTCTCCCTTGCACTTCATGCACATGGTGCTGTTTGTATATGTTCCTTGTGTTTGGTGAATGGTACCACTACGTAAGAGAGCACCTGCCTTTCGGAGCAAGTTGGATGCCACCCAAAATCCGCAACCAGACGCATAGTCTGCGACTGCTGTGCGCATTAACATGGTGCCAGCAGGTTCAGTGTGTTCTACAGTACATCTTTACAAACTAAGGTTATCCTGGGAAAACATGAAATTCAGTGAAAAAACGTTGTTAAAGGGACATTATGGTTAATTTGCACTAATAAAAACCTATGAAAATCAATGGAAATACGTTGCTACAGGGACCTTATGGTTTCAGGTAAAACTAAAAACCCCAGAAATTCACCAGTTATGGTGAGCTAAGCAACCATAGCTCACGCTACCACTGTGCACTGCAAGGACTAACACCCATGACATCAAAGATGCCATCACAAATGTATATATGCAGTTAAGGTATGTAGTGAGTCCATAGAACATTTTTAAAATGAATTGCTAATAACATTTCATTCGACAGATTTGGCTGAAATCTTGCAGACAATTTTGTACGTACGGGCCCTATCACAGTGGAAATTGTGGGAAAGTCTTATTTATAGAAAATAAAATAGTTATTAAGAGAACAAAAATAAACACATTCGGCCTAGTCGCCATTAATTTTTTCATAGAGAAAAAAGGTCAATTTGTGCAAGATGGCACACCAAAAACTACTGGATATGAATCGACCAGGTCCGAAACAACTTGGTCATGAAGCGTTGACTCGCAATCCTTTTGGGGACTGGGGTTATGACATTCAGTATTTTTTTAAATATTTCATGTGGAAGGTGGTGTCCCCTTCCCCACCAAAAACAAATATCTCCCATGGTGCCTTGCAGGATAGATGTCTTTTAGAAAGGAAAAAGCCCCCATTTGTTTTTAAGATTCAAGAGATAGCCGCGGTTGTACCCGTGAATACTGGAAAACAAAAAGTAGAAAAATTGCATTTGGAGGCAGAAAACCTGTGAAATGGCATCAGGCTAGATGTAAGGGGGGCACCATGTGAAATTTAGGAGTTGGAGGTGGGCTAGGGACCAAGTTTGCAGCACAAACGTTTTCCTGTAGTCTCGGTTATTCAGTCCGATTATCGCGGCTACCAGATAAAACAAGATTGACCAATGAAAGTGTATCGTACGGAACAACAAGTGTTTGAGGGGGTATGGGAGAGGGCAAGGGAGACAAATGGGAGTTTTTGGGAGTGGGACCCCGGCTAGATTGCCCATGTGGGCGGGACAAAGACTGATATGCAAATGAATATTTCCCATCTGTGAAAGGTACAGTGAGCTAGTGAGCTAAAGTGTGGCTGCAGACTCTCGAGTGGGTACCTTACCAAAGAACAGGTCAATGGCCGTGTTTGTTCTCGCAGAGGGGCGCCCATGACTACATTTGGATTATTTCAAGGGCCTTAGGTCTAGTCACCCTAAGATTCCCAGGGTCATGCAGACGTGTGCCCCTTGCTCATTGTGCTAAGAGAGGCACAGCTCCACCTCACTAATGATGCCCAACAAGGCTGAAACACGTGACTGGGGTTGCTGTTGGTACTCTTGTTCAGAAGGGAATTGCCATAGCATTTCGGTGCTGGACTGCCCATGTGGGCGGGACAAAGACTGATATGCAAATAAAAATGTCCCATCTGTGAAAGGTACAGTGAACTAAAGTGTGGCTGCAGACTCTTAAGTGGGTACCTTCCCAAAGAACAGGTAAATGGGCCGTGTTCATTCTTGCAATGGGGGCACCTGTCATGATCACTAAGGGATTACCACTGTTGAACCACCCCTCACATGGCATGAGTTTTACTACCCACATGGGGGCTAGATGGGTTCTTGCCAGGCGCTCTAGACAGTATTCACAATTGCATGCACTTAATGTCACATATAATGCCATTAGAGCACTAAGGAGGAACAGGACTTCCTGGTTCTCTCAAGATGGCCGCGCAGTGGGCCGTAGCTCTCATGCAGGTGAGGTCTAGTTTTAGTTTTAGCTTTTAGTTTATTAATTTGGTAATGCGCACCAAACCCTGGGGTAGCTGGGCGCAGCAGTTACAAGAATTTTCGAGGCTTAGTTACAACATGAAAGAACATTACAATGCATACAGTTTACAAGATATACAATATATACAATTTGGGCCTGGGATACAATATACAAGGTAAGTACCATAATAGGGACTATATTGTACTTCATATAGAAGAAGAGGAGGCATCTAGAGGTCTGAATCAGAGGTCGGGCGAGTAAGTGGGCGACTTGTTAAATGTCCTTGATTTGAAGCCAGTTCAGTGTGTTACGTCTAAATCTCGAGTATGGCTGTTACAGTGGGCAGGGGTGAGAGCATTCTAGGCGAGGGCCGCTTTGACTGGAAAACTGGCTCCACCAGTTCTGGATAGTCTAAATTTCGGAATTTCTAGGCAGGGGTGGTTAGATGATCTAGTGTGGTGGGTATAGGTTCTTCTGGTCATCCTGGCAGAGAGATAAGGAGGTGCGGTGTTGTTGAGGCATTTGAAGGTGAGGGATACCGTTTTAAGGAGAATCCTGTCACTAATTTTTAGCCAATGCTGGTTGCTTCTAATGTTGGGTATATGCTCTCTACGGGGTATATTTAAGGCTGCTCTCAAGGCATTGTTTTGTAATATTTGCATTTTATTGAGGATATTTTTTTGGCGCCTGCATATAGGGCATTGCAATAGTCTAGCTTAGATATTATTAGTGCATTGGCGAGTGTGATAAAGCTGGCTTTGGACAAAAAGGGTCTGCAGGCCCTAATCAGTTTACAGGTGTAAGCTGTGGATGAGGCCATGGAGCTAACTTGTTTTTTTAGTGATAGGGTGGAGTCTAGGTAAAAACCTAATGTTTTTACCTTGGATACTACTTTAATTACGTTGCCATCAATGTTGAATGCAGCGTAGCTGGGGCTGAGTTTATTTAAGTTGGAGTCAGAGCCCAGGGTCTAGTCTCTGGGTGTGCATGCCTACTTAAGCCACACCCAGGATCACACTTGCGCTTCCCGTTGAGACTGCAGACTGCAGCACAACGTTTAGCGGTGCTCCGGCAACCTGTAAGAAAAGAAGGTAAAGAATTCGGGTTCAAACCGAACCTCTGCGAGCAACGAGCAACAGAACAGGACTTACCAGTCACATCACGGACGTTCCGCGTAGCCACACAGCTGGGCTTCACATTCTTCAGTTTCGAATACCTGATGCTTCGGACTCCAGTCACTGAACATCTGCACCTGTGAAAAGGAGGAAAGAAGAAAGAGTTATTACGAGTTTTTTCTCTGCAAGCGCTTTGAAGAAACAGAGCATGCATTAGAAGACAATCTTAACGGCAACACAGCAATACGCCCGGCTTCACTGAGCGCACACGCTCATGCAGGAATCCTGCAAAGCAGTGAACTCTATGCTAGAGGCTGCTAAAGGTTTCTGATCTCGCCAGCATCAGGTGTGAGGTGGGGGACAAAGGCAAGTTAAGGACCTTATATTCGCACCTGGCAACACACAAGCTTCCAAGCCACAAAGCACATTCAAGTAAGTACAATCAAACCCCCTCACTCAATCCAAGGGCCAGGGTCAAAGCAAGCCACAAGCTTCTAAAGGCAAAACCTTTCTGAACTATATCTACTCTACATATTACAACAAGGCTGCTCTTCAAGTCGCAGCAGGACTGGACTTGGCGCCAGTGATGTAACTGGCAGCAGCCTGAATCAGGAACATAGCGCCCCTGCAAGATAGCAGGATGGATAGCTTCCTCTTCTAGACATCCAGGTGAGCAGAGGTCTGGGTACATCGTAGGGGGCAGTGGGAACCACAGGGGGAGGTGAAGCGACATGGGTATTGGGTTCCATAGGGCAGTGATCCTTATCCCCTATTTTACAGAGGCCCCCTCCAATTTGTCCAGTGAGGCTGACCACACCGCCTTTTGATCCAAGGTTCTCAGCGCTCACACAGAGGTAAGGTAAGCATTACAGTGCCCATGACTACACTTTGATTATTTCAAGGACCTTAGGTCTAGTCACCCTAAGTTTGCCAGGGTCATCCAGACGTGGACCCCTTGCTCAATGTGCTCAGAGAGGCACAGCTCCATCTTACTGATGAGGCCAACAGGGCTAAAACATGTTTCTGGGGCTACTGTTGGTACTCTTCTTCAGAAGGGAATTGCCATAGTATTTAGGTGCTGGACTACCCAAGTGGGTGGGATAAAGACTGATATGCAAATGGATATTTCCCATCTGTGATAGGTACAGTGAGCTAAAGTGTGGCTGCGGACTCTTGAGTGGGTACCTTCCCAAAGAACATGTCAATTGTCCGTGTTCGTTTTCGCAGAGGGGCGCCCATGACTAAAGTTTGATTATATATTATAAGAGAAGGGATTCACAATCCCATCCAAAATGGCATCATGGGGGACATGGCATTATGGGGGAGTCAAACAGGAACGCACCTCGTTAAGCCGGTCCTGAGTATCCCAATGCGCTGAATTCTACGTTTCAGACTGCAGTGCGTACCAATGGGGTTACTATCGTAAGTCATTGCATCATGAGGGACACTTTCTTCCAGCCACTCTAAGGTGCTTGACATTGCTGCATAAAAAAATAAACGTTATGCTTCTCAACTGTTGTACTGCACCACCTGTGCAATTATCAGACAAACTGCAGTGTGCTTACCACGTTGCAGTAATGTTCTGGTCTTAGTATTTTCCAGTCCTTACTGTGCCTGTTCGTTCTTTGTTACCATGTAAAGTAACAGTGCAGTAAGATTGTTGAAGGCAGACGTTACTGTTGGTGTATTCCATTATGGTGCACTCCCTTTGGCTTTATGCTGTTTGTTTCATAAGTACACAGTTTGCAGACCTCCTCTATTCTCCCTTGCACTTCATGCACATGGTGCTGTTTGTATATGTTCCTTGTGTTTGGTGAATGGTACCACTACGTAAGAGAGCACCTGCCTTTCGGAGCAAGTTGGATGCCACCCAAAATCCGCAACCAGACGCATAGTCTGCGACTGCTGTGCGCATTAACATGGTGCCAGCAGGTTCAGTGTGTTCTACAGTACATCTTTACAAACTAAGGTTATCCTGGGAAAACATGAAATTCAGTGAAAAAACGTTGTTAAAGGGACATTATGGTTAATTTGCACTAATAAAAACCTATGAAAATCAATGGAAATACGTTGCTACAGGGACCTTATGGTTTCAGGTAAAACTAAAAACCCCAGAAATTCACCAGTTATGGTGAGCTAAGCAACCATAGCTCACGCTACCACTGTGCACTGCAAGGACTAACACCCATGACATCAAAGATGCCATCACAAATGTATATATGCAGTTAAGGTATGTAGTGAGTCCATAGAACATTTTTAAAATGAATTGCTAATAACATTTCATTCGACAGATTTGGCTGAAATCTTGCAGACAATTTTGTACGTACGGGCCCTATCACAGTGGAAATTGTGGGAAAGTCTTATTTATAGAAAATAAAATAGTTATTAAGAGAACAAAAATAAACACATTCGGCCTAGTCGCCATTAATTTTTTCATAGAGAAAAAAGGTCAATTTGTGCAAGATGGCACACCAAAAACTACTGGATATGAATCGACCAGGTCCGAAACAACTTGGTCATGAAGCGTTGACTCGCAATCCTTTTGGGGACTGGGGTTATGACATTCAGTATTTTTTTAAATATTTCATGTGGAAGGTGGTGTCCCCTTCCCCACCAAAAACAAATATCTCCCATGGTGCCTTGCAGGATAGATGTCTTTTAGAAAGGAAAAAGCCCCCATTTGTTTTTAAGATTCAAGAGATAGCCGCGGTTGTACCCGTGAATATTGGAAAACAAAAAGTAGAAAAATTGCATTTGGAGGCAGAAAACCTGTGAAATGGCATCAGGCTAGATGTAAGGGGGGCACCATGTGAAATTTAGGAGTTGGAGGTGGGCTAGGGACCAAGTTTGCAGCACAAACGTTTTCCTGTAGTCTCGGTTATTCAGTCCGATTATCGCGGCTACCAGATAAAACAAGATTGACCAATGAAAGTGTATCGTACGGAACAACAAGTGTTTGAGGGGGTATGGGAGAGGGCAAGGGAGACAAATGGGAGTTTTTGGGAGTGGGACCCCGGCTAGATTGCCCATGTGGGCGGGACAAAGACTGATATGCAAATGAATATTTCCCATCTGTGAAAGGTACAGTGAGCTAGTGAGCTAAAGTGTGGCTGCAGACTCTCGAGTGGGTACCTTACCAAAGAACAGGTCAATGGCCGTGTTTGTTCTCGCAGAGGGGCGCCCATGACTACATTTGGATTATTTCAAGGGCCTTAGGTCTAGTCACCCTAAGATTCCCAGGGTCATGCAGACGTGTGCCCCTTGCTCATTGTGCTAAGAGAGGCACAGCTCCACCTCACTAATGATGCCCAACAAGGCTGAAACACGTGACTGGGGTTGCTGTTGGTACTCTTGTTCAGAAGGGAATTGCCATAGCATTTCGGTGCTGGACTGCCCATGTGGGCGGGACAAAGACTGATATGCAAATAAAAATGTCCCATCTGTGAAAGGTACAGTGAACTAAAGTGTGGCTGCAGACTCTTAAGTGGGTACCTTCCCAAAGAACAGGTAAATGGGCCGTGTTCATTCTTGCAATGGGGGCACCTGTCATGATCACTAAGGGATTACCACTGTTGAACCACCCCTCACATGGCATGAGTTGTACTACCCACATGGGGGCTAGATGGGTTCTTGCCAGGCGCTCTAGACAGTATTCACAATTGCATGCACTTAATGTCACATATAATGCCATTAGAGCACTAAGGAGGAACAGGACTTCCTGGTTCTCTCAAGATGGCCGCGCAGTGGGCCGTAGCTCTCATGCAGGTGAGGTCTAGTTTTAGTTTTAGCTTTTAGTTTATTAATTTGGTAATGCGCACCAAACCCTGGGGTAGCTGGGCGCAGCAGTTACAAGAATTTTCGAGGCTTAGTTACAACATGAAAGAACATTACAATGCATACAGTTTACAAGATATACAATATATACAATTTGGGCCTGGGATACAATATACAAGGTAAGTACCATAATAGGGACTATATTGTACTTCATATAGAAGACGAGGAGGCATCTAGAGGTCTGAATCAGAGGTCGGGCGAGTAAGTGGGCGACTTGTTAAATGTCCTTGATTTGAAGCCAGTTCAGTGTGTTACGTCTAAATCTCGAGTATGGCTGTTACAGTGGGCAGGGGTGAGAGCATTCTAGGCGAGGGCCGCTTTGACTGGAAAACTGGCTCCACCAGTTCTGGATAGTCTAAATTTCGGAATTTCTAGGCAGGGGTGGTTAGATGATCTAGTGTGGTGGGTATAGGTTCTTCTGGTCATCCTGGCAGAGAGATAAGGAGGTGCGGTGTTGTTGAGGCATTTGAAGGTGAGGGATACCGTTTTAAGGAGAATCCTGTCACTAATTTTTAGCCAATGCTGGTTGCTTCTAATGTTGGGTATATGCTCTCTACGGGGTATATTTAAGGCTGCTCTCAAGGCATTGTTTTGTAATATTTGCATTTTATTGAGGATATTTTTTTGGCGCCTGCATATAGGGCATTGCAATAGTCTAGCTTAGATATTATTAGTGCATTGGCGAGTGTGATAAAGCTGGCTTTGGACAAAAAGGGTCTGCAGGCCCTAATCAGTTTACAGGTGTAAGCTGTGGATGAGGCCATGGAGCTAACTTGTTTTTTTAGTGATAGGGTGGAGTCTAGGTAAAAACCTAATGTTTTTACCTTGGATACTACTTTAATTACGTTGCCATCAATGTTGAATGCAGCGTAGCTGGGGCTGAGTTTATTTAAGTTGGAGTCAGAGCCCAGGGTCTAGTCTCTGGGTGTGCATGCCTACTTAAGCCACACCCAGGATCACACTTGCGCTTCCCGTTGAGACTGCAGACTGCAGCACAACGTTTAGCGGTGCTCCGGCAACCTGTAAGAAAAGAAGGTAAAGAATTCGGGTTCAAACCGAACCTCTGCGAGCAACGAGCAACAGAACAGGACTTACCAGTCACATCACGGACGTTCCGCGTAGCCACACAGCTGGGCTTCACATTCTTCAGTTTCGAATACCTGATGCTTCGGACTCCAGTCACTGAACATCTGCACCTGTGAAAAGGAGGAAAGAAGAAAGAGTTATTACGAGTTTTTTCTCTGCAAGCGCTTTGAAGAAACAGAGCATGCATTAGAAGACAATCTTAACGGCAACACAGCAATACGCCCGGCTTCACTGAGCGCACACGCTCATGCAGGAATCCTGCAAAGCAGTGAACTCTATGCTAGAGGCTGCTAAAGGTTTCTGATCTCGCCAGCATCAGGTGTGAGGTGGGGGACAAAGGCAAGTTAAGGACCTTATATTCGCACCTGGCAACACACAAGCTTCCAAGCCACAAAGCACATTCAAGTAAGTACAATCAAACCCCCTCACTCAATCCAAGGGCCAGGGTCAAAGCAAGCCACAAGCTTCTAAAGGCAAAACCTTTCTGAACTATATCTACTCTACATATTACAACAAGGCTGCTCTTCAAGTCGCAGCAGGACTGGACTTGGCGCCAGTGATGTAACTGGCAGCAGCCTGAATCAGGAACATAGCGCCCCTGCAAGATAGCAGGATGGATAGCTTCCTCTTCTAGACATCCAGGTGAGCAGAGGTCTGGGTACATCGTAGGGGGCAGTGGGAACCACAGGGGGAGGTGAAGCGACATGGGTATTGGGTTCCATAGGGCAGTGATCCTTATCCCCTATTTTACAGAGGCCCCCTCCAATTTGTCCAGTGAGGCTGACCACACCGCCTTTTGATCCAAGGTTCTCAGCGCTCACACAGAGGTAAGGTAAGCATTACAGTGCCCATGACTACACTTTGATTATTTCAAGGACCTTAGGTCTAGTCACCCTAAGTTTGCCAGGGTCATCCAGACGTGGACCCCTTGCTCAATGTGCTCAGAGAGGCACAGCTCCATCTTACTGATGAGGCCAACAGGGCTAAAACATGTTTCTGGGGCTACTGTTGGTACTCTTCTTCAGAAGGGAATTGCCATAGTATTTAGGTGCTGGACTACCCAAGTGGGTGGGATAAAGACTGATATGCAAATGGATATTTCCCATCTGTGATAGGTACAGTGAGCTAAAGTGTGGCTGCGGACTCTTGAGTGGGTACCTTCCCAAAGAACATGTCAATTGTCCGTGTTCGTTTTCGCAGAGGGGCGCCCATGACTAAAGTTTGATTATATATTATAAGAGAAGGGATTCACAATCCCATCCAAAATGGCATCATGGGGGACATGGCATTATGGGGGAGTCAAACAGGAACGCACCTCGTTAAGCCGGTCCTGAGTATCCCAATGCGCTGAATTCTACGTTTCAGACTGCAGTGCGTACCAATGGGGTTACTATCGTAAGTCATTGCATCATGAGGGACACTTTCTTCCAGCCACTCTAAGGTGCTTGACATTGCTGCATAAAAAAATAAACGTTATGCTTCTCAACTGTTGTACTGCACCACCTGTGCAATTATCAGACAAACTGCAGTGTGCTTACCACGTTGCAGTAATGTTCTGGTCTTAGTATTTTCCAGTCCTTACTGTGCCTGTTCGTTCTTTGTTACCATGTAAAGTAACAGTGCAGTAAGATTGTTGAAGGCAGACGTTACTGTTGGTGTATTCCATTATGGTGCACTCCCCTTTGGCTTTATGCTGTTTGTTTCATAAGTACACAGTTTGCAGACCTCCTCTATTCTCCCTTGCACTTCATGCACATGGTGCTGTTTGTATATGTTCCTTGTGTTTGGTGAATGGTACCACTACGTAAGAGAGCACCTGCCTTTCGGAGCAAGTTGGATGCCACCCAAAATCCGCAACCAGACGCATAGTCTGCGACTGCTGTGCGCATTAACATGGTGCCAGCAGGTTCAGTGTGTTCTACAGTACATCTTTACAAACTAAGGTTATCCTGGGAAAACATGAAATTCAGTGAAAAAACGTTGTTAAAGGGACATTATGGTTAATTTGCACTAATAAAAACCTATGAAAATCAATGGAAATACGTTGCTACAGGGACCTTATGGTTTCAGGTAAAACTAAAAACCCCAGAAATTCACCAGTTATGGTGAGCTAAGCAACCATAGCTCACGCTACCACTGTGCACTGCAAGGACTAACACCCATGACATCAAAGATGCCATCACAAATGTATATATGCAGTTAAGGTA